>NC_135319.1:50575575-55574325 GCF_048772815.1 Callospermophilus lateralis | reverse complement strand
AAGGGATCAACTAGTACTGATTTGAATTGTAACATTGCTAAGGTGTATGAAAATAGGCTGGAGATTTAGATAAACAGGCTCAAGATTCATTATAATGATCAGGGTTATCTGTACGTAGGTTGCAAATTGGCCAGATGATGAAGTGTCCCTTGGTATGCTGAGCTGTCAGGAGAATCAAACCCATACTTATCTGTCTATTCACAACCCACGCATGTCTGTGAATTTTGAGGTGGCAGAAAATGTTTCTACCAGAAAGTGTGTTCAACATTTGGTTGGCTGCCGGTTCCATGGTCATGGTTGGATTGTCAGGAGAAGCATGCAAAGAGGAGAATGTGAGAGAATCAAAATCAGGAGACCAACATGGCAAAGTGTAAGTCTGAAGAAAAGACCTAGAAAGGGAGACTAAAATGGAATGATAAATGGTGGTAAGAAAATGGTATTTTGTTTATCCCATTACCCAAGGGAGAAGACCATGGTAAGAAGGCCTAGGACTTGCCCTTATAAGAGTCTGAGATGGACATATTTGGCATTAGGGAAGTCAGTTTCAGTGAGCGGTGGGAATGGAAGACAGGTTGTATTGGTTGAATACGGATCTTGAGATGAACAAATATAAACTCTAAAGAAAGATAACACTTCTTGCTGTATTTTCCATTCCTAATAGTCTCCCATGGAGAATCTGGCACATGACAGATGTTTAACAATGTTCCCATTTTCCTCTATGGAGTCTGGGTTTCCCCGACTCCTCCAGGGAACTGCTCTGGGCACTCCTCCCAGGAATGGGCTGCTATGCTTCCTGCAGCCAGCCTTGTGACTATGCCTTCTGATCGTGCCTGACATGCAACGTTGTGAGCTCTTGGTATTAAGTCATTAGCCCCCACTCAGCTATGACTGACCCCAGCCTGCTCACCAGTGAGGGCTTGATTCTTACTGTCCCAGAGGGGCTGACGAGGCCACTGCAGTCATGGAAGGTTGTGCTCAGATAATTTCCAAGTGATGACAATTTATCCATTATAAGTGCAAATGTTTTAATAAAGGAAACACACTGTTTAACAGCTGTAGGCTTAAGAGATGGTTGTTGTCAATCATGATCTCTCACTGGGCGAAGACATTTTTAATTAGTTGGTTTGGGAAAATAACCAAAGGAAGGACATCTTTCTTAACCCAATGAATTAGAGCTGGATGATGTCCAAATTATAAATTTTTTTTTCTCTGTTATGTGGACTCCTTGATCAGCACAACCCACTATTCTCTGTTCACCATTTTTCATCTCAAAGCTCTTTTTTTCTCTCTCTCTCTTTGAGTGGAGATGTTAATTTGGCCATGACTGACTATCACCTAATTTCACCATTCAATCTCTTTTCTCAGGTGCAAAGGGATTGGGATTCCCCCTGGTTTTCTCCCTCTGACTCCATATCCCTATGTCCCTCCTCTTAGGAGGGCACCTTTGAAATAAAGAATTGTATACAGTGAACATTATGTGCCTTCTCTTTCAAAGGAAAGCAGAATAAAGTAAACAGAGCTTTCCATCAAGTGCTGATCGCCCCCCCCCAAATATTATCTAACTTAGTCTTTACCTCAACTCAATGAGCTTGTTTGATTACATCATTTTAGAGATAAGGTAATTGCATATTGAATAAGTTACTTGCTTAGGATGCCATATTTAATTTGTAATAACATTACAACTTAGTGCATTATATTCCATTTTGCAAATTAAATCCATATGGTTGCACAGTTCCCCATAATGCTTGCTGTTCTCTCTACCTGAAATGCTCTTCCTTGTTGCGCCTTTCCATTCAGGAATTAACTTAAATAACTCCCTCTTGTGACCACTCCAAACTTCTACTATCTTCTGTCACACTATGACCATTATCAGAATGAAATGCCTTTTCTTTCAAGAATGAAAATTCTGTGGAAATAGAACAATTGGCTATTCTATTCAGGCCTTTTTAATCTCTATGATAGTAGCTGGCACATCCTAGCCACTTAATAATTGCTTTTTGAGTGAAAAAAAATAAATGAGCTATAGATTATATGGATGATTGAACAAATGAGTAGAAATTTCTCCATTGCATGAACTATACTTTTTAGCTATTAATTTTTTACTCTATAGTGTAAATTATATACCAATAGGTATATAAAAAGAATGAAATACTCTTAATCAAAGTGAACTGTGCTTAGCAGATATAGAATAATATACACGGGTTTAGTAAATAAAAGCCATTAGGAACAAATGAGTGCTGATGGGTATTTAAGAGAATTTGGGTTCTACTGCTAATTTAGCAATGCCGGGCTATGTGACTCAAGGTAAGCAACTCTTTTTGTAAAATCGGTTCAGTCTTCTTGGTTAAAACATCTAAATATATTTCTGTATGTTGTCATTTGAAGTACAGCATCCAGAAACTTGGATGCTTTGAAAGTGTCCTCCCCAAAATGTGTCATTGCTTGTAATTTTCAGAGCATGAAAAATACACATCCACTCACATTCCTGGGTGTGTGGATATATCTGTTTCCTATTGCTGTTATAATAAATTACCATAAACTTAGTGACTTGAAATAGCACAAATTTATTTTCTTATATTTCTGGAGATCAGAAGTCCCAAATCTGGGACAAAACCATAGTCAAACTAGATTGTATTCCTTTTGGAAACTCTCTAGAATCTCCTGGAATCTTTTCTTGCTTTTTGATGTACTTGTATCCCTTAGCTCATGGTATTTTTCTTTGTGTTCAAATCCAGCTGATTAGCTGGGTCTGGTGGTACTTGTCTGTAATCTCAGCAGCTCCTGAGGCTGAGGCAGAATACTGGCAAATTCAAGTCAGCCCCAGGAACTTAGTGAGCCCCTAAGCAACTTAATGAGACCCTGTCAAAAATAAAAAAATAAAAAAGGGCTGGGGATGTGGCTCAGTGGTTAAGCTCCTTCAGGTTTAATTCCTGGTACTAAAAAAAAAAAAAAAAAAAATTCAGTTGACCAGCATGTTCAGATTTACCTCCTACCCTGACGTTCCTGCCTCTGTCTTGTGAATATTCTTATATTCTTATCAGCTATCAGCATAATGACCACGCAGATAATCCAGAATAATCTTCCCATATCAAAAAGACCCTTTATTTAATCACATTTGCCTTGTAAGGTATTCACATGTTAGGGAATTAGTACATGGGCATCTTTGAGGGTCCATCATTCTGCCCACCACAGTGGGTGTGAAAAATTTAGACTTAATTAAAAACCAAGCAAATGATTTCTTTTCTATGAATTAACATCTATAAAGTCTATTCTATGTGTATGACACTATTTTATGTGATGTCAATGTCCAATATCTCTGTAATATGGCTGGAAATCTTTATGGCCTAAAATTCACACCTGTCCCAATTCCCCCACAATTTGTTTTACTAAATAGAATTTTACTAAATCGAATTATCAGTTCTCTTTCCTGGCTCAAGTCTTGATCAACCTTGCTTCCTCTCTGTCTTTTCTTTTCTTTCTTTTTTTTCATTTTCTGATCCCTCGCTACTAATGACATGCTAGTGCTGTCTTGAAGAGTGATATTTTGGAAAAGATAGAAGCAAACATGTTAATATCATTCATTGACACTATATTTAATCAAGGATCTGTTAACTTGAAACCATTTGATATCTTTTTACATAAAAAATGTGTAAATTATAGTCTTTCTTCTTTGGCTTCTATAGAACTAGATTTATCTTTATGCTCTTTGCAGACCCAGTATTCTCAATGATGTCATTGGTCCTTGCTCTTTCTCATTCCGTGCTCTCTCCTTAGGCAATATCCTCTCCAAGTGCTTGAATTAAATTTAGATATAGAAGGTGCCAAATGTACCTCCAGCCCTGACCAAGCTCTGATGACATATGCCTAAAGTAAACAATTAATTTTGAGAGTAAAAGAAGGCACTATGAATTATAGTACTGAACTGTTATAAACTTGAATGTCTGCAGCAAATATGAGCATGAAGTCACCTAAGATATAACCAATCTCTTATTTGACTTAATTACTTGGATGTATCTCAGATACATCAGACTTAGTATCTCTAACCTTGAACTCACAGCCTTCCCTGCCAATAAGAAGTCTCTTCTTTATCTCTGTAAAAGTTGTAAATATTTAATTGCATAAAGAAAAAATGTACCATCTTTAACCCATTTTTCTTCCTGGTACCATAGCTTCTCTCCATCTTCACTACCTTATTCCTGGGAAAAGCAGGCATCAGTTCTTATATGAATTGGCCTTTATGCATCCATTCTTGCTCCCTTTGAACCATTCTCCACACATTAGCCAGAATAATATTTTCAAAATGTAAGAACATCATTTTCAACTCTCCTCAATTTTATCCCATTTAAAATTTCCCTTACATTAGAATAAAGACCAAAACTTTTAAAGGACTCCAAACCAGTTGTTAGTTCATTCATTTAATAGATACCTGTTGACTGCTTGCCCTGTAGTAAGCACTATTTAAAGCACTAGAATGGCTTGAGATATTTTTGATTAGGGGAGACAAAGAAAAAGATAAAAGCAATTGCAAGACATAATGAGAATAAATAAGAGATTGGGATGTTTAGGAAATAAGTAGTTTAAAAAGTCTATTCTATAAGATGGCCATCATTACCCTAAGTACATGTATGAAAACACAAATGGTGTGACTCTGTATTGAATCAGAGATGTGAAAAATTGTGCTTTATTTGTGTAATATGAATTGAATTGCATTCTGCTGTCATATATCACTACTTAGAATAAATAAATAAAATAAAATTTCAAAAAAGTCTTTCTAGGAACTTTCCTTTAAAAAAAAAAAGGAATAACACTCTTGGAGTGCATGAGGAAGAGAAGTTTAAGTACAAAGAAAGGCATGTGTAAATATCCCATGTTGGAATAAACCATGAGAAGTTGGAAGAAGTAATGTAGTAATAAAGTCTATGAAGAGAACTATGCTAAATAAGAGACAGGAAGTTTTGATCATGTATTGCTTTGCAGGTCATGGTACAGGTATAAAAGGGGAAAATGGAAATGAAGTATTTCTCAGTTTATGCTTTGAGTAGACAGAGAAATTCTTCTGTTATTTATTGAAAGAAGAAAAACAGAAGGAAGAGTAAATATAAGAGGGAAAATGAGCTTTGAAAATGTAATATTTGACAAGCCCATTATACTGTCAAGTGGATCCATAGAATGAGAAGTTGACGTATGAATCTGGAGCTTAAGAAAATGGTCAGGTCAGGGGATATTCATACGGCTAATAGCTTAGCTATTCATTCTAATGTGCTCCTATTGTCAGAACTTTCACTTTAGTGCAAAGACTGACAGAAGTAGACTAGCTGAAATCATATTTGGAAGTTTTAATACCCCCCTTCTCAGGAACTGATAAAATAAGCACACAAAATACTCATTAAGAATGTTGAACAAAGATTTGAATGAGATGACTAGCAAATTTGACAAAATAGACCATATAAAGAACACTGCCTTCAACAAATTCCAAATAAACATCATTTTAAAGTACATATAAGACATTGGCCACATGCTAGGCCATGAAGGAAACTCAACAAATTTCAGAGGATTGAGATTCTGTAGAGTAGGTTTGTTGATCGCAGTGACATTAAGTTAGAACTCAAAACCAAAAAATTATAACTAGGAAATCCTCATTTGCCTAAAAAATAAGAAGCACTATGATGACATGTGTATATATATATAAATGTAATTTATATATATATATATATATATATATATATATATATATATAGAGAGAGAGAGAGAGAGAGAGAGAGAGAGAGAGAGAGAGTAAATAGCAAATAAACTTAGGAGAAATATTTAAACTGAACACTAGTGAAACACTCTACATCAAAACTTTTGGAAGTATATACATAATTAACACATACTTAGAATGTCATAATCTTAAAAATGAATATTACAAAAGAATCAAAGCTGAAAATTAGTGACCTAAGCATTCATTTCAAGAAGTTAAAAAAAGTAAAACAAATTCAACTCAAATAAAGCTTAGAAAACCATAAAAACTAAAAATAAGAGAAATGGGAAAAAAGCATGAGGGAAGGATTAAAAAGTAAAGACTATTCCTTGAAAAGGTTAATAAAATTGCTAAGACCCATACAAGAAGAAAATAAGAAGGATCAAATATTCACTTTTAGGAATAAAAGGAAGCAGCCATATAGATGTGAAAGGTACTGGAGAGATAATGAGAATATATGAAAACTCATTATGACAATACATTTGAAAATGTAGACCAAATAAAGAAATCCCTAGAAAAATAAAATACCCAAATTGATGAAACAGGGAAATTAGAAAAGCCATCTAAATGTTAAGGGAGGTGAATCTGTAATGTAATACCTTCCAAAAAAGGAAAGTTCATTGACAGAGAGAATGTCCTTGGAAAACTCTACCTATATTTAGGGGGAAATAAAGTTTTCTCTCTGAGATTTGTAATAAGGCAAAACTTGTCATCAAAATAAGAACATAAGGAATGCTACTCTATTTGTTTTATGTGTCCAGAATAACAAGGTCAACATGACAATATGACAGGTACCTGTGTAAAGGAAACAGAAAGAATAATCTCACCCTGAAAGAAAGATCCAGTGGGTTAAATACTTTTTTGCCATCACAGCTCATAATATATCTGAAAAATATAAAGCTTAATTTCAAGTGGTATTATTGGTTTGAATGTGAGACAATAAAACAGTGCGATTTATCATACCAGCAGAATAAGGAAGGAAAATTACACACAAAAGATACAGAGATGTTGATAAAATTTAATATCCATTCATCTTTGATGTCTTTGAAAACTAGGAGGAAAAAGGAATTGCTTTGATCTGATAAAGATATCTACAAAAAATCTTGTTATAAATATCATACATAAATGCAGTATGTATGTATGTAATAAACAATGACAATGTATAGCAATTATAAGGCAGTGTGTTTGTAATAAATAATTATAATGCATAATAATATAGACAAACAAGTAGACCAAAGAAATAATAAACTGCCCAGACTCACACCAACTCATAAATGGTCCCTTTATTTAAATAAAGGAGGAACTGCAGAACATTAGGGAAGAAAAGATTTTTCAATAAAGGATCCTGGGACAATTGGATATCAAAATAGACAAAAATGAAACTTGACCCCTATCTTTCACCTACCACAAAAATAAATTTCAGAGGGGCTGCAAATCTCTGTGAATTTCAAGACAATAAAGCTTCTCAAAAATAATATATAAAAATATGCTCATGACACTGGTGTAGAAAAAAACTTTGAAAATAAGACATAAATGTAAGAAAAAAAGGAAAATATCAAAAAATATTACTACATTAAAATGTTTACAACAGACATTGTTAAGAAATCAAAAAAGCAAGCTATAAAATGGGAGAAAATATTTGCAGCCCATATAACCAATGTAGAACTCATATATGAATATGTAACTAGTTCTAATGAACCCATAAGAGAAAAAAATTCAACTACCCAATTGAAAAACAAGTAAGAGATCCATCAACAAGCATTTTACCATAGTGTTTGTCCAGTTGATCAATAAGGGTATTTTAAAAAGTAGGCAACTGGGCTGGGGATGTGGCTCAAGTTGTAGCGCGCTCACCTGGCATGCGTGGGGCATTGGGTTCGATAAAGATGTTGTGTCCACCGAAAACTAAAAAATGAATATTAAAAATTTTTTTTTCCTCTCTCTCTCTCAAAAAAAGTAGGCAACTTCATGATAGTTGGCACGTAAGGTGACTATTTTGGCAAACGTGGAGCAGCAGACATTTCTCTAGACATTACTAGTGGGAGAATAAGTTGGTGTAAATATTTTGGAAAATATTTGTTTTTTGTTGAAGATATGTAAAACCATGACTCCTCATTTTTACATCCAGCTTTATCCAAAACAGATGTCTACAGTAAGTACCAACAGACTGCAAGGATATTCAGAGCAGCATTATTTCTAAAAACCCTAAACTAGAAACAATCCAATGTTCATCAAAAACAGAATAAAGAATTATGCTCATTTAATGAAAACTTGTATCCACAAAAGGTATAAATTACAGATTCTTTGTGTAACAACATGAATGAATCTCACAAACATGATTTTGATAGAAAGAAGCTAGGTACACACAATTTTATCTTGTATGCTTATGTAAATTTGGAACTTCAGCAAGTTCCAAATTTACATAAGGCAAGCTACACCTTAGCATATAAAGATGCATATATAGGTGCTAAAACTATAAAACAAAGTAATAAATTGTACAAATAAAATTAAGAATAGTGATTAACTTTGGAATAGAAATAGAGAAGAATTGGAAAGGACAGTTGGAGGGCTTCTGAAGTGCTGACATTATTTTATTGATACATATATTTTTTAGTCCTGGGTGTCAATTAATAATGTGTGCCATTATACTGATTTTAAAAAGTATATATGAATGTGCATGTGTTTGTGTGTGTGTGAGAGAGAGAAAGAGACACACCATATGGGAAGAGAGAGAGAGAAAGAGAGGTGACAAATCACTTATAAAGACAACTTTTAAAGAATGGTATCTATAAAAAAGAAGAGTGAAGTACCATGCAAATGTTATGTGAGTGTGAACATTGATGAAAGTTTTCATTCTTTTTAAATAGGAGATATGAGACATGCTTATGGATAGTGGTAATTCTGCAAAAGAGGAAGGGACATTAATGAGGTTGAACTAGGAAGTACAAAAATGTAAAATCCTCAAAGATGATGCGTATGATCCACCCACCATGAATGGAGTGATTGGTCTTTGAAAGAAGGAGCTCTCTAGAGAAAGGATGTTTGAAGGAGGCCCAAGTGTAAGTGTAAGCAATTTGCAGATATAATATCAGAAGACTTTCCTCAGTGAGTTAGGGACATGAGTATCCTTTGGGGCGCAACTCAGCTTCCATAGCCTTCTTTCTGTTCCTAGAGTGGATCATGCTTTCTCCTTTCAAAGCAACTTTGCACATATTATCTGCTTTCTAGAGTGATTAAATCCTCAACCTCCTTCATTTGGTAACCTCTGAACATCCTGGTAATCTCCCAGGAAAACTACACACACACACACACACACACACACAGGAAAGCACAACCTGGCTCCCCATTCTTAGTTCCCAGGGTGACTTTCCTTCACAGCACATGTCTCTGCTGTAATTGTGCATTCATTTCTTTTAGGCTGTCCACCCACAAGACAGTGTGTAAGAATTCAGGGTATATTTCTCCTTTGGACCAATCACTGCCTAAGTGCCTACTGTCTTATAGGTGCCATTTTTGAATGCTTGAATACACGAATAAATGAAGGTTGTACAGAAGTATTCTTAGAAATATTATTTGAACAAGTCAGAATTCGCTGGCAAGAAATGCTATTAACAATAATGCTTCTGCTCACTGATCAAATGCTCTAATGTATTTAACCCAATAAATCACATATTCATTTAGACAGCCATTCATTAATAAACATGTATTTAGTAATGATATCATGCCAGGTACTGAGAAAGGCGGTGCCTGGGAGAGGAAATAGTCATAGAGGCAATTCAGGTTTTGTGTGAGCAGAATCGTTCTGTGCAGACAGCCCTTTTACTTTGGAGTTGTATAATTTAAATTTGAATTCCGGTTCATTTTCTTCCAAATTTCTTGGCATTCGCTAAGTCTCCTCAATTCTTTGAGTTGTTATCTCCTTATTAGTAAAATGAGACTCATCATTCAACGCTTTCAGGATTTTTGTGAAGATTGCATATGGCAACCTATTTAAAGACCTGCTAAGTACCCAATGCAGAGCTGTGTTCTACCCTCAGTTAATATCAAAGTGGAAAGTAAGGCAGAAAGTTTGGGCCCTACATATGTGCTGCACATTAATGAGTCTGGGAACTGATGCTAAAGAAGGTCTTGATTTGATTCTTAGGTCCCTCGATGAATACAGTGTCACAGCAGGAAGTAACCTAAAATTCATACCTTTTTTATAGGTGAGGCCTTTGGGGGCCCTGAGGAGGAAGGGTAGCTGCAGGTCCAGGGCTTCATCTCAGAGTGGAGGGCCAGCCGGTATCTTAGAGACAGCACATTTCTTGTTCCTTGCCTGTGGGGCTCTCAGCTGGGGCCATAACAGACAAGCTATTTTGAGCCAGAAGTTGTATAAAGAAAGGTTCACAGCAGTGGCCAGCCTTGGTCTTGCCATTGTGCTGGCCTCCTAGGATGCCTCCCTCCTTAGAAGGCACTTTGTGTCAGCAGGAATGTGAGGCAAGTTGTGAAATTCAATTAATTCTACAGCCAACCCACACACCTCCCTCCAGGGTCAGCTCAGCCAGAACTAGGCAGCACTATTGGCGAGGTCTAAAAATGAGGTTTCCTGACTCACCCTCTTCCTCTCCATCAGCTTTTTCTTAGGTCTTCCCTCAATCTCCCTCCATGGCTTCATAGAGGACAAAACAGACCAATGGGAATATGTGTTTTTTTTTTATATTAAAGTACTGTTGCATGAATAATTTTTATTTGGAATCTTTGAAATTCTGAATTGTAGAATTGCTTTTGTTGAGGTTGGGAGGGGATGACTTAAATGCCCCCTTCCATGTCTCTTGAGTTCCAGCAGGGTAACCAAGCAAAAAGGAAGAATAGCTGTATGACTAATGTATTGCCGGGAAGCACCTATAATCCTTCAGTGTAGAAGTTTCAGTTAACCTTAACCAAAATAGGGTTGCTAGTTCTCTGTCCTATGTAGGAGGTGGGAAGGGGAGAGACTTGCCCTAGATGAAGTGCATGAGATGAGAAAGTAGAGAGTCCAATTTCATCATAAGAGAATCAGAGACTAGGTAGTAAGAGCAGGAGGTGATACCAGGAACTCATTCCTGTTTTGAAGCAAATGAAATGTTCCTTCAAACCCAGTGAGGGTCCTGGACCATGGAAAGAGAAGATGCCAGAGTGCAGAGAGGAGCTGAAAGTAGTCATGGCCGGGGACAGACAGATGTGAATGGTAGGAACAAGAGGTTAAGAGAATGATTCTATAAAACGGGCCCACTGTGCTGACCTCCATGTGGTTCTTTTCTAAGAAACAATTTATCTGCATCCCTGCCCAGCTAAGTGGACAAGGTATGTCACGCCCCTCAGCAAACTACCTGTTAACTGCAGGAGAAATGTAGACCCAAGATAATGTAGATGGGAGGAACCCAGGAGATTTTTGTGATCAGATCCTGAAACTCTGGGAGATGAGGATAGTTCTTCCCAACCATAAAATGTGTAAGAATGTATGATTGAGAATCCAATGAGAATGGGTCAGCATGGGCCAAAGTGACCTAGAATTGCCATGACCGTGGGGACTTGAAAGTGTGCTGTGAGTCAACAGTCAAGAAATAGATCTGGGCAGGACTCTCGGGAAACCTTTTGGGGATCCCCAATTAAACAGGAGTGCAGGAGAGTCGTACTGTCCCTCTCCTCTCTGAGAGGACCCATTCTCTCCCTTGAGTGTCCCTGTCCCCTTTCCTATCCCTTCAGTAAACTTATTCCTGTTACTCTGAGTGACACGTATGAAATCCTTCTGCCTTGATGGCAAGAATGGGAATTTGAAGAGGGGATCTTCATGCTGCCTCAGTTTCTCCAAAGGCCTCAGCTCCCTAACAGTCATTTCAGTATTTTCTCCCATGGGGGAGTGAAATAAATGTCCTCTTCTATGGACACAGTGAACACAGGGAAATTCTAGATCTTCCCTGCATTCAAAATACTCAAATTTATTAGATCAGCTTTGAGACTTCAGGTCAAATAGGATGGTGATGTTCTCCCCAGTTCTCCTGAACTCCATCTCCAGACCCTTTGTTATTATTTTCAAGGCCTGAAAGTCTATGACTTTGGGAGTAATCTTAGTTTTCCTTTCATGACATCTTTCATTCACTCATAAAGAGATGGGGATCTCAGATACGAATCTCTCATCCTCAAGAAACTGAAACAGATTAGATGGACAGTTACTTAAATTATGTTTTAAGATCAACTTTTGCCCTTAAGAATAGTTTAGCCACAATTCTGTGTTTCAGTCTTATGTCATGTCCACCCACATGTCTAACAGAGAATACAAGGAAAGCAAAGCATGGTAGGAGCATCTCTAAACAAGGTATCCATCTTGAAACTCTCATTGTCTCACATTGAGGAGATCCCACAGGATCACACAAGAACCACAGAGTCTGCATAACAACAAAGCATAGAAAACACAAGGAAAGGTCTAAATTTTTTTTTTTTTTTGGTTACAGTTTTGTTCCTGGAACACAGTACGGAATAGAATCTAGACTCACTTTGCTATTTTCAACCAAAGATCATAGTGGAAATTTAATGCTATCTACTTTAAGGTAGGGGAAAATTGAAAAATATCACCAGCTATTCTTAGTGTTAGCATAACACAAGTGTTAATTTGTCTAGACTATTCCAAAGGTCAGTGAAGTATAATTTATAAGCTTCACTACAATGGCGGAATCTTTCAATGGAAGTTTATTTATGTATATAGGTATGTATGGTACCATGGATTGGACCCAGGGTACTCTACCACTGAGCTACATTCCCAGCCCTTTTTCTTTTTATTTAGAGACAGGTTTTCAGTAAGTTGCTAAGGCTGGTCTCAAACTTCAGGTCCTGCTGCCTCAGACTCCAGAGCTGGGATTACTGGCACGGGCCATTGTGACTGGCTCTTTTTCGACCTTCTTGAAGTATTAAGTTAGGTGGTTACTTGAAATTTCTCTACTCTTTTAATGTAAATGTTGCTATGATCTTCCCTCTTGGTACCATTTTCTTGGCATCCCATAAATTGTGGTATGTTCTGTTCCATTTTCATTTGTTTCAAAGTATTTATAACTTATTTTTTAATTTATTATTTTACCCTATGGTCATTCAAGAGGGTGTTGTAATAATTTCCACATTTTGGTAAACTTTACCATTTTCCTTCTGCTATTAATTTCTAATATTATTTCATTGTGATTTCAGACATGTCACTCAGCATTGGAAAAGATACTAAGTATAATTTTAATCTTCATTTTGTCAAGAATTATTTTGTGATATAACATATGATCTATCTGTGAGAAATATCCATCTACACTTCTGAGAAAAATGTGTATTATGCTGCAATTGGGTCAGTTGAATAGAGTACTCTACATAAATGTGTTAGGTTCATGAGTCTACAGCATCATTAAAGTCTTTTCTCCTTATTGATCTTTTATGGATCATGTTTCAGTGAGGTTCTGCCCATTTTTCTAAGTGAAATCTTCTATTAAGATACTGTGTGTGTGGGTTTGTGTGTGTGTGTGTTTGACAAATAAATGTAACTAAGGAGGGAAAGATGTGTACATTGAAAAATATAAAAAGCTGATGAAATAAAAAAGACACATATTGAGATATATACCACATTTGTGTATTGAAAGATAATACTGTTAAAAATATCCATACCTCTCTAAGCCATCTACAGATTTAATGAAATTGCTATCAGAATCCCAGTGGCATTTTTTTACAGACAGAAAAACAATTATACAATTATATGGAACCCTCAAAGACCACAAATAAATGAATCAGTCTTGAGGAAGAACAAAAAACAAGTCATCACATGTCCTGGTTTTTCAAATGTATAAAGCTACAGTGATCAAAACAGTGTGGTTCTGGCCCAAAGGCAGACACGAAAAACAAGGAACAGAATAGAGAGCTCAGAAAGAAATCCATACCTACAATGAACATATCTCATGATAGTAGATTGCCATTTTACATGCAGTACAAATCATCTCAAGATGACTCTTGAGAACAACTTTGGATAATATCAGGAGAAGGCTGAGACATTTGTACACACTCAGAGATACATGCTGTGTATAGGTAGGTAGGAGGGGTAAGTAAAGGCCAGAAGAAAAGTTTTCATAATCTGATATTGGATAGGACAGTTGCAAAAATGACCCTAAAAGATGCAATTATGTAGTAAGCATAAATCAAAATGGCAGAATGAGTCCAACCACGAAATAAGAATAAGTTAAGGATTGAATAAAGAAGGCTATAGATATATAGCATACATTGGTTATTTGCTATGCTCAGATTTGTGCTACATCTTTTACAAAGATATTTCATGGACTAGTGACATTTGTAGATGAATAGATGTACCCCATTCAGCAGTTTACAAAAATTAGACACAAAATGGTTAAGGACTTGTTGGTTGCCCCATGATATACCCTTTGTATAGTTATTTTCCAAGTTCATTGGCCAGTCTGAGACTACATACTGCATCTGATTGCTATGAACATTCAGTCTTCTTTAATCTGGGATAGTTTCTGAGGCTGTCTTGTATTTTTTGATCTTGATATATTTGAAGAGTAGAAGTACATTCTGCATTATTGCTGGGCATGGTATATGGATTAATGTCTCCTAATGATTTCATTCATGTTGTTATTATTATTTGTTAAGAATGGAATAGGAATGATATGTCTTTCTCAATGCATCATATATAATAGCAGATAATTCTAGGTTTCCCAATATAGTGATTGCTATGGATTGTGTGTGTCCTCCAAAGGTTCATGTTTTAGAATCTGAATTCCTCAATCTGGAAAAGTTGGGAGATGGTACCCAGTGGGAGGTGTGTTAGTCATGAGGAAGGATCTATTGTGAATAGATTAACATCTTTCTCATGGAAGTTAAGCCCCCTTTTCTCTCTTCCATATGTACCTGTTTCCCCTCTGGCTTTTCTGCCATGCACAGAGCAGCAAAAGGCCATCATTAGCTGCAGCCATCTGACGTT
Organism: Callospermophilus lateralis; assembly: GCF_048772815.1. Classification (NCBI taxonomy): domain Eukaryota; kingdom Metazoa; phylum Chordata; class Mammalia; order Rodentia; family Sciuridae; genus Callospermophilus; species Callospermophilus lateralis. The sequence continues at coordinate 55,559,608 of NC_135319.1, read as the reverse complement.
GGATTTTCTTGCCTCCAGAAGCATAGGCCAAAATAAACATTTTTTTTTCTTTAGAATTCCTCCAGCTTCAGGTTTTCTCTTATAGCAATAGAAAACGACTGAGATACAATAACTTTTCAAAGTTTTTTCTTTTTAGATATACATTAGACATAAAAACTTTGATCACTTAATTCATGAAGTACTCATAAGGTTTTTCAATTGTGAAATAATTATTACCCTTTTGTAAAAAACAATTTATAAAAAAACATTTGCAACTAATAGAAAACTCTAGATAGGGCAGAGAGGTGGGAGGGAAAGGAAAGGGGAAGAGGGATAGCAAGGATGGTGGAATGTGGTGGACATTATTATCCAAAGTACATGTATGAAGACATGAATTGATGTGAACATACTTTATATACAACCGTAGATGTGAAAAATGGTGCTCTATATGTGTAACAAGAATTGCAATGCATTCTGCTGTAATTTATTTTTTAAAAAATTAGTAAAAAAATAGGAAAAAATGCAAGTTCATAAATACCTTTTTCCCATGAAGTAGTCATTTACTAGTTTTAGTATCTGTAAAGACTTAAATTTTATTATTCTTTCTATACAGTCACATGTCACTTAAAGATAGTTATATGTTCTGAGAAATGTATTGTTGGATGATTTCATCTTTGTGCAAACATTGTAGAGTGTATCTACAGAAACATAGATGATGTAGGTCAATCATTTGATGTGGCCTTTTTATTTAATCAAAGGATGTGGTTAACAAAATATATTGTTGCCAGAATAACACAGCTTACTTTCTTTCAGTGAACTTTTTATACATAGCAGAAGGAGTAGTACATTCCAAATAATATATAAAATTATATTATAGTAAGTACATAACAAAACATTTCTATGTTACTTTTTTATCAGGTAGTATGTGCTACTATAACTGCATCTGTTTCACTCCCATGACTGGCAGTACAGTAGGTTTGTTCATACCAGCATCACCACTCAGGCAGGCACAATGCATGAAGTTGCACATGACCACTCTGATATCACTAAGCAAAAGGAGTTTTTCAGCTTTAGAGTAATTTTATGGGACCACCCTTGTATATGTTCTTCTTTATTGACTGAAATGTTATTATGTGGCTCATGACTGTATTTAGTTAACATGCTCCTATAAGGGACAGTTTTCATTCTCCTGCATTAATTAATTCACATTTAAAATTATTTTATTTTAGCATTAATTTCTACATACTTATTTTATTCAATGGAGTTGAATAAAAATGAGTCCATTTAGTCAAGGAATTATAATCTATAGTTATATATATGTATATAGATATAGATTATAATTTATATACATAGATATGGATTATCTATAGATAGTTTGTACATATAGATATGGATTATAAATATACATGTAAATACATACTATACATATATATCTCCCAGAGTTGATCAATGTGAACATCTTTCAGCTGTCTCTTGTGACTTTTTAATATTTCCCATGATAAAGGGATAAAGGGAATATTACTATGATATAGGGGACACTGCCATCAATGTAACAGAAATAGAAAGTATTATACAGAGTACAATGAAAATGACATGCAAACAAATTCAGTAACCTAGATGAAATCCCTAGAAAGACATAAACTACCCACAAATAGACTTAAAACAAAATGGAAAATTTGACTAGACCCATAACAAGAGAGTTAAGCTATTTTTAAAACTTACCACAGGAAGTTCAGGCGCATATGACTTCTGTGATAAAATTCTACCAAACATTTAAAGATGAATAACACCAATTCTTTTCAAACTCTTCCAAAAACATAATAGGAAGGAATACTTCTAATCTCAATCTATGAGAGTACTATTCCCTTGATGAAAAAAAAAAAACAGATAAAGACTTCCACAAAATGGCCAAATAATATCTTGCAAATATATATGCAAAATCTTTTATAAAAAGCTGATAAACCAAATTTATACTCTCTAATTTAACTAGTTAAATTAACAAACTTATAGTGATACTTGATGACTTCTTCCCTTCCCACCTTCTTCATGGCCTTGTAAGAAATGATGTCTTAAAAATTCAGTTTCTTCATCATAATAGCATATTTCAAGTATTCAATATCCATATGTGGCCACTGGATGTGGTCATGCACACCTGTAATCTCAGTGACTTGGTAGGCTGAGACAGGAGGATCACAAATTCAACCAACCTCAGCAAGTTAGCAAGGCCATGTCTCAAAATAAAAAACCAAAAAGTACTAGGGATGTGGCTGGGTTGTTAAGCACCCCTGGGTTCGATCCTTGGTACAACAAACAAACAAACATATATCTCTACATGTGGTTAGTGTCCACCATTTTGTAACTGGTAACTATAGATTAAAGGGCAGATAAGTCACTTTTTCTTGTGTTTTTGTGTTTGTGCGTGTATATACATCTATGTACACATCCATAGTTGTCAAAATGGTTGCCTGCATACTTAAAAGATGGTGTTTGTTATGGTGTAGATAAGAGGTAGTCCCCAAAAACTCATGTGTGAGACAATGCAAGAAAGTTTAGAGGTGAAATGATTGGGTTATGAGACTCAACCTAGTCAATGCATTAATTCCCTGACAGGGATTAACTGGGTGGTGAATGTGGCTAGAAAAAGTGGGTCATTGGATTGTGCCTTGGGGGTGTATATTTTGGGCTTATGGAGAAGAGCTCTCTCTCTCTCTCACTTCCTATTGCTATGTTCTCAGCTGATTTCCTCCACTACAGCCTTCTGCCTTAATGTTCTGTCTCACCTCAGGGCCCAAGGAATGGAGTACGCCACCTATGGATTAAGACCTCTGAAACTGTGAGCCCCTCTAAAATTATTCTAGTGAAAAAGCTGACTAAAACAGTGCTTTTGTCTGAGTCTTGGGTGACCTTGAATGTCTGTTCATATCTGAGATGTGCATGTATAAATACTTCAGGAGTTTTGATTTTAGAGTTTTATTATAAATTTATTCAGTGGTATCTGATGTTGAAAACCCAATCTCCACTTGTCCAAGGATGTGATCAATACCCGAAATCCTTCTAGTCTGTCATATCTCTTGTTTGAGTCCTCTTTTATTTGAATTCATATCAGACATGGCTCCCTGCACCTGTTTAATGGAAAAAGTCTGAGTTGCCATGGTTCTGAATGGAAGCATGAGCCTCAGCAACCTGTCAGCCTGTTATGTAGTTTTCATGGCCAACTTATCAGCCAGTGACAAAAACAAGGAGTTACAAGACCAGCAACAAACAGCCTGGAAATGGAGTGTAGTCTTACCTTTTTAAAAATTGCCTATAGCTCCAAGAGAATTCAAGCTTAACTTTAATATGATTATAACTATATGATAGTGAAGCTGCAAGATAAAGATTCTACCTTATGGGAAAATACTTGACATGAAGTATAAGTATCTGATCACTGGTCTATTGTCCATGCTGGTGATAAACAGCTCTATCCAGAGTTTTTGTGAAAATGTAAAACTGACTCATATCCGTGCGATTTTTTTTTTATTATATCATTGAGGGCACAAATCTTAATCCCATATTCTTTAAGAGTTCTGCTTTTTCCAAAATCCACCTTCACCATATTAAACTTCTTATGACACTGTAGCCTTTAAGGTGTTGCTAAATGTTAAATTAGCACATCTTCATCATTCAAGTTCTCCACTTGATAAAACTAAGTTTCCACATGCCCTGTTAATGCTGATTTCTGGTGGTCTTCTGCAGATGCTAATTTCAAGATAGGAAAGAGATTTCATCATTCTTTTAATCTTCAGTTCTTCCAACTTTGCACTCAAATAAAGTAAGTCTGTCATTTGAGGCAGTGGTTGAGTGTGCAATATCAGAAGTTAAATGGCCAGATGAAAATGCTGCTCTATCACTTGCTGAACAACTATTTGACCTGTCTCTATAGTGCTTATCTGTAAATTGGGGAAAATAACAGGAGATTCCTTTGTAGAAATTCTGAAAATCAGGTCAACATATGTATCAGTACCTGGCTCACAGAAAATACTTTTAAAAAGCTTGCAATTATGGTGGTTATTGGAGCTCATGATGCCCAAACATAAAATCCTTTCTACTTGTTTGGTTACTCCTCACAATTCCAGTGACTTGGGTATTTTTTCTAGTCTTCTGTTTTATCCAAAGTCCTTATTTCCCAACAGATCACATGAAGAAATTCATATCCGATCACATGACACCTAAGATCTTCCAACTTCTGGATCTTACTACTCTCTAAATATCAAGTACTATGCCTAGAGCCATCTAAATGCCTCATCTAATCCTTCAATGTTTTTAGACAACAGACCATCATTTGGCAATGTTCTCTCCCTCACTACTCTATTCTCAGGTTCACTTCTTTTTCTCTAAGTTATTCATGGCAATACTTCATCCTCTCTCTCTTCCCCTTCCTACCCTGAGCCTGAATAAATACAAGTATCTTAAGAATTGGTGCTTATTTGGATTCTGTTCAGCAGTATCTATTGTGGCATTACCATTTTCTGATAAGCCTTCTGTATGATTTTGCCTTATATAACTTGTATTTATCATTCCACCTTCACTTAATAACACAGGACTCAGTGGAAGTTTTCCATAATCCTAAGATACTTGGCTGTTCCTCTTGTATGTTTCTGTAGCATCCTAGCTTAGATTTCTCAAAGTTCACATCAAAAAGGGTGGTAATTAATTCCTTGGTTATTTATCTACAAGTAGGCTGTGAGTTTTCAAATAAAAATATACTGAGTCAACTAGTCTGCACAGAATTTCACAAAGTAGCCTTATTTGGAAATAGAGTCTTAGTGTAAGATGAGATCATACTATATTAGGGTAGATCCTAAATTCAGTGACTAGTGTAATTTGAAGAAGGCCACTTGAAAGCATAGGGACACATAGGGAAGAAAGCCAAATGCTGAGGGAAGAAAAGATTGGAGTAAAACATTTCCAAGTGAAGGGAATAGAAGGACTGCCAAGAACAACCAGAAGGTAGGAGAGAGGTATGGACCAGATCCTCTCTTAGAACTTTCAAAAGGAACAAATCCTGATGATGCTTTGCTTTTGAATTTCTGACCTCCAGAACTGTGAGACACAAATTTTTGTGTTTTAAGCCAATAGTACCTATTTTGTAATACTATTTTGTTGTTGTTTTTATATTACCCTTGGAGACTAATACCAACAAGGACAGTGTCTTTCTTTTGCATGCATTTAGTCTCTAACTCAGAGCATAACACAGGTGAATTATCAAGAAATTTCTGTTGGATGAGTGGTTAAAGCAAGAGGGAAATAATACCTGTGAACTTAGAACTAGGACAAGGGTTGATTATTAGAGGGAAGGGGCAAGTTTTAGTCTCATTTAATGAGGATACTTCAGATCAGATTAGAGTAGGTTGGGTTAGATTAGATGGAGTATGTGGCTGCCCTACTTGTGGCCTGAGAGCCTTCTGCTTAAGGAGGGCTCTTGGGGATGGAAGAAGAGGTCTTCCCCATCTTGACATCATGGAGAGAGTTTAGTGGATGCATAAATTTAGGAAACAACAAAGCTGGAACTATTTTGGCCCCAGGCTGGGGTTGGGAGAAAAGTGCATGTCATGTAATAGGAGGATTAGATTGGGGGTTCACCACCAGTAGAAAATGAGGATATGACATAAGGAACAGTGGGGAGAATGATGCCAATTATTAGTCATCGGGTGAACAGATTTAAACACAAATAAAACAATCATGGTAGGAACTTATAGGAAGAGAGGAGAAAGAATTTGTTGCTGAATTCCCCATAATTCTGTAGTTAGAGGGAAAAAATCCTTGCTTCTATGGTTAGGACATTACCTTGAAAATATCAGGTATCATTTGTGATTCTATTACCTTTACCTGGAAACCCCTAGGACTTGGCTTATGGATGAAATTTCATTTCTTGGCATCCAGGAAATCTTAAGCTCTCTAATTTAGTCATTTGGCTAAAAAAACACTTAGCTCATCTTTCTTTGAGATCCAAGCACAGTTATTCTATTCCATGTTTGTTTTACCAGCAGATATTATTAAAGAGTAGCATTTGTTTAAAACTTCTGGCCAGTTATTTTCCTGCTCTTGTTGTCTCGTTTGTTCCTTTGTAAATGCACTCCTGGGCGGGAAGCCATTCTTGCTTCTTTTCTGCTAGCCTTCTAAATTTACATAAAGATGATCTTTGGCATAAATCACACATGAAGCCATCTCAGTAATTAGTACAGCGATTGGATTTAAACCAAACAAGGAACCACAGGACTGTGACCTGGGGGACTTGTTGGAGATGGCACCATCCATAAATCTGTTGTTTTCCACCTTAGGGATCAGAGGCAGGAGAAACCCATCATAGTTTCCCTTTGAGGCTTTGAAAATCCCAACAGGACATTTTGATTTATCTACATCGCCTCCTAATCTGTTGGCAGATTGTGTTCAGAAATGCCCTTACCACTGATGTGCTATGTTTGACCACAAATTTGGCAAGTCAATCAGGGGAAGCTGAAAACTGAGGCTAGTTTGCCCCAAGACAGGCTGAAATAAGCAAGGATCAGACACAGTAGGTTAAAAAAAAATAGGTTAAGGATTCAGGGAAGGAAAGAAAGTTAGTGAAATTTAAGCTGCAAGATAGGGACAACTCTCAATTGCTCAAAACAAAGCACTTAAGGACATTAATGAAAATGAAAGGAAAATTGTGGATAACAGAGAACTTCAGTGAAGTGGTCATCTTGTAGTTGTACTGGACCCTCTGGATCCGTAGTTTCTGCATCCTGGGATTTGATCAACTACATATTGAAAATATTTGGAAAACAAAGCACCCCTTCCTGAACATACACAATTTTTTTCTTGTTGTTATAACAACTTTTATTTTTTATAAGATATGATACATATTTAGAGAGATGATTTAAAGTGTACTGGAGGATTTCCTATAGATTATATGAAAATACTTAGCCATTTTATATGAGGCTGGAGTATCTGCAGAGTTCAGTGTCTGAAACTTACTGCCTTTGGATACAAAAAACGACTGTACTTAAATTTCAAAAGTAAGATTGACAACACTTACTATATTCTTACTACGTTCCAAACACTGTGCTTTTCATACATTGACTCATTTGAATGTCATGGCGAAGCTAGTATTGTTTTCATTTAACAGATGAGGAAGTTGAAGCAAGATAGCAGCAGTTAGAGAGTGGCAAGTCTGGGACAGCAAACCTGGTATGGCACCCGGATCCATTCATGAAACTCCCAAGTTCAATTCTTTCTCACACAGTATGCTTCTTTGTTTGTTTAGTTGCCCCTGGAGATAACACAGTGACCCATTTTTTCACCCTCTAATTGCTAGCTAAAGGCTAGAAATTGAGGAGAGTAAAGCTAAGACAGCTGTACCCCTATTAAATTTAAATTATATCATTTGAAAATACATCTATATTGATTAGCAAGATTTATTTTATTATTTATTTATTTTATTGGTAGTTATGTAAAATGACATTTAAAAGAATTTTATAATTCTTAAGCAGTATGTTTTCTGTGTACATTAAAGCAAAATAAAACAAACTTGATATTATCTGAAATAAAAAAAATGAAACAAAGTAATTTATTCTTGGCACACATTTATGTGTTTTCATCAATTTTGTAGCCTTATCTGTGTCACTGGCATCTTTCTGAACGTTGGAGTTTTTAATATGGTTTTATTAATTATATTTCAAATAGAATTGACTGAAAACTTTTTAAAGTTGTATTTTATGGGTAATACATTTCAACTTGTTGACATTTTCAATTAATCTTTCTCTGTAGACCATAATTTTTATAAATGAAAAAGGACGCTCTTTATAAGTGCTGAGATAATTGATAATTACAGAGAAAATACTGCTAAAAGGAGATGATTCATAATTTTATTTTTGGTATTAAAGTTGATATCTATTTTAGACCATATATTTTCAGATGACTGTTATTTTGCTTCAATCCAATGTACTTCTCCTTGAAAAATATTTTCACAATCCAAATCTCATCAAATAAATTATCTTTATTTATAATTATTTTGACTGTTTTACCAAATGTAGATGCTACAAAATCAGAAAATGAAAGGCCGCCTTAATTTCATTCTGCTTTTACTGAAAGTCATTTTTTCTGAAATAAAAATAGGCTCTTTACTAAAATATCCATCCACACGTTGAGATATTTGAAAGAGTAATTATAGAATTTAAAAATTAAGTCTTGAACACGAATTGAATTCTTTTGTTTAATTTGCTCAGTTTCACTTTTGCTTTGCAGAATTAAATTTAAATGTCTTCTTGTTTGCAAGCTTTGCTTTCAAAATTCTCAATTTGCTAAAATCTCAAAAGTTCATCTTTTTTGGATACTCCTTTTGTTAAATCTGCTGATTAAAGATTTACAGTTGATTTTTAACAATATGCATGCCAAATTTGGAAAACTCTTTTAAACAATGTTTGATACCCTCACAGGACAATTAAGTTGCAAAGTACTTCCTGAAAGGCTTAATTTAAAAATTTTACTGGTGTTAAGCAACAAAGTAAAATCATAGGCTGCCAAGCTGAATGTTCATAGTCAACATGTTTGTCACACTAATCCTGTCGTTCTGTTACTCTGTGTATATATAAACAGTAATGTATTTTGACTACAGTTTTTATCTCTATCGTTAGAATATTGATGCTTTTTTAAAAAGTATTCAGGAATTATGTTTGTTCTACTGAAAGTTCTAAGTACATTTTTGTTCCATAGGTCTATTAGTTTAGTAAAACTATTCTTTAAAAGAATATGAGGCTATGATTCACTCAATTTTTTATTTGTATACTTACCGCACAAAAAAATAATCATCATGATTGGATTATTTTGCTGAAATTAAAATTGCAATCAAAATAACAATAAATATTCCATGTTCAACATAATGAACATCTAACACTATTTAGACTCTCTCAGTGGACAAAGCTTGACCCATTATTGGGATTAACTTAAATGTTTTTCTGTTTGAAGCCTCTGATAAATACTTGTAAGAGTCTCAATTAACTATTTGCAAAATCATTCTTTTGCTTTTGAAGACAACTTCTAGCAACTCTTCTTCACTTCTTGTATACTTGTAAGAAAATTTGAAGCAAAATGTAACTGAAATTACTGTAGAAAAGCAGTCTTTTGATCTAAATGAAAAGTTGTTTCATCATATAAATGGAACTTCTACAGTGAATTCATTCATCTACGGACATCATTTAAAAACAATCTTTGTTTTAGAGATGGTTGCTGAAGCTTATTCAGAGTTTTGTCTTCTTGCTTTTATATGACCAACAATATCACTGTAGTCCATATTGTAGCATATACATGAAGGCCAGAAAGCAAAAGGTAAATCCAGTGAAAATATAGTGTATAGAGTTGAAATTTTTAGAGATGTAGTGATTCAAGGCATGTTGTATTATTTTCTCCAAATGAAGACTTTTTACTGAAGGCCACAGAAAGAGACCCAGTTATTTTATATGGGGGATTTTGGATTCTGGAGGCCACATATAGCATATTTGAGTGTCTGTTTTGAACCCTTTACCAAAAACAAAAAACAAAAGAGAGAGATAGAGAGAGAGAGAGAGAGAGAGAGAGAGAGAGAGAGAGAGAGAGAGAGCGCCAAAGAAGTTCTGTAGCAGGGCTGGCTCTGTTTTGCCACTTATTTCTACAATGTATCAAATCCAGTGATACTTGGAAGTGTTTTTGGTCCTTAGGGATGCTGTATGGACCTCTTGACAGACTACAACAGGAGAGCTGCAGCACAAAATCACTAGGAATTTGGAGCAAGACCTTCATCTTCATAAACAACTATCCCTCCCTCCCTTTGTATTTTATTGAATTGAAATGCACATAACTTAAAATTTACCACTTTAAAGTAAACAATTCAGTAGCATCTGGTACAGTCACAGTATTATGAAACCATCTCTACCTTATTCCAAAATATTTCCATCATTTCTTTTCCTTTTCCTATTTTTTTTTTTTTTTTTTTTGGTACCAGGGATTGAACCCAGGAATGTTTAACCACTGAGAGACATTCCCAGCCAGTTTTAATTTTTATTTTGAGATAGGGTCTTGATAATTTACTTGGGACATTGCTAAAATGCTGAGGCTGACCTTGAACTTGTGATCCTCCTGCCTCAACCTCCTGAGGCTGGGATTATAGGCATGCACCACCATGCCCAAATATTTCCATCATTTCAAGACCTAATCCCTTACATAACCAGCAGTTTCTTCTCATTCTGCCACAGCCTCCAGCAGCAATCTACCGGCATTCTGTCTCTGTGGATTTAGCTATTAAGGAAATTTCACCTAAATAGAATCATACCATATTCCAGATCTTTTTTTCTTCACTGAGCATAGCATTTTCAAGGATCATTTATGTTGTAGCAAGTATCAGTAGTTATTTAATTTTATTAATGGTCAAAGAGAGACCATTTATGAATATAGCACAATTTGTTCATCAGTTCATCCACTGAAGAACATTTGGGCTGTTTACACCTTTGAGTGCTGCAGCTAATACCCAAGTAAACGTACTTGTTTGAGTCCTTGATTTTAAGACTTCTAGTTACCTACCCAGCAGTAGAATTGAAGAACTGCCAAACTATTTCCAGTAGCAGCTGAACCAGTTCACCCTTGTACCATCAATATATGATGATTCCACTCTCTTTACATCTTAGCCTACATTCCCTATTTTCTGGTTTTTTTTTTTTTTAATTGTAGGTGATTTAGTGGATATGAAGTGGTACCCTTTGCAATTTGGTCTGCTGTTCCCTAATGAATAATGGCATTGACCATCAGTTTATGGACTTATTGCTATTTCTGTTCCTATGAAGAAGTGACTTTTTAGGTCTTTTGCCCTTCATAAATTTGCTTGTCTTTATGACATGGGGTTATAAAAATTCTCTAATTAATCAGAGTAAAACTCTTATCAGATACATGATTTGCAAGTATTGTTTTCCATTATGTAAATTATCTTTTAAAATTTATGAATAATGTTCCTTAACACATAAAAATTTTAACTTTGATAAAGTACATTTTGCCTATTTTAAATTGTTTTTCCTATGTTTATTTCTGTTTCATTAATTTGCCCATCTATTAAATGGGTTATTTGATTCTTGATTTGGTGTTGGAGTTTTGGCAGTTCTTTATATACCTGGATATTAATCCTCTGTCAGAAAATTATATGACGAAGATATTCTTTTCTTTGTAGTTTCTTTCTTCACACTGTTAGTTGTTTTCTTTGCTGTGCAGAAACTTTTTAATTTGATGCCATTTAGGAATTCTTGGTATTATTTCCTGAGCTATAGAAGTGTTACGGAGAAAGTCTTTCCCTCTAACTGTATGTTATAGTGTTTCCTTTGTGTTCTCTTCCAGCATTTGCAGAGTTTCTGGATCTTTGATCTGTTTTGAGTTGACTTTGGTACAGGTGGAGAAAAAGAAACGTAATTTCATTCTTCTACTTGTGGGTATCCAGTTTTTCCAGCACCATTTATTAAAGATACTGACTTTTCTCTAACATATGTTTTTGGCACCTTTGTTAAGAATCACATTGCTGTAATGGTGTGGGTTTGTCTCTGTGTCTTCTATTCTAGTCCATTGGTTTATTGTCTGTTTTTATGTCAGTACCATGCTGTTTTTGTTACTATGGCTCTGTAGTATAATCGAAATTAGGTATTATGATACTTCCACAGTCCTCTTTTTGCTAAGTATTGCTTTGGTTAATCTGGATCTTTTGTTCTTTTGTATAAATTTAGGATTTTTTTTCCAATTCTGTGAAAAATGTCATTGGTATTTTGATGGAGAGTACATTGAATCTTTAGATTGCTTTTGGTTACATGGTCTTATTAACAACATTTCTGCTTATTCATGAACGTGGGAGTTCTTTCCATTTTCTAGTATATTCTTTAATTTCTTTTTTCATCACTATAATTTTTCTTGTAAAAGTCTTCAACCTCCTTGATTAGATTTATTCCTGGGCATTTTATTTATTTATTATTTGGAAGTAATTATGAACGGAATTGTTTTCCTGATTTCTTTCTTAGTGGGTTCACTTTAAGTATATGGAAAATGTTTTGATTTTTATATGTTAATTTTGTATCTCAATACTTTCCAGAATTTGTTTTTTGGAACTGGAAGTCTTCTGGTAGAGTCTTTAGGGTCTTCTAAGTTTTGGATGCTACCATCTGCAAATTGGGATAATTTGAATTTTTCCTTTAATATTTGTATCCCTTGTAGTTATATTTATTTTTCTTGCTTAATTGCTTTGGCTAAAATCATGGGTACTATATTGAATAGAAGTGGTGAGAGTAAATAACCTTGTTTTTTTCCTGATTTTATAAGAAATATTTGTAGTTTTTCCCCATTCAGCATGATGTTGGCCTTGGGTTTATCATATATAATCTTTTTTATATTGAGGTAAGTTCCTTCTATCTCCCCCTCCTCCTCCTCTTCCTTCTCCTTTTCCTCCTCCTCCTCCTCCTTCTTCTTTTTAAGAAACCCGCCTTTTGAAAATGCCTTTATTCGGGCTGGGGATGTGGCTCAAGCGGTAGCGCACTCTCTTGGCATGCGTGCGGCCCAGGTTAGATCCTCAGCACCACATAAAAACAAAGATGTTGTGTCCGATGAAAACTAAAAAATAAATATTAAAAAAATTCTCTTTCTCTCTCTCTTTTAAAAAATATCTTTATTCCGTTTGTTCTTTTTTTTTTTTTTTTTGTAATGCTGAGGAGCAAACCCAAGGTCCCATGTGTGCTAGGTGAGCGCTCAACTGCTGAGCTACAACCCCAGTCCCTCTCCTGCTTGTTCGGGGATTCTTATCATTTGAATCTTTTCAAAGAATTTTTCTGCACCTATTGAGATAGTTATGTGATTTTTTTCCTTGCTTTTAAATTTTTTATTATATTCCTGGCATTAAACTAACTTGATCCTTTAAATATTTTATTGAATATGGTTTGCAAATATTTTATAAGGATTATTTTTTGGTCTATATTCATTAAGAATATTAGCCTAATTTTCTTTCCTTGATGTGTTCTTGTAAGGATACTACTGACTGGAAGGAAAAAAGACTGCAAGTATTATCATATACCAATTCACAGTTTGGCTAGATGGTCAAGGACTTAGAAATTACATGATTGTAAATTGGTGTTAAAGGTATTTGAAAAGAGGTGTGTGAATAGACCTTCCAAATGGGTGAAGGATGAGAGGATATTTACGTCCTATTTAAATGCTCACCAAAAGGTGACTTCTGTAAGGATTCTGGCTGTGAAAATGTTCAAGGCAGTGTTCCTCTGGTGAGCAAACTCCCAGAGGGTAACAGGAACCCTGTTTTCCACACTTGGAATATTCTGTAGCTTCTCCCAGGAACTAGTAAGATAACTAATACATGTGCAATGCCTAGCTGCTATGGCAATGCCTTGCATGAAGAGGCTCTATGCTAGAGTCTTATCAGCCTTGACCGTGATCTCAGGCACTCAGCTCCTGGCAATAAAGGAACTCTCTTGTTAGACAACCACAATGTTTCGTCAAGCTTCACTGGGCCTGAACCTGTCCACATAACAGTAACTTTAAACAATAAACTTCCTTGAGAGCTACACAAAGCTCCTAACATTGCACATTGCAACTGTAGTATATAACTGAGGAATAACCTCTATAATGTTGCTAACTCTGTAATCTGCCTAATGACACAATGAGCAATAATGTACCACTGATGCAGTGACATAATAGTTACATAATGTAACCTATTGATATAAATAAAACTAGCAGCTTGGACAAGGAGTCTCTGCCATTCTGCCTTTCTGTTTCTGCACCTTGCTTCTTTCTCCTTTTGCTTTCTTTATAGACTTCAGCAGAGGAAGACTTTAGTAATTAAATAAATAGGATGACCTAGTCTGTGGATAGCAATCAATCTTTTACCCCAGTCACACATGCCATTGTAAAATGGGATCAAAAAGAAAGGGGTCATGTTGACAAGGATGAGGTTTTGCATATCTCAGCAAATATACTTCCACTCACTAAGGTGACCTGGCTATGACCAGTGCTGAGTGACCAATCTGCCATCACCAGAGATCAACACTGATCCCTTGATATTGTATCATTCCCTGAGATGGTCAGCTATCAACCTGCTTGCAGATTACTATATTGGACCACTTCCATCATGAAAGGGACAGCACTTTGTCCTTACTAAAATAGGAACTTATTCTGAGTGTGGATTTGCCATCTCTGATTGTAATGCTTCTGCCAAAACTATCATCTGTGGATTTAGAGAATGCTTTATCCACCTTCATATTATGCCACACAGTATTGCTTCTGACAGTGGCACTCACTTCATAACCAAAGAAATATAGGAAGGAATGGGCTCATGTTTATGAGATTCACTGGCATTATCATGTCCAGAACAATCATGAAGCAGCTGGTTTGAAAGAATTATGGGTGGGTCTTTCAAAGGTGCAGTTGCAGTGCCAGCTAGGTTGCAATGCCTTGTAGAACTGAGGCAAGTTTCTCTAGAAGGCTTTATATCCTTTGAATCAGTATCTAATATTTAGTATTGTATCTCTCACAGCTAGGATTTATGGGATCCAGGAATCAAGGGGTGTAAATGGAAATGGTACTACTCACCATTACCCCTAGTGACCCACAAACAAAATTTTTGCTTCCTGCCCCACAGCTTATGCTCTGCTAGTCTATTAGTCTTAGTTACAGAAGGGTCAATGCTTCTATCAGGAGGCATAACAATGCTTTTATTGACCTGGAAGTTAAAATTTTCCACTGGCTCCTCGTGCCTCTGAATCAACAGGCTGCAAAGGGAATTATAATGTGCATTGGAGTGATTACAAAGGGGAAATTGGATTATTACTCCAAATGGAGGTAAGGAGGAGTATGGCTGGCACGCAGGAGATCTCTTCAGACATCTTTTAGTGTTACATGTTTTCTTATTAAGGTCAATGGGAAATTGCAATAATCCAATAGAGACAGGATGACAACTGGTCCAGATCTTTCCAGAATGTGGGTATGTTTCGCTCTTCCAGGTAAAGAATCAAGACCCACCAAGGTGCTTGCCAAAGACAGAGGAAATAGAAAATACGGAGTAGAAGAAGGTAGTTAAAAGTATCAACTACAGCCATATGACCAATTATAATTAAAATTATAATTATCAGTATTTTCCTATTTTGTTAAGAATATGTTGTGTACATATAAGCATATATTAAGCAGTACCTTTATTTTATCTCCTCTTTTAAATTTTTTATTATATAACATAATACCAGCTGACTTAATGTCAGTAGTTAAATGTTTTTATATCTACAATAGAGTATTTAAGTTGTGAAATATTAGAAGAAGAGTAAGCACCCCTCAAAAACTTTATTTCCAATTCTGAGGAAGGAATTAGTGCATTTTTGATTGTATAAAATACAGTTATATTGTATGGGGTGGAATTTTGGCCTTATTATTGTGTTAATTTGGAGATGAAGTATGAAAAGAGATTAAGTATTTTAAGAGAGATGGTTGGGCATCAGATTGATAAGGGATGGATTTGGCATGGTTAATCTGGATTGTCAACTTGATTGGATTGAGAGATGCCTAAGATTAAGAGACTTCTCAACGTGTCTGTAAGGATGTTTCCAGAGATGGATGGGAAAGAGAATTGAGGGGGAAACCATTCCTGATTGAGAGCGGCACTGCCCAGTAGTCTGGGGACCTGAATGGAGCAAAAGATGGAAGAAAAGAAAGAAGATACAAGCTCCATTTCTCTCAAGTGGGTACCTCTATTGGTGCCACAATTGCCTGTGTACAGTGGATTCTATTTATTTCAGTTTTTCAACATGGACTCTCACTAGAAATTCTTCATGGAGTTTCCATCTTGGATTGGGGCTGCATTGCTGGCCTCTCTTTTTTTCTGAGGCTTCAGCTTCCTAGACTGAGCAGCTACTCTATGACTCGAGCCTTCCAGCCTGCAAATGGCCATTGAGCTTCTGATTGTATAATTCAATATAAGTCCCCTTTTATAGTCATGCATATAAACATACAGTTGGTTTTCTTCCACTATAAAACCCTAATACATCTAGAATTAAACCAACTTGATTATGATGTATGATCTTTTAAATATGTTCTTAAATAGAGATTGCAAGTATTTTGTAAGGATTTTTGCATCTGTGGTAAGCATAAATATTAGTCTGTAATTTTTTTGATGTGTCCTTTCCAGTTTTAGTATCAGGGCGATGCTTGCTTCATAGAATAATTTTGGAAGCTTTCCCTCACTTTCTATATTTTGGAACAGTTTGAGGAACATTAGTGTTAATTCTTTCTTGAATATTTCATAAAATTTAATTGTGAATCCATTTGGACTTTTATTACTGCTTCAATCTCATTGCTTGTTATTGCTCTGTTTATATTTTCTCTATCTTCTTGGTTCAAATATAGTAGGTCACATGTGTCTAGAAATTTATCCATTTCTTGTAGATTTTCCAAATTGTTAGGGACTATTTTAAAAATTTACATTCTAACAATTCTCTGTATTATACTGGTGTATGTTATCATACATAGTTTCATTGGTAATTATACTAATTATATTATTTTAGATCTTCTCTCTTTTTCCTTTGGTTAGTTAGGCTAAGGGTTTATCAACCTTGTTTATCTTGTCAAAGAACCAACCTTCACTTTTCTATTGTATTTCTTCGTTAGTCTCTATTGCAACCCTAATATTTATTATTTTTTCTACTTGTTCTTGTTTTTCTAAGACCTTGAAATGCATCATTAGTTTATTTATTGGAGATTTGATTCTGTGTGGGTACCTACAGCTATAAAGTTCTTTCTTAAAACTGCCTTCATTGTATCCCACATATTTTAATTCATGGTATTTATATTTTCATTTGAATGCAATTTTTTTTAAATCCTCATTTTCTTATGATCCATTTGTCATGTCATTCAAAAGTGTATTGCTCAATCTCAATGTGTTTGTAGAATTTCCACACTTATTCTCTCTATTGATTTCTAATTACATTATCTTATAATCTGATTAGATGCAGGTAATTATCTTAATTTTTTGTACTCACTAAGATTTGTTTTGTGGTCTAATATATTATCTTTTTGGGGAAAAGTTTCATGAGCAGCTGAAAAAAATAAAATGAAATAAAGTAAAATAAAAATAAGAAAAAAAAAGAGACAATAAAAGAATTTACTGTTAGGAGAGAAGAAAGGGTAATAAAAAATAAAGGAAAAAGAAAAGAAAAGAAGAACTCTCCATACCCCTTTCCCCTCAAAAACCTCAACAGGACAAAAAAAGGACAATAAAAAATAAAAATACTAAAAAAAAGAAGAAGAAATGTATATATATGAATGTATATATATGAATCAGTCAGCAAATACAAAAGCAGCCTTAATGCTAAATGAAAAAAAAAAAAATTTCCCCTAAGGTGATTGAAACTATGGACAAGAGTGGATATTCCCTCTTTGTCAGTCTGCGTCTTTTTCTGTGTCTTTTTGGGCTATGAGCCTTGGAGAAAGCAAGAGCTGCGGTTTATTTAAGCCTTTCTCCTTTTATGCTGCTCAGCAGGCTCCCAGCTGGATTGACCTGAGACTGAAGCTGGTTGAAATGGCTCTCAAATTTCCTGACCACCAGTATATGGTAGCATGGAATGGGTAATACCATCTTATCAGAGTCTACTCCTGACAGATTAGTTCAATGTGTCACCAGACCTGGGACAATGATGACCTCTGTTGCACTCCATATCACAGCAGGCTCCCCAATAAACAGACTTGTAGGGCAGGAAAACAAACTTTCTTGGAAAAGAAGGCATTTCAGATTCAATACACTTCACCACCTGTAACTATGGCCCTTTGAGGCCCAGTTCCCCCATAAAATCACACTGGACTTTCAATTTTTTGACCCTGTGCAGCTGGTTATTGTAGCTACTTGACTCAAAGAGAAAGTGGGCTACACTTCGTTCTATATCTCTGACCCAAATCTCACTCATCTTCTGTGAGCATATTTCAACGGTATTCGTCTAAGTCCACCAAAGGACACCCATTAAGTCTTGGCCAAGGTAGTATGGCAAACTTTGCTCCAATGTCCAGGGTTCTTGCAGTAACAAACTCAGGCATGACATCCACAAGCTCCTTGCTTGCAAGTTGAGAAGTACAGAGTACTTGTCAAGCATCAGTTCTCCATGCAGCTTTAGAATAAGCTAATTTCAGAACACCTTTCTGTTTTACAGCTATTTCCAGATACATTTTGTGAACAGTGTCTTTCCTTTTGTGTTGCCCTTACCTTGTAGTAAGTTCATCACAGTGCACTTTTCTTCACCCTCTCTTCAAAAAACTAGAATTTCTGGGTCTCTTTAAGTCTGTGTTCACTATTAAACTCTTGACGAATTCCCTCGATCAACTAATTTGCTGAGTATCTATTTTCCAGCTTCTTCTATTCCAAGCCACACTGAATCTTACCCTTTTTCCACCATCTTGGTTCCTCATATTTTCTATATCTAAGATCATGTCATCTGAAAATAAAACAATTTACTCCAACATATATGTATTTCATTTATTCATTCATTTATTTATTTTTGACTACTTGCTCTGGCTTACTTTTCCAGATAATGTTGAATAGCTGTACTAAACACAGTCATTCTTGATTTTTTCCTGATCTTGTGGGAGGGACATTTCTGCCTTTTACCACTGAATGTGGTGTTAGCTGTAAGTATTTCATAATAGCCTTTGTCATGTTAAATTTGCTGTCTACTCCTACTTTTTCTGAGTGTTCTTTTTTAAATCATGTAAGGGTTTGGGTTTTGTCAATATTTTTTCTGCATTAGTTGAGATGATAACTTTTTTCCTTAATTCCATCAAGATGATATATTAAAATACTTGATTTTCCTATGTTTAATTTCCCTTGCATTTCTGGGACAAGTTCCACTTTGCCATGGTGTAGTTTGCCATGCTCTTTGGTTTGAACTGCTAGTATTTTATGGAACGTTTTGAAATCAATGTTTATAAACGATGCTTCTCTGTCAATTTTTTCTCTTGTGATTTTTTTAATCTGTCTTTGGTATTAGGGTAACATTGGGCTCTGTGTTAGTCAGATTTTTGTTACTGTGACAAAATACTTGAGAAAAAACACCTTAAATGTGGAAAGATGTCTTTTGGTCCATGGTTTCAGAGGTTTTAGTCCATGATGAGCCAGCTTCAATTGTTTTGGGCCTCAGGTGAGGCAGAATGTCATGAAAGAAAGTGTGTGGTGGAAGAAAGTTGCTCAAATGATGGCATCTAAGAAGAAAAATAAAAAGGAGGATCAGGAGGAGAGGAAGGAGAAGAGAAAGAAAAAGAAGGAAGACAGACTGGGGATAAGATAGAGTTCTCAAGGGCAAGTCTCCAAGGACCCATTTCCTTTAACAAGATCCTACATCCTACAGTTTCTACCACTTCCAAATAGTTAATTCAACTATGAAACCATCAATAGATTATTCCACTAAAATTAGAGTCACCCTGATCTATTCACTTCCCAAGAGCCTATTCTCTGAACATCGCTGCTTGGGGACCAAGGCTTCAACACTGGAATGTTTAAGGGACATTCCAAATCCAAAGTATAATAGGCACCTTCAATGAATTAGGATTGTTTCTTTCTCTTCAAATTTTTGGAATAGTTCGAAAAGTATTTGTGTTAATTCTCTCTAAATATTTGGTAGAATTCAGCAATGAGTCCATCTATTTCTGAACATTTCTTTCAGGGAGGTTTTATATTCAATATTTATCATGGCTATAGTTCTGTTTTTTTTTTTTTGTTTTGTTTTTGTTTTTGTTTTTTTTTTTACTTTATATTTTTGCTTGATTCAGTTTCCATAATGTTTTATAATCTTTCAGTGTTTCTAGAAATTCATTGGTTTTATCTAGGTTATTTAATTTGTTAGCTACAAGAGTACAGATTAATCTCTTATAGTTCTTTTTATTCCTATAAGATCTATAGTTACATCTCTACTTTCATTTCTGATTTTATATCTTCTTTAATTTTTTCTTTATTAGTATAGCTAAAGATTTTTTTATGTTTCATGATCTTATCAAATAATCAGTTTTTAGTTTCTGTAAGTCTTCATACTATTTTTTGCTATTTCATGCATCTAAACTTGAATCTTTTATTTTTTTCCTCTTACTAGTTTTAAATTTAGCTTTCTATTCCTTTGCTAGTTCCATAATGTGTAAATTTAGGTTGTTATTTGAAAACCATCTTAAATGTAGTGTTTTTGTTTTTGTTGTTTTGAAGTGTTGAGTATGCAATATAAATCCTTGCACATGGTAGGTAAGCACTCTATCACTGAGATACACCCGCAGCCCGTACTGTAGCTTTTTACAAGTAAGCAGTTTCCTTTGAGGACTGGTTGTGCCACATTTTTTTTTTTTTTTAGTTTTGATATGTAATGTTTTTCAATTTCATTTATTTTTAAGTACTTTCTAGTTTCTATTATGATTTCTTTTTTGGCCCACTGCTTGTTAAAGAAGATGTTATTTAATTTCCATATATTCATGTTTTTTAAAAATTTTATTTTTGTTTTTGTTGCTGAATTCCAACTTCATTCTATTGTGGTAGGCAAAAATACTTTTTAAGATTACAAAATTTTTTAATTCATTGAAACTTGTTTCGTGGCCTAACCTATGGTCTATCCTGGATACCGTTCCGTGTGCATTGGGAATGTATATTCTGCTTTGGTTGGGTCGAGTTTTTCATATGTATCTGTCATATTCAATTGACTTGTAGTATGGTTACAGTCTTCTCTATTCTTACTCGTCCTTAGTCTGGGTATCCATCCACTCTTAAAAGTGGCATATTGAAGTCTGCAACTATTATTGCAGAGCCATGGACTTCTCTCTCCAGTTTTGTCCACGTCTACTTCACATATGCTGAAATCACATCATTTAGTATGAGTATTTTGTTACTGTTATGGATTCTTAATAAATCGATCCTTTTAGAAGTACGTAATTTCCTTGGTAGTGCCTTGGAATGGTACCTTTCCTTGAAGTCTATTTCATCTTATATTCACATGGCCACTCTCGCTCTCACTTTGTGGCCATTTGCATGTGATATATCTTTCCATCCTTTCACTCTCAACATATTTATGTCTAGCTTGGTCAGTTTTGTACTATTGTAACAGAATCCCACAGACTGAGTTATTTAGAATAAGCAGAAGTTTATTTCTTATAGTTCCCGAGGCTTCTGAGATGAAAGGACTGGCATTTGGTGAGGACTTGCTAATGTGTGTGTCATCCCATGACAGGAAGCAGAAGAAATAAGAGAGCTGCATGTGGTGGTGCACACCTGTAATCCCAGCAGCTTGGAAGGCTGAGGCAAGAGGATCATAAGTTCAAAGTCAGCCTCAGCAATTTAACAAGGCCCTAATTAATTTAGCAAGACACTGTCTCAAAATAAAAAAAGGATGGGGATATAACTCAGTGGTTAAGGACCCTGAGTTTAATTTCCAGTACCAAAAAAAAAAAAAAAAAAAAAAAAAAAAGAAAAGAAAGAAAGAAAAGAAAAAGATAGATCCCAAGAAAGAACAAGATATCAAATTTGCCTTTTTAAGCCCTTTTGTAATTAATCCATTGATTCTTATGACCTAATACCTTTCAAAGGTATCACCTTTTAATACTGTTCTCTCATTGTCTTAGTGGATGAACTTCATTTCCTTCTATCTATATTAATCTCTCTAGGAAATAGTCACTTGGCCACACCCTTCATATTCTTTCCTGAACATACTTTTTCATTTTTTTAATGTTCATGCTGACAGTGTTTTAGATCTTTTAATTCTGCCTACCTTTTAAATTTTTTAAATTTGTTTTAATTAGTTATACATAAGAGTAGAATGCATTTATGCACTGGGAATGGAACCATCATTTGACCCAGCTATCCTACTCCTTGGTTTATACCCCCCAAAACTCAGCATACTATAATGACACAGTCACATTAATTTTTATAGCAGCTCGATTCATAATATCTAGAGTATGGAACCATTTTAGGTGCCCCTCAATAGATGAATGGATAAAGAAAATGTAGTATATATACTCAATGGAATATTACTCAGCTTTAAGGAAGAGTGAAATTATGGCATTGCAGTAAAGGGTTGGAGTTGGAGAATATCTTCTTCCCTTTTAATGATTTATTCCATCTTTCAATCATTGTTCTATTCTCCTATTTTAGTGTAAGCAATCAAAAGAAGTCATGTGGCACCTTGAAAACTTTCTGCTTAGATATTTTTTCTGCCAGATGTCCTAGTACATCACTCTTTAATCTGCCTTCAACAAGTCCTAGGACAATTCTACTAAGTTCTTTGCAACTGCATAAAAGGATGGTCTTTACTCAAATTTCCATCACCTTATTCCTCAGTTCCATGTGAGAGTTCCTCAGAATGGCTTTTAACATCCATATTTCTACCAATATTTTGATTGTGACCTCTCAATCTTTTTTCTACACTCCTTTTATTCCTCTGAGATCTCATCAAAATTACCCTTAATGCTACATTCACAGCAATCTAGACTTTTTCTACCCTACTGCTTCACATTCTTCCAGCCTATATCCATTATCCAGTTCCAAAACATCTTTCTACATTTTCAGATATTTGTTACTATAATAGCCAAACGTCTCACTATTAATTTTCTGTTTTAGTCTTTTTTTTTTTTGCATTGTTATAACACAATACCACAGGTTGGGCAATTTATAATGATTAATTTCTTATAATCCCAGATTGCGGGGGTGAGGGGTGGGGTGACATCTGATAAGGGCCTTTTTTTTCATGTTATCCCATGGCTGAAGGTAGAATGGCAAGAGAGTATAAGAGAGATTAAGAAACCATTTTTAGCCTCAAGCCCTTTTGTAATTTGTATTGATACATTCATGAGGGCAGAAGCATCATGGCCTAATTACCTCTTAAAAATCCCACCTCTTAACACTATTGCACTTGGGATTAATTTTCTGACATATACTTTTTAGAAGACACATTCAAACCATAGCTATATCTATGAATCAAAATTGTATCCCTTGTATAAGGTATAGAGTTCAGTCAGCATACAGTTCAGTGGTTTCAAAATTCCATTCTGTCAAGTTCTGTGTTTTGATATTTTCCTCTTTGCTTTTTATTTCTGTCACTTCTTTTGTTTCTAATTTCTTCCACTTCTACCTTCTTTGGTGTTTGCTTAATATACCATTTTGATTCTTATTTACTTTTTTTTTTTTTTGGTGTCAGGGATTGAACACAGGAGTGCTTATTACTGAGTAACATTTCCAGCCCTTTCATTGTTTTTAATTTGAAAAAGGGTCTCCCTCAGTTGCTTAGGGCCTCACCCAGTTGCTGAGGCTGGCTTTGACAGCTTCCCTAGTGGCAGGTATGTGCCACCACGCCCAGCTCATTTCCTTCTGTGTGTACATTTTAGGTATAGTTCTAGTCTAGGTATAGGTGGCAATTTATACTGTGTTACAAATAGCATCCTAAATTTATAACAATTTAGTATGAATAAATTCCAATTTAGCTGGTGTTATATAGTAGGCAAGATACCTGCTCCTATCTAGCTCAATTTCCTCTCTTTATATTGCCCGAATTAATCTTTATATACTATGTATTCTGTAACAAAGATTTATAATTATTTTTATGCATTTGTTTTTTAAATCATGTAGGAAATGAAGAGATAAAACTCAACTATGTAATAATATTGGCTCTTATGTTTACCTCTATAGTTTCCTTTATCAAAAATACATATTTTTTGGTTCAGTATGAGTTATATGAGGACTATGAGGACTATGATCTATAGTCCTTTTATTACAATTTGAAGGATTCCCCTTAGCATGATTTTTAGGGCAGTTCAACTAGTTAACAACCTTCCTCAACTTTTGTTTCATCTAGGTTTATTAATTTCACCTTTATTTTTGAAGGATGATTTTTGATTACCAGCTCTTTTTCCCTTTAAGCACTTTAAATATGTCATTTCACTTCCTTCTTGCCTCCATGGTTTCTTTTGTAAAATTGGGTATTAGTCTTACTAAGGATTCCTAGTATGTGGTGAACTTCTTTACTCTTGGCTACTTTCAAGGTATTTTCTCTTTCTTGACTTCTGAAAATATGTTTTATGTGGACCTCTTTGAGTTTATTCTTTTCAGATTTTACAAAACGTTTTGGATTTGTAGATTCTCATCTTTCATCAAATATAAGGATGATTTTGTTATATATTTTTAAATACCATTTCTTTTTCTTTATCTTACTTTATTTCTGGTATTCCCTTCTTACATATCTTGGTCTTTTGAATGGTATTACATGGGTCCACTTAGTTCTGTTACCTTTTCTTAATTATTTTATCATTATGCTCCCCAGACTAGTCAATATCAATTGCCCTGTGTTCAAGTTCATTGATTTTTTTCTTCTGTTCATTCAATTCTGCTGTTGAATCTTTCTAACAAATTTTTCATTTATTTTTGTACATTTTAACTCCAGAATTTCTATTTAATGAGCTTTTTTATTTCTATATTTTCATTGATATTCTCATTCCATTCCTAGCTCATCTTCTAGATTTTTTTTGTTTCTTTGTACAATATTTTCTTTAGCTCTTTGAATATCATTAATTATAGTTATTTTAAAAATTTATCTAGTAAATCTAATGTCCAGGCTTCTTTAGAGATGGTTTTGTCAATATTTTCCCTTGAAAGAAGTATCCTTTGTTTGTTTATTTATAGCCATGTAATTTTTGTTGTTGCTCTTGAAAACTGAACGTTTACATAGCATCTCTGGAAATCAGATTCTCTTCCTTTCTTAGAGCTGCTCTTTTTGTTTATTTAAGGTTGAAATTGTTCATTTGTTTAATAACTTTTCCAAACTCTTTTTGCACAAACTGTGAGTCCTTTGTCATGCATGTGCCCTGAAGCATTTGGTCTTTTAATTGATGTTCAGTTAGTGTTTTGACAGACTTCCTTGAATGCCAGAAGCTAAAAGTGAAACAATAAAATTAAAAAATAAGCCACCTCTTCCTGACTTTTCAGATTGGCTTTGTACTGAGGCACTCCTTCAAAGGCTGCTTTTTCTGAGCCTAGAGATATCAGTCAGTGGTGAAAGCTTTGGCTCTTCTCAGATCATCCTGTCTTGGGCATGTACATGCTGTTTTTGATTATTCTAATCTCCCTTCAAAAGTAAATAAATAAATAGATAGATAGATAGATAAAGCCTCACCAGCATTTCCTTCAGGAATTAGGTGAGCTACTGTGTCTCAAGTGTAATATTTTGTTCCAAGTGTCTTCAGGTCTTTTCTTTACCAAACAGCAGTTTCCAGCACTTCCTGCTGTTTGTATACCCCTTGTGAGTTCTGAGTTAGGCAAAACAAAGATGAATGTCTTGCCCAAGTTTCTCAAGTAGCCCTGACATTTTAGAACACATAAACATAATAACCTGTGAAACACCTCTGCTCTGCTCCCTTTGCGAGTAGTGACCAGAGTTCCATATTAGAAAGGCAGGCTATGGTCTCCGAGACCCACCCCTAATCTAGCCAAGTTACCCACCATGGCCTTGAAGAACTTGTGATCCTCATACCTCAGCCTCCTGAGTAGCTGGAATTATAGGCTTGTGGCACTGTGACCAGAAGTGTTCTTTTGCTGGATTCAGCATTTGGAAGCTTTTGACTATTTTCCATAGTTCTGACAAATTAGTTCTTCTGGTGTCTTCTTGGTTTTTAATGTTTGTGTAAAGGCAGAGCTGGTAGCTACCAACTCTACTATTTTGTGGAAGTCACTCATCAAACATTTTCTTTTTGAGAAATGGTTTCTGATTTCTTACTGAGCCTGGTAGTAACTGTATATACGATAATGGAGCTCTCTGATACTCTCTAACCCATTACTCTATAATGCCTCTCGTGTTCTGAAGTACTTCATTAGTACCTGGGAGTGGTTTACATAAGATCAGGCTCAAATAGATCTTAAAACAACCACAACAAAAACAAAGTGAAACAAACGAACAAAAAGATTTCCATGGCATCCACTCGTCTTGCATTGGGACTCCTTTTTCAACATTCTCAACCCAATGGGGAGTTTCTTATAACAAAACATTTCACTCTTTATTTATAGATGTTTCTGACACTATGCCCACATCAGCCAGTTTTATAGCTCCAGTCAAGAGTCACCATAAATTACAGTGGAGAAAGTGTATTTTGTAATGAGGGAAAACTTTGGTTAATGAATGTTTGTTTACTTTAACCGAAAGGAGAAATATTCAGAGTATAGATGCACACTGTTTCATAAGCAGTAGCTAATGGTTATGTCATGACTTGGAATAATAAGATTGGAGAAATAGTGACAGGAGTTCTGGAAAAGAGATGTATGGGTGGATCTCTCAAAATGGGCACTAATTAAAGGATAGTTGTTTTCTTTGTGTGAATGAATGCCAACAGGAACCCCTGTAGAGGATTCTTTCAAAAATAGGGTTGCCTGAAAGAAGAAAATTGGGTGTAGCCCATGTGTCTCCTCAGTCACTATTGTACTTGTTTTCAGAACTCAAGACTTGACATGTCCAGATCAGCAGGGATTAAGGATATATATGATTTAAATAATGTAGATTTCTCTGACCAACAATAACATGGTCATATTTTCGTTTACATGTCTGACTGCCAACAACAGAGACCAATGCTGTGTTCCAATACAGTCATGTTCTTCAGGGGAATCAGCCAGTTACTCAGCAGCAGGATAATTACAACCTCTTCCATCATGCCTGGCCTTTCATCCTGGGTGTGTTTATGCTCACTGGAAAGACTTTGCCTTGGATGTGGATTTGCCTTAATATCCTACTGCTCTGTCAGCATCACCATCCCAAGATTTATAGAAGCTGTGTTCACTAACCTTTTACCCTCAACATTTATACAATCATTTACACACTGTTTTCCAAAGTGATTTTATTGATATATGCTCTTTTTTGGAAGTAAATGAGAATTTCCATGGCTACATATCCTTACCAGTACTGATTATTGTCAAATTCCATTTATGGCTAAATCATTATTCATTTTCTGCTGAAACTGAGAATAAGAATTCCATGTACCTTAGCAGTTCATTTCATCAGCGTATACCCTAAAATACTTTTGAGAGTGTTCCTGTGAGGATGCACAGACAAATGTTCATAAGCAACATTATTCAGGTTAGAAAACAAATGGACATAGCTTATATGCACATAGGTACAGAAATATTGGTATATTCGCACAATATAAAACTGGGCATCAGTAAAAATAAGTGAATTAGAGTCCTACTGCAGTCTGAATAAATCTCAAAAACATTGAACCAAATAAGCAATCATGGAAAAATACA
Source organism: Callospermophilus lateralis (assembly GCF_048772815.1). NCBI lineage: Eukaryota > Metazoa > Chordata > Mammalia > Rodentia > Sciuridae > Callospermophilus > Callospermophilus lateralis. The sequence goes on along the minus strand of NC_135319.1, from coordinate 55,532,334 downwards.
AACGTTATAATTCTGTTCATATAAAGTTCAAGAACAGATATCCTACCTATTCCTAAGGAAATATAGACAAGGATTAGAATCTATTTTTTTTTAAAAAAAGAAGGAATGACTAATACAAAATTCAAGAGAATTTTTCTATGAGAGGGTGATTAAATGCTTAAAAACATACAGGGGCCTCTATGAAACCATTATTTTCTCTTATCCATGTTTTCCAGAGAATATGGTCTGTTTCCTCAAAACTGATCCAGGTTATATAGAGTTCAGCATTTCCCAGGCCTCTTGCCACTAGGGGAACGTATAACATCAGTTCTGCTCAGTAGAAATGAGAGGGGAAGGGAAATGCATCACTCCTAGGCAGAGACAGAAATACCTGCCAAGTGACCTCTCTGGCACTCTTCCCCTGTCATGTTGGCTGAGTTAGAAGATAGACATTGCCTGAACCTCTTTAGCCACTGCTGGATAAGGTACCTCAGACAATCTCTGGACCTATGGTGGAATTTGTATAAGTGAAAACTTTATTTTATGTGCCAAGCCGCTATGATGTCGGCATTTGCTATTGTAACATAAACCAGTCTTTCCTGCCTAATGCAATGGACTGTAAAGATTTATTTATTTACTCTTGTGCACACACTCAATTTCCAATTTAAAAAAAAAAAAAAAGAATGCTCATGTTTAGGAGATAGACTTGCAGAGGAAAGTTATGGGTGGTAAATCACACACAATTCCATTCCATACCAAGTACTCCTCTTATTTAAGTAACTTCATGCTTCCTGAAGCCTCAGTTGCTTCATTTAAAAAAAAATTGAATAATGACTACCTTACTGGGGCATCTAGGCGTTATATTGGATGATGTATGTAACTGGCTTAGTAAAATGAAAAATATATAGTGAATATTAAATAAATATTAGTTTTTATTCCCATCCTCTGAGAAAGGACTTAGAGAAAAGGCCTTTGGTTTATTAGATGGAGTTACTTTCTGTCTTAACTGAGCTAAGAACTAAAGGAATATAGGCAGAAAGAAATGAAAATAAACATCAGTCAAAGGGAAAACCTAAATAAATCTGAAGACTGAGATGGTTAGAATTTTCTATCTTCCCTGCTTATCACCTGGCTCATGCAGTATTGGAAATGTGAGGGTTATCTCAAGGGTGACATTGGGTCATGATTCACCACCTCCAAAACTAGGACCTCCCATATGCCGAGAAATTCAGTGTGACTAAGAGCTTGATTCTAAAAGCCATCTCCTTTCTATGGTCTTTCTGGATAAAAGTACAACCAGTGGGCTTCAAGGTAGGGTCAACCAGCTGGCCCCTCTTAGGCCAGCAAGTTCTTAATCACTTAGAACAGGGGATCCTCTGTCCCCCCTTAGTGATAAGGGAAAAATATCCTTGAGATCTCTTGAATTTAATCACCAAGGGTCAGTGGGCAAAAAGAAAGAGAGATGGGGGTTGCTAATCAGAAATAAGCTACAGGCCCCAAAGAATAAAACACCATTTTACATTCTTGAATGTTAATTAAAACCTAAGCTGAAATCCTATCCCCTAGATGGCACTACATCTTGCTTACATCTCCAGGCAGTCTAGAAGCAATGGTTGCTTCTCCTTGTAGACTACCCACCCACCCTAAGTCTATCTTCTAACCCCTCTTATCTATAGCAAATGTAGTTCAATGCAAATAACTTATGCCTTCCTTCCCCACAGTTTCATTATAAATTACTTTGCATTTTCAGATCCAAAGGACATTTTTCAAACTGCCACCTACCCTTTCTACCAGGAACTAAGCTTGACCCAGGAATTGTTCATTTTTTTTTTCTGCCTAGCATCTATAATGGTTCAATGAACCCTTTTATTGCAGATGTATCTCCTTCTCAGGAGGTTAGGATTAATATTATTTTTTCTCTCCTCATGCAGGCATTGCCCCAGAGTCCTGACTTCTCATACAACTAGGATTTCTAGGCCAGTGGTTCTCAAACTTGAGTGTGCACAAGTATCACCCCAAAGACTTGTTAAAACAGATCGTTTGGCTTCTCCCTCAGAACTTCAGCTCAAGCTGGTTAGACTGTGTCTAAAACTTAGCATTTCTCTGAAATTCTCCAGTGATTCTGGGCACCATTAGTTTGTGAACTCCACTTTGGGAACCATCTTTGATTTTCCCCAGAGCTCAGAAATGTTGGAGAAAGCAGGAGCTTCAGCCATATAGAGGGTCAGATTCTTTAGCACCAGTGACTTGCATAGGTTTTTGGTTTGATTCCTGTCTGGGCCTGGCTGTCAGCTCTCATAACTCAGAAGTGGTCCCGGCATCTGTATTGGGTTCTTTTAGGTGAGTAAGCTAAATATCAGAAAGTGACAGAAGGGAAGGGGACTCTAACTACATTCCTTAAAATGGACTCTTTTGAGAGTGAAAAAAAAAAAAAACAAAACAAAAAACTCTGTAGTTCTCTAAGAAGCTGCTATATAGGCTAATTGTGGGACTGAACCTTTGCAAAGAAGGGGAGGAAATGGTTCTGGACCTCCTGTGGGACCTTCTCAGCTTTAATTTCTCTCATTGTAATGAAGACTGATGGGTAATGGGATCAGCTTTTTGCCCAAGGGCTTGTATAGTATTGTGGGAACATTTTCCCACTGGGGCACATTTGGGCTGTGGGGAGAGGATGGATGCTGGAAGCAGACTTGCTGACAGGAAGCCAAGGCCAGCCTGGCCTCCTGTCATCTCATTCCCTGTACTTGGTTGCCCCAAGGGGACTGCGTGTCCTCCTTCCTATCCAAGGTGATGGAGAAGCAGTGAGCACAGATGACTGCCCTTGGTTACAGCCCCTCAGGGCCCTATGGAGAAATGAGAGTGTATTAAAAAACAGCTGTCCCCCTGGGGCAGCTGAGGGAGACACTAATAATCTTTAGATCTAACCCTGAAGTTTATAGAAATTACTGAGAATAAAAACATGTCAGCACACTTTGCAAAATCCAAAACCAAAACCAGACTGGTCCAGGCCAGTTTGGGAAGTAGGGATGAAGGGGAGAATTGAGAATTCTAGGGCAATTCCTAAGTACCTGGTGATTTAAATACCTTCTCTAATTTGTACACTTAGGGAAATGCTGGAACCTAGAATTTATCATCAATTATATGAGATAGTAAACTGAGGTCACAGAGGGTAATTGATTTGCTGAAGTTAGATAAGTGGCAGAGTGTGGCTATGAAGTCCAAGCTAGCCTGAATCCAGAACTGTGCCCTGGGATCACAGGACCCTGCTTTCTGAAATGTCAGGCTTTATTTGGATCAGAATGAAGTAGGCCATTAGGGAACAAAATGTCTGAATGTATTGAGCATGTGTTTTAATTTTCTACAAAGGTCCCACAAGTTAGCCGAAGTCTACAATTTTGTCCTAGTTCAAAGGGGATATTCATCCCTAACCCTACTTTAAGAATCAGCCCAAATGTTAACTAATTCTTAATAGTTTCCTTCCCAAGCCCATGAATTTTGTTCTCTCAATGTTCCTATATTATTCCTGCATCATCATACCTCACTCATTCATTGATTCATTCATTCAAGAGACATTCATTGAGAAGCACCTATTGTATGTCAGGCATTATGTTGGACTCCAAGAACACAGAACTGTACAAATTGTGTCAAATCCCTGCCTTCCTGCACCTGTGCTCATGTGCATGTGTACACACACACACACACACACACGCGCGCGCACACACAATTTTAAAAGATACAGTATGATTTCAGCTGATGAAAAGTGTTATGATATACAAATATTTTAGACTAAGGATTCTATTACCAGAGTACTAGGATGGGAACAGGGAGCTGACTTTGGGGAGTTCCCTTATATGAAGACTAACCACTTGCCCTAAGGATCAAATGGAAAAAGTAATGGGGAAAAGCAGGAAAGGCATTTTATTCAGTATAGCCATATTGGGAAGAGAAGTGGATTTGCAACCTCAGTTATGTTTTCAGGGATATTGACATGAGCTTCAAGTTTAAACAGGGTAAGAAACAAAACTAAGGGACAAGAAGTATGCATAGTTAAGTGTACATGGTCAAGACGTGGTTTGATTGATCATTATCAGCAAAAAGAAAGTTGCTGTTGCTTGGTAGTTTCGACTCATCATAGGTTGTTTATATCATCCTGTTGTTCCTGGAATTCAAGGTGAATGCAGGAGAGAATGACTCTGATAAAAATTATTTTCAGAAAGACAAGATTGAGATACCTGCGCCTTGAGGTTTAAGGTAATGAATGACTGGAGATGCCTGGGTACTGATATAGGGGTCTCGAGTAGGACGTTTAAAGCTAGAAGTTGATAACTTTTTGAATGTGGTATCCCTAAAAAGCCTTGAAAATATCTTAACCACTCTTATTTTGATGCTTTCAGCCTTGAAGGAGCATGAGAGAAGTTAGAAAAATTTATGGCTAATCAACTGTATTACCAGTTTTTATTTATTTTTATTTTTCAAATATTTATTTATTTATTTTTGGTACTAGGGATTGAACTGAGGAGGTGCTATACCACTAAGCCAAATCCCCAGCCTGAACACGCCCCCCGCCCCGACTTTTTCTTTCTTTAAAAAATTTGAGACAGTGTCTTGCTAAATTGCTTAGGGCCTCACTAAATTCCTAAAGCTGGCTTTGAACTTGCAATCCTCCTGCTTCAGCTTCCTGAGATGCTGGTATTATGGGCATGTGCCACCATGCCTATCCTACCAGTTTTTAGATGTACACTTTTCAAATGATCTGTATGTGTATATGTGGAGTTGAGCAGGAATCTGACCTAAAGTTAAAGGTAACAAAAGGAGACAGATATAAAATAAGAGCGGAGATGCCAAGTTTTTATCCTACTTATTGTTACCCATTGAACATCTGTATCCCAAGTGAAAAGTCAGAGCTCTTAGCAAAAACAACCTCTAAATCCTTTTAATAGTTTAACAGTATTTTGGAGGACAGACTTAATACAGAAAGAATGGTCACAAAGGGGCTTTACTGGTGAGGCAATGTTTGAGCAGATACTTAACTCTGAAACAAGTGATGTAACACTGTGGAGGAAAGAATGTTCCAGGAAGAGAGAGCTTGTCTGAGAGGCTATGCTGAGAATGAGTAGAAGTGTTTACAGAGCAGCACACTGCCCAGTGTGTCTGGAATGGAATAAACAGCATTTTAGTAAGCTTTTGCCTCACTGTGACCAAAACACCTGATATGAATGGCATAAAGGAAGAAAAAAGTATATTTTGGCTCATGATTTTGGAAGTTCAGTCTGTGGTTGACCAACTCCATAGGTCTGGGCCCAAGATGAGGCAGAACAACATGGAGGGGCAGAGTGAAGAAAAGCAGCTCAGAACACAGCAACCAGGAAGGAGAGAGGGAGGAAGGGAGGGAGGGGAAGAGAGAGAGAGAGAGAGAGAGAGAGAGAGAGAGAGAGAGAGAGAGAGAGAGATAGATATCTGCTCACCAGGCAAAAAATATAAACTATAAAGTCACACTCCCCAGTGACCTACTTTCTCTAGTCACACCTTACCAGCTATGGTTGCTGACTTTTTAATTCATGTCAGTGCATTAATCCATCCATTAGGTTATACCTCTCATAATCTAATCTTTTCACCTCTGAAAATTTTTGAATTTTCTCACATGAGATATTTGGGGGACACCTCATAGTTAGACCATAATAAATGGGGATTATCATTGGCAATTCCAGGCAACTCCTGAAAGCTCACAACTCCACAGCTTCCTAGCTCAACCATGGACAGGCAGTGCTGTTTTCTGAGTCCAAATCTGCTCAAAAGTAAAATATAGATCATTATGCTTGTTATATTGGACTATTTGAGTATTTAGCCAATAACACATAAAAAATACTTAAGTAGCCGCAGATGCTGCTACTGTGCCTGGAGGTCTTTTCTTGGGCACGGTCTTGGTTACCTCAGATGATGCTACCTCCATGGTCACTGCCACTGAATCTGTAACTTCTGTCAGTCAATTGTTTCCTGCAACACTACTGACATTTCTGCTGCCTCTGATTCCACTGCTGCCTCCTAAACTTACCTGGAGGTCTTCTTTCTGGGTGCTGCTGCCACAGAAGACTCCGCTGCCCTGGATGCAAGTGCAGCCGCCACTGCTGCTGACCCAACAACCACCATCATTCCCACTGCTACCACCACCTAAAAGGACTGCTTAGGGAGGACTCCAGGTTGGGTTGCACATGAGTGCACCCATTTTGGGACAACAGACAGGGCATGGGGTCCGGGTGCCAGCAGGTTTACCACCACAGGAGCCTCTGTATGGGGACCTACAGATCCAGTATAGGGGTGCCTGTAGGTTTGGAGGAGCCTGGGATCTTCCTGCTGAGAGTGCTGGTGGCCCTTGTCTTGCTGCTGCATCTTGGAATTGCTCCTTTGTATGAGTGTGTCCCTAGTGGTCTCTCTGTAAGTAGGAGCAGCACTCAGATCTTGGGACTGCAGAGTGGCCAAGCCTGAGGTATTTGAAGCCCAGATTGGTGGACAGAGACTGGGTTTTCAAGGACTGATCTGGGTTTGGTGACCCCAAGAGATGTCAGACACAGGGCTGAGAAATTGCTGAACACTGACAGAGACGGTGTGACTTTCCAGAAAGATTTATTTTATTTTATTTTTTAATTCACCAATATCTCTACCATATTTGGAACAGGATGTTTTTATGCTTCAGTGTATGGAGGATAATTATATATGAATGGTGTTTTGCATTTTTGTTTTATTCTTATGTCTTTAATTTTTTCTCTTTATTTGTATCTTCCTCTCTCTTGTCTATTTTCTTTCCAATCTTTTTTCCAACCAACAGCCAATGTCTGTTGACTCCTCTTTCACTTATCCTGTGAATTTTTATTTCTAGCTTCTCTCTTCCTCCCTCATGAATATCACATACTACACTATCTCTGTTCTCTCATCTACCGTTTTAAATTGTAAACCATTCTAACAAATTTTCTGTTTGTACTATAGATAGTTATTGAACTCAACCTTTTGGTTTAATGCAAGAAAGTAGTAGATGACTTAGTGGAAGCTATTAGGTTTAAAGCTCTATATTTTGTACACTGAATGCTGTTTATGTTGGTCTCACCATTAAAGGGAAAGCGCTGGAAACTTTCAAAGACACTATAGGTCTACAGAGTAGAATTTATGCTGCTTTAGATCCATACTTCTAGAAGGGAAAACACACTAAAAACATGAAAAAAACAAGGGAATAAAGCACCCCAAACAAACCAAGATGCTTTAATAACAGAAGACTCTGTTGAAGAAATAGTAGCACAGTAGAAGAAATGTCCAAGAGTTTAGATTGTACATAGTTAAATTGATTTGTGAAGTAAAGGATAGTATAAGGAGTGAAATCAAAGAACAAATACAGGATGTGAAAGACCACTTCAATAAAGAGCTAGAGATCATTAAAAAAATCCAATCAGAAATCATCAAAATGAAGTAATCAGTAAACCAAATTATAAATTCAATAGAAAGCATCACCAATAGACTAGACCACTTGGAAGACAGAACCTCAGACAATGAAGACACAATATATAATCTGGAAAGTAGAGTTGCCCAAGAAGAGAAGATGGTAAGAAACCATGGACAGAACACCCAAGAATTATAGCACAACATGAAAAGACCAAATTTAAGAGTCATCAGGATAGATGAAGAAGCAGAGATACAAACTAAAGAAATGCACAATCTTTTCCATTATATAATAGCAGAAAATTTCCCAAACCTAAAGAATGGAATGGATAATCAAATATACGATGCTTATAGGACCCCAAATGTACAAAATCACAGCAGACCCACACCAAGACACATTATAATGAGAATGACTAACACAGAGAATGAAGATAAAAATCTTAAATGCTATGAGAGAAAAAAATCAAATTACGTATGGGTGGAAACCAATTTGGATCTCAACTGATTCTCAACCCAGACCCTCAAAGCTAGGAGGTCCTGGTATAACATATTTCAAGCTCTGAAAGAAAATGGATGCCAACCAAGAATTTTATATCCAGCAAAATTTTATATCCAGCAGATTTGAAGATGAAATGAAAACCTTCATGATAAGCAAAAATTTAAAGAATTCACAACTAGAAAGCCTACACTATAGAGCATTCTGAACAAAATATTCCATGAGAATAAAGTGGGGAAAAAAAGTGAAAATCAGCAAAGGGAGGATCTACACTAAAGAGACATTCAACCAAATGAGAAACTAAGACAAATCAAAAACCAAAAATAAATCAAAATTGCCGCAGTCTGGGCACAAAATCACGAGCCACTCAAGCAGGAACAAACTTTATTTTTTGAAACTGCCACCAATGCCCCGTACGCTCCCGGGAAGATTGCCGACCAACCCACGTGGCATTCTCCCAGACCCCAACAGGAAGTCCCTCCTCTGGAATTCCCTCCTACTGCACTTCCCCAACCAATGGGAACTCTCCAGGAGTCCCGTAGAAGGCCAAGGTGGACAGCAGGAGTACAATATCCATATGAATGCAGATCTTAACATAATCATATCATCTCAATGGCTTGCTAGCATCACCTTTCAACCAAAAATGCCAAGCATCATATTACTTGGCTGTGGCTCTTAGCATCTCCCCCGTTCTGTTTAATTAAGCAACAAGCAATGTGGCTAGGGACCGTGCCTGTTAGGTTTGTCCAATTCAACATATGGTTCTTACCCGTCATCGGATGAACTGACCTCTAGGCGTCAGTCTCCTGTCTTAGGTTGATACCACTGCAATTGGATCATACCCGTCACTGACTACCGGTCCAGCATATAGCCATACTTGTGGATAGGCCTATGCACCAGTGGGTGGGTAAGGTTCTTTGCCTCACCTCTGTTGGCCCCCAAATTTGGCCTTGGTGCCGGTGGGGGGGTGAGGTTCTTTGCCTCACCTCAGTTGGCCCCCAAAATTAGACCATCACTAGTAGAAGGGAGGAGGATGCAGAAATGCCACGACACCAAGCCAATTGACGGCTCCTTAGGAAAAATTGCATCACTGGTGACACATCAACAAAGATACGCTAGCACTACCATAATTCGCTGCATCAACAGATAGATCACAATGCATACAAGTGATACATAGTTCAGGCAAGTTCTGCAAGCAGTTCAAAGCGGAGGAATCTATCAGTATGTCCATTTCCTCCCAAAATAAATCGACTCCTTGAATGAGCATTACTTGTTATTATTCATTGATGCATCAGTTTATACAATTTGTTGTGATAACTAACGAAGAAACTGTAGTTTGGTTTCATCTTTGTCTTCACCGGCACTGGGATGAAGATAGGAATTCTCACAATGATGCTAAAAAAAAAATTATATAACATTCCAACAGGTACTAAGAAAACAATTTTTTGAAAAATTTACATTATCCTGAACAGAATTATTAAATATAATGAAAAGGAAAGGTGAAAGTAAACAAACAGATCTGTTAACCTGCTTATTTGTACACATATTAAAACAATCCTCAACAGCTGTTTACCCAATTTAAATTAAACCATTAAAATCACGTGAATAATAAAAAAAAATTCGGATCCATTTATTCATGAGCGCTCCTCATATATGATATATGGACATATGCACATACAGACATACAACACAAAACAAAAGTGTGCACACAAACGTACAACACATAAGACAATAGTAAAGGCCTTGTAGCTTTACCTAGGTGAAATCTCCATTGCAATGTTTAAAAACTCCACAGTCAAAAAATAAAACTGATCAGAAAAACATTAACCTAGGTCTGTATGAGCTCAAAAATAAAATAGAACGTTATGATGTGGGAAAAAGCACTTATAAAATAGATATTGAAAAAAGCATCCTGGTTAATCACTGTCGCAGATGTAAGAATAGCCAAGCTAGAGCTCTGGATATCAGCTGTTATGGATTTGAGTCAAATCATCTTCTTTTTGGTCTGTAGAAATTGTTTTGTTTAGTCTCTCTGGAATCCAAATCGGCTGCTGTTCTCCCTGTGGAAACACACAAACAGAACCCGACTCCAGACAATCACTGGGTCAGGACCTTTCCAATGTTCTGTTAGAATATCCTTCCAAAGTACCTTAGGGTTATGTACATTTTTTGGATACAAATGTCTTTCCGCAGCACTAAGCCCTGATGAATCCAAATTTAAAAAGTTTAGAGTAAAAAGGGTTATTTTAAGTTTATCTTTGGGGGATATATACCCCTTTCCAATTCCCTCCTTTTGTTTTAATAAGTACATTTTAATAGTTTGATGAGCTCTTTCAACTATGCCTTGTCCCTGTGGATTGTATGGAATTCCTGTTATCTGAGTAATGCCAAATGATGAGCAAAATTGTTTAAAAGAGGTAGAAGTATAACCAGGACCATTATCTGTTTTTAACTGTTTTGGAATGCCCACAGTGGCAAAATTTTGTAAGCAATGAGCTATAACATCTTTAGTTTTTTCTCCGGCATGAAGGGAGCCCATCAAAAATCCAGAAGAAGTATCAACTGTAACATGCAAATATTTTAATTTTCCAAATTCTGGCAAGTGTGTGACATCCATCTGCCAAATATGGTTAGGTATCAGTCCTCTAGGATTGACTCCCAGATTAACTTGTGGTAAAAATGTCACACAATTTTGACATTGTTTTATTATATGTCTGGCTTGTTCTTTAGTTATTTTACAATGCTTTTGTAAAGTATTAGCATTTACATGGAACCTTTTATGAAAATTTATAGCTTCTTCTATTGTGGAGAAAATATGTATGTCATGTGTAGATTTATCTGCTAATTCATTGCCCAAACTAAGGGCTCCAGGCAATCCTGTATGTGCCCTGATATGACCTTTAAAGAATGGATCTTTTCTGTTCCAGATTAGACTTTATATAGTGGAAAACAAAGAGAAAACGGTAGAAGAAGGGGAAATCCTACCAGAATCTTCAAGGGATACTATAGCATTAACTACATACTGACTATCAGAAAATAAATTAAATACAGAATCTTTGAACATCACAAAAGCTTGTAATACTGCATTAAGCTCTACCTTTTGAGCTGATTGTTTGGGTACTAAAAATGTAAAAGTTTGATCACGTATAACTATTGCTGCTGTACCATTATTTGACCCATCAGTGAATATATTTGGAGCATTCAAGATAGGTGTTTTTCTTGTCATTTTTGGAAAAACTACAGGATGCTTAGACCAAAAAGACAACAAAGGATTAGATGGTAAGTGATTATCAAATGAAACATTAGATTTACACATGATTATTGCCCAAGTATTTAACTCATTAGCTAACTCATCAATTTGATCCATAGTATATGGAGTAATAATTTTATTGGGAGAAATCCCAAACACTCCCTTTGTTGCTCTTATTCCTTTGAGTATTAATTGTCTTACAGCCTCAGGATACCTAGTAAGAATAGTGTTAGGAGAATAAGATAAATGTATCCACAATAATGGACCTTCTTGCCAAAATACTCCTGTAGGAATATTTTTTGGTAGTATAATAAATAATAAAGGCAAACTTTAATTTTATCCAAATGCATGCATATTTTCCATATATGTTTCAATAATTTTTTTAGAGAGAGAGAGAGAGAGAGAGAGAGATAGAGAGATAGAGAGAGAATTTTTATTTATTTTTTAGTTTTCGGTGGACACAACATCTTTGTATGCGGTGCTGAGGATCGAACCCCGGTCGCACGCATGCCAGGCGAGTGTGCTACCGCTTGAGCCACATCCCCAGCCCTGTTTCAATGATTTTTAATGCCTTTCTTGCTTTAGGCGTTAACATGTGGGGTGAATTTGAATCTGATGGACCTTTTAGGATATCAAATAAAGGTCCTAGCTCTCCTGTTGGTATGCCTAAATAAGGCCTTATCCAATTTATGTCTCTCAATAACTTTTGAAAGTCATTAAGTGATTTGAGTTGATCTACTGGTATTTGAATTTTTGGTGGACGGACCATGGTTGAGGATAATAGAACTCCTAAATAATTAATTGGAAGATTTAATTGTACTCTATCTATTGATATCTCTAGATTATAATTTTTTAATAAATTTGTAAGTGTGGAATAACATTCTAGCAATGTGTTTTTATCTTTATGTGCCAGTAACACATCATCCATGTAGTGAAATATTTGTAGTTCAGGATTTAGATTTCTAAGTGGCTGGATTGCTTTGTTAACATAAATTTGACACATAGTTGGACTATTAGCCATCCCTTGAGGGAGTACTTTCCATTCATATCTCTGATCAGGACCTTCATGATTTAGTGCAGGGATAGTAAATGTAAAATGTGGACTATCCTTAGGATGAATTGGAATTGAAAAAAACAAACAATCTTTAATATATATAGCTAAAACATACCAGGTTTTTGGTAAAGCAGACAATTGGGGAATTCCTGATTGAGCAGGTCCCATAATAACCATTTCATTATTAATGGCTCTTAAATCTTGCAATAATCTCCATTTACCAGATTTCTTTTTAATGACAAAAATGGGAGTATTATGGGGAGATACAGAAGGTTGTATATGTCCCTTCGCTACTTGTTGTTTGACCAGGTCATGGGCTACTTGTATCTTTTCTTTAGTCAGGGGCCACTGAGGAAACCACACTGTTCTTTCTGATTTCCAAGTAATTTTTATTGTCTCAGTGGCCCTTTCTGAAAACCCAATCCATGTCTATTTATTCCTTGATCTATTTGAATTGGTGCTGTCATACCTTGTTCTTGTTCTCTTAATCTTTTTTCTTTCCTAAAGCCTTGTCTAGCCCTAGTAGTGGGCACGTTAGGATTTGATGTTATTTGTTAATGTCAAACTTAATTAATCTAGGACATTTCGTCCCCATAAATTTATAGGAAGATGATCCAATACATAGGGCTGTATAGTTCCTTCACATCCTTCAGGATCCTTCCAATCTAATACCATTGCACTTCTATGGGGATTAGTTGCCACTCCTAGGCCTTGAAGCTTTTGAGTGGCTTGTTGTAATGGCCAATGTTTTGGTCATTCTTGACGAGATATGATGCTAAAGTCAGCACCTGTGTCCAGTAGCCCATTAAATTCATGTCCTTGAATATTTAGTTTTAGCATTGGGCAAGAATCTAAATTTAAAGACAGCATAGCCCAATACACACCTGTGGAGCCTAATCCCCTGGAACCTCTTTCTACAGAACGACTGGAAAATTTATCATGTAGGCTGGGTGTTATTAATAACTGTGCTATTCTATCTCCTGGTGAAATTACTGATATACCTCTTAGAGAACTAGCTATAATTTTTATTTCACCTTCATAATCGGGATCAATTACCTCAGGACTTATCATAAGTTCTTTTAGTGTAGAATAACTGTGTCCCAATAATAAGCCTACTGTTCTTTGGGGAAGAGGTCCTTTTACTCCTGTGGGAATGATTTGAACTCCCATCTCTGGAGTTAGTACTGCTCTGGCAGAGGCGCACATGTCCAACCCTGTGCTCCCTCTGGTTTGTCTGATGAGGGATCTGATGGATAATGTGTCCTGGGCACTACCCTGATGGTGTTGCTGGGTTCCTCCATTGCCCTGTATATTTGTGGTTGTGGGCCCCGGAGCATTGGCCCCCCAGTCCGTTTTTTGGCAATGGAGCCTGATGCCTTTCTCCACGATATCATGGGTAAACACTTGGTCCTTGTCTGTTTTTTGATAACGGAGTACCCTCTATGGTGGTTTGAGAACGGCATTCATTAGCCCAATGTCTCCCTCTACAGCATTGTGGGCAAATACCTGGTATTCTATTTCTTTGATACCTAGCTTTGTTAAACCCTCCTCCTATGGGGCAACTCCTTTTAAAATGTTCTGTTTGTTCACAATTGTAGCATGTTTTTGGCCTGGCATCTAAAGCCTGTTGTACTGCTGCCAAGACTTGCCCTTGTTCATTAATGTCTCTACATAATTTAATATATGTGTTTAAATCTTCATGTCTCCATGGTCTAATGACCTCTCTGCAGCAAGGATTTGCTTGGTCATAAGCCAGTTGTTTTATAAATTTCATTGCTTGTTCTGTATCCCCCAAAATTCTGGAAGCCGTTTGAATAAGCCTGTCTACAAATTCAGCGTAAGGTTCATTAGTTCCTTGTATTACCTTAGATAATTGTCCTTATAAATCTCCATACCCCTGTAAAGTTTTCCATGCCCTAACTGCATCTACAGCAATTTGTGCGTATACGCCAGGATCATATTCAATTTGTTGCTGTTGACCCTCATAAGGTCCTTTTCCTAACAACATATCTAGATTTCTTTGAGGGTAACCGGCTGGTGCATTTCGCCTAGCTGTCTCCGTGCAAAATTCCTCATTGGAAACCTTCCATAACAAATATTGTCCTCCATTTAGCACAGATTGACACATGTTAGCCCAATCTGCTGTGTCATGTCCAAGTTGGTAATGGATTCGACCATGCTCACAGTGAAGGGTACTTGCGGACCATAGGTTGTTACAGCCTCCTTTAACTGCTTCACTGTTTTGAAATCTAAAGCACGGTGAATTCGTTGCCCTCCTGCCTGATCAAGTATAGTGCTGCAGTCTGGCTGGGCACAAAATCACGAGCCACTCACAGCCTTGTAGATTCAAACAGCAATTCTTTATTCCCGAACTCACACCGACACTGTACAATCATGTTCTGGGGAAATCCATGTTCTTGGCCAAATTCCACGTTCTGGATCCCAAATACTCTCTGAATCCCATGAGAACTCAATGGGAACTCCAGGAGTGGGCACACCTGAGGCAGCAGGATACGCCCTATTCCCAGCAGGGTACACCTTAAACCTGGGACCGCCCTAATCCCAAGGAGAGCCCTAAACCCTGATCCACCCTAAACCCGGATCTGCCCTGGTCCTTGAGCAAGGTCACCTTACATGCAATGTCACTGCAAATGACCGGGGTCCAATATGGTGAGTCCTTCCTCTAAGCAACATTGGGTAGGCTGACAAAGAAATTGCCATGTGTCATTCTTACTTGGCAATGGCTCTCAGCAGTATAGGGCATGCTAATCTTTGGGGTCCTGCCTCAGGATTCTGTCCATCAACTACGGGAGTTGAGGGCCACTCAGCTGTAGATGGAGCTGTTGGTTGAATTACGCCCTCTGGTGATAGAACGGAGTTAGTAGCAGCCTCCTGTTGTAGCTCCCCCCCGATGGTTGTTTGTCTTTTAAGCTTTCTTCCTTTAAATTTTCCTCTGTCTGACTAGCTCGAGAGACCTTCTCTTTTGCTTGATCTAACATTTTTTCTATCATAGTCTGGACCTCTAACAATTTACTTAACAGTCTTTCGGTTTGTTTTTACTAATTTCTAATCTACTATAAAGGTAATGCAACCCAATAAGATAACATAAAACAAAATCGAAACAGAATGAAACAAAAATGGAACAAAAAATCGTTGTATCAATTTTCTCTTTCTCAGGGCTGAACAACTTCAAACCTTGAGCCAACCATTTTTCCCAGTTTGCCTGAGAAAGTTCTAGGGATAGACAGCTTGAAACAAAAACAAAATAAATCAAAACAAGAACACATTGTTTTTTGAAATGGTCACCCATTCTCTCGCCTTCCCTCAGGGGCGAGCAATTTTACTCACCTCCAAGCTTCAGGCGTCCCCCGCACGGGCCACCAATTGCCGCAGTCTGGCTGGGCACAAAATCACGAGCCACTCAAGCAGGAACAAACTTTATTTTTTGAAACTGCCACCAATGTCCCGTACGCTCCCGGGAAGATTGTCGACCGACCCACTTGGCATTCTCCCGGACCCCAACAGGAAGTCCCTCCTCTGGAATTCCCTCCTACCGCACTTCCCCTACCAATGGGAACTCTCCAGGAGTCCCGTAGCAGGTGGAGGTGAACAGCAGGAGTCCGGTATCCATATGAATGAAATTTTTAACATAATCATATCATCTCAATGGCTTGCTGGCGTCACCTTTCAACCAAAAATGCCATGCATCATATTACTTGGCTGTGGCTCTTAGCACAAAATGACAGAGAATACAAATAATATCTCAATAATTACCTTGAATATTAACAGCCTAAACTCATCAATCAAAAGACATAGATTGGCAGATTGAATTAAAAAGCAAGACCCAACAATATGCTGTCTTCAAGAGACTCACATCATGGGCAAAGACATCCACAGGATGAAGGTGAAAGGATGGGGAAAAACTTGTCACTCATATGGATTGCATAAATAAAAGCAGGTGTTTCCATTCTCATCTCAGATAAAATAGACTTCAAACCTTAAGGAAAGTATATGTATAAGCAGGATATAACAATTATAAATATTTATGGCCCAAATAATAGAGCATCAATATACATCCAACAAACCCTCCTCAATTTCAAGAGTCAAATAGACCAAAATACAATAATACTGGCTGACATTAACATACCTCTCTCACTACTGGAAAGATCTTCCAAACAAAAACTAAATAAGGAAACTATAGAACTAAATAATACAATCAATAATTTAGATTTAACAGACATATGTAGAATATTTCATCCATCAATGAGCATATATACTTTTCTTCTCTAAAAAAAGACCATATCTTATGCTAGAAGCAACTCTTAGTAAACTCTTAGTAAACAGAGATAATACCCTGCATTCTATCAGACCACAATGGAATGAAATTAGAAATCAACACTAAAATAAAAAATACAAGCTACTGTAACAAGTGGAGACTAAATAATACACTATTGAATGATGAATGGATAATAGAAAAAATCAAGGATGAAATAAAAAAAAATCTTCGAGGTAAATGAGAATACTGATAGAACATATCAAAATCTCTGGGACACTATAAAGGCAGTACTAAGAGGAAAGTTTATTGAATTGAGCACATCCATTAAAAGAATAAAAATCAACAAATAAATGACCTAGCACTACATCTCAAAGCCCTAGAAAAAGAAGAACAAATCAATAGCAAAAGCAGTATAAGACAGAAAATAATTAAAATTGGAGCTAAATTCAATGAAATCAAAACAAAATAAACAATTGGAAAAATTGATACAACAAAAATTTGTTCTTTTAAAAGATACATAAAATCTATTAACCCCTGGCCATGCTAATAAAGAGAAAATTCAAATTACTAAAATACAGGTTGAAGAAAGAAATATCACAACAGACATGTCTGAAACACAGAAGATAATTAGAAACTATTTTGAAAATTTATATTCCAATAAAATAGAAAATATCAAAGACATCAACAAATTTCTAGAGACATATGATCTACCCAAACAGAATGAGGAAGTCAAACACAATTTAATATCAATTTCAAGTAATGAAAAAGAAAATACCATCAAAAGCCTACCAACCAAGAAAAGCCCAGGACCAGATGGATTCTCAGCTGAGTTCTACAAGATTTTCAAAGAAGAATTAACACCAATACTCCTCAAACTATTCCATGAAATAAAAAAGGAGGGAACCCTTCCAAACTCATTCTATGAGGCTAATATCACCCTGATAACAAAACCAGACAAAGATACATTAAGGAAAGAAAACTTAAGACCGATATCCCTGATAAACATAGATGCAAAATTTCTTAATAAAATTCTGGCAAATCACATATAAAAACATATTAAAAAGATAGTGCACCACGATCAAGTGGAGTTCATCCCAGGGATGCAGGGTAGGTTCAACATATGAAAATCAATTAACATAATTCATCATATTAATAGACTTAAAAAGAAGAATCATATGATCATCTCAATAGATGCAGAAAAAACATTTGACAAAACACAGCACACCTTCATGTTCAAAACACTAGAAAAACTAGGGATATTAGGAACATTATAAAAGCTATATATGGTAAACCCAAGGCCAGCATCATTCTAAATGGAGAAAAATTGAAAGCATTCCCTCTAAAAACTGGAAGAAGACAAGGATGTCCTTTTTCACCCCTTCTGTTCAACATCATCCTTGAAACTCTAGCCAGAGCAATTAGACAAAGTGAAGAAATTAAGGGATACAAATAGTAAAGATCTCAAAATATCACTATTTTCAGATGACATGATTCTAGATCTAGAAGGTCCAAAAAATTCCAACAGAAAACTCCTAGAACTAATAAATGAGTTCAGCAAAGTAGCAGGTTATAAAATCAATACCCATAAATCAAACAATTCCTACACATCAGTGATAAATCCACTGAAAGAGAAATTGGGAAAACTACTCCATTCACAATAGCCTAAAAAAATAAAATATCTGGGAATCAATATAACAAAAGAAGTGAAAGACCTCTACAATAAAAACTACAGAAAACTAAAGAAAGAAGTTAAAGAAAACCTCAGAAGATAGAATGATCTCCCATGCTCCTGGATAGGAAGAATTAATATTGTCAAAATAGCCATACTACCAAAAGCATTACAGAGATTTAATGCAATTCCTACTAACATCCCAATGACAATTCTTCATATAAATAGAAAAGGCAATCATGAAATTTATTTGGAAAAAAAAGAGACCCAGAATAGCTAAAGCGATCCTTAGCAAGAAAAGTGAAGTAGGAGGCATCACAATACCAGACCTTAAACTTTACTACAGAGCTATAACAATAAAAATGGCATAGTATTAGTGCCAAAATAGACTTGTAGACCGATGGTACAGAATAGAGGACACAGAGACAAGCCCTCACAAATATGGTTATGTCATTACTAGACCAAGGTGCCAAAAACATTCACTGGAGAAGAGATAGACTATTCAAAAAATGATGCTGGCAAAACTGGAAATCCATACATAGAAAAGTGAAATTAAACTTCTCTCTCTCTCGCCCTGCACAAAACTCAACTAAAGTGGATTAAAGACTTAGGCACTAGAACAAAGACCCTGAGCCTAATAGAAGAAAAAATAGGTCCAAATCTCCACCATATTGGCTTAGAATCTTACTTCCTTAACAAGACTCCTACAGTGCAAGAAGTAAAATCAAGATTCAATGAATGGGATAGACTCACATTAAAAAGCTTCTTTTCAGCAAAGGAAACAATCAATAATGTGAGGAGAGAGCCTACAGATTGGCAGAAAATCTTTATCTAGAAAAATCTCTAGAATATATAAAGAACTCAAAAAACTTAACAACAAAAAAATAAGTAACCCAATCAATAACTGGGCTAAGGAACTGGACAGACACTTCACAGAAGAAGAAATACAGTCAATCAATAAATATATACAAATGTGTTCAACATGTCTAGCAATTAGAGAAATGCAAATCAAAACTACTCCTGTCAGAATATTGGCGAAGGATATGGGGAAAAAGATTCACTCATACACTGCTGGTAGGACTGAAAATTGGTGCAATCCCTATGGAAAGCAGTATGGAGATTCCTTAGAAAACTTTAAATGAAACCACCATTTGACCAGTTATCCCACTCCTTGGTTTATACCCAAAGGACTTAAAATCAGCATACTGTAGTAATGTAGCCACATCAATGTTTATAGCAGCTCAATTCACAATAGTTAACTATGGAACCAACGTAGGTGTCCTTCAATAGATGAATGGATAAAGATAATGTGGTATATATACTCAATGGAATATTACTCAGCATTAGGAAGAGAAAATTATGTCATTTGCAAGTAAATGGTTGGAGTTGGAGAATATCATGCTAAGCAAAATAAATCAATCCAAAAAAAACAAAAACAAAAGCCGGATGTTTTCTCTAATATGCGGATGCTAATTTACAATAAGGTGGGGGCACTAGGGAAGAATAGCATTACCTTAGATTAGGTAGAGGGAAGTGATGAGAGGCTAGAGGAGGAAGTGATGGGTGATGATAGGAAAGATAGTAGAATGAAACAGACATTATTGCTGTATGTATATATGTGACTTCATGACCAATATGATTCTGCAACATATACACTCAGAAAAATGAGAAATTATATCCCATCTATGTAAGATATATCAAAGTGTATAAATGCATTCTACTATCATGTATAACTATTTAAAACAAATTGAAAATTAATTAAAAAATATTTAAATAGGCTCAACCTCCATTTTCATTTTTCTCTCTTTCTCCCTGTATCCACTGTCTCCTCTGTGTTCACCTTCCTACCTATCTGCTTTAAACACTCTATCCATCCTAACCATATCTGTGCTGGTCCCTGGGCATACTGAAGTAGCTTGACCAAATTTCTTGTTTTCATTCTGAGAGGGGAAGACAGTGGAACTAGCCTGCTAATCCCCAGAGGACTGGATCCCCATCCTGTGGGAGCAAGGAAAAGGGAAAGAATAACTTCCCAGGGGGCATAAGCAAATGGATGCCAAGGGAGATGATATTTGAGCTGTATTTTAAGGGATTCCTGTAATACTCTAGGACATTCCAAGTAAATCAGATGTATTACCCGTGATAGGCAAGATAATTCTCAAATATCAGCATCCTGATCCTTAGAACTTGTAAAAATATTACCTTACATGGCATAAGGAACGTTACAGATATGGTTAAATTAAGGATCCTGAGACAAAGAGAGTACACTAGATCATCCTTACAAATAAAAGAAGGGATCAGAAGTGCCAGAATCAGACAGACCTGGAGCCATCAATCTGAGATTCTGAACTTAGAGAGGTCATGAGCCAAGGAAAGTCAGCAGCCTGTACAAGCTGGAAAAGACCGGGAAAAGAATTCTCCTCTAGGAGCTCCGCAAAGAACACTATCCTGGCAACATCTTGGTTTTAGCCCTAGAAGACCCATTTAAGAACTTGGACCTGCAGAATCGAATGAGAATATGTTTATGTTTCATTAACTCAGTTGGTGGTGATTTATTACAGCAAGAGTAAGAAACTACTACATTTTCAAAGTGAGAAAATAAAAAGAAGTGCGTGAACTCCAAATGGAAAGGTGCTGGCCTTTCCTAGCACTTTGTCCTCCATGCATGCACCCATTTTTCTCTGCTTTAATCTTGACAGCTTTTCAATATCTAGCTAGTGATATTTATACTGGTTACCTAGTTCCAAAGCTCTTTCAGTACTTGAAGCCTCTCCCTGAAAATTCATCATCATGTTCTGTAGAGCCATACCCAAATCAGACATGCTTTACATTAGACATCAGATTCTTAAATGGTCTCTGATTCTAACTTCTTTGTCTCGATTTTTACTACTTTTGAAAATCCAACATCTTATTCTCCCACATCAAATCCTCACTTCCAGCTTCTGAATTTATACTTGGATGTCCTATAACAGTTTAATTCTACAGTTGAATTATCCTCTGTCTCACTCCAAATAATCACTATGAATGGCATAAATATCTTCAAAGAAAGACAAGAAATTTCAGAGGCAAAATTAGTCTTTCCTTCTCCATTACATCCTTTCATCTAGGTACCCATGTACTTTGGTGCTAACTTAATAACATTTTTACAGCTATTATCCCTTCCTCTCTCTCTCCTATTATCCACAATTGTTTTCCCTCTTTAGTGTTAGTCTTTTACTAACAGCTAGCCTTAGTGTCCTCCAACCTGTCCTATACCTCAGTTACCTGGTGGGGTGCCTTCTTTCCTCAAATTCTATCCGTGAGATCTTTAGTTTCACAACCAGAATTGGCTAGAGGTCTAGGGATTCTCAGCAAGGATAGAGATGCAGATAACAGTCCGCAGGGACCCTAGCTCCTGTGGTTTGGATCTGAAATGTCTTTTAATGGCCCATATACCCAAGGCTTGGTTCCCAGTGTTGCTATGGACAGGTGGTAGAAACTCAAAGAGGTGGGGCCCAGTGGGAGGTCTTCTGATCATTGAAGGTATGCCCCTGAAAGGGATTGTGGAATCCCACCCCTTCCTCTCTCTCTTCATTCCTGGCTGTTAGATGAAAGGCTTCCTCTAACATGTGCTCCCACTGTAATGTGCTGCTTTGCCACAGGTCCAAAAGCAACAGGGCCAAAAACAAACAAACAAACAAAAAAAAAAATGGACTGAGAACTACAAAACTGTGAGCCAAAATAAACTTTTCCTCAAAAACTGATTAATACGGTACCTCTCCATCTGAAGACTCTACCAGCCTCTTGACCCAGGATTGCATCAGAGACTCTGGGTCAAGCTTCTCTTCTGAGTCTGCTGAAACAACTGAGCTGCTTTCCCTGGCATCAGAAGCCTTGCTATCAGCCTACTTAAGGAACCTGACAGAACTTTAGTTTCTAGCTACTGCTGGACAGGCAGACTTGAAGGAGATGCATGAGCATGGATACAGACACTCATATCCGGGAATGTCTTATAGTTCAGGGGCCACAACCAGAGGAAAGTAAATCAAAGACAAAAGCCCAGGGATACATCATTTGCCAAATGCTTCTGACTCATGGATCTCTTTAGTGAATGCAGCTCTGTTTCTATGAGTTGATGAATGACATGGGACAATGACAGTGCAGATAGATAAACCAGTAGAAACTCAGTTCTGTACCCTCTGAATCCCTCAGCTTAGTAGGTGGCCCTTTTCTTAGGGATTTTTAAATAGGTGAAAATTGTTATTCTTGTCAATGCTGCTTATGTGTTGGATATTGGCACTATTTGAGAATATTCAGCTAATATTGACATGTTGCAAGAGGATCCAGGAGCACTCACATGAGTTAACAAATGCTATTGGCAAGTCCCTTCTCCCTGTAAGAAGCACCGGGGAAATATGAAGACAGAGTAGAAAGCCAAGCAAAGCAACACTTCACTCTCCACACAGCTCTTGCCTGGAACTATGAAGAGCTCTTGACCTCAGGTAGTAACCTGCTCTGAAAACCTAACTGTGTCTCTTAACTTCATTCACAGTTCTGAGAAGTTCACATATAAAGGAAGACAAGAGTAAAATCGGAGAGAAGAAGCATCTGTTTCATGAGACAAATGCTAGAGAAGGAAGTAGAGAGAGTGAGAGGCGCACGCCCACAGAAGCACTGAGAAGTTGAGAGAGCTTCGAGAGACTTTTTATTTTTGAAGCTCTTGGTATATTAAAATCACAAAGAAATTGAAAAGAGGGTTTCTAAAAATTACAGATAATAAATACATTCTTTAAATACTTAGTGCCTTTCAGCAAAGGAAATCATTAAGAACCTACGTGAAGAGACAACCTACAGAATGGGAGAAAATCTTAGCTAGTTACTCATCTGACAGAGGTTTAATTTCTAGAATATATAAAGGATTTTAAAAAACAACACCAAGAAAACAAATTATCCAATTAACAAATGGGCAAATGTACTAAGCATGCATTTCTCAACAGAAGAAAGGCAAATGGCCAAAAAAATACATGAAAAAGTGTTCAACACCGCTAGCAATTAGGAAAATGCAAATCAAAACAACACGGAGAGTTCATCCCACTCCATTCAGAATGGCAGCTATCAAGAACACAAACCATAATAAATGCTGGACAGGATGTAGAGGAAAAGGAACACTTTTACACTGTGGTAGAATTGTAAATTAGTACAGCCACTATGAAATCAGTAAGGCGGTGCCTCAAAAGACTAGGAAAGGAACCACCAAATGCCCCAGCTCTTTGGTATATATCCTAAAGAATTAAAGTCATCATACTATAGTGGTACATGCATACCCATGCTTATCACAACACAATTCACAATTGTCAAACTATGGAATCAGTCTAGCTGTCCATCAACAGATGAATGGATAAAGAAATTGTGGTGTGTACACACCATGGAGTTTTATTTAGCCATAAAGAAAATTGAATTTATGTCATTTGCAAGAAAATGGGTAGAACTTGAGAACATGATGTTGAGCAAAAAAGCCAAACTCAGAAGATCAAAGATCATGTTTTCTCTCATATGTGGAAGTTAGAGAGGAAAAAGGAAAACAAAAACGGTGAAGGGGGATCTCATGAATATCAAAAGGAGATCAGTAGAATAGAAGAAAGGGACTGGGGGAGAGAGGAAGAGAAGGTATATATTAGACAAATTATATTGTTCTATTGTGTCCATGTATGAATATGTAACATCAAATCCCTCCTTTATGTACAACAATAATACACTAGTAAAAATATGAAAAAAAAATTGGTGATTTTAACAAAAATATTGCAAAGATAAAATTGTGCAATATAATCCCAGAATTAAAAATAAAAATAAAATACTGATGTTAAGATTATTACAAGATGGTGGTCCCAGAACAGCTCATACTTTTAGGCCTCTGTGTCATTCAAAGCAGGGGACTTCTTATATTGCCAGCCCATATAGTGGGCTCAAAGATGTAGTAACAATGGA
Organism: Callospermophilus lateralis; assembly: GCF_048772815.1. Classification (NCBI taxonomy): domain Eukaryota; kingdom Metazoa; phylum Chordata; class Mammalia; order Rodentia; family Sciuridae; genus Callospermophilus; species Callospermophilus lateralis. Next base: position 55,508,221 of record NC_135319.1, on the reverse strand, counting down.
CCTCCTTGCAATGTGGCAGAGAAGATAGTATCCAAACATTGAATGAGATATATTTGAACATTACTGTTTTATTCAGATTTGTCCAAAGGATGATAAATGATTCTCACCCTTATTCACTCATAAGGGAGGGGAAGAAAACAGAAAGAGGAGCCTTAGTTTCCTTTCTTAAGAGCCACAGAAGGCTTATGGTGAGTCTCACTTTGTCCTCACTATGAGACAATAAAGAGACACAACATTGCCAGATCAGTGGTACACACCGGCAATCCAAGCTACATGGGAGGCTGAGACAGGAGGATCACAAGTTCACTCTAGCCTGAGCAACAGGGTAGACTTAAAGTGACTCTGTTTCAAACTAAAACAGAAAAAAAGAGTATGTAGTTCAGTGGCAGTTGCTTGCTGAGCACATGTAAGGCCCTGGATTTAATCCACATAACAAAAAGAGAGAGGGAGAGAGGGAGAGAGAGAAAGAAGAAGAGGAGGAGGAGGAGAAGAAGAAAAGACAAAGATTGAATATCTTGTTTGAGGTCATCAAAGGAAAAGAAAGGAACTTGGTTGAACCAGGGCTACCTACCCTGGTCTGTAATTGCAATTGCTCTGAGCAGAGACTGCATCACTGACATCTTTGGAAATGATCACACTTCATTTGAGCAGCTTGACTTCACCTGAATTCAATGCACAGGCAACATTTTGCTGGCTCATTTTAACAAGATGCCATTTGTCTTGTGCTTGGTTTCTTCCCATCTTCCTCAACAGCCTGACCTGCTGCGGGATGTCACCTGAGAGTCAGAGAGAAGCGGAATAGCAGAGACCTAGCTGTTCTCTTCTTTAGTGTTTGCCCAGCGCTCCTGGAGCCTGGTGAAACACTTCATTGCTTCCCCAGATATCAGAAGCCCCACTGGCAGCCTCCTGGGAAGGTTTCACCGAGAGAGGTCTGAGACGGGTGGGCTGGGCTTTTCTTCAGTGCATTTCAGCTTAGGCACTGCCCCATTTATCTGCTGCAGTGAAGCTCTGCTAATGCAAAAGGAATACATTCAGCACACAGCGCCCTGGAGAGCAGTGGGGATAATAATGCCACTATTCATTATTTTAAAACAAACACAATTTGGAGTGTGGATCTATCTGGAAGTGTGAAATTGGTTCCTCTTAAAGAGCAACTGGCAAGGGAAGAGCATGTGACCAGCTCAAGGGCAGGGATTCCACCTGGGGCCAGCAGTGCAGTCTTTCTGACTCCAGGCAGACCTTGTTGGCTCAGGCAGTCACAGTTGATGCAAGAATGTGGTAAGAGTTATCTGTCACGCATAGAGCACCTAAGGGTGCTCTACAAGCTTGATCTCAATGAACCCTCACTATTACTCTGCATTATGGGTATTATTTATGCCATTTTCTATAGAAAGAGACTGACTGAAAGTCAGAGAAGTTAAGACATTTTCTCAAGGTCACATATTCAGCCTCAGCAGAGGGGAATTCCGTACAGACTGCTCTGTCTTCAAAGCCATGCTCTTCCCATAGTACCTTGTTAAAGGTGCAGGTATAACACCTGACCTTGGCAAGATACTCTAGGCTTGATCTAGAGACAAGAAATGGCTTAAGAAGCTAGACATGGTGGCACATGCCTGTAATCTCAGCAGCTCAGAAGGCTGAGGCAGGAGGATTGCAAGTTCAAAGCCAACCTCAGTAATTTAGCTAAGCCCTAAGCATCTTAGGGAAATCCTGTCTCAAAATAAAATATTAAAAGGGGCTATGGATGTGACTCAGTAGTTGAGTGCTCTGGGCCCCTGAGTTCAATCCTTGATACTATAGAGGGAAAAGAAAAAAAAAAGGTGTAGAAGGTAAGGCACACCAAAGTGCAAAGTGAATAAATCCTTCCCACTGGGCAAGTCAAAGCTAGATCTCCTTTCCAACTTGCTCTAATGCAGGCACTAAAAAAGGCATAAAATATTGGGTCTATTGTTTTCCAATTCCACCTAAATTCTTCCATCTGTGTAATGAGAGTTTGAATGGGATTAAACCTGTACTCTCTACCTTTCCTTTGCTAACATTAACCAGTGATATATCCAGGCACTTACTGGTTCCAAAAGGACTCACAATGAATGGGAACTGAACCTGAAACTTCGGGGCTAGAAGAAGCCTTTAAGGAAAGGGCACCCCCCAAACCCCACCTAACAGTGAAATTTCAATCACAGAAGCTTTGAAAGAAGGATCTGCTTTGGAATTGTTTCCTGGGAGTCATTTGGAGTTTTCTGTTTGCGTTTGATGGAGGAGGGTGTTGAATTCAGTTGCATTCCTATACACAGTGCTAGGTGAGCGCGCTACCATTTGAGCCACATCCCCAGCTACACAATGCTATTCTTGAAAAGTTCTTTCAGAGTTTGTGTGGACTGTTTGGGGGTGGCTTGTCTGGACCTGATGTGTTGCTTTGGTTCTACCTTGAAGCTAAACTCCACAGTGATGGATGTTTGAAAGAATCACTGTGCTGGACTGGGAAAAGCACAGTTTGGATGAGACAAGGCTGTATCCAACTCTGTCACGATGCATGTACATCTGGACGACAACAATCACTTTCTTGGGGCTTTGGTTCCCTCATCTGTAAATTAGGAAAATTAAGCCAGCCTTGCAGCTTAATGGGGACAAATGCATTAAATATTAATGTGTAGCAGCTGACACAATGTCAGGCCCAAGGACAGTGTCTTTCCCCCTCTTCATTTCATATCCCTTTTGTAGAAAAGTCCCTCCCCTGAGAGATGGTTCATGAACTCTAGATTATATTCAGCACAGTGAGCTATGTTGCTTAAAGTTATTTGGGGTTAAAGGCCCTTTTGAAATAAAATGAAATGTGCGAAATTTTTCCCTAGGAAAGAATCACACTGAGCCATAAATGGTGCAAACTTTCAGGAATCCCCTCTCTGGTAGCTCAACCAGGCATCCTAGGCGGCTTTCCTGCCCTCAGAACTGCCTGTGATTCAGTCTACAGGAGAACCTTTCCAGAGCCTGGGAAGGCACTGAGAGCACTTGAAGCCACGTGGGTGACTGCTGGCCTTTCCTAATTGGTGTTCTTGTGCTTGCATGTGAATGTGCCCTTGTTAACCTATGCTTCCCGCAGCCCCATGGCCCTGGCACTTCCTCCCTGATCCATGACACCAGCAGGAGCACAATTAGTCAGGAAGAACAAAGGCTCTGAGGTGCCTGGACTGGGCCCTGACCTCACCAGATGTTCTGGCCTGGTCCTTTTCATGTAGCTTCCTGGAGCACACTCGAGGCTGCCAGCTGCTCCTCTCCAGAGCACTTCCTGTTCCACTGAGGTGGCCGCACTCCTCTATTCTCAGTTATCCTCTGCAGTTACAATCATTTGTCCTCAGGCACTTTGCTCACACCAAAGCCAGAGACGCCCATCTTCTGAGATCAATGCCCTTTATTTATGACCTGACAAGAGAACAGAATAGACTGCTGTGCTTTAACGTGAGAAGGGCCTCTTGGTTCCCAGCCAGCCTGATGCACGTGGAACCTGGCAGCCCAGGTGGCAGCAGCATTGCTGAATGCTGGGGACAGCTGCAGGCAGCTTACTCAAAGGGCCATCCCCTGGGAAGAGGTACCTACAATGTAGATTCTTATCTGGCTCTTTTTTCTTCCTGAGTCCAGAGGCTCTGTACCTTGCTCACCCCTGATGACACCCAGTAGATTTTAATATAAAAACACCCATCCTTTGTTGAGCTCCTACTCAGCACCAGCACACATCACACATCATCTCCACACTACCCTGCTTCGTGTGCCCTTGTCCCAGGTACAGATATTTGGATGACAAGCATTTTCATCTTCTAGTAGCTGCACGCCATTTCTGTCACCTTCCGAGTGATCTCTCTTTCTCGCCTTTTCCACTTCATTACCCTGTTGTATTTTTCTCTGTAGATCTTCCATTCTCTGAAGCTCTATTACTTATTTATGTCTTTATCTGTTTATGATCTATCTCTCTTGCTAAAGGGTGAGACCGTGAGAGCAGGCCCTTGTCTCCCTTGTTCACATTGTATCCCCAGGGCAAGTAGGAAGCACACAAAATCAGTTCTGTTGAATCAAGTGTTTGTGGCAAATGCAGCAATATATTGTATGGTTTCCAGACTTTCCCCTGGGTCTTGTATTTCCAGGAATTTTATCCATCCTAGAGAGAAAGATTCAGGAAGCTCTGCAGACTAAAGGACTGAGGTTTGTTATAGCTCTGAGATAACGTGTGGTGCTATGATGGTGGATTATGTGTTACTCACATGGTGGAGGTTTATGCAGTCATTTTGCTTGTCCTATGTCTGAACATCTACCTCTTCTCATTGGTACCTGCTTGCTTCTTCCACTTTTCCAATGTGAGTATTGTGACTCCACAGGCATGATTATCTATGTCATATTATATGATCCAATGGCTGACCATTGCTGTGCAGTTGTGATGGAACCTAGCTGAATATCCCAGTGTGATCCTGTGAGCAGGGGCGGATATCCAAGTGTGATCCTGTGAGCAGGTGTTTGGAGCACAAACACCTCCTTCACAGAATGGTGGTGCATGAAGGCATGGGGTTCATGATGTTGCCTAGCTAGTTAACAGGAATGCAGGGCCGCTTCTGAGCATAGGGGGATCTGCATTGCTGCTTCTGAAGATGATGACAATGTCAGGGAAGACATAGGGAATGCTTGCACTTGGTGGGGACTCCACTATATGCTCTGCACTTTATTACAAATGGCAATCACCACGAAAAGATCGTCTAGTGATGATCCCTATTTTGCAGAGAGGGAGGCTCAAAGAGTTGAATCCAAGACTTGGTGTGACTCTGATACCTACTATGTACTGTGGCTTCCATTCTAGCAGAGAGATGGGGAATAGATTAGATGGAACATGCTTGAATGAGATCAGGGTATCCTGGAAGTTTGCATAGTGATTCAGATGGAAGTTGCTGAGAGCCAGGACTGGGCAGGAGCATGTCATGGTTTCCCCATGGTACCCCTCTTGGCAAGAGGGGCAGATTCAGGGAAGAAGAGATACAAAGTGAAATGACTTTGCAGAAAAGGAGGATGGAAAAGTGTCCTACAGTGTGCATCTGAGAAAACAAAGGTGAGTCAGGCCAGCAGAGAGCACTCCAGAGGAATGGCAGCGATAGAATCAAGCCCTGAGTCTAGGAGAAGCCAGGTTGCAGGTTGGTCCACAGAAACCAGAAAACAACAACAACAAAAAACAGTATGTGGTAATGCTGCATCTCATGGGGTGGAGAGGCAGGGCTGCAGGGCTGAGACCCAGTTTACAGCTGGGAAGTGACTATGATGAGCTACTGTCTCATGTCTCATGTTGCAGCGAAAGATAAAGGTTTGAGATGTTTGCTGCAGAATTTGGAGATTGTAAGAATGATAGCCAAAGAATTGGCCAGAGGTATCAAGCTTGATATCTTTCCATGCTGTTGCCAAGTTTGCCTTAAAGGCATTTTCAGAATAGAATTATTCTCTTCATTTGCCCTGCACACCTTTCTCCACATGTAGCATTTCTTTGTAGTAAGCTATCTTTTTGATCTACTGATAGTCTGTGAAAACAAAAGGGAATATTCATTTTTTTGCTTGTTTCTTATGCAAATACAAATGATCCTTCATTAATTAATGATTGGGAAAAATATTTACAGAAATTAAAGACAAAAATTATCCCAATGCATTTATTCACTACACATGATACTTGTATATTCAGAGCATGTGTTTATGATCCAGTGAATCTAACAATCCCCAAAGGGCATTGTTTAATTAGTCACTAAACTAACTATGGAAGAGGCAACCAGTGTTCATCAGGATTTGATCCATCTCTCTTTCTTGAAGAAAGCATTTCCAAGCCTCCATGCAATTAGGAGGGGTCCAGTAACTAGCCAATTAAATGAGATGGGAATAAAATGTGTCACTTCTGGACAGAATTACTAACTGAAGTGATTCTCTTCCATGTAGTCTCTTCTCTTGCTTGATGGTTATTATGGTTTAGCTGTGGTGTCCTCCAAAAGCACATGTGTGAGACAATGCAAGAAGGTTTGGAGGAGAAATGATTGGGTTTTATCCTTAATCTAATTGGTGAATTAATTCCTGATGGGATTAACTGAGTGGTAACTGAGGCATGTGGGGTGTGGCTGGAGAAAGTGGCTCATGGGAATGGGGCTATGGGTATATATTTACATCATATATAATTTGTATCTGGAGAGTAGAGTCTCTATCTTTGCTTTCTGATCACCATGTGAGCTGCTTCCCTCTACCAAACACTCCACCATGATATTCAACCTCAACTTGAACCCTGAGGAATGCAGTCTGCTGTCAATGGATTTGACACCTCTGAAACTGTGAGCCCCCAAATAAACCAACTCTCTTCTACAATTGTTCTTGTCAGGTCTTTTAAGTCACAGCAGTGAAAAAGCTGACTAAAACAATGGTCTTGAAGATGAACGAGTCATCACCATTTTTTAGTAATGGTGTGAAGCAGCATGGTGTTCCCAAGCCCACCTCTGACTCTCATTAGACATGAATATGAAGTCATCGGATGTAAATCTTTGTTGTGATAGGCTATTTATCACAGACTGTGCTTATTGTCACATAAGTGTTCACTTCTTTTGCTTGGAGCTTCTCCCTTTTTCTTTTCTGCATGGAAAATAACTATATTGTTTTTCAATACCCAACTGTCCTATCACTACCTTGCAAGGGATTCTCATCACTTTAGGCACCATTACTTGTTCACCCCTGCAGCACTTTGCAGGTACCTCATTGTATCTTGGTGCTGTACTTTTCTTCTTCTCATTAAGTTGTGAGCTTTTGGGGACCAGACCCAGGTATTAGTCATCTTCCCATCTCTAGTATCAACACTGGCCTGACACAGGAAGTCTCACAGTAATTCTTGGGTGATTGAACTTGAACCAGAACTGCCATGTTTCTGAGAAGATTTCATTGACATTTTCTCCAAGGTCTCTTTCAATTTTATTCATTTAGATTATTTTTTCTGGAGTCTTCTTTCATGGGGTCTCACCATTTTGCCTTAAAACTGAGAATTCTGGATATGCCTGTGGATATTTAGGAAACCACTGCTGGGGATGGATTATTCCTTTCTTCTCTTTGGATAATATCCTAATTTTATTACTAGGTTATTGAGTCTTAGAGAAGCACCAGTTGGGTGTTGACTAAATCTCAGTAGAATATTAAAACATGGACTTTGGACATGGATTTGATTTTTGACTCCTCTTCTTACTGGTTCCCTCTTAATTAAGTCATATCCTTTCCAATTCCTGTATTTATAATCTGGAGAAATGTGGACAATCTCCTTTTTAGGGTTATTTGGTGGTGGTGGGGTCAAATAATATAGTCACTTAAATAAAATACTCACCTGTCCTTTTTCCTGACTAATTGACAAATTGCCAAGCAAACTAAAGAGAAAGCATGTGAAATCCTGTGGGGACTCTCCCCTACACCAGATAGGATTCTCATCTGGGCCTAGATAGTGGAGAATGAGCCATCATTTCTGCCAAGCTCAGAGAAAGGTGAGGCCCTAAAATTGATGGGGCAGATGCTGGCTGATGCCCACATTGCTGTCGTGGAAGTGGGCATTTGATGTAAAAGATGAACTATGGAAGATGCAGAGTCTAGATTTTTTGATGCACAGATCCAGACCCTTGAGTGAGGTCTAAGCATAGACTTCATCTGGGTTGTCTTTAACACCAAAACTGCTTGTTCCTAGTTAAAAGATGCTTTTATATTTATTCATTTTTCCCTGAGGTAAGTATCTAAAGCAATTACAAAGCTTTTACCCATTACTTGAGGAATTCTCTGATCCAGAAATGAGTAAAGGAATTCCACCTTCTAGATGGTCATCCATGGTAAACAGGGAGCAACTTACCTGAAACATTGTGAACTCCCCAATAAACATGGGAAGAAGGTGAGATGTGTAGGAACCTTCTCAGATTCTCTCTTTAAAGGTGTGCTAGAATGAGCCAGTCAAAGGATATCTGGGGGCAGACAGGACTGAACAAAGTTGGCATGGATTCCTCTTATTGCATCCTCTGAGTCGGTCTTTCGCTCATATAATTTCAATGAAGCCCCACAGACAACCTCAAAGGGCATTTTACATTCTATGAAGAATGAATCCAGAGATGCTAGACAACTTTTCCAAGGAAACCCAGCTAATACCTAAAGGATAAAGGATTGTAAACTCAAATACAGCTCACTCCCATGCCAGGACTTTTGAGAAGAGAAGTGAGAATATAGAATAGATATCATCAGTAGACACAGCCCCTGCCCCAATCTTAACAAATATGAAGGTGACAGTAGACTCAGGGAACTACACTGCCAACTTGGGTGATATAGAAACAAAATATTGTTTCCTAGAGAACTGGAAACACATTTTCATCTTCCTTCCTCTTTTTCACTAGACTTTCTTCCTTTCTCTTGTTTTCCTTCTATCCCTCCTTATTTTCCTCCCTTCCTTCCATTCCATTTCTTTCTCCTCCTTTTCTTCCTTCTTTCTTTCCTTCCTTCCTTCCTTCCTTTCTTGATCTCTCTCTCTTCCTTTATTTTCTTCCATTTCCTTTTTTTCTTTTCTTCAACAAATGTTTCCTGAGCCCCCTGATGTGAAATATAGAATACCAGACACTGAGGATGATACAGACATGCTATCATGCATCGTGCCTTCCTGGTCTCAAAACAATCTTAAAATATTAGAACACATATATGTGAAGTCACATATCAATAGGAAACTATCAGATAACACTTCTGAGAAAAATTCAGGATTTTTTTGTAAAATTAAGAATTTTCAAAATTTAGGATATCTATAGAATTGTTTGAGGGAAAATTTTAGAGAAGAAAATTCGGTTTATATATATTATAGTAAAATATATGATGTATTGGGCCTCTTGAACTTGTAAGTGAAAGAATTCAAGTAAAACTTTCAATTTAAGAATCTTAGAGGCTTTCATAGGTACCTGGAAATCCACATTATATATGATACAAATGGTCCATTTCCTGAATAGATCAAGGTTTCCCACATCCTGTTACGCTAAGTGGATAATAACTGAATAAGTTAAAGTATAGGAAATGCATTATTGATGAACTATAAATTGTTGTGACTTTAGGAAAATACTACCAATGCACTAAGGGCAATTGAAAAAATATCTCTATATCTTTGGAAAGTTAGTAGTACAAACACATATAGAAACAACTGTGTTTATCACAGTAATGTTAGCAATATCCAAAACCAAAAAGTATATGTAAAGATAAAACAACCTAAATATAACCAGAAGGGAGATGACTGACTAGGCTATGGACGAGTCTGACAAATTTTGTGTTACTGCTAAAAGAAAAAACAAGGGCTATGCTTGTGGGTCAGAGCTGAGATAACATTCAGCAGCAATACATGAAAATAAAGCAAGGTGTAGAGTCATGTGGCTACAGTCCTCATACTTCATAAAACAGTAAAAAGTGGAAAACAACATTTGTACATGAGTATGTATGTGTGCAATTTTTACCTGATCCCAAGGAAAGGAGAGGAAGGATACATATAGACTCATCTGGTAATGTTGATTCTCTCAGGTGGGATTAGGAGGTGGTTAGAAGACACAATCCTCCTTTTATAAGCTTGCTTTTAAAAATGTGTTGGAACTATTATGCATCATTATGCATAGGGATGTAAAAATTTCAGCCTCCAAGTCTCCTTTCAAGAAAGCGTTGGTGTCAGACACAGTGGCATATGCTTGTAATCCCAGCAGTTTAGAAGGCGGAGGTAGGAGGATAGTGAGTTCAAAGGCAGCCTCAGCAACTAAGTGAGACCCTAAGCAACTAAGTGAGTCTATGTCTCTAAATAAAGCACAAAAAGGCCTGGGGATGTGGCTCAGTGGTTGAGCATCCAGGATTCAATTTAAAAAAATAGAGTTGTTGATCAGTAGAGGCCAGGAATATAAAGAGTTGGTCAGTTTGGGATTTTTGTTCTCAATATTGTCGTGGCTATATTGACTCAACCCATCTTGCAGACAGAAAAGTGGAGTGGCTGAAGGGTGAAGAATATAAATTTTGTTGCCTATTAAAATGAAGATGAAATGAGAAAATTGATGATACACTGCTTGAGGCATGATTGAAAAGTTCCCATTTTAAATTATGATTATCAAAAAAAATGGATGACTTGTTCTTTGTTGTAAATCAGCAGAACATCCCTCGTTGTGCATTGTAGTCCATTTCTTTTAGGGCAATTTATTTATATTCTTCAATTTCAGCCAGCCCCTGGTGCACCTTCAGCAGCTGCAACAAGTTGAGTCATGACATGCACCATTTTAAAGGACCATGAGATACTTGCTGAGGTGAGAAGACTTGGGGACATTTTTTCGTAGTGCAAATTAGCTAGAGGACATGGGTTCTAGATGGTTGTATTGGTGCCAAAGGACGAGTTAGTTTTCTCCGATGCTTCTAAGCAGCATAATAAAGATAGTTTCACAGGCTTCCAGTTCAGGAGTTGTTTGATTTCAAACCCCAACTGTCTTATAAGCAACTGGGTCATTAACCTTAAAAATGTCAACTTATTCATGTTAATGTGAAGTGAGTCACAAGCCAAGGGACCCTGCAGAATCAGCAAGTATTATGCATGTGTGCAAAAGGTTCCCCTCTCAAACTTTTTCAGTCCAAAACTAGAGAGATGTGCAGAGAGTTGGTGGTAGCATGAAGAGGCTCCCTATCAGAGCTGCACATGTCCAATAGGAGAGGAATAGAGAGGCAGGATTTGGGAGGAGCAGGATGCCAAGTGGAAAATCTAGTGGGTAGGCTGAGGCCAAAGGCTGACCATAAGCACAGATTGGGGAGACTCCTAGAAGCAAGGGTCCAACTGAGACTGTGGTGTTCATGTCACAGGTGCTTCACAGGATGAGGAAGATGGAAATGTGCCCCAGCTTAGCCTTTTCCCATAATTCTATGTGCTAGACTACCACCTCTTTCTTCAAGAATCTGTGACTCTTCTAACCTGGGAAAGCAGGCTAGGTCTGGAAGTTCCAGAATCTTTTACACAAATTTGGTGTGAAGTGAATGAACAGATAGTGACTATCCTAGTCTTCTCAGGTTGCCTTATCAAAGACCCACAGACTGGGTGCCTTAACTATCAGAAATTTATTATCACACAGTTCTGGAGGCAGAAATTTGAGATGAGGGTGTTGGCAGAGCTGGTTTCCCATGATCCCCTCTCCCTGGCTTGTAGATGGCATCTTCTCCCTCTGTCTTTACATGGTCTTCCTGCTGTATGTGCCCTAATCTCCTCTTTGTATAAGGACACTAGTCAGGTGGGTTAGGGCCCTTTCATATGAATTCATGACTTCAACTTCCTCTTTAAGGGCCCTATCCCCAAATACAGTCACACTCTGAGGTAGTGGGGGTTAGGACCTCAGCAAATAAATTGTGAGGAGACAGAATTTAGCCCCATGACATTGATTTATTTTGGTACATTTCTTCCTCAAAAGTAATAAAATATCCAATTAAAGACTGATGTGTGAGTTTATGTGAGTACACCTGTGTATATGCATCTATGTGAGACTGTGTGCGTGTGTGTATGTATGAATATGCAATGGATTACCTTTTTAATGATAATAATTCCCCCATAGTTTCAATAACTATACATGTATAGACTCCTGAACTATGCATCTCCAAGGAGTATGACAATTATAACTTTCAGAGGAACAAAATAACTCCAAGGATTTATACATAAATGACTGAAATCCACCTTCATCAGTGCACTCTGGGTTGGGCAGAAGCACCTAACTTCTCAAGGAGGGCCTGAATTCAAGGTGTGTCTCTAGATTTATGATGTTCCTTAACTACTAATGATCTCAGTATAATTTATGAAGGGCCTACTCTGTGCCTGACTGTTCGTCAGGTCCTCTGCATTGCTTAGCATATTGACCTTATATGACCTCTTCTAATTCTGGCATTGTGGATATACATGCATGTTTGTATGTTGATCATTATAGACCATTTATTAGTGCCAGGTATGGTGAGTGCTTTGTGGATGTTAATTCATTTTACCATCATAATAACCCTATGAGACCAGAACCCTCTTTGTGCCCCATTAAGAAATGAGAAACCTAAGGCACAAGGAAGCAAAGCAACCTTCCTGAGGTCATATGTCTACCAGTGGCAGTCCTTACATCTGAAATCAGGTATTTTACACCATATTTATTCTTCACTCAATCTTATAAGGGAGGGTATGTCATCAGTACCTTGCATATGAGGAAAAGATTTAGACCCAGGAGTGTTTACGTCCAAAGCCATTTTTCCTTCCATGGTGTCAGCCCGTTCACCTGGATGTTCCTATTCCCTAGAGCCTTGGCTAATCTTGCCTCCTGACACACATTTCTCACACACACCCAAAGTCAGACACACTTGCTTCTTCCAATCTGTATAGAAGAGTGTAGAGAGTTGTCAGATCTATTTGGTGAAATGAGTAAGGCACCAGCTTCAGAGACAAGTGAAGTTTGCTTCAAACCTCAGCTATTCTCGTTTTCTTTATTCTGGTCTTGGTCAAGTTACTTAAATTCTCTGAGTATCAGTTTTCTCATCATGAAAGTGGGGGTAACAATAACTAGATAATACTGAGCCTTAAACCATTAGTGAATTTTAGTTAACTCTTCCCCCATTACTGTTGAGTAGTGTACTAAATTGATTGAAATGGGACTATAGCTCCTCCCATCCAGAGATGACATGTATTTCCCTATTCCTAAAACATGAGCTGGTCTAGTGACTTATTTTGACCAAAACTAAAGTGGCAAAAGTGCCTGTGTTAGTTTCAAGCTTCAAGAGCCCTTGTATGCTCCACTTTTCCTCTCAAACTCATATTGCTGCCATGAGAATAGCTCTGGACCAGTCTGCTGGAAAATGAAAACCCACACAGAGCTAAACAAAGTAATGACTGCTAAAGTCACTGTGGACCAGCAAGACCCAGCTGACTGGCCAACTGACCACAGATGCAAGAGCAAGCCCAGCTGGGATCAGCCAAGCACACAGCCATTTTGTAGAATTATGAGAGATAATACACAGTTATTATTCAAGTATAAAAAATTTTGTCTTGGCTTGTTAGGCAGCAATAGCTAACCGATACAGTCAGATTGTAATTTTATCTGTACTGCTTAAAAAACAAAAAAACAAACAAGCAACAACTACCAAAAAACCCTACAACCCCTGGGGGATTATAGTTCAGTGGTAGAGCACTTGCCTTTTGTGTGTGAGGCACTGGGTTCAAACCTCAGCACCACATAAAAATAAATAAATAAAATAAAGATATTGTGCTCATCTACATCTAAAAAAAAATTTAAAAAGACTTAAAAATATGCTCAAATTTATCCCTAATTAATTCTCTGCTCTGTTTTTGTGTGCTCTTATATGCACTTTAATTGTCTCCCCAGGTATGAATAAAAGCCCATGTAGCCTCTTGCTGCTAATTCCAGCAATAAATGAGAAAAATAAACATTTGTTTCCATGGGCTCCAATAAACTATCTTTACTCATGCTTCTCATTGTCCTTATGTCAATATTGGCTTATAGAACTGAAATCTTTTTATGAGGTCTTTAGAGTTTGATTTTAGCTAAGAGACTGGCACTTCTTTTGGCAAAGAGACCGCAATTCAAATGACACTAAAGTGTTGGGAAAAGGGTCAGCTCCCCCACAAGGCTGGCCAATCCAGTAGGATCAGAGATCCAAGGCCATGTTTCTGGGTTTCTGTTCTTCTGCTTTTTGGCTTTAGTCAGAATACTCTGGGTGCTCATCTGGATGAGAAGGCATATCCTAAATTCCTACAACAACTACTAAGAACTACAACTAGTGGCCTCACAGAATCTCCAGGGCTTAGAACATTTGCCAGACCGACTGTAATTTCTGTATGTGTTTCTCTCATATGTTCCAACAGTGAGATTAAAGATGTCTGTCCTTTAGGGAGTCCTGAGTACTCGTGATAGATGTTTCTTACCCAAGTTGAAAAACAGGTCAGGAATGTCCACTCTGTTTGACTCCAGAGCTCCTAATAGTCACAGCTATAGTAGAACACAGTTATCTTTGTATCTTTTCATTCTATCTGTTTCAATGCGGTCTCTTAGTCAATGTCTACTGTATGATTGAGTGAACCTGAAATCATGGTTCATGAAGATCCTCTCCATCACCCTCCCCTGCAAAATGTCATTCATCTTAGAGTCAAGTGTAACTGTTAGGAACCTAGATGGATTGATGTTTCATCTTCAGAACTTTCTACCTGAGGGATCCGGTGTGATTTCTTTAACATTGATGACTCTTAGTCTGTGCATATATAAAAGTAAAACACCCAATACTGTATCCTTCCTCACAGTTTTGGTGAGGAAATACAAAGAGATTGTTAAATTCATACATGTGGGATGCTTAGGATACTGCCTGGCGTACAGTAAGCAAGGTCAGCACAGCTTTATAGTCAGACTTTCCAGGTTTTTTTTTTTTTTGACAACATGATAGAAAATAATTTAAACTATGGACAGCAGAGCAAGAAATTTGTAATAATGGGCAAGTACATACTCAAGACTGGGAGTGTGGGTGATCTGAGAAAGCAGGGAGGAGGAGAGGCACCTCTTCTCGGTTTGAGGTTTTAACATTTAGATGGACAGTAGATAGGGGGCTGAACGAGAGGTGGAGTCAGGGTGGTATTAAGAAATTTTGTACCGATTGCCCTGATGCATCACCCTCACATGTTCTAATCATGCTGTCTCATTAGCATCTTAAATCCCCACCCAAGGTGGGGCTAGAGTTGATTCTCAAACACCAAAGTCTTTTTAAAAAATATTTTATTTTTTTAAATACATGACAGCAGTGGAATGTATTACAAATCTTATTACACATATAGAGAACAATTTTTCATATCTCTGTATATAAAGTATGTTCTCATCAATTTATGCCTTTATACATACATATATATATATATATATATATATATATATATATATATATATATATATATATATATATATATTTTGCATTACAGTTCTTCACCAAAGTCTTTAATGTGCATGTTCCCGAAGGAGTGGCTCCCCTAGATGCCTGGTGCTATCTTGTGGTCTATTTGCTTTTCTATCAGCCCCAATCAGCAAGCCTCAGGCAAGGACACAGGTACAAGGACTGGGGCTGAGCTGCTCACTAGCTGTTTGTTCTGTGTTCCTGTGGTTTATGGGCTTTGAACTTTTGAGACTCCGTGTTCTCTCTGTATCCCTAAATTCCCACTTAGCACCAAATATCACCTTCACTTCATTTATGCATCGTTTCAAATCACACTTTCAGAGCAGTAATTATTTGGCAACCGCAATAGCAGCTCCAGGGGTGAAAAAGATCCAGCCCCTGTGTGGAAAGTTTCTGAGAGGAAGGGGAAGATGACATTAGGCAGGTATGTTATGACCCACGGGGGCAACCATTCCTGCCATGGAGACAAAGCTCTGAGGGAGCTCAGGGACAGGAGCTTCTAATTCCTCCTTGATACCGGGAATTGGTGAAGTCTCAGAGAAGGTGATATTTGAGTTGAGTTTAGAAGGGATGAGGGAGAATTTGACAGTTGAAAAGGTCAGGCCTTCCAGGCAGAGGAAAAGGCCTGTGGGAAGGAGCAGGCCATGGAGGGCTATCTTTTTGTTCTGGGGAATGAGGAGACGCTGAACAGGTAGGCAGCCGGGTGGTCAGGACACTGGGGAGAGCTGGAAAGGAGATGAGAGTGGGGAGGAGGTCCCCAAGCTCCACCTGATGGCCTTGTTTCCTACAGTCGCCCCTGAAAGGAGGAGGGGAGTGATTATGGATGTTGGAAGCAGAGTTGTACTCAGGAAGAGAATTATGCACGTTGAAAAACAAACTTTAATGGGCCTTTTTGAATATGATTGGAGGCCCTCTGGGGACTGTCTAAGTGGGTTGGGGTATGTCAAAGAGAACTAAATTCCTGTTTATGAAGGAATTATTAAATGCCTGTATAGGGGGAAGTGTGAGCGAGAGAGGAGATGCAGGGCAGAACACAACCAGGGGAGGGGAGGAAAGGGGAGCCACAGGGAGCTGCCAAGGTATTTCCCCCGGTGAGGGAGTTGGCGCAGGGGAGGGGAGGCCTCTCCAGGCTGTTGAGGGGACAGCAGTCTCCCACTGCTTACTTCATTGCTGTGCAATGCTGCTGTGCCTCTTCAGGAAAAGAAGCTGCACAACTGAAAGGTCCATAGCAATGTATGTGTGAGACATCAGGGGACAGGCCCTGGGTTCCAGGCCAGAGACAGGTAAAGCAGGGAGGGAGAAGAGACATCCATAAAGGCAGAGGGCAGAAACTAGGTGACATAAAACAGAAACCCTTGGAAAGTCACAGAAATGTGGGGCAATATGAAACTTCAGAACAGTAAAAGAATACACTTTTGAATTAATTTTATTTAAATATTAAAGAATCAGGAGATACCAGCTATCACTCTTGACTACATGTGTATGTCCAATTCCCCAGTGATATCTGCATGTATAATGTCCTGTTAGAATATAATGTACAGATATTTCATCTTTAGGAGAAACAGGGATGGTTCATTTTTGAGGCTATTTTGAATTGGGGAGTATTCAATGCATTGTCTTGGCCATCTTTCTTTCACAGTACAGTTAGGATATTCTGACCTTTTGAGTTTTTCTACAGCCTCCTTTTCATTAAGATTATAAATCAGATGGGACCAGATCACAAGGATTCCAGGACTAGTGCATCTTCATCAATGGAGGAAGAAGGCACTAGGAATGTTCTAGAACTCTTGTGGCTTCAGAAACAACTGTTTTTATTCAGGTATCACCAAGTAACAGAAAGCAGAAACTCACCCAGCACATCACGAACTAAAGGGAAATTTTTTAAAGGACATGAAGTTACCTCAAGAAACCCAAGGTAAGAGGTTATAGCAAGGTCTCAGGGTGAGTGAACACAGAAATGAAAAGTCAAGAATGAAGGTCCTTGCTTGTATTCTAGGGTCTGCAAAGCTTCTCGATTCTGTTCTTCCGGGTATATATTTTGTCTTCCTTTATAAACATCTTCTCCACCTCAGCAGTCCCAGAATGCCTCAGCTATGCTTTTGTTGAGATGTATTGAAATGTGCCTCACAGGTCCAACTGGACCTCAGCCACTGCAGTTCAGATTCCTGGATGTCTGAATCTCACTGGTTTGTCATTGTGCATTGCTGCAGGGTCAGAAATCTACCTTCCCTCCAGTCACCTGTATGGGGGAGCAAAGCAGATGACACAGTGACCATTTCAGCTTCAGGATTTCTACTTGTTGCAGGTGGGCAGCTCTCAGAGGGAGAGGCACGCTGCCAGAGGACCCACATCTACAAAACGTACCATTTTCAAAGAAAGATGATTAATAGGAAAATATCTACCTGCTTGTTGGGCAGCATTGCCACAGGTTCTAGTGTCTCCACAGCAGTAGGGCATGCTGTCTTTTAGAGCACCACATCTGTATGGCTTCATATCAGATACTTTTATATTCTTGCTTTCTTCCATCACCTACATTAGGAGGAGACTTGGTGATCCCCATTTTATGATTAGTTACTCACTTTGATTCAACTTGAAGCTGCCCACTCTTTTTATGAATAGGAACAACTGACAGCTTACTCTATTGCCAGAGCTTAATTCTTAGCATATCAAGTCCTCTGAACTTCTGGCTCTTTGGGCCTTTGGAATGAGCTAGGTGAGTAGGAGTGACCCTGCCCAAATGGCTGTCCCACATATTGTTTCTGCATATGCTGTAGCAGCAGGTCTTAGGAGGGCCAAAGGACCACAGACACCCTGGGGAGACACTGCTGGGTGAAGAAAGACTATTCAGGAAAATACATGCATTAGTGGAGGAGGTGACTTAAACTACACAGCATGCAGGTGAATCCTGTCTGCATGCAATTGCTGAAATGTTTCTGTACACAGAGACCCCTGTGCTGGTGCCCCCTTTCCTAGACATGTACACACATGCACATATAGCACACACTTCTATAGATTCAGTCATCAGGGTTCCAAACCACAGATTCAAACAATCTTGGACTAAAAATCTTCTGAAAATAAATGCATCTGTCCTAAACATGTACAAATTTTTTTCTTGTCATTATTCCCTACATAATACAGCATAAAATAACTATTTACATAGCATTTACATTGTATTAGGTATTATAAGTAATCTTGAGATGATTTCAAGTACATGGAATGATATGTGTAAATTATAGTAAATTACTGCCATTTTATATAAGGACTTGAGCATTCCCTGATTTTGGTATCCATGGTGAATCTTGGAACTAATCCCTGAGGATACCGTAGAATATATAAATATAAATATGTGCATATCTCACATATATATGTTAGGAGCATTGATTTATGTAAAACATGTCAGACAAGGGATTTAATCTCAGTTTTTGCCTTTTGCAACTATGCAATCCTTGACGAATCATTTAATCTCTCTGATGTTCACTTTCTGCATCAGAAAAATGAA
The DNA here is from genome assembly GCF_048772815.1 of Callospermophilus lateralis. Lineage (NCBI taxonomy): Eukaryota > Metazoa > Chordata > Mammalia > Rodentia > Sciuridae > Callospermophilus > Callospermophilus lateralis. The sequence continues at coordinate 55,489,749 of NC_135319.1, read as the reverse complement.
AGCAATTGTACTTTGAAAAGGGATATAAGAATTTAAAAAATCAACAAAAACAAGTGCATACCACATATTTACCTATGAATGAATTTAAACAAAATATAAACAATTATTAAATGACATGTATGTAAACCCACATACACATATATTCATTCATATGCATGATTATATGCATTCCTATATACATATATATTTGCATATGTATAAGCACAGGATAGCCATAAATAGAAAGGCACATAATTATGTGTATCCATGGATGACATTAACATTCACATGCATCCATAAGTATATACCAAAGTATACACATACATGATCATACATCAACTCACTCTCAGACATATCATAGCAGAAACATACCTATATGCACACATACACCTTTATATAGTTAGGTAGGCAAATAGATAAAATATACTTGTGTGCATGTGTATGACTATACATGTATATAAAATTCATATTTCACATAGCATAAATGCATCTCTAAATCTAAGACAAGTGAAGATAATTTACTGATGACTTTGAAAATAACTGTGCAGTTTGCTGACTTTGTTGCATTATGTATGGAAAACTTCTGTTAACTTGGGGCCAAACATCTAGGCTGTAGACATGCACTTCATGATCTTTATTAGCTTCGTGGTGGTGGAAAAGGTCGTTGTTTCATGATAGATGTGAAAGAGATATACAGCTTCCCCATCTTTGAAGAGGGACTGGGTCATTCCCCGACCTGGCATGAAGAGCCAGCTTGAGTTTGGGGCACACCACAGCCATCTCTGTATGAGATGAGTTTTTCTCATACATATTTGTCTTCAGCACTGGATTCTGGAAATCTGAACCTGCTCAGTGCAAGGTGTGATTTGTTCTCAGGTGAGCCACTAGAGAGTTGCAGTTTTGATTCCTGAGCTGGGGGTGGGGGAGGTGTCAATGGAAAGGTGGAAAGGACTGTGTTCAAGACCTCAGAGTTTTCTCAGTCTCTCCACAGAGCCCCAGATTAATTGGGAAACTGAATTAGTGTTAAGTGACTCTGGGAACAGAGCGTGAGCATTATTACCTACTGATGTCTGGGCCTCCAGGGCCTCCACACTCCGTGGCCCCAGTCTTCGACATGGATCTGAGCATGGTCTGGCTTTGTGCCACTCATTTTGAGGAAGATGCCCAGACATAAAGGACTGAAACTGCAGGCCAAGCTGAGGAACAGTTGTGCTCCAGGAGGAAGGACAGCAGGCTACCTCATTTAAATGGCCTCTCTTCCATTTGTAAATTATGAACGGGATGAAGAGGGAAGACTCTGATCTATCAAATTTATGGATTCAATAACTGTTGCCATTTTAGACTGCAGGGATCCCTGGGGATTATTTGTCCATGTATGCTTTGGTAGCAGTAAGAGAGAGAGACAAATGCTAAATATTCTGCTGTATTTATGAAATGTCAAATGTGCTTTCTGGGGTAATTACATGAATATTGAATAGCCTTGCTGAAATTTACAACCTTGCAACTGAGTGTTTGGGGATGCTTCTTGCCAGCAGACCACTGTAGACAGGACAACAGCCCTGGCACAAAGGACCCAAATGGAATCCAGCCTGGCCCTGCCTGGCTTGCAATTGCCAATACAGCTGGACAAGTTGGCCTGACTTCATTAAGTACTTACTGACCATGCAAGGAGTCCATGTCAGGCCCAGGATGTAGCTTCAAAATAGCAAGGGGACTTGATTGACATTAAATATCCCATGACAGTTCTTTAGAAAAAGAGTTTTACTATAAATTTGTCCACATCTGGTAGAATACCATATAGCACAATAGAATCCAGGTGAGTCTGTGGAGAGATAAATCACTCTGTTGGTTTTTCCCCCAAATGCTGGCTTCTTCTTTGGCTAAGCAGAACATTGCAGACTCTATCAGACAAACAGCTTCCATCTTAACTGAAGCAAAATCACATGGAATTTTGCAGCCGTAGACCCAAAGCATTATTAAAACACGGGGATACACTGTAGCTCGTGTTTACTGTTATGTTAAATTTCAGTCAAATTAGTTTATGTTTCATGAGGAGTCCCCAAGGCCTTTACTCTTTAACCACTGACAACCATTCCATCATAGATTTGGCTACTTTAATCACAGAAGTGAATCTCAGAGCCCTGGCTTGCTTTGCCCTAGAGTGACTTTTCTTTATGATGTCATAACTTTTCTTTATGATACCATAACTCTACTCTTCAGATGTATCACTCAGCATTTTCCCATAAACCCTTCTCCATCTGCTCAGCACCTCTCACTGCTTCCCTACTCCTTCCTACCCTTTTGCCTTTGTAAATACTGCTTCCTCTTCCTGGGCGGTGGGGCTCTCTTCCTTTTTTCCACCCAACACATCCCTACCTACCTACTACATCCTTACCTACCTTTCTCCACCCAACGCTTCCCTACCTACCTGCTCACATCCAATTTAAATGCCAGAGACCCGATTTTCTCAGAAAACATGGCCACCAAATATGAATTTTTCTCTGTCCAGGCCCGAGAGTTATGGACAACACCCAAGAGTTGCACAAGACCTTTAATTATGCAATGTTACTAGGAGTTTGGGGAAAGGGAAATGGATAAGAGGAACAGTACCAAGGGGGGAAGCAAATGATGGGCAGAAGGGGAACTGACAGACCCCAGAGGGGCAAGGATGATATCACCACTACTCATACTGCAATAGATAGCCAGGAGCCTGGAAGGGAAGGCCTATGTGGAAATGGGGTGAAGCCAGGGCGAGCTGAAGAAAGGAAGGCCACACTATATGGTTATCTAGAGAATACCAGAGGTGAATAGGGTTGAAAAGAATTAGTCTACCAGCTAAACCTTGCACCCCTATAATATTTAGGCCCAGGTAACTTGAAATCATCTTTTCTTTTATTGGGTAATCTGTTCTAGCAGTTAATTATAGGGATCCCCTTACTGTTAATTTCATGTCTTTGGAGGCACAGTTACAGGATTCCTCAATAGTTACATTCTTCCCTCTTATCCCATAGAACTTTGTCCACATTGAGAGGGCTCCCAATAAATGTAGGAAAACTCTGATGATTTCTGTGCTAAAGTTCTGAGTGCCTGCCATTAGTTAGGATGTGTAATTAGCCCTAAACCATTCTTTATTTGTCTGCCCGGATAACAAAGCCACCCTGAACGTGGGCATGCTGGCACACACCTATGATCCCAGCTATGCCGTAGCTTGAGGAAGGAGGATAGCAAGTTTGAGGACACTCAGGCAACTTAGTGAGACCCTGTCTCAAAATAAGGATAAAAATGGGCTGGGGAAGTGCTTGCCTAGCATGCATGAGGCCCTGGGTTTGATCCCAAAACCCCAAACAGAAGAGCTAAAATGCCTCCGGAGATCCTTGAAGCTTCTCAACTTAGAAGGCTTTACTTACACCTCTCCTCCAGGTTTCAGGTACAGGTTTGGACTCTTTCCCCCTCTCCCTTACAATGATGTTCAGTTTGGGGAGTTCCTCTTCTTGAAACCCAGAAACCAGACAGTTCTTATTTAACTAAACAAAGAAATCTCTCTTGGCTACATGCTGTATTTCAAAAGTGCCCAAAATTCTCAAATTAGATTCCAGTAGGGCTTCTGAATACAGACATTGTCAAGAAGTGGGGTGATACTTAGGTGCTTCAGGCTTCCTCACCCGCCTCTCTGAATAATGCTTCAGAAGTGCATCATGGGATATGGCTATTAAAAAAAATGGAAGGAACCTGAACCTAGAGGAGATTTTTCAATATGGAAGGGGATCTGTATTTGAATCTGTCTGTCATCTATTTATCTATACACACACACAGATATATATATATATATATATATATATATATATATTATATATATAAATAATATATATATATTACATATATATACCTATACATATATGTATATTTTCCCATTATTGAGTGTATTTACTTACATACATATATTTGCATATATGTGTGTATGTATATTTACATATATGTACCGTGCATCTATATGCCCATAAAACTAGACATGTATATATACATATATATAAATACACACATACCCTCTTTGGTAAAATATATTACTTTGAGCTAAACTGGAGCCATGACTCATTCCACTCCCAAGATGACACTAAGCATGATGAAGTTAAAACAAATAGAAAGAAGCAAAACAAATAAAACTTCCAAAACAATTGAAAGACAGGAAGATGGGTCATTGTTATTTCTGCATGACCAAAACTCTCCAGGGTTCTGACTACCAAGATGTGGAGTCAAGAACAGAGGACATCTGGTACCAGAGACCCCTCTTCCTCCTCCCTTACGTCACAGATCACATATAAAAGCGGAGATGTTCCCACTGCTATCTTCCTCATGACACTGCATCCTCTTGATATGGAGGCATGACTTTTTCATCTTCGCATTCTTAATGATCAATACAGAACCTGGCATGCAGGCACACAACAATTTTCTATTTTGACTGAACAAATGTCCTTGACTAATTGTCATCAATCTAAATGAAATTTGATCTTGCTAAATTGAACATGCACAGATTGCTTTGGGTCTTCCTAAGAAAACCACAACATAATTTCTTCTTCCTGAATTTTGAAGGAAGGTAATATAAACTCTACCAGCCTAAATCAGTCATTGAAAAATGGAGACATTAGTGATTCTTTCAAAGGACTTTCTATGTGGGGGGTTCAGCCATTAATATAGAAAGCTTTTTATGTTTATGGGATTCTGTTATCCATTATGACTAAGAATATATGTGAATATGAATTATGAATATGAATGTATAAAATTGAATTCATACATAAAATTTGGCTCACTGTGCATATTGAAACCTATGTATGTAAAGGCACGGTAAAATCGAGGATATACTGTTTCTCCAGGTAGGAGATGTCTGTGGGTGGAGACTTCTCTTTTCTACATAGGTAAGCTGATACCATTAGATAATCATAGGGTAGATTTGTTTTCCTCCATTCTGGGAAAATCCTTTCCCACCTAACCTAATGTGAAAACATAGTTAATCCAGAAAGGAAGTTAGACCAGTCTTGCCTGAAAGGTACAGAGAATGAAATGCTCCTTTCCTTCCCTGGATCTTCCCATTTTCCCTTCTCATCCTGTATCCCACTTCTTTTCAGCTTTCTCTGACTGGTGATTCTGTCTCCTACTGGCCTGGGACATGTTGTCCCTCTTCATGACAAGGATTCTGTCCAATTTTTGGATTCTGTCCAGAGCCCCAGAGTTTATTCTCTATTCAGTTTCTGCTGATAGCTAGGAGACAGTAGGCTCTGGCTTTAGTTTTGTTTGGCTCCTAATAATCTCCAGACTTGGACATGGGTGGAGATGGAAGGTGGTAGGGGACTTTGAGATGAGTTATGCCTGAAAATATTCATTTTTATAAGAATTAATAGCATTCTGAAGACAGCCTAGGCTAGTCCTATTCCTAATATGATAACATTGGCTTATGATGCCAAGGGGACAGTTCCTCACTCCTTATTCTAAATTTTATTTTTAAAAAAACTTATTAAATTAGTAGACAGTGAATGATCTGCACTTAAACAGTTTATGTTAAATTATGGGTAAGAAAAAGAGAATAACTTTAATTTCCAAACTTAAATCCTCCCCAGTACTCCTTCTCTAGGGCATCATATCATATACTAAGCTTTTCTCATTGGGAATCAGTCATTAACTTTAAGGTTACTGGCTGACTTTTGTTGTGCATTTCAGGTAAAGCAACAGAGCGATTAAAAGTCAAGATCGTCTTCCTATGCAGTGGCAGCTTCCTGGAGTAATGATTCTGTGCACATGAAGTGAGTCCAGGTTGTGCTTTCAAAAATGTATGGGCTGTTTACATTAGCTGAAGCCAGACAAAGCAGAGAAACATCTATGTCTAGCCAATGAGATGCATGAGGGGCATTATGGAAAATGGAACATTTGAAAGGGCTTCGGATTGGCAACGCAGGCTGCTGTGCATGCCTTATCTTCAGTGTCTTGCATTGAACTTATTTGGCAAAAATAAATAGATGAATGAATGAATGATTAAAATCTGGCATACTACCTGTCTGGCGTGGGGGTGGGGGTTGACTTTTAGGAAAATATTCTGATACCAATGGGAGTTAAATAAGTACAATCTCTTGAAACAAATATTGCACATGATATGACTCAAAAATGTGATTTGGTCCAGAAGAAGTTTGCTAGGAATCTTATTTCCCAGAACTGAATTTGTCCAGGATAATCTATGGGGAACAACTGTGGCCACAGGTACCAATGCCATGGAGTCACACTTCTCAAACTTTAATGTATGCATGGATCACCTTGGAGCTCTTGTTAAAATGCAGATTCTGATTCAGTAGGAGTGAGGAGAGGCGTGAGATTCTGCATTTTTAACAAGCTGTCATGTGAAGCTGCTACTGATGCTGAGCCTGCTGGTCTCAGAACACATGTTGAGTAGCAAAGCTTCAAAGGTGGCTTGTGTAGATCAGTGGTTCTCAACAGAGAGGGTAGGCGATGGAAGGAGATGCTACTTCCTGAGGATATTTGGTGGTGTCTAGGATCTCTGTGGATGTCATACTAGAGAGGTGCTGCTGGCATCTAGTGGGTAGAGGCCAGCGATGCTGCTAAAGATCCTACAATGCACAAGACAACCCTCACCAGAAAGAACTGTCTGGTTTCCAAATCAGTACTGCTGAGGTTGAGAAATTATGCTTGAGGGGAAAGAACACAGGTTTGCAACCCAGTGGACCTGGGCTCAAACCCTGATGATCCCATTTGATTACTGTAACCTTTGTCAGACTTTCCAATCTCTATTCATTATGGAATGAGCTAATGGGAACCAGCAGAGTTCCTGCATATACAGTCCATGTTCAACAATACTTAATATCAGTTGAAGAATTTTAAAAGAACTTCTTCCTTGGAGACTTATATAAAAGCAGTTACCATTATTGAGTATTATTTATCATATATCCAGATAAACATTTTTAAAATCCTAGAGATAGCTCAGATATGCAGGCAGAGACAGGGATATGAATAAAATCATCTCTTGAATCAGTAATATTAGGTCTCTGATGGAAAAAAAAAAGGTTCCTCAGTCTCATTAGCAGATATTGACAGAAGCTGTGCTTACAAAGTAACAATTATAATGGCCAGTGGATTGTGAGAGTTAGGTACTGTGTCTTAGAGTTTCCTACTGGCAACCACATTTTCTCATTAGAGCACTTGACTTTGACTTTCAAAGGCATAGGTGTGTCTATTGCTGGTGATTCCATGGCTGCCTTTGATTTGCTTTTAGAAAAAGAGAAGTTAGCCCAGTATGGAGGTTTCAGAAAGGAGGGTGGGGAGGCAGGAGGCTGAGGCTGACTTGTTCCCATCTGAACTTTGAAGAGTAATTGGGGCTCAGTCTTTCATGTGTATTTAAGTGCACAACACACACACACACACACACACACACGGTTCCATATATGTTTCAACAGATGAGTTTTTTTTTGTTTTGTTTTTTTTTTGCTGATTGTCTGTTAAAAGAAAAACAACCAGATGGCACAGCTGGAGAAAAAGTGTCTGTGTTTTAGAGGGTCTATAAAGCTCTTTATCATCCCGGCAGGAACGGCCAAGAACCTGGCAGGACAGTGAAGTGCTCAAGAAGAATGTTGAGCATCTGCTTGATGTGTTGGTGAAGCTTCCCAGAATCATCTCTAGCCTGCTCTCTTGCCAAAGATGTCTGCATGACAGTCTTGGGATCTGGAGTTTTCCTTTTCCTGGTTTCTCTTCACTTTACCATGCTGCTCTTCAGCTTCTAAGCTTGTAGAATTTCATGGAGACAATTATTCTAAAAGGTCATTATCTTTGCCTGGATGGAGACAATTAGAATAGTCTAAGTGGTGTGGTAGTAAGAATAGACAGAGTAAGGATGTTGGATTGAATTCACCAGTAGGACTAATCAGACTCAACATACAGTTGTACTTATGGCTATAATTATCACAAAAGGATCCCAAATGCAATCAGCAAAGTGAAGAAGTATACAGGTGGTGTGACCAGTTTTAACCTTCCAGTTTTTTCCCATTGGTAACATAGGATGGGCTTAATTCCTCCAGCAAGAAGTCTGAGATGTTGGCAATCAGCTTGGCTCATTAGAGACTCAGCAACCTGGGTTCTTACTGAGAGCTAATCACATAGGCTTCCTCTGTCCAGAATGTACCCTAATTCTAGATATCAGAAGGAAAGCATATATTCAGTATAAACCACATTTTTCATACAACTAGCTTATGCACTGTGAGCTACTCTTACTAGAGAATGGTGAAACCTTCTAACCTTTTGAAATCAAAGTTCCTAATATCAACTAAGGACCCATCTTATAAGCAGGTCTTCTCAAGGATAGCAGTATAAACCTGTGATGTTAACCCTTTTCTGTACATTGGTGCATCCTCTGTTCCCTGGGACAGCTGGCAGCTCAGTGGGAGCCCAGAATGCCAGAACTGTGACAAGGTGCTTTGGGGCCCACATTCCCCCACAGAGGCAGAGACAGCTGGTTCTCAGCCATGAGAAAGGTTGGAGCTTTGAAAACCCAGTCCTATGGGGGAGTGCTGCTCCTCCTAGGAATAAAGGGTTATGCCAAAACAAAGACAATCTCTTCTGAAAACCTTCCATCTGTAACATCAGCTGCTCCATTTTCCTCTACTTTGAATCAGGAACACTCACAGTTTTATTCCTGTAAGTCAAAGGATCCTTTTGAAGAATGGCATGTAAGATTTTTTTTTTCCCTCTTTGGCTTGAAAGCTCACAGGAGTCTATATCTTTGAATTTGAAAGCTCTTCCCCCTCCCCCAAGGATATGCTTTGGCATATTTTCTTATTAACTCTGTCCAGCATGTGACAATCTCTCTCAATTTTCCATCTCAGATCCTTTTAATATATATATATATATATATATATATATATATATATATATATATATATATATATATTTTCAGTTTGGCAAAGTTTTCTTCTATTACATCTGCAATTACTGATGCCTGTCCTTGGGACTACTGACCATGTGGGAGATGAAGCTCCATCTTCTGCCTTATTTCCTAACATATTCTTTCATTTATTTGAGAATTTGTTAGTCATCCGGAGTATTACCAGGCACTGGAGATTCAAATGTAACTAAGGTATATTATTGACCATTCAGGATCTCAATAGTGAAAACACTTATATGAATTTTCATAATAAGCAGGGATTTCATGGAGACCCATCTACTGCACTGGAAAACATAAAGGATGAGGGGCTTTAGGGTAATATGAGGACTGTCTGTAGGCTATTTTTCTCCACTTGGTTTTCTCCACTTGGTTTTCTACAGACATTTTGTACTTATTCCAGTACCATTTTTATTTGGTTGTCTTGGTGTCTGTGCTTTCACATTTTGTTTATAAGCAGAAGCATTTGGTACTTCATATGAAATACATCTTCATTATTCCTTGGTTGTCTCAAAGAGTTGCCTTTAAAGCTGTTTCCCAGCCAGCAAGGACTAGCCTGAAGGAGAAGTCAGTAGACAAGGTCACATCTCTCTATCTCTTTCTCCTACACCTTGGTCTGACAATGCCGCACCCAAGTAGACGCTGGGGTTCTTTTGCTCTTCCATATATGTGTAATACTACCTGGGACTGGGGATGGAGGGAAAGGATCTGGAGGCTTCAAGGAGGAAGACATTGAAGTGCCATCATGTTATCAGAGTCCTGGCCAAAAGGCTGGTTGAGGTGTTCCAATAGAACAGACCTGGCTACTTGCCTCAAAAGACCAAATGGAGAAAAATGTAATGGTGAAGCAGTAAACGAGCTTATTCTCAGTGTGAGAACATCACAAAGGCAGATGTTAAGTGCTATTCTCATTGTATTAGCAACAGTTGTGGGATTTTATACGAAGGAACAAAAGTGGGGAGACCAAGAGGTATGCATAGTCAAGCAGTCTTGGTCAAATTTTAGTCTGATTGATCATTATCTCAGGTATGGTTCTTCATGATCCTACTGGTGTCAGGGAAGATGGTTGCCTGAAATGCTAGCTGTTCCTGAAGCTTAAGATAAGCTAGGGAGGAGAAATGATTCAGAGAGAGAAGAGACCAGAGGAACAAAATGAAGTTAAGTTGGGGCAAAGTCTCCTTCAGGTTTAGAGTAATGCCCGAAGACTTCTAGCTGCTCCTCTGGTGGCCTGGAACAGGATGTTACAAAAGCTGGTCATCAGCAATCTGTTGATTATGATACTCTGCAAATCTTGAAAACACTTTAGTTTGGGGGGGGGGGATTAAGTAAATTTTGACGAACATAAACACTCCTTAAATGATTAGCATGTCCAGGTGCAGAACTCAGCAGGAATCTAACCCAAAGTTCCAGATAGCAAAGAAGACAGATGTAGCATGAAGGCAGGGATGCCAAGCATTTATTCCATTTTTTGGTTACCTATTGGACATCTTTATCCAAAGAGTCAGCACTTTTAGCAAAAGCAGCTTTTAAGTCCCTGTTACAATCACTTGCTACACCAAGGAACTCTACCTGGATCACAGCTGGCTGAAAGGTTGGAGTTGCTCCTGACACTACTTCAAGGGCCCACGTGCCTTTAGATGGTCTTGTAGACCCCAGCTTCTAGTACCTGTGAGATGAGGGAGCAGACTACTGGTACCAAAGAGGAGGTATGGCTAAACACAAAGCCAACTCCTCAGTGAGAAGAAAAATTGTATGTGCCTCCCATTCCCGGGAGCCCTTGTTATTCCACATAAGTACCTCAGATTCTGCTGTTGGTGTTAAAAATTCCTTGAATTAGATGACTTAATAGTAATAATGATGAGCGTTAGGGGAAACGGACTTCTTGATATTCATCTTATTTTACCATCTCTTCAGAATTCTTTTTTACTGGTTTATCTTCAAATAAAGATAATTGAAAATTAATTTTGCCATAAAATTTTAATATAGTTGGTGCTACCAGAGGGTCTGTCTATAGCAGTCTATCCTAAACACTAGTTTCTCATGGCATTTTGGGGGAGTTATAGCAAGATATCTAGGTAGAAAAAGAAGTGGACAGCCTTTTACTGAGTTCTTAACACCCATTAGGTGCTGGGATCAAGCCTCTAACTGGATTATTTTGTTTGTTCCACAAAACAAACTAATCAATGAATTGATAGTATCCACATCAGCCAGATGATGAATCTGAAGTTGGATTCATGCTTCAGTGAAGATTGAGAGTTTCACTGGTTTCTGATCCACTGTAACTGGAAGCATATTCATCTCTTAAAGGCCAATTTACCTCTGACCAGCAGAGCTGGTGAACTGTATTTCACAGAGCTTTCCTTCACTTAGCTTTGAGATAAAGTATTTCTTCATTAGAATCTGATGAGTCATTTAGGGACAGCAAGTAAGAGCTTCTACCCACCCGAATCAAAGCCCCTTCAGTGGGTATTCCATCCTCATTCCAGTAATAAACTATAAAGGATGAGGCTGAGTTTAGGAGGTAACTCCATGTCATGAAGGTTCAATGTGAATTGCCAATTTTCATTAATTTCCATTTAAATTAATAATCTGGAATTGATATTTACTAGATTGCTTTTAGTTGCATTAATGTTGAGAGTTCCGTCATTTCAAGATATTGTTTGGTAATTTCAGAGAAGGAAACATCTTTGCCGGGGCCAGCACTGAAGATTACAACTGTAGCCTTTCATTTCTGCATTTGCCTGGACCTAGCCACAGCTGGGGAGGTACCTTGTGGAGGAGAGTATTTTCCTAGGGCACCAGTGATATAGCAAAGCAAAATCCATATTCTACTTTTGCTTACTTTCCATTTTGCTTTCCTGTTTTTCACTGAGTGATTGTATTAGTTTGTTTGGTAGTGGAAAATAGAGATGTAATGATACTAGAAAGTAACTGGTTAAGTAAAACCGTAATCAGTTTTAGTTAATCATCCATCCAACTATTCATAAATGATGGCTCTCTGTTTGCACTAGATGTTATGATAGAGCAGTTGCTCTTCATCTTATTTTCTTAATGTTATGGATCCATTTTAGTTCCTGATGTCAGCAATAGGCATCAACCTGCTTTTCAAGGTTGTTATGATTATCTTGACACTGAAATATGAACCCCAAATTAAGAAACCGTGGGCTGAGGAAATTCGAATATCCCTTTGAGTCCTTAGTTTGTATGATTCCTTTTTAATTTTAATTATGTGGATATAAGTAATAAGATTCCTAAGAAGGGAGTTAAGAGAAGAAGAAAAAAGCTACTCTCCTCCCCATCCTCCTCTACTCTGAAAACCCTAACTCTGACTGGACTCTTAAGACTCAAGTGGCCAGCTTTCAAATATGAAATTTAAAATGTGGATTTAATAAGGTGAGGCACAAACCAGCCTAGGTTTCCACTGGGAAAGGGGAACAAGTACCATACCTGTGCAGCCAGAGGAGCTGCGGGGTGTGGGGGGAGCTGCGGAGCCCTTTTCTCTTGCAGCTACAGTCCCCTCCACTAGGAGCCAAGTGCCCTCATTAGGCAAGTAGGCGTCCAAAGTAATGAAGCCCTAATTAAGGAGCTGCTGGCTTTTTTTTTCCAAGTCCTCCTAGGCGGCTGCCATTTCAGACCTCATTCAGACCATTCATCAGGAGGGGGCACGTCTTCCTGGAAGTTTTCATTCCCAGTCAAAATAAGCCCTGATTGCATGCTCTCCTCCACTCCCGCTTGCGGTTATGGAGATGAACCTTCCAATTACTTGGGAAAGTAGTGGGAGCCCGTGGAGGCGAGTCGGGGCGGTGGAGGAGTTGCTAAGTGCGGGACTGCACACCCAGGGCCTATTAATTGAGGAGGGCACATGCACGTTCACTCCGAGGAACCAGTTGGAGGGAAAAGGAGCCAGAGAGAAAGCCTCCCCTTCAAACCAATTGATTCCTCAACAACAACAGGAAAATTGAAGCTGAAATGTGGATGGAACTCCAGCTCATGAAAGGCCCCAGCGAGAGCTCTGGGGGAAGAGAGGAGACACCTGCTAATGAGAAGAGTTTTAAAACCATCGCGAACCTGAGTTTTTAGAATTAAAAAAAAAAAAAAAAAAAATCCCCAAATCCTGAATGACAATTTTCCAAAACTGGAGGGGAAGATGGAAACGGTTGAGGTTTTTTAAAGACGGAATTTCTTGCTGAGACATACTGTCAGATTTTTCATTATATCCATTTCAAGGCAGGCATTTATTACCTTTCCAGTGACTATATATCTCCTGTAATGTTCTTACTGTGGTTTGCCTCTTAATTACTCGTAGAATTTGCATTTAAACCGAGTTAAAGGGTGCCATCCACTCTTCGGCTTCCCACGGTTGTTTCCATGGTAACTAAAGGGGTCTCCTGGTGGCTGGCTGGGCTGCAATGTCTGCTTTCACCCGCCTGGAAGCATCTCCCCGCCCATTGTAGATCCATCTCCTTCACTTCACTGAAAGTGAATGGTAAGCATCAAAGGAGCCACTGACCCCTGTTGGATTTCTCGGGAACTACTCACAGCAAGCAAGATTCCCTTGTTGCTGAGCCTCTCAGGAGGAAGGTTGGGGTTGTCCCCCCATATACACACCCCTCCTCCAGCCCCCATCCCGCACACCAGCCCACTCAGACTGCTTCCCTCAAAGACAGATACCTGAATTGTGTGGCTCTGGTGTTCATTGCTTTCTCTTGACCCAAAGTTCTCATCGGCCCAGCACAAGTGCTTTGTTGTCTGAGCAAGAGTGAACACTTCCGGTGGGAAAGCAGCAGGCCCCTTTTCTGGGAGGAAGCACATCAAAGTGTGATTATTTAAGACAAGGTCAGCACAGAGGTGAACTGCACAGAGCTAGTAATCAAAGTACCTGGAATCTAGGTGGAGCTCTGCAACCTTGGCAAAGCTGGTTCAGTCCTCCAAAGCTAAAGGAAAGTTGGTATCAGATGCTTTTCCTGGATCCCTTTGGCACAGAAAGCCCATGGTTGTAAGGTCATTTTCCCCACCTCAAAGAGAAATAGATTAAGAACAAGTAAAGGTACAGAAAGCAATTCTGGAAAAACGAAGCATGCTTGACTTTGTGTAGACCACAAGGCAACACACATATATGGACCTCTGACCCATCCTAAGGGTGACATTGAACTTGTGAAGCAAGAAGATATGAAGGAGACTACAGAGCTCTCTGTCATTCCTTCCCTCAGTTCTCTGAATAAGCTAAGCAGATACTATGCTTATGTCTTCAAGGACCAATACTCGGCCCCTTAATCTTCTCTATTGACTGTTCTCTGTGGTTGGGGTAAGGGATGGTACACATCTCATCTGGAATATGGCTTGTTATATATCATCTTGATTTAGGTAAAGCAATGAAGAGACTCCCAAATCACATGGACAATAGGAAGTGGCCAAAGTTTGGAATTCTAACTGTCTCTACTTGATTTTTTTCTGACAGTTAGCTTTCTAATGCAACCAAATTTGAGAAGGTAAAAGTATGAAGGATGTCAGTCATTATGTCTCAATATTGAATTACGTCCTTCAGAAAAATCTCTTTTGTTGCATCAGAACACTTAATCTAGTTTGTCCTGAAGATTAACTGTGAATGAGCGTATAATTAGGTTGCTTTTTACCATTTTCCTTTTTCTTCCCATTGGATGCTATAATATACTTTCTCCAAATATCTCTATTGCAAATTCATTTGTGATTCCGTCTGAATGTCTGTGGCACATGGGGGATATTGAATGTTCCCTCAGCATAATTCCCTAGAGGGCTTCTAACTAAAACCCTGCAAGGGAATAAACTCTGTGTATTTATGATGGGCGGTTTTTATTGGGTCCAAAGTGAATCACATCATGATGTGTACCTGTCTTCCAGGTCCTGCTGGGGTAGTACTGATGAAGAAACAAATTTCATCACTGGGATTTGAAAAAAGGCCTGTCTGGCAAAGACCAATTTCAACAAATGGTTGTGCAGGGGAAAGTTTGGGGACATTGGTGGCCCAGTAGGCATTGAGAGGGTGATTCCTATCAGGAACTATGAATTAAACCACAGACTTGTTTCTCCCACTCTCAAGTCTTCTCTTTTCATACAACTATTTGAATATGAAGCTTCCTCTAGGGTTTTCTTTTCTCTAAGGATTAGGCTTCCGTGTTCTTATGCCTGACCTTAGTGGCTACCATTCTGATGGCTGCTCTAAGGGGATTCACAACAATATAACTTTATTGAAGACTGGCTATGAGCAGGCTAGTGTCTTAAAGTTTGTTTATTTTCAGTCACTTAATGCTCTAGCCTCTGTAGGTGCATAGCCCAAGTCCCAGGATAGAAGTAACTTATATGATTCATGTTTGAATGATATAAATGGACAACTTCTCAGCCAGCACCACATGGTTTCATGGTTTTCTGATAATACAGTCAATTCTATATTAGAATTTGTCACTTTTTATAGCCCACTTCTAAATTCAATTACTTTGTTAATTGTTCATTCTACTTAAAATATCTTTCTTTGTTTATTTTTTATTTTTATTTTTTTGAAAGATGGGAAGCAATTTTTTGGTTCATGCAGCTGAAAGTACTAGGGAAGAGCTACTCTTAGAATAGCTGGATTCCTGGAACCAAGTGAAGTCATTTGGCCTCCTTATCTGCCAGCCCTGCTTCTCTTTGTATTGTTCCATATCAGGCAGGTTCTATAAAGTGACAATATGGTAGCTGTGCAGTGTCAAGCTTGCAGAGTGCAGTTGGTGTTTTGTATCTTTAGGATCTGCAACCTCAGATTCAAGCAACCGTGGATCAAAAATTTTTCAAAGAAATACTATACTGAGCATGTACAGACCTTTTTCCTTGTTATTATTCCCTAAACAATAGAGTATAATAATTGTTACATGGCATTTACATTGTATTATGCATAAGTAATAGAAATGATATCATGTACAGATGGTAGTGCCTCTGCATTTACAGGTGATTTGTCCCAGGACTCTTTCCTTCTCCAGGATTCCAAAATCTGTGGATACTAAAATGTAAGAATGCTTAAATCTCTTATATACAATGCTATAATATTTGATGTAAATTAAGCCCATTCTCCTATATACTTTAAATCAACTCTGATTTACATTACTTAATATAATGTAAATACTATGTAAATAGTTGTTACGCTGTATTGTTTCAGGAATAATGACAAGAAAAACCTTTTGTACATGTTCAGTGAAAACACGATTTAGTTTTCTTTTTCTTATTTGTTCTAATTAGTTATACATGGCAGTAGAATCCATTCATAAATGGAGTATAACTTCCCATTCTTCTGTTGTACATGATGTAGAATCACATTGGTCATGTAATCATATATGTACATACAGTAATAATGTCTAATTCATTCTACTATCCTTCCTACCCCTGATTCCCCTCCCCTCCCTTCACTCCCCTCTGCCAAATCCAAAGTAACTCTTTTCTTCCACACCTGCATGCCCCATTGTGAATTAGCATTCACGTATCAAGAAAATATTCAGCCTTTGGTTTCTTGGGATTGGCTTATTTCATTTAGTAACATATTCTCCCACTCCATCCATTTACTGGCAAATGCCATAATTTCATTCTTTGTTATGGATGAGTAATATTCCATTGTATATATATACCATGTGGTTTATATCCATTAATCTATTGAAGGGTACCTAGGTTAGTTTCATAGTTTAGATATTGTGAATTAGCTGCTATAAACATTAATGTGGTTTATCACTATATTGTGCTGATTTTAAGTTCTTTGGGGTATAAACCAAGGAGTGGGATAACTGGGTCAAATGTGGTTCCATTCCAAGTTTTCTTGAGGAATCTCCATACTGCTTTCCAGAGTGGTTGTACAAATTTGCAGTCCTACCAGCAATGTATGAGTATACTTTTTTCCCATATCCTCACCAACATTTATTGTTGTTTATATTTGATAATTGCCATTCTGATTGGAGTGAGATGAAATCTCAGTGTGGTTTTAATTTGCATTTCTCTAGTTGCTAGAGATGTTGAACATATTTTCATATATTTCTTGATTATTGTATTTCTTCTTCTGTGAAGTATCTGTTTAGTTCTTTAGCCTATGTATTAATTGGGTTATTTGTTTTGTGTGTGTCTGTGTGTTGAGGTTTTTGGGTTCTTTGTATACCCTGGAGATTAATACTATATCTGAGATTCATGTGGTAAAGATTTTCTCCCATTTTGTAGGCTCTCTCTTCACCTCATTGACTGTTTCCTTTGCTAAGAAGATGATTTGTAGTTTAATCTATCCCATTTATTGATTCTTGATTTTACTTCTTGCACTTTAGGAGTCTTATTAAGAAAGTCACTTCCTAAGCTGACATGGTAAAGACTTGGGCCTACTTTTTCTTCTATTAGGTGCAGGGTATCTGGTCTAATTCTTAGGTCCTTGATCCATTTTGAGTTGAGTTTTGTGCAGGGTGAGAGATAGGGGTTTCATTTCATTTTGGTATATATGGATTTCTGCTTTTCCAAGCACCATTTAAATATCTCTTCTCCACTGTATGTTTTTGGCACCTTCATCTAGTATGAGATGACTGCGTTTTTGAAGGTTTGTCTCTGTGTCTTCTATTCTGTACTATTGGTCTATGTGTCTGTTTTGGTGCCAATACCATGCTATTTTTGTTACTATAGCTCTGTAGTATAGTTTAAGACCTGGTATTGTGATGCTCCCTGCTTTGCTTTTCTTGCTAAGAGTTGCTTTGTCTATTCTGGGTTTCTTATTTGTTTTAAAACATATTTAATCTGCAGTTGGTTCAATCATTTGATGTGGAGTCTGCAGGTATGGGAAGCCAATTGTATACAGGAAGATGTGCATTGGCTATAAGCAAATACTTCACCATTTTATATAGGTAATTTGAGCATCGTTAGATTTGATATCAGGGAAGGGGATCCTAGAATCAGTCCCCTTTGGATACCAATATATAATTGTGTCAGAAAGAAGGGAATATCTCTATTACTGAAGGTTTTGGTCCTGCTATTCATTGGCTCAAGTTAGGGTATATGTACATACTAGATCCAATCATTATGACCAAAGAGATGCAGAGCAGTGATTGGTTTAAGCTTGGTATTTCTGACCATCTCCTGTGCATGGGTCTGGGAACAGTCTCGTCTAAACTAAAAGGACAAGAAAGTCAGTGTACTATAACCAAGGATATGACCACTTTAATTTTATACCTTTATAAAATATTTTTATACCTTTATAAAGAAACTATTTTTTAATACCACTAAGGTATACTAGTCAGTTTCATGTTACTTCAGTGAAATACCCAAGGTAGACTACTTATGAAATAAAGAGATGCGGGCTCATAGTTCTGTGGTTTTAAGTTCAAGATCAGGAATCCCATGTATTTGGGCCTCTGCCATGTCATGGAAGGAGCATATGTCCTAGTGGCTGCTCACATCACAGACAGAAAAACGCCTGAGAAGCTGGAGTCTCACCTTTCAAGGGCATACCCAACAATGACCTAAGGGTCCAACTATTAGGACATGCTTTCTAAAGGTTCTACCATCTCTAAGAGTGCCACCCCTGGGACCTTAGCACAGGGACCTGTGGGCAAAATTATCCCTATTGAAATCAGAGCATAGGCAACTGAGGCTAAGCGTAGTATCACAATCCTTCACAACTTAATAGATCATGATTTGAATTGCTGACTCCCAAGTGCATGTTCCTGATGCTACATTCCTAGGCTCAGTTTTCTCCCAGGCTACATTATGGAGATTGGACTCAGAAATCTTTGAAGTTTTGTTCCTCCAAGTACTCTAACCTTAATATTCTGAAGCTGGCATAATAATGATGATAATAATTTCTTTAATTAGAATTATACTGTCCTCATTTTAAACTACATTTCTTTTGATTATTTTCTTAGCAGTGGTAAAAAAAAAAAAAAAAAAAGTAAGGCAAGTGCTGGTGTCCCTGTTTCTTTGAAGCTAGAAGACATGAGGATGATTTCCATAGTGTTATTGACTGAATGTTGTGAAACCCCCAAATTCATATTTAAAGTCTTAATCCTTTGGTGTGGCAATTTTGTAAATGGGAACTGTAAGTAGGTAATTAGGGTTAAGGCCTAGTTATCCAGGCTGGAGCCCTGCCTGGATTAAATTAATGTCCTTAGAAGAAGAGACATGGAAAGAATATGCTTTCTTGTTTTCTTTTCCTTTTTCTCTCTCCCTTAACTATGAGAGGACACAGCTGACTCTCTGCAAGTCAGCAAGAGAGTCCTCACCAGGAACCAACCCTGCTGGACTTTGATCTGGGATTTTTAAAATCTAGAACTATAGGAAGATAAATTTAAACTCTTGTTTAAGCCTCCCAGTCTGTGTGATTTTGTTATAGCAGGCCACGCTGACGAATACACACGGTTCTCCAGTTAGTGAGCTTGGAAGCTGAGATTAGAAACTGGGTCTCCTTGCTTTTCTTTCAGAATCTTTTTGATCTTCTCTAATCCTTTGTTTTTATGTTTGTTTTTGCTTTTGCCAAGCACCTGACTCACTGAGGAGGAGTGTAAATCCCCAGGTATTCATATAGCAGAATCTTTTATTGATCCTGATGGAAAAAAGTCTTATGAAGTTGTTTAGATGTAAACAAATGAACGTTTGCCATAGTTTGAAAAATCACTGTATTAACTGAGAAACCACATTTTCTCTCATGGCAAGAACTCCAGTTCTACCAGGTATCTCTGTTGGCCCTAATTTGTTTTTTTGTTTTTTTTTTTTTTTGTTCTTCTATAGAATTTTTAGAGGACTTAAGGGTAGAGGAGTTATCGACTCCACCTTTCATCAAGGGACATGTCTCTTTCTGCAGTTTTCCTATAGTCTATATCTTAGGAAGAGGGTGTGCCAATCTGATGAGTCTGACCCTTAAACAGTGATTGGCTATGTTTACCAGTGTGCAAGGTCATTGATGCTTAGACGGATAGCAGCATACAAAGGGCAGAGCAATCAGGGAGGCTACCCTCGGGATGTATAATATAGAGGGTTCATTGTAGGAAATTTAAAGCCTCTACACTAAAAGTTGGTCTGCTTTTGATGACTGTGATGTTCAGGCAATTATAAACCTAAAGTCAGTGATAAAACCCCTTTCCGCATAGAGGTAAATGTTTCTTTTATCACCCCACCCTTTATGTGCTGATGCCAGTGGGCCATACT
The DNA here is from genome assembly GCF_048772815.1 of Callospermophilus lateralis. Taxonomy (NCBI): domain Eukaryota; kingdom Metazoa; phylum Chordata; class Mammalia; order Rodentia; family Sciuridae; genus Callospermophilus; species Callospermophilus lateralis. The sequence continues at coordinate 55,469,675 of NC_135319.1, read as the reverse complement.
AGATGTAGAGGGGGTGTCAGAGATATGCCTAATGTGTAGCACTTACTGATCCCCAAACTTGTTCTCTGGCCCTGCTGCACTTGCCCACAGATGTTCTGGAGGAGCAACTCAGCAGGGAGATTTCTACTGATCTATAATTGAAAGCTGTCTGAGTTCCCTTTGGGGTGTTTGCCTCTCCCAAGTAACTCCCAGCCAGAACCAGCTGAGCTCAGCAGTGGGAGCCCCAGGGGAAGAAGCATAATGACCCAGACTGCAAATGAAATTATTACCACTGCAGCACTCACTGAAAAGTGAGAGTGAATGCCAGAGTAAGAGAGGGGTGCCTGAGTTGGGAGGAGGTAGAGAGAGAACAGGTGATTGAGGATATGGAAGAAGGCTCTGTCACTGGGAACCGGAGTCTTCCTGCAGTCCAATTAGCACCTCCTGAACAAAATGCCTTTATCTCTTTGTCTTTTGCCTTTCTCACCCGTGAGTCTTCACTTAGGTCTTAAGACTCTTAATCCCTATTCAGTTTCACAGAGGTGCTAACTTGCTGAGGAAAGGAAGCAAAGAATAGTTTTGGAGGCTGCAGGGAGGGAAAAAAAAAGAAAGAAAGAAAGAAAGAAAAAAAAAAGAAAGAAAAATCTCTGGTCTTTCGACTCTGGCTGCATTCCTGGGCCTATCTGTACTCTGTAAACTTTCATTCATAGGAAATCTTGGCTTCAGCTCCACACTCTGGGACAGTGGCCTTCTGGTTAGAACATATGCCCAGGGAACAACATTCTCAAACAGACCCAAAAGTTGTGTCCACAGGGAGGGCAGAGTGTTCGTGGCCTGAGCAGATAAAGATCTGGGTACTAAGGGGTCATAAGGATGGAATTTGTTGAAACCTGCTATGTGGGCCTCCCTGTTCCTTTCTTTGACCTTGGGATGTCCTTGTCCTGAGCTTTGGGCATCATCTCTGTAGGGCATCTTTAGTGAATCATTTCTGGGCCTCTTTGATCACCAGGACAGAGTGTATTTCCTGAAATAGTCATCAGTTTCTGAAGATCCCCTGGTGTCATGGCCTGTGTCTGAGGATGAGGTCTAAGAGAAATCCCTGGGTGAATCTTGATTGAAGTGGGGACATTGCCTCTGCAATGTAAGCTCTAGATATGGAACATCTGTGTGGGCAGTTCTTCCTTTGTTTTTGTGACCTCCTGTGTGGCAGCAGCTGTATAAAGTGTATGCCTGTAGCTCTGGGTTCCTGTAATGGGCTTTTCTCATGTTACAGTCTCTTCTGTTACTGCAATCCCTGCCTGGGTACCCCCTGAGACACGGTTTTTGTCTGTGTGCCTGGGGTGGATTTCTCCTATGGAGTGTCCAGATGTGTCAGTCATCTTTCAGGATTTATCAGGGAATCATGATGCCCTTGTAGCAAGGCAGCTGGCATTGTGGGGCACGAGAACCATCAGATCCTGCCTGCACACTCCTGCAGAGGGCAGATTTTCAATCATATCAGGAGGGATCAGAAGCAGCCGATGGGAGGAGCAACAAGCAGCGTCCAGCCCACGCTGTGCTGTCTGTGGAGAATTAAAAAGAACCTTGCGACTTTCTGAAAATCAATCTGCTTTATATTTGTATGAGTTTTCTTGGACTTCCATAACAAATACCGTAGTCTGAGTGGCTTCAGGAAGAGAAATTAATTTTTCTCATGGTTCTGGAAGTTAGAAATTCAATGCCAAGATATCTGCACGGTTGTTTTCCTCTATGGCCTTTCTTCTTGACTTGTGGTTCACCGTGTCTTTGTTATGATCTTGTCTCTGTGGTCACACATCCCTGGCATCTCTCTTTGGATCCAAATTTTCTTTCCCTACAATGATTGGATTAGGGGTCACCTTAATGACCTCATTTTTACTTAAATAACTTTTAAAAGTTTCTATCCCCAAATAAAGTCACATTCCAAGGAACAGTGAGTTAGGGCTTCAACAGATTAATTGGGGGCGGGAGACATAATTCAGCCCGTAACTGTATTACCCCCATGCTCCACCAATTCTAAACAATTTCCATAATAAAATTTTCTCTCCTCTTTGAACTATTTTTGTGATCTAAATTATAAGCAATTGCTCTAGTTATTGTTGGGTTTTCTTACTTAATTTTTAGTAAACATTACATTTAACAACATCAATATTAATTTAGAGAAATATCAATTATACATTTGGCCCCTGGCACATAGACCCAGCTGTTTGTGGTTACGTCCAGAATAAATGTGGAATCGCTTGAGCCCATTTCTGGTGCAGTGGATGTTTTCTGCCCTTGTGGCTCTCCAGGTGTTTGTATTTAAATTGGAGATTAGAATTTGAAGGTGTGAGGATAAACAAATAGAACTTGAGTTGCTTCCATTGGCATTCTTGTTTAAATTTTAAAATAACGAAGCCATTTATGCTGGTCTTCAAACATTCACAAAGAATTGAAATTCAGTACAAGAGTTTCTTTGAATTTTTATTTCACTGCTTTTATTTCTCACCATTATTATTATGAAGATTAACATTGGAAATAATTTTGCTATATAGACGATGAGAATTTTTTTTAAAAAAATCTTACTTCATGACAGTCTTTAGTTCCAGAGGAAACAGTTGACCTTGGGGCATTTAGAGAGCCCAGGGATGGGTGAAGATTAAGGTATGAACACTGATAACTAGAATCTAGGCAGGAAACCTGGGGTTGGATGGTCAGGTGGGACCCTTTACACAGACAGACAGGCAGACAGACACACACACACACACACACACACACAAACACACACAAGATGATGGACAGGATATTGAGAATGGTCTACTTCTATGAGATCAGGCATAGGACCTGAAAGATGGGAAAGGGGCCCATTCTCTACATAGTCACAGCAATGAAGCCAATGATATCTCTCTTCAGGAAAGGCAGAACTCAAGGAGCCACCCTGGGACTCAGGGCCTGCCTGTCTCTGGTTTGTAAGAAGGACCACTTAGGGACTTTGAATTCCCTCTTGCTACTTAATATGGTCAAATATTCTCTACTCTGCGATCAGCTGCAGAGTGTGCTTCCAAGCACAGGTCATACAAACAGAAAGTGGACAGATGTTTGTGCTCAGGGAGCCCAATACCCTGGGGAAGTCAGAAATACAGACAGACACAACCCAGAGAGCATATGTCACCTAGGGCATAATTCTAACTTAGAAATCAAATGTCACCAAATATCTAGTTCGGAATCCATGCCATCAGGTCCAAAAGACCCCCTGCATCTGATGGGTCAAGGTCTATGCTGAAAAATGCAATGTTTTAGATATTGAAAAGAGGCACAAGTTTGGGAGTAGAGATGAGGAGGAGGGGGGCGGTTGCGGATGACAGAGGAGCTGGACACTGAAGAAGAATCTTGTGCAGTACCAGGGGTGCTAGCTCTTTCTCTAGTAGTTGCTGGCTGGTTTGTAGGTGCAAATGCTAGCATGGACTGCAAGAAGGCCAGCTGCCCTCCCTGGCTGGTTCAGAACAAAGTCAGTTACTAAATTTAGTTGGACATATAAAAAGACCCATGAGGGCACAGAAAAGAGTGCCCAGGAAGCTTCCTAGGGGCTGGCTTTGGGGATGAGCAGGGAAAGAAAAATAGAACATTAATTCGGGCAAGGCCAGGGAGAATTTTTGCATATTCCAGGAAGAAGCAATCACGTGAAGTAGCCTGAGCTAGCTTGCAGAGAACTTCAAACATTCCTTCCTCATTAAGGTGGGGTAAGTGCCCATGGATGAAAATGGAAAGGCAAAACTGCTCGGGGCCCTGGAGCACATTTCAGGCTCACTGCTGACCTAGAGAGGGAGTCCGGGCCATGGGTGTCAGGCATGTTGGTCCTTGGGGAGGGGATGCAGTGTCCCACCACCTGCCTGCCCAGGGAATTGGGGCAGGACAGCTCCTGCAGGTGGAGAGATGAGAGGCTCAGCGGGAAGGAGGCAAGGCAGGGAAGCAGGCTTCTGTAATCGCCTCAGTGGGGTGCAGCCTGTGAAACCAGAAGACAGCTTGTTAAAATGCAGGTTGAATTAAGCTCAAGGCGTTATCTCCTTTATGTCCTCTGATCCCAGGTTAACTTTCTTCAATTACTGCAAGAGATAAGAAAATGCCCAAATGAGAAAGAGGCAGGAGGACGCCAGCACTCTTCACCCTACTAAGAAGAAAATGTGGGGGGAAGAAGCCAGGCCTTGGGGAAGCGAATCCACTCCTGAGCAAATTAAAATCAATAGATTGGCCAAAATCAAGGATGTGCTCATTACATCTGCTTGAGATGAAATTCTCAGGAACTAGATTGTTTACCAAGGACCTCCGGAGATCAGCCAGGTCACCCCTGTCTTCTGAAAATATTTTCTTAAAATTGATATCTTTTTTAAAAAAAATATCATTTTTTTCTTATTCAAAACATATAGGCATTGTAGAATCTTTGGGAAAATGAATAAATTTCAAGTCATCATAAATAGTATCTCACTCATCAATTAACAAAATTTTAAGATTTTGATTTCACTCTTCCCAAACACATATGCACACAGACACATACAAAACAAATTCACTCCATATCTCTTTAGAAACAGGTTTTCAGGTTTATTAATAATCTACTCAATCGTGCCGAACATACTGATGCCTCTTTTGGGCAGCCTTCCCTGGGTGTGGAGATCCTGTGGAGATCATGGGTTCCCTTGCACTCCTGGAGCTTATAGAGCACAAAGGAGACACCACGGAGGACACAGGTATTGAAGTATTGAGGTATTGACGGTATTGAAGGCAGGTATTCTGATGGGAGTGGAGTGTGGGACAGGGAACAATGGATTAATGCAGCTGGTTAGATCTTCTAGAGCCAACTGACACAAAGTCTAAGACCTGGGGGTTTGAGAATAAATGGGGCAGCTGAGAAAAGCGCATTTCCGGTCCAAGGGACGGAAACCCAGAGTCCTTGGAATATGTGAGGGATTGGAAGGAGGGAAGTACAAAGGGGATTAGGAAATCAGGGGGGAGAGAGTACCTTGGAAGACAGGAGGAGTTTTGTTTTAAATAAAACAGGAAGCCACAAAAGAATTTCAAGTCTGAGTGTATTCCTTAATCTTGTAATTGAAAAAAAAAATTAAAATGTTTCTGACTGATATTTGTAGGGTATACTATAAGAGGACAAATCAGAAGCGGAGAAACCAGTTATTGGGAAGTTACTCGGTGGACGTGACGGTGGCTTGGTGAGGGCTGGGAGAACAGATGGAACAGAATGCAAACCTCTAAGATGTGCTTTGGAGGCAGACCCACTGTCCACCCAGTGGCTGGATGGGGTGATGAGTTACATCTTCAGGGTTCCTAAAAAGGTGGTGATATTTATCCATATGGATTAGGCTGGGAGAAGACTGAATTTGAATTACTTTCTTCTCAGGAGAGGCAAGGATGGGGAAACCAAGAGATCATTTTAGGCCTGTCATTTGAGATGCTGAAAAACACCTGAGTAGAGATTTGAAAAAGGCAATTAGACCTGTTCCTTTGGATTTTGGAAAGGAGGCCTAGATCTGAAGGCAGGTCATTGCTCTCAGTGTTGACCTTAACCCTGGATTTGAAGAATAGGATACTTAAGAGATCAGAAGAGGCCTTGGGAGGAGTTCTGCATTAACTAGAGAAAGATAAATCAGGGAAAGGAATAGGAAAGGAGAGGTCAGTGAGGTTAGAAAGGGAGGCAGTATGAAAATGTGGCTTCACAGAGGCAGAAAGTGTAGAGAGACTTACTTTTCATGTAATTAAATACGATGGGCCCTTACTTACAAGACAGATCAATTTATGATTTTTTTCCATGATGGGAAAGCAATATTCATTATTAAAAACTATACCTTGAATTTTGTATTTGATGCTTTCCCAGACTAGTGACATGTGGTATGAGACTCTGTCTCCTGGTCAGCCACATGATCACATGATTGAGGAAACAACTGATACCCTGTGGGTACCATGTTGCTAAGCTGTGGTGTTCAGCAGGTGAGGGATATTAAATGTGCTTTTGACTTGCAATTTTTCTGCTTATAATGGCTTTAATCAAGATATAAGCACATCATAAATCAAGGAGCATCTATATTCTAAACCTTCAATTTAAAAGTCTGCATGATTTTTTTTTTTTACACAATATCTTTATTTTATTTTTATGTGGTGTTGAGGATCGAATCCAGTGCCTCGCACATGCCAGGCGAGTGCGCTATCACTTGAGCCACATCCCCAGCCTCTGCGTGATATTTTATTGAATGGATGTCCCACAAACTATTAAAATCCCTCACTCTTCTCACACACACCTTGGATTAAAGAGTATTCGGTTTTTTACTTTTTTTTTTTTTTTTTTTGCAGCTGAGATCAAAATCATGGAAGTAAATCTTTGGGCAAATATATTTAATATATTACTTAATTTTTTTTTATTATAGATGGACACAGTGCCTTTATTTTATTTATTTATATGGTGCTGATGATTGAACCCAGGACCTCACACATACTAGGCAAGTGCTCTACCACTGAGCCACAACCCCAGCCCTATATGATAACTTTTGAGGGTGGGTTTTTAAAAGCAGGATTATAGAGCAAAAACTAATATTACTACACTTTAACACCTAATGATCTCTTTTCAGTAGTTTAAAAAGACATTGAGGAAATTAAATTGCATAATTTCCATAAGCTTGTAGTGTAACAAAGCCAATTCAGAAAGAATTTAAAATGGCTTTATGTAATAAATATTCATTGTAGCTTAGATATTGTGAGACAGATTTTAGAAATTCTGCCTTTTAGGTTCAACACTAAGATTGAAAGATCTCCCCTGAACCCAAATTATATAAAATTATGAAGATTTGAACCATACCTTATTATCTTCTTTTCAATGTTGGGCAGTTTTTCTTTTTGTCATCAATCTCCTGTCATCCCCTACCTTTACCAATGACTGTGAGTGTGGGCTCACCTCCATTATGAGTTTTCTGCAGAGTCGACTGTTGCATGTAACTTAAACCAACCTCACTTAGCAGGAAGATCCTGAAGGCCTCCAAACCATGTTAGATCTATCTCTGTGAGACCTCACCAATAGTAAGGATCAATATTTATTGAAACTAACTAATCAATGTATATCTTACACATTAATAAATATTATAGCTATAATAGGACAGCCATTTCTTCAATGCACTATGCTGCATTGATGAGTTTACATATTGTTTTAGTCAGCTTTTTTGTTGTTGCTGTGACCAAAAGACCTGATAAGAACAACATAGAGGAGGAAACGGTTATTTGGTCCATGGTTTCAGAGGTCTCGATCCATGGACAATTAACTTTATACTTCTGGGCCCAAGGTGAGGCAGGATATCATGGCAAAAGAGCATGGTGAAGGAAAGTAGCTCAGGACATGGTGGCAATCAGGAAGCAGAGCCTTGCTCACCAGGGACCAAGACATATACCCCAAAGGCACACCTCCAGTGACCTATCTCCCAGCCACAATTTACCTGCCTACAGTTGCCACTCAGTTAATTCCTATCAATAGATTAACATACTGATTAGTCAAGACTCTTGTCACCCAATTATTTCACCTCTAAACTTTCTTGCATTGTCTCACATATTAACTTTTGGGGGACACTTCATATCTAAACCATAACACATTTAAATTATAATCCTAGAATTACCACTGTAATATAAAGTATATCTCCATTTTAAAATAAGGGAGGCCAATACTAATTGTAAAAAGTATTTTCATTTTGCATGAGAAAAGCTAGAAAAGATGAAGTATATTGCTGAGATATCACTGATTATCTAGGGATAGAATTTAGCTTAATTCAGTCTGACTTTATAGTCCATGTGTTTTATTATCATACAAACTTGTTTTCATAGATAACAGACCTATCATTAAACTGTTAGAATTGAAAGAAATCTTGATACGTTCCATTAATACAACCTTATTGCTCATCCTCCAAAGAGTGGAATATTTTTCCGTGAGTAATATGGCAAAATGCCTTATTGCTGCCACAGAATGAAATGAGGAGTGGGAGAGACAGACTCTGGATTAATGTTTTGCAAACAAATAGCTGTAGCCACAGAAGACAGCTGAGACCTCAGAGGTGGTCTGCTGATTTCTACTTTACAACATCCTTCTCTTTCACATCACTGCAGTAATGCCACACGTCACATCCATTCTTTTAGGGATTTAAAATCTGGAGTGCTTTTTAAGAGCACAGAGCAGTATTTTGTAGGGCTCACAAATTAACTCTTCTGTGAATGTCAATTGACCACTTGCCAACTATAGTCTAAAAGATGTCCTCACAGATAGCAAAAGAGAAGGAATTAGAATTAGTCCTCCATGTGGGTGAAGCATAGCACTATTCCCAAAGGAAACTGAAACAAGTAGTCTCAGGATATGCTTCCATGGTACTCATTCAGACAAAGGTGAGGACCATTTATCTATGCTGACTGGGCATGTTAGCCATCTTGTCCATGCTTAGCCACTTCTCCCTCCTTGCTGGCATTGGCACTGGATGGCACGTCTGGGTCTTTGAGGTTGAGTGGAGTTATATGACCAGCTCTAGTCAGTGGGTCTTGAGCAGATAAGAGTATCTATTGTCTTGGTGTTCTCTCAGTTTGAGAACAGTGATTTCTCTTTTTCCACCAAGGCTGCTGACAACATTCAATATGGTAGCTGCTCTGTTAGCTTAGGTTTCTGAATACATAACTGACCAGAATCCCACCAAAGAAGCAGGAGGCATCACAATACCGAATCTTACAGAGCTATATTACAGAGCTATAGGAAAAAAAATAGCATGGTATTGGCACCAAAACAGACACATAGACCAATGGTACAGAAAAGAAGACACAGAGACAAACCCACATAGGTTCAGTTATCTCATACTAGACAAAGGCACCAAAAAGATGCACTGGAGAAGAGATAGCCTCTTCAACAAATGGTGCTGGGAAAACTGGAAATCCATATGTAGTAAAGTGAAACAAAACTCCTTTCACCCTGCACTAAACTCAACACAAAGTGGATCAAGGACCTAGGAATTAGACCAGAGATCCTGCACCTAACAGAAGAAAAAAGTAGGCCCAAGTCTTCACCATGTCAGCTTAGGAAGTGACTTCCTTAACAAGATTCCCAAAGTGCAAGAAGTAAAATCAAGAATCAATAAATGGTATGGGTTTGTACTAAAAAGCTTCTTCTTAGCAAAGGAAACAATCAAAGAGATGAAGAGAGAGCCTACAAAATGGTGGAAAATCATCACCACATGAATCTCAGAGATAGCCATAATCTCCAGGATATATATAAGGAACTCAAAAAAACTCAACACACAAATAACCAAATAACCTAATCAGCAAATGGGCTAAGGAACTATATAATTGATCAAGAAATATATGAAAATATGTTCAACATCTCTAGCAATTAGATAAATGCAAATCAAAACTACTCTAAACTTTCATTTCACTCCAGTCAGAATAGCAATTACCAAGAATACAAGCAACAATAAATGTCGGCAAAGATGTGGGGGAAAAGGTACATTGCTGGTAAGACTGCAAATTGGCACAACTAGTCTGGAAAGCGGTACAGAGATTTATCAGAAAACTTGGAATGGAACCACCATTTGACCAGCTATTCCAGTCCTTGGTTTAAACCCCAAAGACTTATAATCAGCATACTACAGTGACACAGCCACATCAATGTTTATAGTAGCTCAATTCACAATAGCCAAAGTACAGAACCAAACTAGGGGCCCTTCAAAGGATGAATGGATAAAGAAAATGTGGTATATCTATACAATGGAATATTACTCAGCTATGATGAAGAATGAAATGATGGTATTTGCAGGTAAATAGAGTAAATGGATGGAGTTGGAGAATGTCATGTTAAGTGAAATAAGACAATTCCAAAGAACCAAAAGTAGAATGTTTTCTTTGATACACAGATGATAATTCCCAATAAGGGGGGCAGGATAGGGAAGAATAGTGGTACTTTGGATTAGGCAGAGGAAAGTGAAGGGTGGGGAGGGGAATTGAGGCTAGGAATGAGAGTAGAGTGAATCAGATGTTATTACCTTATGTCCATATACGATTACATGACCAGGGTGATTCTACATCATATACAACCAGAAGAATGAGAAGTTATACTCCATTTATGTATGATGTGTCCAAATGCATTCTATTGTCATGTCTAACTAATTAGAACAAATTAAAAAAAATAAAGTTTAAAAAAAGAGTCCCACCAAGGGCCTTATGAGCATGTCCAAAAAATAACACATAAACCCACATAAACAATTTAAGCATTGTTTGTTACTTCAGCATGTCCTTAATTGTTCTAACTTATTCCTCATTTTCTCTTCTGGCACTTTGTCACTTGGAGTCTGGTCACCTCAACCTCAACTTCACCAACTCCTACTTCATGCCACAGATCAGCATCTTTCCCTTCCATATCCCCCAAACTCTTGGCTAACATAGAATGGGCAGTGGGATCCATGTTCTGCCTCTACATGTGTTTCCCCCCCCCCTCTTTTTTTATATCCTGACTTCTCTAAGGGTTAGACTTTTAAAACCTTAAAAGGCTGCACAAACCTTTCTCTGAGGTTTACCTAGGAAAGAACAAGGAATAAAAAATTGTACCCAGAAATCAGAAGCACATCATTCAATATATTAAAATGTTGTTCTCACTCCAAGACAACATCCTGGGCCCCTATAAACCTCCGTATTAAACTGTACTTTTGTTTGGTACCATTTGATTAAATTGAAGGACACTATAGTGAATAGCTCTGGGAAGCTTGTTATTGTGAGTGCTTTCAGAATGTTGCTGAGTATGCTGTTTATCACATGGTCCTCTGTATTACAATATCAGGGGAAAATTCTGAACACTAAGAATAGTCATTATTTTAAGTAGTTATTTTGTTTTTTATGCTAAGGGTACTGTGAGCTATATAAGTAGTTAGGTATGAATCTATCCATCCACTTATTTCTTATCATTAATCAATAGTTATCCTTAGTGTACATATAATAAAGCAGATCCTACTGGTAAGATTAGACTTGGACATTTTTGTTCAGCGGTGTTTGGAGAACTCAATTGACCTTGGAGCAATGGCCAGAGTCCTTCAACTCTTCCTTTGGGGACATAATGGCTCTGTCAAACTTGACCTTGATCTTCCTTCTTTGCAGCTTGAATGCATTAATGGAGCTTTGAACAGTTGAAGTCAAGAATTGAATGTACTTTCTTAGAGTGAAAGAGACTACAGAATTGTGTCCATGAGACTATCCCAGGAAAAAATAAAAACCCACACAGAGCTATACAAAGTAATGACTGCTAAAATCTTTGTGGACCAGCAGAACCAGCCGAATGGCCAATTGACCACAGATGCATAAGCAAGCCTAGGTGGGATCAGCCAACCACAAAGTCATTCTGTAGACCTGTAAGAAATAATATACAGTTATTATTCAAGTTACACATTTTTTGCTGTGATTTGTTAGGCAGCAATAGCTAACTGATACAGTCAAATTTTGATTTTATCTGTAATGCTTAGAAAAAGCTCAAAAATATGCTTAAATTTACCCCCAGCTTATTCCCTGTTCTGTTTATATGCACTCTTACATGTAACTTCAGAGTCTTCCTAGGTATAAACAAAAGCCCATGCTGGCTCCTGCTGCTGATTCTAGCAACAAATGAGAGAAATAAACATTTGTTTCCATGGGTTTCAAAAAACGTACTTTACACATTGTCCTTATGTCAATATTAGCTGATTGAACTGGAATCTTTTTATGAGGTCTTTAGAGTTCGATTTTAACAAAGAGGCTAACACTTCTTTTGGCAAAGAGAACACAATTCAAATGACAATGAAGTGTTGGTAAAAGGGCCTGCTCTCTCCCAGGCTTGTTTTGATGTATCAATTATCCAACTTCAATAGGATTAATCAAACTTCAGATCACCAAAGAAAATCTCTTTAACTTTAGCATCAACAGTGGCTGTGACAACATGGTTGGGCTGAAGTCCATTTCCCAGAATCCCTGCCAACTATGTTTCTGGTTGGGGTGGGCCACAGAGAGATTCAAGGGAGACCGGAGGCAGAAAGGAAGCTGCAGGCATCTTGGAGTTCAGACATTGCTGCTGAGAGTTGAATCACTGTATGAATAAGGCAGAGCCTGCAATTGCTCCACCTTCCCCTAGGTCTTGCTTTAGCATCCCTGATTTCTGGGTCAAGTGTGTTTTTAGGTCCATAATGAAGGGCTCTGACTTCTGCAGGTCTTTCACACAACAGAGGTTCTGCTTCTCTGATTGAACCCTGACTGGAATACCGGGAGTCATAGAACACAGGATAAGGAAATTGCGCAGAATACCTGTATTAGTAACCTTTTCTAAGTCCTTCTTGGGCAGCTCCATCCTTTGATGTTCTATTTTTGCCAAAGGTGATGTTTCAATTGTCATGGAAAGCTTTGTCTGCCAGGGAATAGATTTATATGCATCTGTTCATTCATCAAATAGGTATTGTGCATCTACTATCTAATGTATGTCAGCCATTTATCAAATTCGAAGAATTCAGACATGAGTAAAGTGGGTGGAGATATTCTACAATTGTTAGAATGTAGTAGTGTGAAGTAACAAAGAGATGTATATTTTCATGACAGAAACTGGAAAAAGAATTATTGCTTCTTCCTAGAAAAATCCTGAGATTGAGAAACACTTTGCACGGAGATGAGCAAGCTGGACTTTCAATGACAAGTTCATTAGACACAGTACTCTCTGAAACAGAAAGGTGGAAGATGGTGTCTTGGCAAGAATCTTTGAAACAAGCAAACAATCTAGCAGTGCAAGATGACCCTATTAAAAAAAACACGAATTGATGTAGCTGTTGGGGAGACGGTGATATAAGATGTAAATTCTGCTTCACAAATGTAGATTATAAGATTTTTAGCAAAGACATGCAGATAAAGACCCAGAATTATGCTGTCTATTTTAATCTAGGTCTTTGGAGAGAACTCTGGGTAGATGTGCTATTTGGAAGTTTTTAACAGAGGGTAGAAGTTGGAGTCTTGGCAAGGACCTTGATCCAAGGACCTACGCTTGCCTCAGCCTGTGTCTGTGCTCACTGTTGCAGGGACCACAAGTGTGTGCAACTCATTTTTATGACTTACAATATCCGTGGTTCTCCTATTCATTCTGACTTTGACTCCCCAATTCCAGACTCCATTAGCTTTGTGTCTTGGTTTGTGTTTCTTATCATATGCCTTCTGGATATAGCTCCCAGATGCACATTGCCTGTGGATTCCATTCAGAGATCACATGGAGTCATTCAATAGTGATGTCCTCTACACTCCATGCTCTGCATCTGCAAGAAAATAGCAGAAAGCCCAGCCCCTCACCCACAACCCTCAGATTCTGCTTGGGTGATTTTCCTGCTCTCTGCTCCCATCTTGAATTTATTTGTGTGTCTTATTGATGCTACCTCCAAATGTGCCTTTGCTGCTGATAGCAATGTTGCTGCTGCCCAGTCTAAGCCACCATCATATTTCACTGGGACTTGTAACTTCAGAGTCTTCCTTACTATTCACTCTGCTTCAACACTTGGGTCCCTCTAATCTACTCATGGCCTATACAGTAGCAAGATTGATCCTTTGAAAAATAAATCTCATCATTCCCTTTCTCTGCTTAAATGCATTTGTTGGCTTCCCTGACACTTAACACAAATCCATTTCTTTTCTAAGGAGAAGACCTTGTATGATGTGAAGGCTCCTTCTAGAAGGCTCTGGTATGCCCAGCTTACCCTGGAACAGCATACACTTCAGTCACTCTGCCCATTGTCTCTCACTGGAACATTCTAAGCCCTTCCCAGCTCTTTGAAAATCTTTCCATTATTCAAATCTTAGTTTCATTATTTCTTTCTCAGACAAATTGATCCCTTGCCATGTAATCTAAAGAAATGTGACTTATGATATGAAAACAAAATTCCAAAGGCAGGAAGGCTTGAACACTTATTTCTCACTGTTCTATAGTTTTGGAAGTCCCATCTCATGGTGCTCATTGATTTGATTCCTGGTGAAGCCTCTCTTCTTGGCTGGTAGATGGCCATCCTCTCATTGCATACTCACATGGGAGAGAGAGAGAGAGAGAGAGAGAAGAGAGAAGAGAGAAGAGAGAAGAGAGAGAAGAAGAGAGAGAACAATTTCAATCTTTTCCTCTTCATAAGGACATTAATCCCATCATAGCAGCTGTATCCTCTAGATCCATCTAAACCTAATTCCCTTCCCAATGGTCCACCTCCAGATAGCATCCCATTAGAAGATAGAGCTTAAACATATGAAATTTGAGGGGGACACAAATATTCAGTCCAAAACAGCCACATATACCCAGTACATGCTCCCCACCGACATACTTATTGCCACAAACCTTAACAAGTGAATAACTTATTCATTCATGTGATTTCTTGTCAATCTGTCATGCCCTGTACTCCACCACAAATTTACGAAGACACATATTCATCTTTGCTTTCCTTTGTGTCTCCATTGCTTAGCTCAGTGCCTAGCATACTGCTCAAAATTGCTGCTGATGTGTCTGTTGTTAGGAGGCTGTGTAAGTGTGTGTGTGTGTGTGTGTTTGTAAGACAGAAACCTTCTACATCTGTGGAAGATTTGATTTACTAATTTATGAGCATACAAAGAGAAGCTGATGTCCTAGAGAATAATATGTTCTTACCATTTTGTGTTCTATTATTTTCATTTATTTTTATTTCATTCCAAGCTGGACATATCTCCAATATATATATTTTTTTAATTTGGAAAAGCAATGTTGTTTCTCCTTATGTAGATTTATCATGCTCTCCATTTGCTTGGTAATTGGATTATTTACCAGAATTTTTTTTTCTATTTTCAATTGTATTTCTAAGAATACGTAAAATTTTATTTATTTATTTTATTCAAGATATTTCTTTGGGATAAATAAACACAGAAGTGAAATTTCTGGGTCAAAACAATTTTAAAGGTTTTATTACATAGCAACAGATTTTTCCTTAGAAAAATTGAACCAATCTACTGTGCTAAAAACAATGTGCAATTGTGCTGTTTGCTCACAGTCTTGTGAACATTAACTCTGAGCATGTTTTATCAGTTGTGCCTATTTGACTAATGTAGTGTGTTGGGAGGCACCCCTGGAAAATTGTACAAGGGAGATGTCACATCATAGAGTCACTCTGTTCCAGAGTCAGCCTCTCATTTCCACAATTCCAGGAACTTGGTTTTGTCAAAGCCCATTTAAGTCAGAATGTTTCAAGCCACAGGAAACAGAAAACCCAATACCAACTGGCTAAAACATTTACTGAGTCAGGTAACTGCTCTGTTTATCATGTTTAACATGGAGCCCTGTTTTCACCATGCCATTGAGTTTGCTTACTTCTTGAGATCCACTTTATCTTGATGCTGGGAGAAAACCTGTAGAGGCCATTGTATTTCTTATTTCTCTGCATATGACAACAACCAGCTAAAAAATAAACATTAATTTTTAGTGGCTCTTTTTTAAAGATTGAGGAGACTTTTAAAAAATAACCGCTTCTTCCACACAAAGATGCTCCCTTGTGTCTCATCAGACTGGAATGGGTTTCTAGCTCATTTCCGAGTGTAACCTTCAGCCTGTCTTCCTGTACTGATCCTGGACAGTGTCTGTTGTTGGGAGGTAGTGTGTGTGTGTGTGTGTGGGGGGGGGGGGCCTGTTGATTTATGGTAGATTATCAGTTAAGCCCAGCTGCCTGACAGAGGTGAGCTGTTGGGAAAGGGAGACTGAACAAATAGAATCCAGAGTACTGTTAGCAAGAGGAAATGGATGCTGGATTAACACCAACGTTTTCCAACTGAACACCAAAACATGATCAACTCATACTAACCAAACTCACATAGACCAAGACACAAAAGGATTTAAAGATATATTATGAAAAATAGGACTAAGGAAAAATAACGTTATTCTGAATAACCAAAGCATTTTTACCGACATATAAGCAATATGCCAACCAAAACAAGTTAGATCATTTAAAGAATAAAGCAATAAATCATATTTGGATATTCTTACTGGTCCATATCATCAAGCATTGGGGATGCATCTCATCATCTGCTTAGCCAGTCAGAGCTGCCAAGGAGAGCAGGAAACCCTAACTCCTGACCTGGGTTTTCCTCCCTACGGACAGTGCCTTCTGAGTGATAAATGCCAAGTTCAAGGTTTCCCATCTAGTAGTACAATTTTCATGAGACCAAACAGTGGAAATTTATAGGTTTCAACTCTCAAAGTCATAGAATTTAGATTACCTGGATTAAACATTTTGGGAAGGATTGCATTTTATTTTCTCTAAAATTTATGCTCAGGGGATGATTTCATTGTAGTTTAGGAAGTACGTAATGTATGCTTCTTGAACTGCCTACTGCTATTTCCTTGCTTCTCTGCTTGAGCCAAGGAGATCCCCTTTCTGTTCTTTAGATAACCCAAAGAGACCCTCCCTGGGAAGGTTTGTCACTTACAGTTCATTCTGTCTGGCATGCTTCTCCTCCACGCATACATATTTGAATGGTTTCTTTTCTCATTTTCTTCAACTCTGTTCAAATACCTCTTTTGAGGTGAGCCTCTCTCTGATGACTTATTTAAGTAATCTCCTGTCTCTCTTGCTCTGGTCACTTTCTCCTTTGCCCTTATCTCTCTGTCATAGAAGCTATTTGTCATAGAAGCTATCTCCTTATTCTAAGGCTCTTGTCTGTTTGATTCATAGCCACAACTCCAACATCAGGGAAAATAACTGGCATGTAATAGGTCCTCAATAAACCTCTATTGAATCAATCACCTCTTGATTTTTAACATGAATTCATGTTGTTTATATATTTTTCAATAGATTGTGTGCATAAGAATTCAGTATCAGTTCAGACCACCTTTTGGTAGAGTCTATTATACCATAGAAATATTCCTCTTTTCTAAACTGTTTTGACTATTTTGGGTCCTTTGCATTTTAAAATCTACTTGTCAGTTAAAAAAAAAGAGTGCTAGATTTGGATAGAATTGGGTTGAGATTATATTGAATCTACAGAATTGGGTAGATTAGCGTTATGAAAAGTATTGTCTTCTAATTTATAAACATGGGATGAGATGATTCGGTTTGTTGATATCTTCTTTATGTTCTACCAGCAATGTTTGTACTTTTTTGTGTATAGGAAATTATCAAATTTTTCCCAAGTCTTTTTATTCTTTTTAATGTTCTTTTTTAAAAATATTTTTTTGTTGTCAATTTTATTTATTTATATGTGGTGCTGAGAATCAAACTCAGTGCCTCACACATGCTAGGCAAGTGCTCTACCACTGAGGATTTGGTATCTGTTTGTTACTTTTTTTTATTCTCGTATCTTTGGTATCTGGTTAGCAATTAGCCTTGTAGAATAAAACAGAAACTGCTCCCTACTTCTCTAATCCTTGGAAATTTATGAAAGATTTGTATTATCCTTCAAGTTATATTCATTGTGTATTTGATAGATTCCATGAATGAAGTCATCTGAGTCTGGACTTATTTTTGTGACGTTTTAAATTACAAATGCAATCTTTTTACTTGTTATATACATAATAATATTTTCTATTTCTCCTGAATCATTTTGATAATTTGTGTCAAATAATTTATATTTCATCTAAGCCATCAGACTTCTTGATAGAGTTGTTTATAGGACTCTCTTACTGGTGTTTGATCTTTTGATCCTGATTTTGATAATTCATCTCTTCTCTCTTCTCAGTTCGGCAGTTTAGATATAAAGATTTACCCATTTTGTTTATATTTTCAAATAAAGAAATTTTAGTGTCACTGATATTTTTATTTTGCTTTTCTCTATTCCATGTCATTGATTTCCAGTATAATCTTGAATACTTTATTCTTTGTGTTCATATTATGTTTACTTTTATCCTTTTTCTCTAGCTTTATAGGGTCAAAGTTTAGGTCAGTGATTTGAGATCCTCCTTCTTTTCTAATATTGTCCTCTAAAAACCATAAATATCTCTCTAAGAACTTACATAGCTGCGTGCCTCTCACTTAATATGTGTTTTCACTGTCACTCAGTTAAAAATATTTTCTAATGTCTCTTTTTTATTTTTGGTTATTATTTTTTTCTTATTTAGAAATGTACTATTTAAATTTATTTCAGATTGAGCTTTCTTTTATTTTATCTTTTTTTTTTTTTTTGGTACCAGGGTTGAACTCAGAGGTGCTTAACCACTGAACCACATCCCCAGCCCTTCCTATTTTTAATTTTGAGATACGGTCTTGCTAAGTTGTTTAGGGCTTCGATAAGTTGCTGAGATGGGCTTTGAACTTGTGATCTCCCTGCCTCAGTCTCTGGTACTTGCTGGGATTACAGAAGTGGGCCTTCATGCCTGGCCAACTTCCCTATATTTTAAATGGGGTCTTTTAATAAATTTTTAAAAGTAATAACAAAGGCTAATTTATCGGTTTTTCATTTAGGGTTATTGCTTTTCATGACCTCTCTAGGAATACTGCTGAATCTCAAATACGTTGTCCCAGTTTTCCAATAAAATCTCTTTAGTTGTATTATATTTAGGCTTGTGCTGTAACTTAATTATGTGCATAGTTTGACAAAGGGCCTTGGGTTTACTTTTTCACTAAAAGGATATTCCTGTATTCTAGTGCTATTTGTTAAAAAGAATTTTCTTTTTCAATGAATGTTTTTGGTGCTGATGTCAGAAAGCAAGTGACCGGATGCATTTTTGGATGCTAAGTTTACCTGTCTCATTTATTTGTCAATTCTATGTCAGTTCTATACTGTCAAGGATAGTATAAGTTGGTGGTATATAACTTTGTGTTTTTGACATTTTTGACTGGATTTTTTTTTTAATGGAACTGTTCTTTGTAGTATGTGTAGTGGCATCCCTATGTTCTAAGCAGTAATTTTTGAAAATTATCCTCCTCCAAATTGAGGTGTTTCTTATACTTTGAGTCTAGGGCTAACAGATTTTCTTGATTTTCTTTTATATAAAACTGTATTTATTGCACACTTGCTCTTAAAGATAGAGAACGATGGATTGAGATTCTTTTTATCTTATTCCTTTGAAGAGATGTTTTCAGAGTCTTCTGAACTCCATAGCTTTTAATGATAATGGTCATTCAGATTAATAGTCCTTTGTATACAGTGTGTTGTTAACTGGTGTTAACCAATGTTAACATACCAGTTATGTTTCCATGGAGGAACATAACTGGTTCTTTTGAGTGTATGTGTGTGTGCTTTAAACCTGCTTGGAGTTAAATAAGCTGCTTAAATCCATAAATTTATGATATCATGTTTTGGCCACCTCATAGAAGTGGGATGGTTTCCTCCTCCCTACTGAAGAAAAAATAACTGGTACAATTGTCAAGCTTGGTAGTGCCTGTACATACCTAGGGAGTGTGAAAATATTTACTACTCACCTAATGAAAAATTGGGGGGAGAGAAAGGCAGTTTTCCCAAGCAGAACACACAATGGCATGAAAGAGCAGGGAAAGGGAGTCTGCTTTAGGCTTTTAGGGGCTTCAGGAATGAAGGCCAGGGCTCGTATTCCTCTGCATGCAAGCTTACTGCAAGGTTTGAACTTCCCTCTGATGCATGAGGAGGGCACACCTGTGCTTTCTTATCTGCTTGCCCAGATGTGGGGCAGGAAGAGAGGGAGAGGTGTGGGGATTAAAGGAAGTCAGCGACCGAACATCAAGGAATGAGACTCTACTGCATTTTATCCAAAGTGGAAACATTTAAGAATTTTATTTTATTTTCATTTTGCTCCAGTCTCCCCTCTAACCCTCATAAATCTTTTTTTCCCCTCCCTCTGACCTACAATTGTTAATTCCTTTTGCTTTATCAGTTCACAAAACTTTTCCTTAAACATCTCTATTCTGATGTTAAACTGGTACAGTCTGTCCTTAACCTTAGGTATTACATTTTTTTTTCAGTTTTAGAATTTCTGCATGTTAATAGTTTCTATGATTCTGATTGTATTTACTAAATTTTTATTTGTATGTGCATGTTTTCATTTACGTATGACTTATAGTTCTAATAGCTGATTAGGGCCTTTGTTGGTGCTGCTTTTGCTGTTTTCTTTTTTCTTTTTTTTTTCCTCTTGAGTCTAGGCCACAGTGTGTAGTTCTTTGCAACCAGCAGTGTTTTTAATTGTGTCCTCTAGTCTGCAAAAGTACTAACATGGAAACTCTGGATTTTGTGTTTTCTTCCAGAGTCTTAACTTGGCTGGACTCAAATCAATAATTCTGTTTCTTCTTTTGGCAGCACCAATGTAAGTTCAGTTTTTTAAAATCTTATGGTATAGCTTTGAATCTGCCCTAGAGATGTATGCATGGTTGAGGGGGTCAGCCAGTGATGTGGGTAGTGTTTAAACTTCCACTTTGTAGCATTTTCTTTTTGCAATTGTCTCCTTGTCTGGCTTCATTTTGTAGGATTCCCCAGTGGATTTTATTACCTACTATAGCTTCAGTGTCTGTCCCAGGCTTTTCAGACCAGATAAACTTTTATTTTTTCTATTATGGTTTTAGCTGTTCCACAAAACTTTGACCCTTTGTCTCATTGCAGTAGTCTGCTCCTTATTTTAAGTTCCTTCCAGATGTGGCATGCATTCCTTTGGTTTTATTAGTGTCTTAGAGTTGTACATGATATTGGGGTTCATTTTGACATAATCATGCAAGCGGGGAATATAATGTAGTCCACTTCAGTCCCCAATATTTCCCCTTTCCCTCTCCTCCTCCCTCCTCTTATTCCCCTTCCTCTACTCTACTGATCTTCCTTCTATTTATGTGTGTATATATATATATATATATATATATATATATATGTTTTAAATTAGTGCTTTATAGTTGTATGTAAAGGTGAAATTCACTGTGGTATATCTATATTATACATGGCATAATTTGTTCAATTTCATTCCACTGTTCCTCTCTTTACCCATCCCTTCTCCTTTGTCCTCCATCCCTTCTTCTGCTCATTGATCTTCTTTCTATTTTCATGGGGTCCCCGTGCCCCACTACCGATTGTTTCTTTTGCCTTATTGGGTCCAGCTTTTATATATATATAAAAATATGACAGAAAACGTTTGGCACTTGACTTTGCAGGCTTTTCCTCACTCTTCAGTGCCTTCATATAATTTGATTTCTGTGTTTTCTGTACTATATGTTTCCATGCATGTTATTTTCTGGATGTTTGACTCCGTCAGGGGTTTCCTTGGCCATCCATCCCAGAATTGGTATAATCATTTTTTTGCCACTATTTTTTCATTTGTTGGTCTTTCTCTTAATCGTGTTTAGGAATTCTTTATGGATTTTAGATACACTGGTTTTTGTTGGTGTTATGGTTTGGATCTGAAATATCTCCCAAAGGAAGCTCATGTTGTAAACATGCCCCTCGTGAAGGAAAGTTCCAGAGGTGGAGCTTTTAGGAAATGATTGGATTATGGAAGCTGTGACCTTATCAATTAATTGATCAAGTTGATGGATTAGTAATTAGAAAAATCATTTCCCATTAATTATCAAATTACTAATAAGGATGGTAACTGGGGGCAGGAGGGTGGGGTGGAGGAAGCAGGTCACTGGTGGCATGCCCTTGGGGACTGTCTCTTCTCTTTCTCTTGCTTTGCTTCCTGGCTGCCATGAGATGGGCACCTTTCCCTCCTTCCTTCTGCCATGCAGTTTCCCTCTGGGATCCCGCTGACCGTGGACTGAGAACCCTGAAAGCAATGAACCTTCTCTCTATAGTGTTCTTTTTTTTTTTTTTTTTTCATTTTTATGTGGTGCTAAGGATCGAAGCCAGCGTCTCACACATGCCAGGTAAGTGCTCTGCCCCTAGCTGCAGCCCAGCCCCCCCCATGGTGTTCTTGTCAAGTGCTTTGGCAACAATGATGAAAAGCTCTCTGACTGCAGACACCTTCTTACACCTTTGCACCCTTAACTCTTTCAGGTTAGTGTATTTTCTGGTCTCTTGCAAGCTGTGAAGACATTTTATTTTATTTTTTCTGGTTTTTGAGGGTTTAAACTGTATCTAAAATACACAATTTGATAAATCTTGACTTAAATATGTGTCTGTGAAACTGCTCCCACAATAAAGACAAAGAACAGGTGAATCACCTCAGTAAGTTCCTTGGGACCCTTTGTGATCCTTCTTTCTTGCCCCTCCCAGACCCACTCACCACCTCAGACTCCCTTTCGCTACTTATTTCCATCAGTGATCCTCTTCCTTCTCTAGTTATTAGCTTATTAATGAAATGTTGATTATATTTTATATAAATGGAATAATACAGTATGCAGGGCTTATGATTTGGGAGGGGGGATGTTTCTGGCTCCTTTCCTGAAAAAATATTTGAAATTAATCCTGGCTATTTCTTGTTTCAATAATGAATTCCTTTTCATTGCCAAGTGATATTCCATTGCATGGATACACAAACATTTGTATAACTCATGAATCTGTTAATGGGCATTTGCATTTTTCTGTTACATGGCTTTTACAAAAATAAAGCTTCTATGAATGTTTGTGTGAAAATTATGCTGCTACTTTTCTAGAATAAATGCTTAGGATGGGAATTGCCAGATCATGTAGTAATGGAGTATATGGGTATAAAACTTAAAAAAAACAAGAACAAACAATAAAACTGCCAGATTTTATCTTACTTATTTAAGGGGCTTTATTTTCTCTTCTTTTTCTAGTTTTCTGAAACAGAAATTTAGGCCACTTATTTGAGATATTTCTTCTTTTCTAATGTTAAGTATTTAGTGCTATAAATTTCCCTCTAATCACTGCTTTGGCAGCATCCATAAATTCTAATATGTTGCATTTTTATTTTCATTAGGTTGTTTTCTAATTTCCCTTTTGATTTCTACTTTGACAATTCACCATTTTGAAGTATGTGTTACTGAATATTGGGGATTTTCCAAACATCTTTTTATTAATGTTTTCAAGTTTAATTTCACTGTGGTTATAGAACATGCTTTGCATGACTTGAGTCATCTTAAATTTATTGAGACTAACTTTATGGCCCCAAATAAGATCTATTTGGCTAAATGTTCCATGCGCACTTAAAACAAATGTGTATTTTATTGCTGTGGATGAAGTGTTATATAAATATCAATTAGGCTAAAAGTGTTGCTAGTGTTCAAGTCTTTTATATCCTTACAGATTTATTGTCTAGTTGATCTACCAATTATTGAAAGAAGATTATTGAAGTCTTTGACTATAAATGTGGATTTATCTATCTTTAAAGTTAGATTAGTTTTTGATTCATATATTTTGAAGCTCTTTTATTTGTTACATAAACACTTAAAATGACAATTTTTCTTGATGCACTGACTCCTTTCTGATGGTGAAATAAATTTATTTATCTGGAGATATTCTTGGCTTTGAAATCTTATTTTATTTAATACTAACACAGTTGCTCCAATTCTTTCTTTCTTTCTTTCTTTCTCTCTCTCTCTCTTTCTTTCTTTCTTTTTTATTTTTGTTTGTTTTGTTTCAGGGAATTAAACTCAAGGGATTAAACAGGCTTTGGCTCTCTTTCATTTAGTTGAGCATGGTATTTTTTCACCCCTTTACTTTTAACCTGTTTGTGGCATTCTTTTTAAAGGTAGTTTCTTGTAGGCAGAATTCATTTTGATCTTGCTTTGTCATCCAAGCTAACAGTTGGTAGGGGTTTTGTTGGTTTGTTTTGGAAGAGAGCAGTTGGTTTAGATAATTTGCATTAAATGTTTTTATTGATATGTTTCAATTTAAATTTATTATTGCATTTGCTTTCTATTTGTTCCATCTGCTTTTTGTACATTGCTTCTTCTTTCTCTTCCCTCTTTTGGACAAACTGAATATTATTTGTGGTTCTATTTCTTGGTTATCTTGATAACTGTAATTCCTTGTTTTGTTATTTTACTAGTTTCTCTAGAGTTGACAGCACACTCCTTGCTTTCACCACTGTCTGCCTTTCAGCCTCACGCCATTTCATAGATAGTATGAGAACCAAATAACAACGTATTAATTGAGCACCCCTAATTAAAAAATCCAAATCTGAAAGGCTCCAAAATCTGAAAGCTTTGAATATCAGCATGACAACACAAATGGAAAATTCCCCTTTCTTCATGTATGTGACCCATCACAGTCAAATCGGTTGTCCTAAGAATTTTGCATAAGACTATCTTCAAGTTACGTGTATAAAGTGTCTATGAAACACAAGTGAATTTCATGTTTAGACTTGTGACCCATCACCAAAAATATCTCATTATCCATAAGAACGTATCTCAAAATCCAAAATCTGAAACATGTTTCGGTCCCAAGCATTTTGAGTAAGGGATTTCTCCACTCTCTGTTTTTTATTTGTGTCATAATTCTAACATGTGTTAAAACACCATACTACCTTTTAATTATATTTGTTTAAATAGTCAATTATCCTTCTAAATAGTTTCATAACAATTCTTCTATGCTCATCTCCATGATAACTATTTTTTCTTTTGCCTTTTATATAAATTTTTAAATCTGATATTGTCTTTTGTCTAAAGGACTTCCTGAATTTTTTTTTTAATATTTATTTTTAAGTTTTAGGTGGGGACATAATATCTTTGTTTTACATTTATGTGGTGCTGAGGATCAAACCCAGTGCCTCGTACATGCTAGGTGAGTACTGTACCTCTGAGCCACAACCTCAGCCCATGTATTTTGTATGTCTGAAAGAAACTCAAGTTTTCCTTTATTTTTTTGGAAGATTCCTTTTCAAAAGATGTGAAATTCTTATTCTAGAGATAATTTTAGTGTTTTAAAGATCTTTAAAGATAATGGGAAATCTATTGTCATTCTAATCTTTGTATCTCTATATATTCTCTTCTGATTACTTTTATAGTCTTCTCTTTATTACTGGTTTTGAACAACATTATTTGTCTGTCTCTGTTCTGTCTATCAATCATGTATTATCTGCCTGTCTCTAATCATCAATTGCCTACTATATTCATTACTTTCTCTCATAATTTTAAATTCTTTATATCATCTTCCTGTTCCTAGAAATTTTCACATATTTCTTCAATATTTCCCTTACTATGTGTATTTATTCTTTGTGTATTATGTAAATTTGGTCTCCATTACTAGTTTGTATCTTATTATTTCTGTTGCTATAACAGAGTACTACAGATTGGGTAAATTATTAACAACAGCCACGTGATAAGTGTCTATGAACCACAAATGAATTTCATGTTTAGACTTGTGAGCCTTTACCAAAAATATCTCATTATATATAAAAAAGTGTCTCAAAACCCCAAATCTGAAGCATTTATTTGAATCACAGTTCTAGAAACTGTAAAGCCCAAGAACATACCCCTGGGTTTCAGGTGAGGGCCATTGTACTGCTTCAAAACATGATGGAAGGGAATCCAGCATACCTGAGTCAGAAAGAGAGAAGGCAAGGGGGGTCTGAACTCAAAACAAAGCCATTCTCAACATGGCTAATCCACTTTCATCACATTATTATATTAGTCCATTCCTAAGGATAGACCCTTCATGATCTAATTACCTCTTAAAAGTTCCACCTCTTTTTTTAATTAAAAAAAAATCTTTTTTAATTTATTCTCTGCAGTATGAAGATTCCTCAAAAAACTAAGGGTGAAGCCGTAATAGAACCCAGCTATCCTACTCCTTGGTATTTTCCCCAAAGATCTAAAATCGGCATACTACAGCGATACAGCCACTTCAATGTTTGTAGAAGCACAGTTCACAATAGCTAAATTACGGAGTCAATCCAGATGCTCGTCAATAGATGAAAGGATTAAGAAATTGGGATACACACACACACACACACACACACACACACACACACACACATATAAGAAGGAGAGTGGGAGAGGGGAGGGAGGATAGGACAGAAAAGGAGAAGGGAAATTGGGGAGGGAAAAGCAGGGAATCATGAACTGAAATCAAATTCCATACATGTATGAGTTTGTTGGAATGAACTCATCTTCTATGTATAACTATAAAGCTTTAAATTAAATAAACTGAAAAATGGCAAAAAATCTTGCTTTTGACAGTTCCTTAATTATATCTTTCAAAGTAGATTTATTCCGTGTCCTATATAAGGTTATATTTGCAAAATTAATACATGATTGATTATGGTTTACTTCCACAAGGGTATTTCCACAATACTGAGATAAGTGGCTTATTGAACATTTTTGACCTGATGTAAGGTCAACCATCCCCACCATAGGAAAAAACAAGAAGACATGGATGTTGTTTGTAATGGGATAAAGCTTTCTCCAAAGATGCTGAAGGTTCATTTGCTAACACATCTTAATATCATGATGACATTTCAATTTCAACACAAGTTTTGGAGGATCCATTGAAATCATAGCAGATGATGACACCTCTTGTTTCATTTTTTTTCCTAAATTATTCAGCTCTTTATTCGTACTTTCCTCTTTTTTTTTTTTTTTTTGGACATTTTTAATTTGGGTTTGATATCAACAAATATCTTTTTAAAAATAGTTTTTAAATTATTCCCTTCCATTTTGTATTTCTTGCACATAATATTTTTCATCTTTTATAAGCTTGTTAAAACTGTGGTTTTATTTTTTTATTTGCTCTCTATAGATATATATGGCAGTAGAATGTATTTTGACATATATACATGGAGTAAAGCTTATTCTCATTAGGATCCCATTTTTGTGGTTGTACATGATGAGGAATTTCATTGGTCATGTATTCATATATGAACATAGGAAAATTATGTCTGATTCATTATACTGTCTTTCCTATTCCCATCCTACCTCCCTTTCCTTCATTCCCCTTTGTATACTTGAATGAACTTCAATTCTCCCCCACCTCTCTTTATGTGTCAGCATCCACATATCAGAGAGAACATTCAGCCTTTGTGTTTTTGGAGTTGGTTTATTTCACATAGCATGATAGTCTCCAGTTCCATCCATTTACTGTCAAATGCCATCATTTCATTCTTCTTTATTGCTAAGTAATATTCTATTGTGTAAACAAACCACTTTTTCTTAATCCATTCATCTGTAGTTTGGTTCCATAGCTTAGCTATTGTGAATTGAGCTGCTATAAAGATTGATGTGGCTGTGTCACTGTATAGTATGCTGATTTTAAGTACTTTGAGTATATATCAAAGAATGGGATAGCTGAGTCAAATGGTGGCTTCATTCCAAGTTTTCTGAGGAATCTACATACTGCTTTTCATAGTGGTTGTACCAACTTGCATTCCCACCAGCAGTGTATCGGTGAATCTTTTCCCCACATCCCCACAAACATTTATTATTGCTCATATTCTTGATAATTGCCATTCTGACCTGAGTGAGATGAAATCTCAGTGTAGTTTTACTTTGTATTTATCTAATTGCTAGAGATGTTGAACATTTTATTTTCTGTATTTGTTGGCCATTTATATTTCTTCTGTGAAGTGCCTGTTCAGTTCTTTTGCCCACTTAATGATTCAGTTATTTGGTTTTTGTTATTAAGTTTTTTATTTTAATTTTTTTGTATATCCTGGAGATTAATGCTCTATTTGAGGTACCGGTTGCACCAGAGGTATCTCTACTAGGTGTGCTAAGAGACAACATCATGTTGCAGAGATAACTGGGAGCCTTGGATGGGGTCACCTCTCTCTTTTTCTCCTGCTAACAGCCAACTTCTTTTGATTCCCCTTTCACTCATTCTATAATCTAATACATCTATATTTTCACATTCTACCTCATGAATATCACATCCTATCCCCCCTCCCACTCTCTGTCTACCACTAGGAACTGTAAATCCTTATGCAAATCTACTGGCTATTTGGTAGATGATAACCGTACACATCATTACTGTTTTTAGTGGCAAAACTCTAAGGGTCTAAATAGAAGCCAATTGATTTTTGGCTGCATGTTAATTGCATTGGGTGCTGTAAACATTGATCTTCCCTTTAAAGGCCAGGTACACTACAAGATTATACAGTAGAAACTGCAATACCTCAGATCTGCACTGCAAGAAAGGAAGATGCATAGACAACATGAAAAAACAAGGGAGGAAAATACGCCAAACAAACCAAGATACTATAATAGAATCCATTGATAGAACAGTAGATGAAATGAAAGAGAAGGAGTTTAGAATGTACATAATTAAAATGATCTGAAAATTAAATAATGACCTAAGAAAACAAATACAGGCAAAAATTGATCACTCCAACAAAGAGATAAGAAAGCAAATACAGATAGCAAAAGATTACTTCAAGAAAGAGAGATTTTGAAAAAGAAAACAACACAGATACTTGAAATGAAGGAAACAATAAACCAAATAAAAAACTTAATAGAAAGCATCACCAACAGACTAGATCTCTTGGAAGACAGAACCTCAGACAATGAAGACTAAATATACAATCTGGAAAATAAAGTTACCCACATAATGCAGATGGTAAGAAACCATGAATAAAACATCCAAGAATTATGAGATAACATCAAAAGAGCAAATATAAGATTTTTTGGAACAGAGTAAGGCACATATTTTCAAACCAAAGGAATGTACAATCTCTTCAATGAAATAATATCAGAAAACTTCTCAAGCATGAAGAACGAATTAGAAAACCAAATACAAGAAGCTTACAGGACACCAAATGCACAAAATTATGACAGATCTACACCAAAGCACATTATAATGAAAATACCTAGTATACAGAATAAGGATAGAATCTTAAAAGCTGCAAAAGAGAAGAATCAGATCACATATAGGGGGAGACCAATTCATATTTCAGCAGAGTTTTCAACCCAGAACCCAAAGTCAGGAGATCATGGAACAACATATATCAAAAAGCTCTGAAAGAAAATGGATGTCAACCAAGAATCTTATATCCAGAAAATCTAAGCTTTAGATTTGATGATGAAATAAAAACCTTTCATGATAAAAAAAAAAGTTAAAGAATTTACAACTAGAAAGCCTGCACTAAAGAACATCCTCAGCAAAATAATTCATGAAAAGAAAATGAAAAACAGTGATAAAAATCAGCAGAGGGAGGTATTACACTAAAGGAAAAACTAATCAGAGGAGAAACCAAGTCATGTTAAGTACCAAAAATAAACAAAAATGGCTGGGAATACAAATCATGTCTCAATAATAACCCTGAATATTAATAGCCTAAACTCACCAATTAAAAGACATAGACTAGCAGATTGAATCAAAAAAGGATCCAATAATATGCTGCCTTCAAGAGACTCATTTCACAGGAAAAGACATCCACAGACTGAAGGTGAAAGGTTGGGAAAAAACACACCACTCACATGGATTGCATAAATAATCAGGGGTTTCCATCCTCATATCAGATAAAGTGGACTTAAAACCAAAGTTAGCGATAAAGAAAGACATTTCATACTACTCAAGGGACTCATATATCAACAAGCTATAACAATCATAAATATCTATGTCCCAAACAATGGACATCTATGTATATCAAACAAACCCTTCTCAATTTTAAGAATCAAATAGACCACAACACAATAACACTCAGTGACTTTAACACACCTCTCTCACTACTGGATATATATATCTTCCAAACAAAGCCTAAACAAAGAAACTATAGAACTCAATAAAATAATAATTAGACTTAACACACATACAGAATATTCCATCTTTCAATGAGTGAATATACTTTCTTCTCAGCACCACAAGCATCCTTCTCCCAAATAGAACACATGTTATGCCACAAAGCAAATCTTAGCAAATACAAAAAAAAATACAGATACTACCCTGCATTCTATCTGACCATAACAGAATAAAATTAGATATCAATGATAAAATAAAAACTAGAAACTACTGAAACACCTGGAGACTAAATAATACACTACTGAATGACACATGGATAACAGAAGACATCAGAGAGGAAATGGAAAATTTCTTAGAGGTAAATGAGAACTCTGATACAATATATCAAAATCTCTAGGATACTATGAAAACAGTGCTAAGAGGAAAATTCATTGCATTAAGCTCATTGATTAAAAGAAGAAAAGATCAACAACAACAATAAAAACCTGACATTGTATCTCAAAGCCCTAGAAAAAGAAGAAAACCAACACCAAAAGAAGTAGAAGACAGGAAATAATTAAAATCAGGGCTGAAATCAATGAAATTGAAACAAAAGAAACAATTCAAAAAATTGACAAAACAAAAAGCTGGTTCTTTGAAAAAATAAATAAAATTGACAAACCCTTAGCTACCCTAATGAAAAGAAGGAAAGAGAAAACTCAAATTACTAAAATTTGTGATGAAAAAGGAAATATCATGACAGACACTATTGAAATACAGAAGGCAATTAGAAAGTATTTTGAAAATTTGTATTCCAGTGAAATAGAAAACTTCTAATACACTGAAAAATTAATAGAGTCATATGATCTACCCAAACTGAACCAGGAGGACATATGCACATGGACATGAAGGAAACAATCAACCAAATAAAAAAACTCAATAGAAATAAAGGAAATAATATTTTTATTTGGTTTGTTTCCTTCATTTCAAACCAAAGGAATTTAAACAGATCAATTTCAAGCAAGGAAGTAGAAGACACCCTCAAAAGCCTACCAACCAGGAAAAGCCTGGGATCAGATGGATTCTCAGCCAAGTTCTACAAGGCCTACAAAGAGGAATTAATGCTAATACTCTTCAAATTATTCCAGGAAATAGAAAAGGAGGAAATCCTTCCAAACCCATTCTGTGAGGCTAGTATCATCCTGATACCAAAACCAGACAGAGACACATCAAGGAAAAAAAAAAATTTCAGGCCAATATTCCTGTTGAACATAGATGCAAAATTTCTCAATAAAATTCTGGCAAACCACATACAAAAACATATTTTAAAAATTGTGCACCATGACCAAGTGGGGTTCATTCCAGGGATGCAAGGTTGGTTTAGCATATAGAAATCAACAAACATTATTCAACACATCAGTGGAGTTAAAGCTAAGAATTATATAATTATATCAATTGATGCAGAGAAAGCATTTGGCAAAATACAGCACCCTTCATGTTCAAAACACTAGAAAAAACAGAGATAGCAAGAACATACCTCAACATTGTAAAAGCTATCTTTGCTAAACCCAAGGTCAACATCATGTAAATGGAGAAAACTTGGAAACTTTACTTCCAAAAATGGGAACAAGGCAGGGATGCCCTCTTTTACCACTTCTATTCAAAATAGTCCTTGAAACTCTGATCAGAGCAATCAGACAGATGAAAGAAATTAAAGGGATATGAATAGGAAAAGAAGAACTAAAACTATCATTATTTGCTGACAACATAATTCTATACTTAGAGGATCCAAATAATTCCAACAGAAAACTTGTAGAATTAATAAATGAAATCAGCAAAGTAGCAGGATATAAAATCAATACCCATAAATCAAGTGCATTTCTATACATCAGTGATGAATCCTCTGAAAGAGAAAGTAGGAAAACTACCCCATTCACAATAGCATCAAATTAAAAAAATTACTTGTGAATCAATTTAGCAAAGAGGTGAAAGACCTCTACAATAAAAACTACAGAACACTAACGAAAGAAATTGAGAAAGACCTTAGAATATGGAAAGATATTCCATACTCTTGGATAGGCAGAATTAATATTGTCAAAACAGCCATACTACCCAAAGCCCTATACAGATTCAATGCAATTCCAATTAAAATCCCAATGTAATTCCTTATAGAAAAAGCAATCATGAAATTCATTTGGAAATAAGAGACCCAGAATAGCCAAAAAAATCCTTAGAAAGAAGAGTGAAGCAGGAGGCATCACAATTCCAGACCTTAAACTATACTACAAAGCTATAGTAACAAAAAAAATGGAAAGGTATTGGCACCAAAATAGACATGTAGACCAATGGTACAGAGAGAGACAAACCCACACATAAATACAATTATCTCATATTAGACAAAGGTGCCAAAAACATTCACTGGAGAAGAGATAGACTATTCAACAAATGGTGCTGGGAAAACTGGAAATCCTTATGTAGCAAAATGAAACTAAACCCCTATCCCTTACCATGCACAAAACTCAACTCAAAGTCGATAAAGGACCAGATCAGAGACCCTACACCTAATGGAAGAAAATGTGGGCCCAAATCTTCATCATGTTGGAATAGGCCCTGGCTTCCTTAAAAATAAATCAATAAGAATAAATGGGATGGATTCAAACTAAAAAGCTTCTTCTCAGCAAGAAGTACAATCAGTGAGGTGAATAGAGAGCCTACAGAATGGGAGCAAATTTTTACCACATGTACACCTGATAGTACACTAATCTCTAGGATATATAAAGCACTCAAAAATCTTAACATCAAAAACAACAACAAATAACCCAATCAATAAATGGGCCAAGGAACTGAACAGACACTTCTCAGAAGATGATATACAATCAATCAACAAATACATGAAAAAAATGTTTGAAAATCTCTATTAATTACAGAAATGCAGATCAAAACTATTGTAAGATTTCATCTTACTCCAGTCAGAATGGCGGTTATCAAGAATACAAGCAGCAATGTGTGTTGGCAAGGATGTGGGGGAAAAGGCACACTCATACATTGCTGGTAGCATTGAAAATTGATGCAGCCAATTTGGAAAGCAGTACGGAGATTCCTTAGAATCTTGAAATGGAACCACCATTTGACCCAGCTATCCCACTCCTTGGTCTATACCCAAAGGACTTAAAAACAACATACTGCAGGGATGAAGCCACATCAATGTTCATGGCAGCACAATTCACAATAGCAGAACTATGGAACCAATATAGATAATCTTCAATAGATGAATGGATAAAGAAACTGTGGTATACATACCCAATGGAGTATTACTCAGCAATAAAAGAAAATACAATTGAGGCATTTTTCAGGTAAATGAATGGAGTTAGAGAATGTTATGCAAAGCAAAATAAGCCAATCCCCAAAACCAAAGGCTGAATGTTTTCTCTGATAAATGGATGCTAATCCATATGGGGATGGATGGGTATGGGATGAGTGGGGAAACTATGGATGGAGCAAAGGGGAGTGGGGAGAAGGCCTAGGGGTAGGAAAGATGGTGGAATGAGATGGTCATCATGTCCCTAGGTACATGTATGATTGCACGAATTATGTGACCCTACTCTGAGTACAACTAGATAAGTGAAAAATTGTACACACTCCATTTGTGTACACTTCATTTGTGTACAATGAATCAAAGAGCATTCTGCTGTCATATATAAACTGATTAGAACAATTAAAGAAAGAAAGATAGGTTAAGCTATGATATTTGACAGATTAGATGTATCACATTAATTTTTTTCCTTAGAGATCCATTTTCTTGAACTCCACCCCAACTCACTTAATATAAATCCAAATTCTTCACATAAGTCTTTTCCAACATCCTCTGACTAGGTTGTCTTGTTGTGTACCACAGTTAACTTTCCCTTGTAGTATTGCATTAACAAATCCAACTTGTTCAATTATAGCTCTATTGTTCATGTTCTTTAACTAAAAAATTCATATCTTAAATTTACTTTGAATTATGTTAAAAAGAAATTAAAGTGTTGATGGATGGATAGACAAATAAATGTACCTACATACACATAAATGTTATAAAATAAATAGGCCCAAAAGTTTAAAAAATGTATGTTGTAAAATTCTGGTGAAGAAAGCCAATCATTCTTAAGTATAATTTTATTGTTTCAGTTACTTTTCAGTTGTTTTATTACAGTTGAAATAAAATAGCTACTGGTGCTAGCAGTGTGTGTTTTACTCTCCTCTTTTTCTTCCATACTTATTTTAACCTGATTAATATTTTGATTTTGAATACCTGTAGAGGGAGAACAAAATCTATTAGTCTTAATTATTTGAACCAGAATCAAGGAGTCAAAAATCCTTTTGCTTCACACTGTCATTTCAAAATATAATGGTGTAAGGTGGAGAATTTTTTTAGAATCATAAACTGATGCCTTTTAATTCATGTTTCATTGCAGTTTATATTTAAATAAATATTACATGCCTATAGACTCATTTTTAGAATTACATTCATCATATAAATAAATTTTTCTTATTTTTGATTTTTTATTCTCTCTGTTTTATATTCCACTACTGTGATTCATGCAGATGAAAATTATGTTTGTCAGTCATTATGCTTTTATATTTTACATCAGCAGTTTAATACTGGTTTTATGTTTTTAAGACCAACTTTTAAAAATATTTATTTATTTTTATTTGTAGTTGGACATAATACCTTTATTTTTATTTATTTATTTTTTTAATGTGGTACGAGGATCAAACCCAGGGCCTGGAACGTGCTAGATGAAAGCTCTCTTGCTAAGCCACTACCCCAGCCCTAAGACCAAAATTTTTGATTTTGCATTTTCAAAACTATGTTGATTATATTTGTACCATTTCTGTTCTAAGTATATTTTAGAATCACGCTGTTGGGTCCTCCAAAAAAAGCATCCTACCGGGATTTCTACCATGACTCAAATGGCTTTGAAAAGAAGTAGGCAGAAAATGAACATCTTTTAAAAACTCAGTTTAAATGTAGTACACTAATGAGATGGT
The DNA here is from genome assembly GCF_048772815.1 of Callospermophilus lateralis. Taxonomy (NCBI): domain Eukaryota; kingdom Metazoa; phylum Chordata; class Mammalia; order Rodentia; family Sciuridae; genus Callospermophilus; species Callospermophilus lateralis. The sequence goes on along the minus strand of NC_135319.1, from coordinate 55,435,163 downwards.
CATCATTTCCCTAGGTACATGTATGATTGCACGAATGATGTGACCCTACTTTGTGAACCACAGTTAGCAAATGTGCACACAATGCAAAGTATGGACAATAGGGGAACTAGGTGTAGGGCATATGAGAATTCTCTGTTCTATATTCGCAAATTATTTATAAATCTAAAACTATTTAAAATTGTTTTATTTGAAAAATTCTGTTTTTTTAAAAAAACTTTTAGATTTTAAAATTTTATTTATTTTAATTTGTTATATATGACAGCAGAATGCAATTCAACTCATATTACACAAATACAGCACAATTTTTCATGTCTCTGGTTGTACACAAAGTAGAGTCACACGACTCGTGTGTTTTCATACACGGACTTAGGGTAATGATGTCCATCTCATTCCACCGAAAATTCTAAGTCTTTTGATAGGGAACATTCCGCATCTGTCATATTTTACTACATCTTTCTTTGTTTCAATAACATTGATAATTTCTATGCATTTCTGTTTAGGGCTATTCCTAAGTCTTTTGTTGACAATATACATAACATTTATCATCTCAATTTTTTTCCCTGATTTGTTACGTTTAGAATATGTTAAAACTGTCAATTTTTGTATATTGAACTTCTACTTAATCCCTTTTAGAAACTTACATGGCGGTTATAATAATTTTTAGTCGATTATCTTGAATTTTCTTGTTATGCAGTTAAATTACCTGAAAATAATGACATTTGCAACACAATTTTCTAATGTTTATGCCTTCTTTTATTTTAATTATATCAGGAAGAACTTCCAGCACAATTATTGAAAGGAACTATTGCCTTTTTGTCTTATTTCAGACATTAGTAGAAGCATGCATAATTATCTCAATTGAAGGGATGCTGGGATATTCCTTTTATCCCTGCCTGACTTCATGAATACAGAATTTGATTCATTTCCTCTCAGAGTGTAGTGAGAATATTCTAGGGGTTTCCTTTCTGAATTTCTTATAGAAGTAAAATCCCATAATAGACTTAGTGTTGAATCATCATTGCATTCCTAGAAAATCCAATTAGGCATGTGCTACTCTTCTTTAATAACAGAAGACTACATTTGATGATTTTTGTTGTAAGAATTTTTTTTATACATCTACATCAATTTTAAGATTCCTTCGTATTTGGGTGTATATATGTTTTTGTGTGTGTGTTTGCCTGTACCTATTTTATTTTTGGATTTCACTTTTTTTTTAAAAAAAGAGCTTTATATTTATATAGCTTAATAAAATTCATCAATTTTATTTACACAATTTGATAAATTTTCACTTAGCAAATAGGTGTATAACCATCACCAAAATCAAGATATCAGATATTAAATACTCAGTCTCTCCCATACACCCTTTTTTTTTTTTTTTTTTTGCCTCTCTATAACCAGTTCCCTCCCTTCATCTTAGAACCAATCAACCTCTGACCTCTTTCTGTCACCAGGATTCTGACATCTCTAGAATTTAATATAAATGAAATAGTACAGAATGTACTCTTTTTTGTGTGGCTTCTTTCATCTAATATAACAGTTTGCGAGTTATTCTTATGGGTTCATGTATAGTATTCTGTTCCTTTTTATTGTGTAAATATGCCACAAGTGATTCACTCCATCTGCCTGCCGAGTAGAAATTTTATTTCCAGTGTGTGGTTATTTTTAATATAACTTCTATAAACTCATGTTTGCAAACTTCTATGTGGACATAAGTTTTCATTTCTTTTGAATCAATTCTTGGTAGTTAAATTCCTAGGACTAATATTGGAAGAGCATGTTTAACTTTATTATATAACTATCAAATCACATTCCAAGTAACAATATCTGAGAATACCAGTCACTCCAGGTCAATACCTGATATCATCTTTTAAGTTTTGTCATTTCTAGTAATTGGATAGTAATAGTCTTTCATTGTAGACATATCTTACAATTTCTTAATGTGTGATGTGATTTTTTTCTCTTGCTTATTTTGTATTCATATAACTTCTAAGTGAAATTTCTATTCACAGCTTTTGTATATTTTTAGTTGTTTTTTAAATATTTGTTTTTATTTAGTTTTAAATGTTGTTTTTCTATTCTGGGTTACTAATATTTTCATTTGAGTTACTAATATTTTCTACTTACCTGTGGCTTGATTTGTTATCTGACTAGCAGAAACTTGAATGGTAAAGAAAACTGAGGTCACAAAATTTTCCCCTAAATTTTCTTCTAGGAAAGTTCATAGACTTATATTTTACATTAAGATCTTAGCTACTTTGGTCAAAGATTTCTTAGATAACACATAAAGACATGAACAAAAAAAGAAAGAAAAATACATTAGACTTCTTAGAAACAGTTAAACACCTTAAACATAAGGTGGGAAACAGTGACTGTCAACCTAGAATTCTGTTCCCAATGTGATATTTTCAATAATGAAAATAAAATACTTTTCTCAGGCATATAGTAACTGAAAGACTTTATCACCAACAGGTTGGAAGTATACTGTTGGAAGGTTCTTACATGGTATATTAAGTGTTATATTACTTGAAGCTAGACAATGCTAAGCTAATGATGCACACTGTAAACCCTAAAGCAACTACTAAGAAAACAAAATAAATAAATATACTTAATAAATCAATTAAAAATAAAATAAAGTAAATCCATTATATTTGCACATAGGCATCCATGAAAAAGTTGGAATTGGAATTTTTATGTGTTTAGAAATTTTTCAAATATAGAATTTCAATGAGTTTTGGGGCAATTTGCTAAAATATCAAAATGAAGTATCTTCTCATTAGTGTGTAGGAACTGCTGATTGACTTCAGAAATCATGGAAATATACAACTCCAATTTCTGCAAATACCACCGCATAATACAATCCCATAATTGGGATGAAAAATGATACTGTGATTAATTATGCACAGCCAGTGATGACCTTCCTCATCTGGATTCATGAATCTTGGTAAGCCATCTTTTTAGATACTAAAGATATTAAATCAAAAATCAAAATAAATTGAAATTGTCACCAGACTTTTGAATCTCTACATTACCAAGTGTGAAACAAACATTAATAAATAATTATGTATGTTTAAGCATTATTCTTATTGAAATGTTTATTAACAATAATATTTATGTTTTGAAAAAGTTTTATGGATACTTCACATGTAAAATATATTTTAAAACATAAGTATTAATTATTTTATCTTCATGTCACTTTTTCTCTTTTAAATTTATATGTTATGTGCATAACTATTTTTATACTTTACAACTACAACTTATTCTATTATATGTTCTTACAATATTGTTTTATGTAGTAATATATAAACATACATATAGTATAAAAAGTACATGTAAAATATGTAATATATTTTATACTATTACCCATTTTATTGGAAAGAATTAGTAATATGTAATATTAGTTTTTTTTAGAATAATCCAGATAAGCATAGTGAGGTTTTAGTGAATTGGAAGCTCAGTCTAAAGATTGCTTTCTTGCTCTGAGACACATTATAATTGAATATTCAGTCACGAACTTCCAGCAAGACTTGCATGGATTTAGATTCAGTTTTAACACTGTCTAGCCGTGAGACCTTAGAAAAATGGAGTCTTTTAAGTTTTAATTTCCCTTTTATGAAAAGGAGCATGCAGTAGTACTTAACTCAATGAATTATTGAAATGATCAAGCAAATGAATATATGCAAAATAATTAGAATAATGTATGAGACACATTAGTGCTTACCACTGTCACTAATGTTACTACAACCAATAATGATTGCTAACACTTATCAGTACTTAACAAGTGCCAAGCACTATTTTACAGATATTCATAGATTAACTTAGTCTTTATTTTTTAAAAAAGAAACAAGGTGGGAATGCACAAAATATTATTTGCACTTTGAAGAAGAGCAAATTGGCACACTGGAATTTAATTTTTATGCATAAGTCATTTTGGTCATGACAGATGAATAGAGTTGGAGCTTGGTTAAGGTAAGCCTGAAAAATAGTTTTGCATTAATTATCATAAATTAGACTAAACTATCATGATGCAGTTATATTTTGCCCTTAGCTTCATATTTGACCATCAAAGACACATTTCCTTCGTTTTAATGTGAAATGAGCAAATTAACTATAATATTTTTAGTATAATCTGAAGTGGTTTGGATAGTATAAGAACTATTTGTTCTTTGATATTTTAAAAAATCTAAAATAAAAGAGAACCAGCTCTGTGTATTTATATGTATATATTTATGAGTACAAGCTAATTGTAATATGAATTAAGTCACCATTTCCAGTGGTGATAGAGAAAACACAATTGCTCCTAATATCTAAGAACTGCACTATGGAGGTTTTCAAGGTAGCTTTGGATGTGCAGTGTGACTAATCATTTTGGTTTCTATTAGGTCTTAATAATTAATGCTTCACTATTTGAAGATATATTGAAAGCATAGATCCACTTGATCAATGTCAATTATTTTTACTTTTAGAAATAAAGTTGCAGAAGACTCTTTTTTTTCTCTTAGCATTTGTTGAGCATCTATTTTCATGCCTAGCACTGCCATAAATATTGAGTATCAAGCTATAGCAGGAATTAAATTTCTCACTGAAAGCAATTCACAATGAGTAAGACAGCATTGGAAGAAGATAATGGTAATGCATAATTACAGGTGCTATAGTATCTGAATAGTTATAAATTCGAGGAGTCCTCCATAAAAGACATGATATTTAAGCTGCATCCTTGAGATGAAAATTTATCTTTCACAAAATGAACCAAGCATTCAATATAACAGGGTAAGAAGACATTGGATTGTTTAAAAAATGGAGAATGTATAGGTCAGAGTGACTAGAGAGAGGTTGAAGGTGAAGATGTACAGACAAGTTGTGGTTCCTCCATGGATAGTTTAGCTTATATCCTATAGCAAATAGTGAAACTAACTGATGGTTTTCTAAAATCAAACGTGTTCTTTGTGTCAATTGAAAGATATATTGGAGCTGGCAATATATATATTGGAATATTACATAAGACCTTGGAAATACAACGAGAAGATGTAGATATACTTCTTTTACTTAAGGTTCTTAATAGAGTAGTGGGGATATACTAAGGCATAGAACATATTTTCATATGTTCTGACAATAGATGTTGAGGGTCCTGAGATGTTTTGGAGGTAGACTCAAGAGTATTCAGTTGCTAATTAAAGTTTGTAGAAGGCGAAGGAGGAATCGAAGATTTCTGGTTGGCATGTGAATTGGATAGTGACATTATAGGAAAAAACTGCCCAGTCCAGTCTTGGACATGAGTGTGAAACTCTTTTGCCAAGGCTGAAAACACAGTAGAGATCATTAAAATATTACTCATCAAGAAGATGTCAGTTCAAAAGACGTCTACTCTAAGGAGCCTTCTCTGACTACCTCAGCCCAAGAAAATGCTCTGTAGTCGCTTTCCATTCCAGTACCCTAATTTGTCTTTTATGCTTTTTTGCAATCTGGAATTATCTTATTTATCTACTTTTTCATTTTCCATGCTCCCCTGCTAGAATGCAAAGTGTGCAAGGGCAGAGAAATGGTGTGTTCCATTTCTGTTCAGTACTTCATCTCAGAAACTTTATCTCATTCTGAGCTCTCAATAAATCTTGTCAGTGTTGAACTGATGGATAGAGAAGAGGATAAATTGGAGGTTGTTGATGTTTAAGCTCCAGGTGAATTTCAATGTTGGTAAAAATATCAGTCTCTTTGTGATACATCCTATAAAATTCTTGGAAAAAAAGATTGGATTGGCCTGGGTTAGATCCCATCTACTGTAATTAGTGCAAGAAACATCCTGAGCAGAGTGATTATGCATATATCCTGTTTGCTAGAATGGTCCCATTCACACCTGCAATTTTAACTTAATCATTGAAGTGATCTCCCTCACTTTCAAAAGTGTGCTAATTCAGAGAGTAAATCAGGTGTCCCCTTAAGTCAGACTGAACGGGTCAGCATGTGCTCGGTGATTGACTCATGGTAACCTGTTTGGAATAGGTAGTAGTAGAAGGTAGCTGAGAACATAAGTGACCAACAAATGGGGTAACTATTCAGGCAGGTGCGTTGCTTGTGTCTGTCTTTTCATCTATACTGTCCCTGCCCCCAGTATGCTTCTTCCAGACATGGTATCTGGGATTAGATGACAGAGCTCTGGCATATTTCTTGACTCTTCTTTAGGTCTGTCAGTCTCTAGAAAGCTTCTCTTCTCATGATGCCACAGTTGGGGCTTGGATTCATGGTGAATTATATAATGAGTATCCAGCCAAGATCTCCAGCTAAATATCTCCTCCACTTTCAGAATTTTCTCCCCCAGGGGAGCTCTGCACTTGGCTCTTTTGGGACTGAAATGCAAACATACATCAATACAGAAACTTACACATAAATGTTTACAGTAGTATTACTGGTATAGGTAGTAGTCAGGATTTCACAAGCTCAAGATTCCTGTAAAAAACACTGAAACATAAGTTGAAGGCATTATCTAGGTCCTCTTTTCCACTCATCTCCCATCACTTACCCCAAATATGTGGGCCTGAAGATAACTGCAAGTCCTGAGTGAATTATTAGGTTTTTCCTAATGTGACAAGACAGACTACTTTCATACTGGACTCATGGTCTCAGCACTCATATAGGATATGTGTGATGGTGATGGTAGCGTTAGAAAGAGAACTATCTCCTAAAGTACATTAAAGAGAACTTTTGTGAATTTTGCAATTCTTAATCTTTTCTGCACTGGAAAGTTCAGAACTGTGCATGAAGGTCCAGAAGTCTTGCCAATGTTTCTTAAGGGAATGCATTTCCTGCTGCCTGTTCCTTTCCAAGGAGCCTGCTCCTTGAGTTAAACACAGTTTGATATCTGGTGGTGTGATCTGCCTCCTTCCCAGATTAATATAGACTTACTTATATTAAGCAAGGTGCTTTCCACTCCATAGTTTCAGCATAGTCCAAAAAGCAAGTAGAGAAGGGAGCTTAGAAGCTATAAACATCTATGGGAATCAGCAACCAGATTCATTTGGAAAATGAAAAGAAACTGTAATGAGATGTTTACATTATCCTGAGGAGAAAAGACCATATTTGCTAAATTTTAAAGAATTTATGATGTATTTCTCTCCGATGTTGCAGTAAAATTCTATATTAACGACTTTCAATATGTCTTGTGTTTTAGCTCTTGGTCATGGTAAATGCTATATTGTGGGCCTTTGTTCATTTGTTCAGAAATAATATCTTGAGCACTTGTAATTGGTCACTATAGCACACATGGGCTATACAGAGGTAAGCAAGACAGGCAAGACTCCTAGTTTTTTAAACAGAATGGAGGCTAATATAACCACAGTGTGGTTAACAGGTCCAAATGGTGTAGAACCAAGCTGGAGGAATACAGAGGGACATGGATCATGATAAGGAGTATAGATTTTATTCTAAGTATATGTGTTCTTCATAGTCATGGTTTCATCTTCAAGATCAATGCTAAAGACAAGGAATCCCTCATGCCAGGTGGACATGTTTATTCCATATTCCCAGTAGCCCCCTAAAATTTCTTTCTGTGGGAATCACAAATGCCACCTTTAACATAATATAATTCAAGAATCACAAACTCTTGATTTACTGGAAAGTGCTACTGCATTAAGGAACTTCCAGAATTCAATGCTGAACAAAATTAATCCCAACTGACCCTCAACCCTTGATAACCTTATTTCTTAAGTGTCTACTTTCAATATTGAACACCAACCTGGGTTCTCAGCATCTTGTGAGTTCCTCTAAAAGTGTCTTTCCCTCTATACCTTTGCAAGGAAGAGTAAAATCTGTCATGTGTATTCTTCTGGTTCTTCCTTCATATAGTGCTGGAGTCATAATATACAAATTAAAACATAAGCCATTTTCATTATTTTTCTTTCCTAATATTTACCAACAGAAGAATGTGTCAAGTCAAGCACCTCATTTGGGTTTCTCTCAGAAGCTTTCAATTTCTATAAACTCCTGGGAATTAGCAATAACAGGATAGCAACATAAGGTGGATTGAGCACTCTTCTACCTGGATTAACCCCTTGGCCGAAATCCAGATGTTGTTTAAAATTTGCATAATACTTCATAATTAAAGTTTAAACTTGGCTGCAACTTCCTAATCATTGACATCCAGTTTAGTACATTTTGGTTTCTCTCTCTTGTGTAGCTTCTTGTAGAATTTTCATACCTCATTCACTTTTTGTAAGTTAAAGAGAACTTGCAGAATTTCAATCATGTGTATTCAGTTATTCTGAACAGACATACCCCTTTGGTGGAAATCCTTGCATTTCAAAATTCCACTCTTAAGAAATTCCACAATAGAACCACACTTTCCAGTAAGATGAAGAACTGGCAGATGGGAGCAAATTGCAGCTGAATTCATCCCCCACTTTTTTTTCTTTTTCTTCTGGCTGGGTGCCTGTGTTCCCATTGTACTATAGATCCTTTCTGGGCAGTTGTGTGTCTCAAGGCAAGTATGGGAACTGAGTGAATATTCTTTCTGAGAGAAATTTGTGAAACAGTCAAACTCAGACATCCACGCACTGCCTTCTTCCCACCTCTGACTTCCACTCCCCGCTGCCAAAGAAGAAGTATGTGCGAAATAAAAAATTTGGATGATGAGCAAAAAATGGGATAAGGGAGAAGGGGAAGAATCCAAGAAATAGAAAATATGGAAGATGAACAAAAAGTAGGATAAACGAACAGAGGAAGAGTCCAAGAGGAGGTAGAAAATGGGAAAGAGTGGAGGTAGGAGAGAGAGAAGGCTATAAGGATCCCTCCAAAGCAGAAGTTTGAGAAAAGTGTGAAAAAAGAATAGAGGGAAGTAAGAGATGAGAAAAATAGTGACAGGAGAATTAAGAATTACAGGAGAAAGAGGTTGTCATCTTTTTAGCCTGCGTCAGCTAAGTGATTCCACCCTTATGTTAATTTCTTATAGCAGCTGTTACAAATTATCATAAACTTGATGATTTCAACAACACAAATATAGTTTTTGAGGTCAGGAACCTAACAACTGGTCTCGCCAAAATCCAAGTGTCAGCAGGGATATGTTCCTTTCTGGAAGCTCAAGGGGAGAATTTGTTTCCTTGCCTTTCAACATTCTAAAGGTTGCCCACAATTCATGACTCATGTACCCTTTCCTACATTCAAAGTCAACCATGGCAGGTTGAGTCTTTCTCATGCTGAATAACTCTGGCTTCTGCTTCCATTGTTGCATCTTTACCTCAATCTCTTTCTCTCCTCCCCGTTTCACTTATAAGGACACATTGGTGTTTATATTGATACCATCTGGACAATCCATGGTAATTGCCCCATTTGAGGACAGCTGATTAGCAACCTTATTTCCAACCACAGCCTTAATTATTGTTTACCACATAGCCTAATATGTTCACAGATTCTGGTAGTGAGCATGTGAACATCTTCTGAGGGTATGGATGCCATTTTGCCTATAACAATCTTGTAGAGCGAGAGATGGTTGTCTGTTCCCCATGATGCTCAGACCACCAACCTCACTATTACCCTATCTTTGTCACATCTTTATATGGAGAATGAGGCTTATACAGAGTCTGGTCTTTAGTACCTTTCTTTTAGGGGCTGTAGAAAACCACTCTTCTTCTTCCTCTACTTTTTGAAATACATTTTGCAAAATCTTTCTCGGCTCCATTTCTACCCATTGTGATTCAGATCTTCAAGCAAAGCCGGACTTTGATTAGCAAACAATATCCCGAGAGGTCTAAATATCGTGAAGGATATGAAAATGCATATGTGTATTTTGTTCTCTCTCTGACCAGCCTCTGTGACTACAGAAAATATGTCCTGGTGGTCCGTGCAAATAATGTCAGAAGACCAATGAGACTGAGGAACGTAGGATGGGGTACAAAGTAGAAAAGCCCTGAGAAAGAAATGTTTGAAAAAGAATTTCATAACTTCTTTGTAGCATTTGTACACCTTGCCTTTCTGGAAGGAGCCCCTCTTGCTCATAGACAGTTTCTGAGATTGACTAAACTGGCTAATCAGTCACTCAAAATACAAAATTCAAAGTTTTAATTGGGTCAAATCAACAAATCCTGTATATTGAAGTTAATATTAGAGTGAAGATAAAAGGAATAAATAATTCTCTGTGTCTGTAGCTTGTACAAGAAAAGAGGCTCTAATCTAACTTATCCAAATGTTAGTCAATGGTGCACAAATATGAAGTTATAGTAACCATATTTTCAGTAACATGATTTTGCAAAACATTTTTAACATAGTGCCACATAAATATTTATTTGTGCAATAGGATTGTTTCTAGTATATACTCAGAGGAAGACGAGGAACCAGAAATTGTCAAATGATTTAGTAATCAAAATCTGTCTATGGAACCTGAATCCACAAAAAAAGAAGCACACTTCTTTGGCATAAGTATAAACAAAGTTATATAGGCAAATGAAGTAAGAATTCATTCCATGGAGTCATTGAGGGGATCCGGAAAGGAGTGATTTTTGACTTTTTAAAATATGTGATGACTAGCAAAGGAAAAGAAGAGGGATATATTGGAAAGATGACAAGTATATTTCCATATTTATCAGGTTTCACCATCTACCCCTGCAAGAGCCTAACAGACACGGTGTGAAGAGTGTGTCATTTACAAAAATTTAGAATACAAACTGATATGTAAATGAATTGTTTTTGTAGGAAAACATATTAATTTTCCATTTTGAAAGAACAAATGGATATTGTTCAATGCCCAAAGAAATACAGTTCATGATAAAAAATGAAAGCATTATCAAGGAGAGATTAAAGAAACTGATGTAGAAATAATCAGAATTATTAAAAAAGTACTTAGATGGAACAGATGGATTTGTAGAAGTGAACAAAATTAACTAGAAGAAATTATCTAATGCAAGTTTTAAGGCAAACTGAACAGATATTCTACAAAGAAAATAAAATCAGATCGTCTCAGATGTCTGAAATGATTTACAACATGTACAGACTTATCAGGGGAAAAAAATGTGAGACACAAATCTTATACTCAGGCAAAATATCACTCATCTGTTGGATAGGAGGTATCTAAAGGTGTGTGCTTGTGTGTCCATTTCCTTCAAGGATTTACACAGAATATAATTCTTTATATGCAGAAAAATATAAGGACATATGGCAATAAATGATAATTTAACTAAAACAAATTGAATAATTAAATGACTAGAAAATATGGTGAACAAAGAGTCTTACATATCCATGCACTTATTTATATACATAAAATACATATCCATACACTTATTTATATACATACAATTATAAAGATATATATTTAAAATATGGACAGATAAAGACAAACTGAAATTTGAACTCTAAAATTTAAGTAAAGGAAAATAAAAAAGGAGACAGAAAATATTAGGGTAAACCTAGAATAACCTGAAAAAAAAAAAACCATTCCAAATAATTTTAGGAAAAGCTTGTTTCATGGTCAAAAACTATATATTTAGTGTTTTTGTTTCTTTGGCTTCATTTTTTTGATGTGAGAAAGTAGAAATGGGTTCTCAATTTTTTGTTAGGAATGAATAATATTTAATATTGATATGTTGATAAAATAAGACAAATTAATGTTATGGTTGAGAAGTAGTTGACTCAAGTTCATAATTTTAATGGTTGAGAGGGTAATGTTTTAAGTGATTAAAAATATACTAGAATTTCAAAATTAAATGGGAAATGCTGAAGAAAAATTTTCTCAGCAAAATTAAGGATAAGAAAAACAGCAAGGAATGGCAACAATAAATAGTTTAATAAACAGAAAATACAAATCAGGATAGAAGGAATAAAATCAAATATTTAGTCAACAAAATAAATATGAATAGATTGAAATCCTCTCTCATGGTATTGATTTTCAGAATACTAAACATAAATGCACATACACAATTTTTTGATACTTTCATGTAATATGCCAATAAAAACTACCAAAGAAAAATTTGAAATAAATAATCTAACAAAGATAAATCAAGCAAATGAAATAAAATTAAACCTGCTGAATGTCAAATCCAGGGCTAAATGTTAACCCAAATGCATGATATAGGAAAAGGATGGATATTATAGGCAAAGAATTATTTAAATATGTTTCATTATGCAAAAACAAAACAGAGCCAACTAAAGTAAAAATAAAACCTGCAAGAAATAGAATTTGGTAATATGAAATTATAATGGAAAACATTGCTAAAGTTATTTCAGAATTGACAAAGTAAATAAGTAATGAAGATGCATAGATAAAAGAGAATTTGAATTATCAAGTAAAATTATTTGATTTGATAGGTTTAGAAGTAAAATTAGTAAAATAATTTTACCTCTTTCAATGGGTATATATAGACATATGATTTTTATTTACAAATTAAATAACATTTAAGATTTCAAAAAGTCAAGGCATTATTAGCTTCCTTCATTGTTCATGATCTTTAAAAATAAAAATGTCAAACAAAATAAACAAAAACTTAATATTATGATAATTAAGATACTTTCCTTATATAAACTTCAAAGCAAAATGAATAGCAGAATGGAAATTAAAGTTATCTGAAAAGAACAAACCACATGCTAATTTGTACATGACAGTGAAATATAAAACTATAGAAAATTTCTAAAAAGAAGCAAATAGAAAAATATATTGTGTATTTGATTATGAAATATAGTACAAGAACCAAAAAGAGGGACTCCACTAAGATTAAGAACTGTAATTGGAGGAATAGAAAACAAATAAATAAGTAGACAGGCGATTAATAAAACACTTTTCCCCTGGAATAATAAATAAAATCCTAATAAGCTCAACTTAAGACAAAAAGAGAAAGTGAAACAATACAAAGCATTAGAAATGACAAGGTAGGGTAGAAGCACAAATTAGAAGATTTATAAAGGATTATGAAGTTTAACATTATAAATATGATGATCCAGTAAAAACGTATAATTCTCTAGCAAAATAGGGACTTTTCTATTTCAAGATGGCAGGATGAGCTGAAACACACAAAATAGATACTTTTGTGTGTCTATATAAAACACAGGAAAATACAAGCCCAGAGGAAGACTGTTAAAATATAGAAGTGTTTTCAGAGGTTCTCCAAGCTTGAAAATAAAAGGTCTAGGAAGCAGACAGAAGTCCAGGGTCCGTAGGTAGTGTTATCAGCACATCCAGCTAGGATGTGTCATGCCACCTTTTATGGCTCAAATATGGTTTTCTCCAAATGCTCATGTGCCAAACAAAATGAGAGAGTTTAGAGGTGAAACAATTGGGTTATGAGAGCTTTAACCTAATCAATGCATTAATCTATGATAGGGACTAACTGGCTGGTAACTGTAGGTAGTCAGGGTGTGTCTGGGAGAGATGGGTCACTTAAGGTGTGCCTTTGGGGCTCATATTTTGTCCATGGTGAGAAAAGCTCTCTCTCTGCTTCCTAATTGTTATGTCCTGAGCTGCTTTTCTTCGGCCTTTCACCACAATGGTCTGCCTCACTTTGGGCCCACAGCAGTGAAATTTGCCATCTATAGAATGAGACCTCTGAAACTGTGAGCCCCAAATAAACTTTTCTTTTCTAAAATTGGTCTTGTCAGGGTTTTTCTCACAGCAACAAAAAAAGGCTGACTAAAACAATACCTGCAACAGCAATTCATGTCACAAAGTGGCATATCTCACGGCAGTTGCAGCCAGTGTGGGTGCTTGTGTTAAAATGAGGAGTCTGCCAAATTTTTATAGAAGGAAATGATGTATCCTTGCTCTCTCTCAAATATCTGCATAGACTCATGAAGGGCCCCCATCAGTCAGATAACACTCAAATACAATAATACCCTCAGGAAATAATTGTATCATTATAGACAGAAACTGTTTTCAATCAGTGGAAAACCTTGTATCCAGTAGAGAAAATATAAGGCAAATTGTCCTGTTAGGTAAGTAATTAAAAGAGTGGATGGGAGGAGGGTCCATAAATATGGATTAATGCTAGTAAAATTTCATTTGTTAAATATAATATTAAGTACGCATATTAATATCTGCTATAAATTTCATCTACTAAAATAGATTTTTTAATGAGCAAACAAAACAAAAACCGGAGCATATAAGTTCAAGATAAAAAGCTTCAAGACAAAAAAAGAAACCCAAATTTTTCATATTGATGAAAGGAATAATCAGCCATGAAAATCTTATAGTCAATAATATTTATGCAGCCAGCAAAATTGCTTCAAATATGTAAAGGAAAAATGATTAGTCATAGAGGACAAATTGAAAAAACTACAAAGGTAGTGAGAAAGTTGATTATACCTCACTTAGAAATGACAGAACAGTTAAGTAGACCAAAATAAGTGTAGGCATATTGAATAAGAAAATGTTTGAACAAATAGAGTTCGAATTCAATAGAAACCATACTGTTTTGTGAATTTGATTAATGAGATTAATTTATTTGTGCAAATAGGTATGTATTACTTTGAATTTCGCAAAACTGTACTTTTTAAATATCATGAGACATTCCAAAATACTGATTATGAATTAAGACCCCAAGAAATTCCAACAAGTTACAAAAAGTGTATGCCATGTTATCTATTTTCATTAAACAAAACATAACACAATTAAGAATTAACAAAATAGGAGCAAAATATGAAAAGTAAGATAAATATGAATTGAACATGTTTAGAAAGAACTACTAACTTGGAGAAAACATTATATGTAAATTACTCCTAAGATTTGTGGCAAAAATGACAAAAACAGTAGTGATGGTTGATTTTTTTTCATCAACCTGCTGGGGCCGTGTTATGCCCAGATATCTGGGTAAACATTTCTGGGTGCGTCTGTGATAATGTTTCTGGAGATGAGTATTTGAATTGGTGGACTGAATAAAGCAGATGTTACTTCCCATGTGAGTGGGCATCGTCTCATTCATTGAAGGCCTGAATAGAACAAAACGGTAGGAGTTTGAATTTAGTTTCTGTCTGATGCTTGAGGTGGAACATCAGTCTCCCCTCTGTGCTCCTTTTTCTCAGGTTTTCAGACTTGGGCTGGAATGTACACTGTCAGTCTTGGGACCATACCCTTGACCTTCCTGAGCCTCCAGCCTGCAGATAGCAGATACAGGGACTTCTCAGCCTCCATGTGAGCCAATGCCTATGATAAATTATTCCTATGTATGTGTGTGTGTGTGTGTGTGGGGTCAATCTTCTGTTAGTTCTGTTTCTTTGGAGAATTTTGACTAACACAGCAGTGAACATTGACTGATATGTGGCTTTAAAATAAGATATGAGAAAAATAAGAAATTTTTAGGGCTGGGATATAGTGTAGAAGTGGAGTGTATTGCCCAGTATAGGCAAGATCCTGGCTTCACTCTTAAGCATCAAAAAAGAAGAAAATAAAAAGTAAGTCAGTCAATAGAGCTTTGGATTTAAAAAGTTAGAATAGGAAAAGTCAGTGATTAAAAAATACAGAAGGAAAAAATTAATAAAGGTAATCGACAAAGTAATAACATAAAAAGATGATGCATGGAATAAAACTAAAAACCTGGAGAAATACTAAATAAATGTTTATAAAATGTATATCAGTGTTTTGAGTTAGAAAATCAATTGTGGTCATCTCTTAGTACCCTGACATTTAGGAAAGTGACTTGGGTACAAAATTCCTACAGAGATTGGCTGCTGTTATGATTTCAAAATATAAGATTTCCTGCAAGAGCTCCTGTGTTAATGCAGGAATGTTCAGAGGTAAAATGATTTGATTATGAGACCTGTAACCTAATAAGGGGGTTAATCAACTTGATGGATTAATGTTTTGAATGGACTTATGAGGTGATAGCTGTAAGCAGGTGGAGAGTGGCTGGAGGAATTAGGTCACTGGGGGCATGACTTTGGGGTTTATATTTTGTCTCTGGCTTGGGCTCTCTTTCTTTGTTTCCTGGCAACCATGAAGTGAGCAGCCTTCCTCTGCCCTATCCTACCTCCATCCCAGACCAATGGAGTTGGCTGATTATGGATTGAACCTTTGAAGCAATGAGCTCAAAATAAGCTGTACCTCCAATAAGTTGTTCTGCTCAGGTATTTTGGTCTCAGTGACAAAAAGCTGATTAACAACAGCTGCTTGATAGCAAATAATCCCAAGAGTCTGACAGCCTTACCTCTGAAGTCGAATACTCTGAACCCCTGTAGCTCTTTCAGAGAAGGAGCAGAGAGGGTGAGGAACTCTGTTCCCCTTCTGACAAAGCCAAATGATCAGAAACAAAGCAAGACTAGATAGGGAGCCTTGGGCAGAGGGATGAATTGCATTTCACACAGCCCCAGATAGTCCATGCCCATTTACCCATTTTAAGGACCTTCATCAGAATGAGGGACCTCTGCCAGGAAACAAACACTAAAATGAGTGACCTTAAATTTTGGCTGGCTGATAATGGATCACAAAGAATTGACAAAATCCAGCTGCTTGCTTGGAAGATATATGGTTTCCTTCATGATATAGGTGAAGAAGAAATAGATGGACTTAAAAAAAATAAAAGAGCTTTGGACTTATTGATTTTTATAAACAAAACCTTTTGGGTGCCCTACAAGTAGAAAGATGCTTTGACAATCTGTCTTCCTGGAGTAAAAATAGCAGCTTGTATAAATTAAGTGTGCTTTACTTCTGAACTGTATGCTAAAGTAAGAAGAGAGTTAACTACTATTAGACCCCTTTCCTTTGTTTTCTTTTTTAATCAAAGAGAAGTGTGCTCAGCCATTTTTTTTTAAATAATGAAGTAGAGAGCAGTGCAGTGGGCTTGATTAAATCTGACTTGGAACGGGATTAGGAATTGAGATGAAGACAAATTCTTCAGGCAGAAAGTTCACTCTCACTGGCCTCATTATTCACTAGAGAAAGATCTATGCATTCTGTAAGCTCTAATTTAAATGAACACCTTGGGTAATATTCTGAGTAATTAAAATCTATTCCACCCCTGAGTTCATAAGTGTTTTACTCATTTCTACATCACATAATTTCCTAGATTTATATTATTTATTTACAAATGTATCTCCTTCTATTATCCTTGAGGAGGCAAAACCAAAAAAAATCACATTGTATTTCCCACAGTGAAAAATCAAATCATATTTATATATCTATGACCAGGGTGGGGGGAAAGAGAGGAAGAAAAGGGATAATAAAACTAAACTTTTAGTGAATGATAATGCTGTAAAAGGTATTATCTCGATTACTTCACATTCATTGTATTTAATGCACACACACCAACCTCATTATATTGACACTGATATATTCAGAGTATAAATGAAACTTTCAAAATTTACAGACCTTGGCTGAGGTCACAAAGCTGGTTCACTTTGTAACCTTGATCTAATTCCAAAGTGCATGCTCTCTTTGCTATTACATAATTATACCAAATATCGAGGCAAATTACATTGGCAGCAGTATTGTCATTCCCTGTAAGAGATGAGCCTCAAAAATGTACAGTGAACTTACCAATTGCTCATCACCATGGAGAAAAATCAGAGCAAGCGGTATGGTGCTTTGGGGGATGGTGTTTGTTTAAGTAGGAATGTGTAGGACTGATTTTGAAATGTGGCTGAGAAAAGACATAGAAAACTTCACTAGGTGTGAATGGAGTTATCGAGGAAAATGCAGAATTCAACCTTTGGCTATTCAGTAGAAATTAGAATATGAAACTACTTAAAGCATTTCTAGGTCTAATTTTATATCCAAAGTAATAGCAAGATCATTTACTTTGGCAAGAAGTAAGTTAATTTTCTAAATCCACAGTCTTCTAGTAATAAAGTCCAGTCAGTATGCATGCATTTTTTTTCTTTCTGGATGTAATAAGGTTTTCATGCTCTGCTTTAATTACACTTTATTTTTTAACTTAACACACCTAAGTGTGTGTTTATATATGTGCACACATCTGTATGTGCATGTATATATAAAATTATTTTGCAATAATAGTGTTACATGTGTAATATACACAAATACACATATAGAAAGATGATCTTGTTTCAGATAACATTAAAATAATTTAACTAGTTTAAGCATAAGTGAGAATCTTTAGAATTATAATCTGCTATCTCATGAGATCAAAGAAAGTAGTGAATCAACAAATATCAGTTAGAAAATTGGCTAGTTTATCTAATCCATAGACTTTGATATTGGAGTGTATTCAATTTCTCTCTTTATTGCTAATATAGATACGACTCAACTCATAAGTTGTTCTGCCCGACTTGGACTGGCAACCCATCCTGACACAATCAGGATAAGTCTTATTTATGTTTAAATATAAATCCATTATGGCTGTTGAAGGTGGGAGAGATTCTCTATTGTTTCAGGGTAGTTGACAGAAAAGAGAGAATAATTCTGCACCTGGATAACATGAGAATTTTTTTGAAAGCTTTATCCAAACTTTATTTGTGTTTCTAATATGCAACAAGGTCACACAGTTAAGCCTGATTAAACATTCAAAAAACATTTTGACCAAACTAGCATCTGACTCAGGATTTTTTGCTTTAGGAATTGTAAAAATTACTCATTCTATAAAGAAATTTTAATGATGTATTTGGAATGACTAAGCCCATACGCCATAGACATGCTCCTTCATTTATGATGGAGTCATGTCCTGAAAAACCCATCATAAATTGAAAAACTCACTGGAGATATAGCTCAGTTGGTAGAGTGCTTGTCTCGCTAGGGCATAGGTGTGGGAGGGGAAGGGAGTAGGCATGGGGTTAGAAATGATGGTGGAATGTAATGGACATTATTATCCAAAGTACATGTATGAAGACACAAATTGGTGTGAAAATACTTTGTATACAACCAGAGATACAGAGATATGAAAAATTGTGTTCTATATGAGTAATAAGGATGGTATTGCATTCCACTGTCATTTATAAATAAAAAAATTAATTAAAAAATTGAAAAACTCTAAGTTGAAAATTTATTTTAAGAACCATAATCTACCAAACATCATTGCTTAGCTTAGTCTACCTTAAATATGCTCAGGACACCTGTTAGCTTATGGTTGGGGCAAAATCATCTAATGCAAAGACTATTTTGTCAAATGTTAAATATCTGATGCAAATGATTGAATATTGTACTGAAATGAAAAACAGAACATTTGTATGGATTTGATTTTGTACCATCAATGAAGTGGAAAAGTTTTAAGTGAGACCATCTTAAATCTTGGTAAGTTGGGGAATATCTGCAGTGGTCCTATCTTGTATTTCCCAAATATGACCACACTGGTATGTTTCTCATCCCAAACACTTCTTTATAATGAGAGATTAATACTGTTGCCCTGGAAAGTTTAGTCTGTGTTCCTTTCTTGGAAACCTAAATATACCTTTGTAACTGCCACAACCAAGATAATTAGCAGAAGTTACAATGTATGACAATCAAATACAGGTCATGAAAGGCAAAACAGCATCTGTCAGACAATGGGAAGCCAGTTATGAGAAACCACCTAGAGAAAGCCTCCCTCCCAGCAATAATAGTAAATGCCAGACATATGACTGTGCAAAGCAGTAGTAGAACTCAGTCCCCAGATTTTGAGCCATGTAGGTGCCTTTGTTAAGCCCTGTACAGATTGTGATTCCTGACCTGATTTACTGTTGTTATTTTGGGTCTTTAAGTTTTGAGGTATTTGTTATGCAGCACTAGCTGATTGGTACAGACATGGTAACTGGATATTGGTTGTATCCCTAAGCAAAATCTAAAATTGTGGTAGTGGCTTTGTGACCAGCATAAGGAAGTTAGAAGGACCTAGAGGAAGCCTAATAGCCCTTTTGTAGACTATTGGTAAGAATTTAATGAAAAAAATTTAGTGAAAAAAATCCTCTTTAAAATGAAAGGAAAGGAGATCCTTTAGGTCATTTAGGGAAGGTTAGCACAACATTGTCATGACATGGAAAGTAGAAAATGTAATGAACTGAATGGTCTAGCTAGAGATTTCCAGGTAAATGTTGAATGTTCTTTGGTTTCATTTCCCTGCTTATTATAAAATAAAAGAGGGAGAGAGACAACCTCAAGAAATGATTATTAAGTATATAAAAGGGCCTGGGATTACTGGAATAAGTTTCTCATTCTCATATACCCAGATCCAAAATTAAGAAAGGAATAAAGAGCAATGATAAATTCTGGGTGGATGACAAGATGACTTAGTAAGGTTTCAGATAAAAAGCATTCCTTCCAGAGCCTTTTCAGCCAAGGCGAAGCCTAGTAAGAGCTGTGTCACAAAGCTGACTTTTACAGAAAGTTTAAAATGGAGAAAAGCTTTTCTTGAATGGATCCATAGATTTGGTTCTTTGTCTATAAAAGTTGATTAAAAATGATTTATAAGAAATTTACAAAGTTAAAAAAAATTACATCAGTTTGGACTGGACAAGATAAAGATAATACACAATGAAAATGGAACTTTCCATCTCCAAACTACTGTTAATCAGAAAGCAGTCTGAGGAAGCTACACAGCAACAGATGCCAGCCATCTCTTATGGATAAAAGGATGAATCAGAAGGCAAAACCAAGAGGTCACTGTGTGAAAATAAGGACCATGAATAACCATTTCCAGACAGGAAGACTGAATCTCATCCTGTAACCAGTGTCATTGTTCAGCTGAATTTCTGCACTGCTATGAAGCAGTAATTACTGTATGCCTTCCATTTTTAATTCTTTCAGCGGGAAACCCCCTAATTCACCAAGGCCTGTTCTACCATGGAATGTTGAACATGCAGGGTGCACATAACTTGTGCACATAACAAGCCTTCACATCTCCAAAAGCATACTTGAAAAGTGGTCCTGGAAGAATTTCATATGAGAAGACTCATTGGCCATTAGACATAATTTGTATCCTACAAATGTGTATTTTAAAATGATGCCTTTTTGAGATGAGATTTGAGGTTCTTGGGGGAGGGAAATGAATGTGTTTGGATATGGGAGAAATAGGATTATTGCAACCAGAGAATTGACTGTGCCAGATGGTACTCTCCAAAGATGGAAGCCGCAGTGTTTATCTGGTCCCACACATTCTTCTTACAGTGTGACACTGATATTTCTCCATTACAAGACAAGTTTATGTCCCATTTCCTTGAAGTAGGTGTACTTTTATAACCGTCTGCTTAGTAGAATTAATAGTGACTCTGTGACTTCCCAGGCCGGGTCAAAAAACACGATGTAACTTCTACCTGGTGCTCTTTCTCTCTCCTTCTCTGGGACACTCACCTTTTGGGCAAATCAGACACTGCTCCTGGAGAAAGCCCAAACTAGTGTATGTGGAGATACCATGCAGAAAAGAAAGAGCTGCAGCCCTCACCAACTATCAGCACACCAATAGACAGGCTTTCAGATGTTTATAGTCCTCCGCCTTGTAGCCACTCAGGTGATGCTGACAGGAGCCAGCCTTTATCAAACCTGCTTAAAAATTGTGTGCACAATAAATGTTCCTGTTTTGAGTCTCCCTCTTTTGGGGTATTTATTATGAAGTACTAGGAAACTGGAACAAGTGCTATATTTGTTGCCATGATTACATTACAAACTTTTGAATTAATATGTCTGTATTTTACCAACTTGCAACTAAAATCTCAAATTGCACGTGCATTCATGCCCTAACATAGTGGCTCTCATTCCCCATCTGCTCAAGCAAAACCTCATTCTTCATCAAAACCCCAGCCTGATCTTTAGTGTTCTACTGCTTCAAATGAAGACTCATGTGCACATGCATGCACTCAGTCAAGAGTTCATCCCACCTATATAATTTGAAGACCCTCCCATCAAAGCAGCAAATCCTATCCTTTTACTCCAGAAAACTTAACTTCCAGAAATGCCTTTCTAATTATATCAATAATGCCCTTCTAATTATATCTAATACAAGTTATGTACTCATATTCCAGTCTTATTGTCACTAAGGAAATTGTGGAACCCTCCTCTTGGTAACAGAGATCCCCCTTTGGGCTTTAGGTTAGTATTGTACTTTTATTTGAACCATCAGTGTTTTCTTTGAATCTTTATTATTAATCTTTGCTTGACGGTCAACTTGCCTCTCTCTCTTTCCTTCCTTCCTTCTTTTCTCCCTCTCTTCTTTCTTCCACCCAGCCCTAGAGTTTGCACTATAACCAGCTTCCTGGGCTTTCTAGTAAGTGGCAGGTGGTAACTGCGGTGTCTTTCTTCTTAAAGTGACAGTGCCACCTGGGGATTGCCTATGGCATCACCAGCATTCTGCTGCAGCTTTGACAATGGAAGCCGTGCTTTACAACAGCCACAGTGGGAAGAGAGAGATTGACCAAACAGACTCCCATTGTGCAGAGCACTGATGATCTTGGCATTCCACCACTCTAACCCTCCAGAAGCTGTAGCTTAAGGGCATCTCACTGGTTAATTGTTTCATGCCCAGTGTCGTGGTAGGTTTCATGTGGAAATATCTTGTTTATAATCATGGTGTTCATTCCATTTTGCACCTGTTGTTCTTTTTTTCCAGTTAAAATTTAATGTATATAAATGACCCTACATGTTTTTTGAAAATACGATTTTAATAGTTGCATATAACACTCAATTTAGTTGATCAACTGTAACTTATTCAACCATTCCACTATTATCAAAACAGTATATTGTTTTCTATCTTTCTCTACTATGAATACTATTTACATAGGAACCTACTTAATAGTTTTCTGTCTTATAATGGACAATTTCTTTAATCCTGTCAAGAACTAAAATACTATTTGTGCTTCTAATGCATATTGCCATTTTTATTCCCTGAAGAGTTCTGTTCTCATTTTCATTGCCACCTTCATTATATAGGAGCAAACATTTTCTTTACTCTTCCCAGGATCAGGTATTTATCTGATTTATATTTTACCAATTTTATAAATAAAAAAAATACTGGTTGCCTTACTACACATTTCTTTGATTATTGGTAGAGATGGAACATTAATTGCTTGCTTATAAGGTTCACTAGTTACTATTTCTCTTATGAATTGTCTATTTGTTTTTTCTCTCATTTACCCTTGACAAAAGTTACAGAACTAGTCCCCACAAATCCAGTCTTTGAAGCCAGGATTCTAAGAGTTTGGGCATCTAAGAAATAATTTTTAGGCTAGGAATATAGCTCAGCTGGTAGAGTGCTTACCTTTCAGGCACAAGGCCCTGGGTTCAGTCCTCATCACTACACACACACATACACACACATACACATACACACACACACACACACACACACAGAGAGACAGAGAGAGAGAGAGAGAGAGAGAGGGAGAGACAGAGAGAGAGAGAGAGAATTATTGAGGTTATAACTGAGTGATAGAGGGCTTGCTTAGCATGCATGAGGTCCTGGTCCCCAGCACTGTGTGCACGCACGCGCACACACACGCACACACACACACACACACACACACACATCTTGATAAGAATGTCATTATTTTTAAATTATTGCATGAGTAATTTGTTGATACATAAGAATACCAGCAATGACAGTAATAATCTTTATTTGATTCCTGATGTTTACAGAAAGAAGTTTGTTGTTTTACTGTTAACTTCCAGTTTCAGTATTGGCTCTTGGTACATACCACATATTAGAAAGTTTTGTAATTTAAAACAGTTTTTTTTTTTTGTTTCTATCGATATCAATTTTATTTTTCTTTGCTTCTCTGAATTGAACAATCGATTTGGTGTTTTGTTACAATAAAGTTCCCAATATTTTAACCCATTTTGTGTTTAAAGGAATAACCTTATTTGGTCAAGATTGAAAGATGTTAGTAAGCCATCAACTTCTGAGTTTTTCCAAACAACTGAGTTTTTCCAACAACTGAGGTTTTCCAAATCTATAGTCATTGAACTACAGTTTTCTGTTTGCAATTCCCTGTCATATTTTAATATCAGGACTATAGTTACCTTGTAAATTAAATTGGTTTGCTTTATTTCTTCTGGGTTTTAGATTGTTTTTTATTGTGTGGAAATTTTCTTTCTTTCTTTCGTTTGTTCACTCTTTCATTCTTTCTTCATTTCCTTTCTTTCCTCGTTCCCTTCTTTCCTCATCCCCTTTCTCATTTCTTCTTTCTTTCCGTCCTTCCTTCCCTCCTCTGCTCATTCTTGCTTCATCATTTATCTAATCATCCCAACTGTCTGGCTAGGTGGCTGCAAGCTCAGAAATCTCACTTGTTGCCTGAACTGGCTGCCAAATACCATGGGTCAGCCTAGAACAGTAGCATTCTCCTAATGGTGTATTCTGTTTACTATAGCACAGTGTTTCCCAAGGAGAATCCACAATTAATAGGAATTAATTACATGGGGAAATATTTGGGGCATCTCTATGTTAAAGAATTGCCTTTTCTATTAGATTTTTTCACAGACTTTAATATGCTTTGACATCTTCTAAGACAAGAATATAGAATGCATACTTAGCATATTAATTTGATCTGGGGACTTCTTGAGAGAACACTGTTCTTTGCAATGGACTTTGGGTAGAGCTATTTTATACAACCATCGATACCTGGTTTAGGGATCTTGCCAGACTCAGAAATGATGACATAGAGTTGTTGCTGAATTTGTCCAGATGTTTTAGAAATGCTAATTGTGGGATTCAACCTAAGACAGAAAGCATGTACATAATTAAACATATATTTTAATATATTTGTGTATATAACATATACTTATATATGCATGTACATATATAAATAGTTTAAACTGTAAATTATGTGGGCCTTGCAGTAATGTAAAACAAAATTGTTTGAGTGAAATTTTTATCTCATGTATTTCATGTGTGTGATGGCTTACCTAGAGGATGACTATTGAAGATTTAGGAGAAAAAGTTAATTCTGTTTTGTGAGATAGTAAAATGGAATGAAAAATTTAACAAATGGGTGCAAGACTGGCTTTTTATTTTTAAACTGGTGAGACTTATGATTCCATTTACAGAAACCAAACTATATCCAGCTGGGTAAAAGGTATAACAAATTTAATCTACCCCAGCTTGAATGTTGCTAAAGAGGAATTCACAGGGAGGAGAGAATTTCTGTATTCTTAAAATATCAAAACCATTAGTATTAACTAAAGTTTGGTGATAATTCAAAACACAATGACAAAACAGACAATTAACCCAAGAGATCTTTATTTCCAAAATAGGATATTACTAGGCTTCATAATATTTTTTTTCTCTAATTTGTTTTGAAATAATTTCAGATTTATAGAAGATAATTCTTGACAAGTGTATGTTCAACATCTCTAGCAATTAGAGAAATGCAAATCAAAATTACTCTTAAGATGTCATCTCACTCTAGTCAGAAATGCAATTATCAGTAATACAATCAACAATAAATGTTGGTGAGGATGTGGGGAAAAAGGTACACTCATGCATTGCTGGTGGGACTGCAAATTGGTGCAATCATTATGAAAAGCAGTATGGAAATTTCTCAGAAAACTTGGAATGAAACCACCATTTGAACCAGCTCTCCTACTCCTCTATTTACATCCAAAAAGACTTAAAATCAGCATACTACAGTGACACAGCCACATCAATGTTTATAGCAGCTCAACTCAGAATAGCTAAACTATAGAACCAACCTAGGTGCCCTTTGACAGATGAATGGATAAAGAAAATGTGTATAGATACACAATGAAATATTACTCAGCCTTAAAGAAGAATGAAATGATGGCATTTGCAGGTAAAAGGTTGGAGCTGGAGAATATCACGCTAGGTGAAATAAGCCAATCCCCCAAACCAAAGGCCGAATGTTTTCTTTGATACATGGATGCTAATTCACAAAAAATTGTGGGGTGGCTAGGGAAGAAAAGAGTTACTTTGGATTAGGTAGAGGGAATGAATGAAGGAGAGGAGTATAGGGATAGGAAGGATAGTAGAATGAATTGGACAGTAATACCATATGTGCATATATGACTACAGACTGGTGTGATTCTACAACATGTACAACCAGAAAAAATGAAAAGGTACACTTCATTTATGTATGATGTCAAAGTGCATTCTGCTGTCATGTACAACTAATTAGAACAAATAAAAAATAACATTCTTTCATTGAAAATGTAAACTACAACAAAAAATGTACAAATTTGGCCCATGTTTATCATATTATCTTGCAAAGGAGTTGTCACATCCATTTCTGCATACCCTGTTCCAGCTTCTCCCAGTGCTGATATCTCCCATAACCATGACTCGATTATCAAAACTAAGAAAACACAGAACAGTACCAACAACTAAACTGTGGACGTCATTCAGATCTCAGTTTTTCTACTTACCTGTGCTGATATTGGTGTTGCTGTTTTTCGAGGATTGTAAATTGTGTTTAGTTTTGATGTACCCCAAGTGTCAACTATGATAATTTCTTAGTTATTCCTTGTCTTGATGACCTTGATACTTTTGGGAAAATGATGGCCAGAGTATTTGTCAAATGTTCTCTGATTTATGTTTGTCTGATATTTTCTTGTGCTTAGACTGCGGCTGTATATTTGGGGAAGAACATCCCACAGGTGATGTCCCTTTTGTGTCACATCATTTTTAAGGGCATTCAACGTCAATGTGACTGTTGACATTGACCCTGGATGAAGGTCACGTCTGCCAGATTTCTCAACTGTAAAGGGACTCATTTTCCTTTTCATGACTATTAGATGTGACGGACCAACTCCAAGCCCTACCTGAGTTTGGGATGTTAAGGTTCATCTTCTGAAAGCAGAGTTATAAAAGAAATTGTAGATGAATATTTAAGCCAGCATAGAATTAATAAATATATCAAGGGAGAGATGTAAATATCCTGTGTTGTTACCATTTCATCTACTAAATTTAGAATTATCAGTGGGTCCTGTGTGCAGCTAAGATCACTGTGCTGTTCTAGTCACTATCTTCCGTTTCCTCATCCTTCCATGATCATTCATTGGAATTCTTCTGCACAAAAGAGTTGCCCTTTTACCTTCATTTCTTTATTTATTCAGTTAAGTATTTATACCACTGTGTACTTATGGATATTTATTTTATTCTTTGGGTTATTATTTAAAACTTATTTTTTTTTCCAAATGATTCCAACTCTGATCACCAGGAGCTCTTTCAGAGTGGCCCCTGCAACTTAAAACATGCTCCTTGGTATTTTTTCTGCTTTTTAAAGTATTTTCTTACATTTACATTCTGTTGTCAAAAGATTCTCTAGGGTTATGTTATAGTCATCCTCTTCCACCTCTGGAATTTTCTGTCTCTGCAAGAAGCCCAGTCTGTATTTAAATTAGGGATTGGGTAAACTTAATCTGTCTCCTTCCCCCAGAAAAATAAATATTCACACACCTCCTATATATGTACATGGATGTACAATGAATGCATTCTCATACTTTTTCTGTACATAAATATCTGTATGTACATTTAAAAATATATAAGTTCATATTGATCTACTCGACTCTTCAGCATCGTGGATTCATTCTAGAGTCACCCTTTGCTTATTTGTAACATCTTTCTGTGGAAGAGAAAAGAAAACCTGGCTTTGCCTAATTACACACTATTTCAGCACCTATTGTACATGTGGTTTCAAAGTGAGGAATCTGTACTTCTGTGATCAACACATCAACAATCAGAAGCTGTGCTTAAGTTCTTTTTTCCTTTGTCTTTAGCCTCATGATATCTAGCTGAAATTACTACTTCCCAAAGACAACTAGGTCCATTCCTCTCTTTCCTACATCTTGTAGTATAGCAATGTTATACGTTTGAGATGTGGTTGGATTCATTCATCGTGGTCTACATTATATCAAGTATTGTTAAGACCCACTGATTTTCTGCTTTATGGTACTATCAATTGAGATTCCAATCATAGATTCGTCTAATTCTCATTTCAAACTTACAGTTTTCCCTTATGTTCCTGTTGGTGCTCTATCTGCAGATGCAATTGAACATGTTTTGAAAAACTGTGTACTGAGCATGTACAGAGATTCTTTCTTGTCATTATTCCCCAGTAGTATAACAACTATTTGCACAGCGTTTGCATTTTATTAAGTATTCTAGGTAAATCTAGAGATAACTTAAAACATATAGGAAGATATGCATAGATTATCTGCAAATGCTACACTATTTTATATAGGAGACTTGAGCAGCCCCAGGGGTCCTGAAACCAATTTCCTATAGACATTGAGGGATGACTGAAGTTTGAATATCTGTTAGGTGTAGACTCTGTAAAAAGCATAGCATAGTACATACATAAACCACTAACATAATTGTTCCTTATCATCAAATATTATGAACTGTACATAATCGTATCACTATGGTTTTATACAACAAGCAGCAAGTAAATTTGTTTACATTAGCATCACCACAAATATATGAATAATGAATTGGGCTACAATGTTACTATGGCTACTATGTCTTTAGACAGGGAAGTTTTCTAGCTGCATTATATCTTATGAGATCATCACTATATGTTTGGTACATCTATGACCAACACTTCTTTATGAAGTGTGTGATAGTATAGATATTTCACCTTTTTTTGTTAGCTTTTGAATGGTATTTTTTTCTTTTTAATTTTAAATTATTTACTGATTTGTGATAGTAAAGTGGATTTTTTTAAAAAGTAGATAACAATAGTTGGGTTTTACTTTGTATTCAATTTGACATTCTCAATCTTTTAAATAATTTGACCATATAAATCAGATATAACTGAATTAGTTTTTTTTTTTTTCTCTTTCTGACTGTTTTCTGGTTGTTTCATTGGTTCTTAACTTTTCTTATTTTTCTGACTACTCTTGGATTATTTGAGAATTTATTTCTTCTATTGATTTACTTATACCTCTTGAAACACTTTGGCATTTCCCAAAAGTTCATAATGTACATGTTAAATGATCTGCGTCTACCTTCAAGTAACATATGGCTTCACATCCATTGTAAGGATCTTAGAAGAGTATATCACCAAGCCCTCACCCTTTATAATTGTTTTCATGTTGTACTTTTATATGTGCTATATACATAAACACACTGCTACTTTATTTCCTTTTGAAAGTCAAGTATCTTCTACCACAATTTAAAATAAGTGAAAAGGTAAGTTATATTTTACCATTATTTATCCCATTTTCAAAGATCTTTATTTTTTTACATCCAAATTTCCAAATGGATGTAAATACTTTTGCTTCTAGAATTTCCATTAATATTTCTTACTGAGTAGGTCTGTTAGCAACATATCAGCCTAGGTTTTGTTTGTTTTATTTCCTATACCCTTTAACTTTTTATCTTTCACAGAACTCCCAACACAATAAAGAAATAGAAAAGTTTCATCCCTTAAGCAATCCTTTGTGCCTTTTTTAGATGTATCCTTTACCTCAGTTCCTTGCACTTACTGATATATTATCTGTAACCAGAGCTCTACCTTTTTGAGAGTTCCATATAAATAGGATTGTATGGTGTGTATCTTTTTGTGAATGACTGAATTCACCCAGCATGATACCTTTGACATTCATCTGAGTTGTTGAGTGTCGATTATTTCTTTTTATTATTGAATAGCATTCTCCTATAGGGATGTACCATAGTTTCTTTTTAATCCATTGCATAACATTTGCATTATTTTGAATGTTTGTCAATTGTAAATACAGTTAACATAAATATTCATGACTTGATTTTGTACAAACACAATTTTTTCATTTCTGTAGAGCACACATTGTCAATGAAGAAAATATTCTTCCTAATGCAGTAAAATTGGTTTTAGGGGGCAAAAATATCCTTCTCCTCCTGTGCTTAAAACCCAGATATACATATGCAAGCAATTGATTAAACTCTCTTCCAGAACAGATACAGCATTTTGCATTCCTCCCAGTAATGTAGGAGGGTTCCAGTTGTTCCACATCCTGGCCAGCTTTTGGTACTGCCTGTTCTTTTTCAAAAGTCATTCTTAGGCCAGGCACAGTGGCACACGCCTGTAATCCCAGTGGCTCAGGAGGCTAAGGCAGGAGAATTGCGAGTTCAAAGCCAGCCTCAGTAAAAGCTAGGTGCTAAGCAACTCAGTGAGACCCTGTCTTTAAATAAAATACAAAATAGGGCTGGGTCTGAGACTAACCCTGAGTCCAATCCCTGGTACAAAAAAAAAAAAAAAAAAAAAAAAAATTCTTTTTTTTTTTTTTTTTTTTTTTTGGTGATGCTGGGGATTGAGCCCAGGGCCTTGTGCATGCGAAGCAAGTGCTCTACCAACTAAACTATATCTCCAGCCTAAAAAAGCCATTCTTATCGGTATTCATTGGTATCTCACTGTTTGATTTTTATATTTACTTAACAGTTAACATCAGTGAACATGTTTTAATATGCTTATTTATCGTCCTTATGTCATCTTTGGTGAAGTCTACTTATGTCTTTGTGAGTTTTGTAAATGACATTCTTTATCACAGGAGTTTAATGTCTATAGAAAAACTGTGCAGCAGCTATTGTGCTCCCATGTACTACCTCTTCCCCCACCTCCAATTTCCCTATTATTAAGAGCTTGCATTAGTGTGGTACAGGTGCTGCAATAGTAGACCAATATTGATACATTTTCATTAACTGAAGTCAAAAGTTAACATCAGGTTTCACTCTTTCTACAGTTCCATGTGTTTGAGAAAATGCATAATTTTTAGGTATTCACCATTACAGTATCATACAGAATAATCCAATGCCCTAAAAATATCTTATGAAGCACCTATTCATCTACCCTCCACCTGGAAACTAAAAGCCACTCACCCAGTGGCTTTTTCATCATCTCTGTAAGTTTTCATTTCCCCAATATGTTATATGTCATATTTGTGTGTGCGTGTGTGTATAGTTTACATATATATAATTTATATATATTTTATATATATATTTTAGTATATTATATGTTTTATATATGCATGCTATTTATAGATATGTTACATAAGTGTATTGTGTGGAGATAAAAGAGAAAGAAAAAGAAAGCAGAAATGTTTTAGGCTGGTTCTTTCACTTACAAATACACATTTACATTTCCGACATGTCTTCTCAGAATTCAATAGGTTATTTTTTAATCACTTAATAATATTTCACTGTATCATTATGTCCCAGTTTATTTACCCACTCACCTTCTGAAAGACAGCATGGCTAGGAAATTTTAGAAATTGGTTTTAGAAATTGTTAATGAAACTGCTCTAAATCTCTAGGTGCAGAATTTGGGGTGGATGTTGGTGCTCAAAGCATTCCCAAATCGTTGTATGAAACCAAAATAATTTGATATCTAATCTGACAAGGAATTTGCAAAAGAGGACAATCTGACTGAGGGACATAGATGCAAAGTTCCTAAACACTTTTTAAACCAGATGTAGTGTTTCATGAAAGCCACTGTGCACTTTTAACTAAGCTTCCTTTTTTATTCTGGGAATTGACATTTGAAAATCAATCATGCAATTTGCCACATTAAATAGAATAAAGGAGATAAATCATATAATCATCTCAATTGTTGAAGTAAAAGGATTGGTTAAGGTAGAGAAAAGACATAATTAGTAACTGATAAAGCATGAATGCACACGCACACACCCCAAACACACTGTACTTATGAGCTCTTGATATCATGGGTGAATCTTCAAAGTCCTCATGGAAAAGAGGTTTAGATTCTAAGATTCATTTCAATGCCTTTGGCAACCGTGATTTCAAAGATGCAGTAGAAAGGAGAATCCACTCTCCAGACCAAAGCAGGTGTTGGTGATATATTTAGTTAATCTTTTGGATAATACTACGTTTGATGGGATTAAAAAGAAAATTCCAAGTGCATCTATGCCTCTTTCCTCAGATGAAGCCCAGGGATGTGATCAAATCCAGAACAGAAATGGCTCCATGCATTGTCTGTGCAGGTCATCCTGAAAGTCTGTGAGATTTTCCCACCCGGAGCTTTCTGCAGAAGGAGCACAGCTCTTTGTACCAGGAGTCACATGGCATGATTGAAAAAACAGGTTTCCAGGGCCAGAGAGATGTGGCTACAGCCAAACTCTCTGCTATGCCAGAAACAGACAACACTGGCAGCTGAGAAAATAGAGGTGACAGTTATCTGTGTGGCCTGAAATCCAGAAATGGAACATGGCCTCATGTCTAAGCATATGCAACCGGTTATAGCCCTTCTGGGACACATCGTGTCCCACTCCACACTAAAATCAGGGCACATGCAAGACTTTGGAAACCCAGACAACACCCTAAGCAAAGGGGAAGGTATCCTTGAATTGAATACTACATTTTCAACTCCAGTCTCTTGATATATAATATCTAGTTAGACAAATATTAAAGAATGAGGATACACATTTTAGACACCTAAGTTTGTGAAATGCTAGAAGAACTTTCTGGGGCCAAAGACATAATACAGTATAGGGTCTGAGTTTTAGACCAGCCTGGAATCCCTATAGAACTGCAACCTGCAATTTTAATTAGGGATTGGATCCAGCTTAAGGGATGGCCAAGGGTGAGGAATAGGGATGCAACATAGGTACAAGAAGCGTACCTCTGGGGTGGCGGAATATGGATCCCAGTGCTGGTAGTAGAATGGAACATGGACTTAGATCAAATCCTCTCTCATCCAAAGAAAGATGTGACAGGTTTATTTTCATTTGACTTACGTGTTTAGCATTAGTCTGACAAAAAAGAATGTCCAGTGGTCTGTGTTACCCTGAGTTTGGCTCTCACAGAGCTATGCACACATCACTGGCCTCCAGAAACATTTACCCCTCAGCAAAACACCTCCCAGGATCTTCCCACCAACTCTGGATCTTAGCAGGTATCATCTTAGGGATGTACTAAGGTGTTCAAAGTACATCCCAGAAAATGAGATTCCTCAGGAGAAGCAAGTGCACATGTTTAGATCCTCATCTACATTCTTTTCACTAGTGGGAGATTTCAGGCAATGCCACTGACTTCTTCAAATCTATTCAACAAAGTAGGCACCTGGTTCCCAAAATTCTGATACTGGGATAACCTAGAAGGACCTGCAAATGTAGCTTAGCTCCTCTTTTTATATCATTAATTACCAAAATATGGAAGTCAGTGTTTGTCATCCTAAAATAGGAATTGCCCATATGTTGGGATTTAAACATAGAATAAAGTTTGCATGTCTCGCTCCCCCTTCCCTCCAAATCTATCCCCTCTGGGCTGGCATATTTTTTGTTTGCTCTGAACTTGGAAATAGAATGTTTGTGGCTTTGAGACTTCTCTTGTTTCCTTCTTTTATGGGAATAGTGTTACATGCGCTTCTATTTTGGACAGAGACCTTCTGTTTTGAAACTTTTGGGAAGAGAAAGGCCTGCGGCCCTTTGTCAATACAGCATATGTCAAGTGCGAAGCAGAATTAATTTTTTTTTTAAAGAGGGTATGTTTGTCTTTAACCTTTAAGGTGCTATAGGAAAGGAAAAATAGGGTTGCTGGGATCTCAAGGAAACTGGATCTGCCTTGAGAAATTAAGTAGTGCTGCGAGAATCCAGGTGCAGATTTCCTCCTGGGGGGTCTGAGTGTGAAGTAAGAATTAGCAGTTTCTAGAGGAAGCTCTTCAACGTGCTTACTGCAGTAGGCAGGATACAGGCTCAGGGGCTC
The DNA here is from genome assembly GCF_048772815.1 of Callospermophilus lateralis. Lineage (NCBI taxonomy): Eukaryota > Metazoa > Chordata > Mammalia > Rodentia > Sciuridae > Callospermophilus > Callospermophilus lateralis. Next base: position 55,401,705 of record NC_135319.1, on the reverse strand, counting down.
TGCGTCAAGGACAGATGGAAAGTTGCAGATTCCAAGACAGGAGGAAGGCTTCCACCACCAAAAATGGTGCCCCTTCTTGTACATTCTAAACACAGTTTGGCATGCAATTATGAGCATGAGCATGAGCCATATTTGAACTCTTTGAGTGCTGGTTCTTTTGAATATCCTTAGGCAATGTGTTCAGTGGAATTACTAGTCTGGGAACTTTGTGGGCATACCATGTCTCTTTTCTGTGCTTTCTTTTCTTCTTCAGTGTAATGGGAATAATATGATTTTTAATAATATTTTGTGTGGCTTAAAAATGGAAAACATGTAGTATACATCTAGAAAGTACAAAGTCCAGAGTGACTATTTTTATTATGGAAATTTTATTATATAGTGACTTTTTAATTATGAAAATAAGATAGGTGTTCTCCAAGAAAAAAACCTCAAACCACCCAACTCCTAACACCCTTCCTGGTTGTCATTTTTGATCACTCTACATAGTATAATAAGTTTCTTTTCTCTTATTCATTGCTTTTTATTAGTCAACCAATCACTGCTTAAGAAATAAATCTATTTATAGTTTTTCCTAATAACATGTGGTTAGCTTGCTGAATACAGCTATGTGATATAGAATCTGTGCGAGCTATACTAATGTGTAAGCTCATTTCATCTCACACACACACACACACACACACACACGCACACACACACACGCACACACTACTCATAGCTGTGAAATTTGAAGCATTTCTTCGGGCTTTCATTCAGTTTCTCTCATTCTGAAGCTGAGCAAACTGAGACTTTGAGAGTTTGAAACATGGAGTGGAAGGTCCTCAGATGTGGAACTGACCTCAAGAGAAAACAGCTGATTGCAGACTGCATTTCCCCTGCAACAGCACCAACAAGCTGCCTTCTTTCCTATATTTACCCATCTCCAGAAAACTGGCTTTCACAGAGGCCAGCCACTATCTGTTAGAGCTCAGAAGTCCAGACTCTTCGTTTTAGCACTGAATGAGAAGCCAGCCCCTGCGGATTGCACTGGTGTGCTGGCTCTGGTTTCCATGAAGTTGGCTCTGATCCTTCCACACATTCTGGTGCCTCCTGACTTCCTGAGCTCATCACATTTCATTGACTCTTTCCTGTGTCAGCGCTTTTCCCCTGTGTCCTTCCCCATCCTGGCTGATGCTCTGAACTGGTCCAGTATGTAGCAAGCAGAAGTAGGTAGAAGGAATTAAGCAGCAGACAGAACCCAGGATGGCATTTTTCTGATTTGAAATGTGATTAAATTCCTTCTCCCAGGCTTATTATGGGAAGTTGTGTCAAACATGTTTCTTTGTCTCCTCCCTTTCTGAACCCCAAAGATTTAACCAGGACTGTATTTTTACCCTAACTATGGAGTGATGATGATGGGTGGAATTGCCTGAGCTATATATTTTTCCATGGTTAGGGATGAAGTCCAATATTAAGAAAACAAGAAGAGAGAAAGATCTGAGGCATTACATTTATATTTTTTCCCCCAAAACTGTTGCATAATTACATTGTCTTAAGCAGTATAATTAGAAGTCAAAAATTTTATCCCATTACAGTAGCTTTGATCTTTAACAAAATTTAAATTTAAACAAAATAGATATGGCCCACTCTGTTTGTAAAAACAAGAGAAAAAATAAAATACAATAAAGCTGCAATTTAAGTAGCAATTATTTTGAGTGATCTCCCTTTCTCCACCCCTAGTTATAAAATAAAAGCAAGATCACATAATTGTAGGTATTCTCCATTGCTTGGTTATGTTTCCCTTTTTCTGAGGCTTACAAAAATTAAGCCCTTAGCAAATTATTTGAACATTTTAATTTTTTTTAAACAAAATTTATTGTAGATCTATCAAGCACCAAACATAATGATGATTGCATTGGATTTTTTTTCCCTTTCTTTTGTGATACTGTGACCTTAGTGACTGAGAATAATATGGCTATTGGAAAGTATAAAGGACAGAGAGATAATGGACACTCCTTTTCTCCTCCTTCTGCAACCTGAATCTTGGTCTGGGTCAGAGACTCCTTCCTAACTGGCATGGTCCAAGGTGAGCCATGCTCGCAGCTGAGAGGAGCAGGCTGAGAAATACCACAAAGTGTGGTGGTGGGGAGAATGTTACCCTCTAGGATGATAAAAAGGCACCACCCTTTTCACTCAGATGGATGGCACATCAAATTCCACTATGTTTGAAGCTGAAATTGTGTCTATTTAAAAGTATCTGATCTAAGGATCAAGGACAATGAAGTGATATCTGTTCTCCATTGAGTTTCCCCAAATGAAGAATATGGAGTTGAAGAAATTTCTAGGATCTGATGAATGGGGAATTCCCACATTTGCTCAGAAGTTCTAGGTTGATAGAAGTGATGCCAGGAATTGGATCCCACCACAGCAAAAGGAGAAAAGCAGAATTGAGGAAATGAACATCAAACTGGGAATTGGATAGAAAATACATTCAAGGCTGAAGGGACCCAGTGAGTCTCATCGGGTGACTTCTCCTTTCTCCAAGATGGCACTGAAATCTTGTGCTCTCTGAGGGCTACCACCAGCCTTATTCACTGCTGAAGGAAGAGTTCTATCTACATAGTTGGACAGACAGGTGCTTACAGCTCTGGTACTCAGTAGTAGACTTCTCCTGGTAGCTAGCAGAGCCCTGGGCCAGCTTAGGTACACAGATGGTCCCTAGTGCCCATCTGGGATCAGGGGACTGGGACCTGTGGAACAGCCTTTGTTTAATACTAAAGAAAGTCTTGGCACCCCACTCTGGTCTTCTGTTCCCTGCCAACATCATGGCTCTTCTGTTCAGATAAGATGCTCACACTAGGGTGCCACAGATTAATTATTTAGTGTCAGTAGAGGGTGGTATTTTTGATGATGAAGAGTTTCACGTAACCACTAAGTATTATTATAATTAGAGAGCTAAGCAGATACATTTATCTTGCATCTACTAATTAAGCAGGGAAGTAAATTAATTTTTCCCTATCCATGCTCATTTTGCCTGTTGGTTATTTTTATATCAAGTACAAGGAGAAAGCCTTATCTCTTTCAGTATGGATTATATATGCTGTGCTCCTCTGTCCAACCAATTTAGATAAAACTAGATCCACCCCAGAGAAATTTTATTTGGGGGAGTGGGGTGGGAGGAGGAGATAAGGCCTCCTTGTCTAAATGAGTTATAAATAGCGGGCAAATAAATAGAAAGTCCCAGCTGCTTTGGGGAAAAAAAAAATATGTGTGTGTGTGTGTATGTGAGTGTATGTGTGTTTCTTGCTACTGTATAATTAGTGTGAGTCACTGGCCTCTTGGTTAGGAATGGGTGAGCGAGAGAAGGAGGAGCGTGTAGGAGATGCTTGGGGTGCCTTTAGCTGGCAGGAAGACCAGGCCTGTGTCTAATGAAAGTGATATCTGTTCTCCATTGAGTTTCCCCAAAAGAGGAAGCACAGAACAGATGGGGCACAAACAGCTCTCTGGCCCCTGTAGGGTGAGTCAGGAATAAAGGAACATCATCGTTCAATAGGTCCCCCAGACGACACACTGTGGGTGCATGCATAAGATGTGCCATGTCTGCGTTACATTTCCTGTTTGAGGCTCCCTTCCACAGAAGGTTCAATTGCTGCCAACCCGTGGTCTTCCTAACACTTCTCCTGATACCCCCACCTCCTAGGGGATTGCCTATTTGGTCTTTGGTAGCATTCCTGCTGGTAAGCTCCAAGATAGTTCCATTCCCTTTCTGGCCACCAGTCACTTTCTCAGAGAAAGGCAAGGCATCTCCAAGGCTGGCTCAATCTGTGGGAAACACGGATCTACACTGAGGTGTTACTAGAATGGAGTGTTACTGTGTGTTTATGGGAAATCATTCTACTACTCTGTACCAACCTCCCTGTCTACCACCCTATGTTGCCACTTGGCACACACACACACAGACACTCATTCAAAAACAGCCCGTCAGGAACTCCACAGGACTGTCTCACGCTTGCTGCCTAGACACATCCCCCATCTCTGTTCTATTGCTGCTTTGCCATGTTGGGGCACTGGGACTTTCTAACACAAGGCCCAGGCTAAAGTCAGGTGAGTGAAGGCACCTCAAGCATGATATTTAAGGAGGTGCTCAATTGCAGGTGCTAACTCTGCACTTGTATGTTCCTGAGGGCTGGGGTCGCCTTCAATCATACATTCCATGTGCCCGAATTGCCTCACCCTACTTTGGCTCTGCTGTAGGGCTCCCTAGATGTTATTCATAAAAGAATGTGGTGGGTTGAATAGTAGCCCCCAAAGATGTCCAGGTCCTAATCCCTGAGAAAACATCACCTTATATGAGGAAAAAACAAACAAACAAACAAACAAACAAACAAAAAAACGCTTTATAACTCTTAAGTCATGGATCTTGAGATGGAAAGATTGCACTGAACTGTCTGAGTGGACCCTAAGAACAATCAGAAGTATTCTTATAAGAGGAAATCAAGGATACTTGACAACGGGGACAACAGAGAAAGAGCAATTCCATGAAGGTAGTAGAGAAAGCAAAGTTTGAAGACTACTCTGTAGGCTTTGAAGACAGAAGGAAGCTACCACATAGAAGATCATGGGCAACTTCCAGATGCTGGCAATGGGAAGGATATGATTCTTCCCTGGAGCCTCTGGAGAGATGTGGTCCTGCTGCTGACACCTTGGTTCTGACCTCCCATACCCATTCTTGGAACCAGGACTGCAAGAGGAGAAATGTACTTTCTTTTAAGCCAACAACTTTTTGGTACTTAATTATAGCAATCATCTTTCCTCAACCCTTGGCTTCCCCAAGCCATGCAGGGTACTTGTGATATAGATCATAGACTGACCACTCAGCTGCACACACCAGACTCTAATTCTTGGCTTCCCCTCAGACTCCGTTTTCCAAATCTTTAGCCCACTGCCAAAGATGTGGCTTTTGCAGCTCCAAATCTGGGGATTGACCCAGGTGGTGAAGGTGGAATGCTGGGAAGGGGTCAGGAGTCTTGATAAGTATCACTTTGTCTGTGCTAGGGCATCATTTTCTACACTAAAACATTCACCTAATCAAAACAAGGCAGCCCAGCTCACCCTGAATATGCAAATAAGTAAACAGGATAAAAGAGGGTTAATTTGTTTGCTCTAGTCTCATAGTTAATATATAGTGTAATAAAGACTGTCTTTCTTCCCAACCTTTATCTACTCTTTCAAATAAGGAATTTAGAGCCCCCTCCTGGATCTTGCAGGATCTGGAATTTTAACATCTGCCACTTACAATAAGCCCAGAACCAGGGAGAAATACAGCCCAGCAACTGCTAGTAACCCAGCCTTCTTTAGTTACAGGTGGGGTATAGTGAAAACCTTACCAAACTTAGAAAGATCCCCTCTATTGATGCAAGCCCTTATCTTGCACCTTGCTGCAGGTGGTTGGTTCCTCCATAATCAAGGTTCTTCTGTGTATGCCTATGCAGCCTCTGGCATGAGCTCTGCTATGTTGAAAGAATCACACACTCTCAGCTCTCCTATTTGTGGGAGACATGCTTGATTTGCACCTACTCATTCATTCTGTAAGCACGAAAATCACAAGTGCCCTGCTGAGCTAATCTTCCCCTGATAGCCTTTGAGAAGAATGAGGGTGGCCTTTTGGTGGCCAGCATTTCTACCTGAAGCCCTGGCTCACTGCAATTGTTTACTTTCCTCCTCCTTACAACACACAGAATCTGTATCTTACTAATTCTGTCTCTTTACCCTTAAGCCAACTGGGCATAGTGCCCAGTACATAAAGGTCACTCAATAAATGTTTGTTCAACAAATGAATGAATTAATACATAAATATAATAAAGTAGAATGTTATTATTGATAGAAAATTAATTCTGGTATCTCTGAACAGCACCGTCTACAACTTGCCCTGGGGTAAGGGAAAGCCTAGGAGAATACTTTGAAGGATAAATTCCAGTCTGACCCTTTGGAGATGAGGTGAGGGAGCGCTGCAGTGATTTTTCCTTCTTGGTTTTTATATTTCATTTCGGTAACTACATCCCATCTCACCCACAGTGGAGCTGTACATCTCGTAGAGCACATCGACACAGAATGAGTGTGCCTGGGAGATTATGCGGGGAATTGAAGATGAACATCAATTTACTTGGGCCTGAAAATAAAAGTTTCATGGTAAGAAAAATCAGTAATGTGAATCTTTCCTTGAACTCAGAAATAGATGAATGGATAAGTCTAAGGAGTAATACTTTAGAAAACATTCAACAGAATCTGGGGAATCAGAGGAAGAATTTTGACCAGTGCCTGGGTGAGATGGGGACTTGGAGGGGTAACCTAGAAAAATACATGCAATTTGGAAAGCATTTTCTTCTGTCCTCCTTCTACTTTATCTTTCTCACTTTGACCAGGAGCTCGGCCTAAGGTGTGCATGGTTCAAAAAATTCATATTCTATCTGTCTTGTCCTTTCAGCCTTTTTTTTTTTTTGTGTGTGTGAGTAATTACATAGTTTAATCTGAGCATTCTTCTATTTCAAAGGCTGAGAAATCCTAGAGAGTGTGGATTGAGGGGATAATGGCAAGCCGACTGAGAAATAGGTTTCGATCTTTGATAGTAGAAAAACAAACCCTACAAAAATATGTTTGGTTTAAGGATCAGTCAATATCATAATCACAAGAGTGCTTTCTGTTTCCCGGTTAGTGGAAACAGAAAGGTGTGTGATCTGATAAAGTAGTGGAAAGAACACCACCTCTGGGGTCCAAAGGTACTGGGCCCCTGGTCTAATCCTGTCACTTGCTGACAGAATGATCGTGGGCAGGCCCTGCACTGTCTCTGACATCGTGACCACAGCCCACAAGTCCCGTTCCCGTAACCACTTGTCTGCTAATTCCAGTGTAGTAATGCTATTGTGCAGCATGTTAATGGTCTATTATCTGCTTTATTATTTTAATGCCATGACATCACTCTCCCTGACCATTTCCCAGGAACTTAATTGTAAATTTCCCTGGGTTAAATTATAGATTTGCTGTAAATTTCTTCTACATTCTTTTGCACCATTTCCCGAGGTTAAATTATAGATATTTTCCCAGCTATTTCTCTCTTTGGGTTCTATGACATTAAAAAATAATACTGAGTCATGCCTGAAGGTCATTATTGTTGGCCCTCAAATCTTTGTTAAATCTTCCCTCAGAAAATTATGGTCACAGCTGGGTGTGGTGGCATGTGCTTGTAATTGCAAGTTTGAGGCCAGCCTGGGCAACTTAGTGAGGCCTTGTCTTAAAATATTAACAAAATAAAAAGGGCTGAACATGTAACTCCATGGTAGAGCAACCCTGGGTTCAATCCCCAGTACTGGAAATTAAAAAAAAAAAAAGGAAATTAAAAAGAAAGAGATAAAAGGAAAGAAAGAAAATTTTGATCACATTCTATGAATGTGTGCACATGTGTAGGTATCTGCACATGCGTGTGCATATGTGTGCATGTATGTATATATATATATGTACCTACACATCTGTATTGTGTGTGCTTATATAGATATCTGGTAAATGGCTCTTAAGTTGATGTCAGTCCCTAAGCAGTAATCATGTATCCATTATCTTTGGCTTCTCTGAAAGCTTTGAGAGTTTGGAAATAGTTATATATAAAAAGCTGTCACTTTTGACACTGACGTGCTTTGTCACAGATCCTCTGTTGCAAAGAGCAAAAATGCACTCAGAGAAGCCTAAAGAGACAGGAGGTTGATTGTAAGAAGAGGCACTCACCTTGGAAGGTGCAGCCAGGTCTCACAGGGAATGTAACACTGCAGACTGGCTTGATCTTCTCCCTCAGCCCTTCCTGCTCCTGGGAACACATGGCCTCTTGTCTCAGTGCAGTCTGGCTTCTGCACAAAGCTCACAGTTTCTTCCGTGATTTCTGTGGTTTTGTCCCCATGTCTTTGGCTTGGGTATGATGTGACTCCAGCGAACCTGGGCACTAGCACAGAGGTCTAATGCATTTTTGGTTTCACAGAGCAAAATATACCTGGAAAAAAACAAAGAGAATTTTCTTAGGTTGGCCCAGGTCCCATCTGCTGCAGACAAAGGTAAGGTCAAGGTCAGGGTGGTAGCATATTTCTATGATGGATTCAGGTCTGTTTTACATTTTTAGTGTAGAAGGTAAAAAATAACCTTTTAAAAATATTGGACATTTTTAAAAGGACTTTAAAAATTGCCCCGAATCATTGATCCATAAATTCTTGTGGCTGAACTGTAGAGTAAGAACATTACACTGAATTCTGAAGCAAACAGTCACAAAAAATGGTCAATGAAACATTAATAAAAATGCAAAGGAAAGATAAATTCTAAGTTCTCATCAACAAGGATCAATTAAATGACCACTAAGTAGAATCTACTTCTGATATATTTTAAATCGCTAACTGTATGTGTGATAACATCCTTTAAGTTTAAAAAGTATTCAATAATGTACATAAAATAAAATCTAAAAATATATGCTTACAAATAAGCATGAATAAATTATAACATTCTATCAAAATATTTTCACATGATAACTGTCGTATGAATAGGGTTTATTTTCCTTTTTCCTCTACATTTCTGTAATTTGCAATTTTTAAGTTTATGTATAGATTATTTTATACTACAAATGAACTCAAATCCTTCCACCTTCCCCTTCCATTTTAGCTCCAGGGTTGTGATTGAAAACAGATTAAGATATTTGAACAGAGATAACAAGCAGAATTATACTGATAAGAAATTTAAGAAGTAAATCTAGCCAGGTGTGGTGGTGCATGTCTATATTCCCAACAGCTCAGGAGACTGAGGCAGGAGGAATGTGAGTTCAAGGCGAGCCTTAGCAAAAACGAGGTGCTAAGCAACTCAGTGAGACCCTGTCCCTAAATAAAATCCAAAATAGGGCTGGGAATGTGGCTCAGTGTTCAAGTGCCCTGAGTTCATTTCCTGGTACCTGCCCCCTCTCCCCTGAGAAAAAAAAAAAAAAGAAGCAAATCTAGTGTATTCCAATTTGTAGCAAAAATCTATCCTAAATAGCACATTTATTTTGCCAAATATCAATTAACCTTGGCCCTTTTTAGATATGTTGACACTTTTCTTGTCAAATAGAGAAAAATAATGATTACACAACCTGTGGCCTCCAAATCCTATTAAATTTTCTTGGAAGTCCTCATAAATGACAGCATTTGGGATATGCATTCTCCTACATAATTAAAAGAAACCTTAAGAAATGTCATTGATCCCTTTCTCCTTCTTGGGGAGAAAAAAACTTTAATTATAACTATTGGAGACCTATCAATATAGCCTAAAATAGCAACCACTCTGGTCTCTAAAAGAGGCTAGTGTTTCTTTTGCATTATAATAATGTTCCTTCCCTGCCCTTCTCCTGGCCTGCACACATTTCCTGAAAATTCAGGATTCTTCATGGTGTATGACTCTACTTTCATTTAACACCCGAATACCCCATTTGGAAACTGATGGTCAATAAAGTAAATTTTAACATCACTGACAAGAAAGAAACTCCTTTTTCTGAAGCACACATCTATGCGATTGTAATTCGAGAAGTTTTATTTTAATTTATCCATGTAGTCATAGATTTGTTCATTTATGTATTCATTAATTGGTTCAAAAGATATTTGTAGTAAAGTCTAGAAGAGCTGTCAAGAACACTTGCAACACGATTAGAACCATTAGAGGAACTATAAAGAACACCCTGAAGACTGGTCCATACAGTCTGCCAGATTCTAGGGGTATAGTAGATTAGTTAACAAGGTAAAGCTCCTGCCCTCATAGAATTTACATTTCAGTGAGGGACATAAAAAAAGAAACATACATACATAATACATGTAATATGATATATATGTACATTATATATATATAAAACATAGTACTTACATATATACATATGAATGATATATATCACAAAATGCATACATACAATTGCCATAATGTGCATGTGTGTGTTTGTGTAGCACATATATATTAGGTATAGGTGTGAATAAAATGTGCGTCTGTTGGGTTACACGCCACAAAGACTGTGTTCCTAGAATGGGCTTGGGAGTTGCATACACTTTATTTTAAACTCTGGCTCTGCTAAGTATCAGCTTTGTGAACTTAAGCGAGTGACTTTCTTTTTTTAATATTTATTTTTTAGTTATAAATGGGCACAATATCTTTATTTTATTTTTATGTGGTGCTGAGGATCGAGCCTGGTGCGTCACACATGGTAGGCGAGCGTTCTACCTCTGAGCCAAAAACCCAGCCCCAAGTGAGTGACTTTCTGAACCTCAGTTTCCTTACATGTAACAAGGAAATATGGCTTTGGTCCATAGTAAACCCCAAATAAATATTGGCTATAATTTCATTATCAGTATGAGAGGTCAATAACTATTTGTAATACACAGATATATTTGCACACGTATTACACCATAAAGGAAAATACAAAAGGATAAGGAGATAGAGAAATGGAGCTACTACTTTAGAAGTTTGCTCCCTCTGAGAAGCTGATATTTGAGCAGATACCGGAATAAAATGAAAATGGTAAAGCATGCGTGTAACCAAGGAAGGGTATTCCAGGCAACTAGAACAGAAAGTGCAAATAGATTGAAGTGGAAGAGGATTAGGAGCTGGGTAGAAAGTACTATTTACATATACTGTTTGCTCTGCTTTACTACCAGCATAGCAGAGCTCATATTCTATGTTCCAACTGAAAGTAAAATGTTCCCGAGGAGCCAGAAAATCACAAGGGAGAATTGCCAAGGAACACAAAATCGACCCCAGGCCTGGACTCTTCTAGAAAGAGAGGTGTGCACAGTGATGATAATTTATTTTCCACTTTTGGTCCAACATGAAAGGAGTTTGATTCTCTATCCAAACCAGCAACTAAAAAGCTCAACAAACTAAAAATATCAACAACTTTCCATATATCTATCAAAGTAATGAAGTCACAGGACAAAACTCTGCCTTGAAAATTGGAGAGACTCATAGCTGATACAGATCATCATAACATGGTGGAGCAGAAACAACCAAACAAAAACCTTCTAGGGAACCAGTTCCAGGAGAGAAAAACTTTGATGAACTATTGGATGTTCATGTAGACAAGCCTGAGATTAAAAAAAAAAAAAAAAAAAATCAAGTGAGACTTAGTCTTTGGGGGCCTCCATGCTTTTGTGAGTTGTACCTTTAGGAGCTCTATGAGCTTCCCAAAGTAAATATCAGAAAAAAATAAAAATAAAAATTCCCTAGTGCTTCTGACTGATTACCAGACACTAATCTGCTGGAATTTATCAGTGTCTAACTGACCTGAAAGTAGAGCAATCCCAGCTTCAACCTCTTCTAGACTCATACATCGCGGAGAAGGGCAATACTCAACTGCAGTTACCTTTAGCCATCCTGTATCATATAAGTGGGTGAAAGCAATCCCCAAACCAAAGCAATGGGAAAGCATTTGCCATATTTACAGACCAGGGAAACAGGTTCACTGAAATCTGCTTTGCCCCACACACCTTATTACCATATCACTTAGACCTATTTTACATACTTCCTTTTATCCAGTACATAAAGGCACCTTTCAATAAAAAAGTATGTGGCACACTAAAAGGCAGAAAACACAATTGGAGAAGGAAAGAGCAAGTATCAATACCAGACCCTGACATGTCAGGGATTTTGTAGATATCAAACTATTAATTTTAAACAATATGACTAATATGCTAATGGAATATATAGGTGACATAGCAGATCAAATAATGTAAGCAGAGTTGATTATTCTAATGAAGTAGAGATGAATATTCAAAAAGAAATGTTACAAATACAAAAAGCTGTAACAGAAATGAAGAATGTCTTTGACGATCTCATTGGCAAACTTGAGGCACATGAGGAAAGAAACTTTGAACTTGAAAAGATCTTAATAGAGATTCTCAAAACTAAAAAGGGAAAGAAAAAAATAATGGCCAACTAAAAGAATAAGATATCAAAGAGTTCTGGGGCAAATACAAAAAAAATGTAATATATGCAAATAAGAGTTCTAGAAGGAGAAGAAAATGAATAAAATAAATATTTGAAGCAATAATGACTGAGAATTTCCCCCTAATCACAGGTCCAGGAAGCTCAGAGAACACCCAATAGCATAAATGCCAACACTCAACCAACACCTGGGCATATAATATTCAAACTGCAGAACACCTCAAAAGAAGCTGGGGTTAGAGGGGGGAACTTACATACAGAGAAACAAAGATAAAATTTATATGTGCTCTCTCCTCAGAAACCATGCAAGAAAGATTGTGAAGTTAATTATTTAAAATGGAGAGAGACAGAGGGAGAAAGAGAAAGCTTTCTAGCCTAGAATTTTTACCCTGAATGCTTCCAAAGTGAAGAAAAAATAAAGATGTACTCATGCAAACAAAAATTGAGGGAATTTGTCCCCAGCAGACATGTCTTGTCAGGAACTTGGATGTACACAAATAAAGGAAAGGCATGAAATAATAAAGGAAGTTAAAAGAAGGTTTTAAGCTCTCATAATAATTTGTGCAAAATAATTGTTAGAACAATGTATTTAATTATATATATGCTTATGTGCAATAATGTATTCATATGTATATATAATGTTTATTCATGAGGGGGATAAATGACATCAATGATAGCAGGAATAAGAAGAAGGGATTAAGAATATTATAATGTAATTGTAATATCTATGAAGTAATATATAGAATTGATATAATGAGAAAGTAGAACCATGTAAAGTGCTGAATTAAAACCACAAATGGAAGAAAAAATAGAAAGCACAAACAGGAACATACAACACAGAAAACAAACAGAATATAGTTTAACAAAAAAAAAGTGAACATTCCACTTATGTCAATAATCGCTTTAAGCATCCATAGTTGAAATGTACCAATTAAAAGAGATTGCCTGGCATGGATTAAAACACTAGACCCAACTATATGTTGCTATTTAAAAAAAAAACTACTTTGAAGGTAAATAGAAGCAGATTAAAAGTAAAAGAATGGATGAAAAGTATACTAAGTAAAACTAGTAAAAAGAAATTGAGATTAGTCATATTAGTTTTTAGAAAGAGCAGACTTTGAAGCAAAGAAAGTTATCAGAGAGAAAGAGATGTATTACATAACGATTGAGAGGTCAAATATCCAAGAACACAAAACAATCCTTATTGTGTATGCCAAATTATGTTAAAATATACAAAACAAATACTGAGAACTGCAAGAAGAAATAGGTGAATCCATTATTATAAAAGGGGACTTTGAGATTCTTCAGTCTGTTCAGAAATGAACAGATTCAGCAATCGGAAAAGCAATACAATTTGTCAAAACTCACATAAGAAACAATAGACAATATGAATAGGCATATATCTATTACTTATATTGAGTCAATAATTATTAGCCTTTTCAGAAGAGAAAGAAAAAAGCTGAATTTAATAGCACCTTCAGTCAAGTGAATGCAATAGACATCTATAGACTACTTCATCCAAAAACAGCAGAATATTCAATATTCAAGTTTATGTGGGCTGTTATCAAGATAGATCACATTCTGGTCCGTAAAACACACCCCCAAAACTTAAAAAGAATAGAATCATACAATGTATATTCTCTGATCTCAGTTGAATTAAAATAGAAATGATGACAGAAAGATACATGAGAAAATGCCAAACCAGTGGAAAATAAACAATATACCTATAGATAACACGCAGATCAAAGAAGAAATCTAAAAATTAATTTAAAAATATTTTGAACTAAATGCTTATGAATATACAACTTATTAAAATATATGAAATGCAGCAAAAGCAGTGCTTAGAGGGAAACATATAGCATCAAATGCACATGTTAGAAAAGAAGAAAGATCTAAAATCAGTCATTTAAACATCTACCTTAGAAAACTGGAAAAAAAAAGAGAAAATTAAAATCCAAAGAAATTAGAAGAGAGAAATGAAAATTTATGGGAGAAGTCAATGAATTTTTAATAGATATTAGAAAAAACAAATAAAATTCTTATTTTTTAAACATCAGTAAAACTAATAAGCTTCTAGTAAAAAGAGGAGAAAAGAGGACACAAATGATTATCATCAGAAATGAAATAATATACATCACTGCAGATCCATGAACATTAAAAGGATAATAAAACATATGATAAATAACTGTCCTCATAAATTTGATAACTTAAATCAAATAGGCCAAATTTTTGAAAGATGCAATCTGGGGTAGGAAAAACGGTGGAATGAGATGGATATCGTTAACCTAAATATACATATGAAGACACAAATGGTGTGACTCTATGTTGTTTACAACCAGAGACATGAAAACTTGTCCTCTATATGTGTCATATGAATTGAAATGCATTCTGCTGTCATATATAACAAATTAGAATATATATTAAAAATAAAAACAAAAATTCACATAAGCATTAGATAATAAGAATGGGCCTATATGTATTAATAATATTGAATCAATAATTAGTAAACTTTCCAAGAGAGAAAGAACCAGGTCCACACGGGTTCACTGGCAAATTCTACCAAACATTTAAGGGAGAAATTATATTAATTCTTTATAATACTTCCTAAAAGTCCAGAATTACCCAACACTCAACCCAATAAAAACACATTACAAGAAAATTAAACTAAAAACCAATATCTCTCATGAATATAGATGCAAAAATCCTCAGTAAAATATAAGCAATTCAAGCCTTATTTTATATAAAATGAATTATACCCACCAACAACAGGTATTTGCTCCAGATATGCAAGGCAAATTCAACATCCAAAAATCAATTAATATAATTTATGACATCAATGTGCTGAAGTAGAAAAAATTCACATGATCTTATCAATAAATATACAAAAAGATTTAGTAAAATACAATGCCCATTTATGATACTTTCAGCAAACTCAGAATATTATGAAACTTCCTCCACTTGAGTGTCCAAAAAATTCAGTTGTTTGGGCATGGTGGTGCATGCCTGTAATCCAGTGGCTTGGGAAACTGAGGCAAGAGGATCATGAGTTCAAAGCCAGCCTCAGCAATGGTGAGGCTTTAAGCAACTCAGTGAGACCCTGTCTCTAAATAAAATACAAAATAGGGATGACAATATAGCTCAGTGGTTGAGTGCCCTGAGTTCAATCCCCAATAACTAAAAAAATAAAAATAAAAAAAATCCAACAGTTAAAATCATACTTAATTGTGAGAAACTCAAAGTTTTCCCCTAAGATTTGGAGCAGGCAAGAATGTACTCTTTCAGCAATCCTTCTGACATTGTCCTGTATGTCCTAACTTACGTAACAAGGCAAGACAAAGAAATAAAAGGCACACTGATTTGGAAGGAAATTTTTAAATTACAAACATATAACCACTTATATTAGCATCCAGAACAACAAAATTCTTAGATACAAACATAATAAAATGCGCATAAGAACAATATGTGGAAAACTGCAGCATTCTTAAAAAAGAAATCAAAGAATTAAATGGAGAGATGTCATGTCCACGAATAGGAAGACTCAATAATGTCAACATGCCAGTTCTTCCCAGCTTGAGCCATCCCAATAAAAACCCCAGCAAGTTATTTTGTTGATATTGACAAACTGATTCTAAAGTTTATATGTACGTGCAAAGAATTCAAAACACCAACTCAATATTGAAGTAGAAGAACAAAGTTGGAATATCGATGGTACCTGACTTCAAAACACTGACCATATTGCTGTTGTATGATATTGATGAAAGAGGAGTATCAACAGATCAGAATAGAGAACTTAGAAAATTACCCACGAAAATATGCTCAACTTGTCTATAACAAAGGACCAAATGCGCCAGTCAGAATTAAACAGTCTATAACTATATAGAGGAAATTTGTCTTTTTCAATAAATGATGCTGGAACAAATTGGACATCACACTAAAAAAAGGTATCTAGTCACAAACTTTACACCCTCCACAGAAGTTAACTCACAACGGATCACAAACCTAATGGTAAAATGCACACTATAAAACTCTCAAAGTAACATAGGAGAAAGTCAAGTTGCTCTTGAGTGTGGTGATGATGTGAGAGGTGTGGTCCATGAGGGAAATATTTCATTAAAATTAAAAAACTTCTACTCTATGCAAAGTAAGTTCAAGAGCATGAAAAAATAAGTCACACACCTTGTGAAAAAATACTTGCAAAAGACACATTTGTTAAAGTACTATCATCTAAACTGTACAAAAATTCTTAAAAATCAGAAAATATACAATCTGATTAAAAGACAGTTTATAAAGTTTATAGCCTGATTAAAATGATGTATAATTGTTTATAAAAGCCTAGACCTAATGCCTCACCAAAGAAGATATAAAGATGATAACTAAGCATACAAATAGATGGTCAATATCATATGATGTTAGGGAATTGCTAATTAAAATGAGATACAGCTGTATATTAGAATGGCCTAAATCCAAAACACTGGCAACACCAAATGCTGACGAGGAATTTTCCTTAATGAGAGTAGGAATGAAAAATGGCACAGTGATTTGCAAGACAATCTGATGGGTTCTTACAGAACTGAACATAATCTTAACATGACCCAGCAATTGCACTGCTTGCTGTTTATCCAGATGAGTTTAAATGTTATATCCACACAAAAACCTGCACGTGGATGTTTAAAGCAGCTTTATTCACCATCACCAAAACCTGGAAGGATCCAAAACATCCTTCAATAGCTGAATAAAACATGATACATCCAGGCAATGAAATAGTATCCGGTGCTGAAAGGAAATGATATATTTAAGCTGTGAAAAGACATGGAAGAATCTTGGATGCTACTATGGTTTAGAGGTGAGGTGTTCCCCAAAAGCTCGTGTGTGAGACCGTGAAAGAAGATTTGGAGGAGAAATGATCAGGCTTAACCCAATCAGTGAATCAATCACCTGATGGGATTAATTGAGTGGTAACTGAAGGCAGGCGGAGAAGCTGGAGGAGGTGGGGCACTGGAGGCATGGCTTTGGGGTATACATTTGTATCTCACAGGTAGAGCTCGCTCTCTCTGCTTTCTGATCATCCTGTGAGCTGCTTCCCTCCACCACACTCTTTCACCATGCTGTTCTCCCTCACCTAGAACTATGAGCCCCCAAATAAACTTTTCCTCCTCTACAATTGTTCTTGTCAGGTCTTTTAGTCACAATGGCAAAAAAAGATAACTAAAACAGATGCATATGATTAAGTGAAATATGTCAATCTAAATAAGTTATATACTGCATTATCCAACTATATGACATTTTGGAAAAGGCAAAACTATAGAAATAGTGAGAAGCCCAAGATTGGTAGGTGGGAGGTATAAATAGGAGAACAGAAAAGGTTTTAGGGTACTGAGACTATTCTGTGAGGTACCGCAGTGGCGGTACCACATCATTATACATTTGTCAAAACCCACAAAGTGTACAACTCCAAGTATGGACCCTACAGTAAAACTGACCTTGGATGCTAGTAGTGTTTCATTTTAGGTCATAGATTATAACAATGGTCTTATTGTTGTGAGAAATGTTGGTGGAATGGGAGGTTGTAGGTGTGTGGGGCCAGGGTTTATGGAAATGCACTGTACTTTTTTTTTTTTTAATTTTGTTGTGAATTTAAAACTACCAAAAAATAAAGTCTATTTAAAAGAAAAAAAAACATATTGAGCTCACCTACTAAAAATGCAATGATCGCCAATATTTGTTGGGTGCTTACTGTGAACCAAGGTCAGCTATTTTTTTTTTTAAACATATGAGGAAAGTGAGATCTAGGGAAGTTAAATCACATTTATGATCCTGAGGCGAGTACTTAAGAGCCAGAGCCATGTAAACTCTAGTGTGTGTGAGTCCCAAACTCATTCTAGGAGCATACTGTCTCCATCGTGTGGCCCAACAGGAACACATTAACGTTAGTAACAATAAGCTGATGTCCCTCACTCCCCAGGAACAGTGGCGGTAGGAACATGACCACTGCACCCAGAGCAACATGCTCAGATTCAGAGGGAGGGCAGGCATCTGTAGCTGTGGCAGGTAGAGATCTTCCAGGGGACTCATAAGAACAGCAGATGTACCTATGCGTGGTCACACTGGCAATGACAAGGGCAGTGGTGGAGGTGCACAGGGCAAGGAGGGGTGCAGAAACTGAGTAGTGGATAGAGGAGGAAGGGAGCTCCCTCCCACTTCAGTGATGGGGCCATGCAGGCAAGAGGCTGTAGAGACTGAGAAGCCAATTCCTCCTGATATGTCCCATTTCATCTCACAGGTCTTCAGGATGTTGTGTCCTAGGAAATCAGAACTGGCCAAAGCAAGAAGGATTAACGGTGCCTTCTTGATTGACATATTTAAGAAACTTGAAAACCTACTATGGACACATCATTGCTGACTAAAATAGTGGCTGTACCATGATGTGACCTTTTAAGTCTGGATATAAACTGAGAGCTGGAGATCTAAATCCAGCTTGTCGTTTATACAAAGGGATCTGATAGTAGAATTTCAGGGCCTTTTAGAATTGGAGTTATGGTTGAGCTCAATGTAAATCTTCCTTATTGGTCTTGGTATAATTGTGATTTTGGTTCATGAAAAAATATAATCAAAGAAAGCACCCACGGAATAAATCTGCAGAATTCTGATCACCTCTGCAGCATGTGCTATTTGCTGACCAAGTAGTAATTGTCAAGAAAGTATGACCTAGACCTGAGCACTTACCCTACTCAGTGTACTGTGCCAGGTATGCTTTTATCACCTCATTTAATAACAGTAATCTATGGTGAAGATAGTAGGTATTCCCTTAGATGATGAAAGAATTGTGGTGATTTCCCAAAGGCTTAGGGTTGGGTTATAGGAAGCCTTGCATTTTTCCACTCCAAGTTTTGTCATGTTTATTCTATTTGCCCACACTGAAAATATTATTTGTCTTTTACTAGTTTAAGCAGATTACCAGACACTAAGGCACCAAAGAACAGAAGCCATCATATAAGAAGGGGTTTAGCCATAAAATGCACAATGAGTGGAATTCACAAATACTAGAAAATTCCCCAGATCTGTGAGTCTGGGCTTTGTTTGCTTTTCTGGTCCCTCCTGTCAGATTAGGTGCCCCCAAAACACAATACGAGAGATTATTCAGGTTTTCAAGGAGATCTCGAACTGCTCACACCCCTTTTCCATAGTCTGTGTTGTGGTTTGTCTCAGATGTGGAAAGAAATTGTACTTATTATTTTAAGGAGATGTGTCTTGGTAACTTTTTATTCGTGGAAGCTGCATTGCTCACTGAAAGATTGACATGTCAATTGAGTGGGGAAATGGGAGCATTTTAGCTTTTAAGCTGTTCTTGAAAAACATTGCAAGACACCTGCTGAAAGAGGCTTTAGTCCTGAATACCAGGCGGTCAATATCACCACAAAGAAATGTGATAAAGAGGATTTAGTGAAAGGTTAAGGAGAAGCAAGCCTCTTTGGATTCCATGATAATAACTTCCAGGATATTTCTCATGATGGTGGAGGACTCACAAGTGCTTTGTAGATTTTAACCCGTGCGAAGTCCTCGCAGGTGGGAAGGACTTCTCAGGAACACTCCTCTCGCCAACATTCCGTGCTTCCATCTTTCAGTGTTCAAGTGATTGGCATTTCTAGTACTCACTATCTTCATAGTTAGCACTTCTGGTCTTTCATTATTTCCATTTTAGGGAATTTCTTATTCATTTTTTAAAAAAATAATCATTGGGTTTTAGGGGGATTTCTAGTTTGGGAACTTATTTTTAAAGTCATTTTTTTGTTGTTGTTGTTCTCAAGGTCTCTGCATCTTCCTGTAATACTCAGGTCAAACGTAGCTTACCCTTGGCAAATACTCCCTTTCCCCAGACACACACACTGGCTTAGATACATCACCTTTGTGGGAATGAGCCTTTTTCAGAACTCCTAGAAACATATATAAATTGGTGCAAATGTAAGTTTAAATAACATGTTTAGTATATAGAATTGAAGAAAGTATCAACAGACAAACTATAACCTCAAAAATGTTGCCCATGTTTGCCTGGTCGGGTAAAATTCTCACTAAATCTCTACTCTCCTTGTCTCATCACTGTGATAAAAGCACAGCTCAAATACCCAAGTTCCTTCGAACTTCACAGTGAAACCTCCTTCTTTTACTAGGACAAAATGCATCCCTAAGGAGTCCTTGTTTCAAATACAGCTCTTCAATAGTGAAGGGGTTTCTCTTTCCATAGGGTTGCCAAGTTGGACTGTAAAGTGCAATGTTTTGAATTTATCATGTCATGTTCATCTTCATGTTGATATGGTTATGGTATCTATGACACAACACAACTGTGGGACTCTTGTTACTCTCTGGCCTTGATTATGGACTAATACCATGATGATTGTTTATTCACAAGAGCCTGAGATTTCCTCAAGCATGAATCGACAGTTTTACATTCAGCCCAGACCACACGACTATGTGGCAAAATTTGATTAGGTTCCTCATGTTCCACAGTCGAGTAAATGCAAAGATGCTGGAATATGCCATATTTTCATTTTTAAAAATGGAAATTTCAAGACATCATTGTCTTTGTATAGCTCACTTTCATTTTTCCTAAATTTACATTGCTCTTTTTAAGGTTAAAGGATACTTACTAGTTCTCTGTTTTGGGAGATTCCAAAACTGAATCTATTCAAAATTACAGGCTGTCTTGCTTTGCTTCTGTTCAGCATATTGTCCAAACCCCCAGATTGCCCTCTTCATATGTGTCATGGGTCCTACTCATTTAAAGAGCACAATCAAGAAACACATTAGAAGCTGGTTTTACTGAGAGCACAGAGAGTTTGAATACCTGATCTCTGTGTTGGCCATTTCACATTTTACTATCTGGGGTCAATAATTTACTGTCTGCAAAACTCAGGTCCCAAGATCTCCAAGATACCAGTTCCTTACAACTTCACAGTTTACCTTTTTATCTTGAATATGGCCCCAACAACTTTTTAATTAATCAGGGTGTGAGTGTGTGTGTGTGTGTGTGTGTGTGTGTGTGTGTGTGTGTTATGGGGAAAAGTAGATTGATAAACTTTTTCTTTCAGTGATAGTTGAAAAGAGAGTTAGGGTGTAGAAATTTTTCAATCTTCTCAGGAGGTCTGAAATGGACATTCACACTGTTTGGCCTGATGAAAAATAAAGTCTTCCCTGGGAGTTAATGTCTTATTATATTAACCTCATAGAAAGAAAATACTTTGCTGTCCCATATCTTTTACTGAATCATCTTTCTATTTTCTCTTTAGGTTCTAACTTGAGGGGAGATGCCACTATTAATCTAGAATGAAAAATGCCAAGTTGTATGCATTGTTCAGGTAAATAGAGGTGCATTCATATTTTAAGTGCTGGTAAGTCAACAATTTGTTGAGCTGCCAAAAATTTTAAAAATTTTTTTCAATTCCCAAAATTTTAAAATGAAAACAATTACTATGAGTTTTTAAAAGTTAATGTTCAAATTATAAGACTATTTTTCCTATACCCCATGAGTCTCCTTCTGAAGTTTGAATATGTACATAAGCATCTGAGATGTCTGGAAAGGGCAAAGCTTTTGACATTTTAACAGTTGATATTATGAGTGCTTTGAATTTGATGAATCACAAAACAAATCTTCTTTTGCTGGAGTAATTCAAATTTGGGTGCTGTAAACACGGTGTTGAGAGCCCTTCCAATTACCTTTAGGAGAAAACAACATTGCCTTAAAAATAATATAGGATATAGCCATCCCTTGGGAAAACAGCAATTCTCATTGAATGTATTTTTTTTTAAAAGCAGGAGAAAGTCACTCTTCCAAATTAGTTAAACTGATTATTTTGTTTTAATATAAAGTGGCCAAACAGAAACTGTTTAGTTTGATGAGTAATCTCTTGAGTGCTACAAGCAAGAGCTTGAATATAATTTGTAAGAGTTAAACATTGTCTATGGTTTTTAGCATATATATTTAATCTGGTTGCACAAAATATGCTCAATTAAATATACAATTTTAAGATTACAAAGACCATGAATCCTGCTGCTATAAACATGTAGCATGCGATTCATATCATCGAGTGAATTTGATTACTAAGCATTCTTGTCTCCTTGATAAAACTTTATTAGGTGCTTCTAAAAGCATTTGTTGTTGCTGCTGCTGTTGTTGTTAAAACCTTTTGTCACTAGGAAATATATCAAAATTTTTTCTTCATCCATGATATCAGTTTTCATATTATTTTGTGTATTGTTTCCTCTTTGTAGTAACTTTCTGGAAAGATACTTACTTCATGACTTTGGCAAGTCATTGGGAAAATATATTTTCTTTCATTTAAACCATATGGTCACCAGCAATGACCCCTTTTCCAGCTTTCTCCATTATTTCCTCAATGAGAAGGGCTTTGATCACCCTGTTGACCAATATTGCATATCACTTACCTATATATTATTAGTGCACAGGTTAGTTTTATTTTAATAGTTGATATTTCCAGTTTAAGTTGCATGTTTTTCTCTGTGATTCTAATTATCAAGACTTGCAATCTTCATGGGTTGTGCCATGCACAACTCTATGGGATGTTCGTTTGGAAAGTTAGCTCCACAGAGCTTTCCTCTGTGTGACTCATGATTATATTCTGGTAATCAGCCTCTATAACTCTGCCTTTGAAACTATGGATGTTGGCTCGGTATTCTGGAACAGTGAACTGCCATTTCTTATGCTCCTTATCCACAAGCCTTCTCACATTCAACAAAAGTAATCAAATTTTAATGAAGAGTCACGTTAAACATGAGCTATTGTCTCCTCTGGCCATATCCAGGTCATTCTATGCTCATTTCCCTGGAGAAAACTCCATGTAAAATGTAGAATGAATTCCTACACCTCAAAAATGATACACTTTCTCCCACATTCTGTCAGTCAACAAACTTGTACCAGGCATGTCCTACTTCTCAGGCTCTGTACTACTACTATACTTGAAGAGAAATTTTATATAGAATAAGCCTTCATCTCTCTTATCAAAGAGGATGAAAAAGAGGAATATGAGAAGAGGGAAAACTGGAAGTGAAATACAAGGGCGATTGAGCCCAGCTGTTATAGTTTGGGTCTGGAATGTCTGCCAAAGGCTCATGTATTGAAGGCTTAGGCCTCAAGTTGAGAGGTGGGGCTTTTGGGGAGTGATAGAATGTGAGGGCTCTAACCTCATCAGTGAGAACTGTAGGAGGTGACCTAGATAAAGGCGGTGTGCCACTGGGAAGTGCATCTTGATCCTGGCCCCTCCCTCTGTCTTTTTTCCTGGATGCATGAGATGACCAGCTTTACTCCTCTACACCCTTCTGCCCTGAAGCTCTGCCTCACCACCAGCCCATGGTGATGGAACCAGCAGACAGTGGCCTGAAATCTATGAAACTGTAGCCTCGACATTGATTTTCTCAGGTATTTTGTCACAGTGACAGCCATCGAACACACCAACATTTGATCTTTGAAAAGATTAACAAAACAGACCTCAGACAACAATGAGTAAGAAAAACAGAAAATATAAAAACATACTGAATGAAAAGAAGTGATTGCTTTAGAGATATTTAAAGTTTAAACATTTTAAGACAATAATGATAGAAGAGGAAAGAAGATATACGCATAAAGACAATCTGCTCATTAGTAATACGAAAAATACAAGTGAAAACATCAATGAGATTTCTTTTTAACATTATTGATTAACATTGGAAAGCTAGGGGATGCCACGTATTAGCAGGCTAAAGAATCCAGGGATCAGGAAAACTCCTTCACTGTGAGATTAAGTGCACGGGGTCTATCGCTCAGGGCAGTGAGCTGACAGTACCTCATCAAGTTTAAAACACGCATGACTCAATACAGGGCTTTTATACTTCTGATTTTACATGCCATGGAATGGTTGATTTCATGTGTCAACTTCACTGGGCCATGTGCAATTTAATGTTTGCTCAGGTATGTGTTCAAACATTATTCTGGGTGTTTCTCTGGGGATTTTTTTTTGAAGAGATTAACATTTTAATTCATAGACCAAGTAAAATAGATGTACTCCCTATGTGAATGTGAATGGGCCTCATACAATCAGTTGAGGGCCTGAATCGAACAAGAGGATGACCCATTCCTGAATATAAAATTTATCTTGTCTGATGGCCCTTTGAAACATTACACTAGATTTATCTTGCCTTTGGACTGCAACTGAAGCACCAGCTTTTCCTGAGAGCCTGCCAGCCTTTGGAGTGGAACTATACCACTGGCTCTCCTGGGTTTCTGAGCTTATGACTCAAAATGAAAATCTTGGAACTTTCTAGTTTCCATAATTGCACAAGACAAATCTCTCCCCGCCAAATGTCCTGTTGCTTCTGTTATCTAGAGAACCTTGACCAGCACATGTCATAGTTGTTACTTACCAGTCTGTGGAGGACATAGATAAGGGTGCTCATTGTGTTTGTAGAGGTAGAAACCTGACGGGGAAAATAAGATACAACTCATACCATGGAGGGCTAACCCATCATTAGAAACAATGGATCTAATATAGCAAAATGGGTGAAGCTAGACTGATGCAGGGGAAAAAAAAAATATATATATATATATATATATATATATATATATGAAACAGAAAGAAACGTATTACAGGATATTAGTATAAATTGAAAAGGCATGCATGTAAAATAGCAGTAGGCATTTTGCAAGAAGAATGCTAATATTTTGCAAGAAGAATGCTAATATATATATATATATATATATATATATATATATATACACACACACACACACACACACACACACACACACACAAATTTTGTCTGGCATGGGAGAAGGAAATAGGAGCAGGCTATTGGATGAATAATTGAATTAATTATACAAATAGGAAGATTTTGCAGATTCCAGTGGAAATAATGTACCCCAAACCGAGGAGCATGAACTTAAGACTGTACTTTAGAGGGGATAAAGAAAATCTGATATTGTCTGATATCTAATTAGATTACTTTAGACTGGACAATTAAACCAAAATCCAACTTACCAGGATCAGATATTCTTAGAGCTGGAAAGGCTTCTGGAGGCTATTAATCCAATGTGACAGGCAATGCTGAGTCACCTCTCCACCCACCCTGGGATGTACCATGCTGGTGATAAGCTCAGCTGTTACCTATGGATCATGTGACTGTTAGAAAGATCTTCAATGTACGGTTAAAACTCTGTCACTTCAAGGCTTTTGGTTGGCTCTAGGATTTAGGGTTCAAAACACTTGGTTTCCTTTTTCCAAATTTCCTTTGCTTCATTTTGGTCTCAACATTTCACTATAGATATGAACATTTTTCTTTGTATTTGAATCTTCATTATAGTGATTCTAATTGTCTTAAGAACAAAGGATAAATGATCTTCCCTCAACTTTCCAGCCTCGATGTACAGTAAGAAAAGCATTTCTGTAGCCAACAAAAGCCCATAAAGCTTAGAATTATCTTGAATTTCTTTTTACTTCCACTGAAAGTATAATTAAGAACCCTATAAAGGAAGAGAATTGAGTTTCAACATTGAAATGTTGGTTAGACAAAAGTTTGATCTTAAATGTGAAACTATAATTTATTTAATAATTTTCATTCTGAATGGTGATGGTATTTAGCCAGGGTCAAAATATCACTTAGAGATGAAGTTGGGTGTGTAATCAAAACTAGATAAACAAATGTGAAGTGTAATCAAACATAGAGGTTTTTGCCTTCCCTTTCATTGATTTCCATTATGGAAAATAAGAACACCATAGTCTTTCTCTAAGAAAGTATCAGTTTAGATAAAATATTTTGCAATTGCTAAAACACCAAATATCTGATAACTCAGACATCATAAAAACACAATTATGCAAATTCAAAGAGAGTGGTTCATACTAATTCTTTCACTAACAACAACTAAACAGGCAAATGAAATACAGAAAGCTTTGTCTTAATAGCAACAAAGACCTAACAAGGTATTGAAGATTGCTGGATCTAGTCATTGACTGAAAATTGGAGCAGAAAGATTAGACCAGACTCTTCTGGTAGATGCTCTATGGACCTCTTCTTAAGAATTAGGAGGAGGCAGCTGGGAGGTAAGAGTTATGCAAACCCAAGTGATGGCATTAAGTGTTGAGCCAGGGACAAGTCAGATCAACAAGACTCCTCTCTGCCTTACACAGCATGCACACACATTGAGATCTTGCCAACATTCTGTAAATCTATGAGAAATAACTGAGAGGTGAGCAGAATTTCAGCCAACACATGGTGTTGACAGATATGAGGACCAGATTAGGGTTCGGGTTCATGAACAATGGCCCATTCTGCAGAAGTTATTTATTTTTTCCACATGAATCCCTTTGAAAGTCGGATGAAGCTTATGGACCCCTTCTCAGAGTAAATTTTTTGTTGATGTCTACAATAAACTAGGCAGACTTACAAATTAACTAGTGTCATCAAAATGTGTCTTGCAGTAAAATGTCTTCTTGTTATTCTGTGATTTTCTCAAAAAAAAAAAAAGAAAAACAAAACAAAAAACAAAACAAAACAACAACAACAACAAAAACACCTTTCCCAGAAATCTCTATGACAAACAACATATGAAGCATTTTTTTTCTTTTAATTTTAAAAAAACTCCTCACATCTCTTTATAATAAATCCCTCTTCCAGATTCCAGCCCTGGTAAACATTTTCTCTCCCTATGATTTTACCTTTTCTACCATATTGTTATTATATTATTATTATTATTATTGTTGTTGTTGTTGTTGTTATTATTATTATTATTATTATTATTATGATGATGATGATTATTATTATTATTTGGCAATGCTGGGATCGTGGATAGGGCCTCAGACATGTCAGGCATACCATGTCATTTTTGAGTGGGCCTTCTTTCACTTAGAAAAAGGAATGTGGGACCCATCCAAGTTGTTGAACACACCCATAGTTCATTCCTTTTTATTTCCGTGTGGTATCCAGAGTGTTGGTATACCAGATTCCATTTATTCATTCATCCTTTTAAGGAAATCTTTCAAAACAATTTCCAGGTGTTTTGTGATTAAGAATAAAGATTCTGTAAATATTCAAGTACATTTTTGTGTATGTGTGTGAACATAAGTTTTCATTTCTCGTGGGTAGAAAAGGATTGCTTAGTCTATTTGATTTATTGAAAATGCAAACTTCTAGTGTATTTTTGAAGAAAAGGCTATTTCTTTTAAACCCATAATAAATGCTACTTTAAAATGTAAAACTATTCTTTGGAGGATTTTCTGTGCTTCAATCAATGGGAAGAGTGGTTTGTAAATTATGAAGTCACTAGTTGCTTGTAATGGCTCTAGTTATAATATTTTATTAGCACTTAGAAAGGGACCTTGGTCTTTAATATTAAAGAGTAACATTTCCCATGTTTACTGTTGATTCACCATATCCCTTTCCCTGGTACTTGAACAGCCTGATTACCTGGCTGTGGGTCAAGTTTTACTGTGCTTATTGTTGATCATCATGTCATGATCAAATAGGTGCTATGGTATTGTCCTGGGTAAGGGGCTAGCCACACAATATTGAGGGAATCTCCTTGGAGTAATGACAAGGGTAAAGACAGTCTAGTGTAGGAGAAGATTCCAGGTCTGCATTAGAGTTCTTGTATTAGTTCTAGTTATGTCAGCAATTAGCCATATGATCTGGGAAAACACTTAGTCTCCATGAGCATCAGTTTCAAAGTACACACTAAGATAAGGCAAATGAAGTTCTTAGGAGAAGATCCTCTTGGAACTGGCTGTACCTACATTCTCCTAAAAGCAAGTTGTCAGATTCTGCAGCCTAAATGGCTTACTTAATACACCCCAGTTCATGTTGTGCTTGGCCAATTTGCTCAACTGTATCAAAGGATCTAGCTATATTCCTTACCTTTAATGGAAGGGTGGATTTTCTTTTCTAATTCTGGAACTACTGAATGCTGTAGTTACCCTATAAACTCCTTAGATCTACAATCCCCTGCCCACTAACTTTAGTACTTTCTTTAAATTTATTCAGGCCATATGAAGATATATTCCCTGGTACAGTCCAAGAAGTCTCAATATATGTGTGTAAATGTGTTGGTGGGGAAGGAGTCATTAAAAGGCACAATAGCTACACCCGAATGAGTGATATTTATTTTATACTAAATTTTAAATAAGATGGAAAAAGGGTATTGAAATGTTCTTTTAAAAACTAATATGTGATATGATGGCATATTTGCTTTTTTTATTTGGCCATTCAATAATAAGATTGAATCTTAAAACTATGAAAATGTCAAAGTAATGATGGGCATAAATGGTACTTTGAGAAATTTGCAATTACTGTAATGTGCATCTTCGGGATTGACTCTGGAAGTCGAACTGCTGGGTCCAAGAATAAATGTGCAGATGCAATTTTCCTGGGTATTGCTAACTTCCCTTACAAAAAGATTGAACACTTTGCATTTCCGCAAGCCATGCATGAGAATGAATATCTCCACAGATTCACCATGTACTATATTGAGCAATGGGGATTTTTGCAATTTTGATGGGTAAAAAAATAATATCTTATTATAATTTAAATTTACATTTCTTCTACTGTATAAACAAGCTTGAACATCTTTTCATATGATTGCAAGTCATTTACATTTCTTTTTCTGTGAATTTCTATTTATTTAGTTAGTCTCTGTTTTGGTAAAGTCATTGCCTTTCTTCTTTTCTGTTTTTGAAATCTCTAACACTGTCAGAAAAATTCAGAATTTGTTTGTTTTGTTAGTAATACTCTCCCTTACCCAGCTTGTAATGTGTTCTTTTGATTTGCTTGTGATATTTTTGTCACGTAAAGATTTATTATGTAATAAAATATACCTTATCTTTATTCCTTATTTGACACTTTGGATTTTGAGTAATAGATTAAAATATTTCCCAACTCCCAAAATATAAAGGGATTTATCCATGTTTTCTTCTGATAACTGTATGATTTCATTTAAATTTTGGGATCCATTCAAAAGCCTAATATACATTACAGGGAATGATTCAATTTTATCTTTTTTCCAGCTGTTCCAAACTACTAATCTAAATGTTCATATTTTTCCTATTGATTTGAGATTTTTTTTCTGTATCATATACTAAATTGCCACATGCAATTAGGTCTACTTTTTGATTTCCTGCTGTTTTATGGGTCAACCCATTAATACCTCACTGTTTCGATCATTGATGTTTTAGGAGATGTTTTACTTTTGGATTAGACTGGAATTCACTATTGCTGTTTTTCACAAAGAAGAATAAAACAGAAGACTCAGTTAATCTAGTTTAATATACATAGATTTATATGTACATGTATATATATACATACATATATATACAGAAATTGAAACAGTGTGGTACAGTATTGGCAAAGGGAGACATGGGATGAGAACAGATTAAAGAGCCAAGAAATACCTCTACACAAGTATGTCTAACTTATTTTTTAAATTATTGTTTATTTATTTATTCTAATTAGTTATACATGACAGGATTCTTGGATTCATTGTATTTTTCACTTCCCTGGTTGTACACAAAGTAAGGTCTGTCTAACTGATTTTTGACAAAGAAGCAACAAGAATTGATTGAAGAAATATGTCTTGAACAAATAGAACAATTGGACATCTATATGCAAAGGAGAATATACCATATTTATAAATGCATGTCTTACATGTGAAGTAAAGCACAGATTTAATATAAAATTTCTAGTAATAAATGAATTAAAAGAAAACACAGAAGAAACTCTTCAGGATACATGGCAAGATGAAGATGTCTGTATCAATAAAAGCTTGAACCTAAGAGCAAATACTGACAAAATGAGCTTCATCAGAATTAAAGCTTTTGCTCTGTTAAGAGAATGAAATGACAAGTTACAGACTAGTAGAAAATATTTGCAAATGGCATATGTCACAAAGAACTCATTTTTAGAATACATATACTTCTTGACTCGTGACTGGTTTAAGTCCCAATAAGTCCATTATAAGTTACAAATGTAATATCGTTAAGTTGAAAGTACATTTGCAACACCAAACCTACTGAACATCATAGCTTAGCTTCACCTACCTTAAATATGTTCAGAACATACATTCGCCTACAGATAGCCCCCATCTAACACAAAGCCTATTCTATAAGGAAGTGTTGCATATCTCATTTACATACTCAGATGTGAGACTTGTAGACATGATAGAATGTGAAAACATAATAAAACATGGATTAGATTGCTTGATCATATAGTAAGTTTATTTAGCTTTCTAAAGAAACTTCATTAATTTTCTGTTACTGCTATAACAAACTTAGTGTCTTAAGCACCACAAGTTTATTGTCTTAAAGTTGGCATGGTTCTCGTGGCTAGGGGGTCCAGCGTGGGTCTCACTGGGCTAACACCAAGGTATTGACGGGGCTGCATTCTCTTCTGTGGGTCTAGGGAAAAATTCATGTCCCTGCTTGTTCCAGCTCGCAGAGGTTTTTGTATTCCTTATATATGGTTCCATTCCTCCACCTTCAAAGCCAGTAAAGTCACGTCTCTCCAATCCTCTTTTTGTTGTCAGTCTCTCTCTCTCTCTCTCTCTCTCTCTCTCTCTCTCTCTCTGACTATATAGAGCTAGGAAAGGATTTCTGCTTTTAACAACTCAACATGATTATATTTAGTCCACCCAGATTATCCAGGATAATCTCTCCTTCTCAAGTTCCTTAACCTTCATCATATCTCCAAGGTCCCTTTTGCTATCTAAGAAATGTTCAAAATGACTTTATTTGTGATTTCCAAATATTATAACAACCCAAATGCTCTTTGATGGGCAAACAGTAAAACGGCGGTATACCCACACCATGTAACACCACTTAGCAATAAAAAAGGCAACAGACCATTTATACAACAGTGATCTCCAGGGCAGTATGCTAAGTGTAAAAAAAAATCTTAAAAGGTCACAAACTATTGTATTCCATTTATGTAACATTGTGTTGTTGGTTAATAAATCTACATTGGTGATAAAATTACATTGAAACACACATAAACACACAAAAAAATGAATGCCCTTAACCTGGTAAAATCTGATGAAGTAAGAAGTACTAAACTTATTTAGATATTGCAGTATAATTATATAAGAAATATAATTAGATATGTATAATTTTGAAAGATATTGGTAGAGCCTGGGTGAAAGTACATGGACCTATTTGTACTAATTTTGCCACTTTTCAAACCTCCAGTTATTTAAAAATAAAAGCTAAAACAGGAATGAAAAAATATTTTGTGAAATTGTTGTCAGGGACAGTGAACAACTTTCCTAACTATCATTTATTAAGACACCATAAGTGAAATGATATATGAAGGTGGTTACACAAAAATAAAAATGGTTGCATGGTTAAAAGAAAGAAAGTTACGTAAAGTAAAAAGAAAGTTGACAAATTGGAAAATTATTTGCAATTTATATCTAAAAGCAGTATTTCTAATGTACAAAAGGCATAAAAATAGAAATATAAATTAGAACATCTCTAAAGACTAATGACCTTAAAATATTAGCATAAAATTTATAAGAACATAACAAATTTCATGGAGAAATATGAATCATAATAGATATGACTCATAATCATTTGAAAATATGCTCACATCTATTCACAAAAAAAGATGAAAGGTAAAATTGTAATGAGATACTATGTCTTACCTATTAAATTGGTGACAAAGGAAATGTTTGATAACATTATCTACTGTCCAAGTTGTAGGGGAAAAGTCAGACATTCTCACATATCCCTGGTGGGAATTCAAATTAAAGAACTCCTATGTAGGCATGGATGAGAATTTTCAGGAGAATTACATATCAATTTACCTTTTGACCCAGCAATTTCTTTCTAGTCACTGATGCAAAATATAAGCAGTCAAAAATTGTGAAAAATCATATGCTTTAGACATCCTTTGCAGAAATATTTTAAGTTTCAATAGACTAGAAACAACTCAGCTGGCCATCAGTAGAAGACTGTAAATAAACTATAGCACTCTATAGTGGAGTATTAGAAAGTCTTGAAAAGTGTTGAGGAGTATCTCTTTATCTTAACTTGGAATTTTATGGAATATTTTGTTACTTAAAAATAAAGAGGATAATATGTATATCGTTTGTTACCATTGTCTAAGAAAATTGGAATACCAAATTGTGGATATATGTCTGTATTAAACTATAGTTGGGGTGGAAATAGGAATATTATAGGAGGAATGAAGTTAGAAACTAGACCCCTTTAAATATACTTTGTTTCATAATTTGACTTTGGAATAAGATCCTTGAAAACTTGAAAAGGTAGATGGAAAAAGTAAGTCTAAGTCTATTTCTATTTGGTGACATGTTCAGAATGGAACTATTAAAACTGATTCTGAAAACACAATCAAATGATTTTATAGCCACAGTGATATATTCCCTCAGGGGGAGAAACTGTAGCAAAAAAATTCTCAACCTGCTTATAGTAAATATATTGCTGATGATAGTGCTGCTAGTTATTTATTTTTGAAACCACTGGGTATGTGTATTTGGGGATTCACCAAATGAGTAATTATATGATATTCTATCATCCCTCAGTGTATCCTAGAGTAGTGGAATTCAAAGCATAGAGATACATAAGAGGTGACAGATGATAGATACATGATAGCTGCGTACATACGGACAGATATATGTATATGTCCTACTTTTGTTTTCTAAAATGCCTTGAAAATATAACATGATAAACCAGTAGGAGAGTCCCCATAGCTCACAAATTGTAGTCTTGAAATGTCATTTTTAACGAAAAGGCACCAAAGCTCTTTTCAGAGTGACTGTTTTGAATTCTCAGGAAATAAATAAGGTGATTTTGGAATATTTTGTTATAATGGATAGCATATTCTATCAAATAGTAGGGTCGTGTCTAAACAAATCTGAAGTCAACTCAAGTAAGTTTTTATAGGTCAAAAGTGGTGCAATTTAAGCAACACCATAACTGATTTCTGCAATGAATCTGAACACAAGAATGTATAAAACTACAGTGCAAAATGGCACATAAGAGGAAAAAATCACCTTGGTCATCACTGGAACTTGGAAAGGGGAAAGTCAGCATTTTATTACATTTTTCCATACAACTAGGTCACCAAAAATTAGATGAGGCAACATTTCTCTTCTAATGAATAAATGCGGAAGAAAAGACCCATCATTCTGTTACATGCATCTAAGTGCTAATCATTACCTGCTTCTACCATCACAAAAAGTGGCATGCAAGCTGTATATCTATCCTTATGAAATATGTAAATTTATGTATAAATGAGTCTTCTTTGCCCATTCAAATCAATCCTGAAAACTATCAAGCCTCCAGGTTCAATTTAGGAAAGATTTGGAACACAGAATAATAAACAACATATTATGACCAGAAGAATTCCACTTGTGGGAAGCTTCACGGGACAAATAAGCCAGTTTCGTCAGCAAATTCCTTGTGAGGAAGGTTGGGAAAGATGGAGAGAAACCTCAAGTCCACACAGAGATTTGGGACACATATTAACTAAGTGTAATATGTGGAACTTATTTGAGTCCTGGTTCAAATAAACCGTTAAAATCGAATTTATGAAACACCTAGAAGTTTGACTACTGTTTTTTTTTTTTTAACTTGTGGTGTTGGTTACTCAATTCTGTACATTTTAAAGCTTATAAGACTGTACACAAAATACAGTGAATCCCATGTGCACAAATTTTTTAAAGTTCTAAACAAATCGTAGTGAAGCAACTGCATAATTATATAAGAAAGTAGATCATACACCAATTAAATTTATACTATGAATATAAGTTTTTCAAGAACATCAGAAAAACTAATTTAATGTCCACATTAAATAGAGGAAAATACTCATGGTCTCATCAATCTTTCTTGATGGAACTGAGCATTCATTCCTCTTACTAACATGTAAGCAGGAGATGACGTCCTTAATCTGAAAGGGAACCTATAGAGCCAACATCACAGCTTTCCTCTGAGCTATGGGGTGACTCAAGGATGCCCACCATGATGGGATTCAGAGGAAACCACAGCCAGTGTCTAAAAGCAGGCATAATAGAAACCACAGGGGTTCATGATACTTAATAAGGTCAAATGTGCTTTTATGAAACTTGTTTCAACTCTATGTAGACCCACTAGAGCTGATGTAAGACCGCTTTCTTGCTCTGGTTCACATGATAAGGCTATAGGAAGCACAGAGAAATAGTTCAGATATGACCATAAGTTAATAAGGCTACCCTGAGCCCTGTCTCTGCCTACCCTGTCTCAGCTCCGTCTTTCCCTGCTCCATACCCATTTCATCTTTCTTTCTAGCATCATTTAACCACTCGCACCTCTCTGTCCCTCTGTCTACCCCTCCACTACAATACTTAGAGAAGTATGTTCCAATTATTTGTCTAGAAATTTATCACTGGACAAGGGACTTGTTGAGGACAGAATTGTGCCTGTTTTAAAATCAGGATGATTGATATGTGAGAAAAGCAGGAAATAGAGAAAGAAACTGAGCCTATTGTAGTAGAAACACATTTTTAGTAATATATCTTTACTCAGGCTTGAGCACAGCATGTGGAGTTGGAGGGAACTTTCAAATGGGAATTCCTCCTAATGTTTTCTGTCACTCATTGCCGGGCAAGACAAGCAGCAAATATGCTGAGCTGTACCTTCCCACATGGACCCCTGTCACCCAGACAGAGTGACATTCCCCCCAACAGGGCCATTTTCCATAATGAGAAATGGGCCATAGAACTATATTGGCAAATAAGGGACATTGAACTGTCAAATTATCCTCGGCTCTGGGGAAGCAGAAGAAACTAGGCTTCTGTTACCATTGCTTCTCATTACTTTGTTCACTTTATTAGCTTTGGGATGCTATATAAATCTTGGTGTGGAAAATCTACACAGAACCGAGCTTGAACTCTATCATTGTCCCTACTATATTAGTCAGGTTTTCATTACTATAATAAATTACCCCAGGCAGTCTACATTAAAAAGAAAAGAGGTTTATGTTAGCTCATGGTTTTGAAGGCTCAAAGTTCAGACATCATTTTTCAGGCTTTGGGTAAGGGCTTCATTGGCTATAACATAGCATGGCAGGAGTGTGTATGTTTTTCTTTCTTTGTCATCTCTCTTCGTCTTCTTATAAAGTTACCACTATTCAGACATGGGGCACAACATTAATCATATAGTCATAATTTTATTATTTCCCAGTGGCCTCAGCTCAGAAAACCATATTCAGATTCTAAGTTTTCATCCTCTTTTTTTTTTAAGTTGTAGATTAGATAGACACAATATCTTTATTTATTTATTTTTACGTGGTGCTGGGGATTGAACCCAGTGCCTTACGAGTGCTAGGCAAGTGCTTTACCACTGAGCTATAGCCCCAGTCCCTAAGTTTCCATCCTCTTAAAATCATTACCATAAATCTTTGGGGATTAAACTCCTGCATGAGTTTGGGGAACAACCTCAACCTATACAAACCATTTACTGAAATCCCAGAGTAGTATACTTACTAATGATTTAGAAAAGGAAACTCTTTGGAAGGGATTGTAGAAATGACTCCATTCCCCCACTAGTTCTGAAATATATATTTTTAAGGAAAAGGGTGAGCTCATAATAGGACCCCCATAGCACAAGAGTTAATAACAAGAATCAACAAATGGGACTTACTTAAACTAAAAAGTTTTTTCTCAGCAAGAGAAACAATAAGAGAGGTAAATAGGGAGCCTACATCATGGGAACAAATTTTTACTCCTCACACTTCAGACAGAGCCCTAATATCCAGAGTATACAAAGAACTCAAAAAATTAGACAATAAGATAAGAAATAACCCAATCAACAAATGGGCCAAGGACCTGAACAGACACTTCTCAGAGGAGGACATTCAATCAATCAACAAGTACATGAAAAAAATGCTCACCATCTCTAGCAGTCAGAGAAATGCAAATCAAAACCACCCTAAGATACCATCTCACTCCAGTAAGATTGGCAGCCATTAGGAAGTCAAACAACAACAAGTGCTGGCGAGGATGTGGGGGAAAGGTTACTTTTGTACATTGCTGGTGGGACTGCAAATTGGTGTGGCCAATTTGGAAAGCAGTATGGAGATTCCTGGGAAAGCTGGGAATGGAACCACCATTTGACCCAGCTATTGCCCTTCTCGGACTATTCCCTGAAGACCTTAAAAGAGCGTACTACAGAGATACTGCCACATCGATGTTAATAGCAGCACAATTCACAATTGCTAGACTGTGGAACCAACCCAGATGCCCTTCAATAGATGAATGGATAAAAAAAATGTGGCATTTATACACCATGGAGTATTACACAGCACTAAAAAATGACAAAATCATGGAATTTGCAGGGAAATGGATGGCACTAGAGCAGATTATGCTTAGTGAAGCTAGCCAATCCCTAAAAAACAAATGCCAAATGTCTTCTTTGATATAATGAGAGCAACTAAGAACAGAGCAGGGAGGAAGAGCAGGAGGATAAGATTAACATTAAACAGAGACATGAGGTGGGAGGGAAAGGGAGAGAAAAGGGAAATTACATGGAAATGGAAGGAGACCCTCATTGTTATACAAAATTACATATAAGAGGTTGTGAGGGGAATGGGAAAATAAACAAGGAGAGAAATGAATTACAGTAGATGGGGTAGAGAGAGAAGATGTGAGGGGAGAGGAGGGGGGATAGTTGAGGATAGGAAAGGTAGCAGAATACAACAGTTACTAATAGGGCATTATGTAAAAATGTGGAGGTGTAACCGATGTGATTCTGCAATCTGTATTTGGGGTAAAAATGGGAGTTCATAACCCACTTGAATCTACTGTATGAAATATGATATGTCAAGAGCTTTGTAATGTTTTGAACAACCAATTAAAAAAAAAAAGAAAAAAGAAAAGGATGAGCCCAGAACTGTGCATGTGAGGATACCATGATCAACAAAATTTATTTCTTAATCCTCAAGAAGCATAGTGTTTGGGGGTTCAAAGAACCAGTGAAGAGAAAGATGTAGTAGTTTGAGTATAAAAATGGAGACCTGTACTGTGTTTCCCAAATTTAATGTCCATACAGATCATCTTGGATACTTGACAAGTTACCGAATATTGATCAGATTCAGTCGACCTGGAATGAGTCCTTAGATGCTGCATTTGTGACCAACTCTTGACAGTATGCTAATGTTACAGGTCCAGGCACTGTCTTTTGAATAACTAGAATCTGGAAATGTAAAAGAGAAGGCTCTTTATCCCCTCTGGTGTTATGTGAATAAAACAGTTTTCCCAAAGAATCCAAGGTGATAGCATGTAACTGTCCCCATGTAAACACAGTGATCACACATCGAAGGTGGGGACCTGAACATGTCGGCAGTCTGTTTTGTGTAGGTAGCTGCAATGTTGCCCTGTAGTTGAAGCAGAACTAGGATGAGCAAGGGTCAGATGATGACCAAGGACTAGATGTGAAAGAACATAGGAAGAAGCAGATACTGTATCTGGTAAACCTGAGGAACCACAGGAAAATGACAATATGCGGCAAAATCTGTGCTTTGTTTATTCTGTAGAAAATGAGTTATCACTTTCTTGCTGCACCAGTGAAGTAATTTGTGAATAGGATAAAGAAAATGATATCAACCCACTGGTTTTATATGAAATCACTGTGTGCACAGTGTTTTACACTTTTCAAACATTTTAGCCCAAATCGATGCAGAAATAAATGAATTTAAGATGAAGAGTTAAAGCCTAGGATTTGGGGAAAATTGTGAAGCTGTTTTTTTTTTTTATCAATCAAAGTGAAATTCACATCATGTAAATCTCACCATTGGAAAGTGAGCAATCCAGTGGCATTTAGCACATTCAAAATTTTGTTCAATGACTACCTGTATTTACTTCCAAGACATTTTCTTCATCTCCAAAAGAAAGCTCATAGAAATCTGATAGCATTCCTTCTCCCCTCCCCTCTTCTCCTAGCTCCTAGAACCCACTGATCTTGTTCTTTGTCTATGAATTTACCTATCAATATACTTAATATTGGTATGAATTGAATTGTTTCATTCCTCCAAATCTCATAAGTTGAAAACCCAAGCTCCAATGTGAGAGTATGAGATGGGACTTTTCAGAGATATATGCTAAAAGGTGGAGTCTTTGGGAAGTCATGGGGGCAGACCCCTTATGAATGGGAGTAGGTCCCCTACAAGAATGTGTTCTGTTTATTCTCTGCCATATGAGGATACCAAAGAGCACATTACAAAATAGGCTTTCACCAGCCGTAGGATCTGATGACATCTGTATA
The DNA here is from genome assembly GCF_048772815.1 of Callospermophilus lateralis. Taxonomy (NCBI): domain Eukaryota; kingdom Metazoa; phylum Chordata; class Mammalia; order Rodentia; family Sciuridae; genus Callospermophilus; species Callospermophilus lateralis. The sequence continues at coordinate 55,363,471 of NC_135319.1, read as the reverse complement.
ACAGACTTCCCAGTCTTAAGAACTGTCAGAATTAAGTGTTTTTTGTTTAAGCCACCAGCCTGGGGTAATCCATTATAGTAACCCAAACTAATTAAGAGCCCTATAAATGGAATAATAATATTTGTGATATCTTGTGACTGGCTTCTTTCACTTGGAATAATCCAAGGATCATCTATGTTTTACCATAAATGAGAACTGTACTCCTCAGAGGACAATATTACATTATAGGTATATGTCCCCAATTTTCCATCGGTTTATCAATTGATGTGCATTTGGGTTGTTTTTGCTATTGTGACTAGTCTACAATGAGTACTTATGCACAGTTTTTACTTAAATATCCATTCCAATTATTTGGAGTAGATACCTAGGATTAGAGTTGCTTTCTTATATTGTAAGTCTACATATAGCATTTTTAGGAGCCATCAAATGTCCTAATAGCAATCTATGAAAATTCAAATTTTTCCATATTTTTGCTGACATTTCTAATTTTCCATTTGTTTAAAAGCATGGTGGTCATTCTAGTGGGTGTAAAGTGGTATGTATATTTATGATTTTGATTTTAAGTAATGACCAACATTGTTACACATTTTTTTTATTGTCTTTGCAGGGTGCTTATAGGTCTTCCTTGAAGAAATGATTCTCCCTTCCTTCCTTCCTTCCTTCCTTCCTTCCTTCCTTCCTTCCTTCCTTCCTTCCTTCCTTTCTTGTACCAGGGATTGAGCCCAGGGACTCTCAACCACTGAGCAATATCCTCAGCCTTTTTTATTTTGAGACAGGGTCTCGATAAGTTGTTGAGGGCCTCACTAAATTGCTTAAGACCTTGCTAAATTGCTGAGGCCGGCCTTGAACTTACAATCCTCTGGCCTCAGCCTTTTGTGCCTCATTTATTTTCGTTTTTTTAAAACACAAAGTGGGCTATTAGTCACTTAGTTGTTGCATTAGAATAATTTTTTACATATTATGAATCCTAAAATCTTATCAGTCATAATCTTATCACTTATGACTATGTTCCCTGTTTATTAAGTTTGTCTTTTTCACTTTCTGGATAATGTCTTTGGAAGAAAAGAATCTTAAATTTAATAAAATCTAACATCTACTTTTTCTTTTGGTTGGCTTTAGGTGTTATATCTGTTTCCATGGCCAAATCCAGGGTCATGGAGAATTACGTGCCTTTTATTCTAAGAATTTAAAAAAGGTTTTATTTCTTATAGTTAGGTCTTCAATTCTTTTCAAATTAATTTTTGTAGGAGGCACAATGTACGAGTCCAACTTCCTTCTTTGGCCTGATGTTCCCCTGCCCCCAGAGTACTTGTTGAAGAAAGGCCGCCTTAGCCCTGAGCCTTTGGCAGTGGTTTAGGGGCACAGCAGATATTGACTCATTGTCCTGGCCGGTGTTTACTTTTGGTCCAGTGTGGACTTGGGAAGTAGACCCCATACAGCGAGACAGTTGCAAGCGGAAGGCTGCTGAGATGTATCTACCTGCTGACAATAAAAGCAGACCCAAGACTGCCCTTGGAGACAGGTGTCTGCCCAAACCTCAAGTGCGGCTTTGAGCACATGTTTTGGTGAGCAAGGTGTCCACCCAAACCCAGACGGGCAGCTTTCTCCCCATGCTTGAGCGCTCTCTGGTACACAGAGAAGGACCTGCCCTCTGGAATGGGCACCCCCACACCACCTCCTCCATGCTCAAGGAGGGCCCACCAGTTTCCTGGTCCTCCCCATAGCTACAGAAGCCACCTGAATCTTTCTGAAGGAGTATGGGGAAAGGACCAGGTGAATATACTCCAGAACTGAGTGCTGCATAGCTCTTGGAAGAGAGAGGAGCCTGATCTAGATGTAGAAAAAATATATCCATTTCGCATACCTTCTCTGTGCTCAGAGGAATTTGGAGGATACATCATCATGGCTTGGACAAGCCAAATCCCTAAAGCCTGGCAGACTGTAAAACTAGAAATCCCAGGAAAAAAAGTCTCCCTTGTATATACCTGGACAAGGAAGAATACTAGTATTTGTTTGTTGTCGATCTCTCTCTTCTTGTATCCTATTTTGTTTTGCTTTGCTTTGATTCATTTTTTTTTCATACTTTAACCTAAACTTGGGTATTTTAAAATCTTTTAAATTTGAATTCTTCTCTCTTACCCCTTTTCACCTGTCTCAATTTTATTTCATTCCCTCTCTTCTTTCTTTTTTCACTTTTTCTTTTGTCTCTGCTCTTTTTCCTATTGTTTTAGTAAGATTTTACATTCTTAAATAGTGACTTTTAGCCTATTCTACATTGTTACTCCCCCTACCTCTTTTATTTTGCTTAGTGGAGTTGCAAAGATCATTTTCAATGAGTTTTTAAAATATGTTAATATTTGGCTCGCTTTCAATTTGTCAATGATATTGGTGGTTATTTTCTCCTTTCAAAGCAGTGATGGAGATTGAATCATAGAGAATTTATTCAGTGAAATCATACCAGAAATTTTCCATAATCTGGAGAATGAAATGGACATTCCACTACTGGAGGCATTTAGAACCACACAGTAGACAGGACCAGAGAATAAACTTTCCACAACATATTATAGTTAAAATTCTAGGAATATAAGAAAAGGAAAGACTATTTAAAAATATTTAAAGAAAGAAGCACCAAGTCTCTCAAAAAGACAAATCCAGGAGAATGACAGATTTCTTAGCAAAACTCTATATTTGAAATACATATTATGTATTTCAAACTCTGAAAGAAAATAACTGTCAACATAGATTTTCACAGTCAGCAAAGCTATTATTCATAATTGAAAAAAAATTTCAAAATTAAGCATAAACTGAAGTAAACTGCAGAAGATAATTGAAGAAATTCTATGTACAAAAGAAACAGATAAAAACAACCAGGAAAGTATGAGAAAGTAAAAAAAAAAAAAATCTCATTGGAAGAGAAGGTAAGCAAATGAGAATTAGAAATAAATTAAACATTAGAAAAACAACAAAATGACAGGAATTAGTACATAACTTTAAACAATAGCCCTGATTGTAAGTGGTCTTAATTCTCCAATTAAAGATATAGACTGGTGCATTGAAATAAAAAAACAAGACTTCAACTCTGAATTGCATATAAAAAACATATGAGGAAAAGAGTACTCAGACAGGAAGTGAGAAGATTGAAAATGGAACCCCAAAACAAATAGGAGTAGCTACAGTCATATCTGGAAAAGCAGACTTTAAGCAAAAATTACTCAGAAGAGACAAGTGATTACATATTGGTAATCGGAACAATCCAACCAGAAGTTACAAAGATTGTGAATATATATGCACCAATGAGCACTCCGCAACATAAATGGACAGATAGATCCCAATACAGTAATCGTGGGTGACTCCAAACCCTTACTCTCACTAACTATGTAGGTCATCCAGACAAAATAAAATCAACAAGGAAACAACAGAGTTCAATTACACTACAGAGCAAATGGATTCAATAGTCATCTACAGAACATTCTTCCCACAATAGCTGAAAATACACTTTTTTTTTCAGCAGATTGTGGAACTTTCTCCAACATAGTTCACATTGTAGGCACTAAAACAAGTCTCAATAATACAAAAACAGAAAAGGGAATTTTCTTATTTGGATCACAAGGGAATGAAATTAGAAATCAACTAGAAACTATACAAACAAAATCAGATTGAACAATACATTTTTGAATGATTAGGTCATCGAAGGAATTGTTTGGAATTTTAAAAATTCCTAGGATCAAATGATAATATACAAAATCTATGGAATACAGTAAATCATTTCTAAGAGGGAAGTTTGTACTAGGAGTGCGTGCATTAAAAATTCAGAGGAATCTCAGATAAATAACCTAATAATGCAATTCCAGAACTTAAAAAAAAAACAGGATAAAATCATATCTAAAACTGGTGGAAGCAAAGAAAGTTCAGAGCTTAAATTAATAAGAGACTAAAAGGACATTATACAGGATCATTGAAACAAAGAGCTGGTTCTTTGAAAAATGAAACAAGATTGAAAAACTCTTAGCCAAACTATCCAGAGAGAGAAAACTCAAATTAGTAAAATTAGAGGGAAAAAAATGGATATTACAATAGATATCACTGAAATCTAGAGGATCATTAGGGACCATTTTAAAACTTATAAATTTGAAAATCTAGAAGAAATGAATATATTTTTAGACACATTTGACTTACCAAAATTGAATAATAAACAGTATAAAAATATTTAAACAGACCAATAATAAACAATGAGGTTGAAGCAGTAATTAAAAAAATATCCCAACAAAGAAAAGCTCAGGTCCAGATAAATTTACTACTGTATTCCAGACTTTAAAAAAAAAATAACTAACACTAATGCTCCTCAAACTATTTCCATTCAATAGGAACGAAAGGAGAACTTCCAATCTCATTCTCTGTATCAAGTATCATCCTGAGACCAAAAACACATAAGAAACAACAACAACAAAGATAAATAAAACTAAAGAAAAGTATCTTTATTTGAGCTCATAGTGTCAGAGATTCAGTCCATATTTGGCCAGCTCTATTGCTCTGGGCCCAAGGTGAGGTGGAACATTATGCAGAAGAAATTGGTAGAGGAAAACTGTTCATTTCATGGTCACCAGGAAGTAGAGAGAGAAGAAAAAGAGATGGGAATAAGATACAATCCCCAAAGACATGTCCCCAGTAGCCCACCTCCTCTAGCACACCACATCTGCCCAGTATACTAATCCAGGATTAGTCCAGTCATCAGGTCATAGTTCTCATTATTTAATCACTTCACCTCATAATATTCCTGCATTGACACAGGATCTTTTGAGAAATACCTCTTCTCCAAACTACCACATTATGTATGCAAAATACTCAATAAAATCCTGGCACACTGAATTTAACAACATTTTACAGAGATCATACATGATGATCCAATTGGTTCCATTCCAGGAATGAAAGGATGTTTTAACATATGTGAATCAATAAACATAATACAACACATAAATAGAAACAAGGGTAAGAGACACATGATCATCTCGATATGTTAATATGCTTGATGTTGCGCTAAAAGTCTCTCAGACTGTTCATTTTTTCTTATCCTTTTCTATTTCTGTTTTCCAGACTAAATAATTTCAATAGACCTCTCTTGAATGTCACTATTTCCATTTATTCATGCTCAAATTTGTTGGAAACCATTCTAGTGAATATTCAAGTTTAGTTATTTTACTTTGCAGCTCTAGAATTTCTATTTTATTTCTTTCTAATTTTGTATCTTTATTGATATTCACTATTCAGTGAGATATTGGTTTTTGTAATTTCATTAAGTTTTTTTTGTGCATGCTTTTAATGCTTTAATAGACTACAGTAGTCTTTGTCTATTAAGTCCAATATCTTTGTTTGCTCATGGGCAGTTTCTAATAATTTCTCCCCCACCCCGATTGAATGAGACATATTACCTTGTTTAATTGCCTACATCAATTTTTTTTTTTGTCAAAAGACAGACTTTCTGAATAGTATTATGGGATCTATAGAAATTATATTCTTCCCACCACTGTTTGTGTAACTGTTGGATATTAGTTGTTATTTATCTGTTAATGACTCTTCTAAACTGTTTTCTAGATTTTGTTTAGTTTCACATGTGGCCATTGGAATCTCTGTTCTATGATCTCAGTAGTCAGTAGCATTTTGAAAATTTTCTTAAATACTTAGAGTTAAGCAAAGAAAAACATCCCCCAGTATTCCTAGATTGACTGTGTTATGATTAATTTATAGTACTTAGCCAGGCTACTTACAATTCTATCATAATTGTCATTTTCTGCTTGTGTGGCACCTAAATTTATCTAGAGAAGAAAGTTTAATTTCTTCTCATTTTTTGACTTTACTGATCATACAACATCCAAAGGAATGGTCTTGACATATTTGATTCCCAATATTCAAAAGAGCGTTTAAAACACGTTGGCTATGTATATAGTTCAGTGTTAGGGAGCTTGCCTAGCATGCTCAAGACACAGGTTTGATTCTCACATCAACAGGAAAAACAATAGCTGGGTACGGTTCTATGTTTGCGATACCAGCTACTCAGGAGGCTAAGGCAAGAGGATCACTTGAGAACATACAAGTTTGAGACTGGTCTGAGAAATGTAGTAAAATCCCATCTTAAAAATAAATATCCTACCTCCTACATATTTCCATTTCCCAACTTCTTCTTCCCCACCTCTTTTGGCCTGTGATTGTCTTTCCTGACAGTTTTCTCCTACCAAAGGTTGCTACAAGTCAATACTTTTCCCCTTAAACGTCTCACTAAAAAAATCTCAGGAAGCCACTCTTGCCCTAGGGATGCCCTAAGTTAGGCAAAAGCAATGCCAACCCTTGTATAAGTCTTTTGAGGGAGCCCCAGGCAGGTTGAAACACACAAGCACAATTTATTTGAGGATAAGATCTGTATTTCTTCCTATGCCACCTGCAACCTGCACCAGAAAGTTGAGCCTGCCATGTACATGGCTCTTGGTATTTCAGAGAGTAGGGGTTGTGGGAAGGTGATTTAAAGTGCCAGAATCCTATCCTGGTAAATATAGCCATTCCTTTTTGGTTTTATTTTCCCCTGGGTGTTGTAAGTTTTTAAGTAGATACAAGAGTTCTGCAAATGTTAATTCTTACTGTTTTTTTCCACCTTATTAGTTTTTTTTCTGGACAGACGGATTTTTCTTAGAGCTACCCACTCTACCATATTTGTCAAATTCATCATGATGTCTCACAGAGCATGGTGTAATTAATCCATGTTTCTGCTCAATTTGAGCAGAGAGGAAAGCCATGTTAAGTTGAGTGCTAATTATCGTGGAGCATGTTACTTCTGGAATGATTCATCCTACATCCAGAGCAAAAGGAATTTTTTGATCTTCTCCCAGTCACTCACTGTGCTGGACTCAAGAGTATTTAGTAGCCCTGATCCCAGAAAAAAGTAGCCGACTATTGAATAACATAAAGTGACAAATTTGTCTCAGCTGCACATACCTTTATTATTCTCTTTTTCCTTTTCTCTTTCTCTCATTCTGAGTTTGTTAAAATGCTTTTAACATTCTAGAGGAATCCAAGAGACAGTTTTTGATAAGGATATAAAGCATTCATATCATCTTTAATACTTAACAGTCATTTCATTCTATGTTTCAAACAACTTGACCCACACCCAATGTCAGGACAAAGCCAGGAAATAGACAAGGATGAATAGTATGTGGCCCTGTCTTCACTTGGGACACAGGGAGTAGACATGATAAGGGTTCCAATTCAAAATATTCCATCCTGATGTAATTATATGGAGGAGATTCACAGTAAAAAGAAGCGATGTACTATAATCCTGTTCATGACTTGTATTCATTAGCAAGAGAAGTTGAGCAATTTCAGCAGCATACATTTCTGAGTTGTGGAGTACATGAACTCGTGGAGTTATTTTCTAATTTCAGCGCTTATTTTCTAAGCCAAGGCAGGCAACTCTGAAACTAAATGGATACCTAAATATTAGAGTGACTTATTCACCATGTCTGATTAGACGCATTCACCCCAGGTCCATATGAAAGACAATCACAGTACAGGAGACCCCGTTCCTAGAAAAGGAATCCAAACTATCATGATCCATGCTCCAGTGTTGTATAAAGTTGGACTCATAATTATGAGATGGAAAAAAATTAGATTTATTGTTACAATTGCCCATGAAATCCACTGGGGGAGTTGGGACTTGCAAAGTAAAATAGTATATTTAGACATAGTAGAGTGCATACTGCATTTCTTCTCCTTCCATGAAGAAGTAGAATTAAAGCTGAACAAGATATATGGAAGAACTGTTTCACTGGGGTAGAACAAGACATTGATATTTGAGTTAAGAGAAACAAAAGAGGTGAGCTCTATAATCATCTGAGACATCTGAGCTACTTTCTACAGAATGGGTTTCAAATGGGAGAGAAGAAGAGCCCAATGATAGAATTGTGGTCTAAGTGAATTGAGATTACAGAGATCAAGTTCAGGGAGGCTGAGGCAGCTATAATTTTGAGGAGAGAGGGAAGAAAGAAATTACTCAAAGAAAACAATAAGAGAAAATTGTATAGATTTCCCTTGAAGTTTGTATTGTTGCATGTACAGGGCTATCTCACCCCCTCCTGAACACACACACAAAGGCTAAGCAAAGAATCACCAAAGGTCTGTAAGCTAAACAATGAACAGAACTCATACAGGGATGAGAGGTTTCTAATTCCACCTAATGGGTAGAGACACCTTTTTGAATACCTGTAATGTTTAGTAGATAACCTCACAGAAACCTTCCTAGTGATGATAAACCATTAAAGAAAAAAACAAGTGTTGAAGAAAACTGCCAACAGTTTAATAGACTTATCAAAATGTAATTTATGTGCTGTGTACTTTGTTCATTTATATTGTGCAAGTTGGCAGTTATTCAAAATGCTTAACATAGGATTGCCATATATTTAGCAATTCCATATTTAACTATACACACAAGAGAATTGACAACACATGTCTACTCAAAAACTTGAACACAAGTGTTCGTAGCAGCATTGCTCATAATTCCTAAAACATAAAAAGAATCCAAATGCCTTTAATGAATGTAGTATATATACAAAATGTATAAACAACATGTGGTATATATACAAAATGGAATATTACTTGACAATAACAAGGAATGAAATATTGATTTATGCTACAACATGAACAACCCTTGAAAATTTTATGCTAAGAGAAAAAAGCCCATAACAAAAGAATACATACCATATGATTTAATGTGCATGAAATATCACTAGATAAATGTCTGGAGATCCGCAATAGCCTCAGACTGTGAAGAAACTTGTGGAGAAATGGAGAATGACTGCTAATTTTGAGAGTGACAAATATTCCAAAATTCTATTGTAATTGTTGCATAATTCCATGAATATACTAAAAAAGCCCATGCTTTACATTCTAAATGAGTGAATTTTGTGCTTTTTGAATTATTGCAATAAAGCTTGTTTTTTTTTCATTAATTTTATTTTTATTTTTTAGGGGGTGGGGTGGGGTGCAGAATATTGAATCCAGGGCCTCATGCATGCTAAATATGTGTGCTACTACTGAGTTACACTCTTGTATTGCTCATTCACTTGTGTGTATACCTAAGCATGAAATTGCTGAACATATGTTACCCTATGTTCAGTATTTTAAAGGGCATAAAAATTGATTCTATATTCAATTAAGTGAATTGTTAAAATGGCTAGAGAAATTTGAATGTATGTTATTGAGACTTAAAAATGCTGAATATTGACATGGAAACATGGAAAAGTCTAGGTTGCTCAAATAATAAAATAAACTCAATAACAACCTAAAAAACAGCCATTTAAAAAGCATGTGTACTTTAACTTTGTTGAACTAAAAGACAAAAAAAAAAGAATTGTGTATGTGTGTGTGTGTGTGTGTGTGTGTGTGTGTATACACACATATGAAGGAATCTGGAAGGGCACAGAAGAATACTCAATTTACTATGGTAAATTGAGTAGTAGGAATATGATATTTGCATTTCCTTATTTTATCTTTCCTTTTTTAAATTATTTATAAGGTATACATACTTATCTTATAATAATAATTTTACTTATTTTTATGTTTAAGATTTGTCAAGTTTGTGCAAAATAGAATAAAGCAACAAAAACCTTCATATATCCATCATACTGCTTCAACAATTATGAGTATAGTCCATTCTGTTTCCTCTGAATCCCACCATTTGGAACCCCTTCTACTTCCTTGGAATATTTTAAAGCAAACCCAAATCTTACTTTTAATTTAAAAATTATTGTCAACCTGATACTTAATTAATTTATATAAACTTATAGAAGAAAGCTTATTAGGGTGCACATCAAATTACAATTGAAAATAAATTAGGTATGTGATATACTCTGGCAGATCTTTTGTGATAAAAAATATTCATATATTGCTTTCAGAAAGTTTTTAAACATGAAAAATAAAATAATTTTAAGAAAAGAAACATCCTTCCCTATATACTGAAACATAAGTATTTTCTAGTAAAGGTCATGTAAAATAATTGAAGGAGCAATGATCTAGAAATCAGGTAGCACAAGTTCTACTGTTATTTCTAAGTCGTTGTTTGTAATTGCTTATAAGGACGAGCATATCATTCACTCATTCCTATAATAACTTTGACCACATACTATATGTCTGCCATCATACTCATTGCTGGAGATTCAGCTGGGCCTCATTTCCATATTAGTCAGGACTCTTGCTGGTAAGCAAAGATAATGCCAGCTCAAACTAGCTAAATCAAACAAACAAACAAAAAATGTAATGGCATACACAACCAGGGAAGGTAGGGATGGACTTGCATTCAGTTGCATCCAGATTCAAGTGGAAATAGTCTCATTAGCACTCAGCCCTCCTGTCTCTTCACCCATCCTCAGCTCTGCAGCTCTTCTTTCCTCTCTCTGAACTTCCCTTTGCTGCAGGTTCTCTCAATATGGAGACTCATTGCCTCTCCCTGATTATATTCTCATTGTGTCTGAGTAATGTCTTTCCTCTTCTAGGTCCATTCCAAATCCATATTCTTTTGCTTAAGACCCAATTAGTGTGCATGAAGCAGCAAACACAAAAGCTGGCTACACATTAACTATATATCAAGTGTTCTTTCCAGTCACCATCTATCTATAAGGATGCACTTCTTTATTCAACAACCACGTTATTTCTTTGCTTTATTTCATAATATTTTAAAACTTATTTTTCTATTTTGATTTTAATCTATCTTCTGCCTTCTGAGGTCATGGACTGGGAAATATCTCTGGGCCATTTACTAATGAATATATTATGGGCTGGTTGCCAATTCATCTTCGTTGGATGTATCTCTATTTTATCCAGCAAAGAAACATAGAGTTACTTTGCAAGTCCAACCCATACTACTCACATCCAGCAATGATAGAGAAGATATGCTTCTTTCATAAGTTATCATTTCAGGAAAAATATGCCTATGATTCCCACCTCTATCTTTTAGCATAACTCGCAGTTTCCCTATTATCCAATGAAAAGTTGTAGCAATTGTAAAGTTCTCTTTTTTTCAGGAGCAATGCAACCATCTCTCTGCCTTCTCTCTTCTTAAAGTCAATGAGGTATTTCAGGAAGAGACAAACTTAAAAGGCAGTTTAAAATCCTTTTTATTGTCTACTAGTAGGGGTTGCTTGAAAAGTTATTCAGCCCTTTTGAGTCCGAATTTTCACAATTATTAATGAAGAGAGTAATAGGAATTGCTCCACAATATAGTTGAGACAATTATAGGGAATAAGGTTTGCAAACTGCTAACAATGCCTTGGGAAAAGTAGACATACTTGATAAACACAAGTCACCTTTCCTCTTTGAACAGCACAGAATTTTTAGATGACTTTGTCTCAATTTACTTCTTGTATAGCTATTATTTCTCTTATCTCGCCTAGTCATTCATAAATCTCTTGAGCTTATGAATCATGCTTTGTTTCTTTTTATTGCCCATGGAGCTGACCTAAATTATTTCCATAGAAAAGAGCCTTGACAATTAATTTGTAGCTGAAAAACAGATAATAACTTGGATCGATACTCCTATCACAAAACTATAGGTAAAGTATATTGATGATGCAAATATCTAGTAGCCTTATAATGTGTCAGACTGTGTTGCGTGAATTCCATTTGTTCTCCAGTTTAATCTAGCATTGTGAACCTAAGTATGCAGTTATCTAAATTTGCAAAAGAGGAAACTGAGGTTTATAGATGTTAAGAGCTCATTTCAGCTAGTGTGTGGTGGAGCTTGTCAAGTCCAGATCTTGTCACCCAGCTCCTCTGGTCCAATTAGACCACTGTACCTCACTCACAGTCCATGTAGGACATGGCCTAAAGTCATTTATATCTCTCAATGTGGTGAAGTTTTGGAAGGATGAAAATATCAAGCTAAGCCATGAGGAGATTTTGAGAGTCCACACTGCATGGTGAATATTTACACTATTATGGGAACACTGACAAAGTCAGGCTGAGGGAAAATCTAGCCTGCATAAATTCCTCTCCAGCTATAGATCCCAGACATCAGTGAGCAAGCAGCCTCCTTGCCCGCAGACTTAGTGGTGTCCATTGCTGGCTCTTTCCTCCTCGGAGGATCCTCACCATATTATGGCTCCAGTTCTGGTCCATATTTTGGAGTTCTGTTTTGAGTTTCAGTTCTGTGCTTCAGAAGGGCACCTCCTTATCTACTTTCTACTGCACACTGATGTCTCAGAAAACTGTTCAGTTCCTCTCTTGCCAGGTAGTATAGTCTAGGCCACAGTTTTTATGGGAAATGATATGAAGCTGACTTCCCTATATTTATTTGGCAAAAATAGCATCATGCCTCATTCTTGAGACCTCAAATGTAACAGCATGCATATTCCTGCAGTGAGAAACCCTTCTTGATTCATTAACATTGGCTTTTTTGCTGTACTGACCTTTAGTTTTTCTTTTTTTCCATACCAAATTGGGTCATTGCAAGCCCAGCCAGTGGTATGGGGTACAGTCAGGTTTAGGGTTGCAAAACAAGGGTGCTCCCTAAAGTGCTTGGTGAAGATGTTGGATCTTCCAGGCACAGAATATACCAACTTAAGAAAGCAAAAGTGTACTTGAGGCCATCTACCAGGAATGAGCATGGAACAAACTGAAGCAAGAATGTGAAACCAGATTATGTGAGTGGAGAATGGGGTCAGAGCATCATGACTCTGGGAGACAGTCATGAAGAAACCTTAGATTTAGACACAGTGGGTTAGACTGGTAAAGATCAAGCCTGCCATTTATTAAGGAACACCTTAAATGTTCTACCTCTCCAAAGAGATCTGTGGTATTCATTCTTATACACCTTTTAAAGATTGGAAATTTGAGATTTAAGGGGATTAGGTATTTTATCTAGTGTCCTAGAGCTGATGAGTGGCAGAGATTTATAGGTAGTTTTTGTCTGATTCCAGAACAAATTTATATATTGGAAGGCAATTCTCCAATATTATCCCTAGAAGCCAATTTGATGCCCAAACCTAAGGAAATGATGGGGCAATATCTTACTAATATATTGCCCAGTTGTGTGTATGTGTATATATATATTTTTTCTTTTCTTTTTCTTTCTTTCTTTCTTTCTTTTTTTTTCAATCATTCTGCTTAGGTGCCTGAGGACTTGAATGGCCAAAGGAGATAGAGCTAGAACCTATGTATAAAGGGTTGCACCACAGGTCTTGACCTGGGTTTAGATGTTCTAGTCAGGGCTCCTTGGTTCTTACAAATAGCCATCAACTACCCTATCCCCCAATTTCTTGTTATTTTACTCCCCTTATCAGATTTGTCTCTCATGCCCTCATAACATGTCTACAATGATTTGAGAAGATTCATGTGCTTTTCTATGTCCCTCCCCAGCTTGTAGTTCCACAGGGCATGTTCTAAAAATAAAATAAAGTGATTCTGAAGTAGGAGTGTTCATGAGCTCAGAGCTAAGCTTCTAGGGAGCTCCAGGCAGTCAATGACATGATTGCAGAGACCTGCCTCTATTCCTTATCAATCAGAATCCGGATCTCCTTGCTTAACCTGTACAGAATACAACCTGGCTCTCTAACACTGTATGGCTTGTTCAGGGTCTCTGGACCCCCATTTTTAATTAAAAATAACAAAGATTTAGTGAGCATCAAAGCAGATAAGGTTCAAATCCTCCCTAGAACCCTGGTTGTGGTGACTTGGGAACCATTAGTGAATCATTTGGGGCAGGGGGTTGTTGAGAAGAGAAGCTATGTATGCATGGAAAGCCGGCAGTTCTGGACAGACATTGTGGAGAAGTCAATTGTGATCACATGGGAACATTAGAACAACCGGAGCTGTTCAAAGATAAAATGGAACCACTTTGGGAGGGAACGTCTCAGTGGGGGTGAGTTTGGAGGCACACCTGAAATTGCTAGGACATGGCTTGCGTCCTGAAAATCTGGCCCCCAGGCAGGCATAGATATCAATGACAGACGGGCAGCGTCAGAGAAAAGGCCAGACTCAGGTGAGGATAGGACGCTGGAAAATAACTAGTCTGTATGCCTGACTCTGCAGATAGCCATCAGTCTAATACTGTCCTTTCTGTGGGGCCATTCCTGTCCAGACTGGTATTAGAGGAAGGTGGTGATAGTTCTCCAGCACTGGGAATCTGGATGATGGTATTAATCCCTCTTAGCAGGGAGCAAAAGACCAAATTAAACAAGACTGAATATTTGATAGCAGCTAAGGATTAGGCCCAGCTTCACTTTCTCAGTAGAGTGCTAGGTCAAGTCACCGACTTAACCAAGGTGGGTTCTGAGGTCCAGGGTTCTGGGGAACCAGAATGATGATGTGCTCTAGACACAAATAGTAAGGGGGAACGTTGGAAGGAGTGTTGTGGGCAGGTAGGACTCTTTTGCATGGGCTTCCTCCATGGACATGAGGTTTCTCTGGGAGGCCACTGAGACCCTGAGGAGGAAGAGCCTCAGTGTCTACACCAAGTGAGGTCAGGTGAACAAGAGATGACTGTTCAAGCAAGGAATAGGTGAGTACACTGTACTTCTCCTTCAGTTCTGAGAAAACAGCATCCCAAGGCCTGAAAGACTTCTAATCGGTCAGGGGTGTGTTCAATCCACTTAGTGGTATTTATCTTGGGTCCAAAGTAGTGATTATCACAATTTAGTTTGGGTCAGAATGACCTGAAGCATTTTTTAAAATATAGATGGCTGAATCACACCCCCAGAGTTTCTCTTTCAAAGCTCCAGGGGATGCTGCTGCTGGTGGTCCAGCAACAACACTTCGTGTTGCATTGGTCTAAAGTAGTATAAGTAAAGTCTACCTGGTAGAATAACGCTTGATTTCCTTGATCCAACAAAAGTAGCACCTTCTTGTGTTTTTTTTAATTAATTTTTAAATTTATATATGACAGTGAAACATATTACAATTCTTATTACACATAGAGAGCACAATTTTTCGTATCTCTGGTTATATACAGAGTATATCCACACCAATTCGTGTCTTCATACTACTTTCTTGGTTTTAATTGCCATGCCAAGAACTAGAAATATCCTAGCCAATAAGATACTGTTCCTAATGTCAAGTGGCTTATAGTCTAGAGATACATGAATGGGTAGTAAAATAGAATTACTAAAACAGGGATTCTAATAGGACATTGAACAGGTAAGTTTGTGAGTGCTGACACATGCTATCTTGGGGAAACCTAGAGAAAGTTTTCTGCAGTATGTGACCCTGAGACTAGATGATGGCTTTTAGAGGCAAGGAACACTGAGTTAACTCTAAGTTCTAACACTTGGTGGTTGATTGACTTCAGGCACAATTATTTATGTTCTTTAAGCTTCAGCTTCCTCTTCAACCAAATTATCCTTATTCACTCAACAACCTGATGTGAACATGTTCAAGGCATAAGGTCACAAAGTAAATAAAAATAATATACAAGTCACTTCTCTAGAAAACCTGAACCAATAGGGAATATATACATATGTAGAAAGGGGTTTAATCCTAGGGATTGGTGTTATACTACAATAGAGAATGAGAAAGTCTCACTGTCTGCCATCTGCAAGCTGGAGACCTGTGAAACTTAATGTAATTTATTCTGTCCAAATTGAAGGCCCAGGAACCAGGAGCACTGGTCAGGAGAAGATGGCTGTCCCAGCCCAAATAGAGATCAAACTCTTCCTTCTTCCTGCTTTTTGTTCTATTCATGCCCTCTATGGATTAGAAGACAAACATCTGCACTGGTGAGTGTGATCTCCTTTTCTGAGTCCACAAATTCAAATGCTGATCTCCTCCAGAAACCTTCTCACAGACACACCCACAATGTGTTACTAGCTATCTGAGTATCCCTTAACACAGAGTGATGCATGAAATCGACTGTTGTACCCAACATGCTGTCTCTGTTCTCAAGTAGCTCACACTCTGTCAATGCCAGTGGGATTGGAGACAGGATATTACTATGCAGACATATTAAAATGAGCTATGACAAATTAAAGAGAGTGAAAAGCAGCGGAGGGGGGTAGTGGTAAGAGAGGGAGTAATGGATGGGATGGCTTTAGATCTTAAGGAGGATTGTTCTGAAGGCTTGAGGAGGTAATATTTGAACTGGGAATCTGTATAAGGAGGAAAAGGCTATGTTCAATGTCATGGGAATAAATATTTGAATAGATCTGTGCATGAAATAACTTTGATAGTAAACCATCAATAAAATGTGTTCATTAAAACCTTTCTTAGTATCTTGACTGTTTTGTTGTTGTTATTATTATATTGATTACAATTATTATATTGCCAGATAGCAAACATGTGAACAAAGGCCCAGAGGAAATGACCTCCAAATTTGGAAAGGGACATGGATTAGTAGCAGTGATGCAGACAGCATTTAGGGAGTTGTGACTCATGATATTTTGAGAGCCCAGTAACGGATCTTATGGGTCAGGCAGACCTGGGTGTTGTCCTCAGAAGCCACTGAAAAAATTTTGGTAGCAGTGGACATGCTTATCTTTTAGGAAAAGTACCAGCCAGTTTTCTTGCCCTCTTCTACACACAGCACTGGAGGTGGGGAGGGTGAGTGAAAGTGAGCAAGGGGGAAAGGACCCATGATGGAATGGTGGAGCTGTCAATGACAGAGATATTTATGAATAACACAAACAGAATGAAGGTATTGATTGGATATGGAGGGCGAAGGGGCTGGGGCAGTGGAAGAATAGAGCATGCCTCTTCCGCACCTCCCATGCCCTGAGGAAGACCACTGAGGCAGGGTTTGGTGAACCTGCTGCAGATGTGGAGCAGGAGACTTGTCATGCAGTATCCTTTTCTGTCAAATGGGATATTTTCTTGCCTTAAGTAGAAGTGCAATCTGAGAATTGAGTCAGATGACAGGTATGAAAAGCACTTTGGAAATTGTAAAACATTTTTCAAATGTGAGGTGCTATTTTTATTACCCTCGGTTTCCCTGTATAGAATGTGACCCAATAACTGAATGACAGTGTCTGGCTGTTCTGGAGGGGCTGCTGAAGGAGGAGATGGGAGGCTCTGGGCTTCTCCTGCCCAGGGCTCTGCAGAAGGCCTGAGCAAGCCTCCCAGGGGACCACTTTTTCCAACAATGTCCTTAATGTATCTCTCATTTAAGATGATTTGCTAGACAAAGCTGTGTACATCATCAGAGGAGAGGCAGGCAGCCTCAGATGATTCAGTGGCTGGAAGGAAATAATCCCCATCGATTCTAATGGGAGCTAAGACAGCAATGACATGATTACCATCCATCCTTCCATTATTAAGCTGTACAGGGCAGCTGTCTCCTGATGCATAGACGCTCCCAGCAGGGGCATTCTCTGGGCAGAGCATTAACAAGAACTTAAGATAAATTCCTCCTCATTGGGCTTTGCAAATGAAAACCTATTTAGGGGTAGCCTGGCCTGCTGTGGAAGTCATTGCACTTGTAGCTGATTTCCTTCTTTACTTTCTTCTCTTTTGATTTCCCCTCCTCCTTCCAAGCATCTGCTTTCCCTACCTCTTACTGTAAAATCAGAAAGGAGTCCCTGAGGTATGCATCTAATGCATTTGGAGCTTAGCACTTTACCCAAGGGAGCCTTCTGTAGGAACACCAAGCACCACATGCAGGTGGTGGGTGCTGCTGGTGAGAAGGGTGGGAAGCCTACAGTCATACTCCCACTTCTGTGCAGGTTGATACTTGGCTCTTCCTATTGTTGCAGTAATGATGCATTGCTTTTGTGTGGGTATGTGTGCACACATGCACACATGTGTGTCCTGTAGTCGAGCAAGGGTTCCTGTCTTTTTATCCCAAATTGGGCTTCTGGAGGACTTTTTCTGAGTGCAGCAGTTCTATATACATGAATACCCTAAGGTTCCGAAGTAATGTACAAACACTGGCAAATCCACTTGCTGTGAAGGACTTTATATCAAATCTTTTTACCAGAGCCACAACAAAACAGCTCGAATCCTCCAATCCTAAATTTCATAAGTAGCTGTGGATCCGGTCAGTGTCTTATTCTTTCCTTGTCACAGTGATATGAACAGAACCTTGCCCATCCCAAACCAGACCAGCCTCTTGGAACTCACCTTCCACCATTTCATAAAACTGAAACCTTGAACCTTCTGGGAAGTCCTGGATCTCTGTGGGAACTGACCCTGAGCTGTGTTCCCTCTTCTCAGAGGTGCTTTGCCTCCCCTCAGGGCCTCTGTTGGGTTAACTTGGCACCTTCCCCTCAGGGCTCATGTTATTTACCATGTAAGCCAGCATGCAATATAGCTTGCACTATTCCTGCAATTGCCATTGTCCTTGATCCAGCCTCTATACACAACTGGCATTTGCATTAGTTCAATAAATATTTACTGATGATTGATTACTGGGGATAGAAATGAAAATAAGAATGCTCCTGACCAACCCTCAATCTTCAGGAGAGAGAAACAAATACCACGCTACATTGCACCCTTTATACTCAATGACATTTGCATTTACTATATTCGTCCATCTCTGGAGAAGCCAAGAGAGTTTCTCCATCTGATAACATAGTTCCTGAAATTTCGTTTTATTTCTGATTATGGTATTAATATCACAATCCTTACCATGCTCTCACAACATCTTCATTTTATAGCTGAGGAAACTGAGGCATATATTATTTAAGTGGTGCCTAAGGTCAGACATTTAGAAAATGGCAAAGCTATAAATCAAATTTTTGTCTAACACCAAAGTCTCATTCTTCACTCTGCCCTATCACCCTCCCTCTCTGATACCCTCCCCTTTTGGATTGGGGCATGCAAAAGAGTGGAGAGCAGTCCTTTTTAGGTCACCACCATGCAAAACTATTTCAACTTCTGCAATCAGGCCATCACATCAGACATGTGACATGACAAGGGAACATTTCCTTGTTCAGAGTGTCATTAAAGGAAATGAAAGCCGACAGATCTTTGTTATGCACGAGAAAACAACATAAATGGGAAAATCTATGAACATCACCTCTGTAAGTCTCTGGAAAATTTGCAGCAAAAACAAATGGGCCAGAATGTGAATGGATAATGTTTCACCAATGGGAACCTGGGAACCATGAGGCCAAGCTCATAGGAAAAATGATCCATTCTGTTCAGCATGAAATGAACTCTTTGGTGAAATAGAGGAGGGCAGCTTACCCACCTGTTTCCCAAACATAAGATCTATAGATCTGGATTTTAACTTTTAGAAGGGGAAAGAATGCTCCAGCATATTTCTCCTGGCACATAGGCAAAGATGTGAAGGATTCTTCCACAGGCGAATGGGAGCCCTATGACGGTGTCCCTGCAATTTAGCAGTGCTTGGAGATCAGAGTTCGCTCCACACTCATTAGGCTCTTGCTATAGGTGGACATGGAGAAATAAGGGCACCCTGAGGAATTAGCACATGGCATAGGATAGAGCAAGGGCTATAGGACAAGATACCATCCTTTCTGACAAGGAGATAGTTTCTAGTCGATTGAAGGAATGATTTGATCCTCAGGGGATGTTAGTTTGTGATACACCAAAGGTTCCATGATTGCCCTACAGGGGCATATTCTGAATTTCCCTGTTTCTAGTCTACTTGGGATTTGTTCTGCTTCTCCCTAGAAGAGCTTCTTCTTCATGCAGATTCCATTGAACTTTTAGTGACAAACTATCAGTCCCACCCCCTTGTAACCATTGGGAAATGTGAATCATATGCAAATTTTCAAGGAATCTGGTTTTCTATGCCTGGCATCCACCCTCACTTTATATCATAGTGCTTAATTTTCCAATAGTAATCTTCTGGAGAGAAATCTTTTTTTTTTTTTTTCTTCACAGGATTCTATAATTTTCCAGGAGAAGCTCTGGATAGTCACCATGGAATGGTATATTCCCATCTCTTTAAAAATAACAGTGATAAGTTAACCTTTATGGAAGGTTTAAATGTACATACTGTGGTAAGCACTTTTCATATTTGAAATCATCTAATTCTCACACATAAATCTATGAAGCAATCACTATAATACCCATTTTATAGATGCAGAAGCTGAATATCAGGAAGCTAGGTAAGGCCAAACCAGGTGTTTGTATCCGGGTGTCTTTGACTTCCAAGTTTACACTGTAGGATGCTATCCCCAAAACCCCCTTTTGAGGTGTGCAGTGCAAATTAGAGAACTGAATGCTCCCAGAATGACTTAGTAAAGAAATCTATTTAATGTTGTTTAATCTTTTATTAAGCTCTTCCTGGTAGTATTACCATGATCAGCAGATCTATCCCATCCATATACACCTGCCCAGAAGAGTGACTGTGAAGGAGTAGCACCGGGGATGATGTTGATGGTGGTGATGATGATGATAACATTTATCAAGAAGCTATTATTTGCAGGTGCTTCCCATGAATTATTTCATCTGATCTTTACTTTTATCCTAAAAAGTGAGTGCTATTCTTATCTCTGTTGAGTCGATGATCACACTGGGCATTGGGAGCTGTCTTTCTCAAGGTCACACCACTAAGAAATGGTATAACAGGGATTGTTGTAGACTTGCCTCACCCCTTGTCCCCCTATTGGTGTCTGCTTTTTTTCTAAGCTTTCACAGGCTGCTTTCCCTTGGGAAAAATGCTACCCCTTCTGGCAGCATCAGGTAGCTAAAAAGAACTGATCATTTTCTTTGGAAGTCTTAAGTGCTAGGAAGAACAGCTTCCCTTGTCAGTCCTTCAATCTTCTTAGAATGTATGACTTTGGGAGCGAGTGGAGGCTTGCTGCCAATCAGGGAGCTCTCCCACAAGAGCCTGGAGAGGGGAAGGCAGCTCCACCAGCCGCACTGCCAAAGTGTAGTCATCGCTCCTCATGGAACCCTGCAGACCAAGAGCAGATGATGGCTCTGAGAGATGCACATTTCAAAACTGAAGCCGTAAAGCACATTTTCCCCCTCAGCTTGCAATTGCCCCTTAATTGGACCATGAATAGCAATTACACTATAAAGCCAACAGGAATCTGTGGATAATTAGAGTGTGTCTTGGGCAGTGGGTCTTAATGGAGGAACCTGACTAATCATTGAGCGACTTTCACCCTCCACCAAGTGATAAAATTGTCATGAAATGCCTATCAATCACTCAGAGAGATGGCAAGTGTGATTTTAATTCCTGATAGAGTAGGACTAAGAAGTCTAGAAAATTGCATCCTGCCCATAAAGCTCTATCTGTCCTTGAAGAAGTGGGAGAAGTAGAAACAAAGGTGTTTCCATGGTTTGGGAATTCAGTGTCCTGTCTGTAGCCACTTTATACACATAGCTTATCTTGATCCTCAGCATAGCTTTGTGTGGAGAATATTTTCATGTCTCTTGCAAAATTAAAAGCACTGAGACTCAGACTAACTTACCCAAATTCATATGGCTAATAAATCACAGATCCAGAGTTTATATCTAGATTTTTGTTTTGATTTTTTTTTTTTTGAAGCATTGGGAATGGAACACTGAATCTCATGCATGTTGAACGGGGTGTTCTACTACTGAGCACATCCTTACCCACTCTTCTAGGTGTCTTAATATCCAAATTCTATGAACTTTTGATTCTACTATAATTACTCAATATTTATTGAGCCCCAACTACAGTTCAGCAGCTTTCCATATATCTATTTTTTCTTCCAACAGTTATGAAAAATAGGCTTTAAAAAATTTTTCATTTAAAATGAAAATAAAATCTCTGTACAAGATGGTGGTTCTTACAATAGACTATCACTCTTTCACCTTTCTTATTACAACACACACACACACCACAAACATACACACACATTTTTTCTATCCCTCTATTTCCAGTAGCTGAAACCGCAAGTCTGTGTTTTCTCAAAGGCAGGTCTTGAGACAATGATAAGAGAGTTGTTCTTAAAAAAGTACCACTAGGGGCTAGGGATGTGGCTCAAGCAGTAGTGCGCTCACCTGGCATGCGTGCAGCCCAGGTTCGATCCTCAGCACCACATACAAACAAAGATGTTGTGCCTGCCGATAACTAAATAAAAAAAATATATATTAAAAAAAAAAAGAATTTAAAAGTACCACTAGGAACAAGGCACAGTGGTGCTCTCCTGTAATCCCAGCAGCTTGGGAAGTTGCAACCGGAGGATTGTGAGTTCAAAGTCAGCCTCAGCAACTTAGCAAGGCCCCAAGCGAGACCCTGTCTCTAAACAAAAAATGAAAAGTTCTGGGGATGTGGCTCAGTGGAAAGCACCCCCGGGCTCAACCCCTAGTACCCAAAATAAAAATATAAAAGTACTACCAGGGGAATGCAGAAATGACCTGAGAAAGGTAAGTTAGTCAAAAAAGGATTAAGTTAGCAAACCAGCTATTAAAGTCAGAGCCAGGACCTATCTAGAACAACAGAGAAATTGAAAAACATTGACACATGACACATATCATTATTCCCTATCTGCTACAGTTTGGATCTGAAACATCACCAAAACCAATGTGCTAAAGATCAGGTCCTCAGCTTGGTGCTACGGGAAGACAAAATGGAAACTTTTAGAAAGAGGGTGGAGCCTCGTTGGAAGCATTATGTCATTGGGGGTGTGGTCTCAAAGGTGTAGTGGGATGTCTATCTCTTCTTTTTCCCTTCACTTCCTGGCTGCCATGAGATGAGAAGTTCAGCTCTACACACTCCTTGCCGTGATTTGTTTCCTCACCATAAGCCCCAAACTAATGGGGCCAATCTATTATGAATTAAAACCTAAATAAACCTTTCCTTTTTATGAGTTGATTACATCAGGTATTTTGCCACAGTAATGGAAAGTTGACCAAGATCACTGAGGGGAAACAACCTCGGTATTCATCTACCAACTGTATTAGTCAAGGTTGAGAGATCTTGGAGATGAGTGAGTAA
This sequence comes from Callospermophilus lateralis, assembly GCF_048772815.1. NCBI lineage: Eukaryota > Metazoa > Chordata > Mammalia > Rodentia > Sciuridae > Callospermophilus > Callospermophilus lateralis. The sequence continues at coordinate 55,340,625 of NC_135319.1, read as the reverse complement.
ATTTTCTAATGTGTTCAGCTTGCAGCAAAAAATAACAAAATTTGTTCCACAGCAAGAAAAGACCTCAGGCATAGGAATTCAGGCACTGACAGGTGGTAAGCATAGGGGGGCAGGGCACCAATCCAATATCAAAGCAAAAAACTGGCTTTCTATGAGCCAAAGAGTAAAAGGGAAGCAGCAGAAAGCACAGCTTTGGAAGCAGACAGACATGGCGAGTTATGCTTGCTTTGTGGTTTATTGGTTCTGATTGGCTGGAACCCACTTGCTTACCCTTCTATATTCAGCATAGATCAACTTGGCATGTGAGCCAGGAGGACTGAAAAACTCGCATCACAGGAGGGATTAGAAGACTCCAGGAAGCAATGCCTGTCAGATCTCAACACTGTACTTACCCAGCAGGCAGCTGCTGCTCCAGATAGACTAGTTCACCTGCTTCCCGAAAACTCCCCTAAAAACCCAATATTGAGAGGTGATTTCTGCTCTAGTCAAAGTATCAGATCACTGTTCATATATTCCCTTTATATCAGTAAAGTGTAAAGTGTGGGTTTATGGATTTCCGTGGAAATTGATTGAAATCTATTCACTTCTATTCCAGAAATACACACAAGATGCTTCTTACAGTTACAGGAAAGGTATTTCTATGATTATCTGGGGAAAATAATAAGTAGGCAGTAAGCAGAAGTATGTTTAGTGAATATGCTGTATTTTGTCTGCTGTGAGTATTCCTCAGAGTCCTAATCCTGGTGATGGAAGCCCATGTGGACCCTTAGAAGAGAATCATCTGAATGGCATCTGTGAGTGACTGAGGGCTCTATAGGACCCCTTTTCTGTTTCATGGTCTCCAGCATCATCAGGACCACATGTCTCAACAGGGACAAACACATTTTGTGAATCATTTGCTCTGTTCAGCTTTGGGCCATTGGTTTTCCTTCATGTCAGCATCCTTCCAGAAAATGATTTAGGTCAAGCTCAAGGATAAATGCTGACTGGTTTATTCTCAGCTATCAAATATAAGAAGTGATAAAAAAAAAGAAAGAAAGAAAATAGAAGCCAAATTTGTAGTTATTTAATGGTATGGTCTGAATATCTTTTCTGTATCCCTCCAAAATTCATGAGTTAAATCTTTACCCCCAAATTGATGGTATTAGAAGGTAAACTTTTCTGAGTGTTGCTGTGGGCTGAATGTGTACCCCCAAAGTTTATGTATTGAAACTTAATCCCCATTGGGTTATATTGAGAAGTGGGGCCCTTAGGAGGTGATTAGGCTATTAGAGGTCAGCTCTGGTGAATTGGTTAGTGACTTACAAAAGGGCTCGAGGGGACAAATTTGCCTCTTCTGCTCTTCTGCCACACAACATTCATCCCGCCTTGTCCCTCCATCCCCTTCCCCTCATGTAAAGATGTCTCCATGAGAAGGTGCCCTCAGTGGAACAGAACCTCACCAGATACTGAACCTGCCAGTGCTCTGATTTGGGACTTTTCGGCAACCAGAATTGTGAGGAATAAATTTCTCTTCGTTATAAATTAGGTGATTAGATCATGGGGCAGAACTTCCATGAATGGGGCTAGTACCCTTACAAAAGGGTCTCAAGAGAAACCCCTCACCCTTTCCCCTACGTGAAGACACAGACAAGAAGCTTCTCTTTCTGAGCCAGAAACAGGCTCACCTCAAACAACAAATGTGCCTTGATTTTGGACACCACACCCTCCAGAATTGTAAGAAATAAATTTCTATTGCTTAGAAAACTACCGAGTTTATGGTATTTTGTGGTAACCACCCAAATAGCTAAGACACGTAACCTGGCATTGAGGTGTTCAGTCTTTCGTGAAAAAGAAACCACCCTGCTGACATCTTGGATGTAAGTCTTCCGATTGTTCTTTGTGGAACAGAAAAACTCTGCATGAGTGTATTTATCTACCCGTTTTATAATCAAATTCCTACGTGTTGCTTGCTGACGTTTCTCTTACCTAAGAAGCAGCATAGGTCAGAACTTGAGAGCACGGGGTCCCATCACTTACTTGACATTGCCCTGTGTCCCCATTTTCTCCTCCCTTTATTCCCTCTTTCAATATTTTAGGACACGGAGACCTGCTCTGTATCTGCAGAAGAGGAGCCCTACTATTTCTAGTTTGTGCCAAGAGGGCTGTCCCAAGTAACAATAGACTTTGTTCCACTTGGATTCTGAGTGGCCAAAGAGGGACCACTTAACCACAAGTTTACTGCAGAGCAGTCCCCTGCCGGGCTCCTTTTCCATGGAAGAGGAATCTGCTACCATCTGTATGTGACAAGAGCAAGCAGCTTGGGGCCTGTTTAAGTCACTGTATGAGGATTGATTTTTGCCTTCAGAGATTAAAATAGACACATTTTATGTCTTTTCCACAACTTCCCTCTTTCTTTCTTACCTTCATTTGTCCTCAATAAAGTATATAGTTATCAATAGGCCTCTCAAATGTCACACAACAAGGAAACACTCTAGAAGCACAAGAGTGGCAGAAAAATAGCAAAAGCTCCACTCTCTGCTCTCACTCCCTGCTCTCCCTGCTGCCTCCCTAGAGACCAGCTTGTCTTCAAGCCATGAAAACCTAAGCCTGGGACCCAGGGAGATTTGGGTCAGGAAGCTGAGCCTCAGTTAACCGGCTGTGTGACCCGGATGAGTCCCTCTCCGTATGTCTGTCTACTCATTAGCAAAGTGGTGACAACTAAAATCTGTCCAGATTGTTGTAAGAATTAAATGAAATAATACCTATGAAAACTGATGGTATTATAATTACCTAATAGACGAGAGGGCTTTTGCCCCACTGCTGTGAGTGCTGGGGAGTGTGTATCATTGTCTTCATTTCATAAGTTAAAGCATTTCTAAAGATCTCATAAAAGTAGAAAGACACATTTTTCAAGAAGATATATAACCAAAGGAAACATACCCAGTCTCCCTATACCTTGCTGTGACCTATGATGTGATTGTCAGATAAAGTGCAAGACACGCAATTAAATGTATCTTTAGTTAAGCATGTCCAAATAGGAGAGACTGATATTACATAAAAAATTGTTACTTATGTGAACTTCAGATTTAACTGAATGGCCTATATTTTTACTTACTAATGCTGGCAACCGGCGTGTGCAGGTATCTCAGCATTCCAAGTTGCTTTACCTGGTTGAGAAGTGTAAAAGCTCAAGGGTACTGGTCAAATTAGGTTGCCCTAATTTGAATCCCAAGTCATGAAGGCTGTCCTGCATAATCTTAATCAAGTTTTAGGCAACTTTGGAAAGATATTAACAAGCTTCAGGCAAGTAGACACAAATATCCTTTCATGATATGTAGATTTGCCAAAAGCAATACAATGGCAAAATGAAAACAGAGCAGCTAGAACCAGATAAATAAACCATGCTACCTCTTCATTCAGAGGCATCAATCTATAAAGGAAATTTAACATTTTTGTTATAAGAGTGTGGAGATACACTTTTACGATATGAAGATTTGCCTGCAGCAATATAAAAGCAAAATGAAAACAGAGTGGCTAGAGCTCATAGAAGGTTTGTTACTTCTCTATCCAGGAGCATCAATCTCCAAAGGAAATTTTAATTTTTTTTTTTTTTTTTTTTTGCTTTAAGAGTATTTCTTTGTCTCTGCTAACATAAGATATTGAAGAAGAACACTTCTCTAAGGACAGACAAGAATTTTCCAAATAGAAGTTTCAATGTGCCCTTAAATACCTGAGCAGGGAAATCCAGAGGAAGATGGTTCTTTGGAGAGGGGTAAGGGCAGGTGCGCTCTTAGAAAGATGCCTCTGGTAAAGTCTGGGACCACAGAACATATTTTATTAGATTTTATTAAAAGCATGTCTAAAAGCTAAACAAATAAGGGGAGGAAAAAGAATTACTCCACCTTTAATTATCTATAACATCTAGTAATGTCTTCACTCAAAGTGGCTTTAAAAGTATAATTAACCATTAATTATCTTTCATAATTCTAAAGCAAGACTTAGCTGAGGGTGCTTATGCTCCTTGTTTGTTGGGCTGGGTCTACAGTTACCAATCATCTCTGATTGGCTGAAAAATAAGAGAATTCATCAAATGGCCTGTTGTTGGCTGGGTGCTTGGCTGGGGCTGTCAGCTGGAAAGTGTACTTGTCTCCCCCCCCCCCCCACACACACACACGACCTCTCTGTACTGTTGGAGCACTTCACAGTGCCGTGGTGACAGAGTTGCAAGTATTCCTAGTGCACAAAAGATGGATATTTCTCAAAGTACACACTTACAAATTACCAAAGGTCTCATCTACTACTTTCTATTAGTGACATCAGATCAAAAGGCCAACTTACCTTCACAGAAAGGGGAATAGGACTTATCAGAAATGAAAAGGGGAGGAAAAAGAATTTCTACCAACTTTAATTATCCATAGTTCCCCCACAACCATAAAATTTGCTTTCTTCTTACATGTAAAATATTCTCCTCCACATTCCAAGAATCACAAACAACAACAACAACAACAAAACTTATCCATTTACAACATCAGGCTTAGGCTTGAAGTCCAGGATCTTGTCATTTAGTCAGGTTCAAGAGCTCATGAGACAATTACTCTGGGTGTCTTTGCTTGGAACTCCTTTAATATGGTACTTTATTATTTGATGGCTTGTGAATTAGAGAAACAACCCAATATACAGTGCTGAGAAAGGACCAAATGAAGTAGAAACTTATGTTCAAAAAGAGAGGATATGGAGGCAAACAAATACGTCTCCTGCCCAATAACCATTCTCAACTTCAGCCAGGCCTGTGACATCTCTCCTTGCTCTGGGATATACATTGAATAGGATCCAGTTTTCCTACTGGGTGATGGATCTTATAAGACCTTAGTTTTGTTTCTGAGCCCTCAGTTCCATGCTCTGGGTCATCTGTTCTGTATTGACTTTATTATTGACTATATTCTTGATGTTCTGGCATGGGGGGCCTTGATCCTGGAGAGGCTGCTTCTTCCAAAGCGAACTAAGTTTTATAGGTATCAAATTAATTCCCTGGGATCATGACTTGGATAGGTAAATCAACCATCTTTTATATCAAATTCTCACACATCAAACCATTATTCATCCAGTCCCTGTCAAAAATCACGCAGGGAACTACATTACAAATGGCTAATAGGGATCACTCCTATTAACCAGATCCTGCTCCAAATTATTCAAACTCTCTAGTCCTAACCTCACTAGGAGAGCCTACCCTGCTTTATCCATACGTTCCTGGAAAAACTCCAATAAAGGCTTGGGGTCATGCCCTCTCCTTCCAGCTCTCCTTACCTCTTGACAGTCTCATTGCTTCGCCATATGGTCCTGCACGACACAGAATGCCTCTAGTTTCTAAGAATCTGTGAGTATAAAATTCTTCTTTTATGAAAATCATTTCCGTGTCTACTGTCTATGCATCTGAAAATGTCTTCTTTTACATAAGAAATGGTTCATGTTCATAATGGAAGAGCTTTCTCAGGCTACTTCATGTCCAAAGAAGACTGGGTGTATAGGGGCCTCCTAATTTTCCATTAGCTGAGATTCAGTCAGGGATGAAAATCTACTACTACTAACATGGAATAAGAAACTTGCTATGGAAGTTAAACCTTCCACATCTGTGAGGTCTAGAAGGTAAGTAAAAATCTAGGAGAAGTTGGATGATCAGTGGAGAGTCGCAAACTAGGTGTCATGGAGATATGGGGCAGGTGTACATGTTGAAGTGTGCTGGAAAAACAGCAAAGTAAACTGGGAAGATAATCTAGGGCAAATATTATGGAACACTATAGTCTACTGCACAGGTGTTGCCCTTGAGGGACTGCAGAAAAGAGTCTGATGGTGGCGAGGACCATGATGGAATAGCATTTGGAGAAGGAGCTGGATACAGAGCACCGGAGCTGAAGACCAGTTGGAAGTAAGTTTAGGACGTACTGCATTTGTCTTTCACTAAATATTTGGCCAACTTGCTTTTATATCAGACTTTCAATTTTTCTCTGCTTTGCTGTGAGTAGGGCTTCCCTGTGACATAAGTCTTTATTTCTCCTTTCTTTGCATCTTTGTGAACAGAGTTGATTCATGACATTGGAGTCATCCTCACTGTCTCAGTATTATCCACCCACACCTTTGCCATGTGGTCCAAGAGACTATTTAGCTGACAGAACTGTGATATAATTTAAAGCCTGGCCTCTTTTGGAATCATTGATCCCTGTACCTTTCCTTCATTCCTCCCTTTCTTTTTGCCTTCAAGACCTTTGTCCCCACCCCCTTTTTAAAACTCAATGCCTGTGTGTCTGACTTACCGAACACTGTGCTAGGTACAGGGGTAGCCCACCCTGTGAGTGATAGGGTATAGTTGTACCTGCACTTGTTTGCATCTGCCTACCTCATTCATGCAACTAACAGTTGTCATTTGAAGTATTATTTGCAAAATTAGATTTTGTGCAGGTGTTGTGGAGGCCCCCAGATCATTGTCTTGTAGAGAACAGAAGACACAACCACCAACTAATAGGAAAAATAGATATTGGAAAGGCCATAGGAGTTTTGAAGTTAACCTGTTGTAAGGGATTGTTTTTGAAAAGATAGGTTATAGGGAGTTCTTTAATGCTTATCTATGGACTGGGACCTCTTCCTGAACCTAATGGAAACTCATTAAAGATTTTTGTACTGGGAAAGATTGTGGTAAGACTTGGCTTTAGGAAAGTTTATCAGACTATGCAATGGAAACATTAGAAAGTGGGCATCACTGGAGTTGGGTTTGTCAGCTATCATTTAGGAGCTAGGGGAAGGGAGAACTCTCACTAAATCAATTGTCAAATAAATCTTGGAGCTCTGGTGTCCGTGGCCCTGGGCTGATGCAAGTAACTCTGAGCTTTCACAGTTGTGGGCACAGGCGTTCAGGGAAATCATCATGCCATCTGGTTGATGGTAGTAAAGCTTCACTACTCTAGAGCCAGGGTGCTGGAATTTCAGACCTGCTGAAAGGCAGGGAATCTGAAGGACTTGGGAGACCATGTCACAGAAGATAAATTCACTTGGTAACACAAGGGCAGTAAACTGTTCCTTTGGCCATGTCCTTTCTGACAAATGAAACTTCTCTTGCAACCAGATCAATAGTTACTGCGCTAAAGAATTGTTGGAGAAAAATTTTAACTCAGTGGAGCTTATTTCCTATAAATCATCTTTACTTTTACATCCATTTATTCACACATATTGGTGAAACATGTGCTGTTGGTCAGGCATTAATGGTGGCTTGAAGGGAGGGTGTGCTGGAAAGAAACAGTGGACCATGCTGGGAGTTCTTCTGGGATGACAGGGAAGTTCCTTTTCAATAGGGTGGGTGCATGGAATGCCCCATGCCAGGCTCAGTACCCAAGCTAGTCCATGGAAAACTAATGAAAATTGGGAAAATGTGGGGAAAATTTTATAGAATTAAACATAGTGATGTAGAGATTATTCTTTATTTTGAAATGATGCCCTTCCTGTTTTTTTGTTTTGTTTTGTTTTTAGTGTCCTTTTTATTAGAAAATAATAGTGATGGTAGGTCATAGTGTCCTTTCCTTTCCTCTTTCTTTCTTTATCCTCTTCCTTCCTTTTTTCCTTTCCTCATTTCTTCATTCCTTTTAAAGTAAAAATGTCTTACTTGACAAAATTAAACACTGGCCATCTTACATTAATGCCTTCCCTGGCCCATGTCTCTGGGGTGGAAATCACTGCTTGGAGGAAGAGTCCAGGCACGGCAGCTTTTGTGCTGTTTAGATGTTTACCACAGACGTTCAAAGGCAGTGACGGTATTCCTTTCAAGGTTCTGCATGACAGAGCAGGAAAGGTCATCTAACAGGTAAGTATACAACATGCTGCATCAGGATCAAAACCTACTAAAACATTGGCCAGTACCATCAGGGAGGGTACTGGCTGCACAGAGGAGCAGGTGGTGGCCCACGAGGCAGGATTCAGACCACTGCCAGACACCAGGTCTGGAATGGGCCAGCCCACTCAAAGAGTAGCTCTGAGAGGGGAGTCAAGGGACTAGTGTCCAAGATGCCAACCCATAAAACAAATGAAACACCCAGCTGTGTTGTTACAGAAGAGATATCTTGGTGGGGGGAAAAAGGACAGAGTAACCTAAGAAAACTCATAAACATGATTATAATAAAGACTTTTGAATTTTTTGTGGGTTCCACCATGGAGCAAAACTAAGACTAGCCAATGAAAATACAAGAGACCCAGCTGAACTTGCCATCAGAGAACCAAAATATCCTGCAGATAGTAGCATTTTCTCCAAATGGAATACATTGTTGCCTTGCCTACTTCCTCATTCTGTTTATAGTTCTTTAAGAGCCAGAGCTTATCTTGGAACTCTTGGTGCATCCTCAAGTCTTCAGCTGGTACAGAGCCTAATTTGTAGTGTGGGACAGATAGGTGTGTGTTAAAAATTTTAATTATGTTTTTATTGGTACCTTATAATACATGATGGTGGGGTTCATTGTGACATATTCATACATGCATATTTCCCATTACCTTCCCTTTTTCCTCTCCTTCCTCCACCTGATCCATTTACTGATCTATTATTATTCTTGTTGTTGTTGTTACTGACATTATTATTTTAATTAGTGCATTATAATTTTATATACATAAGCAGGATTCATTTGGTATATTTGTACATGGACATAGCATAATTTGGTAGATTTCATTTCACAGAACTTCCCCATGCATTCCCCCTCTCCCTCCCTTTCAAAACCCTTCTATTCTGCTGGTATCCCATCTATTTTCTTGAGATCCCTTTGTTTTATTCCCATTTTTTATGCTTCATTTTCTTTGTTCATTCATCTGTTGATGGACACTTAGGCTGGTTCCATAACTTGACTATTGTGAATTTTGCTGCTATAAACAGTGGGATACATGTATCACTATAGGATGCTGATTTTTGTTCTTTTGAATAAATACCAAGGAGTGGAATAGCTAAGTGATATGCGCGTTCCATTTCTAGTCTTTTGAGAAATAATGATACTGATTTTCATAGTGGTTCTACTAATTTGCAGCTCACCTACTAGTATTCCTTTCACCTCATATCCTCTCTAGCATTTATTATTATTTATTCTTGATGTTTTTTCATTCCAGCTGGGGTGAAATGAAATATCAGTGAAGTTTTCATTTATGTGTCCCTGGTTTCTAAGAAAGTTGGACATTTTTTCATGTATTTGTTGGCCATTTGCATTTCTTCTTTTGAGAAATCTTTTAGTTCATTTGCCCATTTTGATTGGGCTTTTTTTTTTGGTGTTAAGTTTTTTGATTTATTCATATATTCTGGATATTAATCCTGTGTCCCAAGAGTAGCTGGCAAAGATTTTCTCCCATTCCATAGACTGTCTTGAACACTGTTCACTGTTTCCTTTGTCGTTCAGAAGGTGTTAAATTTGATGTCATCCCATTTGTTGGGTCTTGATTTTCTTCCTTTCTTTTTTAAATTTTATTAATTTTATTTCTTGAGTTTTAGGAGTTTTTTTTTTTTCTTAAGAGAGAGAGAGAGAGAGAGAGAGAGAGAGAATCTTTTTTGTAGATGGACACAACACAATGCCTTTATTTTTATGTGGTGCTGAGAATCAAACCCGGGTCCTGCCCGTGCTAGGCGAGCGCTCTACCGCTGAGCCACAATCCCAGCCCAGGAGTTTTTTTTTAAGAAAGCCAGTGCCTGTGTCTAACTGTTGCAGTGTTGATCCTATGTTTGGTTTGAATTAGATAATTTTCCTATTTCAGTGTTGATTTGAGTCCAACGTGGCAGTTTCTCCTAAAATTATTTTGGAGCTCACTCGGTATAGTTGATTTACAAGTAAGAATCCCTGAGCACACTTAAATCTTAACTCATATTAATAAACTTTCTGTTTCTGCAGCAAAATACCTGAGAAAATCAACTTATAAAGAGAAAAGGTTTACTTTGGCTCACGGTTTCATGGTCAACTGGCCCCATTGCTTTGGGCCGATAGCAAGATACCACATCATGGTGGTGAGAGCGCATTAGAGTAGAGCTGATCATTTCATGGTAGGAAAATCAAAGAGAGAAAGATTAGACCAGGGTGCCACAATCTCCTTCACTGGCATCCATAAAATGACCTAAAACCTCCCACTAGGCATTACCTCTTGAAATTTCTACCCAATAAAGCTACAGGTTGGGGACCAAGTCCTTAACACACAAGCTTTTAGGGGATACTTCATGTTCAAACTATAGCACTTGGATTCCTAAGGTCCATGACCTTTTGAGGTTAACTCAGTTTCTCCATAAGTACAGAATCAGCAAGATTCCACAAGCTTAAATGTGAGTACTTAAGGATATATAAGGATCAGATGTTTTTGACACTGCTTTTACTGCTGCTTGTGGATGTTGATTGACAATGACTAAGGGTCAATGGAACTGCATAGGAACAGCAGGAAGAACATAAGTCAGCTTGTAAGGGTTACAGAAGGGTTAAGGGAGGGAGTGGTATTTGTACTGAATTTGCCAAATGAGTAGAAGGTTGGGACAGGAGTTGAGAGCAGGTCATGTTGGTAGGGCTGCTGGAAATGTTAGGAACAAGAAGTTTTGTGGACCCTGAAGTCCATCAGTATGATGTGAGCAAAGATTTTGAGAGACAATGGAAGTTACAGGGAACAAGACAATAAAATAGATGAAGGATCCTGACAGTCTTAGAGGCAGGACTTGGAGCATCCCGGGAGCAGCTGGCTTCCTATCAGGGTGATCCCTTCTGTGGACCATGGTGACTTATAAATGTATAACTGTCACATGCTTAAACCCCACATGTTCTTGGATAATCTTCAAAGTATGATGTATCCAAAAGAAAGTCTTACAATGACTCGAATTTCTGGTTTGTTCTCTACTATGTGAGAAATGGAACATTGGAAATTATGTCAGGAAAAGACCTTTATTTCCCCTGCTTTGAAACAATTTCCCTTCTCTTTTCTCTGCTGGTTTGTGTCATTTAATTGGCGATAGGATCACAAATTTGACAAATGAGCAGGTGATCTGCTTTTAGCATAACAACAAGGGCAGTTTTTAAAAAATACATATTTTGTATTTATAAATGAGCTTGGCTTCTTGTTTTCTAAATCTACGTACGACATTTCAAATGGGCCTCCATTGTAGAGAGTAAACACTCCCCCCCCCGCATAGTCCCTTCTCCTTGCAGGGCTCCTACAGCTGAGACTGTATATGGGAAAATTGTATTTTGATAGATATTTAAAAAATAAAACTAGGCTCCCATTCTGTATTTATCAGCAGCTATTATAATTTTACTGAGAATTAACTTCAGACATTGGGATGAGAATCCTCGGTCCACCAATATATAATTCTTAAAGCCCTGAACTGATTTTAATGCATTAATTAGAAGCCACCGCCTGAGTCCAAGATTAGACTCCTCTCCTTTTCTTTTTTAGTAGAAAACGCAAGAAAACTAACGATTCTTAAAGCCATTGGAGTGAGAAGGGATTGTCCAGAAAAGATGGATATGTTGTGGGGGGAGAGAGAACAAGATGCCAAGCAGAAAATTTGCTCATCCACATAAGGAACACACCCAGGCAGACTGTGCCTACCACAGGTGCTGGGGCGGAGGGTGAGCTTACAGGAAATGATATGGAATCTTAAAAAGAGCAGAAGGGAAGATGGAATCCTTTAGCCAAGGCACCTCCCAACCATGTCTGAGCCCTTCCAGGTGTGAGGCTTGTAACATTTCTCATAAGAAAATGATTATAGGTTATCTTAGTTAATATTGTGATGCCATAACAGACTACCACAAAATCAGGAAATTATGCAGAAAGAAATGCATGGGCTTACTGTTCTGGGAGCTGAGAAGTACAAGATCAAGGGGCTGGCATGGGGTGAGGGCCTTCTTGCTACATCATAGCATGGCTGAAGGCATTCCCCCGTGAAAGGACAAAGAGACAGCAAAAATGAGTGAAAGCCAGAGAGCTGGGCAGACCCTCCCATCCCCTGCAGTAGGAAACCTACTCTGCAGTAAAAACATATCCGCCCCCAAAAGCTCCCGCCTCCTGGTGCCATCACAAAGGCAATTCATTTCCACAAGAGTTTTGGAGGGAACAAATAGCACAGATAAGACTTCTCCTTCCTTCCTATGCACACCACTCCTGTCCTAGGTGATCTGGGAGCTCATCACCTCTTCTTTTGGGACTCTGCAGTCTCTTTGGAAGGTGAACCCGGCTGCCAGCAATGTCACAGGCAAACAAAGTCCCACCGGTTTTCTGAAGCATAGCCCCCCAGCTCTCTTGTGCTTGGGCTTCTGTCCATTTTCTTCCTTTCTCATCTCTTCCCTTGCAAAGGGACTTTAAAGAACTCTAAATAAATAAGAGCCTGGAGAGCAAACTACTATGACAGTAAAATGACTATGGTTACAAGTGCTACTTATTCAAAATCAAGTCCTGCTGGTAGGACTTAAAGAATGGGATTAAATGTTTTAAAACAGTGCCTCATTTTATCCTGCTATGAAAGCCAAGAGAAAGCAGGTTACTATATCCAGTTTGTAGTTGAGGGGATGGAAAGTCTGGGGGACATGTCTGAGGTCGCAGGAACAGTAGGTGAAGAGGCAGGTGTGAAAGTCAGATGACTCTAAGCCTCACGCACGACATCACCTTGAATGCCGACAGTGAGCAGGTTACAGCCCTCTCCCCACAGATCACAGACCCACTTGAGCTTGAAATCCAGGATGCTTCTTTGATATCTTTTGACCTCAATCATTCTTCCATGTCTGGTTTTCTGGGTTTAATTCCTGTGACTCTTGATGAAAAGAAATCACAGGTTTACCACTAGACCTTGCCAGAACCCACGATGCTCCCTAGGGCTCACACCACAGTGAATGTGGACTTCAGATCTGCCTTACAGAAAGCCGCTCACAGGCTAGCTTCAGTTTTCTCATGGAAATAACCTCTTTCTCATGCAGCTATGGTGAGGGTTAACTAAAATCTTATATGTAAAAGACTGAACCTGTTGCAAAGAATGTGCCTAGAAAATAAAGGTCTGATTTTATATGTAGAAGAGTGAACCTGTTGCAAAGAATGTGCCTAGAAAATAAAGGTCTGATTTCATGCCTTTCCAACTTCCAGCTTACTTGGACCAGACAGGCTACATTCAGCAGAGTCACAGTAGAACACTGTCCCAGGTCATGGCCAGAGCAGCATCTTGCAGCATTGGAGGGATTGGAGATGCTTTGCCTGATGATTGCTCACAGGTTGGTTTCCTTGTTCTAGTCCAGTGCTTGGGTGTTCCCTCTGCCTCTCTCTCACACAGAGAGGAACTTGTGGTCTCACTTTATCAAAAGAAAATGTCCCTATTCTTATTTTTTCAGAGGGAGCAAGGAGATGCCTAAGCAGATTGGCTTGTGATTCAAACCAGAGGAGTGGGGACAGCCGAAGGCTAATTGTGATGTTGGGGTCAGGAAGTTAGGTGGAAATGACCTCCAACATGTCACTTAACTGTTTTCAATTTGTTCCTTTACTCCTCTTCAAAACCCTGACTCTGAATGTTTTAAAAGTTACACCCCATAAATAATACCTGAGAAGTGTTTGGTCCCTGCCTGGTTGACAGGAAACGGTTAATGCCTGAGGGCTATCTCTTCTCCCATTTATGTCCTTGTCATGTTCAGATGCAGGCATCTGCAAGGGAGTGCACTCTGGCCTGAAGGATTTGAAAGATTAACAAAATGAGCCCCGACTGCAGCCGGATCCCAGACTCTGTCCAGGTGAGGGATGCACCTCACCTGAGGTGCTGCTGCCTGCAGGCATGGAGGAAGCAGAATGAAGGATGTGTCATCTCCCTCCCCAGCACTGGCAGAGGGTGAGGTCAGGGAGGCAGAAAATCACACTCACCAGGAGCCGTTCTTCATTTTCTGCAATGAAATTTGGGAGGATCATCTTCAATCAGTGTCATTCCCTAGAAGAAAAGCAGCCACTTTCATGTGTTCATTCTGATTTTCCACAAAGGGAAACCTTGATGAGGCTGTCCTTTGCATCTGTCCTCCCCACCTGAAGCACCTGTCACCTCCTCCCAACATGCTCCAAGTGCAGCTGTGGATGGGGGGAAGCTGCTCTGTGTCAACCCTGTTTCTACCTCATTTCTTGGAGGTGCTTTTTAAAATTTCTCTCCGGCACCCTTTCCCATCCACTGAAGCTCCTTAAGTTTTTGTGTCTGCCTCCTGCAACACAGTTGCCAGCTAAGGGACTTGATAACACCCCTACCCAGCCATTCACCATGGCTGGCCTGATTCCTGAGCCCTGCCACTATCAAAATACCCAATACTTCCCTCATTTACGTTTTCCCTCTTTCAGGGCAGGAGAAATTCTCTTTCTAGCCATAAGCTTATACTCCTGTGTATGATTCCAAAGTGCCATTTTGCTAAATTGCCTTATATTCCTTGACCTGAGACCCATCACTGTCACTCACATCTTTAGATGACTACGGTAGTCCATAGGAGAACTCAAGCCTAATCTATGACGTCATTCACTCACATGGCCCTTTTACACCCTTTCCACTGCTGTGGTCCTGATGTAAGCCACTCTCCCAGGTCAGCTGCACTGTCATAACTGCTCACCTGGTCTGCCTGCTCCTGGTACCTTGCCTGTTTCCCTCTCGAGTCGAGTTGGAGCCTTGGCAGCTGAGGGACTCACCAAACAAGAGCAAGCTGCTCGACTTCTTCTGGCTGCTCTCCCCATCTCTGGGGTGGAGAGAGGCTTTGGCAGTTTATCTCCTGCCCCATCCTACCCTGCCCACTCTCCAACCTCACCTCCTACCCCTTCCCTCCTACCCTCCACACTGAGTGATTACGCCTCACTGTCCTTGAACAGGGCAGGTGGACCACTACTTCAGAGGAATGCTTATCTCCCAGAAATCCACACAGATTTTTCCCCTCAAACACCACGCTTTTATTGAGGTCTTCAGTAAATATCTTACTGTAAATTACAGTCCTTATTTTCCGTCCTCTGGCATCAAGCTTTCTCATTCGGCTTCCTTGCTTTATTGTTTTCTTCACAGTACTTACCATTTTCTAGCATACTGTACATTTTACTTAACATTTTTTTTTTGTCTGTCTCCTCCCAAGTGATTTTAAGGTCCAAGAGAATGGGGGTTCTTATCTATATCCCAGAACCTAGAGCACTTCCTGGCACATAGTAAGGACTCAATAAATGCATATTCAATAAATAGACTCTAATTGCTGCCATGATAGGCCTGCTCATCTCTCCATCTATTTCTTCAGTTTTATTCCTCATTGCAAGGCACGTCATGGTCTTGTGACTGGCCCTATAGGCTGCATACAGCGGGGAGAAGATAAGGAAAGGGCATGACCCCTCTCCTTAAGAAACAAATCTACCCAGACTTTTCCCCAGTCATTATTTATGTCCTGCCTTTAACTAGATTTTTCGTGACCATGTGTCACTGACTTTAAGGGGCTCTATGAAGAGCAGATGACCTTGCGCACACCTGTTCCCCATTCAAGGTCCATGTTCTATTTGCTGACAGTTGGCTATCATGGAGATGAAGGATGGCACTGTTATTACAAGTTGTCAAGAAACCTCATTGGCTTGATCAATCCAGGCAACCTTTATTTAGAGGGAAGAGAAAAATCAGTCAAATCAGTTATTTGACAAGGTGTCAAATACACAATCACTTGTTTGACTGAAATGAAATTTGATGTCAGGTGGGTTGGTTGTGTTTAGATACTTGCCTTCCTTCTGAGATTATAAAGAGTACACACACTCAGTTTTGAATCCTTAGAGAAGGAGCCCATACTTGCTTCAAAGCCCATACTGGTCTGAAAAACTAGAACTACTCTTTGTGGATGGACTTATGGAGAATATTCCTAACTACTTCCCTATGCCAGTATATTTGAGCTTCAGTAGTTATCCTCTGAGAGATTGCAGCTTCCTTGGAGTGGGGAACTAGTATTTGCAGAGTGGCTGAATGGGATAGCATTTTACATGCATGCTGTTACTTATTTCTCAGAACAACCTCATAAAGTAGGTTTTAGTATCACATTTTATTGTTAAGAACATGAGGATATAGACAGGTTCAGCAATTCTCCAAAGTCACTTGATGTGCAGTGAAAGAGCTGAGATTCGAACAAAGTTCTGTTTGATTGAATTTCAAATTCCTTTAGTGAATCACTCTGTATCCCTAGTCCTCATTCTTCATCCTCCAGGCTAGTTCTGTAGGAAGTTGAGTAAGAGCTGTGTTTAATGTAGTCAAAAGTTGAGAAGGAAAAACAGATTCCAAACCCTCTTCCTTTTGTTGGTGTGATTCTTGGAGTGCATTTGTTCTCCTGCTGTGCACACAAGAATTGGGGTACAGGCAGTCATCAGTTAATATCCAACGTCAATCATTACTTACATAATTCTATATTAAGATTCATCCAGTTGCTAGAGAGAAAAATCCCTTTTATTGAGGTCTTCAGTAAATATCTTACTGTAAATTACAGTCCTTATCTTCTGTCCTCTGGCATCAACAGTCACATCATTCATCAAACAAATGATCCAAAGGAAATCCATTATTAGCTCTCAAAAAAATCTTATGGTTTGAACCCACTTTAGCAATGGTAGAATAGAGATACTTAAACTACAGTGCTAAAACTATATTCCCCTTTATCTCTTGTCTCTATTTTCCTTAATGTTAGCCTTTTGTCAACAGTTCTCCCTTTGAGGTGGCAAGATTATCACAATTATACTTAGCTTACTTGGGCAATCCCAGAAGAAAGAGATCATTTCATTCCAATATTTCCAGAAAAATCCAGGAACTCAGTTTCACTATTGACTTGAGCTTTGTGCCTATCCCTAAACTCAAATGATAGCCAAGACAATAGAACTAACTAACCAGACAGAGATCAATGCGGTGGGTCAAATTCAAACTTCATGTACTAAGGTCCGGGGATTTGGCTTGTGGTAGAGTGCTTACCTGGTAGGCACAAGGCCCTGTGTTCAAATTTTAGTACCACAAAGCAACCATCACCAAACCAAATACAAAACAAAATTCTTGTGCTAAAATTTAGAGAAAGGGATCTCCAAAAGCAAATCAGGGTATTATGGCCAGAAGAATGGTAAATGGATGCTGGACAGGAGGAAAATTAAAAACATCCACTAAACCAGCTGTGTTTACAGCATGTCCTCTATGTGTATCAGTTTCCTTATCTGTAAAACAATCATGTCAAGTGTCTCACAACATTTTTTAAGGATCAGATGAGATAATGTTTGAAATTGCAGGGCACAATGCTTGGTGCTTTGTAAATGCTTCAAAAGGCATATTATTACTTTATATTATAACGCCCCAGCCCCTGTGACTCCTACACATTCCTACATGCAACAGGATTGCCTTGTTCTCCTCCTGCCTCTGGTTCCTTGTTTAAATAGCTCAGAATTTCTCAGACAATTGTTGGAATTTTTGATGGCCAGAAGGTCCGTGGGAAGCTGGAACTTTCAAAAAGGCTGCTACAAAAGCTGTTGGCATCCCTCGTTTTTTTCAACGGGGGGTGTGCATTATGATTTGTGCAGACACAGTGTGAAGCAGAGGTACACATCTCATTATCCTATTAATTCTCTAACATGTTGCTATTTGGCCATAATCTCCTTTCCCCAAAGACAGGGAAGGAGAAGGAGACAAAAACAGTGACACAAATAACAGATTGTGCTTTGATACACATGAAAGATCCGGGGGTGTGTGGCAGGGGAATAACGTCATCTGTAGCAAATACTTATTTCTTAAAACCTGGTCCCTCTAGCAATTAACTGATTGGGGAATATCTTTGAGGGGAAGTCATATTAAATAAGCTGAGGAGATAAGCTTCTAGGGACAGCTTTCTCTTCCCTTTCTTCAAAATCTGTTCTGTAAATATTTCAGGATAAGTACTGAAAGCTGACTTTGCCTCCCTGGTGGCAGATATCATTGTTTTAGGAAATGAAGTTTATAGGCAAAAATCTCCAAAATGCTTAAAAAGACAAATTATTTTTCATTGATGGAAAATAAAAATGGCATAAGATACAAAGGATCACAAGGGAGCAGGTGACCGTGACATGAACAATCTAATCTTTACCTTTTGTTTCTGATACATTCTTCATCTGAATGTAAATTTTTTTCCCATTTCAGATAAAAAAGGTGTGTGGTGATCCATGCTTTTGTTGAACTAGCATTTGTTCTAGAGTCTTCAGATATATCTATAAATAAAATGTACATAGTCCTACTTTTAAGATTTTGTTATACTTTGGGTTAGAATGTCCCCCAGTGGTTGGTGTGTTGGTGTGTTCGTCCGCAATACAGTGATGTTCAGAGGTAAGGGGCTCCTGGGAAATGACTGAATCATGACGGCTCTTAATCCATTGATGGGTTCATAATTGAATGGACTGTTGGAAGTGGTAGAAACTACAGGAGCATGAGCTTATGTTTTAGTCAGCATTTTTGCTGCTGTGTCTAAATATTCCTGACCAGAGCAGTTGAAGAGAAGGAAGAGTTTATTTGAGGGCTCATGATTTCAGAGGTCTCAGTCCACAGAGAGCAGGCTCCATTCCTTGGGGCTGGAGGTGAAGTAGAACATCATGGTGGAAGAGTGTGGTGGAGGGAAGCAGCTCACATGATGATCAAAAAGCAGAAAGAGGGAGATGGAGGGAGGGAGGGAGGGAAGATGGGAGGGAGGGAAGAAGGGAGGGAGGGAAGGAGAGAAAAAGGAAGAGAGAGAAAGAGGGAGAGAGAGAGAAGAGAGAGAGAGAGAGAGAGAGAGAGAGAGAGAGAGAGAGAGAGAGAGAGAGAGAGAACGCTCCACTTGCCAGATACAAATATATACCCCAAAATCATACCCCTGGAGACCTACCTCCTCCAGTCACATCCTACCTGCCTTCAGTCACCACTCAGTTAATACCATCAGGTGATTAATCCACTAAGACTCTCACAACCCAATCATTTCTCCTCCAAATATTTTTGCATTGTGTCACACATGATCTTTTGGGGGACACCTCACATCCAAACCAGAACAGCTTACTTGTGGGAAGTAGGTCACTGGGAGCATTCTGCAAGGGCATATTTTATCCCTAGTCTTGTCTCTTCTCATCTCTGTTCTCTCTCCTCCTCTCCTCTTCTCTTTTTCCCATTCCTCTCCTTTCCCTTCTCCCTCTCCCCAGGCTGCCATGAAGAGAGAAGTTCTGCCATACCACGTCTTCTCCACCATGATGTTATGCCTTGTCACAGGCTTGGAAGCAATGGAATCATTTGACTATGAACTGAAACCTCTGAAAGTATGAGCCAAAATAAACCTTTATTCCTTTAAGTTGTTTTTATGTGGTATTTTTGTCATAGCAAGGAAAGTTGACTAATAAAGATCTTATGCTCAGTGGGCTGGCGTTGTAGTTCAGTGGCAGAGCATTTGACTGTAGGCGTGAGGTCTTAGGTTCAATCCTCCCTGCTGAAAAAAAATTCAGAGATAAAAAGTGAAGCAAAAGAAATATTCAGGCATAATCATAAACCAAAG
Source organism: Callospermophilus lateralis (assembly GCF_048772815.1). Taxonomy (NCBI): domain Eukaryota; kingdom Metazoa; phylum Chordata; class Mammalia; order Rodentia; family Sciuridae; genus Callospermophilus; species Callospermophilus lateralis. The sequence goes on along the minus strand of NC_135319.1, from coordinate 55,321,135 downwards.
AGGTGAAGTAGGTTTAAGTGATAGTGTTTAGATGGCAACTTTGGGCCATATGGTTATACATGTGAGCTGACACACCACTAGATCCTATTTAGAAGTTGCTGTACTTATCCTCCAGCACCTGGAGAATAAGTCTATGGCCAGAAGCTTAAACCTCAACTTCAGGAGAATTGTCCTTAGCTGATAGGAGATGACCATGAGACAATCAACGATGGATTGATATGGTAGACAAAAACCTGTTCCCTTACTTAAAGTCTGACCACCCATAAGGTGTAACTAGCTTATGCTCAAGACCCACCTTGACCATTATAATCCACAGGTCAGTCCAAGACCTAAAACCACATTACCTAAAACCACATCTAAGACTCCATTTTGATATCTGTTTCCTTTCCTTTTCCTGCCTTTCTCCCTTTTCTAATTTTTTCTTACACCTGTTTCTAGGAAACCCAAACCAAGACAGCAGTAAAGGAGAACCTCTTTTGATATGATACATATGCTGGGAAATGAGTGATAAGAAATAACCAGACCTGTAAACCTCTGATGGAACAAGCTTCACATGCTGAAAGAACCAAGAGATCATGGGTGCAGAGCATTAAAAAAGAAGGAGAGTTTAAGAAGAGGTATGTCTGAGAGTTTAAGGTCTAAACCTAGATCTCATAGGATAGGAGCCCTCTCTCAGGGATTTTAGTCAAAGTATAATGGGAAACAGGAAGTTTTTGGAAGTTGAGAATTCTGACTTGTATTTTAAAAGAATAACTCCGGAGATCAGATAATCCTGAGGTCAAAAGTGGAAGCAGGGAGACTTGTTATGATACTTTGTAAGTAGGGACCTTGATTTGGACTAGTAACATCTATTTTATCTGTTATATGCTAGGCAATTTACATATATTCCTGAATTCTACTAGCAGCTCTGTTAGGTGAATACCATCTTAGAGGTGAGGAAACTGAGTTTTAGTTTTCTTAAGTGGCTAATGTGAAATTACACAGCTGTAAGTGGTATATCTAGGATTTAAACCAGACTATCTGCCTCTAAAATCTGTTGTTTTTTTTTTCCTTTTAAATTATATTACCCTTTCTTGTCCAATTTCCTTGTATTCATTTTCTCTAAAAATAGTTAAATTATTTTTGACTTGCCTAGTTGGGGTTATCAGTCTTTGAAACATTTCCTATTTCCCTGTTGAAGCATCAATCTGTTGGTCCCTCAGTCTGTTAGGGCCCCTGAAACACTGGTTGCCATTATCCAAATACATCTGTTTGTAATTATAAGATGCCCTTACACTTCCCCTTTTTGTCAACATAATTACTCTCACTCACGAACACTGCCCTGACCAGCCCAGGGACCCACTCCCCTGCCAACTGCAATAGCGGATTTCCAAAGCCCCTGCCACTCCAGTCCAAACATATGGACCCCCTTCTCAGCTCCAAGAACTAGAAGGTTTGGATCCAAAAACAATGTAAATGGAAGTTATTTCTGTCTTTATCTCTGTCACCGTGGCAATGCAGGAAATGGTTAAGTTACCTAGGGCCATGTTTGGAATTGTAACAAAATCAATGACTTTGTCATCCAGAGGGAAATTTTTAATTAATATTTAAATCAGAAGTGATCCTCTTGCCATAGAAAGCCATGACAATCCAAACCTTTTGCTCCCAACATGAAGCAGATAGAAAAATTAGAAGCCAAGTCTTTTTCCAAGAATTGGGTTAGAATTAGGGAAGAAAATAGGAGCAAATCTTTACCACAAGCACATCAGATAGAGCACTAATCTCTAGGATAAAAAAAACCTTAACACCAAAGAAACAAATAACCCAAACAATAAATGGGCCAGGGAACTGAACAGACACTTCTCAGAAGATATATACAATCAATCAATAAACATATGAAAAAACGTTCAACATCTCTCTTAGAGAAATTCAAATCAAAACTACTATAAGATTTCATCTCACTCCAGTCAGAATGGCAGCTATTAGGAATACAAACAACAATAAGTGTTGGCGAGGATGTGGGGGAAAGGCACACTCATACATTGCTGGTGGGACTGCAAATTGGTGCAGCCAATCTGGAAAGCAGTATAAAGATTCCTTGGAAAACCTGGAATGGAACCACTATTTGACCCAGCTATCCCATTCCTCAGTTTATACCCAAAGGACTTAAAAACAGCATACTACAGGGACACAGCCACATCAATGTTTATAGTAGCACAATTCACAGTAGCTAAATTATGAAAACAACCTAGATGCCCTTCAGTAGATGAATGGATAGGGAAACTTTTGTATATATATACAATAGAACATTACTCAGCATTAAAAGAGAATAAAATCATGGCATTTGCAGGTAAATGGATAAAGTTGGAGAATATAATGCTAAATGAAGTAAGCCAATCCCCCCAAATCAAAGGCCAAATGTTTTCTTTGAAATGAGGATGCTGACTCATAATGGTGATGGGGGCAGGGAGCATGGGAGGAATGGTGAACTTTAGATAGGGCAAAGGGGAAGAAGGGGGAGGGAGGAGATAAGAGGGTAGGAATGATGGTGGAGTGAGTTAGACATCATTACCCTAAGTAAATATATAAATACACAAATGGTGTAAAAATACTTTGTGTACAATCAGTGACTTGAAAAAATCTGCTCTATATGTGTAATATGAAATGAATTGCATTCTGCCATCATGTATAACAAATTAGAATAAATAAATTATTTTTAACAAAATAGACCCACACACACACACACAAAAAAAAAATTAGGGAATAGAATCTACCAGAGTTTAAGCAGAACACAAGCTCTTAAGAATATCAAATCAGAAACAGTGGTAGCTCAAGTTTTGTACCTGGTTGATGAAGATTCTGGGTTAAAGTATGAACTTTGCAAAAGGGCCAGTTGAAAAGTTCTGTGTAGTTAACATAAGACTGTGAAGTAAACATGAGTTAATCCAATGTGCACTAGATAAGGAAGGGGAAAAGGAGGAGATTAACATTTACTTATCCTTATTCCTGTCCATCATGGTCTAAGCTATGTTACCTCCAAGGTGACATTTAATCCTTATACCAATCCCATGGGGGTAGTTATTATCATATAGACTGTCTACTGGAGGTAAGGGACTCAAAGACTAATAGTTTGCCTTAGTGAATGGTATAGAGAGAGCTAAGCTCTGGTCTCTGTGGTGTCAAGGATTATTTCCAATCTGCAAGAGTGAAAATAGAAAAGGAAAGAAGAAAACAGGACTAGGAAAGAGATGTTTTCTTTGAAGATACCTGACCAAAAGGAACAAGTAGCCCTTTAATTTCATGTTAAGGGAATTATTAGAGATCACATAGAATCCAGAATCATATTAATTATTGCTTGATGAGTGTGTGCATGTGTGAACCAAAAATAACTGCTATAATTGCTTATCATTCATTCCATAGTGTGTGGTTCTGTTGCTTTCAAACATTCCTCTTTGACCCTTGTTAATAGTGAAGACCCACTGAAGTCTTAGTAAGCCACAGTAGCTGAGCTGATGTAATTTGTATCAGCAGTTTGCAGAGCAAGTTATCACATCTCCACAGAAGACAGAGAGCCTCAGCAAGTTCTGTTTCCATTGGGCCAGCCAGAGCTCCAACCTGTACTGCGAAGTGGGGGTTGTTAATTGTCCTAATTCTAATTCCTGACCTGTAGAGAGAGCCTATAGTTAAATCCACGTGGAGGTCTGAGCTACTGATAGGAGCTTTCACAAAGTATTTCCAGTGACCTATTTGGCCTCTGCCTGCTCTGTACTGCATTTTTGTCATTTTCTTTAAGCAATTCTCAGTGGTCTGGCTGGATGTATAAGTGTACAGCTGACTCACAGGCTGACTCAGCAGATTCATTGCCTGAGGATAGAGTTGCTGCTGGGCTCCCTGGATGGAGTCCTAGCCTCCTTTTTATAATGTCCTATTTGGAGAAACCTCTTGGGAACAGCTTGATTGTATCATGGTCTCTTCTCCTTGCCTCTGCTAAGGGGGTCTTACCTCTGTACAAGAAATCAGGCACAGCCTGTCTGTCCCTTATGGCAAAGTTTCTCTTCCCTTCCTCCCCTCCTTCTTTCCTTCTCTCTCTCTCTCTCTCTCTCTCTCTCTCTCTCTCTCTCTCTCTCTCTCGGATTTCTTTGTTCCTCTACTTGGCTCATCCTTTGCCGTTATTTTTCCTTGCCCACCTAGAACTCAACTTGTCTCCTATGAACTCTTTTCTGACTAATGCATAGCTGACTTCAGTGTACAGAATTTTATTCTCTAGGATGTCCTTTGAGAGTTGAGAAATGCAACTGCCAATCTTATGGTTGAAAGAGAGCTGTATTCAGAAAGAATAAGTGAAAATATGATCAAGCAAGCATTTTCAGGTCTCAGTAAAATGCATTTTGCTGAAATGATAAGACTGAGAATACAACTTATAAGAAGCAATCCTCTAATCAAAAGAGCATAGCAATTCTGCCCTGGCTGTATAGGTCTCTCTTCTGGTCAGTGGAATGACCATCTAACTGGTCCAATTATATAGGATCCTTATAGAATATTTAGGGTATGGCAATTTCTGGGCCAGCATTTATATATTCCTTTCCTATATGTGTCAAATTGGGTACATGTGATAGCTATAAACACAATAACAATAACCAATAATTCCTGAATATCATGTCAGGGATTATTCTGTTTCAATGTTTATCAATGACAATCTTATGAGGTATCTATTATTAAAATTTAATACCCACTTTATCTGTGAGAAAAATGAGGCTTGCAAGAGATAAAGTATTGCCATGGCCACTCAACATATAAAATTAGCATCAAAGTCAGTACTTTCAGCACTAGATACCCTTGTCCTGTAAGGCAAAGTGCAGATTAGAGACTCAGATAGGAGGAAAGGGACCTCACCACTCTTGGAGATGGGGAAGGAGAGGACAAAATAACTCAAAGATGCAGAGCACCACCATGTTTTCCAGGCACTATGTGAGGCCACTTATAGATACTTTATAATTTAAACCTCACCACAAAAAGGAGGTGACTCTCATTATCCTCATTCTGCATTCAGTATTTTCCCCTTATGGGGATATGTTCCAAGATCTCCCATGGATGCCTGAAACTGTAGATTGTCCTGCATCCAATATATGTTCCTTTTTTCTATGCATACATACCCATGAAAATTTTTAATATATAAAATAGGCATAGTAAAAGATTAACCATAGGTAAAATCTAATTGATTGACTGAGGACTTGCTTTGGACACCATCTGCTGTCGTTTGGATCTTGAGAATCTCTGAGAGGCCCATGTGTTGAAGGTTGGGTCCCTGCTGTGGACCTACTGGGAGGTGGTGGAACCTTTGTGAAGTGGAGTCTAATGGAAGGAAGTTAGGTCACTGGGGGTATGCTCGAGAAGATAAGGGATCTGGTCCACTTTCTGTCCCTTTGTCTTTTTGCTTCCTGGTGTCCATCATTTGAGCAACTTTGCTTCACCAAACATTCCTGCCATGATATTCTGCTCCACCACAGCACCAAAAAACAATAGAGCCAGTCAACCATGGTCTGAAGCCTCTGACACCATGAGACAAAATAAATATTTTTCCCCTTATAAGTTATCCAAGGAATTTTATTGCAGTAACAGAAAGCTAATTAACACAGCATCCTTTAAACCTCAGTGCTAGGGATCAAACCCAGGGCCTTGTGCATGCTAAGGTCATGCTCTACCACTGAGCTAAGGTCATACTAAGGTCATGCTAAGGTCATTCTCTACTCCCCATCCCCATCCCAGACCTTAACATTGTCTCTTTAATCAACTTCTTTGACTCTGCCAGAAATTCAGGAGCAGTTCATTGGCAGACACAACCTCTCCAGTAATTTTTATATTTTCCAGAGGATTTCACGGTTTAGTCTTTGTAGGGGCTCAGTGCTTCTGGGCAGACATGTTGCCATCAATTGGAACATGTTTTCTGTTTACGTCTTCCGCCCACAAATTTAATACCTTTCTCTATCTTAACTTAGCACTTATCACACACTGTGGCCGTAACTCTTGCATTTGAGGTGTGACAGCAAAACTAACACATATTTCTTTCCCCTCTTCACAATTTCACGGTTTGAAGATTCATTCTTACTATAGATCTTAACAACACGACACACTGTAGAGTATTGGTTGTTTACTCTTATGACCACGTGGCTAGCTAGGAGCTGAGGTTCACAAAAGAGGACCATGCCATATATCACTAGTTTAGGAAAAGATCAAAATTCAAACTTTGAAATACATTTTCTACTGAGTATGTGTCATTTTTGCACCACTGAAATGTCAAAAAAATCCTAAGTCATACCATCCTAAGTCAGGGGCCATCCATGTGTGGAGATACAGGCTTGGCTCAGGGTTATTGGTTTATTTACCAAAGGCATTCACTTATTCATTTATAAAACAGCTATTCACTGGACAGCTAAGAAATATAATGTTCTATGTTGAGTGCTGGAATGAATAAAATTAGTGGAGTTACAGCCCAGAGGAGGAGTTGGATACTAATAAAAAGCCACACACAAGAAAGATGTGATTATAAGTGTCACAAGTGCAGGCATGATGCTCAGAGAGTTAGCCTCTGCCTAATTGTTGGGAAAGGGGGCAGGGAAGGCTTCCCCAAGGAAGTGACAGTTGGGCTGTCAAAGGGCAAAAATTACAACAGTGCAGTCTAAAAATCTTAATTGACTTTATTTTCAATTCTAGAATTGGGCAACACTTCATTGCATAAAATAGAATAAGTGGATGTTGGACTGAGCAGAAGAGATTGGTTTTATAGACAGAGAAAAAAATGAAAGAAAGTAGAAATAAAGAACAAAAAACAGATTGGTCACTTCAAAGTTACTTTCCTTGTTAGGTGGGCTAGGCAGAAGGGACAATAGAAAAATAACAAATTGGTTAATATCAGGTTACTTAAAGTTACCTTTTTCAGGTAAGGATTAAGGCAGAGGGAACTTCATCATCACGCCAATTAAAATTGCCTTGTATGGGACAGTTTGGCCGTTATCTCTCCTGATCTTTTGGGTAGGTCAGATAACAAGTTAGTTTCAGTTCAGTGACTTGGACCATTAGAGTGACTGACTCCATTTTGATTTTTAATCTATTGGTTGGAGTTTAATGTAGGAGCTTAGTCCAAACCAATAGTCTTCTATGATGCTTTTGAACCCAGCTAAAATATAAAGTATGTGTAGGTGGCACCCAGTGATGACAGATCACTTCCAATGCATGAGAAAGCAAGTGCTAAGACCTTGCAGGAGGAGAGAATGTAACTCATTTGAGGAACCCAAAGATAAAAGGGAGAGCTTAGAAGTGCCAGGAGACTAAAAAGTCTGAGAAGAACAAGGCTCTGCTGAGACATATAAAATCACATGGTATTGATGGGCTCTTGACTCATGGCATCCAGTAATTCTTTTATTTGGGCCGTCATCTTCCACAGTGCTGAGGGGTTCTGCACAGCTGTCAACCGTGTATTCCAGAATTTGAAGGAAAGCTGAGGAGTGAAATAAGTACTGTACAGCAGAGGGTTTTAATAGAAGAAGGGGGACAGCTTGGCTTCACTATTTTTGGAAAAAAAAATATATTGGCTGTGGCTGGGTAGGACAAGAAGTAGTGTTCCTAGAGGACAGAAAATACCAATTGTGGTAAGGCAGCCAGATTCCCAAGAGCATGGGCTGTACATGTACATGGAATGGAGCGGCCGGGGAGGTCCTTTGTATGTGAAAAATCAGAAGACCATAAAATCCCTGATAGGGCTGGAGGGCTTGGATTTGCCATCTCCACCCAGATGAATTTATCCTGTGTTGGATAAAGTGACCTGTGGTCTGAAACCACTGGGTGGGACCTCTGTAGGACCCTCTTAGGTCTGGTGGGTACAATAGTCCCCACTTATCTGCACTATCATACTGGAGTTTCAGTTACCCAGGGTCAAACTTGGTCCAAAAATACTCAATGGATATTCCAGAAATAAACAGTTCATAAGTTTTAATTTGTGTGCCATTCTGAGTAGTGTGATGCTATCTTATACCATTCTTTTTCCTAATAAGCACACGAATCACCCCTTTGTCTAGAACCTTCTCGGTATCAGATTAACTCTGATAGTACATAGTCCTTGTGTTCATGGAAGCCTTACCTGGCCCTGAAGCACAAGAGTGGTGATATTGGCAGTTTTATTACAGCATATTGTTACAATTATTCTATTTTACTATTAATTATATCGTTGAGCTTCTACTGTGCCTAACTTATAAACTTCACTATAAGTAAGTATGTATAATATACATATTATCCATGTAAAATATAGTTCATGTAGTTTTTGGTATTACCTCTGGTTTCAATTATTGACTAGGATCTTAAAACCTGTCCTTTGCAGGGAGTAGGGGGCTACTATAATCACTTTCAATAATAGTGGGCCCATTCCTGGCTTCATGGGGCTTTTTGTGGTATGGGAAACAGATGTGCAGGGAACTAGAACCTTAAATGGTGACACTGACTGGTAGATTAGGATATCTGCCTGACCCGTAAATAGGCTAAGACTATGTAAGCAAAGGCCATATAGTATTTATTTGAGGACCCTATATTCACTACCTGGCATCTAGGTCCTCCTCAGTCATTCCAGTTTTAGAATCATCTATTTCATTTAACCCAGTCTCCGTAAGAATGGGTTCCTGCTGCAAGAAGTACTACCCCTCCAATACTACTTATACTCAAGTTTGGAGAGAAGAGAATTTGAATAGCAAAAGATCCCTGGACTTGTTGAGATCCCATGATGTTATCTGAATGCCAATCATCCTGTGATGTGATGCCCTACCTCCACTCACCAGCACCTCTGCTGATCTCCAACCTCATCAACTGAATTACCTGGATCTCATGTAGACCACCGCCACTTGTTGCCAGGTATATTTCCTCCTAGAGCTTCAGTAATCAACAGATACAATCTGGCTATCCTCCTGTAGTACCCTGGACACCTGATGCCACCCATCTGCCAATTATCCGCTCATCTTCTGCTTGAACAGCTACTTTGAATCCTGGAGTCCATCTCAGCCTCTTGCCAGGATGACTTGTCTACCACCTGTTTCCCCTCCGTGGGACAGATGGCTTTTGTGTGTGTGTGTGTGTGTGTGTGTGTTTGTGTGTGTGTGTGTGTGTGTGTGTGTGTGTGCTACCTTTGCATACTTGTGTTGGCTTCTGACCTCAGCAATCAGGTACTCTCAGAGTCCCTGAGGCCTGGAAACTTTTCACTCAGGCCATATGAGTGTTGAAAAAAGCTGGCTAAATTTCAACAGGCCATGCCATTTGCAGACAGAGATTGGATTAGTTTTGCTACCCTAACCCTGGATGACAGCTTATCCTCAGTTGATTGTGGACTTTCACTAATCCTTACCACATGTCCACAGTGCAGTATATTTATCTTCCTGCCTCATTTCTTTCTTTACTCTTTGGCTCTCCACACTTTTCCAGGGTCCTGAAATCCTGCCTAGTCACTGCCACATGGCTCTTCCAAGGGGAAATCCTTCACTTTATAAATCCAGCTTCTGACAGGGCTTTTCTGCCAAACTGATAGACTGCCTTGAGCCATAAGCTGCCTCCATCTGACTGTGAGTCTTCTGTTGCCTGGGGATTCCCATGTTCATATCCTTCCTCAAGACAGGCCTCCATCTGGTTAGGTTATTTGGGTCCTGCCATTGGGGTCAGTTCTGCATCCTTCACTGTTGGGTTCTCAGAAGTCCATCCTGCCTGGGGTGGCAGTTAATATAGGACTTATGAATTTGGGTTCTGAGCCCAAACTATCTGGATTCAAATCTTGGCTCTGCTTTTTACCTGTAATTACAATATCTTTCAGCAGTTAGTTTTTCTGGACTCCAATTTTCTCATCTGTTAGTGGGGTTAATAGTTGTGTCTCTATTATTTGGTCTTTGGAATAGCTCCTGACATTGTGCCTTCTGGACCAATGTTAGTGATGATCCTTGGCTCCTGTCTTCCCCCGTTACTTTGCTGGGAGTGAGTGCTTGAATAGCTTAGGCTAATATTTCACACCTGCTCTCTGACCTGGAGTGGTTGGTCAGATTAGCAAGGTCACTTAGGATTCTAACTTGATCTCCAAATCACAGACCCTATAGTAATTCGAATGTAGCAAGAGAATAAACTTGCATCCATCCATCCATTGATTTATTCATTTGAGAAATATTTTTCAAGCCTCTTCTCTGTGCAAGGCATTAGACCCAGAGCTTTGCATCTTTTGTGTCACTGTTCCTTGGGCTGGAATTCCCCAGGAAGTAAACTGACCATGTATGGAAGACTGAATCCACATATCTTGCCTCAATGCAGTCTGCTTTGTAAGGCAATGGACTCTGTCAGATAGTGTTGTCTATGAAGGCAGAAGCTGAAATGCTCCTCATATGCCAGATGCTAATGTCACCACAACCAGAGTTGGATTGGGAGGGAAGGTTTAGAACAAGCCCTCCATGGTGCCACTTCTACCCGTGGGTTCCAGTCTCCAAGAGGCTCTGACTCATTTGCCATCCATTCCTCCCACAGAATGCACACTAATCCCACCCATGCTGTGCCCAGTTCCTGCTTGTCCACAGCCATTTCTGTACCTTTTTGTATCTCTAAGTCCTTCAAGGCAGGGTCCCCATCTGTCTGAATTATCCCTGCCCTTCGCCAACTCAATGTTCTTGATTGCCATAATGCTAAGCAAGCGCTCTGGGCAACTGAGACTAGGTTTTTGTTTTTTTTTTTTCCTCCTGGAATAAAATATAAAGCCACAGTCCAATATATCTTGGGCACTCTGATCAGATTTGGAAAAATGTCCATAATTAAAGCCTCCAAATTGAATGCTAGTTCTAAAAATTGGTTTCATTAGTAATGGGAAAACTATTTCAATGCATCAGATAATAGTTTTTGCTGCTTTTAAAAAATAAATGAATTTTTAACAGAAAGAACAGAATAAGAGGCTAGAACATAACCTGTTTCATGCAATTGAGTAAGAAAGTTCCTCTGAAGATTCTTTTGCCTTCTTTTTTGTTGTTGTTGTTTTAATAACTGTCAGATGGTCTTCAGTGACAGAGGTGCTAAAAGAAATGATTGGTGGACAAGCATGCCCTTTGAAAAATTTTCTTTAACTAATTTACAAAAGTTAATTGATTGCTTGATTGACTGCTGGAAGGATTGATGGTGCCTGGCTGAGGAGGGGTGAAGGACTCTTCAACGTGGCCTGCCAGCTGGTATGGGCTGGCAAACATCCATCTGGTACTTAAGTGGATATTAATCTAGACCATATCTAAGTGCAGCTGAAAGGCTCAGGGACATAGTGGCTGTCATGAGCAGCCTGGAGAGAAGAGAGGTGAATTCTCTTCTAAATGTAGACTCAGTTACAGGCTCACTGGGAATCAAGGTCAAATTGCTTCACCTCACTTGGTCTTGTTAACTCAGATGGAAAATTGGGTTAGAAGCAGATCATATATGTAGGAATGGCTGCAGCTACCTAGGGCAGCTTTTATAGGACTGTGGGGTCTCTGAGGAACAGAGAGTTAAGGTGGATAGTTAGATCTTATTAGGGGAAGGGACAAAGTAGAAATATGTCCTACTGTCAGCAGGCATTGTCCTGAGAAAATATTTTCCTACCTCCATCATCCATTCTTATCAAAAGTCTTTGCCTCCCCCTTGGACTTGCAGTGAAGATTATTGTCTAAATTTTGGTGAGGGTTCTTTGGGCTGTACAAAATGCAGTGGGCATTTTGCAAATGAGCAGAGCTTTTGGGATAAATGCTACTCAATGCATGCCTGGCCATACTTGATTCTTCCTCTATCTCACAAGTCAGCTCCAGCTGATTCATTATTCCCGGGGCTCTTGCTAAATAAAGTGGCTCCAAGCATCTCAGGTTAACTTCTGCCCAACAGCAGTTCTGCCCCATGCATCCCAGAGCCTGATAAGCAACTGTGTTTTCTGGCTTTTACTCAGCACCTCTCCATTCCCCAAACATTTTATTTCTGTCCAAATGTTTTACCAAATGTATTTGGTAAATACCAAATACATTTACCAAATGTATTTGGTAAATTCTATCCAAATGTTTTACCAAATGTATTTGGTAAATTCTATCCAAATGTTTTACCAAATGTATTTCTGTCCAAATGTTTTACCAAACCAAATCTGAGAGGACTGACCATCAAAACTTCCTGCAGGAAGTAAATGCACAGCTGGATATTTTCCTAAGGTGGATTTATTGAACCCCTTTCTATGAAGATAGTGATGAAAAGAGCCCAAGTTAGGTATGCTCGCTCTCTACACCTCCAGTCAAGCGTAGCCTCTGAAAAGAGAGATAAATCGGTGTTATCCACTCACCATATAAAATGAAAATTTTCTGCTGGGTACCCAGAGCTGGACAGGAAACCATTGATCATGCTGAACAAACATCCTTCAATAAATCTTTATCTCTTCCGAAGATAATTGGGAAGACAGTGGCTTCCGAGTTACTCTCTTTTCAGCAGTTGCATCCCTCTCACTCTTCTAGGTGTATTTGTTTCCAAAGCTAAAATATACTACATGGCCCCATCCATCAGGGTGAAGGAAGCTTAGATGATTTCCTATTTCAGCTCCAATATGTCAAGTTTGAGAATTCTCTTAATCCACTGGCTTTGTACCATGCTTGGCATTTTCCATCACAGGTGGGCATGTCGTGTTGCTGTGCTCCTGGTAAGGCTAATCCCATTGCTCTGTTTGGATTCAAGACATCCACTCATTCTCCTTTTGTCATTCATTTATACATTGCACTTGTCACCCATCATATGCCTATCACTGTTCAAAGATAAAGCAAATCTGATGACCTACTTAAACATGTATCCTAGGATGTTGATGGAAATGAAATCCCCTGGAATCCTGGCTACCTGGTCAGTGTTTCTAAAGTGGGCAGCAAAAGGAAAGGAAATTATTTTGGTGGCCACACGTACAACCAAACCTATGCCTTTGTCACTCCTGAAAATCATCTGAAACATTCAAAGCTTTACATTTAGTATTTTTGATTTCCTGAATTATTAATTAGCTGTGTAGCTGGTACATCAATATCTTAGACCTCATATTCATTTTTTTAAAAATCTAGGTCATTATAATGTATAACTTTTAATAAAACCTTCCAACTACAGAAATGCAAATCACAGAAGCCCTGAAAGGCCCATGAATCAACGCCATCACCTCACACCCAGCTGTGGTAGTTACTCAGTATTCGAACAATAATCTTTAAATAGAAGAGTGTGTTTTTAAACACATTGGGCCTCTGCAAGGGGCCAGCCCACATGATTAAGAGGCTCAGCCTCTGTATTGCACTGTTATGTGCAAATATAATGGAAAAAATTTTCAGTGTGGCAGAAACAAACGCTGACTCTTACAAAAAGATTTCACCAGAATCTATTGAGTTTAAAGGTCACCAAGACAATGCAGATGGTTCTTTTCTGTAAGTGTATAAAATGCTAAAAAAGAGAAGGCTCCTATGAACAGAGGAAGATGTCAGCTTGCACTATAAAGTTTGTTTGAATGAATTTGGAAATACTAAATTAAGAATGATGAAGAATGATGAACCCAGTTCCCTTTACAGGGGAGAAATCTAGAAAATTCATGTTTACCATGTGATCAGAGTCAACCTCACCAACAATGGAATGTATTGGCATCATTTGCCTCCTGATGGGATGCTCCAAGGGGGACAGAATGTTGCTTCTATAGCAATTCTCCCCAAATCATGTAGCCTGAATCTAATCATGAGACAAACACAAATTGAGGGATATTCTAAAGGAAACAAAAAAATAAATAAAACCATTTGACTCTTCAAAAATGTCAAAGTCATGAAAGAGAAATAAAAAAGGAGAAACAGAATAGATGGAAAGAAAGGCTTAGAGCCCAGACTACCTAAAGAAAAGATAGAAATTAAAGTTTGGAATAAGATTCTCTAACTACTATATACCACTCCTCTGCCTATTTATCTGCTTACATACCTATCTATAGTTTTAGCTATTCATATCTCTCTCTGTGTGCATAATCTCCTCAAAGAAGCTCATTCTCTTTCATAATCTTTAAAATATTATGAATATTAAGAAATTTAACACTGATAAAATGAAATAATAGCATGAATCCTCTATCTATATTCAATTTTTGCCAAATTGTCCCATGCATGCCCTTTTGAGCAGGGGTCTGCAAACTACAATGCATCCACTCTCTACTTTTATAAGCAAACTTCTATTGGGACAAAACCATGTCCATTTGTTTACATGTTGTCTGAAGCTGTTTTCACACTACAACCACAGAGTCGAGAAATTGCAAAAGAGACCATATGGTCCATAAAGCCTAAAATACTGTTTGGTTCTTTATGGAAATAGTTGGCTGGCCAATCTTTGCTTTAGAGAATTTTACTCCAATTCTATCCAGGGTTAGAGTTTGCACTCAATTCTCTGGAGCTTTCTTTCTTCTTAATCTGTTAGCTTCTCGCCCTTTCTTTGTATTTGCTAACATATTTTTGAAGACCATAGACCAGTTATTTTGTGGAATTTCACCCACCTTTGGTCTGATGCTTCCTTGTGATGAGATTTAGATTATGCATGTTGAGCTGGGTACCACTGAAGTGAGGTTGCATTCCCACCACATTATACCAGGAGGCATATGTGGTAGAATTGTGGCAGTCTGATGATGTCAGCTTTAGTGGTTTGGTTAAGGTAGTGCCAACCAAAAGAAAACAGATTTTGCTTTCCTCTAAAGGACATTATTTAGATGATTAGCAACATTCAAATATGGGCTACATGTGAAGTAAGAATAAATCTAGCAATGTTAAATTCTACTATTTGATAATTGTGCTGTGGTTACGTATACAAATATCTTTATCCTTACAAACTTGGGCTAAAGAATTTAGGAATGAAAGGGTTATTATAATTGACTCTTCAAAAATGTCAAAGTCATGAAAGAGAAAGGAAAAAAAAAGGAGAGACTCAGTAGATTATTATCAAATGATTCAGCACACAGGTGTGCACAGACACATGTACATGTCCACACACAGAGTAAACATAAAAGTGTTAATCAATTGACCAATCTAGGTAAAGAGTATGTGGACTCTTATTATGTGATTCTGAAATCTTTGTGTAGGTTTAATTTTTTTTAAAGAAACAGCTTAAAATAATAACAAGCCTACACAAGATGGACTATAGTGAGCAGAAGGAAGGTAAAATAAGTGAGACTGAACATGGAGACCATCACCACCTTGGTACTACAAGAGACTTTTGTAGTGATCATCAAGGATGAGAAAGGGGCTTGCAGAAGAAAGAAACCTGGTCATGTTCATGCTCCCAGCCCATAGCATGTACTCAGTCTCTGGATAAAATTGATTTTTATTTAATTGAATTGAATGCCTCAGTGGAGTTTTTAATTTACCCAGAAACTACAACTTCCAAATCTCTTCGAGGGGGGGAAAAAAAAACCTAAGAAATAAAAGTACAGCAAGTAAGCCAAAACATTTTAGCTATAAAAATAAAGCAAATTGTTAAAGGGTGATGTCTCATATAAGGTCAAAATGCAAAAGCACACTAGAGTATAAGGCATTTGCCAACAGACAGACCTAAAACAAAACTGCAGAAGGGAAGAAAAGCAGCAATAGACCAGACAAATGAAAATGTAGAAAGCAGATGGAGAAAAATTAGTGCCATGTAACTGAGACTGTCAGGGCAAAAGCATGAAAATACACTGGGTGTATCCTTTTTTTTTATGCTTTGTACATAAGTGCATGCTGTACTACTGAGTTATACACCCAGTACAGGGAACAGTCTGCCATAAAGATAGAGCATATATGAACTGAACAACAAATCATCAAATATTGTAAATAAAAAACCGTTAGAATGGAAAATGGAAAATATCATAATCCATGGAAAATATCATAATTATAGTGAGAATCCAAACACAAATTTCAGTCTTTGACACATCTGAGAAAATAACAATTTTTAAAAAATTATATGGAGGATTTCATTAATGAGTGCAACACTAATAGACATATATAAATACACATCTACAGAAACATATTATTTTGATGCCAATGGAATATTTACAAAGACGGATTATAACCAATCCTAAAAACGAATCTAACTCCAAGAGTAGAAATTCTACAAGTCACATTTAATTATAATACAAACAAACCAATGCTTAATATGAAATAACATTCCATATAAAAATACACACTTAAAAAGTATAATTATAAAAATAATTAGTCAAAAAGCTCTGAACATTTATTTTTTTAAATTTTAATTTTGATTGAAATAAAGAACAAAATTGCCTTTAAGTTTTTCCAAATTACTTAATATCAAATTATCACTATCAAAGATTATCTCACAAAAAACTACACTCAAGAAATGCATACACTTATTAATTTACTGTTAAATGTGAAAAAGATGAACCAAACTTTTAATTCTAGAAACAAAGGCAGGAACCATAAAATCTTCCTAGAAAAGTCATAGGAAATTTAATGAAAATAAACACAAAAATTAATGGATTAGAGTAAGTAAGACTCAAAAAAATTAAGAAAAAAATGAATTTCTATAAAACTGCTACTGAACATGTCTGTGGTTAGTACTAAAAAAGAAAAAAATACCCCCAAATGTATGACATTGAATGGATAAAGAGGTTATATGCACAGACATGATAATAAATGAAATAGTTATGAAGGAAATCAATATATCATTCAAGCATGATAACATGTAGTTCATTGATAAATGGTATTCCAGAAAATATAAATTATCAAGCTTACTCAAAGAAGTTAGAAGATGCAAGTAGAGTTTTAACTGTGGTAGAAATAATAATGTCAATAAACTTCCTACAAAATAAGTATTAAAGCAAAATAATTTTTTGAAAGAATTTTATCCAGTGATAAACTGTCAAAGTATAGTACACCAATGTGAGAGTCTCAATTAATTATATGAGACTATAATAAAACCGATAAAATATTTGAGGCCATCAAATAATAAAATATATAGTAACCAATACAAAAAATATAATAACAGGCAAAAATGGAAAAGCTAAAGACATTCAACAAGTTGTCTAGATAATATGTATGAAAAGGTATTTTTAACCACAGATGGAACTTATTTTTAAAATTAACAAATTGGTAAATCACTAACAAAAGATACAATTTATATTCTGACTTTACAATATACCCAGAAATTTTCTGATGGATTATATTTAAGTCCCAAATATATCATAAATAGAACTAAATAATGGCAGATATATGTTAAACAGTAGACCATAAAAACTATTATCAAAATAGCAGACTTTCTAAAAGTAGTATTAAAGGCAGAATCCATGAAGAAAATCATTACTTGAATTTGTGAAATAAAAATTTAACAGTTATATAGGAAGAAAATAAATTAATTATAGAAGTAAGCAGAGATCTGAAGGCAACACATGAGATTGACAGGGAAACTGTGTCTTGAAATCTTAAAATTTTTTAAAAATTGCTATTAATAATTAGAAAACAAATACAAATAATCAGCTAACCTACTTTCAAGTTATGTGCCAAGTAAAAAAAAGATTGAAATTGGCACTTGAAATCAGCTCATTTGTTAAAATTTGTTTTTTAATATTGTTTATCAACTTCATAATTGAGGGAGGGAAAATTAAAAATCTAAAAACAGTCTGTACCTTAAATTATGGTACATGAGTGTCATATGACACAAGGCAACCATAAAGAATACTATCATATTTTATCTATTATGTATAATGTACAAAACATGATGAACATATTAATAGGAATTTACGCTTACTAGTATACTGTTTTATGGAGTACTATTTACAAAGTAATGCTACATTTTTAAATATAAAACATCATATTCAAAACACTTTCATCCTTGTAAGAAAAGTATATTTATAAGAAGTTTCCAAGATGTTATCAGCAATTGATTGGAAGAGTTGAGTGAATTTCCCTATTTGTAATGCCTTTGACCTTACAATTACACTTTAACATGGCCCACAATCTCCACCTGCCCTAGAGGAACAATGAATGACCAGGAGGAGCCATGTCTCATGGATGCTGACGATCAGGTGCTCAGAAAAGTACACACTCTTGGCCCTAGTAGGTTTACAGTAGAGTGGGGAGGTGACCATTAGACAAGTGGACAATGTTAGTGAGGCAAGTACAAGTAGGTTTAATGCTAGGACTCACCAGTAGGCAGTAACTGGGTATTCCTTAGATAAAGAGGTCAGGGTGGGTGTGCTTCTCAGAGGAGACAACACTAGAGATGAAACCTGGAAGATGAGCCTAAACAAATCATGGAGGACGTCAGGCAGCAGACGGGAGTGTTTGAGTTGAAGGAAATAGTAGATGGCCCCTTCCTAGCAGAGGCAAGCCTTCAGGAACTGAAAGGAAACAGTGGTGGCTGTGAGACAGACAACATGTGGGAGATGTGGGCCAGGACAAAGAATTCAGTTCTTACTCTAACTCGATGGGAAAGATCTGGAAGTAACATAGGGTCTGATCCACTTGGAGACTGTGGAGAACTGGGCTTGGTGGAGGGCACTAGAGAGGCCAGGCTGACAGGAACACTATGGCAGTGGTCCACTGTGAGAAGGTGATCTCATTAATATTCTGCAGAATCCAACAGCAATTTAAAAAAGACATTTTCATAAGCAATGTCATTCTTGACTGTAGGTAAAAATGTGAAATTCTAGAACAAGATAGGAGTCTTCTAGAATTCTCTTTTCAACTTCTCTGGTAACTTTTATCTCCCCGGAATACAAGTTTTAAAAGGAAAGATAGACAAACCAGAAGTATTCAAAATGAAGTGGCTGGAGACAGGCAGATGACAGAAAGGGAGTGATGAGGCGGAAGATCCTGATTGGAGGGGAAGTCACGCAAGGGACATCATCAGAGCCGTGACACTGACTTAGGTGAGCTCTGTGCCTGGGCTGGAATTGGATCCAGTGAGTGGAAACTTCAGGAACCCTGATTATAGCTGTAGATAATGAATAACCTGTTTGTAGTTAGAATAGCTCCAAGAGGTGGCAGTGGTGAGGACAGCAGAGAAGTCAAGAAGAAATATGGCCCTTGAATAACCTTGCGAGTTGTCCCACGTCCTCCCCACCAGGCATATTCACCATCTACTACATTGGTCATCCCGTTACTGCAGTTTTCCAGGCCAAGAATTTTGAGGCCATTCTTCCTTGTTTCCCACTTCTTTTCTTTATGTGTACCATTCATCCAATCTACAAGCAAATCCAGTTACCTTTACCTTCAAAATGTTCCCAGCATCCAACTCCTCACCACCTGTGTGATACCTGCAAGGGTCCATCTCCCAATTGCTCTTCTTTCCCATCCTTTCCCATTTCAGTCTGCTTGCTCTTCACATATCAGCCTACAAAATTCTTTGGAATACTTAAGTTGGATCATGTTACTTCTTTGTTTAAAATTTTTCCAAACTTTTTTTTTTTTTTTGTATTATTGAAAGTAAAAATTCGTCGGGCACAGTGGCACATGCCTATAATCCCAGTGGCTCGGGAAGTTGAGCAGAAGGATCACAAGTTTAAAGCCAGCCTCAGCAACTCAGCCCTAAGCTACTCAGCAAGACCCTGTCTCTAAATAAAAAATATAAAAAAAGGGCTGGATATATTGCTCAGTGGTTAGGCACCCCTAGGTTCAATCCCAGTACTAAAATAAATAAATAAATAAACAAGCAAACAAGCAAATAAATAAATAAATAAATAAGAAAGAAAGTAAACTATTTGCTCACAAGACTCTGGTACTCCTCCGAAGTTACCACATTCCTCTTTCTCCACGGTTCCCTCTTTCAGCCATGCTCTACTATTTTCCAAATTCTGTTAGCATGGTTTCTCTCAGGGAAAAGGCAACTGGTTCTTCCTTCTGCCTTCGGTGCTTTCTTATTACATATCTGAAACACGAATTTCATCATGTTTTCCGCTATCTACTGAAGAGAGTGACTTTCCTGTGTGTTACATGAAATTTCCTTTCCACATTGTTGAAGAATGCTCCCTGAGAGGAGTGAGCTCCCTAGTTCATGGCTTTCCTTTCAGTGCATAGAACATTACCAGACATAAAGCAATTCTGCAATAGTAGTGGTGAATTGATGAAGTCATTGAAAACACTTTAGGAGTCAGAAACCATAAAGATGCTAAGGAAGAAAATATGCATTAAGAAACAAGTCTTAGGGCTGGGGTTGCAGCTCAGTGGTAGAGCACTTGCCTAGCATGTGTGAGGCCCTGGGTTTGATCTCTAGCACCACATAAAACTAAATAAACAAAATAAAGCATAGTGACCATCTACAACTAAAATTATTAAGAAAAAAAAGAAAGAATTCATAGACTAGAAGAGGAGGTGAAGTGAAAGATAGGCTGGGAGCAGCTGTGTGCTGAGAAACAGCCTCATGGGCACTTGCCCCATGTTTACTGGTACTTCATTAACCTTCATGGCTCCATGACAAGGGCATGTGGTCTTCATCCTGAAGGGGCAAATGGGTCACATGGGGGAGTTCTTTAGGAGCAGAGATGATCGGTTTTGTATTTTAGAAAGATATCTCAAAGTGCCTCGTGGCGCTGGTGAGGCAGGCTGCTGCTGTAATATTCCTTATTGGAGAAGGCCCAGGGTTGAACTTAGACCATATATCAGAGGCAATGGAGATAAAGAAATGGCTTTTAGAGACAGGTAGGAGGAAGAAACCTAGAACTCAGTAATTCAAAACCGTAAATCAAGCATACTCTTGGGAGGCAGATATTATTCCCAGAAGCTGTCTCACCTTATCTACTAGAGTTGTTTCTTTTTATGTCATTTGATGAAACCAATTAGAAATATGTTCAGAATGTCTTCTTCATCACAAATAAGGTTGTCATCCTGTACATTCAGGAGAAATAGATGTGACTCTGACAACTCTCAGTCCTATATACAGTTGGCAGTTCATCATGCTTGGTGAGTGACAAAACAGTACAAATAAGGACCCTAACTCTCATAGCCCAGTGCCCTAAGCCACAGAGAAATTAATAAGATAATTTGAACATATTTAATGGTGGCACTCATTCACAGGAGTGTTATCAATTTTATTTAAGCCTTATCCTGATATTGAAAAAATCTAAACCTGTCACCAGACCAAATTGAAACTCCTCTTTCTCTTTCTATAGTATTACAAACACTTTTAAAATTTAATTTAAAAAAAAATGGTGCCTTGTAATTATATGTGATAGTGAGATTCGTTAATGCCATATTCATACATGTACATAATACCATCATTTTTTGACACTGTTGGCACTCGCATGCAGCCAGACCCCTAATCCCCAAGGATTCTGTTTAACTCCAAATCCAGGACGCTCTGCCTTGACTTCTCTATCCAAAGAAAGTATCCAAGTTAGAGGAACTTTGGTTCTCACATATAGAACCAAAGTCTGGGAGCATCTAGCACTGGAGCAACAACTACATGAAGAAGAAACATTGCAAAGTATGAGAAGGTTTTTTTTTTTTCAATTCAGGAATTTGTAGTAGATCCTGGGGAATGTGGTTAAAACATAATAACAACAATATTTTTTAAAATCTTGTGTTCAGATGAATTCAGTGGTGGCATCATTAGAATCAGGGCAACACAAAATCCACAGAAAACCAGATAAAGTACCCAGTATAGCTAACTCCAGTTTCTCAGCCCTTAATTTGATATTAAACTGGAGTAGATTTGTCAGGGTGTCCAGTGCCTCAGTGTCTCTAATGTAGATTGTAGTGGAGGGAGATCAGGTCTCTGAAACTAGGGCTTTATGATAGCTGTGAGATGGCAGAGTACAGCAGATACCAGAAAAGAAGTTGACCCTATAGGGTAGACTCTATGTCAGGGAATACTTGTCAGGAAAGCATCTGGTAGTCAGATGTCAGAGCCCAACAATCTGTTTCCACCATGCAGAAATTATTGCCACCATGTATTATCCATACAATGAACCCATCACATCATTCACTGCTGGGTAAGAGGTGTGGAAAATAGAGAGTTGTCCCTCTTCTGCCTATACTTCCTGTCCAGAACATGGTATGACACAGCTGCACCAGCAACCCCTAGGAGATGTCATGATTTATTCCTAAGACCCCACAGGGCCCTTTACTAAGTCTTCCACAGCCTTCTATTGAAGGGTGCTTTCTTTTTGATATGATAACAGGTGCAACCAGCAACGGGGCAATGTGAAGTCGCCCTGATGTGATGGCAGGGGCACAGCCTACTGCTCATCTACACTTTATTTTCTTGCTTTTGAATTCACAGGTCATAATAAAGCATTGCATATCCACAGACCAGCAAGAAGAATTAATTAAGAGGAGCCTTTTAATGTAGAAAGCAGCTTACTGAGATAATGGAAAAGGCTTTGGTAAGACTTGGCTTAATTGGAATTTCAAGCAATTCCTCGCTTGTTGTACCAGGGATTTTTACTGTTATAGACAGGATGAGCAAGCTGTTTAAAGAGCTTACTGGCAGAACTGGACTCAGAGGTTTCAGCAGAGATGGATTTGGTTCAAACAATCAGGGCTGTCTTAGAAAACAGCAAGCAGAGAGCATAGACTTGTTCTCTCGTCACCGTATGAACATACAAGTCTTATAAACCTCTCAGATAACATAGAAACTAGAAGATTAATTTGAAAGGCAAGTTCCAGGATAACAAACTTGTTGCCTGTTTCTAGATTAAAAATATCGAATGAAGGAAAGAGGAACCAAATGCAGAGGATGGGCTTTGACATTTGAAATGCATGGGCTCATACCTAAATTCTACCCTGTACTTCCCGGTAAATTCCAGCTAATAATTCCCACCTCATAGTAGTGTAAATATTAATTGCCAATAGAACATGTTAAACATATGGTACTCTGCTATAGTATGCAGCCATCCTCTATGTAGGATACATCAGGGAACAAGACACAGACACTTCCTTAGGGAACTTTGTAATGGGACACACAGTGGATAGATTATATTCACTGGAAAGAAGAAGCCCTTTTCATCTGAATTATGGTACATTAACTGAACAACTGGAACACAAAGCCAGTTGAAATGAATGCATTTCAAGGACATGAAAGGGCTTCAGGGGAAAAGAATGTGGTCTATCTTTTTGTGAGCTGGCTAGGAGTAAGCAAAGGCACAAGAAGATGACTGAGTATTTAGCATCACTTGCTTATCCCACTGCCTCACAGTACAGTTTTATGGATTTTTCTCTGGGTCCAAATGATACTTTTCATAAACACCTATGCCAGAAATTCAATGGGGCCATCTGAAGGGCTGTTTGTCTGGAAATTAGCTTGATTCACATCTGAATTACCAATGATTACCAATGATTAGTTGATTACAGCTTGACTTGAGCTTCAATTGCTATGAAGTGCTATATGTCACCTTAAAATATATTCTAGTGCAGGCTGATTTCTATTTGCTTCTTGTTGTCTCCGTGGGGCTGAACTCAAATTCTCTTAGCACACCTCTTGATGGTTTCAGGGAACATGTGCATGTTCTCCTCTTGTGATGTTTGGTCTACCTACTAGGTTAAGGATGGCAAAGAGTAGTTCCTTTTTTCCAAGATAAGGAAAAGAGCCCTTTCATGGGTGGCAATTTCTTCAGTAAAAATGCTATTTCTTCTCTGGTAATGATAAAGAGGATGAAACTGAATCCAGGGCATTGTCCTGAAGCTTTTTCAACGGAGCAGATCTGTATGGCTTTGAAAATAAGTAGTCTTAAATAAGACCCTGAGGCAAGAAAATATCCAGAAGAATATGCATTTGCTGGAATAACAACTTTCTAAATATAGGAGCAGAAATCTTTCCTGATGCAATGGAAAATTCCAGGATGGGCTTCTGAGAAGAGGCTGACTTATATCAGTACATATGAAGGAAAAATAGACCCATAATTGTTATTTTCACTGTATATGTACATATACTATTAAGGCACAATTCTAAAATTTCAAATAAAACTCTGGATCTTTTTGAAGAAAAGACAAAGGATTTATTCTGGCCAGGGCCAAGGGAGCAGAAAGCAGACATTTCCTCAGCCCAAGACAAAAGAGTGCAGGTAAAGAATCATCTTTAAGAACAAACAAACAAACAACACAAAAAAGCAGGGTGGAAGAGGCAAGTACAATCATAAGACACATTTCATAAAGTGTAAATCACCAAGTTCTCTGAATTGGCACCTACCATACCTACTCAGGAAGTAAGCTAGCATTAGCTCCATAGTTTAAAGACATTGTAGTCAGGATGCAAGTGGGTGGGGGCGTCAGCTTCTATACGAGTGGGCTGTTATAGGAAGGGGGTGCCAATGTTGTGCAGGGTGAGATATCTGAGCAGAATGGGTTCAGCCTGACTTAACTGTCAAATCAGCCCATAACAATACAATATTATACACATACAATATGTATATACTAATTGTAATCTAAGTCTATTAGTGTTAAGACCTCTCATGCTTGCCCTCTGATTTTATCTTCAGAGCAAGCTTGAAAGCATCTGTTTTTATTCCCACTTACAAATGAGGCTACCAAGGCTGAGAGAAGGCAAATGGTTTTCCCAGGATCATACAACATCTATCAAGAGAGAAGATTGAGATGGGGAATACAAGGGTTTTTTTCCCTCCAGTTACAAAACATGTTTTTTTCCTCCACAATTTCTAGAATGCTGTTTTGTTTTCATTTTCCTACTCAGAGAAATTGCCTAGTGATTCCACCCTGAAACTCTTACCAGGAACAGGTACCTCTCAAGACCTTCCCATTCCACATCAGGGGTTCCCAAACATCAGTGCACCTCAGAGTCTCCGGGAGGGCTTGGAACACACAGTACCAGCCCCTCTTCACATAGGTTTGGTTGGGGCTGGAGAATTTGCATTTTTTTCCCTATTGAGATATAACTTCTATACCAAAAAAATTATTGATATTTATTTTAAGTATTATAAAGATCATCCATAAAATACAACTTAATTATTTAAAAAAAAACTTTACTTACTTCTAAGACTATCAGCACAGTCTAGTTTTAGAACATTTCATCACCCCACACAGATCCTCTGTGCCTGTTTGAGGTCTCTCCCAGTTTCTACCCCTATTCTATCAAACATCAACTGGACTGCCAGCTATCTCTATAGAATTGTCTCTTCTAGATTTGTACAATGTGATTTTGCACCTTTTGTCTTTCTCATCTAACCTCTCACATGTTTCGTGATATTTTTGAGGTCTACCCATGTTGTAGCATGTAGCAGACCTTCACTCCTTGTTGCTGAAGAGTCTTCCATTCATTGCATAGATCATAATTTGAGTATCTATTCATTGAGAATGTACGTTCATGACAAATTCTTCGATGATTCTGAAGCTGCTATTCTGGCGATTACATTTTGAAATCACTTTGTGAGATCAACAGCTCTCAGTTGTAAATTTTGAGAACAATAGTTATTAACTGTGGCTGCCCATTGAAAGCTCCAGAGGAAATTTTACAAAATACTGTGTCTGGGCCTCATCCATATTGTGAGTTGGTCTGAGGGAGGGTTCAGGAATAAGTACTTTTATAGAACTCCCTCAGTGATTCAGACGTACAGCTGTGGCTGAGAACTACATCTTTAAATCCTTGCTACTCAATGTGTGTTTCATGGACCAGCAGCTGCAGTAGCAGCATAAAACCTGGGATCTTGTTGGAATCTCTGACTGTTAAGTCCCACCCTAGAATTCCTGAATTGGACAGCAAAGCATCATTCTAACATCCTCAATTGATTCCTAGACTCATTGGGTTTTGAGAAATGCTCTTTACAGCAGGGTCTAATGCTGAGGAGCAGAAAATAGGAATGAAAAGGCAATTTCACTTTCAGACCAAACAGTAATGAGATTAAAAATAATAATAAAAAAGGACTTGAACAGGTGGTTCTTTTCCTTTAGTCTGAATTGCTGAGATTAGCTCTTGCATTGATCAAACCATGAGATAATTGCTGACCTTCCTCCCACTGCCTGTGGCTACAGATGAACTTAGTGAGAGAGCTGGGTTAAACTGCTTGCTCTAAATAGATCTCATTCCCTTTCCAGGGAGTGTGAATGGGACATACTAATGAGTTTTATCTGCACCCATCCTAATGAGGATGTACTGGGATTCATCCAACAATATCTTATCTGAATTGCTGAAGCACTTTGGATTTCATGGGACCTCAACATTTTGATGAGATTAATTAAACCAGATGAATATAACTGTTTATTTTTGGTGAACCTGTTTAGTTCTAGGCATGGATAAGTAAGTACTAGGGTATGGAGATCAAGATGATGTAGAGTGTGCCTGGAGGGACTTGGTTTACTAAGGCATACAGAGGCTCAAAGAGACTCGGTGCTTAGTGTGATGATAATAATGGAAGCCACAGGGCTTGGGATGTAACTCAGTGGTAGAGCGCTTAGAGCGCTTGCCTGGGATGCAGGAGGCATTGAGTTCAATCCCCAGCATACCAAATAAATAAATAAATAAATAAAATAATGAAGCCCCAGAAGAAAAGACAATAACCAATTTAGGGAATAGAGTTTAGTCAGGGATGAATCCTGGAGGAGATGATCATAAGTTTGGATAGTTTGCATAATGATTTAGATTATAGAGATGAGAAAGGGGCATTCATTGGCGAAGGAAAGAACTAGGGAAAGGACCTAGAAATATGAAAACACTTGACATCTTGCTTTTGTTTTAAGTCAAAATTTTGTTTTAGAATGTTGTTTTGGATACAGGAGATCAGATTTGTATATTTTGTGGAGGGTCAGCAGAGGAATTTATGCTAAGTTTTGAACATGAAGCAAGAAATACTTTCAAAGCAGAGAACTTACGTCAGCTCTGTTTTTAACAATGAAGCAGACTACAAAAAGGGAATGACTTGCACTGCTTTGAATCTGGGAGCTCTGGCAGATGGGATCTATTCAGGGTCACTATGACTCTTCTCACCTGGGATGGGAAGTCTGACAACTCTCTTCTGGAGTCTTGTGACATGAGGATACCCAAGAACGTATTGTGGAAGAAACTGACAACTACTCAAATGGAGAATCCACCTCGGACACAAAGAAGCCCAATAGGCAAAAGGAAGTTAGGCAGGGAGCTCTAGGTATATTCTCCAGAAGTGTAAAATATGAGATGGAGCCATGAGTTCAAATCAGATCTTGGAACTCACCAAATATGTCAAGAGTAGGAGTAGAGCATCAAACGCCAGGTCAGGTTTGATACAGATTATCCATCAATGCCAATTTCCCTCCCTTCTGTAGCTTGTTTCTGTAGCAAGACTCTTAAAATCAAACCCAGATTTCAATTTTCACTTGCACTATTCACCTTTACAATAATTTTGCTTATTTTAATAGTATAACCTTGAAGAGAGGTCAGACTCTCCCATTGTTGACTGTGGACTTCTGCAATAGTCAACTAAAGAAATGAAATTTCCCTTCTCCTTCCCTTTCCTCCCTGCCTTTCTTCCAAGTCAAACAAACCCCACAGCAGCTGCCTGAATATTGAGGGCTTAATCACATTCAAAATGAATGGAAAGAATTAACATGCAAGGGATTATCTCATTTCAATCCTCAAAATAACTCCACAAAGTAGATAATGACATACTATCCCCACTTTACAAGTTTAGAAACATTGAGCATGCAATCTTGCCCAAGACCACCCAGCTGGTAAGTGGTAGACTGGTCTGTCCAAGTTTACCGTGGACTAGGCTGCACTCAATGAGACTGTTCTGCATGCCAGCAGCTCGGCCAACAATGGAGAGACGCATGTCCTAAGATGCCCCAGGTGCGGTGGTGTTCAGGTTACCACCCTCAGAAACAGACTGTGATGATGTTGGGGGCAGCCTTGGGATTGTGAATTGTTGCCATGAATATGAATGGATATGAGTTTCCTTTGGGTCTATAACCTGAGGCCAGGCAGTCAAGGGCCTGCTTTGAAGGTGCCCACCTGATGTTCCACATGTCTCATTTAGAATTCCTACTGTATTGTGGGATCAATGCAGGACTCCCATCCAAGGAAGGGCACATGAGTCACAGCTGCAGAACAATTCCATTTCATTGGATACCAGCAGGCAATTTCACTTGAAAACAAATTATGCTTACGAAAGGGTTGGATGAGTCCATTGTGGACTATACTGCAGTGTAGTGTAGCAGGTTATTTCTTGTCCTTAATTACTCTGTCCTCTGGTGGGGACAGAAAATAAGTTTAATCTATTACATTCCGTTCTCCAAGTAGAGACCCCTTTAGTTACTTCCACTTTTAAGATACTCATTTTGTTTGAATGAATGTGATTGTTGTTTTAAATTTGTAAATTAATATAATTAACGAAGAAATTCAAACTGAAGTGTGGGATTACATTTATTTGGCATCTACTCCATTAATTTCTAGCATCTAAAAAGCATTGTTAATCATGTGCACACTGTTAATTATCTCAACATGTTTAATTGTTGTTTTCTTAAATAACTAGTAGGCCATATGTAAATGATCTTTCGAGCATTAACATTTCATTTTGTGAATAAGTAACACACAGAACAGATTGCATGATACGTTAGACTGAACATGATCTTTGGGCCATTCATATTGCATTAGAAAAATGAATTGAGGGAATGATCCCCCCTTACCATCTCAATCTAATGCCCCAATGGCCCAGAGGGGCAAATAGAACTACACTTGGAAATATTACAGAATTGTCAAAAGAACAGCAGATCTGCAATGTAAATTGTGAAACATATGTTACAGTTCTATTTTTCTTATGACTGTGAACTTTGCAATTTTTTTGTCAGGCTTGGAAACAAAAATAATAACATCTAACATTTAGGGAACACATGCTGTATCTGTTCAAGGGTGGGGTTCATTTCTTTCCATTTCATATTCACAATGGTCCTACAATGAAGATAATATGATTGTCCATGCATTTTATAAACTCAGATAGGGAAAAGTTCAGTGATTGGCTCAAGATCATGACCTAGTGATCTGTCCATTAGGGATGCTTATCTAGTACTTCTTACTTACTCCTTCTAGGTGGTATTGACTGGAACCCCCTTTTGGTGTACATTCTATAAAAACAAAACAGAGCCAAACAAAACTTAACCAACCCTACCTCTGCTGTTGAGAATTTAAGCTCTGCATCTGTAGGAGATATGACTCTCTCCATCAGTCCTAGCAAAGCTCTTTTATAACATCACTTCCCATTCAGTGTATTGGGAAAAATATATTAGTCTGTTCAGGAGACAGGTTTACTGGGTGGAAATGCTTTCAGTTTTTTTCCCCCTAGAAGCAGGGAGGCATGATGATGAATAGAGGGGAAGTGGGAATTTGTGTGTGTGTGTGTGTGTGTGTGTGTTGACCAAATGAACAAGTAAGCAATAAAGGGAGAGGGACAGAAAGAGGGATAGATAGAAAGAGATACATAGGTGACAAAAGAAGGGGGCTATAGTAACACATGAATGGATACAGATGGGGCATGTTTTTCTTCTATCTCATCAGGTTTTAAGAAAGAATTAGATACAGTACAATATAACAAATATGGGGAATGAGAGCAATGACATTCAGGCAGGTAGTTGAATCCCTGAAAAGATCACCTCATTGAATGGTCATCACTAATCTGGTTGGTACAGAAGCTTTGACCCATTTCTCTAATAAT
The DNA here is from genome assembly GCF_048772815.1 of Callospermophilus lateralis. Taxonomy (NCBI): domain Eukaryota; kingdom Metazoa; phylum Chordata; class Mammalia; order Rodentia; family Sciuridae; genus Callospermophilus; species Callospermophilus lateralis. The sequence continues at coordinate 55,291,554 of NC_135319.1, read as the reverse complement.
CCAGAGCGGGGACAAATACAGACTCTCTGTGCTCTCCATGGACAATTTCCCACAGAGAATGGAAATTCCACCACATCATGCTATGGGTGGTCTCCCAGAGGTCCATGTGTTAAAGACTTTGATTCTAATTTGTGGCACTCCTGGAGGTGGTAGAACTTAAAGAGGTGGGACCTATTAGGAGTAAGTTAGGTCACTGGGATGTGCCTTTGAAGTGGATATTTGGATCCCAGCCCTTTCCTCTCTCTTTCTGCTTTCCAGCTGCCATGAAGTGAGCAGCTTTTACCACCATGTACGCTTGCCACAATGTGCTGCCCCCCTACAGGCTCAAAAGCAAATGGACTAACTATAGATTAAAACCTCCAAAGATATGAGCCAGAACAAATTTTCCTCTTTTTAAGTTGATCATTTCAGGTGTTTTGTTACCGTGATAGAAAGATAATTAACACACACTGCAAGAGGGAGCAGCATCATCAAAGCATTATAGTAACCTTGGTGTGTGGCAGAGAGTTGATGTAGTGTGCAGAGTGATGAGCATCCTAACAAAGAGTATGGGCTATGGTGCCAAACCAGGAAGAAAGGAGTATCTGTGCTAATAAACCTGACTAAATCATGAATGAAGAATATAATTGAAAATATCGGTCCACTAAATACGGTCAGTCTGCATCCTATACCAATTTAAAACTTTGTTAAAATTGAAGGAACTGAAAAAAACTAGGAAGTGAGTCAATAAACATAAAATCGGAGAAAGGAGGTAAGTGGTGTGTGATTTATTGGAGTCAATGCACATGGCAAATGAGAGTGAGAAAGTGATTCAGCCACAGGCAGCCCAAGCCACTGCCAAAGACATTGTTCCTAGCACAAATTCCCTGAAATGCCATCAATGATGGCAACTATATTTTTTTAATATATATTTTTTTAGTTGTAGATGAACCTGATACCTTTATTTTGTTTGTTTATTTATTTATTTATTTATTTATTTATTTATTTATTTATTTATTTTAATGTGGTGCTGAGGATTAAACCCAGTGCCTCACACATGTGAGGCAAGTCTCTACCGCTGAGCCACAACTCCAGCCCCAGTAATTGTATATTTTTTAAGGGAATAGCCCACCCCAGTATTTGAATTATTGGTGTTTTCTGTTTTTTTTCCCTCTAATTTTTGACTCATCTGGCCATTTTTTCGTTATTTTCTTAAGTTACATACAAATCAGTGGCTTCTCATGGGTTCAAATACATAAATCTATTTAGAGAAGAAACAAGGACAAGAGGGCCTCTTGAATCTGTAGGACTTCCTTCACTCTAGAGAGATGATACTTGAGTGTAACTTAACTGAGATGTGCAAACATAGGGTTCAGGAGTCTAGGAAAGACTCAGACTCTAGGCTCCAGTCCTGCTCTGTTTACAATAGTGAAGATTAATTTTTGTGAAGAAGAGTTTGCTTTTCACCAACTTCCAGGCATGACATGAAATCCATGCCACTGGCCGAATCCTCTGAAGAAATGGTATTTGCTGCTGGGTCACTGAGCACCTGTCTTGCATGATTGAAGCTCTTTTTGAAAAATGACATTTCCCACCTCTGATTGACTTTGCATTGAAGTAAAAGTATCTGCACCCTGCTACCACCACCCTCACCCCATTCTAGCCTGTCTTGGTCTGCTTTCTGTTATTCTAGCAAAATCCTAAGAGTGTGCAACTTATAAAGAATAAGTTATTAACACACAGTTCTGTAGACCTAGAAGTCCAAAAAGCATGGCACTGGAATCTGGTGAAGTTATTCTTGCTAACGTCACAGGGGGAGACAGCAAGTATGCCAGTCCTTGACTCTCTTCTTATAAAGCCATTACTGCCATTATAGGGGCCCACCCTCAAGACCTTATAATCCTAATTAAATTTCAAGAGCCCAACTTTCAAATACCATTAACATATAAATTTAAGAATCATATTTCCAACATGACTTTGGGGAAACACATTCAAGCCATAATCGCTGCTCATTTTGCTTTGGAGTGAAATTACCTTCAAACCCTCCCACCACCATCACTCTAATCCACTCTGTCTGGAAGGGACCTAATCATTTTTTGCGACTCATCCCACAAGTTAAAATATTTTGTAAGGCTTCCTTATTTGCCCCAATCCATGTAACCTTTTTTTTTAAATCTAATGTTTCTCAGACAAGGAACTATATCATATTTCTCTGTGTGATTGGAGAACCTAGCAAGAGATCAGTAAAGTTCTTTAAATGCATAAATAAATGGCAGGGAAGAAAAGGGAAATTAAAGGAGGGGAAGAATAGGTGAACAAGGGGAGGGGAGATAAGAAGGAAAGAAGGGACAGCTTAAGATCCCTCCACACTTACCCTACAGTACATATTGGGACATGGATTTAAAGCCCAAACATGTTGTCCCTAGAGGTTGTTGCAGGTTGTTACATAGTCATCACTATGACTACTACCTGGCGTCTGGCAGTATCTGGGGAACAGAGATTTTTTTCCCAAGATCCCCAGACAAAGGTTGCTACAATCTCTGGGGTCCTTGTTCACAATAGGACTGACTTAATGATGCAATTTTCAGTATCAAGAACTCAAGAAAGAGCAACCCTTTCTTTTTTCCTTTTTTTCATTGTGTGTGTGTGTGTGTGTGTGTGTGTGTGTCGTGGGGTGGCACCAGAATTGAACCCATGAGTACTTAATCACTGAGCCACATCCCCAGCCTTTTTCATATTTTATTTTAAGACAGGATCTTGCTAAGATGCTTAGGGCTTCCCTAAGTTGCTGAGCCTGGCTTTGAATTTGTGATCCTCCTGCCTCAGCCTCTTGAGCCTCTGGAATTACAGGTGTGCACCACCATGCCCAGCTGCAAACCTTTCTAATAGGGTCACCCTCCTGTCTCTGAGATCTGATTGCCTTGAAAGATGATTGCAAACCCTTTTGAGTACCAACAGAAGGAGCATCATGGTGCTCCTCAGCCTTTCTAGACTCCTGGCTCAGGTCCTAGAAACCTTTTTGGATCATCCAAGGCTTCATTCCAGAGTCCTGGACTACTTTGGTAAGACAAGCGAAGCCTCCTCTACTGGTTAATGGTTCCTACTGTAAATAAGGGATGTCAGGTTAAAAGTCTATTTGAGGGAACCTCAAGTCCTTGGCCCCATGATCAGTTCCTGGGGCCAAGGACTTGAATACTAGGATGTGCCCAGCAGTCAAATGCTGAAAGAAAAGGGAGAAAGGTAGAATGGAGCTTTCTACCTGGAGAAAAGAGCATAATATGGGCTTTCCTGGTCTTCACTAGCAAGGAAGGTAATTATGCTTAGTATGCTTAGTGGTTCCCCCCACCCTTTTTTAGAAATTTGTTCTTTTTAAATATACATGACAGTAGAGTCGTATTTTGACATATTATACCTACATGGAGTATAACTTATTCTAATTAGCATCCTATTCCTTTGATTGTTCATGATGTGGAATCTCACTGAAAGTTATGTACCACACGATTCTATATTTAGAAGACCCAATACACTCCACCAGAAAACTTCTAGAACTCATAAATACATTCATCAAAGTAGCAGTATATAAAATTAACACCCCATAAATCAACTGTGTTCCTATACACCAATGATAAATCAGCTGAAAGAGAAATTAAGAAACCTATCCCATTCCCAATAGTGTCAAAAAAATAAAGTACTTGGTAATTAATCCAAAAAAAAAAAGAAGAGGAGAAATACTTCTACAATGAAAACTACAGAACGCTAAAGAAAGAAATTGAAGAAGACCTTAGAAGATGGAAAGACCTCCCATGCTCTTGGATAGGCAGAATTAATACTGTCAAAATGGCCATACTATCATAAGTGCTATATAGATTTAATGCAATTCCTATTAGAATTTTGATGATGTTCTTCATAGAAATAGAAAAGGCAGTCATGAAATTTATATGGAAAAATAAGAGGCTCAGAATAGCCAAAGCAATTCTTAATGAGGGAAGTGAATTTGGAGGCATCAGTACAGCAGACCTTACATTATACTACATAGTAACAAATACAGCACGGTATTGGCACTAAAATAGACATGAAGACTAATGGAACAGAATAGAAGACACAGAGGCAAACCCATATGAATATGTTATTTCATACTAGACAAAGGCACCATAAGCATACATTGAAAAAAAAAAGAAGCCCTTCAAGAAATGGTACCTGGAAAACTGGAAATCTATATATAGCAGAGTGAAATTTAGCCCTTATCTCTCACCCTGCACAAAAGTAACTCAAAGTAAATCAAGGACTTAGGCATTAGAGCAGAGACCCTGTGCCTACTAGAAGAAAAAGTAGTAGGAACTGACTTCCTTAAGAAGATCCCTAAAGCACAAGAAATAAAACCGAGAATCAATAAATGGGATGGTACTTACAGGACAATCTTCTTCACTCTCATAATAACAATCAATTCATGTTTATTGTGCTTGATTTACACATGAGGAAATTGAGTCATACCGTCATGGCACCATTTTGTTTCTCTTCTGGGAAGTTGTTGGCTAAGATGGACTTAAATACACACACACACACACACACACACACACACACACATATATATATACATACATACATATTATGGAATAATGTTTCCCTATATATGCATATGCATATGCTGTATGTAAATATGAATAATTCCTGTGAAAGAACCAGGAGGGAAGCAGAACTGGTCAAGTGAGCCATCAGGCCATAGTGAAGACAAAGAAAATCTCTGCCAGCTCAAAAGAGAGCAGAGCAAAGGCTTCATTAGGGGAGTTGCTCCTTTAAAAGAGATGCCTAGGTGAAAAATGCCTGTCCCAAGTGTAGCATGACCTGGGCCCTGAAAGCTGAGGTGGACCCTGTGAGTAGCTGGAGGTTGTCAGCCACCCACATGCCCCTTAACTGAGCAACAGATCCCTTCTTGAAGGGGAAGCGGAGAGACACAAACCCATGGCTGCCACAAGCTGTGAACTTTCCCACACCACTAATATTAGGTGTGGCTCCTGCCCTAGCACTCTTACCCACAGTTTACTCTAGCTGTCTCTAGTGTAGAGTTGACGGCAGAAAATGCAGGTACTTCCACTTCACGTTTCTACCCAGCTCGCCATGGCCCACCCACACCCTGCTCAAGACCTCTGAACCTTTTGGTGACCAGGACAGCTCTGCATGAGGCTGTCAGTATAAAACTCTGTTCTGACCTTCTCACCACTGAACTGTGTAGCAGCACAGGATCACCCTGGGCTCCCTCCAAAGGTTGACTCTTTACTGGAAGCCCTTCTCCTTTCTTTTCAAGGTCCTCCCACTTTTCAGCCTAGAGTTTTTCCAAGTGAGAAAAAAAAGCAACATTATTTTTGTATTCATCAATATCCTAACCTGTGTCCCCTCTCTCATATTTGCCTTATTACAAGAACAATCTTTTTTAAATTGATTTATTTATTTTAATTAGTATATATATAATAGCAAAGTGTATTTTGATTCATTGTACACAATTGCAGCACAACTTCTCCTTTCTCTGTACACATTGTAGTGTCGTACCATATGTGCAGTCACACATGTACCTAGGGTAATAATGTCCATTCTCATTCCACTATCTTGTTTTATGGCTGATCTGCTTTTTCACCCTATTTCTTCTTTCTACAAACTCAATGATATTCAGGACAGGTCTGAAGAAAACAAGAGTTTCTATGGCATTACATCCTCTAGCTGCCCAGAGTCCCAGCTTCTCCCCTCCCTTGCTAACTCCTGATCATGAGTTTAACTCCCAAATACCCATAGCCACTCTTTCCCAAATGCCTACTGAACCCTTCTACAAATAGAACCCTCTGTGTTTTATGCCAATACAGTTCAACATATCAGAGTCCTTTCCTAGATGGATTCACTGAATAGAAATTGCCCGGAAACTGTTGCTATACTGTCCATGAACTGACCAAAGAAACATCAAACAGAAAGAAAGATGGAGAGGAACTTGGGGAGATATGCTTCCATTGTCACCATGACTTGGTATTGAATCTTTGCTGAGCAAAGATCATTTTCTACCTAGTTGTTCTCCTAAGAAGCCAGCTGTCAGTGTATTAATGTGATCCTTGTGCAGCCCCAAGTAAATAATGATAACCTGGCAGACACGCAATTACGCATTGACAATTTCTGAGCTGCCTCTGCCAGCCCTGTGCTTCCCAGAAACTCTCAGCTTTCAAGCCTCAGTCCTACATGGTTTCCAAATCAATTGTAACCTACGAAGGGGACAGCCAGCCCACAAGTGTGTGAATCTTGCTTTTTTTTCCCCTACATTTTTACTGGCGCATTATAGTTGTACATGATGGGGATTTGTTGCTGTATGTTTGTCTATGCACACAATGTAACAATACCAGTTGGCCAATACCGTTCCCCAGCACTTTCCCTCAGATCTTACTTCTTAAGGTCAGTGTGGGCATGATGGCATTGAACTTTTGATACTTAGTTCCCTTCCCCAAATGGAAGTACAGTATTACTAGAGTCTGCTCACAATATGACACTGTTTTCCCCAAACATTTTGACATTGAGGCTACATCTGCAGCAATAAGCCAATGGAAAATGTAGCTAAAGAGATGATAACGTGCCACTTGGGAAATGAAACAGCATCAAAAATCTAATTTCCATGAACAAATTTCCATAGCACTCATTGATGGGACAATCATGCTCACCTAAATCTTTAACTGAGCATTTACAAACTAGGATTCCATTAGATTTTAAACCATACTATGCTTGCAAATGTGCTTTTACAGAAAAACTAATTAAAATAACTTGATATTGTATCTAGTGTGAGACTTTTTTTAAAAGGGCAAATAAAAGCTATAGAACTTGAATAAGTTATAGCTCTATTTTTCCTGGCATATATTATAAAACAAAGAGATCTTAAAGCTAGAGATTAGGATAAAACATTAACATAAAATTTGGGTTGTGTTCCAATTTTAGTTTAATCTTCTAGCTATATTTAATTACACTGGTCCTTTTATACAGGGTATTGCCTCCATGTCTTCTGTGAAGGGCACGCTCTTGGCCTAAGGCTCCCTTGGTGACTTCTAGTTTTGATCTCTGAACCATGTCCTCTCAGGGCCCAGTGGGGATATCAATCATGTAGACACCTCCAGGACATCAGGCCAAGTGGTGAAAGTTCATCTTCCAGGACTCTGGGTCCTCAGGACCTTTGTAGCATTGATTGTCAACTTGACAGAGCCAGCTGAGTTTTTGTGTACAGTCCATAGATAGCACTGGACAGATCAAATCCTGAAATGACAGCACTAAACCCTCAGGCTTTCTAAAGAGGAAGAATGATAGGGTATCATGCTGCAGCAGGAAACAAACCATCAAGATTACACATACCCAGTACCAATATAATAGCTGCATAAACACAGACCACTGGAATGATCTCTGTGGGCCTTCACTCATCTCTCAGTGGGCTGATAGCCCTGTCTTGCAGTAAATGAGCTTGCCTCTGCAGAGCTCTAGTCCCGAGTCTTATAGCCTCACCACCTTCTCCAGAAACACTCAGCAAAGGATCAGTCATTGTTCACTCCCTTCTTCCTGCAGCTCTGGTCCTTCCACATGCTTAAGCAAAGGGCACATGGAATCTTTGTGTGTCCATGATGGCATATCAACAAAACCCAACTCTGCTCTTGGAAGAATGCTAATTACCATTGTCAAAACCCAGATGTATGTCCTATTAAGTGATAAATGCAGGAAGGTCATGTGAAGCTCAGTCACTTTGATGAAGGTTCTCAGATAATCCTAGCCCTGATAGATCATTCCAGAAAAGAGCTAGTAGCCCCACTGAGAGTCCAAAGCATCTTGATACCAATAGAGGTTCAGTTAACTTGAAGCAAAGAAGTTTCAATGTTCCAGACTAAGGGTTCTGCATCTTACCATTACAGGAAGGGAAAAGACTAGGAAACAGGAATCAAAAGATGAAGAGAGCTGGCATTTTCCAAAGTATTTCTTTGGATGAAAACAGGCATTAGGAAAGAAGAAATTTTAGGAAGGAGTCTGTAGTTAAATAGAATGTTAGGACTTCCAGGCGGAGGAAAATGCTAAACTTTTGGTATATGATATATCATTTATTCCTCATCCAAACATTTTGTATTTTAAGTCAATATCATTTCGCTTTCACTATAATGGGAGATGAAATCAATGAATTGTCCAAGGTCATATACTTATGTTGGAATCTGAATTTGATCTCAAGTCTGGTTTCCTACCATGCTGAGAGTTTCCCTAAGATTCAGTTCACTACAGAAGAAAGGGGCAGGAAGTTATTTTTATAGGATATGTTTAGAAATAAAAATTATCAATAAAGCCTACAGAAATCAGAATAGGGCCTGGTGGTGTACAGGTAGTATGCAATTGATGCTCCCCTACCTTGAAGTCTGAGCAAAATTAACATCTTAAGGACAATTATAGCCCATTATCCATTTTTACCAATGACAGAGCCAGGCAATTGTTGTGAATGGTTGTCTTTTTGAGCATAGAGAGCTCATCCGACTAAAACATGTGTCATTGGGGATTCTTTGCTCTGTCTTTGGCAGTTCCCGTTTCCTAGCAGGACACTAGGATTAGTTATGTGGTCACAATACAATTAGCCCTTTTCAATGCCTGGGGTAGCAGTATCATCAGGTCTCAGGCCTCTATATTTTTAGGGGCAATCCTGGCTCCTCTGACCACCTGGTTCTTTGAAATTTGATATAAGCTGTATCATGCCATTCTCCTTTATGGAAACCTGCCCACCTTTGCAGCCTTGCTCCAATATACCATCTCCTATTCTGGGTCTCAAATGGGCATCCCTGGACATAACCTAGTTCTGCATGTCTCGACTCCACTTGTTCCGTACATACCCTCCTTCCTTAGAATTACACTCTTCTCACCACCCCCACAGGAAATGGTGTGTGCCACAAAGTAGACTCAAGTTTTTTTTTTGTTTTTTTTTTAATTAATTTTTATTGTAGGTTGTTCAAAACATTACATAGTTCTTGATATATCATATTTCACACTTTGATTCAAGTGGGATATGCGCTCCCATTTTTACCCCATATACAGATTGCAGAATCACATCATTTGCACAACAATTGTTTTACATATTGCCATTCTGGTGTCTGTTGTATTCTGCTGCCTTTCCTATCCTCTACTATCCCCCCTCCCCCCTCCCTTCCCCTCTTCTCTCTCTACCCCCTCTACTGTAATTCATTTCTCCCCCTTATATTTTTCCTCCTTTCCCCTCACTTCCTCTTGTATGTAATTTTGTATACCCCTGAGGGTCTCCTTCCATTTACATGCAATTTCCCTTCTCTCTCCCTTTCCCTCCCACCTCTCATCCCTGTTTAATGTTAATCTTCTTCTCATGCTCTTTGTCCCTACTCTGTTCTTAGCTACTCTCCTTATATCAACGAAGACATTTGGCATTTGTTTTTAAGGAATTGGCTGGCTTCACTTAGCATAATCTGCTCTAATGCCATCCATTTCCCTCCAAATTCTATGATTTTGTCATTTCTTAATGCAGAGTAATACTCCATTGTGTATAAATGCCACATTTTTTTTATCCATTCGTCTATTGAAGGGCATCTAGGTTGGTTCCACAGTCTTGCTATTGTGAATTGTGCTGCTATGAACATGGATGTAGCAGTGTCCCTATAGTGTGCTCTTTTTAGGTCTTTAGGGAATAGACCGAGTAGGGGAATAGCTGGATCAAATGGTGGTTCCATTCCGAGCTTTCCAAGAAATCTCCATACTGCTTTCCAAATTGGCCGCACCAATTTGCAGTTCCACCAGCAATGTACAAGAGTACCCTTTTCCCCACATCCTCGCCAGCACTTGTTGCTGTTTGACTTCCTAATGACTGCCAATCTTACTGGAGTGAGATGGTATCTTAGGGTGGTTTTGATTTGCATTTCTCTGACTGCTAGAGATGGTGAGCATTTTTTCATAAACTTGTTGATTGATTGTATGTCCTCCTCTGAGAAATTTCTGTTCAGGTCCTTGGCCCATTTGTTGATTGGGTTATTCGTTATCTCATTGTCTAATTTTTTTAGTTCTTTGTATATTCTGGATATTAGGGCTCTGTCTGAAGTGTGAGGAGTAAAGATTTGTTCCCAGGACGTAGGCTCCCTATTTACCTCTCTTATTGTTTCTTTTGCTGAGAAAAAACTTTTTAGTTTGAGTAAGTCCCATTTGTTGATTCTAGTTATTAACTGTTGTGCTATGGGTGTCCTATTGAGGAATTTGGAGCCCGACCCCACAGTATGTAGATCATAGCCAACTTTTTCTTCTATCAGACGCCATGTCTCTGATTTGATATCAAGTTCCTTGATCCACTTTGAGTTAACTTTTGTGCATGGCGAGAGAAAGGGATTCAGTTTCATTTTGTTGCAAATGGATTTCCAGTTTTCCCAACACCATTTGTTGAAGATGCTATCCTTCTTCCATTGCATGCTTTTAGCCCCTTTATCGAATATAAGATAGTTGTAGTTTTGTGGATTGGTTTCTGTGTCCTCTATTCTGTACCATTGGTCCACCCGCCTGTTTTGGTACCAGTACCATGCTGTTTTTGTTACTATTGCTCTGTAGTATAGTTTGAAGTCTGGTATAGCTATACCGCCTGATTCAAACTTCCTGCTTAGCATTGTTTTTGCTATTCTGGGTCTTTTATTTTTCCATATGAATTTCATGATTGCTTTCTCTATTTCTACAAGAAATGCCATTGGGATTTTGATTGGCATTGCATTAAACCTATAGAGAACTTTTGGTAATATTGCCATTTTGATGATGTTACTTCTACCTATCCATGAACAGGGTATATTTTTCCATCTTCTAAGATCTTCTTCTATTTCTCTCTTTAGGGTTCTGTAGTTTTCATTGTATAAGTCTTTCACCTCTTTTGTTAGGTTGATTCCCAAGTATTTTATTTTTTTTGAGGATATTATGAATGGGGTGGTTGTCCTCATTTCCATTTCAGAGGATTTGTCCCTGAAATACAGGAATGCCTTTGATTTATGCGTGTTGATTTTATAGCCTGCCACTTTGCTGAATTCATTTATTAGCTCTAATAGTTTCTTTGTAGACCCTTTTGGGTCTGCTAGGTATAGAATCATGTCATCTGCAAATAGTGATAATTTGAGTTCTTCTTTTCCTATTTTTATGCCTTTAATTTCTTTCGTCTGTCTAATTGCTCTGGCCAGTGATTCGAGAACTATGTTGAACAGAAGTGGTGAGAGAGGGCATCCCTGTCTTGTTCCAGATTTTAGAGGGAATGCCTTCAGTTTTTCTCCATTCAGAATGATGCTAGCCTGAGGCTTGGCATAGATTGCTTTTACAATATTGAGGTATGTTCCTGTTATCCCTATTTTTTCTAGAGTTTTGAACATAAAGGGATGCTGTACTTTGTCGAATGCTTTTTCCGCATCTATCGAGATGATCATATGGTTCTTATTTTTAAGCCTATTGATGTGGTGAATAACATTTATTGATTTCCGTATATTGAACCAGCCTTGCATCCCAGGGATAAATCCTACCTGATCATGGTGCACAATTTTTTTGATATGTTTTTGTATCCGGTTCCCCAGAAGTTTATTGAGGATTTTTGCATCTAGGTTCATTAGAGATATTGGTCTGTAGTTTTCTTTCTTTGAAGTGTCTTTGTCTGGTTTAGGAATCAGGGTGATGTTGGCCTCATAGAATGAATTTGGAAGTTCTCCCTCTTTTCCTATTTCCTGAAATAGCTTGAAAAGTATTGGTATTAGTTCCTCTTTAAAGGTTTTGTAAAACTCTGCTGTATACCCATCCGGTCCTGGGCTTTTCTTAGTTGGTAGTCTTTTGATGGTATCTTCTATTTCCTCAATTGATATTGGTCTGTTTAGGTTGTCAATATCCTCCTGACTCAATCTGGGCAAATCATATGACTTAAGAAATTTATCGATGCCTTCACTATCTTCTATTTTATTGGAGTATAAGGATTCAAAATAGTTTCTGATAATCTTCTGTATTTCTGAAGTGTCTGTTGTGATATTGCCTTTTTCATCCCGTATGCTGGTAATTTGAGTTCTCTCTCTTCTTCTCTTCGTTAGCGTGGCTAAGGGTCTGTCGATTTTATTTATTTTTTCAAAGAACCAACTTTTAGTTTTGTCAATTTTTTCAATTGTTTCTTTCGTTTCGATTTCATTAATTTCAGCTCTGATTTTAATTATTTCTTGTCTTCTACTTCTTTTGCTGTTGTTTTGCTCTTCTTTTTCTAGGATTTTGAGTTGAAGTATTAGATCATTTATTTGTTGGTTTTTTCTTTTTCTAAGGAATGAACTCCAAGCAATAAATTTTCCCCTTAGAACTGCTTTCAATGTGTCCCATAGATTCCGATATGTTGTGTCTGTGTTTTCATTTATCTCTAAGAATTTTTTAATTTCCTCCTTGATGTCTTCTATAACCCATTGATCATTCAGTAACCTATTATTCATTCTCCAAGTGATGCATGATTTTTCCTTACTTCTTTTATCGTTAATTTTCAATTTCATTCCATTATGGTCAGATAAGATGCATGGTATTATCTCTACTCCTTTATATTGTCTAAGAGTTGCCCTGTGACATAATATATGATCTATTTTTGAGAAGGATCCATGTGCTGCTGAGAAAAAAGTGTAACTGCTTGATGTTGGGTGGTATATTCTATATATGTCAATTAAGTCTAGGTTATTAATTGTGTTATTGAGCTCTATAGTTTCCTTATTCAACTTTTGTTTGGAAGATCTGTCCAGTGGTGAGAGAGGTGTGTTGAAGTCTCCCATGATTATTGTATGGTGGTCTATTAGACTCTTGAACTTGAGAAGAGTTTTTTTGATGAACATAGCTGCACCATTGTTTGGGGCATATATATTTATGATTGTTATGTCTTGTTGGTGTATGGTTCCCTTAAGAAGTATGTAGTGTCCCTCTTCATCCCTTTTGATTAACTTTGGCTTGAAATCTATTTTATTTGATATGAGTATGGACACTCCTGCTTGTTTCCGAAGTCCATATGAGTGATATGATTTTTCCCAACCTTTCACCTTCAGTCTATGTATGTCTTTTCCTATCAAATGCGTCTCCTGAAGGCAGCATATTGTTGGGTCTTGTTTTGTGATCCATTCTACTAGCCTGTGTCTCTTAATTGGTGAGTTTAAGCCATTAACATTTAGGGTTATTATTGAGATATGGGTTGTTCTTCCAGCCATATTTGTTTATTTATGTTACTAAACATGGTTTGTTTTCCTCTTTGATTATTCCCCCCCCCCTTTACTGTACTACCTCCCGCTGTTGGTTTTCATTGATATTTTCCATTTCCTCTTCCTGTAATATTTTGCCAAGGATGTTTTGAAGAGATGGTTTTCTAGCTGCAAATTCTTTTAACTTTTGTTTATCATGGAAGGTTTTAATTTCATCTTCCATCCTGAAGCTTAATTTCGCGGGATACACAATTCTTGGTTGGAACCCCTTTTCTTTCAGTGTTTGAAATATGTTATTCCAGGATCTTCTAGCTTTGAGAGTCTGTGTTGAAAGATCAGCTGTTATCCTGATTGGTTTACCCCTAAATGTAATCTGCTTCCTTTCTCTTGTAGCTTTTAAAATTCTCTCCTTATTCTGTATGTTGGGCATCTTCATTATAATGTGTCTAGGTGTGGATCTCTTATGATTTTGCACATTCGGCGTCCTGTAGGCTTCTAGGATTTGGGATTCTGTCTCATTCTTCAAGTCTGGGAAGTTTTCTCGTATTATTTCGTTGAATAGATTGCTCATTCCTTTGGTTTGGACCTCAGTACCTTCCTGTATCCCAATGACTCTTAAGTTTGGTCTCTTTATGTTATCCCATATTTCTTGAATGTTCTGCTCATGGTTTCTTAACAGCTTTGCTGAGCTGTCTATGTTCTTCTCCAGTTGAAATACTTTGTCTTCATTGTCTGATGTTCTATCTTCTAAGTGTTCTACTCTGCTGGTAGTATTCTCAATTGAGTTTTTAAGTTGGTTTATTGTTTCCTGCATTTCCAGGATTTCTGTTTGTTTGTTTTTTATAACCTCTATCTCCCTGTATAATTGATCTTTTGCTTCTTGGATTTGTTTATGTAATTGATTGTCAAAGTGGTCGAAGTGGTCTTTCATTGACTGATTTTGCTGTCTAATGTCTTCCTTGAGACTCCAGATCATCTGAAGCATGTATATCCTGAATTCTTTATCTGACATTCCATCTGCTGCAGATATTACCTCTTCTAAAGTTGAGTTGACCTGCATTGCTTGTGGTCCTTTCTTTCCTTGTCTTTTCATACTGATCGCGTTTCTTTCTGCTTGGTGAAACTGTTGTGTTATTGATTTTTTCCCCTATATATTTATATTGCTCTTGTATAGCTGCAAAGTCTCCCTCGCAGGCTTTGGCGGTGGTTCTTCCCCTCCTCCAATTGAGGCAATGTGCCTACCACGCCGGGAGGCCGCTGTGCCTGTACTTTCGATGGGCCTGTTCTTTCGGTGGTCACAGGTCCGCCTACCTTGCAGGCGTGAGCAGCGGCTTTGCCCCTCCGCTGGCCACTAGGCCTGTTCTGTCTGTTGGTTGCAGGTCTGTCTACCTAAAAGGCCCTGGTGGCGGCTCTGCCCCTCCCCCAACCGGGGCGATGTATCTGGCGGGCCACTGGGCCTGTTTTGTCAGTGGTCACGGTTCCGCCTACCTTGCACGTGCGTGGAGCAGCTGTGTCCCTCCGAGAGTTGCTGGGCCTAACCTGCCAATGGGTGGCAAGTGCGCCTACCTTGCAGGCCCGGGGGTAGCTCTGCCGCTCCGCGGGTTGCTGGGCCTGATATGCTGGTGAGACGCAGGTTTGCCTACCTTGCAGGCGCCTGGCGGCTCTGCCCCTCCCCCAACCGGGGCGGGGCGATGTGTCTGGCTGGCCTCTGGGCCTGTTCTGTCTGTAGTCAGGGTTCTGCCTACCTAGCAGGCTCGTGGGGCAGCTGTGCCCCTCCGCAGTTTGTTGGGCCTGACCTGCCGGTGGGTGGCAAGTGCCCCTACCTTGCAGGCGCCCGGTGGCTCTGCCCCTCCCCCAACCTGAGCGATGTGTCTGGCAGTCCACTGGGCCTGTTTTGTCGGTGGTCACAGTTCTGCCTACCTTGCACATGCGTGGAGCAGCTGTTTCATTAGTGCCTGGGCACACTCTCCTTGTTTGCCTCCCTCAGGCCCTTATTTTGTAGAGCTTGGGGCTGAGCACCCCCAGCAAATTTGCTTACCTTCTGGTAGCCACGCCCCCGTATCTGATGCAAGAGACCTCAGTTGTCAGCACCGGTGGGAGCTGTAGCCGTGAGTCCCATGCCAAGGCGAGTCGGTGCAAGAGACCTCAGTTGTCAGCACTGGTGGGAGCGGTAGCTGGGAGTCCCGCGCCGCGCGGTTCCCGCCGGCTCCTGTGCCAGCACCGCCGCGGCTCCCACTGGCTCCCGCGCCGCTGCTGCGGCTCCCGCCGGTTCCGGCCGGCTCCCGTGCCGCTGCCCCGGCTGCCGCCGGCTCCCTCGCCGCAGCCCCAGCTCCCGCCGGCTCCCTCGCCGTAGCCGCCGCTGCCGCCGGCTCCCTCGCCGAAGCCGCGGCTCCTAGACTCAAGTTTTTTTCACAACCATTGGTCTTCCTTTGTTGTGATCTTGGTCTCCCTAAACTTGAAGTACTACAAGTTCTCCTAGTCATTCTTCCTGGTCTGTGTCCATCCTTTCTGATGGGTTGTGCAGCTGGTGCAACCACTTCTGCAATGCAGTCGCTTCTGGGGATACTGAGACCACAGAGGTACCACATTTCCTCTGGTTATGAAACCTGATAACTTATATGATTGAAGGCTCTCAGAATTAATGGTAATATCTAGGCAGTACTTCTGTGAAAAGTTTATTTGAACGATGTTCCTTTAAATATAAGTCTAGGTGTGTTTTGAAGACTTCAAGGGAAACCATGACTGTCACTCAGAAGAGTCTCCAGTCAAGCAGAAGTTATTTGCAAATGTTCCTCATCAGACAAGGACCAAAGTCTCCCTAATTCTTGTATCTCAGGAGGGACAGCAAATGAGAAGCAGACTTCTGGGAAGTATTTGTAAGATGTTATGCCTTCATATCAAAGACCCCCAGAGTCATGGATACAAGTGACTAGAGGAGGCAGATTCCTTTCTTCACACAAGAGAGAATGTAAATGGCACTAGTGGTAGATGGCAGCAGGGTAAAGCCATCCTCCAACTGTTCATTATTTGGAAATCAAGCACTATTTTCTAATATGGAGAAATTACAGGTTGGTAATGTGATCCCAATGGAAACAAAATACAGTGGCTGATCCCTTCTGTCACTCAAACCCTGGTGTCAGCAGGGAATCTCCATGCTGAGGGTTAAATTATGATGGTTTAAAAGGGGAGACTTTAAAACATAAATATCAGGTAGTCATGTTTTACTTTATGGAAATTCTTGACCATTTAGCTGTTTGGTAATTGCTATGCACAGCTGAGTAAATATATAGTAAGTTCTAACTCATTCAATACTAAGAAAAAAATAGAACTCTGCACGCACACACATGCGTGTGTGTGTGTGTGGTGTGTGAGCGTGAACTTCCTTTGACACTGAGGTTTACCATTCTGTCTTAATCAGCTAGAATGTTGGGAAATGTCAGAACTGCCAAAGATTCCCTTGAACTTCCAATTCAGAAAACATGGGCCAAAGCAGGGAGAAAAGAAAAGACTAGTTTTCTCTGAGCACTAGTTTGTTTTCCCCCATTCGCCAGTCCTTTATTCCCTGAACAGGTTGGACATTGCTACAAATAAATATAACAATTTCTCTTCTTCCTCTCCTGTGGCAGCCATCTCCAGAGCAATACTGAAATTAGGAAGGTCCCCGGAAAGAGACTGACATAGGACACAGTGAACCAGCTGCTTTGCCAGCCTTGTGCCTTGGGACATTTAGAGAAGACATGCCTCCTGGCTGGGAATTGCTCCCACCTACCACTCTTCTCCTGGCCAACTTCCTCCTCGCCTTTGGATATCCTGTTAAATGCCACGTCCCCAACAGACTATCTCACCCCTAAATGCCAGGCCCTGTCCCTGGCTAATAGGTCTCATGTGCTATACTTTTCATCATAATTCATCACAAGGGGTAAAACTGGCCATCAGAGGCCAGAAAACCAGTAAATGGGGGTCTTAGAAGGACAAAGCAGCCAATTGGTATCTAATCAATATGCATATGTGAGGTCAACCTTCTTTAAAAACATGAAGGCCAGAGCAAGCCACACGGGGGATAATTTCCAATTAAAGATAGCTGGGATGGGCCTTTGAACAAACTCATTTCAGTCTGCTCGCTCTGTGGGTAACCTTGTACTCCAAGGATGCCATCACTGCTCCAAACTAATTTTGGTACTCAGGCTGTATTTTCAATCAATTTTTACTGGATTTAAAAAAAAAAAAAAAACCTATATTCCACTGCCTATAAGATTATTTTTCTGGCATGGATCTATTTCAAACTCCTAGCTCTTTTTCTTGGTCTTTATTGTGAGAACATGAATCTTCTTACCAGTTCAACTCATCTCCCCTCCTTCTGGCTTCTTTGCTGATGGTTCTGAGCACATCTCCAGAGCTGTGACCTCTATCATGTCTCTAGCTGGGGTCTGGCCTGCCAGCAGTCATTCTCAGCTGGACCTTGGAAACAATTGGCCAGGCTTTAGTTTTTTTTGTTTTGTTTTGTTTTGTTTTGTTTTCCCTGGGGTTTAGGGAGAGCATGGGAAACAAACAAACAAACAAAAAAGACAGGATCTTTGACAAGAATGGGACTTTAGAACCAGTGTTGTTTCTCTGCTGTGAAGCAGACACTTCAATCTTGAATCCAATGACCAGAGCTCCAGACCCACTGGAGCAAGAGGGTCTTAATGATGAATTCAGAGAACAGAGAAGGAACTCCTGACTTCCTTTTCTCTTAAGTTTAGAATGAAACCTGGGGATGGAAAGTGGGTCTGAGTTTGGTGTTTAAAGTTAGATGTCTCCATCTATCGGTAGATGCAGGTTGTGTGCGCTCTCATGGTGCCACCATCTTTATACCTTGCCGAGTCTGCTCTCATTTCTTAATGTCTAAGTCATTCCTTGGGCATCTTCGACAACTTCAAAGATCAGAAGCTTCAGCCAATGTTATTTCCAGCAAAATATTCTCTTTCTGAAAGGAAGTTATGGCAGCCGATGTTAGTGACTTCATTTCTATATTCCAGGACTGTGCATGTAGGAATGTGCTTACCTCACTTTACAAGGATTGCTACCCAACAGCTCCTTTGGGCCTTCACAGCTCATTATCACCTCGTTAGAGAGGATTGCAGGTCAAATTCTGGCACCAAAAATCCACTGTAGATAGGTCCTTAGTGACATGATTATTTGTGTTCTCCTCTTCAGAATTCAATTTACATGCTAATTACCTTTTGAACATCTAAGTACATTTAACACATTTACCTGTAGATAGTACTGACTCTCTTCTTCCTCCTTGAACTTCAATTTTGTTAAGTTACTATCTCATTGAGAAGCAATCATATGCATTGGGTCTTTTTAAATCAGATTTGGAAGCATTCCTATTCCAAAACTTGAGAAGCCAGTTCACTAATTGAGCTTCCAGAAACGTAGGACAAGGACACAACTGCTTGCATTCCTCAACACCAGAGAGGGTTTTTTTTTTTTTTTTTTCTGCCTAAATGCGTTTGCATGGCAATATGGAAATTAGTTGTCTAACATTCAATATTGGAGATCAAGTGACTTCTCTCTATCCAAATGTGGCTCCAAACTCTTCAAATAGTTACTAAGGGAACCATTTTTCCCAGTATATGTTTGTGGGCAAGTGTTCTGAAGCACGAAATGCCAAACTGTGTGCATTAACTGAGGGCTGCTCCTTTGCACATTTTACTCTACAGTTTTAATTCAAATGTAATTGACCATGACAAGGCTGAAAGCACTAAATGCTTCCTTTGTTGAAATTAACTTCAAAATGTTTCACCCATTGGTGAGACAGGCTGCACAGGAAGGGCTTACACAAACATCCTGCTGAAAATTCATAGAAAAGACAATTACCTGAAGAAAAGCAAAAATGGAACTCAGGATAGTGGCATGAAAGTGAGGGCACATGGACCATGTGGACCAGTTCTTATTCCTGTTTGATTCCCACCATATATTTTTATGGCCATTTAATAAGATGGACCAGCCGTGACAAGATGAGCTGCTCTTGTCATGCCGGTGTCTTCCAAATGCCTTGATGCTGCTTTTCCCTGAATGATTTATAGATTCCACCCACGCTGAGCTTTCTACTAGGGACTTCAGCGTGGGAGTTAGAAGAAGGGTAAGGTATTTGGGATTCTATGAAACCACTTTTCAGCATTTCTCCAGAATTGGATCCTATAAGTCTTTCTCAGAAAAAGTAATTGATATTGGAGTCTGTGTCTCTGGTTGAATAAGACATTACATGACAAACTTATCAAGACCCTGAAAAGCCAAATGGTATCTAGGTAGGTGTTTCAATAGCAGTGAGAAAGCCCTGATGTTCATCATGGGGTCTCAGACACACTTCTCAGAGGAGGCAGAGAGATCAGTGTAGAAAAGCTACTCAGAATGAGGTGGGGAGGGGATCAGAGTGGGGTCACCCCCCCATCTCATACCATTATAGGGACCCTTAGACTTCTATTGCAACCACTATGAATACTAGGCTATACTTGCATTTTTGCACAGGTATCTTTCCTACTAGTGAATGAGCTCTTCCATTCCTCAATTTCCTCCTTTGTCTTTATCTTTCCAGATCTTAGCACTTGGTAGGTGCTTAATCAATACTTGAGCTGAATGATTAACTGTTATCTAGATGTTGGCTATGACTTATGAAAATGTGCTCCTATTGAGTCCTTTACTTAGGTATACTTCCCAGTCTTGCATTTCCCAGGCAGGTTAGTAGTGAGGGAAAACCTTGCATGACTGTTCCTTGATTTTTGTTGCCCTGGCCAGTGCACCGGTGAGCACAAGCATCGAGCAGTCATACCTCTGAGCTAGCTGATGAGGATGATAAGATGCTTGCAACAGTGAAAAGAGCCTGGGACCTTCCACTTCAAAATCCAGCCAAACTCCTATTTCCGGGGTCCACTGGAAGTGGGTTTAGATAATCACTGCCTACTTTAAAAGAAATGAAATAACTATCATGCTAAGCGAAATAAGCCAATCCTACAAAACCAAAGGCCTAATGTTTTCTCTAATATGCGGATGTTAATTCACAATAAGGCAAGGATTGGGGGGGGACATCAGGGAAGAATAGCATTACCTTAAATTAGATAGAGGGAAGTGATGGGAGGAGAGGGGAGGGACTATGGGGATAGGAAAGAGAGTAGAATGAAACTGTGTGTATATATGTGACTGCATGACCAATATGATTCTGCAACATGTACACTCAAAGAATGAGAAATTATATTCCATCTATGTATGATATATCAAAGTGCATAAATGCATTCTACTGTCTGTATAACTAATTAAAACAAATTTCAAAAAATTTTTAAAAAAGAAAGAACAACAGTTCTAAACAACTACAGAGGGAGATGTGATATCATTGCTAGTACACCTCCAGACAATTTCCATGTACAGAATTCCAGGAAAGGAAACCCCTGAATCCTTGTCGATGGTATTGAACAACTTTCTCCTCAGACAGTGCTGAAAAGCCACTTGAATCTGAGAACCTCACACTCTGACTATCTCTAGTCTCACAAGATTAAGCTGATACAGGGTAAACTGGGCATGAGGAGATAGAGGAGTGGGAATTGGGTGGGGGTGCAGGCAGAGTGGTGGTGTTCGAGGGGTAAGAGATCAATATACAGGTCTTCTCTATTCCTTGTAGCTGAAAGATCACTGGGCATTTCAACAAAAGCTTCACAGATAGTCTAGCCTGAGACCCCCAGAAATGTGAGCCTAATAGAGAGCTTGAGAGGGAGGAGAGGTTATCAAAGAGATGATACCTAAGATTTCCTGAGCTCCTATAATTGGCAAACACTTTACATGTATTGTTTCATTCAACACTTGCAAAACCCTGGAGGCTAAGTATTCTTTTCTGTTTGTTTGCCTATGGTGTTGGGGATTGAACCCAGAGCCTGGCACCTGCTAGGCCAGTGTTCTGCCAATGAGCTATATCCCCAGCCCTAGTATTTTTGTATCTATTTTGCAGAAAACTGTGGCTCATAAATACTTTAAGGTTTCAAAGTCAGTAAGTGATTGAATTGAGGTATCTCATTCCAAAGCCTATGGTCTGTTCATTTTTCCTGGGGGAAAAAAAATGAAAAGAGAGAGAGAGAGAGAGAGAGAGAGAGAGAGAGAGAGAGAGAGAGAGAGAGGGAATATTAAGACAGACAAGAGGCAAAGAAAAGCAAGAGAAAAGGAAATACAGAGAAAAGCAAAGCTACATCTATCAAGAAAGAAAAAAAAGAAGAGGCTTCTAGACTCATGAGCCTTTTCCCCTTAGTCTGTACTGAAAGGAGATCTCAGGGTAAATTGTTACAAGTAGACCTCCTGCCTTCCAGCTCTTTCTGTCTTACCTCAAGCTAATTTTCTTCTGATTTAGCTCTTGAGTTTTGGTGAATTTCTGTATTAATTTGGCTGATGAGGTAGGCATGAAAGTTCATGAACCACATTGATTTTAAGGTC
Source organism: Callospermophilus lateralis (assembly GCF_048772815.1). Taxonomy (NCBI): domain Eukaryota; kingdom Metazoa; phylum Chordata; class Mammalia; order Rodentia; family Sciuridae; genus Callospermophilus; species Callospermophilus lateralis. The sequence goes on along the minus strand of NC_135319.1, from coordinate 55,269,898 downwards.
ATTATAATAAATACACTAGTAACTTCATAAGAAAATTAAATGCTGAGGTGATCAACCATAATGCTGTTTTATCTTGAGTCAGTGGGCATGACAGAAAGTGACTTTCAGTAGTACAGGTCTGTTCATGGTCTATGCATACTGTTTTCTCTCCCCAGCCAGATGTTGAAATTAGGAATCTGAGTTCTGGTTCTTGCTCAGTTCCTTGGTTGAGTAAATTCACTTGAAAAAGATGCTTCATGGGTTGGGGTACCCATTCACTGGTGGAGCTAACTGGTGAACCACGGTTGAAATCCTGTATTCAATTCCCCAGCACTAAAAAAAAAAAAAAAAAAAAAAGAAAAAAGAAAGAAAAGCTTGAGATCTCATTGTCATATTACTAAAACATCCAATATTGGTTTTTGATTTTGCCATTTTAAGATTGGACCCAGGCTGGAGATGCAGCTCAGTGGTAGAACCCTTGCCTAGAATGTGTAAGGTCCTAGGTTCATACCCAGCACTGCAAAACCAAACAAAAAGATTGGACCAATTCTGACTGTATTACACTTTATTTTTTTTTCCCTTACCTTGCCAATTTATTTGTTTTTAAAATTTCTGAGTTATTTTCAATTGGCATAATAAATGTACATATTTATGGGATAAAATGTAGTTTCAATTTATGTATAAATTGTATAATGAACAAACCAGATTCATTAGCATATCCACCACCTTAAAATTGTATCACTTCTTTTTGATGAGCACATTCAAAATCCTTTCTTCTAGCTATTTTGAGATTGTGTTGAGATTTCTTTCATTGCTTCTAAAATTAGAAAATTATACTTCATAATAAATGAAATGAATATTTTCTTTTATTTCACTATATTATTTATTTTAGTTTTTTTGTTTGTTTTACATTCAAGTTTATAATTTTTGAAAGTATTGCATGAAGTAAGGATAAATATATTCCCAGTTACTCAAGCACCAAGCATTAAACAATCAACCTTGTCCCTATTGATATCTGATGCCTCTTTTAGACTGGGGTATTTTTTTAAGCTCAAAAATCCTTATCTATTATAATCCTTTTTTCCCAGGTTTTATTGTGGTTCATTGTGTATAGGGAGAAGGTTTTTTATAAGAATGATTATGATTTGTAACTAGTTTCCCATTGCTTGCCTTTCCATATGTTCTGTTTTGCTCTTTTCCTCCTCTGTCTCTATCTACCACCTTCCTATAAATCTTTGCCCATCTCCCACCATTTTCAGTATTTTCCTATTTTAGGAATAATTTCTCAAACATTTTCTTCAGCACTAATTCAATTTTATGCACTATCTCTTTTATTATTTTGGAACCCCATGTCGACTTTGAATATGATTTTGTGTCTATTTTCTGTTCTTGTCATTCTTTAGTTTTGTAGCTAACTTTTAGGAGTTTCAGCTTACGTGATTTTTTGTCTTGAGAATCTTGCCTCTTGCCTTTTTTTTTTTTTTTAATCTCACCTGTTCTTTCCTTCTATATCATTTTCTCATTTCATGGTTGCTTTCTATCTTTGGGAACACAAATCAGATATTTTTTATACCTGATCTATTTTCCTGGTAACTGTCAAAGACATGTTTTTCCTCTGAGTCCTCCACATCTGTTGTGTTGCAGATTTTTCATACAGACCACAAAGTTGCATATAGAAAGATTGTGAAATATTTGGCATGTGTCCAGATTCCCATTCCCTCAGCTCTTTATCTGTAGCTTTGCGCCTCTGAGGGATTTCAGAAAAAGATTTCAGGAGACAGACTCTGTGTCTAATTATTCACTAGTCTCCACTGACCCTCCCAGGTCTGCAGGCACTCTTTAAAAAAAAAAGAGGCCAGTCAAGGTCTCCCATCTCATGGAAACATAAGCGAGTTCAATGTTTTTAAATGACCCTTCTGCCCCTGCCCAACCCCCAAATAATAGAGTCTTAACTATTCTCTTTACAAAAAGTTCCATCACAAAGTCTTTTCCTAGGGACACATTCACCCAGTAAATGATGACCCACTTTCAGTGATTGCTCATCACCCGTGCACCAGTTATGTGGACAGTCCCCTACAGCACCTACCCATTTGGATCCTGATAGATAAGTCTTCTTTGAGATACAGAGAGATAAAATATAGTTATCTTTTGGCCCTGTTCTGTTCACAGGTAACTTTGCTAGCCTGAAATACAATCACATCCTGTTGCCATCACCTAATTCTTCCAGTAAGAGAATGAACATACAGACCATGGAGAACACGTCATAATCCATCACTGTTTTCTCTTTTTCTTTTACAAAATGAATTGCAACACTTAAAAGACTATTTGTGTTCCTCCTACCGTTCTTGCTGCCTCTACCTTGTCTATATTTCACCTGGGAAGACTAGAACTCCCAAGCTTTCCCTATCCACCGTCTCTAATTTTTATAACTGCTGTATAATGAGGGTTATTTCTACAAGAGAACAGCCATCGAAAAACCCGTGAGCAGTCAGGGTTGAAAATGAATGTAGACTCAGTGTGTCATTTTGCCATCACATAGCAATCGTTTTGTACCTGCACTGTACATTTCTAGTACACTTTTGGCCAAGCTTTAATGTGGATCAAAATCACCAAAGTTAAAAGCAGAGTTTAATTTGGAACTCTGGGGTTCTGTGTTTGTAATAAGATCCAAGATGGTTTTGGTTGGCTGTGAGTACTAGATTTTATAAAATGCATATTGAGTATATCTTAACTTGTTTTAGCCCTAACACTTCTTTTTTTTCCTCTATAGGTGGGTGAATCCTCAGGGGTTCTCTGCCCCCTATCCCTGTGGTCTAGAGACCAGCCTGCTAGGCACAGGTGTATGTACCTAACATGCATAATGAGCAGGCATTCACGTAGACATCCATGACCATAGTCACTGTTCCAGTAACCACCCTCGTGCTCCACCAGCAAACAGTTAGTTAAAAAACAGTTAGATGAAAGCACTGTGGCTTTCAAACAATACTCTTTTCAGTGGAGTTTGGGTCCATTTAGATCCATTCAGGAGACTGAAATTATACTTTAGCAATCTTTTTTGTTTGTTTGTTTGTACTGGGAACTGAACCCAGGAGCACTTAACCTCTGAGCCACATTCTCAGCCCTTTTAATATTTTTAGAGACAGTTTCTCTCTAAGTTGCTATAGGGTCTCATTAAGTTGCAGAGGCTAGTTTTGAACTTGCAATCCTCCTGTCTCAGCCTCCCAAGCTGCTGGGATTACAGGCATGTGCCAGTGTGCTCAGCTATGCTAGTAATTTTAACAGAGAATTTTTACTATGCAGACTTGTAGAGGAGGTATAAAGTTTTTAACTATGAATCTTGGAGGTAGTGCATGCAGGAAGTAACTCTGACTATAGAACTGGGGGGTGGGAAGAGAGAAAAGATTGGAATGATTTAAATTTAGAAGCATCAGAGAAGCAGTCCTGCAGAGTTGAAACTCAGACTTCAAGTGCTGGTGTCTGTGTTCAAAGGAGGGTCCCATGGACTTGGGCTCAATTCTCTAAGGATGGAGCGTCTGGTTGGTGCTAGTGTCTCTGAGAGATGGAATAAAGTTGGCACTGCGAATGTTGGAAAAAATTACCAACTGCTGCTTCCAAAAAGAACTGACTCAGACAGGGTAAAGAAACGGTGCTGGGGTGCTGCTCACAGGAAGAGAAAGCAGACAAACATCCCTTTTGTCCCTCCTTCAGCAGTGTGTCTCCCTCTAGTGTCTCTGCTTGAAGATGCTAAGAGGGAGCAGTTGTAAAAACAGAAATGAGATTTACAGAAGCCCATTCTCAACACCACAAAAATGCTTGTGATGGGTTCAGAATGGATAGACCACAGCCAATGTCTTAATAAGTGATATACAAATTGGAGGGAGGGTTATTAAAAACAAATTTATTTTGGTATAACTGAGTTAAGTAAATGTAAAAATATCAAAACTATAAAATACCCAGTTTCTTAAATCATAAAGAAATGGCTTTCTGCCAATTGAATAAAAAGTTTGTTTTTTTTTTATTGCTTTAAATAAAAAGTGTTTCCATTCTGGAACATAGAATTTCCACAGGAGGGAGGAAGGAGGAGATGGCCCAGAGATGTTGTCATTTCCCATCAGAAGGGAACAGGAGAGAAGTTCTGGTTCTGAGAGACACAGAGGCTAAGAGATCAGACACAAAAATCTTAGCTGCAAAAATTTAAAAGAGGGTGAAAAAGTGGTTGAAACCCTTAGGAGATTGAAAGGAGAAGACATTTGGGACATCTAGAAGAGATTCTTCTCACTACAAGTACTAAAAATGACTTGGGAAAGCCTTAGCGCATCTCTCTCTCTCTCTCTCTCTCTCTCTCTCTCTCTCTCTCTCTCTCTCTCTCTCTCCTCCTATGTGGGGTGGAGGAAATCTAAAGTTCTGTGAGCTTTCAGGATGCGGGCAGAAGGTGGCTGAGACTTAAGATCCATCTGTCTTCCCTAGGGTCAGTGAGAGAAGGAAAAGAATCTTCAATGGCAGTGAGCATGTCATAGTTGGAAGATTGGACCTAAATGCAAGAACTCTGAAAGACCACCGATATCCATGGTAAGGACAGGTTAGTAATGGAACTGACAGGGAACTATGATATAAAAATAGGTAGAGATTTTTATAGCCATGAGCTTGAGCTACTGATAACAGCTAGGTGCCAAGTGTCCATGCAAGGCAATGGTCATCATCACGGTAGTCTCATGAATCTGGAGGGTGGCCAGAAGCCCTCATGTGAAGCAGAAGTCCTATCTCAACCTACCCTGAGGATTTAAGGCCATCTTCAGCAAAGGGAAAATCTGCACTAGTAAGACATTTGAAATTTGAATTTGATTTAGTATTCATTAGTTTATCAAGCAACACTGAGATGACTCAAAATAATGACTTTTTAAATGGTAGGAAATGAGATAACTTTAGATAACAAGATTTGTCACCAATATCTCCTACACACACACACACACACACACACACACACACACACGGGGGGGGGGGTGCAGAGAGGGAGGGAAGGAGAGAGAGAGATATTACCTAGAAGAAGAACATGGAAGAACATGAGAATAAAACAAGGAATCAATACTAAATTAGTTATTTAAAAGTATTCTCTTTATTCACACCTAAGCACAGGATGCAAATTTTAAAACTTTCACTACAAAGTCAAATAGATGTCTCTATCACCCCCTTATATACAATATCTTTTTTTTTTTTTTGGTACTAGGGATTGAGCTCAGGGGGCACTTGGCCACTGAGCCACATCCCCAACCCTATTTTGTATTTTATTTAGAGACAGGGTCCCCCTGAGGTTCTGAGCGCCTCGCCATTGCTGAGGTTGGCTTTGAACTCACAATCCTCCTGTCTCAGCCTCCAGAGCCATAGGTATTACAGGCGTGCGCCACTGCACCCATCACAATAACCTTTAATACAATAGTAAGTAAGTGATTTGTTCCCCTAGGAAATGTTATCAGACAAGTGAATTGTAGAATACCCTTTGGGAAAATTGGATTATTCTAACCCATTTGCAAACATCTACAGTCTGTAAAAGCACAGTGATAGCTGCCTAATATGAGCCATCACTAAACCCCAAAAGAGAGTTGGTGTTATGCCCACATTATAGCTGAGGAAATGGAACCTCAGAGAAGATTCTTAGTCAAGTTCACATGTCCAAGAAGCAATAAAACTCAGATCCATTTGGATCAAGCTCAGATCCATTTGGTCTCCAATCCACTATCCTTTCTCTGGTGCAATATAAATCAATAGAAAACCAAGTGTAAATTAGAGTAATCATAAATGACAAAAAAAGAAGACCATCAGTGCCCCATGATTGGTCAGCTAATAACCCTCTGTCTTTAAGAGATATACAAGAAAATAATTTAGAAATAAAATAGCAGAGAAGTCTAAGAGAAAGCATTTATCACTTTGCCCCAGATCATCTAAAGCATGATTATTTGCATTTTGCTTTGTCTCTCCAATTTTTCTTACACAATTGTCAAGTATTATCTCTAGATCTAAATTAATTAAAGTTGGCCAAAGGGTACAAAGACAAGGAAACACACTTTGTAAGAACATATTAGAGGCTGTTACCCATCAGTGCTGCTCTTAATCATTGCAGAAGTTGCAGAGGGCACCACTGAACTAATTTTTACTCTGTATGTCTTCCCTTACAGTTTATAACTCATATTATCTCTGCTGTTTCACATTCTCTCAATTCTTCTTTCTACTAAAACTAGAAAGAACCTGTTTAATCATCAAGTTCTCTTCTTCCCATTCCCAGTAATGTTTTAGGTAGCTGAGTCAGTATCTGCTGCTTTTAATTTGTCACCCTTCATTCATTCTTTGTTAGCAACCTGACTCCTAAACCCCATTCCATTAACATCTCTGACAAAGGTCATGTATGACTGACTAATAATAAAATATAGACATCTCTGAGGTCTCATCCTGTTTGTTCTATCTGCATCATTTGATCCTGGGGTAAACCCCATAGTTTTTGAAATGTCTCCTTTTTTACTAGATGCCTACAGGGTTATTCTCCTCTCTCTCTCATACCACTCTTTCCCTTATTTATCAAATCTCTTTCCTTTTTTTTTTTCTATTTATATTAGTTTTCAGGTCTCTCTCTTTGCCTATACCTGAAACTGAACTTACCAATAGCGTGTTTTTTTCATAACACTTGGCTATGGAAATCTCTAATCACCTTCCAACACCTGCATGTGGATATCTTATGGATGAATTGACACTAGCATCTTCAAAATCAGCTTCAATTTCCACCTCTCCAAAGTTCCTCCATTTTCTAAATTTTGTTTTAGAAAACTCGTGAGCCAAGAAGACTCAGGAGACAATCTGAGTATGGCTCTCAGCCACTCCTTCTTGGCGGTCCACATTTTCTGGCCCCAAGACTAGGACTTTCACCTCCCACTCCCTCTTTCCTTGTCCCTGTTCAGATCACTCATCAACTGGGGTGCCTCTGCTTGCAAACATGCCTCTGCCTCTACTCTTTGTCTGTCTTTTTCTCCAGTGTGCTGACAAGATCACTTTTCTAAAATACAAATCTTTTCATAACAGTCCCTGATGTTAGGAATTTGGTAGCTTCCTACTACTTCATTATTTTGTTGCAATTCCACCTGGTACACGGTACTTTTAACCTGATGGCTTCAGGCTACTTTTGCAAATTCACCTTTCTCCTCATCCAACCCCTACTGTTAATGTATTCTATAATTCTCCTTATTGCCTATAACATACTGTGCAATTTCAAAGGTCCATGTCTTTTCTCAATACTGTTTTCTTTCTTTATTATTCAACTTTGTTAAGACCCATTGTAAATGTCACACCTTTCCATTGCCTTTCAGGATCCTTAAAAAAAAAAAAAAATTGCTCACTTTTCTCTTTATAACACCAACACATTGTACAAGCACAAATTATAGTAGTAGGTAATTTTAAAATGACTTTGTTTTTCACTCTTATATCTTAAAATTGGTTAGGTCTCATATCTGATTGTTTCATTTTTAGATAATGTCTCTTCTTTCTTTACTTTGCAAACATATTTTCAATTCAGACATTAGAATGTCAAGTTCCAAAACTTTTAATGATCTCCAAAAATAACATTGTCTGCTTGCATAGAAGAATCCATGGTTCTTCTCTCATTATTGGTCATTCTTGGAAGGAAAAAGAGGCAAGAATGACAAGAACTTTTTTTTTTTTCCCAGAACTAGAACTGCTACCAGTGTCTTTCAGGTCTCTGGTCCCAGCAAATGTGATTGTCTGGGGTACTTTTGTAGAACTTTTGGAGCCATCCTGCTAGGGCATGTCACATGCAGTTTTCTGCATGACTCCAACTATCCACTTGTCTCCTGTTCTGCATTTTGAGGTCTACATTTGTTCTTACTATTGTAGTTCCACCATCCATATTTATAATGTTCTCGAAAAGGGAGGGTCACATAATAGCACCAGGTTGACTTTCTCCACTGCAGAGTGAGCATCTGGTTCTCAGAAAGAGCTTATTCCTCTTTGATCTGTCAACAGAGGGGAATTCAGTTGCTTCCTGGAAGCAACAGCAGCAACTTGTCTTCTTCTCTAGCAGTAAAGCAGGATGTCCTCCTATCATTCCTGCCCTACCCCCCCTACCCTACACCTCCATGCACCCCCCCCTCCCCGCCACATATCTGCATAGGATAGGATTCAAAACCTTTCCAGTGTGTGTCACCTCTGAGTTCTCTGTAAAATTCTTGTGGAATCCCTGTCTCTACCCAGTGTTTTTTAGTTGTCCATGTACCTTTACTTTATTTATTTATCTACCCAATGTTTTTTAGTTGTTCATGTACCTTTACTTTATTTATTTATATGTGGTGCTGAGAATCGAAACCAGCGTCTCACACATGCTAAGCAGGCGCTCTACCACTGAGCCATAACCCCAGCCCTGAAATTTTAACTCTTGTCTCCGTTCTCTAAACTTTTATGATGTAGATTTGTGTCAGGATTTACTGACACAAAATGATCATGGGACGAGAAGTCAGTTATGAGTCAAGTATGGTGAAATTCTGCATTTGGGCCTTATCAGTAGTACATCAGTACTTTGGTGCTTTGATGAAAACTTGAATTTCAATATCCTGTTACATGAAAATTCACACAAACGTATGTAAAATAAAAGTATAAAGTGATTTTTTCTAAGTAATCCTAAATCAGTAAACCCCGAATCAGAGCCACTTCTTGAATTATCGAGAAATCCAGTGTCATCATAATTGTGTCATGAAACTATGGGAATTTCTAGTATAATTTGAAAACTCTGGGGTTGGCATTCAGTATGGATCCTAATATATAGATCCCCTCCAGAATAATAGCTACAAACTCTGAATTATCTTAAAGACAAAAGAAAATAAAAAACCCAAAATGCCAATGTTGAGGGCTCTTGAGACTGCTACAGAAAATTTGTAGCAGATGAGCTCCTCTATTGCCTTATAAAATACACACACACACTCACACACACACACACACACACACACACTTTCACATTTGCAATTTCTTCACAAAGATTGCCAAAGGCACAGTTATCAACATAGCAGCAAACAGCAAAAACTTGGAGGAAAACCTACTAGTTTTCCTGCTCAGTTAAAAAAAATATTCTCGAACCACCAAGATATCAGACAATGAGGGAAAAACTCTAGAAATAAAACAATAAAAGAGAAGTAAAATAATAAAACTTCTAAGAGTATGCATAAACTTTGTAAAAGTCTGTGACTCACTCTTAAACCATGCATTAAAAAGAAAAGCAAAAGCAGTTGGAACCCAGGCTCAAAGAGATGATTGACATTTGGACCACCATTCACCACAGGTGTGATCAGTTGGATTTGAAGGTAACAAGTTAATTGCCTTCTTAAATAAAATCAATACTCGCTGGAGAAATAAAAGAATCCAGATGACATAACATTCAAAATGTCCAGGATACAATCAAAAACCACTTCACACATGAAGAATAAGGAAAAAGATGAGCAGCAGATGCCAACCTTGAGGTGATACAGAAGCTAGAAATATCAGATAAGGATTTTAATGTGTCAGGTGCGTATTATAGGTATACACCCTAAAACACACTGATAACATACTCATAGTAAATGCAATGATAGTAAATTTCAGAAAAAAATAGATAATATAAAAATAACAAATTCAGGGCTGGGGATGTGGCTTAAGCACACTCGCCTGGCATGCATGCGGCCCGGGTTGGATCCTCAGCACCACATACAAACAAAGATGTTGTGTCCATCGAAAACTAAAAAATAAATATTAAAAAATCTCTCTCTCTCTCTCTCTGTCTCTTTAAAAAAAATAACAAATTCAACAGCTTAGACTATAAAAATATAATACCCGAGGTGAATGTCTAAACAAACGGGTTAAATAACAGTGTAGCATTGGAAAAGAAGAAATCAGTGAATAAAAAGTTCCATGGAAATCATACAATCTAAAGAAAAGAAAGAAAAAGAAAAAATAGGTTAAATAGAGTCTGAGCATCTTAGGGAGAATTTCAAAAGTCTGGAAAATTGGAATCCCAGAAGAGAGGGAAAGAGAAAAGGTGGGGGAAATGTTTAAAGAATTTATATTAAAAATTTTCCCAAATTTGTTTTAAAAATGTGGGTTAAAATAATCCAACTTAAACATACATTTGAGGAAAAACATACCTATGTACATAATAATTAAACTTAAAAAGCCCAATAAAGAGAGAAAACATTTAAAAGAACAACCAGAGACAATTGACACATTGTGACACACACAGGGAAATACTATGAACTCTGGATTAGAAACTATGGTTATCAGAATATAGTGGAATAACATTTTTTATAGAAAATATTTTATAGAAAATATCACTGTTTCATTATCAATAATCATTTGGGGGCTAAGGAGGTTTTGAGAGTTTTTGGTCAAAGGATGCAAAATTCTAGTTAGACAGGAGGGGTAAGTTGGAGAGATCTACTGCATAACATGGTGACTATAGTTAATAACAATATAGTCTAAGCCTGAAGATCACTCAGTAGATTTTAGGTGCTCTCACCACAAAAAGAAAAAAAAAATGATGAGCACATGAAGAAATGCATATGTTAATTAGATTAACATGATCACTCTACAACATATACATATTTCAAAACCTCATGATGAGCAGCATAAATGTATACAATTGTTTCCAATTAAAAATAAGTTGAACAATATTGAACGACCTCTAAGATATAGCAAGATGCAAAATAAACAGAAGGAAAAAAAGATCTGTCAACTCAGAATTTCAAAAGTAACTATGACATTTAATAAAAGAAGGTAAAATGAGGACATTATTAAAGAAAGGAAAACAAAAGGAATTTACTGCCATCAGGCCTTGTAGCAAAAGCAATGTTAAAGGAAATTTTTTCTGCCTGAAGAGAAATGATATTAGAGGGAAACTTGTATCCTTCATAAATAAATGAAGAGCATTCAAATGGAAAATGAAAAGGCTATTCTTTTCTCCTAATTTCCTGGAAAATGTGTATGATATTTAATGCAAAATCTATAAATTGTCTTACCTTTTAAGGCAAGTAGACGTATTACTTACGAAAACTAAAACATAACAAGAAGGTGAAAGGGTTAATGAGCTTATATGGGTGCAAAGTTTCTATATTTTGCATGAAGTAGCACTATATAAATTCCAGGCAGAATTTGAAATACTAAAGTTTATTTATAATCCCTATAGCAACCACATATAAACACAAATACAAACCTAACAAACAAAGGTAATTTACCTACCTGATAAAGTCAAATCTGTAACATGACTAGGAAGAAAACATCCCTCCTTTTCTAACCCTCCCCGGGTTCAGTTTAACTAAACCCTCTCTTAGTAACTGCACAAGAGGAGCTTGTTGATAAATGGCCGAGAGAGGGCGGACTGGTTTCTGCTAATTCCCCCTGGGCTCAGGTGTTCAACACTGCTGCTCTAGCTAGGACTTAGTTTCCCAGTCCTTGGTGACCCCTTTGGCCATCTATCAGACACATAAAATGTTGGGCTGCCAGTCAGAAGAGTAAGAAGGAAATGTGGGATAGATTAGACATGCATGAAAAACAAAAAAACAAAAAAAAAAACCAAGGAAAACAGATACTGAGCAATTGTGTAGAGCAAAAGGAGTGCAAAGCACTCATGCTACTGTGCCTTTATTATATATTGTAAATCTAAATCTATTTTATCATTTGTAAATGCCTTTTGTTTGTTTGTCTTGAAGAGACCTAAAAAATGTAAGGGCACATTTCATTTTAAAAAAGACATGGAAACTTCATCTTTTATAAAAGTTGGAAATGAACCTATAACTTGCACAATTTCTTTTTTGACCAGCATTTGCTTTCAAATTTGGGACCACAGTACTTTTTTCCTCACTGCATTACAACAAGCAAAGCTTTCTAGGAGACCACTAGGATCCACTACTAAAACAGCACTTTGTCTTGATTGCACTTGCCTGGACTTGCAGTGCACATCAAATGAGATCAGGCAGTTTGGTCTCACTTTTTACTTCAGATGGAAATAAATATCAATATTTCAAAAGGAAATATGTTTTCTGTGGTAGACATTTTAGAGATATTTTTATTTAAGTTTGCCATTTTTCTTAACATGAACAGATAAGGAATGTGATCAAATGCTTTTTGTACATATATAACAATGTTCACTTCACGTGATTTCCTCCTTTCTTTTTATAAATGTATAAATAATATTGGCTGACTTTCAGTCGTTAAAATATTATAGATCCAGATAGACATTCCCTCTTTGTGACATATTATCTTTTTAATCTCTCATACAATTTGATTTGCTAATATTATGTTTATGATTTTTACATCAAATTTATCTTGTGTTCTAATATATTGAAACTAATCTGTGTTGATAAATATTTTTTAAATTATGTAGTTTTATTATTTCAGTATCTTTTACTCTCTTAAAATTGTCTCATTTTGAAGGATCAAATTTATGGTGGCTTAACAGTGAAGCAAGCGAGAAAAACCACAGTAGGAGCACACAGTATAGACTACATTGAAAAAAACCACAGCCCAAAGACTCAGAGGAGGAGTAAAACTCTGGGAATTATGTGGGAATTGTCAACAGTAGGATGAGAATAAAACATCAAAAAGAGTTTGGCATTTTCAATAAAACAGAAGACATATCCTGAATGAAACAGGAGTAAAAAGCTCTTAGAAAATAAAAGACAGAGATAGAAATTCAATAAAATGACATCAGGAATGAAGATGGTGAGATTTACAAGGAGATGGATGATCAGAGAAGGGTTTTCAAGGCAACCCAACAGCAGAAAGTGCATTAAAATCCATGTTAGAGAACAGCAGGGAGCAGAACCAACGTGGCTAAACATAGAATCACTGGGACTTTCAGTTCAAAGGGCAATTTGGAATCGCATACTTAACGTGTCCCTTGAACAACCCCACTCAAATGAATAATGAAATAGAAAGCTGGGAGAAACAGACGTCAGCACTGCAAACTAAGACGGCATGGCACCCCAAGGCAAAACAAAATCTCTAAGACCGTGTGCTGGAGCAGAGCGCTGGATAAAACAGCTCTCTTACAGAGCTCCAGTGCTTGGGAGAGAGAGGAGGGCCTCCAGCAAACGCCCAACATGGAGGCCCAGATGGAACAGAGCCCAAGGGAACCTTCAGCCAGGACCTAATTGGCAGAGCCAGATGCAGCCCTGGAGAGCCAGTGGTGACCAGCCCTGCAGAGCTCTTCTTGTGGACATCACAGGAAAGAAAGGAGGAGGCTCTGCACCAACTGGCTCCTAAGGACAGAGGACCTGCCTCCTTACAAAACAGGAACTTCACTACAGGTATTCTTAAGCTCTCACCTGCCCCAACACCACCCCAGAGAAAAAAAGAGAAAGGAAAAGGGCCCAGAATGCTTTCAGCAGAGAGGCAAAGCTCCCCGACTATGAGGTGTGCAGTTGCCTCTTGCTATGGCTTGAATGTTGTCTGTCTCCATTAAAATTCACCTTGAGGCTTAATTCCCCATGGTACCATATTGAGGTGATAAAGCCATTAGGAGAAGTGATTGGATATTTAAGATGGATCAATTATGTCTTGTAAGAGTTCTTAACTCTGGTGGGATTAGGTTAGGACAGCCAAGAGCGGATTGTTGAAAGTGAGTTCAGGTTTCTCAGTTTATTCCCTTGCTTCCTCTCTCACTATGTGATCTGTCATATTCAGTCCCCCCATGTGTTGCTCTCTCTCATGTTATGACTTAGCATGAGATCTCATCAGATGTAGCTGCTCCATTGTGAATTTTAGCCTCTAAAATTGTGAGCTAAATAGACCTCTTTTTTTTTCTAGTTTGTCTAGCATCAGGCATTTTGTTATAGCAACACAAAACAGATCAAGACATCTTTTTATCATTCTTAGATCTTCAGACCACTATGGTTCCCTGGCCCAAAGAAAAGTCCAGTAAATATCAGAGATGCCATTCTCATTTATCTAGCCATAAACGAGAAAAAAGTTCTGCCTGGTCTCTAACCAAATCCACCTTCATTCCCAACAGTAGACAAGCTTAGTAATCCTTCTTAAGAAAATAGAAAAATAAAATACATCATGATTATTAAAAGGCAAGAATGAGATCAAATGTTAACTTTGAAATTAAATTTATTCTAAATGTACAAAAACCTTCAAGAGATATTCTTCTCCACGTATTTATCAAGTTACGAATTTAAGTGTGTGAAAAGAAAATAAAGCACAATCAGAAAATATTGTTTTCCGAGAAGAGTTTAGATCATCAAAAAGTATAAAACCAATGAAGATGAGGAGAACAGGTTGGGAAATGTAGAAAACAAATGGTTTCAGGTAGGATGCAGAGGCAAATATCCCTTCAAGGATAGAGTTTACAAAGTAGTATTTATGCATATTTATGTAAAGACATTCAAGAAAGAAATTGTAGAACAGAAGAATTTAAAATGAAGAAATCCCATTGGTTTAAAGATTGAGACTTCATATCAAAAATCTTACCATTAAGAGGTTCCACCCTGGCTGATGATCGTGAACTTTCTGAATTTAAAAAATTGAAGGAAAAAAAAAAGAGAATCTCAGTTCTAATTCAAGATGATTTATCAAGCACAAATATCTTTGTTTTTGCTCAAAATCTCAAGAGAATGACAAAATTACCATGAAACAGAAGGAAAAAAAAAGTATAACATTAAAACTCTAAGAAGAATGGCATCAAGAGCGAAGAGATATGGAGTATTTCTGGAAGATATTAAGCTAATGGAATAATATCGATCCCCAAACCTAATATAGCTGGGGAACCTTGAAACCTAGGGAAACACAAGAGGGAAGCTCTGCAAATTAAGTTTGCCCAAAAGAATCATTCCGAAACAAGATCATAGAAAGCAAGAGCAAAGAGCACAGTGTGGTTTTTTTTTTTTTTTTTTTTTCTGTATAATTAATTAAAGGATTTCAGAAGATTTGCGGCAACCCCCTGCCTTCAGGCCTGCTGTCTGTTACATTTTTCAACTGGGTAAAGTCTGAAGGACTTCTCTCTACACCATGGGAATTCTGCCTGTGGAGCCCATAATGGGGTGACTTTGGGCTCTTGCAGTGGAGGACAAGTCACCATGCTGTCCAAGTCAGCTCCATATGTGCCTATAAGGTAAACCCTTCCTGCTCATCCAGTCCTGCCCACTGGCCATGGGACCCCAGCACTCATTGTTATGACAATAATAACAGTGACATGTACTAAAGAAACTCCCATGTACAACAGACACTCATTAACCTATAAGCTCTTTAACATGTGCAAGTGTGCAAGCTAAAAAACAAACAAAAAAATTTACCAACACCAGAGAAAAGAAATAACTAAAAAAAAAAAAAAAAACCTAGTACCACGAAAAGGAGAGATCAAAGGAGAAAAGCAAAATACGCATAAGAAGAATTAACATCACGGGAATCAGGATTAGTACTGACAACAGAAGGGTTTTTATATATTTTGTATTTATTTTCGTATTCATATTTTCATATGAAAAAAAATGTTGTTCTGGAAATGAGAAAATAAAAACATGATTACTGCTATGGTTTGGATCTGGCATGTCCCCAAAGGCTCACGTGTTCACAGGTCAGGCTTTTGGGAAGTGATGGGATGGGGAGGGCTCTGACCACATCCGAGGATTAATTCATTGATGGCCCAATGAAGTACTGGGAGGTGGGGTCATTGGAGGAAGAAGGTCACTGGAGGGGTGACCTGGAGGGGGTTATCTTCTCTACAGCCCATTTCTCCCTGCCCCCCTTTTCTAGTTTCCACGAGCTGAGCTTCATTCCTCTGCCATGCCTTTTTGCCAGGATGCTCGACTTCATCTCAAGCCCCAGGCAATGGAGCCGGTCAACCATGGACTGAAACCTCTGTTAACTATGAGCCAAAATAAATCTTTCTTCCATTAAGTGTTTTTTTTTTTTTTTTTTGTCAGATATTTTAGTCACAGCCAACAAAAGCTGACTAACATAATTACTAAAATTAAAAGTTACAGCTGGAAGCAATGATGCACACCTGTCATTTCAGCTGCTTGGGAGGCTTGGACAGGAAGATCTCAAGTTTAGGGCCAGCCTCCACAACTTTGTGAGATCCAATCCAATCCCCCTGGATCCAATCCTCAGTGCCAATAATTAAGTAAATAAATAAAATTAAAAGTTACAACAACATACTTAGAAGGCTGAAGTGGGAGGCTCATTGGAGCCCAGGAGTTCTGGGCAAGCCTAGGAAACATAGTAAGTCCACATGCTGAAAATAAGCAGGAAAACAAAAGTTACGGGAACATTACAACGTTGGGTAAAGATTATTTCAGTGACTTAGGGGATGAACCTAAAAACTTATTTCAACATACAGTTCATTTCTCTCTTTTTTGTGGTGCTGGGGGTCAAACCCAGAGCCTGAAGCATGCTGAGTTCTACCCACAGCCCTCAACATACAGCTGATACAGCCAGTGCAATTAGGGATAATGGACATAAAGTAAAAGACATGAGGCTAGATCCACAATAGCCAACACCCTTTTAAGAATCAGAACAATGTCCAGTTTCTCATCTAAAACACTAGATTTTCAAGAAGAGCTCATAAAAATGAAGGATTTGGAACTAAAATATCTTAACCCCATAAAAATTTTAACTAAAAGGAATATATATATATCCCTGACAAATTGAGGAATGAATCTTAGTAAGTGGAGAGTACCTATGGCAAAGGTAAATAACTTGAAATAGTTCTAGGTAATGGAGCTATGGAACTTAATTATACTTTAAGGATGTGTTCTCCCTTTCTTAGGAGGAAGAGATGTATTCAAATCATATTGGAATTGTCACCTTGTTCTATGGGAGCTTATCGGTAAGGCATGGTTATCAATATAGTTTTGACATTGATAAGAAGCTCTAAGGATAACTGCAGTCTCTAAAAAATTAATTTAACAACTAGTAGAATAGATATATAGGGGAGAAAGTCACAACAAATGTCAAAGATGGATGAGAAATGCAATGTAGCTCTGCACCCGGGGAAAGTCAGAAAGAGGCATTGATGAATGCAGGGCATTTTATCTGACACATTTTACCCTTCTCATCATGAAATATTCATTTTATTCACCAATTCAAGAAGATAACTCAGATGTTTATCTAGCCATTGAATCTTGTTGAAAGTCCTGAATTTCCACATGATTCTCATTCCTCTCTATCAGGTTGGTTTGACGCTCCCACAGGTCAATGACCTATGGATAAAAACAAAATGTTATCTTCCCTCTCTAATGCACAATGATGGAGAAGGCATAAAGGGTCCACAATAAACACTTTCATTGTAGAAAGACAAGTTAGTTGTCCATAGGACTAAATAAAATCTGCCTGAGTAGGCTTTGTGAAGGCTACCTTCTTGGCTGTGGGCAAAGTTCCTCAGACAGACTTTCTTTCTTCTTTCTGGCCATAACTGAAGTAGATGAAGATCATATATTCTAATAAAAATTAAGAGTTATTTAATGTTTGACAGTAACTAAAATATTGTATTAATAGTTCACAAGTAGGCTAGAAACACATCTTACCAGCATCAACAAAAATGGGGGACAAGAACCAGAGAAATACATATACTTTGGAACTTGGCATATACATGAGTAAGCATATTTTAAAATGTTGTAATTATACAAAATGAATTTTAAAAGCCCTCTATCATACCATGTCAAAATGGGTTACGAATCAATCAAACATCTGCACATTTAAAAAAATCAAGATTTTAATAAAAAATAGGCAAATATCTTTAAAAGAGAGTGATGGAATTTTTAAACAACACAGAATTAAAGCAAAAGACTGATGCAATTGACCACATTAATATTATATATAATATTATTAATATATCAATATATATTATTTTATGTATATTTATATAACAATGGATTGCCATCTAAAACAAGGAGCTGAACACCTCAAAGCCAGTTGCAGGGGAGGGGAAAAAATCACAAAACATAAAATCTTCAAATGTAGAGTTTTCAAGTAAATACATGAATGGTTATTCTCTCAAGTAGAAAATAAAATGTATTTTTAAATGAAGATTAAGTGTCATGTTTTCCATCTGTCAGAGTGACAGTCTAAAAAATATGGAGAATGATACGAAGTGTAGGTGTACTCTCACAGACGAATGGAGGACATGCTCATTGATGACAGCTTTTAGAAAGCACTTGTCTACTATCTATGGGCAAATGGAAAGGCAATGCCACAAAGACATAAAAATTTGAGTACAACAATACTTGCTTATTCATTGGTTATAACAGTCAAAATTAGAAAGCAATCTAAATAAAAAGCGATTCACTTATTCTATATCCCTAAAATGAATTATTGTAAAATCATTAAAATATAAATGGACCTGTGTCTATTCACTAGAAATACCTTAGACACATTGCTAAATGCTAAACAGGCATCTTACAGAACATGTCACATGGAATTAGCTTACCTATGTGAGTTTATCTCCTCTTAAATTTGTTATGTACAAGTAAGTGCATACCTGAAAGGCCAGACCCAGTCTGTTGATTGCAGTTAACATCTAATAAAGGAGCCCAGTGCATGGAAAAAGAACATTTTGCATATTCCTCTAGTTATTTGCATAAACCTGCATGACCACAGTCTTCATAATTAAACCCAATAGGATTAGAGAATAAAATGTACAGATCATTCAAGGTGAATCATTTTCTTTTATTTTTCTTCCAAGCAGTTGTGGGATATTGAAGGACATATAATTCCTGAACCTATTATTTCCTCGTTCACTCTTCCCCTTAGCAATGTCTCATGTGATCAGCAATATTAGTGAGAAACTTAGTATGCATGGAACCTCTTACCAATAGGGTGAGACACTTGAAAGTTAGCCACCAGGGAAAGGCTGATTATTTGTGTAGGATGAGCTCCTTCCTTCTCAGAAACTCTGTCTTGCTGTTTACCGGATATCTCTTTTTTATTGGTTCTTTCTACTTATACCTGACAGTAGAATTTATTTTGACATAATTATAAAAGCATGGAATGTATCTTGTTCTAATTCGGTCCCCAGACATCTCTAAGTGAAGCCAGTGCCTATCCTTGTTTGGCTCCTTTGTCTATTTTAAAAATAGAATCTGGAAGGAGGCATTTAAATTAAAAAAAAATGAGAAAAGAGATAAAATAACTTCAAATAAAAGAAAGAACATAATGATTTTTATATCGGAATTTAACAATACAGAAATAGATTTTATAAATAAACCTTAAGGGTTTTTTTCCTCAAACAACCAGTAAAATAAGTAAACTTTTGGCACATAGTGAAGGAAACAGACACACATAGGCATACACCAATATACAAAAGGGCACAAATCTAGGAAATGGTATTAGAAAAAAACCTTTAAGACCATTATGTATAAATACACTTATAAATTTAGATTCTCTAAACAAATATAAAAAATTTAATAGCAAGTTTGACTTAGACCATATGTAACTTAAAATGGACTTTTAGTCATGAAAGAGCTTACAAGAACAAACACCTACCTCTCCCAAAGAATATTAGGCCCAGATGACTATGCCAAGGTTTGATGATGGAACTGTTATTTTTGTTATCATCCTTGTTTCAGAGCCTCAAGAAAAGGAAGTTCCTAAATATGTTTGCAGCATAACAGATACAAAATATGTATAAATGAGTAAATAGGACATCTTTTTGAAACAGGACAGCCTGTGTATATATGCATTTGTCAAATCAGCAAGAAAGAATATTCAATTATTCAACAAATGATATTGGGACAATTTGCTATACATTTGGGAACAAAGTATAAATACCTCATATCGTATATAAAAATAGATTCTAAATAGATGAAATAAAATTAATCTCTCTTTCTCTCTCCCCCTTTCCCTCCCTCTCTCTTTCTTCTTTTGGTGCTGAGACCAAACCCAGGGCCTTTTGCTTTATCACTGAGCTACATCCCCAGCCTTCCTCCCTCTTCCTCTCCCTCTCTCTCTCATGTTACTTAGAATCAAACCCAGGGGCAATCTACCCCTGAGCTACATTCCCAGATCTTTTTTTTTTTTTTTTTTTTTTTTAAGTTGCGACAGAGTTTCCCTAAATTGCCCAGGTTGGCCTCAAATGTTCAGTCCTCCTGTTTCAGCTTCCTGAGTAGTTGGGGTTACAGGCATGCACCACCTCACCCAGCTTTATCTATTTTTAATGTTACAAACAGTATGAAATATATTAGAAACTATTTGTACAGTCCTATATAGGGCAAGTTATTGTCCAATAAATACAAAAAATAAAATATAGAGGTTACAAAGTAAATGACTGACAAATTTAATTTTGTATGTGTGTGTGTATGTGCTCTTGATAAAGTTTTATTTCACATTTATTATCATCAGCCTTTGGAATTAAGAGATGCTAGTCTGATACTTTGGATTTTCTGTTTTTTATTTATTTTTTATTGATTCTTTTTCATTATATAAAACACTAGGGTTCATTTTGACATAATCACAAAAGCATGGAACATAATTTGCTCTAATTCAGTTCCTAGCACTTCTCCGAAGCCTGATCTCCTCCCTTTATTCTACTTATATTTCTGTAGTTAATTCATAGTTTTATTTTTAAATTGGTGTTTTGTGGGTATACTTGATGTTGAGATTCACAGAAGTAAATACGAATATTTGATCAGAGTCATTCACTCTTCTTCTCTTTTTTCATCCCTCTTTCCTCCCCACCGATCCCATTCCTCTACTCTGCTGATCTTTCCTCTGTTTAGATAAAATTCCCTCTCTGTTTTTTTTCCCATCTCTCCTCCCAACCCCTAGCATTTTTTATTAGTTTCTGCATATCAGAAAGAAACATTTGACCTTTGACTTTTGGGGATTAGTTCATTTGATTTAGCATGGTAGTCTCCATCCATTTACCAGCAAATGCTCATTTTTTCTTTATGGCTGAGTAATACTATATTGTGTGTATATATACACATTTTCTTCATCCATTCATTTGTTGAAGGATATCTAGTTTGTTTCCATCGCTTTTATTATTGTGAATTGTGCTGCTATAAACATTGATGTGGCTTCATCACTGTAGTGTGCTGATTTAAAATTTTTTGGATATGTATATACTAATATGATGGTTCCATTGCTAGTTGTATGAGGAATCTCTATACTGCTAGAGTGTTACACTAATTTTCAGTTCCACCAACAACATATAATTGTACTTTTTCCTCCACATCCTTGCCATTTATTATTATTTGTATTCTTGATAATTGCCACTCTGACTGGAGAGAGATTAAATCTCAATGTAGTTTTGATTTGTATTGCCCTAGAGATGTTGTATATTTTTTCAAATACTGGTTAACAATTGTATTTCTTCTTTTGAGAATGTCTGTTTAGTTCTTGTTCCCATTTACTGATTGGGTTATTTGATTTTTTTGGTGTTAAGTTTTTTAATTCTTTGTATATTCTGGATATTAATGCCCTGAGGAGAAGTGTCAAAGATCTTCTCCTATTCTATAGTTTCTCTCTTTGCCCTCTTGTTTCCTGTGCTGAGCCAAAGCTTTAAATTTTATACCATCCCACTTCCTGATTTTTTATTTTATTTCTTGAGCTTTTGGCGGGTTTTTAAGGAATGACTTCCTTTGTTGACATGGTGGAGTATAGCACTTACATTTTCTTCTAGCAGTTGCAAAGTTTCTGGTCTAATTTCTAGATCTTTGATCCATTTTGAGTTGAGTTCTATGTAGGGTAAAAGACAGGGGTCAAATTTCATTCTTCTACCTATGAATTTCCAGTTTTCCTGGCACCATTTGTTAAAAAGACTGTCTTTTCTCTCACATATGTTTTTGGAACTTGAAATAACTGTGTTTATTTGTGTGTGTCCTCTATTCCATTCCATTGGTATTCATGTCTGTTTTGGTGCCAATACCATGTTGCACTATACAGATTCAATGTAATCCCCCTGAAAAGTGGGATAAGAACAATAGGCAGTCAGTATAGAAAGACGATCTGGTAGGGTCAAGAAAATGAGGGCGGGTTCAAAAGGAAATGGAATGCTAATACCTGAAGAATACTTTGCTCATTTTCTCCCAGTTGCCAAGGTCACCAACCTCCAAGGAATTGTTCCTCCCATCAACGGGTTGTTAATGAATAGCCCCTGGGTGGCTCCTTTCCTGTCTTCTTGAGCAGATATGAAAAATAGGGAGAGGCACCCCATGGAGGGCTCTCTTTCAGCCCCTTTGGTCACCACATAGGTAAGGTGGGAAGAAGAGACACAAGAAGAGAGAAACCTAAAATCTATAAAAGCAACAAGACATCCCTCACTCCCTGAGGCACCAGCACGTAAGAATATCTCTCTCTCAATCTCTCTCTCTTTCTCTCTCTCCCTCTCTCTCTCTTTCTCTTTTCTTCTCTCCTATCATTTAAATAAAACTTTTTTCCTGTGCTTGCCTCAGCATTTCTCAGTTGTTCAATCTTCAACACTGGGAGAAAAAGACTCCAATCCTGATTTTCAAGACCAGTTTCAAAAGTACCAACAACATTCTTCACAGTCTAGAAAAAGTCAGACTGACATTCATGTAGAAAAACATGAGAATCAGAATAGCCAAAGCAATTCTTAGCAAGGAGAGCGAAGCAGGAGGCATCACAATATCAAACCTCAAATTATACTACAGACATATGGTAACAAAAACAGTATTTTACTGATTTCATATTTTTAAAGACTATTTTATTTCAGATGACTTACCAAACAAAGCCAGCAGGCAAGGAAACGCAGGCTTCTGAAATACAGAGTAGAGTAGAAGAAACGAAAGGAATGAATTTGGCAACAGATACATGGGTAGTTTCATAGCCCATGTTTAGACTGGAGAATAGAGTTCAAAAATTAATGGGTGGGTTCTCTTAGATGACAATTCTTATTTTCATTCCACAAAAAAGAAAAGTGAAGCAGTCCATTCAACTTGACTCATTGCTAACCAATCATGTAAGAAGACCAAAAATTGAGGCTTACTGTTTATGAGAATCCTGTTGTAAATTGGAATTAGGATTGCTGATATGGAAGGCAATAGTTAGGTCTGTTTCAGCCTAAGAAATGTCCTGCTCTGTCTAACCTCATGGAATCACAGGGAGCCACTTAAATTTTAATGGTGTTTTTGTATCTGCACGGTGCTTTAGTTGTGTCATATCATTTAATCCTCTCAAAACTGTTATTAGCCACATAATATCAATCTTATTTATCTAAGAAAAATAGGAACTCTGAGATTTAGGGAACTTCTGAAATATCAGACAGTGAGCAGAAGGCTTCAGATTCAAATTCAAATCCTCCCCTGACATGAAAACCCTGACTGCTTCTCCTTCGTCTTTCCCTCTTTTATTCAACTAAGTTTTAAATAGTCTCTGAACAAGGTTAAAAGACAAATCATAACTTGGAGTAAATTATTTGCAACCTTTAAAATACATGAAGCATTCATATTTATATTCATGTGCTCCTTTGTACCAGTAGGATGAAAAAGCAGACAAACCATCAGATAAACGGGTAAATTATAAAACTGATGATTTAATGAAAAAAATAGATATCCATAAATATATTGAAATATGTTCTTTCATACCAATAAACAAGATGGTACAAATTTTAAAATGCAATGCTACATCATTTCTAACCTATCAATTTGGTAAAGATCAGGGTGTGTGGCAATATTCAATGATGGATAATTACATAGTATTTGAATTTTACAAAATGTATCATTTTGGTAATCAGAACAGAGAGAAATAGTAGTTGACTTTCATGGGGTTAGAAGGCAATCCAGGATGTATTGTCTACAAATGAAGACCAAGAACTTGTCCAGGGAGAGAGTGAGCTTTTAACTTCAATCCCTGAAGAGCAGATCTGCTTATATATTATGACTGGATGCAGGTTCTAAATGAAAAAAAAAAAAAAAAATCCCCCAATGATTCTAATGGGCAACGAAGACTGAGAACAGGGGTGTAGACATTAAGCTCCATAGAAATTCACAAGAGGAAGAAATCATTTCCACCTGAGGTCAGATGCTGTCTTTAATTTCCTCTCCAATCTTAAAAAAGGATGTTTAGAAAGTGTCTGTGTAGGAGTTTGTTGTTGTTCATAAAATGACATATTTATACAGATTAAAACAAAGCATTCATTAAAAAGCAAAAAATAATCAAAAAATAAAAAAAAATATAAAACACCCGATTTCTTCTGTCAAGAAGGGGTGGGGGAGGAGGGAGGAAGAGAAGACAAAGATAAAGACAAAGGTGTTGGAAAATCCCTGTTGTGTTTAAAGGATCATAGGCACTGTGGGAAGCTGGCTAGGTTCTAATCTCTACCTCTAAAATCTAGGTGCCCATGTACAATTTGCATAATGTGTCTGAGTCCAATCCATTCATCTATACCAATATTCTGGAGAAGTTTTTTGAAAGCTGATACAAACCCTGTTTGAGGTCCACTGAGGCACATCGGCTGTTTCTATCTGCCCAGCATTCTTTCCACTCTTCCTGGGAAACACTACCTCAATTTGCTTTCAAAGATCTTCTCCCCAATCCCTAGGAGGTATGGTTGCCTTGACCGGAAGCTGCTTCCCTTGGCCGATGCTGCTGCTACTCAACTCCTCCATACTCTTCTCTTTGACATCTTGGGAAATAAGAAAGCCAAGATGAGAGTGGGTTCTCAGTGAGGAGCCGGCACATGTTTCAAACACTAGTGGTCATTTTCTCCTTCTTTCCTCTCCTCTTTTCTGTTCCTGCACTATCGTTCACTGTCTTCCTGCACACTCATTTCTTCAGTGCACAAGGTCAGTTGCCACCAGCTTCTGCAGTTTTTGTCTGATAACTCAAATGTCGAATGAGAGACATTGTCTCAGGTCCCCCCAAAGTTCTTAGAAAAAAGGCAGCAATTGGCCCCTTTTGAGTTAAATTCCCCTGTTGCAACTGTGTTGGTCAGGCTTGAAAGGGAGAGACCAGACCCCAGGGAAAGAAGGTGCTAGGAAAACAAATAGGTAGGTGCCCACCTCGTAGAAAAGGTTAAGAATAATAGAATGCTGTGGGAGGAAAATGTCAGGATCATTTCAAAGAAAGATGGAAAGTGGTTAACTGACAAAAGCTGCAGATCACTCAATTCCATAAGGGTTGACAGGAGGCCCTGGATTTAGCAATGAGGCAGTTTTAAGTGACCTTGGTAAGAGCAGTTTATGTGAAGTGATGGGAAGAAATGAGAGTGACCATCTCCAGGAGGACGTACTGCTAGTAAGTGAAGGAGAAGGAAGATGTGAAGATGTGACAAGAGTGCTCTCTAATTAGTTTCTTGCTGTTGTTAATGGATGAGCATGACCAAAGGCTAATCATTCCTTGACTTTATAATCCTGGGTTTTCCATGACCCTGTGCTGATGAAAGAATAAGCCAGGAGCTGAGCAGGGGAGAAGAGGCTGCACTCCTTGCTTCTCAGTGACTGAGTCACTTCAATGTGCTCATGACACGTCACATTTCTTTCTCATAAGCAGTGACCATAAGGGACGCACACCACAGAATTCCACAAAATATCTTCACCAACAGATCAATGTAGATTAAAAATGCTGTGTTTGTTCAATTCCCTGAATGAGTTCTATTCCTTCAGGTTTATAAAACTTTATCTCTCCCTACAAGTTCCGTGTCCCCTGTTGGTCTGACTACAAAAAAAAAAAAAAAAACAACAACAACAACAACAAAAAACACCTTTCTTTTCGTAGTGTTCTTTGTGGAGGAACCCTCCATAGAGGGCTTTTCTCTTTCATTCTGAGTCTGCCTCCCTAAATGCCCCTAATATAATAGAGACAACTCTGTGTTACCATTGTTTACTTGCTTACCTGGCCTACAGATGTCCTATGGGCCAGGTCAGGAATCAGCCCAGGGTGGGATGCAGGGTGTGGGGCAGTGTTCAGGGCAGTCCTGTGTTTCTCTTCCTGAACTGGCCTGTCTGCAGGTTTGCATACCCAGAGAAAAAGCATCTAAATAATATGCTTCTGCTCCAAGCACCTGTCAGGAACTAGGTCATATCCTGTCTGCTGTACCGAGTTCTCTCTCAACACTTGTAACAGCCTCTGTCATCCTGCAGCTTACCTCACCTAGTGGGAAAGATGAATCAAGACTCCCCACCACTACCACTTTGTTCCATTCTGCTGCAGGAACGGTGACTAGAAGCTCCAAGAACAGGTGGGATTTACCCAGCATTCTGCTTAGCTACATGAAATCAGGATCCTTAAGGGAAAGGTGCATGAGCTTCTGTTTGGAATCCTGCAAAAAAGAGGGTAGGCCAGCTCTTTCTAGAAGTAGTGGGATAGAGGAAATGAGAGGAGAAAGTGGGTTAGCAATAGTCTGCTCACCGTACAAAACACATGCCAAACCTAACTCTCTAGAGAGTAAGCTGGCATTTATTTAGGGATTAGAGACAAAAGTACCCACTAGGACTAGATGAAATTGACAAGCTGGGCAACAAAGCTCCTGGTGTCCCTGATCAAAGGATTTTCACTGACACCTTATATCTCTCAGTCGAAGAAGAAGCTGTGGGGTATTGTGATTAAAGACAGATTCCAGAGCCCACCCTTTATCAGTTCTTTTGATTTGTTGTTAAAAAGTGAAAAATTAAAAGTTCTATCTGGCAGGGTTACTGGAAGGATTAACATAGGAGGTGATCAATAGACAATTTTAGAAGAGGGTTTGCAGATTACAGGATGTCCAAATATTGGTGTTTATAATTTCAGGTGAGATTTTTGCTTGCTTCTTTGTCTCAAGTCCTCAGCTGTTCTTCATTGGAAACTGGGAGAGACTGAAAGAGAGGCTGCCATATACTAATTAGCAAGATAGTTATTTAACTAAGAGCATCAAAGAAGTTCAAACTGTATTATTGTTTTAATTTTAAAGTGTTCCATCACATTCTGATTATTTGCAATTTGATTAGAAAAAATGGCTCATATATCCAGCATATTTACTATTTTATGATATTACATCTCCTAATTCACTATTCTGCAAAATCAACTTTCATTTATTTTTTGGTGGTTGACAACATTTTGAGTAATTTATTCTCCCTAATCTTCTCTAAGAGAGGGTAAAACAGGCTTATCCTATGGAAAATGCCTTGCCATAGAGTTAATGCACTATGTTCTGGTTTGGATGTGAGATGTCCCCCAAGAGCTCATGTGTGAGACAATGCAAGAAGATTCGTAGGAGAGATGATTGGGTTGTAAGTGTCTTAACCCAATCAGTGATTTAATCCCCTGATAGGGATTAACTGAGTGGTAACTGAAGTGGTAAGGTGTGGCTGGAGGAGGTGGGAATTAGGGTATGGCTTTGGTGTATATATTTGTATCTGAAAGGTAGAGTCTCTCTCTCTCTCTCTCTGCTTTCTGATCACCATGATGTGAGCCGCTTTCCTCTGCCACCCATGATGTTCAGCCTCATCTCAAACCCCAAGGAATGCAGCCGGCCTCCTATGGACTAGACCTTTGAAACCATGAGCCCTCAAATAAACCTCTCCTCCTCTATAGTTGTTCTGGTCAGATCCCCTAGTTTTAGGCAGCAAAAAAGCTGACTAAAACACACTGTCAATTGTTACGCTTCAAGTCAATGATAAAAATGAAACCCAGAGCCCTCAGCAGCATTTAACCTTCCAGAATCACTGACAGTAGGCCTTGTCAGGGAAGTGATCTGGGCTCTTTTCCACCATCTGTGTGGATTCTGGGGACTTCATGAGTTCAGCTCTGCCTGCCTCATCAACTTGCTGTCTGATGACTTTGCCCAGTACTCCAGAGTTGAGTGAAATGACCCATTCCATTACTGGATCTCTATCAGCCAGTAGCCTTTCTGGGCTTGCACAAAGCTGCTGGCTCTGTGTGGCATGTTCTTTCCCCTTTTGAGGCTCATGTCTACTTATCTTCAGGTTGAACCTTCAATGCTTCTTTCTCAGGGACATCTCTGATATCCTGGGCTGTGCCAAGTACGCCTCCTAAATCTTCTTAGTAAGCCTGGCACTTTTATAGCCCTTATCACAAGTGTATTTAAATGGTCATTTATGTAATTTTAATTTAATTTCAGACTTGAGACATCACAAGTCAATGATGGTAGGAATGACTGAAATTAAATTAAAATTGCATAAATATATTTTTTACTGCTATATATTCAATATTTAATCCAGTACCTGTTCAATAAGTATCTATGAATTGGATAAATAAGAGAGAAAGTGTGAATGAGATGCCAATTGTATTTCACCTTGAGGTTGATGGTCAGGCGTTGGGACCAGACAAGTTTGGTATAGAAACAGAATTTTGCTATGTGCTTGTTCTATGACCCTGATCAAAAAAGTAAACCTCTCTAAGCCCCAGTGTTTTCTCTCCTGTAATATGGAGATAATATATTACTCTTATGCAAAGTTATTGTGAGATATAAATTAGATTGTGGTGTGTTTACAAATACCTAATACAATGCCAAGTACATAATAATCACTCAATAAAAATTTGCCAGTGCTCAGGGCTTACCATTATTAAGATTGATGTGGAAGATAAATCTGAATATGGCCATGATAAATGCCATGCATGTGTCACTAAAACCCAGACAACTTATGTCACAGTGAAGTCAACATCGGTGGCAGATAAATTTTTTCTCAGTGCTGATCAAGCGATAATTGATCCTAATACATATAGTAAGACCATCTGCTCCCTCTTCATGCTTAGTCTGAGAGGCAAGAGATGTCAATTCATGTTGCAGCACGACACAACTTCTCCCAGGAGAACTGCAGATCCAAACCGTAATCCCCAAGGACATTGTTCACAACAGTAGTTGGTGTCTTTTGCTGTACTACTGGGTCTCAGTAGGATCTCAGAATCCTTACCTTAGTAATATCTAGTTATATTTACTCACTAGCTGAAATTCTAGTAATATCCTGGTCTGGACATAATCATCAACTTCCCTTCTAAGTATAAAGAACCATGTCAAACCCAGGAATTTATAATAAAGTACAGTAGGCAGCATGAATATCTTGCTCCATAGAATCTCTTCAATATATCCATATCAGAGGTGGTGTCTGCTTTACATTTGAAAAACAAAATCATGTGTTAAAAATATATTTGACAACCTCTCATTTCTGCTTATACTGTATTGAACCAACAGGAGCACTGGACTCTTTAGAATGTCATTTCTGGGGAACTTTATAAGAAAGAAGCATACTAAAAAAAAATCAATATTATCAGAGTCAACTATTATTACTAAGTAAATTAAATTTATGATTTTAAGCAGTGCAATGAAGAGAGAAGACCATGGCAAAATGACTACTAAAACAAGGAAGGACTCAGGAGAAAGATGTCTCAGGAGAAAGAACTTCTTGGTTTTTCCATCATTATAGAGTAAAATACAGTAAAATACAGCACACATGAAAAGGAATTTCACTTTGAGGCTGGTCTCTAGTTTTAGAACCACTTTTAAGGTTTTGGGGTGGCTACGGTAAAAATACCATAAATTATAGGTAGCTTATCCACAACCAAAGTTATTGCTCACAGTTCTGGAGGCTGAGAAGTTCAAGACCAAGGCACTGGCAGATGTTGTGTCTGGTGAGGGCTGCTCCCTGCAGCACAGCTTGTGCCCTCCTGCCTTGTCCTCAAGACAGAAGAGGCAAATGAGTTCCCTCAGGTTTCTATTATAAGGGTACTAGTCTCATCACGAGGCCTCTGTCCTCCATGACCCAATCGTCTCCCAAAGGTCCCATCTCTAATTACCATCATATTGGAAATTAGGTTTCAACATATAAATTTGCGGGGGTGGGAGACACACAAACATTCAGAAATAAAAACAGTTCATATTTGCTATTGAATTAATGCCGAAAAGTAGGTGCCCAGCCAAGGATTCTAGTTACCAAATCCTCTATCCCTGGACTCTAGACCAGGACCTATAATGAGGCCTTGCCAAAGATTAATGAGCAGAAGGGCTGCTTGTTGCTTTTGGTCAGAGGCAGTTGAGAGGAGGATCTGTCTTTGTCATCCCATATTTGCTTGTCAGTCAGCTGGTTGCCTAGGACTCAGATACCCAAGGGGAGAGTGAAGTTACAAGTTATTAGGAGCCTCAGTTCCATTATCATTGTCTGGAGAAAAGTTACTTGTCAGTCAGGAACATCTACATTATGCTGTTTCACAGGCAAGAAGCATATCTCCATTGTCTTAAGACACTGCAATTTCATGAGAGTTTTGTTACAGAAGTCAACATTTTCTTTTGAAAGGAGAGAACATCATAATGGCTTTTGTGAAATTTTCTTGAGATCTTGAAGTTATCAATAAGTAAAAATGCCTGCATCTGAGTGAACAGGACCCCAAAGCCTGTAATGCAGGAGTCTGTGTTCACTATCCAAAAGGATGTGCCACAGGACTGCGCTCTTTCCCCTACTTGAAAGAGGGACTTCTCTGGTGCCTTTGACTTTGCATACTTTGGAATTCTGATAACTGTTTTTGAAATACTATACGTCACTAATTTGAGATACTTCCTTTTTTTTAGTATTCTTACTTGCTGATTGTGTGCCTAAAATTTTTTTTTCTTGACTTCAAGAGACATTTGGATCCATAGAGTTACTACTTTTACTTTTTCCTCTCCAGTGTACAGAAGTCATGATATTTTAAAAAACAAAACAAAACAAAAAAAAAACACAACTCTAAACTGAATGGCAGGCTCCCCAAAGCCATACCTCTAATGATTCCAAACATTCAATAACTTTTTCTGTGCACGATTTAAATACTTTATTCACAATTTTAGATTGTATCTTTCGAATAGTATGTATTCAACTATATGTAATGTTAAATGGATCATGTATTCACACAATGTTTATTTGTACATATCCTGATATATGTGGAATATTAGCCCTACTCTTCCACAGAAACTTAAATTCATCTTCTATCTATAAAACTTCTTTTATAGTCCTGGAAATTCTTTGACAAGTAGTGTCTTATCTTTTCTTCTTGCCAACATCCTGAAGGCAATGTAATATCAAGGGGCATATGTAATAGAGAATAAACAACCCATTTCAAATATTCAGTGAATATACCAAGCCTTAGTCTTTCCTTTTACTGTTCCCTTCAGGCTCACAAAACTATCACTGCCACTGAATGTGAAGTTCCCCTTCAAATGCAGGTGACATCAAGATCCCTAAGATATCCGACTGAGTATCTCTAGCGTTCTAGAGTCAGAAGCCAGGGTCTTCTGTTGCAGCAATATCATCCATACCCAATAATTCTTTGAGATTCAACAATGTGCAACTACGATATATTATTTATCATTGTTTCCTGGTCTACTCTGCCCTTCTGCTATCTTCTCCTTCCAATTCTCCTTCCCTCTAGACATTACAAGCCCACAGCCTGATTGGAGATGCTGTGGTCTCATAATTGCTATCACTCATCCTAATGAGGCACATTGATGTCTCTCACTCTTCTGCCCGATCACTGTATCATCACCTGCGTTCATTTATAAGCATATCTACATGTTTCCACAACCCAGCGAGGCTTGGAGAAGCTCCTCCATGTGATGAAATATTCAGAGAAACAGTGACTTATCCTGCAGACAGACTCAGGGTGAGTGCCACTTGGAAGAACACTGCATTCTTTGCGGGTGAACTGCTGTGTCAAGGAGCCAGGAACACAGCTGAGGGTCGCTCACCAGGGCCAGTAAAAGGCAGCATCAAAGGAGTGATCTGAAATGTGAAAAAGAATCAATAATCATTCTTCAAAATGAGGCCTTTTCAAACATGGCAAATGTCACTGGCTCTTGGCAACACTACTTGGGATTTATTCTCTCAAAAAGGGCACCACCACAGGGCTGGAATAAAAAGCCCTGGTATGCTATTCTTTGAAATGGCAAAATGACAGGAAGGCAGCCATGGGGAATTCAGACCTAGATGTAAATTAAGTAATGCCTAATTCCTCCGGGTGTTTTGCTGCATCTCCTCTTAAGGGCTGTGCTGCTGAGGTAAGCGTGGGTCAGGGGAGGTGCACCTGGGGTGCAGGCAGGTATCAACAGAACCTGGATGCCCTCATTTCACTTCCTAAAATGAACATTGAAAGTTGGGGCTTATTTCTTAGTTACTCAATTGCTTCTGTTTCTGCTTACGTTCTATAACGTTTTTCAAGCCAGAAAACCAATTCCTTTCCTTGACTCTGCCCTCTTTTTCCTGTCTACCTCCAGACATGTTTCTCTCTCTCTCTCTCTCTCTCTCTCTCTCTCTCTCTCTCTCTCTCTCTCTCTCTCTCTCTCTCTTCTCTTTTACTTCACTGCAGATTAAGCTATCTGTGTTATGATGATGGCCTCTTTTCCGGTTCCCTGACTCTGCTCCCAGGCACTAGAAATGTTTAGATCACAGTAACAGATCTTTTCCAACTATCTGCCTGAGAGCAACTTTACTCATCCTTCAAGGCCAAAGTGTGTGATGGAGTAGTCAGAAGGTCTTCAGGTGTGCCCTTTATGTGGATGGTTCTCATACACAAATGTAGAACCAAGCAAGCCAGCTATGAAGGAGAACATATTGTATTAGTCCATTTACATGAATTTCAAAAATGTACAAAATTAATCTATAATTACAATAGTTACCTTGGACACGAGAAGGACTGACCAGAAAGAATCTCTCTTGGGAAATGAAAACACCCATCTAATATCTTCACCTGGATGGTCATTATATATGCAAAAATTAGTTGGGCTGTACAGTGAAGATTTGAGGACATTATTACATGTATCCTACACTTAGCTTAAAGGGAAAACAAACACCAACTGATAAGTGACCTCTTTGGGGAAGCATTTATACACCCCAAACTCATCCCATAGACATAATGCACTCCTTTTTGTCTTCCCTGGCTGTTATAACAAATGGCCCTTATTATATCTTGTTCTTGGCCTATGTCAGCCTTATAGGAAGGGATTGAGTAGCATTTTTTTTTTTCATCCTCAGCAATATTTGGCCAAATGTCACTGAATGAACTGTGATAAGAAATTAAGAAGAGAACTGAGTTGGTCTCCTGTGAGTATGAGGCTGTTTCTGCCATACCCGTCTCCTAGCATGCCTATGTATTTCTTAGCAGGCTAAACTCCAGTGCTCTATGGCCCAAGTACGTGTTAACAAACTGCACTGTCTTCCCACAAAGAAGTTGAGTGAAAGGCAAAATAATTTGCACTACACGATGACAGGTGAACCACACTGCTCTGTGCCAGGAGAGCACATAGTGAGGCTTGTCAGCTGCACAAACACGGGACTGGTTAGTTGTTTAAAGAAAGCAAAATTAATTTGTAGCTGTCAGTCAGTTGAGCAAGATTTGCTTTAGTTCTGGAATTTATTGACAGGCTCTAATAACCAGCACTTAAATTGTCTTCTCTGGAAGCAAACAGCGAAAGCCGAGAACTAGAAATATGATGTTCACCTCTGGTTCCCAAGCAAAACAGAAAGAGGCTATTGTGGTCATATAGTTTTTATACCATTTTCAAATTTTAATGGACGTTTTTGCTGTTGGAAGCTTCCCAAATTAGCTTGCTGTTTTTCTTTATTACTGCAAGGTTAATATAGTCTGAGTGTTTTGGCAAGGTTTACAGCACAGAGAGTGGGGGCAAAAAAGAACTCTGATTGCCTATAATAAAGAGGGTGTTGAAGACTTGGATTCAACAACCATTTTATTCAAGGGACTTATGGCGCTGGGCACTTTGACACATTTTAATTCATTTACTTAACAAAACAATGTTGTGAAGAAGGGATTTATAGATGAGGAAATTGAAACTAGAGAGTTAAAATAACTGCCCAATATCATATAATAAGTGCTAAATTCAAAGTTTAGATTAATGCATCTCATTCTAAATGATCTATCTAAATGCAAGTGCCTGGTGAGGTAATAATTTACAGAGTTGCAGCTTTTGAGAAGAAACAAAGGCCTTCCTAGCTTCCCTCAAAATTCACTACATCTGTTTCTCCTTTAGTTCAAACAAGTCAGCATTCCAAACTGAAGATACCCCTTACCACAGCATTCAATTCAAGGTCACGTGTACCAACAGCTACTAACCCACAGACCCTGACTTATCTACTTACTTTTGTTCACAATGGGGAGTTATAAAGGAAGGAGAACCCAGTCTTGGGCTGCACTCAGTCTGAGGTTAAAGGATTTGGATATTTCTCAAGATTTAAAGAAAGACAGGGGTGGTCTTAGCATGACGATCTCCATACGTGTTACTCTCGATAGACTAGCAGTATCAGCCTCCTGCCCCAAGTCACCTCCTGCCCGTGTTCAATCCTAGTTGCTCTGTGGATCTTGAGTCCCTGAGGCATGTCAGCAGGCTACATAGTTTGGGATCCCCACAGGTTAGCTTTTCTTGTCTCCTAAGCTTCTTACCTGAACTTTGGACAGCACTTCAGTGGAGAAGGCATTGAGGCATAGTGCTTGAATGCCAGAGACTCAGAGCAGGGGGGGCAGGGTTTGAGTTTCTCTTGAGCAATGGACTCTATCTTCTGTGTATAGGAAAAATTTAATGGGGGTAAGTTCGCTATAGGTCAAAGGCATTCCATCCCAAAAGATTGATGTAGGACACGTTGGATGCTAAGGCTGTGTGCACCAGTCTTCAAGGAGCTTAAGTCTTTTGAGGAAGGTGGACATAAATCATTGTCATTCAGTTTGGAAACTGCCAACCTAAAGATAGGGACAAAGTGTTATAGAGCACAAAGAAGGTCACATCTAAACCTGCCTGAGGAAACTGGGAAAAGTCAGGGAGAGAAACCTGGAAGAATGTTCCAAGCTGAGAGACCAGCACATAACACAACACAAAGGCCCTGAAAACCTGTGCTCTCCAGAATGACAGAAACTTTGACATGGTTGGTCGTGGCTTTGAGCTGTTTTTCTACTTGTTGGTTTCTTGATGGTTATTTTTATTTGCTAATCTGACAATTTTCTTTGTTTCTAATATAGAAAAAGATAAATGAGCTTATTTTAAAAAATGGGATCAAGAGTTATACTGTTCAGGGTTCTTCAGAGAGAAAGAGGGAAAGGAAGAGGGAGAAGAGGGAGAGGAAGAGAGGGAGAAAGAGAGGAAAAGGAGAGAGTGAGAGAGAGACAGAAGATTTTAAGAAATTGGTTTGCATGATGATGGAGACATGGAAAGTCAAAAATCTACAGGGTAGGCCACAGGGCTGAAGACCCAGGGAGTACTTTAAGCTCAAGTACAAAATCAGACTGCTGGCAGAATGTCTTCTGCTCCGTGGAGATCAGTGCTTGCTTGATGTATTAAGGCCTTCAACCAAGGATGAGCCCTAGCCACCCTACAGAGAGCAAGCCACTCCACCCAGAGTTCACCAATTTAAATGTTAATCTCATCCATAAAAACACTTTCACAGAAACATCCAGAGAAGTGTTTGATCAAATATCTGGGCACAGTGACCCAGTCAAGTTCATAAAGTAAAAAGCAATGTTTACAATTCTGAGTATATTATCTTATGGCTAATACGAAAAGACTTAAATCAAATAATAATAAAAGCTACAATTCATAAAATAGGTAGAGAGAGCCTCATTGTAGATGCCTAAATTTTTAATGGAACGGATGTTAATAAAATTAAGACAAATATAGAAAGAAAAATAGGATTTGGTCATGTTGAGTTTGAAATGGCAGTGTGACAGTTAGATATAAACATGCACAAAGCATTGTAAACACAGGTGTGAGCGTGTGCAGCTTAGGAAAGAAGACACGCATTTTGAAACTGTTATTGTATAGTTGACTGCTGGAATCATGAACTTACAAGACACAGAGAATGAGAAAACAGCTGAGGGTGGTACTCTAGGGCATACCAACATTTTATATAGTGAGAGGAGACAGTAAGAAAGAAACACTACAACCAATATCTAGAATAAGTGGTAAATAAACAGGGAGGGTCTCTTAGGATATGGAGGGGAGAATGGAGGTTGACTTAAAGGAGGGATAATAAAGTGTGAATAAAACAAAGGAAATGAGATCTTCTGAGCTATCCTAGGCATTTGTGACTATGAAAACACCTCACCTGGAAGCCTGAAGGAGGTATTTAAGGATAGCCATAGGTGGAAATGTGAAAACTCTGCCTATGGAGAAAGCTGCTACCACACCAGTGTCAATGATCAGTGAAAAGGGACATAAGAAAGGTAGAAGAAATAATATATGACAGATGATGCAGCAGAGGTGATATTTTAAAAATATACTGTAAGATGAATCATTGGGAAAAAAAAAAAAACAGTTGAGGAAGGAAAGAGTGGAATATTTTAAAATGCTTAAGGGAGTTGTTTTTGTTTTTTGTAACAGAGAACTAGGCAGCATGTACATCCCTTCTAGGTTTTTCTTCCAAGTGAAAGTTCATCACTAACATAATACATCTGACCTCTGTCTGTCCCTTCATTTCCTCTTTTCTCATGCTAAATGCAGGGATTTATCTGAGTAGTAAAGGTGAAAAGAATATTCTCTTTCTCTCAAATGCATGCCCCCCCAGCACCTGGTGTTTGTTCTCTACCTCTCTCTGCATGTGGCCAAGCTTGCAGAAAAGGTCTTAGCAGAGACCTGCAGCCCAGCGCTGCTGATAATGCAGCAGGTCTGTTTATCTAATCCTGCGATCAGTATCTGGGCCATGATATGCAAACATGTGCCTCCCTCTCCAGTGTCATTGTGATAGGGAGGAAAGAAGAGCTATTTTAATATGCCTTCTGCTATTTTTGTCTTAATCCATAGATACAGATAATTATGCATGAAGAAGAAGTACTATTATCAGGCCTTTGATTCCTAACAAGTATTAAAACAAAGGCAATATATAAATGCTTCATAAAAAATATAAAATCATCCATATCTAGACTCAGATACTTGAAGGCAGGAACGGACTTGCTTCCTCTTACATTTTCCACAGGCCCCATAGGAGGCACCCAGATAAACCAAGTTTAAATAATGATGAACAAAATGTTTCCCAGCTTCTACAACCTTCATGTATTTCTTCTTTACAAAACTAGTTATAGAGCAAAACAAAAAGCATTAATGTTCAATATATAAGAGGAGTTCCTATAAATCAGTAAGAAACAAAGGACAATAATAAAAAAAAAAAATTGGAAAACAATGGGGATGAAGCATTTGGCACAAAAGAAATAAAATGGGAATTAACAGACGAAATGGTGCCCGGCCTCATTCATATCAGAGCATGCACATTAAACAAAGATAATTCTGCTGTTTCATGAAGATTAAAAGGATTGATGATATATAATACTGGTGAGAGTTCAGGGAAATAGTCAATGTCTATTGCACTTTTGACAGGTGTGTAATTAAGGAAGGCTATTTTAGAAGGTGATTTGGCAGCAGTATCAAAATACTAACAATGCATAGTCTTTGCACAAGCAATTGCATGCATCAAAATTATTCTAAGGAACACATACACATAATCTCAAATGCATATGGACAATGGTGTTCTTTTCAGTCATTGTTAGAAACAATTTAGCGTTGATTAGTAGTGATTGCTTAAACAAATTATAATACAACTGTATTATAGAATACTCTAGTGCAGGGTCTCTCAACCTCATATTGACATTTCAATCTGCACCTTGACCTTTTAGGTTGGACAGTCCCTTGTTGTGGGAGGCTACCTTGTGCACTGAGGGATGTTCAGCAGCATCTACCCTCCATTAGCAAATATTTTAAGAGTCATTCTTCTACAAACATACAGGGGAGAATGACTAGTAAATTAGTTAAATATTTTAAATACAAGTGCTCCAAATCGTATTTCACACAAGTGGAAAGAGCTTGTTGCAGAAAAATAGGTACAGCACATCCTTCATGTACAGAAAAGACATATATGATTCTGAACATACCTGTTTGTACCTGGATCAAATGTAAAGTGAGTACTCACAGGCAGCAGCTCTGAAAGTCTTTGCTCCAGGCAAACCAAGGTCAAGCTCTCCATTCATATGCTGCTCGCCCAACTGAGTCAGGTGGCTGCACTTACCTATAAGGAACTTTGGCAATGTGATTTTTATTCTTTAAGCAAAGACATTACCACCATGAACAGAATCAATGGTAGGCAGCTAACAATATTGCCTTATGGGATACTATAAAAGCTAGAGAAGTCTGCAGCCCTTTCCATTGCAATCTGTCTTCTTGTCTCCCTGGACACTAGGCAGGGGTAATGACACAATGGCTGCACAGAGATGAGGAGAACTTCAAAGTGAGGTCCAAGGGAAGGTGAAAGAATGCTATTGTGAGGGAGGCCTCTCAAAACATAAACAGACTGGACCAGGCAGCACTCAACATGGGAAATGAAAGACAAAGAGGAGTTAAGAAAAGAACAGAAAGTGGAATGTCATTTTTACAAGGCAGGGATTTTACTGAGTGGTGATTATGTGTGTGGTTTGAGGAGTTATGGAGAGGACCAGAACCCTGACCAATTATTTATTTTCTGCCTGGAAGGCTAAAGTAGCTCTGATCTAAAACATACATATTATCAGCATGCTCACAGTTCCAAAATTATTTTCAAGTTGCAATGTGAGAAAGTGCTGAATAGTTACAAAAAGAAAAGAAGCTTAGAAAATTGTAATTCTAAACAATTCTCAGTTGAAATTCACATGAATATATATATACATATATATGTATATATATACATATATATATATATTACATATAGATATAGATATGTAAACACACACACAGTTGTCCCTCGGTATCCATGGGGAGTTGGTTCCAAGAACCCCTACGGATATCAAAATCTGCAGATGCTCAAGTCCCTTATCTAAAATGGCATAGTATTTGCATATAACCTACGCACATTCTCCCATGTACTTTAAATCATCTCTAAATTACTTATAATACCTAATACAATGTAAATGTTATGTAAATATCTGCTATACTGCATTATTTAGGGAATAATGGCAAGAAAAATGTCTGTGAATATTCAGTACAAACAGTTATTTTTCTGAAAACTTTTAATTTGGTGTTGGTTGAAAACATGAATGCATAATCCACAAAGGGAAGATCTCTCTTTCTCTCTCTCTCTCTCTCTCTCTCTCTCTCTCTCTCTCTCTCACACACACACACACACACACACACACACTGTAACAAGTATTAGAAGAGCAGGAATATATGTCCACACAAACACAAATACACAAATGCACACAACACATATAGTATTAATTTTTTAAAAAAAATTTTCCCAAGGGTAGGAAAATTCCACCAGTTACCTGCCTCTTTTAAGACTGCCCACCTCAATTCCCACCCCCCAAACAGCTCACCTGTCTTCCACCTCCATATTAAGCAGGCTTTCGCCTGGACCTCTGAGTCTCCATCATGGACATCCCATTTCTATCACTGTGGTTCACAGCTTGAGTCCCCTTTGATACTCACAATAATCACCTGCCAAATCTGGCTCTTCCTGAGTGTTCTTTCACATTTCCACTGTCATCACCTTCACGTGTATGGACCAGAGCTCTCTACAGCTCACCCTGCATTCCATATCTACCCCCATGTAACCATGCAGCTCTTTGCCAATTAATGCATGAAATAGTTTCATGATCATGTGGTGCATTATTACCCCCATTTTTTAGACACACAAACTGACAAGTACAAAAGAAGTGAAAGACCTTGGTCAAGGTCACCAGGATTGTAAATTTCAGAGATGGGATACAACTTGGTCTTTCATCTCCAAAGCCATGCTCTTTTCACAACCTCACATTCTGTCCAGCATCAGTAAAATCTCTCCATGCTCCTCAACGGTGGTCAGCTTCCACTTTTCTCAGCAGCATGTGACCCAGCTCCCTTAACACCACTGATATCTCAGCCCGTCTCTGAGATCCCTGCAGTAATCTGTAGTGGAGCCAAACATCAGGTCAGGATGCCATTAACTGGACTCTGGAGTTGGAGAGGGACAAGTGCCAGTGTCTGTGACTTCTATGTTTTAATATTCACTTAACTTTGTAGAGAGTAATTATATTCCACTCATTCTACACCAGCTGGTATTTACTTCATCCTCCATCAGGCATCAACAGAGCATGGGGCTGCAAGACAGAAATATTACTCTGGCGAGCATAAATATTTCATTTTTCACACCACAAATGTGTTGATGATTTATTAATTAGCCTAAAGGCTGCTGCCTCTGCAGAGCTGAAAACAAAGCCTTTCTACTCTATGGATTGGTCCTGTCTGGGGCATGGTGCCCACTGGGTGATACTCAGCCAGGAACATGGTCCACATTTGACAAAGAGCCTTTGGAAGTTCCTGTCCAAACTTTGCAGACCTGGCCTTTGCTTTTGATTGCCCACAGAAGCCTTGCACAGAACTTTTCCAACCACACAAAAAAATCTTGTCTCTGCTTTTCCAGAAAAAGTAGTTAAGACCAGAGCCAACTGGTCTACCTGCCAGCTGGCTGCTGAGGTGAGGTTTCCAGTCTGCCAAGGGGTTAGTGCCTGCTTTTGACCCAGCTGCTGAGGCTATGTGAATATTGAAAAGACTAAACAGAGCATCCCCTTGAAATTCAGCCACAAATATCAGGTCAGGGGCAGGACCCAAGGCCCTTTGTTTTATAATTATCCAGACACTATTTGTGGGAAGAATGATTATCACAGGGATAAAATATTCATGTAACTGAGGTTCATTCCACCTGAGACCTACACACCCACCCAGAGAAACTCCCTGAGCTCTCCAAAGGACCCCCATATGGGTTCTAAAAAGTTAAAAATTGTAAAATGAAGAGTAGATTGAAGGCCAGAATATCAGCTCTTTTTTTGATGAAGTTAAACTAGAGGACATAATTTTTTGTCTGGTTCAAATGGTTTGCCAACTCCCCTCATCTGTCTAGAGTAGTCATTTTCAAAGGAGCAGGGAGAATGTGATTTTGCACCCAGAGGAATTTGTTAATGTCTGGAGACATTTTGGGTTTTGACAACTGTGAGAATGCTATGGAACTTTAGGGATGCTGCTGAGTATCTTAAAGTGCACAGGAAAGCTTTCCCTGTCCCCTCTTCCAGGAAAAAAATCACCTGATTCAAGCCTTTAACAGTGCTAAGGTTGAGAAACCCTGGTCTATCCTTGTAGGCTCACGTTTGAAGTAGATGTAAGTCTGTAAATTAGTCACACTTACAAAGGTCATTTTCTCCCACTTGGGGAAGAAGGAAAGAGAATGAGAACCTATGCTCCATGTATTGTTGTTTGGATAAGAAGTGTCCCCCGAAAGCTTTTATGTGAGACAATGCAGAAATGTTCAGAGGTGAAATTATTATAGATCATGAGAGCTATAACTTAATTAGTTGATTAATTTATTTGATGGATTAGTAATTTGAATAGACTACTGTCCCAGGTAGTAACTGTAGGCAGGTGACTCTAGAGGACATAGGGAGGGCTGTTGGGATTCATATTTCATTTCTGGACTCTCTCTGCCCCCACCCGCTGTCTCTGCTTCCCATGAGCTGAGTAGATTTTCTCCACCATGTTCTTCCACCATGATGTTCTGCCTGACGTTGGCCTAGAGCAGTGGAATTGACCAATCATGGACTGAAATGTCTGAAACTGTGAGCCCAAAATAAATCCCTCCCCATTTAAGCTTTTTTGTCAGATATTTTGGTCACAATGATGAAAACTGGACTAACAATCATGCTCAGAAACTTATATATACTACCCGTATGAGAAATGTGGACTAATAGTTGTTGTCTTCAACTCAGGAAATTCAATCCACCTAAATGAGCAAAAGTAATGTGGAGCAGGAGTCTGTGAGCATTAGTAGTGGGAAATTTCCTTAAAAATACTAGAAATAAAGAAAAGACCTTCTTTTCTAACAGTATCCATTCTCAGGCTCCAGCCAGTCACACAGATGAACCTCAAACACTATGTGGTCAGTGTAGCTTGCAGGAATATACCCACCTCGCTGCTTAGCTCCATTCAATGTGCCTTCCCTTTGTTTCCCAGCCTCAGTCCCTTGGCTGCCTGACTTGACTTGGATATCTTCCCTGAAACCCCTCTGACTTGGACCTCAGCTCGAGGATCATATTCCTCCTCCTTCTGAGGTTTATAATAACTTTTCTGATTATGCTCTTACCTACATAACTGAACCCATATTCCTGCCCCTGACTAGGGACAAGCTGCTACAGGGGTGAGAAAACCACTCCTAGAAGATCCCTCTGTTGTCCCTTTCTGTATGTTCTCATGCATCTCCTCACATTTCTTTCTAGGTAGGAATCACCATGACCATTTTATATGGGAGGAAATGAAGGTATAAAAAGAAGTTATGGTCCTGGAACATCCTGGAATGCAATCAACATTAAAAGGATGTGGATAAATTATTAACTGAATGAGTCAGCTAATGCATGGCAGAAGTAGAATGTGTACAAGACCTGCCTCACCCTGAATTCTTGTTTTTCTACATTTAATGCCTCCTGACTCTGTCTTTGCTACTTCTCTGTCCCTTATCCCAGATGAATGGTCCTCTGGGAACTCTACAACTCACATCACTTTATATCTATGGAGATCTATATCCAAGACTGAAGTTTTCCATACCCAATGCAATGAATTTTGAAAACTGAAAATGCCAAAGATCATTTGGGACAAAACACTCCCATGAGTATACACCATGTGTATCTAGATTCATATAAAGTAAAGAACATCTAAATATAATTTTTGAAATGTTTATTTAATTGGTTCTTCTTAGTTGTACATGACAGTAGACTCCATTTTGATA
Source organism: Callospermophilus lateralis (assembly GCF_048772815.1). Classification (NCBI taxonomy): domain Eukaryota; kingdom Metazoa; phylum Chordata; class Mammalia; order Rodentia; family Sciuridae; genus Callospermophilus; species Callospermophilus lateralis. Next base: position 55,227,275 of record NC_135319.1, on the reverse strand, counting down.
AAATTATACAAGCACAGGATATATCTTATACTAATTAGGACCCCATTCTTGTGATTGGGCACAATGGTGGGTTCACTTATGTATTTTTATGTATGTACATAGAAAAAATTGTGTTAGATTCATTCTATTATCTTTCCTATTCCTATCCCCCTCCCTTCTTTTTATTCCCCTTTGTCTATTCTGCTGAACATCTCTTCTTTCCCTCTCTTCTTTTGTTGTGGTTTATTATCCATATATCAGTGACCTTTGGTTTTGGGGGATTGGCTTATTTTACCTAGCATGATATTCTCCAGATCCATCCATTTACTGGCAAATATCATAAAGTAATTCTTCTTCATGGCTGAATAATATTTTATTTTATATATATACCACAATTTCTTTATCCATTCATCTGTTTATGGGCATCTAAATTGGTTCCATAACTTAGCTTTTGTGAATCATGCTGCCATCAACATTGATATGTCCATGTCACTATAGTATGTCAATTTTAAATCCTTTGAATATATACCAAGGAGTGGGATAACTGGGTCAACTGGTGGTTCCATTCCTAGTTTATTGAGGAATCTCCATACTGCTTTCCAGAGGGGTTTCACCAATCTGAAGTCCCACCAACAGTGTAAAACCTTTTTCCCAGATCCTCTCTAACATTTCTTGTTACTTGTATCCTTGATAATTGCCATTCTGACTAAAATGAGATGGAATCTAGTGTAGTTTTAATTTTCATTTCTCTAATTACTAGATGTGTTGAACTTTTTTTTTCAAATATTTGTTGATCATTCGTATTTCTTCTTTTGAGAAAATTTTATTCAGTTCCTTTGCCCACTTAATGATTGGGTTATTCTAAATACAATTTCGATTTTTCACAACAAATTATCCCTTCAATTTATTCATGGTGAAATATCATAATGTATTTCAGGAGGGGTCAGAGTCATGGTGAAGAGTGCATGAAATCAAATACTACTTTACCCATACAGTCGTTTTATACAATTTTATCACTCTCTCTGTCTCTGTGTGCTTGTCTCACCTCTTCATAGATAAATGGAAACAATAATAGCACCTACCTCATAATTTTGCAGAAAAAATTAACTGGATAAATTGTTATATTTGCTAGTTCATAAGGACTATCCTGTCATATGTTAGTCATTTATATTGTTCCTAATAGAAGATTGGCTCACTTCACTCAACAACACTATTGATTTCAGCATATATATTTATGGCTTTGAGTGGCTCATCCCAGCATATAGATCATGGAGTAGGACTGGAAAAGTGCAACCCTTCAACAGAAGTTTCTGTGATAATACCTGAACAAAGACGAAAGGAATGAAGAGAGATTTAGGAGGTGGTGTCGGAGGTAGAATAGGAACTTTAGCTGAAGGTTGTGGTTTCTCATGCTGACACACAGCAGTTCTGACATTTAACCATAGAGGCTTGCAGGAGCTAACCTATACCCATAACAGATAACCGCAATTGCAGAAGCAGGAAACAAAGCAACAGGGACAGAACAGTCCCCCTTTAGGCTTAATGCAGCAAAAGTCCTTAAGCTGTATGAGCTAAGATTCCCTAGACTGTTGATAAGCTTGTACCCATACAAGGAATGTAGAATGCACCCTCCAATAGAATTGTAACACCTCCCTTGCCTCGATGGACTCCAACCTTGCTTATCTCTAAAAGTGAAAGCTGCTGCACTCAGAGCTCAGACTTTGGGAAGTATCCCTCTGGGCTGTGGCTCCATTAATAAAGTGTTGCTTCCGGATCTCAGTGTCCTGACCCTCATTTCCTGCTACAGTGGAAACCCCTTTCAGTTAACAAAGGAAATTTCTATGTAGGTAAATGGTGGACACAGTTCTTAGCACACTTAGAACCCATCCCAACAGAGAGCCAGTACAAGGGCCCAGGCACCAATGGGACTACGTCACCAGGAATAACACAAGGAGAGATGACTTCAAGGGTGGCAGAAGTAGCCATTTGGAGTGTATCAGTAAGGTCCTCTCCCAGCCACTGATCCTCCCCAAGTAGTGGTCAGACTGGAGCCGTGGACCTCAAGGGCTTTGCATCAGCCTGTGAAGCTGGGGGCATGGGCTAAATTGAACTGAATGAACATTTCCTAGTTCTTACTTTTTTGAAAAAAGAAAGTCATGTAACAAAATTAGATATCATTTAAAATGATTAATACTAGCAACTTCCCATAAATAAATGTAACCCACTTGATACAGGGGACCAAGAAACCTTTCACAAAACTATTACCAACATATGGACATTTTCATTATTAATAAGAATCTGTTAAGGAAATGGTGGTCAAAAAGTCTTTATGCTTCAAATATTGAAATAGACATTATCTCAGAGATGGGTGCCAGAGCCTCTACTCATACAGGAAACGTCAAGGTTGTATTTTAGGACTGACTGTAAGACAGTATACCCCATCTTACTCTAGAGTACAAAGGATTTGCAGGACATAGAGATAGCAATGGGAAGCTACCAAGATTACAATTAACCAAATCATTTCCTGAATTAAAATCAAGACTCTGAAAATAGCTAAGAATTCAGACTCCAGAGCACTTTGTTTCTACCAAATCTCCTAACTTATAATAATAACTTGTTAAATGAGATATTCTGTTGAAATAAGTCTGCATCAAGTTTATATTTTTTCTTACATAGTAGATTGATTTTAACAGCTACTGAGAATTCCAATTTCATATTCCTTTAGGTATACATTTTTTTCTGTCTTGCCTATTTTTAAAGCATTTCAAACTAAAAGCAAATTTCAAAGTAATAAACAAAAAGTGTAGATATTTAGAGAAAATGATGTTAAAGTACAGTAAGTGGCAATGCCGTTTTTACAGTGAGTAGAACCGCAATTATCTCAGAGCACATCTTTGTCTTACTTTATGTTGAACTTTAAGACTATGAATAAATAGGAAGTGAAAAAGAGGATAAAGGGCTGGACCCCTGTGGCTCCTTCTTTGGGGAGACTATAAACAAAGCATTTGCTCAGAGCTTCATGTAACAAAAAAACGATGAAGTCCTAAAGCCTGAGTGGTTTAAAATAAGTGTGTGTGTGTGTGTGTGTGTGTGTGTGTGTGTTTCATCAAGTATATATCTCACATTTTTTATAAATATTTCTATGAACACAATACTAAATAAAACTTAAATATCAAATTTAAATAATAAATAATATAATAAGTATTATATAAAAATTGTAACAATCATCATGGACTAAAAGATCTTAATATTATGGATTTTTTTAAGTGACTAATAAAGTTTTAATTTTCTTACTTTCTTTCATGCTTTGCAATTTTTATTTAAATGAACATAGTGAAAGTGATAACCAATTTCCAAGTATTAGGCTAAATCATTCTAGTCTGTGACTATTACTTATTTTACCAAAGTATTACTTTAAGATGTTGATTATGATTTATTAATATAGGCAAATGGAACTAAATGTGTTTCATTCTTAGTGTCAAAGTATAATACTCCACTAAAATGGCAGGTTGGGAGACCCACCCATGAGACTCAAGGGACCTTGGGAGTTCTCAGCCACTGGTTCTTCAAATCTTGCAAGAAGGATTTCACTTGAGTCTCACATAATAGCAGCCAGGAGTTCACTAGAAGGGAAGGAAACAGTAAAAAGGTGTTACAGGACTGTAGCTGCGAAGGCCCTCCTTCACTCAGATTCTTGCAATCGTGTCAGAAAGATTTCAGACGTGGCTGTTGGAGTGGCAGATCAGTTTATCAGAAGGGATGGGAGAAGAGGAAAGGGGATACTCACAAGGGGGAGAGCTGGTACTCTCAGGGACAAGAGGGATGACTTTCTCCCCCGGCCCTACCGTTTTATTGGGGGTCCCAAGGAAGTTTCCAGAGTCTGACCCAGCTCCACCCTTGGACTTCTGACTGACAGCATATGCGCTTCACGGACTACCTCCAAACGAGAATGGTGTGGTGCTTCCAGTGCTGGAGTTTTTAAAGAAATTGAGTCTCCTGTTTTCACCTCAATGTCCTGTCCTCTTCGTCAGTTTTACTGCCCTTTGAATAACCCTCAGCAAGCTTTCTTTGTGAGGGTCTTGATGTTTTGATTGCCAGGATGATTAAGGACTGTGATAATTTCAGCGAGGGGGAAGGGGGGGACGACCAGGTCACCTGGTAAAATGTGACCAGATCTTAATTTCTCTTGAGAGATGTAATTATGGCTGGAGGAGGTTTCACCACTCCAGGACCCATCTCCCAGGTGTTTGCCTATCAGTGAAGGATCCCATGGTCTTTAGCTGCCCTTCATCATCCTTTCTCTGCTCACCCATTCATGACTGACTAATGACTAATGAAAGGTCACCCGAAAGGAAGAGAACAGAGTGTGTGCACACTCTGCCCTCCAGTTTTACTGGGGTTCCCAGAGAAGTTTCCAGAGAATCCCAGATCTACCTCTCAACTTTTAACTGAAAATAGGATGGCATCCGAGTTCTGAGTCTTAATCCTTGGAGGTGAAATTTCATTATTATAAGATATGGCAATGATCCAAAGGCAACTCTGGATTACTTCTGCCTATGCTATTGAGTTCTGATTAGAACTTGTTTTTACAGGTTTTATGGTTGGTGGGCTTTGATTCTAACAATCCTATCTCCCTGAATCCTGGAATCTGTCTGTATAAAGGTCATAAAAGTCCTCCCTTCAAGGTGCCTTGTGTTCTTTTCAGCAGGGAGGAGTCCCTGGGCCTACAGATAACAGGTTGTTTGCAGAGTACTGGCCTCAGGTAAATTGCTTTCTAAAAGAAAACTTGTGGGAGTCAGTACCATAGATCCAGTCTATAGAATTATCCCCTTAACCTCATGTTCCCAGAGCTCATATCTGTCTGCTACCTGTAAGTATCAGCCAATTTACTTCATAAATTCACATAGTGCACAAAGTCTCCTAAAATAGCCCTTAAACAGCAAAATGTAGGCCAGAACACCAAAAGGGATGCATTTGATAAATTGCATGTGACGTAATGTAAAATTCATAAATGGAAGATTTCTGAATGTAAAAGTACTTGAAATATTCAATCAAAAATAGACAAAACAGATCAAACTATTCCTAAAAAGATGCAAACACTGATTCTAAAAGAAGAAACATTGTGTATATTCCATAAAATGAATTGTATTGTATAATCATGAATTTTAGGTGTCATTGGGAAAGTTCCATTAACCAAATTAATTTTACTCAAATGGGCTGTAGGCAAATTTGCCTACTCCCAGATGAGCGTCCATCATGGTGACAATGGTAGTGAGCTGGAAGAACCCACTGCCAGCACAGAGGCACTCAGCAAAAACAAAGAAATGCCTGAGTGGAAAAGGAAGAGGAGCCAGGTTTGGCTGCCCTGGCAGAGAGACGGACAAAAAGAAGAAAGATTCTCAGAAAAAAATGCAATCAATAGATATTTACTGAGTGTTAATATGTGCCAGGAGCCATGTCAGATGCAGGGGATAAGAGATCATTAAGAACCCACAGCTAAGAGAGTGAGACAGAAATAAATATCACTGTAGTATTATAAGTTCAGGAAGCAAGGTCAAAGAGCAGACAGCTCAGAAGAGGGGTCTTGTGTTTGACTTGGGCAGTGAGAGGGAGGGCACAGGCATAGCCCAGGACACAGGATATTTGTTCTGGACCTTAAACCTCAGTGAGTTTTTTGTCAAGGAAAAAAAAAAAAGAAGAAGAAAAGGGAAAAAATAATGGCAAAGAGAGGTGAAAGGCTGTGACTTGTTTGTAAAATCAAGAATGCCTTTTCAGTACTAGAAATTTAGAAACTTAGATGAAAAGTGATAAATGTGAGTTCAAAGTATGTAGAGACAGTTTTTTTAGGAGATGTAAGAATGTAGACTGATAACAATGACTTATTCTTTTAGGTATTAAACACTCCATGGAGGCACTTATTTGCTTATTTTTTGAGGGTAGAAATAAAACAGGATTATAAATAAATACACACACACATACATACACACAGACAGACAGACATGTAGGTATAATTTGGAGAATGAAGTAACTTGGAGGAAGAAAATTATTTTAATGGGCTATTGCAAGATGATAAGGGGTTGAACTGAAGTTTTGATATTAGGGACGGATTATAAAATATTTAAGAAATATTTTGAAAGATTTGTACTCAGGGCTTGGTTTAAAATTGACTATGGAATATAAGAGAAAAGGGGGAAATAGATAAGGACTGTAAGAATTCTAATTAGGAAAAACCAGTGGCTTCCAGTATCATCAACCTAGATGTGAGTGTAGCCAAAGGAGCTGGTGATAGAAAGTTGGTAAGGAGTTTAGCTTGGAATGCTAATTTTTATGTTTCTTTGCTATATCCAGAAATATGGAAAACAAAAATACAGGTTAAAACTAAAATCTGAATTTTGTATTACTGAAATGGTTTTGAGGCTTAAGAGTGTAGGGCTGGTAGTTAAACCTCTTAGAATGAGAGATGAACTACCAAAATAGAATACAGCTATGCACCACTTCAGGATGGGGCTACCTTTTGAGAAATGTGTCATTAGGTGATTTTTGTCATTGTGCAAACATCATGGGGAATACTAAGTCAAACCTAAATAATGTTGGTCAGTTGTTCAATGTGGCCTTTTGATGCAGTTAAGAGACATAGTAATCACAAGATGTGTCTGAGTCTGCTGCAAATGTAACATGCCATACTGTTTTATAGAAAACCTTTTTATAAATAGAAGGATTTCACTCTAAAATGAAAAAAAAGCATAGTACATTAGACATATACATAAGCCAGTAATATAGTTGTTCACTATCATTATCAAGTATTATATACTATAGGGAGTTGTATGTGCTATATGTTTATATGACTGGCAGTGTAGTACATTTTTTACATGAGCATAACCACAAACACATAAATGATGCATTATGCCACAGTGTTATAGTGGATACAATGTCCCTAGATAACAGGAATTTTTTAGCTCCATTATAATCTCATAGGGCCTCTATTGCATACGCTAACTGAACATCACATTGCTAACTGAAACACTGCTATGCAGTGTGTGACCAGTATTCCATGAAGCATTTGATATATATTCATTTAATTCTTATAATAACCCTGTAAATTAGTTGCTGTAGTTCTTTCTCTTTTATACAGGGAAACAAACTCATGAAAAGGTTAAAATTTCATCCAGGACTGGAAATGGCCAAGCCAGGATTTATACCCAAATATGCAGAAATGCTTAATCTGCACTTTATATTGACCTTCAAAAATATGGGGAACATGGAAATTTGGAGGAAGAGAATCCAATGGAGGCCACAGAGGAAAACCCTGGGTGGTGTAATGTTTAGAAAATGAAAGTTTGAGAGAGTTTCAAAGAGGAAGCAGAACACTGTACAGGACCAATGGCCAGAGAGCAGCATTTTCTGAGATCATGAAAAAAGTGGCTAGACTGTGATGAACTAAGAAAGGAATAGGAGCGAAGGGACAGGGGCAGTCAAGCAAGGAGGGGAAGGTGGCAGTAACTTGATTGGTAACAGGATTTCTGGAGAGATTTGTGGCATTTCCAAAAGCAGGTGAATAAAAAGGGTGAAAAGCAGGATTTACTGTCCCAGATATCTGTTCTAAACTCATATGAAAAAGGTGAAAAAAAAAGGTACCTTTACCACCAAGCTTTTTTGAATGCACTTTAGATGAGCACAACGGGTCAAACGGAAAGGGTCAATGCTTTAAGGACACAATCCAGGAACAGGAATTCAGAAAGGGTGAGGCTCCTTCTGAGACAGCCCCCACCAGAATGAAGGTCATGAGTACCACACCAAGAGGCCTGGACAACAGTGTCTAAAATGAAGAGAGGACCCAGAGACCTTGAAGAAGTCCCCACCTAGTGTGGACACAATGGTGAAGTCTGAGAATCCAAGACAGAAGGCAGAGGAAAGAAATGAAGTCCATGAGGTTGAGGGGGGTACCAGTATCTGCCAAGATAGAATATAATCCTTAAAATGAAATAAATGTTCCTCCAAACCTCACATTATTCTGGGCTTTGGACTGTTTTGTGTCTCAGTATGCCTCTCTGAATTAACATCCAAAGGAGCCTGTCTATGCCATCCCATGAGAATTCAGGAGGTCATGGAGTCTTTGAGTCTAGTAGCCAAACCTGATGACCTTGCAGAGAGAAAAGCACACAACTCATCCTTCTAAATACACCTTGGGAAGTCTGAGGTGGCCAAAGGCTGGCAGAGTCTTTTCTTTCTCTTTCAGTGACTTGGATGTTCTATATAATTGATGGAGATATTTTGTTTGCCCATCTCCTTGGACTTTCTGCTAGAAAGTGGCAGCTAAAACTTTCAGTTGGCACCACAGGGACAAGGAAGACATGGGTCTTTAGTGGTGGAATGAAAGGAGCTCTCTGACCCAGCCATTTGAATGAACCCATTGAGCTCCTACACACCTGTGCAATCACAAATCAACCAGGTATATGCTCACCCCCCGCCTGGCTTCCCTCAGAGGAGAGGGTGGACAGACAGGAAAACAAGTGGCAGAGGCTTAGGGAAGGGGTTTCCTGTCCTTCTATGTCAGCTTTCTCAGTTACTCTTTGTTCTGTTACCCATAAGAACCACAGGGAAGCCTTCTCTTGTCACTCATCATATTTGGTTTAGGAAGAACAGAACCATTTTGCATAATGCATGGGTCCTTCCTAAATTATAAATATGCTGTGACTGCAGATTTTCCCATTGCCTCCTTCTATACTTTAATATCAGCTTAAAATTATCTTCTCAGAAACAGGAAGATGAAAGGCAAATTAAACGTGGCAAGATCAGAAGTCAGAGCCAGAAACCAACCATTTTCTTGACCAGCTTCCAAGATATGATGATCATCTCCCCAATTAGATTCTTACACAACTCATACTAATCTAACCTCTGCTTCACTTCCTTCCTAAATGTCTCCGAATGAGTTCCATGGCTTTTTGAGAGCTAGTGTCATCCTAGGATTGCTCCACAATGTATACATCCCTGAGTTCCAGACTCCTCCCAGCCTGAACCCCTTCCTAATTAGGTAGTCAGAAAAGATTCTTATTTAGCTTAGGTCACAGAATTCAACTTTTTAAATATCTCTGGTTGGTTTAGTTATTTGCCCAAAGTAAAGGATTTCATATTGGATGATACCTGGACTCAAGTTGAAAGGAAACAAATATTTTGAACACCCTTCCCCTTCATTGATTTCAAAATGAACCAAAGCAGAGATAGATTTAGAGAAAAAATACTGAGTTCGTGGTCATTTATATTTTCTAAGTGAAAAATATAGTTTCAACTCACTATTTTTACCAAAAGTCCTGACATCCATTTCCGGTCAATACATTCTCAATGAGCAAACCTCTGGCCATGGGTTTTCTCATCTAACATGGTGCCCATGTCCTATCCTTCTTGAGAAGTCAGGCTGTAGTTCTGCAGTTCCTGGCTTCTGTTTTATTCTGGTTCAGATCACAAAGAGATCTAGTTTCAAAACATGTTACTAAAATGTAGATAGGAACATTAGGAAGAAAAGATATTAACTTTAGAGATTGAGCTTTTCCAATAAAGAAGATGGTGTCTGATTTTGTTTGCCTTTTGGTCTACTTTAATAGTCTGGATGATTGGGAACAATAGAATGGCTCTACATAGGCCGTGATTGTTATATGTGAACAAGAGTTCAATTTGAATCAAATTTTGAAAAATTTTACCTCCCTAGAAAGAGGACATCTCATCTGAATGAGCCAACCATACACATAAAATTAGAAGACGCCACAAACGATAAGCTAACCCCCAAAGATGTAATATCAAATATCCTCTTTCTTGTTCAATCTTACTGCCAGAGCGAAGATGAAATATGCATTTTATCTCTAAAGACCATTCCTTGGACAATCCTCATTCCTAGTTAGTAGGATGCAGAGGAAGAGCTGTGCTCACACAAGCTAGTTTGTAGGGGTAAGGAGTGGATCTGAGAGGTAAGCTCCAGAAAAATGCTGGAATTTTGCCAAGGAGGAATTGTCTCTAAGAATAGAAAAAGGCATACTTTGGAGGCTTAGGTGGAAAAGGAAACAAATCATTACTACTAAAGTTAAAACTGAAAAGTTGCAAATCAGGCAAGAATCTCTGCATCTATAGGCTCTACATCATTGTGCATTCCTTCATTTTAAAACATACAGTGCCCATTGTCAGCCAAGTACTGTATAGATTGCTAGGAAAACTATAATGTGCAAACCAGACATCATTTCTGTCTTAGAAACATTTTTAAAAACCAAAATACACATAAATTTTTATGAAACTCCCTGGCAAATTAAACAAAAACTAATACCAATTCAATAAAAAATAAAAATGTTTATTAAAAAATGTCCACAAAAATATGTACTAAAGTAAATTATTAATTAGTATGTTTTACTTTTAAATAAATACTTTTTCAAACAATTAGATTTTGATTATCACATATCAGATAAGTAAAACTATGAAAGATGTATAATGCCTTCTAGTGATAAGCATAATGAAGATCTTTCACTTACTGGTTGATGAGACTTCAGGTTCAAAGTTTCCAAGACTGTAACTTTGCAATAGCTATTAAAATTAAAAGTGTCTTAACCTATGACCTGATAAATTCAAATTAAGAATCTATCCTAAAAAACAGAAGCCCAAGTTATAATGCTACATCAATATTATAGCACTGCTTGTAAAAACAATAACAATAAAAACAATAACCTGCTTGAGTATTAATGAGGAATGGGCTAATTACACCATAGAGTGCTATATAGCTGCTTAAGCTAATGTTAGCATCAGGGCAAAGCACACAAATAATGATAAATAAAAACACATCAAGTGATCAGCAGAATTCCTTGTTGAAAAGTTAGGTCTTTACCTGTATATTCTCAATACTTGGCCATGAGGTTCTTTGGTATTTGTGTCAGGAATGTGCTTTGAAGCCTCTGGAAACTCCTAGTGAACACATATCACCTCCCATCCCGACTCCCCATTCACGTTGACTCTCAGACAAGGATGTATAGCCTTTGACCTGTTTCTGGCAAACACATCACCTTTCTCATGCCTTGGATACAGCCACATTCCAGTTCATATTATACCAGAAGAGAAAATGGGCACCCGCTTTGGAGGGCTGGTCAGTGCTTAACAGAGGAAGGAAGACCCAGGATCTAATATAGTTTGTTCTTTACTGCGATTGCTGAGGTCTTTCAGATCGGGTGTTGACATGCTTTATAAGTTGTGCCACTTTTATGTTTCTTGCTCAAACTATTGCTGGGGGAGAAGAGGAAATAAATGGGTCATGAGCTGAGGGGACAGAGTTGCTTTCAGGCTATCCTTTATTGGGGTCAGGGAGGTGGTTTCATCCAAGCATCCCAGGAGGTGTGGCAAACTCGATTCTGGCATCACATTATCTGTGAGTATCTAATATGATGAGTGAAGCACAACCAGAGAGAATAGAAATATTTGTTCAAACAAATGGAAGGATAGGTATGCTGGTGATTCTCCCTGCTTTTGTCAATTCAATACATGTAACTTTGGTCAGGATCTCCTTTGAGGGTACAGCAAGAATAATACAATACAATGCCTGTGTTCACAGAGCTTGCTGTCTTGTAAGAGTATGCATGATTCTGCTTTGGAATACAACGCTGATTAGAGTCCAGATACATAGGAGCAGTATGTGCACACGTGCACGCGCACACACACACATCACACATCTCACACACACACACACACACATCCCACAATCATTACCGAACTTCCGTTTTTTTTCTGATCACTCATTTTGAAACATCTTATATGTTTTTCCTAGAAAACAGGTCTCTGTAACCATGGAGATGGCTGTTGTTTTCAGTCCGAGGGGATGTAGGATTATGTGTTTAAGAAGATACTAAATAAGCTTTGATTGCTACTTGAACAGCACTTTGATTTCAACTCTTTACTATTACCAGAGTTTTCATAGGGGACTGAGGTGGTGATAGAAATAGTCAACTGCATACCCTACCCCTCACTTCCTTAAGATCAGTTGAAAGCTGGCTTCAGAAGTTAATAGTAGGAGTGGAGACAACCAGCCCTCTCCTGGGCCCCAGCCCTCAGCAGACCACAGCACAAATGGCAGGAGGAAGCAGCCATGCTGAGTGGCAGCTCTTCATCCCGCTAAGGCTGATAAACACACAGAGGATGGAGGGATCCGCTCAGGAGTGCTGCTCTGACTCCTCAGATCCTCTGGGAGTCAAGGTCTGGGCCCAGCCAGCCAGCAATGGAAGGTGAAAAATGATCTGGGGGAAGGCCTGATTGGATGAGAGTTGAGACTGCTTGATCTGAAGTTAACCTTGTGTTTTTATCTTTGTTGCGCTGTGTACCTTTTGATAAACCTAATAAATCTTCTCTTGTTTAAATGACAGGCAGTTGGGGTTGTTATTTTTGCTTTTGGCAAATCCTCAAAGGGGAAAATAAGTCATATGGCCCAGAAAGAAGGAAAAATAGGTCAAAATAGAAGCAGAGTCTAATTTCTTTGCAGTGGTCGGGGCTTACAAGGATGGCCCAGGCTTTTGTCTAGGGGTGCCTCTATGAACCTGGCCAGATATGGGGATCTAGGGAGGGCACATTCAGGACTCTCACAAAGTGATCAATTTGTGGACTTCTGACCCAACAAGGTGGCTGGTGGCATATGCCAATCCAAGCAGGCACATTCTAATGGATAACTAGGCACTGTTTTTCTACTTCCTTTTCCATTTAAGATTTCTGTGTTTGCCTGGCCAGCTTTCTGCCCTTTCCTTTATTGATCTCAGTAATAGTAGAGGAGAAAATTGAAAGACCACCAGAAAGGCTAAGTTAATCTGCATTAGAAAGGGCAGAAAGCCTTGCATGATAGGCAAATAAATAAATAAAATAGATAGATTCAAAGAGGCAGGCAGAGATAAAGAAAGAAAAGAGCTAGCCTAGGTCATGTTTACCAAGACGTTATGGGACTGTGTAGATATGAGAGGAGAGATTGAGGGGCAGCTTCAGTGCCTTATAAATGAAAGGGTAAGAGAGAGACTCGGGAAAGGGATTTCAGAATTTAAGCTCTGGGTTAGTGAATAATCCTCATTTAGTGCTTTTTAAAGAGCCCACGATAAAGAATTCAGTTGATTTTTAATGCTGTTTGGATGTTACACCAGTATTACTTCTGAATGCAACTCCATATATTTGGGCCAGTTGTATGAGGATTATATGTGATTAAACAAGCTTCGCTCAGTAGATTAGCAAGTGCCTGAGTCCTAGCTGTCCAAAAGGGACACTAGACTCCATAGGCTGAAGGTCTGAGCCAGCTAAGAGCTTGCAATTCAGGGTCAACAGTGCTTGAGTGTTTTGTTTGCCAGTTAAGCATCTTCAATGACCATGCCAGAGAGGATTCAGAAAGATGGCCTTGGACCAATTGTTCCCCTTGAAATCCTTCCTCTGTAGCTTTTTTTTCCTGCCACTTTTGTCTACATGGAGTGGCTGTGCTCAGTGTTCACTGGCCACTCTGGCCTGTTCATTTCCTCTTACCTGGGACATCCTCTTTATCCACCATCTATGACACTCCTCCCTCAGTTTCATGCTTTCCTTGCTGCCTACTCCTTCCCTGTTTTTTTGACTAGTTTCTCCTCCATCATTCTGACCTCAGGCCATTTCTCTGCGCATAGCATGTACTCCCTGAATCAGCTCATCTGGTTTCATTGCTTTATATACCAAACTGCTGATGGCTTTAAAATGTAAACCTCCAGCCAAAACATCTTCCTGAACTCCAAAACCACGGTTGCAACCGTCTATGTGACATCTCTACTCAGACATGTGACAGGCATCTCAGCCTGCATATGGCCAAAGCTTAACCTCTGGTTGCCTTGATCCCCCTCACTCCTAATCCTCCCACAGTCTCTGCAAATGCAACTCATCTGTTTAAATTGCTCAAGGAAAAATATTTAAGACATCCTCATGCATTCTTTTTCTCATACTTCTCACCCAATCCACCAGCAAACCCATTGTCTATTTTCAAAATATAACTAAAATCTGACTACTTCACATACTTGGATGAACCAGGATGATTCCGTTTTCTGGCCAGCAACAGAGGAACAGCACCTAGAGGAAACTTTCAAAAATATCACCAGTATCCTGTGATGTTTCTGCCCAAAGCCAGTCAATGACTTCCAGCCTTCACATCCTTGTAAATTAACCATCACATCCTTCTCTGTTGTTTTACTGCATTCATTTTCATAGAACTAATAAAACAAATGTACTGTATATTTGCAAGTTTGTTTTCTGACACCCTGTAGAATGTAAGCTTCTTAAGAGTAGGAATTTTTCCTGTTGCATCTTATCCCTTAGGTCTAGGAGCATCTGGCATATGGTAGATGTTTAATTAATGTTACTTAAGTTAATGAATTATTTTTTTGAACTTTATTCTTCCTTTCCCCAAGGCAGGAATACCCTGCACAAAGTATATCCTTCCCAAGTATATTCACACAAGAGTGTTATATTTCTCCTCCCTAATGATTTAGATTTGGCCTGGTCACTTATTTTGGGTGAAAAAAAAAGTGAGTGTAGTAGGTATCCCCTTATCCACAGGGGATATAATTCAAGAGCCATAATAGATTCCTGAAATCATGGGTGCTACTCAACATTATACCTTCTAGGTTTTTCCTATGCATACATACTAAAGTTTAATGTATAAATCAGGCATAATAAGAGATTACCAATAATAACCAATAACAAAATAGAACAATTATTGTAATATATTATAATAACAGTTATGGGAACCTGGTCTCTTTCTCAAAATAACTTATGGTACTGTCTGTACTTTTATGCTTGTGATAATATGAGGTTACGTAATGCCTATGTGAAGAGATGGATTTTGATGAGTGATATAAACATTTAATATACTATAAGATACTACATTATGTCACTTGAACATGAGAATGTGATATTGCGGTAATCTGATGGCCACTTTGACTAACTGGAGGGCAGCATACAGAGGATGGATACATTGGACAAAGGGACAATTCACATATTGGGTGGGACATAACCACACAGCACAAGATTTCATCATATTATTAAAACAGCACACTTTAAAACTTATGAATTATTTGTTTTTAGAATTTTCCATGTAATATTTTCAGACTGGAGTTGACTATAGGTAGATGAAACTGTGGAAAATGAAACTATGGATAAGGGAGACTACTATAGATATGGCTTATTCCAATCCATGAGCTGAAGCCTGAAGATCTTTCTTCAAAGATAGGGGTGATCCTTCATCTTTGGTCCTTGAGAGAAGAGGATGTGGGACATAGATACACCTTATTCATTAAAGTTATGAAATAAGAGTGAGAAATAAATGCTCTTGTATTGTAAGCCCCTTATATGTGAAGTTTTTATGTTTTATAATATAGACTACACTTGGCCTATAAGGTTGGGAAAGGGGATGTTCACTTTTCCATGGATGTTTCTGTGATGCTGTGTCCTTGTCTTGCGAAGTGTGTGCTCCCTAGAAGGCAAAAGCCTGTCCTGGTCAGTGATCCTTCAGGGATGATCCCCATTCCTTTGATCTGAAGAAGACAGAGAGAGGGCTTCTTACAGGAACTTAGCATCCTACAAAGGCATAAGATGGACTTACTTCTCTTCTGAAATGTGAACTAGGGTCAGTAATGACTACACGCATACGAATGGATTACTTATCATTTCCAAACTTGCTGCTAGCCCTTGCATGAGCAAGGAAAAAGACTGAGAAAAGGGGACAATTGGGTAATAGACTCTGGGCGCTCAGCTTAGGTCCAGGTATTCTATCAGGGATAGAGAGTGGAACAGGATATGAGCATCACAACAGACTGAGTGACAACTAGAGTTCATACC
Source organism: Callospermophilus lateralis (assembly GCF_048772815.1). NCBI lineage: Eukaryota > Metazoa > Chordata > Mammalia > Rodentia > Sciuridae > Callospermophilus > Callospermophilus lateralis. Next base: position 55,211,447 of record NC_135319.1, on the reverse strand, counting down.
TGGTGGCAATGGCATCCATGTTTACCATTTCATCAGCCAAAGAATATAACATCCAAACACTGAATCCAGCACAACATCACACAGGCAGTTCTGAAACATGGTGTGTGTGAGTGTGTGTGTGTGTGTGTGTGTGTGTGTGTGTGTGTGTGTAGGTGTCCTGGGCCTCCTGCATCTCCTGAATTTAGGCTTGAGATTTCCACAGCCCCAACTCACAATTCCCAGGCTTGGGGAGTTCAGAGATCTCTGTCCTCAACTTTTTTCAACTTCTTTTGAATTGAAGAGGACTGAGCAGCAGGGGGGATCTGGAGTGCAGTGGCCCATCTCTCTCTAGCCATCCCCTGATGTCTGGCTGCCCTCTGACAGATGCTGAGGCAGTGTTTGCATCTCACTCTCTGCACAACAATGCTGCTTCTAGTTTTCCAACAAAGGAATTTTCCATCAAGTGAAACAAAATACATTTTGTGAATTAATGAGACAAGAAGGAAGGACTTGAGCTTCCTGTGGAGGCTCTGGGAAGGGCTGAGCTGCCCATGAAATATTTAGAGGCATTTTCCCAAAGTAGTGGGCTGAGATGAATCAGTAAAATCAAGAGCTGTTTTCCAGAGCCCACAGAGATTGAAACCACAGGTAAGGCTCTGGTGTGATGTCTAACCTTTGTCTCCTGTGCCACTGTCCCTGCGTGGAGCTTCTGTCTGGTACTGTCTGGACTGTGAAAGCTCCTGACTTTAAAGTGCGATCATCTGACAGTTGCAATTACAGCCTGGCCACTGGACAAGGGGGATTTGATCAGATTATGCCAAGAGCACAGAGAACACACTAGATTGTGCTCATCATATATAGCTGTTAGTAAATTCTGAAGCAAAGATCCTGTGGATGCTCAGATCTTGCAAGATGTGTTGGTCCCTGAAGCCCCAGGGATGAAACACCATAGTCACACAAAGTTATCTCCAGGGATGAGAATCTGTCACATTATTCTAGTATCTAAGGAGCTTACAGCCAGGTCATCTATTCACAATCTCATTTGCTGTGCATAAACTTGCTTTGTTGCTATTCTTACCAGCAGACCTAGAGTCCCACAGAGAATTAGATTGGATTAGAGTGAGCAAGAGAATCACCATACATAACCATTATCTTTGCAAAGCTCCTGGTTACAAACGATAATCCCCAGGACAGATATAGAACTGCAGATGTGTTAGGCTCTGTCCACACAATATTTTTAACAAAATTTCACAATAATTTTTCAAAATGAGATATGTTATTTAAATTCTGGATGCACGATTTTTCTCAAACTTTGAAAAGTCCGATAATATTAGCCCTAGATAGTAATGTGTTAACAATTTGCTAAAACCAAATGCCAGACTAACAGGTCTTTTCTATTTGCCCCAATTCTCCACCACTCCCTATTGTCTTATTCTTATTCCATTTTAAGGAATCCTTGAAACTCTAGCCTTAATATCTCCTTCCAAAAATGTCCCACTGTGAAGTTGATTTAAAAATTTAACAAAATAAATCATCCAAAGGTCATATACATTTACCTAAAGAAACAGTGCATCATCTTTGTTAGCTTCGTTTATTTTGGACAGGGAACAATGAAGGAATGGGAGAGAAAATAGGAGAAAGAAGAAGATAACTGCTGGGGGGAGGAGGAATTGAGGGAGAGGGAGAGGAAGTGGTTGATAGAGGTTGAGGACCACTTCCTACTTCTGCCTGTCCCACCCGGCTGCCAACAAGACTGCCCTCATCCCCTGCAGACTCACTCTTGGACCATTTCTAAGCCGAGGAGATCCTGCCCCAGAAAAAAAGAGGGTATCTCTCCCCAACAGTATGTGGGACATAAAGTTGTTTTAAGTCTTCATGTCCATGATTGCTGGAGCCAAGAAACCAAATGACCCATGGTCTTGGTGTTGTTATTGCCTCAAAACTGAACCCATTACAGGAGGGATCCATCTACCAGAAATATTTTTTTTTTATTAGCCTGTCCCTGGGTTCTTTACAGCACTCACCACCCTGGAAGTCCTGCATGGACCACTCATCTAACCAGTGGCAGCCTTAACCCTGCCAGCTCTTCAAATGGCACATCTGATACAAAGTGCATCAACATAGACAACTCTCTCTGAACTCAGCCCATGAACATCAAGAACCACCCCTCCATCCAACAAATCACCTCCCTCATAGAGCACACCTCTCCTATCTAAAATTGAGTTAAGAGATGGATGTCTCCTCCCATTCAAATTCCCATCTTTTACTTCTCTTTGGAGGAGTCACCCCAGTTCAGCCGATTGGTAGTTCTGGTTGTGGAGCATATGCAACAGAACCAGGATTTACTATTTATCTAGAAGTTCTCTTGCTGTTATCTTGTTCATCAGAGATACAAATGATTGTGGAAAAAACAAAAGTAAATATATGAAATTCCATTATTTCCTCCCCAGGAAAGAACTCCAGTACATGTTATTATTGTTTAAACCATCAAAATAATGGTGACTATCAAACATTCATCTTATCCACCAACAACTAAATTTAAATCAGTATGAGGTATCCTTCACAAACTCATGTGTGAGACAACATAAGAAAGTTCAGAGGTGAAATGATTTGATTATGAAAACTGATTATGAAAACCTGATTATGAAAAACACTCATGTGGATTAAATGGGAGGTGACTTTAGACAAGTAGGATGTAGCTAGAGGGGATGGGTCATATGGGGCATATCTCTGGGGTATATATTTTGTCCCTCTTGAGTGGATTTCTTTCTTCTATGCTTCCCTGTTGCCATGTGCTGAGCTGCTTTCCTCTGTCATGCCCTTCCACCATGATGCTCTTCCTTACCTGGGCCCCAGAATTATAGAGTCAGTTGTCTTTGCCATCAATGGACTTATACCTCTGAAACCATGAGCTAAAATAAACTTTTCCTCCCCTATATTGGTTTGTTGGGTATATTGGTCACAGAAATGTGAAAGCTGAGTAAAACAGTATTCTCTCAAACTCAGTAATTTCATAGTCATTTGTTTTTTCAATAGTGCATTTTATGCTTTCTCAAATAGACTATCCATTAGGGCAAAGACTATGCCTCCCTTGTGTCCTAATATCTCCTCAGTGCTTGAAACAGTAGTGGTTGAAAACCCATGCTTTAATATCTGAACTAATTAGTGAATGAATGAAATAATTGTTAGTACTAAATTTAATTCCATTTTCTGAAAATTAATTTTGTGGTTACCTTAAATCTATGTAAGAGCAGAGATGCAGGGAATACTGGAATGCTCTTTTTCTATTTTCTGCCATTTCAGTCTTAAAATGATTTCATCCACTGAGCTTTGGGGTAGCACCATTTATCATATGCTGTCACTTGCCTTTTCTGCATAGGAGTAATATCTGTAAAAGGGTCCAAGGTTCTTCTCTTTTGTCTCTCAACTGGAGTCTTAGAAGTGCAGCTGTGGCCCTGACTCATTCAGACTGTCTTAAGACTCTGTCCACCTCTGACTGCAGGGATTGACTTCCCAGCTTTGGATCTCAGCATGATCACAAAGGGAAATGTCTACAGCTTCTCTTGTGCCACAGGCTTTGTTAAATTTTTGTTGAGTTTTCCTCTGTGAGTTGGAGAAAATTAAACAGTCCTTTAGAGAAGACCAAGAAGAATGAAAATATTAATGATGAATCATTTCCTCTTTGCTTCATTGGGAACCTAAAAAAGCATTCAAAGTGCCATGTGAAGACCAGGGCTTTGGCACTTGACACACCTTTTTAAATTGTGATTCATAGAGTTCTAACAGTGAGAACTTTACTCAGAATTAGTCCTTTTAATGATGAACATGCCATCATCTATAAAGGGAGAATTCTATTAACATTTTAGGATTGTTTTGAAGCTAAAATGAGATTGCATGGCATCCAGAACAATATCTCACTCAAAAAGACATCTCATTTCATTTGCAGTCTTTGAAGCTCTCCTCTCACTACTTCTAATTTTAGAAAGTAAAGGTTCACTTGGGAAATTTGCTATCTGGCCTGTGTGATGACCCAATGAAGAAAGGTCCCTTTTTCCAATGCTGGGTGAAGGAAGACTTTTCAGAGAGAGTAGAAACACTATTTAGAGTTGAAAGCCTCTGAAAAGAAAATACAAATGAGACCCTATCCACCCCGCAGTTGGGCAACTTTGTTCATAAGCTCTGCCTTCCCTTCCTCTATTCACTGTGCTATATCAACCCTTAAAAAGGACTTTTACCTTGTCCTTCTCATTAATGTCTAGAATCTAGGGAGACTCAATCTTTGCTAGTTTGAAGGTACTAAAGCTAATGCTGGTGCTAAATGTGTTCCTTTTTCTCTTTCTTATGAATTCTTGACTTAAGCTGAGATCCTTGGGATTGACTGGAATGAGAGACAAGGGGAACTTGACCTGTTGGTGCCCCCGAACTTCCTGAGAAAGAGAAGACCCAAATGGATGCCTCAGCATATGGTTTCTGGTTTAGTTTCTGCTCTGCTTCTGGAATTTCCGCTTTCCTTTTTAACTGCACTGAAGAAAAGCCGTGTCTTCTAATATCTCTTGGTTCATCTGATGATTCCCATCCCATATTATCTTTGAAGGAAATTATATTTCCCAAAGTTGATTATTAATTCCCATCCCAATTCCTCTTCTCACCACCATCAAGAGATTCCCTTGGATATGGGCAGGTTTGTGACTTGCATGGAACCAAAAGAATGTGATAGAAGTGATTCCATGTGACAGCCAAGGCTGTCATAAAAGGGGATGCAGCCTCCATCTCATGAGTTTGGGTACTCATTTTGGAGCTCCTAGTCACTGTGGCTGTCCGGTGATCCTGAGACCATCACAATGAAGAGACCACCTACACCCACTCCAGCTGTAGCAGCCCAGACAAGCTCTCAGGTGACAGCCAACAACAGCTACCGGTCTGCAAGCTGTCACAATTCTGCAACCAAGCTAACCTCTTACTATATCTACATGACAGAACTCAAGTAATACAAGTCTTTCCAAATGTCTGACCCATAAAATTATAAGCAAAGAGGTTTTTCTTTTTTTATCCTAAGACTTAGTGTGTTTTTCTTATACAGCAAGAGTAACAAGAATACTCTTGAATGAGCATAAAAACCATATTTTCTCAGTTTATCTGTTTACCTGGATTAGCTCTAATTTCTTTGTTCTATCCTATGGGGAAAAGAAAACTTCCATAGATTTCTCATTTGAAGCTTCCATCAATCTCTTTTATGCCTAGAATTAAACTTTCATATCTGAGCTGACACGGAGGAATGAAGTATATCTGGCTATGGTGAAAATATGTTTGCTAGAATGTAGATTTGACAAGCTAGTCAAAAACATTTCTTTCCATTTTTTATAGCACATTTTTTTCTCTATTAGAAATACTTTGATATCCTTGCTTCAAAAATCTGTGGGACATAGTCCTTAAAGTCTGGGTAAGATAAAGTACAGATTCAAATATCCTAAAGAAGTGCTGCTGAGTTTTAGCTTTAAGAAATTACCAGGAGATTTCCAGCATGCCACCAAAGAGAGGCTTTGAGTATAGAAAAGGAGGAGACCCAGCTTTTTGTGTTTTTATGGCTATGGGTCAGGAAAGAAGCATCCCATGTACTTTCTTCACATCTAATAAATGCAGAATACTCCTGGTCATCTAAGAGAGTTTAATAAAATAAAAGACATTGGAAATAAAAGATTCCATAGAATTCATGTCCACCCAAGTATTGGAATCCCCATGTTATCCTAACCCAAGATCAAAATTAAGAGTCTGGGATGCTCTAATATATAGAATGTAGGAATTGTGCTTCATTGCTCTTTAAAGTTAAGTGCTCAAATGAAACCACAGAGAATATGGCCCAGGGCACACACACAGTTCACAGCAGCAAACTCAACCATTTCTAATTATCCCACAAAGAATAATTCCATAAAAATAAACAGGTAGTTGAGAGTATATAGATTTATATTTTAAATTTAAAACTTTTGAAGAAATATTATTTGGTGGGCAAATTTAGTACCACTGAGTGTTCTTACTTTTGGAGAGGTAAGACAAGACCATTTAGAAAAGCAAACAAAAAATTGTGCCATAGAAACCTCTCACTTACATCCAATTGAAATGTGTATCTTTTTTTTTTTTTTTGTATTGAACAAACAAAACCTCCCTGAATATGCAGGAATAATTAACAAAATTAACTGACCTTCCTCATATTTAAGTATGACTGTTCAAATACTACTCAAAAACAATTCATGCTTCTGGCAAGTGATTTCCAGATGGCATCTTCACTGGAGAAGTCCTTCAATTACAATTATATAAAAGGTGCTCTATTACCAACTAAGCCCTGGAACTATATTTAAAATTATAAAAAATTGATCAACTGTATATTAGTTTTAAGAAATTTTTGGATAATATAAAACAGAGTTGAAAATAGAAAATGAGAACCCAATTCTGAATACAAAAATTTTTAGGTTAAGCTTTTTTTTCTTTTTTTCCTTTGTCGCTGGGTAGTTCACTTTTCCTTCTTTGCTCATTCAAGCAAATAAACTCTGTGTTTATCACCCTAGGAAAAGAAAGTGAAAGGATGACAGAGCAAGTTATGGTTAAAGGGTCCTAGCTTTGGATTGCAATAGCCCTAGTCCTTAAGATAATGGAGAGAACTCTGTGCATGAGCATCATTGTGGGAGAATAAAACCATGGGAAACAGTGATCTCCTACAAAAGAAAAAATGAAAAACTCATGAAAGAATGGGTGAGACTTTTGTGATGAAGAGAGATGGAAGGGGATATGATGAGTTGGTGGATCTCAGAAGGAGAAGTAGTTACTGGAAGGATCTGTTTCTCCCCCGGGGTGGCTTACCACTCCATTTCACCTGAGTGTCTATTGTTCTTAGCTCTGTGCTCTGATCTGAGAGGTGGTTCTTTCCCATATATGTTGGACTCTGCAGTTGAATAAGGTTTTAGCCTTCTGCCTATCTGCAGAAGTTGAGAGCCAAAGATAAGTTGAAATCTGAACAATCATAATTCCCTTTAACCCAACCATAGCATTTTATTGATTAAAACTATTTTAACAGTTTTATAGACTTCCTACTCCTGACTTGAATCTAATACAATCAACAAAATTCCACCCACAATTCTTTTTGAGACAGACTTGGGCAACACTGTTAGAATTCATAGTTCCTGAGAGGAACACAAAGCCCCTATCAAAGAGCATCCAAAATTCGTAACATTGTAAACAGTCGTATATGATCTTATCTTTCTAGCAAAGGATCTTGACATCCTTTATTTTGTCTTTACATTGAGGTCATTTCTCACCTTGAGACTATTTCACTGCCTGGTGAAACTTAAAATCAGAGTTTTGTTTTCAAACCCAGTAAGATCGAGTGTGTCTTCATTTCCTCTAAATTCCCCCACAAACAATAGTGGTGATCTTAAAGAAATTAGAATTAGAACTGCCAAGTGGCCACCAATCCCACTTCTGGATACATATCTGAAAGAAATTAAATCATCACCTCAAAAAGATACTTCTATGCTCATTGTGGTATTATTCACAATAGTCAAGACATAGAAACAACTTAAGTGTCCACTGTGAGACAAATACATAAAGAATGTACTAGGTATGTACAATAAAATGTTTTCATTCTTAATAAATGGAGAAAGCCAGGAATGGTGGCTCCTGTAATAATACCTACATGAGAGCCTGAGTCAAGAGAATCACAAATTCAAGGCCACTCTGGGCAACCTAGTAACAGCCTGTCTCAAAATAGTACTCTAAATGTAGAAGGGCGGAAGGTGTAGCTCAGTGGTAGAGCACTTGCCTAGCACATGTGAGGCCCTAGGTTTGAGACCTAGTACCACACACACAAAAGGGAGGAGATCCTGCCACTTGCCAAAACATGAATGAACCTGGAATATGTTGTTTTAAGTGAAATAAGCCAGACACAGGAAGAAAAGTATTGCAAAACATTGCATAACCTTGTTTTTATATAGAATCTTTAAAAAAATAAAATGAAAAGTGAAACTGAAAGAGAATAAAACATTGGTTACAAAGGATGGGTGAGGGTAGGAGTAAATAGGGAATATCGTCAAAAGATACAAAGTAACAGATATATAGAAGGATATAAGACTACAGATCTAATGTCCAATATGAGGGCTATAGTTAATATTATATTGTATTTAGTAGTTTTGTTTAATGAATAGACTTTAGCTACACTTTCCACACAATTGGTAACTATGAGCTATGATGGATCTGTCAAATTTACTTATAGTATTTACATATACTATAAATGGTGCCTATCCCATGACATCATGTTCTAAACTTTAAGTATACAAAATATTTATTTAAAAAGTTAAGAATTTCTGTCCATGAAAAGATATTATTACAAGGGTGAAAAGTCAAGCCACAATGTAACAAAAGATAGGAACAGAGATGGATTTACCATGAGGCTAGTCAGGCCTACCTACATTTTCATGAACCTTTTCAAGGCTTTGGGTAAAGTCTTAGCAATGAGTTCACAAGGAAAAATGCTGTTGAAGAATTTATCATACCATGTTTTATCATGTTAACTGCAATTGGTTGCACATCATCTTGATCTCTGTTGTGTCTGTTCTTAGATTAAGTGACATTGAATGTGTCTCAATTTCTTTGAGATCTTCTGAAAAAATATATTGAATTAGGGAAATGTATTTTGGGTCCAGTGGAAAATATTTGTGTTGTTCACAGTCCCTTCTTTGTAAAGTTGTTATTCTTTTCACAGCGTGTAGAAATGACTTCTATTACTCACTCAGAAGCATGTCACAGAGGTGCATGTGTCAAGACACATGAATGTGACATAGAATGTCTAATGATAAAATCTTTTAATGTATAAAGCAATAAGGTAATTTGTGGGAAAGACTTGCATTCATCTGACACCTAAAATTATAAGCAAAGGAATCAATTCCCCTTGGATGTTAGTCAAATACAAGTACTCTCTTGTCAAGAATATGTTTAATAGTTATAAAGGTGGATTTTTTTTTCTTTTTTGATAGGAATCATAAAAAGTAGAATTTATCATAATTCATCCTTGTGTTGAGCATCCTGTTGGACATTAATCCAAAGAATGCTAAAGAATATTCACATTTAAAAAATTAATTCCTTGAGGGGCTGGGATTGTGGCTCAGCAGTAGAGTGCTCGCCTAGCATGGGCAGGACTCGGGTTTGATTCTCAGCACCACATAAAAATAAAGACATTGTGTTGTGTCCATCTACACCCAAAAATAAATAAATATTTTTTAAAAAATTTAATTCCTTGAAATCTCATAGATTACAAGTGTAATTTTATAAAACTTTTTCTAATATTCACAAACATCTTAAAAGTGAACATGACATTATTAATGAGTTTTGAAGCAGAAAAGCACAATTCTAAGCTATTTATAATAAAAAAGATTTAAATAACCTATGCTAGAAAAGACAATTATTCTCATATTTTCTTTCAAAAATTAATATTACAAAATGTATTGCTATATAAAGACTAATATATAGACACAATTTTTTGAAATATTAAAGTGGTACAGTTTAGGATGCAATTAACAAATTTTAAAAATTCTTTTTTTTGATTTTTAAAACATGTCAGCTTTTAAAACATGCGATGAATTATAATTTCTTTTGTTGATCTAAACATATATGCAATTCTGTAAATAAACTTGGTGTTAATTTTCTGATAGGGAGTCTTCCCAAAATGGTGTGTTTTACCCTACTCCTTCTGGATCTGTTTCTGTTTTCTATAATCAAAAACACTATTTGTGCTTGACCTTATCAGGAAACCACCTATCTGCTTGCTGGTGATCAATAAGTCCTTTAAGCTCTTTTACTCTTTTATTCTTTTTCCTATTTTATTCCTCCTACTGGATAATCTCAAACAACTTGTCTTTCAATTTGGTGATTTTTCTTCAACTCAATTGAGTCTGCTATGGAAATTCTCTGCTATTTTTTTTTCAATTTATTCATTGTATTATTCAGCTTCAGAATTTCTGTTAATTCTTACAGTTTCTATCTCTTTATTGAACTTCTAATTTTATTTTTCATGATATTGTTTAGTTGTTTATGTACTCTATGTAGCTTCTTTTAAAATGATTATTTTATTAAGATAAGCTTCTTTAAGGTGGTGATCCTAATACTTTGTTAGGAAACTTTTAAGTATTCATTTCTCTATGACAAATAAATCTTGTCCTTGACTCTTTGTGATTATCATAGCCTTGTGCTTGTGTCTGTACATTAGAAAAACCAATCACTTCTTAGATTCTTTTTAGACTTGCTTTGACATGAAAGTTTTTTACCAGTCATGCTGGCCAGAGATTTTTAAGAAGGCCATTTGATGAGGTCTATGAGTGGGCATACTAATGGAGTATGTGGGTGGGAAGGCCTGGTTCTGGGGCCCTGGAACTTCTTCTGAGATTGGTATACTGGTTGTTGAGAATCACCAACCTCCTTTTTTTCTTATCTATCCCCAGGTGACCCAGCCATGTTGATTCTTACAATGTTCTGGATGAGATGTAACAGATGTTGCAGGACCAAAAAAAAAAAAAAAAAAAAAGGCTGACATATTTCATGAGGTTATTGTTGTTACCCTGATGTACTCTGACTTATTTGGTCTGATCCATGCCTATTCATCTTTTACTCCTCTTTTCTAGCTCCCTCCCTGCCAGACTTGGTAGTTTCTCAAGAAGCCTCAAGAAAGTCTCAAGAATTCTAGGCTCCTTCCAAAATTTGGCTTTTTCTTTTGATATGCCCAATATTTGGAAAGTTCTTCTTTCCAGTCTTTACTTGTTTTTTCTATCCTTACCTTCGATGCTATATACTCAGAAAGGCTATCTTTTCTACAGTAGATCTTTCTTTCTAATTATCTATCATGTCACTCTCTGAAAAATTTTTATTGCACTTTTCCAAAAGTATAATGGTTTATTTGCTTGACGTTTTAGTTTTTTCTCCAACTTCACAGAGATCACATCTATCTAGATCTACCAGTTATTCTAAGTAGCTAGAGTAATGACATGCAAATGCAATTTGGCTAATAAGTATTAAGTGAATAATATAAAAATAGGGTAAAAGTGAAAATAAAAAGCTGATACACATTGGATATTAAGAGTATTTCAAAAGATGATGTAATATAAATTGAAATGACAAATTCACAAACTATGTGGGCTTTTATAATTGACGTTTTTCTCTTTGCCTAATCTACTGAAGGGTTTGCTATGTTGTAACATGAGTCAGTATTTTATTCCTTTATATTGCTAGATAATATTCTATTTTATGGATGTAGAATAATAATTATTATTCCTTTATCAACATGTTTATGTTCTGAAATAAAAATGGAAAATTCCAAAAATAAACAATTGAAAAGTTTTACAGCATATACTCTGTAGCAGGATGAAATCTAAAATTATCTGGCTTTGCATCACCCTGAATGTGAACATCTCTTTGTCCTGTGTATTCACATTATCACAACATAACCATCTCAGTTATCAGAGTAACTGTCATGACATGTATACAGTTGAACCCATGGTTTCAAGATTCAACTGGGGGTCTTCAAACTTATCCCCTGTGGATAAGGGAGGATTCCTATGCTTGTTACTATTGGGATATCATTGCTTTACAGTTCTCTCAGCTGGCAGAGTGAGGTTTTATATATATATATATATATATATATATATATATATATATATATATATGGAAATATATAAATATGTATTATTTATATATTTTTCATAAACTAATATAAAATATATATTTATATATATAAACATATATGTGGAAATATATATACATATTATTAGATGTGAATTCATACTGATGCCTCTAACTCTAATCTATTATTATATGATCATTGCATCCTTCTTCCCTTGATTATCCATAAACTTTCACTTCAATAGAAAGAAAACTTGTTCCTAATATCTGCCACCCATTTATTTACATCTTTGATTCTAGCACACATATGGACCGGTTTTATCATTGTTAAATTGTACCCCTGTAGGAATAAATAAATCTTTATTAAGTAGACAACAATGTTGATGTGGAGTTCTTTCTGTCTTTAGCTTCACAGGTGCCACTCATTTCCAAAGTGACTTGTATTTACTAATTTCTGCCATTCCCATTGCCTCTAGTGAGCTGTTTCATATGTTCATAATAGAGTTAAATTCTTTGTCACAGTCTGAATATCATTCCTGGATTCCTTGACCTCCTAAAATCTTTTTTTTTAAAGTGTGAGTACATAAGATTCATTCTTTGTGCTATTAAGTTTCATGGATTTTGACAAATGCATATAGTCATGTATCCATCATTTTGGCATCAAACAGAATAATTTCACAGTCTTATAAATTGTCCTGTGCTTCATCTCTGAAACGGAAGCAACTATTGATATATATTACATTACTGCAATTTTGCCTTTGCTAGACTGTAATATGAATGAAAAGTTACAGCCTTGCCAAACTTCTTCCTTTCACTCAGCAATAGGAATTATGATTCATGCATGTTTTTACATAGCTTAATTATTCACTAATCCCTGAATAGTATTCCAATTTTGGTGATGTACCACAGTCTGCTTATTCATTTGTGTATTGAAGGCCATCTTAGTTGTTTCCCATTTTTGGTAATCATGAATGAAGATTGCATAAACATTTATTTATATGTGTGTATGTGTAGTCATAAATTTTCATCTAAATTATATTTTTGTAAATAATATAAATACCTAAATTATTTATTGTTGGATTAGATAGCAGACTTATATTGAACTTTATAAGAAACTGCCAAACTTCCTTCCAGAGTACCTGTGTCATTTTGCACTCCCAGGATTGTTAGTAAGAACTGCTGTTGTAGGACATCCTTCTCAGCATTAAGTATTGGTTTTCTTCTCCCTTTCTCTCTCTCTCTCTCTCTCTCTCTCTCTCTCTCTCTCTCTCCCTCTCCCTCTCTCTCTCTTTTTTTTTTTTTGGTTATTCACATTTGTTTGCACTTTAGTCATTTTAGTAAGGGTATAATGCTTATTTAAATTTGCAATTCTATAATGACATATGATATTGAGCATATTCTCAAGTGCTAATTTGCCTTCTATATTACTTTTTTGATTGGATGTCTGTTCAGATCCTTTGCCCATTTTTTAAAAAAATTGAATTGTTTTCATATTGTTGAGTTTAAGAATTCTTTCCATATTTGTGGTAAACAATTTTTGTCAGATATATTTTATAAATATTCTCTTTCTGTTTGTGGTGTCTTTTAATTTTCTTAACAGAGATTTTCACACAGAAGATAGTTTAGATTTGGGGGTGGGTAGGTACAGGGATAGAACTCAGGGGCACTCAAACACTGAGCCACATCCCCAGCCCTATTTTGTATTTTATTTAGAGACAGGGTCTCATTGAGTTGCTTAGCACCTAGCTTTTGCTGAGGCTGGATTTGAACTTACGATCCTTCTGTCTCAGTCTCCTGACCTGCTGGGATTATAGGCATTAGCCACCACAGCTACTAAAAAAAATGTAGATTTTAATGAAGTCCAACGTATCAATATTTTTTTTTTGAGCATAGCACTTTTGGTGTTATATTTACAACTGCATCAATAAACCCAGGGTCCACATAGATTTTTCTCAGCATTTTTTAAATAAAGAGTTTTACTAAAACATAATTAAAGTACACCGATATTCAGTTTGAAGCTTAATGAATCATTATAGAGTGAACATATCCACTTAACTACCAACTTGGTCAAAATATAGACTACAACCCAGGGGGCAAATCTGGCCTGCCACCTGTTTTTGTACAGTATGCAATTTAAGAAGTTTTTTTTTATATATATATTTTAAGTGGTTGGGTAACATAAAAAGGAGCATTATGTTTCATAAAATTTACACAAAACTATAGGAAATTCACAGTTTTGTGTATATAAACAGCCACTACTCGTTTAGAAATACATTATCTATAGCTACATTCACATTACACGTGCAGTCAAGTTATTACTACAGAGATCATATGGCCTTCAAAGACCAGATTTTTTTACTGTTTGGTAAGTAAAAGAATTGTTAGCAGCAGTCACTAGGCTGTTTAGTAGATCTCAATAGATAATTTGCATTGCATAAAGAATTTGCATCTTTTAACTATGACCTCTGCATATTCTCCTTTCCCCTGACCCTGATAACCATTATTCTCCTTTTTTTCCATGAGTTTGATAATTTTAGATTCCACATGTAAGTAAAATTATATAATACATATTTTTCTGTTTGACTTATTTCAGTAAATAGAATATCCTCTGGTTCATCCATTAGGTTTCAAATAGCAGGAATTCCTTCTTTTTAGTGGCTTCATGATATCTCATTATCTGTATATAATAAATTTTATTTTGCCATTCTTCCATCAATGGACATTTGTGTTGTTTCCTGATCTTAGTTATGGTAAATAAAGCTACAAGTGCATAGAAGTACAAGTAACTCTTCTAGATCCTGATTTCAATTTTTGGTATATCTATCCAAAAATGGGACTGTTAGATCATGTGGTACATCTATTTTTAAGCTACTGTGGAATCTCTGTACTATTTTCTATTATGGTCGCACCAATTTACATTTCTACCTACAATGTACAAGTTTTACCTTTCTCCACATCCTCACTAATACTTATTTTTTTGTGTTCTTTTTTTAAATAACAAAAAGGCAACCTAACAATTATGAGGTAATATCTCATTGTGATATTGATTTGAATCTCCTTGATAAGTAGTTGCAATGAGAAACTTTTCATGTATCTGTTGACGATGCATTCTTTCTTTGGAGAAATTGATATTTAGCTCATTTCTCCATTTTTCAACTGGTTTATTTTATTTTTGTTGTTCAGTGATGCATTCCTCCATATTTTGTATATAAACTTAATCAGATGTATGCTTTGCAAATATATTATTCTATCCCATAGATTTCCTTTTCATTTTTGTGATTGTTTTCTTTGTAGCAAAGAAGTTTTTAGTTTGAGGCAATCCCATTTTTTCCTTTTATTTCATGTGATTGTGGTGCCATATCAAAAAAAAAAAAAACATTGCAAACACCAATGTCTTTCTTTCTGTTTGCTTCTAGGTCTTACATTTACCCCTTTATTACATTTTGAGTTGAATTTTAATAAAATAAGGGACCAATTTCATTCATTTGCACATAGATATCCCATTTCTCCAACACTCTTTCTTTCTTTTTCTTTTCTTTCTTTTTTTTTTTATTTTGTAGTAATAGATTGACAGAATGCCTCTATTTTATTTGCTTATTTCTATGTGGTGCTGAGAATTTAACTCAATGCCTCACCTATGCTAGGCAAGTTCTCTGCCACTGAGCTACAGCCCAGCCCCCCACACCATTTCTTGAAGAGATATTGTGTGTTCTTGGCATGCTTATTGAAAATTAGTCAAATCATCTATGCACAGGAAATCTATGTCCTGTATTCTGTTCCATTGGACCATGCATCTGTTCTTATGCCTGTACCAAGGTGTTTTAGTTACTATAATGTTGGAATGTAACTTGAAATCAGGAAGGATGATGTTTTCAGTTTTGTTCTTCTTGGTAACGATTGCTTTGTTTATTTCATTTCTTTGTAGTTTTATATGTTAGGATTATTTTTTTTCTAATTCTAGGAAAAACATTATTAGAATTTTGATAGGTGTTACAAGTAATCTGTAGATCAATTTTGGTACTATAGACACTTTAGCAATATTACTTCTTCAAATCTGTGAATATAGAATACCATTATTTGTGTCTTCTTTGATTTCTTTCATCAATATTTTTTAGTTTCAGTGTACATGTTTTTTTCTACTTCTTGATTAAGTTGACACCCAATTCTTGGTGTCAATGTTATTATTGCTTACTGTTATTGATTCTAGTGTAAATGGGATTGTTTTCTTAATTTCTTATGTTCATTGCTATTGTATTAAGAAGAAATTGATTTTTGTATGTTGTTTTGTATTCGTAACTTCCCTGAATGTTTATAGTTGTTGTTACTTCTTATGTTAGCTTTTGGTTGCTATGACTAAAATATCTGACACAAACAACTTCAAGGAGGGAAGGTTTATTTTGTCTCATGGTTTCAGTCCATGGTCAGCTGGCCTGAATACCTAGGGCCTGAGGTAAAGCAGAACATCACAGTGGAAGGGTGTAGCAAAGGAAAACTACTCAACTCATGACAGCTGAGGAAGCAGGGAGAGAGAGAGAGAGAGAGAGAGAGAGAGAGAGAGCGAGCACAATGAATGGACCAGATTTAATCCATAAGGGCACATCCCCCAGTGACTTACTTCCTCTAACCATGCCCTACCTATCTACCATTTTCACCTTCTCCCAGTAGTTCATTCAAATTATTCATATTAAATGGATTAATCCACTGATGAGGTTAGAGCCCTCATGATCCAATCATGTCCAAGTAGATCCACCTCTGGACTTTGTTGCATTGGGATCCAAATCTTTAACACATCAACTTTAGGGTACCATTTGAAACCTAAAGCATAACAGTTCTACCAGGTGTGTGTCCATGCACACTTGCAGTGGAGTCTTTATAATTTTCTATGTGTAAGATCATTAGTAAGTGAACAATTTTACTCCTTCCTTTATAGTTTGGAAATCTCTTATTACTTTTTCTTTCCTAATTGCTCTGGCTAGGACCTCTCACATGTTGAGTGGAAGTGCCAAGGATGGGCAGTGGGTACTTTATTTTGCTCCTGATCTTATAGGAAAAGTTTCAGTTTTTCACCTTTGAGTATGATGTTGGCTCTGAGTTTGCAATATATGTTGTTTGTTATGTTGAGGTAAATTCCTTCTATTCATGAAGGGATGCTGAATTTTGTCAAATTGTTTTCTGCATTTGTTGTGATAATTGTATGATTTTTATTCTTTATTCTGTTTATGTAGCATATCATATCTATTGATTTGCATATGTTTAAATCATCCTCATCTCCTAGCAACAAATCCCACTTGATGATGTATATGATCCTCTCAATATACTGTTGAATTGGGTTTGTTAGTATTCTCTTGAGGATATTTGTATCTCTATCAGAAAATTGGTCTATAATTTTCTTTTCTGATAGGATTCTTGTCTGTCTTTAGTGTCAAGGTAATGCTGGCTTTGTAGAAAAAGTTAGAAGTGAGCCCTTAGCAACATTTTGAAAGAGTTTGAGGCTGCCAGTACCTGGGCTTTTATATCCTGGGAGAATTTTGATTAAAAATTCAGTCTCCTTACTCATTATTAGTCTTTTTAGATTTCCTATTTATTCTTCCTATTTCTTCATTCTTGGTAGATCATTTCAAGTAATTTAGCCATTTATTCTGAATTATCCAATTTGTTGACATTTATCTGTTCATAGGAGCTTCGCATAATCCCTGTATTTTTCTAGTATGCATTTCAATGTGACCTCCTTTGTCATTTTATTTATTTGAGTCTTCTCTCTTTTTTCTTAGTTAATATAACTAAGAATTTTAAATTTTGTTTAGCTTTTCAAAAAAGCCAACTCAGTTTCATCCACCATGCCTATTGTTTTTCTAGATTCTACTTAACTTATTTGGGTGAATCTTTCTTGTCCCTTTTCTTCTGCTATCTTTGGTGTTAGTTTGTTCTTCTTTTCCTAGCTACTTTAGGTATAAAGTTCAGTTTTTGAGATATTTCTTCTTTCTTAAGGTGTAGCTTATTTTTTTTTCTGTAAATTTCCCTCCTAGAATTACTTTTCTTGAATTCTGTAAGTTTTGTTCTGCCTCAATTTTAGTTTTAATTTGCTTCGATGTAGTTTTGGATTTTTCCTTTTGATTTCTTCTTTGACCCATTGGTGGTTCAGAAGTTGTACTGATTAATTTCCACATGTTTGTGAGTATTCCAATTTTCTTCCTGTTGTGTTTCTAGTTTTTTTTTTTTTTCTTGTGGTCATATACTTGACAGCATTTCAATCTTCTTAAGTTTAAGACTTGTGACCTAGCGAATGATCTATCCCAAAGAATGCTCCAGGTGAACTTGAGGAGAATGCATATCTGCTGATGTTGGATGCAATGTTCTACAAACGTCTGTTAGACCCAGGTGATCTATAGTGCTGTTCAAGTCTGCTGGGTTTTTTTTTTTTTTTTAATTGATTTTCTGCCTGAATGATCTGTCCATTGTTGAAAGTGTGGCATTGAAAGCTCCTGCTATTATTGTAGTGCTGTCTATTCCTCCCTTCTGCTCTGTTAACATTTTCCTGATGTATTTAGGTGCTCTGACACTGGGTCCATGTATATTTTCAATTGTTATGTCCTATTGATAGATTAATCCCTTTATCACTGTATAACGACCTTCCTTCTCTTGGGACAGTTTTTTACTAAAGGCTATTTTGTCTGATGTTAGCATAGCCACCCTTGTTCACTTTTGTTTAGGGTGTGCATGTAATACTGATTCTTCTGCTTGATCAAGTCTGTTATTGAAGCTCTTTACTGAATTTTTCCAGTTCAGACATTATATATATATATTGGTTCGTTTAAGTTTTCTGTATCTTCATTAAATTTCTAATTTAATTCATGTATTATTTTCCTTATTTGATTTGGTTTTCTATCTGTGTTCTCTTGTAGCTCACTGAGCTTATGTAAGATATTTTTAATTATTAGGAAATTTATAAATCTCCATTTATTTGGGGTCAGCCACTGGAGTTTTATTTTTTTTTTCCCTTTGGAGATGTCCTATTTCCTTGATTTGTCATATTCCTTAAAGCCTTACATGTCTGTCTTTGTATTTGAAGAAGCAGCAATATCCTCCACTCTTTATTGACTGACTTGAGGAGGGAAAGCCTTTTGCCAGGGAGCATGGCTAGAAATTCTAGGGGTTATCAGATCTTTTCTATGGATGCATCCATTTCACATTGCTTTACAAGGGATAAGAAGTAGAACTGGATGCCTTTCTCTCAATCCTGAAAAGCCAGGCCTGACCTTATTGTCACTAAGGCAGTGCCATAAGGTGTTAAAAGTTGTGCACCTTCTCCCAAAACAGCAGTGTCAAGAAGTCTGTTAATATTTGCAGCTGCTGTTGAGATCTGTGTTCTGCCTGAAGGACCTTGTCAAGCTGTGACCAGGGACATGCAGGTGCTATCCACAGGGGGGCATTCAGAGTGTTGGGGTCATGATTCTCCTATGGTTATGGGAAGGAGGGTGAAGTGGGTCATTCTGCTGGCTTCATGAGACAGTCTCTTGGTGGAGTCTGAAAACTAGTTAGCAGGATCCATGGGTCGCTGTTGAAAATGGCATGATACTTTCTGTACACTTTCTCCCCTTCTCCCTGCTTCTACACATCCTCAGACAATTCCTCTGCACCTATCCCCTCAGTGTTGTAGATGGAGTGAGAGAGAAGTGGATGTCCTGGGAAGTGTCTCCCAAGTCTGGGAAGACGGGCATTCACTTTGTTCTCAGTTTCCCCTGTGAGTAAATTATGGGCCTAAGGGGTTGTCTGTCAGCATCAAGCTGGGTTGCCTTAGGGAAGGGATGACATGAGTGAAGGGAAACTTCTTCTCGCCCTCCAGCAGGGTGCTGGCATCTCAGCTAGACCCCAGCACTCCCACACAGTTATTCTAGCTCCTGAGTGGTTGCCCAACTTGGTGTTTCTGTGAGAAGATGAGAAACTGAGCTTCCTGATGCTCCAGCTTGCTGCCATCACGATATTGCATTTCCGATTAACATTTTAATATTTACAAAGTCTCTATTAATGCTAAATTTTTAATTTCTGATATTGGGAATATGATCTTTTTTCCCCCATTCTTTCTTATGTTCAATATGTCTACAGGTTTATCAATTTAAATGATCTTTTAGCCTTATTGATATTTTTTGTTTTATTGATTTCTGCCCCTATCATTTTTCTTATTTCTTTTATATTTTTTTTTGTGTGTGTCTTCTTGTAATAAATGCTTAACACCTCTATTTTCAGTCTATTTTGTTTTGTAATATGTGAACTTAAGGTTCATTTTCCTCTGTGAACTGCTTTATTCACTTTCTGGTTTTGATATGCTATTTTCACTAATATTTAAACCAAATATTATCTAACCTTCATTATGTTTTTTTTTGTTTCAAGGTTTATCAAGATGTGCATTTTGATTACTATTTAAGGGTTTGGGGATTTTATTCCTAGGCTGATTTTTTTGTGGTCAGAATCAAGAACATCCTCTGTAGGATTTCAAATTTTCAAAATTTCTGGACGTCTTACTGAGAAAGAGTTTTTATAGCCTATTTTGATAAATATTTCATGTGTGCATTGAGTTAATATATTCTAAAAGTTATACGACATATTACAGAAGTATACAAACATATATTACTAATCTTATTAGATGCAAAGAAATTTATATATTTTATAATTTCCAGTTGACTTCATCAGTATGATAGGTCTTTACATTTCCAGTCATTATTTTGGTGTGAGACTACTGGCAATAAATTTTCTTTTTGTTTTTCTTAAAAATATTTTATTATCTGTTTTGGTTTAGATATGAGGCAACCCCCCCCCCCCCAAAAGTTCCTGTGTTAATGCAGGGATATGCAGAGGTGAAATGATTAGGTTATGAGAACTATAACCTACTCAGTTCATCCTAGTTTGAATGGACTTCCTGGGTGGTAACTGTAGGCAGGTGGGACATGGCTGGAGGAGGTGGGTCACTGGGAGTGTGCCCTGGAAGGGTTTATTCTTTCTATGTGTCTCTCTCTTTGCTTCCTGACCACCATGAGGTGAGCAGCTTTCCACAGTGATTTTTTGCCTCACCTGGGGTCACAGCAATGGAATTAGCTGTCTGTGAACTATTTTGTCTCATGGTTTAAACCTCTTAAACCATGAGACAAAATAAACTTTTCCTCCTCTAAGTTGTTTTTGGTTTTGTTTGGTTTGGTTTTTAGAGAGTTGTTTTTGGGGGGTTGGGGGAGTACTGGGGATTGAACTCAGGGGCACTTGCCCCTGAGCCACATCCCTAGTCCTTTTTTTTTAATTATTATTATTATTTTTAATTTAGAGACACAGGATCTCACTGAGTTACTTAGTGCCTTACTTTTGCTGAATTTGGCTTTGAACTCATGATCCTCCTGCCTCAGCTTCCCAAGCTGCTGAGATTACAGGTGTGCACCACCATGCCTGGCTACTCTAAGTAGTTTTTGTCATGGATTTTGGTCACAGCAATGAAAAGTTAACTAAACACACTGTCATTTTAAAATACAGAACTATAGATGAACATATTTTTATTTTAGAATTTGGTATGGTTTTACTCATTGCTGTTTTCGTCAATCTTATTATTGTCTCTTTGAAGTTAATTAACTTTCTTTTTCTCAGATTGCTTTTAAGGTTTTCACTTTGACTTTGGTTACAACAATTTTACTATATGCTTAAGTGCAGATTTCTTTGTGTTTTTTCTGCTTATGGTTTGCAGAGCCTCTTGAACTTGATCTTCATGGTTCATTAGATATTATGAAGTTCTTAACCTGAAACACTAAACAATTTTTTTCTGCCCCATTCTTTCTCTCCTTTTCTCCTGAGATTCCAATTACACATATTTAGGCTTTTTGTCAGGCCTATTTTTCTTTACACATTTCTCTTTGTGTTTTAATCTACATATTTACTACTGATCCACATTTTAATTTTCTATTAATTGGTTCTGTTGTAACCATGTTGCTGTTGAACTCACCTACTAAAATTATTTCAGCTGTAGAATTTCCACTTGACTTTTTTTTTTGGTGGGGTACTAGAGATTGAACTCAGGGGCACTCAACCACTGAGCCACGTCCCCAAACCAATTTTGTGTTTTATTAGAGACAGGGTGTCATTGAGTTGTTTAGCGCATCGCTGTTGCTGAGGCTGGCTTTGAACTTGTGACCCTCCTGTCTCAGCCTCCGAGCCGCTGGGAATTCAGGCATGTGCCACTGTGCCTGGCTCCACTTGACTTGTTAAAATTGATTTTAGTTCGACAGTAACATTTCCCATCTATTTTCCTGAACACATGAACTGTAATTCTTTTTTCAAAAACTTCCTGATAATTTCAAATTCTGAAGTTATATTGTATATCTAGAGCTTTATTGCATTATGGCTTTGTTCCCTTTCTCTTTTTATCTATTGATTTTTTTTTTTTTGGTCATCTTATCATTTTTTCTATCATGTTTAGTTTTATTGTATTTTTAATATAAAGGCTTTAGATGATTTATATTCCCTCAAATAAAATTTAATTTTCCTCTGGCAGACCACCTTGGGAAGACCATCTTGATTTAATCAGTAATTAAGATGTCTTAGGATCCTCATACAGACTTTGTGAGGACTGGCCTCCTTCCAGTTTGCTCTTACTCCTAGAAGGAATCCTTCAAGGGTCTCAAATAAATGTGCTCTTTCTAAGATCACTCTCTTTCCTATAGCAGACTTTAAAATATTCTCTCTTTCTCTCTCATCTTTCAAATGCTTTGGGATTACTTAATTCTCTAATTAGTTTCTTAATCTTTTACATTTCTCTGATTTCTCAGTCTCTTAAAAATTAACGAATTTCTCAAGAGAAAAATGCATGCATGTAGAATATTTGGTTTGCTTTTCTGTGATACCCTTTTCTCTAAGATTCTGGACCCTCAAATCCACCCATCTCCATAACGGAAGTTCAAGAGGTGGGTCAGATAGAGAATGGGAGGGCAACCCAAAGATTATAAGGAAGAAAACTGCTTCTACCCAGAGATCTAGCAGAACAAACCAGAATCAGAGCAGAGGCTTCCAGAACAGAGATTCATTGGATTAGACAAAGGGGAATGAATAGAAGAGAGGGAGGATGGGAATAGGAAAGACAGTACAATGAATTGGACATAATTTTCCTATGTTCATACATGAGTACACTACAGTGGAGCTCCACATCATGTGCAAGCACAAGAATGGAATCCTAAGTTATATTCTATATATGTATAATATGTCCAAATCCACTCTGCTGTCATGTATATATGTATTTATACATATATTTATTATATATGTATATAATAATATATTTATTATATATGTATATAATAATAAATCATGTTGTTTATTTGCTGGTTCAAAATTTTTCTGACCAAGAACAGAACAACTCTAGAATAAAGAAACCATTTCAGCAGTAGCTAATTTTGTGGGTCTTGTTCAAGATGTTTTAAAATAGAATGGAATGGCATGGGATAGAATAGTGCAGAATCATATAGATATAAACTAATATATATATATATATATATATATATATATATATATATATACACTAACATCAGTCTTGCTTGCAAGAAGAAAAGAAAGATTAAGTTCAGAAAACACAATGGTCTTTTCTAATAAATACATATGTTAAAGAAAATAAAAACAAAAGAACAGAGGCTTCCAAAACAATGAGGGTCCTATGGAGATGCAGCCAGTGTTAACCATAATTCCATAAGGTTCCACCTTCCAATTCCCCTGTTGGAACAAACCTAACTGGTAGTTGGGAAAAAGAGTCTGAGAAATATAAAAGCAAGCTTCTTTGTGCAGAGCAGAGGAAGAACACGCTCTCTATCGAAAAGCAAAAACCAAATAACTAGAAAAGTTCTTTTAGACACAGATGCTGTGATACAGCAGGAAGACGGATAGAACTGAAGACTCCCGGGTTCAATGCATTACCTGTACTCACTGAAAATATCAGACAAAACAGAAAATTAAAAAAAATACCTTAGGCCCTGTGAAATGGCCTGTAATCCCAGCACCTTGGGAGGCTGAGGCAGGAGGATTGCGAGATCAAAGCCAGCCTCAGCAATTTAGTGAGGCCTGCAGCAACTTAGTGAGATCCTGTCTCTAAATAAAATATTTAAAAAGTGTTGCTTTTCAATGTGACTCAGTGGTTAAGAGCCCCTGGGTTCAATTATTGTTCCCAGAAAAAAAAAAAAAAAAAGAATAATTTTCTGATTCAAAGATTTTTCTGACCAAGTACAGAACAACTTTGGAATAAAGAAACCATTACAACAGTAGCTAATTTTGTGGGTTCTGTCCAAGATGTTTTAAAATAGAATGGAATGGCATGGGATAGAATAGTTCATCTATGACATCAGAACACATAGTGGCTTTCAGGGAAGGTATTTGTTCAAAAACTTTTTTAAACTCAGCTGTGTAGGTGAGTTATTTAAAGTTGGTTTCATTTCACTGAAGAGGAAGCAGACAAGGATAATTTCATTTAAGAATAGCAAGTCAAGACCTTTTGAAGAACAGAGAAAGAGGAAAAAAGATTAAATGCTCTTGGAAAAAAAGTTCTAAAGTGGTAAGTGAAATGCAAATTTTAAATATTCCCCAGCTAGTCAATAAATCCTTACAAATGGGTGGATTGTGCATCAGAATTGAAATAAGCCCTTGAACTTTGATTTTCATTAGTCTGGGTACATGCTGTTTAAGGGATCTTTAAATTTAGGCCATCACCTTTGTTGTGAAACATCTGACAGAAGAAACAAATTACCTCCTCAGGGACTCATCTCTTTTTCCTTCATTTTTCTAGGTTATTCAAAATGAAGATAACAATGACCCCCTCCCTGGGTCTTCATCAAGTGTTTTTGGCTGGGATAAGTGTCTATAGTCAAAAGAAGGGCTTAATTTCTGGGAAGGCAATTTTCGTTGTTTTGATTAGGCAATTCTACGATGAAAGGACGAGGCATTGCATCTGAGTGGAGTCAGCTGCGTTTCCTTTGTGAGCTGCTGAGGTGTTCGGGAAGGTGGCTCAGGAAACTGATGACATGGCAGGTGGGCGATGGATGGGCATGGGGGGGGGCAAGTGCTCTTCTTTCAGCCAAAAAAAAAAATGTGACTGTACTAACAAGGAGGTTCATTTTTATATTTTACTACATTTGAAAGATCAGTTATATCCATTTTGGGTAAAAAAAAGGGGGAAAGCCAAATTATGCTTCTAAAGAGGATGTTCCGACTTTCAGTTCTGGAAAGTTCAGAGGTGGGACCGGCATCAGATACAGCTTGATGGAAAGATGTGTCAAATCCTAAAGGACCTGGCTTCTTCCACCTTATGTCCTCGCTTGGCCTTCCTCTCCACGGCCTCACGCTTAGACTAACTAGAGAGCCTCCTACTCGCAACAAGCCTGGAGCAGCTTTGGGACTCACATTCTCTCTTGGTCTCAGCTTAGTGAAGGAGAAAATGACAAGTGTTGCTTTTCAATTGACTCCTTAAAAAAATCTGTTGAATCCATCACTGTAGCTTAGTGACTCGTTTTGACAGGGTCACAGCCTCCATAGAGGCCCATGCAAAGTGTGTGGGCCGTGAACAAAGGAGGAAGCAAGGTCCTTCAGAGGAAAATGAAGGTATCTAACAGAAAGGAAGCACGGAAAGAAAGGTGGGTAAATATGAGAGGAAAATGAATATGCGCTTTGTATGGTAGTCGGTTTCGCTTAACCACGATGTGAAGTCTTCCTTATATAAAAGGGATTTCCCAGTTCTTTCTTCATACATCTTAAAATGGATTCTACAGCTTTGGGAAGAGTACAGAGGATATTTCTGGGAGAAATCTTCTGCCTTGAAGACAAGGAAACAAGAAGTTTACCAGGACTTCATTTTTTTAAAAAAAGTTAATTCCTTTGACATCAACTACCTTTGAGTTTTGCTGAAAGAATGCCTATATTAATTTGCTCAATTTAGCCATTCCACAATGTGTACACATTTCAAAACATCAAGTTGCACACGACAAATAAAAAAGCTAATTTGCTGCATTTAGGACACAGAAGTAGACTTTACAATAATACTTTGAGCTGAGTATGGCAGTGCATGCCTGTAATCCCAGTGTCTTGGCAGGTTGAGGAAAGTTGAGGCAGGAGGATTGCAGGTTCAAAGCCAGCCTCAGAATCTTGGCAAAGCTATAAGCAACCTAGTAAGACCCCTGTCTCAAAATTAAAAATAAAAAGGGGGCTGGGGGTGTTACTCAGTGGTTAAGTGCTCTTGAGTTTAATTACTGTACCAAAAAACAAATTAAATAATACGTTGAATATATGTGCATTTACAGCACTAATAAGGAATGAAATATTGCCAACAAAACTAACACTCCCTGATAATCTTCCTTTCTTTCCTAGAAAAACACCATCTTGAATTTATTGCTTTGTATTCTACACCTTGATTCATGTTTTAACTAAAACGTATGAATATAAGAAATGTGCAGTACAATTTATTATGAGGAAAATTGAAGAAAATGTAATGCAAAGTAAAACTTTTGAGACTGAAAAATATTTTCATTTTCCAACCAGAAAATCATTCTGGCTATGAAGCGTCCATAGTAGCCAGCCACCTTTATCCCTGACAGAATTTTTGGAAGCATTTTATCTTGAGAACTATCTTCCAGCACGATCATCTATCCAGTTCTTATGACCACTGGAGTTATAAAGGAAAGAAAGAAGTCACTTTGGCTTTAGAAACTAGGATATAAAGCCACTTAGTTTAAACCTACCAACCTAGAGGAGTAAGCTCTATAGAGTGACAATTTTAGATGAGATTGTAGGAATTAGACTCTTTGTCAAATTGCAATAAAATCTCCCCCCGAATATCTGTCTGCCATCACTCTAACTTATGTCTCATAATACGCATTCAGCTACAACCAACTTACCGTAAGTTGCTACAATCAACTTACCGAATCACTAATCAACTATGAATAGCCCAGGTGCCTCTGAGGTTTCCTCAACTGTCTCTTAACACAGATGCCCTGTGTTGCCAAAGACCTGGGAACTTGCTTTTGCAAAGACTTCCGGAGCCCAGAGAGGAGGGAGCGCAGGGCTAAAATGTTTGGGGTAGCGTCCCTGCAATGGCTCTCACCACTTCAATTTCTTCAATTCAGTTTTTGTTTCCTCTCATAATTTTTTTTGAGTTTACACTATATTGAGTTCTATCACAGGCTTATTTTGTAGTTCAAATAGCTGATTTCAAAAACTATCTCATATCAAAAGATTATGTGTCTTTTTTTTCCTATTGAACATCACAATAAAGAAATTACGTTGGGATATTTGGGGACTTCATTCCCTCTGCTTCCCACCCCTCTTTCCCCATGCTATCTTCTTTCCTTATGTTAATAACTTTTTTTGAAATAAGTAGTGGTGGTGATGGTTAATTTTATGTGTCAAATTGCCCGCGTCACAGATGCCCAATTTTGGTCAAATATTATTCTGTTATGTGAAGGTGGCCTTGGATGTGATGAGCACTGAAATAAGTAGGCTGAGTAGCACAGATTATCCACACCAATGGGTGGGCCTCATCTGATCACCTGGAAGTCTGATGGGAACAAAAACACTGTCTCTTGAGGAAGAGGGAACTCTTTCTGCCCGATGATATTTGAACTGGGACAGCACATTTATTTATTTTTCCTGCTTTCAAACTCAAATTAAAATATCAGTGTTTTTTTTCTTCAATTTTTTGCTTTGGCTCTTTTTTTTTTTTTTTTTTTTGCTTTGAGGCCTATTAACTTTCATACTGAAACTTACTTACATCTTACGCTATCCTGGCTCTCCAACTTGTTGGCTGCAAATTTTGAGACTTTTGAGCATCCATGATCATGTAAGGCCTTATAATGTGCATGCACACACACACACACACACACACACACACACAGGCAGACCTTCTATTTGTTCTGTTTCTTCATAGAACCCTGACAGGGGTGTTTTTACTCAAAACTCAAAGCTTAAACTGAGATCATGGAGTCTCTTAGATCTTAAAGAAAGTCAGACTTATTTTAGAGGCTGTTATCTCTTTCAAAAAAGAAAGACTGAAGAAATCTTTCAAACATCCTTTACCTTTCATGCTGGCTATGCAAGGCAATTCATTTTATTCTGATCATGCACTTTCCTATGCTCCCTCTCAACTTCAGAAAGGTGGATGTTCACCTCCCTGGGAGAGTCTTTGTCTAGTTCTGCAGAGCTTTAGCACAATTAGCCTGACCTCTGCCCTTTTTATAAAAAGCTGCATGCCTTGGCTGTTAGGGAGGAGGTAGACATGGACAGAAAGGGCACACCAGCTACTCTTCCATCCAAAGAGAAAGTTAAGTATTCTTCTCTAGAAAGGCATGGAAAGACTCCATAAACATGACCACCATCACCACCAATTCTTCTGCCTGAGATGGAAACACTGTTCACATGCATTTTTATCTGCCATTTGGATTAAAACTGATGTTCTTCAAGGATTCAGATCTGGAATTGATCAGCACAAGGAGACTATGTGGCATGATGCTGGAGGGGGGCGAGGTGTGTGAATGAATGATAAATTGAAGAATTAGGAGATTGGATGGCAGGAGTGGAAGAAATCCCTGGGAAACTGATTCTCTGTGTATCTTTTCAGTCCTTCAGCAAACAGCATCCTCTGCATAGTGTTCTGTGTCAGATAAAAGAGCATTTGATCTCCAAGAATGAACACTGGGATCCCAGATATAGTCAATCAGTTTTAGGATCTGTCCCTATGCCTGATGTGGGACCTTCTGAGATATGTCTATTTGTCATGAGCCAAGTCAACACCCAACATCACACTCTTGTAAGATAAGACTTTTTTTTTTTTTTTTTTTGGTATAGAGTAATTCACTTGGATTTTTGGATTTAAGGACACTCTCGCTCCTTCTTTTCTGTGGTGTTTTGCCAGTGTTATTTATCAAGTCCTAAGGGGCCAATCCTTTGCAAGCTGTGGTTTTAAAACTCAGAAAGCAGAGTGCTTTCTGGAGTCAAGCCCATCAAGTGCAGGGTCAGTGAGTTGGGAAAAGGCCCAAGTGTGGTTCTTTCTGAAGCGGTTTCCTTCTCCTCACATGAAACTTGCTGACTTTTCACCCTGCTGTGGATCTCAGATTCCACGGAGCTGGATTTCAACAATGTTAATTCTGCCTCTGATGTTTTACTTAAAGAAGTAAAATCTGCTTTGCAGAATGTTCTGTGAAGGACTCAGTGTTCTATTTAAAACAAGGATTAAAATTCCAACCAGAGTTGAACTGAGACCCTTGGATTGAACCTCATGGGTGTCTTTTTCCCTTGGGGGTCTCCTTCCTTCATTCACACTTCTGTCCTCCCTGTCACTAGCAAAAGAGATACATCACTTCCCATGTCACCTTTCACCTCTGACCTAACACTGATGCAAGTCTTTTAAAAACCAAAACCCTAAGCATATATGACAACACCGAATTTCCAAAAGACTTGACAAAGATGAAGTAGGGAATAAAGAAAATAAGAGAAGATACAAAGCAGTCATTCAACTTTCATTCTTGTTTAAGTCAGCTTTTTCACTGCTATGACTAAAAGATCTCACCAGCACAACAGTAGAGGAGGAAATATTTGAGAGCTCACGGTTTCAGAGGTCTCAGTCCACATATACATAGCCAGCTCCATCATGGCGGAAGAGTATGACAGAGGGAAGCAGCTCACATGACAAACAGGAAGCAGAGAGTGGTTTCCACTTGCCAGATACAAATATGTACCCCCAAAACTACACCCCCATTTCCCCTCTCTTCCAGCCACGCCCTATCACTTCAGTTTCCACTCAGTTAATCCCTATCGGGATTAATTCACTGATTGGGTTAAGATTCTCACAACACAATCATTTTTCCTCTGAATCTTCTTACATTGTGTCACGTGTGTTTGGGGGATACCTCACATTCAAACAATAACAATTCTTCATTCAATCCTTATATGTATTCAACTAATACTTATCAAGCACCTACTACCTTTCAGGACCTGGAGATTCAATGATGAATAATATGCAAGCTTCTGCCTTCATGAAACTTGCCCTATTGCAATAACTGAGCTTATATTAATAAGATGTGTATGTTTTCATAGTGCCTGGCTTCCAGGAATCCAAATTACTCTACAATTTCACACACTTTTTCAAGCAAAAAACAAACAAGAATTCCAGGTAGAAAATGCTATCCTAAGGTATTGGAATCTAACCCTAAATATCTAAGAGCTTCTGATTGATTTTCCTCTACCGTCATCTGATGAGTCCTCACTACTTTTCACTGTGAACTGCATAGCCCCCAGATGCTGGGACATTACATACCTGGGAGTACTGTTCTACAGGTCAGCTGAAAATGTGGAATTTTATCATTAGTTCCATAGATACTTTGAATTTAGACCACTAACCAGACATAACTTTCCTATGTTCATATATGAATACACCACTAGTGAAACTCCACATGATGTACAGCCACAAGAATGGGATCCTAATTAGAACAAGTTATACTCTATGTACATATAATATGTCAAACTGTCAAGTATGTCTAAGAAGAAGAAATAAAACACACACACACACACACACACACATGAAAATAAAAATAAAAAGACCACTAGTAGTTGGTAAAGAAATTGTTCAAATTCTCATAAAGAAAAAATTGGGAAATAAGCAATTCTAGACCTCAGAACCAATTCTTCAGACAGTTTTTCTTTCCTCTTTTTCCCATTGCATATGCATGTGTGCGCATGTATTAAATAAGATCCCTTATTGAGAAAATATATTTTTTCTTACTCTGTATTTTCGACTGAAATGATATATTCAAAACCATATGAACAATGCTTTGGGGATAGAATCTTATAAATGACACTCACATTTGGGGTGCACACTGTTCTTGATCATTCTGTCTGTACAAGCTTTTCTTTATAAATATCCACTATAGTCTAGGTATTCAAAACCAGGGCAGGACTGGGAATTGGGAACTAGATAATGGTACTTGGAATTTTAAGCACTAAGACAAGTAAAGATGGGATTTAGTTTATACTCAATAAGATGATTTTCAGAGTTCCAATAAGAATTTCTAGAGAGAAGATCATTGTGGGAAATGAAACATGAAAGAATTGACTAATTACTTGACCTGACAGAACAGGATATGATTCCCATCATCTAAGACAGATGGAATAGACGTTGTTCTTGACCAAATTATACATGTCCTATCTAATCCCTTGGCACCTCCAGGCAGGCCAAACCCCCTTTGAAGGAAAATGATGAAAGAGAAGTGAATCTGTTTGAGATAATGGTAGTACCAGAAGCGACAGATTAACAAGGTATCTTCATCTGCAAAGGGTTCAGCCCCACTTCTACATTTCCTAACTTAAGATAACTTAAGTATCTCTAATGGATAACTTAAGAAGATTTATATTTTGTCACCTTGTCAGGCCAGGAGGGCTATTCTATCATTATTAGAGACATGCCCAAATAGACTGCAGATAACTCCTGATAGCATATGAATGAAGATCCCCAGGGTGGACTGTGGAAGAGCAATTATTATATCAGAAATCACTATTTTCTTTTTTTATTATGTTTTTGTATTTTTTATTTATTTTGGCAATACTGAGGATTGAACCCGGGGTCTTGTACATACTAGGCAGGCACTCTATAACTGAGCTACATCTCTACTCTTTTGTTATTTTTTATTTTGAGATAGGGTCTAACTAAGTTACCCAGGCTGGCCTCTCACTTGTCATCCTCCTGCCTCCACCTCCCAAGCAAGACACTGGGATTAAAGGTGTGCACCACTTTGTCAGGTTATTTTTATCATTTCATACAGTGAACATACAGTTGGGAAGTTTCAAAAGTTCAAGAGAAATTGACAAACATCACTATCAAGGAGATAAGAAGTCTGGAGAGAGAATGCACAGGCTTTTCACTTGAGAGAAGTTCCAAGTAGTTACATATATTTATTTTATGGTGGAAAAAAAAAAGAACTTTGAAGACCATGAATATTAACTTCATAATGTGAAAAAGTCAGCAATGCAAAATAAGGATTAGAATTAGTCTCTGTCCACTTAGAGAACTAACCTTAGGCAAGCATCTTATTATAAAAAACCAACTGAATAATCAGGGCTGTTCTATAACAGCTAGAATAAGAGTTCCGGAGAAGTAGTGAGGTCCCTGTTGCTGGAGGTTATCCAAAATGATAGCTAACCTCTTGGAGTGGAATGTAATATAAGAAGATGAAGCTAGGAATGGTCATAAATTAGCATCTATTTTGCATTGTGACATTTTCTATGGCATTCAAAACTTGCCTCAAACTTTGCATTAAGGTTAAATAATACTTAAATAGGTATCATATTCTACAATAAGGCCCAGAGAAGTCACATGCTTAAAGTAACATAAAGTGATAACCAAGGGTAGAAACTCAGTTCCACTGGTCTTTCCAAAACATTTTGCTTCTGAAATAAGCAAAAGATAAGACTTGATCAAGTTGTCCGCAGCTAAGCTGTCTGCTCACTCAATTACACTGAAACCTTGTATTAAGAGCTGACTCAGGTTTAATGCTGTTTTTGATATTTACTGGCTAAGTGAGATTTAGCAATTTATTTATGTTCTCTGTGCCTCTTTCCTTATCTCTAAAATGGAATAATAGTTGTCCTTATCTTGTAATGAAATCATAAAAACTATAGCCCAATGACTGCCACAAGATATGCACTTAACAGACTTTAGCTATTATTATTAATAGTAATATTTGAGACTAAGAAAAGACAATATATTTCAATACATTTGAGTAATATCTAATATCAAATAGGAAACATGTAATCAAAGATCTACACCTTTCCTCTTTGGTTGTCACGTTTATGTCTTTTCATGAAGACTCAGGTACCCTGCCTCCTTTTTCACTCATGTATTAACTCTGCCACACCTCAGTGATTAAGGATTAAATCTGGAAGAACTAATCCAAATTTCTTGGTTGTCAACTCTCAGCTCCCCACTGCAGCTCTTGCCTTCAACTCCAGAATAAATTCCAGCCAGGGTGTGCAGTTGAGCAACAGTGTTGCTTTGCTTAGTGACCAAGCTCTTAAAGCCCACTGTTCTGTGAGCTGTATTGGAAACTGCAATCCTCGGTTTCTCCATCTGGACACCTATGTCTAGGTGCCAGTTCCAATTGATAAAACCCTACCCTTCTGTACAGCTCTTTCTATTTCCTTCCATATGGATTGATTGCTATCCTCTGGGTTCACCAGTGTGAGCCAAAAAGGCAGCTAAGGCAGATTGGCCACCCACAATCATGAAGCTGCTCCTGTCTAATAACTAAGCAGCATGGATGGGATTAAGAAAGTAGCCAGCATCTATCTATTCCATGCTTATTCAATGCAAGGAACTGAACAAAATGTTCAACAAGAGGAATCTTATGTTTTAAAACAACTCTTCAAGATAAATACGAACAGTATCATGAATTATATGTGAGAAAACTTATTCAGAAAGGCAAAGTAGCTTCACAAAGTTGCACAGCTACGATATGATAGATGCTGGACTTTTTCTGGTTCTATAGTCTAAACTTTAGTACATCACGCAGTGATTTCCTGCTTAACCTAACTGTCTATCATTAGGGCAGGCAATCTGGGGGCACAAGGACCAGTCAGGAAGAAAGGGAACAGGAGATGAACAGTGTTTCTTAATAATTCAAAATAAAACTTAATTTATTCCATGGAATGTGTATATATATATATATATATATATATATATATATATATATATATACACACACACACACACACACACACACACATATATCATATATATGACATATACATATATACGACAGTTAATGTGTATATAACCATTAAAACATTATTACCTTAGTATGCATGGTTGGTAATGGTTTCTTTCTAATACCTTGTACCAAAAGAGGATGATATTAGAAGAATATCTTACCCCTTGGAGCATGATCCCAATCTGAAAAGAGCCCGCAGGTTTACCCCAAAGAGAAGTCATAATTTGGGCTGCTCTTACCACACTGCAGGGAAGATCATTCGGCCTTTCCAACTTCCCCTCCACTTTCTTTCTTTTTTTTATTGGTTGTTCAAAACATTACAGAGCTCTTGACATATCATATTTCATACATTAGATTCAAGTGGGTTATGAACTCCCATTTTTACCCTAAATACAGATTGCAGAATCACATGGGTTACACATCCACATTTTTACATAATGCCCTATTAGTGACTGTTGTATTCTGCTACCTTTCCTATCCTCTACTATCCCCCCTCCCCTCCCCTCCCATCTTCTCTCTCTACCCCATCTACTGTAATTCATTTCTCTCCTTGTTTATTTTCCCCATTCCCCTCACAACCTCTTTTGACCCTCATTGTTATACAAAATTACATATAAGAGGTCCCCTCCACTTTCCTGCAGATCATTGAGCACCTAGAATACTTTGAAGCTAAGCATCTCCAAAATGTGAGAAAGCAAGTGATGTTTCCAGAAAGTTATGTACGTAAAAATTGACTCCAGGAAAGGGAAGCTAGCTCAATGAAGCATTTTTGTTTCAATCAACATTCCTATATGTAACAAATAGTACATTCTGAATTAATTCTTAGATTTTGTTAATAGACTTTACAAACACTTGGGCTGGGCTGAAAGGAATTGGCTGAGTTTGGTGGCACACGTCTGTAATCCCAACAGCTCAGGAGGCTGAGGCAGGAGGGTTGCAAGTTCAAAGCCAGCCTCAGCAATTTAGCAAGGCCCTAAGTAACCTAGTAAGACCCTGTCTCCAAATTAAAAATAAATAAATAAATAAGGGCTAGGGATGTGGCTCAATGATTAAGTACCCCTGGGTTCAATCATATCTGGTACTAAAAAAAAAAAAAAAAAAAAAAATAGTAGTGCCATGAACTGCGACTAGTAGGGTTACTAGTAGTAGGGACACTGATATAACTCCAAAGGGAAAGAAGAGGGGAGAAATTAGTTACTAGACCCAAGAGAGAGAGAACCATGCAAAGAAAGCTCCTTGAAAGGAAAGATGCCTTAGTTGAGGATACCTGCAGCCTCAGTACATTTTGCAGGGATGGTTTACTAAGACCTTACTCTCCTTCCATCCTTTGATTTCCAGGTAGGGTTTCTAAGTCCACAGAATGGCAAGAGAATTATTATGAAAAGTTCCCAAGGCAAAGAGGAGAAGAGGAAGCAGTAGATCCAAAAAGCAACCAGGAAAACATACAGGAACAAATGATCATAAATACAATTATATATCAAAATAACCCAGCTTATTAAGATCTACAAGAGATGTTATGAGGTTTGAACCTCAGTCGATGAATACTTGCTCCTTCATCCAAATATTTCTTAGATTGTTTTCTCCAGAGAGAATGTTTCTCCTGAAGTGCTTCAGGGTGAGTGAGACCAGTTTCCAGCATGGCCAAGCACAGACTGAGTGGAGAACCAGTGACACACAGCTTCTGAGTCACACCACATTTTCTGTAAGCCATCACATGTTCCAGCCCAGTCCCGCCAGACTCTGTAAATGCCTATCTGGGGTGATGCTTCAACTCAGACAGGCAAGTGGTTTACCCCTGACCTTACAGACCTTGGCTTCTCTAACTTCACCCATAAAGCCGAAGACTTAGCAGGTGGTGCTTCTTGGTCCTTGAGAGCTTGTTCTAATCAGCCCACTCAAGCATTCAAAAAGATGACTTCAATTGGTCATAATCCAGGATATTAAAATGTACCCTCTGTGGGCATCTTCTTGATCATCCCAATGTGGTCTTTTGGCTTCTGCCCTTTGAAATGAGCATTTGACTCCTTGAAGTACCTTGTAGATGATAATGTTATTATGGCCATAACTTTGGCCTTAATGATATAGCCCCATGATTTACCTCCGGTTACCTCCCAGTGTGACATTATAAGGTAGAAATTGGTCTTCTGATGACTGCTTTACACATGACAATATGGTGCCACGGACCATCTTCCTTGGACGTTATAATGCAGTTTCTAAGCTAATGACTGAATATATTATATTATGCTAGTCTCCAATTTGGGTATTTCTGTTCCAGCTATTGACCACTTGTCCTGAGGACTAATCCTAATAAACAAATGAGTACCTGGGGTTTAACTTTTTCCATTTCTGGCTTGCTTTCCTCTTTCTGTGCTCCTCATTTTGCCATTTCAGCAGGACTTGTGGCAGAGCCTGTGTGAATTATGACAATTTGAAAAATCTAAGACGTGCACATGCTGGCAAGTTTGATTATTTTTTCTACGACTCCAAGGAATGAATAGAACAATGGAGTTATCTATCTGCAGGATACAGTTATGAAATGCATTTCCTTAAAAAATCAAAATGTCAGTTCAAGATAAAGCATCTAGACTTTGTTCAATTCATCAAAAATTCTCTCTTCTTTAATTTAGTGGAAGGAAATGCCAGTTGTGACCACTGCCTCCTAGATCAATATTGCACTTCAGTGCTCCATGAGAAGGGATTTGCAGAGGCAAAATGTGACAACCCATGGCATCTCCTTATTCTTGCCCATGGGTGTCTGGTGTTGATGTCCTGTAATGATTAATGAGAAGAGTGCTATGGTGCTGCAACAGGGAGAATGCTCTGCCTGGCTACAAGGGCCTCTCTAGCCTCAGGACTACTAGGAGAAGTGGAGAAAAAGGCTCAGTTGATCATCACTACACTATGTCCTCAGTTATGATTTCAGCCTTGACTGAGAAATGAGAGCTTAATTTCTTCAACCTTGAAGCTTAAATAAATGTCTTCAGCTATTTTTCAAAAAACTTCCTTCTTCAAAAATTAATGCAAATGACCTTGGTGAGCTGTAGTAGAAATCACAGAAAGGGTACAAATCTGCATGCCTGCTGCTCAAATCCAGTTGTGCCTGCTTGTGTCCCATCGAGTTCTGCTCAGTTGCTGGGAATGGCTTGTGTTATGCTATTTAGCACTTCCATGAGGAAGTGATAGAAGAGCAATTAAAGACAAAAAAACGGCACTGGGCTTAGAACTCTTCGACAAAGGATGAGGATTAACACCTTTCTTTTAACTCCAGCCATCAAAGTATAGGAGGAAATATTTATTTCTCTGAGGAGAAAAACTTTTGGGAAACCAATTTTATCCAGCATCAGTAATTGGAGGCATTACACAGGCATTTTCCTTCAGAGTGTCCTTAGTCCTAAGGAAAAGTATCTGTAGTTCCTAGTAAGAAACTCAAAGAGTGAATCAAATGCAACAACTTAATTCTTGGTTTTCCCTCTAAAAGTCTGAGTGCAAATCTTATCATGTGGCCAAGAGATGCATTGCTGGTAGAAGAGAGCAACTCACCATTTCACATGGATGATGGAGTGATCTTGGTAGTGGAGACCAAAACAATGCTAAACAGGAGACCAAGGGAATGCATGGAGAGTAGATCATTGCAGGAAAGGAGCAATAAAAACCTCTCTGTGACAGTGGTGTGATAGCAGCACAGATCAGATAGAGGCCCTACCTAGAGTAAGAGAGGAGGACTTTTCTTCTCGGACTTAAACTCAGTTACAAATGTGATATTAATTCACATTAGTTGAATAGAGCATATCCATAAATCATCCATAATAAGCAATTCTGTATACAAGAAGTTCCCAACTTAGGATTTACAATTTCTAAATTACACAATGCTATAAAAGTGATATGCATTCAGTAGAAACTGCACTTATATGTTTCGAATGTTAGTCTTCTCCAAGGCAGGCTATAGGCAGTATACAATGTGAGCATTGGCAGTGAACTACATCTTGAAGTCAGCCATAGGATTATGAGGAAAAGCAACTGAGTTTCTACAGCATATGGTGTTGATTAGCTGGGATGTTAGGAGGCTAAGTGTATTAAATGCATTTTTGTTCAGTTACGATGTTTCCAACTTGTGATGGGTTTATCAGGATGTAATCCAACTCAAAGTCAAAGAGCATCTGTACTAAATGACCTTGCACTAAGACACATTTGGAAAAACCACTGGAGCATAATTAACTACAAATGGTAGTTAATTGCTGCCAATGA
The DNA here is from genome assembly GCF_048772815.1 of Callospermophilus lateralis. Taxonomy (NCBI): domain Eukaryota; kingdom Metazoa; phylum Chordata; class Mammalia; order Rodentia; family Sciuridae; genus Callospermophilus; species Callospermophilus lateralis. The sequence continues at coordinate 55,173,816 of NC_135319.1, read as the reverse complement.
AAAAGCATGACTGTCCCAAAGCATCTGTCGGAAGCTTGTGGTTGGATCTTGAGTTTTCCCCCAAAGGCCCACATGTTGAAGGCTCAGTCAGGAGGCTGTGAGACTATTGGGAGATAAGAGCATCTTTTAAGAGTAGGGCCTATTTTTTTTGTGTGTGTGTGTGGTACTTTCTGATGTTTTTTTTTAAAAAAAAAGAGTAGGGCCTAGTGGAAGGACACCTCATTGGCAGTGTGAGCTTGAAGGGGATACTGAGATCCAGATCCTGCCTTTTTCTTTGCTTCTTGACCACCAAGAGGTGAACAGGTCTCTTTTACCATGTATGCCAATCATGATGCACTATGCCAACCTCGGTCCAAAACAATAAAGTCAAGTGACCATGGACTTGGCCTCTGAAACTGTGAACCAAAATAAATATTTCTGCCTTTTAAGTTGATTATCTCAGGTATTTTGTTTCAGTGACAGAAAGCTGATGCATTTCCCTCACAAGGGCCTAGAAAATACACTTCTTAAGCAGGAGAGTTCTGGTTTAGATTCTGTCAATGAGAGGAACACACATGAAAGGAGGAAGGTGGGAGAGAAGCCAAAGTTATTTTATTATTGTATTTGTGGGAGATATAAGCAGATGCCTTAATTTCAGCCAATTGTGTGTAGGTTTGTGAGAGGCTTAGAGCAAACTCTAGGGAATAATTCCCTTTGATGCTGCATATAGCTGAGGTAATTGGTGGAGGTTATTATTGTCATTATGGTGTTACATGCTAATTTCTTAGAAGCTTTCCCTTTCCCCATCATTCTTGTGGGAAGTCCAATGAAATGGTCATTTTTCCATGAAACACATTCCTGGTTGGAATTTTACAGTACTTTCCCTTTTCTCAACCAAATCCCAGCTGGAAGCAGAATACTTCTGGGACATTAAGGGTATTGAATAAGAAAGAAGCAGCCATTTGGAGGAGGAAAAGATGTGGGAAATTTTATCATATCTTCCTGGGATGTAGGGTTAATTTGCTCTTGATACCCTACGCTTTCAGCCTAATATGGAGTTTGGATAAACTATCATTGTACCCACATAAACATAATTGGGTCAACTGGCTTCCTTCTCTCCTTGAGCATTATGTTTTGATATCTTCTTATAAGTTACCTCCTACCCCTTTTCTTCCTTTCCTTTTCCAAGGAATTACAATTACTTACATCCTATCTTCATTAGGTGGTTTACAATGATTGTTACTTGTTATTTTCCTGGAGTTTTCCTACTCTCTGAACCTGTTATTTTATTTTTTCCCAGCTTTACTGATGTATCTTGACAAATATCTAAATATATTTTAAATAACACCAGGTAGACAGAGATGTATGTCAGGCATTCAGTCAAAGGTTTGCTGAATCTAGATTTCAAGGCAGAAGTTGTTCCCAGTCTTCCTCTTGAAAAACATCTCACATTTTACTGACCTTTATGGCTGAACCAGCACATCAAGCTAATGTTGCTACAAAACACTCTGGAACTCTGAATCCCATGTCTCTCCCTTGATTAAAACTAATAGTTCTGAACTCACTCCTCAGTGGATTTTCTTCTAGATTGTGGCTAGCCATGGTACTTCCCACTCATCCACAGTGCAGCCTGTTATTCCCTCTTATCCCACCTGGAACAGTCTCCAGAAAAATCAGTATGTTTTGAAAACAACAGGAATTCACTGAGGTCTCGATTCTTCACAGCCTGTATGGAGAAGGGCAATGGTCCTTTCTCTGTGGAAGTTCCCATTTTCTGTGAGATCCATTCATTTCTCTTAGCATGGAGCAGTGAATTAAGTCCTATGCCAAACACAATTCAATGTAACAAAACATCATAATGAGTCCATATTTCCATTTAGAGAATTTGAATTTTCTCAATGACATACCTATTCTTCTTAATTTTTTATGAGGAAAGTGATTAAAATAATCTTCACTATTTCATAAAATACCAAGTACAATAATAGCAGGTGGTTGGAGCATTGGGCTGACAAGAACTGAAGTTCATTGACATTGGTATATTTTCTTCTTCTGATTGTCATAACTTCTAGAGCAATAAGCATCAAAAAAGCTGAGAATCAGTAAGACAATATGAATATTTTTCCAAAATGAGTATGTGTATTTTTAACTTAATATATATGTGTATAATACATTTCTATATTATACATTATGACTCTTACAAATATACATAAAATATAAATTTTGAGAGGCTAAGTTAAGATGAAATAAACTATTTTAAAAATATTTTCATACATGCTGGCTCTGTACTATCATTAACTAATACCCAAAGGCAAAGTACAGACTTAGGGCAAAGCTTCCTTAGATGATATTATTTTTGAGGAATTTTCAAATAAACTTCTGTATAAATTTGATTTTATCTTTGGCTAATTCTATTCAGATATTCTTACATTGCCACTTCTTTTACTTTTTAATATGGATAACAAGAAGCTCATTAGGAGTATAAGTATCTACATAGTCATTTTTATGGCTGTTCCCTTCTGCTTGCATTCTGTATGATATCTTCAGTCTTCAGTTGCTTTCCAAGAATTTTAAAAACCATTATGTTAAGTGAAATAAGTGTGACATATAAAGACAGATAACACACGTCCTCTCATATATGGAAACCAGAACATTCCCCATGTAAGTTGAATAGTGATTACCAGGGACTGGGAAGAATGCAGAGGGAGGGAAGGGTGGGTTTGATTGGATCAGTTCATGCATTATACAAGTATGGAAGTATCACACTGTACCTCATTAATGTGTAATTAATGTAAGTTAATAAACAAAAACATTTTTTCTTTGTGGGAAAACTAGTTAAAACTAGATAAGTGATGTATCCATTAACCAGACACATGGACTACAAATAATCACTATGCACCAAAAGTTGATCAATATAAGGCTCTACTGTCAAACCCTCCCCTTTGGGAACCCTGATATTTCATCAGCTAACCTTGAGGTGGGACCATATGACATGTGAACCAGAGTCATTCCATATGTGTTACACAGGTTGAATATCCCTTATCCAAAATTCTTAGGACTAGAAATATTTTGAATTTCATGTGTTTGGGGATTTTGAAATATTTGCACACATCTAATAAGATATCTTAGGAATGGGACCCAAATCCAAAAATAAAGTTTAGCTAATGTTTTATGTACACCTTCTACCCGTAGCTTGAAGGTAATTTTATACACTATTTTAAATCATTTGGGGCAAGAAAAATGTTTCATGGTGTGGAATTTTCCACCTTGTCTTGTCTGTGTTTAAAAAGTTTTGGATTTTTAGTTTAGAGATTCTTTATCTACATTAGTAAAGTTTCATTCTTGTTCTTTTTTGAGAACATACAGAAATAGAAGTTCTAATGCTTTCTATTCCTATCACAATAGATGATCTTGAGAACCTCTTGAGTGTACAACCATGCTGGAAACTGCTGTAGCAGCACATTGCTTCCCTTCCTTCAGGTTAGGAATGTCCCACCATGGACTGGGAAGACAAAGTTGTTTCCTTTCCCCACCAGTTCTTGACTGGGTTCACTACCCTTTCTAGTTCTTAAATAACAACTGCATTCCCTTTGTTCCTCCATGATCTCCACCATGGAACGCATTTTCAGCTAAAGCTTAAATGGAACCACAGCCCCATATCCTGCCTGGAAAATGGATCTTTTGTTTTTTGGTATCGTCTTTGGAAAATCAGAACCCAAAAAGACTGTTTTGACTTCTTCTGCTTGTAGTTTAGTAACCTTCAGTAAAGGAAGATGTGAGCAAGGAAAGATATAAATGTAACTTTGGGGACAGAAGTCCAGAAATTAGGAACAGAGACCTGGACACAAGTTGTCTGGCCAGTCTTGTTTTCAGGCAAGGCCTGAGTGACCGAATGCATGAGCCTGAGTCCCAGTTCTCTGGAGCACTAAAAACCTCGCAGCAACTGTGCAGAGTACTTGAGCTCCCCACAGGTCTCCCACATAAGTCAAACACACGTAGTGGCAGGGGATAGTACTCCGCTAGAGAAAGCTCTCTCTTAAAATCACCAGTCGCTCCATTCCTAGCTTCAGTTTTACAGAAATCTTGGAGACCCAGGGAAAGTTAACGGGAAATTAAAATTGGTACTTAACCCGTATGTCTTAGATGCTTGGAAGTAACTTTAAATGCAACGAGTTTTATTTATTTATGCAAACAGATTTAAAACTTTATATTGAAAGCAATGGACAGTTAAAGAAGGTTTGTGCACACGGGCATGGCATAATCAGACCTATGTTTTAGAAAAAACAACTCTGGCAGTGGCTTTCTTGGAAGAATGCCAAATTGTTAGAGTTCATTCATTTGAAACACCCAATTTTTTTCTGAGGTTCGTGCATCTCTGTGTTTAATTAAGTGCCCCCTTGAGTGTGCAAGCTCTGTGGTCAGCAGTTCCTGTTCTCTGGGTAGCATTCAGTTTTATTCTCTATTTCTGGGCCTGGGAGAATCACACAGTCTGATAGTAGAGGGCTACACAGCACTCGAAACAGAAGTAAGAGCTCAAGTCAAAACTCTTATGATTATAAACTGAGTTCTCAGGTCTCTGGAGGCTTCACTACCACAAATCTCTCTCTCTCTCTCTCTTTTTTTTTTTCCAAAGAAAATAGTCTGTGCTTGTTTTTCTACAACTTTGACATCAACTCTCAGTAATAGACTCAGAAACAAGTTCTCACAGCAAACAAGGGCCTCCACGTGTGACAGGAGGGGAGATGCGGTTGGGAAACATATTTCAGTTCCAAGAGTTTACCATCAACAATCATAAGAGTGAAAATGAGCTGAAAAATTTGAAAGAGTCTGTCACTGTTATTTCAATGCATGGATTTTGGTACATATCAATTCAGCAGCTCTCTTGTGAAAAGCCCCAGCTAGATTGATATCTCCCTTGGCCATCAAAACAATCAAGGAAAGGAAAAGTCAAAATGAAAAGAGGAGGGAGGGAAGGGGGAAAGAAGGAAGCATATTTTCTGGTTCTGTGTTCTTTGCCAGACCCTGTAATGGGCACTTTTGTGTAGGTAATTAACTTATTACCTACAATAGCCCAGTGAAGCCAATATTCATATCTTACCAATTTTAGAGAAATATGATCACATTAATTAAAAGTCTAGAAGCTGGACAGCTTTTGTTGGAATCATGCCTTGGCACAGCTTTTGATGTAATATAATGCAGAAAGATAAGATTCCATCTTCCCTTTTTAGCATTAAGGAAAAAAAAAAAAACCTGCCTTACAAACAGGTGGTAGACTCCTTCTACTTGGGAGTTTTTTCTGTCGATCACAACATATAGCTCAGTCCATTTAAGGCTGCTGTTCAGAAGCTGCAGCTGTGAGCTACCTTCTCTCAAACAAGGCAAGGCTCCTCTCTCCAACAGGCTTTGAGGCTACCATGTCTCTGGGGATGTGCTGTTTTCTCCTCCCATATTCTTCCCCCTTTCCCTTTATTTGTAGTCAGAAGTAGGTTTTCAATCCAAGCAACAAGGGCAACATAACCAAAGCTGAAGGAGAAACTACAGGAGGTTCTCTGAGGCATCACCTCCTTCTCCCTTAGACAAAGACTCTGACCTCTCACTGCGTTAAGCTCTGGCAGCCCTTCCGCCTCCCAACCTGCTTCAACGCACTCTTTGTACAAGGAAATTCCTTTGTGGTCATGACTGCTCAGATGTGACCTTAGAAGCCTTTCATAACCCAAGGCGCTTAGCATGGCTACCTCTGGGGAGCACTGAGGTCTGACTCCCTCACTGAATTTCTATCATACTGTGTGGTTGCTGTTTGCATCCATGCCTGTGGAAGATGGGGTGTAGAAGATGGGGTGCTTGTCATGCTTTCTTCAAATCTTGGACTTAAAGAATCTATTAAGTTCTTCTGAATGCCTAAGTGAGTAGATAAGCACAAGGGGCCCCTGGTAACTCAGCAGTGGGTGCAATATAGGTGAAACTGCAGCTGATGGTCCAGTGCTTTTGGACATTCTCAGAGGACGCCTGCCTTGCATTTGGTGGCCTGGCTGTTGCTCGGGTAACTCCTCCATCTCTGTTATTATTCTCTGGGTGGCAGTGGATAATGGACATAAAATCCATTCTGTGGAACAGAAAACTGCTATAGGTGCCTGGAGGCTCTACAACCTCAGACCCTTGACATTAATCTGACACTTTACAAAACCATGTCACTGTCACAAACACCTACGCTGCCCACCTATCTTCAAAATGCATTTTCTATTCTAAATTGATCTCCACAATTAAACTGACATGTAGGTTTGAATTCCAATAAGTTATTTTAAACAAAGAGAGGACAGATAGGTTAAGAGCATTTATTTAAGAAGAAATGATGGAGAATTATCCTTTGACAGATGATCCTTCTAACAACTTTGGGGAGGCAAGGTTTAGCACCATCAACTTTCCACAGCAGGTGGTCAATAAGCATTCATTTGTCTTCACTTGTCCCCAAGAGGTCCTGGATTACAGAACCCAAATCTAGCTGTGCTAACAGTTGTTGAAGTTACCTCTGGTGGCAGCAGAAAATAGCTGTGGACACTTAGAAGTTTTAGAAATCTATAGTGCCCTCTCTGGAGAGAAGTGTTTTTGCTCCAGCATCGTGAAATTGACCCAAGTGATTCAATTGCTAAAAGTAATGAGAAGTTAATGCTGTTCACCTCGTGGTTTGTATCTGGTTTTATGATGAGTTTTACACAGGGGGCAAAACCTTGTTGGAAAGACAAGAAATATCTTCTGGCAGATTTTGATTGACACTGTACAGAACACTGGAATTGGAACCTGAACCTTGCTAGAAGCTGTTTTGGCACAGGGTCCATATGCAAACTGATGGCCTTTTGACAGGGACTTTGGGAGAAAGGAAAGGAGTCAGTATGTATGTCCAGCAAGTTGTATTTGTGCCAAGTATTCCATATGCTTTTCTTACCCAGTAACCCATCTGTACAGCTCTGGAAGCCCCAGAGCCAAGTATACTACAAAGGTATTTTCTTTCTTATGGGTGCTACAGTTCTATTTTCAGTTCTTTCTTGGGCTTATTGTAGGAAACTCCACCCTCTAGTGTGAATATCACTATGTGATGATGTACTGACCCACTCCAACTTAGGACTGCAAAGTCCAAGATCAAGGCACCAGCAGAAATAGTGTTTGGTAAGGGCCTACTTTCTAGTTCATAAACAGTGATGTTCTCATTGTATTCTCACATAGTAGAGAGATAATGGACTCTCTGTAGTTTCATTTTAAGGGCACTAATTTTACTATAAAGGTTTCACCTTCATTACCTAATTATAAAGGCCCCACTTCCTATTACCATCACATTGGGAATTAGCGTATCAGTACATGATAAATGTATTCAGTCTATAGAACTTCTGTTAAAGAAAAGACCAGCCCTTTACCCCAAATGCAGGGCTTCCATAGACATTCCTGGAGACTATCAGTAGCACAATTTCAGGGACATTCAGACAGGTTTCAATGTGACTGATGGTTTTGAGGATGTTCAGGACCATGCTCTAAAGAAACAGTTCCTCTGGGACCACCTTCTCACTATTAAAGGCATTCAATAGAGCTACCAAAAACTAGGAAAGGGCTGCAATTGTAGCTCAGTGGTAGCACGCTATCCTAGCATATGTGAGGCTCTAGATTCGATCCTCAGTACCACATGAAAACGAATAAATAAAATAAAGGTATTGTATCCATATACAACTAAAAAATAAACTAGAAGAACAACAGAGATCTCAGTGGGTCTCAGCCTGGGGCCTGTGATAAATAAATGCTTGTTTAAGCTACCCAGTCTATGGTACTTTCAGTCTGAACAGACTACAAGAGGTGTCCATAATTCCACACTACACTGTGCCTGATATTTGACTATCATGGAGCAATAAATGTCTCTGTGCCCTCTAAAGACACACTCCCCTAGTGAAGAAAAAGAAACAATAGTAGAGATGACTACCCTGGAACAAGCTCTCGCTATAAGGCTCACCTTCCTGTACTCAGGACTTGGAAGTTATATTTCCAACCAAGTTGATGCTACCGGAAGTCCCTCTTACATCATATCCCATATCATAAAACGTCATGCCATGTCATGTGAGAAGTGAGAAAGATCAGCAACAGAAACCTGAGGGAGTATACAGCTAGATCTTAAGAATCCTCAAACCCTCTGAAATTTTATGTAAAATATTCTGTCTGCATGAACATCTTCATTTTTTAATAAGGAGACATTTCCATACCTTTTATCAATTTCTCAAAGGGTTTGAAACACAAAGTGGTATACAAGCAAGAGTCTGAGAAGTAATTTAGCTCTCATGAGCTCATTTGGACATGGCAGCTTCTTGCTGTTTTGTAGTTTTCATGGTTTACCAGTTGTCTCCATCCTCAGGGGTTAGGGTATCCAGGATATTTTATGTTTTTCTTTTGCTCCACTTGAAATTCTCTTTCCCTATTTCCTGTGCCCCTCTCCAGGATTTCTGTTTATCTGTGTGCAAACACACCTGCTGGCCCAAATTATCACTCAAAAGAAATGTTGCATTTCTCATTCCAGTGGTATTAATGGCAAGAGAGCCTGTGTCCCAAGAACATGAGATGCCCCCAACAAGGCAGGTTTTCTTTTTAAATAAAGCAATCTCACACTTGTCATATTCCTCCCTGACAGGAAGACAAACCGCAGTTTGTCTTCCTCACTTTGCATTCCCCTCATCCTCTGGAAAAACATTTGCCTTCAGGGAGAAGATGTTTGGGCGGTGGGGGGTGGGGGGGTTGGGGGGGTGGGTCCATGCTTCACACTGGTCCCTTTGTCACCCTTGGTAATTTACAGCAGTCCTCTGAGTACAACACCATCTAAATGGAAGGGTGAAGTTTTATCCCGTCTCCTCATAAATGTGGACAGAATCCTCTCATGTGATAAACTTCCAAACCCAGAACACAAAATATTATTGTATATAGGTGATTTTCTTTTTTTCTGTTTTTTCCCTGGGGTCTAAATTGTTTGTTCAGCGTCAATTGGGAAATAAAGCAGTGGCAGTCCCCCAGTATATACCTTTCTTCATTAGTGCCACAGCCCCCACAAATTGCAAGGCACCTTCACCCCTGCTAATTATAGAAGGAATAATTAACCTTACATGGAGATACTTCTGTGTAGTTTTTGGGTTCACATAAACATTTTCAGTTGTTGATCTTCACAACAACCCTATAGGCCGGCAGGGAAGAGGTAATTAATTAGTGGCACATTACACAGGCAAAAAGACTTCTTCAGAGAGGTTAAAATCATAAGTTAATAGCTATAACCAGACCCCAAAAGAGTGTTTGTTTTTGAAATCAAATTATAGTGCTATTCCACTATATCACACTGTGTCCCAAATGTGAGACTATACAAATGCAACACAAATGACCCTACAGTCACACCTTCAAGAAGTCATAATTTAGTTTCTATCTTTCAAGAACATGAAGGTAGAATTTAAAGAAGTCCTGGGTGATGTAACGTTTGGATAAATATGTAATCATAACAAAGGTTAGACTCCTAAAAGAGCATCCTTTTTCAAAGTCACAAATAGTTAAAGTAATTACAAAAGCAATTTCATGTTCTCATTTCAAGTAACGCAAAGGAGATCTAAATAATGTTCCTCAGTTGTGCTTTTGATGAATCTATGGGACTTTCACTGCAGAAAACCCAGAGTCCACAGTGGACCCAGAACATCCATGTCATGCTCCCAACACCCCTCCCTGACCTCACAAGCTGGCTCTTTGTCCCTATTAATCTTCCTCCTTGATGCACCCACCTTCCAGATTCTTCATGTGTTTACTGACTTGGATTTTTTTGGCTAAGTATTGTAACTTCTCTCCTAAATATCAATGCAAAGGTAACCCAGACCTCAAAAGGAATAAGGAAAAAAAAATGAGATTGTATATTCTTTACAGTGGCCTATTCACTTATCCTACAGATGAGTTATATCACCAGATACCCGGAAAGAAGAATTAAAAAAAAAAAAAAAAACTTACTCACTGACTAAAATGTTACAGTCCTTGCTCTGCTCAGCTCCAAATATTTCTGTTTTCTATTGCATACTTTATTAAATCATCTGCTTCAGAAAACTCTATTTAGATTGAGGCGAGAAAGAATTGCTGATTGAAATATAAGGTCATTTCATGATTAATCATTTCATGTGTCATGGCTCCTTGTCCCTTCTCTATTCCAATAAGAAAAGCAGCGCTATTTAGTTCTGGCCACACCAGGGACCTCCATTCTTTAGCCCTATCACCTTTCCAATTCCTCCGTAAATTATTATGTGAGAAACTTCAGCTCCTGGGGCAAGAGAGATAGAAGTGAGGCAAATTTCTAGGCATCAATAGGTTCATTCTTTTATTTTTTAACATTACTCAAATTTCCTTAGTTTTTACCCAGTGTCCCTTTTCTGTTTGAATATTCTCTTCAGGATACTACCTAATATTGAGCTGTGACATCTTTTTGGATTCCTCTTGGCTGTGAGTTTCTCAGTCTTCATTTTTGAATGCCTTTTCAGTCCCTCCACTAAGATTTTCCCCATTCGTTTTTAATTGTAGTAATACATAACATGAAATTTACCATCTTAACCATCTTAAGTTCAGTGATATTAAATACAATCATCATATGCAACCAACACCACCATCTATCACCATAATTCTTTTTGTCTTGTAACACTGAACCTCTTTACATACCAAATACTCATTTCGCATTCTTCCGACCCTCAGCACCTAACAACCAACATTCCATTTTCTGTCTTTATGATCTTAACTATTCTAAGCACTCATGTAGGAATGGATAAGAAGAGGGAAAGAATAAGTAACTGATGCAAAGACACATAGTGAAAGACATTAATGGTCTTGAGTCTCAATAAGAAAAACAGGAGGGAACCTCCAAGGGTTGGGGGCTCAATTACTCTGCAAATGGAAAGAGGGATTTCATGGCAAAGAGAAGGACCAAGAACTACTAGTCTTAAGAATTCACACATGGGCTGGGGATGTGGCTCAAGTGGTAGTGCGTTCGCCTGGCATGTTTACGGCCCGGGTTCGATCGTCAGCACCACATACAGACAAAGATGTTGTGTCTGCCAAAAACTAAAAAATAAATATTAAGAATTCTCTCTGTCTCTCCCTCTCTCTTAAAAAAAAAAAAAAAAGAATTCACACACAGAAAAAAATAAAATGGCCAAGAAAGTTACAAAAGATGCTTAAATACAATGGTAATTAGAGAAATTAAAATTGGAACCATATATAATAATATTCCACATCAACAAATTGACAAAAAATTTTTAAATGTGACAATTCTAAGTAATAACGGAAATGAGAGGAAACGTGGAATGATTTACTGCCAATGGAAGCCAGGTGAAAAGGTAAAGTAGTTAAGGGAGTGTGTCCTATTGCTCTGCCAAATATAAGGTCAGCAATTCCTTTTAAGAGAATGAGAAAGTTATGCTTCTTAAAGAAGAAGGAGGAAGAGGAGGAGGAGGAGGAGGAGAAGGAAGGACAGGGAGAGGGAGATGCTATTGCAATGTTAAACTGTAAGGTCAGTTTAACACCATTTCCGAATGTTCTACAACACACCTATAAAAGTAGAAAGCATTTTAATATAGAAGCAAGTTTTCTGTACAGATGTTTGGGTTTAATGTGCCACTTAGGGCCCAGAGATGGGGGTGGGGGGTGAGGGGCTACAGCTAGAAAGCACAGTTTCATGTCTTGGCTGAAAGCCCAACTCTCCATGGAGAGTTTAGTTCCTTATGGTAAGCAGGAGGGGCTGCAGCACCCATCTCCATCTGAACAACTTAAAGTGCTCATTTCTCCACCACTGGCCTTGGCAAGAAGAATTGCTAATTGCATTTCTGGGGCATTGCTGGTCCTGAAACCTAGGTACATTGTGTTAGTCAGCTTTTGGTCACTGTTATAAAATACCTGAGACAATCCACTTAAAAACAGAAGGCTTATGTTAGCTAATGGTTTTAGCAGTTTCAGTCCCTAGTCATTTTGCCTTGTTGCTTTGGACTAGTGGTGGCACAGTACATGGTAGGAGTGTGTGGCAGAGAAGGTCTGTTCACCTCATTGGCCACCAAGAAGCAAAGAGAGAGAGGAAGAGGTTGGATCTCCACATCTCCCTCAAGGGCATTCCCCAAGAGACCCTACAAGACCCCAACTCCTAAGGGATCTACTCTCTTCCAATAGTGCCACAGGCAAGGAACCAAGCTTTTAACACTTGAATCTTTGGGGAACATTTTCCAAATAAGAGCATGCATATAGGCCCAGGGGGGACTCTCTTATCTTGAACAAGTTGGTCTTCTATTAGGTTTGAGGCCCTTACCTGGGAATGAAATGCTGCATTTACAGTATCACCAGCAAAAGACAGATGAAGGAAATGTCACAGGGGCTTGTCAGGCAAAGAGGATGAAAGCAGAGAAGAGGGATATGGTGGAGATTTCCAGAGAATAAAGATACCAATCTGGCTGCTAAAACACTTGTAGAAAAAATTATAATCATCAAGAGGTACAAGACAAAGGACAGCAGCTGATCATGGAAGACCTCATGTGACCACAGAAGGCTGAGAAGAAATTAGAACTTTGTCTCATGGGCAATGTGGCACGGGGTACTGAAAATTGTGATTAAGAGATGCAACGATGGACCAGAACTTAAAAACCTCTTTCTATGCTGTATCTTCTGCAGTTTGTTTCTCCTTGCTTTGACACTCCTCATTAAACATAAGCATGGGTAAGTGTGGAGGGCTTGGAAGTCTGCAGAGACAGCAGTCACTCAACACCCAGCCAGCAGGTCAAGAAAGCAGCAGTCAAGGCAACAAGCAAACTTCCTTTCCCATAGAAAGACACCTCCATCTTCTTTGCCAATGAGTTGGATAAGCACTGGACAAATGACTTCCATTCATGGGGGATGCCAATCTGAAATGAAATGAGCGACCATATTATTAAAGATTTTCCAACCTGGATAATTTGCCAAACTCCCTGTAAAAGGTTTTGGAAGATATCAAGTGAAGATGGAAACTGACTTTCTGTTCTTATGCTTTTTTTTGATACCAGGAATTGAAAACAGGGGCACTTAACCACTGATACACATCCCTAGCACATTTTATTTTGTATTTGGAGGCAGGGTCTCTCTAAGTTGCATATGCCCTGGCTAAGCTGCCAAGGCTGGCCTTAAACTTGCAATCCTCCTTCCTCAGCCTCTGGAGCCACTGGGATTACTTATGCTCTTAAAGAGGCAAGCAGCTCCCAGATGTTGAAAGCCACTCTGTGCTCTGTTAAGCCATGCCATGTGCCCTGGAGAGGTACAATGAGGAAGAAAGAATCTGAGAGTAGGGGGAGAAAGCACAAAAATTGAATCTTCTGAGTATTTTGACCAAAGTTTTAGTATAAATATTCCTAAGGAGACATCTAACACCTTATCTTCAATTAGAAACAGGAAGAGGTCCCCTGTTAATCTGGAGTTTTTAGGAAAGGAATAGAGTGGAGGGATCTTTAAATTCTTACCTATAAATCTCTGTGTGATTTGTTGTTTACAGGAAGTCTCTGGTTTAGAACCTCAGCATCGCAGACCACGAGTAGAGACTTTGGCACACACTGAGTGGGTTTGCAGCATGGTTCTGCCTTCACTAATTCTGCCCTTGTGGATAAATCATTTAACCCACTTTTGACTCATTTTCTTCATCTATGGAATTGGAGAAAGTAATAGTCTACCACCTCCAGGTTAAAGTAAGTATAAAATGAGTCAATACATATAAAGCACTGAATGTTCAGTAAGAGTCTCCAAATCATCGGTGATCTATGTGTGTGTCTGTGTGTCTGTATGTGTGTGTGTGTGTGTGTGTGTGTGTGTGTGTGTTTTCCAAGTGAGAAAGACAAATTGTTCCATTTCCTATCAAAAAGCAAGCAATTTAATAACAGCTGCCAGAAGACAGTTCTGTTTTTCAAATCCTTCTTTGGTCACTGGTATTTGGGACTCCAGCTGTCGAAAATCCCATTCTTGCAAACTCTAATTCTCATGCAACTTAGATTTTTCATGCTATGATCTTTGCTGCTCATCCTCACCCCTTTATTTCAAAAAACTGAGCTCTGTCCTGCTTGGTCAATCCACATAGCCCTGTGCCCGTGGCTTCTATAAACCTCCATAGAAATAAAAGGAATTTGAAATAACACATTTGTTGTGTATTTCATATCATCAAGCTGTTAAAATTTGGACATTGCCAGCTGCCTCATTTAATGTTTTGCTTATAACCACCTGTCTCCTATTTATTTTTAAGCATTTATTTTTTTACCACTATTTGATAGTAATTCAGCTTATTTTGCAATGTTATTATAATTATCTCATTTTCCTGTGATTTAAAATATTTACATCTAACATGCTTCACTATCTTATTGACTTGTAAAATATTAATTTTTCTTCTGCATGTTTCCTTTTTTTCTTCTCTACTGACAGTCTGAATTAGAACTTGAATTAGGGCTTCAAGAAATAGCACAGGAAAAATTCTTGCTTTTCATCGTTTTAGCTTTTGCTTTATATATTTTTTCTCTTTATATGAATTTTGTTTGTTAGTTGGACTAATTGCAAAACAAACAAACAAACAACAACAACAAAAAACCCTGAAGTGTCAAGATGAAATTTGTCCTCACTCTTTATCAGTCTAGGAGGCAAACAGCTTGCCTTTGTATCATCCAAACCTGGAAACTCCGGGCATTTGGGATCCTGTTCCTTCTTAGTTCAACTTGTTAGCATCAGTGTAATTCTGGATACTCTTTTATATTTTTCTTGAGTTTTATCCAACCATCTTCCTTTCTGTCATTTCATAATTTTAGCACATTTCAGCATGTTTTTTGTTAGTATAATCTTTTGTTCTAATCTTTTTTTATATTTATTAGTAATTTCTAAAACACTTTTCCATTCCAATTTGAAAACTTATATTTGTCTTACACAAACATTTGATGTTCTTTTTTTGTGTAAATATATCTGTTTTATTTCTATTTGGCTTATCTTGATTCTTCATTCTTTTAAATCTCCTAATCCTTGGAGTTTTAGTTTTGTTTTGCCTTAATTTCTCTTATCTTATTTTGAATTTTAATATATTCCAATCATATATCTCTGCATAATTTTGTGTTGTATATTTATACACTTAGATTATTTTATTCAAGTATTGAAAATATTATTTAAAATTCCTATTTACCTAATACATAATGATTTACAAGTTGTGTAGATTTTATGTAGGTAGATATTATATAAAATATATAATATGTATACATAAAATATAATAGATTAAAGAATGTTGTTTCTCACTTTTTCCCTCTGACCATATAAGATCTATTTTTCTGTGTCTACCTTTTATTGTAAACCTTTGAATATTTATTGCATTGCTTAATGTTAGTTTCACCCTTAATTTTAATTTAGATTATATTTTATATTTTCATATATTTATCTATAAAAGTATCCCAATGTGACATATATTTGTGTATATATGTAATATACAAAGTTGAGATTAAAAACCAGCTATGGGCTCTCAGATCAGGTTATTTCTGTTAACACATAAGTACCCAGTGTGTGTAACATTAGAACATTCAAACAGTTTAGAAAATTAAAGAATAATAATAATAATAAAAGCTGTTCTCTGTCCATATCCAGTTGTCTTGTAAGAGTTCACCACTCTTATATCCCCCAAAGCCATTATTAATACTGGTTTCATATCATTTCAGAAGTCTTTTTCTGCACAAATGCAAATATAAAGATGAAGAGGGAATTTCTATTCTACTTGATTTTCATAAGAAAAAAGTATGCTAATAAGAAACCAAAGGGCTTGTCAAACTTCAAATAAGTATTGCTTCACTAAAAAGACATTATTTTATGAATTATTCCTCTCTTTTTTCTCTCCCCCAACTTCTCTCTAATGAGGATTGAACCCAGTGTCACTCTACCTCTGAGCTACACCCTCAGCTCTTTTAATATATGTATTTTTTCTTTGCAACAGGATTTCACTAAGTTGCTAAGGCTGGCCTTAAACTTGTGATCCTCCTGTTCCATCCTCTTGGGTAGCTGGGATTCCAGGCATGTGCCATAATGTGCAGCTGAAATATTCCTTTTTAATTTAATAAATAATATTGTGGGTAAAAATGAAATAAAAAAATGGAGTCATTACCCATTTCTTAATATTATCTTTAAATGTCAGACAGTAACATTTATTTTTCTACTACAAAAGATAAAGAAATTGGCCTTTCTTCACTTTCCCAAACTCTTCCAAAATTCCATGCATTACATGATAAGTTTATTTTTAAATTCTATATAACTCTTACAAAGCTAGCCCTGCACTCTTTTTTCTTTAAGTAGCTCCTGAGTTTTTTCATTTTTATTCCTCTATGAATTGACTGGGCTTCAAGATTATGTCTTAAATTCTTTCTTTTAAAAATTATCATCTCTGTTTTATTTTATCTGTCACTAAAAGTTTTTTTTTTTTTCCTTTTAATTCCTTAGCTAACTAAATAGCACAGTGGAAGAGTTGGCAGAAGACAGGAAGAGTTAAAGGAATGCTCTTTGCCCTTAGAGAAACTGGGCCCCACTGTTTCCTCCCAGGAAAGGCTTATGACATTGTTACATTCCCACAATTTGGGACCATGAATGATTTTATTATGCTGTGAGGCAAAACATAACTCCAAATGTCAAGGTTTTGCCCCTGGACAAGCATATGTAATATATTGAATTAACATTAGCATAATTTCCCCAAAAGATTCTCATTAGAATAGTTCCCTCTAGAGAAATTTTTTTTTAAAAAAACAACAACTATATATATTTTCCTTTCTTTAGAGGAGCCGTGGAGAACTGGCTAGGCTTACAGTCATCCTGCAAAGAATATTCAGAATGAAGACTACAACACTTTGGAAAGATAGCTCTTGTAGAAAAAAATAGGACTTTCCTTAGGTAAAAAACTGCCTTCTTAGAAATCCATAGAAACCTACAAATTGATCACTATCCAGATCCCTTTCTCTGGGTCTCAGGGTAACCTTTATACAGAAATGACAGATTTTTAATAACACATTCTTGGGTCCCCTTTGTCAACATGCCAAAGGAAGAGCTTGATTCCATTTTAGGTGACAGTAGAATCCATTTAAATAAAACAAGACCTCATTTATTAATATTTAATTAGCTTTATTATGGGAAGGGTTGTACACGACCTACCTGCATGTAAATTCTATGATTATTTTATTACAATTCCATATCTGTATCTATATTTATCTGAAACACAGAAATAAACCCATTCACATATATTGAACTGTTTTTTGATTGAGATGCTAAGAATACATAATAGAGAAAGAATAGGTGTTCAATAAGTGATCCTGGAAAAACTGAAGATCCATATGCAAAACAATGAAACCAGATTTCTATCTCTCACCATATGCAGAAATCAACTCAAAATGGTTTAAAGATGTAAGTATAAGACAAAAGGAATAAAACTACTAGTAGAAAACATAAGGGTAACGCTCCATGATATTAATCTCGACAAGGATTGTTTTGAAGAAGACCTCAAAAGCACAGGCAAGCAAAATAAATGAGATGACAACAAACTAAAAAAACTTTTTACAGAAAAGTAAATAATGGAGTGAAGAGACAACCTACAAGTGGGAGAAAATATCTGAAAGGTGTTAATACCCAGCATATATAAGTAACTCAACTCAATAGCATAAAAGTAAATAATTTAAAAATAGACAAAAGACTTGAATAGGTATTTTTTAAAAGAGAACGTACAAATGGCTGATAGGTACATGAAAAAAAAATGTTCAACATCACTAGTCATTAGAAAAATGGAAAACAAAACTGGCTTAGATATCACTTTGTCCCAATTAGAATAATTCTTATCAGAAGGACAAAAGTAATTAATATTGGTATGGATGCCAGCATTTTGTTTTGTCTCTTTTATCTGTTGACATGAAAGTAAACTAATATAGTTACTATGGAAAATAGCATAGATATTCTTCAAAAAATAAAAACAGAACTACCATATTGCTATGTTTAGATATGGTTTGTTTTCCAAAGTTTCATGTTCTGAAAGCTTGGTCTCCAGTGTGGCAATGATAAAAGTTGGTGGCACCTTTAAGAAGTGGAATCTAGGGGCAGGTGACAGGATGATGACTACCTTTGTGAAGCTATCCATGCTGGTCTTGCAGCAGTGAATTAGTTCCTGCAAGAGTGGGTTGCTACAAAAGAGTTAATCTGGCCCTCCTCATTCTCTTGCTTCTTTCCCTGTCATGTGATCTTGTCCACACATGTCACTCACCGTTCTTGCACATGTTCCTGCTATGTGATGCCAACTACCATGTTGTGATGCAGACAGGGGTCCTCACCAGACACTGGAATCATGCTGTTTAGACTTTCTAACCACCATAAATGGAAGCTAACTAAACCACTTTTCCTAATAAAGTACCCAGTCTTCAGTATTTTTTTACAGCAACATTGAAAGGACTAAGTCACATATGACCCAGCAATCCCACTACTAGGCATATATAAAAGGGAAATGAAATCAGCATGCTAAAGACACATCTGAATTCTTATGTCAATTGCAAGACTTATTCACCATAGCCAAGATATTGAATCAACCTAAGTATTTGTCAATGGATGAGTAGATAAAGAAAATATGGCATATATATGCAATGGAATATTATTCAGCCATTAACAAGAAGAAAGTCCTCTTCTTTATGGCTACATAGATACTATGTTAAGTGAAACAAGCAAAGCATAGAAAGGCAAATACCACATGGGATCACTCATATGTGAACTTTAAAGAAGTTGCTCTCATGGGGAGCAGAATAGTAGTTATTAAGTGGGGTGCGGGGTGGAGGAGGGAAGAATAGGGGAATAGAGTAAATCTAGTATGTGGCTACAAAGTTCTGGCTAGGATAAATAAGTTCTGATGTTCTATTGCACAGTAGGGTAATTATGGTTAATAATGTTGCTTTAATATTTCAAATTAGCTAGAAGAAAGAAGTTTGAAAGTTCTCAACACACACACAAAAAATAACATGACGGATATACAAGAAGGTGCTAACACTATGTATAACAAAAATAAACTAATTAAAAAAAATAATGTCCAACACCAGACCACATGTAGGTGAAATTCTACTTTTATTTGAATGTACATAACTGATAAATGTCAATGGAAGTCAGACAAATGAAAAATATAACTCATTCCTTCTGACTGAAAAAAAATATAGCATGATGGATATGCTAAATATTCTTCTTTGATTATTAATGTGTTTATGTCTTAAAACATCATACTGTATTCTGTAAATATACATAACTGTCATGTATCAATTAAAAACAGAATTTTAAAAAATAAAAAAAAAAATGTAGGTAGATTTAGAGATAGTATGACCTAAGATTCTTAGCAGTACTAGATATTTTTTCCCCCAGAGTTTTAGTTTGAAACGTACCTTCAGCTCACAATCAGTAATTTCCTCAACCATAAGTCACTAGATGGAATACCCTAAATCAACTAACTTATGGATCATATTCCTGTTTTAAAGCTTCTTGTGGTTTAAGTTGCAAACATTTATTTTTACTTATTTTTCATATATTGCACATTTCCCAAAACTCAAAATAATATCCTATTTTCCCCAAAGGGAGTCTTCTACTTTGTCAAACCATATATTTGTGAGTGGTGGGTATGTTCTCATAACCTGATCCCAACAATATTTTTAGAAAATGGGATTTTTCCATTTGATATCTTACATAGGAATTTGGCAGGTATCAACTAGAACAACTGCTAATGCTCACTTTTATGGCATTTATCAATTACCCAATATCTGTGAAAAGTATGTAAAACTGAAACTTTTTTGACCTATGAATGCTTATTCATGGAAAGGGTGTAGCCAGAGACCAAAAAAAAAAAATCATAAGTTCAATATACCTGAGCAGTTGTCAGATCATTGAAAGACAATAAAAGTAGACCAGGACTTCTGTGGGCCTATAGGGGTGAGGGTGCTTCTTTAAAAAGGGCCAATTTATGACGTGAAGTTATTTTAGTAATTGCTCAAATAATCAAAATCGGGTATGAGTTGTTAATCAGCTTGAGCTATCTTAACAAAATACCACTGGCTTAACCTCAGAAGCTTACTTTCTTATAGTTCTCAAGGCTGTAAGTCCATGGTTAGTGTGCCAGCATTGTAGGGCTCTGTGGAAGACTTTTTCAAGCTTGTAGATGGGCACAGTCTTGCTTTATTTACATGATTTTTTTAATATGTGGAAATAGAGAAAGAGTCATTAGATGGAATACCCTAAATCAACTAACCCTAAATCAACTCCCTCTTCTAATAAGACTACTAATCCCATTAAATTAGGACCCCACCTAATTTAATGTGAGCTCATTTACTATACATACATTTCTCTGGATTCTTACTAAATCTAAAATTGTTTCTTCAGAACAGTAAAATGCAAACAGTGTTCAAATATCAGAAAATTGCCATTTTCCTGACTCTCTTTGTATGTTGCTAGTTATATGTTTAATGTTGAGGTAACATAAGAACAAAAATTGATTTCTATCAGCATTTTATATTATTTTCCCAAAATACTTTTGTGGAAAATCTCATATAATTTCATTATTATAGTTCATGCATGGGTCCTCATGCAAAATATCTATGCAAATGGAGCTCCTTCAAAGGCAGTAGAGTAGCTGTACATGTATATGGTGGAAATTATCATGTTCTTTTATAACTTATATTGGATTTAATTCTAAATTTCATACCTAAATCATGACCTGAAAAATTCTAGCATGTACTTTTATGACCCTACAAAATAGGCAACTACTCTTGATGATTTGAGTGGATTAATTTAGGTACAGATAAGAGAGAAGCTACTATAATTAAAATAATGCATTCATTAGAAACTAAACAGTTCAAACTATGTGCTAGAATCTCTCTTTATCATAGGCTGAAAAGTGGGGTGGTAGTGGAATAAGGGTACATATTTAGGCTTTTCCCAAAGAAAAGTACTATAAATCATTATTTCTGATTAACACATTCTTGGGAAGTTATAGATAGGTTCCGTGTCAACAATTTATATTTTCTCAAATGGGAAAACTAATGCCATAACAGGTACAAATCCATCTGTGTACTAATCCAATCCAAGTCTAACTTAGTAGTGACAGACTTTATTATACTAGTAAAGCATATTTAAGACCATGATTCCTTTTTTCCATATGTGGGTAGAGAAATTCGTCCTCTGAGATCATAGCACATTCTATGCATGCCCCTAGCAAAGTGCTTATAATTGTTTGTTTAATTGCCTGATACCTCCTTTCAGATAATAATGTCATTGATTGCAAGTACTATATCTTATTATCCTTTGGTATGGTAATGGAAATAAGGATATAAAAACAGTTTTTGGATTACTCTCAATCAATGCAATTTTGTGAATTTACATAGTGGAGTTCAAAATTAGCATTTTTTGATGCCAGGAGCACAAGACCAGAGGTGACAGAGGTAGGGTAGGATGTCAGGCCCCCAGGTAAAGAATTCTCACCTCAATTGAGTCAAGTCTTTAATACTAGTTAAATTTACCAGCACCATGAATAGCTCTCTGGAGACTGTGAGAGGAATTATTCTTAGATTTTTAAAGACAGACTTCATGTGTAAAAAGCTCAGAATAATGGTATGAAGATCCATGGTTGGTAAAACAACTTTATATGATATATATATATATATAGATATATATATATAGATATATATATTTTCCCCTTGAGGCTCTTGGGGGTCCTATCTCATTACTTTTCTCTCACCCCATATTAACAGCTTTAATAACATCTTCATTAAAAAATGAAGTTTAGTTCTTACTGGCCACTCTATCAGGATATCTGCACCCTCAAAAGGATATAATTAATCCACAGGATTGTCTTCTACCATGGAAGCAGTTGTTTTCTTTTGATGTCCTTTATATTTTCCTAGGTTAGGAGAAGGGACCCTGGTCCTTAACAGACATGAAATGGAGAGACAGAGAATATCTTGTTACATCCTTTGAGGTCTCTGAGTTGACTTAAAAAAACTAAACCCAATATTGTTTTTGCTTCAGATCTTCTATTGTCTTTGTAGGTATTCATCTTAGTTCCTGCGTGCTTAATAATACAGCTTTATCTCTGGCAAATCATGACTGAGATATAATAAATACATCATTAGGTAAGCAACCTGAGCTGAAAATTGGCTATATTTTTAAAATGCTGATGTATGGAATTTGGAGGTCTTACTTTACCTGACAGATGGCAAAAGAAAATTAAAGAAAATGGTCACAGCGGATCCCTTCCTCCACAGTTCAGTGCTTTGTTAAATAAGAATAAGTCTATTTAATTAATATTGATTTAACACTGACTGTCCTTGAGACATATTACCCTTTGACACATTTTTACCTTCAAAACTGCCAAAATTGCAAAATGTATAATAACAAATTCAAATCCATTTCTAAGCTCGGGTTATTGTGGTTTGTTATCACCAATTCCCAGCAACTCTAGGAAGGAGCTATATGTCTTCACAAGTGGCAATGTCTTTATTTATGACCTCCAGTGATTAGTTAGCTTTGTCAGAGATTTCTCAGAGAAAGTCCCAGATCACCCAAGGGTGGGACTTGAGAGAAGAATAAAAGATTCTGACTCTTTACCTTATGATCTTGGCATTTGTGAGAAAATGACAACCTTACTTTCATAGGAATATTAGCTGCTTATTTATTACTAATCAATAACCCAAAGGAGGCATTTGCTTATCAGCTGGAAGAACAGAATAAATTTGTTATTCTCGCCACCTTCTATCTGATTATTTCCATCATGGTTAAGTAACCAGCAAGCCTCGTATACCTGAGGTAAGACTTTTATTTATTAGAAAATCAATGCTTATGCAGCTTACTCTTTGTTTTCTTCCAAGTTGTAGAGAAGACCTTAGGTAATATTTCCTTGTAGTAAAACCATGTCTTTCTGTGAGGGGTAATGTACATATCACCAGGCTTAGTAAGCACTTTTGAAATCCATACTCTATTTTCAATCTCGGCCCTTCTGCAGGTAGCCATTCTATCTATAACCTATGGGTACATCACTCACCCATGTAAGTCATATGCATATAATTATGATAGAATTCTTATATTACTCTACATGTAAATTATCCCTACAGTGCCTTAAGTAACAAAGCCCTCCTCTGTGCTATGCTGTAAATCACAGTATTTTTCCTAACTCTAATCCCCCATTGAGTGAGAGGCCAAATACCTGCTGAGCCTTCCAAGTGGACATTGATTGGAGAAGGAGTTAGAAAGAACTGGTTTCAGCCCTAACTTCCCTGGAAGGCATTTACCCCTGAAGTTCTCTGCCCAGATCTGGGTAAAAATATTTGCAGTGTGTTTACAGAATAGTGTGACCATATCCCTTTCCTCCAGGGATAAAAAAAGAACTAGAAGAGTCAACAAAGCAAAAAATGTCAAATATATTCCTCTGAATTTTCTCTCACTTTATTCCTTGTAATTAACTGAGAAAATCTTGGGGTGAGGGCAAACCATTGACTTATCTTCTCTAAGGGAGGATGCATGGTTGTTCATGCCTGGTATATTTTGGGGTGGCTTAGGCTAAATAGTGGGGTATGAAAAGGACCAAAACAAAACTAGTTGACTGAAGAGAATGATTCTGAGTTGACTCTTGAAGTCATGGCTGTAAAATTGAGAAGGCCATCTCTGGAGGAACTTTTGCCAGGAGCATCAGGGCCTGCCACCCCTAATTATTATTGCTGTGACAATCAAATTTTGCAGAAATGGCTGCCTTGTTTTCCCTCCTGGCCTAGTTTTTTATTCTCCTTCTCTGCTTTGCTTCTGCCATAAAGACATTGTCCTTTTTCTGGGTTATGAATCTGGTCTCTCTTAAGATCAACAAATGTAACTCACTTCTACTCTCCTTGAAATAAATTGTTAAAAAGAATAGACGTTATGATGTGTTGAGGACATAATAGGGGTGTCACATACACCTCTGTCTGAAAACCAGTCGATTAACAATTGGAAGAGTCATATAATTGCCACTGGTAATATTCCTTTTCTATTCTAACCTCTGTGACAGCCTGTCCAGTCGGCATCATATTCTAGAAGCACAAATAGCCACATTTCAGAAGAGATTTCTAGCAACTTAAAAATCACAGGATAGCCAGGTGTGGTGGCTCATGCCTGCAAACCCAGTGGCTTGGGAGGCTGAGGTAGGAGGATCAGGAGTTCAAAGCCAGCTTCAGCAAAAGCAAGGTACTAATCAACTGTGAGACTGTCTCTAAATAAAACACAAAATAAGGCTGGGGATGTGGCACAGGGATCAAGTGCCCCTGAATTCAATCCCTGGTATACAACCCTCATAAAGTCCTAAGATAGGTCTTAGCAGAGTCTCTCACACACATCTCAGTATCATCTTTAATCATAAATTAATGACTGTGATAATTTCCTATGTGGGCATCTTCCAGGAGTTCTTTGGGTTAATGCACCACCATTGGTGTGAAGCTTTCTAATTCTTATCCTATATTTAATAACAAAAGAAGAAGAGAAAATTATGTTTTGGGGAAAACAATGGAAATGATAAGTTGTGTTTATTATTTTCAATTAAATCACAAGATATGTGTGTTGCTTCCCCCCCCCCCCGCAAAAAATGTTTTGCATTATAATGTAATTCAGATAGATGTACCCCCAAAGGTCCCTGTTAAAGGCTAGGTCACCAGCTTGTGTGGCTGTTGGGAAATGGTGGAACCTACATGATATGGGGTCTGTTGGAAGGCAGTTAGGTCATTGGAGACACGCCCTTGAAGGGATTTCATTCTCTCTCTCTCTCTCTCTCCCCCTCCCTCCCTCCCTCCCTCTTTCTCTTGCACGCACATGTGCTCTTTCTTTCTCTCTCTCTCTCTCTCTTCTTCCTGGCCACCATGAGGTGAATAAATATGTCTCCTCTGCCATATGCTCCTGCCATGATGCACTGTGCTACCATAGGCCAAAAAGAAACATACCAAGTGACCATAGATTGAAACCATGAACCAAAATAAAATTTTCTCCTCACAAATTATTTATATTAGGTACTTTATTACTTTATGACAGTAATGGGAAGCTGACTAACACATTATTTCTTCAAACATAACATGGGATACTTACAGAGTTCATGTAAGAAATAGCCATTGATAAGCTATACCAGTTCCTTGTTCAATATTTCTATGAAAGAACAGAAAGAAAAGGATGCATTTTTCATCTCCCTTAAATGAATCATTGAGTTCTGGTTGCACATCATTGTCACCGTTCATTTCTGTTCCAGAAGAAACTGTTTAAGAGATGGGAAAACATCTACCTTTGTAGAAAATTCATAGTCATCATCAAAGTTACTATGTGGTCTTTTTTCCTAAAAAGTGAATATTTAAAACAAAAGATTGACAAGCAAAGGTAGGACTGATTCAAAGGTTGTGTTATCAGAACTCTTAGTAACCAAAGATTTCTAGATATTTATTCACTTACTTAACATATTAGCCTGAGCACCTACAATATGTGCAACATTGTGCAAATAGAATTGTCATGTCTATTGAACACAATCTCCTGAAGGCTGTAGACCTGGAGACTGGAGAATACAAAGGTGACTATATAAGCCATTGATTAAACTCTAGTGTCTGTCTCTCTCTCTCTCTCTCTCTCTCTCTCTCTCTCTCTCTCTGGGATTGAACTCAGAAACTCTTAACCCTGAGCCACATCCTCAGCCTTTTTTATTATTTATTTATTTTTTAAGACAGAGTCTCAGTAAGTTGCATAAAGCCTTGCTAAGTTGCTGAGGCTGGCTTTGAACTCAAGATCCTCCTGCCTCAGCCTCCTGAGCTGCTGAGGTTACAGGCATGGGCCCTCACATTCAGCTAAACTTTAGTCTCTTGTTACCTTCAATTGTCTTCTGCCTTATTGTTCATTGTAGATAAATAAAAATTATTGCAAGGCTAAAAAACTGGAGCTATCTCTAATTTGGGCAAATTTTATAAACTAGAGAATAAATTCCAGACCATGAAAGAATCATAGGCTTGCAGCTTTGGAACCTAAAAGTGAGCCTCATATTTCTCTACCTGTTTACTAACTATAAATGTCATCACCTTTTTCTATATACAAATTGTTAGGCTTTCTCTTTATATAACAAAAAAAAAAAAAAAAATGGACCAGCAAGAGACATACACCTGTGAACAGTGCTCTCAGGTATCTACTGAGTATTTCATTAGCCATGCCTGTGTTCAGAATGATTTATGGACCTTGGATCCCTTGTTTGCTCACTATTAGCTGTTGTTAGACCATGCTAATTCCCTGCAGTCCCTGGGTTTACTGCTCCCAGGGAAGAGGTACAATCTTACCCAGCTGTGCTAAGTTAGTTATCTCTATCACTAATTTTCTGCCAGAATCTTATGAGTATTGTCCCATTTAATGCTGTTCCAATAAAAACATTTGCTCCTTGGCAGTACTAGTAAAGAGCTTGAGCTTGATGGAGAACCTATCGAAAACCCCCAAGGGGGTAAAACATGACTGTGGAACTTTTTCTTGAGAAAAACTGACCACCTATTAGTCTTGCATGGCAGATCAAAACAAAAAAAGAGAATTAAGCAATCAGCTCATGAACAAAGGTTTCTAGATATTTATTCACTTACTTAACATATTAGTCTGAGCACCAACAATATGTGCCACATTGTGCAAATAGAATTGTCATGTCTATTGAACACAATCTCTTGGAGGCTGTAGACCTGGGAGTGGATCAGTGTTCCCACTGTACTGAGTGGTGCAACCTAATCTAAGCTGCTTAATTTGTGATAGTCTTGACTATCGATCTATACAATGGTCAGTTACTATATAGTGGATTTACTTAATATACAATATATCTATATGATATAATCCATACCATAATCATTCATGTCTCAACATTTTTTTTGCATTTTAATTATTTATTTATTCTAATTTGTTATACATGATGGCAGAATGCAACTCATTTCATATTACACATATAGGCATAATTTTTCAAATCACTGATTGTACACAAAATATTTTCACACCATTCATGTCTTCATACATGTACTTAGGGTAATGATGTCTAACTCATTCCACCATTAGTCCTACCCCCTTGCCTCCTCCTTTCCCCTCCCTCCCCTTTCCCCTTTCTAAAGTTCCTCCATTCCTCCCATTCTCCCCTCCATTACCATTATGAGTCAGCATCCTCATATTAAAGAAAACATTGGGCCTTTGTTTTTTGGGGATTGGCTAGCTTCACTTAACATTATATTCTCCAACTTCTTCCATTTTCCTGCAAATGTCATGATTTTATTGTTTTTTAATGCTGAGTAATGTTCCATTGTGTATATATACCAAAGTTTCCCTATCCACTCATCTACTGAAGGGAATGTTGGTTGGTTCTATAATTTAGCTATTGTGAATTGTGCTGCTATAAACATTGATATGGCTGTGTCCCTGTAGTATGCTCTTTTTAAGTCCTTTGGGTATAAATGGAGGAGTGGGATAGCTGGGTCAAATGGTGGTTCCATTCCAAGTTTTCCAAGGAATCTCCACACTGCTTTCCAGATTGGCTGCACCAATTTGCAGTCCCACCAGCAATGTATGAGTGTGCCTTTTTCCCCACATCCACGCCAGCACTTATTGTTGTTTGTATTCTTAATAGTTGCCATTATGACTGGAGTGAGATGAGATTTTATAGTAGTTTTGATTTGCATTTCTCTAATTGCTAGAGATGTTGAACATTTTTTCATATGTTTGTTAATTGATTGTATATCCTTTTCTGAGAAGTGACTGTTCAGGTCCTTGGCCCATTTATTGATTGAGTTATTTGTTTGTTTTTTGTTTGGAGTGTTAAGGTTTTTGAATGCTTTATATATCCTAGAGATTAGTGCTGTAAGTGATGTGCTTGTGGTAAAGATTTGCTCCCATTTTGTAGGCTCCCTATCCACCTCACTGATTGTTTCTTTTGCTGATAAGAAGCTTTTTAGTTTGAATCCATCCCATTTATTGATTTTTGGTTTTAATTCTTATGCTATAGGAGTCTGATTAAGAAAGTTGGGGCCTAGGGGCTGGGATCGTGGCTCAGTGATAGAGCACTTTCCTAGCATATGTGAGGCACTGGGTTCGATCCTCAGCACCATATAGATAAATGAATAAAATAAAGGTCCATCAACATTTTTTTTTTAAAAAAAGAAAGTTGGGGCCTAATCCAATATGATGGAGATTTGGGCCTACTTTTTCTTTCATTAGGCACAAGATCTCTGGTTTAATTCCTAGGTCCTTGATCCACTTTGAGTTGAGTTTTGTGTATAGTGAGAGGTAGAGGTTTAATTTCATTTTGTTACATGTGCATTTCCAGTTTTCCCAGCTCTGTTTGTTAAAGAGGCTATCTTTTCTCCAATGTACATTTTTGGCACCTTTGTCTAATATAAGATAACTGTAGTTATATGGGTTAGATTCTGTGTCCTCTATTCTGTACCATTGGTCTACAGGTCTATTTTGATGGCAATACCAAGCTGTTTTTGTTACTATTGCTCCTTGATGTTGATTTATGGGCTTATCTTGAGAGTCAGGCATTAAGAGGCCCATGTCTTAAGACAATAAGATATCCCTGATAAAGAGAAAGTTTTTCTGACTTAGTAGATCCAAATATTAAAAGAGCACATAGATCTCCCTCCACAGCCTACTTATCCTAGTTGTCTTCTGGATTTAGGAACTCCATTCCTGAGATGTGTCATAACTCTCCTCTTCAGAATAAAGACTGGAAAGGATAGGATTTTTAGTTTTCTCTTAAAATTTGCTGCTAATATGGCCTATTTGCATCTACCTCACTTCATCCTCAGCCTCACATCTTGTAAAGATAATTGGTAATCATTTCTTTACAGGAGGTAAATGGACTATAAAGTTAAGACAATTCAGATTGTTTTAGAGAATTGTAACTGGGGCAGGATTGTCTGTGAGCAGAGTGTTTTTGGTAGTAGGTCCACCTGCTGAGCCATCCCTGTGGGTTTGACTACCTGTGTCCATCTCAGATCAGGAGAGATAGGGGAGCCAAAATGGAGATATTTAGATGTAATATTATTCTGCCTAGTTCTCCTACTACCTTGCCCCTACTTCTAACACCCACATGCATATGCACAGCACACATATACACATATTTTTCTGTCAAGACTTCACTCATGTTTGAAAACTCTACTGAGAAATGGTCTGAATTTGAAGAGCGTCTGCTTGATCATGGTTTATCATTAATAGCTTCCTACCTTAGTTAATCACTATATGGTCTTCTACACTCTCTTCCCTGTTCCTCTCAGCACCTCCATCCCCAAGGTCTTCCAGCTCCCTCCCACTGTTGGCTACTCCAGACCTTCATTGAACTCAGCAGCAGATAGCTGGATATGCAATCTTTCTTGAGAACCCAAAATGACATAGGCCTTCTTCCCATCTCAGTCTTTTTGACTTCTTCAACTCATCATGTCAGTATGGTATCTTTAATGTTCAAAATATTTACAGGCTGGTGTTTATGAAAGAAATGACCATTTTTAATTTCTATCTTAAGCTCATCTTTCATATTTGGATGAGAACCAAGGAAAAAGCTAATTATTGCCTCATTATAAATGAAGCATAATAGTAAGATCAGAGCAAAATTATACTTGGCATTTGGTAACACTGATTTATGGCAATGCTTCTCATACTTTAAGTTTGCATAAGAATTATCTGAAGAATTTGTCAGAAATGAAAAATTCCAGTCTCAGTTCTCAGAATCTCAAAGCCTTAGGTGTTCTCCAAGTAAGAGGATATTAGGAGGTTCTGATGCAGGTGGTCTGTGGAAACACTTTGCAAAATACTGGTTCATAGTTAGAGATGAGCTTGGCTTTATAATTTTCTCTTTACTGAAATCATTACTCATATATCCATGGCTTCTATGGTTATTGGCCAGAAATGTCATTGAACAAAATTAAAGGGAATAGAGAAATTTAAGGCTCATCTATGCCATAAATGGTGTTAACATCTTTCTAAAGGCAATCAACTTTCCTTTCATCAAAGATTCAGATTTTCTAGTTGGCAAACTGACTGCCCCATACCCAGATTAAACAAAATCCAAGTGGATACCTGATCTTTCTGCTACCAATAACATTTAAGGAATTTATTACCTAAAATGTTAAATCCTGGGTTAAAAATACAATAATATTACAACTTAAAGTTTTGCATTGAACCCTCCATTTAATTTATGCAATAAAGGAATATTAATCATTGTGAGGGCATGTTTCAAATAGTTGTTGGGTTTAAGAAATATATATAAATAAGCAATAAAAATAGGAAGGTAAATCTAGGTTTGCAGGTGTTATTATTTAACTGTGCAACTGGATATTTATTGTTGAACATTTTAAAATACATGTACGTATTTACAAATGCAAATATAAGTTGGGAAAATATGACAATGTTATATATCTTGACAGAAATATTGAAAAATCATTTATAAACAAGGATGTTTATTGTAGAAAAAATATATTTTTATATTTATATAAAAATATTATATAAAAATATTATATAAAAATATATTTTTATATTTATACATATTTATGTATATATATATATACACACACACACAAATCCACATGTTCAACAAAAGGTTGTTTGTTAGATAATTGATACTTCATCTATCTTATGACATCATGCAGTCTCATAAATAAAAATTGTGGAAGAAATATTTATAGGCATGAAAAAGTATTTATCATGTAAATTTGAATGAAAAAGCAGTTTATAGAAGACTATAAATGCTAAAATCCCATTTCAAAGAAAATACATACATTTGTACTTACACAGGCATGGAACAAAGTCTAGAAAATTATTTAACCACATAAAATGTGTGTGCACAATGTTTACTGTGAACATTACACAATATGTGTGTGTATATATATATGTATATATATATATAAACATATATGTATACACATATGTAATTTGTATATTTATATATATGTAAATATACATACACATATTGTGTAATATTCAAAACAGGTTAAACATAACTATCTCCACAAATATTCAGAATTTTTTTTGGATCACTCAGCAGGGGCACTTTACCACTGGGCCATATCCCCAGTCCTTTTTTCTATTTTATTTAGAGACAGGGTCTTACTGAGTTGCTTAGGGCCTCGCTTTGGACTTGCAATCCTCCTGCCTCAGCCTCCTGATCTGCTGGGATTACAGGCATGCACCACAGCATCCAGCAGCATTGTTTCATGGTAAAAATTTTCAAAATCCTTTCTTCTAGCTTGTTCAAATATATAGCACATCAGTGTCATCTACAGTCATCTACTGTGCAATAGCACACAAGAGCATCTTGCCCCCATCTCTTGTCACTTAGTATCCATTGATCTCTTCTTTCCATAGCTTCTTCCCTCCCTCCCTACTACTTTCCTCAGGCTCTGGTAACCACCATTCTTAACTTCTATGTGACCAACTTTTTTACATTCCACATGTGAGTAAGATCATGCAGTACTTGTTTTTCTGTGCCTGGCTTATTTCACTTAACATGATGATCTCCAGATCCATCCAATTCTCTAGGAAATTTAATTAGTGCTTTGAGCGATTTCCTGTTATCTAATCTGTGCATTTAGGTCTATAAATTTCTATCTCACTAAAGCTTTAGTGCTGCAAATTTCATCACACCATATTTTTATTTCATAGCTCAGTGTACTTTTAATTTTCCCTTGAGATTTCCTATTTAGCCTATGGATTATTTAAAAATGTGTTATTTAGTCTCCAAGCATTTGAAAACATTCCTATTAACTTTCTGTTATGGATTTCAAGTTTAATTTCATGTGGTTGGAGAACACACTACATTATTTCAACTTTAAAGAAAATTGTTGAAGTTTTTCTAATGGCCTAGGATTTGGTATGTATTCTTTAGACACTGAAAAAATGTGTTTTCAGTTGTTGGAGGAGTTTTATGAATGCAAAATTAGATCCTATTAATGGCATTATTGAGTTCTTCTATGATCTTGTTGATTTTCTGTTTATTTTACCAATTGTTAAGAGAGGGGACATTAAGTCTCCAAATTGTGGATTTTTCTACTTCTTCTTTCAGTTCTATCAGTGAGCTTCACATAACTTGCAAGTCAATTATTTGGTCCATACGTATTTAAAATTGTTATGTCATTTAGTGTATTGAGACTTGTTATTTTATAAAATCACAATCTTTGGCACTTTCTTTCTTTCTTTTTGTTTTTGCTTTGGTTTTGTAGCCTGCTTTATCTGATACAATATAACCATGTCCTCATAAATGCTCCCTGGGTTGTCTTCTAATGGTCTTGGTCCTGGAGTGGATGCATCAGCTGTAATATCTTCCACGTCAACCCATATTCTCACACACAGCTTTAAACAACCTTCCTTTCCCAGGATTGCCCACATCTCTCCCTTTAATGTCCCACTTCTTTAAAAGAGCAAATTGAAGCATTTTGATCTTTGTTCCTTGGTAAATGTGCTTCCATGAAAACTGACATTTTCACAGGAAACAGTCCTGATCCCCAGTGAAAAGAAAGTTTGCTTGTTAAGAGATTGCAGTAACCTTGCTGTCTCCTTACCAGTCCCCTAACTCTTGGCTTCGGCATTTGCCTCTGATTTATCTATTCCAAGGAACTACAAGCAAGCATGGTTACATACATATTAACGTGGGTAACTCTGGAGCAGAAATAGTACCAAAATGAGTGACTAATTGTGGTGAGTCAATAAATAGAAAGATAGGTAGGAAGTGGAGTGGGTGAATGTAAGGAAAAAGATGGTTTAAAAGGAAAGCAGAGTTTACAGGTGACACATGGAGTATTCTAGAAAGGTGACTCAATGAACAGAGGCATTGCTCCAATTCACGTTAGAGGTCATTTCACTTCTAAACTAATACATTTTCACAGTTTGACTTTTCATCTTGACTTGAACATGGACAATATTTGGAAAAGCATATTTGAGAGGAATGTGATTTAATTGTTCATCAGATTAGGCCAAGCTCCAAAATGTCATTTGCTGCTCTGTTCTGCCAACTGGACCTAGTTTTATACTCAGAGGACTTTAATATCAGGGCCCTGGAAGATTGGCACCTTCAAAGATCTGAAATGGCTCAAAGGGGATTTTCTCCTTGACACTTGAACTTCATCAGTCAATCTGCCTCTCTATAGTTCTCAAATACAGGCATCACATGGGGTATTTGCTTTTCTGCTTTTAGTAGCCTCAGCCTTGGTGAAAATCAAACAAATAAACAAATAAAGGTTTGAGTTGAATTTTAACAGCGTTGCCAAATAAATTTTCAAAGTGTATTTCATACTGGCTATGTTTGATAATATAGCCTGCTTCTTTTTCCGTCTCCTGTTTACTTCTCAGGTAATCATAGATTTAAATATCAGGATGGGGACTTAATACTCACCCCTATTCTTCATGTATAAATCACATCCACAAAAACCTTCATCCTTCTTTTCCTCTTGCCTTGTAACGAGGTAAGAATGGAAAGTAGATGTAATCTTCAGACCCTTTCATGCTGTGACACATCAACTGAAATTCTATCCAGAGAAAGGTTGTGTTCTGTTCATTATAAATGTACTACAGAATGAGGAAGCTTCAGTCCCATGTATTGTCTACAAAGTGTACTACATAACTTTCCTCTATAATCATTAGCCTTATTTTTAATGTTTCTTTTTCACTATCTTTCCTGAGCAAAGAAAGCTGGAACAGTGAAAGCCAAGTTAATGCAAAACATTTAAGCAATGTTGCTAGGAGCCCCTGTCCTAGAGATATTAATCAACTCATTACCACTGAGCATTCCCTGGGCACCAAGGCAGCAGATTTGACCTTAGGCATTTGCAAAAAAGCATTTTAGATATGGCCCCTCCCATCAGATGGCTTAGAACTCAAGAGTTACAGTGCTGGCATCATAATAAAATAAAATTCAAACATAAATAAATAAAAGACATTTAAGTAGAATACATTCAAGCAGCAAACATATTTTTAGTAGACTAAATAAAATCTTGTGGAGCATGCAAAATAATGATAAATTAGCAGATGGGGCTTAAGCTGAATTTGCAGACATAATACCTGGGTTAAGGTTTCATCCCTATCTTGACCAGTTCAGGAAAATTTCATAGATGAATTGTTATTTCTGGATTTGCTTTTAAGCATTTTAATAACATGAAAGGCATGTTGGGGATAAGTTGCTAAGTCAGAGAGCATTAAGCAAATTCATTTATAAGGTATCAGAGAGTTGGGCTGAATTATTCAACTTTTAAGAGTTGAAGATCTGACTATGGGTCATAAATGTGCAAGAGTCAATAGAGAGCCAGGAAATATAACTAATTTTGGCAAGTAATACTCAGTTTACTTTATCTTACAGGAATATTAGAAAGCCACCTGACCTAGTTCATATCACTCAAAATCTCCAAGTTTGGCTCTTGCAGAGCCTATCATTTGTGGAATAAAATCACAGAAAGCATAGTCTCTGGTCTACTGAGTTATTGTTGCTTTAAAAAGTCCAGCTACATTCTCTAAGAAGACCAGGAAGAGTAACTAGGACTCCAAAAATTGTTCCAAAGAACAAGTGATTTGATGTTAAAGCTTAAGTGATTCACAATCAGTGGAACATTCCTTGCAAGTACCATGGTGAAGAGAAAAGACTTGGAGTGTGGATCCTAGAGGCTAAACCCATTTTGGATGATTACCAGCTAGGTGACCTTGACAGCCCATTCTACATCCACAAATCTCAGTAATCTAATCTATAAAATATGGGAATTGTTCCATATTAACATTTTCCAAATTGTGTTCTGATACCTGTTCAACACCAAGATGTTCTAATTCCTACTTCCGTTTGAAGTGACTCTTCGCAATGTCATTTTATTTCTCCATCCATCAATAGGGAACATCAGTTTACATGTGCTTTGAATCTAGCCTGCCTTGTGACTTGCTCTGTCCAGTGGCAGAAACAATGTTGTTTGACTTTCAAGGCTAGGCTTTCAGCATCCTTGTTATTTTTTATCTGTTATTTGCCCTACTTAAATAGTGTCTTGAATCCACCTTGTAAGAAAGTCTTTTGGAGGATGAGAAATCACATGGAAGAGAAATGAGTCACCATACAGTACCAACTGCCAGACCATCTTCCACCTTTCAACACAGAAAATTCATAGCATTATGAAAAATACTCCTTTGTTGTTTTAAGCCATTAAGTTTCGTAATGCTCTGTAATGCCACAATTGATAATTAAAAAGGTGCTCAAAAGTAAGATGCATGGCTTTATTGTCAAATAAGTTTGAATGAAGATTGGTTGAGGAATGTAAATAGTTTCTCAAACTGAGGAATTTCAAAGCTTCTAATATGCAAATGTTGGCTTAAAACCCCAAAGTGTGAGAGATATCTGTATGCCACATCTGCCAGACCCATTTGATCAAAGAATACTTGTTCTCCCTGGAAAACTGTTTAAACTCATCTCAGCTTGGGAAATGCTGATTTCAGTTGAATTCCAAGGGCCTTGCCAGTTGTAGCATTCTAGAAATCTGCAAATGAAGCAAGGAGTGTTTTGGTCACTGTTTCTTCTTGATTATCTTGATGCCAAGAAAACTCATTCTTTAGTTGGTTGGTACAAATTTCATCATTCACTTCCCCTGAAACCATTTTTAATCAATTAACAGAGGAAAGCAGTATTGGAATTATTAATGAGCAATTAAATAAAGATTAAGGAGCTATTAACCTGCAGCTTGGTGTTGGAGACTTGGCTGTCAGGTGGTGTGGGAGCCTGATGGATGTAGACTCATGAGAGGCTGTCACAATGATGAAACAAGCAAAGAGCAGGCTAATAGATTTATCTATTTCTTCTTGGCAGATTGTAATAGGATATGGAATTGTCCTGCTGATCTAGAATCTAGAGAAAGCTCCGCATAAAAAGAATGTGATTAGAACAAGAAGATCTCCCCTACACTATGCATACGACATACTCTGAAAGAAATCACATAATCAAAATATGCATGTGTGATTTCTGTTTGAGAGTAGGTCTGAGTGTGTTTGTAAGTATTGTTTTCTATATCTATTAAATGTGGCTTCTCTGTGGGTATGTATGTTTATATGACTGCTTCTGACTTAGTCTATGTATGTTTTTGTGAGCATCCATATATGCATTTTCTTTGGGTGTTTATGTGATTTATATGTAAAGTATTTGTCCATGTATCTGTGACTGAGACAACGTGACTGATAATGTGCTATGGTTCTCGGTGTATGTGAAAGACTAAACACTGGGTGACAGAAATAATCTATAGCCAGAGGAACAAAGGGGGCTGTCATGGCAGAGTGGTTTCATACTGCATATCCACATAAGTTGTTCCACAGAGATAAAGTGTTGCCTTTGAAGACAAAAGAACGGCTTCTCTGTCTTGATAAGTTCATCCTCCGTCATAGTGGAAAAGATGAGGGAAACAGCCAGTGGAAATGAATCAATAAGGAAGCACAAGCCTGGGAATCAGATTGGCAAAATCAATCAGCTGATAGATTCCTCGTTGCAACCAGCCCAATGTTTGATGGAGATAAAATCTTGAGGATTATAATAAATAAAGGTGACATGTTGATTTAATAAAAGGAGAAAACTCCTCAATTTTTCCTTACTCAATTAACATTTGACTAGAAAAAATTATAATTTTAATTTAATAAGTCAATTCAAACCAAATTGATTTGGATTTCTGTCTTTCAGTAATTTCTAGATACTTAAACATATAGGGTATTTGCAGCATTTACTGAGTGGTACTAAATACGACATTCACATTCAACATGCTTAATCTTCATAACAGCATGAAGTGACTAGTATTATGACCATTGCAAAGAAGAGGCAAGTGGAACATGGAGTAATTCAGGACCTGAGCAATGAACATTGGCTCAGATTTCAGGCTTACAAGTGCAGAGGCTCTTCTCTAAAACCCATGCTCTCAACAAGGGCACTGCAGGGGTCGTCTTAAGAGGAGGAATTGCCAAGCCCCCTTCCCATCTCAGGGTGTATGTGGGGTCAGAAGGTAGACTTCAGTTCAGTTCAGTTTTCCTGGGTGTGTTGAAAGAAAAATCTGGCAACATCCTATCATTTTGTTCCCCAAGAACTTTTTGAGTAAAACTATGGTAGTTAATGCATCTTAGGAAAGTGAAATGAGTAAAGTCTTGGAGCTTACTAAGTGGGCAAATACTAAGTTGGCTAGAAATGCTTCAGGGTACCAGGGGATTATAAAAAGTTCACTTCTGTGGAAGTGTGGAATCAGCCCTTCATAGTGTTCATTCCTCTTATGAAAAAAAGATGATAAGATAATAAAATTAGTATTGGTCTCTGGTGCTGACTTCCCAGGCTTCCTGATAAGAAACTGACTACTTGAAGTGAAATGGGAGAAGGATCTTGTTGGGTTAAAATTCAAGAAAGAAAAGAAAGGTACGGTGTGTATCAAACACCTATTTCCTACGGATTTCTATGATAGAATCTTCACACACATTATCTTATTCAATGGTCAAACAACCTTAGGTGGTAGATATGATCATCTCTATTTTACAGTTGAGCTCAAAGGTGTTAAGAATCCTTCCCAAGGTGTTACAGTTGGTAGGCAGCAAAACCTAGCACCAATATCAGTATATTCTTTTTTTTCCCACTATGCATCTGCCTAGTTCAGGTCATGATATTCTTATTCAAATAACTGCTTTATAAAGAGTGGGCCCACTCCCAAACACATAAATGCATACTATTTCACTACCAGTTGGGGGAGGGGGTCTTTGCAATGAGTAGAATATTAAATGACACACTCAAGGACAAAGAATTAATTAAACATGTTGGTTCAGTAAGGGTAAGAATTCTTAAGAGGAAAGCAAATATTTCATAGAAACAGACTTCAGAAAACCTGCCTTTGGAGGAGGAGGTTCTTGTCTTTCATATCCAATTAAGGAAGACTGCACCTGTGCCAGGCTTCTCTATCTTACCTTGATAAGACCAAGGGAGAATCACGAAGGGGCTTTGGAGAAAGGAACTCTGCAAGACAGGCTTCTGAAGTCTGCCTTTAAGTGTAGATCTTGGACAGAGAGAACAGCTATATTGCTTAGTCTACACAAAGGTCAAAAAGGTCAACAGAAGAAGAGCCATAGGAGCATTTGAAACTAGATCTTCCACTAGAAATCGAGACTGCATCTCTGGAATTTCCCTATAGTACATATATCCTCCTTATAATACTTCTCCCATGTGAGAACTGTCATAATAGGGATCAAGTATTCAGATGTCTAGATTCTGGCATTATCTCTCATCAAGTAACTGTACATTAGAAAATTGAGGTTCTGAAAGATAAGTAGCGTAAAACCAGTAAGTGATTGACCAAGATTGCACCAAGTCTGTCGGAATCTAAAGTTCAACATCTCTTTTCCTACTGTCAGGCTTCATTTCAGGAGCTAGCTATAGGTTATCATTGCAACACAAAGACCCAAACTGGGTCATGTGCCAGGATGACACCATGATTCACATTGTTCGGCATACAAGATAAATAAGTATTGGCCCTGCCCTCCAGGAGCTACTGATCTAGGGGGAAAGATTGCTGGAGTAAATATCCAACCATGAGAAGGGGTATAATAAAAGTTTATTGCAAAGATTTATGAGCATAAAAGACAATAAGTTCCTATTCTCCTGGGAGGCATAAAAGAAACTTTGATCATGAAAGCTGGTCTCTGAAGGGAAAGGCAATTTCAAGAAATGGCAATATGTAGGACCTTTCAAGCAGTTAGAACAATATGAACAACAAGCGGGTAGAAGCCTGAAGGACGTATTCAGGGATAAGTGAGTATTTGGAAATCACTGCGGCAGAGGAAGTATAAGGAGATCAGAGAGGAGCTGAGGCTAGAAAAATAGATTTGGATTTAAAAACAACATTAGCTGAAAACAGAGGAGCTTATATTCAAGATAATCTTAGAGCATATTCTTAGCTGGGGACTGTAGTTTTTGCATACTAGGGCGCTCCAGAATGTCTCTGAAGGGAGCTCTGAGAGCTTTGTCTGGTGTCCAAATAGAGAATGAACAGAGGAATCAGAGAACTGGGAGTTCAAACAAGAGCGTGTTGCTGACTTGAGAGTGAGAGGGATGGGTTCATTTCTCACTGTCTTACTCTGATTGGTCTGTCTGTCTACCACTACCTGAGATGGATTCTGAAAGCTCTAGAGTGTTCCTTGAAGGGGTACTTCTGTTAAACATTCTGATTAAGGATGTAGGGCAGGATGTTTGAGGAACACGACAAGATTCAAAACACCCAATTGCATAAGGAAATCTCCGTGCTCTGGGTTACAGTGAAGAGCCAAGTAGGGTCTCTAAGGGCAGTGGCTCTCCCTTTCTTCCTGACAATAGAATTTATTTTGTAGACAGAGACCTTAATCCCCTGGGCCAACTAGTGGTACAACCTACAAGGAGATGCTGAGCTCTTGTTCACAAAGCTCGGGTACTGCCACCTGCTGTTACCCCATGTTCTACTGCCAGGATAAGAAGTTCAAGTTGAACATCAGAATTAAGTGGTTGTAATGGATTTCTAGGCTGGCTTGATTGTCTCTTTAGTGACTCCTCACCACTAGCAGATGGGCCACATTTGGATCTTCAGTGGACTCTCAATAGACAGAAGAATAGCCTTCACACCAGAAACTCTAGGTGTGTCCAAACCAGGTTTACACCCAGGTATTGGCTCCCTTCTCTGAACTCTTTCCCAAACTACTTTGTTTTGTTGGCTTTTATGGTTCCCCCCCCACACAACCCTCCAAAACTTGTAAAGGGTAAGTTTGGTTTTATTTTCTCTGGATAGAACCAGACTTAGTGAGATCAAATTCTACACCTCCATGCCTATTACTCTATACTCCTGGCATCCTGTTGTTTTGCCCGTACCTACTACTTCAGACTCCTTGCTTAACAATATCAATCCATTTTAGCCAGGGGTTCCCAAGCTTTTAAAATGATACATTGTGAACTATAGTTGTTCCATTGAATATTGGCCTACCTTATGATTTCAGCATAACCTTGTTCTCACTAGACCTTGAATATTCCCCCTCTTTTGAATTTAGTCATTTGCTGGCAGTGTGGCCTTGAGTAAATCATCAATATTCTCTCTCTCCATTTCTTTAATTGTAAAGTCAGTGTTATGGTTTATATATGAGATGTCTCCCAAAAGCTCATGTGTGACACACACAATACAAGAAAGTTCAAAGATGAAACTGTTGGGTGATGAGAGCCTTAACCTAATCTGTGACTGAATCCACTTAAATGGGTTAACAGGGTGGTGGTAACTGTAAACAGGTAAGGTGTGGCTGGAGGAGGTCCCTAGGAGCATATATCTGGGAGTGGAACAGTCTCTCTGCTTCCTGATTATCATTCATGTTCTGAGTCGTTTTCTTCCTTCACATCCTTCCTCCATGGTATTCTGCTTTACCTTGGGCCTAGAGCAACAGAGTCAGCTGTCTAGAAACTGAACTTGTAAAAATGTGAGCACCAAATAAACTTGTTCTCTTCTAAAATTGTTCTTGTCAGGTCTTTTGGTCATAGAGGTAAAAAAGCTGATTAAAACAGTCAGGATAGAGTACAACTCCTTCATAGCACTGTTAGGAGGATTCAATGATATCAAGTCTATGATTACTGCTGAACAGGTCCCTGACATACCACAGGCATTAAAGAAGTGCTATCCTCAAATAGTGATGAACAGAATTCCTAATGGCACTTCTTTGCCACTTGGCTTGTTCCAGTATTTTCCTTCAATGCTCTGAGCCTGGAACTACTTTCAGGACTGTGTCCAAGGTGGAGAGTGGTCCATGGCAGCTCAGGAGCATACCCAACTAAGGTGGAGGATGATGGTCTCCTTCCCAGTAATTTCTTACCCTTTCTAGTGTTGCTTATCTCTTGAATAAAAATGCTAGAGGTAAAGATGGAAACTGTACTCACAAACTCAGATGGCTTTAACACAGATGTAGGCTGTGTCAAATGCCCCTCTTATGTGCTCCCACCCTGCATCTGCCCCGTCAGTGGACTTCGATTGCTGCAGTATGTTCTCTAGAACCACAACCCTGTAAGACTGTGTCCACCACAAGAGCAGGGAGTGTGTTATTTTTCCCTGTTGCCTCATCCAAGAGAGATTCTGGCACATAGTAATGGCTCCATGAGCCCTTGTAGAAATGGATGCATGACTGAGTTAAAGCAAAGAGTCCAAGAGATTCTGAAGGCAGGGGACTCAAAAACAGAAGAAGGGCATAGTGACTGGAAAGGCAAGAAACATTTTCTGATATATTTTCAAAGAACTGGTTAGTCTGTAGAACAGTATTCTCTACACAAAGCCTTACTGTCACCCTGTTGTGGTACAATGAGATCTTGCCTGGCTCCAGCTTTGCTACCACCTCCTCAACCTGTGTGACAGAGTCTCGTTCCTGTGAAACAGAGCCAAAAGAATTTATGTGCCTGGCCCCACACCCTTGTAGGGTAAGGCTATGGGAGAACTGGTGTGCCCAATGAAGGTAGGAACAGATGACAAGGGGGACAAAGACAAGAGCATGCATTGTATTCTATCTCCATCTGCCTGAGTTAATTTTTAATAAAGCAAACAATGAATGTTTGAGCTTCCTTCCTAAAATATTTTGACTAGCAATTTCATGAGTGGGAAGGTTTTAACCAGGCTGTCTCCAAAACAAAGAGTAAAGAAAACACAGTTAAACATGCTAATTTTGAAGAAAATTAAATTGCAGCATGGCTGACATCAAACAATTTGGTAACATATTAAGTGTGGGAAAGGAAAGGAAAACAGCTTCCCGAACATGTACTGTACATTCTGCGCTACACCTAGAATTGGTCCCCACTTGACAATCTGGGGAGCTACTGTATCCTGGAGCACAAATGGTGTTTCATCAACATATTTCTAAAACAAAACTAAGAGGTCCCTGTTAGTGTTAGTCAGCTTTTTGTTACCTTGACCAAAATGCTTGATAACCTAGAAGAGGAAATATTTATTTTGGCTTGTGGTGTCAGAGATTCAGTCCATGATCAGCAGGCTCCAAGGCAGAAACATCATGGCAGAAGGGCATGGAAGAGGAAAGTTGCTAAGCTCACAGCATCTGGGAAGCAGAGGAGTGCAAAAAAGGGGCCAGGGACAAAGTATGGCCCCAGTGACCTACTTTCTCCAACTAGATTCCACCTCCCAGGAGCTGATTCAGTCTCTTAATGCACTAATGAGTTCAGAGCCGCCATGATCCAATCATTGCCTAAAAACCCCACCTATGAACCTTAATGCGATGGGAACCATGCACTCAACGTGAGACTTTGGGGGACATTCCAGATACACACTATGATATCCCCAAAGTCAAACAGCTCTAAACACAACCAGGTCTCAACCCACTTGCCTCCTTGCCCCTCTGACCTACACTGAATTTCTTCATTCCACAGTGTCCTCAAGTGCACTTAGAGTCCTCCTTCTGCCCCACAAAAATATCTTCATTTCGCTCCATTGCACAAAG
Organism: Callospermophilus lateralis; assembly: GCF_048772815.1. Classification (NCBI taxonomy): domain Eukaryota; kingdom Metazoa; phylum Chordata; class Mammalia; order Rodentia; family Sciuridae; genus Callospermophilus; species Callospermophilus lateralis. The sequence goes on along the minus strand of NC_135319.1, from coordinate 55,131,324 downwards.
TAAAAGACATGTTGTTTCCTTTACCCCAAAACCCTGGTGCTTAAAGGATTCCTAGTCCTTGCAGGGTTCTAATGCCTGAAGGATACAGAATGCTTGTGGTTCTCATGGCTTCTCTCTGCTGGGAGCTTGAAGGGGCAGGCCTAAACCTGAAGACTGCTACAAGCACCTAAAGAATTTTAAGCTCTTTATAAGGAAAGTAGCTTATTGCCTTTTGAATTTTGTTTGTTCCCTATTTGAAGATTTCCACCAATATATTTATATGGTTGCAAATATGCTGGTCCTACAATTAACCTCTGTTCCCAGCTTTTCTATGAGAATTAAATGATGAAAAGGCAAACAGTCCCCCAAAAGTCTATGTGTGCCCACACACTCTTTGGGAAATCCCAGTACCCCAAATAGACAAGTAAAACAAGCACAACAGATACGTGACTCAGTCAGCCCCATCACTCCACTCAACTTCCAGCTAATCAGGAAAGGGAGTGAGACCGTCCTCAACCAGCCAGCCCTCCACTACTCATCAGCTGACTCAGACTCTTATACTGACCCAGAAGACAGGACAAGGTCAACAGCTACTCACAGACTTATGATCAATAATGAACACCACTGTTTTGGGCAACTAAATATTGGGGTATTTTGTGATGCAACATCTAAGATATATGATGATTTTCTCATCTCTTCTTTACTCCTTCTTTGCCTATGTTATTCAAAATATCCACAAGTGTCTTAATTCCAGCATGCTAGAGTCAGGGGGTAGCTTAGTAAAGTCAAAGAGAATAGCTTGTATCACAGATGGTTCCATCATAGATTTTTTTTTTTTTTTGGTCATTCTCTCTGCCTCTGCCTCCATATACTCGTTAAAATTGCCTTGAAGACCACACAAACCCTTTCTCCATTTTTTTTTCAGTAAATATGCAATCATTTCTTTTCTTTAAACATTTTTTTAGTTGTCAATGGACTTTGTTTTGTTTATTTATATGTAGTGCTGAGAATCTAACCTAGTGCCTCACACATGCTAGGCACGCACTCTACCACTGAGCCATAATCCCAGCCCAAATATGCAATCATTTCTAATGGTCTTTTCATTTATTACTTTAACTTCAGGAAATATAGTAGTCTGGCTGGCCAAGGATAGCAAGAAAGATTTCTTGGAAGATGTGCAAAGGCACCTATGTTAGATTTAGTTAGGTAGTAAGAGAAAATTTCTTGTCTGGGGAAGGAAGAGTCAGAAAAGGAAAGGCATTGATTGGTTCATCCAACAAATCAAGCAATTACTCAGGGTCTGGTCACATTCTAGGGATTGAAGATAAATTAGTAAATAAGAGGCAAATTTCCTGGGGGGGGGTGATTAAGTGATGAGTGAATAAGTATGTCAAAGAGTATCAGATGGTACTAAAACCTATGTAAAAAACATTGGGATTTCTCTTTGTTGGGGAGAGGGTTACAATTTTAATTATTGTGATAAGAGAAGACCTCAGCAGAAGGTGATATTTCATATGAATCTTAAAGGAGGTGAGTGTAAGTCTCACCAATAGACAGGGAAATAGCATTCCAGGAAGAGAGGGTAGCAAATGCATAAATGAGCATGTCTAGGTTTTCAGAGAAAAGCAAGGAGGTACCGGTAGTTGGAGCAGGTTGGTGGGGGGAGCAGTAGAGATAAAATGGGAAAAGAAATGGAAGGAAGTGCTTTGAGCAAAGGATAACATGAGCTGGCCTAGGTTTTGAAAGAGTAACATTGGCTGCTGTGTTGACCATAGATGGTCAGTGGGAAATGGCAGAAGCACCGTAATCCATTAGGAGACCATTAACAGAATCTAATGGGGGTGTGGGGGGGCGGGGGATATGGGCTGTCCTATTATGGTAGCTTTTGATGTGGTGTGGATCACAGCCCTTGGAGCTCGGGTAAACTTTGGAGGTGATTCTGAAAAAAATTTGCCAATACATTGGATGTATGCCATGAAATACAGAGTGAGAATAAATTTACCATTTCATACTGTTTTAGGCAGATTTTTCACTGCTATGACCAAAGACTCAACAAGAACGATTTTAGAGAAGGAAAAGTTTATTTGGGGGCTCATGGTTTCAGAGGTCTCAGTCCATAGACAGCTGGCTTCATTCCTTAGGACTGGAGGTGAGGCTGAACATCATGGTGGAAGAATGTGGCAGAGGAATGCAGCTTAAGACATCACATCAGGAAATGGAGAGACACTCCACTTGCCAGGAACAAAATACATATCTCCAAGGCACACCCGAAATGACCCACCTCTTCCAGCCACACCCTACTCACCTTCAATTACAGTTTAGTTAATCTCTATCAGAGGATTAATACACTGGTTGGATTAAAGGTCTCATAACCCAATTGTTTTACTTCTAAACCTTCTTGCATTGTATCACACATGATCTTTGGGGGATACCTCACATCTAAACCGTATCACACATCTTGTCATATATTTGGAAGGACAATCAAGTTTGGGTGAGAAGATAAGGGTTTAGGGGAAAGAAAAACATGCCCCCAATGATGTAGCCTGAATATCACAGTTTTTTTTTGCTTGGAAAGACATTAGAGGTAAGAGAAGTAGACATCAAATGAGGGGAACTGGAGCAAGGTAATGAGAGGTTTTTGAATAAATATCACAGCCAAAAATTTGAACACTTCTTCAGTTGTGGGGATTGGGTCACAAAGGATGAATAAAATTCTTGGAATCTAATTGTCTATTCATATCTCAGAGAGAATGGCTATGAAGCAAGCAGTTTACAAAAATCCAGGGCTAGCCATCCAGATGTTTACAGCAGCTGAGCAGTAAATAGAAATGACTGAAACAGGTATAAGAAAAGCACAAGCACTCTGGTAAATGCAAATGACTCCTGGTCTCCATGGCAGGGGAAGAATGCAGGTAACGCCCAAGACTGTGACCAAAGGAAGTTAGCATCCCTTCCACAGGGGAAAGTTGCTGTTTAACCCCCAGGTAACACAGGAAGGCATAAAGCCTGCCCTACCAAAATACAGCTAGAAATCTGTATTTTTTATGTGAATGCTCTAGATGTGTATAAATTGGCAAGTAATTTATTTAAACACACACACACACACTAAGCCAAAATACAACTGAAGGAAGCTGAAAGCCTATGAGATGCTTGTTCCAACCTCTAATGCAGATGGTGTGCTGAGGCCAAATATTCAGATCGTCTCAGGATATAATCCTTTTCCTTGCCTTTCTTTTTCCATTAGTCACCTTCAGAGGATAAAAAAAAAAAAAAAAAAAAAAAAAAAAAAAAAAAAAAAAAAAAAAAAACACTGGGCCCTCTTGCAGCCCTCGTCCTTGAAATTCTGTCAGGGCAATGCAGTTGAGGGTCTAATGATACACCAGATTTTATTCTTCCTCTTCCATCAGAGCTAGTAATTATAGCAACAAGGGTGGTGGCTCCCCTGTATACCTCCTGTATGTCCCATTTCCTACTGCCAGCACTGCACTTTCTGTTGCAAAGCTTTCTCTGCATGTAAAAGAGTTCTGGGGAATCTGAACTCCTGAGAACAGCCATTATCAATGACAAATGGAAATTGGTAGATGTATACTGCTTCCTCCTTGTTTCTTTATTATGATAACTCTGAGGTGTATATGTTCCACTCTGCCTCCCAGAGGTCCCCAGATAAAGTCTCAGTGGCCCACAGAAGTAACCTCTTCATTAACATGATGACTTTCTTCCTTTCCTAATCTTATTTCCTCACTCTCTTACTAGTACATCCTGGAACAACTACTTGCATTCAAGTCCTTGTTTCAGGGTCAACTGAGGCAAAGCTTCACAATCTCTTTTCCTCTGGGTGGTGGCCAGAGCAGGAGAGTTATTAGGATGAGGGCATGCTCAAGCCCCTCTGCTGGGGCTGGAATCTCAGGCATGTAGGGACTTTGTGACAACCAGGCTGATTTTTGCCCTTTCCAAGCCTGGTTTTATTGACAAATGCATAAGGCTGGGGCTTGAAACAAAATGTTTTTTAGCTCTGTCGTAAACAAGCTAATCCATGGACAAAGCACTCCCTCTGCTTTCTCTCCCTCAACCCAGCACAATTTGTTCAGGATCCTTGTTGACCTTTTAATTGTATTTCAGTGGAGGATGGAGAGAAATAAATGAAAAGCCTCACATCTGCATTCGCAAAGCAAATGGCTACAGCTTAGGACAAAGTCTGTGATCAAAGGGACAGGATGCACTTCCAGCTGCCTAAATAACAAGGGAACGTTCTGTTCTAGCCCACTCTGGGCTCTGCTCCCCAAAGCATGGAGTTGTTAGGGAATTCCATTAGCTGGGTGAATTGGGGGCTACCTGCATCCTGTTTAAGAAGAAAGAAAGAGAAAGCAGCTTAAGCAATGACTTATCATAGCCTATTGTCCTGATTTGTGGGGTTTTGGGGGTGGCTCCCACAAAGGACTGCATTTCTCCTTCAGTCTCATTTTTCTCTTGGATTCTTTCTCTGGGTGTATCAATGCTACATTTTGTCCTCCTACTCTAGCAGATATAGTAAAAATCAAGCTATACTATAAAGATAGTGAAGGCAAAGAACATTTGTATCTTCTTTTCTGTTATGTCTTCAAAGCCTACCCACTATCTGCCACACAATAGGTACTTAATCAATATGTACTGAATCAATCAATCTGTCCTAGGGGAATAGTTTTAATATAAAAAAAATACATACACACACACACAACACATACACATATACATATGCATATACACATGTACACATATGTATATGTGGGTGTATCTGTCCTAGGGGAATAGTTTTAATATAAAAAAAATACATACACACACACAACACATACACATATACATATGCACATACACATGTACACATATGTATATGTGGGTGTATCTATATGCACACAAATTTAGTGTTAATAATTAATAGAATTATACAAACATATACACACACATTCACACACATTCACAAACACCCCAGTTCGAGAAACACATAGCAATGTACTAGGAAATTAAAAATGGCTTAGTGGTTGTATTAGTAAGTTTTCAACAACATTTAAAAAATACCTGAGATAATCAACTTATGAAAGAGAAAGTTTGTTTTGTCTCACAGTTTTGGAGATCTCAGTACATGATCAATTGGCCATTGCTTTGAGACTATGGTGAAGCAGTATAGGAGTATGTGTTGGAGCAAAAGTGTTCACCCCATCATCCAGAAAGCAAAATGGAAGAGGAAGGGGCCAGGATTCACAATCTCTTTAGACATGATCCCAGTGATCTAAAGACCTCCCACTAGGCTCCACCCTCTTTTTTTAAAAAAAAAAAAAAAAGAGAGAGAGAGAGAGAGAGAGAGAGAGAGAGAGAGAATTTTTTTTAATATTTATTTTTCAGTTTTTTCGGTGGACACAAAATCTTTATTTTTATGTGGTGCTAGGATTGAACCCAGTGCCCCGTGCATGCCAGGGGAGCGCGTTACAGCTTGAGCCACATCCCCAACCCTAGGCTCCACCCTCTTAAAGGTTCTACCACCTCCCAGTAGCACTACACTGGGACCAAACCTCTATTTAACACATAAACCTCTAGGGGACATTCAAGATCCAACCTATAGTAGGGCCTATCTATTCCAACAGGGATACTGCTGCTCTGCAAGCATGTTTTCTTTTTCTTTCTTTTTTTTTTTTTTTCATTATTTTTTCATACTCTCAACAATGGTAAACAAGTTTCCAACATTTTAAAACCATGTTACAATTACAAACATTTTAATAAATTGCTAAGCTCCATTGGTCTCTGATTTGCTGGTTCAGTGATTACCCAAACTCTTAGTTTTCTGACTTATAAAAGTAGTCATAATATCAATGTTAAGAGGCTCTTATGGGGTATTAAATAATTATTTCAGAAAAAAATGCATAGAAGAGTATCTGGCACATGCAAATTGAAAACTATTAGCTATTGTGACTTACCTGGCTTTTGAGAAATGGTTGAATCTACAAGATGACAAGAATTTTTCTATGCTTCAAATCCCATCAAATTATTCTTTAAACCCTCCAAGAACATCATCTATCAGCAATAGGTGTGACTAAAACTGGTGGCAATAACTGTATACATTTCAGATCTATAATTCTTCTTCTCAGAAAAACCAAATAAACATCCTTCCTTCACTCACTAGCTTACCTCCACTGTGCTCACCATCACCTCATGATGATGTTCAGAAAAAAAGCTATGTAAGACTAAAACGAAAGCCAACCCCTGCAGACCGTTTCTTCCAAAGTGCTACTGAAAGTCCTACTCACAGAAGTACGTGGTCCTGAGACCCATTCTCATGCATCATGGTGCTAAGAAAGCTTTTGTAAGCACTGTCCTGCCAGAACATCTTTCTCAAGCCTCAGATATTCCTTAGGTGTCAGCTTCCAAACCTCAGATGGGAGGTTAACCATTCATTAAAAAAGAAGGATGTGAATGACTACATGCAAGTAAAGATGCACAACGTACATGAGAATCCCTAACAACAATCCTGGAGGACAGACACATTCCCGCAGCCTCTGGGGATGAGCTGCATCATTTGATGAAGTGGAGTCTTCACTTGATGTTCTCTTTTTTTTTTTCTGGCTACAGAAACAGAAATAACACTCAGCAGTCCAGCAGATTCAACTTGGATCAAAGGAGCCCACTCAATCACTAAAAGAGGAATTGCATACTTTACTCTCGTTCTATTTGGTTCAGGCTTTTGGAAATACAGATGGTTAGGAAATGAAGAGATGGAATTCCAGTCTTTACAACTCTGTAACTAGACATTCGTGATCTCCAGATTATCTGATGAGCTCTCTCCTCTAACTGAGTCTTGAGAGAAGCTTTACTGATAGCCTCACCACATCCATTTGTGTTTAAAGCAATTCTGTCTATGCCATGTTCCATGAAATGTGGGTTTTACAGTTATTAGTTAAGAGAAAAAGAGAGAAGGAGACAGAGGCAGAGAGAAAGAGAAAGGCAGAGGCATAGAAAGAGATGAAGAAACTTGGCTAGACTTGTGAGCCAGGCAGCTTGCCAAATTAAACATAGAATTAGCTACTTAGGAATTCACACATTTAAATTTTAAATTCAAACTTTAAGAAAAATGATTAAGCAGATTCCAGTGGGAAGTCTTGGCCTTAGCGTTAGTACTAATAATTAAGAGAACCTGAGAATATAAATGCTCATAGTATGGTTTTGGACACAAAAACAAAATAAAACAAAAACTATGATGTACAAAGTCTTATTGCTAGTTAGGTAATAGTGTCCTAGGGTTGCCAAAACAAAGTACCACAGACTGGATGGCTTAAACAGAAGAAGTGTATTGCCTCACAGTTCTGAAGGCTGGAAGTCTGAAACCTAGGAATCAGCAGGACTGGTTCTTTCCGAGGCTGGGAAGGAGAATCATCTGCTCAGTATCTCTCTCCTGGCTTCTGGTAGCCTCGGGTATCATTTGGCTTACAGATGGTGTTATCTCTGTGTCTTTACACCATCTTCCTCCATACATGTCTGTCTCTGAATAAAAAATTTCCCTTTTTAAAAGAATACCAATCATATGAGATTAGAAACTGCTCTAAGGACACCATCTAAATTTTGATTATCTGCAAAAAACTCTATTTCCAAAAAGGTCCCATTCACAGGCACTGGAGGTTAGGACATCAACTTCTTTTTATGGGACAACTCAACCCATAATGATTAGAAAGAACCATTCTAGGCTCCAACAAAAATGATTTTCTCAAATGAACAGTGCCTAAGACAAATGTAGATCCCACAACATAAAATCATTTAATCACACATTGCTTTGCAGAGGAGACTTTTTAGAGTCAATTTATAAAAGTCAATTTCTAAATTACCATGGGTATGAGTGTCCCATGGATGCTCCCACTCTAACACATACTTGGTGGCTTAAAACAAACTAAGTTTATTCTCTTATACTCTGGAGTCTAGAGTCTAAAATTGATTTTACTGTATTGAAATCAAGGTGTAAGCAATGCTGCATCCATTCTGGAGGCTTTAGAGGAGAATCCCTTTTTTTTTTTTTTTTGTCTTTTGCAGCTTCTAGTGGACATCTGTATTTCTGATTTGTGGCCTCTTCTTCTATCTTCAGTTTGCACCACCCCAGTCTCTGTTCTATCATCACATTTCCTTCTGCCTCTCTCTTATAAGAACACTTGTGATTGCTTTTAGAACCAACGAAGATTATCCAAGATTATCTTATTTCCAGATCCTTCATTTAATTACACATGTGTAGACAGCAGCATTCAGAGATTTCAGTTGTTAAGATTTGAATATCATTGGAGGTCACTATTCAGCCTACCATGCCATCCATCCTAGATCAACTCAAATTACTGTTTGTCTCACATTTGCAAGAAAAGCTTTCCTTAAAAGAGCATTCAGTTGCTGGATATTTCCTCAAACTTCTTCCCAGTTTTCTTTTCAATCATAGTTTCTCCATTCAATTCCTTATTAAAAAGAATCTGAATTCAAGTATCACTATTCCCCATTTATCAGTTTATGGAGACATCTGAACCATAAGAATGTTTGTAACAACTATTAATCTTCAATTCTGCAGACATGCCTTCATTCTCATGCATTCCCAGTTTTACAAAATTCGCACTGTATGTTTTCTGTATTATTCTGGGATTCAGCAAAGACCTCTTGACAAATCAAATAATTTCGATTATTAAAAATTAGGGTATTTATTATCTCTTCTTGCAAGTTTATTCCTTAACAAATTTAAACCAGTTTTACAGAAACTGTGAACATGTTACTACTATTAAGATAAGAGGATATGCTGGGTGCGGTGGCACATGCCTGTAATCCTAGTAGCTGGGGAGGCTGAAGCAAGAGGATTGTGAGTTCAAAGCCAGCCTCAGCAATGGCCAGGCCCCAAGCAACTCAGTGAGACCCTGTCTCTAAATAAAATACGAAATAGGGCTGGGAATGTGGCTCAGTGATTGAGTGCCCCTGAGTTCAATCCCCAGTACCTGCCCCCCCCCCCCCAAAAAAAAAAGATAAGAGGATAAATTGCAATATTTGCTACTTTAGAAAACATTCTCTCCTGTTTTCTCCATCTCAGTCTCCATAGAGAAAGTCTACCCTTTGTTATTAAACTTAATCACGTGACCTGCTTGCAAAATGGGTATAGGTTGAAGAGGCATTGGATCAGTTCTGAGTCTAAGTCTCTAAAAGGAAAAATGCAATTTCACTAGCTCTCCTGAGAGATTTCACAATTCCTCTTGAGAATGACCTACCAGAGCAGGACGACTTCACTTTTCCAGCATGGGTCCAAAAGTAATCATGCAGTGCAGATCCCTTGAAGACCACTAACCATGAAGATAAATACTTGTGTTATAAGGTGTCAAGTGTATAACAGCAAATAGTTGCACACAAATTTGTAGCAATAGTAGACTAACACAGTCATTAATAATAATTATTTTTAATTATTATAATAAGGAATAGCTTCAAAAAACAATTAGCTTTAGTATTTATCTTTAATTTACAAATAGATAAGAAATATAACATCAAAACCACTCATCTCAATTTTAATCAATGTAATAGTTATTATTCCTTAAATTATGCTTGCAAAATTTTTTTAGTATAAATTATTTTTCGTGAAACTATTTTTTACTAATATGAGTTATTCTTGTGTTAAGCTATCAAGCAAACAGTAGGATACAAAATTATTGATGCAACATGAGCTTAACTATGTAGAAAAATTCATAGGAAGAAACAGCAATATATTTAGGGTTTATTATCTGAGTACTTTGTTGTACACTGTAGGATATATCCCATAGATTTTGGATATTTATTATATATCATTCTGTCAAGTGTGTTTGTAATACTGATACCATACATAACAGTGATTTTTTGTTCTTAAAGAAGTGAACCCAGACTATGTGAGTGACTATGATAGGGATTTCAGTGAAGAGGAGAGAGGTGTGCACCTGGAGGATGTTAGTTTTCAATAGATAGATGAGTTTAACTTTTAAATATCTTTCTCTGGATATATGATATATGATAGACTTCTTTCTCTGGTATGATAGATATATAATATCTAACTGAAAAATGTGTTTTTATTTTTAAAAACCAGTGTTTCTTTCCTTATCAGCTAAGAGAATATGCTGTGAAATACATTTTAAAATAATGATATAAAAACTTCAGAGATATCGTCCTTACAGATTGTACAGTTTCCTTTTTATTTTTTAAACAACTGATTTCTTAAACATTTATTATGACATACCTACATAAAGTAAAGGGACTGATTTTTCAACTATTATTAATTTTATGAGTTTTTCTTTTCTCTTACTTAGAAGCAAGAAGTGAAAAAACTCCTGCACATTTTTTTTCTTTTTCTTTTAATTTTGTTTGTTTGTTTGTTTGTTTTACTCCTGAACATTTCTATAGAGAAGACCAAGACTCTGAGCTTATCTTGCAATATATCTTCAAATTCAGAAAATCAGGGAATGTCTTCATCTGTTTATGCTGGCAAAACAAAATACCCAAGACTGGGTAATTTTTGGAAAACAGAAATCTATTTCTCACAACTTTACAAGCTTAGAGGTCGAAGACCAAGATACTGGTAAGTTGGTGCCTGATGAGGGCCATTCTCTGCTTCCAAGATGGCGCTTTGGTCTACCATCCTGCAGATGGGAGGAACGCTATGTTCTCCCATGGTAGGAGGAGTTTCTCCAGAGCTTTGAAAGGGCTCTAAATCCATACATGATGGCTCAGTCCTCCTTATTCACCCCTAAGAGCCCCACTTCTTAATATTACAACACGGATGATTGTGTTTCAACATAAGAATTCTCAGGTTTCACAGGGACATGTTGAAGCCACAACAAAGAGCTTTGTTTTCCTGAATACCCAGGAGCAGGGACCACTAAGAAAGAAAGGACATGAATTCTCTCATCACTTGTCAAAATTATTTTGGAAAATAATAATTTCCTTTTATTAAGGAATATGTCCATTCTTTCCTCAAGAATTGATTTGTATCGCTCACTCATTGTTCTAAATACGAGGAGCAGATGTTAACAGGAAATAAAGATTTCTGTCCTAGTAAAGCTTGATTTTAGGTGATTAAAAGCTGATTACATTTTAGAAAATGTGAGGATTTGAATGAGAGGGGAATTGAAGTTTTAGTATTGTTTTTTCTCCACTCAGAAGAAAATAATAAACACTATCAGACATTTTTGGAAAACACTTAAAAGCACAGAATCTTTCTTTCTTTTATAACCGCAGAAAATGGAGTATCTCAAATCAGGATTTTCTGAAATTCTATTAAACCTGCAGATTTCTAGGTTGTATCCAAGTCACCTGAATTAGAGGGGATAAAGTCCCAGAATTTCCATTTTTAACAATCTCATCAATTGACTACAGTATCACACTGAAGTTTGAGAATCTTCACATATGTGGAAACTTTCCAGTAAAAGTAGGTTAAATCCAAATTTACCAAATGGCAGATTAATTTTGGTAAGTTTATAAAACACAAATGCTTTAAATTTACATTTATGTAAGGGAAAGGTATTCAGAAACTAGAAGAAGAAACCTGCAAAGCTGCTCCAAAGAAAAGTTAGGGAACAAATGGTGACACATTCCTAAGTGGAAACATTTAATATTATAAAGGCTGTTCTCCCATGGTTAACATGCACCCTTATTGTATGTCCAATCCAATGCAATCAGGCTCTGAAAACTCTGATTCAGATGGGACACTTGCTGGTTCCACTCATGTTTCACTGGCCCAGGCAAATCAAATGCCCGTGCCTGATGACAGAGGGAAAAAGTGTCATCTAGCTGCAGGAGAGAAAAATGATAATATATCACCTGAGACTTGTGTTTTTAAATTTTTGCTTTTTTCTTTGTTTTGTTATGCAGTACCTACTACCTCTTCTCAAACTTTCATTTAGAACAGTGATTTCTTATTTAATCCATGAGATGCTTTCCTTATTCTCAGATATTTGATGATATTATGATCATTAAAATTTATTAATATTACTTTTTTGAATTTCTAATTTATTCAGTTCATTTTATCTGATAGTTTATCTTATTCATTGCTTTATAGTGGAGGACCTATTGGCCACTCATTCAGAGACCATTGAGGTCATGGTTTAATTAATTTACTGTATGACCCACATTAGTGGAGGTCTGGTGGGAAGGACAGAATTCTCCTTATCCCTCTTTGGCTTTCCTTCATACTCACCCTCCCCTCCAAATTCTTGTTCTGTCTTGAACCAACTTATTGCTAAATCTCTTACACACTTTCACTGTGTTAGGTGCCACTCTTTTGATGATCTATTGACTGCAGGATTTATCTTTGTTACATTGGCAAGTGTTATGGCTCCCATATGATTTGTGAGTCCCCAGAGGGTCACATATTAAAGGCTTGGTCTCCAGAGTAGTGCTTTTAGAAAGTGAGAGATTCTTTAAGAGGTGGCACCTCCCGGGAGGTGTTGAGGTCACTGTGTGGGGGTTGCAGTGGGGGGAAGCAGTACCTGTATGAATCCGTGGTACTTCTTGACCTGAGAAGGTTCTTATAAAGGACAAAGCCTGGAGCCTATAACTCTTTGTTTTCTGGCTCAAGGTGTAATTGTAATTACTATCTGTTATGAAATGGTACAGCCAAGAGGCAGCCCTCACAACAGAGCCTGCACTAAAGCCATTTGAACTTTGAATGTTCACAGCTGTGAACAAAATAAAAAAAAAAGAAAAGAAAAGAAATAAGAAAAAATCTCAAACTAAAGCAAATTGGGGGAAAATTATAATAAAGTGAAATTTTCTTTGGAAAGACCAATAAGATGTAAAAATAAAGTTGGTATGTAGATGAAAAAGGAAAGGAAAATACTACTTTTTTGAAGTAATAAAATAAGGATGGTTTCAGATATGAAGAAAATTTTTAATTCTAGGTTATTTAAAATATTTAATAACATTGGAAAAGATAGAAGGTATTTCAATTTGTTTTACTAGACTAGCATAACCCTGATAATAAAATTTGACAAATAGAGCACTAAGAAACAATCTATAGACTAATCTTTCCACTAAATATAAAGGACACATGAAATGATTAAAATTATAGGTTTGGAAGTTAAATAGAACCATATTCAAATTTTTGCTCTACTGTAAAGAAATATAGTATGAGTTGGACACTTAACTCTTCTAAATCCTTTTTCTATCTGGGACAATCATACTTACTTTAAGAATAGTTGTGAGGATTAAAAAGCGATGTAAATTAACTGGGTGTGGTGGTACATACCTATAATCCCAAGGACTCTGGAATCTGAGACAGGAGGATTGCAAGTTCAAAGCCACTTAGTGAGATTCTGTCTAAAAAATAAAATGAAAAGTAACTGAGGATGAAGTTCAGCGGTAAATCCTATCTAGATTCAATCCCAGCTACCACACACACACACACACACACACATGTACAATCATGTAAATAAGTTAAAAAACTGTATACTCAGCTTGTGTCTCCTAATGTTTGCCAAAGTCTGAGGAGGAAGAAAAGAGAAATTGTTCCAACATCAAAAAAGAAATTTTAGGAGACAGAGTCCTGGAGCTTATTATAACTTTGTGTCAAAAAATTACATAAAGTTTATTCCAGAAATGCAAAGAGAGTTTAACATTAGAAATATATTTACTTAATTCATCACATAATAGTTTAAAGAAAAAACTGTATAACATCTCAATAAGTGATAGGAAAGAGTTCAGTAAATTTTGAAATTCATTCCTAATCAGGAAAAGAAAAAAACAATTCCAGGAAAATTAAGAATTGAAAGATACTTATGTAGTATTATAAAGAATATCTATCTGAAGTCAAGAGAAATATTGTCTTGGGTTCGACTCAATGTGTGCTTATCATGTATGAAACCCTGGGTTCAATCCCCAGGGGTATGCCACACACAGAGACATACATACAAGAAAAAAAAAAAAAAAGGAAAAGATGGTCCGTGTCTTAAAGCATTTTTATGTTAAAGTTAAAAAAGGAAAGGTTAGCACATTGTATTTAGTTTGGATGTTCCGAAAATTCTAGTTAATGCCACAAAGAAATTAAATAAAGAATTAAATTGAAGTACTAAAATTACCATCATTTGTAAATATAATTTCTTACCTAAGAAAAACTAAAAATATCAGATTGAAACATACTAGAATGATTAAGAATGTTCAGTAATTTGACCAAAGATTAGCAACTATGATGAAAGAAATGTTTTACTGTTCTCAGCTCTAAACTGAAACTTCTAAGAAAAAAGCTTTGTTGGTAACATGCAATAATATAATAGGCAATATGTGAACACTGTGTTTTAGTTAGCTTTTGCATTCTTGTGACCAAAATATCCCACAAAAATAATGAAGAAGAGTTAAATTTTATTTTGGTTCACAGTTTCAGAGGTTCAGTCCATGACTGGCTGACTCCATAGTTCTGGAACCCATGTGAGGCAAAACACCAGGGTGGAAGGGAATGTCAGAAGAAAGCAGATCAGGATATGACAACAAAGAAGTAGACAGCCCTGGGCTTATCAAGGACAAAATTTAAACCCCAAAGTCACACCCCCAGTGACCTATTTCCTCTGGCCATACCCTATCAGCCCATAATTACCACTCACTTAATCCATATCAGTTAATTAATTTACCGATTATATCAGAACTATATCATTTCACCTCTGAACTTTTTTGCATTGTCCCACATATGAGCTTCATTTCTATAACATAATATGCTATGACATAAAAAAGGATAAAATAACTTCAACAGGACTTTCCTGAAGAAAACTATAGAAGTTGACTATGTGATGTGATTGAGAAAAGCATACTCTTGGGTGGAAGGACATGTTATTGAAAATATGTCATAAACTCCTAAGTTAATCTGTAAATTCATTATAGTTTTACCAAAAATAAAAGAAGAATATTGCTTAACCTGTCAAAATTTGATTTATACTCAGGTCTCATTTATCTGCATGAGAATAGAGAAAAAAATGTTCACAAAGAATAATGAAAAAGTACGTTTTAGGCACATTTCAAAATATTGGTGATTTAGCCCATACAGTAACGGAGTAGGCACAAATAACATAAGAGTAAAAGAGAGTTGAGATTTCCGAAACAAAGGAATAAAATAGAATCAAGCATATGATAAAGGTGAACTTTAAATGCAGAAAATAAATAATGAATTATTTACCAAATGGTGATGGGAAAACTGGTTATATTTGGACAAGATAAAATTCAATTATTCTGTTATAGGCCACCTAAATAATTCCAAAAGAGTTCAAGATTCAATTAAAGAAAATTTTAAAATAACTTGAAGAGAACTTAGAAAAATATTTGTGATCTAGAAATAAGAAGCTATTCTAAACTCAACATCAAAAGGCCAACTAAGACTCAAATAAAACTAGGGAAATACTTTAGATATATGTGACAAAATAGTCTCTTGATATATAATATGATATAAAATTATTATTATCATTACTAATATAATTTTCATATTATATAAAGCAGACAAAAATGCTTTAGGAAAATGGAGAATTTAGGGACTCCCCAGAAGGAAATTAAAAATGGTGCTTATAAATATATACAAAAATATTCAAACATTAATAAATTTAGAAATGTAATTTACAAAAAAGGATTATACCTTTTTATTTCTAAGAGTTAGCAAAGACTAACAATAATAATCAGTATTATCAAGAATATATTAAGGGCATAATTGGACAGATTCACAAAGATATATGCTCAAGATTCATTGTAAAATTTAGGAAGTAGCAAAATTAAATATCTAACCTAAATGCATATCAATACAGCACTGGCTAAATAAAATGCTGCCTTATCATGGAATTCTAGCTTGCATTAAAAATAATAGTGCACAGCTAATTTTGTCAAAAAATGTACTTGTCTTTTTTTTTAAAAGAAATGAATATTTTTTTCAAAAAGTATGTATATATTGCTTTTAGAATCATAAAGTGGAAGTTAGCTATGTATTTGATACTAATTTTGGAGAAAATACAGGGAAGCAGATTTCTTCATTAGAGTATAAATTTTTAAAATCATTCTGAGGGCAAGATGGTCTATATTTATTAAAAGCTTTAAAAATGTCTGTAGTTAAAAAGATAATTACACTTCTAAAAAATTCTCCTAGGAAATAATAAGAGACATGAAAATTACAAAGAGAGTAGATTTTAAATGATCTCGCCACAAAAAAATGACATGTGAGGTAAATGATCTATTCACTAACTTAATTCAGTCATTCTATAACATATACATGTATTAAAACATCTTGCTGTACACCTTAATTATCCACATTTTTGAAATGTAAAAAAATTAATAAATAAATAAAAGCACCAATTAATAAATAAATGTAATCTACACGGGTATTCATCATTTATCAAGTGAAAAATTGTACTACAAAAATAACTCAAGTGCATTAAGTTCATATGCTGTGAAATAGTTTTTATGTGCAGCTGAGTAGAATGTTGCTCTATGTGCGAACATGGGTGCTTCTCTGTAGTCTATACCCTTTAGGTGGGACAGCCTTCCCTTATGTCACCACCCACTGCTAAGGGTCCAGAACCTAGGGACATGCATTTTCTCAACTGCCCTACAAGTTGTTGTTCCTACTGGATAAACCAGCAGAGGGACTAGCAGTTCAGTACACAAAAGGTTCCAAGCAGCAGGATCACTCTTGAGTACTTTTCTCCACCTAATCTATCGTCCACTCTCCTGCTATAGAAAAGCAAAAGGATACATGTTCCCCAACCGGATTTCACAAAGATGTCAGGTACTGGAGATATAAGTGATGCTCAAGACAGCTCAACCCCTTCTTTTCCTTTTAATTCATGTTAGATTTTCTTCAGTTTGGGGACAGGGGGAATTACAAGTGCATATATACAGATTTATCATTCTTTGCCTCAAATTAAGAATACTGAAATTTAATTGTCAAGTATTTGCAACCCTCATTTTCTGGTACCACAGAGAGTGAAGTGTTAATTACTCAGAAGTAGATGAGTATTGTGGAATGATAGCAAAGAAATTCAGTGAGGATAGAAGGTGGGATGGGGGCAAGGTTTTGATTGACATACTACCCTCTTATGTATTCAGTCTTTGTCAGAAACCTTATTGGGTTATTCAGGTTCCTGTCACTATAACATATCCTTGAGATGATCAACCTGTAAAGAAAGGGCTACCTTGGCTCTGTTTTGGAGGTTCCAATCTATGATTTATTGGCCCATTGCTTTTGCATTTGTGGTGAGACAGCTGTCATGGGGAGGAGAATATGATGGAGCAAACCTGCTCACTTCACAGACATGAAGTAAAAAAGAGAGGAAGAAACCAGGGTCCCACAATCCCCTTGAGAAGGAAGCCGGAATTAGACAGGCAGTCTATATAGATAGGTAAATCGAGTCAGGTCAGGTCAAGCAGACCAACTGGAGTCCAGGAACTTGGGGACTGCCCCCGGAGGAACTGAAATGCCTTCAGAGTCCTTTTTCCACACTATCAAGACAAACTACCATGCACCAACCTGCTGCTACTGTAACCTGTCCCAGGAATTGTCTGTCACTCCCTACAGGGAGTTATAAAAGTCGTGAATGTGTCCTGGGCTGCTCCATCTGGCCCTTCCCCCTATCCATCTGCTTCTCATCTTTTGGCCATCCCACCTGAGCATCTCTTGAGACCAGTCAGTTGCGCAGGAAGGAGAAAGATAATGGGAAGAGAGCAAGAGAACAAAGGAAACCTAGGACATATAAAAAGACAGAACATACTCACTTCTTGGGATCCCAGGATACCCGCTATGGTCCCATTCTCCTTCCCAGGAGAAGTCTATGTAACCCCTTTTAAAATAATCACTGGTTTATATGCTTGCCTTGGCATGCTTCTCTAATGTTATGCTTCAACATGAGAGAAAGCAGGACTCATCACCCATAACTGGCAGTATCAAGGGTATACCCCAGTCACCCAAAGACCTTCCACCTCCCCCAACCCTTAAAAGTCCTACCACCTCCCAATAGCACCAAGCTGGGTACCATGCCCTTAATACATGGGTCTTTAGGGAACACTTAAGATTCAAACTATAGTGTGTGTGTGTGTGTGTGTGTGTGTGTGTGTGTGTATACACACACACACATATGTATATAAAATACAGTTTAAAAATAAAAAAATAAAAAATGATTAAGCCTCATTTAATCATGAAAAACAATTGCTTAGAAGATGGTTTAATTGTATATGAAAATGTCACAATATATAAAGTGGAAAAATGAAATCAATATTTATTCAAAATAAATTAAGATATACCTGTACTGAAAATATACCAGAAAGGTTATATGCTTATATACAGTATAAAATATATTGTGAAGGGTTAATAGTGATGTGATTGTAGGTGATTTTCTTTTCTTTGTGTTTTAACATTTCTATAACACCCATTATGATTTTAAAAACTGGAAAACAGTAAAAACATATGTGCTTCTCTGCTACCTACTATAAAAATGTCACTGTGAGGCAGGGTGAAGAACTATACCACTTATTTTGAAGCATGGATTCTCAAATAGTAGAACTGGAGGTAACTGAGTGGTAGGAAGAATATCAGAATTACTGAGTTAGATTTTCAAGGAAACTCAGAGATCATTGCATTCACCTTCTTCATTTTGCAGATGAGGAAACAAAGAAGAGGAATAGGAGAAGGAAGTCAGCATCCTTGGCCCAATAAATCATCCCCCTCTTAACAGAATGGTGAATGGACATTAATTCCTTAAAAGGTTTTCTATCTCCTGCCCTCTGAAAAAAAAATCAATGCCTTATAAAAAATATGATATTTAGCCTCTACCCTGAATGCAAAATCTAACTAGGATAGGAAAAAATGGGAGTTTTACAGCATTAAATTTCCTTTATAAGCCACAGAGAGAAAATAAAACAAAATTAAAAAAAGAAAAACAAGGGCTCTCCTATCCCCTCCATTACTGCTATATCCTTGCTTCCTTCAGTTCTGAAGAAGAAGACTCCTTGGAAGTTTCTCTCCCCCACCCCTTGTCTCCCTTCCTTACTTTCTTCCTTGCTTCCTTTTGTGTGTGTGTTATTTCTGATTGTGAAAATACTAGAAGTTCATTGTAGAAAGGTGGGACATGGTGACAATGATATAGAAAATCCTAAATAGATATTACATTGTCATTCTAAGACAATAAAACTTAACTTTCAGCATGTGGTTATAGATTTCTCCCTTCTCTTTTAACCTTTCTTTTCTTTCTTTCTTTCTTTCTTTTTTTTTTTTTTTGGTTCTAGGGATTGAACTCAGGAGCACTCAACCACTGATCCACATCCCCAACACTATTTTGTATTTTATTTAGAGACGGTGTCTCACTGAGTTGCATAGTGCCTCACTTTTGCTGAGACTGGCTTTTAACTCATGATCCTCCTGTCTCAGTCTCCCAACCCACTGATATTACAGGGGTGAGCCACCACATCCAGATTCTTTCAATAATTTTCCTTAGCCCACAAAACAAAAATAATCCAGCACACAAACTATTCAGCTCTGATCTCTCCGATTATCCCCCAAACAGTCAGTTAAGACCTCCGGGGACAGAAGTGGTTTTGATTGTTATTCAAAAGCAGTCAGTCCCTAGCTCCAACCAGAATCTCCAAGGAAGAAGGAATTTCCAGCCCACTGATGTCAGACTCAACACTTGAGTTCCTTTGGCCAATGAGATGTCAGTAAATGTGATGCTCCTGCTAGAGAGGTGCTAGAAAGGGCAGACTCTGCTCTGCTACTTGTAATATTCCCATATGAAAAGGTTCCCTGCAGCCTAGTTCTAATTCCAGCTATACAAGAAGGTGAAGCAGGAGAATAGCAAGCTGGAGACCTTCTCTCAAAATTAAAAATATTAATAATAAAAAAAAGGGGGCCAGGATGTAGCTCAGGGATAAAGCACCCCTGGGTACATGCCCCAGGCAACTTAGGCACCTAAGGCAAAAAAGTAGATTCAGCCTGCAAAAAAAGAGAAAGAATAAATGATTGCTGATCAAAACCATTACACATTGGTAAACAGGAATCACGTATAGAAAAGTTCTCGGAGACCAAGTTCTCAGATTCTGGACAAGGATTCTCTTTTCACGTCAAGAAAGAATTTTCCTCTTAAAACTTCCTCATCTTTTTTTGAATGGGTGGTACATATATCAATAGATATCTGTCCATTACCAGAGTGGACAAGTTAACAATATTTTCATTCATAGTTATTTTCTTTCTCCTATTTTCCATGTATAAATTGGTAGTTCAACCAAAGTTTAGTTCTTCAAAGTAGTTACTTATTTTAACTTGAATTTCTTCAGGTCATTTAATCATTCTACTGAGTTTTTAATACATCTTCATCTTTTTATTTTTTTCAATTTAATGCTGTCTCATTGTGTCCATCTGAAGAAGTGATCCGAAACTATAACAGGCAAGACAGATATGAAGAGACAATTGGCAGAGATTGAGTTCTGGGGGAAAAAAAAAAAAAAAATTCCTGGGAAATTAGAAATTACATAGTGCAGAAAAAACAGGCCAAAGCTCCATTGCCCATGAGAAGAACAGAAACTCAGATGGCCAGAGACTGAACTGTGGGCATCACATCAGAAAGCTCAGGCTCTGGCAGACCCTCAGGCTTCATGAGCCCCTGCCTGGACATCTGGTGTTTTTCTTAAACTTTTCAGACCAGTCATTCCTTTTTTTTTTTTTTTTTGGTTAGCATAAACCTCAATCCCCTGTTAAGAAAATACTTTCCTTTTCCACTGCATATAATCTGGAAAAAACTAAATAACCAGCTGCAGCCACCTCTGGACAAGTACTGAGCATATGACCTGCACTTGGACAGGTGGACTTTCCCACTGACTAAATCTTGTCCACAATGATCCCCAGAAGAAAAGTAATCAGAGCAGATTCATCTGGCAGTACTGAGAAATTGCCCATTAAATCTCATTTTCTAGACTTCTGGGGCTACTTAGATACTTATCCTTCCAAAAGACTACTGCAAAAATGTCATCTTCAATTTAGGATATTTTAATTAATTCTCTGGAATTTATTTAACTTCCAGTTTCTGGCATTTTATTTTTTATTATTAAACAAATACACCAGTATAGTGCAGATTTGCAAAAAGCCTGGATTGATACTTAATCGAGAGTTGCTTTTATGGTACTTTTCTTTTATTGTTTTAAATTTATACCATGAAAAAAAAAAAGGTTCATCCTGTGTTTTTATGATCCTATAATATATTTTCATAGTAAACATTTTGAATAATTCATAAAAAGTAAAAATGAAAATGAAATCTCTTAAAATCCCCCCAGAAATCAGAATCACCACTATATTGCTTTGGCCATCACTTCAGGTGTCTCTTTACACAGCTCTGTAATTTAACATGAATGAGATTCTATCGTATATGCTGTTTCTATGGTGAATAACATCTAACTGCAGTGTATACTGTTCTGTTTGTTTATGCTTATTTCTCCCTTTCCACTCATCTACCACTACCATTATAAACCAACTAGTATTTTTTCGTGGCTTCCCTCTCTGTATAAACACACATGTATACATCATATATACAATCATATATACAACTGCATGCAGATATTTTCTGTTGTTTCAGAAAAAATGGGATCATAACCATCTTTTGCCTTTTTCACTTCATTCTTCCTACCTGACATTGATCCAAGTTAACTTATTTCCATAGGCAGTTAGCATTTAATTTTCTGGACAGGTTGAGAATCACTCAAGTACTCCCATGTTGATGGGCTTTTTTTTTTTTCAGTTGTTATTTGGTCACTAAATTAATGATGCAAAAAACATTGCTATGATTATTAACAGCAAATTATTAAAAATATTTTTACTCATAATATTATTTTATGCTAAGAATCCCAAAAGGGTCTAGTAAAAAAACTAAGAAAATTAGTAAGGTTACTTGATAAGGTGACTGGTCCCTTTTAAAGTATGTATGCAAAAGGTAGCTATACAAAATCAATACCATCTACACAAGACACATGGTAGAAAAAGTACAGTCAAGAATCACTTAATGTTTTAATCAATCGTGGACTTCAGGGGCTGGGCTTATGGCTCAAGTGGTACAAAGCACATCTAGCCTGCGTGAGGCAATGAGTTCAATCCTCAGCACCACGTAAAAATAAGATAAAGATATGTATCCACCTATAAATAAAAAATAAATATTTTTTTAAAATAGTGGACTGCGTATATAATGGTGGTCTCATAAAGTTATCATGGAGCCATTCGTAACACAGAAGCACAACACATTATTTGTGTGCTTATGATACTGGTATAAACAAACCTACTGAACTGCCAGTCAGATGGTAGTATAGTGTGTGTGTATGTGTGTGTGTGTGTACATATATTTATATAATATACTATATAGAGTATATATGCAATTACATAAAGTACCTAATATTTGAAAATAATAATAAATGGTTAGGTTACTGGTTTACATACTATATTTTTATCATTATTTTAAAGTATATCCCTTCTACTTACTAAAAAATAGTTTACAGTAAAATAGTCATCCCAGAAGTAAACTGTATATATCTCATGTTTGTATAAGTACACTCTGTGAGATCTGTACAACAAAATCACATAACATTTGTCAGAATGCATCCCTATCATTAAGCAATGTATGATCAATTCATGGCAAAAACTAATTAAATAGATTTGTTAGAATAAATTTAACAATAAAAAGCATTAGACCCATTATAAGAAAACTATTAGATCTTAAAGGATGTAAAATGGAAATAAATAGAACATTGAATATTTTAAATCTGAGACTTACGATCATAAAACTATGATTTTCCCTATAATTAATATAGAATGTGTAAATATATTTAACTCAATTTCAATTAAAATTACAATTTTGTGGTTGTTTTTTGGAAACAAGATAAAGTGGTCTTTCACAAAATATGAAATAGTCTGATAATATTCAAGAAACATATAAAGAAGACTAATGAGAGGGATCCTGCTGAGCAGATGTTCAAATGCATTATAAAGTCACTGTGCAGAAAGCAGAATGATACTGTCATAATTTTCCCTAACCCCTCTGCTAAGTACAACTAAAAATCCTGGCCATTACATGTAAAATAAATATAAAAATATTTTGAAAGTTGGAGAGCAGGAGGTAGATGGGTTAGGGACCTCAGGACTGGAAGAAGACCATATAGTAGTGATTTCACTGGGTTTTCTTTTTGCTTTACCTACACTTGACTTGGAGAGGAAGAAGGCAATAACCTAGGAATTTCAATGAACATAGACTAAATAAAACCCCAACAAAAGTCCACTCTCTATCCAGAAGATGAGGAAAGGGAAAACCAAGCAGAGCACAAAATTATGAGAAAATTTTATCAGACAGTACTCTTCTTCCCCCAAATATTATAAAAGAGAGTAGCCTCATCTCAATTCCTGGTAGGAGGGCTAAACAGAGAGCCTAGATATCCATTCTTCCAGGGTAAAGGGAGGTTCCTTCAACACTCCCATTACCATGGTTATCAGAAGACATCAAGAAGGGAGATGGATAGTCCTTCCTGTCAAGCAGTAATGACCACACCCCCCACACACACACATGTGGGAATCCTATTCCTCTATCCCCAACTGGCAGTAAAGAGGTATTATTCCCACTTCCCACTGAAAGTTTAGTGGAGAGTAAGGAGCTTCACCATTCCTAAGTGGTACCGAGGACACAACCTTGTGACGTCCAAGGGAACAATGTAAGGGACACTTAGGAGGCACTCTTATCTGTCCCAGCCAGAGGGGGAGTAGGCCTAGTGAGGAGCCACTTCAGAACCTCCAGTCTCATGCAAATATAACACAGAGCCCTATGTACCCTGGTATCAATAGAGGTAAAGTAGGGAACTTGGACTTCTACCCCAACTTAGTAATGTACCTTCTTCTCCTGCCAGAACAGGGCCAGACAGGGCCAACTAAAAACAGAAGGTTAAACAAGACCCAGAATCTAATAATGTAATACACTAACTATCCAGCTTTCAATTAAAAATCAGTTGTTATATCAAGGGCCAGGAAAATATCAAATTATATAAAACAGGCAACCAATAGATGCCAACACCAGGATGGCAGAGATATAAGAATTACCAGACAGTGACTCTAAAGCAGCCACCATAAAATGCTTTGTTGAGAAATTATGAACAAGCTTGAAAAAAAGAAAAAGCAAAAAAAAAAAAAAAAAAAAAAAAAGTCTCAGCAAAGAAAGAGAAGATATAAAGAATCCGTGGAAATTTCAGAACAGAAAACTATGTTAACTGAAATAAAAACTCTATGGATAGGCTCAACAGCCGAATGAAAGGGGTAGAGGATTTTATCAGTGAGCTGGATAAAAGAGAAGAAATTACTCAATCTGAACAATAGGGAGAAAATAGATGAAAGAAATGAAGAGAACCTCAGAGATCCATAAGAGTATAATATATACAATGGTGCCACAGTCCCAGAAGGAAGGAGAAAGAGGGCAGAACTGAAAAAAAGAGCTTGAAATAAAATGGCTAAAATATTTCCCAATTTGACAAAAGATCTAAACCTACAGACTAAAGAATCCAGCAAACTCCAAATAAGATAAACTCGAGATTCTACACAAGACAAAGCATAGTCAAATGTCCTCAAACTAAATTTGTAATATATATCTATATTATATATTTATATATAGATTTATATAGAGATCTATATATATGTAGTGTGAATCAGGCAGTATAGCGATACCAGACTTCAAACTATACTACAGAGCAATAGTAACAAAAACAGCATGGTACTGGTACCAAAACAGGCGGGTGGACCAATGGTACAGAATAGAGGACACAGAGACCAATACACAAAATTACAACTATCTTATATTTGATAAAGGGGCTAAAAGTATGCAATGGAGGAAGAATAGCATCTTCAACAAATGGTGCTGGGAAAACTGGAAATCCATATGCAACAAAATGAAACTGAATCCCTTTCTCTCGCCATACACAAAAAATAACTCAAAATGGATCAAGGAGCTTGATATCAAATTAGAGACACTGTGTCTGATAGAAGAAAATGTTGGCTCTGATCTACATATTGTGGGGTCAGGCTCCAACTTCCTTAATAGGACACCCATAGCACAAGAGTTAATAACAAGAATCAACAAATGGGACTTACTCAAACTAAAAAGTTTTTTCTCAGCAAGAGAAACAATAAGAGAGGTAAATAGGGAGGCTACATCCTGGGAACAAATTTTTACTCCTCACACTTCAGATAGAGCCCTAATATCCAGAGTATACAAAGAACTCAAAAAATTAAATAATAAGAAAACAAATAACCCAATCAACAAATGGGCCAAGGACCTGAACAGACACTTCTCAGAGGAGGACATACAATCAATCAACAAGTACATGAAAAAATGCTCACCATCTCCAGCAGTCAGAGAAATGCAAATCAAAACCATCCCAAGATACCATCTCACTCCAGTAAGATTGGCAGCCATTATGAAGTCAAACAACAACAAGTGCTGGAGAGGATGTGGGGAAAAGAGTACACTTGTACATTGCTGGTGGGACTGCAAATTGGTGCGGCCAATTTGAAAAGCAGTATGGAGATTTCTTGGAAAGCTTGGAATGGAACCACCATTTGACCCAGCTATTCCTCTTCTCGGTCTATTCCCTAAAGACCTAAAAAGAGCATACTACAGGAATACTGCTACATCGAGGTTCATAACAGCACAATTCACAATAGCTAGACTGTGGAACCAACCTAGATGCCCTTCAATAGATGAATGGATAAAAAAATGTGGCATTTATACACCATGGAGTATTACTCTGCATTAAAAAATGACAAAATCATGGAATTTGCAGGGAAATGGATGGCATTAGAGCAGATTATGCTAAGTGAAGCTAGCCAATCCCTAAAACACAAATGCCAAAAGTCTTTTTTGATATAAGGAGAGCAACTAAGAACAGAGTAGGGAGGAAGAGCATGAGAAGAAGATTAACATTAAACAGGGATGAGAGGTGGGAGGGAAAGGGAGAGAGAAGGGTAATTGCATGGAAATGGAAGGAGAACCTCATTGTTATACAAAATTACATACAAGAGGAAGTGAGGGGAAAGGGAAAAAAAACAAGGGGGAGAAATGAATTACAGTAGATGGGGTAGAGAGAGAAGATGGGAGGGGAGGGGAGGGGAGGGGGGGTAGTAGAGGATAGGAAAGGCAGCAGAATACAACAGACACTAGTATGGTAATATGTAAAACAGTGGATGTGTATCCGATGTGATTCTGCAATCTGTATACGGGGTAAAAATGGGAGTTCATAACCCACTTGAATCAATGTGTGAAATATGATATGTCAAGAACTATGTAATGTTTTAAACAACCAACAATAAAAATTAAAAGAAAATATAATTTAAAATATTAAAAATTTTAATAACATTAAAATTTTAATAATTATTAAAATATAGATATATAAAATAGCTATAGATATGTATTTATCTGAAAAGCATCCAGGTATATGATAGTCCACCTACAGGGAAAAATAATTAAAACAACGAATTTATCATCGGCAGCCATGCAGGTCAGAGGAAGTGGCACATTTTTCAAGTGGAGAAAAAAAAGCACAGTCAATCCAGAATCCTGAACCCGCTGAAAATATTTATCTGGAATGAAGCAGAAATAAGGTCATTCTCTAAATGAAAGAAGACTGAGAGAAGCTATCATTAGCAGACTCATGCAAAGGAATGGCTAAAGAAAGTTATTTAAGCAGAAAAGAGATTATAAAAGAAAAAATACTAGAATATCAAGAAAACAGAATAACAGTAAGTAAAAATAGTAGTAAAACCAATATGTTTTTTTTTCTCCTTTGGGTTTTCTAAGCTATGTTAGATAGTTGAATCAAAAATTATTACACTGTCCCATATGGTTCTGAATGTAAGCAGATGAAATATTTAAGAAAATGATATTATATGCAAGGGAAAATAAAAAGACATAAGAGTGAGTAAAGCTTCAAGACTTTACTCAAAAAGATGAAAAAAGTAGACAATGATTTAAAATATGTAAGATAATACCTATAGTAACCACTAAAAGAGCTCTATAATAGCGCACACTCAAAAACACTGCAAATGAAAATGGAATGACAAAGAATGGTAATGCAGGGCTGGGGTTGTAGCTCAGTGGTAGAGTGTTCACCTAGCATGTGTGAGGCACTGGGTTCCATCCTCAGCACCACATACAAATAAAATAATTAATTAATTAATTAAAGGTATTGTGTCCATCTACAACTAAAAAAATTTTTTAAATGGTGATACAATTTTATAAAATGTCAAATAACACATGCAAAGATGGCCAACATCATTAGTTATTAGAAAAATGCAAATTAAAATCACAATGAGATGTTCTTGCATAATACAGTAATACCTCATATGGAGAACAGTGACAGGAACAATCACTGGTAAGGATGTATGTGTAGGACCTGTGCCATTCATGGTGGGAGTGTAGACTGGTACATCCACTCTGGAATATAGTTTGGCTTTTTTTTTTTTTTTAAACTAAAGATGTAAATACTTACCAACTCAGCAATCACACACCTGGGCATTTATCCAATTGAAATGGAAATTGATGTTCACACATAATCTGTACATAAAATTTTATGGCAGCTTAATTTATAATAGCCCCCAAACCAGAAACCATCCATTCCTTCAAAGGGTGAGTTGTGATTGTGGTACATCCTCACGATTGAAGGCTATTCAGTAATAAAAAGAAGAACTATTGACACACATGGAATCTGGCTGACTCTCCAGAGAAATATGCAAGTGAAGAAAGCCAAACTCCACCTGTTAAATATTGTGTGATTCTACTTGCACTACATTATTGAAACGACACAATTCTGGACATGAAGAACAGTTTGGCAGTGGCCAGGGATTAAGGATCAAGGAGGAGGTGGGAGTGAGAGGGCAATGGGTATGGTTATGAAAGGACCTGAAAAATCCTCCTGGGGATTAAAGTGCTTTGAATCTTGACTTTATCAATGATGATAACCTGGTTGTGATATATACTGTAATTCTGCAAAATGTTACCGCCGGAGGAAACATAAGTTATAGGGATTTTATTATTTCTTACAATTTCTTGTGATCAATCATTACCTCAAAAAATTAACAAAATACCTGAAAGAAACCCTCCTTCCCCCTTCAGTACTCCTTGCCTTCTGGGGTTGATAAGGCTCTATGAAAATATGACTGTCCTGGCAGCCTTAATGCAGAGGAGATTCCTACACAAAGTGTGTGCTAAGAAGACACAGAAATGTGGTAAACATATCTTGCCCCTATTTGTGCATTTTCATTATAATCCTGCCATCACTGGTACAGTCAAAGTGTTTGGGTTTTGTTTTCAATATTGGCTATGTTATAGGAAATCTATGGTCCATGTTGTCATTTTAATTTTTGCCTTGCCCATCACTGTTAAGATTGTCTTCTTACTATTGCTCTGTAGTACAGTTTAAGGTCTGGTATAGTGATGCCACCTGATTCACTCTTCCTGCTAAGGATTGCTTCAGCTATTCTGGGTCTCTTATTTTTCCAGATGAATTTCATGATTGCTTTTTCTATTTCTATGAGGAAGGTCATTGGGATTTTGAATGAAATTGCATTAAATCTGTGTAATGCTTTTGGTAGTATAGTCACTTTGATGATATTAATTCTGCCTATCCAAGAGCAAGGTAGATCTTTCCATCTTCTAAGGTCTTCTTTGATTTCTTTCTTTAGGATTCTGTAATTTTTATTATATAGATCTTTCACTTCTATTGGCACCAAAACAGACTGGTAGATCAATGGTATAGAATAGAGGATACGGAGACTAACTCACAAAATTACAATTATCTCATATTAGACAAAGGTGCCAAAAACATGCATTGGAGAAAAGATAGCCTCTTCAACAAATGGTGCTGGGAAAACTGGAAATCCATATGCAACAAAATGATATTAAACCCCTGTCTCTCACCATGCACAAAACTCAACTGAAAATGGATCAAGAACTTAGGAATACAACCAGACACCCTGCATCTAGTAGAAGAAAAAGTAGGCCTTAATCTCCATCGTGTGGGAATAGGCTCCAGCATCCTCAATAAGACTCCTGTGGCACACAAATTAAAATCAAGAATCAATAAATGGGATGGATTCAAACTAAAAACTTTCTTCTCAGCAAAAGAAACAATCTGTGAGATGAATAGAGAGCCTACAACTTGAGAGCAAATCTTCACCTCTCACACATCAGATAGACTACTAATCTATAGGGCATATAAAGAACTCAAAAAGCTAAACACCAAAGAAACAAATAACCCAATCAATAAATGGGCCAAGGACCTGAACAGACACTTCTCAGAAAATGATGTATAATCAATCAACAAATACATGAAAAAATGTTCATCATTACTAGCAATTAGAGAAATGCAAATCAAAACCACTCTAAGATTTCATCTCACTCCAGTCAGAATGGCAGCTATTATGAAGACAAACAACAATAAGTGTTGTGAGGATGTGGGGAAAAAAGATACACTCATACACTGCTGGTGGAACTGAAAATTGGTGCAGCCAATATGGAAAGCAGTATGGAGATTTCTTGGAAAATTGGGAATGGAACCACCATTTGACCCAGCTACCCCTCTCCTTGGTCTCCCAAAGGACTTTAAAAACAGCATACTACAGGGACACAGCCACATCAATGCTTATAGCAGCACAATTCACAATAGCTAAACTGTGGAACCAACCTAGATGCCCTTCAATAGATAAATGGATTTAAAAAATGTGGCATATATACCCAATGGAATATTACTCAGCAATAAAAGAGAATAAAATCATGGCATTTGCAGGTAAATGGATGGAGTTAGAGAAGATAATGCCAAGTGAAGTTAGACAATCCCAAAAAATCAAATGCTGAATGTTTTCTTTGATATAAGGAGGCTGATTCACAGTTGGATAGGGAGAGGGAGCATGGGAGGAATAGACGAATCTAGATAGGGCAGAGGGCTTGGAGGGGAAGGGAAGGGGCACAGGATTATTAATGATGGTGGAAAGTGATGATCATTATTATCCAAAGTACAGGTATGAAGTCATGAATTGGTGTGAATATACTGTGTATACAACTAGAGATATGAAAAATTGTGCTCTATATGTGTAATAAGAATTACAATGCATTCCACTGTCATATATAAATAAAAAATTAAATTAAATTAAAATTTTTAAAAAGCTTGTCTTCTTGTTTAACAAATAGGTATTAGTACCTGTTCATCCTTTACCTTTTATTCTCTTAATGTCTATCTAATTTGGATTGAATATAAGAACACATTTTATATTAGTTATGGTAAACATATAATATTTTGATGACAAATATTTTCTTCAAAACATTTAAATGTATTTTGGTAATTATTGCTGTTTGAATGAGTCAAATGACGTATAGTCAAATCTATAAGACATTTTTCCTAAGCGCTTTTAAGTTCTGTGTACAAGTTAAGAATACCTTGCCTATTTATCAAACTCTTAAAAGTATTTTCATAGATCTTTCAAATTTTTCTTTATAAATTTTTCTTTAGTTCTTTCTTTCTTCATGTACATAATTATATAACCTTATTTTAGCCTTCCAAAAACACTACAAAGTCATTTAATTCAGAATAGTCAAACCATTCAGCCACTGATTTTAAATGTCATCCTTTTTCAAACTAACATTCCATATATGTAGGAGTCTCTGGAATTCATTCCATTCCATTGATTAGTCTTTCTGTTTCTAAGCCAGTGCCAAGTGCTCATTTCTGGTAGATTTTGAGGTCACTTGAGTTTCTAAAAAAGCAACAATAGAACATACTCTACATTCACCATTATCTGAGTGCTTGCTTCTATTTTCCATTCCCTAGGAGCCTAACCCCAAATTCTAAACACTCTCCATCCTGTAAAGGGAAGTTCAGATGTTGCCATCTTGAGGAAAAAGATCCAGAGACCAAGGTCTAGGATAAGTCACACTGGGTTTGGACTGTTGCTTGGTCATTTTCTTCTGGTTTATGTTGTGCAACTCATTCTACTTCTTGGTGTTTTCATTTTTTGTTTATCTTCAGGAAGTGGAAAGCACAGGGCATTTAAATCACAGATATTGGTAGTGAAATTCATTGAGAATGCATTTAAAGTGATTAGCACATTGCAGGGCCCATGATAAACACTTAATAAATATTGATTCCTGATAATATTACTTCTATAATTGAAGTTGCATTACTCCTTGATTACTATCTTCTCTCTCCTTTTGTTCCTATACTTTTTATTTTTTTTTAACTTTTTATAGTTGTAGATGGACAGAATGTCTTTATTTTATTAATTCACTTTTATGTGGTGCTAAAGATTGAACCCAGTGCCTCACACATGCGAGGTAAGTGCTCTGCCACTGAGCTACAGCCCCAGCCCGAGTTCCTATAGTTCTTAATGCTTTCATATGAGCACTAATATTCCATCTTGACATATTTTGCCTCTTGAGCATGTCTTCCTCTCACCCTAGACCTTAAGCCTTGTCTTTGATTAATGACAATACATATTAAGTGAAGGATTTGGAAAATAAGTCCAAGGACATTTCTCCCTAAGCTTTTGTCATTTAAAATCCCAGGCCTCAGCCAGAGTGAATGAACACAAGAGGAACTTGCACCTGACTCCCAACCCTAATGGGTCAGCTGACCCCAATACAATGAACCCCATGAACTACCCTTGGGTCCCACCCTAAAGGATCCTTTAGGGTGGGACCCAAGATCCTTCCTTCAGCCCTCCGCCATTTTCTGCCCCCAAAATGAACCATGCCCCATCTTCAACCCACTGACTCTGCAGCTGAATCCTGAATAAAGAAAGGCTTGCTGATCCAAGGTTTGCCTCCAGTCTTGGGCCTTAGTCTCCTGTGCATCATTTGTGCTGACATTGTTTTCTTCAGCACCCAGCATAGGTCGAATCAAACAGGAGCTTAATAAATAATGAAGTAAACTAATTGATAATATGGCTATCAATTTCCTTACATGGTTAAGGTATGAAACAGGGAAAAATTGCTTTTCCTTCTCCAAGATACCATATAATAGTCATCTCAGTATTCTTTGCCACTGGCTATCAAGATATGTATGAAATTTCCCCCACACACTAAGTGATTCTCTGTTCATTTTCAACACTATCACTCAGAAGCAGAGTCAGATCCCAAGTTAGGGACTTAGTTACACAAGACTGCTTCTCACTTTAGATGTCAACCACAAGTCTGAAAGTCATCTTCATGACTTTCAACAACCTGGCTATAAATTGGGCCCCCTCCTCAGATTTGCTAGAGCGGCTTACATGGCCAAGGAGACACTTTACATATGCTAATCTATTCATTGTAAAAAATATTGCAAAGAACACAGATAAACATCCAGATGGGAGCGCTACATAGGGCAAAGTATGTGGGATGAGGTGCAGAGCTTCCATGCTCTCTCCAGGTGGGTGCACCATCCCCCAGGCACCTCCATTTGTTCAGCAATCTGGATCTCTCTGATCCCTACTCTTCCCAGTTTTTATGGAGGGTTCATTATGTAGGGATGATGGACTGCAGCATTGCTCTTTGGTCATCAACTCAACCTCCAACTCCTTTTCCTTCCCTGGAGGTCATGGGGTGGGACTTAAAGTTGCAAACTTTTAACCACTTGGTTGGTTCCCCTGGCAACCAGTCCCCAGGCTTTCCAGGAGCCTACCAGGAGTGGCTTCATTAGCATAACAGATGCTTCTATCACCCAGGAAATTTCAAAGGATTTAAGAGCTCTGTGTTAGATGATTCTATTATTCAGAAAATTCAGATTCTTAGAAGCTCTGTGTCAGGAACTGAGACAAAAGACCAAATATTAGAAAAATTCCTGGTGCCCCAATCTATAAGGGATTTGGGAGTTCTGTGATAGGAATTGAGGACAGAAGCAAATGAATGTTGTAAGGTCAGGCAGCAGTGACCAAAAGGAGGCAGATTTTAAAAGGCTGCTGAATGAGGCTTTATTGAGATTTCACTCCCAAGCAGAACTCTCCAACCAGCAGAGTGGGTCTAAGCACACGGGAGCTCGACTGGACTGGAATTTTGGGGGGCTTAGGGCAGGAAGGGAGGGCTTGTGACAGGAAAGGAAAGTTTTAGGGTCTCTTGTCCTACTGGGGTTGGTCTGGGATAGCTGGCTAAGATCCAGGATTGACCAGGAGATCCTGCTGATTGACAGGTGGTTCTGTCAGTGGTTCTTTCGCATGCGTGGGTTGCTTGGTGCTTTGTTCCTCAGCCACCTCCACCTAACAAATGTGTTTCTTAATTATTTCATTATTTCACACTAGGTAATGACTGACTTTATGCACCTTGGGAAATACACTTGGTGATAGCAATGAGAAACTGATGTGACTCCGTTTTTGAGAAACCAGCTTCTACCTCAAGGCCTGTCCAGAGACAGGGGGCGTGACCCTTATCCTTAGAAAAACCCACAGTGTTCCTAGGAACATACCCACCCTGTTGAGTTGTTTGTCTGTAAATAACAGGAGAGATCTGCAGAGCCAGGTGTCCCTGACTCAGTTAGCTAGTTCTTGGAAAGACTAGAGAATGTTTGGGGCCTAATGAATTACCTTGAAGACCCATAGCAACCGCCTAGCAATTACCAATCAGTGTGAGATATCGAAAATACCTGGCATACCAGGTGAACCTCCCAGTAGTTTCGTGATTGATAACATGTTAGGAAACCCTGTAGTTTAGCACGTACATCCCTACCCCTCATGGCTTAAACCAATCAGTTCAAATGTATCCACCTCTTGTACTAAGGAATCACCCCTACCCGACTTGTTCCCGACAGTGAATGTGCTAATCGATGTTGAGTTGTTGTTTGATTTTCCCATGGTATGAAATGATTTGCTGTGTGATGTTGTGACACATAGAGTACCCCCCCAAACCTATAAAATCTCACTGAACAAAGGACCGGGACTCACTCCTCAGGACTGCTGCATTGGAAACGGTTGTGAGTCCAGGCTTGAGATTGCAATAGATTGATCTAGGTATGGCTTGAGTCAGAGTATTTTTTCTTTTTCTTTCTTTTTTCTTTTTTTATAAGGTCTTTGCTTAGCATCTGGATGGCCATCTTAAGTGACAGCAGACATTTTAAGGAAAGTTTCACTTTCCCGCCTAAGGGCCTTTCTGAGAAAGGCTCACCACTCCCTCACACCAACCTCACCCTTAACTGCTGCTTTAGGACCCAGCAGGCTCTGATTTCTGAGCCTTCCCCATAAAAGTCCCAGAAGCCAAGCCTGTTTTGCCTCTCTCTCCTATAGAGAGATGGCCTTTATTAGTCAGCTCTGACAAATAAACTCTCATGTATATATCTCTGCCTGGTCTCTGTCTTTCATTTCTCGCTTACTGGTCTCTTGTTTCTCACTTTCCCTTCATTTTTATTTTTTAATTTCCCTTATTCCCTCTGGTATTTTCTGAGCGTCTCCTTGGACTTGAGTTGGAGCTGAACTCTGAAGATTTTACACTGATGAAAAAAACTTCTGGACTGACCACAGGCAAAGTGGCCAGGAGGTATTAAGGATGCCTTCACAAAAAAGAGAAGAACCCAAAAGTTATAGATTAAAAAAAAAGAAGAAGAAGATGTATTCAATTACTGAGTATTTTAATGGAAATGTATACAATCTGCAAAGTTAATGGATAAAGAATATGCTGTGGGAAAATATTTACAATACAGATAGATGATAAAGAGCTAATCCCTATTGTATGTCAAAAGTTTTTATAAATTTACTACATAAAGACAAATACCCTACAGAAATACAAACAAAATATAGACAGAAATCTAAGAAAAAAATTATAAAAGAGAAAACCAATAAACATGTGAAAATCCTTGATCTCATTAGGAAATACAAGTTAAAGTAACAATACCTCTTCACATTCATGATACGTCCGGTTATTGGTGAGGAGTTCTGCTCCCTCACATGTTGAAGCTTGAACATTGGAGAAGCTCACTGAGGCAAGCATATAAAGCAGGGTTTATTTCAAAAGGGGCAACATAGAGTTCTCCCCAGAGGGAGAAGGGGGCCACAGCTGGTATCCTGGTATCCCAAGAAGCCAGATGTTCTGCCTTTTTATATGTCTTAGGTATCCTTTGTTCTCCTGCTCTCTTCCCCTTATCCTTCTCCTTCCCCCGTACTTGACTAGGCCCAGAAATGCTCAGTGGGATGGCCCAAAGGTGGGAAACAGGTGGGCTGCAGGGGGAGGGGCAGGAAGGAGCAGCCCAGGACACATTAATTAACAACTTTGTAGCTCCCTATAGGGAGGGGCAATTCCTGGGACAGGTTACCTTAGCAACAGGTTGGAGCAGGGGCAGGTTATCTTGATAGGGCTCTGAAGGCATTTCAGTCCCTCAGGGGCAGTCTCCAACACTTCCGGACTCACTCAAATTGGCCTCCTTGATCTGACCTGACTCGATCTACCTGTCTATACTGCCTGCCTGTCTCATTCTGGCTTCATTCCTGTGGGATGAGCAATCACAGGTCGAGTGGAGTTGAACTTGGGTTTCTTTATCAGAAAAGCTCTTTTACGGTCTTGGGGAATTCTGGACTCTGCTTTCAGCTAGTTCATGAAGTAACAGCCTCAGCCAGAGATCTTTATTTTATTATTACTATTATTATTATTTGGCACTGGGGATTTAACTCAGGGGCACTCAACCACTGAGTCATATCTCCAGCCCTATTTTTTATTTTATTTAGAGACAGGATCTCACCGAGTTGCTTAGTGCCTCTCTGTTGCTGAAGCTGGCTTTGAACTCCAGATCCTCCTGCCTCAGCCCCACTCCCCACTACTCCCCATCTGCTGGGATTATAGGTGTGTGCCACCATGCCTGGCAAGAGATCTTGACAAGTCTTATCTTTTAGCTGAGAGATGGACCTGGGGGAATGACTTCCCTCTGTCATGAGCTTGGCCCATCCCTCTCCACTGTAGCGTTCAGTTTTTGCCTCACACTCTGCCCAAGCCAAGGCTGCAGTACAAGCCTTGGGAGGGGAGCCAGCTCACAGCTCCCCCTTGCCTGAAAGTAGTGTTGCAGGGCATCGTCACTGTGCTGTGCAGAGAACAGGGATCAAAGCAGTTAGAAAAGATCTGGATGAAGTTGTGTCAGGTTCATTCTGTACCCTGATACCATCTTCTTTCCCACATCCTAGCCTATCTGTAGCTCAGGGATTGGCTTTATCAACCTTGTAAGGCTGTTAGTTATTTATTTCACTCCAGTATGCTGAAGACTTTGTACTTAAGGAGCCTCTTTTTCCTGAGATAGAAATTTAGGAATTTAGAGAGAAAACTGAGGCTCTAAAAGAGAAATGTTACTGTTGGAATATGGAACCAGTGGCATTTTGGAATATGGAGCTTATGAGCCGAACAAAGGAGACTAAGGGACAGAAAGAAACCAAGACGTTGAGCCCACAGAATAGCTCATAATTACTTTGAAATTTTCCAGATCTATGTGAGTTTTCTGGAATATAACAGAGCAGAAATGAGACACAGATTATTAACCTTGTGAAGCCAGGGGCTAACATTTGATTGGAGCCTGACCTTCCATCCCATCACTAAAATCAACAACTTTCAGAGACATTGATGGAAACTGAAACCTACATGCCAGACCACACACCCCTAGTGGGAAACACCATCTTGTTCCATATGTCCCAGTCCCAAGGAAAGTCTGGTCCCTTTGGATCAAACTCATTCCACCTAACTATACACCCCAATAAAACCTGACCATAAGGCCCGGTAGCATATCTTGCCTGTGTTCTGTTGTGAGAATGTGCATCTTCTTTTGCTCTTCCTCTCTTTGCTCACAGTCGCATTCCTGCCTGAAGCCTCTGTTTCTTGGGCCACATTCAAAGTAAACACTTTGATTTCTTCAAAGGCCTTGAGGAGCTGGTCTCCAAATTGGTATCTCAATAGACTCTACCTTGTGGTGTTCTTGGCCCTCTGGAGTCCTTTCCTCTAAAATTTCCCTGTCCACTTGACTCTCTCTTAAGCATAGAACCAAACAAAAGTGATACTTTGTGACTTCCAAAGCTGAATTACCAGAAGTCTTTAAACTTATATCTGGGCCTGTAATGCTTGAGACATTCTCTCTTAAACCCAGCTGCCATGCTCTGGAGAGATACTACAGGAAAACACGCTGGTCAAGCCTAGCAGAGCTCCCAGAAAACAAACAGCATCAAGAGCCAGCCCTGTGGGAGAGCTATTTGTCCAACCCAGTTGAACTTTCTCATGCCTGCAGGCTTAGCTGCCTCTGGACTATAACGTGACAGTCCCTCAGTGAGACCCACCAGAGAGGGCCCAGGCAAGGCACAGAACCATGAAAGGTCAGGGTAAACATGTTTACACTGCCGAGTGTTGGAGTGTAATATATCATTAGAAAACTGAAACAGGCCTAATTAAAGGCTGCATGAAGTAGCCAAATTCAGCACTGTAACTTTTCCCAAGATTCCTCATGTTATGAACTTTAAAGATGAGGGACTCAAATCTCAAAAACTAATTTGAGATAATGCAGCCAGAGAGAGAAAGAGAGAGAGAGAGAGGAGAGCATGCGCGCAAGGGAGACAGAGAGATCAAGAGAGAGAGACAGAGCAAGAGAGCAAGAGAGCAAGAGATTGAGTCAAATGTATGAAAGATGATATATCATGAGCTTTGTAATGTTTTGAACAACCAATAAAAAAAAATTAAAAAAAAAAAAAAAGCAAGAGAGCAAGAGAGAAAGGGGCCCATCAGGAGGGAGTTTTTATAGCCCAAATCTAACGGGGCCTCTTGGTCTGTAAGCTGCCTTGTTGGCACAAGGGGCGGTTAAGTGTTCAGCCTTGAGTGGGGGTTGAGTGTTCAGCCTTGAACAGGGGTTGAATGTTCAGCTTTGACACAAACAGGTGATAAAGGACCAGACAGAGGGGGGTTTGAGTGCGTGGGCCATCCTGCAGCTAAACATTTGTTCAGCCTGCCCTGCAGATAACATAGTTCAGCCTGTTCTGCACCTAACCACGAGGATGACAATAATATCTATATTATGGGGTTGTTGTATTAAATGAGTGTAAAGCACTTTCAACTGTGTCTATGATAAAAAAAAAGTCCTTTGTGTTATGTCATGATTTATATTAACAGTAATAGCAGCAGTGATGGAGTAACAAGAGTAACATTCTCCACTAATACCAAAGCACAGCACAAAAAAAGAATCTATGTTCCAGTTTTCCCTGAGAGCCTTTGATGCCTGTCATGTTCCTTAAACACATTATAGGCTCCCCAAGTTAGTATATACTGATTGGTTCAAGGTATTCAGAGGCCCTACCTTGTGCTAAAGTAAGGTCAGTCCTACAAGAAATTGGAGCTCTGTCAGGAAGGGTGAAAGGGGGAATGAATTTTGGAAAAGCAATTGACATCTTCCAGGAAAGGAAGCTCTCAGTGCTCCGGCCTCAGAGCCAGGCTGCTGCTTCAAACTTCTTCATCTTTCCCTGTTGTGGGGAAACTGCTCAGAAAACACACCAAGGCCGAATCTGAAACAAATAATTTTTATTTACCTATTTTGCCAATTATACCTGGCCAGGGGCTGTGCTAAGAGAATCTAAGTGACTGTCTGAAAGAATAACAGCCCCCTCTGAGGGAAATTTTCTACTGAAGGAGGAAAACCACATCCAATGGAATGTTTCAGTTAGTAAGCCAGCAAGTTACAGAAGCTAAAAGAAGCTGTCAGCAGAACAACCCAGTCAACAGCATCTTGGTTCTGAGTAGGTGCTAGACAACTGTCGAGCAGGTGGTCAGAGGGAGCGAGAATCTACTTTAAAGTCATATAGTTCACCAAGACCACTGTATCCTGGGTTGAGGACATTTTGTGGGATACAAACTACAGAAAACAATAGATATTTTTTTTTAATTTGGCAGAAAACAGCTTTCGTTTTGTTTTCTCAGAAATGGGTCCTGCAGCTGACTCTTTACAAGAGCAGAAACAGAAAAACTAAGGTGCAGTCTAGAACAGCTAAGATGGAGTTCTTATGGCCACACTAGTCTGCACATGTAGCCACAGTGACTCCATTCCCACTGCTCCAGCAAGGAGAGAACTGTTACAAGAGATCAGATAGTTTTTACCATAGCAATTGTTTTACATAACCAGTATTAGTAACTTATTTAATGTTTACTTAAGACTATAGCTAACTTATGGCCTACACACACATATTTACCTATCATTTTATTACTTATATCTTTAAACCTTATATCCTTATCCTATGTAAAGCTACATGATCATGTTAATTATTTGCTTACGGCTATATTGATTTAACCTCACCTATGTCTACATTAGCTTTTTATCCTATATGTATTTGTAACAGGTTTTAATTCACTATCTTATTGTCTAATACTATTGCCTATGGCTTAAATCCTATGTCTTGCAGTTGCTTATTTCTGTTGTCTTACTTATCAAAATCTTCTAGTCTATAACCTATACCTATACCTATAACTTATTGGTTATATTGATCAGTTCACACCATAACATCCCTGAAGACCATTCAAGACAAGACAAAGTTCCACTGGTCTTCTTTGGAATAAGAGATGTTCTGTGGCCCTCTCCATGTGCCACTTGCTCTCCACAAAGATGGGCGATCAGTGAAGCATCAAGAGAGCCCCTTGGATCTGCCTCTCTCTCACTGACTCCTCTGATTACAGCATTCTCTGAACCTTGTACTGACTGAGAAAGGGGACTTCACATCCTGATGTCCCTGCTAGGATGATACATGTCCCCCCAAACAAAGCCTTCTTTCTTGGTGAGAAAGAAGGTGCTATTATGGTTGGATATGTGGTGACCCTAAAAACTCATTGTGAGACAGTGCAAGAACATTCAGATGTGAAATGATTGTATGAGGTACAACCTATCAGTGCATTAATCCACCAGTATGAATTAACTAGTCAGGTAGGGTGTAACTGGAGGAAGTGGGTCACTGGGGATGTGTCTTTGGTTTATATTTTGTCCTTGGGAAGCAGAATTCTCTCTGGTTCTTGGTCCGCTGTGATGTTTGGGTTCACTTGGGCCCAGAGCCATGGAGTTGACTGATCAAGGACTGAACCTCTGAGACAGCCTCAAGTAAACTTTTCCTCCTCTCTAAATTATTCTTGTCATGTTTTTGGGTCACAGCAACATAAAAGCTAATTAAAACAGGGCTCAAATCCTAAATTCTCCACATGCCAAACCCTGAGCCTCTCTGACTCCGGGTTGTCATTCCTGTTGTGGGTCCAGGTGGATCTGAGTTTTACAGAATCAAACTGGTCCACACAATCTGTAGCCCATCAATCCCTTCCCTATAGTGTGAAG
Organism: Callospermophilus lateralis; assembly: GCF_048772815.1. Lineage (NCBI taxonomy): Eukaryota > Metazoa > Chordata > Mammalia > Rodentia > Sciuridae > Callospermophilus > Callospermophilus lateralis. The sequence continues at coordinate 55,091,055 of NC_135319.1, read as the reverse complement.
GGAAAATACTTCACTGAGAATGATACATGTTGTTTCTTGGTCTCCATAAAACATTTGTCTCTGTTGTACATAATTAATTGTTAATTGAAAGCATGATGAATTATAGCTGCCTATAATTAATTTAGTAAGAGACTTTGGTGAAATATGACTGTGAGTCTTTCTCCAGACTTATTTTGTTTTAGAAAGCAAAGGCAGAGTTGGATCCCATGCAAATCTTCCATAACCTGCTGCATTTTGAACATTATAGATTGGTAGGGTGGGGTGGGGAGGCGTGGATGTTGGCATAATGAAATGATGGCCTCAGTGGGGACAGCATGTGGCATTTGTGTTATCCATCTCTCCCTGCATAAAGGTAAGTAGCTACTCAATTCTGAAGACTAAAGCCATCCATGTAGGCAACTGGCGCAGGCCATGGAAAGGAGCAGAGAACATACTTTGGGTCTTAGGAAAGAGTCTTCAAATTAGAGAAAGAGGTACCTATGATGGAGTGGGGATGGGCTGGTAATTAGCCCCAGATCATGAATTATCTGAGGGGGTTCCCTCTTTGTCCAGATTACTGTAGAGAGGCTGGAAAAAAACATGTCCCTGAAAGCAAACTCTCCAGTGTGTGTAACTGACCCTGAAGATTCTGTGAGTTTATTTTATAACATATATAACACATCACAGGGGCCCTCAGAGACATAATAGACAGGATATCCTGGCCAGATAGATGCTCCCCTTTGCTGAGTCAGACTCTAGTGACAGAGAGCCCACTCCCTCCTCCAGCAGCTTTATTAATATCAGAACTTCCAAACAAGAAGCTAAGCCAAACAGCAGAGAGAGAACCGTTTTTCACCATATTTTATCAATAGTGTGTAATTAAATTTCCCTTTGATTTTTCAAGCTATCGATATTTTATTTCTCTCCTTGTTGCTTACATGTTGATTATGCTCTTAATTTATAGTTTCCTTTAGGGTCAGTTGCATTCATGAGTCCCTTTCTCCCCAGGCTAATCCTCCGCTCTCACATCTTCCTCCTTTCTAACCTGGAGTCCCTTCTGGTCCTCACACTCATCTCTCGTCTTCACAGTCCTTTTTCAATCTTTACTGCACCTTCCAACCTCCCTGCCCTAATAGCTATTCTTAAACTCACATCCTCTTCCCAACATCATGGTGGCCCCTTCCTTCCTCAAACTCTTCCCCATGCCCATACCTCCTTCTTGCTCCCAATCTCTGATTTCTATAGAAGACTCAATTCCTCAACCCCAGACTCCGTACATAACTCTATACATGACCTGGCATGACTTTACTCCTTTGTCTTATTAGAGATAGAGACTCTTCACTCCAGAGTTTCTAAATGTCTAAAGCTTAGACACTGGCTCCCATCCTTCCACCAGGGGATCATGCAAGTCAACAAGTAACATCTCTATTTTTGTGGGAGTATCCTGTAGCATCTGGTCATTAGAAAAGAAAGTGAATGATTCCTTCCCTCTCAGATCCCTCTCCAGGGATCTCCTGAGACATTTTGGAAGCAGATAAAGTTGGATGTCATCCTTTAGTATCAGTGCATCTCAAAAACTATCTCTTAGAAGAGGCTTGGATGATGGAAAATAAACCACATGGTCTCTATTAGTGAAGAAAGATCCTGATAATCCTTTGTTCTGTCTTATTTTTGAGAGGAACCCATTCTGCCTTTTACCATCTTCCCAAGCAGAGAAGGATTTCAATCATCAGTAATCACAGTTTACATACACCACAAGAAGTATGATATTTCCACCATGTGAAAATCAGAAGCAGAGAGAGAGAAGAGTATAAGCAAGAAACATTTGAGCCAGGTAGTTTGAAATAAAGAGGGCTGATAAATAGCCTTGAAGATTTCTAGTTTAAAATGATGGCTGGCTCCCAATGAAGGTTCTCTCAACATCTGACTAAAATATAGATGAGAACATAAGGAAAACATGAAAGCATAGCAAGGTAAATTAAGTCATACAGACAGACCCATGCTACACTCTTGAGTAATGGATTCTAATTCTGATGTAGATAAAACTGACTTGAGAAAATCCTACCCAGGCTTCATCAAAGGGAAACTCCACTTTAATGTTATGAAAGAGAGACCATCTTCAAATATGTGGGTGAAAAACAATGATTGCCTTCTCTCCTATTTGTCACTTGATTCAGAGACCTGAATACAATCAGAAAACTGGGAAACAATCCAACTCTTTCCACCGAAATGGTGCTCTGTAAAACAGGCTGAAAACAGATCCAATTTTCCTTCATCCAGACAGGTATTTTGAACATAGAATAAAAAATGCAAATTCCAAGAAAATATTGAAGCAAAATTGTGGGTAGAGGAAATTGATGTTGCTAGTGCATTCCGGGAAATATCGTGCCTACAAGGGAAGTGATGTAAATAAGAACGAGAATTCAAAGGTCAGTTTTAAAGTATCCAACTGCATGCAATTCCTAAAATTTCAGCTTTTGTTACTTCATGGTACAAGGTGCTGGGGTTGGAGATAGGAATCCATTATACAGAAAAACGTAATGCCAGATGAAAATATTAACATGAACACCTCAAACTTATTCCAACCCTAGATCGAAAAAGGGATTCAGGGGTCTACTCAACACCCAAGTACAAACCTTGGGACAAGTCAGTACACCCCATCTGGCAAGTTCTCTGGAACTTGTAAGCTAATGAATTACATGGAAAAGTCATAATTCCTAGGATTTACTGCATCTATCTTCTCTCAGACTCCAATTCCGAGACCATCACATTCATAACCTAAAATATCCATATCCCCCTGCATGCAAGGCACCTCCAGCAAAATTGTCTTCTCACTCCACACACCATAGAATTTGTGGAATTTGTCTCTGACCTATTCTAGCTACGTTTTGGGTGCTGTTGGGAAGACTGAGCTTGAGAACAACACTGTTGCCATCTCAAAAACTATCTCTTACCCTACAAAACAAAGGAGAACAAAAGTATGAGAATTGAAATGCGCCCACTTTGTTCTGGTATGGTGCCTAAGGACATACTGTTAGGTACAGACTCACAGGTCTTCTCTGGTCAACACCTGTAGAAGTGAGAAAGAAGGATTAAAGTATCTCAGAATAAGAAAATAATATTGAAGGGCTAACATAAAAAAGACTTTGCCACTGAGAGCCTCCCTAAAGTCTATAGGTCTGCCACAGAAGTGTGGCCAGCCCTGGGGGAGACTACACAACATCCGTTATGGAACCTTAGCAAGCCTTGATATTGAAACCCAATTCTCTCCAAATTTGGGGACAGATTAGAGCTTTTGCAGTCAGAAGAATGAATGGCAAAATGAAGAAATCTCATAGAACAGCTGGGAGGAGAGAGCCTCAGTCTCTGAAGCGGCAGCATGGTCCCTGCGTGGGATGACGGCTAGTGCTGGACGAACCAAACAGGATCCCCAACAGGGAAGGAGGCAGGGAGCTTGGAAGATTATATTTACCACAACATCAAGAATTAGCCTAGCGCTCACTTACTCCCATAAATATGTTCACGGCCACCTGAATGACAGCAGAAGGAGATTCTTTCTTCTACGTGTGGATGAAATGAGCTCATCTAGGACCCAGGTTCTTTGGAAATAGAAATCAACTATGATCTTTGTTGTTGTTGTTGTTGTTGTTTGGTGAGGAGTGGGTACTGGGGATTGAACTCAGGGACACTTGACCACTGAGCCACATTCCCAGCCCTATTTTGTATTTTATAGAGAGACAGGGTCTTACTGAGTTGCTTAGTGCCTCACTTTTGCTGAGGAGGAACTCACAATCCTCCTGCCTCAGTCTCCTGAGCCACTGGGATTACAGACAAGGTGTGCGTCACCATGCCCAGCCTCAACTATGATCTTTTGGCCAGAGTTGCAAAATGCAACCTTCATCTCGTTGGACCTATAAGACAGTGGGGATTGAGGAATACAGTGGGGCTCAGCCTGGACATGGCTGCCCCTCAGAATCCTGACTGAATCTTAAAATCACATGGGGAACTGTAAGAAAATCCCCAGGCCAATTAAATTGAAATCTCTGAGGTTGAGACCAGGCTCAGTGTTTTCATAAAGTTTCCCACATGGTCCCTAGGTGGCCAGCACTGAGGAAGCTCTCCTGGGGCTCCTTTCTCCCAGGCTGCCTCATTTGATCTTGGAGTCCATGCCATCCCAGCGATTCCTAGGCCAGCTTTCATAGAACAAAATGCCCTTCAGAATAAATTTCTGGAGTTTGGATTCTGAAAGCTACTTAACCCCAGGTTGTTTTCTCTCATTATTATCCCACGATATTGACCCACACCATTGCTCCATGTTATTATTCTAGGTGAACACAATCATTTCATCTTTTTTGTGCCTCGATGAATTCAGCTGAAAAGCACAGCTGGAAGAGGGGGAAATAGAAAATAAATTCTTCTCTTGGTTTTGCCTTGGTTTTCTTGGGAGAGCAACTAAACGCAGAGCCACTAGAAACATGTAGATAGAAAGAAACTCAGGCAATCAGAGTGAATTGGAGATATGACAAAATTAATTAAGGCTGTGCAGCTTGTAATTTACCAATCTGTCAAAAATTCTTTTAAGAATAATTTAACTGTAGTTAGCAGGACCTGTAACTAAGTACTGGAAAGTCTGTTTTTATTGTTTTGTTGTTTTTTTTTTTTTTTTTTTTTTCCTTCTGCCTTTTAGGTATCTTAATTTTGTTACATGCTACAGTTTATTTGCTGTGATTTTCCCAGGGACATTTAAGTCACTTCTGGTGAAATCAGTATATCTCAGGAACTGGTTTACTCTCCCTGTTTGCCTAGGTCTGTATAGAGGGTATGGGAAGCAGAATCATGCTCCCCGCACCCCCACCCCACAGAGACATCAACATCCTAATCCTGGAAACAGTGAATCTGTCACCCTACATGACAAAGGGACTTTATAGATGTGATTAAGGTAAAGACCTTGAGATGGGGGAGATTATCCAGGATCATCTGGTGTCCATAAAAGTGGAAGACAAAGGAAGAAAGGGCAGAAATCTGAGGGTTAGGATAGAGAAGGACATGCTGCCTTTAAATCAGGAGAAAGTCGACCACAAACCTTAGAAGCTGAGGATTGACCACAGCTGACAGCCAGCAAGAGTCTTAGGACACCAAAGAACAGAATCCTGACGATTAATGAACAAGTAAATGAATCCTTCCCTACAGCACACAGGAATAAACATGTGAGCACCTTTATTTTTTGGCCCAATGAAACCTGTATCAGGGTTCCAACACACTGAACTGTATACTAAGTTTGCATTGTTTAGGCAGCTAAACCTGTGGCCATTTATCACAGCAATACTAGAAAACTAATACAGGCGGACCAGCTAAGGTGGTTTGCAAATTTGTAGAAACCCTGCCTTGTATGCCAACAAATGAAACATCAAAGTTAACGTTGAATTCTTCATTTCTCCCATCTCCTCTACATATGGCCCTGAAGGATGAGGAAGGTTATCATTGATTAAAAAATAATAAAATAAAATTCTGAGATTCTTATCAAAGCCAAAGTAAGGATGTTAACATCAGTTAATAATTCTATTGGGGTGGTTAAATATTCCTGCTTTTACTTTCTGTTGTATTTCTCTTCCCTGAAACATATAGATAAGGGCAGCAGCAAGTCTGTACAAGGATAGTGTTCTGAATAAATGCCTGCACACTTGTGGGACCTGCATAGGCTCTTTCATAGAATTTGGAGCAAATATCAGTAAAGAACACCCTTGAAAGAAGGAAGAGCAGGGAGCCAGTACTTATTTATTATCATCTGTATTCTACAAAGATCCGGGTGTTATGCAAGGTTCCTTTTATATATCATCTATTTATTTTTATAGCAGTACTGGAAAACCAGGATTTTTATTTCTATTCTACTATAAAGGAACTGAGGCCCAGGAAAAATCTGAGATGTTTCCAAAATCCATGCAGAGAATCTAATCTGCCTGATTCCAAAGTGGTTAAGGACAAAAGCTGGTGTTTTCAACTATTTAAAAAACTCAACAACCCAAATTAGGAACAAATTATCCCCAAAGGGCATCCAGAAATCTTTATCTTAAATTTATGGCGTAAAACACCTTGAAGGGGTGTGACTTTACCTGCCTAACCAGACCACTGTCCCATGAGGTATGCTACTACTCTAAGTGGATAACATTGTTTAGAGGTTATTAAATATGCCAAGCAGGGACCTGTTTCATCTATTATTTTTCATCCTCATAATAATTATATTAGGTAGGTAATCTCCATATTTTTTAGATTCAGAAAGGATAAGGCACTTTCCCAAAGTTAACAAACTAATACCTGGAAAAAACAAAGTTTGGATCCAAATATCTGTTATAACTCTGCAGTATTCCCCAAGGTCAGGTCCCTGTGAATCTGGCGGGTGTTAACTTTCTCCATGGAACCTCTGAAGTTTGGAGAATTGACAGTTTCAACAGCTGTCAGTTTGGTCATTTTCTGTGGTCTTACTTACAAGAATTGAGCCATCTTGTTAGCTCACAGGATGTGTGTGTTTGGGGGGCAGGTGCCCTTGAAATTTCTATAGAGAGCTGTGAAGAGGAAAGCAAATGAACTGATCCATTAGGTAATTATAGCAGTCATTGTGTGAAACAAACTTAATTGATGGAAGCTCCCAACTGGGTTGATGCAAACTTTTAACACTGTAATGCGAGCTTTCCCAGTGCATACTGCAGGTGTTGTATACCTCCTTTGAATACAAGGGAAACATTATGTGATTGCATAAAACATGTAGCATTCTGTTTCCAGAACTGAGAGTTCTCCCTGCCAACTACTAAGATCCTGCTAATTGATAACACTGTGGTTTTTGGCCAGCCAGTGTCTTATTTCCATAATGTCAGTTGGTGGTTTAGTACATTTCTTTTTTTTTTTTTTTTTAACGGTTTGCTTGCACTATTCACTATGGGTATAGAGCCAATTCATGGAGCAGAGCATCCAGCATGAATCGTTGGGTACCAAGCCGTGGCATTTTGGCTTCTGTGTAGATTTCAGACAGAGAGGACAATTATTTCATATTAATTTTGTTATATTTGCCTGTTACTATTTTTTTAAAAAGAAAAAAAACAATCTGTAGGAATACAGCTGGATTCAACCTGTGAATAAATTGTTCAGGAACAACCTTTAGTAGAGGAACAGAAGAAGAAGCTTCAATATAAGCAAAAGAATGGAGACCTTCAGAAAGTTAAGTAACACGCTCAGTGGCAAACCACTAACAAGGGTGACAGGTTGCTTATGAAGTGGAAATTTTTCATAGCAGATTTACTTCCTAATCTAAAGATGAGCTACAGTATTAGCTCTAGTCTTTAAAGTCCATTGTCTATGGCAAGGTATTAATTGGACCTAATAATCTTGGAATTATGGGCATTTTAGATTATCTCTTTTTGAAGGACACAGGATAATCAAACATCTAGAACCATTACTCACTCAATGTTCAAAAATTTTAAACGTTACCCTACATAGGATAAGATTTATGGAATTAATGAAAGTTTTGATCTTCTAAAAATTTATTACTTATCATCAAGGCCATCAATATTATGATATAAGCTCTGGATGTTCAGATTTATCTATATTATCAACATGATTTGGAGGGAAAGTCATATCCAATGAAATTGGCATTTGGGGTTGAATCAAGTGCAATTCTCAGTGTGTTAGTTTTTTGTATGATAACCTTGGTTTGTCCTAACAGTTTAGAAAATAAATCTTCATTATATCTCCTGAAGATCAGACACCCATCTGTCAGTTCATTACAGTGGTTGTAGAGAAAATATTTGGAAGGGATGATTTTTTAAAAAAAGTAACTCTTGGCTAGAGGGAACTTCCCAACTCCAGAGAAGCAGAATGGATTGCATCTTGGAAAACACAGAAGTTGGAAAGAACTCAGAACCCCAGTGAGGAAACCAACCTAGAAAGGCCTCCATATAGTCAGGATAACATTATTAAGGCAGCAGACACTGGAGAAGAGTGGACATCTTCCAAGTGTGGAGGAACAATAGCCATTGATGTGACCATGACATTCAGAGGTATATTGACAGCAGTCATCAGTAGTATGACAACTGGGAAAGGGTGGACTATGCTGGGTGTTGGGAAAGAATATCGGGAATTGTCCTTTCCCAGAACTCAAGTTGTTAAAGTTAGGCAGGAACCTAGGCTGGGAGTCTCTTGTACTCCAAATTAGAGGAAACCACAAGCAGACAAGTACTGTTCTTCCTCCCTAGCACCCCATCTCTCTTCTTTTGATAATAGTACCCAGTATTTTTTTTTAATATACTCTTCTTCTCTTGCCTTTGAGTGCATATTAAACTGGACTAATCTCACCTGAGGTTCAAGGTTAGGCATATGACACTAATTCATACAATCAGAACAGCAAAGTCCCCTGGACAAAACTGGCGCAGAGATGGTATGAAAAACCATGAACAGTCCCCACCCATGGAAGAACTCTAAGTAGATTAAAATAGAAACTCCCAGATTTTGCCATTAGTGTGTGAAAGGGGAGGTTGCATGATCAAGAGCTAGTATAGCAAAAAATTCAAAGTCCAGATATTATTATTGGGTCATTGCCTGCTGTGTAACATAATTATTGCTTTGGAACACAGTAAAAGATTTTTCTGGATGTTGAAGTGGTGGTGTAAGTAAAAGTCACGTGATCCTCTGACCTTGTGGATAGAACATTTATTTATACAGGTTGCTAGAACTTTGGGCTTGTTTCTGAACATAACAAGAAAGGCAATGGGGAACCTCATCGACACAGTTACATCCTCATCTCATCTGTATGTGAGATTATTTTGTGCTGATTATTTGCTACAAAGTAAAGTGCACCTGAACAGACTCCAAGGTGACGCTGCCCACTTGAACCCAAACTTTATTTAGTTGTTGAACCTAGCATAATCTGGCACATGACATATCAGAAGCAATCAGAACTGACTCAGGGGGGTAATAACTGAAAGGAGAAAGAGAATCCTTATTTCTGTTATTTTTTTGAGTGTGAAATTATTATACTAAATATATTAGGAAAAAACCTTTCTCCCATATTAAAGATCCTACCTAAAACTGGGATTTAAAAAAAAAGAAAAAAGCAGAGTGAGAGATGAAGAAGGACCATTTCCTGATTGCATTATTAAATTCTATATTTAAACTTATCTGTTTGAGTACTCTTAGGTCATAGGGTACAACAATTTACTTTTTGTTTAAGTTGGTGTGGGTTCAGAATCTTTTTGTCAAATCAAAATGAATCCTAACTTATTGTGATTTGTGGATAGTATTTTGGAATTTTTTTTTTTTTTTTTTTTGTGTGTGTGTGTGTGAAAACTTCAAGAGTGAAAGTATTAACCTGTTGTTTCTCAGCAATGAGACCCTCCCTTTCTGCTCTGGGAGTCCACAAACTACATTTCCCAGGACCTTTTGCCAGAGAGCTTCCTGGTAGGAGGAGTGACTAGTAGAGATTAGAAGGTAAAAGTTAGAAGGCAAAGATCAGAAGGTAAAGAAAAGAAAGGAGTTTTGTTTCCTCCAGTTCTGGCACTTGCAGCAAACTGCCATATCTCCACCCCTCCAAGGACTTTGATGATCTCAGCTCCAACCATTATCAGCAGTGCCTCCAGAAGCTGCATTGCTCTCCTTTGGAGCACGGACACTTAGTGCCCATTATAAGCAGCAGCATGTCAACTCCCTGAACAATCCAAGTGAAGGGTGCAGAGGCTTGTCCTCTAAGCTACCACTGCAGGTCTAGTGTCCACACTACTCTTCTTTTGTATCCTCATTACTAGACTCATGAGATAAATGAACTATTTGTATTGTCACCAAATATTGGGAGCATGAGAGGCATGGTACACAGCACTATCGTGGTAATAAATAAATGTTACAACCTATATAACTCATGTAAATCCCCTCTATAAAATGTGGTTTTCTGTTTTTTTCTAGTGAACACTGATTAATATACCAACTATCCTTGCCCAAAGGGGCACAGAGGGAATTAGACAGCTTTATGGTCTCAATGAGGCTATGAATGTTAATAGGTACATGATTTTCCCAGAGCTAACTGGCCAGTTACTATCCAGGTGATTACTGTGCAGTTACCCTGCTAATTCCCTGGGGATACTCCTACTAAATGACACAAGGTTGTTTTTCAAGTGAAAGAATATTTGCCCACGATGGCAGTATTACTTATTCCACCCCACTAGAAGTAACTAGAAATACTATGTATTGACCTACTCTCCCAAATGTAAACCAAGAATCAAACAGCACATAGTCATTGCTATTGTGCCAATTCCAGACTTATTCACTGTTCTGATTATCTACTGCTGTTCAACAACCCCACCCTAAAGTTTAGTGGCATAAAACAATAACTATTTTATTATTCTCTCTGATCTCATGGGTTAGAAATTTGAATCAGGAAAAGCAAGAGTGGCTTGTCTCCGCTCCATAATATCAAAGGCCCCTGCTTGAAAGACTTTAATTAGTAGCATTGATTCAAATGTTTGGGCTGGTCTCTTGGGGAGTCTTCTTCACTCACAGGTCTAGAAGTTTGACTCAGGGTACCTCCATGCTATCTCTCCATCACAGCATCCTTAGTCACACTTATTACATGATAACTTGCGGCTCAGCGGGTGAGTATTCCACAAAATAAGGCAGAAGCTACATGGTCTTCATGACCCAATCTAAAGTAGTGTGCAAATAAAATTAGCCTTCCCTGTTTAAAGGTTATATTTTTATTGTATTATCAATATTATGAAGTCTCTACATGCTGTGATTCCAGGAATCACTAGCATAACCTAAGGAGGACAAAGAGCCATTTGATTTTCATTTTCTCAGGTAATTTAACTGATCTTGTGGTACCCTCTGGAAATACAGCTGTAGGCAATATGACATCTGAAACCTAAATGTGGAACTCCATTTTCACAAATGGTTATGATAGCTAAGCTGCTTTTTCACATTGCATCAAAATTTGGATATCTTCTTGGCCTATATTCTCATGTCCTCAAAATGATATGCATACCACAATGTGGAGCAAGGTGGTCATCAGATGAGATGGATGAAGCAAGCCAAAAAAAAAAAAAATCCAAAATGCAATCCTCATCACTGACTGATAAACACCCATCCTTTTTAAATGATCATAACCACAAAGAGGCCTGGGGGTCTCCTATAATGATAGCAATCACTCATAAGTTCTAGAAAAAAAATCCACAGATGAATTCCTGATGCATATGGGTATTCCTGTCCAGGACACTGTATATTGGGATCTGAACCCTGATATGCCCTTCATCACATCAAACAGCCATACACTGGAGATTTAAATGAAGAGTGAATTTACATAAACCCTCACACTTTAAATAAAGGAACAGAAAGTAATCTCAGCACTAGCTAGTTCTATCACAAGTGGAAACTCTAAGCACATTCTAAAATAAAAGAGGTTGTGGATTATCTCCAGGTGGCACCATCCATGGATAATAGAAAGGGGGATGTTCAAGGACTGTCCACAGGGGGAAAAAGGTTAAGCATAAAGGCCAAAGCAGTTTGGAATAACTGCTGACTTCAGACTTGTTCCTATTAACATATGCTCATAATGCGATTACTGATTCCAATTCTAATTTAGTATCCCCTCTGTAAGACCTTCTGGCATGGTCATTAGGAAATCTGGATTGATTACCTTTTGATCTTGCCTTTGTCTCTAAAATCTGGTTATTTTCAGACCATAGTCATGACCATTGCCCAGATATTTTGATCAAAAGTCAACTTCCTCAAGGATTTATAGCATATATAGCATTACAACTTAGAGCTCAAACTATGAAACTTCTCAATAGCACAATTCATGGATCTTGGAGTCCAATATTCACCACTCTCCTGATTTGTTGCAACAAATCTCTCAATGTTGCTCTTTCCTTCCCACCTCCCTGGTCTATCTCCTTAGATATTGCCTGGACTGTACCTGGAGGAGGCTGGCCAGCACCAGCACTGGATGAAGAACAGCCGGAGCCTAGCTCATTTCATTCAGAAATGCTCAGGAAGCACTCAGAGGTGGATTTGCAGAACCAGACGTGACACAGAAGGAAAAAACAGAAAAATGAAACATAACAGTTCTGTTCTAGGATAATGTTTTGTTTATTATGTTTTTTCTCCAAGGAGTGAAAATACCTTGCCCCAAAGAACACAGTGCTGTTTCTGATAAATTGCCAGAAATACTCCTTGCCAGGCTCAGAAAGCAAGGTCTCTATTTGTTTCTACGGAAACCTCAGCTTGACATGAGGCATCTCAAACCACAGCAATCTGCAGACACTAACAAGACCTGACCCACAAAATAAGAGAGTAAAAAATAGAAAGGCATGTTAGAACTACAAGGAGAAAGAATGAATATAACTTTTGGTTCTTAAGCCATAGGAAGCCACAGTGCCTGACCTGTGATGAAAATGAGAGTTCTTATTAATGGAATGAACAATTTCTCTTCTCCAGGACAGTCCTTACTAACATATCCTTTTTAACTCTTGAAGCACTCACCTATCTGCTCAAGTCCTGATATTTCCCTTCCTCCTTCCATAGAGATCCCAGTTTCCGGCACTACACATGCTATTCCTGCTTCTAACAGAACTAATAAGGAGCTAAAGACTTAGTGAATGCTCCTTAACACAGCCATATGCAGATTCCATAAAGCAAAGCTTGCCCAACCTGCTCAAGTTCTGTAGCTCTCTACAGATGACCTCTCCATCACTCACCTCTGCAGCTACTGCCTCCATCTTCCTGATAGTCACCTAAGTCCAAACTTCTTGCTGCCTTCCCTGAGTTTCCATGATCAGAATTGGCCTTCACTGTGCTGTTCTGCCCAGGGTCATTCTGCTCCAGGAACACAGACCCCAGGACTAGTAGCATAATTTCCCACCACCATAGGAAGGTGCAGCCACCTGCTTCAAAACCAACCTGTACTGACCATGCATGTACATGCACTCTGCTGTCCCCAGGCAACAACTAGTTTCAACCCAATGAGCCATTTTCCCTCCTTACCTCCCTGTGGCTACTTTTACTCCTGCTACCATCTAGACTAATTCCATACATCCTACATCAAAGATTAATTCCTTATCTTTGCACTTTATCAAGGACCTGTCAATACAGTGAAGCAGCATCAAAATTCACCTACAACGAGGAGCATACATTTCTGAAAGAAACACAAAGCTGACAGAACATCAAGGGCAAAGGCTCAGTTTGAAAACTCTTGAGAGCTAAAGGAAATTTCAATGCTGGTTTTTGACTCTGCTGGGTGGTGATGGCTTCTGAAAAGAGATTTTGATGCAAAAATTGAATGCCAGCTTCCCTCTCTATTGTGAAGTCCTGAATATAGCAAAATGAACTTTCCGTGCTTAAAATAGTGGCTCTCAAACCTTAATGTGTACCAGAATTACCTGAAGGGCTTGTTAAATCATAGTATTGGACTCCACCCTCAGGGTTACTGATTCAATACATCTTAGGTGGGGACTGAGAACCGGTGTTTCTAGCAAATTCCTATTGGATACTGATACTATTGGCCCAGGGACCACACTTTGAGAACCACTATATAGAGATTGGCTTTTTGAAGAAAAGAGCCCTGTTCTTTGGAGAAAAGAGAGATGCCAAGATGTTTTCAAACTCCTCTGGGTGAGAAAGGAAGAAAGCCCAACAGAAGAGGCAATGTGTATGTGGTCTAGTCACCATGGCAATGGACTTTGATGCTCAGGGAACAATTAGTTAAAGTGAAAGCAAGCTTGTTAATTTTCCAAGACCAGAAAGTAAAACTGACCATCTAAGTTATATGGATAAGGGGCTAATGGATCAAAATATACAAAGCATAAGCTATAGAGTATTAGTAATAGAGGAGGACAGTGGAGTGAAAATTAACTGAAAATACATGGGGGCATGAACCTCTGTTGCCCATTTTCAAAATATTAGAAGCTCAAATTGCTCTCATGTGTGCTTGATTATTTGAGAGATAACATGAGATTAGTCTAATTTAGTTTGGTGCATTTTCACCAACCTCTGCAAGACCCTGTGCCAGATGCCATTGACACAGATGAAAGTAATCGGTTTCTGCCCTCAAGCTGTGCACTGCCTGATTACTTAGCTATGGACAGTCTTCTAGCCCCAGGACTCATCATTGAGAATATAGTGCTATAGTTAAGACTATGGACTGTGGCATCAGAAACACCAGGTATAACCTGACTCTAACTCACTGGCTATGTATTCTGAATGATTTGACAGATGTGACTGAATTGTAATCTCCCCTTTAAAATAGGGATAGTAATTCCTCCCTAACAGGCTGTAAAGAATCGATGAGGAAATGCTTGTGCAGCACTGAACACCAGGACTGACACAAAGCAAGTCAATGAGAAGCATTTTCTTCCTTGGCTCCTGCCCTCTCGGCCAATGCCCAAGACTGACATTTAAAACAAAAAAGGTGGCAGCTGCAGTCCTTATCCCCGTCTCACTACACCCAATACTTCTACTGAGTGGAGAACCTGAGAATTTACTCTAAAGTCTGCATGGATTCTGCCACCATTCGGAGCCTGCACCTGGACTTTGAAATTTGTACACTTTTTCTTCCTTGTTCAGCTGGGTCCCTGACTTACCTTTGTCTCCTGACTATATCTAAGATCCAATCTCAGTTTTCTACATGATCACTTATGTTCTACAGAATGACTAGTAGGCAATGCTTTTTTTTTTCCCCTTCATTTTTAGATGAGTCCTGCTTTTGTGGCCCAAGAAATAAGTTTTGGTTCACTAATGCTATGTGTGACTTTTTGTCTGCAACTTGACCTAATTGACTGTATCCCTAAACACTGAGAACTACTTATTCTATCAAAGCCTCAGAATAAACTTAAGACTGGAGATTATTCTTAACTATGCATCAGATGAAGGAGGGAAATTCAGGTGACAGGGCATATGGATGAGCTTATGGTAGACCAGCCCACCCCTGTAGTAGAATTTTGTAACTTCTATATCTTGACACCAGTCACCATTTCAAAGACACTAATACCTTAATAGGAACCTGCCTTATATGGCAGGGTTAGTGTATCCTTCCACAGTTATCTTGAAGTTGAAAATAAGGATGATTTTGTATAGTGTATATTTCAAGATTTGATGATGGACTTTGACAGTAAAATGTATCTGGACAGCTCCAAGATGTGTACAATCCCTAGAACATGGTATTAATAGATCAGTTTCCTGGAGAAGAAGAAACCCATCTATCTGGACATGAGGGCTTAGTGTAAATCCCTCTCACCCAGAGCCTAGAGGTCTAGATCCCTGAACCTAGTAAGAAAAATAATAGAGGTGGTTCTAAAAAGGAAAGGGGAGAGGGAAGCCTTTGGGGAACCCTTTCAGGATCCAGACCACTAAAAATGGTATTTATTTTTCAGAAGAGATTCAAATGTCAAGAACAAAAATTCTACCAGTATGCTATTGCAAAGCCCAGAAAAAAGAGGATGATGGTTAAGTCTAAAGTAGCATTAGCAAAAGTAAGGAAAATATATGGAAAATATACTGATGAACAAATAGATCAACAAATAGATCATTCAATAAGAGGAAGACAAACATTTTGGCTTGAGGACATTGAAGAATGGAATTGATTTTTCTTATGAAAGTGAGCAAGTTTGGGAGAAAAGCAGCTATGCAAGAAACTGGGAGTCTAGTTTGGGCACTATTGATTTTGAGAGATATGTTAAATATCCAAATATTTGCAGCAGCTAGCTGGGTACAACATTGAAGTATGGAGTTCAGAATTGGAAACAAAATATTTAAAATCATAGGATTATATAAGGTGATTAATACACCATTTTGACAGAGTAGCAGAAGGATCCAATGACTGAGTACTGGGATGCTCCAAGATTTAGAAGCCTAAAGATGAAGTCTAAAGTTGGTCCAAGAGGCTAAAGATCAAAAACAGAGATAGCAATGGGATTTCAGGAATCATACTAAATCTTCCTCTGGATAATCAAAAAGGGAACTTTTTGACACCAGTCACCATTTCAAAGAGACTAATACCATCAATGTGAATATAGACTTGGAGGACCACATGACAACTATGAGAATTTGTTCAGAGGTACTCAAAGCCACAAAATCATGCCAGTTTTAATGGCGATAACGAGAATATAGAATCATCAAGGTCAAAAGTAGAGATTCTCAAACTTTGGTCTCAGGACTCCATGGCACTTTTTAAAATCATTGAGGTTTTAATTAGAAGGGTTACATAAATCAGTATCTAACATATTGGAAATTAAAACTGAAAAATGAAGGAAAAAATATGAATGATGAAAGGACAAAAATGAAGGACAAACATCCATTTCATTAGCCATCAGAGAAATTGGTGTTATCATTCACATTGTGGCCTCTGGAAAATTACACAGTACACACATGGCCTTTGGAAAACTCCAGAATACATCTGTGAGAGAATAAAAGTAAAAAAAAATCAGAGTTTTATTATAAATTTTTGAAAATATGATTATGTTCCCCATAAAATGGTCTAGGAGAGCCTCAGGGATCCATAGGACACAGATTGCAAGCCACTCATCTAAACAGTGATGACACTGGAAATCAAATCAAGAGCATTTAAGAAAAGAGACCAGACATAGTGTGACTAATGGACTGGTGGGTGGTAAGAGCAACTGAGACATCTCACACAATGCCCAGATTTGGGCATGGATGCTGCCTGTAGAGTGATGTCTTTTAGTGAGATACAACAGTGATTTCCAAACTGTAGTTGGCAGTCTGTTGCAGGGTAAAGGATTCAATTTAATGTGACAGCCACTGTTTTTAAAAAATAAAATGGACTTGAATATAAATATGAAGGATGATATTAGTCCAGGGCCTATTGGTTGACCCATTGATATAAGCACCCCTCAAGTGTTTTATGTATGTGTGGAAATGATATGTAAATATCTGTATACATAATTACATGAATACTAAATCAAGTTGTCTATAATTTGTATGTGAGTCAAGTTTGAGATTTCCTGGAATAGGGAATGTAGATAAAACAGCCTTCTAACTGGTATTCTTACTTTCATCCCTGGCTTCCATTTCAAAATGACTTTCCAAGATGTCACTCTAAACATGACAGTCCTTTACTAAGTCATTTAACGGCCTCTCTCTCTTTCTACATGACAAAATCCAAATACCTTGGCATGGCACAGAAGGCTCCAGATGACCTGACACCCAGCTCTTGACATTCTCCCCTATTCTCAAGTCATATAGAACACTATAAAATACAGAACACATACTACATCTCTGAAGATATCCTGATTTCTTTGTGTTGGTCCTGGACCATGCCTTGTTTTGTCATGTCTCTGCATGGAATTCTCAACGTTTAGGCCAACTCATGTCCCAAGATCCAACTCACATAGATGTGTCAGAACAATGACCAGATCTTCTCCAAGCCTTTCTTTTCCTGAGCACCTAGGTAAACATTTCCCTGCCCTTTTGAACCTATGTGGCGCTTATGCTCACTTCTGGCCAAACGTGATGTATGCCATTTCTAGACAGAGTCTCCAGATTTCTCAGATTATTCTTTTCCTCTTTCTTCTTCAGACCCCCAGATGGAGAGGATTCCTTGGTCATAGTGAATCTCAGAATTAGGAATGAACACATTCTTAATTCCTGGACTTTGCCCAAGCCCCAAATAAAAGTCATGGCTTTAAATATTAAGATTAGACTGTTTGTTTTAGTTACGCTGAATAATACACACACTTGAGACCTTGCGATTCACCAAACTTTCTCATTGCTTTTCAGGAAGAAGATCGTAAGTTAGAAATCCCTCTTAGTCCTACACTCTTATCAGAGTCTGAACTGTTCCCAGACTCCATGAAACTGACCAGAGTCAACGACAGGCCCAGAAAATGAGAAACAGAAGCAAAGAAGGGTCTGTTCTCCCAGCTTCAGGATGACAGTGGGGAAAAGCAGTCATTCATGTATCACGCAGAGCATTCAACCCTGTACACAAATCCACAGGAAGCAAATACAACTCATATCAGTCCCTGTAAGCCATGGTAAGAACTTGTAATTTGATATTGAATGAAACGGGGAGCCATTCAGCATTTTCAGCACTAAAGCAGCATTGTATGACTTAGGAGTTTTAAAGATATGTCCTGTCGTGAGAATAGAATGTGTGTGATGAGTGGGTGGGTGAGAGAGTGGTGTTTGAATAGGGACATTAGTCTGGAGGTCATAGGGTGACCCACAGTGAGATATTATGGGGACCTGGTGCAGACATTTGATAGTACAGGGGGTAAGAAATGGCTGAATTCTACACAGATTTGGAAAGTAGGATTTCCTAGATATATGCATCCAGATATCATATCTTACTTATTCACTTCATTTAGCCCTCTGCTCAAATACAACCCCCTTCAAGAGTTGCCCAAACACCCTCTCTGAAATAGCCTGTCATACCCTGTCTCTCCATTTTAACCTACTTTGTTTTTATTCAGTCTTAGGGATCTGAAATTGAATTATAGAGTTATCTGTTGACCTGCTAATTGTGCACATCTCCAAATAAATTGTTCTCTTCCTGAGGATATGGATTTCTCTTTGTCCTAACTCTGTCTCCAGAGCCTAGAATAGTATCTGACCCATAGTTGTTGCTCAAGTTATTTATTAAATGAATTGGTCCAATTTTATTGAGTAAATGAATTGATACAATTTTATTGGAGCTACAAATTCTTTTCCTAACATATCAAGCAATAAACACAAGGTCTTGGCTATAGCATAGTTGCTGTGATGTAGGTTCATCTCAGTGGTAAAGCAAAAAAGTAGCCTGTTCTGAAGCCTGGCACAAATTTGACCTTTGTTTTTAGAACCTAAGTTTCACTGAAGGGCTCTGGCTCTGCACGCTTGTATATTTTCTTTATCTAATTCATCTTGATCAACAGCATTCTATAGATTTCCAATAGCAGTCTATGATCTAGGAATTTCAGAATTGGAAACCATGTCATGATACTTATATGTTGCTGCTTTAATTGTTAGGCAAGCATTGTTGAAGTATTTACTACAATAATCAATGCTATATAAGATTAATAAAAGTCACCTAACTCTCGGCAAGAGTGACTCTAGTATTCTGGGTACTCTGGCTGTGATGGAAGAGACTTGTTGAATGAACAGGATAGAACAGGATACATTCTGATTAGGACCAAGGCCATTGGCTTCAGAAGCTATAGCTTTACCTGGAGTTGGAAGACACACAGAGACACTCATGCTGGGCAAACCAACAGCAGTCTTCCTTTTCTGTTAGACTTGTTCACAGTGTGTCACTTCATTAACCTCAGAAAACATCCTTTTCTGAGAATTAGTGACGCTGCATGGACTGATGAGTCAAGCATCAGGAATGTCATCAAAAAGGAGGAGCTGGGAGGAAATATCTGCTTTTGTTGGGTAGTTTGACTACAGATGACAGATGGTTTGATCCGTTAATACCCCTGAAATTAACAATCTAGCTCATTGTGCACCTTGCCCTGAACAGCTGCCTGCTCCTCCTCAATTCCCCACTTTCAGCTCTGCTCAGCATCCCTAACCTCACTGCAGATTACTTGTATCAGAAGCAGGAAATTTATTAAACACCAAATGCCACATGCTGATATTATTTCCATTATGGTTTTTGTTCTTAAAAAAAAAAACATAGAGGGGGCTGGGGATGTGGCTCAAGAAGTAACGCACTTGCCTGGCATGCGCGGGGCGCTGGGTTCGATCCTCAGCACCACATAAAAATAAAATAAAGATGTTGTGTCCACCGAAAACTGAAAAATAAATATTAAAAGATTCTCTCCTCTCTCTCTCTCTCTCTCTCTCTCTCTCTCTCTCTCTCTTTAAAAAAAAATAGAGTAAGGTACCTTTATTGTTTCAATTTCACAGATAAGCAAAGTAACTGGCCTAAGGACACAGCTCAGTAGCAGACCAATACTGAACATTTCTATCGAAAAGACCAGCATGTCAACTATTCTAGACTGTCTTCACCTTGACCATCCTCATAAACTAGTCCTGCAGTCCTAATCTTCATTCTGGAACAAGCTCACCTTTCCCAGGGTAAATAGGAGAATCCCAGAGTGCTTTTTGAAGAAAAACAAAGACTATCCCCTCTTAACAAATATTTAAGCATGTAATACAGTATTACTCACTACAGAACTTATGCTGTAAAATAGATCTCTAGAACTTACACATCTTGCATAACTAAAACTATATATCTCAATTTCTCTCTCTGGTTCTTACCACAATAAAGCAAACAAATAAAATAAAAAACAAAAAGAAAGGAGCAGGAGGAGGAAATTTCAGAAGTGATGGATATGTTTATCAATTGAATTGAAGTTATACTTCATGGGTGCATGAATACATCTAAACTCATTATTAGTATTTGAATCTTAAATGTTCCCAAACGCCCATATGTTAAAAGCTTGGTCACCAGCTTGTGGTGCTACTGGGAGGTGGAAAAAATTTTAGAACTCTATTAAAAGGAATTTAGGGTGCTGGGAATGTGCCCTTAAAGGGGATATTGGCACCCGAGCCTCTTCTGTTCAGTGTCCCACTAGGCCACCACGAGGTGAGCAACATGGCTCCACCAGGCGCTCCCTGCCATGATATAGTAACTCACCAGAGGCCCCAAACCAATGGCCCAACTAACCATAGACTGAAACCTCTGAGATCTCTGAGCCAAAATGAACCTTTCATCCTCATAAGTTGTTTATTTCATATTTGTTACGTGATTGAACACTAACATACTCATCCAATAATATACCTTAAATATGGGCAGTTTTTTTGTAAATTGATGAAGTTGTTTTTAGAAAAAAGTCATTACAACCTTTAATAAAAAAGAAGGAAGGAAGGGGAAGGAGAAAGAAAGAAAGAAAGAAAGAAAGAAAGAAAGAAAGAGAGCAAGCTAAATAATTTATGGTGAGATCGTCTGACCAGAAGGGATCATGTGACTCCCCTATTTTATAGGGCCCAAGCAAAGTGGACTAAAGACATTGAACACAGCCAAACATTCAGTACAGGTAGACATGCAGCACAGGTATGTAGTAGCTGCTGGAGGTTTCCCAACTCTTTCCAAATGTGCTTTATTTTGCACACCAGCGCAGTCAAAGCCAAAGGCAACATTTAAAAAGAATTAGTTGTGTTATGGCTTTGCATTATTTTTTTTAGTTAAAATGGTCACATAAGATAAAAGAAAATGCTCTGCAAACTAACCACCTAATCCAACTACCCTAACAGAACAATTTTCCTGCTGTCTCCTTCCTACCTCTTTTGCATGGTTGTTATCGTATGACCTCAGAATTTTTACTACTTTTCTTTACTGAATATTCCATCATAAGCTTCTTTTTCTGCTTTAGAATCTTCAAGTAGCATCTTAATGATTTTTAAAGTGACATCAAGTCAGGGCAGTATGATCTTTAATGATAAGTAGTGAAGTTGATTCTTTTAAGTTGTTTTTGCTATAATCATATTTTACATAATAGAGGAATTGAAACACGCCAGAAATTTTTTAAATACATCACATTTATTAACTCATTTGACCCATATAACCACCAACAGTTCAGGCTCCATCGCTAATATCCACATGAAGAAACTGAGACACAGAGGATTCTCACCAGAATATCACCAGATAGTTGAGAGAGGAACTTGTGACTGAGTATAAGAGCATTAAGTTCACAGTGTATGCACTAAACCATCACACCCCTCTCTGCTGAAACAATTCATCGGTGCAAATATAAAGGCTTTTCCTGGAAAATATTACCTTAGAGAAATTTCACAGGGTCTGAAATTGTTAAGAAACTTCAATATCTTTAGGTCTCTTACTAAATATTTTCACAACACTATCCAAAGATTTCTTTCCACTTCTGACTTCAGCAGCAATCAAGAATCATGTTAATAGGACCATTCACTGGCCAACTTCCAATTCTATTAACATAAATTTTCATTTTGCTTCTTTAATAGCTAAAAATAATATCCACAAGTATTTTACATTAGCAATTCCTTGAATGCTAAAAGATGAGCATTTTCCAATCAAGTCTTTCCTAATTGTATAGGAACTTTTGTTTGTTCCCATTCTTGACACAGTAAACTATTGTGTTGTGAGTGCTTGTGCATTTGAATAAGGTTTTTATACCCTTTATATTTTTTCTTAACCTGTCAGATTTGATATAAACATTTTCTTAGTAGGTAGTCCTTTTCTCTCAATTTTATTATACTCTATTATTCAGAGGTTTATTTTAGAATCTACATATTTATTAGAATCTGTTTCTCTATTGATTCCAAGATAAGGTAGCATGGCAACTTAAAAACAAAATAACTTTTAATGTTCAAGATTCTTCTTAGAAAAATAGTTATAATATTATACATGTCACATACTAGATGATAGGAAAAATCAAAGTGCCTAAAACCAACACAGTAGATTCATGTTGTTAACAGAATGTTTTAAATTTTATACTTCTTATTGATGGTGGATGGAGTATAAAAAGCCTATTGATGTTGAAACAAAATCTATTGAAAAAAATCCACCAACCATTAAAATGGCATTTTGAGGACTCTAAATCAGAAAATTTTTATTATAGATTATATGGTAAATTAAAGCACTAAAAATTCCAAGGTTGCTATAATCACAATCATGCAAAATATGTTTTATATATCTGTAGATATCTTTTATAATGATACTCTTCTATATATTAAAGTATAGTAGTAGTAATTCTTCAAATTGATTGCTTTAGATTTTCTAGCAAATCATCAATTTAGTTTGTATTATTTGAATATTTATGTCTCATTTGTCATGTGTTATTATAAGAATTTTAAAAATGGCATTAGCAACTGTTAAGAATTGTGGTATCCAAGCACCTGGAAAGCTACTCTCCGGCCAGTAAGGGTTGTAGGATGGAATTTGGTGACTTCCTTCCCTTGGTTATTTGTACTCCCTGCATTTTCTCCATGCCTTTCAGTCAGCAGAAGTATTGACTCATTGAGAAAACTGGCACAACATAAAGCACCAAAGAGGTTTCTGAATTTTGAAAGCCTGAATTCTAAGAATCTCAGACCATAGCACATATGCCACAAATGAAGTATCTGGACCAGTGAGAGTCATTTAACCCTTATCCTCAGACTAAATGGAGATTTTTCTAGGCAGGAAAAAAGACAGGAAGAAAGTCTGGACTAAGAAGGGGGCTGTCCCTTGGAGAGAGGAATGACAGAGATTTAAGATTGGGTGGTGAAATCCATAAGGGTATTATCAAGAATGAGTAGAGATGGGTGGATCCACAGAAGTTTTAAATTTCCCTGATTAGGACCAACTATTCTTCCTCTCAGACTCTGATAGCCGTGATTCTTGTTAGTCTTGGTCTTTGGTCTCCAAAGTGACCTTTCTACAGCCTCAGGTGCTGTGCAGGGAATCTCCTCTCAATACAGGACTGTCCGGGACCTTAGCATAGTTCAGATTTCAGGTGGAGAAGAACAAACAGCACAGAATTATGTCCTTCAATCTTTTCATGACTGAGGGCTAGTGGCAGAAGTTGTTGGTTCATGGGCATGAAAGTTTTGCCATCTCCAGTTCTGTGCTTCTTCTCTGAGGTCCTTTACCTACCATTAGTATCTGAAATAATCTGCAGATGCTTGAATCTCTGTCATTCTTCTCTCCAAGAGGCAAAAGAGAATTTCTGGAATACTTTTAGATACTTTGTTATTTGCAAGCTCTCCTATAGTGATTTTGCCAAAGGACATTCACTAGAATTAAAAAGTCTTTGGTATTTCTTTTTAAAACAAATATCAATCACATGATTGAACAGAGTCAAGTTCTAGGAGAGGATAAAGGGGAACAGACTCTCTGAGCGGCTGTCACACCCAGGTGGCATCTGGCTGTGACCTGCTATATCAATAACCAAACCATTAGTTTCACTCACTGGATACTTGTGGGTACACAGTCAGTAGGGGAGGGGGAAGTGGGATGGCGGGGGGGGGGGGGGTGGGTGGGGGGGGCGGGTGGGGGGGTGGGGGGGGCGGGGGGGCGGGGCTTAAGCCAGAATTAGACAGGCAGTCAGGTCAGATTGAGTTAGGTCAGACTGAGTCAGGCCAATTTTGAGTGAGTCCAGGGAAACTGGAGACTGTCCCCTGAGGAATTGATATGTTAATTCCTTCAGAGCCTTTCCTCCACCCTTATCAAGAACCTGCCCCTGCTCTAACCTGTTCCTAAGGTAACCTGTCCCAGAAATTGCCCCTTCCTACAGGGAGCTGTAAAGTAAATAATGAATGTGTCCAGGGTAGCACCATCCTGCCCTTCCCCCTTCAGCCCACCTCTTCCCCACCTTTTGGCCACCCCACCAAGCATTCCTGGGTCTAGTCAAGTACTCAGGAAGGAGAAAGATAAGGGGAGGAGGAGGGCAGGAGAACAAAGGAAGCTTAGGACATATAAAAAAGGCAGAACACCTCGCTTCTGAGGATACCAGGATATCAACTATGGCACCCTTCTCCCTCCCAGGAGAAGTCTGTGTTACCCCCTTTTAAACCCCTGCTTTATATGCTTGCCTCGGCGTGCTTCTCTAATGTTCAAACTTCAACATGTGAGGAGCAGATCCTCACGGGTAACCAGGGGTATCAGCCTCACTGTGCAGATCTGAGCACAAGGCTTCACCAGAATTTCTCCCACACTGTCCTCTAACAAGCTACACTTTATTGCCCAAGGTTTTTAGGATGTGTAGGTAGTGACAGATTAAACAGTGGATGACTTTATTTGTTATTTTTAACCTGTGACCCTCTTGGAACGCTGGGATGGCCCCCTGGCTCCCCAGGCCTCAGCGATGCCTGTGGGTCTAGGCTGTAGGTCTGTGGTTTGGGGCTTGTTCTGCTCTCATTGTGAGCCTCACCTTCAACAATCCCTGCGCCCCCGGTGGTTACTGTTGATTTATGCTGGTTGCAGAACAACAGGCTGAGGCAACAGAGTGACTGCAAAGGCAGTAGCATGCTAATGCCAGGCCTGGGAGGTTTCTGTCAGAAGGAATAGTGCTCAAGGTGCAGACTTGGCCAGCTTCCAATTCAGTATTTGATGATGATTAGTTGATTCATTTGTAAGATTTTGGAGGTTTGTGGGTTCTCTGCATTGCTAGATTTGCCTTTGTCCTTGTCAAGTGGTAATTACGGTGCTCTGTTCAGATGCCTCAAAGGACAACTCCTTTTCCAGCCCATCCTCTCTTCTGACTTCCATGGTCCTTAAATTTGTCACTGCAAGAAATCGTGTATTTTCTTCCTTGTTTGTATAATTTTCTCCAATAAATGTACCCAAGAAGGAAAAATCTGCTCTCTGAGCATTTTACAGCCAGTATGCTTTCCACCTGGACACACTTGCACAGGACTTCAGGACTCCTGCAGGGGTCACTCACCAGTTTGTGACCACAAGGGCTCCTGTCCAGATGCCTACACTGTGCTTAGCTTTTGGTACCAGCAAAAACCTTCCATTATAACACACAAGGGCCATTGTTCTAGATTTATAATTTCCCTCTGGGAGCCACCAAAAGAAAAAGTAAAAGACTATTTTCCTTTGAGTTTTTACTCACTGTAAGCAAAAGAGGTATTTCTCTAATCAAAATATTTTAAATGACAAAGTGTGAATTTCAGAATCACAAAGACCTGCCTGATGTTGGCCAAATACACAATTCCCTCTGTCCAAATTATCTTGAAGATCTTCCAATTCTGAAATTAATATAGTCTGAAATAATTATCCTAGTTGGCCAGTGTAAAAATATTTGGAGGTGTAATTTTGTCATATTTTGAAAATTGGCATCTAAATAACTAACTCAGTGAGCTATGTGATGTGATGCAGAGCAGCCAGCCAGGATGAGAACCACCCCCCCACCTCCCCCCCCCCCCCCCGCCCCGCATGAGGGCTAGGGCCTTGTAAACAGGCAAATAAACAAAATGCCTACTGTTTCATATTTTTAAAACAGCAAAGATACAAGGAACCTCATTCTAATTCTACTCAGATACTACCAAAAATTATCACAATTAATAAGAGAGTCTAACACAGTATTTTCCCAACTTTTCAATCACAGCCCTGACATTTTATAACCCAACTCAGCAAAAGTAAACAAGACTTTAATAAAATATACATAGACTTATTATTCATAGTGCCTTTTGATATCTTCCTTCTAGTCCATTCCATTTCCTTCTATTTAACTTTTTTAAAGGAATGGCAATTTTAAATCAAAAGGTTTCCATACTTGAGTTATACCAATATCAATTGCCTGGTTTTGACCATGTACTGTGGCTGTATAAGATTCTATCATTGGGGAAAGGTAGGTGAAATGTGCACAAAAATTCTCTGTAGCAATCTTACTTAAACTAACTAAAAAAAGAACTTAAAAAGAATATGAGCTGTGAAAGAATTGGCTTTATCATCCACTAATGAGTTCAGTAATATTATAAGCATGGACCCCTCAAATGAGCTTTGTACAAGATTAATCTACTTATCCATTACATACAGGAATAACCAGTTTCTAAAAAATTGAATAAATAATAAAAATTGAAGGAATGACACTATAAATACCCTAGAAAGAGAATTGTGAAAATCATATTAATATACTATAAAACATTATATCAACTAAAATTTAATGCATTCTATATAATTTTCATTATTTGATTAATGCATGAATTTTATTTTATTCTCATCATAAAACCAGCCCGTTTTAAGGAAAACCTGATGATATAATCCCAAAGTTCAGTAGGTCAAATAAAACAAAGATAATGCCTAATGAATCTCTCTAAGTAGAGATTAATGAAGTGGAAGTGTCAGGGATAAGCTAGAGCCCCTCATGTCAGCTTTCAAGAGCATATTGTCAAGTTTTCAGAAATTTTGTGATCTGGCAGAAGTCACCTTGATAGCTTGAAATCAATGTGGAAGTTAATTCCTTCTGGGTGACTGTGTGGAATGAAAATTATAGAAAACTACCTGAGACCAAAAATGAAAAGGGAAGAAGCTAAATGCTGAATATCACAACCATTTAAAAATATATAATAAAAATCAATATAATCAATTTTAATTCAATATTTGGCTTTGGAAGAATATTTAAAATTCTAATAAATGTTGACATAACAAAGAAAAACAGGCTGTTTAAAAATGCACAAGTTCTCTATTTTCTCCTAATTTCTAGGCTAAGAACTTCTTCCATAATTATAAATTAATGGATAAAATTAACACAGAATTAAATTCATAAATCCACAATTAAAAAGTGAATTTAGAAAAAATATTTGCATTAGCAGACAAAAGTCTTATATTCCTAGCATGTAATTTACACAGCAAGTTTTTTTGGAAAAAAATCTATTAAAATTTTAATAAATAAATGGGAAAAAAAACATGAACTGAGAACTACAACTCTTTAGTGCAATGCAGGTAAGAAGTATCAATCTATGAAGAGTGTAACTTTGTAATCTACAAATTTTACACCTTTGAAATGTACCATTGAGCTGGGTGTGATTGTGCACCTCTAAAATCCCAGCAACTCAGGGGCATAAGGCAGGAGGATTGCAAGTTTGGGACCAGGATTGCCATTCGGTCACTCATCATTGTTCCCTCAAAGCTTAATTCACCTGCTTCCTCTCTTGCTTAAATCCTAACAGTCCACGTGAACATCATGCTTTTCTTTTTTTTTTTTACTTCCTACCCTTCTTATTTTTTTTATAACACCTTTATCAATCCACTTCAGTCCCCCAAGGACCCAGATACAACCTTGTTTTCCTTACCAGTCCCTCCTCTGTGGTCTCTCATAGGCATTGTGCTTTGCCTCATTCATGATAGTCAGCTCACTGACTGCTCCACAATCTCCTGATCCTCCATCTCCATCTTCCTCCTCTTACAATATACAAACCATTGCTCTCTTACAGAATATCTAAACTTTCACACTCTTCCTTCCTTCTATCACCTGGTGAAACTGCAGCTATAGATGCATCTAACTATAACTTTCTTCATTCTTTCACATGGGCAAGCACAATTAATGAAAATCACACAATTTTAGGCAAGTTAGCAGTAATATAAACACATGACAACCATCTACAACTGCATGATGGCCCAATTATGTTTTCTACGTCAGATTTTTCAACACCTTCTTGATAAATTTCAAATATCAACTGGTTAGTCATTCACTCAATCAATCATCTGCTTCAATCTTTACTGACTGAGTTTATTTAAGTCAGGACATGGTTAGATACCTCAAGTTCCCAACATCAGTTTGCAAACCTGTCGGCAAATGCACAGGTCCTATATTTCTACCCATTTAACACCATGAGGAAATGTCCCTTCTGTTCTGTAAAATTGCTCTACCAATACCTGGCCTGTCATCCCCTACCTTTCTTTCTTTTTTTTTTTTTTTTTTTTTAAAGAGAGAGTGAGAGAGGGAGAGAGAGAGAGAGAGAGAACTTCAATATTTATTCTTTAGTATTCGGCGGACACAACATCTCTGTTTGTATGTGGTGCTGAGGATCGAACCCCGGCCGCACGCATGGCAGGCGAGCGCGCTACCGCTTGAGCCACATCCCCAGCCCCCATCCCCTACCTTTCTTGCACCTTGTTTATCAATATCTCCTTCCCATCCTATATCTCCAATTTCACCCTTCCTGCATCCTTTTCATATTTTCTGATCTTTCCCATTTTTAAAAGTACACCAAGAAATGGAATATCTGGGTCATATGGTAAATCCACTCTTAGTAGTGGAAGAATCTCCACAATAATTTTCATAGTAGTTTGAACTAATTTGCAATACCACCAACAACGTATGTGTTCCTTTAAGCATTTATTATTAGTTATATTCTTGATGGTTGCCATTCTAATTGGGTTGAGATGAAATTTCAATGTAGTTTAGATTTCTATTCCCATGATTGCTTATTATGTTGAACATTTTTTTTCATATATTTGTTGTCCATATGCATCTCTTCTTTTGAGACTATCTATTTTGTTCATTTGCCCATTTACTGATCAGATTTTTGCTTTTTTTGTTATTAAGTTTTTAAGTTTATGAAGTTTTATTATTTATTTATTAAGTTTATTGAGTTCTTCATACATTTTGGATATTAAATCTCTGTCAAGAGTAACTGACCAAGATTTTCTTCCAATTCATAGTCCCTCTTTTCAAGTTCTTCTTTCCTTTGATAACTGAAATCAGCATATTATATTGATATACACATCCCAATATTTACAACAGCACAATTCACAATAGGTAAATTATAGAACCAGTATACATGTCCATCAACATATAAATTAAATGGATAAAGAAAAGGTCATACACACACACACACACACACACACACACACACACACAATTGAGTTCTATGTAGCCATAAAGAAGAATGAAATCATGTCATTTGCAGGAAAATGAATGGAACTGGAAAAACAAGCTAAATGAGATAAACCAGGTGCAGAAAGTCAAGGGTCAAGTGTTTTCCCTCATATGCAGAAACTAGAGACAAAAAGAGAATCAAAAGAAGGGTAATCTCCGAAATATAGAAGGAAGAACAATAGAGGAGAAGTGGGAGATGTGGGGAAGGGGGGAAGTAAAAGGGAAGAACTGGGGAATAAAATTGACCACATTATCCTATACAGATGCATGAATATATCACAATAAATACAACTTTTATGTACAAGTATAATACTCCAATGAAGAAAATAGTTAATAAATAGAAGGAAGACCAGAAGAGTAGGGGAAATAAAAGAAGGGGAAGAAGAAAAGTAGGGAAAGAGCAAGCAGGGAATAAATTGGAGCAAATTATGTTATGTGCATATATGAATATGTCACAATGAAACCTACTGTGATGTATAATTACAATGCACTAATAAAATCATAAAAAAATATCTTTACTGTTTTCCACAACCCCATTGTCCTTTCCTCTCTCCATAGAAAACACTAAGATTTATATATTTTATCTCCACAGATATTTCAACTAACTTCTCTCTGGCTTCCACCACTAAATGCATTTATAGCTGGGAATGATGGCACACACCATAATCCCAGCCCTTCAGGAAGTTGCAGCAAGATTACAACTTTGAGGCTATGCTGCACAACTCAGAAAGACCCTGTCTCAAAATAAAAAGGAATGAGAGTCTAACTCAGTGGTAGACCCATGTGTGAAATGTGGGTTCAATCCTCCACACCACCAAAAAAAAAAAAAAGTATTTGTGAAGTTATCAATCACCTGGTTGTTGTTAAATCCTATGGACACTTTTCATCCATGTCTTTTTTTTTTTTTATTGATTGTTCAAAACATTACAGAGCTCATGATATCCATGTCTTTCTTGATTGCGTCTATCCAGGAACTTAGGCTGACTCTGTCCTGAGAGCATGCTCTTCCTTGAATTTCCTTGCCCCACACATTTCAGACTTCCAGTTTCATACATCTCACTATTTCTTTTCTGTTGTGTTCTAGCAACTTCTGTATCTGACCATTAAACTTTGGAATCATCTAGGATTTCTATTTCTGGCTCTTTTTTTCTTTTCACACTACACTTGTCCCTAAATCATCTCATTAACTTCTGTGACCCAAAGTCTCTTCTATATGCTAGTATAATATACCTACCACTTATACACTAATGAACCTAAATGTCCCACCATCCTGGACCTCTTCTCTGGGGTCTAGTTACATATCCTCAGATGATGACTTAACTACTCCCCTTGTATTCCAGAGATTAAATCCAGCATCTTCAAATCTGAACCTCAGTCTCTTCCCTGAACTTTGTCTTCTTGTGTTCCCTTTCATCATAATCGTCCACCCCGTTGCCCATTTCAGAAATTTGAAAACAATAACTAACATATTCTTCTCTTCTCATTTTGTTCACCTTCAATGGTCAATTCTACCCTTCCTACAGTCTAAAGATGATATATACCTAATATATATAATTATACATTATAATTATAACATAATATGTTATATATAACAAACATAAGTATTAACATAATATATAGGTATGATATATAAATATTAATATGTAATATTTATATGTAATAAATATATGTGAATATATATTTATGAATATATATATGTATATTGTCCCTCCATAAATATAACTCATGACCTTCTCACTAACCTCTTTCCAAACCATGCTCTACAAATTCTAACCAAACTGGCCTCTTTAAAACACTAATCTGATATTACTACCTCCATACTAACATCCCTTTAGTCCTCTGCCTATTCTTTGGATAAATCTCCCATCCCCCTTACCTCCTCCCAGGACCCCACCTCCATGTCTGTCTCTTCACTCCTCCAGATAGCCATGCTCCCCTCCTCCCCAATATTCATACCTCTCATCCCCTTGACCTGGAACACCCTCCCCTGCCACTGGCCTCCCCTGCCACTGGCCTCCCCTGCCACTGCCCTTTGCCACTACCCTTTGCCACTACCCCTACTCCTTCTTTCAGGAGCTGATGAAGCATCACTGTCTTAAAGAAGACTTCTGGAGCTCTCAAGAAGCTTATCTCCTTCACCTCTGATAGCAGCATCTGCTTCTCCTTAATATCCTATGTCACCCTCACAATTCAGTGACTGCTTGTTCCTGTTTATATTGGCCCCAAACTATGAGTTCCATAAGAATAGAACTGATTTTCTATCATTTCCTCCATTTAGCTGAGTGTCCAGCTTGGTATCAAAAACTCAGTAGACTCAATTAAATATGTATTTTGTGAATAGCACACCCTCACCTATAAACCTGAGTGAATCACAGCAAGAATCTCAGATGTTGTCAAGTGCTCGGTGAAATATTTCCAATTGTACACTGCTCTTGAGAATATGATTTGTCACAACCCTTTAAAAAAATAATTTTACATGATGCGGTCTAAGTGTTACTTTTGAACAAGTAATTTTACTTTGAAGGAATATGCTTTAGCATTCTCACAGGAGCTTATGCACAGATGGTTCTTGTCTCATTATTTGTAATGCTGAAAAACTATGAACAGCACGAATATCCAACAATAGTTAAGTGAATTAAGGTTTGGCACTGAAGTAGAATATTATTTCACTATTTTTAATTATGTGTACAAAGAATTTGCAATGACCCTGGGCAATGTTTATTTTCTTATATTTGTGATTAAGCAATATAAAAATTATGTAGACAGCATGAACTCAGCTATGTAAAAGAGAATATACAGAAAAAGGATAAAGCTGTAGTAAATAATAAGCATCATTGTGAAAACAATAACAATAAAGCATTAGTTATGTTTGGTTATTCTTTTATATATATACATATATGTGTGTATGTGTGTGTGTGTGTGTGTGTGTGTGTTTGTGTGTGTGTATTAGTTGTAGATGAACACAATACCTTTATTTAATTTATTTTTTTATGTGGTGCTGAGGATCGAACCCAGGGCCTCACACGTGCTAGGCAAGCACTCTGAGGTACAACCCCAGCCCATGTTTGGGTATTCTTATACTTTATATAGACTGATACACTCCATGCTCCTAACAACACTGTTAGATTACTATTATCCTCATTTTTAAGAAGAGGAAGTTAAGTCTCAGAAAGGTAACAAGGATGTCCAAAAACAGAGCACTTTTAAATAATAAAAGTATTTCCAAATAATAGTCACACCATTCTTTTCTTGGTGATAAGATTATAAGGGATTCATTTTGGACTTTTTTTAGCTCCTGTAATGAACAGGCATAACTATGATAATAACAAAGAATTATTTCACTGTAAAGAACCCTATTGGAGGCTGAGTGCACTGTGCACACTTGTAACCCCAGTTACTTGGGAGGCAGAGGCAGGGAGATCAAAATTTTGAGATCAGCCTCAGCAACTTAGACCCTGTCTCAAAATAAATTTTACAAAAAGGAATGGGGATATAGTTCAGTGGTAGAGCACCTCTGGGTTCAATTATTAGTACCTCAAAAATAACTAACGAAATAAATAAATAAACCAAAAAATCAGTTGGATATAATTGAAATCAACAAATTCTTATTAACTAACGAAGGAAATGTGAATTATGAAAAAAATAAATATTTGAGGAACCTACTGCTTTACCTTCCAGTGACTGTTATCAGAATTGTCAAAGAAAAGAACTGGTTGTTTTAGAAAATTAAACTATGAGCCTTATGTTGGAAATTCTTCCCTAAATGTGATTCTCCATCCTATTATGCAGTCACATTTGTCAGTGCATAGTGATTGGGTAACATGGAGATGACACATTTTGGATCAAGCCATTTTCAGAGATGTGTAGGATAGCACAAAGTCTGAAACAATGGTGTTGATTCATGGGTTCAGATATTGTATTAATATGCACGAATGCAGCATACCTCTGGGTCTCTCTCCTCTTGTCAGTGTTCCATGTCAATAGGAAAAGAAAGACCCATTCAGAAGATTTGACAAGGCCTCTGCAGATCAACTTGAGGACACAGGTGTACCTTGCTCAGGTACAGACTGTTCTGACAGCTGGCCTCTTATGGTATGCATCAAGTGGGTTCTGTAATAGATTGAGAACAAAACTCATCATTTTTTTAAAAAACTAGATGTAAGAGAGTGGAAGATATGATTTCATTGTCTGTGGGGGGTTATAACCAATGGTAGGGTGTACCCTATCAGAGTCTCCTGGGAAACGTTTGCCTAAACATGGAGATTGAAGTATATAATGATCACAAGACCCTGGGCGATATGGAAGTGGAGATAAGATAGTGACTTTCACAAAGAGGGACCTCTCCATTGTCCAGGCCCTCCTAGACTCATGTTCATGATCTGGTAAGAAGAGACTGAATTTTAAATGAACAAATATCATAAACCTACGCTGCTGAATTCTCTTTAAGATATTGGGAAAAGAGACACTGAACTCCTGACTTGTTCCTCACTGTGGTTAACTACGTTTGTCTTACTTAAGGCTGGTGATGGTTGAGAATGAATTCAAGATTAAGCTGAGGCATTCTGGTTCAGGAGCACCCGGAAGCATCATCAAACAAATCTCCCTGGGATGAAGGGAACCAAGGGGCAAAGATGAAAAGAGGGAAAATGTAAATATGATCCAGAGCCAGGAAGGCTGTTTTCAAATGCATAAGAGCCACTTCCTAGATAGTTACCATTCTAACGGAGTAGATCTGGGGAGAGAGAATTGGAAAAAATCGTTCCAATTATTCTTCACATGAAGGTTGAGATTGTAAGCAAAAACAGCTTGATAATTGTGATCCTTTTATTTCCATAAGTTGGTATGAACTAGAATATGTGGGTTTTCTGAAAATGACAGCAACAGTAATTACAGGGTAACCTAGGAATAAAGAAATTAATGTAAATGGTGAGAGGAGAAAATCAGTAACAGAATGTCAGTTATATACTCATAAACAAAGTACTAATGAGGGGAAGAACAAAATTAAGTTAAAACAATATGAAAACAAAGAATTAACAATGTAAGAAGCACAGAGGGAGAATAATTTTCTATTTCAAATTGCAATAAATGGTCAAAAGCATGCCATAATTGTTTAATGGGAATTGAAACTCTCAAGGCAACTTCAAATGCTCTGCATTTGCTCTCCCAAGGGGTCAAGGTATTCTTTCTTTTTTGTAAATGATGCCCATTATTTATATAGAATGGTGAGATTCACTGTGGCATTTTCATATATTTATAAATGCAATTCAATCAATTTTACTCCCCAGTACTTCCCTACCCTCCATTTCTCCTTCCTACTGTTCTCTTCATCTGTCCTAATGGTCATCCTTCTACTTTCTTGGGATCCCCTTTTTTCTCTGTTTTCCACATATGGGAGAAAACATGATACTTGTCTGAGTCTGACTTAGTTTGCTCAAAATTATGGTTTCCAGTTCCGTCTGTTTTTTTTCCCCACAAATGAAATAATTTCATTCTTCTTTATAACTGAATAAAACTCCATTTTGTATATATACCACATTTTCTTCATTCATTTATTTGTTGATGATAACTAGACTGATTCCATGACTTGGCTATTGTGAATTGTACTATGATAACATGGGTATACACGTTTCTCTAAAGCATGCTGACTTGAATACTTTTGATAAATACCAAAGAACGGCTTAGCTGAATGATACGGTAATTTTATTTTTAGATTTTTTATGAAATTCCATACTGATTTCCACAATAGCTGTGCCAATTGACAATCCCACTAAATGTGTATAGGAGTTTCTTACCCCCTACATCCCTGCCAGCATTTATTGTTTGTCTTCTTGATGTGCCTTTCTAACCACAGTGAGATGAAATCTCAGTATACGTTTGACTTGCATTTCCCTGATATTAAAGATGTTGAATATTGTTTTATATCATTGTTGGCTATTTTTGGTTCTTTTGAGAAGTATTTATGCAATCCACTTGCTCTTTTATTATTGGGTTATTTGTTCTTTCAGTGTTGAACTTTTTGTTTTCTTTTTATATTATGAATATCAATTCTCTTTGGAGGAGTAACTGACAAAGATTTTTGCCTATTCTGTTGTGTCTTCACTATTTTGATTATTTCTTTTGCTGTGAAGATGCTTTTTAATTTGATCCTATTCCATTTATTGATTCTTGCTCTTTCTTCCTGGGTTATAGGAGTCCTATGCAGGGAGTCTTTCCTGCACCTATATGTTGAAGTGTTTCCCCAGTTTTTTCTTCTAATGGCTACAAAGTTTTTGACCTTATACTTAGATCTTTGATCCATTTTGAGTTGTCTTTTTTACAGGGTGAGAGATATAGCTTCATTTTCTACATATGGATATCCAGTTTTCCCAGTATTTGAAAAAACAGAGGCTGTTTTTCTCCAATGCATGTTTTTGGTACTTTTGTCAAGAATCAAATGACTGTGTAGGTTTGTCTTTACATTTCCATTCTATCGGTCTCTGGTCTGTTTCTATGACAGTATCATACTTTTTTTTGTTAATATGGCTCTGTAGAATAATTTGAAATCAGGTATTTTGAGGCCTCCAGCTTTGCCCTTTTTGCTCAAGATTGCTCTGGGTATTCTGACTATTCTGAGTTTTTACTTCTTCCACATGATGAGGATGATGATGATAATTATTTGCAGAGTGAGGAGTGAACCCAGGGTCTGGGATTTATCAGGTAAGCCTTTTACTACTGAGCCACATCTCCAACCCCATAACATGAATTTTAGAATTGTTTTTCCTAGTTCTGTTAAAAAAAAATCATTGGTATTTTGATGAGGATGATACTGATTCTGTAGATCACTTTTGGAATTATGGCCATTTTAACAATATTAATTCTGCCTATCTATTTATTTTGGAGATCTTGCCATTTTCCAGTGTCTTCCTCAATTTCTTCCTTTAATGTTTTATATCTTTCACTTCTTTGGTTGCTGCAGTCCAGCTGCAGCAAAATAACCAGGGGGTGACAAGCAACTTGTGTAGATTGATACAGCAGGAGTGGGAGCCGTTTATTGTAGGACAGGAGGGGTATATATATACATTCCACACAGCTTATCTTAATTAACATAAACTAGATACAGCAGTCAACCAATAAGGAATCTCCACATTTAATGGCTTGCTGACGTTACTTCACAAATCACTCCCTCTGGCAAAATGCCAGGCGCCATCTTGACTTGTTTACAGACCCTAACATTTGGTTAAGTTTATTACTAGATATTTTATTTGACTTTATTTTGAAGCTTTTCTTGATTTCTCTTTCAGCAGATCCATTATTAGTGTTTAAAAAGCATTTGGTTTTTGTATGTTGATTTTGTGTTTTGCTACTTTTTTTAATTCACTTGTCTCTTACTGAAGTCTTCTGGTGGTGGTTTTTGGTCTTCTAAGTATGGAATCTTATCACCTCTAAATAGGGATTATTTGAGTACTTCCTTTCCTATTTAAATCCCTTTTATTGTCTTTCATAATTGCGTTAGCTGAAATTTCATGTACTATATTGAATTGGAGAGAGTGGACATTATTGTCTTGTTTTTGATCTTAGGGCAAATGTTTTCAGTTTTTCTCCATTAAGTATGATGTTAGCTCTGGGTTTATCAAATATAGCCTTTATAATTTTGAGGTAGATTTCCTCTTTCTCCAGATTTTTTAGGTTTTTTTTTTTTAATCATGAAAAGGTATTGAATTTTGTCAGACTTTTTCTACATCTAACAAGATTCACTATATGATTTATATATTTGATTCTATTTATGTGGTGTATTACATTTACTGATTTGTGTATGTTGCAACATCCTTACACCCATGCAATGAAATCATTTCATGGTATATGACCTTTTTAATGTGTTTTTGAAATTTTTTTTTTTTTTTTTTTTTTTTTGGTGTTGGGGATTGAACACATGGCCTTGTGCATGCAAGGCAAGTGCTCTACCAACTGAGCTATTCCCCAGCCCTTGAATTTGGTTTTTATTTAATGCCTTTGCATCTATGTTTATCAAGAATATTGGTCTTTAGTTTTCTTTCCTTGAAGTATCTTTACCTTGTTTGGTATCCAAATGATACAGGCTTCATGTGATGAGTGCTCCCTCCTGTTTCATCAGCTTTTTCATTGATGTGGAAAAAAAGGTTTGAAAATAACAATGTAGAGGAGGAAAAGTTTATTTTGGCTCATGGTTTCAGAAGTTCAATTCATGGTCAGATGATTCCATAGTTCTGGGCAAAATAAAACCCCAAAGCCATGCCCCCAGTGACCCATTTCCTTAGCCACGCCCTACACGTCTACAGTTACCA
This sequence comes from Callospermophilus lateralis, assembly GCF_048772815.1. Classification (NCBI taxonomy): domain Eukaryota; kingdom Metazoa; phylum Chordata; class Mammalia; order Rodentia; family Sciuridae; genus Callospermophilus; species Callospermophilus lateralis. The sequence continues at coordinate 55,053,461 of NC_135319.1, read as the reverse complement.
CCCAGTTAATCCATATCAGTGGAATAATCCACTAATCTGATCCTCTATAATCTGATCATTTTGTCTCTGAAAATTCTTGCATTGTCTCATACATGAATTATTGGGGGATATCATATTCAAACCATAACACATCCATCTCAATTTCACAAAATAACTTGAGGAATATTAGCATTAATTCTTCTTTAAAGATCTACTAAAATTCAACTGCGAATCCATCTGGTACTAGGGCTTGCTTTTTCAGGGAAGATTTTTATTACTGCTTCAGTTTCATTGCTTGTTATTGATCTGCTTATATTTTCTATATCTTCTTGGTTTAGTTTTTGTGATCTTATGTGTCTAAATATTTTTCCAATTATTCTAGATTTTTCTAATACATTTCAATGTAAGTTTCAAAATAGTTTCTACTAATCCTCTTGATTTCAGTTGTGTCTGTAATAATGCGTCCATTTTCATCTCTAATTTTATTTAATTTGGGTCTTCTTTCTTTCTTTCTTTCTTTCTTTTTTAGTTTAATGAGGAGTTTACCAACCTTGTTTACTTTTTCAGAGAATCAACTCTCTGTTTCATTGATCCTTTGTATTGTTATTTCAGTTCCTATTTCATTAATTTCAACTCTAGCCTTTCTTTTCTTCTAGTAGCTTTAGTTTCCGTTTGTTATTATTTCTCTAAGACTTTAAGAAGCATCACTAGATTGTTTCTTTGATATCTCTTTTATTTTTTAAATGTAAGCACCCAAAGCTACAAATTTTCCTCTTAGAAATGCCTTCACTATATTCCAGAGATTCTGGTATGCTGTGTCTCCACTTTTGTTCTACTCTAAGAATTTTATAATCTAATCTCCCCTAGAGTTTTATCTTTTCTAGAATGTCACACAAATAAAATCATATAGTATACAGACTTTTCAGATTGGTACCTTTCACATGTAAACATACCAATATGTATTTATGGTCCTACCATATTTTAACATGACTCAATAACTCATTCCTTTTTTTGTTGTTGTTGTTGAATGATGTTCCATCTTATATATGCTGCATTCTGGCTGCAGTCCTTAACTATACCAACACGGTCTTCCATCTCTACTTTCGCCACCATCATTATAGGTATTTGGGCATTTTGATTGTTTAGTACAGGGGTCCTCATGCCATGACAACCAGACTTGACCATACCTGGTCACCACTACTGCACATATATGTAGCTGTGAGAGGAATGACTCTGAGCATCAGTAAGTCAAGGTAATGATAGAGCTGTGCACTACCACATTCTATTAGTCTCAGAGTTTCTTCTTCCACTTTAGGAGAAAAATGTAGGTGAAAAATAGAGAAATTTTCCACTTTATTTTTTCAATTACAATACGTTAAGCTCCTCCTCCTATCTTGCGTAATTCAGAAGTCCACAGAAGCGTTATTCAAGTACTAAGAGATGGGATCAAAACCCAGAATCCCAAATGACTCTGGTCACTTTAATAGGGAAATCTCAGACCAGCCTCCTGACAGCCTGAAAATTCGTGTAGTTGCACTCTAATTTCTTCTTATATGACCATCTCTGCTCCTCTTGCATATTGTCTAACTGAAATGCCTTGGCTTTGACTCTGGCCCTAGCTGTTTCTAACCTTAGAGCTATGGTCCCCATTACTATTTGACTGACTTAGGCTGTGTCTCGGTTCCCAATATCTGCATTTAATAAAACCATCTGAAGTGTCTGTCTAGCTCCAAGAGTCTTTCTTAATATGCCCTATGATCTACAAGTTTGGGCACTGGCATCCATATATAGTATACAACTATAGTTAATAAGACAAATGGAGACCCAGACTGGAGCACAACTAAGCACATTCTCTTTCTTGAGAGTTTGGGGATAGAACTTTAGATTAAGGACTAAGAACTGGCACTGAATGATGTGAAAAAAAGTGTTCTAGACTAGGAGTGGCTTTCAAATTTTAGATCATAATAACCAGAATTTGGGGGCAAAAAATAAAACTAAATAATATGTATCCCGTCAACACATACCGCAGTGCATTGCCCACGGTAAGAATAAATATTGCTTCATAAAGTTTATGTTTTAGTTGAGTATATATCTGTTCAGGGACAAATAAAAAATGTAGTTTTTACCATGGGTCATGGCCCCAGAGTAGAAAGACTTTGTTCTTAAAGGAATGTCCACAAACTATAGCTGTCCTTTTTTCTCAAATCCTGGTTATACAAAGTTATTTTGTGTGGGGCTATATTAGTTCATTAAGGTTGAGTTACTTTTTTATGAAGCAATGAAACTTTAGCATGCTGGACAAGTGCTACTATTTAGAACAGTTCCAGTTCAAGGTCCACTCTGATCCCAGCACCTCTGGATATAATGAAATCACGTGGTCTGTAAGCCTGGCCCTTCCTTGCTATGAGTCAGGCAGAGTCTCTAAGAAGGATATATAGATGAACAGGAATGGCTGGTGGGTCTACAGAACTGTTCTGATAAGAAGGAAGACTCACTTGGTTATTTGAAAGTAACTAAAAGTCACAAGAAAAGAACCAAGTTCTCCCAAAATATGCAAATCTTTAGGACACCTCTCTCAATATTTTTCTGAATTCTCTTTCTAAAATCCTGATCTTCTATTTTATACTAGGATTTTTTGTCCAGTGCAGCTGTGGATATAACAGGGGCATGCTTAGTAAGGATCTAGAATTGAAACCAATTGTTATTAGTGCTTAGTGAAAAGTGCCTCATGTCTATAAACACAAAGGTAGGTCTCAGTATTAATATCTGTGCCAGGCAACCCAGATTTCTTGGTTACAATTAAGTGGCCCAGCCACTGGCCACTAATAATTATCCCCCAGATTTTTCAAATTGGAACTAACAAATGCAAGTCATCCCAGGGATTGGCAGTAGACTGGGTAATTATAAGCAACTGAATTTCTCAAATCTGAAGGAAACCAATTTGTAGTGGAAGGGAATAAAGAAATAAGGAACAAACAGAGGATTCCGGCAACATGCAAGCCTCTGTTTCTGGTTGACCTGGGGACCATTTGCACCCCTGACTTCCCACACTGGTATTAAGAATGCCCTGAGGATCCCTCATTAAATGTCATTTTATCCCTAAACTAGAATACTCATCTTGTGCCACTTTTCACACATTGCCTCTGCTGAGTTGTTATCAGGTAGCCTCAGAATTGCTTTAAGGTCTTCAAGATTCAATTACTTTAAGGAACAAACTCTGACCAAAGAAAGATATCTTATTACAAAGAGGATCTTTTTTTTTTTTTTTTTTTTTGAAATTCCAGGTGCCCCAAAGATTTTCCTGGGGACCTTAATATGATAACTAATTAAAACTGAGTCTCTGTCACTTCAGATGAAAAAAAAATTCTATTAAGTACAGTAGACTGTTCATGCCTTCCTAAAAATAAACTTGTACAACGACTCAGAGAATTACAGCAAAACAAGATATTGACGAAATTGGGGGAAAAAAGGCAGCGCTGAGTATCATGTTGTATATTGGGTTGCTCTAGAACCATTATACAAATAAAAAATACCCAAGGTCCCAAGAGAGTAAGTGACCTCTCTGAAAGAACTCAGATGCTAAATGGTTGAGGTTTGGAGGAAAGACAGGTCTCTTTGAAACCTAGGTATGGGCTTTTCCCCAAAAACCACTCCACGTGTCTGCTGACAACCAAATTCACCAAGGGCAGTTCCTGGATTCTCTGTGCACAGCTCAGTGTCACTTAACCCCAAAATTAAGTAGTGCTGGCCCACTCATGTCATCTCCCTGGGGAAGAAAACTTCTATCATTGTCGGTCCCTCATTGGGCCCCAGGCTGCTGGCACTGTTCATAATGACTCCCAGTTAGAACCATTAGTGCGTGATGAGGTATATAATTTATATTGTGAGTTGGAGAGCAAACTGAATAAACCAAGGAATACTTACAAGGTCCTTTCCAAGCCTGCAGCACCTACTGGCCTCCCCTCCCACCATAGGTTTCCATGGAAACAGATGCCTGATGCTCTGAAAAGGCAATTTCATTTCCAACTGGATCTGCAGGTGGAATCCCCCAGTGCCTAAAGAGATAGCAGGAGAAATGTAGGTTTCTGGTAAATAGCTGAGGTGAGCAATGGGGTTTAGTGGAGTCAGTAGCAAGAATCCTGAATTAAAGAGGTGATGAATCTGATGCAACAATGGATGTGCCTACATCTTTAAGGAAGGCTGAGTGTGTGTTTCTCCTGCTTCCTCATGGCCAGCACTCTTTGATGTTTCCTGGAACTTTGGATTCTGGTTTCTACTGTTTCCCTTCTCTCCCCCTCATAATCTCCATGCTGACTATCTGCTTTCATGGCATGTACCATCCATCTGGCACAAAACAATCACAGGGGTGACCCATATGCTTCATGCCCCACATTGTTCATCTCTTTATGCACCACAGGACACTTCCCTGTTCAACAAAGATATTATGAGTTCTGGTCTCAGGTATCCCTGTTTCAAACTACAGGTTTTTTTTAAATATTATGATATAAAGGAAAACTTCTAAAAGATAAATGAACCCTGGGAAGGTTTAGGGACTGAAGGGAGGTTTCCCTGATTGAGTAAGGGTGGGAAGATTTGAGTAGAGCCCTCTCCCTAGGGCTCTATGCCCCTCCACCCTCACCTAATGGGCTTCTGATTCACATTGAGTTGTAATTATCAGGACTCTCATAGCACTACCTGTTACTGTCAGCTTATTTTGGCTGTGGATTTTTCCCCAAGCCTCACCAGTGACAAGCCTTACAAACTAGAGCAGCATGTCTAACCCTGGCCCCACTAAGCCCCTTTCTCATATGCACAAAAGGTACTGTTCTAACAGCGTCCAGGGCTCAGCCTCATGAGGACAAAGCCTTTTATTGGGGTCACATAAATTATGAGCTTGTCTGAGTCCCCAGTCTCTGCATCATGAATCAAGGAGTAATAGACTACATTCTAGTTTCTTATGTAACTGGAGCCAGCCGCAGACAGTTTTAGGAAAGAGCTATGTGCAAGTCAGCTTGCTGATGTCACAACCTGGTGGGGAGGGACACAGACACAGCTGTCCCTGGTACTAGAGGCCTCCCCAAGCAGACCCCCAGATCTCTCTTTACTTTCCTGTGCTAGCTCCTTCATCTCTCTTTCTGTCCTCCCTTTAACTCTCCCTCCCCTTTCCTTTCCTGTCTTCTCCTTTCCTCCTTCTCTTCCTTCCCTGAACTGTTGCTCTCCCCTTCACTCTTCCTCTCCTTGGCTTCATATTTTTCTGACTCTATTTCCATCTTTTCCCTCATCTCCTAGAGCTATGAGCTCTTCCTCCCAAAAGGCTGGAAATATCCTGCAGAGTCCCACCATTTAGCTGCTCTGTCACCATTGTTCATACTCCAGGAAAGAAAGAGGGTCATCCAAACTAAGCCATTATATTCCAGGGGATCATGGATACCCCTGTGTCAAGGAAATCCAAGTAGCTCCAGGCTCACAGCACAGCAGATAGAGATGCTCTCTGAAATGCTGAAAGACCACCCAGAGAAGCCCCTCTATGATGATAGCCTGGCCCACAGGAGATATCTGAAGATAGGGCTAGGCCAACTGCTAGTTTCTTTGTCCTCCACATCATCCCACCACGTACACCTAAAATTGTTCTTCACAGATACTGTCAAACTGCCTCCTTCCCCTCCCCTGCTCTTCCTGGAGCCAATCCTATACATAGGATGACTGGCTACCTTCCTGAAAGCAAGGCTAGAGCTATTTTCAATCTTGTTTCCCAAAGGTTCAAAGAAGAGCTATGATCTTGGAAGTGACCTATGAAATTATCCAAGTGGGACCATCCACATAGAAACCCCTGAGCATGGTTGTTGGCCTTCCATCTCACACATAATTTTAACACAGGATTTTCCATCTGTCTGTTGAATTGAAGTTGAAGGAAATGACCTTCCAACAATGCTAACCATGAGGAACCCTGGAGATAAAGCCTGGATTTGGGTATTGCTAATGACTTCCTCTCAGCACCAGGGACAGCTACTGTACTACAGCCAGGCCCAGCCTGGGGCCAGAATTGCTTGAGCCTTGCCTGACTTCCCAATCAGACCTTCTCTATCAGTAGCAATGTCAAGGGATAAAGTATATGACATGATCCCTTCAAACATCTCCATTCACAGATGTAGACGTTTTGGCATAAGTCTATGTGCATGTATCTGTTTACAGGGATTTTTTTTTTTTTTGGAGAATTATTTCTAAGACTCAATTGGGTAAAGAAATGTTTCAGAGCACTCATCATAGGACTTGGGACTAATAACTTATTCCGATTCTCCTTTATTCTCTTTGAGCCCTTCTATAGAAGTTAGGAAACGGTTACTTTATAAAATCTTTTCCTGTCTTATCATTATTTTCATTATCTAAATTACCAGAATAGTTTGAAATAAAGATATTCTACCTTTCTGTTTCCCAACACTGGAGGAGACCAGCAGAATGGAAATAATTGGATAGTGGAAAAATTATTTCTCATTCAGTAAGATAGCTGTACCCACTCAAGTCTCTTTTCTTTTTTTATTCAAAAATGTTTTATAGCATTTTATGTAGAAGGGAAGATAATAGAAAAATTCTATACAAATCATTGACAAGTTGTTTGTTCCAATAGGCAGGCGGTTTTCTTTTTAGATACCATGGAAAGCAAGTATTTTGAATATTTTTCTTTGGATATTGTGAGAAATTTTCAACTACAATTATTTAAATACTTATGAAAAATTTTGGAGAAATTTGTCCCCTGAAAAATGTGTAGGTAAATATCAAAATGCCTGCTTTTGGAGGGTGGGTTTAATAATAGAACAAGTCTCTTCCATTCGATTGCATGATGAGCCACGTTACAGACATAAAGAGATCCATATAAAAAGTGCTCCAAGAATATAGAAGTGAGGAGCAAAGAAGAAGAGGAAGAGGGAAAGTTAAGGGGAAATAATGAGGGAGATTCAGGGGTAAAGCAGGAAGGATAAGAAGGAGAGGAACAAAAAGAAAGACAGGAAGAGACAAAGGCATGGTTGGCCACACACAGAGAAGGAGACCAATGGCCACAGTGAGTCAGAGGCAGGAACTACAGATGGAGCAGGTGAGGGAGAGAATGAATTATAGGACTATTGACCCTACTGTGAACATAATGGAGCTTTTAAGTTTCTGATTCGTCCGGAGGGTAAACACAGACTTCAGTGGATGAATGAGCTGGAAGAAAATCTGTCACTCCCTTCTATGTATCATCCAAAGTTGCTTACTAACACCTACAGCAGTTCTGCTGCCAGGAGCTTAGAGTGATACAGAGTCGTGCTCTCCCACCCTTGCCCACCCATTTCAGATGCAGGGACCTTATTGAATATCAGTAAGGGCTCTTCACCCAAAAGATTGGTTTGCTTTTAGAAAAGGGTAAATGTATCCAATTCTGTTGAATATTATGTTCTTTGCATGGGGTGGAGGGTCCCTTCCCTGTGATAGTCAGCTTTTTATTACTACCACAAATACCCAAGACAATCAGATTGTAAACAGACAAAATTTGGTTTGAATCACAAATTTGGAGGTTCCAGTCCATAATTAAATGGCCCTAGTGCTTTGGGGCCTGTGAAGAGGTAGCCCATCATGGGGGGAATATGTGATGAAGCAATCCTGCTTACCTCGTGGCCAGGAAGCAAAACAGAGATAGAGAAACAGGAAAGGACCATGGTTCCACAGTCTTTTTCAAGGGCATGACATCAGTAACCTGAAGAGGACCTGCCAAGTTCCACCTCCTGATGGCTCCACCCCTCTCCCTAGGACTACCGTGAGGAGCACATCTTTTACACCTGGGCCTTCAGGGACATTCAATATCGAAACTATAGTATTCTCTGATTTCCTTGTACCCTTATCCATGTGTGTAGAGTGACTATTTTGTATCTATTATTCTAGGCATTGATAATATTAGCTGTAAACACAATATACAAAGCTTATGTTCTAGAAAAGGAAGGTCAGAATGCAATGCAAACACAGAGAGGAATCATGGCTGAGAAGAACAAACAAGTAAGAGGACAGAAGACAAAGTGGGAGGTACCGTTTCAGACAGTGTGATTATTGGCCACTCTCTGATGGGGGGGACATTTGAGCAGCAGTCCAGTGAAGTATGGGACTGAACTACGAAGGATCAACCCTGGTAGGAAGAAGAACAAGGGCAAAGGCCCAAGGCTGGCAGAAGCATACCTGGCGTGTGTTTTAATGACCTTTCTCACTGCTCTGACAAAAAGACCTGACAAAAAATTTTAGGGGAGGAAATTTTTATTTTGGGACTTTCATCTCCACCCATAGAGGGCCAGCTTCATTCCTTGGGGCTCAAGATGAGGCAGCACATCATGGCAGAAGAGTGTGGCCAAGGGAAGCAGCTCACATGATGGTCAGAAAGCAGAGAGAGATTCCACTCACCAGATACAAAATATGTACCCCCAAAGCATACCCCCAATGACCTACCTGCTCCAGCCACGCCCTACCCACCTTTAGTCACTTCTTGGTTAAGATTAACCATGGGATTAATTCACTGATTGCATTAAGGCTTTCATAACCCAATCATTTCTCCTCTAAACTTTGTGTGTTGTCTCACACATAAGCTTTTGGGGCACGTCTCACATCCGAACCATAACAGTGTGCTCAAGGAATAGGGAGGACTCTAACATTGCTGGAGAGAAGATGAGTCAAAGCAGGCACCAAATCATTTATGGCTTTGGAGGGTCTGATATGAATTTGAAATTTACTTTGAGTCATATCAAGGATTAGATGGGACAGCCATGTCCACATGTTCAATTTATGATAGTCCTTCTGCCTGCAGTGAGGATGCTGTGTGAAGGACTTACTCTACAGGGCGAGTCAATACCCGAAGGCAGCGAGACAAGTTAGGACTGTGGCCAGTGGCCAGGTAGCAGGGCATTGTGGCTCAGGGTGTGCAGCAGCGGATCTGGGGAATGAGTTCAGGCTCTGGAAATCTCCTCATCAATTGGATAAGCAACTTGAGAGGAAAGACAGGAGTAAATGATGACTTTAATATGTGGACCTAAGCAAGAGGATGAGCTGGGGCGATAATGTAGAAGATGTTGGAAGAATGGGATTTGCACATGTTGGGGGGGATGAGTATGCAGCTCAAGGTAAGTAGAGTTATAGAAAACTTTGAAGCAACTGCAGAAATATAATATAAACAGTTACATTTGAATATGTTGAATATGTCTAAAATGCCAGGAGAAGCAAAGAAGTGAGAGTCACCAGGATACAGATTTATAACCATGAGACTACACAAGGTCAGCAAGGGTACACAAAAGTATGTTGATGAGGAGGACAGGAGATGGGGGATGAGCCCTTCATATCCACATGTAGGGTCAACAGGATGAAGAAGCCCCAGAAGAGGAATTAAGAATAATGGCCAGAAGGCATGAGGCTACACAGACATGTAATATACCAGAACACAGGGAAAGAAACGCTTTCAGGGAGGGAGAGATCAAAACTGGGTCCAGTGTCTTTCAAAGCTCAGGTCCCTAGGCTGCTGAGAGCCAAGCAGAGCAGCAGTCTAAGTGGGAATCTACTGAGAAAGGGTGAAATTCCCGTAAACAGGTTCTCCTGAAATTGTACCTTTGAACTTGACTTGAGAAAAATGTGGGTCCTATGAGACATTGGGGCCATCAGTAGGCTGTAAGGCCTCTGATAAATGTCAGGGGATGTACTCCTCTCAGAGCAAGGAGTATGGCTGTATGCCCCGTACCTAGCAAGGGATTATTACAGATCATGTGGTCAAAGTGGACCACTGAATCTCTCATCTCCTTTATAAGGTACTCAGAGCATCTGAATACAAAAAAAACTGGATATTGTGGTTTATTGAAAGATTCACATGCAGTCAGAAAAGTGGGCCAAATCTAAATTCTGGATTATACTTCTTGTTCCTTCAGGCTTTCTGCAGGCCCTGAGGGTCATGGCTCCAGGCATGTCACCTGAGCTTTGTGAGTGCCACCGACTCAACTGCAGCATGAACAGCTAGGACTCACAGCTGGCCATAACATGAGACAAATAACTGCTGTATTTCCCTTCCTGGTTTTAGCTCTTCCTTGAATAGGCTTCCTGGCTTTAAGCTAACTGGAGCATGAGACTCAATAAAAATTCTCAAGAATACAAATTCTAGCTGGGTGTGGTGGCACATGCCTGTAATCCCAGTGGCTGAGGCAGGAAGATCACGAGTTCAAAACCAGCCTCAGCAATGGTGAGGTGCTAAGCAACTCAGTGAGACCCTGTCTCTAAATAAAATACAAAATAGAGCTGGGGATGTGGCTCAGTGGTCGAGTACCCCTGAGTTCAATCCTCAGTACAAAAAAAGTATACAAATCCTAGCCCAGACCACCTCATTTCAAAAATATTACCACTTACACAAGGATGTTAGGGTTGGAGGTGCCTGTTTCACTAGGAACTAAACTTGACCAACCTCCAGCTATGACAAGTGAGCTTAGTTGAGAACAAGTGCTCAGCTCTGCCTCTAGGATATTGAAGATGGGTTTCTTCTATAACACGGGGACCAGTTGCCTCCTCACAAAACTAGTCTTCCCCTACAACACCTCTTGCATGAAACCCAGGGACTATTTGAGTTCTTCTGAAAAGCAAAAACACACAAAAGAACTTGTAAACTCGGTAGATGGGCCTAAGGCTGTCCTGCAGGAGATAAGGGAAAATTGACTTTACATACTCTATGCCAAAGGACTTCTAAAGCATCCCCTAGATATTCTGTTCCAACCTTCTGAATACCCTAAACCTCAGGCCCACAACCCAGCTGCGCCTTCTCCATCTTAGCCACCCAATCCCAGAGCTCAGACTCCAGCCTCTTTTTCTTTCCTATCTTTGTCTGTGAGACATACTAATCTGGCAACTGTCCTTACTCAGACATGTTCTGGAGGAGATGCCTCCAACTCCCGAAACGTAAGTTGTCATCCTTCCCCATCACAACTGACAGCCATTTTTATGACATTTTCTTCCATTTTGGGGCCAATGTGTTCATGTATCCTTCTGAATGGCATGATCATTATCTTTTCACACAATCCTGAACCAAGTTTTTTGAAACAATCAATATCTCAGACAATTGCTAATGTTATTTGAAACGGGATAATAAAAACAGTGACCAAACATTGAGCACCTACTGTGGGCTAGGCATCCTGGTAACCCCTTGCAGTATATCATGTTTTGTAACATGCACAACAACTGCTCCCACTTTGTAGTTGAAAGAGCTGAGTTTATACCATTAATAAGAGTCAGAGTATGTCATTGGTCTAAGCACAGTGTTTTTGAAGGATAAGGATCAAGGTTTATGCCCCTCTGAACCTTTCAGTGGTCCAAAAGAGACCTGATCACTGGGTTAGGAGGTCAGGAAACATTTGTCCCCATCCTGGCATTCAAAGGGACTGGTGCCCTCAGCACAGGAAGGCAGACTTCAAAGCTCCTGGGTTCTATGCAGGGAAGCAAATTTCTTATGGTTATTTTTGAGCCAGGTTGTTTTTTTTTTCTTTTTCTTTTTTTAATTATAGACTAGAGGTACTGTGTGTTCCATGAACAATCATCTTACTGACATGTTATTCTGAAGCTTGACTTCATTCACCGTGACACATGCTGGTTATGAAATACGCAACCGAATAGAGTTGTAATGAAGTGAGGCTGGGGAAAGATTAAATCGGAATCTGAACTAATGCCAGCTAAGAGACCCTGCCTCCACTTTATTATTATTATTATGTTTAATAAACAATCATTCATGCTCGGAGGAGGAAAGGGAAACAATCAGAGGCACCGCAGGGGAGCCATAAAAGAAATGCTTTAAACCTCAAATGAAAACATGTTTGTTCAAACCCAGAGCTGGTCTTTTTTTATTCAAAATGAATGCAGTAAGTTCTCCATCACCTAGAGGAGTGGAGAGGCATAAAAGTGAAGTTTGAATTTGCAGGGGGAAAGCCTAGGCACACTTCTCCTCTCCCCTTGCTGCTGCCTGGGGCTGCAGAAGAGAGGTGCTGGGCAGCAAAGAGAGAGAGTTTGAGCATCAGCGCAACATGATTGCCACCTGAGGAATTAAATTGATGGGGGTTCTCCTCTGTCTCACTAGTACTTGGAAATATTCTGATTCCCCCATGAAGAAAATGAGCAAAACCTATCCTGAACTAAAGAGATTAACTGCATGCAGGAGCACCTCAAAGAATAGATGTCACCCCAACTAAAGAAGGCAGAAATGGGCTTAGACATCAAAGCAAAGCATAGCCAAAGATTAAGCTATCATTGTTAAATTGTTAATGTATGTGAGAGGAATTGTGTATGCAAAGATGTTTGCCCGCACGGATCATAGATAAGGGGGCACCATGAGCAGTAATATATGTTTCTCAGCATCACCAGTAGACAGATTGGGCCAAGCCTCTGATGGGTCTTGGCCACTGGAGAGATTGCTGTCTGCTGTGGGTGATACAGGGCAACTCCTGTGTCTTTCCCTGGCCCCCTATGTCCCATGCTGTGGGATGCCTTCAAGAGTGCACTCAGCCATTCTAGCTGAGGCCACCCCTTGCTAGATCTTACTTTAATAGTATTATTATTATTATTTTTTTTTTGGCAGTGCTGGAGATCAAACCCAGGGCCCTGTGCATGCTAGGCAAGTGCTCTGAGGTCATCTTTAGCCTAAATTTCACTCAGGGGAGGCAACTATATCCATTAGGGTCCCAGTGAGGTACACACACTTAAACTAGGATGATCTGAGGAGGTTTTATTATACTGACTACATACTACATGGTAAGGTGGAAAAAAAATCACAAGTGACTAATAGCATTCTCTCCCTTCCCAGGACTGAAGGGGTAAGGAAAGGAATCATTCATGGGAAGTGAGAGGAAGGGAGAAGTGTGAGAGGACACATCCTGTGGAGCGCTTCCATGCACTCTCCCATCTAGGGACAAAGCCAGTCCCAGGCAACCTGGCAGGGAGAGAGGCAAGGAAACAATGACTGGGGTCATACCCTCCTCTCTCCCTCTGATCACTTGTGGGTACTTCTGGTTGCCACCCCAACCAGAAGCCGGTGGAGAAGAGAAAACTTGGATGAAATCTCTGTAGAAGGCTGGAGAGGGAATTTGGAGGAACAAATAGAAGGCATAGAGTCTGGCATCCCTAGCAAGAGCTTTAAAATTAACCTGAGTTTGTTTAAATTTTGTCTGCACGACTGTGAGTTATTTCATTTCTCTCAGCTTCAGTTACTCCGTCAGTGAAGCGATGTGGTGGTATCTACCTTGTGGAATTACTATAAGGATACATTTTGTATTAAATATTTGGTATGTTCTTTTCACACATCTTTTCAGATCACTTTTTTTGGTCTGACCATTGCTGCAGCTACCAATTACACAGAATAAGAGCAGACTCAGGGCACCTGAGCTGAGCTGCACCAAGCATCCTCTGTGTCTGCCTTGGATCTCCTATACCCCTGGCTGTGGGAAGCCTGCGGGAGTCCACTTAGCCATTCTAGCCCATGCACAAACCTAGAAGCTGGAGGAAATTAGTACCAGCTGGAGTAATGTATGTCCAGTGATGAACAGACACCAGGGAATGAACACAGCTTTGTTTTGGGCAGCCAATTCTGAAGCACATTGTGTCTGGAGGGTCTCCAGTGGGATTGAGACCCAGTTGTCCACTACAATAATCAGACCAAAAACATAACCAAGGATCATCTTCTCTTGTTTTTCCTATTATATTCTTTCGAGTCTCTGCATTCCTATTCCAAAAGAGATAATTGCATGCCTTAGTCCCAGGTAAGATAATGTTTGTACTCAGCACACAGTGGTCCTGCAATAAATAACGATTCTTGTAAGTACTGCACGCTAACTGATTGTGCCACAGAGCTCCAATAAATGGTGATTCTGATTGTGAGAATGGATGCTGTTTTAGTCAGCTGTTTTTACCACTGTGATCAAAAAGACCTGACAAGAAGAATCAGAGGAAGAAAAGTTCGTTTGGGGGCTCAGTTTCAGAGGTCTCAGTTGATAGATGATTGACTCCATCCCTGGGGGCCTGAGATGAGGCAAAACATCATGGTGGACATGCATGGTGGAGAAAAGCAGCTGGGCCATGGCACCAGAAAACAGGGAGACTCCACTCTCAGGGACAAAATATATACCCCAAAGGCATGCCCCCAGGGACCCAGCCATCACTGCTCGGTTTATCCCTATCGGGAGATTGATGCACTGATTAGGTTAAGGCTCTCATAACTCAATAATTTCACCTTCAATCTTTCTTGTATTGTCTCACACACGAGCTTTCAGGGGATACCTCACATCTAAACCACAAACAGATACTAACTGCTAATATTTGGAAAGGAGGGATTTAGGTGTAAAGAATATTGCAACACACAGTAGTTTGGCTTTTGGGTCACAGGTTGGTGTTTGATGAATTTGGTTAGATTATTAACCTCTTAAAAGCCTGGATACTATTCTGAGGACTGGCCTGAGCCAAAGGAATCATGGCTGAGCCACAAGACCTGGCCAAAGCTACCAGTTTTCTGTAACCCAAAATCACAGTCAATGCTCCTATTTGTCTAATTCTAGAAGACCCTTTGGAGGAAATTACCCCCACTTCCCTGGGAACCTCTCCAGCAGACACCACAGCTCTGGGAGTTTCTATCTTTTTAGCTGCCAGGGTATCAGGAGGTTGATTTTCTGAGACCTAGGTTGGGGCTTAGACAGAAGAGCCAGCAGTATAAAGCTTGAACTTCCATCTGCTTTCTGACTGTTCAGAGCAGTTCTGTCTTTAAAGCAGCCCACGCCTGGCATGTGACCATGAGAAGGGTCAGAACACAAACTTTTACAAAGGCTCCACTGTGTGCTAAGCTTTGAACAACATGCTTTGCACAATTTATTTCATTTAAACTTTATGACATCCATCATGTTTGGAGTACTGTCCCCATTTTATAGAGAAGACAGTGAGTCTTAGAGACATTATATAACTTGCTTAAATAACTAAGAGGCAGAGGTGAGGTCTGAATATATGTCCATCGACTCCAATACTTTTCCCCACAGTTCAGCAAGACAATAGCAATATAGATAACCAACAACATTTTGCCCAAGAAATAAAGGATGCTATGGAAATAAGTAAATAGCAAGAGGTTTTATTTATCCTGGTTGAGGTATATTGAGTGCTCTTCTTGGTTTTTACTTCTCTGAGAAAAAAACTGATGGAGCAGGAAAAGCGTAGAAGGATGGGAGGAAAGGCCATCTGTAAAGTAGATCCAGAGAAGTCAGTGCCCAGGGCTCCCTTGACCTGGTGAGAAGCCTTATTGTCAGGCTGCATGGGAAGTATACGGCTACCGTCTAAGTGCAGCTCTGAACCTTGGATTCCAGCCAACGAAGGCTGGTGAATTGTATTAATGACAGGCGCCATTTAAACTTTTTTTCTGTTCATTAGTGGAGGCTTAGTATAACACCATTAAAGGATTGCAATTGCTTTTTTACATTGGTGATGCACACGGTAGCCCATATTTTTCCATTCTTATTTTCATCTCATAAATCAGAGCGAGTACTATGACTTGGAAGCAGTGTATAGCATAAGCTGAATGTTCATGCATCATCACTGTATTCAGAAAACCTTTGTTAGTTATTAATGAAGCCAATAAATTTGAGGTTAGGATGCACAGCAACTCTCACCAAACTTATGTATGTTATACATATAAATATATTATGTATGTTTTATATATATATATATATACACATATACATAAATGTGTATACACATATTATACATACAAATATATGTGTGTGTGTGTGTGTGTGTGTGTGTGTGTATATATATATATATATATATATATAGTACATGTGTGTATACACACACACACACATACACATTTTTTTCAATGTGTAATTACTAGAACTGTGTGGTCTAGCCAGTAACGTTCAACAGTTGGAAGTTCTTCTGACTTTACACCCCAGCTTGTGAACTCTGTAGATGGGGAATCCAGCACAAGATGTTTTCTTGGTGTGCCAGCAGCAGGTCTATTCATATAACTTTTAAGCTTGCTCTGTCCATGTGACACCAACACATATCTTCAAAGAAGGGCTTGGTGTCATCATTAACATATGTAAGACATAGGAAGTAAGCTTTAAGAATTTTGGTTGTCTAGAAACAACTAAACATATTCCATATGTTCTTTTGAAAATAACTGCCTTCAAATACATTCTGATTTTATAATTCAGAAGAATTTAAAAATCATCATTTTCAAATAGACAAATTTCTCTTTCCCTTTTGGTCCCCTATAAAAGGCATTACTTAGAAGTTAATGCAATTATGGGCTTAGCTGTACCACTAGGTTTGGATCATTCTGTCTCAGAATTACTACCTAAATCATACTTTTTAAATTTTAGCATCATGACTTTGCTTGATGATAAGAGCAACAATGAGTTAGAAAGACTGATTTGTATAGGTTTTGCTGAATATAGTGCAAACCCACCATTCAATATCTCCTGCATAGAAAATAAAGTTGATTACTATATTTTGTTTTTTAACATGGGCACTAGGATTCGTAGAAATGAATATTTGGTGCATCACTAGCAAATATCTACAATTTTCCAGTTACTATTTCTGAATTCTAACACTCCACATTGACTCTACAGCCTAGGGATTTTGATATTGTGTGGTGATTTAAATTTTCCCTGATACCAGTATTTATTTTCTTACATTAATTCAATTTTATTTTACATATTTTTAAGCTGGTTCTTAGGTTTTCTGACATGAAGTAAATAAATATCATCTAATGGGTATTTATATTGTTTCCCATGTAACTTCAGCTGATTAAATTAGTTTCCAACTAAACTCTGTGTTCATTTCAGCACTTCAAATAACATCAAGCACTTGGAACTAGACTCTGCTTTATGCTGGGAAACAAAAACATGCCCGAGTAAGTTAAGGAACGTATTGAAGAAAATCGATAAACCCGGAGATTGTTCCATTATTAAGGTTCCATTTAAAGTTCCAGTCTCACCACAGGGAACAAGGGAGAGGAAGGGAGCACGAGGTGTTCTGATTCACAGCAAAGGAGTCTCTCTGCTATATTTCTTTTTCTGTGCCACTGTCAGTTTTAAAGGATTACATTAAATGTTGCAAAGAGTGACTGATGCCTGTCATTTTGAGATAGTTTTTGCAAGCTCAGCCTTCTGCTTTTAGTTTGCTTAAACCTGATTGACAGCTGAAAGTGGAGTTCTACCAAATAGTACTTTCCAGGGGTTACCCAGCTCTCCAAATATTTCTCATGACTGATGGGCCTATACCTGCTCTGTGCAGAAGATGATTAAACTGAAGATACTACTCCACATCTGACTGGAAGCCTCAGATTTCTAATAATTCTGTCCTGAACAACAGGGCATATGAACCCCAGTTGCACACAGCCAATGAACATACAATCTAATTCATAACAACTTTGGACAACAAGCCACATAAAATGGTATCAGCCCCTCCTGGTTCTGTATGTCTTTTTTTTTTTTTTTGTAGTTTGCATTCAAAGGAGAGGCAAGGATAGTACTGCAGATTTGATGATGTGGCTCTCTCCCCACAAAAAATAATCAAAAGCACCACTCATGTGCAATGAGAAAGCCACAAGTTCTTACATAAGATAAACTGATATAACAGAGATATTTCCAAAGTTGATTTACAAATTCACTGCATTAGCATTAAAAGTACTGTCAGATTGTTTTCTGAAGCTATCTAAGTTTATTATAATATACCTACATTTGGAAGAACAAGCAAACAAGAATAGCCAAAAAAATTCTCCTGGGACAACTGAATAATCACACAAATAATATTAGATATGTTCTTCAGATTGTGCCCAGAATATATTCCAAGTGGATCAAGTACTTAAGTGTTTAAAAGACTTTTTAAATTTTTACAGGTATTAGACAAAAAATGGGCAAATTCCTTCATAACATAAGAGTGAAGAAAACTTTCTTAAATAGGACAGAAATTTTAAATTCAATAATGGAAAATATTCATGCAGTTAATAACATTAAAGGGAAAACAAACTATAGGATGAAAATAGTCATCAGGATTTCTAAAAGTTAAATGACAATTTGAGAAGATTGGTAACTCATAAAAGATTGGTAACTCATACTCGAAAGCATTACTATTTTTTTTTCTAAAACTTTCTAAAAGCTTCCTAAAAATAGAGAAAAATAGAGAAAGAACTCATGGAAAAATGAGCAAGAGACTTGAAGATCCAGTTCAGAGAAAATAAATGTCTCTGAAACATAAAAAGGTGCTCAGTCTCCTTCATAATGAGATATAAAAATAAAACTACACAGAAAACATTTCTCAACCAGACTGGCAAAATTTCAAAAAGCTTAGTAACATACTCTTTTAAAAAAATGTATGGGGAGTTAGGAATTCTTAGAAATCACTGGTGAGAAATCCAAACTATGGCCAGTAGAACAAATCTGGCCTTCATATTGCTATAAATCAATATTGGTCTCTAAATAGCATTCCCCATTAAAAAGAATCGGAGCTCATTGATTCTTTAGAACAAGAAATGTATAAGATGACCTGAACATCTAACATCTATTTTTTTTTTTTTTTTTTTGGTACCAGGATTGAACCTAGGGGCATTTAACCACTGAGCAACACATCCCAAACTCTTTTTTTTTTTTTTTAATTTTGAGACAGGGTCTCACTCTTTTGCTTAGGACATCACCAAGTTGCTGAGGCTGGCCCTGAACTTGCCATCCTACTGCTTCAGCCTCCTAAACCACTGGGATTCCAGACATGTGCCACCACTCCTGGCTGAACATCACTTAATACCTGAAAGCAAAGACTATTTTAAAACCCACTGAGGAGTTGCCAAAAGGATCGAAAAGACACCTTGAAGAAATTTACAGGAACTGAAAGTAGCACCAGCAATTCAATGGATTGAAACACGTCAAATATTCTTTAATCAATGAGTCCAAAGTTATACTAAGAAAAACGATTCACCCATCAGTCAGTTTTGGAGGATAGCAGGAAAACCAACTCATTATTTTGAAAACTGGCAAATAAAAGAAAATAATCAAACATTTATCCTGTCTTTCCTGTGCAAAATATATTTCTGGATAAGAAAATAGTTGATGAGGGAAATGTTTTCTTTATGAAAATATTCTAGCTAGTAGGTAAAGAAGGAAGGATATCATTATAAAAGCACCATCTTGCAAAGGCCTAACAAAATAATAGATCTAGCAATAATTATCAGTAGCTGCCAAAATCCTGAAAGGAGAGTCAACTTCATATTAGGTACAACTTGAAAGAGATGCACAGCATTTCTTTGAATCAGATAGTCAACAAAGTGAAAACTGAGTTGGATTATATCTTTTGATCCACTACAAATGTACAAGAAATACAGAGAACAGAGGAACATACACTCAGAAAAATCCAGAATGTGGTTACAGGACATGTGATATAAATTCTTCAACAAATAAACTGCATAGGGGAAACAGAAGAATGGGAGAATTGTATGTTAAAACTAGGGTCAGCAAACTATGACCAATG
The DNA here is from genome assembly GCF_048772815.1 of Callospermophilus lateralis. Taxonomy (NCBI): domain Eukaryota; kingdom Metazoa; phylum Chordata; class Mammalia; order Rodentia; family Sciuridae; genus Callospermophilus; species Callospermophilus lateralis. The sequence continues at coordinate 55,033,955 of NC_135319.1, read as the reverse complement.
GGCCAAATGTGGCCACCACACTGATTTGGTTTATTAGTACACAGTGATGTCCATTCATTTATATATTATCTTTGGGTGTTTTTGTTGTACAATGCCAGAGATTAGTAGTCATAGGGACAGAAGTCATATGGCCCCCAAAGACTTAAATATTGCCTACCTGGCCCTTTACAGAAAATGTTTGTCTATCCATTTATTATTATAAGATACATATAAAAAATAATTGTAATATGGACTTTATTTTGAAATGATTCAAAGAAAGTTTCTAAAAAACAAAGCAGTCAAAGAAAACAAAGAAAAATCGTTGGAAGGTTATCAAAGAGAGCTCGAACCATAGAAAAACCAGGGATGTATTGGAAAATGAAATTGAGGGATTGATCAGGGAGCAGCATGTGGTCACAGTAGGACTTCCGATAGAAAGCCAAAAGGAGACAGATCTAAAAGACACCAGTACCTTTGGTGACTGGACACCATAAGTCGCTGTAGCGGGAGCGCTTGTCGGAGGAGCAATAGAAGTAGAACTCGGCAAGCAACACAGTGCTTCAGAGGGAGGGAAGAAACAGACTGCTCTTGTCGGAGTTTCAGCAGCTGGGAAGGAAAGGGAGGATATGGCAGCTGGAGAAGGAAGCCAACCTCAGAACACTCTGAGAGACCTGAAGCAAACTGAGAGTGAATGTGACAGTCCCCAAGCAAGAGTAGAACGTTGTTCATGTAGTACCAAGGATTCCATCCATTTCAAACACATGCACACGCGTACAAACACACACACACACACACACACTTTAGATTTCAACCTTTCCAACTATTTTGATTTTCAAAATACAGACCTTGTGAAAGCATCCAAAGCATCCAAAAGCGTTGAGGTTGCTGGTACAGAACTTTTTGCATATAGTGCTTTGGTGAATTTGCATTAGAAGCCCAAGACACTAAGGACTTCTGCCCACTTCAGAGAATACACACTCTATTGGACGCTGTTTGGACAAAGACTTCATACAATGAGAGGCTTCTCAACTAAACTTTGTGGAGTTTAAAATCACAGGGGAGGGACATCTTAATTTCAGGGTCTTTTCCTCCAAGACCGCCTGGTCTTCTCTTTACCACTGGGGAAGTCTTTGTTTGTGTCACACCTTCTACCTGAACTTCCCAGGCAGAACTGCAGCCCATCAAGATCCCAGAACACCCCCTGCCCTACAAAGCTGAAAGAGAAAGCAATTTGCAACAGAATGGCTCTGCTTTGATGATTTGGGAACCCCCTTAACATTGCTTTTGATGGGCTTCTTTCTGTCAGCAGCTACAATATCACTTTCTCTAATTAACTCTGATGTTTCCTTTGAGCTTTTTTTCTTAAGAAGGAAAATCATGTTTAATTCAGAAGGGCTATCATTACCTTGATGAATGGAAAATAGCACTAAGCCACAAGCCTGAAGAGAAGTAATAAAATCAAAATTATCATGTCCTCTTACCATGGACCTGTGCCAGAGTTCTTCCTACAGGTAGTCACCTGAATCAGGGGTAAAGGTATTGGGTTTGGAGATCTGAGGTGGAAAGGGAATGGTCAATGTAATCAGCAGCCTCCGAAACAAGGTTTAACCTAGAACTGTGAGTCTTAACTATTAAAGCCACTGGTTTTCTGGATAGTATGGAACTTGTGGAGCAAAGCTGGGTTCAAATGCACACTCTAGCCACATAACTTCACATAAGATCTTAACCTACTGCATTTTCTCTAAGTGGATTGTTTTGAGAATATAACAATAAACAACCCAGTTTGTATAAAGCACTCAACACCTTCTAGGAGCTATCATGCTGCTCTCTGATTAAGTAATTCTTCCCAAACAAAATACTGACAGGGCTGGCATTGTGGCTCAGCAGTAGAGCGTATGTGAGAGTAGCATGTGCAAGGCCCTGGGTTCGAACCTCAGAACCACATAAAAATAAATAAATAAAGGTATTGTGTCCAACTACAACTAGATAGGGCAGAGGGGTGGGAGGGGAAGGAAGGGGGCAGGGGGTTAGCAATGATGGTGGGATGTGATAGACATCAGTATTCAAAGTACATGTATGAAGACATGAATTGGTGTGAACATACTTTATATACAAACAGAGATATGAAAAATTGTGTACTATATGTGTAATAAGAATTATAATGCATTTTACTGTCATGTATTTAAAAAATAAAATCAACTTAAAAAAATAAATAAAATATTTTTTAAAATCTACTGACATTACTTAGCATATACATGGCATGTCAGTTCACTTAAGTTCTACACCAACACAACCACATGCCTCCTACCTTACTCATGAACATTTCCTGTTTTGATCATGCATGGAGGGGTTAGAAGCACGGGTAATTCCAAAATCAAATCCCAAGGAATCAAGCACATTTGACTTAAAAGCCTGGAGAGCAAGAACCTGTTCTTGTCCCAGAATTCCTTGATTTAGTTTTTAGGTTAAAAATTGTACTCTACTGGAATAATCTGAACATGCTAACTGCCCAGCAGAGACAGGCAAAAATTTCATTGAAATAGCCACAAATGACCCAGGGAATGTTTCAACAACATACTATTTAATGAGAAATTCCTTCATCTTGGAGTGTTGTTACAGTTGGAGGTCTGAGGATCAAAATGAAATTTTGTTCTTTCATTCGTCAGGCCAAAATGTCAAAGAAATTTGACAGCAGTAAAGGCATGAGTACATTTTTTTTTTTCCAAATCAGATTCCTGCCTGTACTTCTCAAGGCCTGCTTGGTCTAAACCCAAGTCCAGGATGAAGGCCTTGGCAGATACATCAGGAGGGGCATAGCATGTTCAACACTGTGGGGAAATTATACTGTTACTGGAGTCCTAGGTCAGAAGCCTGACTCTGGGGGTCTCAACAAATCAGGTCTTGTCTTTCACCTTACCAAAAAAAAAAAAAAAAAAACTAACTAAAAAATAGTGAAAAGCAAGAAAGACACTTTAATCAGTGTGACCATATTGGGAAGGCAAGTGAAATCAAGTGTCTTAATCCTGCCTTCAGGGTTACTGACATGAGCTTTAGGTTTAAAGAGAGGAAAAATTAGGGCAGGAAGCGATAACTAAGCAGTCTTGGACAAATTATGGCCTAATCATTTCTCTCTTCTGGTTCTGTGAGGCGGCTCCAGAGATGTCTTTATCACTTGAGGAGGCAATCTGCATTTGCTGCTTATGTTTATTTATTAGAACTGAGATCCTGGAAGGGGACAATTCAGCCCCCATGAGCCAATCACTCCTTCTGGGGCCCGGGGAGGAAGCCTCATCATGATGATCTGCCTGCAAGGCTCTGCTGTTCCTAGCAGGTGTAGGGCAATGCCTGGAGACTTCTAGGCACTGCTCCAGGGGGTGTGGAATAGGACTTTGCAAAAGCTGGCAGCTGCCTGTTCCTGCAAATCTTAAAAATACCCTATTTACTCCTATCTTGGTATCTTCGGCCTGGAAGGGGGCAGATTGCCAGCTGTAGATGAACCCTCCTTAAGTGATTAAGGTACCGATGTAAAGAGTCGAGCAGAAGCCTGACCCAAAGTTCAAGGTAATAAAGAAGACAGATTCAAGATGAAGGGAGAAATGCCAAGCTTTCTCCTGATTTTACTTACATATGGGGCCTCTGCAGGCCCACTAAAATGTCAGTGCTTTTAGCAAAAGCAGCTTCTAATTCTCTGTTATAGCACCTTTGCTCGGCAGAACACATACGTCTTTGAAAAATGCATGTTGACATGAAAATTCAGAAATAAGCCTTTTCTCTTTAATATCTTTAATCACCTCCATTACCTAGTGTTTAGTTGGAAACCAAAACTGTTGCTTCCTGCAATGATCCATCTATCAGCCAATCCCTACATCTTTCTATTCTTCAAATTAGAAACTACTGCTCACTGCCATTTACAGGAGTCTTAGCCCCACTGCAGATTCCCCAGCCGCCTGGTCAGACCTCTGATGTAAGGGAGGCATGTTGTCTTACTGGTGGTCTCACTGTAACCCTGGTCTCACTGGAACTGCTGGCTCCACAATCATAGATTCAGATGTGACTTCACCAGCTCACAATAAAATTGACCCCTTCTTTCTCTGTTTCTACACCATTTATTTCTGTTTTGCTGCTTGGGATCATATCCCTTCTTCAGCATTCCCTTTAGGACTTTTAACCTATAATGAGCGGCAATCAGCCTCAGGTTATTCCCCAAAGAGAGCTGACAAGTCAGTTTTCTCCCACTCGGCATAATCACCTCTTGTGGATGTTTTCTTATACAAATGTTTCTTTTTTTTTTTTTCAATTTAATTAACATTCAACCTCACTTAGCATATTGTGTGAGAGGTACTCAAGTAAGCACTATTTTTTTTTCCTGTATATTTTTTTCTTAGACACTTCGAAGTAAGAGCCAGCCTTGATTCTAGATGGACGAGTCATCCACGCTTCCCTCTCTGGCTTAGTCTGCGGTATCAAAAGCAGGACCCCAGGTTTTCTCAAACAAGCATCACGTAAAGCAGCACACCATGATTTCACTGGAGAACTCCACGAGATCCCCACAGGACACTGAGACCATTTCGCTCAGTGTCCCCTGTCACTGTGTGATATTCCTCTTGCTAACATGGTGGCTTGGGGTCAAATCAGAAATTCCTCCAATACTTCTATTCTACAATTTATCCATTTTTGAGCTATTACTTTTGCTTCAGCTTTAACTTCACTGGAGTATATGTCTTCAAGAATTTTTTCATGAAATTATTCAAAAACTTTGAAGAAGTTTACGGACACAGATTAGAGAGGTAGATAAGATTTTTAAAAATCTTTTTATTTGAAATAGTCTTTCTGCTTTGTTTCCTATTGTCTGAGAACTTGGCTTGGTTCAAATTTTTGGGGTAAATAACGTTCTACCTTCAATCCTTCACAGAGCATATTTTATTACATTCTGGATTTTATCGATGTAGAATACAATCATGGAGCCTGAGCTTTGTTTCTGTATAAAAATTTACTCACATTTTCTAGGAAGATACTAGAATTTTAAGAGTTGTGTTTTATTTTTCCTTTAAAGGTGGGGCTGACTTTTTAAAGATCCTGATGATTCTTTAAAATGTAAATTTTTTCTTTAATTTGGGAAACTTTTCTTCTATTATCTCTTTGATCATACTTCTAATATTCTTACTTCTGGGGAAATTACTTATTGAACTGATTACTCTTCACTTTCTGAACTTTGTATTTAGGTTTGTTGTTATGTCTATTGATAGGGTACATAGATCGACTTGATCTGCTTTGTGCTAAGAGAAGGAAAATTTGTCTCTCTGAACTATAACTTGGAGACCAGGTTGATGGATGTAACTTTTATTCAATTCTCACTTTTCAAGAGTATTATGTTTGTTTATTAGATTTCTCATGTTTTTCAGGTAATTTAACAACAAATAATTGAGGGCTATCACCTTTCAGTATACAAAAATGTTACTGTAGACATTTCTAACACCTCTTTCTACAAAGACTGTGGTCTAAAATTTGCTTTCACTGAATGACTGATGAAAAGAAGTCACAACTATAATAGATGGGTTTTGTTTGGCCTTTTTAGTGCTTTAAAAAGAAATTGATAATATCATTAAGATGTGCATACTACCCATAATAGTCTACAGATTCAATGTAATCCCTATCAAAATCCCAAAGATTATTTTTTGGCAGAAATAAAAAATAAGTCCAATCTAAAATTCTTACAGAATTTCAAGGGACTAAATAATGAAAACATCCTCCCCAAAATCACAAAATTAGAAGTCTTGCCCTTTGTGATTTCAAACATTAATACAAAGTTACATGTATTGACATTTTCTGTTACTATAACACAAATGCCTGAAATTGGTAACTTATAAAGAAAAGAGGTTAATTTAACTCACAATTGTGGAGGATTAAGGACATGATGCCAGCATTGGGTGAGCTCTAAATGATACGTGGTGAATGGGATCAAATGCTGGGAATATGTTCAGTAGGAAAAAAAATCACAATACCAGATAGAGCATGGAGAGTAATTCAGGAATTGGACTCACTTTATAACAACTCAATCTTACATGAATCAGCTCAGAGTCTCATGAGAACTACTTTAATGCCTTCCAAAGGCAGTGCCTCCAATAGTCTAAGTTCTGCTAGACTGCACCTTTTAAAGGACCTACCCTCTTCCAACACCACCACACCAGGGACCAAGCTTCCAGAACACAAGACTTTAGGAGACAAACCACATCCAAACCAGAGCACTACAGTAACCAAAAGAGTGCAGTATAGACACAAAGCCAGACAGAAAGACCAACGTAATAAAATAGAAAGCCTAGAAATAAACCCTTACATATATGGTCAGATATATTCAACCAGAGTTTTAAGACCATTCAATGGAAAAAAAAGGACAATCTTTTGACATGTTGCTGAGAAAACTGGAGTCTACATACTTATAACTTACATCCAAAAGAATTAATTCAAAATTGATCAAAGACACAAATGTAAAAGCATATATATATATATATGTGTGTGTGTATATATATGTATGTGTATATATATATATATATATATATATATATATACATATATAAACTTAGAAGAGAATGTGGAGGAAAACTTCATGGCACAGATTTCTTGGATATGACACAAAAAGCACAAGCACAGATTAATTGGACTTTATAAAAATTAAAAACTTCAGCAACATGGCGGCCGGCGAAGAGGCAGCACTTTCAATGCCTCCGCAGTAACAGGAGCAGAGAGGCCCATTAATTCACCTGCATGCAGCCTGCTGAGGGACTTCTAGCAAAATTCTGCAGAAAGGAGACCTGCTGGGAATTAGTAAGTCTATTGGAGGGGTCTGTCCCAGACAAGTGAATCTCGGCAACGCGGATCCCGCCGGCCAACGCCGAACTCCCGCTGCCCACACTTTGCAGCGTACTTACAAACGGCCACAGCCTGCTTGGGCCCCAGCCAGCCTAGCACAGAGGCAGTTCGGCGCTGCAAATGACCACCCTCTCCCCCCGCCGGCTCAGCACTGTGAACGAGGACCCCCACCCCCCCACCCCCACGCTCGTGTAAACAGCTCCCACGGGGGCGCAGTGCCCCCGGCCGCAGCCGATCAACCGCTGCTCACACATTGCAGGAGCATACGAAAGGCTGGGCCCTGTCTTCCCAGCTCTGTGAACTGCCTCTGGCGGTTCGGCGCTGCAAAGGACCACCCCACCCCCCCACCCCAAGCTCGTGTGGACAGCCCCCGCCTGCTGGGCGCTGCGAAAGGACCCACCCGCCCGGCTCTTGCACGGGGTAATCAGGAGTGGCACGGGACCCGCGTTGCGGAAATCCCGGCTACTGCTCCCACCAGTGCTGACAACTGAGGTCTCTTGCACCAGCTTCCAGGGGCGTGGCTACCAGAGGGCAAGCAAATTCGCTGGGGGTTTTCAGCCCCAAGCTCTACAAACTTAGGGTCCAAGGGAATGGCAGACAGGGAGAATGTGCCCAGGCGTTCTTGAAAACAGGGCTCACAGGAACAGCAGACTTGGTGTGTAGCCAATATTGTGGTGAGCGTCACTGGTGCACTCAGGATTGGAGACCCGCCCAGTCCAGGAGGAAGAGCTGCAGCACAGTGACTGGCTCCCGCCTACTGAGAGGAGAAGCTTGGCCCGGTGGGCACAGCTCCACCTACTGGAAGAATAGTAAATCGAACTTAAGACTGCATGTATTAAATTTTTTTAAAAATTCATTTTATTTTATGTTTTTATACTAAGTTTCATTTTTATTATTGCTATTATGATTTCTTTTTAATTCTTTTTAATTTTCTGTTTCTTTCCCCTCTCTCTTCTTTTCTTCTGTTTTTGCATTTCTTTTCAATTCTCATATTCCCCCTTCCTTGAATTCTGCCTGCTTACTCTCATTCTCTTTGGTGACTTATTCCCTTCCCTTATAATACCTTTCCTCCCAAGCATCAAATAAATTTATAGGAGTAAACAGCAACTCAGTAGTCAAACAGAACAAGAAGCAATATGAGCAATATGAAAAATCAAGGAAGAAAAGGAGTACAAACAATGCAGGAAAGCCTAATATTCAGGAGGATATAGATTCATCAGAAAAATGGTCATATAAAGAACTCAAGGAATACCTTAGACAGATGGAATGGAACCTTAAAGAGGATACGAGACAGCAAATTCAAGCAGCGAAAGAACACATTGAGAACAAATTACAAAAACAGATAAAAGAAGAAGTTAAGCATCTTTATCAGGAGATAGAGATTATAAAAAAGAATCAAACAATAATCTTAGAAATGAAGGAAATTATAAGCCAAATTAGAAACTCAAACGAGAGCATCAATAATAGAGTGGAGCAAGTAGAAGCCAGAACGTCAGATAATGAAGACAAAATATATCATCTTGAAAAGAGTCTAGCCAACTCTGATAGGCTGGTTAAAAATCACGAGAGAAACATCCAAGAGATATGTGATAACATTAAAAAACCAAATTTAAGAGTCATCGGGATAGAGGAAGGCACAGAGATTCAAACCAAGGGAATGTGTAACCTACTACATGAAATAATTACAGAAAACTTTCCAGAAATAAAAAAGGAAACAGATATACAAATTGTAGATGCATACAGGACACCGAGCATACAAAATCAAAGTAGACCAACGCCAAGACACATTGTTATGAAGTTATCCAATATACAGAACAAAGAGAAAATATTAAAAGCTACAAGAGGAAGGAGGCAGATTACATTCAGGGGTAAACCAATAAGTTTAACAACGGATTTTTCATCACAGACGCTGAAAGCGAGAAGATCCTGGAACAACATATTTCAAACACTGAAAGACAATGGATGCCAACCAAGAATTCTGTATCCAGCAAAATTAAGCTTCAGGTACAACAACAAAATAAAAATCTTTCATGATAAACAAAAGCTAAAAGAATTTGCAGCCAGAAAACCAGCATTGCAAAGCATCTTGAGCAAAACACTACACGAGGAAGAAATGAAAAACAATAACCAAAGCCAACAGTGGGAAGTACCTCAGTAAAGACAGACGGAGGGGGGAAGCTAATCATGGAGAAATAAACTAAATTTAAAAAAAAAAAAAAAGAGACAAATAATCAAACATGGCTGGAAGTACAAACCATATAGCAATAGTAACTCTAAACATTAATGGTTTAAACTCTCCAATAAAGCGACATAGACTGGTAACATGGATTTAAAAAACAAATCCAACAATATGCTGCCTCCAGGAGACACATCTGATTGGAAAAGACATACACAGGCTGAAGGTGAAAAGTTGGGAAAAAATATACCATGCACACAGTCCTCGCAAACAAGCAGGGGTGGCCATCCTCATATAGAATAAAATCGACTTCAAGACTAAGTTAATCCAAAGGGATAAGGAAGGACATTATATACTGTTAAAAGGAATCATTCATCAACAAGATATAACAATTATCAATATTTATGCACCAAATAATGGTGCTGCGACGTTCATAAAACAAATTCTCCTCAAGTTCAAGAATCAAATAGACCACAACACAATAATTATGGGTGACTTAGACACACCTCTCTCACCATTGGACAGATCCTCCAAACAAAAGTTGAATAAAGAAACTATAGAACTCAATATCACAATCAATAACCTAGACTTAACTGACATATATAGAATATATCAACCATCATCAAGTGGATATACTTTTTTCTCAGCAGCACATGGATCCTTCTCAAAAATAGACCATATATTATGCCATAGGGCAACCCTCATTAAATATAAAGGGGTGGAGATAATACCATGCATTTTATCTGATTATTTTGGAATGAAACTGGAAATCAATGTTAAAGAAAGATGGGAAAATCCTATATCACATGGAAAATGAACAATATGTTACAGAATGATCAAGGGGTTACAGAAGACATAAAGGAGGAAATCAAAAAATTCTTAGAGATAAATGAAAATACAGACACAACTTATCGGAATCTATGGGACACAATGAAAGCAGTTTTAAGAGGGAAATTCATCGCCTGGAGGTCATTCCTCAAAAAAAAAAAAAAAAAAAAAAAAAGAAAAAACAACAAATAAATGAGCTCACACTTCATCTCAGAGCCCTAGAAAAGGAAGAACAAAACAACAGCAAATGCAGCAGAAGGCAAGAAATAATTAAAATCAGAGCGGAAATCAACAAAATTGAAACAAAAGAAACTATTGAAAAAATTAACAAAACTAAAAGTTGGTTCTTCGAAAAAATAAACAAGATTGACAGACCCTTAGCCATGCTAACGAAGACAAGAAGAGAGAGAACTCAAATTACTAACATACAGGATGAAAAAGGCAATATCACAACAGATGCTACAGAAATACAGAAGACAATTAGAAATTATTTTGAAAACCTATATTCCAATAAAATAGAAGATAGTGAAGACATCGATAAATTTCTTAAGACATATGATTTGCCCAGACTGAGTCAGGAGGATACACACAATTTGAACAGACCAATATCAATGGATGAAATTAAAGAAGCAATCAAAAGACTACCAACCAAGAAAAGCCCAGGACCGGATGGGTATACAGCGGAGTTTTACAAAACCTTTAAAGAAGAATTAATACCAATACTTTTCAAGTTATTTCAGGAAATAGAAAAAGAGGGAGCTCTTCCAAATTCATTCTATGAGGCCAACATCACCCTGATTTCGAAACCAGACAAAGACACCTCAAAGAAAGAAAACCACAGACCAATATCCCTGATGAACCTAGATGCAAAAATCCTCAATAAAATTCTGGCAAATCGGATACAAAGGCACATCAAAAAAATTGTGCACCATGATCAAGTAGGATTCATCCCTGGGATGCAAGGATGGTTCAATATACGGAAATCAATAAATGTTATTCACCACATCAATAGACTTAAAGATAAGAACCATATGATCATCTCGATAGATGCAGAAAAAGCATTCGACAAAGTACAGCATCCCTTTATGTTCAAAACATTAGAAAAACTAGGGATAACAGGAAATTACCTTGACATTGTAAAAGCTATCTATGCTAAGCCTCAGGCTAGCATCATTCCGAATGGAGAAAAATTGAAGGCATTCCCTCTAAAATCTGGAACAAGACAGGGATGCCCTCTATCACCACTTCTATTCAATATAGTTCTCGAAACACTGGCCAGAGCAATTAGACAGACGAAAGAAATTAAAGGCATAAAAATTGGAAAAGAAGAACTTAAATTATTACTATTTGCGGACGACATGATTTTATACCTAGAAGACTCAAAAGGGTCTACAAAAAAACTACTAGAACTAATAAATGAATTCAGCAAAGTGGCAGGATATAAAATCAACACGCATAAATCAAAGGCATTCCTGTATATCAGGTTCAAAACTTCTGAAACGGAAATGAGGAAAAACACTCCATTCACTATATCCTCAAAAAAAATAAAATACTTGGAAATCAACCTAACAAAAGAGATGAAAGATTTATACAATGAAAACTACAGAACCCTAAAGAGAGAAGTAGAAGAAGATCTTAGAAGATGGAAAAATATACCCTGTTCATGGATAGGCAGAACTAACATCATCAAAATGGCGATATTACCAAAAGTTCTATATAGGTTTAATGCAATGCTAATCAAAATCCCAAAGGCATTGCTTGTAGAAATAGATAAAGCAATCATGAAATTCATATGGAAAAATAAAAGACCCAGAATAGCAAAAGCAATTCTAAGCAGGAAGTGCGAATCAGGCGGTATAGCAATACCGGATTTCAAACTATATTACAGAGCAATAGTAACAAAGACAGCATTGTACTGGTACCAAAACAGGTGGGTGGACCAATGGTACAGAATAGAGGACACAGAGACCAATCCACAAAGTTACAACTATCTTATATTTGATAAAGGGGCTAAAAGCATGAACTGGAGGAAGGATAGCATCTTCAACAAATGGTGTTGGGAAGACTGGAAATCCATATGCAACAAAATGAAACTGAACCCCCTCCTCTCACCATGCACAAAAGTTAACTCAAAATGGATCAAGAAACTTGATATCAAATCAGAGACTCTGCATCTGATAGAAGAAAAAGTTGGCTACGATCTACATATAGTGGGGTTGGGCTCCAAATTCCTTAATAGGACACCCATAGCACAAGAGTTAATAGCAAGAATCAACAAATGGGACTTACTTAAACTAAAAAGTTTTTTCACAGCAAGAGAAACAATAAGAGAAGTAAATAGGGAGCCTACATCATGGGAACAAATATTTACTCCTCACACTTCAGACAGAGCCCTAATATCCAGAATATACAAAGAACTCAAAAAATTAGACAATAAGATAACAAATAACCCAATCAACAAATGGGCCAAGGACCTGAACAGAAACTTCTCAGAGGAGGACATACAATCAATCAACAAGTACATGAAAAAATTCTCATCATCTCTAGCAGTCAGAGAAATGCAAATCAAAACCACCCTAAGATACCATCTCACTCCAGTAAGATTGGCAGCCATTATGAAGTCAAACAACAACAAGTGCTGAAGAGGATGTGGGGGAAAAGGGTTCTCTTGTACATTGCTGGTGGGACTGCAAATTGGTGCGGCCAATTTGGAAAGCAGTATGGAGATTCCTGGGAAAGTTGGGAATGGAACCACCATTTGATCCAGCTATTGCTCTTCTCGGACTATTCCCTGAAGACCTTAAAAGAGCGTATTACAGGGATACTGCCATATCGATGTTCATAGCAGCACAATTCACAATAGCTAGACTGTGGAACCAACCCAGATGCCCTTCAATGAATGAATGGATTAAAAAAATGTGGCATCTATAAACCACAGAGTATTACGCAGCACTAAAAAATGACAAAATCATGGAATTTGCAGGGAAATGGATGGCACTAGAGCAGATTATGCTTAGTGAAGCTAGCCAATCCCTAAAAAACAAATACCAAATGTCTTCTTTGATATAATGAGAGCAACTAAGAATAGAGCAGGGAGGAAGAGCAGGAAGAAAAGATTAACATTAAACAGAGACATGAGGTGGGAGGGAAACGGACAGAAAAGGGGAACTGCATGGAAACGGAGGGAGACCCTCATTGTTATACTAAATTACATATAAGAGGTTGTGAGTGGAATGGGAAAATAAACAAGGTGAGAAATGAATTACAGTAGATGGGGTAGAGAGAGAAGATGGGAGGGGAGGGGAGGGGGGATAGTAGAGGATAGGAAAGGTAGCAGAATACAACAGTTACTAGTATGGCATTATGTAAAAATGTGGATGTGTAACCCATGTGATTCTGCAATCTGTACTTGGGGTGAAAAAGGGAGTCCATAACTCAATTGAAGCTAATGTATGCTAATGTATGAAATATGATATGTCAAGAGCTTTGTAGGGTTTTGAACAACCAATAAAAAAAAAATTAAAAACTTGTGTGCATCAAAAGATGCTACTAATAGTGTAAAAAGGCAACCCAGATGAGAAAATCTTTGTAAAATTTATATCCAATAAGAAATTGATATCTGAAACATATAACAACTCTTCCAGCTCAAAATCTAAAACAAAAGTTAACCCAATTAAATAAATATGGTCAAAGGACTTGGATAGACATTTTTCCAAAGAAGATCCCATCATCTCCACAGATGGTCAATAAGCCCATGAAGAAGTGCTCAACATCACTAATCATTAGGAACAAGCAAATAAATCACAGTGAGATACCACCTCACACCCCTCAGGATAACTATTGTAAAAACAAACAAACCCAAAAAATCACAAGTGTCGTTGAGGATGTGGAAAAACTAAAACCCTTGTGCCCTGCCGTGGAAATGTAAAATGGTTCAGCTGCTGTGGAAAACAATATGGCAATTCCTCAAAAAAATAAAACACAAAATTGCCACAAGACCCAGCAATTCCACTTCTGAGTAAATAATCCAAAGAATAAAAGCAAGGATTTGGATTGGGGTTGTGACTCAACAATAGGCGCTCGCCTAGCACATGCAAGGCCCTGGGTTCGATCCTCAGCACCACATAAAAATAAATAAATAAAATAAAGGTGTTGTGTACAACTGCAACTAAAAGATAAATATTAAAAAAAATAAAAACAAGGATTTGAGTAAATACGTATACCCATGTTTGCAGCAGTATTATTTGTTACAGCCAAAAGGTAGCAGCACCCCCAGGATCCACAGACAGATGAATGACTACCAAAGAATGTGAAATATAAAAACAATGAAAGATCGTTCTGCCTTAAATAGAAAGGAAATTCTGAAAACATGTTACAATATGAATGTACTTTGAGGACATTTTGCTAAGTGAAATAAGCCAATCACAAAAAAAGACAAATACTGTATGATTTCCACTTATATGAGATATCTAGAGTAGTCAAACCCATAGAGAAAGTATAGATGCCATGTGAATTTATTGAACACCACTCAACTATACACTGGTTAAGAGGGTAAATTTTAGGCTATGTATAACTTACCACAATAAAAAGAAAACCAGAAAGAAATTGAATTTCCTGCCAATATTTAATAATCAAGAAGTTTGACATACACTAAAAAGAAGAGACTATTTGACAATGGTATCTGACAATTCAAAGATGGTGTCAACTGGAATTGAATAGCAGTTGCCAGGCTTAGGCAAGACTAATCAATTTTTCAGCATCTTCCTCTCACTCCAGTTCTCACCTCCTTGAACTCTACTCTTCATGCAACAGACCCTGCCTAGACCCTGGAGCCATCTGAGTTTATGGCTACTGATGTGGAAAGATGGATGGAGGAGACAATGATTTTTGGCGATTTGACCACAAATTCTCTTTGCAGGAATTTGACAGTAACTACTAAGATGTTTCCAAGTTTATTCAAAATCAGAATAAGAGTAAAGAGGCTGACAGTGCAGGTAGGATAAAGACCTTCTTATCTTTTATCAAGTAGTCATATCCCGAGGCCAAACTCGGGTGGGAATTTTTCAAAATAGCTTTCTTTGCTTTGTGGTTAGTGGAAATTCCCACCAGATTTGGTCTTGCTGTCAAAAGTTATTGTTTTTGTGCATCTATGACTGTGAGTCTCTGTGTCTGCAACTGATGTTTTGAAGGTGGTTTTTTCTTGCAAATTTCAGTCCATTTTTTACTATCACTTGAGGACATCTGGATCCTATCTTTGCTTTGTGACTCAAATATCTTCTAAATGTCCTAGTTTTATGTCACAGGTAATATTTTTAAATAGTTTATTTAGACCTTTATTCAGTTTTATGACAGTCTTAAGTGGGACGGCAGAGGAGGGAGAATCCAGAAGCAGTTTATCAAAGGATTCTCTCCACACAGACATACATTATTCAATGGAAAGCCTTTGGACACCAGCTAATAGGCCACTCTCCATTGTCTGAGCCCATTCTTATTTCTCCAAATTGTCCATAAAGGCCATGCCAAATGGTCCCATTTGTCCACTGTAGTTCTCAGCTTTTCCAGTGTAGCATTCCTATCAATAGCAGAGTTTTTTTTTTTTTTTTTTTTTAAATGTAATAACTCACAACACTCCTTCCTTCCGTGCCGTGCCATGGTGGGTAAGCCTGGAAATGGGAGGCAGCTGTGTGTGGCTGTGGCTAATGGAGTTTGGGAGAAGTGTATAAAGTTTAGACTTGAGAGTTAAGGGAAGCCAGAAAGAAGGTCAAACCAGGAAACAGAGATTTTACCTTGTGTTTGAGAAGTTAGAAATATGTCTTGGTCATAAGACAATCTTTTGAAAGTTTTTTAAACATTTTTTCAAATATTAAAAAAAAAATGAGAACATTTGGTCCATAAGAAACAATGAATAATGCTTTCTGCCAAAGTCTTAGATCTGCCTCTGTGTGGGTTGGGGACTTGTTAAACAAGAGCATCCTGTGGACCTTACCACTAAATACCTGGCCTTGTTAGACACTGCTGTCTACTCAAGGAAGCCGGATCACCTTTCCATCACGCCTGACTCTGCTGATCCAGCTGCTGTGCAGACCCAAGGGCACTACAGACATGGCTACTGTGCAAGCAGCTAGGAAATGAGCACCGCCTTTGCTCCCTCCCTGGCAGGAGTGCTCTGAGGAAGAAAGTAGAGTTTAGGGGAGTCTGGTTTAGTATGATTCAAGCATGTTCCCCAAGGGTTCATGAGATGGAAGCTGGGTCATCAACATTGTGGCGTGGGGAGGTCATGGGACCTGTAAGAGGTGGGGCCTCGTAGAAGGTGGTTCTTTACTGGGGAACTGCCCTTGGAAGGAGTTAGGTACTGCCGCAGTCTGGCTGGGCACAATTCAGGAGCCACTTGTCAAAAGAAACAAACTTTATTTTTAGAACCACACACGCCAAACAAAACAGCTCCTCAGGAAAAACCCTCAGAGCCCAACTGCCACCACCGGCTTCCCACAAGCCACTCCACCTCCCCCACTCCTCCTGCTCTTGAGGCTGATTGGCTGGGTCACATGGGCAGAGCCAAAAAAAGTCCCCCAATGAGCAGCTCCGTGGTCTGAAAGGGCAGGGGAACAGCCCAATGAGCATCACCACAGAGGAGCCAATCAGTTGGCAGTTAGAAGTTTGCTGGGGCCGCTGTGAGTCAATCATCAACGGGCAGCTGGAAGTTTGCTGGCAGCTGGAAGTTTGCTGGGGCCCCTTCGGCTGTGGCTCTCAACAAGGTAGGGCTTGTGGAGCCCTGGGAAGTTCCCTTAAAAGAGAGTTGCTGTAAGAGAATGATCCCGACCCCAACTCACTCTCTGGCTCCTTGTCTCAACATGGGATTACTCTCACATTCACTCCCGTGATACCATCCACCCTGAGACCCTCATCAGAGGCCAAATTATTGGAACCCACCCAATTGTGGACCTTTCACCTCCCAAACTATGACCTAAACAAATATCTTTTCTTTACAAATTATCCATCCTCAGGTATTTTGTTATAGTCACAGGATACAAACTAAGATGGGGAGTATTTCAGCTGAAAAAACAGCCTGACAACTCATTCTATACTTGATAGAGAACCACAGCATTAGTATCATCTGATGATACTACAACTGGCTGCTCAGATTAGAACCTCATATCAAATGGTAAACTGGAAACCACTGGAGAGCAGAAAGGCACAGCTCTACATGAGAGTGTCAATGGCAGAGAGCTTCCTGGGCAACAGTTGAGTTGACAGATGACTATAGTAGGGCAAAGGAGTTGGTGAGTGACTGTAGTAGGTCAAAGGGATACATCTAGAGTAAGACAGTAAAGGACTCAGTGACCTTTGCTGACCAGAAGACAATAGCAGAAACAAGCGTGTGACTTGTGTGTGGTGTATGTGTGTGTGCACACACGTGCTGAACAGACAGAATGTGAAATTAGATCTGAGATCACATTATTTGAATCAAATCAGTTTTGGAAGAAATAGTTGATATGCCCAAATTAGAATAACCCAAAGAGTACTCCATGAAGTAGTATGAGCAGGATGTAGTGAAACCACAGGGGAATAACAGTACCTGGAGTAAGAGTAGCTGGAATGAATTGACTTCCTTCCCAAAGGAGCAGGATTGAGGGGAGGGAGCAACCGGAACAACCCAGAGGCAGAAGACGTAGCCTGGAGAGGTCTACCATCAGAACTGATACCTGCCATTGAGGGACAGGTACCTCCCAGCTCCGCAGCCGCAGCCCTGTAGGGGGAGAGCTGTGGGAAGCCTGCTCTCCCTTACCCCTGTCAGTGGTGCACATTGGCTCCAACCAGAGAACAAGGAGCCGTAGTGTGACCTATACAGCCTCTCTGGTCAAGAACAAGGAAGGCAAAAGCACAAGGCAGCTTCTGGAGAGGAAAAAGAAGATACTAAAGACAGAAAGAAAAAAAAAAAGTTTTCCCACCCTGTGAAAATAAAGGGAAAGAAATAAAGTGCATTAGTGTTGACAGATTACTCCTAGAGTCTAAACATCATGAGATTAGTTTTACATAACTAGCAATTTCATTCCTATTTTGTATCAGACACTTTTAGACACTTTACATATTTTATTTCTTTTAATCTTCACAAACAGCCTATGATATAAATATTAGATTTGGCACATTACAAATGAGGGAACTAAAACTCAGAGATTCCAAGAGAGTGTGTAGGGAAAATTTGATTTAAACCTGAAACTTTTGAACTCACAAGTCTATCCTCTGAATCACATTCTAGATCACCGTGGGAGAGAGACATTAAAAATTAAAAAGTGACCATTAGCAGCAGGATCTCTATGGCTTCTTGTAATCAAATGAAAATCATGAACTTTCAAATGAAAACCATGAACTTTTAGTCCAGAAGCAGTGAGGTAACTCGCTCCAGTGGACTGGCGCTCACCAGCATTCTGGTTGGAGAGGGTGACCATCAGGAGTTAGAAGCTGTAATTCCTAACTGGGAGCTGGGAGACTGGTGGGGGTGGTGTTCTTGACGTACTATTTGCAGAACAATGTTACTAAGCTACTTTCTGGGAGTAAGAGAATTTTTCATACCATCTGCATCTTGAGAAAACTGAACATTTTACCATGTCATAAGATTCCTTCCACGTGTTATTTATTTTTTACTGAGTTCATGAGAATGGAAATAGTTGAAAGCTGTATTGCTCTCATAGCCCTTGTTAATCTAACAAATATTTACCAGACACCATGTGAGCTAGACAAATTATAGCTCCTGGAGACAATGATTTAAAGACCGGGTCTGAAAACAGCTGTTAAAGTCTTCCTACCAAACAAATAAAAAAAAATTTAAAAAGTATTAATGTGAAGATAATAAATAGTATGCAATGATAGACTATAACTGGAAGGCAATGTAGCTACATGAATGATAAGGAAAGACCTCTGTGGAGAAGTGATATTTAAGCTCAGATCTGAAAGACCATGGGAGCCAGCCATGTGTGGGACCCCTAGCAGAGCATCCTTGGCCTGTGTGGCTGTACACCTGCAAGCTGGAAGAACAATGTGAGATTGGGTGGCAGGGGGAGGCAGGGTCCTACTTCAATCTTAGAGGCCTTCTCATTCTGTTAATGGAAATCCTTGGAGGATTTTAGATGGGGGAGTGCCATGATATAATTTATGTCTTTAAAAGATCACCAAGGCTATTATGTGAGGAGTGAGCTCAAGAGGTGAAGAACAGAAGGAGGAGAGTCATCCAAAGACTGTTTTTGTGGTCCATGTGTAAATCTATTCATATTGCAGTCATGGCCATGCAGATTAGGTAAAACTGAAGTAACTGAGCATGTTTTGAAAGTTAAGTCTTCTGAATTTTAATGGGTTGATTGGGATCTGGAGTGATACAAGGAAGATTGTAAGAGTCATGTCTTGGTTTTTTGCCTGAACAACTGTGTGAATGGTGTTGATATGAACTAAGAGGAGGAAGACCAAAGGGAAACAGATATGGAACTGGAAGAATTCCAGTTTGCAAATATTGAGTTTGCAGTTGATTTGGGGGAATTCAATTAGAGCTGTCAAGCTGTGTAGATGGATATGCAAGTCTGGAGCTCAAGTGAAAGCTAGAGAAACACATATGGGGATTGTCTGATTTCATCTGATCTAGAAAGCATGATATTATAAAGAAAGAGTATAGACAGGGAACAGAAATGGATCCAGGCTGGAGCTCCAGTGTTCTCAGCACCTGAAACCTAAAGTCACCTGTGTTTTCACTGCCTCAAATCTGCCTTCTGATACTTGGCTTATGATGCTAGAGCTACAACCTTGGAAACGAAATGTCTTTTTGGGCCAGCTGTTACCTTTTAGATTCTGTGAAGAGGAGGCTCTTCCAGGGATCTCTGAGCTTCTGTCTCCAGCCATATGGTATCTGTACGCTGTGAGACTGAGCCCCACATTTTGCAAAGACCCTCTTTGATATTCCAGTTCTTAATATGCCAATGTCTCTCCTGTGTTTCTTTCTCATTGTTGGTTGGTTTCTGCAGGTACATTTCCATGTTCCCTTTTTGCTTTTATAAACACCTGTGTAACCAGTTCTCTCTATTACATTCTCTCTACTGAAATACCTAGTATGATTTCTGTTTTCCATGCCTGGTACAGGAAGTCAACAGTCTCTTGAAATGATAAGGAAAACAGAAAAACTAGGTGAATATGAATTAGAAGTCAAAATGAAGTAGATATGTTTCTTTGCTTCATTATAGTAATAATTTTATTATCTATATGTATCTCATAGCGTCACATTATGTACTTTAAATATACCTAATGAAATTTATCTAAAAAATAAAATGTCTCAGGAAATCAATTAGGAAGGAAAATTTTAACTCAGAGTTCAGAAAAGATAAGAAAACCTTCTACTGAATTTAACTAAATGTGGATTATTGAAGGCCTTGCCTATAGATGTTCAGAGGATTTATTTCCTAGGTCAGGACAAAAACATTATACTCTAACTCATTCTACACCCCTTAGAATTAGGAAAAGCTTTACATTAGTTTTGGAGCAACTATTTTTATACCTAGAAGAATATTTTAACTGTCATTCATTTAAAATATTTTATTTTTAAACATATTGATACATTGAAATAATTTATCATAGGTAAGATATAAAAACTTAAATACACACAAACTCACCACCCAATTTAAGTAATAGAAATGTCCCAATATTTTTGAAGTTTTTTTGTAGAACAATCTATAATTATTTCCTTCTCTCTCACCCACAGTAATCATTGTTCCATTTATGAATTTTTTAATCACTCCTTTGTCTTTTAATGTAGTTTTAATATATGTGCATTATAACTAGCATTTTGTTTACTCACATATCTTTTTTTTTAAGTTTAATTATTTTTTTTGTTTTTTTTAATTAATTTTTATTGTTGGTTGTTCAAAACATTACATAGTTCTTGATATATCATATTTCACACTTTGATTCAAGTGGGATATGAACTCCCATTTTTACCCCGTATACAGATTGCAGAATCACATCAGTTGCACATCCATTGATTTACATATTGCCATACTAGTGTCTATTGTATTCTGCTGCCTTTCCTATCCTCTACTATCCCCCCTCCCCCCTCCCCTCCCCTCTTCTCTCTCTACCCCCTCTACTGTAATTCATTTCTCCCCCTTATATTTTTCCCCCTTTCCCCTCACTTCCTCTTGTATGTAATTTTGTATACCTCTGAGGGTCTCCTTCCATTTCCATGCAATTTCCCTTCTCTCTCCCTTTCCCTCCCACCTCTCATCCCTGTTTAATGTTAATCTTCTTCTCATGCTCTTCGTCCCTACTCTGTTCTTAATTACTCTCCTTATATCAAAGAAGACATTTGGCATTTGTTTTTAAGGGATTGGCTAGCTTCACTTAGCATAATCTGCTCTAATGCCATCCATTTCCCTGCAAATTCTATGATTTTGTCATTTTTTTAATGCAGAGTAATCTCACATATCTTTTTTATAATTAACAAAGTTGGGTTGAGTTGTAGCTCAGTGGTGGAGTGCTTGTCCCACATGCGTGAGACGCTGGGTTCAATCCTCAGCACCATATAAAAATAAATAACTAAAATAAAGATTTTATGTTCATCTACAACTAAAAAAAAATTTAAAGTTGTATTGTTCAAAATGATTTCTCTTGAGTCTTTCATTCTTTTTCTTTTGAAATTCATCAACCTTTATTTCTCACTGTTGAGTTATTAAAGTTCTTTGTATGATTTTATACATTTTATTTTAATTAACATTTCCAGTTTTCCTACATTACAGATAACACAACTGTGTAATATCCTCATACAGGGGCTCCTCTTGCATATTCACAAAAGTATTTTAGAGAATAGACATGGCATACAGAATGGTTCATTGTCAGTTTCACTAAATAATGTCAAATTAATTTCCAAAATGGTTTTACCAAATCAACCTTTCTCCAGTAGTTTATAAGAATTAATGATGTTTCATTATTAATTCTAATATTTTATGTCATTTCACATTAACTTTTGTCATTTAGGAAGACATAAATTATCTTACATTGTATTTAATATGTATTTTCTTGATACTAATGAGTTTGGATACATTTTCATGTTTATTGGTCACTTAATCCTTCCCCATAATATAAATATACATGTTTTTTGCCCACTGTTTTTCTTTAAGGACTTCTTGTCTGATTCTTATTGAGTTTAGAAATCCTTTACGTATTCTAGAAAATGATATTTTACTAGTTATATCTATGGAAAATAATTTCTCTGAACTTATTTTTACCTTATCTTTTCTCTCTCTTTATGGTCTCCTTACAAATAGGTCTCCTAATTTTATTAAAATCAATTTAATTAAGTTTATACTTTGTGTTTTGATTAAGAATGCCTTCCTTCCTCAGTTATAGAAGTATTTTTCTCATATTATGAGAATGTTTAAAACCTTCCCTTTTTAAAACCATTTCCTTTTTGAATAAAGTATAAAGTCTATGTAGAAATTATTTTAATGGATGTGTAATATATGAATGTAATTTCATTTTCCATATATATTCAACCACCTATCCCAAAACAATTGTTAATAGCTATCTTTTTAAAAAAGTCTACCATAATGCCTCTACTATACTTCCAAGGTTTTCTGTTTCTGGACTGTAAGTTCTGTTCAATTGGTTTAGTTTTCTATCTCTACTAATAATATTTATCACTTTATAATAAGTTGTGATATATAATTAAGCATTTTCCATCAAAATATTTTGTTTTCCTCTCGGCACTGCTTGACATTATCTTAATAAATTTTAGAATCAGCTTATTGGAGTCTAAGAAAAAGTACCCTTAGGATTATTAATCAAATTAAAAAAGAACCTTTGGGCCATTGGGGATCCTATCACCATTTTAAAATGTTGAGTCTTTCTTTCCATGAACTTGGTATACTTCTCCTTAATTTAAATGTTCTTTAATATCACTCCATAAGTTTTTAAATTTTCTTGGCCTTACATATTTTTTGTTAAATATATTCCTTGGTCCATGACATTTTTGCTTGCTCTGTTAAATCCAATTTTAAAGATAATAATAATAATATTTTCTATTCTTCATAGCTGGCACATAAAAGTAAATTTTAATTTTGGGTCTAGGATTTATTTGGTAAAATTTCAAGTAACTCTTATTTATAAATATTCACCCATAGAATCTTTAGTGTTTGCTATATTTACATTCATATCATATGTAAATAATGACAATTTTCTTTTACTTTTAAAAATTTTACTTCTTATCTTGCTGCTCTGGATAGGATGTCCAGAACAAGAATAACATTAAATCATTTTGGATTTTAAAGAGAATTATCCTAGATTTTCACCATGAATATATAATATGGAGCCAGTTGTTGATCAACACTCTTTATCAGATTCAGGAAGCTTCCTTCTATTATTATTCTTCTAGGGATTTTTATTACTGAACATATGTGAATATTATGAATATATTTTCTGTATCTATTGACGTGTTTTTATCCTTTCATTATTTAAAGATGAATACAGTAATGTGAAAAACAGTAAAGCAGTAATAGATGTTTATATTAAATCATCCATACTTTCCTGGAATAATTCATGTCAGGCAAGATACATTATATTATCTTTTTGGCATTCTGTGGATTCATGTAACAAATCCTTTTTTGCCTCTATGTCTATGAGTGTGTTTGGCTTTTATTTTTCTTTCTTATATTGTCCTCATGTGCTTTTGTTATTATGATAAGATCATATTCTCTAGTGCAGTTATATACTATTAGAATTGTCTGTTACTTCAATGTTTGGCAAAATTCAAATGTAAACTGTCTTGGTCCCTTTATTGTTATTGCTGTCATTGTTTTTGTTTTTATTCTTTGAACAAAGAATTTTTTGTTTTGTTTTGTTCTGCCACCAGTTTAATTTTGTTGATATTTGTGTCTTCTTGGCTCCATTTTGATAAATTATATTTTCTGGTAATATAGTTTTGATTTTTGAGTTTATAGAAATGAACCATTTATGTATTATGGTATTACTTTTTAATCTGTGTTTTATGTTTATGTATAGTTTCTTTTTCTTTTTAGTATTGCTTTTTTCCTTCTCCCTTTATTCAGTCTTTCTTAATAATTTTTAAGTGATATTTTCAAAGAGCCAACTTTGCATTATATTTTTTATTGTTGTGGGTTTTTTGTTTTATTCTATTATTTAGCATTAGATTTACTAAATTGGGTTCTTGGTTAACAGACTTTCAATTTTTTTCTTTCCTAAAATAAGTATTTAAACTTCTAAGTTTTCCTTCAATTAACATTTCTCAGCATCCCACAAACTTCAATAGTTGAATTTTGTTATTTTTCACTCTAACTATTGTTCAATATACATAATGATTTTGTCTTTAACCTGTGCAGCACTTAGAAGTATGTATTTTGAACTTCTGCACATGCAGGGTTGCTTTAGTGAGAATGTTTTCATTGTTGAAACATAGTATAATTATATCAATAAGATAATTCATATATAATATAATCATATATAATTATGGTTATAATTATATATAATATATTGTTTCTTTTAAATCTGTGGAGGCTTGATTAATATCCTAGTACATGGACAATTTTGATAATTATTACATGTACATTTGAAAAAAAAAAAGTACTTTTTCTAATTACTGACTGTTCAGTTCTATATTTCTCCATTAGACCAAACTTGTTAATTTGGTGATTTTTATTTTCCGTGCTCTTATTATCCATTCCCATCTTTTCTTTTTGACCTTGAACCACCAGATTATACAACTCTGTGGTAATCATTTTCACAGAGCAATGTTCTCAAATGGCTTGCATGAGTCACAGAGATTTTTAAAATGCGGGAACACTTTGCCTACCCCCATCCTGATTCAATATCTCTGGGGTAAAGCCTACAAACCTGCATTTTTTTAAAGCCCTCATGTGATTATGATAAATGATCAAGACCAAGTAGCACTTTTTTTTTTTTTGTTCGTTGGATTTCACTTGATTATACTCCTACTGATGTCTTGCAAAGTAAACTCGCCTACACATCAAAAGCCAGCCCTGTCTTGAATCTATGCAGTGAATAAGAAATCATTGAAAACTTCTAGACATCTCTCAACAAATGTGATAAATAACCCCATGGGACTCCCTCAGAATACCAGAAAAGGGAAATCCAGTCTAGAGTAGCCACAGTAGACAAAAACCTCATTCTGGTCCCTCATGAGGTTAATACAAGATTCTTTCGCCTTAGGATCTCACTACTCATGTTACAATTTTTCAGGGAAACACAAGACACTGGTTTACCAGGGGATATCAGAAGGGGCCCTTCATCAAACACTGTGGAAAGGAGTTGAGCTTTATGATCTGATGTGACTAGCAGCACTTGAGATTATTAGAAATGCAGACTCTCACGTACCACCCTAGACTTCTGAACAAAATCTGTTTTAAAACAAGATCCCCAGATAAAATGGATGCATATTCAAATTTGAGACATGCTTTAGAAATTCAGATAGATTCTTATTTCTAGCAAGCTCCCAAATGATGCCAATACTGCTAGTATGAGGACATGCTTTGTATAGCAAAGGTTTATCTCACACGGAAAGTAAACTGAGGTAGCAAATCCCTAAAACCATTCAGGGATATCCATTTTCTATTACTGTCCAAGGATACCATGTAAATCTAAAGGGTTTGTGAAACTCAAAGAGCAATTCCCCCCCGCCACCTACAAATTTAATGCAGAAGGGTACAGAACACCTACTTTATTAACCAGCAGAGAGGTAAATATCCATGAGGAGGTTGCTGGAAACAATTAGAACTTCTCACATTCTTTGTTCTTCCCTAGTGCCTAGACAGCCTGCATGTGTGTATCGAATTTATAAATTCTTCTCTGCAGGTTTTCATGGGCAGTCTGCAGCCTTCTGCACTCTTTAGCCTTTCATTGCTGTCTGTTGCTTTAAGCAACCACAGCTGGGGAAGAATTCATGAAGAACATATTTTTCTATTGAAATAAACAATATATTTTCTACTTGCTTTTTAAGATTGAGCAGTTCCCACACAGACAACAATTACTTTGTACAAAACACCTCTTCCTGGTTGGTCTTAGGTCTGCCTGTTTGGGCTGCATTTCCTAACTTGGAGCTGGGTGCTGGCCAGGCGAAGCAGACCTTGGGACAGGTGACGGCAGAGGACACATGGTGCAACCACGCTCACGTTGCCTCTTGCTGAAGTCGCTCCCACTCCATCACTTTCCACATAAGGGGAGTGTTTTAGTTAGCTTTTTATGCTGCTGCGACTAAATGACAACTGTAGAGGAGGAGAGGTTTGTTTAGGGCTTACACTTTCAGAGGTCTTAGTCCACAAAGGCTGGCTCCATTCCTTGGAGCTCCAGGTAATGCAGAACATCATGGTGGAAGAGTGTGGCATAAGGAAGCAGCTCACATGGTGACTGGAAAGTAGAGAGAAAGAACCCATTCTCCAGATACAAATATATACAGCAAAGCCATGAGCTAATTCCCACCTCCTCCAATCACACTGTATCACTTCAGTTACCACTCAGTTAATCCCTATCAGGGGATTAATTCACTGATTGGGATAAGACTCTCACAACACAATCATTTCTCCTTTGAATCCATATGCATTGTCTCACAAGTGAGCTTTTGGGGACACCACATCTAAACCATAACAGGAAGCTCATCTCTCATAGAGTCTTTAGGAAGACTTTCAAGACAGTATTCCCTGAGTTTGAATATTTAAAATTGTTTTCATAGTTCTGAATCTTGTAGAATGGTGTGTCCAGATACCATTTTCTTTCTTTGTGTTTCTTAAAAATGTTCCTCCTAGTTGTTCTTGCTTTATAGGTAGTGAGAAAACAGTCTGATGCCAACTTTATCAATCTAAGTTTTTTTTTTTTTTTTTTTTTTTTTTTTTTTTTTTTTTTTTGTCTAGCTGCCCAGAGTGACTATACTTTTTAATGTCCAAAAGTTTCACCAGCATATATATTAGCTGGCCATTTCTAGTCAATTTTCCAAACCTACAGTGTAATATTTTGATGTACAAATACAAGTCATTTTTATTTACAGAGTTTTGGTCTAAATATTAACTAATTTCATATTTTCTTTCTTACCCAGAGATTTTAATAATAGGTGTTTTGGATCTTCTTTGCATATCTTGCATTTATATAATTTTTTCTGATCCTTTTAATGTCTTCTTTAATGACATTTACTCCTTTTTTCTGTTATTATTTCAGTCCACTATTCTTTGGGAACTTATCATTTTGTCTTCATTTCTTAGATTATCCTTTTTCTTTAAAGTTTTTCCATAATATGATCAATTGTCATTCCATCTTTTTAAACATTTTTGGTTTATTTTTCTTCTTGATTTTTAATTTTGACTTAATGTTTTGAATTTAGAATAAAGGTGTTCCTTAACATCTACAAATGCTTTTTTAAATAGTATCTAACTCCTGTTAGAGTATTGCATTATTATTTTCCTCTTTCATTTTGCAGAAGTGTTTTCATTAACTTAATAATGTTTGTTCTCACTTTCTACTTTCTATTTATGCTTGTTTGGTATAAATTATGCACGCCTTTCACTTTTTTTAATTTGAAAATATCCGCTAATTTTCTACATCAGCAATTGGCAGAGGAAGATTAAAATTTCTGAATGGTCTACCAGGTTTCTTAGTTTGAGAGAGTCCTTCCTTTTTGGTATAGAGAGGGAGATTTCTTTGGGGATGGAATCATGAATGGAGAAGGGTAGAGTGTCTCCAGATGCCTTGATCCTCCCTTTTTTGCACAGAATTGTCTATTTCCTCCACCCGCTTCCTTCCTATCAACCCACCCTCTCCCATTCCTCTCCCTTTCAGTTCACCTCCCCTTCCAGAGAAATGGAGTTTCCAAGGACTGCCTCTCTAGTTCTGCATATTTTCAAGTCTGTTTATTTAAATTATTTAGTAGTATGTGTTCTATCTTTAGTATTAACTAGTGCTTATCTTAGAGCTTAGAAACTCTTACCTGTGTCTGTATTTTCTCACTTTATGGTGAAATTCTTTCTGGAAATAATTTCATTAGTGTCCACCACTATTAGAACAAATAGCACTTTATTCTTTTTTCCTAAGCGATTTCTGCTGAGTGACCATGCTAACATGGGCTCCAAAACAAACTCTGTTGTGTTTTTTTTCTTCCTCATATGCATTTAATTCTGTCGCTGAATTGTGCTTCTAAACAAGTAATAGGTCAAAGAAGAAGTTGAAATTGGATGTTAATATGTTAAATTAAATGGTGATGAAGCAAACATATCAAAATATAGCTGTATTGAAAAATATGAAAGTGTCCAAAGAAATCAAAAATAGAAACACCATGTGATCCAGCTATCTCTCTTCCTAACATGCATCCAAAAGAAATAAAATCAACGTACCCTAACCCTAACCCTCATAAAGACTTCTGCACTGTCATGTTTATTGTAGCATTATTCAACAGCTGAGATGTGGGAAAAAACCTAAGTGTCCATTAAAAGATAAATGGATTTTAAAAACTGTGGTATGTATATACAATGGTATACTATTCATCCTTAAAAAAGTATGAGCTTTTGCTATTTGCCACAACATGGATAAGGCTGCAGGATATTATGCTGAGTGAAATAAGCCTAACACTGAAAGAAAAATGTTGTATGATTTCCCTTAGATGTGGACTCTAAAAAAAATTCAAATATGCAGTTAGAGAACAAAACAGTACCTTTCGGGGGTTGGGCTAGAGTAGAAATGGAAGGGCAAAGGTCAAAAAATACAAAGTATCAAAAATGTAGGCTGGGGGCTGGGATGGTGGCTCAGTGGTAGAGCGCTCATCTAGCACGGGCGGAACCCCGTTCAATCCTCAGCACCACATAAAAATAAAGGCATTGTGTTATGTCCATCTACACCTAAAAAATAAATATTTTTTAAAAATTGTGCTAAAAAAAGTGTAGGCTGAACAAGTCTAGAGACCTACAACACAAGCTTAGGACTTCAGGGGATAGAATTGTTCTGTTTCTGGGATTCATGCTGAATGAATAGATTTTAGATGCTCTTATCACAAAACCAAACGAAAAAGGGATAACTGTAGATGATGGATATGTTAGTTTGCCTCACTTTAGTTACCTTTTCACTATTTGGATCCCATGAGATCGTGGAGTCAACCTTAACTATTGACAATAAAATTTATTATTTTAATAAAGGGTCTAGGATGTACTTAGGCCATATTGAAGGGGATATATGAAGAGCAGTGCATTGCTGAACACTGATATTTTTAAAAAGAAAATTTTCCTTTTCAATGACCACAACTTCTATCTTAAAAAAAAAAAAAATCAAAACAAATCAAAGGCAAAGTAAACAAAAGAAATAAAGCAATAAAAACTAGAGTGAAATCAATGAAATAATTGAAAAACAATATAAGAAAAAAACTCTCAAAGCTTCCTTGAGAAAGTCAGTAGAATTGATTATCCTCTAGCTAAACAGGCTTGGAGGAAATAGGGAGAAAGACACTGATCATAGTCTCAGAAGAGAATGAGAACATCACTCAGATTCTACGCTTATTACGTAGATGATAAAAGAATGTATGGACAAGTTAATAACAATGAATCCAATGATGCAGATGAAAGAGTTTTCTAGAAAGATGCAAGCTACCAAAGCTCATGAAGAAGAAATGGAACATTTGAAAATGTCTATATTTATTAGGGAAATTGAACTTTAGAGAATAAGAAAC
The DNA here is from genome assembly GCF_048772815.1 of Callospermophilus lateralis. Lineage (NCBI taxonomy): Eukaryota > Metazoa > Chordata > Mammalia > Rodentia > Sciuridae > Callospermophilus > Callospermophilus lateralis. The sequence goes on along the minus strand of NC_135319.1, from coordinate 55,004,403 downwards.
ACCTTCACACACACAAAATCCCCAAGCACTGATGACTTCTTCCTTCTTCAAGGAAGAAATCCCAAAAATTGCACACAAACTTTTCAAGAGATTAAAGGGAAGGGAACACTTTCTAATGCATCCTATGATGTCAACATTACTCTGATTCCAAAATCAGGTAAGACATTACAACGAAAACATTTAGATATAATATGCCTACATGCGATATGCATGATTATTAACAAAATTTTGAGCAAAGAAACTACAATGATATACACACAGAAATAATTACAGCCAAGTGAGATTTATCCCAAGAATGCAAAGCATGTTTATATTTAACATCAATCAATGTAATTTCCCATAATAACTTCCAAATAAACCTAATAAATACATAAAAAGCAGTTGACAAGAATTGGCATCCATCCCTAATTTGAAAAAAAAAAAAAACTGAGCAAAGTAGGATAAGAACATTTTTAAATAGGACAAGGAATATATTAAAACCTACCAGTTATATACTTAAGATTGAGAGATTGTGAACAAGGTGAAGATGTCAGTTCTCATCGCCCTTACTCAACATAGTGTTGGAATTTTCAGCCAGTGTATCAGGTAATAAAAATAAATAAAGCCACCCAAATTGGTAAGAAACAATTAATACTGTCTCCATTTGTAAACTCATCTATTCAACATTATACACAGCAGGCTCCAAGTAGTGCAATAGATCAAGAAAAGTACATCAAAGTCACTTTGATTGGAAAGTAAGCAGTATAACTGCCTTTATTTGCAAGCGACATTATGGTTTATGAAGAAAATCCCATGGAATCTGCAGAAAAGCTCCTAGAACTAACAAGTGAGTTAAATAGCATTGTATGATAAAAAACTATTATAAAAATTGCTGCTATTTTATACACCAAGATCAAACAATTGTAAATTGAAGGTAATATTAAAATAATCTGTAATATCATATAAAAATATGAAATAATTTGTGATAAGTTTTACAATGTATCTATTAAGTATGTTCACTGAAAACTACAAAATGTGGCTGAAAGAAAATTAAAACCTAAATAATGAAGATATACTATTTCTTGGAAGGGAATATTCAATATTCTTAAGATGTCAATTAGTTCTAAATGAATCTATGTATTCAAGATATTCCCAAAGTTCCAGCAAGCTATTTAAAAATACAAATTGACAAACTATTTTTAAAATTCATATGGAAATACAAAGGACACAAACTAGCCCCAAAAGACTGTGAAAAGAACAAAGTTAGATAAATATACCAACTGAACATAACAATGAGTCTAGAAATAGACCCACACACATATAATTACATGATTTTTGTCAAAGATGAAAAAGAACAATTAGAAAATTTGGCTGTTCATGTGCCCAGAGAGACGGACAGACAGAAAGTGAGAAGATAAATCCATACATCCCACCTGGTACCAAAATTAACTCAAAAATTTTCACAAATCTTAATGTAGAAAAACCTACAACTATAAAAATTCTGCTGGAAAATAAAGGAAAATTTTTATGAATTTGAGTTAGGTGATAATTTCTTAGATTAAACACAGTCCACTTTTAAAAAATATATGATAAATTAGGCTTCATCAAGATTAAGATTTTTGCAGGATGAGGTGGGACACATATGTAATCTCAGCAACTCAGCAAGCTGTGGAAGATTGCAAGTTCAATGCCAACCTCAGCAACTTATGGAGACCTTAAAAAATAAAATAAAATAAAAAGTCTGGGGAAAGTAGCTGAGTCATAGAATACCCTGGGGTTTAATCCCCAGTACCAAAAAAAAAAAAAAAAAAAAAAAAAAAAGATTTCTCAGCAAAAACATTGCTACCCAACTGCCATGAGCTTCCTTCCTCTACCGTACCCTTCCACCATGAGGCTTGCACAATGGTGTCTGTGGACCATGGACTCAGACCTCTGAAACTATGAGCCAAAATAAATCTTTTCTTCTCTAAGTTGTGCTTGTAGGGTATTTTGGTTACCATGATGAAAAGCTTGCTAACACAGATGGATATTATCATTATCTTGATTGTTAAATGATTACCTAATGGTTTCATGGGTAATATCTGTATGCAACTTAACAATTACTATACTTTGTAGATGCATAGTCTACCATAAATCAAGAATACCATAATAAAACTGCTTAAAAGTTTTAAAATGCAATACCACTCACAAAGATGTTGTAAATATACAGAGGGGATTTAAATGAGAATATAACTCCATGTACTGGGACAAGGGAATTTGCATCCACATTGATTTAGCAAAATCACTCTAAAAAACAAAATATGACTAGAAAATACAATAACAAGTATCTGGAATTTGGATTGACTGATCCAAGCACTCCACTAACTCCTAGTCCTTTGTGTAGTATTACATCTCTGGAATCATTTTGGATTTGTGGGTGAAGAACATACATACATACACTAATACTCCCATAAGAAGTCCTAAATTTTTAGCAAAAGATGTAGACCTTAATAGAAGCATGGCCTGGACAGAATCGGGCACTGCCTGTCATGGTGACCTCTTCCTTTGTTCTTGGGGACTAACCTTCCAGCCCAGTAAAATGTACAAGAAAACCAATTTTTGCTTTGCTGCTTTTTTACTCATTCGTTCATTCATTCATTCACTCATTGATCCATCTAGATTTACATTACCAGTCTACAAACATATAATGACAATCTCCTCTCTCTCTCTCTCTCTCTCCTTCCCTCTCTCAGAAAATGGGTAAAGGTATCCATGTTCAATGTCCCCAAGCATTCTCCTTCCTCCAGCTCCCCAGGGAATGGAAAAACCATTGTAGGGAAGGTTCGTCCAGTACTGATACAAAGTCATCAGTACTTCTAGTCCATTTTCAAAGGAGACAGTGTTTCCTCTAGAAAAATAATATTGATAATAATGTTTAGTGTCCCAAAATTAATTCAATCACATCATGTAAGAGTCCAAAAGAGGCATTTTTCAAACCTCTATAAGGAAAAAGATAGAAGTTACACTATTTGTTTATAAGATTCTTGAAAGTTAACACAGAATTAATGACAAAGATGCTCAGAGAAAATCAGAACAGGATTTTGGTAAATTTCCTATAGCAGATACCTCTTATCCTTAAAGGATGTGACATCTTACTTGCAGAGGATAAACTGGTTCTTGGCATGTGTGTAATATTTATAATGGAGAAATGCTAGACTCTCTCTCTCTCTCTATATATATATATAGAGAGAGAGAAACTATGAGCCAAAATATATATATTAAAAGAGATAGTTGTTTCAGTAAATGATTCTTTTATGAGCCAATATAGATAGAAAATATGTCTTGGGCTTAACATTGTATAATTAAAAGGTACAAGTCTTTTCTTTAAGAAAATTAGGAAGTAAAATAATAAAACTGCCTCTCTTTGATCAAGAAATATATGAAAAAAAAGTGAGTTTCCCTTTTAAGCAGAGAATTAGTTTCTGTAATAGGAAAACTGTAAAGAGTCTGAAGTACTTTGTTTGTTCAGGTCCCGTGTTGTAAATTGCTTTTCTTTGCTGATAAGAAAAACTAAGAATTCAGAATATTCATGATCCAGGAAGCCAAATAAAAACCTGCCCATGAACTAATCAGGTTGAGACAATATGTAAGACTAAAATGTGATTCTGTTCAATCATAAGTGACAAATTCCCTAAGCTGTGTTTTCCTGTCATTCAATATAAAGAGATAAGTATTTTCTTGTCAATTTTACTAATTAAGGCTGTTACATCTACAATGAAATCGTTATCTTCCAGTCTTGAGAGAATTGTTAGAACTCACAAAACTGTTTTCAGAGGAAAACCAAAATGTGAGTTCAGAAAGGGCTTGTTCTTTTCTCCCTGTCTCTTATGATTTAAACAGTAGGTGTCCCTGAAAATCTCATGTGTGAGACAATGCAGAAAAGAGGTGAAAGAGGTGCTGGGGTTGTGGCTCAGTGGTAGAGCACTCGCCTCGCACGTGTAACGCACTGGGAACGATCCTTAGCACCACATAAAAATAAATAAAATAAAGAAAGAGGTGAAATGATTGGATTATGAGAACCTTAACTAATAAGTGCATTGACCCACTTGAATGGATTAACTGGGTAGTTACTACAGGTAGGTAGGGTGTGGATGGAGGAGCTGAGGAATTGAGGGCATGCCTTTGGAGGTATTTATTTTGTCCCTGGAGAGTGGAGTGGAGTGCCTTCTCTTTCTGTCCCCCTCTCTCTCTCCCTCTCTCTGTCTCCCTTTCCCAATTGTCCACATCCTGAGCTGCTTTTCTCCAATGCCCTTCCATCATGTTAGGCCTCGCCACCATAGGCACAGAGAAATGGAGTCAGCCGTCTTGAATTGAGACCTCTGAAGCTATGAGCCCTGAATAAACTTTTCTAATTCTTCTGTCAGGTCTTTTGGTCAAGCAGTAAATAAAAAAAAAAACTGACTAAAACGTTCTCCCTTCATTTTATTTCAGAGCCAGCACCAATGCATTGTTTTGTCTTTCTTTCCTGCAAAAATGTGCAAAGTGCTAGAGCAGATTTTTGTACAGAGGAGGTGTATCAGGATCAATCATCTTCCTGTTGCCAAAGAGTTAAAAATAATTAAAAGTACTACTGACTGTTTCACAACCTAAATATTAGATATTCCCTTTTAAGCAGAGAATTGGTTTCTGTCATAGGAAAATTGTAAAGAGTCTGAAGTACTTTGTTCAGGTCCCGTGTTGTAACACTGCTTAATGTTTGAAATTCTCCAAGGAGTGCCCCCTAAGTGTGCTAAGTTATGCAAGAATTTCCACTTTTAAACACCAATACTCACCTTATTCATAGAGAAGGGAAGATTTGGAGTTAATATTATTTCCTGATCTAATTCATTATTATGAAATACATGGATATGATCACTTCAGCCCCCAAAGGCCTTTTTGGTGTTCTTGTGAAGAAAGAGCAAGATACTTAATTCTGCATTCCAAGGGGAAGGGTGCTTACAAGTCTTTGCAATGAAGAATGTGATAAAAACAGCATTTCTATGGCATTGATAATGCCAGCAAAGACGATTGCTGTGACTCCAGGTGGCTTACTCAACTGGCATATCTCAGCGATAGAGTAACTTATCTCAAATAGACTGAACCTAGCATGTCAGAGCTGAAATAGCGTATGTTTAATGTGGAGAATGATATGCCCAGGAATTACCAAAAGGACCAAGGAGTGGTGCAAGTCCCTCACAGTCTTGCTCTCCCCAAAATATATTTGAGGATCTCTTTACCTCTGAGAAATGATCTTTTTTGAAAAAAATTACAATGTTATTTTTTAAATTCCATATAAATCTGTGGTACAATATGTCAAAATACATTGCAGAGATAAGTACAATCAACAGGTGAGTTAAGGATCCACTGGCCGACTCATTACAGACTAAAACTATGAATTGTCTAGAATTTCAGAGCCATATATAATATATATATATGGTATAAAATTCATGGGTTCATTTATTCAACAAGTATATTGAGTATCACCCCCAACCCCTGGCCATTTTCCAGACCTTCTCAATGCACTTGTGAGGTAACCATGAACAAAACTAATAAAAATCCCAGGAATCAACTTAATGAAAGAAGTGAAAGATCTATACAATGAAAACCATAAAGAAAGAAATCAAAGAAGACTTTAGAAGTTGGAAAGATCTACCTTGCTCTTGGATAGGCAGAATTAATATTATCAAAATGACCACACTATATAGATTTAATGCAGTTCTGATCAAAATCCCAATGGCATTCCTCATAGAAATAGAAAAAGCAATTATGAAATTCATTTGGAAAAATAAGAGACCCAGAATAGCTAAAGGAATCCTTAGCAAGAAGAGTGAAACAGGTGGCATCTCTATACCAGACCTTAAACTATACTACAGAACAATAGTAACAAAAACAGCATGGTATTGGCACCAAAACAGACTGGTAGACCAATGATAAGATTAGAGGACACAGAGACTAACCCACAAAATTATAATTATCTTGTATTAGACAAAGGCAGCAAAAACATACATTGGAGAAAAGACAACCTCTTTAACAAATGGTGCTGGGAAAACTGGAAATCCATATGAAACAAAATGAAATTAAACCCATATCTCTCACCATGCACAAAACTCAACTCAATGTGGATCAAGGATCTAGGAATTAAACCAGACTCTGCATCTAATAGAAGAAAAAGTAGGCCCTAACCTTCATCATGTGGGATTAGGCCCCAACTTCCCTAATAAGACTCCTATAGTGCAAGAATTGAAACAGGGAATCAATAAATGGGATGGACTCAAACTATAAAGTTTCTTCTCAGCAAAAGGAACAATCTGTGATGTGAATAGAGAGCCTACAACCTGGGAGTAAATTTTTACCCCTCACGCATAAGATAGAGCTCTAATCTGTAGGGTATATAAAGAACTCAAAAAGCTAAGCACCAAAAAAACAAATAATCCAATCAATAAATGGGCCAAGGACCTGAACAGACACTTCTCAGAAGAGGATATACAATCAATCAACAAATATATGAAAAAATGTTCATCATCTCTAGCAATTAGAGAAATGCAAATCAAAACTACTCTAAGATATCATCTAATGCCAGTCAGAATGGCAGCTATTATGAAGACAAACAACAATAAGTGTTGGGGAGGATGTGGGGAAAAAGGTACACTCACACATGGCTGGTGGGACTGCAAATTGGTGCAGCCAATCTGGAATTTCAAAGATTCCTTTGAAAACTGGGAATGGAATCACCATTTGACCCAGCTATCCCTCTCCTTGGTCTATACCCAAAGGACTTAAAAACAGCATACTACAGGGACACAGCCACATCAATATTTATAGCAGCACAATTCACAATAGCTAAACTGTGGAGCCAACCTAGATGCCCTTCAGTAAAGGGATAAAAAAAAAAGTGACATATATACACAATGGAATTTTACTCAGCAATAAAAGAGAATAAAATCATGGCATTTGCAGGTAAATGGATGCAGTTGGAGAAGATAACGCTAAGTGAAGTTAGCCAGTCTCAAAAAGACAAATGCTGAATGTTTTCTCTGATATAAGGTGACTGACTCATAGTGGGGTAGGGAGGAGGAGCATGGGAGGAATAGATGAAGTCTAGATAGGACAGAGGGGTGGGAGGGTATGGAAGGGGACAGGGGGTTAGCAATGATGGTGGAATATGATGGACATCAGTATCCAAAGTACATGTATGAAGACATGAATTGGTGTGAACATACTTTATATACAAACAGAGATATGAAAAAGTGTGCTCTATATGTGTATAAGAATTGTAATGCATTCTGCTGTCATGTATTTAAAAAATAAAATTAATTAAAAAAATTTTTTTTAAAGAATATTTTTAAAAATTCCATATGAACCATATGTTCTAGTAGGAAAAAGGTTGAAGGGAAATAAAAAATAAACATAATAAATAAATGAAAAATAGCAATTGGAAGGGAACAATCTCTGTGTTTAAAAAGGAAAAGTTGAACAAGTTGTGAGGGATCAGGAGTGGCTGCTGAGGAAGGGTGGTGTGTAGGGTGGGTACAGGCTGCGATTTAAAATAGAATGTTCTAAGCAGGCCACATTTAGAAAGTAACCACTGAGTAAAAACTAGAAGGAGGTAAAGAACCAAGTAGGCAGATAACTGGAGGAAAACTGAAGGACGGCCAGTACAAAGACTAGCAGGAGGCAGCGTGTGGCCTGGAGGGGACAGAAGTAAAGGGAGCCCCTGAGCATGAGGACATCAGGTCCAGAGTTCACTGAGGCTCCACCAGACATTCTCATAAGGACACTGGCGTTAACGTGAGTGAAATTCTGTCATTGAAGGGTTTGTAAAGAGTGACATGATATGACTTAGGTTTTCCAGAATCATTTTGGATATAGTGTTGAAAACTGTGCAGGAGGGGCAGAGCCAGAAGCCGTTCTGAGGTTAATGGTGTAACCTCACTGGAGAGGTTGATGGCTCATCCAGAGGGACAACGAGAAACAGTGGGAAGCGTTGATCCCCAGGTATGTTCTGAAGGTAGCGCCAACAGCTTTCCCTGACAGAACATGGACATGAGAGGTCAAGAGGACTCCAAGGTTGCTTTCCCTAAGTAACTAGAAGGCAAGATTTGCCATCAACTGAGAGGTAGAAGGTGGCAGAAAGAATAGGTAGAAAGAAGACTTTCTAGGTGTGGATCTAGGGAGGGTGAGAAGCTCAAGTGAGGATGCTGAGTAGATTACTGGTAAGTGAGTCTGAAGTCGAGGGAAGAGGCCTCAGCTGGAAATGAACCCTGGAGACTTGTCAGGATGTAGACACCATTTAAGGCCAAGAGATCAAATAAGGAGGTGAGTGTGGATAGAGAGGAGACGATCTAGCCCTGAGCCTGTGGTATTCCAGATTCCGACATAAAGAGGTCAGGAGAGAAGGAAGAACCATGAAAGGAGGCTGGAAAGAGATATCATTCAGGTAGGAAAAAAAAAAAAATGAAGTCATTGAGTGGTTCAGAAGTCAGGTGATGTCACCGTGTGGAAGAGGATGGGGTGGTCAGTGTAATGAAACCCTGCCACAACCCTACTTCTTTGGACAGAACTTTGATTATAGACATAGACTACACTGGCCTTTGTTTCTGGAGACGTGGTTCTCCAGAATGCCCCTTGCCAGAGGTCACGTCTGCCTGGACAAATCATTAGCTCAAGGCATTGCCATCCTCAGCAGTTTAAGGACCAGCTGGGCCTAGAGTTATCTTCCTTTGAATAGAAAATATTGGAGTACCTTTTATGAAGTATAGTGCAATGGTGGCAACCTATTGAGAGGAAAATCCCACAGCTGGTTAGCTTCCTCAATCCCAGCCCTGCTTCCTTGCCCTTCCTCAATAACCATGCTGCTAAGTCCCATCCTGTCCCACCAAAAAAAAAAAAAAAAAAAAAAAATCCACTCAAGTGATGACACTGCATGCACAGAAACTGTCTTATCTCCTATTCATCTCACCGCTTCCAGTGCAGCAGACTCTCAAAAAGTGTTTTGTCAAATTGAACTGAACGGCTGGTACTTTATCATATTCCTGTCTACTGCTGTGGCAGAGGAAACAAAGTTGTATAGGAGGAATCTGCACTCTTTGTATGACCTTGAGTGGAGAAAGCAAATTTGGTGCTCCTCTCCTGGCCTGTGATCAGGGAGGTTTCCAATATAGAGGAAATCAACTCAGGAGAGGCAGGAACTTCCCCGAAGCAAGCCAGCATCCCACTTTTGCATGAGCTCAATTAGCACCACTGTCTCCTTAACAACAGGGAATGTCAGTTTCACCTGGAGACTTAATGAGAGGAAGCTACATCCCTTTCACACATCCTCAACTACACTTTGTCTGAGTCACCACATAGGAACCGTAATGTGGCCATATTGCTTAGGGCTTAGAAACTTCGCTCACTCTATCTATTCCAACTCTCTTGCACTTTCGGGGAGGCAGCACAAAGACACTAGGAGTGCAGAGTGACCAGCAGTTAATTTCAAAGGTTTCAGCCTTTATAATTTAAGGGAAGTATTTCTGGCTTCTTATGTAAGAATAGGTTGTAAATGTCACTTGCAGGGAGCAGAGGGAGCTGCTTTTATTCCATCCCTGGGGAAACTCAATGAAGAAAACCAGGGAATGAAAATTGTTGGTAAAAGGATGGCTGAATTCTGATTTATTAAAAGGTATATAATCCCTGAGTTCTAGCAAAGGCAATGAGGAGACAATGCAATAGTAAAGAAAAATATCACTTGGGTTTCTCCCAACTAATAGGACCATATAAAAATGAAATGGAGAATAAAAACACTGTGATGTTGATGGATTATGATGAGAATTGAGTTGAAGAAAATAAGTGCTTTAAGTCATCCAATTCTCTAAATAACACTGGAAACCAGGGAATCGGATGTGCTCGAGCTTATCTACACCAAATCTGGAAAATGTGGCAAGATTACTAACTGCAATTTCACGATAACATGATGGGGCCTCCAAAGCAATTCTGAAGACAGCTGGTCTCTTTGCAGAGATAACAGACTCAGACATCACCCAGGTTGCTTCAAAGGGTCAATTCAGTGGTCACAGCCAAGATCAAGTTTGTAATTGTAATTTCTTCTGCTGCAGAGAGCATCAAGTCAGATGAGACATTGCCCAGAGAGGAACAATTTTCTCTATAAAATTATTGTCATTAATAGAGCTTTTAGGGAAGGTGACCAAGCCTTTTCTTTTTCAAAGTTCTAATTTTGTGCTACCTATCAAGTATTAAATCACAAAATTTAAGAGAATCTAAGCTATTACTACTGGCCAGCTTTACAACTTTACAATCCTATAAATACCAACTGGAAGACTCGTTCAGGGCAATACATCTCTTTTCTTAATGCAAGAACATTAAGAGGGGTTGTGTGAGAGTATGCTTCCTGGGTAACTCTTGCCATTGGTTTGAGATAGAGGTGTTTAGGCTCTTGCTGATGTTACGCCATAGCAAAACAAATGTTCTAGCCCTCGTATGTCCATCCTTGTGTTTAGGCTGGGAAGCAATAGCACAAATCTTGCCTACAGAGGAACTGGTCTTTTTTTTTTTTTTTTTTTTTTACCAACCAGGAAGGAAATGTTTATTTGTTCAGCTCCTTCAGACCACATGGCATCCTTCTAACTTGGAAAATCAAAAAAAGGAAACTTGTACTCAATTAGTTTAATTCTCTCATACTATAGAGAGTGAAGCCCAAAGCCAGACAGTATGAGTAACTTTCCCAAGATGAGACAGTCAATTAGAGGCAGTGCCCATGTTAAATCTTGCATTCTGATCATGGTGTAACACTTCCTACTTTCATTCTGCCAACCACCCATCTGCAGTGTCCAATATTAGAGGAGAGAACAGTATGGGGACAGATATCTGACTAGGGCTTTCTGTTTCCTATTCTTATTATGCTAATTACCACAATTACTGTAAGTATACAAAAAGGGGGGTTCACAGAATAATCTTTATCTGGGGTCACACAGTATACATACTTTGGGATCTGTTTAATTACTACCCCCACAAACTCAATCAGCAAGGGCAAGCGGTATCCGTGCCTTTCCTATGGATATTGTTAGCTTCTTTGCCACGAGCAAAATGTGATAATTACCACATGCAATCAGATCCAAACCATAAAATGCAATTTTCAAATATTGCTGAAAACTAAACATAGTAAAGTTTGCTACATTGTTATGAACTAAACTTAACTGGAGAACTAACAACACTCTGGTTTCTATTGACCTACTTAGGCTTTGACATTGTAAAGAAAAGTAAAAAGAGTAGGATGCCCTGCACTCAGATGTCAAGGAGGCACCAGTCTTTGATTCTCAATGGAAGGAACTGGATTCTCCATTGTCATTTGACTGCATAATGGTTAGGCAAAGGAGGGCTTGATTTAATATGCACTTTCAGCTGTTAGATTGTGCCTGACATTACCAGGTCTCAGCCCTATTTGAAAAGTGTTCCCATTTTTAGGTCAATTATATCCCTGATAAAAAGTGTAAGTGGGTTTCTTCTGAATGTCACAACTCAAAATTGGCATATTTGAGCAAGAATAAATAAACATGTACATACATACCTGTGTGTGTGTGTGTGTGTGTGTGTGTGTGCGCGCAAAATTGAAAAGAAATAGGAGTAACCAATCTTGGAACGAGTTCCCTTGTCTGACCATGTTTTCTATGCTCATTATTGATTTGTGTTCTCAGGGAGAGTCAGATTCCAGCAGCTGACCTCACATGTCAATTCAGTCTAAGCAGAAAATTAGGATTCTTTATTTTTTAGTATCCTACATTTGAAGAGAGTCATGTCTAATTGAGGTTTCTTTTCTGTGCTTCCCCATTAAAATAAAAGTGCACAATTTCATCAAAAAGCTCTAGGAGTTCTAGTTTGAGGAGGACAAATATGAGAGGAGCCCCCAGAGACACCCCCCCCACACACACACATTGTTGTGATATAAACCTAAGTTGTAAGACTGAGGCTCTCCTTGAACACCCTGGCATGAACCATTGTGGGTGGCTCTCCTAATCGAGATTCTGCTTGACACTGGAGGGCCTTATTTTCCTCCTTTAATGAAAGGAGAGGGGAGGGAACCTGCCCTGTCAAAGCCACACAAGGAATTCTCTTAAAATACAAACAGCTAAACTTAACCGCAGGCTTTTCCTTCCATGGACATATTTTAAATGTATAGAATGTTAGATAGCTGTTAGAAAAATGACAAGTGTCTGTTTTCATTAAACTCCCCAAGTGCATGGATCTAATTGACAGCCTTTCTAAGACATAGAGTAACTTCCAGCTTTGGGGTTTCCATAGCAACATGTCCCCACTGCCTGATCTGCGCTGCTCACAGCCCTCCCTCACAGGAACCCACACTTTAGACACCATGTTAAGTTATCCAGGAATTTCACCACCCTGAAGGGTAACAAATCCAATTTTCCAAGCAGGTTAAATTTCCTGCTTGGAGAGCTAAGCTTCTACTTCAGATCTCCAAGAACTCTTTGTTCAATTATATGCAGTTTTTTTTTTCTTCTTCCAGTTTGGCTCTCTAGCATACTTATTGTCCATTTTAAGTCTGTAAGTCTTAAATAGTCCTGGTTACCTCTCTTTCATCTCCTTCCAAAGAAGAGACATGGCAATCAAATCTGTCCTCCTTCTTTGGGAGGTAATGCTTGCCAAACTTACTCATCAAAGTCATGGAGCAACCCCAGTTTGGAGGGAGCAGGGTAGAGAGGAAGGGCTGCCACATAAGCATGGGGACTCTGGGCTGGTGGAGCTGAATTCCAGCCCACTCTCCTTTTACTGTTTCAGTCTGGGGGGTCCATATCACCCCAGAATAGTTCCTATTTCTAATACAAAAAAAGGAAGTATGCCAACCCGACAGAACCTAACACACTTTGTGTACATTATTTCATTGAATCCTCAGAGCCTGATGACAGAGTTTTTATTCATCCTGAGTTATAATGAGCAAAGCCAAGGTTAAGCGCCAGGCTCAGGGCCACCCAGCTTGTAAATGGCAGAGCCAGGATTTCAAGCTTCCATGTCCCAGTTCCCTCCGCTGTACTGGACAATAGAGAGAAATACACAGACTGTAAATGCCCTGACCTTCCCAAAGGGGAAGGCCCATGGGACACAGAAATGTGGGTTCTGCTGTAAAAGCCATTTAATTAGAGGATTTGCTCACAAATTGCTACCTGTATAAGGCCCATTGGCATTTAAACATCAGTTGTCCCTTGAATGTGTATGTCGCCACCTTCTGGGCTGTAACACACACAGGATCCACATCTTCCTCCAGTAAGAAAGGACAGCCACCGAGGAGGTTGGTGACTTGTACATAACACTGTGTTCAAACAAGAGGGCTTGGATATGTGCTAATCGATTCTTATCAGTTAATTGAATCAGTCACTGCTCATTTACCTGGCACTTCTGATGCTGTCTACAAACAGCCTTTCACAATCAAGATCTTCCAGATATTAGATTCCTGACTGAATAGCTCCCTTCCAAACCACCCACAATGGGAAAGGAACATTCACATCTTATAATCTCATGTGAGGAAAACAAACAAACAAAAAATACACAATAAAAGCGTGCAGAGCACAAGTACAAATTTAGGACTTAACCCATTTTCTCTGGTCTTAATTGAAACATTAAGGGCTTTGTATTGTCTAATGAAGAAGATTTTCAAAACATTAGAGAAGCACTATATGTTAGTATGATTTCAGGGACCAAGTGAATCAGGGAGATTCTGCAGTAAATCACTGGTCCTTGAGAATGAGGATATCTAATGCTATGGCCAATCAAAGGGCTTTTGGTCACCATGAATGACAGCTCAACACCTCCCCTTGTATTTCACACATAACAGACAGTGATGAGGTTAAAGGCAAGAGGGCAATAGACAGAGATCAGCAACCAATTTTTTTGAAATATGACCCCTCAAATACAGCAAAGAACGAAATTTTAAAAGAAATAAATAAAATAAAGAAAGAAATCAGAAGATTATTCCTCTCACATGCAGGAAAATTGCTGTGTCAAATCACCTTCCAGGAATCCTATCCAATTCCATGTCCCCCACCCTGTCAAGTCATAGACATACTGTGGAGTATGCTCTCTCCACTTGGAGATCCCAGCCATCCAACTGCAACCAAAGAGAAGGATACATGGAAAGAAAAAGTGCTTGCAGACTTAAAGCAGGAAAGCAAATCAAATTCACTCACTATTCATTATTTCTACAAATATTTGTACAGTTTTTACTCTAGGCCAAACACTAGGGAGAGAGTAATAAACAAAATATTCCCATGGAACATACACACTGTTAGGGAAAGACCTAAAAAATCAGGAAAAAATATCTGTGTCAGATGGTCATAAGAAGTGGTAAAAAGCAATAAGGTAATGGTCAAAGGGTTTTTATTCTAAGAAGAGGCCATGAAAGCCTGCCTCCATGAGGGGACATTTAACCAGGACTTGAAATGAGGAAGCCAGCCTTCACAATATGCAAAGGGAAGAGCAAGAGGGCCGAAGATAGAGCCCATGCAGAGGCCCTGAAGTGCTCTCATGCTGGGCATTGTTCCAGTCAAGCAAGGGGGACAGGGTCTGAGGGAAGGGACCAAGTGATGCAGACTGGGATCCCTAGCAAGCAGATTCTGACGATGAAGATATTGTGCAGAAAGTTGGCTTAGGGTATACTCTTAGGATCAACCCTTATAAAAGGAAAGGTGAAGACTCAGAGTGGAACAAAAGGAGAAGTTGGGCCATGACATGGTCTCCCTCAAGGAGCCCTCAAGTCAAAGGGACCCTTCAGCATTGCCCCCTGTATCACAGGCTCTATGCCCATCCACCCACCAGTCGTGGGGTTCAGGCTGCCCTAGGAAAGGGGCACAGACTTGAGAGAAGCAAGTAGCTTTCTCCACCAGTGGGCAATTTCCATAGGTGGCTGACAACTGCAGGAACAGTTGAAAAGGAAAGTTGGAAAAAGTTGGAAAACAGTTGGAACAGTTGGAAAAAAAATTTTTTTTTTTTTTCCAGAAGGAAATTTTGACAGTGCATCACATCACCCACTGTACAAAGGGGGAGAAGGCTGAGGGAAAAGGACAGAAATACATAGGGAACCAGATTTTTTTCAAAGACAGATAGAAGTAAGTTGTGCTTATCATGTGTAGTTAGTGGAAGGTTTGAGGAGACACACAGTCAGCTCCTTTAACCTTCATCTCACAGGTTCTTCATCTGCAGATTCGACCAATCTCAGTTCAAAATTCTTTGGGAGGAAAACTGTGTCTCTACTGAACATGTACAGTATGGCAACTATTTACATAGCATTTACATTGAATTAGATATTCTAAGGAATATAGAGATGGTTTAAGGTATTTAAAGTATATGGGAGGATGTGTGTAGGTTGTATGCACACACTACCCATTTTATATAAAGGACTTGAGCATCGGAGATTTTGGTATCCAAGGGAAGTTCTGGAATTAATTCCCTGTAGATAACCAGAGAGAATTTTATTTTCAAAGGATCATTTTAGCTTTTTGAGAATAAACTGCTGAGGTGGGGGAACAGGTGGAAGGTTAAAAATGACATCATTGGTAGAGAACTTAAACAAAACAAAAACTGCATGAGAGAAAAAAAAAATACATTTTCAGTAAGGGCAGGAAAGTCACCACAGAACGCCAAGGTATTATTGGAGAGTACCAGCTATTGTTATTTTTTTTAAAAAAGGTGAAAAGGAAAAGCAGGGAACAGATCTATCTAGACAAAGAGAACACAAGAATAAGGCTCAGCCAGTCATATTTGGAAAAACATAAAACAAGGAAGCTCTTTAGTGCACATGAATCAGAGATTCAAACAAACTTCTTAGCATGTTTGGGGTAGAAAAATGGAGGATCGGAGCCTTTTTGATGGTTCTCAGGTGAGCTTGGAGTGTATATGACGTGGTGCTGTTCAAGGTAAAATTCATCAGGGAACTGAGGAAAGAAAATGAAGAATCTTTATGTTGAAGGCAGGGGTGCTAGACTTGGGATGCACCAAAACCCAGCTGGGAGATGTTCAGAACAGAGGCCCAAGCACATGAACACAGAATAGGCCTTGGGCCTTCGAGTGTCCACTCAGTTTCCCAAGTGAGGTTGACACCCACTAGAACTGGAAAAGTGCTTGCTCAGTAGAGGACTTCCCATTGCAGCCACATCCAGGTGGTTTCCCTCAGAAAGTACCACTCAGAGGGCACCGTTCTCTTCTTGTTCCCATGCAAAGACAGTGTCCATTAATTCCTATAGCGTTCTACATGTTATCTGTGTGTGGATTCCTTAATGGAAAGACCAAAGATCCAAACTGGGGATCTTCCTGGTGATAGGAATAGTTGGAAAATATATCTCTATATGTGGAGAGATTGGGAGAGATTTATCATAAAGAATTAGCTCACATGATAATGGAGACATGTCATCTCCTAACTTAGTTCTAACCTAACTTAGAATCTAACCTAACTTAGTTCTGAGTCACCAGTTTAAAGGCTAACCTCTTCCGAAAGCACCCTAACATTAAAAACCCAGAAATAATATTTGACCAAATATTCAGGTGTACCATTGGCCTAATTATGTTGACATATAAAATTAACTATGATAGAGGGACACAAAGCTATATAACTGATCTAATTTAATTTTCAGAAACTTAAAGGAAAAAAGATGCAACCCTACTGCTAAGTCAAGCTAGTGTTGATAAGCTTGCAGAGAGGCAATCTTCCACATAAAACCTCAGAAATATGTCAACCAATTATCCAAAAGGTTAAGGGCTAAATTAGAGCTCTGTTGCCTTGGAGACTATTTTGATAAGCAGGTAAAGAAACTATTCAATAGAAAACCAAATCAAGATGAACATAAGCAGAAGACAAGGAATTTTGGTAATTATTCTAACTTATACTAGCTGTGAGACAAAAACCTATCATGCAAGAAAATATTGAACTATTTAACTCACTGGCTAAATTAATAAAGAATGGGAAAGGAAAAAGAGTCCCAGAAATAATTTAAACAAGAAGTACTCATATTCAATAGAAGGGAGTTTTAAATTACTATATTTCACTACACCTGGAGAATACATAAAGATGCTCATTAATGTCCTCTAATAATCACCTTAATTGTTAAAAACAAGAATATTTATGTTTCAGTCTTTACGGATAAAAATTAAAAACAAGTTACACACAACAAAAGACAGATTAGAAGAAAGAATGTGCAGTGGTTTATGGAATAAATTAATTTATGGCATGTGTTGAGAGAAGGAATTGCATAGGTGGGGGAAGGTTGTGCTCCAGAATGGATGACATCTGAGCAGAGACAAAGCCAGCAACTGCAGCATTGGACACAGAAGCACAGCACTACTGTGCAACAGCTGCACCTGCAATGCCCCTGCATTTGTAGGAAATATCCCCACCACCCCAAATATTCCGAGACCCTCGAGTAGGCTGAAAGGAACTGGGCTATGAACATATACAGAATGGTTCAAACTAAATCCTTCCCGTGGATTTTTTACGTGGTCTTTACCACATATCCCTAAAGGCCATGTGCTGGTTAACACAGGAACTGGGATTCTAACTCAGATCATTTAGGATTAAGTCACACTTTCAACTTTTATGCTGCATTGCGAAGTACAGGAAAGGAAAGGAAACATAAAATAATGCTGTGTTTTAAATGTTGTGCTAGTCAGCTTTTCATTAATGTAACGAAATACCTGAGATAAACAACTTATAAGGAGACAAGGTTTATTTTGGCTGATGTTTTAAGGGTTTCAGCCCATGGTCAGTCGGCTGCATTACATTCCATCATGGCCTCTGGGAGACAAGAGAGAGAAAGGATAGGCCAGGGTCCCAATATCGCCTTTAAGTGCACATCTCCAGTGACATAACTTCCTTCTAATAGGCCCTACCTTCTAATAGGCCCTACCTCCTACATGTTCCACCCACTCCCAATTTGTCACAGGCTGGTGAGCAAGCTTTCAACACACAGGACTTATGGGACATTCAAGATCTGAATTATAGACAATGACCTTCCAAGAGTTCATGTGTTAGAAAATTAGTGTCCCAATTCATATGTTGATGGCATTTGGAAGTAAGGCCTTTGGGAAAAGAGGAGAGAGACTTGAGTTGGCACACTTGCCCCGTGGTACCATATGCTATATTATGATGTAGCAAGAAGGTCCCCAACACATGCCAAGTATATGCTGGCACCATGCACTTGGGCCTCCAAACTATGAGCCAAATAAACCTTTATTATTTATAAATCACCTGGCCTCGGGTATATTTATAGCAATAGAAAATGGGTTTAGTCAAATAGTAATTGTAAAGGCATAAATAATTAAAATAAATTTTAAAGTAGTAAAACTGAGGGGATTCTGGCACAGAAGACCTTGTTAAATTAGAGAATTAAATGATTCTGCAACATAAAAATATAAAAGCAAAAATTATGGGGAGAAGCATTCCATTTAAAATTTTAAGGGAAAACAACGTGGTATAATACATTAGCAAAAGTAGACAAAACCAAATAGCAAAATTAATAAATATACAACCTGTTTCTCTGAAAATACTAATAAAATGATGAGACAAAGTCATACTGAAACTCATCAGGACAAAAGACATAAATCAACAAAATTAGAAAGAAGGAGGGAGATGAAGCTAGCTCTATATAAGATATTGTTTTAAATTGTAAGCGAATATCGTGCACTTTTGTAATATAAAGCCATTGAAAAACTCAATGGAAAGAATAATTTCCTATAAGACTATAAAATACAAAAAAAATGACACGATAAGTATAAATCTAAACAGACTAAGAAATGATAGATAAATTGGAAAAGTTTTTAAGAAATTACTCAAAGGAAGGCTTCATTTCCTCTGTTTTATACACTGACTTTTTGTTTTTATTTCTGGCACTCCTCTGAGTGACAGGGAAACTCAGCCAACATCTTTAGTAGGGGGGATATTAGGCTGGCTTCCTACATAAACTGAAAGGCTGTGGAAGGAAATGGGATCACAGGTTTCCTCCAGTCAATGAATATTCTAACAAGCTAGATGTAGAATAAGAGCTAAGGAGACACCAACAAATGAGCACTAGAAAGCTCCTGCACCCAGACACATTAACCAGCTTGTCAAAGGGCTCACTCAGGACATTGCTGCAAAAACTTCTTCATGACTTAGAACTGTGGCTAGCCTCCAAGAAGAGAAGAGGCTGGGATCAGAGCAGCCAGTGAGTCACCAAAGAATCTATGGTAACCTCCCCTCGATTTATTGCCCATTACAGTTCTCCAAGGTCAACTATGGTCCAAAAATAGAGAATAAAAAAGTCTCAGAAATAAACAGTTGATAAATTTTAAGTTGCAAGCCATTCTGAGTAGCACGATGAAATCACAAGCCATCCCAATCTGTACATGAATAATCCCTTTGCTCAGCATAACCAGACTACATCTGTCACCCACTCTTAGTCACTTAGTATAGTTACTGTGTGGAACTGTCCATGGTTTCAGGCATTCACCAGGGACCTGGAATGTATCCCCTGGGGATGAGAAGGGAGCTATTAAATTCCTTCAATCTCATAAAACAAGATCATGTTAGTTAATGCAGCTCCCTATTCCCAGACAAGGGATCGCAAAGGGGGTTCAATCTGCTATGCCATTCAGCCTTGGAATCCTAAAGTCTCTTTGGATTTTATAAATATAGGTACTTAACCACTCAGAAAAAGGACACCAGGAGCTACGTGGAATTTTCAGCACAAAGGTCTGACAGACACCAGGCAGCGAAATGGACACCAACAAGACTGCTGGGTTCTGCCCAACTTGAGTCTGAAAAGAAGAAACCACAAGGATCAGCAAGAAGAAACCAAGGCAGCTGACAGTTATTCTTCTCAGCTGAAACAAGCTCTAGAGAAGTCTAGAAGTTGAATCTAGAAGACTAAAACCCCCAAAATTCTCACCTGAAGTTATGAGTTATAGACAATGGGAAGTTTTTTTCAAGGATTTTAGAAAAAAATATAATACTCTTTGGAAATGTAGGTATAATAGGTACTGGGCTGAGCTTTCAGCAATTCTGGTTCTGGTGAGAAAGCTGCTGCTGCAGAAACCCACAACCATGCTGCCTCTGATCTCACTCCCAAAACAAAGTGGGTGCCCCAGATCCTGCTCATCTCCCAGTGGCTCACATTTTTCTGGTAGAATCTAAGTCTGATGCCAACACCCCAACAAGGTACTTGCTGTGGTTGTGGTAGGTATATATATTAATGGAAAGTGAGGATTTACAAAATGGTAATTTTCAAAATGAAGCACAAAAGATTTGGAGTATCCATGAATAACCAGTGTCAATTACTATAGATGTGAGCAAGTTACCTCTGTTTTCTATACTCTGTAAAGGAATATGTAGTCATAACTTATTTTAGGTGATGTGAGAATTAAATAAGAAAAGTACATACATAGCAGAGACTGGAATATAATTCTCCCTAAGTGTCAGCTCTTGAAGACAACTGCCTAAATATATAGGTAAGTCTGTTAGTGGTTCATCTTGAGTTTGTTCCCATCTCAAAGACACTGAATTAGAAAATGTGGCTTTATGTATCATCCTGCAGTAGGACCAAAAAAAAAAATCACCAAAAATATTTACAACAAGTCTGGCTAAAAAGTTAAAGTATTCAACCAGGGGTCCAAGAAAACAACCATAGAGGAAGTTATACCTGACTAATTAGTTATACTAATTAGTTATAACTAATTAGTTATACCTGACAGCAGAAGCCACATCTCTTCCCCACTAAAGAGCAAGAACACTGTGCTGAAAAGATGCTCCATTGTTAACTAATATCTGGTCAAGCCACAAGAAGAGGTACTGCGGCAACAAGGACAAACACCAAAGCTTCACCTGCAGCTGAGTGTGACCACATGGCAAGCCGGAGAGGTGCTTTTCTTTCTAACATAATGACATTTACTTGACACACAGATCACATGGGATGGGCATTATAGTCAACCCTTCAGTATCCGTGGGAGATTGGTTCCAGGGCCCCCACAGATATCAAAATTTTTCTATGCTCAAGGCCCTTATATAAAATAATATAGCATTTTCATAGTACCTATATACATCTCCAATATACTTTACTCATTTATGTGTTATTGGTGCTGGGGGTAAAACCCAGGACACAACATATGGAAGGCAAGTACTCTGCCACTGTGCTCTTTCTTCATCTACTTCCCATATACTTTAAATCATCTCTACATTTACTTAGAATACTTAGCAAAAAAAAATGTAAATGCTGTGAAAATAATTGTTACACTGCACTATTTGGGGGGAATAATGACAAGGAAAAAAAGTCTCTATAGGCTCAGTGCAGATGCAATTTTTTTTTCCTGCATATTGTTTCAATCTGAAGTTGGTTGAATCGGTGGATAAGCAACAGACAGATATGGAGAAACAACTATATCAGTTCTTCCTTTTACAAATTAAAAAGCTGAGGCTGAGAACATTCCAGGATTTTTCCCCAAATGAATTAGAGTTTAAATCAAACTGCTGCCCGCCTGACTCCAAAGCCTTGGTCTTTCTCCTGTACAAAAAGCCCTCCTGTCCTGGGAAGCTTGCCAACCCCATGCCTTTCTGTGGTTGATTGTCCTACATTCAACCTGTCCACATTCCAGTGTGATTGACAGGGTCCAGGTGCTAGGCCTTTCCTTCAGCTCACACTTCTTCAAAACACTCCCTGGCACTGCCTCCTTGGTATCTGAGTGCCTCATAGTAGGCTAACCCCTTCTTCCCCACAGACGCCAGATCCCCATGATCCTTCTTTTCTTTTTTAACATTTATTCTAATTAGTTATACCTGACAGCAGAATGAATTTCAACTCATCATATACAAATGGAGTATAATTTCTTATTTCTCTGGCATACAATGCAGAATCACACAATTTATGCAATCATATGTGTACATAGGGAAATAATATCCATCTCATTCCACCATCTTTCCCACCCCCACACCCTCTGCTCAGTCCAAAGTTCCTTCATTCTTCCATAGCCCCCACCCCATTATGGATGATCCTCCTTTTCTGAATTCAGTCAGGGGTCCACTGACCACCTTCAGCTTAGACCCAGCAGACCCTATAGATCTGACAATTAAAAAATGAATGGATTAAAACACAAGAGAAGCAAAGTCTCTTATGTCCCCCTGATTCCAGGGCATCTCTGTGTGAAATAGTTGAGGACAGAGTGGAACCTGTTGGTGCCTTTCCAAATTCAATCACTCCCCTACCAGGCAAATGCTTAGTGCTTATTCTCCTTGTGATTTCCAGCTTATTAAGGCTGCTGTGATAGTAGTCTGTGCTTTAGATCATTAGCTACTTGCTCCTTAAACGGAATCCTTTAGCTAAATATAACAAGAAGCCTTTGGTAGTTTGCACTAATTGTGTTGAGTTGCTTTGTTAAGGTAAATAACAGAAGAAACTACCAGAGTATACATATAAAGCCCATAATTTTCTTGTTTGACCCAGACAGTAAGCACTTCAGGCATTGTTTAGCAGGCTTATTCAGCTGTCAGCTAAATGGGATGACTGGTCATGGGGTCCTGCTCCAATGAGAAGCCCAGCTGGACAGCATTCAATCACATACTCCCTCCTGCTAAGAGATAAGGATCTGAGGTTCCTGAGTGCATGGATTTCAAATTGGGAATGTAGCCATATACTTGCTTTGGGAGGCAGCCAGGCAGTAGGAGACTGGTTTGATTGTCACAGTTCTACCTAGTGCTGGGACAGCAACAGAGAAAAGAAAAGGGATACATGTCTACATGTCCTCATCCCTCAACTGTTCCAACTATTCTTTTTTTTCCTTCACCGTGATTACAAAGTTTATTGTTTAGAAAATAAATTGTGTATTTTTCATAAGTCAGAAGATTAATTGTAAATACAGTTCTACTACAGTGCACTGAAAGGTTTTTAAATGTTAAACAAAATTTACATCTGGGATAAATCATAATTGATCACAGTGCATTATTTTTAACATTGTTAAAAGTTTATTTAGAATTTTTACTCCTATGATTGTATGTCAGATTGGGCTTACTTTGAGTTCATTTTATTCTTACTGAAATACTTTCTTCCCTGTGATTTTATAGCACCAGCAGCATCAGATGATTTTCTACTGAATTGACTGCTCTATGTCAGTCTCCTTTGCTGAGTCCTTTGCTACTGGGATTCTGTATTTTAAGAGTTCCCCAGTTCAACCCTTGAGCAACTTTTCTTCTCCGTTTGCATCCTGTACTTTTTTTTTTTTTAAGAGAAAAACACATCATTTTAAAACAGTTAAAATTACTTATAAGTGATTAGCTAGCATAGTAATTTATAATACAATATAATCGCAACAATAAAAAAGGTATTATAAAATCTAGTCATGGAGAAGGGAATAATCAATGTTTCCTGTAGGGAATTAATTGAGAACTTCCTAAGACAGCTCTCTCCTCTCAGATGTGCAGCAACTGCCTATCAGCCTGGTGGTTTTCCAATCCTCTTTGACCATGGAATCATGGAGTGTCACAGAATCATAAATGGCAGAGCAAAATGTAAGGAGACATTTTGCACAGGTTAATTTGTGGAGGGCTCTTCAGTCTATAATGCTCCTCCATTGTGTCACCTAGTCGATTCCACAGAGTTTAAAACCTGCCTTTGGTCCTGCATTTGGCAGAAAAGAGAAGAATCGATTTCAGCTTTTGTCAAAACCCAGTGACATCATGGAGCCTGCAAAAAATATTTTGACGTTTTGTTTTGCTAGACCCATGTCTGGAATATACGTGGTGTTTCAGAAAGCCACGTAATTAGCTGGTTTATGTTCAGTCGCAATGCAATCAGCTTAATCTTGTATTTCTTGTACCTGTTTAGAATCAATTACATTTTTGGTCTGTCCCTGAAGAACAAGGAAATCCTGTGGGAACAAGAATGATTGTTGCCTCTTCCTCAGATCCTCCTGCCCCTGGGACCTCTGCCTCCCTTGTGTACTCAGGTTATCCTTCACCAAACTGCCTCAGTCTGGCCTACAATTGCTGAGTAACTCCTCTTTTCCAAACCTGTGATAGATGTAGGGGATATTGAGGCATTGTCAGGATTTCAAGGGTGATTTTCCAGGGACAAAAGACAAGTGAGAGAAATCACAACCTATATCTCAGCTGGAGGCCAGCATTGTGCCGAATTCTAAAACAGATTTCTGGACTTTCCCAAACACTTCATTCTTAGCAGAAATCAACCAATTACTGTTAACCTCTCCCAGGCTTGATAATGGTTTGTCATTGAGTAAGAAAAGGTACGCGTAAGTTTAAGAATATGTAACAAAGAAAACAGGAGTGAAGTGATGTGATGTCTGGAGTTTACTTTAAATAGTTTACCCAAAACATAAAGAAGGGAAGGAGGCTACATGAAGTAAATGGGTACATATCCTAATAGTTGTTGATTCTTGGTGATTTTTATACAAATGGTTTTAATTTTACTTTTTAAATTTATGTTTTAAATTGAAATTTGAAAAATTTGCTTTCAACTACTACATGTACACACCTCAACAATTCTTCGAGAGGTTAATATTTTCTTTAGAGGTGAAACAGTCTGGAATGCGCAAGGGTAAAATACCCTTGTGAGATGCTCGTGAAAATTTGAACATGCTGAAAACTCAGATGTTTTGGGGGTGGATTGCTTTTCAGGCAACCAGTGTGTGGTTAAGAGACCAATGTGCTAAAGTGGCATTTCCCTAAAGCTCTTCTGTACAATGGCAGGCCAGTGACAAGTGCCAAGCAAGAAATGGTTCCACTGTCATGTATACTTAGGGAACAGCTGCACGCTTGGGGTTCCTGCTCAGCAAGTCACACATACATTAGCACTTTATAGTCTCTGAATCCTACAGGGACAAAGGAAAAGAAGCTTGTTGCTATCTGACCTGGTTAGTTGGAGAGAGTAGGGAAAGATCCAGGCATAGGAAAGGGAAGGGAATGCACAGCCATCCATCCACCCTTAAGTGCATATATCTGCTGGGCATTGAGCTGAGTGGCTTCCATGGTATCTGCAAGAGATTCTCCTATTATACATTCTCACAGCACTCTGCACTTCCCCAGCTGTGACATGCATAACACTCGACTGTGACTTCTCATTCAATAATTCATCTTTCTTGTCATACTGTGAACCTGCATGGGCAAAGACTGGGTCACCATTCGTTCACCACTGGTACCTACCACTGACATCCCTTTTACTTAACATGACTCTGATCAAATTGTGGGCCCCCTGATAAATATTTGCTGGATAAATAGATGTGCTATATCACTTGTTCCCTAGAACAGCTGTAGGAGATACTGCTCTCCCAATTTTACAGATGAAGGCCAGAGAATCATGGAGATGCAATAACTTTTTCAACGTTTTCAAACTAGGAAGTGGCATATATGTCATTTGTGATTATTTGTATTGATTCTTAAAATTCTTTCCAGCCTTCACTAATGAAGACTGTAAAACAAAACTTGCATTTCTAAGGAATAGAGTACAGAAACGATAAAACAAATCACTTTGCAATGGAGAACTTGAAGACACCTCTGGACCAAAGTTAACATCACCCATAAAAAATAAATCTATATTACATGATGCCTTGGGACATGTGATAAGAAGGGCATATCACTTCTGTGGTTGGTATATTCCCCCAAATTCATACTTTGCTCTTATCATGAAAAACTACCAGATAAACCTGCATTGATGTGTATTCTACAAAAGACCATTATTCTTGAAAAGTGCCAAAGTCGTAAAATCAAAAAACAGAGCAGTACTCATAGGTTTGGGGCAGATTAAAAAAACACGATGACCATAATGCAACAGAACATCTTGGACTGGATCATAGAACATAAAGGAACATTAGTGGAGAAACTGGGGAAATCTGAATAACATTGAAGTTTAGTAAATGAACTGCACCAGTGTTAATTTCTTAGTTTTAATATTTGAACTAGGTTTACATGAGATTTTAACATTTGAGAAAGGAGGATGAATAAGGAGGATGAATAATCCTATATCAGATTTCTATGTGTAGTGCAAAAAATTACCACAAATTTATGACATGTGATACATACTTATTATCTCCATAGTTCTAGAGATTAAAAGTATCACCAGCTGAAATCCAGGTGTAGACAGGACTGCCTTCTTTCTGGAGGCCAAGGGAGGATATTTTTTCTTTGCCTTTAAAAAAATTGTGGTGAAATGTATATAACATAAAATTATCATGAAAACCATTTTTAGGTGTGCAACACACTTGTTACATTAAACATTATTGTGCAAGCAGCATCATTGTCCATCTCCAGAACTTTTCTTCTTCACAATTTGAAACTCTATATCCATTAAACAATGTGTTTCTTTTCCTTCTCTATTTCCTATAACCTATTCACATTTTAGACTCATGGCCCACTTCTGTCTTCAAAGACAACAGCAATAAATAAATAAATAAATAAAATTCAACTCTTTTGTTCTCCAACCTCCCTCCTTCTCTTATAAGTACCCCTGTGCTTATATTTGACAGATCAGAAAAAAAATCTCATCTCAAGAATCTTAATTTAATCATATCTATAAAATTCTTTTGACATATAAGGTGATATATTCATAAATTCTATGGATTAAGACATAGGCATATTGAACAAGAGGCATCATTCTTTCCTGGTTATGTGGGTCTCTGGGTATTATTTTTGCAAGTGTAAAATCATTTCAAAATATAACGAGATAAAATAAACTAATGACTCCATAATAGTTACAGAGATTGCATTAAAATCACAGTTTTGTAGATTGTCAAGGTTAGATAGGAACTGTTAAAAGTAGTCCTCTTATTGACCCAATTGTAGAGGTCTTTCAGAATTCTCATCTTTAGAAAAATAGATAGAGCTCTCTGAAAATGATTCCTAAAAATCTTTCTGGAAAATGCTTGGCATTGAGCTGAGACCAAGAGCTCTTTCAGCACTCCAGAGAGAAGTATTTGGTCTGAACCCAACTGTCCATGGGGACCTATTGCTGTCTCCTTCCTGTTCAAAGACCTATAGTCTCCCGTAGGTGTTCACTGTCTCCAGATGCATATTCCCACATTGCCCTAAACAACAGTATCTGATCTCAGACTTTGTGACATTGGATCCCAAACATCTTTCTTCCACTAAGGAGGATAGAACAAAGTATATTAAAAGGGTTAAGTAACAAGAAGTTGGTGACTCTGCTAAAGTCCCTCCCCTAGAGCCATAATGAATCTCAAACATATTGTTCAATGGGTACAAAGTTCAGACTGGGAAGATGAAAGAGTTCTGGATATGGGTGGTGGTGCTGGCTACACAGTAATGTAAAGGTACTAAGTACACTATACATCTAAAAATGTTTAAAATAGGGAACTTTTTGTTATGTGCAGTTCACAGGATTTTGAAGCGTGTCTCCGTACAAGATGCCTTAGAGATCCCAGCAAAGAATCTATCTTTCAGATCTTTCTTTTTATATCTCTTTCTTAACAAATACCATATGACCTTGTAGAATTTACCCTCGATTATCTCAGCCCCTAAACATCATGAGAAAGAGGTTGCTTGGAGAGAAATCATACTTGCTCATTACTCAAATCACTCATTCACTTGCCAATGATGAAGAAAATAATGGTTCAATATTTATATTTTTTACTCTAGACTCAAGTGCTACCATTTGAAGACCACCCCTGCCCAAGACACTGGAAGGGCACTGGGTGGTGTCTTACACTCTAAGATAAATAAAGTTCCAATAAAAGTGACAGTTTTAGGAAATGTATGAAAACTTTCTTGCCCAGGGGTGTTCTTTTTATGACCTGTACCTGGTCAAAAATGAATTAAATGTTTTCTTGGCAAAATTCAATGACTGGATAAATGACTTTGCAATGAAGAGAGCAAACAGAAAAAACAAAGCATGGGGTGAGATGGGGGAGGGAACATATAGGTCTAGGCAGACTCAGTGAATAATAAGAGAACCAGCAGAAAAGTGATCCTCTCAAAATAATAATCTGGTAGTGGGGGAGAACAGCTTTTACATTATCTGTTTTATATTCTCAATAAATTTCAAAAATTATGGTCTTTAAGAAATAACAATGAATGTTCATAAAAAGAGCATAAAGATCCACCTTGTTCCTGAGAGATTCATGAGTACCATGAGAAAAGAAGAATATTCAAAAACAAGAAATTATCTTCAGTGACCCCCAAATTATTTTTTTTTAACTTTCAGGTATATAGAAACCAGAAGAAATTGGATTGACAGAGGAATCAGAAGAGTATAAATGATAGTCAATTGGCCAAAGCAACAGAGATTAAAAAAAAAAATGTTCTAAAATAACCCAGGAGAAGATTAAGCAAACACACACACACACACACACACACACACACACACACAGTAGGCCAGAGCACTATCATGGTAATTGATTTAAAACCTGAATCTTGCACAGCTGCAGAGTTACTTCTTTCCCAAAATCCCCTCCCCCAAAAACCAGAGTTTCTGGAATCAGAGGCCTTTGATCTAATGCCTAAACCCAGTAAAGCACTCTCTCTAAAGAAAGTAGCTTATGTGTAAGAGAATATCTCCTGATACATGTGTGGTGACCTCTGAGAGAGAAGCTGCCCAGTGAACCAGCTCCAGAGCTTCTCTGTAGACACTGAGAAGGAAAGAAAATGCAGAGCGACAGCTACAGGTAAGAAAGTTCTCCCAGTGGGCAGTGGAGGGGTGCCCTTGGCCTGCCAGCTGCTCCAGTCCCCAAGCCCAACAAAGTAGCCTTCTGTGCATTGCTTCTCCCACCCACATGGAATCCACTGTTTGTGCTTCCATGAAAAAAGATGCTCATTGGAAAACCAGACGCACCTTCATTCACAAATGCACAGCAACTTGGATGTCTAGCAACACAATCTATGCAGATAAAGGAAGATGGGGTTTATTTATTTGGGGGAAGTGGTGAAGACTTGGGAAAATGGGTAGAAGAAATCCAGAAATCCATTCTAGATATGTTACTGTGGGTATGCTCAAAGCACAAATATCAGCTCTGTTAAAAACACAAACGTTTTAAACTCTCCTCTCAAAATCTCTAATTGGATTGAAAACAAAATATAAACATATGCCACTTTTATAGAACACCACCAAAACAAAATGATACTGAAATATTAGAATTAAAAGGTTACTCAAGGTTATAGTGACTGGCCACAAATGAATATAACTCAGGTGTAGCCATTTTAGCATCAAAGTAGAATCCAAGGAAAAATGCATTAAGTAAAGAAAAGGTTACATTTCATAGATAGAAAATACAACCCCATAATGAAAATCTAACAATCACGAACTTTGGAAATGAATTACATAGCATCAAAGTGTAAAGCAAAAACCATCAGGAATGCAGGAGAAAACTGACAGTACCTATTACAGAAGAAGGCTCTTAGTGCTATGAAATGTCAAAGATGGATTAAGTAGGCCAAGGCAAATATATAAGGAAGTAAATAAACAAGCAAGCAAATAAATAAATAAGGACATGGAGGTTTTAAACAATATAATGGACAAATGCAGAAGATTTTTATGGTATTTACTTTGGATATTAATCTTAACCCAACTCTTTTCTCACATTCTCTCTCTCTCTCTCTCTCTCTCTCTCTCTCTCTCTCACACACACACACACACACCCGCCTTTCCTCTTCCACTTCCAGTTTCCTCGCCTATTTTTTTAAGACGTGAGGAAGCTGAAATATATACATTTTATGTATATGAAATATATATATTTTCCAGGTTACTTCAAATCCCTCAAAAATAATGAAGAATATAAATAAACAACCAGTTAAGGAAAAAAATTGTTCTGAGGCTGTGAAGGAACTCACTCTCACCTGAAGAGGTAAGAGAGATGCAAACCCCAAGGGGCACCTTTGCTCTTGCTAGAGGCAGAGCCCTGAGCCTCTAAGTGATGGTTTTAGGACTGGTCTGTGACCCTGCTATTTTTATTCATGAGGCACAGCCTCCCTTGGCCACTACTAGAGTTTTGCAGCTCGACAGCCTTTGGCTCTGGCACAAAGGCTGGTATTTGGTTATTATTTTGGATTTGTTATACTTTTCCCCTCCTATTTGTGAGAGTTGTATATATTTATGATAGGGACTATGGACAGTATTTTTCAATTAAACTCCCAAATGAGATCTGAGAGAGTTCAGACTTCTGACAACAATTGCAAGTTGAAGGGGTTCCCCAAAGCACCATTATGCGCGACTTAACTGAAGGATTCGGGGAACTCACTGGAAACTTTTATAGTCAGGCTAATCAGCCAAGGGATGAACACATAGGACAGAGTCCTGGTGACACACAGATCACAGAGCTTCCAGTTGCCTCCCCTGAGCAGCTAGGCACTGTCGCTCTCCCAGTGAGGACAGGCAACAACACACATGGAGTATCATCAACCTGGATGTCCACCTGATCTCCAGAGTTCAGTGTTTTTACTGAGGCTGTATCATGCAGACATGATGGATGGATGGCCTAAGTGGTTCATCTCAGTCTCCAGTCCCTCTAAAGGCTGACTATGTGACCCAAAGACCCCGCCTACATCACATTATTGATTTTTTCCCCACTCTACGACTCTCTAGTGTGGCCAGTCTCCAACTGAAGTCATATTGTTATGCTCTCTGCCATGACCCGAGGCCCCCACAGAGACACTCCTATCAGGTTTGACATTCCAAGGGCTTAGAAATAACCTCCCAGAAACCAAGGACAAGGGCCAGATCACTGGGCCTTCAGCTCAGGAAATGTGTATGGAGAGTTGAAAGAGGTCAGAACTGGAGGATAATAGAGTAAATATTAACAGCACTAGCTGGCATTTACTAAGCTGTTCCATATGCCAGGCACCATGCTGTACCCTTAATGAATCACTACCCTAGAGGGTCAACACCCCAATTGAACTGCTACACATGACGTTGGGAGGCCATGTGCCAGTACATGGTTGTGGTAAAAACTGGCTCTTTCCTCTGTTGCCTCTATTTTAATGAATACAGATTGAAAATGACTAAAAACATGGCCCAGTCTCTAAATTCCACTCCAGGTAACTTTGGGCAGCTGCCACTAGAATGAAAATTCATGAAGGCAAGGAGCTTAATCTGCTTTGCTCATTAAGGTACCTTCAGCACTGGAAAACTGCCTCACACAAAGTAAACTCAATAAATAATTGTTAACCATATGAAAGTTATCTAAACTGAGCCTTATTGTCTAGTGTTAAATATAGTGGAAAATATTTCCACTTCATAGGGTTGTTGTAAGGATTAATAAGTTAATGCAGCAAGGCTGCTCAAAAATATAGCCATCGCTGTCAGTACCATTATTGTAATTAGTATTATCAACTACAGCAGGACAATAGGTTTGGACATTGAGGAAAGTCCCATGTCTTAGTCTGTTTTCTGCTGCTCTAATAGCACCAAAGACCAGGAAATTTATAAATAATAGAGATTTATTCAATTCCCGTTCTAAAGGGCAGTTGTCCTAAGATTGAGGGGAAGGCTCTCAAATGGCAATGGTCTTCTTGCTGTGTTAGACCATGGTAAAAGAGCAAGCAAGCATGCATGAGACAGGAAATGGGGCCAAATTCATCCATTTTGTTAAGAACCCACTCTTATAACAGCATTAATCCATTCATGAAGGCCTCATGATACAAACAGTTCTTCAAGGTCCCACCTCTTAATACTGTCAAAATGTCCATTAAATTTCAAATTGACTTTTGCAAGGAACCTGTTCAGAAACGGAATCTGTATCTGAATGGAGTAATCCATACTTCTCGCAGTCTACCTGGAAGGACCCAGTCTAAGTACGCCTCAAATGTGGAAGGCAAAAACCCCCACACAGCACAGACTTTTGCTCCTCCTTGGCAAACTGTGCCTCAAATATATAACTTGTTTTTCTGTTTCATTCATTTCCACTAACATCTGAATGTGTCCTTCCATTTTATCTTGATTTATCTTATTCTTTGAATTTTTAAGATGCATAATAAGTTTATTTTTAGCTTTACTTTTTGGAAAAAGTAGGTATTTGAGGCTATAAAATTTCCTCATAAGCGATCTACCATAGGTTTTGCCATGATATGTTTTCACTGCTTCCTGGCTTGTAACTGTATATTTTATTCTTCGTTTTACCCTATGATCGACCGTTGATTCATTCTTGAACTAAAAATTCATAATCCTTGACACAAATTTCCAAATACATTTGGAAATATTTGAGCTGGACTATGGGTAGAAATGTAAGCCTTATACCCTCTAATGGCCCCAAATTAAGTTTTAAATCAATGAGGCATGCAACATTCGAAGCACTGCTTCTGGATTTTCATCCTGGGATACCAATGTAGCAAGATTGTGATATGGTTTGCAGGGGTGCCTCCTGTGAAGCCCTTATTTTACCAGCACTTACAACAGAATCAGTACCTCTTTCTAGGGCTTCCCTGCATTGGGTGAAACCCACAGTAGTGCTCAGGAGCCTCTCAGCTCTCTGTGATGCACCTACTAGTATTTGTAGCTTGCCACTGGCTATGAGGGCCCCCAAGAAAGGTTTTTCTCACTAGGCCCAAAAAAAACCATGCCATCTTATGATTTTACCACTGTTAGGTTTTCATTTTTAAAATTCAAGAAAGTTCTATCTTTATAGTTACTTAAAAAGGTTTAGGAAAGTTTCCATGGGTCACCTCCTCCACAGTAATATTTTTTTATGAGCTCATTGTGAAACAGCTTATTCCTTTATTCACCAAGCCTCAGCCATGGATCACACCAATTCTGGTGGGTATTAAATGAACCTGTTAGATAAAAGGCCAGCATTACAGACTCAAGGCCCAGTACCTTTGTAGGACTCAGCCCTTCAACCAGTGAAGCTCAGCTTGGCCAGACCTCCAAGTTTCCAAAACAAGAGAATCCAGGAATGGAACCTCAAACTCATTCCATCTTTTCCTCACACTGAGAATGTCCCTTGCCTCCATAATTCTCCCATTTACTAACTTGAGTAAGTCTTTCAAAGATACAAGGTCCCAGTAACCTCACCCATGAAGTAGGGTGATACTGATCCCTTCAAATTGCTGAGGCAATCAAAGGGGAGAATGTATGCAAACACTCAGTATAGCACCTGGCATATATATGCAATAAATGTCAGCCTTTATATTCTTAATATTGCAGTGGTGATGGTGGTGGCTAAACTCAGATGAGGTTCTGAAATGCTCTTTAATGCATTCTCAGCTACTGATTGTGTGCAACAGCATAATTTAATAGAAAAATGGGAACTCTTAGGTGTGCCTGCGAAAGAGAAACATGGCTGGGAATAATCCCAGTGGAGATGTGTCCCATCTTAAGGAAGTCATATTCTGTCTCTGACCATCAGATCCTGGTGATTCACAAACACAGCTTTCAAGTGTATTTTGGACACAGAATGCACTTGAAAAATATTTCACTTATTTGCCATATAAAAATTAGATTTCATATAATTAGTCCAGTGTATTGCAGTAGTTATGATGAGGATCATTTGATGAAATATACAAAGCTTAGGAGAATGGGATTGGCTATGTCAATTTATATTGCCCATTCAGAAGACAATTTGATCACACATGCACATACACATATACTACTTTTTTATGTCAAGAATACTAGGTGAAAGTGTACAAAATTGCAGTTACCTAGGACAAATAATTCCAGAGACCTAATTTACAGCATAATGACTGTAGTTAATTATGCTGGAAATTTGTTAAAAGAGCATATTTCAGGTGCTCTCGCTATACACATGCAAAGGCAACTATGGAAGGTAATGGGTGCAGTTTGTAGTAATTATTTCACTATGTATATCAAACATCATGTTGTACACCTACAACATACACAATTCTTATGGAGAGAGAGAAGAAAAAGATTATTTACCCACTTTCTTGTAATAATTATACTTGTAACACTGAATCCTCAGGAAAAAATTCTAAATGCAGAGAAATGTTTATTTGCAGAGATATTTATTTTATTTTCACTTATTTATAAAAATGAAAATTGAAAAAACCTAAATGTTCAACAATTGCTAAGTAATTTATACTATTCCCATCTGTTGCAATATTATGTAGCCATTAAAGTTGTTTATAAAGAGGTAGTAATAATGCAAAATGTAAAATCAAATGTGGGTAAAAGTCATAATTAGGAAAAAGTAACTAGGCAGAGTAAAAAACTGAAAGAAAATTGGCTCAAATGTTGTTATTGCTTGTCTTTGGACAGTAAGATAATGGGTAACATTTCTCCTCATCCTTTTTTCCTTCACTTTCTAAATTTTATAAAATATATTTTTAATGAAACAATTACCTTTGTTTTAAAAAAAAACATATGTAAAACATATTAACTAAAGGAGAAAAAGAGAACAGATGAAAGAACTTTCATTCCCCCTCTCTCCTCCTTTGACCCTTCCAAGGTCATCCCCCCCAAGAGACTAATCTTCAGGAAGGTCAGCTGCCACATCTACCTTATTAAACTCCCAGCAACTAGACATTTGGAAAGGTTTTACTATTTTCCAGCCCCATGTCTCCAAACAGGGACTTAATATTCTATAAGCATTGGATCAACAGGAGTGAGACCAGATGATACTGGCCAGATCTCACTGCATTCTATCCAAGGGGATCGTCAGTTTCAGTCTTCATTGTATATCCCTGTTGCAAAATTAAATCAAAATGTCCCACTGCTTTCCACACTTCCGTGTCACTCATCCCAGAACTCAAATGTTAGTCTCTCAATGGTGCAGGATCCCAAGATTGCAAACCTGTCTAGTTCACTGGAGCATATTGTAAAAAAATACAAATTAATTTGAGAAGGCCAAAGATTAACTCTTGGGAAAAGGCTAACTTTCAGAGTTGACTCCTTAACTGTCCCACAAAGGTAATTTTAAGTTCCTTTCCTACAAAGCAATATTTATCACACATTTTTTTCTTTTCCTAAGTCAAAGATTTCCCTTGGACAGCTCACATTTTTGCAAATTGGCTTCTATTTGTAGCTATTTGGTTTATTATCACTGGTTCAGGGACAATTTAGAACAGACTTTGGCAGGCTCTTATGATAACAATCTGCCCCGTGGTGCTCCTTATGGAAGACACCTGCTTTGCCAGGAAGATGCATTAGCTGTGGGTGACTGAGTAGGAACACAATTAAGCTGTCAAAGTTTCTGATGAACCCTGCTGAGCCTGGACATGGTAAATTTCAGGGCTGCCTGTGTCTCATATTGGCCATGGGGCCTGTCCAGTCAGAGTACCCTGGTTCCTTCCTTCCTACATTTGTGTCATAAAACATCATTGAAGACACAGGATACTTAGGAAGGAGAACAAGACTTGAGAGCCTTGTTGATAGTCTCGGGCTGCTTATTTCACTTCTAATCCTTTCCATAATCATTCTAACCCAAGGGAACCCAGTAGTCAACCCATTTCCAAAACAGCTCTCAGAAGTTTCAACACTGCCAGAATGCATTTCAAGAGGGGCCAGTCTTGCTCCAACCTGGATTTTCACCTAGGACAGAGGCCTCTAACTGTGATGGTCACAACAATAGATATGAATATATCACGTATCTAAATAGAAGACTGCTGTTCCTGGAGGTAGTGAAGGCCACATGTGAGATTTTCTGAATCAATAAATTGTTTTTCTGTCCACTACTCCAGCCTGTTCCACCAAGAGCCGTTACAGTTATAATGATGGAGAGCTTAGGATTTTTTTTAAACTCAGTCTATGTAAAACAGTAATTGAAAACAGCATCAAGGCTATGTTGCCTTAGAGTTGTAATTCTTCCTATTTATTTCCATCTGAGTTCACTCCCACCTTTCAGTTTTCTTGGATTTCTAACAAAAGGAGGGAGAGATTCTTGACTTTAGTTTTGTTCTTTCTCAACAGTGTTCAAAAGACTATAACTGCTCAGCCACTGGCCTGTCACCCCTCACCCTTTATATATAATATTATTTGGTGCAAAGAGGACAAGCTTTGGATTTACACCCACCTGGCTACAAATCGATTCATTTAAGCTGAAAAACCATGATCTCTGGTAGTATCAAGTACTACCTTATACTTTGAAATAAAAGCTAAATAAAAACATCTGTAAAGTACTTGGTATTTTCTCAACGGATTTTAGCTTCTTCTTTCATTACATATATATATATATATATATATATATATATATATATATATATATATATATATATATATATATATATCATCATTTACAAGTCATTCAGATCCCAACTCAAGGGTCATCTCCTTAAAAAAAACTGCCCCCACTGCCCCCACAACCACTTCCCATTCAAAAGTACCTGCCACCCTCCTCACTCATGAGCACATCCTCTTTTGGATGTCAGTTTGCTTCCTCACTCATCTGTCTGGTCACTTCCTTCATGTTCCTTTTTGCCATCTTCTAAGTTCCATGAGGGAAAGAAGCTTGTGCTTTCTCACTAGGGTCTGCAGTGCCTGGAGCAGCTCCCGAGACACTGCAGAAATTCATAAATATTTGTTAGATGAATAAATTCTAAGCATGGCCTCTAGCTGAGAGGACCCCACAGTGTGGACAGGAAAGCACTGGTCTGGCTTTGTTGTGGTACAGGGCTTCAGAAAAGATTCACAGGCACACCATGGCCTTCCAGCACAGCAGGGGTCTCAGAACTCAGGCCAGGAGCTTTTTAGCCCACCTCTCAGACCTCTGGTAGGCCGCTGAGTCTGGGAGGAGCTTCCATCAGGTCAGATCCTGCTAAGCACCTTCCCACTCTAGGCCCCTTAGAGGGCTTCCCAGGGCTTCCCTGCAGAAGCCCAGACATGACATGGAAGAGCAGGAGGAGTCCTTCTTGAAAGGAAAGGCTGGAAGCAGAATGAGCCAATTACATGTGTTCCCAGCCACAGAGACTGAAAGCACAAATCTTGGGCATGTGCCACACAACACCTTCTGTCTATCTGAGAGCCAGATCTGGCCTCAATTATCAACTTCTGCTTAACATTTTTTTGATGGAAAAAAAAAAACAAAGCTTAACTCTGGTAAGAGTAGAATATTTCATGGTTGTTTTGTTGCTTCTTAGGGAAAAAAACTGAAACAAAGTGCCAACTTAATACTTTATTAATAAGCTAAATAAATAAATAAATCATCATATCTTCATAAAATCAGAATAATTAAACTAATACTCCATAAAGTCAGAATAATTAAAATAATACAAAGGTGAGTAATGTAGCTCATACATTACTATTAAGAGAATACATTGCTATTTTGGAGAGGAATTTAGAATCTTAGAAATATTATATCAGGCCTGCCATTTATGGGTATTCAAGTTGTGTTTGCACAACTCCAGGGGGCACCAACTATCTTGAAATATTATGTATAGATATTGAGTCAATTCTCCTGTATATGGCAATGGAGTGGCTGATGAAAAGGGTGTCTCTAATTTTCACAAAGTTGCCTTACCAGCTACGAGCTAGAATAATTTAAATACATGAGCACAGTAGCTCCATTTCCATGAAATCTATACTAACTAAAAAATTCTCCAATGTAGGAAATGTTTTATTTAGAAAGATGTTCATCACAGCATTATTCAAAGACTGCAAATAACCTAAATGTCCAATAGTAAGAAAATGATTAAACCAACTGTGGTACACACAATTGATATTTATGAACTGCTTATAATAACACAGGAAAAAGCTTCAGCTATGTTATCATTATAATTTTATACTTAGGGATGCAAAATTGTGTATACAGAATGATTACTACTATGTAAAGCAAACAAAAATTTTTAAAAGCTATTCATAATGATGTACATATTAGCAGCAGTTGTTTAGGGTGTAGGATTACTGTTTTCGCCTAACTTAATATATTTTCCAAATATTTTAATGAGTGTGTATTCATGTTCTATTGAAGTGTCTACCAATAAATTTTTAGAAGCAAAGAATACTTAGACATTAGAGGCAGAATTCAAATCTTCCAAAATCTGGTTGCTGAGGCACAAAGACATTGAAGCACCTGATGTGGTGGTTCAGCATTTGTGGGAAATGTTTCAGAACCTTGCCTGAGGAAATTCTTTTACAACACCTGCTCCTACAATTCTCATGGAGAATAGGGGCCAGGGCATGGAAAACTCTGACGAAGAAGAAAGAGGAATTCCTGCCACCAAAACTTAGAATACTCTGTATTATTATTGCCTTCAGAAATGCCTCATTATTTGTCCTCAGACCCCCAATGTCTCAAAGAACAGTACCTCTCAAGGCAAAGGAGAGAAAAAAAACCTTATTTTCAAACATCCTGGGGCATTTATGTTAGGAATGTCCCCAAATATCCCCACTTGATGTCCATAAGAGAGAGCAGTCATGAAGTTATTGTAAATTCCTTTGAAATTATTGGTATTCATATACTCATACCTTCTCCTTCTCCACTTTTACTACACAAAGTAATGGGTTAGTGATTTGAGGTTAAAATGGTCTATTTTGTGCTCCTAGGATGCTATTCCTAGGGAGAAGAGTGACTGGGAAGGCTTAAAGGTTGGCGTTCTCTTATAGGTCAATACTAACAATTATACATCTCAGGCTCCTCACCCATTCTTTAATTGGTTTTCTCCCAATTAAACATAATATGTAGGCAGAGCTTGCTACAGTCAGGCACAAGTAAGTTTTATTTAAATTCATGGTGCAGTATACTGTGGACCAGTCAGGTTTACATTTCTCACAATCTCTATTAGATCAAACCACTGATCCAGTCCTGCCCTGGGTCCTACCCACTTGGTTATTCCAAGTAGTGCTGAACCCTGTTCTGATATCCCCATATTTTTGAGGTCTTTGGTTTTTGAGGCTTGACTTCAAATGATACTCTACCTAGCAACTCATGATATAAGCAGCATGAGCCTTTAGGTGCTACCAGGAGGCTGCTACTGCATTCCTCTCCCAATAGATTACTGATGCCTGCCTTTGATGAATACTTTTGAGAGTCTACAAGAGGTCAGGCGTGTGCTAGGGTCTGAAGATCCCATGGTGATTTTATATAGTGAAATAAAAGTTCCTGACCCCAGAGATGTTAGGTCCCAAATGGATTAGTAAACAATACACTGAAAAATGAAGAAATAATTGCAGATTTAAATAAGGGAAGGAAGTAGTAAGGATGATGAAATGCAAGAGAAGAAATTACATCTGAACTGAAGGATGGGAATGAGCTGATTATGCCAATTGCTGGACTAATTGAGAGCTTTCCAAGGTCAGTTAGAATTTCTCTTACCCTATAGGCATGGGTTTGACTTTAGAGTCTGATTGCTTCTCCTGACCCTGGCCATGCCTGCTGCTCCTAGTCTCTCCTTCTCCAGTGGATCTCCTTTGATTTCACCATATGCCTTGTAGGTGAGCTTATAAAAGTTATGACTTTTGTGAGAACTATATGATAAAGATACCAAAGGGTTGAGGGTAACCTTGAGGATGGGAGAAAGGATTAGTCATTGAGAAAGGATTCTCAGATATTAAAATCACATGAGAGACATATGATCATTATGCTCTTCTCCCTGATGCTGATTCAGTATTTCTCAGTAAAATTCAGGAATCTAAATCTTTAACTTGCAATCTCAGGAGATTTTAATATAAGTGATCCTTGTTGAGAAATAGTGTTCTAGAAACATGAAAAATAATGTTAAGATTCAGTGTTGGAATATTATTCATATTAAAATAGTTTGGCAGATGCTGTGTGGCATAGCTTAAATGTATGGGATTTGGTTGTCAAGCAAATTCAGCACAAACCTTTACTTACTATGACCTCAGTCTCTTTCATCTGCAAAATAGAGTAAATAAAGAAACACGTCCCTTTGTGAAGATAAAATGTAATAATGTTTTATTGTGAAGATAAAACTAATGTTTAAAGGCATTTTAAACATTAAACCCTACCACACATTAAGTTCTTAGGAAATGAGTGTTTGATAATGCTGATTATTATAATGATGGTGGTGGCGATGAAGATGACCATGGTAATGATAGTAATGATGATGTTGGTAATGGTGATGGTGGTGGTGCTGGTGCTAATGATGGTGATGGTGGTGCTGGTGCTGGTGATTATGAACATAGTAATGATAATGGTGGTGATGATGATAATGGTGATGGTGATGGTGATGATGATGATCATGGTGAGAATAGCTGTCATGATGATGGTGGTGGTGATGATGATAGTAATAGTGATTGTGTTTCAGGTGCTAGTGATGATGATGACCATGGTGGTGATAGTGGTGATGATGATGATGATGGTGATGGTCCTGGTGGTGATGGTAATGATGATCATGGTAATAATAGTGGTGATTATGATGGTAATGGTTATGATGATGGTGATGATGATTATCTTGTTGAGGATAGCTATCATTATGATAGTCAGGGTGGTGTTGATGATAATGCAAGAGGAACATTTAAACCTACATTTTGTTTCAAACAAGGATTGTTCGTTCTGAATGCACTGCATTTTTCCCAGAGGAGGCACAGTGTTTCTGAAATTTCCTATATGAGAGGAAAGACCACCTAAATAAACAAAACAAAATGGAACAGAAAATAATGACTTGGTCATTAAATCCAGAATCCAAATGTTGCAGAAGAAGAAAAGTGAGTCAAAGATGAAGACAGTCATTACACTGATTATTTGTTTTGTTTCCAAGCATTTTTCTTTTTATCAAAGGAGCCCTGATTTTCTTTTGAAAATTCTGCCTTTCCCACTCTCTTACATACCTTGAGCATACTTTCACACCAAAATGTGAGTCCACAAGTCAGGCCTGACCTACCTGAGTTAGAGGTCAGGGCTAGTCAGCTAATAACCCAACCAGAAGTTTTCTAGTTCAAGCTACAGAGCTCTTTATTGAGTTTTGTGAAAAGAGAATTTTTACCATTTGTGCTTTGGTTAGTTAGTTATAAGCCTAAAGATGCAGGGGGCCATCTTTGCCACAAAGCAGAAAATGTCTTCTTAAGAAAACACTCAGCAGGGAGATGTGTAAAAACCCAGAGGCAACACAGTAGAGAGAAGTAAAATTCAGCATCCCATGAAATTTTTGAGCTTTCTATTTTTTTCCTGTTATTTTGATATTTTGAATCTATTTCTACCTGAGTCAATTCTACCCCTTGACTTCCCACTTCTGGAAAATGATGAATCCCATACCCACTTGTGTTTACCCTATGCTGGTTTAGATAGAGTCTATTTTAGTTCCAGATGAAGTATTCCTGAACAATATGGAATTGATAAAGAAAAGTAAAGACAACTGAGAAGAGGGTACATATTTGATAAGAGCCTATATATTACAGATTGTGTATGTGAATATAACATTGAACTGAAAATACATAATCCTAGATTTAACTTCTCAACTGGAGATAGTAATTATTATTCACCTTTGTAGCTACTAAGAAGTGACATGCAGAGAAGGACTAAGCTAGCAAATATAACTGATGGAATTTGAAACTTGCTGGGCTTCAACACTCATACTTTGACACTAACTCAGACAACCATTCCCTATAGGCATTAGAGGGGCTGGAGCGATCAGGAATCTGTCCAGGAACTGGTGTGTGATGAATGCTAGGGTTGGAATAGGACAGCATTGTCAAGGTGAACAATGTGTGTGACATGTCACAGGGCTAAGAACAGAACAGTGGTCTGGTACTTCGCCTCAGAGAGAAGTCCAGCTAGGCAAAAGACAGAGTTAGAGCATGTTTCAGTTAATTCTTCTCTTCATTACACATTTGGAAGAATTTGAATAACCAGTCTATCTCTCCAGGGTTATAAAACAGCTCTTAAAAATAGTATAACCTATTAGAGATCAGGTATATGTTGAGAGCCACAGCCGAAGGGGCCCCAGCAAACTTCCAGCTGCCAGCTGATGATTGGCTCACAGCGGCGCGGCAGGTATATTGTAGAAAATAAGAAGAAATAGTTATACCTGGAACAGATACAAAAGTGATGTATTTGTTCATTCAACAAAACTTACTGAAAGCCCATAGATAATAATACTATGCTGCACATTTCAAAAAACTAAAAGAGGGCTGGGTTTGTGGCTTAGTGGTAAAATATTTGCCTAGCATGTGTGAGGCACTAGATTTGATTCTCAGCACGACATATAAATAAAGATCCACCTACAAATAAAAAAAAAAATTTAAAAAAATAAGAAGAAAGGATTTTGAAAGATTTTACCATAAATAAAGAATAAATATTCACCTGATTTAAACATTACTCAATGTATCTATGTATTGAAACATCACAGGGAACCCCATTAATATATATTTTATGTTTTTAATGTATCGGTTAAATTTTTAAAAAAAAACTTACTGAAAGTTACTAATTCAGAATATTGCTTTTTCTAATAGAACAGAATAAAGACTTCAAATAATTTCAAAAGATTGAGGCTAAAATGGATGATTAAATAAAAGTTCACATTTTGGGTTGAATAAGATTGAAGACTCACTGATGAACATGAAAACTTCTCTGCACCCTCATGTCTAGAGGTCACAAAGGCTGAGACAAGGTCAGAGATTACTGCCTTCTTCAAAAGTAGCCTGGAAGGTAAAGGAAAAATCAGCCTTTAGTGTCTTATATTCATTAGTCAGGTAGCTGGTGGTGACACACAAGGAATTAATGTAGTGCCATCTAGTACGTATCTCAGCACTTTAATTTACCTTTGGTCAGGGTATTATCTCCTTTCAACCCTTTCTCTTAACACTGGCCAAGTCACATCACCAAAGAAAATTCCATAAAACGAGATGAATCAACACTCTGGAATGTCAGTTATGGTGTTAAGTCAGCCAGAGAGATGAGTTATTTTTCCCCACATCTCAACTGCATCCTGCTCTTCGCAGTTAAAGTTGCAGCTCATCCTAACCTCATGCTCCTAGATTCAACAAAGCAATGACTGCATGTGTCCAGAATGGCTATAGACCCCAGTGCAGCTCCTGAGCAATATTGTTGAAGGTGTAAACAGCACGTGTGCATGTGGAGCCCTGTCCATGGCAGGATGTGATTCCTGAATGTGGGGCCCAGGACTGGCAAGAACAGTGTGAACCACCTCTCAGAGGGAACCAACTGGAGGTTCCTGCCTAGGCTGAGCTATCACTTACCAGGGATGGGCTGTCAGGAGGGGCTTTGTGATTGCTCCTAAAACAAGGTGGGAGGTACCCAAGAGCCTCAGATGCTGCAGGATCCCTGTTCTGTTTCGTGCAAAACAACAAGCTCGCAATTACTTCAGTCTGGAGGGAATGGAATTTTGATAGGTACAATTCCAATTTGGGGTGTC
This sequence comes from Callospermophilus lateralis, assembly GCF_048772815.1. NCBI lineage: Eukaryota > Metazoa > Chordata > Mammalia > Rodentia > Sciuridae > Callospermophilus > Callospermophilus lateralis. The sequence continues at coordinate 54,961,214 of NC_135319.1, read as the reverse complement.
ATCCCAAGATTTGGGGTCAATGGACCAATCACAGTCAAACACAAAGAAGAGGGATAGGGAATGCACTTTACCTCCACATGACTGTCACATTACATGGGACCCTATCCCCTGGTCAGGTCAGATTGTTTGAGAGCCAGGGACTGCAAACTAAGATAACAGATCCCCTGATTGGGCCTTCTCTTTTTTTTCTTGTGCACGTCACCAACTAAGAATATTTTGATTGCTTTACTTTAGCTAACTGGATATTATGAGAACAAGAAGTATGTGAATGTACTTTTATGAAACTATAGATTCCTTACCATTCAAGCTATTGATATCTCTGCGTTGAGAGCTATTTACTACCTCACTTCTTTATCGTCTGGGAATAATGACAAAAGTCTAAGTATGTTCTTTCCATAATAGGGAGAAGAAAGGGCATGTAAAGTAAGGAGAACTGAAATATTTGTTAATTACCATTTCTGCATCGGACACCTGCCAGATGCTTTGTATTAATTACTGCATAATCCTCCCAACGATGACTGTGAAAGATGATTAATTATTTCCCACTTGAAGGTGAGATAACTGTGGCTGAAAGACCTAATGTTGCTTGCTCAAGATCACAGAGCTAATAAGGATATTCACTCTCAAATCCAGAGCTCTCTGATTTCTACATGACTACACCAATAGGTCTTTTACATGTGTATAAACACACACACACACACACACACACACACACACACACACACATCCATGGACACATGCAGGCATCTTGATGTATACACAGAGACAAAAACACACAGAGATCTACATGGTCTTGTGCATACACACTTGTTGATAAATACACACGTCTCCAAACTGGCTCAGGCTCTTCATCTCTCAAGATATTCATATGAACAAGAGGCTCCACTTAGTTTACCCAAAAAACAGAAAAACAAGTTTAATATGAGCAGAGCAGTCACTCCATCTGCTCAATCCTGGACTCTTGGCTGACTGAGCCAACAACTGGCACCTGGGTTTCAAGGAGCCCTTGAACATCTGCCTTCACTAGACAAACAGTCATTTACAGACTTTTTCCAGGGCTCTGGGTTTTTCCTTCATGAATGTCCTATAACCCAGTTCCTGTCTTCAGTGAGGGTGTTCTTGACCTTCTGAGTTAAGGTGAAAATGCTAAAGTTTAACATGAGATAGTACTTTGGCCCTTAGGCACCCTAGCCCTCTAGCCCTGGCACAGAGTAGGAATTCAGTAGATGTTTGCTGACTGACTGGCTGACTGACTGACATGGAAGACCAGGAGGTCCCATAGCAAATCCACTTCTGGGTGAAGATACCTGATACCACTCAGAATAAAAACACTGCAACCAACTTCTTCTTCTACTTGCATCCCTTTTCCCTAAGGATAGGGAGGAAACCTTGGCTAAGAAGCTTTGTTGATTCTCCCACTTTCCAGATGGTATGGGCATCCGTGAGCCAGATCCACCTGACAACGTTTCATCAACTCAGACGTCATTCCCCAGAACTGGACTGCAAACATGAGTACCTACCTGAGGCCAGGCACAGGTCTGCTCACCTTAGCTGTTCCTCTCCCCCTCATCCTCACACTGATAATTCCCTCTCTGTCACATCATACCCAGTTCTTTCCATTTGGCTTCCTTTCTAAATCTTTAGGCTTCTTGGATTTGGCTTCTTGTTTACATCTGACTCTTTGGTTTGACATCATTTGTAGCATCTGTTGATAAACACCTAATTCAGCCCTGACCCTCAGAATCTCACTGCAAAAGGCTCTTTCCTTGCTCTCCACTAGAATCTCACTCCTCCCAACATGTCACAGGTGGAGCAATGAGTCTACGCCCCATATACATATACACACAAATATTGAGAAAGGAGAGGAGGACAGGGACTTCTCAGAATCCCAGGGGCAAAGAGGATGCATACGATCCCATTCCTCAGCAGCTGTACTCTGTTGTGCTGCCTCTAATTTAAGTGTCAGTACAATTTGCCCTTATAAAATTATACCTTCTCTCCCTTCCGCCACTAGGGACCGCATCTGTAACCACGGTAACAAAATCCAGGTGCAGCAGCACAACCACCACTGTTTCCATGAGAATAGAGAGCACAGAGAGGGCAATGGGAAGGAGAGGTGCTAAAATGATTTCATGAGCCCCAGGTTTACCCAGGATCCATACCCATCCTCATTTAATACTGCCCAGGAGAGGCTAGGAGCACTCATGTCTGTTTTACAAGGTAAACACTTGGAACACTCTTCTAACTACTCTTCTACTTCACATCAAATCTTTGCTCCATCTACTTAGTTTAGCTAAAAAAAAAAAAGTGGTCAATGTCAGGAACAAAACCACTGAAGCCATGTTGACTTACCTAAGGCCGGGATGTTTCCTGGAGAAACAGACCCCAATGAGCTTGCTTTTCCAGTTGAGTGAGGAACTCTCTCTCCCTCCTCTGTCTGTCTGTCTCCCTCTCACCTCGAGCCTGTCCCTTCCTCTCCCATGCACTGGTGGAAGAGAAGAGGGAGAAGATTCGAAGCAACTCCCATTCTTCGATCACCAGACACATAAATAACACACCTAATAATTGCACCAACCATGCTCTAGTGTGCAGGTGCCCGTATATGCATCTATGCCGAGGGGCATATTATTGCATGACTAAGTGTATATTCAACTGTGCATACATAAATATTTAATTAATCGAATAAATCATTATAACTATCAAAGCTAAGCATGACCAGGGTTTATGGCTCCCAAATTTCTTTTCATTATGCCAAAGGATTCCACAAGCAGAATCTCAAGAACTGAGCAGAGGCAATAAATAAATAATAAATCATAATGTAATTTGGCTAGCATTCAAGACACGCCATAACCTGGGAAGAACAAACAGGAAGTCACCTCTGCTGAGAATCTACTCTGGGCTGGAAGCAGCCCAGATATGCTCCATGGGTCAAGGGCCAGCCTATCTTGGCCCCTGTAAAGTCTATGTGACCAAACATGGTGTCCTCTTCCTGAAGGCACACAGGCAACTCACCAATGGTTGGATGTCCTGTGTCCATTTATGGAGTTAGGAACATCTTCTTGAGGACAGAGCATGAATGAAAGCAGAGAGAAACAAGGTTTTAGGAAGATTCTCTAAACTCAGATACATGCCCAGAGAGAATCCTTTGTTTTGATGTGGTAGGATCTCCTGGTCTCCATGTTGGCAACTGCGCTCTTTATTTCTGACAAAGTCATATCCAGTCATTGTCTCTCTTCTTTGTTTTGGACTTTCAACTGCATTTGGACTATACTGACCACTCTGACCTCAACCAGTTCAGTTTCTAACTTTATTATTGACACATAATTGAAACTCTGCTCTGCAGAAACTGAGACCTAATCACTCCTGCATTTGGACGATTCCTCCTAGATCAACTCGGTCATGTCCAGGGCTCAGCCCCTGGTACCTGCTGTGGCCTTCTGTATTTGGATTCATCATGACACTTCAATAACAGGATGTCAAATGGAACTTTTCTTTTGATCCAGCAGGTCAGCTAAGTCTCTCAAGTTGAAAGTAATGAAGTAGGAAGAGATCCCTAGCAACTAAAGCCAAGCAACAGACCAACAAAGAAGCATTTTTAGAGTTTAAATTCTGGGCAATTTTTTTAAAAAATTACATTTTATTTTGAGAAAATTGTAGATTCCCAAATGGTTGAAAGAAATAATACATATAAACAATAACAGTTGGAGACATCAATATCTTTACTTTTCAAAATGAAGAGAGTAACTAGACAGAAAATAGAAGGCTTGAACAATATTATATACCAACTAGACCTAACATTCATCTATTGAGCCCTCCATTCAGCAATAACAGAATGTACATTCTTCTCAAATGTACATGGAGCAAACTCAAGTACAGCTTTTGTGTTCTGAGATTTAGAAAAACACAAGTCTCAGTACAATTAAAATGACTGAAATCATTAAAAATTTATTCTCTGAAGATAACGGAATAACATTAGAAATCAAAGCACAAGAAAATTTGAGAAATTCACAAATATATAGAAATTATATTAAACTCTCTTAAGTAACCAATGAGTCAAAGGAGAAATCAAACATAAATTAGAGTATTTTGAAATGAATGAAAATGAAAACACAACATACCAAAACTTGTGGAATTAATCAAAACAGTGCTCAGAGGAAATTTTATAGTTGTAAGCACATTTATTTAAAAATAAAGAAGATCTCAGATCAATAAACTTCTACCTTAAGAAGCCAGAAGAGGAAACTAAAAGAAAGTAGAAGGAAAAAATAAAGACTAAAAAAGAAGTAAATAAAATGAAATAGAAAAACAGTATAAAAAGCTAACAAAACCCCAAACTGATTCCTTGAAAAGATTAAAAATTTGACAAACTTTTAGCTAGGATGAACAGAAAAAAAAGAGAGAAGGCTCAAACTGCTAAAAATCAGAAATTAAAGAGGGTCATTATTACCAACCTTACTGAAATAAAGGATTATAAAGGGGTTTTATGAAAATTATGTGCCAGGAAATTAGGTAATCTAGGTAAAATGGATAAATTTCTAAAAAGATAAAAACTACTAAAGCTGTTTGAAGAAGAAATCAAAAAATTGAATATGCCTGAATATGCCAGCAGAATAGAATAGACAATATGACTGATATATGTACATTCCATGTATGTATTATATATCAAAATGCATTCTACTGTCATGTATGACTAAAAATAAATAAATAAAAATTTTTAAAAAATTGAATATGCCTATAACTAGTAAAGCTATTAAATTGATGAATTTTTTTAAAAGTCCCAGGAAGAAAATCACAGGCTTCATTGGTGAACCCTCCCAAACATTTAATGGCAAATGGAAACAAATTCTTCAGAAACTTTTGCAGAAAATAAATAAAGACGAAAAACTTTCAATCTTGTTATAAGACCAGAATTGCCCTGATGCCAAAACCAGACAAATATATTACAAGACAATTATAGATAAATATTATTTGTGAATATAGATGCAAAAGTCCTCAACAAAACACTATGAAATTGAATCCTGAATATGTTGAAAGAATTACATTCTATGACCAACTGGAATTTACTCCCTGGCATGAAAGTTTGGTTAACATACAAAAGTCAATAGATATATTAATAGAATAATAAGAAAAAAACCTATATATCATTTCTATAGATATAGAAAAATGCATTTGAGAAAACTGAATACCCTTCAAGATAAAAGCACTCAATGAAGGAGGAATAAAGAGAAACTTCAACTGGATAAAGGACATGTATGAAAAATCTACTTAATACCATTTGTAAATGTTAAAGACTGATCCTTTTCTCCTAAAATCAGGGATAAAACAAATATTTTTGCTCATTTTTATTCAGTATTTTATTGGATGTCTTAAGCACAACAAATGAGAAAATGAAAGGAGAGAGAAAGAGAGAGAGAGAGAGAGAGAGAAATGAAAGGTCAACCATTTGGAAAAGAAACAAAATAATGTCCATTCTTACATGACATGATCTTCCATATAGAAAATCCTAAGTAATATGTAAGAAAAAAACCTATTAGTTAATAGTTAATAAATGTAGTCAGCAAGGTTACAGGATAAAAGTCAAATATACAAAAATCAGTTGTATTTCTATACACTAGAAATAATCCAATCCAAAAAAGAAATTAAGTAGTATCATATAGGATCAAGATGATAAAATGCTTAGGAATAAATTTTTTAAAAGAAGTGAAAACTTATAATTCTTATCAAAAGTATATATTCAGAAATTGATATACTAATCCTAAAATATACATGGAAATGTAAGGGACCCAGAATAGCAAAACAATCTTAAAAATGGAAAATAAAGTTAGATAACTCTTATTTCCCAATATTAAAACTTATTACAAAGCTATAGTAATAAATATTTTTTATACTAACAAAAGAATAAAGATCTACTTCAATGAAACAGAACTGAGAGTTTTTAATTTTGATGAGAGTCCATAAAAAATACACACATTTATGGCCAATTAATTTTCACCGAGTATGCTAAGATAATTCAAAAGGGAAACAATTCCATAATTTATATTGAAAGTGTCTTGCTAAATCAAAGAAGCTAGACACAAAAAGCCATATATTATATAATAACACCAAAGTGAAGTGTTCAGAATAAGGAAATATATAGAAAAATAAAGTATATGAGTGGATTCCAGGGGCTAGAAAGAATAGGGAATAACTGCTAATAGAAACACGCTTTCCCTCCAGAATGAAGAAAATAATCTAGAACTGAATAGTGGTGAAGGTTGCACAACCTTGTGAAGATATTAAAAAGTGTGCCTGTTAAAAGATGAATTTTAAAGTAATGGAAACTTACATCATTTTAAAATAATGCATAATCTCCATCTAATCACAAGTAAATGTTTGACACCTGCAAACTGAGAAATGTTTTAGTTAAAAAAAAAAAAAAACAAGGAAAAATATTTTTCAAAAATGGTAATGCCATAAAATTAGGTAGAAATGTTCCAGATTAAAGGATAACAAAAACTAAATGTAATACCTGATTCTAGATTGGATCTTGTATTGGAGAGAAATGCTTTAAAGGACATTATTAGACTGCTGAATTGAAATATGGGATGATAGATTAAATAAAATAATAATATTAGTGCAACTTAACAAAATTGATAACTACATAGTAATTATATAAGAGGATATATTTTGGGGGTGGGGAATACACATTGCAGGATTTGGGAAAAGTGAAAAAGAGGAGTGAGTCACTGTCTATGGAGTGAGAACATGCAACTGATAAAGCACATGGGTAAAAAAAAAAAAAAAAAAAAAAATTGAAAGTGAATCCAAGCCAGGAGCAGTGGTTCACACCTGTAATCCCAGCAGTGCAGGAGACTGAAGCAGGAGGATCAAGAGTTCAAAGCCAGCCCCTGCAACTTAGTGAGGCCCTAGGTAACTCAGAAAAACCCTGTCTCTAAATAAATTTTTTTAAAAAAGTGAATCCAGAGAGATTCTAGTACTTTCTGTAAATTTGAATATTCTGCTAAATAAAGTTTTTTTAAAATACAGAGATCCAGGAAGACACAAGACTCGCACAAGGCAAGTAGATACTATCTGGAGGGGAAAAATATCCCAAAATATTCTCAAGTTCGGAAAGGATCCTGAACAAGAGGATCTTCCAGGATACCAGGTTCCCAGGAGTGCTCTGCCTCATAGGGACTGATAGAAATCACAAAGAGGATGAAGAACATCATGAGTCAAAGTGATGTTTTGAAAAGTAATCTCCTGCACCCAGGCTGTAGAATATGGTTAATGTAAAACTAAACTGACTAGTTTTTGTTTAAACTCACGATCACTGACCTCTGGGGGCCATTAGGGCTGTTGCAATTCTGCAGTCCCTCATCCTTTCCTTCTCCCTTCTCCTCCTTCATATTTTCTCCCCTCTTCTCAAACCTTCGACACCTTGTTCATTCCCAGAAGAGCAAGCAGTCTGTAGTGAGCAGTCCCAGGTTCTTTTCCTTTATATTGGACAGCATTAAATGTCATTTCTATGGTGACAGCTTCCAAATTCAAATCTCCAGCCTACATCCCTAAATTCCACTTCTCAGATTTCAGAATTCAGAAATCAAACTCCTGTTTCCCACCAACTTTTACTGAACCCTCTCTCTTCAGTCTTCCCCGTTTCAGCAAATGGCAAATCCAACAGACTAGATACTGTTTTTATCATTTATTCCTAATATGACCCATCAATAAACCCCATTGGATTTACCTTCAAAGTATCTAGAATAAGATTGTTTTTCATCCAAGGAACAGTTAGATGCTCTCAGCCACCACCATCTGCTACCTCAATTGTACAATAACTCCTTAACTGGTCTACTCACGTCTGACCTTGACACCTGTGTTTATATATCAGGTGAATACCTTATGTATCTGCTCTCCCTTACCTTGTCCTCACTGCTCTGCCTCCAGGTCCACAGCCCTCCATCTCACTCACTCCACCAGTCACACTGAGATGCTGGGGTCCCTCAACTATTTGGTCTCCTCTATTGATATTCTCTTCCTCATATTTCTCCATGACCACTCTTTTATTTCCCCTAGGACTCTTCTCAAATGTCACTTCACTAAAAAATCCTCATTGACCACTTCATGTGAACCTGCAAGCCCCATTCCCAGGAATCCCTATTCACCTCTTCTATTTCTCCTCCCCTCACAGCCTTATTATTTTCAGATACATTGCCTCACTTTCCTTAAATAAAGTCCCGTGAGGGAAAGGACATTATCACACTGGTGTAGACCCAGAATCCAGAACAGTACCTGATACAAATTAAGAACATGAATTTTGCATTTCTCTAATTGCCAAAGATGTTGAACACATTTTCATATATTTGTTGGTTAATTGTATAGTGTCTGTGAAAAAGTATTCAACATCTCTAGCAATTAGAGAAATGCAAATCAAAACTACTCTAAGATTTCATCTCACTCCTGTCAGAATGGCAATCATCAAGAATAAATAAATTGTATTTATTTATTTATTTAAAATCGCCAAGAATAAATAAATAAATAAACCAATGAATGTTGGCGAGGATGTGGTGAAAAAGGTCTACTCAAACATTGCTGGTGGGACTGAAAATAGGTGCACTATGGAAAGCAGTATGGAGATTCATCAGAAAATTGGGAATGGAATCACCATTTGACCCAGCTATCCGACTCCTTGGTTTATACCCAAAGGACTTAAAATCAGCATACTATAGTGACACAGCCACATCAATGTTTATAGTAGCTCAATTCACAATAGCTAAACTATGGAATCAACCTAGGTGTCCCTCAATATATGAATGGATAAAGAAAATGTGATATATATATATATATATATATATATATATATATATATATATATATATTCAATAGAATACTACTCAGCTTTAAAGAAGAGTAAAATTATGGCATTTGCCAGTAAATGGTTGGAGTTGGAGAATATCATGCTAAATGAAATAAGCCAATCCCACAAAATCAAAGGCAGAATGTTTTCTCTAATATGTGGATGCTAATTCACAATAAGGTGGGGGGCACTAGGGAAGAATAGTGTTACCTTAGATTAGGTAGAGGGAAGTGATGGGAGGGGAGGGGAGAGGATGTGAGGATACGAAAGATAACAGAATGAAACAGACATTATTACTCTCTCTCTGTGTGTGTGTGTGTGTGTGTGTGTGTGTGTGTGTGTATAACTGAATGACCAATATGATTCTACAATATGTACACTCAGAAAAATAAGAAATTATATCCCATCTATATGATATATCAAAGTGCATAAATGCATTCTACTGTCACGTATAACTAATTAAAACAAATTTTAAAAATACTTAAAAAACAAAAGAACACGATGAATGTTTGCTGAATGAGCGAATGACTTCCTTCTCTAAGTCCAATCCAGGGAGGACACAGGAGGCCAGGATGCATGGGAGGAGGTGGGTCAATGCACACAGGCCCCCAATTCAGTGCTAAGCAGTGAGCAGAATCAGGCCTGAGCAGGGAAAGAGAGGCGTCAAACTGCACCTCAGAAGGAAGACTTGATTTAAAGTGCCCTCAGCTTCTTAATACCTGAAGACAGACTGTTCTAATATCTAAAATGCACCAGGAAAGCTACAGCATCTGCCCTAGTTATGCTCCTGGTGGAGAGGGAAGAGCAAGCAGAATGGACTGAAGGCAGAGCGGGAGAGCAATAAAGCCATTTTGTGGTTGCTCCCTGCCTAGTTCAGTCCATTTAATAAAACCTGAAAGGAGGTGCCCCTCCTCACTGCTGATGCAGACCATGCAGAGGAAAGTTGCTGGCCAAATTAGGGCACAAGCCAGGCCCCACTGGAGTGAAAGACACCTTGCCTGAACAAACCCAACAGTAGCTTCTTCAGTGGGAAGAAGATGTGTGTGTCAACTGAGCCCATGGGGACAGTGCTGTCCAGGGCAAAGCTTCAGGTTTGTCTCAAATCTCCATGAGAAAGTAGAAGGTCCCCAGGCTTTGATAAAATCATGCTGGCCTTGAAGGCTCTGGAGAAGAAAAGCCGTGTTCTACTGATCATGCAGGAAAAGCATGCTCCAGACACGTGTGAAGAAGAAATGGCAAGAGGAGGGTGTTACTGTGGGAACCACATGGTGTGCACAGGGAAACAGAAGGAGTCTAGCTGATATTGAAAGAACAGCAGTGCTCAAGAGACCTGTGAGAACACAGGAGGGCTGGACATGAATGACGACTCCAGGATCTGAATTCTTTAGTTTAGCACGTATGCTTTACGTCCTCAAGTCACCAATGAGCTCACACTTGTTATCTTCACCTGAGTCACTAAAGAGAAGGCACTATAGTCAAAAGCTACATAAGCCAGGCATAGCAGCTCACACCTATAATCCCAGCAGCTCAGGAGGCTGAGGCAGGAGGATCACAAGTTCAAAGCCAGCCTCAGCAATGGTGAGGCACTAAGCAACTCAGTGAGACCCTATCTCACTGGGCTGAAGATGTTGCCCAGTGGTTGAGTGCCCCTGAGTTTAATCCCCTGTACCTCCCCCCGTCTACATAAAACCCCTGAAGCCCCAAGTTGACTTAGTTATCATTTCCTTTGTGTAGTGGTCAATCAACTTTGTTCCTTTATAACCGACTTACACCAATATGTTCTATATGGTCCACCAGAAAATAACAATTATTTTCTGGGTGTTGTGTTTTTGAAAAGCTCCTCAGTGCCAGGACCAAATGTTACACCTCTACACTGGTAATAAACACCTCCATACTTACAGCATTATTTAAAGGAAGCAATCTGTGCTTATATAATGTAGAATTCATACATTTATTAATGTTTTCAACATGCCAGGCAGTATTCCAAGAACTTTACAATGACTAAATCAGTTAATTCTCATAAAGTCTCTAGAAACAGAGTAGTTAAGCAACTGGCTCAACTAGTAAGTGGAAGAACTGAATTTCAGTCTCTAGATATCTGATTTCCAAATCTATATCCTTTAAAGTTAATTTAGCCTGACATACAGAAGCAAAACACTAATTCCATTTCCCTTTCTTGTTCCTTCTAAGCTATTTTCCCCTAAAACAAAATGTGACTCTCTTCCAACTCATTTTCATATTTGAAAGTATTTATTATTTTTTTAACCTTTTGTCCCCCGACCCCCTGCCATCCCGACTTTGTTTGCTTGGTTTGACCCTTCTTTTCATTGTCTTTTGTAAGACCCATCTCCATCACCTCCCACCCAAGATCAACACAGTGTACTCTCTTTCCACTATGTCCCTACTCAAGGCCCTTGGATGCTTTATACTGTATCTTCTTGAAACTGCACAGAAAAAAAGTGAGAGTGTTATGAGTGAAACTGCAGCTTCAGCCTTATAACTAGAATCCTGGATCCCACAAGGACCAAAAGTTGCATAACAACATCCTGGGATTTTTAGTTTTGTTCCCCCAAAAGACAGTCCCTCCTGGTAACCAAGATTGCAAGGATGTTTGCATGTGCTGATGAATAGTGTTAACAGCATCATGCATCTGATAAGGCACATACATATATATGGTCTTTGTCCGGTCTGTTTGTGGTTTTGTCCATCATCCACCAATGCTTTTCAGTCCTCACACAAACATGGTCCTGAGATTGCCATTTCTAAAGCCTGAGCTGCTCACTGCAGGCTGCAGTAGTTGATTCTGAATAATTTTTCCTCTGAAACCAAAAAGAAGAGCTTACATGTTTGCTGTGCACCTAGAGCCCTGTAAAAATTAAGGAAGACTGAAATGGTTCACAAGAGTATAAGCAAAGCATATTAAAAACAATAAAAATGTCACCATAAACTCTGACATGGTGAGGAGAGTGGGTATTTTGGTGGCTTCCAAGTGGTCATCTAGAACAGCTGTCCTCAGCACTGGGTAAGTGAACAAATCACCCTCACTTGAAAACTGAAGTAGTTCACATCCAGAGACAATCCATGAGAACTAAACCACCCTCCATCTGTCCTGTTTTCAGCAAAAATAAAATGTACAGTAAGGATCATGCAAGAGTCTTCCTTACCAAGGTGATGGATATGTTTAGAGCATAGATGGTAGACATGTTTTCACATGTTTACTTATCTCCAAACTCATCAAGTTTTACACATTAATTGTGCATATTTTTTATATGTCAACTATACCTAAATAACATTGTTTTTTAAAATTTTTGGAAAAATATGTTCACCTGACTCATTATGTATGCGATCTTGGAAGGGCTTCAATGTGAGCCTTTAGCTGACCCTAACATGCTGCATCTGTTCGACACATCAATAGTGCCAGCCTGAAAAGGTGTCAGGCAGCCTCGTTCAAGACTGGCATGACTGATCCATGGAAGAAACTCCCCAAGCTCTAAAAACAAAGGAAGGAGGAGGAGAAGAGAGAGGAAGACAAAGGAAGGTGATAGCAAAAAGAAGGGAGAAGCAAGAGGAAAAGGAACAGGAGGAAGAAAGGGAATTTTTGTGCTTGGGTCTAAATATAATTATAAACCATTGTCCAAAGAAAAGAATTCTCATTACTTATTTCATTGAACATCTTGCTTCTTTTTTTTAGCAGAGTTCTTTGGTGTTGATTTTTCTGTTTTCTTTTAGTCTAACTGAATCATCTTCCATCGGAAAATCTTTGGACTGTGGCTTTCTGTCTGAAATAGAAAGAGCTTGGAAGTTGCCACACTATTCTCCTAAGAAAAGACTGAGCATACTATAAAAAAAATTATAGGAGGTTCCTCAAAAAACTAAAAATAGAACCATCACATGCTCTAGCTATATGGCTCCTGGGTATATACCCAAAGGAAATAGTGTCAGCATACAGAAGAGATACCTGCATGCCCAAGTTTATTGCAGTAGTATTCACAATAGTGAAGATATGAAATCATCTTGGGTGATAAATAAAGAAATGGGGAAAAAATGGGATATACAAACAATGGAGTTTTATTTAGCCATAAAAAAAATGAAATCATGTAATTTTCGGGAAGGTAAGACTGGAGGTCATCATGTTAAGCAAAATTATGCAGACAGAAAGATAAGTATCTTGTGTTTTCTTGCATGTGTGGATAAAACAACAATGAAACAATATGACCTGAAAATAGAAGACAGACTATTAGGAAAGGAGCGGTGTTTGGGGGAAGAAAGTTTTGTACAAGAAAGAGAATTAGGAAGAGAGGATATGATTAAAGCATGATATATACATGTATGAAAATGTCATAGAGAAGCCCATTAATTTCTACAATTAATATGATTGAATAAACATAATTCTAAAAGAGAGAAAGAAAAGACTGAACAAAATAAAATTCAATAACTCTTCTTAGAGCTTTTAGAGAGTTGAGGACACAGGTCAAATCTCTTGTCCCAAATCTGAAGAAATAGAGGAATATCAAACTTCCAGGTAAAGAAGTCACAGATGCAGCCTGGCAGAAGCACTTAAAGGATAGTTGACTAAGTTTTGGAGGCTTAATATGGATTAATTAGAGAGAGAAAAACTCTTGGGTGGGGCCCCACACTTTGGAACATTGGTGGTGGAACTTCATGAGTTTGAACTCTAAGAATCTCACAAAGCTATTGGGGTAGAGATCAGAGGAAAATGTTCTCATGCCTCAGACAAAAAACATGGAGAAGTATCCATGCTGAAGTAAGTCCAGAACTTTCTTTTCTCATTATCAAGGGCCTGATCTTAGGAGAAACTAATTTACCAGAGCCTAGGAAACATGAGTTTCATCCAATAACCAACAAGGGGGAAAAGGAATGCCCAACTTCCCCCACCTCTAACCTCCCAAGGTCATACAAAGAGTGAAGAAAGGGAGCTGAGAAGCACTTCTAAAGTATAGGAAGGGCACAAGCCCAACAAAAGACTGAGATCTGATTATAATAAAATAAGAAGCTTCTGTTCTCTCCACACTTTACCAAAACATCAATGTTGTTTCTATATAAAAACAGGATATTCAGATTTGAAACACTTCAGATTTGAGACACTCAAGAAGGAATCTCTAGGGAAGCTCAAAGACAACTGAGTTAGGAGACACACACAAGACAGTACAGGAAATTCTACCCTTTGATACACAGATATGGCAAACAATAAATAAGCAGCTTAACATCTAGAAAGATAAACATAAAAACTCATAACAGACTATTTACTTCAGCCCCTTTTACCTAATATATCTTACTGAACTTTTAAAAAAATACAGGGTATTCTAAGAAGCAACAAATAAGTGAATAAATACATAAAAATAAAATTTTTAAGGCCTAAAGAGACAAACCAAAAATTGTAAGTAGACTCAGTTATGGCACTGATTTTGGAATTACCAGGTTGTAAGTTCTAAAATATCTATGATTAATATACTGAGGACTTTAATGAAAAAGAGTGGATAATATACAAGAACAGACAAATAATGTGAGCAGAGAAATGGAAACTCTTAAGAGAGGATGAAAGGGAGTGCTGACAAGCAAAAATACATCATAAATAAAGAATGCTTTCAATGAGCTCATCCATAGACTAGAAATGGCCACAGAAAGATTCAGTGACCTTGAAGACACATCAGCAGGAACTTCCTCATTGAAAAGCACAGCAAAGGTGGGACTGCAAATTGGTGCAGCCAATATGGAAAGCAGTATGGAGATGCATTGGAAATCTGGGAATGGAACTACCATTTGACTCAGCTGTCCCTCTCCTTGGACTATACCCAAAGGACTTAAAAACAGCATACTACAGGAATACAGCCACATCAATGTTTATAGCAGCACAATTCACAATAGCTAAACTGTGGAGCCAACCTAGATGCCCTTCAGTGGATGAATGGATTAAAAAAAAGTGACATTAAAAGAGAATAAAATCATGGCATTTGGAGATAAATGGATGGCATTGGAGAAGATAACACTAAATGATATTAGCCAATCTCAAAAAAACAAATGCCGAATATTTTCTTTGATATAAGGAGGCTGACTCATAGTGGGCTAGGGAGGGGGAGCATGGGAGGAATAGATGAATTCTAGAGAGGGAAGAGGGGTGGGAGGGAAGGGGAGGGGGCAGAGTTAGCAAGGACCCTGGAATGTGATGGACATCATTATCCAAAGTACATGTATGAAGACTCAAATTGGGTATCAACATACTTTATATAGAAATAGAGATATGAAAAATTATAGTATATATGTGTAATAAGAATTGTAATACAAAAAAACAAAGTACATGTATAAAGGCATGAATTGGCATGAACATACTCTACCTACAAAGATATGAAAAGTTGTACTCTATATGTATAATAAGAACTGTAATGCATTCCGCTGTCATTGTCATGTATTAAAAGAATAAAATTAATAAAACTAAAAAGAAGAAAAGCACAGCAAAAAAAGGGAGGATAACATCCAATAACCACAAAATTACAAAAGATGTAGTATATAAATAATGAGAGTACCACAATGAGAAGACATAAAAAGGAACAGAAGAAATATTTGAAGGTATAATGGCTGAGATTTTTCTAAAATTAGGGTGAGACACCAAACCATGGATCTGAGAAGCTCAGAAAACACCAAACACAATAAAACATCAAGATTTTGCATGAGGGACATCATATTCAAACTGTAGAAAATCAAAGTCAAATGGTACATTTTAAAAGAAAACACCAAAAATATCTTATTTATAGAGCAAAAAAGAACAAATTAGGTTGGACTTCCTTTATACATCATGAAAGCAAGAACACAGTTAGGTGAACTATAGAATTCTGTGTCCTGAAATGATAATTTCATTTAATAATTTTAAAATGATGAAGAAATAAAGACTACCAGACCCAAGAAAATGGTGGATTTATAGTCCCACATAAAAGTAGGATACATCATAATATAGTCACACACACACACACACACACACACACATATATAGCATAATTTGGTTTATTTTATTTCCCTGTTCTTCTTCTTTCTCTCCCTTTCTCCCTCCACCTTGATCCCCTACCTCTACTTCCCTGACCTCAATTCTATTTTTGTGAGATTCCCTTAGTTTAGTTCCTTTTTTCTCTCTAGCTTCCGCATATGAGAGAAAACATTTGACTCTTGACTTTCTGAGTCTGGCTCATTTCACTTAGCATGATGTTCTCTAGTTCCATCCATTTACCAGAAAATGACATAATTTCATTCTTCTTTACGGCTGATGAATGATCATGAAGAGAGGAGTGGGGACAGAAAGGGAAATAATGAGGAATGAAATGAACAAATTATGATATGTGCAGATATGAATATGTCACAATGAACACCACTCTTATGAAACATTATTATGCAATAATAAAAACATTTTTAAAAACTGGTGGAATAGCACCAATAGACCTACTTTGCAAAAATGTTAAAAGAAGTTCTTCAGTTTGCAGGTAAATGGACTCAGTGGCACATGTCTGGGTTTGATCCTCAGCCCCACATATAAATTTGGGAGGCTGAAGCAGGAGAGTTACAAGTTTGAGGCCAGCCTCAGCAACCTAGTGAGATTCTGTCTCAAATTAAAAATAAAAATAATAAAAAAAGCTTTGGATTCAGCTCAGTGGTAAAGCACTCCTGGATTTCATCACCAGCACCAAAATAATAAGGTCTTCAGAAAAAAAGAATGTAATAAAGTTCAAAACTCAGATCTGCACAGAAAAAAGAGAAGAATTTGAAAAGGAATAAAGATTATATAAAACCTTTAATTTTCTGATTCTTACTTGATCTAATATATATCAATTTGTTCAAAATAATAATAGCAACAATATATTGTGTGATTATAACTTCGAATAAGTAAAATGAATGGCAGTAATTTTAAAAGGGACAGGAGGAAGAAATTTGAAAAAAATCTGTTATGAGACATCTACACTATCTATGAAGCAGTGTAGTATTATTAAAAATGGACTTATTCATAGATGCATACAGTGGTCCTCTCTTACCTGCTTTCTATGGTTACGATTACCTTTGGTCAACAGGGGTTCAAAAAATATTAAATGGAAAATTCCAGAAATAAACAATTCATAAGTTTTAAATTGCATGCCCTTCTGAATAGTGTGATGGAATCTCACACTATTCCACTTTGTCCCACCTGGGACATGAATCAACCTCTTGTCTGTCATATCCATCAGCCCCACCCATCGGTCACTCAGCCATCTGTTACCACGTAGATTCGCACTGTATTACAGTACCTGTATATAGGATTCAGTATAATTCAGGGTTTGGAGCATCCACTGAGGGTCCTGAGGGTCTTGGAAAATACCCCTTCCAAACACACACACACACACACACACACACACACACACACACACACTTCATAAGGGGGAATTTCTACATCACAAATTCTAAGAAAACTGCTAAATAGATTTTTTTACCTTCCTAAGCCAAGGAATCCCCCAAGCAGTTTCCAGATTAAGAGCCCTCTTCTGGGGCTGGGGATGTGGCTCAAGCAATAGTGCGCTCGCCTGGCATGCATGCAGCCTGGGTTCGATCCTCAGCACCACATACAAACAAAGATGTTGTGTCTGCCGAAGACTAAAAAATAAATTCTAAAATTCTCTCTCTCTCTCTAAAGAAAAAAAAAAAAAAAAGCCCTCTTCCCCCTCCCAGGATCTATTTTGTTGTCTGATCTTTTAGAAAACTGAAATGTATAAAGCAGGAATAATGGAGAGACAGGTATGCAGAACATGGGGACCACCTCACTGACTAGAAACTGGGTGGCAGTGGGAAAGATGGGGTGGGGTGCAGAAGGAGCCTCCGCAGAAGAATCCTTGCCCCACCCTTCACTGCCTGCAAAGCTAACCAACCATCTCCGATCAGACCTACCAGAAAACTGAGCTAACTTCATACTCCTACATTTTTCTCCCATGTTTCCTAAATCTAATGAAAGCTACAAGAAAGTGCCATGAATAAACTCCAACACCTTTATGCCACACCCAGAATCCGCTTAAACATAGAGTTTCATTGTGGCACCATGAACTAAACAGGCCTCTGCCCTTCTCACCTACTTAGAAACAAAGCTAATAAATTCTTTGTCTCTTCTGTATCATAATTTTCACTTTATCAGTGGATCATTCACAAACATGATGCTATTTCTCTCATAGTAAAAAAAAAAAAAGAAAGAAAATACTTGCTAGGCACAGTGGCACATGCTGGTGATCCCAGCACTTTGGGAAGCAGGAGGATCACAAGTTCAAAGCCAGGCTGAGCACCGTAGCAAGGCCCTAAGAAATTAGGACAATCCTGTCTCAAAATAAAAAAATAAAAAAGGGCTGGGTTGTAGCATAGTGGTTAAGTATCTATGGGTTTAATCCCAGGTACAAAATTAAAAAAAAAAAAATTTAACTTTCTGACTCTGCTTCAAATTACCCTATTTCTCTGTTCACTCCTTACAAGAAAACTAATTTAAAGAATTGCATTTACTTACTGTTTCAAATTTCTCTGCTTCAATTTTCTTTTAGATCCTTTTCAGTTGGGCCTTTCATTCCCAGAACTCTTATCAGCGTCACTAGTAATCTCTGGCTACCAAATTCAATGCTCAGTCCTCAGTCTTCATTTATTTGGCCTTCTCTTTTTATCTGCAGACTCTTCTTTAGAAGCCTCACCCAGGGCCATGTCATTATACTGATGACTCTCATGATTACAGCTGCATCCTAGACCTCCCCTTAGACTTCCAGACACATCTCATTGCCACTAGACTGCTCTATTTGAATGTCTAAGAGGTAGCTCAAAAGTAGCCTATAATCCCAGCAATTTAGGAGGCTGAGGTAGGAGGATCACAAATTGAAGGCTCAGCAACTTAGTGAGAAACTGTCTCAAAATAAAAAGGACTATGGACTCAGCTCGATGATAAAGCACACCTGAATTCAATTCCCAGTACTGGAGAAGGAGGCGGGCAGGGAGGAAACAAGTGAAGGGAGAGAAAGGGGAAAGGAGGAAAAATAACTTCAAATTCTCCCTACCACTCAAAATCCCCTGAGTCTTCACCAGTGAAGTTTATAGCAACTTCATCCTCCAGTGATTCAGGCCTAAAAGATGAGACCCAGCCCTGGTTCTTCTGTTTCACTGCCCAAGCTCAACCTCTGGACCAATCCTGATAGCTTACCTTGAAAATATTTCCAGAACCTTAAGCCTCTCCCACCTTCCTCATTACCACCCTGTTGCAGGGGAACTAATCATTGCTCACCTGGAATATTTCAATAGTCTCTTCCCAGGTCTTCCTGCCTGCACTCCTGCTGGCCCACAATTCAGTCTGAAATTTTTCCCATAGCGACCCTATTAAAACCGAAGTCAGTTTAAGCTGCTGCATGTGAATGAGAGAAGCAGTGACTGGTTTTACAATGGCATTCACTGCTCTCAGTCCTCACCTCCTACTACTCCCACCTGATTCCCACCCCCCACCCCAGCCACAATGCCTCCTTGCTGATCTGAAGACACGTTAAGGTCACAGCTTCTGCAAGCACTGTTCCCTCTGCCTGGATCATTCATTTGTACACACCGCATACTGCCTCACATCCTGAGAAGGTTGTGACAATGCTCTTTCTCAAAAAAACCTTCCTTGCCCACCCAATTGGAAACTGAATCCCGCCCCCATCATTCCTTCCTGTGTGCCAGGATTGTTTTTACATCCAAACTCATGGCTATGCTTTTCTTTTTTGTTTCTTTTTAAAACATAATCTTTCTCCACTGCAATGTAAGCTCCACAACGATAGGAATTTCTCCTTCAAAATTACTGATATCCCCCGGCCCAACCCCACCCGACCCCGCCAACCCCGGGCTATCATACAAAAAGGAATAAGAAGAAATTCATAAAAAAATAAAAAGAAAACATTTGTTGAATTAATGCATCAATCCTTTACTACCCTGCCTAGCCTTCTATTCTTCTAATGTGTTCTATAAAAATCTTTTAGCATTTTCATGGAGATTTCCAGCATCCTTTGAAATTCAAACCATTGAATGCTCACAATTTCTTACAATCCATTTATCGACCCCTGCTCTTTGCAGGAAACGGATCACAGATGTCAGTTACAATTTTAAATGAAAATTGTTTTCCTTCCAAGATGATGGTGCTGTGGATGTGGCATTCCAGGATGGTGCTGGAACATTCTGCTTACCTCTGCAGTTCCAGAAGCTTCCCCACATTCTGTTGCCCTTGGGCATTCCCCCAAATTATTTAAATTGGTTCCCAGTCATCTTTGGCAAAACTCTAGAAACTTTTCCAAAAGTAGTAAACACACACACATATACACACACAGAGAAAATTAAGGAATCAAAATGACTTGGTGGTTCCCAGGAAATTCTATCAGAGTCTGGTAGCAGGTGTTTGAGTAGAGCCTGCGGCTTTGCATCCAGTTTTAAGTTCCATTGTGCCTTCCACCCACAGCCCGCAAAAGAGTATATAAAATTTCACAATAATTGCTCATAAAAATTTTCCCCACCCAAATTAAGAGCAAGTAAGACAATCACCCAACTTGAGAATGTAATTATACAATTAAAATTTTATTAATATGTCCTAATTTCCATTCCCAAGTTCTCCCATATAATTTTATCATATGGTACCATTCTCTCTTCTTTTCCTCTTTGTTAGCAAAGAAATTTCCAGCTAACATATCCCATTCATAGGTACACAGAGCCAGCTAGTTCTTCCTTCCCATGATGCCCTCAGATGTCACCTGTCATTGAGCATCCCTTTGGATTTACCAAAGTCTTGTTTTACCAGTGGAAAGGGGAAAAAATGGTTTCAGTGAGCCAGATTTCGACACAGTTCCCTTCACTTACCACAAAGACATTTCTAAAATGTGTTCTAGTGTATAGATACAGAACCTCTGTCCCAGGAGTCTGAAAAGCCATAGGCATGAACAACACCATCAACTTTTCCCTCTTTGGCCAAGTATCCCTGGTACCACACCAAAGCTGTATGTTGGAAAACCTTCAACACCCTTCCAGAAATATTATGAGAAGACAATCACTTTGAATTTAAGTGAGACATGAATAAATTTTAATTGAATATGGGCTCTGAAAAAGGTTTTTTATGCTTATTTAAACAAGATTCCAGTTATCCTACAATTTAAATTTCTGAACAGGTGTAATTTGGTCACCGTATTTCTTACAATAAAATAAATTAAAAATTTAGTGTCCAGTGAAATAAGCCAGGCACAAAAAGACAAATACTATATGACTTCTCTTGTGTGTGAAATCTAAAATGTAGAGAATGAGTAGAAAGGTATTGCCAGAGGCTGGGTGCAGGTACAGCCCAGGAGAGGGGAACTATTGATCAAAGGGCATAAAGTTTCAGTTAGACCAGAGGAATGAGTCTGGGCATGAGTTATTGTACTCTATGGTGACCACAATTAATGGTAAGGTATTGTACATTTCAAAATTGGTAAAATAATTGATTTTTAACATTATCAACACAAAAATTATAAGCTAAAGTGGTGATATATTAATTAGCTTGATTGATTCTAAAAGGCATACATAGGTCAAAACATTATGTTATACTCCATACATATACACAATTATTAAAAAGGAGAAAGAGGAAGAAAGAAAAGGGAGGGAGACAGAGAAAAGGGAGAGAAGAAGAGGTGGGAAGAAAGGAGAGGAGGAAGAAGGGATTTAGTCAATTTAAAAATGCATTGAAACTAAAAAAGAACTGAAAAAAATATCTTTCTTCACATCCAATAGAGGGGACAGTGGGCCAGAGGATGTCATTGTCTGGTTTTTCAGACTGCCACATCACCCACTCACTCCCCTATATTTACAGAAAAGAGGCCAACTTTTCAACTTCAGGGACATGGTTAAGCCTGGTATCAGCCCCTTTCTGCTGTATAGCCTCTGGCAATTTCCCACTGGGTCTCTGTCTCTAGATATTCAGGCATTTCCCCCCTGGTATGGCCCTACAATCCCAGAGACTGTCCCTAGTCTTCCCACCAGTACACCTCCCGCCCCCCAATAGTCAATGGTCAAGACCTGGTGAATCTGCTTTCCTTGTTTGGGACTAAAGCTGTTTCATAGTTGTCTGAGTCCAGGGAGCGAGCGCTGATGCTGTGCAGAGCATTCTTCCTTGCCTGGCTCATCGAGGCTGAGCAGGGCCAATGCACTTCACTGGCTCCAACCAACTAGCCCTTTGGTTCCCCTTGTTTTGTCGTGAGGGGAAGTTGGGGAGAGTTGGGGTTTCAGAGAGGTACAGTTAGTGGTGGACCTTCTAGAAATTCTTTCTGGCTGATTCTTTTTTTTTTTTTTTTTTTTTATTGGTTGTTCAAAACCCTACAAAGCTCTTGACATATCATATCTCATACATTAGCATACATTAGCTTCAAGTGAGTTATGAACTCCCTTTTTTACCCCAAGTACAGATTGCAGAATCACATGGGCTACACATCCACATTTCTACATAATACCATAATAGTAACTGTTGTATTCTGCTACCTTTCCTATCCTCTACTATCCCCCCTCCCCTCCCCTCCCATCTTCTCTCTCTACCCCTTCTACTGTAATTCATTTCTCACCTTGTTTATTTTCCCATTCCACTTACAACCTCTTATATGTAATTTAGTATAACAATGAGGGTCTCCCTCCGTTTCCATGCAATTCCCCTTTTCTCTCCCTTTCCCTCCCACCTCATGTCTCTGTTTAATGTTAATCTTTTCTTCCTGCTCTTCCTCCCTGCTTTATTCTTAGTTGCTCTCATTATATCAAAGATGACATTTGGTATTTGTTTTTTAGGGATTGGCTAGCTTCACTAAGCATAATCTGCTCTAGTGCCATCCATTTCCCTGCAAATTCCAAGATTTTGTCATTTTTTAGTGCTGCGTAATACTCCATGGTGTATAGATGCCACATTTTTTTAATCCATTCATCCATTGAAGGGCATCTGGGTTGGTTCCACAATCTAGCTATTGTAAATTGTGCTGCTATGAACATCGATGTGGCAGTATTCCTGTAATACGCTCTTTTAAGGTCTTCAGGGAATAGTCCGAGAAGGGCAATAGCTGGGTCAAATGGTGGTTCCATTCCCAGCTTTCCCAGGAATCTCCATACTGCTTTCCAAATTGGCCGCACCAATTTGCAGCCCCACCAGCAATGTACAAGAGAACCCTTTTCCCCACATCCTCGCCAGCACTTGTTGTTGTTTGATTTCATAATGGCTGCCAATCTTACTGGAGTGAGATGGTATCTTAGGGTGGTTTTGATTTGCATTTCTCTGACTGCTAGAGATGATGAGCATTTTTTCATGTACTTGTTGATTGATTGTATGTCCTCCTCTGAGAAGTTTCTGTTCAGGTCCTTGGCCCATTTGTTGATTGGGTTATTTGTTATCTTATTGTCTAATTTTTTGAGTTCTTTGTATATTCTGGATATTAGGGCTCTATCTGATGTGTGAGGAGTAAATATTTGTTCCCATGATGTAGGCTCCCTATTTACTTCTCTTATTGTTTCTCTTGCTGTGAAAAAACTTTTTAGTTTAAGTAAGTCCCATTTGTTGATTCTTGCTATTAACTCTTGTGCTATGGGTGTCCTATTAAGGAATTTGGAGCCCGACCCCACTATATGTAGATCGTAGCCAACTCTTTCTTCTATCAGACGCAGAGTCTCTGATTTGATATCAAGGTCTTTGATCCATTTTGAGTTAACTTTTGTGCATGGTGAGAGGAGGGGGTTCAGTTTCATTTTGTTGCATATGGATTTCCAGTTTTCCCAACACCATTTGTTGAAGATGCTATCCTTCCTCCATTGCATGTTTTTAGCCCCTTTATCAAATATAAGATAGTTGTAACTTTGTGGATTGGTCTCTGTGTCCTCTATTCTGTACCATTGGTCCACCCGCCTGTTTTGGTACCAGTACCATGCTGTCTTT
Source organism: Callospermophilus lateralis (assembly GCF_048772815.1). Lineage (NCBI taxonomy): Eukaryota > Metazoa > Chordata > Mammalia > Rodentia > Sciuridae > Callospermophilus > Callospermophilus lateralis. Next base: position 54,937,434 of record NC_135319.1, on the reverse strand, counting down.
GTTACTATTGCTCTGTAATATAGTTTGAAATCTGGTATCGCTATACCGCCTGATTCGCACTTCCAGCTTAGAATTGCTTTTGCTATTCTGGGTCTTTTGTGCTACTGCAGGAATTTCCTTCTGGTTGAAGGAAGTTTTCTTTTTTCTCTACCTCCATTCTATACCAGGTGATATCACCCAGTCTCATTCATTTAAGTGCCGTTTCTAACTGCTAACTCCCAAATCTATACTTCTGACTGTGATGTCCACCTTGAGCTAGAGACGTAACTGCCAAACCAGCATCTTTACTTAAATGTTGAATAACCACCCTAAATCAAACATTAACTTCCACACAGACCTCCTAAAACTGTCCCACACCAATTTTTTTTTCTTTCTAGAAAACATTCTGACAATTCACTTGGTTCCTCAGGCCAAAAAAGCTAAATAGTTGTTTCTGTCTCCATTCACATTGGAGCCATGTGCACATTCTGTCAATTCAACTCTTACCATGTAGCAGAAACCCTATCACTCCTAACCGTCTCCATTGCTGAATCCTAGATTGGCTACAGCAGCCTTTTGTCTGGACAAATGCAGTAGTCTCTTACTTCCAAACTCACTCCTTCACAGTCCTCTCTTCAGACACAGCCAGTGATATTCCTCAATTCTGAACAAGACAGTACCTCCCTCTGGCTGAAACCCTCCAGTTTCGCCCTGCTGTTGGAGTGAAACCAAACTCCTCACCATAGCCAAAGTTACATCACCATTAATTACTACAGTTACACCATGGAAGAACATGTCTGCCTCTCTGAACCACCCCTCTCCTCTGTTCATGGCTCACCAGCCAGAAAGCTTATTTCTATACTCCCAAGGCTCATGCCATCAAGATGCTCTCTGTGGAATTCTCCTTTGTGAGGTTTTCAAAAGGCAGGTTTCTTCTCAAATGCCCTCTTCAGGAAGGCTTTCGTAATGGCTGGGGTTCAATTTCTATTGCACCACTAATTTTTATTTTCTTCATAGAACCAATTAGCTCATGACGTTATCTAATTTAATTCATATGAATGTTTGTATGTATTTCTCACCAAATAGAAGAGAGCATAGAACAGGTATTTCTCCACCATCTGCCTGCATCTAATTCAGCACCTGAAACAGAGCAAGCTCTCAATAAATGCTTGTTGCCTGACAATCTAGATATAATTAAATAACATGTAAAGTTTGTAATTTAGCACCTAATCCTAAAGAATTCACAATTTATAAGACTATTTTACATTCAAATGGTACTTCAGTTTTCTAATTTTCTTGGCCCATTAATATATATATTGCAGCCTTAAAAAAGCTAAGAATCATACTTTCCCAGGTAGTTAAGACCCAGGAAGAAAATCACATATTTAAAGTGAAATTTACCCTGCATACAAACATATTCATCCCAACCAGGTGCAAGCCCTCACATGCTCAGATGCATTTAATATCCCTGAAAGCTGATGTTCCCCATTGAGCCTCACTAACTGTTTAAGATGTACCAGTTCCTTAAACAAATAGACCATATAATCACTGATTCACTGAACATTTATCATTTCCAAGGCAGTGCACTTCCCTATCCCAATATTCTTCTCCACATTACTTTTTTCCTCCTACATTTAAAAACAAAAGTTATGTTTATAAGATATCAGGTAACAATTTTCAAAGGTCTTAACCCACCCATTTCCATGATACCAGAACTATGGCTTCTATTTTGAAGCAGATGTTACCCAAGCCTCTTCCTGCCCAGAATAAACCCTATCAGTCTCACAAACATAGGTAAACTCTGAACAGCTTCAACTAACACTTCATTTTTGCCTTGAGGGCTCCTGCGCCTCTCTCTCTAAGAGATTGGGAATATCAGAAGCCTTGCCCCCATCACATTGTTGAATTGGTCCCAAGGGCTTAGTTCTTAACCTTTATACACCCTTGTTGGTCTGTGCTAGGGTCTGGAAGACATAAATGTATATGTGTGTGCGTGCAAACACACACACACACACACAAACACACAAACACACACACACACAGTGATATCCTACACAAATAGCCTTCTCTGCCATCTCCCCCATTAGAAGAGACCTTCTCTTTCCCAGATTGGACCAGAATGAAGATAAATTCCCCATATTGCACCTTCATTCTGACTGTGGTGAAATAAGCCAATAATTGGGCTACTCCATCACCAATAGTTTCAATACTCTTAGAACAAAATATTCTACCCTTTTCTGTGAGCATTCTTGACATTAGTCAGTCACCTTGTGGGAGATAATTATCCATTCAAGATTTTTAGATCAAAGATCCTGAAATCAAAGCCTGGGAGCACACTTTAGAGCATGTTCTCTCCTTTGCATTCTCTCCCTTTACAGCCTTGGTTGCAGATGGTATTCTCTAAATAAGGTCACAACAACGTTTTCCATCCCACCTGCTCTTCCTATGGTGGGATTTTGATATCTCTCTCATCAAGAACTGAGTTCTCTGTCCCCGCTCCTTGCACAGGGACAGGCCTCTGTGGTGGAATCCACAAATAAAATATGGCAGAAATGATGCTACTGGAGGCAAGGTCATCAAAGGCCATACAGCTCCACCTGGTTCTCTGGGATGCTCATTCTCAGCGCCCAGCCACCATGCTGGAAGGGAACCCAAGAAGCCTGCAGCCTGTGGACAGTCTCAAAAAAGAAGCTCTATGTAGATGAGAACCAAGGCCCCCCAGCTCTTTGCCCAATGAAGCTCCCAATCTACAGCCAGCAACAATTTGTCAGTCACATGTGTGAACCATCTTGGAAGGAAAATGTCCAATTTTAGTCCTTCTTCTTTAACTGGAGGTGATTCACCATTCACAAGCCTTGCATAGTACTGACACTGCAGATTCTTAAACTAAGGAAATTATTGCAGGTTGACTACCTCTTAGACAAAAAGCATGGCACCAGAAGGGTTTCAGAGTTCATATATTTTTTTCAAATTTTGGAATATCTTCACATACATAATGATATGAGTCATGTCTAAACATGAAATTCATTTGTTTCCTGGACACCTTAGCCTGAAAGCAATTTTACACAATATTGTCTAGTGTGGCCTGTTGTGTTTTAACTATGACACATCATGTGAGGTCAGGTGCATAATTTTCCACTGGTGGTATAACTTTGGTGCTCCAAAAGTTTCAGGTTTGGGAACATTTCAAATTTCAGATTTTTGAATTATGGATGCTCAAGCATATTGTTTTGAGTACGACTTCCAGGGCTAATTTTTTACACAGTTGGTGAAAACAAAAGTAATTGCTGTCTCTCCCACTGCAGGCATGTCCTCCTTACTGTACAGATGAGGCAGTGCCTTGTTTGACCATTCTCTCAGTCAGCCTGGGGATGTTATGACTCAATGGCCTTACAGTGGGTCAGTGAGCTAGTTGTCCTCTCAAAGCATGAGCTAAGCTCTGCTATCTGCTTATTTATGCGCCTGCCCTGCATTGCTGTAAACCCATGACTGACTCCACTCTCATGAAACCACCCTGATCTATTCATACATTCAAGACAGTGGCCAGGTTCATATAAAAACTTAAAACCTGCTATCCAGCCAGAAGTGGTGGTGCAAGCCTGTAATCCCAGTAACCCGGGAGGCTGAGGTAGGAGGATCCCTAGTTTGAGGGCAGCATTAGCAACTCCTGTCACAAATAAAAATTAAAAGGGCTGGAGATGTAGCTCAATGGTAAAGCACCTTGAGGTTCAATCTGCAGTAATAACAACAACAACAGCAAAAATGCTATTCTTAGCAGAGATTGAAAAGAAGGATCTCCAAAATTTGAAGGACTCTGTGAGAGGTTGAATGTGGAGGCAAACTGTGACTGTCAGTCATCAACAATGTCTCAGGGGCTGAAAGCATACCATAGAGTCCAATGTGAGTGTGATCAGGGTCCCAAGTGAGTGAGGACATACTTGCAAAGTTTGGAGAGGGGGAAGTCAGAGCAATATTCTACCTCTAACCAATCCATGTTCTCATGAAGTCTCATATTTTTTTTTTCAAATTTTGGAATATCTTCACATACATAATGATATGACTCATGTCTAAACATGAAATTCATTTGTTTCCTGGACACCTTAGCCAATTGAGACCTGGAGTCTCAATTGATATCCCTGGCAACAATTATTAAGGTGACTCCTCACAACTTATCATGTCCAGTAACCCTATCAACAAAGGGAACAAGGTTAATCAGAAAAGGCTCGTTCCCAATAAACTCATCTAGGTCCTAGTAATCATGCTTTTTTATAGATACTCAAAAGCCATTATCTTCTGTGTTAGGTACACGTGTATATGTGTGTGTGTTTATGTGTGTGCTTATCTGTGAAAGCAGATCCTGTGGTAAGGGTCACCGCTTGATTAAACATCTATAAGAAAGACAATTCATCCTGATCTCCAAATCATGGGCCGCATGCCAGATCTAGAATTCGCAACTCACCAGCTAGGTGTCCTTGGCCTAATGGCTTAATCTTTCTGAGACTCTATATCTTAATTTACAAAATGGGGATGATTCTAGCAGTACTTTTAAAAGGAGTTTAGATTTTTCAAAGAGTTTAGGTTGTTTTTAAGAGAAAGTAAGATAAAATAGTTAAAGCACCCAGCACCTATAATGGATGATACAGAAATTTTGAATTCCCCCTCTTCCTCTGGGTAAAATATGGTGAGTCTTCCTAGTCCTAGAATACTAAGTCATTCGTCTCCACGCTTTATTTAAAGATTAGCCCAGGCATGTCCTGACTTCCAGGTTTGATCCAATGAGTCACTTCTAGGCTGTAGCTTTAGGGGTCCTGACACCATACTAAAAACACTCATCAGAAATTCTCTCCTTTCCTATTTTTGCCCAGTAGATGCGCTCTTATTTAATCACCAAACAAAAACCACATTCTCCTTCTTGTCGCGTCTAAAGCAATGGGCTTGCCAGAGAGCTGCTCAGAATATATCCCTGCAAAGCAATCCCACCCCAGAGTCAGGGCCTGATTCAACTTGACTCTCTTAATGAAAGTCAGGCAGTGAGGCCTTCAGAGAGTCTGCCCCAGTCGAAGCACAGCAGGAGACAGATTGGGTTAATCTTCTATGTGGCTTCTGATTTTCCAGGCTTTAAAGCATAGCAAAACTGAAAATAGCCCATTTTCTCACATTTTCACATAGGCATCCCCTTTTAAATCAGCTCCTTTCCATAAATGTCGCATCTTTAGGGACATGTATTATAGGTAAGCCAGGGAACATTCCAGGGCAGTCTTGATCGTCTCTTTTTTCTGAGTCCTATGGAGAATTCTGCAGGTGTTGGTGCAGCCATCCCCTAGCAGATTTCTTCTTTCAGACAAAGTGCAACCGTGTCTTATAGGAAACATCATAGAAAACCAGAAATAGAAATATGCTCTGTCTGTGGCAGTGTGCACCTTAATAAAGACTCTCTAACCCTGCCATGTCTACCCAGACGGAGCCTTGCTTTCAGGGAAACTTTCCACAAAAGGAGAAACAGTGACAGCTTGTGTTGCATGGAACAGTGATGAGATCCTCCAATAAGAAAGTTGCACAGGGTTGAGAAAACAACTGCCCATTGCCGTAAGATCTTCCTGGATTAAAAATCCCAGTTGCTCCAGTGACTAGCTAGATGATTTAGGAAACTCAGCATCAATGTGAATAGAAGGGAGAGGACATGAGCAGGACTCTGAAACCTAGCTGTATAAAGCTCCCAAAAGAAACAGAACAGAGCTTCAAGGAAATTAACTGGGAAAACAATGACTCATTGATCACTAAAGTCTACAGCAGAAAGACAAGTGGTCTAGATGCCCGGGTGGCAGTTTTACTTCTTTTCCCAGTGAAGGTCTGAATTCAGAAAGAAGAAGGGTCAGGAACTGTATTAACAAATTGGGTTGTATTTCTGGAGCAAAACTGAAGATAACAAAATTGCAAGTTCTTAGCCAGGGTGATACTTAACTCCCAAGCTTATATTCGAGAGGGCTGCAAGCTGAAAAAGAAGGGAAATGACTGTGTGAACACAAAATCTTGTCTTATGCTAGTGCAAATGCACACACACACGTGCTCACACACTCATACATATCATGAAAATGGGTCAGAACTTCTCTCTCAAAAACAGCTGTGCCTCTCTCACACCCCCATTGCTGACCTCAGACCATAGACTTGATAGCTTCAATTTGTGTTTGAGAAGATTTTCCCAAAGTCCTTGAATCTGAAATTCTAACACAAAATTTCAGAAATCCCTAATGTTGACATATCATTTTTCACATTTCTCACATTTCTCTGTACAAAAATAGGAAATGAAGGAGAAATTTGATGACAACCATTGAGACTGTTGTCCAATGTCCAGACATCCCACAGATGCCCATGTGCACGCCGGAGAAGGAAGCAGGGGCTCATCAATGCTTCGCAGCAGTATCAAGTTCTTCTCTGTCCATCTTTGAATTACTTCAGTTTTGGGTAAATGAAGTTATTGTTTTCAATAATCTCAGAGTTAAAAACAGAAAAGAAAGGAACAAAAGAAAAAGAAATTCAACCTAAAAATCAAAGCACATTGTGTAGCAATAAGTCTTACAAATGGTTATTAGTCTAGGACCAACAGAGAAATGCCTAAATAAACTCACAAAACACATTTCTACAGAAAAGAGCCACTAGGACTTTTAAATAATAACAGTGGCCCTGATTTAAACAAATAAACCATAGAGTCAGGTAATAAACAATATTGCTTTCAACATCTGCCAAACAAAACATAAAACATATGAAGAGGACTTAAAATAGTATGGGAAATATGTTTATGTGGTATCCCCAAGCTTAACAGGAATGAGCTGCAGCTGGGGACAGGAGATAGAGAAGCAATGTCCTATTCAAGGAATACCGACTCAGAGAGGGGTAAAGGAAGTCATCATAAGTATCACCTCATAATTTTTTCCATTCACCAAGAAGAAATATTAGTAAAGTGGAAAGTACAAGAACTTGAAATAAAATTGTCATAGCACCCCCCGGCAGAAAAAAAAAAAAGGAAACAGTTGGGTAAAGTACTATGTTCAATGTAAATGCTAGATTTGGGAAGGCAGATTTCAGAAATTTAAGAGATTTCTGTTTAATTTAATTTAAGTCAGGATTATAAATCATGATACTTTGGGAAGGTAGGTAATTCTCAAAAATGCAATTCCCTTTTGCATTTGGAAATGATTCTAGTGAGAAAGAAGTGGTCCCACACACAATTCAAAGTCCCGCTGGGTCCCACAATGGCTGGAACAGAACAGTGCTGTAGTTCTAAGAGTATGGCCCTGAAGTTTGGCTAATGGCATTTGAAACCCAGCACACCATTTAACTGAGGGATTTTGGGCCTGTTAACTAAACTCTGTACATTATAGTTGTCTAATACATAAAAAGTGAGATGTAACAACTTTTATTCCATGTGATTACTATGATGATTGAATAAGATATTATACTCAAAGTGCCTGACATATAGTAAAAGCTCAAGAGATTGTGGCTATTGTTATCTTCAGTACCAGCCTCCATTCTCATTAAAGAAGATAAGAAGATGAAAAGCTTGGTCTCTTTTCTTAACAATTATCTGCTATTTCAAATAACTAAAATGCAATGGGTATTGATTAGTACAACACGGCTCCAGTGACCTCAAACCTTCCCAGGAATCAGACATGGAATAAGTTATTTTGTCAGTCCCATAATCAAACTGCTATCTCAAGCAAACATTGGATGTGCCATCCAGGAGTCATTAATTCAGATTGTAAAAGAAAACTCTGAAAGGGTGGGAAGGAGCTACATTACAAACATGTCATAATGGGCAGAAAGTGCAGTAAGCTGTGGTTTGCAAACTGCTAAGAGTCTCGGGAAAGGCTTTCTTGGTCATCCTAAGAGCCCACAGAGGCTTAAGGAAGGAATGAATCCAGAATCAGCTGTAGAATATTGATGAATAAAGAAAATAAAATTCTCTACATTCCATTAGCTTCTGCAAGAGCCTGGTATTTGGACTGAGAAGAATAGGATTGAGCCACCATGAAGGGATCAGAGCCTTAAATTCATTAGGAGAATGAAAAGCACCCATATTCCCTTGTTTTCAAGTCTCTGGCTGAGAAATTAGAACTCAAGGTACACGGATAATTTTCAAATGGAATGAACAAGCTTCTGCCAGTGCTCCTTGAGCAACTAATACAAATGAAAAGTCTCTGATATACTGGAAATGGACAAATGCTATTCCAATTTCCAAAGAACAGAATTCTGCCAACCATAGACAGGGGCTTGGCAAAGACAGCCTCTGTCATAAAAAGAAATATAGGAAGGAAGCCAAAAAGATAAAAAAAATATTCCTAAGGAAAAAGGATAAATCAATGTCCAGGGCAAGAATATGACAGACTAAAGCTCAAAATTGTTCATATGCATACCGTGTGCTAGGTACTATTATAGGTACTATTATTTACAAGATCTTCTTTAATTTTCAATTCTCAGAGGTATCATTCTGTCCACTTTTTACAGATGGGGAAACTGACATACAGAGAAGATTAACAAATGAAGAATATCTGGTCTGTTTTAGAGCTTAAAATCACATATGTAGGATTCTGCCCCTGGAGGGGGAGTACCAGGCATTCTGGAGGAATAGGAACATCCCAGACTCTAAGGAGGAGTCAGACACAGAGACTGGAAAGGAAATCACACTTGTCATGTCCCAGACAATGTGGTAGCCAGAGAAGTTCTATGAAGGAGACATTGTGTCCACACCCTTTTAAGACATTTTTTCCAGTTCATATGCTCCCTTTCGGAGAATTACCATCCTATTTACAGAGAAGCACCTGTGCACTCCTATTTGATATAGGCAGGAGGACCCAATCTGAGCATGTGAGTTTTATCTTCTAGGAGCTTGGAATTTAGACATATTAGTCAGTCTCTGCTGTGCATTTGACCTGGGAAGTGATGAGGAATGAAGCTGGAGATGGCCATTTTAGGTCATATTAACATGTACAAAAAAGTGGGGAATAAATGGATGACAGAGAAGCACACAGGTAAGACCAGGCACCCTGGAAAAAACAAAGAATAATTGGCTGTAGATTTCCTTTCAGATCTTGACTCTAGTCTCCTGCAGAGAAATGTGTACACACATATACAGAGATGTGATATAGATAATGATAAGATATATGTCTTGCTGCTAGATGTGCCTATAATATTAATTCTTATAAAACTTTACCTTCAGTGAATAAACTAGCCTGAGTTCATGAAGACAGTTACCAAAATACCTGGTTTAGATGGCTGTGCACTGCCATGATATATACACTCTCCTGAAACAGGAGCTAATACATGATAGACTCTTGTGAGATGTACCCAGCATGTGGACCATGAATATCTCCCACTACCACCTGAGTGAAAATAAATCAAAAGGTTAATAATAAAACTGATGTTGCAGAAAATCAATCAGTAAAATAGAAAATCTAAGAGAATTTAGAGACCAGGAGGAAAACTGAAGAAAATGGAGATAATGGCTATTTATTTTTTTCTTCTACTTAAAGATCACTTTTTTGAGAATGGAGACTTAAGATCACAAAAGGTGAAGTTAACATACAACTCATCCTCATGCCTCGTATCTTTATGTAAAAGAATGGCTGAATCATGGACGAGAACAGGGGGAATTTTATAAGGATTTTATACATAATTGTATAAGGAAGAATGAAAGACAGCAGACATAACAACTGGATTACAGATGATGATAGGTAGAATTATAAAAAAGATGAAAACTTCATCAAAAAAAGTATGCTGCTGAAAAGTAAGATTCCACCAGATATGACACAGAGAGGGTTCTCAGATAAAAATAACAGGTAAGGAAGTTAAGATGAAAATATATTGTCATTTTGGGAAAATGGCACTATGACAGAATTCTTACAAGGCCCCTTCTCCCTTTTTCCTCTTAAAATATCCATGACATTTTCTGTCAAAGGGTAAAAAAAAAAAAAAATCTACATTAACACCCAAAATGTTTGACAAGAATTTTGAACACATTTCATATCCTACAGCAAATGCATATTTTATCTTCCAAAATTGGAAAGAATTAAAAGTTGGCACCAGCTGCCAACCCAAACCCAGACCCCTGTATCATGAGGGACATAGGAGCCAAGAAATGAGCCTGGTATGGCCTAAGCCTTTAGATGCACAACTAAACCAGACTTCAGAATCCACACAACAGTAGGCTTGGACTTTGAGCCATGAACTATTTGTTGTCTCTTTCCTTTCATCTGAGAGACTGAATAGCAAAAATTCCAACTGGCCTGAGCCCCAACCTCAGAACTAAGAGTGGGGAACTCCAATTACAAAAACCTCACTCCAGTAGAAGGGAACCCTCTCTCAATGAGCTATATTCCATATTTGGAAGTATTTGATATTTTGGAAAAGAGGAAAATAGAAATACTACACTTCTTAAATTTGTCATGGATAGCAAACCTTAACTCTAGAAACAATATTAATGTCCATTTCTTTCTTCTATGAGTCAAACTGAGACTATAAACTTCAGCAGACCCAAGAAACCAATATTACTCAGCCCTGGTTTGTCATAAGGTTTAAGAAAGCCCCTTCAGTTGGGTGTTGTTGTGCATTCCTGTAATCACAGCAGTTGGGGAGGTTGAGGCAGGAGAATCACAAGTTCAAAGCCAGCCTCCTCAATTTAGCAAAAACCCACCTCAAAAATAAAAAATAAAAAGGGTTGTGGATGTGGCTCAGTGGTTAAGTACCCCTGGATTCAATCCCTGGTATCAAAACCAAAAAAGAAAAAAAAAGAAAGAAAGAAAAAGAAAAAGAAAAAAAACCCCCACACCCCTTCAACAACGACCCAATCCCAAATCCAGGACTAGGATAATTCAGACTCTTCCAATGGATAAACAACAAAAGCAAAACTTTGAAACAGCCTCTCAGGAAACCTGATTTCTGAGAAGATTTAAGCAAACAAGATCAGAAGGAGCTATTTCTTTAGTATCTTTGAAAGAGGAACAGGATAAACTTGAATGTCACTATGGAACAATTTAAATCATTATTAGAAATGGTTAATAATAAAACTGATGTTGCAGAAAAATCAATTAGTAAAATAGAAAATAAGCTTAGGAAACATATAGAATGTCAAATAAATTATCACTATGGGAAAGAATATGAATAAATATTTCTTATATCTACATCTGCCTGACTTTTCTGGCTACAAGGATACAAACATGAGGAAATCATTTACACCTGCCCTTAAGGCAGTCACAGCCCAGTGAGGAAGGTAGCGGAACGAACAGATCCTAATCCAGATGTTATTAACTGATACCAACCCACTACTCCAAAGTCACAAAAATATAATTTCTCTTGCAGTGTTCATGGAGGGTATACAAGAGAAAAGATGTCACACTGAGAATATTCTATTACTTCAAAAAGAAGAAATTGTGCAAGCTTTATTCTCAGGAAATACATTAATATATCCAAAAGTCTGAAAAAACAAGCATTAATCTCCTAAATAACATGATAAAAATTTTAAAGAACAGTCTATTCTGGGGTGGAAGAGGTGAAATTTATAAAACATATCACAATATGAGTTAAGCGTGGTTTTTCACAGACAGAAGAATGGGTGCCTTTAATATTTTTCCATTTTAAATAATACCATGTCTCTACTAGGAGAGGAGGTGGTTGATGAACTATTGGGAAGCAAAAATACGCAGGAAATACTATAATACAAATAAAAAAGACTATCGAAAATCTAATCAAGAGATAAAAATTATTTTTAAAATGATAGAAGGCCTCTCCTTTCATATCTTGATTGCATAAGTAAGAATTTCCATGGTCAAAATGTACTTTACTACATTATTAACTACTAAAATAGAAAGACAGTCAAGAAAAGAAAAGGTCTGGGAACAAAAGAACATCTTGAAAATAAACAAAATTTGGAATTGCTGTGATTCATAATTCAACAGAGGAATTACACTTTTAGATCCTCTAGACTAAGTACAGTTCACCCTGTCTCTCACACTGAATGCAGCTGTAAAACCAGGACAAAATTCATGGAGTAATTACTTCAGGAGTCTGAAAAGTAAATAATAGCAAGACAGCTTAGGAAAGAAGACCAGAATTTAAAGTACCACCAAATTGGTGGTAAATTTACCATTTTTCTCCCTCTAGTATTCCTTTAGCCTGAAAACACAATCTGAAATCCAGAACTGAGCACCAGGATATAGAAAGAACTCGGGAAGTACTCTGGTTCTGGCTGGGTAAGCAGAAAAGGAAGTTCCTAATGCTCACAGAGAATATGAAAACCTTCTTGGGTTAATCCTCCCACCTATTTTCTTGGTCCCAGACCCCAAGCAAACTCCTGGAGGAGGCAAGAGTGATAGAAATGATTGCCCCATAGACACCCAAACTCTGAGGGAGGGGAACCACCTCAACAATCCATGGAGCTCTGGTGCCAAGAGGGTGAGTCAAAACCCTATTCATATTTTTCTCTCCCTCACTCTTCTTACAGCTTATTTCTGGATGCAGAAGCAGCTGCAAAAGCATAGCAGAGAAAGGTAACAGAAGTCCCAGCTTTCTGGTCTAAGAATTAAGAATGGGAGTTCTGAGAAACTGGAGAGTTAACAAGCAAGACATCATGGGGGGGGGTGGGTAAAACTCAGGAAAAAAATGACACCATGAAGTATTTTTAAAATAAATTTTTGGGATTCACTCCAAAGTTAGATGTGGGTGGACCTGATTTAATCAGCATAGCAAAGACTGGGATTGGGACTAATAAACAGATCATAGTTCAGGGATCAAACCATGGGTGGTACAAACACACAGGGCAGCTCCATAACATTGCAAAGCATTCGAGAACGGAATTAACTTTGGAATTACAGGCCATAGAAGGTGGGTTGAATGTGAAGCTGAAATTGAATATGGTAATTACCTACTAAAACAAATATAACATTTCCATAGGATATTTTAAAGATCTAGAAGCTCATTACATAATATGAAAAATGAGCTGGATGAAATCCAAATTATTCAGTATATGAAAACTCAGAAAAATCTCAATTAACATGGGAAAAAAAATCAACAAATGCTAAAGGCAAGACAAAAGACGTTTAAATTATCTGACAAAGAAAATAAAACACTTGCTATAAAAATGTTCCACCAAGCAATTGCTAACAATCATGAAACAAATGAAAATTCAAAACAAGAAATGAAAGATATAAAGAACTGAAGGGGTAAAATCAGCATACTATATTAACACAGCCACATCAATGTTCATAGCAGCTCAATTCACAATAGCTAAACTGTTGAAGCAACCTACATGCCCTTCAATAGATGAATGGATAAGAAACTGTGCTATATACACACAAAGGAATATTACTCAGCATTAAAAGAGAATAAAATTATGGCATTTGCAGGTAAATGGACAGAGTTGGAGAATATCATACTAAGCAAAGTAAGCCAATCCCCCGAAAACAAAGGCCGAATGTTCTCTCTGATAAGTGAATGCTAATCCATAAAGAGGGGGTTGAGGGGAAGGCATGGGGAAAATGGAGGAACTTTGCCTGGGCAAAGGGGAAGGAGGGTATTGAAGGTGCATGGGGGCAGGAAAGATGGTGGAATGAGATGGACATCATTACCCCAGGTACGTGTATGACTGCACATATGGTGTGTACAACTATAGAAAAGTGAAGTTGTCCTGCAATTGTGTACAATCAATCAAAATGCATTGTGCTGTCATATATACCTAATTAAAATAAATTAATTAATTAAAAATATATTAGAACTGAAAACTACAATAACATCAAATTAAAAAAATAAAACAAAACTTATTATATGCTCTCAATACCAGAATGGAGATGATGGAGAGAAGAACACATAAACTCAAAAATGGCCCAATAAAAATTATCTGGTCTAAATCACAGACAGAATATAAATTAAAAAATATATAGGGGCTGGGGATGTTGCTCAAGCGGTGGCGTGCTCGCCTGGCATGCGTGCGGCCCGGGTTCGATCCTCAACACCACATAAAAGCGGAGATGTTGTGTCTGCTGATGGCTAAAAAATAGATATTAAGGAAGCTCGCTCTCTCTCTCTCTCTCTCCCTCTCTCCCTCTCACTCTCTTTTTTAAAAAAAAAAATATTTAAAAAAAAAATATATATATAACAGAGCCTCAAGAACATGTGGGATAATAACAAAAGTTCTGGCATGTGTCAACAGAGTTTCAAGAGAGACAAGTATAGACATGAAAACAATTTTAAGAATTAATGACAGGTAACTTAGCAAAAGACATAAACTTACATATTCTCAACAGCATAAATCCAAAGAAATACACAATCTGAGACACAAAATCAAACTTCTAAGAACGAAAGGCAATGTAGGGGTTCTTGAAACAGACAAGAAGCATTGTATACCCTAGAGGGGAACAGTGATTCAAATGACTATGAATTTCTCATTAAAAAACCAGGGAGGCTGGAAGTGGCACAAATTTTTTAGGCATTTTAAAGAAAGAACCTGGAATTCTATATCTAATGAAAATGGTCTTCAGAAATATAGATGAAATTAAAACATTCTTAGACAAAAGAAATCCAAGAGAATTTTTTTTCCATGAGACCTGCCTTAGAGAAAAAAAAATGAAAATTCTTCAGATGGAGGTAAAATTATACCAGAAAGAAAATTGAAACATACAGAATGAAAGAAAAAAACAAATGGTTTCTGGATAAATATAATAGAGTACCTCCTCTTGAGATCCTTAAAACATGTTTCAGGGTTGAAAAATAAAATTATAACATTGTATCATAGGATTTTCCATGCATAGGGTCATAAAGTATAATAATCACAATATCAAGGGGGAGAATAAAGAGATGTGCATTATAAAATTTCTAAATTCCATTTGAAGTTGATAAAATATGGATTCTAATTACATTGTGACAGTTCTATAATCCCCTAGAGCAATCACTCAAAAAATTTGTAAGATTTTTGTAGCCAAAAACTCAGTACATAAGTAAAATAGATACTAAAAAAAATGTTCAAGCAACACACACACACACACACAAAAGCAGGAAATAAGGAGTGGAGAGAGAAAATGGAAGGAACAAATAACAAAATGTTACACTTAGATCTAAACATATCAATAATTATATTAAATGTAAGTAGCCTGAGAATACAATTAGGAGACAGATTATCACGAAACAATATGCTGTCCGTGTGTGACTCATCTCAAATTTAATGCTTTAGGCAGGTTAAAAAGAAAAGGATAGGAGAAGATATCTTTTATAAAATCTTATATGTAGAGGAACCCAACAACCTCATCAATCAACAAGACCTAATTAACATACATAGAACACTCTATCCAACAACGGAATATACATTTTCTTGAAGTTGGCAAGAAACATACACTAAAATTAACTATATCCTGGACCATAAAACAAACTTAAAAAATTTTAAGTGCTTTTATTAGTGCATTATTGTTATACATAATACTGGAATTCATTTGACATAATCATACATGCATAGGATATAATTTGCTCCGTATCAATCCCCAGTGTTTCCTCTTTGCTCCCCTCGTCCCCTCTGCTATTCCCCCAAACCTTACAAAGTATATTCTCTAAACATAATGGAGTTAAAGTAGAAATCAATAATAGACAAATAACATTACAATCTCCAAACACTTAGAAATTTAACAATTCACTTATAACACCAGGCAAGCATCAGAAGAGTGAAAAGCAGTAAGAACTTAATAAAGAGATAGGGTGAAGAGCAAAGAGAGATTCCCTCTGTGCACAGATGCACAAATTCCTTAAACTGAAGGTAAAGCAAAAGCAATGACAAAATTCTCCAGTTCCCAGACCCGACTCTTTGCCTAAAGTGTCAGTTTAGAAGTTTGAAGATAGTGTCACATTGAAAGTAACCAGAACAAGAACTCAAACAGTTCAGTTCCTGAATATGTTAACTATCTGTTCTTCCATGAAGATAGTAATCAAAAGAAAACTGGATAAACTATATCAATATCAAACAAAGTCGGTTTTAGAAAAAGGAATATTACCAGAAATGAAGAGGAATATTTCATGATGATAAAGGGATCAATTCATTAAAAAAGCACATTACATTTAGAAAACACTTTCATAGATAATTGCAGCTTATGATTTTTGTTTTTCAAATGTGTGGGCAACATTCACTATGGTAAACTATATTCTAAGCCATAAAACATATCTCAACAAATATAAAATAATTAATATCATACAAAGTATGTTTTCTTATAACAACAGAATTAAAGTAGAAATTAGTAGCAGCTGAAAGATAGCTGGAAAATACCCAAACATCAGGAAATTCAAAAACACTTTTATATAACCCATGGGTCACATAACAAAGTCATAAGAGAAATTAGAAAATAATATAATTTGAATGAAAATGAAACTACGGGATACTCAAACTTGTGAGATGCAGTGTTTGGAAATAAAAATCTAGCACTAAATGCTTATATTAGAAAAGAGGTGTGCTAACCATACTCGGTGATGCACACCTATAATCCCAGAGGCTTGGGAGGCTGAGACAGGAAGATTGTGGGTTCAAAGCCATCCTCAGTCACTTAGCGAAGCCCTAAGCAACTTAGCAAGACCCTGTCTCTAAATTAATATTAAAAGGACTGGGGATATGGCTCTGTGGTTAAGCACCCCTGGGTTCAATCCCCGGTGTCAAAAGTAAAAGGAAAGACTTGCACCATGTATTAATTTATTGCATCTCTTCTCCTTATTTACCCTTTGGTATATGTGCTGTTGTAATAAAAAGATTTAATCTAAGCATCTTTCCTTGAAAATAACCACAAAGTTAAGCTTTCTTAGTAGAGGACACTACAGGGATATTGCCTGAGGAAGGAGCTCTCCTGGGGTTTCCAGCTGGTGCACAGGAGACAGTAAAAGTGAGGGTCAGGGATGTGTGAATGAGAAGATACCTGCACAGCACTATCCCATCTACAAGCCTAGAAATGTGTGATCACTCACAAACTTGTAGCCTCAGCCTGGTGATCATAATACTGCTTTCTTCTTTACACAAATCATATGCTTTTATGTTTCCTGCTTACCACAAAACCTGAAGGCTTCCCACCAGCTATGAGGACCTCCTACCTATATAAATGACTGAAGACCCCACCCCCCACCATTCCCTGTGTGGCCCATCTCCACCACAAGATGTTCCTCTGAAGCACCCACACTGACCAGTACCTTAGAAATTCCCCAGTCTTATGTCCCATCAATTTCATGGCTGCTGATTGCCCCCTAGCCACCGGTTCTAAAGAGATGTGCCTACTACTTTCCCAGTTACTGCAGGCCAGCTCTTGCTCAACTAAACCAACAAACTTCTCTGCTATCTTATCTACAGAGCTACAATTCCTACACTAAAGTCTGAATACTTTCTAAGTTTGCCTTTCCTTGGTGTAGTGAGTATAGGAAATTTGAGACTGGTCAAGTAAAAAGAAAAGACTACAGATGGCAGTAACAGAATGAGCTTTATTTGGGCAATGCTTTGATCATTTATTTGAAAAGAGAATCGTCTTCTTCTTCCCTCAAAGAGGTAGAAGGCAAAGGAATACCATGGGGAGAGAAGAAGCAGAGAGGGTGCTTATCTACCTAGGCAACATGATTTAGCAGCAAGATGGGGGATTTCTGGATCCAAGGGCTTCAAAGGGCAGCAATAGCTTGAGGTCTTTCAAGCAGCAGGGTTTTATCTTATCAATGATTAGCAGATGATGGATGCAGTTTTATGGGATATACAAAGCAAGTGAGCACTAAATAGCTAAAAATATGCTCATTTGGGCTGTATGTAAAACAGCTGGATATGTAAAATTTAATTTGATGCCAGCCAAGTGAATGGTTTCAGTCTCTTCTACTGAAGTGGAAAAGATAGGAGCCAATACATGAGGACTGATTTTGGATCAGATACAGAATAATTGGTGTCTATAATTCTCAACTCTATTGTATCATATAGAGTTTTTGTATACCTAATAGTTACTTCTTTCAGTATAATAATTTTTATATTACACTTGCCCTGTTTAACCTAATACATGGTTTCTATCTCCTGATCAAACCTGGAGTGATTCAACAGCAAAGTTTTAAATCAATGATCAACTTTCCACTTTAGGAATCTAGTGAAAGAAGAGAAGATGAAACTCAAAATATATACAAAGGGAGTAAATAATAAATATAAAAGGAGAGAACAATATTTTTAAAAGATAATCACTGAAGCCAAAATCTAGCTGAACAGTAAAATTGATAAACTCTTATCCAGACTCATCAAAAATTTAAAAAAACAGAAAGTTTAAGTTATCGGTATCAGAAGGAAGAGACATTATCACAAATGTCACAGATACGATAAAATAGTAAGAAAATATGATAAATAATTTTAAGCCAATGAATTCCACAATTTAATAATAATTTAATAAATGGGTAAATTCCTTGAAAGACAGCAAAACAAAGATCATTCAAAAAATAGATAAATGGGGCTGGGGATGTGGCTCAAGGGGTAGCGTACTCGCCTGGCATGCGTGCCGCCCAGGTTCGATCCTCAACACCACATACAAACAAAGATGTTGTGTCCGCCGAAAACTAAAAAATAAATATTAAAAATTCTCTCTCTCTCTCTCTCTCTCTCTCTCTCTCTCTCTCTCTCTCCCTCTCTCACTCTCTCTTAAAAAAAAAATAGATAAATGTATTCTTATAAAGTCTAAAATAGTCTAATAAATAAATAATAAAAAGTAAAATAAATAAATAAAAATAGTACTTTAAAGAAATAGAATCCATAATCATAAAACTTCCTACCAAGAAAGTTATAAACCATCAGGCCCTTAAAGTTTCACTTGTGCATTCTTTTTTTTTGTTAACTTAAATCACAAATTTAAATTTTATTTTTGTATACAATATAGTCAGTCTTTTTAAAATAATATTTATTTATTTTAATTAGGTATATATGACAGCAAAATGCATTTTGATTCATTGTACATAATTGCAGCATAAATTTACATTTCTATGGTTGTACACGATGAAGCGTCACACCATATGTGCACTCATACATGTACCTAGGGTAATGATGTCCATCTCATTCCATCATCTTTCCTTCCCCCATGCACCCTCCCCTTTGCCCAGGCAAAGTTCCTCCATTTTCCCCATTCCTCCCCCTCCCCATTATGGATCAGCATCCACTTATCAGAGAGAACATTTGGCCTTTGGTTTGGGGGGATTGTATTACTTTGCTTAACATGATATTCTCCAACTCCATCCATTTACCTGCAAATGCCGTAATTTTATTCTCTTTTAATGCTGAGTAATATTCCTCTGTGTGTGTGTGTGTGTGTGTGTGTGTGTGTGTATCAAAGTTTCTTTATCCATTCATCTATTTGAAAGGCATCTAGATTGCATCAACAATTTAGCTATTGTGAATTGATCTGCTATGAACATTGATGTGGCTGTGTTGATATAGTATGCTGATTTTAAGTCCTTTGGGTATAGACTGAGGAGTGGGATAGCTAGTTCAAATGCTGGTTCCATTTCAAGTTTTCTAAGGAATCTCCATGATGCTTTAGGAAGAAATAATACCAGTTCTATACAAATGTTTTCAGAAAGCAAAAGATGAAATGCTCATTTTATATGACAAGAATTATACTAATACTAAACTCAGAAAATATGTTACAGGAAAAGAAAACTATAAGCTAGTGTCCCTCATAAACATACAGCCTTCCCCTGCCCGCCCCTGCAAACTTTCAAACCATGTTATCCAAAACAAAACAACAACAACAACAACAACAACAAAAAAAAAAAAAAAAAAAAAATATATATATATATATATATATATATATATATATATATATATATATAAAACAATGAAAAATCCACATGACCAAATGTGGTTTATCTTGCAAATGGAAGTTGGTTCAATGTCAGAAAATACATCAATGTAATTCATCATATAAATAGACTAATGATGAAAATATTATGAAAGAGATGCTAAAGTTAACCAAATGCAGATTTCTCTCTCTCTCTCTCTCTCTCTCTCTCTCTCTCTCTCTCTCTCACACACACACACACACACACACACACACACACAAATACAGTGAATACCACATTTAGTGGTGAAGGACAGGAGACTGAATGTTTTCCCCCAAGTTTAGATGAAAGACAAGGCCATCCACTGTCATTACTCCTATTTAACATCTTATTGGTGGGCGGGCATAGCTAATGTATTAAAGCAAGAAAAACATAACAACATAATAAGCTGAAGGGTAAAAACCAAAGCTTTTTTCAATTTAATGAAGATAGGATTATTTATATAAAAATTTAAAAGAATTTACCAAGGAAAAGCTCATAGGAATAATAAATGACTTTAGCAAGATTGTTGTACAAAAAGGCAATATAAAAATAGTCTAGCAATAAACAAATGGAAATTAACATACAATAACAAAAATATAAAACATTAGGCATAAATCTAAGAAGATAAGTGCAAAATATGTAGGGTGAACATTATCAAATGCTGATGAGAAATATCAGAAGCTCTTAGTAAACAGAAGAACATACTTTTAGATAAGACTGGAAGTATCAATATTTTGAAGCTATCACTTCTCTTCAAATTGTTCTATGAACTTAAAGTAATACCAATAAAAATTCCAGGTAGACTGTTTGGTTTTTATTTTTAAGAAATCACCAACCTGATTGTTAAATGAAGAAAGCACTGTAATAAGTCAATGATGAAAAAAGAGAAACAGGGCTAGGGCTCAGTGGCAGAGCACTTGCCTAGCACGTGTGAGGCACTGAGTTTGATCCTGAGCACCACATATAAATAAATAAATAATAAAGTTACATCAACAACTAAAAATTATTTAAGAAAAAGAGAAACAAAGTTGGTAAATTATACTATCTTATTTCCAGGTTTACTGCAAACCTACAGTAATCAAAACAGCTTGGTATTGGTGGAAGTGCAAACATACACATTAATGAGTCAAAACAGTGAGCCCATAAATAAAAAGCATGCCAAAATATATATGGCAACAATTGTTAGAACTATATGGAGAAATAGACAGGTCTATTGTTTGAGATGTAGACTTCAGCACACTTCTATCATTGATGGATTATCAGCTGATAGAAAGTTAGTAAGAACAGAATTGAACTATCAACTGGATTCATTGACATTTATAGACTGTTCCATCCAACAACAGTTGAACACACATTCTTCTCAAGCTCACATGCAACAATCAGCAAGATTGAGCATGTTCATGGCCATAAATCTCAAATCAACACACAAAGGCATAGAAGTCATGTGAAGTATGCTTTCAGAGCATGAAACTAGAGATCAATAATAGAAAGACAGCTGGGAAATCCCAAGTTTTTGGAGATTAAACAATGAACTTCTAAATAGCATGTTGAAAGAAGATATCTCAAGAGAAATGTAAAAACTTTTGAACTAAATGAAAATGAAAACACAACTTATCAAATCGTATGTAAGCAGTAAAAATAGTGCTTAGAGGGAAATTTATACTATTGAGTGCATCTATTGGAAACAAAGAAAGAACTAAAGCTAAGATTTTAGTCAATCAGAGAAGAAGAGCAATATAAATGTAGAGAAAGCAAAAGAAAACAAATAATAAAAATTGGAAGTAGAGGGGCCTGGGGGTGTGGCTCAGTGGTAGGGCGCTTGCATAGCATGCGTGAGGCACTGGGTTTGATTCTCAGCACCACATACAAATAAGTAAAATAAAGGTCCATCAAAAAACAATATTTAAAAAAAATGGAAGTAGAAATCAGTAGAATTGAATACTGTAACATCATAGAGAAAAATTGAAAAAAAAAGAAAACCTGGATTCTTAATAAAATGTATAAACTCAGTCAAGCTAACCCAGGATAAAAGGAAAGATATAAATTATTAATATCATAAATGAGGAAAGGCCATCATTACTGATCCAATAGACAATAAAATAATAAGAAATAAAATAAAAAATAATATTATGTATAGTTTTATACACAAATTTGATATCATAAATGAAATGGGCCAATTCTTGGGAATACGTGATCTATCAAAATTCACACAAGGAAATATAAAAAATCGTTAAATAAATTCAATCAATGATTAAGAAATTTCCAAAACAGAAAGGACCAAACCTGATTTTGCTTATAAATTCTACCAAACATTTCAAGAGGAAATGATACCAATTATCTACAATCTTTTCCAGAAAATAGAAGCAGAAGGAATACTTCATTCTATGGAGCCAGAATGACCCTAACACCAAAACCAAGTAGACATTATGGAACTACAGACCAGTATCTCTCATGAACATACATGCAAAAATCCTCAACAAAGTCATCAGCAAATTGAATCCAACAGTGTAAAAATGCATAATACACCACAACCACGTGGGATTTATTCCAGGTATGAAAGGCTATGTTAATGTTGATTTATCAGTTGACAGGATAAATCACATTAACAAGAAGAAAAATCATGTTCATATAAAAACTCCAGAAAAACCCTTTGATAAAATCCTCACCCATCTATGATAAAAATTCTCAGCAAACTAGAAATAGAAGAGAACTTCTTCAACTTGATAATGAATATCTACAAAAAAACTTATAGCTTAGTAGTGAGAAACTAGATGATTTCTCACTAAAATTAGAAACAGGGAAAGGATGTTCTCTCTCACAACTCCTATTCAGTATCAGACTCCTATCCAGATCCTAATCAGCATAACAAGAAAAGTAAATAAAAGTCATACAAATTAGGAAGGTAGAAAATCTCAAAGAATCAATAAGAAAAAGAAATTTCTGGAATTAATAAGCTATTATAGGAAAGTTGCAAAATACCAGATTAATATACAAAATCAATTGGATTTCTATATAAAAAGCAAAAAAAAAAACAACAACTGGGATTTAAAATTAATTTATAGTAGCACCAAACAAAGCAAAGGACTTTGGAATAAATCTACTGAAATATCTATAAATCTATGCAAACAAAACTACAAAACTCAATGGAAGAGGTCAAAGAAGGTATAAATGCATGGTTTTCTATTCCATGTCCATACTAATGAAGAATCTATATTATTAAGATGGCAGTTCCTCCCAACTTAACATACATGTTCAAAACAACTCCAATCCAAATATCAGCGAGATATTTTGTAGGTATTAACAAAGTAATTCAGAAGGACAAAAGATCCAGAGAAAAATCCACGTTATACTAAAGAACAAAGTCTAAGAAGTGATACTACTCAACTTCAAAACTTATAGTTTATTACAATAATAAAGACAATATGGCCAGGTATGGTGGTGTACACCTCTAATCCCAGAGGCACAAGGATTGCAAGTTCAAGGGCAGCCTGAGCAAATTAGCGAGTCCCTAAGCAACTCAGTGAGACCCTGTCTCTAAAATAAAATACAAAAAAGGCTGTAGCTCAGTGGTTAAGCACCACTGAGTTCATTCCCAAGTACAAAAACATAAAATAAATAAATATATAAATGACAATATGTCATTGGTTAAAGAACAGACAAATAGATTGATGGAATATTGTAGACAACCCAGAAACACACACACACACACACACACACACACACACACACACACACACAGCTATCTTTGACAAAAAATTAAAGGTAATTCAATAGGCAACCTTCAATAATGGTGCTAGGACAACTATATATCAACATGCACATGCACAAAATGAATCTAGACATTAACTTAGAATCAACTAAGATATCCTTCAAAAGGTGAATGGATATAAATCATCATGCATTTATACAATGAAGTAGAATTCAGTGATAAAAATAAATGAGCCATTAAGCAACAGAAATACAAAGGAATCCAATGTGTATTGCTTAGTGAAATAATCAATCTGAATAGACTATGTATTGTATGTTTCCAACTATAGGGCATTCTAGAAAAGGTAGAAAACAGATACAGTAAAAAGACCAGTGGTTTCCAGGGATAGGAAAGATGAGGCAAAACAATGAATAAGTAGAACACAGGGGATTTTAGGGCACTGAAATTATTCTGTGTGACACTGTAATGCCACACAGGACATCACATATTTGTCAAATCCTATAATACATAGCATAGAGTGAATCCAAGTGTAACCTATAGATTATATTTAATAATAATGTATAAATATTGGTTGACAGTTGTAACAAATGTATCATAATAATGCAATATATTCACACCAAGGAAACTGCCAGATAGAATGAAATTATATGAGAACTCTCTGTACTACCTATTCACTTTTCTGTAAACCTAAAACTGCTCTGGAAAACAGATTCCATTAATTTAAAAACAGACAAACTGCAGACTAGGAGAAAACATTTTAAATCAGAAATCTGATAAAAGAATTGAATCTATAAAAGAACTCTCAAAACTCAAAAGTAAGAAACCAAATAGCATGATATAAAGGAAGGAGATATTTAAACAGACAAGTTACAAAAATAGATATTCAAATGGTAAATAAATGTGAAAGGATACTAAGCATTATCTATCCCTGGGAAATTTGAGTTGAAATAACAATGAGAAACCACTATAAACCCCTTAGAATGCCTAACATTTCAAAAACAAATACAGTACCAAATTCTGGGGTGATATAAAGCAACTAGAACATTCATACATTGTTAGTTGGGCTCCAAAATGGAATATTCACTTTGGAAAATGATTTGACCAGTTCCTTTAAAGTGAAATATACATTTAGTACACAACATTGCAGTTCTATCCCTTGACATTTGACCAAGAGAAATGAAAAAAAAATATTCACATAAAAAATTGGTAACAAATGTTTATAGCGACTTTATTTATAATCATCAAAGCCATCAAACATCCAAAGCCCTTTACAGGTAAACACATAAATACACTGGTTCATTATACAGTGAAATATAATTCAAAAAGAAAAGGAAAAATACTGATAGACATATTCTAGATGAATATCAAATGTATTGTGTTTCTAAGTGACAAAACCCAGCCCCAAAGATCATATACTTTATGACTATATTTATATGATATTTTTAAGTCAAATCTTAGGGACAGGAAACAAGATAAGTGGTGGTCAGAATATGGAGGATTGAGGAAATGTTGACTTCAAAGAGCATGAGTCAATTTCTTGAGGTTCTATATCTTGATTGCATGGGTGGTTGCATGAGTGAAGGCAGTTGTTAAAGCACTAAATTTTGAATTTAATGTATAGACACTATCCCTCAATAAACATTTAAAATATGCTCAAGCAACTCCTGAAGAAGACTACATCCTGTTAGTTGGATGGGAAGTTCTTCCTTACGGGGGCTCTGAGCAGCACACCTCCATGGCAACCATTGTCTAGCTCTGTGCCACACAGCTCCTTTTCCTCATGTGTCCAGAGAGAGATTCCATCAGTTCTCAGATGAGCCTGACTTCCCAAGAGGAAATTTAGAAGAGGGAGAGAGTGGGATGAACCACAGACTTCATGGCTCAGCTTGGGGTAAAGGTTGTAATTGGCACGTCTTAGCTCCCTTCTATACTATCCAATAAAAATTCTTTTTTACCCTCAAGCGTCATCAGTGCTGATGGCAGAAGCCTTAACTTTCTTGGTGACTAAAATCAATTACTAGATAATGACTTGCCTCTCACCTGCTGATTTCTGGACCCATACCACCCACAGAATCCTATAACATCCATAATTTTTACTTCAATTGAACCGTGCTGGTGAAACATGTATCTCTTTGGGGGACCATGACCTCTAACCCTGCAGAGATCAAGGTTGCACATGGGAAGCACAAACTCCTCCAGCAAGTCATTAGCAATGTCAACAAGGGCCTCTCCTACTGCCACCTTCTGTTTCTCAGATATATATATACTGCTCTGATTGAAGTTCCATCATTACACATAAAAGTTTGTTTTAATGCATATACCTCTTTCTGAAGGATGGTTCCCCTCAGGACAAGGTTTTTATCTTGAACTGCCATTTCAACTGTGCCTGCAGCAACTCATTCCAACCATCAGGCTGGCAGATTCTGAGTGGCAATACGCACGATACTCTCAATGAATCACATGGTCATGGGTCCACACCCATACCTCCTTCACCACAAACATGGCTTTTTGATCATTTGCTATATGGGATTCCGTGAATAACTAGCCAAGATACATGGTCAGAAAAGACAAAGCTATAATCAGAACAGTGTCCATTCCTAGAAGAATAAAGTTCTACCTTTTCCAGAATAGGGACCAATGTAGTCAACTTGCCATCAAGTGGACAATTGATCTTCTCAATAGTTCTTTATTGCTGGCAGGTTGGACATTCAGAGGAAGTAGTAGCTGGACTGGTCATGTTAGATTTGCATAGCATCATCTCTGCTATGTGTCCTTTGTGCCAGTTCTATAGTAGCAAGTAAAACAAGGAACAGGAGGAGGGGTGATTTCTTTTCTAATTGGTGGCTTAATGTCTCTGTAATGGATGCTCCTATTCTAAAGGAAACTATGATGAGGTTTTGGATCTTGAAGTATCCATTTCAACTTAGGCCCTTTCTTCAAAATTCTCCAAAATGCCTACTTATTCCCTTTTCCCAGTGTACAGTCACTAGAGGAAATAGCTAGAGCCCCTTTGGGAAGGACATAGAGTTGATTACAGTGCTTACTTATAGTGTTTTACTGTTCTTCCCCTGGTATATTGACCACCCCTTCAATTAAAAAAAAAAAAAAGTCCCAAAATTGATTCAGGTATAGAAACTTAGAAAAGATTTTGTTTTGTTGTTGTTGTTTTATTTTTGTTTTTGTTTTATTATCAGAGCGACCACCCTCAGACTCCTGCTTTTCCTGTCTTGACTTCTTCTGATTATAGAGGTGAGGCAGTATCCTCTTTGGCTGCCCAATCATTTTGGTCCTGGAGATATAATGTTCTACTAACCAACAAATTTAGGCAGGTCAGGTTGTTTTAGCTTCTCTCCCAAGCTTGCAGCTCTTACACCACCCCCACCTACCTGTTTCTGATGGTTAAACTCCATCACCAGGCATCTGCTGTTTTGTGGGGGAGGTTATTCCCATGGTTATTATGAGCTGAATTCTGGGACAGCCTCTCTATTAGCCCTGGCCTGCAGAGAGCAGTATCTGAACTTCTTAGTGAAGCTAGCATGCCTCTCACCAGTGCATACCTGATGACCTTCACAAATGTGCATCCCCCAGGCCTTCTCACAGAACTTAATCTTCTAGTGGTCTTTGAGCCTCAGGAAATAACATCCACTGCAGCATGCCCACTTCCCTCATCCCTTTAATCCCTTCCCATACCATCTGCCACAGAAATTCAGGCATTTCAATATAATTTGCTATAGAAAATTGCTTTTTTCCAGACTTTTAGGAGTTGCCTTAAAAGTAGTTGCACCAACTCTTATGTTCTATCCTGGGAATTAAACCCTGTATCTCTTACCAGATATTTCACTTTGACTCCTTTGATGAACACATTCAGAACCCAGTCCTGCAGAGACTCCTGCAACCCCGAACTAGGTCATATGATTCTTGTAGTTGTAGAAATTTTCCTTTTTTCCAAAGGCCTGGGGGATGCACAACCCCTACTGGATTGTGGTGCAAATAAGTGCTGGTTATAGGCCTGGCAGCCAGGATGGGAAGTGGGTCAATTTCTGAGGAGGTAACTGTTCCCTTGTTACAATCCTATATTAGGTTGAGGAGCAGAAGCTATCAAGGGAGGGCACTGGGGCTCTTCTGAAAGCTAAGAAGAGTATAGAAATCTAGGGAATCCAATTATTCAGAGGAATTCATTCAGATTGCCCCATTCTATATGTCAGAGTCCCAGGTTTTCCTAATCAGTGCCCTGACTTTAGCATCTGGAATCTGCTTTAGCTGAATATTCAACCATCTTGGAAATATAGTCAGTCTATTAGATCTTAGGTTTTATTTTCATCATCTTTTTCTTATGCATTGCTTGAAATGAGGGTTTCCTGCAAGCTGCCAAAGACTGTATGACTTTGACATTAATGTTGAATTGCTTTTAAATTTTTCTCAGCTTTTCATTATTTATGGGAATCTACAAAATTTAGTAACAACCACCCAATTTCATTATCCTAATATTTCTCATTTTCCCCATGGTTTCTAAACACCTGAATCAACACACTCATCAGTTCATATTCCTACACTGAGGCATTCTTTCAAGCTCCCACAGTGAAGTTTGAGCAATTAGGTGCCACTTGGTACCAGACTGTCCTCTGGCTCTACCTACCATCTTCAATGGGGTCTCATTGCCTGTGGGGCAGCAAGGCAGTCACAAAACCTCCTCATACTGCTATCTGTACAAGAACAAACAAGGTCAGTTAGAAAACTGACGGCAGGATGGAGATTGAGGTACAAAAGGTGGGTTGGATAGTAACGTGGGTGAAAAGAGAGAAGGTGAGATTGGGTGAGGACGTTGTCAGATGGCAGTGCCAATTCGAGGAAGTCTGTCCGAGCGCAGAGTGGAGCTCCAGAGCCAAGACACATAAGAGAAGGCTCACGTTAGGCAGGAATTGCTCAGCTTTTATATAATTGCTTCGCTTAGTCATTGGCTGAAGGCTACCTCAAGAAGAGTGTGGCCTTTGCAACTTGTGCCTGCTTTATTTATTGGCTGGGGCTGTTTCAAGAAGAACATGATTTCAGCTCAAAAGCTGCGGTGGACCCCAAAGAAAACAACAGCTGGAGGCTATCCACTAACCACGTTCCTCATAGCCAGAAATCAATCCTGCCTTTAAGGAGTTCAGAAACATCATAGCCCTTTGTCTACAACAGCCAAAATATTTTAAACTAAGTAATAAGAATAAAAGTAGAGAACTTTGGGCACTGACTATCAACCTTATAATGAAACTATAAAATAAAGAGATTATAAGATAGCGATAATAGGCAAATACATCAATGCAACAAAATGGAGCTCCATAAATGGAACCACATTTATGCCCTCAAGTAAATGTTGGGTTAAAAAAAACACTAATATATTACAGAGGGGAAGGAAAATCTTTTTAACCCACGGTGATGGGACAGTTTATATCTATTCAGAAGAAAACAGATCTTAGTCTCACAACTTACACAAAATTATTTTGAAATGGATCAAAGACCTAAATTTAAAATATGAAGTCATAAAGCTACTGGAAGAAAGCAAAAGAGAGTATTTTGCATGGAAGAAGGCAAAGAATTCTTAGACAAGGTCCAGAAAGCAATAAACAATCAATTTTAAGGAAAGAATTGATAAATTAGATTTTACTAAATTCTGAAACTTATGCACATCAGAAACACTGCAAAGAAAAATAGGAAATTGACAGCCTGAGAGAAACTGTTGTAACATGCATATATATCTAATAAATAGCTCATATCCAAAGAATGTGTATATAGACAGATCCCAATATAAAGAAAAAAAGATTTGAATGAGAAAAAGTTATGAATACTTCAGATGGAATATATGTAAATTTCCAATAACCACAATAAAGTTCTCAGAATCATTAGTCATTGGGGAAAATGCAAATTAAAACCACAAAAGGATATTATTATATGCTCATTAAAATGACTAAATTTTTTTTTTAAAAGCTGATGACATGGAATGTCAATCATATAGAGCTACCGAATTCTCATGTAATACTAGAGGAAGTGTAAATCACCTTGTAAAGGAGTTGGCCATCTTCTTTCAAAGTTAAACATGCACCTCTTCTATGACCCAATTATTCTATTGCTAGGTCTATTTATGCAAGAACAATGGAAATGTATGCTCACATACAGACTTGTTCAAGAATGTATTTAATAGCAGCTTTCTTCATAATAGCCAAACACTTGAAAGAATTCAAATGACCATCAGAATAAGAACAGATACCCAGCACAGGTTTATTCGAACCCAGTAGTATTACTTAGCAATAAAAAGGAGCTTGCAACTATCTGTCTTAGAATGGATAAAGCTCAAAAACAACTGCACTTAACAAAAGGATCCAGACACGAGAGTATACACTGTATTATCCCATTAGCATGAAGTGCCAGAACAGGCAAAACTTGGTGTAAAAGAAATCAGACAAATAGGAAGAGATAAGAGGGAACTTTTTAGGGTAATCAAATATTAAGTATCTTAATAACGAACTGTGTGTTACTTGGCTGCATGTACTGTGAAAGCTCATCAAACTGCACATTTTAGACCTATGTATTTTAAGGCATATATACCATAGTACATTATTTATATTAATAGTGTGTTATAGTTATACATAACATTGGGGTTCGTTTTGGCATAATCATACATGAATGGAATATTATTTCGTCCACTTCATACCCCAGTACTTTTCCTTTCTCCCCACTTCTCTCTCCCTCTGTTCCCCTTCTTCTCCTCTATTGTTCTTCTTTCTATTTATTTATAGTGCTTTTTAATTAGTGCTTTATACATATGCATAAAAGTGAAGTTCACTGTAATATATTCATATATGTACATAGCATAATTTGATCCATTTCACTCTACCATTCCTCCCTTCTCTTGTCCCTTGTCCCTCCCCCTCAATCCCTTCCTCTGCTCTGCTGATCTCTGTTCTACTTTCATGGTATCCTCCCCACCTTTCCCCCTTACTTTGGTCTACCCTCCACATATGAGAGAAAACATTGACCCTTGAATTTCTAAGTCTGTCTTATTTCACTTTGCAAAATGTTCTTCAATTTTATCCATTTACCATCAAGTGCCATAAATTTCATTCTTCTTTATGGCTGAATAAAACTTCGTTGTGTATAGATACCACATTTTCTTTATAAGCAGCTCTGCTGCCTGTCACAGTTATCTGTTGATAGGCAGCTGAGCTGTCTCCATAACTTAGCTATTGTGAATTGTGCTGCTATAAACATTGATGTGCCAGTATAACTATAATATGCTGATTTTAGTTCTTTTGGATAAATACCAAGAAGTACGATAGCTGGTGGTTCCATTCCTAATCCATTGAGGATTCTCCATACAGCTTTCATAAGAGAAAAAAGAAACACAAACACACACATAATGCAATGTCAGGACAAGTCACCAGAGCATCTAAAATGAAAAAGACTATTGCAAGTTTGATTAAGGACATGAAGTAATTGGAACTTATACACTATAGATGGGAAGGTAATTTGGTACAAAGACTTTAGAAAGCAGGATCAAAGGATAATGTGCACACTCAACACAACTGTCTCAGCTCTCTATATAGTTCTAATAAAATGCATGTGTGTGCACGTGTGTATGTGTGTGTGCACAGATACACATTTATACAGTGCTGCTAACTAACATTCAGGTATGTATATATTCAATGGTATGTGCTAGAATATCGATTGCAGAAATACTCACATGGCCATCAGTAGTAGAATACAATGAAATACTACACAGCAATGATAATGAGCAATTTACAACGCAGTGGAAAAACATGGATAACTATCAAAAAGATGAAACACAAAAGTCAGACATACACATTGTACATTTTTATTCATATGAATAAAGAAACAGGTAACATGATGCATGCCATTAGATATCAGAATATCGAAACAGTGACTACAAGAGACAACAAGAGATATCCTTGAGTTTTAGTTATTTTCTGCTCTTTTCCTTTGTGTTAATGGTATTTAAGTGTGTTGTGTTTAAGAAAATTCATCAATTTTATTAATTCACTAAATTATCTATTTATTAAATTTTCAAATGTAGTATGTGCATTTTCCTGAATGCATACTTTACAGTACTTCAACGCAATTTAGAAAAAGAAGCAGATTTCCTGTTCTTACATGATCTTAAAATCCTAAAAAAAAAAACTGTTAGAACTAATAAATGAACTCACTCAAGTTACAGGATTCAAAATCAACAGCAAAAATCAATAAGATTTCTACTCACTAATGAGAGTAGAAATGATAAATATCTAAAAAGAAATCAAGATGTTAAACTATTAATCTGTTTCTTGTTACTTCTTATCCAAATCATAACTTTCATTTATCAGGCCCTTTATCAAACAGAATCCCCCAAGATAACACTCTCTGCCCTATTTATCAGAATTCTATGGGTTGATCAAGGCCTACTCTTTCAGCCATAAGGTCTAAAATCAGAATAGATCCAGGATTAAGTCATGTAGTACCTTTCCTCACCCAAGTTTTTCTCATCTATTAAACATAGAAAACCCAGGTCTTCCAACCAGTGACTTGGGCCAAGAGACCCTAAATTTTGTTAACCCTTTAGTTCTTAAATGGAATATAGGCCAAAAAGTATCCCAAGCCCAAGCCCCTGCCTTCCCATGTGGGCACTGAATAGAGACATAGATTCTCTTGTATTCTAGTAAAACCACTGGAAGGAGAGCTGATTTCTGAACGTGTCTACTCTTGATAGCTGGATCACTTGTTCTTTCACCCATGGAAGATACTGAATGCAGTACCACACAGATTCCATTTGCAACTTTCCAAGCAGGAGGCATAGCTCAGGGTGAGGTAATTAGAACTGCACAGGTTTTAGTACTGTCTGTCTGAATTTTATTCTGGCTGCCTCTTGTGCTAGTTATGTAACTTTGGGCAAGACAGACATCTTCTCTGGTAGTCAGGAAATATAAAAGCACTAATAGTTACTCATGGACTCAGGACTACATGAGCTAGCATATACAGTGCCTGCCAAGAGACCTGTCATCAGTGGGTACTAACTGCCTGTGAATTTTCCTCTCCTGCTGCCTTCCTCCTCTTCTTATTCCTCAAATGTCTTAGTTGGAATCAGGCTAATGATGTATTACTATTATCTTGACTATGGAAAGAAAAATGTGAGGAGTTAAAACATGCTGGACACACTTGATGCTCTGCTTAGACAAGTTGTTTACAGGCGTTTGCAACCTCAGCTAGGGGTGGGCAGAGCCGCTTATGCTCCTTTTCCATCTGGCCTGCCAGCATAGATCTTCCTTAGATGCATTACCCCGACAAACAGTGTGCTCAGGTGGCAGAGCCATGATATTGATGCCATCAATGGGCAAGAATGATAGGATTTTATTAACCCATAATGTCACAAGGCTGAGAACTCAGGAATGCTGTATCTATGCGCAAGGGCAGGGGAACCAAGGTCTCTAAACACCTTCCCTACCTAGATAATGCAAAAAAGATGATTAGAAAGATGAGCTGTGACATTCCATGCTTTCTGCTGACAAGATGGGGGAACTTAGGAGGTAGAAGATGAGAGACACTTAGCAGTTAGAAAAGAGTATCCTCAGGTTTCCTTGTATTTTTATCTCATTCCAGTTCTACAGTCTCTCCCTAACCAGTCACCAACCTCCTTTTCTCTTTCCACTCATTTTATATTTCTCTTAGCAGGAGTCAGCAGACTATGGTCCCCATCCAAATTCAACCCAATCCTGTTCCTGTAAATAAAGTTTTATTAAAACACAGTTATGCCTATTCGAGTATGTATCGTCTATGCCTAGTTTGTGCTATAATGACAGAGTTGAGTAGTGGTGACACAGGCTTTATGGCCTAAAATGACTAAACTATTTACTATCTGCCCTTTACAGAAAAATATTTGCTGACACTTTCTGCTCTTGAAAATGCACAATATAAGCTAAACCTAATCTGTGAACATTATGATCCTGGGAATTGAATTAATGTAACATTATTTTTTTTTACAAAAAAAGTTTCCAAAATTTAATAAGTTTAGGGCCTTCTGGATTATGCAGAGGAGTTGCTGGAAGAATTCTCAGAAACCATATTAGGCTTATACACACTGTGAATCTCCAGAGGAAGGGGTGTTATGGTCTGGGTGTTTAAGCTTCATTTTCAAAAGAAAATGAGCCCGAGGCTAGAGCTTTATGTGCTATTACCTTATTAGAAAGTACATGGAACATGCCAGAGGGACATGTGAGTGAAAGCAAGGAAAGAAAAAAGGGAAAACAAGTCTGTATGGCCAAGCTGGCTGACCCGAGACAGGGCTAATGCTGGCTCCGGTGAACACTATCTCAGGATCACCTGTCATGGGGGAGAAAGGAGGAAAAGGAATCCATCAACTTGTATGGGCTCAAAGTAGGAACCCTTGGTGACAGCAGGCAGTGTCAGGCACAGGTGCATCTGCCTACGTTTGGAACCCATGCAGCGCTGTTGGCCAGAGATCCAGCTAGAACAAGAGACAGGTGAGTCAGATAAGCTATGAAGTGCTACACACAAGTAGCAGACCAGGGAGCAGAGATTCCTGGGTTTCCTAGAGCCATCTGAACTTGACATCATCTTTTTCACGAGTCTCAACTGATGTATCAAAGAGCATGGACACTCCTCAAAATGTCTGAATTTACCAGGTCACACTCCCACATGCAACCCACAGCCTAAAGCCTGCTCTTCCCATTTCCACACCACTACTACCCCGCTAACACCTCCTCCAAGCTAGTGGCCTCTCCCCACATCAACCTCCCCCAGAAAGAGGCAGCTGTGAGCGTAGTGGAGATGACATAAACTTCAGGATCAGAGACCCATGTTTGAAAACCCGCTGTCAACTCAAAAGTGAGGGGAGCGCCATGAGGTTACACAATGTCTGTGAGCTTCATTTTCCCGAACTCTAAAATGGAGATGAGAGTATAGGCACAGGATGGCATGAGGAGATGTGAAGGAACTGTGTCAAAGGCCTGCCTGGGACAGCTGCACAATGCACTGGGACTCTGCTGTCTGTTATTATCACTCACGGCATCATCTGATATTGTTGGCTTTGCAGTCCCCTGAGCTCCTCTCTTCCCTCAGTTTCCCTGTCACCCACTAAGCCATCCCTTGCCTCACTTTTCTGTCTTTCCAAGTCATCTTCTGCTATGGATTGAATAGTCCTCCCCCTGCACACAAATTTATATATGCAAGTGATTATAACTGGAGATAAGAGTCTTTGTAGAAGCAATTAAGGTAAAATGAAGTCATAGGGCAGGATCCTGATCAGGTAGGATAAGTGCCTGTACAAAAGACACCAGAGAACTTGCTCCCTCTCCCTCTCCTTTTTCTCTCTCTCCTTCCCCTTATTCACACACGTGAGGATACAATGAAAAGCTGACCATCTCCAAGCTAGGAAAAGAAAGCTCACCAGAAACTGACCCTACAGACCTTGAGCTTAGACTTCCAGACTCCCAAACTGTGTGAAAATTAATTCCTGTTGTTTAAACCACCCATATTTTGTACTGGCAGCCTGAGCTGACTAAGACACCCTTCCCTTTCTCCTCTCTCACTTCCTATTTTGTAATGAAGGCATTCTTCAAGGTAATAATGTCCCAGTCTACTGCATTATCAATCTTCCTCCTATTCTAATCTCACTTCCTCCTTTGACTTTGCTTATGACTCACAAAATATATATCTGACCTCTCCTTTGAGTACCTGAAACCAAATCTTTGTAATCTCTGTTTCAATCCTCACTTGGTTATCGCAAACTTGTCACTCCCAAAATTGAACTCATTAAACCCTCCCTGAGAGCCCTTCACTATCTTTCTCTTTCCACCAAATTCTTTGCAGAACAAAGGAAGACCTAGAGAGAAGTAGATATTTGTTTGGACAGACAGACATAAAATTAAAGCTAATCTTTGAGCACTTGACCTGTGTGTCAAATGATTTACATGAATCTGTTGGCTTAACTTGTGTAATCACTCTTAAATTTCAGATATGGCAATTGGGGAAAGGTTAGGCAAAGTGCTAACCATCACAGAGACAGTAACTAATAAAACTAAGTTTGAAAACTAGGCAAAGTCCAGAGTGTGGCTTCAAACAGGTACTGATCTGGACTCAGCCAACCTTCTCTCTTCTGTCTGGGTAATCCTGACCCTTCCTATTTTTACAGCTGTCAAAACTCCTGTTACATGTTATGGTATTGAGCTCTGTGTTTGTCTTCCCGGTTGGATTACCAGCTCTGGGATAGCAAGGACTTGACTAGCTTGGTCACCGAATATCTTGCCACTCATCAGGAGGGTCAAAAAGTGACTATAACTGAGGTGGAATTGAGCACACATTCAGCCTTTTGGACCGGTGCTGTGAAAAGGAGCCCAAAAGTGTCAAGGATCTATAACTGAAACCAGAAAACAAAGGGGTCACACATGAGAAACATCCACAAGAGGAAAAACCTTCAAAAACAGTGGGCATTATATCTCAACTAGCATCATAGACTCAAAATCTCAAGCATGCTAGTGGTAGTAGGGTGCCAGCACCCTGAGAAACCTTCTTGGGGATATGACTAATGAGGAGGCTGAAGCCACAGGAGTTAACATCCATAAGATCAGGTAGTTCAGTCATGTGTGTTAGGAGAACGAGGACAATGCCATTTTATGCCTTAGAAATCTTCCTACATCTCCAAAATGTCCATATTTCAGAGATGAACATGTGAATTTCTCAAATGAATAGGAATGTGTACACATCAGAGCATATGAAATGAAATAAGTTCTATCCACAAATTTAGGGGTGCAAGAAACATCCATTTCTCTATAACCTACAAACCAAATTAAGTCTGTGTGCTCTCCAGGGTGGCGTAAACTTCCACCTCAAAACCTCAAGGTAGAGATGGCAGATCAAGCACATGTATCTAATGTGCCCTCTCTGACAAGCCCACTAAACCACAGCAAAGAGATTTTGTTCAAAAGAATAAACCAGAAAGGACAGGGAGAAGAGGAGGTAAGACAACCACTCTCTCTAATTCTGGAGGCTAGAAAGCAGATGGGTGAGTGGCAACTATCTTGGCAGTGCTAAACCACCAGCGGGGAGAGCCAGAAAACAATCCAAATAAGAATATGGAATCTTCAAAAGCCGTAGGAATTGGCAGCACCGGGTATCACCTCTGGAAGTGGGGTGCCATGGTGGGAGTGGAAGAAACAGAGGACCATTTGAAAGATGTATAACTGTCAGATCCAGAGCTGACTGAGCAACATTGTCAAGATGACACATTAAGGAGACCAACTGCCTGGCTGCACGAGCCAGCTGGCCAGTTCCTGACTAAGGAGTCTAGACAAGCTATTCCACCATTCTGCTTTAGTTCTTGCATCTGAAAAATGGAGCACTGACACTTTTATCCTCTTTGCAAGTTAAGATGCATAAAGTTTGTGTACCCATGCCTGGTGCATAGTAAATTCTTACAGATAGATGGATGAATGGATAGATAGGTAGGTAGGTAGGTAGATAGATAGATAGATAGATAGATAGATAGATAGATAGATAGATAGATACCCTTCTTCCATTGACACGCCACTGGGAAATTACTTCTTCCTTGTTTCATTCGGCTTTAAATGTATCCCCCACCACCACCTGGGAGATTAGAAGAGATTATCTGTGAACAGGGAGCACTATGCACAGATGGCACAGAGAGCAGCACATGGAAAATAGGGATTAGGGAGAACTGCAAACTAATTACTGGCCACCCTCTTTCTCCAGAACCCTGGTCACCAGCCACTCTTTCCAGCAGAGGTTGAGAAGTGATTTTTCTGGAGAACCCAACCAGTCCAAGAGCACAACACTAATATTATTAACACTGGAGGTACCTGGTAAGTAATTCAAGCTGATCAATCTAGAATGAAGCTCTCGGTCTAGAAGTTGCATCCAGATATTCAGAGCTTGTGACCCTCTCTTCAGTCATGTGAGCAAACAACCAAGGACTATCTGACATGGGGCAATCTCTTCTAACCTGGAACTCAGAACAAAACACCAAACAAATAGCAACTAGTTAAAAGGGGGAAGATATTGCATCCATCAAAGAAAAAAGATGGCACAGAATTTTAAAAGAAGAGGGAGAAGAAGAAAATCTGAACATGAAAAGGAATTCTTGAAAATTGAAAACATGACAATAGAAAAATAACTTAATAAAAGTTTTGGAAGATAAGTTTTTAAATATTACAAAAAGTAGAGCAGGAAGTAAATAGATGTAAAATATGAATTTTTGCCCTAAAAAGAAAATGATTAGATTAAGTGGTCCAATTTCTGAATGATGTTATTTCCAGGAAAACATATGGAAGATTACTATCAGCAAACTGATTCAAGAAAATTCCCCAGAACTAAACAGCATGAGCTTCAGATTGAAAAGTCTCACCAAATACCCAGGGGATTTGGTAAAATTAAATACACTCCTAGATTCAGCATACTATAATTTTAGAAAAGTGAGAATAAAGAGAATATTCTAAGAGTTTTCAGAAAGAAATAGCAAGTCATATACAATGGGTCAGGAAGCAAATGAGTCTGGAATTCTTAGCAGCAAAACTAGATAGAAACAATAGAATCATTTCCTTCAGATCCTGAAGAAAGATATTTTCCAATCCATAGTGGAATTCAAACTCAGAAAAACTTTAATCAAATACAAGGGTAGGGCCCAAGACTAGAATCATATCCTGACTCAACATTTGCCTTGATGGGCTCAAGTGCTCAAAGAGAATTTGCTGGTATTAGCTTTCTGGGTTTTATTCAAATCATAAAAATACCCTACTTGTCGCTTAGAAAGTTAGGGGTGAACCTTTTTCTTCATGCCTATCTGGGAGTTGGTACTGGTCATCCTATACTGTAAATGTTTTTTAAAAAAGAAAAGAAAAACATAACGATAAACAAAAGGTAAACTTTTGTTTCTTGGTAAACTACTGGAGGTTGTTCTCTACCACCAAAGCCAACTAACCTTGTGATTCACGGGGTATTAATAGAATACTCCTAAGAATTTTACCATAATAGTGGGGAAATTAGCCAGAGGCTGTCTCCTGATTTCTCTGCTCTTTGCTAACAAAGATAAAAAGCAAGAACCAAGAGTATTAACATTTTCCAAGTAATTTAATTGGATCTGAAAACAAATTTTAAGAAAATGTTCAGCTATACAAAGAATGTCCAAGATTCCAGATAAAATTTACAATACCCACTATTCAATCAAAAAATAACAGTTACACCAAAAAGCAAGAAAAGATGGCTACAAATGAGGCAAAGAACAACTAAAAAATAAAAACTGAGGAATGACAGAGATGATAGAATTAGTAGCCAAAGATACTAGAATGAATATTGTAATCACACTTCGTATACTCAATACACCAGAGGAAAGCATAATCATATTAAGCAGGAATATAGAATTACAAAAAAAGTCAAAACTTCCATAGATAAACACTAAAGTGACTGAGTTTAAAGATCATTAAATGGGCTTAACATCAGATCAGCTACTAGAGGAAGGAGAGGAGAATTAGTGACTCAAAGACATATCAATAGAAAACACTCAAAACTGTATCTAAAGGGAAATTTTTTTTTTTTAGAAAAATAACTCCATTTTAATAAGATGAAATATTTTGGGGTTTTTCCCCATAGTTTAATTAAACACAACTGAAGCTTTTTGTACTCTTTTCATATAGAATTACTCCTGTTAGAATCTTAACTTATATTGATTTAGTGAAGACCCAGAAACAAAGTAGTCTTAAACTCCCCTTTTTTCATTTATCAATTTATAAAAACACATTTAATACTCAAATATATATTCTCTTATGGAATTCAAGAAATCAAGAGTACTTGAATTTATATTTTTATATATTTAGTGCTTGATGTTTTTAGTGTTTTAGTTGAGTAAGTAATGAAATATCTCCTCTAACAAACACATTTATGAAGACTAGTCCCGTATTCAACCTAGTTTACTTGTTTTTTTTTTATTGGTTGTTCAAAACATTACATAGCTCTTGACATCTCATATTTCATACTTTAGATTCAAGTGGGTTATGAACTCCCATTATTACCCCATATACAGATTGCAGAATCACATCGGTTACGCATCCACATTTTTACATGATGCCATATTAGTGACTGTTGTATTCTGCTACCTTTCCTATCCTCTACTATTCCCCCTCCCCTCCCCTCCCATCTTCTCTCTCTATCCCATCTGTTGTAATTTAATTCTCTCCCTTGTTTTTTTTCCTTTTTCTTCTAAAGGTAAAAATATTGAAAAAAATGAATAGAATACAGAGTTGTGTGATAATTTCTCAAAAGCTAATAAATACTCACATAATTATAATTTCTGAGGAAAAGAGACACAAAGGTAAACAAAATATATTTAAAGAAACAATAACCAAAAAGCATTCCAAATTGCTAGAATTATAAACATACAGATCCAAGAAGTTCCAAGAACTTTAAGTACAAGAAACATGAGTAAAACTACACTATATCCCATTAGTTCTAAAAGTCATTGATAAAAATAAAACTCTTGAAAGCACCCAAAGAAATAAAGATAAATAATCAGAAACAAAAATAAGGGGGCAATGGATTTCTAAGACATAAACAAAAAATGGAGTGATAACGTCTTTTTTAGTACTGAAAGAAAAGCAAAACCAAAAATGTCAACCTAACATTCTATAGCCAGTGAAAATATCCTTCAAAAATGAAGGCAAAATGAAAACACATTGGACGTTCAAAAGCTGAAAGAATCCATTATCGACAGAACAACACTACAACAAATGTTAAAGAATATTTTTCAGGTGGAAGAAATATAATTCCAGATAGAAATCTGGATCTACACAAAGGATCAAAGAACTCTGGAAATGGTAATGATGTGTGGGAAACATCTTTAAAAGTTTGCTTTAAATCTCTCTAAAAGATTCCTGATTATTTTAAGTGAAAAGAGCAATGTGTGGAGGAGGTTTTAACATTTATAGAGGTGAAATGATAACAAAAGCCCTGTGGCTAGGAGGGAAAAAATGGACATACAGTGTAATAAGAGTCTTGAAGGCAGAATGGGATGGGTTGTATGTGTCTATAGTAAATTTAAAAATATTTACTGAAATAACACAACACATAGATGACAGAACAGATAAAAAGGGCATCATAAAATACATTCAACCCATAAGATAGCAGGAAAAAAAGAGGGGTATGACAAAGGCCAGATGACAAAGATAAAAAACAAACAGCAAATTGGTAAACTTAAACTCAGCCATGTTACAGATCATGTTAAATGCAAATAGCCTGATCCCTTCAATGAAATGCAGAGGTGGATGAACTAAATTTTGAAAAACAAAGCCAAATGTATCATGCCTACAGGAAATGCACTGAAGAAGATATACCATGTAACACTACTCAAAAGGATTTCAGAACAAAGAATATTCCCAAGGATAAAGAGAAGCATTTCACAGTGAGGTTAGTTTGTCAAGAGGACGTAATTTTCCTAAAGGTTTATCTATCTAATAATAGAATTTCATAATAAGTACAGCAATGATAGAACTGCAAGGAAAAAAAGAAAAGACTAATTTTTGTTAGAATACATTCTTCAAGAATTGATAGAACAAGTTTGCAGAAAAAAATCAGTAAGAACATAGTAAACTGAACAACACTATCAGCCAATTTAAACCTAATTGATAGTTATAGAATAGTATAT
The DNA here is from genome assembly GCF_048772815.1 of Callospermophilus lateralis. Taxonomy (NCBI): domain Eukaryota; kingdom Metazoa; phylum Chordata; class Mammalia; order Rodentia; family Sciuridae; genus Callospermophilus; species Callospermophilus lateralis. Next base: position 54,896,218 of record NC_135319.1, on the reverse strand, counting down.
TAGCTTTTCATTACTGTGACAAATACCTATAATACACAATTTAAAGGAGGAAAGGTTTATTGGGGCTCAGGGTTTCAGAAGTTTCAGTCAATGGTTATTTGGCCACATAGCTCTGAGCCTGTGGCAGCATAGTATATTATGGTGGGAATGGATAGTGGAGGGGGCTGCTCTCCTCATAGTATCCAGGAAGCAGAAAGAGAGAGGTTAAATGTCCCTATGTCTCTTTCAAGGACATACTCCCAGGACATACTAGTATCCACATCTTAAGGGTTCCATCACCTCTTAATAGCATCACAGGCTGGCAGATAAACCTTTAACATATGGCATCTGGGGGCCATTCAAGAACTAAACCATGACAAATAGTCCATCCAAAAGTAGCAGGTGCAGTATATTTACTGAGATATATTCTGAGCAATAAAAAAAGTTTTAAATTTTGTTAGAGGATTTAACTCATATGTAATTTGTTATCTGATTATAATGCCATTAAATTAGCAATCAGTAACAGAAAGATATCTGAAAAATCACTAAATATGTGGAAACCAAGTTAACATACTTCTAACTAACACATGGCTCAAAGAATAAGTCAAAAGGGAAAGTAGGATGTATTATGAACTGAACTGAAATTACGGTATACCATAAATTGGGTAATATAAATAAAGCTACCGCATGAGGCAGCCATTGCAATCCTGAGTTTTACCTGAGAGAAGTAAAGTCTACATCCGTATAAACACTTGCAGAAACTATATGATTTCGTATACATAAAATTCTAAAAAAAAAAAAAATTGAAGCTGATCTATGAAGACATCAAGCAAATCACTTGCTGCCTGAAGAGGGTGACAGCTGAATAGATCAGAAAGAAGAGTTACAAAGGGGTACAAGCAAGCTTCTGTGTATTATGTATGTTCATTGTCACGACTGTGGTGATAGTTTCAGGGTATACTTTGACACACGGGTACTTATATAATTGTTTTTGTCCAACTTGCATACCATCTTTTCCTGTTCACATCTAGGAAGCACATCTTCCTGTCCTTTATTCTTGATTTCACCATTCCTTGTTAACATTATATTCTTGTCACAAGAGAAAAGTAGCAACATTGTTATTCACAAGGCCATGGTCACTGATTTGGGGACCTGATTGTACTGAAGTAACTTGGATAATTTTGCCTCTCAAATTTATAAATACTGTTTATTTAACCCTGGTTACATCCCATGCACATCATCCATCATGCCATCTTTGAACACTGGCTTCCAAGTGCTTGTGTTTGCTTTTGGTTTTGATTGTTTTTGCATTAGGGACTGAATCCAAGGCCCCTTGCATGCCTGGAAAGTGCTCTACCACTAAGCAATATCCCTAGTCCTTGATGTCTCTTTTATAACTCATTCTTATGTTTCATTGATGGTGCCCACAAAATGCAATTCTTAACCAGAGTGCACAGGAAAATGTGTAAGACAATTCATTTTCTGATGATTTTAAATTTAGCATTTGGTATTTTGTACTCTAAAAGTGGAAAAACACATCTTCCAATGACATCACTGCCTACCTAGGATGGAATTTCTATCAATATTGATGACACTCCTGAGTCAGAGCTGGAGTTCAATGGTAGAGCACTCACCTAGCATGTGTGAGGTCCTGGGTTAGATCCCTAGTACCATAAAAAGTTTTTTAAAATAAGCTTTCCATGAAATACCTCCAGTAGGAAAGTAATACAAAAGGACATAGGTAGAGAGAAAAATGTCATCCCATTTGCACAAAGTTTTGTCCCTCATTGTACATGACTCAAAAACCAACCTGGGAGAATGCAATGCCACCACATGAGTTAAAATCAAGAAAAGACAATTGTTGGAGGACTTATTGCATTGCAGAACAATAATTTTAGAGGTATTCGGGGAATATAGGTGTAGCCAATCAATGGGATATCAGCTATTTGTCATATGGCCTGCAACAGAAATACAGCAACCATCCAATAGCCAGTGATGAGGGCATACACAGTACAAAGTACATTTGCCACCACTCCAGCTGCCTTTGGATGTGGCAGAACAGAGGCAGTTGGAATATGCATGACACATAGATTCACACACAGATCAGATGCAAGAATAGGTAGTGGGCTGCTAATAATTTGGAACCCTAAATTCATCATGTCTCTAGTGTGAGTCATACCATTCTAGTGACCCAATTCCATACAATCCCATAAAACAAGGACCACAGTATAACCACTTGCCAGATCACTCCCTTGGAAGTTGAGTCTAGCTAGTGGGCCCAGGGTGACCTGTATATGTGCAAGATGGTTTTGCACCACCATTGAGGCAAGATGGTCTTCCAGGTATCTGGTTGGCCCCACATGCTTGACAGATGTTGGCTAAGACCCCCAGAAAGTAGAAAGATGGACTTGGGCCACTGTGTTTCCCAGTGGTGTGCTACACACATCATCAAGATAACTGCCAGCTCTGGCCAAGACAGTCCCAGATTCTAGATAGAGACAGAAAAATTCAGGGTATGCATTTCCAGCCACTAGGACACACAATGAACTAGATCCAGATTGAGAGTTCCCTGTAAGCACTGGCTGGTCACAGCCACCAAAGAGCAACACAGATACTTTTAAGGAGACCACTCTAAACCATGGGGCACTCTGAAGCACAGAACCTGAGCAAGGGTCCCATTCCCTGGGAAAGCATGAGGAAGGAGCCTCCCTCTCTGCCTGCATGAGGTTGACACACAACGGAGTCACCAACAAACCTACAATGAGGATATAATGTGTGAGAGAGTAGATGTTATTGTTTTAAGGCACTGATATTTAGCATTATTGTTAGCACAGCTCATCCTGATGGATGCATGGGGTGACAGCCATGTACCAGCAGAGAGCTGACAATACATAGGGAAGCAAGGTTATTCAACAGGAAGATGTGTTGAGGGATGTCAGCACCATTGTACCTTCTGATATTACCAATGTGTAAGTGTTTTTAATTGGTAATGTTTGGGTGAGTCTAGCCCAGATTCTTGTTTTGTACTTAACAGAACCATGAGATGATGAAGTTCTCTCATTAGCCTATTAATATCACCTCTGATGTGTTCTTCTCTGTTCTCATCTGAAAGCTGGACATTGGAAATGCACTTAAAAGCAGAAAATGTACCAATCCTCCTGACCATGCTCCTGTTGATGATGCCCAGCATCTTGTCTATCCACTAGTCAGCTACATCCCCTTGCATGCTCCAGAGTCTCTCCCACCACCTCACTCAATGACGATCTGGAGGATTTCATCTGGTGGAAGTAATAATATACTTCTTTACACAGTTTGCTGCTCCAAATTTCTGTTAATTGGCCTTGACATCCATTTCAATATAGCTTTGATAAAAGAATAAAATATTTGAGGAAAAAAAGGAAATGAATCTCATTTATTACTGGTGCCTCCTTCTCTCCCAGGAGTACAACAAATTGGCCCATAGAAAATAGCCGGGAGGCCTCCAGCTCCCATCATGGTGGCTGCTGATACTCAAGGCCAAAGTAGGCCCTTAGAACCTAGCAATACTTCCTTCTAAGGCACATGACAGGGTGCAGATTTTGTGAAGGCTAACTCCAAGGCAAAGGGAAGTGTATGCCACTCTCTTGTAGCACTGAATGCAACTGCTTCCTCTGATATTTTGATCTCTCTAAGATCTGTCATTAGGCATACCAATTCTATCACCCCTGCCCTGACCTCTGTCCCTGATACCATTTCTTGGACTACAAAAATCCACTCCATTTCTCCTCTTATTGCCCTGAAGTCCTTTGATAGAAGTTATTTCATGCTTCAGGCTTTATAAAATTCAAAGACAGAAAAGGCAAGGTCTTTTTAAAAAGCCACTTCTTGCTTTGGACTTTGTAACATTATTTCCCCCAGCCTTCGTATCTGCCAATCAAATCAGGGGACTAATTTGATAGATAATTATCTATCTACCTTCATGGTCAAGTGTGCATGAGTGGAGAAGTTCAGAGACAACTCTGAAATGAATACCCCACCAAGAGCAGAGAGAAATAAAGAGATGCCTCACAAATATATACTTAAATTTTTCACATATACACACAACTTGAGGACCCATGTAAACAATCATGAGAAAGTAAAGAATAGATTATTTGCTCCCATAATTGTCAAGTGCTATCAACTCCAAGCAGAGTTTCTTGAACTATTTCTTAAGAATTTGCATAAAGAATACAAGTGCTCAGCAGATGTTCCAGGGGAGTCAGAGCATTTAACAGGTATGTCGGACAGGTGGTTCTAGAAGTCACTGTCCCTTTGTCTAATGCAGTTATTCTTCTGGATTGAATCCCATATGGGGGCTGTAAAATGCAGAGCCAACAATGTAAAATGTGTCTGCAAAGTAAAGTAAAATAAGGTTTATTCAGGGACTTCTGAGCCCAATTGTCTATAATGAAGCTCTTATTTCTGCCTTTCCCTGGCCTCAGTTCTGACCCTGGAACATCACCACTAAGGCTGCGCTTTCTTTCCCTGCTTAGCGCTATCATTAGTTACAGTCGTTTTCAACTCAAGTTCAGCACTTGTGGGCTTCCTGCATTTTCTAGTGAATGGCTTAAAGAAAGAACATTTTGCAAATTACTACTCTGTAGGTCAAAATTGTCAATTCTTTCTTAAAAACAACTGCAGCACCCCATTTTGAAAATGACTATTGTTATATAGCACTGTAAGGAAAAGACCAACATTATTGAATCGAGCCATCAAGAGCAATTTAGACCCATTTCATACCTGCCATATTTATCCCTGCTCCTTGGCGGAGCTGTGGTATGTGAGTATTTAATACCCTTCACAGCAAGGAGTGTCAGACTGGCTATGCATTCTTAATGGTCTGTCCCTAGAGTCCTGGGAATGAATGGAAACCTTATTTCACGTGCTAGTATTGTCTTTCACACACACAGAAAATGAGCTGTCACAAAGCTGGGCAGGACCTGGTGTCATATATATATATATATATATATATATATATATATATATATATATATGCAAACACAAACAAGTTACTCTGCATATGGATATGGGAATGACTGGGTTGGTGCACTTACTTCTGTTGTGTGTATGTGATGAAGCCTGAGGTTCAGGAGTAGCACAGGTCATATGGGATTATTCCAATGACACACTTAAGAGTGGCATGTCTGGCATAGCAGACAATGCAGAGACCTGGCCAAGGTACAAATTGCCCTTCACTATGTGCGCACAGAGAAGTCAAGGGAGAGACCACCACTGTTTCCAGAAGGAAATTCAGGGCAGCCCTGCCAGTAAACCAGCTCTCAACAAATGCAAAAGAGACCAACTTTACATCCTCTAATAGTAAGATTGTATTTGGAACCATGCAGAACTAAGTACCAACCCACGAGGTATGACCTTTAACCCATTCCTCAGCTCTGAGCCGGTTTCTTTCTCAACAAAATAGAGATAAAAATGCCAACCCCCACCCCACCAAGGATCCAAGGAGGATTAAATAAGATAACCTAGATATAGTATCTGTCCCACAGTTGGCACCCAATATAGTTCACTCCCTCCCCTCTGTCCTTCCTTCTCGTCCCTGTAGCAATGACAACAAATCCTCTCCTTTCCCTCCTAGAAGGTAACATAGAGCCAGAATTTTAAGCAGCATCTCGGGCTCAAGCTAGCCAGTATTTCACTGCCTAAGCTATTCCTCTGGCTCAACGGAGATTCCTCAACCCCCCTCCTTCCTCCCATTAGTTAGCATAGTTTTCATCTCCCACCCAGGCCATTTATACTGTGCCCTGAGAGGGTATCTTTCCTCCCCAAACCTTCCTAAGCCACACACCAAAAACAGCTATCTTTTTTCACTTTCCCTGACCACCTCTAGATGTACAAGTCACTTAGCACCGGGAGAAATAATGAATTTTCTCTTACTCTGCTGAGGTTACCCACTATGAGCCATTAAAAAGATACTCATTTTTAAAATATACTTGACAACCTGGAAGATATATTTGAGATATCAGAAAACTGAGCCCATTATGTGACATTTAGAATATACAGCGTGGCGATATATTTCTAAAATGTGCAATATACCTTATGAATTTATATTGCATATATGGCACTTAGTTATTTGTATTATTTTCCCTCTGTGGATTCAACATTTCTGGATGATTTCCCTGTTTGAGTCTCTCCTTATTTTATCCGGCCCTTGGCCAACATAGCAGGAAAAAAAAAAAAATTTTAAAGACAAAAATGCAGAGTTCAAGGTCAGTTAGTTGTTGGTTTCATATAAAATCACATCATGGGAGGCTGCATAGAATAGAAATGTGCTTCAGTTTGCTGGGTGTATTCACATACACACTGTCCATGATTATATGTGTGAGGTAGGTGATCATTTCTCCCATTTTTATGTTGAGGAAACTGAGGCTGGAGCAGTTCAGCTACCTCCTTACAGTCATGCAGCTAAGAAAGGAAGGGACAGAATCACAGACAAGCCAGACTCCCAGCCTACAGGACCTCCCCCACTTTCTTCAAGAGCAACTCTGGGTCTGAAGGCCACTGTCTTGGGAAGATGATAATAATGGAAGGGGACTTGAATCTGAGACACAAGGTGGCATGTAGGCCCTTCATTTCCAACAGAGCAATTGGAAGAAGACTGACACAGCAGCTAAGCAGGAACTGCACCTTCTTCACTCAGCATGCAAGCCTGCCCTCATCTGACCCCAGCCCTCCTGTCCTACATCCTATGCATACATTATGCCCAGCCCAGTCTCACTGTCCCATGAAATGCTTTGTCAAGCACTGTGACTGAGCCATCTGCAGTATAATTTCTGCCCTGAGAGGCCTCCTCTGCTCTTCCCCTTTTGGGTCCTACCCATCATCCTCATTCCTCCTCTAGGTCTTTGCTCACAGTCTCAATGCCTCCTCTATGAAGGTGACTTTACACCCTGATCCTACTTTAACTTTCAACATGATAGTATCATAACCCTGAGCTCCCAATCCCCTAGCCAAGGACCGAGGGCCAGGGATCATTCTCCTCATTCTCCATAAGCACATATCAGCTAAAATGATATATCAGCTAAAATGAACAGGTAGCTGGAAGCCAGCAGAGTCTTCGCTTTCAGAATTTCTCTCTCTCTCTCTTTTTTTTTTTTCCTGGTGGTTCAGAGTCATTCTCCAAGGCCTACCAAAGAATGTGGATTATTAAAATCTTTCTTCCCAGAGTGACCTTTTTTAGATCCCGCTTCTTTCCTTGCTGCAATAAAGAAAGAGAATCTCCTCTTATCCCAGTAGGATTGGAACTCAAGACTAATGGAAACAGAAAGTCATAAGAGATGGAATGTAGTGGGGAAAATTTCTGACTGCCCAACACAGTTTTATTGCCTTGTGCCCATTTCCCGACCTATGGAGCTGCCTGAAGATAAAGACCTCAACCACCAGTCCCCAGAGATCTGAGTAAGTTTACTCCTCCGCAGTAGTTCACTCCCTCTTAGCTTGCTGTTCATACTTCTTGGCCAACTTCATCTCAGTCTCTTCTTTCCCATATAGACCTGTGTTGTTGAAGGCCCAAGATGCCTCTAGGATCTCATGGATACCTGAGTTGTGCCTAAGGAGCAGCTCTGTGATACAGTGACTATGTAATTGTGCATAGGGAGCATGCGCCACAGGACCTAGAGCAACAGTGTAGTTGTGAGGGGTTCACCTTCATGCTCCCTGAGAACCTTGGCTGGAACAGAAATGGGATGCAGACATTTCTGGTCTGTGGAATCAGGCTTGATAACCTGAATTGTCCACAAGAATGGAAGCTCCAAAAGGGCAGAAAAATTAGTCTCAACCTATTGAGAACACCAAGCTGCTCTAGACAAGGTAAAATCATCTCCCCCACTGCCTCATCTTCCTTCTTGACATTTTGGATTTCTACTCTTCTTTCTCCCTGAGCCTAACAATTAGTCAACATACAAGCACCTTCATTTCCATCCCTCCGTTAGCCATTGTCTCAGTCGTATTTGACTATACTCTCCTCTGCTCCTAGAAGCAACACTGACAAATTCATAGCAGATGGTTGGTTCAAACCATTTTCATGATCTCCTCGTTTTCCCCAGTTCAGACATTCTCCATCTGGTTTCCTGGAGCATTGAGCCCCCAATAACCCAAGGCAATGTCCTTCCAGACTGCTTCTTCTCCAGGGACAGACTTAAGTCCACACCCTTCAAATTCAATTATTAGATAAGGCAATAATTAAAGGCAATAATTTACACAAAAATTCTGTTTGTTCTCTATCTCTCTCTGTCTCTCTGTTCCCACCCCCTCCAGTAATTCTCAATGCCACTTTCTATAAGAAGACGTTATCTTTGAAGTTCAGCCCAACAGACTCAGCTTCCTGCGTCTGAGGCCCACACCTGTCTTGGTCAAGGCCACAGCCAGAGGAATACTCAGGCCACCACTGCTCCCAGGAAGGCACTGCTTGTCCCAGGGTTCAACTCTCTAAGAATATTCCTGATTTCAGTCTGGTTCCACCAGACCCTGACCAGGCTTACCTTCAACTTGGTTTTATGCCAACATAGAGATGACAACAGTTTTGCTATTAGGCACTAGAGTGGACCTCAGATTCCCAATTCATATAGACTGAGATAGCATCATATAGGATCTCTGCTGTCAACCACCAGATCTGGTGCTTTCAGGAAATTAAAAATCTTCAAAATAGATCACTGAGCTCAAATTAAAAATTGGACACTTCCTAAAGACCCCAACTCTAATGATAAGATTAATAGATCATTCTGGCATTACAAAATTCACCCTGTGTAGGAATTGAGAATCAGATTGTAAGAGACTTACTCTAAGTGACAGATCATTCACTATTGGCCAACCACATATATCAGGCAAAATTCTAGGAGCCATTGCTACAGCAGTGAACAAGGTAGGTAAGAGGCCTTGCCCTCATGGGGTTTATAGTCCAGCAAAGTACCTAAGACAGGCTGCCTAAGCTGGTCCCAGAGGAAAGAGGATGGTAGGTATAGTGTCTGCTAAGCCCCCAGGAGAGTGCTGACCAGGGAATGTAAGAACACATTTAGGGCCATGGGCAGCAGCAGGCAAGGCAGGAGACTGAGCAGCATGAGCCCTTCAACTCTAAGAGCCACAGGGGCACATGATGACTCTTAACTCACATAGATGAATCTGCCTGTCACCCACCGCAGCACTTGAAAGGGCCTCAAGTCTCAAAGGATTTCTTGCTTCTTTGTCCTTAAAGTACACTCTGCTGCCACTGCTGTTTACAAAGGACGAAAGTAAAGCTAAATGTCCAGAACTGGTACTCGAAAAGCTTTTAGGACTTCCACGCTACACAATTGGCAGAGCCTTGGTAAAATGCAGGCTTAGTTTTAAGAAAAGCCACTTATCTGAAGCTTCAGGGAGAAGCATTGTGCTAGCTCAGGGAGCCCCATTATATAGCCAAAAAGGAGAGGAAGTTCTCGGAGACAGAGTGGGTTATGGAGCAGCCCCCAGTTTCCCTAGAGATTTGGTTGGTTTCTCCTACTGGGACTCTCAATCATGGGGTTTACACTTTCAGAGCTGAGCCTTAGGGATGGCAGAAGGCAGGAAGTTCCCTATCCCTTCAACTCTGTGGCACTGTTTTAGCCCCAAACTCCAAGTGCGACATTCAGTAGCATTAGATCTTTGCTCTGACAAAGAGCTGGAGGCCATGTGAGCCCAGAAATGTGGGTGTTTATAGGGAGGAACCCATATTTGTTGTAGGAGAAGCCAGGGTTGGTGTTAGAAGAACCTTATAAACAGCCAGAGAGGCATCAGACTACAGAAGTACAAGCAACAACTTCAAGAAGGGAAGCAAGACACACAAAAGCGAAGCGTGGAACAATAGCTCAAGAAGCACAAAACTGCAGGAGTTACTGCAGAGACTGTCAGCCAAAGGGAACCACTCAGAGGAGTTCTCCCAGGGGTGTATAGCTGGTGAACATATTATTGCTCGAGAGGTTATATTCTCTGTGCATGAACACTGGTTACAGCAGATCTGTTAACCCCATGCTTTCTGAGTGCTTTTTCAGGAAGGATTTCCAAAGATCACTGGAGAGAGGTCTAATTATTATCCTAAGGTTGCATGCTGTTCATTTGAGCATAAGTAAACATTTTTACATAGATCTCTTACACCTCATTTTCAGAAATTAGGCCTACATTAATAGAAGACCTCCCATCATCAGGCCTAACTGCAACTCTTATCCATATTGTATGAACACATTGTATTGAATATGTGTTAGCTACCTACTCACTTGAAAAAAAAAGGGGATACTCTGTATAATCCCTAGGAAAGGGGATACAGAATTCACCAAGACTCAGTGCCACCCAACACTTCTCTGTCCTCTAATTTCTTGGACATGTAAAATAAGCCTGAGATGTTTCTTGGGGGATTCAAAATACTAATTGATTTATGGAGATCTTGAACAGTGCTGGTAAATTGTATCTTTGATTTTATCCAGTGGTATGATTTGGATGTGAGGCATCCCCAAAAATCTCATGCTTGAGACAATGCAAGAAGGTTCCATAGTTTAGCTCTTGTGAATTGAGCTGCTATAAACATTGATGTGGATGTATCATTGTAGTATGCTGATTTTAAGTCCTTTGGGTATAGACTGAGGACTAGGATAGCTGGGTCAAATGGTGGTTCCATTCCATGTTTTGTAAGGAATCTCCATACTGGAATGTTACTAAGCTTTAAAGAAGAATGAAATTATGGCATTTGCAGGTAAATGAATGGAGTTGGAGAATGTCATGCTAAGTGAAGTAAGTCAATCCCAAATAACCAAAGGCCAAATATTTTCTCTCATTATGGATGCTGATCCATAATGGGGGGGCAAGGGAAGAATAGAGGAACCTTGGATTGGGCAGAGGGAAGTGAAGGGAGGGGAGGGGGTATGGAGGTGGGAAAGGTGATGGAATGAGACAGACATTATTACCCTATGTATGTGTATGATGGCACAAATGGTGAGGCTCTGCATCGTGTACAACCAGAGAAATGAAAAGTTGTTCTCCATTTGTATTTAAAAAAATCTAAAAATTAAATCCTCAGAAAGGGAAATGAGGAAATCTACCCCATTTACAATAGCCTCAAAAAATAAAATAAAATAAAATACTTGGGAATCAACTTAATGAAAGAGGTAAAAGATCTATACAATGAAAACTGCAGAACCCCAAAGAAAGAAATCAAAGAAGACCTTAGAAGATGGGAAGATCTACCTTGCTCTTGGATAGGCAGAATCAATACTATCAAAATGACCATATTAACAAAAGCACTATACAGATTTAATGCAATTCTGATCAAAATCCCAATGGCATTCCTCATAGAAACAGAAAAAGCAATCATGAAATTCATCTGGAAAAATAAGAGATCCAGAATAGGTAAAGCAATCCATAGCAGGAAGAGTGAAGCAGGTGGCATCACTATACCAGACCTTAAACTATATTACAGAGGTATAGTAACAAAAACATCATGGTATTGGCACCAAAACAGGCCAATGGTACAGAATAGAGGACACAGAGACTAATCCACAAAATTACAATTATCTGATATTAGACAAAGATGCCAAAAACATGCACTGGAGAAAAGGTAGCCTCTTCAACAAATGGTGCTGGGAAAACTGGAAATGCATATGCAACAAAATGAAATGTTTTAAACCCCTATTTCTCACCATGCACTGAACTCAACTCAAAGAGGATCAAGGACCTAGGAATTAGACAAAAGACTCTGCATCTAACAGAAGAAACAGTAGGCCCTAATCTCCATCATGTGGGATTAGGCTCCAACTTCCTTAGTAAGACTCCTATAGCACAAGAATTAAAACCAAGAATCAATAAATGGGATGGACCCAAAATAAAAAGTTTCTTCTCAGCAAAAGAAACAATCTGTGAGGTTGATAGAGAGCCTACATCTTGGGAGCAAATTTTTACCCCTTACACATCAGTTAAAGCACTAATCTCTAGGGTATATAAATAACTCAAAAAGCAAAGCACAAAATAATAATAATAATAATAAAAACCCAACCAATAAATGGGCCAAGGACCTGAACAGATAGGTTCAGAAGAGGATATACAATCAATTAACAAATATATGAAAAACTGTTCAATATCTCTAGCAATTAGAGAAATGCATATTAAAACTACTCTAAGATATCTCACTCTAGTAAGAATGGCAGCTATTACAAAGACAAACAACAATAAATGTTGGCGAGAATGTGGGGAAAAAGGCACACTCATACATTGCTGGACTGCAAACTGGTGCAGCCAATATGGAAAGCAGTATGGAGATTTCTTGGAAAACTGGGAATGGAACCACCATTTGACCTAGCTATCCCTCTCCTCGGTCTATACCCACAGGACTTTAAAAACAGCATACTACAGGGACACAGCCACATCAATGTTCATTGCAGCACAATTCACAATAGCTAAACTGTGGAACCATCCTAGATGCCCCTCAGCAGATGAATGGATTTAAAAAGTGGCATATATACACAGTGGAATATTACTCAGCAATAAAAGAGAATAAAATCATAGCATTTGCAGGTAAATGGATGGCATTGGAGAAAAATAATGCTAAGTGAAGTTATCCAATCCCAAGAAAACAAATGCTGAATGTTTTCTCTGATCTAAGGTGACTGACCCATAATGGGGTAGGAAGGGGGAGCATGGGAGGAATAGAAGAACTCTAGATAGGGCAGAGGGGTGGGAGGAGAAGGGAGGGGGCAGGGGGTAAGCAATGATGGTGGAATGTTATAGACATCATTATCCAAAGTACATGTATGAAGATATGAATTGGTGTGAACATACGTTATATACAGAGATATGAAAAATTGTGCTGTATACATGTAATAAAAATTGAAATGCATTCCACTGTTATGTATTTTAAAAATAAAATCAATTAAAAAGAATTAAAAATAAAAACATTTTAAAACTCCACTCTTGCAGGATCTAATCCATTCCTATGAGATTTGACTCACACCATATGAGGCCAGGGCTAATCCTTTAACAAGGACCGACACAATTCAATTACCTCCCACTAGGCACTACTTCTTACAGGTCCCAATGCCTTTCAATACTCTTAGATTGGGGACCAAGTTCCCAATACATAATCATTTGGGAGATAAACCACATCCAAACCACAGCAGTGGAGAAAAATATAATCTTCATAAAACTAAATTTAAATACTCTGGACAAAAACTTTGACAAAGAAAGGAAAATCCACAGGTATCTTCCACCAAATTTACATGTTTGATTACCTAAGCTGGGTCATACTACATAGCCATTCATCCCATCATTTTATATTAATGTGTTAATATCAAAATTATTTCAAAAGAAAAAACTTTAAAAGAAAGAAGAAAAATGAACAAGGAAAATGAAGAAAATAACAAAAAAGAAAAATAAGATTTCCACGAAAATATCACTATTAGAAGTTTTGAACTTAAAATAGCTTTGCACTTAAGCCCAAAGTAAGGTTCATACCCGACAGATGAGGTGAAAATTCCCATTAAACCTGCTGTTGTAGACACCGCTCCTATATTTTCTTAGTTGTTATTTAATTCACATATCATAAAATTTATCTCTTTTTAAAGTGTAGAATTCATAAAATTGCAGGATATAAAATCAATATATAAACATCAGAAGTTTTTCTATACACGAACAATAAACTAGCTGAATAAGATATCAAGAAAACAATCCCTTTTATAATAGCTACACTAAAATAAAATTCTTTGAAATAAATTTAACCAAGTAGGTGAAACCCCAGTGAAATGAAAATTAATATTATGAAATAAAGAGCACACAAATGGAAAGATATTCTGTGTTCATGCATTAGAAGAATTAACATTGCTAAATGTTCATATTATTCAAAGGGAACTACAGTTTCAATTCCATACCTATCAAAACTCCAATGACATTGCTCACACAAATATAAAAAAAAAAAACTTTATATAAAACCAAAATAGATTCCAAGCAGCCAAAGCAATCTTGAACAAAAAGAACAAAGCTGGGGATATCATACTACCTGACTGCAAAAATATATTACAAAGCTATAATAATCAAAACAGCCTAGGCATAAAAATAAACATGGATCAGTGAAACAGAATAGGAAGCCCAGAAATAAGTCCATGCATTTACACTCATTAGATTTTCAACAAAGTTGCCGAGAATAAATAAGAAAATGGACAGTCTCTTCAATAAATGGTGTTATGGTTTGAGTGAGGTGATGATAATGATCCCCCAAAAGATCATGTGTGAGAAATACAAGAAGGCTTGGAGGAGAAATGATTGGTTATAGCTTTCACAAAAACAAATAGTGTTGGTGAAATCAGATATTCACCTGTAGAAGAATTAGACTCTTAAATCATTCAGCAAACAAAAATCAACTCAACATGGATTAAAGACTGAAATGTAAAACCTGAATCTGTAAAACTACTCAAAGAAAATATTGGAGAAAGTCTACATATTGTGAACCCAAAAGCACAGGTAACAAAAGCAAAAATAGACATGTGGATTTCTCAAAGTAAAAACCTTCCGCACAGCAAAGGAAACAATTAACAGAGTGAGGATACAACCTATGGAATGAGAGCATGTGAGATAGGGAGACCGAGAGCCTGAGCTCACTGGGGAGTGTTGAGCACACTGACATGCATCCTCTCCATGTGACTTGGGCTTCCTCACAGCATGGTGGGAGGATCATTCAGTTCTCTGTTACAATGGAATCAAGTGTACATTGCATGGCCTTTTTGTCCTAACTTCAGAAGTCACTCAGTGTCACTGCTTCCACATTATGCCTAGTTGAGGTGGTAGCAACCCCCAGATTCAAGTGGAAAACATGTAAACCCTACCAGTTGATGGGGGTCCATATCAAGGAAATGGAAATCATATTTTAAATCCAACCCTAAATCGATCTCTGACAAAAGAATGAAAGAAAGCCGATGAGTGTCCAATAAATAAATAAAATGAGAATTCTTGTGGTGAGGAAAAAGAGGAAATGGCTGTTGGATTCAAAGCAAAAACCATCTGCCACAGTCATCTAATCCATCTTCCCCACTAACAACCCACGGTGTCAACCTGCTTACAAATAACCGTGTTTAAATGGCCAACCAGCCCTCAGTGACTGGGAGCTCCCTTGCTTCCTAAAATAACTATTTTGTATTTGAACAGTTGCTTTATAAAATCATTCTTTATCCCAAGAAAAATATTTTGCTTCATGTCAGGTCCCTTTGGTCTGAGCTGAGGATGGGAAATGCAAAAACATAGGAAGGTGAGATCAAATGACAGGCAGCTTGATCAGTGTCTTTGGATGCTCAAAGGGTGTGGATGTTTAAGAGTTATGGCCTGGTGGAAGGTAGGGTCCTTTGTCTCTGTCAAAACCACATTCCCTGGTAAGCAGATACATTTGGAAGGGATGAGTCTGGATTTTATTCACTTGCCATCAACACTGCATTTATGATTTTGCCTATGAAAAGGCCATCAGTCCTTCCTAGAATCTTTTCAGTGCAAAGAGCTATCATATTTTCTAGCAGAATCTGCAGCAGGCAGAGGAGACACACCGAGCACAACCTTCTCAATTTTCCTTCTGAGTGATTCCTCAAGCATTTGAAGATAGAAAAGTAAGAGTAGGATCTTCCCTGGGTGTCCTGCAAGCAGCTCTGATTGCACACATCACAAGCAGAATTCATTATCTTCATCATTGAAACCTGCTCAGAATCCTGTGTGTGAAATCTCAATTAGCAGCATCCTATTCTACCTGGTAGCCTAGCCAGGGAGTCTGGAGTGGTTCTTAGTTCCTCCCTCTCTCCTTATCTGCCAACATTTAATCTTTCAATAAATCCTAGCCAGACCGCGTCAGCAATGCTCCTTCTACATCTCCATATGTCCTATGAGTGCAAGGAGTCCTCAGATCCTTGCAGGGATGCTCCTGCTGTGACTTCATGTCTAGGCTCCCTTCTCGAGGGCTGCCTGTCTGCACCATTGCCACTGGAATCCAATGCCATCAATTCCCATAAGTCTCAGTGTGCACACTTGCCTACAAGATTCAATCCTCACTTTTTAGCTCTATACACATGACTCTTGATGTACAGTCTTGGCCAGAGCCCACTCCTCCTGTCTCATCTCCTAGTAACCCACTATGGGCCTTTACATCATTTGTCCAATATACTAGGTTTCCATTACACTGATTTTATTTCCTTTGGATATGTACTCATAAGTGGAATTGCTGGATTATATGATAGTGAAGTAAAGCTATTTATCATCTCGGCCTGAAAATACACATTGCCTGTTCTCACCATGCACAGCATTGCATGCTTAAAGATCTAAATTAAATGCTCTCTTCCTTGTTTTTATTATTATTTGTAGAATTATTGAGTGCTTGCTATAGGTTGGCCTTTGTGCTAAGCATCATGTATTATCTCATTCAATATTCACAGCAATCTTGTGAGTTACACAGATGAGAAGCCAAGTCAGAGAGGTTAACTTACTCAAGTTCACATAGCTGGGATTCCAAACCCAGTGCTCACAACCACTGTATCCGCTGCTGGAAGTAAACCATCTCCTGATGATCTCTGGCACGGGCATTCATTCCCATGTCCTTTTTTCTACACTTGTGCTCTAGTACCCTGTCTGTAGTAAAATTTACCTATCTTGCTTGGATCCTAATTCTAAAAATTAACTGTTCAAAAAAAAATCCCACATGTATGTAACAATGATGGAAAAATGTGTACACTCACTGAATATTTGATAAAACCAAAGAATTATTAATTATTGGCATTGCAGTTATTTTTAAGCTGTTCTCATTTACATACGCACTAAACTAATTAGACACGAAATGGTATGAAGTAAAGCTATGCTTGGAGGGACAATATGTGGGAGTAGACAGGAAAGAAGTTTGGGCATTCTGTTGATGACTATTAATAACAGACAGCGTATTCATGGAAATCATTCTATTATTTACTTCTGAGTGTTTGAAAGTCTCTATAATGAAAATATTCTATAAATCCCTTCAGACAAATAAATTTGTGGGTCTACCCTGCCACTTCTGTGCTGTTGGAGAGCAGAGGACATCTGAGTCTGAGCCAGTTTTGACTTTGCACCACCAGGGTAATTGGCAAAATCCATCCATGTTTCTTGAATAATGAGCTACCTTTCCTACTCACTGTCCCACTGCAGACCGATAACCCCATTGCCATCAGCATTAAGGATGGGCCCCAGAGAGACTGAGACCAAACACTGTCCCAGTCCCAGTTTCCACCCTGGATGTGGCAGCCCTTGGTTTCTGGGTCATAGCTTTCTGCCTTTGGACACTGAATTGGCTGCCTCTCAACCCCTGGATGCCCTTGGGGACAGTGGCTTGGATTTCTCTCTGTGTTCTTCTTGCTTCTTTAAGCTAGCCTTTGGGTTCCAGCCAAGCCCACCTGACCCCACAGTTTAACAGGGACAAGATTTGGCCTTCCCCCTTCAGATAGGACTGTTAGCCTCATTCCTGGGGCTTGATTTGACAGCTATTCTAGATGAAAGTAATTTGAAGCTGGATATGTTTTCTTTATAGTGACACACATTTGTGAGCAAACAGCAGAGACTGTATTTTGGAGAAAAATGAACTCACTTCAACATCTGGCCCCTATTCTCACCTCCCCTGCAAGCGCCTTTGTCAGATGGCCAGAGCCTGCTTCTCTGGTGTGTGGCACCCCCTGAGGCTGACAGCCGGGTGGAACAGGCCCTCCCTGCTAAGGATAGTAGAGGAGGACAGCAGTGAGCACCTTGCTGTGGCCAGAGAGAGAGGCACTCCTCCAAACCATCAGATTCTGAGGAGGCAGACATTCAAGTCAAGCCGCACAGCATCCCCCAAAGCAAGAGGAGACAGCTATATGGGGAGGAAAGAGCGGTAAGCAGAAAAGCAACCAAATCAAGAACAGAAACCCAAGCAAGCCAGTTCTTAGAGGCTTCCATTGCCTGGGGTTCTGTCTTCCTGGATGCTATATAAAGAACAACTAAGCACCCTTTTGTATCTAGTCCAAATCTCCAAGAGGAATGAGCAGTAGCTCAGAGACACCAAAAGGACTGGCAATTGCAGGGGAGGGTGTTCAGAGAGAACCAGCTACAGAGCGGAGGGTCAGAGGCTCTGTTATACTAGTGGAACCCCCCAGGAATGAGAAACTTACTCCTCCAACTGCAGGAGTGCTGCCACTGAGCACCCTTGGCTGTAAACCTCTGCAGGGAGTGACTGAGCTGGAGAAAGGGCCCTTGACCAGACGTGCCCCTTTTCCAGGGCAGCCCACATCCAATGCCAGATGCACACAATGGCACAAAGGCTGATCTCTCATTCATCACATCTGGGCACAGCTCTGAAGCCTGGTTCCATCTTTAGAACTGCCTACAGGTCAGCTGAGGTTTTTACTGGAACTGCATCATGGATTGACATCTCCTTCTCCCCAATCCCACATCCTTCACTTCCTTTGCTGTAGAAATGTCTGTGTTGGATATGGCAAGGTAAGACTGGCACAGCCGGAGCGGGAAATGAGAACAGGTTTGGAAGGAAGAAGCTTATTATACTCACAGGTCCTGGTAGGGGGTGGAGGGTGTCATGTTGGGCCCTAGGGGAAGCAAGGAGTGAGGAAAATGCCTAGGTCATATCCTTAATTGGGGTTTCTGTGCAGAAGGGAAGGTAGGGCAGAGTTAATACCTTAGGATAGACTGGTTGGAATCATTCCAGTGAGCTTTGATAAAGGTAGTCTTTGGGTGCCTGGCAGCTGGCCCTGGGATGATTTGGGGCAGTACAAATATTGGTTTGGGCTTGAGTTAGGAAGGTGGTTACGGCTATAAACTTGTGTTTGAATAGTTTGCATGTGCAAGAAATATTCATACTGTATCTCATGGCATAATCATTGCAGATTTTATGCCAAATACTTTGCAAAACAGTGGGGTGTGACCTTCATGTGATTTTTTTAATGTGCTGGTATTATTTAAAAGTCTACTAAACTGTCTTTGGTGCAAAATTAGGATACACACAAAACCCTTAAATATATAGTAATGGTGTGGTAAGAATTATGCAGTGAAATATGGTGTATATAAATTGTTATTATCTTTAGGAATTAGCTATCTAGGAGGAGCATACTCTCCCATACTCTTTAAGGCCCCCAAATGCCAGAGCATCAGGAACACAAAAAGTAAGAAAACAGTTAATACAATTAGCCCTGTAATGAATGGATACCAGAAAGACAAAATACAGAATCTAAGAAAATACATTTATAATGTCCTTCCTTTATTAATTTGTGTACTTAGGTTATGGGGATTAAACCAAGGAGCATACACTGAGCTACATTCCCAGTACTTTTTTATTTTGATGCAGGGTCACATGAAGTTGATGAAGATCTCAGTAAATTTCTGAGGTTGGCTATGAACTTGCAATCCTCCTGCCTCAGCCTCCCAAGTCACTGGGATTAGAGATGTGTGCTACCTCACCTGGCTCCCTTATTTTCCACAGATAATGATCCCAAAGCATTCCCTGAAAACCTTTCTGAGTTTAATATTCCCATTCTACATGTTTCCAGTGCACCAAAGACTGAATAGGTGAGGCAACAGAGAGTGGAAAAATGTGATTCTCACCTTTCAGAAGCTCATGAGGCACACATATATACATGCTTGATTGTTTGGTACCACATGCAGCATGATGTTAAGAGTAAAGCTTTAGAGTGAGATAGACCTAGTTTCGAATACTACTCTGCCATGTGCTAGCTGGGTAATTCTGGGGAATCTACTTCTCTGTGCTTCAATTTCCCCAACTGCAAAATGTCAATAATAACACCAGCTGAGCTGGATGTCATAGAGATCAAATGAGATGATTATATAAAAAGAGTTCGCCCTAGTAAATGATGCTATGCACCCAAATTATTCTCAGGGACAAAATAGTATAAAGACAAGTTAAATTTTACCTGGGCCTAGTAAAGGTTAGGCTGGGCCTCACCTGGGAAGTAAAAGGCAAGTATGGGTTTGTTTGTAAGACCTGAAGGAAGAGGATATGATGGAAAGTGGAGCTAAAATTCCATTAGGTGGTCCACGATGTAGCCTCTGTCAATCTAGCATCAAAATCCAGGACAGTAAAAAGACATGACAAAAACAGGCAGCAAGGGATTCCAAAGTACTTAACCACCAGAGTCAGAAGAATTCCCTACTCTAGGTAGCAGAGACCAAGGAGGCCAGACTGGGAGAGAGCTGCATGCAGCTGAAATAAAACTATAATAAAGGAGCTGTAGCCAATAGGAGGTGCTTCCCCAAAGTAACAGAAAACCCCACAACCACTTCAAGGCAAAGGAACAGTATTCTCACCAACTACAGTCCAAACATCAGCGGCTCCTCCTCTGTTGTTCAGCAGCATGGGCTGTACCTCTTCTGTGCCTGGGCTTGGTCCTCATGAAGCCTCCTCATAACCACAGGGCAGCTTCAGCAACTCTAAGCATCATGTCTAGATAGGACAAAGTCCAGAGACAGAAGAGGAAAGCCGTCTTCTCCTGTGGACATTTTAAGAACAAAGAAATCTTTCCCACAAGTCCTCCACATCTCACTCTGGTCATAATATGTTAGTTACTGATAGTAGTAACTGACCATATGCGAATGTAATCCTTTTCCCATAACTTTTCATGCCTTTTCCTACTAAGTTAGCTCATTCTTTGTAAACAGCTGTGCAGATTGCCACTAGGGAAAAGAACACAAAACTCCTAAGATAGCCAAACAGAAATCTACCTTCCAGGGACAAGGATCTAATCCATCTTACCTGAAACACAGACCTCCTGCAGAATGGGGCAGATACATGAACAAAACCTGGAAGCTGTTTATCAGAAAGACAATGTTAAAAAGAATGAGCTGGCTCCATAGATAAAAAGCATTTAAAATTAAGGGAGAAATTTTTCATGAGACACATGCTAAGTTGCCATTTACGTAAAACAAATAAAACTCTATGTGTGAAGGCATGTGTAAGGTTGTGTGTGTGTGTGTGTGTGTGTGTGTGTGTGTGTGTGTCTATAGTAAAGATTGAAATAAAACCTTGAGTGTCAGGTCAGGGAGAGGAGTTTCAATTTGAAAAATCATAAAATAAGAAGGAAATAACTAGAGACACCTGTGCTTTCAAATGGTTGGTATAGAACGTTATGCAGAATAAACTGAGGAAGCTAAAGTTGGAGTCAGGGAGAAAGAGGGCTGTGAAGGCACCTGTGGGTTTGCAGTAGGGCTGATGAGATATGATAAATATGGATGAGAAACATTTAGAGAAGAGATTTGGAGTGATTCAGTGACTGTACATAGAACCAGTGGGGGGTAATAATAACCAACATTAATTGAAAGTACTTACATCATGCCTGATGGTGTTGGAAGATGATTGATAGGTGACAGATAGATAGATGATAGACAGATGTATACATATTCATATAAATCTTACTCATATTCCTAGCAGCAAGTACTATTTTTGTCCCACTTTATAACTGAGGAAACCAAGGTATAGACTGATTAAACAATTTGCTTAAGGTCAGAGCTGAAGAATTTAGGTGATGAACCCTGAAGCTTTTCCACTTGAGATGAGCATTGGCATGGTGGAAAGTTTGTCCTTGAAGGATGGAGGGGACACAGGGACATGGCTTCACAGGTTCCCTCTGGCAAGAGTCCTATCTCTGTGATTTTTGTTTATTCATTTATTCATTTATGTATTTATTCCTTACAGCCTAAATATTTTTTAAAACAACATCCTGCTTCCTGACATTGGCTTTCTGGAGTGCATGCAATGCTGACTTCAGAGTGAATTTTCAAGTGTGATCCTTTTTTAAGGCAAAAACTGACTGATCAAGCAGCAAGGATGTCACAGGTGACTTAAGTCCTTTGTGTGGCTGAATCATTTCCTTTCTGAGTCTCTTCCACACCAACCACTCTGTTATTGAACTAGATCTCTGTGTTTTAGGCCTTGAGGCCTCTTTTGCTCCCTGTGGGTGAGGGATGCTCTTTCCCTTGGGCTCTCACTGCATCTCTGGGGAGCCACACTGTTTCTTTCCCAAGGTCACTCAGCTCTTTTCACCAGTATCAGGGTGACTTGGAACCCCCACCCTACTGAACTTGACTGCCATAAAGCCATATGGAAAATGCACCCCCCACACACATTCTTCATTCCAGCTACAATCGCCTAGTTGAACCTGGTCAACTTGCAAATTCAGGAGTAAAATAAATGATGGTTATTTTTTTAAACCACTTTTTTGAAGAATTTGATTACACAGCAATATATTACCAGAATGTATATAATCATCCAACATAGTCAATGAATAAAATATTAGGCAATAATATTCATATGTGATCCCACAAGTATCCAAGCTTATTAGGGTTCTTAGTGAGTTATGAAGAGAAGAGTCCCTCAACATCCTCACACATGTCTGCCCAGAACTATCAACAAGCACGTATATACTAGGAGTACTGCAGGCATTCATTTCCATTAAGAGCTAAAAAAAAAATCAAAATTAAATGATAGTATCCTGGAAGTCTAAGCCAACACACTAAAATAAGAAAAATAAATGAGGAGCAATATCATAAAGATCAATAACAATATTCATACATTATATTATTACATAGTTGTCTACCTTAAAACTTTAAGGAAATTAAAATATCATGGGGATATGGCCAAGGTCAAAATTTTTACTAAAAAATAATGCATCTTTGGACCCACCAAAAATTAGCATGTGACATATCACTAAATCACATCTAAGGACCATTGCCTTAAATACAAAATGATCTAGGTAAAGATTTGGAACTACTGCTTACAAGAATTAGCTTAGGCTGCCTGGTGGTATAGCAGAGCGCAAAAATGCTTAGGCTCTGGATTCAGATCTTAGCTCCCCACCAACTGCCCTTCATGGTCTTAGGCATTTATTTAAATTTTTATGCCTCAGCTTCCTCAAACAGAGATGTTCCTGATCATACCTCATGCTTGTGGTTGTGATAACAATTAAATAGTTTCCTAAAGAGTTAAGTTCTCATTCTCAGAATATTGACTAGCAGATAATAAGCATTATTATTAATTATTAGTATTGGTCAGGGTTCTCCAGCCAATAGGAGATACAAAGAGAGATTCATTATGAGTAATTGGCTTATATGATTTCAGAGGCCAAGAAATTCCGCCACATATAGTCTACAAGCTGAGACCTAAGAGAACCCATGGTGTGATTCCAAAGGCCTGAGAACAAGGGTAGCCAATGGTGTCCATACTAGTCTGAAGGGTAGGAAAAGACGACATTAATGGCCCAGCTCAACAGTGAGGCAGGGGAAAAGGAGAACAAATTTCTCCTTTATTTGTATTTTGTTCTATCCAGGCCCTTGATAGGTAAGGGGATATCCACCCATACTGGGGAGGACAACCTATATTCCTGAGTCCAATGATACAAACGTTAATCTTATCCAGAAACACTCTCACAGGCATACCCAGAAATGATGTTTAATATAGGTATCCCATGACCCAGGCTAACCATCACAGCCATTGTTGTTAGAAGAACCACTTAGACTAGTATCTCTGTATGACTCAAGGAAGAAGTAGGTACCTTTTTTTTCTCCTTCTAATAACAGTGACTTTACAAATTAACTAAACATAACTATGCATTTATCTGTTAAAATTAAAAAATCCGACTACCTATTGTGTTGGTCAGCTTTCTGTTTTATAACAAATACCTGAGATATATCAACTTTTATAAAGAGAAAAGCTTCATTTGGGTTCACAGTTTTGGAAATTTCAGTCTATGATTGGTTGGCCCCATTGCTTTCAGCTTGTTATGACACATAATAGTGAAGTAAAACTGCTCACCTCATGGCCAGGAAGTAGAAAGTGAGGAAGAGACTCTTGATCCCCTTCAAGGACATGTTCCCAGACCTGAAGATCTCCCACTAGGCCCTACCATTTAGATGGTCCTACTACTTCTCAACAATACCAACCTGGGGACCACGCCTTTAACACATGGGCTTTGGGGTCCAACCTACAGCACATGTGCTTGAGCATGTCTAATTCTAGGAATCTACTCCAGAGTCATGCATGCATGTTTGTAAAATTCATAGGTACAAAGTTGGTTATACTTAAAAGCAACTTAAAATGACCACCAGTAGTGAACTCTTTAGGTAAACCATAGCACAAGCATGAAATAAAATTTGTAACAGTCATTAAAAATATCTTTATGTGCTAATGTGTGGAAAGATATGTAATTTACATTTTTATTAATTTAGCATGGCATGCATAATATTCTACCCTTTGTAAAAATTATAAATTTATTATAAATAATTCACACACATACATTTTAGCTTACACATATATGCAGTAGACTCAAAGATATACTAAAAATAGGTAAAATATTTTTAGCTGTGGGAAGGAACTGATTGGCCAGAGCAGGTTAGAGCACAATTTTATTTTTCACCATGTCATTTTGTTTATTTTGAATTTTCTACCTTAAGCTTGCATTGCCTACATAATAAATATTTTTGAAGACATGTGCAGAACCTAAATAAAATCACATAGTTCAATCTCATTACTAAAACCAAAGAAATGCAAAACCATTCAACAATAAAATAATATCAGCCTATAAAATGGCAAAGTCACTTTGTTTTGTTTTGTTTTAAGATAAACAGTTTGATCTCAGTATTCACAAAGGGCAGAAAGTGGGAGTCTCATATGTGGCTGATGATAGTTAATCACTGCAAACATTTGGTAAAGCAATTAATTCATGGCTTTGGATGAGTAACCCATTTCTAGAAACCTATCCTTAGAAATTAACTAAAGCTGGGAACAAAGATTTATGCACAAATGTTAAACCCACATGATAAATAATGTAAAGCTTTTAAAATAATGTTTTTAATATAGATAAACACAGATGCATATTTATATATAGTAAAATGATGTTTGGGGATTTTTAATAGTAGTTATACATTTTGAAAATTTTTAAACTTATTTCTGATGATAAAAGTAATACTTAAAAATTGGAAATGATGGATATTGGGGGAACCTCATGCTATCCCAACAAATAGATGAATAGTGTATGAAGCTATAAATGCAGTATAATCCTAATTTTATATATATGTATAAAATTATACAAAAATGTATTTTTTTAACACAAGGGAAGGTTGGTTTGTCTTATTAATGCCAGGAAGGCTCACCCCTGCTGCACATCTCATAGCTTTTAGCCTCTGTAGACTCTTTGCAATGTACCAGGTATGGCAATCCATTAAACCAAAGAAGGTTACAGTTATTTTATCACCATGGCATTACTGGAGTAGGTTATGCCCCTTTGATATCCAATGTTTAAAAGGGGCACTTTAATAAATGACCCTTTGCCATAGCACAGTAGCTTCTCAATTTTCTTGGTCACACTGCTCTCCTCCGCTCCTTGTGGCGCTCCCAGGCTAAAAGCCTGGAAACAACAGTTCCAAGACACCCCTTGTAAGAGGATCTCAAGTTAGACTGGGCCACTGAGGCATTCCTATGAGATCTGGAAGGCAAAAAACAAAAAGAAATAAGCTTCCAATCTATATTTTTTATTGAACTTTGGCAAAGCTTCCTTAGAGTGTACAGTCTGTTTTAATTATTTTGCTGATTAATAGTTTGTTAATAAATTCATTACTATTAAAAAGAGAGAGAGAGAGAGAGAGAGAGAGAGAGAAGGGACAGCCATGATTTTGTCCCAGAGCAGCACAGCCAGGCTCACAGGTGTGGGCAGATGGCCAATGTGTGCCTGTGCCACCCCTGGCAGGGTTCTTCCTGACAAGGACTCATGTTGCTGCTGTAAGCAGCTGAGAACAGCAGCAGCAAACCCTCTGGGATCCTACAGCATTCTGATCTCCTAAAAAGCTTCTCTATGGGTTCTACTTTCCAGATTTCTGGTAAACCAGTAGTACCAGTTTCGCCTCCATTCTCCAGCTCCTCCCAGCTTCACGGGTTCTGCAAACCCCTAGCTCCCTATATCAACTACTTTTCGATTGAAATACCTGGAGTGGTTGCTCTACACCTGACTAACTCCTGACTAATCAGGCTTCCAAATTCAGATCTTTCATGTCTTCCTAACACATTTCGTCAAAAAGAGAAGTAGAAACCCAAGTCATCATTATTTGTGTTTTCAGAAACTCCATTAAAACATTTATATTCTTGACATTTTATGGTCTTAAAAATGACCAATTAAGAGTATAAAATAAGCCAATTCCAAAAAACCAAAGGTGGAATGTTTCCTGTGATATGCAGATGCTGATTTACAATAAGGGGTAGGGGCTAAAAGAGGAGAGGTACTTTGGACTAAGCAGAGGAGATTGAAGGGAGGGGAGGGGCAATGGACTAGGAAGGACAGTAGAATGAACTGGACGTTATTATCCTATGTGCACAGGATTCTACGTCATGTACAATCAGAAGAATGAGAAGTTAGACTCCATTTATGTATGAAATGTCAAAATGTGTTCTATTATCATGTGTAACGAATTAGAACAAATAAAAATTGAAAAAATAAAAGAGTATAAAAACTCTGGCATTCTTAGCTACTAGGTTTTCAAAATCATAGTTTTCAAATAGGGGCAATTTTTCTCCTCCCACCCAAGGGACATTAATGGTGTCTGGGGGCCTTTAGAAACTATTACAACTAGCCAGTAGAGATTGGGGATACTCCACAGGAAATCCCCCCACAACAAAGATTTCTCTGACCTGAATGTCCTTTGTGCCAAACTTGAGAAATACACCTCAATCTGTTTCATCGATTCCCCGATCATCACATGGAAAACCTGAGTTAGACACATTTTATCTTGCTTAAGGGAAGATAAGGGGAAGAGAAATATTTGTAATTAATTCCAAAAATGTACCTTAGTCAAGACTTGCAATACAGGTGACACAATTATGCAAGTTGTAGAAGAGAGTACCCTCCTGTCACAGGCCAGCCATGGGCTATGTGTGTGAACTATGAGCATTTGAGCCTATGGGAGGAATGGCCTAATGTTGTATGCTCTTTGAGCCATGCAACACACGTGGGCACTTTCCTCTTGCTCTGCCTTTGATCTCACACAGCACCTGAGATGGGTGTGACTTGCCTAAGATGTCAATCAATCTACTGACCACCAGACATCACGAAGCTAGACCCCACCCCATGAAACCTGACCCTTTGCCTTATTTGAAAAGAACATTCCATTGAAGCTCCCTTTGTATCCCATTCTATAAAAATAAAGAATTCAGGTAGCTCACTCTTTTTCCAATGGATCCCTAAGGTCAAGAGCCATCATTGGACCCCAAGAAAAAGGTACTTTCTCTGTGTGTAATTATTTCGTGCCAACCCAAATTCACCTGGGGTGACCCTGAATGATTTAGCCACATGTTGTGGCACCCTCCTACAAACTTTTTAACCCAGGTAGCAAAAGAAACAAAGGAGATATGATTAGAAAACAAAAGGAGAAAAGGACTCAAGCATTAGAAATGAGGCCTCTGCCTCCCTTTCTCCTACAAAATAATGACAGTGACTGTTATCGTGAGATTAATTATGAATGCTTTTACTTTCCCTCTTTATACTTTTCCCTATTTTCCAAATTTTATATAATGGTCATACGTTATTTCTATAATTGTACAAAAAAATCAATAAGCATTATATTTTAAAGCAGACAGAATGAGAATAAGTAACCCTTTTGAGGAAATATTCTAGTCACATCGCTGCAAATACTTTACAACATCTTTGAAATCCTCTTGGGAAGTAGAGACAAACAGAAAAATTAAGCAACTCCCACCAACTTTATCGTTCTGCTTTATAACTACCTAGCCTCCCACCAAACTGTATTAACAATGTTTCTCAGATGCACCCAACGTGGTCAGGAGTTAGCGGTGATTGTCCCTCACAGAAACACTGGTGTGCAGGAACCAGACCCCACCTATATTGATCAAGAGATTGTTCAGAGGGCATGGAAGCCTTGTGAGAGGAGAGAGGACCCCTCCTGCTCAGTATCCCCAAAGAGCCAGACCATCAAAGCTTGATTTCTAAGGCCCCCAAGTGTAAAATTCTGTTGGCTCTGAATTATGTGCATCCACTAATAGCAACATTTTACTATGCAATGGTTTTGTGACTAAAGTCTAGCTTTTAATCTGTAGGTTTCAAGGGTGAAGCTTGTTGCTGAAATTTAAAGATCCATAAAATATTTATTTTGTTATTTTAAATATATGAATTATTTAAATATCATTGGGCTGTACCTAGAACTAGGCCAGCTGACTCGTTGTGTCTTCTCTTCCAGCAACTTTCTCCCTGCTTGGATGGGGAGGGAATAGCCACAGCAAAAGTTTGTGGCTATGAAATTCTCCATAAGATCCCTGACTAACACTGCTAATACAACCTCAGACCCTCCTGAAAATTCATAAGGAATGCCTCACCATCCTGTGCATCTGCACAGGTCCCTAGGATTATGGTGTCCACAGAACTATACTGAATTTAGGGTAGACCAAATCCAGGGTGACCAACACCTCCAGTAAGGTATCTTGTCCCCATGCACATCTGAGAGAGAACAGAGCAAGCGCTGTGGCAGGGAAATATATTTGTTATTTACAATCCCTCCACTGCCTTTGAAGAAAAATAAATTCCAGCCAGGTACGGTGATGCAAACATCTAATCTCAGGGACACAGGAAGCTAAAGCAGGAGGATGGTAAATTTGAAGACACTCTGGGCAACTTAGCAAGATCTTGTCTTTGAATAAAAATGAAATGGGTTGGGGATGTAGGCCAGTGGTAGAGCACCCCGTGGTTCAATCCCCAGTGCTGAAAAAAAAAATAGGAATAAAAATAAAAAATAAATTGTAAAAAGACCCCTTCACTAATAGGTATAAAGATGCAAATTTGTAGAAATTGGAGAATCATAGATGGGTTGCTCAAATTCTGACTTAAGAGATCTAGGAGATGGGGAATGTGGAAGGGGAATATGGTGAGTGCTATACTTTGGATCTTGAATGTCCCCCCAAAGGCCCATGTGTTAAAGGCTTGGCCCCCTCCCTGTGATGCTATTAGAAGGTGGCAGAACCTTTAGGAGGTAGGGCTTAGTGGGAGGAAGTGGGAAGATCATTTGGGGGCATGCGCCTGAAGGAGATATTGAGATCCCAGCCCCTTCTTCTCTCTTTACTTCTTGGTCACTGTGAGATAAATAGGCCTCTTCCACCATATACTCCTACCATGAGGTACTGTGTTGAAACAGGCCCAAATGGTTAGGGCCAAAGAACCATCAAATGAAACCTCCAAAATCATGAGCCAAAATAAATCATTCCTCCTTTCAACTTGATTATCTCAGGTATTTTGTCACAGTAATGGAAAACTAACATACTGAGGGAAGCCTCACCAGAGAAGAGAAGGTTTTAGAAGAATTTAAGAGTAGGGGAGAAATAGTGAATGAAGATATTTCTAAGTGAACTATTATGTAATATAGGTTGTCCATTTTCCCAGAAAAATTTTTACTAAATTCTAAACTACTTACTAATGAGCAGGGCCTTGTACATTGTAAACATTCAGTAAATAGTTGTTGAATGAACAGAGGGAGGATATTTGATAGGTTGGATTTGCTCTTTGGAGTTCAAAAAAATGCTGGGTTTTCCCTTTTTAGGGCTGTTTTACTGTCTTTATAATCATGGCTTTTACAGTTTCTTAAATCCCAACTCACTGACATGCTATAATTTACTTATTCATTGTAATTTAATTGTTTCTTCTGCTCTTCTATCTAAGGCCATGCTGCAAGGAACATCTTTGAGCATGTAGCCTTTTTCTATATATATGCTAACAAGTTGCTTTCTCAAAGGTGTGAGTCCCAGCCTAAATGGACTTAGCCATGAGAGAGTTGGGGAATCTCAATTTGAATGAGATAGGAAGTTCACAGTAGGAAGGTTTAGTTTGGTCCTCATTTCTCACCAATAGTCTTCATAGAAGCTGGGTAGGCCCATGAATTAGTCATTGAATAAACCTTTCTGAAGTCCATCCCAGGCCAACCCAGTGCCATGAATAAGGAAATGCCTTCAAGAACCTTATAGTCTGACGGGGATGCAAACATGTAAGTAACTTATTAATATGTAGTAAGATGACTGCTATCATAGAGATTCTGAGAATGCTTTTGAGAATACAAGATGCCAGCATTGAACCCAACTTTAAATGAAGATAAGAGAGAATAGCAGAGAAGATTCTTGGAAGAGGTGATGTTACGCTCTTTTGGAGGGAAAAAAAAAACAAAACAAAAAACAAGAACTGAGTAGAGGGATGGTAAGGCAGTGACTTCCAGGCTAGGAGAAAGCCATCTGTGGAGGCCCAGCTGTGAAAGAGAAGGCAGTATAGTACAAAGAGCATAAGATGCTTGTGTGTATTGAGGATCATGGAAATAGGCAGGGATGGCTGAGAAGATGAGCAGAAGAAAGCAGATGAATACACTGCTGAGAACTTGGACATCACTCCACAAACAAATGTGTTATGAGCCAGGGGTTGACTGCCATAACCAAATTTGCCTCAGCCCTGGAGGATAAGGGAAGCCTGGAGGCTGGAGGCAGGCAGAGTCTTTCAAGACCTAAATGTTGGCCCCCATATCAAAAGCACCATGGAAGGCAGCCATGTCCTAACACTTCCCAGGGAGGGCATCCTCCCTTGGTTAGGAGAACTACCAAGCTCAGTCAAAGCCACAGAAATTAATTTTTTCACCTCCACAAAATAGGTATCTTCCTTTTACTTTTTAGGTTCAGTTCTAGCATGATTTTTCTCAGATTTCCAGTTTTCAGGATTCCTAACTCCATTCTTCGATTTCATCTTTACTGACGGTTCCTTGATGCACCTTGTTATTTCTGTTTCTCCCTGGATCCTGACCCAGCATAGCTCAGAATACTGCCCCTGCTTCACCTTTATGTAGGAAGGTGGAATCCACCAATTGGACCTTCAAAACAAGTCATCAGTGTTACAGTTCCACATGCTCAGTCTATGAGGAATGGTATTAGGGTAGGTTCTCCAGAGAAACAGAACCAAACCAATTAGATACACCCAGACACACACACATCCTATATATAAGTACATATGAGTATTTTGTTTTTTTATATATGCACTATAAATAACTGACTTAAATAATTATGGAGGCTGAGAAGTTCCAAGATGGTGGTCTATAATCTGGGGATCCAGAAGAGCTAATGATATAACTCCAGTCTCTACAATGAGGCAGGTACAGAATTCTTTCTTACTCAGCCTTTTATTCTACTGAGACTTTTGATAGCTTAGATGATGCCCACCCATGTTAGGGAGATAATTTGGTCTCAGTCTATCAATTCAGATGTTTATCTCACCCAGAGATGCCCTCACAGAAATATCCAGAAGTGTTTGACCAAATATCTTGACTCTCTGTTGCCCAATCAAATTAATGCATAAAATTAACTATCACAGAAACTATCAGGTCTGCAGTCAGGATTCTGAGGTCTTGGAGATGTAAGCCTCTGTGCTGGGAGCCATCAGCCAAGTAGGTATGACAAATTCCTTGCCAGCTTACTCCCATGCTGTCTAGTGGAAGGACTTCTGAAAGGTGACCTTGCTCAAGGACCAGGGCAGGATCCGTGTTTAGGGTGTTCCCCCTTTAGAATAGGGCAGTTTAGCATAATAGGAGAGTAGGGTGTTTCCCCTTTAGAATAGGGCGGTTTAGTAATAGGAGATTAGGGTGTTCCTCTTTTGGAATAGGGCGTATCCTGCTGCTGAGTTCCTCTTGAGTTCTTAGGGTCAGACAGTATATTTTGGGAGACAGAAGCCCATGCGGTGTGGATTTTGGGCAGAGTGAGGATTTGAGCAGAGGTGTGGATTTAGGCAGGAGTGGATTTGGGCGGATTGGATTTGGGCAGAGAACCTGGATTCCCCCAGAACGTGTTTATAGACGGCCGGTGTGAGTTCGGGAATAAAGAATTGCTGTTTGAATCTACAAGCTGTGTGGAGACTCGTGATTTGTGCCCAGCCGAAAGACTGCGGCACCTCTGCAACTCTGCCAGTCAATGGGGCAGCTATGTGTACAAAATGTTGTTAATCTGAATGGAGAAGTGCAATAACAGCAAAATACCATAATTCAAAGTCTTATTACTGAACAAAAAATAAGTAAATAAAATATCTCATTGTGATGGTTAATTATGAATGTCAACAGAATAAAGAGATAGCCAGATAGCTGGTAAAGCATTATTTATCCTCAAACACTGCATTAATTATTCTTAATGTTTCGGCAGGCACTGAGCCCATCTCTCTTCTGAAAGGGAATCCCAGGTGTTATGGTATATGATTAGCATGACTGGGCTGTCCCAATGCGTCTGTGATGGTGTTTCCAGAGGAGATTAGCTGAAGAGTCAGTGGACTGAGTGTGGAAGATTCACCCTCAATGTGGGTGGGCACCATTCAATCTTCTGGGGGCCCCTTTGGAACAAAAAGGTGGAAGAAAAGCAAAATCTTGCTTTGTTTCTTTGAAAACTAGAATGCTTTTCTTCTCCTGTCTCTGGATTTCAGAACTCCAGATTCTCTGGCATTTTGACTCTTGACCTCACACCAGGGGCCCCTGGGCTCTCAGACATTTGTTCTTCAACTGAGAATTATACCATTGGCTTTGCTGGGTTCTGGAAGCCTTTGAATGTAGACTTTGAATGTAGACACTACTAACTTCCCTGATTCTAGGGCCTTCAGACAAACTAAACCATGCTACAAGTTTCCCTAATTCTAAAGCCTTTGCCTTGAACCAAGCCACTCTGGTGGCTTCAGTGGTTCTGTGGTCCTCCAGCTTATGCAAAGACTACTATGGGATTTCTCAGCCTTGGGTGAGATTGAGTGAGCTTACTCCTCTAGTAAATGTATAAATATTCTCTCTATATATATGCAAACACACACACACACACACACACACACACACACACAACTATTGGTTCTATCTCTGGAAAATTCTGACTAAAACATTCATTAATAATTTTTTCTATTACACATTGAATGACAATATTTTCATAGATTGGGCTAAATAAAACATATAATTAAAATTAATTTTACCTTTCTCCTTTTACTCTTCTAATGTGGATCCTTAGAAAATTTCAAGCCACAGATGTGTCTCACACTTGATTTCTATTAGTTGTTCCCTGAAGGACTGGAAGAAAGGTACCAGTTATCAAGGGCTAGGGATGGCATCAGAAATCCAGACAGAAAAGTGTAAAATTCAGGACACAGTTTTAGGTCTTAAGGAAGCACAGCTGAACAATGGAAAATCTGAGGCATTATCCAGGGACATTGTCAGATAAGTGGTCACCGTGACCCCAAGATGCAGGCCATTTAAGTTACAATCTCACAACTCAGGCCACTACCCAAACCAGGAGGAGCACTGCCAAACTCCCAGGGGAGTTTCTCCATGGTGAGCACCCGCTGTGGAAGGAAGGTGGGTGCTGACACTCCAACTGTCACTTCATTGCTTCTTCAAACCAGCTAAACTCTGCTTAGGAGGAACAACAATCCCCGCCGAAGTGATTCTTATTCTCTCTGATCAGATACATCTAAAGTCTGTGTTTCCAACCAGATAAAATACTGGCTGCCTGATTTGGGCCAGAGGCCCCACTGCCTATATCATTGAACAAATAATCAGCCTTTTTTTCTCTTTTGTTTGCTTTTCTAGGCACTGAGAAGTAACAGATAGAATTAATTCCCTTTACTGAGAAAATTTCAAATCCGTTTGTAAATACTGGTTTGGTTCTTAAATGGTCCTTGAGAGGTGATATATAATTAAAGGCTGTTTAGATTTCACTTAAGCAGGAAGTTTCCAAGAGTAATGTTGCTGGAGGTGCATGTTTACGGATCTTATTAAGGTATTGCAAGGCACCCAGTAGTGTCCACTGGGCCTCTGTTGGCAAAGGCCCAGAGCAGGAAGTAGGCTGTGCCAGGGGGTAGGCAGACCAGGGGTGGAAGAGCCTCCCCAAAGAGTAGCAAGAAAATAAGTAATGAACAAATAGGATTAGAGACTGGAAACAGAAAAACACAAGATAATGGTTCTAGTTCATGAGGCCATAGCTATGGGGAGCTGGGCAGCCAAATCCTGCTATTCTGGGGCCCACAGAGGTCTTGATGAATCAGCCCCCAAGCTGCCATTCAGTCATCTGCACAAAAGAGACCCTACTGGCCTCTTCAGTGACTCCCAGTCCTGCGGCCCCTTCCCTAACTGACTACTGTCCCTTTTCTTGCCACTTCACTGAGGCCCCTTGGGCAAAACAAGCAGGATGAGGTTGTAGCTCTTCCATCATCTGCATTTCCAGCTTTTCCCCTCCACAAGGTAACTAGGGATTCAGTCTCTTTTTCTCCCTGCCCACTACCCTTTGATAAAGGTCCTACTTACTCAGAGTCCTTGGGCTACTGTGAAATAAAAGTAGAGGGCAGTGGAGAAGGTCAACAACAAGGTGCATGTAGGGTGAGCCAATACGAAGGACTGCTGATAGAACAGAGGGATCCAACTAGGAAGCAGTGATGAGACAGGGCACCCAGGGCTTAGATGTCAATCTGGGGACCCTATGTACAGAGCTGGACTCAGATTAAGCATATCAAACTCTGAACAAACCTTGAAGCTCATTTTCTCCAGAGTGCCAACATCAGCCACAAGGGCTCCTGGAAAACCCTCTACGGTCACAAAAAACACTGGGTTGAATGATTTCCTGGAGGGTAGAAGTAAAATTGGGGGTGACTAAAATGTTCAGGCCAGCACATTCTACTTGGAGAACCAGCCTCACATGTTGACAGATAATGTGATTTGCCCAGCTAATGTCCACTACCCCTTCTCTCTTACTACCAGAATCACTGGTAGGGGTGGAGGGCAGCAATGTACAGCCAGACAATTACACGTCCCAATCTCCTTGTAGCTAAGAGTGCTCACAAGCCATGACTCTAGCCAGTGACACACAATAGAAAATCTTCTGGAATATCTGGGAAAGTGCTATTTCCTGTTCATTGCCCTGCCTTATGCAATAATTGCTTACTTCTGCTTCTTCGTCCTTCTGGATATGAATAGAAAGCTGGAGATAGAGTGGCCATTGTTTTGCCACCCAGTAGTGACCATGAGAATGAAATACATGAACCAAGAACAGTAGAGCAGGAAGCAAAGTTTTCATGATATGATATGAAAAGGTGTCACCATGCAGAGGCCACCCCACACCTGAACTCCTGACATGTGGTTCCATGGAAAATAGACTCCCATTTTACTTTAGGCCATTTCTTTTCATATTTCTATAGTTGGATCCTGACAAGTAGGCATAAACTTATGTGAGCTCATGAAGTAGAGGATTTCTAAAACACTATTTCAATGACCTCCTCCACAGACAGCCAGGTTCTTTAAAACTCAAGAGTTCTTTGGGGCTGCTATAAGTTAGTCAATAGCAAAAAAAAAAAAAAAATTCTGACACTACAAAGCCATTGCCTAGGACTAGCATCCAGGTCTTTATTCCCTGGAGGTTTAGCTGAGGTCATGAAACTCACTATGAAAACGTTAGCATGAAATTTGAGAAATCCATGGAAGTAAGATACCAAGGCTTATAAAAGATCTAGGGTCATATTAAAATGTGCCCAAGAAGCACTGTATGGATGAAGTGACACTGAAAAAGCAACCTGCTACCTACCCACAGGAGGACAGTTATGGCCTGGCACTAAAGGATGCTCAGGGACCAAGGCCATAAAGACTGGGGTACGTTCTGGGTAAACAGGGCCTGAGGCCTATAAGCTGGATCAGTATCTGTGAGTGTCCATTGGGGGACAAAAGTCCATACCAGTTATGTGAACAGAGATAACGTAATATAGAGAATTGTTAAACAGATGTAAAGGCATTTACTAGTTAACTGAAAGGGTAAAAAGGGAGCACCAAGTTATGGCAGAGTTAGTAACTGCAAGAACAGCTACATTGCTGGGTCAAGAGGAACAAAGGGAAGCAGTTGGAATTATTGAAACAGAAATGTACAGAAGCCCCTTGAATTGAAACTTGAACTTTGGAGTGGAGAACACCAGCCAGTGGTGGGTCTCTGTAGCCAAGGAATGGTGTGAGGCACACTGAGTCCTGTCCTGCCAGGGTTGGAAACACTGCAGACTGGTTCTTCTGCTGCTCTGGGAAGGAACTGCCTCTGCTTAGGGTGGAGGAGGTATTACTGATGAAAAAACAGGGTCCCCACCCTCCTCCAGACCAAACATCTCCTGCCAGCGCCCCCTACTGTCAAATATTAGCATAAAAAAAGGCAGCCCGCAGAGCACAAAGGAGGCTTGAGAGATCTAGCATCATGAAACAGAGACAGAGATAGAAAAGGGACTTAGAGCTGAGATAGAAATAGTTAATGCCTGGTACAAACAAAAAGCCTATAACAGACACTTCATATTCTGAAAGATGGCCAGAAAATAAGTCTTAAAGGATCAGAGACATCTAAGCACATTGAGGGCACAGGAGAAATTAATAAACAATGCGGGACTTGACTTCCAGGAGCCACTCCATTTTCATTATTGGCAAGTCAAAGCAGGGCAGAGGAATAGGGGAGGGAATGAATCTGTTTCAGAAAGTGTCAGCTCCGAACAAAGGAGCTCAATCATGCAAACTAAAGAAGTCACAGAAGATGAATGGATTAAAAATGTGACAATGGAACATTATTCAGCAATAAAAAAAGAAGGAAATTTGCAGCAACGTGTAGGGATCTGGAGATCATAATGTTAAATCAAATAACCCAGGCTCAGAAAGATAAACACTGCATGGTTTCACTCCTACGTGGATTGAAGTATCTGAGCTCATGGCAGTAGAGAGTAAAATAGAGATCACCAAAGTCTCTGAGGGAAGCAGAGGAGTGGAAGGTATGAGGAGAGATTACTTAACAGGGACACTGCCATTTACAAGAAATAAGTTCTGATCACTATTGTATGGAAGGATGATTATAGTTGAAAGTATTGAACCACAAAATAAAAATAACTCGAATAGAGGAGCTTGAATGTTCTCATCTCAAAGAAAAAAACGTTTGAAATGATGAATAACCAAAGTAACATGAGTGGGGTTGAGGATGTAGCTCAGTGCTTAGCATACTCGAGGTCCTGGATTCAACAACAAGTGCATGCACACAAACACATACACACAGAGAGACACACAAAGCAATTAACAAAGTATTTGGAGTTGGTCAAGGAATACATGTACCAAAATGTACATGTCACATTGTACCCTCCCCCATTAAAATAATTTAAAAATACATTTAAAAGAGAGAGGGAAAACTGGTTTCACACCATAGACATGGAGCTCAGACAGGCACAGTTCCAGCAGAAAACAAGCTGGTCCTCTGCCAACACTGGTTGAAGACTCTGCCCGTACTGTCCTTCCAAGTCAGAAGACAGGTCACAGATTGAAATCCTGAAGGCACTGGGTGCTTACCACCTGGCAATGTCACAGAGTAAGTGTGAAATGACCATGTGTGGAAAGCATCCCACGCTTGCTGTGGTTATGGCTACTAGAAGGGTCAGGTGGTTGCTTGTTCTCAGGGTCCCTATTTCTCTTTTCATTGATCTTGGAGGGGAAGGGGATTAAAAGATTCATGACAAGATTATTAGGAGTTTCCTTGTTCCCTGGTCCTGAGGTTTGAGTAAACTCAACCAGGTACCTGGAAGCTCCCAAAGTGCTCACACAGCCTGAGAGTGGAAGAAAGTCATGTGGAAGGAGAGGCATGGGAATATGGGCAGCAGGAATCCACAGGGGACCACTGAGTGATTGAGCATCTCTTTTGGAGACCATAATATTGTTTAGGCAAAAGTGATGCAATAAAAATATTTATATCACTGTGTCCCCAGCTTGGGCCACGCCCTTCCCATGCTCACTGCAGCAGCTTTCCAGCCTGGCCTGATGCAGTTTCTTTAGCTTGCTCGCTTGGAAGTCACTGTCATTGCTGCTAAGAGGATAGAGTGGAGAGGGAAAGATTAAGACTGAGGATAAGCCCTTGGGGTGAGAGGTCAGAGCTGCATTCAGGGGACTTTGAGAACCAAGTCCGGGGAGCAGCTACAGGGAGGAGAGAATGAGAGAGAGGAGAAAAGAACAATTTAAAAAGCTGTGCCGAAGACTACGCTTTCCCTTCATGGGCCTACAGAGGTACAAGCAAAGAACGTAAATTGGTTTGAAATTACTTCGGGTTGTATACGCTGTGTTCTTTTAACCACAGCACTGCTTAGGGAATAAATCATGGGAGTGGTGGCTCTATAAAAGTTATAAAAATGATCTCAAAGATTCCCTCAGAGATAGAAGAACTGTCAGAGAATTCCCTAAGCCTTTTCTACTTCTATTTCTAGGCCATTTCTTTGGGCAGGCCAGCTGTGAGATTGGTGGCCTTACCATAGAGGCTCTCCAGGATTCATTTCCTTGCCTTCCCCTCAGCACTTCCAAGCAGTTCTCTGACCCTCAGGTGTCCCTTGTTCAGTCTGATGTGGAGAGAGACGCAGATTTCCAGGTCTCCCGTGCTGTTTCCCCTATCGGCCAACGCAGAGCCTTTCTCTGTCTAAAGAATAGAAAACTGAATCCTAAAGGCACCGACACTACTTTCACCCCTTAGAACAGCCATTATCAACAGCTAGTGCATGTGTGTGTGTCCTCCCTCCCTCCCTCCCTCCCTCCCTCCCTCTCTCTCTCTCTCTCTCTCTCTCTCTCTCTCTCTCTCTCTCTCTCTCCCCCTTTCCCTTCCTTTCTCTCATACATCCATCAAGACAAATAGATCAAACCAGGGATCACCTTTTTCTCCAATGGGTTTGTGACCTCTCTGAGTGCCCTAGCCCGGGAAATGAGATGCTGACCTTCACTGAAACACAACCTCTTCTTTAGAGGAGATGGCAACTGGGGTCCTCACGTGGAATTCCAGTCCTCTCCCTGGCAAGAAGAAGATGCACTTGGGAAAAGCAACTTTAGAAGACTTAGCCCAGATGGAATGGAGCAGAAATAACAGAGAGGGTAGCGATGTTTGAAAACCAAGCTCCAGTCTATAATTCAAGAATTGAGAATAGATAATCTCATTTATTTTGAGGCTAGTTATTAATTTATTGCCCTTCAGCTCCAACATCTTGAGACATTTCAACATCCTTACTGGATACAGTACATTATCATTATGTCCCTTGACCTCCTCAATTCCCAGCATCTGACTTCTACAACCAGTTATTCTTCCAGCCTTCTTTTCTATACCCATGGAAGTATTTGATTTCAGAAAGACAAGAGTTCAGTACAGCCTCCATTTTCTTTCGGTCTACCAGCAAGTGCCTAGCCCTGTTTTCTTCTAAATGCAGCATAATCTATCTCTTCATTGACTCCCTAAATCAGTTCATTCCCCTAGAATTTCAATCCTAACTCTAACACATTAGACATATGAAACTCTGGACAAATTTAATTACCTGGGCCATAGTCCCCTCATCTAATGGCTGAATCTAATATTAATTCCAAACTCCTAGAGTAGTCAAGAATTTCAAAACAAAGCAATGTAACAAAGAACTTAGATCTGTATGACTGGAGCATAGTATGGACTCGGTAAATTTTAGTTATTACTATTTGTGTCATTCCCCCACCTTTGTCCATCAAATTCCCAGTGCTGGTTCAGTGTTACAATCAATGTACTAGGATCCTGTATCTGGGAACTTGAATGCTGCTCAAGAAAACCTTGCAGCACTAAGACCATTCCATCACTGCCAATTAAATGTAAGTGGTATCATTGGATTCTTGGCTCTGCTGGTCAGCCTTGTCTGTGGTTAGTACTCACATTCATTTTCCCTAATTTCCAATCCATATCTTCCTAATTTATCTCAGGTCTGATTACACAAGCCTTGAGTGCACCCAGCATAAAGCTTCATCTCCTATTTCATTAAGAAAGTGAAGACTATATGAAAGGAAAAGAATAGAGACTGAAGATAAGCACACTGGGTGAGAGTACAGGGCTCTCATCATTTTTCTCAACACCTAGCTTCTATTACCTGGAAATTTACCTAGATCCCCATGTAGAATGGTTCCTTTCCTCCCGTCTTTTCCGGTCCATGCCCAAAGGTCCCCTCTATGCATCCATCCTCTGAATTTTCCAGGTCATTCCTCCATCAACTGCCCCTTCCCAAACCTTCATCTGCCCTGTCTGCCTAGATACAGTGATGGGAATGGAAGCTGTTGGTTTATCCTACAGATAGGCATGTTCTTCTCATCCTCCCCCTACCACCAATAAAATACCCACATTTTTACTGTCCCTTCTAGTAATATATCTCTCCTCTTCTCATCAAAACCTCTTAAAACATACTCTAACACAGTCTGCACCCCATAACTCCCATCCATCCCTCAACGTCCCCTCACCAGACTTCCATCTCCAACATTTTCTCTAGGTCAGACCTTCTCCTACTTCAATTCTTCTTGGTGCCTGGCAGGAGTGACTGTTCTAACTCCAGCATCTCCATTTCCCCAACTTGACCCTTGACCCTGTCTCACTGGTTGTTTGAAGTCTTCATCTGGATGTACCAAAGGCCCTCAACCACATATTCCATCTCATTGTCTCTCCCCACATTCCCTCATTCCTCAGATTCCTCAATATTCCTTCCCTTAACTGGTAACATCACTTTTCACACTGCCATCAAGACATGAGACTAAATCATTCCTCCTTCCCTGCAGCCAAGCTATCACCATATTTTTCTTTTACCTCTTACATACTTTCAAATCCATCTCTTATCTGCTGCCCAGTTCAAGATCTCCTCCTCTCTTACCTGAGGATTGCCACCAAGTCCCCATGAATGTCTACTTTTCATCTTGTTCTTCTACACCCTCCCTTGCACATGGTACCAGAGGGAGTTACCAAATACAAATATGCTATGTTTACCATGCTACTTTAAATTTTGAATGGATTCCTGTGTTGGAGCACTTTATTATAGCCTCGGAGGCTCCAGGTCCTCTGGCTTTCTGAAAACTATCATATTATCTTTTTCCTACCCACCCTCATCTTGCATTTTAATTTCTACCTAGACCCATGTTATGTAGGTCCCCATACACCATGCATTGTATTTGCATCTGTGCATCCTTGGAGCCCTGGCATGTAATACATCTTCTTTCCTGTTCCCTTAGCAACCCTCACATACTGACATCTGAATTTTGTGGGCTATTTTTTTCCCCTGGCAATGCTGGGAATTGAACCCAGAGCCTTGCTCATACTAAGCAAGTATGAGCTACATCCCCAGCCCAGACATTCAAGCTTTTACAGTAAATTTCATTGGGGGCAATTTTTTTTTTTCTTTCGGGTTTCCCCACCGCCTTTGAGCTCCTTGAAGGCGTGGCCGTGTCTTCACCTTCTCTGTGTGCCTGACACCTTCTCAGCCCCTGGCCTCTGAAGGGTCTTGTGCAAATGATGGCTGAACTGAACTGAACTGACTGTCTAAGTTGGCCACTATGCCGCCTATTCTCAGAACTCTCCACATCTGGCCTACATCAAACCTTCCTACAACTGCCTCTTCAAAGGCAGGAACATTCCTTCCAGATGAAAGTCCTCTATTCCACTGTCACAAGCTCTTTTCCTAACTCTCGTTACCTGAGTTTCCACTTCACTCTGATGGCCCCCGTAAGTGGGAGTTATTTTCTGGTTTTAAATAAAATAAAAGTCATCTGACACCCCAAAGTCATCCCAGACGACCTTTGTGTAATGGAAAGGACACTCAATGGGGAGTCAGGAGACGAGAGCAGTACGGTTGCTGCTCTGCGGCTGATATTCTGTCTGATGGAGAGCAACACGCTGTCTTGCCTGGGCTTCCTTCTTCTCATCTTCACAATGTCCAGGTGGGCAAAGCTGAGCCTGGGGCTATATTGTCTGACAAGTTAAGAACTTTCTTTGTTTAGGGTTTACCTAGCCTCCTTCCAAGCAAGATAGTGGATGGCTTGGTTGTCAATGGCCATGAAGGAGATTCAGGAGGTAATAAGGTGGCGGGACCAGAGGAGGGAAGAGGGCTAGAGAATTGAAGCATGTCGTCTCACCTAAGGATGAATCCAGGACAAGGAGGCCCTGAAGGCATATACTAAGGCCTAAGATTCAGACTCTGACCTGCTTCCCTGATGCTTATAATTCTTGGACTCCTCAGAGTACAGACGTACCTCGCTTGAGCTTGCTCACTCCTCACTTCCTCTCAGCAAGTTCTTTTCAAATAACACTTTCCTATAAAGCTTTCCACTCTGTTACAAATGGTCCTAAAGCCAGAAAAGCCATAGCAATAAAAAGAGCTGCTCCCTGCCTCAAATCCTACACAGCGCCTCATCTCTCCCCTGGGAAGCTGGGCACACTGTGACCTCCCCCACGTGGGCTGGCCCAAGCTCTCCCAGACACAGTAAATCTCAGAGAAAGATGAGGTCCTGCCCAGCTCTCTGCTCCCAAACTTGGAAGAACCCTAGAAAGGAAGGGAAGCTTGCTTGTGTTAAAAACAGCCAGCAACCAGTCGATGCATCATAGCAGGAGAGGGAAGGAGCTGACTTTCAGTATCTCAGCAACCACTCACTCGCCAAGAACAGAGTACATGGCCTACTCTATGGGGAGTGTGAAATGATTTCTTTCACACTGTTCGTTATTGGAACATTCCCCCATCGACAGCAATCACTCACCCTCCCAGGGAGACAGCCTCAGAGAAACAGCAAAGGGTAAGAATACACAGGATTTCACATGGGCACACCAATGCACACATATGCACACACAAAAACTCGCATGCCAACAACCAGGTGAACCCACCTTGGTACATATCAATAAATCTAAAGCATCCATTTACAGAGAGATATGAAGCACAGGAACAAAGCCAGCATTTATTCTTCTGGACCTGGGCACTTGAATGCCAAGATTCAGACCCAGGCATACACCATGCCAAGACACCTTCGGCACTTCACACCTGGGCACACAGAAATCCAGAGAACCATATAGACTCGGAGAAGTACACTGATATGCATAACTGCCTCGACCCTGACATTCAATCATGTGCAGAGGAAGCAAAAACAATTTTTAGGAGGAAAGTGACCTGTGTAGTTTAGGAATTAACTCTATGGACTTTAAGAGAGTGAGCTGAGCTGATGGGGAGAAATCAATGCTGGATGTGGGTAATCGGTAGGGCTGTTATTATGCTCTCAATAAGGAAAATTTGAGCTGGAGCCACAAAGAGGTGGATTCCAAAGGTATATTTTAGGTCAAATTGGACAAATTATGTGACTAATTCAGTGTATCTAGAAAAGAAGCAGAGGAGAAATGTAGCTTGGGGTATAGGCTCAGGCAACAGGATGTCTCTCACCGTGTGTCATGGGTTACACTGGGGAAGGAGCAGTGAGAATCATCATGTGATCCCCTTGTGTTATGAAAACCATGGACAGTACGTACCCTGAAAGCCAGTTGCTGGGAATGTAGTAAGGACTTAAATTCTTCACTTTCTCCTATAAATGTCCAATAGGTAGCTAAAAGCAGGATTCAAGTCTTGGCATTTCTGCCTCCATTTTGTATCCATGTCCTTTGGATTCAGGGAACAATGAGGTCTGATGGATAAACATCTTCTGATGATTCAAAAACTACCCTCCAAACCCCACCCCCACCCCGCCAAAGCAAAAGCAAGTTTCTTATCACCGACAAGGCCCGGGCTGACCAATCCTGAGATACTGCTGAACCAGACCTCCCCTAATCAAGATCACCCACTCTGACAGATGTCCAAACCCAGAACCCTTGCCCTCATTACCTTTTCTATAAAACCTTGGAGTTATTGTCAGCGTCAGCAAGACACAGCAAAGGACACGAGTCCCCTCTTCTTCCAGGTGTAGCTACCCTGATTAAAGTTCCTTTCATGATTTTTATTATGACCTCTTTTCTTCGCTTTGGGGACTAGTGGCCAAACCTAGATCCAAAGTCAGGCCTCTGGCCTAGGACTTTTTTAACAGGGGCACAGTCTCTGGCCAAGACTGTGGGGGTGGGGACATAAGGGGGAGTTTCTGTCACTTACAGCCTGAACCCCAATGAACCTTCAGAACCCCTCGCTCCAGGCTTTCTGTCTGTCACAGAAAGATGAGAAAGAAAGAGGAAAAATAAAAAAGCCAGAGATCAAGGAGCCTACCAGAGGCCAGAGGAGCAGAGAAACCTCATATCCTCCTATTGGCTGTACTCAGGGCTCCTGGCAGATCTGTTTCAGATCTCTCAATTCCTTGGTCACCATTCATTGCTCCGGTCTAACAGCATGATTCTAAACTTTGCTTCCCACCCAAACTTCTCTGGAATCAAAAAGACATTTTTGGAGGTGAATGTCACCCTGTTCCTCGGCTTAGCTCAATCAGATCCTCCAGGGAATCTTGCTTAGGGCAATAATTGAATATGTGCAAAGGATCCTATTTCTATAATTCTCTTTAGTCTCCAAAGTGTGATAAGTTTAAAGATAGAAGGACACCTGAGCAAGAACTTAGAAGTATCTAAATGCCAGGCAGCAGAATTGATGGCCCAAACAAAGCATCATAGCATGCTCTCCGGAGGAGGTATTCTTCCCCCACCCCCCCAGGAGAAGCTCCCATAACCAAGATTGAAGGACAGGCT
Source organism: Callospermophilus lateralis (assembly GCF_048772815.1). Lineage (NCBI taxonomy): Eukaryota > Metazoa > Chordata > Mammalia > Rodentia > Sciuridae > Callospermophilus > Callospermophilus lateralis. Next base: position 54,851,697 of record NC_135319.1, on the reverse strand, counting down.
GGCAAAGGCAGCAGCTAAGCTGGCTGCACGTTTAGCATTAAATCTTCCCTGTGACAGATGAGAAGGAAATTCTTCTCTCACAGGCCTAATTCATGGGAACTGGGTGTGACTTTAATAGAAACCAGGTCCCAAAGGAGGAAAAGCTGGAGCAGTTCTGAAGGTTTCAGATGCACTCAGCGCTTCCCAGGAGAGTCACGCTTCTGTTCAGCATCTTCATTCCACCACCTCCCTTAACTGGGAGGACAGTGTTCACTGTTTTTGACACACAGGGATTAGAGAGATCTGGGCCCCTCAGATCTGTCAGTCCTACAGAGGGACAGCAAGTCCCCAGCTCTGCCTCCCGCTTCTCATGCACTGAGAAAATTCACACAAATGGTGAAGGGAAAAGGAGGGAGAACAGGCCTGAGAAGAGTGCTCTTGGATTAAGAGGGTCTCCTCTCCTTCCTTCAACAGACCTCCACCAAATGATAACAATGCCAGGCTTGGAAGACAGACACCAGGAAATGTTCACTATCTACTGCTTCAGATAGATTTGTAAGCCAACATTTTGTAAGGCAGGATAGGATATAAGCAGGAGGAAGGCTATGTCGAAAAGCACAGACTGGGTGCTGAATGATGAGGCATACAAACTCTGGGGCATAGGATTGCAGTCCAGGCCTGCTCCCTGGGAACAGTAAGTCCCAGGTGCTATCCAGTGGTCTGGAGGGAAGCTACCACAGCTTGTCTGAGTCCTTCTGCCTAGATCCAACTGGGCCATTGCATCAATTTCCTGGGATTTGGTCTTGGAATGGAAAGATACGATTAATACTTATTGGTGGAAATGATAAGACAAAAACCTTAGGAACCGGTGATGTCCATTTTTCTAAATACAGAGAACAGCAATTTTCAGAAAAGAGAAGCAAGGAGTCAAGTCCAAGGGAAGAGTGAAAATGAGAGTTGGAGGTACCCCAACCTATCCTAAGGGTTCCTGAGGCCACTGCAGCCCTGACCCACTGGAGGCCCAGTCCTTCCAGGAGATGCTGTGGGATGCTCCCATCTTGGGTAAATCAGGTCCAACTGGGTTTCTTCACTTGCAACAAAGAAGACTTGAGTAATGTGTCTGTTAGAGGAGGGTGAAATGAAGCTAAGGACCAAAGTAGGAAGGCTCTGGGCCACCACTTGGAATACAGATGTTAACCTCCTAAAGGAGTCAAAGAATGTTTCAGACCCACAAGGGTATGTGTGTCCTTGTAGAACTGAACTTAAGCAGGGGAGACCAGGAATGTAGACGTGGGAGGCAAAGAAGGATTGGGACACAACTTGAAGCAATTGCCTTGGAGTGAAGAGAAGTAGAGAGATTCAGAGAAATGTTTCAAAGGCAGAAATCAAAGAATCAGAGAATGAAGAATTAATAAGGTAGGAGATTCTGAAATGGTGTCATGAAAGCCAAGGAATGGAGATTGTTTTTTGTTGTTGTTGTTTTGTTTTTTTTAAGAGAGAGAGAGAGAGAGAGGGAGAGAGAGAGAGAGAGAATTTTTTTAATATTTTATTTTTTAGTTTTTGGCGGACACAACATCTTTGTATGTGGTGCTGGGGATCTTACCCGGGCCGCACGCATGCCAGGCAAGCGCACTACCGCTTGAGCCACATCCCCAGCCCAAATGGAGATTGTTTTAAGGGAAAAAAAAAAATCATACTCAATAATAACCCCTCAAAAGGAAGCTAGAGATCAAACAAGGTAAGGTTAGAATGTGGTGTCAGCATCTGGCCATTCAGAAATTCCTGACCAGATGGCAACAATAGGTTCTGTGGGAAATGTGAAAGAAGGAATCAAGAAAATGATTATCGACTCTGCATTTATGTACACCCAAAATATGAACTTACTGGCATTTCCATCATAGAGCTCTGGTATCCAACACTGTCATGATAATTCAACCTGATGGAATTAAAATCATTCTATTTTTTTAACCACAGTTTTATAACTCTTCTATTATTTATTATTATTATTTATATATGATAGCAGAATGCATTACAATTCTTATTACACATATAGAGCACAATTTTTCATATATCTGGTTGTATACACAGTATATTCACACCAATTCGTGTCTTTATACTTGTACTTTGGATAATAATGATCTTCACATTCCACCATCATTAATAACCCCATGCCCCTTCCCTTCCCCTCCAACCCCTCTGCCCTATCTAGAGTTCATCTATTCTTCCTATGTTCCTGCTCCCTATCCCACCATGAATCAGCTTCCTTATATCAAAGAAGACATTCAGCATTTGGTTTTTTGGGATTAGCTAACTTCACTTAGCATTATCTCCTCTAACTCCACCCATTTACCTGCAAATGCCATGATTTTATTCTCTTTTATTGCTGAGTAATATTCCATTGTGTATATATGCCACATTTTTAAATCCATTCATCTATTGAAGGGCATCTAGTTTGGTTCCACAGTTTAGCTATTGTGAATCATGTTGCTATACACATTGATGTGGCTGTGATCTGTAGTATGCTGTGTTTAAGTCCTTGGGTATAGACCAAGGAGAGGGATAGCTGGGTCAAATAGTGGTTCCATTCCCAATTTTCCAAGAAATCTCCATACTGCTTTCCATATTGGCTGCACCAATTTGCAGTCCCACCAGAGTCTTCTATTCTGTAATGAGTTAAATATCTTACTTCATTCAGAGACTAATGAGATTTTATCAGACATAATAACTCTAATCCAATAGCTCTTTTTTCTATGTGTGTATTTGTAATTTTTTATTTTGCATATTAATACGTGTGTATTAAAAAAAAAGAGTTGAGGCTGCAAAGAAAACATGTGAACCTCTTTCTCTCCCCAACTGTTCCATTAAAAACAGCATTACTAGTCTCTTGCTGATACTTCCAGAGGTAAGCTAGGCAAACACATGATTTGGCATATGCATTTCTTTGCTCACAACTGTTGACGTCTGCATAGACTGATCCATTCCTTGCTTTTTCCACATAATATAGCCCTGAAATTGTTCCATCTCTGTGTGTAGAGATCTGCCTCTCATTTTGAAATGGCTCTATAGTATTTTTGTAAATGGATGTAACATTTTATTTCATTAAACCCCTATGGATGAACTTTTAGGTTGTTTCCATCATTCTGCTAGTATAATCAGGGCTGTAATAAATGCCTTACTCTTTCCTTTGGGTCTGTCCATAGGGCCAATTCCCCAGTTGAGTCTACTGTTAAAGGAACTGTGCACTGGACATTTTGATAGGTGTGCTCCAACCGCCCTCCCAAGCCCCCACCAACTAGGTATGAGTGACACTTCCCCCACACCTTCACCCAGCAGTGTGCTATGGCACTTTTCACTCTTTGCCAATCAATGTTACAGTCAGGGAGGAAAAGATTAGCCTCAGACAGGGGCTGACCCAGAACCTCAGAATCTGTCTTATCAAGAAGTGCAAAGTTCAGAAAACTTGGGGAGTCTGTGTCTGCCTGAGTTGCAGTGTAGGAGTGCTGGAGGCCTGGGGTAAAGGTGGGCTGGCACAAAAGTCTCAAACAACCATAAATACAAGGGCATAAAAGGGTGTCTGGATAACTCACACAACTTTCTACTTGTCTGTGACATCCGTGCCTGCCCTGTGTTGGTGAGGGGGAAAAAGAAGCAACCAACCTGAGAAGCTGTCTGGTCTCCTGATGAGATGATGATGATGTGCACTGTGTAGTACTTGTCCCTGCATCATACAAACAGCTAAGTAACTTCAGTATTAGTGTAAAGCCTGTCGTACTTCATGAGTCTGTGCAGGTATACAACTCATTGGTTTAAATTTATGTTTTTTACATAATGAAAGAAATTGAGTATTTTTCCTGTAATTTTGTTGTTGTTGTTGTTGTTACCAGGGATTGAACTCATGGGAATTAACCACTGAGCCACATCCCCAGCCTTTTTCTTTCTTTTCTTTTCTTTCTTTATTTTTTGAAACAGGGTCTTACTAAGTTGCTTAGAACCTTTCCAAGTTTCTGAGGTTGTCTTTGAACTTGTGATCCTCCTGCCTCAGTCTCCCGAGATGCTGGGATTACAGATTTGTACCACTGCACCAAGCTTTCTACAAATTTAAAGGTAACTTTTTTATATTTTTATAATCTGTCTTTCATGGTCTTTGCTTGCTAAGGAAGGTATATTTATATTCTTATATATTTATAAATACTCTTTGTATATTATAGAATGTGTCACATGTTGCAAATATTTTTCTAGCTTTTCATTTGTCTTCTGACCATGTTATGAAATCTTTACTATGAAGAATCATTTCATTTTTATAAAGTCATATTTATGAAACTTTCATTGTAAAACTTCTGGATTTTGTGAAGTCCTTTCAATCATCTCTCCTATTTTAAGATTAGAAAAGTTTTATTTCATATTTCCTTCTAGTTCTTTTTTCCATTTTTAAGTTTTAATATTCAACATATATGAAACTTTTATTTTGATATCAAGAGTGAAATAAAGATCCAACTTTGTTTTTTTCCACCGAAGGCAATGCCCTAATAATAAAAACTTTCATATTCTACTATGAGGCACTATTGTAAGCTCTATTTCAAAGTTAGCAGTATTGGGCTCTCAAAAATGCTTAAAATTTCTCCCTGCAATATAGAACAGATTATGCCAATAGAAAGCTTGACATATCTAATACTCTATTTTGCCTTTTATTAACTATTCCTAAAAATACACACTATAAAGATTTGTAAAATCTAACAGTAATTGAAATTGCAATGTAAGTAGACATCTACCAGGTGTGCAAAAGATTGTCCAGTGGCCAAAAAAGAGAAAGAAAGACTTCTGCCTACCCATGCCTATTGCATACACCCTTCTTAAACAGTAGAGGCTTTTTCTGACCCTACTGAAGCCACAATCAAACAGGGAAAGGGTAACTTGCTGCAAGGCGTGAATAGCAGGCTTCATCTCTAATGCATAGTTCTTTTTTTTTTTTCTTCCCCTAGAGAGTTCTACACAATTGAATTCAACAATACTAATTCCCAGCCACATGGACCAGAGGTATCAGTGGATTGGTATTAAATCTCTACCCATGGCAAAGAGGTCAGCAGTGGTCACTGAATGGCTTTTAAAGAGCTCAGTGGCAGGACACGGATGGGCTTGGAGCCAGGTAGAGAATGCAAAAGGTGAATTTGAGATCATCATTCCTATTTTCTAGACTCAAAGCTACCATCACATTCATATTATGGGGTAGAGGGAATCCCTCTTTTCCAATAAATAACAAGGAAACAGAACTAAAAGGATTCTTTTAATACAACAGGTTTATACCAAATACATAATCCACAAACCCCCCCCAAAATGTGGGTGAGAGCCATACATGTCAGGTATTCAATAGCTTAAGATCCAAGATGATGATTCTAATAGCAGCAAAATAAGTGTGAAATAATCAAAGTAAATTGATTTGCCAGCTAAGGAGGAAATGCTAGCCCTGAATAGAGCTTTTACCTTCTAAGTAAACCTGGAAAACATCAGAGTTTATACAAAAATATATGATTATTGGTCAGGGATCCTAGTTGCATTCACTGGAAAGCAAATGTGATTATCCAAGCAAAACTTGGAACATAAACTTAGGAGGTGGCTAGAGGATATGGATTGGCAAGGAGCAAAAATTTTAAAAAATTTTAAAAATCAAACTTAGAGATCTAAAGACTAGGATGCAGAATGCTTCAAGCAGGCTCTATCTTAAATACTAGACAAATTACTTCTGGATGATTTAAGTGAAAATAAATTTACTAACAGCATATTTGAAAATCCCTGAATTGACAGAAAAACTGGAGAGCTAGGCTCAGAAAATCATCAGGATCAAGAAGAGGTACCAACAGCAACATGTGAACTCCTCACATAGAATGAAACTGGGGAGATTGCACACCTGCCCCAGAGGCTGAACACTGGGTGGCAAGGCACCACCCCATCCATCCCCAGGTGACAACACCCCAGTAGTTGCCCCAGCACCCCTGTTTCTGTCCCTGGAAGTCATCCATGGTTGTCACCACTGCTAACAACAAGTGGATGCTCCACTGGCCCACGTTTTGGAATCACCAGATTTAGTTTCAAAAGTCCAAGTAACTCAGCTCCCCCAAGAGCATATACTGAGCAGTGAAGGAAATGACAAATGACCATTCAACCCAACAATCTAACGTAAGTATCCTGAGCAGGACACCTGGCCACACCTGCTGAGCACCAACATCACTACCCATGAACACCCCTGCTACTGTCACTGCCTCTGCAAATGAATTGTGTATGCCTCATCGACATCCCAAGAAAGAACACCCAAAAAACCAAGTCCCAGCTGCCAGATAAAGGGAAGGAGGGGACACCCTGCCCCAAGGACAAATTCCAAAGAGAAATTCAAACAATAAAAATACTCATGCACAAAAGACAATATAGCACCCAAAGTTGAGGATGGTAAAATTTTTAAGTATGTTTAAAAATATTTTTTTGAAACCCTATACTTTGGTTATTCTTTGAAATATTTAAGGAAAAACATGGAGCCTATAAACCAAGAGATAAAGATAAAGAGCAACCTGGTTAAGGGAGAAGGAGAAGATAAAGCTAACAAATTATATTTGAATTTAATATCACTTTGGAGATTACAGAAGAGAAAGCCAGAGAAGAGGAGGGAGGACTCAAAAGCCCACCCACCACCCCCCTTCATGCTGGGAAGAGCAAAGAAATAAAAAGGTAAAAATTATAGACGTTATGAAATGAAGAGCCACACAGACATCAACAATGCACCTAAAAGGGACCGTGATAAATTGAAAAAAAAATTATCACAGATAAACAAGAGAAAATGTTTCTGGTGAGAAGTAATCTCTTATGAGATCTCAGATTAAAGTCACTCTCTAAGAATCAAGCATAATTAATGAAAAGGAATGGCACATACTAAATTCTTGCGACTTTCAAAATTATAAGAATAAAGGAATAATTCTATAAACATGAAGGTACTGAACAAAGGCCTAAAAAAGAATACTAAGCTAGTTGAAGACTTTTCCTTCCAACCACAACCTGATGATTGGTATATCCTTGGCAAAATCTTGTTTTCAATGAATTGGAGCCGATCCAATAAAAATAAAACTCAGAAATTCAAAAGAAGAGAAACTATGTTTAAAAAAAATCAGTAGATAGAAATGAAATAATATAAGTAAATACTTATCTGAATATTTGCTAAAATGTGGCTCAAAGTAATACCAAAATTTATTCTAGAACTGAAGATAAAAATTAAATAAAATCAAAAGAATTATGTTAATCAAAAAGATTCTGAGGAGCATGAAACTAAAGAGACAGTAGGTTGGGGATATAGCTCAGTTGGTAGAGTGCTTACCTTGCATGCACTAGGTCCTGGGTTCAATTTCTAGTACCCAAAAAAAAAAAAAAGGACAGTGAATGTGTTTTTCCTGATATTTAATTTTTGATGCGAATAATTAAAACAAACTATAATGAGATGTTTTAATTAAATACATGTATTTGTGGAGTCCAAAAAAGTTGTAGAAACTGTAAATTATTACTAGAGAAATAAATAAATCACATGAAAACAGTAGCAAAGAGTTGGAAGTGGGTTGTTGTTTGGCAAGGCAAGAAAACAAGGTGAAAAGAGTGACATTGGAAATGCAGCTGATAATAAATATAAATGTTAAGTTATCATTGCAAAGTGAAAAGACTACCAAATGAGCAGCAGAAGGAATGTGCAGTCACAAGCCATTTCCCAGAACCCAAAACAGAGTATAACACTGCAAAGTGAACAATAAAATATCAGACAAAGCCAACCCAGCCAACGAAATTGGAAACATAGCATTTATTCCAACAAGTGCCTCTACTTTTATTCCAAGTAAATTTCAAGCCAACAAAAATTGTTAAGCTGAGAAAACAGGATTATTTTGCCTTTGGTGAAAGCATGTTCTACAATCATATTCTCATATTTAAAAAAAAATTCTTAGGTACCATGTAATGTAACAAATGACTATAATCAAGGAAAATCTGTAGACTCTAAAAAGCGTCACTCTATTACACTGTACTAAACTCTATGCCACTTACAGCCTTTAAAAGACCACACATAAAATAAATAAGGCTGTGAAATAGTGGTTCTCAAACTGTATCTCAAGAGTAGCTGTGGTCAGGGGCAATAAAAGACACTGAGAAGGCAAGGTTTGGACCATCCATCCTGCAGGCCTCAGTGTTCTCCACGACCTTGCTTTGAAGAAAATAATCTTGAGAAGGCAATGGGGCTACATACCCTTCGTTCGCTTTTAAATATCTCCATTACACCATTCCAAGAATCACGTTCTAAATTCAATACATGTCAGTAGTTAGTTTTAATGAACTCCATTTTCCAAAATATACTTACAAAAACTTGAAGAATCACATAGAAGAATCATACCATTGGCTGCACTTTCTGAATCCATTATGCAAAACATTTTTTTGCTGAAATTCTGTTAGTAAATTCCCATCATCCCAGCTGTCAATCAGTTATTCATGCCAAATAATTGAAAGGTAATGTGTTTTGATAATTTTTAACCAAATAAGCTCAAAAGCAACAAAAATCTTTGAACAGTTTTTTTAAATAAGACATTTTTTTATTCCAAGATTTTTGGGTATGCATGTGGGAGAGAGATCATAAGTGATGTACATTGTTTTCAGCAACAAAACTGTGTAAGAATGAAACATTCCAGACATCTGTTTTTGAAATGCTCTTTCCTGAGCACAAGTTTCTGTCAAAAGGCAGATTCTCACTTGTTGTTAAAACATTACCTTTACCTTGAAGGGACAGATTAAATGTGTTTGTTTCTTCGAAAATGTCTGCTTGGAAGAAAAAAAAAATCATCAAATTTGGATTGCTTATCTTTCTGTATGAGGAAGAAAAAAATGTGCTTTGCTTATCTTTAAGTTTGAGGAATCTTTGAAATATTTTGTCATGAGACAACCAACCCTCCCCATGAGATACAAATAATATTCAGCATCAGTCTCCCCTTGGTGTGTTATGAATATTCTACCACTTTTTTAAACTATAACACTTCTGGCTTCAACTTAGTTGGTACATTTCCTTCCCCATGAAGACAGATAAATCTCCCTAAGACCCCTTTTATTCCATGAGGTAGAGCTGCTCCATCTGTAGCCCCATGTATGGAAGTTTTTTACTCTCCCCCCCCCTTGAAACAGTAGGGTTTAAAAAATTGTTACTAAGAAACAATGTACTGTTTGTGAAAACATGCCTTCTCCAGTACAATTGGAACATGTATTAGAGCGGTTGCTCACGCGCGCGCGCACACACACACACACACACACACACACACACATACACACATACACACATACTTTGTGCTTGTAACTACTGAAAGGTCATCCAGTAAACACTCTAAATATCTTATAGGCATCTGTACTTATATAGCCACTCCTTCATATTAAAGCATTTGTTCTAAAACTTGTTTCTTCAAATATATAACCATGGATATTACCTGTTTTCAACTACTTTTTGCTGACAAAGGAATGCCCTTTTAGTTTGTCATGATGTGATTTTCTGGGTATAATTTCAATGTCTTTTACCCTGAAAGAAAGAACACTATATCCCCCACGGTGTAAAACATTTTGTTTTTTATTGCAGTAAAGGGAATTTCAAAACAAGTTATATATTTTAATGCATTTGGATTAACTATCCCTATGATTTCAACATGGGAAAAAAATGACCTACTCTTCTTGTCAGGTGATATATGCTTAGTTCTTGTGTTAACCAGCTTTTCATCCCTGTGACACAATACCTGAGAAAAACAGAAGATAAAAGATTTATTTGGACTCACAGTTTCACAGGTTTCAGTTCATGGTCAGCTGGCTCCATGGTCCTGGACCTCATGGTTATGGGAATGTGTGGTGGAGGAAGCTGCTCGCCTCGTGGCTGGCAGAAGGTAGAGAGACAGATCCCATTCCAGGTCAGGCCCTAGTGACCTACTCCCTCCAATAGTCTCCACTACCCACACTTTCCACCATTCCCCAACAGTCCATACAGCTGAAAATCCATCAGTGGATTAATCTGTTGATGAGCTTAGCCCCCTCATGATCCAAATACTTTTAAAAAGGCTCAGCTCTGAGCATCATCGCACTGAGAACCAAGTCTTAACACATGAGCCTCTGGGGAACTTTCAGGAACCAAACCATAACCACTCTGAAAGGCTTTGTGACAGTGAGGTTCCCCAGTCCCTGGAGACAGCATTTCCAGGTGCTGTCTATACCAATGTACATGTCTAATGACATGTCTTTTCATCACCGTTTCTTTGACCTCTTAATGTGACTGAAAGAAACTTACAGTAGGAGTAAGAGAAGTGTAGAGTTCCTACGTTTCAGTTAGTTTGGTTTTGTTTTTACTGTTATTTACTTGCACTTGCATTATAGGAATCATCTTTAATCCAGAATATTTTGCAAGAGTCTTTATAAACTACTTTTCCATTGGTGGGGGTTAGTTTTATTAAAAATAGAAAATTATCTTTAAATTTACCTAGCTAGGAACAGGTAAACTGGAATGTAATACCACATAATAAAAGTAGCATCAAGATGCTGTCAATTCTTCTGTTGGGAGACTTTTATAAAGAAATAAAAATATAAAATATGTAAAAGAAGAGAAAGAAAGCATAATACTAGAACTATGGAGAAAAGGAAAAAGAAAGAGACAAAGAATAAATTCAATAGAGAATTTTATTTCTTAAAAGTCCAGGTATCTAGTTGGGGAAATAACTCAGTGGTAAAGCACCTGCCTAGCATGCATGAGCCCCTGAGTTCAATCCCCATCACCACATAAAAATAAATAAATAAATAAATAAGTAACAACACTTTTTAAAAATGACATTTTAAAAAAATTATAAAAAAAAATCCAGGTATCTGAATTTAGAAATCTTAAAGGAATAGGAAACTTTGAAAAGCAAATATAAAGAGCAAAACTGATCCATGATTAAATTAGGAAAAAAAATTGAAAAGTTTCACAGACAGGGAAAAATGAAAAGTGTTGCTAAAGACTGAGTCCAAGAAAGGTAATGAGTACAGGTAACTTTTCAGAGAAGTTTCCTTCAAGTCTCTTATAAAAGAAATATTTTAACCTCCTTTTAAAAGGGAGAATGGAATAAAAGAATAAAGAAAACCATAAATCAATTGCAAATACAAATGCAATGATTTGTAAAACTGAATCCATAATATATCCCAATAAATATGCAACATGACTATGTAATGAATAGTCCATGAATACAAGAAATGTTTAATATTTTAAATATATTATAGTATTTTGGTACATCAATAAGTTATAGAAAAATAAATTAAATTATTACCTGGACAGAAGCAGGGAACGTGTTTGACCAAATTAATATCCTATTCATGGTAGGAAGAAAAACCCTCTTAGTTAAACTAAAAATTAAAGCATATTTCTTTCATGTGACAAAATTATATATCTCAAACCAAGACCAGTTATTATTCTTCATGATTCAGTTTAGAGGCATTTCCATTAAATTCAGGAGCAAGAAAAGAATGCCTACCAAGATTGCCACTGTTGTGCCAATGTTTGGGAATTTCTAAATATCACAATACTAAAAACTTTTAAATGAAAAAATAAAGTATCATAGATAAATATATATACATGATACATATTGCATATAAAAATATATCTGTGTAAATGTCATTATGTTCAAAGATCAACAACAACAAAAGCCTATAGAAAAAATAATAGAGCTTAGTAAGTTGGATAATTACAAGATAAATATACGTAAGCCATCAGCCATTTATGTACCAGAAAACAAACCTGTGAATGGAATTTGGGGGAAAAATCACTTATAATAGCAACAATGTACAGCATCTCATATTCTATTTATCAAGATATGTGAAGACAAAACTTACATAACAAAATTACTCAATTTTTCTGTAAAAATAAAAAGCTTTAATAGCAGAAATTTATACTATAAATATACATGAGATTAACTGAAAAGTTATTTTGCTTTTTTTTTTTTTTCAGTGCCGAAGGGTTCAAACCCAATTCTGCATGTGAGGCAAACACTCTACCACTGAGCCACACCTCCAGCTGTATTTTTACATTTTAATGGAATTCTAGTTAAAATTGCCAGGAAATTGTTGGGTAGTTTACCAATATAAATATATTTCATCATAAGAAAGAAGAGAGCAAAGTGTCTTTTTTTAAAAAAAAGAAAATGCCATTTTAATATCCAGCCTTACACACATGACACTAAAGAATAATTAAAACACACCAATAGCAGGGGTGGAGGGAGATTAACAGCTTCCAAATTAACATGCACCTTTAAATACCATTTACATGAGAAGAGTAGCATTTGAAAACAGTGCCATAGAGGAATTTTATTTAATAAGTAACACTAAGACAAGTGTTTGAACATTTAAAAATAACAAACTAGATCCCTACCTAATACTAAAATTATTTTACCACATACTAAAATAAATAATAATTTTAATAATTATAATGATAATAATAAAATAAAAAATAATTTTGCCACATACTAAATACTACATACTAAAATAAATTCCAAATGATCATTTATTAAATCTAAGAAACTTAATCACTGAAGAAAAGAGAAATGAATGAGTGAATGTCTTTCTAATCATAACAGCAAATAAACAACACATGAAAAGTATGATTAATTTTACAACACAGGAGTCTTAAACTTCAGAACATCAAAAAGTACCATAAACAAAATTGAAAGACTACTGACAAAGTAAGAAAAATGTGGGTCACCTAATACACCCAGTAAAAGGTTAATGTGTTTCACATATGAGAAGAAAGAAAGGGAACTGCTACATCGTCATGAACATCTCAATTGACAAATGGGCAAAGGCCACAAATAAGCCAATTTATAAAACAAGAAAATTAAAGAAAAATAAATACTACATTAAATAGTCAAGCTTCATGTGAAATCAAAGAAATGGAACATAACCCAATAATGAGATGACACAGTTCACACATCAAACCAGCAAAGGTGATTTGTTTGTTTTTGCTGAGCTCTGTGTTGTTTAGGACCCAAGTTAGTGAAGCATAGAAAAGGAACCATTAATCTCAAACAGGGATGCAAATCAGTGTTGCATTTCCAGAGAGGCATTTGGAACCACAGATCCAACCAGTGCATTTACTCAGGTCATACTCTTTAAGAAATAGGAAATATTAGAGATATACACAGAAATATGTGTACAATGACGTTAATCACATCATTAATAGTTATAATACCAAAAAATAAATAAATCAAACATCAACAGCAACCTAAATATCCAACAAAAAGGGTGCAAAGCCATTAAAAATAGGTTAAATAATCTGTTGTACATCTATGTGGTAAAATAACTATTAAAATCATGAATGGAAGATTTGTCTGTATTCATGAAGTAAGAAATTCTTCAAACTATGTTAAATAGACAAAACCAAACTATGTATGCAGTCTAACTACCTGTTAGTGTATGGGGAAAGGGGAGACTGAGATTGACTTACAAAACATGCCATAATTGAATTTTGATGGTAATTCTCTGCTGCATTTCTAGTTTTTACAATGAGCATATTTTATATGTATAAATCAGAAGGAAAATAATAAATCTTCAAAATTTATTCATCCAATATTTTTTAAGCCACAATGTTCTTCAAGGTTAACCTCTTAGCAACACTTCTAAATAATCCATTGTTCATTCGGATAGATTAAAGTCATCTGTCCCGAATTCCAAAGCTGACAGCCATTTCAGACCTTCAGCTTGTTTTCCGCTTGGATGTAACAGAGAGAGAACTTTAAGTAGCATAATGATAGAAAAGAATTATACAATGGAAGATTTCACATTTTCAAAGAGAGTATATAACAAATAGATTCAAGCAGGAAAAAAAAAAAAAACATTGAAAATTCCCCAATATCACACTGCCAATGGGTCTATCACTTTGGATTTAAAATATCTCCTAAAATCTGTTTAGCAGAATATAATGTTGCAAAGCAAAACAGACCTATCAGGACAAGCAGCCACCAATTCCCAGAGGAACTTTGTGCTGTCCTCCTCCAGTCTGTGAGAAAACCACCAGGAGATTGTGCCCTATAGTGTGGGGAATGGCTCCTGTCACTCAGATTCCAACTCCAGGCCAGAAACAATTCATTCTCAGAGCCCCAGTTATCAGGAAAGCAGTTATCTGGAATCCTAAAGATTTGAACAGCCCTGAGCCCAAAATAGAGAAAGGAAGAAATTTGGAGGAAGTGATGAGGCCAGATGGTAGAAGGCAAAGAGGCAAGTGAGGCAAAATGCGTGGCAGATGAAAGGGACTCATGAAAGGAAAGACTGCAGGAAGCTGAGAATTGTCCCTGGGTCTCTCCACTGTAAGGAGAAAGGTGATGAGCTTAGATGCAGTACCTCACTAACCCCTCTCACTATGAGATGGGAGTTGAAGGAATTCATTTAAAGTCACAAACCAGGAATCGATGGACAGGCTTTGAATGCAGATCTGCTGGGTTGCAAAGCCCCATCTTACTTAACTGTATTTTTACTGGGCAATAACTTGTGTAGAGTCCCCAGAGAGAAGCCGTTTACACCTGGTTCTTTAACAAAGGAATACAAGATAAGGATAGAAAAGTCTAACCTTCTCTCCTCTTTTTTGTCCTGTCTTTTTTTTGTGTGTGTGTGTGTGTGTGTGTGTGTGTGTGTGTGTGAGAGAGAGAGAGAGAGAGTGTGTGTGCGTGTGTGTGTGCACTTTGCTGCAAGAATTCTGTGTCTCCTAACTTGCCTTTTGATATCTTTGTTATCTGGATTGCTACCAGTTCTCAGTTCTCTCGTTTTCTCTAGCTAGCATATTCTTTCTTCAGGTTATGAATCCTCTTCCCATGTTAAAACTGCTGACCCCCAGAGTCAGGTCCTTTTCCCTGCCCTTTTCCCTTTTACTCTGCATGCACCATGAACAAAGTTCTGAACTGCCAAACATTGTAGAAGCTCTTGCAATGCAGAATATTTTCAAGAAAAATAAAAAAATAAAAAGCCTAAACCCATTCTGTAGAATGAACTACATATACAATTCACTAAATGAAGGAAACCTAGATAGATAGATAGATAGATAGATAGATATATAGATAGATAGATAGATAGATAGATAGAGCCACAGACATTGAGACCATCAACTAAAAAGGGAGGTTGGCAAGTTCAAATAAATTTAGGAAACAGAACATTCCTACCTCCTCTTCACCATGCATCAGAGCCTACTAAAGGGTTGTAAAAGTCCTCTAGTTAAAAGATGAGTTTTTAACTCAAACAATTTAATCTTTTTTTTTTTTTTTTTGGTACCAGGGATTGAAACCAGAGGGCAATTAACCACTGAGCCACATCCCCAGCCTTTTTTTTTTTTTTTTTTAAGATAGAGCCTTGCTGAGTTACTTAGGGCCTCACTATGTTGCTAAACTTGTGATCCTCCTGCCTCAGCCTCCCAAATCATTCAGATTATAGGCATGTACCACCCACCACCATGTTCAGCTTAACCCAAATTTCTTTGAGCCCAGAAGTCCTTCTGCAGGATACATCTTCACATTTCATGAAATACTAGAAATTTAATAACAATTAGAACACAGAGTTCAAGAAATGCTAATATTTGCTATCTCCATAATGGCAAGAGAAGTCAAAGAACATACCTACTCTAATTTTATTTTCTTTGTCTTCCTTAGATATCTGGACAGCCTCTTTCCCTAACCAGCATCTAAGCTGCCCAAACCCCATTCCCCAAATCCTACAGACATGGATTCAGTCCTTTATGACCAGAAGAAGTTCACTAACTTCTGTGGGCATCATTTCCCTTACTGGTCAAATGAACATAATGATGTCTGTCTTAGTAACTTACCTGGCAGGCTTGGAGCACAAGAATACACCTTCCCATACACCCATCACACACATATACATATCTTTCATTCATCTGTGCTGAATTGGTCTCTCTTCCCTATCAGGATCGATACACTCATTGCAGAATCTTCATTCTCATACCTAAAATTGCTTCAGGTTTAGCCTTGCAAGCACTAACTTCAGCAAGTGTAAGTCTATTTCTTGAGCTATTTCCATTTCCCATTTGTTAGTGACAGATGCACGCAATTACTGGGATTTCAGGAACAACACTTCCTTCCAAACTATTCTGCAAATATCTGCGACAGAACACCTTCTCTTGGCTGCTACATTAGGGTGGAGGATTAGGGCTGTTGATGGTCCTACCTTTATATAAGAAAACAGCTACTAAAGCTGAAATTTCCTGAAAATCTACCTTCTTGGGATTTCTACACTCAACAATTACATCCTGTGTCCTGTTCTCAAACCCTCCTTCTGCCCATCAGTTTGTTTCAAATTGGCACCTCTGCCTGGTTGGGTTCGCTGGATCACCTTTCTGAAGCCAAGTGCCCCCTCTCACAACAGCCCAGGCAGCAGTGAGTTTGCTTGCAAAGTACAGTAACTCATTTGCTACACAGATCCAAAGAGTCACCCTTTGATCTTGGAAAATATAACACTGTACGTAATTACCCAGAGAGAATAGAACTTGGAAATACAATCACATTTTCCTTGTTACATATTAGAACAAATGAGACCTCATCTAGCTCCCTCTGTTCCCCAAGTCCTGGCATTTTCATTCCTGCATAAATGCAAAGCTACTGAGCTCATGACTACATGCCATCCTTGTTATGGAAAGGGAAAATACCATTTCCTGACATAAGACCGGTGTTTGAAAACTCCAACCAGAAGCAAAGCCAGAAGTACCTGCTTGAACAAGTCCCAGGGACTCTGCCCTCCAACCAAAGGCCTCCAGGGTTGACAGTTTACTACAAATCCAATTGAAAGCAGCTCTTCTGGGGCCTTAGTTCCAGACTCAGCTTGGGAAATAGAGCCTGGGTTGAAAATGACTTCCTCTCTATTTATTGACTGTGGGATCTCAGCTCTGGACAAGAGTGGATTTGAAAATGATCGCCTTCTTGTCTGCTTTTGAAATCATTTACTGGTGATCCCATAATGATTCAATTCATTCAGCTGCTACCATCATAGGGGCATCTATTAGACCATTACCAAGGGGGTTCCTGACAAGGTAAAATTGACCTCTGCCTGGCGCAGGAGAGACCTGGAACAGTACAGAGCATGTCCTCTCATGGGGAGCTGACCCAGCCTCCCATGAGTTCCCTACAGGGTTCATTCAGCTCTACCAGGAAGGACACACAGACTAGGCAGAAGAACAGAGAGATCACTGTCTGGGTGAGTGTTTAGTGCCCTCTAGCTAGACTGTGCCTATGAAAATGAATCCTTCCTCCAAAAACAAAGGTCCTCCTTAGAAGCAGCTCCTGAATTCCTTTAAGTCCAAACAGCATTTCAATTCATTCTTGTCCCCCATGCTTATTTCTCATCAACTCTCCCCTAGCTACCAAGTAGGCCCTTAGTCCCAGGCACCATCCTCTCAGAGCTACCTCAGCTGCCACAGTGACATTTCAAACACAGGAACTTGGTCATGCCAACACTGGGGCTTCATCTCTCGCAGTAACTCCCCAGGCCCACCCAGCCTGGTCTCCTTGCCTCTCTTCTTCTGTCCTATTATCTATGTTTTACACAACAGTGAAAATAATCCATTCAAAACAGAAGTTAGGTCATGTCTTTTCCCAGCTTAAACCGCATCACTCACAGAGAAGAATTCAGAACCTGGGTCTCTCCCTTCCCACTGCTCTTGGGTGCTCACCCTGCTCAGCTCATTGCCCTATACTCCAGTCACTCCTGCCATCTTTAAGCTCTTCACAGGACCCACCCAGTCCATTCTAACCTTTCCCTTATCATTTCTTCCTGCTGGATTCCACTTGTGCATATGCTGTGTCCTTGTTCCCTTCTCTTCACTAGCACTCCTGTGAAGGTCTTTCTGGACTGGTTGGGCATCCCCAGAGAAATGATATATAGATTATATTTCTCCCTCCACTATATGTAAGCTGCACAAAAGCAGAAACCTGCTTATCTTGTCTTTTTTACCCCTTTATTCCCAACTCTGAGACTGGTCCATAGCACATTTAACAAAGATTTGTCAAATGGATATATGGATGAATAAATGGGATGATGGATGAGAGGATAGTGAGTGGGTGAATGGATGAATGGGAGGGTATAGGTGGATAGGTGGGTAAATGGACTGGTGGATAGGTGGATGGATGGAGGATGGACAAGTGTGGGGGTGTATGGGTGAATGAGTTGTTGGGTGGAGGCATGAATGGGTGGATGGGTGGACAGGTTGATGGATAGAGAGATGGTTGGAAGTATGAGTGGCTGGATCGGTGGATAGATAAAGAGATGGAAATGTCACTTCCTGGATCAAAGCCAGTCAGTGACATATTACAATGAAATCTATACTTTTTATCATTACAGGCAAAGTCGCCCATATCAGTCCTTTGTACCTCACTAGCCTTATCCCCCATCTCACTCTAGTTCCAGGCTTCTGGAATTTAGAAAAATATAAATCAAGTTTAGAAATCAGGTCAAAGGACTTCTAATGCTAGCATATTTTCTTGCAAGCCTATCGTAATGATCTCCTGATGTTCTAGGGGAAAAATATTTTTTAATTTACTATTAACTCTTGATTCAGACTAGGACTTTGTCAAGATAAATGTTAACTTTAGGATACTGGTAAGTTGTAAGTGGTTTTATTTGAAAGAATGAGTGTTGTACAGTAAAGAAGATACAAAGATTATACTTTTATTGTTAGATAACAGTTTGGTAACTAACATAATCCTATTTCAGCATTTTTTTCTTTCATTGACAACAAGCTTCAAGCTCTCATATCCTCTTTTGAACCAATTTTGCTGTTCCTTCTTCAATGTGTTAAATCAATCGTTGACGTGTGCTCACTATTTTGGGATATTATGCTTTGACACTGAAAACACGCAACTATTTCACTTTCTCACAACTCTGCAATATTTGCTTCGTTTGGTGATACAACATGTCTCTTCTCAATCCCACTCGCTAATCCTGACAACTGTCCCAAGACCTGTTCTTGCCTAAGCTGTCTCCTGTTTATCCCTGTAGGCCAAACTAAATGAAAACTTGTAAGGACTTTCCTGACATGTCCCAACACATGCCCACACATGCATATATAATATGTAGCTTTTGCGCTGGGATTTGTGGGCTCCACCAGGAACAAAAAGAAGGGATGGGATAGGGCAGGCCCACCAGGCATGTGCAAAGGCTTGGACAAGCATCAGGGCCCTTCACCTGTGAAGGGAGTGACTAGCTCCTCCTGGGACATTGCAGATATGGCAGATATTCTCTTTCTCTTCTAAAAAATCCCACTCCTCAAACCCAAGTACACATCCCAAGTGGTAGAACAGCTGGAGACTTTTCTTTCACAGAGGCAATAAGTTCATTCTACTCACCATTAGCAGAGTGGTCAAGTGCACTACCTCTGGAACTCACACTTCCCAGGTTCAAATCCTGGCTGTGCCACTTTCTAATCTTACTAGCCGTGGGACATTTAGCAATTTAACCTCCCTGAGTGACAATGTACTCTTCTATAAGACAAGGCATAATAACATACTAAACACACCCTTTTTGGCTGATGCAGGAATCAAAGAAATTAAAATAACTAGAGTTCTTAGAAAAATTACCAGCACATGGGAAAGGAAGTAACAAGCTGCTATGGCTCTGTGGATCTGAGCCAATCTCAAGCAGCCTCTTGGGCCCACCT
Source organism: Callospermophilus lateralis (assembly GCF_048772815.1). Lineage (NCBI taxonomy): Eukaryota > Metazoa > Chordata > Mammalia > Rodentia > Sciuridae > Callospermophilus > Callospermophilus lateralis. Next base: position 54,832,013 of record NC_135319.1, on the reverse strand, counting down.
CTTCTTCAAGTCAGCAGGGGCTTCACAGAGCATTGGGAATCTGCATAAAACAAGAAGTGCTGTCCAGCAGCAGTGGAGCTATGTCCACAGTTCACATTGGAAATATATTGTTGCCAGATGCAGTGGTGCAGCAACTTGGGAGACCGAGGAAAGAGGATCATAAGTTTGAACCAGCCTCAACAACCCAGCGAGACATTAACAAGACACTATCTCAAAATAAAAAGTACTAAGGATGTACTCAATGGTAATGCTCCTCTGGGTTCTACCCTAGTACTATATGTGTGTGTGTGTGTGTGTGTGTGTGTGTGTGTGTGTGTGTGTGTTTAAACAACTGGGAATCCTGAGTGCCTACCACATGACTGCTCAGTAAATGTTGCTTCTTTCTTCTACCATCCCAGTCCTACCCATTCCCAGTCTCAACTTTAATCTTGACCAAGTGAAATTTTGAATGCTCTCAATGTTTTTGTATAACATTGACTCAGAGGTAAAAGGGCTGTTTCAGATCATTATTCATCTTTTCATTACTGTCGTATTTCATTGATTTTGTATTGGAATATTTTTGCAACATTTTCAAATAAGGTTCTTGCTTCAGCAGATCCCAGATCCTAACAGCTAGTGAATTACAAATAATTATATGGGTTCCTTTCTCTTCTTAATTTTTAATTTTTTTAAAAATCAATAAATCATCATTGATGCCTTTAGAAGATATTGAATAACACAATCAACTTTGATTTTATTATAAAGATGATACTTTCAAGAGTATCTGCAGAGAATCACAGAATCTGTGAGATCCTAAGGTACTCAGCTTTCTGGAAAATGCTTCACTAGGATTCAGGATAGAATCAAAAAAGTTCCTGGAGATCATCCAGGCCAGTAAAATTTTTGCTGAAAATTTTTCAAGAAAAAATTAACAGGTTTTCTAGAACTTATTTTTCTTTGCACTCTAAATAATAAAAAAAAAGTTTCTAGAGTAATCTTAATTTTACCCACTAGTTAATGAGTAGCAGAATGTCAGTGAGAACATTTGTGTTGGTTTTGTCCACTAAAATATTTATAGCTAGGCCATATGAGAAGCAAAACACGAAGGAAGCTTTCTCATCATTGGCCATGGAAGTAGACAGAAGCCGCACCCTTGGGGAGCAGGTGCTGGTTGCTAATTACGGCAGCCCATCTGGGAGAAAACGGGAAGTCTGAGATTTAGAGGTTCAGAGAAGCATGTGACCAAACTGAGTTTTCAAGCTAACACGGGGCTGAGCCAGGACAGGATGGAGCCCTTCTGATTTCCTACCCAGCACCTGCTGATATTCTATGCCAGAGGTCAGACTCGGAAGCCCTTTCATCCATAACCAGTCAGGATGTCGCTCCTGGCAGAGCCCTTGGACTTGCTCACCAACTCTCTGCAGCTGAAGCTCAAGGATGAGGACAACGGGTCCCCTGAGCTCCCCCAAGAAAACAGATGGTCTCTTTGTCCTCTTGAAGAACTCATGACCACCAATAAAGTCAGTAAGTTGCTACTCTGCTGGCTGCTGAATTTGAAGCTAGGGCAGAAGATTACACACAGACACATACATTTTGTTTGAATCTGACTCGCTCCAACTCACTGAATGGCCCTATCTGACCTTACAGGGCTTTCAACTGGACATGTGGCAGGATAATAAGTGGTCTTCCTGTATCTGTCCCAACTTTGCTAAGCCATCTTCCGCATCGAACGTGGCCTGAGAGCACTCACTGGCTCACCCCTGTCTGTGCCTTCCCCTTGATGGAGTTGTCCCTTCCCCCTATAGTTCACTTTCCTCCTGATCCACCCACAGCTGGGAGGAGTGTCTGTCTCACCCATCAGTTCCTGGGAACGCCCAGCTCTGCCAACACAGGCAAGGCAAGGTGTGGGAGCCATGGCCCGTTCCTCTGTAGCTGAGACAACACTGACATCTTGTGGTCTGGAACTCCACCTGCCCCAAGCAAAGATCCCGGGGATAGGATAAGACTTCAGAAGGAACACTGGACCAGAATCTCAAGCAAACATCGGAATTGTCGTACAAGAACATCAAGTATGAATTTCTAAGCCTTGCAGAGTACTTTTAATTATAGATGGAGGGAGCTGACTTTAACTGGGCAGAGGGGACATACATATGTCTATTTGGGGAGAGTTGGGGGATGGGAGCACAGATAGAGAAAGCGTCCAAGATAGTCTAGAAAGATAGAAAGGCTTGAATGCCAGAATAAAGAGATCAAACTTTATTCATTCCTGGGAATCATAATAAAGTTGTATTTAAGAACAAAAACCCTGGCAAAGATAAAACACAAACTGAACTATACACAGAGGACAAAGAATGGAAAAATACTCACCCTGATACCAAGAGGGGCTATCTCTAAGGGACAGGACTAGAGTGCTTATTTGTGTCATTTTTTTTTCTTTTCATTTATCTATTATATCCAATTTTTCTATAGTAAATAAATTTTATTACCTTTGTAATGAAGAAGATAACAATGCAAGTTATTATTATATGAAGCCAATGAGGGTTTTTTTTTTTGTTATTATTATATGAAGTTGCCTACTTGAGCTGTAACAGTCAATCTCCTCTATGTGGAAGTCCCTTCCAAAAAGCAAAGAGGACAAAAGGGGTCAGGCAACACTCAGGATCTCAGATAAAATATCCATTAAATCAGAAGAAACCTGAAGAAACTGCCCAAGTCCCTACTCCAGTAATCAAGGTCTCTTGAAGGGAACTGGCTGACCCAGAGACACACAGCCCCACCTGGACCTTACGATTCAAGCTCACTCCTGATTCCTGCTCAGGCATCCTTCCTCTTCCTCTCCCTACTTAATATCTGTCATGATCAGTGTGGCCAGAAGGTCACTGCAGCACACCAAGGACCTACAGTTCCCAAGAACTTCAGGCAGTGAGAGCTCAGACAGCATGTCTGCCTTTCGATCCAGGTAAAAGCCATAGCAAAGGTCCTGAAAAAGGAGAACAATTGAGTACCAGGACTTCCCTGTGATTTCAATCGACAGTTCTCAAAGTGTGTTTCAGGGACCTACAGAGATCCCCATGACTCTTGCAAGGGGTCCATCAAGTGAAAACTATTTTCATAATAATACAGGAAAAAACAATTTTTTTCACTCTCATTATTCTTGCATGACCATATATGTGGTGTGATTTTCGAAAGGCAAACTGTCATGGGCTGACACAATGGATTAAATGGGGCTCCTGAAATAATTGTTGAATAATGGAAAAAAAAGGCAGGTGTCACTTGATTCTATTGAGCCTACTCAATTAAATTGAATGCAAAGGCAGAAAGTGGAACCCGTCTTCTGTCAAGCCAGACGACAAAGAAAGTTGCAAAAACATAAAACAATGCCACTCTTCTCACCAAATTTTAATGAGCAATTTTTCAAATATTTTCATATTTATAAGTAATGAGTTTATTATTTTAATGTGTTCATAAGCACATTTGACATTTCTCAGTTCTGGTTTATAATCCATAAATATTGCTTTGATGTAAGTTTTATAAACAAAAACTCTAGGGTCTCCAATATATATGTTGTTTTGGTTTGGTTGTGGGTACCGGGGATTGAACTCAGAGGCACTTAATCACTGAGACAGATCTCCAGCCCTTTTTTTTATTTTGAGACATGGTTTCACTAAGTTGCTCAGAGCCTTGCTAAGTTGCTGAGGCTGGCTTTGAGCTTACGATCCTTCTCCCTCAGTCTCCAGAGTCACTGGGATTACACGTGTATGCCACCAGGCCCAGCAACTCCAATAATTTTTAAAAGTTTAAAGAGATCCTAAAACTAAAATAAATGACCCTCTGATTCAACTTGCTGCTTGTTACCAGATCCACTGTCCACCACTACCTGCCAGGTTCCCCACCTTCAGGAGACACATCTCCTCTTTCACTCCTGGAGTTCTCATAGGACACCCAGCACAACGTCCCTTACTCACAAGACTCCCTCTTCATGGGATGTGTCCTTGGCTTCAGGCAGGACTGGGCTGGCAAGTCTTGGAAACAGAGTGCCTTTCCTTCTCTCTCCTGCTTCCCTTCCAACTGCTGAACCTTGAATCTGCCCCCTATAAGGCATCTGCCTCCCTTCTTCCAAGTGCTTCCAAAGCACCACTTCTCCGGGAGATATTGGCCCAAACCTCTTTACGGAGATCACAAACTGAGGAACCTCACAGAATGAAGTTCACACCTGCCTTTCCAGCAGTCAGCAATCATTTCAGGAGCTCCAATCTCTGAATCAGACACTGGGGACCCCTGAGTAAGACACATGCCCTCAACCTGCTCATAGTTCCCTGGGAAAAAGAAGAGGGAGCTAATAGTTCTGTCTAGAAAAGCTGGGAAATGCTTCACAGATGTGACATTTGATGTGGATCATACAAAATGAGGAGGCGTTCACTGGGTGAAGAACCAAAGATATTTTCCTAGGAAAGAAAGAATGCTTTCAAAGGCACACAGATGTGAAAATGCTTGACATGTTTAGGGAACAGGATAGACTGATGTGGGTAGACTATAGTCTGCACACAGGTGTGTGTGCATGATATGCTTGTGAATGTGGGCTTACGCATGTGCCTATGAGCACACATGAGTATGTATGTGTAGCCATGTGTGTGTGCCTCCGTATGCACTGAATATATACATGTCCCTGCACATATATGTGTGGGTTATAAAAGTGTCTCAGGCAGAAAGAGGAGGGAATGGTAAAGAAAGGAACTGTCCTAGACACGTTACACATGTGATCCTAATTAGTCTTTACAACAACCTTGTCACATAGGTGGTGTCATTCTACATAGGATAAGCAAATCACCCAAGAACACACAGGCAATAGGTGATAAAGCTATAATTCAGACCAAACTTCTAATGAGCCCCCACAGGAACCTGAGGTTTGGAAACCCAGCTCTTCCCAAGTGCCCATCTCTGGTGGAGTTTCAATGAACCCTGAATGTACCACATTTCTTTTTAACATGGTGCTGGGAAATCAAACCCAGGGCCTAGCACATGCCAGGCAAGCACTCTACCACTGAGACACATGACCAGCCCCCATTGCCCATCAGTTGAGGGAAGTCTAGTAGTCGGTGTTTACTTTCCAGACAGGCGCTCTCATGTGCCAGGGCAACCCCACACTTCTACCACTGGGCAGAAGCTATCACTTTTTCCAAAACGTTTCTTGCAATTCAGAGACCAACAGTAAAATACAAAACTGGAATTTCAGTCTTTTAGAAGTTTCCATTGGGAAGTGAAATGGGAAGCCAAGGATTGGAGAAAGCTGGGAAATACCATCAAACCTCTCTTATGTGCAACAAGGGCCACTGAGAGCTTGGTTAGCTCTGCACAGAAGAGGTCAGGCATGGCCAAGCCCACTGACCCGGGCTCCCCTGTTTTTCCTTCTCTGCTTAATCTGGTGCACTAAACAATGGTGTCTCCAACACAGCTTACCCCTGCATCCATTTCAGCCAAGTCAAAAAGGACAGACCTCACTGAGACAGGTATCAGGATGGGTTTCCTATGCCTGGCACTGTTCCGAAGCCTCCATATAGTCTCTCTCCTAAGTTTTCCATAGCTCATCCCATATTTTCCATATTCTGTGTCATCTAAGATAAAATTTATCATATAATGCATATTACATATTTTATGCATATTTATTTTCTATATTTAAAAGCTATAGGCTATATATTCCAAGTTGTTTATCACACACTTTCATGTTTTTATTAAAATTCTTTCAGACAGTTATTTATCACCCTGTTTTTCAGATAAGAAAACTGAAGCCCAGCAGACTTGGATAACTTGTCAAAAGTCCTACAACCTGTAAAAGCATCTTATCGCAACCCAGCACTGTGCTTTTCTGCCATGTTAAGAAGAGCCTGATCAGAGGCTGCAGGCGTGGGCCCACCTCGAGGCATCCTCCCTGCACCCAGTGCCTGAATCAGCAGGCTTCTGGCCACCAGGCCCTCTCCCCACCTGAGGATGCTGCGGACATACCTAAAATCCCAGCCTAAAAAATATTCAGCAAATGGTGGCTCATTCAGGAATAGAAATATTATGGATCCATTAAAAATCATATTTTATGGTCATGGAAATAAATTGTCGTATGTTAAACTAATGATGATAATAATAAAAGACACTATTCTGTATTCATCGTGTGGAATCAATGATGCAAAAATTTGTAGAGGAAAAAACACAATCAACAGATGTGAACAGTGCTTATTTGTGAATGGTGGGATCACAGATGCTTCTCATTTTCTTCTTTTGTTTTTTTTTTTTTTTTTATATTTCATCATTTTCCACAATAGACATGAGTCGCTTTATAAAAGGGGCAAAAAGTACATAAAGCCTGACTGACTTGGAATCTTTGCTCCCTCACCTTTCCAGGTCACTTGAAAGGGCTCAGGGCTGCAAGGCGGCTCCCCTCCGCAGAGCCAGCTGCAGCTTGGCTGGGGAGGGATCAGTACCAGGAAAGAAGGCAGACCCAGATCCATCCCATGTGGGGATGTCTCTGCCTTCCTGTTCTGCCTTCTTGCTTCACCTGAATTTCCCTGGAGAAGGCATGGGCTGCATCTTTCTCTCAGCAGACAGACTGCAGCATTCAGCTCTGCAGCCTCCAAAGGAATACCTAGCCCTAAACCAAACTGCTAGGTGTCAGACTCCACCTCTGGAGTCATCAGAAAACTCCCCTATCCTGGTCCTAGCATGAGTGCAACCCTTGCAGAAGACATTGGTGCCCAGAGTATATACCCATGTGGGAGAGCAGCATTGCCCCCTCCCTCCTCCCTCTTTGTCCACTGTTGTCAAACAGTACCATACTGTAATACCGTAGCATCTGCACCTTGTCCAATCCCTTCTCCCTTTCACAAACATTTAATCAGGGCTTCCTGTGGAGAACAGCCCCACCTACAGGACAAGTTCCACCACACCATAAAGAGAAACAGGACAGCACATTGTATTAGCGGAGGATCTGTCCTATGAATGGGACAGCCCAGGCAGGGGGAAGGGCAGAATGGCAGCCACCCCCTCCACACACACCTGCCACCCAGCACAGGTAGGGGCAGCTCTTGTCCCTAGGGAAGGTTGTCTATGAGCAGTTGTGTCCGAGCTGGATTCCACAAAGATGAGCGGTGATTATATAGAAGAAAGGACAGCATTTCCCACAAAGCAAACAGCCCAAGTGAAGGAGCAAGATGCTAAGAGCTGGACTCCTAGTCTTGCCTGCAGTGCAGTTGTCTCTCCTCCCAGTGAATGGGACCAGCTGCGTCCTAAGCAGAGAAGCGACCAATACCTTGGGGACTACTAGAGCAATGCAGGAGAGACAACCCCAGGCACAGCACTTCCTGGAGCATTCAGTGGACGTTGTGTCTGCTAAACCCTTGGCAATGTAGTGGAAAACTGCTCTTAAGAAAGTCACATGTTTATTCTGGTGCAAAAATGAGAAATATCCCAGGCCCTCTAGAGATCCAGCCCTGGCAGGACCTGACACGAGCTGGCCAGTTAGTCCCATCCCTAGGGACTTGGCACTGGCAACCATAGAAGGTTAATTCCATCTCTCTGGGGCAATGATCTGTGACCTAGGAGTCAGAGAGCATATAAACTGGTGGTCTGATTTGCCAGGACAACAACAGTATAGAAGAGCCATCCTGCAAGGAAAAAAAAAAAAATGAAGCTGCCAGGGAGAAGCAGCAGAGATGTCACCAGCGAGGACTGTCTGGGCTTGGCACTGCTCCAGGCTCTGTTTCCATTCCCAGAGCCCAGCTTCAGCCCTCTCCTCCTTTGCATTCCATGATGTTGGAAGGAGAGAATCTGAAACAATTTTCCCCTTTTTCTTTCTCCTATTATTTTCTCTTCTTTTGGGTCAAGGTTGCAGTTCAGTTTCTGTTACTTGCAACTTAGAAGTTTTAAGTTGGATAAAGCTTTTTTGTAAAAGTTCTAACCTGGACTAAGTCATTGCAGCGGGACTGTAGAGAACAGGAGTTATGTGAGAACTATTTAGATGATGACATCAACAGAAAAGAGACAGACACTTTGTCAACTAGCCAAGCTGAATTACTCATAGACTGTCCCCCCTCACATGCCCTCCGGAGGCATCTGTGAGCTTCAGAAGAGGAATGCAGTGACTCGACATGACCAGCACACCACCCCTCCACAGGCAGGTGCCAAGGAAGCTCAGGAAAGAGAAAACAATCAGGCCCTCTTCTGCATGGGAAGGGAACAAAGGGCTCTGGTCATCTAGTGACTACTATGGTGCCAGCCCCTACTAAGAACACTGGATAATTGATACCATTGGACCACCCAGATGGGCTTCTCTGAGGTTTCAGGATAAGATGACATCACTACCTTTGTGCGGTAGAAACTGACATCAACACCAGCTCAACCACTGCCAGGGATAGAAAGAAAGAGGATCGAGGCTCTGGGGCAGGATGGGCCATAGCTGGCTCAGACACATCTACACGCCTCCTTCCTCTCCTCCCATGTTTGTAAATGTCACTCCGAAACCATTTCTCCCTTCAGTTACAAATCATCTCCTTATTCACACTTTCTCTGCCAAGTTCAGTAGATTCGTTTTGCAGCTTGGGAAGTTTTTACATTTAAAAAAAGAAAAAAAAATCTTGCTCAGATTTCAGATCTGTTCCAGATTTTTTAGACTCCAGTGCAGCTGCAGATGGGTTGGCCCCATAAAGAAGAATAGCAAGAGGGCCCTGCCAAGCGTTGGCCTGACACATCTTGGTATCCGCACCTTCTAGAAACAGACTCCAAACAATAGGAAGGTGTTGTCTTTCCCCAGGTAGATGGAGTTCTACCAGTCCTGGCGCAAATCGGCATCCCAAGAGTGCTGGATGAACAGGAAAGGTGTATGCAGCCGGTGGAGGGGGGGGGCACTTGGAGAAGTCCATTCCTTCACAGCAAAGCCATGCCATAGCCTCAATTCCCTCCCTCTCTGGATTTCTGAACTGAAGCAATCTCCATTGCAGCCAAGAAAGAAGCTGACTTCACTACCTCTACCAGACAATGCAGTGGCTGCAGATTTTTCTCCTTTTGATATCCCAAAGATCAGAAAATATTCAAATATAAATGTCCCTTCTTCCTGGCTTGGAAGTCTCCCTTTCATTCTGGAATATTTAAGCTTTCTCTCTTCTCTGATTTCGGGCAGGTTAGTTCTGGTTTGTTAAAAAAAAAAGTTCCTCCATCCCTCCCTTTGTCCCCTATATCCTTTCCTAACTGGTATTGTGAAGGCTTATTACAGAACAGCCTCAAAGGTCAGAGCAGAAGTAAAGTTACTGGAGACAGCTTCCAGGAGATGGAAGGTCTGCTAGCTTCATGAAGGTGGCCTCTTTGTCCCATGAAACTGTCCACCTTATGGCCCCCATGGGCACCTGTGGAGGCCCTCAGGATGGCAGCAAGCTGCAAGCAGGCAGCATCTTTTTTTATCTTGTCTGGTGAAACTGCTCTCCCTTCCACCTTCACTGAATGTTTATTGAGCGCTTAGTACGTACCAGACACCCTCATCATTCCAACTTTTATGACATCGTTTCTTTTTCCGCTCCAAAGCAGTCAAGAGTTTTCAGGACTCAAAGTCTCTTTCGCCCTTCAGATACCTCCAGCGAGGAATGTCACATCAGGGATAATAATACACAGAGTACATCCAGCTTTATCCAGAAGCAGCCAAGTAGCTGGCTTCAAGGGGGTCAGCCACAAACCAGTGAAAGAAAAGAAACTTAGAGATTAGGGCCAGACCTCATAGACTGGTTTGAAAATAATTCCAGGCTGAGCACCCACTTCTTCTCTGGCTCCAGATCTATTTCCACAGGAAACCACCTCCTTCAAGAAGATCAGGGTACCCAGGGAAACTTAATCTAGGTCCTGTAGCTTTCCAAGTGCGATAGCCTCTCCCTTCTGTCTTTGGACCTGAAGATCAGACCAGGCCTGCCAGAGGTGGGTGCCAAGGCACTGGGGTCACTTGGCACATCCCTGAGGACTACTTACCTTCCCATTGTCTCCTCTCTTCTTCTGGGGGACACTAGGGAGGGACCAGGGCTTCTCCCTGAAGGCTGGACCCCTGGACAGGAGTATCATGTGCCCCAAGAACATAAGTGGTTTAGAGAAGCAACCAGCTACTGAGAGCTGGACTGAGGAAGTAGCAAAGCAGGTGGTAATGACACCCACCTCGTCAGGCCCCTGAGATGGTATATAACTTCTAGGTGAGCTAACTCCGCAGAGCTTCTTAAAACCAATATGCAAAATTTGTGTAACATAAAAGAAAGAAAACTGATCCTCCGTTAAGACAGATTGTTCCAAATAAAGGACAGCTTTATGTACAGAGCATCACATAATGTCTTAGCAAATGGGGGATTGTCTCTCGATTCACAGTTCTGCCTTTCTGAAAGGCATTAGTTACACTCACTGACAATGAGAATAACATACAAGCATACATTTACAAAATCTGGTGGAAGATATATTTAAAAGCTGCTTTTCCCTAGCATTTATCTCAGCAAAATATTTCTTTGTTGCCTGTAGTTCTTGTTCTCTCCTTGGCTGTTTGTTTGTGGGGGTGTGAGAGTTTCTGAAATAGATACCTCCCTAAATTTAAAAATTAGGGAAAATAGCTTCTTTCTTGCTGGTGGTCATGTATTGGCAGGTCTAAGGATTTCAGAGGCCCTGGCAGCTTCAGGCAGATGTCTGCTCATTGACCTCAGGCGGAGACGTGTGGCCTATCACCACTCCATTAGGTAGCATGTGTGTGCTTGTGAGTCACAAAATGCCTAGTGGAGAGACAAAGAAGGAAGGAGAGAGGGAAACTGTGTATATCTATGTGGTATGTGGTACGAGTGCACATGTGTGTGATACAGTGTGTTCCTGTAGTATGTGTGTGGTATGCATGTATGATGTGTGTGGTAGATGTGATATGCATGTGTCTGGTGTGTGTATATGATGTGAGTATGTAGGCATTTACTCTGTATGTTTACAGGATATGTGTTTGTAGTGTGTATAGTGTTGTGCACATAGTGGGGTATGTATGTGCTAAGAGTGTATGATTTGTGTGGCATGCATATATGGCGCATGGATAGTGTATATATGTGATATGTGTGATGTGGTATGTGTAGTATGTGATGTGTGAGCTGTGCATACATGGTGTGTGTTGTGTGTGTGCAATGTGTGTGGAGTGTGTGGAGGATGTATATATGATATGTATATATGATGAATCATATACATATATGATTCATATGTGGTTTGTGTGTGTAGTCTATGTGTGGTATGCATATGTATTGTATATGTGGGGTGTGTGTGTGTGTGTATGTAGTGTATGGTATGGATGGATGCAGTGTATTGGATACATATATGATATGTAGAGTATGTATGGGGTTTGTAGTGTTCGTGTACATTATAGGTGTGAATAGGGTATGTGGTGTGTGTAGAGTGTGTGCTGTGTGCATAGTGTACATGGGTGTGTAAATATATGTAGTCTCTGTGTGAATGTGTGTGCATATGTATAGTCTGTTTGTGAATGTGTGGTTTCTCCCCATGTGCCCACAACTCTGAAAGCAATGAAGCCAATCATACTTGAGGGGTGCATGTGGAAAGGAGTTATCTGTCACTACTTTCTTTTGCTCCCTTGACCAATTATCCACCTTGGGTGAGTGTTCTGGAAAATGCCACAACAATGCCTGGCAAGCAGAGGATGAGGGTGCTGAGGGCTGAGTTCACAGTAACAGGGGCTTTCTGGAAACATGAGTACCTACCCAAGTCTTCCAGGAGCTCACTGCGGGGTCCATGGTGCCCAGAGAAAGGGGCCCTGTTAGGTGGGAGTCTTCATTTTCTCTTGTACTGACTTCTCACAAAGCATCTGCGAGGCTCATCTCACACCTGGAGGGAAGAGGATTCTTCCAAGGTCTAAAGCCAGTCCCACTGAGTTTGGAGGGGAATGCCCAAAATCTGCAGACAGATCACTATAGTTTCAGCCTCTCCCGACTCCACTCAGGAGCAGCTGTCTCTGGCTCCAGGAAAGAAGCCTGCCTGGCACTCACTGGTTTTGTTCCACTTTCCCTCATGCTGGGCCTCCAGGCCAGAGGCCCATCTCCACTCATCCCTGCTCCTGGATCCCATGCTAGCTGGTCCTAATGTTTTTTCTTTATGAGTGGCAGTGGAGGCCTGCTCCAGTCAGAGACTTCAAGATGAGATGGAAGAGAAGGACCTGACCGTCACAGAAGTGTACTTTTATTCTTCAACCTTTGGCAGCCAGAACTGCTCCAAAATGCTCCATGGCTGCAGCTACATTGGAAGCCTGACAGCCACTCAGAGATATTTTGCTTTGGCTGGAGCAGGCTTTGGTCTCAGGTTCATTCCAAATGACTCTGCCCTGCAGCCTCTCTGGATGACTCTACCCACTTTAGCTGCTTCAGGGGTCCCCAACCCAATCTTTGAGGAGCCCCTCTCCTACCCATGACCAAGCAGAAAATCGGTGGTCAGCCAGCAGGACACCACACATGCAAGAGCCTGCTCTTTTTCTATATAGGCAGCTTTCTCCTTACCAGAACAGTTCATGTACTTCTTCCTCTCATGCTGCAGAATAAGTCCTAATAAATCCCCTTTTGGATGGTTATATTTGTCTATTTGTGACTTCTATCTACAGTAAGGCAAGCTGAGCTCCTTGCACTAAGAGCTGGTAACACTAAAGACTGACACGGATAACAGCCAGCAGCTGGGGCTGGTAACACTGAGGGCAGCTAACAGCTGGAGAATGGAGGGGCATAACAGAGAGCTGCCAGGGTAACTCCAGTTGCTGGAAGAGTTTCAGAAAGTCAAGAGCTGCTGGTATTTGAGGCTCAGGGCTGCTAACAGCAAGAACTAAGAGCTACAAACCCTCAAAGTTCAGAGCTGCTAACACTAAGGGAGCTGCACTTTGCCTATTGATGATTCCTATCCATACTGAACAAAAGAGCCCTCAGCTCCTCAACAGAGATGAATCCCCATTATAAGTAGAGAAGGGCAGCACTTTTCAACCTAAGGTACTCCCAGCACTCTGCAAGACAGAAACAAGCAGAAGCACCAGACTCTTCTATCACCACTTGGTAAAAGAAGTCCTGCAGAACACAACATCTGCCCCACATGAGCTTGTCAGAAGGGTAAGAGGTCCAAGAGCCTCAGGCTGGGCACTTCTACTTTTTGTGTGTTGCATGCATTCAAGACAACATGGCCCAAACATGGAGTGAGGAGGTTCTAGTAGAGCAGAAAATCATGCCCTCTGCTCTATCTAATGTCTCTCTCTCTCTCTCTCTCTCTCCCAAATACTGTCCACGCTGGACAGCAAAAGTCAATATTAACCACTTAAAGCAAAGAGCACTGGGTGCCTCAGGTGTCTCACCTGAACTAGGCGTAGGTGACGAGACATGAAGAATGCATGAGGCAGGATCTGACATGCTGGCTGAGTTGAGCCACACTTCACCCTGCTGTCCTACAAACTAAGCAAGCCTTCACCTAATGTGCTGGGACTATTAAATAAAAGAGGAGCTCACAATCAGGTGAGTGTCCAAATGAAACAGGAGTTTGCAATCAGGTTCTGTTCAGGGAGGGAAACCAGACAGAGATGATGAAACCAGGGAGAGGGTCTCCCTATGACCGAGGCAATCAGGATCCCAAACTGGTCCTCACCACTGAGCAGGAGAGCTCCAATTACTTGGAGCTGAGCAGAGATGCAGAGGGCTGATCTTGGGCTAAAATGGCAAAGGCCGGATTATGGGTGGTGGGAGTATGAATGTTCCCTGTAAAAGTATTTCATCCTTGATGTATGTTTGAAGATTTTTATAATAATATGCAATCGCATCTGCAGAGGATGGGGGAAGACATAGTGACAGTAGTTCCTATGGAAATCCTTAAGGTCCTCAGGTTCTGCTCAATGTACTGTGATCAACAAATCAGCCCCTCCCTTGCCACTGAGTCCTTGATCCTTCAACTACCAGCTCAGCCATCTGGTGTGTGTAGAGCCTTCTCCCAGGCCTATGGTTCCTGGACTTCTGCAAGATTGTCCTATATTCTGAAACTATGTCCTTGATGTCAGCATTAAAATGTCATTTGTAAGGTTAAATTATGGGGAGAACAGATAATAGAGCTTTTTTTTTTTTTTAAATGCTTACATTTGGGAAAATTTTTTAAAGGTCAGCAACCCTGGTTTAATATCTAAACTCTTTCTGGTATATGAAAACCAGAATCTGGAAACTTCCAATATAATGGAATGTGTGGACTTGGATTCCTACAGCCATGGCCAGGAACTCCAGTTTCCCTGTCAACTGGTTATTGGCCCTTAAGCAAATTTTTTTCATTTTTATCACAGGGAAGGCCTCAATTTTCACATCCTTAAAAGAAAATGGACATTTCAAAGCATTAAACTTAATTGAATTCTGATTTTTTTAAGAGAGACAGAAAAGACTTTGGGAGTACAATTGAGGACATCTGAATATGGACTAGATTTATTTTTATTTTTATTGGTGCATTACAATTATAAGTAACAATGGGATTCATTTATACAAATTTCTACATGCACACAATAGAACAACATAATTTGGTCAATTCCCCTTGATACTGGTCTTGGAAATCAGAATCAGGTCCTCATTCCCCTGGAACTGAAGATTAAACACCCAAGAAACCCAAGAAATGCTGAGGCAAGCATAGAAAAACATAGAAAGCAAGTTTCATTTAAGAGACAGAACAGAAATAGCAGCTTCTCCAGAGAGAAGTCAGGGCCCAGAGCTGAGTGCTTCCCAGAGCAGGAGGGGGTATGCCCTGGCCCTTTGTAGATCTCAGATTTCCTCTCCCCCTCCCCACCTTCTCTTTCTACCCTGAGTAGTGCCCAAAGGTTTGAAAGAGCAGCCCCAGGGGCTAATTGTGTTGGAAAGTGCAGGTCCCAGAGTGGAGAGCAGCTGGTAGGTGGGGGCTGGGCATGGAGATATTAGCAACCCATTTCCTTTTCTTTGATAATTAGCCTTCATCTTTCCAACCAGATCATTCACTATCTACTCATTTATTATCTACACCAACTACCTGTCCTTTGCCCCAGTCTCACCCTTTCTGGGCTAGGTTTTAAATGATATTGAATTATTGTTAGTTTTCTCAGATGTGAAAATTGTATTGTAATTATTTGATATAAGGTACTTATTCTTAAAAGATGCATGCTAAAGTATTTAGAGGAGAAGTTTTATGATGCCTGCAATTTCCTTTCAAACAGTTCGGGGTGGGGTAACAGAGCAAAAAAATTCATTCAGCAAAATGTTAACAATTATTGAATCTAGATAACATATAGGTGTTCGCAATATTCTTCTCTTAAAACATCTCATTTGCTGACTTCTTGACTAGATTAAGATGCTAGAGCTGGGAAAATTCTGTGCATGGAAGGCCAGAGCTGGATCCCAGTCAGTCACTGTTCAGGACCTCCACCTGTCCCAAAATGAGTAGCAGAAGAGATTCTTGGTGATAGTCTACCCAGGAGCTTTCTCACCTCTAGGATATTCTAAATTTTCAAGCTCACTCATAAGCTTGCCGTGGTGTCTCTGGGATTCCAAATAATGTAGTTTGAATGCTTTTTTCCCCTTCAAAATTCACATTCCAAATGAATCCCCAAGTACAGCAGTCTCAAGAGGTGTGGCTTTGGGAATTGATTAACGACTTTATAGAACCTTCATCTTGGACTTCTCAGCCTCTAGACCTGTGAGATAGTGAAAACAGATTTCCTGGATCCTGGAATCTTCCACAAACTCTTGGGAAGTTTCAGCCCATCTTATTTCCTTTGCATTCTCAACTTTTTCAAAATGCATCCCTAAAACTGCAGAGCCATCTTCTTTCCCTGCCCTACCACCCATCCACTAAGCTCCCGACCTAGATCAGGACTCTATGAACAGGTGTTACTCAGAGCTGTGTACTTAGCCCCACTTCTCTACCAGAGTATAAACTTCTTGAAGGAATAATTAGTATACATTTTAGCAAGATTGCCTTCAAGTGTCTAGGACAGCGTCTTGCACAACAAAGAACAAATATTATACATGGTAAATATTTTTACAATGTATTGATGAATGGTTCAATGTGTAAACAGATGTATGGATTAGTGGGTGGGTGGGTGGATGGATGGATAGATGGAAGTGATCTGTCAGTCCTATAAATTAGATTAAAATGGAACTTAGCTTTGCATGGTCCCAACTTAGAGTTTGACATGACTTCCCTATACAAATGTGGAGATTTGGATTACCCTATCTATACATACGTTGGAGGCTAAAATATATTTCTCTTTCAGTATGGGAAAACACTGAATTGAATTTCTCAGTTTTCACCCAGTTCATGTGTGGATATGGCCTCTGATTTTTTTGTCCAGGAAGGGTAGGTAAAAAAGAAACTTTCCTCCTGTAAGAGGGACAAATAAGGCATGGGTGCCCAGGCAGCAACCTTGTCTCACCTCCAGCCACTGTCTCCGCACACAGAGCACAAGCCATAAACTAAGTGGATCTGTCATGGAATGTGGTCTTTTAGAACACCTTGTACTAAGATGCTGCCAAATTCATTGAGTCTCTATTTAAGAAAAGCAACAGAGAAGTTTATCAGATTCCATATTAGAAAATCCATAAAGCTCCCAGAGTTGGGCATCCCCAGGATTTGTAGCATTATTGCTTTATTGAAACACATATCCAGAGTCATATCACTGTGTGTTATCTGGTCCTGTCCAACTTCAGTGGAGGAAGCAAAGGGGAAATGGGGGGTGAGAAAGAAGTCAAAGAATATGAGAGAGGAAGCCAGAGAAGGCAAGAGAAGAGATAGAAGAGAAGAAATGAATGGGAGGGGAAGATGGTTTCAAAGTATGGAAAGAGGGAGAAAGAACTCTTAGGCCTGCCAGGCACTCTTAGGTGTCAGAGGGTAAGGTCGGTCATGTCTTCATATGACTCTTCAAGAACAAAGTTAGTGTGCTTTGGTGGAGCCCCCAGATGGGAACTATTAACTTTACTCAATAATCCAGATGGTAATTCAGACTGTGAAGGAAATTCACATATTCTTAGAATGCCTGTGCTATGCTGTAGAGTCAATAAACTTTGAGGACCTCATAAGAATGTACTAGCATTCCTGTCTAAAGATAAGAAATTGGGACTTGATGAGGTCAGCTGATTATCCAAGGTGCCAGTTAGTAAGTGGCAATGTTAGAATGCATTTCCATTCAATCCCACTGCAAACCACTACACTGACAAACTAGTACCATGTCTGCAGCTCACTGTAGCCCAACTATAAAGTTAACTTGACTAGAATTAGATAATTCCCTCAAGATGCAACCCTCACAGCTATTTTTATTATTGAAAAAAAGGATAGTATGTTGAAACACTTAAATGATACCATGTTCAGGGAACGAAAGATGTGCAAGTCTTGCCCAATCCAAGAACACTGAGGACCTAGACAGTAACAATAGAAAACAGAAACTAAAATATCACTTCCAACACAGGGACAGCGTCAGAACCCACAAAGTAGATGTCTAACAAATCTGACTCTGATGTTCAACTTAAGGTTGTGCCCAAGATGGTCCTTCAACTGCTTTCTATGGCACAAAGCAAATCTATGCCACAAAGCAAGCCTTCCTAGGTCACAAAGCAAATCCAGTAGCAAATGACATGAAATTTCCCTTTGTAGACATTTCCCAGCTTATAAGCAAAGAAGATGATAAAATTAGAATGGCACCATGTTGTAATTCCTCATGAACTAATGTGCCTAGGCTGTGAGTATCAGTGGCTATTAATCATGAAAGAGAAACAACCAGATATCATGTGTCTTCTATCAGAAATCACATAGCACCCAAGAAGTAGCCTTGCCAATAAATCTCTCCTAAACCTGGTAGAGCCTCTAGATACACTAACAGTCAATACAAAAGACAAAGAACATGTAACCAATCCCAAGAGGATGCTCACAGCACAATAGGTTGTGGGAAACTCTACAGGAAAGATAACCAGGTTTCTTCCACAACTGAATAAAAAAGAGAGATTTAAAAGACCTCAGCCAATCTCAAAAGATGAATCTCATTTGGATCATAATTCAAACAAACTGTAAAAATAAATCACACTTATTAAATATTCATGGAAATTTGAACATTGGCTACTGATGTTGAAGAAATTATTATTCAAGTCTTAGATGTGATAATTACATGTTGGTAATTTTTTTAAATCCTTATCATTTTCCTGGTTGTTTGTTTCAAAAGCATCCTGGAGAAACAGAAAAAACAAGATTGGTTATGGATGACAGTTGAAGAAGTCAGGAGATGTGTACACAAAGAATGAGAGCTTCTTCTCTAGCTTTGTGTAAGTTTGACAATTTTCATAACAAAAAGATTTTTTAATTCAGAAAAAAAGGAAGTCTTCTACTTTTTCATGTCTTGCTCTCTTAGTATATGGTTGACCTACATAAATTTGTCTGACTCAGCTGAATTAATTCATCTTAATTCTTCCCCCAGAAAATATGATACACAAAATATTTCTAAATACAAATACTTGATGAGGCAAATTTCCTATTCATATCATCTTTATGATTCTCCCCTCATTAGCACCTCCTACTCCTGTCCTCAACACCTGTTGCACATCTTTTTAAATGCCGATCTTCCCATAAAGGGAAGCAATTGCTAAATGTCCCCCTAAACTCTTCTCCTGAATGATATTCCTCATTCTAGGATCCCTGCAATTGGAAGTATATCTGTGTCACGCTGAATAATAGTGGTAAATGAAGACTGATCAGAAATAAGGGAGGATGCACACAATCTTGTCTATCAGGCCAACCTGTATCTTCACTCTGCCCCTCCCTAGCTGTGCTCCTTGAATGTAGGGTGACCCACCTCATGAGGTTTCCATGAAGAATGAGGTAATGTATGTAAATACTGAAAAGAGATGCACACCTAGAGAATGTCCCAAAGGGGACAAGATTTCCTCCCCGTTGTAAACAGGGGTTGGCAGAGGAAATGGAAATAGGATTCGGTCATGATTTTAAAAAAAAAAAAAAAAAAAAGACCCATATGAGACATGATGTTTAATGTTCAGGTACCAAGGTGCCAAGGTGACAGAAAAAGAAATCTACTTTGAATTTCGCTGAATAGGAACTACAGGAAATCTTACTGGACTCACAAAGTAGATTACTAAGTCCCAGGGTGTGGAGCCACAGGTGTATTGTTGACCAGATCTCTTCATACACCCATCTACATTTCAAGTCTGGCCCACTGGCACTGACCATGGACACCTCTGTTCCCCTCTGCTCAGTCTCCACAGTGTGACCCACCATTGGTCTTCCTTCCTGTGTCACTTGTGGGAGCCGAGTGGCATTTTTTTCTTCACATAACCTATTTGTATCTAATAATCTCATGCATGGTTCTCAGACATGAAAAATGTTTTAAATAAGAAAGGATCCACAACATCAGTTTCTAGAGATCAAAAGCTACTGACATGTCCTAGCGACACACAGTCTTTGTTCTTGCCGCATCCAAAACTGGGTTTTGGAATCTTCACATTTTCTTCTGTCCATCAGCAGAGATGATGGTTCTTCCCTAGGACTTATCTGCATGGAGTAGCACATGGGTTTCTAGGCAAGAGAGAAAAATAGAGATGAAGAAAATAAGGCTAGCTTGATTGGTGTCTTTTTCTAACTTACCCTACAGGGATAAAGTGATTGTAGGGAAAAGCTTTCATGAACACCCTGTGAGGCTCCACACACAGGCTGGGCTGCCGGGAGGCCCAGGTGCAAAGGTGGCACACAATGTGGGCCCCATTTCTTCCTGACACAGGGCCCACTTTAATTCAGGAAAACCAAATCATATGCCATAGAGTAGAGTCCCTCTGGGAGGACTGCCATTTGGAAAGCTCTGGGAAGCAGTAGCTGGAGTGAAAATTGGGACTGTAAAGAAGGGCAGGAAGAAAGAGGTATCTCTCTGAAACAACAATCAGAAAGGGCTCAGCAAAGAGACAAGAGCACAAGAAAATGTGTGGGCTGATTGAGAGCACATCGGACATCCCCAAGGATGTCTAACACATAAGAGGAAGGATGAAATTCTCCCTTCACCATGGGAATGATCAGCCACCAGCGTGCAAACACTGAAGCTATCTTATTGTGTGTGAATAATTCTCTTGGTGGTCATTCTGAGCACACATGGATATGAGGTGAGGCATCATCTTAGGCATTGAGCTATGGTCCCAAGGACAGAGCCCCTTGCAGGAAAGACAAAGTTTATATTTGACCATGGAAACCTGCTATTACCATGCAGAGGAAACCTAAAATCTAAAGCTGAATTAATAGCATAGGCAACAAGAAATTTGAAATTCAGAAAAGGTCAAGGTCAATATGTGCTCAGAGCTCCAGGGAGGCATCTGAGAAAAGATGCATTTGTTCTTTCCCTGAATATTTATGGATCACCTCCCAGGAGTGTGCCAGGCATTGCTCTGAGCTCTGGAGACACAGAGAAAAGTCAGAGCTGTCCTCAAGAATCTCAGAGCCTTAAAAGGAGGGACAACCTTGACCTTGGGGCATTCGCTTGGATGCAGGTCTATACAGGGGTTATGGGGCCCAAGAGGGGACCATTCATGCTTCCCAGATGGAAAAGCAAATGCAAAGTCTTCACAAGGTGAAGGTTACCCAAAGCTTAAAGCAAAGGAGCAGGAACAGTCCAGGCCAAGGGCAGAAGGATCAAAGATACTGAACTATGAATAGAAGATCTGGGTAGGGAGTGAGAGGCTGGGTTAGAAACACTGGTGAGCGACAGACCCATAGGTCCCTGAGCCATGATATGAGAGAAAATGTCAGGAATGACAATGGGACTCCTAGCTTTGGGGAAAGAGAAAATTGATAAAGTTGCTCAGTCAGAGGGAAGGTTGGGAAAGGAACCCAGAATATCAGAAGCAAGAAGACCCTGTTCTGGTACCACTTCTGCAGCCTCCAGCCCTTCTGTCACTTCCTCAGAGTTGTTAAGCAGGAACCAGGAACCGCAGGACTCCTGTTTCCTCTCACCCCATGAGAAAAGAAAAAAAAAAAAAAAAACAATGAAATGTGAGAGTTGGGAGAGTCCCATGCTAGTTCCAGGAACCTTACAAATACTAGGGCAGCTCATTGCCATGAACACTCAGAGACAACCTGGTAGGTTCTGCGCGGCATCAAATAAACAAAAGAACTCTTTCAATAACCATTCACTCGGAATTGTATCCACGAGTGCCCAGCCGCTCTTCTCTAGGTGGAAACCAAATCTAGCTGATTTATTTTAAGTGAGAGTTACATGAGTCATCACCAAGTATAGATTTAAGCTTTAAGAACTAATGAAAGGAAAAAATTGCAAATGTGCCCAAACCACAATCCAAATGAAGCTTTGTCCTTGAACAATCGTAATTTAGGATTGTCGTCTGTGGGCCTGATAATGAAAAGAAGACTTTATCCAGACCTTCTCCAAATAATAAAAATTGATTTTTGACCAAGGCCAATCTATTGTTCCAGATCATTAACTTTGGAGAATAAATCATTTTCTGATGCAGTAAAACTGCTTTCCGAGGGTTTGATGTTTCATGCAGCTGGTAATGCAGAACCGAGTCTCTTTGGTCTGAAAGCAGCTCTGGGGCAGACAAAGCAGCCTCCTTTTTCTGATTCTTTGGGCTTCCTTTTAGGCATCTGAATTCCAGTGAGACCTGAATGCTTCAGCTTTCTCATCCTGAAGCCTGAATTTCAGCTTCAGGTATGCGTCTGCCCGCCCCTCCAGGTCAGCCTGGAGACATTAAAGATGGAGCTGGCCCCAGAACAGTTCACCCCAAGGGGTCAAAGTTATGCCAATGAAACCCAGAGAACAGACCAGGGGGCAAACCCCATGGTGCTCATTCTGAATCACAAATCTAAAATGCCATAAGCAAACCTTACTACTATCAGCACATCAAAACTATAAGACATTCAGGGAAAATACATTCTTCTCCCTCATGTCATGAGTACGCATGATCTGCTGCCATTTCTTATTCTAAACAGTAAAGGTCTTTCTGTACTTTCTCCACCCAGTCCTGGCAGCTTCTGCCACCACACTGGGAAGCAGGAAGAGGAAAAACTAACAGGTGTTTAAAGTCTACTAACAACCTACTGGACTAGAACCACTTCACCTGCCATCTCATTGACTCACCACAGGGGTATGAGTTATCATTGAAACTTGTACTGATTGGAACGCTGAGACCCACAAGCCATCGCACCTATCCCCAGACCACATATTTCTAAGTATGAGAGTCACTGTTAAAACCCAGGCCTCAGAAGCCACAGCCTCTATTCTTCCCTCCAGCCCAGATGGAATCCTGGGAGATGGCACTTGCCGTCTCCTTCTAGAGACCAGGGTGGGAGTGACCCCACCAGGGGAGAGTGCGCCAGGCATAATGGGATCACTCACTACATGACTCCTAGGGAAGTTCTTGTCACAGAGCCACCTGGCCAAGTGCTTTATGAGAAAAGGTCAGTGGGCAGGGACCCAAATGCAGAGGGATAAGGGGGTAAGTCGGACTGTCTGATACAGGAGAATGGAGCTGAGTGGCCCCTATGTCAACACTATCCTCTCTGAAGCCCCAGTCTCTTGTGTGACTAGGTTTGGCCAAAGTTTCTCCCTGGATCTCAAGGTTCAAACAACACTACAGAGTAAGCCTCAGGACTAAAGTCACTGTAACCCCATGAACTTCCTCTCTCACATAGTTGAGGCCTGATTAACCACACAAGCACAGAGCAACCCCGACACAGCTATCCAAACTCAGGGTCACAGGTGGCAGCTGAAACATTTAATCACTGGTCGGACGCTGGACCAACTAAGCAGAATAGAATCACTCCAAATTGTATCCAAGAGTGCCTGGCGACTCTTCTCTAGGTCTAAAGCCTGATCAAGCTGATTTATTTTAAGTGAGAGTTAGTCAAGTTGTCACCATGTACAGATTTAAGCTTTAAGAACTAATAAAAGTAAAAGACTAGGAATGGATCCACCATGTGACCCAGTTATCCTGTGATAAACACTCCTTGGTATTTATCCAAAAGAATTAACATCAGCATACTGTAGCGATACAATCATACCAATGTTCATAGCAGCTCAATTCACAATAGCCAAGTTACAGAGCCAACCTAGGTGCCTCTCAACAGATTAATGTGGTCCATAACACAATAGTGTTCTACTCGGCCATAAAGAATAATAAAATTATGTCGTTTGCCGGTAAGTGGATGGTACTGGAACATAATATCCTGGGTGAAATAAGCCAGGTGCAGAATGCCAAGGGTTGAATGTTTTTGCTTATATGTGGAAGCTAGAGAGAAATTAGAAACTTTTTAAAAAGGGGTAGAGTGTCATGAAAACAGAAGAGAGAACAGCGGAAATGAATAGAGGAAGGGAAATGAAGAGAGGGAGGAGGAATGGAAAGGAGAGGAAGAACAAAATGAAATCATCCCAACTATGTCATGTGCATGTATGAACAGATCACAATGCATTGCACTTTGATGTATAATTGTAGCACAAAAATCTTAAAAATAAATAAATAAAAAAGAACTAATGAAAGGGGGGAAATTGTAAATGTATCCAAAACACATTCTAAATAAAGCTTTGCCATGGGGACACTTGGGGACCCACTTCCCCAGAGCCCTCATGGCACTAGCACCATGGCTGGCTGCATCTGGTATGAACCTGAGGTTAACAGCTGAGAGGCAGCAGGCCTATGAAGCCAACAACGGTGTCAGATGAGGACTTTGGGGCCAGGATGAGCAAGAAGCCAAGAAGCTGTGGAGATTCTTTTTCTGAAACTTCAGAATTAGGAGACAGAGAATCTGGCCTCTTAATAAGGAAAGAGGAAACTGGAACCCTGGTGACAAGTATGTGACAGTCTATGGCTTCAGAAGCAAATAAAGACCAACTTCAAAGAAAGACGATGCTGGCAGTGAGGAGGCAGAGGTGACAGCCAAGATCTTCTCCTTGGCCTGTGGGTCAGTGGTTCCTGCCCCCTCCTCAGCCTCGCTGCAGTTCTATCCCTTAGAGTCCATGAAACAACACTTCACCCTGATTTATAAGCAATCTCCCTTTGTGCAGGAAGAGCAGAGATTATACCCTAGAACTCAGACTGAAAAACAAAATAGCCTTCTGTTAGAGTCTGTAAACAAGTCTGGATGGCTCCTGGCATTTTGCCAGAGAAATGTTAGAGTCTGTAAACAAGTCTGGATGGCGCCTGGCCAAATGCCAGAGGGAGTGGTTTGTGAAGTAACACCAGCGAGCCATTAAGTGTGGAGATTCCTTATTGGTTGAGTGCTGTATCTATTTTATGCTAATTAAGATAAGCTGTGTGGAATGTATAAATATCGCTCCCGTCCTACAATAAACGGCTCCTACTCCTGCTGTATCAGTCTACACAAGTTGTTCGTCAACCCCCGGTTATTTTGCTGCAGCCGCCCCCCGGCAGCCTTCTTATTTCCATCTCTCTCCTCATCTTTGAAATTCCCCTTCCTGCTAATGAAGCAGCTCTCCCTGCCTCCACACCTGTTCAGGTACATGTGCACTGCGGGAGGAGGCAGTCTTAATACAGAGTTAAAAGTCAGAATCCGTTTTGAGGTGAATAAATGTTCAGTATGCAATGCTCACTCACCCACCCCATCCCCACTTTCTGCCCCAGGTCACCTGGTTGGAGAGCCCCTGTGGCTGACTATGGTGGGAAGCCTCAGATGGGCCTTGAAGTCTTGGTTGGCTTCTTGCTCATCCTGGCCCCAAAGTCCTCATCTGATACCTGATACCATTGTTGGCTTCATAGGCCTGCTGCCTCTCAGCATCCTCCTGCACATCTTCACAGCTTATGGGGGACCAGGGGACATTTCCAACTCTTACTCTCCTTAATCACCCCATTTTTGTCACATGTCCTTGTGCCATAGCCAGCCTGGTGGGCCAGAGATAAAGCAGAATTGGAGTTACAGGCCAGTACTTTTGGCTTCCCTAGAGCAGCCCATGTTCTTTTCATTTCTGCTCCAATGCTGTGACCCCCATCCACCACGCCACAGAGAGTGGATGCTGAGTTCCTTGGGACCCCCGTTAGAGGTCCCCCCAAATTCCTGCATCAAAACCACCAAGCCCCCTTTCCATCCTGGAGGACTAGGACAGCCTTGCATTTGTTCTCCTTCAGGCCCACCGGATGGGTGTCCTTATCCTAGAAACTCACCTTTCTTATTCCCTGGCACTTCCTGCTGGGTAGGGAGGAGAACCGGAGCAGGATCCATCCATCCAAGCCTGGACCATAGCAAAGTCCATTCTTCCTGCCTGTGGGGTCAGAACTTGCTCCTGTTTTCAGCTCCAACACTACAGAGGTCTGCTCACCCCATTCCACATCCAAGTCCATCCCTGCAAGCCATCCTGAGGCTTCTTCTATTTGTGGCTGGAGGACACAGGAGGCAGGCACAGAAAGTCTCTGCAGGTCCTTAGGTCCATTGGCATGTGGCAACCTTTCCCAGCCTCACTTCTCCCCAGACCCCACACACAGAGACTCCTTTTACTGAGACCCTATTCACCCCAAAGGTTGATCTTGGGAGGGATGAGATTATTGACAGCTCACTGTCCCCCTCAGTGAGCAGGAAAGCAGCAGCCAGTGTGTCCCCAGGATGGAGATGCAGGGAAGGGATTGGGTGGGAGGAATAAGGACACGGACTCCTTCACATTGGCTATGTGAGGTCACAAGCTGAGCTGATTTCCTACAAATGCATCTCCATCTGGGACTGAGTATCCTTTAATTGAGTTTAATATCTGGATTCTAAAATGTATTACCATCTAAAAAGTCATCTTTAATAATTTCATACCATAATCTTCAAAATTTAATAAGCCCTCCAGAGAAAATTAATAAAAATGCAACCTAACTTTAAAAGTAAAATTTAGTTGTATAATATCTTTAGATATTGAAAGACCGCTGTTCCCAGGTGTCCCTGTCCCATGACCCTTTCTTTGCTTTTCAGGGAAACTTGGCTTCTCCTAGCACCTCCTGCAGGGAGGAGTGGGGGAGGTCAGACCAGAACAAAGTTAAATTCTTAACTTTGAGCTCAATTTCAAGAGCTGGATGCTTAAATGAGAGCAAGTTTTCCTTTGAATGTCAAATAATTTATTTGTCTTGGAAAATTGGGATCTAGAACTCTGAGGAGTTTGAATCCTAAGGTGGGGAGGAGAGTCCATAGTAGGATTGAGAAACAGGGTCACCAGCAGGACCTGAAAATGAGACATGGAATGGATGTCACCTGGCTCCCTTTTTAGGGACTAAAAGGGTTGAGGGGGGACCTGAAAGCAGAGAACAACAGGCTACCCCAGTTTCTGCCTTCTGGAAGAGAATTGCCTGGCTGGCTCCCAGCAACACCGGAGCCTGGGAGTAGAGCTGGTAGCAACAGGTTTATCGGGAGTCTTGGCTTCAAACTACAGGGAAGTTTAAGCCTTTCCTCTAGGGGTTAGATAATTGCATCTGTTGAAACCAGTTGGCAATGGACAGATTAACAGGGAAAAGTCCATAACAGATTTATTTGATTACAGTTTTACATGACGTGAGATCCTTCACATTGAAGAGTCAAAGACCCAAGTTTACCTTGGGTGAACTTCTAAGCTTAGGTTCGATGAAGCACAGACAGAGAATGTAGATCTGTGACTGGACAAAAAGAGTATGAGCTGAAAGAAAGGAGAAGCTGTCTGGGGAAGCCCCACAAGACCTGCTTGTTCAGATTCTCCCTGGCCCCTCAGTGGTAGCATTTCTGCCTCTCAGAGACAGCAGAACTGTTGCTGGAATGAGGGTCTTATGGGCTACAATCAAAGGAAGTCAGAGGATTTCTTTACGACCAACTTCTACACAGAAAGGTAGCAGAAAGCTAAAAGCAGTATTTTTAGGTTTTATGACTGGCTTGGGGGAAGGGGGTTCTGTTTTCTATGACCTGCCTTGGGGAAGAGGAATTCTAGTTTTTATGGCTTGCCTTGGGGGAGAATGAGGAGTCAGACAGAAGGACAGGAGAAGGTCAAGAAGAAACTTTGTTTTTCAGGTTGCTTTGGAGGGCTTTGCTTCAGGGTGTCCTTTTCTGAGCCCCAATGAAATAAAGACCAAAGGGAAAAATAGGTTTATTGGCAGGGTATTAGATGGAGCCCAAGGAATGGATGGAAGGGGCACATGGTGGGCACTTCTCAGGAGAGGTTGGCCTGGAGACCTCTGCCTATGGCCACACGGAGTGCCTGCAACTGAGGCAGTTCATGGTCTTGATGCCACCTTCAGGATAGCACAGGAAGAGAGAAGGCCATCATCCTTGCACGGCTGGCCCTCTGAGACCCAGCTCATCCACCGTTGAGCCCAGCCCACTCCTCAACTGGCAGGCTCTACCTAGGCTCTACCCTGCAGTGACTTCTGGCAGACACATAGCCTCAGAATCCTCAGCCACTGTCTGCATTCATACTCAAGCATGTAGAAATTGTTTGGGGATTTTTTTCCAGGTTCCACTGGAGTTGAGAGAGACTAGGGTGGGTGAGCATAAGCTATCTTGGGCCCTTTCTGACTCCAAAGGATAGGTCATACCTTTGCTACTAAGAATTCAAGCCTCTTTCCTATTTGGGGGAATGCCAAGCTCCGCCTCTGAAGCCATGGAGTAGCATGGCAGTGAGGGAGCTGGGTAGATAGGCAGTTTCTCCACATGCTAGCCTTAGTGGACATGTGAACAAGTATGGCCAACCAGATGCTACCAGGGGGTTAACTCTCAAAGGAGTGATGCAGCAGCTCAGGGTCAGATACTCCTCCATGGCAGCCATGGTGGGATACAGCAGCAATCTGGTGGTCACAATGCCCATGGCCAAGGTGAAGAGGGCTCCATGAGATCTTGCTGTACCCTGTTTTCTTAGGACTGGCCCCAGCCTTATCCTGAAGTCTTCTTGCAACACTGGGACAACACCAAACTCACACAGAAAACCAACACCCTGAGGTAGAGACAGGAGGAGGCGAAGGGTCGTGTCTGAATTTGCCTGCATATTTAACCAAATCAACAATGTTTTTAAACCAGAAAAAAAAACTGAATTACCAAAATTGATGCTGATGGGCAACTGGCAAGTTGTGCATGCATGGCTAATGGGTGAATGGTGGGTGATTTCCTTTGAGGAAAAAGGGCACTCCAGTTCAGGGACACCAAAAAATGAGATTATTTTGTCTGGTGTAGATAGGGACAGTAAAAATGTAAATGTAAAGATCCTCCACGTAATGACCTAGAGAGCAAAGCTATTGCACATCTGGGCAGGGTGGACATCTATGACCAGGTCCCAGAAGCTCAGTCTTGCACCCCATGGGTCTTCAGGGTGAGCCATGCCCAATTCTGACCCATAGGCCTGGACCCTCTGCAGGGGTAGAAAGGACTTCTTGACCCTTTCTGATAGGCACAAGCCTTCCCTGGAAGCCCCACCATTTGTTTCAGAGTTAGTTTGGAGGAAAGAACAAGAATAGCATCTTTTTATTTCCTTGAACCTTGCCTTTTCTAACCACCACCACCCCAGGTCTTGCTGCTGATCTTCAGAGAACTGTGCTCTCTTCCCTGCACTGAGATGATTTTGGTTGGCTCTGTGTCCCTGGGATCACTCTGCCATGTGTCATACCACACCTGTCCACAGGCTGGACCTCTGCTCTCAGCCTGCATTCATGCAAGGGTGGTGAGACAAACAGACGGTATCTCAGGTTGGATGGAAGGAGTAGGGGCTTCAACCCAATGATGCTGAACAACAGCAAAAGCCTCACTATAACCAGGATGGGTGGCTTTGCCTCTGCCAGGAGTAGTGTAGGCAACTGGAGGTGAAGAAAAGAGGACCATATGACCTTCCAACGCCCTTCACTAGATTCCCAGTCACCAAAAGACAGGAAAATAGAGATAGGTCACGTGAATCAGAGACCCCTATCTTAAAGAACGTCTTTCTTAATAGTACCATTGTGTGTGGCCTAGGAAAAAGAGCAACCCAACTATCTAGTCAGAACTTGGGGGTAACGATGATTTCAATAGTCCCTAAATGATGTTCCCAAGCTCTCAAGATGAGGAATGAGAGCAAAACACAGTCTTCCTTCCCTACTCACAATCATCCCCAACAGAGCCTGACCCTTCCTCCTGAGCAGGCACAGCCAAAGAGCACAAGAAAAGTGCAGGCCTCTCACTGCCAAAAGGAGGCTGCTGTGGATTCTCAATTTGTCCCCTGATGCTTCATGGACTAGAATACTAGTCCCTAGGTTGGAGCATTGAGAGGCCTAGTCAAAGGTAATCACACCCTTGTAAGGGATCAATGCAGATCTCAAGTTCTGATTAGTTCCAGTGAGGACAGGTTTCTATAAAGGAGCCTGGCATTGCCCTGAGTCCCTCTTCAACACATGCTCCTACATTGTGATAACATCCACCTCAAGGCCCTACCCATGCCAAGCAGATTCTGACACCATACTCTTGGACCGCCAGAACTATGAACGAAAGAAACCTCCTTCCTTTGCAAATTATCTAGCCTCACCTATTCTATCATAGCCACAAAAGATGGACTAATTACAGAGCTCATCCCTGCCCTTCCATTATAAAGTGGTAAAAACACTCTGTTGAGTGGCATTCTTACAATTGCCTAAGAATTAATAATTAGGGCCCTTGCCAAAAAATAACCCCTTGATTTAAATGAAGGTGGAAATTGAAAGTATAAATTTGAATTAAGTCTTAATATCCAAGAGAGGACCTGAAAGCTATTGAATCTTACCAAGATGACTCAAGTGGGCAAGGCTAAAAGAAGTGACTGGGGAAAAAATAAAACTTCTCACCCCTCTATGTTGAGCCTCCTCAATCAGCCAGTTATGGGAGGGCTCAGCTCACTCATTCATTCCTTGAAGCCCCAGATTAGCTGCTCCCTGTCATCACTTCCTTGAGAAACAGAGGCTAAACAAACCCTATGCTGCCCTTTTCTCATCTTCTGAGCAGGAGAGGAAGATAATAAGAGAGGAAGAGGAAAGGAATTCACACTGGATTGAGCTAGTGTTTCCCACGTTATTCCTCTTACCCAGGTAACCCATTCAACAGATGGCAAAACTGAGACTTTCTGAAGCAGTTAAACCCGGCATTATAAAATTGACAACCAAATTGTCTGACAAAGCCAAACTCCTTCCTCTCTGCCACGCACAGGCTCCTGTCTGAACATGCACCACTGTCCTTTCTCCTCTTTATTTTCCCCTAATTCATGTCACTCAAAACAGACCCTTCCCTGCAGAGGCTGCGTTTTTCCTGAACACTTTCTGGAATATTGGAAATCAAGGCAAACAGCTGAAGTCCTGCTCCTACTTTCTATCCCCCACAGGGAAGATGGCCATGAAGATGCATATTTTTTCCACCAGCCACAACTCTGGCCTCACTGGACGGTGCCTGCATCATTTGAATACATGCCGAGAGAAAAAAAGATGAAAATCTTCTGTATAACATGTCACCAAGTTTTTACAGGCCAGGCTCCCTGCATTTAGTCAGACAGCCTGAAGGCTGTGGATCCTAGAAGGAATTTCTTCCAGGATAACTTGGCCAGATTTTATACAGCTCATTTCCTCTCTCAAACTGTCTCCTTCCCAGTCTGCAAAAGGCTCAGCTGACAGGGGAGTCGCCTCTTACCCATTCATTTATTCATTCACTCATTCCTTGGGTCAGTATTTGCAGAACCCCCAAAGGTACTAATTCCAGTTTAATCTGAGGAGATGCTGGTAAATAGTGAGCACAGCCTGGGGTGACATAGAGCTCTAGGGCCACAACAAAAGGAAACAACACTCAGATTTCAGAAGCCAGGAACAGCCTGAGCAGGTAAGGTGCCTGAGACTTAGCACACAGACAGGAGTTAACTGGGAAAGTGTCTGTGTGCACACTCTCACTGTGCTTTGAGGAGTAATCAGGGCATGAGGCATGCAGCTTTGCTCAAATTCAAACATGGTTTATTCTGCTTCTGCAAAAAAAAAAAAAAAAAATGGAATAAAAGGAACAGATTTACCCTTCAGCCTGAAACAACAACAAAAAGGGTGGGGGGAGAAAAGAGTGGTTTTCAAGATCCTGAAACCTGACTTCGAAGGATGGAGATGGAACGGACAAGGTGCCCTCCTGCCTCGGGAGAGCTCAGGGGCTGTGGTGCAGAAAGCAGAACCCAGCAGGTGCAGGAAGACCAAGTGGCTGGAGTCCTCAAGACGAGTGCAATGAGGACAGAGCAGCCCTGGAGATGTGCAGATGGTCCCCGCAGGTACCCAGCGGGATTGATCTGCGCATGTATGTTCAAGGAAACTGTGTGAGGCTTGGGAACGGGGCAATGCCTTAAAGGATTAGAGGGAGCAGCACCCAGGGGGCCAGAATTCATGCCCATTCCCAAGATCATACTGGAAATCCACCATCATGAAACGTGGGTCACATTTACAGTGGTCTCTGATTTGACCTCCAGGCATGAGATCCCCATGAGCCCCATCAGGAAAGATCCTTCTTCTCCATGGACAGCTCTTGTGCTCTGTGATAGCCCCTATTCCCTTACCTTCACTACCCCCATCTCTGCCATTCCCCTGGGGTGGCCCTGGGCCCATGGACATGAAGTCCACCTCCCCCTTTTTTATGGTCTGAATGATTTGTCCATCAGCCACCTCACCTCCAAATTTGTACAGGAATTTAATTTCAAAGTCATATGTTAATAGTATTAAGAATGTCAAACTTAATCTGATTATGGTCTTTAGAGGTGAGGCCTTTGGGATATGGTTAGAATAAGATGAAGTCATTAAGGTAGAGAGCCCCCATGACTGAATCCTCATAGCTTTATAAGCTGAGGGAGAGATGTGATACATTCAGTTGTTTGGAGGCAACAGCCAGCAGACTCTGCCAGCAAGAATACCAACATCAGATAAAATCTCCTAGATTTTGCACCTTCAGAGCTATAAACTGAAATAAACCTATTTTCTTTATAAAGTTAGCCTACCTCAAGAAATTTAGTATAGTAATAAACAATGGGCTGTTAACACACTTCCTGGCTGAAACTGCAGTTCCTGTTCCATTCCCATTGCATACTTGATGTTTTATACTTCATTTCTAGGCATTTCATTGAAGGCAGAGTGTCCTTGTGACACCGCCAGCTTTGAATGTTCTCTTCCTCAGCCAGCATACACGAATATAGCTCTTTTGTTTGGCTCACAGGTTCAGATGACTAGACACCTTCTCTCCTTAGGATCTTGGCCCAGACCATCTGAGAAACAGTTGGGAAATAATAGATGTAAAACTGATTGGCAGCACCCAAGATTTTCATTCCACAGTGACCTTGTACAAATCCCTGAGCCTGGGAAAGCATGTGGTTCAGACTCCAATGAGGGCTGACTTCTTCCCTGTAGTACATATTGCCCAAAAGTCCATGACAGTTCACAGAAGTTCAGTTCTCCAACTCCTTGGAGACTGCTAGTCATTTCTACTGCCACTGCAACATGGATCTTGGCTTTCTATTAGGCTTTTACCCAACTGACACCAGGGACAGTCCTCTCATTGTCAGTGAAGAACAAGTTCATCGACACTGGTTTGCTTTAAAATCTCTTCTGTTGCAAGGGAAACATAAAAGGCACAAAAACATTAACTGTAGGAAATCAAAGCAAGTGTGCACATTGGGAAGGAAGAGAAATAAGTGTGTTAAACACTTACACTTCATTCCTTTCAGTATGTGGTAAGATGTCCCTATTGTCATTTATACAGTTTCAACAGGTCTCATGAGCTATTAGTGAGAGGGGGATGTGTTGGCTTATGGCTTCCAGTGCCTGACACTGCACCTCCTCTGGTTGAACAACCTTGTTGTGTTCTGTTTATTCCAGCTTTCTCATAATTTTAGACCCAGTACTTTCATTTCACTGGTTACAGATACTCCTAATTCTTCTCTCCCCTAAATGTTCTCTCCTTTAGAGACTGTGACCTGCGCATCCTCATGATTCCAACATTGCATTCAAGTGTCTGTGTTCATTTTATCCATCTCTAATACCTGATTTCTATTTATTCCATAGTTTCCCCAAGTTCTTACATATGGTATATTTAAAAAGCCATTTTACTTCTTCAAAAATTTAAGCCCTTAATATGTAGATCGGAGCCAACCTTTTCATCTAGCATAGTCTCTGATTTGGGGTCGGGCTCCAAATTCCTTAATAGGACACCCATAGCACAAGAGTTAATAACAAGAATCAATAAATGGGACTTACTTAAACTAAAAAGTTTTTTCTCAGCAAGAGAAACAATAAGAGAGGTAAATAGGGAGCCTACATCATGGGAACAAATTTTTACTCCTCACACTTCAGATAGAGTTCTAATATCCAGAGTATACAAAGAACTCAAAAAATTAAATAATAAGAAAACAAATAACCCAATCAACAAATGGGCCAAAGACCTGAACAGACACTTCTCAGAGGAGGACATACAATCAATCAACAAGTACATGAAAAAATGCTCACCATCTCTAGCAGTCAGAGAAATGCAAATCAAAACCACCCTAAGATACCATCTCACTCCAGTAAGATTGGCAGCCATTATGAAGTCGAACAATAACAAGTGCTGGCGAGGATGTGGGGAAAAGGGTACTCTTGTACATTGCTGGTGGGACTGCAAATTGGTGAGGCCAATATGGAAAGCAGTATGGAGATTCCTGGGAAAGCTGGGAATGGAACCACCATTTGACCCAGCTATTGCCCTTCTCGGACTATTCCCTGAAGACCTCAAAAGAGCGTACTACAGAGATACTGCCACATCGATGTTCATAGCAGCACAATTCACAATTGCTAGACTGTGGAACCAACCCAGATGCCCTTCAATAGATGAATGGATAAAAAAAATGTGGCATTTATACACAATGGAGTACTACGCAGCATTAAGAAATGACAAAATCATGGAATTTGCAGGGAAATGGATGGCATTAGAGCAGATTATGCTAAGTGAAGCTAGCCAATCCCTAAAAAACAAATGCCAAATGTCTTCTTTGATATAATGAGAGCAACTAAGAACAGAGCAGGGAGGAAGAGCAGGAGGAAAAGTTTAACATTAAACAGAGTCATGAAGTGGGAGGGAAAGGGAGAGAAAAGGGAAATTGCATGGAAATAGAAGGAGACCCTCATTGTTATACAGAATTACAAATATAAGAGTTTGTGAGGGGAATGGGAAAAAAATAAGGAGAGAAATGAATTACAGTAGATGGGGTAGAGAGAGAAGATGGGAGGGGAGGGGAGGGGGGATAGTAGAGGATAGGAAAGGTAGCAGAATACAACAGTTACTATTATGGTATTATGTAAAACTGTGGATGTGTAACTGATGTGATTCTGCAAACTTTGTAATGTTTTGAATAACCAATAAAAAAAAATTAAGCCCTTGATTAGAGAAATGTGTTCTCAGAGTGCATAACAGTATTTGATTTAGTAAACACTCAGAAATACCATTGATATATTTGCCTTTTTTCAAAATTATAAAAAAATAAGTAATAATTAAATTTCAGTTATCAACATATTTAAATACAGGCTACTGCTACCCTATATCCCCAAATATACACAAACATATGTTATTTATAACAACTCTATTGAGAAATAATTCACAAACCATGAACCACATTAATCTTGCATGCTGAAAACACACTAAACTTACTACCTCCAACAGTTCTGTGTATGTGGATGACTTAGTATTTTCTAAATACAAGGTTATTTCATCTGCAATATTTATTGATTTTCTTGCCTAATTACGCTGTAGCTCAATGTTCAATGAATGCCATAAGAGCAGACATCTTTGTCTTAATTTTCATCTTATTGAAAAAAGCATACATTATTCCACCATCAAATATGACATCAGTTATGGGGTTTTTGTAGATGCCATTATCTGGCTAGGAAGGTTCTTCTACTCCTACTTTCTTTGCTTTTTATCTTGAAAGAATATTGGATTTTGTCAAATGCCTTTCCTGTGCTAGTAATACCACAATGTGTTTTTCCTTTATTCTGTAGCACAGTCTATTACACTGACAGATTTTTAAATATTAAACCAACTTTGCATTCCTGGGATTAATCTCACTTGGTCATGACACATAATCCTTTTTCTATATTTCTAGATTTGATTTGCTAGTATTTTTGTCAAATATTCTTGCAACTATATTCATAAGAAATATTAATCTGTAGTTTCCTTACATCTTTTTTCTGGTTTGGGCATTGGTTATTCTGTCTTCATAGGATGAGATAGGAAGCTTTTCAGCCTCTTCTGCTTTTTTGAAAGATTCTGTGAATGATTGATATTAACTCTTGTTTAAGCATTTGGTAGCCTTCACCAATGAAGCCACCTTTAATAGTCCTTCTATTAAAGTAAAAATAAGTTTGCATATTTAAACTTACAAAATGTATAATTCTAAGTGAACTTTAAAAGATTTAATAAGTAAATGCTTAGACACATTTATAGCCTCCTAAAATCACTGTCAACTCTCATTTCTCCATATTAGCATTTTGTAAGATTCAACCTCACAGCTGTGGTTTTAAACTGACAACTCATACTTAAACATTCACGGGCTGGATTTATTATGTGAAAATTAACCTAGTGAAAAAGAAGGAGAAAAGTGAGAAGGAAAGGGAAATAAGGGGCAAAAGGGAGACAAGGAGAGAAAACAAGAAAAAAAAAAAAGAAGAATCAGCTTGCTAGAGGTTACACAGTTAATGAGTACCTGGTTATAAATCAGATCCATGGAAACTCAGGCTGCTCTCAGGCTGGGACCACATGGATGCAGTGTCATTTGCTGTGCAGATCTGACTGTGATAGAGCACCAGATGCTGCTCTTCACACTAGAAATAAAGCCCAAAAGCTAGTGGAGGGTCTTACATTGAACGCTGCTATTGTCACCAGACAAATGGTATGGCTAGCCCCCTCCAAAGAGCCAAGTAGTATGATAAAGTGGAAAGAGCTTTGGGGTCAGAAGATCTGAGACCTGGTTGAGACTGTTGCTCCCATGCTGAGCCCACTCTTGGAAAAAAAATGGAAAATCCAAAGATAATTTCTACTTTGGGTAATCAGTGTCTAACGTTCCTGGTTTGTCAGGAACTGAAGGGGCTTTGAGCATGGAGTTTTCCATTTTAAAATAAGGACGATATCAGTTTTTTTTCAGAACTGGGGGTTTTCCTGGGATGCAAGGCTTTCTATGCT
Organism: Callospermophilus lateralis; assembly: GCF_048772815.1. NCBI lineage: Eukaryota > Metazoa > Chordata > Mammalia > Rodentia > Sciuridae > Callospermophilus > Callospermophilus lateralis. The sequence goes on along the minus strand of NC_135319.1, from coordinate 54,795,872 downwards.
AAAAGCAAGATAGTCCCAGGAAAACCTGGAAGAGTTGGTTATCCTAATAATATTATTGTTACACCAAGTATTATTTGACTCTCTACCTCTGCACCCAGATGGCCTAGAAGGGTTGGATTCTTCCTTCCTCTATTTTCTTTCCAGTTTTGTCACTGTGATATAAATTCTGTACTTTAAGCTGCGTGTGGTGGCACGTGCTCATAGTCTCGGGAACTCTGAAGGCAGGAGGATGCCTTGAGCCTAGGAGTTCAAGGCCAGCCTGGGCAACTTGCTGAGACTCTCTCAAAAAAAAGAAAAAAAATAATAAGGTACTTTACTTTGCTCAGGTGTGCCCTTTTTTAATCTTCAAAGGCTGTTTGGGGAGTTAGATAACTATAATTTTACTTTTTTTAATCTATTTTCCTTCCCACTTACTTGTTTTATACCTGAAAGCCACAGAGGTATGTTGATTGACTGATGTTAGGGATCAAGATCATGTACAAGAAAATGGTGCAGGGAAGCATTGAGAGTGATACTTGGAATTATTATTTAACACACCAAACGGGCACACGAAAAAAGATGTTAAATGTGAGAAAAACCTGCAATAGATCTACATGTTCTCAGTGTACTTAGAGGTAATCCCACCTTGGAGAGGAAATATAGAGATATTTTGTAAACCCTCGTTTCTTCTCTCAAAAGAAAAGCATTTTGTCTCTATCCCTTAATTTTGTTCTTTTTCTTCACAACCAGTCAACTGGTTCAAGCCTGGCACACATCTGATTCTGGTAAGATAAGTACTATTTGGCACACTTAATGATTTCCCATCTTGGACTCTATTGTTTTAAATTTATGAAACTGACACTTCTTATCTGCACTTTCATTTTTCCCCCCTTTTCCCTCATTTGAATATGAGAGGGACAAAATGCCACCATGTGTTCCAGCAGGTAAATAAAAGTGTTCTCTTTTGTGTCGACAAAGAAGGATGCTGTGGTCAAAACTGACTGCTAACCAGTGGGCAGAGCCACCAGCACCAGCTGGCAGGGTCATTTATCAGCTCATGGGCAAATGTGTATGTTCAATAATGCAAGATTTCTTCCCTTTCTTAAATATTGTGTTAGATGTGATTAACCTTACAGAAGTTTTCTGCACTCACTATAAAAATTAAACAATAGAGTTGTAGGAAGGAAGTGTTCATTCTCTCTCTCTCCCCTGTCCCACTCCATTCTAAATACCACACCTGGAAATAATCAGTGTAAATTAACTGGTGCGTTTCTTCCGACATCTTTCTCTACACAAACATAACTGTATATAAATATAAAAACTTATTTTATACTTTGTTGTATTACTTTTGATTCATACTATCTTACATTTTTTTTAACTCATAGCATATGATGGACAGTCTTCTAGACCACTGCAGAAGTATCTAGTTAATACCAGTTAATATTTCACATTATAAAAATATTATCCTTTATTTATCCACTCCTCAAAAAGAATCTTCAGATTTGTTCTAGGTTTTTTTTTTCCTGACACGACATCACATTTTCTTATTATAGAAAAAAAAAATGGCCCTATGATTTCTATAAGAAAAACAGCTTAAACTGGTTTTACTGAGTCAAAGTATTTTTGTGTAATTTAAATAACAGGTATCAACTACTACTTTCCCAAAAGGAATAGAAATTCATACTTCCACCTGCAACTTCAAGAAGTACTTATTTCTTATTACTGTGGGACTGAGGTGTTGTTCATAATTTTTTTTAACAATCGCCTATTTAATGAACGAAGAATGAGACCTTATAGCTTTCTTCTACATTTACCTGTTTCATTACTGAAATTAAGCATCCCTTCAAATGTTAATTGGCTAATTCTATGAATTGTTTGTTCCCATTATTTCCATTTTTTCTTTTGGATAATCTCCTTCTTACGGTATTGGTTTTCTGTGGCTGCCGTAACAAGCTCCCACAGGCTCGGTATCTCCAACTGCACAAACTTATTTCCTTACCATTCTGGAGGTCAGAAGTCCAAACTGCGCCTCCACTGGATGAACATCAAAGTGACTGTGTTCCTTTAAGGAGGCTCTTGTCTTCCACTAAGGGGAAAATCTGTTTCCTGAACTCTTCCAGCTTCTAGAGGCCACCCCATATTTCTTAATTTGTGGCCCCCTTTCTCCATCTTCAGAGCCAGCAGTGTGAGGACAAGTCTTTCTCCCCTGCCTTCTCTCTGGTTCGCTGAGCTAGGAAAGGTTTGCTCTCCTTTGTTCTTAAGGAGGCATTGAATGGAGCACACCTGGATAATTCAGGATAAATTCTTCATCCCAGGGTCAACTGGTCACATCTGCAAAGCCCTTTGGACAGGTAAAGTAACCTGTTTCTAGGTTCAAGGGATCCTGGTGTGAGTATCATTGGGGCTGTGATTCTTTGTACTTTACTGGTCTATGTGTGGAACCACATTTTAAAAAAAGAATCTTATCCAAATGTTGGCCACATTCTTCACCTTTATCATTTTTATGTGTTAATTATGACAGTTATTTTTAGTATGATACTTGCTATCTTTAGATTCGCAAAGAACATTCCATTTCACCTTTCTTAAGGCTGAGTAGTTAGGAGGCAAACAATAGTTTCCTGAATTTTCTGATTTAATGTATATGTAGTTGCAATAATAATAATAATAATATAACTGGAAAGTTACTTGAGAATGGGGACATTTGGGTAGAGTTTGCTGAACCTGAATACCTTGAACTCCATCCAAATCCTTCTGAACAGATCAATCCTTTGTAGCAGAAGTGTCCCTGACCCCTCCGTTTTGACATATATATGTCTTCCTGCTTTAAGACCATATAATGAACTTACCCAGAGTCAAGAAGATTCTAATTATAAGAGGACTCTCATTCTCCTTATAACCTAGTCCCCACTACTGCTTGCTTGAAGACCCATAACTAGGTTCAGATCTCAGCATAACTTAGGGGTATGAGTATAAATACAACACCCTGAATTATAATATTTCATTAATTTATATCAGCAGAACCAAGGGATTATTTATGGGAAAAGATTCTGAGGGAAGTAGATCAAGGAGGAAGGAACATAATTATCATCCCAGATTGATTTATGCATATGAATACTCTAAGGAGACATTCTGATTCAATGCATTAAAGCTAGGAATTATTCCGGTAGATTGAAAGGCTGGTTACCTTGAAACCTGAACTCAGTGATGGCCTATCTTCAATCAAGGGCAGGTGCTATGACTTGTTTGGAGAAAACAATTGAAGGATTAGGAAGAAATGTCAGAGTGGCTTTATCATGTGTGACCAGCTCATAGGTACCGTAAATGTGTCCTCCCAGGAGAGGCAGAGAAACTGCATGTAATGAGGCACTAAGAAATATTTGCTTAGAATCGCTTGCATCTTTATCAATGCTCTGTATTGTCTGTCCTCCATGGACGAGGGATGGTACTAGGTGCTACTACTGCCAAAATGGGTTCTGGGACTGTAGTGAGGATGAGGAGTTATGATGGTGATTCTTAGACCTCAGGAAACATCAGAATCACCAGGAAGACTTGTTAAACCAGATGGCTGAGTCCCAGTCCAAAGTCTCCCATTCAATAGGCCTGGGTGGGCCCTGAGAATTTGTATTTCTTACAAGTTCCTAAGGTGACACTGATGAGGTTGACTCAAGAGCCACAATTTGAAAACAACTGAGTATACTCAAAAATAATAAATGAAGTAGGGGCACTCAACCACAGATGTAAGGGAAGTGTGTTTGCTACAATAGGCAGCAGGTTAGAATGATTGCATCAGAATGCTTCAATCCATTTGTCTTGGTGTTCCTAGGTCTGAGATAGATTAGCAGAGTAACAAAGTCTTAATTGATCTGTTCAATTAATCAATAGACATAAAAAACAAAGATTAGAATTAGGTCTTTTGACAAACCACGAAGGACATTCCTGGCCTCTCCCCCAGCTCCCAGTGTTTGGCTACTTCACAGACATGGAGACATGTTCCTGGAACCAGGAAGATGGTACAGTCTAAGGGGTTCCTGGAAGAACCCTAGGACACAGCTACAAGAAGGTACTGTAAATGCCTCCTTCATGTCTCCCAATATGACCCGTTAAAGCCAGACTGAAAATGCATGGAGAAGGGAACTGACCAGACTTGTCGGGGATTTCTGGATACTGACTCAGAGTTGACAACAGTCCCCAAGGACCTAAAATGTCACTGTAGTTTAACAGTGAGAGGTGGGCCTTTGGAAGAGGTGATATGTGGAGTTTCTGTCTTCATTCTTTTCACAGTTGGCTAGTGGCCATAAACCTACTCTAGAAATTTACCCAGCTACTGAATACAAAATGTGTACTTTCAGTTCTTGCCACGTGGAGCTCTGCTGGTTTAAAGCTCATAATTGCTAAGGTAAATTTTTTTTTTCCATGAGATTCAGTGGAAGTTGAAACTCCCACTTGACAGTTTTGTGCTCCACATTCAACTGAACCGTCAAGCATTAAAGGGGACTAACTATTTGGGCTGGGTTACCAGATCCTGATTATCAAAGTGAAATAGAATTGCTGCTACCCAAGGGTCAAGGAGGAGAGTGTCTGAAATAATGGATATCCTTAAATAAAATATATGTGTGTGTGTGTGTGTGTGTATCTGCCAACTAAGAATTTTATGCCCAGCAAAAAAGACCTTTATATCCTTCAAAATAAAAACTACTGCTCACATAATCAAAGTATTAAGTGAAGTACATTAGATGAAACAGCAAAGAAAATTCTTTAGGCTGAATAAAAATATTCTATGTGAAATAGTGAAAAAGAAATGAAAAGCATGAGAAAGAAGATTATAAATGCAAGTACACATCGAACCCCCACACACAAACACAGAGAGAGAGAAATCTAAATGAGTATTGACTGTATTAAGCAATAATAATGATGATATCATGTGGGGCTTAAAAATATACATGTAATCAAGACACACAAGAAAAATAGTAAAAAGGCAAGAGAGATGTTAACCACTCAGAAGCCCTTGATTTACTGAGAGGTGAAAGATAATTTGTTGGAATTTGAAAAGTTAAGGATGCCTACTATAATGTCTAGGGTAACCATTAAAAATATCTGTAAAAGAATATAAAACTATCAAACTAAAAAAGAAGGAATGGAATAAGAATCTATAAGAAAACAGGAAAGAAACAGAACAGATGAGACATATAGGAAGAAAAGCCATTAAAATGATAGATATAAATCCGATTATATAAGTAATTATATTAAATACTCCAATTAAAAAGTAAAGATTATCATACATATTAAAAAACATCTACTACATGTTTCTTACAAATATATACCCCAAATACAAGGATGTAGAAAGGATAAAAGTAAAAAAAAAGAACATTTATCCTACAAACACTTTAAAATAAGCTGTGCTGCTCTCAGAATATCAGAAAGAATAATTTTACCATCAACATATGGTAATAACAATATAGGGTATTTCATAATGATAAAATTTTGAGTCAAAAATCAGTAAGATTGAAAATATCAAAATTTGTATGTCCTTAATGGTATAGCATCAAAATATATAATTCAGTAATTAACAAACCTGAAAGGAAAAAAAATAAATGAATACAATTTTAATGTGAAATTTTTGATACACCTTTCTCTGTAGCTGACAAAATTAATAGAAAAAAAATCCAGAAATAAGAGCATTAAACAACATGTTTAGTGCACATTACCTAAATGATGTATGTAGGACATGATAGCTCAAAATACAAAATAAATCATTATTTTCAAATGCACATAGAAAATTTACAAAAATCAACAATTCACTGATACATAAAGCAAATATTAACAATACTTAACAGATTAAAATCTCACAGAGTATACTCCCTGCCTTCAGTGGAAGTAAGCTAGAAATCAGTAGCAAAAAGATAGTGAGAAAATTCCTAAATATTTACAAAGTAAACAGTATATTTCCATATAGCACATAAATGAAGAAAAAAATTACAATGGAAATTAGAAAATATTTGGAATTGGTAGCAGCATATCAAAATTCATGGTTTTCCATTAAAGTTATGAAGAGAATGTTTACTATTAAATCCACACATGAGAAAAAAACGAAATGCCAAAAGTCAAGAATCTAAACATCCATCTCAAAAGGTTAGGAAAAGAACTGCAAATTAAACTCAAACAAAGTGGAAGAAAATAATAAAGATAAGGATAGAAATCAATAAAGTGAAAACAAATGTAGAACAGAAAAAAAAAACCCAGAAAGTCAAAGTTCAAAAACACCTTGCTCTTTGAACACTCTAATATAACTCACAAATCACTGGGTAAACCATTCATAGAAAAAGGAAGAAAGAAACTACTAACAGGAATGGAAAAGGAGGGTGTAACTTCACATCTGCAAAGCATTAAAAAACAGAATAAATGGAAGGAATGAACAATTTTTGCCAATATAGTTAAATTCTTAGAAGAAAAAATAATGACTTCTAAGAAAACTCATAAAGATATAGGAATTTGAATTATAACATGCATCTTAAAGAAACTGACCCATAGCTGAAAATATTTTTTAAAGAAAACTCCATGCCCAGGTGAGTCTTTTGGTGAATTCTTCCAAATATTTAAAGAAGAAATAATACCAGCCTCATCAAGTTCTCCAGAGAAAAGCAAATAGATATACTTCCTTACTTGTCCTATGCAGCAAGCATAGCCTTTGATTCTGAAAGCTGACAAGATCTGCTTAAGAAAAGAAAATCACAAGTCAATCTCTCTTAAAACATAGAACAAAAATTTCTACAGATCTAACAATCTATAAAAATAATATATCAGCACCTAGATATGTATATTCTAGGAATAGAAGAAACTAACATGGAGAACCAATAATTTATCATATAAACAGAAGAAGGGAGAAAAATCATATGAATAGGTAAAGATAAGTCACTGGATAAATTCAATATATGTTATGGTAAAATCAACAAATTAAGATTATAAAGGATCTTCCTAATCTATTAAATTATAGGTACAAAAAATTTTAAAATAAAATCACTTCACAGTGAAATCCTAAAAGCATTACCTATCAAATTGAAATTGAGACAGAAATACTTGCTCTCCCCACTTCTATTTAACATAATTCTAAATATCCCAACCATTGCAATTGAGCAAGAACAATAAATAAAAAACTTAGGAATTTGGAAATAAGATGTGAAATAATCATAGCAGATTATTGCACAGATATGTAGGATCCAATAGAAAACATATCAATCTACAGACACACTATTAAAATTAGTAACTGCATTTAGCAAAATCACTAGATTAAAAAGGCAAACAGAATAGCAGTGGTAGCTTAACATTTCAATAAATGAGTAGAGAATTAAATTTTCTTTATAATTTTTACTATAAAAATTTGTACAATCTTAATTGTACATATTTATGGAGTGATAATTTGATTTATGTATACAGTATGTAATGATCAAATCAGGGTGGTTGACATTTCCATTACCTTAAAATATTTTTGGAGTACATTGTGATATTTCAATCGGTATACAATATATACTGGCTAAATCAGGGTAATTAACATTTCCAATCTCCTTATCATTGTGTAGAAACCTTGAAGTTTGTGTAGAATCCTTGAAGCTCCTCTCTCCTAGTTATTCATAAAGTATATAGCAAATTATCATGAACTTAGTCTCCCCTACCCCCACCATTCTGTACAACACTAGAACATATTAGTTCTAACTGTGTTTCGGTACCCATTATAACTTCAACTTCTCTCTGTCATCATTCCAAGCCACTGGCAATGACCATTATACATTAATATCCACATATGAGAGAGAACATGCAGAAATTGTTTCCCTGTGTCTGGCTTTTTTCACCTAATATAATATACTGAAGTTACATCCATTTTGCTGCAAGGTATAGGATATCATTATTTTTATGACTGAATAATATTCCATTGTGTATTTTATCACCGTTTTTTATCCATGGGCATGTAGGCTAGTTCTCTATCTTAGATACTGTGAATACTACAGCAATAAATATGGGTGTACAAGTGTCTTTTTGATATACTGATATAATTTCCTTTAGGTATTTACCCAGAAGTTAGGAATCATATGGTAGATGCATTTACTTTTAGCTCTTGAGTAATCCCCTTACTGTTCTCCATAATGGTAGTACTCATTTACATTTCTACCAACAGTGTATGATCCAACATGTATGATATGTAGGATACATGTGCCTTTTCTGCAAATCCTCATTAGCATTTGTTATTTTTGATATTTTTGATAATAGCTAGAGAATGAAAGTATAAAAAATTATAATTATTTCCAGTAGTAGTATAAAACAAAAAGAGGATAAGTCTAATAAGGAAAATACAAGAGCCCCATATATAAAACTATAAAGCACAGTATTAACTAGATGAAGATAATATAAACAAACATAGGAACATATCACATTCATGAACTAGAACACAGTGTTGTACCCATGTTAAATTCTCATCAAATTGATCTATAGATTCGATGCAGTTCCTGTCAAAATAGCAGTTGGGCTTCCAATTCAGGATGGAAGTCAGTATATTGATTTTTAAAAATGTACATAGCAATGCGAAGGCGTGAAGAAAAGTGAAGATCTTCTTGATGACTTTATAAAAGTCTTAGAAGATCTAAAAAGAAGAGGACCAGGGTGGGACAAAATGAGCTATTAAATATCAGGACTTAGAAACCCCGAAATAATTAAAGTAGAATTAAACCAGTGAAATAAAATATCAAGTCCATAAACAGACCCATAGAATATGACTGTGTGGTTTACAACAAAGACAATATTGTACATCAGGGGAGAAAATGATGGTCTTTGGGATGCAGAGCAAGATGGCAGCTGAGTAAGAGCCTCCAGCTATCATCTCCCTAGAGACTCATGAAGTTGAACAGCGATTCATGCACCAAACTACCTTCACAAGATCTAAAGAAACCAGGTGAGAGACCGTAGTAATAATAAACAATGATGCATTACAGAAAGCAGGAAGGAAGAGTTGCCTTGTCACCCCCACAGGAGAGAGATCTCCTGCTTGAGGTAGGAAGAAGGAATCAAATCCAAGCCTTAGACTTGAAACCCTGTACCAGGCCCACCATGAGCAGAGCCCCCTGCCTTCAGCCAATACCCACAGACCAAGCTACTGAAATTAACCGGGTAGCAAAGAGACTGCCTCCACCATCCCTCCCTCAATCTTGGGTGTAGCAATCAAGGGAGCGGGACTCTACCTCCTGGAGAGCAGGGCATGAAAGTTAGCACAGGACTTTGCCCTGGAGCTCAGGGTCAGGTCCGCCTTAGTGAGATCCAGGCAGAAACCAAAGGGCCTGAACTTGCAGACAGAGCCCTTAGACCTGCCCCAGCATCAAGCATGCCACTGGGACAGACTCAAGTTTCAGCCTGCTTCATTGCCAGCTTTGGTATGGGCCTGGGACTGCTCAGATCCCTATGGCCATGGGGTTCAAATAAGACACAGCTTAGTGTCAGATGAGGTGGCCAAGGGACTATCTCCACTATTCCACCCAACCTTGAAAACACAGCTCTCCCTGGGCCAGTGCTCACAGATGGAACTTCTAGGACAGATCTGGCAGCAGAGACCTGGGTCCTCCGGGTTGAACCCATGTTTTGGCCTGAATCACCATTGGCTGTGGAATGGACCTGGGTGCACCTGTAAAACCGTACACTTCTTTGTGATTATGAGACTCAAGCAAAACCCAGTTTAATATCAACTCTGGTGGCCAAGAGTCTGTTCAACAAACACTACCTCAACTTCAGTCAATATCTCTCTCTCTCTCTCCCCCCACCCCTCCCCCTTTCTTATTGGTACTGGAAATTGCAACCAGGAACTCTTTAACACTGAGCTACATCCCCCACCCTTTATATTCATGAGACAGGGTCTTTGGCTGGCCTCTAACTTATGATCCTCCTGCCTTGGCCTTGTCTGGCTAGAGATTTTTATTAGTGTAGTTTCTCTCTTTGTTATTGTTGTTGTTTCTTTTCTTATCTTTATCGTTATGCTATTTTTCTATCTCTTCAAAACAACTTGTTATAATCAAAATATGTTCTGTGAGTTTCACAGTAGCCACAAAGCAAAATCCATAATAGAAAAACACAAAATAATAAGCAAGGAATCAAAGCTTACTACTAGAGTAAATCACTTAACCATGAAGGAATACTATAAAAAAAAAGAAGGGAGAAAGGAGCTATAATAAAAATAGAAAACCAGTTATATGATGGATGTAGAAAGACTTGATCTATCAATAGTCACCTTCAATGTAAACAGTTAGAAATCTTCAATTAAAAGACACAGAGTGGTTGAATGGATTTTTTAAAAAGCAGGACTCAGCTATATGTTGCTTTTAAGAAACTCACTTCTCCTCTGAGAATACATATGCACTAAAAGTGAAGGGATGCAATTTGACATTCCATACAAATGAATCCAAGAAATGCAGAAGTAGCCATAATTATAGTAGATAAGATGGACTTAAAGTCAAAAGCAGCAAGGAAGGCCATTATATAATGATAAAGGGATCAATTCAGCAAGAGTAAATAACAATTATAAAAATATATACACCCAATATTGAAGCAACTATATACATAAAGCATATGTTAATAGACTTCAAGGGGGAGAGAGATTCCAATACAGTAATAGCAGATGATCTTTAATAATCTGGATGATTTTTACATTTTAAATTGCACCCTAGGCCAAATGAACCTAATAGATAACTATAGAACATTCCATCCAACAACTGTAGAATATACATGATTCCCAAAGCACATGGATAAAACATATGATAGACCACAATTAGGTAAATAAATGACACAGCAAAGAGAAGATGCCCATATGTAAACTCACCAGTGCCACACGTCTATCTAGCATAATGAAAATGGCAACAATGAAAGTGTGTTCTCTCTCCCTAAAAAGGTAGACCCAAGGCCCATTACTGATTGAATCCATGTTTGGGAGTTATTTATTCTTCATGTCATTTAGTCACAATCCCATTTTGCTCTTCTGGGTCACCAAAAGTCTAAGATTAACAACAACTAATACATTTTACAAAATAAGTAAGGAGAGAGGGAAATTTATATATAAAAATAAATTCATATGACATTAAGGAAGAATATGTATAGACCCCACAGACCTTATTTCTGCAACTAGATATGAAGCCATATTTAACTAATCTTTAATGTTCACTGTGTAGAGAATCCACCAATCTGGGAAAGGCTAGGTTTATAGCAAGGCTTATGCCTACTGGAAAAGAAATCTCCAGTTAATTGGGATAGTAGGAGACTGAACAGGTAGGATGTGGGAGATCAGTCCTACCTGCTGCTGACCGCTGCCCCATGCATGCAAGACTTTTCCAGGGCCAGCCCCTTCTGTCCAAGGCCTACAAATCTGGTAGCACCTACCAGCATGGGATGTGCCCTGGTGACCACATATGAGTGAATGTGACCACTCTGCAAAGAAGAAAATGTGTCTATTCTCAGAACCCAATGCAATGCTTGATTCAGAGTCAGAAGGAAGGTGAGGTTGGCGCCATATAAGCCACATGTAAAGACACTCTGTGACTCTTGTTAGTGCTGTGATCACCCACAAACTTCTTAATGTCTCTGAGCCTCAGTTTTTTGTAAAATGAGAATTAAAATGACAACCTATTTAAAGAACTGCTCTCATAATTAAGTGAGCTAAGACACACTAGTGTTCAGCATGGTTCTGGAACATGGTAAATGTCCAACATACTCAGCTAGTATTATTTCTTTTTACTACAGTGAGCACACACTAAATGTGTTTTTAATGAGTAAGTGCACCTACAATCAGGAAGCCTGGGGTCTCTAGCTCAGCCTGAGTGCTGGGATCTGTCCCTAGCCTCTGCAAATTGTGTTTTACTCCTGATAGGAGGACTGGGGTTAAAGAGGTATCCAGCCCATCTACTGCCTTGAGCCCAAGTTACCTCCTTCAACCTTCTGTATGTCCCATTCTTGGCAGCAAAATTGATGCTGAGATGCTCTAAGCATGCCCTCAGGAACAGGGGACTCCCATTGACCCTAATCCCCCCACCCCCCACCAACCAGAGACGCACTGCTGTCAGGGCCCTGCCTCACTTTCAGGTTTCCCTACCCCAGCCCTGGATGAGATATAGATGCCAGACAGAATGCCACCACCAGCCCCAGTTCCCTATGGACAGAGTGGTGGCCTCAGTCAACTGGCCTTCCTCACATCAGTATCAGTACACCTGAGAAGACCACACCAGGGAAGAAAATAGACTGATTCACTGCCAGTCAGATTGCTAAAGCCAATGTGTAGATGATTGAATCACCAGATGATGGGAAATTAATTTTCATTTTAGTTTTGTCATCACTTTATTACAGTCATTTAACAACAGGGCAACCTGCCCAGGTCAACTGAACATAACATCCTTGTGTACTTCAATGTTCAAAGGTGAAGAGCTTCTTAAAACATAATTGCGAACCTTGGGCTTTCTCTTAAAAGCAGCTTCCTACCTTCTTTATTTTAAGGCCACGTGTCTCTCTCTTAGCTTCTGAGTCAACTTTTACAGGTGCTTCTTGTTCTGACAGTAAAATAGCAACAGTCACCCTTTCTAAACACAGCTGAGAAGTTGACAGTCCTCAGTGAATTGGCTAGTCAGTGATCTGATGATTCAGCAAATTGATTTCCAACAAATTAACTCCTGGTGAATTGACTTTTAGCAAATTAGCCATTCAACAAATTAGTTTTCATTGAATTGACTTAGATCCATGGGCAATCAAGTTTCCTGGGTAATATTTTAGAATAGAATACCAACTGGGAGAAAAGAGTCACATTTTTCTTGTACTCAGAGAGAACAAGGACTCACCAGCTCTTAATCAGTTTGCACATCCCTATGCAAATGCACATGTATACACAAACACACACACACACACACACACACACACACTCACACACTTTTACAAAGTGTGCAGCTCCTGTGTTAACAGGTGTCAAATCTATTTGTAATGACCCACAAGTACTCAATAGAAAGGAGGTAAAAAGATGGAATGAGGCCACTTGGCAACTTGCCACATAGAAACAAGAGATCAGATTGTGGAGGCCTGGCTAGACTCAAGAATTGGTTTCTGGAGGAAAAAAGAAGAAAAAAAAATGGATTTGGTTGAGAATTCAATTCAGTGGCTTCACACTGGAGGTCTGAGGCTGATGATTACAGCAGCCAACATACACTGGGCACTTGCCAAGCACAGACAGCAGCCTAAGTACACTTGTTTCTCCATATCCCCCAGCAATGCCAAAATCTGAGGAAGTTCAAGTCCCTTATGTACCAGCATTACATTGCATATAAGCTACACCTCATTTCCGTATACTTTACATCATCGCTAGATGCTGATAATACCTAATACAATGGAAATGCTGTGCTAGTTATTATGTTCTATTGTTTAGGGATTAATGACAAAATCTATACATGTTTTACGGAAGCAATTTTTTTTCCAAATATTTTCTATGTGCTGTTGTTTGAACCCATGGATGCAGAACCCTGGATACCAAAGACTGACTGTACTGTTGTTATCCCCACAACACAGAAGAGAAAAACAAAGAACAGAGAAGCAAAGTAAACTACTCAGTGTCACTCAGCTAATGAATGCTGGAGTCAGCATCTAAGTCCCAATCCCAATGCTTCTCTGGTGATGGACAAAACTTAATCTCAGCTCAACTGAAAGGTTAGAAAATATGGTGTCAGAACCAGAATTCAACAGAGCAGAAGAAAACCAGAGCCCGGGAGTAGGAATAGGAAATCAGAAGGGAGAGAAGACAGAGAGGAGATGAGGCTGAAAAGTCCTGAGTTCCTGTTCTATAGACTTTCCCTTATGGTCCTGAGACTTGGGCAAGATCCTTGTTGCATGAAGGAAACTGAAAGCCAGTGTTTCCTTAGGTAAAAAGGCCCCGTAGCTAGAAAGTGGTGGAGCCAGGCTTAGCTCTCAGGTAGGTCAGTCTGTAAACCCACAACATTGGGGGCTCAAAGTTGGGGCTGAGCAAGCTGAGAACAGAAAATGGAGAAAGGAAGGTTTTCTTCATCTAAGGTAGGCCCAGCCTGGCTCTATCAGGAGAGAGATCTCCTTTCCCACAGGCAACATTTGAGGAAATCCCAGTTGCTTGAGCCTTGGAAGTATTTTCCAAGGAGTGGAAGAATGTTCTAGAGACAGACCCTGCCATCTGTAGACCACCAGGGCCTTGCAGCCCTTTAAGAAACCCCCTCCCGGCTGTCAAACACAGCCCACTGAGGCATTTAATTCGGCAGAGCAAACATTGGTTATCAGTTAGAATGCTTATCAAATGTCAATTAGTACTCTGCCTTAATTGATGCCTCATTAACATACCACTGCATGTCGTTGGGTGCCAATTAAAGGCCTAAACGGTCCTTTCTATTTTATTGTACCAACAAGACAGTAATTGTATGTTTCTCAGTTCAGTAGCTTTGGAGTTAATTTTATCGTGAGCCTTTTGGAAGATGGAAACACAGAGAGAATGCTCAGGCAGATATTTAGTTGATGTGCTGTTTTGATATTTCAAAAGTCTATGTTATGTTCAATGCCTTCCCGAGAAATCAAATTATTCATTTCTGGAAAGGTCAAATCCATGAGGTGTGGTTGCCACACTCAGGTAAACACGGTGGACAGGGGGGAGCTGGACGGGGAGGAGCCCTCCCTGCCCTGACTGGGCATCCCTGGGAGAGGCTTGCTAATTTGTCACAGAAATGAGCCAAAGATGTTGCTGTGGTTTAATTATAGTTTTCACATCCCTTAAAGGTTTACCTGCTGGAAGCTTCCTAGGGTGACAGTATTGGAAGGGAGTGGGACCTTTAAAAGGTGGGGCCTAGTGGAAGGCTATTAGGTCTTTGGGAACACCTGGCCTTCCTGTTTCACCATCTCTTTAGCACTGACTTCTGCCATTGTGGCATCATCCACCACGAAGCCCTCGGCAGAGACCAAGCCATAGGGCTGCCCAATCTTGGAATTTCTGCCTCCAAAATCATGACAGACCTAGCTGCCAGTATTTTGTTACAGGAACTAAAACTGGACTAATAACTTCTGTATACTGGACTTTATTTCTTCACTGCTGGCTGAGACATCTTAGCTCAAAATCCCATCAGCACCAAACTCAAATTGTTACATCTCCAATTATTTCTAAAATAGCTCAAATAAGCAAAGTATTTTTGCCATTTGGAGACAGCTTGCTTTGCTCCCCGCCCCCCCATATACACATCCCTCCTCCTACAGCTGTTACCCTTTGATAAGATACAGCCTCACCGTACAAGGTTTGAAGCCACTGAGCCCTTCAGAGCTGTGGCCTCACAGACTCCCCTCACACTGCTGAGTGACCTTGCACAGATATGCAGCTCCCCCACACATACACAAAGTTTCTCTTGGGCTTCTCTCCTTCTGAATGGTGACCCAGTCAGTCCAGTGGCTTCTATTTGCAGATTGCTGGGAGTAAATCCTCCCCGCAGCCCAACACACACACACACACACTCCAGCCTGGCTCCAGAAAACTTAGAGAGTTGCTGGCCATGTCATTTTTTTTTTTTTTTGATCAGCCCCTAAATTCCCTGCAAGAATGCACATTCCTGGCCAGAAAGTGTAGGTGTGGGCGAAGCTGGTGCCACAGGGCATCCTGGCACCACGGGACTTGGAGATGACTTCTGGAAAACCTCCCTGGGGACCTGTGACTAATTCTTGTGCATGGAAGGAGGCTAAGATCTACCAGCTCTTATTTTCCAAATATTTTATCAGAGGTTGCCAGCACCCTCAATTGGATAATCATTTTTCCACTGTTTCAGAATGCCATTTTTATTATGTACTAAATTCTTGTATTACTTGGGTCTGTTTCTGCAATTGAATATCGTGATATACCTATTCCTTCAAATATTGTCCCTTTTAAGTAAGTTTTAATATCTAAAGCCAGTTTGATATCTGGATATTTTTTACATCAGGGTTTGCTTGACTGTTCTTCTGAATAGATTATTTTAGGTAAAGTTTAGGAATCATTTGATTAAATGCTTAAAAACATAAAACATGACCCTGATAGGATCTTACTTGAGCTGAAACGTTATTTGTAGATACACTCAAGGTGCACTGCCAACTTGACAGTGGTGACCATCTGGGTCTCTTTCTGCATTTTTGGATGAGTCATTACTAAGGCCTCCCAGGTGCCAGGTACTTTGTAGGCACTGGGACACGAGGCACCATCAGCCATGATTCCTGCCCTCTCAAAGCTCATTTTAAACTTTATTTAAAGAACCATTCACACACTGGTGAGAGTTGAATTCCAGCCTCCAGGCGCCACAGGTGGAGCTTGGAAAGTAAGGAAATGCGCCCAGGCTCAGCTCCATTTAGCCCTGCTCCCAGGGTGAATGTAGGGAAAGAGCTGTCCACCCATGGTCCCTGTGGAGCCCTCAGGAGCTGCATGTGTGTTCAAATGGAGAGAGCCTGGGAGCCTGTTTAACAACTCAGAACAGTAGCAAGATAGGAAGAAATGGGAAATAAAAAATATCTACATCTGAGCCCTGAGGATCCTTGCTAATGGGTTCACTTGGTCAGAAGATGGAGAACCCAGTTTGTCATGGAAGTGATCGGATTCCTCACTGCCTCCCAATCTCCTTTAATCATCCCTATGGACACCAAGGTCAGCCAGGCCCCAGGGGCTCTTTGTGTTGCTCAGAGAAGCCACTGGGCTCAGCAGCCTGCACCCACTTTGTCTTGGTCCCTGGGATCAGCTGCCCCTGTTCAGCCTCTTCCCTGGCTCCTCCTGCCCCGTCTACCACTCAACAGAGACTTTGTTTAAATTCATCAGATCCCAAGTTTTCAACTCAGCAAATATTTCATTGGATTGACATGGGTGCATTAAAATAGACTGGAAATTATAACCTAGAGTATATATAAATATTAGACATTAGATATTACTTAACATAATTATAGATATTAGTATAGATATTAGTTAACACTAATTAGTTAATTAGTTAGATGTTAGTTGTCACTACTATATTACAATTATATTAATTGTCATCATACCATATATATTATATACCATATTTGAGGTTTTATAGGTATTCCATGTCTGGACAATGGAATAAAAGTCAAAGTATAGCTCTGACTCTAGGTTCAAAACTCTTCTCATGGCCTCTGTTTCCTCCTTCCTGCCCTATAGGCCATCAGCACCTGTTTGCAGCTCCCTAGGCCCTGGGTTCCAGGCAGACTCTCCTCCTAAGCAACCCCTGTCCTCCTGCAGCTGCTCACGGGACACAGGGTCAGCTTCCCTGGCTCCTCTGCTCATCTCCCTCAGTCTTCCCTCCCAGCAAACATTCAAGGGCTCCCTTGTGTCTCCACCAAAGTACATGGAGGTGAAAAAGCAGACCCACCTTGTAAATGGACTCCTAAGTCACTGGTAAAACACAAATAAAATGAAGTATCATTTTCTTCTCATCAAATCGACTAAAATGTTTAAATCTTCTAATAATCGACGTTGATGAGATTGGTAGGCAGCCCAGAACTGGTCTCTCAGCAGGGACTCAAGAGTAGGACAAACACCCTGGAGAGGACACAGGTGACATTCCACCCCACATGCATGCTCCAGCAACAGATGCAGGCAAGAATGTTCACTGTAGCTGGTAATGTTCACTGTAGCATGCTGGTAGTATTGGAAACCAGAAACCCATCCCCTCCACAGGGGGAAATGGTAAGGGAACCATGGTTCATTCGTATGCTCAAAAGCTCTCCTGCTATAGTTTGGATTTGAAATTCTCTCCATAGGCTCTTGTGTTAAAGGCTTAGTCCTTAGCTTGGCACTATTTGGAGATGGTGGAGACTTTAAGAGGTGAAGCCTAAGGGAGGTATTTAGGTCATTGGGGACCCACAAACGGTATTGTGGGACCCTCCTCTCTGCCACTCTCATTCATTTGCCCTGGGGTAAGTGGTTTTGCTCTGCCATGTGCTTCTCCCCTACGATGTTCTCCATCATCACAAGCCCAAATCAACAGGGCCATTTGGCTGTGGACTGAAACCTCCAAAACCATAATCCAAAATAACTTTTCCTTTTCATAAGTTTATTATTTCAGCTATTTCATTACAGTAACAGAAAGCTGATTAACACAATTCCACTGTGGTACAAATAAACAAACTATTTATACATATCAACACATATAATTCTCAAGAGTGTACAGCTGAGTAGAGATTCAATCCAATTTCAGGAGCTTGAGAAAGGAAAGAAAGGGAAGGAGAATTTGGGGCTTTCAAAGTATTTTCTAACATTTCATTTCTTTAAAGAACAAGACAAGGGTAAAACAAATGTGGCAAGCTGCTATTATCCATTGAATCTGGATGGAGATCATCTATTTGTTATTTTCATGATTTTCCAAGGTTTGAAATGTTTCATAATAAAAATTTTAAAGAATGTTGTAAAACACAATCCTTATGAGCTTCCAGCCTCCTAGAAACAGAAGACAATGTGATAAAGAAGAAGCCACACAGTGAGCCAAAGCAAAGACAGACAAACACCTGCAAGAACTCTGGGGAAGCAATACAAAAGGCAGACACAATTTGGGTCCTGAGGGATATGTAGGAGTTTTCTAGCTGGAGGGATAAGGCCAGGCACCTCAGGATGACACAGGTATATAGTGCAAAGATGGGAAAGGCCTGATTTTGGGGGACCTGGATGGAGCAGGCAGAGGCCTAAGCGGAAAAGCCTCCACAATAAGGACCTTGACCTCATCCTACGGGGAGGGCAAGCCAATGCAATATTCAAAGACGAGTGCTATGATCAATTTCTATGTTCCTCATTTGTTGAAAAACAGTGCTGCAGGAGGGGAAGAAGGAAAAATGGGGGCCCCAGATAAGATGAGTACAGTTCACCGGACTTCCAGCAATGTCTCGCCGAGGAACACCCTCTGGGAACCCTGTGATTCAGGTGCCATCCACAGCACAGTGTGGCCAGTCAGACGGAGTTTTGCATTGTGACTATCAGACCCACTGATGGGCAACGGCACGTTTACTGGTTTTCCTGGAAAAGGACTCTGCCTCTCCCTGGGGTCCCATGTGTTATCCCTTTATCACCAGCAGTAAGGGCCAGATCCACAAGAAGGAGTCTGAGATCAGACCCAGCTTGGAGCAGAATGGAGGGCAAAGAAGGGAAACAAGAAAGGGCCCAAAGCAAGCCACACCCAACCCCTTCTGCCTTAGGTCGTCTGGATCTGGGTTTTGGTCATCTGTCTGAATTAATCACATGGCTTCTTTCCAGCCCAGCTTAGTTCCCCTGTCTTCAACTTCAGCCCCTTTACTGGGCCTCTTAAGTCATGGTCTGTCTCCTTCCTAGCCTGCCGGTGCCCAGGCTGATGATCTGAGATTTGTGCCTAACTCTGGGACCCGCCTTGGGTCATCCCCAGGAACCTCCAGCCCTCCGCCTACAGAGCCAAATGCCTGATGAGAGGAGATGAGAGAGGTCGGCTTGATGGATTGGGGCGAGGGCTCCCAGGGACACAAACACCCTCTTCTCTATGAAGCATGCAAGTCAAACATTGTCATTCATGCTCTTTATTGAAATGGGGCCTGCAGCGAGGCTGCATGGTAACAGGCATATTTAACATCACCTTTTTCAATCTGTGACAGCCATTTCTGCATTCTCTTCTCATCACCATTAACATAGAAATAGCTGCATAATGACACCAGCCTTACCGGAGCATCGGAGCATTGCTCTTCATTTATCTCATTATAAATGGAACTATCTTGTTATTTGGGTAAACTGGAAGCAGAAACAGTCCGTGTCAGATGTCACGGGGCAATTCTCCCTTGTTATTTCGTCACATGGAAAGGAGTCAGACTGCTGCTGAAAATATGTTCCTATTTTAGGGTCTTTGAAGCAACAACCAGAGGAGGGGCAGCTCAGACCTCCGCTGCAGTTGACTCTAGGGCCCGATAAGGGGGCACGTTTCTAGTGCCTCCCTGGTGGTGTTTGTCTTTGCACAAAGTAATGCCCCCAGAAAGACAAGGGGCATCGTTCCTCAGCTCACTGCTCACCTCACTGCTTTTCCTGACTTATGGCTATTTGCTTTTGAGTACCTGTGCTGGCCCCAGAGCCTCATCCACTGATTTGCGTCTCTCGGAAAGAAAACCACTTATCTAGTGTGCAAACATATCTGGTGAGGTAAATCAGGATCCTTAGCACACCATATTGCTCTTAAATTATAGCATGGGAAGCGCACGGTGCTGGGGGGAACTCACCTAGCTGGTGTGGTATCTTCTGTGGCTCAGAATAGAGACAACTGCCCAGCTCCATCCCGGAGACAAAAGAAAGTAAAGCAGAATCTAGCCATGGGGTGTCAGTCATTCCAAAAGCAGAAGGCTGCAGGGTGGGGAGAGGACTGTGTGGCTGAAGGCATCGACAAAGCCTTTGAGGAATACCATCCCAGGCAAGGCCAGGTAGGAAGCCAGCCCCTCACCTTGTCCTGGTGGTGCAGGCCACCTGCCTGAATGCCGACTGGAGACCAGATTCTCCACAAACACACACACACACACACACACACACCAGACATACCACAAACTCCTTCAGCTATGGGGCTGCAGGGCTCAGCTCCTCACTGCAGGTGGGTTCAGGCCTGCTCCCTGTGTGTTTATTCTGAGGTCCAGGATACAAGGGTGGCAGGTGCCATAAAGAAGTGCTTCTCCTCTGGGCTCCATCACTGGAGCGCAGGAGGGCAAAACCAACTTTCAAGCACATCACAAAGCCTCTGCTAAGCTCCTGTCTACTAAGGTCCCATTAGCCCAAAGTCAAGGCCAGGGAGTACTCTGTGAGAAACATAGGCCTCCAGAAGGTGTGAGATTCTGTTACAGGTGAGCAAAGAATCGGGGCCTGTGAATCAACTGGTATAAGAGTGAAAACCTCAGATTTCTAAGCCTTACGTTGGCAACTAGGTACTATCACAAGAGCACAGGAGTTCAAAATTGGAGATAACACAGAAAAATCCACCCTTTAATTGGGGTGCCTTTTGGGAGATGGGCTCAGAACACAGACCCAGGAATCTGTCACAAGGGTCATGAAATAGGTTGGGTGAGGTGACAGACAGTACAGGTTGAAACTCAAGATGTGGGATTCAACAGAGGCCCACAGTCAGCCCTGGGACACTCCTCCACCCAACACACACACACACACACACACACACACACACACACGCACACGCCCCTTGCTCAACCTGAAGGAGAAAGCAGGGACCCAGCTGCCCCATTGCCTACCCTCGTCCTGTTAATCCTTTTGATTCCTCATCCTCCAGGGAGTCCCTTGGGGTTCTGTGTAAAACCTCGAATGGACTCAGACAGGTCTGGGTTTGACCATGTCCCCGCTCCACAAGGGACATTAGCAACCCCTCTCAGAGTGCTGGTACTTAGACTTTCAAATTCAGCTGAGTTATTTGAGCAAAGAAAAATAAAATTAAAAACAATTCACAAGCCGGGAAGCCCCCAGAACCAAAACAGGACGCCAGCCAACAACGTGATCGACAATATTTATGGGAAATGGAAATGAGGCACAAACACAGCTTAATTGGTCCCAGCTTAATTGGTTAATTGGTTACAGAGCCCCCTACAATTAACTAACTCTCAGCTACTGTGATTAAATTCTATATTGGTTAGATCTGCTGAGCTTAGTGCAAGCTCTTAGTCCAAGTCAATGGTCACTTATACAATTTTATTTAACAGTCCCAACCTCACCTTGCTCCCAAGAACCAGACAAGATGGTGCACCGTGTTGTCCTTGTCCACGTTTGGGGGTTTCCAGGCACAGAGGACTGCTTTGAGGTTTCCTGGTGGGGGCTGAGGTCTGAGAAGCAGGGCAGCCACCTTCTTCAGGGCCAGGTAAGAAGCCTCAGAGTTGCTGACTGGGAGGAGGTGTCCTGGGGTCACAAGAGGTCGAAGGCAGACTCCCTCGCCCTTGTCCTGCCTGGCACAGGGATGGGTGGTGTAGAGGGGGACCAACTCAGACTCTCAGCATGTGTGGTTCTTTTCTTCTCCCCCTGTGTTTCCAGCTTAGTCTGGGAGCCAATGGGGGCCCATGCTGCATAAAGGAATTCAAAAGTGGGTCAGCTCCGCCTTGAACACTTGGCTCCATCCCCTCTATCCTCGTCTCTCACATGACAGTAGTGGAGGAGGGGGAAGAGGCCACCATCAGAGTCAGGGCCCAGGCTGGGCACCCAATTGTTGGAACCTTTTACCTCCCTTTGGGACCACGGCCATTATTGGGTGTTGGCTGAGTTGGCCTCATGGGTTCTTCCAGAGCATTTCCGTATATGTGACCTGGCTGGATTGGCATTCGTGGGTTTTTGACCTTAGCCCGGCCTAATGGTTTAATCTGAAATCTGCCTAGGCCCCTTAGTGATAGTGACCTAACCGCCCCTTATTGGTTCTTGCTACTGTCTCTTCTTACTGCTTCCTTCTATCACTATATAACCTTGTCCCCGATACAATAAAGTTGAGATTGTTGCACCTTCACAGTTGACTCATCTCCCGACTCGGTGTGATTCTGGGGCAGGTTGGGTAGCGGGCCGGGTCATGACACTTACCCTCTCACTCAGCCCCGGAGACACTAGCTGGTCTAGTGCGCTTCACTACCTCTGTCGGGGGGCGGTTCCGACAGCTGGTGCCTCGGAGACGACAGGCTGATCCTGCCTGACTCCACGCACCCTTGTCGTAGGGAGCGACACACAATGCCAGTTCTGCTGCATCCTCAGACAGGGATCACTGGAGACACACATGACCCAAAGCTCCATCTACTCATCTCCGCAGTCTAGGAGCCTCAGTCTGGCCACATCTAACAACACACTCAGGCCCTGCCGTGCTCGTGGGCCCCCGATGAATCATAATGACCATCAGAATGTAGCCAAGGACTTCTGAGTGGGGAAGCTGGCCACTGCCCCTAACCACCAGGGTCTGTGCCCTGCTTCCAGAGTGGCAGCCAGTGGGGTGGGGAGGCCTTTGATGGAGGAAATTCGAGGAGTTTTCTCACTCATACAGAGCTGCAGGAAGATTACCCTGCGCAAATCTGTGCAGGGGTGAAAGGGAGCAGAAGCCATTGGAGACACAGAAACCTCGCAGTGTGGATGCCGGAGGGAAACATCCTCCTAGAGCTCACAGGGTGGGGGACAAGCTCTGAGCCCAGTGCCCTGAAAGCAGCGTGGCGAGAGCCAGGGGCAAGCACAGGGCTCTGTCTTCATGGAGGGCTGGCATTGTGGCTCAGCGGTAGAGCTCTCGCCTTGCACGTGAGACCCTGGGTTCGATCCTCAGCACCACGTAAAAATAAATAAACAAAATAAAGATATTGTGCCCATGTATAACTAAAAAAATATATATATATATTTTTTAAAAGATACACTTCCTAGAGGGGATGATGCCCAAGAAGACTGAGAAGGATGCCTCAGAGGACAAGGTCCTGGAGAAGGGGTAAAAGTAACTTGCAAGAGCAACAGAGCAGAGGTGTTCCCAGGAAGGGCAGGAGACCCAGCAACATCCTGATGCACTTTGTCATCATGAGAATCCTGAGGCTCAGAGAAGTGAAGTCACTTCCAGAAGGTCACACAATAGTTTTGAACTGAGATTTGTCAGTCTACAAAATCACCCCCAAATCAATCCAGGAGTGGGGCTTTCTTTCAGCTGAGTACAGCCTACTGCATGGCCCTTGCAGAAACATAGCATCCAACTGCGTGTTCTCGGGGGTTGTGCACTGGCTACATATAGGGAGGCAGGCAGAGGCCCAGGCCAGGAGGTGGGTCACCTCAGGGTTCCCCCAAGATCACCAAGCAACAGGGCAACCAACCTTCCATGTTTCCCCAGGACTGAGGAGCTGCCTGAATGTGGAACTTCCAGTGATAGAACAAGGAAAGATGGGGCCAAATTGGAACAAAATGGTCCACCTCCAGGTGCTTAACGGAGGCCTAATCTGGGCTCCTGGATCTGATCACGCAGTCAGACACTTGTGCTTGTAAGGCATCAGAGCAGACAGTGAGAGCCATGCTGGCTGGGAGCCCTGACTTTCAGTCATGTCCAGGGTGCTGCTTCAGGTCCAACTAGGGGACAGCTAACAGGTTCTTGCAGCAGAAATTCCAGGTGGGACCCTGTGGTGCACCTGGGGACATCATGGTCCTGGCCTCCTCAGCTGACGAAACTCCTCAAGCTTTTAAATGAAACACTATTTGAAGTTCAAGTTTATTTCTGCCTGCTCTCCAGACTTTTAGATTCTGGGTGCCATCTTGTCAAATATATTATTATTGTAACCCGCAGTTCCTCCTAAAGACATTCACCTTTCTGTAGCTGCTCATCTCCATGCAAGGGTGACCT
Source organism: Callospermophilus lateralis (assembly GCF_048772815.1). Taxonomy (NCBI): domain Eukaryota; kingdom Metazoa; phylum Chordata; class Mammalia; order Rodentia; family Sciuridae; genus Callospermophilus; species Callospermophilus lateralis. Next base: position 54,771,540 of record NC_135319.1, on the reverse strand, counting down.
TGGTTTTACAGGAATCTCTGCCCTGAACCTTTGAGAGGCATATTTCTGCTGATGCCAGCTATGAGAACTCTGAGGGCCCCAGCTACACCATCACCTGTAAGTGTGCTTGTCCAGCCCTGGCTACCACAGATCACAGGGGCCACCTGGCTCCCATCCCTCAGGAATCCAGTGCAATGGCACCTTCTCCCTGAGGGCTGTGCTGGCCTCTGGATCACAGACAGAATCTTTGCACAGACACACATGCAAAGACACACAGACACACACACACACACACACACACACACACACACACACACACTACTTCTCTCCTGTTTTGGGTTTTATTTTTTGGATAGCTCCCATTACCATTTAACAATTCATCTATTTAACACAGTCATCTTATTTTCTGTATCAATGCAAGTTTCATGGAGGTAGGAATTGGTGTCCTTTTCCTCCCTGACCCCTTTCCTGCTGCCAGCATATCCCTAGCACTGGAATGGGGTCTGATACTGAGCAAGTGCTTTATAAAATAATCGTTGATTATGTAATTTCACTTTCACTTATAAAACAGAAAAATCCCCCATGTAGCTGCAAGACTTCCCCTCTGGCCCCTCACTGGCCCTTCCTAACTGGAACCCCAAGCAATGGGTCTGCAAGCCTTTGTCAGCAGCGTGTAGTTTCCGAACAGTGAGGGGAAGGGAAAGGAAGACTATTTCCTGAGACCCCTTTGATCCTGCCCTGCCCTGGGTGCCTTGAAAGAAGCTCTTGCCACCCAGCAGTGTTGCCAGGTCTAGGTGACATGGAAGACAAAGATACTGAACTGAGACAAGAAATCAGAGAGGCTGCAGCTTCTCAGAGAGCTGGACCTTTGAGCCTCCAGGTCCCAGAGCTGCAGAAGGGCAGCACTGTGGTGGTCTGGAGCTAGGGCAAGCTGCTCCTGGGCTCCAGAGCCTGCTCTGCCCCCTTCAGCTGGCAGTGAAGGCATCTTCTCCAAGTGTCCAGTTTCCTCACCTGCAAAATGAGAGACAGGCCAGCACATGTGTCCCTGGGTTAGTTGGGTCAGAGGAGGCATCGTGTGAAGCAAGGAGAATGCCCATCAAGATTAAATCAAGGGCTGTGGCTCCTTTCATTGTCCAAGACCCATGAGCCTGCCAACTGCCCTTAGTCCCAAAATCACCTGGTCTATACCTGGTAGAACAGAGCCCTAGCTTTTACTGTGAGATGTCTGGAAGCAGGTTCCCTTCCCTGTGACGACTAGGACAAAATGGAGGCTTAGCGATCCTTGCTTCCAATGGAAATGCTTCCCTCCAAAAGACAGGTGAAAAGTGAAACTTATTGGGGCAGGAACACTGGGAGAATGCGGCTAGTCCATCACTCTGGCCCCAGCTGGGGCAAATTTGGAGCCCCACCTCATTCCAGAAGATACCCCAAAGACCCCTACTCTGGAGAAGGACTAAGAGGGGCATGTTCAGCGGTGGAATCTTCAATGTCTCAACAGCCCTATAAGGAGGGTGGTGGTATTTTATAGACGATGGGCTGGAATCAGGAGGATGAGCTACTGATCAGGAAGATGAGCTGTCCACAATGGGGCGTCCTTAGAAACAAAGCCATGAGTTGGGGTGTGGGGATAGGGGTACTCTGAGCATCCAGAGTACCTCGGATGCTCAGGCAGCCTTCCAGGGAGGAAAGCCCAGGGATCAAACCACTCTAAGGAACCACCAAATCTGCCTGCCGCTCTCCCACTTCTCTAACCCTGGTCCAAGAGCGGGAGTCAGGTGCCCCCGTGTGGCCGTTTCTGGGAATACAGGTCCTGAAAAAAACGCGGCCCACCCTGGGCTCTGGGATGACTATTTTGGAGCACCCTAAGACAGGAGGACTCCAGTAGAAGACAGCGAGGCCCCAGAGTCCCTGGACAGTCCTTCCTAAAGCTCTGCATAGATGGAACTCCTGGGGGGGGGGGGGCTGCAACACAACTTCCACTCTAGTACCCCAAGGTTCTCCTTCCTTTGGAGTGTTTGTTAAGCATCTAGTAACTCAGAGGCTTTGCTCTCCCATGAGTTTGTGGCCAGATGTAAGGCCCTTTTGGGGCTGCCCTGAAGATTTGGGGAGAGCCCAAGAGACATAGCCCAAGGTAACAGGGAACAAGACAGACCAAGCCCCCTCTGCTGGATTCATTCATTCATTCACAGACTTGAGGAGAGCCCGCTAACCCCACCACCACCCCACACCCCACGGCCCGGCCAGTTACCCTGGGAGGTTTCAGGGGCTGTGCCCTCTGTACCTAAAGGAGACTTTCAAATTCATCCACTGAAATTCAGATCTACCACAGGGCCAGACCCTCAGTGAGCCGTACGGGCCTCAGTGAGTTGCTTTACATTGTTCCCTTCCCTGTTTTGAGCCCCAGGAAAAGATCTCACCTGGCTCCCACCCTCAAATGCCTCTGTTGTGATAGCTCATATTGAAAAAGAGGTACAGTGTGGGAGACCCACAGGCACCTCTGATTTTTTTGCGGGGGAGGGGGGTGGTGGACACTGACGGGACCTAATCTTACCCAAGAATTGGAGTATATCCTCAGATGCCTTAAGAATAAACTGGAAGGTGAGTATGTAGCTCAGCAGCAGAGCATTTGCTAGCATATACAAGGCCCTGAGTTGAATCTCAAGCACCACAAATAATAATAATATTAATAATTAATTAAAGATAAAAACCAGAAAATGAAGAAGCCCGTCCGGTCAAGTTCCTTCATGTCTTGCCCAGCTGCGGAGGAGCTTGATGTTTTGCTTCTTTTGGACTTAGCCAAAGATTCTTAAACATGTGATCTGTTACACTCCAAGGAGTTTCTAAAGGAATTTTGCTTCACTTAGTCATTATGCAGAATATGTCACACTGGGATCTGTTGATATTCATTTGATGAGATTGTGAGAGTTTGTTATTGATATCATTGGTGCAGCCAGAGAAAAGCAGCCAAAACTCCTGGGAAATTGACCCATGATATTGTAACACATGATGCAGGGAGACAATATGAAATCCCAGGAACAATGAGCTCAGTTAACGTGATTGGGGGCTTGTGGTTTCTGTGTGCTTGAAAACGTATGTGCTTGGGATTTGGGTAATTTACAAAAAGTTCTATGCTCTAATCTCCCTGCCTCTAGGCTTTTCAAGTCCAAAAGGAAATCTGCAAAGATTGGCCTGTGAAATTTTAGGGCCTGAAACAGCAAAGCAGAGCCTGCCTCAGTGAGTGAAGTCTAAACTCTGGCGCCAGATCCAACCTCCTGATGCAGTGTTAGTCCACACCCAGAGCCTGGAGAGCCCTTTTCAAAAGAGAGACCCACTTCAGGCAGCTGGAGTGGCTCATTCTGGACTTCAGAAATACAAACTTGTGTTCTCTTTCCCCCTCTCACATTTTGACTCCCTCTCTGTTAACTCTTTCACCTCTGCACTGTTTATACAGAGAACAATGTTTTAACTGACAGAGAAAGGTTGTTTGGGACACTGAACATTTTAGCCAAGTTCTCCAAAGGTAACCCAGATTTGATGTAGTTCCTATCACACTGGAACCCACCCCCACCAGCACCCCCGCAAGCCAGCTTGATTCTGGAAGACAGACCAAGGTCCTCCCCTGGATAGCACAGAAGATTATTGGGTTCCTGGGCTTTGCACATGGTGACCACGGTGCCCCTCTCTGAGGCCAGGAAGAGGTAGGTAAATGGCCTGAACTAGCACTCTCTTATAGAAATTCAGGGCCAGCCACAAATACAATTTTATATTCTTTGGAATTCACATTTTAAAACATCAAAAGAAATTAGCAAAAATGATTTTTAATAACACTTTATTTAATCCATCAGGAAATAAACTGTCAAAATTTCATGAGTACAAAAATAATAGAGGAGATGTTTTAATTTTATTTTTATATGAAATCTGGTGTGGATTTCACCCCTCCAGAACATCTTAGCTGCAGACCAGCTACACAATTCGAGTGCTCAGCAGTCACATGTGGCTTTTGGCTACTTTATTGGACAGCACAGGTCTGGGGTTCATATCTGGAATTCACCCCACAATAGAGCACCATTGTTGTCACCCCCAGAATCCGAGCCAAAGAATCACCTTCTACGCTGTCTCTGAAACATAACTGAGCCAAAACTACCTTAACTGTGGATGCCTGGGCCTGAAGAGCCTGGTGGATAGTTTGCAGAAGCCTGGACAGGGGATTCCCATCTTGGGAAGGACTGTGCAGGGAGAGGACAAGGCGGACACAGGGCTCCTATATAAATAGCAGAGGGCACCTCCAGTGTTTTCAATGCTGTTGTTAAATTATTAATGAATTTCAAAGCCAGGAAAAGTACTGTGATGAATCAACATAGTTTATGTGGGGCATTAAGATCAAGAGGACAAGTAAGTTTTCCTCTTTGACTTGGCTGCCAGGAAACTCAGAGCTCAGTCTTTTCTCACTTAAAATATCTTTCCTTGGACACACTTCAATTATTATCTAGATATTTTCCTTTCACTCTTATTTTAATATTTTGGGGATTTTCTGGGGGAAAAAACTGAAATTTTAAGAAACCACAAATCACTTTTGGAAATAGGTTATGGATGTGTAAGGAAGTATACAGATTTAGCCACCAGGTGGCAGCATTATATAATAGAAGACACTTCAACCCCATCAGTGCTTTCTTTTGCTATTTGATAGTTGTGTGACTTAGGGCTGCTGACCTTTAGCACCCTGAGACTTAGTTTTCAGTGAGAAAAAAAAAAAAAAAAGAATAGCTGTTGTAAAAATGAACTGAGATTAAATATACCTTCAGAAATGGCAATAGCCTTGTGATCAAGTGCATGGATTGGCGCAGATGGCCTTGTTTCAAACTCTGTCATGTTAGTTAATAGCTGTGAGCTCAGACAGGTTATTTAACTGCTCTGAGCCTTAGCTGCTTCCTTGCAAAATGGAGATGCCATTGCCTGTTCTGTAGGATTATTGCAAGAATTTAGGGCTGGGGTTGTGGATCCTCAGCACCATACAAAAATGAATAAATAAAGATATGTGTCCATCTATTAAAAAAAAAATTAGAAAATGGGATATAAAGCGCTTAGAACAATGCTTGGCACCACAGAACCTCCAGGGTGATTAGCTGTTGGCATCCCAATGAACACATAAGGCGCTCATCACAGTGCACAGTTGCATGCACACCAGACACTGTATTTACTAATGTGCCTGTGAGGTGTTTGAAATGAGGCCTCCACATGGCCCACGGGCTCTTCACTGTGCTAAGGTGACAGGGTTGACTCCTGGCCCGCTGATCCCTGGGATGAGAGATTGGGTGGGGAAAGAGGGAAAGTATCTGAACAGGGAAAAATGATGCCCCCGAGCAGGCTGCTCTCTGACTTCTCCCCAGATTCCAGAACCCTGGGGTGCTTTTCAATTTTTTTTTTTTTTTTTTAATTTGAGACCAAGTCTTGATAAGTTGCTTAGGACCTCACTAAGTGGCTCAGACTCACCTCAAACCTGTGATGCTCCTGCCTCTGTCTCCCAAGCTGCTGGGATTATAGCCATGGGCCATCACACCTGGTCCAGCATGCTTTCTTGTAGTAGTTGACAAAATAATCCTACCATGTATATGGAATTAGATTTTGAGGAAAGCCAAAATAATTTTTGAAAATTTTTTTCAGAAGTAAGCTACAGAATGAAACAGATGCCTCTATGAACAACACTTTGTGGAATGTGCTTTGGGATCTATCATAGTTTTTGACAAAGCCAATAAAGGATTTACACTATTTTGAATTTACTTTTGGCTACCAGCCATTTTTTTTTTCTTTTTTTCTTTTTTTCTTTTTTGTCCCCAGTGAACCCTGCATCAACATTGAACAAGATGGGTCCTTCATTTCCAATGTTTGCATTCACAGGCAAACATTTAATTCTGTCCTTGGTGAATAGACCTCAGTGGACATGGACCGTTAGGTGGGGAAGCTCTGCCATTAAGCTACAACCTGGGCCATCACGGTGGTATTTCTCCAGTGCAGTCTCCATCCACAGGACTGTAGAAAACCCCCAAGGTCAAGTTTCCTTTGAGACTCACTGTATTTACTGAAGTTTTCAACAATAAAGATGACTTTGTTGAATTTGATTGTTTAACTTATATTGCAGCAAAAGAAGTTCAGGGTTGGAAAACAAAATTAAAATTATAGAATCGAATAGTCTTTCTTTAAACTCCACTTCCTCAGATATTCTAATTCATCCCAGTGAAGGCAACTTAGCCTTGGTTCCCATGAAAAATCATTCCCTCTCATCCCTAAATCTCTTTCTGTGCTAAAAATAAGAAGTATCAGACAGAAGGCCCTGAACTCTGTTTGAGGAAACATTTATCTAAAGCCACAAGCCTTGCAGTCTGTTATTCTGAGCTCTCCCAAAGCCTCTGTGCTGTATTCTAAGATTCCCACTAATTCCCTCAGTGTTAAGGGATAACAAACCATGAATTTATTAAAACAATTTGGGACCACCATTTGGAGCACAGCAGTCAGCTCCCGCTGAAATCAATGTGTGCTTGGAGAAACAAGGTAGTGAGAGTAAGACATTAAATTCTTCAGCAAGACCCTGAGAACTAGGGGATCCCCAACTAGGTTGGGGGTTCCAGGGACCTCACGCGGTGCCCCTGACCACAGAGATGGTGCCCCTGACCACAGAGATGGGCCTCTGTCAGTGAACTTGGCTTTTCCTTCCCTACCCTTTAGCTGGAAGGCTGCTTTGGCTCAGTGTGGTATCCTCCTGAGCCACCGAAGGACACAATAGGGGTGCATGGCCAGAGGTAGTTGGTCCCCAAGGGTATTTAGCTTCAGCAGCATCAGCCTTGGGATAAAAATGGGGCTATGCAATCAGACAAGTAAAAGGAACAAGGCGGCAGGTGTCCAGGTTGGAAAGGAAAAGCCTGTCTTTATTTGAAGATGTCATGTTCCTTTATAACAAAACCCCCAGAAATCCATGAAAGCACTATAAAAACTGATTAGTAAACACAATCCCAGAATATATTGTATTTCTATATACAAATGCTGAATGATCTAAAAAATAAATTTAAAATACGATTCCCTTCACATTAGCATCAAAAAGAATGAATGCTTAGGAATAAATTTAACAAGTATAAGACTTATACACCAATTAGGTAGAGGGGCGTGAAGAGAGGGGAGGGGTATGGGGGCAGGAAGAATAGTAGAATTAGTCAGACATTATTACCCTATGTATATATATGACTACACAACTGGTGGGAATAGCCAAAATAATTTTGAAAAATAAGAGCAGAGATGGAGGACTTTACCTCAACTTCAAAGCTTACCATAACACTACGATTATGAATGAAGTTTGGTACCAACACTGGGGTCCTATAACAGAAAAGACTCTCCAGAAAAGAGAAGAAATCTTGTATTTGCCGTCAATTTATTTATTTTCAACAAAAGTGCCAAGACAATTATCTTTCTATCAAATGGTGTTGGGACAACTGGATATTCATATGCAAAATGGACTTAAACCATCACCTTACACAGTACAAAAAAAATAACTCAAAATGGATCACAGACTTAAATTTGAGAAATATAGCCATACAACTACTAGATGATGACATAGGAGAAAAATTTCAAGACTTTGGGCATGGCAAAGATTTCTTAGATATGATACCAAAAGCACAATATAAAATGTAAAAGTAAAAAAAAAAAAAGCTATTAAATTTACCTCATCAAAATTGAAAACAAGTTTCGTGCTCCTTAAGACATGAAGCCAATCGACAGACCGGGAGAAAATAACTGCCAAACACAATCTGGTAAGTGACTTGTATCTAAAACATACAAAGAATCCTCACACCTCAATAAGAGAAGTAAGCCCATCCAAAAACATGGATGACCATCTGAACGGACATTTCACCAATATGAGTAGCTAATAAGCACACAAAAAGATGCTCACCATCGTTTTGGAAAATTCAAAGCAAAAACCACAATAAGATACTCTTCCACACCCAGTAGAATGACTGTAATAAAAAAAAGAGTAACAGAGTAACAAATACTGGCAAGGATATAGAGAAATGAGGACCATGATATATTGCTGGTAGAGACATCAAATAGTTCAGATTCCTTGGGAAACAGTTTGGCAGCTTCTTGAAAAGTTAAACAAGTTTGTCATATAATGGAATAATTCTACTCTTAGCTATCTGCCCAAAAGACTTACACATAGCTGTTGTTAGCTCTATTCCACAATAGCCAAAAGTGAATGCAACTAAATGTCTATCAACTGATGAATGATAAGGAAAATGTGGGATGTCTGTACAGTGGAATACTATTCAGCAATAAAAGGAATGAACAGATTCGTGCTATGACTTGGGGAAACCTTGAAACAATGTGGTAAGTGGAAGAAATTGGATATAAGAGGTTATAGCTTGCATGATGCAATCCACATGAACAGACCAGAAAAGGCAAATTTACTGAGACAAAAGGAGATTCACGATGCCTGGCACAGTTGGGAGTGAGCAGGGATTCACAGTAAATGAGGTAGAGTGCTGAAGTAGAGCTCAGTGGCAGAGTGCTTGCCTGATGCGTGAAGCACTGGGTTTGATCCTTAGCACCACATAAAAATAAATAAATAAAATAAGGGTAGTGTGTTCCATCTACAACTCAAAATATTTTTCAAAAATCAGTAAATGAGCATGTGGATTCTTACTGCAGGGGATAGAAATGTTCACAAACTGATTGATGCAGCTGGTTGCATACCTGGCAAATTTACTATAAACAACCTTTGAACTGCACACTCAGACTGCTAAATTACACATAAAATAGGCCCAATAGAGTTCAGTCATCCCTCAGTTTCCACAAGAAATTGGTTCTAGGACCCCCACACATACCAAAATCTGCAGATGCTCAAGTGTTTTATATAAACTAACACAATATTTGCATATTCCCTATACACAAGTACAATAAAAATGCTGCATAAATAGCTCAGAGTATTAGGAAATAATGACAATTAAAAAAAAAAAATAAGTCTGCTCATGTTCAGTGCAAACCTCTTCTCTCTGGTCCAGCTGAGAGCCAGACAGTGAATGTGCACGGTGCAGAGGTACTTCTTGCTTTTAACATTCTCAACTTGTCCCATTTGGTTTCCAAGGGTTGAGAGGCGGAAAAGAAAAATGGTTAAGTATGTGGGGCTTAGAACAAAGGGATACCCTCAGAACAAAGGAAAAACTCCCTTTTTCTCAGGCAGAGAAAAATAACCACCTTTGTTTGTATCTTTCTTTAAAACTATTAGAAAAGTGGTGGTAAGGTTTGGCCACTAGTCAGTAATTACAGAAAACTAAACATTGATAAGAAAAGAAAAACAGCTGTCATGGGGAAAATTTTATTTCTTTGTACAAAATAAGTCAATAGCTGCTTGAATTTTAATAAGATTGCTTGCCTTAGGATCCTTTTCCATTTATTTCCTTATAATCCACAGACCGTGTGTCTGGTCCTTAGGGGAGGAAGCTCTAGCCTGGCCTGGGCTGTTGAGATCCAGACAGTGGACTCTAGTCAGCAATCTCCCCTCACCCCAAACCAGAGTATCATTAGCTTAGCATGAAGGAAACCCTGTGAAGTATAATGAAAGGCTGGGCTCATCCACCTTGGCTCAAAACCAGGCAGCAGAATTGAGTGGAGTGTTCTTCAGCTCATTCAACCTGCAGAGGCCCCAGAGCAGCCACTGAACAAATCAGAGGATCCTCGAGTCTGGAGCCAAAGAGAGGGCGAGCAAAAGCTCTCAGGGTTGGCCTGTTTTGGTTTCTAGAACCTAAAAATCCACTCTATTGCCAGGTATAGAGGTGCACACCTATGATCCCAGCTACTCCAGAGGTTGAGGCAGGAGGATTTTAAGTTCCAAGCCTCCTGAGCAACTTAGACACTGTCTCAAAATAAAAATATCAGAAGGACTGGAGATGTAGCTCCGTGGTACAGCACCCCTGGGTTCAATCCAAAGGAGGAAAAGTAGGAAGGAGGGAGGGAAGAAGGAAAATTTTAAAGAAAAAAAAATCTACTCAATCTCATGATGCATTCTTCATCATGCTAGGCACCAAGGTGTAGTTAATCTACAAGAGTTGACATCCCAGAGCAAGGAGCCCTCCTGCAATAGGACCCAGGAAAGGATTGCTCAATTAAGTAAAGATTTTCATTTATGCCACTCCTGATTGGGAGGGTATAAGTGGAATCAACAACAAATAAGAAACTACTACAATGAGAACTTGAAGAAGGTCTAGCATAAGTTAAAAAGAATCTCTCCAGGCATGGCTAGTACATGATAAGGGCACAAACTATTCAAGTTTAGGAGGAATTGATTTTGTCTCCAATGGTTGATCAGTTGTACAAGGTAGTAAAGTCCTAATGGGGGCATTACCTAAATGAAAACTAGAGTGAATGTGACGCAGTAGTGCTAGATTTGAGGTGAGGGGATATGCCATTAGCTGTGTCTTTGAGTAAGTGACAAAATATCCCGAAACATCATCCTATGATGGGACATTAGGACAGAGACCACTGGGGAGATCAATTATCGAGTGCCTGCGCGCTGAGTGCTTTACAAATGTTGCCTAGGCAACAGAAATAGCCCAATTATTAAAAAAACAAACTAACTTTCTGCTGTGAGAATACAGCCCACAATTTTTAAAAACAGAAAAGGTGAAGTTAGAAAAAAATAAAACCACCTAGAATACCAGCATTATCAACATGTCATTCTTTTATATAAGTATTTCTAAGTACAGGCATACTGAGGTTGTGCTGCAATCATGCTTTGTTGTTTTGCTTTTGTTCCCACTTATAATATGAATATTTTTGAATAAATATTTTTATAATGTGAATAGTCTGAGTAAAATATTCAAGAGCACTAGCTGACTATAGAATTGTTTTGTTATAAGGATGAAATAATTTAATCATCCTTCCACTGGCAAACATTTGGGTCGTTCCTAATTTTCCACTCTTTTAAATAGTTCTTGGCCTATAAATGTATGTAATAAATAGCCGGTTATTCTGTTGTGCGGCTCTTTGACAACTAGTAATGGTCAATATTTTTTCACATTTTACTGACCCTTTTGTACTTCTGTGGTCGATTCATTCTGTGAGTTAAGTAATGCAGCATTCACCAACGATTCTCCTTTACTTCCCCCTTAAATTCCTGAGGAGCTCTGAAAGGCTCAGTGTACAATACTCTGCTTCCCCTCAGCCCACGCTCCCTGTTACACTTTCGATATGAAATATTCTTTCGGTGACTCATGTGTTGAGGTTTTGGTACCAAAGACAAAATTATCATGAGGTGGGGCTTTGGGGAAATGATTCTATTATGAGGGCTCTGACTTCCTGGTAGAATGATCCATTGAGAGCTGACTGGATTCTGGGAGGTGGTGGAAACTGTAGGCAGGTGGGGCATGCTTGGGAAAGTAGGTCATGGTGGGGGCATGTCTTTGGGAACTCTATCTTGTTCTTGCCCCTCTGCCCCAACTCCCCCTCTCCTTCCTGGCTGTCATGAGGTGAAGAGATAAATAGCTTTCCTCTGTTACACCCTTCTGACCAGATGTTCTGCCCTACCTAAGGCCCAAAGCAATGGACTCAGCTGACCCTGGACTAAATCCTCTGAAACCATGATCCAAAATAAATCTTTCCTTCTCTAAACTGTTTCTCCCAGGTATTTGTCACAGGGACAAAAAGTTGACTAATCCACTTCCTTTAGAATGAAAAGTGGTCAGGCCAAGATCCTGGGTTCTCCGAGTGCCCAAGCTGGTCCATCCCCTTTCCTGGCACCTCTTCCTGAGCTCTGTCTAGCTCTAGACCTTTGAACTTACTTGAGGCAGCCCTTAGGCAGACAAGAACTTGGAAGGCCTGTATTTATACCTCACTATTAGGAATATAATTTAAGAAACAACTTGTATCAATAATTCATCACAGATCCTATTTTCTTCTTGCAATTCACATTTGCACTTGGCCTACCTTTAATTTATGTTATATAAGCACAAAAACCTCAGATAACATTTGTCATGGAAACTTTTTTAAAAAGTTCCCCATAACTCAGATACAGCTTGAACTTGATCTGTGCAAACAAAGGTCTCAGGTGGTTAATGGTTTGTTAGGTGATACATTATCTAATTTTTGTTTAGCTGTAAGGTTCTTATCTTAATAGAAATGCACATTTGCCAGACAACAACTGGTTTGGAAGTGAGTTCACCTGTGATCCTATACACTGCTTTATTTTCCACTTGCCCACTTATGGACCTTTGGGGATATGTCTGTCCTGTTGGCATTTGATCTCTTCCATCACAGGGACTCTGTCTTGCTCACCTTCTACCACAAGATCAAATAGGGCTTGGTTCATAGTGAGCAGTTCAATGAGGACATTTCTTGTGGGGAATGAAAGAAGTACAGTTAACCTTTCACTTTAGCAAATTGACATTTTGAGATGTGCTACATAAGATATCCATTCTGTACTCACTTAAAATATTACCTACCAAAGAACTCCCATACTCATAATGGGTGTGTGAATGAACCTAGATGAGGGTGAAATAACAGGTCGTCTTTTGGAGGTCTGGAAAATAGCAATACCATTTTTATGAGAAATCAGAGAAGTACCTATGGGGAAGTTTCTCTCTCTGTGTGTCTCTCATTTTTGCACAGAATAGATGCCAACATGAGGGTTGTAGAGGTGGTGTTGTGTGTGCAGGGGGATACTCTCTAATAAAGGGAAGGCTCCTGTGCATGACCTAAGTCTCTCTTCTGAGACCTAATGGCATAAAATAGCAAATATTCCAAAATTTCTGGATTTTTTTTCTATAGAAGAGAATGGGGTTGAAAGAAACAAAGCTTGGAAATAAATCTGAATGTTAAAGGTAGATTTCAGGAAGTAAGAACATATGAGCTAAGACTGTAAAAAGGGAAGGTGGCTTTAGCATAGTTGAGAATCCTCAAATTAAATTCTAAGAACCTAAAGTAGAAAGCAGATTTAATAATATCTTATATGGCTAGAGGAGTTCTTGCATAAAATTATATTACAGAAGGCCAGGTTTTCAGAGGAAGATGAAGGCATGCAACCAACCAAGAATAAACACTGTAAAACCAAAGATGAGAAAAGTGCAAGGGAATTCAAGCCTAAAATAAAATGAAAATGAATGCAGAAAGTTAGCACAAGAGTTTTACTGTTGCATTCAAAGGAAAATGATAAGCAGGGAACACATGGGAAAGGCTAGGTTCTGAAGAAAATGGTGACATTTAAAACCAATTGTGGGGCTGGTGTGTTTCTCAGTGATAGAGAGCTCCCCTAGCCTGGGCCGGCCCTCACTCCATCTCTAGCACTACAACAACCAAAACCAATCAAACGAAAACACTGGTGGATTCATAAGCTCCAAGGCCAGGACTCTACCATTTTCACTTCTATACACCCCTGAGTGGCATACATAAGCCATCTCACCCAAACTACTTACACCCAATTAGCAAAGGAAGAAGCCAGAATCATTAACTTTTGCTCAACTGATTTTTCTGCGGGGGAAAAGATTTTCAGGATGAAAAATGTGGAATTAACAGCATATGAAGAAATGAAAATGATTGCATTCGGTGAACAAATAAAAAGGGAAAATGTAGGTCACTAAAAAGGTTAGGCCTAAAAGGAATTCTGAAAAAGAAAACTTGATGAATTAGAGTTAGGATTCCTAAATCAGTTTGAGTAAAATGTCCCAAGAATGGTGTGGGGAAGAAAGGTTGAGGGAAAACAAAGTCTGAGTTGATATTATAGTTTCTTCCTCCTCTGGACTTCTCCAGAAATCTCACATGGATACTAGGCTCCATTTTCCAGAGAAGTTCTGAGAAAAAGCAGGACCCCCAAGAGAGGAAAAAAACCTTCAATTGTAGCTAATCATGCAAAAATTGAGAAAAACTTCCAAGTTCCCCACTCCATATCCTGGTTCAAGATAAGCAGAATCCCCTCTGTGATCCTTAAGAGTAGCCAGATATGGCCCCACCATTTTCGTGGAGGCCAATGTGGATAAGCTCAAGTGTATCCTACACAATTCTTCAAGCCATGTATTGGTGTAGGAGAAAGAATCCCAGAACAAAATGAGTTGGCAATTAATATCTGGAGTGATAGAGCCACGCCTGTCCTGGGTAAATACAGTGCAAGTCCAAGATCTGTTCAGGGAAAATGCCTGTCTAGGAGACCTACATGGAAAGAGAGTGGACCAAAGAAAAGACACCTTCCCAGATGTGTTGGCCTGTGTAAGTTCCCATAGTTTAATTGCATAATACCATTATGTGATTGTTATGGTTCAGAACTGGAATGTCCTCAAAAGTCTCATGTGTTGAAGGCTTGGTCCCCAATGCAGCATTGTTCAAAGGTGTTGGCTTTTGGAAAGTGCTTGGATCATGAGAGCTCTGACCTCATCAGTGAGTTAATCCATTGATAATTCATAGCTGAATGGACTACTGGGCAGTGGTAGAAACTGTAGGAGGTGGGGGTCTAGATGAAGGGAGAGAATTCTTGGGGGTATGACCTTGGGGAATGTACCTGTCCTGGCCCCCTTTCTCTCCATCCCTCTTTCTCTTCTTCCTGACTACCATGAGCTGAGCACCTTTCCTCCAAGTTGCCCTTCCACCATTATGGTTTTGTCTCACCTCAGGCCCAGAGCAATGGAGCCAGCTGACCAGGAACTGAAACTGTGACCCAAAATAAATCTTTCCTCCTTTAAGCTGATTTTATCAGGTATTTTTGTCACACCAATAGAAAGTTAATATAATAATAAATATGAAACTGTTATTTCTGTAGGTTAGTAAACAATCAAATATTAGTAATTTCACTTACTGGCATGCTACAGAAAAAAATGCTGTTTTTAAAGATAAAACATCTTTAACTTTTTATTTCACAATAATCATAGATTCACAGGAAGTTGCAGAAGGGTATATGTTCTCATGAATCCTTCACTGGGCTTCTCTCAGGACTAACATGTTATATAATTCTAGTACAATATTAAAACAGGGCTACAAATAATACACTTGGAATAAATTTAAGAGTACATTATTTTTAAAATAAATTTTAAAACTGTTTTAAGACGTACAGAAAAATTGCAAAAGTAGTACGGGTTTCACACCCAGGCTTCCCTATTGTTTTTTTTTTTAATTTTTATTATTGGTTGTTCAAAACATTACAAAGCTCTTGACATATATTAACATCTCACGTTAGTATGGTACATTTGTCACAAATAATTGATACTGGTACAATTTGTTTATTAATGCTCATACTTTATACAAATTTTCTTACCTTTTGCCAATGTCCCTTTTCCCTTTCCAGAATTTCATCCAGGATACTGTATTGTGTTTAGTCCTCATTTCTTAGACTCTTCTGGATTGTGACTGTTTCTCAGACTTTCCTTGTTTTTCTTGACCTTAGAAATTTACAGAGTACTGGCCACATATTTTATAAAAAGTCCCTCAATTTGGGTTTGTATTATGGTTTTATCCCAACTATAGTGGGGTAATGGACTCTTTAGAAAAAAAGATTGCAGTGGTGCCATTACAAGATGTAGGTTTGTGAGTAGGCAGGGACCACAGAACCATAGCATCATTCTCATCATGCACTTAGTGTATCAGGGCACATACTGTGGACATGCTCATCAATGTTAATGTTAACTCTGATATTCTGGAAAAAAAATCAATATTTGCCATTTTTTCCACCATAAAGTTGCTCTTCTCCCCACTTTTCATAATGTAGCTTTTGAAGAGACATTACAATGTGGAGCCTACAGTTAAGGGGAATCATGCCCTATCTCTTTTAAGCCCAAGTGTCTGCATAAATTACTTGGACTGTCTCTACACAAGAAATGGAAAATTTGTTCATTCCCTCCTACTTAGTTCTTTATTCATTCATTTACAACAATGTGGATGAATGTATTTATTTTATACTCTGAGTCTATTATCCAATACTACTATATTTATTTTGATGCTCAAATTGTTCCATCTTTGGTCATGAGAAGCTCTTATATTTAGCTCCTGTATATTTTAACAGAGTCCTATCATCATGGAATTCCTAAAGCACTTCTTTAATATTTTTCCAAAAAATGTATAAGATTCTGTGGATTCATTTAGTTTCTGTTTTTGCCCCAGCCCTAGAATGCTTCATTTCTTCAAGAAATTCTGATTCTTTTACTGAAAAATAATGTTAGAAACTAAGGTGCTGGGTGTGCTAGTTGTTAGCAGGTTGTCGTTGTTTCTAAGACCTCTCACCTCACAGAGCAAGAAAATACACGTGTGTGTGTGTGTGTGTGTGTGTGTGTGTGTGTGTGTTCTGATTGCCTCTATTCATTCCATTAGTGAGAGGGATCTCCCAACCATAAATAGTGTGATATGTCCAATATGTGAGACTCCACGCTGTACAAATGGCATTGGTGGGGATTTATTATTTGCATATGATAGTCTGGAGGAGGAGGGCAGTGCACAGAATTCAGGGCCACCCAGCAATGGCACTCAGGAGCAGTGAAGAAGCAGGGGCTGTGGGAAGCAGGCTTTGCAGTGTTAAGAAGGTTGGATGCTCACTGTCCCTGAAGGAGCTTTGTTTAAATCATTCCATAAGCTGGTCAGCAGATAAAAACTGTCACATGGAACAGGGAGATGAGGAGGAGGGGAGGGAAAGAACAAGTTACAGGGGATGGAAATTGAGCAAATTTTATTCAAGGCATGTATGATTATGTAAAAATGAACCCCACTACTATGTACAACTATAATACACTAATAGTTTAATGTTTTAAAAATATTGAAACAAAACTGTTACATTGAGGAACAGGTGACATACAACTGATCTAACTGATAAAGAAACTAGCCAGTTACCAGGTGAAAAGCATTTCCCTGCCGATGGCAGGTCATACAGGGTTGGAACAGAGGGCCTCATAATGAGGCCACTGGGCTCTGGGAAAGCATCAAAAATTGAAGAAAGCACTTAAAATTTTAGGTCCTGTAATACAGTGCATCTTTACTAATCCGTGTGTGTATACGTATCTATAAATATCTGAAGTTGTATCACTTGCAAAAATAAAACAATGCATATTATTGAAGATAAATCTACCTTCAAATAATGTAAAATTGTCTCAATAATTTGATAAATATGGACTTGTGGGGTCAACTGAATGCATATCATAAATCATTAGATTCATAATGCCAACTATGTCTCTGAAAAATTTATCCACATTAACTTTGTTGCTAGAATATCTGATATACACTTTTACAATGTCTTATAAATCTTGTCCATTAAATGTAAATGTTTTAAAATTTAATGCCCTAGATTTTCACTTGAAAATTATAGCATTTGCACTCTCCTGTGATTGTAAAGAGTTTCTGGATAATATCTAATACAATAATTGTCTTGGAAATTTTTTTTTTACTGCAGTAAGAACACTGAACAAGAGATTCACTCTCTTAATCAACATCTTTCATCAATGTTTTGTTCAAGATCCTCTCAATCTGCTGTTGAATGAAGTTTGCTAGAATTTTATGAGGATTTTTGCATTCATGTTCATCAGAGATATTGACCTGTAGTTTTCTTTTAGTGTCTTTGTGTTGCTTTGGTATCAGGGTAATACTGTCTTCATAAAACGAGTTTGAAAGTACATTTGGAAAAAATTGAAAAGGGAAGTGTTAATTTCTCTTTAAATAGTTGATAGAAACCATTTGGTGTTGATCTTCTTTTATTGGGGGGATTTATGAGTATTAATATTATCAGTAGCAGAGATTTCTCACTTATTACCTTTCACCTAGAACCAAGTATTCAACCAAACAATCTTTTATTAAATTTTTTTTATTTCTATATGACAGTGGAATCCATTACAATTCTTGCTACATATATAGAGCACAATTTTTCATATCTCTGGTTGTATACAAATTCACACCAATTCGTGTCTTCATACATAAACTTTGTATAATAATGATCATCACATTCCACCATCATTAGTAACCCCATGCCCCCTCCCTTCCCCTCCAACCCCTCTGCCCTATCTAGAGTTCGTCTATTCCTCCCATGCTCCCTCTCCATATCCCACTTTGAATCAGCCTCCTTATATTAAAGAAAAAATTCAGCATTTGGGTTTTTTTTTTGGGATTGGCTAACTCACTTAGCATTATCTTCTCTAACTCCATCCATTTACCTTCTCTTTTATTGCTGAGTAATATTCCATTGTTTATATATGCCTATTGAAGGACATATAGGTTGGTTCCACAGTTTAGCTATTGTGAATTGTGCTGGTATAAACATTGATGTGGCTTCGTCCCTGTAGTGTGCTGTTTTTAAGTCCTTTGGATATAGATCAAGGAGAGGGATATAGCTGGGTCAAATAGTGGTTTCATTCCCAATTTTCCCAGAAATCTCCATGTTGCTTTCTATATTGGCTGCACCAATTTGCAGTCCCACCAGCAGTCTACCTTTTCCCCCACATCCTCACCAACACTTATTGTTATTTGTATGCATAATAGCTGCCATTCTGACTGGAGTGAGATGAAATCTAGAGTAGTTTTGAGTTGAATTTCTCTAATTGTTAATTATGATGAACATTTTTTCATGTATTTATACTACAGAGCAATAGTAACAAAAAACAGCATGGTATTGGCACCAAAACAGACTGGTAAACCAATGGTACAGAGTAGAGGACACAGACACTAACACACAAAACTACAATTATCTTATATTAGGCAAAGGTGCCAAGAACATGCACTGGAGAAAAGATAGCCTTTTCAACAAATGGTGCTAAGAAAACTGGAAATCCATATGCAACAAAATGAAATTAAACTCCTATCTCTCACCGTGCACAAAACTCAACTCAAATGGATCAAAGACTTAGGAATACAACCAGAGACCCTGTGTCTAATAGAAGAAAAAGTAGGCTCTAATCTCCATCATGTGGGATTAGGCCCCAACTTCCTTAATAAGACTTCTGTGACGCAAGAATTAAGATCAAGAATCAATAAATGGGATGAATTCAAAGAGTTTCTTTTCAGCAAAAGAAACAATCTGTGAGGTGATTATAGAGCCTACGTCTTGGGAGCAAATCTTTACCCCTCACAAATCAGATAAAGCACTAATCTCTAGGGTATATAAAGAACTCAAAAAGCTAAACACCAATAAAACAAATAACCCAATCAATAAATGGGCCAAGGACCTGAAGAGATACTTCTCAGAAAATGATGTACGATCAACCAAATTATCTTTACTAACTTTTCTTTCAAAGTATATTTGCAACTGATTCAACTTTCTGTGGTCTTGGTTTTATGATAGGCATTTCCTTTTAATTATGCCAACTTGGGCTGGGTCCTGGCTTTTCCTGTTCCCTCTGGACTGCCAAACAGTGGAAACCAAAGCTAAATATTGATCATTTGCTCACTTTCCTTCAAGACATGAGCTTTGGTAAGACTTTCCTCTTTAGTTTGGTCCAGGGAATATTATGTCATTTCAATTGTAACCTCATAACACCTACAATTCAAGTTTATTTTCTTGGGTTACAAACCAACCCCAGTCTTTGGCTTTGAACAATGAAGAGGGCTCACATGGAAACTTTCTGGTGCTAATTATTCATTAGATGCTCTACTCATCTGGCTTCCAAACTGCATCTGGGAAAACCCCTAGATTCTATGCTGTTTTTAAAAAGGATGTTTTTGTTTATCTCTTCACGGCCTATTGATGTTTTGTTTTCTGTATATATTGAGGCCAAATATACATCAGACAGATCTAGGACATATTTTAAATAATATTTTTATAACTTGATGGCCTAGCTGAAAAGCTAAAATGTAGAGCCTAAGAATAAAAAAAAATTAACAACAACAACAAAAAAAGAACTCCAACAGCCACCAAAACAACAAAACTCTGTTTTAAAAGTGTATTTCAAAATTCTATCACATTATTATTCATATAATTTGAATCATAAAATTCTTATTTAAGTTATAGAAACTTTAGGACAATAACAATACTGAGTAACAATCATTTTAACAATGATTTAAATAAACACTCTTTTTTAGCTCATATGAGGTTTTGTCTTGTGAGAAATAAATATAAGGGGAATCTGTTGATATCCTTTACAGGACTTCAATTAAAATAGGGTGGTATAGGAAATAAGTATTAGGTAGACATGCTGTAAATATTGGTACTATTTCAGAAAGAATGTTTCTTATTAATTTGATAAGCTACATAAACCAAATCAGAAATAGCTCTTCCATTCTCTTAGTAGGAACCTCCCTCATCCAGCCTTGTTATCAACCCCAAATTACCACATACACATTTGGGGAAAAAAATGCATCATGAATATGTTTGTTCTCCAATAAAGTATAGAGAGTGATGGGCAAGAGATTGGGGGGAAGAAAGTCATGATGCAGGCACATGTGCTATGGTGAATTACCCAGGAGGATTACAGAGCTTCTCTATGGACACAGCCTTCAATATTCTCTGCCTTTGAGAAAACGCTAGTCCTTTTCTGGTGGTGTGAACATGGAGCCCACTGATTCTAATCAATGCACTGCAGTTGCTGAATACATGCAAAGGAGAAATTAAAAATCCTCACTGCATAACTTATTGCTTGTTTCTTTTGGATTCTGAAAATTATCATCCACAATTGTGACAACATGATTAATAGCAAAATATGAAAAATTATTTCTCAATACATGAAAGCTTTGTTACAAACAATTCATTACTATGATTGAAGACAGATAATAACTCTTTAAAAAGTAAGTTGGAAAAAATATTGAGTCAGTTAATTTGTCAAAATATCGTCAGCTTTGTTACTATATATAGTATATTTGTAAAAGGGTAAACTTTTTATGTAGCTTTTTTCTAAATAAATTGTTAGGGATGAAATAGAACTGATAAGCAACAACTGAATGGCAAGTAGTTAAAAGACCCCAAAACATTACTTTTTAAAGAGTGTATAAAATATTGAGTCACTACAAGAATTGTATGTTATGTGTTGGTTTGCAAAAATAAAAATATAAATTAAATCCATGTACCACTATGCATTTAAAGAAAATATTTCATTTAAATTAAAGCCATTTTTACGCCCTTATCTGATTCTAGAGGCACTCCTAGAGGCAAATCTGCTTTTCTTTGTTTCATGATGTGTATTTGTTCTGCTAAACAATATATTCTTTACATGGCCTCCAAATGGAGTCTTTTGCTCTAACAGTATGTTCTTGAAATATGTCTATGATACAACAATTTATTTCCTTTACTTCTTATTGTTTCATATTTATGAATATAGTTTAACTATCCTTCTTACACTAGGCATTTTCTTTCTTCTAAATATGAGCTATTATAATCAGTCAACAAAAAATGTTCAACATCACTAGAAATTAGAGAAATGCGAATTAAAACTACACTGAGATTTCATCTCACTTTAGTCAGAATGGCAATTATCAAGAATATAAGAAATAATTAATGTAGGCAAGGATATAGAGGGAAAGGTACACTCATACATTGCTGGTGGGACTGCAAGTTGATGCAACCACTCTGGAAAGCAGTATGGAGATTCCTCAGAAAATTTGGAATGACCTAGTTATCCCACTCCTTGGTGTATACCCATAGGACTTAAAATCATCATACTATAATGACACAACCATATCAATGTTTGTAGCATCAATTCACAGTAGTTAAGCTATGAAACCAATCTAGGTGCCCTTCAACAGATGAATGGATAAAAAAAGTGGTACACAACAGAATATTACTCATCCATAAAAAAGAATCAAATAATGGCAATTACCAGTAAATGGATGAAACTGGAGACTATCATGATGAGTGAAATAAGCCAATCCCCCCAAAACCAAAGGTCAAATGTTCTCTCTGATATGTGGATGCTGACTCACAATTAGGGGAGGTTGGGGTGGGGGTTCACTGCGGACAGGGTGGAGTGGGGGAAGGTGGGGGTTGGGAATGGGAAAGACAGTAGAATGAATTAGACATAACTTTCCTATGTTCATGTATGAATATGTGACCAGTTTAACTCCACATCATGTTCAACCACAAAAATGAAAAGTTATACTCCATGTATATATGATATGTCAAAATAATTCTTCTGTCATGTATATATAAAAACATACAAAATACATTCTTCTGAAATGTATATCTAAATATAACAAATTAAAAATACAAAATAAATAAATATGAACTATTAGAAAGTCCTATTATTACCATGATTATGCATGTTTCTATTTAAAATAAGCAAGTTTCTTTGATGTATATACCTTAAAGAGAAACTGATAGGTCATAGACTACCAACATCTTTATCACCTAATGACAAGGTTGTACCAACTCTAATAATAAGAATTCTATGTGTTTGACAAAATCTACTACAGTCAGCCTTCGTATTTATAGTCATGCCTGTGTTTCAATAATGACGTCATAATGTGGCTTTAATTTGCCACCCCCTTAAACCTGTTAGGTTTATCTCTTTTATTGGACATAGATATTTTCCTATGTAAATTATTTTTAAAATTTCATTCAACTTGTCATTTCATACTAATTTGTATGAGTTTTTATTATTTTTTTAGATCTAGCAAATAAACATCTTTTTGACATTCTTAGTTTTAACATAACCCAATGTCTCAGTCTTAAAGTTTCCAATAGTTACAATTTGTTCATTTTTTAAGAAAAATTTTAACCATACAGGTCATGAACAAAAACTTCTAGTCTTTTCTAGTCTAATTATATTTAAAAGTTAGAGCTACATTCCACTTGAGATAAACTTTTGTGCATGATGTAAGGCAACAGACACATTTTAATTTCTAGATCCTTAATTATACTAATTTTTACAATTGTCCTAGCATTATTTAAAGTGTTATTCTTTTTTCCATTTTCTACAGTATCCAAATGTCGTAAAAGACCCTTTACATAGTGCTTGTTTTTGATGCCCTATTTCTTTCTATTTTTATATGCATCTGTCCTTCCTTCAATAACTTTGTAACTTCTCACCTTGTTATTCTTTGTTGTGCCCCTACAATTCCCTATTAAAAAGTTTCCAAAGATTCATACCAAAAAAAGATACTATATTTGAACTGTGATGTCATTAAATATAGGAATTAATTTTAAAAGGTGTCCTGTTTAAAATATTTGTCATCAAATCTATGACCAGTTTTTGTTTTGTATCTTCTTTTCTTGAGAGTCTGGGTAGGTCAGCTCCATGAACCTGCTTTTGTTGTCAATGATTATTTTGTTGTTGCCCTCTTTGTGTGTGTATATATCACTAGTTACGGCTCTTATTACTACTGTTTCCTCCTTTCTGCTTCTTTTGGGTTTAATTTGCTTTTTTTTTTTTTTTTTTTTTTGATAGCTTTTAAAGGTGAAGCTTAGATAATTTATCTGAGGTGTTTCTCCTTTCTCATAAAAAAAAAATCAAGGTCTTAAATTTCCATCTAAGCATTTCTTTAGCTGCCGTATGCATTTTATGTTGTGCTTTCGTGACATTTAGCTCTGTTTCAGAAATTCTCTTGATTTTTTTTTTCATGGACTGATGGATTATTTAGAAGTGTTTTGTTTAATTTTCAACTACTGGGGAATTTTCCAAATAGCTTTGTCAAATCTTAATTTAGATCTGTTCTAGTACCAGAATATGTTAAAATATAACCTTTTAAATTTTATTATATACCGTAATATAGTTTATCTTGGTAAATGTTCTGTTTGCAGTTGGAAAGAAAGTTTATTCTGTTATCATGAGGTGGAGATTCCTGAAAATGGCAAGTAGGTCAGGCTAGTTGATACTGTTGTCGAGTCTTCTCCAGGTTTCACTTATTTTGTGTCAACTTCTCATCTGTTAATGAGAGAGGAATGTTGAAGTCTGAACATAGATGCAGATTTTTCTATCATTTGCATCATTTCCTTTAGTTTTTGTTTCATGAATTCTGAAGTTTTATCCTCTTATTGTATTTACTGTGAAATGTATATCTTCGTTCCTGGGAATATGTCTTTTGGTGAAATCTCCTTTGATATTCATTGAGGCATTCCACCTTTATTTTTATTGGTATTTTTATTAGTGATTTCACCTTTTGACAGATTTATGTCATTTTGTTTATTTTGTTGTTGTTGTTATTTGGGCATATATGGTAGAGGTCTGCCTTTCAATTGGAATGTTTTCCCATTTTCTTTGACTATGGTTAATTCATATAAATGGCTTTAACTTACCAGCTTGCTATTTGTTTTCTCTTTGCCCCATCTGTTCTTTGCTATTTCTTCTACATTTTATGTCTACTTTTGTATTTTAAAATCATTTCAACTACATTATTGGCCCGTTACATATACTAGCTTATTCTTCAAAAAACAACAGTTTCTCTAGTGCCTACATGTTTTGATTATCATGATGTACTTTCAAATAACAACATGAAATAAGAGAATGTTAAAACTATCCAACAATTTCTTTTCTCCAGCTTTCATGTCATTTGTATCATATATTTTGTTTCTACATTTTTAAATCTTTTAAAAGATCTAGAAATTTCATACTTGAATCAATTTCTCTCTTCTAATATTCTTTTTTTATAATCCAAAATTCATTCTACCGGTATTTTTCTTATACATGAAGAATTTCTTTAACATTTCCTTTAGTAGTAGTCGAACAATGATTAATTTCTTTCAACTTTAGATTATCTAGGAAAAAAGTAATTTTTCTTCACTTTGAAAGTTAATTGTGCTGGTTAATGTGTTCTAGATTTTGTTCTTTAATTAGTGAAAGGATCTTAATCTAATTCTTAAAATTGTGTGATTTAAATAATTTTTTAAATAATGTATAGAATAATTGAAAATACAATATAGAATATGTGAATACTATTTTCTATTTTCTGGATAAATTTTTAAAATTAAATTTAAGCTTTGTTCCTCCTAAGAATTCTTAAAAGTATTAAACTGGGGCTGCTGTTTTCTTAGAAGATTTTTAACTTGTAATTTTAAAACACTGTTTGATCAAGGCAAAAAGTAAATTCTGAATCCCTTTTATCTGGCACTGTCCTAAATTCTGGATATATACCAGGTATAGAACAATAAATCACTGCCCTGAGGAGTTCGCTCCAGTAGAGATATATTCAGATATGAAAACAAAGAGTTCAACAGAGAAGTGAGTTGGACTATAGAGGAAATAAAATTACTCATGAGTTGATCATTTTTTAATCTAAGTGATGAGTTCTTGGGATTCCTTCTATTATTTCTCTCTTTTTGTTTGTATTTAAAATGGTCTATGTTATCAATCTTTTTAAGTATCCAAAGAATGAATGCAGAGGTTGAAATTCAATGTTCTGAACATACACATCAAAAATAGTAATCATATGAGGTGATGGATATGCTCATTGTGATGTTCATTTCATAATATATGCATTCTCCAACACTGTACACTCTAAACCATTTTTATGTGTCAAAAATTAGCTTTTTAATTAAACTGAATGAATTAAACAAAACAAAAATGAATTAAACAAAAAAATTAAAATATTTCAGAAGTGAAAAGTAAACTTAAAAAATGGAGTCACCTAATAGAAAAAAGTCAAGCTTGTTTGGGGCTTCTTGGTTGCACTCTATAAACAGTGGATTTTGCCTAGGAATCTTCAAAAAATAGATGATCAAGATTTTTAAAATGAAACAATTAACACTCAAGTCTTAATGCTAAACAAGTAATTATTTATCTCCATGAATGTACAGGATGTTGTCACAAACTCATCTTTAAAAAAAATAGTGTAAGGATTTCTTCATCCTCCAAAAGCAAAGAATGGAGGGATTGGATTTTGGTTTAATATAGAAAATTCAGCTCTAGAATGCATTTTATTGTTGTAGAAATTACATGAATAAGAAAATGGAAAGACTGTGTCATATAATTCAAGTGTACCAATTTATTTTTTATAATGTTCTAAAAATATCAATTGAATATGAAGAAAACATTGTAAAGTAATGTGAGTTTTAAAGTGTTAAATATTTTAGTGATAAGAGCAAGAATATGTTAAAATGTAATAGAAATTAATAAATTCAGTTAGTGGATGAGAAACATCAGAAATATGTTATGAGAAACAAAAAATATACTTAAATTCTAATATTTTTCTTGTTAAAAATTCACTTTATTTTTTTCTGAAGAAATAGATAATTGAATATATTAAACAAAATTATCTATGAAATGAAAACTTTTAATACTATCTGAAGAAAAAAAATACATGAAACAGTTTGATCTTTCTTCCCAGCTAGCATCATAGATCCCTAAGAAATCATCTGACAAAACTGCAGCTCTTACAAAAGCAATATCACTGTTCTCAAATTACTAGTGGAAGAATTAAGAGTCATATATCAGAAGAGAAAAATAAACTGGTTTTGTTTAAGAAGCTTTTTGTTGTTGTTGTTAGATAAAGTTGAGTCTTAATTTTAATACTCTTTAAATCTCAGCTGCCTAAATTGTGAAATGCAGCATTGTCCTCAGAAATAAATTTCATATGGAGTAATTAAAAAAGGAATGAAAATGAATATTTACATATTTACTACTGAACCCTCATGAGGCTGTTTCCAAAGTGAATTATTTAATTAGGTATTTAACTACAGCAATAAAAATATAATAATCCAAATTTTTAAATTTTAAGTAGGGTCAATTTTAGTAACTTGTTAATTTTAGTAACTTTTCTATTTCTTGCTTTGAAATTATTCAAGAGCCATTCCTTGGTACCTATGGGAGTTGGTTTCAGGACACCATCACCCTCACGCAGATACCCAAATTCTTGGATGTTCAAAGCATAGTACAAAATGGTATAGGCACACTTTCTCATAAACTTTAAATCATTTATACGTTTCTTAACAATGCCTAACAAATGTAAATGCTATCTAAACAGTTGTAATATTGTATTGTTAGAGAATAATTGCAAGAAAAAAGTCTGTACATGGTCAATAAAGACAAAATGTTTCCTAATATTTTTGATCCATGGTTGATCAAAACCACAGAAATAGAATCATGAATACAGAAGGCTGACTGGATTCTTGTTAGCCATTTGTATGTATCAAATCTATGTTGGTCCTTCTTTTTTTACTTATGATATTGGTAATAATTAATTTTATATATTTCTTGGATTCTGAATTACCCCAACTCTATTTGTCCCTCTCCCATATAATTATTGACATGTATTTTTACTTCTAATTTAGTCACCACAAAGTATTATTTTTCAATTTTCTGTGAACTTCCATGTAACCATATTCAAATGTCCCAATTATTTTTGGTCTTCATCTCTCTCTAGATTAAGGAAGGAGGGATAATATGGGCTCATTTAAAAATTTTTGTAATGGGTTAAGTACTGTGCCATTAATATTTGATTCAAATTTATTGCTGCTTTATAGATGATATGCTACCCCTTTTTAAAATTCCTTTTATGGTTTTATAGTTCCTCAGTGATATTTTAACTTTAATTATGGAGAATATTTTCAATGGCCATAGAATTCTAGGTTGAAACATAATATATGCTTTCATCCTCTTAAAGTTGTTTCACCATCATATTATTTTCCTTTCTTTCTCTTGACAACATCTTTTAGTCGAATGTCAATGTAAACAGTAATTATAGGGCTGGGGTTGTGGCTCAGCAATAGAACGCTCGCCTAGCATGTGTGAGTCCCTGGGTTCGATCCTCAGCACCACATAAAAATAAATAAATAAAGGTATTGTGTCCAACTACAACTAAATATAT
The DNA here is from genome assembly GCF_048772815.1 of Callospermophilus lateralis. Taxonomy (NCBI): domain Eukaryota; kingdom Metazoa; phylum Chordata; class Mammalia; order Rodentia; family Sciuridae; genus Callospermophilus; species Callospermophilus lateralis. The sequence goes on along the minus strand of NC_135319.1, from coordinate 54,743,904 downwards.
ATATATATATATATATATATATATATATATATATATATGCAATTCAAGTATTTTAAAGCCCATATCTAATATCTCCAATATCTCCAATAACTGGATCATCTAAAGGTATGTTTCTATTGTCTGTTTTTTTCTCTTTCTCTTAATGTTATTTTTAATAAGCTCCTGTTGCAATATAAGCAATCCCAAAATGAGTTTGTACTATTGTTCTTGAGTCTCTCAATCATCTCATTTGTAGTATTTATCTCAGTTGGGCTCCCACACTGTCACCAGCAGTCAGCTTGTTGTAAGGTTGGTGTTATCTGGTGATTATGGCTTAATTCTTTCATATATTTATAGTAAACCCAACACTGATCTGGATGACCTTAACCAAGACATATGGTGTATCATTCCCCCAACATTTTAGCCCAGTCTATTCAGTTGGTGCTGACAGAGATCAGAGAGATAGAGAGAAATGCATAAATTTTCTTGACTTCTAAACTTGTAACAGAAACATCACTTCTGCCATTTTTATCGACTGCATCTATACACAATGCCAGTCATTGTGTATAAAACATTATGGGGTCATTGATGTTATCTTCTTGCAGAAAGTCTTCTTACAGAAGAAAAGAAGTTAGAAGCCAGTAGAAAATACTGGATTTGCATTCACATACCTTCTAAAGGACTTGTATCCAGAATATACAAAAGAACCCTCAAAACTTAACCATAATAAAAGCAACCCAACCTGTACTCTCCGAAAAATGAGAAATTATACCCTATTTGATTCAAATTGTATTGTCATGTGCAACTAATAAAAAAAAGTAAAAATAAATAGATAAATAAATAAATGCAACCCAGTTTTTTGTATTGTTTTGTTTTTAATGAGTGAAAGACTTAAGAAGGAGACGCTTCATACCAAAGAAGATACTGACATGGCTGGCAGGAAAACAAGCACTTGAAAAGATGTCAATCACAGCGAGGATAACTCTTCAATTTAACCCTTCGACTCCAGGTTAAATCTTCTGGCTCAAGGTAACCTAGTGCAATCCAAGACTCCCAGGCCCACATCATTCTAGCCCCAAATAATCATTTCCTCCTAAAGGTGCTCAGCAGGAACCTGTAAACAAGGAAGTTCAAGGAGATGAAGCCACTTACAGGTCCGTTTCAAAAAGTTGGAAACAAAGATTTCCAAATTGACTAATCACCTGAGAGAGCAGGACCATCCCACCAATCAGCAGCCAGGTTTTGTTCCAGTCAGCCAATAGAAGTAGAAGTACAGGATGAGAGGCGGTGCCTGTCTGGTCTCCATGGCAATTCCTGGTTGCTGGTGATTGCTGGTAATCCAAGAGTCAGTCCCGCCAGTAATACTAGAGGTGGGCAGGGAGTAGGAGGGAGAGGGGTAGAGGGGAAGTGGTGGGGCATGTAGGGTGTCATGGGGGGCAGAGAGGATGCTAACAAGTGGACAGAAAAGTATTTAGAGGGGCACATGTGTAGGAGAATAGGGAGGCTATTCTAAGTGGATAGAAGAGTTGAAAGAGTCAGCAAGCTGGTTTGAGGGGTAGAAACAAGGGGTTAGAGGAAGTCATGGTCAGATTTATAAGGAAGCAGAAAAGAGGCTATGGATAGAAAGGGAGAGGAGTCATAGTTTACAGGTGGTTTGAGAAATGTCTTAGAGGAGCCAAGTGAGGGGCTTGGTGGGGAGTGGAGGAATTTGTGGGTAAACAGTAATGGGTTGGAGCAGAATCCTGACAGATTTTATAGGGAAAAGTGGGTTGTGGGTATTATAAGAGAGTCATGAGAGTGTGATTGTGAACTTAGAAGTTTTATAGGGTGAGAATTTCAGAAGGGAAAAATGAGTTTATAATGGAGATTTTTACAGATGAAAAGTGATAATATAAGGGTCTTATTTGTAGGATGTGTTATGGGGCAAAGAGAAGGCTTTTTATGGGGGGACAATAGCAGTGTTATAGAAACAAAATTTTTATAAGTGGAGGCTTTAGGGAGTAAGGGTCCTCATAGTCAGAGATTTGGGCAGGGGTAATAGCAGAGGCCATCTAAGAAATGCTGGAGGAGATCTTCAAAGCAATTGCAGAGGACAAGGAGGAAGTCTTAGAATACAGGGAAAGGGCTACAGGGAAAGAGCAGGACTATAGGGCACAGAAGGTGGAGAGTTCTAATGGACAGGGAGGTTCTAAATGGGATAGAGAAAAGTTGGAGATGATGTGGTGACAGTTAGATGGAGCGGAAGATTTTAAAGGGAGTCAATGAAGATGGTATAGGAGGCAAGGAAAAATGAGTTAAGGTGAAATGTGAGGGAGCAGGAAGGGGTAGTAGAGAAGCCATATTCAACCTAACCCACTCTCTGCTCCCAGGTGTTTGAGCAAATGATTACAAATGAGGCCAATAAAGACAAGGACGAGGAAGAGGAAGAGAGAGAGTCTGACTCCTACATGTGGATGTCCATCTTGTCCCTCTTGTTTTGCCTTCCCTTAGGCGCAGCAGCTGTAATCTCATCTAGGCAGGTGGGAATCTGAATAGTACCAATCCTTATTTTCCCTCTACATCCTGGTCCTGACCCTGACTCAGCTTCTTCCTTGTTTTCCCTCGTTGCTAGGAGCCTGAGAGATGGCACTTCCTATAGGTTCAGACACCTAGGCTGGGTCCTTACAGACACACAGCCCACCCCAAACCAGTATCTCTTTTAAACTCATCTTTTCCTGTTTCTTGTCTCCCCTGAAACTCAGGTGAAATGCTACAATCAATTGAGATACTATGACAAGGCAGCTGAGTCCTCCAATCAAGCCTTTTGTTTGGCTCTCACAGGCATTATTTTGGGTACGTTCCCGATCCCCTTATTAGTGTTTACACTGCATTTCTTTAATTGACCTCTGTTCCAGTACATGAACAACCAACTAAATACATGCTATATTGTAACTTTGTCCTGGCTGTGAGTATCTCTTTGGACAGAGTAGGGCCCCTGCTTCAATGTCTGGAATACCAGGTTATTTGAGATCAGGAAAAAAAAACAAAAGCTAAGATTTCTATTTTAGTCAACTTTTCATTGCTGTGACCAAAAGACAGGACAAAGAACAACTTAGCAGAGGAAAAGTTTATTTTGGCTCACAGTTTCAGAGGTTCATTTCAACCCTAGAGCTCTGGGCTTGAGGTGAGGCAGAACATCATGATGGAAGGGCGTGGCAAAGGAAAGCAGCTCAGAACATGGCAACCATAAAGAAAGTGAGTTCTGCTCACTAGTGCCGCAGTCTGGCTGGGCACAAATCAGGAGCCACTGAAGCAGGAACAAACGTTATTTTTGAACTGCAGGAAAACACTTCACCCACTCCCTGCTCCCCGGGGAATTCTCCCTTGCGGCTAGTCCAGGAACCCGCAGCTGGAAATATCTCTCCCGGAAACTCCTCCTCCTGCACTTCCCCAACCAATGGGAACTCTCGGGGAATCCCAGGAAATCCCCACAAGAACTCCAAAGTAGTGCGAAAACTCAAAAGTAGCGGCAGAGGCGGATAGTAATGCCTCGCCTGTCAATCAATACTGTTGGCAAAATGCCAGGGGCCATACAGACTCCGCCATGACCCTCAGCACACCAGGAACAAAATACTAACCACAAAGTCACGCCCTAATGACCTACTTCCCCCAGCCACAACATAATTGCTTATAGTTACCACCCAGTTAATCCTTATCAGTATATTACCCACTGATTAGGTAACATTTCTCATAATCTAATCATTTCACCTGTGAAAATTCTTGAATGGTCTCCCACATGAGTTTTGGGGATACCTCATAGCTAAACCATAATATTCAACCCCAGGCTTCCAAGACCTCATGCTCATCTTACAATGCAAAATGCATTTAGTCATTTTTCAAGAGTTCCCATATCCTAACAGTTCCAGCATTACCCAAAACTCCAAGTTCAAAAATCTCACCTAGGACTCAAGGCAAATTCATGGATGTTTTTACATATAAAGATCATGTTTTTTCCTGTAGATAGGCAAGTCACATATACCAAATATATACTGGTACAGAGTAAATATTTCCATTCCACAAAGGAGAAACTGAGACATAGGAAGAAGGGATGGGACCAAAGCAAGACACAGATTCAGCTAGGCAAACACATCCTATAGATCAATATACAGCATCCGGGACACATGACATATTCTCCAAAAGGCTTGTGTAACTCTGCCCCTATGACCTTGTGGATTACAGTCCACATGGCCTTGCTCTTGGCTTGCCTGCTCCATTGCTGTAACCATCCTCAGTAGGTGTTCCACATTCCTGGCAACTTTTAATCTCAGTGTTCTCCACTGCCACTTTGATTTCCTTTTCATATCTTTACACATCACTCTCTCAGGGGCTTCCTACAGAGATTCTGATCCTGCTACATTTCACCTTGCCACCCAGGCCTTCCTTTGAAATCTTAATGGATGCTTCCATGACCCTCTACCTCCAACATCCTGCATTCCTATAAAATTAGAATCATGTGGTCAATTCCAAGGTCGGCCACCATCATGAGCTGTAGCCAAGCTTCCTTGGATCACAGCTGCAGAAGCCTCTGTGTCATTCCACACAGTGAATCAATGTCCCAGGCACCTGATATGCAAAGAGGGTGCCCCCATGGTCTCTCCTCAACAAAATTTTTACTTTTACACCCTTGAGCCTGAGATGGGTGTGGTCTTGTCAGTTCCTGAGATGCCTTCAAATCATCTTTTCTATTGTCTTTTTATAAAATACTTAGCATCTCTTTAGTCCCTATGATCCCTTACCAAATATTTCTGGTCTGCGCTTTGCTCCTGATTATCACAGCAAACTTGGCAAAAAGCTGACAAGCAATATCCATGCCACCCCCGAATGCTGTGCTATCTTGAAATTTCCTCTGCCAGATTAATCAGTCAATCACTTTTAAATTCAGACTCACAGATATTCTCAGGCTATAGGCAAAATGTAGACAACTTATTTGCCAGAGTGGAACATAAATGACCTCTAGTCCAATTTCCAACAGAGTTGTCTTCCTTCTTTGAAACTTCATGAGCCAGTCTTTACTGTTCACAGTCCTATCAGTATTTTAGTCTTCTGAGCTCCCATCAGAATTGCCCATTAAGCCCCACTTACAACATCTAAAGCTTTCCCAGCTTGTTTCTCTAAATTTTGAAAAATTCCTGTCAACCAGCTCTAAAAGCTTTTGAGTCACATGATCAGCTTAGTCACAGCAATGATCCCACTTCTCAGTAACCATTTCTGTTTTAGTCACCTTTTCATTGCTGTGACCAAAAGACCTGACAAAAAAAAATTAGTGGAGAAAAAGTTTATTTTGGCTCAGAAGTTCAGTCCCTGGTTGGTTGACACCATAGCTCTGGGCCTGAGGTGAGGCAGAATATCATGGCAGAAGGTAAATGAAAGCAAATCAGGACATGGCAACCAGGAAGTAGAGAGTGAGCTACTCACCAGGGACAAAATATAAACCCAAATGCACACTCCTAATGACCTACTTCCTCTGGCTACATCATACCTTCCTAAAATTACCATACAATTAATCTATAGTGAATTAATTCACTCATTAGGTTACATCCTTCACAGTCAAATCATTTCAACTCTGAAGTAAATTCTCTCACACATCAGAGTTTGAGGGACATATCATATCTAAATCATAACATTTTCTTAATTATTAATGAAGAGTCTTCTTAAAACAGAGGACTTAAATTACTTTTGATTTGATTAGATTATTACTTTTGCTTTCAATATTTTCTGTCCTAATTCTCTAAACAGAGCTTCATTATTATAGAGAACAGGAAACTGCAGAAAAATAGAAATTATCTAACTCAAATTTGTGAATATTTGCATTTATATACTCACATGTTAAAAGTTCTGCCAAAGTATATAGAAGATTTTAATTAATGGGAATACATATCATAATAACAGATGATTTGACTTATGATAAACATTATGATGATATCTTAATCTACAATTCATCATTTTAAAACCTTGTAATTTATGAACCAAATGTAACTCTTTTGAAAGAATGGTCTGCATGTGGTTAAGATAATTGGAAAAGGAAGAGTAAAGAGCTAGGATTTGTCCCATCAGATGATACAACTCATTACAGATTATAACTTCCCCCTTCCCCCTGAAAAATGTGGTTCCTTCACTGAAAGGTGCCTAAAATAAATATTAGGTAGTGTTGAAACAAAATAATCTAAACATTAGATATGTGATAGAAGTTGTAGCAATTATCACTGGGGTAATTTTTACTGGCTTTTTAAACTTGAGTCACAATAGAAGAAAAATAGTTATGTTCCCTCATGCTATAGGTAGAAAAAAATGAAAGTTACAACTACAAAGTTAAGAGAAGAAAAACTAGGGAACTACCTTTAAAATCCATGGGAAAGAGAAAGCTTTTTTAAACAAATAGAATGTTAAATTTAACTACAACAAATTAGAAGCATTTAATTAAATAACAAATTTCTAAATAGTTAAATATAGAATGATAAATTTAGAGATATCTCCCTAGGTGAAACTAACATGAAACAAAGTAATAAATATTTGATAGCTCTTGACAAAGCAGGCAAAGGTAATAATTGGTAATAAGAATAAAATAAACTAATAATAAGACTAATAAGAATAAAAACAAACTCCAAGTGAGGAAGTCCAAAAGCTTATAATCATGTGACTCTTTTGTCTTTATCGGGAGAAACATAAAATATGAATGAGAATATATAACCTTGATATTGGCAAAAATTAAAATCAAAATAACATGGTGATTAAAATCAAAATAAAAATACTAAAATTTGTTATGCTATAGTTTGATTGGTAAATGTCCCCAAAGGCCCATGTGTTAATAGCTTGGTCCCCAGCTTGACACTTTTGAAAGACGGTGCAACTTTTAAGAGATAGGGCCTTGAGGGTGGCCATTCAGTCCCTGGGTATGTGCTCTCCAAAGACATAGTACAGTCCTACCTCCTTCTTCCTCTTTTTTAACTTCCTGGCTGTAGGGTGAGTGCTTTTGCTCTAGCGTGTGTTCTGTCTGAGGTGCTGCTTCACTATAGGCCCAGAGCAATGGGGCCAAGTGATCACAGATTGAAACCACTAAAATTGTGAGTCAAGATAAACATTTTATTTTCATAAGTTGATTATCTCAGGTATTTTTTTTGAAGTAGCACAAAACTAACACAAATTACTAGTCAAAATGTGAGGAAATAGGAATTCATATGCACTTTAATAGGAGTATACACCAACACAGAGGAGAGCAGTGTTTACTAGTGACAGCTGTTCCAATCCTGTTCTGGGAAGCATTTTAGGCCTAAGAAACTTTCTCAAGGATCCATTAAGGAAGATGCACCAAGAGGTGAATTGCAGCAAGGTAGTATCTAAAATGTGGTGTGTTTATTCATTATTAAACTATAGAATATGCAGAGTGGATTTACATTGTTCTATAAAAGCTAAAGTTGAGTTTATCAAAGAAAACAAAAGAAAAATATCTAAAAATTAATACCACTAGTGAAGTTAAACACCTATGGATACATAAAGAACCACCCTAAAAGAGAAAAATAAAACAAAAGCAAATACAAGGAAGTAAATAAATGAAATGAAAATATAAAATCAACATAGGCCAAAGTTGCTTCATTTGAAAAGCAACAAAATTGGCCAATCTTTAGGCAGATTGACTTAAGGAAAAGAAAAAAAATTCAAATTAGTAAAATAACGACTAAGAAAGGAGCTGCTACAACCAACATGATAGAAATAAAAGGATTATAAGGGAATACTAGGAACACTTAAATGCTAACAGATTGAGTGATGTGACTACCACAAGTTTAATCACCTGGATACTACGTGACTCTGTTCTTCCAATGAAGAAAGACATATTCCTACAATAATAGAAAACATCAAAATGAACTCAGGAGAAAATAGAAAATCTGAATATACGTAAGACAACAAAAATGTCACTCAAAGTCCAATGACTAAAAGTCCAAAGTCCAATGATGACTAGATGGCATCACTGATGAATTCTACCAAATATTCAAACATTAAACTAATACTTTACCAGACACTGCAAAACAGAAGAGCAGAAATCACCTTTCAATTTCCAAGAGGCCATTTTTATCCTAACACTAAAATCAGAGTAAGTTCATAAAAGGAAAAAAAAAATTGCAGCACACATTCATTATGAAAAATCCCAATAAAATACTAGCAAATGGAATGTGGCAACATACCAAAAGGATTATACACTGTGACCAAGAGGAATTTATCCTAGGAATAAAACATCCCAAAATCAATCAAGGTAGTATCACCTTAATAAAGAATAAATATCTTCACATGACATCTAAGTAGATGAAAAGAAAGCACTTACCAGAATGCTTTCAAGATAAAACCACTTACCAAATTAGGAAGAGAGAACAACGTCTTCAAATTGATAGGGAGGACAATAATTAAAACAAAATAAACAAACCAAAAAAATAAATAAATAAAATAAAACAAATGAACAACACTGTCAACATAATTAATGGTGAAAACATCCCAAGGTGGAGAATAAGACAAGAATGCCCACTCTTACTACTACATCTATTCATTGTATTGAAGGTTGTATCCAGGGCAATAAAAAGAGTAGGGAAAAAACAAAAACAAAAAAGAAACGACAAGCATCCTGAAAAAGTATCATAAAATAATCTGTATTTGCAGATGACATGGTAGTGTATACAGAAAATCTTGAAACATTTTTAAAAGAAACCATTAGAGCTAGCAAATGAGTTCAATAAAGTGGCAAAACACAAAGTCAGTACACAAAAATCAGTTGTATTTCTGTATACTAGTAATAATTCAAAAATGAAATTAACAGTGAATAAACTATTGAGGGATAAATTTAACAAAAGAAGTGCAAAACTTGTGCATGAAAAACCATGAGGCAGTGAAGAAAGGGGAGACAGTCTGTTTTCATGGATAAGAGGATGCAATGTGGTTAAGAGAACAATCACACTAATGGGTCAACAGATGCAACACAGTCACAATGACGGTCTCACCTGGTGTTTGTCCAGACATTTGCAAGCTGATCTTAAAATCCATAGGGAAATGCAAGGGTTTGACAACAGGCCAAAATAACTGAACAAACAAGGTTGAAGGGTATATACTTCCTGATTTTAAAACTTACTACAAGCTACATTAATGAGGACTATGTGGGGATACCATAAGATCAGAAATATGGAATAGAATTTAGAGTTCAGAAATAAACATATCTACTTCTTCACATCTCATGTTCAACAAGGGTATTCAAACAATTCAATGGGAAGAGGAATTTTTTCCATCAAACAGTGTTGAGAAAGCTGGATCTCCAATGCAAATAATAAAGCTGACTTGTTACCCAGCATATGTGCAAGAATAGATTACAAATGAAAATGGTTCATATATCTAAATGTAAGAGTTGCCAATCACCATAACCATTAAATAAATGAAGAAACTAATTAAAAATAAATGTAAGCGCGAACACTATAAAACTCTTAAACATACATATAAATCTTTGTGATCTTGCTTTAAAACAAAAGAGATAAAAATCTTGAAAAAAATATACACATATATCCAGAATATGTAAATAACATTTACAACTCAATTGATTAAAAACAAAAATAACCCACTTAAAAAATGGACCAAGAGGCCAGGTGCAGTGTCACACTCCTGTAAGTCTGAGGCAGGAGGAGGATCATGAGTTCAAAGCCAGCCTCAGCAATTTAGTGAGTCATTAAGCAACTCAATAAGACCCTGTCTCTAAATATAATACAAAATAGGGCTGGAGATGTGGCTCAGTGGTAGAGTGTACCTGAGTTCAATCCCCAGTATCTCCCATCCCTCCAAAATAGACCAAGAATTTCACTAGACATTTCTCCAAAGAAGATAGAACGATGGCCAATAAGCACTTGAGAGCACTTTACATCATTAGTTATTATGAAAATGCAAATCAAAACCACAATGAGATAATATCTTCCCTCCCACTCACTAGTATGGCTATAATCAAAAAGACAGACAATAACATGTTGACAAAGTTTGGAGAAATTAGAAGCCTAAGACATTGTTGGTGGGAATGTAAAAATATGCAGCCACTGTGGAAAACAGGCAGTTCCTGAAAAAGTGAAACATACACTTACTATATGACCTGAAACTTCAACTTCTAGGTAGTGTCCAAGAAAATAAAAAACATACGCACATAAAACATGTGTGAGCATTTCTAATAGCAGTATCTTATAATAGCCAGAAAGTAGAAATAATCTAAATGTTCATTAAGTGACAAATGGATGAACATGTATAATACAGCCAACCAATAGAATATGATTCATTCCTAAAAATGAAAAGAGAGATGATACATGCAAAGTATGGATGAGTCTTGAAATCATTATGCTAAAATGTTTATGAAAGAGGCCAAGTGCCAACATGCCATTCTAATCTGATTCTATTCAAATAAACTGTTCAGGACAGGCAAACCTGTGGAAACAAAAAGTAAAATAGTGGAAACCCAGATACAAGCAGGAAGGAGAAATACAGAATGACTGCTAATGCCTACAGGATGCTCCTTGGAGGTGCTGATTGAACAACCCTGAGAATATCTTTCAAAACACTCAATAGTGAATTTTAAAAAGAAAGTTCTAAAGTATGTGATGTATATCTGAAGAGATAAAAACAAAACTATAGATCTTTTTTTCACACTTTAAACTGGCAGAAATTAGATTCAAAGTGTAGATAATAAACCACTAGGATGGGTACTCATTTGGGGGAAGAGAAATATAGTATGTAGGCAGGAAGTAGAAAATTTTTGCTTTTCAAATGATAATCCCCACATCAGAAAGACTACACAGCCACTTAGGATGCTTTATTCAATTAACCAGTCAATGTTCAGTCTACTTATTTATTTCTGTTTTAATTTTATCACATCTACACTTATTCATAGTAATTTCATTTGTTTTCTTCAGCTGCTTTTTAAAAAAATTACATTTCCCAATTCTTGAATTTCAACTTTAGCCCATTTATTAAATTTATTTTAATTTATAAAAGAAGAGTTTAATACTATTAGTTTGCCTCATCAAACACTTGGGCTTCATTTAATAATCATCAGCAGTGTCTGTTCTTATAAACCTTTCAATTAAAATTTTTTGTTATAATCTCCTTGATATGAGTATTATTTTCTAGTTCTGTTTTAATCAGTATAATTTTTATATTTTTATTCTATTCTCTTTTTAGCACTATAGTCAGATATGCCTTATAAATTATAGTAATTCAACAGTTATACCTCTACAGTCAGATAATATAGCTTATATACTTTTTTTTTTTTTGTACTGGGGATTGAACTCAGGGGCATCGACCACTGAGCCACATCCCCAGCCCTATTTTATATTTTATTCAGAGACAGGGTCTCACTGAGTTGCTTAATACTTCACTTTTGCTGAGGCCGGTTTCGAACTCACAATCCTCTTGCCTCAGACTCCTGAGTCACTAGGATTACAGGCATGTGCCACCTTGCCCAGTGCTTATGTGATTTTTTGTGTTTTACTTAACAGCTGAATTTTAGAAATCTCTAAATTACTCCATTTTTTTGTCTTGAAAATAAGACCTTTTTGGTTCATAGAATCCAAAAATCAATGTTGTAGTAAATAAATCTACTATATTGTTCAGATATCCTTTATTTCTAGTTCATGTTCATGTGTTTGGTCTGTTCAACTTGGATGCTGACATTATGACTATATTTAAATCAATTTTTCTATTTTTAATTTCTTACAAAAATATATTTTTTTCAGACAACCAAAAAACTAATGAATTGCTCATTTTACTTGTCAACAGATAGAACGCAGACCCACATCCCCCCTCTCTGTTAATTTATGTAATGAATAAGTCCTCTCTTGAGGTCAGGATCAGAGGTCCAACTCCCACTAGCATCTAGATTTGACCACATATACACAGGTATTCATAGTGTTGTCTCTTGACCCGCTGAATGAGCCTCTTATATACTCAGCTGTTCATATTTAATAGAAAGTGAAGCACACATAGTGATTCTATTGCTTTACTTTTTAAAAGTGGGACAAAAGCACGGTTTTGTCATAATATCTAAACATGAGTATTCCTGTAAATGTGAATGTTCTGTGCAAAACTTGATTTGCTGTACTTCTACTACACCCTGCTATGCACAATAGTGACTTAGCAAACATAAGTACAATTATAAAAACAACAAACCAGAAACACAACTTCCAGCATTTTGATTTTTAATGAGTTTGGAAGAGATTAATCCTTACATGTACTTAGAATGCCAAGATTGAAAATGCCATTAAATGGGGACATCAAAAGTACAGGTGAGGGTATGTATATCTGCAGGATACACTGCAGGACCTCACAGACTGGAAAAAGCTTACATTAATTCCATTTTATTCTGTATTGAAGCAAAGACAAACAACTAATGCAATCTTCACCAAGTTTATCCTAGACTTCACATGGCTCACTTCTATTTATTTTTTAATAGCATAAAAGAATTTTAAGAATATTAAGAAATGTAGCTGAAATCAGTCTTGGGTACCTTCCTCATCTTGATACAAATCTGAAATGATTCAATAATCCCTACCAAAATTTCCCTGTCTTAGTCCATTTCCTGTTTGTAGAAATGATTCTAGGCAGCTTTTCCCACGGTATGTTTTGAGGAAAACTAGCTGAGGGGATCTTAACAGGTGAAAAACAGATCTGTGTTGAGTATGTTTGGAATGTACAAGGAGAGATTAGTGTCTGGACTGTAGACTTTCTCAGTCTTTGAGGTACCAAAATGCACATTCTAGAAAGATGCAGTGTACAGCATTTCCCAAATTCTCCGAATTCCTTTTTCTTGTGCGCGCGCGCGCGCGTGTGCACACACACACACACACACACACACACACACACACATATCTAGAGGGGCTAATGGCTCTGAGAATATTCTTTGGGAAATGCTATTCTAGCCAATTCATCCTGGTTCTAAACATTCCAGGGCTAAATTTAGCAACAGTTACCATTTTAATTCTGAAGTAGAAGAATCATTTTGCTTATAAGGTCAACTGCCATGATAACCTCCAGATTCTACTCCATGAGTATCCCTCCTAAAGCGACTAAGAACTAAATTTCATTTCTACTGAGAAATTCAAGGAAGTTATTCTCATGTGGATGATAATTATGGTCTTTCTAAGGTAATTCTTACATTCTTCCCCAAAATAGTAAAAATATAGGGATCTAATTATTTCTAGATCTTAGGATCTAGAATCATAATTATTTGGGGGAGAGGACATGTTATAATATCAATATAATTAACCCTATCAATAATAACGATAGTGGTGGTGGTAGTGGTGGTAGTACTAACTAAGCACTTAATCCTCATATTACTCTATGAATTTAGGATCTATTATTATACCTATTTTTAAAATAAGTACTCTGAGGTTTACAGAGATTAATTGATTTGCCAAGAGTGACAAAAAGGAGTAAGGGCAGAACCTGAAACCCATATCTGGCCCTATATCCCAATATATTCTAGTAGCAACACAAAAAGCAACTCTTATTGTACAGGAAAATTAGAGTGTATTTATACGAATTCAATGTAATTAAAATTTGTTTTTAGATTTCCTTTTGATAAAATTCCCATGTCTTTAAAGTAAATATGTTTTTTTTTTTTTTTAAGTAGAGAAAAATAGACTTTCATTTATCAATTACAGGTAATAAGGCCTTTCAGTGGGGGAGGATTTTAAAAATCTGCATCCAAGGTAGAGACATTCTCTATAGTTTCTAAACTGCAGAATGCTCATACTCTGAAACTTGTTTCTCAAAGAAATTTGTTTTCCCTTCTAAAGAAATGTTTTCCATAAAATCAAAGGGATTTTCTGCCTGAAAAACCTTTGAGAATCCAAGTTCCACAAGTAATCTTTCAGCTACAAATTCAATATACTGGCTCATCAAAACACAGTTCATCCTAATGAGGCCAACTGGCAAGTCTTCTGTTAAAAACTCCTGCTCAATTTTGACAGCATTAACAATGATCTCCCTCACCCTTTTCTTCTGAAGTCTTATTTACTAAGTACTGAAACATTAGGCAAGCAAAGTCATAGAGAAGTTCTTCATCTCTGTTGATCAGCTCATTCAGGGATGGGACCTCTCTTCTTTAACCAGAAAATAGCAGCAAAAGATCCTGAGAAGAAAATTCCTTCCACAGCACCGATGGCCACCACTCTTTTCCCAAAAGTAGACTTTCTATCTGCTATACATCACAGGGCCCAGTCTGTTTTTTTCTTAACATATGGCATTTTTTTAATTGCATTAAATAAAAATTCCCCTTTCTTGGGATCTCTGATTCAAGTATCTATTAGCAAACTGTATATCTTTGAGTGAACATTCTTTATGAGAATTTGAAAACCATAGAAACAGCAAGCCTCTGAAACTTGCACCTCCTGACTAAAGGTCTCCACCAAATTTTCATTTCCATTTCCATCACTGGTTGCAAAAAAAAAAAAAAAAAAAAAAAAAAAAAAAAAAAAAAAGCTAAGATATGAGAGAGAAATTCTCATCTGATTTAAGCTTGTTCTAGTGAAGGAGACCCTTTAATAAGTCAACCTCTTCTGCTGTCCAGAAGGATGCCTGTGCCTGTTCATACATTTTCCAAATATCAGGGTACTGAATTGGAAATATGACAAATTGGCAAGCACTCTTTCCTAACAACGGCTCTTCATTAGACTTCACTTCCTTTTCATTGTTATCTGTTGGTAACCTCTCATCCTGCTAGGACATGGCCGTTTCCAGTCTTTCCAGGTCACTCATCGCAGAGCTACTAGAGCGTAGCAGGTCAGCACTCAACTAGGACAGGCTCCAGGTGGCCTCATGGCTCACTTTTAATTTTGAAAAAAATAGTTTAACTCAAACCTTTCTCCACTGAGAAAATTAACTTCGTAAGAAAAAAAAAAAAAGAAAGTTGTTTTTTTTTTTTTTCCAAATGGACAATGTGGTATAAAAATGTCAGTCCTGCTCTTCTGTATTTACTTAACTAGGAAATTTTTTTTTCATAATTTTCTCATTTGCTGTGCTACAAATGTCCCTTCTTGCCCATGACAATGAAGAGAACCCTCTTACTAGAGCTATCTATGCTAGCTAGTTCTTTTATTAACTTATATCCCCTCCTTTCTTCTCTGGAAGATCCCTGCCTGAAGTAGCCTAACTTTTCAAAGTCTTCTTCATTATTCTATTAGTTGATGTTTTCACAATAGCCTACAATAGGGTAACTGTATTTTAGAAAAAGAGCAAGACTTTCTCTCTACATGCAATCTGGTGATCTTTCCAGAGTCCTGGAAAAATAGATTTCTTATATGTTTTATATGCCATTAATGCAAAGTAGCAAAGAAGAAAAAAATCATATATCAATCAATGTTGGAGTCATTTTCCCTATAATTCCCTTAACAATTATCCCCCTTAAGAGAAACATACCCAAGGTACTGCTAAGTTTAGGTTAGACATTACATATATTTTGGGTTAAACTGCATCAAAAATAATAAAAAATTTACCAATTATTTATGTACAATGTATGTAGATACTAAGTAAAAATATAACTCTTAGATTAATATGCAAAATATACATAGATGTTCAGTGCGCATATACAGTCTGCCCTCCATATCCTTGTTTTCTGCATATGAACATTCAACTGCCCTAGAATTGAAAATATTAGAGATGTTAGGTTGTTGCTGACTTGTACTGTGTAGTTAGGTTGGCTGGCTGTATCTGTCCTGAACTTGTACAGGTTTTTGTTGTTGTTGTTCAAATTCCCTAAACAATATCATGTAACTACTCTTTCAGTAATGTTTACATAGTATTAGGCATTAGCAATATTGTGTAACTACTTTTGATAATGTTTACATTGTTTTAGGTTTTAGGTTGTATACATAATCTAGATATGACAACCTACACAGGAACATACATGTAGGTTATATGTAAGTACTATGCCATTTTACATAAAGACTTGGTCATCTGAGGATTTTGATAACCATGGGGGTACCGAGATCAATCCCTCATGATATCAAGGGACCATTACGTAGGAACACACATATATCCACATGTGTAGGCAGTATACACAATTTTCAGTACTATCTACTTCTGTTCACTTACTCTTTTAAATATTTACCAAATGTCTTCTATGTGCTGTGTGCCATTTCAAGTGAACAAAACTAACAAAAATCCTGCCCTTATAATGCTTATGAACTAATGAAAGAGGAAACATATTAAACATTACACATACTAAATGAATTAATAGTAAGTTAAAAAGAGATAAATTTGGGATAAGCAGAATGGTTTTACAATTTTAAATATGGGAAACAAGGCACATTTGTTGAGGGGGTGACATTTGATATAGCTATTATTAGACCCTTAATCTTCGGAGAGAAAAAGGAAATATTAATACAATGAATGATAAAAGTCACTTCCCTCTTTTTTATTCTGTCTCCTTAGGAGTTTATGGGTTAGATTGGTATTGTACCCACATTTTAAACATGTAAGTCATTGCCTACCTGTAATTATGTATTCCCTTGTCTTCCATATAAGTGGGATGCTGAGAGTGGCAACTTGATAAGCAGTGACAGGCACACCTGGGTCACTTTTGATTAGCCATACATGAACAAGCTCATCCCGACCCCACTGCTGAGTAGAAGGTCACCTCATATAAGAAGGCTTCTCTGTGTGGACAAAACTGACACTCCCTGTTTGAAAACCAAGATACAGCCAAGGAAGAAACAAGGAAAACAATCCTATTCATAATAATCTCAAAACAAAACAAAAACAACAACCACCAGGGGAATTAATCTAACCAAGGAGGCAAAAGAGCTCTACAATGAAAATTATAGAACATTGATGAAAAAAATTGAAGAAGAACTTAGAAGATGAAAACATGCCATGTTCTTGGATAGGAAGAATTAAGATTATCAAAATAGCCATACTACTCAAAAGCAGTATATCTGTATTCCAAGCAATCTGCATCAAAATACCAATGGTATTCTTCAAGAAATTAGAGAAAATAATTTTTAAATTCATTTGGAAGAATAAGAGACTCAGAGTAGCCAAAGCAATACTAAGAAAGAAAAGCAAAATAGGAGGCATAATAATACCTTATCTGAAAATCATACTACAGAGCTGTAGTAACAAAAACAGCATAGTATTGACATCAAAATAGACATGAATATTAATGGAACTGAATAGAAGACAAAAGAGACAAATCCACATACCTATAGCCATCTGATAATTGATAAAGAGGCCAATTTACATTTTGGAGAAAAGACAGCCTTTCTAACAAATGGTGTTGGGAAAATTGGAAAGCTATAGGTAGAAAAATAAAACTAGACCCCTATCTCTCACCCTGCATACAACTCAAATAGAAATGGATCAAAGACTTAGGAATTAAACCAGAAATTTTACTACTACTAGAAGAAAACATAGGGCCAACGCTCCATCATACAGGTGCTGGTGCCAACTTCCTTAATATGACTCCCAAAGCACAAGAAATAAAACCAAGAATCAATGAGTTGGATGTCATCAAACTAAAAAACTTCTGTGCAGCAAAGGAAATGATGAGAGTATGAAGAGAGCGCCTATAGAATGGGAGAAAATCTTGGCCAGCTACTCTCCTGATACGAGATTAATATCCAGAATACATGAAGAATTCAGAGTTAACACCAAAAAAAAACCCCAAAACAAACAAAAAAACCTAACAACCCAATAACCCAATCAATAAATGGGCAAACTAGACAGAAACTTCTGGAGATCCAACATGGCGGCGGCTGCAGGGAGATCAAGTCTCTGACCTCTTCAGCTGCGCGGGCATAGGGAGTCGTAAACTGTCTAAATGCTGTTTGCTCAGGATCACTAGGCAATGCTGAACTGACGTAGATCTGGGGCGAACAGTCTGGGCCTCTCAGAACACACACCGAGCCTGGATCGGCTGCATTCAAGCTCCGGTTCGCCTGCTTCTCCCAGCAAAACTGCTGTGACTCAGCACTAAGGAGCCCACTGAAACAACTGGTTGGCCCATCTGAACTTACTGAGGTAAATGCCAACTGAGCCTTCATAGGCAGTAGCCACAGGATTGAAACGGGGCTTGGGAGAGACAGTCAGGACCCACCCGTTGCATTGGTCACCCAGCAAAGGGAACGAACTGTCACCATTTGCATGGGATAACACCATGGCAGAGAATTGACGTCACCAAAACGCAGCGGAGGAGATAACTTCATTGAAACCAGCGGCGACAGGTGTGTAATCCCCTAGCCTTCCCTCTCCACACAGCGGGGAAACCTTAAGGGCCCCTCCCAGCTCTCCCGTGAGCGCGATAGCCAGACCGAGGGAATCAGGAGTGGTGGGGGACTCACTGCGCGGAACTCCCGGCTACCGCTCCCACCAGTGCTGACAACTGAGGTCTCTTGAACCAGCAACCGGGGGCGTGGCTACCGGAGGGCAAGCAAATTCGCTGGGGGTTCTCAGCCCCAAGCTCTACAAACTTAGGGTCTGAGGGAATGGCAAACAGGGAGAGTGTGCCCAGGCATTCATGAAAACAGGGCTCCCAGGAGCAGCAGATCTGGCGTGTAGCCTGTATTGTGGTGAGTGTCACCGGTGAGAGGGGGCTGGCTTGAGGAAAAGTGGGGAAGTGACTAGACACAAGAGAAGGCCCTAGGCACTCAGGATTGGAGACCCGCCCAGTCTGGGAGGAAGAGCTGCTGCAAAGTGAATGGTTCCCGCCTATTGAGAGGAGAAGCTTGGCCCAGTGGGCACAGCTCCACCTACTGGAAGAGAAGTTAATCAAACTCTAAGACTGCATTTATTATTATTTCTTTTTTTTTTTTTAATTTAGGTTTTTTTTTCATTTTCATTTTTTTTGTTGTTGTTTTTTAACTTTTTAAAAAATTTTAAAATTGTTTTAAAATTTCTCTTCTATTATTATTTTTTTAATTTTAATTTTCATTTTTATTATTATTATTTTTTTTAAATTTTTTTTCTTTTTTTCTTTTCTATTTTTTTTCTTTTGTCTTTTCATTTCTTTTCAATTTTCTTATTCCCCCTTCCTTGAATTCTACCTGCTTACTCTCATTCTCTTTAGTGACTTCTTTCCTTCCCTTCTAATATCTTTCCTCCCAAGCACCAAATAAATTTATAAGAGTAAACAGTAACTCAGCAGTCAAGCAGAACAAGAAGTAACATGAGCTGCATGAAAAAGCAAGGAAGAAAAGGAATACAAACAATGCAGGACAGCCTAAATATTCAGGAGGACCTAGAGTCATCAGAAAAATGGTCATATAAAGATCTCAAGGAATACCTTAGAAAGATGGAATGGAACCTTAAAGAGGATACGAGACAGCAAATTCAAACAGTGAAAGAACTTATTGAAAATGAATTACATAAACAGATAAAAGAAGAAGTTAAGCATCTTTATCAGGAGATAGAGATTATAAAAAAAAATCAAACAATAATTCTAGAAATGAAGGAAACTATAAACCAAATTAAAAACTCAAATGAGAGTATCACTAACAGAGTGGAGCAAGTAGAAGCCAGAACGTCAGATCATGAAGACAAAATATATCATCTTGAAAAGAGTCTAGTCAACTCAGAAAGGCTGGTAAAAAATCACGAGAAAAACATCCAAGAGAGATGGGATAATATAAAAAAACCAAACCTACGAGTCATCGGGATAGAGGAAGGTATAGAGATTCAAACCAAGGGAATGAGTAACCTGCTACATGAAATAATTACAGAAAACTTTCCAGAAATAAAAAAGGAAACAGATATACAAATTGTAGATGCATACAGGATACCAAGCACACAAAATCACAGTAGACCAACGCCAAGACACATTGTTATGAAGATATCCAATATACAGAACAAAGAGAAAATATTAAAAGCTACAAGAGAAAGGAGGCAGATTACATTCAGGGGTAAACCAATAAGGTTAACAACGGATTTTTTATCACAGACGCTGAAAGCGAGAAGATCTTAGAACAATGTATTTCAAACACTGAAAGACAATGGATGCCAACCAAGAATTCTGTATCCAGCAAAAATAAGCTTCAGGTAGGACAACGAAATAAAAATCGTTCATGATAAACAAAAGCTAAAAGAATTTGCAGCCAGAAAACCAGCATTGCAAAGCGTCTTGAGCAAAACACTACACGAGGAAGAAATGAAAAACAATAACCAAAACCATCAGTGGGAAGTGCCTCGGTAAAGACAGAGGGCGGGGGGCGGGGGAAAGCTAATCATGGAGAAGCAAACTAAATTAAAAAAAAAAAAAGATAAATAATCAAACATGGCTGGAAGTACAAAACATATATCAATAGTAACTCTAAACGTTAATGGCTTAAACTCTCCAATAAAGCGACATAGGCTGGTAACATGGATTAAAAAAACAAATCCAACAATATGCTGCCTCCAGGAGACTCATCTGATTGGAAAAGACATACACAGGCTGAAGGTGAAAGGTTGGGAAAAAATATACCATGCACACGGTCCTCGTAAGCAAGCAGGGGTGGCCATCCTCATATCGAATAAAATCGACTTTAAGACTAAGTTAATCAAAAGGGATAAGGAAGGACATTATATACTGTTAAAAGGAACTGTTCACCAACAAGACATAACAATTATCAATATTTATGCACCAAATAATGGTGCTTCGATGTTCATAAAACAAATTCTCCTCAAGTTCAAGAATCAAATAGACCACAACACAATAATTATGGGTGACTTCAACACACCTCTCTCACCATTGGACAGATCCTCCAAACAAAAGTTGAATAAAGAAACTATAGAACTCAATATCACAATCCATTACCTAGACTTAACTGACATATATAGAATATATCAACCATCATCAAGTGGATATACTTTTTTCTCAGCAGCACATGAATCCTTCTCAAAAATAGACCGTATATTATGCCATAGGGCAACCCTCAGTAAATATAAAGGGGTGGAGATAATACCATGCATTTTATCTGATCATAATGGAATGAAACTTGAAATCAACGATAAAAGAAGGAAGGAAAAATCCTACAACACATGGAAAATAAACAATATGTTACTGAATGATCAATGGGTTACAGAAGACATAAAGGAGGAAATCAAAAAATTCTTAGAGATAAATGAAAATACAGACACAACATATCGGAATCTATGGGACACAATGAAAGCAGTTTTAAGAGGGAAATTCATCACCTGGAGGTCATTCCTCAAAAAAAGGGAAAACCAACAAATAAATGAGCTCACACTTCATCTCAAAGCCCTAGAAAAGGAAGAGCAAAACAACAGCAAATGTAGCAGAAGGCAAGAAATAATTAAAATCCGAGCGGAAATCAATGAAATTGAAACAAAAGAAACTATTGAAAAAATTAATAAAACTAAAAGTTGGTTCTTCAAAAAAATAAATAAGATCCACAGACCCTTAGCCATGCTAATGAAGAGAAGAAGAGAGAAAACTCAAATTACTAACATATGGGATGAAAAAGGCAATATCACAACAGATGCTACAGAAACACAGAAGACAATTAGAAATTATTTTGAAAACCTATATTCCAATAAAATAGAAGATAGTGAAGACATCGATAAATTTCTCAAGTCATATTATTTGCCCAGACTGAGTCAGGAGGATACACACAATTTGAACAGACCAATATCAATGGATGAAATAGAAGAAGCAATCAAAAGACTACCAACCAAGAAAAGCCCAGGACCGGATGGGTATACAGCGGAGTTTTACAAAACCTTTAAAGAAGAATTAATACCAATACTTTTCAAGTTATTTCAGGAGCTCTTCTAAATTCATTCTATGAGGCCAACATCACCCTGATTCCAAAACCAAACAAAGACACCTCAAAGAAAGAAAACTACAGACCAATATCTCTGATGAACCTAGATGCAAAAATCCTCAATAAAATTCTGGCGAATCGGATACAAAGGCACATCAAAAAAATTGTGCACCATGATCAAATAGGATTCATCCCAGGGATGCAAGGATGGTTCAATATACGGAAAACAATAAATGTTATTCATCACATCAATAGACTTAAAGATAAGAACCATATGATCATCTTGATAGACGCAGAAAAAGCATTCGACAAAGTACAGCATCCCTTTATGTTCAAAACATTAGAAAAACTAGGGATAACAGGAACTTACCTCGACATTATAAAAGCTATCTATGCTAAGCCTCAGGCTAGCATCATTCTGAATGGAGAAAACTTGAAGGCATTCCCTCTAAAATCTGGAACAAGACAGGGATGCCCTCTATCACCACTTCTATTCAATATAGTTCTCGAAACACTGGCCAGAGCAATTAGACAGACGAAAGAAATTAAAGGCATAAAAATAGGAAAAGAAGAACTTAAACTATCACTATTTGTGGATGACATGATTCTATACCTAGAAGACCCAAAAGGGTCTACAAAAAAACTACTAGAACTAATAAATGAATTCAGCAAAGTGGCAGGATATAAAATCAACACACATAAATCAAAGGCATTTCTGTGTATCAGCGACAAAACTTCCGAAACAGAAATAAGGAAAAACACTCCATTCACAATATCCTGAAAAAAAATAAAATACTTGGGAATCAACCTAACAAAAGAGGTGAAAGATTTATACAATGAAAACTACAAAACCCTAAAGAGAGAAGTAGAAGAAGATCTTAGAAAATGGAAAAATATACCCTGTTCATGGATAGGCAGAACTAACATCATCAAAATGGCGATATTACCAAAAGTTCTCTATAGGTTTAATGCAATGCCAATCAAAATCCCAATGGCATTTCTTGTAGAAATAGAGAAAGCAATCATGAAATTCATATGGAAAAATAAAAGACCCAGAATAGCAAAAACAATTCTAAGCAGGAAGTGTGAATCAGGCGGTATAGCGATACCAGATTTCAAACTATATTACAGAGCAATTGTAACAAAAACAGCATGGTACTGGTTCCAAAACAGGTGGGTGGACCAATGGTACAGAATAGAGGACACAGAGACTAATCCACAAAGTTACAACTATCTTATATTTGATAAAGGGGCTAAAAGCATGCAATGGAGGAAGGATAGCATCTTCAACAAATGGTGTTGGGAAAACTGGAAATCCATATGCAACAAAATGAAACTGAATCCCCTCCTCTCGCCATGCACAAAAGGTAACTCAAAATGGATCAAGCAGCTTGATATCAAATCAGAGACTCTGCGTCTGATAGAAGAAAAAGTTGGCTCCGATCTACATATTGTGGGGTCGGGCTCCAAATTCCTTAATAGGACACCCATAGCACAAGAGTTAAAAACAAGAATCAACAAATGGGACTTACTCAAACTAAAAAGTTTTTTCTCAGCAAGAGAAACAATAAGAGAGGTAAATAGGGAGCCTACATCATGGGAACAAATTTTTACTCCTCACACTTCAGATAGAGCCCTAATATCCAGAGTATACAAAGAATTCAAAAAATTAGACAATAATATAACAAATAACCCAATCAACAAATGGGCCAAGGACCTGAACAGACACTTCTCAGAGGAGGACATACAATCAATCAACAAGTACATGAAAAAATGCTCACCATCTCTAGCAGTCAGAGAAATACAAATCAAAACCACCCTAAGATACCATCTCACTCCAGTAAGATTGGCAGCCATTATAAATTCAAACAACAACAAGTGCTGGTGAGGATATGGGGAAAAGGGTACTCTTGTACATTGCTGGTGGGACTGCAAGTTGTTGTGGCCAATTTGGAAAGCAGTATGGAGATTCCTGGGAAAGCTGGGAATGGAACCACCATTTGACCCAGCTATTGCCCTTCTCGGACTATTCCCTGAAGACCTTAAAAGAGCATACTACAGGGATACTGCCACATCGATGTTCATAGCAGCACAATTCACAATAGCTAGACTGTGGAACCAGCCCAGATGCCCTTCAATAGATGAATGGATAAAAAAAAATGTGGCATTTATACACCATGGAGTATTACGCAGCACTAAAAAATGACAAAATCATGGAATTGCAGGGAAATGGATGGCACTAGAGCAGATTATGCTAAGTGAAGCTAGCCAATCCCTAAAAAACAAATACCAAATGTCTTCTTTGATATAATGAGAGCAACTAAGAACAGAGCAGGGAGGAAGAGCAGGAAGAAAAGATTAACATTAAACAGAGACATGAGGTGGGAGGGAAAGGGAGAGAAAAGGGAAATTGCATGGAAATGGAGGGAGACCCTCATTGTTATACAAAATTACATATAAGAGGTTGTGAGGGGAATGGGAAAATAAACAAGGAGAGAAATGAATTACAGTAGATGGGGTAGAGAGAGAAGATGGGAGGGGAGGGGTGGGGGGATAGTAGAGGATAGGAAAGGTAGCAGAATACAACAGTTACCAATAGGGCATTATGTAAAAATGTGGATGTGTAACCAATGAGATTCTGCAATCTGTATTTGGGGTAAAAATGGTAGTTCATAACCCACTTGAATCTAATGTATGAAATATGTCAAGAGTTTTGTAATGTTTTGAACAACCAATTAAAAAATAAATAAATAAATAAATAAAAGAGAAGTTACCAACTGGGCTCCATGGTAACAGCTGGCATGGGGAGGAAAGAAAGGGGAGAAGAAGCTCTCCCCTTCTCAGGTGTTGTCCTTAAAGGGTTAAATTGCCCAGAACAGTGATAGAAAAAGCTGCTATTATGTGAACTTCTACAGACTGTGAAATTCTGAGCCCCTCCCCTTACACACTAGGTATAAAGTTCTGAAACTACCTCAACTTGGGGTTCAGGGGGACTGATTGATTACAGTGAAAGCTTTACCCTCTGGACCTGGGTATAGCTAAATAAAACTGCTTCCTGTTTAAAAAAAAAAAAAAGAAACTTCTGAAGAGAAAAAAAACAAATGGCCAACAAATATATGAAAAAATGTTCAACATATCTAACAATCAGGGAAATGCAAATCAAAACTACACTAAGATTTCATCTCATCCCAGTCAGAAGGGCAATGACCAAGAGTATGAGTAGTAAATGCTGTCTAGGTTCTGGGGGAAAAGGTACATTGATGCATTGTTGGTGCATAGTACAACCACTCTGAAAAGCAGTGTGGAGATTCCTCAAAAAACTAGGGATGAACTACCGTATGACTCAGTTATCCCACTCCTTAGTATTTTCCCCAAAGATCTACAACAGGCATACTATAGCGATATAGCTGCCTCTGTTTATAGCAGCCCAATTCACAATAGCTTAATTATGGAACCAAACCAGATACTTGAACTCATAAGGCCATGTTTTATCTCATATAAGGAAGCAAGAGTAAAAGAAAGGAAAGGGAGAGAGAAGGATAGTAATGTAGAGATCAAGAGGCAGAGTAAAGCCATGGGTGAGGGAAGAAAATGCAGTATGAACTCTTATAAAATGTTCTGTACATATAAGACAGGGAACTTCATCTTTATGCATAGGTAGAAATAACCAAATATAAATTAATAGGCCAGCAGAAGGAAGTCCAGAAGAGTGGAGGAAAGAGAATGGGAAAAAGGAGGGAGGCTGGGAAGAAAAGCAGGGAGGGAAATGAGAGGGTTCATGAACTGAAATCAAACTCCATGCATGTATGAGTTTGTTGGAAATGAACCCTACTACTAGGTATAACAATAAAGCTCTAATAAAAAAATCTGATGTGGTTCCTCCCCAGGATTTCCAAGTGTGGGAAACCTCTTCAATGCCCACCAATCTAGTAAACAGAGTGACTGGCCAGCACCCAGAGAGAGAAAGGACAAATAATGTCCTCAGTAAGAGACAAAATTCTTCCCCCAACCCTGAACCTTAGTCTTGATTGCTTCATGAAACTAAATACTTAAACAAACAAAAAAGCATATTCAAGAAATTCAATATACTTTAGTGAGAGAAAATGTAGTCATATAATTCATCCCATCAAAGTGCTAAAGGGCCAGGCGCTGTGGTCCACACCTGAAATCCCAGTGGCTTAGGAGGCTGAAACAGGAGGATCTCAAGTTCAAAGCCAGCCTTTGGCACTAAACAACTCAGTGAGACCCTGTCTCTAAATAAAATACAAAATAGAGCTGGGGATGTGGCTTAATGGTTGAGAGCCCCTAAGTTCAATCTCAGGTAACCCCCCAAAAATAATTTTAAAAAGTGCTAAGGTAGGGCTGGGGTTGTGGCTCAGCGGCAGTGCGCTTGCCTAGCATGTGTGACACACTGGCTTCGATTCTCAGCACCACATACAGATGAATAAAATAAAGGTCCAACAACAACTAAAAAATATTTTTTTAAAAAAGTGCTAAGGTAAGAAAAACATGATCAAAACCATAATATTGTGAAGAGATATGATAAAATTCAACATCCCTTATTAATTTATAACTCTTGTCAATACAGGACATTTAGAAAATTAAATATGGAAGAATTCTTCCATAAAAATAGCTATTTACAAGTAATAACCAATGTCTGTATTTAAAGGAAAGCATGGCTACAACTACCATCATTGAAACATATTTGGAGAATTCTAATTAGTAGGTTAAGAAGAAAAAAATAGAATTTCAATAATTGGTAAAAGTAAATCATAGTGTTTCATAAGTGCACGTGATAGTTATATAAAAATGCTCAAATGGCAAAAAGATAAACTAATTAAACTATTAAAATTTTAAGATTATTATATAATCAGTATGCAAAAACAAAATATTGAAATTGTATTTCCCTACATCATCTCTGCTTTTTGTGTCTTTATTCTATATTCTTTCAAATGCCTTAACTTTATTTTCCAGGCTTCTTTGATTGTTGGGAATCAGATGATTAGTTTTTTAATTCCTCCCCTTTAAAACCTTTTTTTCCTTTTTAGTCTATCTGCATCTGTTGATTTTCTACAAATACATTGTTATCCTGACCTACTTCTCTTTATGTTTAGAAGAACTAGGCCCTTTAGGTGCATTAGCTCCCTGACATTTTTACTTCTTTGTTTGAATAAGGTCTCTTTTCCACAACAGTAGTACTCTTTCTTGTTGAGAATGTTGGCTGGAACATTCCAGTAGGCAGAAGGATTGCTTTGACTTTCAGGT
Organism: Callospermophilus lateralis; assembly: GCF_048772815.1. Lineage (NCBI taxonomy): Eukaryota > Metazoa > Chordata > Mammalia > Rodentia > Sciuridae > Callospermophilus > Callospermophilus lateralis. Next base: position 54,716,860 of record NC_135319.1, on the reverse strand, counting down.
TTTTGTTTAGAACTCATAGTGGAGGAGAACAAAGACAGAACATCTACACTATGGCATCCCCCACTGCATGGGCCACAAGGGCATGTGCCCGTGTGAACCTCCCCACCACACCCCCCTTGGTATACTTCATTCATGAAAGGAATTTTGTTCCCTTCATTTACAGAAATTCTCCCATGTTTGTCTGGGAAAGGTACCTCCCAGCAGCACCTGATGAGGGAATAATGGAGGAAAGCACTTGTGGTGTATCCTTTCATTTAATCAAAGTGTGTATTCTACCACTATGAATTTCAAGTCTGTGTGTGTCTAATTTGACTTGTGTTTCAGATGCAATCAGTAGTTTCTAATTTCCACTTCAGGCTTTTGGTTCACTTGCTTTCTTGGTTAAAAGGCTGCATCCTCTGAGATTCTTGACTTCAGATATCATTGGTAAACTCACCTACCTATAGTTGTATAGTTTTATAATTCCTGGTCCTCAGTATTTTGTGATGGTGCTTTTCTTTCATTAAACTTTTATGAGCTGTGTCAACATCTATAAACAAGGCAGTGAGTTTTGCCCAATTTGAACACTATATGAAGGGGAATAGTCCCTAGTTTTTTTATGACTTTCTTTTTGACTCAATATTGATCACACTTGTGGTTTTATCTGTTTCTCACTTATTTTACTTGTAGTATTCCACACTCAGCAACTTATTTACACATTTTAATGTGTAGGATACTTTAATTCTTTCTAGTTTGGTGATAAGAGAAATAGTGCTATGGACATTTTCCAGTGAAAGTGTGCATATAGTTTCTTTATAGGATCTGATAGAAATGGCATTAATGACATTTCTTGTGGGAAATAAAAGTAGTACAGTTAACCTTTCTTTCACTTTAGCAGATCGACATTTGAGATGTGCTTTTGCTACAAAAGATATCTATTCTGTACTCACTTAAAATATTACCTACCAAAGAATTCACATAGAACAGGTGTGAATTTACCCAGATAAGGGTAAAATAACAGGTCATGTTTTGAGACCTGGAAATTAGCAATATCACTTTTATGAGATATCAGGAAAGTGCCTACGGGGAAGTTTCTGAGTTCGTCTCATTTTTGCACAGAACAGATGCCAACATGAGGGTTGTGGAGGTGGTAGTATGGGGGGTAGGGATACTCCTCCATAAAGGAAAGCCTCCTGTGCAAGACCTAAGAATCTCTTCAGGGATCCAATGGCATAAAACACCAGATATTTCAAAATATTTGGATTTTGTCTATAGAAGAGAATAGGGTCGAAAGAAACAAAGCTTGGAAATAAGAACATATGAGCTAAGACTGTAAAAAGGGAAGGTGGCTTAGCAAGTTGAGAATCCTCAAATTAAATTCTAAGAACCTAAAGTAGAAAGCAGATTTTATAATATCTTATATGGCTAGAGGAGTTCTTGTATAAAATTAGATTATAGAAGGCCAGGTTTTCAGAGGAAGATGAAGGCATGCAACCAACCAAGAATAAACACTGTAAAACCAAAGATGAGAAAAGCGCAAGGGAATTCAAGCCTAAAATAAAATGAAAATGAATGCAGAAAGTTAGCATAAGAGTTTTACTGTTGCATTCAAAGGAAAATGATGAGCAGGGAACACAAGGGAAAGGCTAGGTTCTGAAGAAAATGGTGACATTTAAAACCAATTGTGGGGCTGGTGTGTTTCCCAGTGATAGAGAGCTCCCCTAGCATGGACAGGCCCTGGGTTCCATCCGTAGCACTGCAAAAACAACCAAAACCAATCAAACAAAAACACTGGTGGGTTCATAAGCTCCAAGGCCAGGATTCCACCATTTTCACTTCTGTACACTCCCCAAGTGGCACATTTAAGCCATTTCACCCAAACTACTTACACCCAATTAGCAAAGGAAGAAGCCAGAATCATTAACTTTTGCTCAACTGACTTTTCTGTGGGGGAAAGATTTTCGGAATGTTACATGTAGAATCAATAGCAATATGAAGAAACTAAAATGGTCACACTTGATGAGCAAACAAAAAGGAAAAAAATCTGAGTCACTATAAGTACTTACTAATAACTTACATGGTCTTAATTTTGAATATAGATATCTTAAGAGGCAGTTAATGCCATTATGGAATTTATTACTCATGCACGTTCAATCACACTTTTTCCAGCACGTATGTAACCATTTTCCCAGTATACATGTATCCACCTTTTATATTTTATTATTACATTTGATTAAATAGGAAAATTTAAAAAAAAACAGATTTTCTACCTGCCTCCCCTCCCCAATTATGTAAAACTTCATTAAACACCTTTCTTGCTTCAGGGTATTCTATACATGTGATGCTTAAAAATAGTAAAACAAAATAATTAAAATGAAAATGTTTCCCCCCTTCTACTGCATTCTAATCCAAGGCACTGTTTTTTCAAATATTCAATACCCATTGTCTAAATATTTTCCTAAGATAAAGCAGATATTTTATTAAAGTAAAAACTGAAGCACTAGATCACTGACTGAAACTGTGAAAACAGAAGAAGAAAACGTTCCTCAATTCCTACTCACCCATCGGGGACTGGAGGTGTGGTGTGTATGTGAAGGTGAGTATGCAAAACAAAATTAACTAAATGAACAGTATTTATATCTTTGTGGAAAGAAGACATTGAGAAAATATAAACTAAAGAAGGCAACGTTGAGAAGGACAAGAGAATTTTTATAATTATGAACTTTATTTTTTATTTACTATGCCAACTTTTTCAGGAAAGGACTTTACATTGGTTTTTATAATCCATTTTACAAGCAAATTCTAATATACAGTATGTACTTGAATTGGTTTTTTAAATCAATGGAAACCACAATAGTAGATATTATTTTTGTTTTAGTTAGTCTTGATTTAGAGACTTTAAATTCTCAAGGTCAGTATAATCTTGTTATGGCAATGCTTTACCAAAAAGAAAGTGGGAAGTTTTTTCCCAAAAAGATTAAGACATATATCTTTAATTAATAACATAATTTTAGATTGGTGTCCACCATCATAATCATTTATCCAAATGTATTCTCTCAAATTGCTGCAGCAGAAAACTTTAAGGAACACATGGAAAGACAAAAGCAAAATAGAATTCAAGTGAATCAGAATTAAAAAAAAAATTGTGAGGCCATCATCCCCAAGGAAAAACATCAGATAATCATTTGTATTACAACTATAAATAATTTTCAGATGTGTGCATAAGCATGCAAACATAACTACCCAAACTAATTTACCAACATGAAAACTACAGTCAGCTGGAATGTAAACTGAAAACTGAAATGGTGCTGCAGTCTTATTGACCTTCATTGCAGGCCTGTTTGGTAATTTGAAAGTGCATCCCTAGGGCCCGGGAGGCCAGGAAACCAGCAGGACAACTGCTTGGAAACTGAGAGTGCACCTCTGTGTCTGTAACACCATCTACTCCACAGGAACTTTTGGAAGTGACAGCTATGGGGGTTATAATCTCTTTGATGCACTGAATAGAATACTAAAAGGGAGAATGGAACATCTGAAGAAAACATAGTGCTTTAATGGGAAAAGTGACATGCTGTGAATATAATTCTGTGAAAGGCTGTAGTGATATCTTCAAACAGCAACAATTACAGAGAGATTCATTTCACTAAACAAAGCCACACCCAAGAGGAGGCATTTTGATATTTCAGGCACAATTCCAAGCAATTAAGCTCATTTAAAGTGCAAATCTGAAATTTAGTTTCATATTCAAATTTTACTTGTTAAAATACTTAGTAAGTTCCCTAATATCTATATAAACTACAATGAACAGTAGTCTATTTGCCTGGAAATATTGCACAAATGAAAATGAGACTCCAAAAGAAAAATACCAGGTGGTCTCAGTAATTAAGAAACATTCTAAATGATATAACTCTATAATCCTTTGCTTAAAGTCTTAAAATCATCTGCACCTAAAATAATAATATACGCTTTATTTTAAAAAAATCAATATGCATCCATTAACAGCCAAATATATAATTCTGCATACTTTTTGCTCTTACACAAATATGAAAATTAACCAACCCTACAGAACTTCTTCCACAGGACTCAGAATTCATTACTCCCATCATCTTCACCAATACCAAAAGTAAAAGTGATCTAAGTTCCTGCGAAGGAGGACTTGGCACAGAGTTGATTTACAGAAGCAATAAACAAAGGTCAAGCCAAATCTGAGAAGGTGATCTCTGATTATTCAGTAGAGCTACACTCATTTCCATTTCTGACATAACATTTTCTAAGGAGCAGACAAGCATAATATTCTTGCAGCTTTTAAGGAAAACTGCAGATATATACTTTGTTATTTGTGTAAGCATCCTAGATATTTTTCTCTTAAATGTATTATGCTTCATAATTATATTGATGAGCCTCTTTTGTCAAGATGAAGCTCAACCAAGGTACATAGAAGCTGAACCAGTAAGTTAAGATTACGCAAATACATCAGGGAGGAAGAAAAAAAGAGTGGAAAATATATTAGAATAAACAAATAAGTGGAGTCAACATTTTTATGTATAAAGACATTTCCTTCAGACTACAGCATGAAAAATAAATTAAAAACTTTCCCCCTAGGAATAAGACCAACTTGTAATAATAAAACAAAAACCTACTAATTCATTAGTATGCTTTACTTTAGGGAAATACAGTATGATAGCATCCTATTTGCAATATATGAAATCAGTTTTCTTCTTCAAAATGTGTCCATCTATAGCTGTGGTCATTATAGCTCACCTTCACACAAAAAAAGTACTTTGCTTATATGTAGGATGACTGTATACCAACAATATCTGGACCTTGCAAAGCATTTTCTAAACTCTAGCACTTTTCTGGCAGAAGTGCTGTGGTATAAGAGTTGATACTAGATTTGTGCTGCTCACCTGTTATAGATATAATCTCTGTATACTGGAATGGAAAATTCACTTAATGGTTCTCTGATAAGAAAGGGAAGACTGCATCAAATGGTAAGGAACACCTCTTTGGAAATTTCCACTAAAGCACTTGCTGTTGTTTCTCTTATAAAGTGGCATATAATTTAACCAAAGTACATTTTTAGAAGGAATCCTTAGAATTTGAGTGACTTAACTTTTTTGGCCATCATTCCATTTGGTATACTTTTGGTCAGCTGCATCAAAATAAAAATTGGCCTTATAAGGTTATTTGTCTGAAAAGTATTAATTCCAATTAAATTAGCTACACATGACCAGCCTAAAGATGACATGATTTGGGAGAACAGAATGCAAATGAACTGAATTGTCTGACAAGTGGCCTGCAGCATGATTGGGTTCATGCACATGGCTGCTTGGGGGTTTAACAGACACCTTTTGTAGCACATTAAAATAAATAAGCATACTCCCTTTGAAATACTCTTTAACAAAACACTATTTCCCATCTACAATTCTATTTTTCTTCCGAAATCTAACTTTCAAGAAATTGTCAAATGTACAACAACAGAAAAGAGAAACCTAAGAAACTCAGAAATGTGAAACTATTATGAATTCCAACTTTCTCAAGATAGTCTTACTTAAATTTATAACTTTTCTCAAAATATTTAACTTGTTTTGCTATAGAAAATAAGTTTTAAATCCCTATGCATGGGACATTTATATACCATCAAAGTTTTGTGCAAATATTTCAAGTCCACTATTCCAGTCTTCAGATATTAACATAAGTCAATAAATATAAATAATTATAATAAAGACTTACTTAAAATAAATGCTGTAAATGCTGTGGAACCTTAAAAAAAGAGTTATGATGGATCCATAAGTCCTGTGGTATTCAAAACCGAATTGCCAGCAAAATTCTAGCACCAACATATGTTACAAATGGATATACCTTAGGTACAAGTTTCAAGGTATATCTCAAGCTCTTCAATTTACCAGTAGCAATACAAGCACAAATTATATATGTATGTATGAAAAACAAGATGTTAAAGCAACATATAATTTAATACTGAACATTTTCAATCTGGGGAATTTAGTAAACAAATAAACAGTAAGACTAGCTTGCTGATTCCAGTAAGAAAAAAATAAAACTTACATAGTCTTCCCATTAAAAGTCTGATCTCCTTCTCCTTTATTCATCACAAGCTTTTGCATAGACCTTTAAATATATAAAACACTGGCCAGAACTCTACAGATTACCAACTTCCATCATCACCACATCTTGAGTTAAATTAGTAGCCACAGTCACAGGAGGAACAAGTGAAAGGAGCTGGGGTTCGGATAACCACAATTAATACAGATACAACAGGACTAAATCAGCAAAGCCTACTTCTTGCCTGCTAAGGGAAATATTATTACTTTGCTGATGTGCAGAGGGATGGTTAGCATGATTAGAGTCTTCTGTAGGCCTCTGAGATGGGAAAGCAAACTTCTGTGTTTACCTGAGACGAGTATGCTCAAATACTTCAACCAGGATATAAAATGGAAGAGCCAAACTAGTAGAAGCTTCCACGTTTTAATTTTAAGAGTTGCAGGCTTTCAGTGGAACCTCCAACATGGTAGCAAATTGCACATAAAGCTATTACAGAACAGATTGTTTTTTTTTTTTAAAAAAAAAAAAAAAACAAATTGGCAGGTAATGGCTATGTACTTAATGTATCTTTGGTTTAGGAAGACGAGAATATCGATTAGAGGCCAAACAATCCCCAGAATGCAAATTGCCATTTGGATTCTGCATGATTTCTTTTTGTCGTGCTAGTGGCCTTGGGATACTTGTCTTGGACTGGAAGTTTTGAGGTTCTAGTTGGGGGCTGCTTATTTGTTTTTGTTTGAAAGAGCTGGAAGGGGGACGGAGCTTAGATGTTTTCAGATTCAGATTATTTGCCAGATTTGTTTGACTAGATGTTGGCTGAAGTTTTGCTGAATTACATGGTGTGATTGTCGGTGGTGACTTCTTAGAAGTGGGAGTCCTACTTGGAGATGATTCAGAATCTGGAGGGGGTGCCAAAGAACTTACGGTGGATGGCTTTAACAGCTTTAAGGATTTGGGCTGAGACGGGTAGCCCACTGGTGGAGACTGATCTCTTCCAACTCTCTTAGCTTGGTCTACTATACTTAACTGGGGAGGTGTCTGTAGAGAAGTAGGTATAAACTGCATGTCACTAATCTGATTCTTTGTCAAACGATAAGGCTCTTGAACACTCATGGTCATGTTCAAGTTCACTTCAGAAGGTGCACTCTTAGTTACATCCATTTTGAACTGTGGGCTTGATGAAGAAGGCCGGTTTTCCAAATCATAATTGTTTTCTTGTTGCAAGCCATGTGTAAAGCCTCCATCTGGAAGGGCACTGCTCTGGTACATGCCCCGGACTGCACATTCACTGTGGGCCTCGATATGTTGTGGCTTTATTAGTTTTCCCTGGGCGTGGTCTGTGGGTCTGGGCAGGTTGCTGGAAGGCTGTAGTACTTGAGGCTGTTAAAATTAAAAACAACATTAGCAGCAATTTATCTTAGAAATGTCACACAGAAATAATGCAATTAAATTCCAATTAGGGTCTGTAGGTATTCATTATGCATTAAAATGGAAAGTATTTGTTTTTTAAAGTAAAAATGAATTGCAATATTCAAGTGAATTCGTGAGACACATATACAAGTGAAAATGGAAACAAAAAAATGATACAGGCAATAAACACTAAACAAGGTCCAAAATTAAATGGGGGAAATAAAATTTTAAACTAGTAACTCATTATCGAAAAAAAAAAAACTCCTGCCTTAATAGATTAAGGATTTACAACCTTCTCTGCAAGAGAAAATGAGAATGATTTCCATAGCACTTTGGTTTAATCTTCACGAAACACTTAACTATGACCTTCAGAATATTACCCATTTTAAAGGTATTTTAATGTAAAGTTGTGTATCATGTTACCAAGCACTGTACCATTGTCAAGAATCAAAATTACCAGTAGACAGAATTCAGAATAAAAATTATATTGTCAGCTTATGTGAAATTCTAATTATCTGAACAAAAGTAAGTTAATACACTTAATTATTAATACACTTAATAATGCTAACCTGCTTTTCAATATTCTTTTTGAGAATAAAATGTTTTCATTTTGTTCTGTCTCATTGTCACTATGGCTGACATGTAGAAAGCATATAGACCATACCCAAGAGTGAACATTCATTTAGTAAAATTAAAAATTGTAAGCTTTGAGATTGAAGCTCACGGCAGAGTACTCATCTAGCATATGTGAGGGCCTGGGTTCAATCCCCAGCAACATTAAAAATAAAAAAACAGGCCTGTGAATGACTGGCTGAGAAAAAAACAAATTTGAAATTGTCTCTGACAGAACTTAAATAACAGAAGCTGACAATGGCAAAGTTCTTAAGGTTCACATGCCTCATGTGTATTTCTCTGTGCTAACTGCATAGTTACGTTCCACAAAAATCAGAAGAAATGTGCAACTATCATACAAATATGGAAAAAATATAAATCTTAACAGTTATCTTTCAATAGCCCAAAATACTTAAAATATATAGAGCAGGACTGCACCTGCATTTATACAGGGGTGGCTTGTAACAAACGTATAACTGTCCTTTCATACACGTACCTCCTATTAAGTAATGTGGGCTAAATGTCAAAATAATTTGGAAAAAGACTTTGAGACATGGACTTTTTTACTGATGCAATAATTTTTTACTATGCCAATCTACAAATAATCTACCCAATATATCTAACTTCTCCCATAGAAAGGGGGAACCTACTTCACTACACAATTTGTGCTCTTTTACCTCCCTGACTAGCACTAGACAATGGCTGCCAAGGATCAGTGGTCAGGGATTAGATTATGTCATGGCTGGAAGTGAGTGAGAACAGGCTAATGACTCAATGAGCGAAAGTCAGCCCTGACGATACAGGACTGATTTGCTACTTTAAAATTAAAAAAATCAAGACAATGACTACCTAAATTAATCCATTCAGAGATATGTTTAATCTTACTGCAGAATGTTTAAACAAGCCAATTAGATTGTTGCTAAATATTCCAGACTTTAAAGACATTAGGCATTTTCACAATCACCACAGAGATGATTAAACTATCTTTCAACATGGAAGGTCCTAAAATCAACAAAAAATTAATTCAATAGGTTCTCCTTGAGATTCCCTAGAAAACAACCATCATGTTAAAGTGATTATGAGTCTTACAAATATTAAAGGAAAAATAGAGAAGGACCATATTAAGGAAAACAAACTCTACCAAAAGCAGAAGGTGGGTAAAAAGGAAGAAAGAGAATGGGGCAGCAATAAATAGCTGCATGAGGATTTGTTTTCTCTCTTCACCTTCAAACACAAAGTATTTTTGTCTGGAAGTTAAAAATCTTAAAACAATTTCGGGTTTTTGAAAATATGAGTGACAATTTAAAAATGACTTTACTGCAATGTCTTTTGTAAAAAGTTATAAACATATACTATCAGCTCAAAGGATAAAAAGGTATGATTTCTAATTAAAGACAAAGTAATAAACTGATTATTAGGAAAACCAAACCTCCAGAAAAGGTACTGTGGATTGTAAATTATGTATTTGAACTGTACTGATTCCCCAACTGATCATTCCTATCAGAAAAATAAATGGTGACACAGTAGAGAGTTAGTGCTGCTTGCATTAAGTGTAATAAAGCACCATTTCAAATATTAAAGAATTAGAAAATGGCCAGGGTTTTAAAGAGTAATAAAATATCAGGTCTTACTGAGAGGAGTTAGATTGAACAGTTACATAAAATCTAAATTATCATCTAATTATATTAAATAAATCAGGGATTTTTATATGCTAAAAATAATGCAGGCTTTATATTTTTATTAAAAATCAATTTAGTCATATAATTACCCTATCCCAAAATAAATGTCATGTTTTATTATTTACTTGAAAACTACAATGTGGGAAATCTATTCTACTTGAAGCAAAAAAAAAAAAAGTCTTTTTCAAACAGGATAAGAAATGACTATAATATGAGCACTAAGGAGACAACTTGCTCCATATATGTATGTGTGTGTGTGTGTGTGTGTGTGTGAGAGAGAGAGAGAGAGAGAGTGTGTGTGTGTGTGTGTGTGTGTGTGTGTGTATGTATATATGTATGTATGACTGTGGAAGTGGTTACCCAGTAATGACTGAGTTGATATTAATCACCTCCAGCAAGTTACTTCTACTACCTCTAGCAAGCAAAAAAGTGTTTTAATGGGTTGGTATTTACACTATAAGTACCCCAAATTCTAAACATTCATATAAAGGCAAGATATTAATAGTTCATCTTATGTTTCTATGACCATAAAAGGTACACTTTCATATTTTTCAAATTAATTAAACTATAAAGATCCCATATCCTCATGTAAATGAAGTAGGAATATTAAAGAATATTGTTTTTAAAAATGTCTATTATGTACCAGGTAATGTACAAGGTATGGGAAAATCTGGAGCCTATCATTTTGTAGTTCTTGTGCTTGAAAGACCTTCTGAAAGAAATGGCCAGGTAAACAAATGATGAAACCTCTTCTCAAGCATAACATCATACGGGAGCAAAAAAGTAACATCTGTCTAACTGGAAACATCACAAAAGGCATCCCAAAATTGCAAACTATCTATACTGAGTTTTTAAAGGGTTAGTAGGAATTTGCCAAGCAGAAAAGACAGAAAGAAAAGAAAACTCTGATTTTTTATTTATTTTGGCACATAGTGGGGATTAAATTTATACTTGCTAGAAAAATAAATAAATAAATGAATGAATGTTAGCTATATGGTCAAGAACTATTTCTTTGGTTGTAAATTATCAAAGTGATATTTTCTGAAAAGGTCAATAATGAAGCATTAATGCTTAAAGAAAAAACAATTTTTAAAAGATCATGAGAAAAAGATATCGTATAATAGGAAAAATGGTTTTGTTTTCCCCAATTTGGGATTAACTTAATAATTCACGTTTATTAGGCTAGAAGGAAAGATTAATTACATGTTAATTAGAACACAAATGCCTGTCATACTGACCTATAGGCTAAGTCATCAAATTGATCTGAAGACTAGCCATTTCTGGACCAAGTAGGATGTTCAACTGTTTTCTATTTTTAACTCTAACAATTAAATATGATTGCACATGTAAAACAATTAGCATAGCTAACATATAGTAAGTGCTCAATAAATACCACCCATGATTATTAAAGATACAATAATGATGAATTCAAGTTATGGATTTTAATACAACAGTCTTGATTGAGGGGGAAGCAAGTTCTTTAGAAGGATAATAATAAATTAGTTGCTAAAAAAATGAGGTTTTTACAATAGCAGGTACATCTGATATGGCACGAAACATGATTCCTTTACTGTCTTCATAGAGATAAGAACTGGAGATAGGACTGCAAAGCACTTGGAAGTTTATAAAGAACTTTCATATGGTTCTATGAGGAGCTAGTCACAGAATTGGATCTCTTAGCTTCTGGAGTCAGTCTCATCTCAAGTTTGAGTCCTGAATCTATCCCTTACTATTGGGGAAATATGGGGCAAATGACTTCACTGTCCTGAAATGGAATTCATAATTTATAAAGCGAGGATGTACACCCAGTATATATACCTCCTAAAACTGTTTTAAACAATAAACAGTAAAATGCACAGAAAGTGCTTAATACAATATCTGGCACATTACAAATACTTGAGAAATGTTATACTCTGAGCTCTGAAAGATCAGGGTTCCATTCTTCCCAAGGGTAGCAATTCAAACTCCAAGTTTACATGCATAGTCTCTAACTCTCATAAAACTGTAGGTAGAAGGTATTGTCTTTTTCCTTTTGAAATGAGTAACTGAGGTTTAAAGAAGTTGAGTACCATGTCCAAATGTCACACACTTTAGGCAAATGGCAAAGCTGAAATCTGAACCATCAGAGAATTAAAAGGTAACACTAGAACTCTGTAATTCTGCTATTTCAAATTTTCATGAGTTCACAGGCTTTTAGAATATCAATATAGCCAGAAGTTCTAATATATTTATGAACTTTGAAGACAAATTCAATAGTATCATTCAGGTTACTAACTTTACTAGATATACCCTATTTTCTTCTTTGCTGATTTCACCCGTTCAGAATAAGTCTCAGACATCAAAATCAAGCCACATTGTGGAACAGTATTTCTGGAAAGAGGTGATTCCACAGTGACTCCATGGAGAAATACTGAACACTGAGAAAAGGCAAATCAGCAGTCACAACTGAGAAAAATTCTTCACCTTCACTGTCTCATATTGCCTCAAAGATTTCTAGAATGAGCTGAAGGAAAAGTTATCAGGTTTTTGTAAGCATTCCTGTCTAGGTCATTACCAAAAAGATGGTACCTATAAATGTCAAGTCCCCATTGAGCAAAAATATGCCAAAGTGTGCAAAGTAGAAATCAGGAAATGTTCTAAAGTGTAAATACTACTATGTAACACACATAGGAATTACCTAAAATTATTTTCTGAATATATACAAATTTATTGTTATTATTAAATATGCTTTAAAGGTTAAAATGGAAATGGAGCCATCTGTAACATGCCTGTAATCTCATGCAGGCTCTGACATGCATCATGCAAACTGGAAAAAAAAGCAAAAAAAATGATTATGAGGGAGGCGGTAGGAAAAAATCTGAAATTGTACTGTACCACGCTTTGTCAGAGAAGTAATGGACTAACTTCTCAACTCCTTGCCAATGGCACAATAGGAGAGCATAGACAAGAAAAAGACAGGACAATGGCATCAGAGACCACACACAACACCAAGGATTGCAGTGACTGGGTAGCAGCCAAAAGTATTCGCTTTGCTATTGTTGTTTCTCTAGGCATTATTTGTTACTTTACGTACTATATCTGGATCTGATAAAACATTTCTTAAAGTGATTTATACCTTCTTACTAAGATGGTTTGCATGTCAGTACAAATATTCATGTCCATTGACATGTAAAACTTCTCACACTTGTAGGAAACCACATGAACCTTACTAAACAGAATACTGAAGAGAAATCTGACACAAATTAATATTCATACTCCAAAGATCTAAAAAGGTCTGGCCCCATGTAATCCCTCATAAATAAAGTAGAAATTATAACAAAAATATTTTAAGAATTTCTTGCAGATTATAGAACTAAGTAAACTTCAGTATTTGTTAGTTTACATTTACTGCTACTGCACTAAATATCATTAAAGGTATAATCTAATCTTAACATAAATATGAAGTAATAAACTACATATGAGACTCTGCACATCACTATGAAGATGGAAGATTTAACCAGGTCCCTAGTATAACAAGAGTCAAAGACTTTTGCTCTAAAGTTCACACAACATCAGTTGTGCCTTCTAATTTTTCTGGAAACGAGGAATGCTCTTATTCTTCTAGATCTCACAATGGTGCCTCTACAGCTCAGAAAACTTAGAGAATAATATTTCGATAAATATAAATTTATAAATTCAGAAATGAGTTCAATGGCTTTTCTAAGTTGATGATTAATTAGCTGCTTTAAAAAAAGTATCAGAATGATTTAAGAGTGACTTAAAACTATTTACTATGGGTGGGGCATGGTGGCACTTGCTTGTAATCCCAGCTGCTCGGGAGGCGAAGGCAGGAAGATCATGAGTTCAAAGCCAGACTTAGCAACTGAGTGAGGACCTAAGCAACTCATTCAACCTATTTCTACATTAAATATAAATATATAAATATAATCTTTTTAAAGGGCTGGGATATGGCTTAGTGGTTAAGTGCCCCTGGGTTCAATATTCCGGATACCAAAAAAAAAAAAAAGTATTTACTACAGATGCATAAGTGTGAAATGATTAAAATGGTTAATTTAACGGATCTATATTTTAAAGACACAAAAATACAAAATCCATCAGCATCTAGCTCAGATGCAAATTAGTTCAGGGGCTAAAAAAAAAACAAACCTAAATAGTTTCATAATAGAACAAATTCTATTGGTATAACCAATATGCATGGCAGAATATGACACTGAAAGCACTATGGACAGAAGTAAATACTGGCTAAAGAAACAATCCCACTCTAAATAACTAATTATTATAAAAACTTTAATACAGAAACACATAAACACCAATTGCTGTCTTTCCCATAATTGCAAGTATTGAGAGAAACTAATGTATGACTAGGTTTATGGGTAGGCCTATTAGACCATGAATCAGGTACACATTTCTAGTCAATTAATCAATGGCTATAGTGGTAGCATTTGAAATTAGCTGCAAAAAATGTAAACAATATTTCACATTCTATGTTAACCAGTTTTTTTTTAAAAAAATCAGCTTAACTCCACAATTGAATTAATTCAGTTTCTATCAACTTATATTAGTTTCGATTTCATTCAAAAATATTTTATTTTTGTGAAAAGTCACTCCAAGCTTATTTATCATTAAAGCACTAAGGCTGAAGCAATCTTTACATGTAATATTGATTACAGTCACATGTTGCAGTCAATCCCATTGAACTATGTAAACTTACACCTTATAAGCATGTTTGACAACATCACATATCAAATATCCTTATAAAGTGCATACTCTATAATCAAATAATGTACAAGAAATTTAACTAAGAAAATGTGCCAAAACTGATTTATATACAAAATAGATTGCTCTGCAATAATACATCTGTAACTAGAAACAACAATGTCAAACAATAAGAAAAGATTAAGTTAAAGTATATCCACATGATATAGCATTAGCATTCATCAAACAAGGATTTGAAGAAATATTTACTGGGAGAAATATTTTATATAATGATGCTATCTATAAAAAGCAAACAAAAAATGAAAATACATAAGATTCTAACTTTATAAAATAGAATAAAAAGACTAAAAGGAAATAAACCAAAATGTGTCTGTTCTTTTAATTCCTCCATACTGAGCCACTGCTATATATAATAAAAAGGGGAAATGTTGATTTTAATAATATAATAAATATATAAGGCTCAGGCTCTGGATGTAGAATTTATTTATTTAATTTAATTCTGGTTTGTTCACTTAATCTGAGCAAACTACTACATTATTCTGATTTATTTGCTTATATTTTCCATATTATAAAATTGGTATAATTGCTTTGACTCTGAGTTATCATAAGAATCAAGTGATAATTTAAATAAAATGACAAGAAAAGTACTTAACACATTAAAAACAAATAACTCAACTAATATATAATAATAACTCAATAATAATAACTAATAATAACTCAATAATAACCCAATTAATTAATATTAGTCTTTCCTCCTTTCTTAAGTATACAGCTAATTTAAAAATATATACATAATAGTTTTTCTACATGAATAATTTGGGAATATGATTTTTAAATAGTTCTTACAAAGACTAACCAGAGGGTATGAACCCTAAAGAGAACAATTCTCCAGCCCAAAGGACTGAAAGAATAAATAAAAAGCTAAAGAAAAACTTAAGAGAGAAAGTGTATGGGCTGGAGATGTGGCTTATGCGGTAGCGCAATCGCCTGGCATGCGTGTGGCCTGGATTCGATCCTCAGCACAACAAACAAAGAAAGATATTGTGTCCGCCAAATACTAAAAAATAAATATTAAAAAAATTCTCTCTCTCTCTCTAAAAAAAAAAAAGTGTAGTGGAGGACAAGCAGAATTCAAGATTACTATTTGGATGAATAGCTGGATTTTGCACAGGGCTTATCATCCACTTAAGCTATTCCATTTTCCAATAACAAAACTTTTTCATGGAATAGACTTAATCCTTAGGAGGCACCATTTAAAAATAAAGATGTTTCTATATAAATAAGAAAGCTTTACTATGATCAGATACACAAAATCTATGCATACTAAGTTATCTAAGCTTTTTCCTTCATATTTGGTTCATTAAAACCAAAATGCTCAGACTTATATGGGCAAAAGAGACCAGTGCTTTTTCTACACACAGGCTGTTGGCAGCATTTTAAAAAATTAAATAGAAAAGAGGAGAAAACATGAGGATATCATATGTCCTAATGAAAAGTACTATTTCATGGATCTTTTATCAAATGTATTGAGTTGTAAATACACACTTTCATTCAATAAATACATAATGGGTGGTGACATAAAATGAATTTAGAATCGATTGTCAAAATGGTTTGTAAAATATTCCCTGAAGGTTACAAGGAGGAATAGGATACATGACAATAAATCTGCAATTCTTAATATAATGCTGGTGAAGACAATTTTATTACAATATAAATTTAGAGATCAGGCAAGGTTTCATCAAGAAACTGCCAGGCTACTAACATGTATAAATACATTTATGTGAGTTTCATTGTTTTAAAACCATTTTTTGCCCCTTCCCATCTAAGCCTCTAGGCTAAGATAAGAAACAGGTATTCTTTCAGAATATGCTTTTTAAAACAAAGTATTCCTATAGAAATATTCTCTGACAAGAAATTCTATCTGGAATTAATATTAAATCTTTATACTAGTCAAAAGTAATTTTTAAATTAAAATTTCCTACTATGAGGTAGGTTATACATTATTCTCAATTTCATATAATTGGAAGTTAGAGTAGAAAGACTAAATCAATGCCAGTTAAATGAATCTGGACAAAAGGTGAAATCTAGACTGACAGCAGGAAAGAGCTCTATATCTAAATGTAAATTATTTTCTGTTAACTTAGAAAATATTTAATTTGAAACCAGATGATAGACATCAGATAAAATAGATACTAGTAAATTAAGTGAAAAGAAATTTAAAGTTAAAATCTCTAGAGAAAGAAAGGAAAAAAAAAAAAAAGCCCACAAACTAGGAACTTCCATTCATCTCCATTTTCCTATTGTCATTCTTAAATTCAACAAGAACATTACTGGCCAGTGCAGCTTTCTGGAGCATGCAGTGAATATTCCTTATAAACTTTATTTCATTTCTGCATATTTAAAACTGCCTACCTTTTTTATACTGAAAGGTCTACTATTCTCATAACTTAAAAAAAACAGACTGACATTACTGAAGACTATTCAAGGCATTTGCACTGAGATGAATGCAGTATACTCAAGAAAGCATGAGAAAGAACTGTCTAATGAAATAGATTACAATAAATGAGAAATCTCTCAACTAACTTCCATTACACAATTGATTTCTGCAAAGATGGGCACAAGGAACTACATATTGACTAAATGTGAACACAAATATTATCTCACAGAATGTAATTTTAGTGAAACAAAAAGTGAGATCTATTCTAAAATCCTTTGAAAAAACACTAAATTTACTCCTGTAATTCCATAAATTTCTCTAGTTCTATGTTTTATCACCAGAAAAAAACTTTGTTAAAGAACTGCTTCAGCTGTTCTCAGGGTTAATCCTAAAGAGTGTAGCAGTTTAAAAGTGTCAGGCTCAGGAAAAGCTATCAAAATTTTAAGAACAAGTCCTCTGATTACTTTATTACTTTATCCAAACAGAATCTCACAAGTATCCCAGACCAGTACTCTTAGCTGTGTTGGGCCATGAGAACTTTTTAAGGAAAAAATTTCTGTGTGTGTGTGTGTGTGTGTGTGTGTGTGTGTGTGTGTGTATGTATGTATCTATATCCCTACGTGGATAATATACCCATCCAAACTCTAGAACTAAAACTTTCTTCTTACTAATCTGGAGATGCAGAGAAAGGGGTTTGGTCTAGGAAATCAAATAGTTAAATCTTGATTAACTATTTATTTAACTAGTGTTGTAGAAATGCTCCTTATAGCTGGAAATGAAAAAGACAGCTCTGAAGAGCTAAACAAACAAAAACCAAACACTTGAAAATGAAGGGCTAATAACTAAAGGAAAGTATAAAAAAATTCAAAAGCTATACAATAAACTAGTAAATAAATCTAAAATTCTATTTATGATACAAAATATTTAACCCTAAGCTTCAATTCCATATTCTAGCTAGCTGAGGGGAAGGAAAAGGGAGAAGATTCAGGGCAGGGAAATAAAAAGGGTCTTCATTAAGAACAACGGTAGATGAATTGTTCTTAGCTAAATCTGTCAAACTATGCACATTACTGGCATAAGCCTAAAACTACATTATTATTTGGTATAGCTGCCCAATGAAATTTCAGATTAGTTCACATACAATTTAGTTTGATTCTTGACATACTAGAATTCTTTAAATAAAAGAGAAAAGGATGCAACTATTTGAAGAGAAGCAAAAAGGAGAGTTTATAAAGATGACTGGTTATTATTCTTCTCATGACTTCCACTAAATAAATGAGCTTGCTATAAAAGGCTATACAAACTCCTCTATTTTTCATTAAAACAAAAGCATAGAAGAAGTCCCCAAATTTGAAATTCATGTTGACATCTGCTAATTTTAACTAATTCAAGAAATAAAATTTTGTTGAAGTGAATCATATACTAACTGCTTAAAATTTCTATTTGGGGGCCTTTGATGATTTAAGATAATTAATAAAAAATTGATATGAATCACAAATTATGGGAAATCCATGGAGAAGGCAAAAAAGTGACTGATTGACAATAAATATTTTTCATTAGTATTAGCTTTTTTGGGTGACTTTTCAAAAAAGATAAAATATAACCAACTTACCAGATATACTTAAGTACATAATAGAAAAAGAATAAACACTATTTTAGAAAGTAGACTTAATATAAATAAACTTTAAAGTTAAACAATGACTAATTCATTAGAAATGTTAGTGAACCATGCATATTCAAAAGCCATTTCTTCTGTGTTGTAAAGCAGCTGATAAATTAAAGACATTAGTTGTTAAAAAATAAAAACCTTGGAAATACAATTGAAAAGGTATTTTAGATGATACCGAAACATAATTGAAGCCTTTGATTAGGAAATATTTAAAGAAATGTGCAATGGTCTAGTAAGCCTGGTCCCTAAACAGTATGCATCTGTCCATCAAATCATTGTGGATAGTGTGTACATTTTTAAAATTACTAGATAAAAAAGTATTTTTATTCACATATTTCAAGAACTTGAAAAAAAGAAAATGTATTTAAAGACAGATGCATGTCAGTAGGTCTAGGGTCACTGGCAATAGGTTTAAACAGCATTAGAATGAAATTAACCTCAAGATAGCTTTCAAGAGGTCATTATTGTATAGGTCCATTTACATGCAGTAAAAAGAAAGGTTAAGAGAGATCACAGTGCTTATTTAGCATATGCCTGCAGTTCACTCAGGATGGGAAAGGAGGTACTGGGGAAGGAAAGATCATGCAGAAGGGAAATACCATGAAGGGGAAGCCAGAGCAGGATAGGAGTGAGAGACACAGACTCACTCTGTCTGCGGTGCGGTGGAACAGTCCGTGGGATCACCTGGAAGGAGCCCTGCCAAGGAGAGAAGGAGGGAGAATACCCACCCTGTACAGAGAAAGAGATGGGGTAGGGAGGTATAATAAAAAAGGGAACCGAAAAATAAGAAACCAAAGTCATAATTTTTGATTTTTTAAATAACACAAAGCAATAGTGTTAATGAGAAGATAGATTTCACTTTTTTAAACACAGGCAGCTCAAATTACTAAAATACATAACAATCCAAATTTAATTTTTTTCAAAAATTTTAAGAAAAAATATTTTCTTTAATATTTGTAGTTAACATACACGAAATTATGTATTTTGGGTATACATTAATCATCACATATCTCTTTAAGGTAGCAGATTCCAGTCTTTTATAGAAAAAGGAAATAAGTTAGGGAATATAGAGTTTAAGTATTAAACATATAGATAACGCATTAATTTATGAATCAGGCAATCAAAAAACTCCCACAGGAAAAAAATTTTATTTCTTTTTAAGACAGATTTTCAGAGAATTAGAAAGTAAAAATAAACAACATTAGAAGAAGTCAGCAGAACCAAAAGAGCATTAAAAAAACACTCAAAATACTGTGATAACTAAATCCTTTATAAAGAACATGATATTCAGACCCCAGGTTATATACACATGCTTTTTAACCTGAGTAACTTGTAGTTTTTTAACTTTACTTTAATCACTGATTATAAGAATTAGAATACATTTGAAATGTCACTTTATTAATTTCCTCACTTTCCAGATAAAAATGTGTCTTTATGGAAGAAAGTAACTGTTCATCGTCACACAATGGAACCAGTTGGGTTTCATGTCTGTTATAACCAGTATCCTCAATGATCAAAAGATCTTTATAAATAAAACTATTAAGACACTCTTAAAATATTATCAAGAAAAATAGCCTGTAAATAATCATCATACCTAGTTAAATTTGCAAAAGAAGGCATGTGCTTTTTTCAAACCAATGAATCTGACAGGTTTTTTTTTTTTTTAGAAATATTATTGTATTAGAAAATTACTAATCTAGCTTGTTGGTGTTTATAAATTTCATGAACATTGTTTCAAATAAAATTTTTTTTCTCTCCTCTCCATCAATATTCTTTGGCTCAATGAGATAAAATCATGCATTTCTTTAAATTTAGGAGTAAGCCTATACTGCTGAATATAAAATAAAAAGAAAAGAAGATCCATTTTTCCTATGCTGATGAAAGAGAAAAAGAAATACAAGAAGCAAAAGAAAAGTAATGATCTTTATAATATTCTAGTAAATTTAGATCCTGTCTTTTGAATACTGTACTTCCTTTACTAAGAGAGATGTTGGCAAAACAGCTTAGAAAATATTTAATAGGAAATGATTTCCTATGTGTTCTCCATAGGATTACCTGCTTTAACTCTGTTTTACTGTTTTGGTTCAAAGGTTTTATACAAAATATGGCCTCAACCAAATTCTCTTTACATGTTTTACCAGGATCATGTTTCCACCTACTGCACTGAATAAAAAAACTTTCAGATAGAGACTTCCAGATTTGCTCAAAGTGCTATCATAGATTCTTTCATCAAAGAAATTACTTCTCAAAGTCTGCAGAATAACACCAACTGGGAGTCAGGGCCCTGTGCTTTTCTTCTTGGATCTTTCAAAAGCCCTGTAAACTTAAGAAAGTCACTAATCTCTAAACCTGTTTCTTCATTTGTCTTATGCAAGAGTTAGAATGATTCATCTCTAAGAAGTTGCTCACTTTTATTTCTTATGATGTAGGTACTCACATCTCCTCCTACCTCACTACAGAGTCATTGCTGTCTTTGATTCTATTGATAAAGCATTTTAAACTATCAACTTTGTATTAAATTGTCTCTTCTGTTAAATCATTAATTCATGAAATAATTTCAGTATCTGCAACTTTATAGGATCTTAAAAAGATTAAATAAATATTCCCTCTTCTCTGGCTTAATACTCCTTAGCACACAGCAGATTCTCAATAACTACTGATTTAAACTGAATTAAGTTACTATGTTTATGTAGAGATGGAGCTATCATATCTGTCAATCCTGCTCATACATTATAATCACCTAAGAAATCTGAAAAACAAAACAATGACACCATCTTTATTTCTCTAAGACCAATAAATCATAGTCTCAGGGATAGGCCTGCATGTGAGAAGGAGAGACAGACAACCTTGTGAAATAAATACATGAATAATTCTGCCTGCCACAGCCAAGGGGTACTCACCTATTAGCTGACTGGACAGCTGTTTTCTAGCAATAAGCCACCTGAGCTTATGCCCAGAAAAATAAAGAAAGTAATTAATTTCTAACCCTTAAAAATGTCTTCCTCCACATTCCCTAACCATTCTTTCAAAATTATATCTACTCTCCTTAGCTCATTTCAAAGGAATTTCTTAAAATTTTTATCTGATTTTACCGAAAACAATTATAATAAAACTTATTTTATACTTAGAGCTCTCCACAGATGGGGGAATTTCAGATCCAGGAGAAGATGGAGTAGAAACATTTCTTCCTTTTCCTACTATTAAACACTTCTCAAAATCCTGATCACTATTTATAAAACAAACAAAAAACTCTGAGAGAAAAATCAGTCCACCTAGGAAGCATGGTACCTGAAGAACAACATGCTAGGGAGTTCCTGCATTTCCTTTTTGCCTAATGTATCCTAAGCTAGGTGATAGATGAGCTAGCATCCAGAAATGCCAAAGAACACAAACAAAAGGCCTGCATGTTCTAGCCAAAGGAGTAGCAAAGTGGTAGCCCAGCCATGCATAAATCTTGTACACAATAACCTCCCTAGCATTATAGAGTAGACCCAGAATAGGATAATTGGGTCTTCCATCCTTGCCTGGCTGTGACACTGTCTTATGCAGTTCTTAAAATATATATAAAAAGTATTTTGAAGATACTTAGATGTTCTGGGGATATAGCTCAGTTGGTAGAGTGCTTGCCTTAAATGCACAAGGCCCGGGGTTCAATCCCCAGCATCAAAAAAAAAAAAAAAAAAAAAAAAAAAAAAAAAAAATTAGACACTTAGAAATGGTGAAAAAGAAGGGACTTAAAGGAAATAAAAAATAATATTTAATAGACTATGGTTAATGCCTAAAGCAACAAAAGACCTATATACAAAGAGATACACCCAAAATACTATATACATATAGATCAAAGTAAAATTCTGAAAAAAATGGTATAAGTAACACATGAAAAAGCAAAAAAAAATAAATAAATAAAAGCGAGTAAAATGACAGACTTAACCTGAAATATATCAATTAATAACATGAAATGTAAAGGGTAAAAATATAGCAATTAAAAAGACTGGCAGAATATTATATGCAGACTAAACAAAATTCATTTTTTTGAACTTTTATATTTTTAAGCAGTTTTTATTATACTCAAGGTATTAAGATAAGTACAAAATAAGCTCAGTTGATAGAGTGCTTGCCCTCACATGAACAAGGCCCTGGGTTCAATCCCCAGTACCACCACCAAAAAGAAAAAAAAAAAAAGAAAGAAAATGAAATTCATTTTATATATAACAATGTAAGTATTCTAAAGTAAAAGATGAAAAAGATATACCATATAAAATCTCAAAAGAAAATAGGATTGTAAATAAGTACTGCACTCAACTTACTGAATATGTGTATTCATGGTGGACTTTGGCTGAAGTATACTGACATTCCACTGCTCTGAATGATGAGGACAGCTATATTTATTTAGAAATTTGAGGACTGGCTAAGAGAAATGGTATTATTTTCTGTTGTATCAGAAACATTAATATTATTTATTTATTTATTTAGCTGTGCTGGGATCAAACCCAGGGGCCTTGCACATGCTAAGAGAGCTCTACACTGAGCTTCACCCCCAGCCCTACTGTAACTTTCTGAAGGAAGCCTCTGAGCACAAAACACTAAAGATACATTCTCTAGGGAGAAAAAGTATTATCATCAAGTAAGCACCCTCAACAGTGATACCATTTGACCTTAAAAAAATTTTTTTTCTTTTTAAAAATATTTTAAACTACTTAAAAAAATAGACTAAAATTTTTGCACAAAGAGAGGCTTAACAAATTACCACTGTTAGCATATATTAAAATAGGGGTAACTTTCACTCTCTGTTGTATTACCTCTTATGGAAGCTGATTAACTTCTTTTAAAAAGATCAGTTTGATCATGTTATTGCTTAGAAAGCTCAACAGAATCATTTTTTATTGACTGCTGCCTAATATTAAAATTTCTCTCCATCCAGCCTAAACCCTCAATGATTAAGTCAGCAAATTAAATTCTACATTATACAAATGAAATAGATCCCACTATTTTCTAATACAGTAAAAACTATTTATTGTATGCATACCTAAAGCTTCAAAATGTCTTTTAAACTTGTGGTATTTGGTACTGGAGGATACAAAATTTAGATAATCTTAAATTTGTGGATAGATTAACCATTTAATTACTATAATATCCTCACTTAATTAGCTCCTAGCCCTGAAAAACATTTGTTTTTTTCCCAGTTATTAGTTTCAGATGCAAGGTGAAATGAGTGATAAATATTTTTTTAAAAAACAGTATAAAAGACATGCATTCTGCATGAATTTTGCAGTTTTTACAAGACATACATTCAGTAAAAAAGACAATTTTTGTATTATCATAAATTCTGCATGACAGAATGCAGTGCATCAGCAGCACCACTAACCCCTGCCAACACTTATAAAACTAAGTGACACAAGGTATACTCAATAGCTACTTTCGTTGACTGACTAAACATTACACAATTAAAAAACGATTGTGTACCCAGACATAAATATTTGTTGTTTAAATACCAATGTGTATGTATTTGTCACTTAAAATACTTTTAGTGGCATATTTTGAATACAAGTAATAGTGAATATAAATAAATCCTGACAAAGAAATAAATCCCTTAATTTATTTTTTCTATCTCCAAATATGAATATATATTAAATATGTATATTAATAATAATATGACATATCTCCAAATGGAGGAAAAATGGCACATCTAAATTTAAAATCAGAAAAATTTTCCCACATAAAAACTAATCTATTCTAAATCAGGAAAGTATATATTCTAAAACAAAAAGGATTTAGAACAGACTACTCAACATGAAATATCATTGGGCTACCTTGTTCCCTTTAGTTAGTGTGCTATCCTATTTCCCAGGTAATAAAAATAAAAATAAGGACTTCTTGCTATTAAAATTATCACAATTGCTCGGAAGCAAGTAAACTCTTTTTCCTCTTGAAATTATAAATATAATATGGTTTTTGTGATACATCTGTAATAATTTTCTGATTTTATCTTTTATAAAGTTATAATGAAAATATACTTGACTCAATAAATCTGAGGCATGAGAACCCAACCCTAAGCACAAATAATTTTTTATAATACTCACCATACTTCAACTGTTGAATTGATATAAATTACATGTATATAGCTATCATATGATCTAATGTTTGATACAATACTAGAAACTGTTTCCAACACAGTATTTTTAAAATGTATATAAATCATCTTTCCTTGTCTCTTTGCTACACATAATAAAGTTAGTTCTTAAAACACAAGAAAGAAGTAGTATTAGATCCAATTGCACATTCTGAGTTTTAATTGGTGGGCACTTTTTCACACCCATATTAATAGTTTGTTAATTCCTATACTAAATTTTCACAGTCATGAAAGCCAGGGTTTTCATTCCTTTAAGAAAAGTCATTGAAGTTCATCATTTTTTCCATTGAAAAAATGATATACAATCTATTTTGTGAATAAATTGTTTTGTTACTAACACTGGATTGGATTTTGTGGGAAATTTTTCTTTTACCCTCTTACTGAAAATATGTCTTCTCAACCATGAATAGTTTTCTCCCAGAAAATTTAAATACTACAAGAATGTTTCTATGGATCATTATAATAGAGAGTTAAGACCTCTACCACACAGGGCAAACCAGGTAACAAGCTTTTCTCTCTCAGGGAAGTCCTACTGATCAAGCCTCTGTCCTACCTTCCCAGAGCTATGACCTTATTCTTGCTATTCCTTTTAACCTCACCTCCTGTAGCTACTGAACAGGAAGGGAAATAAGATGCGACCCATAAGTTTGAAAATCTTGATTTTCATATAATACAGCTGTATAAAAGTTGTTCAAGTACTTGCACAGGTCTTTTCTTAGTGTTATGTTCTTCATGTAGGAAAAGAGCAAAATTAATACCATTTTAGGCATACTAGAAGTTTCCATAAGCATCTTGAGGGTTGGGCCTGTATTTTCTTCACACTCACACTCACATATTAAGACAGTGCTTGGCTTTGAGAAGCACACAAATATCTGCTCAAGGAGTAAGTGAAAATCTGCTTTTCTTCCTTTCCTCTATTCTAATGCTTTCTTTCCTATTAATTTTCTATTTTAGAGATCTTATTTGTAGTCATTAGAGAGTATCAAAATTCCTCTGAATAAATCTGTAATGGAAATTTACATTGTATTCAATACATCTAAATTTCTATTGTTTTGCTGCCATTGGTGGACAATCACTCTCCCTCCTCAAGCAGGTTCTGACTGAGGTTCTGGCTTATTTTCTTCAGTAAGTCCTACAAGCAGCAACCCTCTCTCCTTCAACATTTCTTTCCACCTTCCATTTGCATCCTCTGACATTAAAAAAATATATATCATCTTCACCTCATGGCATCTTTTACTTTCTATGATTCAAACGCTACCTTGATCTTCTTCCCCAACCTTCTGCAGCCAGATTTCTTCCTACATATATAGAAAACGTTCAGAGGAAATCCTCACAAGTCCCTCATCAATCTCTGACATAGGTTCTATAATCAAATGACTAAGACAATGCTGAGAAGCACATTTAAATTTCCTTAGAAATCATAAGAAAGGGTGAAGATTATAACTTGTAACCTTCTCAAAGGCTTAGACAGATTTTAAAAAAATAGTTTTACTAAGCTTGGGGACTTTTAAATAACATGTTTTCATTCCAAAAATTATTGCCTAACAAACTAAAAGTTGCCAAAGAAGACCCACATTGCATCTCCATATCTCCATTACCAAAATCTTATGTAAATATGTTAGGTAATTGCTAAAGAAAACATTTAAAGTATAACTTTTTAAGAAAATAAAATATTGTAATTATAGTAAATGGTTTCCAATGCTGCCCAAAGAGCACAAGAAAAATCAGATAGACAATATTCAATAGTTAAAAACTACTACTTCAGTAAATATTATTTTTATTTGGCTAAATATTTATTTATTTAATAAAATAAATAAAGCTCAGTGAAACTACATTTACAGTAATTTCTGGATTAAAATTTTCCATTCTATACTAAAATAAGCTTTTAACAAATTTTCATTATTTCCTCAAACATATACTTCTATACTAACTATTGCCTAACTATTCCTTTCTACCTCTTTGCCTTTACTTTTACTATTCATTTTGCTAGATATTTCTACCATTTTAATCTGTAAAAATCTCTCACCCTCTAGGGCTCCTCAGTGTGCTTTTATTAAAAGGAACCTTGGACTAGCAGTCAGGAGTCCTGAATTATAATACTAGTTCAGCACTTTATTTACTACAGAATCTTTAGTAGGACATTTAATCTCCCTGGAGTCTGTTACATTATCCATAGACAAAACAAAGTATTTAGCTAGGTGATTCTTTACATAATAGATAATAGAGAAAACTGAAGTCTGGGTTTTTTAAGAGTATTAATTTGGAAAACTGACTTTCATTTCAACCAAGATCATGGTAAAACTGGGTTGGTATACACCAATTACTTTTGTCTAGTGAGGAGGCTGACAAATATCCAGTTTCTAGAACTCAAGCCAGGGGTTGAGGGAGCCAGGCAAAATAATATAAAGAACTTCCGTAAAAGGGAACTTCTCATGCTTAATGGAATTGCCACTTTATTTAGTAACACATCAGAAGACATAAACCTCCCTTTGGGGTAACTGGAGAAACCTAAGCAAGGGGCACAATCTTTTATTTTTGCAATTGCCTCCAAACAATAAGTTTCCATATCCTTTGACATTAAAAAAATATATCATCTTCACCTCATGGCATGTTTTACTTTCTATGATTCAAACACTACCTTGATCTTCTTCCCCAACCTTTTTGATTCTTCCACTAAGACATTCCCAATCCTCTGCCATCATAGAACGTATAGCAGTTTGAATCAGTATATCACTAGTTCCTTTTAAAAAGTACTTATAAATGGAATAATACCTATGTATCTGTGTACTTTCTTCCCCATTCCCCATTTCTACTTCAAGAGCTTAATATCTAGAATAAGAGATGATTACAAAACTTTGCCAAATAAATTAATTCTTCCACTATACCTTATACAGAGCACACAAAAATAATTACTTGTTAGATGAAAAGAAAATAACTATTTTATAAAAAAAGTTAAGAATTCTAAATTGAATTGTTGATTACAATACCATTATCTATCCCTATTCATTTGTGTTGCCAGGATTCTGCTGCTAAATATAAGGCAAAATAAAAGTCAAGGCTGGTGTATCAGGTGTTCTATTAATAAGAAATGTCTATTACCTGGCATCATACAGAGGATAATGATGACTGATGGTCATGTAATAATTATCTGGCTCAGGAACATCCTCAACTAAGTTAAGGGATTGTCAGGATATTTTTAGCAATGAATGTGTTTTGAGATATAACATTTTTGAAAAATAATAAATAAAGAAGATGGTTACTTCCTATTGTTAGGAATCTAGACAGTAACTCTGCCTGAAACCTCACTTTTACTAGTTATGTCTTCATGCATTAAATTTCCTAATACCCTCAATATTTTTTCAGTAATTACAATAAATTTGTAAAAGTTTCAAGAACAACAACAACAAAAGGAATATGTTACATCATATATCCTCAAAGTGTCATATGCTGCTCAAAAAAATTAAATGCATATTAGACTTCTGTTTTTCTTTTTTTTTTTTTTAGGCCATGTGAAAATACTACTCTCATAAAAACATGCAATGAAAGGAGAATAGACACTAAAATAAAATGAGCTACAATATGCAGAATGGAAAAGCTATTAAAGGCACATTCGCTTATATAGGACACACAAGAGAAGCTTTAGAAAGCACATAAACATCTAAGAGACAAGAAAAAACTTACCTAAGAAAGAAAATTAGCCATGGCATTTCAAAATTATTAGTGATTAGAGTAAAAAAGAGCAGGAGGGGACATCAAAATAACAAATGACATGAGAGAAGATTAACAGCATGTCACTTACAGGAATTCTTCTCCAGGGTGTTTGGGTGTATTTATCAGCATATGAGCATTTTTCCTCTTTAGATTTTTGGTGGCAGTTACACCGGGTTGCCTGAACAAAACCAAAAATTTTTACAATGGTTTAATGCATATACACACAAATAAGTAATCACTCTACAGGATATCAAATGTCAACAGCCCACATGTCAAACTGTCTACTCATTACTTACACTGCTTAAAGCCCCCCAAATGATGTATCATCTTTACTGAACAAGAATATTTTAAAGGATTCCACCCTGTGACAAGATACCCTGATGTTCTCAATTCATAAATGAATTCTCTACATGATTCCACTTAAAGCACTCACTTATATGGACATACCTCTTGTGTAATTTTAGGGCTCTCAAATTATCATCAAATTCAAAAAAATAAAAAAAAGATGATAATGAAAATTATCCCTTAATTGTGAAGCTGTAACATACCTACATTATTTGTTAAACAATCCCATTCAAAGTAAATATATTTTCTCATAGAAAAACCTAAGAAATTCTAGATTACTGTATCAAGGTAAACTTGTTTCTACTTAAAAACAAAATCTTCTATAGGACATGCTTATTTTCCATTCCCCCCAAAACGGGATAGTGATTGAAACAAAATGTAGTATAAAATTCACTATAATAGGACTTAACTTTTAACATATCTGGCAGGTATGCAAAAAAAGACAATATAATATAAAACACTTATTATAATGCAAGTACATTACTTAATTCACCTTGACAACAGCAATTCCAGAAATATCCTTTCAGTGGTTTATCTACTAACACATGAAAAATAATGCTTGGCAAATATTAAATTTTCCATAATTCGGAAAGCCTAGTTTTTAGTGACATTTTAACAGATACAAAATGACCACCTAAATAATTCCCTCTTCATCTGCCTCCTTTATTGCTGACAGATCTTAATTTGTGTTCAGAGTCTCACCTCCTATGTGATCCTTTATTTACAGAGGTGTGCCTATCTCTTGCTCCAAAGAGCCACATCTTGGTAAGTATGAACCAAAATAGTTAATCCATTTGTTCTACGCTTAGGAAGGGACAAGTAACTAAAATCTAGCCAAAAAGCCTGGTGGTATTTCTGAGAAAGTGTTTCCTGATTTAAAAAGTACATATGCTAGAGAAAACAGGCCTTTACCCACAATTGGGTATTACTGTGTGAGAGAGTGACATAAAAAGCTACTGCAGAAATCTTTTATCCATGAAGGGGCAGACAAGAGGATTCCAGAAAAACCAACCTAGACTTCATTATTAACCAAATGACCAATAAACAACCACGGATATGGATGGGACCCACACATTTTTTTTTGTTATTTGAGTTTACAAATTTAATTATTTTTTAAAGCTGCTTTTAGTTGGGGGCTTTTACTGCGAACTTGAAACATCATAAGATATGCATTGATTTATGCCAAGTAGTTTGCAGCAAGTCATTTGGTAAGAGTTAATCTTTATTATACACCCATGGGCCAGGCATTAGTTTACATATGTAGTTTACATATGTAGTTAATTTAACAATCCAAACTTATGTGTCTGTACTACTTCTATTATCCCCACTTACAGATGAGGCTTAGGAAAGATTATATAACTTCCTGAAGAGAAAATGGCTATCAAATTTCAAAGCTAGGATATGAATCTGGGTCTATCATGGTTTTTAAAAAATACTGTTAACCCATTTAACCTGAGTACCACTTTCTGTGTCTCCATAAAGAAAGAAAATTCAATATTAGCAATTTCACAAGATTATGAAAGTTCAATGAGCATATATATCTAAATTATCTACTATTTAACTAGTGTTCTAAGGTGAAAATAAACTGGTATTCTTGACATTTTAAAATTAGATTTAAACAGACAATCTTCTATACATTTTTGTTACATTCTCAGAGCACTGCAATCTGATTTTACATCAGCATATTTCACATAAAATATGAATTCAACACTTCATACTGTCATTATATGCTTCTGAAAATCTTCATGCAAACATAGGTTAGAGTTGAATACATTTTTTTCAAAAACAAAAAAGCACAGAATGCTAGAAATGGAAGGGGACTTTTGAAACTAACAAGAAAAACCTTCACATTCTAAATAAAGAGCTACAGAACCAAGGGAAACTGCCTGTCATTCAGCTGATTCATATTGGAGCTAAGAAAAGTCCTCTAATTCCTCTCTATAGCTTTTTTGATCACTTTTTATCCTATTTTTTTAAAAAGCTATTTAGAGATATAAAGAAAGAAAACAATAAAGAAATATAAATAGAAGACCATTTTAACTTTGATAATGTGAAATATACCACTTCCTATATCTACTTTGAGTTTATAAATGTTTTTGTTTTTAACAAGGTCCATAACTAAACCATGTTATTCTATTGGTAATTTTTCTGAATGATTTCTCATTTCTTACTACCAAACAGGTGGCGGTGGATGAGACACTTAGCCCCTTAAAACTCAATTAGTAAGACATTCAATTCACAGAGCATTGCTGCTTTCGATAAGAAGCAAAGAATCCATTCAGTTGGCTAAATTTATGTATTGAGAAAACACTAACACTGTCTCTATATTCAAGAACAGGAACTGTCAAGTAAGTTTCACAAAGTTCTCTTGATATAGGCCACAATTCCCCTAAAATTTGAAAATGGGCTTATGTGATTCTGATGTGTTTATAAGGGGGAGTTTCTAGCTGAGTGCACACAGTCTCTGGAGTAATGTATATTTAAAAAAAAAAAAAAACAAAACTGTGTACAATACTTAGCTGATTCACAATAAACGTGATTTCTAGGTTCAATATATCAAAATGAGATTTCAATGGTATATATTGCTAAAGTTTAATGCTTTCACTTTTCTTGTGTTCTTTCTTTGAGATTCTCTTAGATATTTCTGAAATCTTTATACAATTATTTTCAGGTGAGATATTGTTAGGACAGCTGGCTCTTTTCTCTTCACAAGTATAACAAAAAAATGGTTCTAAATTAAAAGAGATTTAAAAGATATAATCAGTTGTCACACATGGTCCTAGAATTGATTTTAGTTTGGACAAATCAAATGTACTGGATATTTTGGGAAGAAGTAGGAAAATATGAACATGAACTAGATGCTAGAAAATATTAAGGAATTTCTATTAATTGCTTAAAGATGATAATATTGTTTCAACTATAAAAAGACCTGTTCATTTTTCTTAAAGATGCATATTAAAGTTAAGAAAATACTTTTTTAAAAAAAATTTTATATGGTTTTAATTAGTTATACATGACAGTAGAATGCATTTATGTACTTTGATATACATAGATGGGATATAATTTCTCATTTTTCTGAGTGTACATGCTGCAGAATCATATTGGTCATGTAGTCACATACTTACATACAGTAATAATGTCTGTTTCATTCTACTACTATCTTTCCTATCCCTACATATTCTTCCCTCTCCTCCCATCATTTCCCTTTACCTAATCTAAGGTAACGCTATTCTTCCCTAGTTCCCCCCCTCCTTATTGTGAATTAGCATCTGCATATTAGAGAAAACATTAGGTGTTTGGTTTTGTGAGATTGGCTTATTTCACTTAGCATGATATTCTCCAACCATTTACTGGCAAATGCCATAATTTCACTCTTCTTTAAAGCTGAGTAATATTCCATTGAGTATATATACCACATTTTCTTTATCCATTCATCTATTGAGGGACACCTAGGTTGGTTCCATAGTCTAGCTTGTGAATTGAGCTGCTATAAATACTGATGTGACAGTAGTATGCTGATTTTAAGTCCTTTGGATATATAAACCAAGAAGTGGATAAGAGAATACTTTTAAAAAACTAAACAGCATAAGAAGATTTGTCCTATTATTTATTAATCATAAATCAAGATAAAGTGTTATTTTTCCATTATTAAATTTACTTTTCTAATTTTAATACTGCACTTTTGGGTGAGGATAATTTTATTCTGTCTCCCAACCTTTTATATTCAGCCTTATCTATGTCAAAAATTTACCTAAATTTCCTGTATATAAAGCAAGTTACTACACACTTTGCTTTAAATCCTCAATGAAACTCTTTTCATGAAGTAAAACCATTTGTACTTAAAATCATATTTTTTGGGTCTAATTACTATTGCCTTAGTTTTGCAGATCTGAGATTTTCTTTATATCCCTTTTAATTTCATCATTTTCTGTACACTATTCCAACCTATTAACTGTCTCAAATTATGTCACAAACATTATAACTGAAGTACAGTAAAATAAAATAAAGAATAACTTGGGCACTCATTTGTATAAGTACAAAATTCAGTTTGTCTGACTACTTTCCCTTATCTCTTTCTGATTTCCTTCCCTTATCTCTTTCCTGAAACTTATTTATCTAAATCTCTTCAAAAATCATTAGTAATTTACAATTTTTAGAATTTAAAATTATTTTAATTTCACAAAAATCAAAGATTTATAAATTCAAGCAATTTCCAACATTGAAATGATGTACAATATGTAAAATAAAATAATGAGCACTAAGCTTTCTTCAATAAAAGGTTCAGAAGTTTGTAAAACTCAGTTTCTCTAAAGATGATTTCCACTTCCCTGTTCATTCATTTTAATCTTTATCTCCTTATTCTTGAGTTATTTTTCAGTTTCTCGCTCAAGTATTTGGAGTACACTATAAGTAAGCCAATAAAGATGACTTGGTGACTTATTTTTCAAGACATTAAATTATGAAAGTTTACCTTTATGTGTAAATAAAAACTATCCAGATATATTTAAAATAGTAGGTACACAACCTGTTCTCTGGAGCGTACTAGACACAACAATTTCTTGTACTCTGTAATAAATTTTTGCAAAAATTGATGTTTAATCTGAGTGCCTTCTTTTTTCTCCTTTCCTGAAAGTTAGCCGATACTTGTCTTTGAAATTTAAATATTAGGTCTTATTATTGTTCTTTCTACTTTCATATTTGGGAGAACTTAAGTTTGAATTATTAGGTTATTCTTTATTCAGATTCATAAATTGTCTTTGTATGTTTAATGATAGTATTTTATCTGTATATTCTAGTCACTCATAAATTTTGATCTCTGTAACCTGACCTCAGTGGCTCAGAGTTCAGTACATTATATCTTTTATATACTTAGAGATTAATATTTCATATTGCTCAAATGCTTTGCTATACCCAAAATATATATTTTTTCCCTTCCAATTAATATTTCTATTTTGTTTTGGCTTTTACGCATTATGTTATTTTTATCCTGGTCTTTTACATTATATAAGTTGCATTATAATTGCATTCAAGGTGCCATAAATATTGTTTAAAAAAATTTTTTTTAGTTGTAGTTGGAAGTTTATTTTTATTTTTATGTGTGCTGAGGATTGAACCCAGTGCCTCGAAGCACATGCCAGAAAAGCACTCTACCGCTGAGCTACAACCCCAGCTCCTAAATACTGTTTTTATATGGGATTAACATTTGAAATTATTAACAATTATAAAAGTATACAGAAAGTATAAACATGACTCTGAGGGATCACTCATCATCCATAGAGAAGAAACACTGTCTTGAAATCTCCTTCACTCTAATACTTAAGCTTAAATAACCAGTGTCATTCCGCTCAGAGAGAAAGTTCTTATTTTCAACTTCAGGTACTTACTTCTTGAAATGAATCAATAAATGAATATAAACTGGTGCATCTTAAATCCCAGAAACAGAGGCCACCAAAAATGGATCAAAGAAGAATTTTCAGATAGTATACTTCATATTTAGACAAAATTTAACATTATATTTTCATTAAAGCATATATAATCTAAACATAATACAATTATATAAGTTTGAAAGCCAAAAATAAAGTCAAACTCTAATTCTGGCTGTCTTATAAAAGCCACATATTGTCCAATTTGGAAGTCTCCATTTTAAATTCTATACTATAATACTTACAAGTTGATGTTCTAATAGTTGTATTTTTTCATCTTTTTTCCTTATTTCCTCTTTAAGTTGTTTCATTTCATTTAATAAATCTTCATTCTGCAATGTTAAAAGAATTAAGTCATTTAAAATACCCCGAATGAGAAGCACTAAATCAATGATGAAGACCCAGTAGTGAATGAATTATTTCTTCATTTAAAGAAAAACTTTTGTATTAAAAATCAAAAACTCCTAAGACTTCACAATGGATTCTGACATGTAAACAATGAACAATAACAGAAGCAACAGTCAACATTTATTAAGCACATTTATTAGGTGTTAGAAACTAAACACTTTCAGGTATTTCAGCTTTTGATCCTGAGCACTCTGAGGAACATACCATTATCCCCTTTAAGCCAGCAGTAAAGTAAATCACACATAAAACAGAAACTTCACATTAGATTTCAAGGGATGCAAATGAGTTACCTGCCAAAGAAAAGAGGGGTGTGACAAACAGAGGAACTAGTATAAGTAAAGCTGCAAAAGGAATTTAACGGCTGGTCCAAAAATCGGCAAGAAGATAAATGTGTCTGAAGAAGCCCAACAAGGAAGATTCTTTATCAAGGAACCACTTTATTGAGCAGCACTGCTTGAATCAAAGAGAAAACAACCAACCAACTTCATTGATAAGGACTACTTAATGCTATTAAATGGAACACATCAAGTCAAGCAGCAATCTGGTTATATTTCCAAAATATAAAATATCATTAACCTAGTGTTAGCCCATTTTATGTAAATCCATTCAATCACTCAGAAATATAGCTAAAAATAATATATGCAAAGAACTTAGAATATACACATGGATGATGTATCTTTCCAAAAAGATAATATGTAAGCAAATTTTAATAATACACCGGTATCCCAAACAATGGAGAATACAAGACAATGGGAAAAATGGGAAAAGTTATTACACACAATGAATGATATTTATTTAAACATAAAAAGAGAATAGGAATTTTTAAAATTCATAAATTAACCAGAAAAAGATGGATTATAGAATATCAAAGATACATTTCTATGGATAAATTTTGACACATTGTTAGGTTCTGTAGCAAATAAAATCATTGAGAGTTGATAAACACACAATGGAGTTCTACTTAGTCAAAAAGAAGAATGAAATTATATCATTTGCTAGTAAATGGATGGAACTGGAGAACATTATTCTAAATGAAATAAGCCAGACTCAGAAAACCAAAAGTGTGGAATGTTTTCTCTCAAATGTGGAAGCTAGGGAGAAAAAAAATAATCAAAAATAGGGATCTGGAGAAAACAGAAGGGAGACCAGTAGAGTAGAAACTGGGGACCAAGGAGGAAGCAGGAAGGGAAGGAAGAAGACAGGAAAAGGGGAAGAACTGGGGAATGAAGTTGACAAAATCATACTAGGCTCATGTATGACTATACCACAATACATTCTAATTTTATATAAGACTATAATGCATCAATTAAATTAATTAAATAACTAGAAGGACCCAATGCAGTAGAGGAAGAGGGAGGAGGGAAGTGAAGTGGGTAGTACTGAGGATTACAATGGAGAAAACTATGTTATATGCATTTATAATTAAGTCAAAATGAACCCTACTATTATGTATAATTATAATGCACTAAAAAATGTTTCCAAAGGAGTTTTAAATGAATTTTCATCAAATTATCTTTAATTTACAGATATAATAAAAATACCTTTTTTTTAATGGCTGGGGATGTAGGTCAAAAGTCAAATGCCCCTAGGTTCAATCCCCAGCACTACCAAACAACAACAATAACACCCCATCAGCTCTACAAAGAGATGGATGTATCTGTAGTTTTAAGTAATGATGATGGAAAAATATTATAAGTGCGAAATAATCCGTTTCATTTTTGAAAGCACCCCTAATTAAAAAATTTTTAATCACCTAGGTTTTCTTAACAGAGCTATTATTTGTTTATTGGGTGGGTAGAGAGCTTTATGAATTCATTATCTTTTAGCTCTGAAAAGATGCTTTTAAAATGCTGATGGGTGTTAAACTTTTTATTTCTACTTTAGCTTAAATTAGTTTTCTATATTTTCTATTAAATAAAAGCATGTTTGTGTGTTTTGAAAAGAGATGATAAATATATTTTATTATATAAAATTTTAAGGCATCTATCTATACGATTAACATTAAAGCTTGGTAAGAACCTATGTAAATCTGACAAAGGATTTGTATCTCAAGGACACATGAGTCTATTCAAGTATATTAGATCATTTTCAAGTCCCCCAACACAAATAGCTGGCTCTCATAAACAAATATATAACTTGTAAAATCTTCTATTTGGCTTTTTGAAGAAATGTAAAGTAATGAAGGTATTGTTCTAAAGATATCAAATTATGGGGAAAATATTCAATGTGACTAACCAAGATTAGAAAAAAAGCGTATATCAGACTTAGCAAGTAAGGTTTCTGGATGAACATGACTCTGTATAAAAATCATAAAAGTACTAGTATTCTTTGATTCAGTTACATAATTCCTAAAAAAATCATAGCAAAGAAATTATGAGAAAATATACAAGGTAAGATCTGCAAGTTTACAAATTTACAATTGTCTTATAAGGGGACAATGGAAATATTGTGCAGCAACTTGATGGAACATTACATAGACATCACAAGGGAACAAAATATGAGCATTCTGACAATTTACTGCAAGTGAGAAAAGGGCACAGAGGAGTAGTAAAGAGTAACATCACATTTCTAGTTTGAGTGACATGATGAATGATTGTGCCATCAAAAGAGAAGTATGTGTGAGTTTTATATATGTTAGAGGCACCTGTGGATAGTGCAGAAATGTCTAGTGGGCAACTGAACCACCAAATATGAAAAATATTTACTTTATCATTATATACAAAAAATGATAAAATCATGAGAATACAAAGCTGAAAGAGGACAGAGCTAAATATGTAAATCTAACATTTAAAGAAAAATCCTACAATGGAAGTGGGAAAATGGCAGAGAGGTATGAGAGATTCCAAGGAAATATTATAAAAGCCAAGGGATAAACTTTTCAGAAAAAGGCAGTGTCAAAAATTAATGGGTATTTTTCCAAGTTTCCACATTAACTGGAAAGGGGTTTAAGTAAAGTTGGAAAAGCTATTTCCTGAATTTAAGATAGAAAAATATACAAATTTGTAAGCTGACAATGAATAAGAGAAAGTACACTGAAGACATAGGAGCAAGGAGAGGAAGAATCTTATTAGATAATTAAGCAGCACCGGGACATAGAGTTAAGAACACAAGAAAAGGTAGTTTCTAAAAGTATAGTTACCACTTTTCTCCTATATCTGGAACAAAGTAAGTGAAAATAAGAGAGTTTAGCAAGTTAGAAGGCAGGAAGGAGGGAAGCAGAACATCTGTGTTTGATTAGCACAAAACTACCTGAAGAGGTTGAAAGCATGGCTGAGCATCATGCTTGAGCATGATTAATGTCTGGAACAGTTCATCAGAAGAATGGGAAGGAGCTATCCTATCATAAATATAAGAACAGATTGGAGGCACTGCAGGTCTAGTGAAAAATTTAGACCCTGAATTTGTAATAGCATAAATCACCATATTTGTGCATTTGAAGTTGTGCTGCTAAAAGCATCTTTGATGAGACAATAACACAGTTAGGGATTTGCTGTTCAAAGTTCAAGAAAGACTATAGATATGGAGAGAAGAGAGTGAGCTATTGCATGTCAGCTTGAATAAGGGGGAAGAAAAGACCAAGAATTATCTGCGGGGAAGAAAAGGTAATAGGGACAAGAAATAAGCACCATGTAACAATATGTCTTCCATGTAGTATCAAATATATACATACCAGAAAGAAATACAGAAAACAATGATGAAATTAGCTAAGTAAAAAGAGTTAGAATTAAATTTTCTCCAAAAAAAAATTTCTTTACGTGTAAAAAATACATTCACAAGAAGAAACTTAGGGAAAAAAAAAAAAGAATAACTTAAAAAAAATAAAACCAGTCACAAAACTTAAAAGTATTTGAAAAATTCTAAGGGACTGAGTTACTGGTTCTCACCTGTGTGTTTATGTGAAACTGTTTTAAAAAGAGATGGTCTGTGGCAGACCTGCTAGATGTAGATTATTATTTACAACAATTGGGTGGATGCCTAAAATGGTAGACAAGTGAAAAAGCCAAGTTTAGATAAAAAGATGTGACTCCTATGCTATATTCTTGATTTTGGTTGTTTTATATAGAATCTTGTTCCCAATAAATCACTCAGCATTCTGAGAAAATTAAGGTCTTCTGTCTAATTAATGTCAGGTTGAAACACTGGAATTGTTTTGGAAGTGACATATACTCCATCAAAGTAGAATTCTTATGTGGTTTGACAAAGCTCTTTTCCCTCTGCACAGAGACATGTTCTACCCCAGAGGCAGATCCCCCAGTTATGTTCTCAAATGTAAGAGATACATGAAGCAGAATCCCAGCTGATCTATAGTCAATAGATCAGTATAGTGTAATATAAGTGAAACATCAACTTTTGTTGTATTAAGCTACTAGTGCTATTGTAGATGATTATCAAACAATGACTACTACACCATGAAAACATGATGTAAAAGTAATCAATACTTTTACATAAAAATATTATATTAATCACTGATATCTGTGTGTACTTAAGAAATATAGACTTGAGAAACAGTTAAAAAATAAAGAGCTTTCAACTTAATATAGATCAAAAGACAATGAGAATTTTAAAAACTACTTTCAATCACTCACTAAAATACATAAGCATTCCATAATTATGTTTTTTTAAAAATATTTACTTTTTTGTTATAGGTGGACACACAATGTCTTTATTTTATATTTATGTGGTGCTGAGGATCCAACCCAGTGCCTCACACATGCTAGGCGAGTGCTGTACCACTGAGCCACAATCCCAGCCCCTATAATTATGTTTTTATACATGAAAAAACCTCATCACCAGTATATTTCTTCAGTGCTGTGATTAGATATAAGAAGTACCCATTAACATTTTAACCTCACTGGTAAACATTTTAAAAATTGTTATTCATAATTAAAACCAATGCAAGTGGTCTTTTTATTTTTTTTAAATGTAGTTGAGTTGTATACAACACCAGGACAAACCTTGGCATAATCACAGAAGCATGGAACACAACCCCCTCCAATTCAATCCCTAGCACCTCCTCCCTTCCACCCCACTCCACAGATCCCTCTTCAATCCATCTACAGTTTACTTTTTTGTTTGTTTAATTCTTGTCCTACTGATACACCTGATGCCAGAACCCACTGGGCTGCATCCATGCATGCACATATGAAAGTTGGGCATGTTCATTCAACTGTTTTTCCCTACCCCATCCTTCTTCCTTCCCTTATTCCCCTTAGTCTACTATACAGATCTATTATTTTCCATCCCCTACCCTTTATTTTGAATTACCTTCTGCATTTTCAGAGAAAACATTTGATCTTTGACTTTTGAGGACTGGCTTACTTCAGTTAGCATGATAGCCTGCAGTTTCATCCATTTACTGGCAAATGCCATAAAGTCATTCTTCTTTATGGCTGAGTAATAGTCCATCATGTATATATATCACATGTTCTTTATCCATTCATCTGTGGAAGGGAACCTAAGTTGGCTCCATAGCTTATTGTGAATTATGCTGCTATAAACACTGATGGGCTGTATCACTGTAGTATGTAATATTTTAAGTCTTTTGGATATACATGGAGGAGTGGAATAGCTGGTCATATGGTATCCTAGTTTTTTGATGAATTTCCATACCAATTTCCAGAGTGGCTGCTCTAATTTACAGTCCTACCAACAATGTAGGAGTGTACATTTTCCCCTATATCCTTGTCAACATTTATTGTTGTCTGTATCCTTGCTAATTGCCATTCTGACCAGAGTGAGATGAAATCTCAATATAGTTTTAATTTGTATTTACCTAATTGCTGGAGATGCTGAATATTTTTTTCATATACTTCTTGATCATTTGTATTTCTTCTTTAGAGAAGTGTCTGTTTAGTTCTTTGGCCCATTTATTGATTGGGTTATTTGTGTTTTTATGATGTTAAGGTTTTAGAGTTCTTTGTATATTCTGGATATTAATTGCCTATGTGAGGAGCAGGTGCAAAGACCTTCTTCCATTCTGTAGGCTCTATATTTATGCTTTTAATTTGTTCTTGCTGTGCAGAAAATTTTTAGTTTGATGCCATTACACTTAATGATTTTTTATCTTATTTCTTGCACTTTAGTAGTCCTATTAAGAAATTCAGTTCCTGTGCTGATAAGCTAGAGTATTGGACCTACAATTTCTTCTAGCATTGACAGCGTTTCTGGCCTAAGTCCTAGGTCTTTGATCTACTTTGAGTTGATTTTCTAAAAGGTGAGTTTTAAGTGTTAAATTTCATTTTTCTACAAATAGATTTCCAGTTTGCCCAGCACCATGTTAAAAAGGCTATCTTTAGAGCTGAGATAGTGGCTCAGTGGTAGAGCCCTTGCCTAGCATGTGTGAGGCACTGGGAGCAATTCTCAGCACCACATACAAATAAGTAAAATAAAGATATATATATTAAAACAGTATTTTATATATAAAAAAAGGCCAGGGGCTGGGGATGTGGCTCAAGCGGTAGTGTGCTTGCCTGGCATGCATGCGGCCGGGTTCGATCCTCAGCACCACATACAAACAAAGATGTTGTGTTCGCCAAAAACTAAAAAATAAATATTAAAACATTCTCTCATTCTCTCTCTCTCTTTCTCTAAAAAAAAAAAAAAAAAAGGCCAATGTGTTTTTGGCACCTTGTCTAGTGTCAGATAACTATATGTGGATTTGTCTCTGAGTCTTCTATTCTATTACATTCACCTTCATGACTGTTTTGGTGCCAGTACCATGCTGTTTTTGTTACTATAGCTCCGTAGTATAATTTGAGATCTGGTATTAGGATGCTTTCTGTTTCGTTCTTCTCACTAAGGATTGCTCTGACTATTCTGGGTCTCTTATTTTCCCAAAATTAATTTCAGAAATGCCTTTTCTAGTTCAGTGAAGAATGTCACTAAAATTTTGATGGGGACTACACTGAATTTATATAGTTCTTTTGGTGGTATGGCCATTTTGACATTGTTAATTTTGCCTATCCAAGAACAAGGGAGGTCTTTTCATCTTCTAACGTCTTTAATTTCGTTCTTTTAGTGTTCTATAGTTTTCACTGCAGAGATCTTTCACCTCTTTTTGTTAGATTAATTCCCAAGGTTTTCACTTTTTTTCTTTCTTTTGAGGCTATTATAAATGGGATACTCCTAATTTGTTTTTTGGCAGACTCATCACTGGAGTATAGGAATGCAATTGATTTATGAGGGTTGATCTCGTATCCTGCTACCTTGTTAAAATCATTTATGAGCTCTAGAAGTCTTCTGGTAAGAGTTTTTGGGATCTTCTAAATATGGGGTCATGTCATTAGCAAACAAAGATAATCTGAGTTCTTCTTTTCTTAATTGTTTCCCATTAACTTCCTTCTTTTGCCTGATTTATCTGACTAGAGTTTCAAGGACTATGCTGAATAGGTTTGGTGAAAGTGGGCATCTTTAGCTTCTTCCTATTTTTAGAGATAATGCTTTCAGTTTTTCTCCATTCAGAATGGTGTTGGCCTTGGGTGTATCATATATAGTCTTTACAATGCTGAGGTAAGCTCCCCTTATCCCTAGGTTTTCTAGTGTTTTAAGCATAAATGGGTGCTGCATTTTGACAAATGAATTTTCTATATCTATTGAGATAATCATGTGATTCTTTAACTTAACCCTGTTTATGTGGTGAATTGCATTTCTTGATTTCTGTATGTTGAACCAACCTTGCATCCCTAGGATCTTTTCTAATGTGTTTTTGTATGCTGTTTGCCAATATTTCATTAAGATTTTTATTCATCTATGTTAATTAAGGATATTTGGCCTGAAGTTTTCTTCATTTTTCTTTGTCTGATTTTGTATTCAGAATGATAAAGGCTTCATAGAATGAGATTGGCAGTCTTCCCTCCTTTTCTATTTCATGGAATAATCTGAGGAGAACAGGTATTAGAGTTCTTCTATCTTTAAAGAGTTTTGGTAGAATTTGGCTGAAAATCCATGCAGTTCTGAGCTTTTCTGTGTTGGAAGGCTTTTGATGGCTGCTTCAATTTTATTACTTGATACTGATCTGTTTAAGTTTTCTATATCCTAATGGTTTAATTCAGGTAGGTCATAGATCTCTAGAAATTTTTCCATATCTTTAAGATTTTCTAGTTTATTGGAAGATAAATTTTCAAAATGGTTTCTGATAATCCTCTGGATTTTAGTAGTATCCTATAGTGATATTTCCTTTTTCATCTTGAATTTTGAATTTGAATGTTTTCTCTCTTTGTTTTGGTTAGTTTGGCTAAGGGTTATCAAACTTGTTTACCCTTACAAAAAAACAACTTATTGTTTTTTTTTTATCCACAATTTCATTCATTTCAGCTCTGATTTTAATTATTCCCTCACTTCTTCTGATTTTGGTGTTGGTTTATTCTTCTTTTCTAGGGCCTTGAGATGTAATGTTAGATTATTTATTTGGTATCTCTATTCTTTTGATGTATGAACTCAATGCTATATACTTTCCTCTTAGAAATGCCTTCATACTTTCCTAGAAATTCTGATAAATTGTTATCAGTATTCTAATTTACTTCCCTCATTTCTTATACTATCCATTCACCATTCAAAGGTGTATCATTTAGTCTCCAGATATTTGAGATGTTATTGTTTTTATCTTATTGTTGATTTCTAATTTCGTTCCATTATGATCTGATAAAATGGAATATTATTATTTTAACAAAGCAGCAAAATTTAAGAACAAACAATTATTTCACAAGATAGCAAGTTCTAGGTTTCTAATAATTCTTATTATTCAAAATTTTAATTGGTTCTGCTTTATTATTTTAGTAATAAGAATTCTGAAATCTTTAGCATGACTATCTAGTCATACCTTATATATCTGATCACCTTCTTCTGGTTCTGGACTAGATGGCAATGATAGCTGAATATCATGCAATGACCCACTTCCATCATGCTGTCAGAAAGAACAAAAAGAGAAAATTAATACAATAAATGCAGATAATCACTTCAATTTGAATTCACCTAAATCATATCCTAGAAGAAAAATGGGAGATAAGATTTTAGAAATCTCCTTTTTCATTTCTGTACCAACAGAAGGGGAAAAAAAGTGAACTGAACCTAGGGCAAGAATAACCTGTGGAAATAAATAACAGATATTATATAAATGATAAAGCAGAAAATCACTGAATGCTTTAGAGCTACAATTGGAGTATGTAAAATTTCCTAAAGAATTTTGAGATTACCACAGCAAAGAAACAGCATAAAAGTCAATTGATTCTTCCCTCTTTAAATGTGTTTTGGTATAAAGGAGTCCGAAATAATAATATTAAATAACTCAAAAAAGCTTAGCTATAAAAATCATTCAATTAAAGAATACTAGATACATGAGAATACCTAGTCATGACTCCCATTTATGATAAAACTAAGTAGTCTATGTCTTGCCTCTGTGGTTTTTATATAAACATACATATGAAAAATTCAAGCTGTACAATTAAGGTTGGTACATCTTAAGTACTTTACTTGATTGTATGTTGTACTTCAATAAAAAAAGGTGAACAAATTAAACACTTTGAACTTAAACATGATAAAGAAAATGAAATGAAAATATTAACTTCCAATCCTCACTGAACTGGCTTATAAGAAATCAGATGTTCAATGATTCAAATAGACAAACTCAAAAATGATACAGACCACGCTTAGACTGATGGTGAGAGATTATGACCTGATAAAACACAACAGTGACACCCACTCAGCAACTTTCAAGGAGCATTAACATCACAAATTTTTCTCAGACATATCTGTTCTGATTTCCCAGGGTGTAGATAATGATGACCTGTATTGAAAAGGAGTGTTCTAGTAGGGGAGATAAGCATTTAAGTTATTATCTTCCTTACCTATTATACTACGTAACTCTCTGAATCAGAATCTCTAGGGATTAGGCCCAGGAATATGTATGTAGAAAAGTTCAACAGACAATGCTGATCAACAATAAGGACTAAGCATTTGTCAAAATTTCAGCATGAATAAATTATATTTGCATTAGTGATATCATATGGCTCAACACCCCTAAGAAGCAATAACCTG
Organism: Callospermophilus lateralis; assembly: GCF_048772815.1. Classification (NCBI taxonomy): domain Eukaryota; kingdom Metazoa; phylum Chordata; class Mammalia; order Rodentia; family Sciuridae; genus Callospermophilus; species Callospermophilus lateralis. The sequence goes on along the minus strand of NC_135319.1, from coordinate 54,672,246 downwards.
CACATGTGTCAGAACATCACATTTTTAAAAAATGTATAAAAGAGGAAAAGAAGGAAGAAACATTTTACAATAATCATTTCAATAAAATTTCATCTGTTTTTAATGACTTTACATGTAAAAATAGAGTCAGTCCTATACACAAGTTATGTAAGAAAAGACAGACCATAAAAATTTTGACTTTTTTCCAATTATCAAAATATCTTCCTGCCAACTGCAAAGCAGGAACCCCAATGAATGAGAGAATACTTAAGTATACACTACTTTACAATGGATATGGGTGCAGTGGTGGGAAGTAAGCAGAAGAGCCAAAAAAAAAAAAAAAAAGAATGAAAAAAAGAAACAAAAAACATCAGTTTTCAGGGTGGAGGAAAAAAAAAAAAGGAAATCCTAGCAAAAACAGAAAACTCATGGGAGACTGCAAAATATCAAAACTTAGGAAGTAACTTGATAAAGTTAAATATGAATTACTAAGTTCACCCCTGAGAAGCATCTGTTTACAACTGATCCTTAATAGCACATCAAAAGGTGAAAAATAAACCTAGAAATAAACTAAGACCATTATCCAGGTCCCAAACCAGCCTCTGGTATACAGTCAAGAACAGATCTGGAGAGCATGACAAAAGCTTTGAAAATAACTGACTCTGAAACCACACTCCAACTGACACTGAAACCTTACAAACCAAAATGCCAAAATAATAACTCCAAGGTTTACTAGTTAGAATCTGTAGCCTGAACAAAATTAGATTGTGTTCTAATGTTTAAAAAAATAAAAACAATATTATTTATAGAATTTAAATAAGACCAAGAATCTCATAACACAATGTTCAAATATTTAAGATAATCCAAAATTATTCAATATAAACAAAGGGGAAAGTCTCAACTCACACAGATGACAATGCCAAAATGACACAGAAGGTAGGAATTGATTGAAAAAGATATTAATAAAGCTGTTATAAAAACTGCCCAAAAGTAAAGGTGAACTGTTGAAGTAAACAGAAGAGAAAGTTTCAGCAAAGAAAGAGTTTATAAAGTGGAAACAACTGGAAATGTTAGGCCTGGTACAATTCAAACATTAAAAACTTTAAATGCACTCAAAGGGCTAAATATCAGCATTTGAGATGACAGAGTAACCTGAAGATAGCCCAACAGAAATTATGCACTCTGACCAATGAAGAGAAAAAGGATTTGCAAAGGGGAAAAAAAATAAACAGAGCCTGCGCAAGGAACTAGAAGAACAATTGTAAATGATCTAACATTAATGACTTTGAGATCACAGAAGGGAGAATGGGAGGCAAAAATAATGGATGAACAGTGAAAGATATGAACTTAAAGAATTGAGAAACTCAATTTAAAAGAAACCAAATATATACTAAGTATGCTTTCAAGAACACAAATAACTAGAAATCAGTAACAGAGGATAATCCCCTAGTAATTGAAAGAAAATAACTAAATACAAAGTTGTCAAATCAGTCCCTGAAATAAAACAAGCCTAAAACAAATAGAAGAAAACAATAAAATACAGAAATTAATGAAACAAAATTTTTAAAAATCAAGAAAATTAAAAACCAGTTTTGTGGAAGATGCTAAAAAATAAAATCAAGCAAAACTGTCAAATAGGAAAAAAAATATAAAAGGTACAAATCAAGGCTCCAATATTGTATTGAAGTTTTCAGTCAGTACAAGGGGCAAGCAAACAACAAGAAGAAAAAAAAGAAAGAATCCATTAAGATAATGTAATTTTGGGTGTAGAAAATCCTAGGGTATGTACAATAAAACTACCAGAATTAACACATAAATTTAGGAAAATAACAAGTTTAAAAGGTTAATATTAAAAAAAAACAACTACTTTGTGGCAAAGAACAAATGGAAATTGATTTCATTAGAACAATAACAAAAAAAAAAAAAATAAACCTTACAAACCAAAATGCCAAAATAATAAAAATATCAAAACCAAGAAAAAGAAACCAAAAAAAAAAAAACTTGTAGAGAAATACTTCGAAGTATCGATAAACTCTGCATATTAAAAACAATGTGTGTATGTGTGTTAAGAAATCAGGGAGAAATAAATGAAGAGATGACCTTGTTTGGTAAACTAAGAGACTCAATGTTACCAGATTGAAAGATTCAATATTGTTGATATATAAATTCTCTTCCAAATTCAACTTATAGATTCAAAAATTCCCTGAATCAAAAATCCCCAAAGAATATTTTTTTGGAGAAAGAGAATTGTTTCCACTTTGAAAAGAACAAAAAAGGAGAAGTTACACTATATCATTTAAAAAGTACTAAAAATGAAGAGTGTGGTACTAGTATAAGGACCAAGGAAATTTAAAAAGTCCAGAAACAGCCCCACACATTTATGGTTAAAGGTATTCTTGAGAAAACTACCAAGAAAATTTAATAGAGAAAAAAATATTATTTCCAAGAAATGGTGGTAAAATTGAAAATCCATATTCTGTAAAATGAACTTTACCCATAACTCACACCATATACAAAAAACTCTCAGAACAGATTGTAGACCTAAATTTTAAGCTTAAAACTAAAAAACTTCTCCAAATGAACAGAAAATATTTTAATGACCTTTGGTTGAGAAAGTTTCTTAAATTTAAATACTAAAAATATGATCTATTTAAAAATGTTAATAAAATCAAAATAGAAACCATGTATGGGGGAAAAAATATTTGGAATGATTCAGGCAATAATACTGACCATAATGCCTAATTCATGGAAAGTATTTAAAAACTTTTACTATTTTTTAAACAATAGCCATAACAAAAATGATAATGTTATAGGTCTAGAGTTTCTAATTAATTGCATTAACTCACAAATCTGACTCACAACTCTCACAAAAATTAATCAATTTCTTGAGGAGGGGCTAACAAATTGTGATCTGAAAGAAAAATGTAACCTCTTTATTATAGTTCACAAGTTGAAATTGGTTTTTATATTATCAAATGGTTGCATATGGAATATTTTATAAATATTTACATAACAGCATCAATTTTAGCTCTTGCCCCAAAAGGTTAAAATATTTATTATGTGGTCCACACTAAGGAGAAGTTATCTAACCTCTATGCAAGGCCACAAAGGAATATCAATGTTTTATAAAGAATTCATGCTATACAGATATTATTCATTATAACAATTTTTAAAAGTGCAAAATTTACTCTAAATAGTAAAAAGATAGCCTAAGACGAGAAATTATTGGTATTTTAAGTTATTGCTATGCTTCAAATAAGAAAAATCTTGTCTTCTTCTATTTTTAAAAGTCTGGCAATCTAAATTTAGGAGATCAAAGAAGAAAAAAGGCTTTCATTTTCATCAAAGCCCAAGAGCCATAAAGACCATAAATATCATCTCCAACTTTAGTAATTAATAAAAATATCCCTCTGCAAATAACACTGAGACTTAACAATGGTAGTACTCTCTATTAAACTTTGACTAAGATGAAAGTGTCCAGGTCAAAATTAGAAAACATTTTCAGAAAAGTTCCTTTAAGCATTACAGGGGAAAACATTATAAAAGGGACAGAAAATATATTCCTTCTTTAAAGAATACCAAAGAAATAATTTCATGCATGCAATTTTCATGCTTCATATTATACAAACAAAAAAGTTAACTTTCACTGACATGCATCAGGCACTGTTCTGAGTGTTTTGCATAAACAAATGTAATAAACAGGAGCAAAAATAATACAAAGAATCTCCACACCAACTGAACAAAACACATGCAATTTATAGTTAAATGACTATCCAAGTACTCTGTGCTGCTTTACTGTGTGAAGTGGCAGCAATTTTTATGGACTCTAGTTAGGATTTTTAAATTCTAAATGCAATTAGAATGCTATTAATCAGCAATTGTTAAATATAGATAAACCCTCTTCTTGTGTAAGAGCATTAGAAGACTAAAGACAGCACAAAGGTAGACTTTGCCCTAATATTACAACTCTTTCATATATTAATGTTTTCAAAAATCTGATCACAAATTCCATCTTACCCAGGTGGTTCTTCCATGTGTTTGCAAAAACTGGGATCTTCCTATGAATTCCAGAGCAGCTGCAACGGACATGGATACTTGAAATGATTAACAAAAGTTTGGCAGCACTGACCAGTCCCTGCTGACAGCATCATCAGTGATGTCAACAAACATGCCTTGTGTTTCAGATATGCTATAACATAATCACAAAAGGCATCCTGGGAAAGGCAGCAGAGGAAGAAGAGAAGTTTTCCTTCTTTCTCTTTCTGAAAGATTTTTTTCTTCTTTTTTAAAACTCACAGATGAATGATTAATCACTTCATACTGCACACATATTAAAGACCACTTTTTGAGTATATTGTAATTTACCTACTGGATTTACAATCCGATGATTCAAGCTACATTTGAAAGTGTTTTAAAAATTAGGGCTTATAAAGCGTGATTTTTCAACGAGTGCTTGGAAGATGAGGTGATCCTAACAGTGCCTAGCATTTTAAAACAAAGCGGGGGGGCATTCTAAAACAGGCTAAAAAGTTTCTATATATGGGTAACCCTTTATAATATTGTAAGCAAACAGTATTTATAAAATTATTTAAATTTATATTTTACCAAAGCTAAGTGTTTAATATGTATGTCTGAATACAGATATCTCTTCTACAGGTATTTTCCCACTTAAAATATTACTTTTTATTTCTTCTAATTTTCCCACATTTTGATTTTTTAATACTATTCAACTTTTCAAGACCTATAAATTTACCATAGCCATAAGTATACAATTTGTTCCATACTGCTAATGAGAATTCCTTAACATTTACTTTAAAATCTTTCTTTATCCAGTGTTCTTTTAAGTGAATAAAAGATATACTTCTGGGTTTCCTTTATTCATTCTATGTTTTAGTACTATATCCTGTTCTAAAGAATGGTAGTCACCAGAGGCTGGTGAGATAGGTATGGAGAAGGCTGGGAAGAGGGTGATCAGTGGATACTAAGTTATAGTCAGAGAACAACCCAATTTAAAAATGGACAATAGACTTTAATAGACATTTCTTCAAAGAAGAAATAAATGGACAATGCTACATGAAAAAACATTTAATATCACTAATCATTAAAGAAATTCAAATCGAAACCACAATGAGGTATCACCTCATTCCAGTGAGAATGCTTATGATCAAAAGACAAGATAAAAGCACTGGCAAGGATGTGGAGAAAAGGGAACTCTTATAAACTGTTAGTGGGAAAGTAAATAGTATCCAAACATATGAAAGACAGAATGGAGGTTCCTTAAAATATTAAACATAGAACTACAATATGTTCCAGCAATCCCACTTCTGGGTATATATATCTCCAAAGCAAATAAAATCAGTATGTTGAAGAGACATCTTTATTCCCATGTTTATTGGGGCAATATTCACAACAGTCAAGAAATGGAAATGAGTGAAGTATCTACCAATTGATAAAAGCATAAAGAAAATGTACACATACACAATGCGATACCATTCATCCATTTAAAAAAAATAAAATCTTAACTGTCATGATGACATATGCCTGTAGTTACAGTTACTCAGGATGCTAAGTTAGGAAGATCACTTGGGCCCACAAGTTGGAGAACAGTTGGGGCAACATAGCAACATCCTGTAGGAAAGAAAAGGGTGGGAAAGGGAAAGAGAAAGAGGAGGGAAGAAAAGAAAAGGAAAGGAAAGGAATGGAATGGAATGGAATGGAATGGAATAGAATGGAATGGAAAACCTTGACATTTGCAAGATCATGGATAGAACTTGAGATCATTGTGTCAAGTGAAATAAGCCAGGCTCAGAAAGACAAGTACGGTATGGTTAACTCATATGTGGAATCTAAAACAGTTGATCTTATAGAAACAGACAGTAGAATCAAAGAGGTATGAATCAAAACTACCTCACTATGGTTTTGATTTGAATTTCTTTAATGATTAGTGATGTTAAGTGTTTTTTTTTCATATATCCATTGGCCATTTATGTCTTTTTTACAGAAATATCTATTAAGATCTGTAGATTACCAGAGGCTGAGGAGGGTGGGTGGGTAGTGGAAGGAAGGGGTAAAAAAAGGTTCATCGATAGAACCTAAATTACAGTCAGCAATAAAAAGTTTGGGTGTGGCACTGCATGGCAGGGTGATTACAAATAACAACAATGTATATTTTCAAAAGTTAGAAGAAAAGATCCTGAATATTTTCACCATAAAGAAATGAAAATGTTTGAGGAGATAGATATGTTTAACCTGATTTAAACATTACTATATATATATATATATATATACACACACACACACATACCAATATCTCAAATGGTACCCATAAATATGTATTATTTTATGCTTTTTACATATCAGTTTAAAATAATTTTAGATTAAAATTTAAAATAATAACAAGCAATAAAAAACCCTCAAGTTTGAGGCCAAAATAACTTTGAAAGTAAAGATATCACTGCCAGATAAAAGGCATTAAAGAAAGTATCCTATGGTGGACAGACTTTCTAAGATATCACTTTCTGATATTCCTACCTTTATGTAATTCTTTTCTCTTGAATGTGGGCTGGTCCTAGTCAAGAGATAAGGGTAGTATTTGCATGATTAGATTTCAAGAGATTCTAACTTCTGACTTGGTAGAGGAAGATCTCACATGCTTGATCTGATAAATTAAGCTGCCACATTGTGAGCTGCATTATAGAGGTCCACATAGAAAGCAAATAGTTGAAAGGGACCCTTATTTGACAGGCAAAGAACCATGAAGCCCTCTGCTCAACAGCTCATGAATCCTGACCACAACCATGTGAGCTCAGAAGTAAATTCTCCAGTGGAGTGCTTAGATGAGCCCCCAACCCTGGCCAATGATGCTACTGCAGGCTTTGTGAGATACCCTAAAGAAAGGAACCTAGTTAAGGGGTGCCAAAATTTCAGAACCACAGAAATGCTAAGATAATAAATGTGTGATGTTTTAAGACCCCTCCAAATCTTTAACTTTGACATTGTTACTGCCATTGCTATTATCATTACTACTGTTAATATAACAGCTAATAAATATCAATTGCCTTATTAGGTATTATGTTTAACAGTTTATCTGAATATATCTCATGCAGTCTTTGTAACAGTCCTAACACAGGTTCTCATTATAATTTTGATTATTTATTATAAGGAAATTGTAGCACAGAGAGTTAAAGTACTTATTTAAGATCATTTAACAAAGAAATGGAAAAACTGGTTTGAGCCCAAATCTGTGCTCTGGTATTGGCTATTCAGATTTTTAAAAAATTACTTGTTCCAGGCTGGGGATGTGGCTCAAGTGGTAGCATGCTCGCCTGACATGAGAACGGTGCTGGGTTCGATCTTCAGCACCACATACAAATAAAGATGTTGTGTCTGCCGAAAACTAAAAAATAAATATTAAAAAATTCTCTCTCTTTAAGAAAAATTACTTGTTCCTATTAACTTTCATAATTAATATCCAGAGATTCAGAAACATCCAAATTGTTCCAGCACTGAAAACAACTCAAATTTCAATCAACAGGTAAATGGATAGCATAATTTAAACAGGTAAATGGATAATAAAATTAGAGTGGGTGTGTATACGTGTGTGTGTGTGTGTGTGTGTGTGTGTGTGTATGTATGTAATATGGAATGGTATCTTAAAATAAAAAGGAATAAACTGATACAAAGCACAGATGAATATCAAAAATTATTAAGGTGAGTTGAAGACTCTAGAAACAAAAAGAGCACATACCAGATAGTTTCATTTTGGGAAAACTGTAAGAAACATAAAACTTTCTTAATAGAGAACAGGGTAGTGGTTGCCAGAGCCAGCTCTGAGAGAAACCAACTACAAAGGAAAATGAATAAACATTAACAGGTGCAGAAATGCTCTATTTCTTGATTGTGGTAGTAACTGAACAATTGCATATAGCCAAAAAACTCGAATGATGTATTTAAAATGGGAACATTTCATTTGACTGTAAATTCTATCTTGATAAAGTCATTGAGAAAAATATTTTTTATTTTCCTTTAGCTTCCTTTCCTGAACAAGCTACTAGGCAAGACACAAAAATAGGAACCCACCAAAAAAGGACAGTCCATCAAAGATTTTCAAAGCCTAGGCAGGTAAAGATACATGTCCACACAGGGGGACAGCTTATCATTTCATGTCAGAAATGATGAGTTGGAAAAAGTCTGATAGGAGAATCAAGTCTAAGTGAATAGAAGGTATATGCATTTGAGTAGCCTGACACTTGCTGAAAGAGCCCAAGCAGAGCAAAGCTGGCATTCACACATGAAATGGTCTGCCAAGGAATGACAGAGTTTAAAAAGGAAAGGGAAAAGTGCCAGGCGTCAGTGTCAAGTAGGGTGAGGGTAAACCTTGTGTGGTATCAACTGGCATATGGTGTCAGAGCCCAAGCAGAGTGAGTAGGCAAATATGGAGAGGAGGATTGGTATGAGCTGACAAGGAGTCATAGTCTGAGTAAGGTAAGGAAGATGTAACACAGGATACACAGCCATGCAGGGGATTCAGACCTTAATGAGTTGCGGAAAACACCCTAAATATGCAGAGCCTAGCACAACCTAGTAAAGCCCAAATGGGCTGAGAAAGGCAGCTTGAAGAAAGGGGAAGTGACTGTGGTAGTAGGAGATTAGTTATATCAGGAGGACTGATCAAATGAGTAAAAAAATTAAGGAAAATGGAAATCAGTTTTTTTCATTGTGAGAGAATTATAAATATGGAAAAGTAGAGAAATGCTGCATTTAGACTACAATAAAAGTTCTGAGTATAATGTCATAGTTTTCAATAGATAGAGAAACACAGTCAAAAGTATGTGTACAGGGCTGGGGTTGTAGCTAAGTGGTAAAGCACTTGCCTCACACATGTGAGGCACTGGGTTTGATCCTCAGCACCATATAAAAATAAAAAAATAAAGATACGGTGTTCATCTACAACTAAAAAATATTTTTTAAAAAAGTATTTGTACAAATACCCACAAATGCACATACATACACAAGCACAGACAGAAACAAATACCCTAAAACCACCTGCCACCTGACTGGATGCAATGAGAACAACACAGCATTGCTACAGTAACATTTCTGTCAAAGGTACATAACTTGAATCCAATCATGTGGCTATAGCAGAGAAAACCAAATTGAGGGGTGTTAAAGTGTTGAGGTCATCAAAATCAAGGAAAGACTGAGGAATACTATAAAGCCATGATAATTAAATTCAATACGTTACCCTGACATCTTTTGCTAATAAATAAGACAAATGAAAAAACCTCAATAGTCTCTGATGATTATATGGTACTAATGTATTATTGCTGAGTTCTGAATTTTGATGACTGAACTGGGATTATATCAGAAAATATCCTTATTTATAGGAAATATACTAAGGCACATGGGAGTGAGGGGATGTAGGCAATTTATTCTAAGCTTAAGAAAAAAGGTTCTGAAACCTGAAAAAAAGTAAAAGTGCTTTTTAAAGAGTGCCTCAAAACTTTAAAATTAAAAAATTCATCTTATTAAGGAGATCCACAAAAATGATACAGGAGTTATCACATTTACTAGTCAAAACACTGAAAGCATTCTTGTTAAGCTTAAGAGCAAAACAAGTCCAATTCAACACTTTCCTTCAGTTTCTATCCCAATGGATAAACCAGAAACAATACAAACATTGGAAAGGAAAAACACAACTCATTATTGCAGATAATATATTTATCCAGATAAAAAAATTCCTACAAAACCTATGAATAATTATTAGAATTAATAATAACTGCTTCAAAATTGCTAAATATGAACTAATTTCATTTCTGTAAACCAACAATAATACATTAGAAAAAGATAGCACTTACAGTAGCAACAAAACACTTTAGGCACTAGAAGTAAATATAATAAAAGTGTGTAAGATTTTTATGCAAAGAATATAAAACCTTAATGAAAAAAAATTAAAGCGATGGACCAATAAATATACATCATGTTCTTGGATACAAAGTCTAAATAGTATAAGCTGTCCCTCTGAAATTGATCTGTCCATTCAATATTGTTCCATCAAAATCCTGTAGAACAACAACAAAAAACCCAATCGTAACATTTTATGAAAAAACAGAAAACTAAGATAGTTAAGGTGTTTTCAAAGAAAGGTAAGACAGGGAAGTATATTGATATAATACTAAGTAACAAGTTGTAGAATCTGAAACTGGGATAGTATCACATATAATGCACATTTAGGATTTTAAAGAGCAGACATTGCATACCAAAGGAGAAAGAACAGACTCTTAATACTTTCAGTGATGAACCTACTGATTATTCAGATGAAAGTGGATCTCTCAGAAAAAAGAGAAATTATATCTCATCTGATTCAAATGTATGATATGTCAAGGTCATTGTACTGTCATGTGTAATTAATTAAAACAAATAAAAAGTTAAAAAAAAAAAAGAAGTGGATCTCTAACTCACATCTTTCATATACCAAATCAATTCCCAGGTATTTGAGATTTAATTGTGAACACAGAAACTTTCAAGGTTTTAGAAAAGAATATAATATTTTTTATGACTACAGAGCAAGGAAGAACTTCTTACATAAGGATTTTTAAAAGCACAAACCACAAAGAGAAAGTTTGATTAATTCACCTACATCAGAATTAAGAACCTTTGTTCATCAAAGGATACCAGAAAATGAAAAAGCAGTCCATTGAATGGAAGAAAATATATCCAATACATATTACCAACAAAGCACTTATATCTAGAACACACACACACACACACACACACACACACACACACACACCTCTAAATCTCACACAAAGACACAACAAGAAAACAAAAATTCCGCACAGATTTAATTCTATTAGTAATCAGAAATGCAAATTGAAGTGAGTCTCTAGGAGACAGCGTTCACCATTAAAAACCCCTATATTCTACCCTTATGACAAAAATTTAAAAGCTGAATAACATTAAGTTTGCACAGATATGGAAGAATACAAAACAGAATGTGGGGTAAAAAAAAAAATTGAACAACTTTGGAAAACAGTTTGGTATTTACAGAGCAGAATATTTTTGTGCCTCATGACTAAGAAACTCCACTCCTAATTAAATACACCTGAGTAACTTTTATATATGTATACTAGGAAAATGTTCATAGTAGTAATGATTGTCAGAGGAAAAAAGCTGGAAACAAAATTAGCATCAAGAGTAAGTTGGACAATGACAGTCTTGTTCATAGAATGAAACATCAACAGTGAAATGAAAATCAATGAAACATAAACATGAAAGAACCTTTAAAAAATGTTGAGTGAATGAAGTCACACAGAAATACTTAAGAGTGCAATTTTACTTATTAAAAATTTAAAGAGGGAAAACTACTCATATGGATACAAATATATATGTAATACTTGAAGGGAATACAAAGGGAAGCTGTAAACTCTGGAAAGGAAGGCACTACAATTAGGAAGGAGCACACATGAAGATTATTAATGTCTCATTTTTTTAAATGTGGTTAGAGAATACACAATTGTTTCACATTTTATTCATCATACTGAACTCTTGTGCTTATATACACTCTTTTTATATATATTTCATATACTCTGTTTTTCCTAGAGTGACAAGAAAATTGGGAGATAGAAGAACATGAGTATCCTAGCTTTTATATGGTTCTCTGCCACAAAGTGACAGTAACTCTTACTCTGCTGCTTTCAATATTATGTCCACCTAACACTACACACACATGTGCATACATGTATGTGATAATATAAATACAAACAAACACACAGAAAAAGAACAGAACTATGTGATGAAAAAAATTACTAGTTTTTATTTTCAACATTGGTATAAGGGAATAAACAAAATAGTTATAGATCATATTAATATTTTAAAAATACTATATGTGCTTTTAAATTTTTATTCCCAAAATAAGCATCCTCAATAGGACATGTATCACAGAGTTCAAATATTTTATAAACCAAATAAAACATCAGAAAGAGATATCATCATGTTTTTCCAATACTCCATCTAAGATTCTTTGTTCTTACACCAAGGTCAAAACAGATGCTGGTGATAATATGATAAAAGCTTCAGGGAAATTAATGAAAAGAAATCATAGAAAAAAGAGGTTTGGAAAATTGCTTTATGTATGTACTAATGCTGAATATCTACATATCTTATGACAGACCAGCACATAGGTAGATACCCAATACAAATGCAAATATATTGACCAAAAGACATAAGCTAGAATACTGTAGTGGCACTATTCATAACCAAAAAGTGGAAACAAACCCAAGTGCCTATCAACTGTAGAACAAATTAAATACATTGTGGTTTAATTATAAAATGAAATATATTACAATAAGAATGCAAAAGAATGGATGAAATTTATAAATATAATGTCAAGCAAAATAAGGTACATATATTATATGACTTCATTTCATTTCATTTTAAAGTTCAAATACAGGCAACACTCATCTATGATTTCAGAAACCAAATGGTTACCAGTAGAAGAACGGTAGTAAGAGTAACCAGAGGATTCTGTTCTGTTAATCTTCTCCTTGTTGGGTACTAATCACACAGATATTTTTAGTTTGTGAAAATTCACTGAGATAGACCTTCTGTATGAATATTATGCTTCAATAAATTTTTTTTAAGAGAGAGAGAAAGAGAGAGAGAGAATTTTTATTTTTATTTTTTTAGTTTTCGGCGGACACAACATCTTTGTATGTGGTGCTAAGGATCGAACCCGAGCCGCACACATGCCAGGCGAGCGCGCTACCGTTTGAGCCACATCCCCAGCCCAATAAAACGTTTTTAAAAGAGGGTACAGGGAATTAAAAGTAAGGAGACAAGACGCCACTAAAGAATTACTTTTTTGCTGAGCACAGTGACTGAACACCTATAACCTCAAGTACAAAGGAGGCTAAGGCAGGAGGACTGCAAGTCTGAGGCCAGCCTGGGCAGTTTAGAACATCTGTCTGAAACACAAAAATAATAAAAGAGCTGGGGGGAAAATTCATTGGCAGAGCTTTTGCCTAGTGTTCATGGGACACTGGGTTCAATCCCGAATACTGAGAAAAAAATAATTTTCATTATGTTCCCATATTCTTTGGATCAGGATTAAAATTCTTATCAAAATTCTATAAATTGGGTAATAAAATATACAGAGGTATATAAAATAGTTCAAAAGCCATGGGTTTAAAATGCATTCTACATTAATATGCAACTGGGTAACCTTGGGAAACACAACTAAATATCAAAATCTCAGTTTTCTCAGTATGAAAATGACATTACTACTGTTTTTCTTCCATACTTGTGATATAAAAAGTAAAAGAGATACTCAAAGTCCTGTTGAAACTGTAAAGTAACTCTGGGTTGAGTATATAATAGCAAATAAAAAGCAAATCAAAGGCCAAATACAACAGTTTACAATTTTTAAATTTTGTGAACAGGGAGAACTTTGTTCAAATGAACATTCATAGAGAATGATTTTAAAAAATAATGGTTCTATCGCCTAGATTTGGCTAAAGGATGTGTAGTGATAGTAAGGAGTTGAAGATAGTAAGAATGTTGAAGGCTACTTTCACACTCCCCTCTGTATGTTATCCCTCAAGGTCAACAACTATCCCTCAAGGTGTGCAACTTGCCTTGGAATCAAATAGATTGGGGTTAAAAAAACAAACACTGATTTTTTAAAAATTATCATTGATTAGCTTTCTGAGGCTTACTTTCTTTAATTGACATGAAGCCAACATCACATACTTTCAAGGACTAGAGATATGGTGGCACCTACAAGAATGTCCAGTATGCCATTCATGATTACTATATAAAAGTTTTATCTGTCAGAGAGATGCTTCAAAGAGCACTAAAATTCAAATACTTCAAAGCAATTAAATGTAATAATCATTGAGCAATGTTTTTAAAATACCAATATGGCCACGTCACTCTTCTGGCTACCACAATCAATAGAATAAATCCAAACTGCTCCTCCTGCCCCACTGGTTCTTTTTAGTTATATATGACAGCAGAATTCATTTTGATTTAATTATACAAGCATGGAATATACCTTATTCTAATTAAGAGTCCCATTCTTATGGATGTACATGGTAGTATGATTCACTGTGTTGTTTTCATATAAGTGTATGGGAAAACTATGTAAGATTCTTTCCACTGTCCTTCCTTTGCTTATCTCCATTCCCTTCTCTTCATTCCCCACTGTCTAATCTACTGCTTTTGTGGTGCTTGGGCCCTTTACAATCTGCCCTAACCCTAGCTATCACTCTTGCTTGCTGTCTAGAATCCTACACATTTTAACCACAACCAATTATTAATTGATCTTTGACTAAGACACATAGTTTTAAAATACCTTTTATTTTTCAGAAAGAATGAATTAGGAAATTCACTATAATTTCTAATAAAAATTAGAAAATATGGATTAAAATAATTTTTAAAAACTCACATTATCACCATTCAGGTTATTATCATTAAAAATTTATAGCATATCCTTCTGAAGATACACAGATATGTGATCATAATGTACATACTACTTTATAACCTGCTTTCTTCAATCAACACTTCATCTCCACCCTTTCATTTTAGTAAATTTCTACCTTGTCACTTATATAGGCCATGTTTATTTTCTCCAACTGACCCAAATGTCCTTTATAGTTGCTCTGTCCAAACCAATATCAAATTCAGAATCTTACACTGTATCTAATTGTACCTTACATTTCTTTTAATGTAACAGTCACTTTGCCCCCACCATCTTTTCAGGATACTAACAAGCTAAAGAGATCTCACTACTTTTCCTAAGAATGTCCAAATTTTTATTTTTCTGGTTCAATTCTCTCTTATTCTTCTTTTCCCTGTTTTGTCAGATAAAGAAAAAAGAATAACTACATGACTGCTTAAGGTTAAAACTGTGGAAATTAAGTGAAAAGCTGTATAAGGAATTAATTACTATATTCATAGGCTTCTATCTTTATTCCAAGCAAAAAAAAAAAAACAAAGGTTTCTTCCACAGAGAAACTACACCTCCTTAGAAAGAAAATTCCTTCATTTAGTAGGTGCTGAGAGCCCACTGACATTATTCCATCAACATAAAATGAAACTGGTCAGTTGGCAAGTATGATCCATGTGCAAAAACTTCTGAATCAACATTTCAGTTCTTCACTCTTAAATATTAGTAAACATCAAAAAATCATTATATATTTGAAGAAAGATTAAAAAAAGTCAAATAAAAATAAAGAAAAACTGACCACTTAATAAGGGCTGGGGATGTAGCTTAGTGTTAGAGTACTTGCCTAGCTCATGTGATGCCATAGTTTGATCCTAGCAACCAAAGAGAAAGAGGGAGGGGCAAGGGGATATGTTTAAAAAAAAAAAACAAAACAAAACTGAGAATTCTTAATAAAACAAAACAAAGTCTCTACTTACTATAGAGGGGAATATAATTAATATGAATTATATGAATTATGAATATGCCACAATGAAACCCATTATTTTATATAATTCATGTGCACTAATAATAACACATGGCTTTATATAAAGTACATTGAAAACCATTTTTTAATTTCTGTCATACTAGTAATTGGTTATCAATCCACCTAAGCCCTCCTCAATTTTGTTCCTTCTCATTATTAGTGGTGGCCTAATATTATCAGGTGATATTTAGTCGGGTTAATGATTCATGGCAATGTACCCAGACATAGAAGAGGACACAAGGTATAGGTAGTATAATGACTAGCTTACAGTAGATATTTTGTCTATTTCCCATCCTTTCCTACCATCTTTTTCTACAGGCTATATTTTTCTATGGCTATATTTTCTGATCAGAAAATCTTTTCCTCAAACTAGCAACAGAGAAACACTGTAAATCAAACCGTATTCCCTGGTTATAGCTAAACTAATTTATAACTTATGTACCTGGATACCTCAATCATGGACTTTCTTTCTGCCCTGGAAGAAGCCCAAGAACCGTAGATCAAAAAGAATCCTCCATTCTTGTTCCCAGCTTTAGCACAGAAAGGTTCCTTCTTAAAAGTTAAGTCAAATATCCATAAGAATGGAGAGGAATAGTCTGGAAAAATCCC
Source organism: Callospermophilus lateralis (assembly GCF_048772815.1). Taxonomy (NCBI): domain Eukaryota; kingdom Metazoa; phylum Chordata; class Mammalia; order Rodentia; family Sciuridae; genus Callospermophilus; species Callospermophilus lateralis. The sequence continues at coordinate 54,656,188 of NC_135319.1, read as the reverse complement.
ATCCTAGCAATATGAAACAATTTACAAAACTCTTTAACAGAATGCATATACTCATCACCATCATTATTGGCTTAGGAGGCATATTTCACTTCAAATGGCAGATACCAAGAGTCTGGTTTCGATGGCCACTAGGAATTCTAAGATTCAGTCCTTGCTCATTTGAAGTTAAAACACACAACACTGAAGAAAGTGACCCATAAAGAAAACTAAGCAGTGGAGAGAAGTCAGTCTGTTCTTTCTCAATCATAGTTTTAAGTTAAATGCTAGTATATAAAACACAAATAGATTTAAAACCAAACAAAAGATATCCTTTATTTAAAACTAGTATTTTATTCATTGGTTCCCTGGTTCTCTACTATGCCTTAAGCCTTGTCTATAAACACTAAGTGCTTAAAATAAAGTATTGTTAAACCAGAATCCAAATTCTACCATCAACTCATCCCACGACTCTGGACAAATCATATCACTGCTATGAGTCTCGACTTTCTCAAAAGAAATGAAAGAACCAAATAGGTTAAACTTAAAGGTCTCAAACAAAAAAATATGTAATTATTTAAATAAAAAAACTGTTTTTTATTTCCCACTTATCTGAAATTATAGTAACAGACACAGAATGTTCAATGCCTACAATGCTTACAGTATTAAGTTGCTCAATTTACAACTACTATTGCTAATTTTCTCAACAACCTTCCAATGTAAGTACTATAAAAATGAGGGAACAGAAACAGAGACTGGCTTACAAAATATTGCATAGCTCATAAATGCTAAGATAACAAATAAGACCATCACACAACACTCTCATGCTGTCTTCTCTGACTAAACTGTTTACTATGTACTATTTATAGACATTCTACAGAAATAAAGAGAGACATTTAGAAACCCAAGCAACTTTATTTTCAAAAAAAGAAGTCAATCCATTTTTCAATTCAAACTATGAAGAGCTAAAAATGTTCAATATGTACTTACCTGATGCAGCAGACGTTTGAGTTTGAGTAACTGAGTTTTTACAGCAGTGCAATCCTGGACCATGTGTCGGAGAGTCATCTCATCCAGTATCACTGTATTTTCCGGTACATCTGCAAACATCTTCTGGGCCTGGAAAAAGGGGGTCCCTCCATAGCTTTCAAAATGACCCAAAGGAGATTCTCTATAAGGAGAGCCTCTGGAAGGACAGGGGAAGAAGGTGGGGGGAAAAGACATAAATTTCAGAAAGAAAGGTAATGAAATATTGCAATGATCTTTATAAATCATTTATCATTACTAGAAAGTCTCTCACTTGTATAATCAGTCATTGAATGTACTTCCACTGAAATGTGCAATCAGTCTACATGTCATTAAAATAATTATCTTTGAAGTCCTCTCACCCTATCTTTATTGTGTTTTACACACTGGCTGAATAACCTTCTTTCCTAAGAACTGGAATAAAAACAAAATACTGAAAAGGCTTCAGCTGGAAAAATTATACTTATTCCTCCTACATTATTTATTCCTTCTACATTTATTGCCTATTTGTTAGCTTTTGGCTTTGCTTAGCATCTTAAACTGCACACCTTTTTTAGCCCCATAACTATCTTATCCATATTAATTCCATTTGGACACACCTTGGACAACCATTTCATGAAAGTTCTAGCAAGCAGTTAAGACATAAGAAATGTTATTTCTTTGTTCTTTTGTTTTTATGTTGTTGATAAATCATCTTTTCCAATTAAGATTAACCAAAGTTTTTAAAGTCTTATATATATACATCAAATAGTTTCATAAACTTAAACTGCAGTAAAAATAAGTCTACTCTTAAAAAACTTATACTTCTCTTCAGTTTCATACCATAATATTCATGAAAAAAAAAAGAAAGAAAATTAGGGACAATGTGTTTCATGGAAGCACAAAACAACATTTTAAACAGAAGTCATAGCTATAGCAATTTAAAAATTGCTGCATACGTTTTACATATAATTCTAGTTAGTTCTTAAATTATGACAAGAACTGAATAAGTCTCAATATTTAAAATAATACTGAGAAAGTATTCTCTTATTAGAAATAAGTTCAATTTATAATGCATTAAATTTGTAAGTCAAAATGCATTAGATTTCGACCATGCTGAAAATGTAAAAATGTAGTAACTACTAATTATTTTTACCTTTCAACAAATATTCCCAAATCTCTGAACTCTGAAATATTCAATATGAAGCTGATTTCTATATGATTATTTTTCTCTGAAACTATTTCTTGTAAATATTTTAGGCCTTCCTTTTTAACCCAAGAAAATTATTTTTATACATTTTTATATTATTGATACAGAAGTAAGATTCTACTTTGATCTTATAATTTGACCCTTATACTTCTACTTTCTTTTACTGGTTCAAAATATGACTGAATTTGTGAATCTCAAATACTGATCAATTAATTAGTATGAATTTACCTATCCATGACTGAACAGATATACCATCTATACATGGGAGTGAATGTAAAACATATAGTTGTAAAAAGTTAGAAAGTGTTATTGACAAAAATATGGAATAACCTGACAAATGAAAAGAAAAGATAAAAAGAGCTATATTTTTAGAGGAAAAAAAGTTGATATACTTTGGGAAATTGTCTGAGGCAGCAATGAATCTGGGATGAACTATACGTTATGAGGTTTTGGTCTACCAGAAATGAAAGGTTAAGACTTTGGGCAGGGCAAGGGAGTAATGATACAAAGAACAAGACATATTTTTCAGGGACTAAGTGATCTTAAAAATGGCTCTGACACCACAGAAGCTTGAATCTAACTTATTCTTTGGTTTATTCCCACAACACCTGTGTTCCTGAGAATAACTTCTTAATCAATCACTAATTAGCTGAGATCCCCAAAGCATGTCAAAATCTCCCTCATCTCTGAACCCACATCCTCACCTTCTCAATGGTCCTGTCAGTCTACTCATGTTGCCCTCTACTGCATACTCAGTCTGGAGAACTCTTCATTTTAAGTTAGTTGGCACTTCTTCAGGGAAAGTTTCCTTAATTCCCAAGCAGGACTTGATACCTCCACTGAAGACCCCTTATAATATATATCACAGTATACTGTGTTTGTTAGCAACAAATGCCAAATTATAAACACTGTGAAGAAACAGATTGCTTATTCTTTTTCATTTGTATCTGAATTTTGTTTGTTTTTGCTGTTATTGTTTTTGCACTGAATAACAAGAATAATTTTAATTACTGAGTTTTTTTAATGAAGTTTCATCTCTGAGATTCTAAAATCCTGTTGATGTGACATGACAAAAATACCAATTAATAACCAAATTAATATTTACTTTTTATTTTGCCAAGTGAGTAAAAGAATGATTACAGAAGAAAGACACTAAAAGAGATTGGCCTGTAGTCTACAGCATGAGAATCAGATATAGAATACAGGCTTACATTAGGAGAACCAAATGCAAGGAACTAATGAATTAAAATTTTTTCAAACAAGTCTAACTGAATTCTAACTGAATACGGGAATTAAGAATTTTGTCATCTAAAAAAGTCACAGATTAAAGAGCCAATTCTGGCATTGAATTTAGGCTTAAATTCATACCAGCTGTTGAAGATACTAATTGGATTGCAAGTCCTTTGAAAACAGCCATATCTTACTAATTTTTAAATTTCCAGATCTTCTGACTTTAAATCTCAGCTCTCATTTATTAGCTATGTAATATTCAAGGAATGTTATATATTCTATGTTTTTAATTTTTCTCATCTATACATTAAGGGGGATAATAACTTTGGTTGATAAAAAGATTAAATGAGCTATCATAAGTTAAAGTTCGTGAAACAGTGCATAATATATACTAAATGTAAATAAAAACAAACTACTATTGTATGGTTATTATTAATTTCCATCTCTACGGTTTTTTCAAACAAAAACGTCAAAGGAATACTACAAAGAACTACCATATACCCTTCACCTTTATTTACCAACTGTTAAAATATTAACACATTTGCCTGCTATTAGTTGCCAAACTGATAGTAAGTTAAAAATAACAAAACCTCAGTGGAGGAAACACTGAAGCATAGTGGGGAAAAAAAATGAATAAAATTGAGAAGGCTAGGAGGCAGACAGAAACAAAGATGGAAGAAAATGCAAATATTTAACAGATCATTTTCAGAAAATGAAAGAAGACTATTAAGATGGGGGGTGCACACAGGACAGAAAGACAATGAAGATCTTGAACTTTTAGATCCTTAGAAGATGATGCAGTTCACACATGATAAAATGAACCTTAGAAATAGAATGGAAAGCAAAATCATTTTCCAAGATTAAAGACACAAATCCAGGTGCAAAAGCATAAAGAAGATGGGGAAAAAATGAAAAAAAAAATGAAACATATCATCCCCTGTTGAGAGGCATAAATTTGTACTTCTGAACAATTATTAACAATTATAGACTTGTAGCAGAAAAGTTGGGTGGTGAAAGCAATGGAAGGCTGCAAGCTGTTGTAAAGTGAATACACTAGAAAGTTAACAGTGTGTAAGTGAAGGAGAACCTATGTGGGTGGTCACAGTCCAGGACAGCTGGCAGATAAGCATGAGAAAGAAATGTCCACTATCACTAATATTACTTAATATTATTCAGCAAAGAGGCAATAAAATCAATAAAATGAAAAATAGGATACCTTAATTATATAAAGGTATAGTAATCAATACTATGGAATATTACTGAAAGACAAAAAAAAAAAAAAAGAACACAATGGAGAGCTCAGAAAAGGACCCACAAAGTCAACTGACAGTACCTCATTTAAAATGAATCCATGTACAGTAGTTGCACTTGATATTCAACCCACAGGCATAAAAACCACATTTCTGAATAATTATTTATAGTATTAAAGAAAACTCCCCAAGTTATATAATTATTCCCATAACTTTATTCTATTCTTCCCCACTTCCAACAGAGCTTCTTGATTACTAAAATGTGTGATTTGGGGACTAATTTTAATGTTTTTGATTCACAGGTTAGAATAGGAAGTGCAGATGTCCATGTGCACATGTCTGGGAGGGAAGCAGAAGAGACTTTCCTTATTAATTTCTTACCTAATCTGAGTCAAAATTTTGCCTTCAAAAACTCTTCAGTATTTCTTTCCTCACCTTCAATAAAACCTCTGTATAAAAGTTAAATGTATAAATAGAAAAAAGATGCCAACTTTGCAATCTCCAAGACTATGGACTCTGGTTTGAAATATCGGATTTGGAATGCCCACCTCCCAAAAGTTAAGTATATATATTCTGGTGTTTCACAGTTGTATTTGTTATTAAAATTAATTAAATGAGCTATCATAAGTTAAAGTGCTTGAAAGATTCAACAAGATCACAATCAAAGTTCTGGGATATAATTTTGTAGATAGTGACAAAGTAATTCTGTAAAAAAGCAAAAGAAACAGAATAGTCAACAATATTCAAGAAGGCAAGTCAGACCACTGGTACTACCTAAACTTGAGACTTACTATTTGAAGCCACAGTAATCAAGACAATGTGTTACTGGTGAAAGAACAGACAAAAAAAAAAAAAAAAAAAATCAATAGAGTATAATAGAGAGCTTTTAAATGAAACTACATAAATATAGTCAACTAATCCTTGAAAAAGAAGTAAGAGCAATTCAATAGATAAAAAGACAGTCTGTTCAACTCATGAGGCTGGAACAGCCACGCATCTACACGCAAAGAAAAAGATCTTAAATCTTCCACAAAAATTAACTCAAATGGATCAAAGACTCAAATGTAAAATGCACAACTATACCTATGAGGCAAAAAGGGAGAAAATCTAGGTAACCTTGGGTTTGGTAATGAATTTTTAGAACACAAAAACTGCAATCCAAGAAGAAAAATAGATGCTAAACTTAATAAAATTTTGTTGTTAAATTTGCTCTGTGACAAACAACATGAAGAGAAGAAACTCAGCTCAACAGCACAGACCTAATCCCAGCAACATGGGAGGCTAAGGCAGGAGGATCTCAAGTTGGAAGCTAAGTGCTACAACTTAGTGAGAGATCCCATCTCAAAATTTAAAAAAAATTAAATTTAAATTAAAACAAAAAAAGAACTGAAGATATAGCTCAGTGGTAAATTGACTCAGGCTCAATCCCTAGGACCACACACACAACAGAAAGCAACAATAAGAGAAACCACAGACTGAGAGAACACTTGCCAGACATGTTTCTGATAAAGAGTTAATATCTAAAATATACAAAAAACTGTTGGAACTCAACAAGAGAAAAAAAAAATAACCCAATTTAAAAGTGGGCAAATATCTTAATAGACATCTCACAAAGAAGATAACACAGATGGCAAATAAAATGTGGGGGAAAAAACATTTGACAATATATCATTAGAGATTTACAAATTAAAACAATGAGATACTACTACATACCTAATATTTCTTAAGAATATATATAAAAACACCCTCAAAAATACTAGAATATTGAACCAGACAATCTAAAAAAGAAATATATACCAAGAGCAATTGAGATTTATCCAAGAAAAAGCTGTTTCAACATGTGAAAAAAAAAATCAATGTTATATGTCACATTTAGTAGAATGAAACTGGCGGGGGGGGGGGGGGCGCGAAGAGGGTGATTATCTCAATAGAGAAAAAAAGCATTTAACAAAATCCAATACTCTTTGATGATAGAAGCCCTCAACAAACTATGAATGAAGGGAATTCCTCTAACTGATAATGTGTGAAAAACCCACAACTAATATCTTACGTAACAGTGAAAGACTGAAGTGTTTTCCTCTTAATATCAGAAATGAGATAACTGTTGGCTCTCACCACTTCTATTCAATATTGTACCACAGAGTCTAGCCATAGTAACTGTGCAAAAGAAAAAGAAAAAAAAGAGTATCTAGATTGGAAAAGTAAAACCATCCATTCTCTACTGACATATCTAAGGACCTAAAGAGACAGAGAGAAAAATGAATCACTTGCATTACACTTTAGCTACTCAGAATTGTAGCAAAATTTATAATGAAGGAGGAAAGTAACCCAAGGGGCTATGATTTTTGTAAAGTACCGGTAGGTACCAGTAAAGAAGAATTAATTCAATCAAATGCCCTGAGTCTCAAAGAAAAGGCATTTAAGAATTTTTCATTTAGAAGTGACAATGAAGAATGAAGACAAAGACTATCTCAAAACAGTAAAGAAATAGCAAGAAATCTTGGCCAGCTACTCCTCTGACAGAAGATCAATATCCAGAATATAAAAAGAACTCAAAATTATACCAAAAAAACATTTGACCCAGTCAATAAATGAGCAAAAGAACTAAACAGAAACTTCTCAAAAGAAGAAACACAAATGAGTTTGAAAAATATTTAGCATTTTTAGCAATCAGGGAAATGCTAATAAAAACTACCTAAAATTTCATGTCACTCCAGTCAGAATGACAGCAATCTAGAATACAAACAATAATAATGTCACTGAGATTACGGGGAAAAAGGTACATTTGCACACCACTGTTAGGACTATGGACTAGTATAACCACTCTGAAAAGCAGTATGGAGATCCTCAAAAGACTAGGAATGGAACCACCATATGACCCATCCCACTCACTCCTTGGTATTTATCAGAAAGGACTAAATATCATCATACCACAGTAACATCATACCATAGTAATAGATGCTCATCAATAGATAAATGGATCAAGAAATTATGATACACACACACACACACACACACACACACACACAAAATGGAGCTCTAGTCATCCATAAAAAAATTAATTATGAGATTTGCCAGTAAATGAATGGAAATTGAGAATACAATGCTAAGAGAAATAAGCCAAACTCAAAAAATTAAGGTAGAATGTTTTCTCTCAAATGCAGAAGCTAGAGTAAAGGAAAGGAAAGGGAGAGAGATGACAGGATATACTAAAGATAAATGGAAGAACAGTAATATAGAAATATAGAAAATCAAGAGCTAAAGAAATTGGTAAGGGGAGGCAATGCAGAATTCTTAAAACATCATGTTATGTGCATATGTAAATATACCACAGGGAATTTCACCTTTATACATAAGTAAAAGAACCAATTAAATATAAATAAATAGATGAGTGTAGGAAGTCTAGTAGAGGAAGAAGAACAAAGGAAGGAGGGAGGTTGGGAGGGAAAAGGGGGAGAAAGGGGGAGATCATGAACCAAAATCAAATTCCATGCATGTATGAGTTTGTTGCGATAAACCCAATTACTATATACTATTATAAAGATCTTAAAAACAAACAAAACAAAACTAGGCTGATTAGAAAAGAAGAATCCACTACTAGGGAAAAAGTAATTTAAGAAAGAGCTAGAATTCAGTTACAGTTAGGACATTGTAGACAAAGAGGTCAAGGGAATAAGTTTGTTAGGATGTGAGTTGAAGTTGTTGAAAAGGGGGAACTGTAGGGAAAAAAGGGAGTGGAAGATTAGTCCAGGTTAAGAGAGCAGTACTATGAAGAGAAGGAGAGAATACAGTTCTCAACATTCAATCTTCCCAATATTTCTGAGTTATGGATAAGACATTATCCTATAATTAACTATGTGAAATATGGGAGTTGCGAGACAGAAGAAAAGAAAGCAGTGCTCCAAGTCAAGAGGGAATTTTGTATATGTAATATTAAAAAATCCCTTGGGTTAATACATCCAAACTCTTAAGAGAAAATATTAGTTTTAAAGTATGCTTGGGTATGTATGGTTCATTTGGGAGATTTTTTTTTTTTTTTTTTTTTTGGCATTGCCCATCCTTACAAATGGCTCTGGGAGATCCAAAAAACTCAGCACAGCCCCAGAAAGCTTGAGGGGAAATCAATAAACTGGTTAGCCTATAACCATTCAACAAAACAGTGTGCCTCAGCCCGTTTGTTATAAAGCTCTGTACTAAATTAGATCACAACCCTTAAGAATGCTGTGCATTTCTCTCTTCTAATAATCACTGGTGCAAATACAAATTGTAAATCCATTAAAATATAGTCTGTAAAAGGAATCTGTGATATGTTTTGAGGAATGACTACATATTATCTTTTGCCATCATTTCCAAAATCACATTACATATTTATACTTACGGGCCCAATGGAGGTTACCATTTAAAAATTTTTAACTTTAATTTGTCCATTCTCATGCTCATTTGACCAGAGAACTTACACTTTCTACATCTATTGATATCAAAGAATTATAATTTTTTTGAAAACGTTGCTTAACTTTTCTGTCAGATGATTATACTCAACCTTAGCTTGATCATTCCCAAAGATAGAGATAACTACCTGCAGGTAATTCACTTCCGGTTAAGTAATTCACAGTCTGATTAAGTCTCACTTTAAGGTAAACTTTCCCGTCCTTTATCTTAAACTGCATAATACAATGGTTTTGTTATTTAGAGTTAGATCATATTTCTCCAAATAATAAAGCAATCCAGCCATGCTAAACTTAAGAGATACTCTCTGAAAATTCCATACCCTATCACGTTTTCCATGTGGAATACATACCCTGCTCCTGTAGAACCTACTATTCTGTAATCTCTATATAGTCATACTTTTAGAATCAGTTCAGTAATTACATCATTTACCTGTGTTATCTTAAAACAAAAACCAGTTGCTGCATGCTCTTGGAGTCCTTTATATATCACCTTATCAAGGCACCCAACACCACTGCACTCTGTCTATGTGCCTATCTTTCCTATGGACTCTGAGCATCTTGGCAACATGAAGTAAACACTACTCATTTTTACCAATTCTTTTTACCATCTTCAGCCCAGTGTTCTATGAAATCACTGCCAATCCACAGCTTTTACATCTCATACTATCTCCACATTCATCCCAGTGGAATTCAAGATAGATTCTCAATGAATATTTGTTAGTAGATGAACAAATAAACAATGATTCATGTTTTAGTTGGGCTTATCAAGTTATGTAAGTTGGCCTTAAATTTACCTTCTTATAAACTTACTATCAAAGATTAGGGAATCATAACCTTCATTATTAGCAATAAATGTCTTCACATCACATTCTTCCCTGATAATACCCACTCTCTATGTCCATTCCTTATCAAAAACCTAGATGTGAGAAACAGAACAGCCATAATAATTCCTGGAATAATGTTTTCCAGACATTCCTCCAGATCTTCTCAATTATATCCTTTCATTGAATTACACAAACAAAAGGATTTTTAGTTGAACGTCATAGTTTTAGGATTCACTAAAAAAAATTGCTTTGTTTGAATTGGACTATTATGTTTTGTAGCTTGCATTAAAGAATGTAACTAAGAAACAGAGCTAAGAAAATTATCATTTATTCCTACTTTGGGAAGATCTCTGTGCCCTGTCCACCATATTCCAAGATATTCTCCTCCAAAAAAATCATGCTAAGAAAACTCTCTCAAGGTTTTTATTTCATAAGAACAAATAAATTCAGGAAAAACATAACCTTCATCTTCTGCACACTACATATCTTGCAACAGATCAAGTTTAGTTCTTGGCTTTTGCTACAAAGAATCTTAGAAATGGTTTTGTTTCCTACTTTGGGAGTATACAAGGCTATTATGGTTTCCTTTCATTATTTTTTCACCCAAATTTTATTATTTGTATTATAAACATGTTCCAGAATGACCTCAAATCCCTTGGAGAATGAGATGAGGCAATAAAAAGGAAACATTTAATAACAATGGCCACTGGGTGCCTACTCTTCACCAGTCACTGTTCCAGGCACTTTTATTCTTGATCCTCAAATACTAAGAAAAAGGTATTATTGAGTACATTTTGCAGATGATAAACTGAAATAGACAGGGGTTAAATAAATGATGTAAACTTGCAAAGCTAATCGGTGCCACGGAAATCTTTGATCCCAGTCTTAGATGACTACAGAAATCCGTTAAACATTAGGTATGATCAAATTAAAGATTATTCTATATTTCAAAAAGGAAAATACTTCTAGCATTATACAGTATTTTCTTTTGTTTCTAAAAGTACTTGTGAAAATTTTAAATTTGGACTTATTATATAAATGAAAAACAAATCACTTGGCACTAATTTTACACATCATTATTTAGAATTATAAATGTTAACAAGTCAACATTAAATCATCTCCTAATGAGATCTATAAAAAAAATAATCCAAATAGTAGAAACACAAAATTCCAAATAGTAGATACAGATACAATATTTATATGTATAATAAAGTTAATATTGGGGTCACAAAATAATAATTGTTAGTTTTAATTAGTGTCACACATAACTAGAAATATTTTTTGGTTTAAACATTACATAAGATCAGTTTGGTGAGGAGAATTATTATTTAAACAGAAGTTGGAAAATAAAATCTAGGTTAAAATAATAGTACTCACCTGCTCAAGTCACTTTTTCCATGGTGATGATAGTGGTCAGGATGGCTGAGGTGGTAATGTTCCTGTCCACTCCACCTCTGGGGTGGTCTTTTCCAAAATCCTTCCTGAGACTGCCGAACATTTCTGTCTGGTCGGTCAAAGCGGTTCATATTGTCACACTCCACTAAACAAATTCAAAAGCGAAGACTATAAACATGTGCACACTGCAAAGTTGGCTACTTAAGGCTGTTGAAAATACAAAAGTAATATTCTAAAAATACCAGCCACGTATGTTAGCTAATCACAAAATAAAGATTTCCAGAAGAACAATAACCAGTTCTTTTGGTAAAAACTAAACTTCATATTATTCAAACTAAAGTGAATTAGAAACTTTTACATCTCAGTCACTTAGTGAATAATTAACTGCCACACCATTTGTAAAGCAAGCAAATCCTTCTTGAAATCAAGATTATACATTTCAAATACCAACAATCGGTTATAAGTAGTGCTCATAACTATCACAAATTGGTTATGATTTCAGAAGGAAAAATCACAGGAAAAAGTAGATTTTAAGCCCAGTAGAGAATTCATTCCTAAAAACAAATGCAACAATTAATTTCCTCTGGTTTCAGGAAGCACAAACTTTTCATCACAAACAAATTATTTCTTAAATTTAGCTCACATTTTTAGAAAGTAAAATGCTTCAATCTGCCTGTGGTAGAGCTTGTTCAAAAAATCTAAAATGCCACTGAAAACAAAGCCAGTACTTTGCAACAACAAATAGTACACTCCCTGAAATCCAAATACCACAAAAACATGAAAAGAATCTCTTTGAAACACCCCAAGCTTCTTCACTTACCCAAACACTTTTTCCTGACATATCTGAGCACTCACTAAGAGAGTTACTTTGTACAAGGGAGACATTGTGTTTTGCCCGCTGCCTACTCAGACATAGTTGCACACAAGGCACTGCTGAACAGGCCTTCCTTCCTGCTCCACTCCCAGCCCTCCCTGTGGGAAGCAAGCCCAGTCTGCCCTGTGACTCCATCTTCGCTCAGTGCTTACATAGCTACTGAGTTAGGAGTGTTACTAAAAATACTGCTAAACACTAACCCAAGCAACAGAACAGGAAGGATTTCTCCAGTCTAAGAACTATTACATGAGAAAGTTCAATTCTCCATGTTTAAAATTCCATGTGATTAAAATGCTTTAGAAATCAACATAATTCCCCATTTGTTTTTAAAAAAAGTACTTGTCTAAATGACTACTTAATGAAAAACCTGAATCTGAAATACACCAAGTATCTTGTTACACAACATAGCAGATAAAAACAAACTTCCCATTTCTAAAAAAGATGATATAGAGAAAATAAAATATAGATGTTCAATCCTCTTATATACAGAACTCATTTCTTCTAAATGCATAATAACTTAAATAAACTTTTGCACAGGATATCGACATTCTGTTTACCTCACTACAGGAGTCAATATGGAGAGAAGTGGAAATATATGTTTTCATAGGTTTTTTAAATTTTAAAGAGACATTTTTAAAAATAATCTTACATTTGAAATTATTTCCAATAACTTATTGACACCAGGATAAATCAGCATGTATTTTTTTAAGTTCAATTATAGAAAACATAAAGATAATAAAGGGTATGTTGATCATTATGTTAAAAAATCAGTAGAAAATTAGATTGCTAAAGAAAAAGAATTCTTTTTAAATCTTAAGATTTAAAACTACATTTAGCAATGTCATTTATAAACTCACACTTGTGTTATACTCACAGATTCTATTAAGTTCCATACTGGCATTAAGATGTTACTTTAGACGAGGCACTGTGGCACACGCCTGTAATTCCAGAGGCTTGGGAGGCTGAGACAGGAGGATCTCAAATTCAAAGCCAGCCTCAGCAACTTAGCGAGGCCCTAAGCAACTCAGCGAGATCCTGTCTCTAAATAAAATATTAAAAAAGGACTGGGGATGTGGCTCAGTGGTTAAGTGCTTCTGGGTTCAATCCTCAGTAATCAATTTTAGATAGCTGAGGCATAGTACACATCTACTTTTAAATGTTTTGGATTTATATTTTTCCTTTGTTCAGGCAGAAAAAAACTCTACTCACTCCACAAAGAAGATATTTTGTCATCAGAATCACCTGATATAGTCTTAAAATGGTATCAACACAGTAAACACAGAGTAACAAGAAGCAAACAAACTAGGCAAATAGGCCAGGAGATGAGTTGGGCAATTACAATGCAAAAATTTATGTGATACATCTGTGTCTGCTAGCGGCTGTGTTATCATATACAAACTCCAAATTGGGAGCCTTTACTGAAATTTTAACCTAATCATGGGCATAATGGCAAATAAGCACTGGAAACAAATATTTAGCATAACTACAGAGGACAAATGCTCAAATTATGACATAGTGGTTTAACCTCTAAAAGAAATTCTGCAGGGAGTCCCCTGAAGATAGCCCTGAGACAACCATGGATTACGCACTTATATACTTTAAAATGTGGCCATGAAAGTAATGTGAAATAACATTAGTGGTGGTTTCTTAGAAAAGATTCATTACCTGACAGAATGAAAGAAATAATATAGAAAAGAAAATGCAAAGCAAACAAAATTTTAAGATGAAGATAAATTAAAACCAGTTTCCAGAGCCTGACAAATGAAGACCAGGACAATTAAGACCAAGAAAGAAAATAAATTCCTCTGAATGTATAATGCCAGAAGCTAAGGTGGTGCCTGCAGTTAACTACAGAAAGTGTAAGGTGAATCTAAAGGCATTCCAATTAAAAAATGTTTAAGCCACTATTTTGATCAAAACCACCTGTTGGCCAGATGTGGTCCTATGAACTGAGGGACCGTATTAGAGAATAAATATAAATCTTTGAAAGGTAGTCTCCAGCTCAAAAAAAAAAAGCAGATTTTACTATGAGAAAGAGATAATATCAGGATTTTACCCCATGGAGCATGAAAGAGGATCTAATATAGTTAACTGAAAGGTGTATGGTATGAAGATGCCTATGTCTAATTCTCATAATACCTATCTTTTTCTGATTTGACAAAGGAACAAAATATGATACCAAAAGAATCCTAGATTGCTGCTTTTATAACTTTAATATCCCAAGAAAATAAAGGATGGCACAGAAGAATTTCTACCTGTGATTAATAATTAGCTAAGAACACTGCAGAAGAAGTTATATATCTCAAAGCTTGAGAAGAATCTACTTTACAGGTCTTATAATCTGATTTTAAAAAATTTTCAATTGCAATTTGATTTAAAAGCAGAAGAGCTCACATACAAAAAAATAAAATAAAACATAAACTTTATTATTACTGAATACAATTAGTACTGAAATGTAAAGATAAATTTCCAGAAGAAAATACAGTAATTGCAAGTAGTCAACAAAAAGTTTAGCAAGAATACAGCCTTACAGCATTTAACATGAAATATGTGCAGTTAAGTACGCATTGTAACTTCTGTGGGGTTCAGGAGATGATTAGAAAGACACCTTTTTCAACAAAGAATAGTTTAAACAGAAAGGATAAAAAAATTAACAGCATACCCAAGAAGGTACATACTATGAAAATTCATGATCCTGAGAATTATACTATGATGTGCCAAATATCAGGGTTTAGTCTGTTGGCAACAAGTGGTCATTAAAAGTTCCCAGGCAAGAAAATGAAGCAACATAACAATGCTTCTGACATAACACAAGTATTCATTTAGAAAATACCTTAGAATAAGAAAGGAGCAAATCTCAAACACCCAATGGTCTTCCAAACAAAATTTAATTCTAAAATTGTTCCTTAAAATAATCTTTAGCTAGGGTAAAAAGAAAAACATTAAAAAAAATAAAATAAAGTCTCATTAAGGTCCTTCCAAATCACAACACAAACCTAAGCTCCTTTCTTTTATTATTACTCTTCCCTCATTCTATCCTTCC
This sequence comes from Callospermophilus lateralis, assembly GCF_048772815.1. Taxonomy (NCBI): domain Eukaryota; kingdom Metazoa; phylum Chordata; class Mammalia; order Rodentia; family Sciuridae; genus Callospermophilus; species Callospermophilus lateralis. The sequence goes on along the minus strand of NC_135319.1, from coordinate 54,640,933 downwards.
TGACTTTCCTCTAAGACATCTCTCCCACTGACCTTTGGCCTGATCAAAAAGTACAGTTTCTCTTAAAGATAAACTTTCTTCAGAATAGGAAAAACCACAAAAGGTTGATTTTAAGACCTGGTCTTATTCTGAACTAAGGATCCAGCGTCACTTACTCTAAGGTCTAAACAAGATTGGGAGAAATTTGTTTTAGGAACTAATAATTTAGTGCTCCTGACTCCATAACTCTATACCAAACAAGTTCACAAAAAGAAACCCTAGACACAATTAATTAAGAAAGGAAAAGCACAGTAAAGAGCGTGAAAATGATGTAAGAATCAATGACTGTTGCATGAGCAACTAGAGGGTTTAGAAAAGCAAAGGCTGTCGACAAAGTCCTATAAACACATACTCAGTTGATTCAGTCCTATAAGAAAAAAAAAGGGGGGGGGGGCGGGGGGAGTACTAAAATCCACTGCAGACACCAGGGACAAACTAGTACTTTCATATAGCCTTCAGGAGAAGATTCTAAAAGAATGTGATCCATCTTTCCTCACATACCATGAAAGAAGAAATAAATAGCTTCATCATCAGACAACAATGCTAACAGTTTGGAGTCTTGGTGGCGGGGGTGCGGGCAGACACAACAACAGAATAAGGCTCAGAATAAAATAATATCCTTCACATAAAACAACAAGATGCCTCCACACCAGTTAAACAAACACTGGAGATTGAAGTCTCGTAATATACTTTGTTTTCCAAAGACACTGGAAAAACAATTGCCTTGCATCAGTTAACAAACTGATGGAGAAAAAATTAACTGGTGATTAATAAAAAAGGTTTGAGGGAGAAATCAAGTGTTCAATTTCCTGTTTTACTCTTAAATTCAAAGATAAATTTCTGTAAATGTTAAAATACAATCTTGCAGGGCTGGGGATGTGGCTGAAGCGGTAGCGCGCTCGCCTGGCATGCGTGCGGCCCGGGTTTGATCCTCAGCACCACATACAAACAAAGATGTTGTGTCCACCAAATACTAAAAAATAAATATTAGAATTCTCTCTCTCTCTCCCTCTCTCTGACTCTTTCTAAAAAAAAAAATACAATCTTGCAAATGTTTTATTGATATGAAAACTATATTATCAACGTTAAACCCTCCTGGCTTTACATAGTCTCCCCTTTAGGGTCACCAACACTCAGGTGTGGATGGCACCCATATCCCAGCCTATAAGTGCCCAAGAAATCTCTGACCAATAAACAATTTTTTCCTCTAACACAAGTGTTACCTTAAAAATGAAAGACATTTGTACAAATGCAATTGCCAGATAAAACTCTTTTCATGTCTTCCTCCTTGAAAACTCTAAAAAGTATGTCTCTTCACAATGAATTCACAGCAACTCTGTATCCAAATCAAACCCAAACTGAAGATCTCAATCAGGTGTTAGTCTTCTTTTGGCAAAAATACCAGTGATACTGGCAAAACTAGTGATGCTGAATCCATGAAGGTTCAGAATGATCAATCAAAACCTCTTTCCAAACTTGCATAACAACCTTAAAAACCAGAACATAAAAGGAACTAAAACCAATAATTAAATAAACATTAGAAGATCCTTTAAACTTCTACCAGTCCTGACGACATTACTATCCTCCCCAACCAAAGAGCTTAATGGGTTGGTATGGTTATTTCAGGTTCTGAGACATATAAAGAGCACAGTTATTTTCTTATAGTATTAAACCTAAATACTATTTTATCTTTAGTGCCTCCAGAAACTGCATATTTTAGATTCATGTTCAGCTTTCTTTAGTGTTTCTTTAGCATAAAAGAGCCAGTACTTATCTTCTCCTAGTGAAAATCTATAATCCAGTAAATAGAGTAATGTATAATATAATAAATATAAGTAAGAACTACAGTAATCTACAATATAATAAATATATAACATAGTAAAGATAGTTCTAGGAGTTCCCTCCTATTTCTTGTAAGACCCCAATCAAGACCTCAAAGATGTTCAATTTCCTTTCTTCCATTTTATCTACAATGAGGTTAACTTGTATTGTGCGCTAAAGATAAGGCAAACTCTAATACTGATTCCAGCCATATTTCTACTTTAGCTCAGAAAGGGTATAAGGTTTCCAAAGAGAAGTTGCTATAATTCTGTCAAACTAAAATGCATTATATATAATGTGATGTATTCCAAGGAGGTAAATCCTTCACTTCTCAAAAATCAGTCTTAAAAATTCACAGTAAATTCTTGGATCATCAAATCTCATTACTGTTTCCCCTGTGATTTTCAACACTTTATGTTTTTCTTCTTATGTTATACAATATTTTTCCACTTGATCTTTCGGGTCACTAACTAGGATTTCAACAGCAGCATGATTTGTGTCAACTACTGACTGTTTTGCTGGGAAATCTTGTTTTATAGCTCCACACAGCATTGTGCTGCAAGTGAATTTCCCTATGTGTTCTCATTATTACCTTTTGGGGCTATTATAATCCTGGGAGTTCTGCTGTTTTTCTTGGTCTTCTTGGGTATTGGCTGTGATTTTTCTTTATTAGTACTGGAACTTGACTCTGACTGCAGGAGTGTCCCAAGTGACAAAAGAGGCACAGGAAGGTGCAATATTTTCCATCCTGAAGATAGAGTACATAATGTCCTCAGCTCCTCACTCTTCTTAACAAAATTATACATCCAAAGTCCCCTGTCATGTGACTGCAGAGATTCTAACAACAATCCTAGTGTTGTTAGGCTAGCCATGGGACTTGATTTGGGCCAACTGAATGTGGTTAGAAGTAATTGAGTACTGGTTCTAAATCAAGACATAAAATACACAGGTTTCTTCTTGTATTATTGCACTTCTACCACCAGTTAAGAAGTCTGAAAGCAATAAATATAAAATTAGCTATAGATAAGTACCTCAAGTATATATAATATGCCTTTGGAGGCTCAATATTGTCTCAACTTACCATTGTCAAGAGGTGCATCCTCAGGCAGATCCACATCAAGCATAAGATCATCATCCTCAAGGTCACATGATTCAAGATTATTAAGAATATCCTGTGAACGAAAGCAGTAAAAAACACTGTAACTTAGTTCAAAGGATGTGTATCACTATTATTTTTGAAAATATCATCATATGATAATCTGAATTTACCAATGTTTACATGGCAAAAACAAAATAGATTTTTAAAAAATTTAAAGTCGTCACATGCAGCGGTATATGCCTGTAATCCCAACAACTTGAGAGGCTGAGGCAGGAGAATCATAAGTTTAAGACCAACCTCAACAACTGAGCAAGTTCCTGTCTCAAAAATAAAATAAAAAATAGACACTTCTCAGAAGATGATATACAATCACTCAACAAATGTATGAAAAAATGTTCATCATCGCTAGCAATTAGAGAAATGCAAATCAAAACTATTCTCAGATTTCATCTCACTCCAGTCAGAATGGCAGCTATTATGAAAACAAACAACAATAAGTGTTGGCAAGGATGTGGAGAGAAAAGGTACACTCATATAGTGCTGTGGGACTGCAAATTGGTGCAGCCAATATGGAAAGCAGTATGGAGATTTCTTGAAAAATTGGGAATGGAACCACCATTTGACCCAGCTAACCCTCTCCTCAGACTATACCCAAAGGACTTAAAAACTGCATACTATAGGGACACAGCCACATCAATGTTTATAGCAGCACAATTCACAATAGCTAAACTGTGGAACCAACCTAGATGCTCTTCAATAGATGAATGGATTAAAAAAATGTGGCATATATACAAAATGGAAAATTACTCAGCAATAAAAGAGAATAAAACCATGGCATTTGCAGGTAAATGGATGGAGTTAGAAAAGATAATGCTAAGTGAAGTTAGCCAATCCCAAAAAACAAAATGCCAAATGTTTTCTCTGATATAAGGAGGCTGATTCATAATGGGGTAAGGAAAGGGAGCATGGGAGGAATAGACGAACTCTAGATAGGGCAGGGGGTGGGGGGAGAAGGGAGGGGGCATGGGGTTAGAAATGATGGTGGAATGTGATGGACATTATTATCCAAAGTACATGTATGAAGACACGAATTGGTGTGAATATACTTTGTATACAACCAGAGATATGAAAAGTTGTGCTCTATATGTGTAATAAGAATTATAATGCATTCTGTTATCACATATAAATAAAAAAAGTTAATTAAATTTTTTTTAAAAAAAAGAAAAAAAGAGAGATGGGGATGTAGTTCATTGGTAGAGTACCCCAAGGTTCAATCCCCAGTATTACTCAGTAAATATATGAATGAAAAAAAATGAATGAATGAATGCATGAATGAGTGAATGAATGAATAAATAAATAAATTTTTAAAGGTTTTAAAAGCCCAAATTCAATGATGCTACAATTTGGATTTTGAATGGCCCCCAAAATCCCATGTGTTAAAGGCTTGGTTCCCAGGGGATGCTGTTTAAGAGGTGGTGGAACCTTTAAAAGGCTGAGCCTAGTAGGAGATCCTAGGTTCCTAAGGTTATGCCTTTTGAAGATGATAGTAGGACCCTGACCCCTTCTTCTTTCTCTCTCTACTTTCCTGAATATGAGATGGGCAGTTTTGCTCTGGCATGCATTTGCACCACAATGTGCTATCTTGTTACAAGCCTGACCTAAAAGGCCAAACAATCATGGACTGGAAACTACAAAACTGTAAACCAAAATAAGCCTTTTCGCTTTATAAGTTGATTATCACAGGTATTTTGTTACAATAAGAGAAAGCTGAAAAACACAAGCTGGTTTATTTCATTAAACAATTTGTAACATCATTCCCTAGTCTTCCTCCTTCCTATGATTCTTCCCAATGGATTTTAATTTTCATTATACAAAACTTAACAGTGCTACTCATGTGCCAGATATTGTTCTAAGCACTTTATAAATATTAATTCCTTTATGTAATCTTCAAAATAACCCAATGAACTGGTGATTAATGTGATCCCTATATTATCTGTGATCAAACTAATACACAGGAGCTTTAAACACCTAGCCAAAATAGGACTGGTACACAGAAGTCTAACTCCTGTGTCCATACTTTTAACAAGTTCCCTAATTACATGAATGATAGAATTAGCAAAGAATCTCCCCCATTCACATTTATATTTGGTATGGGAGGTTGGTTTTATTATTTCTAACGATTAGAGACTTATGAAAAATAATGCAATAAGCCATTAATGAGATTAATATCCTCATTTCCTTTTTTATACCAAACCCACCTTTTGCTGACTACCATCAGCACCCACTGCCTCACTAGTTTAATTCAATCTGTTGTTTTCTATGATAAGATCAGACTACACAAAAAATGGTATAAGCAGAAGCAGTCCTACAGGGTTCTATTTGAAACTTTACTAGCAACTCTATTGAGACAAATAGTTTTGTTTCAATGTCTCTTGTATGAAAGCCAAAAGAACTGAATAAACATCCTTAAAGGAAAACATTTCTTCAACTGAAGACACTAGATATTAATTGAAAAAAAATTTAAGCATATAAATCAGCATATACAAACTTATTCATTTATGAAAACATGGCATGATATCCATTCAAAAAATTGGAAGGAACCAAAATATACATTAACTCTATTTTAAAATTATAAGGTTTTCTTCTTTTTTTTTGTTAGAGTACTTGTGGTTTTGTTTTTTAAATTTCTGCAACAAGCATTATGACATGTGTAATTTTATACACACATAAAATTAAAAAATCCTCTATATACATTTGACTGTTTGTGAATGTATGTTTGAGTATATGTGGAAAAAGATGGTATTGGGTGTTTCAGGCCAGAACTGACAACTAAGGCCAGGACAAAGAATCAAAAGCAATAAACTCTGTCTCAGAGTAGGGATGGCTAAGTCACATAGCCAGCAAAAGCAGCACTCTGACCACTGCAAAAAAAGGTGTCTAATTTTCAAATCTAACAAAACTCTACAATTTGTTTTGGTACATGGGTTTCTGTACTGTTCACTTTATAACTTTTTGTTTTTAAAAAATAACCTTAAAGAATAGGAATGAGCTTGTTTTAATGAATGTAAAAGTGAAAAAATAATTATGATACAACTTTGAGAAGTTAACAAGAAAACCTAGCAGAAAAGGAAGCAAAACTCAGAATTTTAGGGAGGGAAAAACATCAGTATCAAGTGCTTATCAATAAATCATTATATATGGAAGATGTTCTAAAAAATGAAAACAGTAGAGAAGAAGGAGATTTACATACACACAATATGACTACATCTTTAATGACTAAAGGTACATTTAAATATCTGGAAAGTAATAAACCAAAGATTGGTATTATCTTCCCTTATGTCAGATAATGTGTTTACACTCTTCTGTAATACAATCAAAGTGATTTTAATATTTATTTTTTAGTTTTCGGTGGACACAACATCTTTGTTTGTATGTGGTGCTGAGGATCGAACCCGGGCCGCATGCACGCCAGTCGAGCGCACTACCACTTGAGCCACATCCCCAGCCCCCTCAAAGTGATTTTATTAGTTTTATTCAATAGTAAAAATTCATGTTGGGGGCTGGGGTTGTGGCTTAGTGGTGTAGTACTTGCCTAGCATGAATGAGGCACTGGGTTTGATCCTCACCACCACATAAAAATGAAATAAAGATATTGTGTCCACTACAACTAAAAAATAAAAATAAATAAAATTTTAAAAAATTCATGTTGGATAGTTTTCCTCCCTTGACAACAGCAGGAAAATTCAACTCATGCAACCCCATTGTGCAAGTGGGAACCCTCAACCTGGTCCACCCCTATCCACAATAAAAACCAGAGCCACCCATGCCCCTCCCTTCACACAAGCCATTCTAGATCAACTTGGGTGCTTGCCCTGTTCTTCCTAGAAACTGAGAAAAATAAATCTCTTCAGATACTCTCTTGACACCATGATTCAACACTAGTCTAGATATCAAATCAATGTTAGAAAGAGTTGGGATTGATTCTGCTCATCAAACACAAAAAAATCCTCTCGAAATTTTGACAAATAAAACACCAATATATAAAAAACAATATTCTGGGATATTGGATATACCCAGGTAAACAAGACTGAAGACTTTTAAAGTAGTGACAAATTGAGATTTATATTAATATAAATATAAATATAAATTTGAGATTTATATTTATATTAAAGAAATATCATTCTAGCTGCAGTACAGAGAATGAATTTAAGTTGGACAGAAAAAAATAGTTTTGTGGCCATTCTAGAATCCATGTGACATGATGATTTAATCAGTGCTGATGAGAATAAAAAATAAGAATCTGTTCTGAAACATACTAAGGAGTTAGACTCTATAGGACAAGAGTTACTGAGAAGTAATCAAGAGTCATTGACAATTTCTTAGTTCCTGGCTTGAGAAACAGATACATGATGCATGTTAACTGAAATAAAGCTGAAAAAAGGAAGTCGAAATTAAATAAAGTTGAAAAAATGAAATAAAACAAATAAATATATAATGGGAACTAAAAAATAATAAAAAAGAAGGTCAGATCTGGTAGAAAAATGTTAACATACAGTTTTGGAACCCAATTATCAGCTGACAGCATGACAATGAAAACTGAAGTGTATATTCTCTGGCTTCTAGAGGCTCCCATCAGCCTCAATGGAATTAATTAACTGAGCATTTACTAGCAGAATTACCATAGAATTCCCTTGGTCTGAGAATGTTTTTCTATTCAAATATAGTAAACTATGAGATGGTTCATCAGTGCTTCAGACATTTCTCCTACACTGTACTTTGCAGAAAGCCTATATGTTTTGGCAAATGAATGACACCACCACTAGTTTAATTATACCATAAAAGCAACTTTTAGATACACTTTATTAATTTTAATTAATTATAGATCTGTGTAAATACTAAGACAATTCAGATTACAGAACAGTTTCTTCACTCAAAAAGTCCCCCATAATAGTCAGTTATAGATACACCCTCTTCTATAACTTCTATGAAACACTAATTAAAGAATGTCATATAAGGAACTGGGGCTATGGCTCAGCAGTAGAGCACTTGCCTCGCACGTATGAGACAATGGGTTCTATCCTCAGCACCACAAAAAATAAATGAACAAAATAAAGGTATTGTGTCCACCTATAACTAAAAAAAAAAAAAAAGATAAAAAGAATGTCATATAAACAGAATCTTACAGTGTGCAACCTTATGCATAGCTTCTTTCACTCAGTATAATGACTTTAAGATGCATCTAAATTGTTTAAAATATCAACAATTGGTTTCTTTCTAAGTAGTATTCTACTGCATAGGATACATCAGTCTTTGTATCCATTTACTCACTTAAGGACACTTTGATTCTTTCTCCATTTTTAGCTATTGTAAATCAAACTATTAGCTGTGCAACTAGCATACACTTCTAATCGCAGCCATTTGGGAGGTTGAGGCAAGAGGATTGCAAGTTCAAAGTTAGCCTCAGCAACTCAGCAAGACCATGTCTCAAAGTAAAATACAAAATTAAATTAAAAAAGGATGAATGAATGAACAAATGAATAAATAAATCTACTAAAAATATTTATGTACAAGTTTTTGTGTAAATCTAAGTTCTCTTTTCTCTAGGATAAATACTACTGGATAATATAATGAGTGTGTATTTACATCTTAAGAAACTTCCAGGCCATTTCTCAGAGTTGCTGTAACATTTTGCATGCCAGTCAGCAAATAATGAGATATCCAGTTGCTCAACATCCTCACCAAAACTTAATATTTAATCTTTACTTTAGTTATTCTAATAATTGTTCAGATGTGTCTCAGTGTGGTCTGAATTTGCTAATGATGTTTGAGCATATTTTGACACACTTATTTCTCATCCTTACATCTTTTTAGTGAACTATCTATTCAAACCTGTAGATACATTTTTATTTGTATTGTCTGTTTATATAGTGTTTACTTTTAAGAACCTTTTAAAATTCTGAATAAGTCTTTTGGTAGGTATGTGATTCCCAAATATTTCCTCCCAGTTTGTAGTTTTTTTTTTAAATTTTCCTTGACGGTGTCTTTGGTAAAGCAAATGTTATTAATTTGATGACATCCAATTACCTTTTTAATAACTATGCTTTTTGGTATAATATCTAATAACTTTCCATCTAACCTCCAGGTTATAAAGATTTTTTATGTTTTCTCCTAAGTACTCTAGTTTTATACTTCACAATTACATCTCAGATTCGTTTGGAGATAATCTTTATATAACATGTAAAACTCTAGTCAAGATTCTTTCTTTACTGTTTGTTTTAACATGTCAATAGTTCCAACATCACTTGTTGAAATCTTTCTCCACTGAATTGCTTTTGCAACTCAGGCAAAGATGAGCCAGCTGTATTTGTATGATTCCCTTTCTTTTCTAGAGTCTCTAATATGTTCCAATGATTTGCCTGACCATCCCTTTGCCTATACTGCATGTTTTCATTTGCTATAGCTTTAAAATGAAGTAGGGTAATTCCTTCAACTTTGTTCCATTTTTTACAAAATGTTTATTCTAATTTGTCTTTTATATTTAGAATTTGTCTATAAACACAAAATTAAAAATGCTGCTGGGATTTTGATGAGTAATGAATTAAATATATAAATTACATTAGGTTGGAATGATAGCATCACTACATGTTCCAATCCACAAACACCGCATGACTCCATTTAGTTCTCCTTTAATTACTACCAGCAGCTCCTTATAGTCTTCGATATATCCTACATATGTTAAGATTTATACCTAAGTAATTCTGAAGATATTATAAACAATATTATTTTATGAATCCAGTTTCTAACTAGTTATATAGAGAGAAATAAAAATTTTGTGTATTCACTTTGTATCTTGTGAAACTGCTCAACTCACTTATTAGTTATGGGAATATTCTTGTAGGTTCCACAGGATTTATTATGTAGATCATATTGTATCTGAAAATAAATATGCCTTTTATTTCTTTCTCTTGACTTACTGAATTGTTTTACAGGCATGTGTTACATAAGACATTTTGGTTCACACAGAGCCTATATGCAAATTGTGGTCCCATAAGATAGTATTTGCCTGGTAACATTGTAGCCATTCTTATTTGTATAAACACACTCTATGTATGATGTCTACTCAAAAATAACAACAAAATCACCTAACAATGCACTTCTAAGGACATGTCCCCCTGATTAAGAAATACAAACTATGTTAAAAGTAGAGTGAATATGTTTGCTTTGTTCCCAAATTTAGGAGGAAAAAGCACTTACATTTCCACATCAAGTACAATAACAATTGTAGGGGTTTTGGAGACATTCTTTAACAAGGTTGAGAAAGTTCTCTTCCACTGATAGTTTGGGTTAAGCCAAGACCAGATGTTATTTTGCCAATTATCTGTTGATAGAATGTGTTTTTTTCTACTGCTAATTGTTAGACCAGGACGAAAGAAAAGACCACTGACTCCAATTAAAATCAAATTGAAGCAAGCTTATTATTTCGACCGGCCGGGCTGCCTTGCCCATCAAAATCGTGGGAGCCAAGGACAGCGGCGAGGCTTCTTTGTGACCCAGTTTTATAGCCCAAAAAGTTACACAAAGGGGGGTTACAGATAACAACACTCTGAGGAGCATAACACAAGTTTACATTTTTGCTGGCCCCAGCATCAGAATTTATGGAGATCTTAGAGACTCACAGAGGGTCGTTATCCGGCCAGGGAAGGCCAGAATTTATGAGGCGTCACTAAGGTTTAGGAAAGGGTTGTTATCTTGTCAGGGAAAACCGGACATGGGTGAGTTCAGGGCACAGGCAGGCATTCCAAGTAGGTTCAGAATTTGCAGTAATTTATAGTAAAGCCGAAATTATCTTTTCATGGTTTTGTGGCGAGATGCCCAATTTTAAGAAAAGATCAGGTTGGGTCTATCACTAATGTGGTGGGTTATACTAACTGATTTTTAAATACTGAGCCAGTTTTATATTCCCAGGAAAAATATATGTGAAAACAGTCTTTCTTATTCACTTTGTTTTTATATATTCTTGATTTCAATGTGCAAAGATTAGGTTTAATGTTTACATTAATGAGGAATATTGGTCATTACTCCTCCCACCCCCAATCACCCATATAATATCTTTCTCTCATTCAAGTATCAGGTAAATACTGGCTTTGTAAAGCAAGTTGAGAATATTTTTGCCTTTTCTATTTTCTGGGAAAGACTGTAGAATTGGCATTATTTTTTCATTAACTATTAAATACTGAAACCAGGTGAACAAGGAAAAAACTTTTTTCTGCAGTGCCATTTCTTTAATGGTTATATGGCTATTTATCTATTTTGTCCTTGGTAAAGTTTAATAGAATGGGTGTTTAAAGAATTGGTCTGTTCACATTAAGTCAAATGTACTTAGAGTTGCTCAAAATTCTCTTATTTTCAATATATGAGAGGTCTACAGAAATATCCTTCTCCTTCAATCTTGTAATCTGTGTTTCACTCTGCTTTCGTCAGTCTTGCTAAAGGTTTATTAATTTCACTGAACTTTTCAAATAAAAAGAATTATAACTTCTTATTGTTTTTATTAATTAAGACTAAAATACATATCCTTAAATTTTTATGCTGTTTTAAATTAAACTTTTGGGATACAAGCAAGTATACTAACATGCATAAAGAGAATTTCAGAAGGAGGGAAGAATGAGAAAGGGTTAGAAAGAATACTTAAAGAAATAATAGTTCAAAACTCCCCAACCTTGAAAAAAAGGGAATGAATGTACACATTGAAAAAGCTCCAAAAAAAAAATGATACTGATATAAAGACAGTGACGCCATGACATTATTCAAATTGCCAAAGTGAAAATACTGAAAGGGAGAAGCAATGTATTATGTGCAAGGGATCCACAGTAACAGCTAAGTTGTCATCAGAAAAGTCCAGAAGGCAGTGCAATGGCATTTTTTTTTTTTTAATTAGGGAAAGAAAGAAACTGTCAATCAATGACAAAAGAATGCAGTTACATCATCTTACACCATACACAAAAACATAAAATGAATGTAAAAACTAAAACACGAAACTCTTAGAAGAAAACATAAGGGTAAATCTTCATGACCTTAGGTTTGATAATTAATTCTCAGACATGAAATCAGGAGCATAAATAATCAAAGAAATAATAAAGTAGACTTTTTGAAAATTAAAAACTTTTGTGTACCTTCTTGACATTAAGAAAAATCCTACAGACGGCAGAAGATATTTGCAAATAATATCACTTGATAGTCTAATATCCACAAAATATAAAGAACTCTCACAACTCAACAACAAAACTATGAACAATCCAACTTAAAAACAGACGAAGTACTTGAACAAACATTTCTCTGAAGAAGATATACAAATGACCAAAAAGCACATGAAAATAATGCCTGACACTATTGTTAAATTAGCAAATAAAATTCAAGCCCACAACAAAATACCACTTAGCATCCAGTAAGATAACTAATTAAAAAGGTGAGGGGAACATTGTCCAGGATATGGGGAAATGTGAATGTTTATATATTGTAGAAATGTAAAGTGATTCAACTCTTGTGGAAAACATTTTGGCAACTCCTCAAAAAGTTGAACACAGAATTACAATATTTCTCAGCAGTCTTATTTCTAAATGCATACTCCTGCTCCAATTTAAAACAAGATAGTCAAACAAATGAATGTACATGCATGTTCCTAGCAACACTATTCACAATAACTAAAAGGTAGAAAAAACTCATATGCCCATAAAAAGTTTAGGTATGTGCATATAATAGGATATTATTCAGCTTTAGACAGAACTGTTGACACATGCTACAATCTGGATGAATTTCAAAAACCTTATTATAAACAAAATAAGCCAGATACAACAGATCACACATTGCATTATTCCATTTTTATAAAATATTCAAAATATGTAAATCCATAGGGGCAGAAAGCAGACTGGTGGTTTCCAAAAGCTTGGGGATGTGGGCAAGGGTAGTACTGGAGGAAGCAATTAATGAAGATGAGGAGGTTTACTTTGTAGTGATGAAAATGTTATGGACTAGATAGGGATTATGGTTATACAATATTGAGGATGTATAAATACCACTATAATGTTCACTTTTATATGGGTGATTTTTATGTTATATAAATTTCATCCAAGCATAATAACTTAAACTTGTGAAAATTAATTAGTACTTATATTATTATGAAGGTATTGTAATTCTGCAATTTTATAGAATGATAATTTCATCAACCTTAATATTCCAAACAGGAGTCTGTATTAACACCTCACCAACAGGTTTTGGTTTTACAATGCTGGGTTGGAGATTATTTCCCAATTAGCTATAGCATACCTTTCCATAGAACATTTTTAAGTAAAGGAAACCAACCACTTCATATGAAGCCTGTTTAAACACTTCAATTTTCATCCCAACTTTCATTTTAACCATCACCACATCACCTTCTACATTTTTGCCATTATTATTTTGGGTGGGGAAGGTACTAGAGATTGAACCCAGGGGTGCTTAACCATTGAGCTACATCCCATCCCTTTTTCGATTTTGAGACAGGGTCTCACTAAGTTGCTTAAGGCCTTCCTAAATTGCTGAGTCTGGCTTTGAGCTTGTGATCCTCCTGCCTCAGATTACCAATTATCTGGAATTATAGGCTTGCGCCACCATCCCTGGTTCTACTATCCTTTCAGACTACTAGTTTCCCTAGTTAAACCTTCACCAACAGGTTTGATACCAAAGTATATGGAGCTCCTCTGTCATGGAGTCTCAGAAATGGCTCATCTATATCCCATGACCATATTACCCACCCATGTACTTAAGCCTTAGAGTGGGAGAGGTAAAAGTCACAGACTCAGGTCCTTCTGTCTATCTTCATTTTAATTAATTTACTGATCACTGTTCCCAGGTGATTCCACATCAGATTCCACATCAGATTTCTCATTTTCATCTTTTCCTTCAAACTTTTACAATTCCTCCAAACAGAACTGACTTATTTATGCCCTCTCATGTTCAGGACCAGCAGAGATTCCCACTGGTTTATCCAATATTGCTGCATTAAGACCTTTGTTTCAACCCTATCAATGTCTGACACATCCATTCCTTTTCTTTAACATCACTCCCTGATGAATTCATTAGCTCTCCCATTTCTGTCTCCCCCAGCCCTTCCCCACCACTTGTTTTTCTTATCAATAACTCTAATTTATTTTTAGCATAATTATGACCCATAAGGAAAGCCGAGACAGAAAATCTGATAAGGTTTCTCAGATTGCTTGATTTTACAGCAGTATGATTACAGGAGGCACCATTAAAAAAATGAGCCCCCAAAATCACTATTTACCAAAACCTGGTCATTAAATTAATATAAACTAGCAGAATTCCCCATCCCAACCCCCAAAGACAGAATTCCCCCCACTCCAGAATTCCAAAGATGTAGAGGCTCCCACACAGGAACTGGGAGGGGAAGTATGTTAACTAAGTTCTTTATTACACAACAGAATACATTCTATAAGATATGTGGAAAACATTTTGGCAACTCCTCAAAAAGTTGAACACAGAATTACAATATGTCTCAGCAGTCAAGACACCACATTATTGGCAAAAAGAAAAATGCCCAGATCAATGAAAGAGAAAACAGAGCTCAGAAATAGACTCACATAAATACACTTAATACATAAATTTTGACAAAGGAACATAGATAATTCACTACAGAAAGGTTAGTCTTTTCAACAAATACACCTGGAACTCAGACAAAAATATGTGCAAAAAAGATACCCCCTCAAACACAAAACACAGTCATTACACAAAAATTAACTCTGTGTGTCACCAACCAAAATGTAAAATTCACTACTACAAAACTTCTTAAATAGGAGAAAAGCTATGTTACCTTTGTGAATAAGATAGGATAGGTAATGGGCCCCATTTAGGACTTTTTAAATGTAAAGGCCACTCCATGAAGTTAACCTGTAAAACATTCCAAACATTTCAGTCAATTCCTTTGTCCCAGGGAGGCAGGAAAAAGTGAGGAGACATGGAACTGAGTGAAGGCTATAGACTCATAGATACTGATGAATGCCTCTAGACTAGCATACTTGAGTGGCAATCCCTATCAGATCCCCTCTCACCCTGTAGGAACTGTCTCTTCTCACTTGTATAAATCCTACTCTCTCTAATTCAAAAACTGTTATAAAATCAAAGCTTACTTAAAAAAAACTCCTTACTAGGTTATCAAGAAATTATTGTCCATTTTTTATAGGTACAATAATGGAACTGTAGCTATATCTCAACAAGAGTAATCTATTAATAAGACATGCAAAAATATTTAAAATATTTACATATAAATTTATATGTACACATATATAAATATTTTATGCTACATATATGATGATAAGGACATTTACAAATTGCTCAAATTAATCCCAGTTGAAGGAAAGGAGTGAATAAATAAGTATATAAATTTTATAAGACCATGATTTGATCATTATCAAAGCTGGGGAATTGGTACAGCACAGCCCCATGACTTTCCTCTCTAGGTCTGCCTATATCTGAAACTATTCTGAGGTTGGCAGATTCTGAAATTTAACAAAAAAATTGTCAGGGTGGGGGGGAACTCTAGAGACTCTTTCAATGAAACAAAAATCAAAAAAAAATTAAGGTTTTTTAAAACAATGGGAGAGAAAAGAGAAGACTCAATGGAGATTTAATAAGTAATAACTATGAGAAATTTTAGAAAAAGGGCATAAAAAATGGAGAAGATATAATAATTAAATATAAACTTTTCCAGATTTGAAAAAGATAACAGAACAAATTTCCTACTTAAAAAGAGTTAGAAAACACTATTATCTTACTTAATAATCATTACTTGGTTGGTATCCAAAACATATTTTAATGAATACAAATAAATAAATACAGACTAACACACTTCCCCAGTGACATCTAATCCAATATTCTTATTTATGTCTCCTGCTCCTACTGTGACAGCCAAAACTTTCTCCCGAGAGACTGGATTTATAGCATTACTGTAAAACTCTTCCTGAAAAAATAGGTTGAAGCAGTTGATCAAACACTAAAGAAAACTCAAATGGTCAGATGTGGTTAGAGTGAACAATTTTAAAGCAGCTTATAAAATGCCTCAATTCAGGCATCATACAGAAAAAATTTCCTTATTAAAGAACATGTTTTCAGGCCAACAAACAGAACAAAAAGTCTCCTTAATGTGTCTACACAATTTTTTTTTTTTACAAAGAATACCCAATGAAACAAAATATTCATTTAAAAAAGTCATTACTGTATTCTCTGTGAATTATTAACTACAAAGGGAAGATTTCAGCTATAACTCAGTTCTTTGCAAATTTATCTTCTGCTCTAAAGAAATGCTCTTAGATGTACTTCCATTCTTTCTAAGAACAAACCTACCTGAAACACCCAGGAATCCCATGAATAAGATTTAAAAGCTGCATATAAATTTTAGGAAAATTTGAGCCCTTAAGGGAAGAAATTAATAGGAAAGAGTGGAAACCTGAGTCCAAAGTACTTCTTTGAAAAGACAGGAAGAAATAATACTTCATTTTGGAATTTACATGATAAAATTATAATTTCCAACAAAATAGTTTTAAAATTCTACTATAATAAAAACATTAAGAGTTCCACAGAAATGAAAATAATTTTCCTGATAAGCAAAATAATCCCTGGAATCCATAAATATATTCAGTTGCATGGAAATGGGAAACTAAGTTTGCAGATGTAATATTGGTTCCCTGTCAGCTACCTTTAAAATAGGAATATTATCCTGGTTCATCTGGGCAGGTTATGAAGAGGGAGGCAGAAAAGACCGGAGAAAGTGAAAGAGATGCTGTGTTGTATCTCTGATGCTGGAAAAAGGAGGCCAAGAGCCAAAGTTAAGTCAATGGATTCTCCCCTAGAGGCTCCAGGACTATACACACTAAGACCTGTGTTTAACTACTACAAGATAATAAGATAAACAAGTTTTGTATTGTTTTAAATCAGTATATTTGTGGTAATTTGTTATAATAGCAAGAGAAAATGTATACTGTTACTCAAATTCTTTAATAAAAAAGCTTATTTCTGTTTGTACTGCTTTAGATTCAGTACCATTCCCATTGCCTATACTTCTTATAGTTTAAAAATTAGTTTCCTTTTTTCATTGGTGTGTCCCAGGAGGTTGGAAGAAAAACAGGCCAACATGCAAGCACCAGTAACACCTGAAAAGGAAAGAGAAGAATTGGGGGATAACTGGTGGGACTTCTAATAGCTGTCAGTCATTATGTTGTGAACTGAGCAATAAGCCCAATCAAATTCTGTTTGAACTGTACTCAAGCCTTTTTAAAATTTACTTTACAGGGAAGGGTAATAAGCCTCAAAAGTCTGAGGGCAGTCTCGGCAACTTAGCAAGACCTTATCCCCAAAAATAAAAAAGGCGGCTGTGATGTAGCTCAATGGGGAAATGCTTCTGGGTTCAATCCCTAGTACCATCCCCTCCTCTCCACCCCAAAAAAGCTTCACTTCACTGAAGCCTTTACAAGTTACAAATTAATGATTTTAGCCACACTGAATGACTATAATAGTAAGTGATTTAGAGTTAACAAGAGTGAGAAATAAAAAATCTGAGGGCCCATTTTTCAGAATATAGTATTTAGCTTTAAATATAAAACTACTGGGAATATATGACAAAATCATGGCATTTGCAGGGAAATGGATGGCACTAGAGCAGATTATGCTAAGTGAAGCTATCCAATCCCTAAAAAAACAAATGCCAAATGTCATCTTTAATATAAGGAGAGCAACTAAGAACAGAGCAGGGAGGAAGAACATGAGAAGATTAACATTAAACAGGGACGAGAGGTGGGAGGGAAAGGGAGAGGGAAGAGAAATTGCATGGAAATGGAAGGAGACCCTCATCGTTATACAAAATTACATATAAGAGGAAGTGAGGGTAAAGTGGAAAAAAAAAACAAAGGAGAGAAATGAAGTACAGTAGATGGGGTAGAGAGAGAAGATGGGAGGGGAGGGGAGGGGAGGGGAGGGGAGGGGGGATAGTAGAGGATAGGAAAGGCAGCAGAATACAACAAACACTAGTATGGCAGTATGTAAAAATGTGGATGTGTAACCGATGTGATTCTGCAATCTATATACGGGGGAAAAACGGGAGTTCATCACCCACTTGAATCAAATGTATAAAATATGATATGTCAAGAGCTATGTAATGTTTTGAACAACTAATAATAAAAAAAAGAATAAAAAAAAAAAAGAAAAGCAGCCAGAGGAGAAACAAAGCACAGTGGAAAATTACAAGCAGTTAATTCACACAATAACACCATAGCCTGCAGAAGTGGCAGATTCAAAGTCCATGCACCTGAACAGACCCTTGACAAACAAGAGATGGGGAACAGGTCAGTCTGATCAACAGAGATAGAAATATCTGTTATAAATAGTAACCAAGGTAAAGAAGAACTGCATATGTGCCAAAATGCACTCATCCCAAGAAGAGCTTTCTGCCACAAGAGAACAAAAGGAGGTGGAAACAATTAAAGGTTTGTAAGTTGTTCATTTGTTTGATCCAATAGGAGATAGTAAGACCTAGGTGATATCTGGGAAGACGGTGTACCCCACAATATTCAGCCAGTGAGGAACTAGGGGAGGGATCTTGTACAATAGGGGATAAAATTCTGATCACTCTGGGTTGCCTGACCACCACACACCTGTTCTTGAAAGACCATCATTAAAAACCACATCCACTGTTTCTCATGTCTCCATACCCATTCTTTGGATTTGGGTATGTGAGCATGTTTCTCACACAAGTATGTTAAAACAAATGGAAATGCCAAGTATATTAGTGGTATATCATGGTCCTTTTGCTGGATAATAGAAAATGAATGTATTAAGTGGCCCTGATTCCTTCAGCAACTAGAATTTCCTTCTTTTTAATTCAATTTTCTGTCCTTAAACCAGTCACATACATGCATCAGTGAGTGCCCACTTAAAACTGAGCACAGTCTCACCAGACTCATTGCTTATCAAATAGAGTTTCTGAAATACATTTAAACAAGCATTACTTTTGTTCTGTTACATTGCAGAGTTTTACATCTTTTAGGGACATTATACATTTGGGGGGTGAAGGAGGAATAGTAATAAAACTATAATGAGGCAAAATTTATGTGTAGATTAAAGTAATCCCAGAAATATATTAATTATAGCCCCCTAAAATTTGTCAGTAAATTATGGATGAGTTGAAGGTGATTGGTATGTTCTAAGAAACAAAATATCAGGGGTAACAACCATCATATTGTAATACTGATTAGCACTTTGATATGTGTAAGTTTCTCAACAATCGAATAGTAGAAGCAGGTATGATACAAGTTAACAAAAGTGTTTCTTTATCTAAATTATAGAATTAAATATGTATTAGGATAGTCATTGCAGCAGTCTTTAATATCAAAATATTGGAAATAATCCTGATGTTCATTGTTAGGCAAGTAAGTGAATAAACAATGTATATCTACAAAATAAGGCAGTAAACAGCTGTGTGAGAAGACTAAGATCTCTATGAAATGATATGAACTTAATATATACTCAAAATGAATGTGGATGTGAAGGGAAACAAAAATAAAATATAAGCAGGAAAAAATGAAACTTTTATTACAAATGAATAGCAACCACACTTAAGGGGATGAAAACTAAAAGAATGTGAATAAACTTGGAAAATAGTATGTCAACTGTATACTGTAAGGTTAATGTTTAAAAATGATAGCCAGACACTGTGTTGCACACCAGTAACTCTAGGGGCTTGGGAGGCTGAGGGAGGAGGGTCACTAATTCAAGGCCAGACTCAGGAATTTAGCAAGTCCCTAAGCAACTTAGTGAGACCCTGTCTCAAATCCCCAGTACCCCCCCAAAAAAAATGATAAATAAATCATGTTAATAAATTTATTTTTCATGTGGTATTAAATTAACAAACTGACACTAAAATTGTGTGTAAATGTATACTATAATCCTAATATATATGCACGTATATAATACACATCATTATATATTTTATTCTATAATTCACACACACACACACACACACACACACACACACACAAAGTAAAATATTGTGGTTGATAACCAGGTGTCTCATTTTCTGAAAAAAGGGTTATAAATACGGAAAGAGAAAAGGCTAAAACAAACACTCTGGTGTTGAAGTGGAGTCAAAGGCCTCAGTATAAACTATTTAGATCTTCAATGTATACATTCAGATGGATACAGAAACAAATATAGATTAAATTCTTAGCTCTGTCTGCCATTAATATTAAAAGTAATTATATCCTAGAAGCAACAAGCACACCTATCCCCTAGATTTTGATTTCTAAATCTCATTCTCTAACAAAATTCTTCCTTGAGGAAATAATGCTTCAAGAGCTGAGGCAGCAACAACACAAGATGAGTCTGTAATATCTTGTGCATGAAAATAAGAAAGTGTTTAAAAAATAATGGGCCAAGCCAGAAAGATACAGGAGCCAATACTAATAGCCAAATTTGGAATAATATCAGCAATAAAATAAATAATAATGATTGATAATATGTACAAACTAATATCAATGAACCATACACTGATATATATAACCCATTTTTGATGGATAAATGGAAGAAAGGAAGGAGAGAAAGAGAGGGAGGGACAACCCTTCTTTAATAAAGATTCAATAAATGCTAAAATGGGCACAACTGTAAAAAGCAGAATATGTAGTCTCAAAGTATCTGCTCTCAGGATACTTACTAGTTAATAAGGGCAAAATAACAGCATTAAGGAAACCCACCAGACACCACCTTCATCAAGTGAACAAAATTAACATCAATGGTGGAACAAACTAAAATCATGCACTTCCTAACAGGATGCACTTGAAAATATCATTTCTGTTGTATTACTGCCAAAAATGTATAATTACAATGCACATTCACACAAAACCATTGAAGGTCATTCTAAAACACAGTGGATCTGTACTCTTGTATCAAGGTTGTGAAAGAACAAGAAAGAGAGAATTGTTAGAGGAATTGCTAGAGGAATAAGGGAACAGGATATCCAAACCCAAGTGGGGGTCCTGGATTAGATTATGGACCATATTTTAAAAAGACCATAAAGGGAAACTGGCAAAATTTAAATAAGGTTTACATATGACTTAGTACTATATTTACTTAATATAATTACTTACTTAATTTCCTGAGTTTGATCACTGTATTATGGTTATGTAACATGCTAACATTAGGAGATGAATGAGTGAAAGGTACACTGGAATTCTATTTTTTTAAATATTTAAGTCTAAAATTAGTTCAAAATAAAAAGCTAAACAAAACAAAAATTCATATATTCAACCTTTTGGACAAAAACAAGAGTTCTTATTTATCACCTTCAGGTTAGCAAAAAAGCTTATTAAGCACTAATAAAGAGCTCAAAAATAAATACGTGTTAATCAAATGATTTAATTAATTGATCAAACTAATTCCTAATTTTAGGAAATTAAAAATTTTCAAGAGGCAATTTATTTTTAAAACAACTATTCTCATTTCTTCCAGGGATAAAAACAAGAAAATAGACACCATGTCAAACTCCAGAACAAATAAGGAAAAAAAAAATAGAACATCAGAGCTGGTAAGTCTCCACTCACTTGATATAACTTCTCATGAGGAAAGAACATATGAAACACCAATTAAAGAGCAAAGGCTAAAATCTGGGTTTCCTGATGGCTGGTCTAATGCTCTCATGCTGTTTTCTAGCACATCATATACTTGTTGATAAAGAGCTTCCACAGATCAGCTTTCCATCTCTGCCTTCATGCAACCCAACTTAAACTACCAAGTTGGCAGTTTCTGCATACTGTCACTAAAAATTTAAGAGAGGGCTGGGGATGTGGCTCAAGCGGTAGCGTGCTCTCCTGGTATGGGTGGGGCGCTGGGTTCGATCCTCAGCACCACATAAAAATAAAATAAAGATATTGTGTCCACCTAAAACTAAAAAATAAGTATTTAAAAAATTTAAGAGACTGAAAATAATACATTCTGGGTTTTTGCTTTCATCACCATAAGACAGTAAACTAGAAGAGCCTGGGTTGAAATGTTTAATTATTCATTCAGGCTAGAATAGCAATCCCACTAACTCCTAAAAATTAATCCAAATAATTAAAAACATTTAGCTTCTAGCTTAAGTATCCTCGTTAACAAGTTCTATTATTTATTTTAATCCAACTCATAGAATTCAAATTATTTCCACAAATATTATTAATACACATCTACTCTATTCCAGGTACTGTGCTATAAAAAAGGGAGAGGATAATGAACAAATTACTCTTTTTGTTCAAATTATTTTTAAGGTAATGATATTTTCAAGTGCATCCTGTTAGGAAGTGCATGATCTTAGTTTGTTCCACCACTGATGTTAATTTTGTTCACTTGATTAGGGTGTTGTCTGGTAGTTTTCTTTAATGCACTTATTTTTCCCTTAATAATTAGTAAATATCTTGAGAGCAGATACTTTGAGACTACATAATAGGGACATGATAATAAACAAATTACTCTTTTTGTTCAAATTACTTTTAAGTTCATTAACTTTTTTTCTGAAACACAGGCTAGCAGAAAACTCTCTAATCAACTCCATATTCATGAAAGAAAATAGTGTGGTCTCACAAGTTACTGGAAGTATGTGTGAAGATTCGAAACAGTAATATCAATATAATTTAATACTATATCAGTCTTTTATATTATTTTAAAAATCTGATTTGTATCATTTGTCCTTTCAATTTTAGATACTAGATTGTCCTTCCTTTCCACCATAGCTTTATTCCAACGACTTTCTGCCTCTTTATACACTCAGTGATGCTTACATTCCTTCCAAACATTGTGCTACTCTGCATGCTGTTCCCTATGGTTAAATGTTCTCCTTCTCATTTCCTTGGCCATTAAGTCGTTTTGTATTCATAATTCAAATGTCATTTTCTCTTTGACATCTTCTGAGCTCTCACTTTCCCTCCTTTCCTTTCTCACTCTCTCTCACACACACTACAATTTCAAGACTGCATGCATACTAATCATAACATACCAGTAACAAATCCACTCTATGACCATCTGTTTATGTCTTCTTTTCATACTACACTTTGAGCTCATTAATGATAAAGAGAACTTTCTCTTAGCCTCCTTATAAACAGCATAACTGAAACACAGTAAAAGCTTAAAAAGTAATTACTGAATTGAACTGCATATTATAATATATTTAATCTATAAAATACATTAATATTAAATGAAAAAATAAATAACTAGGCTTAAAGGGTCATGACAACCATATTTTATAAATTTTAAACTTTTTAAAACATTAAATTATATAACAAGACAAAGTAAACCCATACTGATAATCACATATACATTGACAATCACTAGTCTGGCCAAAAAAAAAAGTGTTCAGAAAGACTTGGTTTCCTCATCTCATTGGATTCCTTTATCTGAAACAACTGAGTTCAAGCAGATCCCTTCTATTCTTTCAAGTTCTGTGATTCTGTGTTAAAGCATAGCTGGAAGAACTGATATCAGTTTTAGATTTTAATTTACCTATATTAGTACCGTCTCAACTTTCTGTAAGCCGTCCCTCCACTAACCCATCTATGCTAACATCACATTTTTAGTTACTTGCAGCTTGCTATTATGACATGTGATATCTTAGGAACTTACTATGTAAAGAGGCTATGTCACAATATGTATGGAATATATTGGACAGCAATAAACACTACCTCTAGTTTAAATGTTTCTATTTATTTATCAAGTCTTAAAGGCACCCACTTCAACAAGTATTAACTGAGATCTTAGTGACAGAAACCTAAATAGGTGCAAGGAGAGAGATAAGAATGTTCCAACTATATTCAAGACATACAATAGGAGCTAGAGATTAAAAATGACTAGATTAACTGTGAGAGCAGTGGAGAAAACAAAGCCAAACTCAAGATGTGGGGAGGGAAATAGAATAGGAAATCTAACAGAATAGTAACAAGTCAAACTGGCAATTTAGGAAAATTAAGCACAATGAATCACAGCAGAAACACTGGTATAACTTCTAAAAGTGAGGACCTGGCTTTTTTTTTTCCCCACAGTCAATCAAGTATAGAATTTAGTAAATTGTACCCTCCTCTAACCATTTTCAAAACTGCCCTCTCCTCTAGATGTCCACCGTCATCACCTTGGCATTAGCCCCTCACCTGAAAAGTAGCTTCCAGCATCCTGTCTACCTTCCCTCTAATTCTATCTTTCACACAGATCATTTTAAACATATAAACCAAATTATTACATCCCTTCCTCCCCCGAACATCCTTTAATAACTTGCCCTCAGTTTACAGGACAAAGATCCAAATCTTGCCAACTCTGTAAAAGCTTTGTCTGACAGCTCCTATCCTGCCACCCGTCTCTTGTATCAGTGCTCAGACTATCCTGGCCTTCTCATAGTTCCTCAAATACTGAACAATTCTTACTATCCTTTCCTAAAACATACAACATTCTTCCAACTGCATGCATCTTTTCTAACCTAATTTATCCCTCAGCTAACTTAGCCCAAATATCATTTCCTGTTGAAAAAGGCTTAACTAATATCCACACTAGACCAGGTCTTCCATTAATACATTTTCACTTTGTAATTATCCTCTGTAGCACTTTTTCCATTCATCAACTAATGATACTGAATATTTCAGCTATATCTGCCCCACACACAGACATTAGCATGTAAATATCACTAGAAAAGAACCTATAACTTTCTTGGTCACTGTATCTATCCTCAGTGCCTCACATATCAGACCCTTAAGTAAGTTGACTGGATTGATGAATGTCTTTTGATGGGGGCCAAAAGAATGTTTCCAAGAATGACTTAACAAAGAAAATGGATACCTGGAAAGTTTACAAAGGCTTAATTTCTGAGCCTTTAAAATTTTCTGCACTGTTCTAATATAGTAGTCCATCAGATGGTAAGTATTTCAGGTTTGTGGTCACTGTGGTCTCTATGGTGTCTACTGTAATTATTCCACCCTGTCACAACAGCATGAAAGCATCCATAGACCATACATACAAATTAAAGGGTATGGGTTTTGTTCCAACAAAACTTTATTTACAAAAGCAAATGGGTAATCTGCAGGCAGTAGCTTGCTGGGGCCTGGTGCTATATCCTGACAAAATAGGAAAGAGAAACTAAACAAATTTCCTATAGCCTCAGTTACTCAGAAGACAGAGGTGGGAAGATTACTTGGGCCCACAAGTTTGAGACCAGACTGGGCAATATAGCAAATAAGACAGTTCAAAACCAAAGTCAAAAACAAAACACCTATCCTTTAATTCTAAGCTCATAAAGAAGTCTTCCCTGAAATATTGAGAGTAAACACCTCCCAAACTTTGAACTTGTTTGGTATATATTGTAAATTAAAAATACACAGGGATCCTAACTTTAATGGTCAGAATTAAGTATGTCTTCCTTTTAACTGGATCACAAGTTTCGGTGGGGGTAGCAAAAAACTCTTCATGTGCATTTCTCAGTAACTAGAATGGAATTTTTTTTAATTGTTACATAAAAATATAAAAATCATACATGTTAATGTACATAAGAATTTTAAAACTCAAATGAAAAAATGAACGAAGCAAAAAGAATAGAGAAAGTTCTCCAATAAGAGGAAACTAATACATCAACAGATTTATAGACATAAGTCTGACTCAATAAAAACAGTAAATCTCAATCCTTAATGAGATCCTTTCTGATTAAAGGACAATAAATCCATGAATCTCTACAAAACTCACAATATAGTGTTATATGTGCTACACTTTTTTTTCAAATTAAAAAATGTATATTTCCCCCTTTGAAACAATTTTAAAGTAGATGTCTCTCAAATCTTTAAAGACTGAGCTCATACCAGGATTCTTGCAAATCCTTCCAACAAGAGACTGTGCACCTTTCCTGATTATAATGAAATACGTTTATGTAAAATGAACATTAAGATAATGAAACAATCAGACAAGCTTACATGAAAATTTTTAATTGAACCTATTTTTGAAGAAATGAACTTTTTAGTGCTCTGCACATTTCTAAACCCAAGCTTCTACATTAATGGTCCAGGCCCTCAGAAGCATTTTTCATGGTTTATGTCATTCATTTGGATAATACAACAGATGTATATTGATGTCTTAGAATAATTGTAGTATATCTACTTTATTAAGATTAAGGTTTCCCCCCATTAATATGAATGATTTTTATGTTCTACTGATTCAGTTAATATATTTTTCAGAAGTTTAAGACATTTAAGAACATCTTCATAAGCATTATGTCAGATTTGCAGGTGGGGGAAATAGGAGTTAAAGACTGGGTGAGGAAGGCATATACAAAGAGGAGCAGCTGAATATGGGGAGTAAGACCCATGTAACATGAGTCCATGCATGAATTAACCTAGCATATGAGTCTTGAGAGCATCAGAGGTGGACAGAAAAGATTAGAAGGGGGGCGCGCAGGGGGAGGGCTGGTATTGTGTATGGATGTTTAGAACATCTGTGGAAAACAATATAATGTAGAAAGTCAGAGCCTAAACAGGACTGAGAGGTCACTCATAGGTGGGGGGTGGCCCACTTCAGGGACTTTAGAACTTGACTAGGATGAGAAAGACATCAACATGAAAGAGGAGATGGTAGCAAACAAGGGAAATTGGTTGCTCAGAGAAAAATTGATCAAATAAGTAAATATTTGAAAGATAATGAAAGTCTGGTTTGTCACCATCAGAGATGGGAGTTACAGATACAGAAAAAGAGAAAACCAGAATTGAATCTGTGGTATCAAATAGAAATTGGAGGTTTCAGTGTGAATTCATGGTTTTCAACATATACAAAAAATGTAGAAATTAATATTTATGTATGTGTACTTACATATATATGCTATGTACATATATATTCCCTAGCTCTGTCCACTGAATATGTTGGGGAGCAGCAACTTTTCAATAGTGGTGAGCCACCTAACCCTTGAAACTTGGCTTTGGAACAGTTTTTTTCCATGAAAAAGAATCAGGGCTCTTAGAGAAATGGCTAATTCCAGGGCTAGTGCAAAAAGAGTACTAAATAAATTATATCCTTGTACAAGATAAACTATATTTTGTCTCTCATCAAAGAATGATGCGACATAAAAGAACAGGACACAGAAGACAGTTAGAAGAGGCAGTCACTGGTCAGGAGACTAAAAGAACTAAAGACCATGATAACCAAAATAAATATGATTCAAATATTATTGGTCAAATAAAGGAAACTAAATGAAGTCAGAGGTTAGATAACAGTAATGTATCCATGTTAGTAATGTTATCCTATAGTTAGATAGGACAATGGTCTTGTATCTAAGAAATATACACTAGCATTTGAAAGTCAGGGGTCCTCAGATAAGAAACTTACTCTCAAATGGCTCAAGTACAGAAGAAATCATCCGTCTGTATGTTGTCACGTTTTAATAGGTACAACATTAATCTTTGCATCACTTTGTAGACAGTATCAATACCTCCTACTCTATCCTTCTCACCATGATTTCACAAGTATAAATGAACAAGGAAAATAATACTATCTTCACAGTAGCCTTAGAAGAAAAGCCCATAAGGAAACTATTAATTCACAGAAGAGCAAACCCAAATAAGAAAGTTCAGCCACAAAAATAGCTTATGGACAACAAATCAAAATTTGGAAATTTTATTCTAAACCAAAGCAACAGAATTTAAACATAAAAACAGGAAATGACACTGAGGTGGACTTTATTGTAAAGCATGAGGTAAAAAGAAAAAAGCACCAGAAAATGAGAATTTTTTCATCAAATCAAAAGGTTGGTTCTTTGAAACAATAAAATTGATAAACTCTTAGCCAAGATAATGAAAAGAAAAAGAGAGAAAATTCAAAGTACTAAAATGCAAGATGAAAAAGGAAATATCACATGGACACTAACGAAATACATATAATAATCAGAAAATATTTTGAAAATTTATACTCTAATAAAATAAAAAATCTTGAAGACATTACAAATTTCTAACCGAATTGAATCAGGATGACACAGAAAATTTAAACAGATGGATTTCAAGCAAGGAAATTGAAGATGCCATCAAAAGCCCACCAAGAAAGAAAAGTCCAGGACCAGAAGGATTCTTCTACCAGACTTTCAAAGAAAAACTAATAGCAAAACACCTCAAATTATTCCATAAAATAGAAAAGGAGGGAACCCTTCCAAACTCATTCTATGAAGCTAATATCACCCTGATATCAAAACCAAAGACACACCAGGAAAAAAATTTTAGACCAATATTCTTGATGTAGATAGATGCAAAAATTCTTAATAAAATGCTGGCAAATCACCTACAAAAACATATTAAAAAGACAGTGTACCATGATCAGGTGTGGTTCACCCCAGGGGTTGATTCAATATACAGAAATCAATAAATGTAATTCATCACATCAATAGACTTAAATACAAGAATCACACAATTATTTAAAGAGATGTAGAAAAAGCATTTGACAAAATACAGTATTCATTCGTGTTCAAAACACTAGAAAAATCAGGGATGTAGGAACATATGTCAACATTGTAAAAGCTATAGCTGATAAACCAAAAGTCAACATCGTTCTAAATGGAGAAAAATTGAAAGCATTCCCTCGAAAAACTGGAACAAGGGTGCCCTCTTTGACCACTTCTATTCAACACAGTCCTAGAAACTTTAGCCAGAGCAATTAGACATAAGAAAGAAATTAAAGGGATACGGACAGGAAAAGAAGTATTCAAACTATCCCTATGTGCCAACATCATGATTCTATATTTAGAAGACCCAAAACACTCCACTAGAAAACTTCTAGAACTCATAAATAAATTTATCAAAGTAGCAGGATTTAAATTAGCACCTATAAACCAATTGCATTCCTATACATCAGTGATAAATCAACTAAAAGAGAAACTAGGGAAACTATGCCAATCACAATAGCCTCAAAAAAATAATATTTGGGAATCAACCTAACAAAAGACCTCTAAAATAGAAACTACAGAACTCTAAAGAAAGAAATTGCAGGAGACCTTAGAAGATAGAAAAATCCCCCATTTTCTCATACAGGCAGAATTAATACTGTCAAAATAAATACTACCAAAAGAGCTATACATATTTAATGCAATTCCTATTAAAGTTTTGAAGAAATGAAAAAATACAGTCATGAAATTCTTTTGGAAAAATAAGAAGCCCAGAATAGCCAAAGCAATCCTAAGTGAGAAAAATAAAGCAGGAAGCATCAAAATATCAGACTTACACTACAGAGATAGAGTAACAAAAATGGCATGATATTACACCAAAACAGACATGAAGACCAATGGTACAAAAGATACAGACACAAACCCACATAAATACAGTCATCTCATACTAGACAAAAGCACCATAAACATACATTGGGAGAAAAGATAGCCTCTTCAACAAATGCTGGGAAAACTGGAAATCCATATTTGACAAAATAAAACTAGACCCCTATCTCACACCCTGCACAAATCTCAACACAAAGTGAATCAAGAACCTAGGCATTAGACCAGAAACTGCACCTACTAGAAGAAAAAGTAGGCCCAATTCTCCATCATATTGGCTTAGGAACTGAATTCCTCAACAAGACTCCTAAAGTACAAGAAGTAAACTCAAGAATCAATAAATGAGATGATATAAGACTAAAAAGCTTCTTCACAGCAAAGGGAATAAATCAAGAGAGTGAAGAGAGAGACTACAGAATGGAAGAAAATCTTTGCCACCTGCACCTGCCATAGAGCATTAGTCTCCAGGATATATAAAGAACTCAAAAAACTTAACATCAAAAAAATAAATAACCCAATCAATAAATGGGCAAAGAATGGAACAGATACTTCAGATGAAGAAATATGATCAGTTCACAAATACATAAAAATGTTCAACATCACTAGCAATTAGGGATATGCAAATTAAAACTACTCTAAAGATTTCATCTCACTCCAGTCAGAATGACAATTATCAAGAATATAAGTAATAAAAATTTTGGCAAGCATGTGGGGAAAAGGTACACTCATACATTGCTGGTGCAACCACTCTGGAAAGCAGTATGGAGATTCTTCAGAAAACGTGGAATAGAACCACCATTTGACCCAGTTATCCCACTCCTCGGCATGGCATATACCCAAAACACTTAAAAATTAGCATACTATAGTGATGGTGCCACATCAATGCTTATAGCAGCTCAATTCACAATAGCTAAGCTATGTAACCAACCTAGGTGCCCTTCAATAAATGAATGGATAAAGAAAATGTGACACATACAAACAATGGAATATTAGCCATAAAGAAGAATAAAATCATGATTTTTGCCAGTAAATGGATAGAACTGGAGACTATCATGCTAAGTGAAATAAGCTAATCCCAAAAAACCAAAGGCCAAATATTCTTTCTCTGATATGTGGATGCTGATTCATTGTGGGGTATGGGGGGGGCGGTGGAGACAGGACAGACAGTAGAAGGAATCAGACATAACTTTCCTATGTTCATGCATGAATACATGACCAGTGTAACTCCACCTCATGCACAACCACAAAAACGGGAAGTTTTACTCCATGTATATATGATATGTCAAAATATATTCCACTGTCATATGTAACCAAAAATAACAATTTTTTTAAAAAAAATTTTAAATGAGACTTACAAAAGGAAATTTAAAATTTTAAATAAAATTCACTGAACTAGAACCTCTCTAAGCTACTAATTTCATTTCAAATAATCTATAGGTTCTACCTTGGCAAAGAAAAAAAGATGAATAAAACACAATCTGGTCCTTACCTTCAAAATACATGAGTGTATGTTGGGAGAACAATATAAAGCAGTACTGGGGCTGAGCACATGCCTCACACATGTGAGGCACTGGGTTTGATCCTCAGCACCACATAAAAATAAACAAAATAAAAATATTGTGTCCATATATAAATAAAATATTTAAAAAAAATAAAGCAGTACTGTTCTACAAGGTAAAAATGTATTAAAATTAGGAGAAGAAAGGAATATGGTTAGAGACAAAGGGGAAGGAATGATTAATTCTAACTGAAAGGAATCATTTTTTACTATCTTCACACACTGAGTCAGTATGGGGGGAGGGGCATGAAAAGTGGCAATATTCACAATCTAGGAGGAAAAAGCAAGGTGGAAAACCAGGGTATGATTTAGGAGTGCTAAGTATAATAAATTTCTATTACTCCAGAGGCTGAGACAGGAGGATAGCAAGTTCAAGGTCAGCCTGGGCAACTGAGCAAGACTCTGCCTCAAAATAAAATTTAAAAAGGGAGTTAGCTCACTGGTAGAGTGCTTGCCTAGCATATACAAAGCCCTGAATAAAATCTCTAGTTTTGAAAAAAAAAATATATATAGGGGTAGAGGTTTGGGAGGTCTCATCATTGAATAGTAACCCTTAAGAGAAAGGAAGAGGGGCTGGGGTTGTGGCTCAGTGGTAGAGTGCTTGCCTTGCATGTGTGAGGCCCTGGGTTCGATTCTCAGCACCACATAAAAATAAATAAATAAAATAAAGGGATAACAATTTCTTTCAAAAAAAAAGAGAAAGGAAGAAAAATCTGAGGACAAGCTTAGAGGATGAATGAATTTTTGATAGAAAGAGGAATGATGGGAAGAAGGCTGCTATTTGACTAAAGTAAAGGTACAGAATACGAGAATTTAAAAAGACATATAAATAATTTCTTTTTTAACATCTGTAATACACATACTTGTTTACAAAATATACAAAGACTGAAAAACACAACAATTAGCAAATAATGCAATTAAAAATTAATAAAGACCATAAACAGGTATTTCACTGAAGAGGATAATCAAATGGCAAATAAACATATGAAAAAATACCCAGAATTTGAATGAATAATTGCAAGCATTCCAACAATCTTCTGAGCCTGACACCAGACCATTCAACCCATTTTCCAAAATATTAGATCATCAGGGGCTGGAGATATAGCTCAGTTGTTAGAGTGCTTGCCTTACATGCACAAGGCCCTGGATTCAATCCCAACACCTGCCACACACACACACACACACACACACACACACACACACACACACACAAAATAAAAATATTACATCATCAAATCTATGATTTACCCAGTTTTCCACTGACCTTCAGGTCAGGTGTTCTTTTTTTCCCAATAATATCAATAACTAATTTAAATATGAATGATCTTGATATTATAATTAAAAGGTATAAATGTTCAACATGTATAAAAAGCAAAAAATAACTAAATGCTCTATACATATGTCACACTTTAAATATCAATACGCCAATAGGTTAAAAACAAAAGAAGGGGAAAATAAGGATGAGAAATCTGAAGTAGGGCTGTTAATATAAAATAAGTTTCAAGAAAAATTATTTCCAGGGATAAAGTGGAATGTTTTATAACCATAATTGAGTAACTTTGTTAAGAAAATATAATAATCCTAAATGTGTATGTACCTAATAACAAAATTTCAAAATACATGAAGTAAAAATTAATAAAACTAGAAAGACAAATCCACAAACAGAGAAATATAAACAATTTCAAATGGTCTTGACACAGGATATAGGTGAAGTATGGTGGAATGATAAAAGGGCCCTAAACACAGATACAGGTATAAAGAAACATCATGATTTCACTAAAGTATAATCAAAACAATTACAGTAGAGTGAAGGACTGATAAATGGGGTAAAAAGCTAGCAGAATGAAGACAAGTTGCTACTATTTCTGAAATAACTTAGGTTCTAACATATTTTTTTAAAAAAATTAAAGCATCTTTGGTCTTTTCCTTAAAGTAAAATACCAAGGCTAACTTAAATGACAGTAAGATAAGAAGCCACAGAAATCCTCACTCACTACTGGAAGTATAAAATGATAGAATAATTTTAGGGAGAAATTTGGCCATACCTAGTAAAGTTGCAGATACAGATATCCTATGATACAATAATACTATTCCTAGGTTTATATTCTAGAGAAACTCTTGACATATCATCAAAGATATTCAAATAAGAATGTTTATTCTTGTACTATACAGATATTATTAATAAATGCTAATTAATAGGGGAACATTGTTATATCCAAATAAAAATAAAATAAATTAGATTATAGTATAAATACATATCACAAAAATATGAAAATGAATTTTAAAATTGAGAACATCATGTATCATTTATACAAGGAATAAAACACATAAAATAATATTAAGTATTATTCTTGAGTAATTAAATGTATTAAAGTTTAAAAAATGAGAATGGCCTACACCGTTTACCTTAGAATTCATCCTTTTAAATGTGGTGCATTAAAAGAAATTCACTGCTATATTTACTACAAGGGTGTTTACTGAATGTATTGTATACTATATAATAAAGCCTTCTCCTTAAGAGAATCCATGCCTACATTAGAAGTGGAGAAAAGGCTAAAATCAATAAATGAGTTTCCATATCATGAATTTTAGAATGGAAAAAACAAATTAAAGAAAACTGAAGGAAGGAAGAAATAAAGTTGTGAAACCAAATCTATAAAACAGAAAACAAGCAAAAATCAGCAAAGCCCAAATTTGGTTCTTTAAAATGAAGAAAACAAGAGGAAATGCTACTTACCACTATTAGGAATGAAATACTATACATCACTTTAAAACAAATTATACCCTAGATGAAATGGACAAATTCTAGAAAGCAACATAAGAAAAAATACACATGTAAGTTTGAGTGGGCCAATATCTATTTTTAAAAACCTCACAAAGAAAATCGCAGGTCCAAAAGGTTGAATTCTGATGAATTCTTTTAAATACTGAATGAAAATGTTAATATCAATCATATACAAACTCAGTAGGCAGAAAAATAGGAATAACTTAACTCCTAATAAAGCTAACATGTACCTTGATATCAAATATGACAGAAAAAAGAAGAAAATCACAAGACAGAACAATGTTGCTTATGAACACACACACAAAAATTAAATATTAGCAAATCAATACTAACAATATTTTAAAGGATAATATATCACAACCAAGTGAATGTAAGCAAAGGTAGTTTAATATCTGAAAACAATGCAAACCACCACACTAACAGCTAAAATGATTTAATTCTCTAATGGATGTAAAGAAGGCATTTGGTAAACATTAATATACTCATACTAAAAATTCAACAAACAAAAGAGAATTTCCAAGCTGGGCACTGGCATATGCACCTATAGTCCGAATTACTCAGGAGGCTAAAGTGAGAGGATCACTTGAAACTGAGGATTCAAGACCAACCTGGGCAACATAGCAAGAACCTATCTCAAAAAAAAAAAAAAGAAAGAAAGAAACTTTCACAACCTGATAATATTTTCTCTCCTTGTGCCCCCCCCACACAGCTTTAATAGTAAACTATCAAAATGTTCCCCCTGAAATTGGGAGGTCAGAGACAATATTGCAAATGCTATGATTGTACAGTATATATATAGAAATTCTTAAACTATCCATGGGCAAATTATTAGATACCATAAGAGAATAGATTTACCAGAGTTCTTAAAAAAAAAAAAAAAAAAAGGTCAACAGGCAAACATAAAGCATATCTGTAATATTTACAACAATAAAAACTTTGAAAATAAAATTTTAAAAGTAGTGTCATTCATAGTAGCAAAGACTTAAAATTAAATCAAATATATATATAACATTTACAGAAAAGTACAAAATATTAGCAAGAAATTTTTCTAAATTCCAAATAAATGGTGGAATATACTATAAGAACTGGAAAACTATCATAAATTTATCAAGTCTCTCCAAAATGACCTATAAATTTAATGTATTCAAAATCCTTCCAGGTATTCTACAGAAATTGACAAGTTTGTTCCAATATTTAAATGGAAATATGCAAGGCTAACAAGACATAGGGAAATAGTAGATAACAAAAAAGATGAAAGATTTATACTACCAGATATCAAAACATTTAAAGCTACAATAATTAAAAGAATGTGGTACAGACACAAGGCTAGACAAAAAGATAGATGAACTAAAAGAGTCAAGAAATATTTATGTACATAGTCACTAATTTTATGACAAAGATGAGCCTGTAGTAGAATAGGAAAAAGAGCTTTTTAAAAAATAAAACTGCTGGGTATGATAGCACACACCTATAATGCCAGTGACTCAGGAGTCTTGAGGCAAGAAGACTTCAAGTTTATGGCCAGCCCCGGCAAATTAACAAGACCCTTTATTAAAATAAAAAATAAAAAAGTTCTGGAATATAGTTCAGTGATAAAGTACCCCTGAGTTCAATCCCCAGTACCAAAAAAATAAATCAATTCATCTTGACCTCGCACAAAAATAATTTCCAGATTATAGACCTAAGTGTCAAAAGTTAAATATAAATCAATAAGCAAAGTCTTTGTTGGTGCATACCTTCATAACTTTAGGGTAGACAAAGATTTCACAAACAGTTCAAAAACATGGCAATAATTAAGAAAAGAAATATATATTGGACAATATTAAAATTGGTGTTTTATTATCAAAAGACACTATTAGATCTGAAAGTCACTCTACAGAGTAGAAAATATATGCAAAACATATTTTACATACATATATTATGTACTTACATATACATAAGATTTATATCCAAAATATATAAAAATATATATAATTTTTTTTACAATATAATAAGAAAACATATAAGTAACCCAATGCAAGGCACTTCACAAGAGGATAGCCTAAGGTCCAATAAATATATGTGAAAGTGCTCAGTGGGTACTTACCATTAAATATAAAAGACAAAATCTCAATGCACTACTCTATTATATCCCCACCAGAATATTAAACATACAAAAAGATGCAGACAAGAAAGTAGAATTTCCAGAATATTCATTTACTGCTGTGGGAGTTGTAAACAGGTACTATCACTTTGTAAAGTTAACAACACCTATGTAAGTGTACATAATATATAAGTATACCCTATAGCCAAAAGATCCCTCTCCTACATATTTTACCAACACAAATAAATAAATGTTCATAAAAAATACAACAAAATATACACAATAGTGCAATTCACTAATAGCCAAAAACTGGAAACAGCCTAACTAAATGCCCTCAAAAACAGTATAAAATAAGTTGTACTATACATTAACTCATTAACTTATCTTGACCTGGCCTGGAAATAAACATTATTGTACAGGCTGAGAACATGTTAGTTAGAGGTATTAATTTGAACTACTTTAAAAAAAATGAAAAAATACTCTTTAAGTAAAAAATATTAAGATGGTAGAATCTAGTACCAAAACATCAATAAATGCAAACACAAATGACTCAGCTAATTAAAAGAACAAACTAAATTTTTAAAAATAATACATTATTATTATTGCCAGGCACATTGACACATGCCTATAATCCCTACTACTCAAGAGGCTAAGGCAAGAAAATTGCAAGTTTGAGGTTGGCCTGAACAACTTAACAAGACCCTGTCTCAAAAATAAGAGGGGGACTTGAGGATGTAGCTCAGTTATTAAAGCACCCCGGGTTCAATTCCAAGTACTACTACTACTATTACTACTACTCCTACTACTACTACTAATAATAATGTATTTGCCATGTATCAAAAAGGCTGATTCTAAAAGGAAGGAAAATACATAAGTAAAAGCGGTAAAGTATACTAATATCTAAGAGGGAAAAAAGATCTTATGATAAAGTGCATAAACAAGGAAAGAGAAGATATATGACTAAATGACTGAAAGAATAATTCACCAAAAAAAAAACAATTCTAAATAGGTACACATCTAACAAAATAAACAGGATGCTCAAAGCAAAAACCTGAGAGAACTTCTGAGCAAAAATGATGAATCTGCTATTACAGTAGGAGACCAACACACTTCCCAACTTTTCTATTCATTCTCCATCCTTTCTCAGACTTGTCTTCTGCCTTAAATGAGAAGACACAGGTGACTTCTTGTTCCAAAACACAGAATGAACACTTTTGTTTGTTCCCATTCCATCATACACAAGCCTACTGATCAATGAGAAAATCCATGCATCTAAAAAACTAATTCTCAAATTGAACTGTTTCAGAGAAGGCTACTTTATCATTTGTTACAGGAACAATCAGCTAGGTTGCTCTGAAAATACTAGGTAATAAGTAGCTTATTGCTGCCATCTTCTGGACACAATGTTCATCTCTACATCAATTATTCTTTTAAAAAATCCTATTATAAAAAGAACAAAAGGCCCTGAAGTGTAATCTTTATTTACAACCTTTCTCTAAAAAGATGAAGATACTCTTTCTAAATTAAATGCATATCCTCTCTGTTTGTGCAACCTAAAAAGTCTCTGGTAATAATGTCTTTTTTGTTCCACATCACAAGCTTATATGAGTATAGAAAATCATATTGTTTAAAATCCATTTGTAATATAATATAGCCACAAAGACTACCCACTTGATTTTCTGAAAAAATCATATTTTTTATGCTGAATAATTACAGTTAATTATTTTAAACACTCCAGGTACACCTTAT
The DNA here is from genome assembly GCF_048772815.1 of Callospermophilus lateralis. Classification (NCBI taxonomy): domain Eukaryota; kingdom Metazoa; phylum Chordata; class Mammalia; order Rodentia; family Sciuridae; genus Callospermophilus; species Callospermophilus lateralis. The sequence goes on along the minus strand of NC_135319.1, from coordinate 54,603,464 downwards.
TCATATAGCATATTTTCCATATTACTTACAATGTTTCTGGAAAAAAAAATATATATATATATATATATAAATAATTATATGGTATGTCTTCTAATACTCACCCATACCTAGTTCTCTTGTCTTCCAGACATATAGGAAAACTACACTTCCTATCTTCTCAGTAGTTTTGTGGGGCCATATAATCAGTTCTGGTCAATAGATTGTGAGTGAAAATGCCAAGTACCACTTGCAGGACAAAGCAAATAAAAATGAGCAAGACTTTCTAGCACTCCTTCCCTCTGCCACAATAAAGAGCCTCAAAAGATGGGCCCCAAGTTCAAAACAGCTGAAATCACTAAAGACAGCTGCTTAGCGAGCTGCTCAGAACTACAATACATTTTCTAAGAATAAAAACTAAAGCTTTTATTGTATTAAGCCACTCAGAGGTGGTACTTGAATAGTACCTCAGAACAGCCTAACCCAGGGTTTTTCAACAGCAGCATTACTGCTGTCTTAGGCTGGATAATTCTTTCCTGCACACTATAGGATGTGAAGCAGCATTTCTGGCCTCAACTCACCAAATGGGACAAACTATTGCCTTCTTCTACCTCCATGAGAACCTATGGTCTATATTAGCTTGACCAATACAGTATGTACATATGTATGTATGAAGAATATGTTCATATATAAGTACATTTAAGTCAAATGTCATATACTCTTCATACTTTAACTGATGACTTCCCATGTCTCACAAACTAGAAAAATGAATTTGTAAACTAAAAATAAAAAAGTCAGTGTCATAAGTCTCACTACAGTAAGTACATAAAGATTCTAAAAGGGCATATAAATCCATACATACAATGCTATTCATTTCAGAAGAATCGTAGCTGCCAACTGGATGGACATTTCCAATGGGTTCCAAGCCCTCTTCATCCCACATGTATGTTCCATCAGAGCTATCAGATGGAGAAAGTTCAAATGAAGAACCAGCTCTATAATCCGTATCTGGTGAAATCAAATTAGTTCCAGAAGGATGTTTTGTACATTCACTCCTGTCTTCGATTGATTTAAAAAGAGAGAGAAAAAGTTACTAATTCACAAAAATAAAATTATTTCTCATGCTCTAAAAATATAAGTTCTAAGAATTTAATATATAATAGCAAAAAAGTAGGTACAAACTATATTACTATCATTTTGCAATTCCTAAATTATAAATAAAAGAGACAGTCTTAAAAATAACCTACTGAAATATTTTCTAATAAACAAAAAAAATTCATTTAACCGCCTTTTACTTCTGCAACATTTCTTACATGTTCATATTCCTTTAATATTTCCTAAGATATTTACTTTTAACCACTGCCCAGGAAACTCCCTTCCTTTATGTACATTATTTAACCTCAGAGCAGCTTCCTTATAAGGAAAAAAAAAAAAAACTTGTTCTGGCAGTGTCTTTTGTAAGACCCACAAGAGACCAAGAGTTTATGTGCATCTCTAGGCATGACTTAGTCCCTTGTTTAGCCCACATGCCTTTGTAATTCCCTCTGTTTGTTCTTTTTTCAGGACATATGAACACACAGAAATACTTTCTCCAGTATTTAGTGCCAATATACCCAAATATAAGAGGCAATGCTTAATAGGGGCTATCCCACATTCTTCAATTAAAAAACAAAATAAAACTCTTCTGGTATGACTATAAAGATTGCTAAATAAGAAAAATTCCTAGCATTTAAAAAAAAAACACAGATTGTACATAACTTGTATTATTTCATTTGCCCTCATTTGGTACAGCTTTACTCTAAAAAAAAAAAAAGCAACGATCTGTTACCCTAAATAAAGAGTTTGTTTAATGGTAAACTAATGCTTGGGGGAAGTGAGAAAAAAAAAATCCTTTGGAAAGCATTGCTTATGCTAAGTAAGAACATACCTGTGTATGATAGGCAAAGAAGAACAAAGGTAAGAGTGCTTTTACTGATTTTGTTTTAGATAGGATAAAAAACAGGATAGGTAGCAAAAGTCACAAGGAAGATAAATGTTGCCCTACTCCAGTTTTATCTAGATCCATCACTGTGTGAAATTGATAGTAACTTGGCATATATCAGAAAATAATCCTCCATTCCTCCCATGTTCCACGCCCACATCACCATTATGAGTCAACATCCTCATATCAAAGAAAACATTCGGCCTTTGGTTTTTTGGGATTGGCTTGATTCACCTAGCATTATATTCTCCAACTTCAATGGAGGAACTTTAGATAGGGCAAAGGGGACAGAGGAAAAAGGAAGGGGCAAGGAGGTAGAAATGATGATGGAATGAGTTAGACATCATTACTCTAAGAACATGTATGAAGACCCAAATGGTGTGAAAATACTTTGTATAACATCAGTGACTTGAAAAATTGTGTTCTATATGTGTAATATGAAATGAATTGCATTCTGCCATCATTTATAACAAATTAGAATAATTTAATAAAACAGAAAAGAATCCTAAATGTAAGATCAGTTATATTATCTTTAAAAAGCAAATAATTTAAGGATATTATAATATTTACCAGAGACACTTATATCGATCCATTCATCAGTTTTAATGAAAGTTTTTTCATTTTCCTTAGGAGAATCAAATATATCCTTTGATGGTAAATTTTCATGCTTTTCTTTGAGAGACATTTCCTCTGGAGTTATTCTAGTTCTATGAGAGTCTTCTATATCTATAAAATCATCACTAAAGTCTTCACTTAAATCATTCTTATCAGAAGATGACAAAGACGACAAGGAAATATCATCCACATCATCACTCAGGTACCTAATTTTAGCATCATGCTTGATGGTCTGGTTGTTTTCTGTTCTATAACTTTCATTTTCAATTAGCTCTTGGTCCTTATTAGTAACACTGTCCTTAGCCAAAACTGAAGCCTCTTCCTCTACACAAGTGTTAGCAGGTGGATTTTTATTATTATCAACTGCGATAGTCCCAGAAAATGGAGGTCGACTAGATTTCAGTAGAGTGGGATGAACCATCCTATAACCCAAAGTGGAAGTTACACCTGAACCATTTGGTAAAGCCAACTTCTTTCCACCAGCAGCATAAGGCCTATTAAATCCATAGCCCAAGTGTTCATTCCCATTGAGTACTTCTGATTGTCGGGAATTTCTTGTCAGCATATTTGATCGTAGAGGCATTCTGATAGGTAACTGTTGGTTCTGATAAGGCTTTGTAAGATCAACAGCTCTGTTGAAGGAATGTGACCTTGTTATAGATGAAGGTGGAAGGAATGGATTCTGAATGGAATGTGAAAAACTCTGAGACCTTACCATTTTTTCACAAGTAATAGATTTAATATTGTCTGGGGACTGTGCTAAGCTTTCTCCAGAACTGCTTCTAGTGGCAAAGGAATTTGCTCTAGGCCTTTGCATGCTACCAGTTGATCGGTTTCCATAAAATCCATTTAATTGAGATTTTGGAGCACTGACTGCAGAATATGAAGTCCTTCCTAATAATGTGCCTTTGGTGAATTTACCCAAATTAGATGGTCCAGAAAAAGACTTTTGGTTTAACTCTTCTGTGGATGACACGAACATAGTGGATGGCTTTGCCAACTTTGATGTGAATAAAGATACACTTTTCAAACCTCCCTTTATCCCATTTTTTTCAAACATTCCTTGAGTGGAAGCATGTTTTTCAGGATCAATTAATTTATCAAGTGAACTCTGAGAACTGCTAGGCTCTTCAGTATTTTGTGCAGTAAGTTGGTATTTATTTGTTTTTCTCCAATTAAATGAATGGGACAATGAACAATCAGAGCCATTATTTTTTATGTAACTTTTGACATTACTACTCTTGGAAGTTCCTAATAAATTAACAGCTGTCCCGTTTGACATTGGCTGTGTATTTCTTACAGATTTTGTTCCATACTTTGGCAATTTGGAACCCAAATATGTCTTGATTTGTGTTTTTTCTTCCATGAGCTATAAGGTACATTTGTCCTTAAAATTTGACAGAATCTGAAAAAAAGACAAAGAAGAGAGATTAAACATGTTTAAGTAAGGGTAATTACATGAACACATGAATGAATATACTTAAATAATTACATGCAGAAAAACTCAAAAGCTATTCATGAATCCTACAGAACTCTTAGCAATCATTAAATATACCAATTAAATCAATAACTTTATGCTGAAACTATTTCATTTTTATAATTACTTTTATCACCTTGAGCTATAGATAACAACAGAAAAGTCCATAAGAAATAAAATTAGATCTCCAAGCGAGTGTATATGAAAAAAATACTTATCTAGTACATCTTTCAAATTACAAACAATTTTTTTTCATTTTGCATTGTATTCTCCGTTTTCTAAAATAAGAATATAGAGTTTTTTTTTTAAAAAAAGGTCAGACATGACCTTATCAATTGAGATATATTTAATAATTAATGGCATTAATTATTTAAGTCATGGGAGGATAAAGATAAAACATTCAAAAAACAATTCTTCTGGGAGTAAGGACTGAGACAGCTGTTATTTTAAGCAACTATCTCAAAAGAATTTTCATCCAATAACAAACAGACACTACAGTCAGTGACAGGATGAGAAGAATAAAGACTTTATTAAGTTGATCCATCTATTAATCTCAATCCCTCAGATTTATTTTAAAGATAATGCAAAACTATAAGACAAAAAGGTTCAATACACATACAAAAATATAAAGTTAGAAACAACCAAAGTCCTTTCAATGAGCAACTGCTTCATACATCATGAAACATTCTTATAAGATCATAAAGATAGAGAGCAAAGTATAAAATGTTTGTCCTAACTGTAAGAGAAATACAATATGGTCACTATCTTTTCACTATACTTATATAAAATTCTGTAAAAACAATAAAAAATGCAAATAAAAGAAAAATACATGCCTTTGAATCATTTACTGATTTTTTAAAATGTACCTTATGACATTGCCTTTAATTTGTTAAATTTTAATTTAAAAAGCTCAATGCCAAGTCAACTCCGGCCTTAGAATTAGAGCTCCCAGAGTACAAAAGTTTTATTAATTATGTCAAAAGTAAATATTTATAGACATCCTAGTAAACATGATAAAATGATAACAGAATGTCCTGCCCCCAATAATTAATAAAAGAATATATACACAAATGAGTGTGAATTTTAAGTCAAAATCTACCAGCTACAATCAAACAAGAAACTGTTTAAACTAAAAATCTATTAACTTTAAAAAGCAATGGGCAGAAAGATGACTCTATACTACACAAAATGTCTCCTAGCTTGATTATATTGTCTGGGATGCAGTAATGAGAAAGGTAAGTGAGCTAATAAGTTTTCTGTCTTATAAAAGGAATTCATAGCTAGGTAAGGAAGGAAAAGAAACACAAAATTTGAGCATTCACAGGATAGGAACCAGACTTGGCATTTTATCCTTATTATTAATCTTTATAACTTTATATGATGGTAAATTTCATTCCATCTTACATAGCTGAACCAAAATTCAGAAATACTAACATACTTGTCCAAACTCATAAGTTTATAAACTGCCAAGGAGGATTCAGGTTCAAGTCTACCTGATTCCAGGGCCAACGCTGGTTGTATTCATGACAAAGAATGAAATATTCTAAGAGGCTTACTAATAGCAAGGGATAAGAGTGAAGGAAGGGGGCTGGGGTTGTGGCTCAGTGGTAGAGTGCTTGCCTAGTATGTGTGAGGCACTGGGTTCAATTCTCAGCACCACATAAAAAAATAAATAAAGATATTTTTAAAAAAGAATGAAGGAAGGAACTGGATAGCTAATGTTAGAGTAGATGTATAGATATAGAAAGACTTTGAAGGACTCAGGCATTAATTAAAGAAGTTTTTCAGTGGAACAGTAAGAGCTGTCACTTTTTCAAACTCCTTTCATATCCATTACCTTATTATATGAGGAACCACCTTCTCACTTTCTTTATTTAGTTTTTCACATAGCTTTTCAGAAGGTTATGAATTGCCTGCATTTTAGGGGTTTAAATAGGCATAAATTCTCTACTGAATCCAAGAGCAATTAACTGAACAAAAATGCTGGTGACTACACAGGCGTAAGTAGTCACTTCTGAAACTTACTTTCATATTCAGGTAACTACATTAAAATTTTAAATGATTTGTTATTTGTTTACTTTGTGTTACCCAGTCAATTTCCCATGTCTCTTTTCCCCCTATTTTTTCTAGCTGTCATCTATGGATAAACTAATACAAAGGCTTGATTATGTCAATTAAATAAGTAAGAAGGATACTTCTGGCCACTGTAAACTGCAACTTCATTCCAGATTTTTCATAGTTTTAAAAAGGACACACTAAGTTCAAAACAAAGACCCATTATTTTATCCATTTGACCTTTCTCTCCTCTTGTTACAACTTCATTTTTATTAAGATAAAGATCAAAGAACTTGCGAAAGTTAGACTCAAAAGGACACTATGAACATTAAATAATGCTATTAAGTGCAAATTCAAAGCATGTTACTTACTGATTTTTAATTTAAAGAACAGGGAGAGCAGATAAAGAACCAGAAGCTATGTTAGGGTTTAGATATGGTGTCCCCCAAAAGCTCATAGGTGAGACAATGAAAGAAGGTTCAGAGGAGAAATGACTGAGTTATGAGAGCCTTGACCCAATCAGTGATTTAATCCCCTGATTGGGATTAACTGAGTGGTAATTGAGGTGATAGGGTGTGGGCTAAAGGAGGTGGGAACTAGGTGGGAACTGGCTTTGGGGTATATACTTGTATCTGGCGAGTAAAGTCTCTCTGTTTCCTGACCACCATGATATGAGCTGCTTCCCTGTCACACTCTCCAGCCATGATGAACTGACTCACCTTGAGCCCTGAGGAATGGAGCCCTCTGTCAACCTCTGAAACTTCGAGCTCTCCAATAAACTTTTCCTCTATAATTGTGCTGGTTGGGTCTTTAAGTCACAGCAGCAAGAAAGCTGACTAAACCAAGCTATCCTACACAAAACCGTAAAGATTTTTCCTTCCAAATATTACCATTTAGTTTAGGAACACAAGCTCAAATAACTGTGGGGCATCAAAATGTCATTAAAATGCAGAGAGCTAGGAAAAGATGCTGATACCAAACTGCATGAATAATGAGCAAACCTAACGCCTGAGTAGTTGCACTGCCTTTTCAAACAGCAAACAGACATTTTACAAACTCTGAGTGCTTGTAAAACATTCAACAATGTAACATTTCAGTTTATATGGTGCCTGATATACCAAAGTTCCCTAAATTAAATGGGCAATCAGAATGACATTGGGAGCCAAGTGTGAGAGAGAAGAAAAACATGAGGAATATTAACATGGATGGATTATTGGTGGCCTGTGAACTCACTAATTATACATAGTGAATATGATTTACCAGTATACATTACCCAGCATCAAACTTGCTCTGTATATTAGACAATAAAATACCTAAACATCAAACATTTTATAAAGATGTGCATGCTTTGAAATTATATTTTCAGAGAATCTCAGCCTCTGGATAGGAGTCCCTGTGTTTCTCTTCTGCTAGTAAAGCAATATAACTTCTTTTTCCTTTTCCTCAAAACCGTGTCCTTGTACTGGATTGACATAGGGACAAGAACTGGACTTTTGGTAACAAATTTGGCACCCCAGGTGGGACCCCAGAGCAGCTCCTGCTCCACCTTATTTTATTAGGTGTGACTCTCCAAGTAACCCCACTTCCATGCTGAGGATGCAAGGTGGCTGGAGAACTTGTTGAGAGCCAGTTGCTGGAGAGTTAGGAGATAATTGAGTTTGCCTTGGGTCAAACCAGAGGAGATATTCCTTTGAGTAAAGAGAGGGACTGAGAGATCATCCCAGCAGCTGCCAAAGCTCCTTTTGCTTCCTGGAACTCCCAGAAAAGCTGCCTGGGCTGTAGAAAAATGGGCAAAGAGCGGGGGGCGGGGGGGGGGGGGGGGGGGGTTGCTGCTGGCCACAAAGGATGTGGCAGTAGATTCTAGCACTGTTAGTTTATGACCTGAGGATAGAAATCATTTCCCCTTATAAGATCTGACACACCACTTAGCCAGAGAAGATCCATCACTGGGGCAAAGCAATTCTTGCCATAACAGTATCCCATCAAACTAAATGCATAGGGAAACTAACAGAATAAACTATTGCACCCAGAAAAGAAAAAACAGAAAGGCCAACCCCTGTTTTGCTGGCAGCCTTTGCAAAGGGATCTTCAAGGAAAAAGCCTGCATATCAATACGCCTAATGTAAGAAAAAGGCCCAAAGGAGTCTCTGGGTACAACTGACAGTGGGGAACTCACGGTTACTGGCATTGTGATAATGATAAGAGAGACAGGTCAGGCTCAAAAATATCCTGTGCTCCAATCCCTTGCATGCAACCTGGAAGAAAAAAGATTAAGACACAGTATCGGTAGATCCTGGACTGTCCAACCCTCTCCTGGGATGAAATTTGTGTAAATTAATTCACAGATAACATTAGTAAGCATTATTTCAGAATATGAATTTAAGAAAGGGTCCAAGGCTAGAAAAAATAAACAAAAGTTATAGTTATGGAAATATATTTCAGTATGGAAAATCAGAAGATAAAAGAAATGTTTCTGGATGAAAACATATTTTGTCTGGTAAAGTAATATTTTTGTAAAATCCAAGATGAAAGAGAGGACAACACTACAGATGTAAAAAAGTTGTGATGTCTAAGTAAGTCGCAGAAGGTTTGCGTAAGGTAAATCTCAAAAAGTTTTGTTCTGTGAGTAAATTGGCTATAATTACCACAGTCAAAGTTATTTGAACTTTAATGTACTGATATGAAGAAAAGTCTGAAATGTTTATCTGTTTTTATCTATCAATATAATTTTCTTGTATCTGTTAGGCTTTCATACTTGAGAAAACTAAGTCTAAAAGGAATTAGGATTTGTACCTGTTTTAAAGTCTTTTAAATGATTATTTTGTAACTGGTTAAAAATAAACAACTATTATTTGAGGTTATAACAACATAGGTGACACCCTAAATATATGCAACTAGATATATGTGTACATCTGAGAACTATATCTATCTGAGTCTTGTCTAAGTGTGATATAAAAGTTTATAAAATGAAAGTTTATCTAAGTTTACTGACAAGGTAACCAATAAGTGCAATTCTTTTATTCATTATATCTGACATAGAAGGGCCACAGTGTCATTGAAGACCTGACTTACATCTGTTTGCTTTGACTAAGTCAATTTCTGGTCATTATTAATACTGTTTCCTAAATGTATAAGAGATTTAAGGCTATCTTTTGATTTTTGCTATTACTGCTAACCCATGCAGACCTATGATTATTTTTACCCTACACCATGGATTCTAAATTGTACTTCAAAAGTTAAGCCTAGGGCCAGGCACAGTGGCACACGCCTATAATCCCTGTGTTTGGGGAGGCTGAGACAGGAGGATTGAGTGTTCAAAGCCAGATTCAGCAATAATGAGGCACTGAGCAACTCAGTGAGAGCCTGTCTATGAATAAAATACAAAAGAGATCTGGGGGGATATGGCTTAATGGCTAAGTGCTCCTGAGTTCGATTCCCAGTACCAAATAAATAAATAAATAAATATATGTATGTATGTATGTATGTATGTTAAGCTTAGTTGAATGTAAAGTTTAAGGGACAGCATTTTACCAAGGTGGTATTCTCCAAACTAAAATTGTCTGTAGCGATAGTTTCCTTCAGACTTATACAGAAATGACAAATTTTGTAGGTACTTAATCATGTCATTTGATGTTTTATAGCTGGATAAAAGTAACCTGTTGTTGCTGGGCATGGTGGTGCTCGCCTGTAAACCTAGCAACTCAGGAGGCTGAGGCAGGAGAATCATGAGTTCAAAGCCAGCCTCAGCAATGGTGAGGTGCTGAGCAACTCAGTGAGACCCTCTCTCTAAATAAAATACAAAATAAGGCTGGGGATGTGGCTTAGTGGTTGAATGCCCCTAAATTCAATCCAAGTACCAAAAACAAAGATAACCTATTGTCAATAAGTTATATAAACAATGTTGTGTTCCTCTTTACACTGGATTAGAAATTTAAATGTATTTTTGGAAGGTAATAAGGAAACCCTGATTTGTTTAAAGGTGAAACTGTAGAACATGGAAGCATTTTGTTACTTTTTCCACAAATAGAAAGTTAAAAGCTTTCTTAGCCTTTGTTTGATTTGTGTTTCAGATGTAATGTTGTACTGTATTATTTTTCCAAGAGTCCTGCCTTACAATAAGGCTCTGCCTCTTGCCTTACTCTATGTTAGAATGGCTACAAAATAGGCTCGACTTGAGCTCACTTAAAATTGTGTTTCAAAAGATAGATTTTTATTGTAAAGATTACTCTGTGATCTCAAAAGAAACAAAGCATATAATACATAACTAAGTACAGGTTTAAGATTATAAAAATCATTTTTCTTGGGTCTAGCTATGACACAAACAGAATGTTTTTGCCCTGTTAATTACATTTTGTATTTTCCTTATAAACTTTATAACCGTTACTGTTTTACAGAGGTACTACTTCTAATAAAACAACCTGAATTAATTTAAGATAATAAGCCAAGACAGATAAGACATAATGCTGACTTCCAGTATTAATACTGACCCCAATTAAATGAAAGGTGTAAAATTACAGATATTGAAATTATAACCTATTACTCCCAGTTTAAGACTGGTGAAACTGGTCTCCTGAATGTTTAAAACTAAAAAATTGGAGACGTAAGTCAAGGAAGTAAAAGGGACAAGGAAAAAGCAGCCAACATTTTGGCCCTTGTCCTTTTACATCAGCTAGGACCTAGAAAACAATAAGATCCCTCTCTGGGTCCTGCAACTCCGTGAGTCACCAATCTGCCGATCAGAAAGCTCAAGAGGACCCTAGTGCTCATCAGAAAGCCAAACAGTGTACAACCAGTACAAAGATAAAGGTCACTAGAGAGGGAAATGTTTCTGACAGCTTCCATAATAAGCCACATATGGTAAGTGATCCTGACCCACCCTGACAGATGGCACTACTAATAGAGAAAAGCTAAGGGAGCCAAGAGGCTTCACACATGTTCCCAAGAGTGAACTCTGAGGAATCTCAGCTGACTCTTAACAGTAGCTAGGAACAAGGTTAATTTTGACCAACTTGGTCTTAAACATCTGGCAGGAAAGCATAACCTAAGCACAGTCCTACATGGATATTTAAAAGGAAAAACAATTGTTGATTTTTTATTTTTAATGCAACTTAAAATGTCTACTTGTGTCAGCCCTACCAAAAGTAAGTAAAGCTAAAGGTTATAAAGGAAGAGTTCTTGTGTGGGAGTGCCTGATAATAATGATCACAAAGAACTCAAGTTTGTCCTGAGTTAATTTGAACCTGATCTCATAGACCTACAAATCTTCTTAACTGCCTATATTGATAAACTCTATTTGATTTCACTGATGATTTTGAGGTTGAAATACTAATTGCTTTGTGCTAATTGTTTACAAAAAAAGTAATGCTTTGCTTTGTTTACTGTTGTCTTAGCATGATCTCTGCCCTACGTATGTCTTGTCCTGTCATCTGCCACTTTGGACCTCTGGACTTCCCTGATGCTGAATACCCTTAACTGTCCACACCCCACCTGATAAGAGAATAGGACTTTGGGTTATTTCCCCCAACTTCACCCTCTTTCAGCAGGAAGCAGCTAAGAGATGTCATTGCCCATTTTTTCATAGAAATGGAATTTAGAAATTGACGGTGGAGAAATGTAACAATGGACTACTTTATGCTTTGAATATAGCCCTTGCTGCTCTGCCACTGAAACTTATTTTTTAAGTGGACAAGTTTCTTTCTCCTCTCCTGACTCCTCCTTAATCTCTCCCCAGTCCCTAACCTCAGAGGACACATGACTACCTTTCTTCCCCATCCTAGGCAGATTCATCTGTCCTTAACTACCCACCCACCTTAGGAAAAAAGTAATTCAGACTTTGGGGATGCCACCAGATGATCTCAGAAAAGACTCTCCCCCAAATTAAAAAGTGAATTATAACTCCTGGACAGAACATCTGAAATGTAGCCTTTAAATCAGTTCTTTACAAGCTCTCTGCTCCCCTTTATGGGCAAAATCACAGCCTCTGGGATAGGAATCCGCTGTGGTTTCTTCTTTGCTAGCAAAGCAATAAAATCCAACCCCCCGCATAAAACCCAGAAAAAAGAAAAAGAATTATAGTTTAATTTTTCTATTGTTTTGGCCCAGTAGAATACAACATGGTAATAAAGAAATAATATTTACAACATCATAGAGAAAATTAACAGGGTTTTTTAAACAAAAGAACACAGTACTTAAAGAGTACATATAGTTTGGTTCTATTAATATCAAAATAGGACTTCCACTTTCACTTAGCACATGGGGGTGGAAAGAAAGTTGCAATGAAGGTCATTCCTACATAACAACCTGGAAAAGGCAGATAACCTTCAAAATCATAACCTTTTTGAGCCCATCAGAGTAAGACAACTAAGTAAACCAAATAGAGACAAGCACCTCCAAAGAAACACAGGACATCTGAATAGTTCTGATGTGGCCATGGCATACACGAAAGAGGTAGCCACCATAAAAAGAAGCAATTAGCTAAAATTTTAATGATGTTTAAAAGCCAAATGTGGATTAGCATATCAGAAGAGCAATGTCTTCTCCAATGGACCTTAACCTAGTGTTTAAGAGAAAAGTACCCCTCTCCACGGTGCAGGCATACAGGACATGATCAGAGGCTACCCAGTACAGTTCAAACAGAATTTGATTGGGCTTATTGCTCAGTTCACAACATAATGACTGACAGCTATTAGAAGTCCCACCAGTTATCCCCCAATTCTTCTCTTTCCTTTTCAGGTGTTACTGGTGCTTGCATGTTGGCCTGTTTTTCTTCCAACCTCCTGGGACACACCAATGAAAAAAGGAAACTAATTTTTAAACTATAAGAAGTATAGCCAATGGGAATGGTACTGAATCTAAAGCAGTACAAACAGAAATAAGCTTTTTTATTAAAGAATTTGAGTAACAGTATACATTTTCTCTTGCTATTATAACAAATTACCACAAATATACTGATTTAAAACAATACAAAACTTGTTTATCTTATTATCTTGTAGTAGTTAAACACAGGTCTTAGTGTGTATAGTCCTGGAGCCTCTAGGGGAGAATCCATTGACTTAACTTTGGCTCTTGGCCTCCTTTTCCTATATCCTCCTTTGAAGCAGAGGTCTTAAAACTGCTGAGAAAAAGGTGGCAGATCAACTAAGATTCACTGCATCTGCAGAAAACAGAATGGAATGTGAGAAATGTTCACTTGGTCCATTTATGTAAGGGCAAAGTAAAGACATATGAATCTCATTATGACAACAACGGTTAGAATAGAGCAGTGGTTCAACACTATATCAGAAGCCCTGGAGGACTTCCTCAAAACAAATTACTGGTTTTATCCCCAGTTTCTGAGTCAATGTCAAGGGTAGGGCCTTAGAGATTGAATTTCTAACAAGTTCCCAGCAGCAAATGCTGCTGATCTGGATTCACATGTTAAGAACTCCTGAGCCAGGGATTAACTCCACTGGAGGAAATTAGCCAAAAGGGGTTGAATGAGGAGTTGGTAAGAATCCATAACTTGAGAAGGATGGCAAAAATTCACCAGGAGGTATATCACTAAAGAATTATGCACTGTACTGTATGTAAGTTATACCTCAATATCTCTAAAAAAGGTTCTCGAAAAAATTAAGAATCTTCACGTTGTTTATAATAATTTTATCAATACTAAAAATAAATCTCATCATTCTGACAACTTAACCTACAAAGTGATAAAAATTAAGCATCAATCCTGCCTTTATTGTATTTCAAGGTAATCAAATAGTTGGTGATGGGGCTGGGAATGTGACTCAGTGGTAGAGGTTTGTCTAGTATGTTCAAGTACCTAGATTGAATCATCAGTACCATAAAAAATTTTAAAAAAGAAAAATGGTGATGAAAATTTTTCTTTATAGAATAATCACAACTGGTAAGTGCAGTAAAACAGACTCACAAAATAAAAAATATCATCATTCTGCACACCCTAGTGAATACATCCAAGTAGCAATCATCAATTACTGCCAAATCCATTAGATAAAAAGACTAAAGCTAAATCTTCCTCAACAAAAAAAATAAGAAAGGATATTATAAAGTTTAAGAAATACATAAGCCTAGTGCAATAGCAACACACCTGTAATCCCAGATAGTAAGGAGGTGGAAGCGGGAAGATCCCAAGTTCAATGCATGCCTGAGCGATTTACTAAGACCCTGTCTCATAAAAATAAAAAGCAAAAAGAACTGGAGATGTAGCTTAGTATCAGAGTGCCCCTGGGCTCAATTCCAAGGAAAAAAAAAGAAAGAAAGAGAGAGAGAGAGAGAGAGAGAGAGAGAGAGAGAAAGAAAGAAAGAGAGAGAAAGAAAGAAAGAGAGAGAAAAAGAAAGAGAGAGAGAGAAAAAGAAAGAGAGAGAGAGAGAGAGACAGGGAGGGAGGGAGGGAGGGAGGACCAAACAAACACAATGTGTGGACTTTATATATGGATCCTAATTTGAACAAATTGCCAATAATAAAGACTTTTTTTTTTGAGACAATTCAAAAAAATTGAATATGTAATGGGAACTGGACCATACCAAGGATTGGGGAGGAATGAAGAGTAATAAGTATAATTTTCCCACTTTTTAAAAATGAAGTCTGTTTTATTTTAGAACTACAAATACCAAAGCAATTAAATAGGAAATTACAGGGGCTAGGGTTGTAGCTCAGTGGTTGAGTGCTCGCCTAGCAGATGCAAGACCCTGGGTTTGATCCTCTGCACCATATAAAAATAAATAAAATAAAGGTATTGTGTCCAACTACAACTAAAAAGTAAAATATTTTAAAAAATAAAAATTGTTACAATTTTCCTGATATACTCCATTAAATATCAAAAACTCCTTCAAAACTAAGGAGATTTGAGTGACAAAGCTGATAACTGTTAAAAGCTAAGTGACAGATACACTAGAGGTTAATCCATACTGCTTTTTTCTATTCATTATGATTTTCAGAGTCCGTAAATAATTTTCATTTTAAAAAGTAAGTTCCTACTAAGAATGCTTTCATCAGAAGAAGAAATATACTACTAACACATTCTACATTATCTTCCTCCTCTTAGCATTCATTTTCATCTCTCTCTCTCTCCCTCCCTCCCTGCTCCCTCCCTCTCCCCTTCTGTCTCTAACTTTGGAGGTGGTAAGGAAAAAGGGTTTAAGGACTAAAGGAGTTGTGTGGTTGCTCAGGTTTGGAATCTCATACTCATCACCTTCCTGGTACTATGGCTTAAAACAAGTTATTTGGTCTCTCACTAAATCTGTTTTCTCATCTGTAACTGAGGACACATAAGAGTTCCCAGTCATTGCTTTTAAGATGCACTGTTTAGACATGTACCAAGGGATATTTGGTGAAGACACTACCAACAAGTATATCAAGGTCAATGGGTATCCTTGACCCCTGAAAGACAGACCCCAATTGAAGAATAGAGAAAGCTTAAAGATGATACAAAGGCTGCGTCACTGATTATTTTGTAGTGTATCACAGTAGAAAATTTTAAAAGTTAGTATTTAAGAACAACAAAATGTTCCCCTCAAAGTGGCCAGGTCACAATGCCATATACCTAGACAAGTCACCATGTGATGGATTTCCAGTTTTATGTCAGCTTGCCACAGGGCTTAACACCCGCAGTTTTTTTGTTTGTTGGTTGGTTGGTTTTTTGATTTTAGTACTGGGGTTTGAACCTAGGGGTGCTTTACCATTAAGCTACATCCCTAGTTCTTTTTATTTTTTAGAGACAGACTCTCACTAAGTTGCTAAGGGTCTTGCTAAGTTGCTGAGGCTGGTCTTGAACTTGTGATACTCCTAGCTCACAGGCATGCACTACTGCACCCTATGTAAGCTTTACAAGAACATTTAAAAGTTAAAATACTAAATTACAAAACTCATATTTTAATATTAATCTCAACTATTACTTCACAACAAATGTTTAAACATATAAGTCAACCAAGAAAGATTAGGGAACAAATTGTGCTTATAATCAAATACTAATATTTAGAATTCAATACACATGGTGCAGAAACTATACTAGCATCAAATATACTCTTTTTCTGATGTTTTGGAATGTACCTCAAAATCATTACAGTAACTGTCTCAACATCACTAATGACTCAGTTATTTCACTGAAAAACTGATTAGATATGTATTTCCAGCTCAAAGAACAGCTTGTCTACAGTCCCCCATTCTTACAGAATTTCGAGAAAAGAATGAAAATTCATTCTGTCCTGGGCCCTTCAGTGTTGCAGGTATCCCAGGAGCAGATAAATCATGTTCCCCACCAATCCTACAATTATATAAAGTATTATTAGTCCATTTAAAAATGTAGTCTATTTTATATGGGGGGAGGGGGTTTCTACCTGTGTTGAGAGTTAGATGTTTCCATAGCCTTGAATGAGTAAGAGTGGAAAAAGGTTACAGGGGTTCTTGTGAAGTACAAAATAAGCAAAGCAAATCAGGGTCCCAGAACCCTAGGAGACCACAAATTCCAGGGTTCACAGGTCCCACATACAGAAGCGACTCTATTCACTTTCAATTCATAAGCTTTTATATCATGAATAAAACAACCAAAATAAAAGTTTCAGCAACGCCTTCCACCAAAGGAGGATATTAGCAATTATTTACAAAAATACTTATGAACAGCCTTTCAGAAGTTAAATTATTTATAAGTAAATGAATGTTTGTCCCTGTATAGAGTAGATGTAAGGGTAGCAGATGGAGATGGAAGAAGCAATCACATCACATGTGTATTTTTAATTTAGACAAAGTAAAATTACTCTTCAAAGAGAAACATTAATGATGTAAGTGATTCTCCTCACCTTTCATTCAGTAAGATTAAATTACAAGGAACTGGGGTTGTAGCACAGTGGTAGAGCACTTACCTAGCACGTGTGAGGCACTGGGTTCGATCCTCAGCACCACATAAAAATAAATAGATAAAACAAAGGTTTTGTGTCCATCTACAGCTTAAATAAATAACAAAGAGAATATATGAGGGAAGATCTGAATCTTCTCTCAGTAACTCTGTACAGGCCTGTCATAGCATAAGTAACTATCAAAAGTAAGATAATCTTATTTGAGCAACTATACAAACTGGCACTCAATGAAAGCTGAAAGAAAAACTGACCAAGTTAAACTTAGGTTACCAGCTGAATTGTCAAGGATAGTTTTGACTATCCATGGTTTTTAACCTCCATGCTAAGTGTAGAACCTAACCTCAGACAGTATATCCCATTTTGTAGTAATAATTTTTTTTAAGTATCAGTGACGGGATCCAAGGTCTTACACATACTAGGATATAGCTCTACCACAGAGCTATATCCTCACCCCCTTTTTGAATCTTATTTTGAGACACATCTCACTAAGTTGCTCAGGCTGACCTTGAAGTTGCAATCCTCCTACCTCATCCTCCTGAATAACTGGAATTACAGCTACTGTGGCCAGCTTCCCTATCTTGTGGTTATTTATATGTCCTACAAATCATTGGATACAGGGGAAACAAAACTCAAGAAGTGTGTCCTTGATGAAATCTAAAGGGCTAAATTCCAATTAATGAGAAAGGGAAGAAAACCTATGTTGAAAATAGAAGGAAAGAACCCATATCTAAAAACATGCATTAAACCACATTCTCTTCTCCAACAAAATTATTACTACATGCTCTCCATAACACCATTATAAAGTTACCCATAACACCATTTATTTGTTTACTAAGTATTTAGTAAACACTGAGCCAGTCACTGTATAAAATATAGACAAGAACCTTGTACTCACATTATTAATGGTCCTGCAGAGATTAGATATTAAAACACACATGAAAATATAAATAATGTTATAAAAAGAAGGTATGAGGACATACAGTAAATACCAAGTCCAATGTGGGGAAAAGAGGCCAGGAAATTTTCAAGCGATATTCTAGCTAATCATCAGCCTAAGATTATTCCACTAATTACTTATAAAGGCTTACATCTGACTTGTTGAGGAGTTGTGGGACTTGTATACTATCTCTAGTACCCGGAATGCATAATCCTTCATTATTCTCACATTCTGCATAGCATTAAGCCACTTTTGTAGAAGTCAAGCCCACCACTCTAGGTTATAGGCTCCTGTTTCATTTCAACATGCCAAGAAATATTCCACAGATCCCTCAAGAATTTTGTTCCCTCTACTGTACACTAATGTCCTTGAGAACAGTTTATGTTTCTTCCAACTATTTCCTCACTCAAGCCCTAGAACATATCCTGGCACATACTGGTGTTTTACAAATGTACAGTAAAGTGAAGAATACCTCTTAATATCTTCTTGCTGAGAATTTTATTAATTTTTACTTTAAAGCTACTATATCCACATGTATGCACACACATACATACACACACAAAAAAAAAGCCTAACACAATTGGCAATATATTTCAAATAATATCTGAGATCCTACAGAACTGGCTTATAAACTCCTGTTTATCAGTTTCTGTTTACCTAAGTAAAACAAACACCAATTCATGACACTGATTTTTTTCCCACCTCTCCAGAAATCACATTGGATTATTAACCCTAATAAAGAAAACAATCTCTCTGTGAAAGTTTCCTTCCCGCTTAATAATTTATTCTAATCTTAATATCAATTGCCACTCATATCTACGGTACCAAATTTACATTTGTCTGAGAAGAAACTTAAAACTTTTGGCATAAAACATTATTGAAAAAAATACTAAATTACAAAAGAAATGGAGTATGACACAATCTTAGGCTCAGTATTATTATGATCTCTAAATGCTAACTCCCTGTGTGATTTCATTAAAGTATTTTAGATACTGACTCATACAATTCTTAATAGCAACTAGGACACCCATACTTTAACATTTTAGTAAAACCCCTCAAAGTAGTTAAAAGAAATTAATCCCAAGAGTACTGCCACTGAGAATCTTCTCAATTTATTAAATATCAAATCAACTAAAGTTAGGTGCAGAACAATAAAATGTAAGTTTGGTTTAGTTTTGCAATGACTAGAGGAGAGACTAATCAAATTTAATAGTGTAAAATATTCAAGAATTTATTTGTGGAGCACAAAATTAGAAAACTTGTTTCTTCTGAAAAAGTAAAAGTTGTATATTACAGAGAAAACATTTAAGAATTACTCAAAGCAAATGTAGAGCTTGTTTCAATTAAAAAAAAAAAAAAACCCTAAGAAGAATCAATTTCCTGAAGAAATCGACACTTCAGGGAAGCTTTTAGAAGCGTTTAAGGAAAGGTAGGTTAGTGAAGGGACAGAAACCTAAAGAAAATGCTCAGTTTAACTTAATAAACCAAAAAATGTACCCACCAAACAAAGCATGCAAAAATAGAATGGAAAAAATGATATTACCAGAGTCCCCTAAAGAATTGGAAATAAACAATACATAAGTTGTGGTTTTCCTAAAAACACCACAATAAGAGGAAAAAGGCACTGCTAAGTAATGAGTATTATTTTTAAAATAACTCTTCAGGGCTGGGGTTGTAACTCAGCGGCAGGCAGCTCGTGCCAGGCGCTGGGTTCGCACCACATAAAAATAAATAAATAAAATAAAGGTATTGGGTCCAACTACCACTAAAAAATAAAAATTTAAAATAAATTTAAAAAACTAAAATAACTCTTCATATGAACATAGCTAAATACAAGAAAATGGAATAGGGAAGCAAACCAATCAACTACCACCAAAAAAAAAAAAAAAACTGTTAAAGTTTCTTATACATTAAGCCTTAAAAAATACTGTCACCACCTCAAGATGTTAGAGGTGACTAAAAAATCAACCGAGGAAAATGAAAAATAATGTTCTAAATAGATGACATGAAAACACTAGAAGTATAACTGGATGGTATAGGCAGATGTTTTTAAAAACAGACTGAGGAAAAAATATTAGAGGTAGAGCTTCCCAATTGAAAGCCAGTCAGCCCTGATCATTAAAAGGAAGTTAAGGAACAAATACAAATTTTATAAATAAATGAGTTGATAAACAATTAAACTATAAAATGGTGAACTTTATTGTACAGACTCCATCTTCTCATGTGAAACAATTCCATTTGTGTATGACAACAGTCTCATTTGTCAGACCAAATGAACTAGGTAGGTCATATTCCTTGGACCTTAGAGACAGAGTAAGACACTTGCCTGGAATGGTTTTTTAAAACCTTTAATAGGCTAGGGATGCAGCTCTGTGGTAGAGTGCTTGCCTAGTATGCATGAGGCCCTGAATTTGATCCCCAGCACTATAAAAAATTGAACTAAAATTAAATTTTTTAAAATATAAAACCTTAAACAGTACTCATATGTTGCAGTCTGTTTATGGCTCCATAAAATTTGTTGAAACCCCAATGCAATTATTATCAAGAGGTGAGATGTTTAGAAGGTGATTGGGTCATGAGGCAAAACCTTCATGAATGATAAGTGCCTTTATAAAAGAGGCCCAAGGGAACTGATTTTTCCCCATCTACCATGTGAGTACAGTTAAAGGTCTCTGAAGAAAAGAGCCCTCACCAGAGAGCAAACCTGCTGGTGCCCTCATCTTAAAATTCCAGCCCCCAGAACTGCAAACAGTAAGAGAGAGAGAGACAGAGAGAGAGAGAGAGAGAGAGAGACTGACTGACTGTTTGCAGTGCTGGTATCAAATCCAGAGCCTCACTCAAGCCAGGCAAGTGCTCTACCACTGAACATTCACTGGAGAAAAGATAGCCTATTCAACAAATGGTCTGGCAAAACTGGAAATCCATATGTAGCAAGATGAAATTAAACCTCTATCTCTCACCCTGCCCAAAAGCCAACTCAAAGAGGATCAAAGTCTTAGGCACTAGAACAGAGACCCTGGGCCTAACCGAAGAAAAACATAGGCCCAAATCTTCACCAAGTCAGCCTAGGGTCTGACTTCCTTAACAAGACTCCTAAAGTGTAAGAAGTAAAATCAAGAATCAATAAATGGGATGGATTCAAATTTAAAAGATTCTTCTCCGCAAAGGAAACAATCAATAAATAACGTGAGGAGAGAGCCTACAGATTGGGAGAAAATCTTTTTATCACATGCACCTCCAGTAAAGCATTAATCTATCTATTGGTTCCTTAAAATTAATTTTGCATATTCTAAAGCAATCTTGTCCCACTTAATAATGGGGCGTATTCTTGCTACAATAGGAATAAAATAGAAAATATCCCAAGGCATAATATATAGTGAGGGTAAATGTTTCATAACACTTGTTTCAGTTATATGTCTACTTTGTGTGTACACTGTATAAAATATATTTCTACTGATAGTCACTACAGTTTAAAAAAAAAAAAAAGCTTGAAGAGCACAACATCATAATATGAAATTTGGAAATTTTCCCACATGAAGTGATCAAAAAGCACCTGAGATTCCATGTTAGGAACCAGAACTACTCAGGGTGCATCAAAGCATGTTTGCAAGTATGGCAGGTAGGACTCTGCTCTTCTGCTCTCTTGCAACACAACTCTCCATAGAGTCACTTGGTTAACAATAGTAAAAACAGAAACAGCTGACAGTCTACTGATAAAGACTAATTGCTGTTCTATCAAGAGGTCTTTCCAAAATGAGGCTCTTTTTTAACATCTTCAGCTCTTAAGATTTAAATGCACATTGGAAAAATCTTCTTGTGCAAATTGTCTAAGAAACTTTTTCTGCATAGGTACTGCTTGAAATATAAAGACACAACCACAAACTTGCTTCTCCAAAACCCGCTAGCCTGAGCTGACACTGCCACCTTTTGGCAAGTGCAAAGAACTGCTCATCTTTGTGGTTTTGTTCATATACCTCCACTCTTTACCCACCTTCAGGATTTAGCCTCTTAGCCTCAAAAGGATTGTACACAATGTCACCACTTTGCCTGCCTTTGCTCTTAAGAATAATGTCACTGGTGTTTCATGCCATGTCTCTCCTCACTCAAGAGAGCTTCCTGACACTTGAAATTCCTCAGTACTACCCAAAGTTACTACTTTGGACTCATTATCTAGAGCTGTCCTAAGTTTTAACCCCATCTAGAGAAAGACAGTCAGACAAGTTCAACTACAAGTCCTTGTACAACAGTGAGCTGGGAGCCTCTAACCATCCTCTTTAGCCCTCTCCAGTCATGAACAAGAGAATACAAAGTACAATGTTTCTTACTCAGCTGGGTACTCTGTTTATATCCTTGATGTTAATTCTCCCAGCTCCCTCTAGATTTCCCCAACTTCTGGGTTACAATGCACCTGACAATATGCAAAAATTCTCAAACCCATCCTGCCCTCTTCAACACTGTCTCATTTCTTGATTAAGAATCTTTATCATCTCTAACCAGTATTCCAGGCCAAGCCACCTTAATTCCCTTTGATCCATTCTTTAAACTTTTCCCAAAATATTCAAAATTATAAGTCTGATCATGTCACTGCTACACTTAAAATCATTGTGTGGCTTCCCAAGGTATAAATGCCTTATACCACAACTAATAGCAGCCGCTGATATTTATTGAGTAGTTGTGTGTTGTGTTCATCTATTACCTCACTTAAATCTCACAATCCTGTATACTGATTTTTTAAAATTTTTATTTTGTAGATTTAAGGAAATCAAAACTTGAAGAAACACATCCTCTGCCCAAACAGAGCTAGTGAGGGCAACTAAGATTACAATAGCCTTTGAAATCTGGTTTGGGGTCTCCTTTTTAGCCACTCACCACCACCACTACCCAACAAACCTGCCCTAAAGGTTAGAGGGTTGAGAGTTTCAGCCCTACCCCCAACCTTCAGGGAGGGAAGAAGGGATGAAGGTAAAACAAATCACTGTGACCACTGATGTAATCAATCAGAGCCACATTATGATGCCTCTATAAAAACCCAAAGGACAGGGTTCAGAGAGCATTTGGATTGCTGAACATGTGGAGGTGCCTGAAAAGTAACACACACAAATAGGGTATAAAACTCAGTGCCCCTTCCCACATACCTTGCCCTATTCATCTCTTTCATCCAACTATTCAATTAAATCCTTTGCAGTAGTCTTTATAATAAATCAGTAAACCTAAGTGGTTCCCAGAGTTCTGTGAAATGCTACAGCAAATTAATTGAACCCAAGGAGAGAGTTGTATGAACCCTGATTTATAGCCAGTCAGTCATCAGTACAGGTCATAATCTGGAGTTTGCCACTGGCATCTGAAGTTATGGCAGTCTTATAGGACTCAGCCTTTATCCTACAGGATCTAATGCTACTTCAGGGAGACAGTGTCAGACATAAGATAAACTATAGGAGATTCATTGTCAGAAGTGTGGTGTTGAGTGGTATATAAGAACTTTGGATTTCTTCCTATCTATTAATACTGACCCAGATATTCCACTATTACTGTATTACTATGCCCATTACACTGTATCATAATCATTTTACAGACTGTGATCTTCTCTTATTCAGCCTCTCATTGCTAATACTAACAAGTCAGGAACATTGGAAACAGCCAAAAAAGGGTCTGTTGAATTATAAAAGAACTTATGAATTGATGAAATATAGAAGTGAGACAAAGATTTCAGAGAAACCTGAGTAACTCACAAGTAGAGGTAGAGAAAACACTGTGGAGAAGTTAGGAGTGGGATCAAGCTTAAGGAATGAGTTTTAAGACATGCTGTTTTGTGTGGAGGGTAGCTAAAGACAACACACAAATAGAAATGTCAGGGGAAAAAAAATACTGATGAGGAAAAATCCAGACAAAAATAAAGACTTGGGAAATATAATAAATTATCAACAAATCTTATTATTTGCTAATGAGAATAAATATTCAATAAATTCCCTAAGATTCTTTGTGGTATGACTCTGTCTATAAGAATGATATTTGATTGCTCATGTGTATATCCTGTACAAATTGAAGGATGTAAATACCCAATTACATGGGTCAATCAAAACTGGGTCAACACTAAGTAACTATTTGCTTGACTCAATCATTCATTCAACAAAAATTTACAGGGGTAAGCAAACTAAAATATAGTAAATATAGAAAATGTCACAGGAACACAAACAGAGAATATTAGGAGGAATGAGTAAAAGAGACAGGACAAAAAAATGCCCACAAGCTTTGCTAGAAGAGGAAACACAAAAAAGATAAACTGATTTAATGAGATAACTAAGATGATGAGTGAATTCTAGAAAAAATGTGCAAAACAAGACATGCACAGTTTCTCATCTTCATGAAACCATGGCAAAAGATGACGGCAAGGCAGCTCATGGCGGACTTTCTATACACTGATAAGGAATTTAACCTTTATCCTATAGTCCTACAATAAAAAACACTGATAAAAAAATCAGATACATGTTAGAATCCCTGAAAAAGCAATCCATATTCCCTAAAGCAGAATGCTTGTAGAAATAGGTGGATAAGAGGCAAAAAAAAAAGGGGGGGGGACTAACTTCTGTAGCCAACAGGAACTTTTTCATCAATAATAGAACCTGACAAGATCTATCTTTCAGAAGTCTAGCCACAGATCTGAGGCTAGGGGAAGAAAATGTGGAAAGAGATGAAAGAAGAGGATTAAGAAACAATTGCAAAGATGCTACAGCCCAAAATGTAGACTACTATTTACTCAAAAATGAACCACAGAAAGAGGCACATAAAGTGCTGCAACTAATATGTGCTTTCACCATTTTCTGAATTTACATCATATATCAACTCAATCATAAGCAATTACAGTAAAATTGTGGTCAAGTATAATAGAAAAAAAGAAGGGGTGGTGAAAAGTAGCTATAAAAATTTCCCCTGAAAAGCAGTTCATACAAACTTCAAATAAAAGTTTTTTTAAGGATTTTAATTTCTATTTAAAAAAAAAGAAAAGGATTTCATAAAACTACCATATTGACAGATTACCATATCAAGGTATCTAATAAAGCTGATCAATCCTTCTTTCTTAACACAGTTCACTTGACTTCATGGATGCAACTTACTCTTAATTCTCCTCCTTCGTACTGTACTTCTTATTCTCCTTTGCTAGTAGTGTCTCAGCCTCTCTCTGTAAACAGTATAGGTTTTCAAGGGAAGTTTTTGGACTTCTCCTGACACACTCCCTAAATTATCTTACTTAGTTTTCATGACACTGATCTGCCAATCATCAGAAATTTATGTCTCCAGTCCAGACTTCTGCCCTGAATTGCAAACTAATGTATATCCAGCTGTCTATACAATATCTCCACTTAGATTGCTAACTTGGCATGTTCAAAACTAGACTCATTATTTCCCCCTAAAATCTGCTTCTTCTGCAGTCTTTCTCATCTCAGTAAATATTAACTTTATTCTTCCAGTTTTTCAGGCCAAACCCCAGAGGCCACATCTAATCCATCATCAAATTGTTGGCTCTGCATTCAAAATGTATATAGAGTGGGAATGCTTTTCCCAATCATGACTAAAATCAATAACATCACCCACCCAGGATTATTGTTTGAGCGTGCTAAATGATCTCATTATGCCCTGCCCATGACATAACTCTATATGGCAGCAGAAAAGACCATTTAAAACAAGTCAAGACTCTCCAGTGACTTCCCACCTTCAAAGTAAAAGCCAAAGTCCCACTGGCCTAAATTGCCATATATGATCTGACCTTCCTCTACCCAACTCACCTCTCAGACCCCATCTTCTACCAATCATTTCCCTCAAAACCACCATTGATGTACATGTCACTCCTTGAACATAACAAGCATACTGTGACTCAGGATATTTACACTTCTGTTCCACCTTTATTAAATGTTTCTCCCCTACAACCTCCCTCATATCTGCACAGATTGCTCTCATTTCAAGATCTCTACTCAAATACCTTTCCTAACCATCTTGTATAAATTGACAATTCCCCCCAAAATGCTCTTTTCATGTTATTCTGCTTTATTTTTCCCCCATGAACTATAAAATCTGAGACACCACATATGTATTTATTTATTTTATGACCATTATTTAGAATGTAAGCTCCACAAAAGCAGATAATTTGTTCACTGTACTATTCCTAACAAATGCTCATCCATCTGGAATGGAAGGATGAATGAAGAAAGGAAAATCCAGTCAGGATCTAGTATAAAAGTAGGGATTGAAGGAATTTTCAGTGTAAAGTTCTCCAGCCCTTAGAGAAACAATGACTACAAGAACTGTCCAACAATAGCCAGATCTACAACCCCAGCTAGTGCCAATAATAAACAAGGGTTGACACATCCCTACTATGGGGAAAAACTACAGAGAGGAGAGGGAGAAGATGGTCATCCCTGCTTTCCTTGAAAAGAAACATCATTTAGATATTTCCTGTAAACTTGCCTACCAACTCTGACCAAAACAACATTAAGCTCATTCTACACACTTAATAGCTGTTATGAATAGTTCCTGCTTTTCTAAACTATGGTCTTCTGAGAAAACTGTAACTCCCAATCCTAAAACTGGCTGCCAAGACATAATGGTCAGAGAAAGCTCTCAAATTTCCCCAAAGCACTCAAGCTGCAACCAAATATCATTAACATGATAGCAACAACTTAGAGAACCTTCTGGTGTCTGCCTCTCTTTGTTGTCCCTGGTGTATATACCAGTGGCGTAGTCATCAAAAAAAAAAAAAAAAAAAAAAGATTTTGCTATATTAGTGTGGAGGGAAGGGGAGGTGGGAGAATTCAAAGAGTGTGTGTGAGTGTGTGTGTGTGTGTGTGTGTGTGTGTAAACATACTTATATTTCCACTTTAAAGAAAGGTTGAATGGTGAGGAATAAAAAACATACCTGCTAAAATATGAGTTATCACCTGGGCTTTTCAATACCAGACACCAAAAGAGATTGTGGTCCCTGAGATACTCAGTATTCCTTAGCTAAAAATACCATGTCTTGCATCCCCCATTCCCACATTCAGAATGAAGATATGGGACAGTAGTCCCTCCCAAATTGAATGGCTGAGAACAGTGTCACATCAGTCATCTCTTAAAAAGAAATAACATGTCATATCATCTCCTTGCTTTGAAACATCTAGTATCTTTTAAATGCCTAAGTCCAAATTCTTAGCACAGCAAATAATTCATCTTTAAATCTACTAAATATGTACACATATAAAAAAAAAAAAAAACAGTGCCTAGTGAAAGCAATCAGGCTGTCCACTCCTTCCTAGCCATGTTACCTTTAGCAGATCACTCTGCATCTATAAGTTTTCTCCTGCCCAAAAGGAGAATACTAAAAGACCTATCTTTTAGGGTTGCTATGAGGACTAAGTAAGAAACTGCATGCCAAATCCTCGCACAGTATATATTCTAACTAACGTCCTGGACTATCTCATCTATCTAGAATGCATCACTTCCCAAAGACAGCAGATAACCAAAGTTTAGCTTCCATGTATTTCAGAATAATTAACAAGAGCCCAGTTAGAAACAACATTCCAATTAATTCTGAATCAACAAAATCTTCAATTAACCAATATATTGTTTTCATGATAATTTATTTTTAAAAAGCAAGAATCAAAAAAAAAAAAAGAAAGAAAATATTCATGTATTTAAAAAAAACTAGGTTCTTTTACTTTGTCTCCCTGTTCAAACTCAGGAAGAAAAAAATGGAAATTAATAAGAATGTGGTTTTCTATAATGTAAAATCCACATGAATAAAATTCAATCCCAATTGCATACGTAATCTACTAAATACATACCCATATAACAAAACAAACTCTAGAAACTTAATAAAAGTATGCATCAGGTAGCAGAATAATTTCATTCTAAGACTTCACAATTAAAACACAAAAATCACAAAACTTTTTTAAAAAGTCAGTAATTCTAGTAATACTAAAAAATACTACAAACTCTTCAATACTAAAAATAACAAAAATAAAGCAGATCAGAAACACTTTTCAAAAGATTAAATACTTATGGTGCCAGTGATATTGAAAATGATGAAAGGATTTCAGTAAATTTATAACTGAAGGACAAACAATTCATAGAAAGGAGAGAACAGAACGAGAAAAACACTGCATTTGCTTTTCGACTATGGGCTGTGATGTTAGACGGCAAGTACTTTAATACCCATTTTTAAAAACAAAAGATTATAAAAATGTAAGATAGAATTGGTCAGCTAAATTCTGCTAGAGGCAGTGTATAGCAATACCTATCTAAAGTAAATCTGGCAATCTTTTTTGAAATTGATAAAAACCTTCAAACCATCTGACCTTGAAATCCCTCTCCTTGGCCTTTAACCTAAAGGAAAGAAGTAAAATGAAGAACAACTATATTAAATGCACTTATAAAATAAGCAACCTAGATGTCGAGCTACTAAAAAATAAGTAATTCAACCCACTGTAACATTGTATAATAATCTAAAGGTATAAAAACTATAGCAAAAAGAAAATAAGTATGAAAGTGTTAAACATTATATTTATGATTTGATTACAGTATAAAACCAAATAGGTATGACCAAAAATAAGAAAAATTAAAAGCTTATTCTGATTTTTTAAAAAATTCTTTAACATTATGTTGTTCCAATAAAAAGCCTATTGGAATTGATCAGGACCATCAAACTAAATACACACTTCAAAACTGACTTTTCAGAGGCATGAAACAACAATAAACAATTTTTTACCCTAAAAACCTATCACACAGGAGTAAATGGATTAGCTCTTCTCACATAAAGACAAACCATACATGCAATTTTAGCCATGCTATTAGCCAACTGTAACCTCATTATATTAAAATCTCTTTTACCATCAAAATTTAACTGGGGATCTCCATCTGGTGATCAGAGGCTACTTATTACAAAGCATCTGGAGAGAGAACCTCAAACACCAAAGTTAAAACTATCTGGCCAAACAGAATGGTGAAGGTTCAGTTTCCCTTATGTTCCCAGATGAATTATTATGTTTCTCAACCATTTCAGGGCTCTAAAGCCCTAAGAGTGGCAGCTAAGGATTTAAGAAGAAAATGACGCAGATTTGCACTCTGTGAAAATTTGTTGACTTCCCCATTTTTCTATAACACCACCATGAAGCAGTGGAAAATATACAAACATGAGGTCAGAAGATGTGAGACAGAGATGACACTATGCAATCTCAGGCATTTTACTTGTCTTTTCAGGCTTTAATTATTTAATAGTAAAATTTTCAAATCGAACCAAATAATCTGTAAATTCTTTCAAGTTCAATACCTGTTAAAGTAACAGACCCCTTTCCCAAACACACCAAAGTCTCTCATTACCGTTACTCAGATGGTAAAACAATTATTAAAGTTTAGAATTAGGAGACTAGAGGCAAAGGTGAAATACAAAGATGATCAAAAGACTTGGACAGTCATCTGAGCTCTGGCCCTGTCTACCCATGTGACCCTAAGCAAACTACTGCACTCAAAATAAAGTTCTAGGACCAGTAAAGCACCAATCCTTATTGGTCATGCCCTTCTTATTCCTGCATCATAAAATGGACTGTTTTTATCTGTCAGAACTAGGATTTCATTCCTAATCAGCAATGATTTTCACTTTGTTCTTGGGTTTTTAAAAGCACTTTGTACATTCATCTTTTCTAAATTTTCTGATACTGAAAAATACAGTCTAACATATTCTGCCTATTTTAAAGCTGTATTTAAGCCTGAAGCCATTCCTCCAGAACACATACAGCTAATAGTTTTGATACCTGTGCCACAAAACATTATGTGCTTAAGTTGCAAACTTAAAAAGAAACTCAAAAGCCTGTTTAAGAGAGACATATAAACAAATCATTAACTACCAATTGGCAAATGCTATCTGCATAATGTATTGTATCTTATTGGATCAGAGAAGACAAAAGGGATAAGACTTCCAGAGAAGACTCAGGTGTTATTTTAGTAAGGTTGTGAATGGCAAGTTGTTTACTAGGAAGAGAAAAATTTTCAACAGAGGGAACAGTGTAAAACCACAAAGGAAGATGTCATCTTTTGAGAGCTACAAATAGTCTTAAATGGAAAGGGCAGGCATCATGGTAGAAGAGAAACTAAAATGTAGACAAACACCAGAAATTATGAAAGCCTCAATTTACTCAAATAGATTATGAAAAGTCATCAATGGGCTTCTAAACAAGAAATCAAAGTCCTCATCTTTCTCCATACAATAAAAAGCATTGAGTTAAGGCAACAAGCAAAAAATACTACCTGTAGAAAGGTAGAATAAAAAATTAATGAATTCCTGCTCTCAAGATGGCTTCTAGCATTATATTACTATGGGATCGTAATATAACACTGAAATAAGACATTATTAATTGTGGCTGAAAGTTGTATTTTTAACCCAAAGATTATTTGAGGTCAATGTCGCTGAGAACACTAAAGAAAACAACCAAATCAGAAAATAGCAAAGCAAACAATAAAGTCTGAAAAGAAAACTGACTTCAAGCAAAACATTTAGCAATGTTTATATACTTATCATATATTACAGACTATAAGTCCGATTACAGCCTATAAGATAGGTTTTGTACCTATCTATCTTTTGCAGAAGGAGAGTATCTTAGATTTGGGTAAACTAAAATCTCCTTAAATTAAAGTCTCTTTTGAAAATGATGTTTTAAAAAACCTCTGGCCAAATGAATAGGTTCCATAATAGTTTGATGTTCAGGAGAAAACACCTACTTTGAAAAGGCTAAAGTTCATGTTCTCTCTCCTTTAAGAGTGAAAACCTACATATCAATCTGAGACTGCAAAAAGTCCGTGCATCAGTAATTTCCACACTGCTAAGGCCTAGTTAGGAACAGCAAGTCTAATTGGCTGGATAGCCTACAAAGATGAATTTGCAATTATTGAAATTCAAACTTAAGCTTAGCCACAAACGACCACATCATCAGAGTAATTCCTCCTCTTACTGTATCAAGAAACACGGTGCATTATACAAATGGATAAAAATAGCAGACGTCTAAAGAAGAGAAAGCAACAGCATCTGAACTCACAGAAACGGTGTGATCCACCAAAGTTTTATCTCAGGATGTATTTTTAGGGGGTCTTTGTTTTGGCCCAGTAATTAAAAAAAAAAAAAAAAAAATCCACTCATTCAGAGCACCTCGGTACTTTTCCCTATCAACCCTCAGGAGCATCCCGGCTCTGAAATCACTGGGCATCTCAGCCTCGCCCAGATTTCCCCAGAGCAAAAGGCGGCCGCCGCTGTGGCCAGTGCCGGTGGCCCACGGCCCCCGGCCCCCTGCGCCTGTCACAGCCCGAGGGGTAAGGGGGTCCGGCCTCCCCGCTCCACACCCGCCCACCTCAGGCGGCTCGAGGGGCGCTCGCGGGGCCGCCTTGGAAGGCTGCCTCCCTTGGGCCTCTGCTTCTCCCCGGACGCCCAAGCCTCTGCCCCACCCTGGACCGCGCCCCCATTACGGGCTACCCAGGACACTCGCCGCGACCCCGGCGCCAGCACCCGCTCCGGCCTGACCCCAGCTCTCACCGTGCGGAGGTCGCACAGCCTCCTCTCGGCCCTGGCCCGGTTGCGGGTCGCCCAGCGACCTGCGGGCCCCAAGACCGAAGGCTAGTCGAGGGGCCGCCGTCACATTCCGGTCGGCCCGGGAACACGACAGGACACAGCCAGCATCGCCTCCACGGCCTCAGGGAGCGCCGGACTCCAGAGCCGCCGCGCCCCCTCCCTTGGCCGGGGCCCGCCTGGACTCCGCCCTCCAGAGCCCGCTCAAGGCGCGCGCGCAGGCCCTCCCAGGGACGCCCGTGCGCAGGCGCGAGACTTACGAGGCAAGGCCCCGCCTTTAGGTCCGCCCCCTCCTCCTGACTCCAGCTCGGCCCACCTCGCCCCCGCCCTCTCTCCAGCCTCCCCCAGGCTCCGCCCCAACCCCGAGAACCACCCCTCTCTGTTGACCTTGCCTCTCTGCCCCCGGACAGGTTGTTGTTCTGCCCAACCAGTGATGCCAAGTCTGCGAGATCCTAGGACGAACCCCTGGACTAACACTTACTTGCTCCTTGACCTTAGTCAAACCTGTCAGCTCCTCCAGACTGAAAAGTTATTAGTGGTCTCAGCACCAGGCCTGACAGAGTTCCTCCAACATTTTGTGTTTCCAAGTCCATACTGCTTCCTATATGCTCTGGGGCATTCCTGAAACACAGCGCCATGCCTACCTCACAAGAACACTGGATCTGACTGGGACTGAGGGAAAATACCATACACAGTGCTAAGATTCAAAGCTGTACTATGGTGATATTCATCTGAGATCCTTTTACCAGGAACCAGATTATCCTTCTCTTTAGGGCTTCCATCACTGAGGCCATCTTCCCCTCCTTCTGTCCTAGAGGGCTGGACCCGCCCTTGAGACTCCTCCTTCTCTTGATCTGGTCAACAGTTGAAACACTGGAGCTGCCCTTATCTGGTGCTCTTTGAAATCCTGCTGGCCCCAACAGCTCAATTACAATAAATAAAATTTAAGAAGAATATCTTGAAAAGTATTCATTTCTTCCATGTCTCCATATCTGTGACACTCAACGGAGAAACGCGAGGAAAAAGGGGTAGATGCTTGGTTTCTAAAACTCAGATTTTATTTATTTATATTTTATTTATATTAGTAATATATTATTATATTTTAAAAATAACCCATCATTTTTAATATCTAAACATGTAGATTGAATTTCTTGAGTGATAATGTGTGTGTGTTTAAAATATTAAGACAGGATATAAATATTCTACAATTTCTTTTTGGATTAAGTAAAATCATTAGAAAAACAAACACCAGACTGAACTCTTGGACACACCCCTTGTTATGATTTGGATCTGGAATGTCTCCCCAAAGCTCCTATGTGGAAAGCATGGTCCTCAAAGCAGCAAGGTTGAGAGGTGAGGCTTTTAGGCAATAATTGGATCATAAGGGCTCGGACCTTATCAGTGGGTTAATACTTTTCCTGGATTATTCCATTGCTAGCTACTGGCAGGTGGGACCTAGATGGATGAAGTAGGTCACTAGGGATGTACACTGGAAAGATTTATCATCACCCCCCGCCTTGCCCTGCTCTCGCCCTGCTTCTATGAGCAGCTTTCCTCTTCCACTTTCACCATGAGGTTCTGCCTCACTTCAGACCCAAAGCAATGGAGCCACCCAATCATGGACTGAAACCTCATAAACTGTGAGCCAAAATAAATCTTTCCTCCTCTAAGTTGCTCCTGTCAGATATTTTAGACACAGTAAGGAAAGGCTGACTAAAACGCCCCTCAAGCATATCACTCAAAATATGTAGTTACTAAAATGTGCTTTGAGATTTATGCCCTCAGTTAAAATAGAGAAATGGTAAAGATTATCCTTGGGGATTGGACAAAATATTACATTCTTAGCAATTTCCATATGAGGGTCTAGGAAGAAAAATCAGAGTTCCCAAAATCAGGAAGAATTTTGTTTCTCTATACTGCTGGATTGTTATCTTGAGATTTCCTAAATATTTGAGGTGATCATATGTTCTCTTTTCTTCAGCAATTGTGAAGTACTAAGTCACCCTGCCCTTCCTTTTCTACAAAGATAGAAGTCTTACTGGATGTTTGCTCTATATGAATATTTCCCAGCTTCAACTAATTTTTTCTATTCCTATTTTGTCTTTGCCCCAACTTCTTCATTTTCTTGGTTGTCATTATGTCACATTGATTATTTTTCTATTAGCCATTTGTTTCAATGTGTACCCTTGGGGTTTTAATTCATAAGATGACCATAATGACACACATAAGTCAATGCATTGGAAGAAAATGTTTATTGCTTACATTTCCTGAGAGCTAGGAACACTACATGCCATTTGTAGTGTTTTCTTACAAAGCACCAGGTTTGGTAAGAAAGCAGAATCCGTGTGAGGGAAAAGTCCATGCCAGAGCTTTCATTGTTGGTTGGTTTTTTGTTTGTTTGTTTTTGTTTTTGTTTTTTTTTGGTGTTTTTTTTTTTTTTTTTTGTGTGTGTGTGTGTGTGTGAAATGCAAGACAGGAGACAGGGAAGAGAAAACAGCCTGGGATTGACTGATCTGAATAATGTCAGAGGACTCTAGGGTATAGGGGTGGTTTCTAGTTGCCTGATGCCTGGCCCTGAGAGATTTAGAGCAATGGAAATATTGGCATGGTGTATGAAAGTTATATAAAGGGGGTGGTTGAGAGTATGGATTTAGAATTGTTTGGAAGGTATACAATAGAATTTTTTTTTTTTTTTTTTTGGTATTGGGATTTGAAGCAGGGGACACCGCCATTGAGTTACATCTCCTGCTCTTTTTATTTTTTATTTTGAGACAGGTTCTCACTAAGTGCTTAGGGCTTCATTACGTTGATGAGGTTAGCCTTAAACTTGTAATCCTCTTGCCTCAGGACCCAGTTGTAACAGAATTTTCATACTCTCATAAAAGCTAATATTGCAGGGAAGGTTTAAAAAACTTTGGCCATGGTTTAGAAGCTAGCCATGCTCATCATTATACCACCAAACACCTCTCTTGGCTATTCATTTGAATTCAAAATAGACAAATGTATTTAGAATATCACTTTAAATTATATGTAGGGAAAAAGTGGTAATTAATATGTAAGTCACATAATATAATAATAATTATGTTATTACATTATATTATAATTTATATTACCTTTTAAGAAGAAGTTTGAACCTGGGGGTCTGAAGCCGATTCATACATTTTTACTATAAATGTTCTTGTCAGTTTGAAAAATGTGTCTACATGTCTCCAAAACCATATTGAAACCCTAACCCCCAACATGATGCTATTTGGAGGAAAGGACTAAAGGAAGTAACAGGACTCATCATATGGGATTAGCATTCTTATTTTTTAAAAAAGGAAGGAAGAAATAGGAGGAGACATAAGCTCTTGGTTTCTGCTTGCTGTAAAGAGAGGATCCAACAAGAAGACAGCCATCTATAAACCAAAAAGCAGACCTCACCCAACATGGGGTCAATCTATACTTGATCTTGACTTTTTATCCTCCAGAATGTGAGAAATAAATAGACACAGTTTAAGCCACCCAGTCTCTGGTGATTTGTTACTAGCCCAAACTGACTAAGATAGAACAGTATAAACACAATGAAGACTTAACCCATAAGTCTAGTATATACACAAACTTAGTACAATTACAGTAGCATTAGTGAATTTTCCTAATTTTACAGATATCCTTTTTATGCTTTATTTCTTTTGAGTTAATGTTCATACTCCCCTTTTTTTCCTTAAACAATTCAAATTTATAATTTTATAATAATTCTGATGGATAGAAATGGGGCTTCATTGGGCGAAAATCAGGGTGTTGGTAGGACTAGATCCTTCTGCAAGTCCTGGGGCAGAATCTGTTTCTTCAGTTTTTCCAGCTTCTAGAAGCCACCCATATTCTTTGGCTCCTGGCACCCTGATCCACCTTCAAAGCCAATGCTGTAGTTTGAGTCCCTCTCACATTGCATCATTCTGAACTTTTCTTCCTCAGTCTTTTATTTACAGGTCATTATGATTATGTTGGGTACAACTGGATGATCCAGAATAATATCCCTATTTTAAAATAAGCTAAAATTTGCAGTCTTAATTTCATCTGCAATCTAAATTCTCATTTTCTAGGGTCCTCTCGATATAAGAGACAATTTGGAAAGAGGACTTTTTGAAGTATCATGACAAAAAAAACTGTGAAACAGTTAGTTGGAGCCCCAGTAGAAAGTGGTTCTGGTGGCCATCAAAACACATCAGACAAGAGTCTGGTGAAATCTTCCTTCTCCCACAAGCACCTACTCTGTCCTAGGTACTGTTTTAGATGCCTTGGATTAAGTCAGGTGTCACTGGCATTGATTTCCTAGAAGGAATCACCAGTTTTCCCCACAAAGCAATGTGTTAGGAATTATTGACTCCTACAGGCACAGAAGGGTTTCTTTGTTGGTCCAAATCTCTCTGCCTTTAGATGCGCAAATACCTTTTAATACCTAGAATATGGTAATAAGCATTTCTAGTATTAGTAAAGGACAAAGTATCTAAAACCTGGTCTCCTGTTTGAAGATGGAGAAAACCTGCTCTTCAGCCATGAAGATGACAAAAGGAACAGAGTATGATCAATCTTTCTTTTAATCCTTTAAGATGTCTGCTCCCTCCCAGGACAGTGAGGGGTACCATAGCAGGCATGATGCCTATAAAGGTCATTCTTTCTCCTAGTGCTTTTGCAGAGTTTATAAACTAACAGGTGTATATCAAATTTGGCCAACAAGTATATTTCATTTGGCCCACACTATGATTCAAAAAAAAATTTTTAATTAGTTACCAACATTTAAAAATCCAAAATTTAACATAAAGTTCATATTTCCAGTTCCTCCAGTTGTCTAGAGTAGCATCAGGCCCTTTCATCTTTTGCTGACTCTGTCTTTCACTAGATTTTTTTTTCCTGCACTTTTTTACTATGGTAAAATATGCATAACAAAATTTATCCCCCATTTTGTATAGCTCTGTGGTATTAAGTACAACCATATTGTCATGCAACCATTACCACCACTTCATCTTGCAAAACTAAAACTATATCCTATTTAAAAGAATTTTCCATTCTACCTCTTTCCAACCACTGGCAAACTGCTCTCTGTCTTTATGAATTTGACTACTCTAGGTACCTCATATAAAGTGGAATTGCATAGTATTTATCTTTTTGTGACTGGCTTGTTTCACTTAGCATAAAGTCTTCAAGGTCTACACTGTGGTATGTGTAGAATTTCTTTTCCTTTTAAGGCTGAATGATAGGTCTCTATGTGTATAAACCACATTTTGTTTATCCATTCTTCCCTTGCTGGACACCTGAGTTGCTTCCAGATTTGGCTATTGTGAAAAATGGTGCTGCAAACACGGGTATGAAAATAAAAACAAGACTGTTTTTTCAATTCTTTTGGGTATTGTTTTCATCAGCTTTTTCATCACTGTGACCAAAATGCCTGAAAAGAACAATTAGAGGAGGGAAAGTTTGTTTTGGCTCACTGTTTCAGAGATCCCAGTCCATAGATGGATGTCTTCATAGTTCTAGACCCAAAATGAAGCAGAACATCATGAGATGGGCATGGCAGAGAAAACCAGCTCTGGACATGATAACAAAGAAGCAGAGAGAGCTCTAGTTACCTGGGACAAAATATAAACTCCAATGTCACTCCTCCAGTGACCTACCTCCACCATCAAGCATACCCTACCTGCCTAGAGTTACTACCCACTTAATCCAGATCAGTGGGTTAATCTGCTGATTTGGTTACAAATCTCATAATCATTTCACCTCTGAATATTATCACACTGTGTCACACATAGGTTTTGGGGGGACGTCACCTATCCATTTCATAACAGGTATATATCTACAAGTAGAATTTCTGGATCATGTGGTAATTATATTTTTAATTTTTTGAAGAAAATGCTAACCTGTTTTCCACAGCAGTTTGGATTTTTGTTCTGAATGCAGTCACATATATTAAACTGCTTAATCCTGATAAAGGTGAATTTTTTTCTCTTGTGAAAATTAAGCTATTTAAATATCACATAATAAGAAGCAACTGAAGTTAATCATCATGACTATAATGTGAGCTAACAACAGACCAGTAAGAGACTTAATTGTTAGAAAATTCTGTGTGTGCTAGCTCCATAGTTACACATTTTAAATCTCCATGAAAGAAAAATTTCCCCCAAATTACCAAATTCACTGCAAGGTGGAAGAAATCTGGAATATAAAAACAAACTCTAAAAGAATTCAAAGAAATTGTTCAAAAA
Organism: Callospermophilus lateralis; assembly: GCF_048772815.1. NCBI lineage: Eukaryota > Metazoa > Chordata > Mammalia > Rodentia > Sciuridae > Callospermophilus > Callospermophilus lateralis. Next base: position 54,565,748 of record NC_135319.1, on the reverse strand, counting down.
GTTGATAAAAGATACTTCACTTTGAATACTTTATTTTTGTTGTTGTTGTTGTTGTTGGTGGTGGTGGTGGTGGTGGTGGTGGTGATGTAAGAGATTGAACTCAGGACCTTACACATGTCAGGAAAGCACTCTATTGAATATTTTAAAGTAAGTTATGTTATGTTTTCAAGGAAAACCACATTACCACAAGAAAAATGTGAATCTTAAAAATAACTTGTGCTAAGAACTTACTCAAATCAATGATGAAAAAACAAATGGTCCAAATCCTAAAATGGTCAACAGCCTTAAAGAGATATACCAGAAAATAAGATCCATAAATGAACACATGAAAAGGTGTTTAACATTATCAGTTACATGGGAAATACAAATTAAAATCCAATGACATAGTTCTTCATACCTTCCATAATGGCTGCTATAGTTTGAATTCTCGAAGACTCATGTTGAAATATGAATGCCATTGCAACCTAGTAAGAGATTGGCCTTTATGAGCCAATTAGGCCATAAGGTTTCCACACTCGTGAATGGATTAAAGTCATTATTCCAGGAGAGGATTCCTGGAAAAAGAATGAATTCTGCGTGACTTCCTCCTTTCTCTGTTTTACCCATGCTCACTTGACCTTCCACCATTTTTATGATGCAGCAAGAAAGCCCTCACCAGATGTGGGCCCTTGAACTTGGACTTCTCAGTCTGCAGAACTGTGAGAAATAAATTTTCTTTATAAATTATCCAGTCTGTGGTGTTCTGCTACAGCCACAGGAAAGGGTCTAAGACAATGACTAAGAAAACTTTTAGACAACCATAAATGTTGGGAAGAATATGGAGTGACTAGAAACCTAATATACTGAGATATTTAAATGGTTAAACTATTTTGAAGTTCACTTTGGCAGTTTCTCATAAAGTCAAACATAACCCTGCCTGAAAATCTAGCTACTCCTCCTACAACACTACTTTTAGGCATTTATTCAAGAAAAATGAAAACTTATGGCCATAAAATGACTTGAATAAGAATGTTCACAGTTGCCCATACTGGAAATAATCACATATCCATGAGCAGATGTGTTAATCACTTTCTGTCACTATGACAAAATACCTAAAATAAATCAACTTAATTCAGGAAAAGCCTTTTATGGCTTACAAAATTCAGAGGTTTCAGTGTATAGTTGCTTGATCCTGCTGCCTTTGGGTCTGAGGCAACATGGTGCACCATGGCAGGAGAGAGCGGCGGAAAAGGCTGCTCATCTCATGGCTGATGGGAAGCAGATCGACAGACGGGAAAGACCTAGGTTCTCAGTATTTACTTCAAGAACACATTCCCAATGACAACCATAGGCTTATGATCAAACGTTTAGCACCTGGGATCCTGGGGAATATTTCATATCCAAACCATAGTAACAAGTAAATATATAAACAAATTGTGGTATATTCACACAAGGAAATACTAGGTCAGTATTAAAAAGGAGCAAATTATTGATACATGCAAAAGAAGCCAGATACAAAAGAGTACATACTATGTGATTTTATATATATGAGACTCTAGAACAGAAACAATTAGCCTATGATAATAGAAGTAAGAACAGTGGTCTCCTTCAGGGCAAACGGGGGGATGGGAAGTTTTAAGTTGTGCAAAAACTTTGCAGGTCTTAGAAATGCTTTATACTTTGGTATGGTAGTTTCAGTAGCGTATAAATTTGTCAAAATTCATTAAACTATGAATGAGCATTTTTGTATAGTAATTACATCTAAATTAAAAGGAGTATTACAGAAAGATCATCATTCCTTCACTGATTCAAAATGCTGCCTTGTCATGTGTTACCTTTCCAAATGCAATTGAGTCTAACCTGAACAAGTTCTGCTCCCACTGATTTTTTCTTTATATTAACAGGCCATTACCAAAATGTTTTAAACGTATAAACTAAAACTACTATATTTTAATGCATTTATAAGATATTTTTCTATCTTTTTATCTAGCCCCACAGTTACTTCACCTTTCCTCTTTCTGATTTTTTCTGTGGCTTACTGATTTTTTTCTCTTCACTATTTTTCCAAATAAATTTTATAATAAAATTTTCTAGTCCCAGGAAAAAAATCAGATGGCATATTTAAATTGCTTTGGAATTCTAAATTAGATCTATAATTCCTCATATAAAAACCTCATCTTTATGAGGTTGAATTGTTCTATTCCACAATGAGGCCTATCTTTCCATTTTTTCAAGTCCATTTTTATGAATTCATAATTATTTTATGTTCTCATCTTTTGGACATTATCTGTTAGTTTTATGCCTTTGTATTTTGTATGCAGTAATAAATGGGGTCTTCTTTTCCATTGTGTCTTTGCACATAAAGTTTAAGCCCAAATGCTTAACACTTATTTTCAAGTAAGGTCAGCAAATTAATGTGTGTGTGTGTGTGTGTGTGTGTGTGTGTGTTCATTGTACTACTGTTCTACTTTTTTGTAGGTTTGAGACTGTTTTCAAAATAAAAGGAGAGAGTAAAAAAAATCAGACAAAGTGAATTTAAATTGTTTAAAAGTACAAAATGGGTAATAAAACAATAAAGCAAATAATGATCAAAATTCAGGTAAGTGTCAACTCTGAGAAGAAAGATGAACTTGTGATGAGGGAGAGCTTCACGGAAGGCTCTAGATACTGGCAGTTTTTCAGATGTAAATGTATGAACTTTCCATTATAATTATTCATTAAACTTCACATATAAATTCTATGCATTTTAATGCATGTGTATTTCAGAAGAAAAAAAAGATACAACAGTTTGATGAGGTATATAAAAATACTTTCAAAGAAAAATGGTGTACACTTTCTAAACATTATTTTTTTAAAAAAAAACTGCTTTTGCTTTGTAATAAGCAAAAATAAGTAAGGAGACTTTTGTAAGCTGTTTACTTGAGATCAATCTATCAAAAGGAACTTACCATGGACCAATTTTTAATAATGACTATAATAATGACAACTTATTTTTACATGACACAGTTCTTATATAACCACCAATTCTGAGTCTTGTTTATTTTCATACTAGGTACATTCTTTTAAATAATTCTCATGAACTGCAATAAGATTCCCCAATATCATTTTGGTAGATATTCTAATATATGCAACCTAAAAATTTGTTATAAGAAAACTCTGGGGGCTGGAGCTGTGGCTCAGTGATAGCGTACTTGCAAGTGCTCTACCACTGTGTGAGGCACTGGGTTCGATCCTCAGCATCACATATAAATAAATGAATAAAATAAAGGTCCATTAACATCTAAAAAATTTTAAGGAAAGAAAACTCTGAATGAAAGTCTTATAATTATTTAAATATTTTACATAATTCGTAATTTTACCTATTTTCTATAGTTTTAAAAATTTCCTTAATAAGGTTTCACAATACGTTTTGTGAAGCCCTCAAAGGCAATAGTTGGTCAGAATTTCACCTTCGCTAACTTTTAATATAGTCATTAAACCACTTGATTGTTATCTGTGTCATCAAAATCTAAATCATCATCTCTTTCTTCATTTCTTTTGCAGCTTCTCCTATGGTTGGAACTTATTTCCAGTATTTTCTGGTTCTTCATTAAACAGATGACAATGTTTTCATTCTTTTCACATTTTGCACAAATTTCAAGTTCAAAGGCATATGGTCTACACCTTATGTGGTAAGAATTTTTTTGTAAACATTCAACACATTTTTCAGATTTTGATAATGGTTTTGTATTTGCTGTACATGCCATTCCAGAACTTTTCTACAGAGATGACATACTTATTCCATCATGAAGTTTGGGGCTGATTTTTTGGGGGGTCTGAGCATACTTATCAAACTTGTCATTTTTGAAGCTAAATGAATTCTGGCACTTCTGAGACCTGGAACCAGCTACATTGTTCTTCTGGAGCTCATTCCCCCAAATCACAACCACTTTGTGAAGATTATAGTTAAAAAGTTGCAGGAAAGACCAGAGATCCTCCCCAGGTGCCGATGCTTCTCTCAGTGATCTAGAAGACATTTTTTTTTTTTTGGTAATTACTTCTGTCTCTTATGTATTTGAGCTTTCTTGTTTTTTAAAGTTTAAATTTAGGTAATAGTTTGAATATCTTCGGTTTTTTTCATATCCAGTTTTCTTTTTTATTTCTACTCTCTTCTTATTTCTAAATCATTATTATAATTTCATTTGATTAAATCTTTCCTTCTTTTGGTTTAGTTTGATATTTTGTTTACTATATTGAATATTAAATTCACTTATATTTATATTTTCATTTTTTTATGGCCTCAGGTATTTAAAACCACAAAATTTCCTGTGATAATTGTTTTAGCAGTGTTACAGATTCTAAGTTTTGTTTTCTTTATTATTTGCAGGGGGTTCTACAATTTAACAATTTACTTTTCCTTTATTCTAACAAGTTATTTAATAAACTAGTTTAAAATTACTAGAAATAAATGAATTTTTAGATTTTTTTTAAAGTCTGTTATTAATTCCTAGTTTTACTGCATTATAATCAAAGAATGGCATTTGTGTATTTTTGTCCTTTGGAATTTCTTGAGGTTTTTTTTAGTGGCCAAATATTTGGCCAAATTTCATGAATGTTCACTTGAAAAGAAGGTAAATTCTCTTTTATATCAATATAGAATTCAATATTGCTTTATAGAATGTATTCGTTTTCCCTCCCCATTTGCCAATGAATGAAACACTCAAATTGTCAGACAGTAGAGGACAATCTCTAGCATAGAAGATAGAGCCCCAAATAAAGATATATGAAAGGAATCACAAATTCTACAGGAAGAATAAAACTATTTGCATACACTGGCTTCCCAAAAAACTGTAGATAATATCTTCAGCGAAATAAGAAAGAAATGTGTTTCTGAGACAAGAATAGATGTCATAAAAAATAAATGTTCTGAAAAACACCAAAGAGCCCTTCAAATGAAAAAAAAAGATAACAGCAGTGATGAAAACTGAATAGACGGGATGGAAAATAAAGTCAAAGAAATTTGCAAATCAAAACAGAGATCAAGAATAGGAGGGGGGAAACCCCAACAGATATAAGTGGCTCTCCTGAGAGCTTGCAGAATTCCTGAGGTATTAAAAAGAAGCCCCTCACTGGCAGAGGGTCACAGGGCAAGGACCTGCCATGGAGCTGGCATAGCCACAGAAGTCCTCTCTCAGCAGTTCTTACAATCACACTAGAAAGATCTAGACATGTCACTCATAGTAGCAGGCAAGAGTTTATTGAAGGGATAGGAAAGGAAAAAGAAACACTCTCAAGGGAGAGAGTGGGTACTCTCAGAAAATAGAAGAGTGGTGCATCCTTCCTGCCCTCTAGTTTTATTAAAGGTCCTAGGGAAGTTTCCAGAGAGTTATGCCTGATCCACCTCTTGGCTTTTGACTACAGCAAGATGACATCAGACATCTAAGTCCCCACTGCACCTGGTAAAGGTCCAGGGCAACTCTAGGTCACTTTGGCCTAGGCTGACCAGCTCTAATTGGAACTTGTTCAGATAGATCTTATGGTTAGGGGGAATTATCCTTACCTCCCTGAGTTCTGGAAACCGTCTATGTAAGAGTCATGAAAGCCTACCCCTTCAGGCAATTTGTGTTCTTATTCACATTCTATGGCCTACATTTCTCTTACAGGTAACAGGTAGTTTGATGAGGAATACAACATATCCTATTGACTTAAGCTAAGCAGGGCTTGCAGGTAAATTGCTTTTTAAAAGAAAGCATGTGGGGGTTTACACAATCTATAAATAAACTGATTTATAGATTTATTTCCTTAACTTTCTATCCTCGCTGCTCACATCTGTCTGTTCCATATCAGAATGAGTTGTTCCAAAGATTCACAATGGGACAGCGTTTACTGGGGCTCTCCAGGGAGGCTAGGCAGGTAGAAGACATGCACCCTGATGCAGACTCCTCTTCTACAGTTCTGCCTGCCCGGGGTGTATTTCCTCTGTGTGCAGGACAGCCCTTCTTTGGTCTGGTATCCCTCTGGGCACTCTTTCAAAAGCACCACCCCACTCCCTTCTTACCATTAAGACCTATTTCAGGCTACTACCACAACTAGGATTGCTCAAGGATGCTCCAAGTTCCTAGTCTTGAAACCAAGACCTTCACCTTATTCCCTATCCCCAGCCATTTCTTAGAGTGCCAGCTCCCAATCTTTCCAGTACCACCCATGCAAACATTCACTTTGTTTATTTTCTCTCATAATATGACTTAAAGTCCTTTTAGACAAAGTTTCTCAAAAAGGAGCTATAACTGTGAGCAAAGCTTTAGAAGTTGTTTTCTCTAGGTTAAGAAAGCCCACCAATACTTAGACATACAAAGGCCAACCTCTCCTTCTGTTGAAGAGAGAGAAAATGCCTTCATTTTTTCAGATGAGTCACTGTTCTTGAGGAACAGTCAGAGGTTACTTGCTACAGCAGCAAGGATACCAATGCAGGCTTAGTTTTTACAGCCTAGAATAAGATATGGAATTCCACGTGGCTCTTAAAACAAATGCAGTAGATATATGTGTATTGACATGGAAAACTACTAGGAAGTATTTTTAAGTGAAACTCCAAGTTTTGCTGTGCTGGAGAAGAGTGTGGCCATGAAGTCTGACTGCTTTGCTCAGGGTCCTGGCTCTGTCACTTGTCATTTGTGCTTTGTGAGTCTTTGGGCATGTTACTTTATTTTTCAGTTACCCAGTTTTCATACCTGTAGAAGGGGATTAGATGAGGTTGCTCTACAAATGCAATGAGTTCATGTGCTTAAGCCCTGAGAATAATGTGTGGATATAGGAAGTGCTAAATAACCAGATATTATTATAATATGCTCCCATTTCTGTGAAAAATGTAAGATGTAATAAGGATATAAATTTATTCACACTATTATTCAGAAATAAGATGCTTTAATTTGCTATTGCTGCTGCTACATCATGGACCGCAGATTGAAAGGCTTAAACAACAGAAGTTTATTTTCTCATAGTTCTGGAGGTTGGAAGTCTGAGATGAAGATGTCAGCAGGATTAGTCTCATGCTGAAGACTTTCTCCTTGGCTCACAGATACTGTCCTCTTTCTGTGTTTTCACATTGTCTTTCTCCTGTGTATGTTTTTGTTCTAATCTCTTTTTATAAAGAGGCACGGAGCTAGGGCCCACACTAAAGACCTCATTTTAAAATTTATTACCTTGAAATACAGTCACATTGTGAGCTAGCAGGGCTTAGAACATTAACAGGAATTTTAGCAGGACACAATTGAGCTCATAATAACAGAGAAATATAAATTTTCTTATTTGGTAGAGCCATTCTGGTTTTTTTTTTTTTTTAACCCTGAGTTTCTTCCTAGTGTTTGTTTTTTGTTTTAAGAATTACTAAAATACCAGGCTTCTATACAATGATCTTTTAAGCAATATCATTTGGGAAGCCTTGAATCATTTTTGGATAATAAGGCCAAATGTCTCCACAGCTTCTCCCATTTCCTGATTCTGTCTCTGATATAGTGACTAAGTATACAGGGTGAGGACTGTAGCTTTCAGATCCTTATGGTGGGGAAGTATTCAGGTGCTCAAGCATGATGCCTTCTACTTCCTGTGGTAGCTGAATCAATGTCCTTTGTCTGCACTTGGACATGGAAGACTCCAACCAAGGTTATAAAAGATAAAGTTCTCTTGGGTTGTTCAGGGTTCAGTAGCTCTCCCTGGATGGCTAGGCCTCATCTCAACTCTTGAAAACCTAACAAACCCCTCTGAAACTCTGTCTTCCTCCTCAGTCCCATTCTGGACAATTGGCTTAATAATGGAACAGGTAGGAAAGGGATGGTAGATGATTCCAAGACTAGGGGAACCAAGAATTGAGGAGTCAGGGATTCCAAATTAGTATGCAGAGAGCATAGTAAACATGAGTTCCTGAGCTGGCATCCATCAACCTGATGGGACTCAGAAGCACCTTCTCTAAAAAGTATGAACACTCCAAGTCAATCAGCAGTAGCTGAGCACTGCCAAGTAACTCATCTGGCATAATGCTGAGAAGAGAGCAGGGAGTCAGTTACTTAAAAACTACAAGAATTACTTTGACCTTTAAACTGGATAAACATGTCCAAGAACCATGGAATAATATGATGCCAGAGATAGGGAGTCATCTGTGCAGTCAGCAAAGAGCCTCACTTACCAACGGGCTCCTTTGCTAATTCTGCTTCCAATTCCCCTACTGTTTGGAACCAGTTGTGTAGACTCCCCATCCCAAGCCTTTGACCGCTAATCAAAACTGGGATCAGAAAGGTATATGTGCCTCTGAGGAGCAAGTAGCCTGGCCATATATATAGAGAGAGAGGCAAGAACTCTGTTTCTGACACTGAGCATCAAGTAGATATGGGGCTGAAGTTCAGATACCCAGGGTATCACCATTTGAAATCCAATTTCCTGAAAGATTTCAAACTCCTTTTATCTCTCTGCCCAGCACCCTCCACCTCCTGCCACTCACCCTCCCTGCCCCACCCCCCCCACCCCCCTAGCAAGGCTCACATACTGACTAGGGCAGAAGTTTCAAGCTGAAGGATTTGAAGGATTTACCAGATGGGTTGGAAAGGCAGGGGCACTGATAGCTTTTAAATCAACATCCATGAATTAATCATTACTATTGCTAGCAACAGAGATTTAAAAACACAAGCATTAAAATCTATTTGAGAATTTTGAGTGGATAATAGTTTACTGCTTAGGATTTAAAAAAGAAAAGAAAAATTCAACATACCAGAGTCTGCAACTACATTGAAATTGATTTCTCTCCCAGAGAGAAGTCAGAATGTTTGTGGTCCAATGTTTATCTACAGGCATCAAATTCCCCTGACTTCCTCTATACTTTCCTTACAGTATGGCCCTTGATAAAGATTCTCTCCTTGAATAAATTCTACTCAAGTTTCTCTGAGTTCTTTCTTAACAAAGTATGATGTGAACTTTTGTGTTTGTCTTTACATTGTTTGATTTTAGCAAAAATCCTGCTAAGATGGTTTGGATAGACTCCCCCACTCTCCATATATGACTGATCACCCTCGGTATCAAATTAGCTTCCTCAGCCTGTACCCTTCCCCAGGTAATGTCTGATCACCCTGGCCTACCCACAGTAAGAATCCTGTTAGTTCAGGTTAGCCACTCTTCTTATTATTCTCTCTGTGTGCTCATGGCAATTTCCCATCCCCTAAGCCCAACCCCAATTTTTGGCTACAAATTCCCAATTGTCCTTGTTGTTTCTCCTACACCTGCTACGATGTGTCAAAGTAAGTCTCTTACATTTAACGAATGTTACTGAATAACTGAATAACTTTTTTCTCTCATACCTTCATCTGTGAGGTCTAAGTCAGCAACTGTGTTTCTAGGCAGCTGATGCAGAAAGGAAGGAAGAAAAAGCCAAAGGCATGCTGTGAGAGTTTCTTCAGGAAGGTTCCTGAATGTGACCATAGGACACTTCCTCTTATATTTCTTCAGCCAAACTTTTGTTCATAATCACACCTCATCATAAGGAGGCTCACAAATATGTTCTTTAATTTCTGCAGCCCAGTGCCCAGATACAAAAATGTACTACTATTGGAGAAAGGGAAAATGGATGTTAAGGATAGTTTCTGCTGAAAAAAAAATTTCAATGCAATGTCTAATTCCTTTCCTCCCCTTTTCCTCCTTTACATTAAACCAGCGAAGTTAGGAGGTCTTGCTTGACATGCTGAATACATGGAACTCTCTGGGGGAAGGAAGAGAAATTGAAAGCAAAAGGAAAATTGTACAAAGATTTCTATTTTTCCCTCCACTTACCATCCAGTGGAAATATTATACAAGAAGCAACAAACAGGCAGGTTTTAACCTATCTATGAGGGAAGATTACAGAAAAACAAAACATGCTGTACTGAGAACAGGAATCATGTCTTCACACACACAATTATATTTGGATGCCTAGAAAATGACCTATAATGTATATTAGCATTCAAAAGAAAATTTGTTGAATTGGTGGGAAAAGACTAATTTTTTAGGAAGTGACAATGTAATGACATGGAAAAAAATCCCATGTTTGGGGCTCACATACCTGTAAGGAGATGGGCGTATTATATAGCCCTGGCCCTGGAGGAGGATGCTGACTCTTCCTTGTAAAGTGACCCCTTGTTTATCCAAAAGGAGAAACACGCACATAAAGCAAGCCAATTTGATATTGCTGAGCCTTGCCCTAATGGTACAAATGCCATTTGTCTGATACAGCTGAGAAGGTTTTGTGAATCTGGGCTTCTTGCCAGGCATCAGCATGTAGTTGTTGAAGGTCCACAGATTTCCTTCCAGAAAGAGTCATTTCCCTTTTCAGCTAAGCTGTTCTGTGAGAGAAATAAAGTTCTGTGGCTAACACCACTGCGGGTTGGTGCAAGTCCCTGAAGTTGAGATGGACAGCAGGGGACGTCCCTTAATGGAAGCTTCAGTATGGGGAGTGGAGGGCAGATTTGGGTGGGGCGGGGGGCATTCCCAGAATGACTCCAGACATTTTTCCAGGAGTTAAAGCCAGAGAAATAAATGTAATGCCCTGAACAAGAATGAACAGCTCTCTGTGTGTTGAGATAGAGCTCTTTCCAAGTCACCATGTCAAGAGGGAAAAGCTAGAGACAGAGAAAGCAGTATGTGTTGTATGCTACAATTTGTTCAGGGGAAAAGAAATATGTGAATATACATAAATATTTATAAATTTGAAGGCCATCTCTGGGAAGACACTCAAACTGTTAATCATAGTTGTTTTCACAGAAGGGGTTCTGTTACTGTGAAATGTTGAATGAAAAGAAAACTTAATTTCCCCTGTACATATAACCTTGTGTGGCTTTTCATGTGCACAGAATACCAATGCAATATACAAATAAGTAAAAAACAGGAGATAATAATAGCAAAACACAAATGAAAAGAAAAATACTAGAATTACTGCTTGAAATAAGCAGGCTTGAAGGAAGAAGTGGCAGATAGGATTGCAAGCCAAGGGTATGAGATGCAGACAAACCAGAAGCAGAACTGCAGTGCAATGTGAGCAAGCCACGAAAGCAGGTGGATGGGTATGTCAGAGAGGGGGAGCTATTCTGTAAGGCCTGGAGTTCAAGGGCAAAGAGCATGGATGGGATCAGACTCGGGTGTAATTCAATCCACAGTGAAACCCCATTATCACTCACTCAAAAGGGCCTAAAAAAATTCATTCTTATAGAATAAATGGAGTCATGTCATTAGGAGATTAATGGAATATAAAACTGTGGGAAAAGTTCTTATTGTGAGGAGCCCTCCCAATCTTGACCGTATTTGGTGCTTCCTATGACAAAGACTCCCTTTGATCAAAGCTGGTTCATGCTCCCTTTTTCCCACTATTTGACTAGGTCCCCTCTTGGGACTCTTACCTTCAGCTTATTTATCTTAGTTTGAACAAGAATCATGCCAAGTCAATTTAATGAGAATGTCTCATCCTTAGTATCGGATCACTCTCAATATCTGATAAAACTTCTCATTCCTTCCCTCAGCATCTTATCATGCTGGCCTGGATCAGCAAGCACAGGAGGGCACACGTGGGGTTCTACACATGCTCCATCTCCTGATTACACCTGCCTACCTGTGGTGATGCCTCTTCCTTACACCTCCACCCACCTTTAAGGCAACACAGTTTCCACCTGAGGAGCAGGATCTCACTACCCACACTGTCCCTTTGTATGGCTCTAGTACATTTCCCAATGCACCCCAGCAGCCCCTCAGACTTCAACAGGATGGTGGTGAAGCTCCCAGTGATGAAGCCCTGATCCAGGAGGGACACTGGCATTCAGATGCTGCCACTGGGTCAGGCTTTATTTGCAACATCCCCACCCAAGATCTTCTGCTCCCTTCAATTATGCACCTATTAAATCAGACATCAACACCCATGTGTCCCAAGGACAAACACTAATTGTCGGGGACAGTGCCCAAACCCACAGCAAGCAAGAAGCTCCCTCCTTTGCAGCCTCACAATTAGTAGTGTGCCTCCTTTTTTCCTGGGAGCCAGTATGCTGCATTGCTGTGCCCTGTCATGTTCAGTTTATTTCCTGCTGCTCCTTGGGGCTGTTCTGAAAAATAAAGGAACCACAGTACTAGTTTCTTAGCTTTCATTTCTCCATCCCTCTGGAGGGGAACACTTTCCCTCACCCATGCGGGATGTGCACAAGATGCAGAGATGATTCTGAGTTCTGAGGCTAGATTATGGAGAAATAATACAGGAATCTCTTGACTCGTTGGAATCCAACTGACCTGGGGAGAATGGCCAAGAAAATCTCAGGAGTTAGTGGCCATGTACTCTTCATTTCACTGCCCAGTCTCATTAGCTCTCAACATCTCTCTCAACTGAGGAAGATATATATATATATCTCACAGTTTATTTATCCATTCGTCTAATGAAGCGAATTTAGGTTGCTTCCACAGTTTAGCTATTGTGAATTGACCTGCTATAAACATTGATGTGGTGGCATTATTATAGTATGCTGATTTTAAGTCCTTTGGGTATAGACCGAGGAGTGGGATAGCTGGGTCAAATGATGGTTCTATTCCAAGTTTTCTAAGAAATCTCCATACCGCTTTCCAAATTGGTTGCACCAATTTGCAGTCCCACCAGCAATGAATGAGGGTGCCTTTCCCCCCACATCCTTGCCAACTTTTATTGTTTTCTGTATTCTTGATAACTGCCATTCTGACTGGTGTAAAATGAAATCTTAGAGTAGTTTGATTTGCATTTCTCTAATTACTAGAGATATTGAACATTTTTTCATATATTTGTTGATTGAATGTATATCTTCTTCTGAGAAGTGTCTGTTCAGACCATTTATTGATTGGGTTGTTTTTTTTGTTTGTTTGTTTGTTTTTTTTTTTTGGTGTTAAGCTTATGGAGTTCTGTATGGATCCTGGAGATTAGTGCTCTATCTGACATGTGTATGGCAAAAATTTGCTCTCAAAATGTAGGCTCTCTCTTCACCTCATTGATTATTTCTTTTGTTGAGAAGAAGCTTTTTTATTTTGAGCCAGAGTATCACTAAGTTTTTGAGGCTGGCCTCAAATTTGCAATCCTCCTGCCTTAGACTTCTGAGTTACTGGGATTATAGGTAAAAATCTTCATTTGTGATGGTCTTCCCATTTTTGTGTGTGTGTATGTATATATATATATATATATATATATATATATATATATATATATATACACACACACATTTATATATGCAAACAAAAAATCTGTCTTTTGTTATAGAGCCCCCAGAGAAAAACTAGAAGGTGAGACAAAAATGATTTTTCCATCCTGTATATAACAAAAGTAAAAAATACTGAACCTGAAAATAGGAGTTAAAAAAATATATAATGCCCAACAAAGAAGCATAAACAAATAGGCAAATGTAATGAAGAAAGAAGATAACACAATTACTACATGTAACAGGGACAATTTTCAAAATATTAAACTACATATGTTTAATATTCTCTAAATTATGTCTCTCAGAAGCAAACTTGCCATTATGGCCCTAGAGAACCAGATTAAATGTCCACCTACAGGAAGAGGAAGCATGAACAATGGATAGGTAACAAGAAGTGAAATAAAGAGTCTCTGATTCTGAGAGGAAAGAGATTAGATAGGATGTTAGATGCCAGTATCGTGTTTATTCCTCTCTACCTTTGGGTTTTAATGCTAAGAGGAAAATTATCCCTCAAAGCCTGAAACAAATGAAGTTGGCTTGTTTCTCTTTCATATGGTGCTTTGGAAAGAGTTCTCTTGCAGTGAGCTCTCCATTAGCTTGGAGGAGAGGAGTCTGCATGGGATGTCCTTATGCACATGGAGGGAAGGCTAGAGAAAGCACTGCTCCCTTCCCCTTTCTCTGTGGATAACCAGGACTCTAGAAGATTCTTAAGCCCCCAGTGATGTATGGTGGGGTAGGCAGTTAAACTAAGAATCAATGAGCCAAATATGGTTCCTCATGGTGAGAGCAAAGTGACTCCAGAGTGATGATGGAGGTGTAGATTAGGGTACTCAAGAGTGTAGCCTTTGAACCTGCCTCACCTGTGAACATGTCTCAGCTCCACCTGAGACCTATGAAATAGAATTTCTAGGTGCAGTCCCCAGGAGTCTGTTCTGACAAGCCCTCCAACTGATTTCCATGCTTGCTGAAGTCTGAAGAGTCTGTAATAGACAGCCTGGCTAGGACGCTGATGGAGAAGGAATCTAGACCTGCTTGTAGGGCTTGCAGGAGAGTTGCCATGAAACCTCAGATACCTGCTCTACCCCATGACAAGATGCATCAGGACACATAGCCAGAGCCCACCAGAGACTGGCATCTCCAGGCTGCCAGGACATACTCTACTCCCATTAGGCCAGATACAGATTTCTAAAGTAAGAGACTAAATATTGACAGAATATTTATATCAAGTAAGAGACATAAGCCAGAAGCAATAGCTACACTTTTAACTGGTAGATTTTTTTTCTCTTTATTGTATACAATAGAGACTACATTATGATCATTACAAAATATAAATTTGAAAGCTCTACTCTTTTGTACCTGAGTAGACTATGCAAACTTTTTTAACCTCCCCCCTAACACACAAAATTTAGAAATATAAAATACTGTTTGGAATTGACTCTGGGTACTAAAAATAAGGATGTAAACATGAAAAGGAGTACTAGGCAGCTACTAACATTTATTATTAATGATTTATTTTCCACACAAGTATTTATGGCTTATTCTTAACTGGTAAGAAGAAAAATAAAATTATGAAGCATTATCAAAAAATTCATTTTTGCAGAGCACTGTACGCATATAATATATATATATATATATATATATATATATATATATACATTTATATTGTATATTTTGTTTTATATATGGGGAAAAGATTTTAAAAATATATACCAAATGTATACCAAATGTATCATGTTTATCTTTGGGGGGCAATATTACAACTAGCTTTTATTTTCTTTTTTGTCTCATATGAATTGTCTATTTTTTCTTTAATGAATATAAATTGTTTGTGAAAAAAAGTTTTGCATTTTTTGTTTTTGGTGGTGTGTGTGTGTGTGTGTGTGTGTGTGTACGCACGTGCGTGCTGGGGATTGAATTTAGGGCCTCAGGCATGCTAAGCATATTGTGCTCTACCACTGATCTACACCCCCTGCATGAATAATTAAGTTTTATAAAAATTTGTTTAAGGATGTTCATTAAAGTTAACTTCAGGAAAAAAACCCTCTATTTAAAATAAAGACGGCTAAATCAAAAACATTAACAGCTGAAATTTATTGCATGCTTACTAAGAAGCTTACTAAGTGGCAGGTCCTGTTTTAAGCACTTTGCATGCATTCATTTATTTAAATCTCAAAACTGCCTGTGAAGTAGGTATTTGTATTACCTTATTTTCAGCTTCTATTTCTATTTGAAACTGTGTCCCTAAGATCTCATAGTTGGAAAGAAGCAGGGTCAAGATTCTGGCCCAGTAAATGGGGTTGATATGCCTGCACTCTTAGCCAGCAGACTGGATTTGCCACTAACATAGGATAGACCAGATACCATTAAGATCAAATTTCCAAAAGGTATACATTGCATTAAAATGTCTATAAGATAATGTTAAGTGGAAAAAGCATTAGGCAGAGCTGTGCAAACATGCATGTCTACTTTGCTTTCTCCAGTCAGGGCCAGCTTTCTCTCACTTATGAAAGTGGAGAAAAGTTGCTGACCAATCTCACCCAGGAAGTGGTGAGCATCAGAAGCTCTTCCTTGGCCATGACCTGCTGGACAACTGGTCTTTGCCAAGTTACCTGGACCCTGTCTGCTGCCCATCCTTCAGCACAGGGATGGTGGGTAGTGCAGGAGGCCCCCCTCTCCTCCAATCCCTCTGCAAATCCCAGAACACATTCTTCAAACAACAGCCTTATAGAAAGGCACACTTCCATCTGGAGAATGATTGGGGAAGTTTTCTTTTTTGACTAAAAAATTTTAGTAAAAAATTACACACAAACATGATTAAAAGTACTAAGGGAATATATAATGATGATGATCAAGCTATACCATGTACCACCTCTGATCACACCCCATCTCTTCTAGGTGATCAATTATAATAATTGTATTAATTTTCAACTTTATCTCTTTACCTCCTTCCATGGTGTGGATGTGGATTGTCTGCATCAAAATTCATGTTAAAACTTAATTCATGTTAAAACTTAATTGCCAATGTAACTGTATGGAGTAGTGGGTCAGCTTTTCTTTGCAACCTGCTCATCAGTGTGAGCCCCAGACTTTTCTGCTGGTTTTCATCAATCAGAATGTGTAATGTTTCACCCATTTTTGAGGTCATGGGGGCACCATCCTCATGAGCAGACTGGAGGAGTTCTCTCGCTTGGGGAGCTGAATTACTTAGTGTGAGAATGGATTGCTAAAAAACAAGGGCATCCCTTGTGCTTTGCCTCTTTGCATTTGCCCATTTGCCCTTCCTCTGTCCTCTGTGAGTTGAAGCATCTGCCCTTGCCAGATGCAGCTGCTGAACTTGGATGTCCCAGTCTCACAACCATGAGCCAAAATAAACTCCTTTCCTTTTAAAAATTACTCAGTCTGAGGTGCTTTTTGTAGCAACAGAAAAGGACTAAGACACCTCCTGTAGCTCATGATCCAATACTCTTACATCACTGTCTCCTCCCTTCATTTTACCCAATATAGCATTTTTACTCTTTTTGGTTAAATCAATAAACAGAAGCTGTTTTATTGTAGCTACATAAACAATGCTCTCTGTAGAGCTAGGAAGTGTGTTTTGACTCCATTTCCTTTCTTTTATAGCTTTGTCTTTCTTTCCTAGAGTCCTAACATTCCCCTCCCCCTCCCTCCCTCCCTCCCTCCCTTCCCTTCATTTTCTTTGTGCTGGGATTTGAATCCAGGAACTGAGCTACATCCCCAGCTTGCCTGCCTATTTATTGATTGATCAATTGATCTATCATCTATCCATCTTTTGAGACAGGGTCTCATAAGTGCCCAGGCTGGCTCAAACTTGCAACCTCCTACTTCAGCCTCCAAAATAGCTGGGATTACAGGTGTGCACCCTCACGCCTGGCCTAATGTTCTTTTTAACCACAAAAACAAGTTCTATGGTATCAGGTATAGAGTTAAGTACTTTTTTTCCTGAGGAGATGAAGTCCCTTCCTGTGGCATCCATTTGCCTCCTCTGATCTGGGCCTGCTCCTCTGCTGTAAGTCAAGGGTTTTGATTAAGGCAATTGAGGAAGAATGTTTGCCTCATAGAGTATAATACGTAGCACTTCTCCCAGTAATCCAAAGAGATTGCATGGGAAAGATGAGGACCTCATGAAGAAGGCACGGGAGGTCACACATGAAGTTCTACACATGCTCCGTCTCCTGATTACACCTGCCTACCTGTGGTGATGCCTCTTCCTTATACCTCCACCCACCTTTAAGGCAACACAGTCTTCACCTGAGGAGCAGAATCACTCTCCCCTCACAATCCCTTTGTATGGCTCCAGTACATTTCCCAATGCACCCCAGCAGCCCCTCAGACTTCAGCAGGATGGTGGTGAAGCTCCCAGTGATGAAGCCCTGATCCAAGAGGGACACTGGCATTCAGATGGATGCTGCCACTGGGTCAGGCTTTATTTGCAACATCCCCACCCAAGATCTTCTGCTCCCTTCAATTATGCACCTGTTAAATCAGACATCAACACCCATGTGTCCCAAGGACAAACACTAATTGTCAGGGACAGTGCCCAAACCCACAGCAAGCCAAGAAGCTCCCTCTTTTGCAGCCTCATAATTAGTAGTGTGCCTCCCTTTATCCTGGGAGCCAGTATGCTGCATTGCTGTGCCCTGTCATGTTCAGTTTATTTCCTGCTGCTCCTTGGGGCTGTCCTAAAAAATAAAAGAGCCACACATTATGCTTCAAGTTATCCTAAGAGGGCCTGCAAGAAAGGACTCTTCTAGGAAGGCCTTCATTTTATTTTCAGTCAAAAGTCTTTGTTCTCACAACTCTTTCTGAAGGAAAGGGACATAATGGCCAATTCTTCCCAATAACATGATGGTATGTTTCTAATTTCATATATTGATGAATAAGAAGCTGGAAGGAAATATACCAGTATGTTAGCAGCTCTTATCTCTGGACATAGATGAAAAAGTGATAATTTTTCTTTTAAAAACTCTTTTGCATTTTCTTATATTTTGAATCTGTATCTACCATGAGATGGTATTTAACAGATACTTTGAAATACTTAAACATTTGTGAGAAGAGAGCCCATCTTGAGCCTTTTTGGACACATCTGACCGCTGGAGTGGTGGGGGCACTGCTCTCCTTTGCAAGGATGGGCACACCAGGATGGCAGAAACTGCACTGTCACAGCTGTCTCTCCAGCACTGCAGCTGTGTCTGGTGCATAACCGGCACTCAGAATATGTTTTGAAAATACACTAACAACTGAATGAGCAGGAAGAAATTCCTGAAGCCTGAGTTGATCCAACCAGCAACTTGGTCACCAGGGAGGAGGCCAGACCAGGCATCTCTCAGCCCAGCCTTCAATGTCTGAGTCCTGAGAGAACAGGATGTTGTAAGTAACAGCGGAAAGAGCTGTCATTCTAACAACAAAGAACTTTGCTTTAGAACTGCACCAAGAATATGCATCAAAGAAAGCAGAGAAAGTGTATTTACTCCCTTGCTCCTTTGTAGACCACCCGCACACTTTGACTAAAGGGGCTTATCCATGAAATACAAGCAAAGCCTGCCTAATTGGAACTGAAGTGCTTTGTGAAGCAAGAGCACCAACCAGCAGTTTGAACTTGTTTCTGAACATGTTAGTGGCAGCTTAGTTCTCACTACATAGATTGTTCTTATTAAAATTCATCAAGGCACAAGTTGTTCTCTTAAAACATCCTATTTGGGTGGGGCAGGACAGTGGTCATTTCTATCTGTGCTTTTCTCCCTGTCAAGTTCAAAGCTCATTCCTGAGAGTCAGGTGACATGGGAAGCACAATGGGAAGTGAGGTTTCTCACTGCGGCCATCCTTGAGTGTTAGATCTCAGGCTTTATTTATCCTTCCTTCTTCTTAATTCCAAATTAACATTGCATGGCTAGGAATGGTGATGTACGCCAGTAATCCCAGAGACGAAGGCAGGAGGACCACAAGTTCAAGGTCAGCCTCAGGAAGTTGGCAAGACCCTTTCTCAAAATTTAACAAGGGAGGGAGGTCCTGGGGATGTAGCTCAGTGATAGAATGCCCCTGGGCTCAATCCCCTGTACCAACCAACCAACAAAAAGCACTGCAATGCTTTATGTCAGTGTTCCTAGAATTTTTACCAAACTCCAGTTTCTCTGGGACTGGTAGGTGCTTCTCAGAAGTGAAGGTGGACCCAGCAAGGTTTCCACATAATGTTCCACAGACCCTGTGATGGTTCATTGGATGTGTCAATGTGGTTAGGCTGTGCTGGCTAGTTGTTTGGTCAAACATCTAGACTAAGATGTTGCCAGGAAAGCATTTTGTCAATGTGATTAGCATTTAAATCAGCAGACTTTAAATAGAGCAGATTACCCTCCATGATGTGGGTGGTTCTTGTCCAATCCGTTTTAGACCTTAAGAACAAAGAAGACATTCTACCTCAAGACTATAACATAGAAATTCAGCCTGGGTTTCCAGTCTGCTGGCCTGCCCTTCAGTTTTTGGACTCAAGACTAAAAGTTTAATTCTTGTCTGCATTTTCAGCTAACTGACTGACCTTAAGGATTTCAGACTTGCCAACTTCCAAAGTTACATGAGTCGATTTCTAAAAATAAATATCAGTCTGTCAGTCTTCTCTCTCTCTCTCTCTCTCTCTCTTTAACTCTCTCTCTCTCCCTCTCTCTCTTTCTTTCTCTGTCTCCCTCTCTCTCTCTCCCCCTCTTAAACACACACACACACACACACACACACACACACACACACACACACACACGTCCTGTTGGTTCTGTGTCTCTGGAGAACTGTAACAGACACTGACAATGACTCTATCCTTGACCAAACTTTAGTCAGGCTCCTCTGAACACTCCTCTCAACTAGGCCTCATATTTGGCCTAGTGATCCTGGTTTTAGCAAAAACTATTGCTGAAGTTTATCATGAATTCCCCCCCTACTCCGGATATCTAATCAATGCCCCTCCATATCTCAACCTAAGCAAGTTTCTCTTAGTAATTATCTATCTTCTCCCTCACCCTGCTCAGGGGCTATAAATCACCACTTGTTCTTGTTTGTATTTGATTTCAATCTCTCTCCTTATCTTTGTGCCTTTATTTGTATGTTATAACAAATACCATCTGTAAGGTCAGGCATGGTGACCAAAAGGAGGCAGATTAAAAGCTGCTGAACAAGGCTTTATTGAGATTCAATCCTGGGCGAGACCCTCCAGTCCAACAGAGTGGGTTGGGGGAGTCATACCCAGGCTCAGCTGGATTGTAATTTTATCTGGTTTAGGGCACGAAGGGAGGGCTTGGGACCGGAAAAGGAGGTTTTTAGGTTTCCCTTGTCCTCCTGGGGTTGGTCGGGGGATCTTGCTGAGCTCCATGTCCTTCCAGGATCAGTCAGGAGACCCTGCTGAGTGACAGGTGGTTATCACTGCTTGTCTATTGGCGCCTGATTGGTTGTTGCCTGGTGCTTTGTTCTCTTAGCCACCTCAACCCACCTAACACCATCAATTGGGTAGTTAATAAACAGAAATTTACTTCCTTCAGTACAGCAGTCTAGGAAGCACAAGATCAAATTTCAGCAGATTCAGTATCTGGTGAGGGCCAATTTTCTGGTTTATGGAAGGCCCCTCTAGTTAGGTCCTTACCTGGTGGAAGAGGTGAAGGTTTTCTCTCATCCCTCTTTAATAATCTAATTCTAGTCATGAGAGTTCTGCCTCATGATCTAATCACTTTCCACAGCTCTCAACTGTTAATAATATTGCATTAAGAGTTAGGTTTCAACATATGAAATTTGAGGGGACATAAACACTCAGACCATAGTACTTTCATATCATAACAGTCTTGAATAAAATCTATCTTGCCATTTTTTTTTTAAAGAGAGAGTGAGAGAGGAGAGAGAGAGAAAGAGAGAGAATTTTTTTTAACATTTATTTTTTAGTCATCGGCGGATACAACATCTTTGTTTGTATGTGGTGCTGAGGATCGAACCCGGGCCGCACGCATGCCAGGCGAGCGCACTACCGCTTGAGCCACATCCCCAGCCCATATCTTGCCATTTTTAACAGGTGTCTGATAAATAACAATAAAGATCCTAAATCTAAAGCCAATAATAATATACTTAATACTGTTCTGAAGTCAAACTCAATTTCTTGTGAGGTTTCTATTTCTTGTAATAATCAGAAATACTGAAAGTTTAAAAAGCACATGGGTTTACCTGGGGTATAGCCGGCAGGAGGTAGAGAGAGATTATTTTCATGTGTTCCACTTGGGGAAACCAGAAAGCTGGCAGCAATCTGTGGTGAGGTGGGACCCAGGAGTTGAAGAGCAGGATGGTTTCATTAGGGCAAGCTTCTCTTGTGGATAGGATGACCTTGGTAAATTCATCTGTATGATCCACAGGGACTTCAGCAGTATCAAATTGTAGGGTTGATTGGAAAGCCAGATTAGGTCATTGCAGGTCTGGAGTGTCTAAGAAGCAGCTGGTGATCCACAGGGATGCCACAAGTACTCATTTGGGTGAGGGAGTCACAGTGACAACTGGCACATTAGACAGATTGTGCCATCATTCTCCTGACAGTCAACACACTCACATAGGACTGAGCCTCAGATGTTGTCTTAGGGCACAGAAGCAGCTTCCCCACAACTCCTGGGCAAGAGGCCACAAGACCCAGGTGGGACTCCATTCCTAGACCATGGTCCAGCAGTCAGTCAGAAACCAGGTCAGGTGGAGCGAGACAACAGGGAGGGCAGAGAAGGGAAAGTCCAAGACTTGCTAGGTGTCTGAAAAGTGACTTAACTGTGGCACACTGATGGATTGAGGCCATGGTGTCCTCCTGTCCTGCTTAGAAATGATCCTGGACATGGGTGGGGCTGCTTTCGCAGAGGAATGTCACTGAGACTCAGCAGGGAGGGCCTGGAACAGTGAGACCAAGCCTACCCTGTCTTTCCAGCTCCCCTTGAGGAAACTGCAGACATGCTAAGGAGTGTCTCCCCCTGCAGGGTGGGCAGTTCCAGGAAGCAAACCTTGGGCCTTGCACACACGAAACCCAATGTTCTACCTCTGAGCTATATTCCCAGATCCTTCTCCCTTTTATTGCTGGAAGTCTGTACCTTTTCCTTCAGTGACCTACATCACTGCTTAGTAATGATAATAATTATAAATGCAGCTAAATTTTATTGAAACTTCCCTTATGCCAAGCACATGACATACATAATTGCATACAACCAATGTTATTATTTCATGTTTTAAAGGTGGGAAAGCTGAGGCATACGGAATTAACCAAATGCTCCCAATTACACAGCTAGAAAAAACAATGAGACTGCAAAGAATCTGAGTTGACACTTAACCACCAGGCTATTATTTTAGCAGAAAAGTTTATCCCAAAGTATAGTTATTGTTGCCCTGACCACATTAGACGTGGCCTCAAGACGGCTCCTTGTGAGGATGGGAGGACCATTCTGTTAACTATGGACGTAATTACACATCAGGACATCTCTCTGTTGCTAACAATCTTTGATATTCTTTGGCCCAAAGGCATTGCCAGCCCAAGTTCTCATCTTGTGGGACGGTCTCACTTGCTCCCTCTGAGTAGAAATATAGTTATTTGCAGCCTCCTTCCAGTACTAATAGGAGCTCCCCTGAATGCTGAGAAGTAGGTGGTGGTGGGGAATAGTATCCTTTTTGTTTAAGGAGCATTGGGAATAATACATTTTTAGCAGTTTATTAGCTACCTCAAATGCTCCTTAGTTATTAGACAGATTGAGGGTCTATTGTATTTTTGCTTTTTGGAAATAGTGGCATCCAAATTATAAGTATCTGTGGCTTTGGATGAAAACATCTGGCATTAGATTCTTTCCCCACTGTAGGTTAGCTGGGTGACCTTCATTCAGTTTCTTAAATTCTCTATCTCAGGTCCTTCATCAGTAGGAAAAATGCCATGTAGGGTTGTGAGGATGGAAGGAAATATTTATAAAACAATTAGCTTGGAATTAACATAGTACATAGGTTCTCTCAATGATTGTTCTTCTCTTCCTCCTTGTTAAAAAAGTATATGCACAAAAGGGAACTTGAGTCAGGCTAAAAGTTCTCAGCTCATTCAGGTTTCATTTAATTTTTTTTTCAGAGACTTCTTGTTCCTAGGGATCCCCATTTTGATAGGTTCTACTCCATGTGGTTCCTAGAAGGGAGTTGAGTCTATTTACTGCTGGTGGGTAAAAGTTAGATCTCCTTTAAGGGGACCACTGGAATCATTCAGCACTGAGGACAGGGACAACACCTACTCACTGTGCTTGTTCCCTTATTCCAATTCTGGGGCACAATTTCTGGCCATGGTGCTGAAGGAAGCTTTGAGGGATTCTTTGACTGCTCTTTTAAGAATTCATTTCCTTGGGTCACAGGGTGATTCACAGGTCTTGTGGGTGGCCTGGGCCTAGATTCTGGTCAGTCTCTACAGTTTAGCTCTGCAGCTCTTCACTGGAGTCATTTGTCCAATTCAGGAAGATACTGTATCAGTTGGGACAAGGGGAAACAGGCCAGTTTTGACAACTTCTGATTCAGCATTTATCCCAAAGGCTAGCTTCCTATTTTTCAAGAATGCAATAAAATAAAAATGCTGATAGCTAGTATTAATTGAGCCCCTACTATCTACCTGTATATTAAATTAAGTAATAACATCCAATAAGATCAGACTCTGACTTGATGTACAGTAAGCAATTAATAACTTGCTTTTGCTATTGCTATTTTTATTCAATATTCTTAAAATTCTGATGAGTAGATGCTGCCATCTTTATTTTACAGATGAAGAATCTGACAATTGTTAGCAATAAATAATATATATTGAGGCCAACCAGCCAAAAGACAGCAGGACAAAATTAGACACTAGGTTGTTTGGTGCAAAAGCTATTGTCAAAACATTATGCTACTTCTTAAGATGCTGCTGGCCACATGAGCGGAGGGCAGCATGACTACTTGACCTCATCTATTTCTTCTTAGCTCAATCCAGTAATTCATAGGAGCTTGCTCACATGGGCTTGCAAGAGCAGAGTGTTTGCCTCTCTTTTCAATTATGTGTTCAGTGACACAGCATTTGTAGCATGAGATTATCCATGATGGGAATATTTATACCATGGAACTAGGCGAAGACTACAAATCAGGCCTTTCTAAATTTTTCTGGAGGTATGGCTTACTAGTACACTACTGGTCAAGTCTATTAGAATAAGTCATGAACAATGTCAAGGACTTTCCTTTATGTCTGTGATTATTAGGACGTGGTTTTCTGACTACATATATACCATGAAAGGGAAATGGGAATTAACATGATTGGTGTATTAGTTATCCACTGCTGCATAGCAAATTACCCTGAAATTTCCCTGACTTAAAATAATGATGAATATATATCATCTCTTATAGTATTGGGGGTCAAGAATTTGAGAGACACTTTGTTGATTTGCTCTGACTTGCAATTTCTTGTGAAATTGCAGACAAGGTACCAGCTGGACCTCTGGGCGTCTGAGCAAATTTGTCTCACCCATATGGTTGGTAAAGTCACACTGGAAGTTGTCTGGAAGCCTCAGGTCCTATTCACTAGGACTTCACCAGTGACAAGACTGCGTGAGTGTTTTCATGACATGACAGTAGACCGCCTTCAGGATGAGAACTCAATAGAACAAGGGAGCTGGGTGTGAGGGCACATGCCTGTAATCCCAGTGACTCAGGAGACCGAGGCAGGAAGATCACAAGTTTGAAACCAGTCTCAGCAACTTAATGAGGCCCTAAGCAAGTTATTGAGACCCTGTCTCAAAATAAAAAAAAAATAAAAAAGGGCTGTGGATATAGTTCAGTGGTCAAGTGCCCTTGGGTTCAATCTCCAGCATTAAACAAATGGGGGAAGGGGAACAAGGTAAGAAAGGTAAGAGTTGCAAAGTCTTTGATAGCCCAGCTTCCAAAATCAAATCCTGCCATTTCTGCTGTATCCTATTAGTCACAGATCACCCTCTGTTCAGTGTAGGAAAAGACTACACAAGGGCATGACTATTAGGAGGCAAGAATTGCTGGAGGGATCTCGTAGGTTGGCATCACAAAACATATAGAGAAACTGTACACTGTACATCCTCCAGGGATGATAGCAAATCATTTCTCTTCGAATCCCATGGCCACCTGCCTGATATCTGTAGCAAATAGTGTTTTCTAAGCAATAAAGGAGGATGGCTGTTGGCTAGGCAAACAAATGATAGGGTCTGCTATGACATTATACACTCCCCAGAAAGAAACTCTTCTTGTTCTCAGCAGACAATTGGCCTCTACATGTTTTCTCCCAGCTTATTAACCAGCATAAATCACTCTTGTGTTTTTTCTACTTGGTTTGCACAAGCCAACTTTGTGTCTCTCTAATTGAATAGGCAGCCTTTTCATGGGGGCGGGGCTGGAACCAAGAATGGATCTCTGAGCAGTGAGTAAGGGGAAAAAATGAGACATGTGGAAAATAGAGTTTGTTTCTTTGGCTCCGAGGAGACGAGGTAGATAATTGCCTCTACCGGATTTGGTCTGATCACAGTTGCGTAATTCTGAAGTTGCTGCTTGCTGGGTTAATGTCCAGGACGTTGTGAGACTACTGCCAAGGGAGTTGTCTTTAGAAATATTTGAAACATTTTCAGAGCAGTATACAATGTAGGAAAGGGAAGAGAATGTAGTTTTTATATCAAAGTATTGTTGATGATTATTAACATTTGATTCTTTCACAATATAAATCTCACAAATTAACTCCGAGGAAGGCAAGTATTATCACCCTGACATCATAGATTCTGCTTTTCACTCAAAACTTTAATATGAAGAACTAAGAATACAAGCAGTTAATAAATATTTACCTTGTAAAAAAGTAAATATAAAGCAGATATAAAGGTCAATATAAAACAGATAAAGAAGACATCACAATCTCCCCCTCTTTATTTCCTCCAAACCTCAAATTAAATGTTTAAATCCAAGGGTTCTCATACAGAAAATATATTTTCCTCCTGAGATAGCTGGATGTGGGACAGAATGTTTGGAATGTAGCTTTCCTCATTCACTTGATTAATTGTACCATCCATTTATGTGTTCTGTATAGAAAAATCACACCAGCACCAGGTGTATGCCAGACCCTTATTACCATAAGGACGGACATGAGGGATGGGTGCTGGATGGCAATTTCATGGAAAGAGTCATGATTATTTTGGAAAGGTCTCAAATAACAATCTCTTTTGACCTAAAGTGAGGTTCCCTTTATTTTTTATCTTCCTAGAAATTGTTAAATATATTCTTGTCAAAATTCCCACTCAGTCAGAATTCAATGAAAGCAATAGATCACTAGGATATTATATGTCATCATGATTTTATTACAAGGATTTGACTTTACACACTTTTTGAAAGGTTGTCACCTACTTTCTAGAGGCTGTTATCTTCATCTCTGATACTGAAGCGTGTATTCCTCAGGGCAGGTCGGGATGGGAAAGGAAGGGAAGGGAAGAGGAGAGAGGATGGATGTACATCAGAGGAGAACAAGGACATGCTGGAGCCTGGGGGTGACTTGGAACGTACACAGAGGGCCTGGACCCTATGATACCATACCACGGCCTAGAACTTTGAATACTTGGTGTCCTGGAAACACTGGTGCACTTCTTCATGGAGCTAAGCGTACACCTGATCCACGAGCATTAAGCTGAAGTCAGATTCAAGAAAGGATGGAGTACGTGTGCAGGCCTGGTTGGTGTTTCATGCCAACAAGGTGACCCATAGATGACCAAGTGTAACAACTGCTGGGTGTCCTGCACAGACCTTCTGAGTGCCAGAGAAGTATGGCTATTATTTTGTTCCTGCTCTCCAAATGCCTTTTAGCCTGATTCAAGTTCCCTTTTGTGCTCCAACTGTCCCTGGTGGCCCATCCTGGCTGAAGATGAACAGGGAAGGGGTGCTGGGAACATACGGATGCATGGCTAAGTTGACACATTACAAAGCTGTCACACCACTCACAGGCTGATGCGTCAGATTCCTGGTCTGCAGTCCTGCTTTTCATCCTGTTAGCTAACCATGACTGATGATTTCAGGATCCACTATCCAGGATCCTCATTTTTTTTTTTTTACCTCCTGTTACCAATGAACTTCTTGTTCACTCCTTTTCATCCATGATTCTCACAGTCATCCTTGATCTTCCTTCCCCTCTGAACTGTCCATCTGCATAGTCTCTAATTAAAGCATCCTTCTCTCAACTGCTCCTCCCCATTCAGCCTGAGTTCTTACAAACCATACTGTGATCTTTGACCTCAGTAAGATTGTTAGTCTGTTGGCTCCTTTGCTTTCACCTAAAGCATCGCCCTCTTTTTCTTTGTTATCCTTCTTACTCTTGTTAAATTCTCTGGACCATCATGGCCCTAAACCTCCTTACCTTTCTGTCTTTTTCTCAGTGTCATCAATGAAACCCCAGTGTAGATGGATACAAACAGCTTCCTTCTCAGGGCCTCCTCTGAGCACATGTGCTGCTAGAGCAAGTCAAACAACAGGACTAAGATTGCTGATCTCATTGGGTCTTCACTGCTGTCCCAACTCCTCCCCCTCTGTCTCCAGTCTGGATAGACAGACAGACATAGCGACATGTATTCTATAATGTTATCAATTTATATAGGTAAATAGTAGATAGATACATTAAAGTATAGATTCACATACAGTTCTAAGAAATCATACAGAAGTCTTTCCTGTACTTTGACCAGTTTCCTCCAATGGTGGTATTTTGCGGAATGAAAGCATAACATCACAAGTATATTAACAATGATGTAATTCAGATTTTAAATTTACTTCTCCTCGTGTGTGTGTTACTTCTTTATAATTTATCCCCGTGGAGGGCTGGGCATCCCCCAATACTGTCAAGATGCTAAACAGTTCCAACAACACACAGACATCACCAGGAGCCTTCCGGTTGTCCTTCTGTATCACCCCCTCCTTCTTCCTGCTCCCAGTCCTCATCCTTAACTCTCGACAACTAGTAATCTGTCCTGCATCTCTAAAATTTTGTCATTTGAAAGATGTTTTGGAAGTGGGGTCAAATATTATGTAACTCTTTGTGACAGGGATTTTGCACTTGGCAGAATACTCTGAAGATTTATCCAGGTAGTATCAATAGTTCATTCTTCTATTTTTAAAATTACATTACTGAACAGTATTCTTTGGATGCATGTGCCACAGTTTTTAAACAATTATCCTATTGAAAGATAGTTGTAAGGATTCCACCTTGAGACTAATTTAAGAAAAGTCACCTGTGAATATTTTTGTATAGGTTTGTGTGTGTATGTGTGTGTGTGTGTGTGTGTGCGCGCGCATATGAGCAGTTCTCTGAGATAAATGCTTAGGATGTAGTTTCTGCTGGTTGCAGGTTCAGTATTTTTTTTAGATGTCAATGGATCTTTATTTTATTTATTTATATGTGGTGAATCAAACCCAGTGCCTCACACATGCTAAGCAATTACTCTGCCACTGAGCCACAAACACAGTATATTTTTAATGACTTGGAGGTCTCACTATGTTGCCCAGGCTAGTCTTGAACTCACAATCTTCCCACCTCAGCCTCCTGAGTAGCTGGGATAATAAACATTTGCCACCATGACTGGCACACATTCATTTTTAAAAGGAATTTCCAAGCTGTTTTCCAGAGTGGCAGTACCATTTACATATACTCTTTATAGGTATATACGGTTGACATTCCCACTAGCAATGTGTGAGTGATAAAGTTTATTTGTATCTTCGCCAGCATTTAGTGTTGCCTCTATTTTTAATTTTAGTCATTTTAGTAGCTGTGTGAGACTATATCTTTATTGTTTTCATTAGAATTTTGTTTTTTTAAAAAATGTTTGTAGTTGTAGATGAACAGCGTGCCTTAATTTTGTTTGTTTATATGTGGTGCTAAGGATTAAACCCAGTGCCACACGCATGATAGGCAGTGCTCTGTCACTGAGCTATAGTCCCAGCCTGTAATTAGCATTTTCTTAATGGTTAATGAAGTCAAACATCTTTTCATGTGCTTATTTGCCATCTGTGTATTCTATTCAATAAAATGTGTCGTCTTATTTGCCCACTTTCTAGTTGCATGTGTTTTTGTTTGTTGGCTTCCATTCTGGATCTTTTCCTTTCATCTCTTAACAAGGCCTTTTTACAGAACAACAGATTTTAACCTGATTATGTTCAATTTCTTAGGTTTTCCTTTTATTTTGCTATCAAGTCCAAAAACACTTTGTATGGCCTTGTATCCTTGATTTTCTCTTAAGTGTTTTTTTTAAAAGATTTTATAGTTTTACATTTTATATTTATATCCACGATCCTTTTGAGTTCATTTTTCTCTAACGTAAGACAGGTCAAGATTCATTTTTATTTGTTTGTGTATTTATTTTGCTTATGGGAATTCATATACCATTTGTTCAAAAGACTATCCTTCTTCAGCTGAGTTTTCTCTAAACATTTGTCCACAAATTCAGTGGAATAAATCCTTCTAATTTATTTTTTTCTTTCTTTTTTTTTAATTTAAAAAGATATTCTAGCTCCTTTGCCTTTTTGTATAAATTTGAGAATAATCTAAAATTGCTAGGACTTTAATAGCCATTGTGTTACACTTGTATATCAATTTGGGGGAAATTGACATCTCCGCCATGCTGGCTCTTCTGGTCCATGAACCCAATGTGTCTCCTATTTCTTTAGTATTCTCCCAGCAGCATTGAATATTGTTCAGCATACAAGTCCTGTATGTGTTTTGTTTTCAAATTTATACCTAAGTATTTATTTTTCTGAGAAATTATAAATGGCGTTGCATTTCAGCTTTATTTCCACATGCCGGTTGCTTATAGAAGTGCAATTGCTTGTATGTATCGTGCATTGATACTGAGCTGTCGTTATTTATACGAGTTTATTTCAGATTACTTGAGATTTGCTACGTAAACAACCATGTCAGCTGCACACAGAGTCAGTGTATTCCTTCCTTTTCCATCTGTATGATTTTTATTTACTTTTCTTACCTTAATTGTACTAGCTAGAATCTAGAACGTCCAGTAAGATTGGTGAAAGACGAAATTGTTTCTCCCTCCCGAGCTTAGGAGGAAACCATTCAGCTGACAACTGAATGATTTTTCTTACTGCCAGGAAGAGGTAGAAGCCCAAACTCCCCACCTGATGACAATCTTAGGTGGGCTCCTTACTGGCTGTTGAGGAGGATTGTCTCAGGTTCCTGCCATCTCAGCAGGGTCTTGGGTGTCTTGCTACCACCTTGCAAGACTAGGAATCTAGGATCCTTCCACACTCGCTGATGCTGCTATGGGTGGGGACGAGAATCACAGTCTTTTTCATGATGTTTGGCTGGGGCAGGGGAAGTTGTTCTCCTGCTGTTCTGGACTTTCTTTTTTCTATTCATTTGACTAAAGATTTGAGGCTTTTTCTTGGGGATGCATTTTCTTTCTTTCTTTTTTTTTTTTTTTGATTCACATCAAATGTCTTGATGTGGCTACTGAATTATTTGATTTCAAATTTGGGATATAAAAGGCAAAAAGAAATCCCGAGGAATTTACCACTACGTCATTCCTCCATCCTGAGGTTTCCAGGCAATTCCCCTTTTCTCATCTTTCACTCTTCCTGTATTTTATAGATAAAACGTGTAGAGATTTTAGTTGTACTCAACAGGAGGAATAGAGAAAAGTACACCTATTCCATTTTCTTGAAAGCAGTTCTCTCGTTGTGGTTTTGACTTGTACTTCCCTAATGCCTAAGAATGTTGAACACCTTTCCATGTTCTGATATGCCACTCTTCAGTGGAACCCAACTATTATTTAAATTCCTCTCAACTTTCTGATGATCGTATGTCCTCCCTTATTAACTACAGATTTCTTCCTTCTCTAAGAAAATTGAAGTCATCACATGGAAATTCCCACCAATTTCTGACACCAATTCCAGAAACTCATCTCAAACAGCCCCCTTCTACCTGTTCTCCTGCACGGGGTCCTATCTCTTTCTCAGAACTCTGCACAACTAATTATTGCACAACTAATAATTAACATTATTCACTAATTACTCCTTTTCAGTCAATTTTTTGCATTAACATTTAAATTTGTTCAATTCTTTCTTTGCTAAACAAAAGCACACAAAAACTTCCACTCCCCTTCATCTTACCTTATTTCTTTCTTCTATCTCTTCTAAAATTCTTAAAATAATCATCTTTTTTCCCAGTCTGCCTTCTTTTCTCTTCCTCTCACTCAAACAGCTCTTGCTCAGATCAAGAGTCACCAAATGCAGTGGACAGCTTTTAGTCCTTGCCTTTATCTGACCATTCTTTCCTTCTGGAAATCCCCTCCTCCCACACTCCTGAGCACCCTGACTCCAGGTTTTCCTCCCACTATTTTGGATCCTCATTCTGTCTCCTCTGCAGATACTTTCTCTCTTAACAGGCTGTTAAATATATTGGAGTTATTCAAGATCTGGTCCAATCTCCTTTCTGTTCAGTTATAATCACTCTAAAAAGTCTCACACAGAACCACAGCTTTGGTTATCAACCCTATAGCAAAGACTTAAGCATCTATATTCTATCCAGACTTCACTGAGCTCCAAATTTGTATATTTAATTGCTTTCTCTACTTCCCCATTCACTGTCACCATAGCACATCAAACACTGTCCTCTGTCTCCTATTCAAACCAGACTGAACGCATGATCTTTCCCCATAAACAGAGTCACCTTCCAGTATTCTTTTTCCCTTTTCCACTGACACTATCACAGTCCAAGTGATCACCATCTACCACCTGGCTGTCCATCAATAGTTTTTAATTGGTCTCTCTGCATCCACTCTTTCTACTAAAGACTGTTCTTTATGCCAGAATACTGAAGCATATAATGGATTATACTAGCCTTTGCTTGTACTCTTCCAGTGCCTTTCCATTGTGCAAGGTCCCAAATCCTTCACCAGGCATATCATGGATTATATGGTCTGGTCTCTTCTTCCAGTCCAGCCTCCTCCCATACCCCTCTTTCCTTTTCATTTATGGCTGGATGTGGTAGCACATACCTGTAATCCTAGTAACTTGAGAGATCCAGGCAGGAGGATTTGAAGCCAGCCTCAGCAACTTAAGGCAACTCTGTCTAAAAATAAAAAATAAAAAAGGGCTGAGTATGTAACTTGGTGGCAGAGTGCTCCTGGGTTCAATTTCCAGTGATTGTCAATTAGTGCCTCTCTCATCAAAGACCTAGGAATTAGACCGGAAACCCTGCATCTGTAGAAGAAAATGTAGGCCCAACACTCATATGGATCAGCTCAGGAACTGACTTCCTTAACAAGACTCCTAAGGTGCAAGAAGTAAAATAAAAAATCAATAAATGGGGGGCTGGGGATGTGGCTCAAGCGGTAACACGCTCACCTGGCATATGCGGGGCACTGGGTTCGATCTTCAGCATCACATAAGATAAAATAAAGATGTTGTGTCTGCCAAAAACTGAAAAATAAATATTAAAAAATTTAAAAAAATAAATAAATGGGATGGCATCAAATTAAAAAGCTTCTTCATAGGAAAGGAAACAAAATATATCAATTAGAAAGGTGTGATTTTCTTCAACCTCAGCAATACTAAGGAGCAGAGAATTGGAGGAGAGGCTACCTCCTACTATAAAGATGAACATGCCCTGCTCCAGGACCTGGAGTTAGAGTTAGGATACCACTCTGCCCATAACTCTCATTTCCAAATCTGTCCTTCATCCAAGGTGCTCCTTGGATACTTCTACTACTGCTTGTCTGATGATTCTGTCCTCTGTCTCCTATTCAGATCAATGAGCAACCTAATGGACCCTGGCATTAGGCCATGAATTCCTTATCAGCATTGCTTCTATGGCACAATCACGCTGAAGCATACTGCTTGGTAAATGCAAGACACAAGTCACAGGATAATGTCCCCCTACACCCTGACACTCAACCCCTAGAATCTCCTCTTCTTCTGCCTCCCCACCTTTCTATTATCTAGTTGGTTTATGGTATTGTCAAAATAACCATTTCATTGTGGATATTCTCTATTTTTGTATTCAATGTTAAATTGTCTATTTCTCTTTTCAATTCTGTCAGTGTTTGCTGCATCGGCTTTGGGGTTGTGTTGTTAGGTGTTTGTATTTTTACAATGAGTATATCTTCTTGATGGATTGATGCTTTTATCACTACATGATTCTCTTTGTGTCTGCTAAGGCTTTTAAAATTATTATTTGTTCTTTTTAGATATATACATAACAGTGGAGTATATTTTGACATATTATACATACATGGAGTATAACGTCCCACTCTTGTGGTTATGCATGATATGGATTTTACAGCGGTCATGTATTCATATCTAAACATAGGAAAGTTAAATCCAATTTATTCTACTATTTATTTTTGCCACCAAGTCTAGTTAATCTGATATTAGTATAGCCATTCCAATTTTTTGGTTTCTGTTTTTATGGTATATTTTTTCCCATCTTTTTAACTTCAACCCTCAACTTAAAATATGTCTCTTTTAGATATCATATGACTGTATCATGTTTTAAAGTCCATTCTAGCAATCTCTGCTTTATATTGAGAGTATTTAATTCATTTACATTTAATATAATTACAGATAATATAGGATTAATGCCTTCTATTTTGCTATTTGTTTTCTATATGTTCTGTGTCTTTTTTGTTTCTCTATTCCCCCATTACTGATTTTCTTTTATACAAAGTATATATTTTCTGATGTGCCATTTTAATTTCCTTATCATTTCTTTTACTGTATATTTTCTTTGGGGTTTCCCTAGCCATTACAATTGACATCTAACTTATAATAAGTACTTCAGATAATACCAACTTAATTTTAACACTTTACAAAATCTTTGTCTTTATAGATCTCAAATTACCCCTTCCCCATCCACACTTTTGTGGTATTATTGCTGTACAAATTGCACACTTTGGATACCCACCAGTGTAGGTTTATTATGGCTTTAACAGTTGCTTTTTAAATCAACTAGAGTAAAAAGTTACATAGAAAATATACATGGAACACTGTCTTTTATATTTATCTATGTAGTTTCCTTTGCTTGTTTCTATGGACTGAATTATATATCTCCCCTGCTCCCCAAATTTATATATTAAAACCCTAATCCCCAATATGTTTATATTTGGAGAATATTATGAATTCTATCACATAATTAAGGTTAAGTGATGTCATAACTCTGAAGTCTTAGTCTGATAGAATTGGTGGCCTTATGAGAAGAGTTAGGGGGGGGGATGTTATTCTTTGTTTCTGTTAGGTGAGGACACAGCAAGAAAGCAACCATTTATAAGCCAAAAAGAGAGTCTTTACCCAAAACCACTCTAACTATGTTGGCACCCTGAAATGTCTACATTCCAGAACTGTAAAAAAAATTAATTTCCATTGTTTAAGCACCCAGTATGTGATAGTTTTTTTTTTTTTTTTTTGCAGCCCAAGTTAGATACAAACTTAGATACCCAAGTTTGTTCCTGGATTCTAGTTAATACACAGATGACCCTTCATTTCTGCCTTGGAGAACTCCTTTAATATTTCTTTGCAGGGAACTGGCAATGACTTCTCTGGTATTTTTGTTATTTGTTTTGCTGTTGTTGTTAATTTCTTTCTAATTTTGGAATTTCTTAATTTCTCTTTTGGTTTTGAAGGATAATTTATCTTTTTTATCTTTCATCATGTTGAATATGTTATTTCATTGATTCCTGCTTCCATGACTTTTGTTGAAAAAATTAACCATTAATCTAACTGAGGATACTATTTATGTGATGAGTTGCTTCTTTAAAGAGTCTCTCTTTTTCTTTATCTTTTAACAGCTTGATTGTGATTTAATCTCTCAGCTTTTCCTACTTGAAGTTCATTGGGGTTTGGGGATGTGCAGATTAATTTTTTAAAAGTTGTCAAAATTTTGACCATCATTTATTCAAATATTCTTTATTCCCCTCCTCTCTCTTTTCTCTTTTTGGAACCCTCATTATGTTCATGTTGGTATCCTCAATGGTGTCTCAGATCAAAATCTTTCTTCTTTCTGTTCATTACACAAAAATTATCCGATGACCTATCTTCAGGTTCCTTTATCCATCCTGCTCAAGTATTCTATTGAGCTACAGCTTTCATTTCTGCTATTGCATTTTTTAACTTTATAATTTCTATTTTTTAAAAAAATAATTTCTCTTTATTGATATTGTATACTTGTTGAGTCATTAGTCCTCTAGTTTTCTTTAGTTCTTTGGATGATTTCTTCTTCTTCTCCTCTTCCTCCTCCTCCTCTTTCTTCTTCTCCTCATTATTACTATTATTATTATTATTTTGGACTGTGGATTGAACCCAGGAGGCACTTTACCTTTGAGTTACATCCACATCTTTTTTTCTTTTAAGACAAGCTATCACTAAGTTGCCGAGGCTAGCCTTGAACTTGTGATTCAGCCTCCCAAGTAGGATTATAGTAGTCTGAAGCTTCTTAAAGCACAGTTTCTATTGACTAGGCTTTTCTTATGTAAGAGACATATTTTTTGTTTCTTTCTTCTTTGCACATATCATAGTTTTCTATTTAAAATGAGATTCAGAAATTTTCTTTCTTTTCTTTTTTTCCTTTATTCTATGTCTGTCTGTCTGTCTGTCTATCTATCTATCTATCTATCAATCCATCACTGGGCATTGAACCCACAGCTTCATGCATGTTCGGCAAGCACTCTATCACTGAACTGTATCACAAGCTGTTTTTATTTTTATTTTTGACACAGAGTCTCTCTAAGTTGCTCAGACTAGCCTAGAACTAGATCCTCCTGCCTTAGCCTCCCAAGTAGCTGGGATTACAAGCATGCATAACCATGCCTGACAGCAATTTTCTTGAATAAATACTTCCCAGATAGTTGCAGAACTTTGACAGGGTTATGAAAACACTTATTTTTGTTGATTTTTTGCCAACATTATCATGATTTTGTGGAACAGAAGATTTTCAGAGGTTCTTACTCCAAATCATCTCTGTTGACACCACATGGTAGTTTGAACTAACTTCCACCATAGCACTTGTCACAAGTGGCAAAGCATGACCTACATTATTCCCCTATTAGGCTATGAGCTCCTCTAGGGTAGGGACTGCGTCTTGTTTACTCCTTATCCTCCCCTCTAGTACAAAGAACTGTGCTTGAAAAACATCAAGATGCTGTTGGAAGAAGGAATAATTGAACCTCCAAAAAAGGTAATCATTGAGCAGTTTGTATGTGGTGGAGAATCCTAGAAAAGCTATTCTT
Source organism: Callospermophilus lateralis (assembly GCF_048772815.1). Lineage (NCBI taxonomy): Eukaryota > Metazoa > Chordata > Mammalia > Rodentia > Sciuridae > Callospermophilus > Callospermophilus lateralis. The sequence goes on along the minus strand of NC_135319.1, from coordinate 54,529,306 downwards.
GCATTTCTATCTAGATTGTTCTGGGCACTTCTATTCTGTTGTGTCACTTATAATAGGGTGCCTTGAGGCAGTTTTCATAATCATTTGGAGCCTCAGGTTTTTTATATATGCAATGCAGATAATAAAACTGAAGATCATAATATTGTGATCCTAGTATTTCTCAGAGGATCAGATGTGTTGACACATGTAAAACCCATAACAAAGTGTCAGCTACTGCTGCTTTATAATTATGAGTGTTTTGTCTTCTTGATTTTCCTAACTTCAGGGAATCCTTAGTCACTTTCTGTTTAACTTGAGCAAGGGTTTGGAAATGCACCTGCCAATAACAACTGATGAACAATGGTTTCTGTCGCTTACTAATGAGTGGGAGCTTCCATGAAGGCCTTTTGTAAAACTCAGGAGGACTGAACATCCGAGGTTTTCCATCCCTGGGGCTCATGCTTAGATAGTTCTATGAACAGAAAACACCTGCTCTCTAGTGATACTGGCCACGTGTAGAGAGAGGGGTTGAAAGGTGATTTTCCCATGGTAATTGGGGCATTAGAACTAAGGGAAAGGGTGCAATCCTGAGATTTATCTAGAGAGAAGCAACCCACAGATTTGTAAAGCAAAGCCGAGGGGATCTGAGACCTTCTGGGATGGGAATTCTGGGGAGAGAGGCTTATCTCCATGTCCTACTTTAAACATTTGATAGGGAAAATTATGCTGGGATCTCTCTAATTTATACCTTTTGATATGGTTTTTCTCAAAGAAAATTCTTCAGGATATTTTTTTAAGTTTAAAAGCAACTGATCTAATTCAATTCATAATTAGATAAATGAAAATGCAGCCCCAGAAAATTTTGCTGACGTACCCATAGTCACACAGAAAGGGAGTAGCAAAGCTGGGGCTCGCTCCACAGTAGGTGTCTGTTGTGACTGGGAGTCCAGGGTTCTTTCCATCTCGTCTGCCACCTCCCTGCTAAGCCACCTCCCATAGCACCTGAAAAAAAAAAAAAAAAAAAAAACATTCACTGATTTGAATCATAGGATATCCTCACTTTGTAGATAGGTTGTTTCCAAGAATAGACATATCTGCCATATGCAGGATAAAGAGGGTGTGTTTCCAACTCAGGCTCTGGGGTGAACTGAGGCACCACTTAACCTGTGCATGTCTCAGTTTTTCCATCTGAAAAATGAGACTCTGAATCCACTTTCTCCTTGCCTCCTTTGGTTTTTCTGGGGATGACTACTACAAAGGATGTGAAGAATTTTTCATTATAATTTTCCTCAGTTCACATGTCCATTAAGATCCTTGTCAATTGCTGATGTTCATGGACTTGTTTGGTTTAGATAACCACAGCCCTAACTCTCTGGTCAGAGGTTTATCCTCATTCTGATTCTTGAACTGTCAAAAAAAAAAAAAAAAGATTGTGCTGGAGTGACAGGAAGTTTGTCACTCTCTTCCACTCCTAGAGGATAGACATCATGTGATGTGGACGTCTCCACCTAGGATCACTCTCTTCATCTCCTGCCAATGTTTCCTAATACTCACTGGATTCAGAAACCTAAGAGGCATCTATAATAACTCCTACCAAAGACTGGTTTGTCTTCCTCATCTTAGCATATGGTAATTCCAGAAACCTAGAAGCCATTCTTATGGTCTTCCATGCCTTCAAACCTGATGCAGTTTACAGGTAGAAATTGTATTCTTCTTATCAATATCCATACTGCCCTCCTCCACTATTTAGCACCTATGCCACTTGGTGGTTAAGACTGACTATGTCTCCACCTTCATTTGCCCATGCAAATTATAGTCTTCAGGTTGCCTGGTCCAAACTGCTCCTGAAACCTTTCTGACATTTGCACAGGTAGGCTTCTTATAGGGACTGTATCCAGGGGTATGGAAAACAAGAATCTGAACGTGATTCTTAAAAGCTTTGTCATCCACAATACTCTTCCAGTGAGTTTAATTCAGTAAAATTGATGAGATTAGGAAGCTTTCATCTTTGTCTCTGTGTGATTGTTCCAGTAACTTCTATTTAAGCTAATGAATCCATCAGCAACTGGGGATTAATGAGGGTACAAAGACAACAATCAGATCCACTTTCCGGGCATCAGGAATTTGTCTAGACATCATCTAATGAAGTCCGAGCTCAAGATTTTTGTTTTATGACTACTGGGAATGATGCTTGTTCTCCTCCAAGTGAAAGAAATTAAACTCACAGTCATATCTGTACCTTGTTCTTGAAGTTATCTGGTAGTCATTAACAAAGTCAGCATTAGGATAAACTGGCACCTAGAAGGTGGAAGAGACAAGGGCCAGGACCTAGGATCATAGAAAAGAAGCCTAGAGTCCTGATCGAACCTCACCTGAAGCCTGGATTCCACCATACTTATCATTTGAGTAAGTCTGTTAATTTCCTTTATTTAAAAAGACAATTAAAACACTGGTTTTTCTGTGAACTAAAAAAAAAAAGCATCCAAAATGACAAATTATTTAAATCATTAGCTAGTCATGTAATGTTTCCAAAATCATATAATAAATCTGTTAGCATCTCACCATTCCCATCACTGCCAGCTAATCCAAGGCAGCTGTGTGTCTGGTCTAGACTATGGTACAGCCCCCATTTTACCTTCTTATCTCTGCTGTTGGGCCCTTTAATGTCCCTCCACACAGCAGCCCATTGATAGTTAAAAACGGAAACCAGTTCTGGGTACTTTCCTGACGGAACTTTTCTAAGTCTTTTGCTTGCTCTTAAAATGACCCCAATTTCCCTTCTCTGTTCTCCCTGTCACTGCTCTGACCCTGGTGGTTAGACATGGCACCTGTGTCTCCTGTTGCTTCCTTTATTCTCTCTTCCCCAGCCTCATGCCTCCTTATGTTCCCTCAGCAGCAAAGGTCTTTTCCCCCTTGCTGTTCCTGCTGTCTGGAACACCGTCCCTCTCACCCTTCACTCAACTACTTTATTTCAGCCTTTAAGTCACAGCTCAAAGTCACCTTCTCAAGGAAATCTTTCCTGACCCCTCTCCCAGTTACTCTTTGTCCTCTGCAGTGCTTATCTCAATTTGTTATGACCTTTCTTATGCATTGACTTGTTTATTGTCAGTATGTAAGCCCGGAGGCCCTTGGCTGTCTTGTTTAAACTGTGTCCCTGACTTAGAGCTAGGCTTAACAAATATTTATTGCACTGCTGTTGAATGTTGTTGGACACCTGTAGCAAGGTGCTCCCAGAGCAACACCCAGTGATGGGACGAGGCTTGACGTGGAGATCTGCTGGTCCGAGTCCAGTGATAAAGCTGGAAACCTTGGTGTGAGTCATCTGGGAGGTGAGTCAGGTGCTGGGGAGTGCAGGACGGCAGCTAACAGTTGCTTTGGCCAAACAGACCTTGACTTCAGCAGCATCAGCTTCACTGGGGAGTTTTTAGAACTGCAGACTCTCAGTTCCTGCCCCAGACCCAAGCAACCAGAGTTTGCATTGAGCAAGAACTCCCATGCAGTTTTGGTTTGTGAAGTGCTGCTCTTTACGCCAGCACTGTTATCTGAAAGTCCCTGGGCCAGGAGTTAAATGCTTTCACATTTACTGTATGACCTTGAACAGTATTTTTATTCTCTTTCTGTTTTAATCCCTCTATTACAAGACCTGGACCTATTATTTTGTAAATGATATCATGGTGATAAAGTAGGATGCCTTGGGCTGAGGCTCTCCTGCTGGTCTGTGGCCTTTGGAATTGGGACAAAGCCAGAGGACAAATGAGGGTTATTGAAGAAGAAATTAATGTGTGTGTGTGTGTGTGGGGGGGTATATATATGTATGTATATACATACATAGCCTCAGAGATGACTCAGAGTAAATCTCAGCTAACTTACCTTAATGAAATGGAAGTGTTTGTAATACCCCTCAAATGGAATGTTTTTCAATTCTAGCTGTTCCCCAGGAGTTTAAAAAATTCCTACACCCAGTCAGTCCTCCATATCTACTATAGCAGAATCTCTGTGGGAGGGACCTGGACACTTGTCATCTGCATCTTTGTGCTGCTCAAGTTTTAAGAACCACACAAACTACCTGGGGAGGGGGAATCCTTAAAATGCAAATTCAGATTCAGGTCTAGAAGGGTCCTCTTTTTTTTTTGTGGGAGTGGAACAAACTCAGAGATAAGAAATTTGCTCAAAAACACATTTGCTAAAGAATAAGTTATTTAATGACACTTTTGAAATCAAGTAAGGAAAGTTAGGAAGATGTAACTTAGGACCATTGCTGTAAATAGAGGTAAAGGTTCTCCCACCTTCTAATAGTACCACAGCCTGGGAATCATACTTTTAACACAAGTGCCTTTGGAAGATATTCCAGATCCAAAAGATTTCACTGACCTAACAGGATTTTCACTGGAGACAGACCAGGGTGATGGGACATTGCCTGGGGGATGGTGGAGGATGAGCAATCCCATCAGATAGTGAGGGAGGGGACAGGGGTTATGCGGAACTAACTTGGTAGCATTTTGTAAAAACTGGAGTTTACAAGGAAGTACACTGAGGGGCCTAGGAAAAAGGTTCAGGAGCCCGACTACAGTTTGGCAAATCAGAAACTTGTCATATAGAGTAAGTGGCAAATCTTGGACTCATGCCCAGGTTTTTCCCCTGGCACCAGAACCTAAGTGCTTCCCAAGCTGCCTCCTGCCTCTTACCCAGAAGGGCCAGGGAGTTGCCTGTGTTCAACAGCTGCAGAGGGAAGGGCAGCTGAGCCCAGGGTGCTGCCGGGAGACACAATGGAGGCCATTGTCAGAGAGCTGGATGAACAGAGGGGAGAACAGGTGTGTGGTGTTGGAGTCAGGGAGCAGCTTCAGAGGGGAGCAGCCAAGTTCTCACAATGAAGGGGAGAGGGAAGATTTAGGAATTGTGTCTTTGGCCTTCACTCAGGGCGTTTCCAGCACTCGTTGCCTTAGAAACGTTGCTCACCATCACTAAGTGCCATTTATTGTACTTCTGCCCAAGGCACAGACTGCTTCTCCAGGCACAGTACCTGAAATGACCTGCAGCCCCACAACCCAGAGTTTAAAGTATGGTTCCCACAGGTAACCTCAGCATAGGGCATAGTCATTCCTAGTTTCCTGATAATTAATCCAAGGTCAGGGAAATCCAGGGAGTGTGCCCACGTCTCACATTTAAACAAAGAAAAAAACTGCGACACAGGTCTCCCAAACAAATCCTGGGGTGTGGGGAAGGCTTTGGAGGTTTGCACTGGCTCCACTTTCAATGGCTGTTCCATAGGCAGAGAAAAGGGCACTCCATGGGTGCCTGTCTGGGACCCTTCTGGACAGTGGGCTTGCAATGTCGTTTCTTTCAAGGAGAGATGCAGAATTCTGTCTTCGCTTGAGGTAGAAAAAGCTAGACGTGAGGCTTCCTCACTAAGAGCAGACAAGATCCCGCAGGAATCAACAGCCCCACCCGCGGCGCCAGCCAGCAGCGCTACCAGGAGGCTTTTCTGAGCGCTGGGAGTTTCTCTTGTAGGCACTTCCAGGGCTGGTGACTCAGGATGAATCTATCCTTGAGAGGGCACTGCCACCTTGTGGTAGCCGCTAAGCACTGCACTTCCTTGACCTGTCAGGGGAGTATATATAGGTCTCAGATCTTTGCTTTCCTCCTCTCCTCTTCTTCTAATTTGACAGGACAGATAGTAACAATATTTACTCTGATTGGGAACATCAGAAGCGAGGCACTTGTGGTGAGAAGGAGAGAAAGCTTGTATTTGAGCAAAATCTCATCACTTTTGTGACAACCAAAATATATAAATAAATGAGGTCAATCTTCTTGCTGTTGAATTTATTTATGGAAAATTTTCAGAATCTCTTTTACCTTTAAGAAGGAATATAGATATGGTTTAGACAATATTTGATATTTATTTATTTTTTTGCTCCCCAATTAGATGTATAGCCCCTTTCCTCCTAGGGAAAAATGTCCCAGCAAGAAGATGAGGTGTCTTGGGGGATATTAGTCTACTGTATTTATATTTCTTTGCTAAAACACTTAAATACATTCTAGAATCAACTACTTAGAACATGAGAAGGTCTTAGGAGTCTAATTTCACACCTTTTAAGTTGGAGTTTGTACAACCCTGCTGGTCTGTGACCTTTGGAATTGGGGCGAACCCCCTGGAACACTAGTGCCACTTGTGCAGAACAAGTGGCACTGGGTGCTCCAGGGGTTGAAGGGCACCCATCAGGCTCTTGCCTTCCCCCCATGGTCAACTGTTTTAAACTATGAGCTCTAACAGAACGTTGCATTAATTTCCTAGCATTGCTATAAGAAAATACAATAGATGGGGGGGGGAGGCTTAAACAACAAAAATGTACGTTCTCCACAATCTTAGAGGATGAAAGGGTGAGGTGAAGGAGCTGACAAGGTTGGTGTCAAGGAGGCTCCCTCCTGGGGTTGCATTCCGCAGCCTTTTCACTGTCTACTTATGAGGTCTTTGGGAAAGGGGGAGGAAGAGAGTGCCCTTCTGTGGTGTCTCTCCCCTTAAGGACACTCTCCTGCAAGATCAGGGCTCCGCCCTCTGACCTCCTTTAACTTTACTTGTTAGAGACCTCAAACCAGCTACAGCTACACTGGGGATCAGGGCTTCCATGGTGAATTCTGGGGGCATATAAATACTCTAGTCATAACAAACACCTTGTTCAAAAAGACAATTTTGATATTTTAGAACCTTTTGTCCTTGTCAGAGCCCACTGAGACTGGGGAGACAGGATGGGTCAAAGAGGGTCCTCAGCTCCCAAAGCCACCCAGCCAGGGGACGACAGGGCCAGAGCTTGTTCATACCAGGAGAGCGCATGCATGTGGCCTTTTTCTGGTAGGAGAAAGAATCTAGGAAAAATTGTTCTTAGAAATAATGGTGGTTATTTAAGCCAGCCTCAGCAAAAGCAAGGTGCTAAGCAACTCAGTGAGACCCTGTCTTTAAATGAAATAAAAAATAGGACTGGGGATGTGGTTCAGTGGCCAAGTGCCCCTGATTCAATCCCTGGTAAAGAAAGAAAGAAAGAGAGAGAGAGAGAGAGAGAGAGAGAGAGAGAGAGAGAGAGAAAGAGAGAGAGAGAGAGAGAAAGGGAGGGAGGGAGAGAAGGGAAGGGAAGGGAAGGGAAGGGAAAGGGAAGGGAAGGGAAGAAAAGAAAAGAAATAATGGTGGCATTTAAGTTCTCAGGTCAAATCCCATAATTATTATTATCATCGTTGTTATTTGTGGTACTGCGGATTGAATCCAGGGGTGCTCTACAACTAAACTATATTTCTAGCCCTTTAAAATTTTTTTTTTTTTATCTTGAGACAGGGTCTCACTAAGTTGTCCAAACTAACCTCAACCTCAGCTTCCTCAGCTGACTTCTCCCACTCCCCAAATAGCTGGGATTATAGGTGTGTACCACTGAGTCCTGCTCCAAACCCCAGAATTTTTTTTGTACTATGGATTGAATCCAAGTGCTTTCCCACTGAGCTGCGTCTCCAGCTCTTTTTATTTATTTTAAGACAAGTTCTCACTAAATTGCCAGGGCTGGCCTCAGACTTGGGATCCTCCTGCTTCAGCCTCCTGACTCTCCAGTATTGCAGGCGTGTGCCACCATGCCCAGTCAAACCCCAGAAAATTTTAAAAATCCAGAATGGGCCTGAAATGGGATATGCATTTAAAGTCAGGACAATTCGATTGTGAACCAAGTTCACAGTGAAGCTCAGTGTTCATGTTTCATTTATCTGGAAAGAAGGGAAAAAGTTTAGTTTTGAGGTAAGGACTTGCAGAGATTCTGAAAGAAACTTTGGATTATCTTGAAGGCCCTTATTATTATGCCTGATTTCACTTCTTTGGACACAATTGCACCATAATTCCTATTTTTGACTTCCTACCCATTTAGCACATTTTTTTTTTTTCAGATGCCATGACAAGGTAAAGAGGTGACGGACGTTTTCCTGAGGTAACTGGCAAGGATCTTCCCAGGGTCTCATCCTGTCGCCCACGGTGTCAGGCTAACAGCAGCTGTTCACTAAATAGGTATTGGGTGAATCCATGAACAAGAGCTAAGTGACAGAGACAGGGATAATGGGGTCACATGGATACTGTTTTTACAAATGAGGAAGTGATTGCTGACGGTGGCATTTGCTGGAGCCTGGCTTGCCTGGTTCGGGTAACCCACCTCTTCCTGTGGCCTTTTCCAAAAGCATTCTGGAGGTCTGTGGATAAGCACTTTCTTTCCGTAGAGCAGGATGGGCTGAGCCAATGGCCTGGAGTGTGGTGAGGCCTCAGGGGGCGAGTCTGGAAGGCTCCTCAGGACTCTGTGATGACGCCCGGAGCCCTCAGGTTCTGACGATGCGGCTCTGGCACAGCCTCTGTTGCTTTCATCCTTCCTGACTTCTCGGGGCTCAGGTCTCTCTCCTCTTCCTTGTTTTCCTTTCCATGTCGTGGCCGCAGTTCTCCTGGGGTGCAGGGACTTGGGAAAACACAGTGGTGCCAGTGGCTGATAGTGTGTGTTGGGGGGACCATGCTGGTGTGCTTCCTCCAAACCCAATGTGTCTGTGTGTGGGGACAGGGCACCCTGCTAGCAGGTGGCATTGAGGAGACGCATGAGTGAAAGCAGGAAAGAGACTTAGGGGTTCCCAAGGAAGGATCCTGAATGGCTTCACAGGAGCCTGAGGGGGAGACAAGAAAGCAAAGGAAATGGTGGTGGTGGGCTTTCTTCAAATCAGATGCCCGCAAGTGGCCAGGAAAAAAACAGAGGGAGTAATGCATTTTTTCTTTATGTTTTTCTGATTGTAGAAGTGATTTATGTTCATTAAACCAAAACAAAACAAAACCAAACCAATAACAGAGTCTGAGGGCTGTGAATCTGCCCTGGGCGTTGGTAGAATACAGTGGGCCTGAGAAGGTTCTAGGTCTTTGGAGGCTGTGGCTTAACATCTATCAGGTCGTGGCCAACTGCCAGTGATGAGCAGGAGGCTTTGATTCCTGTCCAAGCTCAGCATCTGTGCCAAGGGCCTGCAGGGAGGTGGACGTCCGGTGGGACTCAGCCACTTTCTTTGTCCCACTTGCCTCAGAGGGAGCCGAGTTCTGCATGCACAGTAGGGTGGGGTGCTAGAGGAGGCAGGAAGGAGGGCACAGGAGAGGCCCTACATGCAGTGCCCGTTCCACAGGGACCACGAGATCCCAAAAATGCTTTGGGACCTGCTCTAGAGGTATCAAGCTTCCCTAAAGCCATTTCATGCCTGAGGTTTGGAGTTGTGGGCAGACTCGGGGCTTTGAAAGTAAAATGCTTCCGTAGGGCTTTGGTCATCTCCATGGGCTGCTGCTAAGCCCTTCCCACCTCCTCCAACCAAAGCCAGGGTACAGAGAGGCCTCAGCCCACCCTCCCTCTTCCAGCAAGCCTCCAGGGGGGCATGGCTTGAGCTGAAAGTGTCCCTGGCTTCAGCCTGGCCAACCTGCCTTCCTCCCCACTTCTTCTCTGAGCACACGTGAGGATTTTGATCTGTTTGGCTCTCTTCCCTTCTCTTAGAGACCCAGGCCTGGCCTTTGAAAAACGCTGACACTGTCTACTTTTGCTGTGTCTTCAGCATCCTCTTGTCTACACCCCTTCTCTGGAAAGGGTCATCTCACCCTCTTCTCTCAGCCATGCTTGGAGGTTAGTGTCTCCAGGGGTGGAATGAATGGCAGGTCCCCAACAAAGACTGATGGGCTGTGGGAGGTGGGTCAACATCTCGGGCCCTGGACCCCATCACTTTCCTGGGAATCTGTTCAGCCAGTGTGAGTTCAACTCTGGTTTAGACACTGTGAGTTTCCTTTCTTGCCATCATTCCAGAGCCTAGGACAAAAGTGCTTTGGGGGATCCTGGAGTGTGCCAGGGGCATTTTATTTCCATAGCATCTGGCAGAGGGCATGGTAGAAGAAACGGTGCTTTGGAGAGGCTGCCGCTTCTCCCCTCCCCACCTGATTTTGCAAAATAAAAGGATGATCCCCTGTTTTGTGAAAACTTCCTTTCAGTTATGGATATGTGGTTTGATTTACTGAATGTGCAAAGCTGAGAGGCGATCTTGGTCCACAGGGACCCCGAATGCTGTTCACATGACCACTCCCACCCCCATCCCTGGACACTTATCTATTTGTCCCCTCCATTTGATGGGATGGGGCTTTCTTCTTGCTTCCAGGGACCTGGACCACCTGCTCTTCCACTGTTAGGCTTCTCATATGGCCCTTCATCACCCTGCTAATTGTTACCATCTTCCTCTAGAGCAATGGGTCCACCCAGGACTGGGCTCTTGCCACACCTTTCCCCTGAAGTTCTGGCTCTGTGGGAGATGCATCCATACATACATCCAGAGATAAATGGGGACCCCTGCATTAGTGTCACAACCCAGAGGCACCTGCGCTGTACAGACAACGCATGAGCTGCCACTAACTGGAGAGTCTATGTACTGTGCAAAGGGAAGAACCGTCCTGAGCTCTGCACCCCGTCACTATGGAGGAAGGCAAACTGGTGAGGCCTCATCTTCTGACATCTGGAGCTTTACATAAATTATTCAGATTTTAAAATATTGGCAACTAATCCCCATTTTTAAGCAGTATGCAGGCCAAGCCCCATAGATCCAGGAGCTGGCTCTGACTGATGTGTGCTGGTGGCTAACTCCCAGGGAGTACTTGACATGCAGATAATTTTCTGGCTCTATCTGTGCAGACAGGTCACCATTACTGTCATCTCATTTCATCAGCTGAGATACAGATGCAGGGACAGGGTAAGTCACTGATGTCACATCAGGATTTAAGAAGTGGTGTTGGAATGCTGGAAGCCTGAGTCCAGCTCCCATAAGCAAACCTCAGGGGTTTTCTCCTTTCCATGGAAGACTCAGAGTCCCAAAGGGCCTGGTCAAAGCTTATACCAATAGCTGTGTTTTAATGGGCATTTTCTATGAGCGTGGTGAATACGTGTTATGTTGTTCAAGCTTCATACAACCCTGCACGGCCATATTTATATCTTTATGTTAGGGGTCAGGCAACTCATGGGACAGAGAGTGACTTTCTCAAGGTCTCTTAGCCTTGGTGTGGGGGACATGATGACCATCTTTCCATGCAGCTTGGGGTCTCTCTATTCCTGTGTTCAACCTAGGGTCAGGCTCAACGGGGCCCACTGAGGTTGGTAGATGAGTGTCTGGGGCTTGGCTTCTGAGGCTGATGAACAGGATTCTAGGACAGGCTTTTGGCAGGATCTTGGTCCAGGGTGTCAGGAATGAGCCTGGGTCTCAGCAGTCCCTCAGAGAGATTCACTGGGCTCTGTCTTGCTTGCTCCTCTGTGGTGACAGGCACTGCCATATTCCCCCAGAGAACATCTCGCCACGCAGGGCATAGTTGATGGCATTGATCGTGGGCATCATTTTGGCAATGAGGGCAGGCACCTATTGTCACAGAAAAATCCAGGAAAGGTGCTTTGAAGCCTCTGCTTCTCCCCCTGGTCCAACTTAGATGCTCTAGTCTCCCCCACCCCCGCAACTGCTAATCATTTGTCCTTGGTTTGATTCTGCAGCCTTGGAGCTCCCCCTGACTAGCTGGCAGATGATGCATGATTCATAGAACCCCATAGGAATACACTTCCACTCAAAACCTGAGTGTCACCTTCTGATTATCTGTCCCTATCATCTCAGTCTCCTGTGGCCCAGGAGATGTGCATTATAAACACTCAAAGGAAGTGGCAAAGAGAGAGACTGATACAGAGGCCAGAAAGCCAATAGGAGATACGGGTGACACAAAGAAACACAAAACAATGGAGTGGATTCTAGCTTTGGGTCTTGGAAGTGGCCTTACCATTCGAAGTTTGGGGGAGAGGGAGCTCACATCCATGATGGTTGCAAATATATACAGGAGGGCATAGGGGCCCCAGCCGAGCAGCAGCAGCCTGACTGGCAGAGTGGTGTTCACCTGGGAAGAATTGTCACAGGAGGTGTCATTTCACTTAGAGTGGCCACAACTCTGGGTAGGTAGGGAGACGAGGTCTGTACTCAGGGGCTCTGAGCAGCCTGGACCAGGTTTCAGGAAGAAGCTAACCCTGAAGAGGAACTTGGGACCTGATGGGCCTCTCTGCCATTTAAGGCTGGGTGACACTAGGCCTGTTATTTAAGCTTATTTAATCTCAGTTGCCTTGTCTGTAAAATGGCCTAACAATATTTGACTTGCCTGAAGGCAGGTACTGGGGGTGAAGGAAAGATAATAACCTTCTTTCTAGGTCTCTGCTCTTTAAGAGGAATCCTGGGGCTGGGGATGTAGCTCAGTAGTACATTGCTTGCCTAGCATGCCTGAAGCCCTTGGTTCAATTCACAGCACTGGTGGTGGGAGGAATCCTGGGCTCTTAGGACTATGTGCATAAGGGTCCCAGGCTGAGCTGCCTTCAAACTTCAAGACCAGAACCAGCTTGCCATCAGCAGCTGTAGCCACCTGTCTGTATCAAAGATTTCACAGTATGAGAAATAACCAGAGAACAGGGCTGGTCTGGAAAGTGGGTGATGTTTAAGGACCACCTGGTGGCCACAAAGGGATTATAATATGATACCACACACGGCCACAAGGGGGCGCACAAATCAAGATCAAATTTCAGGATGTATTTGCCCTGTCATTGCTTTCTGGCATATATTCAGATGCTAAAAATTTGATGCAATATATCGCTGCCTATTTACTCATTGATATGTGTTTTTAACAGAGAAGGCAATTTAAATTGAAAGAGGACACATTTTCTTCAATGTTAGGTTTTGAAAATACGTTGACCAGGAGACATTTCTTTTTCTCTTGAATGGTCCCTCATTCTGCAGGGGGTGGGGAGGATGGGTGTTTAGGACTGATGGATTCTTCTGGGGAGAAGTTGAGGCTGAAGGAGAAATTGGAACCTCCATGGGAGACCATGTCATCTCCAGAAAACACTTAGCTTAGCCTGAGGTCCCTGGGCCCATGCATGGTGACTACAGCTGATGCTACCAGAGCTGGTGATTTAAAGTCAGTGGGGAAAATGGCAAAGTCACAAGGATAGTCTTATCTCTTGGCTGATCAAAACTTCAAGAAATTTGGTGACTTTGCATATTCAGACAGGTTGGGGTGAGCAGAGTGGAGTACAGCCTGGGAGGGAGAGGACACCAGTGCCAGAAGTGAGCTGTGAGCCAGGGATTTGGATTCTGGTCCCAGTGCAACCCCCACCCTCCTCCTGTGAGCTCAGAGGTATGTGAATGTCCAGCTAAAATCAATTTTTATAATCCCTTTCTAATTCACAAGAAAAATAATGAAGTAGCAGATTAAGCATCTTAATAAAATCGAGTATTTCTTTTAAGACTATAATTGAGCAATTGGGTGGCAGAGCCTAAGACCTGGGTCTGGATCTATCTCTGCTCTTTCTAGATGTGTGGCTTTGGGTGAGTTGTTTAGCTAACCTCCCTCTGCCTCTAACCTCAATCCAGTCAGTGACACAGGGAGAATAAAGCCTTCCTTTCTCAGAGAGTGGTCACAAAGATGAGCTGACAATGCATATAAAATAGTGCTAATACTTTTTTTAAAAAACCTTGGCTGCTTGTTATGACTCATTTGCTAAATTGTCCAGGTAACAAACTATAAAAAAAATGAACATTAATGCAGACATTCAGAAATGGCCAGGAGGGTTTATATTGAAGCATCATTTTTCTTGGACAAATGTGCTTGCAGGTGTGACTTTATGTTGTGGGTAACAGCCTGTGACTGTGATTAAATTAAACATCTCAAAGCAATTTAAAAGTAACATTTAAAGAGTCTGCAATTTTGTGCTAAGCCTCAAATCCTCTGGAAGAATTGAATGTAACAGCATGGATGGCATCCTGCAGGGAGACCTGGGCTTTCAGTGGAAGAGGGTCTGGGAAAATATGAGCCATTCTGGTCTCTGCTCCCCAGGCCTTGGCAATCTGAGCAAGGGGAGGGTGGTTTGGGGCCTTAACAGTTTATTGTTATACAAACTGAATTTTCTCCTGATCCTTGCAAACACAGGAAACCCTGGAAACAACCATATCCCTGAGTATCCCTGAAAAGAGCTGAGGGATCCCTGGGCTGGGTCCTTACCTGGAGATGGCCACTCCTTGCCAATTTCTGCTCCATGAGCCGGTAAGATGTGAGGGTGATGAAGAGAGGCACGAAAAAATTGAAAAAGGCCATGGTGAAGAGGAAACTGATGAAGTTTCTACAGGTGGAAGGGTGGAGGAGCGGGAGTCAGCCACCAGGAATGGTCAGCCACCTCTGTACCAGAGAGTCAGAGGTGGGGAACCGCTCCCATCAGATAAATGCTCAGAGTGCCATCACTGCTGGTCCCAGCTGAACTCTCCTTGGAAGCCAGGGAGCTGAGATGAGGAAGAAGCCTCCTTCAAGTTCAAGTGCTCAGCCCCACTCACCTGGCTGTTCCCCAAGTATGAAGAATGGGACACTTTAGCTTGGGAGATGCCAGTGGACCACAAGGAAGGAACATTCAAGGGGTGTTCTAGGTACAGGGATTTGAAAGGAGCCTGTGAATGACAAAGAGACTGGACACTGTGTCATTGAGGAGATCAGAGAAGCCTGGGGTCTCAGGTAGTGGTCAGAGGGAGGTGGAAGGGATGACCAGGAACAGGTGGGACTCACTCATTTTTCATTTCATGAAGGGAAGACCATCCAAGGAACACTCTGGAGATGGCCACTAAGGAGGGGTGGGAGGAAGGGCTGCCAGAAGCAGCTGAAGAATACCCTACAGGGATGGCGCTCAGCTCCTCAGGTAGGTTTCACCTGGGAAGCCTGGTATCAGGTGAGACGCTTCATGGGTAAAAGATCTCTTGGAAAGCAGGGAATTCAACACAGCTTTAGTGGTAACAAAAAGGGAGAGCGGAGCCATGTGACCAACTCCCCGAGGTATCCTCTAAAGGTAGCCACATGGATGGGACAGTACTAGAAAACAGCATCTGTGGCTCTGGTCCATGATAGTGGGGAGCATTCAGTTTCCCCCCCCCCCTCTCTCTCTCTCTCTCTCTCTCTCGACTGGCTCACAGAACACTCAGGGAATTCCTAGAATTGATCTCCATGCAGGGGGGGTTCCTCCCACTACAAAGACCTCCACATTCTTTGGATCTACTGAACTAAGGGCATGGATCCCTCTAGAAATCTATGAGGTCTGAGCCAGGAGAACTGACTGTGCTGAAGATGGCCAAGGGGTGGCAGGGCTCCACCACTGTTCTGATGGACAGAAGCCGACGACCCACTGTATGATGCCCCCTCTCAGGCTCCACTCTGGGCCCCAGTTTGTATAACATTCCCCTCCCCTGGTCAGTCTTCAGGATGGGCTTCCCTCAGTCCCAATGTCAGCCTGGATAAGTGGACATCATGACTACGGAGTTGAGATTTTTCTGATAAATGTTGGCATTTCCCAATTTGCATTTTTCAGCTGGGACAACCTTGTCACAGGAACTCAAAGCCAACATTCCCATGGAAGGAAGCCTGGAAGCTGCTCCTCCTGCCTCACCTGTCCCCTCTGGAGTAGTCCAGGGTGCAGCATGTTCCCAGGGGCTCATAGTCATAGTGGCCCCAGCCCAGGAGGGGGAGTGCTGCCCAGAAGGTAGAAGACAGCCACACAAAGAGCACCAGGGGAATGGCCGTGTTCCACGCCAGCTGGCTGCCTGTGTGAGACAGGAGGAAGAGGGGTCGTGAGGAGGAGATATCTTGACCAAGAGAAAAACAATGGACTTGGTGGTCACACAGAACCTTGCTAACTCTCAGTTCTGATTCTAAATAGCTTGGTGCCTCAGGCAAGATGAAGATGGGACTGGGGATATAGCTCAGTTTTGTTTTCCCCACATGCACAAGACCCAGGGTTCAATTCCCAGTAATCATAAAAAAGAAAATAAATTTTGCTGGACTCGGTGGTGCACACCTGTAATCCCAGCGGGTCGTGAGTTCAAAACCAGCCTCAGCAAAAGCGAGGTTCTAGCAACTCAGTGAGACCCTGTGTCTAAATAAAACACAAAATAGGGTTGGGGATGTGGCTCAGGGGTTGAGTGCCCCTGAGTTCAATCCCCAGTACCTCCCCCTCAAAAAAGGCTTCTCTGAACCTCAGTTTTCTTCTCCACAATGGGAATGATAATTCCTCTGAGGATCCTTTTGAAGAACAAAGGAGACACTGGATGGTGAAGTTCTCCCCATAGACAATTGGTACCATCTTCTTCAGAGAACAGAGAGAAGCAGGGAGTAGGGAAGGAACAGAGGTGTTTCTCGGAGCCAAGGTTAGGAATGAACCATGGGCAGTGGTTCAGGTGGGAGCAGTGGAGGGGAGACGTGGAAGTCTGGATTCTCCACCATCCTCTCTTGCTCAGAAGCAGCTGGTCTCTGCTTCTAGGAAACCTTCTGGGAATTTTTGACTCAGAGACTGGGGTTCCATCTCAGGGCCATTAGCAGAGGCCAGGTCCCAATAGCATCTGTGGCCCTGGTCCAGCCCCACTGACCAGACAGCCTGCTGTTCCCTCCACATAGGCTCCATTCCTTTCCCGGGACCTGGCTCAGACTGCCTTTCCTGAGCCCCGCCTCTGTTGGGGGTTTATTGGTCATGCTTCTTTGTAGACAAGAATCCAGATGGGGTTTGGTAGGGGAGAAGAGCCTATCTGCAACCTCCCACAGCCAACACGTTGTTTTTACAGATATGGCCCCAGATGGAGTTGGCTTGGATGTGCTCCCTGGCCTATGGACTGAATGTTTGTGTCCCCCACTCTCACTTCATGTGCTGAAGGCCTAGTCCCCGGTGTGACAGCACTGAAGGTAGGGGGGGCCTTTGGGAAGTAATGGAGTCATGAGGGTGGAGTCCCAATGGAAAGATTGGTGTCCTTATAGGAAGGGACACGAGAGAGATGATCTTGCTTTCCTCCCTGGGACTATGTAGCCAGAAGGCGACCCTCTATAAACCCAGAAGGGGGACCTCGCCAGAGCCTGGCCATGCTGACACCCTGACCTCCAACTTCCAGGCTCCAGCACTCTGAGAAATAAACCTCTGTTATTAGAGCCACCCATTCTGGTAAGTTTTGTTGTAGCAGCCCAGGCAGACTAAGACGCCCTCCACCCCAAGTGGGGGCACAATCGTCAATGTCCATCTTGACCCACGTGTGGCAACAAGATCTTCAGCATCAGAAACAGAGGCTCCATGACATGGTGCAGGTGAGTTTCAGACCTCCTCTCTCCTCCTCTCCCATCTTCACCCTGCTGTATCAAACCCTCCATGTCAGAAAGGGCTCTGAACTGAGGTCTGTATAGGAATGAGGCAGAGAAGCCTGTTCCAGTCTGAGAAGGAGGTGGGTATGTGTGTGCCTGAGAGAAGAGTGGGGTGAGGGTGGGGGATGGTTCAAGGGACTTTTGGGGAAAGTGCTGGGGTGCAAGGAGTGGGTAGGTACCTCATGGCCATGCAGGCAGGAGAGGTTAACGTACTTCCATGGAAAACCATAAGGACAAAGGCAGTGTTTTGATCTGGAGAGAAACATGTGATAGGGGACACCCATGAGGGTAGGTGACATTGCTGCCAGGTGTGTGCCTACCACAAGGGGAAGATCTGAAAATTCCAAAGGGGCCATGCCCAGGGACCAAGGCTGTACTGGCTGCGAACCCCACAGGGGCCTCCATGCTGGGCAGACCCATAGCTCGGGACTTGGCGCTAGGCTAACAAAGGAAGCAGGTTCCTATGGATGCATCTGGTCCACACTCAATTCTAGCTCTTGTCTACCTATTGTGTGACACTTAGCAAGCTGCTTAACTTCTCTGTGCCTCTGTTTCTTAGGCCACAAGCTGGAGGGTTAGCTGATACACAGCTTCTCAAAGCACGTTTTTATACCTCTGGCAGTGAAAGATTTTTATTCTAATATTTGTTAAAACTATAAGAACACTAAACTTGTGATTTCACAGATATTGTTTAGAATAAGACTAAGTGGGGTTTTAAAAGTTTAAGAGTAGGGTTTGTTGGTGCACATTTATAATCCCAGCTACTCAGGAAGTGGAGGAAGGAGGACTACAAGTGGGAGGACAGCTTGGGCAATTTAGTGAGACCCTGTCCATCAAAAAAAAAAAAAAAAAAAATTAAAAGAGCTGGGTGTTAAAGTGCCCCTGGGTCAATCCTTTGTGAGAAAGAAAGAAAGGGAGAAAGGGAGAAAGGACGAAAGGAAGAAAGGAAGAAAGAAAGAAAGAAAGAAAGAAAGAAAGAAAGAAAGAAGTAAATAAATTAAGAGTTAGATGAAATGTTTTGTTTGAAAAAAATCAGATAAAATCAGAACAGGTGGCACACTGCAATGGCTAATTATGATGATGGCATTTGACAATGCAACTTGGGAAATCTAGAACTGGAATTAGTCTTCATGAAACTTTGGCACGGCAAAGGTCCTGTGGAAGAGTGAGTTTCTAGGTCACATGCCTAGCTGCGCGCGCGCGCGCGCACACACACACACACACACACACACACACACATCCACACACAGGTGCACTCTCATGCACTGCTTCTCTCTCTTCACCTCCCTCTACTTCTAACACTGCCCAACTGCAAGGACATTTTGTGTATCCATGATCTCATCTGATTTTCAAAATAAAACTGTGAGATTAGTTATTAAAATTATCTTGTACAGGAGAAGACTAAGGTTCAGAGAGGATCCCAGACTTGTCTTAGGCTGCAGCAAAGGCAGAGGTAATCTTTCCAACACATGCCTCAAAACAGGTCTACTGCACACTCTCCCACCCTCCCTCCTTCGCTGAAATGCTTGTTCACATCTTATGCACGGTACACCCCCACCCACCCACACTCTCTGCGCTGGGAAACACATCACTAAGTTCCTGGGCGAATTTAGTTCTATTCACCCCTCCCTGCCTCTTCTCCTCCCGCACTACAGATAGTCCGTTGACATACGGGTGCAGTAGTGGTGGTAGCGCCCCCAGGCGATGGCTGCGCTGCCGCAGATGCTGGACAACGCTGTCACAAAGCCCTGGAAGCCGTGAGCCTGGCAGCCATCGGAGCCATAGGGCCAGCGCCTGTGGGAGACACACGACACAAGTTACTCCGCCCCTCCATCTCTCCTACCCCCATGCCTGCCCGGCTTGGAAGATTCCTGAATGTTAGTCCTACTCCTCCAAAGAGGGCCTTATTATCTTTGTTTTTCCTGGGGAGGTACTGGGGTCTTTGAGCTTAAGAATCCCGGTGGAAGAGGTGGAGCTCAATGCAAACTGCGACTTTTCCTGCACCGCGATTAGACCAAAGGATATTTCTGCGTGATCACACGCCTCCACCAGAGGAGAACTCAAGCTCTTTTTTCTATAAGCGGGGAATTGAGGCACAGGAGGAAAAGATACTGAGCCACGGTCCACAGTGAAGGCAAAGCCAGAGCTTGGATCTCGGGCCTCCCTATCCTCTGCCCCATGGATAAGCAAAGGAAGAAATATCAGTGCTTTGTGGGAGGAGAGATCATTACCAATTCAGACCCCACAGACTGGTCAGCCCTGAGTATTCATACCCAGGTGGGTTCAGCCTCCCTTCATAGTGCCCCAAACCTGACAGAATGTTCCCTTTGCTTAAGAAAACAATCTTACAAACACATCTTCTGAAATTTTGCAGGACCCAGGTTTGCACATGTGGATGTATTGGACACTAGTCAAAATCCTGTTTGCTTTCACAAACAATTATTTAGGGATTCCTAGGTGGCAAGCATTGTTTTAAGTTGTCTGAAAATAATTAAAGTCAATACTTCTAACCACCCATATGAATTAGGGAATAATATACAATTTACAGAAATAGCCCAGAAAAGGAAATGATAGAACCAGGATTCAAACCTAGGCTACCTGGTTACAGGGCTCATGCTCTTAATCCTGAGAGTCTGTTATCCCTTTGGTTGAGTTTGAATAACCCCTGTGTTCCAGAAATTAGCTGTGGCTCTGCAGGGACAATCTGGAATTTGGATTTAGCCCAGTTCACCCTGCCCACCCTCTGCCCTTGGGTTAGTTTTCTATAGGTAAGAAAAAAAGGTTCTAGTCTGGCTACCCAGTACCCCTAAGTCAGGCCCCAAGCAGGGCCCCAGAGCCAGTGGAGTGCAGAGGGGCCTGGTACCGGAGGAGGCTGGATATGGCTGCAATGAGGGCGTTCAGGCTGATTCCACTGTCCGCCACGGCCAAACTCAGCAGCAGCAGGTGGTTGGGAGTCCGCAGCTCCGGGGTCTTGCAGAAAGAGAAGATGGTCAGGCCATTGAGGCTGAGACCAGAGAGAGCTGAAAGGAAGGGCAGGGGCTGGCATCTGGGCTAGAGAGGCCCACCTTGGGTCAGAACCAGGGTCCAGAGGTGGATGGACCTTCAGCAACTTTCCCCCTTTATGCTCAGCAGTTCTCTCGGTGCAGTTCATCAAATGCTCCTGAGGCAGACTGACCCTCAAACACTGAAAGCCATAAGTCTCACGCCCTCCACTCTACCAACACAGCTCCATGGGAAGACAGACAAAGAAGATGGTCCAGTACAGCACGGTTCCTGCTAGAACATTCACAACCTCCGACAAGCACTGAGCACCTAGGAGGTGCCAGGCACCCGGATAAGCATGTCATTCAGACTTCTCTTGCGTACTCTCCTATCCATTTACAGTTAAGAAATAGCCTCAGAGATGCTAGCTATCATCCCTCAGTACGCAGTTAGCTAGGACTCCAACTTGAGTCTTTCAGATTCCAAAATGCCTCCCCCAAGGTCGGTGGAGCAACATCAGGGAGAATCTTGGAGAGGAGGAGCTGACGTTAGAGCCGGGAGCTGCACCCAGGACATCAGTCAGTGAGGTGAACTTGAGGTGTTTTCTGAGAGCAGAGAGACCTGGCCTTGAGTGACAGCTAGGTTACTTACTTGCTGTCCCTTGAAATTTCTAAACCTCACCTTCTTCCCCTGTCAACATCGAGGAACAGAGAAAGATCCTGACTTGAAAACTGTGGGAGCATTTACTCAAATGATAGTGCATGAAAGAACATTCCAGAATGAGGGAGCAGCACATGCAAAGACATAAAGGGTAAAGTTTCCCAGCATGTTTGAGGTGATAGAGGAGGGCTAGAATGTAGCATTCCTAGAAAAAAAGGGAAATGAAATGGGGCCACCAGACAATAGTGGTAAGAGCCTCTAGGACCAGTTTTATGTCACTTCCTCTCCACTGTCACTTCTCACTGGGTGAGAAAATGTGCTGCTTACCTCTCTGGATGTGCTTTGAGCATGGACTGTATACCCTGTCAGCCTAGTTCTAGGGTGAACCTAATCTCTAGCTCTGGCCCCACGAGTATTTTAAGGATTCTGAGTGAAGGTAGGCTTCTGAAGGACCCAGGTGGTCCCTATGTGGGACATACCTAGGGCTGTGGGAGGAGACATGGTAGAAGGAATGGTGGGCAGGAGGGGACAGAAGTTCATGAACTCCCCGGTGCCTTCCCTGGGTTTCTGTCTAGACAAACATTTCATACTTTGACCCCATTTAACCTTTATAACCACAATTTGGAATGTCAAGGCACTGAGAGTCAGAGAGCTGAAGTGACTTGGTACCAGTCATATAGACAGCAGGTGGCAGAGCTATCTGTCTCCAGAGTCTTCTTGGAGGCTAATCTTTCGTGGGATTCTTAGCAGGATTTCCAGGGACTGGATTAAATTTTCTCCTGCCTGGAGGGACATAAAGTCTGAAGGTTGGTTCTTGGTCATCTCTGGGTAGATATACACCCGTGACACTGCTGCAAAGTCTGTCCCTTCCTGATCCCTACCTGGCTTTTTTCTCTTGACTCCTCGCTGGCGCTCTGCATCCTACAGGGAAGCCACGAGGAGACCTTATAGGTCTCGGCACATAGGAATAGGCAATCAGGATGACATGATAACTCAGTTAGGTTTGGGGAACTCTTCTTGCCAGCACCATAGCTGTGACTGGGTTTTGAGAACCTGCTGGGCCCCTGCTCCACCCCAGGTCCTGCCTGGCTCACCTTCCACCAGCAGCACCGTCCCCACAGCCAGCACCTCCAGTTCCCCGAAGCCTGCGGGCAGGGCTGCAGTCTCTGCCATCCTTGCTCTTTTTCTGGCTCCCCAAAGCCATGCCCCTCCCTTTTAAAGGACCGTTCCCCGTGCTGGCACATGCAGGTTATTATGCTAGACCTTGAACTCCTTTCTGCCTCCCCCCTCTAATTCGTCTAATTCGTCCTCTTGGCCCAGGCAAAAGAAAACCATTCACCAGCTGGACAGTGCAGCCTTTGTGAAGCCAGAATGGGGCCCTGTCTCATTCATTTCAGCCCCGCTGGGCAGGATTAAGGTCTGGGAATCCGAATGGTGTGTGGCTGAGAGCTGAATTGGAAAGGAGTTGCATAATCAAGGGAGGGGAGTGGAAGGAGGGATTGGAGCCGCAGCTGTTCCTGAGAATCGGATAGGAGCCAGGCTTTTCTGTGTTCATCATTGCTGACAATCTGAGTGCCTGTGTGTTTGTATGTGTGCATGCATGCGTGTATGTCCACAGGATCACATGCCTGTAGAAAGGTTGAGGTTTGAAAGTCACCTGCTATCACAGAAAGAACCTCTTTTGGGACTAGAGCCTGGGTTCTGGCTCTGAATCTTCCACTAGTTGCATTCCCTGAAGTGGGACCAATAGTGTCTTCTCAGTTTCCTCCTTTGCAACGTAAGCATCTTTTGTCCATGGCCTGTCCTAATTCCTTAGTAAAAGAGCACATCATAGATGTAGATTTCAGGGTTGCATTTCTTGTCATACAGTCTTTGAGCTACAAAAGCACAAAAAAAAATCTAGCAGGTCTCTCTCTGGTTTGGAATGATGGGCTGCTGTCTTCTTGTAAGTGCCCCCATGACTCACTGAGAGATTGGGCTTCTAACAAATGAGGTTCTTAGTACAAGTTATGTAATAGCTCATGGTGACATTTACATCAGAAAATATTGATCTAGTGCAACCTAACTCATTTTCAGATAATAGTAATACAACTAATGTTTATTGAGGTCAGCCACCATAGTAAAAAATCTTGTGATGATTTCTTAAAAAAAAAAAAAAAAAAAAAAAAACTCTCCATGAATGAGATACTATTATCTTTTCCATTTCAGATGAGGGAACTGAAGCCAATAGCAGTTAGTTAATAATCAGCCAGGGGTCATGCTGTGATTTGAGGATGAAACTGGAACAAAAGCCCGATCTCCTGCTCATGTAGCTCAGGGACCTTTCATTGATATCATCTGATTTCCTTTGGCCACACAACTCATCTTGTTCTGAGAATGTCCATTTCCTAGACTTTTCCTTTCATGAGTCCCCACTGATGTCTGAGCCTTATCACCCCTCAAGGCTGAGCTCAAGGTCACATCCTCTAGAGTCTTCCCTGCTCTGTCTAGACTTCTTGCTGGTTAACCCTTATGTCCCTCTTCTTTCTATATCTGCAAGATCTCAAGTAACTTCATGAGAGAAAATAAAGAAGCATGAGTCTGGGGATAATGGATAGAGTTCTGCCAGAAGGAAGGCATCCCAGACGCAAAGAGGGAAGGACAGAGAAGAAACAATAGGCGGGGCTGGTCTTTTGGTCTGGGGAGGACCCAGGTAGGGCAGGCTGACCAAAGAGCAGAAAAAAAAAAACAAAAAACAAAAACAAAAAAACCCCTCATGTTTGGAGTCAAACATGAGGAATGAACGAATGGGTCACCAATGTGTTTACTACTTGGAATCACCCATGGCTTGGTCCCCATTAGCATCTTAAATAGATTTGTTAAGATGAAGTTAGGGGAAGGGAAAACAGATAAAATAGAATGTGCATTCTCCAAAAACTCTGTGAGATGCTGTTCTGGGCCCCTCCTGAGAGTATGGTGCTTTGAGTAGAGGAGAGAGATCTTTCCTCTTATCTCTTGCCTTTGGCATTGGTGGTAATGTCCAGAAGAGCCCAGCTAAGATGACAATGTTCTGAGCATCCATTGGGCTCTCATGGGAAGCAGCTTGCCCAACAGTCTGCCATAGTTCCTGAGGCCATGGAAGACATCTGAGGTCTTCCTAAAATATCGGTCTTTCTAGTCCTTCTTGAACAGGTGCCAGAAAAACTTAATATTCACTACTTGTGAGAGAACTTTTGTAACCCAGGAATTTTTGTTACCTGGGAAACTTGGATTATTGAATTTGGGTAGATTAACTTGACTCACTTTTGTCAGATGTGAACACAGAAGCCAAGAGAGATGATGTATCTCACCCAAAGTCATGGCCTTTAAATGGAAGAGCTAGGATTTGAACCTGGAGAGCCTTGTCCCTGAGCTCCAGCTCTTTCTAATGCCTCATCACCTCCAGGGAGGCCAGAGTTCTCTGTCCATCTTCCCTGAGCTCATGTACCTCGGGGAGGTCTGTGTTACCCACAGCCTGGTTGCATAGGGAACTTTACAGGTGACCACCCTCGTAGTTGCTTGCTTCTGGCAGCTGCTCACCTGCCTTGCCTTGCTGTGCCCCCACCTGTCTGGGTCTAGGGCCGGTGCTATAGAAAGGATTCTCCTCCCCCACCCTCAGGTCTGAGCGATTCAGGAAGCAGTAAGCTGCTGAGCGCTCTGGCTGGGGCCCCCTCCCTAATCCCCAGACTGTCTGTGTTTATCCGATGGCCTGGGGTTGGGAGGAGAGGATGAGCAAGTGGGAAGCTGCTGGGCTGACTGGCCCCTGGCCGGCTCCTCAGAGAGGAGCCAGGAGTCATGTGGGTGGCAGTGGGCATGCTCTGGATCCTGGCCCTTGGGGGGTCCCACCAGGCCCGGGGCTCTTGTCCCTCTCAGTGCAGCTGCGGCCTCCACATCCTGGGTGATGGCAGCAAGGCCAGGTACGGCACCAGGGGTATGGGATGGTGGCTAGCCCTCATAACTTTACTAGTTAGACTGGGTGGGGAGGGGTTGGATACCAGCAGCTCTCCCCTTGCTTGACAGTCCCACACATCCCCACCTGAGGCCCCTGGATAATCAGAGTATGCAGGATGCAGGGTTTTCAAATCATGACTGGGTGAGACCCCCATGTCCCTGGCCCTGAAACCCAGGAGTCCTATGGGGGTGGTCTGCAATGTATTTTCTTCCAGTAAGTAGGGGGTTTGCTCTGTCCAGCAGGTACTCAGTATGCTTACAAGTGGGGGGTGCAGTGGGGCCAAGTGTGCTGGTTCCAGAAACTCCCTCCTGAGCCTTCCTTTAGGCTCCTGGTGGAGCCTAAAGGAGCTCTTTAAAGGCCCAGGAAGTTTCCTCCTTACCTCTTTCTTTTCCTCTTTCTATCTGTATCTCCAAGCCCCATCTTTCCAAGCCGCTTCTATTCTTATGCCTAATCTCCCTGGAATAACCAGTCACATCCAAGTGCTTCTTGTCACTCCACCCATGAAGGGACCACCTGCCTCCTCATGCTCTTCCCACTTGGGGTCGTCTCCTCTGGCAGCCCCTAAGAGATCAGGCTTGACCCCTTTCTATGGAGACTCAGAAGTCTTATAAGTGTCCATTCCATTGCAAGCTTGCTCCCTCTATCCTCAGCCTCCTCCTTGACTTTCCCCATCCTCCCTCTGGTCCCTTAGAACACCCACATTCTCTCCGTCTCCTTTCCATGGCGCCTTCCCAAGTCTACTCTGGTTTGTGGACCCCTTGCTTTTCCTCTAGAGCTCTTTTTTTAAATTTTTTTTTTAGTTGCAGATGGGCACAATATCCTTATTTATTTACTTATTTGTTTTATGTGGTGCTGAGGATCAAACCCGGGGTCTCACACCTGCGAGGCAAGTGCACTAACGCTGAGCTTCAGCCCCGGACCTGAGCTCATTTTTGTCTTCTCTCCAGCAGTCTTTATACCATCTTTTCTCCAATTTCCTCGGCTTATCCATTAATGACCTGTGCATTTTCTAACTTAAGGATTTCAGCTTCTGGCTTATGGCCTTTGTGATCAACTTTCCAACCTTATGGAATTCCATCCTCCTTTTCCCCCTTGTCTTAGATGGGCACTAGGGAGCCACTGGTGGTGATCAGAGAACAATGTTACTACAGTTATCCTTTCAGGCCATGGGCATCATGTTGCCTGGGGTTGAGGGGTGGCAGAGAATGGAGAGGCACCCCCCACCAAAAGGACATCCTGTATGATCTGAGGAATAGGAAAATTTCCACTTTCTGCATAAGTGTCTGATGCTATAACTCACATGGAAGGTAAGCTTCCTTTCACTAAAGAAGACTTAGACCTGAGCAGGCTGGGAAATAGCCCATGGCCAAGGACAGTGTGATCAGAGTGACAAGAAGCCTCCTTTACCACTCACAGGGAGCCCAGGCCTCAAAGTCCCAGAGCTTCAGTGATGGGATTGGTCCCAGAACCCAGGACTTCTGATTCTATTTCCAGAACTATTCTTGTCTGGGATGCTGCCATGGGTATGAACAGGATGAGAACTACAGACAACAGAGTTAGACTTTGGATGGAAACTAAAATTACAAGAGCAATTTCTAGGGGTCATAATGTCAACCAGTGGTCATGTTCTCCTGAAGCCAGAGCTCTTACAGTTGATTCTACCTGCCTGACAGTAGTAGGATTGATGTGTGCCCATGCATTTATATGGAATGTCTTATGAGAGGAATGAGGCCATAAAGGGCTGCAGAGGCCCCCCCCCCACCCCGAGATCCTCAATGCCCAGAGGCACAGATTGTGCACTTAGATCAAGGCTCCTTCAGTCCCATAGATGCCTTCTTCAGACCCACCTCTACCAGGGTCTCTTAGAGAGCCCTCCCCTGGCAATATGTCCTGATCCACACTCTTGAATTGTGAGCAAAGTGTATGTCCCTGCAGATATGGGGGTTTCTAGGATGCCCCATCTGGTCACCTGGACAGATGTGTCTCATGCTTTTTGTGCCCAGGTTGTCCCATCAAAAGTTGTGCTGTTGGCTTGTGTTGGGCTCTTACTGGGGTCTTTACGGCCTCCTTTCACCATTTTCTCCCCCATTCAGGATATGTTTTCCTATCCATCCCTTTCCTCTCACTTACATCCAGACCTTCCTCCTTGCTATTACCTCAACCTGTATTATTACCTGAAAATATTATGGCCTTCAATGCTCTCTTAAATAGACTATAAGCTGCAGAGGACAGGGACTTTGACTTTGATTCTCTTCTGAATGGCCCATCACTTAGTAGGGGTTCCAATCTTTCTTTGAGGAATAGAGTGGGTGGAAATATCCATGCCTTCTGTGATGCCATTTACAAGAGAAAACAAGCCAAGTTGGGCCATTTTTTAGTATCATGTGTATATTAAGATGATAGACACTTAGGAAGGCCTGATTTAGGCAATGCATGATGACAATCATTAAAAGAGAATAACTTCTTTTAGCAAAGCAAAATATGATACCTTTCTCATAGTGCTAGCAGAGCAGCGCTTGGGATGAAACTGGCACTGTACAAGGACTGGGTCCCTGATGTCCAGCCTCCACATTTTACTCTCTTTTTGAGAATCGCTCCCTTTTCATCTTACCTTATGTGAGTGTGCTACTCTTATTGATGGCATAAAACACAATCCCTGAATTGTAGGTTACTTGAGGTCAGAGATTGCTTCCTGTTCTCTCTTTATCTTCAGCTTTAGATTCAATCTAAGAAGGCCTAGGAAGTCACTGTTGGCGCAGGAGTATTGAAAGTTGTAAGACTGCCCTGCTCTACCTGCAGTGCTCAGATGCAGATACAGTAATCAATATCATGAGTACAGGGTGATAGGCAGCATGCTGAATTTGTGTGTTATCTCACTTAAACACTGTAACTGCACTATGAGGTAGACTTTACTATGGGGAAACTGAGTTGGGGGGGAAAGGGGTTATTTGATGTACTTAAGGATACACAGCCAGCAAGCAAAGAGCTCAAATGTGAATCCAATGGTGGGGCTGACACATCCCAGCTCTCAGACTAAATTTTGATCATTTCAAGGCTCCTGAAGCACTTCCAGTTTTTGATGCCGATGGCATTTTTTTTTTTTTTAATATGTAAGCCCACACCAAAAAGCCAAAACAGTTATAAAAATTGAGGTCTAACTTAACAGATAAACACATTTAACATATATATATATATATATATATATATATATATATATATATATATATATATGCAATGATCACAGGATTTATTAATGCTGTTCTTTCTTAGTGCAAGGTGGGTGCTGTGGGCTATAACAGGACATAGTTAAGTGTGAAGTCTTTCAGGCCAGTGAAGACCAAATGGCTCTCCTGGGACCCTTATGAAAGGCTCTGCTCTCCAAACAAGAGCACCTCAAAGGGAAAATGTGAGGCTGCTTGTTCTAGGGTCCCTTCTCCAGAGCCTGACCTAGTTTGGACCCTGAAATTGGTGCCCTGTGTTAACAAGCAGATCCGGAGGCTAAGGGAAGGGAGTTATCCCTGAATTGACAGGACCCTTGCTCAAATATCCCCCACTTTTGTGACCAGGGCCGTGGTGTGCAGTGATCCCGACATGACCCTGCCCCCAGCGTCTATTCCTCCGGACACTTGCAGACTGCGCGTGGAGAGGACTGCCATACGCAGAGTTCCTGGAGAGGCCTTCAGGGCACTGGGCCGCCTGGAGCAGCTGTGGTTGCCCTACAACGCCCTCGCGGAGCTCAGTGTCCTCATGCTGCGGGGACTGCGACGCCTGCGCGAACTGCGGCTGCCAGGGAACCGCCTGGCCGCCTTCCCCTGGGCCGCGCTCAGGGACGCCCCCCAGCTGCGGCTGTTGGACTTGCAGGCCAACCGCCTCTCGGTCTTGCCGCCGGAGGCCGCGCGCTTCCTGGGAAATCTGACCTTCCTGGACCTCTCTAGCAATCAGCTGATGAGGCTCCCGCAGGAGCTGCTGCTCACCTGGGCTCAACTGAAGTCTGGGCCCTTTCTTCCTGGTCACCACGCCAGGCTTGTCCTAGGTAAGAGATGGCACCACCCTGCTGAGCCTGGGGGTCTTGGGCAAGATACCAGACTTCTGTGAATCTGGATTCTCTGTCTGAAAATATAAATCTTATCTACCTTCTACGTGCAAGTGAAGATGGATTAAGATATACAAGAGTCCCAGGCTTAGGTGCTCAAGCTCCAGGCTAGACTACAGCAGTTCAAATTCCATTGTTATAAATAAGGAAACCTAGATGTATGGAATCTCCCAGTTCATATACCCAGCTTGTGGCCTCCTGAGACTTAGTTTCCCAGCGCAAGGGGCTAGGTTGAATGGGTTGACACAATATACTGGCTGGTTCCTCAGTATGCTCTATTCCTTCCCTTTCCTGTCTAAGGCACCTGCCTGATTCCCAGGAGAAGAGGTATGGCATAACTGGAAAATCGATTTGGATTATCTAACTCATATGTGAACATATGTAAATACTGAAAACATTACAGAAAAGGCTAGAGACTCATTTGTCCCTGCTTCTTGTTCTGATCTCCTTTGCCTTTCCCAGATAGCTGCTATTATCATGTTTATTTGTTTATTTGCAAGTTCCTTTTTACAATTCATTTGCATGTGCATACAAATATATACAAACATGCCCAAATAAAAGTTATGTGAGTGCTTTATAATAGTTTTTATTATATATACTAATGAATACTATTTTTTTCATCCAACAATCTCTCTTGGAGATCTTTTGGTATTATTACAAATGGAATAAATTTATTTTTGAAAGCTACTGCATATATTCTATAATATAGGGTTTTTTTTGGAGGAGGGGTACCGGGGATTGAACTCAGGGGCACTCAACCACTGAGCCACATCCCCAGCCCTATCTTGTATTTTATGTAGAGACAGGGTCTCACTGAGTTGCTTAGAGCCTCACTGTTGCTGAAGTTGGCTTTGAACTGCTGGGATTATAGGCATGTGCCACCGTGCCAGATTGTAATATAATTTTGCTATAGTTTATGTGGCCATTTCCCATTCAGTGGACCTTTAGATTGTTTCCATATTTTGTTAACACCTACTATGCCACTGAGAATGTTCTGGGCAGTGCATTCTGATATGTGTGTACAGCTGTTTCTGAGGATAGGTGCTCAGAATTAGAATTCCTAGGTCATGCAGTGTGCCCATTAAACATTTTGGAGTCAATCTGATAACTTGTGAAGTGGCCAGTACTGTTCTCACTCCTCACCAGTAGTGCTTGAAACCACCCATTCACATGGTCATTTAGCAAATATATTTGAGTTCTTTCCAATTCTAGATGCGGGGATATAGCAGTGAATCACAGAGACAGAAAATGTAATCCTTCATGGAATTAACAATTAAAATGGCCAAAAAATTAAACTTTTGCCAATCTGATAGATGAAAGTTTCACTGTTGTTTAACTTTGTCTTTTATATTAATTCCTTGGGACCCTTTTGTAACAGGCGAAAACCAGATTAACTCATTATGAGAGCTAGGACAGTGATGAACCTTGAATTACTAGTGTATCACAACACATTTAAGCAGTGACACAAGGCAGCAGCCACTGTGGGAGGGAGAGGGGGAGGGGGGGAGAAAAAAGTGACATCTTCAGCTAGTGCTCATAGGGACCTGAAAGTCATGGACGTGCAATCAGGTCTGAATGTACCTTCCCCAACCCTTTGACATTTTCCTTTCCAAATATATAAACTGTGGGGATGCAATTGTATGATATATTAGAATTATTAAACTCACTATCAAATCTAATATCAATCTTTGGGGGGAGTGAAAACGATATTATATTAAATGCCTTCATCTTGTATTTCAGAAATGCAGGCATATAAAAAGAAATTGTGCCTTAGAATTGAAGATACATGGTACCCCTTTGTGACCAAGTGGGTGCAAAGACTTGCTTTCAATTCTTTCAAAATGTTCAACAAGGAGTAAAGAGGAATGGGGGCATCTCAGAGGGTTTGATTTTCAGCCTTCTTACCCGACGTTTTACTTCTTCTGAGCCTACCTCAAAGAGACCCATTGTTCAGAGCAGCCATTCTTATTGCTGGGTTGATGCTGAAAGTCCACTCACACTGAAAAGACTAGGGTCAAAGGTCAGGAGTCAGTGAGTAGTTTTAGGAATGATTTGAGAATACTGTAATTATTGAAAAATTTCTTCCTTGCAAGTGACTTGAAAAGATTAGTGTAATAGCAATAGTTGGCAATTTTGTCAGTGTGCTGTATGGCCTACCTAGTGCTTGATGATATATCTTTATTTATGTTTATACCAACCTTAAAGGGAAATAATGCTATCATTTAAGATGAAAAACCAGGTGTATACAGCTAGCAAGGTATACAGGTATACAGCTAGCAAGGCTAAGAGCTAGAAGTCAGTTCTGTTGACTCTGACCTGAGGACCTGCTTCATCCTCTCTGAAGGAAAAGGGAGCTGGGCCTGGGCACCTGAGTATCTAGGGCTCACCTCTTGCCTTCTCTCTCACTGCTACAGGGCTGCAGGACAACCCTTGGGTTTGTGACTGCCAACTCTATGACCTGGTCCATCTCCTGGATGGTTGGATCCCAAACTTGGTCTTCATCGAGGCCAAACTGAGGTGTGACACCCCACGTAATCTGGCTGGAGTGGCCTTTAGCCAGCTGGAGTTGAGGAAGTGCCAGGGCCCAGAGCTCCGTCCAGGGGTGACCAGCATCAAGTCCCCTTTGGGAAGTGCAGTATTGCTGCGTTGTGGAGCCACTGGGGTCCCTGGACCTGAGATGAGCTGGAGGAGAGCCAACGGGCACCCACTCAATGGCACAGGTATGTGAGCTGTGGGGATTTTGTGCTGAGCACCTGAACTGGGGTGAGGGGATCAACATCCCAAACAGGGAGTGGGCAGGGTCAGGGGAAAGTAATCTAAGCTAGGTTGGGCCCCCATATCTCCAATGGAGTTAGATAAGATCTTCCCAGAAGCAGTATGGGGACAATGGATTTAATGATGACAACAGCTCTTGAAATGTCCTGTTATATATCCTACCAGCTACTGTTATAGAGACTTAAAGATTTTATTGGGAGGAATAAAAGGCTGGATTTTTGGTAGAACTTAGTGTATTAAATACTTATAGTAAGTTTTACAGTTGAAATATTCAGCCAGGAATAATGATATGGATCGCTATCTATTGAGCTCCTCATGTGAGGTTATCACTGTGCTAAGTAAATTATGCCCATAATGTTGTTGAATTTTAAAGAGCAACTGATATCCTTATTTTGCATATAAGTGCATGCAGGCTCTGAGAAGCTAAATGCTTGGCCTACATCACACAGCCCTATAAGAAGGAGCTGGGATTCCAGTATAGTCAAGGTGACTTCACAGTGTATACTATTTTGGCTAGGCTGTATAAGCAGAAATGACTCATCTTTGTCATGGTGGTAGCAGGGATGGGGGTCAATGGTGGGAGTCACAGCCATCCGCAGAACAGAGAGGGGATTAAGGAGAAATGACTTCTTAGCAGCTAATCAGAAAATCTTGCAGCCCTCCCCCAGCTTTCTTCTGTGTCTCCCTCAACTAGATTGGTAAGCATTGCTCTAGATGAGTGGGTTTGAATTAAACTTACACACAAAATGGTACAACGGTTTCCACAATGTAAAACAGAAAGGTGAAGATGATCCAACTGAAGCAGCCATGGGGGTGAACAGGGTGGCAGGGCACTTCCAGTTGGCTCTCTGCCTCACGATTACTCCCTGACTGCCACCCTGCAACGTACTTGCCTACATACTTACATCACCTCTGCGAAAACTTCACAGAGCATCTCAGATTTGAACATCTCAGGTTTAGAAGGCAGTTTATTCTTAGGCTCTGCTTCAACCTGGAGTTCTAGGGACTCACCCAAATTTGAGCCTAGGTAAATCCTGATCTTGGTTCATCTCAGCCAAGGTTATATGGCTACAAGGCAAGGAACTGGGCCTTGAGTGACCCAGTGAGCTGGCCTTTGAATAACTTGAAAGTTGAATGCCTGCCAGCAATTTCTCAGGATGACAGGATATTTAGTACAGCATGTGTAGCCCAGGGGCTGTGAACTTGGCTCTGGGAGGAAGTTAGGGGCAGATGGGCCCATTCATTTTCTCAAATGCGCTTCTTCTTCCCCCAGTGCACCAGGAAGTCTCCGGCGATGGTGTAAGCTGGACTCTGTTGGACTTGCCTGCAGTGTCTAGCCTGGACTCTGGAGACTACATCTGCCAGGCCAAGAACTTCCTGGGAGCCTCTGAGACTCTTATCTCCCTTATTGTCACAGAGCCCCAGACATCCACAGAGCACACTGGGATCCCAGGGGCGCTAAGGGCAAGGACAGGGGAAGGGGTGGAAGCTGCTGCTTACAACAACAAGCTGGTGGCCCGGCATGTCTCGCATATCCCTGAACCTGCTGTCCTGGCCATTGGGACCTCTATGCCCAGCCTGAAGGAGAAGTTGGCCCTCCAGCACTTCCAGATGGGTGCCCCAGGAGAGCTCTGGGAAGGGCAGGTTGAGCCCCAGGAGGCACGGATGGTGAAGTCTCTCAAAGTGGTGGGGGACAGTTACCACAGAGTGTCCTTGGTATGGAAGGCCCCCCAGGCTGGGAACACAACTGCCTTCAGTGTCCTTTACACCGTCTTTGGGCAGCATGATATGCATAGATTGATCGTGCCGCCGGGGAAGACCAGTGTTACCATTGACGGACTGGCACCCAAGACCAAGTACGTGGCATGTGTCTGTGTGCGGGGCCTGGTGCCCCGGAAGGAGCAATGCCTCATCTTCTCCACTGACCAGATGGTGGACGCCGAGGGCACCCAGCGGCTCATCAACGTGGTGGTGATCAGCGTGGCTGCCATCATCGCCCTGCCGCCCACGCTGCTGGTCTGCTGTGGTGCTCTTCGTAGGCGTTGCCGCAAGTACCGCACCCGGGGCACCACCGAGGCCACGGGGGCCTACGTCAACCTGGAGAGGCTGGGCCACAGCGACGATGGCTCCGAAGAGCTCTCTCGGCACAGCCTTAGTGAGGCCGACAGGCTCCTTTCCGCCCGGTCCAGCCTAGACTCTCAGGCTTTGGGGACCAGCGGGGGCAGAAGGATGAACGAGTACTTCTGCTGAGGGCAGCTCCCCCTCTCACACCTGCCTATCTGCTTTCCCTCTTCAACTCTTACACACTCACTCTGAAGCCTGACTGCATGCCCAGTCACTCTTACAGCTTGGGTACCTGCTCACTCATACATTTATGTCAACAAGAGCCATGGCAGTTAATTCTTATTAAGTATTTACTGTGTGCCAGGAAGTGTTCTAAATACTCTGTATGAATTAACTCACTTAAATGTTCTAACAACCATTTATACCAGGCCCTACCCTCCTCTCCATTTTCCTGGAGAAGAAATAGGGAAGTTAAGTATTTTGTCTGTATCCACCAATTTGGGGTATATATAACAAATAAAACAAAAACAGTGGTGTATGGTAAAAAACACTTATTTTCATATTCATGGTCTGTATATTGATGGGCATTCTGCTCTGTGTCCCTGATTTGGGGCCTGGACTGGAGAGTAATAGTGGCTACCTGGGACAGGCTATTCCCATGGTAAGGTCAGATGACATCAGAGGAATGAGCAAAGTCATGTGATACCTCTTAAGTTCTTAGTTCAGGATTGGCACACTGCCGCTTATGCCCATATTCTATCTGCCAAAGAAGTCTCATGGCCAAACCCAACTTTAACAGGGTAAGTAAGGACACTTCTCCCACAGAGGTGATAGTGGAGCAGGAAATATTTGCTGAACAGAGATTTAATTTTCTATATTGCCCACGATTACACGACCAGGCTGTGGAAGCTCTGGAATTGGACACAGCATTTTATCTCCATTGGCAACAATCCCTATTAATCTTCTATTCCATATTTTGGTTACATTTATACTAACTCATAGGTACTCACACATACAGTCAGCTGTATGGCTAATGTACACACACACACACACACACACACACACACATCACTCATCCACACTGTGCTCTAGGCAAAAATTCAGTGAATTCTAACATTTATTCCCTGGGTGTCATTTTTGCCTAGAGACAATCATTTGATTTTCAACAGATTGTAGAAGTTTGGATGATGCCTAAGAGACCACTGCTTATTTGGTCTCAGCATGTCAGGATGGAGAGATCAAAGAGACCCTCTGTGTCAGAGGGCATTTCACACCCAATACTGTCTGGCACTCAGCACTTGCCCCCATGTCACAACACTTGTGATTCTTACTAAATCTTACTGGGGCTTCTCAAAGTGTCTGGGAGCTTTCCTTCCTTCCTGGTCCTTCGGCAAGCTATTCTAGAGATTTTGTTTGGTTTTTGCCTGAAGGTGGGAAACCACTCAGATACTGACTCTGTGTATAGGACAATGTGAGTATGTCCAGGGGAAGGCTTAATTTGTTCCCTGTCTACAGAGTTGGGCTCTAGTGAGGGGAGCATCCATGGTGCCTGTAATCAAGTCTTTGGGGGAACAATTGTGGAAATTTGTGAACAGTAAATGGTCCAAGGAAGAGACCCCACATAATGTGAACACTCACTAGATAAAAATCAGAGTAATACAATGATTCATTCCTAAAGTCATTTTCCTCTCATATTTACATTATCACACATTTCCCTCAGTTTTCTTGCATTAGATGCTCACAACAACCAACAATGGTGGTTGAATTCTTTGATTTTACAGATGAAAAACCCGAGAATTAAAGAGATAAGGGACTTATATAAGGGGTGATAGATTCTTTTTTTGGACTCCAGGTCTTTGAAAACCTCTTGACCAAGCTGAGGTTCTTTATTCAGTACTGATCTGGAATGTAGTGCACAGCAGTTTCACTATGAAAAAGGAATCTTTATGGAACCACTGAAACCTGGGATCTGAACCATGAGAACAACTAGGCATATAAGCATGGAGTTTCCATTCTTGGGTATTTTTCTGCCATCATTTGCAGTGTGTTTTATTATAACTTGTGAGCTATAGACATTGGTATGAGAAATTATTTGATTGGGCAATGTCCACATTGAGGTCGGCAAGGCTTTTCTGTTAAGTGAACCAGATAGTAAATATTATAGGCTGTGTTACTCAGCCCTGCTGACGGAATGCAAAAGCAGTTACAGACAATAAGTTGGTTAGTGGGCATTGGTGTGTTCCAATAAAAGTTTATTTATAAAAACAAGTGTCAAACTTGATTTGGTCCACAGGCCGTTGTTTGCCAACCCCTCATCTAGATTTTTATTTGTAGTTCTGCTGTGTCTTTGGAAACTCAAGACTCATTCTGACTGCTTGATACATGAGCATGACAGACACCCCACAAATTAAAATAAAAGTGCAACAGATGAGGAAGCACCAGGTGAAATGATTAAGATATTGCCTTTAAGTGTCTGTATAAATCAATTAATATTGAACAATTATTGGCCTAAAGACAACTAATATCTACCCAGTTTTATTGGAAGAAAAAAATAAGAAACTGAAAGCAAGATTTGTTCATATACCTAATTAAGAGAGGGAAGGTTTGGATTTTCCAGTGATTAATTAATGCCAGTCTTCATGGTCTGCATGGTCATGGTCTCCAAGACGGTTAGCCTCCCAGTGCTCAGCTGTCAGCCTTCATTTATATGTTCTGTCTTTTCTCATTTGCTCTTGTAGGAAAGAATCATTCTTAATTGTGCTCATGAATGTTTAAGTCACTCAAAAAGGAAAACAACAAATTCCCATGGTAAAAAAAATAAATGGTGTCTGGTTTATATATTAATCTTTTAGTATATGAGTCTGGTTACTATGAGTCAATCCCTGAAAACTGAATGACCTCTGAGTGTCTTGTCTGCTAATGTTGAAGACCAGTCTGAACTATAGTGGTCCGTCAGCATGCTGTCCCTGGAAGACGAGTTCAGAGATTGGTTGGAATCATGGCATCTCCGTCATGTCTTTTCCTGACTATAACATGGCTATATTCCTCTTGATTAGGCAGAAGGTGTGTCAAGTGTGACTTACCTGCAGTTGCCTAAGTTGTAGGACACAAAAATCCAGAAATTGTGTTTTGGAAATTAGTTATGTGCTATCAAAACTAGGTGAGGTGGCTCACACCTGTTATCTCAGAGACTTAGTAGGCTGGGGCAGGAAGATAGCAAGTTCAAAGCCAACCTCAGCAACTTAGCAAGTCTCTAAACAACTTAGTGAGACCTTGTCTCAAAATAAAAAAATAAATAAAGGGCTGGGATTGTGGTTCAGTGGTTAGGAGCCTCTGAGTTCAATCTCTAGTACAGAAACAAAAACCAAAACAATAACAGCAAAAAAACTAAGCTATCAATTAAGGGACTCAGTGAGCAATCCTTTCAAAGGATTAGAGCTAGAAATTTTGATCTTTAACCATGGTATAATCTGGTAAAGACAAACATTGATTTAAAAGTGCTCAAGCACATTTTATTTAGTTGTAAGTAGGTTGTAGGCAGGATAGGTTAGGTATATACTGTGGGTAATAATTCCTCCATCTCGGTGTCTTTACACATCATAATTCATTTTTGCTCTTACAGAGTCTACTAGAGTGAGTGGGAAATGTGAGAAATGTGAACAGAGGGAGGGCTCTGCTTCACTCACTCACACAAGGATCCAGGTGGAGGGAGGCACCACCATCTGGAATGTCCATGGAAAAAGTGACACGAGGGGATCATGGGACTTCTCAAACATCATTTACTC
Organism: Callospermophilus lateralis; assembly: GCF_048772815.1. Lineage (NCBI taxonomy): Eukaryota > Metazoa > Chordata > Mammalia > Rodentia > Sciuridae > Callospermophilus > Callospermophilus lateralis. The sequence goes on along the minus strand of NC_135319.1, from coordinate 54,491,756 downwards.
TAACATTTCATTAGCCAGAATATGAGTCCCATGGCCCATGTATTTCAAGGGGCCTTGGAAATGTGGTCTTCTGTTCACCACAGACATACCACAGAGTGTGGGTGGTCAAAGGAAACATCTAAACATACTGGAAGCAGATGGAGGGGGCAGGAAGCAGCTTAAGCTAGAAAAAAAATGGGAACATAGCATGTCTGCTCTCTGATAGATTGTTCAATTCTCTGTCTGGGCTGTTTCAGAGTTTGGCTAATATTGAGGAATGAGCAGCATCTTCCAATTGAACAGATAGGATGCTCTCTTACCAAGATTCTATTAAGACAAGCCAGTGAGATGCCTCCCAGGAGCCATTTATATCTAATAGTTTCATAAGCAGAGTAAGTCCTCTTCCACGACTGTGTCTCCACCAAGAACTCAAGAACACCAAGAGCCAAGTTTCTAAACTCAACCTGCAGGAGGGGAGATGGAGTGGAAATATTCTCATACTTCCTTCTCTTTGTTGACAGGGTCTCTTGAGTCTAGGGGTTACACTTAGCCACATGTTATTTTAAGCTGAATGACATTACCTAAGGTAGTTTAATTGTCCTAGCCCCCTGCTTTAACTTCCAACATAGCAATTCTCTATTCCAAATAAGGAAACAAGAGGCTGAGGGGATCAGGAAAGGAGAAGGGGCAGAGGAAAGTGGCCTACGTGATTACAGAGATGGCACATGCCAGCTGGTGTTCTTTCTTCACAGTCTAGCAGCAAATCACTTCCGGTAAGTTGGGTGGAGCTGGATTTATTTGACAATTTTTTTTTTATTTGACAATGATAATGCTGTCCACAGGCATGGAGTGGACAGAAAAATTGTAGGTAAAGAAGAAGATTCTTTCAGCTTTTATATTTTGGAGTAAGAGGAGTGAAAGGAATTCACTGATGATTATGCATACCTGTAGGTTGAATCACACATAGGAAGCAAGCTTAATGAGGTCTTGGCATTCTTGGCAGAGGACTCTAGAATGAGGATGGCCTATAGGAAGTGTTCCCCCCATCAGGCTAACCTGGCCAGGCTCTGATCCCTCACTGCCCCCAGTCACTGGATGTAGGCTACCTTGGAACAGATCTGAACTCACACAAGCACTTTTTTTTTTTTTTTTTTTTTGCAGCTGGGAATAAGCTCAACTCTTAAAAGGAGATCTAGGCATCTCTATGTTCACCACAAACTTTGTACCCATAGCACACTCCTTGTTTTGGATTTTCATTTTGAGAGGAACTCCAGAGATCTACCCAGATTGCACAGTTAAACTGAATGGGAACTCCTGCAAATATATCTGTCATGAGTGGAAAGCCTGGAGTGTAATCAGCTTAGTTGTGACCCATTTCCCTCCTACTGGTTAGCTTCTAAGCGGATTTTTTTTTTTCACTGAAGCCTTTTGTAGGGTATAATGTGTATCATGAGTCTTACAGGAACTCACAAAATTTCAGTGTTCATCTGGAAGTACCCCCAATTAATACAGATGTAGGTATTTCTGCTCTTCAGAAATCTATTGTTATAGGAAGTGAATTATTGGACACCTATTGTATGTGGAGAGCTTTATTTACATAATCTTGAAGTTTCCTTGGAACACTATGAGGTGCTTATTAATATTCTCACTTTGCAAATGAAAAATTGAGATTCAAAAAAATCTCAAGACAGATGCATAAGCAAGAAAGAAGACTTCATGGGGGCAGGGTCTATAAGAGTTTGGCTTGCCACAGCATTCCTTGTAGTGTGTGGCTTAGAGAATATGATAAAGAAATATTTGGTAAATGAACAAAGAGTGGCAGAGCAAGTCCCAAGTCATATAGGTCTCATTTTAAAATGTAGCTCTTTCACTTTTAATGTGAAATACATAGCATTCAGGAGAAGTCCAGAAAAAAGAAAAACGTTTTGGTTTTATAAGAACATATAATATTTTTGAATATGGTGGCATGTGCCTGTAATTCCAGCTACTTGAGAAACGGAGGCAGGAGGATCATGAGTTTGAGCCCAGACTTGGAAACTTAGTGAGATCCTGTCTCAAAACAAAACAAAACAAAACAAAAACAACAACAAAAACCTCACCAGCACCACCACCAACAATAAAATACCATCTTGTGTTTGAAACAGCATCATGATGCTTCTCTGACTCTGGTCTGCCTATGGTCAAGCTGCAGATGCAGTAGTCTTAATGCATTGGAAGCATGTCTAACTACACCACCAACGTATGGGGGAGAGAACAAATGATTGGAATCATCAAAGAACTACTTTGTTATTTCTTATCTGCTTTCACTTGGAGAAAATGGTTGAAAGTGCTGGGATTCAGGAGCCAATTGTGAATGGTGAACTATGAAATGGACCCTGGCCATGAATGAACCCTGATGCTCAGAATAGCATTACCTGCTGGTTTCTCAGACTTTTTTGAAAGAAGCTGAAGGAAGGTAGAACCAGGATGTAATTGGATATCTGGCTTAAGTTTCCAGAACCAGCAACCAGAAAAATGGTGAATTTTCATGCCTTAGTCAAGAGCATAACTCCCTCTTTATGGACTCTGCCTGAGCCTATGATCTGGGCCATAACAGACTTTAGAGCATCCAGGGGCTTTGCTGTTGCTGTGCTGACCTACATCACCATGGATTACCAGTAATAGGATTTGCCACTTGGAAACTGGGACTACGCTTATTCAAAACACACAGCAGTTTCTTACAGAGAAATATGGCTTTGGTTTTCCACTACTTTCTGCTAATTCTAGTCTTTCAGGATACACATGCAGTTCAGCCTTTCTGTCTGCAAGGATGCACCTGCTCAGAGGAGAGTTTTGGCAGGTGCGCTGTCCTGGCAGGATGCCAGAGGGTTATAGGGGATGGACTTTTGTTGGGAATGATATGGAGTGGACACATGCCCAGAATTGGCAGGAAATCAACAAAATTCCTATGAGATTCACCTTAGTTGGTGTTGGACTTTGTGAGCTGAGTATTTTTACCAATATAGATCTCTATTATTTTAAGCGAAAAATATATTTTCATATAATTCACATGTACAATGCAAGGATACACCTGACATCCCTTCCAACTTTCCTGATGTTCATTTTAAAGCTTTTCTGGTTTCTTGTACAGGACTCTGCAATGCATGTCTATTTCTTTGGGAAATATTCCAGAGAACCTTCCTGAAGAGCTCAAGCAAGTAAGAATTGAACACTCACCCATATTTGAACTTTCCCGAGGGCCTTTCGTCAACATGAGCACCTTGGAATACCTTTGGCTCAACTTTAACAATATCACTGTGATCCACCTAGGAGCCCTGGAGCATCTGCCAGAACTGAGAGAGTTGAGACTGCAGGGGAACAAACTCCGTTCAGTACCATGGACAGCGTTCCGCGCCACCCCTTTCCTGAGGGTCTTGGATCTCAAAGGCAACAGGATTGATATACTCCCTGAGCTGGCTCTTCAGTTCCTAGCTAACCTGACCTACCTTGACCTATCCTCCAATAGGCTTACAGTCGTATCCAAAAATGTCTTCTTGAACTGGCCGTCCTACCAGAAATGCCAGCAGCTTCACTGTGGGGCTAAGATTCTCTCCGGCATGGTGCTGGCACTGGACAACAACCCCTGGGTATGTGACTGTCGTCTAAGAGGACTTGTCCAGTTTGTCAAGTCCAATAGCCTTCCAGTCATCCTGGTGAATTCCTACTTGATATGCCAGGACCCTGTCTACAAGGCAGGGCAGCTACTTCATGAGATTAAGCTCAGTGTTTGCATGAAGCCACAGATCTCAACCCCCAGTGCCAATATTACCGTTCAGGTAGGACAGAATGTGACTCTGCAATGCTTGGCACAGGCCAGCCCCTCACCAACCATCTCATGGAATTATCCCCTGAGCATTTGGAGAAAATTTAATGGTAAGCTACATGTACCCTCTTGGGGTATCTAGGGAGAATGGAGAGGTCTGTAGCAATCCTACATCAATAAAAGAGGTTCTAAAATGTGTTAGTCATGAAGGATGGGTCTAGGTAAAATCAGAATAGATCTGAATTACACTCACCAAAATAGAAAAGATTCCAAGACAGTGTTTCATTACCAGCATTATTTTATTTCACTTTACTTTTGCAGAGCTGGGGATCAGAGCCAAGGCCTATATGCTAGGAAACTTTGTAGCATTGAGGTACATCCCAGTCCATTGGCAGTGTTTTAAATGGTTGCATACAGATCTCTCCAGGACATATAGGCATATGGACATAAATAAACATGTTATTGCTGATTTATCATATTGTATACATGTTTTAGAATTGTATATGAATAAATACATTTTTAAGAGCCCTCTAGATGGAAAACAGTATACTGCAAATTTTACAATCCTAGAATTTCCAACTAGAATTGATTTTATTACTTATTTACTAAACTTGCCTGAAAGGAATCATTTGAGATGCTTGTTTGAAATGAGATTTTTCAATCCCCATGCCCTGGAGATATGAGTTCAGTGAGTCCAGGACAGAATATATATTTTAGCAATTGATCTTTCACCCCCTTACCTCTCAGTTAATTGGAAAAGCTGGAAATTCCTAGATACTAACTTAATTTTCACTTCTTACTACTGTGCTGGTCAGATTTTATAGCTTAAAATTATAATACTGGGGTACAGGGAGATAAAGTGAATTCCATGGCCCCCAGAACTGGGATTTGAACCTGTCTTTCTTTATTGAAGCTCTAAGCTCTGTTTCCACACTTCAGGTGGAATTCCCTGTAGGGTTGTCAATGCCACAAAGCCAGACATAGCTTCCTCAAGGGTATCTTGAAGGTAAAAGGAAATTTGTTGATTTTTGCATATTTTTAGGTCTAGGTCTAGAAGACTACTTGAAGTATCAAGGTAAAACTTGGGAAATGGAGTTAGTCACCCAGACAGTTGTCATAACATGGTTATATCCTCTAGATGATTAAAAAAAATTAACTAAGTTTTTCAGTTTTCCTCATCATTTTGGTCACATCCTGTTAGTTGATGGTTAAATGCTAATGGAGGAGAAATACAGGATTTATCATTCAGTCTTTTTGAAAACCAGTGAAATGCATTCAGAGCTTATCTTTTGATATTATGTAAATCACTCTTGGCACTATGCTCTGCCTAGTCTTCTAGAAATAACAACAGCTAAGACTTATTGAACCCTTATCTTCAAACCTGTGGTGTGCATGCTATTATCATCCCATTTTATTGACAAGTAAGTTGAAGCCAAGAGAATTTAAGCACCTTGCCTAGGACCATACAATTAGCAAGGAATAGGGACCCAGAAATTTGACTCCAAACTCTAAGGCACTGCACATTTGGGTGGTAAGAAAGCATTTTTTGGAGCTCACAGTATTGCTCAGTCACACAATTACAAGAAATCTCCTGAAAGCTGTTAAGCTCAGCAAGACTACTGTGGTTGTTGGGGGCAGTTACTGATGTTGAAAGTGTGTGGGCTTCATAGATAGAACTGGGTTTCAGTTTAATTGCTGCTTCTGAACAGCAGCAATTGCTCTCACTGTGGGTAAGTTGGTAGATTGATCCAGTCCTCAACATTCTATATGTAAGATTAGGTACCTACAGGGTTTCTGAGAGGTGAACATCTGGCACCAGGTACACATTTAATAAAAGATTCGCATCATCTTTTAACAACAACAACAACAACAACAAAACCAGCATTGCTAGAACTTTCCAACTATTTATCAGAAAAATGCACAGCTACTTTTCTCTTTTCTCCACCCAGTGTTGACTTCTTCGACTGCAGAAGATGCTGTTCTGTCCCAGTTGATCATCCCTGCTGCTCACCTGGTAGACAGTGGCAATTACACCTGTGTAGCCTCCAATTTCATTGGCAGGAGCACCCTGGTCATCTCCCTCCATGTCCAGCCTGCCCAGGTCCTGCCTGCATCCCATTCTCTTTCCATCATCCGGGAGGGTAATTCCTACATTGACTTGCGGGTGGTGAAGCAGACGGTGCACGGGATCTTGCTGGAGTGGTTTGCAGTAGCCAACATCTCTGAGGAGTGGTTTACCCTCTACCTTACTTCAGATGAAGCCCTCAGAAAAGAAGTGGTCCACATTGGCCCTGGAATCAACACATATGCTGTAAATAACCTCCTCCCCGGCACAAAATATGAGGCATGCCTCAGTCTGGGGAGCCGGCCCCCACACGAGGGCCGGTGTGTCGTCTTTGTGACAGGCAGGGATGGGGGCAGGCTGGAGGACCGCGAGCGCCTCCTACACATCTCGGTGGTCCTGTGTGTTTTGCTGCTGGCAGTGCCTGTAGGGGCTTATGTCTGGACAGCTGAGGGTCCCTGCAGCTGCAGGGAGTGGGGCCCGCACTGCTGTCCTCATCCCAGGCATGCTCTCAGGCCTCCCCCTGCAGTTCCACAGTGCAAAGACAGATCCTTTAGAGACCATCTAGCTGTCTGTGAGGATGGCGAGGGCCACAGACACATGAAGGGGAATGAGGAGAAAGAAGATGACAGTGGCTAACAACCCAGGTCAAGGGGCGGGAAATGATGTGGACAAAACTTACTTCAACCAAGATTGTGAACAAATTCTGATACTGGATGGGAACAGTAACCACACAGCAAGGAAGGCCAATGTCTGCCTTTTTGAGGGAACTGGGATCAGTCCTTTTTTGGGTAGTGCTTTGTTGCTTGCCAAGGGGGTGATGTAGGGCAAATCCAGTCCCTAAAACCAACCCTCCATTGCAGCTCAGCTGAGCCTCATCCATTTATTCAAGTATTGTTGAGCACCCACAGTGTTCCAGGAACGGAACTTGACAGAGTGGGTTCAACAGTGAAAATGAGGACACAGTCTTTATCTTCATGGAGCTAAGGCCATGTTTACATGTAATATTTACATGTAACATTTTGCATATATTATTCTGTAAAGATAGGTAGTTATCCCCTTTTATAGGGAAAGAAACTTAAACCTGGAAAGTTCAATGATTTATGAGGCTGACTCTCCTTACATTGACCACTGGGTTCACCCAATATCAGAATTTTCTGATAATCAGTGTTGGTTGAAATAATTAAAAACATTTTTTTGTGGTGCTGAAGATTGTACCCATAGCCTTATATATGTTAGGCTGTGGAACTATATAACCATTCCTTTTTACTTAGTATTTTGAGACAGGGTCTCATAAGTTGCTCAGACTGACCTTGAACTTGTGATCCTCCTGCCTCAAGCTCCTAAATACCTGGGATTACAGGTGTGCACCACTGTGCCCAGCTTGAAATAAATTTAAAACAAAGACAACACTCATATTCAGATCAATTGTTCATCATTCCTTCAGGTCCTTCTCACTTATTCTTTTAGACACTAGAAGAAAAAACAATTTTTAATGGGAATTTACAGTCACATCAAAAGTAGAGAGAATCTCATTCCTTCCCATCTGTCAGCTTCAACAAATTTTTTTTTAATTTTTTTTTTTTTTTGAGAGAGAGAGAGAGAGAGAGAGAGAGAGAGAGAGAATTTTTAATATTTATTTATTTTTTTAGTTTTTGGTGGACACAACATCTTTGTTGGTATGTGGTGCTGAGGATTGAACCTGGCCTGCATGCATGCCAGGCGAGCGCGCTACGCTTGAGCCACATCCCCAGCCCTTCAACAAGTTTTAACATTTTCTGGTCTTATTTCATCTGGTCCTTACCCTCAACCTTTTTTTAATTTTATTTTTTGGGGGATTTTAAAATATTTTAAAATAAATACAAGCTTCCCACCTACTTATATGTAAATATTTTAGTTTGTTCTCTAACAAATTAAGTTCTTAAAAAACACAAGACAACACTAGAATGCCCCTTAGAATGTATATTTTTTAAAAAATGCATATATACTTAGATATGTACATGTGCACAATAACACATACATATAATAGAGAATTTCTTTGTAATAAATTTCATATGGTAATTTTTTACAGGATTTTTTCTTTTCTCTGAGTATATATAAATTAAAATTCTATTTCCAAAAAATTATAATTTAGTCCATTATAACCATGCGTAATAGTGAGATTCATTATGCCATATTTGTACATGTGCATAACATAATTTGGTCAATCTCATTCTCTAGCACCTTTCCTTTCCCTCCCTTCTTCCATCCCAGATACACTTGCTCTACTCTATTGATATCCCTACTACTATTATTATTATTTCAATTAGTGCACACACATATATTAATGAGATTCATTGGAGTATATTCATACATGGACATATTATACTTTGGTAGATTTTGTTCCTCAGTAGTTTATCATGCCCCCTCATTCCCTTCCTCTACACTATTGGTCTCCCTTCTATGGTCTTTCTTCTATTTTCCTGAGACTCCTGTGGTATATTTCAAAGGTAAGTGGCTGAAGAGAGGCAGGAACTTGTATTTGTATTGGCCTCTGAGTATTTCCTTCCACAGGACTGAGGTTCAGCCATCATGAAATAGCTTGGTGCAACCATGAAGGCGAGAATGGACTCTCTGATTTTCCTCTGCCAAAGGGGGCTTGGTGGTGGGCATGGAACAGAGTGGGCAGGAGGAGGGAAGGGGCATGGAAGAGGAGTAAACCTGGAAGTGGGTCAGAAGCATGTTGATCAGAAGCTGTGTTCAGCTGCTCCTGTGAAGATGGACATTTAGGGAAGAGGAATCTGGTCTAGAGTGGATTTCTGGGAATACCATCCTTTTGAAGATCTGTGGGGAGCCTCTTAAAAAGTTCTAGAGTGAACTGGTTATGGGGTACACACCTGTAATCCCAGCAGCTCAGCAGGCTGAGGCAGGAGGATCTCAAATTCAAAGCCAGCCTCAGCAACTTAGCAAGGTTCTAAGCAACTTAGTGAGACCCTGTCTCAAAATAAAAAAGGGCTGGGAATGTGGCTCAGTAGTTAAACCTCTAGGTTTAATCCCAGTACCAAAAAAAAAAAAAAAAAAAAAGAATCCTAAAGATTCACATTATTGACAGTTCCAGATGGTTCAATTTAGGATTTTTCTACTTAGCAATGATGTAAAAGTGATATGCATTCAATAAAAATCAAACTTCAGTTGAGAATTTTTATCTTTTTCTGGATTAGCAATATACAGCATGGAGATGTTAGTGGCAGCAAGACACAGCTCTCAGTCCATTACGTGATCAGAAGGGAACAACCACTGATACTCTACTGTACAGTGATGCAAAGCTACGATGTTCAGTAAGTTAGGTGTGTTAAATGCATTTTTGGCTTACAATGATTTCAACTTAACATGGATTTATTTGGATAAAACCCCATAGGTCAAGGAGTATCCGTACATGTAACGTCATGATACCTATGCTAATATCCCTCACCTTTTCTGTGCGATTCATGTTTGAAGGATGTTATAATAGTTTTAGATCCATTTGTCATGCTCTTGGGGGGAGATTATGCATTTAGAGTTTAGATAATGTAATTTTAAGACAGGAGGCATTTATAAGTAGGGCTACTGGTTTTTAGAATAGAGCTATCTCTATTCCCAGGGTTCTGCTATCAGCAATTTGCAGAAGGAATTTTGTTCTTTTCCTCTTTTCTTCTGTCTTATTAGAACCTGTCCACCTTACACCTAGATTAGGGCCCAGCAAAGATGATAAGACTAAGAACATGTGTTTCCACAGGAATGATTGAGTGAGTTACTGAGTACTGGATAAGTGACAGGACCTCATTTAGCAAAAGAAGTTCACTGGCATGATTTCACGTCACATGAGTGTTCCCAGCATCAACCTGTTGCTAATCCACTTTATTAATTATATTATGTTGGCTCATGCCACAATCACCTCATTCTGGAATCCAGACCCTTCAGAACACCTCTGTCTCCTAAAAGAACCTCTTTGTGTCCACATGCCAATCTGCCTGCCGTGGTCCTTATGCAATATCATCTTCATTTTAACCTATCCCCATCTAGAAACCCTGAAGACTGTCAGAGAAGTGTTGCTGCCTGTTAGTAGCCATCACTCTGGATTCTTTGAAGCCTCTATTGTGCTGTGTGTGATGGCATGGATCTATAGTCTCAGCTGTTCAGGAATCCTTGATCACATGAGTTCAAGAGCAGCTTGGTCAACATAGCTAGGCCCCATCTTTTTAAAGAAAGAAAGAAAGGAAGGAAGAGAGAGAGAGAGAGAGAGAGAGAGAGAGAGAGAGAGAGAGAGAGAGAGAGAGAGAGAAGAAAGAAAGAAAGAAAGAAAGAAAAATATTCTGTTCTCAAAGAGATACAGAATCCCTGACGTCCTTGGAGAAGCAGGGGCAGAAGGTTTGCCACACTTTTCCAGCTGGGTTCTGCACTGGGACAGAGTACCAAAGTTATCGTAGGGACAGCTCATCAGTTCTGTCTTCCCTTGGAATGAGGAGGCCCAAATGCAAGCTGCAAGTTGCAGCTTACAGAGGCCCAGCTCTCTTCTACTTCCATCTTCTGTCTTCTCTTCTCCCAGTACATAGGGGAGGATTCCAGGCCTATTAATGTGTAGAAACACGCTCAGGAAGGTCTGCTTGGAGAAGCCCTCTCCCCCAGGAAATGTGCCTTTCTAGGTGGGCCACAGTAAGCTATCCTCAAATATTCTCTTCTGCAACTAAAAATAGCAACTGTCTACTGAGCTGTGACAGTAGCTACAAAGCTGGTGCCAGGTCCTTTGAATATATTAGTTCTTGTCATTATCACAGCAATAAGCTTATGTTGTCACATTTAAGTGGCAGGTAGTGTCTATTGATTGTCCATGGAGCTAATGCTCCATTCTTATAGTCCAGGAGTGGAAGGCCCTCCCTAGATGCTGTTCCTGCCCTCTCAGCTCTTTCCCTACAGGCCTAACATTGTACCAGCTTGTAGATCTGGGCCTTTCTTGATGTGACTGAGCAAGGAGCCCCTCACCCTGCTGTTCCCTAAGTCGGTGGGACTTGGTTAGCTCTACCCCAGTAAAAAAAGCAGGGTCTACTCTAGTGCTGACTATATTCACTGGTCTCTTCGGTTAAGCTGTCCCCTCCTTCTCTGTCCCAATGTGACTCATGCTGGCTACTTGGCCCTTTCTCCTTCCATGGCCAGTTCCAAAATTGACTCTGCTTTGGTTCAAATTTCTGGGCTTGTCTTTGGAGTCCGACTCCCTTCCAAAACCCATCTGCTATCCTGAGCTCCCAGTTCAGAGGTCTTAGCAACCATCATTCCAGAGATTAACTGCTTTCCAGCTTACCCGCCCATGCCAAACATCCCAATTCCTGCCCTTGCTGGACTGTACTGGGGTAGTTACTTCTAGCCCCAGATCTCCTTCTTTCCCAAGCAATCCTACCTGAGTGTGTCTTACTTAGAGAAAAAGCCCAATCCAAGTCCTGGTTGAGGGGGTCAGGTAGACAAGTCTGCAAAGGTGCTGCTGTTTGAGGTGCATGCAGGCAATTTGGACAAAAATTTGAAGCCTCCCTCAGTTGGGGTTCTGGCTGGCTATACCCACTGAAGAAGCCAGGAGGCAGGCTGAGCTTGGTTGTGAGTCAGGTAGACTGGTCTCCACAAGTCCATGAACACAAATGTAAGCAGGGGCAGGAGGTCAGATTGCGTAGAGTTATTAGATTTTTTATTTACCATTTACAAAAGAGATTGACCGCATGCATGATGTAAGGATAGCTGTATTCCCTGCAAAGAGCAGACATGATCCAACCCAGCCCTTTCCTGAAAAGTCTGGAAAGACCTGTCCAGTCTGGGCTCCTGACATGCTAGAGCCTGCCCCTCATTAATACTGTTTGGGTTAGGAACTGAAGACACCCTGGCAAGAACTCTGTACACTGGCACGTCTGAGTTATACCTCAAAACACAGATTCAGACATCAAGAGAACCACACAAGCATAAAATCTCTTCTCATAAAATCATGACATATTCTAGAGGGCTTATGTGCAAGTGGAGCAAAATGTAAAGAACAATTCTATTTTTCTATCTGTGTATAAATCTAGATTTTCTTATGGCAGGTTCCTTAAAGCAGGGAAGAACCTCTGTATATTAACCACAGTAGGTTTGTAGGGTTTCTCTCTTGGGAACACTGTCACATACTAACAATGTATGCCTAGACCACAGGAAAATGCTTTCAGATCAGATCCCAGCTACCAACCCACTATGCAACATCGGACAAATCATGCCTTTCTTGGGAACTCATTTCCCTTATCTTGGCAAAATGGAGGCTCAGACTAGACATTGCTGCCCAGCTCTGGTGCTCCCTGAGAGTGGAATGGGTGAGGGGAGAACAGAAACAGAAAGCTATCATCTGGTTCTGGCTTCTGGGGACCAGTGGTAGCCAGCACAACACCCCAGTGTTGAGAGATTCTGATATTTTCTAGAAGAACTGTACTCAGAGAACTGGCCTGCATAAAAAAACAAAACAAAACAAAACAAAACAAAAAAAACAAAAAACAACTTTGCATTTGTGCCACTTTGCACTTGGTTGAAGGCTTCATCACAACTTTGGGGCTGAGGTTCTTCATTTTACTGATGAGGAAGAAGATAATCAGAGAGTTAAAACAGCTTCCCTAAGTTGAATAAAAACAGAACATCCCTTAGATCTCAGCCCAGATATCTATCTATCATCCTACACTGTCTCTTGGAAGAGGAATGGTGGGGCAGCTTCTCAGAAAGGAGTCCCAACAGTCTTTTGGGTACTTCTAGGATTCCCAGTGTGGCTCCAGCTTCTAGGACCAGGCAGTCCTGGACAGGCATTTCTGCCTTCACTCTTGGTAAAACCATCTTATACCTGTAGGTCCCTTGTCCCACATGAGCACAATAGTGGTCTACAATCTCACCCGGATGCCATGCTTCAGTGTTTCAGTGGCTTCAGGCAGAGAGAGCCCTGCAGCCAGGATGAGTTTTCAGTGTCTCTTCTCCCCATGTTTGCCTGCATTTCCTCTCCTGTGGAATGTAATGTTTGCTGACCTCCAGCCTCAGCCAGGACTGGATCTCCTTTTCCTGCTCCAGCTCTTAGCTATGGACTTCAGGATCCAGATTCTTGTTGGCTTATCACATAGAGCCAAGGCCCCATGATGAGATCTCAGCAGAACCCAAGCAACTGTGAAGTCTGGGGTTGGTGAATAGAAGATGCATAGAGCTAGCTCCTTGTCAACTCATGGCCTCTGAAGAATGGGGAGCATCATGGCTGTGTCAAGGATTGGGGGCACAGGGACATATTTGCTAAATGCATCCTGAGAAATTGCTTGCCCAAGGCCCTATCCAGAGACTTGTGTATGGGGTACAAAACAGGGATGACCTTCAGAAACAGAGGAAGGGGAGCACATTGAGATCAGCAGGGTGGCTATGTTGGGTAGGAAGGGAAGAAGGAGCCACAGGGTATTCTCTAGAAGTAAGCCTTGTTTTTACTTTTCTTCTCAAACTTTTGCTTGAGCTCAGAGACCAGAGTCAACTGGGTGGGGCTTCCCAAGGCCTCAGACTGAGGTGACTGTTGGGATCTCTCTGGGGTGAGGGATCCAGAGACTGTAGGCACCGTACAGCAGGTGACTGTGTTGGGCACCATTCTGGGTGGTGGAGGGAGAGCTGGAGCTGTGGGGGGCAATGGGCTTCCTGTGCTGTTATTGCAGTTCTCATTGGTAGGATCCTCTTTTAGCATGAACTTGGTGGCAGACTTGTCCTTCCTGAACTTGAGCCACTCAGTGCGGGCAGTGCGGGGTGCAGGTCTGAAACGCTTGCGGAATACACGTCGCACCGGCTGGACCTTGTTGGACTTCTTGTTACGCCAGAAAGTGGCAGTGGAGATGAAGACGGTTATGGCCACAACAATGGCCATGATGCCGGCCAGCACACCCACGGCCTTCATGGGATTGTCCTTGGTTTGTATCAGGAAGGCAGCCATGGGGCTTCGGGACAGTGTCTGGAAGAGAAAGCCGTTGCCTGAATTGAACTGTTCCCACTGGCCCCTGGAGGACAGAGTGGGGGCGTGCACTTCCTTAAGCCTGATGGGATGAATTAGCACCCCCTCCCAAAGGCCCCATGCTGGGGATAGAACCAGGGCCTTACGCTTGCTAAGCAGGAACTCTACCACTGAGTTACACTCCCAGGCCAAGCCTGATGTATTTTAAGAGAATTTGAGAATCTTAATAAGTGCTATGGGCTTCTTTACAGAAAAAGTGCATAGGGAGAGCCAACATAGTGCAAATCATTCTCTAGGACAATCACTTAGGCAGAACACGATGCCAACAACCTCTTTTAGAATCAAAACATCTGTTTTGCTGGACGCTGCCCTTGAAGCATAGGATATTGTTTGTCTGTGATTACAGGGGAATTCACTAGCATAAATGTATCAAAAATCCCTAAAGTGACGATTCTCTGCCAGACAAGTACACATAATTATTTCACTTTTGCTTTTCAACACTCATGTGAAGAGGCATCATTATTTCCATTTTATAGGGAAAGGTAACAGAATCCTAGGAAAGCCTGAAGTCACACTATTTATAGGTATGGAAACTAGAATTTCAGTCTGATTCCCAAGGCTATTGGTTTGATGGCCTAGGGAGCCTTTGATAGCAATGAGCATTTTTTGGAAGAAGCAGGAGATGATCCCTCTCCCACTGCCTTTGTGTCAGAGAGGCCTGGGCTAGACTTCTGCTACCTTTTCCTTATTGTGCTTTGTACCCACCTCAGTGTCTGTGATGTCAATCTTGAGTAAGGCCGTGGTGCTGAAGGATGGGGAGCCTCGGTCCTTGGCCTGCACTTGTAAAGACCATGTGCAGTCCCCTCCAGGTGTGATGTTGTGCAGAGCATCGAGGGAGCGGATGGAATTCTTGAGCCTGATCTCTCCTGTGTGTGCATCAATTTCAAACACATTGGCTGGCTCCGCATGGGTGATGGAATAGTCCACCAGGTTGTTGGGTTCCTCTGCATCCTGATCTATGGCCTGTGCACAGAGAGGGACAGATAGAGCCGGGCCTGGGGAAGATACCTTTCTATGCTGGATAAACCAGATGTAATATGGAGCTTGGGAATGGTTGATTTTAATTGAGATGGATTAAGCTGGGAAAAAAATAGAAGGTATGCACTGCCGTGAGTGAGGGGCTATGCTAGGTCCTGTATGGTTCCATTGCCAGAACAAGTCTAGGAAGTAGGTATTGGTGAATCTATACTATAGATGAAAAACTGAAAGCTTGGATACTAAGTGACTTGCCCAAAGGTAGAAATGGAAGGAGGGGAATTGGGATCCAAGGTCAATTCTATTGGGTTTCAGAGCTCATACTTTTTCGCCATTGGGAAGACAGTGAAGCCCAGTAGACAGAGCACTGCTCTGAAGGCAGGCAGACCAGCTATGTGAACTCAGGGAAGACAAACACTTAACCCATTAGAGCTTTCTGTTTTCCATTTGTAATGTCTCCTTTCTCAGAAGATTTTTCTGGGATAAGGTGGAAATGAGATTACGTAAAACACCTTAAAGTCCATTGCCCCTAGTAGGAATCCATTACCTTTTATTTTAAACTAAATTCTTATGTTCCAGTGTCTCTCTCAGCTGCTAGAACCAGACTTTTAGGGGAGCTCAGCTGCCTCAAAACTCACCTCAATTTTCACTGGGGACCCCAAGACCATCGTCTTCTCCTGGATGCTTTTTCCAAACTGGGGATAGTGATCATTGACGTCCAGTAGAGTGATGAATACTTCAGCCAGGCTGTACCTGCCCTCCATGTCCTCAGCCTTCACATAAAAGTTGTATCTAGCAGTGGCTTCAGCATCCAGGCTGGCCCAGGGCTGAGTGTAGATAAGCCCAGTGGACGGGTGTATCAGGAACCTGCCAGGCACAGGTATGCACATGCATGGATGTACACATGTGTGTGTGGCACATGCACCCCACTCATGCACACACATCCATGCATGCAATGATAAGCAGATGAGCTGCCTCCAGGAAGCAGCAGTGAGGCATTATGAAGCTTCTCCCAGAAATCCTGCCTGCTCAGGTTCCATCCTTGCAGTCTATTGGGGGAGGAGGAGTTTAACAACCCCGAATTATAGCTCTCCTCCTGGGCCCTGCTCCCTCCCCAAGCCCAGCACTGCTTGCCTAGTTCAGAAAGCCTCCTGCCTTAGCTCTAGCAGTGACCATGACCTTCTTTTCCCCTAGATATCTTGCTTTTTTAGGTCCCCAGAAATCTCTGACTTGGGCTCTGTACTATTTCCCACTATTCATCACCACCCACCTTGCACACTCTGGAATGCTCACTGTCCCTGCAACCCAGGCTCCCAAGGCTTCCAGGTTCTTCCTGCCTTCAGCAAAAATACCTCTTCCCAATGCCAAATAAATCCCTTGCCTGAGGCTATGTCTCGGTTCTGGATCTACTTACAGGTCAGCCCCAGTCCCATAGATGGAGTATCTGACTTTGCCCCAGGGTCCTGTGTCTGGATCCACAGCCTGGAAGAAAGAAAACTCCCAGTGGCACCTGTCCTGTGGTCAGAACATGTTGACAGCTCCCTAAGCAAGGGTTGCTTTCAACGGCAATGCAAGGAGGGCCTGGAGTTTGCTCAGCTGAAGAGGAACTCACCAGGAGGCAGGAGATGCCTTAGGTCTCTAGTTTTCCTCCAGGGAGTTCTCAAATGTTGGAGGAACAAAAAGGTTCAGATCTTCAAGTCATTTATTCCTCCTTTATACATGAGGAAGGGAACGGGATGGGTCCCATGGCCTGTGCATATGTCCTCAACACAGACCAGTGAAGAAACGCAGGCTAGAGAGGGCAAGCAGCTCAAAGTCACAGCTAATGACTGTGGGCTTTGTGATTTAAACTGGAACCTGAATTTGTCTCACTTACAAGGCCCATTACCCCACCCCATGTCCTGGAGCCAGTCCCCAACCTACTGTGACAACCACCACGTTGGATCCCCCTGGGGCATCCTCAGGGATCCTGGCAACATAGTAGTGAGAAGTGAACTTGGGGACATTATCATTGGTGTCCAGGAGCTGGATCACAATATCTGCCGTGGAACTGAACTTCTCTGGAGTATTCACTTCAATGGCCAGGAGCTGGAGAAGGAGGAAAAACCGAGGACTTGTCTGGATGGACAGTCACCTGCCCAGGGCCCTCCCACCACCTGCTCCCCAGAACTGGTCCAGCACCCCTTGCCTTGGGTCTGTTCTTACTCTCCGCTTCCAAGAGGTTATTCCTGCCACCATCTGTAAGATCTCTCCTCATTCCTCCCTCACAGACAGCTCCTGTTTATATTTGAGCAGTTTTTTTTTTTGTTCTACTGATCTGCATATATATTCCTTTCTTGCTCCAAATTTTCTGACTATTATTTCTCCAAATAAAAACCAGGATAAGTTTTCTTACCTCCTCTCCAAAGGAAATTCTAAGTCAGAGTTAGTTGGGGAGATAGTTAATTCTATATCAACCTAAGGAGAACTTGCATTTTTTTTTTTTGAGAATTTTAATATTTATTTATTTATTTATTTTAGTTTTTGGCGGACACAACAGCGAGCGCACTACCGCTTGAGCCACATCCCCAGCCCCCCGAGAACTTGCATTTTTAAAACAAGGTACATCTTTACATATCTTGCCTTCTTTATATCTCTTTATGAATTTTTTGCATTTTTCATCATTTAAATACTACACATTTCTTGTTATGGTAATTTCTAGAAGTTTTTTTATTCCTTTATATATTCTCTCTCTGTTTGATTGGGGGTATCAACTTGTAATCAAACATGTCAGCAATTTTGCTATTTTTCTAACGGTTTTTAAACCATTTCTCTTAAATTTTCTAAAGAAACAATTATATCCCTTACAAATAATATGAATTTTAGCTTCTTCTTTCTAACATTTATGACTCTTATTGCTTTTCTTTCTTTGGGAACAATGTTATTCTAGAAATCATGCTAAATAATAGTGGTGATGGCAGGCATTCATGTTTTGTTCCAGAGTTCATAGAATTCTTTTAATATTTCATTTTTAAACATGATGTTGGGCTATAGGTGTGTATGTGTGTATAAGTGTAATGATGTCTTAAATAATATCAATGTAGTATTTATTATTGATTTTTACTAAATATAACAAGTTAATATATAATATTGATTATTTGTATACATTTATAATTTTACTTAATTTTAAGTGACATTAAAAAAATATTTTTTCCCTCTTCAGCTAATATGGTATGGTTATGGTAATTTCTAGAAGTCTTTTATTCCATTATATATTCCATTATATATTCAGGTTATCAGAATAAATGACAGATGTCAAAGACACGTGAGAAAACACCTTGATAATCAAACGGTTTCTCTCTTTCTACTAACAGGCCAAATCTTAGTGGTAGTTTTCTCTGACTCTCCACCCCTTGCATTCCTGGGCATTGTGGTTTAGGAGCTGGGAGCTCAGTGAAGCTAAGGCCGTGAGCAGTCTGTAGGAGGCTGTCTGTGCGCCACTCTTCTCCCCAGCCAGATCTAACACCTTCTCCCCATGTCAGCAGGAGGAGCAGAGGGCCAGGGAGAAAAAGAGTAGGACCAGGAAGGACAGGGGTGATGGGAGTCCCCTCAGGAGCGCCCCATTACACTCCCCATTCAAGACAGTGCAAAACATCACCTACCTTAAAGGTTAACACCTGAGAGCTTTCAAAGTCAATGGCGTCTGAATTCTCCACAATAATGGTAACTTGGGCTTCATTTAGGACCGTCTGTGGGACCACTCGGAAGAGGCCTCTGGGTCCCACCAGCCGCAGGTTGAATTTGGCATTGGCTCCCTGGGCAATGGAGCGTGGCAAGAGGAAACAGGGAAGATAAATGAGAACAGAAACAACATCACATACAGGTGCTAAGTGCCCTCAGCATAGGGAAATGCCCTTATCCCTGAAAGGTGAGTCATCTTTCTTTTTAAAGGTGCATTGATCACGGATCAGAAAGATTTAGCAGGTTATAAGGATTAAGCAAGGTACAAACACATAAGGCCCAGTTCTGTGCTGATCATAGGGGTGGAAGGACATATTTGCAAACACCTGTTTGCAGGGAGTTTTGTTTGACTGGCTTTCGCTTAAAAAAAATTATTGGTACATTATAACTATATATAATAGTGGGATTCACTATGGCATAGTTGTACATGTACACAGCATATTTTTTGTTTTATCTCAACATAATTTGATCAAATTCATTCCTCAGTGTCCTCTCCTTTGCCCTCTCCTTGCCCTTTCCTCCTCCCTCCCCCTGATCCACATCCTCTCTTCTACAGATCTCCCTTCTATTTTTATGAGATCTCTCTCCACCCGCCCCTTTTCTCTCTGGCGTCTACATATGAGAGAAAACATATGACACTTGATGTTCTGAGCCTGGATTATTTCACTTAACATGATGTTCTTCAGTTCCATCCATTTTCTTGCAGATGACATAATTTTCTTTTTCTCTGTGGCTTTTCATTTTTAATTGATTCTGAATTCCTTTATGCTGAGAAGATAATCTTTGATTAGCATTGTCCCTCTGCTCCCTCTTGATTATAACCTTTGGTTTCATTCACTTTGTGATCTGCCTGGCCCCTGTTACATAGGCAGTGACAGTTGACACAGAGCCAGTTAGTTTTGAGGGCAAGACCACGCACCTGGTCAGAGTCATTGACGGTGATCTTGAGGCCCCGCAGGATCTCCCCCTGGGGCGGATGTTCATACATGGACAGCTCAAACTTGTTCTGAGGCCCACTCTCTCCATAGAATGTTGGTGGATGGTTGTTGAGGTCCACAATCCTGATGGTGACAGGGACGATGGCCTGGGCAGCTGGGCTTCCTGCAGAGCTGATCTCTGTCACCTGGGGTGGGAAGAGGTGGCTATGGTTTTGTGGCAGATAGACTATTGTTGACCCCAATGGTCCTGTATAATCCCCTTTCTTTAAGTGTAGTCTGACCGAGCAACTTGCTTCTGACTGACAGCATATGGCAAAGATGATGGGCTATCACTTCATGGTTAGATTACATGAAACGGTAACTTCTATCTTACTAGTAGAATCTCCCTTGATGGCTTTGATGAAGGAGGCAGCTATGTTGGAGAGAGGCCCATGAGACAATGGGTGACCCCTAGCTAAGAGTCATCAAGGAACTAAGTAGTGTCAATAACCATGTGAGCTAGGAAGACAATCCTTCTACATTCCAGTCTCCAGATGAGACCCCAGGCTTGGTTGACAATCTGACTATAGCCACGAAAGTGACCTTGTAACCCAGGACCTAGTCAAACAGACCCTGGACCCCTGACCTACACCAACTGAGAGTATGGATGTATGTTGTTTTATGCCTCTGGGTTTGGGGTAATTAGTCATGAAGCATTGGATAACTAATAAAGGCTGAAAAACCAGGGCTGAGGGTCCATAGGATCTCATTAATAATGTGGCAAATATCTAAGCAAAACTTCCAGGGCCTCCTTTCCTTTTTCTATCAGAATGCTCTGGTTCTACAAGGACACTCTCCTAAAATGACTCCTTCACAGCCTGGCTGCTCTCCTAACCCTCTCCCTTCTGAGACGCCTGTGCCTGCTGTTTCCATTTCCTACTCCCACTCGTTTCTCACCTGTCCCACATTTAGATACTTCACACTGCCTTCCGTGCTGCACTCCACACTATCACCTTTGCACCTTCCCAAGGGCTCCATTCCCTTGGAAAATGTGATTCTGCTCTTGGCAAGTTCTCCTCAACCTCTCTGATCCCTCCTGGGTTTCCTTCACCTGTGCCTGCCTTGATGCTCCTGTGATGTGGACTCAGCCAACTGCTCCTCTCTTCCCACAGCCATCATGGGTGCTCCCATTCCTTCCTGTGCCTTTCACGGTGTATATGGACACTCTCTCTTCTGAGTTCCAAACCTACCTGCCCAGGTATGGATGCTTCACCTTGAATGTCCTCCAGGCACCCAGACTCATCATTTCCTTCCTAATTAACTTGTAGCCTCTCCCATGCTCCTGATGGTAGTAGCATCCAGGTTTCATCTGACCACTTTGTATTTTGCAATTTGTCCCTTTCTTCCATCCCACCTCCCTTTATCTCTACAGGTCCTCTTCTGCTGACACCTTGAGTGGTGGTTCTGTGTCCTGTTCAGTTCTCTTCAGATCCTAATTGAGTTCTCAAATGCTTGGCTAGCACTGGAGCCAGGATCCCCCGAGTGCTCAACAACCAGAGTCCTGGGATTACCCCTTTCATACACAGACACACACTCTGAATTCCCATCCTAAGAGAGAATCCCACATTCCAAATTTTGGAACCCAACTGGTTACCAAGTAGTCACAATGAGCTTTGCAACACGAGACTATCAAAACCTTTCATTGGCTCTTCATGTTCTTGGGAAGATCCAATAAAACATCATAAGTTATTGGGACTTTGAAGATAGTAAACAGCAGAGAATTAACTTTAGTGTGGGACCCTCCTAAACATAGTTTCTGTGTGGCTGCACAAGTCACATGCCCTGCTGTATCTCACATTCAGGCCCCTGATGCTCTGGTTTCCAACCTGGGATTCCTACTTTCCTTCTTCTACATGCTTCCTGTGAACTCTGCTCCAGTCTCAATTGACTCCTTATTGACTCTTTACTATATCATGTGCTAATGTCCCCAGTCCGGGCTTCCAGGGATTTTGTGGCTTGTAATATCTTCACTTACCCTCATCCACCACGGTTTCCTCCACCAGTCTCCACCTGCTGGGTCTTACTGGTGCTGGAGGCATTGCTGCTTCAGTCCTACTTCTTCCTATTTTTCATAATTCCTGCTGTGTGTGTGTGTGTGTGTGTGTGCACACGCGTGCGCTAAAACCTGTAGGTGCCCAAGGTAGCAACATCTAGCTCCCTCCCCAGACTGAGCCCCAGGGATCAAGGAGGGCCTGGGTCTCATTGCCTTGGTAGCCCTCCAGGGCTGGAGAGTGGACAGGACTGGCAAAGCTAGAGGGGTTACCTGTACATGCAGCTCATACACTTCCTTCCGGAGCTGGGCAGGGCTCTGCATGACCGAAATGGCTCCAGATGTTTCATTAATTTCAAAGGCTCCGTCACTACCTGTCAGAGAGGTCCCTGCAGTTCAGCACAAGGCCACAGGGGGGAGAAGGGGAGTCGCGCCACTCGCTTCTCAAGCATTAGCTAATGGAGGTTTCCTTGTAGACTGCAAAACTGTCATCGTCTGTGTCTTGCCAATAAGGAAACTGAGTCTCATAGGGGCCAAGTTAACTTATCTAAGCTTACACAGCAAGTGCAGACCGGGGCTTGAACTCACTTCTGTCTGGCTCTCAGGTTCCATACTGTATCCCTTCTCTTATGCATGATACTGTGTGTGTGTGTGTCTGTGAGTGAGTGTGTGTGTGTGTGTGTGTGTGTGTGACAGAGAAAGGGAACAAAAAGGAAATAAAGACAGAGGGAGGTTAGGAAGAGGAGAGAGAAGGAAAGAGGGGAAGAAACTGAGGGTGTGGAGAGAGAAATAGGAAAGAACAAGGAGATGGTGGGGAACCGCAGAGGGAGAAGCAAGAACAGAGGCTGGGCCGTGCCTTGTGACTGGGAACAGGCTGCAGTGGTGGGGGGGCAGGAAGGTGCCCAGTGTCTGTGCGCCTGGGGAAAGGAGCCTGTCTGGGATGGTGGACATGTTCATTCATGTGTGAGGTGCTGGAAGGCAAGTGTGTATCAGATGTGTCCTAGGACAGGGTGTGGGAGGTGGTAGTCTCTGGGTGAGAGTGTAAAGACATGTGCACATCTGGAATCTGACTCCAGGTGTGATGACCTGGCCTCCTGTGGGCTGCAGAGACCACCTCAGGAACACTGCAGCCTGTTCAGCTGCTGCCCAGGTGTGGAAAGAGCACACTTCAGAGTTAAAAGACCTGGGTTTAAATCCAGAGGTAGGGACTTGAGGCCAGTTTAGCTGCTCTGAGCCTCCGTTTCCTCATCCATATGTAGGGCTAGTACTAGGGTCATACCATATCATCACTGTGCTTATTTATTCAATTCAACTATATGCTCTAGTCAAATGTTTAAAAGAATGAGAAAAAAAAGTACAGAAATTCCAAGAGTATAAGAAATGTTGCCACTCTCCAGGTGCAGTGGCACATGCCTCTAATCCCAGTGACCCTGAGGCAGGAGGATTACAAGTTTGAAGCCAACCTCAGCAATTTAGCGAGACTCTAAGCAACTTAGTGAGAACCTGTCTCAAAAAACAGAACAAAACAAAACAAAAACAAAATAAGATTAAATTAAAAATGAAAAGGTCTGGGGATGTGACTCAATGGTAAAGTGCTCCTGGGTTCCGAACCCCAGCACCTCCCCCCCCCCACACACACACAAAAGAAAAGTTGCCACTTATCGCCATTCACAAATGTGTGTTCAGGGTGAAGGGAATGAGAATCAGTGGGGACCGTGTGGCTCTCAGGACCCCACTACTGTTCCCGCTGTTGCTAGACTGCAGCACATTTGTCACCTCCTGAAGGGCCCAGTTGGCCTTCTCTACCACATTTTGTCCTGGCCCACAAGGTTATAGCATGGGCTGCCCAGAGACACTCAGGCCTCAATAGGAAAGGGAACCGGAACCCAGAGAGGTGGAGGAAGTTTTCTGCGATCACCCAAAGAGTCAGAGCTGTAGCTGCAAAGCTAGACTAGACTCACCGTTCACGAGGCTGTAGACAATGTGGTTGGGTTTGCCCCGATCTCCATCCATGGCCACCACTGTCAGCACCTCTGAGCCCTGGGGGAACAGAAAGAGTTGCTTGAGGCTAATGGTGATACTGGGGGTTCCCCCTCCCCAGAAACTGCCCCATCACAGATGGGAAGTGCCACCCCCACACAGGAAAAGAACCAGGCCTCTGGGTAGCCCTGAAATGTGACACTGCCCTACTCTGCAAGGGGCTTCCAGCACTCACTGACCCCCCAGGGATGGAGGGACAGCCTGAGCCTCCCTTCTTCCTGGCCCACAAGGTTATAGCATGGGCTGCCCAGAGACTCGCAGGCCTCCAGACTAACTCCAGTCCCCTAAGCCACACTCAGCCTCACTCTGCTGTCCCCTCCATCTTTTGCCCTCACTCTACTCTAGAGGTGCATGAGGGAGAGGTGAGAGGGGTGGATCCCAAGAGCACCTTAGACGCAACATCTCACACTTTGTACTTTATCCTATGGCCCCTGGAGATGGGTTACTGAGAGGAAAAAGTCCAGTTTGACCTTGCCCCTTTCTAAGTACCTTACTTGGGACCCACCCTCCTGCTTGTCCACTCAGGGCTACATCTGAACTGGGTTCAGCTGCTGCCTTCCCTCCATAGCTAACCCCAAGCCTTGACCCTCAACACCTCTCTCAGCCCTTGGCTCTTCAGCAGTTGGGTCTGGGGCTCCCCCAACCCATCTTGCAGCCTGCACTAAGGGCAGCCAGTATTTCTCCCTCCCGTTCTCTATGCTTGTCTCCAGCTCTATGTTCTCAGTTTCTTTGTTTCATGGAGTTGGGAACAATCAGGGAAAGGGGAAAGTGAAAGTTGAGAAGGCAAAATAATTGCACAGAGTTGTTGCATCCACTGTGGCCAAATGAGGTCTGGCTCTGGACTGCTCTGCCTGCAGGGAGCCCAAAGTACAGCTGGGAGGCACTTAAATACATGGATGTATTCCAAGAATGGATGAGCTCAAGGTGGGGTGTGCCGTGCATGCTGTGGGAGCAGAGAGGAGGTGCCCACATCTTACACCAAATGTGCCGCAGTGCCGGAGCTGAACTGAGGAGGAGGGGCATCAAATGATGTAGTAAGATGGGGTGGGGTACTCAAAGGATAGTAAGGTTCCTGGTGTGGCAGGGAGGCTGAGTCTCACAAGCCAGCCTGGAGAAACTGACCACTGGGGATTCACCCACAGACCAGAACACAACAACAACAGCCGAAGCACCAGGGGCAGAGATTTGACTATGTGTGAAGGAGGTAGAGATTGGCCTTCCAGCTGGACCTGGGTTGGATGCCTCACAAGGGTCACCGTGATTCACACAGCAGATGATGGAAGAAATGCTGGTTGGAGGGTCCCTAGGCTGTATGCTTGGGGCTGTGGAGGCACAAAGGAAACCTCACCCTCCAAAGGTATAAGAAAGGCCCCACCTCAAACAAGACTGTTGGCCACTCGCCATCCTCTCTCTCTCTGACCTTCCCAGGGGCTGACATTTGCAGCCAGGCTGGTGTAAACTTGCATGAATGTAGGACTGCCTGGCATAGCCTCAGCGCCCAGAAGCATGCTCCACACTGGTATGGGCTTCCTCCTCCTGGTTCATGGGCTGAGCCTAGTCCAGAGCCAGCCTCTGTAGGAAGTGGGTGTTCCCAGGGAGCAGGGTGAGTCCAGCCATCCTCAGCATGGGGCCCCAAGAAATCACAAGGGGACAGGGAAGGAAACATCTGGAGGGGACACTGGCTGAGGGGCATAGCCACTCACCGGCAGGGTGTCTTCATAGACGTAGCCATAGTAGGGTGTGCCCACGAAGACAGGAGGCATGTCCTGAACGTCCTGGACATTGACTGTGACAGTGGTGGTGGCTGAAAACACGACGTCGGCCCCTCGAAGCTTGCCCCCGCCATCCTGGGGAAAAACCAGAACCACAGAAGGAGAATGAAGACAAGCTGGGCTCAGGAGTGGGATAGACTCCATAGGAGTCTGGCACCTACCATCTACTGGCTGCGGGGCCATCTGCCCTCTCTGAACGTCTGTTTGCTCCTGTGTCAATGCAGTTACTTCTCCTCTCACAAGGATGTTGGGGAAATTAAATGAGATGATGCACGAAGGTTTTCAACCAGGGTCTGGTGTGTACTAGGGTCCTCTGGATACAGGAGTGGTTCTTTTTCCAGGACCTCATGTGAGCAAGTGCCAGAGGAAGAGGAGGTCAGGGCTAAATTCTCATTCCCAGCCCCAAACCAAGCCTGGAACACCTGAGTAAGCAATGACAGGTCCAGCCTGAGTTGGGTGCCATAGGGGCACATGGGAGTTGTTTCCTTATCCTGAGCAAGCCTAACAGAAGTGTGCAGTGAGTTGAGCCCCAACAGAGGAACCAGTGGGTGGGCCCTACTTGGAACTCCTGATGGAGGCGGTAGTGAGATGACCTCTAGCCAATCTGTGACCTGTAAAGGGCTTCCTGCAAAAGAAACTTCTAGGCCCAGAGGGATAGCTTTTGCTCTCAGGGGGAAGAGGCTTGGTTGAGCCCTGCTGATTCCTGGCTCCCACACCATGCACTTCAGAAATGTGAAGAACTTAGTTAAACTTCTGGGGCAGGCAGATGAGGAAACAGAGGCTCAGAGAGAGTAACTGCTCACATGAAGAGGGGGCGAGGGGTGAGCAAGCCTGGCCAGACAGATGGAAGGTCCCAGAGGTGAAGCGTGTGAGGGGATCGCTTGGTCCTACCTAGCTGATCCTGGCCATCAGTCTTGAAGGGTCATATCCCCTCCCCTGGAAGGGCATATGGCCTCTCCATGCCATAGGCACCAGGCTCCCCAGAGAATAAGTCCTGACAAAAGATTTTAAGTAACTGCCTCTCCTCCCTCCCTCCTTAATTCCCATTATGCCTCCTGCTCTGCCAACTGCCCTCCTGCTGCACAACCTCACTGTGTTCCAGGAAAGTTCAGGACAGACTAGATGCTCCTCTGGTTCTCACTCTCTGTTACCTTGGCAATCACAGTGACAAGATGAGTCTGGGACTTCTCATAGTCCAGAGTGGCTCTGGCCTGCAGGCGCAGCACTCCGCTGTGGCGATCCAGGGCAAATGTGGTGGAGTGCAGGTTCTGTAAGAATCAGGGAGGCACTGGACCTGAGGGAGGACCCCAGGCTGCCCAGGAAGGTTCACTCGGAAGGGTTCTCATGGGCCCCTGTCAAAGGAACTCTGGTTTGGGGGCTGAGGTTCCAACTGGAGGGCGCCCAGTCCTCTTGGCCCCCAGGATACCCTCATAGACCGTGCTTAGGACTTTCTCTCCCACCATTTTTGTCAAAACCAGAATGTTCTCTCCAAGCAGGGCCTTAGATTTTTCTCTCTGCTCAGCTGGAAAACCTGGGGTTCAGCCTTGGCCTGAAGGTACCAGCAGGTAGAAACGTGCGGATGGTACTCTGACTGAGAGGGCATTGGAGTTTCAGTGTCATGGTGAAGGAGGGAGCCTTGGGGACCCTCAAACCACGTGTAAGGGCTGCGCCTGTCCAGGGCAGCTCCTGCTGGGAGCAGCAAGGGATGATGAGCAGTCTGGAGGAGGCCAGCAGGAGCACTAGCCTCTGGTGGGGGTGCTCAGGAGGCCACAAGGTTAGGTATTAGGTGCCAGGTGCTGTGATTGGAGTTTTGTGCACATTTAATCCTCACAGTTGTTCAGTGAAGATATGTTTTTATCTTTCCCATTTTACATGTGAGGGAACTGAGCTAGAAAATTCAGGTAACGCGTTGAAAGTACACAGTGGTAAGTGGGGGATCTCTCCAATACCTGCGGAGTTGAAGTGTGTTTCTCCAGAACCTGTAGCAAGCGGTTCACTGAAAATTGTCAGGGTGGGTGACCAGATGCAGAGAACAGGAAATGGCATAGAAACAGCAGCCATGTCAGAGAGGCAGTTGACTTTTAGGAGAACAGATAGGGGTGGGGGTTACAGGGGAGGGGTCCGTGCCTTTGTCAGGGCAGCACCGATGGACAAGGGTGGGGGTCAGGGCATAGTAGCTCTTATTCTGAGAGTTGTTACCTCTGCCCTTTTTTCTATGGACCATTGTAGTCCCAGATAGGTTTCTTCTACCCTGCGTGGGTGCAAAGTGTCCGAGGCTTATCCTGGGGAGGATTCTGGGGAAGTTGAGGGCTAAGGGTCACAGGTCTTCATAGGAGTGGGTGGGAACAGGCCAACTTAGAAGAAGTTAGGATGGGGGAGTCAGGAAGAAGCCTGCTATCCCTCTCAGGTCCCGACCTGTCCGTCTCAGTCCTGTGGATGCTCTTTGGGAACAGTAGAGGGCACTGGTCTAAGGTTCCTGGTGATTGAAGGGAGGATGTCTAAGTGTCCCCTCCAGCTCAGAACCCTGGGTGCATCCTATGCATCCCACCTTACCTGCAGGAAGTAGGTGACACTCCCTCCAGAGCCAGTGTCCTTGTCCACTGCATGGACCTTGAAGATGCTGCTTCCGGCAGGTGTGTCCTGAGGGGTCACAGCCACAGGGAAGGGTCAGGGGCCAGAGGCATAGGGAAGTGGTGAGGTCAGGGGACTGAGAGGCTGAAGAGGTGACAATGACATATGCAAGCCTCCAATGGGGGAAGGTCTGAGACAGAGGAGACATGTTGAACTGAATGCAGGAAAGACGGGGGAGAGAAAGACATGGCAAGAGACTGGGGGTGCCCAGTGAGAAAGCAGAAGAAAGGACCAAGATCCCAAGTAGATGAGGGGTTTAAATATGAAACTGCAATTTGCAAATGAGGACACGGTTCACAAACACGGACATACTTAGGATCACCAGGGACCCCACACACAGACTTTAGAACAAGAATGAAATTGGTTTCTCTGACTGACTTAAGCAAACATTTTAAACTTTGAGAATTTTTGGTGTTGACAAGGGTCAGGGGAGACAAACTCTTCTCTATGTTGTAGGGCAGGAAGTGAACAGGTGACCTGGAAAAGCACCTTGGATACAGGTATTTATGCTTTTGACCCAGTAACTTCAAATCTTGGGGTTCTGTCTTAAGAAAATAACTTTTCTCTCCTCCTCCCTTCCTCCCTCTCTCCCTTCCTTCCTGCCTTCTCTCTTTCTGTGGCTGGGAATGGAACCCAGGGCCTTGAGCATGCTAGGCAAGCACTCTAACACTGAGATATACCCACAGCCCCTTAAGGAAATAATATTAAAGAAAAGAAATCCTGTATGCTTAGAGGTTGATATTTCTTATAACATCAAAAATATACATTTTTAATATCCAAGCATAAAGGAATGAATTAATGAAGATGGATTGTTCACTTGGTGGAAGCTTTCAAAATGATAACTTTTCAGTTAATGAGGAAAATTTCTAGGGCATAAATAAAGTGCAAAATAAGATATTGAGAGCATTTGTTTACTATGTTCACAATTATGTTGAACAAAAAATGAAAAAAAAAAAAACATCATTACCCAAAAATTAAAAGAAAATACACCAAAATGTAACATGTTCTCAGGTTGGAGGGGTTAAGCATGATTTTCAAAACTATTCCGTCCTACTTTTCTATAAGTTACAGATTTCTACAATTAACATGCACTAATTATAATGGTAAGTAGACATTCTTTTGGAATAAAACCTAATGTGGGAGGGCAGGGAGGCAGAGGTAGGGGAGGACCCAGAGGCGTGGGCTCTCCAGAGGGCAGCAAGTGAAGGGAAGGACAGATGCTCTGCACTCCAGGCCCTGGTTCCCTGGGTCAGAGCAAACAGCAGCTCCAGCAGGCAGGCTGTGGGCCTGAGGAGCCGTGTCTTCCCTGTCCAGTGGCTCCTCTTACCTCAGGAACCAGGACGACATAAGGCTCTTGGATGAACCTGGGTGCCTCGTCATTGGCATCTGTCACTAGGATCACGACTTTTTCTGCCACCTGAGAAAGGGCAGAGTGATCAGGAGTCAGGACAGTGAGACTTTCTGGGGGCTAAAAGGATGGTGGCCTCTAATACCCCCAGGTATATGTTCCTACCCATCTCTTCTTTCTCTCTCCTTCTCTCCCTTCCTTTCTTCTTTTATTTATTTATGCGACAAATCTTATTAATGCCAAGCACTGTGTTCCACTCTGGAGACAGCAGACAGTCTGAAGGTACATTATTTTGCAGTGGCCATGGTGGCTTGGATATGGGGTAAAGACCAGCATATTCTCCCCTGCATGGAACCCCTCAAGGGCACCAGGTGCACCATGGCCTGTGTAAATGCATCCCTTCGGACTGTGTGTGCTGCATCTAGAGGCCCTGGGAAGCCACAGCTAGCTGGGGCTGTGGTGGTAGATAGTAGGGAAGTTTCTCAGAGGATGAATATTAATCCCTGTAGCAGATTGGCCAGAGGAAAGAGGTAGAATTGGGTGGTGGGTTGGGAAGAAGGGGCCATGTGTGCAAGGGCAAAGAGGACTGAGATAGTGAGTTCAGAGAATAGAGGAGATGCTAAGTCATGGATGAGAGAGAGAAGCTGAGCAAGGCAGATGGTGCCTGACGGGAGGTCCCGCATGTCTGAGTGAAGCTTGGATTTCATCCTGAGGGTGGTGGGAGCCAGCTGTTGGCACTTGCTTTTAGAGTTGCAAAGCAAAGGTTGGGGGAGGGGTGTTCAGATCTACATTTCACAGCGATGTCTCTGGTGGCACTTTGGGTGTGGATTGGGGTGGCTGGGGGAGCCAGTGGGTGTGAGGCAGGTGAGAAGAACTCCTGGGTGGTCAGGTGTTTAGTTCAGCTCCAGCAAGTGGAGCAGATGGGGGCGCAGAGTTGAGGAGTTGCTATGGAATGTGGATTAGACCCATAGAAGGTCAGTGGAGAGAACTTGCTCTCTGTTCTCTCCACCTTGCTTCCTTCCCTCACACCTCACTTCAGCTCTCTGCTATGGGCAGTTTGGGCAGGTCTTGTTGGACCCTGGATTGGATTTACAGGAACCCTCAAGGGGGCCAGGGGAGGAACCATGCCCTTCTCAGGCCCAAATGCTACATGTTGCTAGGGCAGCTCAGGAGCACACTCACCAGGTTCAGGCCGTCAGAAATGCTGATGATGACTTCAATCTCATCCTCCCTCTGTGAAGCACAGGAACTGAGTGAGTGTTTGGGAGTCTGACACGCCTTGGGGATGCTGGGGCTAGCGGAGCTTTTCTTGGACCATCAGAGGAGGCCTGGGCATGTTGAGGAAGCCCTGGAGCAGGGCTGGTGGTGGCAGTGCACCTGGTGTGGCTAAAAGCTGCCTCTTGCCAGGCTTGAGATTTGGGGGATTTATGTATCAGGGGTTCTCATAGACCCAGAGCAACTGATGGGGCCCCAACAGGAATTGCTTTCCTGCTGAGTGGGAGGAGAGGCCAACTCAGCTCAGCTGGAAGAAGAGGACATCCTTTCTTTTCTTTTCCTTTAGCTCTCCCTTATCTCTCTGCACCTCTCTATATCCCAGAGATCTGCAGTGATCTGTGCCCATGTTGTCTCAAGAGCTTCCCAGGACATTGTGTGAACCTCTATAAGGTCACCAGATCCCTGTGGGTGCCAGGAGTGCTGTTTCCACAGTAGTCACTGAGTCTTTTTTCCCTTTCTCTATCCTGCCTGAGGCTAGTGGATTCTGTCATTGAAGCAGAACTGGCAGCAGCCCCACAGCTGAGATCTAGTTATGTGGCCAACTAGGCTGACCAGCCTGCTGTGGGGTTATTTATTTATTTATTTATTTATAGTCCTGGGGATTGAACCAAGGGGCACTCTATCACTGAGCTACATCCCCAGCCCTTAAAAAAAAAAAAAAAAAAAAAAAAAAGCTGGCTTTGAATTTATAGTGCTTCTGTTCTGAATCACTGGGATTCCGGGTGTGTGCCACTGCACCTTGCCTGGTGTTGGGTCTTTAAAGGGAAAGGAATCCCCTGCCCTGTCATTGGCAGATTCAGATGTTTGCAGAAGGGAGGAGGTTTTCCAAACTCAGACATTCTCTCAACCACTCTTTCTGGTCCTGATCTGCTGAGCTTCCCTATGGCTTATAGGATCTGTCTAAGGATGACTTCAAAGACCACTGCAGGAAAGACCACTGCAGGAAATTTCTTTCAGAAACCTCAAAGTGCAAACATTTCACCTTTCTTTTTTTTTTTTCTTTCTTTCTTTCTTTTTTTTTTTTTTTTCTTGGTATCAGGAATGAAACTCAGGGGTGCTTAACTATTAGTCAGATCCCCAGGGCTTTTTATTTTTTATTTTGAAAAGTTGCTGAGGCTGGCTTTGAACTTGAAACCCTCCTGCCTCAGCCTCCTGAGGTGCTGGGATTACAGGTGTGTGCCATCCCCCCACCCCCCACTCCCACCTCCTTGAGAGCAAAGTCTCCTCTGTAATGGAAAGCAGCCCAGAGGCAGAGCTGCTGCTGTTCTTGGGCAGCATCACCACCCCCAACATCACCACCCCCAACCCCTTTGATCCCCTGCTCTGCAGAGAGGATCTGACACATACTGGCATGCTCTAGCAGGCAGCAGCCCTAAGGGGCTTCCCACACATCCCCATACCTCTCTGTCCAGCTCTTCAACCAGAGTGATGTTTCCAAAATTGGGGTCAACAGAAAAGACGCTTCTGGTGCTGGGGTCAAAGCTGATGTGATAGGAGACCTGGTCTCCCTCTGGGTCTGTCCCATTCAGTGTGTACACATGGGTACCTGGAAGGAGCACAGTGGGGGAAACCTAGAACCTGGGACCCAATTTATCCTGAAAGTGGCAGCTGCTCAGAACCAAGGACGCTAATGTTTATAGAGTGAATGTTCAATTCAGCATTTAAGGTGCTGCCCTGAACTGCAAGCTCCTGACTGGCCTCATCCCTCCTGGCTTCTTCCCACTTTCTATCTTTATTCTTCACAACTGTCAGATGTTATTATCAGCCACTTTGCTGACTGTAATCTGTAAGACAGATTATGGAGGAGGTTCAGGTCTGCTGTGCCTAGTTGACTCTAGTGACTATTTCCCTCTGTCTAAAATGACTTCTCTCTCTGGAGCCAAGACTTGGGAGGAGGGGGAGGGGTATCCCTGGGGTGGGGGAAGCAGGGAGACAAGGGAGCAGTACTGAAGGCAGGAAGTCACCTGGAAGACTTCAGGGGTTTCTGAAGGTAGGTGCTGCTTAACTTGCTCCTCCTTTTCTTTAGGCATACCAACGCTGATAGAGTAAGGAAGAGGGGCTGTGACCCTTTCTTCTTGCTCCTCGCTATCTCTTTCTATTTCAGCTGGTTGGAACTTGGTGGCTCTTTTTAAAGTCTAGAGAGCTGAAGCTCAGGGAAGTAAATATATTTGTTCAAGGTCACAAAGCCCCTAAGGAGCAGTGCCTTATCGCCAAGTTGCAGACCACTGACTGCCCCCAGGGACCTACCCTGTCTACAGGCTCTCTCCCCGGTCTCCTGGACTGTCCAGGCTTAGGTCGCCATGGCAGCGGTGACCTCTTTTCCTGACATTGCCCTGGGGAACTTGGAGGACAAACAAGGAATCCCCCAGGGGCATGCGCAGCCTTGAGCTAGGCACCCGGTAGGCTCAGAGGAGTCTTGGTTGCGTCTCTGCATCCAGGAGAATGCAACGTGCTCTCTGGGAGACCTGGGGTGGGGGTGGGCTGAAGCTAGGGCTACTTACCCACAGGGGTGTCCTCTGGGAGGCTGAATAGGGCCATGTTTCCATTGGTGCTGCCCACTCCGTTGTCAAAGAAATGGGGAGCAAAGTTGGCCTGGACTAGAAAGAAGAAAGGAAAGATCCCCCAGACACCCCGGGAGAGCTTCGCACCAGCGTGGTCATTGGTCAGACCCCACTAGTGCGAAGAAGAGCGCTCTGTCTCTCCAACTTCTGCGCGCAGAGGGTCCCCGCTGGGCGCGGCGGACAGTGCACCCCTACCCCCGCAACTCCACTGGGCTCCGACTGCGCTCCAGCTTCTCCAAGACACAACGTTATCTGGGCGTTTAGGAGCGAGGTGGCGCCCAATCCCACCCCCATCAAAAGGAGGACTGAAAACTCTTGCTCAGAGAGGGGCAGTGCCCCGACAAGGTCATACTGCGAGGCAGGATACCTTCCCTTGCCCCCCCAAGCCATCGAAGTAGTTAGTCAATCTCCTCCCTGCGTCCGAGGAAGGGAGAGCAGCAAGGGTCTAGCCCCACACCTCGGGGATCTGGGGCCACCCCTCTGGAGAAGCGCCCCAGGGGCGCCCACGATCTGGCCGGGTCAGACGGCTGGAAGGACTTCTCCCGCCCGCGTCCCGCAGCCCGAGTCCTACTCTGGAAGTGGACGATGTCCCTGAGTCCACCCAAGTCGCGCCGTCCCCCTTTCTCCCTGTCACCCACGGCGGCCGGAGGGGCCCAGCAGCCACTCACCCAGGCAGAAGGGCAGCAGCCCCAGCGCCAGGACGGCCTGCGGCCCGCGCCTCATGTCTCCGCGGGTGGGTAGTGAGCTTCACCGCCGCCGAGGCCGGGAGCAGGAGCATCAAGCATGCCCTGGATCCGCGAGGAGAGCAGAGACGACAATGGGGGTGGCTGCGGCTGCGGCGGCAGCGGCGGGAGGGGGCGCGGGGCGGGAGTGCCGGGTGGTGCGAGGGCGCTAAGCGGATGACAGGGCTCGGATCTGTGCAGCTGGAGCACTCCTGCCCGCCGCCTAATGAGACCAATTAGTGGGAACCGAGCTGAGGGACCTGCTCCTAGGTGCCGGCAGGAGGGCTGACAGGACTGTCCTCCCTCCTACCACGCCCCCTTCGCTCAAGCCTGGCGCTCAGGGAAGTGCAGAGACAGGGCATTATGGAGGGAAAGGAGTGTCTTTCCCACTGGTTGCCCTGCAAAGACTGTTGGAAAATTGGGGCTTCCCTGGGTCCCCAAGTCCTGGTAGGGCTAGGGCTCCACCCCCGTTTTCCTTTTTCATGAACTTCTTCTGTGAGTTTCAAGAAATTCAGGACCTCTTGAGAGCATTCTTGAAGACAAAACAGTGGGCAGGGGAAAAGCCCCGACTTGGTCTAAAGGGATATCTGGAGGAGAAGTGAGAGGAGAAAGAGATGGAGAGGTTTGGAGAGGCATTGCCTTAGCAATCTAAATAGGTTCCAGGAACCACGTTCCTAAAGGCTTTGAAGGTGAGACCAAAAGATGGGGAACAGGTGGTGAAGGGTTATCAGGGCCTCCTTTCTGGGATCCCAGGAATGCCTGCCCTGCCCTCCAGGTGAGGCCAGCTCTCCCAGAGGGTCTCATCACGTGTGTTGTGTGTTGTGGGCAGCAGACTCACTCTCATCCCTAGAGCAGAGTCTGGTGACCACAGAGGAGCAGCTGACTCACTCTTCAAGCTGGCCCAGGAAAGGCAAATAGTTTGCAGGCAATTTCAAACCCCATCTTGAGGTAGACTTGCATATAGTTGGCCAACTCAAGTATGGACTGCCCAGGTAGGGGGGAGCTCCCCAGACCTGCAGGATATTTAGGCAAAGCAAGGCACTGCTTTGGGACCCTGACTGATTGATACCTGGCTGATTGATACCTTACCTGAAGGAGGTAAGGGCAGGAACTTCCCCAGTTACTAGTAAAGTTCCCTGAGCTCTCTCAATTGTCCTGCTCTGACACAGGAGTGTGCTTGGAAACTTAGCCTATCTCCCTTCTCATGGCTGTGTCATTCCTGAGTTAGAAAGGAGGGCACAGGGCAGCCACTTGAAGCCAGGTTACATTCCAGGATGCCCTTCAGAGGCTGTGATTTCAGGTAGAGAAGATCCGCCTACCTCCAAGGGCCTTTCAGGGAGCACAGCATCCCCCATCTCCTATGCCAGGCCACCTTGATTAACTATTAGCCAGGGTCAGGACTCAGAGAGAAGGAGGGAGAAGATGAAATAATGGTTCTAGGACATTCAAATTTTCAGGCCCACCCAATTCGTTCATCTTGTTGGGTCCTCTCAGGCTTGGCATTTTGAAAAGCTGCTTTAGAAATTGCATAGACCTTTCTGCATCTTTCAATCACAAAATGCTGGAACAAAGCCAAGGTCAGTGTTCCTCAAGTCTTCTATGGAGATGAGAAGACAGGGGCTGGCTGGAGGCAGAACCAAAGTTTCCAGGAGCTATCTTGTCATATGCAAAGAAGAGCCCACTCTCCTTGTGCCCTGTCCACTATCTCTTCACTATAGGGTTCTTTGGGACCTTTGATTCTCTGTCCTCAGTTCACTTAGTCAACGGACTTATACCAGAGAGGAATAGAGAAGATAGGTCACATGCCAACTGTGTGTGTATGAGTGTGTGTGCAAATGTGTGTGTGTGTTCATCCTCACCCCTATTACCTTATTTAACCTACACAGTCCTCCTGGTATCATTGCCCCTACTTTACAGAAGAAAAACTTAAAGCTCAGAAAGGGTAAGTCACTTTGCATAGGTCCACACAGCCAGTGAGCAGAGGTTGGATTTAGTTGGACTGCTTTCAAAGTTGAAACTCTTTCCATGGCTGATGTAGATGGCCATGAAGTTAAGGAAACTTTAGACTCTGAGCTCCCTCACTCACATATCCTTTCCATTCTTGTACTTTATAGTCTTTTCCTTGAAGAGATTGCCTCCGTCCCAATTGTATAAGCTCAGATCTGCTAGAGTGACTAGCTGTCCCAGTTTGCCTGTGACTGAGGGTTTCTAGGGATGCACTAATTTCCATGCTAAAATCAGGAAAGTCTGGGGTAACCTGAGATGGGGTGGCCACCCTAGATCTGGCACTGTCCTCAGAGCACCTAAAAACATGGAAAAGCAGCAACGCTTCATGGTAGTTTTTGTCACAGATCTTGATCTTGACATTGCACACGGGGGTGGGGGGGTGGGGGTTGGGAGAGTGTGGGGGTTGGGGTGGGGCTGGAAGCTATGTGGAGGACTCAGTTTGCTGTAGCGGGAAGGGCTCATCTGCCATGAATTATAAGACTTGGTCTTCACCCTGCAGACACTGAGCAGCCCCGGGTACCCAAGTCACCCTTAACTCTACCTGCCTACCACCCCTGCAGGGTAACTGAGGAGCTCCCTGTCTCTTGGGCCTCCCACATGTTATCTGTGGTGCCATCAGGTCATCTTTGGGTCAGATTCTGACAGCTCTTCCTCTGGCAACTGGTCCAGTTATTGATAAGTGAGAAAATACAGAGTCAGCTGCCAGCCTGGGCATGCACACATGTTCTAGCTGTTTGCCAACACATCAACCCAGGCATAAATGTACTTTTACACTTTTGCTTCTGATCTTCCTAAGTGTGCTAACTCATAGTCTGTTGCCGACGTGTGCACACAGATTCTCACAGCTGTCCACAAACATATACATGTGAGTTCTAGTCCCATTTTCACACCTATTTGTATAAACATACATAATGCCATTCACAAGCAAACTTGTTCATGTCTTATCACAAACTTGTTCATGTGTTATCACAAACTTTTTCCTGTCTTATCTCCATGTGTAAACACTCAGTCCAGCATCTGCATGCACATCTGCATGTAGAAGTTGGACCAGGTACTCTCTAGGCTCCCCCTAGTGCTGAGAAGATGGTGAGCACCTGCTGTAGCTATTCAACAACACAGATGGGGGAGGAGGCAAGGGTAGGTAAACATTTGCTGCAGTGTCTCTGACTCTGCCCCAGTAGTCTGGGAGACCATCTGGCAGATTGTCAGCCTCTGCCTGTCCCTCTTGTTCCTAGGCCAGGTGTAGGGTGACAGTTTCAGTTTCCTCTGGAATGAGGATGAGATCCCTTCCCCATTGTTGTGGCCCTGCCTATCCCCTTAACGGAGGTACTCTGCCATTGTTTCTTGGTACTCAGTGATGCCCCGGTTATCATTTTGCTCATGGACTGACTTCTGGATTGTTGTAGTGCTTTGAACATGACATTCACACAGGTAGGCAGACTTTGCCTAATTCTACCCTGTAGATGTCTTCTTAGCTAGCTAAGTCTGCTGCATGGCTGAGTCTGGTAGGGAACACATCAAAGAAGATGTGTTTCTCCAGAGGGTTTTTCTTCCCCCAGTATGCCCCCATCCCCAAGCAGAACTGGTCACCCACTTGGAACAATGAATTATAATCGTCTGCTTGGTTTTCTCCTCCAGGGGGCTGGGACCCATTCAGACAGAGGTTGTATTTAAATCATAGGTTGCTTTACTCTCGGCAAAGGGCCTGGAACATAGTGGGTTCTTCTTGTGTGAGTCAGCCTTCTACTACTGCAACAAATATCTGAGGCAATCAACTTATAAACAGTAAAGGTTTGTTTTGGCTCCCAGTTTTAGAGATTTTAGTCCATGATCCATTGGCCCTGTTGCTCTGGGTCTATGGAGGCACATCGTGACAGAAGCTGGTAGTGGAACAAAATGGCTCACTCCTGCATAGGAAGTAAAAGAGAGAGGAAGAAAGGATGGACTGGGGTCCCCCTCTGAGGTCATGCCTCCAATAACCTAAAGACTAGGCCACACCTCTTAAAGGCTCTACCACCTCCCAATAGTGCCACAGGCTGGGGACCACACTTTTAACACATGGATCTTTGAACAACACTTATCAAAGCCATAGCAGTCCTTAAGGAGTGATCATTCACTTCTTTAATGAATGAGGAAATAAATGAACGAAGAGTCTTCTAAGAATGTCAGGAGTTTTAGTTCCTGGTCCTAGTTAACCACTGACCCTCTGCATGCCTTTGACATGCTCTCCCATCCTTCCATAAATTGACAGAGTAGAATAGCCAGGAGATATATGTTGTAATGCTTCTGAGCCAGGCAGGAAATGGAAATGTTTGAAACTGGCAGGGTGAAAGACAATAGGGAGTGGTAGAAACTATGGCTCACACATATGACTGTTCACATCCATGGAATATTTGAATTTTGAGCTCAACAAGCAATAAGCAAAAAAGGTTGTGTTTTGATGTGGAAAGGAACTCCCCAGTGTGGACATCTCACAGCTTGATGCCTCCTATCTTTCTGGTTAACACTTTGCAAATCTGAGGGTTTGTGCAGCTTAATTGAATTTACATGGCAGTTGTGCACCAAAGTCCATTTCCAGGGTTGGAGCTGTTGATGGTGTATCTGCTGTCTGCTTCTAAGCTGTCTTCATACTTCCAGGCTGCTAATAAACTGGCAAGTTTTCACTACTGCCAGGGAGACCAAACTGACCACTGGACCTACCCATATCCTAGGTGTTCCCAGTAAGTGGAGTCACTGTGTGAATGTTGGCCAGCTGAAGCGTGGTCTCTGCAGGGCTCTGGGAGGCGGCTTACCTGATCATTTGCCCAGAATGAGCTGGGAGTTGTGATGAGCAGTCTTAGCCTCACTTTACAGGTGGGAAACCTGAGGTTCTGGAAGCCTCCTGACCTCCCCCAATGTCACACAGTGGATGCTTAAACAGGCACCGCTGGAACCTCAAATCTATCTTGGAAACCAATCAACTACCCCAGGTGCCCCTTTCCCACTTCAAGGAGCATGGACTCACTCGGTTGCCATGGAGACTGTGTACTTTTACCCTACTGTATCCTGTGTGAACATGTCTAGATTCCTCGAGGAGTCCATCGGGGCTACATAAGAACTCCAGCTTTATTGGTTTAAAGTCATTTACAGATGTTTAGGTTTCCTCCCCGTGTTTGAATAGTCTTATGCACAAGATTTCCCTGGATACTCAATATATCTTTTGAGAACGAAGTTTTTCTACTGCTCGGGCAAAGGACAGAGGGGACAGGGAGAGGTGGGGCAAGTATAGGGTCCTCAGCTCCCTTTCAAGTTACTGCTTTTATTTATTTATTGGTTTTTCTTAGTTACACATGACAGCAGAATCCATTTTGATAGAATTATACAAGCATGGAATGATTCTTATTCTAGTTAGGACCCCATTCTTGTGGGTGGGCACAATGGTGGGATTCACTTAAGAATTTTCACACGTGTATCTAAGAAAATTATGTTAAATTTATTCTACTGTCTTTCCTATTCCTATCCCCCTCCCTTTCTTTTATTCCCCTTTTTGTCTAATATATTAAACTTTCCTTCTTCACCTTCCCTACTTTATTGTAGTTTAGTTTCCACATATCAGCAAAAATATTTGACCTTTGATTTTTTGGGACTGGCTTATTTTACTTAGCATGAAGTGATGTCCAGATTCATCAATTTACTGGCAAAATGTCATAAAGTCATTCTTCTTTATGGCTGAGTAATATTCTATTGTGTATATAAACCAACATTTCTTTATCTGTTCATCTGTGGAAGGGCACCTAGGTTGGTCCCATAACTTAGCTATGGGGAACTGAGCAGCTACAAACATTGATGTGACTGTGTCACTATAGTATGTAGATTGTAAATCATTTGGATATATGCTGAGGAGTGGGAAAACTGGGTCAAATGGTGGTTTCATTCCTAATTTTCTAAGGAATCTCTATACTGCTTTCCAGGGGGTTTGCACCAATTTGCCAGTTTTCCAGTCCTTCCAACAGTGTATGAGAGTTCCCTTTTCCCCACAACCTTGCCAAGCGTGGGCTGCTCTGAAAGTCAGCTGTCCCTGGGAGCTGGCCTCTTCCTTGTGCCCTTTCTCTGTGAGCTTCCCTGAGCCATGGCATGGCAGTTCTTGTCCTCAAGAGAAAGTGTCCTTTCCCCCAAGGGCCAGGCTGTGTCTTCTTTTTACTTGTGTGCATTAACAAGTACCCCCACACAAAATTACCAAAGAGGCTGACACTCCAGGACTGGTGTTTCCTCACTCTGCCTGTTTCTGGGAGAGGCTCACTTTTGTGATGGGGCACATGATCTTGAGTCATTTCTCCTAGTTGACTCAAGCACATGCGTTAAGTCGTGTGTGTGTGTGTGTGTGTGTGTGTGTGTGTGTGTGTTTTCTTTACCTCTTTTCTGGAGGGAGGGGTGGGCATGGAGAGAAGAGAAGAAGGAAGGAAAAGGATTCAGGGACCACCAGCTCCCACTACTGGTAGGTGAGGCAGCTGCCTTACCAAGGAGGGAGTGCCTGGTGAGGGTCTGACTTGTCCCCACAGCCACCCAGCTAATGCATCACCAAGGCCACCCCACCATGTTCAGAGACATCCCTGCCTTTCCCCCATGCCTTATCCTCTCCAATTCATTAAGTCTCCTTTACCTGTGTTCTCTCCTGCTCTCACACTTTTCTAGTTCTTTGTTGTTCTTGAGAGAAAACCCCAGTACCTGATGGCCTGTCATTCTATGTGCCCCAGGCCAGATCCCCCGCTTCCCCTTCGGCCCCCTATTGTTGTCCAGTTGCTGAATTCTGCTCCAACACTCAAGTCTTTCTGCCCAGCCCTTGGTGTGCTCCTACCCAACCCAACCCATAGGCCACAAGTACACATACACACACACACACACACACACACACACTCTTCACTCCACACACACAAACACCACACCATGCATTATATACCCACCACATACATTACACAACAACCGTGTAGACCACACACCTACACCACACACTACACATACACCACACAACACACCACACATAGCGTGTGCACCGAATCACATGCACATGTACCCTCCCAATAAACACACGTCACATCTTCCTCATCCCCCCACACGAACCTCATACATGCATGCTCCTTCTTCTAGCTGGATTCTCTGTCCCACTAACTCAATTCATGTGTCAGCTTCCCATGTTTTCACTCCCCTCTTGCACCCAGCCTGCAATTTTCCACTGGTGCTCCCAGTTTTGTGGAGTGGTGATTGCCTATCCGATGTTAAAGGACCCTGTTTATCTCTGAGCTTGAGAACCCAGCACCGAGTCACTGCCAACCCCAGAAGTGGGGTGCTGAAGGTGTGAGTGAGTGAACCCAGGAGCATCTATGAAAGGGATGGGAAAATCCTGCCTTGACAAGATAAAGACTTGTAATGTGCCCAGGGACCGCTATCCCCACATTCTGCACCTGGGACCTGTGCCCGTCACCCCCTCACATCAGGTGAGCTGGTCATGTCCTCCATGCCTGTGGGTGATGTGGGGATGGGGCTTCTCACCTTGCTGGGAGAATCTGATTAGAGGGAGCTTTACTGAGAAATAAGCCTCTTAAACCTGAGCCATCTGTCCCCTGTGAGCCACGGCTCTGAGCCTTGTGATCACTGTAGCAGGGAAGGCAGCGACATTACTCCTGTGGGTTTGCCCTCTGAGAAGGTCCTGTGATCTCCATTTTACACAAAAAAAGAGACTGTAATGCTCAAGTTGCATGAAAAATCCTGGGCAGGGCTGGGCTTTGCATCTTGGGGTGTTGAACCTGGTTACTGTCCCTATTGCCCACAACCTAAGTTGTGCTGGGATAAAGAGGTGGTCTGCATGTTCTTTAGGATGGTTTTATTTTAGTGGAATGCTGTGGCTCAGGCCCTATCACCAACTTTCTCAAAAAAAGATGCATCATGGATTTTAGCTGTTTGTTTATTTGTTATCAGTTTGGGTCTTCTTTCCAGTAGACTCATGTCTGAAAGTTAGGGAGTGGTTCCTTCAGGGGTCACTGGATGCTGGTGGCTGAATGCCAGGATTGGGGTTTATCTGAGGATGACTGAGACTCTGCAGTCCTCATTGACCACCTTTCGGTCTTACTATGCTGAATTCTAGTAGACTTGGAAGCTACTGGAACCCTAGGTGCCACAGGTCATGGTGAAATCCTCAACTATCTGCACTAAAGGGACCTCCTGGGGTTGAAGTCGTGGGGGCTGGGCCTGGCTCACAATAGCTCTGCAGACTGTGGCAGGATTGGGACCAGGACCTGGAGTTCCGGAACCTTCCCCAGGGCTATCACAGCTCACTTGCTAAGGGGGGCAAACCAAGGCCTCTGGTGTTTCTGGTGCTGAGAACAAGGATCTCAGGTGTATGGAGCCCGGCTCTGGGAGCACTACACCTGCGGGAGAGCCCCAGGCACCACCCAAGACTGTGACATTGGCTTGAGCTTGCACACTCTGCAGAGCCTCATGCGGTTTCCTGGGGAGGAGCAATGGGTAGAGGCATGAGGACAGGAAGGCAGAGAGTGGGGAGCAAAGGTAGGGCGGGAGAGAGAAAGAGAGAGAGAAATATAATTAAGACTCATTCTCAAGCACAAAACTTTTTTTTAAAAAATCAAAGAATCAGACCTTCCCCTCCTTGTGGGAGGCCCAGAAAGGGCCCTTCATGGCAAACATGACTAGCCCAGATGGTTCCGGTCATGTTGGGGGAGTCTGGGGAACTCTGATTTACTGGCAGAAGGTGGAGAGAAGGTGACTTATCCCAGGCAGAGCACACTTGAGTTGACTTGGGTCCAGGAGGCCTGTTTGTGAAGGCTGTGGCCTGAGGGCTTGCCACATGGACGTGCAGCCCTTGGACCCCCCAGACTGTCTCCTCCCAGGCAGCAAATGCCAGGCCACATGTGTTCCAGAGCTGCATTTGCATCATTTGGCAAACCAGTCCCATTTACAGGAGGACAATCCACAAGAAAGGAAATACTGCTTGCATTAAACTATTCTTCATATTATTTTTAATAGCAGAAAAAAATGCTGCTAATAGTGTATCCTGTGATCTTTATGGATAATTAGTGATGATACCTCATGATGATAGAAACCCCGAGGTTATAAAAAATGTGTAGCAACATAAAGAAAAATGCTTATTATGGTTAATATTAAAGATTTTTAAAGTGAAGTACAATAAAAACAAAACCAGGCAAATCTTTTTGCATAATAATAACAAAGAAAACATGAATGAGAAATGTTCTTAAGTTATGGTAATGAGATTCTTCTTTCTCTCTTGATTCCAGATTACTACTACATGCACTGTAGTATGAAAGTTAATAACAGAATCTGGAACTAAATTATTAGGACTCAAAGCCCAGCTGTACCATTTACTTACTAGCTGTGTAACCTTTAGTAAGTTACATAACTTATCTGGGTTTTGATCCCTCATCGGTGAAAATAAGGATAGTAAAAGCATCTGACTTTTAGGAT
Source organism: Callospermophilus lateralis (assembly GCF_048772815.1). Lineage (NCBI taxonomy): Eukaryota > Metazoa > Chordata > Mammalia > Rodentia > Sciuridae > Callospermophilus > Callospermophilus lateralis. The sequence continues at coordinate 54,448,381 of NC_135319.1, read as the reverse complement.
TATTGTGAGGATTAGATGTGTTAGCAGATGTAAATATGACAACTAGTAATTGCTATATAAGCATTTGCTACATAAAAAATAATTCTCATAATTCATCCACAACCTCATGTATTAATCATAAATAAGTGCTAACGTTGGTGTGATTTTATTTCCATTTTTTTACTTCCTACTTGAAATTACTTTCACCTTTCTGTGGTGATAATCATGAAAATATATAACTTATTCTTTTCCATTGACACCATGTCATGAGTATTTCCACCAGCATTTCTGATGGCCCATGATGTCCTGACCACTGCCCCCCACTCTGTGCTCTGTCCCCACCTGTAGATCCCAAGTGTCGTTGTTGGGTCCTACAATAAACATCACAGTTGATTGATTGGGAATAGGTGGTCATTCTCCGCCCTTCTCTTGCAACTTCTCCCATCAAGGTATAGGATCTATTTCCCTGTTCCTAAGATCTGGGCTGGTCTTGTGACTTGTTTTGGCCAATAGCACGGGGTGGACATGAAGGCGGGTGATTTCTGAGCCTCCACTTGAGGAAGCCTCCATGTTCCCATTCCCAAATGGTGGATCCCTGCAGCCTTCTTGTGAACATTCTGGGCTAGTTTGAATGAAGAAAGACCATGTGGAAGCAAATCCAGTTGTTACAACAAGACTCTCCTGAACTAACAGCTATTCACCCCACAAACACATGAAGGAGTCCAGCCAAGATCCACAAAGCTGCCTCTCTAAACCTTAGGAGAATGAACAAGACCAGCCGAGACTAGAAGGAATGCTTAGCTGACCTGCAGCCGCATGAAAAATAACAACAACTTACTGCTTTGGGTCACTCAAGTTGGGGGTGTTTTTAAGGCAGTTACAGTTAATGGACATCATTACAGGAAGCAAGACCACAGATTTGCAGTCCCTCTGGTGGGTCCCCGGGGCTGAGGGCTCTGTCCACCTCCTCCAGGGTCTCTACTTCTAGGTCCTCATGTCTATTCTGGTACTGTTGCTGAAACCCTGAAGCCACCACTTGTGTTTCTCAGTGGGCAATCTTTGTCCCTCCTGCCTGAGGTCTTTCCTAAAGACAGAGACAACTGCATGGTAGGAGAGGAATCTCTCTACACCCCATCCACCATGAGTCTTCCACTGTGGGTTGAATCATTTTGCTGAACTTTGAAGCAGAGAGGGGCATGGAACTCCCAGTATCTGGGCAATCTCTCAAGTCTTGCCACAGGGCCCCCCAGGTCCTAAGCAGCCATCAGTCGACCCTAGTTTAAACCAGAACAGCTTTGCATCTCAGGGCCCATGCCTGATGCCCCTGCAAGCCAACAGAGTTAGTATATTGAATGTTTCGTTTTAAAAAAATATTATGACAATGCTGCTATATAGATTGCTCTAACTTTGTAAATCTTTAAGAAAGACTTTTTATAGGGAAATTGGTAAATGGAGTCAATTCATCAAATCCACCATTTTTTTCACATTAATTTTTGGAGATGGTTTTTGCCTTAACCCAGAGTCCTGGGCCTTCCATATCTTGTCACCCCTGTGAGTTTCACGTAGCACTTAGATATAAAGCAGTGCCCAGAGAAGGCTTTAGAGTGAGGAGCAGCTGCCATCCAGGTGTGGGTCACAGCTGGTGCTGGCAGCCCTGTATTAATTTCTTGAGTGCCGATGGAGGCACAGGCGCTTTCATATGTCCATGTGCTGGATTCCATGAGGCCAGATTCCAGGAACCTGACACACCCCAAAATCCTGCTCTCAGTTACACAACACCCTGATTCATTTTTCTCCCTCCTTTTCTCTCAATCCCAGTGTTGGTCCCGGAAGATAATGGGTGGAACCCTCAAGCCTGGGCAAGAATGTGTGAGCTTTGGTGTTTGGCATGGGAATCGTCGCTCTCCTGCCCCAGTGGAAGCAGGCAGGGTCCAGCCTAACTCCAAGGTAACAGTGGGGGTTGGGGGGGAGTCAGGCTTGATGCCAAGTGCCCCACTGACTCCTCACCGCAGCCCCATGCAGATTCACTTATCGTACCTTTTCACAGGGCAGGTGACTGAGGCTTAGCAAGGCTGGGGACCTGCTCAAGGACATGGATCTAGTGGGTGGGGAGCTGAGATCCCAATAGGGATGGCACTTTTCATCTAAGAAGTCTGTGGTCCAGCTTGGCATGCCGTGTCGTCCAACCCATGCTACAGGAGACTTTCCCTTCCAGAAAGAGACAGGTAATTGTACCTGTAAAGAGGTGCATAGAACCTGGCTTTTGGCTCTGCCCAGTTTCCTACTGGGCCTCACAGTTTTCCAATCTATACAATGGTGACAAGACCTCCCTAGGGTGGTAGCAAGGATTTAAATGTGATCACATGGTAAGGACCTGGAAATATGTTTAAATATGTTTAAAAGTTGTTTATATGTTTCTACAGTGGAAATTAAAAAAATAATAATAATATATATATATATATATATATATATATATATATATATATATATACCTGAAGAAATTCAGTCTCAACTTAGAAGTCACAGCCCTAAGTTATTTTTCCAAAGTGTTATATGACTAACAAAGAGACTACTTTTGTACTGTGCACAAAGGGTGAACCTGGCCATGTTTCCTATTAACTGTGTGTACTTGTATATATGTGTGTGTGTGTGTGTGTGTGTATGAGTTTGTGTGTATCTGGGTGTGTAATGTGTGGCACATGTACATGTGTATGTAGTGTGCATATATGTGTGTGTAGTATGTATGTGTATGTTTTTGTGTATGTGTCTGCGTGCCTCTGTACGTGTAGTGTGTAAGTGTGTGTGTGAGTGGGCACAACACCACCCCTCAATGGTCTATTCTTGACAGCTTCTGAGCATCCCATGCTGGGGAGGGGTGAGAGGGGCCTAGGTTTGCAATTCACAGAAGTGTTCCTCCCCAGCAGGCCTGGGGGAGCAGAGTTACAGTGAGCCTGTGCTCACCCTTCACCTTGCCTGGGCAGATGCCTCACATTCTCTTTGCGGTTTTGCAGTGTGCGAGGTGTGCGTGTGAGAACTGATTATTTTTACCCAGCCCCAGCTGGGTGTGATGCCAGCTGGAAAGTAGAGGTTGTCAGCATCTGGAGAGAAGTAGCCTGAGGTTGGAGCTGTCCTGTCTCGCTCCCCACCCCCCACCCCTATCCACATCTGAGCTTCCCTTTGGGTGGGTGGGACTCTTGGTTGCTAAGACAGGTATGAGGCTCTAGTGTTAGTCATGGGCTTTGGGGGCAATAGCCTTAGAGAAGCAAGAAGGGCCGGGGCCTCCTTGGACTCTATGGGGAGGGTATTGAGTCAAAGCATGGACCCTAGAATGGGGGTAGATCTGCTCTTCCAGGCCTCACCCTGAGCACGGAGCCCATTTGGGTGCCTCCATCTGGGTGCCTAGGAATGGAGCCTGGATATTGGCAGCCTGCATCTTTGGGGGCTGCAATGTGCCCCTCCAGGCTGAAGCTCCTGGCACCTGCATGCCCCATCCACCCGCAGGTGGCTTGCACTGCTGGCCTGTGCGTCGGGTCCACATTGCTGCAGTCTTGGTTTATAGATTCCATAAGCACCTTTGGCCCCCCAGCTCCTTTTTGTGTTCTATGTCTTCTTCTAGCCCACTCCAGGCCTTCAATGCCGCTGCTGCCTCTTTCTGGACCATCAGCCTCCATGGTCTGAGGCAGGGTTCCTGGCCTTTCATGGGGTCTCATAAATCTCACTTCCTCTGACACCTCCCATCCAAGGGACAGGTACACCCCCATGCCATTTCTTAATTGCGTCTTGCTTTTCCTTGATAGAATGTGTTCAGTTTGAAATGGTTAATTTGTTCCCTCTAAGCTCTAGGAGGCAAAGATCATACCTGTTGGTGGCCCCCTCTGTACCAGGGCCTCACACCAGGCTCAGGTGGGGGCTGATCAACGTGTCTGGCCTGTTCTATGACCCACTGGAGCTATTCCCTAACCCCAGATGGAGCAGGTATGAGCACTTACCTTTCTGGGTTGTCAGGTTGAGAGCAGGAACTCTGTGGCAGCAGAGTTTCCAGGACTTGGCAGGATGCCTTTTCCCTGAGGGTGGATACAAAAAAGCACAGACACTCCTTTAGTGCCCTTGGGGGTACCCTGGGGTGGTTCTGTGCAGGGAGACCCAGGTTCAGGAAACCCAGGATGAGCCAGGCTATGTGAGGGAAAGGGTGAACTTTGTATCTTAGTTTTCAGAAATAATAAAGTCAATGTTGGAAGATGACTATGCCCTCAGAATACGTCCTCCTCATTTTCCTGTCCGAAGAACCATTCTGTGACCCAGAAATGTCCATGCCCTTCCACACAGTCTCCCCTGGAAATCTAGCCTAAGAATCCTAAGCATAGGAAATATTTTATGTACACATATTTGTTTGTTTGTTTTTTACATATACTTACTACAGTGCAACATTTGGAACCATCTAAATGTCTGAGCACATAAATTTGTGCTATCCCACTCACTTGATGGCAAATTATACATGAGAATATTAGTAAAATAATGTCAATTTTGGGATCTGCCAGAGAGAGTCCTAAATGGAATAATAGGAAGCTTTATGGAGAAATATATTCATCCTTATTGAGTTGCCATTAGAGTAGCATTGGTGACCTCTAAGATATACAAAAATATATTTCTGCTTATGTCAGAAATATGATTTTAAGTTGAAGGCTTGAAGGCCATCATTTATAACAAATGCCATCAGCTATGTTTTCTGTTATTTCTCCACTGTGGTTCAGCCACAGTTGTCATGTCTGCTCATTCATATATTTCTTAGTTTTGTATTTTAAAGGTTTTAAAATTTTAAGCTTTTTCCCAGTGAAGTAACATCACATATAGATTGTTTAAAGTCTTAGTAAACAAGTTTTTATAATACAAAAAGACCAAATATTGACCATATAGAGATATTAGCAATTTAAAAAAAAGATGCACATAAGACTGAAAAGAAATAAACAGAATATTGAAATGATTATACTTTTTTTTTTTTTTTTTTGATACAGGGAATTGAATTCAGGGGCACTCGACCACAAGCCACAACCCCAGCCCTATTTTGTATTTTATTTAGAGACAGGGTCTCACTGAATTGCTTAGCACTTTGCTAAGTTGCTGGGGCTAGCTTTGAATTCTCAATCCTCCTGCCTCAGCCTCCCAAGCTGCAGGGATTACATGTGTGCACCACCATTCCTGGCCAGAACATGATTATTCTTGAATCATGAAATCATGAGTGTTTTTCTCCCCTTTACATATTTCTACATCCCTGGCTCTAATCAATGTTGAAATAACCAAAAGCATTGAGACAAAAAGAAAAAAAAAAAACAAAACTTGGTAGTTTTGTTTCAGGTAAGAGAAAAAGGTAAGAGAAAAAGCCCCAAATATTCAGCTATCTAAATGAAGAAAGGCAGGGGAGCTAAATTTTCACATCCACCAGGGTGGAAAGACCATGCTCCCCACTTCTGAACATGTATAAATGTGCCCAATATCTATCCCCATTTCATACATACCCTCATCCCATCTGCCTGTGCAAGATGTTTGGGATGTTCAAATTCAGATAGTCAGCTAATTAATTATTCATTCAGCACTAATTTGCTCTGTCCCAGGCATGCTACAGATCCAACAGAGTGGCTCCAGATTTTCTAGACAGGTTGGACTCACGTGCAGCAATCTAGCTGGGAGGTCTTGGGTTTGCATGTAAGCTCGATGCTTCACCTAGGCTGTCTCTTTTGGGGGAGTTGGAGCTATTGATAGAGACTGTAGGTCCTGAAGCCCCAAAGCCACCTGTTTGGTGCTAACTATGGATAGAGGCACTGCATGGGTTCAGGAGCAAGAGCCGGTCTTGTGCAGGACTGCCTGCCAAAGCCTGAACTCCAACAGTTCCTGTTTGGAAACTTCCTAGAAACTAGAATTCAGGTAGTAGCTCAGGTACTAGCACCCCAGGGGGGCAGCCCTACCTTCTGAAGAGAAGATGGAGAAACAGAGAAGCAGGATACAGAACAGGCTGGAAAGTATTAGAAGCCTCATGGTGAGGTGACTGGAGTCTCAAGTCTTCAGCTGGAGCTGTGCTGCAGAAGGCTTCCCTCAGGGCCACTACGGCATTTATAGAGAGTGACAGGGAGAGGCGTTTCCCAATGGGCAGGGCACCAGCAGATCTGAAAGTCCTGAAGAGTGCAATCAGCTCCTCCCAAGAGGAAAACTATCAGCTTTTTGAGAAGTCAGGAGCATTTAGTGACCTGTAACACAGACAACTGTAAATGCCTAGCCCCTGAGCTCCCTGATCTGGTTTCAGTGGTCAGAGCAGGAAACTCCTGCTATAAGGGGAGAGCCACTTCCTAGGGTTGAACATTAACTTTTAGTATCTGGAATAATCATATGCATGTCTTCCTGCTCATTCCTCAGATGAAGCTGGGATAAGGACCATAAAACCCTTTGCAATGCCTCGGGGATGGCCAAATAACCTGGGTTTGAATCCTTACTCTTTCATTTATCAGCAGTGTGACCTTGAACTTGTCGTTGAATATCTCTGAGTATGCATCCAGCTGTAAAATGGGCACAGAGATTGAGAGTTCAAAGCCATCCGCAGCAACTTAGTGAGGCTCTAAGCAATTAGTGAGGCGCTGTTTCTAAATAAAATACAAAATAGGGATGGGGATGTGGCTCAGTGGTTGAATGCCTCTGAGTTCCATTTCCAGTACCCCCAACCAAAAAACAAAAAACAAAAACCCAAGGAGTACTTGCACTATTGTTCAATTATTCAGGTGCGGGATAATTGTTTCATATGGTGATAAAATGAAAGGGTACTTCAGGTATAGGGCTAGCCTGAAAGGCATGGAGGAGGGAAGCATCCAACCAGGATTGGCATGGGGAAGTTGGCCATGGGTGCAGGAGGCTCATTGGTTACCCATTCATTGGACATGTACCTCCAGCTGGGCCACATTTTGGGCCTCAGGAACACAGAGACACTGTGTCTGGCCTCAGGTGACTTCTTTGGTGGAGGCAGCCATGCAGACAGGTGACTGCCACACTGGATCCTAAGTGCTGTCCATGACAAAGGCTAGTGAGGGATATTGTACAGTGAGGGAGTTGGGGAGGAGGCAGTTTTGTAGAGATGGGGTAGATTGAGTGGGAAGTGGGATGGGGGCGGGCTAGCATGATGGGTCAGGTAATGGTGGGCTGCTAGAGGTGAGGTGTTGGATTGGCTAAAGTATGAAAAGGGGAGGTATAGAGGTCTTTCAGCTGGGGAGAGACTGGTGGCGTGAATGCTTTGAGTTCCTTTTCCATCAGGAATGGTCTCTGGATGTCCCTTTAATAATGGTGCATGGTTGCCTGAGCATATGCAAGACCCTGGCATAAGGGGCAAGTTGGGTGCTGCCAGTGTGGTAGCATATACCTATAATTCCAGTGCTCCAGAGGCTGAGGCAGGAGGATCGTGAATTCAAAGCCAGCCTCAGCAATAGCAAGGCACTAAACAAGTCAGTGAGACCCTGTCTCTAAAAAAAATTCAAAACAGGGCTGGGGATGTGGCTCAGTGGCTGAGTTCCCCTGAGTTCAATCCCCAGTATCCCCAGACCCCTAAAAAGATAGAGTTGGGTGCCCCTGCGTATAACATACAGTGAGTGGGTGTCTCTTATGCACCTTGCCAAGCCTCTGCCTGGGCTGTACTCTAAGCCCCTATTCCTGAACCAGCTCCTGCCTGTCCTTCCAGATCCAGCTTGAGTCTCCAGCTTGTGAATCATCCATGATGCTTGGAACAGCAGTGGTCACATAATCTGTGACTGTTACCTCTTAGCATGCTCTTTCCCCCAGATGCAGAGACTATGGTGATACAGGGCCTGGTGAATGGACAGCAGGATCCCTGAGGAATGACAGTAAACTGAAAATGTGTCCGAGGGGGTTTCCTGTTGAGCATGGGGTCGGGGTGGGGCGGGAAGAGGCTGTCCCAGGCTGAAGAAGCAATATAAATTTTGTGTGGCTGGAGAGAAGATGGGTCAGCCTGCAGGAGCTCCTTTCTGGAAGCCAGCAAGTGAAGACATACACATAGCTGGCATGAGTGCACACGCATATTTGCGTTTATGCTTGGAATGGGATGGCCATCTGTCCTTTGTCTTAAGAATCATGTCCTTCTAACTAAGGAAATGATGGTGGTTCCCAGACTAGAAAGGCATGTGGGAAGATGGCATCATCTGTTCAAATCTCCAGGATCTCCCTGGTTCCTGGCAGCCAAGTCAGATGATTTCCTGCTGTTGGAGCCTAATCTATGGCCCTTCTATTCCCTGTTCCTCCTCATTTGCTGCAGATTAGAGAAGCAATTTAATCCACATGCTTAACAGCTCAATGGGCAAGTCAATGACTAGGGGCAATTTTGGCAGCCATCCCGTATGCTTTTATGTTTGCAAAACTTTAAAGTCAATCCACACAAAGAAACTGGTTGGGGCAGTTAAGCTTACGAACTAGACCTCATCCTTGTTAGTTACCCACCCCAGCCCCAGCCTGATTCCCTTTGTGGCCTGTTATCTGAATTCTGATGGCTGTGTTAAATGTGCAGTGGCCATGGCAGGGGGTTCCAGCAGGAAGAACCTGGGAATTTACCAGGGACAGAATCAGTGCTGGTGTCTAGGGGATACTGGGGGCAGCCACTGTTGGAAGAAGAGAGAGTCAGAAGGTGGGACTTCTCTTGAGGATGCATGTGCCTGTCAACACTCTATTCTTACTTAGATTGCAATAAACTGCCAGTTTCCTAACGATGTTTCCTAAGATTAGGACTATATCCATGGTCCACATTAAGGATAGTACTACTATTTTACTAATTTCATATTTTATCTGGGGTTGTTTGGGAGTGCTGCCACCGAGTTCCCTGAGCAGCCGCATACCTTGGGCTGCCACTTATATTGTCACCTGTTGTAACAGGTACTACTGGAAGAGTCCCTTGTTGTTTTTGGCAAACCATCATTAGAGGGGAAGGGAACAGTCCAGCTGGCAGAGGGGGCAGCTAAGAATTTAAGGCCAACTCCTAAATATGAACTCTAAATCTCTTGGGGAGTACAGAAATTAGGAGTGGACTCTTAGGCAAGTGAAGAGATTTGTCTGTAACCTACTGACCAACTAAATTGGGATTTGGATAACTTTCCTAGTATTTGGCAGCCATTCAGCTATGGAATTGGAAATAGACTTCGGGTTCATACCACAGGTTTTTTCCGCCTTACAGAACAGAAGGTTAAGGGCACTGTCCACTAAGGGCAGGAGAAATCAGTTATCTTCAGGGGTTCTAGTCCTCATACACTCACACATACCAGTCACAGCTTTGCAGGTTTCTCTGGGACCGTACATTTCAGTGGAAAAAAGGGACTCATTTGTCAGAATTCTGCTTTCTAAAGGCTCACAGAAAATTACTGAAGCAATCCAGGCCCACGTTAATTTAAATAACACCGAGTATAAAGTGTAAATTCCATGCTCAACCCCATTCCTCAGGGACAATCGATGTTCACAGATTTTCACCTGCTATTAACATTTCAAAGATAGCTGTCAACTTCTTATTTTTAAAAAGGAAGAAACACCTCTGGCTTTTTAGAATATTCAGAATCTCATGTCGAGCTGGGAGAGGTGAAAATGAGAAGCATTTTAACGGGAACACCTGCTAGTTTTAAGCACATGCAGTTTAGGTACCAAAAAGCTACTCAAATTTGACGCTTTGAATGATTTCCAAAGATGATTTTGAAAATTTGTCAGCCTTCCTGAGAAAGAAGTCTCCAGACAAGCACTTAAAATTCTAGAGATTTTACAAGGAAGGAAAACAGTTCAAGTCAAATTTGCCATTTCTAAGACCAGTGAGGACGCTGCCTGTAATGTTCCCACCCTTTATGGTTAGAGCATTTTTTGCCCCGTGTCCTACACTGCAGTTTCCGGAGAAACACTCTCTGTCCAAGTGTTTTATGGATCCTATAATGGACCAGAGTTTACTCTCCTTCCTTTATTTGCCTGTCAAACTGCAGATCGGCTCATAAAGGAAGGTGGGACTAGGTCCTGGACACTATCCTTTGCTTGTCCTCTCACTGAATTTCCTTCCTGTTTGAGGGAGGCAGGAGCTTCCATTTGTCTTAAGGAAAATGAAGTTTCCCTTCACTTTGCAAAAAAGGTCTTGGGAATTTCTCAACTGCAACCAGGTCTGGGTACGACAAAACCGTGGTTCTCCCCTGAGTTCCAGGAAATAACCTACAACATGGATGTTTAGCTTACACTCCACCCCATATTGTGCTCCACACCCCCCTGAAAGACGAGACTGTCCTCTACTTTTTACAGTTAATCTGAACTTCCTCATAACCTCCAATCTACTGGGTTTTGCCTGCCTCTGGGCATCCTGCTGTGTGGTCAAGGCTGGTGAATGAGGCATCTGGCCCCTTGCTGACCCCTTTGCTTTCACTGGAGCTTTAAATCTTCCCACTGTTATTCACATCTCCCTTCCCCCTAACCCTGTCCACCTATAGCCTTTGCTGTGGGGTTATTCTGCCTGGCCTTGGTGGCCACCTACAGGTGGAACATCGTGATTTCCACCATATCACAAAGGCTTGTGGGGAGACTAGAAGGCATTGATTGGCTTTTCCATTCTTCCGTGGCCACTCCATATTGGTGTTGGAGCACCTGTGAAGCCATAGTCTTTGACTCCCTGATAGAAATAACCCTTTAGCTTTCGCCTTTTCTCTCTTTCTAGGGCTTTTGGGCTTTTCCCCCTTACTCCACCCCATGTTTTTGGCTGGTATGGGGCACCAGCAGGCTGATAAGACAATTTTTGTCTCCCTGCCTCCCCTATTCTTGTGCAAAGCACAGCCTTTACAGTCACATGACCCAGGCTCTAACCAGAGTGCTACTATGTTTTAGATGACAAGACTGGAATACTAAAATGTTGACTGTAGGGAAATTTATTTATTTTGTAATATTATGTGGTCAATTTCCAGAAAGGAGGGTGCCGAGATTTTCCCTCCCTTTTTGCCAACTCCAGAATGTTTATTATCATAACAGTTCAGGATAAAAGACTTCAACATGCTGAATAGTCATTCTGACCCCGAGATGCTATAGTGATATTTTATTTAATTCCTATCCAAGATTCAATACCATTTCAAGATTTAAAAATATTTTGATTTTTTAAAAAAACTTTTCTAGTCACCATTGACTTCGATTTACATTTTCTGAAGAATTAATTCTCTCATAATATGCTAAAAATGTATTTTATTTTACAACAAATTGTGATTGTATGTAATTATTAGGTTCAGTGAGGGAATGATTGAATCAAACTAATTAACATATTCCTAACTGCAACCTAATCAAAATGCCTTCATCTATCCTCTCCCCAGTTCCTGATAAATACCATTATTCTCTGTTTCTGAGTTTGATTTAGATCTTACATATAAGAGGACATATGACTTTTGTCTTTTGTTGACTGGCTTATTTATTTAACATGTCTTCTAGGGCCATCCATGTTGTTGCAAGGACAGACTTTTTTCAAGGCAAAGTAATATTCCATTGTATGTGTAAATTTCTTTATCCCTTCATCCACTGACACACATTTAGCTTGTGAATAATGTTGCAATGAATATAGGTATGAAGATACCTCTTTGACATACTGATTTCAAGTTTTTAGGATATATACCTAGAAGTGGAAATGCTGGATCTCACTCCCTTTTTTTTTTTTTTTAAGAGAGAGAGAGAGAGAGAGAGAGAGAGAGAGAGAGAGAGAGAGAGAGAGAATTTTTTTTTTAATATTTATTTTTTAGTTTTCAGTGGACACAACATCTTTGTTTTGTATGTGGTGCTGAGGATCGAACCCAGGGCCGCAGGCATGCCAGGCGAGCACACAACTGCTTGAGCCACATCCCCAGCCCTCACTCCCTTTTTCAATGAGAACCTGTCTCCAGAAAATACTCAACCACCTACTTGTGCTCAAGGATATCTGATACTTCTTTGGTGGGGAATGACTTCCTTGTCACAGTTAAAAGGAAAAGTGTGTGGGGCACATGTGTGCGCACACACTGAAATTCAGGTCTGAATAATTGATGCCAATTCAATTATTTGATGGACAAAGGTGAGAGGACAAGCGCACCAATTGCAATAGCCCAGCAGAAGGGAGGGTGTGCGGACAGGAGCTTGGGTGCCATGTTTTTCTGCTTCTGCCAGCACTTGGGGCTGGACAATAGCAAGGTTTGGAATGGACCCTTTTTGTCAGTGACTGTTCTAATGCTGTATTATTTGGCAGCAGGCTTCCCAGAAGTGTTGCTTTGTTTCCTATTCTCACCCCCACAGCAGGTGCGGGGGCAGCAGGCAGGGGCGGTAGATGTGTGTAGTGCAGCTTGAACTGTGTAGCTTTTCGGCAAACTTCTACTCCGCTGGAGGAATAAGGGTAGGGCCTTGAAGGCTCTGGGTCCAGTGTCACAGTGGAGCAACATCTTGTTTTCCTGGATCTTCCCATAAGCTCAACTCTGAAATTTTTCTTTTGGTGGTGGTGGTGGGGATACCAGGGATTGAACTCAGGGCCACTCAACCACTGAGCCACATCCCCAGCCCTAGTTTGTCTTTTACTTTATTTAGACACAGGGTCTCACTGAGTTGTTTAGTGTCTTGCTTCTGCCAAGGCTGGCTTTAAACTTGCAATCCTCCTGCTTCAGCCTCCTGAGCTGCTGATATTAAAGGTGTGTGCTACCTTGCCCAGCAAATCTGAGATGTTATAATGTTTTAATGATTTTTGACTTTCTCTCCATATGTACTTTCCTTTTTACAAAATTTACTTAATGGCAGCTATATTATACTGAAAAAGATACACAACTCTCCATTTTCTAACCAAAGACAGTTTCCCCTGACAATTTACCACAGTGAAAAATATCATTTTTTCAGTTTTGACTGCTCTATTTAAATGAGACAGTTGACTTCTGCGGGTGACACTAATTGACTCGAGCTTACGTAGAAGCAGTCTTGGAGGGTATTTTCAAGCACAAACAGAATTTAGTCAGAGTCCTTCAGAAGGGGTAATTTAAAAATAAGGATGTAAACTTCAGTTCTAAAAATGTGACTAAAGACAATAGGCCCTTTGATATTTCACTTTAAAATTACATTGATACTGGATGGGGAAAGGGAAATTTGGCATCTATAATTTTTATTTAGGGAAACAAACTAATAAACCAGAACCAGCAATTAATAACAGAATTTGGTCAGGGTTCTTTAGAGGGAGTAAGCTCTCTGTGAAGTAGGTCAGGATACGACCTATCATGCTGCACGTAGGGCCTGGCCGCCATTCCCCTTCCCAAGCATCAACCCTTCCCTTCTGTGCTGTATATTGACACATAATGTTCCCAAGGGCTCTTGGCACATTTGCCTCTTCCTCTGTCCTGTTGCAATTTTCCAAATAACCCTTTTGTAGTTTCTCAATGACTTTGCCTTGATTCATGGAATCATTTGTTGCTATTTTCCATAGTTTACTATTACTTAATAGAGTGCCTAATAAATGTTGATCTCTCTCAAGGATGACTCAGGTGAAGATTACCAGTGTTCTATTAGGGCATGAGATTCCCCACCTAACATTGTTTCTGACTCCAACACTGCGTTCCCAAAAGTCAGCAGGGCCAGCTGTGTTCTAACTGTAAATCCCACCTGGTTACTGCCCACCAGTAAATTCCTGTTTGGGAGGCATTCTGCACTGCTGAAACTGGCCTAGTCAACATGTGTATAGGTAATTGGGCGTGGCTAGCTTGTTTGTATTTTCTTGTGAAAATTTCCTCTGAATCTTTATGTCATTTTAATAGTGCTCACTGCCAAGACACTCATCCAGTGGCCGGGACTGTGGCTGTTTATGTGGGGCTGCTATGCTTCAGAAGGCAGTTACTTTATTCATAAGCCTCCCCTCTTACACACTCATGTCTTCCCACTGAATGCTCATTAGACACCCTTCAAGCAACCAAAAGGGCTTTTATATTTTGTGTGACTTTTAAACCGCAGATCTCAGTTATCCTTTAACACTTCAAAAGACATGTCTGAAAATGTAAAATGCTAATTTTATTTTTCTGCCTAAAGCCTATCAATTTTCAGGTCTATATACTCTTCCCTGTGGATGAGGGGATGTTAACAGGAGTAAAGAAGCCAGATTTTTTTTTTTTAGTTATCATTTTAGAGCTATGATATATAATCACATTTTGTATCACTCACTTTTCTATTTTATATAGTCTTCACTGTCTTGATAAAGTTACAAAAAGTACTGTAATAAAATACTAAGCCGCTAAATTAAAAAAACAACAACATTACATTCTACATCAATTTTTGCCTGCTATCATTGTTGAAATTAAACCATCTGGATTTTAAAATAAGGATGTAAACTTCCGTTCTAAAATGTGACTAAAGACAATAGGCCCTTTGATATTTCACTTTAAAATTACATTGATATTCGATGGGGAAAGGGAAATTTGGCATCTATAATTTTTATTTAGGGAAACAAACTAACAAACCAGCATCAGCAATTAATAATTATACAATGCTTACCAAGTGTGTGCACATTTAACCTTAACTCTGTGAGGCAGGCTTTACCTTCATTTAACAGAGAAAAACTAAACAAAGAAAGGTTAAGAAACTTGTCAAGTCACATAAGAAATAAGGGTTAAGAAGCTGCAATAGCAAAATAGAGACAGAAGAGGTACAAGTACTATTAGCAAATGCCTAAGTTGCTGTTTTGAACAAATAAATCTCTATTAAAATGGTGTTCAGGTGGTTTAGTTGGAAAAAGCAGACCAATTACCATCTGGCTGAAACCTTTATTATTTCAGAAATAAGCATCCTATATACTTTGAGATGGTTAAAATAGTTATTTCTGGATTACTGTAATAAATATTTCTCAAAACCAGCAATCATCTCAATAATCATACATATTTCTTTCCATTCATTAAAGACTTCCAAAAATAACTCTTGTATCAAAAAACTTATAATCACAAAAAAGCTAAGTAGTGGTTTATGCAGGACAGAAAGAAAACTGCTAGTGGACACTAACGAAGCACTTTCCCTACTATACGTCTGATTCATGTGTTTCACAAACACTACTTTTGCTTTGCTTGTTAAGTGCTTATTAGTCTCAGAGGGAATGCAAGAAACCAACAGTTTTATGAGAAAACTGCTTTCATAATCTCTCGTGTAAGCAACAGACTTTTCTGAAAAAGGCTCCTGAGTTTGAAGAGATAAGCAATTATAAACACATCTTTTGTGTATTAAAAAAAAAGCATCAAGTTTCATGTTATGAATAAATATTTTATCTTGAAACAAAAGATTCAAAATTAAAACTCACATAATTCTATCAGGAATTCTCCTTATGATTAACACTCTGGATTGCCCTAACAATGAGAAGCCAATCTTTATATCCACAATGTAAAGACATCAACGAGAAGCAGAGCAGATTTAATCACCTCTGTTTCATAGACACATGGGAAAATAGCAACTGTTCCAAATACCTAGATGACTCTTATTGGCTTCCCATGATCACATAGCTAAGACATATGAGTATTCAACAAAAGACTGCAGATGACCTTTTGCTTCTCTCTGGTCTCTATACCAAAACCCATATTTTCAACATTCTGCATCCCCCCCAAATATACAGGCAAACATGAGTTTGCTAACTTAACCCAATAAACTTAAAAGCTTAAATTCTTATAACACAAACCTTAGATTTCATATTTTGTTATAGTATTTTAAAAATGAAAATTGGAAATGTATGTGCTTATTTGAAAGAGAACTATTGAATTTATTCTCCAGAAGAAAAAGCAAACCTGAAGGATCACATTACTGGAACATTTTAAACATGTTGACAACATATGTTCCTAACTTCTAAACATCAGGGAAAGCTGCTTGTACAAACTATGTGACAAATATGTGCTATTAAACAAGCAAGACATCTGATTCAGTAGCGAAGCCAGAAGCTGTTACTTCACTTCTTTCTGTTGCCTCCAGATGCTAGCATACTTGTAACTCGCATAAATATATTTAGTGTATCCATGTAGATTCCCAACATCCTAGGAAAGAAAATTATGCCCATTATAAATGATGCAATTCTAAAGCTTTTTTAATATGTAAAAGAAAAAGCAATATTCATTATCTGTTCTAAATACATGAAATAGAAATTTGTTAAAAATATGATGTTTAATTGCCAACAGAAGCCCTAAATTATGAAATACAAGGTTTCCTTGTAATATACCAATCTTATAAAATATTATAGGCAGTTTTTAAAACCGTTAGTCTATTCTCTGACCATCTGCTAGGAGTACAGCTTACCGCAAAATAGGCTGGGTGACAGACAATGAAATAATCAAGATGACAAAACCAAAAAAAACACCTTTATTTTAAAAACTTGCTAGACACAAGTCTAGCATTTTAAAATATAACATACCTACCCTAATCCCCTAAGGAAAATTGCTCCAATCTGTAAGCTTTACAGCAACAATTTTTAAACCATTACATTAAGTTTTATTTTTAGATAAAGAGAAACAAATTACTTTAAGAATGTGACAGACTTCATGAAATTCTAGAAAATTTTTAAAAATAAAATAAACTAGTTTGGTAGAATCCAAAGGGGGAAAAAGAGAATATATAATACTAAATGTCAACAAAAGTTCAATATCTTCAAAATACAACCTGTATGATGAAGAATATCTATTTTTTAGAGTGAGACTCATCCTTTAAAAATTCCAAGTCGATTATGTATTTTCCAAAAATATGTGATTAATACTTACCTTTTCTTTAGTTCTAAAGTCTGTCAAATATATACTATCCAAAAAACTGATGAAGAGCTCATTGTTGCACCCTAAGCCTAATTAACAAAAATAGGTAAAATACTTTGAATTGGACGAGTATATAAATATTACACTTAGTTGCAAAATGATTAGTTTTTTGGATACACAAGTCTGTCAAATATATACTATCCAAAAAACTGATGAAGAGCTCATTGTTGCACCCTAAGCCTAATTAACAAAAATAGGTAAAATACTTTGAATTGGACGAGTATATAGATATTACACTCAGTTGCAAAATGATTAGTTTTTTGGATACACACACAGTTTATTAAGAGACAGGAGATAAAACTGCAACAGAAATAAAATGGTAAAATTTGATAAAGTCATTGATGTTGGCTGAACTGTGTTTCGTCAAAAGATATGTTGAAGCCCAATCCTGGTACCTGCGAACATGACCTTTTTTGGAAATATGGTCTTTGAAGATGTAACCAAGATATAAGTTATGATGAGACCATACTGGACTAGGATGGGCCTTTACTCTAAATATGATTGGTTGTCTTTTAAGAAGAGACAATGAGAGACATTTAGGGAGAATGCCAGTCAAGTTCAGTGATTGGAGTGATGTATCTACAAAAGTCAAGAAATGCCAACGGTTGCCAGTGTTAACAAAAAGCTAAGAGAGGCATGGAACAGATTCTCCCTCAGAGGCCTCAAAAGGTACCAACCTTAATTTCATACTGCTGGCCTCTGGAACTGTAAGAGAATAAATTTCTGTTGTTTAAGCCATCAGCTTGTGATATTTCGTTATGGTACTACTCTAAGAAACTAACAAAGCCATAAACAAAACAGACAAAAAAAAAAAAAAAAAAAAAAAAAAAACCATAACAGTAACAATGGTAAAGACTACTTACGAATTGATGGGATCGTATTTTTGAAACCCATATGCTGGTACTAGTTCTGCACGCTTGATTACTTTTTGAGTATCATACAGAAGGAACATGCTGAAAAGAACTAATCCACCATACATGGCCACTGAGTACAGAGTGGCACCAGCCACAGTGGTAGGTGGAAGAAACATAGATCCTGAAACCAAAATTTAAAGATTGATTAATTAATTAATTAATTAATTACTAAAATAATAAAATAAATTAAGATTTGTTAAAAAAGGAATTTCTTATAACTGGACTAATAATTTAATTACTCAAATATCTTTGGTATACTGAACAACTAATAAGACAAGTGAGTAGATGTTCTAATGTTACTTATATTGTTCAAAAATCCATGGCATTCATTCCTCCAATGGGTCTCCTGCCCATATCATAGGAAGATTCCTGTATCAGAGCAATTTTCATGTTCTCTAAACCATTTTAGATTTTATCTTATAAAACCAATAAGATTTTTTTTTTACATCAATGAAACCCAACCAAATTAGCATACACTTTTAAAACAACTTTTAAAGAATGACTCTTAATTATAATATTTGAGTGTTTCATATTTCAGGACATAAGAACCAAGTACTAAAAATGTTAGAGCATAGCAGCTTACCCAGTGAGGAAACAAAGACGAGACCCAGGCCTACTCCCAGGGGTGCTCCCATGTTCAGAAACTTCTCACTGGGGGCACACATGGCCACAGTGGAGAGGCCTCCCACAATGCCAGCTGTGTACCATGCAGCTCTAATAAGGAGAGGTCCCCCTAATATCGTCAGAGGAGCTACTACCGCACCCATCACACCTGGAGGAAGAGCAAGTTTTTGTGAAGTATTTACTAAATAACCACCAAAGAACAAATGCCATATTGAATGTACTATCTTAAAATATTGTGCTTTGTTTTAAGCAATATTATAAAAAGCTTTCCCTCCAAATTCCACAACCCACACCTGTGGCTACCCAAATTCTATTATTACATTAACATTATTTCCTAGTCAGTGACAACCTATAACAAACATTAACCTAAATTTTGGGTAACTTTATAAAAATTCCAAGTAGCTCACTATTTGGATCTAAACCCACTATCAGTTTTTTACAAAATTATAGATTCAAGAATTAAAGTAAAAAGGCTTAAAAAACAAAAATGAAAACTAGTGCTGCGAAAAGGGAATACAGTAAAATAAGAGCAAGAGTGTTATGATGGAAAGTGGAAAATACAGGAACTTACAGGACAGTGTTGTTATTTGTGTACTAGAGAATGCTATCATAGCTTATAAAAATTATTTTAGGTGTCAGATATTTATAAACATCTTCATAAAAATGATAGTGGAAAGCATTATTAATTTAAAGAACAAAGGTGATGCAAATGTAATTCCTTAATTGACAAAAAAAGTCCTGGATAAGGCATTAGTCAAGTGCTGAGTAGAAGTTACCCTTTTGTTAAATGTAGTTTATCTTACATAGAACAGACAAGTGCTACCTATCTTCATGCTGAATTTTCAAAACTAGCGTGTCTCTTGGGCAAGAGCACCACTTTTAGATCAAGTAATATGGTATGAATAAGTAAAAAGGCATACTGTATTTCATGATGATGGTTAATTTAAAAACACCTTTTGTTCTAGGAAAGATAACTGGATAAAAATTTTGACCTGTGACATTTCTCTTAGGATTCCCATCAGTTTTGTAATTGGCAACAAACATTTTAGCAACTTTCTATACCTTCAGTTTTTCCCTTTTTCTAAAAATACCAGACAAAAGGGGATCTCAGAAGATATGTATCAGATTTGAAATACTCCTGACACTGGATAAGATACACAAAGGTAAATCTATGCACATACTAGACTGCTACAGGGAACGTATTTAATATTGGGGTGGCTTAAAGTCTTAGTATCAGAAACAACCTTTCAAAGCAAAGTTAAGCAATAATGTAACCAGTAATGACTACAGAAAATTTTGTTTTCTACATATACCATTTCACTAACTTATGTTAGTTGTGTTGACATTTACAACAATCATTTACAACTGTGAAGAGCCACTTAAAAAGGGCACAGTTTTCAAGGTTGTTCAGTAACAATTTAAAAACAGAACATACCAGAATGTAGCAACCAAGCAAGATGTTTTGGGCCTGGGCTTTGCTCATATGATATGGAGTGTACCAGCATTCCAGCTCCAATCATGGCTGCAAAGGTTGCACCAATTGTCTAAAATACATTGAAGAAAAAACACACAAAGAAACACCAGATCTTTAAATAAAAATAAAGATGTTTATAAATATCTGACACCATAAGTTTCAAATACAATTAGGCATTTCTAATAAACCAGTTTTTATAAAGGATAAATGGAATTCTATATTTTCCCAGCACATTAAGGCAATGGTTTATTTCAGTTTTGGTTAAGTTAGGAGAAGTGCCTCCTCCTGCTATATATGAGGTTCTGCAGCTTCAAGTATACAAGTGGAGAATGGACTGGCACCAACATCTTTTAACAATTAACAAAATTCTCTCAAAAACCACAGAATAATTATTTTTGATTAAAATATACATTCTAATATAACACAAATAGCATGTGAAATATACATGTCTCTATCTTTATAAATGCATATATTTACTATACAACATACATGTCTGTTTATATACACACACACACATATATATATACACACACACACATATATATATATACACACACACACATATATATATCACATTTCCTTGAAATAATTTTTAAAAGAATCTGAAAAATTGAAGGTGAATGTCATAACATGTGGAAAACAATGAGATATAAGACCCCACATTTCTGTACCTGCAGGTTTGTGGCTGAATTTGTCATCATTCCTTTTCTTTGCCTATCTTAGGTGATTTCCAAGGTTGTAACATTTAAATGTTGTGTTATGACAAGAAGAAACATGTGTGATAGGAATAAGAGTGAGTCCATTTTCAAGAAACTTAAGGCAGAGATTGCAAACATGCAGTCTTTGGATAAAATCAGACAGCAGATATGCTTTGTTTGATCAACTATTCCTAAAATCTAAATGTTTTTAGATGCCTATAATCCCATGGGCCATACCAGGCCTCCTTATTCATCTGTATTGTCTGTCTAACCCAAGGGCATCAGAATTTTCAGCCTACGATATAAAGTACAGGTAAGCAGAACAGCTGTTTTTTCAGAGGACCAAAAAACCCCAATTAATGAAGAAAATTTTCCGATGGAGAGATAATTACCAAAAACTTCATGCTGCCTCCATGCATAACATTTTCAGGGTTTTTACTAAAATTACATTTATTTTCTTCAGAGGTCCTTCATGATTCAGTCTCATTTTTTGCCTTTTACCTTTCTACATTCTACATTCCAGGTACACTGACTGGTGTCTACTGGGCCTATGCACACCTCCTTGCTATAAGGCTGAGTTTCTGAACTTGTTAGGCACTTTGACTGCCCGAAAGCAGTGCCAGATGCCTCTCTATTCCAAAGCACTTGGGGCAAACTCACTTTATCTCATCTCCAAAAGGCTACATCTTCATTACTGAAGCACCTGTGTTTGATTTGCCCAACGATTTTACTTAATTATCCTTGAAAGCAGAGTAGAATAATCTTTTGACCAAAGAGGGTTGAGGGTACAGCTGCAGCTCAAAACTTCTTTAAGTCTTATTTTAAGGCCTTAAAATTTTATATACATTTAAATATTTTGTGTTTTATTACAAAAGTATTGTTTTAAATTATTCACCTTTGATTCAAACTGACATTGCTGGTGAGACTAACCATGTTCATGTGCATTCATGAACCTCTAGGCTGAGAGATTCATGATATGCATGATCCTAGACTATGTTAAGTGTCCAAATGGTAATGATACCATAAATAGTTCTCTTCTTAGAAAGTAGAATATAATGGAACTACCACAAATCTGAAAGTTAGATGGATTTGGGTTCCTGACGGAGGGAACTGGTTAAGTACTACATAACCTCTCTCATCTCTTCCCTTAGTTTCATTTGCTATTGTAGTTAAGGTTGTTATCCTACATTTCAGAGGTTATAAAGGCACAGTTGGTATACCTGTTTCATGTCTCTTCCACATCAATTCTGAACATTCAAATACAAACCATATTTTTGCTTTTTTAGTCTCTTTAATGGCCTTCAATGACTTAGGTAATCACCTTAGCTTAGAAATCTTTCTAACCATGTCTTCTTTACACTCCACACCTTAAACACATGAAACTTTACTCTTACTGGGATTGTAAGCCCCTTTTCAAATTAGATTTTCCTATCTCTTCTTTATTCAAGTTGTTTGGCAAAGCTGGATTACACTTAACCTTTTTCTAAAAATCAAATAAATATGTTAACCTTCAATAGCCCCGATGAAATGTCTCTTTCACAGAAATGCTCTAAGAGTCCAAGATAGAAACAGTCTTTCTATTAACTTTTGTGCTTTCTACTTTTTATTACATACCCCATACCATGAAGTCCAGTTCAGCTTATACTAAATAGTGTGAAGAGGCCCCCATCTAAAATCTTATTTTGGTGTGTAAAAAAATCCAAGCGTTCAAGAAATATTCAATGAACATAAAATCTTACATAAGGCCAAGAAGCTTAGGAATAACAGTGGCAGCACTATCCTACTCTTAATAGCACAGAATGCTTTATACTCAACAAAGAATAGCAGCTAAGAATGTACTTCCTTATTAATCTCAGCTATACTAAAAAGTCATATAATCATTTGAACTACAACTTTCCTAAAACTGTATACTTCCATTTACTACCCCAGTATAATTCATCTAATCTTTTGATCTTTACACTTACAAGAAAAATAAAAGCTGACTTACCACCCAAGAGCCTCTCATCATGAAGTTCATAAGAGCAGGCGTTCTAGACACTGCCAAGGCAGACAAAGCAGTTAAACCAATACTTCCTGCTAAGTACATATAGGTAGAATGAATTCTATCCTTCACATACTGAGGCCAAATTCTGTAAGAAACATGACATGGTTAGTTAGGGATATGAATTCTGGTTGAATCATTCACTGGCTCAGTGACATTAGGATAAATCACTTTAATATTCTCAATTGTATTCACTTCATTTATCATGGAAAGTAATTAAGTATAACTTGAAGTTACTATAAAGATTAAATAATATAAAACATAAACTTTTGGCACAACTAAAAAGCAACATATTTTCTCTTTGCTTAAACATGTATAGCCTTGGTAAAAGATGTTTACTTGGATTTGAATACATATAGGCCAAAAAAGCAAAAAGTGATTCTATTTTTATTCATGTATATACATAGATGAAGACTGGATATAAAACATTCCACTAGTGACTAAAGGTTAAAGATTAAAGAATGAGAATTGGAATCTTTATGGAAGGTTTCTGGGATCATCTGGGAACAAATTTACTCACACAGCCTTTTCAATAGCTCCAATCTCATTAGACATTCCCAAGCCATAGTAGCACAATGCTCCAAGACCAACAGCAGCTCCTCCAGCAACAAACCACCTTCCCATCTGATCAACTGCAGAACACAGAGAAAATATAAGTTAATACTGTCATGTCTCAACTACACTAAAGTGCTGGAGGTAAAGCCTTCTTGACATTTATTAGGGGAGCATCAATGATATACTGCATTTCTTCATAATAGCTAGAATTATCTTGTGTGGACATATAGAAATGTTCTCAAGGTCAGGAGACCATACTGAAGAACACCGTGAAACAAAGGTGTAATAATCACTAAAAAAAAAAAAAGGGGTGGAGGTGGGGGAGGATGAGCTAGGTGCTATAGCTCACATCTGCAATCCTAGCTACTTGGGAGGTTGAGGCAGGAGAACTTGAAATTGAGGCCAACATATTTAGAAATGGGATAAAGCTTTTTCCTATTTAGAAATGGGAGGGGGCAGATTTTATTAGCCTTCAACCTCATTCCAACAGTATTTTGGTGGGGTCTGCCAGTATGTTTACAGCTGTGGAGATGACTCTGTGAAACACTTTATTAAAAGAAGTTGGGGGGGGGGGTAATGTTCTCATGGAATTTTTAGACAGTAAAAGATAAAAAGAAAATATTTATAAATAATCATCTATACTGTATCCTAAAGTAGTATTAGCAAAGATAAAGCTTACATGGCATCTAGAAAGAGAACCAAAGAAGAAGAAAAAAAAAATGTAATCAGTGTTTATGCAGTACAGTCAAGGGAGAGGATGCTCTTGTTTAGAGTACCAACAATTAACTTGTCAACTCTATCTCAATGGACAAAGATGTCATAAAGAGCATCTTTCCCTTCAATTTAAATTTGTTTACTAAGAACGTTACTATGCTGTTGCTATAGAATTGTGATTTGTTCTCTAGGATCAACCTAGTAATTGACTAGGGCTTTTTCCCATTGTAATACACTGCTGTTTTATAAGACTATTTAGCACTGGGAAGATTAACAATCTAGTTATGGAATTAGCAAAGCTGAAATCCAAACTGTGAACTGAAGTGACTTTATTTAAGGTAATGCATTTCTGAAAGGTCCCTTCTTAGATAGCTAGGCTTTTCCGAATACGTATGTTTTGGTGCCATATTCTTAACATTATATGCTCAAATGAAGATTCTATATAATGTTAAATGAACTTCCTTAACAGACTATACCTTTAAAATTATGGCATATTAATAATCTTTTATATTTCTTCCTTAAAAAAAAAAAGTAGAAGTAAAACTTTTACTGGAAGAAATACATGTAACCTGGAACCACTGAATCCAATGCAAAGTACTAATGTGTTTTGGATCATCAGATCCTTGACAGAAATATGACCTTTCTTTCAGAAAATGCACATATATACAGGTTTGTAGATATTTTTAGGAAGCTATTCGTGGACTTCTTAAAACATCATATACTTCAGGTTAAAAACTAAAAACTACCACCTACTTTTAAATATTTTTTCCGCTGATGGTTCCATTGCAGCGTCTTTGAGTTCTTGGCCAGTTTTCCCACGGCGGATCCCAGTTCTTGTCCTGGTGGCATACTCCTGATATATATGTACAAAGATATATTATCCATACCCAAACAATATGTTTAATAATAAAACAGAGGCTCTCTTTACACTAGAAAACTCTATAGTTAAAAGAAATTTGATACTCTCTATAATGTAATGTCAATAATATTCAACCAAATTAAATATGGAGCAAACTGTGCTTCTTCTTCATGGTGATTCACTAATTTATTATACACTTCTAGGTTTGAGTTTCAGAATTATTTCCTTTCATAAATTACATATTTTATTTATATACCCAGAATTATTATAAATTTCAAGATGAGAATCTAGTAGTATTTTTAAAAATACAAATAATTCATTAGCCATATTCTGTTATCTGTAAAATTGGTTCAAGGAAAAAAAAAAGTCTTTCTCCTAAATATGAAGTCAAGGGAAGCCATGACTACTGCTTTTGTTTTGGCTCTTTTGCAATGCTGGAACAGTTACTCCAAGATGGAAAAACTGACTTTCTAGCTACTGTTGATTCTCCTTAATTATCTCACAGTTCAAAACTTACACTCCTACTCACTTGATTACTAGGGGAGAACTCTGTTGTAAAAGAAAATGGGCTTCTCTCTAACCTGAGAGATTTCATCAGTCTCTGAATAAGAGCTAAAATAATATCTTTACTAACTTATTAATAAGACATTGGCTCACTGGAGGGCAGAGGCTGTAGCTCAGTGGCAGAGAGCTTGCCTAGCATGTGTGAGGCCCTCTGTTGGATCCTTAGCACCACATAAAAATAAACAAAAGCATTCTGTCCATCTACAATTAAAAAAAAAAAAAAAAAAAAAAGAAGATAACATTGGCTCACTGAAAATATGAAAATACCTCCGGTTCTTAAGCATTTGGTTATAGGCACCACTCAAAATTTCCTTGTTGCACCCACCATGTAACTACTGATCCCTTACTATTTACTCTCAATTTTCTGAGTGAGAAACCCCAAGAGACGTAAATCAAAGAAAAGCTATAGGAGCCCTTTTTCATACATAATAAAAAAGAACCAGGATGAAAGAAAATTGATGGGGAAAACCATCTAATTAGAGACATTACTGTTTTTTTATTTGCTTTTGTTTGGTAATAGGGAATGAACCCAAGGGCACTCTGTCCTTTTTCTTTTTTTGCCACGTGGAGATTAAAACCAGGGCCTTGTGTATATTAGGCAAGCATGCTACCACTGAGCTACAAGCCCCTGCCCCATTCCCCATCCTTTTTCACTTTGAAACAGGGCCTTGCCAAGTTGCTAGGCCGGCCTCAAATTTATGATCCTCCTACCACAGCCTCTCCAGTTGCTGGAATTACAGGAGTGCACCACCTGCTGGCTATTACTATTAATTATTTTTAGTAAATTGTTACTTGTAAATCATTAAAAGCAGCAAAAAATCTCCCCAAACAAGCCAACCCAAACCAATCTCAGGACATCAAGAGAAGCCAAACACTAAAAAGACTGAAAAAGACAATAGGAAAACATTCAAATTATCCTTACCCTGCTGGGTGTTAAGAGCCATTGATTCTTAGTGATGGAATTCTTCACAACAGGGGAGGCCTTGGTGAAAGCTGGATGGAAAACCCTGGAAGGTAGTGTCCGGAGACACACAAACCTTGCAGCCAGCATGGTGACACACCAGGTTTACTAAGCAGATCTAACCGCTAGTTATAAAGACAAACAAACAAAAAACAGAAAACCCCAAACAAAATCCATTAATTATAAGGAAGGACATGGAAGAGAAAGAGGATAGAAGGAATAACTTATCTTTTAGTAGGGCCAAAAATTTGGAATAAAGCAACTTCTCTAATTTTCAATGAGGAGGCCTCTGCCAGTCTCTTCTAATTTAAGAAATCTATCCCATAGAACCCAGTTTGGGACGGACCACTAAATTAGATTTTAATTCCAATTTGACCAATAATAGGATGTATGACTCTGAGAAGTTATGTGTAAGTCAAAATGGATGTTACTATTTTTAACATGATTAAAGTCTGTGATAACTTTTAAAATATGTAATTTTGCCTTTATTACTTATGCCTTTCTACAACTACAATAAGGGCAATTAATCTTTAAAAGCAAACTCAGTTACTCAGGTTTTCCTCATGTTACAATGGTGATTTCAAAGAAAAGCTTGCTAAAATTTTGATTCTCTTAGCTCTGAGGGAGATTACACCAGAGAAGTGTTCAATAAGAAGTCAGGTAAATGTCTTTCTGCAATGCTAAGATGATTATGACAGGTAAGAATGCAACGAGAAGTGTAAGCCAACTTGGGCTACTAGCCCATTTTTGCCAATGATCTGTAGTGAATCTGAGGCAAGTGACCATCCTTCTGTGTCTCATTTTCTTCATCTTTAACGTTCAGAAAACGTGACCAAAACAGTGTTCAGACCACATAGATGATCCTGGGACTACACGCTTTAAAACTGTCAAGATGCATCTTAAAACGTAGACTCCTGGTCCTACATTGTTTCTAAAGGGTTTACTTCCAGAAATGAACTAGTAATATGTTTTAACTAGCCCCCGCCCCCCGAAGCTAAAAACTCTTGCTTTAGAACAGATGAATGTCTCCATCACTGCCACTGGACCTATGAATGGTGTACAACACTGGACATCTGTCCTTTGGGAAAATACCAAGACCTTCTGGTACTTGCATGCCATTACATCATCTCAACCCTTACCTTCCTCAGTCCACTGACTGGGGCAGAATGGGCTTCGGTGTCCTGTAACAACCCAGAGTGGGAATTCCGCTTCTACCACAAGTTAAAGGTGACCTTGAACAGGTATTAGACCTCTTAAACAAATAGCTAATTTTGTATAAAACACCACCGCCCCTTACATAAGGCACGAGCTCCGGCGCCCAGTCTAAACCGACGGAAAGCCTCCGACCTTCCAAAGTGAGCGCACACTCTACGACACCCCACCCCCGTGTTGGTCGCTCCGTTATCTGCCAAGGCCGCGGCAGTGAGGCTCGGAGGCTGGATGACTCAGCACCTTGTTGCCAAGCGGCAGCAACCAGCAAGGGAGGCTTTTGTCCGCTGGTCGGGGACCCCAAGGATGCCGCTCATTCATGGGGGTCACCCACAGGACGGCGACTCTGACCCGCAGCCTAGCTGTGACAGCCAATGGAGCCGCCGCCTCCAGCCCCCACCCCGCCAGTACCGCCCAGACGCCCCATAAGGCGGGCTTTAAAGAGTGCTGAGAGGGTCTCAAGTCGGTTCGAAGGAGAAGTACCTCAGTTCCCGGTCACCTCCTCCACGCAGTTCCCCTTCCGGGCCTGCGAAACGTGCACACCCCACCTCCTCGCCTTCCACCCGCTCCCTACTGCCTGTGCGCGCGCAGTCTCCGACGCCACATCCGGAGAAGATGTAAATAGTACAAACAACCAATCATGAGAAAGCCTACGAAGGAAGGGTGGGCATAGTGGGGAGCCGGGGTTCCGGTTGGTGGGGCGGGACCAGTGGAGGATTGTGGTTGGAAACGTCACAGTCAGCGTCCATTTTGGGTGCGGGCTGGGAAGCCCTCTCGGCCATATTTGCTCTGGGTAGTGGTGCTCTCTATTTTGTTCCAACCTTTATCCTCGTAGCTGATCCAAATATTTAAAAAAAACGAGTGTAATGTTACAGTCGAAAATGATTCATTTACTCTGTTCTATCCTAATGCCGCCTCTTGTGTTTTTATTGTGAGAGAAATAATCATGCCAAATGTGGTAATTTCTGACAGGAGCCAAACCATTTCTTGGGTCTGACGTAAAGAGTTAAGATTGTTGAGTCTCGAAGTTTTTTGTCTTGTTTTAAATTGCCTTGAGACAGCACTTAAAGTTTCAGTCTGTACCTGTGTAATAGGACATATACAAGTGACTTTTCCTCCTTCCAGGTTTTTTCCGATGACTATTAAGATGCTTTCATTGAGAGTAATTCATTATGTAAAAGCCATTTCTGGTTTCTAGGGGGAAGTCCTCCTTACTTTTTTATTATTTACTTTCTCTCTCTTAACCTTAAATAAATATTTACTGGAAGCTTGCTTTGAACCAGGCTCTGGGCTATAGATGTGTACAACAGATTAAAATGCATTGGGTACCCCTGTTTGGTGAAACAAAGCCTTTGCCTTTAAGGCATTCAGTTTCTGGTGAAGACAAAATAGACAAATACAACACTTAAGCTGGTGATAAGTACTGTGAAGAAAAGACAGGGTAAAGGACTAGAGGGATGATACTATTGATAAGGTCATTAACAACAAGAAATTTTATTACCTACTTAGCAATTGCTAATTGTGATTTATGATCATCTCCTAACCCTGTATTACTGACAAACATAAAGTTTTGCTTTTTTTTTTGAATATGGCTAATAAAACAATTAGACAATAACAGAGTTCTTATCTGTTACTGGAAAATGGCAGGCAAACACTAAAGAAATCTGTCACTGAAGGTACTGAACAGATCCAGCATGAGCAATTTAATCTTACTTTAGATCTTAACCGGATTTGATTAGTTAGCAACTAGGATCTCTGGTTTAGCTCCTTTAGTGATATTCTGTTTCCTAGAGCTTCTGTTATCAGCAAAGAGGAGGAATTTACAACACAATGTTTGAATAAACAGAATCTTGAAGTCTATGACTCAGGATTCCTTCAAAATTGCTATTCTCTTTGAAAGGGAAGAAAAATTTCTGATTTCCCATTTTCCTTTTTAAAGTATGAGGCTGTTACCACTGGCATGAAATATTTTGAAGTAGGGAAAGAAGCTGGTCCCATTATTGGGAAGATAGCTCAGTGGCACTGTGTGTGGGGAGAGGTTCCTTTGACTCACCCACTGGGTATTATAATCATTCCAGCAAAAGGTGGTGAAACTTGGAAATGAGACAATAGAGGGACAGAGGAAAGGCTTATGACAGAGATAATGTTGCTGAGGTGAAATTTACAGGATTTTAATGACTGATAGAATATAGTTGATAAGAGTGAGGGAGGTACCCTTGGTAATTTCTCTTTTCTGAACTGAGTGAAATTGGGCAGATAATTACACCATTAATTTGGAGAAAGGATAGAGGAGAAAGAGATGTGGGAGATGTAGATAAGTAAAACCTGTAGGTAGTTTTAAATTGTAAATCCACAGCCTCTAAGGTCTAGAATATAGGAGAGATAAAAAGGCTCAAATCCTGAATTCTAGTGTTGAATATCACATCATAACTTTTTTTAAAAATACACTGTTGTTTCCTTATTCTTTACCTGCTGATTACATGGGAAGTGATGACTTATAGTGGAGAAAATTCAGAAACAAGGACAAAAGGGAATATGTTTATTTTTAGTTAAAATAAATACTTCCCCTCTGCCCCACTAGACTTTTCCATCCGGAGCTGTGCTGTGAGTATGAGAGAGGTGAAAAGAGAGTTCTTAAGGGATTTAAACTTTATCCTCCCCAGAAGGTCTCCCAACAAAGGGAAGGTGTTACTTCTGGAAAGGTTGGGAACATCTGTTTCTGAATGTGGAGACCAACAAACACCCACTTTTCATGTATCTGCTGAGTGGTCAAAAACATAGCAGGTGGTGTTGTGGTTTGTATCTTGATTGTCTTCCAAAGGCCCATGTATTGAAATCTTGTGCCCTGGAACAAGGGAGGTGGTAGAACCTTTAAAAAGTGGGTAGTCTTTAGGTCATGAAGGGTGTGCCCTGAAGAGGATTGTGATATGCTGGTCCTCTTTCTCTTTCTTATTTATTTATTTATTTTAATGCTAGCCATGAGATGAGCCAGTACCATGCTGGCACCATGATGTGCTTTCTCAGGCCCAGAGCAACAGGACTAACCAATCATGGACTGATATCCCTTAAATCCTGAGGTAAAATAAACCTTTTCTCTTTGTAAATTGATTATTTCAGATATTTGTTATAGTGGTGGAAAACTGACTAACACAGGTGAGAGGTGGGTCAAGATCTCCCCTTACTGTTTCCCCTTGGATTTGAGATTTGCCTCTAGACTATAACTGTGAACTTGTATCTGCTTGTTTTCACCCTTTAGGATGCTGACACTAGAATTATGCATGGTTGAAATGCCCAGATGAGCATAATAGACCAGTAGTGTGCTACAGGACAGAGCCAGCATCTGACTGGTTAGGTGAGAAACCAAACTGCCAAACTCAGAGTTTAATCATTCCAGCCACAGAAGGAAAATGAAGCCACCGCTGAGAAGGGGATTGCTTTCTCTGGATCATGCCCAAAGCATCTCCTTGCATATGGGTGCCCTGACTGAGGGTAGAGTGGAGGCACAGAGAACAGGTCACATATTTTCCATTGAATATAAAAATCCCTCCCTCTCATTGAACATAAATCTCAAACATGACTGATGGTAATAAATTCTGAATCTGACTGACAAATTATCAGATTAGCCCAAGCTTATCAGAATGGAAAATATAGTGCTGTCCTCCTTAAGTTGACTAGTCCCTTAAGAAGCAACATTGAGTCTAAATAAGGAAAAATGAAGTTCCTTTTTATATTCATCTAATTGGCAGTTTTTCAAATTTTTAGCTACCCTTAGACTAAATGAATCTTCATATCCTGCCCTGCTCAGTGCTGCTTTGAAGATAGTATGATTTTTCAGTAAAAATATCCTTCAAGAATTCAGGATAAATAAAATCATTTTCAGGTAAATGAATTGTAAGAGAGTCTGTTGCCACATGTATGTTCTAAGAGACATGCTAAAGAAATATCTTCAGGGTAAAGGGAAATGATATCAGAGAGAAACTTGGAACTTCAGAAATAAAGAACAACAGACATGGAAAATAACTGAGTAAATAAAATAGACTACGTTCTCTTCTTAAAGTCTTTAAAATATATGAGTGTCAAAAGCAAAACTTGTAACACAATAATATGGGATTTTCAATGTATGTAGTTATAATAAATATGATAGCCTGAACATAAAGAAAATGAAGGAGACCATGAAATCTATTTGGTGGCCAGGCATTTCAGGTTTTTTTAAGTGATAAAATATTAAATCCAAATAGATTATAAAAGTTATTATAATAATCCCTGAAGGAACCACACCACTACCACCAAAATATACAAGGAGCTAAAAAGTAAAAAAATAAATTAAAATATGATACTATAATATTGTCAGACATTCTAAAGGAAGGCACAGAAAGGATGAACAGAGAAATCAAATAATAAAATGATAGACCTAAATCCAGTAGGTCAATAATCATACTAAATGTAAGTGGTCTAGATATAATAATTAAGGATAGAGGTTTTCAGATTGAATTGAAATAGAAGACACAACGGTGCCATTATGTGAAATCCACTCAATGTATTATAGTGTATATAAACATTATATGAAAGAAAAGATCAAGAAACACTAATCAAAGAAAGATAAGGTAATTATATTAACTTTAGACAAAGTAGACTTTAGAACAAGAAAGATTACTAGGGATTAAAGGGATATTACATGAGGACAAAAGGTGAAATTGATCAAAAAGACAAAATGACTCTAGATGTATTGGACCTTATTAAAAAACTGAGGATCAAATAATGAAGCAGAAACATAGAAGAGAAAGGTGAAATAGGCAAATCCACAATACACATGGAAACATCAACTCTTTCCTCTCAGTAAACAATAGAACAAATGGAAAATCTGAGAAGACATCAGAGACCTGCAACCACTAAAACCAATTTGGTTTAACTGGTATTTATAGAACGTCCACCTGAGAATAGAAGCATACATATTATTCTCAAGTGTAAATGGAATATTCATAGCAATAGGCCATATGCTGGGCCATAAAACAAACCTTAACAGATTTTAATGAGTTAAAATCATACAAAAGGCATTTTGTGACCATAATTGCTGGGTTTTTGTGTGACTAAAAGGTTCAGGGGTCACTCCAGTTAATTTGGGCTAATTGGGCTGCACAAAATAACCACACAAGAGACACAAATGTCTTTTTCTTTGGGGTCGCTGTGACGGCTCCTTTGACCTTAAGGGTCTGCAAGAAGAGAGTGAGAGCCCGTGCTGACCCCTTTTATTGAGGAGAAGCTATTCAAATGAGGCAAGGGATCAGGTTTTAGGGGGCTGAGTCTATCTTCATGATGTCCACTGTCAGCAGGTTGACTGACACCTGGGTAGGCCACACCCAAAGGGCACAGTAAGAGAAGGGGACACACACAAGACACTTCCATGGAAGATTCTATCCTAAACAGGGCAAGGGGTTATATTACAAGGGAACAGGTGAGCATAGCTCCACCCATGGGGCTGTAGCAAGACACACCCATGCATGAGACAACAACCCTCGGGAACCCAAGAAGGGTGGGGAAAGCTCTGCAACATTTCTGTGATTGAGCGCCTCAGCACCCACGGGGAGTGTGACCCAGTCACGTGCAAGGTAGATCTCCCACACATAATGGAATTAAACAATAAAAGAAAGGTGTTTTGGAGCATACCCAAATATTTGAAAATTGATCCACACAGTTCTCTAGAACCTATTGATGAAAGAAAAAGTCTCAAGAGCATATAGAATATATATTTTTAACTGAATAAAAATAAATACCTAACATAAAATTTGTGTTTTGAAGGTATAGCAATGCTTACAGAAAGATTTATAATACTGAGTATGTGCAATAGAAAAGAATAAAGGCCTTGAATCTATAATCTAAACTTCTAATATAAGAAACCAAAAAAAGAAGACTTATTAAGCCCAAAGAAACCAGAAAGAAAACTATCAAGAGAAGAAATCAATGAAATTGAAAATAGTAAAAAAAAAGAGAGAAAGCACAATGAAATAAGACACTGATTCTTTAAAAATAAAAGGGCTAAACCACTATCCATACTGTCCCAGAAAAAAAAAAACACATTAGAAACAAAATGATCAATATCAGAAATAGAAAAGAGGACGTTAAAAGTGTTAGAACAATAGGGAATATTACAAATACACCATATCTTCAAATTTGAATCTTAGAGATTAAATAAGGCAAATAAGAAAAATTTGGTATGTTGTTTGTCCTATACCTAAAAGAGAAATTGAATTTTAGTCAAAAACTTTCAGCAAACCAGTCTCCAAACCCAGTTAGTTTGATAAATTCTACCAATTGTTTAAGGAAAAAAAAAAGATGAGGGAATACTTCACAATTTATTTTATGAGATTGATTACTCACACAAAACAAGTCAAAAGCCTTGTAAGAAAAGAAAATCAGATCAATATCTCTCCTGCAAAGCAAAATCAGACAAAGTCTTAATGAGAAAGAAAAGTAGACTAATACTCATGAGCACAGACACAAAAATTCTCCACAAAATATTAGGAAGTCAAATTCAACAACATATAAAAGGGCTAAAGTACATAATTTATCCCGAGAATGGAAAGCTGACTCAAAATTTAAGACTAGTCTATATAACTTATGATATTAATGCTAAAGAAGAAAAACAACCTGAACAATAGATTTACCAAAAATATTTTATAAAATTCAATATTCATTCTTCAAAACAATTTTAGCAAAATAGGAATAGAAGGGCATCTACAAAAAAAAAAAAAAATCCTTAAAGCCATTACTGCATTTAGTGGTGACAGATTGATTAGAAAGGAAAAAGCAAAAGTATTTTAACCAAAAACACCATTATTATTAATGGAAAAAATCCCAAGAATCTATTAAAAAACACTCTAGGAGTATTAAATGAATTTGAGATCACAGGATAACTCATCAATACATGTTTATATCAATCATGCTTCTGTATTCTTGCAGTGAACAAATAAAAGTCAAAATTATAAAACAGTATTATTTATATTAGCACAAAAATACTTATATATGATTTTAACAAAACAAATGTAGGTTACATGTGCTGAAAACTGCAAAATACTGATGAAATAAATCAATGAAGGCCCAAATAAACTTGATGTATCATGTTCGTGGAATGAAAGATCCAACATAGTAAATATATTTATTTTCCCCATAATGATTTTTAAATATAACACTTTTGCACACAAAAATATCAGCAATAAATTTTTAGTTATTGACAATATAAGTCTAATATTTATACATACATGGAAACGAAAATGAATTATAATACATTGTAAAAACTTATTTTCAGTACTAGGGTTTAAACCCAGGGGTCACTAAACTACATTCCCATCCCTTTTTATTTTATTTTGAGACAGGTCTCTCTATGTTGCCCATGCTGGACTCACACTTGCCAATTTTGTATTATTCTGCCTCGGCCTCCTGAGTAGCTAAGATTACAGATGTGCACTACTGCACCAGGCACAATGTAAATTTCTTTTTTCTTTGAGGGTGTGGAGGAGTTCTGATAATAGCCAGAGAGCCTGCTAGACAATTTCTAAAAGAGCTGCAACTTTTGTAAAACATTTTTTTTTAAAAAAAACTTTGAGAACTTATACTATCTGAATTCAATACATACCATGAAACATAGTCCAAATTTAGACCCATTCTAATATGAACAATTGATTGTTGTTGCTGGAAGAAACTTAGAAGTTAGGGAAAGCTAATCCAAAACACAAATGAGTATCTGTCTCTGAAGGCCAAATAGCTGCCCTGTTGGTGATAGAAGGTTGTCCACTAAATAACCCTGACAATAAATGCTGGCTTTTGAAAATTTTTGAATTTTTTTTTCTGCCTTTGGAAAACTGAACAGTTGACAGTAGTCAAATCAGTTTTGATAAGACGAAGTCCATATAGCTGAGTCCATATAGCTGAGTCCATACAGAGCTTCTCTTCTTGATTCTATGGCCACTTATCCTGGGCCCTTTAGGCAAGCCTCTTTGACAGAGGCTAAATTACATCAACAGGTTAAATATGTGTGGAAAAGTTAACTCAAATGCCTGGTTGCTCAAATGTTGCATATTCTCAAAAAAGCTGGCTTGTATAATTGGCCCTTTCCTGGTTCTTGGTAACTGAGTTCTTAGATAGGACTCTTGTGTATGCACAGAGCCTGAATCATTCTGTTCCTGCTCATCTAGATTCTGCAAGCAGTGTAATTGATGGTGAACACCTTCCTTTCTCTGGTGGGTTTAAAATTTCATAAATTATAATGTCATAGACACACAGTACCTTAAAAACCCCAATAAAAACTCTGGTCATAAGCTTGAGTGAGATTCTGTGGTACAAAAATTATCTTACATATTGCTGCAGTTTGTTGCTGGGGAATCAAGTGCACCTTGTGGGACACAGGAGAGAGGATTCCTGGAAGCCCATGCTTGGTGACCTCCAGACTCTCCCAGATATACCTTTTCTCTTGATTGACCTGGATTCATATATTTTTGCATATATATGCATATATTTACATATATATGAAGTTTTATATATATTACATTATATTATATATAAAATATAAAGTTAATTTTAAGTTCTGTGAGTCCTTTTAGTAAATTATCAAATCTGAGGTTTGTCTTGAGGACCCCTGACAAAATGGGACATTACATTGAGCCACTTATTGAGGGGGGCCGTCTGCTGTGGATGTGCACTGGTGGGCATTTATATGGCACACAAACATCTTCACATTCTGGGCCAGTTGATCTAATATTTCTCTCATAGATCACCTTGACACCAATCTTACTTTTTCATATTCTAAAAATCTTGGCCAATCCGTTAGCCAATCTACATAGGTCTGTATTTCAGTCCACATTTCTTTTTATGAGAGTTGAAATGCTCTCTGATATTATTTGAATCTGGAACATCCTCCAAAGATCCATCTGGTGAAGGCTTGATCACCATCCTATGGCACTATTGGGAAGATGGTGAAACTTTTAAGAGAGGGAACCTAGTTAGAGGAAGTTAAATATGCCAATGAAATTAAAGGAGATATTGGGACACTAGGTCCCCTCTCCCTTGCTTGCTGATCACCATCAGGTAAGCAGTTTCCTATGCTGTATGCTCTCTACCATGATGTACAGCCTTGCCACAGGCCCCAAAGTGACAGAACCGAGAACCATCTATAAGTTAGGCTCATGCTTACTTTCCTAGTTTAACTAGTCATATGGAATACTCTAGGAAGTCAAAGGTTTAGGTTGACGAAAAGTGGTAAAGCAATAACAACAGGAACCATAAGAGTGAGGCATTTGTTCATGTAGCTACTTCAACATCTACTTGAGTCTGTCACTATAAACACTATTTCCATTAACAAAAGAATAATGCAGAGAATGTCAAAATTATGATTTAAAGGATCAGATAACATCCAGGATATGATCCTGGGTTGTAAAGTCATTTGGTTTTCATTAGTCATGCACTCATGACCTCTATGGCCTTAACAAACAGGTGCCACATTTTTCCTTATATGCTGTGATTATCTGCTAATTCCTTTCTCAGGGCCCACATTCCATCCCTCACCACTACCAGTAATAATTTGAGTAATTGTGAGAGCACCACATGTCTAGAAAAGAGACCATCTGTGCTTTTATAAAATATGTGAGCTATTGCAGAATCCTGTTTTGAGGGTCTGTCTTCTGGGTACCTCTTATTGTATTAGCATCCAGTAGGAAACACACGGAACATCAAAAAGAGACTGTTGAGGGGCTGAGAATTTAGCTCTGTGGTAAAGCATGTGCTTAGTATGTGCAAGGCCCTGGGTTCAATCTCTGAACACACACAAGGCCACTGACCTTCTCATCACTTGCTTGTCCCCTCCCAGAGGCTGAACCTTACTCTAAGCACTATACAGTCCCCAGAGGCCAGACTACCAGGGCCCAGGACAGAGTAGATAAGCATGAAGAGTCATTCTTCAGTTTATGGATTAAATTGTGTCTTCCTACCTCCCACCAAATTTGTATATTGAAGCTTTAACCCCCCAGTGTCACTGTATTGGGAGATGAGGTCTTTTTTTTTTTGGTGCTGGGGATTGAACCCAGGGACTTGTGCATGTGAGGCAAGCACTCTACCAACTGAGCTATATCCCCAGCCCTGGGAGATGAGGTCTTTATAGACACAACTAAAGTTTAACAAAGTCAGAGGGGTGGGAACATGGTATCTTTATAAGAAGAGCAGGAAACACCAGAGACCTCCCTTAGCCAGTGAGGACACAATGAGAAGATACCAGGAAGAGAACCCTCCCTGGATACCAACCCTGATTGCATCTTGATCTTGGACTTCCAGCCTCCAGAACTGTGAGAACAAATTTCTGTTGTTTAGGCATCCAGTCTGTGGAATTTTGTTTTGATAGTTCAAGTAGAATGAGGTGTTGTCTATAAGATGAAGATTATAATAGGTATCTAATAGGGTTCCTGTGAATATTAAAGTAATATGTTTCTAGTTTGAGGTGATATATGATACTCTTATTAATAACTCTTCTATTATTTTTATTCTTGGCCTTAACAATTAAACTGAGTCTCTTTTTATGCATTTTTTGTTATCATTCTCTGGTTTTTCTTTTCTCAGCTTCATTTATCTTTCTTGAGGTGAACCAAATAGGCCTTCATACATTATATATGCTATGGGATTTAGGATATCTTTTACATTCTATTTGAAATCTGCTCTTGTTAATGTCTTACTCCCCCCACCATCATATTGGATTAGTGTCTCTTTTTAGCAGTTTATAATGTCTTCTTTACTGGTTTATAGCAGATGGTTCTGAGTTCATTACTCCATAAATATAGATTATATATTTTTTTCTGAGTGAATTACTTTGTATCAGTCCCTGATGAAGTTCACCTGTCACATTTCAAAATGTTCTTGTCAAACAGCAGACCCAACACTATTTTCATTTTTATCTTCTGTGTTTTACATCTGGCTTTTCTTTTCTTTTTAGTACATAAATGCTTTATGGACAGAAAGCACTCACTTCATATCATTTTATATGTCATTTTCAAGCATCAAACACACTGATAGTTTTGAAAAAAATGAAAATTCTTTCAGGTAAAATAATTTATATTTTAGCACTTGATTTACTTAGATTTACTGGAATGGTGGCTGTGACGATAATAAAACTCTGTTATCTAGATTATTTTTGTCTGGGCCATAAGATCAGAAGGCAGAAGTGTGGGGACTGCATGGATATTTTAAAGGTGGATAATACTGGTGATACAGTTTATTAGCTATTAATAATATATTCTTTTAAGCCAGGTATGGTACCATGTGTCTATAACCTCAGCTACCTGAGAAGCTGAGGCAGGAAGATCACTTGACCCCATAAGTTTGAGGCTAGCCTGGGCAACATAGTGAGACCCTATCTCAAAAAGGAAATACTGCTACTCTTTTAGCAGTAATACAGAGTGAATCAAGGGAATAGTTTAATAATCACCACATCTTATTGACTTCTGCTATGGATGGACATTGCTAGTGTGTAGGTCAGTTTATATTTATCATATTATGTACTCTTCTGAGGTAGCCCTAGAGGCTTGTCCTTCCCATGTAGAGCCCACTTCTGAAAAACTTAAGCAGTTTATTGGATTTAACTGAGTACATGTTTTCCAGGTAAATGTGTAGGTGAGGAAGAAAAATGACAAACCTATTAAAGGTTTTCATGGGAGGGATTCCAGTGGTGGACTACAGGGTCTAGATAGAGGTGAAAAGGATGAGAGAATAAAAATCTGGGGTGGGCTGGAGTTATATTCAGTGGTAGAGCACTTGCCTGGCATGTGTGAGACTCTGGGTTCAATTCTCAGCACTGCACATAGATAAATAAATAAAATAAAGGTCCACTGAAAACTCACAAAATATTTAAAAAAATGGGGTATGAATGTACTGGAGGTTTTTGAATTTGCATAGTTGCTAGGACTGGTGATCTCAATGAAATTATGTTGTGTTTTAAAAAAAGCAGACATTTGAAATTCAGATTTTGGAGAAAGTGTGGTTATTGGTAATAGCAAGCCTGTGGGTATGGCCCTGGGGTGTTGGGTGGATCTTCCAATGGATGATGAAGCAGAAAATGGTGAGAGGACCAAGAGTGAAGGAAAGGTAGGTATGGTGGGTGCAATAAAGACCTCTTAAAGATGTCCATGTTGAAATCCTCAGAACCCATGGATATGTTAGCTTATTAATGGCAAGGGGACCTCTGCGCATATGATTTTGTTCAAGTCCTTCAGTTGCTTCATCTTGGATTATCTGGAAAAGAGGGAGGGGCAACTTAATTACAGAGCTTTATAAAATGAGGCAATAGGATTGGAGTCAGAAATGGATATCTGCTGATGGGGGCAGAGGTTTAAGTGATGTGGGTTTTTGGGCTGAGGAAAGTGAGCAGCCTCTGAAGGCTAGAAAAGTTCTGGAAACAATTCTCTTCTCCAGAAGATCGTGTATCCAGAAGGATTGTTGCCTGGCTAAATGATTTTAGACACTATATATATATATATATATATATATATATATATATATATATATATATAATTATATTTATATAATTATATATAATTATATAAATATAATTTGTTTTGTACTGGGGATTGAACTCAGGGGCACTCAACCACTGAGCCACATCCCCAGCCCTATTTTGTATCTTATTTAGAGACAGGGTCTCACTGAGTTGCTTAGCACCTTGCCGCGGCTGAGGCTGGCTTTGAAATCAGGATCCTTCTGTTTCAGCCTCCTGGGCCACAAATTTATATCATTTTAAGCTCACAAGTTTGTAGTATTTTATTGCAGCAATAATAGAGTAGACATTAGGGTCATCAATTAAGGAGAGTGATGGTAGCAGGGATGGGGTGGGGTTGTAGATGGTAGAACTAAAGAGGCAACACTAGTGTATGCACTTAAGCTCACAGGGATTTTTATTAGTTTTACAGGTGATGTAGCATGAGGATGGAACACTTGGGAAGGGGGCGGGAAATTAGATATATTCGGCTGGTCCAGATGACAGTAGGATATGCCCATGAAGAACCCAGGAGAGTTTAGGTTTCTAGTGGTGTCTGGATAAATAAGAAAGAGAAGTGAGAGTCCTAGGCTCCAGGTAGTTTGATTTATTTATCCAACACATCCACACTGTTTCTGATTCATCATGGTTCAACTTAAGATTTTTTGATTTTTATGATGGTGTGAAAGCAAAACATATTCAGGAGAAACCATACTTCAAATTTTAAATTTGGATCTTTTCCCAGTCTAGCAATGTGTGGTAGGACACACTCTTGAGATGCTGGGCAGTGACAGTAGTGGCAGTTTCCAGTCGACTATGTGACTAGAAGGGCGAACTATAGGGATGCTATTCTGCTAAGATATGATATTCAGTAAGTTAGGTATATTAAATTGCATTTTTCTTTGCAATTCCTAGGATTGAATGCAGGGCTTTGTGCAGGCCAGGAAAGAGTTCTACTGCAGAGCTATATCTCCAGCCTAAATACATTTCTGACTTAACAATATCTTCAGTTTTGACAAGTCCTGATACCCCATAGTTAGTAAAGGAGCATTTGTATTTATCAAACACACCTTTGCTGAGAAAGCTGGGTGATTTAGTGACCAAACATAAACCAGTGTCCTCCTGGGGCTATTGTCTTGAATGCTAGGAATTTGAGTTGTTCCAAATCTGCTTCTGCTTTTTCTTTTTTCTTTTTTTTTTTCTGTTTCAGAGGCACAATGGTTTGACAGTTTGGGTGGGTTGAGGGAGCAAGAGAAAAAAAAAAAGAATTTTGATAGGAGTGTGTGGTAGGACACACTCTTATTTGGAATAGGAAGCTTGCAATTTCCAATTTTCTGTGGTGGCTGGATGGACAGGAGAAAAGACAAGCAACCTGATATGGAAGAAGAATCAAACTGGTCTCATTTTTCTTATCTACAACATTGGATGTTGGATGTCAGTGGAGCAATGCCTTCAAATCTCCGAAGGAATAGAATTGAGGACCTGGACCTACATGATAGGCAGAAAAATATATCAAGTGTGAATGAGGGTGGCTATGCCAGTCCTTGACCTGTATAATGTAATATGAGATCTATTTGATTTTTGTCCCTGGTTCCTATCATAGATCATCTAAAGCCCCTAAAATTTTCCAAGTGATAGGAGTATCTTTTGTTTTTTATGATGAGCTCGTTTAATTACTCCTAAGTTATAATAATGAGCTTTCTTGGAATGGGGCCCCTAGATAGGCTCAAGCTGGAGCCAGTCACCAGAAGATCAAGTGAAATTTGGGTTAGAAGGTTGGAAGTCTTTCAGTCCTACTCCCTGACCTCTTGTAGTGGGGAGGGGTGGCTGGAGATCAGGTTCTATGAAAACCCTTGAACAGCAAGACTTGATGAGCTTCCAGGTTGTTGAACGTGAAAAGGTGCTGGGAGGGTGGTACACCAGAGAGGGCATGGAAATTCACCCCCTGGAACCTTCCCCTGTGTCCCCCTTCCCCTGTGTCCCTCATAGTAAAACAGTAAACACAAGTGGTTCCCTTTGTTATGTGAGTTGTCCTAGAAAACTATTGAACCCATGAGAGAAGTTGTGGCAACCTAGATTTATATCTAGTGGATCAGGAGTATAGGTCACAACATGGCACTTGTTGCAATTAGTATCCTGAAGTGGGTTGTTTTTGTGGGTCTGAAGCCCTTAAACTGTGGGACCTGACATTCAGATAGTGTCAGAATTCAATTGAATCACAGGACACTCAGTTGATGTCCTCTTGAGAATTGCTTGGTTTAGGGAAGAAATTTTCACGTACCTGATCATAGAAATGTTCTGTGTTGAGTATCTGAGAAGGAGAAAATTGTGTGTGTGTGTGTGTGTGTGTGTGTGTGTGTGTGTGTTTGTGTGTTTTTTTCCTTTCATAGATGGGTCCTCTGGGATGGATTTCTTGCCCTTCCTTCAGATTGATTTTAAGCAGTGAGAATGCAGGAGGAATGAACAAGTCGGGTAGGGTTCCTCTTCTCCCAATCCCTTAGTGTGGGACCTGACAGTTGCTATATCATTCTTGATCATTTCCTCTGGGTGACCTGGCCCAGGTGTGGATCTGTGAACACTCCTGTTTTGTCTCTCCAACCTAAGGATGGCTGTCAGTGTTCACTGTCTGGAATGTCTGTGTTGCCTTTCACCCTGTGTGGTTTCTTGGTCCTTCATTATTTATACAATCAATTTTCTCCTTTAAATTCCTTCTGTGTAAGTGCATACAGTAATTTCAGGTTTTTTTTTTTGTTTGTTTTTGGGAATCTGAACGATGATACAGACATTTTCAGACATTCGTGGCATCAGAAAGTCTGTCTCTGAAATAATCCTTCTTAGAAAGTTCTATGATAATATATTCTAACAAAGATAGAATTTGAGAAAAAGAAGGCATCTAGTCCAAGGGGACAAGGGGAGCGCAGTGGATCTAACCCAAGAGGGCCATGAAGGAAAATCCAGGATAAAATCCATTCCACAAACTGGGAGCACAAACACTCCACTTTCAAACAGCAGTTCAGGCAACTCCAAAAGAGCAATTAAAATCCTGCCCCTAAAATGAAAGTCAGGTAAGAGCACAAGCCATTGGTTTCCAGATTTGAAGCAAAATATTCCATAATCTTCAACATAACTGATAAAGTGTAAGAGAACCTATTTCACTTTGAGGCAAGAAGCTTTCTCTTTTTCACAGCCCAGTAGTTGACAGAGGACTTGTAAATAGGGACATTTGATCCTAGCATTATACTTGACCTTGCAGCAACAAGTATTTCCAGTCAAGTTAATGTAAATGTTATTCATTGGCTTTTAGCTTGTAAAAGTCAATCTTAAGTATGAAGAATGGAAGACTTGGTTTTGGTTGCTGAAGAGACTATGTACAAGTCAACAAGTTTCCTAGAGTAAAAATAAAAGTGAAGTTGCAGAAGGTCAAGGGAAGAGGTTGAAGGGAAAGATAGGGCATCACTGTTCCCTGAGTGCTAAGGGAAGAATGAATCCACAAAAACTGATGGAATAAGTAGAGGACTACTATAGTATTTAAAACTATTAAGGTAGTCAGTAGTAGAATAAAAAACAGTATTGTAGTTGTTAAACATTTAGGAGAATGGAATTGTAGCACAGGTGAATTCAGAAGGTTCTGCCTCCAATGGTTAAATCAGGAAGAGGTTTGCACTGGGGCAGGGCAGGAAGGAGAGCAAAGAGATTGGGGGTATTATCTGTTTCTTTCCAGCCTAAACTCTCTTTTATTCCTTAAGTTGTTACTGTGG
Organism: Callospermophilus lateralis; assembly: GCF_048772815.1. Classification (NCBI taxonomy): domain Eukaryota; kingdom Metazoa; phylum Chordata; class Mammalia; order Rodentia; family Sciuridae; genus Callospermophilus; species Callospermophilus lateralis. Next base: position 54,404,727 of record NC_135319.1, on the reverse strand, counting down.
GTATCTATTACTCCCAGCCCTGAGAGTTTTCAAGACACATAGGAATAAAGCAGAATAGAATCTTAACAGTGTTTGTCTCTGGGAAGGGAAATTGTGTTTATGCCATTTTCTTTATTTTTTGTGTTATCTGTAATGAGCACTTGTTTACTTTTTCAGAGAAACTTTTGCTTAACTTTAAAAAAACGAGCAACTGATTGTCTAATTTTTCTTCATCTTGGAGAGAAATAAGTCCAAACTCCTCATATCATCAAGAGATGATATGAAGTAGTAGTTATGAACATGGTTCAAACCTTAGTAGTTATGTGATTTTAGGCAAGTTATGAAGCTTTGTGGTGCTTGTTTCTTATCTGTAAAACTGAGACCTTAAATATGCCGACCTACTAATGGCTGTTTGGAGGATGACAAGTTAGTCTGTAGGAAGCATGTAGAATGGTGCCCAGCACATTGCAAACACGATGCAAGTCCTTTTTGATTACTTTGGTGTCTAAGATTCTTTATGATCTGGCTCCAGGGCAACCCTCCAAAGGTATCTTTCCGTACTTGCTCTTCGAATTCCTTGCTGCTCTTTACACATAAATTCTATTTCCCCACTCTTATTTTGTGTCTCAATCACTTAATTTTCAAACCAAACTCTTTCTTTATATCCCAGTTCAGTACTGCTTCTCCAGGTAGCTTTTTTGGACCTCCCCAGATAGATGTATTATCTCCTTCCTCCTCTCCACACCCACCTTTTATCAATTCCAGGATGATCTTAGGGGCCATATTGTTGTTAAAAAAATAGGACTTTAGACATAGTAAATGTCTAAATGGTTTAGCTTAGAGGTGTCCCCCACCAAAACATGTATATATGGGCCCCAAGTGAGGCAGAACATCATGGTGGAAGAGTGTGGTGGGTGAAAGCAGCTCAGGATGGTATGCTTCTGGAGGACTGAGTATTTAACTTTCAAGTTCCTAGCAGAAAATAGGTGTTCCCAAAATATTGGTAAACATTAATCAACAGTCAAAAAAGAAATGTGCAAACAATATGGTATCTCAGTTAAAATAAAATCATCCCCTTTCTGGTAAAATTGTTATGCCTGTTTCTCTTTTGTTTTCCTTGCATAATAGGCTGGAAAAAACTTAGAAGTGACTTTGATAATAAACCATGTTTGCCATTTCCAGTAAATCTTTTGTGGCTTGGTGCCAAGATTCATTAGAGTCCCTTCCTTTTGTTTACTGAACAAAGACAAGTTTCTGTCCGACCCCCCCCCCCCCACACACACACACTAAAATGCTGATTCATTCCTTTGTGGCTTTGATCCAGTTCAATTGTTCTGGAAGGAACCCACTTGCTATCAGCAGAATTTTTAAAAATTCTTGTTTCCATAGGTGGCGCTAGCTGTGCATGTTAAAGTCATAAATTGGGCTAAAAATTAACCTTGCCTAGAAATAATCCAACGCCTATTTGTTTTTCATTCCTTCTTTCTCTCAAACTTTTTGCTTCTTTATACTTATTTACCCTTAGAGAATATTCCTAAGCAGTGTTCTGGAGATGCTGCCCTAAGGTAGTTCATTAAAACCAGGTCCATCTTCAGCATCTTTGGGTATTTCAGGCTTTAAAGAAAATATTAATAATAAAAAACTTACATCATTTATAGTGACTCTGAGCATATTGTGCTGTAGAATTGCTTTAAAGATATCATGTCTTAATCATATCTGATAAATGCAGAATGCTAATTATTAATATCCATGTAAGTATGCCTATTCTAATTTTCCTATTTTATATTTTGTGCTTACCCTCCTTAGAGACCTTTTTTTTTTTTTTTTTTTTTTTTGGTACCAGGGATTGAACTCAGAAGAACTTGACCACTGAGCCACATCCCCAGCCCTATTTTGCATTTTATTTAGAGACAAGGTCTCACTGAGTTGCTTGGTGCCTTGCTTTTGCTGAGGCTGACTTTGAACTCATGATCCTCCTTCCTCAACCTCCCAAATCGCTGGGATTACAGGCATGCGCCACCACACCCGGCTCCCTGTAGATTTTTTATTATACCTTTAAGTAAAAAAAACAAAACAAAACAACAACAACAACAAAAAACAAACCATGGCATTTCTCTATTTTATTTTCAAAATTATTTTTGCATTGTGAGTGTGAGCATTTGGTATTATTATACTTATGGCAATATTTTATGTGTAAAAAAATTATAGCAAAGATTAAAGGTGAGCATCTTGTGCTTTGGCCCATGAATCCAAGACTAATAACAAAGCTGGTAATGAATTCAATGAAATAGAGTCAATAAGCCAGTGTCTTCGGCTTCTCTTTCAAAATCCATTAATTCCATAGAGTTTTACACACACACACACACACACACACACACAGTGCTTGCATTGTCTATATATATAAGAAATGATCAGAGAAATTGTACTGAATTCATGGAGGCAATGTAGCCAGTGAATGTTCTGTGCTTTGATTGTGGGAAAAGGTGAATACATTCCTATGGGCAAGGCTATATTCATGGATATGTGACCCATGCAGTAACACATGGCCCTCTGCTTAGAACAGAACTGTGCTCGGTTTAGCACTCTACTTGAATTTCTGTCTTAAATTTCTTAATAAGTTATTTAACATTTTTATTTTGCCCTGGTCCCTTCTAATTTTGCAAATCACATATCTAGTCCTGTCTAGGGCTTATTGGCTTTACAAACAAGATGCAGTGCTAGGGAGGAGAATTGTCATGGGTACTGTATCCTATATGACTGTCTTTAAGGTTTTGAGATTATCTGAAATGGAGAGTCAATAAAAAATTCCTGAAATTGGCCCCAGCATAGAGTCATTGTCCATGGACTGTGGAACAGCCTTCTCCGTAGACCCTCAGTAGAAGGCAGCCCAAAACTCTGCTTCCAGCCTTTGTTCACCCAGATTTCAAAATGTACACTCTGCATATTCGTGCTGAGGAGTTTGTATTAAAGATTTTTGACACCTTTCCAGAAATACTTGTATCACCTCCTATTGCATTTATCTCCCAAACGGATGTCATATGGAACATATTTTCTAGTAGGTGGAGTGCATTTTCTTCCAATTCTAAGTAAGATAAACATAAAGGTAAAATCAAGTCACCTATATATTTAGCATAGTGCAAACCTAAGTTGCATTAGTATATAGGGTGGTTTTGAAATTTGGAGCTGAAAATCATAACTGCATTCTTGGCACCCTTTACACAGAAAGATGAGTTTATCAGCTGTTCACATGTCTGTGTTCATCAGCAGAAAATAAATGAGTCTGTGCCTAATATGAGTTCTCCTTGGAGTGAGCTTGCCCTGAAGTTTTTAAATTAGATCTGGGCAAAAAATCTGAGCCTGCCATGGCTTTGCTTCCTGCTTTGCATTCTGGATGCCTCTCCTGGTATATTGCACAGGTTCCAGGAGCTTATCTATTGCAGTTCTTTATATTATCATATCATTTAATAAGAGAGCTTTCTTTTCCTTCTAGTTTTTATAATAAAAATTTAACAGGGACATATGGAGACAGCACCCATAAGATCAAGGACCTTGCTCAGCAGAGATTGGGGAATATGCCTGAATACATGATAACATTTTTGAACCTTGTCCTTCAGATAAGCCAGAGTAATATTTAGATCCATTTTTTCGTGTAGAATTACTTATGTTCATTCATTTATTATCTGTTCACTTATTTTTCTTGTTTTTGCTTTAGAAATGAATGTAAATTTGAAGCTCTAAAGTTTACCGTGGGCATTCTTTAATGTTGAAGACACTGATGGTTGGAGCCCAAAAACATTCTAACATTCCCTCATGTGACTCAGAAAAAAGAAGGAATTCGTTGGAAGTTGATAGGTTGGGTAGTATCCACTTGAAATAGTCTATGTTTTGAAGCTATTTTCAAGAAAAAGGTCAGTCGTCATGTATGTTGCAATTTTCAAGCTTGTAAGCAGTCAGGGACTATACAGTTTGCATATTTGTCACAAAATTTGAAAGATTAAGATGTTGGGGATTCAGCATTTGCTCTTTGTTGCCAGGTTGTGGGTAGCCATAAGCTAGACTTTTGTTTAAAAGTCCTAAGACAAGTGCTGTGTGAGGAATCAGGCCTATGAGTAGTTTAATCACAAAACAATTCTTTATCTTGCCATTTCTGAAAGAAGTTATGGACACTTACAGAATTTGAGCTCAATAAAGCATTTTCAGTTAGTTTTAGATACAAGTTAGTAAACAGTTTTAGATACAAGTTAGTAAACATCTGTAAAATAAATGCTGAGAGAGAAAAATCATTTCTTTGTAGGTGTGTGAGGATAGTGGTGGGTAGAATTTACAGGTTAGTATTTTCTTCCTTATTTAGGGTTCTATTTACGAATGGTATGATGCCCTTTATTATAAAGCAACCCATTTATAATTTTTATAGTCAGTCATCATGTATTTCATATACATGATTTCATATACATATAATTTTCTTTTTTATCATGTAAAAATGGTTAAAATAAGAAAAGGAAGGTAATATGGATATATTTGGGGGATAACTGTGAAATATGTATCTTTATAGAAATGTACACTAAGAATTTCTTCTTTTCAATGGAAGCAATTAAGAAAGTGCCCAGATCCTGTTTGATTTGTGTTTTTGTCCTGCTTTGGTTCTCTGTAGGCCAGGAGGAACATATCATGTGGTGTAATCTGGTTCCTAGGAACGATGCTGCCTAGAACCAGGGCTTCCAGTGAGTGACCAAGTTTACCCCAGAGACTCATAAAAATTAAATTTTTATGCTCTGTGAAGCAAAACTTAAGTGAAAACACACCAATCCATAATTATAGTGATCAGAGATAAGCACTGTTAATATAATGGTTATGTATTCCTAAGAATGCAGGTTAGTCATTATTGATCTTTCACTTTCTCACATACATTTTTTTTAAATTAATAAGTTAATTTATTTGTTCTAACTTGTTATGCATGGCAGCAGAATGCATTTAGATTGATAGTACAGAAATGGAGCATTTATTTTCTCTGGTTGTACACAAAGTAGAGTCACAACATTTATGTCTTCATACATGTACCTAGGGTAATAATATCCTTCTCATTCCACCATCTTTCCCACTCCCTGCCCACTTCTTTCCCATTTTCCCTATCCAAAGTTCCTACTTTCCACCCATGCTCCACCCCACACCCCCACTCCCACTGACACACACTCCCCTTGTGAATCAGCATCCATTTAGAGAAAACATTTGGCCCTTGTTTTTGGGGATTGGCTTACTTCACTTAGCATGATATTCTCCAACTCCATCCATTTACCTGAAAATGCCATGATTTTATTCTCTCTTAATGCTGAGTAATATTCGATTGTGTATATATATCATGGTATTTTTATCCATTCATCTACTGAAGGGCATCTAGATTGGTTCCACAATTTAGCTATTGTTAATTGTGCTGCTCTAAACATTGATTTGGTTGCATCACTGTAGTGTGTTGTTTTTATGTCCTTTGGGTATAAACTGAAGAGTGGGATAGCTGGGTCAAATGGTGATTCCATTCCAAGTTTTCTAAAGATTCTCCATATTGCTCTCAAGAGTGGTTGCATCAATTTGCAGTCCCACCAGCAATGAATGAATGTGTCTTTTCCCCCACATCCTCGCCAACATTTATTATTGTCTGTATTCTTAAAAACTGCCATTCTGACTGGTGTGAGATGAAATCTTAGAGTGGTTTTGATTTGCATTTCTCTAACTGCTAGAAATATTGAACATTTTTTTCATATATTTGTTGATCAATTGTGCATCTTCTTCTGAGAAGTGTCAGTTTAGTTCCTTAGCCCATTTATTGTTTGGGTTATTTGTATTTTTAGTGTTAAGTTTTTCGAGTACATTATATATCTGGATATTAGTGCTCTGATGTGCATGTGGTAAAAATTTGCTTCCATTCTCTAGGCTCTCTCTGCACCTAACTGGTTGTTATGTATATATCTTTATATTTGCCCAACACATGTTTCCAGAAAGTCATTTCTCCTTTAAGATAGTTGTTCCTTTTTTTTTTTTTTAAGTCTCAGAGAGAGGCTTTATCTACAAATCTATCTCCCGGACTTTGGGAGACAGAAAAGCCGCTCCTACCTCAAGATGTTGGGATTCTCAGACCTGGCATTTTCAAGGAAAGTGTTATTTACCTGATTGTGAACAATTTCTAGAGGAGAGTCAATCACTAGCCTTGTGTGTAGTTGCTGTGACTCTGTTCTGGCAATTTGGCAGTTGGTCCCGCCTGTGGACTAAGAGTGCTCCACTGTGCTCTTTAGCACCCTGTGAAGAAAAGCTTTCGATGGGATTGCAGGCCTTTCTGTCCCGCTATGCTTCAATTCTTGTCTGCTCCTGTGGCTTCTAGTAGCTCTTTTCCACACTCGAGTTAGACGTTTCCCCTTCTGCTACTTCAAATTGCTATTAAAAAAAAAAAATAAACAGTGGTCACCCTGTGTCTCGGCCACTACAAACAAGAATGAGAGGAGAGAGCCAAAGATGGAGAAATGGAGAATTTCACTTACTCTTCACTTCTTTTATTTCAAAACCTTCAGTTATCTCAGTTTCATCTGTTGGTCCTCTTTTTCTTTTTTGCTCTCTCCACTAAAGTATTAGCTTATAAAGGTTTCAGAAAAGAACTTGTGAACCTGAAAGTCAACAGGACTCAAACAATTGTCAACATACTTATATACAGAAGTGAACCAATCTCAATCAACTCAAATGAGTAGGACTAACACTTGTCTGTAAAGAAAAGCTATTTTAACTGTTTGCTAAAGCATAAGTCTATGAGCCATTTTATTTGCCATCTTCACAGACACCATGTTATTAAAGTCATTCACCTACTGGGAATATTTTCAAGGAAATTTATTCCCCCATGGGAAATTATGAAAAATTTAGAATGGCACATTTTAACTCTTGAATATTAATGCAACCTTTCCTAACTACTAATAAAAGACTCAAATCCCTGTTTGTGAATATATTAAGAAATTGGGCCAGGTTGTTTCATATATGCACTAGTAATTACTTCACTGTGATATTCATTTTAACTTTAGGATTTAGACAGGATTGTACTAGGCCTGATAAGAGCAGAACTATGCACTTTGTAAATGTGCATAAATGGGTCCATCTTTGGCTTTGTAAAAAGTGATCTTAGTGTTTGCATTTGAGATGAATGAGTTCAGAGTCCTCATTCTATTTTGTGACTCATATATAGTGTTACTTTCTGCCAAAAGGTTCGATTGAGCTGATGTTAAAATTGAGTTGATGACCTTGACTTAGCTATGGCATATGTCATAACTTGGGAGTTCAATGATTGGATGGGAATTATATCAGTTCAGTAAATACCTGTGGTTTGGGAATCAAGAAATTTAAAGGTTTAGTACAATATACATTAATAACAAAATCAGGAAATGGTGTGTGGGTCTTGTGTGTGTGTGTGTGTGTGTGTGTGTGTGTGTTTATAAAAAAATGGCACAATGCACTATGGTCTGAATATTAGTGTCCCCTCAAAGTTTCTATGTCAGAACTTCATTATCTATTTATTTTGGTACCAAGTATTGAACCTGGAAGTATTTAAGCACTGAGCCACATCCCAAGCCCGTTTTCTAAATTTTTGTTTTTAATTTTGGGACAAGGTCTCATTAAATTGCTTAGGGCCTCACTAAGTTGCTGAGGCTGGCTTTGAACTTGCGATCCTCTTGCCTCAGCCTCCTGAGCCACTGTGCCTGGCTGTGTTGGAACTTTATACCCAAGGCAATATTATGAAGAAGTGGGTCCTTTTGGGAAGTGATTGAGTCACTTCCCAAAAGGGTTTAGCCCTTATGGAAGGGGGATTAGTGTGCCCTTTAAAAGAAGTGGATTAGATCCCTTCTACCATGTGAGAATACAGCAACAAGACACTAACTTTGAGGCAGAGAATAAGCTTCTCCAGACACTGAATCTATTAACACCTTGGTATTGGACTTTCCAGCCTCTAGGATTGTGGGTAATACATTTCTGTTGTTTATAAATTACACAGTTTAATGTATTTTGCTATAGCATCAGGAATGGATGAAGAAACAAGATGAGTTAGCATAACTACAACATTGGGTGTGTCTTGAGCAGAAGTGGAAGACAGGACCGTGGAGAAGTAGGTCAGACCATGAAGGATGTTATACATCATGTTAAAGAAATAGGATTTTATTCTGTAGGTTCTAGGGACACAGTGATTTTTATAAAATTTAGGTTGAAGTAGTTTTAGACTTACATAAGAGATGTAAAAATAGTACATAATCCCATATACTGTTTACCCAGCTTTCTTTAATGTCAACAACATGCATAGCCATATAATAATTATTAAAACTAAGAAATTAGCATTGGTATACTACAAATAACTCAACTTTATTTGGTCTTACTAGTTTTCTCAGTACTTGATGTTGATATGCTTATTACTGGAAATATTAACCTCAGTCACTTGCTAAGATGATACATGCCAGATTTATCTACTCTGAGGCCCTTTTTTCCTTTGTAATTACTAAATATTTCAGGTAATATTTCAGGTAATATTTCTTTGACACTATATAAATTTCTTGTTTCTACTAAATTTTTGCTCACTGATTTTAGTAGTCAGCCATGGATCTTGTCTGTAGTCATTATTTCTGTGTTGTTCCAATGGTGATTTTCTATTCCCATCATTCCTTCTGGGTTTGTTAATTGGCGTTCTTAGGTAAGGAAGAGTCACTAAATTATTTTTAGGAATGATAAGATATGGATTATAGATTGAAAGGAAGCAAGGCTGGGGACAGAGACTACAAATTAGGAGACAGTTGAAATAATTAAGAGAGATTCAAAGGCATGAACTTAGGCGGAGCAATGGAAATATAGGCAATTCATATGAGAAATGTTTAAGAGGAAGAGTCAAGAGAGCATGGTGATTAATTACATGTAAGGAAAGAAGGCATCAAATATGATACCCCGGTTTCTTTTTGAGGATAAGGTATATTGGAGAGATAAATGGTTTTGGAAGAAGATGAATTCAGCAATGGAATATTTGAGGTACCTTCTTGGAACATCCAGGGAACATTGTTTAAGAAGTTGGACATACAAAAGGCTGGAGGAAAGAGATCTGACATAGAATTATAGCTCTGTAAATTATCAGTGGGTAAATGGGAATTAGAATCATGGGAATGCATGATGTTGCCCAGGAAAATCTGTAGAGGCAGAGAAGTTATAGCAAGCTAAGAGATGCCAACATTTAAAGACAGAGAATAAGGAACTCAAAGACTAAAAACATGCCTCTAGAACAGTAGAAGGAAAATTAGCTTTGTAATCAAGGGAGGAATAGCCTCATACAGGAGGCAATGCTCAGCATTCAGAGTTACAGGAAAGTCAAGTAAGAAAAGACTGACACAGTCTGGCAACTCATTGCAGTGTAATGGTGAAGGCGGCCCATATAGATTCTTACGAGAAGTGAAAGAGACACTTGCATGTAGAACGTCCTTTCAGTGGGTTTGGAGAAACAGAGAAAGAGACTGGAGGATAGCAGGGCAGAGGACCCCACCTAGGAAATCCTTATTACATGCAGTTCCCTGCCATAGACTATGGTGTTAAGTATGGTATTCATTCTTCAGACATTAGCAGGGTTCATTCCCCTTATTTCTCCAGTTGCTCTATATTTATACACATATACACAATGTTATCTGGCAGCATTCTAGAGAATTCATCATTTCATGGACAACGAAGAAGTTCACCTGGCTGGCACAGAATCACCTACAATCATTCATCTCCATGTCATTATATTTTGAGTTGGCTTGTTTGGATGGATCCTTTGACCAATGTCTCAACAGGCTCAGTGGATGGGTCAATTTGCTTTGCCTGACCAGGCAAACCAGGATGCCCAGTCCCTAGCCTCATAAATGCTTCATCATCAGCTGAACAGAGAGCAAGGTGAAAGGAAAAAGAGGATAGCTCAAATCTTTCCCCATGAGGAGAAAAGCAATTCAAAACACATGCCCTGCTCACAGAGGAGCAAGAGAATCATAACTCAATGTGGAGGTCAAATGTTCCTTAGGAAACAAATCTAGTAAGAAAAATATTTTCCTCTAGAATATCCTTTGAGCATGAGGAATTAAACTTGTAATGTAAACCATTTGAACTAAAAGTAAACAATATTCTGGAAGCTGAGATTGGGCTTGTAACTGTTTATTTACATTTATAAGGGTCTTATTTTTATTCTAAAATAAGTCAGTAATAATTCAGAAAGGTAAAAACTCAGAAAAGAAAAGCCACCTTTAATCCTATTAACATAGTTATGATCATTTTTGAATATTCCTTTATATCTTTCTATATACATCAATATTTTTACATAATTACATCATATTGAATGTATTGTTTCATCCCTGGCTTTTTTGCTTGACTCATGAGCACTATTCTGAATTGCTATTTAGTTTTTATAATCATTCTTTTTTTAACAACTGCATAATATTCCATGAAGTGGATGTGCCATAAGTTAATTAAATATTCCTCTTCCTTAGGACATTTAATTTGCTTCTCATTTGTCACTGTCATAAAAAAGCCTGTATTGAAAAATTCCGTATGATATACTTTCCCCCTTTAATTTGTATCATTTTCTTAGAATATATTTTCAAAAGTGAGATTTCTAAGCCACAGGAGATAAAATTTAAATCCTCTCTCTGTTTTTTATCTATGTCTCTGCATCTTTCTCTTTCTATGTATCTGTATATTATGTTGCCTTTTGAAAGAGTTTATTGATTATATTGTCACCAACTAAGGTTTGCCAACTGGGTAGGGGAAGCAGGACATTAGGGCAGGTGGTTTGGGTCTTTTTGTGTGAGAAGAGGTAGGAGGGGAAGTGCAAGTTCTGTCCAGGGATTTGCTGACAACGAAACTTAGTGAAGCTGAAATTCTGCTGTGAAGTTCAAGCAGAGGCACAAATGGAATCTGGAAGCAAGAAAAACAAAGGGTCAAAAGTCCGGTAGACACTTAAAGATTAAAGAAACTTTGAGGGCAGAGGAGCCAAAAGGGTATGAAGTACAAGGCAATTTCAGCCAATGCTTTGCAGTGTGTGTGGGTTGTGGGGTGGGGGAAGCCTGCGTGGGACTGATGCACTGGGAATGTTGCAGACATGCGCGATGACGCTGGACTCTTGTGATAATTAAAACTTAATTTATTTTTCACTGCCTGTAGGATACTGTCTTAAGCTTTTCATAGATTTTCTCATCTCATCTTCCTTTCAATATTAACATGTGCCATTATTGCTCCCCTTTTCAGGTGAGAACACCGACACTTGGAGGTGAGTGGTCAAGTGACTTTCCCAAACTCACATAGGGGTCGGTCATGGAGCTGAGATTAAAATCCTGGTGATCTCATGCCTGAGTTCTTTCCGAGTGGGCTCCCTGCTCCTGCAGGAGTTTCTCATTTTGTAAATGAAGTGTGGGTAAACATATACCACATTCTTCTTTTAATTTATATTTCTCTGGTTTCTGGTCTTGTTTAATATTTGAATACAACACATTTTAACATAAGTACTGGAATGTGGATGATAGGATCATTTGCACATTTGAAAAATATACTCACAGACCAGGAGGTGAACATGTTCTAAATTAGGATGGAGACAGAGTAAAACTGAGAGAAGACATTCAATATTTAAATTAAAAAAATGTTTGCCTAACACCGACACTTTCTAGATTATGGGTATTTGTTGTAAATATTCCATCTTTAGAAATGGAAAGAAACACAGTCATGGCTTATTATTCCACTGCATCAACACATTGTGCATGGGGACAGATCTCTTCAAATATAATCACTAGAGAAAAGATCGTCTTTGGGGGTTGAAATCAGGTCTCTCTTCAGGAAAGCTGTGGATGTTTTGCCCTGAAACACCATATCCAAATCCCTAGCTGTTCATGTGCCTAGTCCAACAGAGACGGGAGGAAGATGCTTTGGTGGCTTGGAGAGTCTTTGGTTTTGAATTTATTTTTCTTTTTATTGAGGACTTTTTAAATGAAACTTTTTTTTTTTTTTTTTGCTTAGGTTAATACTGAAAGGACTTCCAATTTCATCTTCTACACAGGCAGAACTTAGAAGATATTTCTCTTATTCTTACAATGAGGAAAAGCTGAACAAGCTGAAAACTAATGAATCTTCTTGGACTTATGGAATGAGATTGCAGGGCAAACCACCACCCTGGAATTTGTAGAGAGAGGCACCTCTGGAGATAACACAAATGAGAGACACAAACGAGAGCTTCTTACCAGGATTGGGAGATACTGGAACTATAAAGTAATATATAAGCTACTAGTGAGAACTTTGGTGGTAATTTTGCCAAATTGTTGGAGATGAAACATGGACCAGCATAAGAGGGAGAAAATACTGGGGGCTGCAGTCTCAGAAGGACTCCACAATTTCGTGGGTTTTAACTCCAAGGTTCTCACTGGTGAATATCTGAGGACTATCTCCTATGGCTCTGCCAGAGGGAGAGTAATAACTATGAAATATGCCCATAGTCTTCATAACAAATACTCTTCAGAGGTCAAGATTTTGCCCTGGCCTTATTGTACCTGGAGAAAGCACATTCTAGCTCTGTCTAGCCTTCCTGTCTCATCTAAGTGGAGGAAACAGTCTGCAGAGCTCAGGGCTTTAAGGAAATAGACTAGAATTTTCACAGCTAGGGAAGGCAGAGGAATAAAGCTAAACTGCTGGAGAAACACTTGTGAAGGTCACAGAATTGTCACATGCCACTAAAATATTAAGATTTAATCAGATTATAGAGCAATCCCTTTCCACTCACCTTACTAGCACACCAGGTATCCAGTCTACTAACAGCAGATTATAGCCAAAAGCATTATAAGACATAGGCTTTCTCTGAGAAGGAGGATTTAGGGAAGCTCAGAGTCAAGAAGGAACAAAAACAAGGACAATAGGGGGAATTTCAGCCTCTAGCACCTAGGACTACAGCAAACAGTACACATAGCCCAGTTCTTATCTAGATTACCATAAATCTCCACACTTAAACTCTACATAATTTAGTTCTTATTACCTGATCCAAGGCATCTAGATTTCAACACAAAATTACAAGGCATCCATACTAAAGACAAGAAACACACGCGCGCGCGCGCGCACACACACACACACACACACACACACTACACCACACTTATACTCAGAACCCAACTCAAATAAGACACCCAATTATCAGATAAGAAATTTCAAATAACTATGATTTATATGCTATGAGCTTTAATAAGAAAAACATGCAACTTTTTGACAACATACAACTTTGATTAATACAATGGCTAATATAATTATTAATATATAATATAAATCTAATATAATAATTAATATTTAAAAGCTCAGACTTTAAGAAATAATCAAAAGGAAATGCTATAAACTAAAAATATTGTAACAAAAATGAATAATATATTTGATGAGCTCATTGGCAAGCTAGACATAGCTGAGGAAAGAATCAGTCAAAGTTTGTCAGTAAAAACTTGCCAAAATGAAGTGCAACCCCTCCGCCCATAAAACACCAAGAAAATAAAAACCCAAACCAAAACGGAGAACAGAATATTCAAGAACTAAGGGATAATTTCCTAAAATGTAATATTTGTGTAATTAGGATATCAGATAAAAGAGAATAGAAAAAATATTTGAAACCAAAATTACTGGAAACTTTCAAAAATAAACAAGAGACTACAAACTACAGATCCAGGAAACTCAGAGAACACCAAACAGGTTAAATGACTGAAGAAACCTCACTTAAGTGTATCATACTCAAATTGCATATAGCTAAAGATGAAGAGAGAACCTTGAAAGAAGGTGATGGGTAGGGTAGGGGACCACTTACCTATGGCAAAACAAGGATAAGAATAACACGAATAGATTTCTAATCTGATGGCAGGCAAGCAAGAAGAGTGGAACAAAATATTTAAAGTACTAAGAACCTTCTCTCCCCCACCTAGAATTCTATAGTCAGCAAAATTCTCCTTCTAAAGCAAAAGAAAAATATTTCTTTAGACCAAAGAAGCTGAGGAGATTCATTACTACCAGATCTCCTTTGCAAGAAATGTTAACAAAAGTTTTCAGGAAGAAGGACCATGATATATGTCAGAATCTGGATCTACATAAAGACAAGAAGAGTGTTTGTGAAGGAATAAATGAAAGTAACATAAAATAATGTTTTCTTATTTTTTCTTTTTGGAAGGGTTGCTGGAGATTAAACCTAAGGCCTTGTGCATGCTAAGTAGGAGTTCTACAAATGAGCTACATTCTTATCCCTCTTATTCTTAATGAAACTGAAAGAGAACTACTTGAAGTAATAATAGTGACACTTATTAGGTAATTAACAACAAATGGATAATTGAAATGAGTTATAGCTATGTCATAAGGGGCTGGGTAGAAGAATAGTCTGGACTTTTTAAAAATTTTGTGTGTGTTTGTGTGTGAGTGGTGGGGGTGGTCAGGAATCCAGAGGACAATTAATTTTCTCAGTGACAACTGGACCCTGCAGATTAACTATCCCAATGGCTCTCAAGATGTGCTCCCTGGTCCAGCAACATCAACAGCACCTGAAGACTTGTTAGAGAAGTAAATTCCTGGGCTCCAGCCCTATTGAAGCAGAAGCTCTGGGGGTGTGGTCCAGCAATCTGTGTGTATCACTTTAAGTAATTAATTTGTATCAGGGATTGAACACAGGGTGCTTAGCCACTGAGCTACATCCTATCCTGTTTTATTTTTAATTATTTTTAAATTAGAACTTTATAGTTATGTATGGTAGTTGGGTTCATCCCAACAAACTCATATATGCATGGAATTTGATTTCAGTTAAGCTCCTTCCCTTTTCTCTCTCCTTTTTCCCCTGCTCTTCTTCTTTCCCTCCCCTGTTCTCCTTCCTTTACTAAATTTCCTTTTGTTTGTCTATTTATTTATATTTTATTGGTTCTTTTTACTTATACATAAAGGTGAGATTCCCTGTGGCATATTTATACATGCAAATAACATGATTTTTAAAGACTTCATTCTGCATTGCCTCCCCTTACCTATCCCTTCACTCTGCCTCTTGATCTCCTTCTATATTACCGACCTTCCCTTTATCTTGAGGTATCCTATGCTTTTGTGTTTATTACTTTCCAGGTGATTCTGATGCACATTCAGGTTCAAGAACCTCCGCTGTGAGGATGCTAATGTGAGTTTGGCCATAGATCACATTCTGGGCCTTTTCCAAGAACAAGTATTCATTTTTAGACATATTCATCCTGAGACTGTTGACTATATAGGTATGCATTTATTTATTTAAAGGCATTTATTTATTTATTTATTTATTTATTTTTAAAGTATTTTAGTTGTAGATGGACACAATACTTTTATTTTATTTATTTATTTTATGTGGTGCGAGGATTGAACTCAGTGTCTCACATGTGCTAGGTAAGCACTCTACCACTGAGCCACAAACCCAGCCCTAGATGTGCATTTATTTTCCTAGTCAAACTATAAGCTCCTAGAGTTCTAGGTCCATGTCTCATTTTCTGGAAATCTCTTAAACCTTCTGAAGGGTTGGTCCAAGGCAAAAATATCACTATTGCCTGGAACATGTCATCAGTTGTCACTTGGCACTAACCCAGATACTCTGCATTTTAACATGAACCCCTGACTATGTCAACTAATTGAGCAACGTTGTAATGAAATTGCTCATTAAAAAGAACAATCCCTGAGAACTGAGTTTAAAAAAAATTACTTTCAATTTTATCAAGAGTGTCTTAGACTCGGATTCAGAACCACGTGGGGATACCTGGAAAAGAGTCAGAGGAAGTTTCCTTCTAAAGGAAAAATAAAACAACCAGAACTGAGGAGATGTGGTTTGGAGGATTCAGATGTGTTTGTTTCTCTAGTTTGTATCCAAGTCTTTTCTCCTTGGATTTCATAGAAGAAGTGAGCATCCCGTGGAGAACAGGTGTCCATAAATAAAATCTGACAGTGATGTTTCTCTAGCGCCCTAGGGTATGAGTCATATAGCATTGGCATTATTGAAACAGACCATCGGACAAAGGGAGAGCGACTGCTATAGGATGTCAGTCCCTTGAGGATTCCAGGATTTCATCTGCAATGGAGAGGGCCACATCCCTGATCAGAGGGATAATAGTCACACTTGAATGGAACCAAAGTGTTCATACATACTCTTGACATGGGAAACTTGACTCCAGGAAACTCCTTAAATGCCCTCGAGTGGGATGACTCAATGAGAAATGAGTTATTTTCATTAATGTCACCCATTTGTCCCAACAGGTTGTGGAAGGCTGGACAAAGTCCTATTCCCTTTTAAGAATAGTTTTCTGATGTGGGGATAGGAAAGACAGTAGAATGAAACAGCCATTATTACTTTATATATGTAATTACATGCCCAATATGATTCTGCAACAGGTATACTCAGAAAAATGAGATATTATATGCCATCATTGTACGATATATCAAAGTGTATGAATACATTCTACTGTCATGTACAACTAATTAAAACAAAAAAAATTGAAATAAAAAAAAATAGTTTTCTGTTCCAATTCTGATTATTCCTTCAGTTAGTCCTTTGGTTACTGTGCACAAGCATCTAGAACTCATATAAAATGTAAAAAAAAGGTCCAGGGACCAATGTCATATGGTATAGGGGTTTTTGGGGGCCCTGTTTCTCTCCTTGATTTTCTTTATTTTGGGAAATATGAATTTTGTTAGTGTCTCCTTGAAATGGATAATTGGGTTCAACATATTTGTTAAGGCTTCGTACCTTCCAATTTTCTCCTCCTTGAATAGTAGAGTTTGTAATCAGTTGAACTCCAAACTACCCAGTTTCTCAGCTTTTTATCTCATTCTTTACAAGTTTCCCCCTAAGAACACCATATTTGCTTTTCAGGGCTTAGGTTGTGTGCTTTATTTCCTCTATGGAAAGACCCAGGTAAAGTTTAAATTACAGTTAATTGATAGAGGCCAAGAAGGAAGATAGAAAAATTTAATTAGTTTCCCTGCAAAGTAATGTGTATTAATCTAACTTTCCACGCTAGAGACTAACGTATCTTCACTTAAGGTGCACACAAAATGTTCTATTTAAATATACAGGGTCTGAGTCATTCTCCCAGCTTATTTTCTGTCTAGACAGAGAAGAGAATCAAATCCCTTTTAAATTATAAAATTGTTCTGTGATTAGATATCATGCTTGTCTCCTGAGGCACGCACAGAACTTCATAAATAGTTAACACCTGCTATTGCTTGATTATTTTAGAGGTATGAAGCAGACGCTGTTGGTGTCCCTTTCTGCATGCCCTCAGCCCACCTCTGCTTCCAGCCACAGCCTGGAAAGTGTTCTCCTGCAGACCACCTCTCACCTCAAGCAGTCATGTCTTGTCTCCTTCTGCCTCAGTTATTTCTTTCAAGTGCAAGGAACTTACTCAATCCATGGGCTTAGGCTTGGAAGTGTGAGGGTCCTGATGCTCCTACTTCTCCAGGGCAGGTAGGGCAGGAGTTGGTGGATAAATGCCCCAACCTCTGGCCCTGGACTGAGAATTCTAAGCTTCACTGCTGCTTCGCACTCTGTTATGATTTGAACGCGGTTTGTGTTTGTGAGTCTACTCTCAGAAACTGTAGGGTCATCACAAGCCGCCTCCTTCTCGGCTTGATTATCCTACCAGCAGCCCCAGTGCTCAGGCAGACACCAAGGTGCATGATGTAAATCTCTCCTCCTTGAGTCCCCCTTCACCCTGCATGCTTTATGGGGGCCACCCTCCCTTGGCTCCAGGGAATGGAGCGATGGGTTAAGGGAAGAGATGTTTCTCTCCACAAGTATCCTTTTGCCCCTTTCCCCTCCTGGGGTGTGACAGGCGGTGTTGGTGACTGTGGAAGGGCATTTATAGCTAAAGTGATCCCTCTCAGCAAACCCTGAGTTGGTTTCAATTCGTAAGTTTTGACCTTTACTACACGGGGCACTTGGTCCCTTTTGAACTCAGCCTTGAGCTTAAAACCAAGTTTCAGGAAAATAAGAACCTCCCACGAATTCCCTCATTGCATCCTGTAGCAAGGCACTGCTATGGTGTGCATGTGTTTCCTAAAAGCTTATGTGTTGGAAACTTGGTCTCCCGTGCAGAAGTGTTGAGAGTTGTAATCTCTGAGAGGTGATGGGGTCACGAGGACTTTGCACTCATGATTGGATTAATTTATTCATGGATTAATAGATCAGTGGATTAATGGGTCATTAAAAGAGTAGTTTTGTTATAAAATCAGACCCTGTCGCATTTGCGCTCTCCCACCATCTGATGCCCTCTGCCATGTTATCATGTAGCAAGAAGATGCTCACCAGATGCTGGTGTCATGCTCTTGGGCTTCCCAGCCTCCAGAACTATGAACAAAGGGAACTTCTATTCTTTATAAATAGTCCAGGCTATGGTTTTCTGTGATAGCAATAGAAAATGGACTAAGACAGGGACAGAGAGAAAGGATAGGTCTGAGGTTACCATCAAAGTCAACAGCTCCAGGAGTCGGCCTGAAACCTGAGCCCAGCTTCTCTGTTCCCTTTGATCCTCACTATAGATGTGCAGATCCCAGGGCTAAGTGGGTCTAGGGGACAAGCTGGTGTTCCTTCTTGAAATATCACATTTTGAAGAAAAATGATTGTTTTTATGTCTAAAATGTAATTTTTTATGAAATAGGATGTAAGGTTTAGATCAACTGGTAAAAGAAATCATGAGGAATTTTCTGCTTGTGGCAGTTTCTGTGACTTTCACCATCTGTGTGGGTGATCTGGGGGAAGTGAGCCTGGATCTTATTTACCCTCTTCAGTAAGGCGTGTGAGGCATGTGAGCCTCTCTCTCTGTGTGTGTGTGTGTGTGTGTGTGTGTGTGTGTGCATGTGGTTTGTGATTGTGGCAAAGAAACTTAGTTGAAGAGATAAGATGGAACAAAAAGGATTCTTAGACCTTCAGGTCCAGTGAAGTTTTCATTTAAGGGGTTCCTGATATCATTGATTTATCATAAAATATTTGTATAGGTCATTTATACCTCTTGACTTGGAAAGGAAAGATGAGTGAGGGCGAGGGCAGGCACAATAAACTTGAACTCATTTAGTTTTTATTTATTTTCAAATATGCTTCTTATTTTAATGGACATGTAATTGTAATCTTTATGGGAAAAGAGTAACATTTCAGTACATATGTACAATATATAGTGATCAAATATGGGTAATTGACAAAACGTTATCACTTCTTTGTGTTGGGAACATTCAAAATCCTCTCTACTAGTGTCTTGAAATATTCAATTAATTGTTGTCAACCATAGTTAAATTAATTTATAATCAGCTTTAAAGTACCATATCTTAAAAAAATTCAGTTTTTAGTTATAGGTGGACACAATACCTTTATTTTATTTTTATGTGTTCTAAGGATTGATCTCAGTGCCTCATGCATGCTAGGCGAGTGCTCTGCTTCTGAGCCACAACCCCAGCCCCCAAAAGTGCTGTATCTTTTGAAGAAGTTTGTGATAGTAGATTTTCCTATTTGTTCTTCCTTGCCTAGGATAGGAATGGCAAATTACTTTCAATTCCCTGCCCTCCAGTTTTGGGCAGTGGCTTCTTGGAAAGCTGTGTTGAGCAGGATTCTGAGGCCATAAGCAGGAAAAACAAGAAGGTAATTAGTATGAGATTAATTGCCAAAGTCAGGCAGCAATTTAGGAAAGGAGAGAGCTGTATTTTTAAAACAGTTTTCATCCTTGGCCCAGTTTCATATTAACTAGTTGCACTTACTGGATGAGACAACATAACAGTCTTCCAAGGTTTTTAATTTGCTAGGTTTTACCATTCAGGTTCTTGGTTACAAGTTTCAGGAACTTAAATAGAAAATAAAGATATAAGGATATTGGATACTTCATGGAATATACAGGGAGACTGGAGAACCCACCTCAGAAATGGGGTGCCATCAAGGGAAGCTGGGCATTGCTAAGGGTAGACTCAGGAAGAAGTGGCTTCTTACCCAGTGCTCCTGTAGTCACCCGTGCTTCTGACACATTCATGATTGCTGTGGGACATTCCCTGCTGCACTCTTGAAGTTTAAAAAACTTTAACATTGTGTTAATTTTCTATCACTGTAATGAAACACCCAACATGATCAATTTATAAGCAGGAAAATGTTACTTTAGCTCACATGGTTTATTATGGAGTTGTCAGTCCAAGTTGGTGGGCCTATTGTTTTTGGACCTGGGGTATGTATACATTGTGGTAAGAACATATGGCAGAAGAAGCTGCTCACCTCATGGAAGCTAGGAGACAACAAGGGAGGAAGGGGAGGTGTTGGTATCCTAAAATCCCCTGAGGGCCCACCCCCAATAAACTAACTTCATTCCACTAGAGCTTTCTTCCGAAAGGCTCAAACATCTCCCAAAGCCAACACAGATGGCAACCAAGCCTTTAACACATGAACCTTTGAGGGGCATTCCAAATCCAAGCTATAGCATTTTATGAAAAATTTCAAAACAGACCCAGTAGCAGTGTATGATGAAGTTCCATGCATTCATTCCCAGATTCTCTGATTTATTGCAATGCCACTAATCTCACTTAAACTATCCCCCATTTAAGCATATTTTGAAATTGTTTTTTTTTCTGGAATATTTTTTTTGTAGTCCTAGAATCACCTTAAGTCATTTGAATTTTCCATTTTTACATATTTTATATTTTTGCTATCAGGTAAGGACTTAAAATTACCTCTAAGTCCCCAAACACTATTGCCTCAGTTTGAGATGCTGCCTTTCCTATAAACTAAATTTTTATTGGTCTTTAATCATTAGACGATTTTAGTAATCTCTGTCTTTCTCCATGTCTTTTTATTGATTCCTCATAGTCCATTATGGCATACCTATTCCCATGCTGTCAGGGAGCTGGGAAGAATGTCTCATTGTCATATATGACAGGAGACGGGACTATGCCTCCCAGCTCTCTTGGAATTACTTCCAAATAATAAGGGTGCCCACATTCTGACAGACAAATCGTAGATAAGGCATAACAGAAATTGCAATGTGTTCACACAACCATCAAATGAGTAGCCACTTGTCAAAATTGCCATTTATGCCTCCTAATTGGTTTTGATTTATAGCTTCACATTCTTCTATAACTTTGCAAAAATACTTTGATAGTCATTAGGCTTTGATTTAAAGTGATATCATTTCCACCTGGATGGAAGGCTAGTTTCTCCTTGGGAGGCTTATTAGCAATTACATATGTAAATCTATGCATACTTTCTTTTGATACATTCTCTTGGGAAAAATTACACCAAGAAATTATTAATGTACATGAAAACAACAGTTAAAATTCCCAGAGGATAAATGAGGCATTGAATATATTTACATATTTTAAGACATCCACCAATATCACTTGAGGGTGGCAGGGTTGGGGAAAGAATATTAAAATAATGATTTGCTCTGTTGTGATATTTTAAAAATTTGATCAATCAATGTCTTTATATTATACCAGAAGAAGAATTAAAGTTGTGGGCTATCAAATTCACACAGTCAGATGGAGTTAAAACTTGTGGTTCTATCTGCTGGGATCTCTACATGATGCAAATTTACAACATTTCCTTGTGTGAGAAGTGGGACACATGATTTTTCTTTATCTTCTTGTTTTGCATAAAATATTTGCCATCATTAGTATTTCCTAATGTCTTGCATTGTTTTTAATCTTCCTCCTCATCACCAGATATCATGAGCAATAACCCTAATCTAGTTTCCAATATTAACCATAATTGTGGATGAATATTATCAACAGGAATTAATTCATCCAATATTTATTGATAGGTACTAACTGGTATTGGAATATCCATATGGGGATGGGAGACAAAGCAAGGGGAACAGAGACAAGATAAAGAAATCAGAAAGGTGTTGATGTAGGAACCTCTTAGCCTTGGCAAGGAGGGAAGATGGTATAATAACTGCCTTTCCTGGAGAGATAAAGGAAGGTTTGCTAGGGTAGGTGGCATTTGAGCTGAACTTTTAATATCAGAGAGGATTCTGACATGGAGCTAGAGCAGTTTAAGTGCCTTCTATGTGGAGGAAACACAATGGGAAAGCACAAGCAGGCACTGGGAATTGCACAGTGTAACAGGATATGTGTGTGAGGGGGAAGAGTAGGAGAGAAAACAGTATCTTTTAGTGAGATTCCAACAGAAAACAAGACATTTTAATTTACCAGCAAAGCCTAGAAGAGTAAAGTGATTTAGAGTTACTAATATAGACTACACAGAGAAATGGTCAAGATCTTTTCAGTTGGCAGCACCCTGGAGGAGGTGCACAGCTCATGCTGAGCCTGGGTCCACTGAGGACAGACACCCTCAGTGCACCAAGTGGGAGGTGCTCCGCCTGCCTGAGAAGTCCCTGTGGAACCAGCACCGACAGATTATGCCAGCGGACCTCGCTCACAGTATTTTTGTTCTTGCATACATTCCTTTCCTGGTTGTCACTCTCTGGCCTGCCTTCCACTGGTAGGAGAATCCAATTTGCAGTTGGATCTTACTTGTGATTTTGTGTTTTAATCAGTTGCAGTGGGTCAAGAGCTAAGCAGGTGGATAACTTCCATGATGTGTGAGGGAATGGGCTGGTGTGGGAGGCAATCTGCCCAGTTTGAATTATCACCTCCACCACTTAGGATCTGTGTGATTTGGGGCAAATTACTCATTCTGTCTTATTGTTTCTTCATCTGTAAAACGGTGGTCAATGTAATGTTTTCTTTCATGGTCTTTGGGAGTGTTAGGTTGGTCAAAAGTTGTGAAATGCCTAAAACAGTATTCACTGAATTTTTTAATACCAAAGATTATCTTTACTTATTTTTTATTATATTGAAAAAAACATAGCTGCACATATTTATAGGATACAGGGTTGTATTATAATTTTGAACATGTGGAAAGACCAAATCAAGTCAACCGACCCATCCATCATCACAAACATTGAACATCTTCCATAGAAAGAGCATTCAATATCCCCCTCCCAGTGACATTGAAATGTACAATCTTCAACTATTTGTTATATTAATCAGACTCTGCAATGGATCTCACAAAAAAGTAAATAAATAAAGAAAATAAAAACCAAACTTAATTCTCCTGAGATTTATACTGTTGTTTATTACCATCCCAGCCTCTGGTACCATTATTCTAATCTGTTTCTATGAGTTCAATTGTTTTACATTCCACATATAAGTAAGATAATGAGATAATATGTTATGTGTCTTTCTGTGTTTGGCTTATTTTGTTTGACATAATGACTTCCAACTGCAAATGATAGAATCTCTCCCTTTCCAAAAGCTGAATAGTACTGCATTGTATATATAGGTGTTCCCCCAAAAGCTCATGTTTGAGACAATGCATGAAAGTTTAGAGGTGAAATGGTTGGGTTATGAGAACATTAACCTAAGCAGTGCACTGATCCCCTGATAGGGATTAACTAGTTGGTAACTATAGGCAGGGAGTGTTTGGCTGGAGGAGTTGGGTCTTTGGAGTGCAGCTTCGTGGTATATATTTTTTTCTTGTTGAGGGGAGCTCTCTCTCTCTGCTTCATAGGATCAAGTCCTGAACTGCTTTCCTTTGCCACACACTTCTGCCATGACATTCTGTCTCATCTCGAACCCCCAGGAATGAAGTCAGCCATCTATGGACTAAGCCCTCTGAAACCATGAGCCCCCAAATAAATTTTCTTCCTCTAATTGTTCTTGTCAAGTCTTTTGGTCAGAGTGGCAAAAAATCTGACTAAAGCATTTTGCATCTTCCTAGCTCTTGGTGTTTCAGCAGGGTATGTGTAGGAGCTTATGGGGCCTGATAAGCTTCTGTGCTTATCTTGTCTGAGGCTACACTTCCTGCTCCCTGGAGCACTGGGTACAGCATGGATGTAGATCTTCATTTCTGAACTCAAAAATCACTTCAAGGGGATAAAGAAGAAGGTTAGCTTTTTCTAGGTGCTTCAGGGGTACGGGGTCCTCTCTCTGGTTATTAAGGCAAGCCTGGAAGAGGGCACTGGAGAGGACTCCATGTGCTTATGCCTGAATTTAGCCCATCATTACACTAAATGAGATGTAATAGAATCAGTGGTGTGCTCAGTCCTATCAGAGGGCAAATGGGGCTATATAAAGGTGGTTCCTATGACTTCATCCCTGTACCATAAAGCTTCCATTCTGAGGCAGGTCACACAAGAGCAAGGAGGGATTATGGTACACAAACATGTGTAGAGGGAGATATGCTTGTCAAGTTTAAAAGCCCAAGGCCATGATCAAGAGAGTGAGAAGTGAGAATTCTGGCCACAGTAAATCTCTAAGACATCCTGTGCATCTTGAAGGCATTGCCTTTGTCAATACAAGCTCTTGTGTTGTTGGTTTTGAACAAGTTTTGCAGAGCAGAAAATGTAAAAGTAAGATTACCTCTGAGAAAACCAGTGCCCTGGAACCTGACAGGCTTCCAATGGTACTATTTCTTACAGGGCTGGAATAGGCTGGTTTAACCTCTGCAGTGCCTCTGGGCTGGTCCTGAGTATCTCCTGAGGAAACTTGATTGAGGTTTGGTTGGAGAATAAGGAAGAGAGTGGAGACCTGGGGATGCATTTGAGGTAAGTCTTTGGTGTTCATACATTTGAGGATTTCCCCTCCCTGGGGCAGGAGCAAGAACCCCATCAATTCTGTTCTGGGTGAGCTTACTTCAGTGGCTCCTTGCCCCATCTCCCCTCAGGAAGCTCTTACTGAAGGAACATTTCCAACAGTGAATGGAATGTTGCTCTCTAAATATGCCTTAAAGACCACCTTATCCAGCACCTGCTATTTTTTTTTCCCAGAAAATTAACAGAATTTAGAAAAAAGTGGTGAGTGCCATTGCATATTTTGTATTTCTTCTTAGGGCAGCTAATGATACCTATTCAATAATGTCAGCTCAAGAAGTGTTGGTCTCATCTAACCCCTTCATCGTGGAAGAAAATATTGAGTTCTTGAGAAGGAAAACAGTTTAGCTGATGGTCCCCAGGCAGATGGTAAAGGGCAGAGGTGAGAAAGGGATCCTGTCCCCCGGGTTTTCTACTTTATTATCATTTCTACTGTGCTAATGCAGCCATGTGTTTCTATTTTTCTAGCTGTTTACATATTGTAATTGCCTTAATGAATCGCTTCCCTTTATCTGTTTGGATAGCACCAAGACTTAAGGGCTTCATTCTGTACCAGCTGACATCACTTGGGATGTTACTATACCAGAAAAGAAATGGAAGTAGCTAGAAGCTCCCTTTTGCATTGTTATTTTCAAATGTCTCCAGTGATGATGAGCATTTGTTTGAAGAGACAGGATAAAACTAGGGCAGACGATCTTCCTTTCCATGAGGAAAATGCCAGTAGCTCGCATGATCTTTCTTAGCCTTCCTGACATTTTCTAGAGAATCTGCAAATCATTCACAGTGGTTCAGATATAATGGAGGACCTTACACACTCTGAATAACCATGTTTCCCCAAGTAGGTTGCCCTCATCAGTGGTATCTGAGATGATTTTAAGTGGCATAAAGGTCAGATCTTTTGTTTTAATACTAGGTATAAACAGTTATTTTTTTAATGTATATAATAAATGATATGATAAAAACCTAATTAGCACAACAAACCCATGGCATTTTATGGCTTAAAATGGAGCTAAGTAAAAATGCAATTTGATGTAAATAAAAAAATATTAAATAATAGTGTAACTGGTACCCATATTTGTCAAAATCTGTAACACTACACACATAACTGCAGTCTGGGAAACACAAAGCTGACAGTTGACAAAACTTGCGAGCACAACTGTGGAACCCATAGTTGGTTTACAACTGTAAGTGAGTTTTTTCATGCCCAACTCTCATTCCTGTGAATGGGGGTGGGAATTCAATCTTGACTCTTTACAAATAGTAAGCATGATCTGGTAGTTTCTGTAGATGGAGTCAAGACTCTTCTGTCTCTGTGTGGTGCCATCCATGGCTTTATCCTGCCTACACCTCCCTGAGGAGTCCCCTTCTGTGCATCTTGCCTCCTATTTTCTCTGAGTGGATGGGATCTACTCTGCTTTATTCAGCCTGACTGCTGAAGAAGGCATCACTCTGGCCTGCCCTGTGATGCAGGTGGTCTGAGATGCCCAGCTGCACCTCCTAGTGGGTATGGTTCCATGGGGTGTAGCTGGGATCACCTCTTTGCCTCAAGTTATTGTTCACAAATATATGCACATACATATGCACACTTCCTTTATATCTCTGATCTAGGTTCTCTGCTTTTCTGAAAGGATGCTTGGACCTATATGGACATTTTCTAAGCTACTTCAAATCTGCTGGGCCCTGGGTGGGGCTGAAGTTGTCTTTGCCCCTTATGCCCTGAAATACTTTTCTACTTTCCTTATTCTTGTGGGTTTCCAATGCACCTCTGGAGTCTGATGCTCAGCAACATTCCCTGCAGCCACACAATGTCAGTCCCCACTAATGGTGGGGGGTAGAAGCGGCAAAGCTCACTTTCATGCTCCTCACCCTCTTTCCTCTCTGCCTAACAGCTCTTTTCTCTTCTATTCTGTCTCCCTGAGTGACCTCATCCAGTCTATCGCATCAATGATGAACAGAACAGAAATGGTCTTTGCCTGCGTTGAGCTTATATTCCACTTGGGGCTAAAAGTACATAGGGCAGTAAAGACAAGTAATAAAAAATAAGACTAATTATAGCAGGTTTTTATGAAAGAAGGTAAAGAGACTGAGATGTTATAAATCCTTCTGTGATAAACATCTCTTGCCCCAGTTACTGCTTACTCTTCAGATTATTATAGATTTGTGAAAGTGGAAATGTTAGGAAAAAGCTGTGATCATTTGGCAGCTTCTAGATATCTATTTCCAGGTTTTTAAAGTGGAGATATAATCCAGAGAAATTTGAGGTGTGAGGGAGTATGTCCCTAATATTTTGAGCTGGGAATCAAAGAAGGAAATAGTTATATTTTTTAAAAGATAACACTTTATACCAGAGTCCAATCAGGAGTCAGAAACTATACAGTAATATGAATGGGAAAATTTAATTTAATATGAATAATTATTGACTATATAAGGTTTATTAATCATATTTTCTTGGTCCTGATCCTATGGTGATTGGGCCTTGATTCTGACTTGGGCCTTGATCCCTCCCAAGCATAAAGAATATCCCTTGATTCCTAGAGAGAGCAAATGATTTATCTGTGAGCATGCCTTTGGTATCCAAACCAATGAATTCAGAGTCCAAACCTTTAACCATCATCTTCTTTATCTAACTTTCACATATCCATTCTGTAAATACCAGTGCCAGGTATTGGACAATGAGGAACCATCCTTATTGTCCAGAGCACAGTGAAATTATTTAACATACCTACCCTGTATTACCCCATTCTTTATCATGAAATCTCCAATAAATGTTCTTTTCTCTTCCTTCTGCCTCCTGGTTAATCTTAATGCTTCCCTGTAGCTAATGTGCCCTGACTCTTGTCTCTATGGATACGTTGAGTAGAAACGTTTCCCGTCATGACAATTATTTCTATGTCTGCCTGTCTTATCATACTTGGGTGCATGTGAACACATCAGGGCCTTACCTAAGAAAGAACAGATAACTTAAAGAACATAAAAAACAACAGATAAAAGGGGTTAGTTAACCCTAGGGATGTTGATGAGACCTCAAGGAAGGAATATATCTTGAAGCAATCCTCCATTAGGGCAGAAACCCAGATCTCATTAGAGAGGGCATGGGCTCACTGGGTGGTAGAGAAGTTTGCTAAGGTGACATGCCTGGGGGACTCCCTGGGATTCTATCCATTAGGGAGTTTGGGGAGGTTGTTCCCAGGGATGTGTCTTATAGCAGAACTTGCTGGTGGACTCCTTGTGAGATTGGTACTACTGGAATTCATGGGGTGGATGTGATAAATGTGGGTGTCCCTGGGGTCCTTGCACTGCCAACTACTGCCAAAGAGCAAAGAAATTTGCACTGAAACTAGGAGGAGAATCTGCTTCCTCCTCCGGCCTCCCCTGATACACAGTGCTCTTTAATGACAAAGTCTAACATTGTGTCAGTTGATGGGGGGAAGTATCTGTTTATCCCAGGAAGCCAATGAAGGACATGTTTGGAGCCAAGAGAAAAATGCAGTCATTTCTGGGTATTCACAGGGGTTTGGTTGCAGGACCCAAATGGATACCACAATCTGCTGCTGTTCAGGTCCCTTAAATAAAGTGGAGTCGTATTTTTATATAACCTATGCATACACTCTTCTAGATTTTAATTAATCTCTAGATTACTTATAATGCTTAACATAATGTAATTGTGATGCAATAGTTGTTATACTGTATTGTTTAGGGAATAACGACAAAAAAAGTCTTTACATGTTTAGTACAAACATGGTTTATTTCCCTAAATCTTTTTGATCCACTTTTAGCCTTGCTTTGCAAAGGCCAATCATGCTTTTGTGGCCATGGGAAACCCTTAAAATTCATTGGTCTGTGATTAACAGCCTTCAGTTTATACTGTACAGTGGGTTCCCTAGGGATATGAGTACAGCACCCACAGTATCTGCAGCAAGTACACATCACACACAATATATACTTACTCATCTATTGTCCTTAGAATGTGTGTCCCCACACTAGAGTGTTGGCATACAAAGACAGAGGTTTTACCTGGTTTATAGGTATAGCCACAACAGTGCCTCACACATGTTATTGGCTTGTTTCATTTATTTTTTCCGAAATGAATTTTTCATGGATCTCAAGGAAAGGATATGAGCATTAATGACTTTGGTGAGCCTGGAGTATTATTAGTTCATGGGCTGTGAGGTCTCACACATTCCCTTGCAAAATGACTGTGTGCATGCTAGCTTTGAAACTGCAAGACAGAACAGTTTTTAATACTTCTGGACAATCAACACAAGGCTCAAGATGGTTCATTTTTCAAGGGTAATTGCAAAGCATAGCAGCTGCGCCAGCTCAAGTTTTCTGGGCATATTTTATTGCAAAGGAAGATGCCTGTGACTGCTGCTGACAAGAGAGGGCAAATCCAACACAGAGGCTCCCCCGGGGAAATTCAGCTCATCTTCTCTCACCTTGGCTGGCAATGTTCAGGAGTCTTCACTCATTAGCTACTCAAGGCACCATCAACATATTCAATCTGTATTCTGGTTTTAGTGTGA
This sequence comes from Callospermophilus lateralis, assembly GCF_048772815.1. Taxonomy (NCBI): domain Eukaryota; kingdom Metazoa; phylum Chordata; class Mammalia; order Rodentia; family Sciuridae; genus Callospermophilus; species Callospermophilus lateralis. Next base: position 54,375,578 of record NC_135319.1, on the reverse strand, counting down.
GAGGAACATTCTCACTCCAGGTGTTTCATTTGCTAATACTGTTTTGAGAGCATGTCTGTATTTCAGGGTAATTTATTTTACTTTGGGATGAAAGTCTGAATAGTTATCCATTTTATCTACCACCACATCATCTTAGACTATAACATAAAAGGCCAAATACTTATCTGATATTTTTATGTATCCAGAATTTATAAAAATGAAATCCAGGGAACAGAACCTGAGTCAGGATTTTGATTCTGACATCTAACCAAAGGTCCAGGTAACTCAAGTGGAGACAAGTACAGATTCTGAATTAAGTTGGTGATAAAATTACAGAATAGCATGGAATTAATCCCTGAGCCCGCAGCTGGGTCTTTTAACGTGCTGGAGGGTCTGAATACATGATTCAAACTAATCTCGGGATTCAACACAAAGTTCAAAAGCTTTATCAATGATGTAGGGATCAATGGGGTTTGAAATGAGGTATCATAAATAAAGTGTGAGCAGATGTTAATGACAATTCTGCCTCTGGTTTGAGAGGTTATGTGTGAGTAGAGGTAGATGCCTGTATAGGGCCACCAGCAAAGATGACCTTTCTTTCAGGGAGAGCCTACAGGGTGGGTCAGGTTCAGGGCAGGACCCAGAAATCAAGTCTGCAAAAGAGCATGCATGTCCCTCTCCACATGGCACCAGAGAGACAGGGCTTCTCTTCCCTTGCTCCATGTTGAGACACCAGAGAGTATAGGGGAATAAGGACATGGTGCTCTCAGGGCCTGGTTGGGTGGCCAATCCCAGCAGCATCCTGTTTTTGGAAGGCAGCTGGTATGGTGGCTCAAATCTTGGGTTTTCTCACTCAATCGTAAAAGTAGTGCATCACAAGTTTGTTAGAAAGATTAAATGAGATACTCCATGCCAAGTTTAGAGCACTTAGAACACAGCAAAGGTTAAAATATATCATAGCTTATTATCTTCATTATTGATGTATCAATGTAATGTGGTTTGATGTGGCAAGTTCCTCAAAGCTGTATCTTTCCATTTAAATTTAACTTCTCAGTTTAAAAGTCACTAGGATTCTCAGGAAATTTAAAGAGCAGTGAGTACCACAGACTCCAGCAAGCACACTGGATTAGGGTCCAACCGTGTCCTTGCTTGAAGAAGATGAAGAGAACTTCATCCAACATGTCCAACAGATTTAGTTTTTTTTTTTTTTTTTTTTTTTAAGGAATCAAGAATAAAAAAAAAATTGGAAAATATGCTCTCAAACTTATTTTGAGAATTTACCACAAAGCATATTAATTTCTAATAGCAATAAGGATTACGTTCAGCTATGAGCAGCAGCAAAATGTAAAATAATTTTGGCTAAAATAGATTGAATGTTTATTTCTCTCTTACTAGAGGAACCTGGCAAGTTTGGCCCCACTGTGAATGTCAGACTTCTTTAACCTCATTGTTCTTCTACCCAGGGGTTGCTGCCCCATGGTCTGAGATGGTTGTCTAGGCTCCAGCCTTCATGCCCACATTCCAGCAAGTAGAAATTAGGAAAAAAAATTAGAGGACAGATAGCCTCCCTTTTAAGATGTCTTCTCACAGTTTGCACATGATGTTTGCTCTTTCATTTTATTGCCTAGAACTTAAGTTACCTGGTTGCGGTGGTGTTGAAAAATATAGTTTTTATTTCCGGTAGCCTTGTGCTCCACTAGAAAATGAGTATTCTTATACCAGGAAGGAGAAACAAATACTGGTTCTGTCACATGTCTCTTCATTTTGCAGAAAATAACAATCAACATTACAAAACCATTATTCCTCAGGTGTGTGTGTTTCTGCCCTTCTCTGATAGGGAGATGATGACAAAGGATGGGGTCTCTCTATTGTACAGCACCTGGAGGGTATCATTGTTTTTATTTTTTAGACTAGAAACTCTGACTTTATATATGAACATGTGTGTATCTGCTCTAAGATTACATAGAAATGATAGAGACAGGACTGGAACCCGGGTCAGTTTGACTCACAGCAAAACCCAGTCTTCTCCTTCCTTCTGCACAGCAAGCAGTTGTTGTGGGCAGAAGGGGAGGCTTGGCATGGGAATCCCTCACTAGTCATGTGACCATCTAGCCCTCCAACATTCACATGTGTGTCTGTGTGTCGTATGCAAATGGATCTGGAAATAATGATAGCTCATTGGTTCAGCCAGTTCTCTGCCAGTCTCCTGGCAGATCAGACACATTCCTGCTTAAATGGACCGGACTCAGAGCTGGGGATTTTGCCTCAAGATGCTTCTCTTAGGTGGCTGAGGGTCAAAACAAGAAAGAGATATTTTCAAGTATTTATTTTGCTTTTGTCTCAACATAAAGTGGATTATCTTCCAGGATCTAGTTTTCATTCCCATTTTCACTCTGCTTTATCCCCCCACTAGATAAATTTGCTGCAAGCCTGCTATCCTTCCTTTTGTTTTCATGGAAAAATGATGGGGAAAGGGCTTAATCAATTTTGGTAAACTTCATATCACTTAAAACTCAGGGTGGGTTCCAGTGAAATGGTGAAACCAGAAAATCCAAAGCATAATCACATTGAAAGAGCTGGCAAAGCATCCGGATGATTCTTGATGGAAGCAGTACCTGGGCATTATGATGTGCTCTGCAGCAAAGAAGCAGAAAGATACTGGGAAGGGTTCTATGGGATTGTGGGAAGTATAACTTTTGTTTACTTGTCAGTTTCTTTTGTCTAGCATGACCCACTTCATTGGTGTATTAGAAAAATATAAGTTCATCAGGCCTCTGAGTACCAAAGAATCATATCACAGTTAAGGGTAGCATGATGCATCAGGAGGGACACAGGCTTTGAATTCGTAGACCTTGGTTCAGTAGCTGGGTCGATTATTTTCTAGGCTTATGACTTTAAGTTGGTCTTTAAATGTCAGTCTCTTTATACTAAATTAGGGGTAATTTTCCCCTGTTTTTAGAGAATATCTTAGGAAGCATATATCTCATTTATAAGTGGCCTAGGATATAAAGTGTTGCAATAGCATGTGTGATAGAACAGAGATCAACGTGCACATTGAACCTTTAGTTGGAGACCCTCCTTAGTTCCATTAGGCATTTTGTATCAGTTCTCTATTGCCATGTAACAAACCACCCCAAAATTTAACCCTTGAAACACAGGATTCTACCACCTGGTCAGGGCTCAGTAGGGATTGCTCATTGCTGTTCTAGGTGATGTGGACTGGGGTCACTCACCAGACTGCCTGCACCAGGAGTTTGGTTGAGGCAGAAATAGAATGGCCTAATTTATATATTTGGCAACTCTGTTGCAATAATAGGCAACTCTGGGGGCTGGCCAGAGCCTGTCTCTCTCTGCTTGGCCTCTTTATCAGAGTGGCCCACCTTACGTGGTGCAAGGTTCCCAGGGAGCAGAAGAGCCTGCCAGGGTCTGTAGGAACTTGGCCTGGAGGGTAGCTTCTTACCTCTTTCCAGCTCTGTCTTGACCACCCCTGTTGTGTCTTTCTGGGCTCAGGCAGACCCAGAACATCCACTTGTTTTCTCAACCACTAAACCCTGCAGATTTTGGAACTTCTACTCTACTGAACTTTCCTGTATTTTAATGAAATTCTGTCTCCCCTTCCTCACTCTTTCCTTTATCCCCTCACCCCATGTATTTTGGATCCACTTCCACATATCAGATTAAAGTTCAACCTTTGACTTTGTAACTGGCTTATTTCAGTTAGCATGATAGTCTTCAGTTCTAACCATTTACTGGCAAATGCCATAATTTCAACCTTTTATATGACTGGGTAATACTCCACTGTGTATGTGTGTATATGTATTATGTGTGTGTGTGTGTGTGTGTGTGTGTGTGTGTGTGTATGTACATATATATGTATATATGTATCACATTTTATTCATCCATTCATCTGTTGAAGGGCATTTGAAAATATCAATAGTCTAAGATAAATTTGGAACATTAGTTTTAAAAATCATCATTTAAAAGGCCTAAAAGGCCTAAATTTTAAATAACAAATAATTTCTATATATAAAAAACTCTTCTAAATAATGGAATAAGAAATCTTTCTCCTTATTTTATAAATCTAATAAAGCCAAAAGTTTGAAAAAAGACAAAAAAAAAAAAAAAAGAACTATAAGCCACTTTCGCTGGTGAATACAGATAGGAAGATTTCAAAGAGAGCAGTGAATTATTAATCAGTGCATGCAATACAGTAAAGGAAAATGCATCCAAACTGAGAAGGATTGTTTGTAGGTAAGAATTGTTGACTAGTAAGAGACATATTAATATAAATAATGACATAAACTGTGATTATATTCCTAATTGCCAAAAAACCAAAAAGCTAGTTAATAAGATTTTGAATACTCAATACTAAAAACAAAACAAAACACAATTAAATAAGGGATTATGGAACAGGATAAAGACATTTTGCTAGATATCCAGAATAGTCTAGATTCATGTTGGAATACACTAAAGCCCATGGTCCTGAACACATTCCCAAGACGTGCATGTGTGCTCTCCTTTCTCCCCAGTTTCTTTAGTTGTCCTTTGTGTGCTGAGGACTCACCAGTGCAACCTCTAGAATGGGCTTCTCTCTAAAACTCCATTGATGGTATCCAACTGCCTATGCGGCATTTTCCCTGAATGCTTTTTGCCCGTCACAGGGTCACATTGGAACTCCTGATCCCCCTTCTCCCCAAGTTGATGCTTCCTGCTGTCCTCTCATTTCAGGGGAATGGTGCCACTTGGATGTATTTGCTTAAACTATGAACTCAAGACAGCCTTAGTCTCTCACCTCTTAATTTAATATATTCACAAATCCAGTCCTTTGTATCTTTAAAATATATCTTAAATCTTCCTCCATTAGAGATTAGATACATGCTCAATCATAATCCCTAAGGACAATCCCAAGTACCATATCATGAATACTGAAATTCTGATACACCCAAATCTCTAAAGTCCAACCCTCCCCCATCCATTTATTTTTTCTTTTTGAGATGGGATCTTTCTATGTTCCCCAGGCTGACCTCGAGCTCGTGGTCTCAAGCCATCCTTCTGCCTTAGTCACCTGAGTAGCTGGGACTACAAGCATGCACCACCATGCCGGGCAAAAGTTTAAAATCCCGAAAGATTAAAATTCCAAATGTGGAAGTCATGAAAATCAAAATCTTGAAAATCATAATTCTTATTTGAAGAAGAATATGAGAAGGATAGAAAGTCAAATTCTGGAGAAGAGATTGGCCATGCCTTATGGCAACAAGGAGAACTTCATTTGCAAAATGCATCCTTTGGGGCTGGGGTTGTGGCTCAGTGGCAGAGCACTTGCCTAACATGTGGGTTTGATCCTCAGCACCACATACAAATAAATACATAAAAATAAAGATCCATTAACAACATATATATGTATATGTATACACACACACACACACACGCACACACACATACACACACACACACATACATATATATATATATATATATATATATATATATATATATATATCCTTTGTTCTCATTGACATTTCTTTTAGCTGATAAAATTCAAGACAATTTTAATTTATTAAAATTGCCTTTGCCCCCACCCCCCAAAAAACAGTGTTATTGACTTGTTCAAATATAATTTAATACAAGTTGATAACCAACTCATCTTTGGTGAAATTCTGGATCAGCTGATAGTATTTGGCATAAGCTATTTCACTGGTTTCATTGGAGTCCAAGAAGACTTTTTGCCATAGTGGAGGATGTGGAGATGAACGTCTTTTGGTCTGAGCAGATTCATGGCTATGACTCTGGCAAGAAAAGGCCCTGTGATGATTTGCTACCTATTTATTTATTTATTTTTGTACTCGGTATTGAACCCAGAGGTGCTTCAGCACCTAGCTCCATCCCCAGGCTTTTTATTTTTTATTTTGAGATAGATTTCAATCTTGAGATCCTCCTGCCTCAGCCTCACAAGTAGCTGGAATTATAGGTGTGTGCCACTGTGTCTGGCTAGTTTTTGACCCAAAAGACTTTGGTTATCCATTATGGTATTGCAGATGATTGACATTATAAAGCTGGGTGCCCACAATTACAAACATCCGTGATATGTATTTCTAGAGTTCCCTTTTTGGTCTATTTCTTTATGAATATGTATCATCTGCTCACAACCATTTTACTTGTCTAAGTGTTGTTAATATTCCTGAGTGTTCATGTTGCAAAAATACATGTTATTATCACCTATTAATTATGTAAAGAGACCTATGAGGTGTTCTGTCATGTTTTTATGTTTCTCAAAGAAATCTTTTTCAAACATAAATGTTTTTTAAAGAATTTCTGATTTTTAGATTTTTTTCCAGAAGTGTATTTTTGGGATTTTAATTTCTCAGGATTTTAGACTTCAGCGATTTTGATATTTTAGTGTTTCAACATTCAGGATGATCAGTGTCCAGGATTGTGTCTGTTAGGATTATGTTCCAAACTCTCAGGGGACGAGGTGGAGATGTGATTAACTAAGCAAACCTACATATGCATTGGACAACTTGTTACTTGGTATGTGCACAGCTTTGTAATTCAAGATCTAATAAAGTAAAAAGGTAAAAGAGAGAGAAAAAGTCACTTTGACATTGAGTCATGAAAGTGCTTCTACTCGCCTTTCAGTGCCACATTTCTGAGAACAGTTTCTGACTGGAGTAATAAATTGTGCTTGAAAAAGAGAAACCGAGGAGAGGGCAAGGTCACCACTGAAATGGAAAACCAAGTGACACTTGGCTTGAAAACTTTGAGAATCACTGGTATTGCCTGCTCAGGTTGAGTGAAACAAATCACTTCCCAAACCAAATGTAAAATTTCTTTGAGGTGCTGCAGGGAACTTGCTCTCCTTTCTTTCTTCCCTATCTTTCCCCCTCTGATTCTCTTCCTTCCTTCCCTCTTTTCTGTCCTGCCTTTAACTCCTGCATCTGGCATCTACCTTCCCTGTCTGAAAGGCTCTCTGTAAAAACCATCTATACCCTTATGGAACTGAAGTATAAGTCTCAAGAGATTAGTCACTTTTCGGAATACTTGTACCGGAAGCTCCTGTCTCTAGAACTTAGATAATGGATTAGCTTACTCTGTTCTGGTGGTCTGTGCCCCTAAAACTCCTTCTAGTGTCTATAATAGTATTCAAAAGCAATTTAAATTTTCTCAGTGCATATCACCTTGACAAACATTTGTGGATGTTTGGCATTAACCAAACTCCAAATATAAACAAGAATTAAGCAAGGAGCACCTGTCTGGAGATGGAAATAGGTACTTAAAAATTCAGACCCACAAAATGGCTAGTTCTGCAGCAGTACCAAGTGCTGAGGGTGCTTAGTGAGAGGAATAATTGTTCTGCCTGGAAAGGGGGCTTCCTCAACATGGCCATTGTGCAGGTCTCTAAGGATGTTAGAGCTCTTAGGTCTCTAAGAGTTCCTTCTGGGAGGCTGGGAACAGGGGCTGGGAGAGAGTAGGGGAATGGCAACATGGAAGGGAAATCTGATCAAAGAAAGAGCATTTCACAATTTTACAAGGTAAAAGAAAAATTTCCTAGAAACATGGAATAATTCTGTGTTTTAAAAGCACACACATAGAGCCTCTGAGCTAGCTGGGAGCAGACAGGAAAGCTGAATTGTGCAAGGCTGATTGACGGTGGTGTTGGACTCTGCCCTGTATGTGGTGAGGTTCAATTGTAGGCTTGCCCCACAAAGAGTGGTCCCTGGACCAGCAGCACTGGCATTCCCTGGGGATTTTTGAGAAGGCTGATTCTACCCCAGACCCACTTTATCCGAATCCACACTTTGATATTATCCTTTGATATTCTTCTATGTGCACTTTAAAGTTTGAGGATCACAGTACTAGATTAATGGTATGAGTAAACATGTTAAGAACAGCACTCTAGCCATGATCCTAAGAACAGACCGGAGGGAGCAGAAACAGGGTTAAGAAGACCTGAGGAAGCCATGGCTATGTTCCTACTTAGAAAAACCACAGTTAGTACTCACCACCAATGGCCAAGCCCTTTGGCACCGTGCAATGCTATTATAAAACAGAGCTTTAACTTGGAATTTTAACAATGGGTTTCCATTGTTAAATGCCTTTAAGATCCCTAACTAATAGTATACATTTTTGAGCCTTGTAATTATTAAATGAAAGTGTGCACATGAAAAACCTAACTAATAAGTACCACTCATGTCCTAAGTCCTCAATAAATGGAAATTTTTTATTGTTACTATTAGAATCAACAAGGATCTGATTTTCTTTAAGTGGTTTACAAATGACAAGTCTCCTCAATCCACTTTTTAAATGATTCTTAGGCAATGAATGTAGTAATTAAGAGAGTGCTACCATCTAAGATCGATTCCTTATTGGTTTCATAGTACTCCTGCCAATCTATTTCAACTCAATTCAGTTCAATTCATTATTAAAAACCTTTTGATTGTAAAGTGCTTCACAAAGTGTCCATAGTTTGGTTTAGGTTTCACTATGACCCAGGGGTTTAGGTTGCAGTCATCCCCATTTTATATAGCAATAAACTCAGACCAAGAAAATTTCAGTTATTTGCCAAAGATCACACCATTCGTGATCAGAATGTGTGACTACAAATTATCTTTGTTTCTGGTTTAGTTCCCTAGCCATATAGTCCAGCTGGTAATGCTGACTTGTCTCAAAAAGGCAGGACTAACAACCCAATGAAGTGGTGACTGTAAATTTGTGACAGCTGGTATAGAACAAAACAAAATCAACATCTGTCTGTTTTAGTAAATGTTTCTAGAATAGTACCTGAAGCTTAGTAGTGCTGAAAATGTTTGTTGAGTGAATATGAAAATGCTCTGCAAAGCATAATAATAGCCCTTGAATTTTAAGGCATGGTTTCATATAATCTGAAAATAATCTTCCTTTTTTAATGTTAGTTCCCTTATATTTTTGAGTAGGGATCAGTATTTATAAAACCTTTAACATTAGTAATTACAATGAGAGAGCAATTATATTCTCGGTGATAGTGCTTGCTAAAGAGTCTGTACATCCATTTCTAGATAAATTCAAGTGTTATTGCTATTGAAGAGGATAAGAATATGCCACCCCCCAAAATTCCACTTTAGGATATAGATTATTTCAAGCTGAAAGCTATTGAGAATCAACAGATACAGAAAGAAACCTTCTTGGGGCTTCCTTTATCTGACTAAGAACAGAAACGTGTGAGAAATTTGGACTGCCATAAATCCTCTCTCCTGGGAGTTTTATAGCCTTGAAGAAGATGGAAAGTCAGCACTGAGATGGGCCGGCACAAATTTTACTCAAAACCTTTATCTTCCATTAGTTTCCCCATATATTTACCTTGCCACCGTCCACCACTCCGAGAAGTTCAACACCTGTTTCCTTTGTTTTATCATTTCTCCACACAAACTCATTATCATTTGTTAAAACAGTATATAAACCTCTGGTTCTGACCACCTCTTTGGAGTTTTCATTTCACAAAAAACACATGATATAATCATTTTCTCCTGTTAATTTACCTTTTGTCAGTTCACTTTGCAGGGCCCTGGCCACAGAACCTAAGAGGGCAGGGGAAATTTTTTTTCTTTTCATTACTGTAATAGAGTCCTAAAAACCCAATGAATATAAATCAGATAATGCATATCATATATAAAATAACTTTGATGTAACCTACTTCATTTTTATAATCTCATTTTCATTTTTATTATTTATATTCACTTTGGATTTGCCCCGTGCCCTCCTGTTTTCAGACTTGAGTCTTTCTCTCTTACCTGATGATGGGGATTCTGTTATTTGCCCTAACCCTCTAAGTGCTCATGCCAGCCAGCTCTAGTGGTGCTGGTGAATGCTCTCTCTTACTCCATCCTGTGCTTCTTACCCTGTCTTATTTTGTCTCTTGTGTCCACAAAGATCAGAGCTGGTGATTTCTGCCTGAGAGCAGTATGATTTCTGCTTCTAACTACTCCTATTTTTGAAAGCTTTGTGGTGGTTTTATCTCAGTCAAATTCCTGTTTAAATTTCCCACTGAGCAGAGTCACCCCACCTGGGGCAGCAGGCGGGCCATGGTGGTCCAGAGAATTTCATGTTCCTTTGCAAAGTGTTTCTGTGGGGCCCTGGGTGTCGAGATTGGCAGGTGAACAGCCTGACTAAGGTTGATCTTGCAGGAAAGGGAATGTGAATGATGGAAGACACCTGCCTTGTTCAGGACCCTGCAGTACAAAAAGGCTTCATCAGTTTTAGACTTGCCTGGAGTTGCTCATGCAGTCAGGGCACTGGGAGACCCCCACTGGAGGAAGAAGCCATTTAACAATGTTAAATATGAGGGGAAAACTGCCAATGGGATAGTGAGTGGAACAATATCAGAGTTTATTTGCCATTGATTTTGGCAAGACATTTCTCAATTTGAGTCAGTTACCAGTGAAACTTAAATTGTGATAGTTTTTATATTTCCTCTTTCAAAATGAGAAGTCTGGTTTTAATAATTTTATGAAAAATGGTGAAGTTGCTTTGTAATAAGTATCAACTGACAGAAACCCATTTGATAAGTCTGATTTCATGAATCCCTAAGGTTTTTTAAACTATACCTACCTATCTTTGACCTAATCAGATATTTTGCAGGAAAGACTCACAAAGTCTGGAAAGCAACATCTCACTTAATATCACTGGGTAAAAGGGATTGCAGAAAAGGTGTACCACTTAAGCCTATTCACAGTAATTTGAATAAGGAAGTTTCATATGTAGAATTAATTCCAGGAACTTTACCAAGAAAACAATTCAAAACATATTCTATGGCTATGAGAGAGTAGGTAAATGGCTTTGAGAGAGTAGGTAAATGGCTTTGAGAGAGTACCCAAAGAGAGACAAACTCAGGAGAGTGCCCTTCCCCAAGGGTGGTATTCAGACCTCATTGCAGGTGTGGATATAGTTCACTGAATGATGGAGAAATTCCCCGGGTTGTATGGATAGACCTAGACTAACAGGAAGCTACTTGCCAAGGTACCAATAAAATTTTCTGGGAAGGTATCTTTAGAGGAGTGCTGTTATAATTTGGATCTGTAATGTCTCCCAAAAGATCATGTTTTTAAGGCTTGATCTCCAACTGGTGGTACTATTGGGAGGTGGTGGAGAATATAGGAGGTGGTGTCTATTCACAGGATCTACACACAGGAGGTGGGACCCTGGGGGCATGTCCTTTAAGGGTATATCTTATCTGTGGCCTCCTCCTCCCCCTTTTTCTGTTTCCCAGCTGCTGTGAGGTGAGCAACTTTGCTCTTCTGAGCCCTTCTGCCATGATTAGCCCCACCACAGACCCAGAAACAAAGGAGCCCGCTGACCATACATTGAAACCTGTGAAACTGTGAGCCAAAATAAATCCTCCCCGAGGCAGGGTAATGGAATTGAGTCAATAATTTATATACATAATAAGTAACATTGAGACTCAATTCTTCTACCTTCCAGTGTGCATCCCTTTACTATACTTTACAAATTCTTATTGTTTTTCTTCTTAAATTGCATATCAAGAGACAACAATTATAGTATAGTTTTGGTACATATTGATTAACAAAGGAAGGAAATGTAAGATGTAGAACTTACTTTAAGTTTTAAAACAATGTCTGGTTTGAATATTTTGGGCAATGATCAAAATTTAGCCCCATATAACTGGGGCAAATTCTATATTCACCAAAGATATACCAGAAAACAATTAATTGTGAAATTAATCCCCCACATTTCTCTCTCAATATCACATCAAAGCAAGATGAAGGATTTGGAGGGAAAATAATCTTGTGAATTTATGAAGATCTATGTCATCTAATACAATAGAACTAGTCACATGTAGCTTTCAAGCACTTGATATATGGCAAATACAATTAAGAAAATGATTTTTAATTCAATTTTAATTTATTTAGATTTAAAATTTAAAAGTTATATTTAGTTCAGTTATTGGAAAACTTTTAGTGTGTTTGGAACAACTTAGAGGACTGTATGGAAGCTTTATGCCTGTCTTAAAGCAGGTGTATTTTGTTTCTGCTCTCAGTCAATTGGCTGTGTTAGGGAGGAATAGCTTGTCCTCCACCCTTTTAGGTTTAGTGATTAAGGGTCTGCAAATTAAGCTGACAAAAAGACAGATTAGCAAGAGAAAAAGATAGATTTTCATTCATGTACATAACATGAAAGTTCACAGAAAAATGTGACTCATGGAGATAGAATTTGGGGTTTGTATAGAATTTTAATAGGGGTGGGGTGAGGAAGAAAGGTATTTACAGGAAAACAAGTGATTTCTTAATGGGGTCAGAAGGAGAAAAGGCACTTATGGGAAAACAAGTGACTTTTAGGAAAGATAAATGGGTCCTTGGAGAAGGGATGGGAAATGTAATAGTTTTGTGACAATGTCTATTTAGGAAGTTTGGTTTGTTTGTTTGTTTTAATGTTGGTACAGAGCTCTAAGGAAAGGAGTTGATCTACCCTGGTTTCAGAACTTCTAGGTGGGTTTTATAACAGCTAAATCAAATTATTTTGAGAAGCTCTGGTTTTAGATAGGTAAGAGGAGTTCAGAAAAATTATTTTTCTATATCTGTTGATTCTCAAATGCCTTCATCCTAGAACAAATTTTATGACCTTGTGGTGTATTCTGAACACCTTCAACTGCAACTGAGTTACTTGATCACAAGACAGACTCTAATCATGAGGAAAAAAGAAACAGTGTGGGGCACAACTAAGTAGGATCTGTATCAGGAGGTTTGGGCAGGACTGAAATCCTGAATGTGGATGAGAGCAGGCACGGTCTAAGTTAATTAGTTAATGCTATTTCTTTGGAAATCATGATTGGTTTAGTGATGGGGGTGTGACCTAAGATGATCCAATCAGAGTGAACCTCAGTACTTTTGCAGAGGATGCTGGGACAGGCTCTGTCCCTGAGGTAGTGATATGAGGTTCAGAGCTACAATATATACGAGGAGAGCCTGGATTATTGGGATTCATGGTCAGGTTCCTTCAGAGGACACAGAACCAAGTCATCAATCCTGGTGACAATTTGAGGTCTAGATACAGACCGATTTGAATCTAGGTCATATAGTTGTGTGACTTAATACATTTTCTTTTAACCTAGGCCAGTTGAAGTTGCATTTTTTGTTGCTTGCAACCATTAGAATTCTAATTACTACATATGGTATACTACTGTGAGTGGGTTCTTCAGTTTTCAAGCCAAGTCCTATTCAAGTTATCTTTGGGAAATGAAGGTGGATTACAAAGAGGTATCTGGAATGAAAGTAGAATCCATCAAAGAAAAACTCTAGGAACCAGTTGCTCTCTTCAGCTTCTCAATGTCCTGTGGTCTTGTTCTTCTTGTATCTCTGCTCCCTGTGGACATCTTCTCCATGAGTTATATTTTTGATTTGCACTCAGTCATTATATTAAGGTAATAATATAACCACAGTGAATGGATTATATTTATTTTATATAGTTCATTCTAGTATCATTTTGGTTTATTGTCCTTGATTTTAATTTTTAACATATTATTAAAAATAGCATTAAAATGAGCCAGGATGGCTTTGGTTAACCTTCACCAAAACTTTGTCTTTGAAAATTTTGGCAAAGTTTTGTCTAGTAAAATGTGAGATGCAAGTACATTGAACTGGTATCATTTTAAACCATCGTTAAATTTGAAAGAAACCCATCATACCCTCTTTTGCTTTCTTAGGTTCCTTCTTGGTGCAATATAATTAACACCCTTCCCTCAAGGAAGTTATTTAGGATGCTTATTTATAAAATACAGTAGGCACTTTAGCTTGGGATGACTATAGCTAACCTTTGTTCTGACTGGCTATGGAGACATATTTCAGGATTGTTTTTGCTGGCCATTTGATCTACTAGCAAGTTGTGCTATGGGTTGAGTCTTGAGAGGCACAAAGTTATCACAAGGGTATTGAGAAATCTAAAGAATTATAGGTGAAGTATGTGAAATAAGTGCAGAAAATAGTGGCTGAGAACTGGCATAGAATCTATAGAGAACATTTTGAATTTTGTATTTTATTGTGTTGTATAAATCTATAAGTCTTTATTTTGTTAAAAATATATAATAACTGTTATAATTTACAGTGATTCTAGTTGTATGACTTTAATAATATTTAGTGCCTGTTTTAACTCTCCAAAATGTTTCTGTTTGGATGGTAAGTTACATGGTCACCCTTATTGTAAGGTTCTTTTTATATTGGTCTTCTGCTCTAGCTCTCTCTGTTAACTGGCTCATTTCCTTTTCTCTCCCCGCCCCTTTACTAAGATTCCTGAGACAATCTAATTGGTCAAGCTTGTGGAGATGACAGATCATTTGTTATTGGTTAGCTAATGAGTCTATTGCTTTAGAACCAAACACTAGTCTATTGCTCTAGGTCCAATAAGCTGTGATGAGATTGTATAGAGTGGGAGTGGGGGTGAGAGTGGGGGTATCCCATGATGGAAAATACCTCTGTATACATAGCAGGCAACTTGATTTTGAAGTGGGTCTGGGCACTTATTCTTATTCAAAGCACTTGAAAATAACTGTCAAAATGAGCCACTAAGTCTAATATAAGTGAAAAATTGCTGTTTGAAAATGGAAGCAATATAAGCCCTGGGAGGTCTTCACAGTTGGGTCATCAACATCTATAAAAGTGATTGATCCAGGTAATAGATGTTCATTCAATATATATTAAATAAATATCAATTTCTGGTGTTGGATTCAGAAACAAGAAAATGTTATTTAGCCTGGAGGAGCTGGGAGCAGTCTTTGATGGTGTTTTGTTGTTCTGTTGAGCAACAGCAAGGAATATGGAAAATGCAATAGCAAGGGCATGTGGCAGCTGGCTGAGAGCTAGGTGCCGTGGGATCAGAAAAACTGTCATCCATGTCTTATTCTTTCTCTTAGGTGAGTCACACAAAACTGAAAACAGCAAAATGGTTTGTTGTAAGCTTTCCATAATCTAATTTTGAAGCCTAAACTCCCCCAGACTCTCCATCATCTTGCCCCTCCTCGTGGCCAACTGTCTCTCACTCTTCCTGTCAGCCTCCCTCTAGACCAGCCCACTTAACTACAGATGGTGCCTAACTTAGGATGTTTTGACTTATTTTTCCACTTCAAGATGGTATGACTGCATGCCCACACAAACACTCTAGTTTCTCACTTTCAGCACAGCATTCAATATATTTCCACAGATACCAAATAATTTCTTGTAAAATAAGCTTGGCATCAGATCATTAGCCAACTCTAGGTTAAGGTAAGTATCTTGACCATGTTTAAGGAGGGTTAGGCTAAGCTATGATGATTAGTAAGGCAGACCTATTAAAGGTATTTCCAAGTTATGATATTTTCAATTTATGAGTATCCCCATCATAAGTTGAGGATCTTCTTTATTCACAGTCTCCCAAACAAGCCATAATTTTCCATGTTCCTTGTTATTGACTCTGTCAGAAGGTTCTTTCTCTCTTCCCACTTGGTGAACTCATTCAGTCCTTGAGATTTACCTCTTGTATTGGCTTATTATGATTGCCGCACAACAAATTCCCACAAACTTAGTAGCTTAAAATAATACTCATTTATTATATCACATCTTCTGTGGTTAGTCATCTGGGCATGGCTCAGCTGGGTGTTCACTGGGGTCTCCAAGGCTTCAGTTAAGGCATTGGGTGGGCTGCAGTCCCCTATCATTGGATGGTGGGCAGGCAAATGTTTGAGTCACTTTATACTTGCCTGAGGTTTAATCCTCTTGTGTCCCAGATTAATATGAGGAAAGACTACTTTAAGACAACCCACGTGCAGCAGGAATGGAAATCTGTCTCCTTTGTTTCTTATGCCACTTAACTGAAGTGCAAATGTGCAGTTTCAGCAAACACCCTATTGATTTCAACCTTTCAAGAATCCACTTACCTTTCTAACTTCAGGACTTCTTCTAGAATTTGGAATATCTTTTTAGTTGTCAAAATAAACTCTTAACTTGGCATGATTCTTTTTCATATTTTATTCAACATTTTGCACTGCTTTTAGTAGAAATGTGCCTTAGTCTATTTCCTGTTGCTATAACTAAATACAAAGAGACACTAATTTACAAGGAATAGGTAGATGTTTATTTGGCTCATGGCTCTAGATGCTAGGAAACCCAAGAGTGTGGCACCCACAACTTCTCAGCATCTGGTGAGGGCCTCATGTTGCATCTTAACATGGCAGAGGGTATCACATGGGGAGACAGAGTGAGTGTGCTAGCTCAGGTCTCTCTTCTTCTTCTTCTAAAGCCATTAAAGCCATCAGGGTGGTCCTTCCCTCATGGCTTAATTTAATCTTTGTTACCCCTCCCAGGCCCAACCTCCAGATGCCATCAACGTTTGAAGATTATGTTTGCAACACATGAACTCTTGAGGGATACATTACAACAATAGCAAAGAGCTAGTCAGAATAAACAAGTTCACTTACTAGAAAAGAAGGAATCTCTTCCATAAGCCATTATATTGCATACCAATATGGCAAATATTGGTGTGGACCTCTCCTTTTCAATTTGGACTCATTACCTGGGTGATCTTATCCATGTTCATCTTTATTATATATGCTGCATATATACAGTGTGTGTATAAATGTATATGTGAGTATGTGGGTTTGTATACATATGTATACATATATATATACACACACACACATATGCCTATATGTGTTTATGTGTGTGTATGTGTGTGAGTGAGTGTATCCCTGGAAGTTGCCATATATGTATATGCATATATATATGCACATGTGTATATATATGTGTATACATATACACATAAAAAAGTGTGGATGTATGTGTTTGTGTATGTTTACTCCACATCTTTATTTGGATACTTAATAGATCCCTCAATCCCAGCACAGACCCGTCCCACCATTCCTTCCACCCTTATCCTCCCTACCTTGAATGCTCACTCCATCATGCAAAAGACTTGCTGGTTTCTAAATCCCATGTTACTACTTATCTTCAGATCTTCACACACTCTCTCCACCTTCTTGTTCATGTAACTCCTATTTGTTTTTTTTTTTCTTTTCAAAATTCTATTGAGGAACCACATGCTCCAAGAATCTTTCATTGACCAAACCATGTATCCATTTGGGTTGGATGCCCTCTGCTAATCTGCAGCATGTTGTGCATGAATCTACCGCTGCATTGAGAATACTGAAAACACCTGGTTTTCTTGTCTGTAGTCCTCCAATAGCTGAGAAATATCTTAGGGGAGCTAGACCAACTTAATTATTATTATTTCTTGCACAGTATTCAACACATGACATTAACAAACTTATTTAAACTAATGATTGAATGGTAACCAAAGAACAATTAAAAACCAATTAAAACAAGATGTTCTAAAAGTTGTCAACATAGCAATTCTATTTTGATAAGTTTATAGTCTCTCTGGAAACCCTTTTGAAGGAGACAAATAATATGGCTGCTTCCAGATGTCTGCAAGTAATTTTTTTAATAGTTTCCCCTCTTCCTTGACAAACCTCTCTAAGGTTTAATCTGTAGTGCAGAGAAAAAATAAAAACCCAAACCTAGCAGACAGGAAGGATCGTAAATAACTTGTTTATACCTAGGCAATGTGAAAGGCATTATTTGTGACTTCCACTCTTCATCCTATCATTTCCAAAGACAAACAATTGGCTTGACAAATAGAATAATCACTGTCTTTCCTGTGGCCCCTTGGATAATGTGAGGGGGTAATCCATAGGCCTCGAGAGCTTATCTCCCCATCATCTCCTCTATCAACTTCAGCATTGCCTCTGCTGATCTTCGAAAGGGAAGCCTCAAAGGACACCATAGATCATAAGACTCTACCACGTGCTTTATACAAGCAATTACTGAAAACATTGATAAAGGGCTTTCTTTATAGGAAAAAATATATCATTTAATACATGATGTTTATCCTAGCTAAATGAAGTGTCTCCAAACACAGTGTTTGTGACTTACGGAGGAGGGGAAGGAAGCAATACAGGAAAGAAAGTCAGGAGTATTCATTTGAAGAGATGTTGAATCCAGGAAGAAAGTGAGCAAATCAGTTGGAGTGAAGGAGTAGATGTTTGGTGCTCTTCTCTGCTTTCTTCCCAACTTTCTTCCTATGTCTAGGGGTCACAAACACTGGCTTTATTGAGTCACTACTTCTTGGAAAAAAAAATCACATAAAAACAAAACAAAAACAAAAACCAAGAGAACCAAAAAGGCAAATTTATTTCTTGTCAACAAAGGCCCTCAGGGCAGCCAGAAAAATGTTGGAAAGAAACTTGTCCAACCCATTTTGTATGTGCCTCAGAAGATTTGAAAATATGATCATTAAATTACTTAGTGGATGAGTTGAAAAATATTCACCCTGGCAATCCTGGTTTTCAGTGATCGTATTAGTCAGGATAAGCTATTCTAATAATCCCCAAGCTCAGTGCTTAAGATAATGAACATGTATTTCTCACACTTTACCTCTAATCTAGATCGGAGATGGAAGAAAGAGTTGGAAAGATTTAGTCACTACAGGATGCAGGCTGACAATGAAGTTTTTCTCACATGTGCTTCTTAGCCACCACATCAGGAAAAAGAGAACTTGGCTGGTGATTCAAGCTATTAAGCAACTAATAGGCAGGTAGAATATGTAGCATGGATACTCTGAGAAAAGGGATGATTCACATCCCAGGTGGGACGGGGTAGGATGGCATCAGATTTCATCATGCTTTTCAGAACACCCTGCAATTTAAAACTATTCCAAGAATTTCCCATTTAGGATTTTCAGAACATGGTTGACTGAGCGTTACTAAAATTGTGAAAATCGAAGCCACAAATATGGGAGGACTACTGTATTTACATGTGGAAGGAAAGAGAATCTGTGACAGACACAACCTCACATCACTCCCAGTGAGTTGCCACATATAATCCTTATCCCTGAGGCATACATGTGAGATCTGTGACTTGCTTTTAGCCAGTAAGATTTGTTAAAGGTGATAAGATGATAACTTCCTTAATTTAGCTTTTATATAAGACTCCACCTTACCAGATTAGAATGGAAGATTCTCCGACTGGTTTTGAAGAAGAAAGTCACCATGTGGTGAGAGGTCTGTGTGGGCACCACATGGCAGGGACCAACCAACTTCTAAGTTCTGAGAGTGGCCCCAGCTGACAGAGAAAAGAACAAGAACTTCAGTCCTACCACCACAAAGAACTGAATTTTGCTAAAAACGTCATGAACCTGGAAGATACCCTGAGCCAACTCCTTAACTGAAGCCTTGGAGAACCAAATGAAAACCTAGCTAAGCCACGTCCAGATGCCTAACCATAGAAGGTGTGACATAATAAACGAATATTGTTTTAAGCTACTAAGTTTGTGGGAATTTGTTATGCAGCAATAATATAAGAATATATCTCCTGTGACCTAACTTCCTTCCATTAGGCCCAACTGCCTAAAAGCACCAGATCTGAATAGGGTCACAGGTTGGGGACCAAACCTTCCACACTTTGAGGGACAGTCCAATTCTAAGCTATAGCAATAGGAAAACTCTATAGGAGACAGAGAAATTGGATGTGATAGAAAGAGATATAGCATAAAAATATACACATTTTTTAAAGGTGAAATAATTGAGAACACATTTGTATGTTGGTAGAATTACTCAGTAAAAGGGGCACAGTTGATGATTCAGGATGGAGAGGGAATCATTGCTTGAGAGACGTGGTTGAGTGGGTAAGAGGGTGAACAACCCATCACTTAAGTGGAAGTATGAGCCTAGGAGATGAGCCAGGACAACATCCTGGTAACAGGAGGGCAGGCAGACAGCCAGGCTCAGATGGGGCGGATTGTCAGACATGGTGATGGGATGGTGTAGATGCTGTCTTTTGTTTGTTTCTGTTTTTCAGGGAATAGAAACAATCTGATAGGAGGCTGGGAGGTGGTAGAGGTTTGCCAGGGAGGAGAAAGTGTAATGTGGGATAATGAGGTGAAGAAATATAGCAGGATGGCCAGGGCCCACACAATGGTCTTGCTTTAAATTAGTAGCTGTGGGTTTAAGTCAGTATGTTGGTGAGCTTGTCCCAGCCCTGGTTAACTGTGAGGGTGCAGGTACAGAGCATGCACAGAAGTGGGCTTAGCTGAGAGAAGCAAAGAGTTGAGAGAATTGACAAGGGACTGATTAGATGACCATAGAATCCAAGCTGGGTAAAGAAAGAAGGCCCAGAGACAAGGAAGTGGATCAGTGGATGAAAAAGTTTCTGAGATTCTGTAGTACTGTGAAATTTATTGGAAAGATCACAGTTCTCCTTTTTAGCATTTCCGGTGCTGATGCACCCAAATTACAGGGTACAATTACCATGGCTTGCCTCTCACCCACTTCTGAAGCCTTCTTTTCTACTACTCTCCTCATCAGTCCTCTTTAGCCATGCTGGTCAACTCTCACTCTTCCTTGAACACTCTAGATAAGCTTCAGTCTTGAGTCCTTCATATGTGCTTCATATTCTTTCGGCACACTCATCTTCCACATATCTGCCTGGCTTGGTTCCATGCCACTCAAGTCATTGCAAAAATATCTTCTGTGTACATGTGTGGCTAATACCATTTTAACACTCCTCTAATACTTCCCAACCCCCTTTCCTGCTTCATTTTTTCCTTATAGCATTTATCAAACATTAGATGCTGTGCATATTGTCTACCATCTCCCTCTATGTGAGGAAGTTCAATAAGGGTGCAGTGTTTTTTTTTTTTTTAGCTATTTTTATCATTCCTATCTCACCAACATCTTGAATAGTGTCTGGCACATAGTAGTTTGCTGAATGGATGTATGGATGAAATCCAGGGATGGTGCAAAGAATGTGTGCGGCTTGAAACTGAGCTTAGAGAAGAAGAGTGGTTGTAGATAATGCATGCCAGTCTCAAGTAAGACATTGTGAGCACATGGCAGAAATATGGGAAAAGCAAATCAACAGAGAGGATGTCAAAAGAATTGTGAGGCGAGTGAGGGTTACATCTAAGAATTTCATAGTTATGTTGAGTAGGGTTAGAGAATGACCAGGAATGACGAAGTAAAACATGGGGACATGAAATCCATTGTTGACTTCAGGGGGAGAATGATATGCTATGTAATGGTCAGGCTTTAAGGCTGGAGTTTCTAGGGAAGAGAAAAGGAAGCTGGCTTAGGCACACATGCCTCCCTAGAGAAATGTTTTGAAGTCAACGCTATAGTTCCTCCTTATTGGAAAAGGAAGAAACTGAGACCCAGAAGGGTCAGTAATATGCTCCATCACCCTGCCAGGGCAGATTCCAGAATCCACTAAAAAACATCAAACTATTCTGTCCTGCCAAGACCTGGACCAGTGTCAGGAATATGGTGGGCTCAATAAGGAGTTCACAGGTAAATGACTTTTATTCTAAATCACATCTATCTGTTGCTAAAAGCGAAATCTTTTGGGAAAAATAATAAAAAAAAGAGAGAGAATGTGCATCACTCCTGAAGGAATAATAAGACATCAACACTTACTGATTATCTGTGAGTAACAATTTCATGAGCTTATAAAAGATATCATTCTTATGATGTGGGTATTCTTATTTCTGTTTCTGCAGATGAGGTTATTGAGATTCAAAGAAGTTGCTGCATGTCACAGAGATAACAAGAGGCAGGACTTGTAATTTAAAATCGGTACAGTTTTGATATAACAACCAATGACATGATAATTATATATTCTATTTGTTCCAGAATGATGAATATATTCCGATTACAGCATATAGAGACCATGTGAATGTTAAGAACATTCAGATGATGATTAGATAATTTAATTCCAAAATATAATTCCTGAGCAGGCTTGAGAATAAATGCACCGCTTTCTAAGATGGTGACATTGAAGGAAAGGGTGCTCATTTGGATAGTCTTTTTTAATCAACAAAAAGAAAAACATTTGTGGCTTCAGATCACATCTTTCTATTTATATTACTGTACACAGATGACTATGTTTGGAAAGATCAGTTCTTAAAACTCCTCTTTCCACTTAGCAGTTACTTCAATGCTTTATACATGCAAAATAAAATGTATTTCAATTACTTTGAGTATTTTGTTTTGAAGTGTTTTCCTTTCTTTTTTGTTTCCTTTAAACAAATTCTTGCAGTTCATTTTATTAAACTCAGAAAACCCTTCTCATTCTATCTTCACATCATTCAGTTTCAAGTTCTTCAAAGTTGGCAGGCATGGGAGAGGTCTTTACCATACTGGTGAGTCACATAAAGACAAATTTATTTACTTTGATTTTAAAAGACATCCCAGGGGGGAAATGTTTGGTTATTTATTATAGTCCTGACTCTAAATATGGTTTCTGACTTCAACATCCTGTCTTTTTTGACTGTACCTTCACATTTCAGTGCTCCTCCAGGGGGGTAGTTTGGCTCCTAGAACTATCTGTCCATCAAATCAGAGGAAGCTCTTGGAGTTGGAGCCTGAGCCCAGACACGTTCAAAAGATGTCTTTATCTAAGCTTTACGGAACAGGCAGTTCTTTCATTGTGCTATGGGCAGCTGCTTTGATACAGTAGGCACCTTGGACAGAGAAAACATAACTTACTCTTAGCTCTACTGTGCTTGGGTCTGGACAGCTCAATCTTTGGGCTGTGTGTCTTTCTAGATGAGATACATTCATAAGGCACTGGGATCGTGAAAGATGTAGGAGGCTGCACTGCACCATACAGGTGGGCACCAGGCCCACTGAGTGGCCATTCGGCTCTTCCAACAACTTTACAGATTCCTGCTTTCTTTGTTCTTATTACAGCATATTATCCATTGCCTTTAAAAATTCTATTGAGATGAAAGTCATTTAGAGTGTACAACTCCATGACACATTTTTGGACAAATGTATGTACCCATGAAACCACCATTACACTCATAAAACAGATGTCATCATATCCCTCAAAGGTTCTGCATGCTACTATGTAGTCCACCTTCTACCTTCACCTGTAGTCCTAGACAGCTATTGATCTGCTTTTTGTTTTTATAGATTAGGTGACATTTTTCTAGAAGTTTATATGAGTGGAATCATCCAGTGGGCACATTTTTGTGTCTAACTTCTTTCACGTAGGATAATGATGTAGAAATTAAGTGTGCCATATTTTCCTTATCTCTTTGATTTATTATTCCTTTGTTCTGCACTTTCTGCCATCTATGGATCATTTAAATTATCTTAAATTTTTGAATCCTATTAGAATTTATGGCCTGGATTTTCTATCTCTTCGCATTGTTTTTAGAGGTTTACCCAGAGATTAGGCTATGTATCTGGGCCATTTATCAATTTATGGCTTCTCAGTTCCAAATCTACTTCCCTGCACCCACTCACCTTGGTTTATGATGGTGGAGCTGAAACCTTTGCAGGCTGGCCAATTTTACGCTTTGCCAGTAGAGAGCACTAGAGGGTTGCAAGTCTAAGGCAAAGGCCAGGGCTTCTCTTCCTGGCTCTTGGATTCTTCTCCTTCTTCTGGTATGGCTGCCAGCATATCAGCATTCAGAAGGTTCTGAGGTACTCTTCAGAGAGTTCCTTTGCTATCTAAAAGGAAGACTAGTTCAGGCCCCCTGGCACTCTAGCAGCCCATACCCTATGGGCCAGCTCCAGCTGGCTTTCATTCTCTGGTGAGTTTCTGGGCCATCTTGTGGGCTACACCTACAGGCCACCTCTATTGCATATGGACCAGAGAATTTCTTTGCCTTTGGAAGAGACAGCATGTTCCTGTGGTGGTCATAGCATCTCCAGTGAAGTCCTAATCCCAGTCTTGAAGGCAGAAGCTTTTAGCAACTCTCTGTGTAATCTTTCTCAGTTCTAAAAATGGTAGCTGCTTTTTTGGGGTTTGCTATTCCTTAAAATCTAATTTTTACTTTTTACCAATAATAAACATTTTTTTTCTATTAAATTTTCTGTTCAGATGAAGAGTATGGTTTTGGTTTCCTGACTAGACCCTGACTGACACAGTATCCTTAGCCACATTGAATAGTTACAGCAATCAACATTGAATGTACAAACCAAAGAAGCTCGTTTAGCAGTATCCTTTATACTATAATTGTCATGTACATTGCCTCTACCTTGGTCAGAAACCCAACAAGGCAATGCTATATCTATTAACAGAAATAATGGGGAACATAACAGTTTTGTATTTATCGCTATATTTGCTATTTAGATTCTTTATTTCTCCATGAAGATCTGAATTTCTCACCAGCATCATTTCTTGTAAGATTGATGAATGCTCTCTAGCATTCCCTATGTAGTTGTGCTTATGTCTGAATCTCTTAGTTTTATGCCATCTGTACTAGTTTTCATGCTGCCTTCTTCCCTGAGACATGTTTCACTGGATATAGTACTCTGGATTGATGTGGTTGTGTCCCTTCATGGTTTCTGGTGAGAAGTTTGCAGTTGTTTGAGCCATTTTTTCTCTCAGCATGTGATCTCAGATGTTTTTCTCTAGTTGCTTTTGAGATTTTTATTTTTAATCTTTGATTTTTAGCAGTTTTACTATGACATGCCTAAGCATGATTTTACTTTTTGTGCTGTTTGTATTTGGCTGAACTTGTTGGATCTCTAAGTTTATCTTTTCTACCAAATCTGTGAGGGCTCTTCAAAGCAACTCTAGGTCCTAGGCCTCTTTAGAGTTGAGGCAAATTGTGGGAAGAACATTCATTGGAAGTGGTGCCAGCCATTATTTCTTAAATATTTGCATGCCTTATTCCCTTTCTCCTCTCTTTCTGGAAGTAGGTGAGATTGCCCTTCAAATTCATTATTTTTTTCTCAATCTTTCTGTTCTTTAATTTAATATTTTATTCATGTTTTTAAACTTAAAGGTCTTCAACTCCTTCACGTCCATTCTGACCTTAAGTCCATCAAATGGATATGTAATTTTCAGATGTATATTGTATTTCTGTTAAAAAGTTTCCATTGGGGGCCTGGGGATGTGGCTCAAGCGGTAGCATGGGTACTACATACAAACAAAGATGTTGTGTCCGCCGAAAACTAAAAAATAAATATAAAAAAAAAATTCTCTCTCTCTCTCAAAAAAAAAAAAAAAAAGTTTACATTGGGTTCTTTTTTTATGTTTTGTATTGTCGGGGTTTTTAGCCCCCTGTCTCCTCCTGACCGGCGGGAGAAGCGGGAAAGCACGCCCCGCAGCCACATGTACGGCCCCAAGACCGGGAAGCAGGCAGCCACGCCCTACATTGTATTCTTCTGCTAAGATTTCTTTTATAGTGAGAATATTTTCCTTTACCTTGTTGAACATATTTATAATAATAGCTGCACTGCAGTCTCAATATCTGTTCAATTTCAGCTTCTCTCCCTTATGTTTTTTAAAAATATTTATTTTTTTAATTATAGTTGTACACAACACCTTTATTTCATTTATTTATTTTTATATGGTGCTGAGGATCGAACCCAGTGCCCTGCACATGCTAAGCGAGCACTCTACCGCTGAGCCACAACCCTAGCCCTCTCCCTTATATTTTAATATTTTCAGTCCTTTATCACCACCGCCCCCCCATATTTGTGACTCAGAAACCAGTCAGGGACTTGGGAAGAGTTTGAACAGGACAATGGGCTCTTTTCCTTCAGTTCTCTTATTTATGGAATGCCCCTTCACTTTCTAGCAACTTTGGCAGCCCTGACTTTTCCCCTCTCTGGACAGAGAAATGACAGGTTTTCTCTCTGAAATCACTCCATGCCAAATCACTGATGAACTAATGCCATAAGGTGGTGTCAATCCTGCTTCTAAATTTCAGCTCCTTTGCAAATCCCACCAGCAGAGCCTTCAAGTTGTATTTTAGTATTGTGTCCAGAGTTTATTTTAGGTATTTGCAAGAGGATCTTTCATTCTATTGGGAAATTAAACCACCTTTCCAGGGGTGAGACTCCCTCACCCTCTGCTTCTCATGATCTTGGTAGGCATTACAAATCTTAGTATATAAATGCAGACATATGAAAATGTGAGTATCTATTTTCTATACTTAAATTTTATTTCTACCTAATACCCCTAACCTCAGGCTTGTTCACCAGTTCCAGTGTCATCTGACACACCATGATTATTAGTTCAAACACACTACTTTTATGTCATATTTTGTCCCCTTATAAGTGGCCCAATCATATCACTTGGTTTTCTGCTGTTCCCAAACATACAAATACCTAAGTTCCCAGATGCTGAGACAGAAAAACTGCCATTTTCCCTCCAGGGTCACCCACTTCCCTGAAGATACCATTGGAAGGGATCACGGGGTGCTTTCTCTCCTAGGACACCCAGGCCCCTCATTTCTTGTCCTATTTTCCTTTGAACACAAGGAGGCTCTTGGTCCAGTTTGGAACAAATTCTTCCTTCAAGTTTCTTCAATGTATACCCCTTTTCCTGTAATGTTCAAGGTTTTCCTAAGAATTTAGGATTTGCAACATTAGAGCCAGAAAGACATACGAGCTACTTTTGTTTCTACCATGCTGAATGTTTCCCCCAAGGCTGTGAGTTCAGAGATGGCCAACAGCTCTCATAAAGCAGAACCCAACCGGAGAAGCTGGGAAAGAGAAAAACACTGGAGGAAGACATCCCATCGCTTGATATCTCTGAATATTACTCAGACAGGGGAACATCTTATTCAGCCCTGGTTCCCTAGTATGTATCTCAATGCCTGGAACATGACGATTTTTCAATAAGTGTTTATGAAATGAATGAACTAATTCTTCTTGTAATATGGGGAACTCTTATGTCTTATAACCTCTGTTCTCTGAGCTAGAAAATGGGGATAATGATGCTGATGTCATAGTGTTGTCCTAAGATTAAATGAAATTATACACACTTGGTGAAGAGTTTTCTAATTGTAATGTTTTATCACTGTTATTATAAATGTTCATTGAGCCGAGATAGTTCTTGGCATCTTCCTCTAAACTCTGGGTGATTCCAGGCAAACCCAGTCAACTGGAAACATGCATTTATCTTTCTCCCAGAGAAGCTGTACAATTTCAATGTATTTTTTTCAGTACAAATTATTTATCCTCCTGATGACAGTTTTTATGTCAGTTTGCTTGATGATTACTGGATGATGAGAATTGATTTTGAATTAGGTTCTACCCAGCATGGAGTAACTAATACAGTACAGACAAAATGATGTTAATATTGTATCTCATCTTAAAGGCATGCTTTGGTTATTTGCATATTTTGGTTAGAATTTAAACTGGGTTTAATCACATGGCATGCTGGTATACTTGTAGTATAGCTTTTGAGTATTCATGGAAAACCATTTCCAGAATGCCCAATGAAATAAAGATTGGGCTAGTTGATACCTTTATACATGGACCCAGTGTTTAACAAGAATTTATAATTTTTCATGTTCTTCGTGTATAAAAATGACTTCACTAATTTCTAAAGAATTCAGCACTAGAAAGGTCTGGCTAGTACTTAGTGACAAGTGTCTTCCAAGAAGCTCATAAGACATGGAAGATTGAGCATCTTTTTATTTTTGAAAATCCTGCACCCTGGCAGTCACCCACCTCCCCTGACCCCCTAGACTAAAGCTTGGAGTTCAACCTTGGGAAAAAGACTAAATCAGAATTTGAGGAATGTTCCAATGGGCAAATGAACCCTAAATAAGATCTGCAGAAAGGTGGACACAGGGTAGGAGGGAGGTTTACTAGCTAAGCTTCAAAGCAAACTCCAGGTCCCAATCACTTATGCATATAGAGGTGGAGCAAAAGATTGGTGGGGATGAAAAGGAGGAGGAGTTGTGTGATTAGGGGGTCAATCTGCAGGCCTCGAAGATCAGAATCCAAGGATGAGGGTGTTCAGGAACAGAGAATACACTCCCTGAAGAATCTAGATGCCCTGTTTTGGGGCAAGATGCCTCACCTTCTGCAGGAAGTCTTCCAGTTACTAGGGTTGATCCATAAGTAAATATTTTTTTGTTTGCCTCCTATATGCAAAACCTTGTATTAAATGCTGGGATAAAAGAGAAAATTTATATTCCACTAGCAACTTCCAAAGTTGTTGTTGTTGTTTTAACGCTGCATGATACATGTGAACATACAAATGCACACACTTATACAAACACTGAGTTTTTAGAAGACCTTTCCTGTATATTATAGTATGGATTCTGGAGCTACAGTTTAAGAACTGGTCCTGACACCACTATTTAGATGCTGTGTTTTCTTAGGAAATTACTTAAACTTTCTATGCTTCAGTCACCTTATTAATAAAAATAAAATATTATCTACTTCATAGGGTTGGTGTGAAGATGAAATGAGGTACTTTGTGTGAAGTTCTTAAGCAATTCCTGTTATGTGCTCATTATATTATCTATTCACTATTATTCTGTGGAGCTGGGAATGTTGGGAACCAGCTTCCTGTGAGGACAATAATGGGTAGTCATGGGTGATCCTGAGCTAAAATAAGCTCTGTTGAAATCAGTGATATGAGAAGCAGAATAGAGGGAATTAGCATAAGAGCTGACTTTGGACTTTAGGAGGCTCTGACAGCCTAATAAGAGGTAATAAAAGGTCTCAATCTGGTGAGCAAGGACAGCTGGGGTACTGGGCAGAAAGCCTGGCACTGGGGGAAGTGAGCTCCTTTCTACTGGGGGAAAATGAGACAGTTTGCACCAAAGGGCCTAGCATCTGAAAATGGGTGTCAGGTTGGGTCCTAAGACAAAAGCCAGGTACTCTGCGGCACAAACTTGGTGTCTAGCCAATAGTGTGAGCCCCATGGGGGACATCTTACATTTCTCCCACCTGTGGACAAGACTGGGTGTGGTCTGCAGGCTGGATGCCCTAGGACTGGGCATTAAAACCTGAAATGTTAATAACGACAATAGGGCCGCTGCTGCTAGCAATAATGTTTATTGACTGCAAATATGAATCAGGAATTGTAGTAAGTACTTCATTCACACAAACTCTGAGGGAATGATGTTATCCCCATTTTTCAGATAAGAACATTAAGCATAGAAGACTTAAATGTCTTCTAGAGATTGCTGATTAATAAGTGCCAGATGGTCAGATCCCTGTTCTGAACTACTTAATAGACTGCCTCCTAAAATTTGGAACAGTTGCCAGATGGTGAAAGAAAGACCAAATATAGTGGAATTGTAGAAATTCAACACCTTGTGTCTGTCAGAAAGAGATCAGGGGGAGAAAGAACACTACATGAAGAGACCAACAAGTCCATTCAGTGAATATATGATTCAGACCCAGAGTGGTTGGCTTGAGAACAGGGCTCAGTCAATTTCTGATTGCT
Source organism: Callospermophilus lateralis (assembly GCF_048772815.1). NCBI lineage: Eukaryota > Metazoa > Chordata > Mammalia > Rodentia > Sciuridae > Callospermophilus > Callospermophilus lateralis. The sequence goes on along the minus strand of NC_135319.1, from coordinate 54,346,377 downwards.
TCTCAGTGCACTCAGAGTGATTCTAGAATTTTAAAAGACAGTTTTTGCACCACATGGCCCTTACATGTGAGCTAAGTGCTTTACCTTCAAGTTCAATGGAAGAAACTGCCATTTCTTCCAAAACTGGAGGAAAAGCAGACTGAATTGGGCTTACTGATAGATGATCTGTAGATCTCCAATACAGTGCTTGCCTAGGGAATGAGCAACAATGAATTTGATTGTAAATGACCTTTCTTTGGAGCTGATGAACTCTAGGGTTAGGGCAACTCCCACTCTCTTATCCCAGTAAGGAGTGGGAATGAACTGTAAGGAGAGTCTGAGAAAGTTATCAAACTCAAAATTAAGAGCATGGAATATGAGCTAGTGTATTCTGTTTTTCATGTAGTTGGTCAGTCCTCCATATTTGAAAGTTCATTATCTTTGGATTCAACCAATTGCTGATCAAAAAGAAAATTTTAAATTGCATCTGTACTGAACATGTATGGGCATTATCCCCTATACAATACAATACAGCAATTTACATAGTATTTACATTGTATTAGGCATTATAAGTAATCTAGAGGTGATTTAACTACACCAGAGGATATGCATCTGTTATATGCAAATCTTATGCCATTTTATTTAAGGGACTTGAGCATTCCAGGATTTTGGTATCCCCAGGGGGTCCTGGAACCAATCTCTCAATACTCAATACTGAGGGATGACTGTATTTAAAAGTGGAGCTGATTAGATTGCTGCTAGATTAAGGTCCTAGAATCCTTTGTTATTTAGATTGCAAATTTTCTGCTTGAATTTTGCTGTGCCTGTCCCAATCCTTATTTAGTTTAAATGCATTTCTTTAAAAGTGATTTTTTTTTCCTACACACAAAAGAAATAGAAGGTGGAAAATGCAGCTGAAATGCTTGCAGAACTCTCCCAGCATTGTTCAGTGATTAGATCAGTGGAAAGGTCCATGAAATTTCCATTTCAATCAGGTTTTCCATTAGCAAAGACTTTGACATATTTCCTAGTCTAAGTTCTTGGAAACACAGCAGGTCACCATGCTATGGATACCAGTAAAGAATTTGTTCTATGATAATAGAGATCCTTCACTCAATTTTCAAGTGAATATGTTTTAAGAGTCTGATGACATTAAGGTTGAAACAGCACCAGATAATTGGGCTCTGGCTACTGTACTGAAAGTCCGTGAGTCACAGTAGAATTTTATTGTAACTGGTGACACATCAGTGTCCATGATATGAAGCAACAGCTTCCCTTAAAAGCTGAAACAAACTCGGGCACTGTAAAGTTTCTGCTGAGGTTGTTTTAGGGAATGCTCTAGGGTAGGAACAGCTGAAAACAGTGTCTTGACAGCTTTCCCAGGGTTCAGCATTCCCTGTGTGATTTCCCAACTGATTATCATGCCTCTACCATCGTGTGTGTGTGTGTGTGTGTGTGTGTGTGTGTGTGTGTGTAGATCAGGGCAGTGGGCACTGCCTCATTTTAAAACCTCCAGCTGAAGTGGGAAACACCTATTTTTCATTCGACTTGGCTGAGAGAAGGAGGGAGGTTCACAGAAAGTATAGGAAGTACAAATGGAGAATAGGAGGAAATCAGTAAAACGCTGGGAGCGCAAAGATGGTTTACTGAGCGCACCTGTTAGCCTATTTCATGGCTCCCAATGCACCCCAGCTCCCAGGATCCATAATCTTGTTATTCTGGGTTTGACCATTACATTTCGGCCAACAGCATTAACAAGTGGGATACAGTAAGACACTGGACTTGTCCTCTTCGAGTTGTCACCTCAGGAGATCACATAGTGAGAGACAATCCAACTTTCCAGGCAGATCTGTGGGAGAATGCATTTTGGGAGGTCCAGCCTTAGTTACCATCTGAAAGTAGTCTCCCACCAGTCTCCTGGTGGGAGCTGAGATATGGGTGCTCTTCTTATGAACTAGAGCTCATTGTGGTTGGGTTCTTCTGAGAAACCAGGGGATCTAATAGCCTCTTCGGACTGCTTGACAACCATATTCACATACACACATATAAAACTTTATATCACCTATTCCAGGGGTTTAGGATGGTATGTCCCTCTGTCTTTGCAACTATTAAATAAAACCTAGTCCAAAAACGATTTGGACAGATATCTCAGACAAAGATAAATCTCAAAGAATTAATGTGTTCTTAAGAACTTGCTTTTCTGTGGCAATCTAAACTCTCTCACTATTTGCTATGGTTTGGTATGCTTGTACCCCAGAATTCATATGTTGGAAACTTAATACCCAAAGTTATATGTTTGTGGGACTTGGAGCTGGGGCCTTTGGGAGATAATTAGGATTAGATGATGTCCTGAGTGTGGGCTCTCATTCTGGCATCAGTAGCTTTATGAGACAAAGAGACCCAAACTAAAACACTTGCTTTATCTTGCCATGTAATTTCCTCTACCATTGTTATGATACAGTAAGAAGGCCCTCAGATGGCTGTACCATGTTTTTGGACTTTCCAACCTCCAGAACTACCAGTGAAATAGACCCCTATTCTTTACAAATGAGTATATTTGTATATATACTATATTTCTATAGCAACAGAAAATGGACAAAGAACCACTGTCATCTATTCTGTAGCAAATGGCAGCTGCTGACCTATGCCATCTTTGATGTGTAAACTCCAGGCATTCCTGGACTCCACATCCCATTGAGTTCTTTACTTTAGACCTGATCAGAAGACTGTGGGCCATTTAAGAAAAGATGTCACTGTTAGTTGTATTATTTCCTTTTCTTCCCATTGGGAAGGTGCATGAGTTATTAGAGCTATTGTGATCCCCATTTTTAGTTTCCTATCATAGCCCATAGCCCATACCCCAGCCTTTACCCATTGAGCTGCTGGACCTGAGCTTCTAATGACTCTTGTGAGAGAATAATTTTATCAGAATCTTGCAAGAATTAGGGGAGGAAGAGGGTTGCTAATCTTTTCTGTTATCTGGGTTAGTTCTTTGAGAAGTCCTAAGAATATGCTTGGGGTCTGGAGTTTGTTGCTCCCCTATTGGGAAGCAGGCTCAGAATATCCAGAATTAGCACTAAAGCACAGGGGGACATTCCTTCTGTGACTTTCCACTGACTCAAATCTTCTTTCATGATCCATATACCTTTTAAAATAAAAATCTCAATGAAATATAAAAATCAAAGACTCCATCCCTGTTGTATTTTATTATAAAAAAAGAATGTAAAACCCAAACTCCTTAGTTTGTTAGTGGAGAAAACAGAAATATGGGGGTGGTGGGAGGGGAAGGGAAGTAAGAATAGGAGCAATAGAGTGAAGGAGATTTAAAGAAAGGGCAGGGTAGGGAGAGCATGGTGAAGGGTTTAGCAAGGCAAGAGGAGACATCAAGAGGCAAGACAGGCTAGGCTGGGTGTGGGGCACCAAAGACCCCAAGTGGTGCCTTTTTATGAGCTGGCTTCTTTGGACACACCTGCTGTTCATTTATACTGTGGGATTTGAGTTTCCTTAACTCTGAAATGCAAATTAACTGATTAATCAGTATCTGTTATATAATTGCTCTTTATTCTTGATCCTTCGGAGGTATAGTCTTGCAGTGAGTGGCCCCAGGAGAGTGGGAGTGCAGTGTTCACCTGGCCAGATGGAAGGGGGTTTGACAGCTGCAGCAGCCACCAGGTGGCACCTTGCTCTCCTTCACCACAGAGAAGTGGGGAACCTCAGATTCATTGTCTTCTACTCCTTAGGGACAGTTATATTTGCTTGAGTACTATTTTTAGTTATTACAGAAACCCTGTGAACTAGTAAGTAAGGTTCAAGTGAGCGGCTGAGAGGGTCTTTTATCCCTATCACTCTGACAAACATCAAAACTTTTGTTGGTCCCCTGCTCTTTCTCCAAGGTGGATGTGAACATGAACTTCAAAGTATGCTTATTGTGGAAAACTTGTTAAATACTTAAAAGTGTGAAGAAAATGAAACCCCTAATTATCCAACCATTTGAATTAATCCCTGTTAATGCAGTCATTTTTGGTTATGTTAGGTTTACTTTGATGTTAATGTATTTAAATCAGCTTTCTTCTCCATGTAATATTATTTAAATTTATGTATATTTTAAAACATGGCAACTGGAACCACAAATTATTTAGTACAATGAAGAAAACTATGAAATAAACTTAATTATGAAGTCAAAAGTCGAATTTGACTTTGGAAATTGTGTGTGTGTGTGTGTGTTTGACACGGTTGACCCAAATTAAAACATAAGTTCAACTTGATCAGTATTTGAGAAGTTTATATTCTCTAAATTATGCTATGTGCATGTATGAATATCCAATTGTATATATAACTATAATGAACCAATTAAGGTACATAAATAAGTAGAAGGAAGACCAATAGAGTAGAGGAAAGGGATCAGGAGAAGGGAGGGAGAGAAGGAAAGAGGAAGTATGGGGAATTGAAATGGAGCAAGCTGTGTTATTTGCATTTATGAATATGTCAAAATGAACCCCACCACTATGAATAATTTTAATCTACTAATAAAAACATTTTAAAAAATTCTGTCATCATATGGTTTCAGCTGGAAAAAGCAGCTGAAACTCCATCAAAAGTTTTGGTTGATAGTAGTTTCATTGAGAGAAGAGGCCCTTAATAGTCTTGCAGAGAATGACTGTAAAATCAGCATGTACAGATGCCATGAGGACATAATTTCTGAGATTTTTTACTTAAAGAAATTAAAGAAACAATCAAAAGACACAAACAAAATTACATGGTGAAGATGCTCATTTTTATAATATCTTTAATTGGTAGCAACTTTTGTATCAGACTGTAGAAGACAGTTAAATAAACAATGCAACTGTTCATTACAATGTAATACAGCTTGAGCATTCCTAATCTGAAAGTGCAAAATTTGAGACTCTTCTGAATGCCGACATGATGCCACAGTGCCTCTTTCTCATGGTTCAACATGCCCAATCTGATTCATTCATAAAATTACTAATAAAATATTACATAAAATTATCTTTAGGTTATATGTATAATGTTTGTATGATGCATAAATGAATTTTGTATTTAGGCTTGGGCCCCATACCCAAGATACCTCATTACGTATATGTCAATATACAAAATCTGAAACAAATCTGAATTCCAAAATACTTCTGGTCTCAAGCATTTTGAAGAAAGTATCCTCAACCTGCATCATGCATTCATTAAATAGGCTAGCTGAATGTAATATGTGAACAGACCAAAGATTAACTGAATGCTAATAATCATAATAACTTTGATTTACCTGGTGCTTACCATGTGGTATGTACCCTACACAGGCTATCTTGTTTAATGCTCCCTATATTCTGGCATCAGAAGTATGAGAATTTCTCAAATCTTAAAGAAACTCAGGCTTTGCAGTATTCGTGTTCTAAGGTTCACGTCTTATCCCAGAGGCGGTCTCAATTGATTAGCAGGTTGATGCAGGATATAAAGGCAGGCACCTCCCTTAACCTGGGTCAACTCTGAGGGGCCATTTAAGCTTCTGAGCTATCCCAGCATGGGCTTAGGCCTCTATGGCTATTCTTTGCTGTCTGACTTCTCCCTCTGACCAATTCTGCTTCCCTCACTCCTGATGGATGCTGTTTATACTCAGGAGCTCTCTCCAGTGGACATCCACCTTAGACGGAGTCTGTTTTTTTTTTTTTTTTTTTTTTTTTTTTCTGGGGAACTGGGACTAATAAATGTATTCTGCAAGAACTGTAAAATGAGCAATCCAAGTGGAGGACAAGGGCTAGCAGAAAGCATGTAAGAATGAAAGCTAATTGTGCTAGGATAATGCAATCATGGTGATTTGATGTCATCTCAAATAGGTTTCTTTTGATGTTATATATATTTTCTTTTACAATTTAAAGTACCGGAAGGGAAAAAGGCATCCCATGGATGTGAGACAGAAAGGGCCACCTGAGACTGTCTTTGCTGTCCCTACTTGCTTTCTCTCCTATACCCTCTTGCTTCTGGAATCCCATGCACCTGTTCCTCCTTACTCTACTTTGAATAGGAAATTGTTAGGAAACTGAAACCCTTGTTCTAGAGGGCATATATGGTTGATAATTCCAATTTCCTTGGGTAGGAAAATTTCTTGATGAGTTTCCCTAAAAGGGGATGGAGGGTGCATGTAGAAACCCAGTGAAAAATGGGACTCTGGAAATGAATCAGTGTCACCTCTCTGAGATTTATCTCGCAGCTTGTCCCACAGTCACCTCTTCTCCTGAAAGAAATACTGTGCAACAGTCATACTGTAAGGCTTTTTATTTCATGGCGTCCAGTCCACTTCTAAAGACACATGAACGTTCATGACAGTTTCCACTGGGGTTTGCACACACTGGTTCTGTGTGGTGTTGCCCTGGGGAAATGGAGGTCCAAGGTTTCCATTTAGGTGTATTTAATGGAATATTATCTTTCCCAGTAGAGAGGCAAGCTATTGGTGAAACTGCTGTGCGTCTTCTTTCCTGATTAAATCAAAACCTCAGCAGAACAAATCAATCTGCTTTCCCCCTCTATTTCAATCACCAATGCTTCTCCTTCGATCTTGTTATCTTTCACTTGGATGACTACAGCAACCTCCTAACAGCTCTCCCTGCTCTGGTTGTTCTGTTACCCTGCATTCAGTGCTCCACACTGCTGTCAAGGGATCTTTCTAAAATACAAATACGATATTGACAATCTCCTGCTTCAAGTCATTTAATGACTTTCTATTTATTCAGGATACAAATACCCATCTGAGGCATAAAGGAAACTTCATGATCTCTGCCTACATTTTTTTGGCACCATAATTTGTCACTTTTTTTTTAATGCTCCAAATACTTCAACCACAGTCACCTTCATTTCCTGAACAAAGCAGGCTCTCATAAGTTTCCAGACCTTTGTAGAGACAATTATGTAGTCTAGAATATCCTAGGATGCCTCATCTTTAATATTGCTGCCTCTGAGGAACTTTCTTTTGTCATTTAATCCTAGATAACCCTGAACATTCTTTACCTATAGTTAAATTCTTAGTGGAAAACAAAAGAATGCACTCTAGCTAGTTTAAGCAGAATTGAATTAATTGAGGAAATTAGAAAGTTTACCGAGTTGTTAGAAGGCTCCAGATTTACTTTCCAGCAGCAGCTTCAGGAACTACACTATGGTCTAGACCTGGTAAGAAAACATCTGCTGCTTCTGCTCCCAGAACTGCACCTCCTCTGCTGCTACCTGTCCCCACTGAAGGGTGTGCGTCACCCTTCTCTGTCTCCACACATAACTCACTTGCAAGTCCAGTTCTTCTGTAGATTTTCTGATTGGTAGAAAAAAAGTCATACACCTATATTTTAAAAGCAAGGAGATAGGAACAATATTATTTTTTTTGCTTTATATTGAAAAGAAAGAATTCAAAATGTGGACATTTATCAGCATATTATGAAGGTTTTAAGAGATACGAAGCAACGAAAATGAAAGAGGTCCACTTAGTCTCTCTCTTTTGCAAACAAGTCCTGCATTCAGCTATAGCTATCTTTATAGGAATGTTTCTCAACTTAAGATCCTGATAAACTAATCACTAGTTGAAAATATCCTAAGTGGAAAATGCATTGAATACATCTTAGCTTAGCAACACAGAATGCACACTGTAGAGTGCTGCTTGTGCACCCCCAGTCATTGCATGGCCGACTAACAACTGCATCTCATGGTCACTCCCTGCATCATGATGTTGTGCTACACATTCATAGCTTAGGAAGAGATCAGAATTCAGAATTTGCATTATGGTTTATACTGAATGCTTATGGTTTTTGAAAAATGTAAAGTTGAAAAATTGTAAGTCAAACCATTTTAAGCCAGGGACTGTTCAGCAGGTTAAAATAATTGAAGTAACTTCTTGGTCACATAGAAAATAATGATGAATTTGGGTTCCTGTGTCCCATCTCACATCAGATACAATCTTGGAAATATGAAAATGTTAATGTAAAAATTAAAACTTTAAATAACTAAGAAAAAATATTTAAAAATGTTGTCTTACCATTTTCGTATCCGTAGCCTTCTAGCACAACACCCCGAAATACCATTAAATCTTTGTTCATTAACAAAAGAATAGAACTATGAGAACACTTGCCCAGAACTTTATACATGGTCAGTCACCTAAGATGTTAATCCAGTCTTGACAAACTGCACCCAGTTGATTTGCTCTGAAAATCATTAACCTAATCTTAACTCAAACTTCAGGAAACAGGATTTTAAATACTGTTTTAAGTTTGGCCACTAAGAGCAAGACTGAAGATTCAGTGCCCATATTCTGTGCCACCCTATACATGATAGGCCATAATAAACAGCTGGCAAAAGGGGATAAGGCAATATTATTTTTAGTGCTCTTTGACTCCTCTCAGCCCTCTCTTTTCACCTAGATCATGCATTGTTGTCTACAAAGGATTGGCAAGCCTTAGTCCATTTGATGCCCATTATTGATGCCCAGCTATTATTGGGTATGTGTGTTTTAAATCTCTGTGTAATAGTGTAGGCCAGAGGTTAGCAAACTCTTGCCTCAGAGCCCAAACCAGCTGTGGCTTGTAAGTGGAATTTTATTTGCAAATAGCCACACCCATTCATTTATGTACTGTATAAGGCTTCTTTTGGGCTATAATGGCAGAGTAATATATTTGTTATGAATTGCAAAGCCTAAAATATTTATTATGTGGCCCTTGTAGAAAAGTTGATTGCATCCTCATCTAAGCCTCTAGAGCACAGGTATTAGGTAAAATTGTCCATGCAAGTGATGGCTTGAAGCCAGGTCTTCTGATAATAGATTCCATTCCTGAAAAATGTGTGGAACTATTTGAAAATAGATTTCAGCAACTGACAAGTTCCTTTTGTCTCAGTTGATTCATACTTTTGATCAAGTGAATCAGATGTGGAGTTTATAGAATATAAGCACATGGCTCTTCAGGGGTGTGTGTGTGTGTGTGTGTGTGTGTGAAGCATACATCACAAAGTATTAATTGGAGTGGTGGTAATTTGTGCATTCAACATACATAAGTTGCTCACAGGTAGTACATGTGAATTCTGTAGATATGTATAATCAATCCTGATGTTTCCATTTGGAAACTTCTAGGGTATAACAGTGATCTGATTATTTATTGCTATGTAATAACCACTCTAAATTTAGCAGTTTACAACAATAACAACTATCTCATTATATATCTTTTTTTTAGGTAGGGATTTAGGAAGTGCTCTTGTGGGCAATTTTTCAGTTCTAATGTGACATTCACTGGAGGCTACTTGATGGTCACTGTTGGGTGGATGGAGTGGTCTGGATGGTTAAAGATGGCTTAGTTTCTGAAAGCCTAGAGTTATACTTGCTCAATATTGTCATAAGCCCACTTAAGATTCAAGGGGGAAAGATCAGAGATCATTCCTTTCCATAGGTGGTGTGTGCAAGAATTTGTGGCCATCTTTAATTTGTCAAAGAAAGGGATGAAGTAGAGTATAAAACAAACATAAGAGAGTGCTATGGAAGTCTACAGTGGGCAAGTACCCACTCAGAGTAATAATCAATTCAAGAACGAGGTTAAGAGTTAAGAGCCAGTTAAGGCAATTTGTTTTTCTTCTTCTTTTTACCTCCATTCTTGTGCCATGGCAGGGATTCAGAGGGGACTGTCATTAACCATTTCATGTGAATATGTAGGGGGGAGGGAGGCTCAGGTGGGTCTTCCAGCTAACAACAAATAGGAGAGGAAGCAACATCGCAGGACACTTCTGGTGTGAGTCAAAGCCAAATGTGATGGGGGACAGTGGTCTGAGTGGAACCTCCTCAGGATGGACAGCCAGCTTGTTTTGGGTAATCTCAGCTGATCTTCCATGGACACGGACTCCTAGTGTGGAACCTCATATGTTCAAGAATTTGAAGTTTAAGAATATGCTTCAAAAGGCTAAGGAACTATGTCCATTAGTAGTAAAAAGCCAACATAACTTCAAATGAATCCTGAATTTAGCCTCCGCTGGGTCTCTTTAGTTGTCCTTGTACCATACATTAAAACATGACAAACTGCAAAAAAAAAAAAAAAAAAAAAAAAAAAAAAGAGCCAGTTAAGAGGTAAGAGTCAGACATTTAAGAAGGTAAAGCAAATCTTGGTGTCATATTGGAGTTGATCATATTTTGGGAATAGAAATTCAGTATGTTAAAGTGGAGGGAGCATGGAAGAAAGGGAGGGAGTTGATGATGACTATGGTGCTGATACAGTGGAGATAAAGTAAAGGTGATGATAAGGTGAATAAATTCATCCACACATTGTTCATTTTGATAGATTTTCAATGTGAATTACACACACGAAGGAGGTTAGAGCCACTGTTAGGAAGGGAGTGGGAAGACAGTGGAGGTATTTAAGAATCGTAGGGGAAATTCAGTTTTGATTTCTAAGAGACAGTTCTAGTGGCAGTGTGGAGAGCATGGAAGAGAAATTAATGGCTGAGAGACTGAGTGAAAGACTTAAACAGCTCATCTGAAAGCCAAGCAGCCTTGGTAGAGTAAAGGCAGATGAAAGAGAAGAGGTTGAAGTCATGGGCAGAATTAGCTGGAGTTTGTGACCAAGCAGCCAACTGGACTTGAGAGCTATAAGGATGAGAAAAAGGTTGAAAATGAGTTTGAATGATATGGTGTAAAGAATTCACAAATTACTTGGAGTTTCTGTATATCATATTTTTCATTTCCCATGGCTTTGTCTTGCTCTTGTCTTTTCCTGGCTCCTCATGGCCATTGATCTACTTTGAGACTTCTCAGAATCTGCTTCTTCTTCTGTTTATTTATTTATACATTTTTTTTATAATTTATTTTTTATCACTTCCTATCATGAGCTGCTTGATTTCTCTGTATCCAAATTTTTAAATTTCTGAGAACACAAATCTGATTAGCTGAGTTCATCCCATTTTAGGCAGGATAGATGGTACTAGGTCTTGTGGGTCATCTACTGAGTGCTGGACTCCTAAAATTTGTTGATTATGAATTTTTCAATATTAGTTGAGAAGTCCAACTTAGTATAATAAACCATGACTGAGGATTTGGGAAGAGGACCAGTTGTTTAATTTCTAGAAGTTATGTGACAGGCTATTTCACTTATAAGGGCATAAGGGCTTAATAAAGTTGAGTCCATCTCAACTTATTAATGCTCTTCACCCTCACTTCCCACATCTTGTATTGATTACCTCTGGGGCGATGTACTGGGGCCCACTGAATGTGGTGGAAGAACAAGGGGTGGTGAGAATGTCAACCCAGGGAGAATTTCATTGAAACAATTAGTCCTAGGATCCAAGGCCATGACATAGGAAATGAAGGAAGAAGGCAAGGACATAGTTAACAGAGGAACAGAGAAGTGATTATGGAGGGGCATTCTGGAAAAAAAAAAATCATGTTTAGTGGGAGAGAATGACTAAGCTAGCAAGGAGACCATCCTAGAATTTAGTCATCAGAGTCAGTGTAATTCTAGATGAAGAAAATCCAAGATGTCACCATGTAAGGGGAGGGGATCCCCACAGTAGGAAAAAAGTTAAAAATTTTCTTAGAGAAGGTCAAGGAACTTTGATTTTGGCTGTGAACTCCATTTATATGGTGTGAGTGGATGAGGTTTATGTAGCCACGTGGATGGTGAAATTGTACTGGGTGAAGGCAGGTTTGGGGAGAGAGGACACAGGGGAGCCAGGCTCCAAATGTCAACTCAAAAGCAATAGAATAATCAGGATATCTTTGATATAAGGAGGCTGATTCATAGTGGGATAGGGAGAGGGAACATGGGAGGAATAGATAGACTCTAGATAGGGAAAAGAGGTTGGAGGAGAAGGGAGGGGAATGGGATAATTAATGATGGTGGAATGTGATGATCGTTATTATCCAAAGTACAGGTATGAAGACACGAATTGGTGTGAATATACTATGTATACAACCAGAGATATGAAAAATCGTGCTCTATCTATGTAATAAGAATTGTAATGCATTCTGCTATCATATATAAATAAAAATAAAAAAGAATAATAAGGATATGACAACAATAGTATAGAGAATGGGCAGGAATGATTGGGGTTGGGAACCCAGAGGAGGGGATTTTGATTGAAGTGGGAGAGTCATGGCCTGAAAATAGGAAAATCAGCATGTAGAAAATGATATTCTCTTTACCTTCATCTACTACAACCGTGGAAAGAAATCATAACGTTTTCTCTGGAGGGAGTATAGAGGATAGAGATATCAGAAATACCAATTTGAAGGAGATTTGGGAATCATTCAGGGAAAAGAATGAGGGTGAAAGGGAATGGGTCATAATGACACAGAGACTCCACTGTGGTCTCAAGAAAAGATTAGGACATTGGCAAGATGGTGGGGTTCTGAGCTGCAAGAGAATGAAAGTGGAGGAGGGAAGACTGGGCACAAATGATGGAAGACCCTGGTATATTATGATCTCTTGGCCTTCAGGGTGATAGACACGAAATAAGGAGGAGGAGAGGGCTTACTTAATTACTGGATTTCTGAGTCTTTCTCATAGGAGGAAGGATAGCAGTGTTAGGATAGAAGTGGATAAGGGAGAATGAAAAAGGGTTTCTCTCCATGAGCTGGGGAAAGGCTCCAAGGGGAGCATGGGGCAGACAAATCTTTCTCAGAATCAGATGGGAGAGTAGGTGTAAATGAAGTTCTCTCTCTTTTTTTCTCAAAGTCATCTCAACTTATCACCAGGACAATGTTGTGAAAAGGACATCTTTGAAAACCCCAAACAACATTTTTTTTAGAAGATAAAGTAAATCCAATTTGTTGAGATGTTTCTGCTGTGTTTGGAGATAAATCACATTATTGTCTTTTATCAGCAGATCGGTGGGCAGTTTAACAGCTTAAAACTGGCAGCAAAATGGAAAGGTCTCTGAGTATCTACGAAGAATTCATTATTTTATGCAGGTTTCTGGACAGTGTCAATCAAGTCTGTGCAGAAAAACACTAAGTGATTATGTAAATTGGGACAGTTTGATAAGGAGGTTTGCAGAGGGAGGAGGGGGAAGAAGGTAGTCTGGGCAGCTGTAGGCATGGTAAAGAATTTCCCTCCTTGGGAGGACACTGTAAATTCTTGTATGTGGAGTGACCCAGAGCCATGAGGGTCAGTGTTGTGCCTCTTATAGAAGTGTCCATTTAGCATAATGTAGTGATCCGGTGTGCTGGGTGTGAGGCTACACTGCCTGGTTGCCCCTGCTAGATCTACCATTTATAATGCTGGGTGATCTTGGTTCCTCTATACATTAACTGGAACTAATAGTTTTACCTGTCTTAACCTGATTGTTGTGAGAATAAAATAAAGTAATGTAAAAAATGTACTCAGGACATTTCTGATGCATGGCCCACATGTAGTGCTCCTATTACGGTTATCTGCATTTTATGTGTTTTCTGTATAGATACAGATTGTTTAGGGGCCCATGTAATCAGGTTACCCATCTTAATATAAGAGACAGAATTAAGGTATGGATTTGTCCATCACTAAATCTCAATCATGCTGATACCTGCATGCCAGTGAATAAGAGCAACCCAACACTTATACCTAGAGAACCAAATCACTGAAGCAGCCGACCAGCTGCTTGGGTCTTCACTGTTCCTTGAGATGAGAAGGCTTGGAATTTCTAGTACAGCAATGTCACCAGAGCATGAAGGCCCAATTGGGAGTTATATAACAATTAAAGCATCATTTCTGCCACAGCAAAGCTGGGTGCCCTTGACCTAATTATAGAAGCAGTGGACAGAAAAAGATGGACAGGTGTGAGGTTTACAGACCCCCTGACTGGGGCCAGGAAACCTTTGTTGCTGCCAAAATTTCCTATATATTCTTCAAGGTTATCTTTCCAAGGATTTCCATAATTATGTTTATGTCTTTGTCTTCTTCACTAGATGGTTAGCTCCTCAATATGAATAATAATAAAAATAACATTTAATCAACATTTATTTTGTCTCAGTTATCTCTTTGATGCTAACATCTTTTAGATCTTACAGTATTTGGTACACAGTGAAATCTAGAAAATATTCAAAAAGAATAGATGGAATCTATTGAAATAGACAAGTTAGATACTTACTTAGCTTAGACTTTGACACAATTACTTGGCCTCTCCAAGTCTTAACTTCCCCATTATACCTGGCTCATATTAGGGCCATTAGCAGATTTCATTTAACTGAAATGAAACCCTCTTGACCAGCTTCAGGGTAAGAATAGATGAGGATTGCTCTTATTTCCAGATCTCTGCACATGGATCCACACTTCTATATGTAGCTATCTATTCAGCATTTCTTCTTAGATGTGCAGTGTACACCCTGAGGTCTGTGTTCAAACATTACCTCTTCATGCCCACCTCTTGCCAAACCTTCTTCCTGGATTCCCCATCCCAGTGAATGAAATCGACATCCACTCAGTTGCTCAGAACAAAAATGCAAGACTTGTGATTCTATTTTTTTCTCAGCCAAAATCCAGTCCATCAGAAAATCCTGTAAGTTCTTCAGGTCTGATTCCTTCTCATTCACTTTACTAATTCAACCCTTGTCCACATTATCCTCATTTCTTGAAGGGAGGATTGAAATTGTCTCCTAAATAGTCTCTGTGCTTTTCCCTCTTTTAAACGAATTTCTTTTGGGGTGTCAAGATTCCAACCACTTCAGCTCCTTCCAGGAAAATGATGGGTGCAATGAAGTGATGACCTAATCAGCTGCAAGACTAGGGGGAAGAAAAGGGATGACGTACTTGAGTGTGCGTATGTGCGTGCGTGCATGTGTGTGTGTGTGTGTGTGTGTGTGTGTGTGTGTGTATGCATCGATGAACATGCACATGTGTTTGAGAGCTCACAATGCTAGGGAGTCAAGGAAGTTTAAGAGAATGAAAAATCCTACAACAGATGAACAGAGAGGAAAACTTCAAATGGGACTAGGGAGTCCTTGGGAAAAGGGCAATCACCTAGGTAGGAGAAAGGAGTCCTTGAGGTGAGCCCAGTAGGGAGGAGTCCATGATTATGTGCACCAGATGGATTGGAAAGGCTGTTCACTTGTGTTTAACTGAGCAACTAATGCTAAGCATTTTCTGAATACAGGCTCTACTATCCCATTCTATTGATGAATGTTAAGGGTTTGATAAAAGGTTTATAATAAACATATCAAATCTCAAAAAGGACTGAAGTTTAGGTCTTGGTCTTTGCTCCCAGCTCCCTAGTCACTCCCTGTTTTTTTTTCAGCAAACCTGGAATTCTGGATGTGGACATTTGGTGGAACTTGTTGAATAAAAACCTTGTATTTTATTCACATGAAGATGGAACACAGGACTGCCCAAAGAGGACTCTGCTAAATATTTACAGAGGCTAAGGTGCATCACAAATGACTGGCTATTCTTTACCTCTCATGGCTCTACTTTGAGATCTCAGAGTAGCATAAGACAATCTTTTTATTTGTGGTCCCATTGATGCAAAATGAACAGTACTGAATTTCTACAGTTTCTTATTGTGCTGTTATATGCATGGATTTCCAAGATCCTTCCAATTGGAGATAATGTGTTAGCTTGATCCTCTTATAGTGGAAAAAAAAAAAATACAAAGAAAATCTAGGATTCCCTGGCTGCAGACTTGTGGTCAAATGTGAACTTCCAGTTTTCATAGAATATTTAATTGAGAGCTGTGGTTTATTTTGTTTGCTGAGCTGAATTGGCATCAGTAAAATAAAAATGTGCAAAACCATAGCTGTAGGCTTAGGAGAGTGCCAGCAAGAAAGAAAGAGAGAAATTGTGATATAAAACCATGGGACTGAGTTAGTCTTTCTTTTTTTATGATTATTCTCTCATTTCTCCGTCTTTCCTGGCTGAAGTTCCAGGACCAGTGATATTTCTAGGCCATCTGTAAGGAGCCACAAGGCTGGGAGTACAGCCTCTCCTGCCTTCCTTTCTTGGTATTGTTACAAGCTCAAACTCAATGCACATAATTTGTCCAAAACCACAAGAAAAGCAATCATTCATCCTTTCTCCTTTGGGTGACAATTGTGTCTGCTTTTCTTCCCCTTGGCCTCTTGTCAGAACCTGGGAGCTAAAAGTGTAATGCTGTTTCAATTTGTGGCTTTGGCATGTGGACCAGGCCATGCTGTTTAGGTGAAAGAAAGGCTTACAATCCTGAGAATAATCTTAGGCACTAGGTAAAAATAAGAAGTTGGTGCTTAGATGCTCTCTGTGGAACACTATGGCTTTCTCTAGTTTCTAGCCAAAAATAATTACTGGGCTGCTCGAGTCTCAGAAATGGGAGTAATTTGGAGTCCATTATGTATGCATTCGTAGACCAATATATATCATTTGTAGATGTTTTTCCCCTTTTGCAAACTGGCATCATTTCCCCCAGTTTTTAGACTTGATAAAATAAAAAAGATACAGGTGGTGAGGGAAATCTGCCTTCTATTTGGGATGCTTGAAAATGCCAGGTAAATCTGCTGGATCCATCAGGGCCGTGTTGTACTATATTTTTTATGCTCATCAGTTTTTCTTGCACTCAGTCTCCAAGGCCAATCGTGACTCCAGAAGAGGAGGCTGAACCATGACAGTTCACCTACAGAGGAGGGAGAACTCTTTGATATTCATGTGCTGTGGCCCTTCCTCCCACAGAGACCACTGACAGCCCTTCCCGGCAGGGCTCAGGGCTGCTTGGATGTGCTGCACACTTTTGTTCTGTAAACAGGCAAGAGGCATGAGCAGACTGCTTGCCTGCATCTGAATCAAATATCCTCCTAGGATAGTAGACCCTGCTCTGTCTGTGACCTAATTACCCCTTCATTTCTGACTGCCCTGGCAAGCCTCCAAGGAAACCAAACTGAAACAAGAAGAGGAAGCCCACAGGTCATGAAGAGTTGATCCAGCCTTTTTACTCATTTTTTTCCCCCACCCTTCCCTTTTCTCCAGTATATTCGAAAAGACAGTGCAATAAGAAACAGCTAAAGCAGACATCTTTAAAACATGCCCTTTGTAAATCATCAGCATCTGTAGTCACGGTGCAAGGACGATTTGGGCACAAGTTGCTGTCTGCTCGTGGAGATGAGTCCCAGGAGGCTGCAGGCAAAGGAGAAAAGAGGCTCTCTCTTGTCATGCGTGCTGGCAAGGACAGGCAAATGGCTGTTGAATTTGTTGAGATGTGGGGCTGATCCCAGCAGCTGTTCAGGCCCTCAGAGGGCTGTTCAGAATGTGCTGGACCCTCCAATCAAGCTGTTCTCCTGCCACTGCTGCTGGCTTTTCACAAACTGCCTGCCTGCCTTATATTTCTCTGCCATTTTAACAATTATGAAGACCTCCCTGTGCACATTACTGCATTTCATCCTCATGGTAACATGTACTATTGTTAACCACTATCTTGTAGGCTGCAGACAAAAATAAAATTGAAGAATCACAGAAAGGATAAATGCAATGCCCCATGGCAAATTTAGTAAGTGGAAGACACTCCCATTGTTCCATGATCCAGTCCCACCTTCCTGTCCATTCACACAGGCTTACAGTCCTGATCAATTTTCTAGTGTATAAATAAGCAGTTCTCAAACTTGAGTGTGCTGCAGGATCACATGGGACACTTGTTAAAGCACAGCTGACTGTTAGCCTCCTTCAGGCTTTCTCAGGTCTTGGGTAAGTCTGGGAATTCCCATCTCTAACAATTTCTTCTGAGGCTGATGCTGGTCCAGCAACCACAATTGCATATATGCAAACATATATGTTTTAGTCTTTATTTTTTCTGATTCGTATAAATAGTTGGAACACACGGGATGGGGGTGAAGTTGTGGAGAGTCAAACTGTTGCAGTGTGGCGAGGTAAAGTGGTAGGACATGTGCAGTGGATGTTAGGGGACAGAAAAGAACTCAGGACTTAGAAAAAATATGGGGGAGAAAAAATGAATAAGCGTCCTGTCCTTCAGTCCCCCATTCTTTAAAATAGAGAAGGAGTACTTTGGGTTAAGGATGTGTGTGTGTGTGTGTGTGTGTGTGTGTGTGTGAGAGAGAGAGAGAGAGAGAGAGAGAGAGAGAGAGAGAGAGATGAAGACAGCATAGATACTGGTGGATCCTGGATCCTAGAGAGGGGTTACCTGGACCTTTCTACTGGATACAGTGGGAGCTAGAGAAGAAATGGTGATATGTCCTATTAACACCTGGAGTGTTTCAGTAGGCGAGTAGTGGAGACAGGCCCTGAACCAGAAGACCATGGAGGCAGGGCCTGGGGTGACCCAAGAGCAACTCACATGGACCTAAAATCTAGGGCCAATCAGAGTTAGGGACATCTCTGCTTACATGGATAGATGACTGAGAACTTGGTCCTGTTGCTGTCTTGGTAGGACATAAGCCCTATGGAAATCATGTCATGTTTAGCTGAAACTGAAATGTAAGAAAATAAAGAAAGCTATATTCACTTGACCTCTAAGTTGCGTGTCAGTCCTGGGACACAAGCTATACTGTCTGTGAGTATGAGGGCTACGTGGAAGTGGTTACAGAGAAGCAGTAACAAATTCTCAGGCAAGTTCACTTCCCTGTAGCAGGTAAGGCTTGAGCTGGGGGGTGATACATAATATATGATTAATGATATTACCATCTCGAAACATGCTTTTTCTAAATGCAGTTTTGCCAATTATAATATTTTGACCATAAACCTGTTTTTAGTGAGAAATTACTAGAGACTCATTTCATATATAATGCCTTTCATATATAACATCATTCTTTCTAATATTTTTATGCATCATTAAGGCCCAAATCAAGTCCTTTTCTCAAACACTTAGCTGGCAGGCCCAGGCTGGGTTATTCTTTTCTTTCCGTTTATACTGTTTGGGAAGATTGTCAGTTTTGTACATATGAACACTTTTGATCATCCATTATGTCACCTTGTCCTCTGTTGGATTCATTTGAGTTATTCATGTCTTCCTGGATTGATGAAAACTCTGGACTATTTTTTTTTTAATCTAAATTTTTTTCCCTGATGCATGTTGAACCTGTGCATGTTGAAGCTACTCTAAATGGTCTCCTGACAGTATTGTACACATGTGCAGTAGATGTTATTCTTCCCATTTTATAGATGAACACATTTCACATGAGTCAAGAGCCCACTGAAGAGGATCATCAGACCTGGGACAATGAAAACAGACAAATATGGGGGTGTAGTAGTAATTAGAGTAAAAGTGATTTGTCTGATCTCATTTGACTAAGCATCTTTAAACAATTTTTTTTTAAATAAATAAGGATTGGAAATTAACATCTGAACCTCCGTGTAGGTTGTTTTTCATTTCTTCTACATGGGTTATTTTAAAGTTAATGGTCTAGAAACCATTTGATGGTTGGACTCTACATTCTCAACGAATCATTTTGTACAAGGCCCCGACAGGTAGTGTAATAACTGTAAGAGGGTTCAGCTGTGCCCTGTTGCTCTTGTAGTGAAATTTCCCAGGCCCTCACAGGAGTCTGGGGAAGTATTCCCTTACTGAGAAGGCTCTCAGGGAGTTGTGTTTCTGTCTACCTAGGTACATGTCACCTATATAGGCCCTTCCCTGGGAGATCCCTGTGCTGCTGTGTTTGAATTGCCTCCTATTTACCCCAGTGGAGAACCATCTTAGAGTTAAGGAGATGGACAAATACATGACACCCAGCACTGGAGAAATGAGATCCAAAGCAGTTTATTATTCATCATCCTTACTCACAGCCTGGGAGTGGAAGACACTGCCACATCAGGTATCAGTGTTGTTGAACTCGGGAATAGAGTGAACAGCCAGGGGCTGGGGGAGACAGGATTTGTAGTATCCAGAGAATAGGGTGATCTCTGATTTCTTAGGGAGGATGTGTTTGGTTTGTTTAAAAAAATGTATGATCTGGCAGAGAATTGAGACCCCTACTCAGGGATGAGGAGGGACTATACCTGGTCCATTTGATAAGGAGGGTGTTTGACTATAGATTCTAATTCATGAATAGAGGGAGAGGGAAACTTGTGGCTAGGGGATTCAAAGCCCTCCCAGTTTTACTGTGTATCAAGAAATTTTACTATTAGGCCTTCAACCACACAGATGTACAGCAGACATGAAGGCTCTTGCTTTATCTGGCAGCCTTTAATCATCACATCAAAAACATGACCTCCTACCTCATCGTGGTTGGTACCTCCAGGATATGGACATTCTTTAGCCAAGAACATAGAATGCTGACTGTTCAGATTCTTGCCTGAAAGTTACTTTAGAATAGTTTTTCAGTTTCTTCCAGACTGAAACAGAGATTACTGGCATTTGGGAGGAAAAACTCTGAGGGATGTATTCATTATTTAGCCCTCAGTTCTCCCCTGTGTCCATGGTGTACTCCTTAGACTAGACCGCTAGGAAGCTCTACTTCTTTGATCAGATTACCCTGAGTAGTTGGGTTTGCTTGGTTCCAGGAAGAAGGAATTCTCAAGATTTTTCCTTAAGCAGAAAAGTGAAGATTTGTTAAAAGCATACAGGTTGGTCTCAGAGAATGTAACCCAGACAAACAGTTGGCCCATAGGAATGAATGGAAAGCAGAACCCTACGCCCCTGTCCTTTAGAGCTCACCAACCTCTTCCTAAGGCCATTTCATTCTGTTTCTTTGCAGACAGGTCATACCTGCCTCCAGGACACATGGTATAAAAACAGTGATTAGGTCCACAGCACAGCGCCTGGATGTTCACTGGGGCAGTCTGAATTCTCTTAATCTCAGATTGAAATTGATGGAGAAGGGTGTTTGATTTGTGTATCTTGGGTGACTCAGACCAACAACCTGAAACCAAGAAGCATTAGGATTCTCCAGAGAAACGGAATAAGAGGACATGATTGTGGTGGCTGAGAAGTCCCCTGACCTATGCAAGCCGGAGCCCCAGGAGAGCTGGTGCTGTCCTTTCAGCCTGAGTCTGAAGGCTTGAGAACCACAAGAACTCATGGTCTAAAGTCCAGTCCAAGGGCAGGGGATCCATGTTCCAACTCAAGCAATCAGGCAGGAAGAGAGAATTCTCTCTTATTCTGCCTTTTTCTTCTATTCAGGCCATCATTGATTGGATGAGGCCCACCTACACAAGGGAGGGCCAGGTGCTTTACTCAGTCCATTAATTCAAATTAAAATATGTTCTGGAAACACCCTCGCAGATGCATCTAGGAATAGTGTTTTAACCAGATATCTGGCATCCCAAACCCAATCACATTGACACATAAAAATGAGCCATCACACCTGGAGTTGGAACAAACTCAAGACAAAGTAAAGTCAGGAGCCTTGGTATGTTCATGAAAATTAGGTAGGTCTTATAGGAAAGACTGAGTGGGCAAGCTCACTATGTTACTCTTGATTTTCTAGAACTATATTTATAGAACACAGCTTTGTTTTGGGGGCATAGGTGGCATGATTTCCAATGCCATGTATTATAGGGCTCTTCTCTATGGTGGTAATATCTCTACTGAAGATATCATTCATTATGCTCTTCCACAATCTGCATGAGATTCATGTGGGTTTGAATTTTGTGTTGAAACTAGCTTGAATTAAGCAAGTTATTTAACCTTTGTGAACTTTGGCTTCTCAGTAGTAAAACAGGGATCATATATAGAATTATTATAAAAATTAAATAACATACTGCTTGCAGAGTGAGTGCACTTAGGATAGAAGGTACTCGATGAACAGTAATGATTATTATCATCATCACTAATTTAATACTAATCATTATTTCATGCAGCATGTTCTCAGATCAACATTGACAAAGGCCATTCAAAGAAATTGATGCTTTCCTTTTGACTGATAGTGACAAGAAAATTGCAAACCAATAGGTGTACTGACAGGCATGACCCTCACTTCTGAGAAACATAAAACACACAATTATGTTTTCATGCTAACAAGGATTGAGAAGTAGCAATCTTTAATTTTTCTATTTTTTTAATGGTGACATCTACAAACTCCCACCTAGTGTTTGGTGGTAGGAAGATCACATAATGACACTTCAGTTTGTGAATTAGATGTGAACCTGCGGTCAAACTAAAGCCTGCCATTTTTGTCACATATATATAACTGGGAGAGAAGCACTAATCTGAGCTGAATGATTTTTGTTTTTTAAATAACATTTAAAGAGAATATAGGGATAATACAAAGAAAAAAATTCTGATGAAATTTGTGACTCAATATAGTCTTGAAAGAGAACAAGAGGAATTGTGTTAGCTAGCTCTCTGTCCCTGTGGCCCACTACCTGAGAAAACCAACATGAGGGAGGCAAGGTTGATTTTTGGCTCACATTTTCAGAGGTCTCAGACCTTGGTCATTTGGCTCCATTGTTTCTACCCTGTGTTGAGGCAGAATATTAGGATGGGGAGTATGTAGTGGACCACAGCTGCCTAACTCATGGTGACCATGAAGCAGAAAGAGAGGACAAGGCCAAGGACACGATATCCCCCCTCAACACATGCACCCAGTGTCCTAACTCCTCCAAATAAGCCATGCCTCGTCATGTTTCCACCACCTCCCATTAGCATCACCAGCTGGGGATCAGTCCTTCAATACATGAGCCTTTAGGGAACATTCAAAATCCAAACTATTCCTGGAGTAAAAGGGAGGATTGAATAATTCACTAAGATACGAATTTTAGTACCCTTGTTTTCTTTGACCCTCCAAAGGAGGTTTCTTTTCAGGAACATACTCGTGAAACACATATTTTTTTATTTCAGATAAAAAATATTTTTATTAAAATTTTTTTTTTAATGTAAAGAAAATGTGTTGCTCCTAAACCTATTATGTATGTGCTCTGTCAATCAGCTTTTCATTTCTGTAACAAAACCCCTGGAATTATTAACTTAGAAAGAGAAAGTATCAATTTTTGCTCATAGTTTTAGGGGCTTCAGTCCATGGTCAGTTGGTCCATTGCTTTTGGGCCTGTGGTGAGGCAGTACATTATGGAGAGAAAGCATGTCATAGAAGACCTGTTCAGCTCATGGTGGTCAGGAGGCAAAGAGAAAGGAAGGGAGCAAGGTCCAAACATCCCTTTCAAGGGCATGCCTCCAGTGACAGAACTCCCTCTCACTAGGCCTCACCTAGTAAAGTTTCCACCACCTTCCAATGGCACTACAGACTAATGATCAAGCATTTAACAAATGGCCTTCAGGAGACACTTGTACTCTTTTGCACACATTTTAACCTTCCTACAGATAAGCTATTCATTTTAAGATATGGCTTTCCTTAACCAAAATATTTTGTCTCCTAGCTTGTGAAAAGTCAAACATTTTTTTAGTTATTCTAAATTTTCTCTCTTTTGGAAAATGGCACAATTTAAATGAATTAATACAATGATGAAATAAAAAATTAAAAGTAAAATAAGGAAAAAGTAATAGAAGAGTGCTCTTTTTTTCTGTAAAAATAACAACATTGTGTATATTTCGTTTGTCTTGTGAAGCTTCTTAGTGCTCTTCTTTGTTTCTGATGGATAGCTTTCCCTGGTGTAATACTCTTGGTTGGCAATTTTCTTCTTTTTTCTTTTTCTATCAGTACTTTGTATGTATCATTTCACTCCATCCTGGTCTGCAAAGTTTCTGCTGAGAACATCCTAAAAGTTTCATAAAGATTTCCTTGTGTATGCAGAATCACTTTCACTTTTATGATGTCAAAATTTACACTTTGTCTTTTATTTTTGATATTTTAATATAATAAGTCTTAGTGAAAACTTCTTTATGTTCAACATATTTAAATTTCTTTGGGCTTTATAGATATGAATGTTTATTTCTCTTTCCTAATTTGGAAAATGTTCTGACATTTTAAAAAATAAGCCTTTTTCTTTTTCTTTGCTCCATTTGGGACTTCTGTATTTTGCATACATTAGTTTGCTTGTTGGTATCCCATGAGTCCTGTAGTCTCTCTTTACTTCTTCATTCTTTTTTTCCTTCTAATTAGATAATTTCAAGTGATCTGTCTTCTCATTTTCTGACTCTATCCTCTGTTTGATTGAGTGTGCTAGTGAAGCTCTTTATTGTAGTTTTCAGTTCAAACATTGCCTTTTTTAACTTCAGAATTTCTGTTTGGTTTAGTTTTGAAGCTTCTATCTCTTTGTTGAACTGCCAATTTTGTTCATGTATTGTTTTCTTGACTTTAAAGATCTGTGTTCTCTTGTAGCTCATTTAATTTTATAAAGACATTTATGATAAATTATTTTTCAGGTAATACTTAATCTTTATTTCTTTGTGGTCAGCCACTGGAACTTTATTGTGTTCCTTTGGTGTGCAGTATTTTCTTAATTAATTATGTTCCTTGAAGCTTTGTTTTGCTGTCCTTGCATTTGAAGAATCAATTACCTCTTCAGGTCTTTACTCACTAGCTTTGGGACAGAAAGTCCTTCAATATTGAGCCCTGCTAGACATTTTGTGGGTCTCAGACATATTCTTTGGCTGTGTTTACTCTACTCTTTTTATTTCTCTTGGAGGGGAAATAATAGAATTGGGTGCTTTGTTTCAATTCTGCAAATCCAGTGCAGGTGATGAAAGTTTCCTGTTGTTTTGTTTTTTTTTTCACTTGGGGCAGTGCTCTGAAGTGTTCCGTGTTTTGTACCATCTCCAAAGCATCATATGCAAGCTGGCTTCTATAATTCTCATTCACAGTTGGGATCTATGTTCTATCTATGGGAGTGCATATGTTGCATGCACAAGGATGTGCATGACACTGTCTATTGTGGAAGTATGTCAGATCTGGAGCTGTGCCCCAGCTGATTTAGGGGTTTGAAAAGCAATTTGTACTTCAGGGTTTGTGGGCAGAAATCTTGCTGGAGTCAAGGTTTAGCTAACTAACACAATTTGCATCTGGATGTTGAGAACTACATGTCTCAACTCTGGTCCTTTTGCCCTGTACCCAGATGATTCTTCTGTGCTGATCTCCTTGTTGTTCTAGGCGGGGGCAAAACAGATCTGGGCATCTTGAGCAGTGTCCCACAAGATGGGAATGCAGGCAATTTGTTCATCCTCACTTTCTCTTGTGGAAGAAAAATTGCAAGCAGAGGGGACCTATTTATGCATATAGCTACACTGCCTTAGGTGTGGGATGAAACTCTTCTTACCTTTTTCAATGAATGCACTTTAAAATGCTTTTGCTTCATTTTGGTGCTAAAAACTTTCAGTTCGTCTCCGGGGCTCCCATGAAGGTATTTTCATCTGTAGATTTTTGCCAGATAAGAATGAGAGCTAGAACCTCCTATTATATACCATTTGGTTGGACTCTCATTTTTGCTGATTAGACATTTAGACTATATTTGGGAGCTGATGACTTGAGGGATGGAGGATTGGAGAGGTATGCAGTGGAAGAGAAAAAACTGGGAAAATAAACTTGATCAAGGAGAAAAATTAAAAATTGTGTTTTCTCTTTAGTGTGTCTCCATCTTGGGAAGATAGAGATTTAATTTTTTTCAATCTTCCCCAAAAATATTTAATAAAATTTAAGGCTTATTACTTGTGCATGTTGAAGAGTATTTGCTTCTGGACCTGAGGCAAAGTACTTTTTATAGCCTTAAGAGTAAGAATTGATTTCCCTGTAGGAAGTTCCCCACCTCTGTATGACATCAAGAGTCAACATTACTCAGCCATAAAGAAGAATGAAATTATGGCATTTACTGGTAAATGGATGAAGCTGGAGAATATCATGTTAAGTGAAATAAGCCAGTTCCCCAAACCAAAGGTCAAATGTTCTATCTGATATCTGGATGCTAACCCACAGCAAGGAATAGTAGGGAGGGGAAAATAAAAGTTCATTGGATTAGACAAAGGGGAATGAAGGGAAGGGAGGAGGGAATGGAAATAGGAAAGACAGTACAATGAATTGGACTAACTTTTCTATCCTTGTATATGAATACATGACCAGTGGAACTCCACATCATGCACAACCAAAAGAATGGGATCTTAATTAGAATAAGTTATAGTCCATGTATATATAATATGTCAAAATACACCCTGTTGTCATGTATATCTAAAAAGAACAGCAACAAAAACAACAACAAAAGAGTCAAGTTCCATGCTCTAGTGCCACCTTCTCCATTCAGTCTCCTCAAATAGCCTTAGGGAGAGCTGAAGATCCTCTTCTGAATTTTGTAAGCACCTAACATGTCAGAAGGCAGTACTGTAAGTCTGTGGTCTGGAATTATTAATTCACATACCTGGCTCACCTACTAGACTGAGTTAGTAGAGGGTAGGTTTCTGGACTTCCTGACTCCTGTACTCCTAGAATTGACAGTTGCTACACCTAGAAGAGGTGCTTAGTAAATGGTGAAAATTATTTTTCACATCAAGGTACATTTGCTGTTGGGAGAGAATTTGAGGGAACTATACTATGCAGTTTTCAGGTCATCTTGGCTGACACATCTAACATCAGAATGGTTGTGGATAAGATTTTCTAGGGTTGGACATTTTGCTTATGGGTCTAATAAGAATGCTTGCGTCTCTCTGTAACAGCTAGGAAACTGTATTTTTCTTGGCTGGTGACCTTTTCACCTCACTTGAAAATCAGGCCTGAGGATGTGCAGTCCAAAGAGTCGGGTTATAACTAGGTCAGCCTCTCTCTTGAAATAGTCATGAAAAAGAGCTCCCTAATAAAATAACAATGAAGAATGTTTTAGGGCCCAGTGGAATAAACTAAAGAGAGAAATCAATGTTTAGCTATAAACAATAGTCTAGAGTAAGTAAAAGAGAGGCAAAACTGGTTGTTCAGAAGGATGATGGTTGCCACATGATTGAGAAAGAGAGGATTTAGTGGTGTGTGTGTGTGTGTGTGTGTGTGTGTGTGTGTGTATGTGTGAGATGTCACTTTCTGGTGTCTTCAGTAGAATGGGGATAATCCTTCCTCTCTAGCATGAGATTTCTATAGTGTTCATGACTGAGCTTCTTTCATAATTGAGCTATTTCTCTATGGCTGGTTTGACGCCTTATCCAATTCTGTAATTTCTGTATCATTATTCACTAAATTGTGTTACTGTGGGAGAGTGAAAGTGGAGAAAGTGGTTAGAATCCAGGGCTTTGGTATCAGATAGAAAGATTAGTGATATGGTGTCTGGGTAAACTTGGAAAAGTTAAAAATTGATTAACATATCACATTAGACATTTATGTTAAATGGAAACTTCACAGAGTTTGACATCAGGACAAATATTAATAATAACTCTACTTTCCAGTACATGTCTCAATTTTGTGCCCTTGTGTATGTTCTTAAGCCCTTGTGAGTCCCCATTTCCTAACCTGTAAAATAGGGAGAATGACACACTTCCTGAATAAAGTTGTATAGCATAGCATGTCTTCAATACAGAATGGTGATGGTGGTAGTGGGAGCGGGTGGTGGTGATTGTATCAGAGACAGCTATCTTCTAGCTATTCTCCTTATTTTATCTTTTTTTTTTTTTTTTTTTTGTGATGAGAGTTCAGGTTTAAGTCAGGATATCAATGTGCCCAGTAGAGGTAACATTTTTCAGGCTCCCTTGCAGCTAACTGTGACCATGTTGGTATTGCAAGCTGAAGTTGTTGAGTAGAAAATTTAAAATGACTCCTTAAAAAAGGGGTAACCAACATTTCCTTCCATTTTTCCTTCTTCATGTTGCTTGGTGTTCAGAGGTGATGGCAAGTGCTCCAGTAGCTGCTTGAACCATGAGGTAACATTGTAAATTGAAGCATTCAGTCAGAATGACAGAACTAAATGATAGAGAGGGTGAGTAGGCAGAGAAGGCTGAGTTCTTTATCTGTGTTGTAGTGCTTTACCAGAAATTTTTTCGGGTGAGAGCGCTGTCTATTGAAGTCATAGGGTTTCTGAGTATCTCCCTCCCTCTCTCTCTCTCTCTTTCATTTTGAGAGGGGGTCTTAGTATGTTACCTAGGCTGATCTTGAGCTCTTGAATTCAAATGATCCTCCTGTCTCAGCCTCCCAAGTAGCCAGGACTACAGGTGTGTGCCTCAATGCCCTGCTACAGGCTTTTAATTTAAAAAAAAATTAAATTTCATCCAAAGGCAACTATTTCTAATTAGCAGTAATAGTGAATATTTATCTTTAGTTTTTAAGAGATGTGTATAAATTTTCAGAAAGTTTTCAAGTGTTATCATGTTTGTTGATTTCCAACTGGGCCAATCAGCTGGAGCAAGGCTCGGAGGGAACAAGGTATAAGGCAAATACCTGGAGGGCTAGAGGGTGCATGGAAAAAATATTACAGCTCTGAAAAGGGATCCAGGTAATAAATCTCTACTTCTATACTTACCAGCTATGCCACTTTGGGAGGTCAAATAGCAGTGCTGACTTTAGGCTTTTCCTAACCCAAGAGATGAAGCAGGAATTAAATGGGATCATTATTACATGATCTGGCTCATAGTAATTTCCTAAATATTATTTGTTTGTTTCTACTGATTTACTAAAATGGGTCTAGGAAGGATCTATTCTTTGAAAATCAAAAATTAGGTAGAAATAGATTTTCTTGCTTAGCTTTGCACAGTGTGAGAAGCCAAAGATTCCCTCTATTTCTTTACTAGAATTGCTCACCGACTTCACACTCTGATTGTTTCTACTCCTGTCTGTGGCTCCTGACAGGCCCTGCCTGAGCTTGTCTAGCTGTGGGGGAGGCTGGAAGAGAGAGTGGACACCAGCCTTCAACCTTCATTCTGGTGCTCCTTGGCCTGTCTTGGCCCATCACAGGGAGGATGCCTTTTCTCTCCCCCCGGGATATTATGCTAAACACAATTACATGCAGCATTTGACAACAGAGCTGGCAATTTATGTGCTGCTGGAATGAAGAAGGAGGAGGGGACTCGGGATGAATATCAATGTGCTCTGGGAGGGCACTGTATTTTCTTATCCCTTGCAGGAAGTAGGAGCTGGTTATAGAAGGAAGGATGTTAACTGGTCATTTGGCAAATTGATCAAAGACGTTCCTGCATCTAGGTGCACCTGATGTGTGGGAGAGATACCTTATCCCTCCAGGATGGTTTGGTGTCAGGGTGGTGGTGTGTTTGGTGGAGGAGAGGACAGAAGTCAGTATCAGATTGTCCACTTGCAGATGTTTGATAAAAGTGCTGATTTACTGCATGTGAGATCCTGAGAGCATTTTTATACCTCTCTGGATCTTGATTTTGTTATCTGTAGGTAAAAGAAGATAACAACATTATCTCACTGGGCTGTTCTAAGGGCTAACAGTGATAAATTATATAGAGCACTTGGGACATTACTTGTACCAATGATACGTGGTCAAAATATTGTACCTTTTCTCTCTTATAATTGAAGAATCAGACTTTGTTCCAACCAACCTTTGTAAAAATTGTCTTTTAAAAATTTCAACAGTGACAAAGGGGGATCCTTTCATTATATTATTAAAGAAAAGCTGCTGTACTATTTTCCTTCAATGCAAACCAACTTCATTTTGGGGAATAGGTGTGTGTGTGTGTGTGTGTGTGTGTGTGTGTGTGTACATGTGTGTATTTAAGTTAAAAAATCTTATAATTTCTGATTTTAATTACTATTAACCAAAAATGCCATGACAATACTATTCTCTCTTTAAATATGGTCTTATCTCCTTCCTGAGAGCCAAACCATTTCCCTGCAGTCCTGGATCTGGGTCTCTCCTTCCCTGTTTTACCTTAAAGGCAATTTGAAAGAATAATCCAAATTGGTTCAAATCTCAGAAGGGTGAGAAATAGGGTTTTCAGATTTTCCCCCCATGCCTGAATGAAAGATGTGCTATCAACAAGGCTTCCTCGAAACAGATCTAGGCTTTTTTTTTTTTTCCAATTTGGGCCTCTCAAAATCCTTTCTCTATGGGTGGCACATAAACACCAGGTCAGAAAACAAAAACAAACACACAGACTCTCTTTGGAGAATGTCCCCAAGGAGACCCTTCTCTTATTTTCCACCCTTGGTTCTCGCCTTCTTCTCAGGCCCCAGAGGCTGTCATTGCTCTGTGGTCCAGGCTTGGTTTCCCTGGGCTCTCTCTTCTCTCCTTGGTCTCCTTTGGCTCTTCCTTGGCCCTCTCCCTGCAGCCTGAGGTATAGGAGTTTTTAGTTCTATTCTGGTGAAAACTCAACTGTCCTCCAATACTCAGCTCCAGCCCTGGGACTGCCCAGAAATCCTTTATTTCACACAGTGATCGATTCCTCCTCTCCACCTCTGGCCCTGGGCCCAGCCTGGAAGAGGTGAAGGTGGCAGAGCCAGTGATGGTCTGGCTTGCTTTATCTTATCTGAAATTGGCTGCCCTGCATGCTTTCCTTTAAACTGGGCAAAGTCAGTGCTCACTTACATTTCTTTCTCTGGCTGCTTTGCCTTAGTTAGCATATAGCAGGTGCTTAGTATGTTTGTGGCACAAAGTAGAATGGAAAATTCCCTGTGCTCAATTCCAATGCCTCCAGTCTATGCTTTGTCATTGGAACTGAAACCTGTCCACACTTCTGCTCCATGGTTCTGGGTTAAAGCCACGGCAATCGGACCCATTGGCATTGCTGGCTGACTAAATTTGCTGAGACTTGTTCTGGCTCATCTGGTGTGACCCTTATGCTCCTATCAATCAGTGTTGGTTCTGTTTTCTACAGCTCTGGAACCCAGATGTTTGCCTGTTCTATTTGTCTGAGTGGGAGGACCTCCTTTTGCAAACACACCCAAGGATACTTCATTGCTCCACCTCAGGGGCTGTCCTCTTTGCTACAGAGTTGTGCCTTTTGGCTCCCAGTCTTCCTGGCTCCTCCTCATCTTATTTCTCTCACTTCTCCAGGCTCAGCCTGATTATTGTTCCAAAGTGTCCTACTGGGCTTCCTGCGCGTACCAGCAGAAGTCACGCAGGCTTTTGGACATGGGACTTTGATGCCTCTCCTTGCCCTCCTGGTCATTCTCACTTTGTAAGTCTCTGATTTGTTTTCTGGGATTTTTTTTGGGGGGAGAATTAATGAGTGCATCTATCTTGCATGTAGTAAAGTCTTTAGGAAATTACAGAAATTTTCTGAAGACAGAGTGGGAGATTATGAATTGTAATGTGTGTTTCTTATGCCTATGCTTCATTTATTCCAGTCAACCATGACCTAATCAATCAACAGACTCACCAATCACTCAATTGGATAACAGATATTTATTGAGCTTCCACTGTGTGCTCAGTCATGTATTAAGGGCCCCAAGGAGCAAGGAACAAGAAAAAGGCATGGCCTCTGCTTGGAGGCATTTTATCAACCAGTGGGAACAAAAGATGGATACTTCTGTCCCTATAGAAAACTCCTTCTCAGGTGGTTGTGAACTTATTGCTGCATTGTGTGTGTGTGTGTGTGTGTGTGTGTGTGTGTGTGTGTTGTGTGGGGGACAGGAAAGCCTTCCATGGGGAGAGGTGATGTGGTGATATGAAGCCAGCCTGGCTTTAGGAGTGGAGGCACCAGGTTTGAGTCCCAGTTTCCCCTTGTACTATTTGTGCACCTTTGAATTCTGAATCACTGGCAGAAAACATCCACAACTGTGAACGAGATTGCAGTGGGATTTCCGGGGGAAGGAATCTTGCCACCCACCCTCAAGTTGCAGTCTCAACAGAAGCAATCAGACAAAACAGCAGATGACAACATCCTTATGTGTTGGCCCTGGAATGGATGAAGGAGAGTCTACGACTGTGAGCATATGCCCCGCCAGACTGATACAGGAAAGGGGTTTATGGTGCTTTTGTGTGCAATTTGGATTAAAAATTATCCCTTGAATGGAACTTTTGCTGTATTTCTGGAAGTAAATGACTTCCCATAAGCACCTGCTTCATGTTAGCTCTTTAAAATGCATCATGTGGGTCGTCATTTCCATGACCAGGTATGATTATGTGTTGTTTTTAACAGGTGAGCAAAGTGAGGTTCTGAGAACGAAAATAAATTGCTCAAGGTCAAAAACTGATCAGTGAAGCTGAGATACCAACTTGTACCACACAGACATCATCTTTAATTTAGCAGTTCACCTCATCTCTATATGATTTCCCTATTTTCAGATTAGACAACTGAGTTCCAGCAAGGCTCAGTTATTTAAAATGATCATGTCTGGAGCTGGGATCCAAACATGGTCTCTTTGATTCTAAAATCTGAGACTGTTCCTATCCACAAGCTCAAGAATTGTGGGGACAATTTTGGATAGTTGCTGTGTATATGATGAATCCAGTGTAGCAGATGAGACTGATGGATCTCCGCTTATATAAAATAGTCCTACAATAATCTAAACTAGGGCTTCTAAAAAATAACATGCATACAAATCACCAGGGGTTCTTGTTAAAAAATGCTGATTTGGATCCAGTAGATCTGGGGGACCCTGAGACTCTGCATTTTTAACAAGCTGGTGTTGTGAATTGCAAGCATCTAAATGAGGCTTCTCAATCTGTACACTGTCAGCCTTTGGAGCCAGAGGGCTCTTTGTCGTGTGGATGTTTAGCAGAATCCCTAGCTACTAGATGTCATCTCTACCCACTAGATGTCAGCAGCACCATCCCTCTTGTGACTACCAAAGACGTCAAATGTTTTTTGACAAGACTGCCAAATGTTCTAGCCGGGTGGGATAGAGTGGGCAAATCTACCCCTGCTAAGAACAATGGTTCTGAAACTTTTCCTAACATCAAGATCACCTGGAGACTTTCCAACCCCTGGTGCCTGTGTCCCATCAGGTCGATTGTGGTTTGCTTGACCTCTACTGAACCCAGTGCTTGAATGTTTCAGAGCTTTCCCAGGTGATCCTACTATGTGGACAATTTGGCAACCTCTGGTCTAAGCTCAAAGTCTGGACCAATTGGCTTCTCACCATCCTTAGGCTTTCTGGAAGCTGTCAAGCCTAATATGCAGAGCTGCCTGTGGCTGACCAGACACCTGGTTCTGAGAAAGGAAGGGAGGCTTCTAGTCTCACCTATCACACAGAGAGGCCAGCTCTGAGTTGGCTCACATCCTCCAATAAGGAAGAGCAGAAATAATTCCCTCAGGGCTGGAATATATTTAGCTCCCATCCATCATGCTATCTGGTCTGCTTTGCATATAGAAGCACTGTTTTAATCTCTGAGAATCCCATTTTTTAATTAATTAATTAATTTTAATTAGATATATACAACAACAGAATGCATTTTGATTCATTGTATACAATTGCAGCAAAAGTTTTCATTTTTCTGGTTATACATGATGTAGCATCACACCATATGTACAGTCATACATGTACCTAGGGTAATAATGTCCATCTCATTTCACCATCTTTCCTGTCCCCATGCCCCCTCCCATCCCCTCCCTCTCCATTGCCCAATCAAAGTTCCTCCATTTTTCCCATGTCCCCTAGCCACCCCCCCACCTCACACATTATGGATCAGCATCCATTTATCAGAGAGAATATTCAGCCTTTGTTTTTTTGGGATTGGCTTACTTTGCTTAGCATGATATTCTCTAACTCTATCCATTTACCTGCAAATGCCAATCTCCCATGGAAAGGCTACTGCACTTTTAGATCCCTTCCTACCTCCTCCAAACCCTTGATAGAGTCATCCTTTAATTCCCCTCACACTTAGAGGTCAGGAGAAAAGTCTATGCTTGTCTGAAGTTTGGACTGAATGGGTGGTTGGACGTAGAGAATCTTTGCTGAGTTTGCAGGTAGGATCTCTCCCAGGGGACCTTGCAAAGAACATCTATTTATCTGAAGTGAGTGAGTGTGTGTGTGTGTGTGTGTGTGTGTGTGTGTGTGTGTGTATGTATGTATGTATGTATGTGTTGTAGAACTCATTGTGCTAAGATTATTCCTATCTAAAACTAAGTATTTTTGCTATCTGATGGGACATACTATAAATGTAGACAAAACAGGCCCATCACACATGGGTACTTGGATAGGAATGGCTAATTAAGGAACTCACGCCTATGAGGTGAGTTTCTGCTTCTAGGGAATAAACAGAGAAAGGATCAGCTGTTAGGGCCATTATTCTCACTACCTGTTGCCTGACACCAAATTTTGCTTTCTCTTCCTTGGTAGTATAGGAGAGAAGAAACTGAATTGTAATGGCTGGAACCATGGAGGAGAGGAGCATACACACTCATCAGAACACAGACCCTCCAGGGTTGCAACCCGGTGTGGCACTGCTGATGGGTCTTTGGGGACAGATTGTCTGGGATAGGTTACCAGGTCTACCTTGCTGTCCAGGTGACTAAAGTTACTTGAACACCATAGGCCTCAATTTCTTTATTTGTAAATATAAAGAATAATACACACCTTCATTCTTTTCATGAAGATTGTATGAGACCGTAAAAATCTAATGTTGACCAAGCAGTATTATATATCAGGAAAATGCATTAGCTCAATTAATAGCCACAATACATTCCATGAGATTGGTCTTATCATCATCCCTTTGATTTTGCAGCTGGAGGAATGAGGCTGAATAATTTGTCTGAGCACACACAGGCAGTCTAATTCTCGAATGTGTGATTTGAAGAACTTCAATTCCACTGCTTGCTAACAAACTTAGAATGCTGCAGATAGTTGTAGTATCTTACAAGTGCTTCTCTTCTCCTTCCCTGCTCTATGCAAAAATGCCTTTATTTTCCTGATTACCAACATTATCAGTGGATTGGATAAATATAAAGGAGGCAGATTTAGTAGAAGGAGAAATAATATGTCTCTGTGATGGAAGAATCAAACACCTACAGGATCAGGGCAGGCTGAAGTGAGGGGCTGAACCTGGAGGAAGGAAAGATGGATAGCTTACCTGAAGACACTGAGCCCATTGCAGATATCCAGGGAGGTGCATACGGTGCTCACAAAGAAGGGATTTAAGTGTGAACTGTCTGTGCATCTACCCAGATTTCTGTAACTTTATGGCAGAGAGACCCAAAAACACAAGATGGGCAATGGCTTAGCCATTAATCAGAAGGCCACAAAGGCTCAATTCAAATTGGCAGGTAGTTCACAACCCAGTTTCTCAATCAAGTTCCTGTGTTTTCACCAACACTTTTTTTCTAAGCCCAGAGTAATAAACTTGAAGATATTGCTTAATTTGTATTTAAGTTCCTCTGTGTGAACTACCAGTAGATGAGAAAATGCATATTAAAATGGCAACAACAGCGATACCAGCAATAATTTCTTGAGAGCCTAATACATACTAAGTGCTTTACTGCATGTTTTGCATGCATTAGTTTGGTGCTCACAGCCACTTAATGGTGTGGGTCCTTGTTTTGCTTCTCTTTTATAACTGAGAAGACAGGGTCTAGAGGGATTATATAATTTATGCAAGATCACATGCCTAGTATGAGGATTTGGGATCTACATACAATCAAATCCACAAAGTTGTGCATCAAGAGGAATTGGCAGACCGAGGGCCTGAATAATCTGCAGATTGGTTAATGGGTCCCTGGCCACCCACAGTCAACGCCTGGGAGACTGCTTTACAAAGTGGTTCTGACTGGGTCTCCATGCATCTCTGCACACCCCACTGCTGCCTGGAGATAGATTTTCTATCCCAAAATGTGACAGCTTCTCCTAAGTGTAACTGTCACTAGTGTGGTGATGAAAAGGATGATTTCCATAGTTTTCCCAGCATGTAGAAGATGAGATAGTGTCATATGCAATAAAGCTCAGAAAGCCCATAATATCCCAAGGTTCTGCCTCATCATTCTTTCAGCTCTTCTAAACAAGTTCAGATCTGCTCCCATTTTGCATTTATCAGAACATGATGTGGAGGTGAAAATTCAGGGTCTATACGTTAGCAGGTTTCCCTAGATCTTGTCAGTAGAGCTTAAAGTAGTTGAAGAATCACAGCATCCTGTCCCCTCCACCACCCCATTTAGCCAAACCCCTAGATCCTTTTCTCTGATTTAGCTGTAAAAATAGTTTGTTGTTTCTTCTCAGCCCTGAAGGGCTTGTGCAAATTTTCTAATCCAGGTCTCAGGTAGATGGGACATTTACACCTCTGTTCTGGGGTCTCTGGGGATTCACTCTGCCCCTTCCTGTTTCCCTTTTTCATACAGGCACCGTAAAGGGGCACTGAAAAGATCCTCATATCACTTTTTTACTTAGAATAAAATTACCCTCAGAAGGGTAAATTATTTGTTATCCTGGATCTTTGTTTCTCCATTGAAAAATTAGGAGCATTCTTTCTTGGTAATTATTTTATATAATTATTATCTCCAATAATCATAGGATTATTAATCATTCACAATTTCAAGGATTCCAGAAGTGATGTTGAAATGGAGGACAAAGTTGGAGTTTCATTCTTTCAACAAAAACCTTTCCAGGGCTCGGGTTGTGGCTCAGTGGTAGAGTGTTTGCTTAGCACATGTGAAGCACTGGGTTCAATCCTTAGCACCACGTAAAATAAATAAATAAATAAATAAATAAATAAATAAATAAATAAATAAATGTATTGTGTCCATCTACAACTAGAAATATTTTTTAAAACTGTCACAAAACCTTTTCATTGCTCTCTGTATATTGAGTGTTTTGGGACAAGCATCAGAGTTTACAAGCTACTAAGCAGATCCAACAGGGTCCCTGCATTTTCAGGGTTGTGGGAAAACTCATCTCAAAGGGCTTTAACTGAGTGACTCCCCAGGGCTTGTGAGGAGTTCACATGCATCACTCATTGTGGATCACCACTTTGGGAGGCAGACATTATCATCTCTATTTCACAGATAAAAGATTGAGGCTAAGAGTAAGTGACTTTTCCAATTTCTCACAGAAAAAAAGCTATAGAGCTGGAACTCCATTCTAGTTCAGTCTGATTCCAATGCCCACCATTTCTTCAGCCACCATTTTTTTTGGGAGAGAAGACTAGGGTTTGAAATCAGGGGCACTTGACCACTGAGCCTGAGTCCCAGCCCTATTATATATTTTTTTATTTAGAGATAGGTTCTCACTGAGTTGCTTAGTGCCTTGCTTTTGCCGAGGCTGGCTTTGAACTCCTGATCCTCCTGCCCTAGCCTCCTCAGCCGCTGGGATTATAGGTGTGCACCACCGCGCCTGGCTCTTCATATTATTTTTAATAGCAAATGTTCTTTATCTAGTCTGAGAAGTAGAAGCATAATCTACAGCTAGCGTTGATTATTCCTGAGCTCATATGGTGTGAAAAAAAGCAACCATGCTTCTATAGGACATTTGAAAGATGCCTTGTTATAGGGAGCCTGAAACTTGAATTCAGATGCTAGTCTTTGTTTATGGGATAAGCAGAACAGTCAATGATGAGTTTTGATCTGGATTAAAGCCAACATCATGCCCTGAGCCAGGTTACGTTTGTATTGACATGCAGTGCAGGGAGCCCCAGATGATCTTCTGGGACTCTGACATTTTTCTCAACCTCACCTTGGTCCTGTGGATATCCAGATGACTGGAGCCAGGTGTAGGACCTCACTCACACCCACCCTGACCTCCATAGGATCCGGCTTCACAAGCACTATGTGGTCTGACCTCTTGAAAGCAGAGAGAAGAAAAGAACCCAGGTATTGATGCGGACTGGATGCTGAAGCAAAGTAGGAAAGTTCTACATTTGCAGCAGCAAATGACTGCAGGTCAACCATTTTCCTAAAGAGCAGCCATCATCCTCTCCCAACCTTTGCCATTCCATTCTTCTCTGCAAACTCAAGTTTAAGAGAAAAATGATGTTAAGAGCACAGAACAGTGCCTTTTTTTTTTTTTTAAGGAGTAGGCTGTGCTCTTAATGTACAGATTCTGGAATCTCAGTTTCTCAGGACATGAGGCTTTTCTGGGCTTCACAGCTGTTAGCAGAGATGGTCAAGCATTTGTTTCATTTAATTGTACAGTCCAGCTTCTTACTGCCCACTGACAGCCCATTACACGAAGCTGCACCCACATTTATTAAAAGAGACAAGAGGAAAATTCCAGCCAGATGGTGGGGGTTGGACTCTCAGCTGAAATCAGGCTAACAAGCAGAGGAAGACACACAATCTGGTGAGAAGAGGGCCAAGTGTGTGAAGGATTTTACTGAGAATCTGACTTCTGTAGGGGAGGCAGAAGTAATAGTGACTCTTCCTTACATTCCTTTGACTATTTTAATCACCACAGCAAAATAGTAGAAGACAGGCATTGCAAACACTGTTTTCCAAATTACATCTGAGCTCCCATACAGATTACCTTATCTTTGGAAATTTCTTTGCAGAGCCTTGGCTCCAAGGTGGTCTGTTCAATTCCAAGTCCAGGTTTACATCTCTGCCTGCCAGACTCTATATTAGGTATAGTTGTACAGAGAGGGTGAGACCCATCCCTGGCCTCCAAGGATTTTGGTTTAGGGAAGAACAACCTGAAATACACTGTGCCATCATTGCCCTGTGGGGTCTCCCTAAGGAGCTGGGATTTGAAAGATGCCTGGATGTTTACAAGGTGGTCATGTTGGCTATGGGAAAGGCACTTAAGTCTTTAGACAAAAACTCATTGGCAAAGTCACGAGGCCAGGAGGTGGACTTGTATGCCTGGGAGTACATTCAGGATGGGTAGGAAATAATTAGAGCCAACACTTACTCAGTGCTTCTTATTTCCCAGGTGTTGCTCTAACTGCTTCTCCCAGAGTCATTCCTTGAAGCCTCAGGAGCTTTTCAGATGGCAATGGGGAGTCCCCCACTGAGCTAATTCACAGAGAGAGGAGACGACTTGCTATTTTAGGTCACTCTGCTAGTAAGGGGGAGCCAAGATTCAATGTCCCACTGGTGGTCTGGCTTCTCAGTCTCCTCTGGCCTGTGCAGAAGGGGAAAGGAAGTCCAGGGTGGGGCGGCGCACAATTTGTGTAGGAGGCTGGCCTGGGATAGCATAGAGCTTCACTCCTGCTGTCAGCCCTTGTTTGTCACTTGTTAAACATTGTCCAGTCTCCTGTGCAAGGACTGTGAAAGGCAAAAACAAAGGAAAATAAGTTAAAATCCAGTAGAGAAGAAATGACCTTCAAGAACAATAACCGAGGAGTAATCTGATTAGTAGCCTGAGCGAGGGAGTCCCGTGCTCACTCCCTTCTGTCTCTTGGTTGACTCTCACCCATTTTTTTCTTGATCCCAATTCTTTCCTATGCTCCCTTTATAACTCCTTGTCCTTCCAGAAGGATTCTCCTGTGTCTTTCTGATGTCTGACGCAGGGTCCAATGCAGGCACATTTCTTAACAATTCTTTTCTCTAGGTGCCCCTCACCATTTTATTTTTCTGAAAATTCCCCCTACCCTTTACTCCAGGGGAAACCTGTCTGCAGAGGATTTCTTGCCTAACCCATGTTGTTGTACTCCTGTGGTGATCACAAGAATCAGTGAGCTTCTATTTGTCATCCTTCCAATACTTGAAGAAAGGGATTCTGTTTGGCTATCTGTGAGCGAGTGGAGTGGAGAGAGCTTCCGCCTATGGTATTTGTAACTATCCACAGAGACAAACCCCCTTGCCCAGTTCTCCCTCTCCTCTCTGCTCCATCTAGTTTGTTCTTTTGGCTCATTTGCCTCTCTACTCAGCCACTAAGTGATGAATTTCTATAAGATGAGGTTTATGCCTCCTTCGATATTTACTTTATCCTTTCTGCCTGGGAGATTTTATCCATGTCCAAGGTGCTAATGACACCTTTAAATGTGTGTCATCTAAATTTATAGCTCCAGGTTGAGCCTTTCCTCTTAGCTCCAGACTTATATGTGTTCATAGAAGAAACACTTTTTCTTTCTCTACAGTTTTAAACATGTGGCAAAGTAGAATAACTTAATGAAGGGCCAAAGATAACTATCTAGCTTCAATAACCATCAAGTTGGTGCCATTTTTGTTTCATTTATCTCTTTGCTACACCTCTAATCCTGGGCTGGAATATTTTGAAACAAACCCAGCACATCATTTCATTTTATCTGTAAATATTTTAAAATCCAACAGCCTTCTAGATATTTCTCAAAAATATCTCAAGGCCAACTCTTCAAATCAAATGCAAAAATTTTCTCTTTAAAATCTGTTCTCCTCCATAATTCTCCTCGATGAATGTCACAATCCTAAGAGTCATTCTCAATACACTGACTTACACCCCGGCTCCTTGTGTATTATAACCGAGTTCCCTTATCTCACTTCTAAATACAATTTTTTTGGGTTTTTTTTTTTTTTGACACTGGGGATTGAACTCAGAGGTACTCAACCACTGAATCACATCCCCCAGCCCTTTTTATATTTTATTTTGAGATAGGGTTTTACTATGTTGTTTAAGGCCTTGATAAATTGCTGAGTCTAGTTTTGAACTTGTGATTTTCCTGCCTCAGCCTCCCTTGCTGTGGGATTACAGGCATGTGTCACTATACCTGGCCTAAATGTATGTTGAACTCCCTCTCTCTACAACCATACTTTGAACCGTTGTTTCTCACCAGGATGAGTGCACTCGTCTCCTAACCACATCTACCTTCCTCCACTTTGATCCTACTCCATTTCCCCTTCTACATTACATCTAAGAACTGTTTTCTGTGTTCATTTAATAAATATCTACAGTGTTCTTATTGTGTCCCAGGTATTATAAATAAGATACTGGACATATTGGTGAATGGGACACAAATTTTCTATTTATGAAACACATGTGCATATGCATATAGATTATTGGTGACAAAAATATTATTTGCAGTGGTATCAAGAAAATAAAGGGCTGGGCAGTGACATGATGCTGTCTCATATGGGGTGATTTAAGAAAGTTCAAGTTCTTGGATGAGATAAACCGATATGAAAACGTGAATCATATAGAGTCTAGGGATACAGCATTCTAACCACAGAGAATAGTAAGTGCAGGGACCCAGTATATCTCACCTAGAAATCTAAACTTTTTTTGCGGGGGAGGGTGATTCCTCATTAATTTTTTTAAAGACTTTATTTTTAAAGAAACATCTTATGTTCACAGCAAAATTGAGAGGAGAGTAAAGAGATTTCCTACATGGCCCCTGCCCTCACATATGTATACCCTCCTTCATTATCAACATTTCCACCAGAGTGGTACCTCTGCTACCACTGATGAAACTATGTATCTTAATCACCCAGAGTCCCCGGTTCATGTTAGGGTTCACTTGTGGGGAATATATTAAATGGTTTGGACAAACATATAACAACAAGTATCCATAATAATAGTATATAGAGTATTTTACTGCCCTAAAAATGCTTTGTTGACTTAGTTTGTACTTTAATAATATTCTCCTATTTTGAAAAAGAAGCACACGCGTAAGTTGCGCAGTGAAAACTTTGATGTTTTCATCACTATTACCAGTTTGTTTTACATCTTTCCAAAAATGTTCTACATATAATTCAACACTTACATAAATATGTGACCTCTTATTTAAAAATATGAAAAAGAGTTCTCCCTTGTAAGGACTTTAAAACGCCCTTCCCCAAACACTTTACACAGGACAAAGTCTGTCTTCCTGCCCTTCACCCTCTGCCTTTGACTTGTGTCTTTAGTTTAGACCTCAGACCCCATTACATGTCCAAGTCATTTAAGCCTGCTTCCAGCCATTTGGACACCCTCCCTGCTATTTTAAAGGTAAAAGAAATATGTGTGTGTGTGTGTGTGTGTGTGTGTGTATACATGTGTGATGACAAGTTGGTTGAAAACAGGCATAGCCAGGGCCTAGGAAGACACTTTGTACATGTTATTCTCTTTGGAAGACTTCTTTTCCCATTCCACTTTTGCCTCCCGTTAGTTTAAGCATAGACTCCTTGGTTCCTCCTGTCTTAATCTTCTCAAGCTGCCATAAAAAAGTACTGCAGACTGGATGGCTTCTAAACACTGATTTATTGCTCAGTGTTGAGGCTGGATCAGCATATAGAATGATCTGCGCTGGTGAAGACCCT
Source organism: Callospermophilus lateralis (assembly GCF_048772815.1). Classification (NCBI taxonomy): domain Eukaryota; kingdom Metazoa; phylum Chordata; class Mammalia; order Rodentia; family Sciuridae; genus Callospermophilus; species Callospermophilus lateralis. The sequence continues at coordinate 54,304,662 of NC_135319.1, read as the reverse complement.
TGTCCAGGGTTAACACTGATTGACTTCAGGTCCTATTTGGTGGCAGAAAGAGAGCTACGAAGCTCTCTGAGGTCCCTTCTATCCAGGGCTCTCAACCATTAATGAGTTCTCTACTTTTGTGACCTCACTGCCTCCCAGAAGCCCCACGTTTGAATATCATCACCGTGAGGGTAAGAATTTCAACATATACATTTGGGGGAGACAAAAACAGCTCTCTCCACAGCACTAGTGAAGTCTCAACTCTCCTCTCACTCCCCCGATCATGATTAAACTTGCTTTGCTTCAGCCACCATGGCCTTTCTTGGTTCTTCAAATGCTCCAGCCATTTTACTGTCCTTCACCTACCTCTGTGTCAGCAGTTTCACCTGCCCGGGTTGGTCTTTCCGGTGATCTCACTTTTGGTGTCACTCCGACCTCAATTGAACAGTCTCAGAGAGGACTTCAGAAGCCACCTAACCTAAAGTGGTCAAGCAATCTCTCTTTTCTCATATGTCTCTATTCAAGTTCTCAGCTGACATTTTTCTTGATTGACTGATTTGACTGATCTTTCCCACTCCACCCCAAAGATAAGCTCCGAGACAGAAGAAAATTGTCTCCTGTATCCTAGTGCCTGGAGCGAATGATAGGTGCGTGCTAATGTCTGTAAAGTGAATAGAAGCAATATGTATTTGGGAGCAGGGAAGTGCAAGATGAGAGTGGTGCTTAAGGAGAACTGTAGATCAATAAAATTCAGGGGGCATCAAGGACAGCTTAGATGTAGAAACGATAGCAAAAGGAAGCTGAAAGAGAGAAGAGTTCATGGAGCTTCTGTTAGTTACATTCCTCTGCCAATTGAATCAGAACCTGTGAGGGTGGAGTGCTCACATACTTTACAAGCTGCGTAGGAAAGTCTGATATTCTGTAGGGCTGCGAATGATGGGGCCGGATGTGCTATAACTGTGTTGCCCTCTGAAACAGAATGATCACATAAGTAATTAAAAAAAATTCTCATGTTTGCAATAAAGAGTAAAAAAAAGGTAAAATTAATTTTATAATTCACTTAATCCAAGTTATCTAAAATACTACTTCCATGCATCAAACAGTTTATGTCCTTTTTAAAAATGAGTGAGTCTCCAAAATCATCATGTAGCGTATACTTATAGCACATTGGCATTTGGAATAGTTATATAGTAAGAGCCCAGTAGCCATACGTGGCTGGGTCCCAGTACTAGAGGGTACAGACATGGGTTCCTTCTGGCTCTGGGGTCTGATAGCTGATTCTGTGCACAGTGAGAAGAATTCTGAAATTTGAAGCAGGCCAACATATACTGGGATTTTGCATTCTTTCTCTCTCTGATTAACATCTGTGTTCTCCCAAGATCTGCTTTCTCTTGGCTCTGGATTCCTTTCTTTTAGCTGTTTGCTAGTAACCAAGAATTCCCAGCCTGGATCAAAGCTATCTTAATAACCTATTTTCTCTTTTTTAGTGAAAATGACACAGGCTCTGATTTTCAGCCAGTGGATGTCACTGTTTACTCAGGAGGGTCTTTGGAGGAGACAAGCTAATCTGGGGACAAATGCAAAAAACAGCAATCAGTGCCTTTTCTTCCTTAATATTAGTGTTTCCCTAATTTGGAGGAGAGCAGAGTTTTAGGAGGGTAACTACCAGAAGTCACTGTCCTTATTCTCCAATGCTGTCCAGGTCGTTCACTAGTCTTGGAGATTTGAGGTCCTATTTAATAAAAGGCATTGACCAAAATTATAAGGCTATCAGCAACAAAGTCAATTGCAGTCCAACCCCTCTTCCCCAAATTACCCTTTAATTAATTAATTAATTAATTAATTTTTGGTACCAGGGATTGAATCCAGGGGCACTTGGTCACTGAGCCACTTCCCCAGCTCATTTTACTTTATTTAGAGATAGGGTCTCACTGAGTTGCTTAGTGCCTTGCCATTGCTGAGGCTTTGAACTTATGATCTTGCTGTCTCAGCCTTTTGAGCTGCTGGGATTACAGGCATGTGCCACCATGTGCAGCTAAATTGCCCTTTTTAAAAGAGGTTTTTTGATACAGGGCACAGCTCAGCAGTAAAGCACTCACCTAGCATGCACAAGGCCCTAGGTTTAATCCCCAGCACCATTAAAACAAAAGGAAAAGAAAAAAAAAAAAAAAAGAGGAGTTCTGTATTTCTACAGAGCAGAGATCAAAAACTTTGGCTTACAGATATGTGACTCACAGGTGTTTGGAAAACAACTGAGCTAACATCTACTTTGGAGGGGATTACCCATGAACATTTAGATTTCTGGCTTCACAGAACATCTGGCCATTTTAGACTCATGCCTGCAAAGCCACAGCTGGAATGACTCTCTGTTGCTTCTTCTAAACTGTCATGCCCTCTTCTTTGTCCATAGGCATCCCTACTCCCAAACCAGGTCACTCATTCAAGTTTCCAGCCTAATTTCTGTTGGCATTTGCAGTTTTATTCTCCATTTACTGGAGCAAAAGTACAACTGGAAGCATTGACTATTTTTGCCTCTGAAGATGGGATGATTTAGAAACAAATGCACTGGGAGACTGGTTTTGCAAGATGTTTTTTCACCTCTAGGTTGGGGACTGGAGAATTCATGGCTCATGGTAGGAATAGGCAGGCTGTTGCTTGGATCTAACTTCAAGATTACAGATGTTCCTGAAAGTTAAGAGCTCTCCAAGATAGCCAGGGCATAGGAAGTGCAAGGAGGAAGGATGAGGGAAGCAGGATCTCTGATCTCACTCTTGAGGGTGGATTGAGGATTGATCCCAGTGATCTCTCCTGGTATTCACTCCAGAGGGCAGCAAGATGCAGCCCCTCTTTCACCTTTATGTCTAAATTGGTCTCAAACATGAGTGAGCATTGAAATAACTTTGGAGGGCTTGTTGATCACAGTCTGGAATCGGAATTTCAGATTCAATAGGTTTAAAGTGGGGCTTGACAATTGACATTTCTAACTCTCAGGGGACCCTGATGCAGCTGGTCTTGTGACCAAACTTTCAGAACCATGACATAAAGTTTCAAAGCCAATGTGAGACTCTTTTAAAGGTAAAAGAGATGTGTGTGTGTGTGTGTGTGTGTGTGTGTGTGTGTGTACAAGTGTGATGACAAGCTGATTGAAAACAGGCCCTTGAATTCTATTTCAGAGTAAGTCCATGGCATGAGTCAATCCATTCCCAAAGGCTTAGAAGAATGAATTCATGCATGGGCAACACTGTCGAGAAGCTTCTTTTTCCTTAGCAATTTATGAGATATATTTCTCAAAAAAAAAAAAAAAAGATCAAAATATCATTGAGTAACCTCTAACTCTGGGGCTGGTTACCTGACAGAGGATGAAATGACCTTTTTCTTAAAAAGAAAAACAAGATAGCAGCCACAGGCTGGCCTTCTGCTGCCTTTGACAGCCCTATGCAAAGGAAAGGAGAGGAGCTTTACAGCAAGATGAGTCAACTATTTCTGAGCACCTACTGTTTGCCAGGGCTTGAGTTGTATGCTTGCTTGCAATATCTAATTCAATCCTGAAACCATTTCAGTAGGTATGTACTATACACATTTGCATTTTATAGTTAAGGAAACTGCTCAGAGTTGTTGAGTTTCCTAAAACAACACAGCTGATGGGCAATGGCCACGGTTTGAGGTGTGCTCATCTTACTTTACAGCTGAAGCTTCTAACCCTTGCTTCTCAAGTCAGAAGGAGTTTGAAGTACCTAAGAGTCCATCTCTAAGGGGAAAAAAAGAAGTTATTTTGCTTCTTTGCATCATGAACTTCTGCTGCAAAATGGAAATAAGAATACCATTTCCAGGGTTGTTGTATGAGTTAAATAAGATAAAATCTGTATATTCTCTGATAATCATGTCTCAATAAATATTAATACACTTCCTCCCTTCCATCCTGTGTCATTTTAGTGATTTGCCCCACACCCCAGAGCATTCATTTATTGGGTACCTCTTATGTGCAATGTGAAGAAGTCAGATGTGACTTGAAATGTGAGGGCAGGAAGAAGCTATGGATTTATAAGATAGCAACTAACTCTTCATCTTCAAATGCAAATCTCCCAGCCCTTGAAAATTGATCATGCCTCTGCAGCTGTGATTCTCCTCAGGTGCTAGAACTGTCTCTAATGAATCATATTTATTCTCTTTGGAGCCACTAGCCTACCTTACTCCCTATGTATGTCTTTTTCAGACACCAAAGTTCTTATTTAAGAAGGTTCTAGGTTCTAGGGTTTCTATCTACAGAATCTCTTGAATCCTCATGACTTGTCTAACTCAGGGCCCTGTCACTCTTCACCTGGCCTCTCTTTGCCTCTTCCTGGTCTCTCCTATTCTGGCATCCTTGACCTTTCTGATAGTCTCTGCATGGCTGCCAGACTGCATGTTCTTAATGCACCTCCAAGCTCATGGCCACCATGATCTGTAGGATTCTACCTGCCCTCAGGCCAGTACTCTGCTTTTAGAGATGCCCAGGCTATTGCCCTCTCTGTTGTCATCCTCTCCTTAATGTACTGCAACCTCAATGCCTTGGACCCCAGGTGCTCACTTTACTGCTTCAAATGACTTTGCTTTACTTTCAAATGACTTCCATGACTTTGCTCAGAATACCCTCTTTGCTGGGAATGCCCTGCCTGACCTCCATGGGGTTCACTCCTACCCCTCCTTTCCCACCCAGCTTGGGACCCTGCTTTGGGAGAAAGTCTTTTCTGCTCCCCAGTTTGGATCAAGATACTCTTCTGTGTTCCACATGGCTTTATTACAACATCTGAGAACAAGGTGTCATGACCTGAGGCCGTAAGAGCTGGGAGTGTGGAGGTGGGCCAGGGAGCAGGGTGGGGTTGGGTGGAGCTCTCTGGGGTGTGGGAGGTCCAGAGTTTTCACAGCTGTCAAGTCTGTAATTGTGACCACCACAGCTCAGCAGGAAGAGCCTCTGGGGTGGCCTTTGGAGCCGCAGGGCTCAGGTGCTTAAATAGCTGCAGAAGAAGTCAGCATCTTTATTTTAAGACCTTTCTCTCTGACATTTCTCCCTTGAAATGCCACTTCCACGGAACCACACAGAGACACATGTCCAAGGGGGCTTGACCTATTCAGAGGCCTGGTGATCAATCAGAGGGAGATGAACTGATCCTGATTCCCAGCTGGGTGCCTCTAGCTAGAAAGTAGCAGACATCACTGCTGAGCTTGACCCACCTGGCCTCTTCCTGTCTGCTTGCTGGCCATTCCTTTTTTTCTCAGCTTTCTTTGCTATGCCAAGATAAGAGTTAATTAAGCCAGGCCCCATGTGCAAGGCCCTGGGTTCAATGCCCAGCACCAAAAGGAAAAAGAAAAAAAAGAGAGAGAAAGAGAAAGAAGGAAACAAACCAGGCCCTAGTTTCCTGAGCCCCTCCCTCCAGTTCCTTCTTCCCTACCAGGTGTTGGAATTTTCCCTTTGTGGCTCAGGGATGATTCTGGTGACACAGGAATGGAGTATGATGGGGTCCCCAGCAGGGGCTTCCTGATTTCTTATCGCTGTCAGGAGTTCCAGGGCTCTGAGAAAAAGCTGAGAGGGTTGTGATTTTTAGAGACCTGGGGAATGTTGGTATATTTTTCTGATAAGGGTTTCAGTCTCCACAGCCTGGTAAAAATAGTCCTAAGATTCCTTGGAAGGAGCCAAGGAGAGTCGTGGGAAACAACTTACTTCTTGAAAAGGTAATTTTTTTTCCCCCTGAAAGCAGCTCCCTGCTGGTTTGTATCATGTTAACAGAGCCAAAGATGATACACATTGTAAAGTGAATCAGTTCCTATCCCTCACTTAATCTGGTTCTTTACCCTGTGAGATAGGGAGCACAGACTGGCAGTATGCTTCCTCTTGTGACGAAGAGGGAAACTGAGGCACAGAGGGCTCAAGAGTCACTAAGGAGATAATTGTCTTTTATATTTGCCAAGTGCTCTGCAATTTACATGTAAGGGGTTGCATTTGATTCTTTTATCAAGACTGGAAGGTCAATAATGGATTGTGCATAATGGTGTCTGCACAAACTATTATTACCTTTGTATATGCTGGGCCCGATTCTTTGTTATAATGAAATGTTATATCATTGGATGGTAACCCCATTGTAAATGGTATTTTCCCTAGCTGGTTCTGGAGTTAACTAAGTCTCACATAAATGAAATAAATGACAACTGTGACACAGAGGGTCAATGTCAGAAGTGGTGCAAGAACTTAGACTCAAGTCTTTAATGTAATTATCTGTCTACTACTGGTCCAAGGTCAGGTGTCCAAGCCCATTTTAGAATCCTTTCTGGTATTCCTTAGTCTTTGAGCATGAGCAAGACTTTCAGCATATTGTAGGAAGAGAATTCTGAGTCACTCCCATCGGGCTGGGGAGCAAGTTGGTGACCTAGAACAGGAGACTTCGTATGCACTGTTACATGTGAAAGGTATAAAATCTGGACACACTCCCAAATGGGGTAGCAAAACGTCCCCACGGAACAAATCATTCTGCTCAGGGATATACATTAGTTTTCTCCCAGATTTGTTTCTAGAAATTAACAATTTATTAAGTACCTAAGCAAATTGGTTCATTGGCAAATTCATTTTTAACTCACATTTCAGAATTTCCTGCTGAGACATGTAGTATTATCCTAAATTTATAAACGAGTACTTTTGAGATGCTGAGAAGCTCAATACAGAATCTTAAATCTATAAGTTACATAGCAGTGATTTGAATCTCAGCTAGTTGACCTCAAAGTCCCCCAAATTATCTGCTTTAATGTATTATGGAAGAGCTGAAAAATCCTGAAGCTGAACTATTCAATGCCTTTGAGCTATTTAGGAAAAAGTGCTTTCCCTCTGCACAAGACATTTAAAAAGGCACCAATCCAGGAGTAGTCCTAGGACATGTGGTTCAGGGTGCCAAGTCTGATGGGAAGGCAAAGGCAGCCCTCCCCCAGGCTTAGGGAACTGGGAGTCACTGAGGAGTAGACTAGAATAGCCTAGATTTCCACCCCACTGGCCACTCAGTATATGCCTTTTTGTAGCAGACAACTTTGCACTGGGAAAGATGTTTCCTTTGGACCTTCAGCCTACAGTGATCAGAGTTGGGAAGTTGTCCTTACTCACAAGTGATAAGCATGTGAGTACTGCTGTGAAAACCTTGTGCTCTGTCATCAGACTTTCTGGGTTTGAACTCTGGCTCTTCTTCAAAGCCCAGTGAACAGGAATAAGCCATCCACACTAGTCAGCTTATTGTTACTGTAACACAATACCTGAAATAGTTTACTGCTAAAGAGAAAAGGCTCATTTTGACTCATGGTTCTAAAGGTTCCAGTCCAAAATCAGGTGCTCCATTGCTTTGGGTCTCTGGCAAGTGCAGAATTTTCACTCTCTGGCAGGAATGAGTGGCTGAACAAATTGCTTCTATCATGAGCCACAGTGCAAAATGGAAGAAGAAGAGACCAGATTCCTACAACCTCCCTCAGAGGCTGTCCCAATGACCTAAGGACCTCCCACTAGGCCTCACCTCCAAAAGGTCCACAGCAACTCTCAACAATACAAAGCTCTGGACAAGACCTTTAACAATAGACCTTTGGGGACACTCATCTAGACAATAGCACCACCCACCTTCTGTTCTCTAGTTTCCCTCTAAAATTATCAGGAGGGTTCAATAAGATATGGCTCATCACTTGGGTTCATAGTGCTGCTATCGAGGTAGAGCATTGTCTGGGCTCCTCTCAGGTCTGTCTCTAGCACTTTGTCAATGAGCCTGCTTCCAGACTCTCTTTTCATCCATTGCTTTGGTATGGTAAACAGAGGCCTGTGAGGATCTAATTAGACATGGGCAAACACATCAGGAAAAGAGCACGATACTCCATTATGGGCAAGTGCACCCAAGGTCAAGTTATCACAAATCTTAGTTCTCCACTGTAGGTACAAAGTACAGGTGAAAATGTCCAAGAAGTGATTGCTTCTGCCCCTTATTCTCATGGGAAGCTCCTATTCATCCTTCTAAGACCCCGTTCAGATGACATATCCTTCACGGAGTTATCCTGTAGATGCATTATGCTTCTAATTCTACTTTAGGATATTTTACACATATACCTAATGCCTATTTATTCATTTGCTATTTAATTAATTAAAATTTTATACAACTAGTACTTAAGAGCACTTACTATATGCAAGCTATGATACCAAGTATGGGGAATGTTCAAAGTTGAGGATTTTGGATCCTCTTCTTTTTCTTAACATTTTTGGTCTCTGGCTATCTTAGGGAACCATTCTGTTTCTGCACCAAATTCTGGACTGGATCATCACATCCCTGCATCTCTTCCTTTCTTCCCAGAGTGACTTCTATGACTTGGCTGAGGATGGCCAAATGAGCCCTGTGACAAGAGTGATGACCTTCCTGGTTGAATTTGTGCACAGGAAGCAGTTGAGGTCATAAGGTAAATACAGAGAGAAGGCAGATGTATGATCCATGCTGGTCATCAGGGCAAGGATAGGAACTCTGAGCTGAGACCCTCTGCACGGGTTTGCTTGACTGGGAAGTACAGCAGCTGACTTTGCCACCCTCCCTATATATTAGAGCTTCCCCGGGCTGGAGAAGCTTGAGTGTGGCTACTCTCACAGTTCTGCACGTAAGTGTCTGTGCAAGAAGGAGAAGGAGAAAAGAAACCCATAAAACCAGAAATAGCTGGCAAAGGAGATCAGCTCAGCAATAAGGGCATTGCTGGAGCAACCGATAGCCTTGACCTATAAGGTACATTAAACCATCTTGACAGCAGCTATTTTGTGCTGCAAAACCCAGCGACACTGGAGAGAAGGCAGCTCCAGCAGAGGCCTGACACTAGAAGGGTGGAGAATCCCTGTGTACAATCAGGATATTTATTAGTAATTATCTTGTGAGGAGAATAGCAAGGATGGAGGCAAGCTGAAAAAGGCCATTGGGGAGAGTTCGTGAAGGCAGTGATATGATGTGGTAATAACTAGCCCTGGATGAAATCTCATTTCCTTGTGCAGACAAATCTCCAAGGACCTGAACTCCTTGCAGTCCCAGTTTCACTCTTGTCTGCACTAGAATGCACCTGACTTGAATTTTAGGTCTGCATATACTAGAGGTGGGATCCTGGGGGAATGGTTCTAGGACCCCTGTAGATATCCAGATCTTCCAGATGCTCAAGTCCCTCAAATGGCATACTATTTGCATATAACCTACGCACAACTTCCCGTACACTTCAAATCATCCTAGAGTACTTAGAATCCCTAATATAATCTAAAAGTTATGTGAACAGTTGCTATACTGGGATGTTTAGGGAATAATGATAGGAAAAACTCTGTGTATATTCAGTACAGATGCAAACTTTAAAAGCTTTTAAATCCATGGCCAGTTGAATCTGTGGTTGGCTGAATCTAAGGATGTGGAAATCATGGATCTGGGAAGCTGACTGTATTTATTTCTCCTGGGGCCTTGGTTTCTACCTCTGCAAAATTAAGGTCTTGGTAGTATGCATGCATATAAAACATTTTGCACAGTGCCCCAGTTTCCCTCTAAAATTATCACAAGGGTTCAATAAAATATGGCTACCGTATGTATGCACAGTACTGCTATCAAGGTAGACCATTGCCTGGGCTCCTCTCAGGTCTGTCTCTAGCACTTTGTCAATGAGCCTGCTTCCAGACTCTCTTTCCATCCGTTGCTTTGGCATGGTAAACAGAGGCCTGTGAGGATCTAAGAGGCCTGAGATGACTAAGTTAAAGGTAGTTATTATATTTTGGAGTAGACTGTAACGATGACGGTGATATTAGCTAGAGCAACACTCATTGCTAGAAGAAACTCCATAGTTGCAATTGCATAAATGAACAGAAATCTGTTTCTTGCACATGCAACATTCCAATGCAGAAAGGGAGGTTGAGTGGGGTTTTCTCTCATATGTTGACTGAGAGACCCCTGTTCTTTCCATCTGTTGTTGTACTATCCACTGGGATCTCACAGTCCAAAGCTAGCAGATGGAAAACAGTGGAGAAGATGCCCCACTTCCAGAAAAGTCCTGGTCTGGATGTGATCCCTGGCATTCCTTCCAGTAGATAAAGCCCAACTCCATGGCTACCCCAAGAAATATATCTGGGGTGGGCGTCTAGGTAGGAAGCTTTAGCAATGAGTGAATGGAAGCTTCTCCCAGGAATAACTGCATATGGTTGAAGGAGGTGTACACATTTTTGGTGGACAGTTAGCTGGCTCTGCCCCAGTGGTATCAGATGAGTGACAGCTTGGGTTGGAGCAGAGGTTTCAAAACAGAACTGATTCTAGCCAGGCTGTTACTCTGAAGGGTGGGTCAGGGTTGCTAATCAATTAAGAAGAGCCTGGCTACTCAAAATGAGGTCTGGGGCCCAACCACATTGGCATTACTCAAAGCATTGCTTGTTTGACATGCACAGTCCTAGGACCCACCCCTGATCTCCAGAGTCAAAGTAAGTATTTAAGATCCCCTGTGAAGATTCTTGAATCTGGAGGGTTGGGGTGGGGCTTGGGATTTTTGCATTGTTTCCAACAACCTCTCAGACAATGCAGATGTTGCTGGTCCAGGAACTATATTCTGAGTATGGAGAAGGCAGAGGACACCAATTTCAGATGAACTCAGCTTCTCTCTGATGAAATGAAAACTTTCCATGGGCATGTGGAGGTAGGTGTGGGGCTCTCACCTTCTCCTCCTAGAGCTTGTGGTCATTTCCTGTACAAGGTTGGGTAGCATTTCTGCCAGAGGAGGATTAAAGAGGATTCCAAGTTCTTGTTTCTTCTAGGAAGAAAGAATTCAGAGACCACCCACAGAAGCCCTGCAGCTGTCTATTTACTTCTATTGGATGGCTGAGCTGAAAAATATCGGCGCTTTTTAGATGTGTAGTTAGAATCCATCTCCAGTGGACATGCATCTTTGTCCAGCTGAGATTTACTGGAAACTGTCTGCAGCAAGCAGTGTTAGTTAATGAAACCTGTTCTGGAGTCACAGAGGTAATCCCCTTCTTCCCTCTTCTCACCCTCCTTCCCTCCTCAAGAAAGTTCATTCCTTTGGAAAAATTCATTAACCTACTGCAACACTTCTCAATGGTGACAACTCTTAAGTAAAAGCAGACTGAGTTTTCCTACTCTTCACAGACAATTCTTATCTCAGCTAAGAATCACACATTGTAGCAGAAAAAAAAATTGTTGCCTTGTCTTGGGAATAGTACCCCTTGTTTAAAAACTGCCTAGAAGTGATTCCAGCCTGTGTTACCAGCTGATCTTTAAGACTTCTCAGAAGTTAAAGGGTGGAGGCTGGGAAGGGATGCAATGTACATTCAACACGTACTGTGCCTCATGAACATGGAACTCCTTAATCTTCTACACCACCCTGCGAATAAATATGGGAAGAAACTGATAAGTATGGATCAGAACTACTAGGTTCTCTGCTTTGTGCTAGGCATTATCACATTGGGCATGTAATCCAATCTTTTGCAGATTGGATATGTGTGTGTGTGTGTGATAATTTTATAGATGAATAAGGTGAGAATTGGGGGAAGTTTGTAGAAACTGCATAGAAAAGAGTTTAGATCTAACACTGTGTACACTGCAGCTCATATTTTTCCAAATTTGTTTCAGTGAGAACCAAGATGTATACTTTTAACATGGAGGCTTGCTTTTTATAGTTTCCAGATCGATGAGATTGCTTGGTGCAGGGACCAAGGAACAATTGAATGTGACAGCAAAGAGTGTGGATGGAGTTGGTCTACTTATGTACAATTCCTGCCTCAACTGGGAGTTCAGAGGCCTCAGTTTCTTCAAATGTAAAATGGGATAACAATAGTTCTACTGCCACAGGAATAATGTGAAGATTAAAGAGACCTCAATGTAAAAGTTTTAGTATAGCACCAAAAAGAGAGTGAGCATCTGATAAATGTTAATTATCATCAATAATGTTAACATCATTGAGACAAGGACCTTTTGGCTAGAGGAATGAACATCACTCAATTCACATCATGTGAATAGGGCAGGGTTATTGCAAAACTGAAGAGCAGCCTGAATGGAAAGCCCCCTTTTTTAAGTCCTCGGGGAGTGCATGTCATTCTTACATCTGCTTCTCTAGTGCTGGATCATCCTGCTCTTGACTAGCATCCTCTATTTACTTCCCTTGCTCAATGCCCAATCAGGCCACCTAAGGCCTGAGTCTGCACATCGTTTCACCCTAAGTACCTGCTATCGATTACCTATAGATACTCAGGACCTAATTTAAAATTAATGAGAGAGCATCTGGATAGTTAAAGGCCAGCCAGTGAATCGACCTCTTTGCTCTGGGGTTTGCTAGATGAGGTTTTACTTTCTGCTCTGGGGATTGACTCTTTGTGACAGGACTAAGTTTGAGGCAAACACTAAGGTACCTAGAACCAGGATATGGATAACTTATTTCAACATGTTTCTAAATCTCCTGTTCTTTCTCTTTGGAAACGTTAATTCATTCTTCTATCAGACATAGGTAACTAATTGGTATAGAGGGATCAGAATTTGAGATATTATTGGAGGTGATAAAATTGATTTCCCAGAAATGGTGGATTAGTAAAAGCAAGCAGTTGTGTGTGGACTTGTTTCTAGAAGGACTGTCATGGGCTTTAAGCCTTCTGCAATCTCTTTGGAACTTTTGACTATAAATTATCTCAGCAGACCTTCATAGGTGTTTCTGTGTCTCTTTTTAGACATATTGCTGCTATTTTTCATTAGAGAAGAATCTGGTTGGAGAAAATTACTTTCTCAATCTTTTGCTTTTTTCATGGTCTGAAAGTTACTTGCAAGTTCTGGAGCCAAGGTTGTATCTTTTGTTTCAGGACCTAATTCTCTGATTGATGCTGGATGGTAGACCATCAGAGAGTAAATCAGGGGAGGTTAGGGGTTACCTCCAAAATTTAGGGGTGACTGACTAGGAACTTCAAGTTTCCTTCTTCAAGGAGAGGAGCCAATCATGTGGCTAATCTTGAAATTTTAAATGGGATTTCTCATTTCCTTTTGTACCCACTTGAATGTATTAAAATGGTTGCAGCAATTTAGATCTTTAGAATTATTCTACTATAGAATATTTAAGCCTCTCAAGATTCAGGAATTTGTTTAGTTATGATTAGAGTCAGCATGATAATTAAAGACCTGGGCTTTGGAGTTGGATATTTTGAAATTGCATATTTACAGTTAACCAGCTCTGTGACTTTGGGTAAGCATTCCGTCCATCCTCCCCTGTCTCCCTTTTCTTATTTGCAACATGATGATGAGGCTGTGGGAACTGATTATACATGCTTAGTCCAGTGACAATACATCTTAAGTACATAAACCGTTCCAGGCACGTTGTAAATTCTGAGCTACCTTTAGCTACTATTCATACTTTTAAAAACATCCTTCAGTACAACTTTGAGGAGTTTGTATTTCTGTTGAAGATTGTTTAGTATGTTATTTGGTTTTATATCTGTGGCTTTGGGTGAGAGAGAATGCCACGTCCCCTGTTCTTTTATTATTATAAAAGCCGTGAACCTATTTCCAGCCATAGACTTCGAACCTGTTCCCAGCTACTACAGACTTTCTTGTATACTGTGGCCTCTGAGAAACTTCTATCAGACTTAAGGAAAACATCCTCCTACTCTCTCCTCTTCCTACTGTTTGCTGCTTTCTGAAAAAAAAAAAAAAAAAAAAAGAGGTGAGAAGCTTTTCCCTCCCATGTGGGTTTGATTGCCAATTTCAACCTCAGTCACAGCAACCCTATTAGTATATAGGCCCAATTTGTTTTGTCCGTTTTTTCCCCCATCTGGGTATTCCCTGTTTATTTTTCATTAACCTTTGCTTAAGAAAAACACACATAAGAGCAGCTAACATTTACTGAATGTTTGCTATGAATCAGTCACTGGGGTAAGTACGTTTTAGGCTTTATCTCATTTAATTATCGCAGAAGCACTGTGAAGTAGGAATTAGAATCATCCTGTTTTGCAAGTGCAGAAACTCAAGCTCAGAGAGATGAAGCGCCTGGCTGATTTGAATCTTGGTCAAACACAAAAGTCCATGTGGTGGCTCCATTCCACTCCTCCCACCCCACAGTATACATATCCCTTGGGTCTCCTTTCCAATCCTTTTGGGGACTAGGTGGTTTTGAATACTTTTCACCAAAATAACCAAATACCATCATCTGATTTTACAGCCCCTCTACTTACTGTCTTTGTGCTCTTTCTGTTTCTCTTTAACCTTCCTTGGCCTCAGTTTCATTGACCCTTTCTTCTGCTCCTAGGTTCACAGCAGGAAGTTGGCAACCAGCCAAAGGAGGCAGAGCCTGTGTTGTCATGAGTGTGTGCCACTCTCCCCTCCCCTCCTCTCCCATTCACTATCTGATCCTCTGAGACCAGTTGCCATGTCCTCTCACCTCCGGATTCCCCAAAGAGGCTCTCAGCCAGTGTGCTCAGAGGTGACGCTGTTGCCCAAGGCAGTGGCAGCAATGCCATCTAGGAAAGGTTGTAAGTGAAAGTGTGGACCAAGAATCAGGCAGAGACTCAAAGCTGGTATCACAGTTTTCCAAGTTTGGGGGCCAGATTGACTGTCACGTATACTAAAACTTAAACCAACTATTTTCAGATTTTTTGATCTTGGGCAAATATTCATGTGAGCAATGGGAATGGGAATGATACCTACCTTGAAGCTTTGAGAGATGCTGATAAGATGACTAACTGGAGAGCTTGCCACAGTGCCTCGCACTTAGTAACTCCATGCATGCTATCACCTCTGCAGCCACTAGCTGCTCAGGAGCATGTTCTCTGGGCAGCAAAATTCTTTTCTCTACTTGTTATAAGAATTCAGGAAACTAACTTAAAGGTGCTGGGTCAAGTGTAGCACTGGCCTTGCCAACTGTATGAACTTGGTCAAATTGCTTTGTGTATTGAGCTTTTGTTTCTTCGTCTATTATATGTCTAGAATAAAATGGTGTGCAACTTACTTGGGTGAGGAATTTTGAGAAAGTCCTTTTGACATGGTCAAATATAATATTTCTCTTTGATGTTACCAAGAAATATGTATCACAAGTTTTCTTAACACTCCCTGACCCATCCCTCATTCTGTCTCAGACTTGTGTGTGTGTGTGTGTGTGTGTGTGTGTGTGTAGTGGAGGGGGTGTCAGCTGTGGGTTATTCCTATGAATTGAATCTCAGAAACAGGGAGAAGGTCCCTGTTTTACATGTAATTTGATAATGAAATAAAATGTCTGTGTGAAAGCTTTTTAGTTTGATGTAA
The DNA here is from genome assembly GCF_048772815.1 of Callospermophilus lateralis. Lineage (NCBI taxonomy): Eukaryota > Metazoa > Chordata > Mammalia > Rodentia > Sciuridae > Callospermophilus > Callospermophilus lateralis. Next base: position 54,289,405 of record NC_135319.1, on the reverse strand, counting down.
TCCCACTTGTATAATTTTACTTTTGTTGCTTGTGCTTTTGGTGTCATATCCGTGAAATCATTATGAAGATCAATGCAAAAGAAACAATCAAAAGAGTGAAAAGATAAGATGCAGAATAGGAGGAAATATTTGCAATCCATATGTGTGATAAGGGGTTAATATTCAAAATATATAAGGAATGAACTCCTATAACTCAATAGTGAGAAACAAAATAACCCAATTTAAAAACAGGCAAAGAACTTAAACAGACATTTCTTCAGAGAACATATACACATGGTCAACCTGTATGTGCAAAGATGTTCAACATCACTAGTCATCAGGGAAATGCAAATCAAAAGGGAGGTACCACTTATTAGGAAGGCTATTACCAAAAAGCAAAACAAAATCTCAAGATATGAAATGCTAGAAAGGAGGTGGAGAAAAGGAATTATCATACACAGTTGGTGGGAATGTAAATTGGTACAGCCACTATGAAAAATAGTATGGAGATTCCATAAAATTTTAAAATTAGAACTATCATATGATTCAGAAATCCCACTTCTGGATATATATGCAAAGGAATTAAAATCTGCATGTCCTAGAGATATCAGCATTTCCAGGTTGTTACAGCATTATTCAAAGTAGCCAAGACATAAAAGAAACCTAATATCCATTGGAGGATAATAGATGAAGAAAATGTGGTATGGACACACAATGGAATATTATTCAGCCTTAAAAGGAAGGAAATCCTGTCATTTTCAATAATATGGTTGAATTGGAGAATATTTTATTAAATGAAATAAATAAGATGCAGAAGAACAAATACTGCATCAGTCCACTTTTATTATAAATCTGCAACACCTAAGCTCATAGAAACAGAGATTAGAATGGAGATTGCCAGGGGCTGAAGAGGAGAGAAATGGGGAGCTGTGATTCAATGAGATTCAATTCTAGAGATATGCTGTACAACATGCTTTCCAAGGTGGTGATCCATATGGACTTGCAGAGACAAAGGTGTGAAGAGGACATGGGATCTAGCAAGTTGGTAGCAGGATCTAGGCATCCCATCTGTGTACTCTTCTACTGTTGACAGGGGCGACTCTTGCTTTCTGTGAGAGAATATGAATACTTCTATTAGTTCAGCTATGCAGGAAGAGCCCTCTCCCTGTGATCAATTCCAATGCTGTCAGCAAGCAACTGAGATGTTCGAAGCAGATGGGCAGCCAAATCCTCTTCTTCTCCCTGCCTCTGCCTTCATAGTCAAGAGCTGATGGAGACCCCTTTTCATAATTCATTAGCCCAACCACACCCACATGGGGAGAAAGCAGCATTTTTGTCTTTCCATAATTTTTTTTAAAGCCACTTGCACTATCATGCTTTGTAAGCATCCTTAGATTTCAGTGAGTAAATCATTAATATCCAATTTGGGAAAGTCAGTGATATGTAACTGCAGCATTGGCAAAGTAAATGGAAAGTGGAAGGCTATGAGCAGAGTATTAATTATCCTGTGCTGTGGACAGAACGCATGCAGGTGTTTATGGGTTCCATCTAGCTGGCTGCCATGGAGGTGCTGGCTGTAATCAGAAAGATTCATGCCCAAGGGACACATCTTCCAGCTCCCTGGTGAGCAGCCCTCTAGCCCAAGCAATATTCTTGCTTCAAATTAAAAAAAAAAAAAAAAAGAAACTCTATCAATAATGTTAAGGTGGATAGCATCTGAGCCACATCTTTCCCTTAGGCAGGTTTTGTTAACCATTCTAGACACTCTGAAATAAACACTAAAAGGAAAATGAGAACAGACATCACCTTAGGGAATTACACCAAATGAGTCTGGGATGGGAGACTCCCCTCTAACATGGGGATTGATAAATGTACCTTGAGATGAGTATTAATCGATATATAAAATGGTGGGAATTAAAAAAAAACTAAGATAATTGATATTCTCATATTTTTCCTCTGGTTCTTTTGACATTTTTTACTTAATCTGAACCTCAATTCTACTTTTTTTTCATTGATTTGGTTTCCTGGAAATTTCCATTTTCAGTTCAGAAAACTGTTATTGCTGCTAAAGATACTTTTTGTGTAGCATTATTTTGATGTAATTGTGCTGAAAGGCCTCTTCCTCCACAAGGGGTGAGGGTGGGCAGGCCACAGGGACAATGGAGCAGACCATGCCACTCTGCTGTGGAGACATGACTCAGAAGGCAGGAGTCATGAATACTCCCCTGGCAGTGCCCAGGCTGTGACTCTCCACTAGCCCAGGGCTGGTCTTGTTCTGTTGCAGTGTGGGCTGAGGCTGACCAGCTTCTACACACGAGACAAAGCTGCTGTTCTGGGGGATGAACTTGAGGGCATTTTTTAGGGAGTCTGGTCTCTTTTAGGCCATTTTCTCTGGAACTGCAGAGTAAACTCCTGTTCAGTGAATAGTTGGGCAGCCTTGGGTGTTTATACAGTTCGTGCATTACTCCATGGTGACACTGGACACCTATAAAAAACAAAATAAATGGAACAAAGCAACATTTTGCTGGGTAAATAGGACATACCCTCCTAGAATGAGGACCACAGTCTTAAATGGAACAACATAACTATCTGTGCACGTGCACACCCATCTTGCTTCCTACTGTCAACTTCAAGAATGAAGTTTCGGACTTAATTTGGCATAAAATGAAAAATTTTTAATATGATTTTATTTCCATTCTCCCTATATTTTCTATTCCATCCTTCCTTTCCTTATCATCTTTCTTTAAATTTTATCATATATTTTGGGACTTTAGATTAACACATTTATTTCTTTGTAATGCTAATAGTCTATTGTCTGCCACATACAATTGAATCATTTTACTTATAATCCTTAAAACAATGTTTATTTTTGACATTTGTATAAGTTTCATAACCTTATAAGTTTTTTTTTTAAAAAACTTGATTTACTGATGGTATTGTTTTTATATGCTATGACTTCCTTGGTTCTGTTTTTTTAATTCATTTTTTGGCAATGTGGAATGTCTATTTTCAGCATGCATGATTTGTAAGTATATGGCAAGTGGACTTGGACCAGCTTCGAGATACTCTTTGTGCCCTCATACATGAGATAAGCTTGCCAGGATCAGAATGCTGAGGTCATGATTTTTACTTGAAAATGTCTTGTAGAATTCCTGTTGTAAGATTTTAAGAAGTCATCATCTGTTCTGTTTTTTTTGTTCCACTGAAGTGATGATTTAATCTTGTAGCATGCTCACAATTTATTTCTTTGACTTTGAAAATTAAAAATAATAATAAAACTACGTACAAGGTCGCCAGGATCAGCAGCCATGAACATCATTTTATTATTTTGGCCTTTCACTTGGGGATTTCTTTTGATTGCTTGCTCCAGTTGGCATGAAGCAGGCAAGGAGTTGGGATGTTCTTACATGAATATAAAAAAGGAAGAGAAGCAAAGGACATGTGGACTCTGTAAGGGAATAACTATGTGTCAAACTGTGAAGTCCAAATTGGACTAGGCTGAGAGTCCATGGGTAATGCCATTGTTATAGTTTAGGTGTAAGTTGTCTCCCAAAGCTCATGTGTGTGACAGCATAAGGATGTTCAGAGGTGAAAGGATTAGGTTATGAGAACTTTAACTGAGTCTATTGGTTAATCCACTGATGGATTAAGTGGGTGGTAGCTGTAGACTGGTAGGGTATTACTGGATGGGGTTTGCCTTTGGGCTTTATATTTGTCTTTGTTGAGTAGAGCTCTTGCTGATTCCTTGTTTCCATGTTCTGAGCTGATTTCTCCTGCCTTGCTCCTCTGCTATGATGTTCTGTCTCACCTTGGGTCCAGAGCTACAGAGTCTACTGGCCATGGACTGAACCTGTGAAGCTATAAGCCAAAACAAACTTTCCCTTTGTTAAGTTATTCTTGTTAGGTCTTTTGGTCACAGTGATGAAACAGCCATCATGGAGAGAGTCAGTACATTGGAGATCTAGATAAGGATGAATGGTGAATAATTATGTCACTGGTAAGTGCTAAAATAGACAAAGTGGAAGAGAGGAAGAGTAGAGTACCTAAAATTGGGACATGGTGCTGGTCCTGACTCATATAGGGAATGCCTGTGTGATGATGGGGGTAGAAAGGATGGGGTGAGATGGTATGGAGGTCTAGGAAACGATTGGCTAGGTTGGGTTTGGGATAAGTTATTCACTTGGATGTTAGATTTGCTGAGAGAATGATCAAGTAGAGGTAGAAAGATAGACCGGATTCTAACAATGGAGAGGAGGTGCAGGGTATGACCAGGAGGTCAGGTGACGACAAGCTTTAAGTAGGTGGATGGTTGTGGGGCATAGCCTCTAAGCAGGGAGGGGGAGGGTCTACGTGGCAGTACAGTGTGGATGTGGCAATGAGGACTCCCAGTCTATTCCCATCACACTGGGGCAGGTGAGAGGAACAGGCATGGGGTGGAGGCAGTGGCCTCAGAGGAGAGCCAGGTTAAAGAAGAAGGGGAAAGGAAGTTCAGGAGGATATTTGGGTGTTTCCTGTTATAGGTCATGTATTCCATGTATTCCAGAGCAGGGTGGGCCAGAGACAAGGATGACCAGGTTAACCTGAGGGATGACCTGACTTCAGTACTGGGCAACCATGACAGTGAAATATTTAGCAGTCACTGAGGCAAACAGGCATGAAAAAGAGGCTGGCTGCTGTTATTCTTGAGTGACTTGTGCAGTTGCACAGGGCCCCATGTTTGGGAGGGCTCCAGGCTTGGTGTAATACTTTCCAACTGCCATCTTAAAATTCATAATACGTTTTGAACAAGAAGCCCTGTGTTTTCCCTGTGTTTTGCTCTGAACCCCAGGAATTATGTAGTTGATTTTGGGAAGGAATTTAGGCATAACTGTGTCTGGGAGGAAGTTGCTGTCCCCATGTCGACTGACTGGACTTTATCAGATCTCTGTTCCCTTCCCAGCAATCCTGGTACAAACTGCTTATCAGTTCACTCTCCCAAGACCCAGCCTCTCTTCCTTTCCCTAACCCCCCCCCCCATTTTGTGTATTTGAGGGGTTCTGTTTGGTTTTGTTATTCTAGCTTGGTGGGTGGTGGGTGGAAGAGTGGCAACATTAACCCTTTTTTCAATCCCGACTATTCTATAGGATATCTTATAGAAATTCCTAATGTGAGAATGACCTCATTTCTTTGTCTCCATCACTGATAATAGGTTTTCCTCTAATTTTACAGACATTGGACACTTAATGAGAATTGGGGTGTAACAAGAATGGAAATATATGTATGTTCAAAGTGCCATTATAAGACAAGATTTTTTTTCCTATTTCTTTTTTTTTTATTGGTTGTTTTTTTTCCTATTTCTTAATATATTCTCCTCTAACCCTTTAAAGGATCAGGGCAGATATATTTTCTTTCCAAGTTCTCTTTGCTCTGAGAGACACTTGTATCATTAGACATAGCTGATGGCTGAGTATATAATTTAGTTTTGGTAAGTTGCCAGTATTCTTTGTTACCCAACTATTAATGCAAGGAAAAAGAACTACTGACTGCACGAAAATCAATTCAGGGCTGACCTTGTAGCAACCGATTTAGTATGAATAGGTTACTTCCTTCTGAAAAGAAATTATGTTTTCTTTTTTTCTCTCCTTTCTTCTTCTTTATGACCTGTTGCCTCTATTGACCACATACACTTGCAAATACCAATATCATCAATTACTGTTGTATTTCCCATTAAGAGTATGAGGGGGAAAAAAATCTCAACATAACCGAGATGAGTTTCCAGCTCATTCAAAATAAGATCTAAATGAGCAAGATTTACTAGGGAAATGACCTTATTCATCTTGTTCATTCTTTACATTTTACCTCACTTAAGGAGGATGAAAATCAAATTCTTTTTACTTTACGACACTCAATGTAACCTACACAGCCCATGACAGTTATGTATGTGAGGAGAAGGATGTGGGAGGGCTTTTGAATGCCACCGGCTCAGCCAAATACCAGTGCTTTCTGTTCATTTCAGCAAAGAGTATGGATGTCTAATAAAGAGGCTAACAAAACATCAAACAAACGAGCTACTATTGGAAGGGAATGGGGGCCCTGGAATTTATTATATGTTTACTGTGTTAGCTGTCAGTGCTACTTTCATTTGTCATCTCAGCAGATGAAATGACAACCCATGTAGTTCCTTTCTCTCATTTCTTCTATAACACAGCTGATACACAGAGAGATTAAGGATGTTGGTTCAGTGTTATAAGTCATGGGCAAAGCCAAAACAGATCAAGAAGGGAAGCATAGATTTTTCCCAATTCTCTTTATGGTAGGTATGTTCTGATTCTAATATGTAGGCATGTAAAATTCTAGCTCAACAATGAAAGTGGATGTCAAAGCACATTGTTAGTAGAGATTTCCTGGCCATTTGGGGTTGATGTGCATGCTTGAACCCGAGTGCTATTCTGGAGTAGTGTCTGGTATATCCTGCTTTGCTGGTCATTCCCAGTATTTCTTGCCAGTTCAATTCACTCACCTGGAGGGCTGTGTGTTTGTATGGGATGGGGATGAAAGATAATTAAATACTTTACATTTGGAAGACTAACACTTATACCCATGGGCATTAAATTTATCATTTTCCAGCAAAAGTGTAAGCCCCAACCGTTATCTCAATAACTTTTTAGTTTTTTCTTTGTGATTAAGAGAGTTGGCATATAAAAGTAAAACAAAACAACAATGAAAACATGCGTGTCTCCATTTCCTGTTTGTTTCCTGTTTCCAGCACATTATGTCTGCCTCTTTACCCTCTTCCATGCAGAGGCCCTTGTTGGAAGTTTAAATCATATCTTCACGGTATGATTATCTTCCAAGCAGTCTCCCTCTGACTCAGGGGCACAATGGGAGTGCATCTTGGCAAGATGGAAAAGGGAGCCTCCTGCCAGTGACCTTTTATCCCTCTTAGGATAGAGCTGGTTGGAGGTCTTAAATTTGTGGGGCAAGTGTAATTTTCTAATAAAACACCTGACTTCAATACACATGAGGCAGTTGTCTAATTTGTGGGAAATTCCATTTGGTGTCCAAAGAGAGGTTATATTTCTACATTATCCATTTTAAAGATGCTTGGACTCCTGTTTTCCTTAGCAATATGGGATATCTATCCATTTAAAAGATCTAAAACATGCAACTTGTTATTTCTGTATATTCTGGCCTTCTAAATTAAACACAAATGAGCTCCTTTCCTTCCTCCCTGCTTTTCTTTCTTTCCTAAATATTAGTGAATAGACACTATGTGGTGGGAACTAAAATTTTAGACTAAGAGAATCTGAATGACCATAGGCAATTGGTATATAAAAACTCCAAATGTTAAAAATATATAGGTGAAGGGCATCAGAGAAAGTTGTATTTGAGTTGCACCTGGAAGGTGGGTATGAATTTTCCATGCTAGGAAGGCAGAAGAAAGGGCACTTCAGTCAGAGAAGAGTCATGAAATTGCATAACTTGGTTGGCAAAGAGTAATTGGGGATGAATACTGCATAAGAATGTGAAGAATGGCAGAAAGTGAGGTGGAAAAATGAGGGGGGCTATTGAATGTCCCTTATGGATATGGGAAAGACTCTGCATGTTGTGCTACAGGGATGGAAGTCATTGCAAGTCTTAAATAAAAGGAACACTGTGGGCATATTTGTATTTTAGGATAAATCGAATGATATGACGTCTTTTTTTTTCTTTTTTTTTTTATTGGTTGTTCAAAACATTACAAAGCTCATGACATATCATCTTCCATACATTTGATTCAAGTGGGTTATGAACTCCCATTTTTACCCCAAATACAAGTTGCAGAATCACATCGGTTACACATCCACATTTTTACATAACACCATATTAATGACTGTTGTGACGTCTTAATGCATTATGGGTTGCTATAACAAAATACCTGAGGCTGGGTCATTCATAAAAAAAAATGTTTATTTGGCTAATGGTTCCATCAAAGATTAGGCAATTGCATCTGGTCGGCTTCTGGTGAAGGCTTTCATCATTGTAATATCAGAGAAGAGAAAAGGGGGCAGTGAGCACTTCAGAAGGAGCACATATGCAAGAGAATCTGAGGGGAGATGCCAATCTCACAACATAACAGCCCACTCTTATGGCAGCTAATCTAGTTCCAAGAGACCTAACTTTCCCACAGGACTCAATCAAGTCTCTCAAGTAAAACAATTCGTTTGTGAGGGTGGTGCTCTTGTGTCCCAATCACCTCTCAAAGGCCATGCCTCCTGGCAATATCTCATTGATGGATTAAGCCTCAGTATGTGTAGGGTAGATTGAGTTGGATGGGAACGAGGAGGGACTAGAGACCAGGGGACTGTAGCTGAGGCTATATTGCTAGTCTAGCTGAACACCTGATTTGGGTTAACTGGTGATGTGAATAAGGAGTAATATATCCAAGGGTCATTGTGGAGACTGACTGGGTGGGACTTGGTTACTGATTGGGGTCTGGGGTCATGGAAGTGAGAAAAGAACTAAGAATGGCCCCAGTTCCTCGGTTGGACAACTGAAGTGGTGATGGTGTTGCTTCCAAAGGTGAAGGGTATAGGAAAATAAAGTAGGTGCTGGAGAGGATGGTGGGGAAGAGGCAGGCACGTTGTATTTCAGCCTCTGCCTTTTCTAGCCTTGGTCACATTGGGTAAAGACTCAGTTTATCCCAGGGTGAATACTTCCTGTTTTACACTGACTTTCAAGACTCACCAGGATGCTGCCACATGGAGAAGCATGGCATCCCAACTTCTCCCATTCTAATGGATGCAGGCAAAGCTAATCAGCAACTTAGTAGCAAGGAGGTGTTTGAAACTCAGACTGAATGATGAAGGCAAGCCAGAACTTTCTCTAATGCAATGTGACATTGGTATTAGGCCAAAGCTTATTGTTAATAAATTTTAGCATTGTCCCTAAGTCACAATCACTCAGTATTCAGAAAAGGTAACTATGTAGCTTATAAGTCCAAGCCAAATGCCCAGAGTCATTATGCTCCCCTGATGACAATTTGCATTCCTCAGTGCCTGGCATTGCCACTGGTGATTAGAACAGTGACAATGTTCTGGCCAAAATGTTCTCTTGGGGAGTCACTCTGCACCTGCTGAGGGAATAGATGTGGGGAGTGAAGCAGACAGGTACAGGCTACCCAGCCAAACACAAGATAGATAGAACAGAAGCCCTAAAACGTTGTTGAACCAGAACATTGCATGAAGGAGAAACACATTTTCAGCTAATTACTAACTAGCCCGTTTTATGCAAGTCATTCCAATGGAAAATACTCTTGCTGACCAATTTGTCCAAAAATGTTTACACCACATGCAAAAGGCAAAGTCTGGGGTTGGTGAAATGCCTTGATGGTATCTTCAGCTATTTGTTGAGGGTCAGGGAGTACAACAGAAAATAGTTATCCTGTGCTCCCTATCAAGAATCACTAAACAAGCTGCTGGAGAAACATTCTTTGCTTGTAGGTCCTGCAATCTCCCGTTGACAAAAATCTGGGGAAGAAGCTAAAAAGAAGAGACATCTGTGATGGATGAGGTCTCATCACCACTTTCTGGAACACGGAGTCTCACCAGTTCCCCATGATTTGTGACACTCCTGCCTGTCCTCTGTGTTCATCGTCATCCGTAGGAATGGAGGTTTTGCAGTTGTCCGGCCCAGGGCCAGCATGGCCCATCAAATTTTATCTGAGTAAGGAAAAAATTACCAACCACAAATCCAATTGAAGGCAGGAGCAATTAATGTGGAACATGCAAAGCTAAATAAGCTATTTAAATGTATGGCTACAAATTCCCAGGTCTGCCTATTTGGAGGGGGACTAGCAATTGAGTCCCCAAGGAACATTCCAGAACTGACTGCCAAGCAGATATTTAAGTGCAAAATCCCAGAGGAGTTGTCAGGAGATGTTTATGAAAGATCTTTATAAGACATTGGTGAGGTTCAGTGGTGGGGGTTCTCCATAAATGTTCTGGGTAAACAGAATTCTGAAACTAGGGGCAAATTATTTACCATTCCCCAAATTTCCAGATGCATTGAAGTTTGGAAAAACACAATAGTAAATCGAATATGAGCATTAACTGTATGAGCAGTAACTTGGCAGTTTGATTTCTGGGTAGTCTGTGAATGGACAAATAACTACTCATTCTCAAAGTCATAGGAAAATAGGACAAAACAGATTCATAAATATCACATTCCTCTTTTTCAGAAACTTTTAAGATCACACCATATTGCATGACTCACAGAGTAATATACAGGGATGTTCAGCTTCAAACAAAAGTTGGAAAGATACTCAGAAATGGGGTTGGCTAGAGTAGCTAAAACCATAATTACAACTTCTGACTTGAAAATTTTCTTAGCTATATAAATTCAACAATGCTAATCGTTTCTATTAGGGAGTCTCAAGGAGTCCATGAATTTTGCTTCTTTTCTTCTAGACTTCGAGACTTCATTAGTCATCTTATTTAAGGGAATAATTTTTCATCCATGTCATTTTTTTTTTTGTGTGCTGGGGATTGAATCCAGGGCCTTGTACTCTACCAAGGGAGCTCTAACCCTAGTCTCTCATTTTAAGTATTCAAAATCAAGGGACTGTTTGTGATTAAAAATTATTTAAAATATAGGAAATTTGGTGAACTGACCTGGAATCAACTAACTAGGTAATAAACAAAATGTTTATAGTGCTACTACGAAATTATCATTAATAAAAGAAAGGATCCTGATTTGGAAATATATCTTCACAATCTCCATATATGAAAAAGAAATTATTCAACCAGGCCACCCCCAAACCTGCAATCACAAAATTCTCTAGCTATGGGTTATCTTTGGAATCCTTTACAGAGATTTTATAGAGAGGTAAAATGCACTGGAATGAGTGTCAGGAAGCTTTATCATTAACACATAACCAAGGTTAGGCCAACCACTCAACCTTCCTGGCTTCCCTCTTCTCATTTTTGTCATGACAAGTTTAGATGGAGTGATTCCTGAGGGTGGGCTTCCATGCCCTGCACATCACTACTCAACTGCAACTGCAGAAGACTTACAACCTTGATACTCAGGTGCTCAGGTGTATCCTGGGACCAGCACCATCTGCATCACCCTCAAGTTCTTGTAAGAAATGCAGCTACTCAGCCTCCACCCCAGGCCTACTGAGCCAGAATGTGTACATGAACAAGATCCCAGACATGAACATCTGTGAAGCATTGGTCAGAACATGCTGTCTGTTTTCTTTTGAGGTTAGTGATCTCATTTGCCTTTATCAGCCTCCTTATCTCTTGTTGTACTACTTTCTTTGCTGATAGCCTGGGTGTATTCCTTCCCTTGGTACTTTGGTTTCTTCCTTTCTCCACTGTATACTTTTTTAAGTTCCTGCTTCAAACAGACTGAGCTCCTTGCAACCAAGCTACCACCATCTAGCTTGTATGTGTTAATTTGTTCAAGTCAACTGTAATAATTAGAGTCATAGGTAACTGATACTATATGTTGTCTCTTTAAAGTCTTTCAGGATTTTTACACATAGCTATCTAATTTTTTTCCTATCATCTCTTCAGTATCTTGAGGGATTATTTCTAGACACCACCTCCTGCCAAGGATACCAAAATCTCTGGACACTCAAGTACATGGCATTGTATTTTTATATATAACTTATGCACATCCTCTGGTATACCTTAAATCATCTCTAGATTACTTAGAATATCCAATATACTGTGCTATGTAAATAGCTGTTATACTGCATTGTTAGGGAATAATGACAAAAAGGTCTATATTTATTCACTACAGATGAATTTTTAAAAAAAATATTTTATTAGTTGTTGATGGACCTTTATTTTATTTAAGTATTTATATGTGGTGCTACAAATTGAACCCAGTACTTCACACATGCTAGGCAAGCACTCTACCACTTAGACACAACCCCAGCCCCAGATGTAATTTTTTTTTCCTCCTAAATATTACCAATCTGCAATTGGTTGAAACTGTGGACACAGAACCCAAGAGTATGGATGGCAAATTGTATTTACTGAATTGATTGATCTGGTGCCTAGATTAGACAAAAGAGACAGGGCTCTCATCTAAATTCCACCTTAGCAGCCTTACACTTGCCAGGGAATGTTGCATATTACAAGCACATCAAAAAGTACATATTTGCTTTCCTTCACTGTAAACCTTCTATGGCCTGAATACATCAGAAACTAACAATGCACATATCTTCGTTCAAAAGTGACTATGAAACATATATTTGCTATGTCTGAGTTGTTCCAGAGGTTAAGACTAATTACTGTGTGAATTCTAGCTCTGAGAAATGATTCCAGAGTTCTAGTTTCAAGGACAGACTTTACCAGACAATTATGCTATGATTACATAGCAATTGATTTTCAGTTTTGAAGGTCAGGATTAATAGAATAAATATAGTGCAAATATAACATTTGTGTTTTAAAACTTCTTTTCTACTGGAAGAGAAAATCATTTTCTCCTGAGATTGCTGAGCCAGCTCTCTTTGTGCAAACAAAGACCCCTCCTGTTATTAATCATTGCTGGAAATAGCAGAGGTGGCTGCTGGGCCACAACCTGTGTGGCTACCATCACAGATGGGACTACTATTAGCTGGGAAATCACTCTTTTGCTTGATGAGTTCAGATTTAGAGCCCAAATAATTTGTCTAGGATGGGAAAGAAAAGGAGGCAGCTCAGGACCAAGTGGGACAGGGTCCACAGGCAACACTTGTTTTGGATGAGACTTTTTTTTTCACATTCACAGTTTAGAGTGTGATAATCAAGCCCTTCAAGAAGGCAGCTATAGGATTTTTGAGGCTTCTCACTTAAACCAAGGGTTGCAAACTATGGCTCATGGGCTAAATGCTGCCAGCTACCTATTTCTATTGAATAAGGTTTTAGTGAACCACAGCCATCCTTATTCATTTGTATACTGTCTATGGCTGAGTAAGGTCCAATAGAGACTCTATAGCCTATAATACCTAAAATATTTATTTCTGGTCCTTTACAGAAAAGTTTTTCTGACTTTTTTGCCTTATATCCATTTCTAAGTTGTAAGTATTAGAGAGGAAGGGATGTGAATGGATTTCAATTAGGATCAGCATTTCTGATGAAACCTCATCCTACCATAATGCAAACTTTGTCCCTGAACAATAGTCCAAGTTTATGACTCCTCGGATTTCTTAATAAAATGGCCTATCTTGGGTGAAATACCTGGGAATCTATCCTCCTAATAAATTGAGCTTCTTAAGTCTCACACCATAGCCACCTCAGAACTTGATTCTTTGGTAATCATGCAACATATAGTCATTTTTCCACCTCTAATGTCCTTATACTCAATTACTGCTTTCAGAAACCATTTGGTTAATTTGCTTTAATTTGGCATAAGTCTAACTCCCACTTTTTGGCTTTTAGGCACGGTGTACACAGGGTAAGTTGTGGTGGAGGTGGGGAGGGGATACTGGAACATCCACCCCAAATTCATATGTTAAAATCCTAATTCCCAAGGTGATAGTATTAGGATTTGGGGCCTTTTGAGAGGTGAATGAGATTTTGCCCCTATAAAAGAAGCCTCTGTGGGTTTCTTTGTTTCTTCTACCATGTGAGATATAATGGGAAGGGACCATCTGTGAGGGATGGGTTCTTACCAGACCTTCTATTTGCTGGGATTTTGATGTTAGACTTATCAGTTCAATAAGTTTCTGTTGCTTATGAGCCACCCAGTTTATGGAATTTCATTATAGCAGCTCAAATGGAGTAAGGTGCTAGAGAATCTTGAAAAAATGTGCTGGTGTGTGCCTTTCAGAATCACTCTGAGGTCACCAGCATACTAAATGCAGAGCTCAGACCACTTATGGATCATGCAGCTTTAGTTGCAGACAGTATCAATAAGACTCTGTTCTCCCACTCAGGCTGCAAAAAACATTTAATATTTTAAGTAGAGAAAGAACATCAGGTGTCACTAGAGGAAACTAAGAGTCCCCCTTTTCTTTCTTTTTAATTTAGAAGATGAAATGCACATGCATCTTATAAATTTTAATTGTCAAAATTTCCTTGTTATAGTTTTATTAATCAAAAGTCAATTAAAATATAGAAATTCTATTATATCTTTTCAGACCAGACATTTTGAGTTGAGCCCTGGAAGAGATTAAATGAAGTCTCCCTCTTCTCCTTTTATGAAGAAATTGCTTAGAGAAAGCAGGAGAAGAAAGTGTTAAAATATCCCAGAGGAGATCATGGCTGGCAGGAATTATTTTCAATATTTCACCTTGATGACTCCTGAGTATCAAAATCCTTTAATATATCATTGGCACAGTATGAGGCAATTAAGAATAGAAAGCAAGCTTTCAATCATGGCCTGTGGAATTCCAGGTTGTGCTGCAGAATTGGGTAACTAAATGCCAGTAATTACATTATGATAAGCTTCCAGATTCAGATTCCCCAGCAAGAACAATCAAACTGATAAGTGTCTGGGACAAAGTCAAAGCAAAGTCAACCCAAATGGACACTTGTAAAGGACAAGTTTTGACTTCTTCAATTTTTAGAAAAAAAATTTTTTTTTGTTCCTCCATAAAATCCAGATTGCCCTATATCATAAGAAAGCAATTGAATAACTGCATAGAATTTAGAGAGCAGTCTTTACAGTCAGAACAGGTTTTGGCTCCTAGCTCCACAGTTAGTACACTAGTGGTACATTCTCGGACAAGTTGGTTGAGTCCCAGTTTCCTCATTCACACCTTATCTGTTAATGTATGTGGAATTGATGAAATACAGTAGTCTCCCCCACACCTCTGGTTTTACTTTCTGCCATTTCAGTTATCCACAATCAATCATGGTCTGAAAATATTAAGTGGAAAACTCTAGAAGTAAATAATTCATCAGTTTTAAATTGAATGCTGTACTGAGTAGCATGATGATATTCTGCCAGGGCTTGCCCAGGACATGAATTATTCCTTTGTCCAGCAGATCCACACTGTATACGTTAGCTTCTGGTTAGTCACTTCTTAGACATGTGAGTTATCAGATCAGCTGTTAAGATATTGCAGTTCTTGTGTTCAAGTAACTTTCATTTTATTTATTAATGGCCCCAAAGTGCAGGAAAGTTGATGGTGACAATTTTATGACACTATATTCTTATAACTGTTGTATTTTATTATCAGTTGTTGTTCATCTCTGTGCTTAATTTGCAAATTAAAAGCAAAGCCAGCCCAAATGAACATATCATGGCTATGTATATATAGGAAAAATATAGTATAGTATGGAGTTTTAGGCATCCACTGTGGATCTTGGAACATAACAGGGAACTCCAGTATCATCTAACATTCCAAGCACTATCCTGCACATTAATGTTAATAAATTACTAATAAGTAACTGAACAGGTGAGTGGATAGCTTAATACATTTTAAAATCATATGCACTCTAGCATTTAAAGGAGATGATATCAAACACTACATTTTGTTTTGAATCCAAGTAGCAGAATTGACTGCCATCTTCATCTGAGGGACTTATTTTGAAAGCTGGTTGGGTGTTTCCAAAACCACACTATTGAAGGATCAGGAAAATGAGAACCTAAATCAGAGTCTAACTGCTCCCTACTAAATACAGGTTGTATCTCCCAAGATCCACCAGTGCATACCTGCCTCTTGGGCCTAGGCTGATGTGCTGGAAAGCCTTGGATACACTTTTAGCTCCTTGTTTCCTGATACCCCAGGTTATCTCAGCTGTCCCTAGAGGCTAAGGATGTGCTTTTACATTTCTCCATTGCTGTGAAAGCTCCAATGCCAGGTCCAATTTGACCAGTTGAGGAGATTTTACCTCTCCCAGAGGCTGCTCAGCGGCAGCTGAGTGACACAACCTTGAAACAAGGGGGAGTTAGATCCCTGAGGGCAGCTTTAACAAAAAAGACCTTTGCACAGGGGATAATAAAGAGTCATCAGATAAATTATTCACCTTTCTTTCCCCAGACAGACTTTTAGAGACATAGTTAGCCAACAGAGTGTGTTCAGAGGTGTGCCAAATGATCAATAATCAGCTGGGTTTTCGGAGAAAGTTGTTTCCAGCTCTGTGATAAACTATTGTATTGTTTCATGTGTTCACTTCATTTTCCATCCATGGTCTCCACTCTTGCTTCCCTGAGATTGCTTGTCTCAGTAAAGATTTGGCATGTAAACTTTGCTTCAAGTTTAGTTTTCTGGAACCAAGACAATCAGTAGGGGGTGACCCTAGAAAGTAGACCTCCCAAATGGGACTTTGGGATTGGATTTCCCAGTTATCTGAAGTCACTCCAGAACACATTTCTAATAATACCTTGAATGTGGTGGTGCCACAATGTTGGTGTGAGGAGCAGTGTTGGGAACAGAAGTGGCTAATGAGCCTGATTAGTATGAGGCAATGGTAATTACAAGTATTTTGTTCAGGGTAGCATTAGAGGCCTTGCAAAAAGAAAATTAATAAAGGAAGAAAATGAAAATTTAATTTAACAGGACAGTTAACGCACCCAAAGGCATACTCCATGGCAGGTAAATCTCCATGGTAAAGAGGTTTGTATCCAGCAGCTGTAACAGAGACTGTGTCTGGACATCTGGTTATAAGGAGTTTTGAGGAAGGCTAACTATGCATCCTTGAAAAAGTCACTGTTTTAATAGGGTAAGACAGGTATCTGGGAACTAGGCTTATTTGTTAGGATGAACTTAATACCTATGCCAAGGACATTCCAGAACCATTTTAGCTAGCATAAGCAGCCTCCTCTGCTTTGCCACAGGGAAACAATCTCCTCTTGCCTGCAGATCTGCTTCATGCCTCACCTGAGGCAGGTAGGTCTCTTGTATAATGATGCTTGGTCTGTTGGAGGTCTGACCTCACCTTTACATATTGTCTTCAGGCTGACAGCAAGAGTCATGTCTTGGCATGATTTAAAAAAGAGAACAAAGGGATTATAGGGCTCTGCTAATAATACCAGAATGAACCACAAAAATAAATACATATGGAAATAGATCTTACATGTAATAGACTGGGGGTGTGAACTGTGCTGGAAGGAGAGAGTATATTGGTGTGAAGTCCTCATCCAGTTCTGGACACCTAGGGCTGACTCACTAGTTTACTAGGATGTTTTTTGAAGTTTGAATATAATATGACCTATAAAGGATAAGGCAGAAATGCAAGAACTTCCTTGATTTACTACTGAAGGAATCGAATCAGAAGTTTCAGGGAGTTAAGAATGTTGTATTAGATTTACTAAAGAAGACCTAAGAATCTACCATCTATGTTCCAAGGGAAACACTTGGAAACAGTACAAGGAATGTCCTAGCAAGGAAGTAGCTGTACCTCTGAGAAGCCTAGTAATGGTTGATGATCAGTAGAGACAATAGGAATTTCTGTCATGCAACTGGAA
The DNA here is from genome assembly GCF_048772815.1 of Callospermophilus lateralis. Lineage (NCBI taxonomy): Eukaryota > Metazoa > Chordata > Mammalia > Rodentia > Sciuridae > Callospermophilus > Callospermophilus lateralis. Next base: position 54,272,056 of record NC_135319.1, on the reverse strand, counting down.
TACTCACTGGCAAAACGAATGTGTGGTGTTCTGTGATGGCACAAGTTAGCATGTCTATGAGGTCAATCCTGACTGTGTTGCAATAAAACTTTATTTTCTCAAATGGGTGAAGGTATGGATCTGGACCAGAGGCCTATTTGCTGATCAAATGACAAGATGTATTCTTTCTTTCTTTTTTTTTTTTTTTTTTTTTTTTTTGGCACCAGGGATTGAACTCAGGGATGCTTAACTACTGAGCCACATCCCTAACCCTTTTTATATTTTATTTTGAAACAGGGTCTTGGTAAGTTGCCTAAGGCCTCACCAAATTGCTGAGACTGGCTTTGAACTCAGGAGACAGAATGTATTCTCACTGATCAGGAGGATCCTAAGCAGGTACATGCTCTGGATTCTATTGCTTAGCCATCTCTCAAATTTCTCACCTTTATAGACCATGGAGGAAAGTCTATGTTCTCATCCTTGACCTAGAATTGTCCCCAAGGAAGGGCAGCCCTGGCTCTGGAGGTTGACAGTAAGGTAGCAATGGATTCTTCCCTAAGCATATTTCATGCTGCTCCTGCCTGGTTACCTCTGGGAAGACAAAAGAGACCTTTTTTTATTCTGTTCTTTTTTTGCCCTGGGTAACTTTGTCTTGACTTCCTCTGGAAGTGTCCTTGACTTCTAAAACATCTTCAAAGATCACTTTTGAAATAAACACACAGGGACCCTTTCAGAAGCCCGGCAGCCTTTGATTAGCTCTTGCTGACTTTCTAAGAATGTGTCTTGTTGCTTCTCTTGAGTTTTCAGGGAAGCCTTTGTAGTGTCTAGATTTTTTTCTTTTTTATTTATTTTCACTTCTTGAAATCAGAACTCTTGGTGAGTCCCTGTCCTGGGCCTGTTTGTTTCCATCTCCACCTGCTTTGGTCTGTTCTGCCAGCTTGATTTAAGATCCTCGGCTCTTCAAGTGCTGATGTTTCTCCAAGTCACTGCAGAATTTAAAAAAAAAAGTTTTATGGTGACATCATTCGAACTGCTACCTAGGGAAAGGATTTGCTCTGTAGTGGAATGAACACTTTGGCTCTTATTCCCCTTGCCTATCTTAGGATTTTCTTTTACCCTGGAGGTAAGCAATGTACTTGTGTATGTGATGCATTCCATGTGATATCAGAAAACTGACCAGAAGCATGTATTTATGGGAAGTGCAACATGCTAGAGTTCATACCAGGCCTGGCTTGATCTATACCTACGTGGGAGAACAACCTCTGAGATTATCTTTTTCCAGTCTGATTCTTTTACGGAGTACATAGTTAGGGTAAATGTGAGATGCTGTATCTGTCTTGTGTGCCATGGGGGACCATCCTTGGTCTGGGGGAGCTGTGAGTTGGCCACAGGCCCATGTGACTGAAAAGAGGCTGCAGCTTTTCTGCATCAGGGTGACTCCTACACAATTTAGCCCTTGTCTAGGGCAGTGGTACTGTGCCATTAAGTGAGGAGATAGAGGTAGCTGCTGGGCTTCCCAGGGAGTTGAGATGATTACCTGCTGCATCTCCTGTCTGGTGTCCTTTGATAAATGCAAGTCAGCCTGGTATTAGATTAACACCTGTGTGTCTCCTGAATCTGACTGCCAACCTGAACCCATAGCAACCACTGTGGTGGAAGACTGAACCCTGTCTAACCTTGGATCCAGCACAGCATGAATTTGATGACCTGGGTTCAAATTCTGGTCACTTACTTCTTACTTACCACACTTAATTCTCTATCTCAGTGGGAATGTAAATTAACCTGTCTGTGGCCTAGTTTCCTCATTTATAAACTCGGGGTACAAGAGAATGGCTTAATACAAGATGGCTCATAGAGCAGTGATTGGCATGGAATGGGGCAGATAGAGCTACTTAGTGTGTCTTTTTTCTGTGGTTATTGCAGAGAACAGCCTCTTTTATGTTATGAGAGTTTTTATGTCAAAATGTCTTCATCACCAGCACATGTGATGTGCAGATTTGAAAGTTTGGATTCATTTTTCTATTCATAGAGAAGGATCTAATAATTGTGTTCTGTTATATATTTTGACACTGATTTTTGCATTAAAAAATTTCATGAACCCAGTGAAGCACTTTTCTTTTCCTCATATGTATAAAGGTATGATTGACAAATAAAAAGATATACAATATACAAATTTAAGATATACAATGTGATGCTTCACTTTATCTCAGTTTCTATTCTTTTTCAATTTCTGAAGCATTTGTCTTCAGTTATAACTTTTGATAATGATTTATAATTGAAATATTTAAAAATTCAGAAATTCTCCTTAATATTTATCTTTTCTTATTTTCTTTATTCTCACATAATTTCCTTTTTTATTTTACTCAATTCCAATAATCATCTGGTAATTTGCAGTTCTTTTATTACTTCTAATTCTCATGGGTTTTGCCATAGAAATAGTGTTCCATTCTCTTTGTTTATGGTTGTAAAACCTCTTTTAGTGAAATAGTTCAGAACTTGAGTGTACCCCAGAAGCTCATGTATGAAGGCTTGGTCTCTAACCTGTGGCACTACTGGGAAGTAGTGGAATTTTTAGGAGATGTGGCCTAGAGAAAGGAAGTTAGGTCATACAGTGGTGTGCCCTTAAAGGAGATTTGGGACTCTAGAGCCTTCTCTCCCTCTCTCTTTGCTTCCTGACTGCCACGAGGCAAACCATTCTCCTCTGACACACACCCCTGCCATGATGCACTCACTGTGCAGCTACAGGCCCAAAGTAACAGAACCAAGTGACCAAGGGCTGAAACCTCTGACACTGTGAACCCCAATAAACCTTTTCTTATGTAAGTTTTTATTATCTCCGTTTTTTTGGTTATAATAATGCAAAGCTGACTGACACACTCAATAATGCTTTACTATATTTGATGACTTTTAAGAAAAAATCTTGATTTTTCTTAAAAGTAAGAAATCCATTTCAGATATTAGGTTTACCTTAGAACTTTTCTTGCCTCTTTTAATCATAATCATTTCTAAATAAAATTTGCTGATTGTGGTAGTTGTTTTTGTTTCTCTTTACTTTTGTGTTTCCTGGTGATTATTTTGCACGTTATCAAAGAAGGGATAATAGAGATTGAGGTAAGTACCATTCCCTCCATCTAACCAATGCCAGAGGGGGCTTTCCAAGTTTGGAGTGCTTCTCTTGAATTTGGGGCCAAGAAATACACCATGTAGAAGTGCTCCTACGATTTGTCCCAATTTTTCAACCCTCTCATTAGAAGCAGATTTCCCTCTGTAGAGCTGATCAGCGAGGACATTCTCTTCTGTTCAACCCCAGCCATACAGGATCTGGCAGAGGGGGAGACAGAGGCTGAGTATTCGGCAGGATGGGGGGGTCTCATTCATGGTTGGGATTGTAACCTGGCTTTCAGGATGCATGCATGTGTGATGTAAGTGGTTACAGACTTGTTTTGCTTGTTATTGAGGCAGTAACACTACAGCGCAGCCGCCTGGGTCTGACTGGGAATTCAGAGGAATAAAGCCAATATCTGAGCCAACACTCATAAGAGCACAAAGAAATAGCTCTGAATTCCAGGGGGAGATTGCAGGGCCTTGACAAGGCACATTTGCAAGTCAATCTGTGAGCCAGGTTAGAAATGTTATTACATTTATATCCCCTAGACAATCTGGATACAGAGGAGGTAAATTTCTTAGGGCTGCTCTTTGGTGGCTCTTGGTGTTCCTGCAGTGGGCGGTTTCTTGCTCTGGGAGGATTTTAAAAATTTGGGTACAGTCTGGGCTGAGAATGGCGAGACAAGACTCACTCAGGATTACACGCAGAGTTTAAATAGATTTCATTTGCTTGCCTTTTGTAGGATCCCATCATCAGGGAACAGCCCAGAGAGGATCATGCTCTGCATATTTGTCTTTCTCTCCGGGGCACGTGAGGTTGGCAGCCAGTTAAGTCTGTGGGAGGAAGCATGTTCACTTCAGGGATGAAAGCAGCAGGCTTTCTAACCCTGTCTTTTGGCAGGGGCTAATATTATCCTCAATGTCCTCTGTTTTTGTACCCCTGGCAAGTTTTAAGGAAAAGCAGTATCCAAGATCCAAAATGCTGAAGGTTGCATTGTGCAGGTGCTTGTTCAAGCAAGTAGCCTGGTGCAAGCTTCTAGGATAATGGGAGTGGAGAGGCAAATAAATGGCAAGGCAGCACACGAGGGCATATGGGTGGCAGAGGGAATGGCTTGAGAACCTTTGTGCATTAATGTAATTAGTGCTTTGCTTTGACAAGAAGGGCTCAGGGGATTCCAGGTTGTCTTAGAAGAATCCTCAGTCTCTTTAGAGCACATCTGGAAGAGGAAGGTGGCCCTGTGGCTTGTCATGTTAGGACAAGATGGGAGACATTCTCCTGGAGACCAATAGGCAATAGAAAGGGAAGAGCAGCAATGAGGTTGGGGATTAGCCTTTCAAAGTCCTCAGGAGACATTCACATGGACTCTTTTTTTTTTTTTTTTTAAATTGACCAAAGAGACACTTCTTAAAAGAAGAAATATGAATGCTCAAAAAATATATGAAAAAATGTTCAACATCTCTATCAATTAGAGAAATGCAAGTTAAAACTACCCTGTCTTCAAATCCCATGCATGCTCTCATATGGATGAAAAATTCCTTTTTTTAAGGCTGAGTAAAATTTCATTGTATATATCTGCACATGTAAAAAAATTTACTTATCCTCCGGTGGGCATTTAGGTCACTTCCACATTTTGTCGGTTGGAATAATGCTGTTTTAAACATGAGTGTACCAGTATATGTTTGGTTCCTCCTTTCAAAGTTTTTGGGTATATGCACAAAAGTGAAATTGCTGGACTATATTGTAATTCTTCTTTTGATATTTTGAGGAGTCACCATTTTGTTTTCCATAATGTTTATACCATTTTACATTCTTACCAAAATGCACAAGGATTCCATTTTCTCCATATTGTTTCTAACCCGAAATAGGATGATTTTTATGATTGTTAACAACAGCTGAGATATATTGATCACTTCATTTTCAGGAAAGTAAAGGCAGTAAGCAAATGCATTATATTTACCCCCAACAAATCCTATTGTGATGAAAACCTGGGGTGAGTAGATTGTTCCCCCAGAGAACCTCACCAACATGCTGACACAACTGCTAAGTAAAAAGGGGAAGGACCATGGACTTATAGTGGGATGATGTGGGCACTGGCCTTGTGTGGTGCTGTGCACAGTGTTAACACGTGTAGTCACTTCTCTCTCTAGACTTGCTATGGTTTTGATATGGTTTGTCACCTAAAAGTTCATGTGCTAAAAGCTTGGCCCCCAAATGTGTTAGTCAGCTTTTCATTGCAATGACAAAATACTTGAGAAAATCAACTTAAGGTAGGAAAAATTTATTTTGGCTCGTGGTTTCAGAGGTTTCAGTCCATGGTCATTTGTCCCCATTACTATGGGCCTGTGGTAAGGTAGAACATCATGGCAGGGTACATGTTGTGGAGTAAACTGCTTACCATGTGTCAGCTAGGAACCAGGAAGAGAGTGTGGAAGGGGCACATGGAGAAGTTATACCCTTCTAGGACATACCCTTAGGAACCCACCTCCTCCCACTAGTTCCCACCTCCAGTCTCTATCACTTCCCACAGTACCACCAGTTGAGGACCAAGTCTTTAACACATGAGCTTCTGAGGGTTATTCCAGATCCCAACTGTAATACCATTGTAAGGGCACAGAGAGGTAGGGCCTAGTGAGGGGTGACTGGGTCATGGGGCAAAACTTCATGAATAGATGAATGTTTTTCTGGAAAGCCTGGATTAAATCTCATATGACTGGATTATTGACTCTGAGGGGGGTGTTTTAAAGTGGGTCAACCTCTCCTTGGTCTCTCTTATGCAGTTGCTCTTCCCATGCACCCCTTCCCTTTCACTCTTTCACTTTGAGACCCAGCATGAGGCCCAACCACAAGGTGAACAAGTGCTGGCACCATGCTCATGGCTCTCCATGAGATAAATAAACTTCCTTCCCACATATTTTATTTTCATAGCAACACAAAACTGTCTAAAGCAAGGCCTCTGTCTCCTTGGTAGTAAGTGATGGGGCTTGGATTAGAAGGCATCTCTGGCCCTTTCCTAATTGGAGAGTCTATGAGAGGTGAGAGCTGTAAGCTCTTAAGATCTGTTAGGCTGGAGGCTAGCTGTCAAACCGGAGATGCTCAGGGCCCAACAATAGATAGGTGGTGCATCCTCTTTGTAAAGAGGGCCACTGCCTGTTCAATATGGCTGTTGCCTTTTCGAAATATTAGCCCACAGCAGTCAGATCTCTGTTGTTTCAACAAAGGCCAAATATCCATATTTTTTTATTTAAATGCTTTATTAGTGCATTATAGTTATACATAATAGTTGGGTTCATTTTGACATAATCATACATGCATGGAATTTAATTTTCTCCATTTTAGTGCCCAGTGCCCTTTCCTCTTTCCTTTAAACTATGATTGTTAGGCCAAATCTTGTCTGAGAATATTCTGTTTGACTCTCACTATGCATTTTAGCTTTGAATCAATTACCCAAACCTGACAATCACTATTTGCATCTCATGATATTAACCAGTAATCCATAAATGCTGCTCTGGGGACCCAGGAAGACTACGAAGAGGATTCATTAATCACCAATCTCATTTGCAGACAAGTCAGTGATTTTGGTAGGATGGTGGCACAAAATTCGGTGGATGCTGAGGGAAGAACTCCTAGTACCCTCCATTTGCAGCCCTTGATGTATTTCTCTTGTAAGAAGAAGCCAGGTCCTGCTACATGGAGGTTATGGTTTCTTGGCATACTTTGGTTCCCTTGTAAGTATTCCAATTTGAGCAAAATATCATTGGGTGTTTCCTCAGTTTTGATTTTATTTATATATATTTGCCAATATACCCCAGTGTTTTGACAACAAACATAATAAAGCTGAGATGCTGCATCAAATTGCCATTTTAAAGGCAATTACTATTACATCCTTGAACATAGATCCCCAGGCAGATAAATTCATTAGCTTATCTGATAGAAATCAAATATGTTTTATCCAAAATGCTTGGGACCAGAAGTTTGAATTCTGATTTTTTTATATTTTGGCATATTTACACATACATAATGAGGTATATTATGAATAGGACCCAAATCTCAACAAAAATTTTATTTATGTTTCATGTACATCTTGTACAACGTAGCCTGAAGGTAATTTGAAACTATATTTTTAGTGCAACTGTGTTTTAACTGTGACACATCGCATGAGGTCAGGTATGGAATTCTTCACTTATGGCATCATGTCAATGCTCAGAAAAATTTCATATTTTAGAGCATTTAACACTTCCTATTTTGGGGTTAGGAATATTTAACCTGCACATACATTTTTGTGTGTGTACTTTTAAATATCCTTCCTCTTTTTCTTTTAAGTGTGTTCCATTAACAGCAGATATAGAGGAACTTTCAAAAATACCAATTAATGAGTGAATGAAAGAATAAAAGCCAGTCATATCATTCTTTGCAAAGTTTAAACTCATTGTCGCCACTTTAAAAAAAATCCATTTGTCACTTCCTCTGCTCTACTAATTCCCTTGAATAACCTGTGTGTTGTTTATATCCTTTTCCCCCTTTGGATCTATGTCCTTCAAAGACTTTATCTGGTGACCTTCCCTCCTCAGGCTCAACAGGTTTTTGCTTTCCTCCTTTTCTTTCAGGGCTCTTCTTCTTCATGCCCATATTTCATTTTGAGATTATCTAAGATTTTAACTTCAGAGAGTAACTTGTTAACTTTTTTTTTTGTTATTTTGTAAATTTTGAGTGAATGGCTATTTATACTTAATCACAGGCTTTACTTTTCATTTATTTCTTCTATCTCACATCACTTTCTTACTTGTAGTCATTTTTCTACTCTATACTCAATTCCCCAGAGATGTTGCATGAGGAGATACCTTCATGAACCCATGCGTGACCAGATGCCTCTGTATTTCTTCTTCTTTATTATTAGTTTGGCTGGATATGAGATTTCAGGTTCAAAATAACTTCTCTTAGAATTTTGAAGAATTATTTCTTTATTGCTATCATTATTGAAAGAAAAGTGGTGCAGGACTAATCACATACACCCCTGGGGTAGGAAGCGGGCTTATTGTCAGGAGGCTGACAAGTCTGCTCTGCACAAAGAGAGGGACAGCCGTAGCAAGGAGGGAGAACCGGAGCAACTCTGCCTTGAATGTGACCTTTTATAGGCTAGAATCCTGGCCGCGCTAGGGGCAGGTTTAGTCTTGACTGACATAGTGAGCATCCCTGATCTTGTGGAAGGCAAGTTTGTTTCTTGGGAACAGAGACCTGCAGTTTTCCTATCTCTCAGACGGGGAACAGGGAAACCGGCATGACCCTTTATCTTCTCAAGGAGAGAACAGGGAAACCAGTACATCCCCATCCCAGCGGCCTGTAAGTTGTCTCCTATCTCTCAGTGAGAGAACAGGGAGAGACCAGCGGGTATCCAGACCTGTAGGTTTTATCTCAGGCTACTTTCTATTTCTTGGGAATAAGAACAGTATTCATAAAGTGGGGTTGGGGAAAAGGAAGATGGCTGCCATTATGCTAACAATTATTTTCTTGGTATCTAATGTTCTTATGGAAGAAATTACTGCAGTTTGATTTTTAATCCCACTACGGGTGGCATTCCTTTAAATCTATGGAAGTTTTTGAAGGTTTTTCTCTATATTTATCATTGGAGTTTTGAAATAGGATCATTGTGTTCTAGATGCACAATTTTTTTCTTTCCAATCTGTTTAGTACTCGGAGAGTCCCTTTAGATTGACATATTCTTTATCTAGTTCTGGGAAACTTTCATGTTATTTTTCTGACTACTGTATCCCCTCCATTCTCTTTGTATTCTCTTTCTGAAATTCCTATTGGACTAATGCTGGAGCTTACAAGTATATGCTTCATGTTTTGATCACACACACTTCCTTAGTTTGCATTTCTTTCTAGTCCTATTGTTACGTAACAAATCACTGCAAAGTTTAGTGGCTTACAATTATGTTTCATGATGCCGAGATTGACAAGGCTGTTTCTGTCTTATGTCACGTTGACTGGTATCCCTAAGTGGCTGCAATTTTCTGGGGCACTGAACTTACTTTCCCTGTAGCTTCCTCCTTCATGCATTATCATTCTCCACAACCCTTTCACATGGCTTTTTTCTCCAACAGAGTTGTTTAGGTCTTCTTATAGTAAACTTCTTATAGTAGTTTCAAGAGGGATCATTCTAAGGTGACAAGCCCCTGATTGCATCAATCATCAATCTGCTGATGTCCCATTGACTAGAGCAAGCCTCATGGACACGTCTTAATAAATGTGGGAGGTTACTATTATGTGTTTGGTCAGCCTTCTATTGCTGTGACAATACCTGAGACAAACTACTTGAAAGGAGGAAAGACATTTGAGCTCATGATTACAGAGGTTAGGTCTTAGTCCATGGTTGCTTGGCCCTGTCACCTTGGGACTATGGCTGCATGTACAGCATAGTGGTGGGAGCATATCGCAGAAGAGACTGTTCACCTCATGGTGGACAAGAAGCAGACAGACAGAGAGAAGGGGCTAGCATCCAAATAGCCCCTTCAAAGTCACATCCCTGATGGCCTAACTTCCTCCTAATAGGCCTTGCCTTCTGAAGGTTCCACCATCTTCTATTAGCTCCACAGCATGAGGACCAAGCTTTCAACACATGGCCTTTGATGTCCAAACCATAACACTGTAGAAGGGCAAACGAGCTATGATGTAGGGTTCTTTTGGAGGTTTATTATGTAATAGCCAATCAAAACTGGGTGCTGGTAGTTCATCTTTTGAATATAAGTTTTACTGTCTCTTCTGAGATTTAATACCTCTCTGAGATGCTTCCCAGCTTGTCTTAGGGCCTACCTTCTCTGTTCTACTCCTAGGGGGGAAGTGTCTGTGTTCCCCACTGACTGGCTTTGGGTGGGGTGAGATTAGGAGAGGTTCACTCAGAGGCTTGGAGTTCAGCATCCTAATTAATCTTGCCGAGTGCTTTGTAGTCCCCAAGCTCATCTGCTATCTTTTGTGTCTCAGCCCCACAGTGTTTCAGTCCTCACTAGCATCGTGTCTTGTGGCAATGTCCTTCTTTTCCTGGGCTCCTCCCTTCTGAATCTTTTCCTTTCTTTTTTTTCCCCTCCACTGGAGATGTAAGGCTATCCTTTGAAATATATAAATTGGATTTTCTGCTAGAAATCGGTTTACTTTTATCTTGGTTCCCCCCAAAAGATGTTTCACTAAGTCTTTGTGATTTAAATAATCATTTTAATTACATTTGGCAAATATTTGTTGGATGGCTCGATTCACGTGCAAGAATTTATTGGTTAGACCTAATGAAATTTGTTATTGCAAGCATTAGTATGGAGAATACCCTGGGAGGTCACTCAGACTAGTGATTCTTAAAGTGCTTAAAATTTATCAATGGTTTCTCAAGGCATGAAGCCCAGCTTTTTTAGCATTTCCCAAATGACCTTTTGTGATCTATGCAATTAACTCACGGTCCCATCTTTTACCCTCAAGTTGTTTCTTCCTATATTTGAACCAACCTTTAATCAGCCCTTCAAAAGTCTTGCTGCCTCAGAATTCTGGTCCTCTGTATGTGTGAGGCTTTCTACTGGGAAAAGTCTCCTGGGTCCAGTGATGAGTTAATTCCAACACAACCTATAGATCCAATTTCTCTGGAACATCAATCACAACTTTTTCACAGTGCCAAAGCTGGGTTAAAATCTACTCTGAGGTGTTTCAAAAATCTGCCTGTTTGAACATGTGTCTTGCTGCATTGTGACTGCATATGTTGTACCTGGCTTGCCCAAGCGACTGTAAATCTAGGAGGGCAGGGACTGGGCTGGGCATGCGACTGGTAGTGCATTGTTGACACCTTGCCAACTATTGTGCCTGGCACGTGGTAGGACTATTTTCTGAGTGACTGATTGAAACAACACCCCTTAATAGATTTTTACAAAATTTGGAGACAAATTTTTCATCATTGGTAGCCATTTAAATTTTTATGAAGAAATTTTATGAAGAAATTGATTGCAGTGACACATACCTATAATCCCAGATATTTGGTAGGTAGAAATGGAGGATCTTGAATTTGAGACCAACCTGGGCAACAAAATGAGACTCCCCATCTCCAAAACAAACAAGTAAACCAAAAACCAAACTAAATAAAACAAAACAGAACAATAATAACAACAAAAACCAAATGTGTGGTGAGAAATATGTTTAATGTCATTTACTAGGTTTTCAAAAAATGTTCAGTTAAAAAAAGAATTCTACTAGCAAAAGAGTTTGAAACTTTTGGCCTGGTGTTGTGCTTTTGTTTCACAGATATAGGATGGATTCCAGTGAGGGATAGGGATATAAAGCCTCACATCTTCATGATTGACAAATCCAGAACTAGGTCATCATCCTCTTCTGTGCCACAGCCCCTATGATAGGCCAGGTGGAACTGCAGTACTAGCTGATCCTCCCCCACCAAGCTCATCTCAGTGTTCTGCCCGTGGCCCTCAAGATGCTACCTGCTCTCCCCTGACTCCTTTTCTCCCACCAAGAATGACCACTATCTATGAAAAAGTTTGTCCACCAGGGCTATCAGGATGCTTGATCACCAAACTTTGATGACCCAGAAAAGACTAACCAATTCTATTAATACTATGTTAGTACTTTGAAGGAGGCCCACTTCTTTGTAGTAGATTCCATAGCCCTTGCTTTGTGTGTCTCATGAGTATCTCACCATAGTTAAGAGAGGTAAGTAGAGTTTTTTTTTTTTTTTTTTTTTTTTTTTTTTTTTTAATTCTGTCTTATATCTAGGGAAATTAGACTAGGGGGTGATGTGAAATGTCCAAAATGGACCCACAGAGTATAGGAAAGAGTCAGGTAGAGCTGGGACTCTTTGTTATCCCTTCTGGGACAAGTAGCTTTACAAATACTGATGTTTTCCTTGATCAGAGACAAACTACAACAGAAGACAAATTAGCATAAAGCGATATGTGCTCATTTCTGGATTGGGATGTTAAATAGGGCCTCCTTGTCTTTGACACTCAGTGGGGGATATCATGGGTGTGTTGTTCCACCCAGAGTCTCCCTGCAGTATGAGACACTGAGCACCCCAGCTGTGGGAAGTCCTTGCTCCTGTTGATGCAGAGTAGTGGCAAGCTTTCTAGGGTTGCCCTAGTTGTTTGTGCTGGGAAATAGGAGAGGGAATCAGCGGCAGATGTGGGTTCCTTGGAGATGAGACAGTTTTTGAGCACCTTTAAGGTTTTTCACCCAAGAGGCACCACCTGGAAGGGTTGGAGGACCTCTCCCTGGTGGAATGCTGGAGACCAGGAGCTTAGGAAACAGTCACACTGCCCAGCACAACAGGCAATATTACCATTGGCATTTTGGGGGGTGTGTCTTTGAAGAACCCCTAAAAGTGCCCCTACAGGTAAAAAGACCCAGTATTTGGGTGTCTGCCTATGACTAAGGGCATTTAAATACCAGAGAAGACCAGAGAAAGCAGAAAGCATATGATATGGACAGTTAGACAAGCTCGACTTCTCTCTTGCTCTTCTCTCTTCCCCAACATCAGAAGAGATGGAAGCAGCATAGCACATGGGGTGGGGGTGCGGGGATAATGGAAAAGCTACAGTTAAAATAAGAAAAGCAAAAAGACTGCATTCCGTCTCTGACAGAGGCTTTCTCTTTGGCTCTGATGTGGTGGTGACTGAGGGAGAGAAGTTTTCAATGGGATGAGAGACTGGAGTTTTGATATTCAATGCGATTGGATTTTTTTCCTCCTGTACAAGAGACATTAGTCAATACTTACAAATGACCGAGAAAGCTCTGGGAACTTACTGAGATTTTTTATTACGGGACAAAGATATATGGTTTGACTGAGCAGGTTTGGAACCTATCTGGTGAGAAGGGACAATTTTGCTTTATTCTTGTACCCTGCTGAGTCCCACTCATTCAATAAAACAGGGCATACTTAGAAACCTTTTTTTTGTTAATTTCCTGCTGGGACTACACTGAGGACAGAATGTAGTATGGCAAACCCTTTGATATGGCAAGTTTTTTTAGAGCAGTATTTCCCCAATTGTATTTTATATTCTGTCTGATGTTAATGAGTATTTATTGAAAAAGATTCTTTGTGGCCAAACAATCTGAGAACCACTGAACTAAAAGTTCAATGATATTCCTTCTTTATTTCAGACCCTCTCGGAACCTTTAAGATTATAACAGGCCTTGGGCTGGGGTTGTAGAGCACTTGCCTTTCATGCCTGAGGCCCTGGGTTTGATACTCAGCACCACATAAAAATAAATAATAATAAAGATATTCTCTCTCTCTCTCTCTCTCTCTCTATATATATATATATATATATATATATATATATATATATGGAGGAAAGGTTAGAGGACCTCTCCCTGGTATATATGTATATGTATGTATATATATGTATATATATATATATACACACACACACACACATATATGACATATCTCTCTCTCTCTCTCTCTCTCTCTCTCTCTCTCTCTTTCTCTCTCTCTCTCTCTCAAATATATATATTATAACAGGCATTGTGAATTTCCAGGATAAAGTTTCCCAACTGAAACTAATTTGATCACTATGTCATTTTTCTGATGACTGTTTCTGGAGACACTTAGGAATAGATAAAATTTAGGAGCATGCCTCCCAATCCTAGTATGTCAGAACAGGGCTTTCTGTTTACACATGTGTAGCAGGATGTGTGGAGACAGTGTCACAGTCATTTTGGGCTTCTATAATATCATAGACCTGGTGACTGAACAACAAACATTTATTTCTCACAGTTGGAAAGATCAAGGCATCTGCAGATTCAGTGCCTGGTAATGGGCGCTTCCTGCCTCATACATGGTATCTTTTCATGTGTCCTCATATGGTGGGAAAAAACCACTCTGGGCTTTTCATCCCTTTTTATGGGCACCAGTCTCACCAAGGGGTCCAGCCTCATACCCCAATTGCCTTGCAAAGGCCCTACCTCTATGTACCCTACACATATGCATTTTGGGGAGACATAAACATTCAGTGTGTAACCGATATTAACTGAGATTTTTCAACCTTGCTTATTTGCCTAGACATGTCAGGTAACGACTTCATGTTTACTCTGAACTCGCCCTGCCTGTGTATGGGGCTTTCTCTTGAGGGAATTGCCACGTAGGTCTTCATAGCTGTGCACTCAAGAGCACTCATGTAAGATATGTGGGAAGGCGCCCCTGGGCCTGGGGAAGGCCACAGCCTGTTCCCTTTGAAGTTGTTTTCCTGTGGAGCATCTTCTGGAAAACTGTTTGCTCTTATGCCTCTACACTTGTCCAGGAATTCTGTCACCCATCATCTTGAGGCCAATGTCCTTATTTAACAGGACCCCCTCTCCTAGCCTTGGTGCCATCTTCCTCTCATCCACTCTTCTTCCTGAGCTAAGTTTAGAAGGTCCTGTAGCACCGTCACACAGCCTTTTAGTGTAAGATTTACTTGTGGGGAGAGTAGCTTAGGGCATGGAGCAGTTCTGATACCAGGTACAGAAGCTTCTGGACTCAGGTGAGGACTGAGGCAACACTCAGAGCTGGGCATAGATGAGAACTGCATCATCTGTCATTGAAACACAAAGCTCCAAGGAGAACATATCGTACAGCTAGGAAAATTCTTATCAAGGTTCAATTTATTATTTCCTCAGTCTCATGCGTGTAACTTTTGCCCTTGCTGTAGAAATCCTATTGATTTATAATAAACCCCTGCTCATGGAAGGGAAATGAGAGCGCAAAGCCCACGGCTGCGTTATTGTGCTTGCGGCTAATATTCGGTACAGTTTGGAAAATTACTGTGGATAGCATGGCCCCCCACTGCATCCGTGGGGACCCAGAGAGCTTGCTTCAGCATCTCCCTCATCCCACCACATGGAGTCTCACCTCCTCTGGGGAGGCCCTGTGCTCCTCCTGGAGCCTCTGAGCTCAGGAGGAGGATGAAGAGAATATGATGAAATTTACAGCAGTTAAAAAGCATCCTGCAAGCAACTCAACAGAAGAGTGTGTCTACAAAGGAAGCAACATCCATTCGCTTCAGATTTTGCTGCAACACGGAACCGCAGTCTCCAGAGGCTTAAATGAAGAAGGTTGTGACCTTAGAATTCTGTGTTCAGCTAAATTGTCGTTGATGTGTGAAGCCATAAAAAAGACACTTTCAAAAATGCAATGGTTTAGAAAGTATGCCTCTTTCTTATGCTTCCTGGAAACTGCTGTAAGATGTATTTCAGCTGACTGAGAGATAAATCAAATCAAGGGTTCAAAAGCTGATGATATTGTACACTGTAAAGAAAATCTCAGTGTGTTCCAAAGGGTATAAACGGCACAAGCCACATTTTCCTGACTGGATATGATAGAATGAGGGGAGGGGGACCTCCTAAACTCATAATAAATGAAATAAAAAATAATTTTCATAAGTGATTGCTAGAGGAAAGATGAAATGAAAATGCGATTATAATATATTTCAAAAATCAGGAGTTTGATACAAATGAAAACATTTTAGAATTCAGTAATGATCTTTTCATTTATAAATGAGAAGTTATTGTCTAGGCTAACTTGTGCCAGAGGGAGGGATGGGGTCAGGTCAGGTGTCTGCATCTTCCTCTGAGATGAAAGTGATGGAAAGAGGAGTCACTTACCTGGGAGAAGCTTTTGACACCTGAGTTGCCCCCTGAACAGGGAATCCTTCAGGGAGGGTAGGTGAATTCATTTGATAGAACTTACCTGCAGAAAAAGAAACAGGATATTAGGGAGTTTTTCCTTGAGGGACAAGAAACAGGAAGTGGAATCAAAGACAGGAGTAATACAGAGTCAAAGAAATGACAGCTTCCAGGTGCGGTGGAGCATTACTGAAATCCCAACGGCTTGGAAGGCTAAGGCAGAAGAATCACGAGTTCAAAGCCAGCCTCAGCAAAAGTGAGGTGCTAAGCAACTCAGTGAGACCCTGTCTCCAAATAAAATATAAAATAGGGCTGGGGATATGGCTCAGTGTTTGAGTGCCCCTGATTTTAACCCCTGGCACCACCCCCACACACACACAAAAAAAAAAAAAAAAAAGAAAGAAAGAAAGAAAAAGAAATGATAGCCAGTAGGCTTAGAGATTCAGAAAAGACCACTCAATCTCCAAATCTCTGTTCTCAGCAATTTGTCTGGGTTGTTAGTGCCTTTCCAAAAAGCAGATCCACCTGGAACAGCTGCAGTGGCCAGGGCTGGGAATGGAGATTGTCCCCTGTCTCCATTGGCAGGACTGCAGCCACATGGCCATTGATCAGGTGGAGAAGCATCCCCATCCTTGCTCTGTCTTCACCTGCCTTCTGCTTTAGGAGATCACCAATGTCTGGTCAAAGCCCAGCCCTTGTAGGACCCTTTGGAACTCCTCAGAACTATGCCTGTTTCTACAGGTAGGAAGCCCCTGCTGACAGGCTGCCATCTGCAGCTTTGTCTGTTCCAACTAGCACCTCTTCCCTAACTCATAGAGCAGGGGCCATCTTTCCACGCTTTGCCTCTTAATTCTTTTCCTCATCCTGTGCTCACAGGAGCATACTAATCTGGCTGTGGTTACTGTACCCAGGTCTGGCAAGCACCCCTACAAGGGTGGATTGTGCAGCCTTGTGAGATAAAATGTGGCTCTGTTTGCATATGAGGCAGATCCGTCAAATTTCCAGGTCTATTAATACTCAGAATGTGGTCATGGCCCCCAGGGGAAGAGCTGCTACCTTTAGGGAGCATTTACCTTGGCATCCTGAGACACATACAAGCAGGATTCTTGTTTGCACAGGATGTGCCAGCTGCAGAAGCAAGTGGTCCCTGAGCAGGTATGCCAGAGCCCCAGACCCACTTCATCCTGCCATGGCTACAGCAACTGGGGCTCTGACTGGCAGGCCTGCTGGAGCATAACCTGTGGGTGTCAAGGGGCATGCTATGCCTGCTGTGTCTTCCTCTTCCTTTTGGCCTGGATAACTGGATGTGGGCCTAACTCTTTGCTGCTCTTCTTGTGTTAAGGCTCATTGCCTCTCCTTGACCCTCCAAATATCATTCAGAGAATGATCTTTCTGCAATACCAGCCTTCATTCTTTAAGTTCTTCAGGCCTGCCCACTTTCCTACAGGATAATGTCTATGTGCCTTCAGGAGCCTTCAAGACTGTACCTGTCTTTGCCAGGCTTACTTCACTCCCTTTCTTCTCTAACTCCATTCTGTAGCATTGCTCAGTGACTCTCTTTCTCACTTTAGGCTGTTGCTCATGATTTTCTCACCATCTGATAGTCTGGGTGAGCAGCTGCTTCTCCTACTACAGGTCTCTGTTCAGATAATGCTTTCTGCAAAGCCTTTCCTGGTGCTGAAAGTATGAACTCCCCTTCTGAGCTCTGGAGGCATGTTCTACATCCCCCATTACAACAGGCATCATATTGAATTGTCATCACTTTTTTTCTGATGTACTCCTCTCCCTCACCCTAACAGGCCATACATTCTGCTAGGGTGAGACCTTTCTTCTAATTGTTTTTTTTTTTTTTATATTTATTTACAGGCTGCTATTGGCTCATGTCCCTGACCTGTAACTGGTGTTTAATAGTTGCTTGTAGAATCATAAGACTAATGGTAGATGCACTGCCAATTCACTGGCTACTGCACTTGCCATGGAAAAATGGCAGCACATGAGAGGTTGCCGGACTTCTGTGAGTTTCAGAGCCCTCAAGTGAGGGCAATGATTATATGGGAGGTTTATATCCACCTGGTGGTTCTGAGACAGTCCAGTTTTGTTCAAGGATTATCAGATGCATGCACAGAGAGGGAAGGGAATATGACTGGCAGAAATATCCCTTAGGTTAACTCCCCTTGCGGATTTACTGAATGCGGCTGCATCTAAATCCAAATGCCTTTGGTATATAATTGGAATCTATAGTCAGGCCATTCTCAAAAATTACAAAGGCTTCCCTGAGGAGTTTGCATTCTAGAACTTGAAAGGTCCAGAGAGGCTGAGTAGGACATTGGAGGACTTGCCTTCTTTTGTTTCTGTTTGTGTCAGAACTCCAAGGTTGTGGTGAGTGGTTTGGACAGTGCCAAGGAGAATCCAGGTTGGAAACGTGAGTCCCTGTGACCTTTTAAATTACACATGGTCAGAAAATACCTAAAGAAATGGAAAAGCAGAGACTCTTAGGGGTTCCATAGATTCCATCTCCCCTCCCCTGGTCCATCTGGACATACAGCTTGATATATTTCTCAGTCCCTCCTGCAGGGAGGTAGGGGTTATAGAAAGTGGAAATGTGGGTGAAAGTGATATGTATCATTTCCAGGACTGGTAGCTCAGTGCCTCCTATGTGATACCCTACACGTGCTCACTCTTGCCTTGTTGGCCAAGCAGATATAGAAAATCTAGCACAGAGCTCCAAATATGTAGGGCTCCAAGATGGAGGAGCAGCTGAATAGAAGGTGGCTGGGCCCTGAAAGACTGCATGGAACAGAACAATTCTGTTCTCAGGGACTCAATGTGGTCTGTGATATGAATAGGAAACAAATCTTTGCCTTACTGTCACTGAGGTTTGATTGTTATTTGTAAAAGCACTAAACTAAGAGAGGAACCTTCTAGCCTCAGTCATTATCCCCAGATTATTGTTGCTGATTTAGCTTCCTGAATTTCCAATTTTATTCCAGGAACCATAGAAGACAAGGTTAAGAGCAGGCGGAGGCCTGGGTGCCGGAGAGTTGATGCAGAAACTGGCCATTCCAGGAGACTAAGGGGCCTTGAGTGTTACTGGCTGCTGACACCACGATGTACCTGGGCCCCTGCGAAGTTGCCTGCTCAGAGCGTGGTTGTGGTTCTCATCAGAAGGGCTGGCTGATGCCTATCTTAATCAGATGTGTCAGAAGTTCAAGAAGAACATGGCTTTGGAGTAGCTGGCCCCTGCCACTCCTGCAGTGGCCTTATGCCCTCGAACATCTGATCACTGCCGACCATGAGTAGGTGACAGACCCTTGCCATGTCCTGGGTCACCTGCTGCATAAGCTACAGAAGAGAGTAGCAGAGTCCTCTGGAGTGTGATGGGGAATTCCAGCTTGGGAGTCATACAGACTTGAGCTTGAATTTCTGCTGTGATGTTTGATTAAATATGGGCAATCTTAATATCTTTGAATGCCATATTTTACTTCTCTTTCTATACACACACATGCACACATCTTTACAGATATTTCTCTATATTTACATAGAAATATCTATGTAGATTTCTATATATTGAGAGATAAAATGGATGCTTTTTACACAGCCCTCAGTACAGTGCTTAAGAAAAAAATATCTCCTAAATACATGCTAGTGCTATCCCTTTTTAAAACACACACACACACACACACACACACACACACACACACAGACACAAATACATATATATATATATATATATATATATATATATATATTTTTTTTTTTTTTTTGACCACTCATTGAATGCTCCTACCAGACAGACAATTTTGTGTTGACCCACTTAACCTTCACAACAACCCTATGATTCAGGTGCTATCATTTCCCCCATTTTATAGGTGAGAAAATGGAGGCAGAGTAATGTATAGTCTACAATTCACACAGTTACAGTTTTCATGGTGATGATCAAACGCACACAATCAGGAGTCCCTGCTCTCACCTACTAAATGGTCAAGAAGCTTAGGGGGAGGAGGTGAAAGGTGAGAGTGTTGACGTCACCATAATCTGGCTTCTCTGCAGTTTCCATGGGTCATTTGCTCACAGGAAAAATTCACTGCAGCCGTTTGTTTCTTTCTCTGTGGCTTTCATGACTCCTGCTTGGACAGCTGAAGCACCTTCAGATGCAAGCAAGGAGGTCTCTCTCAGTTCAGTGCAGTGTCCTTGAGCAGCATTAGCCCTGGTGCATCCCAACAGTAGAGCCAGGGGCCTGGCTTGGAGAAAAGACTGCAGAAACATGTGGCCCTGTAAGGGGCACTGCTTCTCCTGTACAGGTTGTCCCCCACATTCTATCTGGAAGCGCCTGAAGAGATGACACTTTTGCAGGGCTGTTTGAGAGGGCTGGAGGTCTTCTCCATCACTGCCTTTCAGTGTCATCTGTGGATGCAGCTGGAGAAGACAAGGCTTCCATGCTTCTGCCATTGCCCATGGTTCATGGCCCTCTTGCCCAGCTCTTCTTGCAAACAGCAGTATCAGAAACTTGACATTTGTGTGAAGCCTCACTAGGGACTATCTGGTACCATCAATGGTGCTGCCTATTGAAGTCTAACTGATCCCACTCTTCAGTAAGGGTCACTTTACACATGGACCCTAGTTCTGGACACATTATGGCAATCTACACCTGACCTGGGCTATCTCTGGAGGACAACGGTGTCCATATGGGGTTGTGGTGTCTGCCTCTATCACAGAATCACCCAGCAACACACCATGGGGACAGTTCATCTCCTGGGGATTGGCCTTCACATTCTCTTGATGCCATGTTCAGTTCAGCTAAGAGGTTACTACTGGAAGAGTATACGCCAGGGGCACCAGACACCTAGTCATACTTTCTGCTGCACACCCATCTTCATGCTTATACTAAGGCTGAGCCACTGAAGTTTCTGCTAAGCCAGCCCTTTTCTCTATTCCTATGACCAAAGGCAGAAAGAAACATTTCACAGTGCTAGTGATATTTCAGAATCTTGAGTTCAATCCCCATGAACTTATTGAATACGAGCTTTTCATGCAGGCATTGTTGTTGGTCCTGGTAAGGCATCTATGCATAGGAGAGGTGAAGTGTCTGCTTTCATGGAACTGATGTCTTAGCAGTAGAGACAGATAAGGCACATGTATGCAAATAAGTTAGCAGGATAATTTGGTTAGTGGTGTTAAGAAGAAAACCAAAATGGAGTCATGTGATGGAGTAACTGAGGGTCTTGTACTTCAGGTTGTCAGAGAAGCTTCCCCTGAAGAGATGAAACTCGAGCTGTAGTCTGAAAAAAAGAGCCAGAGTTTGGGGGAAATGGTCTAGCATAGGGACAAGCGCCATATCCCCTAAGGTGGAGATAAACTTGGAAAGTGTGAGGCTGATGTCTGACCTCGACCACAGTGTGTATAGATGCCCTCTCTTTGCTGTGTTTGTGCAGGATCTGGGGTTGAAGCCTTCTTCTCCTAGCTCCTTCTGTTGAAAATAACATCTTTCAAAAGGGATACTGAGGAATGGCAGGCTCCTCCAAACCCAGGTTCCAAGGGTGCCATGAATCAAAGTGCAAAGATGAGAACTCCAAGTCACTGGGACTTGAGCATGTGGTCTCAGGCTAATTCCTAGGACACAGTCTGAAAGAGGCAAGGGTGACTTAAAAGAAGAAAGAAACAACGAGGCTTCTATATGGGGAGGTCATTAACAAATTGAGCTATCACTCATCCTTGATATCAATCCAGGGCACCAGGGACAAAGGTAAGAGTAGAGACCATACCCTTGAGGTGTTTCCATGAATGTTTGAGTTTTCCAAAGCACAAAGTAAGTGGCACCAGTCTCTGCCTCTTGGATCCGGCCAGTGCCATCATGCACTAGAAACTGTGACCAGAAGGCTCACTCTGGTATTTGTTCTCCTTGCTTTGATATCTATAGTGCCAGAATGAAATAAGTTGCAAGACACACATAGGGTTCTGGCTGTGGTTCCATAGCTAATCCCCAACAGGCTAGACTTCCACCTTCCTGGATGCCTGTTTCCTCCCTCCATGTCCGTCTCTTTAGTGGAACTGCACTGTAGTCTTGAACCAAGCAATATCTAACTGTCACCGTCTTCCTTTGGTTCTTCATGTGAACCATATACAGTTGAGGGGTCCTAGGTTCCCAGGTTTGAATCCCTTCTCTGAGTACCTGTATTTTCTTGAGCATGTCACAGAACTTCTAAGAAACTCAGTGTCTTCTTCTGTCCCTTGGATAATAGTGAGAATTCTATGAAATTAAGTTATCTAAAGTGTTCAAACCACTTAGTGCTGTGCCTAGCACAAAGTAGACTGGACCTTCAGATTTTCCCTATGCTCCACTTGCACTGCTGTGGACCAGGTCATTGGCATAACACCTGATTCACCCTGCTAATTAAAAATGTCTTCAGTTGTCCACAAAAGAGCCATCAACCTGATCACAGCATGAATGAGCTACACCCTGTGGATCTGAGGATGTGGGCTCCAGGGCCACCCTGGCTTGTTCCTAGGTACAATATCTGACTCGCCACTCTCCCTCCTGCTTGCCTGTTGCTTGATGTTTGTTTCTTGGGGAGAGTTGTGCTGTCAAACCAAGTGGCTTCCCTGCCAGCTCAGTCCTGTGACATGGGGTCAAAAGGTATGAATTCCACCTTTTCAATACAAGGTGAGATTGAAGCTGGAAATTAATGAGGCCAGAACCCAGCATCCCTCTTCCCAGGTAGCCCTGTAGCCACCACTAATGCCTGGGGTTGTCTAAATAGGGGTGGGGAGCAGGCCTTCACCCATTGTCTGGGAACATCAGAGTAAGTCTGTTGCCTATGGTGACATTCAGTTCTGGCAATTACCCAACACAAAGCTCATCCACCCTCAAATTTAATACAGAAATCAGGTGTGTTGTGAAAGGGTCTGAAAAGTCTTTAATTTTCTCGGCCGTCTAAGGCTCCGTGCTGACTGAAGTGTCCCTGGTATAAAAGCACTGTCCATCATGTGCTTTGCTGAGTACAACACTTACCCAGCTGTGCAATCTTCCCAGACAGCTCCACAATGGGGCTCAATCAAGGCTCGGAACTTCTCCTCCCATCCCCTCAGACCTGCTCTTTTTCCTTCTCTCTGGGTAAAAGAAGCAGTTTATTGTTGGGTGTTCCTTTGATGCTTATCTTTAGCTGATAGGAGGTATCTGCTGCCACTTGTGACCTTGAGGGTGCTGCTCCTTAACCTCACTACCCAGTTTTCTTGGCACAGGGGTTGGCAGACTGTCACTTTCTCTAGCATTATTCTCCCTTCTAGCAACTGAAATGACAAAGCTGTTCCTTTGGCAAATTCAGAGATTTCTGTTTAAGCTGCCAACCTGTGAGGCTTTGAGGTCCATTAAGTCTTTCCCCTAGTTCCAGAGCTGAGTTAGCTGGAATTCGGCTCCACAGGTATTAACTGACAATCTGAACTTAAATGCCCCACTTAGATAAACAGCTCCACAGAGGAGGGCTTGCATTATAGGCAACCACAAGTAAATCAAGGAGGAAGGAGCTGGCTTATGTCTTCAACTCTTCCCAGCAGTGTTTGAAGAATCACTGGAGAAGGTACTTAAAAAGAAAGAGGTTTCACAATGGATCTAGGCCTGTGATGTTTGGTCTATTGTTAGAATGTTGCACTTTCTGCAAGAGTTGTCACAATATCAATGGCTCCACTTCCAGGCAGGCTGGACCACAGCAGAGCAAGATCAATCTGATAAGGGGACTTGCAAGACCTGCCCAAACTTTAGGGTAATTTTTTCAAGGAAGGCTAGCAAACTGTCTTTCTCTACAGACATTCCAAGGGTCTTGGGGCCTCTGGCCCAACTCTGTGTAAATGTCTGCTCAGGTAACATGTCTGGCACGTGCAAGAAGGCAGCCATGAGTTGGAGTGAGGCAGGATCCCGTCCAAGCAGGTGAAAGAGTGCCAAGATCTCAGAAGAGTGTTGAGATCTAATACATAAGTGTACTTTTCCCAAGTTGGACAGGATACTGGGTGGACTAAGCTCTCAAGATGTGGATCAGCTCCTGAGCATGGGGGCACACCAGAACTCAGGGCCTTCAAGACCAGTGAATTGGAGCTTCTTGATCAACCAGGCGGCTTACAGAATATCACCAGGAGGTTTTGTGAGACTGGTGCAGACTGAAGTGGGACTGGTTAGGGTAAAGTCTGGTAAAAGAGAGCACTCTCTTTCTTATATACAAGAAAAAAATATATAAAAAGGCCAGTTGGCATTTCCCTGGAGAATAATCTCATGCTGATTAATGTGATTATAATGATGAATGTGATTATAGCAGTTTATATGAGTTGCTGGCACCCACAATTGGGTTTGCAGCATAGACTAATAGTCCTTAGAAGTTAATGTTATTTCTTACCATTGATTTTTCCTTTTACATTTTGGCTGCAATCTTGGGCCATGTTTAGCTCTACTTCCTGCACAGCCTTTGTACTAAATGTGCCTCTTTCACCTTCAATTTTCCTTTTATTTTCACCCTGTATTCTAATTATTGATGCATAACAAATTGTCTCAAAACTCAGTGACTTAAAATGATGACCTTTTAAATTTGTGTAGTATACTATAAGAGACATTATGTAGCTGCAAGATTAATGGTAGCTGTAAGGCCCAGTCAAGCATCATGCCAATACTACCTGTCACTTATCAGTATGGTGATTTCCAGGAGATGAGACCACTTTAGCACAGATACATCTTGCATATACCTTCAAATAAAAGCTCACCCTTACAGGAATGGTTTACAATCCTTTCATCTGATAATTGACTTGGGAAAAAATTAGGTCTAAGAAAGGGGAAAGAATCCCCCATACTTTCTGAATGAGGAATAGATGGAGACTCTCCGGTCAGGTGGTTACTTAATCCCCTGACTACATCTAGCTCATATTGACAGCTCTGGTTCCCACTATCCATCTTATAAGAGTGCTGCTAGAATACACTGCTTGAACATCAGATAGTGTCTCAGACTTATCATTGTTATGAATCGGACCAAGGGTGAAAAGTTGTCCCTGTGGAATATGGTTACCAAGACCATTTAAGACCCCAGAAAATGACAATATGCTATTGGACTCCATCCATCTGGTATTTAGAAAGAATATAGCCTAAGTATGGTTTCTCTGTTCCATAATGTCTTAGACCTCATCTGGGAAGAACTGAATGATTGGGGTAGCTAGAATGTCTGGGGGCTGGAAATATCTGGAAACTTCTTCATTCATAAATGTGATGCTTGGACTAGAATGGCTGGATGACTGGGCTTGGTTGGGACTTTCATCAGAAGTGTCCACATCAGGCCCAATCAGCATGGTAGCTCAGGGACTTCAGGGATAAGAGTTTGGCCTTGCTTTGGAAGATACATAGCGCTGTTACCACCACAGTCTCTTGGCTAAAGTGGGCACTGGCCTGCTAAACTCAAGGGAAGTGAATGCAAGGAAGATGACCCCAGAATCTGTGGATATGATTTAAAAAACACAATGTCTTCTCTGTGTTCACTTGATTGTTGCTGCTTCTAACACTGCACCTTGCTTTCTTTCCTCTCATTCATCTCAAGCAGGCTGCCTCCCTATTCAGACAGTATGCTCCCACTTATCTCTCTGAGCCTATCTATTTTTTAGTGTGTTTTCCTGCATGGTTGCAGGGATGGAATTATTCTTTATCTATCCCCCAAGAAAACCTGTCTTTTGGCTGGGTTTGTAGCAATGATGCCAGGAAGATCATGCACAAGGAAAGCATTATTCCTGGTGCTATCAAGATGATTCTAGTTCCTTTTCTTCTCCCAGTAGCTTTTTCAAAGGTCATACTTCTATAGGCAATAGAGACTACAGAATAAATCATTAAATCTTCAGAGTCTCAACGTTCCCTGCACTCTAATAGCTTTCCTCCATGCAAATCCACACAACGGAGATTTTTTACCACGTATGTCAGCAGATTATTTTCTGATTGTTTAAAAACATGCTGTTCTGGTTTCTTACCCCAGATATAAAATTTGTAGGGGTGGGAGAACCTGTGCTATGGTTTCTTTGTACCCCACAAGCCTCAGTGCCAGCAAAACAGTCTTCTTCAAACTAGATATTACTTGATTAGATAGGTCATATTCAGGTTTTCCTCCATGAGATTTGAGTTTTTGGGGTTTTTTTTGGATGTTTGATTGGCCTGACAAAGTAACATAATGCAGGTGGAAATGAGTGACAGCTAAGGGAGTCCATGAGACTCTCTTCAGAAAAGACATTCATCTATCAAAACAATGCAACTTCAGGATTTATGGCATTATTTATGGAACATTTTCATAGTCTTGTCTGCTATAAGGGGTGAGTAAAAAGAACTGGACTTGGAAACCAAAGATGAAAGTCCAACCCCAATTCCGTCACTAAATAACACCATGACCTTGGGATATCTCATCCTCATTCTGAAACCAAGTCTCCTGAGCTATAAAAGGGTGGTAATAGAACCTATTATTTAGAATTAGGACTAAGCTGCACTACTTTTTATGGCAAGGATTAAATAAAGGAATTTATGGGAAAGTGTTTGTAAAGTGCAGGTATAAAGGTTTGTGATTGTTCATTAGAGGGCTAAGTCAGGGTTTGTTAACTTCAGGAGCCAGATTGGTGATTTAAATGCCCAAAGAAGCTGGATCTATAGAAAAGGAGACTGTTGCGAATGTCATCTCAGGAGTGGGACTTTTTTCCTCATTTTCAGGTGACTGGTGCTTGGTTCAGCCCCAGGTAGACAGATTTAATTTTCTCAGAGGATCCAGAAATGTAGCCTTTTTATGAGGACCCTTTTGATTTTAAATGTTTGTTACTCATTCACACACACACACACACACACACACACACACACACACACACACTTTTTTTAAAAAGCATAATTTGGGACAAACAGAATAGTCTGCAACTAAATTCTGTCCTACACATTGACAACTTGAGACCTGGTTTAAAAATGATGATGTGGGCATAGAAATGGCATATAATAATTTCTTTCAGCTCCTTCCTACTCTGAATAACAATAAACCCTGTAAATAATGCCAGAAGTAACCAAGGAAGACCTCTGAACAGAGGGACATGGATGCTTACGGCCCCTGAGACAGGAGGAACAGCATTGTGGGTAGGCATCATCCTATGGCATAAAGAGACCAGACCAGGTGTCTTTCTACCCTCAACCTCAGCAGAAAGTGATCCAGTTAGGGTCACTGGTGGAACTATGCTTAAGAGTGGCTAAACAATTTCTTCAAGCAGAAAGAAAATAGTAAAAGGAGGCATTTGGGAGCATTTGGAAGAGAGAAGAAATAATGGAGAGAATCAATATATAGGTAAATAAAATAAACTATCCCCATGGGTTTTATAAATCAGCTGTAATGATTAAAAGGAAAATCATAATGCTACTGCTCAAGATAATAATATTTAGAAGTAGGGATGTAGTTCAGTGGTAGAGTGCTTGCCTAGTGTGAGGTCCTGCATTCCAACCCTAGCACCATAAGAAATGGGGGTAAGTGAAGTGACCTCAATGAAAATAAAATTTCTGCACTTTAATCCAAGTGGCAAACATTGATATCTATAGACTGCATTAAGTCATAGGTGCATGTTGTAACACAAAGAGCAACTACCACAATACTATGCACAGCAATATACATAAAAACATGATAAATAAGTCAATGGATATTTTTAAAAAAAAATGTTCAAGAAATATGCAAGAAAGAAAGAAAAGAGATACAGAGTAGTGAAACCAGAGGGCAAAGGAGCTCATAGACATTCAGCATTGCTGGCCATTAGGGAAATTTAAATGGAAGCTGTAATGCATTCTCATTACACACTTATACTTAAAGTAAAAAAAAAAAATGACACCAAATTCTGGTGAGGATGAGAGGAAACATGATCACTCACATGCTGTTGGTGGGAATGTCAAATGTAACATCTACTCTGAAAATAGTTCTACAAAAACAAAACAAAAGAAACAAAAACAAAAACTCAACATGCAAACATGCAATTACCACAGGGCCCAGAATTATACTTTTGGGTATTTATTCTAGAAAAATAAAAATATATATTCACATAAAACCCTATACATTAATATGCAGAGAAATTTTACTTTTAATATCCCTAAGTGGGAAACAATCAGTGTTTTCCTGTGAGTGGTTACGCTATGGTACCATACCATAATATTTCTTAACAAAAAGGAACAGATGATTGATATCTACAACAACATGGGTGAATCCCAAGGGAATTTTGCTGAGTGGAAACACAAAAACAAAGATACACCTAATTCCTTGTGTTTCCCAGGGTGGAGAGGGATATAGGAGGCTTTCTGAAGGTCAAGACAGGAGATGTCATAGTTTGCCTCAGGAATATCTCTCAAAGGCCCATGTATAAAAGGCTTATTCCCCACTATGGCACCATTGAGAGGTGGTGAAAACTTTGAGGTGAGATCTACTTGGAGGTCTTAGATCAGTGGGAATTGTGCTAGTGGAACCCCACCCCTTCCTCGCTCTCTTTGTTTCCTGAACACCACAGGTGAATGGGCTTCCTCTGCCACACACTCCCACCATGATGTGTTGCTATCTCACCACAGGCCCCAAAGCAACAAATTCAACTGACTATGGACTTGTACCTCCAAAACTGCTGGCTAAAAGAAAGCTTTCCTCTTATAAAGTTTATTTATCTCAGGTTATCTGTTACAGCAACAGAAAGATAACACATGAGATTTGTGGTGATAAAACTATTTGGTTTCTTTACCATGCTGGTGCATACACATGATAGCTTAAGCACGTAATAAAATTTCATAGAACTAAATAAACTGGGGAAATCTAAATAATACCAAAAGACTATATAAATGTGAATATATTGATAGAGATATTGTACTACAGTTTTGAAAGGTGTTACCACTGGAGGGAACTGAATAAATAGGGAATCTCTATTATTGCTTAGCATACATGTGAATCTGCAATTATCATAAAATAAAAAGTGCAACTCAAAAAAAGCGGTGCCCAGTTGAAGGATACAGTATTGATCTCAGTCATTTTTCAACACTTTGTGAAGACAACCAGGCCTAGAATCAAATTATATATCTAAAAACTTAGAAAAGGCAACTGACTTTGAATAAGGGAAAGCTCAAATTTTGCAATAATTTAAATATTCTTTTTGGCACTGCTAGGAGATTGGAAATTTTTTTTCTTTCTCTTTTGATTTCTCATAAGTCATTTCAGCAAATCCTCCTTTAGAACTTAGAAGATAGGACTCTATTTTTGAAAAGCAAATTGTGTATTATCTGTCATCTTAAGATATGTTGGTTTGGACAAATTACAGGACTGAGTACCCTTTCAGTTTGAATGCTAGAAACTACTTGATGCCTGTGGAGGAGGCAGGAAAAACTGTTTCCTACCAAATTTTCATTAAAGAGATGGCTTTTTCATCTTCTGTTCCTGTCAAAGGCAGTGGCAAGATAAAAGTTTAGAAACTTTTGTAGCTCAGTAGAACCAAGAATTGAAAGCAATTCATGGATTCATATAAAGGAATGGATTGAGGCAAACCTGATAGTTTGTGGCACATAGACGTTTTATTTCACCTACACTTTATAGAAAATGCTGCTCTATTAGGTCTCATACTGAAAAACAATTGTGCACACGTTTCTTCATCTCTTTGCTTGCTGTATGACTTTGCCCATGAAAGAAACTTTTTGAGGTTGTGAGCTGGTGATAGGTGGGAGGTGAGAAACCGAATACTGAATCAAAACCAGAAAAATCACGAACTGGGTTTTGTGTGATATTACTTGCTAGATTTTGGCATTATTTAGTCTCTCCCACAGCTATAGAGAAACAGTTGTCAGTATTTCTTGAGTTCCTACTATGTGCTTAGTCCTGCCATGTTTGATGAGGACACTAGAAAAATTGGAATTAAATCCTCCTACTGGAGATCACCTTACTAGGTGATTTATGGATTACAAAGTTTTGAACTGCATCATTTCATCTGATTCTCATGAACCCTTGTCAGGGAGGAATTATTACTTGTCCCCATTTTACAGGAGAGAAAATAGAATCTTTGGTAGATTAAGTAAATGCCCCATATTAAGGTTTCTGTCAATCATAGAACTTGAGTTCTTTGTAACTTGTCGTCCTTTTGTGTATGTTCTAATACCCCAGTGAATGCCTGAAACTTCAGGTAGTACCCAACCCTGCATATATTTAACTTATAAATTAAGCATAATAAGAGATTAACAACAATACTTAGGTTAATTTATACTTGTAATTGCTTTCCATATCTTTGATACTTTTAAATTTTTGTGGTAAATTTTATAGTTTTCTTCTCTTAGGTTCTGTTCAATATTTTATTGATTTTTTTAAAAAATAAATGACAGTGGAATGCATTACAATTCTTATTACATGTATACAGCACAATTTTTCATATCTCTGATTGCATATAAAGTATGTTGACACAAATTCATGTCTTCATACTTGTACTTTGGATGATGATGTCCATCACATTCCACCATCCTTGCTAACCCCCTACCCACCTCTCTTTCCCTCCCACCCCTCTTCCCTATCTAGAATTCCTCTATTCCTTCCATGCTCCCCCTCCCTACCCCACTGAGTCAGTCTCCTTATATCAGAGAAGTGGAAATGGCTGTTTTTAGATATTTTATGTTTAAAAAATTGTAATGGTATTTTTTGTTCATTGCATTATTATTAACTAATTGCAAGTGTGGAAAAACATTCTTTGTGTATTTATTTTATAACTAACCACTCTATTAAGAACTTCTTCCGTAACAATTTCTCAGTTGATTCTTGTTTCAAGTGTGTAATCACAACTTCTTTTTTTAAATTATTTTTAAAGGTCATTACATTTAATAAAATGAGTGCCAGTTTATCAAGCAATTAGAGAAAAAGTTACCACTTTGATATAATCTAACAATTACATCCACTTCAAGTTTGTATAATTTACCATTCAATGTACATAGATTCATGTTATATATTATTTAGTCTAATTGCACTAGGTAATAATGGTTTTAACTTTATTAATGTAGCTATCCCTCTTTTATCATTAATTATTATTAAAATTATTTCTTGACTTTACCTTAGAACATGATGCTGATGGTTGGTTTGAAAGGTATTTTTTTATCATGATAAGAACGTAATTTTCTATTACAATCTTGCTAAAATATTTTGAAACAGAAATAGATTTTTACTTTATTAACAGTAGCTGCTGAGTGTTTATATGATTTTTAATCAACCAATAATGTAATTAATATGAATAGATCTAATAATGAGTAGTCTTTACTTTTTTGTAATAAATGTTTTGCTTTTTAAAACTTATGGCTAAATATGTATAATATAAATTTATTATTTTATCCAGCTTAAGTGTATAGTTATGTGACATTAAGAAATACACATTTCTCTATAGTAAATCTACCTTTGTAATAAATATACTCCACCTTTCTTAGCTATTTTGTATAATGCTAGTTTCTATTTGCTAGCATTTTATTTAGAATGCTTTTATATCTATTCTTAAATGAGTATATTTCACATTATTTACCTTGAGACTTTGGGATAAGCATTTTGCTAACTTTCTGAAAAGATTTTGTAGCATTTTCACTTTTTTTTAGTTTCAATGGGTTAGGAATTATTCATACACCAAACACTGAAGTAAAATTATCCTCAATACCCATGACAAACTTTGAAGGTAATTCTTCCTCTCATTCTGTGTCCTGTATTTGACTCTTCAGTTTCTTCATTTAAAAAATTATAGTAATTATATTTGATTATATATGATCATAGTCATTCATATTTTGCTAGGAAATTTTATTTTTCATACTATGCTTTATATGCTACATTTTATTTTAATATTTATATATTTATTAGTATTATGTAATAAATCTGAATTCACTTCCTCATTCTTAATATACATTTGTACTCTATAAACATTGGAACAGAATATTTTTTGTTCTCTAAGAATTTACTGTCTGTTACTTAAAGGGTTTAAAATGTCTTAATCTTCTTCAGTGACTTTCCAATCTCTCATTGGCAAGGCCCTGCAGAGTGTCTAATCCTATTCCCTAGCCCTCAGCTTTCAGCTCATAAATACTAATTAGTGTTTCAGAAAGAAAGGAGGTAGAGAATGGAGCAAAAAATATATTTGAAGAAATAATGACTAGAAAGTTCCTACATTGTGAGATATACTCAATTTAGAGATTCAGAGCTCAGGAAACTCCACATAAGAAAAATAACTTTTGTCTCTTTAGCACCCAGACACAAATAATAGACATACTGCTTAGAATGCAATATGAAGAAAAAATCTTGAAAGAAACCAAATGAAAATATGATGTATTAAATATAAGGGAACAACTTGTAGATAACCTTTCATCAGAAAAAAAATGGAGACCAAATGATAACAAAATGGCATATTAAATGTTAATTGAAAATCCAGTACAGGACTTCATATCCAGAAAAGTTCTTCAAATTTTAAGGGAAGACAAAAATTTTTAGGTTAAGAAAATTTGAGCATTCATTGCCAGTAGAATATTAACAAAAGTTCTTTGAACCTACAGGGAAGCAATAAAGAGCACAGAAACAATAATTAAGTGAAAAAATAAAATAATTGATCTTTTAATTTTTTTAAAGACATATAACTCTTTAGAGCAAAAAGTACATGTATGTATTGTAATATATGTGACAACATTAAAAAGTTGATAGGTATATGCAACTTCACCTTTGAAAGGTTTTTAGATTTTTTTTTAATGCAAGGGTACAACATTAATTATAGTAAGGTGAAAATCATTTTATGTATATATTGTTTCCTAAAAATAACAATTAAAATAATCCAAAAAAGGGAAAAAGCCAAAATAATTAAAATTTGAAATAAACAATTAACTACTATAAAATAAAGTAAGAAAGGAGATACAGAAGATTAAAACAGAAGTAAAAAATAGAAACAATAAGATGGTAGACCCAAATGCTATCATATTACAGTAAATACAAATGGACTAAACATTATAATAAAATGACAGAGGTTGTCAGACTGGATTTTAATAAAACAAACCTTGGCATACATTTTCATGAGGCATAAGTAGAAGAGCACAGACAAACTGAAGGTAAAAAATGGAGTAAAATTTATCCTGCAAGGGGTAATGATAAAAAAGTTGGAATGATTTTATTAACATTATGTTAAATAGATGTCAAGATAAGGAGTATCATCAGAGATAAATATGGATATTTCATAAATGTGAAGGGACCAATTAGGAAGATATGGCAATCACAAGTGCATACATGTCTCATAACAGCTTCTAAATAGATGAAGCAAATTCTGACAGAGAAGGAGAAATAGACAAATTAACAATAATGGTTGGAATGTTTTAAGGTCTTTTTCTCAATTACTGATTGAAGGGAAAGCGAAGAATGAGAGATGGGTAAGCGAGGAATGAAAGTCGGAGACCAGGCAGAGATACACTCTAGAGTTTATTTGTCAGAGCTGATGAATAAAGGCCATCTCTCTATGGAGCAGAGAGAGAGAGGGCAAACCAGGCTTGGGTTCTGGAACTTTTATAGGAAGGCTCAGGAATCAGAGGCAGGCGGGTCCTAATGTGAGAGGTTAGGGGTTGGTTTGGTATGAGGGAGTGGTGAGCCTTTCTCAGAAATGCTTTTGGGCTGGAAAGTGAAAAATTTTCCTTAAATGTTGTCATCTGTCACTTAAGATGGCTGTCCTGAGGCTAAGCAAGGACTTTATACTGATAGAGTAACTAGAGAAAAAAAATTAAGAGGATATATGGGATTCATGTCAGGAAGATAAGGAGGGATCAGCAGCAGAAACTGAGAGGGTATGGCCTTTGACACAGAAGGAAAATCAGCAGTGAATGTTGTCCTGGGGGCCACCATGTCAGAAGTTGCTGAAAGTATGGAACAAGAGTACTGAGAATTGAACTTATATTAGTACCTTGAGAGAGGTTTCATTGAGATTATGGGGAAAGTGAATCTAGTTACCTCTTTAAGGGGAGTTTACTTTAGACAAGCAGAACAATGGTGTCCAGAGGGAATATGGATTTGTGGGAGGGGGTTTTTGAAATGTGGGAGATTTTTAAGGATATTTTAGTGGACAGGAAGAATACAGTAGGTTTGAGATGAGCACTTGAGAAATTTGTCTTCTGGTGGCTTCTGTTTCACCATGATACCAGGACTTAGGCAGTCAGCTGAGGGGAGGGGAAAAGAGACACTGGAGCTTTGAGGTAACTGGAAAAGGTGTAGATTTTTTTCCCTTTTAAAGCACTGATGATTGCTTTTTATCAATTTACTTAGACTTTGTAGAGAAATTTTTGTTCAGTGTTGGGTTAAGATTGGTCACATGATAAGTTATAGGCAACACCATTCATTTAATGATTCAGGGATTGAAAGTTCAAAAAGGAAATTGAGATAATTTGCAGTGTTTTTACTTGCTGTTTTCATGGGGAAATGAAGAGAGCAAGCTTCAAGAAGGCAGAGAGTCACACAGGAGGAAAATTTTCTAATTTTTTTTAGGCCTTTGTAAGAATGACTGAAGGAATCATAAGCTCATTCTTGAGTGCTCAGGGTAGGTCTACAAAACAATATGAAGTGCTTTTTGCTTGCCAAATGAAGTCTCTTCAATACCTGGGGACATTCCACACAGACATTGGAAACACACTTTCCTTTGGCTTACCATTTTCCTATATGCTCCTTTTGGCTCATATATTTCTTCACACACACCCCTGACCCATGCATAGTTCTGTATTGTTGCCTTCCTCACATCACTTTCCTTCTAGCTCAGTTTATCTCCTCACAATGTCCTTCCCAATCCTTATCACCACCACAGCCCTCTTCATCCTTCCCCTTCTCCCTGATCTGTTTCCTGTCCCCTGCAGAATGTCTCACGAAATAGCCAAATATACCTCTTCAAATACAGAAAACGATATAATGCTACTTCTCTGAATTGTCTCTCCTTCTTGTATTGAATCCACAAACTGCCACCAACCAACAGAAAGGAGCTCAATTAGAAGGTCACTCCTCAGTTTATGTCTTGTTAAAAGTAATGAACTGCACAAGAGGTTTCCAGAACATTCTGCTCTGTAGCACTGAATCCTCAGTGATGTGACATTAAAACATCAATAAAGATGAATTTTGTATGTAATCATTAAAAACAAAAACAACCAACACCTTATCTTCCTAGGTCTTGAATGCATACTTGCATATTAAAAGTTCTTAGAAGTTTCCCTGAAAACAAATCTTATTTTTTTTTTCCAGCCGTTTTCCCCCAGATTTATTTCATACGTGTTTTTAAGCATAACATCTGTTAACTTCCCATTGGGTCAGAGTGTGATAGAAATTGTCTGGAAAATGATCCTGCAGTACTTTTTCTCTGCCTCTGGTAATGCTCTTTATACTTTGTACATAAATAAGTAATTAGAGTTCATGACAAAGCCAGGTGTACCTTACAAAGACAGCTAATGATGCAGCAAAGTTTATCTTTGGTGCCCAACATTGTGCCTTGCACAGAACAGGGGTTCCCCAAATGTAGATTAGCTATGAACTAATGTGCCACTAAGGGATTGTCAAGAGGGAGTTAGCAGGTCACACTACCTTTAAGGTCACAACATCTTCCATTCATAACCTCATATGTGTTATTTCATGTCTTCATTTGACATTGTGAAATAAATAATGAGATTAAATAATTTGCTCAACATTACATAGCAGATAAATTTCAGAAAGCCAGAATCCAGGTCTTTCTACTTTCTTGATAAGATCTCCAATATCTTAATTCAACAACTTCTGAACTCTTCTTTATATACCCATTCAAAAAACAAAAACAAAAACAAAAAAAACCTGTCTCCCTACCACAAAAATACTTGCTCCTTTCAACAACTGAAACTGATTCTGAATGATCCCTAGAAAATTTTGATGGGAAAAGTAGAAACCTTAGCAAAAGCAAAATTTCATATTTGAATCTAGAAAGCTTAGAGTAGTGGAGAGATATTTAATTGCATAGGCTTTTCAATATTTTCTCCCCCTGAGGAATCTATTGCCGAGGCAACTAAGGGTTTAGAGCTTTGTAAATACAGACAACCTCTGCTTCTTCAGTAAGTTCCCCTGATGTCTTTATATGTAAAGTGGAAGGAAGGTGAGAGATTTTCAATACTTGCCCTACTTGCTGAGATTTTAGTGATTAAATGGCCTTTTGTCAGATAATTAAGATGTTCATCCCTGGATGCAAATGTTCAAAGGGCTGGGTTTTAAATCGTGTTTATTTCATAGAAACAGGCCCTGATCCATTTGTCTGTCTTGGATCACCCAATAATACTTTTCTTTTAAAAAGGATTTAGCTTACTAACTATCCTATCACCCATTTTAATTTTGGACCAAAGTGAGAAGAAAAAGCAAAACACTTCAGTGTGTGTCTGAATTTGTCCTCAGGTCCTAAGAGTGGGAAAACACAAGCCAGTCACCCCACATCCTTTTATTACTTCATTCACAGCCTTCTACTAGCTACAAAAGCTACATTTACAACTAGAATGCTAAGGTTTGCCTCCTTAAATTTGATCTATTTCATGAATAAAAATGCACTGGAGCCAGACATGGTAGCTCACACTTGTAATCCCAGCAGCTCAGGAGGCTGAGACAGGAGGATTGCAAGTTTGAGGTCAGTCTCAACCACTTAGTGAGGCCCTAAGCAATTCGGTGAGATGCTGTCTCAAAATAAAAAAATGAAAAGCACTGGAGATGTGGCTCAGTGGTTACACAACCCTGAGTTTGATTTCCAGTATCAAAATAAAGAAAGAAAATAAAGAAAAAAGAAAAAGTAAATAAAAGCACCTGAGCCACTTTGCAGGTATAAAGTCGGTTTGAACTTGTACTTCAGAGTGGGATAGTTCAGTCATTATTTATGCCATTTAGGAGAATCTTTCTTTCACCTTGGGCTTGGTATCCTCTGCACTGTGGTCATTGCTCAGATGTTGGGTTTCTGTTGGAGAACACCTTTTCCCTCAGTTACATTGGAGTGGTCAGTTTCTGGCTGAGGCCTGGCCATTTCACCATCAGCCTCTTGTCACCAACTGTGCAGAATCAAGCAGAGTCTGTTTGGGGCCAGTTGTTCTGGGGATGGCTTTTTTGACACGATGTTCTTAGTATTTGCACACAGCTCAATAAACACTCTTGCTTCATTTTGGATTCCTTACCACAGAGCTTTTCATTCACTCAGTGGTTGGTTCCTATTTGCCTCCTGTGTGTCTACTCCATTTTCTTAAAGATGTTTTGCTTAGCCTTTTTTCTTCAAATGGCTGTTACATGCAGTTGCCTTATATTCATATTGTGAAGATCTATTTATGACCAAGCCTGTATTCTTCCTCCTTTCTAGATCTGCATAAATAATCTTATATTGTCATTAAGTCTCAGCTCTGTTCCTCTCTCAATGAAATCTCCCTGTGAATCCTAGGTTGCTAACTTCTTGGTGTTCCATTTTTTCTCAGGTTTCAGGACTCTGTTATTGCCCTGGGAGCCAATCTAACTTTTGTCTTCCTAGGATACCTCCTCATATGCAGGGTTGGAAGACTCTGCCATTGTTAGAGTACTAGAAATGATTTATGAAATTGCTCAACATTTAAAAAAATTCAGAGTTAAGGTTCCAAGAAAGAAAAGATAATTGATATGTGCTAGACATGAAAAGGTTTCTGGAAACCAGACGGGTGAGGATAGAAGCTAATCCTGGTGGGTGGGAGAGATTGTAGATTTCAATAAACTAGGGATGTGAGCTTTGACATTCTACCTGCAGAATGAAAAGGAGGCTGCCACTGCACAAGGCAGTCATGGAACTGACACCCCTGCCTAAAACAGTAAAGGTGGAACATGGATGTGAAAGATCAGTATCCCAGACAAGGTGCACACTCTGACACAGACACGGGTGGACAGGTTGCCTCTTTCTTGCTGGACCCTGGGTAGGAAAAACATTCCCTAGGATAATTTGTGCCCATCAGTCCTGATTTTAGAGCTGAGAATCTAATTTTTACTATAGTTGATTCAGGGACCCTCGAGCTGAAGGGAATAGGGACTTTAAACTTTTATGTGAAAGAAGTCATGAATAAATACATGCTGACTAATTTGAAAGATTTAATAAAAAGGAAAGAATGCTAGAAAACTATAATTCAACAAAATGACTTATAAAGAAATAGCAAATTTCTCTAAAAAGAGGTGAATCAGATATTAGGAATTTACCCAGTTGCCCTAAATGTTAATGAAAAATAGATTCATACTTCTTACAGACATCTTCTTCCAAACCTTTGAGGAATAGATAATCCTTTCACAAATACTTTCAGAGAACAGAAAAGAAGGAAAACATCCCAATTAATTTTATGAGGTTATTATAACCTTGATTCCAACATCAGGCAAAGGCAACATGAAAAGGAAAAACTGCATAATAATTATGATCAGAGAGAGAAAAATTCTAAAAGAACTCAGTGATTGAACCTAGAGAAGTACACACAAGTGCGTGTATGTGTGTGTGTGTGTGTGTGTGTGAGAGAGAGAGAGAGAGAGAGAGAGAGAGAGAGAGAGAGAGGGAGGGAGGGAGTCAAAACACATAAAACAAATTAATGCACTGAACATGTTCATGCTATTTAGATATGTGGATTCCTTTCAGGAATGCAGGAATAGTTTTAATTGAAAAACTGTAATTGGAAATCTTTTTAAACAGAAATGGAAGAGGGTCTCTTCTAACTAAAAATAATATCTACTGAATGCCTGCATCATGCCTAATGGTAAAATATTCAGTTTGCTTTAATAGTCACCAAAAAAATCTAGAAAACCCACAATTATGATTCTATTTGGTATTGCAATGGAAGTATGAGGTAGTGTACTAATATGAAGTTGAACTGCATAAAAGTGATGATATTTAACTATTTTTTACCTATAATGTAACATAAAAAAGAGAAAATACAAAATTTAAAAATTAAGAATGAAAAGTAACATTATTCATGGAAAATGCTTGCATAGGAAATTTATAGATGTCACAGAGAAGTCATTTCAATAAGAGAGCTAGCTAGGCATGAGATTAATACTCAATATCAACAAAAAGCATCAAATATTAGAAAAAATTAGAATACTTAGAAGTTTTTTCTTTAATACAGGCATGGAGACAAATCTGTGAGGTTAGAGACAAAATGTAGAGATAAAATAACAAAACATTATTGATAGGCTTAATAGAAAATCTAAGTTATAAGAAAGGTCAGTATTATAAGGATGGCTTTTTATTCTCAAATTATAAGCAGTAAGATTTTAATAAAAATCTCAACAAGGTATTTATGGAAATCAGTGTGCTCATCTTAACATTCTAAGGTAAAAGGAGGCTGAGGTAATTTGAAGAATAAATTGAAATTTATGCAACCAATTTTTAAGAAGCTATAATAATTAAGACTGTTTGATATTTGCATAGGGTTATTCAAAGAGAATGATACAGAGAATTTTGAAAAAGAATTTAACACAGCTTGACACATGATAATGGCACCACATAATGCAGAAAACTTAAGGACTATTCAATTAATCTTTCTTGGACAACAGGTGAAACATATAGATAAACCTAGACAAAAGAAGATAAAATCCTGTACTATTTTCACAGATTTTTCTAAAATAAAGTCAGGAAAAACTAATACTGAGACATGAAAGGAAAAATGAGAAAGTTTTAGAGGAAAATATAGAAAAATATCATTGGGACATTAAGTATGGGGTATACTTTGTAAACACAAAATACAACCTACTTTAAAATTAAAAAACATGCATGATAAGATCTTTTGAAAGGGGAAAAGGGAAATGATAAAAGGATTTTTGAATGCAGAATGTATATATCTATGAATCAAGAAATACACAACTACACATTAAAAAATAGGCAAAATATATGAGTGTGTACAATTCACAGAGGAAGAAATCCAAATGGACCAAAACAGAGAGAGAAGGCTAGGGAGAGGGAGAGGGAGAGGGAAGGAGTGGGAGAGGGATGGGGATGGGGAGGGGAATGGAGAGAGGGAGAATTCTTGATCTCATTAGTAATCAAGAAAATAAAAATTAGAACAAATTGAAATATTATTTCCTCCCTATAGGATTATTAAAAAATTATTGACTGGTCACATGATTGATGAAGATATAGAGAAGATGAAGCTATACATTGCTGATGGGAGTGTAAATTGGTACAAGCAATTTAGAAAACGATTTTTCAATTCCCAAGAAAGTTGAAAATACATCTGTCCCAGCAATTTCACTTCTTTGCTAGGACCAGTGGGAATGAACAAGACCCATAGAAGCATCTCCATTTAAGCATCCTTTGTAATTGCCAGAGGCAGAGAATAGATTGATGCATTATGGGTTTCACATCCAATGGAATTCTATCATATGGTAATTAAAATGAATCTATATCTACAATCAGCATCAGAGAATCTGAGTAAAGATTTAAAATTGTAGCTTTTGAACAACAGAGAATTCAAAAGACTTTTAAGCCTAAAACTTACCTCTGGAGGTGTCTCTGTGTGTGTGTGTGTGTGTGTGTGTGTGTGTGTGTGTGTGTTTTGTGGCAAGGAGTAGGAAGTCAAAAGAAGATGAAAATAGCAAGAGGAAATAACTGTAAGTAGGAGAATATTGGCATACATAAATTGGGTCAACCAGTATTATATGAAGTCAGACCCCATCTGGGAACAAGTTAGGTTTGGGGTATCTACTATCCTTTTTTTTTTTTTTTTTTTGGAAAAAGAAGGGAGATTTTGAGCAGTAATTATTAACTGAGAGAACTGCTCAGAAACATTGTAAATTACAAAATGCTGCACATGTGCCAGAAGGTTTTGGTCTTTTTATGCAAATAATCAGCCAGGATTTCTTTCCCAGGGAGACCAGAATTTTGGCAAAAGCCCCTCAGCTCCCACCCAGCAGTTCCATTGGAAAAGCACCTTAACCCAGTGGGCTGGACATGATTAAGGACTGTTGGCAGCTGTCTCTTCAGCCAAGCAAACAAGCTGTGGTTTCTTTCTTTCTTTCCTTCTTTCTTTCTTTTTTGCCAACTGCATTATTAATTGCCTGGGTAAAATAACAAGGCCAATTTAAGTCCCCGATTTCACCAGGGAGCTTGGAGGCTTTGCATGAGAGGCGAATGGCATGGACTTCAATTTCAGGAGCTTGGAGCTGGCTCACCACTCACCATTGCGGTTGGAAGGGAATACCTGAAATCAGATTAATTAATGTGGTCCTGAGAGATCCTGAGGGTTGTTAATGATTTTATCCCTTGCACAAAAAAGAGAAAAAAATCCAAAGAAGTAAGACTGTTTCTGGAGTAAAGGGACAAGGGGGAAAAAAGAATCTAGTTGCCTTTCTTTCTTACTTTCTCTCCTTTTTTTTTTTTTTTTTTTGCTCTGGAAGCAAGTACATCTGTGAGACATTTAAAAGGCCAGTTTCCAACTCACCTGCATTTTATCACCTTGTTGGGAACTGGGGTATCTTTTAATTCACTGCCCTTTTCAGAAGTAGCCTATAAACGTCTCAGTCCTAGTTAATAGTCAGTCCTAGGGAACAGTGGGAATCATATGGCCTAAGTGATACTATGCTCTTGCAAGTGGCTGTCAAGATTAGAGGGCCTCTCTTTCTTGTGGAGAAGCCAGAATTATGCTCACGAGGAGAAGGAGCTGTGGGGAGAGGGGACCTCACTGCTAAAAAATCTGGTCAGATCTGGTTAGGTGGCTCTAAATGCTGAGTGGACCAGTGGGAAGGCAGAGGGAGAAAAAGGAAAAATACCCAGGAATGAAATTGATCAAATTGTTATGTGCAGGTACAGGTATGGCATAATGAATCCCACTATATGTACACACATAAAGCACCAATAAAAAAATAAATAAAAAATGATGAAGCCATTGGTTTTAGGGCTTGCTTCTATTAATAAGAGAAGAACCTACCTCTTTCTCTAGTTTTATGATCCACCAATTGTTAATAATTTAGAGCCCTGCGTGTCATTCTTTGTCACAGGAAACTATGACAACTAAGATGGGAGATTTCAGTTTAACATTGCATGTCCTAATCACCGCCTTCTTAGAAAATTTAATGGGTACCATTATCTTTGTGGCCCCAGTAAAGGTATCTTTAGGCTAAAGAGCCAATGTGAAGTGTAGACAACATTCAGACTCTGTAGCCACTAGGACCAGCATTTCTCAAGTGTGTGCTTTTGTTCACAAATCACCTTTACTGAATACTTTCACCTAAAGGTTTTCCTAATTAAAGAGTGAGGAGGGCTGGGAATGTGGCTCAAGCGGTAGTGTGCTCGCCTGACATGCGAGGGGCGCTGGATTCGATCCTCAACACCACATAAATCTGAAATAAAGATATTGTGTCCACCTAAAAAAAATTAAAAAAAAATATTAAAAAAAAGAGTGAGGAGTGTAGGTACGCTTCCTTTGTCCGATTCTCAATGGCTAGGATAGTAAAAATAAATGTAATCATAGTAAGTGGCAGTTCTGAGCAATGTAATGATTAGAGTTTGCAATGCTTATGAAAGCCTGAATGGAATGGAAGACTTGGCAGAGCAGTCTGAGGATCATCATAGGCAGCAAGAACACCCACTCTGTAGGTGACATTCTGGGTGGGCGAGTCCTTCTTAGCTGGCAGGGTAAGTTTTTTAACACCTGTAACAAAAGAAAGGAAGATGAGATCATATGTGAACTTGTCTGGCTCTGTTTGGCCTGCCATGTGGGAAGTCTTTTTTGCTCAAGATATATTTTGGGTTTTTTTTTTTCCAGGAGTGAATTGGTAAACTCCTGGCTTCCCACACCCCATTATCTTCGTAGTGTGTGCCCAGTGCTGCTCTAATTGTCACCGTAACCTTTGCCTTACTTGATACCAGCAGGTGGGGATTACAATAGGGCTGGGCTAGAAAGATCTTAGAACTTAAGGCAACTGTCCTCATGGGGTTTTCAAATATTTTGAAGAGAAAGTGAAGGGAGATACGTTGCCTGGTGAGATACGTTGCCTGGTGATGAGTCTGGTCATTTGGAGGTATTTATAATATTCCACGTACCATGGTGGGTATATTTTTACATTATCTCACTGGACCCTCCAATAACTCCATTTATATTATAATATGCATTCTGTGGATTAGGAAACTAAAGGTGAGTAATGTTTCCAAAGTTACCCAACTTGAAGGTACAGGCAAGCCATAGAAACAAGTACGTGCTGTATTGAATTCTTGTATCACTGCCCCTATTCTGATCTATACAAAATTTGACTAATGAGATCATTCATGACCTTCAGCAAATGGGTCATCAGAAACTATGCTGTAGAGGTCCTGAAGTGGGTGCAGATAAGCATGGCCTTGCTGGAGAAGCCACCATGGAGAAGGGAAGGTGAACAATGAAGGTGAGATTGAAGAACCTGGCATGATGAGGTGGGGCATCCTGCCACTCAAGCCCTTAGACCTTCTCTCTAGTCTTTCCCTAGTTTAGAAATACATGGGCAGAACCCCACGACCCATCGTGGCAGGAAAGAGAGATTGGTGAGATTGGAATGAAGAGGCAGGGTTGCAAGGGTGATGTGGAACTGAGAGGCTGCTTAGAAGAAGTGAAAGGTAAAGAGGGCAGTAGGGAGTACAGAGAGGTGAGGGAAGATAGGTGAGGAAAAGGTAAAGGAAATAATATGGCAACAGTAAAAAAGAAGATAGAAAGAAGGTAAGAAAAAGGAGACAAAACTGGAGTGTACAGGAGCTCTGGGGTTGGAGTTCCAGGTCTCATGGTGGCATAGTACATCCCCATCTGCTGGTGGTAGCATTTTCCTTTGATGTTGCACTTGAAGTTATGGCTGTGTCACTGCATCTGTCAACCTTTGGTAGTAGAAACTCACAGATGAAGGGCTGATTGC
Organism: Callospermophilus lateralis; assembly: GCF_048772815.1. Taxonomy (NCBI): domain Eukaryota; kingdom Metazoa; phylum Chordata; class Mammalia; order Rodentia; family Sciuridae; genus Callospermophilus; species Callospermophilus lateralis. The sequence goes on along the minus strand of NC_135319.1, from coordinate 54,228,460 downwards.
CATTTCCAATGGGAGCGAACCTCCCTCCAGGGAAATGCTCAGTGAGGTCCAGCTTCTGTTCCAGGAGCATGGTGCAGAGGAGTTTCTCTCTGCAGGTTTAGCCATCAGAGTCCCCAGGCCAGGGCTTACCCCGCCAGATGCAGAGCAGGTGGGCTCCACATTTGTCTGACTGCCCAGGACATGACAGTGCTTGTATTTTCCTAAACTCCCAGCACCTGTGGGCTGCTACACTTGGACCTTGCTGAGCTTGCTAGATGTCTGGCCTGAGCACCAGGCTGATCCAGCCCACTCAGTGGGGCTCTGACATGCGGCACAACAGTTGCCAGCCCAGAATCCTGGCTAGGATCCTCATGGAAACTTGTGAGTTCAGGGGAGCCAAGATTCTACTGCCAGGAGACACCTGTGGTTTCTTCCCCTCTTCCCATCAACGCTTCCTTCTGCCACAGATCCGATGCCCAGGACTCTGACACCTGCTGGAATCCAGGCCTGAACCATTCTTTTCCCTTTGGACTGACAGTGGAGTGGGGGAAACTACCCATTTCTTTGAAGCTAATCTTATATCTGAACAAAAAGAAACAACCCCCCCCCACCCCAAATAAAACCAAACCTGTTCCTACTCTTTCTTTCCTTTTTTTCTTATCTGGGAACAGGTGGGTAATTGCTAATTTATCTAGAGATTACCTTGGGGGGAGGGGAAAATGTAAGGTCCTAATTATGATTAAAAGTCATTTTGTAAAAATATAGGCTATTATTGAAAGATCATAAGAAGGAAAATGCCCCAACTGGACTGTGGTTCGGCACTCCAACAGCAAGTGCTCCAGATGTATGGGAGGAAAGAAAGAAGATGGGAGGCTAAGGGGGCATAGGAAAGGCTCTGATGAGAGTTCATGAGGTAGTGCCAGTGGATGTGGCTTGAGACAAATGGTAGAGGTGAGAGTCCCTGCAGCGCCGGGTCTTTGAAACTGTTCTTCTACCTCAGCCCTGTGTGTTCAGGAGCTGTGGCAGGGTTGGGGCTGGGGTGGGGTCTTCAGTATTTGGTTATTCTCGACTAAAAAATTATTGTCCATAGATGGCAAATTACACAGTGTGTTGGTTATCTTATTACACAGAAATTATCCTAATAACTTTGTAATTTCTGAGGATCAGGGATCAAGGAACAGGTAAACGAGAGGTCCTGAGCTCTGAGTTGCTCCTGAAATTGAAGTCAAGCTCTGGGCAGGGCTGCAGTCACCTATCTCAAAGAGAGACTCCGGTAAGCTCTGCTTCCAAGATTTTTCAGGTGGTTATTGACAGGAGGCCTCAGTTCCTCATTGGCTGTTGGCTGGATTCCTCTCGAGTTCCTGGCCAGATCGGTCTCATTGTTGTCTGGCTGAGGTTCCTCATGATGTTACAACTGAAATTTGCGACAGCATGGAGAGAACATTAAAGAAGCATTGGTCCTTTAGAACTTAATCTTGGAAATGACATACCACCTTGTCAGTTATATTTCATGGTCACAGAGCCCAACCCTGGTGTGGTGTGTTTATGTGGAAATGCATAAGAGCATGAGTTCTAGGAGGTGCCATTTTGGAGGCTGGCTACTACACAGGGCTAGAACAAAGCCTTAAGGCCTGAATAACTGTCCCTCCTACAAGGCAGTCAGCAGGTGAGAGGCTGAATACAGTCTGATGAGGTCGTGTCCATTCTGCCAAAGGGAGATTTGGATGTATGTAGTGGGAGTCTTCTAGACATGACTCAATACCCAGAGCTTCTGTGCAGTTTCTGTCCCAGGGTTCTTTTATTAGTTCCTCATATTCTGTTTTCCTGGCCAAATGCTCCCCCCACAGTGTTCAGTTTCCTTGGGTGTAACCCTCAGGCTCCCAGCCTGGCTCCACAGTCACTCTGTTTCTCCCCTCCTCCAGTTTCTGACATCTTCTTAATCTTGAGAAAATTCCTTTCAGTTTCAGTTTTCTTCAGAACCACTTTATTTAGTTCCTTATCTTTTTCTTCCTGTCATTGCTATTCTCTTCTTCCCCTACTTCTCCTCCTTCTCCTCTACTTTTTCTTCTTCTTCGTCTCCTTCTTCTTCTGCCTTTGCCTTCTCCTTCTCCTTCTTCTTCTTTTGGTACTAGGGATTGAACCCAGGGGTGCTTAACCACTGAGCCACATCTGGAGCCATTTTTATTTTGAGACAGGGTCTCACTAAGTTGCTTTGGGCCTTGCTAGGTTGCTGAGGCTGGCTTTGAACTTGTGATCCTCCTGCCTCAGCCTTCCAGGTTGCTGGGATTACAGGTGTACACCACTGGACCTGGCTTCTTCCAATTCTTTTGTAAGAGATCTTGAATGTGCATGAAACCCAGAATCTAGGCTTTAACAACCAAAACACTAGTTGCTTTTTCATCAAGGAGAAAGGAAATCTCAATCTTCAAAATCTGCTAGGAGATGAGGGAGATATATTTACAAGAGCATCAGGAAAAAGAACCTAGAAGTATCCCTTATGTTTGTGTTCTAATTTTTTTTTAATGGATTTGTTATAGTTAAAGCTTCATCCTTGGGTTTCATAAACTGACTTCCAGACCACTCACATATAATCGAATCAAGCCTTTATTGAAGCACACTGGTGGCTATTGACCAGAACATAAAGCTATTGCCCTGATCAGCCCCGAACAATTGCAAGGGCTCTCCTTATAAGCCTAAAAAAAAATAAAAGGGATGTTCCGGAGTCCAGCCAATGCAGGCATCCAGGTTACAGACGCAGGAGAGTGCAGTCAAGCCGAGGGAAGCCTAACCAATCACAGTTAGCTCAGTCACCCCAGTTACAGAAACAGAGCCCAGTCACCCCAGTTACAGAAACAATGCCCCATTAGGTAGTTCCGTGTTCTTAAAGGTTTCTATAGCAAAAGGAAAAGAACATCTTGCCCCAGTCATGACTCTTCTACTTGGCATGGTTGTTTTACAGGGTGAAGTCACAAAACAAAATGGAGTCACATTTGCTCCTACTATCACAGCTTTCTGACTATGTTCTGCTGTGTAGGGATGGAGAAGGCACAGCAGAACAGTGAGTGATGATACATTCAAGGGATGGACAATAAAGGCACTGTGTTAGTCTGTGTAGTGTTGTTACAGAATATTACAGAGTGGGTACTTGATAATCAGACGTTTATTTAACTCACAGTTCTGGAGGCTTGGAAGTCCATGGTTGAGGAGTTGAGGGGCTGCATTTTATGAAGACTTTCTTGCTACATTGTCCCATGGCAGAGATCAGAAGGGTAAGAGAGGTGTCACCCCCTCAACACTGTTGCATTGGAGATTAAGTTTCCAGTACATGAACTTTGAGGGGCACATTGAAACTACAGAAGATACCAATGGTCTATAGACTATCTAGAGAAGCAGTTTGGAAAAAGAGACCAATGAATTAAGTTGGCACATTCTGAACTAGAAGTGGGACAATTTAGTACAGAACTGATGATGCTGGAGATTTCTTGAGGCAGTGGATTTTGAGATGTGTTCAGAGGACTGATAGTATGATGAGCTTGGTTACTAGTGTGCACTGCTCAGCATGAATTCCTAAACTATGAAACACTGGGGAAACAAGCTCCACTCCATGCCAAGTTCTATCTCAGTCACAGGGGATGCAGAATCCAAGAGTCTCTATGAGGGGCTCATTTCCCAGTGAGCAAGGTGACTTGGACACAGGCAGTGAATGCTTCATCAAACAGATGTTGTAATATGCATATAAGTAATGTCCTCTTGGAACCTGAGGGGAGAGAAAAACTATCAGGGAGGGTTTAGAGAAATGAAGCCAGCTGAGAATAATGAAAAATTATATGGTGGAGGACATGCTTAGTTTCTATTGCTGCGTTTGAACTAGTCTTCTTGGGGGCTCATCAATGGCCACCACAGAGGAAGACAACTCCATTATTTACCATATGTTTTTGCTTTTCTAGCTTAGCAGAGGAGATGAAAACTATTAACCCCCAAACCCATATTGATCCTCATGACCTAAATCAAGTGACTCATTCTAGCAACCTCTACCTCCTTTCCTTAAATCTGGAGCAGTTCCATCAACACAGGCCCTGCTGAATTAGCAGCTCCTTCCATTTCCCCCTTGACTGCACTCTTCTTTAGTGGCATCATCTAATCTTATCAAGAATTTTTTTTTTTAAATTTTATGAAAGCATTTGTATGTTAATGAAAAAAATCTGTAAATGAAGATGGCTTTATTTTCTCTGCTTTGTCTTTACAGATGATTATTTATCTTGTCTGGGCTTGAACAGAGAAAAGCATCAGCAAAGCTCTTGTTGAAAAAAAAAATCATCTTGTTTTCTGGTGGTGTAGGGAATACTGCAAGAAATAATTAGCCCAGCTGCAGCCATTGTTCAGATCACAGTAGAGGCAGCGACACCCCTTCTCCCAAGTGTTCTTTTCTTTTCCTGCCCTTTGAGCAGCCCTCCACAAGGCTTCCAGGAGTTATACATGTTGAAATAGACTTTAAGGATCCTATGGGTACAATCCTCTTCCCCATATATCCCAGTAAAGAAGGATAGCTCCCCAACATCAGGAGATAGCATCCTGGGTCCCATTCTGAATTCTGCTGGTCTTTGGGGATGCTGTTGGCCATTCAGACCTTTATATAGTAATTTCTGCCTAGAATTCCTACTCTAGCCATCCTCTTAATTTTTTTTTCCTCTTTTACAGCCATATGGAGACATATTAAGTTGCTGTTCAATTTTTTTCTGCCTGTGATAAATGACTCCAGACTTAAGGGAAGGAGAGAGTGACAACTTCAAGCAAGACCTCCAATTGATTTTCAAGTGGAAATTGTATTTTCTTTAAGATTCTTTCTGGAATTCATGGGTCACATTCCCTATGAAGTCTACCTGGCCACCAGCACCTGGGTTGATGTTGCCTTAAATGTGTCCTATACACCTACAGATGAACATACACTATATTTTCATTCTTTTTTGATATATTGGTATATTCAAATAAATAGGATCCACAGACTTGGAATATTCTGAGAAGCAGAGCTAGTATCCCCATGTTTGCTTTATTCAGAGCCCCAGACCCAGAATCCGGCAGAGCATTTGTGATCATTAAATATTTTCAGATGAATCAATGAGCTCTGTAAATGTATGTCTTTCCTGCTTTCTTCTTTCTCCTGGCCTTGATTGGAGTCCTCACATTTTCTCTCGTGGGAGTCGGATTTCATTTGTGAAATCCTTATTTCTACAATGTTGACTGAGTCCATCAGAAGGGTATTTAGTTATCCTAGAGCTGCCTGTGGGTGGGCAGCACCAGGTCTTTGCTGAGAAATGAAAGGTTTGAGCCATTGTCCCTGTTACCTATAGATTAGGAGATACTTGGTCTTATAGCTCCAGTAAGGATGGGTACTTATGTTTAAGAGAAGGATCATTTGAAAATAACAGCAGATCAGCAAGCAGAGAATCTTCTTAGTTGCAGACCTTTTAGTCAATATCTCTCACACAGGAGAAGAGCAAGGTGTGCCTGCCCTCAGATAAGGAGGCCAGAATCCAATTAGTTAACTTGGCATTGACATTTCTCCATTGGATGCCACCTGGGCCTAGAGATAGCAGCTTTCTCTTCCAGCTTGGATCTGGGGACCTCTGAAGTACCAGCACTTAGAAGGAGGTGACTTCTAAGTTCAGTGACTATGAGATTTAGGATACTCATAAGAATTAAAAAAGAATTCCTAGCCAAACTGAGAATTCCTAAGAAGTTAGGAAGTTATCCCATATAGGATCAGTCTAAGTTCCCATAGAAGACTAAATTTCACATTTGCTGAAAGGCATTACAGTCAAAAGCATATGTTTTCTTTCAGAGACATGAGAGTTCATATTCTGATTGGGCTACATGCTGGCCGTGAGATCTTTGGCAAGGGTCGTCACCTCCCTAAGCTTTGATTTCCTTCAGCAACTTAAGAATGAATGATGTTAATTTCTACCTCAGGGTGTCATTTTGAAGATCCAATGAGAGTCCCTCTGAGAGAGCTATGAAACATTGTAGGCTTAATAAAAAATAATGATGAGGAGGAAGAGGATGATGTGCAGGCCTCCAGCTGTCACCGTGCTTGACACCAGTGCTGAGCTTGGAGTTAGCTCCAGCTCGTAAACACAATATATGACTCTTACAAATCCGCAATTGCCGTTTTTATACTTACAACTCATTTTCTCCTAATTTTTAGAACATCCATAGAATAGTGCCCAGTTGCCTTCAATGCATTTAATTTCATGGTATCACGCCATCATTTTCTGTCCCTTAAACTGGTTTTTACATTCATTTTATATGTGAAACACAATGGATGAGGCAGAATCCAGGAATAAATCTTAAGCATCTTGAGCTCAGATCTCTTAATCAAACACTTTACTGTTCTTTGTTCATAAAATAAAAGAAAGCTCTGATAACAATTCCCACTTAAGTATAAATAACTGATCTCCGTTAAAGATGTTATCCTTTGGAATAATAGATTCCAGTGAGATAGTTAGGAAGAGAATGTTCCTGTCTTTGGAACACTCCCAGGCCCCTAAACCAAGTTCTTAAGCTCTAAGAAAGGTTGACTTCTGAGCCACAGACTGGTGGAGGTTTTATAGCACTTGGAGAGGATGGTGGGCTATGTAATTTGGAAGGCTCCAGGTGGGCCTCTGTGAGGACTAGCTTACTATAGCTAAGTGCCATGTTTCCTAAAGGAGGGGCAATAAGCACCATGACCCTGGTACCAGAATGATTGCCGTCATGAATGTTCTGTAGGTCCCTATACTTAGTGTGGTCCATACATTGCCTGGGGATTTGACAATTGTAACCCAGGGAGCACCAAGGTGAGTCTGCTGAGGAGACTCAGAGAGCTGGGGTCCTACCTATTCGGAAAGCTTCAGTGTGCACAGATAGTCTGAGGTAATACCCAACATGCACACACACACAAACATACACATCCTAGGCTTGATTTCCTTGGTCCCTTGTGAAGGGACTTTTACTCTCTTTGCCATCAGCACTGGATTTCTTCATTGCTTCCCTGAGCCTTGTCTTTCCTTGGCATCTCCAATGCAGAACTCCATTTGTGACCTTGAATTTCACAGGTGGTCCCTGCTTTGGGCTTACTGTGATTGCTCTTTCCACCCCGTGTGGCTGCTCTTCCACTTCATTATCAGAGATCCCCATGGGGAGTCCACCTGTTTCAGGTGCTGAAGCCACTTAAGCCCTGACTTTGGAATCAGGGGCTGCTCTCCTTCAGCACCAATCCATCTCCCGGTGGTTTCAGCTCATTTGCTGAACTGGATGGTCACAGCATGGTCTTGACTACTTTCTCCACCCCCTGCTTAATCAGATGATTCCCAAGGAAGTACAAAAGCTAGTGATGCATTTTAGTTTCTAACAAATATGTTCGGCTCCAGATGAAATTAATTCTGCTCCAGATGGAATTTCAAACTCATTTCTCTTTTTGACTCTTGCTGATGTTGGGACACTGCTCCATACTATTAAGATTTAGATTCGTATGCCTCTGAAAAATTATTTACTTACTGGAGCTCTTCTTTGTGAGAACATGAGCACCAGATAAGAGAAAGGGCAAATTTCAACAGGACAGGGAAAAGAGAGTACCAAGTTTGAATTTCAGGACAATTTCCTACTAGCTGTGTGAACTTGGTCAAATTAGTTAGCATTCTCAAACCTTCATTTACTAAATGGGAATATCAACTTTTTGATTTCGAACTAAATGTGATAGGATCTGAAATGGACCTGGCTCATAGCTGTACGTACTGGATAAAAGTCATAACTCTTTCCTTCTAACTGATGCTTTTGTGTGTCAAAAAAATTGTTGAACAATGTATGATGTCATGGGCTAACAGCATCATTTATAAAACCCCTGAAGAACAATAAACAGAGACTCTACTTAGAACTTGAGCGTTCAGTTCCACTGACACAGAAAGTCAGACAACAGCATCCAAGTTAGCATGCCTGCTTCTGTTTGGAAAAGAATCCTGCCTGCTGTTTCTGGTGTGATGGCAGGATCTTACAATGGTATATGGAAAGCACCTAGCATCAAATCTGGCACACAGGGGGCACCCAGTGAATATTAACTCCTTTTCCTTTTATTCAGTGTTGGCAGGAAATGAGACCAATTAGGCCTTAGGTGTAAACTAACCTGGAAGCTGTGGGTCTGCATTGTGCCTCTGGGCATGTGTATGGATCCCTGGGCAGAGGATGGCTGTGCCATCCAGCTGCAGTGTGAGGCCAGATCCAGCAGATGTCTCTGTGATACAAGCATCCTCAGCCCACCATGCTGGCCTTGGGGATCACCCTGTAGATTCAAGGAGTAGAAATGCAGGCTATGACATTTGGGCACATTGTCTGCTTCAAGGATATTTGCAGAGGCTAAACTGGGCCTGAGAACAACAAGCACTGGTGTTTGAGTTATATTAAAGGCAATGAATAAAGAAAAATAAAAGAGAAAGGTATCTTTTTTCAGGAAAAAGAGGAAATTCACTTCTCAAGAACAGAGTAGATGACAGTAAGGGAACAATTCTAGATAAAAGAAGAAGACGACATACTTGATCGATTCAGAGTGTGGGAGCTTGGAAGAAGTTAAAATGGACACAGACATCGAACACAAACTCTTTTCACTACCTATTGTTACCTGCACTGTTAATAGTCTTTTAGTGGTTTTTATGTCATGGTTAGATCATGGTATAAATGTCAATGCCTTTCCCCCGATCCTTTAAAAAGGAATAAGTACAGCTAGACTTGAGTACTTTCTTTAAAAGGGAAAGTCTTTCAGGGGTTTTTTAGAATTTGGAGAAGCTGTGGGCAATTGAAAGATCAACTTGAATTTTAAATATCTCCTGATGTATGTATGTACATGTCGTTTTCCACCCTGTGTGTCCTGGGTGGAAGGTCTACACACCTACTAGAAGCTGTGGGTGATGAAATTAGGACATCACTAGTTAAGGCAACTATAAGATTCTTCTGGGATGGGGACCCAGAACTGTAGCCATATAGATGGAAATAGAGAATCTGGTTTCAGAGTCAACTAAATCCTGTTGCTTTATGATCCCAGAATGTGGTGGTAGTTGGTCTCTGCACTCAGCTTCTGATAGAACAATTCATTGGATCCTTTGTCAGCTCACCAGTTGTGGACCCTTGGTGAACCTGTGTTACAGACTCAGAGCTCTGCATGGCTGGGGAGATACAAGGGAAGAAGAGGCAGATTTCCTATGCTTCAGGAGTATTCTGTCTCTTTAGCTTCTTGAAGTGATTAGTAAATGGATTAGCAGGTGGTTAAAAACCCACTGAGGAAGTCTAAGTGTAGGCTAATTGAGCTAAAGAATCATCCTGTACTAGATGGCTGGGGGGGACCTGGAAAAGTTGAAAGAAACTGAATGGAAGGCAGAGCAAAGGTTAGGCTTTCGAGTATGTTTGGGTTTGGTGGTAGAAAAGACCGAGTGAAATTCTTTACAGGCAAAGGTATATTGTATGAAAGAGGCAGGAAGTGTGGTGTGAGTGGAATAGTATGTGGGGCAGCCCAGCTATAGGCTATGGATTGCAGAGTGAAGTTTACATTGATAGCAAGTAAACTAAGGCTTCTACCACCAGAAAAGACCCAGCAGTTACTTTTCAAGGCAGCATAATACCATGTGAAAATCCATGTTCTAGGAAGTTGCTCTGCTGTGTTCCAACCTATGTTCAAGAAAGGTCCCATCAACCCATAGCCCAAGCTGAAATATGAGATTCCTGATTTATTCATCTATTGCTAACTTTAACCCTTACTATTGACTGATCTCTGACTTTCAATGATACCAAAAGGTTAGGACAGATCGAAGTCTGAGCAATGTTAATAGACAAAGCAGGGATTCAGGTGGAAGGGAAGGCTCCAATAACAATTTAGGCATAATATGACTTGGATCTGTTCAGGGAATTAGGACTGGCTGCAAAAAGATGGGAATCTCTCCAGGAAACATTGTAAAAGGGCAATGGGAAGCTTGGGACCTGCTGATTGCAGGGGATGAAACAAAGAGAGGAATCAGTGATGACTTCTAGAAAAGATTTCCAGCTTTGATGCCTGAGGTCATTGTTAGGCCACAAAAAGATGTGGAAACTTTGAAGTCAATTTAGAATTGAAAATTTAGAATATTAAGAAATATAAGGAGTATAACTTGAAATATGGTGTATTCAAATAATGAACAACACACATCAAACAGGCATTTGATAAGATGGACATTTGTCTCTTGGGGATAAGGCTCTATATTTGGAGACCACTAAGGTAAAAGCCACATGGTGGAGGCAAGGTGAAGACAGATACTAGAGAGAAGGCAGAACATAGATCATAAAAATCTGAACAGAGATATCTTTTACTTCAAGATGGGATGTTTATTTTCTGCCATTGTTTCATTGATTGTTCATTGAACATTTTCCACCAGGGGAAGAGACACAAAGGTGATACAGCAGTGTTCTTGGCCCAATAAACATCTGTAGCTCACCCATGAGGATCCTAGTAGGTTCTGAATGCTTGGAAATCATCTATTTCATCTGCTTCTATCTGACAAGTAGGAACACAGGTCTAGGGGGGCCTAGAGTTAAAGCTGTGCATTTAATCAGTGCAGTCTAAGTACTTAAGACTTAATGCTTGTACTTGTTCTTCTTGCAAAAACAACATGAGTCATTGTTCAAGAACACCATGCAGGCCTGAGTTCAAATCAACACTACCTCCTACTAGGCTTAGATCTAGAGAAGGTTAGTTAAATATTTAGATCCATCCCCTGTAGAATGCAAATAATGAAATTAAAACTGCATTAGATCCTTGTGTGTTTTGCTTGAGATGGCACAACCAGGATGCTGAGCACATTTCCACTAGCATAACATTCAATTAATTCATGCATTAAACTTAAGATATAGTTGAAGGGATATATTTACCCACAGAGTATATGTTCTAAGATCTGCAATAGATGCATGAAGCCTTGGTAGTACTGATGTCTGTATACACTATGTTTTTCCTATACATGCATTCCTAGGATAAAGTTTAATTTATAAATTAGGCATAATAAGAAATTAACAATAATAGCTAATAATAAAATATAATAATATAATAATATATTGTAATAAAATTGTTAGCTTCACAACTTTTATGCCTTGGGGTCATTTTTAAGTGAAATAAGGGTTATTTGCATATAAGAACTGTGATTCCATGACAGCCTATCTGATAAATCAGATGGCTACTAAGTAATTAATGGGTGGGTAATATGCAGGATGGTGCAAGATTTCATCATCCCACTCAGAATGACATGCCGTTTATAAATTTGGAGTTGCCGAATTTCTGGGATTGATATTAACATTGATACTGTTTTGGGACCAAAATTGACTGTGGATAGCTGAAGCCACAGAAGACAGAGCTATATATAAAGGAGACTATTGTGCACTACTGTACTCCCACTGCCAACTATAAAACAGTAAGAAAAATCCATACTGTCTCTGTCTTATGGATCTTATTAACTAGAGAAGACAGATATTAATTAAATGACACCAGAAATCTACTAAGGTAAGGACTACTGAGGAAAAGAAAGTCTAAGAATAAACATCAGGGAAAGCTGCTCTAGACCAAGGCTCAGGGAAGAGCTGAAAGTTGAAGGATTATGAGGGAGAGAAGGGCGATCGAAAAATCTTTCTAGCTATCAAGGAAAAAAAGTGTTGATACCATTGCTATCAGAGAGATCTAGTGTGCCGAGAGCTCAAGGACATGAAATGATTCTGGGTTACAGCCCCTATTAGTTAAGGCCCCCCTCCTTCTTTAGGATCATCTGAATTTAAATTATTCTCTTTTACTATTATAAAAATAATTAATGAAGTTTCTAAATGACTTGAGGAAGTACAGGGCACCCTTAGGACCCCAACCCCTCTAATCTTCAGTTTTACTCATCTTTAGGCTCTCCTTACTTCCTTTCCCCTGCCAAGTTAGAGTCCAGCTGCAAACCCAGCCTGTACTCCTACCTACCCTCACAGCTCAGAGGACGGGGTGTATATTTACACTCTTGGCTCCACCTGGGATGCTACTCTGAGTACAATGATAGCCCAGAATGCCGAAGTCATCTGGTAATATGCTAGCCCCTGGAGAGAGGGAGTAGGGAGAGCAAAACTGGTTTTGAGGCATGAATTTTACTTTCAGTTTAAATTGAAGACAGCATTGTTCCAAGACAGCTAAAGACAACTTTCTAGAAGGGAGGGAGCCCTGTGTTCAAAACAGAAGCCACTAGAAATGTCTGAGAAAGAGAAAAGAACCCGGGGGGTGGGGTGGGGGAAGGTGTTTTAGTCACCTTTTTATTGCTGTGACCCAAGACCTGACAAGAACAATTTTAGAGGAATAAAAGTTTATTTTTGTGCTCAGGATTTCAGAGGTCTCAGTGTACAGCCAGCCAGCTCCATTTCTTGGTGTTTGAAGTGAGGAAGAAAATCATGGAAGAAGAGGAGAGCAGCTGGAGATATGGCATCAGGAAGCAAAAAGAAAGTCTAAGCTCAAGATGACAAAATATGTACCCCCAAAGGCATGCCTCCAACGATTCTTCTCCTCCAGACACATCCTACCTGCCTATAATCACAACTCAGTTAATCCCTATTCAGGAGATTAACACACCGATTAGGTTAAGGCTCTCCTAACCCAATCATTTCACTTCTAAACTTTCTTGCGTTGTCTCATACTTGAGATTTTAGAGATACCTAGTATTGAAACTGTAACAGAAGGCAAGTAACATGGCAGAGTAACCGCAGGTTAAACAAGCCAAGGGGAGAGAAGAGGGTGTCTTCAGTTGTTTTACAACCAGGACTGTGAAAAAGGCACATGGGTGCTTGACTTCCCTGATCCTGATCATGGTATTTGACTGGGAATCCCTGAAGCACTGCTTTGACCATCAGTTTGAGCTCCTCTGAGAGCAAGATCTGATGGTGGTAAAGATTAGTTATCCCATCTGTACATGAAGTGAAGATTTGCAGGTCAAAATTCCCCCTATTGGAACCTGCTTCAATAGAGATTTATTGCTTACAGTTCGTCAGCCTGGGAAGTCCAAGAGATTGGCATCAGTTTCTGGAGAATGTCTCCTTGTTGGGCCATCACATGGCAAAAGATAGACAGCTTGCAAGAAAGACAAAGCCCACTTTTATAACAAAGCAATTCCCAGGGTGACCATCATACTTCCATGATTGCAGCATTAATCTGTTCATTATGGTGGAGCTCCCATGATTGAATCACCTCTTATATTGTCCCATCTCCCAATACTATCCCAGTGGTAATTAAATTGCAACATGAGTTTTGGAAGGGGGCATGCAAGCCATATCACATGCCAAGGCTAACATTTTCCATAGCTCCCAAAGAATCTCACAGCATCTTTAGATTTGAAATGAACACTGAAGTTTCTGTCCTTGACTGTAGCCAATGGATTTCAGAATTCACTTCCTTGGTAATTCTCCAGAACATTTAGCTGAATAGGAAGCACTAAATATAAGGAACTTTCTTGGAGATATTTATGGCATTATGTGAAATTTATTTCAAGGTAAAAAAAAATGATCTTCTGAGACTTTGGAGTGGCATTTGACAAAGGAGATCAGGGAATGCTCCTTGAAGCAGAAGGAGGGGATAGACGCTCACTGAATGTATAATATGAACCCAGATAGGAATTAGGTATATTACATTGATTTTTCAGTGATTTTTTTTTACAACTCTGGGCTTTAGGATAATGTCTGGTTTTTATAGCCTATCTCCCCACTTCCTCATTAAGTGGTGGAGCTGTAATTTGAAACTAAATCTGTTAAACCAAGTCTATGGTTCTTCCACTAAATCAAATTTCCTTATATTTATTTATTTATGCAGAAAAGTAAAAATATCAGGAAATAATTTTCATAGGTGCTGTCTTCCAGAGTTAAAAAATGACACCCAGATGTGACACACTTCCTTCACACCCTGAGTTCTTGTCCTTGTTCGTGGATGTTCCTCAATGACAGCCAGTTGCACATGTCACCATCATATCTTGAGCAAAGCAAAGATGAAAATTTCTATGAATCATTTACAGATGTATGGGCTGGGATCAAAGAAGTTGTCAGGGCAGAGTTCAAACAGCAGTCCCCAGAGTCCCTTTAAATTTTTGTGCCAATAAATTCTCCAGCTGTACTCTGTAGTCACACTGATTTGTTTCCAACAACGAGGAGGAGTTCACACATGGTTTCATGTGTCCTCTTGTTCTTATTTTCTGTCTTCCATGAGATGGATTCTGTGACAGGCACTGGAAATGGGAGGAGATGGTCCCTGCCAAGGAGCAAAAATATAAATAAAATTGAGTCATTACGGAGCTGTGTGGTGGGTGTCTCATTGCTGGACATATGAAGGACGGAGTCACTGAGCCTGGTTGGGGCAGAAGCTGCTTGGGATTAGGTCTACGTTAATGTGTTCCTAGGAGTCCTCAGAAATGATAGAACCTGATCTTCCAGGGCTTTGTGTGTCAGTTTAGTGAATTTATAATTTCTCCTTTAATTGTGAAGAGCCATTGAAGATCTGGCTTGGTCCCAACTGTGTCCTCCCATAGCCTCACATCCAATCTTCACTTGCAAGCTCAGCTGCAATCTTATTCTGTGATGTGTGTAGGGCCAGCACTGAATGGAAGCAGCAGATCCTGAGGGCACCCTTGATACTCATCTTACCTGACCAGGTGCCCCTATTGCTACAATCAGGCTTCCTCCTAGTTGTGAAGCTCTTGTCATGATCTGCCTTGGTCCAGAAGGAATTCTTTTTTTCGCAAAAACTACAGCCTGACCCCCAAAGACCAGCTCAGTGCCTGGTTTTACTTAACAATGACTCTTGGGGGTGGAGTATCATGCAGTTTGAATTCTTAGACTCTAACTGACTTGGAAAGAGTAAGGGGCAGTGGAATAGAGAAGGGTTGGTTAAGGGCTACAAAACTACATTTAGATAGGAGATATCTACCTCACAGTAGAGTGAATACAGTTGACAATAATTTATTGTATATGTCAAAATAGCTAGAAGAGAGGATTTTGAATGCTTTCAACACAAACAAAGGATACATGTTTCAGGGGATGGATATGCTAATTATCTTGATTTGATCATTATATATTGCATATATGTGTTAAAATTGCACACCATGCCCCATGAATAGGTAGTTGTCATCTATTAACTGAAAATAAAAAGACAGGAAGAAAAAGAAAAGAGAGAAGAAAACAAAATAACAGTGAATGCAATTGAGCATGACAAGAACTATAATAAAGGTTAAAAATAAAACTGAGGGGAAAAGGAAGGTGGGAAGAATTGGGAGACCAGAGAAAGCACATATGTGTTTCTCTCTCTCTCTCTCTCTGGTGCCAGGGATTAAACTCAGGGTTGCTTAACCACTGAGCCACATCCCAGTCCCCTTTTTTCTGGTTTTGATTTTGATATAAGGTCTTACGAAGTTGCTGAGGCTGACTTTGAACTTTCAATCCTTCCACTTTAGTCCTGCGAGCTGCTGAGATTACAGGCATGTGTCACTGCAACTTGCCACATGTGCTTCTCATATGCCCAATCAGAACTCCCTATGATGGAGCAGCATGCTTGTAGATTTGTTTTCTTTTTTCTTAATGGGTGGTAAAGATGAAGAGAAGAACTATCATTCAGACTACTTTGAAAACTACCCTATTTTATATTATGTTTGCCTTCTAAGTCTTGTGTAGTAGACCAATATAATGACCTCTCTGGAGGAGAGGTCATTGTATTTATCCCCCAACAGACCAGGTGGGCCACTAAGTACATTTTTTGAGTCTAGTCCTCTCATTTAAGTCCTCTAGTCCTCTTGTATTTAAGCATTTCTCTCATCTTCTGGAAATTGGTTGACTCTTAAATAAAACTTTTTCTCAATGCTTTTTAAAGGTTTCTTGTTTTTCTGAGTTTGTTCACATATATTTTGGGACACAGGGAAGGCTGATGCAGAGGTTCCTTGCCAGATGCCATCTTGAGTCAGATCCAACAAATATTAGGCTGAAACAAGCCCAGGGGCTATGAACTATTTTCAAAACTGGATATTGAACTTTGGGTCACCCATTCTGGGCCACCCAGGGAGAGAGACTAATGCTTCCAATCTCAATTCCATTTGATTCCCTTCTCCCAGCACATAACTTCATTCACTGAGTCCAGCAAGTCCATGGTAGATGACGCCTATATGATTTTTATTTTTTTTCCTGAACATAGAAACCCTCCAATCTTTTTTAACCTTAAATAATCTCTTCTCCGTTGGTTCCCCAGATCCTGAGACCTATTTTATTATTTGGGGAAAATAGTTAATCTTTAATAATTAGGTCATGCAATTTCTTTATCCAATATAATTGAAGGAAACTTCTCAACTTTAATTTTTTTTTCTGTGATTATAAATTTTTGACAAGATAGAATGTTTTGGAGTGCAGCATCCTTATTAGGTGAGACACAGTTATGTATTCTATCTCAAGAGGGAACCTGGCAACCCCCATGCCCCTGCCTTTATTCTGGAGAAGCTGCCAGGCCTGGGGTGTACATAATTGCTTCAGGTTTTCAGGGCCAAATCTGACATCTTCATGGCTTCCTGGTGACTGGTGAAGTGTACCTGCCAACCAGTCAGCATCAGCAGGTGCAGCCAAGTGGGGTGTCAGAGCCAAGACCTGGAGAACCTGTAAACGAACAGAATCTCTGTAGGATGTGTTTGAGATGATTTGGAGTTGGAAACTGGAAAAATGAAACTTTCTATTTTAGAAGATTTCTGGGAAGCTTCATGAACTATTTCCATGACTTTAAATATCTTCTATATACTGATAACTCCCAAATTTCTATCTCAATTCTAGATCTCTTTTGACTTCCAGGCCTCTGGATTGAACTCTTTATCTGAAAATTAAACCTAAATATCCCAAACTGATTTTCTAACCCCCTCATCATACCTACAGATTTCTCCATTCTCTTCCTTTCCTGTCTCATGTGTAGAAGTTCCTTCATCTTGCTCTGCATAGACACTTTGTAGTCATCTTGCCTCTTTTCCCCACACCTACATCAAAACATCAGGACTTTGCATTGCCTATACTTTCAAAATGTATCCCTAACCCAACTGTTTGCCACTTCTTCTTATGCTAGCCACCATCATTGCTTCCCTGGACTACTTCAAAAGCATACTAACTTATCCTTGCTCTGCTTCAAGATATATTACACCTAGAAACCAGAGTAAGCGTTTTTAAGATATAATCCATCATCCAAGTGACTTGTTCTAAACCCCCCCCCAAACTTTCCATCTCACAGTAAAAGCCCAGTTTCAAGGTCCTTTGTGATCTGGTCTCTGACCTCTTCTCTTTCTAGTCCTTATCTCATTTGCTTTTCTCCAGCTGCACAGGCCTATGTGATTTCTTGAGCATTCTAGGCATACATCTTCTTAAGGTATCCATATGGCCCATTTCTTTGTCTCCTTAAAAATTTGTTCAACAGGGATCCTCTTCATGAGAGTGTCCCTACTTGGAATTACAAACTGTTGTTTACCACTAATCTTATCCTTCATCTACTTCCCTTGCTTATTTAAAAAACATTCAGTGTAACCATTGCCTTCTAAAACGTTATATAATGCATTTGTTTATTGTATCTATAGTTTATTAGAGTGCTCCAGCCCTTCCACTTGACAAAGACTCTATTATAACAGAGAATTTTGTTTTGTTTGCTGATGCAGTCATACTATATATCTTTAGTTGGCATAGTGCAGATACTCAAATATTATTTTAATGGATAAGTACCCTATTAAATCCTGAGAATGATTCCTCCTCAGTATCAAAGTACACTTAGAGCAATGGAAACTGCATTATTGAGCAAGTCTAGAGCCCCAGCTTTTATTAGCGTAGGCTAAAATCTAATCATGTAGTCTTTGTCAATCACATGTTTATAAAATCTGTTGGAATGAAGGTATGTAAATAAAATCTAGTACTAATCATATGACATTTTTTGTAACAAGTATTTCTTGATGAATGAAGCAGTGTGTCAATTTACTTTATTATCTGAGCTCTGCATCTTACCATAGATAGGTGCTTAGAATAGTCTTGGTCTCTAAAGGTCATAGTCAAATTCAAGTTGCAGTTAACATAAGGGGCTGAAGTAGAAGCTAAGTATGTCTAACACTAGAAGAGGATTTAGATCATGAATTGGGCCATCGTGACTTTGGCAATAATAATACAGCAGACTGGATCTGCCTGACATGTATCTTCTTGATTTTCCATTAGACACCGATGACAATTTAAGAGACGAATATCAGCCACTGTTCTTTAAACTAATATATAAGAAATACAATTTGTTAACATTTTAGTAAAAGTTTTACTTTTGAACTAAGGAGAACTTCTATGATTTGCAAATGGGTTGTCTCCTCTGAGGCTCATGTTGAAATTTAATGCCCATTATGAAATATTAAGACATAGGACCAGGTGGAATCTTTGATGAGTAGGGCTGTGTCTCCATGAATGGATTGGTCCATTCACATGGTTAATGACCTAAGAGATTAATAGGTCATTCAAAAGCATGTTTGCTGCAGAAGCCAGTTTGGCTTGGTTTCTTGAGTGTTTCTTGACTCTTGGCCTTCTAATGATCTTGCTAGTAAGAAAGTCATTGCCAGTTTAGCCATTGACCTTAGAACAGAACTGTGAGTCACAAATAAACCTTTTTCTTTAGAATTTACCTGGTCGGTGGTATCATATAATTATCAACAACAAAATGAAAAGACAATAATGTAATTCGAAGGTAAGGATAGTGAAATTTATGTTTTTGATATGTTATATACATCATCTTCTAAACAAAAACAGGACAAATTGCTTCTAAGAATGTGTGAAGATCATTTGAATTTCCTCTAGTGGTGGTAAGCAGGGGCTTGACTAATCAGTAAAAAGGATATTATTCTCAGGTTGTCTGAGGAATGTTTAAAAAATCATCTTTATCTGCTTCTGTCATGAATCAAAAATTTTAAACATCCAGTTTAGCAACACATACAAGGCTTTTAGAGCAATGCTGAATTGTAGTTTTGTATAAATGGAGAAAGAACCGTGGAAAAGAAAAAATGCACAAGATGTTGCAGGAAGTGTCAATATTTTCATGGCTACGGTAAGCATTAGTATGGACAGGAAACCTGATATTTGGAGACCTTGTATCAATGCCTATAGGCATTGAAATTGAGTACAAAGCTGCATACGTCAATGTATTACTTAATTGGATTTGAGAGGAAGCTGCTTCAAGAACATAAATGGAAAGTAAGAAAGGTCTAAGAACGTTATACTCAATGTTTTAGCAAATACCAGATTTAGACAAATGCCTCCTCACTTGAAGGTTATGAAAAAAAATAGACATGATGGGGAGAATAGTTGGAGCTCTGCTCATAGTAATGATAGTTTAAGATCATACGAGACTGGACTGAACCTTTCACAGTAATAACTATGAGGGATGATGTAATTCAAAGAGAAGCTGCCTGAGGACACTAGAGACTAACTGGGAATACACACTCAGAAGGGAGTTTCATGAAGCAAGTTCCTATTTTCATGGTTCTTAGATTGGAGCCAAGCACATTTAGGGAGTTGCAGAAGTTATGGGGGTAGGGCTGTCAGAAGGAAAAAAAAAAGAAAAAAAAAACCTAAAGTATTTTGGTCTTGGAAACAAAAGATAAAGCCAGGGAAACTGGTTTCTGAAGAGCATAAGAATCCTGGAGGAGAGGAGCTAGACAGAGGATTGCCAAATTCTGTCTAATAGATTCAACGTGGCTGAGGTAAAGACTAACTTGAACTGAGATTGCAGTGATTACACAAGAGGTAAACTTTGTAATTCAAGTTCATCCAAGATCATTGCTTACTAAAACAAAAGGAACAATAGTCATCAGGGAAAAATAATAAAAAAAAAACCCCTCCAGATTCTCCACAACTTAGCACTTATGCTGTCTAGGATGCAGTCCAAGGAAAAGGAAGAACATTGTCAGGAACAGGTGCTAGCTCACTCCAGTCTCTGGCCAAACGTACCCCACAGACTATTTTTGCATGGCTCACTATCTAGGATTTTGTTTTTCAGTTTTTAAAAGATTGTGAAACAAGCAAACATCACCAACAAAAAAAGAATACATGAATATAACCATACATAATCCACAAAGCTTAATATATCTACTCCCTGTCCCTTCCCTGAAAAAAGATTATCAAAGTTTACTTGAAAGAAAAGAAACATCAGGAAGTCAATCTTGAGGTCATACAGATGTTGGAACTAGTTGATAAAATTTTAAAGTGGTCATTCCATATACAGTAAGCAAAGTAAAAGAAAATAATATGCTCATAATGAATGAAAAGATGGGGACATTAGAAGAGAAGTAGAAATGATAAAAATAATAAGACACATTCTAGAACTAAAAAATTCTTATTGGAAGAAAAACGTGACTATAGCAGATAAACAGAGATGGTAGAATAAAGATGAAGTGACTATGGAGATCAATCAATAGAAATTACCAAATGTGAAGAATAGGGGAAAAAAGATGAAAAAAATAAATAAACTGAGTCTCAGGGATCTATTAGGTGGCATTAAATGTCCCATTATATTGTGTAATTTGTGTCACAGAGGGATAGATAATGTAGAGAAATATTTAAATAATAGCTTTGAGTGACATAAGTTTGGTGACAGTAAAACATTTACAAATATATAATGATTAGCAGACAGCAAGGAAAATAAAAACAAAGAGATTACAGGGCATAGTGGCACAGGCCTTTAATTCCAGCTACTTAGAAAGCTGAGGAAGGAGGAGTGTAAGTTTGAGTCTAGCCTGGGCACTTCAATGAGATCCCATTTCAAAATAAAAAGGTCTGGGGGATTCTCAGTGGTACAGCACTTGTCTAGCATGCTCAAGACCCTGGGTTCAATCCTCAACATTGCAAACCAACCAAAAAACGAAAAAGGCCCACATTGAGCCATATAATAAACTGTTGAAAAACAAAGTTAAAGAGTAAATCCTGAAACTAGTAAGTGGAAATAATATATTATATATAAGGAATAGCTAATTTGATCAACATCCAAATATACATTAAAACTGTAGAAGCCAGAATGGAGTCACATCTTTAAAATTGTTAAAAAATGGAAGTTGTCAACCCAGAAATCTATTTACAATGATTATATCCTTTGAGATTGAAGAAAACATAAAGATGTTTTGGGCAAAAGAAAACTAAGAGAATTTGTTGCTAGTAGGTGCATATTATAATAAAAACTAAAGAAATATTTTTTAGTGTGAAAAATAATGATACAAAATGAAAATGTGTATTAAAAGGAAAGAAGGGTATTATAAATAATAACTATAGAGTAAATACAAAAATAATTTTAAACACTTTCCCTGAGTTTTCTTATAATGCATATGACTTCTTAAAATTCTCTCTCTCTCTTTCTCTCTCCCTCTCCTTCCCTGAAAGATTTGCAATGTATCTGTATCTCCAATATATGATGATCCAACAAGCCTAAAGGATGAAGTTATACAGTTGCAAGTTTTAAAATTTTTAATGTGAAGGGATAATATATTAATTATGGAGAGTTAAGGTTTTAAATTGTAGTCTCTAAACATTAAAAGTTAATGTAAAAATATGCTGAAAATCTAATAAAAAAATTAAAATGGAATTCTAAAAATAGTAATTCAAAAAAATCTGTTTCTAAAAATAACTCAATATAAAAGGCACAAAAGGAGAAAAGTGAAAAAAACAATTAAACAAAACAAATAATATGAGTAGAAAATTTTTAAAAGTGATAAAACTATATATACTGTTGAGAGCCACAGCAGAAGAGGCCCCAGCAAACTTCCAGCTGATTGGCTCACAGGGGCCCCAGCAAACTTCCAGCTGCCAGCTGATTGGCTCCTCTGTGGTGATGCTCATTGGGCTGTTTCCCCACCCTTTCAGACCACGGAGCTGCTCATTGGAGGACTCTTTTGGCTCTGCCCACGTGACCCAGCCAATCGGCCTCAAGAGCAGGAGGAGTGGGGGGTTGAGAAGCTCCTGGGAAGCTGGTGGTGGCAGTTGGGCTCTGAGGGAATTCCTGAAGAGCTCTCCTGGTACAGCATGTGTGTTCTAAAAATAAAGTTCATTTCTGCTAGATAAGTGGCTTGTGAATTGTGCCCAGCCAGACTGCGGCAATATACCTTAATAAGTCACTAGTTATAGTCCAAGTTATTGTAATATGCATTCCATTTAATAGGCAGAAATTGTCAGAATGGATTAAAAATCAAGATTCAAATATATGTGGTTTGTAAGTGATTTGTTTTACATATGAATTGTAAGTAAATTGGAAGTAATATGGGGGGAGGGGAAGAAGAGAAGTTTATTAGATTAGACAAAGGGGAAGAAAAGGAAGGGAAGGGGGATAGGAATAGGAAAGAGGAATAAATCTAACATTATTTTCCTGTGCACACATATGAAAATACATAAGTGAAACCCACCATCATGCCTACTTACAACAATGGGGTCCTAATTAGAATAAAATATATTTCATGCTTGTATAATTTTATTAAAATGGATTCTACTGTTATGCATAACTAAGAAGAACCAATAAAAACAAAACAAAACAAAACAAAAAGTTCCTAGGTCAAAGTTAAGATTCAGGGCTTTTGTAAAATCCCTCAATAAATAAAAGTCATGTCTAATTATATTCCTACCAGAAAAAAAAAAGGGAGTAAATGGATTAAAAAATATATCATGCAAAAAATATAAAGACTGGGATGACTATATATTTAACAGCTCAATAGACATCAAGACTAAAATATGGTACAGATAAAGGGGAAAATCATAATGATAATTGATCAGATCTTCACAATGTTAAAATGATCATTCATTCAAGTAAATAATATCAGAGCTTCAAAATATATGAGGCAAAAACTTTTGCAATCATAGTTGGAGATTTTAAAATCCTTCTTTCTATAATGAAACTACTAAAAAATATCAGGAAAGTCATGAAAGATCTAAACTGTCAAAAACCTTGTCTTAACTGATATGTATAGAACATTATACCCCCAAGTGACAAAAAAAAGTAAATTCTTTTAACAAGTCTGTGATGGTAAATTTTAGGTATCAACTTGGCTGGGCCATAGTGCCCAATCAAATATTATTCTGGATGTTTTTGTGAAAGCATTTTTTGGGGGAAGAGATTAACACTTAAATCAGTGGAGTTTGAGGAAGTCCAGATGATCTCCATGTGGTTAGGGCTCTCAGCTGATGGCCCCAGTGAGAGGAATTTTGCTAGTAGACTACCTGATCACACCTCTTTCCTGGGTCTCTAGCCTGATGGCCTATCCTGTGCATTTTAGACATACTGAGCCTCTCACAATTGCTGAGACAGTCCCATAAAATAAATCTCTCCCTGTATGTATGTACATTCCTGTTCATTTTGTTTCTTAAGAGGTTCCTAACACTAGTTCCATATGGGAAGTATACAATAATATACTGTATACTAGTGAATGAAATAAGACAATGAATTTCAGCAGATTAAAACAAAACAGAACATAATCCCTGTGCAATATTTTAAAATTAAAATCGTTAACAATAGAGTAATTTAGTAAATCTGAAGTACTTAAATACTCTTAATAGCAAACTTTTAAATAATGTAGGAAGGACAAAAGGAGATCTCACAAGGAAAATTGGAAAATATTTTAAGCTGATTAAGACTAAAGAATTGAAGACAAAATTTATGAGATGAAGCTGAAAGAGTACCTAGAAGGAAATTTATAGCTTATAATGCTTACATGAAAAATGTGAAGATTTAAAAATTAATTATCTGAATTCTTATCAGGTAAATAAATTGAATGAAACCATAAAAATATCAATTTAATTGATACATCTTTAGCTAAACTAAAAAGACAAAATAAGAGAAGGCTAAAATTAACTATTAGTAGTTGCAGAGGGGCCATCACTAGAGATTCCACAAACACTTAAAGGAATACTATGAACAAATATATATGAATAAATTTTATCCCCTAGAGGAAACAGAAAAATTCCTTGAAAGATATATTACCAAAACTAACCCAAAATAAATAGAAAATCTGAAGGGTCTATGTGAATAAAATAAGTCAAATTCATAATTAAGAACTTGCTACAAAAAACTTCAGACTTAGATGATTTCTTTGGTTAAATCTAGAAACTATTTTTAGAGGAAATAATCCTACCCTTTCAGAAAATCAAGGAAAAGGGAACGCTTCCCAAATCATTTCATGAGGTACATATGTCCTTATTACTAATCCTAGAAAAATAAACAATTAAAATCAATGTATACTAATATATTTTAAGAATATAAATTCAAAAAGTCTTGGTGCTGGGGATATAGCTCAGTTGGTAGAGTGCTTGCCTAGCATGCACAAGGCCCTGGGTTCAATACCCAGCACTCCAAAAAAAAAAAATGTCTTAGAATATCTAATTAACAAAAACATATTAAGATAATGATACATCATTAACAAATGTCGTATACCTTCATAATGAAAAACTAGTTTAACTTTAAAACATCAGCCAGTGTAATTCTTCACATTGACAGACCAAAGGAGAAAAGCTAACATAAATTTTTTTAACAAATGCAGAAAAAGCATTCAAAAACATCAACTTCAAAAAACACTCTCTTAATCAAACAGTATAAAAGAGCTTTCTCAATCTGATCAAAAACAGCTGTTTGGGGAAAAAAATGAATAAACCACTATGGCTAACAATGATAATAATCTTAATGATTTCCTCCTAAGACAAATAATAAGGCAAGGTTGCCTGCTCTTTTTTACTTCTGTTCAACATTATACTGGAAGTCCTAGATCATTGAACAAGGTAAGAAAGAGAAAGAAAATGAATAACAGTGGAGAGGAAAAAGTGAAACTGTATTTTCAAACTGCATATTTATATAGATCGAAAATCCTTTCATATCTATAAATAGGTATTAGAATAAATGAGTTTACTGACATCAAAAAAGTCAAATGTATTTCTATATACAAGCTCTGAGTAATTAAAATTGTCAAAAACCCCTTAATTACAGCAGCCAACAAAATAATATACATAGGAATAAATTTAATAAAAAATGTTTAAGACTTGCACCTTGAGAACTTCAAAATATTGCAAAATAAATTTAAAGAAAGTATCAATAAATGAAATGGATATTACATTCATGGATTGGAAAAATCTACATGAGTAAGATGGCAATTCATTTTAAATTGATATGGAGATTTAATTTATTTTTTATCAAAAGACTAGCATTCAGTTTTGCATAAGTTGAGAAATTTATTTTAAAATTTAATAGAGAACCTATGAACCTAGGATAGGTTTAATAATTTTGAAAAACAAAAGCAGATTAGAAGACTTGTATTACCTGACACAAAGATTTACTCTAAAAGTATAATAATCCCAGAAATGTGGCACTAGGGTACAAAGACATACAGTGGAATAGATTAGAGAAGCTAAAAAATGATCTACACTGGGTAGCCTATTCATTTATATCAAAAATGAATAATTTAGTAATTATTTAATTAGGGAGTAATTATTTAATTAGGTGGTAATTTAGGGAGGAAAAGCCACTATCTTCAACAAAGTTCCTAGAGTAGCTGTATATCTATTTGGGAAAAATCAAAATTTGATCCTTATCTTAAACCATACAAAAGGTAACTTGAAATAGAGCAAGACATAAACTTATTAGACATCAAAAACTAAGAGCAGGGTAAAATCTTTGTGATTTTGAGTTAGGTTAAAGCTTTTTGAAAAGGTCACAAGAACATGAACAATTAAAAATAAAAAAAATCAACTTTATCAAAATTTCTTTTCTTCTTTGTAAGATACAAAGAAATTAAAAGACAAGCCACAGACTAAGAGAAAATAGTTACAAAATATTTTTTGGTCTTGTATACAGAATAATAAACAAAAACTTCTCTCATTCAATGGTCAAAAGATTCAACAAAAACTGTAGAAAAGAAGATATACCACTGGTTACTAAATACATGAAAAGATGATCAATTTCACTAGTTGAAGGGAAATGCAAATCAAAATCAAAGTGAGATATCACTATACATCCACTACCATAGCTAAAGTTTAAAAGACTGACTCAACCAAATGTTGTCAAGGATGGGGAACAATTGGAACTCTCATACTTAGCTGGTGATATTGAAAAATGGCACAATGATATCAGAAAATATTAAGGCAGTTTATGTAACTAAAAATATACTTTTACAATGACCCAGTACCCCACTTTTTGGTATCTACACAAGAGAAACAGGAAAATAGCTGTCCAAAGATTTTGGTGTGATTGTTTACAGCAATGTTATTCAAAATAGCTTAAAATTGAAAACCCAATAATTTTTTAACTTATGAATGGCTAAAGAAAATGTAAAATTGTGGAATATGACTCCACAATAAAAATACATATTAATTAGAAACTAAATAATCTCCAAAATTTTATGCTAAGTATTACAAGTGAAACACATAAAAAAAACCATATACTGTTTTATTCTAGCTATATGAAGTTTCAGAAAATGCAAACCCAAAGGCATAAGAAATCAACAGTGTTTTACTGGGGACAGAATTTTGTGAAGTAGATGGCAAATAAGGAGCAGGACAAAATATTTTAGGATGGTTCATGTGTCAACTAGTTTTCTTTCTCTATAATAAATACCTGAGATTATCAGTTATAAAGAGAAAAGTTTTGTTTTTGAGCTTACAGTTCATCATAGGTTGACTCCAATGCTTTGCGCCTGTGGTGAGGCAGTACTTCATGGTGGGATTACATGGTGGAGCTAAACTTCTCTTCCAGGAGAAAAGGAAAAGGAGGCTGGAATTCTACAATCTCCTTCAGCAGCAAATAGCCCATGCTCTCTCAAAATTTCCCAGGATGCCCCTCCTCATAAAGTTTCATCACCTCCCACCAGCACCTGTCCTGGAGACAAATCCTTTAACAACACAGGGGACTTTGGGAGGCATTCAACATCCAAAACTGTAGCAGTATAAATGTTATCTAACTTGACTATGCTGGAAGTACTTGCTCTTATACAAAATTCATCACACTAAACATTGAAAACAAATGTGTAAATTATAATTCAAAAAAGTTGAAAAAGTTAACCTAAGGCTTATAATATGTTACCATGTAATAATATATAATTTCTGACCCTACATAGTCCAAGGAAAACAGTATCACTAATAAAATTGAAGTTTCTTTCTCCAACAAAGGAGGAATTATTGAAAACACACCTTGATTGTCCCAAAAAATTTCAAGAGGCTATTGTCTAAGAGAGAGAAAGGAAATTGTAACTAGTAAGCTAATATTGAGGTATATATGTAAAGGACACTTGGTTGAATAAGAAAAACAGTTCAAGACAAACTAAAATGCAAACCCTGCAAATAAAACACAAAATACATAGAGTGCTGAACTGACATAACACCAAATAAATCGACTAATAACAAGTGTAAACTGGAAAAAAATATCCTGCCCCAGAATGAAGTATAAAAGGCAAATGATAGAACGGAAGATATGAAAGACAGATATTAGAGATTAAGCCAAATTTTTATTTATTCTAAAGAAATAAACTCATATTATACAAATACAGGCAAGTATTGAAAGTGATATACAAGTTGTCCTTGAACAAAAGGAGAATGTGACTCTATAACGCAAATAGACTTATTGAACAGTGAATAAATGCAATGGAAAAGACTACTAGTCAGGTTCTGTCAAGGTTTTTCATTTTAAGGAGCAAGGAGAAATGCATAACAGCAAAGTAAATCAGTTTCATAATGTGAACTATAATCAGGCTTACTTTTTTCTTAAACACTTGTCTTCTCAAATATTTCTTTCCTTAAACACAAAAAAGGATTCCTTGCCAAGTCAAGTTGTTCCTTATATCAAAAGGCAACAATAAGGTATTCTCTTTCATCTTAAAAATAGTGAGCTACTATTAAACTGTCCTAAAACAAACAAGTAATTTAGAAGTGTTATCCAATGTTTCCAGTCTAGTTTTGCATGAAAGGACTGAAAGACATATGAAATGACAGCAACCTAAAGCATATGATGTGTGTGTGGGATTTTCTTGATACCATGATTGCAGGTCTACATTATAAAAGCTAAAACTGATGCTTAATAGGGATAGTTTTAATTCTAAATCTATTATAATATACTAATAATATAGTTCCATACTCAGTGATATTACTAGTTTTAAAGTAATGAGATCTGAGATTGGACATCGGCCATTCCAAGTACATGGGAATCTGCTGGATGAACTTCGGCTCACTATATTATTCAGGAGAAAATCACGAACTATAGGAAATACAGAACTGTAATGAATAAAAAAAATGTAGGTGACAATTCTTATGTCTACAAGAATTTGAAAGTTATTAATTGTTCCTCATTGCCAAATGCAATTTATTTATTTTTAAAAATCAGACTGATTATTTATAAAATCAAATTAAAAATAAGATTTCTATCTTTAAACACTATAGGATATAAAATCAAAAAAGAGATAAAGCATGATACAAATTACAAGAAAACAGCATACCACCAAAAAACCAAATCACAAAAGTAAGAATACTCTTCATCAGTTACTATAAGAAATATAAAAGGATTAAACTGCTCCCCAATTAAAAACTCAAATTCTAGAATTTGGTCAAAATCAAAATCAATATTATAGATGTTACTTTGCAATCTATAACATTAATAGTATTTCTAAAATAAAGGATAAATGAAGATTCATAAATTAGCATAGAAAAAAAATGAAAGAAACCTCAAATAGAAAAAATGCCAATAGTTTTACAATAATTTCAATAATTTTACAATAATTTCCAAAAGAGTATATATATATATATATATATATATATATATATATATATATTATATATAGATGATCTATGAATCAATTATGAACAATCAATTATATAATTGGCCTCTTAAAAATTTACAAGATAAATTTGTAAATTAAGCTTAAAAATATGAAAGCAAACGTAAGTACATAATAAGAAAACAATACTATAAAAACCAACTATCTTGTGTTTACTAGAAATCATCAAATTCTAATAAAAAACTGGAATTTGTTTTGGCTATAAGTATTGCAAAGGCTTGATATCCTCAATATATAAAATCTTGTGAGAGAAATAGCTATTAAATACAGTAAAATGGAAACATGAGAAAATTCACCTAAAATAAAATACATATGATCAAGAACAAATTGAAAATGTTCAACATCTCAAAAAACAAAATAGTCAGAAAATATTTTCACTTCTCAAGTTTGAAGGTCTTAAAAAATACATAGTACTCAACGTTGACAAGGATTTAATGAATCGGTTGATTTCATGAATATCTGATGGTAGTGTAAATTGGTAACATTTGTTAGTATTTTGTCTCAACACAGTGATTTCTCTTCTCAGAATGTTTCCTAAGAATATTGTTATAGATATGCACAAGTAATTTTATGCTAGCATGCTCATTACTTAAGCTAACTATAATAATAAAAAATGTCAGCAAACCCAAGTCCAACGTCAGAAGGTTAGTTAAATAATTATTGTACAATCAGTAAAAGGAATATTATCCAGACATTAGGCTACATATTTTTGAAGAATACTCATGGATGAGGTTTAATGAAGGTTAAACAAAGCATGAAGAAAGCAAAAACAAAGCATTAAAAAAAAACATGATACAAATTTGCATATTTACTACCTGCCATGACACTCACATTTGCCAAATCTATTCTTTCTTTCCTTTTCACTAGAAGAAGCCTAAAAAGTACTTATGAAAAGAAACCTATTCTTGGAAATAAAAGTAAAATTTAGATAAAAAAGAGAAAAAAATCTGGGTAGAAGAGCAGACTAGACACAGCTGTCCACAGGTTAATGAGCCAGATTAGGCAAATTCAGAGTGCAACACAATAAGGGAAAGAAGGAAAAAAGAATGAGATAGAAGTGGAGAAATGAGTATAAACCCAGAACAAAAGAAAGAGGAAAATATTGAAAAACAAAACAGCAAACAGAATAACTGAAAAGACACTCAAGGGTTCACACAACATGAATTTATTTTTTTTCCACTTTATTGGTGCCTTATAATTGTACACAATGGTGGGATTTGTTTTTACATATTTGTACATGCACAAGACATGTATATAATATAATTTGGCCAATATTATTTCCCAATATTTTCCCTTTCCCTCTCCTCTTCCCTCTTCCTGGTTCCTTTCCTTTACTGATCCCCTTAATTTTTGTGAGATTCCTCCCAACTTTCTCTTCCCTTTTCCCTCTGACTTCCACGTGTGAGTGAAAACTTACAATCCTTGGCTTTTTGAGTCTTTGCTTAACATGATGTTGTGAAAATTCATCTGTTTCCCTGCAAATGACATAATTTCATTCTTCTTTGTGACTGAATAATACTCCATTGTGTATGTATACCGTTTTCTTTATTCATCCATCCATTGACAGACATCCAGGAAGGTTCTGTAGTTAAGCTACTGTGAATTGTGCTGCTATGAACATAGGTATATATGTGTTGCTATAGTATGCTGATTTTTATTCTTTAGAATAAATACCAAGGAGTGGTATGATGAGTCATATGGTAGTTCCATTCCTAGTCTTTTTTTAAAAAAATCTTTTATTTTAGTGTTTTATAGTTATACATGATATTGGGGTTCATTTTGACATAATTATACAAACATGGAATGTAACTTGCTCTAATTCAGTCCCTAGTACTTTCTCTTTTCCTCCCTCACCACTCCCCATGTTCCTTTTTCCATTTTTCATTACTCCAATAGTCTTCTTTCTACTTATTTATAGATTTATTTTTTAAACTAGTTATACAAAAAGGTGAATTTCACTGTGATGTATTTATGTATGTATAAAGGGCAGTTTGGTCAGTTTCATTTCATTGTTCCTCTCTTTCTCCCTGGTATCCTTATATATTTTGGACATTACCCACTTACCAGATATGTGGTTTGTAAATATTTTCTCCCATCATGTAGATTGCCTTTTCAATCTTTTTTTTGTATAAAATAATAAAATTTATTAAAAAAATACTAACGAACACCAAAATAGATGGAAAGATACATAAAGTTAATGAATGAGAGGACCAAATATTGTAAAGATGTCAAAAAGGATGCATGACTAATATAGATCTAGATAAGAACCTCTACCCACATGGAAACATTATATATAGTAAAAATTATTACCACAAAGCAGAGTAGGGGGGATTTAATAAACAGAACTGAGATGATATATAGGGGGCAAAATGAAATTTAAACTCTACTTCAGAATCCACTTTACATGAAACAATCCTATAGTTACATATTTGAATGAAAAAAAAGTGGGGGGAATCTTAGTTATCATAGAATAAGCAGCATTTCTTTTTTTAATTGATTTTTAAAAAATACACAACAGCGGAAAGCATTATAAT
This sequence comes from Callospermophilus lateralis, assembly GCF_048772815.1. Lineage (NCBI taxonomy): Eukaryota > Metazoa > Chordata > Mammalia > Rodentia > Sciuridae > Callospermophilus > Callospermophilus lateralis. Next base: position 54,197,091 of record NC_135319.1, on the reverse strand, counting down.
TCTTTTTACACAAATAGAGCATAATTTGTCATATCTTTGTATATAAAGTATGTTCACGTCAATTCGTGTCTTTATACATGTACTTTGTTTTTGTTTTTGCCTTTTTTGCATTACAACTCTTATTACACATATATACCACAATTTTTCATATCTCTGTTTGTATATGAAGTATGTTGACACCCAATTCATGTCTTCACACATGTACTTTGGATAATGATGTCTATCACATTCAACCATCCTTGTTAATACCCTGCTCCTTCCCTTTCCTTTCCCTCCCACCCTTCTTATCTATCTAGAATTCATCTATCCCTCCCATGCTCTCCCTCCCTACCCCACTATGAGTCAGCCTCCTTATACCAGAGAAAACATTCGGCATTTGGGTTTTTTTTTTTTTTTTTTTTGGATTGGCTAACTTCACTTAGCATTATCTTCCCCAAAGCCATTCATTTACCTGCAAATGCCCTGATTTTATTCTCTTTTATTGCTGAGTAAAATTTCATTGTGTATATATGCCACTTTTTTAATCCATTCACCCACTGAAGGGTATCTAGATTGGCTCCACAGTTTAGCTATAAATTGTGCTGCTATAAACACTGATGTAGCTGTGTCACTGTAGTATGCTGTTTTTAAATCCTTTAGGTGAACAGAGAGCCTACATCCTGGAAGCAAATTTTTACCTTTCACACATCAGATAAAGCACTAATCTCTAGGGTATATAAAGAACTCAAAAAACTAAGCACCAAAAAAACAAATAACCCAATCAACAAATGGGCCAAGGACCTGAACAGATACTACTCAGAAGTGTATATACAATTAATCAACAAATACTCATCATCTCTAGCAATCAGAGAAATGCACATCAAAACTACTTTAAGATACCATCTCACTCCAGTCAAAATGGCAGGTATTGTGAAAGACAAACAACAATAAGTGTTGGTGAGAATGTGGGGAAAAAGGTACACTCATACATTGCTGGTGGGACTGCAAGTTGGTGCAGCCAATATGGACAGCAGTATGGATATCCTTGGAAATCTGGGAGTGAAACCACCATTTGACCCAGACTTTTCACTCTCTTGATAGTTTCCTTTGCTGCTAGAAAGTTTCCAGTTTCACACAGTCCCACATGACTGCTTTTGTTTTGTTTCCTGTGCTTTTGTATCATATACAAGAAGTCATTGCCAAGACTAATGCCCTGAAGTATTTTCTCTATATTCTCTCTAGGAGTTTTATGGTGTCAAGTCTTAAGTATTTAGTCCATTTTGCATTGATTTTTTTCTATGATCAAAAGATCCAGTTTTATTCATTCATATGGGGAGATATGATTTTCAAACATCTTTTGTTGAAGGGACTATTCTTTCCCCATTGTGTCATCTTGGCACACTCAAAGGTCATTTGATTGTATGTGTTTGGGTTTATTTCTGGTTTTTCTTATTCTGTTCCTTGATCTATATATTTAACTTTATGCCAATACCTTGCTCTGGGGGTTACTGTACCTTCAGAGTAAATTTTCATATACTATTCTGATTATTATAATTATATAGTTTGTTTGGAAGTAAGGAAGTATGACACCTCCAACTTTGTTCTTCTCAAGAATATTTTGACTACTTGTTATTCAATTTCCTTTGTGATTCCATATGAATTTCGGGATTGTTTTCTATTATTGCAAAAAAAGAAATAATTGGAATTTGTTAGGCACTGTGTTGAATATGTAGATTGCTTTGAATAATATGGATATTTTAATAATACTGTCTTCTCATCCTTGAACAGGGTATGCCTTTCAATTTTTTTGTAATTTTTTAATTTATTTGAGTAACACTTTATAGTTATTTTGTATTTTAAGTCTTTGACTTCCTTAAGTTTATTCCTAAGCATTTTGCTCCTTTTTATATTATTATAAATAAAATTGCTTTTTAAATTTCTCTTTTGTATTTTTTGTTGTTAATATATAGGAACACAATTTTATATTGAGTTAGTATCCTGCAACTTTGGTAAATTCATTTATTTGTTCTTACAGTTTTGGAAAGATGTCTTTAGGGTTTTTTTTTTACACATATGATCACTCATCTGAGAACAAAGATAATGAAATTTTATTTTTTCATTTACAATTTTGATGTGTTATATTTCTTTCTCTTGCTTTATTTCTGTGCCTATGACTTCAAGTACTATGTGTATGTCAAATAGAAGTGATAAGTGTGCAAATGCATCCTTACCTTGTTCCTGATTTTAGTAAAAGAACTGTCTGTTTTTCACAAATAAGTATGATGTTAGTGTGAGCTTTTCATATACAGCTTATATTGTGATGACAGAGTCTTCTTCTATTTTTGGTTTGTTGAGTTTTATCATGAAAGAATACTGAATTTTGTCAATGCTTTTTTTTGGCATCCATTGAGATGATTATGTGATTTTTATTCTTTATTCTGCTAATATGATATATTTCACTTATTGATTTTCATATGTTGAACTATCCTTGCATCTCAGGGATAAATCTCCATTGATCATGGTATACATTATTTGTAATGTACTATTGAATTCATTTTACTTGTAATTTGTTAAAGGTATTTGGCAGTGATATTGGCAAAAAGGTTTTTATCAGAAATATTGCCAGTTTGTTCTTTTTGTATTCTTTGATGTGTGGAATTGGATTGTTGACTTGAGATCTATTATTTTAATATAAGAATTTACTTCCATAAATTTTTCTCTTAATACCACTTTTGCTGCATTTCATAATTTTGGTATGTTTTGTTTTTGTTTTAATTTGTCTCGAGATACTTTTCATTTTACCTTTTGATTTATTTCCTTTTTCACTTCTTCAATAGTCGCTTCTTATTTTCCATATATTTGTGAATTTTTCCTGATTTTGGTTTCAAGTTTTCATGCCATTGTGGTCTGAAAAGATACATGACATAACTTAATTTGTAAGTTTGGCAAGCTTTGTTTTGTGACATAATGCATGATCTGTGCTGGAGAATGTTCTATGTATGCTGGAGGAGAATGTATATTCTACTGCTGTTGGGTTGAATGGTCTGCATGTCTATTAGGTCCATTTGATCCCTTTTTTCCCCCATAAGTAAGAATAACTTCAGATGAAGATGCTACAGGTGCAATTTGAAGAATGTAGAAAATGGAGGCAGGTCGAGAGGATAAGAAATAGAGCCATTGATAAAGGCTTGATCAATGAAAAAAAAAGTTACAGTTAGATAGGAAGAATAAGTTCTGATGTCCTGTTACATAAGGGAGTGACTATAGCTAATGATAATGTATTGTTTATTTCAAGATACCTAGAAAAGAAGATTTTTAATCATATCTCCAGAAAGAAATGACAAAGGTTTGAGCAATAAATATGCTCATTACCCTTATTTCATCAATATACAATGTACATATGTATTAAAAAATCACATTGTTAATATTGCACATACTTAAATTTTGCTGGGAAAGTAGGAGGCAAGTAATGCTACCTCCCACACCCACAGAAGTAACTATGTGAAGTGATTAATATGTTAATTATTGATTGTGAGAATCACTGTAAATGGTGTATTTATATTTAAAAAACATAAATATGCACAATTCAAAATTTTCCAATAAAAATAATCAATTTCACAGAAAATATGACTCTGAACTGAGGGAAGACTGAGTTTCTTCCTTCACCCTCTGTACCTCTTTTAAAATATATGAAGTAGTCTTTATTTTGATGAGCTATCCCTTCTCACGTCTCGAATTTCCCTACAGGGAGAGGCAACATTCTGAGCTGATGTTCTATTGGCTAAGATCTCTTAAGAGCAAAATTCTCAGAGTTAGTCTGTTTAATTTTGTAGATCTAGATACTATTAATGATCTAGATCATTAGTTTTATGAGAAATGAACATTTGAACAACAAAAGAGCAAAGGAGTACATGCTGGGGTTCCTTTTATAGACAGTCCTAAATTGCTACAGTGGTTTCTGCTCTATTATACATTATTCACAAAATTTTAATAATACTCCTCTCTCTCTCTATTATATATATATATATATATATATATATATATATATATATATATATATAATCTCTCTATATATATATTCTCTCTCTATATATATATATACACACATACATATATATATTCTATTGTAGAATATAACTGTTGTTCAATTATAGAACTATTCCTTAAATATTAAAAAATCCAACAAAAATAGAGGCAGGGTATATCATATGGAAACTATCAAATCAGGAAGCTGGGGAAGATGAAGTGCTTTTTGTTGATGTGTGGGAGGAGGGAGATAAAGTGCTCAGGCTGGCAGTCATTTTCTATCCAAATCTGCTATCACTGCCTGCTGTTCAAGCCTTATATGGGGACTCAGAGTCTTCAGAGCAAAACAGGTCTCTGTGTAGTGTTAAAAAGACATCTACCGCCTTTCAGCTCAGCTCTAATTTCACCTTGTGGTTGAAGGACTATTAGGCAAGAGAAGTGTCATGCAAGACCGTCAGAGGTCTAGTCACCTAATTCATAAAAATAAATTTTCCCAGGCAAGCTAGGAAAAAAGAAACATAGAGCACAAGGGGATAGTATGATTTATTTCCATTTCCAAAGAGATAGCCCATGTTTGGGGCTACAGGGTACTTTGGGAATATCATATAAGTCTGTTCTGTCTAGGGATTCATTAGGAGGATTTGCAGAATGTTGGGGATCCTGGATGAATTTTGCTAGAATCTTTGCAGAATGTCAATATAGACCCCTCCTTCTGAAACCATATGCAAAACACTGGAGGCACCGCACAGGAGCTCCTCATACAAGATTTCCATTTTTCAAAACTGACATTTTAGTTCCCATGATCATTAAAGGATTTGCCTCTGAAAGCTAAGCAGCATCTTTCCCTGATGTTTCTTTGCTAATCAAATACACAGGAGAGTGAATTTCTCTGGAGTGCTTAGCGTGGCTCACACATATATGAATGTGAATCATTTGCATTCAGTTGGTGTATGTGGTAATAGCTACATCATTAGTGTCTGACTTAAGCTTTAATCTCTTCAAAGGCGGAGACATCAGCAGGTTTGAGTGGGCTTTAGGGTTCTTTGACAGCTGATTTCATTAGGGAGGAAAGAAATATAGAAAGCAATTAGCAGACAGTGAGAGCCTGGACTCAGGGTACCCAACCACAGCCAACTTGATGAGGGAAATCCACAGGTCTCTTGGCTAAGGTCCACTCAACACCTAGAAGAACAGCTCATGGCAGCAGATGTCCAATGGCAGCTCCTTTTCTATATACAGATTCTGAAGGAGTTGTTGTCAGTGGAAAGTCAGCTTTAGATTTGCAGTGACCGTGGCAATGAAGGCATAGAGCTGAGAATCTTTGTTCCTACCACAAAGCTCCCCTGGTCCCTCACAGTCTCAGATGGGAAGATGCCTCTTCCTGAGTTGACTCAGTCAGCTCCATCTGAATTTCTCCTCCAGGGCCTGCAACTGTGGACTTACATCTGTGCCCTTTCCAGGATGGAGCTCCTTCTAGATATGCCTATCTCTTCTTACGGGTGCCTGTGACCACTGTAAAATCTCAGGGCTAATGAGTGATATCTTTAAGATAATGAAGCTGGGGCTGGGGTTGTGGAACAGCACTTGCTTGGTATGTGTGAGGCGTTGGGTGTGACTCTCAGCACCATATAAATAAATAAATAAAATAAAGGTTCATTGACAACTAAAAAAAAAAAAAAAGATAATCAATTTGGAGTTCTCCATTCTTACTGCATCACCTGGTCTGGCCTGGGGAGGGGTCCTGTTTTCAGGGTTCCTGTTTCTAGTAGTGTATTCTTGATTACAACAGGCCTGGGTTATTTCTGATGGCTATAACACTGCATTGTGAGGTTTTTTCTCACAGGGCCATTTTTCCTTAATTTTAAAATGTATTGGCTTAGCCTCTCTGAAGGCAGTAGTTGAATTAAAAGTATGAGACCGTCCCCACTCACAGGCCCAGATTTATTTAGCTTGTCTTTGTGCTTCAGTGGCATTTATACATTGTTAAACTTCATAGCAAATTCATGGAGAGTATGGGAAATATTTTTATCATGAGACAATCTGATGGAAGGGAATCTATTTAAATAAAATCAGCAACCAGCCTTCGCTTGGGCAGAAGAGGGAGTGCCTTCTGTTTGCAGCACAGGGATGCTAGAGAGCCTCCAGGCAGTGTGTTCATAGTCTGTGGCTTTGCCATTTGCTCATCAGGTTGCAACGGGTAATTGTATGGGCTCCCTAATCCTGAAATTGTGTACTTCTTCATTTTAAATTCTGATATGTTTTCATCGTGAGGACCATTTCTTGCATGTGTCCAGCCTTTAATAATTTAGAAAATTCTTTCATATATCCTACTTTAAGAATCATTATTATCTTTTTAGAGGTGAGTAACTGAATTCACAGAGGTCAGATGGCTTCCTGAAGGTCACACTGCCAAGAAATGAGAGTTGAATTTTTTTTTTCATTTTACATTTACTGCTCTTTCTATCATCATATACATTTATGGATTTGAATCTACCTGACAGAGCCTAGCTAGATACCATGGTAGAAATTGTACAGAGATTGTCAGATTGGAGAGTCATTTAAAACTGATAGAAAGTTTTATTACTATCTTAAGGATGAATAGACCTTGTTTCAGCTGTGATGCAGGCCTTCAGAAATCAAAAACAAGTTCTACCCTCTCCCTGTCTCATGTGTGCTTTCTATTGGTTGTGTTTTCTTCATTAATTATAAATCCATTTATACATCCAAAAATTATTAATTAAATACCATGTGACTGGCCTTGTTCTAGGAGTTTTATACAAAGAGATAATTAAGATAAGTGTGCTTGTTGGTATTATAGAACCTGTAGTCTGCAGGGGAAGTCCCATATTGTATAAGAATTTACAATTGCAATGAACTGATGTGTTTGGGAACATGTCACCACAGGACCCAAAGTGGCCTGGAGATATATGGGAGGCATCTTTTGGAAAATGCTATCTTTGTGAAAACCAATACAGACTAGAAAACCAATATAAACTAATATTTGAGAAAGAAGGTCCTGGGGTCTTCTTTGAAGAATTAGAAAAAGTCTAGCGTGGCTGAAAAGTCAAGATGGAGAGAAGTGGGATATGAACCATTCACTATGTAGGGAAAATCTGGTCATGCCAGATGAAGCCAGGAGGAAGGTGTGGAGGTTGGAGGTTGGTCTATGCAGGGTTACCCTTTGTTCACAGGCCACTTAGAGCTTGACTCAGGACAGCTATATCATATCAGAGTTTATCCTATAGAAGGGGTAGATTCCATTCCTATGTCCCACAATTTGCAGAACTGGATTGACCTTTGATGTGATTAAATTAGTCAACTGAAAATTATTGTTTTCACTAGCAGGCAAGAATGGAAACCCTCCCATGATATTAGAGAATTCCTTGGTTTTGAAAGATACTCATGAGGTTCAATTCTTGCTTTGACTTGGGGAAATGTTACCCCTTAAAAAAATATCTCAGCAAGATAATTTTGTGTTTTTGTGCTTTTAAAAAATATTTAAAATTTTAGCATATTTTTTTCTTCTTTAAAATTTCTTAGATTTTAAATGTAGAAACAAACCCTTACTACACATCAAATCTAAACTTCCTTAGTGGTCTCCTGTCTATAGTTTTATCTGGATTTTAAACTGCATGTGATCTTGAGTACTTTGTAACATGATGATTTCTAATCAGGTAGCTTTCTTGGTGACTGTGATTTAACCACATAATTAGGTGTTCATGGCCAAAAGGAAAGAAAATATGACAAATATTATTTGGGTCCAGAGACATAAGTTCTGTGTTCAGTCATCTTAGCAGCACTATGCCAGTGCTGAGAACATAGGTGTTCCATGTACTGATGATGAAAATTGAAGAGATTCAAACTCAATGATTATCAGTTGATATGGCAGTGGTGTCCCATGTTGTGACTTCCTTAGTGATGGATAGGAATAACTGGAAAAGAAATAAAGGACAATGTTGACCACGTGAAGAATCCAAGAATCAGGCCTTTCAGTTGGTGCTTCTCTGAGACAAAGCTCAGCCATCTGTATTTATCTCTTTGCTGCCTCATTCTGAATAATCTCTTTTCTAAATAACTAATTAAAATGTGCTAATTAAATTATTTGAGAAAGACCCGGAACAAATTTACTAAGATTTATAACAAACACTCTGGGTCTTCATTGTTTTTTTTTTTTTTTTTTTTCTTTTTGTTTGACAATGTGTTTGGGACTCATTAGGCACTTTGGGGTGGAAGTATAATAAACAGGACTTAGAAGGATTCTGTAGGATTCTTTGGCTTAGGGAGAGAAGGTCTCTTCCCCTCTGTGGTCCAGGTCAAACATCCAGGCTCATTATAGCTTAGCACCCAGGCCTCCACAAATACCGCATGTTCCTCGTGTTATTCTCTGGTCATTCCTTTGCTCTCAGGGATGTAAAACAAGGAAGGTGGAATGAGGGAAAGATTCAGGTATTCCTGGGTCTCTGACTACTTGTAATATAATGTCTCTTACTTTAACCCAAACTACATTTATAGATACCATTGATTTTCTGTGTTAATTTTCTGGTTTAAAAAAAATGCCAGCTGTCTCCTGCTAAATATAAAAATTATTAGTCAAAATAGTTTAGAGCAGTATTTTAACAACTATCAGTACTAGAAAGACTCAAGTGATTTCTCTTGACTCTGCAAATAGCTCTTTAATCTTGGACAACATATTTAGACTCATATTAGCAGGGCAACAGTTTCCCATAATACTTTCATTGTGGTGTTGTTTAGGTTGCAAAGGATTAGGATGAACTCACTGACTCTTAAGTGACTAAGACCAAAAATACAAGCTCACAATTTTTTTTTTTTTTTTTTTTTTTTTTTAATGAACTGAGAGTCAAAGGAAAACTGACTTAAGGAAGAGTCACAGATTAGGGCCAGATGTGAACAAAATTCTTGTAGACTTTATTTGTTTGGGTGTTTCCATTTCAGGCAAATAAGTTGGACTTTAAAAGAAGTGAGAAAAAAATTTGTATTTTGATCCCTGGGATTACTTCCATTATGTACAAGGAAATTGGAAAAGTTGTGGCATATCTATGGGTATTAACAAAGCATCTTATGAACATCACCTCTCAGTTCAGCTACATATAACCCATTTTGCTGCAGTAGGGAGTGGTATGTAGACTTGGAAGGACCAGGACTTGGAACCAGACCTGATCGCTGGTGGGGGACTCTGAAAACAGACCCAGCTACAGAACCTGGGAAGGTGTCCAATCTAACAGACACATATGGATAGTCAAAGAGAAGTAATCAGTCAAAGAATAGGCATAAAAGTAGTCTAAGAAACTTGCAGGGAGTCCAGATAATGAATAACCTCAGAACTGGCTCTCTTCCAAGTACAAGTGGATGGTAGAAAACAGAAGAGTTTTCACTAAGTAGCAATGTTACTGCTGGTTAGTCAGGATCAACTGGCATAACTTCTCCTCTCATAGGGGGACAGCAAGAGCAAGGCCAGGGCATTGCTTTGGGGAAAATGTCACCAAAAAGAGAATCAAGACAGATGCAAATGCAAAGGAACAAGGTAAGGACATATTATGATGTGTGTTATGAGATCCAAGGTGGTGAACGAGGAAGAGAGCCCAATGATATTAAGGACACTAAGTCAGAGTATGATGGTCTGAATCTATTTAATTATCTTACCTGTTTAAGAAATATTCATTGTAAATTTCCCATATGCCAGATACTGCCTTAAGCAGAAAGGACATAATAGAACCAACATAGACAGTTTTCATCCTCATGGTATTCTTATTAGATTAGTCTCATAATGATTGAAAAGGAAAAGATAAAATATGTATTACTACGTTATTTGCTGATTTTTTTCTTGGCTTATATTCTGTTCTTTTGAAATGTATTTTTAATTGGTACTAATTGAACATGTTTGTGGGTACTATGTGAAGTTTCAAAACATGCATACATTGTGTAATGATCAAATAAAGATGTGTAGCATATGCATCACCTCACACATTTATCACTTTTTTGTGGTAAGAACATTCAAAATTCTCTCCTTAGCTATTTTGAAATTTGCAAAGATTTTAATTGGAAAAACAAGTAAGGAAAGGAAAAGATGAAGACAGAAGTAAACATAACCTTAACACTTGTAAATCATATCAGGTAAAAAATAGAATCCTTCTGAAACAATTCTATCCCAATCCAAACATGGCTTATTCCTTTTCAGTATCCTTTAAATTTACAAAAATATTTTAACATACCTCTGTATTTTAGAGAACAATTTTGAATTATCACTAAGTAATAGGTTAAGGACAACTGTTTATCAAGTCAGTCCATATAAATCTACTTCATTATTTTCATTGTTGCCTTGAATCCCAGAGCATGGATGTACCATAATATATTCAACTATATTTAGATTGTTTCCATCTTTTTACTGCAGATAGCTATTATTGCATCTTAAACCCTTTTTACATAATATTTTATCTGGTTCCAGAGCATAGGTGTAAATCCAGAGGTTGGGTTTGAAGGTTGGAATCACATGAGAACAGAGACAGAAAGGAGGCTTTGAAGCAATCATTTGAGAGGCACAAGGTAATCTTTCTCCCAGTCATCACACATGAACAATCAATAAATTAGGTGATGATTATTGATGAAGTCCCCTCTTTGCTAGGGGGGGTCTTGTTTGAGATATAGGAGAGTCTCATTCATCCTGTGTTTTTTTTTCTAAGCATCATGGGATCACCTCTAAGAAAGGTTGCAGGTGTTGGAGGGGGTCTCCTATTTGAATGCAGTTTCCTAATTATAGGGAAAAAACTCCTTCAGTCAAAGGATAGAAATGAGAAGAAAGGAAGAAGGGAAAAACAAATAAATATTTTTACAAGGGTGATAAAAACAAGCTATGAAAAAATTTTATGCAGTAACTGAAAACAGCTTTCTATTAAGTTGGAAGTTCATGAAAAATGTCCTTTTGTGGACTGTTAGAGCCAATTTCTGCTAATTTTCTTTCCATGTTCCTTTTAAGAGAGGACAGCCTGTGGCAAAAATTAAGCTTCAGGACTCCAGAAATTACATGTCTCTTTCAATATGCCAGCTCTCCCATTCCCCAGCAGATCACCCTCCATGGTACAACCACATGCTTGACAGATTTTTCATTTCAGATTTTGGATCTGTTTCCTGAAGGGGGAGAAAAAAAGCATTATTTTATTGCAGAAAATGTTAGCAAGAGTGGTGCTCCAAGAATCTCCTTGAAAAAGCAGGGTAAGCCATTCTCATTATTTTCCTATTATATCCTTCTCGCTATTGGCTTTTTCTTTATGCTCATTGCCATGTAGGTCATCCTGATTCTCCCACATCCTGAGCTGTGTTTTATTATACTATTCTCTGCATTTAGCAGGCAAAAGAGTTATTCATCACTTCAGGGTGTCATCAAGGGCCTCGGTAACCGTACCAAACATTTCCTGCTGGAGCCTGAGAATTTACACATCATCTTTATTTGTACCTTGTTGTTTTTATTGAACTTGCTACTTTTTGTTTTTTTGTGTCTCAAACTGTGGGACAGTTTTCATGGAATTCACTCTAGAATCCCCTGCTGTGTCTCACATAGAACTAAGGGCAAGGAGAAATTCAATTAATGTGCATCTTGAGTGTGGTCTTGAGAAGACTTTGAAGCCAAGCAAGGAGATGGGTACAGAAGACCCAAGCAGGAGAGGTTCTATCACAAACTGCATGTGTAGGTGGTATTATGAAGCTGGCTAGGAAATTTCCTTTAGATAGGACCTTTATGTTCATCAAAGAGCTCTAATTTAGACTTGCACATCTCCAAAGTGTTTAAACTTCTAGTCACAGAGAAATACTGTTCAGAATGAAGAGGATACAACTATGAAGACTGCATCCTACTATGAGACTGTGCCATCTGCAATGAATACTAATTTTTTAATAAAATTACATTTGTCTTATCATCAGTATAATTAATTGCATATGTGTTTGTACTTCTAAAATTAGATAGTTTTAGGGAGGTATATTTGATGCACAATACATTGTGTATTTTTAAAGTGTACAATTTGTTCAGTTTTACTACATGTATTAATTCCTAAGAAGCTATCTCTATCAAGATAATTGCCCTAAAAATCATAATGAAGATGATCAACCTAAAAGTTTTCCCCTGTCCCTTCTGTAATCCCCTCTTTCTTTCTCTCTTGCTTTTGCCTCAGGCAACTACAGATCTGCTTTTTTGTGTTATACATCAGTTTGGAATTTCCTAGACTTTATATAAATGGAGTCATATAACATTCACTCTTTTTTTTTGTCTGTCTTCTGTCACTCAGCATAACTTTTTTTGAGATAAATACATGCTGTAGCATGTGTCAATGGTGTATTCCATTGTACTGTGGAATAATATTCATTGCATGGATACATGAATTTGTTTCTCCATTCACCTGTTGATGGATATTTGAGTTGCTTCAAGTTTGTGACTACTGTAAAAATATTTACCATGAACATTGTGCACAAGTATTTCTATAGAAATATGCTTTCATTTATTTTGGGTAAGTACACAAGAATGAAATGGATAAATTATATGGTTGGTGTGTGTTTAGCTTAAAGAATTTTTTAAAAAGTGGCTAAAGTTTTCCAAAGTGGTTGTTCTATTTTACATCCCAACACTGTGTACAAGAATTCATTTCCTCAATATTCTACCGTGTGTTTGGTATGATCAGCTTTTATTATTTTGTCATTCTAGTATGTGTATGTATATATATATATATATATATTCCTCCTTCCTTTATATATATATATACACATATATATATAATTATAATTATATTTCAATTGGAAAAAGTTACATTCTTTATATTAATTATTGACAATATTTAGCCTCTTTTCATGTGTTTTTTTACCATTCATATGTCTTTGGGGAAATGTTTATTCAAATATTTGGCTCATTAAAAACCTTTTTATTATTGAGTTTTGAAAGTTCTTCAAACTATTTAGATAAGAGCATTTTTTTTACCAGATATAGTCTTTTAAAAATATTTTTTCCTGTCTCTGACTTATCTTTAAACATATGTTAACAGTAATTTTTGAAGAGTAAAAGTTTTCGATTTTGATAAAGTTCAGTTTACCAATAAATATTCTCTTAGGAATCCCCAAGATCACCTTCAGATTTGTAGATTTGCTTGGGAGAACTCAGAGGACTAATTGGACTTCTGGCCCAAAGAATGCAAAGCATTGTCTGTAAAGGGAAAGGCACACAGAATAAAGTCCAGAGGAACAAAGCATGTGCTTTCAAGGGTCTATTCATGTGGAGTCACAGAGAATGCTCTTAATTCCGGAAGCACCGTGTTGGAATAAGGTGAGCAAAGCACTGTCTACCAGGGAAGCTCTTGAGACTCAGCACCCATGTTTTATTAAAGGTTTGTCATGTAGGCACTCTCTTCTTGTCCTGTCTCCATAATCAAGACAATATTGTTTACAGAAAGCATAACTCAGTGGGCTACTCTTCCCAGCTGAGAATGATGGGAATCTTCCTGAAGTCTGCGACAACCCTGACACCATTCAAGGACATACCTTTCTAGGGATGGTAGTCTTAGACTTGCTGTATTAGCTCTTTTCTATACCTCTGGATCATGCTTTTGGTGTTGCATCTAAGAAATATTCCCCTTAATCAACATCACAATGATATTCTCCTATTTTCTTCTAGAAATGTTATATTTTTAGTTTGCACTTTTAAGTCTATGATCCATTTCCACTTGTTTTTTGAGTATGGTACTATTCAAAAGTTCACCTTTTCCTATGTGGATAGCTAATTGTTTCAGCATCATTTGTTGAAAAAACTATATCTGTTCTTTACAGACTTACCTTTGCACTTTTATTGAAAAGCAGTTGTGCATATACACGTGGGTCTGTTTCTAGACTTCTGCTTCATTGGTCTGAGGGTCTTTACATAAATGCTGTACAGGTTTCATTTCTCCGTTAGTGATGTTTTATTATTTTCACCATATGGATCTTTTATATCATTTATCAGACTTAATTCTAAGTTGCATGTTTTTGGTGCAATTGTAAGTGGCATTTTGTAATTTGACTTTTTTGGGGGATTGTTCACTTCTAATACATAGGAAAAAATTATTTTTGTATATTGATCTCACATTTGCAAGCATGGAAAGGTCAGCTTTTGCTTTCGTTGATTTCATCAGCTGTTCTACATAGATGATCATTTTGTCCGTGAATAAAGTGGGGAATATATCCCAACTCATTATCCTTTTCCAATTTGGAGGTTTTTTGTTTTCCTCCTTTTTCCTTTCTTTTTTCGCCCTCTCTGTTCCTCCCTTACCCCTTTCTCTCTCCCTTATTTTTCTGGATGGAACCTCTAGTATGATGTCAAACAGAAGCAGTAAAAATAGAGATACTTTTCCTCGTCTTATAAAGAAAAATGTTCACTTTTTTTTAACCATTCGTTATGATGCTTGCTCTAGGGTTTTTGTGGATCTTCTTTATTAGCTTTGGGAAATTTCACCGTACTCTTAGGTTGTTGGTGGTGTTTATGTATTTATTGTTATTATTATTTAATTAGGAATGGATGTTGGAGTTTGTCAAATGCCTATTTGGCATCTATTGATGTAATCATATTAGTTTTAGTTTTTAATATGATGACATACATTTATTGTTTTTCAAGTGTAAAACCAATTCTATATGCCTGCAGTAAATTTCACTTGGTTGTGATCTATTTTTCTTTTTATGTGCTACATTTGATTCGTTATAATATTGTCTAGATTCTCCATCTATGTTAATAGAATATTAGTCTATATTTTCTTTGATTATTCTTACCTGGTTTGAGTAGAATTAGCATTAATTATTTCCCAGATTGAAGAATTCACAGGAGATGTCATTGGGCGCTAATTTTTTTTTTTTTTTTTCCTGTTGGGAGAGTTTTAGCCAGGAATAAACTTCTCTTAATAGATACAGGACAATACAGGTTAAGTATTACTTCAAAATTACCCTAGAGTTTGTTTCTTTAAAGGAAATTTTCCATTTTATGCAAGTTGCCAAATACATTAGTACAAAGTTTTTCTTGCTATTTCTGTATTTTAAAAATACATTTTAAACCTGTATTAATTTTATGTCTTTCTTTACTGATATTGGTAATTTGTGTTCTCTCTCCCTTTTTTTCCTCTCTTTCCTGATTAGCATGGCAAGAGGTTTTTCATCATCAAGAATTTTAAACAACCAACTTTTAGTTTCCATAGACTTTCTGTTTTGGATCTCATTAATTTCTGCTCTTTTATTCTGAACTTCATAATTTTTTCTCTTCTATTTATCTTGGTTTACTCTGTTCTCTTTCTAGTTTCTTAAAGTGGAATATAAAGTCACTGATTTAAATCTGTCTACTTTGCTATTTACAGTTACTTATAGTTCTATAAATTCCTTCCTGTACTGTCTTTGTGCCTTTCAACAAACATGTTTTCATTTTCATTCAGCAAAATACTTGTTAATTTCTCTTTAGGTAGCTTCACTGATCTTTGAATGATTTAGAGTTTTGTTTTTCAGAATCTCTCTGTTACTGGTTTCTAATTTAAGTTTATTGCAGCCATACAATATACCTTGTGTGACTTGAATCCCTTTAAGTTTGTGACCTGGTTTTATGGTCCAGAATATGGAATATGTTCTATCTTTGTGGATGCTCCTTTTGTTCTTGAAAAAAACTATAAATTCTGTTTCTCTTTGCATGGAGTGCTATGTAAATATTCATGAAGTAATTCAGGTCTTCTATATCCATTCTGATTTTCTATGTAATTATTTTATCAATTTTTAAGATATTTTGGTTGTATTTATAGATTTGTTTATTTTTCCCTTGTAGTTCTATCAGTTATTGTTTCATGAATTCTGAAACTATTAGCTGCAGAAATGTCTAGAATTTTCATATCTTCTTGATTAGTTTACCTAATTATCGTTATAAATTGATCATTTTTTTCTGTAGTAACATTATTTGCTCTGTAACCTTTTGTCTGATATTAATGTAGCCTCAGTAGCTTTCTTTAGGTTAGTGCTATTTTGGTACTCTTTCTTCATCTTTTTAAATTTTACCTATTTCTATCTTTATATTTAAAGTGCATATTATATAGACAATATGTACTTGAGAATTGCTGTTTTATCAAGTCTGAAACTCAGTTTGTTAATTCATGTCGTTATTGATGTAATTGAAGTCTCTATATGTAATTTTGCTACTTGTTTTCTATTTGTCCCTCTGGACTTTCTTTCTAATGCCTTCTTTTGGATTGATTAACTTTTTTATGATTCTCTTTTATCTCTTTTGTTGACTTGCTAGACATTATGGTTATCTGTGTTACTTTAATGGCTACTTCAGGTATATATAGTTTAACTTATCACGCTTCCACCTTGACATGATATCTCTTCATATATTAGATAAAGGGCTTTTCAACATTGCACCTCTCTTTATCCACACCATTCTTTCATGTTATTATCCTCAGACATTTTACTTTGATAATCGTTATAAACTTCATATTGAAGTGTTATATTTGTATAAGTAATTATCTTTTAATAATATTTAAATAATTTTTTAAACCTCTTACATAGTTGCCTATTTTTTAGTCAATTTCAGATCTTTATGTCTGTGTGTAGAAGAATATTACCACTTGGTATCATTTTCCTTCTGCCTGATGAACTGAGTTTAACATTGTTTTGTAGTGTAGGTCTGCTGGTGATACATTTCAGATGTTGGATATCTGAAAAAGTATTTATTTTGCCTTAATTCTTACAGGATTTTTTTGGGGGAAGATCCTAATGGGATACTTTTCTTTCAATACTTTAAAAATGGTATTTTACAGTGTTCTCACTTTCTTTGTTTCAAACTGGACACTTGTTGACTTAAAAACCTTTGTTTATATGTACATGAAACAATTTTTTTCTGTTTGCTTTTAGAGTTTTATCCTGCTCACTGATTTTGAGCAACATGATAATAAGGTGCCTTTGTATAGTGCTGTTTGTTTCTTATGATTGTGGTTCTTTGAGCCCCTGAAACTTGTAGATTTATAATTTTCATCAAATTTTAAGTTTTGTATATTATTTCTTGAGATAGATTTTCTGCCCCTTTCTTTTTGGGACTCCAATTACATATATATTATCCTCTTTAAATTATTCCACAGCTAATGATACACTTTACATTAACTTTTTTCTTTACCTGTTTCATTTTAATAGGTTCTAGTGCATTGTTTTCAAATTTACTGATCTTTCTCTTTGTAATCTCTGCTGTCAACCCACTCAGGGCACATTTTATAAAGGGCTTTATAGATTTTGTCTTTTTAGTTTGATTTGTATGTTTTAAAAATATCTTCTATGTCTCTACTTAACTTTTTCAACACTTGGTAAATAGTTATAATATCTCCTTGTCTATTCATTCTGTGCCAGTTCTTGGTTAGTTTCAATTGATTTCTCTCATAATTGTGTGTTGTATTCTTTTTTTTTTTTTTAAGTCTGAGGATTTTTGGTTAGATGTCTGTCATTATAAATCTTACCTTGTTGGATGTGGAATATTTTCTTTTTTATATTCATATAGATATTATTAAGTTTCTTTCGGGTATATAGTTACAATCACCCTATTGTGCAATAGAACAGAACTTATTCCTCCTATGTAACTGTAACCAGATCTTTTTTTTTTTTAATTTATTAGGTAAGACCACAAAAATGCTTGATTCAGGGATAATTATTCCCTATTGCTGATGCAAAATCATTTGTGTACTCCATCCAATGTTCTTGAGGTTTTCCTGGTAGACAGGAGCAGGGACTTTCCTCAGCACTGTGAAGCCCCGTGCTTCTAATCCTAGAGTCATTCTTTTTTTTTCTTAAGGAATTTTCACCCAACCATGCATTAATCCATAGTGAGGTGAATATGCCATAGTGACTACCAGAAGACCTTCAGAATTGTGTCACTGAAAAGCTCTCTGCTTTTCAATAATCTACTTGGCAAAGTCTAGCTCCCTTGGAATGCCTAGACTCAGAGTTCAGTATTCTCAGCACATAGAGGAGTTTAGATTACCCACTCTGTGTTATGGCTTAGAAACTCTGTCAAGGAAATATGGTGGGACAATTTTAGGACCATCATTTAATTTTGTGATAAACAACAATCACTGCCATTTCTTTCCTGATGGCCAGCATTTAGCCTATTGTTTCATATATTCTCTCTAGTTTTTGTAATTTCAAGTGGGAGGATAAATCTGGTCTCAGTCATCACTAAGGGCAAAAGTAATTTTGTTCGGGAATATTTGGATCCTTCCAAGCTTTGGCTTGGCCTAAAGCAATGTTAACAACAATTTGTAAATTTCATAACCCTAAATTATATATCAGGAGTTGCTTTTTGAACACACAAACTATGCATGCTTACTAAGAGGAGAGAGAGAGAGAGTGGCCAGTACACAGGGAATCTATACATTCAAGAGTTGATCAGAGGGAAGTTAGCAAATTCAATTAGTTGCTATGTGATGACACTAGGATGCAAATAGGTCATATAGTGAATTAAATTGCAAGGGGAAGAAAGAATAGTGCTGCTTAGAGCACCTTCTTCTTGATATATGACATATATATGGCATCTTTTTTGGGGGAGGAGATGCTGGGAATTAAACTCAGGGGCATTCAACCACTGAGCCACATCCCCAGCCCTATTTTGTATTTTATTTAGAGGGTTTCACTGAGATTCTTGGTGCCTTGCTGTTGCTGAGGCTGGCTTTGAACTCATGATCTTCCTGCCTTCTGAGCCACTGGGATTATACGCATGCACCACTGCACCTGGTTGGTGTATAGCATCTTCCTGGAACTCATTTTAAGAGTCTCAAAGAGCTTAGGTGGTCTAAATGTAATATAATGAATTAGAGTATTCTAAATTGTTTGAGCATCTGTATGTGCCTTGGAAGATATTAAGAACCTGAAATTTCAGTGAATTTTGACCCTTAGTCTATATCCTTTAAAAGAATCTGCAGTTCTTTAAAAATGCTGCCTTTAAGCAGAGTGGAGGAAGCATTGTGGTTGAGAAGTACAGGTGTAGATGACAGACACTATTTGGTGTGACTTGTGAGCTAGCATTTATTATCTACATGGTGTAAGGCAAATTGTTTTTATCTCCTTAATCCTCTGTTTCCTCTTCTGTATAATGAAGATCACACATAAATTGTTGTGGGTATTAAATTAGATACAAGTGCATGGAGTGTTTACTGTGTAGGTAGGCTTTATATGATGTTTGTATTAATCAGGATTCTCCAGAGAAACAGAACCAGTAAAATATGTACACAATTGGCTCACATGATTATGGAACCTGGTGAGTCCAAAATCTGCTGATAGGTTGGACTGATAGATTGGAGACCCAGCAAGAGCCAGTGTTGCAGATGAAGCTCCAAAACTGAATTCCTTCTTGCTGAGAGGGTTCATCCTTTTGTACTTTCAAGTTTTAGATTGATTAAATGCACCTACATATGGAGGGCAATCTGATTTACCCAAAAGTCTACCTGTTCAAACATTAACTTATCCAAAAGCCCCTTCACAGAAACATTCAGATCCATGTTTGACTAACCATTTGGGCATTATGGCTCAGTCAAGTTGATGCAGAAAATTAACCATCACAGTGTTTATGTAATTAGTTAATTCAACTCTCATCAATTCATTTGAATTAGAATTGTTTCCCCAGATTTACACTGAGGCTTAAGTAAATGAAGTAACAATTACAAGACTGAAATTTGAACTCAGATTTATCTGATTACAAAGACCAGCTCTTAAGAATTCAATTAAACTGTATCCTAGCATAGTGCCTGTTGCACAGTAGATAATCAATTAAGTTTAGCTCCCAGTTCGTGCTGTTTGGAGTGCTGGTTTCAACTTCTGTTTCCATGACTAAGACAAGGGCAAATGAACCACTAGGTCCAATTCTTCTGCTCTTGAATTCTCAATGCATACTCAAAGTGTACGGTGTACAATGCACAATGCACAACGATTGCTCAGTAAATTGATGTTTGAATGCAGTTGGAAATACTATTTTGAACATTGTACTCATCATATTAGATGGTATTTTTCTTGAATGATGATTTTGTATAAAGTGGCAGAAGCTAGAAAGAAAACAAAGCCAGATATGTCTTGGATCCTGCCCTCCAAAGTTTTGGTTTTATATTAGAGGTGAGAAATTCATCCAGTCATTCTTCATTCAATAAGTATGCATTTATTTTCTAGCTGTGCCAGGCTGGGAATACACTAGTGAATAGAACACACTACATCCTACATTACCATCTAGTTGCTGCTGAACAAATTGACACAAATGTAAAACAATACAGTTTTCTTTTGTTTTTGTTGTTGTTTTACTTTACAGTTATAGAGCAGAATTTTCAAAGGGCCAAATCAAGATGTTGGCAGAACTGGTTCCTTATGGAGATTCTAGGGGAAACTGTTCTTTGCCTCTTCCACCTTCTAGAGACTACCTGCATTTGTTGACTTGCAGTCCCACATCATATGGCATTTTCTTCCTCTGTTTCCTCTACTGAATCATCTCCTGCCTTCCTCTTGTAATGACCCTTGTGATTACATCAAGTGCATGTAGTTCAGCCAGGGTAATCCCCATATCTCGACAGCCTAATTTAACCACCTGTGAGGTGGTGAGGGTTGAGGCATGGACATCTTGGGAGGAAACTGTATTCAACCTCCTATGGATTCCCTACAGACAGTGGAAACAGATACTAAGACAATTTGTGTGCAATATGAGATTATGTGCATCTGTATTATGTTCAGTAAAATAAAATAAATCATGACAGAGGGATAGAGAAGGAATGAGAGGCAGGAGTTTCTCTTGGAGAGCTTGGTCAGGGAAGGCCTGTCTGATGATGTGACATTGGACAAATGAAGTAATGGAGGGTGCAGGATGGATGTATCATCTGAGAGAGTCATGGAGCCTTGATGACAGGCACAGAGACTTAGAGGACAATGGGGAGGTACATATCAAGCAGAAGATGTCAAAAAATGGTTCATAGAAGAGGTGGCTTTGAGAAACACTAGCAACAGGCACTTCTCAGACATGTGGGTGGGCTTGTACTGAAAAATACAAAACAATGTTTATCATTGTGATTATATTTGATTGGCAAATAATATTTGCATGCATTTATATGGTACAAAGTGATGTTTCAATATATGTGTTTCCAATGTGATGTGATTAAGCAAATTAATTAACATATCCTTTGCCATATTCAGATATCTGCCATTTTTTATCGGGAGACCTTTGAAACTTACTGTGTTATTTTGAAATATATAATACATTATTATTGACTGGAGTCGCCCTCCTGTGCAAGAGATTTCAAAACTGGTCCTCCTGTCTCTCAAATTTTGACCAAAAACTCTCATCCCCAAACTCTTCTAACCATCATTCTACTCTCTATTTCTATGAACTCAACTTTATTAGATTCCACGTATGAGTGACAAGATGCAGTATATGTCTTTCTGTGTCCAACCTATTTTACTGAACATAATGTACTTCAGGTTTGTCTGGGTTGTGCAAATGATGGGGCTATTCCCTTTTGAAGGATAATTAGCATTCCATTGCATCTTCTTTACACATTCATCTGTTGATGTATACTTTAGTTTCTCTTTGTCACCAATAAGTCCCAGGACCCTAATCCCTTCTACCTTGTCTTCTCTTCCTGTGTGTGCCCAGTTTTTAGGTTTGGCTATAATCTCCAGTCATCTTTGCTCATATATGACTGCCCAACTTTGTTCTTGGGAATTTGAGCACTGAAGGGTCCTCTAAATATTATCCCCTGATTGAGGTCTTATCATAGAGCAACAGCTTACCACCTGGAGCTGAGGACATCCCCCCGGCTAGATTCTCTGCTATGGAACTCCATGCTGGTGGTGTCATTCTTGGTTCCCATCAGTTGTCTACTTATTACTCAGACAAATATGCACAAGCTCCACTTTCGTACGGGGTACCCCAGAGACTGACCAGAATATGTTTAGGGCCAAGAGAAGCACCACCTCTACCAGAAAAAGGAGAAAGAGCTCAGTTTTAATTGATATATACAAAATTTTGCAATTAAAATGTCTAGAAAAAAAAGTAGTTTTAATTAAGCTAACAGACAAATTTAATGTCATTTTGAAAAAATCAATGTTCCTTGATGTGCTTATGGAGAAGGGAGTGCCATCACCTTTTATCCTCTGTGGGACTTAAGGTGGCCCCAGCCCTACCCATCTGGGCTCAGTTTGGAGCTGGCTGCCTTCCCCTAGTGTCCCTCCTGCCTGCGTGGCCTAGCCATATGTCAGGTGCTAGCTTCATTCTCCTGCCCTCCCCCACACATATTCCTACTAAAAATTGCTTCCTACCTGGGTCTCCAGTTTTTTTTTTTTTTTTTTTTTTTTTTAATGTACTTGCTGTTTTTCCTACTTCTCTCAGACTGTGATTAACATCTAGAAAGGCAAAGATCCCTACCAGTAAAGCTTTGAACCATCACCTGGAAATATCCCCAGCTGTTTCCGTGGTGGAACTTAAGAGCATTTAGCTAATTACAGTCCTCAGTAAGAGAATGCTTCCTAATGGAAGCAGCAAGATCTTTTCTGCCTTACAGTGGGAGCTAGTCGCCAACAGATAAACAGGAGTTATGTCACCCCCTCCCCATTTGTGGCCTCATGGCGGGCGGGGGGAGGGCACCCTAAAGTGCCTCCTACACAGGCCCAATGCTATGATGTGTCTTTTGGCAAAGATGCTTTTTCAGAGCTGTGAGAGTAAAAGCACCATAAAATTAGAAGGAAGCGGAGTATAAATTGAATCTGAGTGAGTCCCAGCTTGGCTTCACCTCTGCACCTTGGCTGAAATGGGCTGACTCCTCTGTAACCTCCAGCTGCTTCAGTGGCTGGACTTCCAGGAACCTGACGCTGGGCAGTCAGATGGGCTGGGTTGGCTTGGTGAAGGCAGGTAGGGAGGGACAGAGGCCTTGTTCCAGTGTGTGAGTGCACTGGCCAGTGTGCATGTGTGTAAGTGTACCTGCATGCGTGTGTCTGTGTGTATGGTGGTGGGGCATGTGTCGGTCATTGGCCGGGACCTTCAGGGGTTCAGGGTCCTGGAGCCTGTCTTCTAAAATGTGGCTACCCACTCCTTTTACGAGGCCTTGCTGTTAGCAGGTTTGCCCTCGTTAATTACATAAGAGCAATAAACAGGCATTTAAGCTCTTCCAAGGAAGCATGGGAGATTTTTTGGCTCTAACAAAGCCGTGGTAGTTGGTGGAGTTAATGGCAGGGAGCTGGTGCTTTATGTTTGGGTCAAGGCTCATTTTCAGGTTCAAAGAGATAAGGAGAGGCCTAGGATCATACAGTTTTGTCTCCTCACAGAGTTCACCCACAGGCCTGCTAAATGGTAAGCTCAGCATCTAGGGGCATGACTTCTTTGACTCTTTGATGCAAGGTTTTTGCCTGGTAGTTACTGCTCCCTGAGCCCTTTGCTGAAGGGTTATGTTCACTAGGTCACTCTTCTTCCAGGAGATTCCAGTGCTGGACTGTGGTTTGTAAACTTTGTCCTAAAAATGAGCATTTACACTGCATCAATTATTTAAACCCAGACTTAGAATGTCCTAGATGGGATGAGTTTGGGTATCTCAACAGCCAAACCTGCCTCTTATATGGATCATTCCAACAGACTCATGGGGTTGGGAATTTCCTTGGATTCTCATTTACCCACCTTCAGGTCACCCTGCTGTCAGGCAACCTTCTCAAATGCCAGCTTCACTATCTGATGCCTCTGTTCAGGATCTCTTCCTTGTTTCTTCACTCCTTCTGTTCAAAACCTGGACCCCTGTTAGGCAATTCACACTCATATCCAGGTTGCAGTCCAGCAGGATGTGTGCTTTCTGTGCAGAGATTCTCCCAGGTGCTGGGCTCTCTCCCTACCTTTTGTCTTTCCTCCTCTGTTTTGCTCTTTTCAAAGGTTCCCTGCCCTCTTCCCTTAAACAAGTCCTACCCAAGAGTGCTTGTGGGTCCTGCCTGCTTCAGGAAGGTTTCCCAGAGCGATCCCTGGCTGCACTGAGAACCTGTTCTCTAAGATGCTCTTAGTCCTATTAAATTTATTTGGGCAGTTTCATTCAGTTTTGTGTGTGCTCTGTATCAGTTTTTTTTTTTTGCACAGTTTCATTGGAAGTTCCTAAAGGAATGGGGTCAAGCTTTCAGTTTCTCAATGGGACTGTTTTAAACATAGAAGGGACACCAAATACCACCACAGAAAACCAAAGGGTGCAGTTTTGCCACTTTGTACTTAGGGTGAGTTTGGAAAAATAAGTCCTCACATCTAAAAGATTTCTTACCACAAGTAGAAGAACCCTACACATAAGGGAACTCTAAGTGCATGGCCCACAAACGACAGAGGCAGGAGACAGGTAGCAAACCTCAGATCAGCAAGCTTTCCTTTGTTCTGCAGTGAAGCTGATCGATCGGCCACAGGAGGGTTCATTTTCTGGGTATGGGAGATGGCCCTGGGTTATAGAAGGAGTTTGGGTTTTACAGTTTACGATGAGGGTGGATTAATCATTGGAGACTCCAAACGTGAAGTTTGGACAGTCAGGGACCTAGGTGTGCAGGTTAAAATTTTAATTCAGGAAGGCAGTTGTAAAAAGTTTGAAACTCCTTGTCACTGGGAAAAGCTCACAACTGGGTATTCACTGCTTTTCTTCCTTCCTCTGGGACCCATTGTTAACTAGAGCTTCACAATTTGCTTTTCTCCTTCCAGGACTCATCTGCAATGGAGAAGGGTAAAATTCCAGGGCCCAACATTTTAGTATTTGCCTCCTTTCTTCAGAACCCATTGTGGTTGGGAAGGGGTAAATATTTTCTTTTGGTGGAGATGGTGAACCTGGAAAGAGATGAAAGTTTGTTTTTTCCCTCTAGGTCCATTGTTAAGGTTTGGCGAATTTCCCCTCCCTCTTCCTAAGCCACACTATCCCTCTGTTTTTCTTGGGGAGCTGACTTGTGGGAATATTACTTTCCATAACCCTCAGGAACCACCTTTTCCTGTTCAAGTTCTTCCCTACAAGGCACGATGCCCATATCCTGGTCCACAGCTCTCTTTGACCTTGCTTTTCCCTTCCCCAATTGCAGCAGTCTTTAGAACGATGATGAATTCATCTCTCCCATTCTGGCACATAGTAGGATCATAATTCCCTGCCCATTCAGAGGGATTGTATGATTACTATTTGGATGTCAAAGAATATTTTCAGCCAATCCAAGGTCTAGACTTTGAATTTGCAGGTAGAGAATCATTGCTTCCCAAACATATCCCTCTTGCGAACAAATCAAGGTGCTTCAGAGACATGTTGAATGGCAGAAGTGACAACATTTTAAAAAATATGTGTAGAGATTTTCACAGATATAATCTCTCATGGGCCTTTGTGCTTTTTTAATGTTACTTCACTAATCTCTTCTGAGTTATTATAACCTCCAAATATCCCTTGTCAAATCGGGATCAAGGAAGGTGAATCTTTTCTGAAACAGAGCAGATAGAACTGATTTTATTTTATCTAATATATGTTTTTTTTTCTTTTCTTTTTTTGAGAAATAAGAGTACAGACTTTATCAGGATTTCTGAAATGGATATCTGAAGGACTCATAGAAAGTCAACATCCTTATAGAATTAGCTCATATTTTCTATATTTTTTTTCCTTCTCAGCTTCTTAAAACACCTGCCCATCTTTGTAGTCAGGATCTCTGAGAGATAGTCCAAGAAGAAAAACAAGGAAGAATATGGCTTTGCATCTGAGCTAAGAAGAACAATACTGTGTAATTTTGTTCTTTAGTTGTGGTTAGCCTAGACTTTTCTTTAATTAACAGCCTGGGCTAATGCTATGTTGTTATCTAACAATGTGCCTGGGAAACAAGAGCACTTGTTTTTTCTCACTGTATGATGAGGCCCAGATGTGCTCAAATCAAGACTAAGTGTGAAATCCAATTCCCAAGATGAGATACATGGTTTAGTTAAAAATCTAGTGAACAAGGCAGGAGAAAAGGAAAGAATTGTAACTGTTCCCCAGTTCCCAGTTGTTTTGCTTGGTCGGCCATTGTGGGAGGGACCAGATGGATGCAAAGGACTTACAGTAATTTCCATCCATAGAAGATCCAGCATGGAGAATCCTGTCTGCAGGATGGTTGGTACATTGGTTCCTAGAAAAAAAATTCTGGGCAAGTGTGATTTTTGAAATATTTTTTCCAATGGAAACCAAATGCCATAAAATGTGAAATTTTCAGTGAACTGGTTGGTTCATTTTGCAGAAGCAGTTGGATGATGGGAATTATCCATACCCCTTCTCAATTTGGATGGTGGGTACGTAGGTTAAAGTTATAATTTTATTTTTTAATAAACAATCCCTGGAGAACTGGAGAATAAAAATGGCCAACTTATTTTCTATCATGTGCATGTATGAATATGTAACAATGAATCCCACTGTTCTGTATAATTATAATGTACCAATAAGAAATTTAAAAAAAAAAAGAATCCCTGGAGACAGTGATGCAATGGCCAATTTATAGACGTGAGGGTTTATGTGGTGAGGACCTAAGAGAGTTGCAGCAATGTTGACACATTGACAGACACTCTTTTCTCTCCAACTCAGCATGAGCGAACACACTAAATACAGAGATTATTCAGTTTTACAGGAAAATCATAATGTTGTATGAATACTGAGGGGTGTAACAAGCTTTGGCAGACTGGAAAATTCTTCAAAGTGGATTGCCTGCTAATGAAACTATTAGGGGAAAAACCAAGGAGGCGAGACAAAATGAATGATTTTCTATGTTTCAGGATGACAAAGGAGGCTTGAAGGACTTCATGCTTACACATTTATCTGGGTTGGAGGAGGGAAAAGAGCTGGGATTGGGACCAGAAGACAATGAGGTAAATCTCTGTATGGTCACCTTCAGCTGTGTTACATGAGACAGATAACTCAACTTCTCTGAGGCCAAGTTTCTGGATCAGTGAAGTGACTGCAGAAGGTTGTTGGGACAAACAAATAATATAATTGTTTTGTTTGAAATGTTGTACACTTTGTGAAGAACACCAGATATGTTCATATAATTGACATGCTGTTCTTACATTCCTCCTTAAGATCCGTGTGAAATCAATACCTAAATTGGGTAATTTGAATTTTTTTTTCCAGAAGGAATATGTGTGGTCCTTGTACAATCCAGATTATGTTACTGGATTGTTATACTTTATGCTACAGATGTCGAAGACTCAAGAGCATACTTAACCAATACCAAAGATCAAGTAATCTCTTAGGAAAATTACAAAAGGTACTGGGAACCCAGCAGAGACGTTTTACCCTGTTCTCTGAATGCAATGTGGGTTTCCATATCTGAAAGAAAAAGTGAAGAAGATGTCAAGAAGAGAGAGAGAGAGAGAGATAGAGAGAGAGAGAGAGAGAGAGAGAAAGAGAGAGAGAGATGGTGGAATGAGATGGACATCACTACCCTAAATACTGTATACAGATACGAATGGTGTGACTCTGTACAACCAGAGATATGAAAAATTGTGCTGTATAGGTGTAATATGAATTGTGATGCATTCTGCTGTCATACATAACAAATTAAAATTAAAAAAATAAATTAAAAAAAGAAAGGCGCGTTGGGGAGGGGAGGGAAGGGAACAGAAGAGGGGAAGAGAGGATACAGAGACCCAGAGGACAGAGATGCTTCCCTTGGAAAGTCATATCACACAGGGTAGCACTCCAGTCTGGAATGGGTCACTTCATGCATATGATTAAAGTCTACAAAAGCTTAATGCAAATATGGATTTGTCACCCACGTGCATAAAGCTCCATTTATTTAATATTAGAACAAACAGGCGACTTTAGAGATTGAGAAACTTTGAACAGATCCTTAAAATATGTGCATACACAAAGAGTAGAGCTTTCAGGATCAGGGCTTCAAACTCCTCTCCATTCATTGATCTCCCTT
Source organism: Callospermophilus lateralis (assembly GCF_048772815.1). NCBI lineage: Eukaryota > Metazoa > Chordata > Mammalia > Rodentia > Sciuridae > Callospermophilus > Callospermophilus lateralis. Next base: position 54,169,155 of record NC_135319.1, on the reverse strand, counting down.
GTGTTTATTTTTTCTCATTCAATTCACCCTTCATACTGTGACCCCTGATCATGCAACCCCAGATTCAAATTTTTCTTTTGTGTAGTCTTACCCAAATTATGTAGGTAGCTTTCTCAAACTATTTTATAAAGGGGTGGTATTAGAAGAAGCTGAGGACTATAGTAGAAATAAGACTGTGTCAGCACTTCACTCTAGCCACCAACAGAGCCAATAAGTTGCTTTACAATCTAACTACCCACAGGCAATCCTTGGAGCCAAAGAAAAGTAAAGAGAAATATTGTGTTTCTTCTAGAAGTCAATATTTTCCCACTTTTTCTTCCTTGATATCTCAGTGAATATCAGAGCCAGTTCTGCAGTCATCCTAAGGTTATAACTAATTGCTGTAGAGAGAAAGACTGGGCATTAGATAAATCCAGCAGTTTAGGCTACCCTTGCTCCTGCTCATCTTCTACTTGGGAGGGAGAATGGGTGGCTCCCATTCATGAGGTCATGACAAACCTGTTCTGTTGTTGCCCTTCTGCGAAGATCTCCTCAGGCATTGGGTGACTACAAACCACAAGATAAACTAGGCCAAGAGTTGTCCATAATTCTCTCTTTTAAATTTAAGATTCTGCCTCCTCATATAAATAAGCTCACCAGAAATTTAAATAGGACCACCAGATGACAGCATCTTCTGCATAATAAATTGTCAGCAAGGTCACATGCTTGAAATTTGCTGTGTCACTTTATGGAAGCTCCCTTCCAAGTGAAGCCCCCACCCATGTACAACCATTCTTACCCAAGAAATCAAAGCTGAACTGAATACATCACCTCTCCACAGACCCCCCCCCCGGCCCCCAAATTCTTAAACTATGTAAAAGTACCTTCTATCTTCATGTCTTCCCCTGCGTTACTCTTGTTCCAAATGCTGGACGCTTGGGTTTTCCTGAGACTTGCCCGGAGCTCTGTCATTTGTTCCTTTCCCCAACTTTTGGCTTTCCCCAGTTCTCATGTTCTAGAAGCTCTGAGTAACTTGTACTCCAATGAGGCCCCAAACTCCTGAGTCGCAATCATGCCAACCCTTGCTCCCTGTGGGCCCTCTTCTCATTCTCCTCTGGGAAGTTTCCTTCCTGTAAGTGGCAGAGCCGCCACAGTCAAGGCTGCTGCCCAACTTGAACTTTTCTGCCTGAACTGTATATGGGACTAATGCTGCCATTTCCTGGGGTGAAAATTTTTTATTCTGTTGTTTTTTTTTTAATTTTCTCACCAGTTTCTTTTTTCATTTTTTAAATTATATTTTATTCTGATTTGTTATATAGACAGCAGAATGCATTACAATTTATATTATGAATTCAGAGCACAATTTTTCATATTTCTGGTTTCACACAATTAGAGTCACACCATACAGCTGCTTCCATACACGCACTTAGGGTAATGATGTCCATCTCATTCTACTGCCTTTCCTACACTGGTGCTCCCTCCATTCAGCTCCCTCCCCTTTGCTCTATCTAGAGTTTCTCTAATCATCCCATGCCCCCCCACACCCTGAAATCCCATTATCAATCAGCATCATTATATCAGAGAAAACATTTGGCATTTGGTTTGGGGGGATTGGCTAATTTCACTTAGCATTATATTCTCCAACTCCATCCATTTACCTGAAAATACCATGATTTTATTCTCTTTTAATACTAAATAGTATTTCATTGTGTGTGTGTGTGTGTGTGTGTGTGTGTGTGTGTGTGTGTATCACATTTTCTTTATCCATTCATCTACTGAAGGGCATCTAGGTTGGTTACAGAATTTAGCTGTTTTGAATTGTGCTACTGTAAACATTAATGTGGTTGTGTTCCCATAGTATGCTGTTTTTAAGTCCTTTTGGTATAGACTGTGAAGTAGTATAGCTGGGTGGAATGATGGTTCCATTCCCAGTTTTCCAAGGTATCTCCATACTGCTTTCCATATTGGCTACACCAATTTGCAGTCCCACTAGCAATGTATGAGTGTGCCTTTCCCCCCATATCCTCACCAACACTTATTGGTGTTTGCATTCCTAATAGCTGCCATTCTGACTGGAGTGAGATGAAATCTTAGAGTAGTTTTAATTTGCATTTCTCTAATTGCTAGTGATGTTGCACATTTTTTCATATATTTGTTAATTGATTGCATATCATTATCTGAGAAGTGTCTGTTCAGTTCTTTGGCCCATTCATTGATTGGGTTATTTGTTTTTTGGGTATTAAGATTTTTGAGTTCTTTATATATCCTAGTGATTAGTCCTTTATCTGATGTGTGTGTGGTAAAGATTTTCTCCCAAGATGTAGGCTCTCTATTCACCTCACTGATAGTTTCTTTTGCTGAGAAGAAGCTTTTTACTTTGAATTCATCCCATTTATTGATTCTTGATTTTAATAGGGATGCCCTCTTTCACCACTTCTATTTAACATAGTTTTTGAAACTCTGGCCAGGGGTATTAGATGAAAGAAATTAAAGGGATACAGATAGGAAAAGAAGGACTCAAATTAGCACTATTTGCCAATGATATGATTCTATACCTAGAAGACCCAAAGAGTTCCACCAGAAAACTTCTGAACTAGTAAATGAAGTCAGCAAAGTAGCAGGATATAAAATCAATACCTAGAAATCAAAGGCATTTCTGTACATTAGTAACACATCCTCTGAAAGGGAAATGAGGAAAACTACCTCATTTACAATAGCCTCAAAAACATAAAATACTTGGGAATCAACTTAATGAAAGAGGTGAAAGACCTCTACAATGAAAACTACATAACCCTAAAGGAAGAAATCAAAGAAGACCTTAGAAGATGGAAAGATCTACCTTATTCTTGGATAGGCAGAATTAATAGTATCAAAACGACCACACTACTAAAAGCACTCTACAGACTTAATGCAATTCCAATCAAAATTCCAATGACATTCCTCATAGAAATAGAAAAAGAAGTCACAAAATTCATCTGGAAAAATAAGAGACTCAGAATAGCTAAAGCAATCCAGCAAGAAGAGTGAAGTAGGTGGCATGACTATACCAGAACTTAAACTATACTACAGAGCAATAGTAACAAAAACAGCATGTTATTGGCACCAAAACAGACTGGTAGACCAATGGTACAGAATAGAGGACACAAAGATGAACAACATAACTACAGTTATCTTATATTAGACAAAGTCGCCAAAAACATACATTGGAGAAAAGATAGCCTCTTCAACAAATGGTGCTGGGAAAACTGGAAATCCATATGCAACACAATGAAATTAAACACCTATCTCTCACCATATACAAAACTCAACTCAAAATGGATCAAGGACCTAGGAATTAAATCAGAGATACTGCACCTATTAGAAGAAAAAGTAGGCCCAAACCTCCATCATGTCCGATTAGGCCCGGACTTCCTTAATAAGACTCCTATAGCACAAGAATTGAAATCAAGACTCAATAAATGGGATGGATTCAAACTTTTTTTCTTTTTTTTTTTTTTTAACTTTAAGTGAAAAAGTTTTATTTAGTTCCCATTTTTGAATGCTGATCATTCAACAGCATGGCCTGGACACTAAGCCAGGGCCCCTTTTGGCTGTAACACCTCATTGTGGATGGCAGCATCAGGACCATGTGTCTCTGAAGTTTTCAATATAAAACAAAACCAGTTTCTTTAAACTATTTGTTTTCCTGAATTATTGCTATCTGAGTTCTAAAAGTCCAAGTGATGGTTTCCTGTTCACATACTAAATCTTTAACACTCTCACTTTTTTTCTGAGACTTTTTAAGCTGCTCTAAACAAATTCACCCATTTCTGTTTATTGCTAACTTCTCCTTCATACACTGCTTGGACCTGGGTTTCAAGTCTCTGGAATTCACAACCATCATTCTGTGTTTGCCTTCCATTCACTGAATCAACTTGAAAATACATGGTGTAGGGGTCCTAAAAAGGCTATAGCAAGCTATAGAAATTTCTAGGTTGGTCCTGCCTCAATTCTTTTTCTGGATCTGGATGCACATGTTTTCACAAAAAGTTAAGGGAAAAAAAAATATAGAATAGAAAATTCATCATTTTTTTCCTGCTAATTCTAACATCTGAAAATCCAGATCCAGTAACTCCTATGCATTTGGAATCTGTATTTTGGGACAAAAAGGTGGAAAATAATTTCATATCATCTGTTCCTTAATTTATTTTAAGATACTGGGAAAACTTATAAAAACTGGAGATATTGGGTATATGGAAGAGAAGTTATAGGAGAGTTCTAGAATTACATATAGATGTTTAAGTAGATAGTATGTCTAGGGAAGGCCAGTGGGGTACATTTGAGTCATTATAATTACTTCATCCTGGATTTCTTGGCTAACAGTCACATGTCCATGAAGAATACAACTTCTCAAAACAGCACATGTTCCAGTGCTCCTTCCTGACTGAATATAGACACCTCAGGCACACACCTGAACATAGAGACTCATGCATCTAGTTGCAGCATAGAGCTGAGTACTGTCATTGTAGGTGGTGCTAAGTGGGCCAACATTTCCAGAAGTGTGACCACCTGGACACAGCCATACCTGAAACACTAGAATATAGGTTGCTGGTAGGATTTTTCCTAATGCTCCTGGGACTTTGGAAATGACAAGATAATAAAAGTCAAGAATGTAATAACATTGGTGATATACCCTGGTGTGAGCTAATGTTGTATTTATTGCAGCTGTTTTTCCACTATGGACATTTCAGGGAAGGAGGGACATAGAGGAATAAATCCCTCAAAGTAAATTTTCCTGTTAAGGAATACGCCCTATTGCCAAGCTGGAGATGTTAGTCTTCTTCAAATATGACAGGTCTGAGACAAAGCTAAATACGAACATTAGCCACTTGAATACTAATTAGTAAACTCCCTTATTAAGACTATTGTCTCAGAGTTAACCAAGAGTCAAATAAATTAGAATAATGAAGTAATTGGCTTCCTTGGGTTCTAATCCCAATGTCTTTATAGTCTAGTAAAAAATCGGTCCAAAAACCCAATCACCTCCATGAAATGGGTTCTGTAATGCCTATCATCTTTGAATATTTATATACCTGGTAGAGGAGAAACCAGCAAAGGTAGGTGTAACTTCCTGGCCCAGACTTTTTCCTAAGAAAACAGGAGAGTAGTATTTTTTTTTAAAAAAAGATAGGGTGTTATATGAAAGAGAAAACATGTTGAGTCCTTAGGAATGGTTGTATGGAATGCAGGTCATGAGTGCTAAGAGAATTTGGCAAAATGAAGCTTGATAGTGATTTTGGCAAGATTACTTTCATTTAAATGATAAAGGCAGGAGCCAAGATTATATGGAATGAAGTGTCAATGGGAGGTGAGTAACATAATACACCTAGAAAAGCTGATCATATAGATTGGTGTAAAGGGAATCAGAGAGACGGAGCAGTAGGTTAAAAATGAAGAATTATTTTTTTAATTTAAAATGGAAAATAATAAGAAGATTTGTATGCTCATTAAAATAATGCAGGTAAGATGTAAAGATTGGCAATGTCATCGAGAATGGGTAACTGAGGAAGAATATTCCTGAAAGCAGCTAGAAGTAAAACAACCCAGAGGACAGGTGGAGGAAGTGGTATTTAATAAAAACAAGTAAATTCCATCATTTGCAATAGGATTGAAGAAGAAGAAGGAGGAGGAGGAGGAGGAGGGGGTGATGATGATGATGATGATGATGATGATGATTCAGGTAGTTTTATAAATTTGGTCCCGGAAATTTGCGGGAATTCAAAACCCTGGCTTGTTTTTTTTTTTTTTTTTTAAATAATGTATGAGAAGGATTGTTAGGTAAGAACAAGGATGTGAGAGACAGGAGGTGAGAGAATGTGGGAAAGAGTTACTTTGTACAACAGGAAAGCAAAGGTCATAGAAAAACCTGCTACAGTTGCTAGAGGAGCACTGAGAGCCAATCCAAGGTTTGTGTCCATTAACATAAGGGAGACTCAGTCAGGCTGGATAGAAGATGTCCTTCTGCCAGGATCAGGTACTGAAGCTCACAGACTAGGAAGGTGACCTGGATGGGAAGAAGAAAGGAGAACACTCTGAGAAGCTATGAATAGTAAGGTGAGATTCCTGCCTAGGAAAAGGAGAGGGACTGGGGGTTCTAGGACATGGGGACTTCAGATAAATGGCAAGTCACTAGGAAAATGCTTGTGGCATTCCCCTAGGGAACTGCTCCCAGAGATCTGTGGACCCCAGCATGGCACACAAGCAGTGTCTCTGGAAACAGGTACTACTGACCACAGGAACTTCAAGGTGAGGATCTCAACACTAAGCTATGTGCACAAGGTGTTAATGGTCAGACGAGTTTCTTGTACTCCCTGGTGCCATGTAATGACCCTAGTATCTAAAGCAGCATGTAGTAAAGTTCAATTCTCCATGTTCAGAATTCCATATGGATTAACCAAAATGGAATTTCTTATTTGCCTGAGAGAATGGGTAGAGGAAAAATTAAAATTTTTTACAAATAAGGAAATCTAATAAATCAATTCTGTCTATCTCTCTTTCTGAATTTTGAATCGTCTCTTGTACTGTATGGTGAAAAAGTTAAGTATAACAAGAAGTTATAGCAAAGAATCTTGTTTCCAAGAGGTGATCTAAAAAAGGTGTCTCTGAGAGAGTGACCTTTAAGCTAAGAATTGAGAAATGCATAGGAGTTAACTAACTGAAGAAGGAAAGGGAAGAATAAAAATCTCTGATGAGATAACTTGATGTCTTCTATGATCTTAAAGAAGATTATATTGGATGATTTCTAATGGACAAGTGAAGAGTGTTCTGACATGAAGGAGGTGCACGTAGGGGTTGGATTATGCAGAATTCTTTAATGAGAAGCATGATAAATAATCTCTGGTAGACTCCTGAGAAATATTTGAACAGATACTAGACACAGGTATTCATAGCACAATAGTTCAGTGGAAAGATGATAGTAGTTGTAGAAATGATATAGTGATATAAAGAGGTTGAGTTGGGATCTATTCTGACAATGGAATTGACAGTATTGAATTGAGGATGAAGTTTTCAAGTACAACTCCTTGTTTTCTATGAGGTAATAGATCTATGAGCTTAGATTAAAAAAAATTTTAAGAGAAGCAAATTGGTGTGTGTTTATGTGTGTGTGTTTGTGTGTGTGTGTGTGTACGTGAGCGTGCATGCGTAGTATGTGTGTGTGTTTGTGTTGGGAGGTGGTGAATAGTATAGTTCAATTCTGGACCTTTCAACCTAGACCTGCTGCTTTAGATACATAAATAGATGACAATACCTTGGGGGGTAGGGCATATGGGAAAAGAGGAACACCCAAGATCAAACCCATGGAACTCTAATATTTGAAGACTTGCAGACTGGTGACAAGAACGAGCCAGAACTGAAGACTAAAAAAGGAGAAACCATAGAGAGAATCAGAGGGAAAACAAAGGGATAATTGTAAGACAAGCAAAAGAGAAAGAGTGGCTCAGGAAGAAGTAACTACTTTGTTCTTACAGCATGAAAACATCTGTGGATAAAATATAAATGAATGAATATGTCCTCCTGCCAATTTCTTCACAAAATGTGTGACAGGCTGTAGCTCCCAATCCCTGGTACAGGGTACTATTGGATGTTCTATCAGGGCAAGAAGAGTAATTTATTAGTTTGATTTAGCTGTGATAAGATCACTATTGCCCCTTATGAAGATTATTACACCAGTGGGTGTCTACTGAAGAGAGAATGGGAGGTTAGGAATTAGAAGCAGTTTACAATCAGAGGAAGATAATTAGGGCAGTAGCAAGGAAGAGATTTGGGCCAGGAAAAAAATTTGTTTTGTCCGTATTTTGTAGAAACAGAATAACCCAGAAGGTTGGGGTACCAGATTGAGCAGAATTATCCAGAAAGTTGGGATAGAATGTCTCCTGAGAAAATGAAAGGGGAAGAGGGTCCAAGTAATATGGGGAATTTGTTTTTGAATACGTCTTCCTTTGAAATGGTAGAAAAGAACAGAGTGACTACAAGTGTAGTAGTTTTTTCATCTGATGATAAATTGGGAATATTTGTTTCTGAGAGTTTATATTTTTCATTTTGAAGAAACACAAAAAACTCACCAGCAATGGGGAGTAGGTGGGAGATGGAGAAAAGCAACAGAAATCAGAGATTTAAGAAATTATCCTATATATACCATAATTTTCTTAATTATGTTTCTGCCCTTAGTCATTTAGGAGGTTCCTTGTTTCATGCTATTTTAAAAGATGATACATTGAACATTTCTTTGACAGAAAATGATTCCAGTTCAGGCCATATCATTTGGATATATTCTCAGAGTTAGAGAAAAATGTTCTCTAATTTTTGTTCTTTCTATTCCTTAATGATTTTCAATTTTTAATAAATAATACATTCACTTTAAAAAACTAAATTAGTAGGGAAAAACATATAATGATGCAATTTACTATACACTTAATCCATTTTAAATTATTGAATTAGGGTTAAAAAAAAAGAACCCTTATATTTCCTAAAGTTGAGATACGAAAATCATCAGAAGATTATATAAAGTATGTGTGGCTGTGGGTAGAATAGAGTTTAGGACACATACTTCAGAGACTCAATGTTAGTCTGAAAGAATTTGTAGAAGCAGCAATGTAATCTAATTAATCTTCCTTACATGGATTTTGGATTGATGAAGTTTGGATGAATTCCTCGCATCTTTGGGGACTGCCTTCCCTAATATCATTAAGAGAGCTGTCAGTAAGAAAATTAGAAGGCAGGATTCAGTGACTAATTCTACAAATAATTAGTATTTTCATTTCCACAGGAAATTAATAAATCTAAAAAATGTTTACATTTTTTGCAGACTAAAGCATTCAATCAGGCTTGATGATTTAAACCAATCTATGTGTTCATTAATTAATGAGAAAAACAGATTTTGTGGGTTTTTTTTCCTGCCTACTTGAATCCATTAAGACCTTTAGTCACTCACTGAGCTTACATAGACAGAGCCTTTTCTAAGTGATGTGCTCTGCACTTGGTCATGATAGAAACAGATGGGCAAAATGGATCTTCCCTTCAAGATGCTCACATCTGTGGGTAACAGAGGTGTGCAAACAGAAATCTTCATAGCAGCAGGGTAAGCACAGTGGTAGGAACCAGTAGAAGATATCAGAGGATCCTCAAGGAAGGCGTCCAGGAGAATATGGGCCAGAAATATGCTTGCTGGAGGCAGAGGATGTGTGGGGAGCTTTACCGAGTAGGGAGGAGTTTACCAGTTTACCCGTTGAGGAGTGTCACTGATGCCAGAATGCAGACCAACTTGGGTTTTGTTCTGAGAATACCTCTTTTTACTTGCCTTGAGCACTTTTATCTAGATTTATCTAATGCTTTTCTCACTTCACAGAAAAAATAAGATCTCAGAAAATTCCTGTTCAACGAATTGATGAGTAAGTGATTTGGCCGCCTGATGTTGATGGGCCTTGTATCTTCATCTTCATCAAACAGCACTTCTGGGCTTTAGATCAATATTTCCAACTGTCTCAGAATCATTAAAGCTAAAACAAAACCAACAATCAAACAAAAAAACCAAACTTCTCTCAACCAAGTCTCACTCAGTTACTTGTTTTCTGCCTCTTCAAACATGGGCACTGATGTGTGAGGATGTTTGTTTTTTATTTATTTATTTTTTTAATAATTTTTTTTAGTATTTGGCGGACACAACATCTTTGTTTGTATGTGGTGCTGAGGATCGAACTCAGGCCGCACGCATGCCAGGCGAGCGCGCTACCACTTGAGCCACATCCCCAGCCTTTATTTTTTTTTAATTTGTGATTTTTTTTTAAAAAAATATTTTTTAACTATGTGACAGCAGTGGAAAGCATTCTTATGACACATATAGGGCACAGTGTTTTATATCTCCATATATAAAGTATGTTCACGCCAATTTATGCCTTTATACATGTACTTTGGGTTTTTTTTTGCATTACAATTCTTAATACACATATATACCACAATTTTTGTATCTCTCTATATAAAATATGTTGACATCCAATTCAAGTCTTCATACATGTACTTTGTATAATGATGTTCATCACATTCCACCATCCTTGCTAATCCCCAGCCCTCTCCCTTTCTCTCCTACCCCTCTTCCCTATCTAGAATTCATCTATTCCTCCCATGCTCCCCCTCCCTACCCCACTATGAGCCAACCTCCTTATATCAGAGAAAACATTCAGCATTTGTTTTTGGGGGGATTGGCTGACTTCACTTAACATTATCTTCTCCAATGCCATCCATTTACCTGCAAATGCCATGGTTTTGTTCTTTTTTAATGCTGAGTAAAATCCCATTGTGTATATATGCCACTTTTTTTTTTTATCTATTCCTCTACTGAAGGGCATCTAGTTTGGCTCCACAGTTTAGCTATTGTGAATTGTGCTGCTATAAACTTTGATGTGGCTGTGTCCCTGTAGTATGCTGTTTTTAAGTCCTTTGGGCACAGTCTGAGGAGAGGAATAGCTGGGTCAAATGGTGGTTTCATTTCCAGTTTTCCAAGGAATCTCTGTACTGCTTTCCAAATTAGCTGCACCAATTTGCAGTCCCACCAGCAATGTATGAGTGTACCTTTTTCTCCACATCCTCGCCAACACTTGTTGTTGTTTGTCTTCATAATAGCTGCCATTCTGACTGAAGTGAGATGATATCTTAGAGTGGTTTTGATTTGCATTTCTCTGATTGCTAGAGATGATGAGCATTTTTTCATTTGTTGATTGATTGTATATCCTCTTCTGAGCAGTGTCTTTTCAGGTCCTTAGCCCATTTGTTGAATGGGTTATTATTATTATTATTATTATTATTATTATTATTACTGGTGATTAGTTTTTTGAATTCTTTACATACTCTAGAGATTAGTGCATTATCTGATGTGTGAGGGGTAAAAATTTGCTCCCAGGATGTAGGCTCTCTGTTCACCTCACAGATTGTTTCTTTGGATGAAAAGAAACTTTTTAGTTTGGTTCCATCTGATTTATTGATTCTTGGGCTATAGGAGTCTTATTAAGGACGTTGGGGCCTAATCCCACAGGATGAAGATTAGGGTCTACTTTTTCTTCTATTAGACTCAGAGTCTCTGGTTTAATTCCTAGGTCCTTGATCCATTTTGAGTTAAGTTTTGTGCATAGTGAGAGATAGGGGTTTAATTACATTATATCGCACATGGATTTCCAGTTGTCCCCGCACCATTTGTGAAGATGCTATTTTTTCTCCAGTGCATGTTTTTGGCACCTTTGTCTAATATAAGATTATTGTAATTCTGTGGGTTAGTCTCTGTGTCCTCTATTATGTAACATTAGTCTACCAGCCTGTTTTGGTGCCAATACCATGCTGTTTTTGTTACTATTTCTCTGTAGCATAGTTCAAGGTCTGGTATAGCTATACCACCTGCTTCACTCTTCCTGCTTAGGATTTCTTTAGCTATTCTGGGTGTCTTATTTTTCCAGATGAATTTCATGATTGCCTTTTCTATTTCTATGAGAAATGCCATTGGAATTTTGATTGGAATTGCATTAAATCTGTATAGTGCTTTGGGTACTATCATCATTTTGATAACATTAATTCTGCCTATCCAAGAGCAAGGTAGATCCTTCCATCTTCTAAGGTCTTCTTTGATTTCTTTCTTTAGGGTTCTGTAGTTTTCATTGTATAAGTCTTTCACCTCTTTTGTTAAATTGATTCCCAAGTATCTTATTTTTTTTTTTTTGAAGAAATTGTGAATGAGGTAGTTTTCCTCATTTCCTTCTCAGAGGATTTGTCACTGATATACAGAAATGCCTTTGATTTATGGGTGTTGATTTTATACTCTGCTACTTTGCTGAATTCATTTACTAGTTCTAGAAGTTTTCGGGTGGAGTTTTTTGGGTCTTCTAGGTATAGAAGTCATATCATCAGCAAATAGTGCTAATTTAAGCTCTTCTTTTCTGTAGTGTCTGTTGTGGTATTAATTTGAGTTCTCTCTCTCCTATACATATCCCTTTAATTTCTTTCTTCTGTCTAATTGCTCTGGCCAGTGTTTCAAGAACTATGTTGAATAGAAGTGGTGAAAGGGAGCATCCCGGTCTTGTTCCAGATTTTAGAGAAAATGCCTTCAGTTTTTCTCTGTTTAGAATGATGTTGGCCTAAAGATTAGTGTAGATAGCCTATATGATGTTGATATGTTTCCGTTATCCCTAGTTTTTCTAGTGTTTTGAACATAAAGGGGTGCTGTATATTGTCAAATGCTTTTTTTTTTAAAGAGAGAGAGAGAGAGGGAGAGAGAGAGAGAGAGAGAGAGAGAGAGAGAGAGAGAGAGAGAGAATTTCAATATTTATTTTTCAGTTTTTGGTGGATACAACATCTTTGTTTGCATGTGGTGCTAAGGATGGAACCCAGGCCACACGCATGCCAGGCGAGCACGCTACCGCTTGAGCCAAATCCCCAGCCCCTTGTCAAAAGGTTTTTATGTGTCTATGGAGATGATCATATGATTCTTATCTTTAAGTCTATTGATGTGATGAATTACATTTATTGATTTCCATATGTTGAACCAAACTTGCATCCCTGAGATGAATCCCACTTGATCGTGGTACACAATCTTTTTGATATGTTTTTGTATTCAATTTTTCAGAATTTTATTGAGAATTTTTGCATGTATGTTCATTAAATTAGAGATATTGGTCTAAAATTTTCTTTCTTTGAAATGTCTTCATCTGGTTTTGGAATCAGGATGACTATTGGCCTCATAGAACGAGTTTGGAAGTGCTCCCTCTTTTTCTATTTCCCGAAATAAATTGAAGAGTATTGGTATTAGTTCTTCTTTAAATGTCTTGTAGAACTCAGCTGTGTATCCATCCAGTCCTGGGCTTTTCTTGGTTGGTAATCTTTTGATGGCTTCTTCTATTCCTCACTTAATATTGGTCTGTTTAAGTTGTGAGTCTTCCTGACTCAACCTGGGCAGATCATATGACTTAAGAAATTTGTCGATGTCTTCAATGTCTTCTATTTCGTTGGAGTATAAGTTTTCAAAATAATTTCTAATTATCCTCTGTATTTCTCTATTGTCTTTTGTGATATTGCCTTTTTAATTATGTATGCTGGTAATTTGAGAACTCTCTGTGCTTCTCTTCATTAGTGTGGCTAAGGGTCTATCAATTTTATTTTTTTTCAAAGAACCAACTTTTAGTTTTGTCAATTTTTTGAATTGTTTCTTTTGTTTTGATTTCATTGATTTCAGCTCCAATTTTAATTATTTCTTGCCTATTGCTTTTGCTGCTGATTTGTTCTTCTTTTGTCTAGGGCTTTGATATGTAGTGTGAGGTCATTTATTTGTTGACTTTTTCTTCTTTTAAGGAATGAATTCCATGCAATGAATTTTCCTCTTAGGACTGCTTTCATAGTGTACCAGAGATTTTAATATGTTGTGTCTGTGTTCTCATTTACCTCTAAGAATTTTTTAATCTCCTCCTTGATACCTTCTGTAACCCATTGTTCATTCAGTAGCATATTGTTCAGTCTCCATGTGATGTAGAAATTTATATTTTTTGTCATTGATTTCCAATTTTACTCCATTATGATCAAATAAAATACATGATACTATCAAATAAAATACATGCTAAGAGTTGCTTTGTGGCATAGTATATGGTCTATTTTAGAGAAGGATCCATGTGCTGCTGAGAAGAAAGTGTATCCAATTGATGCTGGTTCAAATAGTCTATATATATGTCAGTTAGGTCTAAGTTATTAATTGTGTTATTGAGCCCTATAGTTTCTTTGTTCAACTGTTGTTTGGAAGATCTATCCAGGTGTGTTAAAATCACCCATGATTATTGTGTTGTGGTCAATTTGACTCTTGAACTTGAGAAGAGTTTGTTTGATGAACATAGCTGCACCATTGTTTGGGGCATATATATTTATGATATATCTTGTTGGTGTATGGTTCCCTTGAGCAGTATGTAATGTCCATCTTTATCCCTTTTGATTAACTTTGGCTTGAAGTCTACTTTGTTTGCTTCTGTAATCCATGTGATTGGTATGATTTTTCCCAACCTTTAAGCTTCAGTCTGTGTATGTCTTTTCCTATCAGATGAGTCTCCTGTAGGCAGCATCTTGTTGGATCTTTTTTAAAAATCCAATCTGCTTGCCTATGTCTTGTGATTGGTGAGTTTAAGCCACTAACATTTAGGGTTATTATTGAGACATGGTTTGTATATCCAGCCACATTTGTTTATTTTTATTATTTAACTTGACTTGGTTTTCCTCTTTGATTAGTTTTTTCCTCAGTGTACTACCTCCCTCTGCTCGTTTTCATTGTTGTTTTTCATTTTCTCTTCATGAAATATTTTGCCAAGGATGTTTTGTAGTGCCAGTTTTCTAGCTATATATTTTTTTATTGGTTGCTCAAAACATTACAAAGCTCATGACATATCATCTTTCATACATTTGATTCAAGTGGGTTATGAACTCCCATTTTTACCCCAAATACAAATTGCAGAATCACATCGGTTACACATCCACATTTTTACATAATGCCATATTAGTGACTGTTGTATTCTGCTACCTTTCCTATCCCCTACTATACCCCCTCCCCTCTCCTCCAATCTTCCCTCTCTACCCCATCTATTGTAATTTAATTCTTTCCCTTGTTTTTTTCCCTTCCCCTCACAACCTCTTATATGTACTTTTGTGTAACAATGAGGGTCTCCTTCCATTTCCATGTAATTTCCCTTCTCTCTCCCTTTCCCTCCCACCACTCATCTCTGTTTAATGTTAATCTTTTCCTCATGCTCTTCCTCCCTGCTCTGTTCTTAGTTTCTCTCCTTATATTAAAGAAGACATTTGGCATTTGTTTTTTAAGGATTGGCTAGCTTCACTTAGCATAATCTGCTCTAATGCCATCCATTTCCCTGCAAATTCCATGATTTTGTCATTTTTTAGTGCTGCGTAATACTACATTGTGTATAAATACCACATTTTTTTTATCCATTCATCTATTGAAGGGCATCTAGGTTGGTTCCACAGTCTAGCTATTGTGAATTGTGCTGCTATGAACATTGATGTGGCAGTATCCCTATAGTACGCTCTTTTAAGGTCCTCAGGGAATAGTCCAAGGAGGGTGATAGCTGGGTCAAATGGTGGTTCCATTCCCAGCTTTCCCAGGAATCTTCATACTGCTTTCCAAATTGGCCGCACCAATTTGCAGTCCCACCAGCAATGTACAAGTGTATCCTTTTCCCCACATCCTCACCAGCACTTATTGTTGTTTGACTTCATAATGGCTGCCAATCTTACTGGAGTGAGATGGTATCTTAGGGTGGTTTTGATTTGCATTTCTCTGACTGCTAGAGATGGTGAGCATTTTTTCATGTACTTGTTGATTGATTGTATGTCCTCCTCTGAGAAATGTCTGTTCAGGTCCTTGGCCCATTTGTTGATTGGGTTATTTGTTATCTTATTGTCTAATTTTTTGAGTTCTTTGTATACTCTGGATATTAGGGTTCTATCTGAAGTGTGAGGAGTAAAGATTTGTTTCTAGGATGTAGGCTCCCTATTTACCTCTCTTATTGTTTCTTTTGCTGAGAAAAAACATTTTAGTTTAAGTAAGTCCCATTTGTTTATTCTTATTATTAACTCTTGGGCTATGGGTGTCCTATTAAGGAATTTGGAGCCCGACCCCACAATATGTATATCAGAGCCAACTTTCTTCTATCAGAAGCAGAGTCTCTGATTAGATATCAAGCTCTTTGATCCATTTTGAGTTAACTTTTGTGCAAGGTGAGAGAAAGGGGTTCAGTTTCATTTTGTTGCATATGGATTTCCAGTTTTCCCAGCACCATTTGTTGAAGATGCTATGCTTCCTCCATTGCATTCTTTTAGCCCCTTTATCAAATATAAGAAAGTTGTAATTTTGTGGATTGGTCTCTGTGTCCTTCATTCTGTACCATTGGTCCACCTGCATGTTTTGGTACCAGTACCATGCTGTTTTTGTTACTATTGCTCTGTAGTACAGTTTGAAATCTGGTATCGCTATACCTCCAGATTCACACTTCCTGCTTAGAATTGCTTTTGCTATTCTGGGTCTTTTGTTTTTCCATATGAATTTCATGATTGGGGGACTTGGGGGTCAGGAGTCCCTCGGCCCCTACAGTCACGTCCCTGGAGAGATTTTTGAGGTTTCCCGGCTGTTTGTATTTGGTGGGGGTGGGAAAACACACCTGCTAAAGTGGATTCCACTGGGAAGGAATTTCATCGGCTGAGCTCCAGTGATGTCACCTCTCTGCTATGGCAGGCCCCAGGCTCCTTGCCGTAGTGTCCGAAGGGATGGGTGGGACTGGCCTGTCTCTGATCTGACCCAATCTTGGTTGGTTTGAGTTCCTGGTTCGCTATTTCATGAAGGCTCGGCTAGAGACCTCTTCCTAGGGTCCCTGCACCGCTCCTGCTGAGTCGCGCCTCTGAGGCTGGTCGCTGAGCAGCGTGGGCAGGTGGCTGCCGATCGCTGAGCCGGTGGCTGGCGGGTCTGGACTTCCACGCTGCGTGGCAGAGATCCACTCGTCTGGGGCAAACTGTCACCTCCAAAAATCCTACTACTTCCGGGCCAGTCTCACTTCAGTGGAATTTTGCTAGAAGTTTCTCAGCAGATAGAATCTAAGCGTATTAATGCGTCTCTCTGACCCCATTATTGAGGAGGTACTGAAAGTGCTGCCTCCCCGCCCACCGCCATGTTGGATCTCCCTAGCTATAATTTTTTTTTAACTTTTGTTTATTGTAGAAGGTTTTTATTTCATCTTCAAACCTGAAGCTTAGTTTTGCTGGATACAAGATTCTTGGTTGACACCCATTATCTTTCAGAGTTTTAAATATGTTGTTCCAGGATCTTCTAGCTTTCCGGGTCTGTGTTGAAAAATCTGCTTTATCCTAATTGGTTTACCCCTATATGTAATCTGATTCCTTTCTCTTGTGGCTTTTAAAATTCTCTCCTTATTCTGTATATTGGGCATTTTCATTATAATGTGCCTTGGTGTGAATCTGTTCTGATTTTGCACATTGGCCGTCCTGTAGGCTTCTTGGATTTGGATTTCCATTACATTCTTTATGTCTGGAAAGTTCTCTGATATTGTATTGAAAAGATTGCTCATTCATTTGGTTTGGACTTCTATGCCTTCCTCTAACTCAATAACTCTTAAATTTGGTCTTTTTATGCTATCCCATATCTCTTGGATGTTCTGCTTGTGGTTTCTTATCATTTTCGCTGTGCTGTCTACATTCTTTTCAAGATGATATACTTTATCTTCATTGCCTGATGTCCTATCTTCTAAGTGGTCTACTCTGTTGGTGATGTTCTCGTTTGAGTTTTTAATTTGATTTATTATTTCTTTCATTTCAAGGATTTCTGTTTTGCTTTTTTGTGTAACCTTTATCTCCCTCTTGAGGTGATCTTTTGCTTCGTGGATTTGTGGATGTAGCTCATTGTCAAAGTGATCTTTCACTGCCTGTATTTGTTCTCTAATTTCTTCTTTGAGATCCCAAAATGTTTTAATTATGTATATCCTGAAATTTTTATCTGTAATTTTTTCTGTTGTAGCTGTCAATTCTTCCAATGATGTGCTGTCTTGAATTGTTTGTGATACTTTCTTCCCTTTTCTTTTCATGGTGCTCATGTTTCTTTCTTTCTAGCTCTGTGGGATTGGTGTCTTATTGGTTTTACCATATCTATATCTATATCTATATCTATCTATATATCTATATATATCTATATATATATAGATATATATCTATATATTTAATATTTATTTTTCAGCTTTAGGTGGACACAATATCTTTATTTTTTTACATTTATTGGTACTGAAGATCGAACCCAGGGCCCTGCATGTTCTAGGTGAGCACTCTACCCCTGAGCCACAACCCCAGCCCCAACCCTATAGATTTGTAGTGCTCTTATGTGGTTCCAAGATTCCCTTCTTTGTGGGGAAGGACAATGTTAACAGATTCTAATATCAACAGTACATCACCTATGAACAAATTATTGTTATTAAGACATTTATAGTTAGTCTCAATGTCCAGAAATGTTGGATTCAATTATTATTTAAAATGTCATCAGTAATTTCATAAAAGGTGTATAGTTTCTTGTGACAAACAGTGAACTTGGGGTCGGTGTAGGATGATATACTAAGGGGAAAAGATGTGAGGGTGTGGGGTTAATATAACTTGGGAAATTTGAAGGAGAACTCTAATGAAGAGGGTTAGTAGCAGGGGAATATACAGGAAGTAACTTAGGGTAGAAAAGTATGTGGGAGGACAGTAGAGTATATAAAAACAAGCACATATATATTTAGAAAATTATAGGATGTTAAAATAGTAAAATTTGGAGGGTGAAAGAAGAAGAAAGAGAAGAAGAAAAAAGGGAAAGAAAGAAAGAGAAAAAAGAGAGAGAATTAAAAAAATAAAAAAAAAATAAAAAAATCAAAAAGGGGAGGTTATGCAATTCCTGTATATTATATTATTCAGGTGACTCAGTTCTCAAAGTTCTATCTCATGTAGAATTCTTGGTTTCACATATGTTGGGGTTGTGAGGGCCAGAGGATAGAAGGGTAGAGGATAAAGAAGGATAAGAAGAAAAAATAAAATACTCTTAGAATTCTGTTTTTTTTTTTTTTTCCTGCTTCCCTTTTTTTCCAGTAGGTGGAGTTGTCTATTTTAAGCTGGAGTCTGTCCTCAGGGTGATGTAGGTAACCAGGGTGAGAAGACTTGAGCCCCCAGTATGGTCTCCCTCTCCTACCTGGAGCTTCCCTGATCCTGGCCCTTCTGTGTTCCTCCAGGTTTTAGACCACTCCCTTCTCTTGCTTATCAGGTCCCAATTAGGGGACCTTTAGCCCTCAGGCCCCAGCCAGGTGCATAGTGCCTTGGTTGCTCTGCTCTCCTGTTCAGCTGAGAGCGGTTTTTGTGCTGGGCACTGTGCCAAGTAATCACAGCCGGGGAGCGGGGAGGGGGAGGAAGTTGGAAACCAGGTACCTGTTCAAATGGAGATTCTTGCTGATAGCCATGCCCACCAAAAAATGGTGAGAAAGGTTTTCCAAGATGGAGTCAGTCTGCTTCCAGCGCTGGGGTGTCCAGTGAGGTGGGGGGAGCTGGGATGGCCTTGTGCTGTGGCTATATTGTAGCTGTGTGGCCTGCATGGGAGCAGAGTGCAGCTGATTAGGGGGTTCTGCTGTGCTGTTTGAGAGCCGTGTGCACTAGAACTGTGGGCTTTGGGTCCAGAGTCTGGAGTCTTACTGAAACACAGAGGCTCTGATTTCTGCACAGGTGATTGCAGCTCTGATGGTTTCTGTGAAAATCTGCTGTATAGGGGTCCTTTCACACACTTTGAGTTGTTGTACTCCATTTAGGTGAGACCTTGTGGAGACACCACCTGACTGCTTTCTTGGTTTAATTCCACAGAGCAGCCAGAAACAGTACCTCCTCTATTCCACCATCTTGGTTCCTCCGTGTGTGGATATTTGTATTGCACTTTAAGACTTAACTGAATAAAATTGCCGATAAATTTGCCCCTGCTGTTAACATGACAACGTAACTAGAACTCTACATTTTCCTTTGTACAGAGTTTCCAGTTTTACTACTATTACTTTTTTTTTTTTTTTGGTACTAGAGATTGAACTCTGAGGCACTCACACTCAACCAGGTTGAGTCATATCTCCAGCCCTATTTTGTATTTTATTTAGAGACAGGGTCTCACTGAGTTTCTTAGGGTCTTTCTAACTTGCTGAGACTGGCTTTGAAGTTTCCATCCTCTTGCCTCAGCTTCCTGAGCAGCTGGGAACTTTCTGGATCTAATTCATCAAGTAAGAGTACTGTGTGTTGATGTGTGGCTGTAGCAGGGATTGTCTCCAGAATTATGAGTGCTTGAAAACTACAACCATGCAAATATGTTATCATATGAGTCTCTTTTTTGTGTTCCCACACTCACTGCACCACTCTAGAGTGGAAAAATGTTTTATTGTACAAAAAAAGACTTAAATTAGATAAAAACTTCAGGAACTCTATGGTAATCAAATTACAGTTTATCATATCTTGGAATTTATACCCTGAGAAATGCATTTTATTGTAACATTGGAAGAAAGGAATTTGAACTTAGAGAAACTTGGACAAGTCATTTAAACATATTCCATCTTACTTTCTCACCTGTACAATTCAGTTGGTAATAATCTATTCCTTTCCCAAGAAAATTCTGAGAATAAAATGGAGAGAAAAGAACTTTGGGAATTACAAAAGATGACGGAGTAAGAATTGTTTGGTTATCACCCACAAAATACACACGCACTACACGCACTACCATCTGCCACCTCACATCTCCTGAAAGTTTGTGTTGATGAAATGCCAAGAGCTAGTGAAAAAAGACAGCATCTTTGTTCCTGGAAATCTAGTTTTCCCACAAATAATAAATATGTGAATTTGGGAACACTTGGTTACCTTTTGATCATAATTATCTTCATTGACAATGGCCTTTTATGTGGGTTTTTGCTTTTGTTTTTCATGTGTGTGTATCTTTCCTTCAAAGAATATATTTGCAGGATTTGAGATTGCATTTGTATGTTGCCATCTCTCATTATCAAAATGGAGTGCCAAAGGCCCCCCGGCTGTAATTTCAAGGGTTACCCTGGGTCCTCGTATGCTCACAATGTTTTGATGATTAATTGACTTGTGCCCCAGTCAAGACCAAAAGGGAGAGAAACAGCCTAGGGTGATGGAGAGCCACTGAATTTGAAGCTGCACTCGAATCCGTCATTTGAGAGGAGATGTGGGGTACCCATATTGCTTGCTGCTGCCGAATGCCACCTCCATGCAACTGAAGTGACAAAAGGGTACTGGTGAGTTGTCAAAATAAAGTGGGCCATTGATTTATAATAAGGAGTCAAACACTGAGGAAATAAGTAAGATAATTGAAAACAAAAAATCTACATGAAGCCCTAGCTGAGGTGGAGGACTGGAGGTTGTAAACATGGTGACTAAGGACTGTTGTGCCTCAAGGCAGAAAAAAATAGAGCTGGCCACCACATTTTCTGTCTGTGTCATCATTTTAGCTTCTTGGTCTGCATTTTTACCTCTAACAGCTGAAAACTTCTGGCCAAAAGACTGTTAGAGGCATCACATGCCTAAGTGATGTTTCGGATTCTGAGTATTTGGAACACTGGGGACCTCATGGTGCAGGGTCTTATTGTTTGAGGACGAGAGAATGACAGGTCCCACTCTTAACAGAAAAGATACCTTCTGTCTCCATAGAAGCTCAATTTTATACATTTTGGACTTAAGTAAGAAATCTTCTTACCAACTAATTTAAGCAATTTATAAAGCATAATAATTTGTACTTGGCAGTACTTGAAGAAAAATGCTTTTTAGTTCTAACTGCTGAATAAGTGACAAGAGATGTTTCCCCTTTCCTGTTTAGGAATCTAAGCCTGGGTTCTTTGCTGAGGAAACCTTGTATTAATTAATTTATTCACTTACTCAACAAACATTTCTCGAGGAGGAACTCTGTACCAGGTGTGCAGAGGTAACTGTGATGAACTCTTTCTGCCTTTATGGAGCTTACACTTTGATTTAGGTAAGATGAAGATAATCACACAAAGAAGAAAGATCATTCAATGCAGTGATGCATGCTATAAATGTCAATAGAATGTGATAGCAGAAAGGGACAGTTTTAAAACCGGGATTTCCTCTCTGAAAAGGAGCATATAAGCTGAAACCTAGTAGTGCATGGACTTCACATAAAAGTGGACAAAGAGCAGCTCAAATCCTTGGTGCTGTATTTTTTTTTTTTTTAATGTATTAGGAGGAAAACGAATAGTGGGGAGCATAGGACAGGTGTATCAACTCAAAGGCAGTGTCAAGAACATAGATGGCTCATCATTTGATTGTTATTTTAAAAATGTTGAGTGTCCCTCCTCATGATTTCAAAATAACTTTACTTTAAGTATGTCGCAGTCTGGCTGGGCACAATTCACGAGCCACTTATCAAGCAGAAATGAACTTTATTTTTAGAACACACACTCCGCAACACAGGAGCTCTTCAGGAATTCCCTCAGAGCCCAACTGCCACCACCGGCTTCCCACAAGCCTCTCAACCCCCGCCCCCCACTCCTCCTGCTCTTGAGGCTGATTGGCTGGGTCGCCTGGGTGGAGCCAAAAGAGTCCCCCAATGAGCAGCACCGTGGTCTGAAAGGGCGGGAAAACAGCCCAATGAGCATCACTGCAGAGGAGCCAATCAGCTGGCAGCTAGAAGTTTGCTGGGGCCCCTTCGGCTGTGGCTCTCAACAGAGTGTCCCTCCTCATGATTTCAAAATAACTAGACTTTAAGTACCATTCAAATCATAAAGAAAAGAGAAGTTAGTGTCTATCAGGTCAAGGCTAATAACTGATGAGGGTGGTAAAAATAAAATGTGGAGTCTCTCATTCAAAAAGCACGAAAAAGAGATATTAATAATAGAAATATATGAAGGCTCTCTTTTAAAATATTTTCACTTATGTTAACACTGCTACAAGAGTAAAGACTTAAATTTGCAAAACAAATAATATTTTGGTGCCATGAATGTACGTAAAGCAATGAAAAATATTTCATGTGCTATCTTAGTTGATCATACTCTTTTTCTGGCTTGCTTTTCTGCAAATTCATTTATTAGATCATCAAAATTTATCCTGAATAGGCCAGGGTTGTGGCTCAGTGGTAGAGTACTTGCCTAACATGCATGAGGCACTGGGTTCAATCCCAGGCACCACGTAAAAATAAAAACAAATAAAATAAATGTATAAAAAATTTTTATCTTGAAAATAAGTTCATCTTAAATCAACATATTTGAATGTAATACCAGTCATTCTTCGCAAATGAAAGATAGCAAATTCATTTTGCTATTTGTTTAATTTTGACAAGGATCTTTCTTTGATATTACTACTGCAGGTGTGGATTTCATAGACTGTGACAACATGGGGAAGATTTCTGAGCAGTTATTGAAAAATATAAATTTTAGTACCTCTTGAATTGGTTCCCATGAAACAATTTTTCTAAAATCAGTTTTGTGTAAGTCAAAATTTTCTTTTAAATGTAAGTTCATACACTGGCATTTTAATGTTTCCTCTGACATTTCCTGTGGAGTACAGAGGTTGAACAAAGAGCTGAAAGTTACTTCATGCTTTCTATATAATTCAAAATGCCTGTTGGTGCAGATTAATGCAGTATCTTCAATTAAAAAGGAAACAAAAATTCATTCTCATTAATAATTGGATCATCCAAAGCTTCATTGGAGAATATTGCTTTTTTTCTGTAAAATTCTATAATCTTTAAATTTAATTTCTATTTGCTTTGCAATATGGCAGTTGTTTTTAGAACTGGAGATTCTAAACTCTTTGAAAAATCCAAATAACTCCTGAGTATGCTTTTATTGCAATGTCCATGCTGACACTTTTATTTTGTAATAACTTACTAACAAAGTTAACGGCCCAAGTACTGGTGTTCCTGTCCTGAAGCTGAGGGTGGTGAGTTAATATTGGTTCAGAGGATGCAAAGAAGGATGCAGGGGCAGAAGGCAAGTTGGCCTTCCAGAACATTCCAGGCACAGTCCCTTAACCAAGCTCCTCCTCACTCCTGCAGCCTCTGTGCCTGACACATGCTGTTGCTGCAACCGTGTTGTGCCCAGGCCCTGCCTGCTGCCTTGGGGACTTGTGCTCTGGGCAGCTGAAGGCACTTGTACTTGGCTGCCAGTCTGATGGCTCTATGCCTGCACTGATCTCCTTTCCTGCTAAACTTGTGCAATCACCTGGCGAATGTGCCATTTATCATCATGCTCCACTATCTCCTTGAACTTCACTTATAAAACAAGTAAATAATAAAAGTATTTTTTTGGAACCACAATAGCAGAGCATTATGTCAAAGGAGAGGAGGGAGAGGAGATGGGAAGGGACCTTCTAAGATCAGGGCCTCCTGACTACACACTCTGGAGTCAGCCCTGGTATCTATGATATGTCTTTTTAAATCAGGAAAGCAAAAATACTCCCGGAAATCCCTAACTTATGCTTTATTATTTGCT
This sequence comes from Callospermophilus lateralis, assembly GCF_048772815.1. Lineage (NCBI taxonomy): Eukaryota > Metazoa > Chordata > Mammalia > Rodentia > Sciuridae > Callospermophilus > Callospermophilus lateralis. The sequence continues at coordinate 54,145,093 of NC_135319.1, read as the reverse complement.
GTTCTGTCACAGGGCCACCTCTTGCTGCAAGGCACTCTGGGAGAGAGATTATTTTGTAGCTACTGTACTGGAGGCAGGCAAGGGAGAAAGGGCTTGGAAATGGGTATTTGTTTATCCAGTCAAGATAAACAAACTAGAGTTGCTACAGACAACCTAAAGACCATCTGTGATAAAGAGGCTGAATTAACAGTGGGACTGGCATCCTGAGATGAAAACACACTTGTGTGTTTGTGTGCTTTAGAATCATGTGCTTGTAAGGCAGAAAAACCAACTGTGGGAAGGGAAAAGTAGTTAGAGCAAAAGGCCAGGTATCATACATCCTTCAAGTCCCTGTGGCTTCCAGGAAGAATGTTTTCCTATCATGTTTATTCATGTCCCTGGCGATTCATTCTTCATTTAAAGTCCAAGGTATAATAATCAAGAGGAGAAACCTAGGACACATGCCTAATTGCTAAATGCAAGCAAGACGCAGAAGGAATATTCTCTTCAGTTTCTATCGTGGAAGATGACCCTCTCTCTTGCCAAACTCTGAATGAGTGATTACATGCAATATCCCTTGCACCATAGCAAATGTTCATTACAGTGCACCCATTTGGCGAACCCTGTTAATTTTTAATTTATTCCCATGTTTATGCACTCTTCCACAAATGCATTCTCGGCTAATGTAAAGTAACTTAAGGCCCCTTGATGATAACTTGCCTCATGCTCCAAGGAAGACAATGCCACCCCCACTTATTTCTTTTTGTTTTATTTGTTTTAATTAGTTACACATGACAGTACAATGATCTTGACATATCATACATTTGAATCAGATGGGATATAATTTCTCATTTTTCTGAGTGTATAGGTTGTAGAATCACATTGGTCATGCAGTCACGTATATATCCACAGCAATAATAATGTCTATTTTATTCTGCTGTCCTTCCCCTTCCCTCCCCTCCCATCACTTCTCTCTACCCAATCTAATGTGACCCAATTCTTCTTTTTTTTCTTCCCTCACATCGTCATTCCTGTATTCTGTATAATGAAGCGTGTCTCCTTCCCTCTTTCATGCAATTTCCATTCTGCCTTTCCCTCCCACCTCTCTTCCCTATACTCAAAAGACCTAAAAACAGCATACTACAGGGACACAGCCACATCAATGATTGTAGCAATACATTTCACAATAGCTAGACTGTGGAGCCAACCTAGATGCCCTTCCATGGATGAATGGATAAAAAAAAAATGTGGCATTTATACACAATGGAATATTACTCAGCACTAAAAAATAACAAGATCATGGCATTTGCATGGAAATGGATGGCATTAGAGCAGATTATGCTAAGTGAAGTTAGCCAATCGCCAAAAAAACAAATGCCGAATGTCTTCTTTGATATAAGGGAGCTGATTCAAAATGGGGTAGGGAGGAAGAGCCTGAGAAGAAAATTATCCCAGTTATTTCTGTAGTATTGAGACCAGGACTTATTTCACTTCTAGTTCTGTGTGTTCCCATATCAAGATAATGCAATCTGGAAGCTAACTTGTAAAATTAAAAACCAGTAATATAACCTGTAAACAGGAGTGGAGTAAAGATGAAAAAATATGAGGGGAAAGTTCTGAACCATAAAAGATGTGACATAGGAAGAAAAATGCCTAAAAATCCTCAATGGAAATGGGACCTTTGGTTATATTCATGTATTCTCTTAACTGCTTCACATTACTCTTCTTCTTTTTTTTCTTTTTCCTTTTCAGAGAGTCTTTCAACTGGTGAAGCTGAAATGATGTGATTGAAATGTTTATTCCTGCAGCATCTGGTCCTTCATGCATCTGGCTAGAGCAATTTTCTGTTAAAGTTTACTGAGGACATGGTACTATGAGGAACCTCCCAAGGAGATTCTTGGACTTTCTGCATTCTTATCAACCATGTTTCTTTTTTCTCATTCATGGTTAGGTTTAACTACCCTTGCTGAAAACAAACATTTTCTTTTTGTACAGTGTTCCAGGGCATGAACAGTCAAAAACTGGCCACGTGTCAATTTCAAATTCTAATTGAACAGAAATAGCTTTATGTTCTCTAGAGGAGCCATTCCTCTCTTGAGTTTCAAAACTTGTAATCAAGCCATGGTACTTGAAGCACAGAAATAGTACGAGTGAGTGGGAAATTAGTTGTGAGAATGAGATATCCCATTCCAAATTCCACCTCTTTTTTCTCCATACAATGATTTGGGATACGGCAGAAAAATCACCATATCACTTTTTTTGTTGTTGGACAACTTACTTACTCTTATACAATTTACTCTTTAGGACAGAGCCCAATCTGCCAAATTATTGTATCCCATCTTATGTCATATCTGAGCCTTCTATAAATTATTCTACTTGGTAAGGAGGTGTGCAATAATGTCAATGGATCCCTGTGAGCTTACAAGAAATGCCTCCCTTATTTAACTGAAAAATGAATCTTTGTTGAAAATGTGATGTTGTGTGTAAAACCATGGCACTGGGTCCAATGGCCTGTGTGATAGCCTGGTCATCTGGGAATCCTGCCTTGTTTTAAGTTCTACTCTAAACTGACAATCTCTATTCTCAGGTAAGCTCATCAAAGCAGTGCACCCAAATGGGTACATGTAGCCATAAATATTAAAATGGGATCACCTAGCACTATAGCACTTTCTCTGTAGCAGAAAACTCAGTGTGTGTGTGTGTGTGTGTGTGTGTGTGTGTGTGTAGACACTTGTCTTGAGGTTTGGAAAGTGTGCTCTGATATGGCCCAGATCACTGGATACTACAGCTCTGGTGATGTGGCCACCCAAACCTTGCACTATTATGTGCTTTGTTTCTCACCCTCGGGCATTAGTGTGTCTTACTATACCATCTAGAATGTCTGCTACTTCCTGCTCCCCAAACCCCTTCACAAGATGTCTTGTAGTGGCAATTATGATGAATTTTCTTCTGTAAGTAAAATTTCCATGATTCTCCACCATGATCTATATGCCCTTAGAGGCTGAGCTGAGTGCCAGGGCAGCCAGGTTTCTGGTTGGATTTGACTCCTTGGGAGTTACTATCTGGAAATTGAAGATTGGGTGAAGTCTGCTGTCTCTCTGTCTCTGTCTCTGCCTCTCTATCTCTGTCCCCCTCTCCAGACCCTAGGCAGTGACCGCCTTCCTGTATTGAAAATCATCACTTCTACAGGGTGCCACCCTCCTCAATTACAGATCTTTTTAGGTCCTGTTAATTTCCTGTGTTTACCCTTCAGATCTGAAGATGATAACTGTTTTCTGCTGTTATCCCCAGGGTACTCCAGCATCTTTCTGTTGTGTCCCGTATCTTGTGGGGACCTTTGTTAACATCCCCACAGGTAAAACATCTTTAATCACTTATGTTGAGTACATTATCAGTTTCTTGCTAGACCTTGAGATATAGAATGAAGGTTATTTTCTGAGCGGTGTTCCGTAACAATTTTGCTAAGGGTAAATTTCTTTAGGTTCAGAAATTAAATCTCAGATCCCAAGAATTACATTGACTTGTTCTGGAAAATAGTCCCCATCTAAAGCAGATGACTAGAATTATAGTCACTACCTGATAATGGTTTTTGTAATCCATTATCATTCCTTAAGAATCTCTTGCAAAGACACCTGCGTTTCCCAAGTTTTAGATGGAGGAGCACACTTCTGCAGGTCCTCAGGGATGAATTCAGATGCTTCTGCTTGTCCCTTGCTCTTTGTGTCAAGAGACCGGCACGAAGGTTTTAGTCGCTCTTGAAGATAATGACTTCCAGTAAGAAGGCTGGAAATGGAATATGTACAGGATCTTATTTGTTATGTAATACAGAATAGTAGAATAGCAAAGTAGACAATTATAGATTACTCTAAATGGTGGAATGTAGTGGAATTAAGGGGTTCAAAGAAAGGGTATTAACCCAGGATCTAGAATCTCCAACATTCTGAAGAAGATGGGTATTACTCTTTTCCCTGTGCACCACTATCTTAGAAAATGGCCACAGGCCCCTTTATGAGGATCTTACAGTAGGATCCACAGTTATTGATGTTGCTAGAAGTCTTTTTTTCAAGGTTATCCAGGTCTGTACTTGTAGATAAATCCTGGCATCTTTGCACTGGCTCAGATGAGGGTTTAGGTGAAGGATTATGACTCTCTTTTGGTTGCCCTGTGTTCACAGGACTTTGCACTTGTCTCTTGCTTTCTCCTGGAGGAACTCAGGGGACAGCCCATTATTTATAATTACCCTCCACAAAGATGATTTCATAGCAGATTATTCTGATCCTTAATGCTGCTTTTCTTGCCCCTATGCTTCCCTGACTCTCACAGCCACTGCCTGGCCTCAGCTCTTTGTAATTTTGCTATTCTCACTGCAATTAAGGAAACTATTTTAGCCTCAGTAGCACCGACCAGTATCTCTGACCTTCAGAGGAAAGCTTAGTTTGGACACGAGATTGCACATGTTAAATCCACTCCAATAACTGTTTCTCCCGGTGTCTCTGGAGTTCTACTTTAATAGTGCATTAAGAAATTGCTGGCATCTGAACTTCATTTAGTGTGGGCCTTTGTTGAACCCATGTTTCAGTTAATCAACCAAGCAACCAATTAGAACTACTCCCTGCTGCTTATGCTAACACATTGAAGCCAGAAATGCTTCCAAGTGCATTATAGATACATTAAATGGAATTAAAAATTACCCTGTCTTTTTTCTTGGACCAGCCCCCTCAAAATCTACTCCTACATATATTTTCAGAATGTTGCAAATATAGGTAAACAAAGCTTTTCGAATTCTTTGGGAGAATAAGCTTCCTTTTTAGGTCTGATGTTGCCATTGGCATGGGGAATGCCAACATCTAACTGTGCCAATTTTGCACACACCAAGGAATCATAGAGAATATGGAATAATAAAATGTAGGTCATATAGAACAACACAATAAAAACAGCCTTACTTGTGAGAATCTTTGCAGGCTCTCTAAAGAGTCCCAGGAATAACAGCATTACATAGGGAGAGCAGGGGAGATCAATTTTAGGGATTACAATCTTCTAGGTCAATTGATACATACCAACTTCCTATTCTGATTCTTATTGTGCCACGATTTCTTAACTAAAATACTAGTTACCATGCAGCAGACCTGGTGAGGTTGTAGACGTAACTGAAATTGTTATTTGCACCCCCTTTTTCAAAATCTTAGTTTTATTTTAGTGATTTCGAACCTGATTGTTACTTTTGAAGTACATACTAGTCTTAAGTTTTAAGTATGTGCCTTGAATTGAGAATTTTATTTTTAGACTTTTCCTCTTATAAGCAAATGAATATTGCAAGTAATAACCATTCCATCTCATAGTCATTTGTTTTTAATCCCTCTCACACTGGTCCATGACTATGGCTATTCAGTCTCCCCAAATTTTGCCTTTACTTGGCAATTTAACTAAAATTATCACAAATTGCAATACAATTATCTATTTCACTAATATCTGCTATCAGGAGACAGAAAACCTTATCCTGTATTCATGTCAGAATTTACATAGTGTTAAGACTAAACAAGGTCAGAAAATCTACCCAGAGTTTGGAATTGGAATTTTAATCTTCCATAAAATGCTTGCAATTAAGAAAGAATTGGCATGGCCTCACGGAGAGGAGACTAGTTTTCCCAGCAGTGGGAAGGTGATAGGGGTTTTGTAATGTCTCTGTGTTTGAGAACCATTTTCCATTCACATGATAGATGTTATCACCTTTGATTGACAGAATGTGGCTGCTGCGGCTAATGCACTGGATACTGAAGGCTGTGTCCTTCAAATCTTGCTGAATGGTATTGGCTCTTGCTTTGCATTAGGGAGATCAGGCAGGAAAAAATCCTGTCTTTCATGATGAGCTTGATAATGAGCTTCTCAGTGGTAACCATGAAAGGCAGAGGACTAGACTCCCTACCACTAATGTATTTCTTTTTGTTGTTGTTGTTGTTTTAGAGATTAATTCTTTTTTATATATGTATTTTATTTTATTAACATCTATTCATTATACATATTAATGGGATTTAGTATGATGATTCCCTATGTGTACATAGTGTGCATTTACCAAACTAACCACCTTTTTTTCACCCTCCCCAATCTCTGTTAATCACTATTTCACTTTCAGGTGGATATTTTTTAGCTTCCACATGTGAGAAAGAACATGTGGTATTTGTTGTTCTGCCTCTGGCTTATTTCACTTAACAAAACTTCCTCCAGTTCCATTCATTTTGCTGCAAATTTTAGGATCTCATTCTTCATTATTGCTGAATAAAACTCCATTGTGTATATATACCAGTTTCTTTATCTGTTTGTCTGCTGATGGGTACCTAAGCTGATTCCATATCTTAGCTTGTATGAACAGTACCACAATAAACATGGGCATACAGGTATCTCTTTGTATGTTGATTTCATTTCTTTTGGATACATATCCAGAAATGGGATAGTTGGATCAGATGCCTACCCCTATATTCTGTATTACAGAGAATGTAAAAATATATACGAAATGAAGTAATTAGTTCCCCAAATATGAATAATAACATCAAGTTATGTATCCAAAGATAAATAAAATCCTATAAATTCACTTAATAATTATTTGCTCATTGATTATTTTTTTGCCAATAGAAAGCAAGAAGGGGCAAATTTTAGGAAAAAGAGTTTGCTTGGGTTGATATTGAAATGAGCTCTTCAATTCAGTTTGTGATTAGCTGTAAGAATATAGCATTTCTTGGTGTCAAAACCTATAGCATTTTTTAAAAAGAAAGTATTTTAAGATTCACTGATTCTGCAGTAGGAACCACATAATGCATGCTGGCATATAACATTATGCCAAAATTTAAGACTTATTTAAAACTAATACACATACACGCAATCCAGAGGGATAAAACTAATCCTCTTACTGTATTTTTTAGTTCTATAATTTTTATTTGTTTCCAAAAAATAATTTCCAGTTCTTTTATTGAGATTTTTTCTTTTTCATTTGTTTCAAGAGAATTTATAATTGAAGCATTTTTTCACATGGCAGTTTTAAAATTCTTGTAAAATATTGCATCATCTGATACAAGTTGGTATTGGCATAGATTGAATATCTTTTCTCATTCAAGTTGAGATTTTCCTGGAATTTGTATGATGGGTGATTTTTTTAAATTGTATTTTGGACACCTTGTCTATTATGTTATAAGACTCTAAGCCTTACTTAAATCTTCTGTTTTTGTATAATTTGCAGGTTCTAATAGTGGTTTTTCAGAGCCTAGGTGCTATTATGGTTATCTGGTCCAGGTAGGCTTGGGTAGCTGGTCCCCGTTCTGCTGCCTAAGGTGAAGGAAGGGGTTTTCTCAGGCCAGGCTGCTGGTTATCCTGTTGGGAGAGGTGGTGAAAGTCCTCCACAAATATTGGTTCTGACCCCACTGTTGCCCAGATGTCTCTGGCTGGGTGAAATGCAGCATCTAGGGTCTGTAGTAAGTCCTGCAAGTCTCTTATTGTGGCCTCTTATTGTGGGATTAACTTGTTTGGTTCTGCCTGCTTTAGTATCTTTTGAAGGAAAAGGAGAGTCTTGGGGTCAATGAGGGAGCGTGCTTTTCCTAGCTGCTTATATTTGGTGCTGTTGCCAGTTCGTCGTCTTTGCTGATAGAGTTGAGTTCATCTGTAGTTGTGTCAGTTTAAAACAGACAATAATCAGAAAGTTTCTCCAAAGCCTAATTATGTTTATTTGGGGGTAGTAATGTATTGCCATGGGAATAGCAGAGCACGGTAAATGGAATACATGTGACGTAGTAAACAGTGGTGTATTCAAGGAGGTTGAAGCCAGCAGAAATTTTAAAAGACAAAAATCAAGAGAGCTATATCAGATTTTTTGAGATAATAATATTTGGCCCAAGTGATGAATAGCCAGAAAATTTGCCCAAAGTTAAACAGATAGTTGCTGGACAGATGTCCTTATAGAAGGGCTTTTGGTATAAGGTTGCCGTGGCCTTTAGACTATGCTTCTAGGTGAGTCTTTTGTGATCTTTAATATCAGGCAATCATGCCTAAGAACATTTTCTTCAGAATCTCCTAGCTTTATTTACTTCATTTTGTTTAAGTTAACATAAGCAATTCCAATTGACAGTATTCACATTCCTTTCAAAAGGGACTTGTAGCCAATATTGGGAAGGAAAATGACCCACTTTTACTGTCTTCTGGTGCTAGGTTAGGGGTCATGACACAAAACCTGTGACACCTTGTGCTGTGTGTAGGATGCAAAATCTGGGGGCTGGATGCCTTAATCTCACTTTCTCCTTAAACCACCTTTGGTTTTCTGTTCAGCTGACCCAGGGCTTACAGTGCATTAAGCAGAAAGAAGGACATACAACCATTCATCTGTACCTGCACTCCTGGAGCTGAATTTATTAAAAGGAGAAAATTTATGTAACTCTGCAAGGACATGAAGCTACTAACAACACAGCTAGGACTCAAACCCAGGTTTGTCTAAGCCCAAATCCTGTACTCTTTCTTCTTTATTCAATTGCTAAATTTTAGAGAGATACTAAGGGAAAGCATCCACTATCTAATGCTAAAAAAAAAGTTTCTCCAACCAGTATCCAAGATTCCCATAGAGTTCATTTTATTTAAATGGTACCAATACCTCAAAGCCCCTAATTTGAGTGAAGAAAACATTAAAGAATAGACATGTTTGCTGGTCAGAGAAATGCTATTTACTTGGTCACCATTTGCCAACATAGTCACCCTGTTTTTTTCAAATGCCCCCTTCTGTGATGCTTCAAGTTGTATTGCTCTGCTAGGCAGTTAACACCTTTTAACCCAGATGTCTTCAGGAAGCCCTTGTTTCTCAATAGGACACTGGCAAGAAAATGTCTATTTTTCCCACATCTAACCTTAGGAAAAAGAAAGTTGATTGTCATGAAGTTGTTTAAGATTCTCATTTAGTGATACATAGAGTAACACCAAGACTGTTGTAGGATTGGTTATATAAATAGTCCAGTTGCAGGATTTTTTTCTTTTGAAGTGATAATATATGGGAAAAAAAACAAAGATGCAAGTTATAGCAAGTATAGAAGGACAACCTTCCCCAGAAGAGTCCTTCTCAGTTCCTAGCTTCGTGTATCATGCCATGAAAGGCATGATAAATGGATTAGGATTAAGGCAGCCTTCAAAAACAGTCCTTTGCTAAGGCTCTATTTATCCTGACTTTAAGATCCTTTTATATAACACTATAGGATAAATATCTGACTCTCTGGCAAAAAAAAAAATACTGAAAAGAAACAGAGTTTAAAAGTGAAGACTGTGAACAACGGATGAGTGCTGATGAAAGTAGGACTGAGATAATCCCACACCTTCTGTGAAAATTCTAATCCCCCGTGAAGGAGAGCAGCTATGGATCCTGCTGTGGTATTCTGGGTCCCCCAAACTGACAGAGAGCACTGACTCCCCAGGAATCTCTATTTGGCTATTTTCCCTGAAAGGCAGAGTTAAAATGTCTCAGATAAGAGCACAGAGCACATGGCTGAGGGAGTCCTGACCTTGGCTTTCCCTGGGGAGGCATTTTAGTGCACAGTTTGGCAAGTTCAGGAAGGACTCTAGAATCAGTTGATAAGCAATAGATAAGCAATGTGGGAAGGATGTTCTTCATCTGAATGGAGTTAGGTGTCTCCCACCCATGGCCTGGTTCCTTTGTTTGTATTTAGAAAACATGTAAGAAAATGGCAAAACCATATTTCTGTCCCCTTGGTTTGGAATGCCCCTTCCTTATTTCACTTTCCTAGACAATTTTTTTAATTTTCCAAGTTTCAATATGAATGTTGACTGTTGAGCTCTAGAATCCAGCACTGAGTCTTACTAATTTTTATGTAGAAATCTATACAGAGCAAAGGCTCCACTGGATGCATACAGACCATCTTTGAAGGTCAGCACTGGCCTTCCTGGCCCTGGCCCTCTTAAGCACACACTATCCTTTTCCTTCGAAATGAGATTTCACACTTTCTAAGTGCAGATTTTCATGATCGACTCATTCATATCCAACTCTCTCAGAGTCCATTCTGTTTTTGTCTGTTATATTCTCAAAATAAGACATTGCCTGAAAAATCTCTTGTAACAGAAATAAACAAGCAAACAAATATTTAGTGAATATTGAATCAATACATTTTCAGGTCAAACTGACTTAACTAGCAGATGTTCAACAATAGATCCTTACTGAGTCAACTGCACAGAGACACACCTGAATTAGTAGCCAAGGAACATTAATGGGAGCTCAAGTGAACCAAAGCATTTTTGTGACTGCAGTGGTTCTTGTGTGGACATAAGTTCTTCCCACCTAGTATGGTGGACAAAAGAAAAGGTTAATTGAGTAGTGTATGTGTTTGTGACACTTTAGAAAGACAGCCCTGATGCTTTGCCTTTTTTGGACCCTTCTATCAACAGGACAGGTTTCAAAGGGTGCCTGACAGAAAATGCTGAGGGATTTCAGGTGTCTTCTGGAGGTAGAAGAGGGGGCCAGTTTCTGTACTTTCTGACCTCAGCAGTGACCACTCGCCAGTTAATGGGTTGAGAAATGAAAGGCATGGGTACCCATGTATTATTTAGTCCAGTGGTTCTTGTTCCTTACATTGGGATTTTTTTTCCTAGCAAAAGTTTCCTGACCCTGACTTACCTCTGGATGATGTTGACAGCTATGCTGTGGGGAAGATCATGCTGGCTGAAAACTCATGGTTGTCTGCTGGATCACTGATTGTGGGAATCCCGAAAAACCCCTGGGCTTAGAAGGCATTCTTAGAGGATGTCCTCAACTCTTTCTTCTTTCTGTGCTTGGCTCTCCATGTTGCTTTTTGGGGCATTGGAGTTCTAAACAAAACAAATAATGAGAAAGAGGACTTAAACTTATCTTCTGACTCTCTCTCTCTCTCTCTCTCTCTCTCTCTCTCTCTCTCTATATATATATATATATATATATATATATATATATATATATATAATTTTTTGCCTATTCTAACCCTCTGTTTTTAATTTGATAATACTCATGTTTTAGTGACAAAATGACCTTAGTTTTTTTCTTTCTGATGCACCTTTGTTGTTTCCCATATTTTTATTCTTGGATTGATTTCAATGGGAAGAGAGTTAAGGGATGAAAGGAACAGTTAGATACCTCAAGCAAATTAAGTTGTTTTTAAAACAAGAGTACCCTCTACCTTCTTTTCTGGCTATTACATGAGTGGAATTTATTTTATTTTTTTTTATATTTTGAACTTAACTTTAGAAATGATATCTTGTTCCTTGCCATCCCTGCCTTTTCTTTTCTTTTTTAAGAGCCTTATAGTTATCCATAGTAGTTGGGTTCATCCTGACAAAGTCTTACATGCATGGCCATCCCTACCTTTATAACTTCTAGGAGCCTACATGTTTTTAGTAAAAAATTAGAAAAGTAAGAATTTCCTTATGTTAGCTAATTAGGAACTGATGGATGTAATGAGCAAATATTGCTTGTGATTTTCTTTTAACCAAAAAATATTTACCTCATAACTCGTCCATGTGAATTGAAGGTAATAATATATCTGAAAGTACTTTGTAACTGCAAATTATTGTTTGATAATAGTTTTTCAACAATTACTTCCAAATTAGTAAATGAATGCAATCAATCTTCTGGGAATATTATTTATTTGCCTATTTTCTTTTTAGCAAAAACAACAAAAAAAGTGAGTAATGGTGCACAAGTGTAGAACTACTGGATTAAGAACCCATATAATCTTTTTTTTTATCATAAATCTCAGTGATTATACCAGAGGCTGAAACATTGCCAGACCTTATTAAAATCATGAAGTGGATGAAATTTGTCTTCCCTTACAGCCTCCTTCCCTCATTTAATACCTAGCAAATTCCCTACTGGGGAATTTCTTATCTCCCAGGCAAAATAGATTAGATTTGTTTTGTTTTGTTTTGTTATAGTTTTGTTGTTGTAATCAATAGAAATCAACTCTGTTTGGCTTAAGGAAAATAAGAGATGTTACAGAAAGCATCCTGGAGTGTCAAATTCATCAGAACAGAGCAGGGCGCTCTGAGAACCTCAGCAGAAGTTTGTCAACTTTTTTTTCAGGCCACTGCCATGACTGTGACTTACCTGGTATTACATGGTGTTGATACCTCTTTCAAGTTTCAGGCTTCTGTAAGAAAGAATCCCAAGTCGGCCAGCTTGGTCCAGGGGACAGGCATGGAGCCAGTAGTGGAACAAATTTCTAGGTCTCATCTGTTCCAGAAAAGGTTTCAGCATCCAGATTTGCAGGTCAGCCAGGTGTGGTGGCACACTCCTGTCGTCCCAGCAGCTCAGGAGGCTGAGACAGGAGGACTGTGAGTTCAAAGCCAGCCTCAGCAAAAGTGAGGTGCTAAGCAACTCAGTGAGACCCTGTCTCTAAATAAAATACAAAATAGGGCTGGGATGTGGGCTCAGTGGTTGAGTACCCCTGAGCTCAACTCCCAGTTCACCCCTCCCCACAAAAAAGAGGGTTACAGATTTGCGGGTCAGGTGAATGAGTTTCCCATTCTAAGATCACTCTGAAATGTTAGAGGCAAAGTCACTTGAGATGTCCCCTCACAATAAGTGCCCTTGTCAGAGAATGGGAATGAGCCAGGCAGCCACTTTAAGAGGTAACCATGGAAGACACAGGGTCCACCAAAGTTAACTGATTCCAGTCATGGGTTATATTTGGAAATGTTTCATCATTTTTTAAAATTTGTTCTAATTAGTTATACATGACAGCAGAATATCCTACATCCTGTACAACCAGAAGTGCTTTATCATTTTTTAAAAATACTTTCACATTGAAATTTTCACAAGAAAATCACGCCTCAGAAAGCACTCTAAGTCTGAATTCAGATCAAAAGAGAGCTTTATTTACCTGGCCAGAAACTGTCATCCACTGCAGAGACTCAAGCTCTCTGGGAGGACAGCAGCTTCCTGGTCCATCCAAAGAGAATATAAGCACAAAAACCACAACTCAGTGATTTGCTTATGTAAGCTAGCCAATTATAGAAATTAACACATTAATAAGGGGACCTGTGGGCTCTAGGTAGGACTGGAATTTTCCAGTCAGCAAGAAATTGATAAACAGAAGCAAAAAACAAAAACAAAACCAAAACAAAACAAAAAACCCATTAGCTTTGCATTCAGTTGACCACAGTCCTGGGTTCAAGCAGGTGCTAGACAGTCAGTCACGCCCTGAATTTCGGCAGGGGTGGGTTGGCAGGGCGAGAATCTACTTCTAAGTCAAGTAGACCCACAAGGGCATTCAAACCCAGGATGTAGCTCACCATGGCCACTGCTGCATTCTGAGTAGGGTACAATATGTGGGGTACAAAGTACAGAAAGACAATTTTTTTTTTTTTATAAGAAAACAGCTTTCCTTTCAGTTTTTCAGAAATAGCTCTTGTATCAGTCTTTTTATAGAAGGCAGCAAAATGGAGTCTTAGGCCTGTCTATGACAGTTCTTTCTTTATAATTGTCTTATCTCACTTACCAAAATCTTATATATAATCTATATATTTTTTTACTGATTTATAACCTATAACTTACACTCTTATTGATTGTATTTATCAATTCACACCACAACCAAATAATAAGGTCATCACCAGAGATCAAAGAAAAGTAAATGGCAGTCAAACCACTCTTCTAGATCCAGCAAGGGATTCTCTGGCTAAGAGAGGCATATGTGGTAGAAGAAGAGAAACACAGTCATGAGAAAAATGGAGTTAGATTGCCTTCCCTTGATATTAACAGAGAGACCTCCAGGGTTCTGCTGCTCCGGGAGGTCTGAGGTAAAGCCAAGGAAAAGATGTGCTGCTTGATCCTTGGAAATGAGTCCACCCTAGCCCAAGACACCCAAATGAGAGCATCTCTGCTGGCAGGGAGGACAGTGGTATGGATGAACCCTCCCTGAGTCCTCTGAAACCAGGTTCTATTTCAGGCCCTTTTTTTGTTCAGTCTCCAGAGTTGTCCAGTGAAGTAGTGCACAAATGTGACTTCATCTTTAGCCCAAGGTGGAACTGAAAGGGTGTGTCCAGCTGCTTCCATTGCTCAGGAGACAGGAGACGGTCCCAGAAGACAGGAAACGGTCTCAGCGGTTCTGGAAAAGGCCCTAGCACCCAGATTTTGTGGATCAGGTGAACTAGCTTCCTACTCTAAGATCACTCGGGAATGCTCAGTCATTGCTTTATGAAAATGTGAAATAAATGTAAAGGAGTGCTTCTTCTATTAAATACACACATTTTCCTTTTACTATCTATGTGGCAAGATGGTTATGTTTTCTGAGCATTCCCAGGAATAAAGGAAATGGAAGAATATGCTACAATATTCACATTGAAATAGTAAGATAGCCTCTAGAGATCAATGACATATAGGAAGTATTTCAGAAGATAATTGCAAGTGTTGTGGTAATAAATCTGAGGAACATATTCAGGACTTGTATGCTGAAACTACAAAACATTGAGGAAAGAAATTAAACATAATGTCCATGGATTGGATGATGTAATATATTAAAGATATTAATTTCCCCTAATTGACATATAAGTTTAATGGGGTTCCTATCAAATTCCCAGATGATATTTGAAGATATAGGCAGAATTATTTTAAAATTTATATGGAAGAACTAGAATAAAAAAATTGGGAGGAATCTGTGTATCCAATTGTAAGTCTTGTTATATAGCTACAGTAGTTAACTGATGGCATTGCTAAGTTAGATTATATTGGCATGTTAGACTTTACTGAAATTCAACCCTTTTTATCCATGACATATCATGTTAGGAGGATTCAAAGATAGGCTATAGTGTGGAAGAAAAAATTTGCAAACAAACTATCCAACATAGCCAATAGCATCTAGACTACGTAGAGACCTCTTAAAACTCAACAAAATAAAAAAAAAATCTGATTAGAAAATGGGCAAAATAAACAAAGAGACATTCCATTGAGGAACATATAGATGATATAAGAAAAGATGTTCAATTCACTAACAATTAGGGCAATTACAATTACAACCACAATCTCTGTTTATCTACTAGAAAGCCTAAAACAGCAACGGATTAACTAATATCAAAAGGACAGCTTCAATTGCTGGCAAGGGTGCATAGAGTCTAGACATTCTGTTGGGGATATAAATGGTAGAATTAACCTGGGAAGCAAGTTGGCATTGATTATTTTTTTAATAAAACTAAACATGCAACTTCTATATACTCCAGCATGGGCATCCCTGGGTATTTATGCTAGAAAAAAAAGAAAAACTTACACAAGCATATGGACATGAATGTTTATAGCAGCTTTATTTATTTATCTGTTTCTTTTTAGTTACGGATGACAGTAGAATTCATTCTGATATAACTTTACAAGCATGGAATATATCTTATTCTAGTTAGGACCCTATTCTTATGGGTATACGTGAAGACGGGATTCACTACGGCACATTCATTTAAGAATAAAGAAAAATTGTTTCAGGTTCATTCCACTGTATTTCCTTTTCTTATCCTTATTACTTCCCTTAATTCCCCTTTCTCTAATCTACTGAATATCTATTCTTCCCCTGTCCCCTCTTATTGTGGGTTACCTTCTACTTATCAGTGAAAACATTCCACCTTTGGTTTTGGGAGACTCGCTTATTAGCATGATAGTCTCCAGGTCCGTTTGTTTACTTGCAAATGTCATAAAACCACTCTTCTTTATGGATAAGTAGTATTCCATTGTGTATATATACACCATAATTTTATAATCCATTCAGCTGTTGAAGGGCACCTAAGTTGGTTCTGTAGCTTAGCTATTGTATATTGAGTTTATGACAGCTTTATTCATAATAACCCTCACGTAGATGAAATTCCTGTGTCCTTTAACAGGCCAATGGTTAAACAAACTATGATGCATTCATTACATGGACCACTACTCAGCAATGAAGAGGAGCAAAATATTGAATGACTCTCCAGAGGATTACAATGAGGGAAAAAAAACAGTTCCTGAAGTTTCTATACTGTATAATTCTACTCATATAAAATTCTTTAAATACAAAATTATAGAGTTAGAGAACAGATTAGCGGTTGCCAGAGAATAAAGAGAAGATAGAGAACAAAGGGAAAGGTGAGGAGGGATATTTGTATGATGGAAAGGTTGTATTTTGATTATCAATTTCAATATCCTGGTTATGATATTATACAATAATTTTACAAGTTTTTATTATTGGAGGAATGTTTTAGTCAGCTTCTTCACTACTGTGACCAAAAGACTCACTCGACAAGAAAAATTGGAGGAGGAAAACCTATCTATCTGGGGGCTTGTGGTTTCAGAGGTCTCAGTCCATAGGTAGTCAACTCCATTCCTCAGGGCCTGGGAGGAGGCAGAACACCCCAGCAGAGAAGTGTGGCAGAGGAAATCAGCTGAGAGAGAGAGAGAGAGAGAGAGAGAGAGAGACCAGGACAAAATATAACCCCCAAAGTCATCCAACCAGGGACTTTCCTCTTCTAGCCACACCCTACCTGTCTACAGGTACTACTCAGTTAAATATTAAAATTCACCTTTTTATTAAGTGAATGGTTCCATGACACCCATGACATGTTGTGGAACCATCGCCATCCGTCATCAAATTCTCCATCTTCCCAAACTGAGACTTCATTCAACAATAATTCCCCATTCCCTCAAATACGGAATGCTTTATGAATTTTTATGTCATTCTTGTGTGGGGCCCATGCTTATATCTGTATCATTTCGATTTTGGTATGGGGGTACCAAACTGGGACCCCGAGTCCTTTCCTTTTTGTGGCTGCTTTTCCTACCTATATGTGAGAATATCAGGGTGGTAACACATAGATGTCAACGGATGCCATTCCTGATAGCCTTATGGTTTGTTTAACATTCAGTGGTTAGAAGAGTTAATTGCAATGATTATTTTGCCTTGACACAGTTTCACAAATATTTTGAAGATTAGGTTCATAAAGTGCTTCAAGTGGAAATATCTATCTCCTCTTTCTATCATTTTTCTTTTGTTTGTTGTTGTTATTTGCTGTATGGTTGGGTAACTAGGGATGCTCACTTTATTTATTCTAAAATGTTATGCCAGGATTGAACAGACACAGAGAATTTCTGAAGGAAGTTCTATTCTTTCATAATGCAAGAAATCGACTATTTTCATAAGTTGTTCATGATAATCTTTGTTTTTCCCTTTTTAAATGCATAGGATTCTAAGCCTTCTGTCTTGAAAGCTTTCCTCTATAATTCTTTTAAAAGTAACTTGAACTCTGGAAATATTTAGAAGAACGTATTATACCTAATTTCTTCAGTTTAGTTGGGGATAGGTATTTTTAAACCTAGGCTAGAAATCACAACAAACTCTTCTGAAACATTTTGAGTGCTTAACATTTTACCTTGCTGTGGAAACTGATTGAACTTTGTTTTTAAAATATACTTTAATTTTTTGAAGAGATTCAGATTTACAGAAAAATTGAGAAGATAGTGTTTAGAATTCCTATATATCTAATGTCCAGTTTCTACAATTATTAATATATTAGTATGACACTTTTATTATAATAATAAATCTATGTTAATATTTTAATTCATTATTATTATTATTATTATTATTATTATTAGTAGTAGTAGTAGTAGTAGTAGTAGTAGTAATAGTATTTTGGTACCAGTGATGGAACCTAGAGGTGCTTAAACACTGAGCTACATCACCAGCTCTTTTTATATTTTATTTAGAAACAGTCTCACTGAGTTGCCAAGGGCCTCCAAGTTGCTGAGGTTGGCTTTGAACTTGTGATCCTCCTGCCTCAGCCTCATGAGCTGCTGGGCTTACTGTTCATGGCTTAATACATTATTTTAACCTAGGCCCATAATTCCAAGTTTCTTACTTTGTACCTAATATGTTCTCTCCACCCCAGGATTCAGTATATCACAGTATATTTAGTTATCATGTCCCATTTGGCTCCTCTTAGCTGTGGAGTTTCTCAGACTTTTCTTGTTTTTCATTATCTTGACAGCTTTGCAGATTACTGGTCAGTTACTTAGTAAGATGTCCCACTATTGGACTTCATATGATTTTTTTTCTTTAATGAACACAGACTTTAACTGCCATTTTAATCATACAGGGAGTACTGGCCTGTTATGTTAGTAAAGAAGGTCAATGTAGGCATGGGCTCTGGACTGATTAGTTTACAAATGAAGGCAAATTCTCAGGTAAACTGTTTCCTACCTTAAGGAACTGGCAACCTTGGGAGAAGCAGTTCTTCCCTGGGTCCACAATATACCAGGATGTCAAAGCATCAAAAAATACAGGAAATAAAAACACGATTAGTACACAACCATTACTCCTCTCACTATCTCTGTAGTGGGGCTTTTTCCAGAATGTCATGTCATTGGAATCATGTAGACTTTCCGGATTGTCTTATTTCACTTAGCAATGTGCACTCGAGATCATTCCATGGGTTGATAGCTCATTTATTTAGACTGGCAAATAATATAATATTGTGTGGATGTGCCACTTTTAAAAAATCTATTCAATTGCTAGGCGAGTTCTTGATTACTTCCAGTTTTTGATGATGACAAATAAAGCTGCCATAAACGTTCATGGGCAAGATTTTGTGTGGACATATTCTTTTAAATCAGTTGGGTAAATATCTAGGAGTATAATTTTTGTACCATCTAAGACTATCTTTAGCTTTGTGAGAAACTGCCAATGTCTTCCACAGTGTTTGTACCATTTTTCTTTCCCACCAGCAATGAATGAGTTTCACATCTTTGATGGGAAAATATTTCTTCAGATCTTTTGCCCATTTTTAAGCGAATTTTAAATTTTCTCATTGCTAAATTTTAAGAGTTATTTGTATATTTTAGATACAAGACCTTTATCAGTGACATAGTTTATTAGGGGTGTGTGTGTGTGTGTGTTTGTGTGTGTGTGTGTGTGTGTGTGAGAGAGAGAGAGAGAGAGTGAGAGAGAGAGAGAGAGAGATAGAGAGAGAGAGAAAATGAACCATGAAAGATGGAAGTTAGTGATTAGCTCAGTCTATATCCAAAGGCCTTTGTTTAGCTTTTTCAGTGCTGTGGCTTGACAAGAACTATTAGAGGAGGAAATGCTTATTTGGGGGCTGACAGTTTCACAAATCTCAGTCCATGAATGGCCAGGGTCATTCTATGCTTTGGGGCTAGAGATGAAGCGGAACATCATGGAGGAACATGGAGGAAGGGTGTAGAGGAGGAAACAGTTGAGAACATGGCACAAGGAAAGAGGGAGAGAGCTCCCCAGAGGCACGCCCCCAATGGCCCACTTCCTCTAGCCACACCCTACCTGCCTACAGTAACCACTCAGTTAATTCCTGATCAGTTAATTAACCTGATCACGCTGTGATCAGCTTAAGGATCTCATAACCCAATTATTTCACCTCTAGACTTCCTCCATTGTTTCACACATGAGCTTTGGGGGGACACCTCATATCTAAACCGTAGCAACCTTGGCACCTAGGAAGCTGCTGTGCAAATTCCAGAGTCAAACTGATCAGAGAACCTGGAGTTCTGACTTTTAGGGCAGAAGAAGGTGGGTGCTCCAGCTCCAGAAAAGAGAGCAAATCACCTTTCCTCTATCTTTTTGTTTCATTCTGGTCCTCAACTGATTGGTTGGCTCCAGCTCACATTAGGTAAGGGCAGATCTTTCTTATTCAGTCCCCTGACTCAAAAGCTGACCTCTCTTGGATCCAATCTCATAGATGAACCCCCAGCTATTTGGGTGTCCCTTAACTCAGGTGAGTTGGCACCTATGATTGACATGAGGTTTGCAAATATTTTCCTCCTGTATGTGGCTTGTCTTTTCTTCTTCTAAAAAGTTATTTTTCAAAGAACATAAGTTATTGTTTTAATAAAGTTGAGTTTAGGATTTTCTTCATTTGTGAATTTTTCTCTTGAGTTTCCATCTCACTGCTTACATTATCCATCTGTTTTGGCATGCTGTCTAGCTCTTGTGTTAGATTCCTTAACATATTAATCATAGTTATTTTAGATTGTTTATCTGATAAATCCAAAATCCACACCATATCTGAGTCTGGATTTAATGCTTGCCTTTACTTTTCAGACTGTATTTTCTTGCATTTTAGCCCACTTTTAAATTTTTTGATTGTTCAAATATGGGCAATTTTATTTCTGTGATGTATCTGATATATACAAAACATGTAGAATACATATTTAAAAACATAATCTATTTATTTTATTTATGAGGTAAGCCATTCTTTGTTTTAAACTTCGCAAACTTGGTACAATGCTGTGTGTATTTTTCCAAAGAATTTCCTTAAATATTATGTTTCTAAGATTTATTCTTGTTGACACACAAAGTTTCAATTCATTCATTTTTACACATGTCAGTACACCACTGTGAGTGTGTATGTGCATGTGTGTGTATGAAACTTGGGGTTATTCATGTTTTACTGCTATTACAATAGTTTTATGAACCATTTTGTACAACTCTCTCAGTAAACTTTTTAAAGAAACTACTCTGTTAGTGCATGTGACCCTTCAAGCATATAATATGTCATTCATTTTTTATTCATTTATATGCATTTTTTTCCTGTTCTTCAGACTGAATAATTTGAATTGACCTATTTTGTGTTCGCTGATTCTTTCTTCTGGCTGCTCAAAACTGCTCTTAAACCCCTCTAGAGAATTTTTTAGTTCACTTATTGTATTTTTAAATTCCAGAGTCTGTATTTGGATTCTTTTTTTTATAATTTCAGTCTACTTGTCAGGAATTTCAACTTGATGAGACTTTGTTCACATGTTTTCCTTTAGTCCTTTGACATGTTTTCTTTTAAATCTTTGAACATATTTGAAATAGTTGATTTAGAGTCTTCAGCATCTGGGTTTCCTCAGGAATAGTTCGTAATTTCATTTTTTTCCTGTTTATTCTGCCTACTGCCTCTGTCTTTGAATGCCTTTTAATTTTTGTTGTAATTGACATTTTGATAATGATTTGGTAACTCTGGAAATCAGGTTCTCGTCATTCTTTATAACTAATTGTTACAGTAGTAGTTTGTTTAGTGACATCTCTGAACTAGTTTTGTCAAGTCTATTCTTCATGGCTTGACCACCGCAATTTCTGTCTTGTTAATTGAGTGGCCATCTCATAAAAGACAATTCCTTTTAACACCTGGAACCAAATTAAATATTCACTATTCTTTGCAGGTGAGTCCTATATTTGTGTTGGCATGTGGCCTCCACTTCTCTGACTGTTTTGGCCTTGGTCTTCAAGTCTTGGTCATGCGGAGTCTGAAAGTCAACCAAAGAGGAAAGTATGGGCCTTCCTGGGTATATCTGAGCATGCTTCCAGCTCTAAAGCAGTGACCTTTTGGGTTTTCAGAAAAATGTGAGAATTTTCAAAGTCCTCACTCTTCAAAGCATCTAATTCCCCAAACAATTCCCTCTAAACAATTTAGTTTATTGTTTTCCCAACTGTTATCCCTTGCTCCAGGTACCATGGCTAACACATTTATATATATACATATGAATATGTATATATATAATATTTATATACATATATGTGTGTATATATGTATTTATACATGCTAATGATCCATAGGAAGGTATCTCAGCTGTGGGGAATTTCCAAGTTGGGCACAAAAAAAGAGGAAAGCCCTATGATCTGATTATTCAGGGAGCCACAAGACACACAAAACAAACACAATTCATGGAGAATGACACTCTTTCTGCTTTGTATGGTAACCATATGGGCACCTGCCCTGGGAAAGCAGGCTGCTTGTCAAGGCTGCCACAGAGCTAGGGACTGCGACCAGAGTAAGTTAAAGCTCTACAACATCTTTTACTGAGATTTGAATATTGTTTCTTGATTGTTCATTCCCTTGGGTACAAGGAGTTTTTGAGTGGTTCTGAAATTTTGAAATGCAATGATTATAACAGTATTTTCCAGTCTATTAATTTCTTTTTGTGAAGGAGACAGGCTTTTAGAGTTCCTGACTCCAACATTTTCCTGTCACTCCCGTAGTGATTTTTATTTGCTTTTTAAATAAGTTAATGAGAGAAACTTGTCATATTTTCTTTTATATTTCAAGATTTGTTCTTTTTGGGTTTTGGTCAAGATTTCTTAGTATATTTTTGGGAATATACTTCTAGACACATTTAACATTTAGAATCTGATACTTTTTTATAATCATTATGAAATATTTATTTTTCTCTGGGAAACCTTATAAAGATTTTATACCTTAAATTAAACTTCATCTGTTATTATTGTAATCTTAGCAGCTATCTTTTTGTCAGTGTTTGCCCCAATATCAATTTTCTTTCCAAATTTCCATGCATTTTCTGATAATATAGGCACCAGGAAAGGTACTATAAACTATAAGCAATTTATTATTGGGTTTGATGTGTTTCTTTTCTTTTTCCCTTGCAAAAAAAAAATCATCTTTGTTTTTTTACATGGTGTATTTAGCTCATTTGTTTTCAAGAGGATTTGCAGACATGTGTGGGTTTATATCTTCCATATTACTATTTATTTTCTTTCTTTCCCACTTATTCATTTTTTCCTGCTATTTTGACCTTCCTTGAAATTAAAGTTTTAAATTATTTCTTCATGTCCTATTATTCTGTTCATTACAATTCATTTTACATTACTTTAGTATTTGTATTAAATGTTAATAAATGTTTGACTTATGAATCTTTTTTAATACACATTTCCACTGCTAACTTAAGTCAAATACCTTAAAAAATTTTGTATTATTGTTTTTGTTTATCGTAATCTTCATCATTATTATCATTATTATCATCATGCTCTATTATTATCATTTTATTTAGTGAATACTAACTTAGATTTGCCCATGAATTTACTCTTCTTATTGCTTTACTTTTCTTACATTTTTCAGACTTCATTCTGCATTAATATTCATTCTACCTATAGAAATTCCTTTAGTATTTCCTTATTGCTAATTTTTGGTAATTAATTTTCTTAGTTTTATTTATTTAAATCCACTGTTTAAACTATCCCAAGTCCTATGGATTTCTACATAAATTTTAGAATCATCTGAGTATATCTACACATACTTTTCTTGGTATTTTGGTAGGAATTGCATTCAACTTGTATTTCAGTTTGAGAATTAGCATCTTTATTTTGTTGAATGTTCCACAGATGAATATTTTATATCTTTTCTTTTATTTAGGTCTTTGATTCCTTTCATCAGAATTTTAAAATTTTAATCTTATATGTGTTTTATTTAAAATGTACTGAAGTGATTTTTATTTGTAGTGATTATAAGTGGTCTAATGTTTTGAATTTTGATTTCTAATTATTCACTGTTAGCATGTAGAAGTTTGATTTTTACTGTTTACTTTACTGTAACTTTTTCAAATTCATTAGTTAGCAGAGTTTTCTTTTCATAGATTCCTTATGGATTTTCTAAGTGTATAATCATACCTTCGTAAGTAGGTGAAATATTCTTTCTTAAGTCTGGAAGATGGCGGCGAATAGAGTGCATCACCCCCGTGTACCGCGTCACTGCGCAGGTGAATAACGAGTTAGAACAACCAAAAGCTATCTTATTAGGAATTTCCAGCAAAATTGGGGTGCACCGAAACCTAGAGGAAGGATTTCCATCACCGAGGACCGGTTACTGGGTCTCAACTGCGAGTGAACTGTGCGCCTGGAGATCCAGGCTGATTGATCCGTGGCCCGCCCTGTGGCTAGAGACAGTGGGGCGCCGAGAAGCGGCCAGCAATGCACAGAAACGGCACTGCGGATTCTGTGGAGTCCTGCCAGCTGTGCCCTCACTGAGCTCCCGGCTGAGTTCGGGGTTTGAGACGGGGAAGGAAGTGGTCCAGTTCTGTCCCCCCACACCGGACAGTCCACCAAGGAAGCCAGCGGCCACCATCTTGGAGAGCTGATGTCACCATCGCTAGTTTCCAACAGATCGCAGCAATAGAACAGGTGTGTGTTATTCAGCCCATCTCCCATACAGCGGGGAATTCGCATAAAATCTCTCCTCGGCTTTCCGGGGAAGGGATTATCAAAGTGAGCCTGAATAGAGGCATGGGGAAAGGTAAAGGCACCTGACCTCCAACTCCCCCTCCCATCAGCAGCAAAAACGAAACCTGACTTGCCAGCTCTGGGGGAGGGGCAAGCGGAAGGAATCAAATAATAAGGTGCGGTTCCCAAAAGCCATGCTCCACACCCAGCAAACTGCAGGCCCACAGTATAGTTTGAAATGCCGAGAGGCATCACACTGGGGAAGGCCTGGCTAGCAGGAGAAGCCAGGGGACTAGAGGCCAGGAATAAACCTAAGCTAACAGGTTTTTGAGAGACACAAGGGGGGGCGGAGGAGGGAGCGGCCTCACATGGATTTTATCCTATAGCCAGAGGGCAAAATCTTGCCCCGGATGGCACAGCACCACATACTGGAAGCGAAGAAAATAGAAGCCTAACAGTGTCTTTTTTTTCTTTTTTCATTTTTTTAAATTCTTTAATTTTTTAATTTCAAATTTTTAAAATTTTTTTTTCAATTGTAATTTTTTTTCATTTGTAATTTTTATTTTACTGCATTTTATTATTTTTTTAATCATTTATTTTCTATTCTTTTTTCTTTCTTTTTTCTCTCCCTCTCTCTTTCTCGGTTTGCACCCTTACCTTTTCCCCATCTTTCCTCTTAAGCATGAACACCCAGATTATGTATAACTTACTAAATGCAAATAGATGAATACTATGAATAGGGCTATAGTCCGCCTAAGCCCTTAACTACCCCCAAGTACTCCTGTCTATTCTCTTGTTAATATCCGCCTGCATTTGAGCAACCCCCCAAAGAAGCCAGCATGTACTAACCTCCATACCATCAAATCGCCCAACCTTATCATAAAATCCTAAGTCTAAACCTCAATTCTCTATATGCCATCAAAATCTGAAGGCCTTTAATGAAACTAATGAATTTACCTTAAATCACAATTAAATCCAACATCTCTAAACATTGTCTCCTAACACAAAGGAGAGATAGTGGAACTATAAAAACGAAAACAAATTTAAAGGAGAAAACAGAAACACAGCAGGCAAACAGAGTTGGAAAGTAACTTGAGCACCATGAAAAAACAAGGGAAAAAAGGATTACAAACAATGCAGGACAACTTAAATACACAGGAGAACCTAGAGGCATCAGAAAAATGGACAGAGAAAGAGCTCAAGGCATACCTAACTCAGATGGAACGGAATCTTAGAGAAGACATTAGACAGCAAGTCCGAACAATGAAAGTATATTTTGAAAACGAATTAAATAAGCAAATTCAAATGGCAAAGAACGAGCTCTACCAGGAGATAGAGATTTAAAAAAAAATCAAACAGGAATCCTAGAAATGTACAAAACCATAAACCAAATTAAAAACTCAAACGAGAATATTACAAATAGACTAGATCAAGTAGAAGTCAGAACATCAGATAATGAAAACAAAGTTTATCAACTTGAAAAGAATATAGTCAACACAGAAAGGATGCTTAAAATTCACAAGCAATCTATACAAGAGATATGGGATGTCATAAAAAAAACAAACTTGAGAGTCATTGGGATAGAAGAAGGTATACAGGGATGCCCTCTCTCACCACTTCTATTCAATTTAGTGCTTGAAATACTAGCCAGAGCAATTAGACAGACAAAAGAAATTAAAGGCATAAAAATATGAAAAGAAGAACTTAAATTATCACTATTTGTGGACAATATGATACTATATCTAACAGACCTAAAAGGGTCTACAAAGAAACTACTAGAGCTAATAAGTGAATTCAGCAAAGTGGTAGGATTTAAAATCAACATGCATAAATCAAAGGCATTCCTGTATATCAGCGACAAATCTTCTGAAATGTAAATGAGGAAAACCACCCCATTCACAATATCCTCAAAATAAATAAATAAATAAATAAAATACTTGGGAATCAACCTAAGAAAAGAGGTGAAAGATTTATACAATGAAAACTACAGAACCCTAAAGAGATTTCGAAATAGAAGAAGACCTTAGAAGATGGAAAAATATACCCTGTTCATGGATAGGAAGAACTAGCATCATCAAAATGGCGATATTACCCAAAGTTCTCTATAGGTTTAATGCAATGCCAATCAAAATCCCAACGGCATTTCTTATAGAAATAGATAATCAATCATGAAATTCATATGGAAAAACAAAAGACCCAGAATAGCAAAAGCAATTCTAAGCAGGAAGTGTGAATCTGGAGGTATAGCGATACCAGATTTCAAACTGTACTACAAAGCAATAGTAACAAAAACAGCATGGTACTGGTACCAAAACAGGCGGGTGGACCAATGGTACAGAATAGAGGACACAGAGACCAATTCACAAAATTACAACTTTCTTATATTTGATAAAGGGGCTAAAAGCATGCAATGGAGGAAGAATAGCATCTTCAACAAATGGTGCTGGGAAAACTGGAAATCCATATGCAACAAAATAAAACTGAATCCCTTTCTCTCGCCATGCACAAAAGTTAACTCAAAATGGATCAAAGAGCTTGATATCAAATCAGAGACTCTGCACCTGATAGAAGAAAAAGTTGGCTCCAATCTACATATTGTGGGGTTGGGCTCCAAATTTCTTAATAGGACACCCATAACACAAGAGTTAATAACTAGAATCAACAAATGGGACTTACTCAAACTAAAAAGTTTTTTCTCAGCAAGAGAAACAATAAGAGAGGTAAATAGGGAGCCTACATCCTGGGAACAAATTTTTACTCTTCACACTTCAGATAGATCCCTAATATCCAGAGTATACAAAGAACTCAAAAAATTAAACAATAAGATAACAAATAACCCAATCAACAAATGGGCCAAAGACCTGAACAGACACTTCTCAGAGGAGGACATACAATCAATCAACAAGTATATGAAAAAATGCTCACCATCTCTATCAGTCAGAGAAATGCAAATAAAAACCACCCTATGATACCATCTCACTCCAGTAAGATTAGCAGCCATTATGAAGTCAAACAACAACAAGTGCTGGCGAGGATGTGGGGAAAAGTGTACTCTTGTACATTGCTGGCAGGACTGCAAATTGGTGCGGCCAATTTGGAAAGCAGTATGAAGATTCCTGGGAAAGCTGGGAATGGAACCACCATTTGACCCAGCTATTGTTCTTTTCGGACTATTCCCTGAAGACCTTAAAAGAGCATACTACAGGGATATTGCCATATCGATGTTCATAGCAGCACAATTCACAATAGCTAGACTGTGGAACCAACCCAGATGCCCTTCAATAGATGAATGGATAAAAAAAGAAGTGGCATTTATACACAATGGAGTATTATGCAGCACTAAAAAATGACAAAATCATGGAATTTGCAGGGAAATGGATGGCATTAGAGCAGATTATGCTAAGTGAAGCTAGCCAATCCCTAAAAAATAAATGCCAAATGTCTTCTTTGATATAATGAGAGCATCTAAGAATAGAGCAGGGAGGAAGAGCAGGAGGAAAAGATTAACATTAAACAGAGACATGAGGTGGGAGGGAAAGGGAGAGAAAAGGGAAATTGCACGGAAATGGAAGAAGACCCTCATTGTTATACAAAATTGCACATAAGAGGTTGTGAGGGGGAAGGGAAAAAAACAAGGGAAAGAATTAAATTATAATAGATGGGGTAGAGAGAGAAGATGGGGGGAGGGGAGGGGGGATAGTAGAGGATAGGAAAGGTAGCAGAATACAACAATTACTAATATGGCATTATGTAAAAATGTGGATGTGTAATAGATGCGATTCTGCAATCTGTATTTGGGGTAAAAATGGGAGTTTATAACCCACTTGAATCGAATGTATGAAATATGATATGTCAAGAGTTTTGTAATGTTTTGAACAACTAATAAAAAAGAAAGAAAAGAAATATTCTTTCTTTTCTATCATTGTTCAAGAAAATATTTCCTTTTCTTGTCTTATTATACTATCGAAGAATGCCAGCACTATATTAAATATGAATGGTTACAATAGAAATCTTTGCTTTCTTTCTAATATTCAGTAAAGAACATTTAGTATTTCAACGTTAAGTGTGATGTTGGCTGCAGGTTGTTTTCCATTTTTTATATGCTTTTTGCCAAGTTGAGAAACTTTTCATTATGAACTATTTTGAGGGTCAAATAACTCTTCTGCATCATTTGATGAAATTATGTGATTTTTTTCTCCTTAGAAAGTTAATGTGATTAAATTTTAAAATGTAGATCATACTTTCATCCCTGGGAGGAGGGCTCTCTTGCTTATGGCATAGACATTTTTTACATATTCTTGTTTATTTGGTTTGCCAACATTTTATTGGGGATTTTTGCATCTTCGTCCATGAGGTACATTGATCTTTAAAAAATAATTAAATATTTTTTCATATGAGGATATGGTGACTTTATAAAGTGAGTTGAATTATGTTCCCTCATTCTCTATTTTTTGAAAGTTGTATAGAATTAGTGTTGTTTCTTCTTTAAATATATATTAAAAGTCTTCAGTGAAACCATGTGGTCTTGAAGATTGTCTTTTTGAGAGGTTTTAATTATATATTTAATTTCTTTTTTAGTTCTAGAAGTACTTGCATTATCTACTAGTCTGTAGAATCTGTCATTTCTGTCATTGGTAATTTTTGTATTCTCTCTTTTTATCAGCCTTGCTAGAAATGGATTTCATTCATCTTTTTAAAAATTTGGTTTGATTTATTTTCTCTGTTGTTTTTCTGTTTTTCCATTTTACTAATTTTTATTCTTATCCTTATTATTTTGTTTCTTTTACCAATTTTGGGTTTGCTTTGTTCTTAGTTTTCTTGCTGTCCAGGTGGGAAATTAGAATCTTGTTTGAGGCTTTTCTTATTGTCTTAAATTTCCCTATAAAGCATTCTTATAACTGCACCCAATTTTGATATGTGGTATTTCCACTTCGTTAAATGTTTGTTTATTCCCCTTGAGACTTTCTCTCTGACCCATGGGTTATGTGGAATTGTATTTACTTTCCAAGTGTGCTGAAAATCTTCTCATACCTTTCTATCATTTATTTCTAGTTGGAATCCACTGTGGTCAGAGGACATATTTTGTCTTAATTTCACATTGTTTTCTTGGCAGGGTGATACCAGGGATTGAACTCAGGGGTGCTTAACCACTGAATTACCTCCCCAGAATGTTTTACTTTTCATCTTGAGACAGGGTCTCTTTAAGTGGCTTAGGGCCTCTCTGAGTTGTTGAGGCTTGCTTTGAACTTGTGATCCTCCTCTCAGCTTCCTGAGCCCCTAGGAATGTCAACTACACCTTGTTGATTAGTGGAGTTCAGTTCTTTTCAATTAAAACTGATTTTTTTTTTTTTTAGTGGTTGTATCAACTACTAGGACAGCAGTATTAAAGTCCTCAACTATAATTGTGGACTTACCTACTTCTTATTTTGTTTCTCCTTGTTTTACTTCATATGTTTTGCTGCTCAGCTATTTGGTAGATGCACACATACACATTTAGGATCATTATCTCTTGTAGATAAACTGGCTGCCCTATCATATTGATAATATACCTTTTTGCTCTTGGTAATTTTTCTCTGAAACCTATTTCACCCAGCGTTGCTACGAACACTCCAGTATTCTTGTGATTAGTATTTCCATGAAATATGTTTTTTTTCTATCTTTACCTCTGACATACCTATATCATTGTATTTAAAGTAAGTTTTCTGTAGACAAAGATTAGTTAGGTAACCTTAAAATATTCATTTCTGCAAATCTGTATTAATGGGTATGCATATGCAGTTTGAAATTAATGTACTTATTTTCATGTTTAGATTTAAATCTACCATGCAATTAATTGTTCTCGTGTTCCTTTAGCAAAATCTAGCAATATGTGTATTTAAACTTTTTCCCCCTGGTTCTCCCTCTTTTTGAAGGTGGAGGCCATTTGGGGTCTTAGGCATATCTTATATCACACTTTGTGACCTGAAGCTTTGTTCCTCTGTGACATGCTCACAAAGGCACTAGGACATGTGCATGTGAACATGCCTGTAATCCAGACAACCTCTAAGCCTGCTTATCCCCATGAGCAAATTGTTCCTAGTTTTACTGTGTTCCCTTTCCCTTTTTTACTTTTATTCTTTTCAGGATTAGCAAATATATGACAGTTGGGAGATATATATAAATACTTAATATTTTTTAGTATTCTAGTGTTCTGCCTTGAGACCTCACAATAATACGAAGTATATACTGCTTCATTTACTTCTCCTAACTATTATATAAAGCAGGTAGCAATATTCCTAATTTACAGGTGAGAAAACAGTCTTTAAAATGATTTGCCTCCTGTAGTGAAATATATTTCAGGATCCAGAAGAATTTAGAGAAGGTGTAGAGTAATAGTCTGCCAAGTAGAAGGCAGCATTCAGTATTGGAAACCATAAAAAAATAGAATTTCAGAAGGCCCTGGCATTGGTCATTTAAACTTGTCAGAAAAAAGGGCTAGAAGAGTGAGATTTTTAGTTTCCGATTAAGCTGTTGACTTACCTGGAATGAATGTATCCATCAATCGCATCCCTGCCCCCCATTTCACATTTCTCAGTTTATCTTAACAAAATAGTGTGGCAGAACTTCCAGCTACCCAGAATGCCAAATATTTTATTAACTTCAGGAAAATAGTTTCAATGTATATAACTAACAAAAGATTGGTATCCAGAATCTATAAAGAACTCCTATAAATCATTGTGAAAGTTATAAATAAACAAATTTTTAAGTAGATAAGGGGTGGGAATGGGCAATTCACCAAAGAATTTAAAATTAAAAAAAAATCCCTAAACTTTCCAGGAACAAAGAGGTACAAATTAAAACAATAATAGTATTTCATACCAATCAGCTTTACACAAATCAAGAAGTCTGATAATTCCATGTATTCTTTAGTTTAGAGCAAAATAGGAAAACTCATACACTGGTATTGCAGCATTCTGGGTAGCATTTTGAAAGTATCTAATATTAAACATTTGTATTCCCTAGAACACACTAGCAAAATCACTCCAAAGTATGGTTTTGTTTGTTTGTTTTTTATTTTGCTTTTTGGATTGTAGTACTAGAGATTGATTCCAGGGACATTCTACCACTGGTGTACATCCCTAGCCCTTTTTATGGGTCAGATTCTCACTATAAATTACCCAGCCTAGCCTGGGACTTGTGATCCTCCTGTCCCAGCCTCCTGAATTGCTGGCATTATAGGCATATACCACTGCCCCTGGCCAAAAGTATGTGTCTTAAAGACTGTTAAAGCAGGAACCAAAAGAGTTTGGTTGAAAATGTAATGGATTTTCCTATTTTATATATTCATTCTTATTGGCTGATTTTACCCAGGCTATCAAAGGCAGGTTACTGTTCCAATTCTTCCTCTTTCCTCAATCTGAGACCCTTGTTCTAGGTTTAAATGTCTGGGCAGGCAAGCCAGAAACACAGTAATTGAAACAGCAAGCAATACAGCCAAACCTGCATCTAGGCAATTTTTCTGTTAACTATGTTGAAAGAGAAAATGGCAAATTACTTCAGAAGATGCTTCAGGAACCATTCCCATTCTCTCATGGCACACCATCCATATCACTTGGCAAAGCAGGATATAATATCTATCATTGTAGTAAATACTCTATGATGGCATTGAAAACTTGTACTAAGGCACCATGAAAAACTGGAAATACCAGATATTTTCATGCTACATTAATGTTGAAGGGACTTATGGAAACAAACTAAATTCCACTGAGAGCTCAGGGCTCATCCTGATTTGCTTCACAGACATTTTTAAAAATGCATGGCTTGGCCAAGTGCCTGTGCAGTTTTTGGAATCAGGCATTTCTACATATTTTAACCTTTGAGAAATTTAATCTTTGAAATTCAATTTCTTTGTAAATAAAATGAATCTAAATGGTGGCCATTTTATAGAGCTTTTTGTGAGGAATATGTAAAATTGTAAATGAAAACTTTTAGCAATGTGATTGGCAGACTAAGAACTTGAGCTCAGGGAATGTTAACTGTTCTCCAGTTTCTCTGAGAATAATACCAATGTACAAAGAGTTTAGAGAATAATAGATCAACCAGCAATGTTTCTTTTAAATGTAATGACTTGTCAAATTTGCCTGTAATGTCAAATTTTTCTCAGATTATTTTTTAAGAAATAAATCATTTAGGCACAATTTAAGACCCTGCATCCTGTCTATTCTATTGACCTCCTTTCCTAGAAGTAAATTTTGCTCTGATTTGTCTATCATTCCCATGCATTTTAAAATATTTAATTGAAAAATAAAAATGTATCTATTCATACTTAGACATTTCTATATGTTTCACATGTCTACAGGTAAAAACAAATGAAGTAAATGTAGTGTTTTTTTTAACCTTTACATAAATGAAAATGGTCTATTTTTTATCATTTGAATGAACTTAAAATCTACTTCATATTTTTCTCAAGCAAATAACAAATTGTCTCAGAATAGTATATTAAATAATTCATCATTTTCCATTGATTCATAATGCTATTCTGATCATATATCAGGTGAACTTACAGGCATGTGTTTGATTTTTAATTCCCTTCTGTTCTACAGACAGGTCTCACCATGTATCCCTGGGCTAATTCCACACTTGTCTAAATCACAACAACTTTGTAATAAGCTCCATATTTTGTGAAGCAATTCCTTCTACAATCTTTTAATGATAGTGGCTATTCTTATTTTCTGTTAACAGAATGTGTTCATTTAAACACACATTTTAGATCTTCATTGAAAATTTATGGAATTTTCTGGGCAGAATGGGCATGTTTATAATACTGCATCTTTTAATTCATGTACATTGTGTATTTGGGGGCATTACATCAAGAAGAAATAAAGTGGAACAGTTGTTAAAGGCAGAAAGGTGAGTTTTACACATTACTGCAGTGGAGAGTGTCCAGGGTAAACTGAGCTCAATTTTGGTCATGTAGAGATGACAGGGCGTTGTAGAGGGAAATTAAGGGTCTAGGGAGAAAAAGTCATGGAGACTGGAGTGGAGATAGGGAAGCAAAAAGCTACAATAGCAGGTCCTGATGGTGGGCTGGTCAATGTGATTTGGCCATCTGGGTTTGCTAACTGGGCTTATCAAAGCAAGGCTTCTACCTTCACACAGAGACTGCAAGATAAGAGCTCTGTACTCAGGTGTTGGTTGGAACAAACAGTATCTTCTTTGGCAGCTTTGAGCTATTCCATGGTGAATTTTTGAGAGAGAGCTAAATGTTCAACAGTCTTCACAGAAAATGTGTCAATAGTATCCCACATTAATAAATCAAGAATTGCATGTGCATATATCATGTTGAACAAATTGCCTTTCCTAGACAAACTGAGTTAAGAGCCCCTTATGTGAAATATAAGGTCATGTATGTCAAATAAATGCATTTACATTTTTGTTATTTTCCTGCTCTGTAGATAAGTAGATAGAAGATGCTAGATGGTTAAAAAGAAAAAAAATATATTTATGGAAAAAGCCACTTACAATCTCTTGACAGGTTGAGATATTGAGTTTTTTTTTAACCACACATTTTCATGTTAGTATTTATTGCTTAATTCTCTGCAATGATGTTTTAGAAAGTTGGCATTTCTTTAAATGCCTCTTCAAATTCCCACAAAATTCCTATTTATTATTTTTACAGTGTCATGTATATCAAATTACTTTGTTTTACAAACATAATTTTCATAGTTGTTATATCTCTAACTAAATGGATTTAATGCCTATCACAAATACTTTCAACAAATCTTTTTTTAATGTAAGTTCAATAGCTCCTTGAGTTTTATATTAGCACTTAGTTTGAAGAAGTGTTAATTCAAATTCAACCTAATTCCATGTTATTTAAATTATGTAGGATTAGATATATTTTCATAAAAAGTTACCAAATGTTAATAACCATTTATGAATGTCAGAATTTTAAAAATTATTTTTAATTATCTTTATTTTTCTTTTTACTATCAGGATGTAGTATTCTGTCAAAAAAAGTACACTTCAAAGTCTGATATAATAATACTAGGAGCAATTCAAAAAACATGAAGGAAAGCTAGTATAGAGTGAAGCTTTGATGCATGATAGATTTAAATGTTAGTTTACAGCATCATCTCTTATGTGTAGCATATTTCTGACTCTCATAACTAATAATGATAGTAATTATGGTAATAGCACCACAGTTTATAGAACTTCCTATTTTCTGGTTCCAGAATAAGCATATTCTGATGTCTGGCAGACACATTGCTATCTTATTAAGAGTTCATTTCCATATGATGAAGGCCAATATTCTTTACTTTATCCTGGACTCCTAGATGTGTTAAGTGGATTCTCTCAGAACATCCTCACTTATTTCTGACCTATTCCTATTTATATCAAATTCATACATAGTTTCAAAACCTGGCTTTTGATTATAGTGCATCGTCTCCCCATCTGCTCTACACAACTGCTATCTCCAATTTCCTTTATAGGAACTTTTTTCTCTACTTTTTTTTTCTTTTTTTCTGCTTCACATAACAAACCTTGCTGGTGTTGATCCTCGGTAGCCCAACTCCCTGCAGTAGCCCACCTGCAGACTCTGGCACACTGCAGAAATCTTTTGATAAAGAAGCTTCAGTTTGAGGCCAAGTAAGATACTGGTTAAGTGCCTCATGTTTGAGATAATCTGGCCTTGGTCGCAATCCAAGTTCTGTCTTCCACTGGCATATGATCTAAGAGCCATACTTAAGTCCCTTGGTTCCCTATTTCCTGGTCTGTTTGCTGGAGATCAGTGTTCTCTCAACTTAAGGTTGTTTTAAGGATAAAATGAGATAACTTACATAAAGTACTTTCCATAATGTAGACTATAGGGAAAATGTTCACCAAATGGCTTTTATTTATTATCGAACAGCAAAAGCAAAGTTTTTTTCCCCCCTTAGGAAATTGTAAGTAGGGCACATTCAGAGCTGAAAATTGCTCTTTTCAGACTAATGACTTTAAAATATGCTTTTACTTCTGTGTTCCTGAGGACATAGTGGACGGCACTACCTGTTTGAGTACCTACCACTCTCTTAAATTGCATTTTCCTGCCTGGGAAAGATATTTTAAATTGCCCCATGGGTAATTCTCATTTCTCAGAAATCTGTTTTATTCTGTTTCTGTAAGGCACTTCCTCTTCATCTCCAAACTGTTGGATAAAGAAGATTTCCCATCACAGAAGAACACGAATCAACCACAAATAGGGAGACGCTGTGGATGGTGCATATTTCTTTTGGAAGAATCATTGTTACATATCTGACTCAACACTTATTTCTAGAAGAACAAGTTGTTCAGGAAGGAAATCTATTTCCATAGCTAAAATGGAAGTTTTATTTAAGAAGTGCAATTGGAATAAATCGCGCAAGAGAAAGTGGTTAAAGTGCACAGCTGCTGGTTTCAAATTTAACACTATTTGTGTATGAAAAAGTGGTTGGGAAAGTTTTTCTTTTGCTGCTGGGTAGTCTCAGGGCACGTGAAAGTGTTCTCCATTCCCAGCAA
This sequence comes from Callospermophilus lateralis, assembly GCF_048772815.1. Classification (NCBI taxonomy): domain Eukaryota; kingdom Metazoa; phylum Chordata; class Mammalia; order Rodentia; family Sciuridae; genus Callospermophilus; species Callospermophilus lateralis. Next base: position 54,109,628 of record NC_135319.1, on the reverse strand, counting down.
TGCCTGAGAAGTCATAAAGCTGAGGCTCCTTGGCTTTGGGGAAAAAAGGGAGATTTCTAAGCAACTTGAGTGTTGGTGCCACAAACAAAATATTTAAAAACATCCTTATCCAAGTGAATCTAGAACTCATGGAGTTTGATATCAGATCCAAGGCTGTGTACTCAGGGAGTGTCCTGGATCAAGACCCACAGCCTGGTGCCTCTTGATGCTCTGTGAGGAGTTCCATCATTTCACTGGGCTTCTCTTCACTTTTATGTTTCTCCCTGTCTCACTACCTTATTTGCTAACTAACTCTGCTTCTCTCAGCCTTTTCACATCCTTTCCTTTTTCTCTTTCCTATTTCTGCTTCCATTTTCTACTTTTTATTTTTCTCTTTGCATATCTTAGCGACAATGGTTTATCTCCATGCTTTCTGCAACCTCTTTTTCTTTTCTTCCTCAACCATTTCTCCATACTTTTCTGTTCTTTCTCTACTTCTTCCTAGTCTTCTTCTATTCCTATTTTCTCTTCTTGTCACCAAATGAATGAGGGGTTGAAAATATACTAACCATGGCTGTGCAAACACTTCTTCATGAAACAAACTATGCAGTCAGGGGCAATCTCCTGCTTCCCTGGATTTTCCTGACACTTTATTAATCTCTGCCTTGTCCCTGCTTCCCTAGCAACCCAGCACCTGCCCACTGCCCTATATCACAGTGGAAGCTCTTTGCACAAAAGCATGGTGTCCTTTCCATCATTGTCTTCTCCACAAAGCTTAAGGGCTTGCAAATGGTCTAATATTTACCCAGTTGATATTCCAAATACACATATAAATGGTTACAGTGACAATTTGATGTGTTATCAGAGGTTGCACATTTTGTCTGGGTAATCTCTGGATCGACTGATCTATCTATCATCTATCTATCTATCCATCTATCTATCATCTAAAATTCTACACTCTCTGTAATCTGCTAAAAATATATTAATCTGAAGGATAAATTTCCAAAGGAATGTTGTTTTAGAAAAATACTTATTGTTTAGATATTGCAGGTTTAAAATGGGAATAATCAATGCATTTACCATTGGACCTAAAGGAATGTACTGGATATTGTGTGGATGAGAAGAGAATGAGTCCGGCTGTAGTTGTAGAGACAAGGATGCTTGTTTGGGCTGTGAGGAACTCCCCATGATAAATGTTCTGCAGTCCAATAATTACACCTAACAGACCACCGTGAATCTAGAATCTACTTTACTATTTGATTTCAGGCTTCTAAAGAGGGACTCAATCAATATCTCTCCTCTGCCTCCTTTCCTTTCAAGGTCAAGGGAGAAAATAAATTGGTAGGTCTCCATGATAAGGTTTTAACTTTTATGTGATAAACAAAGAATGTAAAGCTAACCTGGATTTGGAGGATTTTTGTGTGATCTCACCCACAGTAAAAGCTAAAGTCCTTAATATAACCCAAGATGTCTTACATGATATTTGCCTTTCTTCTTTCTTCCCCAAGTCTCACACACATATATGTTTACATGTATACAGATGTGAAAGACTTGAGGAAGATAGACAGGTAGATAGACAGGTAGATAGATGGATGGATGGATGGATCCAGAGATTGCCTAGACACTATGTATACTGTCCTCCACCCTCCCTTCCTCTCTCCATGCCAGTCATTGTTTTCTTCAGTAGGCTAGACATACAGACAAGTCCATTCTCCAGATGTACCTGTAGTTCACTTCCTCTTTAGTTCTATGTGATTAGTTAGAAATCATTTTTTTTTCAGAGATACCTTTCTTCTCCACCTTCTCTATAAACTTCAGCCTCCTTATTTTGTAACCCTTCTTTTTTTTGTAATCCTCCTCTTTTTCTATTTTATGTTTATTATAATTACTCTAACATTATATGCCAATTTCTTCTGGCCCACATAATGGCCCCTCACTTGATTTTGTGCTCTGTTATTACCAACTTAAAATTCTTATAGCTTTGAGGATTTTTTTTTGTTAGTATTGGACCCCCAGATTAAGTAGCCAGTCCTAAGTTTATTTATTCTTTATATTATCGGTCTCTCCTCTAAAATATAAGCTGCTTGAGGGCTATAATTTGCATCTTCATGGAGCATGCTACACATATTTGAAAAACACTTGTATATAAATAAATGAGTGGAGCAATAGGCATGATAGAGGTAACTCAAGTGAATTTCTTGCTTGCCTTTTTATTCCCCACATTTTTTTCTACTCTGACATAAAAATATGTGATGGAAAGGAGATTTGTTTTTTCCATTTAGGCAGCAAAAGGTAACTAAGATTAACAAAATTAAAAAGACCAAACATTGTGAGATCTGAGAAATATAAACTGGAAGTCATTGTATTGCAAAGTGGGTCTCTGAAGGTGCAGGTTCAGGAAGTGCCAATAGAAGACCTAGGAAGAACCCTGGACCTTAAAAGGCCCACAGTCACCGCCGTACACTTCAGGCTAAGAGACTGTTCCCAATTAGCATTAAGTGCAAAGGTGCTGGAAGCCATCCATGTACTGTGCATGAACCAAATAGGCATGGAAGCCTTTGGGTAGGAAAGTCTGGCACTGGGAACTCCCAGCGGCACTCCTGCTGGTGAGATGCCCAAATACATGTGACAGTCTACCTCGCTCTGCCAGGTTCCACACAGCACCTGAGATGGGGTGACCCTCTGGAGCCACATAGCAATATGGCCTCTCAGAGATGGGTGTGTCTTACCAAGATACCAATCAACCTGTTGACTGCAAAACACCACGAAGTAAGACTCCTCCTGATGAAACATTATCCCTACCTTTGATATATCCCCTTAAATAAATGACTGGAGCCATTTTCTCCTTGTCCAGCTCCAACTCCTGTGTGGACTGGGTCTATCAGGTGCTCCATCCCTTAAAACCTATTTTTCCAACTCCACCTCTTATCTCTTCACTAATTACTTCCAACTTTTCTTTTCTCAGGTGGCTCATCCCTTTCTGAGCAGGGAAAATTACCCTGGAGAGGTGTGGGCAGATACAAGGGTATAGAATCGGAGAAGCTTGCAGCGATGGGCCTCCTGGCAAACCTGGAAGGAAGCAACTGCTTTTCTCATTTGCTCTCTTTTTTAAATAAAAAATACATAAATATATTATATGTATATTATATATAATATATGAGTGCAATGTGTACCTAACATAAAATTTACCATTTTAGTCATTTAATTGTCCAATCTGGTGACTATAAATGCATTCATACTGTTGTGTGATCACTACCACCACCCATCTCCAGAAAATTTTCATCTATTCCAAATGAATTTTTGTACCTGTTAAACAATTTCCTGTTTCTCCCCATTGCAATCCCTGATAAGCATCATTCTACTTTTCATTTCTATTAATTTGTCTACTGTAGGGACCTCATATAAGCGGAGTCATACAATATATGTCCTCTTGAGACTGGTTTATTTCGTTCAGCATTAGTCTTCAAGGTCCATCCAGATTGAAGTATGTATCAGAATTTTCTTCCTTTTGAAAGACTGGATGAATTTCCAATGTATGTATATTCCACATTTTGTTTTTTAGTCCATCTATTAATAGACACAAATTAATTCTACATTTTAGCTATTGTAAATCATGCTGCTATGGGATTGGGTATGCAAATATCTGTTCCAGATCATGCTTACAATATTTTTGAGATAGAAGTAGAATCATCAGATCATAATACATTTTTTTAATGTTTTGAAAAATTTTCATACTCTTTTAAAGAGAAACAGAACCATTTTACATTCTAATCAACACTACACAGGGTTCCAATTTCCCTATAACCTTGTCAACCTTTTTTTTTTCCTTCATTTCTATTTTCTTTGCTTTCTCTAATGATTAGTGATTTGGGACAATTTTGTGTACTTATTAACCAGTTGTATAATTTCTTTGGAGAAATGTATATTCAAGTTTTTTGTCTACTTTTAATTTAAAAAAAATTAAATAAGAGACAGGGTCCTTGCTATGCTGCCCAGAGTGGACTGGAACTCATTCCTGCCTCAGCCTATAGGCATGCACTAGTACACCCAATTATGAAATGACATCCCATGTTCAAGAATTAGAAAACTTAATATAAGACATTATTACTACACAAAGATCCACAAATTCAATGCAATCCCTAACAAAGATATTTTATGTTTTTTCACACACAGAAAAGGCCATCCTAAAATTCACTGAAAATTTCAAGGGAGCCCAAACAGACAAAACAATAAGAATAAAGTTCATTTATTTGCATCTTATTTAATTTCTTTCAGCAACATTTTGTAGTTTTCAGTGTATGAATTTTCTTAACCTCCTTGATTATGTTTATTTTTAGTATTTTATTCTTTTTGATGATCTTAAAAATGGAATTACTTTTTTAGTTTCCTTTCTGAATTGTTAATTGTTAGTGTATAGAAACATGAATTATTTTTGCCTGCTGATTTTATATCTTATCACTTTGTGAAATTCTTTTATTTAGTTACATTTTTGTATAATTTCTTTGCATGAAATATTCTACATAAACATTTTGCTGTCTGTGAACAGAGGTAATTTTACTTTTGCCTTTCCAATTAGAATGCCTTTTCTTTTTCTTACCTAAATTTTCTGGCCAGGACTTCCAGCACTGTTAATCATAAGGAACAAAAGTAGGAATTTCTTTTGTTTCTTATTGTCCACAATTACAAAGAGCTAATATAACTGGATATTATTCAGATTATCTTTTGCCTTGTGAAAGCCTACTTTTGTGATAGATGTCTTGATTCTAAATCCATTATTTTGTAGTTTCAGGTAAATAGTTTAATCTTATGTGCCTTAATGCATTAAAAAGTGAGATTCATTAAGAGATGCGGGATTGCAATATTTTATAATTGCTTGAGGACTTAATCCATTCTAGCAAATGTTGAGAGGCTATTGTCAAATTTATAAGATACAAATTTTAAAATTAATATTTAATGTTATTTACTCTTTTGAACTAGCTTATATGCTTTCCATTGATTTGAGATCCTTCTCTCATAAGGTCCTTACCATGGTGCCTTGTTGATATTCCTGCTTTGGACAATAGATGGAGGCATCATTTTAGTTGAAAAAAAAAAAAAAAAAAAGAGAGAGAGATGATTTTTTTTTTTTTTTTTTTTTTTTTTGTTCCAGAGCACATGATGTCTTGGAGTAGATATACTTGTTTGTTTTTATATTTAGAGGCTCCTGGTGACAACAATTAACTTCCACATCCCCCAAACTTGCTGGTTCAGGAAGATACAAGGGGTGCTAAGAGTTACTGGGGATATTTTGAACCTTGTGCGAGCCAAAATGTCTACCTCTACCACTGTTCTTCAACACTATACTGGAAATCTCCACTAAAATGAGCTGCAAAATTTCAGAAGTCCCTGGAGCTGAGAATAGTACTACCATTCTAATTATTATCTGTAAATTCTGCGCTATATCCGGCAGGAGATTATCCCTACTCTCTCATCATTCCCTGTGTCTTTCCATAGACATGAGGCAACTTTTCTCCCACAGTGGTTTCCTCTTTTCATCTCTTTGTTGCTTTTCATCGTGGAAGGAGGAATCAATGTCACTCAGATGACAAATCCAGCTGTGGAGGTTTATCTGGCTTTATCATAGTTTATATTGTGCTTTTCAAATGATCTTTCAAATATTTTCTGATATGGATTTGTATTTTGAAGCTGCTATTTTGCCAATTGCTCCTGATAACTGAGGAACAACTATTCAGTGATAAAAAAAAAAATATGCTGCAGATTGCCACACGCTGAATATCCTGCCCAGAGCAAACATTGTTAATGAAATAAAATTTATTTCTCCTACCTGAAACTTGGCTTTAATGGAATAGCCATCTTAGAGAAACTCCAAGCAACAGTCACCATTTGATTTTGAATTGACCACAGAGGGCAAGCTCATTGCTGCTCAAATGTCAAGTGCATCATTTAAAAATCACCTTTTCTGAATATGTATAGGCAAAATATATCTGGAAAGATATAAAAGAATCTAATTATACAGCTTCTCCAAGGAAGGAAATTGAGAGCTGAGATAGGGATGGGAGGAAGACGTTTTAATTTATACTGTTTTATTTTGAACCATGGTACTACTACTTTGGTTATTCAGAATGAAATAAAATGTGAAAGTATTAAAAAATTCTCTTCTTATTTGGATAAATTTTATTCTTTTTTTCCTTGACTCATTTTAGTGGAGATTTCCAGTATAGTTATGAAGAGCAGTGGTAGAAGTAGACATTTTGGCTCGCACTAGGTTCAAAATATCCCGATAGTTCTATGTAGATTTTTTTACATAAGGTTATAATTTGGAAGATTTTCCATTGTTTATAATAGTTTCCATTTGAAAATTTCTCAAGTGCATCATTAATATTGAAAGTATACTGAATGATAAGACAGGTAGTATGAACAGTCATTTAGTTTAAAAAAAATTTCCTGGGAGAAAATGCTTGAATATTTGCGGTTCACTTGGTTAGTTGTTTTTAGATAATGAGAAGGAAAAAAATTATCTGGCACTTAAAAAAAATAAGTACCCAAGAGAAAAATTCAGCTTCTTCTAGCTTCTTGGTGATGGTTTATCAGTTTCTAGAGCATGGGTTTGTCAAGCCATGTTCTTTTTTAAGGCCTAGATGGGAAGAGACCTGAGAGGTGACTGAGGCCTACTATCCTTCACCTTATGTCACCAAATAGTTTTTCTATCATGGTACTGTATTATGATGCAAATTGCTTTTCCAATACTAAATAAAATAGTACTTTATTTCTTATTGAATATTACTCTTTGTGGAAAACTTTTCAAGACTTCTGAAGTGAAGGAGATATAAGGGATGGATTTGGTTACTAATATTCATGCCACATTTTTAGTTAAGCCCTACTACATCAAGAAAAAAAAGTCAAAGAAAAGTGTTTTTAAAAATATTTCCATTGTGGCCAAATATGTTAATCAAAGACCCAGGAATCAAAAAACAGGAATGCAGGCTTTTGGGAAGCAGTACTTCAAAAAAATCATATTTTTTCTTTTCAGTCTCTAAAGAATTGGGGATTAGTGTAGATAGAGAAATACACTAGAAAGAGAAGTAAAGGGATTTCAGAGCCAAGTGACAAGAAATATTGGATATGTGAAGGCAGGGAGAGAGAAAGAGTGCATGCTTTTAATAAGCAACTGGTTGCCAGGGGGAATGGAAAGAAAATTATTAAGATTGTATATGCATGAGATGAGTACAAAGGGAAAAAATAGAGATCAAGAAAACTTGGAATAGTTTATTATTGCAAATGACATAGTATACATCTTTGAATATCTGTCTGCAAGACAGGAGGAAGTAAGTGTGTAAGAGAATTGGTTCCACACCGAAGTTCCATTCCATGGTCCCATACTAAATATGCAAAGCTTAGTATTACAATTAACTTCTTGATTGTTACTTTCTTTATTGAATTTGTTTTAAATTAGGCTTTTTATTTTAAGATATTGTTAGATTCATGTCATTATGAAAAATAACACACATCCTTTGTACATTCTACTCATTTCCATCAGAGATAACATTTTGCATAACTAGAGTCCAATATCATTACCCAGTGTTGACAATGCTACAGCCCCTGTTCAGAGTTGCGTCACCACAGGGATCTCTCATGCTGCCTTTCTATGGGCATGCCCCCTTCCTTCTCACCCCTGTGCCTAAATCCTCCTCCACTTTTATAATTTTGTTTTATATATATATGCATATATATATATGCATATATAGACTCATTATATATATGCATATATATAATACTCATATGTATGTAATGTATGTAAGGAATCATAAATATATATGTAGCTATATATGTATATGTGTGTGTGTGTACATATACACACATCCATAATTTATGTAGCATGTAAACTTTTGGGATTGGGTTTTATTCACTCAACATAATTAGTGATTTATCCAAGTTGTTTCATGTTTCCATAGTTTGTTTCCTTTTTATTGCTGACTAATATTTCATGGTGTGAACATCCCGCAGTTTCTTTAACCATTTACCTGTTGAAGGGTAGCATTTATAGTTTTGAACTATTACAAATGTAGTTGTAAACATTTGTGTGTAGGTTTTTGTGTACATAGCATCCATTTTCATTTTTATAGAATAAATGTCCAGTAGTGTGTTTATTGGGTTGCATGGTAGTTGCATATTTTATAAGAAACTTCCAATTATTTTTTCCCCAGAGTACTTATATCATTTTTCTATTTATACCAGAAGTGTTTGAGTGATCCAATTTCTCCACATCCTTACCAACATTTTGTGTTATCACTATTTTTTTTTTCATTTTAGTGATTCTGATAAGTAGGTATATCTGATTTTGGTTTCATTTTCATTTCCTTTTTTTTAGTTTTATTGATTTTATTTTTTTAAATACATGACAGCTTTAAAATTCTTATTACACATATAGAGTACAATTTTTCATATCTTTGTATATAGAGTATGTTCACACCAATTTATGCCTTTATACATGTACTTATTTTTTTTGCATTACAATTCTGATTCCACATATACAGTACAGTTTTTCATATCTCTGTTTGTATATAAAGTATTTTGACACCCAATTTGAGTCTTTATACATGTACTTTGGATAATGATGTCCGTCACATTCTATCATTCTTGTTAATGCCCTGTCCCCTGCTTTTCCCTCCCACCCCTCTTTCCTATCTAGAATTCATCTAATCCTCCCATGCTCCCCCTCCCTACCCCACTGTGAGTCAGCCTCCTTATATCACAGAAAACATTTAGCATTTGATTTTTTGGGATTGGTTGACTTCACTTAGCATTATTTTCTCAAGCACCATCCATTTACCTGCAAATGCCATGATTTGATTTTATTCTCTTTTAATGCTGAGTAAAATTCCATTGTGTATATAAGCCACAAGTTTTTTTATCCATTCATCCACTGAAGGGCATCTAGGTTGGCTCCTCAGTTTAGCTATTTTGAATTGTGTTGCTATAAACATTGATGTGGCTGTGTCCCTGTAGTATGCTGTTTTTAAGTCCTTTGGGTATAGTCCCAGGAGAGGGTTAGCTGGGTCAAATGGTGCTGGGAAAACTGGAAATACATATGCAACAAAATGAAATTAAACTCCTGTCTTTCATCATGCACAAATTAAACCCCTATTTTTCAGGATACACAAAACTTAACTCAAAATGGATCAAGTACCTAGGAATTAAACCAGAGACTCTAGAAGAAAAAGTAGGCCCTAACCTTCATCATGTGGGATTAGGCCACAACTTCCTTAATAAGACTCCTGTGGCACAAGAATTAAAACCAAGAATCAATAAATGGGATGGAATCAAACTAAAAAGTTTCTTCTCAGCAAAAGAAACAATCTGTGAGGTGAAAAGGAGCCTATATCCTGGGAGCAAATTTTTACCCCTCACACATCTGATAGAGCACTAATCTCTAGGATATATAAAGAACTCAAAAAGCTAAGCACAATAAAACAACAACAACAACAACAACAACATAAAACAAAACAAAAAACCAAATAACCCAATCAATCAACAAATGGGCCAAGGACCTGAACAGACACTTCTCAGAAGAGGATATACAATCAATCAACAAACATATGAAAAGTGCTCATCATCCCTATCAATCAGAGAAATGTACATCAAAACTACTCTAAGATATTATCTCACTCCAGTCAGAATGGCAGTTATCAGGAAGACAAACAATAATAAGTGTTGGCAAGTATGTGGGGAAAAAGATACACTCATATATTGCTGGTGGGATTGTAAATTGGTGCAGCCAGTATGGAAAGCATTATGGAGATTCCTTGGAAATCTGGGCATGGAACCATCATTCTCATTTCCTTAATAATTAAGTTATTGAACTTTTTTCATGTGTTTACCATCTGTATCTTTTTAAAATTTGTTTTACTTAGTAACACATGACAGTACAATGATCTTGACATATCATACATTTGAATCAGATGGGATATAATTTCTCATTTTTTTGAGTATACAGGTTGCAGAATCACATTTGTCATATAGTCACATATATACACACAGTAATAATAATGTCTGAATCTTTTATAGATCTTTTTCTTTTAATGTTTTTCACTCATGTTCTAATTGCCTTGTTTAGTATTTACTGTTGATTTTTAGAGTTCTTTTTGTCTTCTTCCTTTATCATTTATGTGGTTTTTAAACATTTCCCTCCACATGTAGGGGAAACTTTTCACCATCCTCAGAGAGTCTTTCAGAGAACAAAACTTTTTATATTTCAAGAAGTACAATGTATCATTTTCTTCCTTTATGGATCATGATTTGACTTCAAGTAGAACATTTTATGTGACTCCATGTCCCCAAGATTTTCTTTTTTCCCTGAAAGTTTTCTAGTTATAGATTATAAATTTAAATCCACAACCCATTTTGAGTTACTTTTTATAAGATATGAAATGTAATTGAGGTTCATTCTTTTTTTTTTTAACCTATTTGTTCATTTGGTCCAACAGCATTTGTTGAAATGTCAGTATTTTCTCCATTAAATTGCTTTTGCATTTTTTCCAAAAATATTAGGCATACCATGTGGCCATGTTTCTGATTTCTGTATTCTTTTCTATTAATTCATTTGTCTATACCTCTGCCAATGCCATACAGACATGACTGCTATTGCTATGTAATGTCTTGAAATTGAGTAAGCTGATTGCTTTAATTTTATTAAGCATTTCAAAACTGATTTGGTTTTTCTAGTTTTTGAGTCTTTTCATGTAGATTGTAGAATAATTGTGTTCATGTGTATGCATATCCTGCAGGTTTTTTTTTTTTTTTTTTAATCAGGATTGCATCAAACCTACACATAAGTTTGAGGGAAAATTGACAACTACACTATGTGGACTATTCCAATCTGTGAACACAGTATAGCTCTTTATTCATTTAGAAATTTGGTGATTTTTTAAAGTAGTGTTTTGTAGTTGTAGTCAAGGAATCAGTCCAGTTTTCTAAGTTGTTGAAACAGCAGGTGGAGAAGAGGTGGTAGAGTCCTCACTGAGCCTCACAAGGGTGAAGTCTGGGCTCCCCACTAGGGCTTTACAGACAAGAGTGGAGAGGCCATGGTTTATTCTGTGCTATTTGAGAGAGAGCAGTTGTACTGACAAGGTTTCTGTGTTGCTAGGTGGGCTCTTTCCTGGTCATTTTGCTAGAGAGAGTGTAGGTTTTTGTTGTCTCTGCCTATTAGCATTTCTCCTGGTTTCTTTAGCTCTGACTTTAGGCCATATAAGGCCAAACAAATGAAATAAAACAAAACAAACTAGAGAAAACTGTCATTTTGATTCATGGTTGCTGTGGCCCTAGCCAGTCTGCATTCCTACATCATCTTTCAGAGTCTTGTTTTGCTCAGTATATAATATGCAAGGTTTTTATTTGTATTTAGTGGTCAGATGAGAAAATTTTATCTATTCCATCCTCCTACCAGCAAAAGTCCATATATATACTTCAATTCAAAGTAATACATCACCAGTGAAACTCCACATCATGTATAACCACAAGAATGGGATCCTAGTTAGAATAAGTGATACTCCATAGATGTATAATAAGTCAAAATACACTCTACTGTCGTGTGTATCTAAAAAGAACAAATAAAAAAAGAAAGTAATATTAGAGAACAATATGTATGTCTCAAACCTAGTTTTGTGTAGGCAAAAAGAAAATTAGCATATTTTATAGGATGTATATTAATTGTGTTGTATAATTACAAAAATACATACTACACAAGTTAAGCAAGTGGATATCTAGTTTTTATAGTTTCTATTATGAGGTAGAGAAGAGGTAAAGTTGTAGCATACATATATTTCCTTCTCAGGCACGTCCACATTGTTATTTTTTCCTTTAAGCTACATTTCTTTCCTCCTCCTCTCCCTCTCTCTATTTTCCCAAATTAATTAAATGTTAGTTGGACAGTTTTATGCCAAATGAGACTTTAGGCCTCGACTACTGAAATCTAATGCCATTCTGATTGCCTTCCTGTGTTGAAATAAGTTTGCCAATCAACTTTATAAACTTATGCTCATGGATTGAAGAACTTCATTCTTTTTTTTTGTTTCCTCCTTTTTTATTTAAAAAATTGTACTGTTTTGTTTTAGCAATACATGAGAGTAGAATCTCTTTTGATATAGTATGGCATTTATCTTACTCTAATTACGATCCCAGGCATGTGAATGATAGTGAGATTTGGTGTGGTGTATTCATTCTTGTCTGTTCTTAAATGCTCTTCAATCATAGCACCCTGTTTCTCAATTCCAACTATTTTCTCAGAAACCTGAAAGATCTTTCAAAAGGTGTCCCATGATCAGTGATCAGAGAAATTTTGCCATCTTTCTTAGGTATAAGGTTGAACAATAGTGTGCAACTGTGCCTCTATGGACAAAATAATCTGCCCAAATGTTCTTTCAAATTGAAAATTAAAATCATTATTACACCTTCTTGAACATTATCAGGGAATGAATTAGGGCCATGATTATTACCTAACTGAATCTGATCTTGACAGCTAGCTGTTGTGTCAGACATCCACATCATTTTCTTCTGGTTATTAGTGTTTTGTTATGTGGCTGGGAAAGACTGGATTCTCTAGCATATGACACAAACAGAATTTGTTTATTGGTTTTTTGTAGCAATATTTCCTGTAAATTTAGACATTCCATAGATTCCAGGAGCTCATGTTATGGAACAACTCTTGTATTCAGATCTAGTTCAATTGGTTTGTTAAGTGTATCCTTGATGTGGAAACTACTGGGTATATATTTATAAAGAATAAAAAGTAAAATTGATTATTATATGTAATTTAAAAAGAAGAGAAATCTGCATAACTCTATGGGAGAATAGTAACTTTGTCACAACAAACATTTTAAAAATGCTTAGTTAAGACTATAACAACATTCTCAAGAGGATCTATAAGGAAATAGAAGTAGAGGTGAGAAGGGATTCATTAAAGCATTCTTGATAACCAAGTCAGAATCTCAGCCATTACCTGCAATACTTCCTAGAGTCTAAATTGTTTGTTAATTGATGGGAGATTGAGGAGATGTTGCACAATAGATAGTATGTCCTGGCACTCCATGTGTCCTATCTTAGTGTGATGATACAGAAAAAGCTTTGGTAAGTGCCCTAGCATGCATAAATAGAGTAATACAAGGTGGTCTTGTTTAAAACACACATATTTTGAAATTAAACAAGTTTAGTCTATACTTTTAATGGAGAGGATGGTGGTGTTATCTTCCTTAGAAAGAAGTTTACTGGCAGCTTGGGTAGCTTGGAGTTGGCTTTGTCCATTGTTACTGTTTAGTCTTCTGATAAGATCAACTGCATACCAAGAGGCCAACTATCTTTGTTCTTTGAGTTTCTTGCAGTGGCAAAATGGCATTGAGAAAAGCGCTCACCTTTTTGCTTTCAGTATTTGCTTATCCTCGGGGCTTTTCTCTGTTCTATAGTCAATTCCATTAGCTGCCACTTCTATCTGCACAGTTTTTCCTTGATGCTTAAACCACTTTATGTGAAGAGCTGATGAATGAGAAGCCCCACTTGTGGAAGCTCAGATAGCAACTGTTAAGACCCTCAAGCTACGTGTCAACTCCACCTGCACATCTCTGACCATGGAGTTCTATAAATATTGCTTCTATATTTTCTTTTCAGATAATAAAGATATTTCCAGCTTGAAAAAAGTAAAATGACTTGTCAAAATATATTCTTTAAGGATACATTATTAATATTTCTTTTACACACCTATAAAAATGGTATAATTTTTCATATTTTATTAGAGACAAGGTCTCATTGAGTTGCTTGGTGCCTCACAGTTGCTGAGTCTGTCTTTTTGAACTCACGTTCATCCTACCTCAGCCTCCTGAGCTGCTGAGATTATAGGTGTGCACCGCTGCAACCAGCAAAAACTGGTACATTTTTTAAAACTACTGATATGTGGTGTGTTATTAATGATTTTTAAATATTGCAACAGGCTTGAACTCCCAGTTTGGTTTATTAAAGTACTATTGTACTGATTAATTCACAGTATTTTATTATAATTTTCAAATCTATTTCTATATAGCTGACTGATAGATTTATTGCTAGTTTTGTAAAAACTTTATCAACTTTGGAGTTCGAGGTGGTCATTATCCTACAGACTTACCCTGGTAACTTTGCTCTCACTTCATGTCTTGGAATAGATGAATAAACGATACACTGTGAAATCTTCAAAGAATTACGTGGAAAGTCCCTCCCACACTGCTCACCTTCATTGCTGTGGGTAATCGTTAAAAATGTTCTTTTTTCTCTCTTTTGCTTTGTTATGGTTTCCTATATCTTATTGCATCAATTTTGCTCTTATTGTAGTTTTGTTGGTCTGTCTTCAAGACCATGATCCATTTTACCAGGATGTCTAATTTTATCACAAAACCTGCAAGTCTATTATAACTTAATCATTTTCGTATTATGATTCTCCTTTCTTAATGTTGGTTTATGTTAATTGGATTAAATTTAAAAATACTTTTCCCATTTTATTTTATTTTTAATCAACCATATTTTGAGTTATTCATAAATATTACTAACTCTTAGTTTTGTATTTTTGTCTATATTTCCATGTATAATTTCCTTTCCTCAAATATTCTTCGTATTGATGTTCTCATTTTCTTAATTTTAGCTGGTTTACTTTTCAGAAAATAAAATTTTAGTGAACATATTCATAGTAAAAAAATAGTTTTACATCTTTGTTAAAATAGTATTTATTCTGTCTGGAAAATATGAATTTAATTAAGAGAAGAGTGAGTAGAAATGGTGTGGCTAGGTCTGCCACGTTCAGGACCTATCTGCCTGGCACTGAAGGCAATTCTTGTGTGTGCCTCTGACTAGAGAGGTTCATGGCTACATGGCTAAAATATGACCAGACATATGTGATGCATGGTTTTGAAATGGCACCCATGGATAGTACAGCAAGATGACACCAGGGGTGACAGTCAGAAGCTATATCAGAACATGATGCAAGTGGCAGGAAGTATAGCTCAGTATAAAGTTTTCGGGTAACATGATCAAGACTGCCTGGCTACTGGCTACTTGCATTTTGGCCAGGCTGTATCCTATCAAGGTAGAATACTTGAGTAGCTACAATTTGAGTATTTCTCCTTGAAGGAAAACCTGAAAACCTATGATTCTTTGACTTTCACACCTTGATACATTTGATATCATTTATTACAATGTATCTTTAAGATGATTATAGTAAAAATTTAACTACCAGTGGCACATTTATACCAGAGTGGTCATTTTCACCAAGCTTCAAATCCAATCATCTACAAGACTATTTCAAATGAATTATTCAGTGAACAGTGTTAAAGTATAATTTTCAGAAATGCAAATCATGGCAAATACAAAATAAACATGCCAAAGATTTTAACTCATTAATGAATGAAGGAACTAGTAAAATGTTGTGACTGGTTGAAAGAGCATTTAAGAAGCAAGAAAGTTTATAGGAAATTAAACATAGTTTTAAGAGACCTTTGCTGAGTTTGATTGTCGCATTCCCAGTGATTTAAACACTCAGGGGTCACTCCAGGGGAACTGGGCTGCACAAAATAACTACACAAGAGACAGAAATACTTTTTTCTTTGGGGGTACTATGATGGCTCCTTTGACCTTAAGGGTCCACAGAAAGAGAGAGAGAGCATGTGATGACCTCTTTTATTGAGGAGAAGCTATTCAAATGAGGCAAGGGGTCAGGTTTCAGGGAGCTGAGTCTAGCTTCATGATGTCTGCTGTCAGCAGGTTCACTGACATCTAGGAAGGCCACACCCAAGGGCAGAGTAAGAAAAGGGGACACACAAAGGGTGTTTCCATGGAACATTCTGTCCCAAACAGGGCAAGGGGTAATATCATAAAGGAATTGGTGAGTATAGTTCAATCCCTGGGGATGTAGGAAGGCTCGCCCATGCAAGAAGACAGATTTGCATTTTCTCTACCCTCAAGATGAGGCTACCATCTTTGGTTACTTAAGCAACTAGATCACAGGGTGACCGACAGTGCTACACCAATCAGGAGGGGAAGCAAACGCTGGTAACATGCTATGTCGGCCTCCCACATTTGATTTTAACTGTTTAATTTTCAACAGACCATAAATCATTGAGGTGATGGAGTCCTTTGAACAGAAGTTACTTGTCTCACTACTGGACTAGTCTGTAACTTTTAAATTAATTTCTAAAATTCACAAATAAAAATTGAATATACTTATGATATACAATATGATGTTTTTAAATATGCATATTGTGGAAAGGTTAAATCAAACTAACATAACTAACATAACACTTTACACACTTATCTTTTTCCTGTTTTAAAATCTACTCTCAGCAATTTTCAAGCGTACAATATACTTTTTATAATCAGAGTCACTGCATTATACAATGGATATCATATCTAATCATTCTGTTGTTTGACTTGAAATTTCTATTTTTCCTGTCTAAAGGAAATCTTGTATCCTGTGTAACCTGTAAGTTATCATAAACAATGAAAGGAACTAAGTGTCTTCATCCAGGAGTGATCCATGACTGTATGTGATATTGAAAGGATGCAATGCCTACTTTTTAAGTTTCAGATCATTTTTGTTTCTGATAATGGACAGCATCTTAAAGCAGTCTGTGAGAAGGCATGGGATAAAGCCTTTAAATATAAAATCCTGCCATTTATATCAATAGGAAACTGATGTGTGCTAGAAGCATGTCAAGACTTAGATGCATCAAGTTGGGTTTTTTTTAATATTTATTTTTAAGGTGTAGATGGACACAACACAATGCCTTTATTTTTATGTGGTGCTGAGAATCACACCCGGGTCCCGCCTGTGCTAGGCGAGCGCTCTACCACTGAGCCACAATCCCAGCCAAGATCAAGTTGTTTTTAATAATCATGTATACCCTTATTTAAAAAAAAAATGATTGCCAACCTCAATGAATCGAGGACATGACACTGAGGGAAAACTTAAAATACAATTACCATGTCATTCAGTATTTTCACTTCTGAGTATATTTCCAAAAGAATTGAAATCAGAATCTAAGAGACATATGTATTCTCGTGCTCATTGAAGCACTATTCAGAAAAATTAAGAACAGAAAAAAACTAAATATCCCACAATGATGAAATGAAAATGTGGTATCTGCATATAATGGAATATTTCACACTTTTTATAATACTACACACTTTTTACAAAAGGGAATCCTGCCATCTGCAACAGTGTGTATGATCAAACATGGAGGACATTATGCTAAGTGAATAAGCCAAACCCAGAAAGCCAAATGCAACACAATTCCCTTATGTGTATAATCTAGATAGTAGGATGGTGGCTGCCAAAGGCTAAGGGAAGACAGAAATGACAAGGTGTTAGGGTGCAAAATTTCATTTATGCAGGATAAGTTTTAGAAATTTATTATATTGTGTAGTGCTTAGAATCACCATACACACTACATACTAAGAATATGGGACATATATTAAATATTCTTATAACACATAGACAAAATAATCATAATAAAATAATAATAATTACGCAAGAAGAAACATTTGGAGGTGATGGATATGTTTACAGCAGAAATTTTGGTGATGGTTTTGCATTTGTGTACATTTTACCAAACTCACTAAGGTGTATACATATATCATGTGTAGCTCTTTGAGGTCAATCATACTTAAATAAAGCAGTTTTTTAAAAAGCCAATTACCAATGGTTGCATACTATGAGAACAGATTAATGATTGCCAGGGGTTAGAGAGACTGCACCATTTTTACTGTCATATTTTTACAATGAGGAAAATAAAGTCTCAAAGATTAAACAACTTTCATAGTCCCCCCCCCCCCAGTAGGTCAATGGTCAAATCAGGATTCTTATTTGTGACTCTTTTACTCCAAACTCCAAGCATAGCATATTATATGCTACCTGCTAAACTGTCCAGGAAAAGGGCAAACTTTTTGTTTAGTTTGTTCAGTTAGCTTTAAAAGTAAAAATTTGTCACCCCATTTATATGTGGAAATCTACTTCTAAGGTTCATGCATTTCCAGGACTTTGTCACTTTGAGTCTCTCCGCTCAAGCAAAGGCTGGTACTTTTCTTGAGGATGCAGAGCAGCCCAGCTGTTTAAATATTTATGTAACAGTATTGCAAAATGTATGCTTAGCCAGGAAGGCTCTTTTGCATGTAGACATAATTAAACAGGCAGATGAGCCCATGAAATATTTAGAACTCCCTTACAAGTCTCAAAGGGATCCTTTTCAAACCAATAAGATATTAGGAGAAGCTCCAACCCCAGTATGAGAAAAGTCTGGAAGAATCTGAATGCTCACAGAAAGTGCTCATATGGTCACAGCAGCAGGAATCTGTGAATACACAGTAAGACCCAGCAACCTAATCCTCAGAGAGCTGGCCTCCCTGTAGGCTTACAACAAAGCTTCCAGTCTCTACACCCCAGAATGCTACCCTCATTTAGATTGCAAACAGCATTTTGCCTGGGTTCCAGAGAATGCATTGAAGGAATTCACCTTGTGAATTCAGTGTAACAAGATATGACTGGTATGTTTTTTGTTTGGTCAAATTCTTCCAATGCCATAAACTTTCTCCTGGAGGGTAATGGGCTACATTAAGATTAATAACATACTCATTGTTTGCTAGATTCTTTGCTATAGACTGTGGTTACTTACCTTAATTTTAAAATAGATAATAAAAATTACTTTAATAAAGCAAAGCCCAAGATGTAGTAACAACAACAAAATTAATCAGAACAATGACTACTATTATTGGACTCTTAAACCTAGCTAACTTCTTTTACACAAATCCTGTTTATGATCATCACAACATCCCCAGCCTGCCTGTGTCAGGTTTTTTGTTTTGTTTTGTTTTGTTTTTTTGGTACTCAGGGGATTGAACTCAGGGGCACTCAACCACTGAGACATATCCCCAGCCCTATTTTTGCATTTTATTTAGAGAAAGGGTCTCACTGAGTTGCTTAGCAGCCTCGCTTTTACTAAGGCTATCTTTGAACTTGGGATCCTCCTGTCTCAGCCTCTGGAGCTGCTGGGATTACAGGTATGTACCACCATGCCTGGCCTATTAATAAGTTTTCGATAACTGAGACAAAACACATGAGATAATCAACTTGGAAAAGGAAATAGTTATTTTGGCTCATGGTTTCAGAAATTTTCATCTATTATCACTTGATATTTTTGATTCTGGGCTTTTGATGAGGCAGAACATCATGACAGAGATGACAATGCAAAGTTACTCTCATGTGCGTGCTTTGGTGGTGCGTGCTTTGGGGTAAGAAGAGAGGGAAAAAATGGGCCATCCCCAAGAGCATGCCCCGAGTGATTCACTCCTTTTAACTAGGCCCCACTTCCTACAGTTTTCACCATCTTCCAATAACCCAATCAACTCTGAGTGCCTATGTTTGGATTAATCCACTGATGAGATCAGAGCTCTTATGATCCAATCACTTCCTAAAAGTCTCACTTCTGAACACTGCTGCATCAGCAACCATGCCTTCAACACATGAGCCTTTGGAAGACATTCCAGATCCAAAGATAACACCACCTGACATAGGAATCATTTTATCTCAATTTTTCTACCAGGAGATGGAGGGTAAAAGTCACACAGAGTAAATGGAAAGGTTGCATTTTATCTGAGTGTATTATCTTGGAAAATAGCAAAATTTTCACTTTTCACCTTTTCATATTTCAGGAAGTGACTGTTGAAAAGAACTATCCTTTCCCTTATGACTTAGACAAGTCTCCAGAATGATGTCTGACCTAGTTTTCATGTCATGAGGCTAGACACACACTCTTTAAATACTCCTCCCCCATTCCCCCCCACCATAAATGGTTAGCTGCCCTGTTGGTACCCACTTAAAAGGACAAATAAAATGCCAGCTACCAAGACTTAAAATAAATTTTAGTTAAGCATCTTTCCTTCCCCATACCCTGAACTTTGACCTATCCTTAACCTGAGCAGGCAAATAGCTTTCTGTATTGTCCCCTGCAGAGAATCCTTTGACCTCAGGATATGACACTCTGCTTGTCTGACCACACACTATCACCTCTATCCATGCAACCTATTTCTTTCTGTCTTCATTTAATTTTCACTACAGAAGAAAAGCGCTTTTCTGACTTGCTTTGAGATACTTCCAGGTCTTATGGTGGTAGACACCTTTCTTTTTTTTATAGTTGTTCCTCCTCCCCATTGCAGTATTCCTTTGAAAGAAAGTTTCTCCTTAGCTGCATCCAGACTTGTTTTATTTCAAATAAATTATGTAAGTAATTAAGCCAGAAGTTTGTCTGAATCAAGTTATCATACTCACCACTACATATCTGTACAGAAAACCTGTACAGATATCTACTTCTAGAACACTCTGAATACAAGTGTCATGTCTCAGTTACTTCCTCTCTCCACTACTGATTGCACCGTGAGCTCAATTGCCACGCCCTTGTCTTTGAATCTATTGCAAGAGCAGAGAATCTGCCAAAATGAATCTTTCTGAAAGAATGCCTAGTAATTGCTACTTAGATTTAAATGGCTGCTAGTGTAGAGAAAGGGGAAAAGAAAAGACAAAGGAAAAAACAAACAAACAAACAAAAAAAACTTTCCCTTTACCTTCTGAAATTCCCTGGGCAAGCCCAGGCAAATTAAACTGACAAAGGACAGGTTAGTAAGAGAAAAACAATTTATTAACATGTGCAGCGCGCAGACACATGGAAGCTCAGCAATGAGAATCTCAAAGAGGTGGTTAGACCCGGAGCATCTGTGACATTTTAATAAACAACAATATACTTGTAGAGGAGTGATAGGACAAAGGAAAAGGGTCGTAGAATTCCAATGCCAGCAAACTGTAGCAAGTTAAATATATGGAGGAAACAAATGCAGGAAGACTTATTTGCACAGACCCATCTCAGGGCCAACTTTCCATCTTCTTCTTGACCATAAAATTTCCTGGGGGAGGGGATTTATGGCTGTCCTTGTTTTTCAGAAGTTTCTGCTTTTAGCCAGATAAGGAGAGTTCTAAGAGGCTTCTCTCTGCATCTGTTAATCTCAAATGCCTTCAGCTCAAAATAATGCTAAGCCAGTGTTCTTTCCTAGAGTTGGAAGGCAGATGCCCCCATCTACCTCTGGATTGAGAATCCCTCAACTGACTGTTTCATCCTTAAATTGTCTCTAATGACCAATCCTGTAGCAATTTAGTGTCACTTCCTAGAGTTTTGGGAGAGGCTCGGGGTAGGGAAGGAACGAGAGTTGGGGACATAATGACTGAACACAATGACAAGATCTGTTGTCATTAGCAGTGTGTATAGTTATAGCCAATGACCTGGAAAGGCCCAGGTGCATCTGAGTGTGCACTAGCTCAGGAATCCTGGTCACCAGGCAGGGCATGAGGCCATGAAAACCTTGAAGACAGCAGGGACAATTCACCTCTTTGGTCTGTTTGCTCCTTGGGAATGTGTAAACCTTCTTCTATTCCCAAACTGCTTCTTGGAAAGGGTTTGGGGAGGGGAGATAAACTTAGGGGAGTAGAGAAAGGTCCAAAAGAGAATTAGATACTTATTAAAATTTTTATTTTTATTAGTGCAAGGGTGGGCTTTATTTTTTATTTGTACATGCACATAACGCAATTTGATTAATTTTGTTCTTAACTCCCCTTTCCCTTCCCACCACCTTTTCTTGGATCCCCTTCCTCTATTTTTGGTTTCTCTTACATTTTCATGAGATTCCCCCCCAATTTTTTTCTTTTTTTCCTCTCCATTTTCTACATGAGAGGAAAAACTAATGACTCTTGACTTTCTGAGTTTTGGCTTATTTTGCTTAACATAATGCCTTTAATTTCCTTTCAAACTTTCCTGAAAATGACATAATTTCCTTCTTCTTTATGACTGAGTACAACTCATTGTGTTTATATACCACATTTTCTTTATCTATTCGTCTGTTGACAGACACCTAGGATTTTAACTCCAACTGTTTATCAAAATAAGAGCATTTTGAACTTCAAAGGGACTGAGATAGCTTTGGTCACATTTTAAACTCCACCTTAAATCAACCGGGGTGAAGATTTTCAGCACAAAGAAAATAAAGAATTCTGTAGTGTACACTTTGGGGTCCAGAACTTTTGTATCACCAGGACTAGAACTCTGGTTGGCACCACAAAGGCACTTAGTAGGTGGGTATGAACTGAAGAAATGAGCCCAGCAACGGAGAGGCAGTTGAAAAAGCAGGAAAGGTCATTCATTCCTGGCAGATGAAACAGCAAACACAAAGTCACAGCTATGACCTGAGTATAGCTTGAGAGTATCTGGCCAAAGTTCATGTGTTGAAAGTTTGGTCAGCCAAAATAGTATTTTATTTTTAAAAGAACAACAACAACAGAAATGTAATTATATTTGTTGTAGAGATAATTTCTTGTTTTCCAGATTTGTAAATATGCAGCTAAATTGATATTTCAACGGACTTCTTGGAGATATGCACAGGTTTTACATTTCAATTCTGAAGAACTGAACTGAAGAAAATCAGGGTATTTTCAGGGCCTCCCTAAAGTTGGGAACTGGGGAATTGAGGTACAGTCATAACATCCACTGTCCCTAACACTTGCCTAGGCAGAATGTAAATGAAGCCTGCTAAGCACGGAAAGGGCAGAAGTGTGTCTGAAGGCTGATTTTCCTCTTTCTCCATGTTGAACTGTGAGTAGGATAAAGAGCTGTTCAAACAACTCAAAAAATATTTCCTCACTGATGGTCCCTGGGAACCCTTGCAAATACCAGGAAACTCGTGATTTTCTAACCATCTCTTGTGTCTCCAACAATCACTTCTGCTCTGCTCCTCCATCACTCCTCCATCCCTTCACCAGCTTTACGCTCATTTCAGGGTGTTGGTGCCACAAATCTCCCAGGGAGCTCCAATGAGAAAAACCAAGGGTTACAAAGGATCTGTGACACCACACCATGGGTGAATGATCCACTTTCTCAGACTAGGACCTGACTCCTGACCTGGAATTATTTGCTGGATCAAGTAGTTTTGATGAAAAGTTGGTAAAAGATCTACCCTTTCTGTCTTCCTCACCTCTACACATACACACCCATGCACATGATGCACACACACGCATGTGTTTATATGCACATACATGCACACACATACATGAACACACATGTGGAATAATTAATTGAATCAGCTGTAAGGTATGGGAACCCTTAAATCTAGGAATGACCACACTCTAGCCATACTGTTAACCAGGTTACTTAAGGCAATTTGCTTTTTACCATGGTTGATGTCAATGATCTATATTATTAAATATGGGGAGAAAAATTCAAGGAGACCAGCACAAAGAGTAGGGAACTGAGGGATGAGATGGATAGGGGCTAGGCTCCTGCCAACAGTGAGCTTGTCATGAATTAATGCTCAAAATTTTGCTGATGGGGAATAGTAAGGAAAGTAAATTAAAGGACAATTATAAAATTATGTGCTGCAGAGAAAAACGAGGAGCAAGAGCTCAATATAGAATGTGCTGTTGAGTGGACTTGAGGTAGCAGCTAGTATTAGGTCCTGAGAGAGATCTAGGTGAGCTGTAAAGCACCCGGGTACTACCCAGGCAAGTCTTAGGAAATCTAGCCATTCTCCAGTGAGGTCTTCTGGCACAGCTGACAGCTACTGTAAGAGGGAATGGGCATGGCCAAATATTGTGGAGTTGAACAGGAGGAGTCACAAGATCCTTGTTGGAGTGAATCAAGTTTAACCTTCTTGTCAACCATTCTTAAAAGTCAAATATTCCCTTAGCTTTTCTCTTTGGGGATTCTTTAAGCACATAGAATTCTATTCACAATACACATCCATTTACTGCTCAGCCCTCTGTGCTCAAAGGGGCCTCCATAGTTTACAAAATTGCAAAGGGCTGAGAATACCCCCAAGCTTAATGGTCTCCATTATAATTCCAAGATGAATGCCTGGAAGAACTGACAGCACACAGTAGCAATTCAGCCCAGAAGGAGGAATTTTAACCAGTCAGAGCACAAGGATACCCATCTCCATTCATTTTTCAAGTTACCAGTCAGTCATATTTCAGAGCAAGAACAGTAATAAATAGTGAGCCTAAACGGGTTTACCCAGAGATGTTAATAAATAAAAGTTGGCTGATTCAAAACATACCCATGCAGGTTGGAGTTAGTTATGACAGATTGTTTGTTTTCATAAAATATAACGTGTGCATTAGAAACTCGAGACTGTAGAAGTCAGCAGAGAATAGCTGAGGTTTAGTGCTCAAATTTATCTAGATTCAAATCGCAACCCTATCTTTTGTGAGCTGTGGGAAAACATTTAATGTATTTGTTCTTCTCTGTGTTGATTTGTAAAGTGGGTACAGTATTGAGACTTATATCTTGGAATGGCTTGTCATGGGAAAGACCATTCTGCTGAATGAGGGGACAGATCATGCCTGTAGAGAGAGATTATTCAAAGAATCTGAAGAGGTGTGTCCCAATACTCCCTTAAGGACCATGGCCCAATGACTTAACTTCATCCACTTGGCCACAGCTCTAAAAGGTTCCACTACTTCCTAATAGTGCCATAGTCTGGGGACAAAGCCTTTAGCACCATGGGTCTCTGGGGGAATACTCCAGATACAAAGTATAGCACCATAAAGAATAAATTCTGGCATCTCATCCTTCATTAGGGAGTTAAAAATTAAGGGACCGGTATTGGGAAGGGCCAGGCCAGGAGTACCCATAAATGTCTAAGAGTCAATGAGTTGTTCAAGGCACAGATTTAACTCTGCAAACACTTTGGAGAAATTTTAGTAGATCTTCTAGGGATCCTGGGCTGAGATAGAACAACAGACACGGTGTAAGAAGGAGGCTAAGGGAAGGAAAGAAAAAACTGAGAACAAAGGATAAAACATTCTTCTCTGGGAGTGAAATGGGTAAATGAGACATATCAGAGGTAAAACCTTCTGGGCATATTTATCCTGCCACTGCTCAGCACTGGGAGGATGAAGTTTTCAGGGTGGTTAGAACTAGAAGTGGGCTATAAAGCAGTCACTATTTATTGTCCAAGAATTCCTCCAAGCCTACACACATTTAGCATTTTATAGTTTACAAGGCATTGGGCAAATGTTTAATCATGTGTGATGGACTCATGCTGGGAATTATGGTAGAACGTTTCTGAAATTTCAAATATTAGTCCTTCTGCTCCTCCGTGTAACTTGGCTATGAATGCAGTAAAAATAAAGATTACCTTCAATGTAGAAAAGAAGCTTAGAAAGTCATGCTGTTGGCAACAGGGCATAATGACACAGCCACAACTGCACCTCGGGCTCTGACTCAGAGGCACATGGTAACTCCACATGGTTAGGTGAGGATGCTCCATTCCTTTTGTGGACTTGCACAAGGACCGTCATGCCTGAGCACCTTCACTGCAAAGAGGGCCAGCTCTGCAGACTTTCTTAAGCACAGATACTTGGCCCTGCATTCACTGTGGGCGACTCAGCTACACTTGCTATCCATGATCTTAACTGACCTTGATCTGCATGGATGGTGACCATGATGGTCCACTTGTTTTCCTTCATCCCCAGACCTCCTTGTGCTGTTCAGATCACATTCAGTGTTGGGATTCTCTGTCAGCCCTTGCCTAGACCTTGGAAGTAAAAACATATCTGAAAGAGGAATAAGGGAATGTACCACTGTATCCCTCATTCATACCAGAATCAGATTGTCTGCTTTACCTCCCAGTTCTGACATGTGGGACTATGGAATGTAAGCTGCAGTTTGCTCCACAAAAACATAGGGACAGTGATAGTGCCTTTCCTCATGATGTGATATATGTAATTAGCACCAGGCCTGGCACATATTAATTGGCCAGTAAATAGCCACTTCTTTTATTAAGGTTATTATTATTCACGACATTTTGTACTTATTTTTCTGCTTAAACTAAACCACAAAACATAATGTCTCAAAACACTTTGCAGATTGCCATGTGACCCAAGAACTAGCTATATTCTTCTGGCCAACCATGTGTTTCCCAGGAAAAGATTTTATGAGCAACATGTCTGAATCTATTTGAATTACCGTAGAAAAGAGCCTGTAGGTTCTTACTCCATTACAAACTATTCTACTGAGGTCAATGTAAACTTAACTACATCGATTCTTCAGTGAATCTGTGATGGTTGGTTAGAAGATCGATCTCCACCCCTTAAGAATGATTTTGGAAGGTAAATTTACCCTGTATGTGTGCATTTTCTTTGTTGCTGTCTACACACAGAAACATCATCTCCTTCCTTCTGTTGAGGGAAGGTGGCCCAGAATGCTTGTTCCTTTGGGAATGAGAATAATTGCAAGGCCTTCACACACAACACCAGAAAATGACTCAGGGCTGTCCTTTCTCTCCATTTGCACAAAACACTGCCAAGTGAAAACATTAACAAATTACAAGAAGATAAAAGTCAATAAATGAAAAATACAATTTTCAACATCATGAAGTTATAAAACAAAATAAACAACTGCCTTGGTGTCCTTTGGTCTCTGAGGGAAACTCCAAAGCAGAGAGGGTAAATCAGTCTAACTTTTTTCATGTAAAATAAAGGTGACCTTTAAGATTGAGGAGGAAAGACAATCTACTTGAATTTAAGCTATGGATTTAAAGTGGCAGATACTTTGGGTTCATATAACCAACACTCATGCCAAGATGGAATACCTCCCCATTTGTTTTGCCAGAGTGGTACTGCCCTATTTATTATCACACTTTTGCAGAAAATAGATCTCATATTGTTTTAACAAGCATGGATGGGGGCATTTCTTGTAAGAAGAGAGAAGTGCATCTTGAAACCCAACAGCAGGAATGTTAGAATATTAGAATAGTGGAAGTGAAACTTAACAGTTTCTCTAAATATATCTTTCTTATTTCTCTCCTTCTCTGTAGACCAAATTTCACATACTTATTAAAAATATTATGTGAACTTCCAAGTTCACATATTTTTTTAAAAAAAGTTTTAAATACTTCCTGAATTTAAATAACAGAGAGGCATGACATATTACTCAGCCTTATCTTTCAATACTTAGACATAAGCGTCTGATTGGCCTAGCTTAGTCAAATGCTTAATCAAAATAGGTGGGACAGGATTGTTATGACAATTATTTGGCTAACTCAAACTTATGAGTTCAAAATTGATGAAATCATGCAAGATTTTCGGTTGACCATTGATTCCTTTTATTCTAGCCATGGCAAAAATGAACGCCAGTTTTGATGTGCAGGTCTCCAAGCCACCTTGAGAAGTGGCTAGATGTATGAAGTTATGTACACATGAAGTGCACTGTTCAGGTTAAAAAATATCTGTAGGTATTCTTCCTGCACATCTTGAAAACTTCTGGAAGCCATCTGTCCTCCTCACCTAGATTTGGAGCTTTCTCATGACGAACCATTCTAAGATATAAGTCTTATTACTGTGCCCACTTTACAATTCCCAGTGATCACTCGTACCCTTTGGATATTTCAATTTGTGATCATTGGATGCTGCAACTATCTGATTTGCTACCCTGGAAGCTGAGATGTACAAGAGAACAGGCAATCATGACATTCCAGAGGCAGAGTTACTAAGCAGCCAGTCTTGCTTCCTTTCTTCGGGTCTTATCTTAGCCTTCCTTTAGTTATCAAAGGGTAAAGTCACCTCCCAAGTCAATGGTTTACCTGGCTAGCGAAATCCTCCCTAAGGGTTAACTCCCTAAGGGTTAACTACCCTGTCATTGCAGAAGGAAGAAATGACTTCTAGAGTTCCTTCAACCTTCACCTAATAGTTTTACTCTATAGTCTTAGCAAAAGATTCCCTGGGGAAAGAAGCCAAGAGCTGAGCAGCTTTCACAGAAAGTGAGAATTGTAATCTTGCATGGGGAGCTTCCCCCTCAGTGAACAGGAACCAAAAGGCTAGGGAAGAGTAGACAGAAGGGAGTTTAAGGTGGTCACCAAATCTTCAAATCTCCTGCCACTTTTGAGAAAATAATTTTAACAAATAATTTAGAAATACATTAAAGTTACTGACAAAACTTTATCCAACCCCTTAAAATTTTGCTTAACTCATTTTTTTCTATAATAAGCCTTTTAAAGGTATGTGGAAAAAGTGGACAAATCATGAGTGTAGAGCTGGAAAAGTTTTCACAAATAAAAGTATCTGTGCTTCTCTCAGTCACTTACCATTGAAAGGTAATCATTATTCTTACTTCTGACACCACTGGGTAGTTTTCTTTTCCTGTTATTAAAACTTATACAATATATATTCTCCAAGTCTATCTTACTTTGCTCAGAATTGTCTGGGGCTATTGCACATCTTTTGCATCTTTGTTGTATGAGGTTTATTGATTTTCAATTCTGTATGCAATTACAGGATTAATATATTAATTAATATAATATATATTCATTAATAGGAATATACTAATGCTTTCAAATGTTGATGGACGTTTGTGTTGTTGCTATTGTAGGATACAAGTAAAGGTACTACAAATGTTATAAATACATTTGTATTAGGAATCTAAAGAGTAGAATTTCTGGGCTGAAGCATATATGTAAAATATGAGCATTAGTAGATAGCGCCAATATACCTAAGTAGTAGTGTATGCATTTACAGATAGAAAACTTCAAAAGTTTCCATGGTTTTGTACCTTCAAACAAATGTTGTTATTCTTTTAAAATCTGACAATTCTGACATTTTTATTATTGTTTTGTTTGCATGTCTGATGATCAATGAGATGAGCACATTTTCAAATGTTTGAAATTTGGATATTTTAATTATGATGTACCAGTTCAGAAACTTTTACCATTTAATACTGGGTATTTATTGTTTGGAAGGTCAGTTCTTCAGGTATTTGTTTGGCTTGTCAATAAAAGATATCATAAAAGAAGT
Source organism: Callospermophilus lateralis (assembly GCF_048772815.1). NCBI lineage: Eukaryota > Metazoa > Chordata > Mammalia > Rodentia > Sciuridae > Callospermophilus > Callospermophilus lateralis. Next base: position 54,080,761 of record NC_135319.1, on the reverse strand, counting down.
CATGGAATAAATTATTTTCCTTCTATCTCCCAACCTAAAGGACAATAGCACTACTCTAGGACAGGTAGGTAGAAGTGTTTAAAGGTTTTCTCACACAGAGGTAGGTATATGCATGCATGTACACACATTGTAGGAGAAGAATTTTGAGAAAATAGTTTAGTATGTACAAATTTTCTCCATTTCTCATGTGTAAAAATAATTTTTCCATATAAATTATATATATATATATAAACGTATGTATGTGTGTATATATATATATGTATATATATATATATATACATATATATATACGCACATAAATAAATATGTGCATGCTATTTTTTCAAAGTGTTCTCTCTTTTGTGTGAAGTTTCTGTCAACAAAAGTAATTAGGCATGTCTGTTTAATTAAGATAAAACTGTCTGTTTTATGAAGATAAAAGGACATTTTAAACACAAGCTCAAATAAATGTATTGTTCTCTATAGCTTCTAAGTGGTGGTTTAGATTTATTCTCTTAAGGAAGAGTAAGGAGCTAACAGACTATCAAAGAACCACAACTAAGTACAGTCTGTCTCTCATTAAGGTCATAGACTTTTCCTCACTGGACAGGCTCCCGGGGCATTTCTATTACTGGTTGTCCAAATCGCCCTAGTTATTATCATTCCACATCACAAGCACTACTAGATATTTTTCTTAAGATGCCTCCACACTTACTTGCAATTTTATTTAGTGACTATTTTCACCTGCTCCTTTATCTACCTATTGGTGACCTGAAGGGATAATCTTTTTTTTTTTAAATTTTTTTAGTTGTAGTCAGACACAGTACCTTTATTTTATTTATTTATTTTTATGTGGTGCTGAGGATGTGCTAGGTGAGCCTCTACCTCTGAGCCATGACCCCACCCCCTGAAGGGATAATCTTTATTGGCTCCTCCAGTTCCATCCACCCAGCTCCATCCTGCTCTGAGGCCCAGATGCTGACCTGTGTAGATTATATTAATGGCTTTAAGCAGCTAAGTCAATGCCAAATCAGCCATAGGTGGGCTGTCCCTCATTTTCCACTCTTTCAAACTATAGATTCATGAGGAAAAGAAATTTGGGAGTTATTTTTTGTATTAGAGAATTTTTGTAATTTTACATAGTACTTGGGTTCATTTCAACAAAATTATACATACAAGGAATTTGGTTTCAATCCCCACCCTTCCCCTTTTCTCCCCTCTTCCTCCTCCTCTTCTCCCTACTCTACTATTTTCCTTTTACTCCATTATTTGTTTTTGGTTGGTACTTTTCTACATATACATGAAGGTGAAATTCCTCCAAAAAAAAAAAAAAAACCCAAACAAACAAACAAACAAACCAGTAGGAATGGAACCACCCTGTGATCCAGCTATCCCACTCCATGGTATTTATCCAAAAGTTAAAATCAGCATAATATAGTGATACAGCCATTACAATGTTTATAGCAGCACAAATCACAATAGCTGAAGAGTTATTTTAAGCCATTAAATTTTGGAGTGGTTTGTTATGCCCTACTGAAACACCCTACCCTTTACTCTACCATTAAATAATGCTCTTACTTCCTGAATCCTCATCCGTGAATCCATAATAAGGAAAAAGAGTACATTCCAATGCATATCCCAAGCTACTGAACCATGTAAAATTCCACCTTAAATAAAACTGACGAGGTACCAGCTATGCTCTACTTAAAGTCAAATGTGAGGACAAGGACAGAACAAAAGATGTTGGCTAGGATAGCCAGAATCAAATAGACGCAGTTCTGAGGAAACTGGTAAGGTGAGTCTTCCTTACAGAGGTAGGATGATTTGTAGTTTCCTTTTGTAAGGAAATTTGTAGTTTCCTTTTGTAAGGTATTTAGCACATGCATAAAGTTGGATGTGGCTGGCTTACCAAGAGTCAGGTATGAAGAGCAAGTCTGGGCTGTTATTATGTCTGTGCTGACCTCAAGATATGGCCCAGGCCTGAAGTATGGAGTATTCTCCAGCATAATTTCCTAATACTGACCTATATTTGTGTTCCCACAGCTGTTTAAAAAACTTCCAGTCTTTTGAAATAAACAATGTTGTTAACGAAGTGATGGCAGTCATTCAGATTCTTCTATCAAACTGAAGTTGAGTCATTTAAAGCAATATACATTCCATTCTGACAGTCTATTTGCTTAAAATCTTAATCATATTTCTTTACGGTGGACAGTAAATGGCATGTGTGACCTGTTGACTACTATTAACCTTGCATTTCATGGCATCACAGTCAAATACCCTCCAGTATGCTATTGGCAAATGAAATCCAGCCACAATGCTATCAGCCAACTCATATGAATCATGAATATAAACAACAAGCATGGCTATCACGGAAATTTTCTACAGAATTGTAGGAAAAGAGTTAATCTTCCTTTGACAATTTTATGCTGCCTAGAAGCATATGGTCCCTTAACTATCCTATATATTTTGGAAGCAATGACGGAAAGTGTCATTCAACAAACGGATGTCTTAAACAATACATAACTCAAAAAATATATTAAAAAGATAAAGAGAGAAGAATAGAAGAAAGTTAATGATCCTTGTAATTTGATGGTCAGGAACTTACATAATGTTGGATTTCTAACTTTGCATCAGAAGCTTTGTTCCCCATATAGGAATTTGCCTGCATTAGAAAATGATGTGCAGTGTGAGGCATGGGCCAGTGTCAACAAGTGTGACCTGTCTGCCACCTGAATAGCCAAGAGTGAGGGAAATAAGTTAGAAACAAAGGTAGGAAAAGAAACTAAGAAAGGCAGTATAGGAAATGAAAAAGGAATGTAAGACAGGAACTGCTAGATTCTGTCCTTTTGAGTGCAGTGTGGTAGAGCGGAAACTGGTGTGAATTTTTTCTTTCAGAGTCATGCATTTAAATCCAATCGCTTTCCTTTACCAGCTATGTAACCTTGGTAAAGCCACTTTCGCACCATGATCCTGCTCTCTACTCTTGTCAAATAGGGTTAAAGAGGTCTTACTTGATGGTGTAAGAGGAGAACATACACAGCCCTGCCTGACTCCAAATGTGGACTGATTAAATGTTGACTCCCATCTTTGGTTTTCTAATGTTTGTTTTCTCTAAACTTCTGACTGTAGAGGGGAAAACAAACTAGCCAAGATGACTAGTGTTTTCGCCAGAAATTCTTAAGTGAAACCATTTTATGGTCTCTCCAGCAGCACAAAGTCTCCCCTTTGGAAAGCCTTTCTTTTGAGAAGACTGTAAGGAAGTCTCTTGAAATGAAGGAGAATCATTCTTTCAATCTAATGGCCAATGTAGATCATGGGAATAGCCCACCCAATCTAACGTTTGACCCACCAAATCAGGTTGGTTGGGTGTTTCAAATAGCTCAGGGATTTGCTTAATTTTTAGCTCAAACTGGCCCATGTCAGTGAATGTTAAGAGGACAAAGATTTTCTGATTCTAAGGCTCACATCCAATATTGAAATACAATTCATTTGCAACTAATATTTATTTCAGCTGAATCCCAAATGGGTTCTCCTTGGTTGCAAATTCTGGACATCAGGGCAACTGTCAGTAGGCCTTACCATGGTGGAAATCTGGTCCTACCTCCAAGAGCAAAAGCTCCATTTTATCTTGAAACCTGAAAGAGCAGCAGGTCTTTGATTATCCTGGAAAGTTCCTTTCCATCAACCTCACTTTGTCTGAGGTTTGAGATACTTCCCACACTCATGCCACTCCAGGGTGCTAATCTAGACTCCTCTAGTCAGAGTTAGTACTCCTTAGGCCACGTTCACAACTCTCTTGCTTCACTCTTTCCACAGCCAGGCTATCAGCTGTTTAAGGATCAACTCCCTGAAATGTTTTTCCTCTAAAGTTGTTCTCTTTAATATGTGGTAAATATTTGCAAGTTCATAAAATAATTAAACTCTCGAAGGAAATGATATGAGAGTGCCTTTTGTTGAATAAATTCTGGTTTTCTTGATCTCCCCAAGAAATTATTGTCTGCACATAGTGAATTTTCCAATAAAACTAGAGTGGCCTCAACCAACATAGAAGCAAATTGTCATCTTTGTAATGAAAATGGAAACAAACAAACAAATAAACAAACATATCAAAAAAAAAAAAAAAAGACAAGGAATCTCATTTTGTGGAGCATCTGCTCTGGGCCAGACAAAGTTCAGTCATTCCTTGATATTCATAGGGGATGGGTTCTAGGATATCCCAAGGACACCAAAATCCATAGATGCTCAAGTTCTTTATCGTAAAATAGTATTTGCATATAACATGAACCTCATCCATATACTTTAAATCATTTCTAGGTTACTTATAATATTTAATATCATGTGAATGCCACATATATAGTTCTCATACTTTATTGTTTTTTTTTTCTTTTTCATACAAGGGATTGAATTCAGGAACACTTAATCATTGAGCCACATCCCCAGCCCTTTTTTAATATTTTATTTGGAGATAGGGTCTCACTGAGTTGCTTAGAACCTCACTAAATTGCTGAGTCTGACTTTGAACTTACAATCCTCCTGCCTTAGTCTTCTGAGTCACTGGGATTACAGGTGTGTGCCACTGTGCAAGCTTTGTTGTTTAGGAGATAATGGCAGGGAAATAGGTCAACATACTCAGTATAGATGTGAACATCATAGGCCCAACTGCACAGTACACAAATGAGACTCAAGGTGAGCAATTTTCAAGTGGTTGGTGCTGTAGAAAGACAGATATGTGAAGTGGCAGGAGGCTAAGCAGGCAGTACCTGCTCATCACATCATTAATGTGGCTTCAGCATTGTGATCAGCACCTGGAAAGTTCACGTTTTGCTTTTTGAAACTTTCTGAAATTTTTTTGTTCTGAATATTTTTGATCTCTGGTTGGATGAATCTGAGAATGCAGCATTCCTGGATAAGGAGGGCTGGTGCTATCCAAGGAACTTCAAATATGTATTTTCATTAAATTCTCACAATAGTTCTAAGGATATGTGGTTGGAAATAAAGATTAGATGGACTATAGAGATGAAAATACAGGTAAAAATGAATCTGTGCTTTGAATCTCCAGAATGTGACAGTTGTCTCTTTAGAAAGACCTTTATTACAGAGAGCATATTACATAGGTTGTGCCTGATATGCACAGAGCTCATATCACAAATGTGATTTTAACCTTTCAAGGAGAGAGCCTTGGCCACCTCTTTTACAAAGAATTGGATGAGGTTGCTGAAGGTATCCAGGACTAATACTCTGATTATTCATCCTCTGAAAGTCATTTTTCTATTCATCATTCTCCTCTGCCTCCTGACACCTAATGATACGGATCCTATGGGAAAGGGGTAATAGGTAACAGGCACCTTTTCTCTGTTGTGTGAATAGTGGCAAACCCTTCTGAAACAGCAAGAAAAAGAAAACAATTCATTTTCCAGGAGCTGAGGGATGTAGTGCTATGCATTTCACATGAAATGCTATAGGCAACATGAGTTCTTTCCTCTGTTTCCCTAGGTTTATTTTTCAAAGACAAGCAATTCTGAAAATAGGTTGCACTGTTGAGTACTGTACTGGCCTAGAAAAAATATCTGACAAAACATTGGCCAGTTGTGCAGGCAGTTTTTAATGCTGTGTATACATTTACACAGGTGCAATGTTCTATACTGAGCATAAAATGACCATGTGATTAACAAGCAACTGAATAGAAAGAAAGAGGGTTGGTTTTATAATTTGATAGTACCAGACTCACACAGATACTCAGGTATTTACTAACCTTGGGACTTTGGGCAAAGTACTTACCTTTGCAAAATGGGGAAATTTCAGTTGCTTCATAGAGTAGCTAGGGAGAGGAAATGAGATAGCATATGTCAAGTGACAGGAACTGGTTTGATGCGGTCATTTGTGCACTTATGTTGTTTTTCAGATTGAGGGTTTTGACTGCTTTAACAAATCCATTCTGTTCAAACTGTAGATTGGCGTGGTTCAGGTTGGAATGACAGAGGTAATTACCATCTAACAGCTGTGAGACAATATCTCATTGGTACTTTTGACTTATATTTCCCTGAAAATGTGATGAATAGACCCATCTACTTGGCTGATGGGAATGTAAACTGGTACAGCCTTTGTGGAAAACACTCTGAAGTTTCCTCAAAAAATTAAAAATAGAACTGCTATGTGATCCAGCAATCCCACTTCTGGGTAAATATACAAAGGAAATTAAATGACTATCTCAAACACTCTCATGTTCATGGCAACGTTATTCACTGTAGTCAAGATCTGGAAGCAACTGAAGTGTCCATCAACAATTGAACAAAGAAAGAAATGTAGTATTTATATATGCATACACACACATATATATTACATATGTATTTAACATTAATATGTTTATTTCTTTGTCCAATATATGAAATAGAATCCTACTCATCCTTAAAACAGAAGGAAATTCTGTCATTTGACAACAGAGATGAACCTGAGACACATTATGCTAAGTGAAACAACCAGAAATAGGATGACAACACTACCTGATCTCACTTATATGTGGAATGTAAAAGAGTTGAACTCATATAAACAGAGTGGAAGGGCTCTATCAGGAGTCAGAGGGTGACATGCTCTGGAGACCTAATGTACTGCATTGTTAATAATATATTGTATATTTGAAATTTCCTAGGAGAGGAGAATTTAAGTTTTCTCATCTGAAATACAAAAACAAAAAACAGAACAAAACCAATGAAATGGTGTCAGATAATGTATGTTAATTAGCTTGACTATGAAAATCATTTATATATACATGCTTATATATATGTATATATATATATATAATACCTTAAATATATTTAATTTTTTTTCCAATTATATCTCAGTAAAGTTAAAAAAAGAAATGAAAAAAGTATCTATACTAAAAAGGCAAGATTCACTACCATATAATGGGGTAAGAGGAAAGCAATATGTGGATTGTTGCTGTTTCCTATCAACTAGATCAATTCCATAAGCAAATTTATTAAAAATAAAAAGGGGTTTAAACTTCTTTTTTTAACCCCAAGAGTAAAAATCAGGAAGAATATGTTTTCAAGGAATGAAGGAGAGGATATCTAATTGGAAACAGAGGTTGAAAAATGAGATAAAAGTACAGGGGGAAATGAACTTGTATGTGAATCTCAGGAGTGTGGCAGGTGCATCTTGGACAGGGCCTGATATTGCTGAGCATGTCTGTAGGGTGAACTCCATCTCACAGGACCCACATCACAGTTTGCCCACTGAAGACCCGGTATTTCATAACCCATGTCCTCATGAGGATCACCTTTCTCTCTCTGTGGTTCTGAGGACATCTGCATGGAAGCAGAGACTCTGCCTCCCGCTGTTTTATCACTACCTGAAGTCATGGGATAGCTGTAGTCATAGCAACATCTTCAGTTCTGCTAACCTGGGGTTACAAACTCTCAGGTAGGAAACGAGACAGGCACATATTGAACCAAAAGAAACCTAAGGAAAAAAGGACTTCAAAAGTACCCCCCTTAAACTCCAGACCCCAGTGGATTATAAATCAGTAGTAAAGGAGTAGAGGGGAGGGTATGGTGCTTATAATCATCTCTTGTGTACCAGGGATTGTGCTAGGGACTTGCCTACATTTACAATGTGGCTCTGGAGACAGTCCAGGGAGGAAGGTAGTATTAGCTGAAGAAGTTATGATTATTAACCTCAATTACTTATGTGCAAATAGAGGTAACAAGCTGTTAGGAAACTTCTCTAAGTGTAGAAGTCTGGTGTGTGGTCAGGTTGAGATTTGCATCAGCTATGGGATTCGGTCTGTACCTGAAAGTGCGGTCTCCAGACTGTGAACATTTCCCTGTGATATTTTATTTTATTAGATACCCTTCCCCCATTCTGCCCTGCAAATTCTCTCTTCCAGTGAACCTTTTTATGCCTGCATATTCTTCTCTTAGGAAACTAGTCTGCAAAATTTAAGTTTCATGGCCATTTTGGCCAGTGTCCCAGAGGCCTTTGTCCTGCATTGAATATCTAAAGTTGTCTTCACTGAATAAGCTTATTTAAATTTTTTCCAATTTATCCCTTATACAGTAAGAAAATAAATGAGGACTTAGATGTGAAGATGCAAGTCAAAAGTCAAGGTCGGTCCCAGAGATAAAATTATTCAGTGTCAGCTTCCAGCTTAACCTTCGTAAGAGTAGATTATACTATGAGAGTTGAGAAACACCAAAAGAAATAGAACATGGGCATGTGTGGTGACCACTCTTCTCTCCTTCAATTTCTTATCAAATAGTGAATGTCAGTATCTGCAGATCTCTAGAATGAAACTGCTTTATAAGATGTAGGTATAAGACATTTTAATATTCCTCTGTGTTATTCTGTATTTCCTTAAGTATTTTAAATCACTATGCATCATTTTATTATTATAGAGAAAAGTTATATTTTAAAAGAATAAAATGTTGAACTCCTACTAAAATAAGATATGGTATATGCACACCATTTGCTAAGAGAAAACCTTAGCAAATCACCTTCACATTTGGTGTCTGTTTAAATGTACAGCAGGAAGGACTTAATGGGTATTTTTAAGTAGTCATCATTGAAATCCTTATCCACATTGGCCAAACTAATGTGATTTCAATGTAATTCAGTATGGACATGTAGAGATGAATGCTGACTCTCGAACTTGGCACATTTGAATTTTTTTTTCACATGCGGGATCCTATATGGGAGAGCTGAGATTTCTCTGTTCATCACTTCATAATACCTGTTCCTGTGCAGAACAAAGCCCAGGACTGTTGATATGTTCTGCTTCTAGGTCCAGTGGGAAATCCAATCAGGATATCATTTGCAACATGTAGATGACAATATTGAGTTCTAGAAGAGGAAATAAAAAAGACACTCAACTTACACTGCCTCCACTTACCTTGACTGTGCCATTTTTTTTTTTTTTTTTTTTGCTCTAATCAATACTAGGCATTGTGTTTCCGTAACAGCATGAAAACGTTGGGAATTTGACACTGATGATTTTTGTCTGTGCTCCAGCCTTTCTGTTTAAGGAAATATGACTGAATAATGGACAAGGAAAATGAGCAATCTTTCATAAAAAGCAATAAGAAAATATGGTCTGTTATTCTCAATTCTTCTTACTGTCTGCTCGGTTCTTAGTGTTCATAATTCTTCATAGTATTGGGAATGATTTCTAACTTGGAAACTGACTTCTTAATGTTCCACCTTTTCCACTTCCTTTCTGTGTGTAAGTCCTTGTTTTTTTTTTTTTTAATCCTACCAACTTATATTGGAAATTAGTTTATTTAAAAATTGAAGTTGTGAGCATTGATTTAACCAAAAATTATCTAAGCTTCTTGGCACATTTGCCTTCACTGGCTTCTTGGGCCCCTCCATATTGTCCTGGTTTCTGGAGCCCCAATCATTCCTCACATCAGCAGAGCCCTATGATATCTATAAACAACATTGGATCCATAGAACTGTAGCTGAGTGATTGCAATGCTGTGCCAAACCTTCTACAATCATTCTCTCCCCTTTGTGCCTATTCATATCTTCTTCTGGAAGATGAATACCAGATTTTGCCTAAAGTAAACACTCTTTAGTGAATTTTTCCCTGCCTAAGAGTCTGTGCAATCAAAGAACATTAGTAAGAGACTGGAGAGAACTATTTAGGGATCAGAACCCAATATGGAGTCCAGTCCCGGTGATAAGAAGTAGAAACATCAGCAGGAGACAGAGTGCAGATTAGGAGTCAGCAAAACCATCTGTTTGGTTGATCTCATACAGTAAGGACTTTGAGGGTGGTATTCAGAGAACAAATGGTATGCCCAGCAGTATCAGGTTCTAAAAAAGTTCTTCCACTCCTTGGGCCCCCAGGCATAATAACATGCACGATCAAACATGTCCCCTTCAAGGAATTTGTGCTGGTTATCAGTTGATGATATCTCCACTTCTAATTCACCCTTTAACTTGCTTCTGTGAAAATAGGTCTTGCACCTGTATTCCTTTGTTAGCAAGCATATACTAAGCTTTGAATGGAGAGAGTGCTAGAGAGAGAGAGACATTTTAGGGGGGACTAAAGAAGTTTTGCTTTCTGGTTCCCATGTGCTCCTTGGAAAGGCTTTGGTGTATGTATGACTTCTTCAGGTCTGTCTAGCTCCTGCAGCACACAGGATTTCCCGGGAAGTGCCTGCAATTTCTCCAGCATGTGTGTCATGCAGTTCTCAGCAGCCAGCAGCGTGCGATGGGCAGCAGATGCCTCTAACTCCTTCCCCAGATGAAATAGTAGCAGAGTGCCTCCAGCGAGACACCTTCTGTGAACAGCTTTCTGGCAAGTTCTGAAATTCCAGCAAGTTCCACCACAGGGATTTCACTGCCCCTTAGTGAGCTAGGCTAAGCCTTCCTAGCAAAGGGAGAAATGAGATGCTTTTATTCTCTTTCATCTCCTTTTTTTTTTTTTAATATTTTTTAGTTGTTGATAGACCTTTATTTTATTTATTTATATGTGGTGCTGAGGATCAAACCCAGTGCCTCACACATGCCAGGCAAGTGCGCTGCTGCTGAGCCCCAGCCCCAGCCCCAGCCCCAGCCCCCATCTTCCCTTTTAAGGTTAAAAACAGGCACTTGAGTTCAGATTCATTACTTAATTTGAAATTTAAATGAATGGAAGTATAGTAAAAATTAATTCAACTTTTCTGTCTTGGGATCAGGACACGGTGTTTCCTTTTGAGGAAAAAAAAAAAGAACAGGTGTAAGAGAATAGAATCAGAACATCTAAGCCAGAAGGAAGCTTGAGATCATTTAACCCAATGATTTCATTTTGTAATAAGGAAAGGGAATGAAGTGGCTTACACAAGGGCTCACAGCAGATGAGGTCGAAACCTCCAAACTCATCACAATGCTCCTTTGGGAAGTTATTTAAATTCCTCCTCGGGTGTTTCTCATATGCAGTCAAGATTAAGAATAGGAGGTCCAAGTGGAAAAGTCAAACCATACACAAGGGCCAAAGAATGATGTTCAAAGGATTTCCCTGTATCTCATTTCCTTCAAGTTTCCAAATACTTCTGATTGTTAAAATATAATCAACCCTTCCTGGGCTTCACATAACAGAAACACTCTTGCAATAAGGCTGCAGTGACGGTATCAACGTATTCTTTGATAACTAGAGTTGTGGCTTAGAAAATGATACCCCAAAGTAAAGGCCTCAGAAGCAAAGTTTCTTTCTGACCTTCTGCTGCCCTCCTGTCGCTTGCCCTTATTCTCCCCTGAGGCCAGCCACACAAACCAGAATTCCTTTTCCCCAAGATTAGTCAATGAAACCAGAACTCTGTCTCCAAGCTTGTCTGTGAGCATAAAAATATTACTCTTTCACCTACCTTCTTGGGTAAAATCTAGTCATAAAGAAATACTCTGAACTACCTTGTTTGATTGTAGGTTATAAGACCCCTGTTTCCTAAAAGTCAGTCCCCATACCTTGGAGAAAGGAAAATTGCACAGAGAGACCCTGAAGAATCTGAATACACAGGCCTTGATGGTTTGTTTTTTTTTTTTTTTTCCCTACTCGGTCTGTTAGTATTTTATTATCAGCTTTTTGTCTAATTATATTTCTACTCAGACATCAATACTTCAGTGAATCTAAGAAAAAGTGAAGAGTTCACCCTGGGTCTTTGCATCTTCGATGTGAAGATTTCTGTGTTACATAAAATTATGATCCAATGAATTTGTCATGCTTTTCTCTTGTTAGTGTGTCTTTTGTGACAGACAGGAAAGGGATTACTCTTTTTCTTTACTGCCCTGCATCAAAATCACTAAGCTTCAGCTCATGAACCTCTCCTCTTTATGTATGAGCTCCAAAGGTGAACCTCCCAAGCCATGACACAAGGTCTCACCACCGTAAGCAACTCCTTACAGTAAGGCTCACTGCAGGGCCTCTGGTCATTGTCCTCTTTGGCCATATCTTTGGATTTTGTATGGCATCACGGCTCAAGCACATTGGTACTTTCCTAGCTGGTTTTGGTTCTATATTAGTAGTTTCCATTCTAAATTGGGAGATTATATATATATATATATATATATATATATATATATATATGTGTGTGTGTGTGTGTGTGTGTGTGTGTGTGTGTGTGTGTATGGATTACATTATATTTTTAGTAAAATTTAAAGGGTACTTTTGGATTGACATATGGTGATCCATATCATATTAGCTCAAGTGAAGATACTGATAAGGAAACACTGCTTAATATTATTGGCATTTCATTTTATAAAGGATATTCAAATTTTAGAATATATAAAGGATGAGATATTTAAATAAAGACTACTTCTTAAATTTGATAAGTTACAGTTTATAAAGATAATCACAAATTTTTTTTTTTCTTATTTTTAGGTAAATCATCATAGATGGGCTCTGGTCCAGGAACTAGTGTTTGGGAGACACTGCTGTATATTTCTAGAAATCCATAGGGAATTTTGTGGGAACATTATATAAATATACTCATACTTTGGTGTTTCATAATTCACCTCCTCTGATTCTTAGGCAGTTCAGCTCAGGTTTTCCATGAGAAAGAAAATTTCATACACTTAGCATTAAGGATAATCAGAATTTCTCAGTTTATTGGGCATGTAGTGGTTTAATCCTTTGGTTATAAGGAATAAGTCACCTGAACTTTTTCCTAAAAGAAGATGTTGGTTTTAAGTACCGTGAATTTATGCTAGAATTGGCCTGGAAAGCATGAGTTCTGTATATTTCATGGGCCTTCATTCGTGGTCTTTGTACTTAAAAATTATGAACAGACCCAAAATAAGGGGAAAAACTAGAGAGAAAGGAAAAAAAGGAGGAGATTCCATCAAAATAAAAGAATGGTCAGTGAAGTAGATAAAGGTGATTAAGAAGAGGGAGAAGGGATGGGATTAGGAAAAAGCAATGAATTGAACCTGACCTATATTTCCTATGTTTAAATGAATCTGCCACAGCAAATCTCACCATCATGTCTATTTGTAGGATATACAAGATTTTAAACAAAGCTATAAGTAAATAGCAGAAAGATTAGTGGAGTAGAAGGAAGGGAATGGGGGAGGGAGGAGTAGAAGGAAAGAAGAAGTACTGGGGACTGAATTAGAGCAAATCATATTCCATGAATTTATAATTATGTCAAAATGAATCCTAATGTTATGTGTAATTAAAAAGAACAAATAAAAATTATGAACACATAAAACAATGCTGAGCATGACAACAAAAATGTGTGTTTACTTGAAATGTTCAGAGAGCGCAACCTTTGTGAATGAAAATTATAGTATAATTCCAAAGGAAAAGGAAGTTATAAATAGCCTGATCATTGGTAGAAAAACAGAAGTTTTTAAATTATTATATTTATAAGGATTGGTACGTGTCTGAAGACATCCGTATAACATAGATAAGGTCATTTCATTAGGCAATCAGAACTGTACAAGAAAGGGGCTCAAGACAGTACTAATTTGGAGGAATGGTGACATAGACAGATAGAAGATTTATTAACTTACCCTGCCAGCTGGTCTAAGCATATTTGGAGTCCCATGGAAGTGATGGTGAAGGAGATGAGGCCAGGAAAGTCTATTTTAGATACATACAATAGGACTGAGTTAAAACTTCATGACCTATTACATCAGACAAACTTTTAACTGATCAGTTTCCTTAAAGCAATTTTGATTAATCTAAGATAATTAAGGTAGTGATTGTTAACACTTGAAATAAAGACATAAAGGAGACTAAATAAAAGAGGTTTTCAAAGTATATGTAAATTAAGAAGGATGCACTAATGATGTGGTATCTGTTCATTAATGTGACAGTAGTTGTTGAAAATATACTTTCATGCTTTCCCAATTAGAATAGTATTTATTTTATGAGACATCTCAACAAAAACCCTGACTTATAAAATTTGAAACTAGTGCTTGTTAGGTCTCACCATTGGGATTTTTGTCAGTTCCTCTTTTAAAAATTTAGAAGTTAAAAGAAGTGAAAATGAAAACTTTTATGAGTTTATGTAGGTATTGGAAAAGAAAATCATTGTATGTTACCAATAATATTGTATGTTACCAAAGTATTAGTTAGGTCTTAACTACACTGAAAAAAAATATAATAGATACACCTACATAGGAGAAAGAAAGTGAAGGAAGCTGGATTTCAGCTCCAGCATGTCTGAAAAGTTGTGTCAATTTAGACAAGATACTTCTCTAATTTTCTATATTAGAAGCATTGGGAAACAGAAACAAATAAACAGAAGCATGAAGAACATTCTTACTCTTTCTGGTAGGGGAGAAAGGGAAAAGATACAGAAAGTAAAAAAGAACAAGAAAAAAATTTAAATAATGAATTGAATAATATACAAAAATAATAAAAGAGAAACAAAAGGAAAGGAGAAAAAAAGGGAAGAAATAATTTGGATCTCACATATATGTGACTTTTCCCAGGAACTATAGTCGGGAAGCCCAAGTCCAGGAATCTTGGTACACATTTAAGACTCTGTACTCATTAGCTTTGTAAACACAATCCAATCTCATTTGTACCCCTGAGACATCAGTTATTTCATTTATAAAAGTAATAGATGAGATGATTTATAGGTTATCTTACTGATTTGAGCTTTAGCTTTATATAATTATAAAAGAAAATAATTCAATTTTACTTATTTTAAGCTGAAGATACCAGCTGTGCCTCTGCAGTAAACTCAAAATGCTTTCATGGCATAAATATGCATACATTCATGGATACTCCTGATACCTCATGCCAGCTCATTCATTAATAAAATATCAAACCCATAATTTCTGTAATTACTCTGTTTGCTTAACTGAAGAAAATACTTGCCATGGAGGCACAGCCTGGAGATGGGACCAGGTGAACACTGTTCAGCCCTCAAGTTCATCCTGACCAAAACAACACCATCTTTGCCTCAACTGCACCTGGCTTGGGTATCAAAGCAAAGAGCAGTAGAGTCACATGGCTGTGCCTACTAGAGCTTTGGGAATTTTTTTGATATATGGAGGGTCCTCTGTATTGCTCCTACTGCCTGGGGCAGGTGAGCAGACTGTGTGTCAGCATCAACACTGAGACAGCAGTTTGGCATAAACCGATCTGGCTCAGCCTCCAGCACACATCTGCCCTGCTGTTTAGCTTTATGGGCATTCCCACTTTCACGAGGCAATGTTGTTTAAATATCTATCAAGCTGCTTATACAGCAATATGGTAGAATGGAGGGGGAGCTTGTGATAGGGAAAGTGACTAGGTTGAAATCTCAGTCAGCCTTTAATGGTCTGAAGGATTATGAACTGATCTCTAGATGTTACTGAACCTGTCTCTTCACCCATAAAAGCAGAGTTATAATTATAAATCTCAACTTGCCTGCTAGAAGTTTTATGATCACAAAGCCCTCTCCTGAAGGCAAAACATGAAGCAAAACTCCACATAGCAAAGGAAACAGATTAAAATGCATGTTCATTTCCAAAAAGTTTAGGAAAACAAAACAAAACAAAACAAAAAACAGAACAGCCTGTCAATGACCTGGCCATCATAGATCATGAACACTAACATAATGTTTTTGTATTATGTTCTTTTTTTCTCCATACTTCAATTTTTTTTTTTTTTCCATTCCAGTTTTGCTTTTGTGTCCTGAACTCCACATGATCTCTTTTGGAATTTCTTTTGACTTCAGACTAGTACTGAAGGCAAGCCCATATCCTGGAGCTGCAGAATGGGGACAAGGTGGGCTGGAGCTTGGGTGACAAACACAGGCTGCCATGACATGGCCTTCCATGATGGTGTGGGACTGAGGCAGGCAAGCTTGGGCCAAGGTGAGGCAGGGCATGCCAAACTCTTGCACTGGTGGTGATCCAGGCCACCCAGGTGAAGACACCCACCCACTCCACACAGCACTGTAGCATCCAGCCCCTGAGTGTCCAAGATCCAAAACTCTAACTTCCTGCTTCCCAGTGAATGATGGTAAACATAAGTGAGGCAGACTTAAATGGGATTTCAGGGCTAACCAATAGCGTTTGTATTTTTTTCAAAACCTTATTAGCATAAATGTGGACCAATAGCATTTACCCAACTGCTATATAAGCCCATAGACTAGCACACTCAGACATCATCCCCTATCAGGGTCCACTCCTGCCCCTGTGCAAGTACTGTTTCTGTTCTTCACGCTTCTATAAATCCTACTTTTTTCCTCTCTGGTCTTCCGTTGTCTTGTGAATTTTATTCTTTGAATTTGTGAGAAAAAAACCTGGACAGAAGTAAGTGGTGAGCTTTTGGAGTCTGCTGCAACACTGGAGGGCATGACCCGCATTAAAAGCTGCAACATTGAGAATCTCAATAAGCCACTACTAGTAGTGGAGAAGAATCAGGCTTTGCCAGCTGTGACCCTTGGAGCTGATGACAGTAGGCGTCCCCTGCTGTGATGAGCTGCTAACACTAAACTGGTCTTTCCTGGGCTAAAGATGCCTGCAGTTTATACAGACTTCACCCACCAACAGAAGCAGAGAATTGAGTCTCATCTCAAACTCTGCTTTTAGTAACAGTTATGGTCTGAATATGAACCATGCAGAGAGCATCCATGACCTACCAACACCATCAGTTGACCTTGACTGAGGTCTGCTCTCTGTTACTGTGGTGCATATTCATGTGGATGGGTATATTATAAAATCTTGCTATCATTCCCGTGAGTAATGTAGTGTCAACCAAATTTATAGATATGGAAAATTTCCCACAATCACAAGTGCTGCCAATTTTCCTAAACTTCTGCTCCCTTTCTGTTCATTAATATTCTTTACTTCCTTAGTTTTAGTTCCTGGACCCTTCTGTATTTTCTCTAGCACTCATTCTTAATTTCTTTGGGCAAATTTACATCCACAGACTTCTTCTGACTTTTGGGGCATTATCTTTCCTTTCAGGTGTTTACTCCATTCTGTGCTCTGATTTCTAGATTCCATGCAGTCTAAGATAAAAAAAAAAATCTATAAATCCATTCCAGTAGTGTGTTCATAAAACTTACTGGCAAAGGTTATGCTCCTACCAACCATTAATGTCCCTTCAATCAGAGCTTTTCCCTCATTGTCTAATCAAGAATAACTACCAATTCTTAAGGCCTTAGTGATGTCACGCAGTTTGCTGAGAACATTTTAAAGCTGCATCATTTCATTATGATTGCAATTAGACGTTGCCAACTCCATTAGCAAGTCACTAATATTTCACGGAAGCTCCTTAACTCTAATGCAGTCAGTAAATGACAGAACCAGAGTCGCAATCAGGTTCATCTGACACCAAATTCTCCGTGTAACCTTTACAATATGCTAATCTTCCCCGTTTTTATCCTGATTGCATATATTATGATTCCTGGATTTTTTTCCGGATCCCAACTAGAAACCAGCCACTAAGTTGATCCTATTTGCTGAAGTTGTACCTCTTTCACTTAATACTTTTATCCTTATTCCTCTATCTACAAAAATTCATTTTGTAAAATGATTTCAGCTCCAAAAAGTATCCAGTAACAAGAACAATCATTTCCTAATGTTCTACAGGATGAATGATATTCTCCTGATCTGTATAGTGACTGTGTGGCCAACCCAAGTTTACACAGCATGTCTGAGGTGACACACCATAAGACAGAGCTAGACTAGAGGCTGTTGGGGGAATGAAAGAAAATATTCTTGCACTAGGAGGCTTCTCCAAAATAGGCTACTCTCTTGCCTCATAGATTGAAGGACCTATTTGTCACTACCATATTTCTAAATACCTAGTGATTTACCATGATCACTAGTTGAGACCATCAATATTTCTGTTATGATGGATCAAGTAAGCCTTTTAATTTGGAGTAAGTCCCATGGATTCTGTATTAATACCTTAACAAGAGTTCCACTTTTTGAACATTTGAATTTTGAGTGTTGAAAGTTTGATAAAAACACTATAACCAGCTGGGCGTTGGTAATGCACATCTGTAACCCCAGGGACTTGTGAGGCTAAGGCAGAAGGATAACAAGATTGAGGCCAGCCTCAGAAACTTAGAGACACTGTCTCAAAATTAAAAAAAAAAAAAAAAAAAGAAGGTTAGGGAAATAGCTTAGTGCTAAAGTGTCCCTCAGTTTAATTCTCAGTACCAGCAAAACAAAACTAGTATGGTATTATGTAAAAATGTGGATGTGTAACCCATGTGATTCTGCAATCTGTACTTGGGGTAAAAAAGGGAGTTCATAACTCACTTGAAGCTAATGTATGCTAATGTATGAAATATGATATGTCAAGAGCTTTGTAGGGTTTTGAACAACCAATAAAAAAAAAAGAAAAAAAAAAAATAAACCTAAGAGTACACAAAAATTTGAAATCGATACTAACCATATATTTACTTGTATACCTAAACCTACCTTAAAATAGATGCATATGTAAATTTTAATATTCATTTGTAAATAGTTATGTATACAATTATCAATGGTACATTTGAATATAAGTATATATTCATATATATAAAAAAAAAACATCAACACCACACACAAACATGCGCACACACACACACACACACACACATATACACACACAAACATTATAACCAAAGTTTCAATAAAGTCAAGTAATCTCAAGCACAAGAAATACGTACAAAAACATATCCAGGAGTATCATAACTAATATGCTTAAAATAAGTGATTATGAGAAAAATGTTAAATACACCAGAGGAAAAAAGATACCTGATATACAGAGGGACAAATTTAATGACTACTGAAGATTTACTATCAGAAAACAATGTGAGAAAAAAAAAAGACTATGGAAAATCATATTTAAAGTGTTGCAAGAAAAAAAAAAAACTGGAATTCTATACTCAAGAGAAGATGACTTTCAATTGCAAAGGTGACAATTATATATCTATTAGAATGGCTCAAATCCCCAAAACTGACAGTACCATTGCTGATGCGAATGCAAAAGTGGTACAGTTTCTTTGGAAGGCAGTTTGCCTGTCTTTTATGAAGATAAACACAGTCTTGCAATATGATTCAATATCATGCTTCTAGGCATTCAGCTTACTGATTTGAACATTTATGTTTAGAAAAATATCTTCAAGGTAATTTTTAAAATAGCATTTTTTTTCATATCCCTAAATACTGGAAACAACCATCAAAATATCCTTCAATAGGTAAATAGATAAACTGGGGCATACAATAATATAATAGCCAGTAATAAAATAAATGTTTTCAAATATCACACATAGATGAATTTTAAATGCATATTGTAAATGAAAGAAGCCAGTCTGAAAGTACTACGTACCATATAATTCAATATGCTTGATATTCTGGATAAAGTAAATTATAGAGACAGCAAATAGCCAGGGGCATGGGATAAGAGTTGAGAAAATGGATCATAGGATTTTTAGGGCAGTGAAAATAATCTGTATATTATTGCAAAGGTATATACACAGAACCATGGCTTTGCCAAAACCATAGAATTTTACAACAAAATTTTATATATGTAATTCAAGTATTAATATTAAAAATATCAAGATTACCAAATGAAATTTAATCTTGTCATTTTTAATGGAATTAGTTAATAACCACAAAGAAATATCTGAGAAGATATTCTAAGAAAGTCCCCACATCTAGCATTACCCAAGAATTTGACTTCAATGCTGTGTTTTCTCTTTATTAGCTAATTAAGACCTTATTTTATTTCTTGTATGTAGGAGGAAGTAAGCATATTATTGCTCCTACCAACCATTAATGACTACTATGGGAGGAATGGGAAAATACTGTATCCATTCTCATACTTAGATGCTAAAGCCTCATTAAGATGCCCTTATGCCCTTGTACTTAACATAGAAAGCCAGCCCCTGCTGGCTTCAGATTGTCTTTTAATTTCTTACAAAGACAAAATTTAAAAGAAAAAGCCTCAAGGTAGTAATCAAGACTTTATGTTAAACATGGATGCTGCTGAAGAATTGAATCTTAATTTTATTGTTATTTCTTCATATTTCCAAATAAACATGTGGTAGTAGGAATTCTAAGATGGGCTTCCCTGTCCTCACTTCTTGGGCGCATGTCTTGGATTATCTTCTCTTCTTGAGTGTGGGCAGACTAGTAAATATGATGGGTTATCACTCCCATGATTTGGTACTCATCAGTGGACTTTAATTCATAAAATGTCAGTTGATCATCTTGAATGGGCCTGGTCTAATCTAGTGAGCCCTTTAAAAGAATTTGAGAGAAATTCACCTGCTGGCTTCAGAGATAAAGCAGCTCTCATGTTGTATGAAGAGGCAGCCACTTACAAGGACCTGAGGATCGGTAGCATCTAGGCACCGAGAGCAGTCCTTGGTAGGAAGCTAGCAAGAAAACAAGAACCTTAGTCATACAATTACAAAGCATTAAATTCTGAAAATGTAAGACTGACATTGCATAGTCACCTTGCTGTTATACCATGATTAACATATAATATTCCTCTTAAGCCTGAATTTGGATCTAAATCATCCTACTTCTAGAAATTGTTACTGATCTTTCCTCCTCTCTCTGAAACCTGAAAACACTGTGTTCTATTTCCTTATGGTAAAAAGGGAGAAGCAGAGAAGTGAATTCAGGTGGAATCACATGGACCTAAATGCTCATGCCAATTCCTCTATCTTGTTAATTTATTCAATTATTACCCTCACTCAGCCTATCTTATAGAGGTTGATGGAAGATGAAGTTGAGTTAATGAACAATGTTAGAAATATGTTGTCTTATTAATCTAGGGCAGCTATAACAAAATACCACAAACTGGATAGCTTATAAACAATAGAAATCCTTATAGATCTGGAGGCTTAGAAGATCAAGACCAAAGTGCTAGAAAAGCCTGTGTTGGCTGAGGGATCATTTTCTAGTTCAATAGATGGCCATCTTCTTGCTATAGTTCCATGTGGTGGAAGAGAAGAGGGAGCTCTTTATGATCTTTTATATAAATTGTTGACTCAAATTCCTAATACCATCACATCAGGGGTTAGAATTTCAACATATGAATTTTGGAGGGACATAATCATTTGGTCTATAGTACAACATTTGCCAGAGTAAGTGTCCAATAAATGTTAGTTTGTTATTGTTATTATCTTTTCAAAGTGGATCTTAAATTCCTGTGGGCCAGGACAGTATCTCCTATTTTTTTCTGTTTCTACTATAACACTTAACAAATTAATGAACTTAAATGGTACCTAATATGAATGAGGTAATGACTAAGTATAAGTATATTTATTTCATAATACCATATAATTAGTGGTTTAATATAACACAAATATTTCACCTTAGAATTGTGAAAGTCAACAGTCCAAAATGGGATAACATAGGGTTAAAAACATCAAGATGTCAACAGTTGTTTTCCAGAAGAGAATCCATCTTCGTTTCTTTTTCTGCTTCTAGACCCTTTTCACGTTCCTTGGTTCATGATTTCTTCCATCTCCAAAGCAACACCAAGTGAGTGTTTGCCATATAGCATAAGTAATTCTGCCTACTTTCTCTGTATTTAAAAGACCTTTGTGGTTACATAAGGCCTACTAAGTAATCCACGATGATATTAGGGGCAGCTGATCTGCAACTTCAATTCCTTATGCAGCCTTAATTCTCCCTTGCCAGGCAAATTCATAAGTCACAGGGGTTAGAAAGTAGTAGGTACCTTTGATACACTATTATCCTGCCTACCACAATAAGAACTTTCTGATGGTATATGATAAATTAAAGCCACTGGGAGCAGAAAAAGGCCAGTTTTACAGTGGAAATGGAAATTTAAACTTGAGACCTGAATTTATTTTGACACCACTTTCCCAATCTTTTCTCCAGTGCTCCCTTCACACTTGTTCATATCAGCAACTTCTCAGAAGCATGGTTGAGATTTCTAGGCCAAGTCACAGATGCTGCTGCTAAAGGATTAGAAGAGTGTGAAACTCCGTGTGTATCAACTATGTGGCTAGGTGTACCCAATCAGAGTTTTTCTCAGCTCTTACCATATCCCATCTTCCAAACCTCCTGCCAGTGATAACCATTTAACCCAATGATAACCAAAATAAGTATATTTTGTGACTCCAAACTTTGGAGTGATACACATGTTTTTTTTTGGGGGGGGAGGAGGATGTGGGCGGGATACTGGGGATTGAACTCAGGGGCACTCGACCACTGAGCCACACTCCCAAATCTATTATGTATTTTATTTAGAGACAGGGTCTCACTGAGTTGCTTAATGCCTCAGTTTTTGCTGAGGCTGGCTTTGAACTTATGATCTTCCTGCCTCAGCCTCCCTAGCTTCTGGGATGACAGCCATGCACCACTGTGCCCAGCTATACTTGTCTTTTAACTATTGGAATATTTTAAGATCCAATGCAATCTCCATTAGACACTCCATGCCTCTGTCAAGTAAAAGGTAGGTTTTTATTTTTCAAGGCAAGAAGCTAGAAAGAAGATTTTAGATGTAACAGTCATGACACTCAAACTGCCATAAGAAGATATCATAGTCTGGTGGCTTAAAAACAGATATTTACCTCTCACAGTTCTGGAGGGTTGAAAATGAAGATAAAGTTCTGGCAAGAAGATTTCATTCTGAAGTCTCATGTCTTGGCTTGTAGGTGGTTGCCATCTTACTGCTCACATGACCTTCTTTTCTCTTTATCCATAGGAGAAAGATCTCAGCTACCTTTCTTTAAAAGTGCACTAATACCATCATGAAGGACCCAACACCTTGACTTGATCTGACCCTAATAATGTCTTTAAAATCTTATCTCCAAATATTATCTTATTGGGAGTTAAAACTTCAACATGTAAATTTTATAAGGACCACAAATATTCTGCTCATAACAATCACATTATTTTCTCAATATTATCAAAGATTCAAGGAAAGTACATATTTAGTAACTATTTCCAATCCGTGTGTGTGTGTGTGTGTGTGTGTGTGTGTGTGTTTGTGTGTAATTTCTTGCTGTGATCATTCCCTAGGAGTAGCCAGTTAGTGGTGGAGACTGTACATTGATGACCTTCCTATTTCACACAGAGAAAAAAGTGCTTTCTTAATTTTCTTTGTAATCAGTAGGTTTATTGGTCATCTAATAGAGATGAAATATGTCAGGTCTATATAGCTACAGAGGCTTTTCCTAACTACAATAAGCTTTCTTGCAATAAGATGCAACTGAATTTTAAATATCACAAAGATCTACCTTGCTGTCATGCTTGCTTAAGTTTCTAGACTAATATCAGGAAGATTAACTATTCTTGTTCTCAGAAATTATATTAACTTCATGATTCCCATGGATAGAGAATAGGGCATCTCTGGAAGTACATAATTCATAGTTTTTCTATCACCATAATAACCACATTACTTCATCAACTGTGGCTTTATCAGGCAAGATGAAGTAGTAAGCTAAATATTGCAGTTTTACTTCCATTCAAAGGGCTAGATCTGGGTTCTTCTCATCTCCTGGCACACTAAGAATATTTTACGGTCTCTAGCTCTCCAATTAAACTTAAGTGTTGGATGCATCTATGCTCTATATTGGCAGGATCTCAGATTTCTTCAACATTGTACCTTCTTTCAGCAAATGAAAGTTCCTGAATTAAAACTGGATCTTACATAAATTTCACATAACTCATAGACATTTCTTCCTGTAACTTGCTTACAATTATGTCATTGTAAACAAAATCAGAGACTTTATTTTGAATTGAGGTAAATGGAGGATAAGAGAGGTAATTTATGTGAGGTGATGGTCCTGGGCAGTAAAAAACACAGTAAGTATGTGGTTCGTGCCAATCTTCTTTTCATCTAGTGATTATCATCCTTTGAATCTTCAATCTGATCTGCTCATCAATTACAAAAATGAAAAATTATATGCACAATCTCTTGATAAAAGATCCACTCCTATTAATCCTGTACCTCAGTTGTTCCATTAGCAAGGATTCACATTTTTATCACTTCTTACCTAACTATATTGGCCAAGTAATTCTATATACAATATGGTAAACATGATAAGAATTCCTTCCAGCTTATGGAAATAAAGCCATGGTCTACTTACTGTAGGTATTTTTGTCTGCATTTGTTGTATGAGAATTGACTCAGAGAGGTTAACTTACTTGTCAAAGTCACCCAGCTCCCAAGTGTTGAAGCCTCCAGGATTCAGTATACAGGGGAAATGGCTAAAATTAAAATTGTTCTGCCAAACTTACAATTTTAATAGCCACCCTTTCAAGGTGGTCCAAATGACTCACATGACTCCTAGAGAAATCAAAAACTGTTTTAGATCTGAGCTTAGAGGAAGAAGGCTGACAGGTGTTACATGGATTTTATAAACTGTGGGTGGGTATAGATTAAAGCCATTGATCAACATCAAAGAATAAGTCCATTGGTTGCCTTTGCAATGAGGGAAGAGAAATTTGCATTTCTTATTTCCAGGACAATAATTGTCCTGCTGTCAGAATACGGCCTCATGCCTGGTACTGATTTATAATGCTCAAGCAATATGACTCTCACGTGGCCTTTCTGCAAAGCAGAGGGGAGCCTGCCATTTGTCCACCTTTGGAGAGGAACTAAATCCCAAAAGTTGGCCATGATTTATGGCCCTGAATCTATGCTGTGTTGCTTACCAACTTCACATTGAGAACAGCAAGGAGAGAGATGCTGAAAAACCTAATGTTCTGTAAGGGGATGTGACCACACACTTAGAATGCATGCTGTGCACATCTAGTAAGGACCACATGGAACACAGCAATTAGAGAAATCCTCTAGGTCACACTTAGTCTGCCAAACATTTAGTGAGAATACCAAAAACTCAAGAGTATTGAGAAATATGCAATTCAGAGGACAGTGGTGACAGTTACTTCTATAATTGTTACATCCATGTTGTATATAGCAATATATACCCCTTGGGAAATGGTCATATGGTTCATTTGTCATTAGGCTACCGACAGTGTAAATTCCTAACCAGCTTTTTGTTTAGATTTTGTTTCAACGATTAAGAAAGAAAAAAACAAGGGAGATCATTCACCTTTTAGCAGAGAAACAGTAAAGAGCAAGTGAGGCTGTGTCATGTTTTAATCCTAGCCATGTGGCTTCCTCAGCCCTGTGACTTTGGCCAAATTCCTTAAATCTTTGGGCCTCCATTTATCCCTACAGCAAAGATTATTGTGATGATTTGCAGAGAAAGTAGAGGAGAGACTTTTCCAACTACTTTCCCTTCAGCAATGATGTTTACTGCTTTTCTCCTCAAGAACCAAAGCTGTATCTCATTTGTCTGTTGTTTCTCCCAGGACCCTGAGCCAAGCAGAGTGGCTCACACAGAATGCACATCTCATCGGTATCAGCATGGGAGCTGAGCAGAGAGCAGGTAGCTGAAAGAGTCCTGGCCATGCCGATGTGAGGGGACAGCAGTTAACTGCCATGTTCTTATGTGATCATCAAGCAGCATCTTAACAAGCAACTGGGGATGGATCTCTTAAGTTCACCTGCTCTGAGATTAAAAAAGAGAAGTGATTCAAATGAATTGTTGATGCTGTCTATAAGACTAAGGTCAACAACTTGCATTATCTTAGGAAACTGGACTAGAAGAACACTAGAAAAAAGTAATCATTTTATAAGCACATAACAGTATATGCTTACAAAAGCACACAATATGTTCAAAGAATGTTAATTCAAAACTCAGCTCTAGTAAATTATGAAATCTTGGGTAAGCCCCATTTACTTCTCCCCTAAAATAACAATGACAGCGTTTATACCATTGTATAGTAATGTAAGGTAACAAATGCCTGGGTAGGTAATGAAAGATGGCATTAATATCTGTTGCTATTATAAATATCATTATCATCTTTACCAGTTACTAGAATTAATCTAAACATTTTTAATGAACTACACTTTCTTTGGCAGCCCTCATCTCTCAACTATGGTGTTAGTCTCAGTCAAAAGCATTTCCTAAATCTTCATGGCAGACTTCATTCATCCATCCTTCCATCCACTTATCAAATAATTATTAAATCCCTACATGATCCCACGGGATGCTGTCAGATTTGAATGCAATGGCATATATTATTAATGATATCAAATTTCATCAGGTGTTTGCTCTGTTCTAGGAACAATGCTAAGTGCTTTACACACGTTAATTCAGTCTTAACAATGGCTCAGTGAGTTATGTTCTATTTTCATCCAAAATTTACGAATGAGGAAAAGTTAAATAACATACATAATGTTACCAGTGTTGGTACCACAATTATAATTAAGGCACTTGACCTAATGTTCTTAACCTAGTGTTCTTCACCATTACACTTATTCTCATGGAGTTACAAAGTCTGAAGGAAAAGAAGAATGATAGTAGAGTTAGTAAATGCATACATAATAAAATTTCAGGGAGCATTAATTATCACTAAAACAATGTAAAAAGACAGCCTATGAGGAAGAAATAGTTGTTTAAAAAATCTGAATAATGAGAAAGAAAAACTGCATAAGTCAAGATAGAGTATTTCCAGAGTACCATGAACAGTAAATACCAGCAGGTTTAAAGGATAGCCAGAAGGTCATTGTAACTAGTATGGTGTAAGTATGTTATTTAGCCCTCCTTCAATATGTAAACCACCCCAAGTCTTGGTGACTCACAATAGTTTACATGAATTCCTTGTTCATTTTAGATTTTGGTAACTGTTCCTACTTGAGTACAATATTTGTGTGAGAAAGAAATAGTTAAACACTGCCAGGAAGGAAAGATGTATCATAAAACTTATGCCAAAATATGGCATTCCATCCAATAACTTTCCATTGGTCTAATAATACTTTCTTGTCAAATTTAATGGTGGGGAGGGCTGATGCACCTTGCAAGACACATGACTACCATAACAAAATACCACAGATGATATGGCTTGAACAACAGAAATGTATTGGCATACTGTTCTAGAAGTTCAAGATCAAGGTGTCGGCAAAGTTAAGAGTCTCTAAAATCTTCTTTCTTGGTTTGAAAATCAACATCTCTTTTTTCTTCACTACAATAGCCAACTTACCCAGAATCTATAAATGGGCTGAATGGTGAAGGGCTTCCCCTTCCAAATCTAGTCTGTAAAGACTGGAAGAGATGCCTAGTTCCTCAAATGTGGACATCAGTTTGTGACCACAGTGATATACATAATTAGGCAAACGTTACACCACTAAAGGAACAGAATAAAGTAACTGAAGCTATGAACTGCTTGACAAAACACTGAAGATAATCATCTTCAAGAAGCACAATGGAAAAAAAAAAGCACAGTAAGCTACAAGACAACAAAATAGATATGAAATTTCAGGAAACCAATACAAGCACAAAAGGAGAAGCTCAACAAAGAGAAACCAAGCAAAGGAAGAACCAAGCAAAACTAGGGAGCTAAAGAACACAATGACTAAAAGATTCTACAGAGATCTTCAATAGCAGACCTAATCAATTAGACAAATCAGTGGGCTCAAAGGTAGATCATTTGAAATTACTTAGTCATAAAAATATAAGCAAAAAAAGAGTGGGATAGAATGAAGAAAGCCCCCATTACTTATGGGATACCATCAAATGACCCAATATGTATATTACAGATATCCTAGAAGAAAGAGAGAAATAAGGGATAAAAAGCTTATTTACAAAGAAAGAATAATAGAAATATGTAGAGAGATAGATTGATATAATGAGAGCAACTAAGAACAGAGCAGGGAGGAAGAGCAGGAGGAAAAGTTTAACATTAAACAGAGTCATGAAGTGGGAGGGAAAGGGAGAGAAAAGGGAAATTGCATGGAAATGGAAGGAGACCCTCACTGTTATACAAAATTACATGTAAGAGTTTGTGAGGGGAATGGGAACAAAATAAGGAGAGAAATGAATTACAGTAGATGGGGTAGAAAGAGAAGATGGGAGGGGAGGGCGGGGGATAGTAGAGGATAGGAAAGGTAGCAGAATACAACAGTTACTATTATGGTATTATGTAAAAATGTGGATGTGTAACCGATGTGATTCTGCAATCTTTGTAATGTTTTGAATAACCAATAAAAAAAAAAGAAATATGTAGAGAGAAATGAGCAATGAGCATCTGGATACATGAAGCCCAAAGAACATGAAATGGTTAAATATAAAGAGATCTTCACTAAGACACAGAATCAAATTCGCGACTCAAAACCAATGACAGAATTTTAAAAGCAAGAGCAACAAAACAAAACACACACACACACACACACACACACACACACAAACAACTTATTACCTACAAGAGAAAAATCTTGGAACAATTAGCACATTTCTTAGCAGAATATTTGAGGCCAGAGGAAGAGTGGGATCATATATTAAAAGTGAAAGAAAAAAGAAAAAAAAGACAACTGAGAACATTCTGGTAAGGCTGCCCTTGAAAGATCAAGGGAGAGATAAAGATTTTTCCAAACAAAAACTCTAGATATTCACTGCCACTAGACATGCCTGAAAAATAACACAACAACAGCAATAAGTTAAAAAGATTTCTTTAAATTGAAATTAAGGTTGCTAATTAATATCACAAAAACATGTAAAAGTATAAAACTCACTGAAAATTAGGAATATGCTAAAATTCAGAATACAAATGGTAGTGAATAAATCATTCTAACTAAGAAAAGTGTACACACAAAAGTATTAAAAATAGCCATATCTATAATAGTTTGCTAATGAATACACAAAGTATAAAGTGTGTAAATTATGACATTGGTAACTTTATATGTAAGAGAATTAAGATATAAATTTTTTTTTATGTGCTTGAAGTTTAGTCATTATCAGTTTCAAGTAAACATTATAACCATAAGATGTTTTATGGTAATCTCAGTATAATCACACACACACACACTCATACACACACTCATACACTCACAAATAATGTACAGTAAATACACAAAATTTTAAGAGGCATCAAAACATTAATACAAAAATAATCACATTTTATAAGCAAGGATATCAAGAAAGGAATTATATCAATTCTCTATAATCTCTATCAGAAGATAGAAAAGGGGAGGGGGTACACATCTCTTTTATGTGGTTAGTATTACTCTAATACCAAAATCAGAAAAGACTTTAGAAGGAAACTTCAAACTGATATCTCTCATGGACATAAATGCAAAAATTCTCAATAAATATTAGAAAATAAAACTCAATAAACTCTAAAAATCACAACCATGACCGTATATTATTCAGTGTTATGTCACTATAACAAAATACAAAAAATATGGATTCCTTATGAAGTGAATAAAAATTTATTTTGGCACACAATTCTGAAGGTTCAAGTCCAAGACTGGCTGCCCGCATTGGCTTGGGCCTCTGGGGAGGACTCTTGGTGTATATCATGGCAGAAACGTGTATCAGAGCAAGTGCTCTCTTCTCAATCCGGAAAGCACAGTGGAGGAAGAGAGAAAGATTAAGGTCTACATTTTTTAAATTAGTTTATTTTTATTCTAATTTGTTATATATGAGAGCAGAATGATTACATTTCATATTACATATATAGAGCACAATTTTCATATATCTGGTTGTACACAAAGTATACTCACACCATTTGTTTCTTCATATATATACCTAGGGTAAAGATATCCATCTCATTCCACTGACTTTTCCACCCCCATAGCCCTCCCTACCCCTTCCACCCCTTTTCCCTATTTAGAGTTTGTCTAATCCTCTCATGTTCTGCTCCCAACCCCATTATGAATCAGCCTCCTTATATCAGAGAAAACGTTCAGCACTTGGTTTATTGGATTGGCTAAATTCACTTAGCATTACATTCTCTAACTCCATTCTTTTACCTGTAAATGGCATGATGTTCTTCTCTTTTATAGCTTAGTAATATTCCATTTTGTATATATACTACATTTTCTTTATCCATTCAACTACTGAAGGGTTTTTAATTTGGTTTCACAGTTTAGCTATTGTGAATTGTGCTGCTATAAACATTGTTGTGGCTGTGTTTCTGTAGTATAGACCAAGGAATGGGATAGCTGGGTTAAAAGGTGGTTCCATTCCCGGTCTTTTCCAAGAAATCTCCATACTGCTTTCCATATTGGCTGCACCAGTTTACAGTCCCACCAGCAATTATGAGTGTGCCTTTTTCCCCACATCCATGCCAACACTTATTGTTGTTTGTCTTCATAAAAGCTGCCATTCTGACTGGAGTGAGATGAAATCTTAGAGTAGTTTTGATTCCCATCTCTAATTGCTAGAGATGTTGAACATTTTTTCATATATCTGTTTATCAATTATATTTCTTCTTCTGAGAAGTGTCTGTTTGGCTTCTTGGCCCATTTATGAATTGGGCTATTTTTTTGGTATTAAGATTTTTGAGTTCTTTATATATTTTAGAGATTAATGCTCTATCAGGTGTGCATGTGATAAAAATTTGCTACCAAAATGTAGGCTCTCTATTCATCTCACTGATTGTTTCTTTTGCTGAGAAGTAGTTTTTTTAGGTTGAATCCATCCATTTATTGATTCTTGATTTTAATTCTTACGCTATATGAGTCTTACTAAGGAAGTTGGGACCTAATCTGGCATGATGGAGATTGGGGTCTACTTTTTATTCTAATAGGCCCAGTGTCTCTCGTCTAATTCCTAGGTCCTTCTTGATCCACTTTGAGTTG
The DNA here is from genome assembly GCF_048772815.1 of Callospermophilus lateralis. NCBI lineage: Eukaryota > Metazoa > Chordata > Mammalia > Rodentia > Sciuridae > Callospermophilus > Callospermophilus lateralis. The sequence goes on along the minus strand of NC_135319.1, from coordinate 54,050,226 downwards.
AGTTTTGTGCATGGTGAGAGATGGAAGTTTAATTTCATTTTTTTTTTTTTGCATATGGATTTCCAGTTTCCCCAGCACCATTTGTTGAAGAAGCTATCTTTTCTCCTATGTATGTTTTTAGCACCTTTGTCTAATATAAGAGAACTGTAATTATGTGGGTTTGTCTCTGTGTCCTCTGTTCTGTACCATGGGTCTACAGGTCTATTTTGGTGCCAATATCATGCCATTTTTGTTACTATAGCTCAAGTATAGTTCAAGATTTGGTATAGTGATGCCACTTGCTGCACTCTTCTTGCTAAGGATTGCTATAGCTATTCTAGGTCTCTTATTTTTCCAGATGAACTTCATGGCTGCTTTTTCTATGTCTATGAAAAATGTCATTGGGATTTTGATTGATATTATATTAAATCTGTATAGTGTTTTTGGTAGTATGGTCATTTTCACAATACTAATTCTGTCTATCCAAGAACAAGGAAGATCTTTCCATCTTCTAAGTTCTTCTTTAACTTCTTTATTTAGCATTCTGTAGTTTTCATTGTAGATGTCTTTCATCTCTTTTATTAAGTTGACTTCCAAGTATTTTATTTTCTTGAGGCTATTGTAAATGGGGTAGTTTTCCTCATTTCTCTTTAAGAGGATTTAACATGGATTATACAGAAATACCTTTGATTTATGGGTGTTGATTTTATATCCTGCTACTTTGCTGAATTCATTAACTAGTTCTACAAATTTTCTGGTGGAACTCTTTGGGTCTTCTAGGTATAGAATCATATCATTAGCAAGTAGTGCTAATTTGAGTTCTTCTTTTCCTATCTGTATCCCTTTAATTTCTTTCATCTGTCTAATTGCTCTGGCCAGTGTTTCAAGAACTATGTTAAAGAGAAGTGGTAAAAGAGGGCATTCCTGTCTTATTCCAGTTTTTAGAGGAAATGCTTTCAATTTTTCTCCATTTAGAATGATGTTGACCTGGGGATTAGCATAGATATCTTTTATGTTGTTGAGATATACTCCTGCTTTTCCTAGTTTATCTAGTGTTTTGAACATGAAGCAGTGCTATATTTTGTTGAGTGCTTTCTCTGCATCTATTGAGATGATCATATGATTCTTATCTTTAAGTCATGATGTTATGAGTTATATTTATTGATTTATATAGGTTGAACCAACCTTGTATCCCTGGGATAAACCCCACTTAATCATGGTGTACTATCTTTCTGATGTTTTGTATTCAATTTGCCAGAATTTTATTGAGAATTTTTTCATCTATATTAATTAGATGCAAAAAAAATTGACAAACCCTTAGATATTGGTCTGGTGTTTTCTTTCTTTGTTGTATCTTTGCCTGGTTTTGGAATCAGGGTGAAATTAGCCTTATATAATGAGTTTGGAAGTGTTGCCTCTTTTTCTATTTCCTGAAATAAATTGAAGAGTATTGGTATTAATTCTTCTTAAAAGGTCTTGTAGAACTCAGCTCTGTATTCATTCAGTCCTGGGCTTTTCTTTGTTGGTAGGCTTCTGATGACGTCTTCTATTTTGTCACTTTAAACTGATCTGTTTAAATTGTATATATCATCCTATTCAATTTGGGCAAATCATTTGAATCTAGAAATTTGTCAATAACTTCAATATTTTCTATTTTATTTGAGTACAAGCTTTCAAAATAACTTCTAATTATCTTCTATATTTCTATATTGTCTGTTGTGATATTTCCTTTTTCATCACATATGTGAGTAATTTGAGTTTTCTCTCTCCTTTGTTAGCATGGCTAAGGGTTTGTCAATTTTATTTATTTTTTCAAAGAACCAAATTTTTGTTTTGTCAATTTTTTCAATTTTTTTATTGGTTCAATTTCACTGATTTGAGCTTTGATTTTAATTATTTCTTGTCTTCTACTGCTTTTGCTATTGATTTGTTCTTCTTTTTCTAGGGTTTTGACATGTAATGTTAGGATCTTTATTTGTTGACTTTTTCTTCTTTTAAGGAATGAACTCCATGCAATGAACTTTCCTCTTACTACTGCCTTCATAGTATCCCAGAGATTTTGATATGTTGTATCAGTGTTTTCATTTACCTCTAAGATTTTTTTAATCTCCTCCTTGATGTATTTTGCAACCCATTGTTCATTTAGTAGCATATTATTTAGTCTCCACCTGTTGGAGTAGCTTTTATTTTCTATTTTATCATTAATTTCTAATTTCATTCCATTATGGTCTGATAGAATGCAGGGCAGTATCTCTACTTTTTTGTATTTGCTAAGATTTGCTTTGTGGCATAATATATGATCAATTTTAGAGGAGGATCCATGTTCTGCTGAGAAAAAGGTGTATTCACTCATCAAAGGATGAAATATTCTGTATATGTCAGTGAAGTCCAAGTTATTGATTGTGTTATTGAGTTTTATAGTTTCTTTATTCAGCTTTTGTTTGGAAGATATATCCAGTGGTAAAAGAGGTGTGTTAATGTCACCCCAAATTATTGTGTAGTGGTCTATTTGACTCTTAAACTTGATAAGCGTTTGTTTGATGAAATAGATACTATATTCTTTGGGGCATATATTTATAATTATTATGCCTTGTTGGTGTATGGTTTGTTTGAGTAGTATGAAGTGTCCTTCTTTAACCCTTTTGGTTAACTTTGGTTTGAAGTCTACTTTATTTGATATGAGGATGGAAACCTCTGCTTGCTTCCACAGTCCATGTGAGTGGTATTCTTTTTCCCAACTTTTCACCTTCAGTCTATGTATATCTTTTCCTATGAGATGAATCCTTGGATAGCAGCATATTGTTGGGTCTTTTTTTTTTTTTTTCCTTTTGATCCAGTCTGCTAGCTGATGTCTTTTTTTTTTTTTTTCCCCTGGGTCATAGCCTATGTCTTTTGATTGGCGAGTTTAGGCTATTAACATTCAGGGTTATTATTGAGACATAATTTGTATACCAACCACTTTTGTTTATTTTTGGTATTTAACTTGACTTGGTTTCTCCATTGATTAGTTTCTCCTTTAGTGTAATAGTTCCCTCCACTGATTTTCATGGTTGTTTTTCATTTCCTCTTCATGGAATATTTTCCCTCCACTGATTTTCATGGTTGTTTTTCATTTCCTCTTCATGGAATATTTTGCTGAAGATGTTCTGTAATGTAGGTTTTCTAGTTTTAAATTCTTTTAACTTTTGTTTATAATGGAAGTTTTTTTTTTTATTTCATCATCAAATCTATAGCTTAATTTTTCTGGATATAAGATTCTTCATTGGCATCCATTTTTCTTTCAGAGCTTGATATATGTTGTTCCAGGATCTCTTAGCTTTTATGGTCTGGGTTGAAAAATCTGCACATAATCAAATTAGTTTCCCCCTAAATGTAATCTGATTCCTTTCTCTCATGGCTTTTAAAATTCTCTCCTTATTCTGTATGCTAGGCATTTTCATTGTAATTTCGTGTGGATCTGGTGTGATTTTGTACATTTGGCATCCTGTAAGCCTTCCAGTTCATTCTTCATGTTTGGAACATTTTCTGATATTATTTCATTGAATGGATTTTTTATTCCTTTGGTTTGGAACTCTATGTTTTCCTCTATCCCAGTAACTCTTAAATTTGGTCTTTTTATGCTATCCCATATTTCTTGAATGTTTTGCTCATGGTTTCAAACTTACCATATTCACTGTGTGGTCTACATTCTTTTCAAGATTACATATTTTGTCTTCATTGTCTGAGGTTCTCTGTTGGTGATGCTTTCAATTGAACTTTAAATTTTGTTTATTCTTTCTTTCATTTCAAGGATTTCTGTTTGTTTGTTTTTTAGATCTTCTATTTCCCTATTGAAGTAATGTTTTGCTTCCTGTATTTGCTTATGCAGGTCTTTATCGGAATGATCTTTTGTTACCTGTATTTACTCTCTTCTATCATCCTTTAATTCATGGAACATTTTAATTACATACATTCTGAATTCCTTCTCTGTCATTTCTTCTGCTGTGCTGGCCATGGATTCTAATAATGTAGTATCTTGATTTGTTTGGGGGTATTTTCTTCCCTTGTCTTTTCATGTTGATTTTATGTTTTCCTTTCTAGCGCTGTGGATCCAAGGCATTACTGTTTTTACCCTATAGGCTTATAGTGCTCCTGTAGGGTTCCAATATCTCTCCTTTGAAAGGAAGGAAAATGTTAACAGATCCCAATGCAAACAATATAGAACCTTAAGTCAAATAGTTGCTATTAAGGTGTTTACAGTTTGGTCACAATGTACAGAAATGTTGAATCCAATTATTATCTACAACATAATCACTATGTTTGAAAAATGGTTTTTCAGTTTGTAATGGTAAACAAAGAACCGGGGGGTGAGGTGTGGAATGATATGCTAAGGAGGTAGGAGGTGAAGATACAGAGTTATTATATCTTAGGAAGTGTGAAGAGGAATCTAAAGAAGAAGGTTAGTAGCAGGAGAAGAAGTAACTTGGGTAGACAAGTAAGATGGAAGAGAATAGTGTACATAAAACAAACACACATATAGATTATGACAAACAAAAAAATTTAAAATAGTAAAAATGGGAGGGAAATAAAGAATTTTAGAACACAACTATAATATACTATTCAGACATCCCAGTCCTCAGTATCCTAATTCAAGAAAAGTACTTAGTTTCACATAGGTTGGGGATATGAGGGCAGGAGAATAGAGAGGGAGAAGAAGGAAAAAAAATATCTCAAAGGAAGAAACAAGGATTGTTTTGGTTGGAGATGGGTATCTTTCCTTCTTCCCTTCTCATTCAGTAGGTGTGACTGTCTATTGTTAGCTGGTGTCTCCCCACTCTGGATGGTGAATGTTACCAGGGTGAGAGGATGGTCTTGGGTGAAGTGCACCTGGAGGTGGGGTGTGGCACCCATTGGTCATGGAAGAGAGACTGGAAGAATCTCCTCTGGGGCCTGCTCTGGTGACATGAGCGCCTGGTCTTATCTCCTTATCTCGCCTATAGACCTCACAGTTCCGGTCTCTATGTTAGTCTCTAAAGTGTCTCTCACTCACCCTCTCCCTTTCTACTTCCTAATAAGGGTCTTTTATCTTCAGAGGTCTTGTGTATTGCCCTTTGGTGGCTGCACACCTGTCGAAGAGAGCTGTTTTTTTTTTTCAATTGGAAAGTCACTGTTCCAGGTTAGCTGCTGCTGGGTAGAGAAGAGAGTTAGAAATGATGGGTACTTGATCAGCCTGAGTTCCAAACTGGGAGTTGCCACCACTAAAGATGGTGATGAAGGTGACCCAAGATAGAGGCGACTGATTTTAGGAATGGAGTGTGGGGCCAGGTGATGAAGCTGGACCATGGCGTTGGGCAGTGTATTTAGAGGTGAGCTCTATAGCGTGCAGTTTTGTGGCTGATGCTTCAGAGCCTGTGCGATGTGCCCTGGTCCAGGCAAGCTACCATGCATAGGGGAATATCTCAGTTGCTGCGGACTCACAGGATGGAGGCAACCAGGGGATCCCCACGTTGGTACATGGGAGTCCACATGGTAGTGGCAGCCTGACATCCTGCACATGGGTAGCAGCTGGATGTTCTATGTGGGAGTGGTGTCCGGGATTTCAGCTCGAGTGGGTGGTTGAAAGTTCTGCGAGGGTGCTGATGCCGGTGATGCTGCTCAGGTACCTGATAGTCCTATGTATGGGTGAGTAGTTGGGAGTTCTACTCTGACAAGGTTTATGACATTTTTGAGGGTAGTATTCCAATAAACTTAGGATGTACCACTATTTTACACCTTTTAATGGTTCACAAGACTTCTCATTAATGCCACCCTGAGGACCAAGGCTTACTGTATGAACCTTTGGGGACTTTCAACATCTAAACTAATAAGATTTTTTCCCTACTATGCAGGGCTGATTCAATGTTAGAAAATCAGCAAATGTTATGTGTTGTATTAATGGGATAATAAAGAAAAATTCAACTCACATAAATAGGTGCAGAAAAAGCATTTACAAAATCCAAAATCGATTTGTGATAAAAACTATCAGTAAACTAGGAACAGAGGGGAACTTCCTCAACTTGTTAAACAATTTTGATGAAAAACTTATAAGTAATACCATATTTAATGTTGAGAAACTGAGTCTTGTCTGCCAACATCAGGTGGAAGGCTTTAGGATGTTCTCCTTCACCACCACTTTTTAAACATGATACTGAAAGTATAACAGTATTATGTGCATATTACCTTCATCTTTTAAAATGATATTTATTATTAAATCACATGAATGTATCTATCATAGTCTTTCAAATAATAAATATTCTTTGTGTTTCACACATTCTTCATTGTTTTATGACAAATGATATCACAGCAAACAATATGGAAATATAATTTATTTCTTTGAGAAGGCAACATGGTATTAGGGAAATATAGGGAAAATATGTAAATATTGAATAACAAAATAATTAAATATGCTGGAATATATATCAAATTCTCTTTGTGGAGGATGTCCACATATCCACCAAAAAATCTTTTTCCATTTCTAGTGTGGAGTGATAGTCGGTCATCCACTTTCCAGCAAGGGGTTGCATTTTCTAGTCTGTCTGGCTGCTTGATAATACTTGATGCCAGCGTAATGGCTACTTGCTGCCCATAAAATGTGAATGGACATGAAGTGGAGCATTTCCAAAAAGTATGTAAAAATCCCTGGGATGTTTTCTGACCTTGATTTTTAACTTTCTTGATAATCTTGGAATCCAAATGCTGAAGTCAGAATCACAAATTTCAAAGACACTGGATTCTTGGATCACCTACTAAATATCCACAATTATTTCTATTTATAAGAAATACCCTTTATTGTATTAACACTGGGATTTGAGGGTTATATCTAACAATCATCATTACTTAATAGAAAAAATAGAAGACAGCGGGGAATCTAGTAGGGAAGGAAGATTATTATGATTTATATAGAGTGATCAAAGGAAGTATTACTGAGACTGATGTATAAGGAAGATATCAGCAAGGAGAAGTAATGAATTGTGAATCTCTTGAGAAAGAATTTTGTATACTGAGAAAACAGACAGATAAAGGTGCGAAGGCAGAGACAAATAGTATATTTTTGTAAAAAAATAAAAATGTCATTCAAAGGCCTAATGTGACTGGAAAGAGTAAAAAAGTTGAAATGGTCTTGAGACCTAGGCTTTATTTTTCTTTTATAAAAATGCTGCAATGGACAAATCTTTGAAATACTTTTAAACCTGTCTGTCTGTTTTTAGAAAAAAGTACATCAATAGAAGTGAGATTCTTTGTTTTGGGGGTTACATGCATTTAAAATTCAGATCCATATCTGCAAAGTGGCTCTCCAGAAGGATGCAGTGATTTCACAAGTTCACCATCACTGTTTTGCCATCCCGGTCGTCACAGAGTCATGTACATTCTCTCAACTTTGCCAAAGTTAGGAACCATAATGATAACAATAGTTGACATTTTCTGGGAACTGGTCATATGTCAGGCAAGTCAATAGTATATTATGAATATTATTGAATATCCTTACATAAATATTAGTGCTATTAGCATTATTTTCACAGTCTATATAAAAAAAAATGAGTCATGGAAAAACATATGATCCCAGAGTCTGGACCAGGTACTACTAAGCTGTAATCAACTGAATAATTAAAATGTTTTTCTATTTGAATTTGTTTGATTACTGGTGAGATTATACTAATAAATTTTTTCATAATTAATTAGGTGTTTATACTTTATTATAAACTGTATTTTAAGGCAATTTCTCACTAATTTGTTAGACTATTTGAAACTGATGTCTAAGTTCTATTCTAATTTGGCAAAATTAAATAGTATAAATATGTTATCCTAGTTATTTATTTGCCTTTTATGTTTGTTACAATATTCTTTCTTGGAGAAAGATATTGTTTTATATCTTAAAGTATACATTTTCAATCAAAACTCGTTTCATAATTAATATTAAGTAGATATAGAACTTTTGATTAGAAACAAAAGGTAGTGTTTTTAAAATTCTGGCAATTAGAATTAAAGATTTAAATAAAGTTTAAAAAAGATATAAATAAAATTAGAGAAAAATAATGCAGAGCATTATTATCTTATACTAATAAAATTCAAGAGATGAAAAAATAACTTCTTAGCATCAAGATATTTTTATTGAAATAAAAACACATAAAATCCATAAAATTACTACATACAGCTTGATGAATTGTAACTTATGTTGACATATATCCACCTCTCAGATCAAGAATATTTGCACCAACCAGAAGTTTCCCTCATGCCCTACCCTGGTCATTGTCACCCTATTCCCATTAGATTAATTTTCTTTGTTGTGTACATGTGTATTTTAATAAGTTATAATTTGCATATTGCAAAATAGATACAAAGGCATAGCTTCTATATATACACCTATGAAACCACTATCCAAATCAAGATATAGTATATTTTCTTCACCCGCAAGTTTGTCTCTTGTCTCTTGTCTTCCAGTCAATACCTCTTTAAAGAGAACATTATTTTGATTTTTATCAATCTATATTATTTTGCCGGTTCCTCAATTTTATGTGAGTAGACTCATATAACGTTTGTTCGTTTAATCTGGCATCTTCACCCCTGATGCATTTGAATGGACCACTGCTTACTTGTCTTTTTTAATTGTAGTATTCCAATGTGTGAATATAGCAGAATTATTCTTTCCTCTTTGTCTGGATATTTGATTTGTTTCCAGTTTTGACTTATTATGAATACTGATGCTATGGAAATTCTTGTAAAGAGTAAGAGATTAATAAAAAAGCCAAAGTAACATTAGCTATATCAAAGGTAAAATTATCCAATTAAGGCATTAGCAATAATGGAGACTCCATTCAAAACAGAACTAAATTATCTATAAAAACTAGGGATAGACACAAGAAGAGGTATGTTAGATCTCTGTAGAGAGAGCTGTAACATCTTGGGATAAATAAAGAAAAGAAATTGATTGAAATGAATCATGTATCCAGATACTTCAGCTAAATGTTATAAAAAATTTCACTATTTCTGGTGGACCATATGAAATTATCACAATTACATCAAAATGGAACATAATTTTTAATTCAATAATTCTAAAGTTAGTTTGGAGAAAAATGCAAAGAAGGATGTTTTAAAAATAACAGTATAATGGAGTGCTGGTATTTACTCAATCCTAGATATATAAAGGAATGGGAGAAAGCTGAGAGATGGAAAAAAATGATATATGACATATGATTAAGTAATTCTTCCTAAAATTGATTAAGAAATATTTCTGTTAACTTCAAAAGTTAACAATGTAGGTCCAGAGTTTTAAATGATAATTGGTCTCTCTACCTGGTAATGAAATGCAATTAATAAAGAACCCCAAAGATGGTGAAGACAAAGAAATTTTACAATGAAATAATGTATTTTTACTCCCCTATTCTGACATGCTAACGGATCCATTGGATAAACTCATTATAATAAGAATAATCCTGATAGATGTAGCACTTTGGAAGTGCCAGGTTTATTTATTAGGATAGATTAGGTTGTACAGCAGAAACAAAAATCAATATCTTGATCCAGTAATTGGATTCAATAACAGTTTGTTTCTCATTCACTCAAAGTCTGCTGCAGATCTGGGAGGCAATACAGAATTTCTGTCCTCCATGTGGTACACATGTTCCAGGATGCTTTGGTCTTATAGGGTTTCCCTCTAAACATAAACTTCTGTGACCAGTGTAGCAGAGAAAGAGAAGATGGATAACAGTAGAAGAGATAGTGCATGATTTGACTCATAGTTCACAGGCCAGAAGTAGGCATGTGACCATGCTTAACTCTTAGTGTATTTGGCAAGACGAAGATAATAATGAGTGTTAACGAAAATTCCAGCACACTGGCTGACCTGTGTGAAGGGAGGATGGACTAAGTACCAACTTCTTGATTTTGTTATTTCAAAACTTTTCTCCACAATTGGTGAAGCACAGCAGTTCAAATGGGAGGATCTTTGGCTTGTATCTATGCCTCAACAAAGAGTCTCTTGGGACTTTGTAGAATTATTCTGCTGAAGGAGAAAAACAGATGCCTTCATGGTGCATGAGAATGAGAATCTTCTCATGATATTTTTTTTTTAATTAATTTTTATTGTAGGTTGTTCAAAACATTACATAGTTCTTGATATATCATATTTCACACTTTGATTCAAGTGGGATATGCGCTCCCATTTTTACCCCATATACAGATTGCAGAATCACATCATTTGCACAACAATTGATTTACATATTGCCATTCTGGTGTCTGTTGTATTCTGCTGCCTTTCCTATCCTCTACTATCCCCCCTCCCCCCTCCCCTCCCCTCTTCTCTCTCTACCCCCTCTACTGTAATTCATTTCTCCCCCTTATATTTTTCCTCCTTTCCCCTCACTTCCTCTTGTATGTAATTTTGTATACCCCTGAGGGTCTCCTTCCATTTACATGCAATTTCCCTTCTCTCTCCCTTTCCCTCCCACCTCTCATCCCTGTTTAATGTTAATCTTCTTCTCATGCTCTTTGTCCCTACTCTGTTCTTAGCTACTCTCCTTATATCAAAGAAGACATTTGGCATTTGTTTTTAAGGGATTGGCTGGCTTCACTTAGCATAATCTGCTCTAATGCCATCCATTTCCCTCCAAATTCTATGATTTTGTCATTTCTTAATGCAGAGTAATACTCCATTGTGTATAAATGCCACATTTTTTTTTATCCATTCGTCTATTGAAGGGCATCTAGGTTGGTTCCACAGTCTTGCTATTGTGAATTGTGCTGCTATGAACATGGATGTAGCAGTGTCCCTATAGTGTGCTCTTTTTAGGTCTTTAGGGAATAGACCGAGTAGGGGAATAGCTGGATCAAATGGTGGTTCCATTCCGAGCTTTCCAAGAAATCTCCATACTGCTTTCCAAATTGGCCGCACCAATTTGCAGTCCCACCAGCAATGTACAAGAGAACCCTTTTCCCCACATCCTCGCCAGCACTTGTTGCTGTTTGACTTCCTAATGGCTGCCAATCTTACTGGAGTGAGATGGTATCTTAGGGTGGTTTTGATTTGCATTTCTCTGACTGCTAGAGATGGTGAGCATTTTTTCATATACTTGTTGATTGATTGTATGTCCTCCTCTGAGAAATTTCTGTTCAGGTCCTTGGCCCATTTGTTGATTGGGTTATTCGTTATCTCATTGTCTAATTTTTTTAGTTCTTTGTATATTCAGGATATTAGGGCTCTGTCTGAAGTGTGAGGAGTAAAGATTTGTTCCCAGGACGTAGGCTCCCTATTTACCTTTCTTATTGTTTCTTTTGCTGAGAAAAAACTTTTTAGTTTGAGTAAGTCCCATTTGTTGATTCTAGTTATTAACTGTTGTGCTATGGGTGTCCTATTGAGGAATTTGGAGCCTGACCCCACAGAATGTAGATCATAGCCAACTTTTTCTTCTATCAGACACCATGTCTCTGATTTGATATCAAGTTCCTTGATCCACTTTGAGTTAACTTTTGTGCATGGCGAGAGAAAGGGATTCAGTTTCATTTTGTTGCAAATGGATTTCCAGTTTTCCCAACACCATTTGTTGAAGATGCTATCCTTCTTCCATTGCATGCTTTTAGCCCCTTTATCGAATATATTATAGTTGTAGTTTTGTGGATTGGTTTCTGTGTCCTCTATTCTGTACCATTGGTCCACCCGCCTGTTTTGGTACCAGTACCATGCTGTTTTTGTTACTATTGCTCTGTAGTATAGTTTGAAGTCTGGTATAGCTATACCGCCTGATTCACACTTCCTGCTTAGCATTGTTTTTGCTATTCTGGGTCTTTTATTTTTCCATATGAATTTCATGATTGCTTTCTCTATTTCTACAAGAAATGCCGTTGGGATTTTGATTGGCATTGCATTAAACCTATAGAGAACTTTTGGTAATATCGCCATTTTGATGATGTTACTTCTACCTATCCATGAACAGGGTATATTTTTCCATCTTCTAAGATCTTCTTCTGTTTCTCTCTTTAGGGTTCTGTAGTTTTCATTGTATAAGTCTTTCACCTCTTTTGTTAGGTTGATTCCCAAGTATTTTATTTTTTTTGAGGATATTGTGAATGGGGTGGTTGTCCTCATTTCCATTTCAGAGGATTTGTCGCTGATATACAGGAATGCCTTTGATTTATGCGTGTTGATTTTATAGCCTGCCACTTTGCTGAATTCATTTATTAGCTCTAATAGTTTCTTTGTAGACCCTTTTGGGTCTGCTAGGTATAGAATCATGTCATCTGCAAATAGTGATAATTTGAGTTCTTCTTTTCCTATTTTTATGCCTTTAATTTCTTTCGTCTGTCTAATTGCTCTGGCCAGTGATTCGAGAACTATGTTGAACAGAAGTGGTGAGAGAGGGCATCCCTGTCTTGTTCCAGATTTTAGAGGGAATGCCTTCAGTTTTTCTCCATTCAGAATGATGCTAGCCTGAGGCTTGGCATAGATTGCTTTTACAATATTGAGGTATGTTCCTGTTATCCCTAGTTTTTCTAGAGTTTTGAACATAAAGGGATGCTGTACTTTGTCGAATGCTTTTTCCTCATCTATCGAGATGATCATATGGTTCTTATTTTTAAGCCTATTGATGTGGTGAATAACATTTATTGATTTCCGTATATTGAATCAGCCTTGCATCCCAGGGATAAATCCTACCTGATCATGGTGCACAATTTTTTTGATATGTTTTTGTATCCGGTTCGCCAGAAGTTTATTGAGGATTTTTGCATCTAGGTTCATTAGAGATATTGGTCTGTAGTTTTCTTTCTTTGAAGTGTCTTTGTCTGGTTTAGGAATCAGGGTGATGTTGGCCTCACAGAATGAATTTGGTAGTTCTCCCTCTTTTTCTATTTCCTGAAATAGCTTGAAAAGTATTGGTATTAGTTCCTCTTTAAAGGTTTTGTAAAACTCTGCTGTATACCCATCCGGTCCTGGGCTTTTCTTAGTTGGTAGTCTTTTGATGGTATCTTCTATTTCCTCAATTGATATTGGTCTGTTTAGGTTGTCAATATCCTCCTGACTCAATCTGGGCAAATCATATGACTTAAGAAATTTATCGATGCCTTCACTATCTTCTATTTTATTGGAGTATAAGGATTCAAAATAGTTTCTGATAATCTTCTGTATTTCTGAAGTGTCTGTTGTGATATTGCCTTTTTCATCCCGTATGCTGGTAATTTGAGTTCTCTCTCTTCTTCTCTTCGTTAGCGTGGCTAAGGGTCTGTCGATTTTATTTATTTTTTCAAAGAACCAACTTTTAGTTTTGTCAATTTTTTCAATTGTTTCTTTCGTTTCGATTTCATTAATTTCAGCTCTGATTTTAATTATTTCTTGTCTTCTACTTCTTTTGCTGTTGTTTTGCTCTTCTTTTTCTAGGATTTTGAGTTGAAGTATTAGATCATTTATTTGTTGGTTTTTTCGTTTTCTAAGGAATGAACTCCAAGCAATAAATTTTCCCCTTAGAACTGCTTTCAATGTGTCCCATAGATTCCGATATGTTGTGTCTGTGTTTTCATTTATCTCTAAGAATTTTTTAATTTCCTCCTTGATGTCTTCTATAACCCATTGATCATTCAGTAACCTATTGTTCATTCTCCAAGTGATGCATGATTTTTCCTTACTTCTTTTATCGTTAATTTTCAATTTCATTCCATTATGGTCAGATAAGATGCATGATATTATCTCTACTCCTTTATATTGTCTAAGAGTTGCCCTGTGACATAAAATATGATCTATTTTTGAGAAGGATCCATGTGCTGCTGAGAAAAAAGTGTAACTGCTTGATGTTGGGTGGTATATTCTATATATGTCAATTAAGTCTAGGTTATTAATTGTGTTATTGAGCTCTACAGTTTCCTTATTCAACTTTTGTTTGGAAGATCTGTCCAGTGGTGAGAGAGGTGTGTTGAAGTCTCCCATGATTATTGTATGGTGGTCTATTAGACTCTTGAACTTGAGAAGAGTTTGTTTGATGAACATAGCTGCACCATTGTTTGGGGCATATATATTTATGATTGTTATGTCTTGTTGGTGTATGGTTCCCTTAAGAAGTATGTAGTGTCCCTCTTCATCCCTTTTGATTAACTTTGGCTTGAAATCTATTTTATTTGATATGAGTATGGACACTCCTGCTTGTTTCCGAAGTCCATATGAGTGATATGATTTTTCCCAACCTTTCACCTTCAGTCTATGTATGTCTTTTCCTATCAAATTCGTCTCCTGAAGGCAGCATATTGTTGGGTCTTGTTTTGTGATCCATTCTACTAGCCTGTGTCTCTTAATTGGTGAGTTTAAGCCATTAACATTTAGGGTTATTATTGAGATATGGGTTGTTCTTCCAGCCATATTTGTTTATTTATGTTACTAAACATGGTTTGTTTTCCTCTTTGATTATTCCCCCCCCCCTTTACTGTACTACCTCCCGCTGTTGGTTTTCATTGATATTTTCCATTTCCTCTTCCTGTAATATTTTGCCAAGGATGTTTTGAAGAGATGGTTTTCTAGCTGCAAATTCTTTTAACTTTTGTTTATCATGGAAGGTTTTAATTTCATCTTCCATCCTGAAGCTTAATTTCGCGGGATACACAATTCTTGGTTGGAACCCCTTTTCTTTCCGTGTTTGAAATATGTTATTCCAGGATCTTCTAGCTTTCAGAGTCTGTGTTGAAAGATCAGCTGTTATCCTGATTGGTTTACCCCTAAATGTAATCTGCTTCCTTTCTCTTGTAGCTTTTAAAATTCTCTCCTTATTCTGTATGTTGGGCATCTTCATTATAATGTGTCTAGGTGTGGATCTCTTATGATTTTGCACATTTGGCGTCCTGTAGGCTTCTAGGATTTGGGATTCTGTCTCATTCTTCAAGTCTGGGAAGTTTTCTCGTATTATTTCGTTGAATAGATTGCTCATTCCTTTGGTATGGACCTCAGTACCTTCCTGTATCCCAATGACTCTTAAGTTTGGTCTCTTTATGTTATCCCATATTTCTTGAATGTTCTGCTCATGGTTTCTTAACAGCTTTGCTGAGCTGTCTATGTTCTTCTCCAGTTGAAATACTTTGTCTTCATTGTCTGATGTTCTATCTTCTAAGTGTTCTACTCTGCTGGTAGTATTCTCAATTGAGTTTTTAAGTTGGTTTATTGTTTCCTGCATTTCCAGGATTTCTGTTTGTTTGTTTTTTATAACCTCTATCTCCCTGTATAATTGATCTTTTGCTTCTTGGATTTGTTTATGTAATTGATTGTCAAAGTGGTCGAAGTGGTCTTTCATTGACTGATTTTGCTGTCTAATGTCTTCCTTGAGACTCCAGATCATCTGAAGCATGTATATCCTGAATTCTTTATCTGACATTCCATCTGCTGCAGAAATTACCTCTTCTAAAGTTGAGTTGACCTGCATTGCTTGTGGTCCTTTCTTTCCTTGTCTTTTCATATTGATCGCGTTTCTTTCTGCTTGGTGAAACTGTTGTGTTATTGATTTTTCCCCCTATATATTTATATTGCTCTTGTATAGCTGCAAAGTCTCCCTCGCAGGCTTTGGCGGTGGTTCTTCCCCTCCTCCAATTGAGGCAATGTGCCTACCACGCCGGGAGGCCGCTGTGCCTGTACTTTCGATGGGCCTGTTCTTTCGGTGGTCACAGGTCCGCCTACCTTGCAGGCGTGAGCAGTGGCTTTGCCCCTCCGCTGGCCACTAGGCCTGTTCTGTCTGTTGGTTGCAGGTCTGTCTACCTAAAAGGCGCTGGTGGCGGCTCTGCCCCTCCCCCAACTGGGGCGATGTATCTGGCGGGCCACTGGGCCTGTTTTGTCAGTGGTCACGGATCCGCCTACCTTGCACGTGCGTGGAGCAGCTGTGTCCCTCCGAGAGTTGCTGGGCCTAACCTGCCAATGGGTGTCAAGTGCGCCTACCTTGCAGGCCCGGGGGTAGCTCTGCCGCTCCGCGGGTTGTTGGGCCTGATATGCTGGTGAGACGCAGGTTTGCCTACCTTGCAGGCGCCTGGCGGCTCTGCCCCTCCCCCAACCGGGGCGGGGCGATGTGTCTGGCCGTCCTCTGAGCCTGTTCTGTTGGTGGTCAGGGTACTGCCTACCTAGCAGGCTCGTGGGGCAGCTGTGCCCCTCCGCAGTTTGTTGGGCCTGACCTGCCGGTGGGTGGCAAGTGCCCCTACCTTGCAGGCCCGGGGGTGGCTCTGCCGCTCCGCGGTTGCTGGGTCTGATCAGCTGGTGATTCGCAGGTCTGCGTAACTTGCAGGCGCCCGGCGGCTCTGCCCCTCCCCCAACCTGAGCGATGTGTCTGGCAGTCCACTGGGCCTGTTTTGTCGGTGGTCACAGTTCTGCCTACCTTGCTCATGCGTGGAGCAGCTGTTTCATTAGTGCCTGGGCACACTCTCCTTGTTTGCCTCCCTCAGGCCCTTAGTTTGTAGAGCTTGGGGCTGAGCACCCCCAGCAAATTTG
The DNA here is from genome assembly GCF_048772815.1 of Callospermophilus lateralis. Taxonomy (NCBI): domain Eukaryota; kingdom Metazoa; phylum Chordata; class Mammalia; order Rodentia; family Sciuridae; genus Callospermophilus; species Callospermophilus lateralis. The sequence continues at coordinate 54,033,794 of NC_135319.1, read as the reverse complement.
CTTACCTTCTGGTAGCCACGCCCCCGTATCTGATGCAAGAGACCTCAGTTGTCAGCACCGGTGGGAGCTGTAGCCGTGAGTCCCATGCCAAGGCGAGTCGGTGCAAGAGACCTCAGTTGTCAGCACTGGTGGGAGCGGTAGCTGGGAGTCCCGCGCCGCGCGGTTCCCGCCGGCTCCTGTGCCAGCACCGCCGCGGCTCCCACCGGCTCCCACGCCGCTGCTGCGGCTCCCGCCGGTTCCGGCCGGCTCCCGTGCTGCTGCCCCGGCTGCCGCCGGCTCCCTCGCCGCAGCCCCAGCTCCTGCCGGCTCCCTCGCCGCAGCCGCCGTCTCCCTCGCCGCAGCCGCCGCTGCCGCCGGCTCCCTCGCCGAAGCCGCGGCTCCCGCCGGCTCCGTGCCGCCCTCGGTCTGGCTATTGCGCTCACAGGAGAGCTGGGAGGGGCCCTTAAGTTTTCCCCGCTGATCTATAGCTGAAAGAGCTGTGATCAGTCAAAAAAAAAAAAAAAAAAAAACAGAGATGATGACGTCAGCTCTCCAAGATGGTGGCCACTGGCTTCCTCTGTGGTCTGACCGATGTGGAGAACCGAATTGGATGGCTTCCTTCCCCGTCTCAAGCCCAGAATTCAGCTCTGAGTACAGTATTTGCACAGCTGGCGGGAGCCTGCAGAATCCATAGCACTGTATCTTTGCATTGTTATCTTACCGTCGTTTCCCAGCGAGCGCCGCAGACTCTGGCCGCAGGGCGATTTGCTGCATACGCAGCGTGACCCTCCGTGCGGACAAATCTCTCGCGTTTGAGCTCCAGTAGCAGGTCCTTATGCAATGGAAATCCTTCCTCTAGGTTTCGGAGCACCCCAATTTTGCTGGAAATTCCTAACAAGCTAGCTTTTATCCATTCTACCTTGTCTTTTTCCTGCTCAGTGACGCAGTACACGGGAGTGCTGCACTCCTTTCGCAGCCATCTTCCTGGTTGCTGCTGATATTTTTTTTTAAGAGAGAGATAGAGAGAGGGAGAGAGAGAGAGAGAGAGAGAGAGAGAGAGAGAGAGAGAGAAAGAGAGAGAGAGAGAGAGAGAGAGAGAGAAAGAAAGAGAAAGAGAGAGAGAGAGAATTTTTTAATATTTATTTTTTAGTTTCAGTGGACACAACATCCTTGTATGTGGTGCTGAGGATCGAACCTGGGCCACACACATGCCAGGCGAGCGCGCTACCGCTTGAGCCACATCCCCAGCCCTTCTCATGATATTTTGATGCTCCTGTAGACAGAAGTTCAGCTCAGATTCTGTGAGCACTTAATACTTTCACAGAGTGACCACCTTGATGTTCATTTAGAGAAGCTTAGAAAAGATCAGTAACAAAAGATGGATGGGCATATATTTCCATCGAACCCAAGACATAAAGTTTTACAGTGTTTAACATGAATTTTTAAAATGTATCATAAATATACAATCCAAAAGTCTGCACTGGAATATGCCCAACTCAAAAGCAGCATACCTTCTATGGAGTCTTCTATGCTTCCATATGTTGCATATTTACATGTTACATATTGTGTTAGGCAACCTTTTTGTCATTGTGATAACATAGCTGAGAAAATCAACTTAAAGGAATAAAATTTTATTTTGGCTTACAGTTTCAGAGGTCTTGGCTCATGGTCTGCTGACTCCTTTGCAGTGGACCGTGGTGAGGCAGACCTTATCACATAGTAGAAAGGCATGGCAGAGCAAACTTGCCTACCTAATGGCTAGGAATCAGAGAAAGAGAGGGGAAGAGGCCAAGATACACCCTTCAAGGACACACAACCAGTGACACCCCTCCTCCAACTAGCCCTACCTCCTTAAGTCTCTATCACCTCCCAATAGTGCCATTGGCTAGGGACCAAACCTTCAACACAAGAGCCTTTGGAGACATTCCAGTAGAAACTATAGGACAATTCTCTTTTTTGTATCTCAATAAAGATATACACATGTACATCTTATTCGTTTGCTGAAATTTTTGACTGACATGAATTCTGAAGAAAACTGACAAATAAAATCTAAAAATAATATCTGAATTTCTAAGGCCTTAATTAAATAAAAATGTTTTCAGTTATTTAAAATATATATTAATAAATTGTGGCTGAAAATTAAGCCAGTGTAAAGATGAGAAGAGGGTGCAGAAGAGAGAGCTATTTTAATTCCAGTCATGCTTTGCTACAATTCTAACAAACTCTCAGCATTTCTAGCTCTTCTTCTATAAAATTGGCAGAGAAGGTGAAAAACAGACTTTAGAAATTATAAAGTTATTTTATTTAATGAATAACTAATAAATAATAAAATAATTCTTGAAAACATCAACTTTAGACTTTGGTACATTGAATTGGGTTTGAATCTAAGCTCTGGCTATTTCTAATCATGGAGTCTTGAGAAAATTGTTTGACCTCTCTAATCCAAGTTTGATTAAGGGTAAAAATGGGGATAATATCTCCTTCATAAGATTCTTATGAACATAAATGAATAATGTATGTTATGCTACCATAGAGATCTCAGAATACACCAGGGTTTCAATATTTGCTCTCTTCCCTAGAATAAGATATTTTTTTAATGAGGATTTTTTGTAAACTGATGTTGTACTCATGTTTGGTCTTTGATCTTCTATGCTTAGTCAACAAAGTCATCATTAAAATTCTGATGAAGCTCGCTTTGTGTCTGAGTTTATACACATACATACAACACACACGCAAGCATATATGCATATGTACTTTTTTGTTTTTTCTTTTCCTCTTAATTTTGCAAATTCAGCTTTGTGCAATTTATTTATCTGATCATTTTGATTTATTGCTGTGTCACAAATCATCATAAAATTTAGTGTCCCAAAATAGTAAATAGCAAACTATTTCTTACAAGACAAACGTAGTCCACAGCCTATTCTTATGCAGCTAATAAAACAGAAAATTTCTGAAAATTATTATTTTTAAAAGGAACACGTAATAAAGACCACTGTGGCCTTCAGAGCTTAAAATGTTTGCTATTTTGTTCTTTACAAAAAAAGTTTGTTGATGATTGGCTTAAAACAATAATCAAACTATATTTTGCTCATAAATCTATAATTTGGACTTGACTTGATGAGGAAAGCTCATTGTTTTTCTACCCAATTATCAGTTATAGGCTTGATTGAAGTTGTTGAGTCTGTTTCCAGAAGGAATATGTCACATGACTGGCTAGCAAGTTGGAGCTGTCTTCTGACTGGGCTCTCAGTTGGTCCAGAGGACCTAGAACTTCAGTTTATTTTTATATTGTCTGGGCTTCCTTATGTCATGAAATCTGGGTTTTTGAGGACAAGTGGATTAAGAATGATTTAGGCAAGAGCTGTGTTGCATTTATAATCTCATTGCAGTGGTCACGTAGGTTCAGATTCTCTGAGAGCTCTTAGTTTAGCAGCACAGAGCCATCCAGTACCAGATGCCCAGGTGCAGATGCATAGAGGCTGTAGTTAACCTAGGAATTCAGAGCTCCCTATGAAGTTCCTTATACATCGTCCACTCATGCTTTTTTGTTTGTTTGTTTGTTTCAAACTCTGACTTAACTCTTCACACCAATATTTCAAAAAAAAAAAACCTGATTTCTCCCAACTCTGGTCCCTCAACTCTGCTTTCTGGGCTTTGATTTCCCCACCTCCTCTCAAAATTATATGAGGCCAATTCCTATTCTCTTATCTCATAGCACCTATAGTCTGCTTCTGTGACTGACTTCTGGTTGATTGAGTGACTAATATCAGAAGTGGGTTGTGGCCCACAGAAACTTAGAGATACAGATCTGGACTGGTTCTCATATTGGACTAGATTTGGAGACATGCATGACTTTAAGACTAGTAGCAGATGCACTGATAGCCTATAAAATGCTGTTACTTGAACTGTCACTGGTGGTCACCTGGAATTAAGCTTTAAGTAAAGCTTTTTAATGCCAAAGGGCACTTGATGGAAACGGAATATTGGAACTGTGAGATTGTTAGGTGAGATTGTTAGATCCTATGTTACTGAAAAAAATGTGCAGAAAGAAAATTTTAAACTCAAGATTTTAAATACTTGTCCTAAATTGTGGGAATAAGCCTGCGATCTCTGATAGCTATAGGATTGAATTTTCTGAAAAACAAGGCCAAGTAGGAAGCTTGTGAGTGGCCAGATTACAATATGAATTAATTCATAACCTTGGAAAATCTCTATTGTTAATGTTAAGGTTTTGATTGGGAAATAGTGGGGCCTTGGTAATTGAGAAAGTGACAACTGGTCAAATTCTTATCACTGAATCTCCTTTGCAAATAGAAGCAATCCCTTTTCCCTTGAATTTAGAAGAAGCTAAATGGTATTTTTTAAGATGTCTTGAAATACAATATGACCCACTCACAACTCTGTTAGAGGTCTTGCTCTTGTACACAAAGTCGGCTTAATTTCTAGCAGGTTCTATGGATTAGGTCCAAATACGTCCCATGAATACATACCAGAATCCCCCCAATTTTTTCGAAATTGTTCTGATTTGTATCTGTAGAAATCTATGGGATATATTTGGAAAATAATTCTAAGGATATTGAAAAAGGGTGGAAGAAATAGAACTATTTTGATTAAATTTTTTTATATGGGTACCTTTAAGAGAGATCCCTGATTACTTGTATAAGCTGGGGTAGGATTATGCATGTCCTTTGTTGATTGATTGAAATATGAACCTAAATGTAGCCCACAATCATAGAAGTTGAGATGACAACATTTACTTGGTATTATGCAGAGAAATATCCAGAGGTTAAGGGAAATTGAAATGCTAGGGTGAAATACCATGTAAGACCTGCTCATCCACTCCCTAATGGTATCACAAGATGGTGCAGAGGAACATTTTCTATAAAGCTTTTGAAAGCACATTCATGAGATAAGTAGTCATTCCTGAAGTAGTCTAGGGTGTCATTATTTAGACAGTGGGAAATGTTACTGTTGAACTTAGTTCCCTGAATCCCCGAGGAGGAAGTTTATTCATAGTAGTGGGGTCAAATGATTTTATTTAAGCACCATAGTCTTCACCTGTAAAAATATTAAAACAACAAATAGCAAAATGGTGGAGCTAAAATAGTCATATATATAATTACTTGTAAATAGACTAGCATGCAAATAAAATTTGTCAAATTAAATAGAAAACAAGTTCTTCAACTATGTGATTTTGAAAGGAGGCTGTTTAATGAACAAGGATAGAAAAATTTGAAAGCAAATATAAGAAAAATATGCACCATAAGGGATGAGTCTTAATTGTAAAATTATAATGGCTAGATTAATATTAAACTAACTAGATTTCAAGAAGAAGGATGATTTTAAACTTAAAAATGTCATGTAATGATAAAATATCTAAGCTTCAAATGACTGAAGTAAAAATAGCAAGAGAGAAGTAGACAAGTCTACAATTATCATTGATGATGTGAACTTTCCTCTTCAATAACTAATATATATATTAAATAAAAATATATATATATATTATAAAAGAATTGTTCATAAGACACTATGAACAATGTTAAACTAATTGATATTTACAGACATTGAACAATTTCAGAATAACATCCCTTCCAGGTGCACATAAAAACCTTCAAAAAGAAAAACCTTATAATGGTTTTTAGAGTATAAAGTCTTAGTTTTTTTCTCTAATCAGAATAGAATAAAATTAAAATTTTCAGTAAGAAATCTAGGAAATATTATATTTTTGATGATTAACATTACTCTTCTAAATGACATGCAGGTTAAAAAGGAAATAAGAAGGAATTTTAAAACATTTTTACCTAAAAGTGAAAATACAACATAAGAATGTTTGGAGGATGCAGCCAAAACAAGGTTTAACAGATAATTTACAGATGTATATGCTTATATTAGAAAAGAAGGAAGTTTTAAGAATCAATGATCTAAGATTCCACCAGAAATATCTAGAAAAAAAGGATCAAATTAAATAACATAGATAAAAATGAAGTAAACAATAAAGAAGAAGAAATCAAGAAATAGAAAACATACAATAAAGCAAATTAAGAAAGGCCACAGTCTTTGGAAAAAATAATGCAATTGATATGACATTAATAAGACTAATCAGAAAAGATATATGTATGTGAATATATGCAAACACACCACCCATCCTCCCAATCCCCAGTGAAAGGGAGACACAGAGAAAGATAAGAACACTATTCAAAATAATTAGGGAATGTAGCAAAATGATAGAGTGAATGCTTAGTGCACAGAAGGCCCAGAATTCCATCCCCAGCATGTACACATACTCACACACACAAAAAAAAAAAAAAAAAAAAAAGAAAGAAAGAAAGAAAAAAAAATAGGCAGTCATTACAAGTAGTACAGATATTAAAAGGATAATAAATGAACATTGCAAATAACCGTGGGCTAGGACATTTACAGTTTAGGTAAAATAACCAAGTTCTGAAAACCAAAGCAAGAGTCCAACTTATCAGGCAAAGTTTAAATCTGGAAAGTTCAATTCAGTACTTGCACATCAATCAATGATTGTCCCCATTGCAAAGATTACAATAGTAACAATAGAAAAGAAACACACTGCTCCTTCAGACCATGTTTATGTAAAGCAAAAATTATGGTCTAGCAGCAGAAAAAGGAGAAAGAGCGTGAAGGAAAAAGATACTTTCAGCATAGACCCCTAGCATCATTCTTACTCTCATGAAGGTATGTTTCAGTGCTGGATTGAAACACTGAATTTTATTCAGTGAAACTTGGCTTAAGGAGAATTCTCTAAACTTTGCAGCAGTCTTTTATACTTCCCTGCCCATGTGGCCAAACAAGGCAATATCACTCATCATGCCAAAGGAACATCAATAACAAACAAATAATCTTCAGGTGCTGCCAGGGAAATTTGAAATATCAAACACCACACAATAAATCATTTTTTTTTCACACTCTCTTTATTTTGGTCAAGTCTTTCCCAAACTCCCATGCATCCCTGAACATTATTATACTACCCTAATTCAGCTGTAAGTAACTCTATTATTTATATCCATATTCATATAAAGAAGGAAAACACCATAGTATCCTATCAATGGAGGAGACAAAGCATTTGGAGAAGGACTTTTATTCAAAATATATAAAAAAATTAATAATAATAATACAAAAACATGCAAAAACTTTCAGGGAACTTGAACATAAACTTCTACAAGAGATGAATATATGCCAGAAAAGCACATTAAAAAATTCAATATTATTAATTATCAGAGAAAAGCAATATAAAACCACCTCAAGATAATACTTCAAGCCACAGTAATCACTAAAATTTTAAAAGCTGATGACCCCCAATAATGAGTGAGATGTAGAGCATGTTGAAATGTATGCATTAATAGTAGTTCACTAAAGTGATTCAATCACTTAGGAAATTAAAAAAAAACTATATTGCAGTTTCTTACAAGAGTAAACATACATCTATCCTATGATCTAGTAATTCTAGGGATTTATTACAGAGAAATGAAAAAATGTACCCACAAATAAACTTGCATAAAAATGTTTAAAGCAGCCATATTCATAATGAGCAATAACTTGGGGGTGGGAGGGGAATCAATGGGTCCATTAACAGGAGACAAACAATATACATAATTTCACAAAACAATTTATAGTATATTGTTATAGTGAAATATTTCTCAGCATCGTGAGAGATTGCATCGTTGATATATGCTACAACAGTGATGCATCTACAAAATATTAAAATAAAGAAGCTGAATACAAGAAAAACATACTATAAAATTCCATTATAAATTTAACAAAAAAGCAAAGTAATTTCCATGATATAAATCAGAGTAGTGGTTGCCAAGTGTTGCATTAGGGGCCTTCCTCAGATGATAGATCATTCTATATCTTAATTGAGAAGATGGTTACACATTTGTCAAAAGTCATTTAATTGGGCATTTAAGATTTGTGTTTTTACTGTTTACAAATTTTATTTCTATTTTAAAGAGCAGACATTTTAAAGATAATAAATGCACCACTTTGAAAGAAAGAATAAATGCACAAATGGTATATAGTCTATAGTTTTACTTATTTAGAATTGGAACAAGCAAAACTTATGGAGTTAGAAATCAGGATAGAGGTTGTCTCTCAGAGTTGAAGAAATGCAAGAAAAGAACCTAAGAAAACTTTCTGGTGTTCTATATCTTGATTGTGATGATGGCTATGCAAGTAGAACCATCTATCAATATGCATCAAGAAATATCTCTGGCTTTTGTTTATGTCAATTTTACCACAATAAAAGAAAAAAATCTTCATGTTAAGTGTATATTAGATAAGATAAAGTCTTAAAAGCAATGTTCTATTTATTAATCTCAAGAAGTGGAAGAACAACAAATTACATTCATATAATAGAGAAGGGAGAAAGGAAAACAGATAAGACCAGAAATTAATGATGTAGAAAATAACCTATTATAGAGATGATGAATAAAATCAATATTTTTTGAATGGAAAGAACACTGAAATACAAACTCATGATAAAATTGATCAAGATATAGCAAGAAGAGAAAATTATCAGGAATAAAGGCACACATCAGTATCGATCAGATATTTTAAAAAGATTATAACAGCATTAGTAAAATACATTTAAAATCCAGATACAAAAAAAACATCTGAGGGAACATAGTTTATAAAAAAAATGACCCCAAATGGAACCACCATCTGACCCAGCTATTCCCCTTCTCGGACTATACCCAAAAGACCTAAAAAGAGCATACTACAGGTACACAGCTACATCAATGTTCATAGCAGCACAATTCACAATAGCTAGACTATGGAACTAACCCAGATGCCCGTCAACAGATGAATGGATAAAAAAAAAAAATGTGGCATTTATACACAATGGAATATTACTCAGCACTAAAAAATAACAAAATCATGGCATTTGCAAGGGAATGGATGGCACTAGAGCAGATTATGCTAAGCGAAGTTAGCCAATCCCTAAAAAACAAATGCCGAATGTCTTCTCTGATATAAGGGAGGTGACTCAAAACAGAGTAGGAAGGAAGAGCATGAGAAGAAGATTACCATGAAACAAGGAAAAGAGGTGGGAGGGAAAGGGAGGGAGAAGAGGAATTGCACGGAAGTCGGAAGGAGACCCTCATGGGTTCACAAAATACATATACGATGGTGTGAGGGGGAAGGGAAGAAAAGAGAGAGAGAGAGAGAGAAGTATCACAGTAGAATGGGTAGAGAATAGTGATGGGAGGGGAGGGGAGGGGGGGGGATAGGGAGGACAGCAGAATACAACTGTCACTAGGATTGCTGTATGTATACACATAGATGTGTAACCAATGTGATCCTGCAATCTGTACACGTGTAAAAATGAGAATTCATACCCTATTTGAATCAAATGTATGATGTGTCAAGATCATTGCATTGTCTTGAGCAACTAATAAAAAAAAATGACCCAAGAATAAAAAGATGCTATAATAATTTATAATTAAGGCATAAAATAGAATCTCTAATATGTAAACATCCCTACAAACCAGTCTCTAGTTTTAATAGAATTACTTGTGAAATCCTTCCAATATAGAAGGAAAAACATCATACCTAAATAACATTTACCAATGAACAACAACAACAAAAAAGAGAATCCACTTATTAACTTATTCAATCTGGATAATAATGATACAAAACATGACAAGGATATTATAATAAAGGAAAATGACAGGTCAGTCTTTTTCATTTACCAACATCCAAAATCTTATTAAAAATAAAAGAAGTATTTTGTCTTTCTTCTTTTTTTTTTTTAAGGATGGAATATATTCCATTGTATAAATACCTTAAGTTTTTAATTCATGAACACATTGAAGGTCAGTTAAAAACTTACGTTGTTTTCATATTTTGGCTCTCATGAATGTGAGAGGCAATGCACATAGGAGTGCAGAGATTTCTCTGGCATTCTGAGTTTAATTTCTTTGCATGTATTGTCGGCCCTCCATAACCTTGAGGTCTGTATCTGGGGATTCAATCCAGATTGAAAATATTCAAAAAATGAGAGGAAGTTCCAAAAACCAAAACCTGAATCTACCTCATATTATGCATGATTCTAGTGAAAGAAGTCATTAATGAGCAGGCATATTTGACACTTCACAGATTTTCGTCTGTCACTCCAGAACTTGTTGGAGCATTGCTCACCTCACATCTCATTTGTGTACTTGTAGATGGGCCTATCATGTTTGCATCTGTACTGATAGCATACACCATTTTTTTTCTTTTTTGCTAAAAAATAAATTATAACAACAATTTACATAGCATTTACATTATATTAGGGATTGTAAGTAACCTAGAGATGATTTAAAGTATACAAGAAGATGTCCATATATTATATGCAAATATTATGCCATTTTTTATAGGGCACTTCACAGATTTTGATATCTGAAGGGTATCCTGGAACCACTCATGCATGGATACCGAGGCACAACTATATGCAAGTATTTGTATTGCTGGATCATATGGTAATTTAATTTTTAATTTTAAGACACCTCCAAAGTATTATTTATAACTGCTGTAATAATTAGCATTCCCACCTACAGTGTATATGGATTCCCTTCTCACCACATCCTTGCCAACACTTCTTTTTTGTTGTTGCTATTAACAATAACCATCCTAACAGGTATGAAGTGACATCTCATTATGATTTTGATTTGCATTACCCCGATGATTACTGATGTAGAGCACCTTTTCATATTCCTGCTGGTCGTCTGTATGTCTTCTTCAGCGTGGAAAAATATAAAAAAACAGAACCAAACAAAACAGCATCTTCCATTTTATCCTCCTCCATCTGGGAAAACGCAGATCCTTCAGTCTAGGAAACAAAATTCAATTTTCTTCTCAAATAATTTGTTTGCTTGTTTTCTCCTGCTGAGTTCAATACAAAACTCTTTGTACATGCTCAATTTCCCAAATGATAGTAATAACTATTATTATAGTTTTTTTTTTTTTTTGGTAGAATATGACAGAGTCTTATAGGAAGCCTCAATGTAGGAAGACAGAACACCAGAAAAAATCCCTAAGGAAGGTATTCCTTTTTGTGGGTACAGGGGCATGGCCTTGACAGATAATGTCCCAGAACTAGCATGACAGGACCTCGGCCTTTAGAAAGAGCTGAATCTCCCCAGTTAGAGGAGTTGCATAGGAATTCCAGGTGCTTGCAAGGGTTGGAGGTAAATGAAAGCTCAGTGCCCACAGGGTGTGGTGGTTGCCAGAAATACAGTAGGGTAGAGCTGGAGGGTTAAAAAAATAACAGGACATAGAGGTTTGCTTGGGTTTGGTTTGCAGAGGACATAAATTCCTCGTTGAATTACTTAGATTTTATTTATTTAGGTTTTGGCAATCAGAGAAGGGGTGTGGTCATAGAATACATTTGAGAACCAAGCAGACATAAGAAAACGTTTCTAATTGATTTTCTGGTAGTATTGATTAAAGGAGCTCTACATTGAAAACACTATCTCTACCTCCTGAAAAAGAGCCAATCCAGTATTTTGGAGGCTTCTTTTATTTATTTACTTATTTTAGGTAGATAGCAAGTAGGATTTATTGGTGGACATGATTAAGGACAAAGCAGCACCGTGGAAGACCTCACAAGTGCAAAGCCTGCCATGTGTCCATGGGACTTGGATTGAGGTTGTATTTGACATTTCAACGGTTCAGCCACTCTCCCTTCAAATTCAACAGAAATAAACTTGGGAAGGTCCTACTTCTTTTAGATGTAGATCTGGTAGCAGCTATAGAACTCAAATTTATCCCTGCTTAAGGACCCAATCCCATGCTCCTTGTTCTGCAGCTTGGTGCAGACGGACATAATAACTTTGTAAATGTGAATCCCAGTTATCATGCCTTGCAGTTTCCCAAAGGCATCCTAAATAACTGTCTGGAGCCTAGGTTGGGGGTAGTAGGAGGCCAGAGATGTCCTTTGGAAAGGGCTGTCCCAGGTACCTTAGGCATGTGCAAGAAACAGGCTGCTTACTCTTTGGGGGAAGGCTGCTATTTGCAGCCATGCATACCACCACACCACAAGGAACCCAGCCCAGTTGACTTAATTGAGTGCAGATATTTTGGAGTTTCAAATCACAGTAACTAACCACATCACTGAATAAATGGTTTGGAAGACACAGAACATTAAGATATTTGGAAATAACACAAAGGAGTATTTTTAAATGACTTTAGTAGTTTATGATAAATCCTTATTAACCAAATTAAGTTTTTAGGTTAGTTTTTCTCCTTCTAGGCCATTTTCACAGTTATTCTGGTATAATGTAGAATTTACACCACTTTTAATCTGAGTTCATAAAATGAACTCCAGGTTATAATTTTGAAATGAATGGATACCACTTATTAAATCAGAGTTTTCAAAGATTTTGAAAGCAAATGTACTCATCTTTTTGTTTTGACATGTTTCTTTAACCAAAATTTATAGCTGTATTCAAGAGAAAAGGAGTTGCTCCATAATATTTCAGCATACAACTTGTAAGCACTAATTATATACTACAAATGTGCTAGTTGATGAAGATATAATAATAAATAAATTGTGAATATTAACCTCCTGCTCCTAGTATATTATTTAAAATCTGACCCTATCACACTGACAGTTTCTTGCCCCAATAGTCTCCAGGTTCAAATTTTGGTATTCCTCTCTTATTCCAGTAAATCATTAACTCCATCTATTCTAAATAAATACAGCTTTCTAGTACTTTCTTTTTCCTGTGCAATTGAAGAAAATTAGCTGAACCTAAGATCATGATCATTGGCCTGTAATCAAGTGCCTCTGTCAAGATCAATCTCAAATCTCGCCCATGTTGGTGCCCACGGTGGAATTTGGGTTTCCTCTGCATGGAGTGAGCAGACTGTGACATTACGCTAAGAAAAGAAGGAAGTAAAAAAAAAAAAAACAACCACACTATGGGGGCTGAGGTTGTGGCTCAGTGGTAGAGAGCTTGCTTCGCACAGGCGGGACCTGGGTTCGATCCTCAGCACCACATAAAAATAAAGGCATTGTGTTGTGTCCGTCTACACCTAAAAAATAAATATTAAAAAAAAAAAAAAAAGAAACCACACTACACAGAAAGTAGTTTTAGAAAGCGGGGGTGGGATGGCTGCTAGACCTTAGGGGTCAAGCTTCCACACTGAGAAGACAGGCCGCATATAGTTTATTTATATGGGGGAAACATTAAAAGTTTTCTACAGAATGGTCTTTTGCCAAATAAGCTAGGAGGTGGGCTGTCCAGACCCAATGGGTTATGCCCAATTCCAGAGCTGCGAGAGCAGTCTCCCTATCCAAGGGAAGACTGAGGTCACGTGCATTGCTTAATCCATTAAGTGGGAGGAGCCACAAAATAACTTGCACTGCCAAACCAACATCTCCTTGGCTCAAGTCTGAGTTAAGATGTTAAATAGTTCAGGAGTGGCTTCCCACACTCAAGTCTTTATTTCCCTCAAAATTCTGAGGAAATATTCTCTTTATTTCTCTAGGCTTGAGGCTAGAATTCTTTAGATGGGATCTTTATTAATTGCAAGCCATCCATTTCTGAACCAATCTCTATCTGTAATCCTTATCAATTCTTACTCTTTCCTTTGAAATACCCATCCTTCTCCCTTTGGTTAGTTACTTGTTCATCTCTCTTCTGAGTCCTAGTTTCTTCCTACCTGGGAATTGTATACCCACATTATCCCTTCTTTTTCTTTTTTGCTCATTCTTTCACATGACATTGGATTGTAACATAAACCAAAGCATGCATATTTAGACTCCAAACCCTCTTTAGTTCAAGGAGGACTCCTATCTTTTTCCCCTATCTACTTACAAATTTCTTGAACGAGACAGGTATGCACATTCTCATTTTTTCTTTACACTTGAACACTTTTTACTCAGATATATGTCTGCATTTTATTTGGTTAAGATCATCAGTGACCACTGTGCCCCAATTCCCATAGTTAATGTTTCAGTTCTCATCTTATTCAACCACTCATAGAATTCTGTAGATTCAGCATGAACCTGCTATTTGAACTTGTTTCCCTTGAGTATTCATTCTCTTGAGCTTTTTTAAATGACTCTGGACTTTCTTCAGAAACTTTAACCAGCTAGGTATCACCTACACAAGTTTTAATTTTGAAATTTCTCCTTGGTTAGTTTTAGGCTCTAGTTCTTATCACTCAGTCTCTTTTCCCCTAGATTCAAGGATTAGTAATTTGTATGCTGTAACTCCTAAAACTTACCACTAACTTGAACTTTTGCCCTGAACCACTAACTCATATATTCAAATACTTCTTTGAAATTTCCACTTAGAGATCTAGCAAGAATCTCAAAATTATCATGGTCAAAACTGAAAGGATCCTCTGTCCTCACCCTCGTCCATCTCCACCACTTCCTTTCTTAGTGAATGTCCTTATTGAATCCAACTTCCCCTTACTCCCAATACCCCAGATCGGGACTACCTTGAAATCAGTGAGCAAATGATTCCAATCATACTTGTAGTGACACTCCAATGACCTCAAGGAGTCTGTAAAATGCTTGGGGCTGAGACAAGGAGATGAAATGCAGTAAAATATAGTTTTTAAATAAGCAAATATTATTATTTTTAACTTCGTTTTAAAAATCAGCCTTGGAGATGCTCATATTTATTCCGTTTTTTGATTTTTCTTTTCTCTTTTACAATGAAGTGGTCCAATTCTGACACTGTAACCTTATCTTCTGTAATGCTCAGAGGCCCTGAAGATCACTTTGTAGTGTTGTTCCTTGATTGCACTGACTGATGTTTTAGATCCCCTCATCCTGTAGAAATAAATGATATTTAATCCTCCCATAGAATTCTGCATCATAAGCATCATTAACTGAAAGGTAGGCATAGAGGAGTGGTTTCCAGGCAACCACAGCCTATGCTTATTTTACAAAGTGATAGCTCAATGACAGTTTGAACGATCTGACAATTGAGTAGCTTATAGAGTTCTAAGCTCTGTGCTTCTAAAAACTTTCTCAAAAGGACTATGTTCTTTGATCAAAAATGATTATACAGGTGAATCCTGTTTAATAGTGTTTTCATGAACATAAAAATTGCTCTTATATTTAAGTTTTAAAATAGAAACCAATTATAATGGTTTATCGAATATGTGCACCATGGTATTGTTATTCCTACTTTAATTAATGTTTGAAAGACATGATGCTTGAACAATATTTTATATATGATTTCTGGTGAGAGGAACTAGAATTACATTTAACATTATGTAAACTTATAACTCCCTCTTCTGTGCTTCTCTTCAGAGTAAAATGATTCAAAAGTTTATTAATGTTAATGGCTTTAATAGAAATAGCAACAGTTAACATATTGAAGGCTTACTATCTACAAGGTACTTTACTAAAGGGTTCACACATGTTACTTCATTTAATTTTCACAGAACACATATGAAGTAGGTACTAATGATAACTTCATTATCTAGATGAGAAAACTGAGACTTAGCAAGAAGAAATAATATGTATACAAAGCTATAAATGGGACCATGATTTCAATTCAGTTATAGCATACTAATTTCATAGTTTATAGTTCTTACCTTGAGCCTATCTTGTCTGCAAATAATTGTCCATTCAAGGTGGCACTTGCTTGTCTTCCTTTCTTTCTTTCTCTTCTGTTGGTTCATAGTATATAACTCCATTAAATCTGCTGCCTTTAACATGGACCATGAGCTACCTGTTGTTAGATGCAATGTCTTCCTAATTTTTAATAAGCAGTATCCTTGCTTAACTTCCATGATATAGCAACCTCTTTTGTTGTCCCCTCTCCTTTGCTCATGTCTCCTCTTCTGCCCAAATTCTGAATGTTGGAATTTTCCAGGAGATGTTTTTCTTCTCTTCAATTGACACTCTCTTTTGGAGATTTGATCAATTCGTAGATTTTATACAACATCTGTATTCTGATAAATTTCAAATCTATGCTGCTAGCCTTTATCTCATCAGTTGAAGTCCAGATGCATATTACCAAATTCTTCTTTGGGCTTTCAACTTAGAAATCTATTAGATATCTCACGCTCCATATGCCTAAGCAGAACTTTCGATTCTGCTCTCAATCCCACTCCCAGATTCGCTTCACCTGCAGCCTCTCCACCTTAATTAGTGATAACTTTTTATTTTAAGTTGCTCAAGTTAAAACCTAGACATCTTTCTTGACTATCTTTGATTTACGCCCACAGTCAAAGTGACAAGAAATCTTATTAGATTGACATTCAGAATATATTCAGCATCTGACAATTCATTTGCCCCTCCTCTGCTATCCTTATGACCCAAGCAACATTATCTGTGCTCTGAATTTCCTCAGTCAGTATTCAGATTGGCTTCATGATTCCAACATTTCTACTTCATGATCTAATCTAAACATAGCAGCTGGAGTGATTCTTGTAAAAAGTCAGTGAAATGAAGACATTCTTGGCTCAATTTCTTCTGACATTTCCTTCTCTTCCTGAGAATACCTAACAAAGTCCTTGCAATAACCCTGTGCAACCCACGGCCCTCATCCTCTGCTGACATTACCCTCTCGCATATTTGCTTTGACTCTGCTCCAGCTACATGCACATACTTCCTTGTTGGTCACTGAATATGTGAAGTATGCTAATACCTTGGTTTCTTTGCACTGGATCTTCACTCTTGGAACTTTCCTCCACACTACCAAATGACTCACTCTCACTCCATATATATATATATATATATATATATATATATATATATATATATATATTGCTTTATACGTTTTTCTCAACTTTCATCTTCTTAATGTGGTCTACCCTGCCTGCCCTAATTAAACATGCAAGTTGCACCCCTATCCCTATCTCTTCAGGTTCCTTAATGCTGCCCTATTCCTACTTCCTGTAGCACTTTTAACTTCTAATATACTGTGTGATTTATTAATTTTATTGTTTATTTTCTAATACCCTTGGCAAGAAAGTAATCTTCACAAGGGAAGGTTTATGTCTGTTCTAGTCATTAATGTGTTCCAGACACCTGGAATAAATGGTACTGCTACATGTACTTGGGTGTGTGTGTGTATACATGCATGTATATATATATATATATATATACATATATATGTATATATATATATATGTGTGTGTGTGTGTGTGTGTGAGATAAATGCATACACATATATGTATATATATATGTATATGTATATATATATGTATGTGTGTGTGTGTGTGGTGTGTGTGTGTGTGTGTGTGTGTGTATAAATCTTCCTCATTCTTTTCCAGTAAGTCAAATCATTTATGTGTAAGTAGTGTATATAAAAAACACATTTCAAATGAATGCCTGAATGAGTTCATAATTTAGGAGAAAGAAATCAGACCAGGGGGCAGGTGCAGTGGGGAGAAAAATACAAATATATCAACACTATTAGCTCTAAGAATATATTTTAGCAGTTTTAAAAGAGTGGAACTGTATCCCTGAGCCACTTGTGTATGTGCATTTATCCTTTGCAGGTCATTAGATGTAGTTAAAGGGCCACCAGAGCTAGTATGAATGGGATCCTGCCCCATGGTGCTACTGTGGAGTTTAGTCTAGGGGTAGGTTGGCTTCTGATTCTCTCTTATAGCTCTTCACCCTCTTTGTTAGGGGTGATTGGGTAAAGCTCAACCCCTAGGACTCCAGTGTGTGATTGTACAAGTGATATTTTATTAATGAGTTGCCTAAGAAGAAAACACATATGCATGTACACACACACACACACACACACACACACACATACACACACACATACACACATAATGCACACATTCCTACCCATAGTCATAGATGAAATAAAGTTTCATATAATCTCTCTAGTGAACCAAGAGTCATTTCCAGGAAGAAAAAAAAAAAAAAAAAAGCATGACTTTGAAGTCACATGACTTGAAGATAAACTAGCACAAGCTTACTTGCTCTTACAAGAGAATTTGGACAAATCTTTCTTGAACTTCAGCTTTTTAAATCATATTTAACATGTCAATAACAATGATACTAAGATTACTGGAAATTTAGGAAGATTAAAGCAGATCTTGGATAATATGTACTTATTTATACCATAAATGTGTATAAAATAATATTTATGGTATTTTAGTTTAAGGAATTCTTCCTAGGTTTGAGATATAAAGGCTGTGGAAAGGTTGGCAAATAAACTCCTCACTTGCATCCCCAATTTTAATCCCTGAAGTTAAGAGTTGTCCTTACAATGATACCCAACAAGATGCAGTCATACTCAGAAAACTAATCAATATTGAAAATTCAGTTTCAACAACTCAATTTCTGTAACAAGGTATAAAATTATGAATTTTAAGAAGTATTATATGCCTTTTCCTTATGTTCTTCTATGGGTCAAATCATTTCTTGTCCTACTACATTAGGAAAAAAGAGAAATAAATAACATCCAGTGAAGTTAGGTAACATGGAAAGCTCATCATGCAAATTAGCAAGGTTATTATGTTCTGATGGTAAATTAATAAAGATGGATCACAAATCTCCTATATCAGAGAGACATATGTTCTAATCCTGACTGTCTGGTGATTTCTTGTATGCTGGATCACTTCTCGGATTAGGGATTAGGGATTGCTGTTCTTTCCTAAAATGGGTCTTAAAATCCATTTCACAAAACCTACTGTGAATATTCATTGAAGTGACACATGTGAAAGTCCCCAACACCCAAAGTGGGTGTAGTGTCTTCTTCCTTTCCCTTCTTCTCTCCTCTTCCCCGTTCTTTTTACATGACCTACTCCTTACCTTTTTAATGTACCTGTGCCTATGATTATGTTTCTTGTTTCCAACTTGCTCTTGGAGTATTTGGATTTTTGCTTCTGATTCTCTTGTAGGTCTGGCACCCTCTATGTGATGTTGATTGGACATACTCAGCCTCCAGAACCCAGCATGACAGGCTCTCCTGTTGTTGATCAACCTTGCTGGGACAATGACTCCCCAAATACAAACCCAGCTTTACTGCTTTTCTTTAACCCAGACTTTAATAGTTTTATTGTCCAGTATTTTAACTAAATGTCTAGAAGAAAAGTGCACCCCTGTCAGGCAAACAAGAAAAAGGTGAGTTCTTAATTTTCCACTCTACTCTGCTTTCTAGATTCCATGGAGGCAGCAAACATTTACTTCACTGGGAACTAACTCTACCCTTTAAGTAGATGAATTTTTGAGCTGACCTGGGATAGATTATTGATGTATACTCAATTAGTATAGAAGATGAATATGGAAAGTGTTGATAAAAATAAAAATTTATATGTGAACACTGAGGCCCAAAAAACAGGATATTTATAGTCTTAGGACCCCACATGTTCAGAGAAAAGTCTGGAAGTTAGCAAACAAAACCAGAACTGAGGTGTCAGTTGTTTCACATATGAAAAGTGATGGAGATATTATCTGAAAATTTTGTTATGTCACTTAGTTTCCTTTTACCACCCGCCTCAGTTGTGCTATAAGCCTGGTGTGGAAGACCAGGTATCATTTAGATAGCAATGACATAGCAACCTTTGGGGAGAGCAAGAATCATTTCACCCATTTGTTATCCCTTCATTCAATAAGGGAGCAAAATCTAAGACTCAAGCAGTCAAGAAATTCCTCTGTTTAGATTGTTCCTATTTCCCCAGCTTCTACAAGAATATAGGCACAGAGTGGGCATGTTGCAAATATTTGCTTAGTAAAAGAATGGTCTCCCTAAAGGGTTTATATTTTGGGGTTTTGCCTTAAATGCAATAAGGACTCTCTGTTCAGGATTCTATTCTCCCTAGTGTACTATGGGTTTCAACCTTTATTCTGACATCAAAGACCTTCCAATAAGGATGTGCCACACTCAGCATCTAGCATGCTTTAGTGGAAGGTCGTAAATGCGAGAACAAACATACCATCCTCATTCAGAAGAGACAGATGCTCTGGATTAGTACTGCTCTGTGACATTCTGGGGACAATGAAAGGCTAGGATCTCATGGACACTGTTCAACTGAAGGAAAAGGGCCTTGCAAAACCTCTGTGTCATTGGCAGTGTTGAACATTGCAAATCAGAATGAAGGGTTGCAAAGCACAGCTCAGAAATTTACAGGGTCTGCCTGGAAATGAGACAGGCTTTCAGTGGATTTATCATGGCACTCACTATGCTTGCTTCAAGGCAGAAGGGACCATAAATACAGGGGATGAGAGTGAACCTGAAGTTTGAGCATTTTAATTTAGAAGAAATAAATATGTGGGACTCATAGGGGTCGTTGTCTCCTGGCGATTTCTGTGATTGTCATTTGTCATCTTCCTAGCAGCTGGTGGAAGTCTAGGGTGTAAAGGCACAGGGCTGAGCCTGCAGAGGAGCACAGGACTAGGCTTCCTCATAAACTTCAGATTTACGAGACCTGGGAAGAAAGATCTTCGAGATCAACTTGCCTAGCTCCTGATTTCATTCAGGTAAAATTAAATCATCTGGGATATTTGGTTTTCTGTTACTCATGTGACTGAAAACACTCCTTCATTCTTTATAATGCTGCATTTTTATTGTGCTGTGTAGCAGGTTCAATTTGGTATTTAATCATAGATTCTTTTATTTTATTTTAAAGATAGTTTTTGAAGGACACCGAAGAAATTGCTTATAGGGGATGGAGGTAGAAAGCACACACTTTTAAAGTCAGCCTGAGGTCTCTTTCATAATTTTTCTTTAAAAACAAAACAAAACTCCAAATAACAACAGTCGACATAAAGTTAACTTTTGTGTTTTCCAAATGGTATTTGAAAGACCAGGTTCTATGATAAATCTGTTGTGGTCTATGGATTCAGAGTTTAGATAGTCTAGCCACTTTGGAAAAACATAAAAAATCCAGTAACTACAAGATCAAAGAGTCATGTACAGAGTTCTATGGTATATCAAAGAAGCAAACCACCAACCACTAAGTCCCTATAGTCTGGGAGCAGGTGGAAAAGGAGAACAGAGGCTACAGTAGAGAGAAATTGATGCTTATTTTAACCTTGGGACTAATGTGGTCAATTGGATGCTTCATAATGTAAAACTATGTTAAAATATTACAAATTAGTGGTTATGATAGATGAACCTAAATCTTTTATTTCTTGAGTCCACCCATGACACATTCTCAGATTCGTCCCTCATTGGAGGGAAGGATACGGTGGTAGAATTTGAGGATGGGATGTGATACCATCCTAGTGAGGATTTTTGCATTTTAGGTTCTTGCATGTACACACACAAATACATGCATGCATGCGCGCTCTCACACACACACACACACACACACACACACACACACACACTGTAGCCCCCTCTTACCCATGGTTTCACTTTCCATGATTTCATTTATCAGCAGTCAACTATTATCCCAAAATATTAAGTGGAAAATTCCAGAAATGAACAATTCATAATTTTAAAATTGTGCAGTATTCTGAGGAGCATGATCAAATATCACACCATCTCACTTTGTCACATTCAGAATGTAAATCAGTCCTTTGTCCTGTGTACCTACGCTGTGGATACTACCCACATTTTAGTAGGCATTTCAGTTATCAAATCAATGGTTGGGATATTGTACCTCAACCCCTTCACCTTTTGTCTACCATGAATGTTCTTAAGTTTATGAAAGCTTACTTATGAATGTTCATATTGGTATTCATAAATTTTCCTGAAAACATGCTCTCATTTCTCTTAGGCGTATATCTAAGAGTGGAATTATTGGCTCATATGGTAATTTTATGTTTAATATTTAAGTAAATAAAGCTATTATACATATACATACACATATACACATGCACCCCAAAGATTGAACCCAGGGGTGCTTAACCACTGAGCCACATCCGCATTCCTTTATTTTTATTATTTTTTAAATTTTAGATACAAGGGTTTCCTAAGTTGCTTAGGGCCTAAGTTGCTGGGGTCGGCTTTGAAGTCGCAATCTTTCTGCCTCAGCCTCCTAAGCCACTAGAATTACAGGTGTGTGCCACTGTGCTTGGCTAAATTATTTTATTTTTAATACTAAAAGTGTATTTATTTCTAAAATTTATTGAAATATAAACATAATGCAACCAAGTATAGTTACATGCTCATTGTATTGGTTCTTACAAATGAGTTAGAATCATGCTGTTCAAAAGAAATACAAGACACAGAGCTACCACAGAAAGCTCATGACTTGCTATGTGTTAGGAAACAAAGAGAACAGGTAGAGCAGAAGTGGGTAGGAAGGTTAAAAAAAAAATGTCTTGAGATTATTGTTACTAGAAACTAGTGGGATAAGGGAAAGAAGGAAAAAATGTTTGATACAGAAAGAGATCTTCATATCCCAAAGTGTGAACTGGGCAGAAAGGGAGAGCAGATTCACAGGAAACCAACTTGGGAGGAGGTGACAGCAAGTGTCTGAATATTTTCAGAACTTTGCAGCATGCTTCAAGACAAGCATTCACTTATTTTCCTTTATTCCTGTATTTCTATCTTTGGGCTAATGCGTGGCTCTCAGTCTATTTTAAAATGTCCCAGTAATAGTAAGTTGTGGGATGAAATTTTAATGGTTATCTGTATGACTTCAAAAGCATAATGTCTGCTCTTCCTGTGTGACTGAGAGCAGAAATTTCTAAAAAAAAAAAAAAGAAAAAGAAAAAATTTACTTCCTCACCTGAAAGCCAAGGCCCCTGGCTTCCTAACCTGACTGTGAATGGATATCTGGGATCTCACCAGCAGTAGGATGAGCTGGTGTTCCAAGGGGACGAGGGTGGGAGACAAGCAGGGGCAGGTCAAAGGTCTGGACTTTTGAAACCTCCCTGAGGTTGTGGGTGCAGCTGATGGAACCTTTAGCAGGTGGACTTTACTGAGCTTTTAATGTCAAAGTACTTTGCTTGTATGAATCAAAGGAAGACATTCTGTGATAAGTGACCCAACTAGAGTGGAAGATAGTAGTGATGTCAGGAAAACTTTAAAGACATATTTTACCTTTAGGCTTGTGCTGTCCAATACAAACAGAATATGGGGCACATTATGCATTTTTCATAATGGATTTTGTATTTTCATTATGAATTTTCTAGTAATCACATCAAAGAAGTAAAAGATAAACACAGGTGAAATTAATTTATTAATTTTAATTGTATGCTTTATTTATTTCAATATATCCTATTATTATTATTTCAATATGTAGTCTGTCTAAAAAGTATAAGTGAGAAATTTTACCGTCTTTTTCTCAGACTCTGTCTTTGAAATCGGGTTGTGTTTTACCTTTAGAGTTCATCTCACTTTGAATGTTTCAAGTGCTCCCCTGTGGGAAGTGGCACCTCTATTGGACAGGCAGATCTAGACTTCATAATTTGCTCTTGAAATCTGAATCCTGGGGTTCAGAATTATGAAGGAGCCAATTTAGTTTGGACTGTGCAAAAGGTCTCTGGGAATGACTTACATTCTCTTGTCGCTCTACGTATGTGCTATATGCTGAATTGAAGTTCAAAAAGCTTCTACACCCACACAGACACACACATGCACACACAGACACACATCATCTAATTTAATCAGTGCATCACAGGTTTTACAGTATGTGTAAACCTGACGAGAAAATCAAAGCATATTTGCTCCCTGGGGCTGCTGTAATAAAGTGCCACAAACTGGGTGGCTCCTACAACAGAAATATTTTGTCTCCTGGTTCTGAAGATTGAGGGTATGAGATTAAGGTGTTGCAGGTGTATGTTACTTCTGAGGGCATCTCTCCTGTCCTGTCTTCTGGTAGTTCCTTAGTTTGTGGCAGCACAATTCCTGTATTTGCATGGTGTTCATGCTATGTGTATGCCTGTGTCCAAATTTACCCTATATGTAATTATACTGGTCATAATGGACTAGGAGCCTACCCTCCTCCTGTATGATCTCAGCTTAACTAATTGCATACAATTTACAACAATTTTATTTCCAAATAAGGCACATTCCTAAGTACTGGGGTCCAGATCTGAACATATGAATTTTGGAGGGACACTTTCAGTGCATTATCCAGAACTTCAAAAAGCAATTGTCAATCACATTGCTTTAGATGATAGGTTTTGCACATGGTGTGTTTGTGTGTATGTATTTGTATATCCATATGTTTGTATCTGAGTTTATATACATGCATTTTTTTCCTTATATTCTTGGTTTTGCTCATGGCTACAGCCTCTAAACATTCCTCAGCAAACATTAGGAACTCTGTAAGTATTTTCTGGGGAAAAAAGTATATTAAAAAAAAAAAAGTAGATTTCTGCAAGTAGGAACCACGTTGGTGATGTCATTGTCACATTAGAAAGATGCATACCTTTCATGGCTTGTCCTAGCTTTGGCTGGAATTCCTCGTTTTCAGGGCTTTATAACACTTATTATAAATTCCATCTGGATGAAAACTGGGCTAAGCTTCTTGGCCTTGAGCTTTTAATTGATGCTATGCTTATTGGAATGTGAAAAATATGAGTTGCAGTCTTTACGATGCTCTTTTATGCCTGTATAATTTCCAAATGGTTTGGTGCCTCAAAAGGCTATCTCTGACTCATTATTGGTTTTTACAGAAATGAAATCTAGATGCCCTAAGGATAGACCTACAAAGTGAGAGTCAGAGGTTGAGCAGTGGCATTGTCTTGCGCTGCCAACTGCCTTGCATGCAAATGTGCTCTTGCAGGTACTCATAAGAAAGGTCCCTCATCCTGCCATGGATTGAGCTAAAGACAATCACATGTAGACTCAAAGTGCTGCCTCCCCATAAAGGGACTCCAGGCCATCTCAAACCCTGTACCACCTGTTCATACACACAATTTCCAATCTCCATCCAGCTGGCTGGATTTTATTTTGGATTCTATAGTGAGGAACACACATTTTCAGCATTAGAGTTGTTTTGTGATTTAGAAATGTAATATACCTAACTTCACTATTTATTAAACTAATATTTATCAAAGATCCATGGTTTGCTCTGTGTGAGGGACACACAAAAATAAGTGAGTCTATGAGGTTTCACTTGAAGACTTCACAATCTAAGACTTCACAATTGAGTTCAACATAATGATCTACACTGTGGTGAGTACAGGTCGACAGTGGAGTCAGAAAAGCACATTTAAAAAAGGAGGTTTTTCTTTGTGGACATTAAGATGACATAGATAGAGAACTCAGTCTAGCACTACATGAGTTTCATACAGAGTGAGCTGATTTGGGCAAATATTGGAAAAAATAGTGAAGCTTAATGGTAATCAGAGAGCACCACACAAAAATAATATGACTTTTCTTGGCTCTGATAGTGTGTCTCTAGAGAGGGCTCTTTAATCCCTTGTAATGAATTCACAGCAAGATCCTTCCTGGACCAAAGAGCTGTAACTGTGGTAACTGTAGAAGTCCCTCTTTCTTTCCTCCTTCTTCACCGGGACAGGGATAATCCACCTGTGCATGTCATACACTGAACTTTGAAGTGATATTACATCATTTCCCCCTGTACGTATCATCATAACGCTGATACTAAATTTACCATCAGCATCTTACAAGCTAGAAGACTGAGACCTGGGGAAATTGCTCAACGTGCCCAAGTTTACATGGCATTTTGTGGTTAAATTGGCTATCATTCTTGCTTTTGAGGGTGATAGAAATCAGAAGTGTAATTCATCCAAAATTAGAATAGACAATACGCTGGTCAATGATCTGAGAAGCACAGGGGTAAATGTGTTGCCAGAGAGGATTAGAAGTAGGGATGAAGATATCACTGAGACTTTTCCTGGGGTGAATCTGTCACTTTCTATGTACTGGCTTTATTTTCTCAAGAAATTTCTCCATGAGGTAATATACCCTCCCTTGGAAATTTTAAAACACTTTTCAATAAATTTACTACTAGAGGACACAGGGATCTTCACAACCATCTTCAGATACTAAGATATCTTCAGATACTAACCATCTTCAGTCTTCCACAGGAAGACTCTAATGCATTCACTGGGAGCCAGATAACCCCTTACAGCAGCTGGAATCAGTAAGGTTCACCACCGATACAATACTATGCTTTGCAGCATTTCTGAGAAAATGGTATGGTTCTAGACAGTCAAAATAACAAAAGGTAGAGTTGAAACTGAAATTCATCTTCAAGACTCCCAACCCAATAGCACTTGATTCTTTTTAGGCATTGAAAATTCCATGGAAAATTTTAAGTTGTATATGTAAAGGATTTTGTTTCTGTCATTTGCATTTTCACAGATATCTCCAATTCATAATGATGACAGAACTGGCTTATACTGACCCCCCATGGCCCTCCCTAGAGCCCCATGTTTATCTGGTCTTTACCCTGTTTTCTCAGTCAGTGACCATTGGCTCAGAGATGTTATAATATTTGTGGGACCTAAACATTTTGTTTTCTTCCATAAAAATATCAAAAAAATATATATTTTACTCTAAAGGTATAAAAATGAATATATTAGAATTATATATTTAAACACTCACTTTGATCACAAGCTCTTTTCATTCTTCTGACTAAAACAATATTAAAACACTTTTGGTCCCCTAAAATATTTTAGGCTCTAGGAAATATGCTTACTATCTGAGCTTAATAGAAAAGTTGCCCCTGAAGCAACCTGAATTGGGCAAGCCAGAAACTTGGAATTTGTCCGTAATATTTTTCTTCTTCCCTACCCACATCTGAATCACTATCTCCCATCAAATTTACCACTTAACATTACAAATTTTCTTCATTTTTTTTTCTCCCTAACTTCACTTTCACCTCCATGGTCTAAAGAACCACACCATCTTGCCTGGTCTCCCATTATTTTTAGATTTCTCACCTATATTATCACTAGTGCAACCAGAGTGAGCTTTTAAAAAACAAATCTCTGGTTTATAACCTTCTGAGAGCTTCCTCATCTTCTTGGGATAATGAAAAGCTGAGCTCGTAGAAGCAGAGAGCAAAATAGTGCTTACTAAGCAAAGGCTGCTAAACCAGAGGGTGGAGAGATGGGCCAATAGGTACAAAGGGCATTCTGGTGTTCTATTACACAGGGAGCAATTAGGGCTAATAATATTGTGTTGCATAACTCAAGTAGCTAAAATACAGGATTTTGAAGGTTTTGAAATATTTGAGAGGACGAACAATTTTGGTATCTACAGTTGATAAATATACAGTGTTTAAGTCTAACAAAACGCCCACTATGTGTCCTCTGTAAAGACCTAGAATTATTGCCTAAACAGTTATGAAAAATGTTCTTAACCTCTAAGCTCCTGGAAGAGCTAGCTCCTGTCTCTCTCATTAAACCAATCACACAGGACTCTGACTCACTCTTTCTACTGTGGCCACCCCCGGGCTTCTCTCAGTTCCTTGAATTGCAGCTTTAGACTGCATCTCATGACCTTGTGATATATACTTTCCTCTGGAAGGTCCTCCCTCCCCCACCCCCGCATTGCCAAATTAGTTACCAGCCATTCTTTACTTATTTCTTCAAGAGCTACTTTGTTGGGGAATCCTTCCCTGAACTACCTTATATAGCTTGGATCAAGTAATATATTTTCTAAGTATACTGTATTTCTTCTTTGTATTGTTTTAAAATTTACTTAAATATCTAATTGTGCAAAGTCCATTTCACCCATCAGAGGGTAAATGCTATGTCTAATTTGTTTATCATTGCTTTCCCACTGTGCCTGCTACACAGTAAGTCCTCAATAACTGTCATTTGAATGAATGAGTAAGTGAAGAATGTATGTTGGTATGCCATCAAATGTTTCACATTTTTAAAGTTCATAACAAAGTTTTTTGAGGCCTCTAGTAGATTTTGAAGATGAAAGCCATTCACAATCTCCACTCTCATGGAGTTTTTTTTTTCTTTTCTTTTTTCTTTTTTTTTTTTTTTTTTTGTACATGATGAGACACATAGAAGTTAAGTCAATAATAAATTAGTTACATTCTCTCTAGTTGTTTAATGTTCTAAAGGAGTGGGCAAGATACCAAGTTAGCCTCTGCAAGCTACCTAATCCATAACAGAGAAATAGTTTAGATTCTAGAACAAATTCTCCTCCTCTTCCTCCTCCTCCTTCTTTTTTTTTTTTTTTTAAATTTTGAGACAGAGTCTCACTAAGTTGCTTAGGGCCTTGATAAGATGCTGAGGCTGGCTTTGAACTCGTGATCCTCCTGCCTCAGCCTCACAAGTTGTTGGGAGTGCAGGTGCACACTCAGCTAGAACAACACAGTTCCTATTGTTCAGGACAAACCTTTTTCCTCTGCCTTGAATTCACTATGAGACGTACAGACTGTTGAAGAACAAGTATCCTAATGGCTCCCTCCACTGCCCACATTGAATCATTGAGTTCATGTCTGTAACCTGGACACTTAGTTGCACTGAACAAAACTACAACTGGATGGGTGAGTCTTCTGATCCTTTACAGTGGAATTACTCTGTTTTGTTGATTTGGGCACTGTCCTGATGATGATTCAGTTGTGATTAGGTTATCTGGTTATTTAAGTAGGATAAAGTTCTGAAAAAGGTAAGTTGGATTCCTCAAGATAAACACAAATATTAATGAGTACATTAAATGATTGAACTATTATGAAAAGGCTATGATATGTTCTTTATTATGAAAATCATGGATCTGTCATCTTCCAAACTTTATAGATCAGAAAGCAGCTAAGCATTATAAATAGTTGGCTATGTCTCAAGAGCGTGGGCCAGAGAGAAACTTTGATGAATATTCTAGTGGACAGAGAAATTGTTTCAAAACTTCTATCTCATGTGGAGAGATCCCATTCTCTATTTCATTTACTGATTTCTGGTATAAAAATTAGAAATAATAACCTAATTTTATAGTTGATGTAATGGAGACTCGGTGAGAGGATGTAATTTATCTAACATGACAAAATTTCTTAGTGATACTATTCAGTCTAGAGATTGACTAGAGGTTAGTGACATGCCTGTTTTATCATACTCCTTTAGCTCTTCAAGTGTCAATCGATTCACAATCAGCTCTTATTTGCACATATATTAAACACATTGTGATCTGTGCAGAGTGAGTCATTTGTCACAATTTATGTGATACATACTGCATACCTCCTTTTCTTCACTGTCAATTCCTCTGCGTTCAGAAGTCT
Source organism: Callospermophilus lateralis (assembly GCF_048772815.1). NCBI lineage: Eukaryota > Metazoa > Chordata > Mammalia > Rodentia > Sciuridae > Callospermophilus > Callospermophilus lateralis. Next base: position 54,004,769 of record NC_135319.1, on the reverse strand, counting down.
ACATAGTAAAAACAGACTGAGAAAAGCAGAAGTAGAAAAGCAAGTGAAAAATGTCCCCACCTAAACACAGAGGCAGACCTGCCATGTGTAATAAGAGGGAGAACCAAAAATCATCAGACAGCATCCTTAAACTATCACAGAGAAATAAGGTACTGCAATGAGAAGATTTGCTCTTTGAAGTCAGAAAACATTAGAAATGTAACTATACTGATTTTGTCAGGTGACCTTGGACAGTTCAATTTACTGTTTAGGGTCCTGGGTATTTCTCCTGTAAATCTGAGATAATAAAACCTACTAGCATTGTGTAAGAGTATCTTCTCCTTTTTCTAAAATATTACTGGAAGGGAAATGGGAATCTGCAGCCTTGCTTATTCACTTATCTCCCATTTATTCCACTTTGCAGAGGGGAATCATTTTTAAAACGATAATCTAGATTGGGAGATAATTATTGGGCAAGGAAGGGATCGATGTTCATTAAAATGTCCTAGTGCATGTGTCAGCATATTGGCCTCTACACAAACTGTCTGAGCCATGCAGCTTGCTGGAAGATGTTACCATCCCAAGATATAGAGGCAGGATTCAGGGAGGACCAAGGCTCAGAAACTAAGCCCTGAGTTGCAATCAAATTCGCCAAAGTGTCCTTGCTGCTTGGCCATTATCCCACTTTTAACAACATGGGGCATTACTCTGATTTCATTGTCTGCAAAACAGGTAGTAATGGTACCTATCTTGAAGGTTATTGATGAATAGAGTTAGATCAAGTGAAGGAATGAATGGAATTCCTGACATAGAGTGCTGAAAAACTTTGTATAGACTAAATGAATATTCTTATAAATAATTCTTTATTCTTATAAAGAATCTTATTGTGATCTCCATATTTTTACTTTTTAAAAAAATATTTTTAATACAGAGGATTGAACCCAGGAACACTTAACCACTGTGCCACATCCCCAGCACTTTTATTTTATATATTATGACAGGGTCTTGCTAAGTTGCTTAATGATTTCTGAGGCTGTCTTTGAACTTGCAGTCCTCCTGCCTCAACCTCTCAAGCTTCTAGGATTACAGGTGTGCACATCATGCCCAGCTGTGATTGCCATTTTAAAGATGAAGACACTGAAAGCCAGAGAGGTCATGCCACAGGTAGAAGATACCAGAACCAGCATTTGAATCAAGGCCAGCTCACTCTAAATTGCATTAGTGAATGTCAGACATTTCTCTCCTTTTCTCTTTTTTCCTCTTCTTTCCTCTCCTTTCTCCTTTCCTTTCCTTTTGCAGTGCTAGAGAGCTAACCCAGAGCCTCCTTGTACATGCTCTAATATTATGCATTTCTCAATGGAGAAAATATAGAAAAAAAATATGTATATATGTATATGTATTCTTTTTTGCCTGCCTGTTGCAGAATTGAAAAGAGAGGGAGGAAATGGACAGTTTAACTCTGAGCAACACAGTATGACATCTGCTGACTCATTTCTACTTTTCAGTGACATATCAATTATCAGAGGGTCTGAAGAGTTGAGTCTATCTTAGGGTGAGAACTGAGTCTTCAAGATCTCTGACCTAGGTAGTCACTGGCTATTTATTTCCAAAACTTTACTTATAAAAATAAAACAGAGTTAGCTCTTATCTGAAAAGGAAGAAATATAAAGTGAATTTAGGAGCTTAGGAATTATGAAAAAAGCCACTAAGTCTCTGTGGAGAGATATCATATATTGCCTGCAGTTCTCAGATGCAGGACTCATTTGGTATCATCATTCATGATGCAGAAGCCAGTGAAGGGGAGACAGTGTAGTGAGGAAGAGGAAAGAGAGAAAGACACACACACACACACACACACACACAGAGTCAGAGAAAGACAGAAGTAGAGAAACAGGGAGAGAGAAAGCCAGAGAGAGAAATATAGCAAAAAAGGGATTTTTATAAAATAATCAGTAAAATGTCCTTACGAAAACATGCTTCCATTTGACCAAAATGTGTTAGATGAAGCGTGCTCACCAAAGAGAATCCAATTCCCAGGCTTTAGTTTTGTCTCCTGGGAAGCTGTTTACTGCTAACAATTCGCCATAAACTGCAGCCTTCAGATCTGCATTCTCTGCCCACTCCCTCACCTCAGAGACACTTTGCCTATCTTTTCGCTGATACTATGGTTATTTAGCCCAGCCAAAGCAAAACTGTATTTGATATTTTTTTCCAAAAGCCAATTCCATACAGCTTAGTTAATCCTACTCTACAATTTAAAAGTATAATATGTGCCTTTTCGGGAGAGAATTTTAAATTTCAGCAGCAGTACTTGATTCACAAAGTGCTTGAACACGTGCTTCTTTGCGTAAATGAGCCAGGCCTTTTGACTTGGAAATAAGCCCATTTCCCTCACCCCCGCCCGTGTCATAACAGACAAATTCCATGGTGATTGTGGGAGGAGAGGCAAGTACAACCTGCACCATGGAGCTATCTTGAGTGCCTAGAAGAGTCGCACTCACGCAGGTTTTCATACAAAGAAAGGCACTATGAGGAAATTGGTGCACATAATGTTAAACAGGTTCTGCTCATCCTGCCAGATGGGAAGGTAATTCAAAGTGATTTCCAAAGTTCCACCCTATAGATTTTACAGCAGTCTTCTGGTATAAGTCATTATCCTTTCTTTCCTTCTTTTTTCTCATAAGGAATTTTGATGTAAGAACATGTATTTCCTAAGAAACACACAATAATGTTGTTGAAATAAATATTAAATAAATAATGAATGGGTATAGCTTTATATTGGACCTATGCATGAGGCAAACACACAATACATACACTCAAAATACATCTGTGATGCTAAGTTTGGCAAGATTCAAGTTAGCAATAATATAATGTATTGGTTAATGTCTCCGAGATGTCCTCAAAAAGAAGATACCAAGATTTAAAAAAAAAAAAAAAAAACAAAACTGTGTCCAGTGGTCAGAGCCTCATATTCATTCTTAGTCCTTAAATTCATTTTCTTTAGCAACTCAGAGATGGACATGGTTAATGACTTGAGTCACACTAACCAGACTTATGCAGTACTTAGATATAAATTGGTCACTGATCCATGACTTTACTGAAAAATAGCACCATAAAAAAGCATATTTCCATATAAGTACATTTTCCTGGTAGAAAAATCAATGTAGGAAGCCAACTCCTTTATAATCTGCTTTCTGAACATACTGAAAAATCAAGAAGAAAGGTATATTTTTCTTAAAATATCTGTTATTAAATGATAGCAGCAACAATCTCTACAACAATTATTTAGTAATAATACTAAGTATAACACAAATAATAAATGCAAAGCCCCCTTGCTTACCTCATGTAATGTCTTCTACTGAAAGTATTATGAAATGAGTGTGTCAGTCAAGTTATTATTTTCAAAGTGCACTCCTGGAAATGCTGATCTTTGTTTTTTTGGACATCTTTTATCCTGGGCTCTGATTCTACATTTCCCTTAATATGTTAATATTATGAGTGAGAAAAAATATGGATATATCTCCTTATTTGGATTCCAAAATATGCTCTTCATTTGGCTATGAAGCAATTGCTAAAATCACCATTGGCCTGTTATTTTCTAGATTTACTCACAGAAGTCATCTTTTCTTCCTGAACCCCTAGTTATTGACTTCATCTGACCAGAAGTTTTCCCATTAAAAATATTTAAAAGCTCTAGCTGCTCAGAGGAAATTAGGAAAGTCAAGGACAAAAATACTTGTGATTTATAATTTTTAATAACACTTTGGCCTTTAAAATAAAAATTTGATGAAATGAATGTTTTTGCTAAGTACATAGGGAAAAGCATTAGGTTTGTTTTGCATATGTAGATTTATTTTTCACTATAACCCAGTGAAAAGGAGATCAGTAAGTCCTATATACTTATAATAGTATTGGTAATAATTTCTAAGTCCTGCGTAAGTAAATTATTGTCAATAAGATAGCAGAAGAGAAATTTTCAACCATCATTCTGTGAAAAAGCATTATTTTTTTAAACTACCCATAAACGGGACTGCCTGGAGCCCAGGAGTTTAATTCCAGTACCCCACCGGAATAAAACAATACCAAAATTGATGCACTAAAGAAGATAAAAAGAATGGGCTCAGTGGTAGGGCTCTTGCTTCACACATGTGGGACACTGGGTTTTATCCTCAGCACCAGATAGATAAATAAATAAAATAAAGGTATTATGTCCATCTACAACTATTTTTTTTAAAGGGGGTGTATTGAAGAATTTGAGCCTCAAGTATAAAACTATTACCCTGCATATCTAGCTGGTAATTATTTACATTCCTCTCGCCTACTCAAGCTAGTAATTATTTACATTCCTCTCACATATAGATGAAAGGAATTTAAATTACATGTACTCCCTCCCAAGTTCCACAAAAATCCCATCTGCAATATCATCTAAAACAGATTTTCCTATGGACAAGGGCTTGGATGTTAGCTTCTAAAAGTATTGCCTATTGATTACAGTTTCTTTCAACCTGGAGACCTCTGAGGTAAAAGACACATTACTCTAAACATATAACAATGGAAATGGCATAGGATAATCCCTGTGGACATTCCTGTTCAATAAGGAGAAGGCGAGACAAAAAAAGTCACTGAACCATAACAAATTTGAAGTTTAGTCAGGTTAATGACAGAAGTTTCTTGATTAGGACTTAGCTTACTCTTGCCCAGGAACATTTCTCCATGGGTTTACACTGTCCTCTGAGTGTTTTTTCATTTCTGTGAAAGGCCCTCAGAGTCATATACCATTGCTTTCACTTTATTCTGTTTATTAGGAGTGAGTTGTGAAGATCTGTCCACATGGAAATGGAAGAAAATTAGGATCACTTCTTAAAGTGATTTGTGGGAATATTTTTAAATACCCACATTTTCTGTTCGTTTTCTGCCAATTAGGAGAACTAGAGGAAAATGAAAATTGGAGAGTAGAGGAAGGGCTACTTCCTCTTTGCTTCCTATTCTTCTTAGCATTATTCTAGTAGTAGAGTTGGTTTTAACCACCAACTTTTGGTACTCCCTGAACTAGCTTTAACAGTAATAGAAGGAAATGGTCAGAATTTCCTTCACTGAGACCATAGACCCAGGTCTGCCAGGATTCTCAGCTATGCTCATGCAGTAGCAATACCAACTGTGAGCAGAGATTCTGAAACATCCTAACTCCTTCTCTTTGTTTCCCTGTCCTAGATCATAGATTGTTTCCTGTAATTATTATCACTCAGTGTCCCTTTTTTTTCTTCTAGTCTTTCAACACCTCCTATAACCAACATCATATATTACCTACCCTTTGCTGAAACACCTCATGTGGTTTCTGTTTGGACACCGACAAACTTACCTTTGTTTTCTTTCCTTATCAACTGTTTGTGATTTTCAGTGGAAAACAAAAGGTTGTTCCTGAGTATGATGACCTAGTACTTTGAATCAGGATTTGCTGCACCTTTCTATCTAGTAAGATACTAGTGCTTAAGAAATAAAAATGTTCAATTTATTTTAAAAATGGATCAAACACTTGAATTCATAGCATACTAGATATGTTTTTGAGTAAACTAATGACATGAAAAAAATGAGGGATCTTAATTTTACCAGATTTTCAAAGATATATGTGTGTCCCAAAGAAGAGCAAGAGCCCCCTAGGTTAAGTTCCCCAAACTAGCTCATCATGGGAAACATTTGGAGGAATTCTTCGAAGATGCTGATTTTTCTGAGTCTATTTCCAGCCAGAATGAGTCTGGGAAGGTTAATTTGTGAAAAGTTCCCCAGGAACATTTTATGGAACCACTGGACAAGCACCTGACGTTCCTCCCATGAAGGAGGAAAGTAGACTGCCCCTGTCTGCTTTGAGGGACTGTCACATAGATGTGCTGAGCAAGCCTCTTTAGGTTAAAAAGAACAGGCACTCTCCCAGATAATTCATGAAATTGTCTCCCCTTAGTGGTTATTAGATGATGAGGAGAACATTTCATTGAATTCCAAGGACAGAAACAGCTTTGTAGAAGAACACAGTAGTTGGGAAGGCATCTCATCTTCATGTTCTTTTCAGGGACCTAACTGCTCGGCTTTGCCTTACTCTGAATACCTGTTATGATGTCTTTTACCTGATTCTGCTTGCTTTCTTTCTCTCTGGTATATCAACTTTACACCTAACTCTAGTTTGTTCTTTAAATTCTCAGTTAAAATTTGGATGGGAAGTCTAATTTACTCAAATAATAGTTATTTGACCAGAGATGGTGCTATAGTATATGGTCAGGTAAAGCTTGCCTAAATTTATAATATATGATCAAATAAACATGTTCTTTATGGAGGTAGAGTCATATGGAAATGAACACCAAGTTGAGGATATAGCTACTGAGATGATTTAGGATCAGAAAAGGCAAGATATATAAAATGTTCTGAGTAAATCATATAAAATAAGGCTCAGGAAAGTATAATGAAACGTTAAAATCCTAAAATTATAATGACTTTTAAAATCAACTTGAAGTATAAGTATTATTATAGATCGATTTGGACTTTAATGAGAGCTAAGATCAGCTATAAGAATCCCCATTTATTCTATCTGTGAAACATTATGTTGATTATGACAAAAATATAAAGATTTATTTTGTTGTTATATTGAAGAAGTGACACTCTGATCCTTCACATTTCTGAACTTCTGTTGTAGAATAACAAATTGCCTAGGACTTTAGGATGTTCTGAGATGTTGGTAATCCTACCTGTTCAGTGAAATTGGTCAAACCATTTGACACTTACGTCCACCTCTTCCCCAGTTGAATAATGGACAACTCAAGAATAAATCTTTGGGAGTCTATAAAATTGACAATTCTCTAATAAAAGTATCTTCAAAAAAAAAGTATCTGTGACAAGAGAGATAAAAAATAACTTATATTCTCTAGGGCCAGCCATATGCTTGCTTTTTCCTTTAATATCAACAGACTTGGGTAAGTTTTACAAATCAGGGTAAAATTTCAATCATTTAGGAGGTTTAAGACATATCACAGTTTGGTTAATGAAATTTTCAGGTTAAATAAAATTTAACAAGAAAATCATTTTTCCCCTTGTCAAAATGTTTTTAGAGAAGGAATAAAGGTACCAATTCCCAGGTATTTAGCTACCCTAACAAATATCCCATCTTCTCTAAAATAAAACTCATATATTTAAGTATTCTGTTGTTCCTTTTGTTGTTCATACTATCCAAGAGCAGCAGGGGTTGAGAAGACTCTTGGCTTAGAATAGAGAAGTAAGTGGTCTAACCCTCTTTGTTCTTTTATTCCCACCAGTTCATGTACCCTTTCCATAAAAGCTGTATGGGAACCCCTATCCCAGAGCCCTTCAACTCTGTTTGGATTTTACTTTGAGGCTTTTATAAGACTATTTTTCTTGGGGGAGGGAGGGGTTCAGGCTAGGAATGCTTATTCTTTTCCATAAAATAAACCCTTGCACTGTCAAGAACTGATACTTTTTCAAATTTCTGAATTTGAAACTTGCAATATTTAATTTCCTTATCTTCACTTATATTTCTTTATTTTTATAATTTTCTATACAGTTAGATGAGTTGAATACCCTTCTCATCTGGGAAAATGGGGTTAAGAGTCCAAAGTACCTCCTAAAAAATAAAATGCCCCAAATATTGAAAGCTAGAATGATGTTATTATGAGAATTAGAGAACTGCAATGGGGAAGAAACAAGTGATGAGAATCTTGTCGAGTCTACAGTGACTTGAACTTGAACTGAAGGGAGTATAAGCAGAGAGCTTTCCAAAGAAGAAACTGGACGACAGCAAAGTTTCCAGGGAGAATATGAAACAAAGAAAGGTGAAGGGCTTCGCCTTCAGGAAGAGAAGAGACCAGCCCTCTTCTGACCCTCCAGGATGAAAGGGGGGATGGTTGGCAGCACAGATAAATGTGATGGAGAGGAAAACTGGTTTTCAACATAATGTACCTGGTTTACTCAAAAAGAAGTTGGGGCAGGCAGGATAAGAGTGTAGGAGAGACATGTTTTTTTGTACCCATATTGCCTAAAACTGCTCATTTTTCAAAGGCTAGGTGAGAATAGATTAGAAAAATATTAAAAACTTAATTTGTCTTAGGCTACATTCTTAAAGAGGATGAAATATGTTTCAGACAATATTAAAACAATTTATAAATAACATCTCATGTAATCCTAAAAACTTTGGACGGCAGCTACTATTAATAAGCCCACTATATAGATGAAAAAACTGAGGTTTAAAGAGGATAAGTTACTGGCTCAAAATTACACAGCTGTACATGTGGAGCAAGAATTCACACCAAAGCAGGAGGGTTCCATAAGTCCCCTTATGCTGTGTAGCAAAAAAGTAAAAATAGTGCCCCACTATATTATTTGTGATTGTACAAGAGCAAGGTTCAACGTTTCAGCCATTATCCGAGTTGTATCCTCTAACTCTTCTCTCCCTGTCTGTACACAGACTAGCTCCTTTTTAATTTTAGTCACATGGAATATAAAAAACACAATACATATTAGAAATGCCTAGAATTGTTATTCAAAGTAATATTGGCTGGTCTTGCTGGATAATGTCTTAATCTCCTACTACATTTTTACAAACAAGTTCATTTTTATTTCTCTAAAGCTATAAATCAGCTTTTTCAACACACTCACACCCCTACCCTCTTTCAATTTATCCCTAAGTATTATGGTCTTAGAAAGCCCTCCACTGGGGAAGCTTGATGAATTGATGAAGATCTCAGGAAGCTGGAAGCCTCAAAAAAAAAAAAAAAATGGTTTTCTTTGTTTACAAGAAGCAGAGTAACTTGACAGCTTTTTCCCGCTTGCTGAAATGAAATCCCAGGACTTGGAGAAGGCTCTGGTTATGGTTATTTCTTGGATGGGTTTATTCCTGATCCTGTCTGGTTCATGGCCAGGCTGAGTCTGAAATCCTGGCCAGCTTTTGCTGGCCCTCCGACTCTAAAACAAGTTGCCTGCAGCAGTATCAGCTGCAATCTTTGTTTGGGAACCTATGAAAGGGAGAACAGAACTGACTGGCATTTAGGAAACTAATTTCCTCCAGTCTAATCATGCTTGTTAATTAAAACTGCTCAAACTGTCACTGTGGGAAGTTCCAGAAAGATCCACGTTGCCAGGGAGTGAAGTGCTGCTATATGATTGATGGATGTGCTTGGGCATTATTTAATAGGGACAATCTGTTTAAGGGGTCATGATATATATATGTATATATATATATATATATATATATATATATATATATATATATACATATATGTACATATATATGTGTGTGTGTATATATATAAATATACACACACACACACAAAATTGTATATGTATATATACATATATTTGTTTTTATGCAATTAGCAAGAGCCAAATTACTTTGAACTCTTTACCAGTCTGCTAAAGTAGGCCATGTAAATACTCTGAGACGTATACAAGTGATGAGAGATGACGCACATATTTTGGAATTGCCATCATACTTATGTTGAAACCATTCAGTTGCTGTCACCTGTTACAGTGTGAAATATGGCATGGAATTCAATACTTCTGGCCTCAAAATGCAGCTCAGACACCTCCTAGTTATGTGACTTAAAATGATAGACTTTTTGAAAATTTTTACTTGAAATGCTAAAAATTGGTAACACAATATTACAGGTTATTTCTAAGACTAACTGAGATAATATACATTATAAGCATGGTATGTAGCAGATATTTAATAATCATTCCTTTCTAAATATTATCCCGCCCTATCTTCTGGAGTAGATTATATTTTGGAGAAAGCAAAAGGTATTCAATTCAATTTAGTGAGATCCTCAGCAACTTACTGAGACCCTGTCTCAAAACAGAAAAATAAAATGAGCTGGACTGATGATGTGGCTCAGTAGTTAAGAGCCCCTGGGTTCAATCTCTGGTGCCAGAAAACAAAAGAAAATATTTCTAATTCATTTCACAAATAGTAGTCATAGTATAAACAGACCCGTAGTTTGATATATTGATGTGATAGAACATTTTGAAACTACTTTAAATATTACATTTTAACTAATATTTAATGGCATTCATGCTTCTGTGAGAGTTGTGGAAAAGTTATGATATCAAGTTGTATGTAAAATATGATCATGTTTTTATTTCCAAAAGAACATCAGAAAAGACTATAATGATAATTAGAAAAAAATTAACACGTTCTAATTCTTGCTTGTAGATGTGCAGAACATTGTTTTCATTTCATATCTTATATATTTTAAATAAAAGTGTATAATTAGAAAAAGAGAGAAATGAAATTTAAAAAATGATTAAAAATTAGAGATGCACCCAATTGCCAATAAAATAATTCCTATGAATTTCATAGTAACAGACATTGAGAAAGAGTTGGTCCAAAGTTATTTAAGCAATGACAATGCTCTTTAAACATGGTAACCACTTTGAAAGAATCAAAGTCATTTACACAAGGTGGTTCTGATAGTTTTGATATAAAATCCGTCTTGTTATTCTATAAAGGCCTTTCACAAAACCCCCAGCAGTGTACAAGAGAGACTAATGCAAGTTCAGGGAAAAGGGTCATGTTTAAATTTAAATAAATAGAATCAAAAACTAGTTAGTAGGCACTCTAGCTACATTTCAGTTACTCTGTAGACATGTGTGGCTAGTGACTACTGTATTAACAGCACAGACACTGAACATAAAAATCATCTCAGAAGATTCCACTGGAATCAAGGAATTCCCAGACCAAAGAGATGACTTTGGGTTGATCAGAGAGTCAGAGAAACTGTCATGACTTTGGATTATGAGTTTTCCCCAAAGAAAATGTGCAAACATAAAACAGTCATTGTGTGTCATATGGATAGTGACATTTTTTTTAGGCAGTGATATGAATTTGGAAATAAGAACTAGCCCTTTATGAAGAGACATTTTGCCTTTTCCCCTTGTTTTCCCAACTATTACAATAGTCCATATTTTGATGCGTGATTCATTATCAGAATCACACCCTGAGTCTATTTAGGTTTGAAATCTCAGCCTCAGTTTTATTTCTCAGAATTTTTTTTTTCCTGAGGATTAATGTTTTTTTGAAGGTTTTACTTATAAATATTCCATGGAATAAATATCTATGTGCTATGGATATTTATGAAGCCTGAGAAAGATGACAGAGAGCAGAGGAAACATGAGCCCACCATCTTCCCCATCCACATGTCAAAAAAGATTTCACCTAAGTAACTTAAAAGACATGGTGGTTAATGAGGATCAAAAATGAGCTCAATTAAAGCTCTTAAAATATGGTCACCATTCCACTGCAGCTAGTTGGCGTGGGCACAGGCACCGCACAACCCACGTGTGTCATTCAGAGCTCGAAAATGTCTCCAGTCTCTTTCTAAAAGGGAATATCTATTAAAATTGGCCACACAGGTAGATGGGAAAAGAGAAGGTCTTAATGGCACATTAAGTCTCAAATTACTTGAGGTTATTTATCAGAGTTCAGTTGTATGACTTTTAGCAGCACAGATTTCAGATTTCACACTCTCTTGGTTGAAGTGTCATTTAGTTTTCAAATTATCTTATAGAAGATGCAAAAAAAAAAAGAAAAGAAAATTCGCATATGGTAATTTACCAGCTAAGCCTTTTTGTTGCAGATTTCTGATTTGCTCTCCCTTCAATTCCCTCTGACAAACAAGGCTTCTTAGACTAGAACAAGAACTGATAACAACATTATCATCATCACTTTTGATCATTTTTGTTATTTTTATCACTACTATTGTTATTTAACATAAAAATTATCACTTCAAAGAGGTCATTCTAAATTATAGTCAATCCAAGAAGAATGTGGAAATGCCAGAAATCTAAAGTGCATAAGTTTGAAGCTCTTCTTTTACAGATTGGGTCTTAGTAATCAGGAGTTTAAACATAAGGATACACCTAGGAATTTGAGGCACCTGGAGGAACAGCACACTTTATGATGGGCACATAGGCCTGTATTTTTAATCCTAGTTTAGGAGTAAAATGTGAGCATGCTCTATAAATCCTGATTTCCTTCTTTTATACGAAGATGAATGCTGTGGTTAAAAACACAGGCCTTGGAGTAAGTTTCAAATTAGTTTCTGTCTTAAAATATTGTTCAGTTAGACTCTCTAATGTTCACTTTTTGTACTCGTGAAATATAGATAATGATAACGGTGTTTAAAGGGTTGAACAAGGCAAAACATGCAAAAACACACCCTACTTGATACAATTTTATATTTAATATCTAATAAAAGCTCGTTCTTGGTTTTATTAAACTGAGCATGGGTCAAAAATCACAAACATCCTGCAATGCTGATCAACATTTCCATTGTGAGTACTTAGTGAGTGTACGTCTCATAGGTAGGATTTAATATGGAATCAGAAAAATGGAGATATAATCTTTAACATTTAAAGATGTGGTCTTTAAAATATATGAACAATATCATAAAGGCAAACAGGAAGCGTAACAGAGTTTTGCCCATTATTTTTTTAAGATTGCTAGTATGATAATGTGTGATCTTTGGCAACTGTAGCAGCACGATGCACTAGAGAGACAGTTGGTCTCTGTACTTTGAGAAAGGTCACAGAGTGCCTATCCTGTTCTGTTGTTTACAAGTTCCATGACCATGGATAAGTCATTTGGCCTCTCTGAGCTACTGCTTTCTCACTAAAAAAGTATGTGCTTCATAAGAACTGAATGCTCTTATAAATTTATATCATATTTATTTATGAGAGTTTCTGTTCCTTTCTGAAAACTCCTGAATAATATACCCATCATAAATGTCAATTTGACATACTACCTGAATTTATTAAGATGATCATGTGATATTTTTAAAAAGAAAAACATTCTTTATTAGAGCATTAGAGTTATACATAGTAGCTGGGTTAATTTTGACAAAACCATACATCTTGGAATTTGATTTACTCCATTTCAGTTCCTGTTTTCCCTCCCTATTGCCCTCCTTCTACTCTTTTTCCTCCACTCTATTTATCTTCCTTTTTTGCTCACTTATGTATTGATTTTTGATTGGCAATTTCTACATATACATAAAAGCAGAATTCCCTGTGGTGTACTTATGTGATTTTGTTAAATTCATTCTGCCTTTCCTCCTCTTTCTTATCTCTCTTCCCTCCTCTCCATCTCTTTCTTCTCCATTGATCTTCCTTATATATTTATGATATTTGATCCTCCACCTCTTTGTTTTTGCTCATTTGGTTGTAGTCTCCATATATAAGACAGAATACTGGACCCTTGATTTTCTGAGTTTTGCTTGTTTCACTTAGCATGATGTCATCCATTTCCACCCATTTATCAGAAAATGCCATAATTTCATTCTTTTTATGGATGAATAAAACTCCATTGTGTGTGTATATATATATATATGTATATATACAGATAGATAGATAGATAGATAGCATATTTACATTGCAGGGGTCTTTTACCTTCTTAGATAAATTAATTACCCTGTTTTTTTTCTCTATTTTAGGTTATTATGAATAAAATGAGTTTCCTGATTTCTTTTTCAGCAGAATTACTGTTGAGTATAAATTCATGAATGTTGATATTGTTTCCTGCTACTTTGCTGAATTCGTTTATTAGCTCTACAAGTCTTCTAAGCAGAGTTTGTGGTCTGGATATAGGATTTTTTTTTTTTTTTTGTCATCAGCAAACAGAGATCATGTGACTTCCTTTTTTTCTATTTGTATCCCTTTAATTTCTTTTCTTCTAGTTACAGCCTGATTACTCTTGACTAGAGTTTCAAGAACTAAATTGAATAGAAGGGAGAACGGACATCCTTATCGAGTTCTTGATTTTAGAGGAAATGCTTTCAGTTTTTCTTAATTTAGTATGATGTTGCCCTTGACTTTCTCATATATACCCTGTACAATATTGAGGTAATTTCCTTTTACCCCTCATTTTTCCAGTGTTTTTAATACTACTCAGTGCTGGATTTTTATCAAAGGCCTTTTCTGTATAGATTGAGATGATCATATAATTCCTGTCTTTAATTCTGCTATGTGATGGATTATATTTATTGATTTGCATATATGGAAACAACTAGCATCCCTGGGATGAAACCAACTTAATCTATGGTGTACAATCTATCTTGTTAATGGGTTTTTGAATAGAGATTGATAATATTTTATTAAGAATTTTTGCATCTATGCTCATCAGGGTTATTAGTCTGTACTTTTCTTTCCTTGACGTGTCTTTGTCTGGTTTTAGTATCAAGATGTTACTGGCTTCAGAGAATTATCTTGAGAGTGTTTCTTTCTTTCTATTTCATGGAATAATTGAAGAGATTTGTCACTACTTTTCCTTTAAAGGTCTAGTAGAAACTCAGCGAAGAATGCATCTGATCCTGGTGACAAAGCAGACTTTATCCCAAAAGTAGTCAGGATTGACAAATAGGCAACTTTATACTGGTAAAGGGAACAACCCAACAACAAAATATAATGATTACTAATGCCCTAAAGTTAGTGTACCTACTTATATTAAAACAGACACTTTACAATATAAAGACTCAAATAGACTCCGGGGTAGTAATGATTTCAACTCACCTCTCTCACCAATAGATAGGACATCTTGACAAACACTAGGACTCTTTAGACCTAAAAAAAATACTATTAACAAAATGGACACAATAGCTATCTACGGAATATTTTATCCATCAACAACTGAATTCATTTACTTCTCAGCTGCACATGGAGCTGACCACATTTTAGGACAGGAAGGAAGTCTTAGCAAATACAAAAAATGATAGAGATAATTCTTTGCATATCAGATCAGAATTGAATGAAATTAGAAATCAATAACAAGATTAAAAAACAATTAATTTTAACACATGGAGACTGCACAGCATGCTTTTGAACAAGGAGTGTATCATAGAGGAAGTCAGGGAGAAATAAAAACAAGTCTTAGAAACAAATGAACACAGTGATAACAACATATCAAATCTCTGGGTCACAGTGAAGGTAGTTCTAAGAGTCACAATTATAGCATTGAGTGCTTATGCAAAAAGTTTCTTGGTTTCTTAAAACAAATGCAGTGATACTAATATTACTGAGGAGAGGGTTCTATAAACCTAACAAGCTAGCATATCTTCTAAATTCTCTAGAGATTAACAGAAGCCAAAGATGAGGCAAGAGGGAGGATGAAGCTGAGATGTTGTATTAGTCAGGGTTCTCCAGAGAAATGCAATCAGTAGGAGATACAGTTGTTCCTTCTTATCTTTAAGGGATTGGTTCCAGCAACCCCATGAACATGAAAATTCAAGGATGCTCAAATTTCTTTTATATAGAATGACACAGTTTTGCATATCATCTAGGCAAATCTTGTTATTTAAGTCATCCCTAGATTACTTATAATATCTAATACAATATAAATGTTTTTGTAAATAGTTTTTATAATCTATTAAACAATAATGGTCAGAAAAATAAAAGTATGTACATGTTCAGCACAGATGCAACCGTCATAGATGTAACGTCTTTTGGATCCATGATTTCTTGTGTTTATAACTATGGAACCCACAGATACAGAAAAAATAGATATGGAGGGATGATTTTATATATATATATATATATATATATATATAGAGAGAGAGAGAGAGAGAGAGAGAGAGAGAGAAAGATAAAGAGAGATAATTAATATTTATATTTATCATATGAATAGAAAACTGAGAAATTTAATACTTTGTCATCTTATTTGGAGACACAGGTTTAATCTGACTTCTTTAAAGTCCTGAGAATGGGGGTGGGGGGGGCAATAGTTTAAGTCCTAATCCAAGGGCAGGAGAAGATAAAATGAGATGTGCAGCTTTAAAAAAAAAAATGTGGGGTGTGTTCTTTCTTTCTCTGCCTTTTGTTCTATCCAGACCCTCAGTGGAATGGATGATACCCACCCACACAGGGCAGAGCAATCTGTTTATCCAGTTTATTGAAACAAATGCCAGTTTCATTGGAAAACACCCTCAAGGACTACCCAGAAACCATGTTTAATCTGGGCATCCCATGGCCAGTCAAGTGACACAAAAAATTAACTATCACAGCTGCAGCTGCTGCTTCTGAAGGTGAGACAGGGTTGAAATATATTGGCTTCAGCCATGGGAGGACAGGCTTTTCAGAACCATAAAATTTCAAGAACCTGCTATGATCCCTTTGTGTAACAGTTATTTCCATCTTAGAGCTGAGGATTGGATGTGAAGCAGGCCTACATTTTATTTAGATTTTCTGATTGGTGAGTGTTTTTGATGGGGCTACTAATAAATATAATCCAGTGGCCTGAAATGCCTCCATCCCAAGTGACCCTTAAGAATGGCACTTGATCACATCCTGAAGATTCAATTGTGAGCAGCAAACCAATACACAAGACTAACAAGATTTAGTGTTCTGTTTTATTACAGTTTCAAGATATGGAAACAGGACAAAGGTGGAAATGCCAATTTAAGCATTCCTTAACATAGGAGGTCTTAAACTCAATTTTGCCACATACAAAATAGAGATGATAATTCATGTCTCCTTGGAAACCCCCTAACTGTACCTGATATTGATAGATAAACAAGGAAATTTCAAATTAATATTGGCTGTAACATTCAGACAAAGTTGGAAGCCTGAACTTGAACATTGAAAAATGTTTAGAATTTGGCTGAGAAGAAGGTGTATAGAAGACAGTTGAAGTGGAACCACACAACAGTATACAGATAGGCATAATCGTGCTGAGAAAAGTGAACAAATAATTTGGCTGATTTTAATGCTATTTTTGCCTTTTTCATTTTGAAAAAATAATAATATTTGCTTCTAGAATTATGTTAAAATAGATTCCGTAACAGTTTCTTCTAATGAAAATAGTTAAAAAATATTGGGTTTAAAGAAGGTAGTGTTGGAAGAGAAGAAAACAAACAAACAAACAAAAATTGGAATTCAAAAACCATGTCAGAGTTGAAACTCAGAGAAGTAAGAAACTTATCCATTTAAATGATTTGCTGAATCCTCATTATAACAGGGACTTATAAGCTGCCTTTGCTAAACATAGTGACTCTTAGGCATGCAGATGCTTGATGGGTGGCTGAAAGCAGGGTAAAGCTTGACATCTCTGCCTTCATTCTTCATTTAGGGTTGTTCATCTAAAAACTTGTAATATAAGATTTATTATCCCTAAATTTACCCTATCTATCTTATCCCCCTTTAAGACTGAGGCAAGATTTGTAGAATCCTATTTTAGACCCCTGGAGTGTTGCCCAGAAGTGTTTGGTACTTGTCCCTCACCTTTGAAGAGGCAGGCACATCACCCCACAAGGAAACTGCACCCTAAACAGAAGCAATCATCTCCTGGGAACTGAATTGCCCCCTTTAAGAATCACAGTCTGATAGATAAACATCCTGAGCTGCAAGTGGAAATTGTCCCCTCCAGCAATAGACTTCTTTGGATCTACCTTGCAGAAGCAGAACTGAGAGAAGATTCAACCAGACCACAGTTTGTCCAAGATGGTTTAATTATGCATATCTCTCGCACACTGCCTTGATTCTTCCTCTTTTGAACTAAAAGTTCCTGTCAGTACTCTGAAAACAAGACCGAGATGCTGGATTTCACTTTGCCTTCCCAATATGGCCATACTGATTACATTTTCCTATTTTGCTTTTCAAAGTTACCTTTTCTGATTGTTTTGGGGGAAACAAGTAGCCAAACCTGATTTGTTGGGACCCAGGAGTTAAGTCTCTGCCATGGGCTCCAGTAACATAGTGGATACAGAGTTTAAAGGAAAAAAACAAAAAGAAAAAAACAAGCAGAATATATTATCTAGCACACATGAGATTCTAGTGAAGGTACCTTTGTAAAATTATCAAGGTAAATCCAAAAAATCTGCTCCCCAAAGGTAGAATAGAAAAAATAAAGACAGATAAAAAGGAATCAAAAGAAAGGACAAAGAGACTGCATCTTTAATCTAAAAGTTAAACATTCTTATACTGTTAATCCTAAAATCCTATTACCCGCCCCAAGCCTGACACTCCTAAGTCATGTCATTTTTCTCCAGGTCTCTCACACTCAAGTTACTGAAAAATTTACAAATCTTCACTCATGATCTTAGGTTACTAAACATTCACCCACTTCTGAATTACCCTGTGCACTATTAATTAGCCCACTAGTGGGTGAATTTTTAGAATAAATTGAGCAAAAGGTGATACAAAGCCTATAATACAGAGTAGTTTCCCACTGTTCTCTGTTGGTCAGATAATGGAGAATATGCCAATCTAGTGATCCTGATCATTTCTAGACCTCCCAAAATCTTCTTGTGATCACCAGATTGATGTCATCTCATACCTGCCCATGCCCAACTTTCATAGTCTTCTTTTAAAAGAAGAAACTGAGACCCCAAAAGCACAACTCACTTTTGCAATAGCCACACTCTCCCTTGAATACAAATTCATTGCTTTCCTGAAGAGATCTCTGTGCCTCTATCTGACCTATCTTGAAATTCCTTTCTGTGATGTTTGTCAAGGACCCTATTATATCAGTGAAGTTCCCCTCTCTGGGACCTCCTCAGACCCCCTCCAGTGATACTCCTATACTCAAAGACTTCAGGAATAGATATAATTAGATGCAATTATTATTGCTATGTTTAAATAAATTAAAGGAGGACTTATATCTAGGTCTTTGGTAATGTAAAAAAATAACTTTGTTTGGGAATAGGTAGGTCATAAGCCAATACTTAACATGGTTTCACAACTCACATTTATACTTTCAGGGTACAAATCAAAACTGTAAGCTGAGGATTTAGGTCAAAAGTAGTTCTGAATTGCCACTGTCAACAGGAGTCTGGAAGAGACATATATAAGCACTCCGGAGTTACCCACCTGTATTGGACACACATGGGAATTCCCACATTTGGAGTTTCAAAGAATATGAGCAAATGATTAAAAGTTGAATTTTTAAAAATGTAGAATCATACTAAAATACTTCAAGAGAAGGTGTTTTTATACACCTGTGTATTTATACTTTTACTATATCTAAAATAGAATAAAATCTATAGGTAAAAAGCAATATTATAGAAAAAAGTAGATTTTTAAAATAATAACAACCCCCAGAATTAAACACTTAATCACTCAAAAGAATAATATGAAATAGCAGATTAGGTGTAATTGGTAAAAATTATAAAACTGAAAAATGCTGTAAAGAAAATAGACAGAAACAAAGAGAAACAGAATGTTGATTGAAATCTTATTGTACCAAAATTTAAGAAACATTTGATAATTCCAATAATGTAAAATATTTTTCAGATCATAAAATATTAAATTAATACACATGAAATTATATATTCATTGAAATTACTTATTAAAAAAATAATGAATAGAGCTCAGCATGGTGGTGCTGGCTGTCAGCTCAGGAGGTTCAGACCAGAATCACAAGTTCAAGGCCAGCTGCAGCAATTAACTGAAGCTCTAAGAAACTTAGTGAGACCTCCTCTAAAACAAAACAAAACAAAAAATATAGTATCTGAGGATGGGTGTGGAGATGCAAATTAGCTGTCAATAGGTAGGAGGGATTTGGGCAGGGTGATAGAGGTGTTCTCACAACTGGATTGTGATGATAATTGCACAATTCTGTAAATGTACTAAAAATTATTTGAATCATAGACCTAAAGTGGGAGAATTTTTGGTGTATGAATTGTGCCTCAATGAAACTTAAGAACTTAGAAACTGAAAAATACTATAAATCTAAATTTAACTAAAAAGTAGAAACAGAACAAAGAGTGCTATTTCCAAAGCTAGCCAGCCAAAAAGTTCATAAAAAATATTTTATAGTGGCAAAATATACTTTCAAGATTATATTGTAACCATAGTGCCATAGTGATAAAATATATATTGCAAAATCTGTTAGAAATGTAAAAGTAAACTGACAAATCGATGATTGAAGTGAGTTTTTTGAAACACACTTCTCTCAGAATTGATATAGATATAATGATATAAATATAGAGCACTTGAATAACATGGTTGTCCAGATTTATCTATTACATAAAATAGTACTTTACATACAGAAAAGATAAAAAGAATAAACTTCCTTTTCTAAACACAAAAGAAATTCACTAAACATTGCATTTTAGATCATAAAGAAAGTCCCATAAATTTCCCAAATTTTATATGTATTTTTGTAGGTATGTGTATGCATGTTTGTGTGGCTGCATTTATTGCATAGTAACACAATTAAGAATTGTGCTATTCAAATCTACTCATGTGGATATTAAACAACCAATTACAGACTATCCATTCTCAGTGAATGTAAGAATTATTTTCATAAATATAGGTAATAGATGGTGGACTGGGTTGCATATTTGGTATGATTTTCTTAAAAACTTTACTAAAATAACAATAAAGCAACTTTCAATTTTGTTACTAATAAATGAAGCCACAGGAAGAAAAATAAAGGTAGAAAAGACACACAAGGAAAGAGGAAGTTGGAAAGCATGTGAAGAAGGACTGACAATTTTTAAAGGCTAAATCAGGACTATTTCCCTGTAATAAGTATAGAGTCATAAGATAATATCTCCCTCACCATGGTCATTATAAGTATCCAGAGGTCTGCAAAATCATAGTTGTTTTATTCCCACGAGAAATGTAAGGTCACAGGGAAAACTGATTAAGTCCAAAACTTGTCCAGCATTTCGTAGACAAATTGGGATTCTGCTTTCATGTTTGGCAGAGTAGCATAAGGAGAATGAAGCCACCGTGGACATGGATGTGTGGCTGTGATGGGAATTTTAATTAAAATTTAAAGGCCAAGTGTGGCTTGGAGTGACAGGTATTCAGGAAAGTCCCAGACACAGAGGAGTTTGCAATCACCCACTGATTCTTTCCCAGGGCCTTTGGTCAGGCCCCCTGCCTGAGATGAATGCATGCAGGACCTGCTATTGTTAGAGGACAGAGAAAGAGAACTAAGATACACTCACTTTCACTCAGGATGTTATGCATATGAGGAGGTAGATAGTCTGTAATAGGCAATTTGTGAGATGGTTCCAGTGATCCTGGTATTCATGCCTTAGTGTAATCCTTCCCTTTGAATTTGGCTGAAATAGATTGAAATGAAATAAGAATATGGCAAGAGTAAAGCAATGCCACTTCTGAGCTTTTGTATGTAAACTATGGCTTCCTTTGGCTCTCTCACTTGTTTCTGAGACAACTCCTTAGAGACTCATGTTAATGAATTTAAGAGATATTTAGTGGTTTGCTAATAGAGTAATAATGGAAGTTTTCTCTCAGTCAAATCCTCAGATATCTCCAGACTCAATGTTTGATTACAACCTTGTAAGAGACTTTGAACCCAGCAGCCCAGCTAAACTGACTCAGAGAAACTCTGAGAAAATAAATGTTTGATGTTCTAATCCATTACATTTTGGGAAGTAGTTTGTCGGGTAGCAATAGCCATGTAATACACAATCCTGTGCTAGAGGGAAGGCAGGCCGTCAGGGGGAAGGATCCTAAATTGAAGAATTAAAGCCATAGAAAAAGTTGAAGAATAAAGAGAAATTCTAAAGAATTCTGGGTCTTACACAAAAAGAGAAAGAAACTAGCTAGAGAAATCAAGAAATGTTACATAGAATGTGAACTGAGATTACAAAATGACTGCTGCACTTTGCTTCAGAGACCCCAAAACAGAGCAAGGGAGTCACAGGAAATAGGGCCCATTCATGTTTGCAAATGAATATTTTAAAACTAGGCCAATCCAACAGCATCACAATATCCTGGATCCACACTTACTCTGACTGCACCTGCAACAGTGAACAGCAATAACCAATAGACTTTGGACTTATAAACTGACAATTTTACCTCCACCAATCATAATCATACAAAAGAACTACTTTTACAGTTGTGAGATTTCTTGGGTGTTGTTTGGTTTTTTTCCTTGGGGTTTGTTTGATTGTTTTTGTTTTGTTTTGTCTAGGTCCTGGGGATGGAACATAGAGTCTTTCCCAAGCTAAGTTATCAACTCTGCCTTTCTCCTCTCTTGGAACAGAGCCCAGTTGACACTGTACCCTGTATCTCCCAGTATCAAAGTTCCTTAAAAGACCCCAAATAAATGGCCTTTATTTGAGGCTGATTGTTGGTTTCATTTCCCATTTGTTGACAAAACAAAAATGAAGGCTCTAAGATGACAGAGTATCACATTTGAAGCCCTTGAAGGAAAACAAAAATGTCCTACTGGTCAAAAGGAAGAAGTGAATGTGAGAGAAAAGATTTTTAAAAATCATAGAACCATTTCAGGAGACCCAGTAAAGGAATTTCTGATCCTAAATATAAGTTACAAAGAGAATTAATACAAAGGGGAGGGAAAGGATTCATTAATAAAGTAATGTAAGAAAATTTCCCAGAAATTAAAAAAAAAAAAGTATTTCAATAGTCAACGTCTCATCAATCAACTTGCATATCTCAAGTGAAAAAAACACAAAAATGCCTCATCTCCTCCTACCTGAATATTTTGTAAATGTGAGGACCAGAGAGAGAAAGGGAGGGAGGGAGGGGGGGAGGGAGGGAGGGGGAGAGAGAGAGATAGAGAGAGAGAGAGAGAGAGAGAGAGAGAGAGAGTTTGGTTCATAGTAAGAATTAAGAATCAAGGATCATTAGTATTACACATTCTATTCACACCCTTGGAAACTAGAAAACAATAGAGCATTTCCTTCAAAATTAATTATTTGTAATCTAATTCTATTCCCAAAGTATTAATTACGAGAGTAATTAAGAAATCATCAGAACCATTCATATATTTGCTTCCTTGGGAATTCAGTAAAGGACATGCTCTGCCAAATTGATGGCGTAAAACAAGAAGGAGGATCCTCTCCAAGAAACAGAAGTTCCAGCCCAGCAGAAACAACTGGGACCCTCAGGATGATGGCAATATCCTAACAGGACAGCCATTCAGCAGGCTAGGAATTCCACTTGTGCCATTTGGGGCATCTAAGAAACCCTGAGAGGAGATCTACAGGTGGATGAAGGTGGTGGGACACCTAATTCCTCTTGACTTCTCACCATGAGAACCACACAACTGCTGCAGTTGGTTGTGAAGCAATGATAAACTCAGAGCACAAGCTACCATGAAGCAGTGTATTATTAGGCAACTATAATATTGAGAAATACACATTTGGTCTTTGTCCTTCTGTTTCCTGGCATACAACTTCTAAAATCTTTGGAATCTGCAAAATGGCAAGGGTTTTCTTGTATGCTAATGAGCTAACTGATAACTGTTAACCTTAGGTAGCTTCAGGATGGGGGTTTGTGGACCAGAAAGACAAAGACAGGATTAGAAGGTTGGGACTTTTAGACCAAAAGTGAATGATTTAATCAGTCTTGCCTATCTAATGAAAACTCTATAAAACTCAAAAGGGACAGAGTTTGGAGAGTTTCTAGATGGTTGTCCACCTGAGTGCTCCTGTAACATGGTTTAATCCAAGAGGATATGGAAGCCAGACATTCCTCCTTGCTCCAAACCCTACTCTGTACTCTGCATTGCTTTGTCCATATCCTTTGAATATCCTTAAAACAAACAAACAAACAAAAACAAACAGTAAACATGTTTCCCTGAGTTCTGCAAGCCACTCTAGTGATTTAAATAACACAAGGAGGAGATTGTGGTCAGAAGGGCAGATAACCTGTGGCCTGTGATTGGCATCTGAAGTGGGAGAACAGCCTTCACCCTGTGGAATCTTATGCTCTCTGCAGGTAGAATTTAGAGTTGAATTGAATTGGAGAACACCAGGGTGAGTGCAGAATTGCTTGCTTGTTTGCTTGCTTGTTTGATGGTGCGTGTGGGAAAAGCCCCACACATGTGATATCAAAAGAATGTTGGAAAAGTATAGTGGTAGAAACTTATTTTTTCTACTTAGCTGCAAAGCAACTATTGGTGAATAGAGTCTACATGGACATAATAAAGTGGGTAGGACTACTGATCTAACTGAAATTAGAGTACATTTGGAAAATTCTTGACTTTCGCATTAAAATATTTTGATCACATTACTTATAGTTTAATTTAAAAATTAGGCCTAAATTGATTCAAAACTTACCACTTACTTGCATAGAATTTGAAAGAATCTTCAGAAAGAAAGTGCATTAGAATAAAAAGAGGAAGTTTTGAGTGTCTATACTGTACCAGCATGGTGTAGTCAATTGCATACTCCAACTCACCTTATTTAAATGATAAAAAGACCTGGTTGACTGGTGCGTAAAGAAAAGAAATAAGGTTTAGTTTATATATGTATTTTAACTTTGAGGCTGCTCTGCAAAATCTCAGCAGGGAATTATTATTTAACTTTAGAAAACTACTTTCTATATTCATTTACAAAACCCAAGTGCATTTTGAAAGAAAATCAATTTTAAAATGTGTATTCTTAGTTAAATGAAATGAATTCTGTAAACAGTGGTTCAGCAACCCCAGAATGACAAAGCCTTGGGCTGATTAGTGTTAGCCTTTGTGGAAGGCAGCTGGGCCACAGTAATCACCTGTTTCTTAGGGGCCCATGTGACCTATTAGTGAGGCTGGCATGCAGATCCACCACACATGATATATTAATTAGCCAAAGGGAGGCAGCAGGTAGATGTGGCTGCCTGACTCCTTCCATAAAGTATCTAAATGCTCTGCCAGCATATTAATATCTTAGCGATACGTTATAAATAGATTTGAATGTGTGTGCCACTTCCTATTGATCGATGGGAAACAGAGAGCTGTGTGTTTGGGTGTACCAACAATTGTTTGACTGTACCAACAATTAGCTAAGGGAACAGAGTTCAGGGACCTGATGCCAGGGCATCCATCTTCACTAACTTTGTAACCTTGGCAAAGTACTTAAACTTCTCCAGGCCCAATTTCCTCATTTCTAAAAAAACCTACCCCATAAGAGTGCCGAAAAGACTAAATGAGATAATGCATATAAAACCATGCTAAAAGCTGTTCAATAAGCATATTTTTCTCCTTGTTGGATTGATCTATTTATTTTTAAATAGTTTTCTACATAAAATATTGTAGCATTAGCCATCATTTAGCTGATTATTTCTAAAGCTGGCACAGGGAAATAGGGGGAAATTCATATTTTTTCTATATTGTTTATAAACTTTCCTTGGAATGAAAATATAGAGAATGCTATTAAGCCTGAGAACAAATGAATATAAATTTATGCCAAGAGAGTTAAGATAGTGGATAAAGAATTGACATTTCTAAACTTGTAATATAAGCTGATGCACAAATATAATTAATAGCAAGAATTCCAACATTGTTAAATCATTTATAACATATGGTCAAATATACAAATGATTTTGGATCTTGAAATGGAGACCTAAGTTCTATACACCTATCTAGCTCCCTTTGTAGGGCCACTGGACTAAACATCTCAGCCATTCACATGAGCAATCATCACAAAAGACCAAAACTTTCAACTTTGCTGAGCTGGGATGGATGGGACTTTGATAGACGTTTTCCTTTCGAGAATGGGAGAAAATAGCTAAGAGTTGTGGAAAGGAGTGTAAAGAAAATAGAATTTGAAATTAACAGATCTAAGTTTTTATCTCTGCTCTTATTTATGTAATATTGAAAAAGTATTAGGTAAATCTAAGCCTTAGTTTCTCATTTGTAAAGAGGAGCTGATAATGACAGTCCTTTGGTGTCAACATGTGGAATCTATTATGTATGTAAAGCATTTGACACAATGCCTGGCACACATTTGATGTATACAGAATGGAGAAATACAACTGTATGGATCTTAAGTTCTAGAATGCATTATATGATTTTTCATTTTTATGAAACTTCATAAACTTGAGTTTCATATTTGATGTTATCATTCTTTGGAACAACCGTTTCATGCTGAAATTTCATTACATATGTAAATCTGAGTTATGTTTTTCTACCTCCTAACACGATTAGTGCTTTGCCAAGTCACTAATTACTGAATTAGCAAAAACAGCTGGTTTAAATCAAATCATCGATGGAAGTTAAGGTGAGGAATAGCAATGTCAGAGCAGCATTGATTTAAACAACAGACAAGCTTGCCATGTTTAACCTTCAAGCTCAAATTACACTGTTAAAAAATCCACCATTGATGCTAATTGGGATGAGGAGAAAATCAAATAATCCATTTGCTGAGTGAAAAAAAAAATGTAGATCAGCATTATTGGTCAACGACCCTCTTCAAATGAACTGTGTAACACAATTTAGAGTCTCTGAAGCCAAAAGCTCAAGGTCTTTAAGAGGCCAATGGTTACTCTAAAACAATCAGTTCGGGCAGATAACCAAGAACCATGGAGCATCTCCTGATTGTCAGGCTCTGGAGATGCTAGGGTTATGGTGATGCCTGTCATTGTATGAGTTTTAGAGAAGAAAGATTTTTTTTTTTTTCCCTAGTTCATAGAGATATAGGAGAAAGGTTCACAGGCAATTTTAATTCTTAAATTTCCAGTGATCAAACTTTATTTTTAATGTTCTAACTTGAGGACTTCTGTTCCTTCTTTCATTTAACCTTGGGTTGAAGAAGATATCCCTCTTCAAATGCCCATAAAACTAGAAATAAGTGACAATCACATCACATTTAGCAAGATATTGGAAAAACCTACCAAAAGGATAATAACAGATTAAGAAGCTGTTCTTAATGATAGTGTCCTGAGAATATGCTGATCTAACTGGATTTTATAGTTGCCAGATAAATTCAAGGCTCAATGCCATCAGACAGATCATGAAGGCTAGATTAATTAGTCAGAAATACACTCCAGAATTTCTGCTATCATGTTGATTCCTGAAGGGCTATAAAGTAATGCTCAAATCTGGGGTACAAAGTGTGTGGTAGTTACTTTTAACATCAACTTCACTAAACCATAAGATTTCCAGACATTTGTTCAAGCATTATTCAGCATTTGCTTGTGAAGGTATTTCTCAATGTGATTAACATTTTAATTGGGGAGATTGTGTAAAGCAGATAGCCCTCCATAATGTGGATATGCCCAATCTAGTTAGTTGAGGGTCTGAATAAAACAAATGTTTGACTGTGAGGTTAAAGAAAACTCCTTGTCTTTGACTGCTTGAGCTAGGACATTGGTCTTTTCCTTCTTCAGCCTCAAATTGAGTAATTGACCCTTCTTGGATCTTGAACTTGCTGCCTTTCAGACCAGAACTCATATCATCAGTTCTCCTGCTTCTTAAACCTTAGTACTTCAACTAAAACTACATCATCAACACTCCTGGGTGTCTAGCTTGCTGATTGCAGATCTTTTAACTTGTTAGCTGCCATATTCACTTGGGCAAATTTCTTACAATAAATATTCTTCTATGGACAGCCCTAACAACAGGGTGATTCCAAGGATTATATATATATATATATATAAGAGCCAATGCAAAAATAATGCTAAAATCATTTTTTACAATGCTATCTTTCCTTCACCCCATGATGGATCACACATTCAGTATCATATAGTCTCCACAACAATGGTGTGAAATAATTGTTATTGTCACTCGCAAGTGGGAAACTGAAAATCCAAAGGATTAAGTTAATTTTCAGAGACACGTAGCTATTAGAATCAAGGTTGAAACCCCTGTTTCAGTGTTATCATATTTTGCTGTATAAACTATTAGCCCACAACAGACTTCTGTCCTCTCTTACTTTTTCCACCCATCATTTCTTGCTTAAAAAAAAAAAAAAAAAAAAACAAAAAAAAAAACTGAAGCCATTCTTGACACTTTTTAGCTTAAAAAGATTATTCCTCCTCTACTCGTTTACTTATGTACTCCCCGCTTTGTGAGTGATGCCATTATAGTGGACACTGTGACTTTCCTCTCAACCCTTCTTGGAGACTGAAGGATTTCATTTATCTGCATGGAAGGCAGCTGAGACAGGGCCTCATCACCAACCTTTCTCAGGAATTGACTTGACTCAGGAGAGCTAACTGCCCAGTTATTCCTTCTTCTTAGGGCAACTTTCATGGAGAAACTGGTTCAGATGGAGATAAGAGGGTCTGAGTCCTGTCTCCCACCACAGAACAACTCCAAACGAACAGAACAACTTCTGAACACGGATTAAAGTGTGTGGAAACCTCAACTGAGGCTTTTCTGCAGCCTGGTTTCTCTTTTCTTCTGATTAGTTTCCTTTCTTTCTATAGATATCAATGCCAACAGCACATTCTACTAAACTCCCTGAACTTGAATCTGTATCTTACAGTCTCTTTTCCAGGGACCCAGTCTGAAAGACTCATGATGATCTGAACTGAATATCCAGGATAAATTATCATTTTTAGCAGTTCTTTAGTTCAATGTCCCACATAGGACACGTCATACAATATAGGAATTGAGAAGCTTGAAGAAACAGAAAACAGGTAAAAAAAACACAGGGAAGGATTTGCTGATAGACCTCTGCAGCGAATTTGCTCACAAGGTAATTATTATTTCTATATGCTCCAAATTTTTCTGTACATTAGAATATTTAATGACACAAAGTAATTATTATTTCTATATACTTCGAATTTTTCTGAATGCTAGAATATTTAATTTTCAAAATAGCTCTGTATAGTAATTGTAAGTCTTCTTATTTTATAAAGAGACAGAGAATTAGGAACAAATACTTTACCTAGGGTAAATGTCAGTCATGCTGTGCATATGTACAATTGTCCCCCTTGAATCTGTCTTATGAACAGATAATAGAAGAGGAATATTTAGTTCTTGGTTAGTCTTACACTATGGGTTTTGGCTCCTATGTTTGATCCTTTTTATTCTTGATCAATACATAAGCCAGGCACTGATGAAGGGAATGAAGATGATAGATAAATCTCCTATTATCCAGCCAACAGAAAGTTGAGACAAACAATAAGTCCATTTTGTTTATCTTCTAATGCAACTTACCATAATCTCTTTAGGGTGAGAAAACAGATTTTTATTTTGTTTTTTTCTGTTTATAAATCTTTATAAGAACAAACTTAATAAGGCAAAGGGTAGACTGGAAATTCAATTCTGCACACTAAAGAAAAAAAAATTCAAAGAAGAAAAAAAGAAAGTGACAGATTTGGAACACGTGTATATAGGCAGATGTGTATGAATACATGGGCATGAACACACCCTGGTCTGAGTGGCATGGCTTTGGTAAAGATGTGAAGCTCAGAAGCTACTAAAGGCAGTCAGTATGCTGATAGCAAAAAACGAAAAAAATAGAGTCTGCTCCTAAACTCAATACTAGGGGATGGCTAATGACCTCCAGCACTACAGAAAGGTGTCTTGGTTGTTCATTTGGAAATATATGCAGACTTCTGTGAAATGACTCAGTCTAATTTGGAAACTTAGAAAAGCATCACTGAAAATGAATCATTTAAATTGGACCTTGAGAGATGAGGAGTTTTCCAGATGAAGAATATTCTAGAGAAGAAGATTAATAGCAATGGATGCCTAGAGAGAAGAATTTGGGTCAGGCTGTGAACGGTAAAATTATAAAATCAAAGGCTCCATACTGAAAGTCCCCAACTTATGATTGTTTGACTTAACATTTTTCCACTATATGATGGTATGAAAGAGATAAGCATTCAGTAGAAACTATACTTCCACTGGTGACTTTTGATCTTCTCCTGCCTAGGGACATGCACTACAATCTTCTCTCCAATGCTGGGCAGTGGTAGTGAGCCATAGCTCCCAGTTAGCCAGGTGATCACAAAAGGAAATAACCACTACCCTACAGAACACTCTGTTGCTAAGCTAGGGTGTATGGTAATCTAAGTGTATTAGATATATTTTAGACTTATGATATATTCTTCAATAGGTTTATTGAGATTGAACTCCATTGTAAGTTGAGGGGCATCAGGAATCCTTTACCCACCATTCCTATGACCAGGCATGATCAGATCTTGTTTCAGAAAGATGACTCTATCTGTAGAGTGGAGAAAAGGTTATATATTATCAGGAATGATGGAGAAAGGGGAACCTGGAGTCTTCCAAGAGTTCCAATTAACTGCCCTTTGCTTTATGTTTTGCTAACACAACCCAAATCTATCCTGTGACAGTGGCAGTAATTTTCAAGAGCTACAACAAATAATATATAAAAAAGTAGGCACTTACCTACTTTTATTCTCTAAGATCTTAACATCAAAACTTGATGGTTTTATTAGCAATTGTAGTTAAGAATGCTGAAATTTGAACATGATGGTACATTTGTTCTTAATCCTTTAACCCTGATAATGGGGAATTTCAGGGTTGGAACACTCTCAGTGCTTCAGAATTTTTAAATTCATTGCTGACATGTGTATGTATGCTGAATGAGCTACATTAGAGCTCCTTTTTTTTGTTGTTTTTTTTCTTTTTCCTGTAAGGAGCTCTGTTCATTCATTCACAGAAGAACTCCAACTGTTAGAGGTTTATCCCTCACATTGAACCCAAATCAGTCAAAACATGATTTCTAGTTCTAAACTTTGGAGACAAACAGTTCAGAGGAGTTAATCAAACTTTGGCATGATAGTATCTGGGCTGCTTTTACATTGACTGTCTTCTTCTACGTGTTCTTCCTGTTCAGCCTTATATACATTCCATCCAGCATTGACCACTATCAATGCACATCTCCAACTTGAGTGTCTCTTTGATCTCAAAACTTGAATATTGAATTATCCTCTGAATACTTCCACTTGAATGTCTTCTATATAAATATCAAACATCCCAAATTACTACTCTTTCCTTTTCCTCAAAGTGCCCTTTGATCTCTTTGCCCTAACTTAGTGTGTGATCAACCAGTTTAAACACAATCTTCATATACTTGGTCTCTCATCTGCCTATCTGGCTTATAGTACTGAAAGGATGTTCTTTGCCATTTCAGGTGCATAATATCCACCTAAGTTGGACATACTTTCTAAAATGCCAATGCCCATGTAGGGGTTGAAGAGTCTGCCTTTCTAAGAAGCTTCCAGATGATGCCGCTGCTGACACAGACCACCATGTTCTCACAATTCAAACATGCCAATTCATTATTCTTTTTCAAACCTGGATCCTAATAATCATAGACTGGTGGTAAGTAAGTAGCAACATTTCCTTGGAGGAAATATGCTTATCAGAAAGAAGACCCCCAGGCTGAACTGAATTGAGGTTTCAGCAACCTTACTAGTAGATGACCTCAGTTTAGATAATATTCTGTGATCTAGGACATAGTTGAGTTGCCCAGGAAAGAAGTGGTTTCCCCCTGAGAAGAAGCACAGTGACACCACTTTCGGAGCAACTTGACACATGTCCTTAATGCTGCAGACTACCATGTTAAATCTGTGGGTTTCTGTGATCATTGTCCAGGTGAGGAAGGAAACTCTGGGCTCCCACTAGAGCATCAGTCTAGGATTCCCATGGAGACTGGTGGAATCCTAGTCACTCGACTATGCAGAAAGCAAAATAGGAGGGAGGAAACTGAAGACTGTGTAACAAGGATTGAGTGAGGGTCAAACCATTGCAAAGTGCTCCATGATAAGGATGTACAAGTTTATTCAATGTTGTTCCATCAGTAATTTTTTTAAAATTGTCAAAATTTTCTTATTATTAGTGGTGTCCTGAACAAC
This sequence comes from Callospermophilus lateralis, assembly GCF_048772815.1. NCBI lineage: Eukaryota > Metazoa > Chordata > Mammalia > Rodentia > Sciuridae > Callospermophilus > Callospermophilus lateralis. Next base: position 53,973,266 of record NC_135319.1, on the reverse strand, counting down.
ATTTTGCATTTCTCCATATGGATCTATGTGAGTGTTTTCCTAAGACTCACACTATATTGGAATGAAATAATCTGTGATTTTTACTTTTAATAAAAAGAATCATCTATACTCTAAAAAAGTATATAGAGAGTACTTATTTTTCCCTACTACAATTTTATAAAAATTATGACCTTTTTAATATTTTTTATTCAATAAGTAAATATAGCTCTTGTATTTATTCTTCCTTATGAATTACTTGTTGATATCTTCTGTCTATTCCCTGCAAGACTGGTGTAATTTAGGTATTCAATATACCATTTGCTTGTCCCTATATACATTGATGGGTTATATGAAAACATTTTCTTTGATAGTTTTTTTCAAGAAGAGTTTTGATATTATCAGTCTACTTTTTCCTATTCATTATGTTATTTTTAGTAGTACTTTATCCATAATTTCTTGTTCCCAGTATTTTTAACTAATTTTATTGCTCTTTTTCTATCCTATTGAAATAACCTGTGGCTTTCTTTTCATAAAGTGTTCAAGGATCAGAAATTGAATTCAAATATTAACATATTACAACATCATAGCTGCCTCTGAGTTTTTTCTAGATGTTGATAATGAAAAACCATCTCTGAAGAAGTTAGGTAACAGAAAAGGAAAATATGAATTAAAAACCTTTCCCAAAATAAAAATTAAAAATAAAAACAGAAACAAAATTTCAGCAACTCTTCCCTTTCACAATTTCCCCATATTCAAAACCATATGAGTGACTCTTTTTAAGAAATTTACTTTCCATTGCTCTTTGTCTCCCTGCTCCACCCTACACTTGATATGCGCTGGAATATAGAAGTTTTGATTGGAAAGCTCTTTGCAACTGGACTCAGGTGAGGAACTGCTGACTGACTTCAAATAAAGACAGGGCCGATGAACCTGTCAGTACAGCTGCATAGTCAAATGCCCTTGTGTTAAAGAGAGTGGAGAATGGATTTTCCGTAACGTATTAAAGTATGAAAATCAACTGCTCAGGGGAGTAAATGGTAGATTGCTGTCTTTCACAAAATAGATGAATCTTTGGAAACTCATAACCATATTGCATCTTATGGTGGGGCAGAGTGAAGAGTGTGTGTGTGTGTGTGTGTGTGTGTGTGTGCGTGTGTGTGTGTGTGTGTTATAGAGCAAGAGAAAGCTCTGCGACACAAATATGAAGAACGAAGCTGTCTCTGCATTGTCAGAGAGGAATGATAAGCTTGTTTCTAAAAATGCCTGTCACACTTGTTGTTCTGTGAGGCAGGAATTTCCAGTACATTCTCCTTGTCTTTGGCTCATTTGTCTCTGAGGAAGGTGTATTGAATCACTTAACCAGGAGAGGTAGAAATAAAGGTGACTTAATAGTAACCTCAAGTTCTTGACAGCTTGTCAAACAGAGAACAGGGGCCAGCTGCTGTCCATCATTATATTAGGTACACCTGATTTCTTTCCCTTACAAGAAAGAAGGAAAAATGTATAAATGTAAAAGATTTCCCTCATCTATGCAGAGGCAATTCTATTTTATAACTGCTTCTGGCCCCCAAGATCTTGACTTTATTTATATTGGCATGTTCGATAATGTCTTTCTAGATCGCAATCCCATGGGATACTTTAAGAAAAAAGATGACATGAATGAAAGGCATGTCAGATGCCAGATCCTTCTTTATGAAATTTATAGAGTACATAATACCACACATTAGTATGCAAAAGACTGTGCAATCCTGCTATGAAGACAACCCAGTTAATTTTTTAACTCAATAATTCCCAAGTTTATTTGATTTTGAATCTCATATTTACACTTAATACTTATGTAAATATTGTGACAAACAAGCTCTACTAGACATCCTCTGCATATGTGCTCAGGGAAGAGAAGAAATCTGGCTTGAGACACCCATATATTCCTGGATATCTTAGAGTATTTTGCAAATATAAGAAGTATATTTTTCTTTAATATATTTATTAGACTTTCTAATTAGTATTTGAGATTATACTTTTTATATAATGCCCCTTTTCTTAAACACTACAGTGTATATTTTCTAAAACAATCAGAGATATTCTGTTTCATAATCACAGTTCTCTTAAAAGTTTAGACAATTTGTATTGGTGGATGTTATTGTTTTCTCTTTACTTAAATGTTGCCAATTGTTCTAATAATGTACTTTGGAGGCAAAGGTGCAGAGGATGGGAGATGAAATAGCTTTTTGAACTTCAGGTTCAAGTCACTGTAGTATCATACATTACATTTAGTTTTTACATTTCATTTTCTTCCGATTTTTCCCAACTAGGGCAGTTCTTTAATTTACCTGAACTTTCAAAAAATTGTCAGTTTTCAAAAATCAAATCATTTATTTTGAATATATTTAATTGACAAGAACTGTATATATTTAAGTGTACAATTTGTGTTATCTCAGGGTTGATATCTCAAGTTTTCCAGGGACTTGTTATCTGAATATACCAGGGAAGCCCTAGTGATTCTGGAGAATTCTTTCTCTGTTTACTGGCTTAATGCAGGGAGAGATCTGACTGACATAGCCTGATTCAGGGTCCTATAATCTAGGCACGAGTCCTAAAGTTGAGAGCTCATGTTCCATGGCCTTCTTCTCAGATAGTGAAGGGACACTATAAGAAGGGCCAACCCCTTGGTGCACAAGCTCTTTCTGGACTAGCTTGCTTTCTTCTACGCTTTCCTTTTTCTCTTGCCCGACTTCCTGTTCCTTGCCCCTCCCCGTTGCCCACCATGCAACTGCATTAACACTAAGCTTTTCTCACTCAATCTTCTAAAATCTCCGATAAAGTCTTTAAATGTTATACACAGGCTTTAGTATTCTTTGCCATGATTTTGGCATTTTTCAACTGTGTAGCAATATTTACTAGCTAAACAATACTTTTTAAATGATATTCTGAATGTTCTTGAATCAAAGATTTTCTAGATAAATTTTATATAAAATTAAGGCACCTATTTTAAGTACATACTAGAGTAAGTTTTAACAGATGTACTCATTCAGGTGCCCACTGGCATAATTAAAACAAAATAATTTTAAGCAACTCAAAGGGAACTGGTGTCCTTTGCACTCTAGCTGTAGGAAAGAGGCCAGGGAATGTCAGCATGGCCACAGCATTTTGCTGGGGCTGGGCCATCTGCCTACCTTGCCTTTGGCACATTAACTTCACCCTTTGCCCCACACTCTTTCTACTCCACCCATTCAATGACATCATTTAAGTGTGTAGCAGATCAGAGTACACATTTCCTTGGAGGAGGCAGCTGGGGAACCTGTGAGTTTTGTTCTGCACCCCAAAGATCACATCATGCACAAATTACTCTTCATGAACCACTTCCTCAGCAAGACATGCACTCCACCTTTGCCCCACTTGCTGTGTCTATTACTATCTGGCTGGGATCAGTCTGCTGTCCCAGGACCTGCTCTAGGCTCTGTTTATAAGCCACTGTGCCAAGATGTGAATCAGTACTACTTTGGTTTGACATTGTCCCTGAGGGAAGAATCTCAACCCACAGGCTCAGCACTTCTCTCAAAGGTCATTTCTTTGTTGTCCTGGTGGGATCAGTACCATTTATTGGCAATTGTATTATGTTCAGCTACTTGAGAAAAGTGCATTAGCCCTCTAGGGAACAAAGGGACTTTATTTTTCCTTATGAATTGCCAAAGGCCTCTCTGGGGCTGGTGGTATCTAGCCACCAGATAGATCCTTTATCTGAGAGGACACTAGGAGAGTGCTGGTCCGACATTCCAAAGCAGGAGAACAATCAAAGAAGCAGTCTCATATAGAAGTGGGAGGGTACCATCAGTACCTAGGCCCCTGTAGACCACAGGAGTCCTCAGTGCCTTCAGTGTAGTCTTGGGACTTTGAAGGGAAATCTCAATTTTGATCTTCCAGATGACAACTTAGGTCATATAGGAAGTGCAATCTGAAGGCCATGGACCCAGGAGCTCCTTTATCAAAGTTAGCATCAGTTCTTACAGCCCTGCTGTAGGTATCCCCTGCATTGGCAGAAGGAATCCAGGTGTGCTTGTGTGCTTGTTCTATTGGTGTATCTAACACTGCTTCCCAGGTACCTCCACTCCAGTGGTCAGCACTTCTACAGATTCAGCATTCAGGCCTGTCTTTGCAGCTAAAAATATTGCTATGGATACCATACTCCCTTTGCAATTTTCCATCTTCCTGTCTTCCCCTGTCTCTAGTAAGAGCTTCCATTTTCCATGATACTTTCTCCCTTTGAGAACTTGTCACCTGGTGCCAGCATTACTCAGCTGTAGTTCGTATCCACCAGCTGCCTGCACAGTTAATGGCCTCAAGTGCAAATATCAACCTTTCCTTTGACCCAGGAGCTGCCTTTTATTCACAGTTGAGTTCTCTGTTGGGCCACAGCCTGAGGCCACCAGGCATAACAGCTCTTTCCCCTTTGAAAACATGTTAATCCTAACACAAGCTCCAGACATAACTTCTCGTGCAGCCCTGTCACCTGCTGGCAGCACAACTCCATCAGCTTCTTCTCTCCCAATATTCCACCTTTGATAGCCCTGACAGTTTTCAGGGGGAATTTTTGACATCTACAGTGTTTTTCCCATTGGACTATTCACTACTTCAGAGTCCCCATTATGATTCCCCAAACTGAGGACAGCAGCTGAACTTTAGCCAACACTACTGCAGACCCATTTGTACGTATGAGTTTGGTTTTTCCTGTGAATATCAGCAGCTTTGGGGGGTCAGTATGGCAACCCTAGATCCCAGCTTTATGTCTGGGGCACTCAGCTTCCCTGAGGCTGAGGGAGATATCCAGTTCTACTGCTCATGTTGAGGGAGCTTAACTTGAACGCTTGGGTTCTATCCCTGTTGCAACTGGAGAGGCCAGCTCTGTGGAAGGCAACTCTGTCCTGGGAGATACTTTCTCCTGACTTATGGTCAGAGCATCCACCCTAGACCACCCAAAGCATATTAGAGGAAATAACATCATCCAAAAGAAGCAAGTTCTGGGAAACAATTCTGTTCTTCCTTTTCATCAGATCAACTGGGAACATTCTGGTCAGAGGAGCCAACATTATATTGATGCTTGAAGATGTTTCTCTTCCTTCTTTTTGTCAGATCACCTGGAGACCTAACTGGCCACCTCCCCTCTGCTGCACTTATGTAGCCTGGAACCATACCTGTGCTTGGACTCAATAATGTTCTTGCCTGTAGTCAGAGCACCTGGCGTCTATCTGTCCAGAGCACAGGTGATGCAAGGGGGCGGGGAGCATCATGCTTGTGCTTGGAAGTATTTCTGTTCTCACCTTCATATAAAGTGACTGAAGCCTATCTGTTTATAGTACCAGTTATAAACGACAGCATCTATCTATGATGGGAGGCCCCTATGTTTCTGTCTTATCAGTTAACCTGATGCTCACCTAGCAACAATATATCTTCTGCAGCTGGAGAGGCTGTCACTGTATTTGTACTTAAAGACACCACAATTCTTGCCTATAACTTGGGACCTATCTACCCACAGTATAGCAGAGGCCAGATCTGTTCCTCTGCTTCCAGGTGCTACTATTCCCAACAAATTCAGAGCACTTGGGGAGTTTATGACAGGACACATTGGTTGCATTCAGAGGGGAAAATAAACAACAGTCTTGCAGAGACATGTTCAGTTTCACTCTTAGTTAGGACATAAGCCTTCCTAGCCACTGAACCCACTTTGACTTTAGAAAAATCAGCGTGACTGAGAAAATACATGTAAATGGAAGCACTGCATTATTCATTTGTTTGTTTGTTTGTTTTGGTACCAGGGATTGAACCCAGGGACACTTACTTTTTTTTTTTTTAATTTTATTTTTGAGACAGGTTCTCACTAAGTCACTTAGGGCTTCACTGTGTTGCTGAGGCTGGCTTTGAACTAACCATGATCCTCCTGTCTCACCTCCCCAGTTGCTGGGATTACAGGTGTATGCCACAATGCCTGGCCATGGAAGCACTGATGCCACTCCCTTTGGTCCTTTGCTTCTAGCCTGTACTTAAGTTATTCTTGTTACCTCTTTAGTGCTTCATTGGCAACAAGTGATGGACAAAACTCACTCATTTTCTTTTAATGCAAGATCTAGGATCTCAGAAAGTAAGGAAGAGATTCCTCCAGGAACAGGTGGTCACCAGAGTTTCCCAGGAATGAATCTCACTCTGCTTGGGAGAGACTCCCTTCCTCCTATTTATGTCAGGCTTTGCCCACTCTCTACCTTCCTAGAGCAAACCAAAGGCCCAGCACCTCACTGTGTGTGTTAGAGGATGTGGGGCACACAAGACAGGAAGAAGTCAAAAGATGACTTGAGAAGTTCCACTGTGCAGAGCAGAAGAGCCATCTATTCACCTCTTCTCCAGTGCCATCTCTGGCTTTCACCGTTAGCCTGGCAGACCCAAGCTGTGGACTAGTTTTCCTCTAGTCTTAAGTATGGCCAGATGCCCACTGCTCCAATCCCAATGCCTCAGTGAGTTCATATCCTTCTTTTCCTGTTATAAATCATAAAGCTTGTTCTTGTTAAGTTATCCTTTGCTCACACACCTCTTGCTCTTTGACTCAACCGTGGAGGAAGATCGACTTGCAGAGTGACAAAGTGTCAAGCCACACTTAACTCTAAGTGTTTTCTGGAGCCCAGTGAATAGAATGTGGAGATGTGTATGCTTTATCACCACTTGTGCTGACCGTTTCAGTCTGAGTTTCAAGCAGAGAGATGGAAATCCAGGAGAAAGAGAGATCTAGAGGAGGGGAACATGGGGTAACTGACTCTGGACTTTCTTCTCTGTGCTTCTCTGCCACAAGCTGATCTCACTGGAGGCTAGTTCATCCCTGATGTGAACTAGCAAACCATGCCTCAAAAATTTCAATATTCAGAAAATGCTTAAATACAATTTGTGTGCTCTTTTTAAAAATGAAAGCTTTAGGTCATTTCCCTTATAGTCCCCCACCAACCAGAGAGGATGGAGTTGGCATCCAGAGTCCTGAATGTGGAGACACAAAGGAAGAAAGAGCTCATACCTACCCTCTAATTACTGAAAATTTTAAGACTAAAATGTAGCATGTTACTTGTCATCATTCTGCATAAAATATCAGGAACTATCTGTATGGAGCCTATTTGGAAAAATAACCTGTCTGGCTTTAATCCAAACCACTAATTATAAATTGTAAAAGTTACAATTTCACCCAGATCTAGCTGACTCTAGAGTTCTGCTGTGTCTCTGCTAGATTTAGTTGCTGAAAAGGTGATCTTTGAAAAACATATTTTAAAATTCATAGGAACCACCAAAAGAAGAGGAAATAGAAAATTCAAATATGTCTTGCCCCAAAGTAATTAACCATTTAGTGAGGGAGACAATTAATAAACCAAAAATTACAACTGGTGTGGTAAATTCTAGGGTGATGAGAGCGATTGAAAAGATCACAAAACTAAGTTTTAAAGATGAGATTAATTTGGGAAATTACATCTGTACCTAAAAGTGGATGGGTACATGCATTTAAAAACTGCAGTCACACTTGTAGATGGTTTACAAGAAAAGGGTTTGAATTAACTCCAGAAATGTATTGCATAGAACTGAGATATCACATAGCTTCTCTCAATCTCACCTTCCTTAACTGCAAAATGTAAAAATATTTCTTGCCTTCTAAAGCAGGTAGGTGAAATGCAAGGGATTTGGGAAATGTAAAATGCAAAAGTAACACATTAGATAGACTGAATTTGAATCCTGTCTCTGATATTCAGTGGGATCCTGGTGAGGTACTTAATCTTTCTGTGAAATGGAACTAATAATAGCACCAAGCTTGTTCAGTTGTTATGAGAAATTAGTTATTAGACATAAGGTACTTAGAACGCTGCTGGGTACATTGAAGTTGAAGTATAGGAGTTTGCCATTTATTTCAAAATGTGAATTATTCACAAAATAATTATTCATAAAATTACTAACATAAATTTTATTAATATGTGATCTTTTTAAAATTTATGTGATATTGCTGTAAACCTGAGATCCTAATAATGATTCAATAAGCTAGTATGAGATGGTTTGTTGGGAAAATAAAGAGTTGATCTATACCACTTTCTTTTCTATAATTATCAACTCCTTTTTAACTCTCCAGGGAGTAGAATAATTATAATAATTAAGAGGTGGCAGGGAAGCTAAATGCTGCTCTCTGAATTATTTCTCTGTTATAGAGGATTCCAACTGCACTTGAGCTTGTACATAAAGTCTGAGGGAAAACTGTCTCCAAGTGTGGCTGAAACAGTACCCGATGTGGGATGTGGAGGCCTTGGGGATGGAGCCACCCAGTCGAAGCTGCAGACGGACCTGATTTATCCCTTCTTCTCCAGGACAGACTTGTTAACAGAGCTACATGCTTTTCACTGAAAGGTCAAGTGCAGACGGACAGATTTGACAGAAAAGAGTGATTTGACATTAAAGACCTAGAGTGGAAATGTCTGTCACGTCTCCCAAGAGTTGCCAGCAGCCATCTGGTGAGTCTGTGACATGTCTCTTTGGGCATTTCAGAGCTGAGCTGTAGCCTGGGCTCAGGAGGAGAACTCCTGGGTTGGAGGATGGGAAAGGTTAAGAAGAGATCATTTTTTCTCTTATTCATTTAGTGGGCATATGTTGTCCCCATCTCATCTTCTCCCTGACAACAGACAAAATGAGAAAAGAATGTGAAAAATGGGGTGGTGGGAGGCAGAACAGACACGGTGGTGGGCAGTATGATGCGGTTAGCTTACTATTCCCTCTTTCATAATAAATTTGTAAATATATTATACATTTCTGTTACACTTTGCTAAAATGGAACTGAGAGGCTCTGGGAAAGAAAGTGGAAATACTCAGGTCGAAAGGCCTGCTCCAGCAACTACCTCGCAGAACCAATCCAACTTAACAGTCTGCTCTAACTTTAAGATTATTTTTACTTGAAAATTGGGGACAGAACTGCCAAGTGTGACCTTTAGACTTGCTTTACATAGTAATAACAGCTGCTGCTCGCCAATCAGAGCTTGCCAGCTCCCGCAAACACCAAAACTGCCAACGAATTTTGTATGAAATAACTTGCAAAATCTTCTCTGTCCTGTTTAAAATGCTTACTCAACATTCCCCTTGCTTTTCAGACATGCCACAGGCCACCTATGCACCTGTGTACCAGATTGCCATCATTTTTTTTTCTTTCTTTCTTTCTTTTTTTTCCCCCCTGCAGTAGTAGAGATTAAATTCAGGAGTGCTCTATCACTGAGCCCTTTATATTTTATTTTTTAAGAAATACAACTCACCTGCCCTAGCCTCCTGATTCTCTAGGATACAGGTATGCACCATCATGTTCAGCTGACTTTTTCTTTTTAATTCCTCAATAAAAGTCTCTTTATGAGATTTCTGTCTATATTTTTGTTTGATTTTGACACCATCTGTTCCTTTCAAAGAGGATGGTACATTTTTTTAAAGAAGCATTTTTATTGAATTATGTTCTTTGGGATGGAGGAAGTATGTGCTTGCTAGTATGCAAACATGGCCCTTCAGTGAACCACACCATTCAATATGCATGCTCTCTGTATTCCCTCCCCACACTGTAGATTTGGGACAAGGGAGAGGCTGTTCTCAGTCAGAAAGTGCAGTAGTCAGGAAATTGGAGGAACAAAGCAGAAGACAGAGAGGAAGGTGATGCGAGAAAAACTGTGAGATTTGAAGAAGAATGTTTCCAGGAAGTCAGAAAAATGTGTAAGTATAGTCATATCCATTCAGGTAAGTCACATGACTATAACATTCTACATCATTATAGTATTTTTGTGTACAATTTAGAACAGTGTTTCTCAAAGTATAGTAATGGCATTGCCTCAGAACTTATTAGTTCTGGGCTTATTAATAGTTTAATAGTTCAGTAATATCAGCAGTTGGGAACTTATTAGAACTTACTAGAACATACTCCAGGAGTGGGGCCTAACTATCTGTGTTTAACAAGCCACCAGTGGTCTGGATGCTCACTGAAGTCTGAGAAATGGTGGATTAGAGTTTTGTTACTCAAAGTGTCATGCAAGCAGCTTGTTAATAATGCGGACTCAACCTGAATAAAAATCTACTTAATAATATTCCCAGGTGATTCTATGTACCTAATATTTGATAAGCACTAGCTTAGAATATGCATGTCAGACTATTGGTGACTATTGGTAGTCCCTCCAAGCATTAACTGATTTCAGAGCAGATGGGATAGAGAACTTGGGTATGTTCCCATTTGCAAAGGACATCATCCTGAGCCATGCTGAGCTATGGTTGGGTTAGTATTTAAACCTCCTGATCTTAAAAATTTTACCTTTAGGATCTGTATTCTCAATCATCCCTAAGATATCAACCAGACTCAGGATTGCAGCATTAGAATGGCCTGAAGATGCTTAAACAATATCATCTTTCAAACCTGAGAAGGAAGTTTCCTTCTTGCTACTGGACTCCATGATAGCCCCAAGATAACAGACATGTTGTTTTGTTTGTTTGTTTGTTTGTTTTTAGCAGGAATTCCCAACTTCATCTTAGGAGTGGAGTGAGGAAAAAGCAAGTCAGGACAATGTCTCCTTTTGGATCCTGTGGGCCTTTTTGCAAGTCCTTTTATCAGTGATGACAGTCCCTATTGTCCTGGGGAAGGAGAAAAGTCCTCTATTATGGTTTGGATCTGGAATGCCCTCCCCACCCCCCCACACACAGAGCTCCTGTTTTGAAAGCATTATCTCTAATGCAGAAAGGTTCAGAGGTGGGGCTCTTAGGAAGTGATTAGAGCTGTAACCTCATCAATGGATTAATCCATTTGATGGATTCCTAGTTTGAATAGATCACTGGGTGGTAACTATAGGCAGCTGGGTACGACTGGAAAAAGTAGACCGAGGCCAGTCTTCCCTTGGTAGTACATCTTTTCCCTGGTTCTTCTCCTTCTCTCTGTTTCTTCTTCTCAGCTGCTTACCATAAGCTAAGAAGCTTCCCTCCACCAGGCCTTCCACCATGGTGTTCTGCCTCACCCCAGGCCCAGGAAATGGACTTGGCTGGCTATGGAGTGAGACCTCTGAAACTGCAATCCTAACATAAACTTTTCCTTCTCTAAGTTGTTCTTACTGGGTATCTTGTTCACAGTGACAAAAGTTTGACTAACACATCTTTTTATTTGCTGAGTTCTGTATGTATAAAATATTATGCTCTTTATGTCTTATAATCTTATTCTGTGCAACCATGATATAGAATGTTCCAGAGCTTGCCCACATTCTTGCCATTAGAAGTGTTTTGTTGTTGTTGTTGTTGTTTTGTTTTTTTTCTGTCATCTCTCATTCCTTGACCTGACTTCAAGGTTTCTTTCTTTGTCCTTCGATAACTGAAGAAAGCAGAATCCAGCCTAAAAGGTAGGGCAGAGTATAAACCAAAATTGAACTCTTTCTATTAAGATGTTTTATTATCCTCTCAAGGAACATCTATAAGGAAAAAAAAAAAAAGATCCATAACCTTCTTGAGATGCATCTGATAGGCCTTCAAATTTGTACACTGCGACGGTTTCATAGGCTTTTGAAAGACACTGTTAGTGCTACATTCACCAGGTGTCCTTATTTGCCAGGACCAGGTGTAGAGGGAGGCAGCACAGACCAGGAAGGAAGCACTCCACTTAGATGTATGCTTCGAGCTGTGTCCTAGTTTCCCAATTTATTAGAAGAGTGACCTTGGTCAGGGTCAAGGCTGATGTCCCTGAGCCTCAGATTTGTTTTTACACACATTACCTGTGATCAAATGGGTCCTAAAAAAAGTTAACCTTCTTCCTTTACCTTTGCAGTCTTGCCATTGTTTTATACTCTGGAATGGGCCCTGGAGCAGAAACATAAAACGTTCAGTTTGATCTTATTCATTCCTGACATTTTGTCAAGCCAAGGGACTTGGGAAGACAACACAAACTCTCTCTTAATATAATCCTTTATGGTTTATAATGTTACTTACAGATGTAACTTATTCTTTCTTTCAAGCATTTGATTCCTATGAAGCATGCTATTTTATACTCAAAGATACAATGGTAAGCAGAAACAGATCCCAAGGAGCTATAGTCAAGAGGGTTGATAGACATTCAGCAAATAAGCACACACATACAGTTATGAACCAAAGTAAATACAGGTTGAGTATACTTTATGCAAAGTGCTTGAGACCAGAAGTCTTTTGGATTCTGGGTTTCTTTAGACTTTGGAACATTTATATATACCCAATGAGGTATATTGGGGATACAGAATGAAAAACCCTGTCTTTTAAACATATGTGCTATGAAATTCCATTTACATGATATTCCAAAATAGGGGAAAATAGTGTACTCTGGCATATATTTCTAAGAATGAAAAAGAGGCAAGCATGGTAAAACTGTAAAAATTAAAAAGATAAAGTTACATGATAAGGAAAAAGTGTAAAGAAGTAAATATTTCTAAAATAAGAACAAATTATCCCATTTAAACTTTTACTCTTTTCTAAGCACTTTACAAGATTTATGTTGTTTAATCTCTATGAAAGAATTTTCAAAACTATTCCTAACTTGTATCCTTTTTTAATATTTTCAGACATAATGAAATAACTTGGTTAACTAAGTTAATCCCTGATCAACCACCTCATTGGGAGCCAGACTAGAAATTCAATTCATAACTTGGTTAACTAAGGGTAACTGAAACCATAGAAAAGGAAACAGCAAATGGCTATTTTATGAAGCTGCTTAAAGAAAAAAAAAAAAAAAGATGAATGGGGGTTCAGGGAGGACTGAGGGCAGAATCCCAGGGAACAGCAGTGTTTGAAGGTCATAGAAGAGTGTGACTTTCCAAAAGAAATTGGTAGGTATTAAAAAGAATAGGAGCAAGAAATTCCCAAGTCTGTGCCACAAGGTCAAAAGGATAAGAGCATAGAAGTCACCTTACGGACATGAAATATACATAGAGCTGGTTTCCAAGGTAGCTATGAAAACATAATGTCAAAAGTGGTGGGTTTAGGATGGAGTAGATTTAGGAGGAGCCCATAGATTCCCAATCCCCTCTCAGTAAATTTTTTGATGCAACGGACAATTCTCACATTAGAAGGGCTCATAGTTCTGATGCAGAGAATATATGCAAAGAGAAGGTAAATTCATGAAATACTATTTTCTTTTCCCTAATTTAAAAACTGTTCCTGTCCCTGAAAACCATAGTTAGATGAAACTTGTTAAATCAAAAAGATCCGCAGGCAAAATATAATCATCAACTTCCCCTCCTGTGTTCCGAGAACAGGTCAGCTGTCCAGACCCATGACAGAGCAAGGAAGAACCGACGGGACATATCATACATAAATTTTCCTGGAAATATCCTCCATCTGATTCTTCCATGGGTGACACTAAAGGAAATCTAACATTTCTTATAGTTAAGGGCTCCTTAAAACTCATTTTGTTTAATAGTTTTCACAATTTTTTTTTTCATACTAGAGCTCATTTCAAATAAAATCTTTCCTGTAACTTAAATACAAAAAAAAACAAACAAACAACAACAACAAAAAAAAAACATGATTCTGCTCCAAACCAATGAAATGTCTCTACAGGTAAGGGGCGGGGTGGTGGTAGTGGGGAAAAACAGTAAGTGACTCACTTAGGATTCCCCAGCTATTAGGTATCTTAACTAGAATTCCAAAGCCATTTCTTCTTGCCATCATGTTTCTGGAATTTAAAACAAATTGTGAAGCTGTCAACTCTTCCACAAACTCAGGACCAAAAGAAAAATAAGTGCCTATCAAAAAAGGAGCTCTTCTTTCTCAGTGTTGTCTGCAACAGTAAGTGACTAGCTCTTTGTGGTGGGCATGTGGAAGGCAGCCCCTCTTAACAAGATTCAAAACGTGAATAAAGATGACAGAGGCATAGCAAAGACAGGCATACCTAATCAATATTATTTTCTCCTTTAGAGCAGCATTTCTCAGTCTTGTCTGCCCATGACTATAAAATGAGGAGTGCTGTAGTTGTTGTTTGGGTTCAATGGTAGGTGCTCAGTACTTAACATTTGAGAAGAGAATGAACACTGACAAAAAGTTATGAAGATGCAAACACTTTATCCAGGAAAAAAGTGCACACGTGCTTAAGCAAAAAGAATATCCATGGACTTCGCTACAAATTCCCTTAATCTGGAATAAGGGACATAATTTCTTCAATAGTCTTCAAATTAAAGCATGATTTAGTTTCTAAAAGTTCAATTATTTAAAAAAGGCTTTAATGACATATTCCATTTTCTCCCTGGCCAAGTATCCATTGTAATCTAGAACCAGATGCCTTGATGTAAACATTGTAGCTGAGTCTCCAGTATTAATAGATGGAAGTGAAGACTATGTTGAATTGAACATTTTAGAAAGAAAATTTGTGTATATCTTATATGTCCCTGATCTCTACAGATGTTCCTAACACTGGCCTCCTGGAGTTCCCATCCCTTCCTCAGCCAATGACACTGCATAGAAGTGCACGAAGATCCTGGGCCTGAGTCAGCCTTCCCAATGGCAAAACCTAGACCTGCTGCCTACCAGCACTATAATATTGAAGGACTTGCTTCAGTTTCTTCCTTTTTGAGATTACATAACAATATCCCTTTAAAAAAAATTGTATTGCTGTAAAGATTCATTTGAAATTATGCTACCTGGCATTTAATATAAGACACTGAATATGCAAACAGAAAAGATAGATGATAATAGAGATGACATGATGTGACAGAAAAACAAAATTTGTGACCACAAATCCCTGAATAACCACCTCATTGGGAGCCAGACTAGAAATTCAAACCACAGTCTCTGTAGAAACTGCTCCAGAGGGTCAGGGCTTGCTCAATGACTGCTAGTTTCTCTCTTTTTATTTTTCTTTCTTTCTCCTTCCCTCCCTTCCTCCCTCTTTATTTCTTCCATCATTCCCTCCCTCTCTCTCTCTCTTTTCCTCTCTTTTTCTTTTCTTTCTTTCCTTCCTTCTTCCTCCCTTCCACTTTCCTTCCTTCCTTCCTTCCTTCCTTCCTTCCTTCCTTCCTTCCTTCCTTCCTTCCTCCCTCTTCCAACTCAAAAAATGTCAAAACAAAAAAATCAATCATTCTTCTCAAATCAATCATATAGGACACACCCACTTACTATTAGCCATCCTCCAGCTCCCCATGCTAAAACCCTCCAGTCAGGGTGCACATATAGTTTCCCTTTTTCTCCATTGTAAAGCTTTCCCATCCCTTTGCTTGCCTCTAAGCCTGATCCAATTACAAATGATGGTGGCCCTCTCCCTTGCTTCAGTGATCTCTTAGTAATGAGCTTCTGCTTGCTGTGCTTTGGTTAGACTTTGATTTCTTCTATAAGGTAGCTACTTAATAAATATTAGTTTCTTTCCCTGTATTTGCATTTTGCTTCAGGTGGCCACTAAAATATCCTTATTGATTTTTCACTTTTAAAAATGAGTCCCAAATACTTCTGGAATTTGAATGAAACCTTTCCAATCATCTTAAAGATGTACCCCTAATATGTGTCTTATTTTCCAGAGCAGGTGTTTCCCAAGTCACTGCTAAATAATGTCTTTGAATTCTTGGTATTCCTGGTTAAGATAATTGTGACAGAGACTAGGGTGAGGGAGAGAGAGGCTTGATAGAGACCAAGGGGCATGTGTGTTTTATAATTAAGGTCCAACTTAATCTCTTTTTCTTTTATAAGTTGTCATTGGCCAGTGTAAAAAGAAAAAGGCTTCCAAATGGAAAAGCTGACATTACTTTATCCTTCAAAATTATAAAAAAAAAAATAACCTTCCATTAAACTGCCATAGAAAAAGTATAAGTCTTGTGTGAATCTTCTGTTCCCATGTCTGTCTTCCCTTCTAACTGCGAAAATAAGCAATTGGGGAAAAGCTGTCAGGTGGAACTGATCTCCCTGGCATCCGTCTGCTCAGTGTGGTCTGGATGTTATTCACCAAGGGGTTCTGCAGGTATTACAAACACTGGCAAGAATTTTTTGGAGTCCACAGGGCAAAAGAGATGTGCATGCATCATCCCTTCCAGAGATGAGCAAAAGCTGGGAAGAAGGATGGCTATTCACAGGGGCCCAAATTATCTGGAAAGCCGTTTGCTAGAGTCCTGCGATTAAGTTAATAAGATATGTACCATATGCTGGCTTGAACATGCTAATTCCCTGGGTCCCCTGAGTGTTTTAAGAGGATAATAGCACAGGCCACTACAAAAACAATGTTCCAGAGATGAAGGTTTCTTGTTTGCTTGCTATGCTCTGTGCCTTTGAGGGAGAGGATCTCTGGCTACCCAGACGGCCTGACCTGAAAGCTCCCTTTAATTTGGAAAGCAAATGATTCATTTGTCCTGTTAAGTGGTATCAGGGTTTTGTGAATCAGCTGCATACCTATTTAGAATGCAAATTACACAGACTGAACCTTTCACTTCAGGACAAGCAATAAACTCTGAAGGACAGTTTCTATGCCTGGGTGGCAATAAAATAACAGCCTTTGGAACACACAGAGTGATAACGGGCAAAGTTGGTTTGGAGTAGGCAAATTGTCTATTAACTTGGACCCTCTTTCTGCTCCACCACACTCTCTATCTAGTTGCATGTCCAAGCAGGCCACAAACATCTGGTCTTCTCTAGTAAGGTCAACCCACCTTATAGCACTGGCTCTCCAAGGGCCATATTGGCATCTCTCACGGAGAAGAAAGTTGTATGAGAAAATCTAACTGTAAGTGGAACTCCAGCTTTTCTCACTTGGTTCTGGAACATGGGCTGTGATAGGAGAGACAAGTTTCTTCCCTAATGTTTTTCCTTTGTTTTGGGTCAGAATGACAACAGTGTGGGCAGTAGAGTTGAGTTTTCCAGTGATTATGCTTATCCTAATTTACTCATCGAGTCAGTCATTCTGAAAGACCAGGTACACTTATTGCATGTTCACTTTACGCCAGTCACCATGCCCTATGAGCGCTGAGGAGGAGAGAAATGACGAGAGTTTCTACTGGCAGAGGAAGATGCGTGACCCAGAACAACTATCCCATCACTGAAAGTTCTAGTAGGGATGAAGATTTCAGCAGGACCACCATGTGGAATTGGTCTGATAAGGTAATGCGCACATATGTGAATCTACTTAATGTTTACCCTAGGAGAACCAGCTAATGTTGAAAGGCTTCAGAAGAAGAATCCAGGTCCTAGGTATGATAAATTACCTCAACCCAGAGAGATTCACATTCTAGAAGTATACATAAAAAATATTAGTATCAGAATATGCTCAAAGATTTTGCCAGTTATGTAATACATATTAGAACCAATTTTTAATAGCAAAAACTTAAACTGCTTAATACATGCTCTTGACTATTTGGGTGGAGTAAATAGGACTTCATATTCACCTTTGTGTAAATCAAGAATCAGTGTAAGAATTCGGTGAACCAGGCACTTGAACTCCTCACACTTGTGCCCTAGAACTAGAATTTCATTTGCTCCTGCATCCTCCCCATTTAACAAAAGACCCAGTCACCTGACCTTACAAGAATAAAAGTCACTAAGAAAATATTTGTCGTATTTGCCTTAGGGTATGTCTTTTATGCAGAGGCTTCATGTCAAGCTTCTGTGCTTGACGGAGAGTGAGGGCTTCCAAACTCATAAGAATTTATTGTGTAAGATTGGCATATGCCTGCTTAGCTAATTAATGTCCCTGTAGGTGGCAGTATTCGGTTTGAAACCTGCTTTCATTGTGCATCATCCACTACAGCTCATAATGGTTTTCACTTTCTTCTGCTTTGGGGGAAGAAACCAATATTTACCCAAAAGTTTAAATATAAATGGTCATGTTGATGTAGATCAGCTCTGGACAGACAGGTTCCTGGAGGAAATGATTCCCAGGTGAGGTTTTGAAGTCTCTTGAATTGTGCTCCAGCTTTTTTGAACATAAATCAGTCATTTCCCAAACCTACTGAACAGTTCTTTTTTTTTTTTTTTTTAATTTTTATTGTTGGTTGTTCAAAACATTACATAGTTCTTGATATATCATATTTCATACTTTGATTCAAGTGGGATATGAACTCCCATTTTTACCCCGTATACAGATTGCAGAATCACATCAGTTACACATCCATTGATTTACATATTGCTATACTAGTGTCTGTTGTATTCTGCTGCCTTTCCTATCCTCTCCTATCCACTCTCCCCTCCTCCCCTCCCCTCTTCTCTCTCTACCCGCTCTATTGTAATTCATTTCTCCCCCTTGTATTTTTTTCCCTTTCCCCTCACTTCCTCTTGTATCTAATTTTGTATACCCCTGAGGGTCTCCTTCCATTTCCATGTAATTTCCCTTCTCTCTCCCTTTCCCTCCCACCTCTCATTCCTGTTTAATGTTAATCTTCTTCTCATGCTCTTCGTCCCTACTCTGTTCTTAGTTACTCTCCTTATATCAAAGAAGACATTTGGCATTTGTTTTTAAGGGATTGGCTAGCTTCACTTAGCATAATCTGCTCTAATGCCATCCATTACCCTGCAAATTCTACGATTTTGTCATTTTTTAATGCAGAGTAATACTCCATTGTGTATAAATGCCACATTTTTTTTTAATCCATTCGTCTATTGAAGGGCATCAAGGTTGGTTCCACAGTCTTGCTATTGTGAATTGTGCTGCTATGAACATGGATGTAGCAGTGTCCCTGTAGTATGCTCTTTTGAGGTCTTTAGGGAATAGACCGAGAAGGGGAATAGCTGGGTCAAATGGTGGTTCCATTCCCAGCTTTCCAAGAAATCTCCATACTGCTTTCCAAATTGGCTGCACCAATTTGCAGTCCCACCAGCAATGTACAAGTGAACCCTTTTCCCCACATCCTCGCCAGCACTTGTTGTTGTTTGACTTCCTAATGGCTGCCAATCTTACTGGAGTGAGATGGTATCTTAGGGTGGTTTTGATTTGCCTTTCTCTGACTGCTAGAGATGGTGAGTATTTTTTCATGTGCTTGTTGATTGATTGTATGTCCTCCTCTGAGAAATGTCTGTTCAGGTCCTTGGCCCATTTATTGATTGGGTTATTTGTTATCTTATTGTCTAATTTTTTGAGTTCTTTGTATATTCTGGGTATTAGGGCTCTGTCTGAAGTGTAAGGAGTAAAGATTTGTTCCCAGGATGTAGGCTCCCTATTTACCTCTCTTATTGTTTCTTTTGCTGAGAAAAAACTTTTTAGTTTGAGTAAGTCCCATTTGTTGATTCTAGTTATTAACTCTTGTGCTATGGGTGTCCTATTGAGGAATTTGGAGCCCGATCCCACAGTATGTAGATCGTAGCCAACATTTTCTTCTATCAGACGCCGTGTCTCTGATTTGATATCAAGTTCCTTGATCCACTTTGAGTTAACTTTTGTGCATGGCGAGAGAAAGGGATTCAGTTTCATTTTGTTGCATATAGATTTCCAGTTTTCCCAGCACCATTTGTTGAAGATGCTATCCTTCCTCCATTGCATGCTTTTAGCCCCTTTATCAAATATAAGATAGTTGTAGTTTTGTGGATTGGTTTCTGTGTCCTCTATTCTGTACCATTGGTTCACCCGCCTGTTTTGGTACCAGTACCATGCTGTTTTTGTTACTATTGCTCTGTAGTATTGTTTGAAGTCTGGTATCGCTATACCACCTGATTCACACTTCCTGCTTAGCATTGTTTTTGCTATTCTGGGTCTTTTATTTTTCCATATGAATTTCATGATTGCTTTCTCTATTTCTACAAGAAATGCTGTTGGGATTTTGATTGGCATCGCATTAAACCTATGGAGAACTTTGGGTAATATCACCATTTTGATGATGTTAGTTCTACCTATCCATGAACAGGGTATATTTTTCCATCTTCTAAGATCTTCTTCTATTTCTCTCTTTAGGGTTCCGTAGTTTTCATTGTATAAGTCTTTCACATCTTTTGTTAGGTTGATTCCCAAGTATTTTATTTTTTTTTTTTTTGAGGATATTGTGAATGGAGTGGTTGTCCTCATTTCCATTTCAGAGGATTTGTCGCTGATATTCAGGAATGCCTTTGATTTATGCGTGTTGATTTTATATCCTGCCACTTTGCTGAATTCATTTATTAGCTCTAATAGTTTCTTTGTAGACCCTTTTGGGTCTGCTAGGTATAGAATCATGTCAACTGCAAATAGTGATAATTTGAGTTCTTCTTTTCCTATTTTTATGCCTTTAATTTCTTTCGTCTTTCTAATTGCTCTGGCCAGTGATTCGAGAACTATGTTGAACAGAAGTGGTGAGAGAGGGCATCCCTGTCTTGTTCCAGAGTTTAGAGGGAATGCCTTCAGTTTTTCTCCATTCAGAATGATGCTAGCCTGAGGCTTAGCATAGATTGCTTTTACAATATTGAGGTATGTTCCTGTTATCCCTAGTTTTTCCAGAGTTTTGAACATAAAGGGATACTGTACTTTGTCAAATGCTTTTTCTGCATCTATCGAGATGATCATATGGTTCTTATTTTTAAGCCTATTGATATAGTGAATAACATTTATTGATTTCCGTATATTGAACCAGCCTTGCATCCCAAGGATAAATCCTACCTGATCATGGTGCACAATTTTTTTGATATGTTTTTGTATCCGATTCACCAGAATTTTATTGAGGATTTTTGCATCTAGGTTCATTAGAGATATTGGTCTGTAGTTTTCTTTCTTTGAAGTATCTTTGTCTGGTTTAGGAATCAGGGTGATGTTGGCCTCATAGAATGAATTTGGAAGTTCTCCCTCTTTTTCTATTTCCTGAAACAGCTTGAAAAATATTGGTATTAGTTCCTCTTAAAGGTTTTGTAAAACTCTGCTGTATACCCATCCGGTCCTGGGCTTTTCTTAGTTGGTAATCTTTTGATGGTTTCTTCTATTTCCTCAATTGATATTGGTCTGTTTAGGTTGTCAATATCCTCCTGACTCAATCTGGGCAGATCATATGACTTAAGAAATTTATCGATGCCTTCACTATCTTCTATTTTATTGGAGTATATGGATTCAAAATAATTTCTGATAATCTTCTGTATTTCTGAAGTGTGTGTTGTGATATTTTCTTTTTCATCCCGTATGCTAGTAATTTGAGTTCTCTCTCTTCCTCTCTTCATTAGCGTGGCTAAGGGTCTGTCGATATTATTTATTTTTTCAAAGAAACAACTTTTAGTTTTGTCAATTTTTTCAATTGTTTCTTTTGTTTTGATTTCATTAATTTAAGCTCTTATTTTAATTATTTCTTGCCTCCTACTTCTTTTGCTGTTGTTTTGCTCTTCTTTTTCTAGGATTTTGAGATGAAGTATTAGATCATTTATTTGTTGGTTTTTTCTTTTTTTAAGGAATGAACTCCAAGCAATGAATTTTCCTCTTAGAACTGCTTCAATGTGTCCCATAGATTCCTATATGTTGTGTCTGTGTTTTCATTTATCTCTAAGAATTGTTTAATTTCCTCCTTGATGTCTTCTATAACCCATTGATCATTCAGTAACCTATTGTTCATTCTCCAAGTGATGCATGATTTTTCCTTACTTCTTTTATCGTTGATTTCCAGTTTCATTCCATTAGGACCAGATAAGATGCATGGTATCATCTCTACTCCTTTATATTGTCTAAGAGTTGCCCTGTGACATAATATATGATCTATTTTTGAGAAGGATCCATGTGCTGCTGAGAAAAAAGTGTAACTGCTTGATCTTGGGTGGTATATTCTATATATGTCAATTAAGTCTAGGTTATTAATTGTGTTATTGAGTTCTATAGTTTCCTTATTAACTTTTGTTTGGAAAATATGTCCAGTGGTGAGAGAGGTGTGTTGAAGTCTCCCATGATTATTGTATGGTGGTCTATTAGACTCTTGAACTTGAGAAGAGTTTGTTTGATGAACATAGCTGCACCATTGTTTGGGGCATATATATTTATGATTGTTATGTCTTCTTGCTGTATGGTTCCCTTGAGCAGTATGTAGTGTCCCTCTTTATCCCTTTTGATTAACTTTGGCTTGAAATCTATTTTATTTGATATGCGTATGGACACTCCTGTTTGTTTCCGAAGTCCATATGAGTGATATGATTTTTCCCAACCTTTCACCTTCAGTCTATGTATGTCTTTTCCTATCAAAGGCGTCTCCTGAAGGCACCATATTGTTGGGTCTTGTTTTGTGATCCATTCTACTAGCCTGTGTCTCTTAATTGGTGAGTTTAAGCCATTAACATTTAGGGTTTTTATTGAGATATAGGTTGTTCTTCCAGCCATATTTGTTTATTTATGTTAGTAAACATGGTTTGTTTTCCTCTTTGATTATTTCTACCCCCCCCCCCTTTACTGTACTACCTCTCACTGTTGGTTTTTATTGATATTTTCCATTTCTTCTTCCTGTAATATTTTGCCGAGGATGTTTTGAAGAGATGGTTTTCTAGCTGCAAATTCTTTTAACTTTTGTTTATCGTGAAAGTTTTTGATTTCATCTTCCATCCTGAAGCTTAATTTCGCTGGATACATATTCTTGGTTGGAACCCATTTTCTTTCAGTGTTTGAAATATGTTATTCCAGGATCTTCCAGCTTTCAGAGTCTGAGTTGAAAGATCAGCTGTTATCCTGATTGGTTTACCCCTAAATGTAATCTGCTTCCTTTCTCTTGTAGATTTTAAAATTCTCTCCTTATTCTGTATGTTGGGCATCTTCATTATAATGTGTCTAGGTGTGGATCTCTTATGATTTTGCACATTCGGCGTCCTGTAGGCTTCTAGGATTTGGGATTCTGTCTCATTCTTCAAGTCTGGGAATTTTTCTCATATTATTTCATTGAACAGATTGCTCATTCCTATGGTTTGGACCTCTATACCTTCCTGTATCCCAATGACTCTTAAGTTTGGTCTCTTTATGTTATCCCATATTTCTTGAATGTTCTGCTCTTGGTTTCTTAACAGTCTTGCTGAGCTGTCTATGTTCTTCTCCATTTGAAATACTTTGTCTTCATTGTCTGATGTTCTATCTTCTAAGTGTTCTACTCTGCTGGTAGTATTCTCAATTGAGTTTTTAAGTTGGTTTATTGCTTCCTGCATTTCTAGGATTTCTGTTTGTTTGTTTTTTATAACCTCTATCTCCCTGTATAATTGATCTTTTGCTTCTTGGATTTGTTTATGTAATTCATTGTCGAAGTGGTCGAAGTGATCTTTCATTGTCTGATTTTGCTTTTTAATGTCTTCCTTGAGACTCCAGATCATCTGAAGCATGTAAATCCTGAATTCTTTATCTGACATTCCATCTGCTGCAGATATTACCTCTTCTAAAGTTGAGTTGACCTGCATTGCTTGTGGTCCTTTCTTTCCTTGTCTTTTCATACTGATCGTGTTTCTTTCTGATTGGTGAAACTGTTGTGTTATTGATTTTTCCCCCTATATATTTATATTGCTCTTGTATAGTTGCAAAGTCTCCCTCGCAGGCTTTGGTGTTGGTTCTGCCCCTCCTCCAATTGGGGCAATGTGCCTACCACGCTGGCAGGCCGCTGGGCCTGTTCTTTCGGTGGGCCTGTTCTTTTGGTGGTCGCAGGTCCGCCTACCTTACAGGTGCGGGCAGCGGCTCTGCCCCTCCGTGGGCCACTAGGCCTGTTCTGTCTGTCGGTTTCAGGTCTGTCTACCAAGCAGGCGCTGGTGGCAGCTCTGCCCCTCCCCCAACTGGGGCGATGGCGGGCCACTGGGCCTGTTCTGCCAGTGGGTCGCAGGTCCACCTACCTTGCAGGCACGGGGGGCGGCTCTGCCCCTCCGCAGGTTTCTGGGCCAGTTCTGCTGGTGGGTCGCTGGTCCGCCTACCTTGCAGGCGCGGGAGGCTCTGCCCCTCCCCCAACCGGGCGATGTGTCTGGCAGGCCGCTGGGCCTGTTCTGTTGATGGTCATGATTCCGCCTACCTTGCAGGAGCGTGGGGCAGCTGTGTCCCTCCGCGGGTTTCTGGGCCTGACCTGCCGGTGGGTCGCAGGTCTGCCTACCTTGCAGGCGTGGGGGGAGGGGCGGGGGGGCGGCTCAACCCCTCCGCAGGCCACTGGGCCTGTTCTGTCTGTCGGTTGCAGGTCTGTCTACCTAGCAGGCGCTGGTGGCAGCTCTGCCCCTCCCCCAACTGGGGCGATGGCGGGCCACTGGGCCAGTTCTGCTGGTGGGTCGCAGGTCCGCCTACCTTGCAGGCGCATGGGGCGGCTCTACTGAACAGTTCTATGTGAAGGACACCAGCTCGAGAACAAAGCATATGTCACTATAATCCCAGTTCCCTCACTCTTCCACTTTTGACCTGAGGAAATGTTTGAATGTCTTCTATGTGTAATACAAGAAAAGTTGCACTTGAATTATCTATCGAGTCCCTCCGTAATTCTTTGATGGTAGAAAATGAAACAAATGGGTGAAAGAAACACTACCTTTTGAAAAAGAGAGAAGCCCAAGATACACATGAGAAAAGAACAAAAGAACAAAAGACTTTTCTGAGTCATTTGGGTCTGTGATGAACAGTTATTTACTGAGGACCAGCTCTCTTACACAGTTATTTAAGAAATACAGTTTAATTAATAAAATACATATGGATTTAAGCTGTATGTCATGGCAACTTCAGCCCCTTTTCACTCCATTTTCCTTATCTGAAATGGAGGTTACAAATCATCAAATGGTAGGATGATTGAGAAGAGTAAGGATCATGTTGTGTAAAGTAAGCAATATAGTTTCTGGTAGAAAATAGGCACTTAAAGAATAACAGCTATTATTATTATGACCATTAATGATAAAATGCCAGTGTGGTAATGGAACTGTGTTGGGGCTCTGGTGCCCTGGGCAAGTAAGGAGAGAAGGAGCAGCCGTATCCAAGAGAAAGGGATGTGAGGGGAGGTGTCAATACAGTGGTGGGGTGTGAGGGGTTTATTTTACAAGAAGAAAAGAGGAGCATCAATTTCCAGACAGTCTATACATAAAAAGACACAGAGACTGAATATGAGCATTGAAAGATGTTCGAGGCATATGAATGGTTTAGAGGAATGGAGTGAGGAATTAGAGCAGTAGGAAATCAGCCTAATAATGTAAATAAGAACCAGGTCACGAGGTTGCAAGGGCAAGAAAGCTCCTTTCTGACCTGGTAATTCTCAAGTACCTCCATTTATTATACAAAACCTAGTCATATGATAGGTTGGGTAGCCCGTAAAAAAATCCCAAATCCAAGATCTAAAACATTTTAAATCCCAACGGGACATCCAAGTGGAAAATTCCATAAAAGAAAAACTTTGCTTCATGCACAAAATGATTAAAATATTGTAATAGTTACTTTCATTCTATGGGTACAAGGCATATATGACATATAAATGAATTTCATGTTTAGATTTGGGACTCATTCCAATGATATCTTATTACAGATACAAATATTCCTACTGAAAAAGTCTGCAACCTGAAACCCTTCTGGTTCTATGAACTTTAGGTAAGAGATATTCAACCCATAGATCATTTAATTTCCAAAGTAGCAACTGCATGTAAGGTTTAACATCCCCATTCTACAGATGTGAAAAGTGGCATTGTGGGTCACCCTAGAAGTTTGCATATTATTCTTTCAGTGAGAGAGAACCTATGAGAAGGAATGACATAAGTTAATGCAGTCACCAGGAAAGTTGGCTTCCTGAGAGACTCTTAGAAAAATGAGGCCACAGAGCTTACCTTGCAGTATGCCAAGAACCACATGGCTAAGGCAGGGACCAGCGACGTCTGTCAGCAAAAAGGCTAGGCTTGGCTGACTCCAGCTGGAGAAGGTTCTCCTGAGGAGACCTGTCATCCAGGGGCTGCCAGCTTGTACCATATCCTCTCCTCCCTCTGCCCACATACTTTCCCCTGCCAGATAGAGGTCCTAGGGGATGACTGCAGCAATCTCATAATTGTAAGGAGAACAGGTAGCCTGCGCTTAAAGCAACGACCTTGACTGAGAACAGCTATTTCTGTAAAGTGTGCTCCGCTTTCCAAACAGTTTATAAGCACAGCCCAGAGTGCAGAACTGGGAACAAAGAATAGTGGACTTCATATATGAAAATGGATGCATGTGATTGAAACCCAGAGTTTCAGAGTGAAAACTGAAATTACTAAAGGGAAGTGCTGAGATGCTGAAGGAAAGGCTATCTGATTTCTGAAAACATGGCGGTACGTGACTGATGCCAAGAGGAAAGAATCTTAGAATTGTCTTTCTGTACCTGCCCCTAGGTGCTTGGTGGTGGCTGGAAGTTGCAGCTGCTGTTATAGACAACTAAACTGCTTTCATCTTAAGAGGAAGCTGTGGATGGGGACAACAAATCCTAAAGTTCTCAGAATTGGTCCAATATTAAGGAGTTCGTCTTGTCTTCTCCCTTTCCTAACATTTGAGAAAAATGGAACCTGAGCGAAGTGAATGATTTATACCTCAGGTGAGATATACTCATTGATCACTGGAGGATGCTCATTCGTAATGATCCCAAAAATTATGGGATAAAGAAGAGTCAATGAGTCTTAAATGTAGTCTACTCTTCATAGTTAAAATCACCCTCTCATGTCTCAGAAAATCTTATAATGAGGGATTAATGAGAAAGAAATGTCAAAAGTCCATGGTTATCAGAAAAGAGTCACTATAGCCCAGACATTATTAGATAAGGATGGGGGCAGGGGATGGGGGCAGGGGATGGGGCAGAGGGGTGGGAGAGATGAAGAGATTCCAGGTCTCAGCTGGGCCAGGTGTTTCCAGTATGTTAACCCAGCAGCTTTTCAGCTTAACTGAGGGATTTTCTAACATAGTTTACATATATGTACACACAATGTACAAATGGCTTCTTCCAAGAAGCTTGCAAATTATCTTTGATACCTTAATATCCAAATTCTATAACTTTGACGAATGAGACTTGCAATGTAAGACCATATGACAGGATGAATTTTGAAAAAGATTAGTCTCTTGCAAAGCCTCTAGAAGGTTGCTAATGGACAAAATTTTCTCCTCCTCTTCCACCCCCTCCTCCTCCTCCTCCTCCTCCTCTTCCTCCTCCTCCTCCTTCTTCTTCTATAAATCACCTCTTTCTACTATTGCTTGTTTGCATTGGGAACTATAAAATGATTTTGACTCAGCACCAAAACATGTATAGAACTTTGATACATTAGCAATTTTAATATTCAGTGACAACAAACAACCCAGTCGTTAATAGCAAGATTGAGGGCTAGTGCTTAAGAGTTCAAGGTACAACTTTATTCAACTGATTTTATACTTACTAAGGGATTCAGTAAAATGAAAACTACAAACCTACCACATTCAAATAAAGTAATCAGTGTTGGAAATAAAGACAGCTTTTTAAAATTACTTATTGAGTATCTTCCGTTCTTTCAGTCAGAGCAACAATGGAAGAGACATAATCTTTACCTTCCAGGTGGAAAAGTACTGATATTATTTGAACATGCAATATAGATTATACATGCTGACATTTTTCTTTTCTTTCTCTTTTTCTTTGACATGGTGGGGCTGGAACCAAAGGTCTTGCTCATGCTAAGCAAGCACTTTGCCACTGAATCACATCAAAGACATTTTTCTTGTACATAAATGTTACTGACTTGTGTTATTCACATTAAATAATTGTGATCGTCCAGGACGATCCAGAACTGTTTTCTACAATGAACTCAGGTTCTAAGAGGTTTGTTCACTTGAGCAATGTCACGCACTTTGTGTCACAACAAGAATTAAACCCACCTCTGTTTTATCCTAAGTCAATAGATAGGAGAAGTCTAGGCCATCTGCCAGAGCCCAAGCAAGAATAAGAGTGGGTGCCAGGACTAGATACCAGACACATCTGTCACCTATTGGCAGATTCACTAGATGCAATATATGAATAGCTCTGCCAAGGGGCCTGCAAATTCCTTCGATATCGTCATATCTGACATCTGTAACTTTGATGAATGAGGCTATCCCAGTGTGAGAGTCTGTGACAAGAGAAGAGGGCTGATCTTTCTCACCTATGATTAAATAGACAGGTGAGAATACCATCGGCCTCCAATTTCTGATGGTTTGATTTACAATTTTTCAGCTTTACAAGGATGTGAAAGCACACAGACATACCATTCTGTTTTTAACATTCAGCACAATTCTGTAAATTACATGAGATACCCAATATTTTATTACAAAATACTTTCTGTGTTAGATTATTTTGCCCAACTATTGGCTCATGTAAGTGTTCTGGGCATGTTTGTTTTTATTTTTATTTTTTATAGACAGACACTAATTGTATATCATTATGGGGGCACAGTGTGATGTTTTGGTATACTTACACATTGTGTATTGATCAATTCCTCATTCAGGATATTAGATTATCCTTCACTTCAAACGTCTATCATTTCTTCATGATAAGAACAGATGAAATCCTCTCTTCTATTTTGAATTATGTCATATTGCTAACTATCATCACTGTCTATGTGGTAAAACAGTAACATATTCCATCTGGCTACAATTTTGTACCTGTTAAGCAATCTTCCTTCAACCTCTTCTCCCCTACACTCTTCTCAGGCTATGTAACCTCTATTTCATTCTCCAATTCTATGAGATCAACTTTTTAGCTCCTTATGTATATGTAGAGCATGCAGTAGTAGTCTTTTTGTGCCTGATTTACTTCACTTAACACAACATCCTCCAGTTCTATATGAGTTGCCACAAATGACAGGATTTTATCCATTTTCATAGCAGAGTAGTTAGCATTTCATTATGTATTGATGAAGTAATTATAAAGTATTGATAGACACCTGGGCTAGGCTATTGCAAACAGTGCCACAATAAACCTTGGGAGTGCAGATAACTCATTGATATATTGATTCAAATTCCTTTAGATATATACCCTAGTAGGGGAATCCCTGGATCAAGTGACACTTGAGTTTTTAATTTTTTGTGAAACTTCCATACTGTTTTCTGTAATGACTTTAATTTACATTTTCACCAGTAATTCATGAGAGTTCCCCTTTTATTCACATTGTTGAGAGCATTTTTTTTTGGTCTTTTTTTATGATAGCCATTGTGACTGGGGTGATATGGAAACTTATTGTGGCTTTTATTTTTGTTTTCTTGGTACTTAGTGATATTGACCATTTTTTCTTATACCTGTTTAACATTTGTATGTCTGCTTTGACAAATGCCTGTTTAAATCATTTGCCTATTATTTAATTGGATTACTTGTGTTTCTTGCTGTTGAAACGTTTTAGTGTTCTACATACTCTAAATTTTAATCCCTTATCATATATTTAGTTTGCAAATATTTTCTCCCATTCTATAGGTTGTTTCCTCATTCAGTTGCTTATTTCCTTCTTGTGCAAAGGCTTTTTAGTTTTATCTATTTTTAGTTTGGCAACTGTACTTTTAATCCTGGTTCAGAACAATCTTATAGTGTTTCATCTAGTAATCTTATAGTTTCAGATCTTACATTTAAATCTCTAGTCCCTTTTAAATTGATCTTTTAATATGGTGAGTGGTAGGAGTCTCATCTCTCTTCTACATGTTGAAATCTAGTTTTCTCAGCATCATTTATCAAAGAGGATACCCTTGCCTATATGTGTGTTCTATATTCCTTTGACAAAAATCATTTGACTGTGGGGTTGTTTGTGGGTCCTCACTTCTGTTACATTGAACTATGTGTCTGTTTTTATATAAGTTCTATGCTCTTTTGGTTACTCTAGCTTGGTAGTTTATTTTAAAGTTGGGTAATGTAATACCTCTAATTTTCTTCTTTCTTTTCTACATTGGGCTATTTAGGGTCTTTTATGATTCCTTGTGATCTTTCTTTAAAGAGATTGAATTTTTAAAAATTTTTTGTTGTCAATGGACTTTTATTTTATTTATATGTGGTACTGAGAATCAAACCCAGTCCCTCACACATGCTAGGAAATTGCTCTACCACTGAGCTACAACTCCAGCACTCCTTGTGAATTTTCTATTGCAGTGAAGTATGACATTGCTATTTTGATAAAGATTACATTAAATCTATAGATCACTTGGAGTTATATGAAAATTTTATTGGTACTAATTCATCCTATATATGAACACAGAATGTCCTTCCATTTATTTGTGCCCTTAAATTTCTTTCATCAATGTTGTATAGTTTTTATTGAAGAGAACATTTATTTCTTGATTAAATTTATTCCTAGGTATTTGGGGGTTTGTGGCTATTGTAAATGTGATTGTTTTCTTAATTTATTTTTCAGATATGTCACTATCAATATATAGAAATGCTATTGATTTTTGTATGAAAATTTTTTATCCTGCAGACCTACTGAATTCATTTATTATTTATGATAACATTTTGGTGG
Source organism: Callospermophilus lateralis (assembly GCF_048772815.1). Taxonomy (NCBI): domain Eukaryota; kingdom Metazoa; phylum Chordata; class Mammalia; order Rodentia; family Sciuridae; genus Callospermophilus; species Callospermophilus lateralis. The sequence continues at coordinate 53,942,990 of NC_135319.1, read as the reverse complement.
ATTTTCTATATTTATGGTCACATCACAACATCATCCTTCAAACAATGTCGATTTTACTTTTTTTTTTTTTTTTTTTTTTTTAATTTGGATGCCCTCAGAACACATTTAAGGTAGGCTAGGCTAAGCTACAATATTCAGTAGATTAGGTGTGGTAAGTGCATTTTTAAATCATGATGAGTTTATCAGGACATTAACCCCCCCATTGTAGGTCAAGGAACTTCTGTAATATGCTTAACTCTTTTACTCCAGTTAGAGGCTCAATAGTACATTGTGTTATTCTCTAAGGTGAAGAGACCTTAGATAAATCTCTGGCCAGGGTTTTCTCTGGTCACCCCTGATATGAAAAATTATTCATACTCAGAGGAAATGAGATGATATGTCCTTGTGTCCAGTTTGTGGTTTAGGCTAATACACTACACTAACCACTCTCACACTGGAGCCTTCATATCTGTCTTTTGGACAAACTAGGTCAATTTTTGCAACATATTTTTGAGAATACCACAAAGATGCATGCAAAATTGACACTGTCTTCCAAATTTAAAATTTTCTCACCTAAAATCAAGTTGACCTTTCCTGTGTGTCTCTTCTTGGTTTCCACCTACCCCAAAGTCAATAATTTTCCAGGAGTCCCTCCCTTACTGCCTATTTTGAACACTACTATTGAAAGGATGACACTCAAATCAACTAGCAGCCCGCACACTGTGGTGATACAGTATCTCTTTTTTCTTCTTAGCAGATGACTGATCATAGCAGTTCTCGGACTAGTAGGCCTGAAATGTCCCATGGTATCAACATGCTCTACTTGGAAGGAGAATCGGAGGGATACAAACTGTTCATTCACATTTCTGCAGAGTGGTAAGAGGTCATATGATAGCTTATTGATGACTTCCTAAAATTTAAGTTTCCCAGGAATAATATCTCTCTATACAAGATTAATTGTTTCCAAAAATGATTAGATGGTAGTCATTGCCTGAGCTGCAATATTTTAAAACTATACATAGATATGGTGAAATTTAGAACAATTTACTCAGAAGACATAGGTCAAAATCTTGCATCTGTTGCTGTTTCTGGATGACTTTCCAAAGTACCATACCTCCCAAAGCCCTAGTTTCTAATCTCAAAATGTGGAGACTGGACAAAACCAAAATAGAAACTACTTGTGTACTCTACACCTAATTAGTAATTCAAACATTAATAATTCTTCTGCTCTTCTAAGCAGATGTAACTGCGTAATCTTTCAGCACTCAGGCAGTGATCAGTATTCCATGGAATTTTACATAAAATATAAAATCCATGTATTGTCTCTCAATAGTAGATCTCACATATACCTCTAGTATTTTATAATTCATTGCCTTAGTACATTAGGGAAAACCATGAGAGGCATTCATCTGGTCAATTTGTTCTATTTTGCAATATTTTTTCCATTTTCAATGATTCTTTAAGTTCATTAGCTCATTTAGTTTTCATGATAAAACAAAAGAAAAGAAGTTTGGTTCTCATATGTATCAACTAACAATTCCTTCACAGCAAGCCAATCTAGAACTCAGTCATTTAAAATAATAAGCAGCTATTATTACTCAATAGTCTATAGGTCTATTGCAGGGTTCAGGTCTCAGCAGGACTCAGGTGTCTACAGTGAGCTGGTAATTGACTGGGGGGAGGGACAATCTAGAAGTATGGTTCCTATTTGGAAAGTTGGAAAACCTAGGCTCTCCTTCAAATAGCATTTCCCTTTCCAACAGACTGATCTGGGATTCTTCAGATAACTGCTGTGGCATTCTGTGCAATGCCTCTTGAGGTCCATGGTCAGCAGTGTTACCTCCTTTTATTAGCCAAACTCAGATTTCATAATCGGGACAATAGATTTCTTAGGTGTCCTGCTAAGAATTGTACACTTCTGGTCATCTCAACCCAGAAATATTTCCTGAGACCCTTTCCTATTTATTTTTTTTTCTTACTACCCATGCCTTCTCCTTCAGGAGATTACTTTCTGATTCTTAGCATTAGATGGCATGTAAGTATATTTTTTAATAAGTGAAATCACAAATGCATTTCTGCCTCTTCAGTCTAACACTATTTCTTAAAATTCTTTTTAGTTCTATACAATGCCAGGATACATCCTCACATCATCACAAAAGCTAGGAACACAACCCACTCTAGTTCAGCCCCCAGTACCCGCTTCCAGTTCCCTTCCCTCCACTCCAACAATAGTTTCCTTTCTTTCTTTTTTCTTTAAATTAGTGTCCTGTGGATACACTCAATGCCAAAACCCACTGTGCCACATCCATGCAGGCACATAGGAAAGTCCTATCAGAATCATTCCACTGTTCTTCCCTTTTCTCTTCCCTCTTCCTCCTCTTCAATCCCCTTCATCTACTCTACTGATCTTTCCTCTATTTTGATGAAATCCCCTCTACCATTTTTGCCTTTCTCTCAACCACTAAGATAATTTTGGGTTATCTTCCACATTTCAGATAAATCATTCAACCTTTGACCTTTTGAGGACTGGCTTATTTCACTCACCATGATAGTCTCCAGTTCCATCCATTTACTAGCAAATACTCATTCTTCTTTATGACTAAGTAATTGCATGTATATAAATATATTCATTGGATATATATATAAACTTATCTCATATATACATATATTTGTCATATATATATATATATATATATATATATATATATATATATATATAATTTTCTTTATCCATTCATCTGTTGAAGGGCACCTAGGTTGGTTCCACAGCTTGGCTATTGTGAATTGTGCTGCTATAAACCTTGATGTGGCTGTATTACTGTAATATGCTGATTTTTAAATCTTTTGGATATATACCAAGGAGTGGGATAACTGGGTCATATGGTGGTTCCATTTCTAGTTTTTTAAGTTGTTGAACTAACTTGCAGTCCCACCAACAATAAATGAGTGTACTTTTTCCCCCATATCCTCACCAAAATTTATTGTTATTTGTATTCTTGATAATTGCTATTCTGACTGGAGTAAGATGAAATCTCAATGTAGTTTTGGTTTGCATTTCCCTAATTGCTAGAGATTTTGAGCATTTTTTCATATATTTGTAGACCATTTGTATTCTTCTTGTGAGAAGTGTCTGTTTAGTTCCTTTGCCCATTTATTGATTTTTAAATATTAAGTTTTTTGTATATTCTGTATATGATATACTTATCTAAGGAGCAGGTAGAAAAAATTCTCCCATTCTGTAGGTTTTTTCTTCATGCTCTTGTTTCCTTTGTTCTGAGGAAGCTTTTTAACTTGAGCCATCTCACTTATTGATTTTTTTATTCTTTGTTCTTTAGGAGTCTTGTTAAGGAAGTCAGTTCCTGTACCAACATGCTGCAGTGCTGGGCCCACATTTTTTTCTAGCAGTTGCAGGGCTTCTGGTCCAATTCCTAGGTTTTGGATCCACTTTGAATTGGCTTTTGTGCAGGGTGAGATATGAAGGCTAAATTTCATTCTTCTACATATGGATTTCCAGTTTTTCCAGCACCATTTGTTAAAAAGGCTATTTTTTCCTCCAATGTATGTTTTTGGCAACTTTGTCTACTATTAGATATCTCTGTCTATGTGTTTGTTTCTGTGTCTTCTATTCTATTCCATTGGTTTTCCTACCTGATTTGATGCCAGTACCATGCTGTTTTTGTTACTATAGTTCTGTTGTATAATCTGAGGTCTGGTATTGTGATTATCTCCTCCTTTGCTCTTCTCACTAGAGATGACATTGGCTATTCTGGGTCTCTCATTCGTTCATATTCATTTCAGAACTGCTCGTCTAGTTCTCTAAGGAAAGTAGTTATGGTTTGGATCTCAGGTGTCCCCCAAAAGCTCGTGTGTGAGACTGTGAGAGAGTTCAGAGGGGAAAGAATTGAGTTGTGAGAGCCTTAACCCAATCAGTGAATTAATCACCTGATAGGATTTAGTGGTAATTGAAGGCAGGTAGGTTGTGGATGGAGGAGGTGGAGCATTGGGGGCATGGCTTTGGGGTACGTATTTGTATCTGGCAGGTGGAGACCTCCCTCTTGCTGCCTCAACATTGTGTGAGCTCCTTCTCTTGGCCACATACTTCTGCCTGCCTCATCTTGAGCCCTGAAGAATGTAGCCTGCTGTTTATGGACTGAGACCTCTGAAACCCTGAGCCTCCAAATAAATCCCCCCCACAATTGTGCTGGTTAGGTCCTTTATCAAAGCAGCTAAGCAAATGTCACTGAAACTTTGATAGGGATTGTGTTGAATCTGTATAGTGCTTTAGGTATGAAGGCCATTTTGACCGTATTAATGGCGCCAATCCAAGAAAATAACAACTTGGGAGGTCATTTAACACCATGTCCTCCATTTCCATCTATGTTGCTACAAATGATGGAATTTTTTATCCCTCTTCAAAGCAGAATAGTTAGCATTTCATTGTGTATTGATGAGCTTTTCATGATGTATTGATAGACACCTGGATTGATTCCATACCTAGGTTATTGTAAATAGTGCCACAGTAAACCTTTGGAGTGCAGGTATCTCTTTGAAATATTGATTTCATTTCCTTTAGAAGTATACCTAGTAGGGGATCCCTGGATCCAATGATACTTCTATTTTTAAATTTTTGTGGAACTTCTATACTGTTTTCCATAATGACTCTACTAATTTACATTCCCAACATCAGTGCATGAGAGTTCCCCTTTTTTTCACATTCTTGACAGCATTTTTTTTTTTTAAATAGCCATTCTAACTGGGGTGATATGGAACATTATTGTGGCTTTGATTTGTGTCTTCTTGGCACTTTGTGATATTGATCATTTTTTCATATACTTGTTTGAGATTTGTATATCTGCTTTAGATAAATGTCTATTTAAATCATTTGCCCATTATTTAATTGGGTGGTTACTTGTGTTTCTTGCTGTTGGGATGTTTTAGTTCTTTATGTACTCTGAATTTTTATCCCTTTTCATATAGTTAGTTTGCAAACATTTTCTCCCATTCTATAGGTTGTTTCCTCATTCGGTTGATTATTTCCTTTGTCATGTAAAGGTATTTTAGTTTGATGTGATCCTATCTATTTATGTTTAGTTTGGCAACTGTACTTTTCATTCTAATTGGTGGGTTGCTCCTTCATTCTCTTGCTGATATGTCTTGAGAAGCAATTTTAATGTAAGCCAGTTTATTAGTCATAGCATCAAATTGAGTGCTTTCTGTGTACTGTTTTTACTCTTTTCTTATTCTTATATGAAGATTTTTTCCCAATATTTTCTTCTAGAAAATAAATTGTTTAATTTTTTACATTTAGATGTATAACCAACCTTGAATTGATTTGGGTGTATAAAGATTCATATGTCTTTAAAATATTCATATATACCAGACCCAGGACCACATATTAGAAAGACCCTGCCTTCTACTCATCAGTAATAATATTTTTGTCTCAAATAAAGGTCCATGTATATACTGGTATATTTCTAGGTTTTATTTTCTTCCATTGAGTGTTTCTACACTTGTTCTAATGTTATACTGACTTAATTGCTAGAACATCATATGGTTATATCTACAATTATTAATTCCTCTAAATTTCTTCTTCAAGATTTCTTGGAATACTTCTTGATCACTGTATTTCAATGTCATTTTGGGTGCCAGTTTGTTGATCCAATGACAGCACACTTGCTGGCATTATATTTGGAATTGCATTGAATCTATAGATCAATTTGGGGAAGAATATATAGTGTTATTTATAGTGTTGGTTCTCCTAACTGATGTATGTTATAGACCTCCATTTCTTTCTTCATTTACTAATTTTCTTTTTTTTAATATTTATTTTTTAGGGTTTTTTTTTAAGTGGACACAATATCTTTATTTTACATTTATGTGGTGCTGAGGATCGAACTCAGTGCCTCAAGCATGCTAGGTGAGCACTGTACCACTGAGCCACCACCCCAGCCCCTCTTCATTTACTAATTTTCAATAAATGATTAGTAATTCTTCTGTGGAGGACTAAAGAGAAAGCAGATTTAAGCACATTTTCTGCAAACCTCTCATGAGGTTTCACTTCACTTCAGTAAGAATGGTTATATGGAAAAGACAAGAGATAACCAGTGCTAGAGAGGATATGGAGAAAGGGAAACACTTGCACACTATTGGTGGGAATGTAAATTAGTTTAACCATTATAGAAAAAAAGCATGATATTTACCCCCCAAATTAAAAGTAGTACTATTATATGATCTAGCAATCTCACTGTTGGGTATATATTCAAAGGAAATAAAATCAGCATGTCAAAGAGATGTGTGCACTCCCATGCTTACTGCAGCATTATTTGCAACTGCCAAGAAATCAAACAGCGTGAGTACCATTCAGACGATGAATTTAAAAAAAAAAAAATGGTATGCATACACAGTGGAATACTATCCAGCCATAAAAAAAGAATTAAATCCTGTTATTTGCAACAACATATAACAGATAGATAGAACTGGCAATCATTACATTAAGTTATATAAGCCAGGAACATAAAGACAAGTACATCCTAATATGTAGAATCTAAAAGAGTTGCTGTCATAGAAGTTGAGAATAGAATGATGGTTAACGAAGGCTGGGAAGCAGTAGTTGGCAAAAAAGAATGGGGAATATTTGATCAGTGGGTACTAAATCAAAGTTAGGAGTCAAAATTCTGATGTTCTATTGTGCAGTGGGATAACTATATATAACGATTTGTATACTGGATATTTCAAAATGTTAGAAGGATTTTGAATGCTTCCACCAGAAGGAAATGACACATGTTTCAGGAGATAGATATGCTTAACCTGATTTAGACATTATATAATATATACATAAATTGAAACATCATATTACCCCAATTTTTTTGTTTCCGTGTACCAGTTAACATATGTTAATACAAAATAAAATAAAATTTAATTTTAAATAAAATAAAACTTCCAGGGCTAGGGTTGTGCCTCAGTGGTAGAGTGCTCACCTGTCATGCTTGAGGCTGGGTTCATTCCTCAGCACACCACATGAAAATAAAATAAAGGTATTGTGGCCACCTACAATTAAAAACTAAATGTTTAAAAAAGAAAAAGAAAACTCCCAGACCTTGGTTTTTCATGACAAGCTTCATGATGCTCTTTACTAGCTCTGTGTGTGCATAGACATCTGTGTGTAGCAACCAGAATAAGATAGAACATTAAAATCGTTTTGAGATGAAATTTAGAACACACATATACACACACACCAAAATAAATAAATAAATAAATAAATAAATAAATAAATAAAATCAAGGAAGAAGTTGGACATATCTGGAAGCCTAGAACTTAGGGAAAGGTTTATTCATGTATTCATTTAGAATATATTTGGGGACCAACTGTTATATTCCAGCAATTTAACAAGACACTGGGAATAAAATGGGGAACACACTGCCTGCAAAAAGCAAGGCTTATGCTCTTATGTTAAAGAGTCAGCTATTATGTTAGTCAGCTTTTCATCATTGTGGCCAAAAGACCTGACATAAACAACTTAAAAGGAGAAAGTGTTTATCACAGCTTCAAAGATTTGGGTCCATGGTCCAAGGATAAGCAGGAAGCAGGTTTGTTGGCTGCAGCCAGGTTCAGAAGGGGGACTGTTGCCACCGTCCATCAATCCCTCTGAACTCCAAGTTTAGAAAGTTTCAGAACTTTATACCCAGTGTGTAGGGAAGGGACTCAGAGGCTCACAACCTGCAGAAGTCCACACAAAAGCAGCTTTTTTCCAGAACAGTGGAACCCAGGCCTGGATACAAAAATCAAGGAAATTCTCTGCAGGAATCATTGGCTGTGGAGAGGGAGCGTTCTCCTCCCCTCCCTCCTGCCTGCTAGCTCTTGCAGGACCTGGTATTGTCTATTGAAATGCAGACTCCTCTGGGGAGGCCTTGGGTTAGTCCTACTTACCATATCCTTATCCAGCTTCTGCAGCACACCTCTGCCTGAAAACTGTGTTGCAGAAATTCTTTCTGATAGTCGAAGAACAGTTACGGTGAGGGTCTCTTGGAGAAGTTTAAGATTTTCCTGTGGAGAAGGTGTGCCACTACAAAGGGACTAGATATAATCCCCAAGGACCCATTCCCTCCATCTAGGTTTCCTCATTTACTGTTTCTTCCATCTCCCAATAGTCCATTAAGGTTATGAATTCATCTGTGTATTAATCCATTGGTAAGATTAACGCTCTCATAATCCAGTCACTTCCCCCACAGCCCTATCTCTGAAAATTGCTGCTTTGGGGACCAAGCTTTCAACACATGAGCTTTGGGAGGACATTCTAGATCCCAGTCATGACAGTGATTAATCAAAGGAATCACACAAATTTCCAGGAATTGAGAGAATTGATATGATAATGGGAGTCAAGAGAGTCTTTTCCAAGGAAGTATTTAAGGATTTTAGTGGAAAGAAAATTGGATGTGACATTTGTAGAGTGATGGCATATGCTGTTAGAGGAAGATGGAACATGAAGAGACATGAACTAAAGAGGTCTCGAATATTTGTCTCATGAGCAGTAGGAGAAACGGACTTATTCAATATGGCTGCCATATTAGGTGAGACAGATATTTAATGTTTCCTGCATTACAAAACTTCTGTATTGGGCAGCTCTGTATATAAATTTCATTTGTGATGGGCACAGTGGCGAGCCTGTAATCCCAGCACTCAGTAGGCTTAGACAGGAGGATCTTGAGTTCAGTGTCAGCTTTAGCAATGGTGAGGTTCTAAGCAACTCAGTGAGACTCTGTCTCTAAATAAAATACAAAATAGGGTTGGAGTTTTTTGCGGCTCAGTCATGGTGTGCCTCTCAGTTCAATTCCTGGTACCAAAAAAAAAAAAAAAAAAATTCAGTCAAATATTAACTAGTGAAATTGAAACCACTGGCATTGTTGTGCATACTAAGAGAAAATAAAGAGAACGTGGTCTAATTTTGAGGACCACCAATATTTAATGGCAGTGAGGAGTAGAATAAGCATAAAAGGGAGGTAGACAGAGGCTTTAAGTGCAGGTAGAAATTCAATAGAATGACATCCAAGGATTGGAAATACCAGTTGGATTCAACAATTGGTGGCATTATCTGAAGCTGTTTAAATAGAACTACAGAGGGAAAATCCCAGCTACAAATACATCAAGTATAGATGAAGAATAGAGAAGTTCAGGTACAAAGAAGAGTAATAGCAGAGACTAAAACGTACTGCAGTATCTTGATATTTTTGTGGACTGCTTTTTAAAGGGAGAAATGTGAGAATAGTAGTCATGTGCCAATTAGGAGAATGTGATGAGAGACAGAAAATAGATTTTAAAAAGAATTTTAAGATAATTTGAGTTCCAAGAGACTTGGGAACCTTGGGTTTTTATTGGAGCCCACTTGCCCAAGGAAGTCACTTTCACCAGGATCTCTCAGTACTCCAGGAGTGGTGGGCGGGAATGTAAGATAAACAGGGTCATTTTTAGGGCATGTGGCAGGGTCAGCAGAGGATTATTGTGTAAGGAAAGTTATAGGGGTTAAGAAAGAGAATTCCAGAGGTAGATCTTTGGAGGTACATTTGAAGAGGTAAAATCATTTTAGGTCTGTGACATATAGAAGAAAGTAGAGGGAGGGTTGGGGTGCTGGAGAAGTTGCTACAGTTTGTGCACATGTATGTGAGTGAGGTAGAGAATTGAAAAGAAAAGAAGTCAAGGCTCAAAGTAAAATGTTGGAGTTTGAAGATCTAAGGTGGAGCATATCCAGATGCTGCATATCTGTGAATTTTTGAGACTGGAAGACAATGGGTGCTGTATTGGAGAGGTCAAAGGTTTATACAAGTTGGGTTAGAGGGCAAATCACATAAGATGGTGTCAGGAGTGGAGACAAAAAATAAAATTTAATGGCATTCTAAAGCCCCCAGTGAATGATGGAGAGGATGACGGGCTTACACATGGTAAAACCTAGTGAAACTCTATTCAACATGAGGAGGTTATGATCATGAGTCAGTTATTAGCCTCAGTGAGCCTTGAATTTTTTTCCATTATAACATGGAAATCATGTTTTTTCTCAAAGACATGGATACCAATCTATGCCACATTACCTATAAACTGTGCCTGAGAAATAGTATACACTTAAGAAAAAGCAGTTTTCTCTTCTCCCACCATTTGTTGAAAACTGTCAAGTTGTTGATGTTAAGAATATTTCAGGGGCTGGGGATGTAGCTCAAGTGGTAGCGCGCTCGCCTGGCATGCGTGTGGCCGGGTTCGATCCTCAGCACCACATACAAACAAAGATGTTGTGTCCGCCAAAAACTAAAAAATAACTATTAAAAATTCTCTCTCTCTCTCTAAAAAAAAAAAAAAAAAAAAAGGAAGAAGAAGAAGAATATTTCAGGATTAAAGCCAGAGGTGGTGGTACACACTGGTAATCACAGCAATTCGGGAGGCTGAGGCAGGAAAATCACAAATTCAAGTCCAGCTTCAGCAACTTAGTAAGGACTTATGGAACTTAATGAGATTCTGTCTCAATAAATTAATAAATAAATTATTCTTTAAATTTTTAATTAATTAACTAATTTAAAAAGATCTGGGGATATAGTTCAGTGGTAAAGTGCCCCTTCATGTTCAAATAAGAACATATGAGCTTTACTTAAAGATGGAGATCCTCAAGCTAACATCTGTCTATAGCAGATAGAGGAAGCTTGCTATTATCGTGCATGGTCCTGTAACAACCAGTCTTGGTCTGGGCCACTTATTGTTCCCTCCCACCTCATAGAAATGGCTTCACTGGTGAATGATATCAAGTTATACCAATGGATATGTTTGTTAGCTTTCTATCACTATGACAAAAAAATACCTAGGAAAATCAACTTAGAGAAGGAAAGATTTAATTGTGCTCCTGGTTTGAGAGATTTCAGTCCATGACTACTTGGTTCCATTGTTTCTGGGTCTGTGTTGAGACGGTACATCACGGTGGGGACGGCACAGTGGAACAAAGCTGCGAACCTCATGGTAACCAGGAAACACAAAACAGAGAAAGAAAGCAGCCTGGGACAAGAGGGACCCTTCCAGAGCACACCCCCAGTGACCTCCTTCCTCCATTTAGGCCTCAACTCTTATGGTCTCCACCATGTTCTAATTGCATCACCAACTGGGGACCAAGTCGGTCACACATAAGCCTCTGGGAAACATTCCAGATCCAAACTGGGACAGCGGGTATAAGGACATGTCTCTTTCTTTGGTAGGCAAATACTTGAGCAGTTGGATACCATGACGATTTGAAGAAAACTAGTGATGTATGGCTACTGGAACTTCAATCACCAAGCTGGGTCACCAAAGTTCATGCCTCCCAGGGGTCCAGAAAGAGAAAGCATGTGCCTCAGCAACTGGGAAGACACATTTCTAATGTGAGCTCATGTCTCTGGGAAATCGATCAAGTTCAAAACCACATGGACAGCATTTTATAAAGCCAACCGAATCTCGTCAGCAGAGACAGATCAGCAGGGAGACAGACTTGAAAAAGCTGTACCTGGCACAAGCCAGCACTCTAATGCACTGAAAAGTTTGCTAATATAAAGAATGGAAGTAGGACGTGCATAAGAAGACAGGAAATTTGAGAATTAAAGATTTTTTTACTGTAAGTCAGAAATATAGTTCCATGGATTTTATTATGGGCCATAATCAAGATTTGTTTGCATTTTTCTGATGCAGTATGCCATCTCATAAAGAATACTCCCATGGATTCACATCTCTTAAAGTCACGTCTTCTATCTCTGTAAGTCACCCCTACTGTATAAACTTGACATGCTTAATTGTCCACAGAACACATTTATGACAAGTTAGCTAATTAGGTATTTGTTGGCTCTTACCACAAAGTTATTACTTTAAATCATGAAATCAGATGGGAGTCTACTTTTCCAAATAAGGAAGATTGACTAGCCAGCGTGATTCTGAAAAAGCACTTAGCCCCAGATTTTATGTCTCATAAAACTAATTCCAGAAATGTTTTCAAAATTTTATTTACTGCAAGATTAGTATCTGTTATTGTAAGAGCTATTTAGCCTAATGGATTGTTGGGTTCAGAGGAAAGCAGTAAGGAAATATAGAAAAATGGAACTTTTCATAATGAAGCTATTGCTCTGAAGTTTTTGTAGGAATATTTTTGATACTTAGCATAATGGAGACATTAAAAAAAATTGAAACAATTTTTATCCTGTATCCTATGAAAATTAGTAAATTGACTTCCCATTGCAGAAATTGTTGGAAAAGTTTACTTCGTGTCTAATCTAAGCATCCAAATGCAATTGCAAGCAAGCCTTATAGAAAACCTCACTTATGGAGACTTACAAGGAGACAGAAAAAGAGAAGGAAAGAATCGATTGACAGATAAGAATTCACAGTATAATAATTTTGGAGGATATGTCAGATGTAAACACTGAGCCCAGTTAGAAAAGTAAGGAGATCAGAGAAGAGAGAACCAGGTAACTGACTTGGATGGTGAGTGTCTCAGTCTTTTTGTCTGACAGCAGTCACGTCCCGTGTTGCCTAATCCATGGTTAAGGATGAGACAAGAGATGAAGTGAGGCAGGGAGAGAAAGAAATTTGACATGGTTGTTGTAAATATGTTAATAACATATTAGAATATGTTAGTGATATTACTGACTTCAATTTTGTTTCCTCTGATTTCAGTTTTTAAAAATGTTGTAGTAGTGCATTATAGTTGTACATAATAGTGGGGCTCATTTTGACTTAAACAGACATACATAGAATTAAAAATCTTTACTGTAAGATTTGCTCCGTTTCAATCTCTAATACTTCATCTTTCCCTCTCCTCCTCCTTCCCCTTTTCCCCTTACTCTACTCAATTAGTCTACCTTGTATTTATTTATTTATTTATTGTTTTTTTATTTGGTGCTTTATAGATTTATACATAAAGGTGGAATTCACTCTGGTATATTCATATATGTACAGAGTATAATTTGGTCAATTTCATTCCATAGTTCCTCCCTTTTCCTGTCCCTCCCCGCACTTCTTTCCCCTCATTTCCCTTCCTCTGATCTCCTTCTATTTTCATGGGATCCCCACCCCACACTACTTTTTCTTTCTCATTTCGCTCTAGATTCACATATGATAAAAAGCATTTGAACATTGAATTTATGAGTCTGGCTTATTTCACTTAGCATGGTTTTCTCCAGTTCATCCATTTACCAGCAAATATTGCAATTTCATTCTTCTTTATGGCTAAGTAAAATTTCATTGTATGTATGTGCCACATTTTCTTTCTTTCTTTATGTTGACAGGCACCTGGGCTAGTTCCATAACTTGGCTACTGTGAATTGTGTTGCTGTAAACAATATGGCCATATTATCGTATTCAGCACTGATATATGGTTTTAAACTTGTTATCACCTTTTCCCACTTCAAGTTTTGACTGAGATCTCCATTTCTTTCTGTTCAAGACTTACCATATTGTGCTAAGGGTATTTTACTGAAGAGAAAAAAACATTTAAAAGACTCTAAAAGCTGTATGAAGAAGTCAAGATTAGCATTGCTAATTAGGCTGTGATAGGAAGTTTCATAAATGACCAAAAGAACCAATGTTTTGGACATACAGAATGTGGTTTATGTTAAAATAATATTTCAAGGAAGACTCAACCTTACACTGGAGATTACATTTTAGTTATTACTGAATAAACACGCATAGTTATGTTAAACAAGTAAAAATATCTAAAAGACAAGAAAATGAAATCATTGGTATGACATTGTATATATGCATTGACACGTCGTGATAGATTATTCATCTTTTCCTTTCAGAAAATTTATTTTCAATCATATTTTCTCTGTGATTGTTTCCAAGTTTTAAAGTCGTATTTCACAAGTCCCTCCTGTCATTGCTTTTGCAGTGCTGTGTTTCAATCATGGTTCTCTGTTCTGAGGTTGGCTACCAGATGCATGCGTAGTGACCGTCCACCTACCTACACGTTATCACCTTTTCCCACTCATATATAAGTTGGAAGGTTATATGAATGTCTGTTCTACTCCACTTTGCTTTGCTATGTCAATTTTTTTTTTTTTTTTTGGCATGGGTAGATGTGCTGGAATTCATTTCAGTTGAAACAACTTTGCTCTGACAGTTCAATTTTATGAGTAAATCAAAAAACCAAATGCTGTTTATAATTCTTTTTATCCTTTTAGAAAGCTTTCCAACACTATAATGAAATACTTAAGATGATTAACTTATAACAAGAAAAGTTTTATTTTGGCTCACAGTTTTGGAGTTTCCAGTCTAAGACCAGGCAGATCCATTTTTCGGACCTCTGGTAGGCAGGCATGCTGGTTGGCAATGGGAGGGAGACGGTGGCAGAGCAAACTGGTCACCTCATGGTCAGAAAGCAAAGAGACGAGAAGGGGATAGCATTCCACAATCCCTTCAAGGACATGCCCCCAAACACCTAAGGACCTGCTACTAGACCTCTCCTTTTGAAGCTTCCACCCCTCCCCAACCTATAGCAATCACACAAGATATAAAAATCTGAACAAAACAAATAAATTGCTCCTCTATTTTGTTATCACAAACTGCTTCTACTTATTAAGTGTCAACATACTATTTTTGCATTCCTCCATTTTTCCTGTTATATGAAATCTTGGGAGTTTGGAGACAAATATATGGAAGGGAAATACTCGAAAGGAAACAGAGAAACGGTTCTTGTTCTGACTGGCCCCAGTAATAGAGCTACGTAGTGGGTTTTCTTCTGGTTAGTGGACCCCTTTGTCACTGAATATACTGCCATGAGGAACTGCGCTTACCTACTCTCTTTGGAAGCTGCCCATGATGTTATCTTCCAAAGGGCAAATAAAACATTTGGTACATGGTCCAAAACCATTTTTCATCATTTCCAAATAAATGTACAGTTGGCAATGATGATAATACATGTTTACTGAGCACTTATTAAATGCCTAGGGCTATCCTACATGTTCAGCATACATTAGTAGAATAAAAACAGAGAATCACCTTTGTAGCATATAAAATCTAGTTAGTATAAATTAACTCCAGCTTCTGGTATATTGGCTTGTATTATTTGGGTTTATAGTGTGGTTGTTCGTCTTTGTATCATATTTTAGAATGCCTTGATGGAAATATTAATTAGAAATGTAGAAGACATACATATTAGTTAATCTATTTATGTAGAATTCTTCGTCTCGTTTTTTGGGTGAGTACATCTAGACCCTTTTGTGGGCATTTTATTTCATGAAATTTCCCTCCACTGTTGCAAAAAAAAAAAAAAAAAAAGGAAAAGGTCATGGGTCTGTAGTATCTTTTCTGGTTCTTCCCTTTCTTTCTGCTCTTAAATACAATTGCATAATAGCCTTAGGATTTAAAATCTGCATTTCCACTTAGGCTACACATGTAGTTACAATAGGGTTGGAGATGTAGCTTAGTGGTAGAGTGCTTGCCTGGCCTTTCTTCCTGCCCCCCTCCACACCAGCCACAATAGCAAATCTGCAGAAGTAATAATCTCAAGCATGGCTTTGTAGTTTTTTTTTTCCTCCCATTTTGAGATATAAACTGAATCCTCTTTGAATCTTGCTCTTAGATTTTATTTTTGAGCATGGGAGTCACCTATCCTTTCTCATGTACCAACCCCTAACCTCCTCCACCGGTCTCTAGGTTGTATGTGGGGCTAAACCCTTCATTGAAACAAGTTACTTCTGAGACAATTTGACAGACAGCAACATGTTGGATTGAACATTGATCTTTTACCTGATCACATATATTAATAAATAAAATTTTAAAATTAATACATATATATTTAAAGGTTTTAACTTGTTTTTAAGAAGTCTAAATTTTATTATATTTTTAAATGCCTTTTTGTTGTTGTTGTTGTTAATTATGTCTCTATACTTTGGTATAAGATTTGTTCCAAAAACCAAAACCTCCATTATTATTATTTTTTTTTTTCCTGTGTTCAGCCTGTTTTTGTGTCACTAAATTGTTTTCTTTATATCCTGGCTGATTACCAAGTGTTTGGAGATGAGCAAGATGGGACTTGATAAAGCATTTGGAATGGAAAATTCTCACAGTAGGACCTGCTGACTTGATTGCCTCATCCCCATGGCAACGCTCATCGGTCAGTATAGTCAGGTAATGAGATGGCTTAGTTCAATTAGGGTTTAAAATATTCTTCCACCACTGTGTTTGAAATTTACAAAAGCATTTGTCTAAAAATAGGTCACACTCTCTTATGACTCATAAGATATTCTGTGTTCAGCAGAGCACATGCACAAAGGTAAGGGAGCAAATCCATCTATAGGCTCTTCCATTTATTTTGTCCTTGAAAAAAAAAAAAAGCAGAACATTTAAATTTTTAAAAATTTAAAAATGCTTGTCAATTCATAAAGATACTGGACCGATCAAATGCGATTTGGGAAATAAGTCGAGACACTTATACATAACTCATTTGGTCTTCAGTCAAGGTTAGCAGAAAGCTTGGCTCAGAAAAGACAAGCATCATTTGGACTTGGAGATGCTACTTTCAAAGTGAGGAAGAACACTTAATGCTGACCACCTGGTGACAAATGTTTAAGAGGAAAGAGCACACTCTGATGCCTCAATTTCTATTCTTTTTTTATAGTTCCAGCATATTATTTTTAATTTTTGATGCTGAAAACCGTACCTACTTAGGAGATTCCATGTGACATTCTTATACATGTATGCATTGTATTACGTTCAAATGAGAAGAGGTGTGCTTCCTTATATTCCCAACTTGAGACATATTCTCATCTCCCTTCCTTCTCCTCTCCCCAGAGCATAGTGCACCTTCCACTTAAATGAAAAAACAGAGGCCATCTGGCAGGCACTCCTACCACACCACCTACAAGCATCTGCATCCATTTTACCTCCTTTAAGGTTCATTTCCATATCTATCCTTTGTCTTTTCTCCTGGGATTTTAATCTCACTCCCATCCCTGTTGGCTCTTTTTTTTTTTTTTTTTTTTTAGTAAAGATGTACCTGCAAACTTCTCACATCTTAAAAACCACAAAAGGAGCATCCTATAAAATGCGCCCTTGCCTTTTAACATTTTTTGTCTCTTACCTTCAGCACCAGGGTTTTTAAAAAGGAGCCGTTTATTGTCTCCCTTCCTTTTCACTCTTTGACTTACTGAAATCTGTCCACTGCCTTCATCACTATGCTGAAATTGCTCTCAGTGAATCAGCAACAGCATTTAATGAAGCATTGCCGTGCACCAGCTAGGAGACTGTGCTTTGGTGACACAATACTGAGTAAGAGATGTCCTTGTTCTCAAGGCATTCACAAATCACAGTTCTGATACACCTTTCAACACAGAACACATTCTTCCTAACTTGTGATGTTTCCAGTCTTTGTATCTATTCTGGCTGTGGATGGTGCCTCTCAGAAACCACACCACACTTCTGTTCCCTGCAGGCCATCAGACTTCCTTAACAGCATCCTCAGAGAATTTTGTCCTTCATGCCTCTTCCCTTTGATGCTGCTTTATCTGCCCTCTGACCTTTGCTTGTCAGGGTTCTACAGATTCCCCCAGTCACGTCTGAGGTTAGCTCTTCAGTGGTGCCCTCCCCAAACTTTGCCTTTTACGTGTCATAAGATTTTTCAACTAAATAACACTTTGCTTTTATAGTTCTTATTTCACCACCATATGCTCTCTTCTAATTTGCAATGTGAGCCATCCTTTATTTTTTAGCTAAACTTTTTGTTTTGAGATAATTGTAGATTTCCATGTGGCTTTGAGAAATAATATACAGAACAATGTACATAATATTCTGGTGAAAGATGTGACCTGTATTTGCTTTTCTCTCACAATAAATCTTTCGAAATTATAGTATGATATCACAACTGAGACATTGACATTGAGGGAAATTTTCTATCACACTTGGGACTTGTCATGTCATCCTTTCAAAGTGATATCCACTTCTCTTTCACCCCAAGCGCTAATTAATCCCTGGTAACCGCTACTGCGTTCTCCACGTCAGAATATTATCATTTCAAAAGTGTTACAAAAATAGAATTATGCTGTAATTTTATTGAATTTTTTTTATGGTTCTAGTTTTTACTAGTGGTTTGCTTATTGGCCAATATTCCCAGGTTGTTTATTCCTCCACTGAAAGATATCGAGGTTCTTTCTGTTCTATAAGTTATTATAAATGAATTCCTATTTTAAAACCCACAATTTTTTCCCTATTTTTTTTTTACACAGGTTTTTTTCTGAACATTTATTTTTCATTTTTTCTTGGGCTAAATGCTCAAGAATGCAATTGCTAGGTGATATGGTAGTTGTACCCTTATTTTTAAAAGAAACTGCAAAAATATTTTTCACAAAGGTTGTGCTGTTTTACACTCTGAGAAGCAGACTATGAGGAAAACAATTTCTCTACATCTTCACCAGGATTTGATGTCATAATTTTCATGTTAGTTTTTCTAATAGGTGTATAGTCATAATATATTGTGTTCTTAATCCACAATTTCCTAATGGCTAACGATGATGAATCTTTTCGTATGCTCATTTGCCATCTTGATATTTTTGGTGAAATATCTGCTTATGTAATTTGCCCATTTTCTTTCTTCCTCTTTTTCCCCCTAGTTTGAGTCCCTCATATATTCTAGTTATTAGATTTTCCTGTTTTCTATTTGAAGACATTTTCTTTCAGTCCGTAGCTTTCTACCTGTCTAAAGCTTAACGCTTCCTCTTAAAGGGTCTTCCATAGAGCAAGACACAATTCTCATGTGACTTGATTTATCAAATTTTCATTTTATTGACCATGTTTTTGATATAACAATTACAGATTGTTTTTGTTTAGTGTTAATCCTCAAAGATTGTCTCCTCTTATTTTCTTCTAAAAGATAAAGCTTTATCTCTTTTTCTCCCATTTCATGTCTAAATCTGTAATACATTTTGAGTTATATAGTGTGTAATGTATAAAGTTTAGGTCATTTTTTTTGCTTGCAAATTAAATTGATCAAGCACTATTTATTGAAAAAGTATTTTTTTTCCCATTTGATTACTTTTACATTGTTGCCAAATCAGTGGATATATTTGTATGAGTCTGTTTCTGGGTACTCTATTCAATTCCATTGATCTATGTTGCCATCTCTCTGCCAACACCATGCTGTTTTGATTACTGTTGCTATATAATAAAAAGCCTCAGCACCAAGTACACTGGTTGCTCCCACTTTATCCTTCATTTCCGATTATTTTTTCCATTCTAGTACATTTACCTTTCCATACAAATTTTATAATAATCTTGTCTTCCTCCCAAAATATATCTATAAGAGTTTGGTTGGAATTATGCCAAACCTCTATGTGGAATTAAAGAGCTGAAATCTTTACTAGTTTGCGTTTTCTAGTTTATAAACACATAATGTCTCCCAATCTCTCATTTAATTTCTTAAATCAATGTTTTATAGTTTTTTGGAATTGAAGTTTTGTACATGCTTTGCTAGTTTTATGTCCAAGTATTTATCTCATTTTGTGAGTAGTTGTAAATTGTATTTTCTTTTAATTTTAGTATCCACATATTCAATGCTAGTATAGAGATATGTAAGTGATTTTGTGTGTTTATTTGTATCCTGAGAATTTGCTGAAGGCATTTTCTGTTCTGGGAACATTTTAAAAATTCCTTTGAATTTTTTACTTAGAAAATCATGTCTTTTGTAAATAGTGATACTTTTATTTATTCCTTTGTAGTCTGTGTACCCTTTTAATATTTTTATTGCTTTATTGTGTTAGTTAGAATTCCTACCATTATATTGCAGAGGAGCAGTAAGAGTGGACATTCTTGCCATATTCCAAAATTTAGAAGAAAAGTATTTAGTTTTTCATAATTTAATATTTTAGCTCTAGGATTCTTGTATATTTTCTCAATCAAGTTTGAGAATTTCTCTACGATCTGGTTTCCTGAAAGTTTTAAAAATTATTAATAGATGTTGAATTATGTCAGATGACACTTCTTTGTAGATTAATGTGATCATGTGATTTTTCTTCTTTAACTTATTAATATGTTTGTTCATTGAGATTGATTTTCAAATATTAAACCAACCTGGAATTCCTAGAATAAATTCTAGTTGATTATATCAGGTATATGAGTGTATGTACAATTGTACATATATTGACTGTATATCATTTACATATTATATTTATATGTTTTATGGATACTATTGTGAAGAGTTGATCATTATTTTTCTTTAAGCATTTGGTAGAATTCACTGGTGAAATAATTTAGGACTGGAAATTTCTTTTATGGAAGTTTTAAATCAGCAATTTAATTTCCTAGTAGTCATAGGCTACTCAAGTTATCTTATGTTGAGTAAAGGTGTGTGTGTGTGTGTGTGTGTGTGTGTGTGTGTGTGTGTGTGTGTGGTGTGTTGGGGGAATCTGTGTGCTATGATTTGTTAAGTGAGTTTTTAACCTAGGTTCTGTGTAGTCAGGTATGATATTGCAACAGATATTTGGACAGGGATGGAGAAAAGATTGAGCTGTTATTCACAGATCCCAGAGAGAAGAGGACCACATACTCATGGGTGCTAGCAGAGAGGGAGGAACAGAGCCATCCTGGATGTATCTTCTCAACGATAGGGAACAGCAAGAGAGGAGAAACTGAGGGCCAAGCCTGTAACATGGTCCTGGCCCTACCTATGTGGGTTTCCCACAGCAATGTTGCATTGGTTAACTTGAAGAGAGCACAAAGCTAAGTGGGGAAGCTCAGGGTTAATTATTGAGTTCACCAAAATGAAATCAGCAGTAGATGGTCAAGAAGATCAGTATATGAGGTTTTATTTAGGAAAACAGGAGCAGACTGCCTCAAAATATGTAAGTCAAGGAAGACGATCCTAGGAGAGGATAACAAGATAGATGTCATGTCAGAATTAATATAAACGGGAGTTTTGACACTATGACTTTGGGTATGTTTCAAGATACTAATCCATTTCATTGAAATCAACAAGTTTATGTGCCTAGATGTCGCAGTCTGGCTGGGCACATGACACAGCCTTGTAGGTTCAAAACAGGAACTCCTTTATTCTCCACACTCCCACAAACGCCATGCAGGCAGCCTTCTCCACACACCAACAGAAAACTTCCCCAACCAAAGCGAACTTCCCAAGAATCCCGCTAGAACTCCAAAGTAGCAGGCCAAGGTGGACCGCAGGGGTCTAATATACAATTGAATACACAGCTTAACATAACCACCATCATCTCAATGGCTTGCTGGCGTCACCTCTCAACCACTCCATTCTGGCAAAAATGCCATGCCTCATCCCAACTAGGCTGTGGCCCTCAACACCTAGAGTTTCTTTTGCATTATTTTCCTTTTATTCTTTGGTTGTCTGAATGATCATCCTGTGTTTAATCCTGATATATGCTTCCTTTCACCATTTTTCTTTGTTGAGCTAGAGGTTTGTCAATTTTTTGGATCTTTCTAAAAGTATCAGTCCTTAGTTTTATTGAATTTATCCACTGCTTTTCCTTTCTTAATTTATATTCTTTTCTAATTTCTTTTCTTGATTTGGATTTTTTTTTTTTTTTGCTTTTATTCCAGTTTCTTGAGGTGGGTGCTTAAATTATTGATTAAAGACATTTCCTTCCAAAGAATTTAGTGCTATAACTTTCCTAATCAGTACTGTTTTAATTGTGTTCAACAGATTCTGATTATTTTTTTTCCTTTTTTTGTATTCAATTCAATGTAGTTTTTGTTTTCCCTTGATACTTCCTCTTTATTCCATGGGTTTATTATTGAGAAGTATGTTTTTTAGTTTCCATGTGTTTGCATACTGTCATGGTTTGTTGCTGTTGTAGATTTCTAGTTTGATTCCCTTGTGATCCAAGAAGCTACCTATATGGCTTCAATTATTTTGCATTTATTGATGTTTGCTTTACACTGTTTGTGATGTTTTAGAGTATGGTCTATGTTTGTATATGCTCTATGGAAAATTGAGAATACTGTGTATTTTGCTGTCATTGAGTGGAAAGATCTATAAATGCCGATTGAATCCTAATGTCTGCTGGAGGTGTTGATTTCTTCTATATCCTGACTGATTTCTGTCTAATTGTTATGTCAATTGTTGAGAAAGGGGAATTGTAGTCTTCAATTCTAATTGTGGATTTATTTCTCCTTTTAGTTCTATCTGGTTTTGCTTTTAAAATTTCCAACTTGTTTCTTCTCTGTATCTTCTATTGCTTTGCTCAGATTTTCGATTTCTTATTTTTATAATTACCTGTTCATAATTGCTCCTCAAAACATTTTTTTTTTTGCAATGGTTGCTATAAAATATGAGGTAATTCTAATCTCTGCTATGTTGGTGTTGGAATCTAATCATTCATTTAATCTGAGAACTTAGACTTATTGGTATTAAAATTGAAACCTGGGAATTTGGGGTGTTATTAGACTTTTGGTAGTATTTAAACCTTCTGACTCCCTGTGAAACCACTCTGTTGGGAAAGGAAGGTCTCAGTTTACTACTGCCAGCTGGGGAGAGAAATCCAGGTTCCCTATTTTCTTGCTATTAGAATTCAATTTGGGGATCTTTATTTAAGCTGGATAGGGGTGAGAGTCAAGATTTTCACCCATTCTCCAGTGAGACTCCTAGATGCAGAAACTGCTCTCATCTTGGCCTCCTTCTGACAGGGGCTGTGGGAGTGGTGTGGTGAGTGATTTTTCTTATAGCTGGGTGGTAGTGAGAGCCTTGACTTTCCACTTGACATCCTAAGAAATCACTCCACTGAACAATGTTGAGGAATACCCCAGGACTGCTGGGTGGTGATAGAAATCCAGGACCCAACATTGTCACTCCTGGCATCTCAATGGGAACTGGTGACTCATTAAAAATGTATACATTTGGTATAAAATTACTGTCTCCATATCTTCATCTGACACCATGCTAGTGGAGAGGAGAAGTGACCCCCAGGAATCTCATTGGAGGACGGGTGACAGCTCTCAGAGAACATAAGTTTAGGCTTCTCATTTGGACTTTGCTGTATCCAAATGTAGGTCTGGTCACAATTTTTTCCATTGAGTTTGACATCAGTAGAATGGTCAATGCTTCACGGTTTTCTATCTTGCTGTGCTGGGCTTGCAAACTAGAGAGGCAAGGCTCTCCCACCTCTAGCTCCTTACATTTTAGATTTTGAACTGATTGGTATATTCAAGTTGCTGGCTTCTTTACTCCAAATCTGGGTTCTATAAAGCCAAAATAAAACCCAGAGAGCTTACCATGATATTGCTCTTTTTTAAAAAGTTTTTTTTTTTTTTTTGGTAGTTGTAGATGGATAGCATGCCTTTATTTATTTATTTATAATGTGGTGCTAAGCATTGAACCCCATGCTTCATATGTGCTAGGCAAGTGCTCTACCACTGAGCTCTGGTCCTAGCCCCACACTGTATTATTCTTTTAGGTTCCCAGATCCCAAGCCAGTCTAATTCTTCTGTCTTTCAGAATAGCTATTATATTTGTTTCAGCTATACAGTGATAAGATTAGGAAAAAATATGCCCCCATCTTCCAAGAAGGGCATCCTCCCTGTTTATGTTTAAATAATAAACATCTGTCCTTTCTTATAGAGAGCTCTATTGTTTCAAGGTCACAGGATTTTCCAATAAATACAATAAATTGGGGTTGGTAATAGATGTTGACTTGTGCATATTCCTCAGAAAGCCTGCTGATCTCAAAGCCTGACAGGTGATTTAGGGGGTCTTTCTAAATGAGTACAGAAAGTGAAACAGCTCACGTTAGTGTGCTCCTAAAGATAAGTTTTACTGTGTTGGATTATATTTTGGGAAAGTGACATAGACTAGTTGATCTGACATTTGACGTTTTCTACAGGAACCTATCCCAGTCTACAAAAAAACACAAGTATACAAATATATTCGGAGGGCAGGGCCAGTCTCTTTTTCTTTCTGTGAATATCTGCATCCTCTCCTACCATGATGGTCACTGAACAGCTGGTACTTAATGTATGTCATATTGCCTTAGATAAAATTTCCCTGTTAGATAATTTAATTCACTCAAGTTTAATTTGAGTAAATGGGGCTCTCTATTTTTGTTCGACGTATCTTTCTTTTCTTGCTTTGTTTTCACCCTGGAATCCTCAGTGTGTACTTTAATAAAAATTTGGGGTAGATTATATTCTTCTTTGTATTTTATGAATTGGCAGTTGTTTTTAATAAAAAAGAATATGAAAATAGTATTAAAAACAAATGACAACCTGCCACTCAAATATGAGCCTCATATTTTGAATCAAGCTGTTGATTTAAAGCCATCTGTACGAAACATAAAAATAGTTTAATGATACCCACACTGATTCACCAGCAAACACTGAATTAATCAACTGTCAGCAACATGTAAATCTGCTAATGAGAGGAATTCTTTAGCTTGAGTGCTTCTATGCTAAAAGGATGTTCTTATTTATGGCTCTAGACCCCAGAGAAAGATCATAACTTCAGAGCTCTAACATAACCCACTCTAAAATGCACAGGACTTGTTTTCTTGAAGGTGGTTCAGTACCCTGAAGTAAACTCAAATATCTCAATTATGTTGCTCATTAGGTAATTTTTTCTGAATGTATTAGATGTACACTAGTTACACAAACTATATTTTTTAAAAACCAAAACAACTTGTTTTGGGGGGGGGTGTACTGGGGATTGAACTCAGGGGCACTTGACCACTGAGTCACATCCCCAGCCCTATTTTGTGTTTTATATAGAGACAGGGTCTCACTGAGTTGCTTAGTGCCTTGCTTTTGCTGAGGCTGGCTTTGAACTAGAGATGCTCCTATCTCAGCCTCCCGAGCCACTGGGATTTCAGGTATGTGCCACCATGTCCGGCTAACACAACTCTTAACAGAAAAAATATTTTGCTTTTTATCACCATAAAAAATGCATATTGTACATTTTAGAAAATTCTTATTTACACCTTTTGTTTTAATGAAGCTGGTAATAGTACAGAAAAAATTTAATACCATATTTCCTAATTTCTTAAAAAAAATTAATCTGTATTTCTTAATTAATTTCTTAATCCACGGAATTCATTTGTTGCTACATCATCTTCATGTACATTTTGATTATGACAAATTTTAAGAATATGAGAAAAATAAGTGATGATGTAACAAAAATGATCAAGATATAGAATTAAAACATATTAATATGTTTATAAGATTTGCTTCAGATCAAAATTAAATTATTTTTGAAAAGAAATTAAAAGCTACCCCTTATGAAACTCTAGTTTGGGGCAATATAACCTATACAAAGAGTACACAAAATAAAAGTATAAAGTTTAATAAATTATTGTAAACTGGATATTTTTTTAAATAGAGTATTTTGAAGAACAGGAATCTTAATTTTGATGTAGTATAATTTACCATTATTTTTCTTTTGTCATGTCTTTGAGACTTAAGCAATCTTTTCTCTATTCAAAGTCACAAAAATTATTTTCCTATGTTTTCTTTCAGAAGTTTAAAAATTTTACCCTTTTAAATATTTTATGTTTTGACATTTGATCACAGTTAATTTTATGTCCACAGTTAATTTTATGTCCATCCTGAGGTTAATAGTCATTTATTCCCACATGAATATGTACTTGCCATAGTACTATTTGTTCAATGTTTTCCCCCCAATGAATTACCTTTTTCAAAACTCAAATTACTCTCTCTTTAGGTTTATTCCTGAATTCTTAACATTAACATTGATGTCTGGTTATTTTCCCAATACTTCATTGTTTCAACCACTTATATAACATAGGCAAATTTTAACATATTAGGCTTCAGTTTTCATTCAGTTTCAATTTGTGACTTCTTATTTGCATCGTGTTTAGATAGTTGTATTTTCCTTAATTTCCAGTTATTAGGAGCCTTTTCAGGGAGTTCTTTATAATTTCTTTCTAATTTAACTATAGCCAGAAAATATTCCCTGAATAATTTAAATTATTTTTTAAAATTAATTGACTCATTTTAGATCTTATCATTTGGTCTACCTTGATGAATGTTTCACATAAAATTGAAAAGAATGTGTACTCTGCTTTTCTTGAGCAAGCCTTGTAAATATCAGTTATATGTTCCAGAGTCTTCCATTTCTATATTGATTTTCTGACTGCTTCCAAAAACTACTAAGAGAGGACTGTTGAAATCTTCATCTACCATTGTGGAAATGTCCATTTCTCTTTTTAGTCAAATAAGCTTCATCTATTTTAAAGCTCTATTTTTGAGATTTAAATGAGCATTTAGGAATTTTAGGTCTTCTGGACTCCCTTCTTATTGTGAAATGACTTTTATTCCTAATGATAACTCTTGTTCTGTCATCTGGATATTAGCATTACAGCTTTAGCTTTCTTATGATTAGAATGTGCATAGTATTTATTTTTCTGATCATTTACTTTTAGTCTATCTAAATCTTTATATTTAAAGGAATTTCATATACATAGCATATTATTGATTCTTGATTTTTTAGTCAGTCCAAAATATGAGATTGAAGTTTGATCATTCATATTAAATAAAAACTTTCATGTTACCATTTCTTTTCTACTTTTCTTTTATAAATGCATTACATTTCCTTTTTCTCTCTATGCTTTCATTTTATTATTTGTACGGTTTCATTTTAGTATTTAAAATGGGTACCTTTGCTTTGCAATTATCTTCAAATACCATTGTAACACCCACATATTGTCTAAGAACCTTATAGTATTAGTGCTTTATAGTTACACATAATAGGTGGGTTCAATTTGCTGCCTTCATGCTCTTTGTGCTATTATTATCATTTATTTTCCTTTTATGTTTTAATCCATTTGACACATTGCATGATTGTGTATGTGTGTGTGTGTGTGTGTGTGTGTGTGTGTGTTGGTGGTGGGGGTACTGGGGATCCAACCCAGCAACACTCTATCAAAGAGCTACACCCTATCACTGAGCTATACCCTCAGTACTTTTTCTTGTATTTTGAGACAGACTTACACTAAATTGCCAAGGCTGGCCTCAAACTTGCCATCTTCCTGCCTCAGCCTCCTGAGTTGTTGGGATTACAAGTGTGCTCCATTTTGCCTGGCTGACATTGTTATGCTGAACCTATTAAGTTATTATCTTTTAAAGAGTTTTTATTATATTGATATATCTTCTCATTTATTTACTATTTCTGTTTTTCTTCTTGAGTAAGGTTTCCTACTGGTATTGTTTCCCTTCTTGCTGGTGAATGTCTTTTAACATGTCTCATAATATAAACATGGGGAATATGTCTTGGCTTCTTCTCACCTCAGAAGGTCAGTGTTACCTTTGTTGAAGAATGTGTGTGTGTGTGTGTGTGTGTGTGTGTGTGTGTGTTTCTCTTTCAGCATCTTTTTTGTGTCATTCCATCAAACCATGGCTTTCATGATTCTGATGCAAAACTGTTTCAGTTCTTTCTTTGTTTCTCAGCACAAGTTGTATCTCTATTCTCTTCTAATATTTCCTCCATTAGTGCTTAGCCTTTTGTATTTGATGTGTGCTGTGTGTGTGTGTTTGTTATGATTATTCTGGTTGGAATTTGTCAAACTTCTTAACCTGTTATGTTAGAGTTTCTATCAAACTTGAAAAGGTTTTGTTATTTTTTTTTCAAGTAATTGTTCTGTAACTTTTATTCCTCTTATACTAGGGTTCTAATTACATACATTGGACTGCTTATTTCATCCCTATACTCTCTGAAGCTCTGAAGCCCTGCTTAATTATTTTCCACTCTTCATTTTTTGCCCTTGGTCTTCATTTTAAGAAGTTTGTGTTGCTAAGGCTTCAAATACACTGTTATTTTCTTCTGAGTTATCTACTCTCTGCTTCATTTTCATCCAGTAAAATCTGACTTCAGAAATTGGATTTTTTTTACCTCTAGAAATGTATCTAGTTCTCTTTCATGTCTTTCATTTTTAATTATATTCATGTTTTCCTTTCAACTTTTGGGCACAGTGCACATGTTCATGATAACATGTCTAATGTTGTTGTCTGCAAATTTCCTTTTTTCTTTTATTTCTGGATCCTCTATTTTTTTCCTCATTATGTGCCAGATTTTCTTGCTATATTTTAAACCCTATAATGTTTGATTCAATGCCAATCATTGTAAATTTTATGCTTATTAGTGCTGCACTTGTAAAAATTTCTTTAAAGAATGTTAGACATTGATCTGGAGGGCAGTAAATCAGTTTGTAAATCAGTTTGATCTTTGCAAGGTTTGTTCTGAAGCTATTTTGGTGGAGGCATTTTTAATAAGGAATAATATTTATGTTAAAAGTTATTTTGAAAACTAGATGTCATTAATCTACATTGTGAAGCTAGAAGTCTGTCTCTTTCTTGGTTTATTTAAAAGGTAGAATTAGTTACCAGGTGTGGTGGCACATGCTTGTCATCCCAGCTACTTGGTAGCCTGAGGCAGTAGGATTGCAAGTTCAAGGCCAGCGTGTCCAATTTAGTGAGACCTGCTGATAATAATAATAAGGGACTAGGGATGTAACTCACTGGTAGAACTCCCTTGAGTAAATAAAACAAAATAAATGTAGAAATGTTTTCACTGAGTGGTTAGAAACAGTTTTCCCATGATGTAAATGGTAAGGTTTTGTTTCAATGCATTTTTTGAAAATAGGTATATATTTAATTGTCAATGGACCTTTATTTTATTTATTTACTTATATGTAGTGCTGAGAATCAAACCCAGTGTCTCACATATTGAGGCAAGCGCTCTACCACTGGGCCACAAACCCAGCCCATCAATGTATTTCCTTATAAGTTAAAAGTACTTGAATTTTTTATTTAGGATCTTTTATAAGGTCTATAAAATTCTATTTCATTACCACTGCCATTAGTAATTTCTTTCTCACTGTTTTTCTGCTCTTCTTTGTGACTTCAATTAATATATTAGATCTGTCTTTAGAAAAAAAAAATCCATATTACAAGAAGCTTTGCTTTCCCGTTGATTTACTTCCTAGAGTCTTTAGACCTATATTCCAGATTCTTCTTCAGTTACATAACAATGGACTTTCTGGGTCTCAGCCTAGTATATATTTAACTTCTTATGAAACCACCAAATGGTCATTTAAATTCTTTGTGCATGTTGTCTTCCCATTAGCTGTGAATTAAAATGTCCCTGGCATCAAATCCTTGCCAACATTTGATATCATCCGTCTCTTTACTATATTTATTCTGGTAGTATCTTGTACAATTACACTGCATTTTTAATTTACATTACAGTAATAACTTATAACTTTCATATTACGTAGGGCCATACTTATGTTTCTAAAGTAATTTATTAGATTGATTCTATTTTTATTATTAAATTAAAAATGATTCTTCATATATAATAGAAAGGAATATTATATTGGACTATGAATTACCAATTTTTCTCTACTTATGAGACCAGATTTCATACTTTCTTAAAAATATTCTTGAATAGGAGAAAATTTTAATTTTAATGAAATCTAACTAATCTTTCTAAAATAGTTGTGACTTTCTTATTCTAAGAAATCTTTGACAAAAGTCACAGAATAGTTCCTGGAACTTTTCAAGATACTTCAAAATTTAGATTTTACTTTCAGGTCTCTAGGTCATACAATATTAATTTTATGCATGAGATAAATTCATTTTGTGAGTTGAAGTTCACTCACAATCGTTACTCTCTCTCTTCCATATAGACATCAACTGCTGTAACACCATTCTCTTAAATTAAACCAACATGTGGATCAAAAATCAAGTGCACAAACATGTTTGGTTCCATTTCTGTACACTCCTTTTTATTCCATTGATAGACTTTTCTATTTTTTTGTCAATATCACATATTTTTGGTGTAACCTTATAATAATTTTTGAAATTGGATGGTATAATCATGTTTATTTTTTATTTCAGATCTTGTTACTCTTTTAGGTTTTTTGTACTATCAAAAGTTTTTGGAATTCTCTTCAATTTCTTCAGAACAACCCAAATGAATTCTTAGCTATATTGCATTAACTCTCCAGTAGAATTAAGAAAGCAAGAACAACTTATAATTTTTGAGTCTCCCAATCTATAAGCCCTCTTTTTAGGTCTTTAAAACTGTATTTTGTAAGACCTAACACATATTTAGATATACTACGCTATTTCTGATGCTATAACAAAATACCTGAGATTGGGCGATTTATAAAGAAAAGGGCTTGTGATTTTTTTATATCATGGTGGGGGAAAAAAGCAGAAGGAAAAGTGATAATTGTTTTGTCTGGAAAATGAGGGGTTGAGTAGCTGTATCACAACATGCTTTCACAAGGACTAATTCAGGTTTTAGTCTATTTATGAGGGCACTGGTTCTTTGAACCAAACAACTTCCCTGAGGCCCTCTCCAATATTGCTGCATTGAGGAGTTAAGTTTCCAAACCATGAAATTTTGGGGAACACAATCAAACTATAGCATTAGGCTTCACCTTATTCCCCAAAGCTATTTTTTTTTTTTTCAGTTTTCACTGTCCATAATCGGAACTCTTTTTAGCTCAATTTATTTCTGAATATCTGATGTCTTCTATGGTATTTTAAACTTTATTGAGTTATTGTTTTATTTCTATATATAAGTATAAAAACTTACATTTGTATGTTAACTTTGAATCCTGCAATCTTATTAAATTCACTGATTATTTCCAGTAATTAGGTAGCAGTTTTGGACTTTCTGTATTCACAACCCAATCCTCTTATTATCTATTTTGATGTCTGTAGATCTGCAGTTTTAGTCACATTTTCATTCTTGAAGGTGATAATTAGTATTCTCTCTTTTTACTTGATTTCTCTTTTTTCCAGACATTTCAACTCTAAAAATATTTTCAGAGTCAATGTTCATCTTTTTGAAATCCCTGTTTCTTTCTCTCTCATGAGATTTTGCTCTTTTATTTATGTTACTTTCATTTTCAATATTCCTTTCTGTATTTTTGACCTTCCGTTAAAGATTATTTTCCCTTTCCATAATCAACAACACAGTTAATCAGCATAGGTTGCTAATTTCCTCCTCCTTTCTGCCTTATAAATTTTGTCCTTATGTTTGTTTTCCTCAAGCTTTTAATGATTTTCTACTATGTTGTGTTAAGGTATGGATTTTTTCCCCCATGTATCTGGATTTGGATTTGCTGGGATTTTTTGGATAGGGTGATTGTTGTCATTCATGAAGAATGTGGTATAGTCACAGTCATTTAAACTATTATCTCTTCTCTTTCTCATATTCCAGAACTCCAGTTAAGTATTTACTAGTCACTCCAGCCCCCACCAAGGTATTCTTTGTATTTCTTATCCGTATTCTGTATTTTCTTTCCATTCCTCTTATATTCAGCCCAGAGAGCTACCTTTTAATTTAGGTCAACAAAATATTTTTCTTAATACTAAGGCTCAACTTTAACTGGACACATGGAGATAATTTATTGTTTTAACCTAGAAGTTGGCAAACTTTTTCTTAAGGAGCAGAATAGAGAACATTTTGTAGATACTTACATTTTCATTGAAGATGTAAAGATTTGAAAACAGAAACACTATTCTTAGCTTGCATATCCTACAAAAACATATTGGCTGGATTTAGCTCAGAAACCATCATTTCTTAGCTCCTGATTTAACTCATATTTTGAGTTCTTAATTTTATTGTTTACTATTTTGTTCTAAAAAATTCTATTTAGTTCTTGTTTAAAGAAATTTCTAATTCTTGTTTCTTCCTAAACTTTTCAACGTTGGCTCTCATTTCCTTGAACAAGATGAGCTTTGTATTTTAAAAGCCTGTCTCATAATGTTGATAAATTGACTCAGTTTGAATTATTTGTTGTTTCTTTCTCACAATGGCTTGTCTCCATGTGTGTGCAGATAAACCCAAATTTTTAGCGGATGTTACTTTGAAAAAAATATTTGCAGAAATAATTTGAGCTCTCTGATAATTATATCTTCCTCCAGAGAAAGTGTTTCTGCCGGGTGTCCAGATACACCAGCAACCTGGGTCTACCTGATGAATTTTAAGCGTATATATCTAACATCATGTATAAAACCTAAAACTGAACTCCATAGCTCTGCTAATGCATTCTCCGTCCTAGAATTCAGCTTACTGAAGGCCATGTCTACCAGGGTTCCTAACCTTGGCAATCCCTGTCATTAGCTGCACACCTTATCAGAGTGCAGCTCATCCTCTGTCATGTCTCCCTGTTGGCAAAGGCTCCCAGAGTAAAAGCAGCCGTGGTCATGGTCTCAGCTCCCTCATTTCCCATCATTTGCTTAAATTTTGTCATCCCAGAGCTTGCTCGAGTCATTCCTTCATCTTGGTAGCTGTGTGATGATTGGTAAAGTTAGTGGATGTCTTCCATAAAAGATCACTTTCACTCTGGGGTGTAGCTCAGTGGTGAGTACCTGTGTAGCATGTGGAAGGTCCCGGGGTTTATCCACAGTAATAAATTAAATAAATAAATCAAATCTTATCCTAGACAAATATAATTTTTTTTTAATTCTCCCCAATCATTTTCTTGCTTCCTAGATCAGAGCCAAGTTATGTGTACTTCCCTTCCATTCCTATTTTTATATTCTTTGACCATTCATTTAGGCTACATACATAACATTTTTTAATTGTGTTTTTGAATTTATATACATATTATAAAGCTCTACTTATCCTTTTATAGAATTGTTGTTTTACCTGCCTTATGTGTTTTAACACAAATTGATATAAATATATTTAATGATTTGTTGAAAATTTGTTTAATTCTTTATTATGTGATTAAATTAAACACATTATAAAGAGATGGTTCTTGGCTCCTTGAGGTAAATACCCTGTCTTTTAGTCTTTGTGGGAGTGTAGGAACCCAACTCCTTTGGGCACAATGATTAGCAAATAAATGCCTAATCACAGATGCACTGAACATACCCCATTGGTCATCCTCCGTCTTCTGACTTTGACCATTAGTTTGTCACTGGATCACCCAGTGCTTAAAAAGTCTCTCACTTTTCATTTCAGTTGAATTTAGTGTCTCTCTTTACTGCAATAGTCTTGACTAAAGTCCTCTTTGTTTAACTTTGTGCAGTGCATTTTTTACTTTGAAACTAACAATGACTATTAATAGCTAATCATCATAATAACCTCTTTCTAATTCATGCTTTTTTACCCTATTAGCCAAAGACTTTCAAAAATAGATATGTGGTACTTTTAAAAGTTTTCTTCTATTGGAAAATCTTTTAATAAATATTCAGTACCCTCATAATGAAATTTAAAGTCCTTGGCATGATAAATAAAATATTTCAAAACACACATGCACATATACATACACACTTCTTGAAATTAAAGATGATGTTTTAGCATCATGTTGCATTTGATAATATAAGTTATATGTTTGTACCATAATTTACAGTTGAGTTTCTATGTTTAAGTGGAGGAATTTATGATGGAGATGGTGAGCAACATTGGCTTATGTAGGATGGATCACATGAGGTAGAAAAAGAGATGGAAACAAAGAGAGAAGGGAAATAAAACTTGTTAGGTTATAGATCTATCACCTAGACCAAGTCCAGCTTTTGCAACCCTGAAGCCAACATTTCTCCATGGAATCTTATAGTTTGTAGGGCCAGCCTTCTCTCTCTCATGTTAAAGAAATAAGTTCATACTCTTAATGTTTCTAATATCACTTTAGAAGAATGAGGACAAGAGTATTTGCCCCAGTGTTTGGGATAGGTAAGCCACCTGAAAATGATTCAAAACTAAATTTTGAAGTAAGGGTAAAAATAGTTAAAAATGCAAGAAATGGAACCAGTGATCGTTCTCTCATTTCTGGGATTTTTGATTATTATTTTCTTTTTTCAAAATATAGTAGAAACACAGAAATAATAGCATATATAACCTTTGAATATATTTTATAGTGGAAAATATATAAAAATAAAGATATGTGCAGAGTATATGCATGAAAGTTTTAAGAATACACATAATAAACCTTTTGTATATATCAGGAATGTGTCTCTTTTAACTGCATTATGGCATTAAGCATATCTTTGAGAAAGAATCTTTGTTTGAGACATGAAGATCAATGAAACAGAATAGAAAAAACAGAGACACACCCACCTAAATACAGTTATCTCATCCTAGACAAAGGCACCATAAACATAAATTGGACAAAAGATAGCCTTTCAACAAATGGTGCTGAGAAAACTGGAAATCCATATGCAATAGAATAAAATTAAATCCCTATATCTCACCCTGTACAAAACTCAACTCTAAGTAAACCAAGGATGTAGGCATTAGATCAGCGAATCTGAATTTACTAGAAGAAAAGTAGACCTAACTTTCCAACATGTCATCTTAGAAACCAACTTCCTCAATAAGACTCCTAAAGTGCAATAAGTAAAATCAAAAATCAATAAATGGGATGGTATCAAACTGAAAAGCTTCACAGCAAAGGAAAAAGTCAAGAATGTGAACAGAAATCCTACAGAATGGAAAAATCTTTACTCTCTGTTCTTCAGATAAGACATTAATTTCCAAGCTATACAAGGAACTCAAAAAACTTGACACCAGAAAAATAAATAATCTAATCAATAAATGGGCAAAAGAACTGAACAGACACCACACAGAAGAAGAAATACAAATGGTCAAAAATTATAGGAAAATGTTCAAAATCTCTAGCAATTAGAGAAGTGCAAATTAAAACTACACTGAGATTCCATCTCACTCCAATCAGAATGGCAATTATAAAGAATACAAATAACAATACATGTTGGCGAGATTATGGGGAGAAAGGTACTCTCATACATTGTTCGTAGGACTGCAAATTGTTGCAATCACTATGGAAAGCAGTGTGGAGATTTCTTAGAAAACTTGGAATGGAAACACCATTTGAAACTGTTATCCCACTCTTTGGCCTACACGCAAAAGATTTTAAAATAGCATACTACAGTGACACAGCCACATCAATGATTATAGCAGCTCAACTCACAATAGCCAATCTAGGTGTCTTTCGATGGATGAATAGATCAATAAAATGTGGTATATATACACAATGGAATATTACTCAGCTATAAAGAAGAATAAAATAATGGCATTTGCTGGTACATGCTAAGTGAAATCATCCAATCCCAAGAAACCAAAGGCCTAATGTTTTCTCTGATTTTTGGATGCTAACCCAAAACTAGGGAGGTTGGGGAGGGGAATAATAGGAATCTGTTGGATTAGACTAAAGGAAACAAAGGAAAGGGAGGGAGGAGGGAAATAGGAAAGGCAGTTGAATTAATTGGACATAACTTTCCTAGCTTTGTATTTGAATACACAAGCAGAGTAATTCCCCATCTCATACAACCACAAGAGTGGGATCCTAAATAGAATAAGTTAGACTCTATATATGCATAATTTGCCAAAATACATTCTACTGTTCATGTATAACTAAAAAGAATAATATTTTTAAAAATGTCTGTTTGATGATTGTACAGAAGTTAGGCTCCTGGAACTTCTTCTAGGCCCTTTTAGTAATTTCCTACCCACTGACCCTTGTCCCACTGACTACCTATAAATCCCCACTTGCCCATGTAGTAGTTGAGGAGCCCGATCTTTGGGTGGTCCTTACACCTGTTGTAACAGTCTCAAACAAAGTTCGTCTTTACCATGCTTCAACAAGTACCAGGGAATAATTTTCTTCTTTTTCTTCAATATCCTCAGGGAAGAAATTTGTGTGTTCTTGGTATTGTAGCTGTTATTGTCATAGAATATTTAGGGATCTAAAAACTTACCAAAATAATCCTTGATTTTCAAAGAAGTCTATGTTCTTATACAGTAAAACTTGAATCTTATCCAAGAATAAGACTGACTGGAAGAATCAGACCAGAAGAAAACACAGTGGGGCTGCCGAACGTGGATGAGCCTGTAAAATAAGCCTGAAGACTGAGCACGTGGGACTGCAGGTAGGATGGAGGCTTTGTTCCACTATGTTAGTTTCCTAGAGGTCTTATAACAAAGTACCACAAAGTGCATGATTTAAAAACCACAGAAGGGTATTGAAGAGTATTCTCTCCCAGTGCTGAAGTCTGGAAGCCTGACACCATGTTGTCAGCAAGGCTGGTTCCATTTGAGAGCTGAGGGAGAATCTGTTCCTGCCTCTCTCCTAGCTCGTGATGACAGCTGGCGATCCTTAATGTCCTTTGCTTATAGATCCCCTCTCCAGTCTCTGCCTCTGTCTTAGGATGGCACTCTCCCTGTTTCTGCACATTGTCATCTTACTACCGAGAAGTGCTCTTCTCTAAAGTTTCATATGGACTGAAGGACCATCCTACTCCAGAATGAACTCAACTACATCCGTGATCCTGTTTACAAAGCAGATCACTTTTTAATTTACTGGGGGCTTAGAATCTAAATGGGTCTGTTTTGAAAGAACCCAATCACAATTCTATCCACAAAATATCCTCTTTCCAATAATTAAATGTACTACAGAAAAAGAACAACAATATGAGAGGAAAGTTTCCCTTAGATTCATGGGGCACTGAACTTTCTAGCAGAAGACTTTCTCTACTGGTCTTGATTAGACAAAATCAATGTAGTTAGTGGTCCTGATAAAGCCTCATTTGTGGTATTAATGCTTTCCATAAAAATGAAAGATGATGGAGAATTATCCATATAAACAACCTGTCCAGAAGAATGATAGCAGTAAGTGAAACTCAGAGAGACCTGGAAGAAAGTATTCAGGAAAGGGTCATGGTACACCTGGTATTTATAGTCTTCACTCAAAATGCTAGTTCTTTAATGTAGAACCTGTTTCTATTTCTGCTTTTTAACTTTTCAAGTTTAGGTTATGTATTCTTCGCCTACTTTCTGAGTATCTCTGATGACTATCTTTAAATCTTGCTTTTCCTCTTTGCCTCTTTTTGTCCCTACAGGTCTGCCAGTGTGGAAAAAAACAAACATTGGCAAAAAAGCATTAGGTAAATGGATAACATTTTTATATGTAAAATATTCTTTTTGTTCTTGTTAATCATTCTTAAAAGATTAAAATACAAACTGAGGCACTTTTCCCCTGATACACAGGAGTGAATTTTTCTTGTCTGCACACGTCACCTGTGCTATGGCCAACTCCCTTTTCTTTATATCTTATCAACCTTTTTATCTTCATAATATGGAGCTCTGTTAGACTCAGGAGATCTTCTTTCCAACCTCTTATGCTTAGTTCTCAGGTTTTCTTATTCATTTTAAACATATAAGAAACCAAACAAAACTCTTAGCTGTAGCATCTGAGATTCCTTCTGTTTATGCTGTTTTCCCTCCTTCTAGTGAGAGGGATTACGTTTTCCCATGTTCTGTATACCACCACCACCACTTCCCATTTCTTTGGTTTATCTGTTTTTGGATTTCATAGTTTCCATATGTATGTGCATCGAGAAGTCTCAAGGATGCTGGGAAAGAACAGCCCTCTGTCCACCTCTCAGAGGACCACTCTTGCCATAGAGATATAGTCACCATGTTTTCGGATAAGTGGTATCTTTCATAATAAGCACCGGGAAAAGAAAGAAGAAAAAACATCATTTTACAAAATCATTTTTGTTCTTGCAGAACAGGCCATACTCTTTCCTGTGATTCTGTGTATACAGGTCACAAATGGATTTCACAATGGATTATTGGTAATCCATTGTCTTTCAGTTAGTAAACATAGCTCTTTCTTTCTAGCAATATGTTTATAAGTTCATATTTTCATGTTTGCATCCATTTTGCATATAAGGTAGGGGAAGATTGCATCAGGAATTACTAGCCGGTTACATTTTTCCCTTTATTATTACTTCCCACAAATAAAGATGCTTTAATTCTCTGGGAATGTAAAGTAAATAAATAGTGTTCTTGGTAGGAAAATAAAATTTCTCAAGAGAAATAATAAATTCAATTAAATGTACTTTCAAAACAGTAGTCCCAAGAAGATATTTAAATCAAGTATGTTGTAAATTATTTTTATGGGCATAGGCTTAAAAAGAAATATAAGTATGGTGAAAGATAAGACTTCAGAGAGCATAAGGAAAAGGGAGCTTGGAGTCATGCAGATCAAACATTTCAACAAAATAAGCTGCTTTACTAGAGAAGTCAGCTTTTGGGCAACACTTTCAAAATATTTTGAAAAAATTTAAGATGATTCACACAAATATTATAGTGACAGGAAAAAAGATGCTTTTAAATCTGAAAAAATGACTTTAATTTAGTCTTGATATACAGAGAAAAATAATTCAACAATCTCAAGTAAAAATTATATTCTAAAGCCACTGAACTGAAAGAAAAGAGTTGTATTTGTTTTTATGAATTATCAACATCATGCTCTCAATCTGGTTGGACAACTTAGAGTAAATTTATTCCTAATGACCCATGAATCATAAAAATCCCAACTGAAAGAGCCCAGAATTTTGATTTTGGGAGTTATCCGCCATTATAATTTGCCATTACAAAACAAGAGACAATTGATCTTAGTGTGGAAGATGATTTCAAATGTTCATGTATTGCTGCATCTTTTTAAGGATGTAGAAATTTACATGAAACATGACAAGGAGATTAGTGGAAAATATATAGCTTTCCATAGTCATAGTTATGATGTTAACAAAAAAGGAGTTTTTATTACTGGTACTTTTGATATGTCACTAAAGCAGGAATCCATAATCATACTTGTACAATTCTTTCTTTTTCAATGAAAAAAAAAAGTTTACTATATTTCCTATTTCAGTTACCTTTCTGAAAAACTGAAGACAAACCTTTATAATAATACATCTATTCTGTACTTAACAATAGCTTCTCTGTTTCTCTTAACATGTTTTTTTACTCCATATTTAATAGGCAGTTTTCATTTTCACGTCTGTTCATTTTTACAATAACACAACTATTTAAAAAGTAGTATCAAAAATCTCACAGTAGCTACAGCTCAAACACACTTTCCAAATTGTCTTCAGATTCCATTAATTGTTTTTTAAAATGTATTTAAGCCCCAGAGCTCAGACAATACGTTACTCATATTATCTTAGAAGATTAAACTCATAGTAATGATGCAAGGCATCATTTCTTCTTAAAAATAAAAAAGATAAATAAGTTGACCAAGAAAGTGCAACTCATAATTGATGGCAGCTAGATGTTAAAACTTCTTTTCTATATTTTAAAATCACACTTATTAAACCAGAATCCTACCCTTGGAACTGTCTATTTTACTTTGTTACATTTCATCTATTTCCACCTGAGACTGGTTTACCTTTATTCAATATGATTAAGTGCTTTATGCTGCAACTCTCTTTTTTTGAAAGCAAAGGAGAAAAAAAGAATTTCCTAGATGAATAAAAGCTACAGGAGAACATTACAACTAGCTCCATTTAAAAGAAATGCCAAAGGGAGTCTCTCAGTTTGAAATGAAAGGGGTAGTTAGGAACACAAAGCCATAGGAAATATGAAGTTCTTCAATAAAAATAAACACATGGGCAAATATAGCAACCTGTACCATCGTCATTTTGGTGCATAGAATTTACATGACAAAACCATTTTTAAAAATACAATTTGACCTCAATGGCTACATACAGTATATAAAGATGTAATTGGTAACATCAATAATTCAATTGAAGGGATGGAGCTGTAAAATTGTAGAGTTTTTATATGCAATTGAAGTTATTATCAGTTCAAAATGGAACACTACAATTTTAAGATATTTGTATGTGTTTGTAATGTTAACCACAAGAAAAAATATCTATTGAATATACAATGAAGGAAATGAAAATAAAACCAAAGCATATTACTATAAAAAAACAATCAGTGAAACATGGAGGAAGAAAGAAAGAGTAGAAAAGAGGGACTAGAAAAAAAGTAGAGAATGCAAAACAATCAATAAAATGCCCATTGTAAAGTCTTCCCTATGAGTAACTGCTTTAAATGTAAATTAATTAAATTTATCAGTCAAAAAACAGATTTGCTACAGGGACAAAGCAAACAAGTTCTAATTACATTGTATCTTTGAGTGAGTTTCTTTAGATATAAAAATCAGGTATAGACTGAAAATGAATGGATAGAAAAAGATATTCCATGCAAATAATAACCAACAGTGTAGGAGTGGCTATTAATTTGAAACAAAATACATTTTAAGTAAATAACAGAATTTTACATTAGCACCAAAAAGAATAAACTACTTAAGAATAAACCTAACCAAGGAAGTGAAATGCTTGTATACTGAAATCTATAAAATATTACTAAAAGAAATTAAAGGAGACAAATTAATGGTGAGACACTCAGTTTTCTTGCATTCAAAGACTGAATATTAAGATTTTAATACAACTTAAAATACTTCATAGGTCAACGTAATTCCTATGAAAATATAAATTATTTTTATTCAAAGATTTTTTAAAAAATCATCCTAAAATACACATGGGAATCTCAGAAAACTTCAAATAGTCAAAATAGTTTTGAAAAGTTGAAAAGTTAGACGACTCACATTTTCTGATAGCAAAACATGTTACTAAGATACATATATCAAATCCATGTGATATTGGCATAAAGACAGAATAATAAACCAAGAGAAGAGAGTAACAAGCTCAGAAGTAATCCTCCAATGATCTTCAATGAAGGAGTCAAGATTTCTCAATGAGAAAAGAATAATCTCCAACAAATGGTATTGGCAAACAGAAATTCACATGCAAAGGCAATATATTAGATCATTATCTTATATAACATACAGATTTAACTAAAAAGTAAATTAAATACCTGGTTGTGAGACCTAAAATTATACAACTTCACGTAAAAACTCATTGGAAAAGGTCTATGACATATTGGATTTGGCAATTATTTCTTGCATATGACACCAAAAAACAGAAAACAAAAGCAAAAGAATACATGTGAGACAACATCAAATTTAAAACTTTGTACAGATGAGGAAAAAGCTAACAGAATAAAAACCAACCAATGTAACTGGAGAAAATATTTAAAAATCATGTATCTAATTTTGTACTTAACGGATTAATAGCTAGAATATATAAAGAACTCCTACAGCTCAATGACAAAAAAAAAAATCAAATAATCTGTTTTTTAAAAGGAAATGATATGCTGGGTGCAGTAGCACAGGCCTATAATTCCAGCTGCTTGGGAGGCTGAGACAGAAGAATAACGAGTTCAAAACTAGCCTTAGCAAAAGCGAGGCACTAAGCAACTCAGTGAGAACCCTGTCTCTAAATAAAATACAAAATAGGCCTGGGGATGTGGCTCAGTGTTCAAGTTCCCCTGAGTTCAATCCTTGATACATTCCCTCAAGAAAAGGAAAAGATCTTGAATAGAGATTTATTCAAAGATGGTATACAAACATCCAACCAGTACAAGAAAAGATGCTTGACATCAGTAATTATTCCAAAAAGCAAATTATATCCAAAATGAGATAATCAATCAGCTTATACTTATCAGAATGGGTGCTCTCAACAACAACCAAAATCTAAGAACAAATATTATCTCCCTCTCTTTCTCTCTCTCTCTCTCTCTCTCTCTCTCTCTCTCTCTCTCTCTCTCACACACACACACACACACACACACACACAGAAATAAAATTAAGTGGAAAGTATGAGCAGTTCCAATACAGCCCTCCCCCAACATTTATATAAAGTGGTACATTTGATAACACGATAATTCTATATTGACATCAAATGGCCTATTTTTAAAAAGGGAAAGGACTTGAATAAACATCTCTTCAAAGATGGTATAGAAATGTCTATAGTTTTCATTAGGGGTCAATCTTAGTTTTGACAATATGAAATAATATGTATTTGCCATTTGAGTATTATAAAAAATGTTTCAATGCTTTAAAAATCCTATGTATTCTATTTATACTTTTCTCCCTCTTCCCAGACCCCTGAAAAGCATTGATCTTTTTCCTGTTTCCCTGTAGTTTTTCATTTCTCAGAATGTCTTACAGTTGGAATCATAGCCTGTAGCCTTTTCAGATTGGATTCTTTCACTTAAGAATATGCATTTAAACTTTCTCCGTGTCTCTTCATGACTTAATAGCTCATTGCTGATAAGAAAGAGTATGGAGAAAATAGAGCTCTTTTGCATTATTGGTAAAATGTAAAATGGTTCAGCTACCACTGAAAATATATAGAAGTCCCCAAAGAATTTCAAATAGAACTACCATATGATCCAGCAATCCCACATCTAGGTATATATTCCAAAGAATTGAAAGCAGGTTCTCATAAAGATTTGCACATTTTTGTTCAGAGCAGCACCATTTCCTATATAAAATATACTGAAATAAACCTGATGTTCATTGCTTGATAAATGTAGAAAGAAAATGTGGTGTAGACCTACAATGGAAGATTTTTCAGACTAATAATGAAGGAATTTCTGTCATGTGCTACAACATGGATAAAATTTGAAGGCTACTCTACAAAATAAAATCCACTTAAAATATTTTTAATGACATGGGAATTTTCAAACAAAGATTGCATAGTATATTTATAAATAAAGACATAGAAACTAATAATTATAATAATAATAATAATAATATGTGCTTTAGTGCCATTGATAAGTTGATTTGGGTTAGTGGGCTCAAGAGAAGTTTACACAGTGATTTTTACATTCGGACATTTTAGAAGAAATAGAGAAAAAAAATATGCAAAGAGGGCAGCAAAAGAAATACAAAGAAGGAAGAATGTGCATTTTTATGCTTGGGGCAACTCATGAGTTCTTAGGGGTATGAAAGCAAGCTCTAAATGTGGACCTGGAAGAAATACCTGGGTAAACAGAGAATACAGAGCAAAGTGAAGACTTTAACAAATGGCTATCATTATTCTACACACTATTTCGGGGAAGTCACTGTATATTTCTGAGACTCAAATTTCTCATTTGTAAAAGTCAGAAAGCGGTAAAGGGGTAGGAAGGCCAGACAATTCACCTAACTTTAAAACTGAGCTTGTTCAGACCATTTCTTTGTGACATTCAGGAAAAAGGGAATCCTTGAACAAAGAAAGCCATTTTTGTTGTTGCTGTATTTCTGTTTTCTTCCAGTAGCCAAAGCTGGATGCAAAACAGATTGCTTGTCAAATGGTGAGAAGGGTTGCAGCCACCTCTCTGAACTGCAGCACAGTTTAACCCTTCCTTTGGATAACAGTGGTTTATTGTCAGA
Source organism: Callospermophilus lateralis (assembly GCF_048772815.1). Lineage (NCBI taxonomy): Eukaryota > Metazoa > Chordata > Mammalia > Rodentia > Sciuridae > Callospermophilus > Callospermophilus lateralis. Next base: position 53,899,950 of record NC_135319.1, on the reverse strand, counting down.
GTTTATTAATTAATAACTCCATAATTCAAAGGAAGATCACACAGAGTTTAATTTTTCAGTAGTTTTTGAATTAGTGTTTTTAAATTATTTTTTTTGAGAGACATGTTAGCATGTAAAACCTTTCCCAATAGAACTTGGTGGGTACTAAAGAGGTTGAGCCATATGATTAGGTAAAGGGGCATGAACGATGGAAGAGGTTAGGAGTTTAAATAAAAGGAGAGACTGTTTACAAATGAAAACACAAACAAAATTGTTTTACAAGTTTTGAAGGGATGAGAAGGCAGAATAATCACCAAGTTATGGGTATGCAATACAAAACAGGAAATAATATTCTTGTAAAGCAAGTAGGATAAGAATAGTGAATGAGCAAAACTTTATTATTATTTTCTGTGCTTAAAAATAATAATAAAGATAGTTAATTTTATTGGGACTTGCTATGAATTAATAGTTTTTATATTATCCTATTTTGTTCCTAAAACAATTCTTTGAGTTAAATATCACCATCTTCAAGATGACAAAATATGCTATAGCAAGATTAGTGAGTCACACAAATTCATACAACTGCCAAATAGGAGAGAAATACTTCAATCCAGGTAGTTTTTCCATGATTATTAATCTTAGGCATTAAAGGAAAATCCCGGAAGAAATAAATTTATCATAGTTTATCTGAGCAAAACACAATTCATGAATTGGACACCAGAAACCAGAGAAATTGAGAACAAACCACCCAGCAATGTGGGCAGACAGTACTTCCAAGCAGAAAAAGCAAGTGATGTACAGAAACAGCTTACTTGGTTACAGATCAGTATTTGCCTTTTTTTTGGGTGTGGTATGATGAAGCACTTGCTGATATAGGCATGGTCTGAAAAATCAACAGTCTATGATTGGCTGAAACTCAGCTGTTTCAAGAATATACTCATAGGTTGCAGTTTGTTTTGCATGCCAAGTTAGGTTGCAGTTTACTACAAATGGAGACAACTTTACATCAAATTTAATTAAGCATGTATGTTGCCCTATTTTGTTGATTTATTTTCTCTTAGCTCACTGGTTTTAAAGTTTAAGTCTATATATCAGCCAAAGCTGATCACATGACAGAATATATCAGAAGTAAAGTTATTTCCTACTAATGTGTGACATTTGTTCATTTGTATCTTCAGAACATGTAAAATGGAGAGATATAAGTCATATTATACCACCGATAGTTAAATTATCTACATTCAATCAAATTCACTAAGCATTTCATTTTTCATTTGAAAGTTGCAGTTAGACCCTAACCAACTATGCTCACTGAAGATTGTATGCTGAGTTCCACATGACAACATACACAGTAGATAACATCTGCAATATAGAAATGGTTCAAATTTGAACAATATGAAAATACTATCAAATTACTACCAAAATTAAAGTCTAAAACTAAAATTTATTTCTTACCAGAAAATTTACACCTCCAAACTCCAAATACTTTCTTCAGAATTTTTTACTCAGCTCTGTCTCCACCAGAAGGATTAGTGAGATAGCTTTATAGAAGCTAATATCTTATGGTAACTTCAACCTGGATTTGTATTTTTCTCAAGCAATAATAGCTATTATAGAACTTTAAATATCATAGTTATCTAACCTTACATTACTGAAGTGTTCCAGCTTCAATTTTCCATAAATCAGTAGTTCACATATGAACATAAATGTGTTAGGGTTATACCCATAAAATTTAGAAATGCAAGTAATTCTATAGCTACCCTTAGCCAAGTAGTATTATTCAAACCTAGTACATGTTTAATCTAAATGTATATTACTATTTCCAGGCAAAACCAGTAATGCCTTGGTGAAAGAATTTTGGTAGAATAAGAAAAAACAGAGGTTTTCTTATTATTACGAATGTAGTCAAACCTATTTTTTAAATTCTATAATGCACGCTTAAATTTGATTGTGAGAACACTCCTAACAAAAATGTAATTGTTCTTTGTAATTGACACTGTGGATATTCTCTTAATTCTAAAATGTGCTTTGTATTTAGAAGCTTAATGAGAATCAATTATATTACTTTTGTATTCTCCCATCATACTATTATTTTTTTATAATTGACTAGAATCTATATTATATTTGAATCTCATTACTTTCGTACTAATTTTTTATTTCTCTTCCAGGATTTTATCCAGGATTCAGTATTACATTTAGTTATCATGAATCCTTAGATTTCATTGTACGATGAAAATTTCTTAAACTTCCCTTGTGTTTGAAGATCTTGACTATTTTGTAGACTATTGGTCAGGTGTCTTATACAATGTCTCTTAATTTAGGTTTATATGATTTTTTTTCATGGTTAGATAAGAGTTATGTGTCTGGATAGGAAGATCACAAATGTGAAGTATGATTCTGAGTGCAACACATCAAGGGTAAATGATATTGACTTATCACTGATGATGTTAACCTTGATCACTTGGCTATGATAGTGTTGTCAGAATTCATTCCTTTTTAGTTACATTTTCATTTATCCTTTTTCCATACTGTGCCTTTAGAAGCAAGTCACTGCAGGCAATTCACTTTTAGGAGATAATTATCCTTCATACCATTGTGGAGAGAATATTTGGATAAATTTTTTGGAATTATTCTATATGGAAGAATTATCTTTTCTTTCTATTTACTTATCAAATTACCTGTGTAATTATGGAATAAAGGTTTTTATTTTACATTTAGTGTTATTATCTAAAACTACTTTATTTATTATGCTGCCCAATTTGCTTCAGCTGTAGCCAATGGAAGATCTCTCACTTGGCTCCTATATCCAATTGATGTAATACTGTCTTTTACTTTTTGAGCATTTACTTAGTTTCTTGCACTGAGAGATGTGACAAATTGATCTTATTTAGTACCTCTCCAAACCCTGCAATATATCATTTCTATGAGAGCCATGATTCCTTTTACAGGTGAATAATATTATAAACCAATATAAATGATATTATGTAAGTTCTTGGTGTTAGATGTGCTTAATAGATATCATTACTTCTAGACCCTCTAAGTGAATAGAAGTAGATAACACATATATTTATATACACTAACCTGTGTATACCTAGATACATAGATAGATAGATAAACAGATAGATATAGAAACATACTGAAATATAGTGCTTACAGCAGGGTAAGATGCATGTTCTGGGCATACCTAGATGGATTAAATATGTATATATATATATATATATATATATATATATATATACACACACACACATACATATATGTATATGTATACATACACAAAACACATATATATGGATGGAGATATATACACACATACATGTGTGTATATATATGTATGTATATATATGTATATATGTGTATACATATGTATACACACACATATGGTATAGAGGTATAGATATTTACTCAAATTGAGTGTGATTTACTGGTTCCTTGTAGACTTCTCCCTTTGCTTATATATATAAAATCTCCCATTCCACTAGTGAACAACACAGCACCCACTATCCTCAATCCATTTCCTCATATTTCAATTTCAGGATCCATGGGGGGCAGCTTCAGAATTGTTGACCCGTATTCCTCTGAGAGCAACATCATCACCTAGAGTTTAATGCCTATCTACAGATCCTTTTTTTTTCTTTAATCCCATGGTTTCCAAAGCATTTTCAAAATTGCTTAGGACAATGTGTATTTTTTCCATTCCCTTAAATGAGGTTATGCCATGGTTTGTATTATAGTTTAATGTTTTTGTTTTGCTCATGTCTGCATTAAACTGTAGCATTTCCCAAACCTTATATTCAAAATTTCTTTTAAAAGTTTATATGCATTAAGTAACATTTGTTATGTTGTAAAATCCTGTAGGGCTTGACAATGGATAGTGTCATGTACCTACTACTATAATACCATAAGAAGTAGTGTCATGACCTTAAAACATCCTCTGTTCTTAACTCAGTAAATGCTTCCTCTTCCCTCAATGTCTGACAATCCTTGATGTTTTACTTTTCATAGTTTAATCTTTTTTAGAATGTCATATAATTAGAATCATATCATATGCAGCTTTATCATGATGATTTCTTAGACTTGTGGTTTGGATGTGAAGTATCCCTCAAAAGTGAGACAATGCAAGAAGGTCTGGAGAAGAAATGATTGAGTTGTAGTCCTAACCTCATTAGTGAATTAATCCCCTGATAGGATTAATGGAGTGGTAGGGGATGGCTAGAAGAGGTGGGAATTGAGACGGGGTTTGGGGCATTTATTGTATCTGTTGAGTGGAGGCGCTCTCTCTGCTTTCTGATCATGATGTGAGCTGCTCCCCTCTGCCACACTCTTCCACCATGATGTGCCGCCTTGCTGGAACCTGAGGATTCCAGATCGCATTGTATGGACTAAGACCTCTGAAATGATGAGCCCTAAAATAACCTTTCCTACTCTACACTTGTTCTGGTCAGGTCTTTTAATCACAGCAACAGAAAAGCTGACTAAAACAACTTGGCAGTATGCATTTGAGATTCATCTGGGTCTTTGAGTGACTCAACAATAATTTCTCTTGCACTGAGTAATACTTCGTAGTGTGAATTACTACAGTGTGGTAATCAATCTGCCTCTTAAATGGCATTCTGGTTCCTTTAGATTTTGAAAATTATGAATAAAGTTGCTACCAACATAGACATACAGTTCTTTTGTTTATATAGTTTTCAAATCAGCTAGGCAATTACCTAGGAGAATAATTGATGTTAAGATAATGTTTAGGTTTTTAAGAAACTGCCAGACTGTTTAAAAGTGACTACATGATTTTGAAAACTCACCAAAAATGAAGAGTTCCTGTTGTTCACTATTCTAACTCTCACCATTATTAGATTGTTGAATTTTATTTCCAATAGGATTGTAGTAGTGGTACATAGTTTTTTTTTTTTTTTAATTTTCATTTCTCTAAAAACAAATGATATTGAACATCTTTTAATATTCTTATTCATGATCCATTATTATCTTTCCCATTTTTAATTAGACTATTTGTTTTCCCACTACTGAATTTTAAAAGCTCTTTGTATATTTCAGATATAAGTTCTTTATTAAAAATATGATTTAAAATATTTTTCTCCAAATCTGTGCCTTGTCCTTTATTTCTCTTAACAATGTATTTCACAGGGTAGAATTATATAATTTTATACCATTCAAATTCTTTTTTTTCTTTTATGGACCATCCTTTTGGAAAGAATCTAAGAACTTATCACCAAAACCAATATCATGCAGAGCTTTTCCTGTTTTCTTTATTAAGTTCTATCATTTTTCATTTTATATTTAGGTCTATGATCAATCTTAAATTAATATTTGGCAAGTATTGAAGCCTATGTAAAGGTTTTCTTTAAATTTTTGTTTTATTTTTCATAAGAACATCCTATTTTTCCAGGAAAAAATTATTTTAATATTTCCTTCTTATTGCCTTTATACCTTTATAATAATCATTTATCACAATTCTATAGGTCTTTTTCTGAGCTCTCTGGTCCACTCCCTTGATTTTTGTCTATTTTATCACTAATATCAGACTATCTTGATGTTGTAGTCAGCTTTTATGCTGTTGTGACTAAAAGACCCAACCAGCACAATTGTGCAGGCTCCATTCCTCAGGGCTAGAGGTGAGGAAAAACATCATGGCAGAATAGTACAGTGGAAAGAAGCGACTCACATGATGATCAGTGAGCAGAGAGAGAGACTCTACTTGCCAGAAACAAAATATATGCCCTAAGGCACAACCCCAATGCCCATTTCCTCCAGCCACAAGCTACCAGCCTTCAGTTACCACCCAGTTCACTACTAGCAGGGGATTAATTCACTGATTAGATTAAGACTCTTACAAATCAATCATTTCTCTTCTGAACCTTCTTGCATTGTCTCACATGTGAGCTTTTGGGAGGACCTCATATCCAAAGTATAACACTTGCTTACTACAGACTTATTTAAGTTTATGTGCTATGACTCCTCCAAATTTGTTCTTGTTTTTTAGAATTACATTGTTTATTATACTTGTATTACACTTCCATATAAATTTTAGAATCATTTTGTTAATAATATCTATAAAAAGTTTGTTATGGTTTTGATTGTGATTGTGACAAATCTATATATCAAATTGGAAAGGATTGACTTGTCAACAATATTGATTGTTCTAGTTCATGAACATGAAATGTTTCCATCCATTTAGATCTTAAAAACTTTACTTTTCTTTTGTTGTTTTTGGCATACAGCTACATCACACATTTACATATTTTGTTAGATTTATACCTAGGCATTTCAATGTAGAATGGCAGTGTAAATGGAATAAATATATTTTACATTAATAATTTAAAAATGATAAAAAATATAAAAATAATTTTAAATTAAATACATTACAAAATGTTTAAATTTTATGACATTTGTAAACATAGAACTTTATAAAATTTCTATCCAATTATTTATTGCAAGCTTACAGGAAAGCATTGTCTTTTGTATCTTGTGTCTTTTTAAAAGTCAATTTTTAGTTGTAGGAATTTTCTCTGAAAGCTCAAGTCATATCATCCCTGAAGAAAGACAGATTTTTCCTATCTTATCTCATTGTCCTACAGAGGATTTCCAGAATACGGTTGAATAGGAGTGATTAGAAAGAACATACTTATTTTGTTGTCAATCTTAGGAAGAAAGTGTTGAATTTCTCTTTGTCAAGTGTTATGTTAGCTGTAAAGTTTTCATCTCTATCCCTTACTAGGTTAGGAAAGTTCCCTCCTATTCATAGTGTTAAGGTTTTTGTTTTTAATCATGAATATGTGTCATACATTGTTGGATGCTTTTTCTTCGTCTACCAAAGGAATGATGTTGTTTTTTCTTATTTGGTGAATTAACATGATGAATTGCACTGATATGTTTACAAATGTGAAAACAACCTTGTATTCTTAGAATAAACAACAGTTAGCTACAGGGCATATTATTCAATGTCATATGTTGCCGGATTAAATTTGCTAATATTTTATGGCAGAATTTTGAATCAGTGTCTGTGAATTATAGCAGTCTAGTATTGTCTAGACCAATCTGGTATTATTGATCTATTACTGCTTTTTTGGTGACATTGGGTAATATTGCCCTTATAAAATAAAATATATTCCTTTCTCTTCTATTTTTGGGAAAATTATGTACACTTGGTTTTATATTTTCCTTAAATGTGTGATTCAATTGACTAATGAAACCAATTTAGCTTTATATATTTGGGAAAAGTTTTTAAATAGTAATTCAGTTTCTATATTAAATAAAGGGTTATTGAGAAAAGAATGGTAGGATTCATTATGCTATGTTCATAAATGCCCATAATGTGATCAGTCTCATTCCCAGTACCTTCCCTTTCCCTTCCCTCCTCCCTCCTGCTTATCCACTCTACTGATCTCCCTCTTTCCACCCCTCTCCCCTTCCTCTACTACCACAAGTATTACTATCACTGTTGCATTATAATTATACTATACAGATTTATGAAGACTGATGTTTACAGCAGCACAATTCACAGTAGCCAAATTTTGGAACCAGCCTATGTGCCTTATTCTTTATTCAAATGAATGGATAAAGAAAATGTGGTACATATACACAATGGAATTTTATTCAACCACAAACAGAATAAAATTATGTTATTTTCTGGTAAATGGATGGAACTGGAAAACATCATGTTAATTTAAAACAAACTCAGAAATTCAAAGGTCTGATGTTTTCTGTCATATGTGGAAGGTAGATAGGGAGACAAAGAAAGGAATTTAAAATGGGATTTCACAAAAATAGAAAGGAGACGGATAGAGTAGAGGGAAAGAATTGAGAGAGAAGAAGAAGAAGAAGGCGTGAGGAAGTACTGGGGAATGAAATCTATCAAATCATGTACATTTATGAACATCTCATAATTAATCCACATTATATATAATAATAATTCATGTACTTTTGTTTCCTTAGTATCCAAGGTGAAAGTTTAGGTTATTGATTTGAAAGCCTTCTCTTTTCCTAGCATATGCATTCCATACTACTAAACCTTTTAAGGTATTGCTTTTGCTGAATTCAACAGAATTTGATTATTGTAATTTTACTTAGTTAAATATGTTCTAAATGGCTATTGAGATTTCTTTAATTCTTTCATTCTTCCCCTCAATGAGGAATGGAGGGAAAGGAGGGGGATAGGAAATGGAAAGACAGTGGAATAAATCTGACATAATTTTCTAATTTACACATATGAAAGCAGCACAGTGAATCCACCATCATGTACATCCATAAGAATGGGATCCTATATTCCATGCTTGTATAATAGGAAAGTTATATATATTTCATGCTTGTAAAATTATATAAAAATGGATTCTGCTCTCATATATAACTAAAAAGAACCAGTAAATAAAAAAGTTTTAGATTTAATGCAGCACTTATATTTCTAATGTCAGACCTCATTATTTGCATATAATATAAAAACTATGAAAAATTGTATTATTTGTACTTTATGTTTTACAAGGATAAATATAATATTTCCATTAAAAATACTTCTTCTTTCACACATCGATTTAAAAGTATGTGCTTGAATTTCCAATATTTTGGAATTTTCCACCTCTTTACTGTTGATGATTTCTAGTTTAATTCCACTGTGGACTGACAGCATATGTGAATGATTTATATTCTTTTAAATTAGTTAAGGCATATTTTAGGCCTCAGAATTTTGAGGAGAATGTATTCTATTTTTGTTGGTTGGGGTGTTCCATAAATGCAAATTATAATAAACTGATTGATGGTGCTGTTCAGTTCATTTGTATCCCTACTGGGTTTCTGGCTTCTTTATCAATGAATTACTGAAATATGGATGTTGGAGACTCCAACTGTAATAGTGGGATTGTCTATTTAATTTTCCAGTTCTCTTATTTTTACCTCTTATAATATTGTACAGTTTTTAAAAATTCTATTTGTTCTTTTTAGATACACATGACAGTAGAGTGTATCTTGAGATATTATCCATACATGAAATATGTTTTTAAATGTAGATATGTTTAAGATTGTTATAGCATCTACAATTAACCCCATTTATTATTATGTCATATACCTCTTCATCCCTGATAATTTTACATTTCCCCAATTCTGATCTGTCTAAATCAATAAAACTAGTTTGGATTTCTTTTCATTAGTATAAGCAGAGCATATTTCTCTATCCAGTTACTTTTAAACCACCTTATTTTTTGTACATAAAGAGGAATTCTTACAGAAAATTTGTAGTTTTATCCACTCTGATATAATTGGAATACCTATACCCCATTTAAGTTTATATAAATATATGATCATCAGCCTCCTATGAGGTACAATTGTGTTGATCCAAGGGGACAAATGTGTTTCAATTTCTTTCTTTCATGAATTGCTGTCATTCAATCACGTGTATGTTTAATAATCCAATATATTTTTACTGTTGTTTGTAGTTCTCCTTTCATATCAATAAGGTTAAGAACAATTAGACATTTATTTTGTTTACTTCCTTTATGACAACTTTTTTTTTTTTTTAGGTTTAAGGCCTGTATAATTCTACTTCTGTCTGAAAAACTCCTTTCACTTTTCTTGCAAGGATATCCTATTGGCAATAAATTTCTCAGTTTTTGCCTGTTGAGAAAACTATTTCTTCTTCACTGTTGAGGGATGCTTTCACTGGATATAGAATTCTATATCAGCATGGCTCTTTTTTTAAAATTATCAAACATTTCCCTCCACTCTCTTCCTGAGTCTGTAATGATTCATCACAATTATTTCTGTTGAAGATCCTTTGCTATTCCTTATTCTTCTGAAGCTAAGTGTCCTTTTTCTAGCTTCCTTCAAGATTTTTTTATTCTATTCTTGATCTTTAGTATATCATTCTGAATTTTTCCTAACAGTCTCCATATTTCTGCTGGCATTAACCATCTGGTCTTGCATGTGTTCTACTTTTTCTTTAGAGCCCATCACATATTAATGGTAGTTACTTTAAATCCCTGTCTGATTTTTCCAACATCTGTGGGCAGCTCTCAGGGTTGAAAACTGGCACTATTTTTTTAAGGAGTTGAAACTGAGGTAAGAAGGCTTTAAATATAAGAATTAATTTTAATCTGACCTGGAGATGGGTTATTAAATTATTTTGTAACTTTAGTGTAAGATTTTCATTTTCCCATGGTGAGATACTTTTTTTCTTTCCTTGGCATTGGAGCTTCCCACTGTGCTTCTCTTGAGAGTGAGACTGTTCCTTTCAGCTCTTTCACATGGGTCCACCATTGTTCTGACTGTAGCTTGTTAGTAGGAAGGCAGCATGGGGTGAAGGATGGTTATGTTTTCTGATTTTATGTATCAGTTTGGTTAGACTATAACATTTGGTTAACTTTGGTCAAACACTAGTCTAGGTATTGCTGTAAAGGTAATATTTTGGATGTGATGAATATTTGGATCAGTAAATTTGTGTGTATGTGTGTGTGTGTGTGTGTGTGTGTGTGTGTGTGTATGTGTGCACTTGTTCACATGCATATTCAAGAGTGAACCCAGGGCTTTGTGCATACTATGCATATGCTCACCCACTGAACCACATCCCTATCCCTAAATCAGTAGACCTTGAGGAAAGCATTTCATACACCCCCCATATGTGTTTAGATTTGTCCAATCAGTTAAAGGTATTCAGAAGAAAACTGAAGTCCTCCAAGGAAGAAGAAATTCTGCCTCCAGACATTCTTCAAACTTCAGAAGCTACAATGTCTGTTTCCTCCTTCTTCAGTCTTACAACCTGCAATGTAAATTTCATTTTCCAACCCATATAATCTGTAACACAAGTCTTTAAAATCTGTCTCTGTATATATGTATAATCTTATCTGTCCATCTGTCTAAAGACATACACCCACACATATATGATCACGTATGCATACTTTATATATCTATATACATATTTAATAATGTATGCATATATTATTTATATATAAATATATAATATATTTGTATATATTATATATGTTACACATGTGCACACACACACCATACATATGCGCTCTCCTTGATTTTGGTTCTCTGGAGAATCCTGACTCATACAAGAAGAGTTCCCTAATGATCGGTTTAGTCTGATTGTAATAAACCTCTGTCTCAGATGATGGCTTTCAAGCCTGCTTCTGTCTTGCTTCAGACACATTTTCTAGACCTGTCTCTAAATATGGCACTCTCAAGTGTATTGTCTTGATGCCTCCCTCCCGGTTGACCATTGTCTTTATTTTTTATTGACTTATTTTTTTCTTTATTTGTTTATTGAGTGAGACATGAAGAGTTGAGGGATCTGAAGTGGGGTAGCTTCTTTCCTCCAGCTTAGAGAGGATTTCAGAGTTGGACTCTGGTTTAGGTTCATCCCCTTGGATTCTGGACCTTCGTTAGAAGAATTATCTGAAAGGATGTCACAAAGGCTACTCTTCCCATCCCATCAGAGACGTAAGGGAAACTTTCTTGGGCTCTACAGTGGGAACCTGGTGAGGTCCTGCAGTAAAGCATGTGGAGCTGTGCAGGTCCCCCAGGACTGCAGTCTCCTGCAGAATCTCACTCTCATGCACATCCTTAATCAGCCTCCAGCACTTCACTAGTAATATGTTCCTACTGATATAGATCTCAGGTGGCATCTGCTTCAAGTAAGCGTATCTAGGTGCTGTACCTCTTTGGATGTGACTGGCTCCAGCTGGCAGAGGTGATCTGCCCTGTGATGTCTATTCTGTGATGTCTTTGTTTCTATCAGTTTTTTTTAAATAGTAATCAATTTTTATTTTGCAAACTATCCCATATTATAAAACAGGAAGAAGAATGTCTGTATTCTTTATACATAAACTGGAAACAGGAGTACCTTCTTCTTATTTTTAATTCTTTGAAACTTTAACACTCCAATCATAATGCAATACAACAAATCACAAACAAAATTCAAAATACAGCTCAATATGCTTGTACATATGATTCTACTCTAGTGATCTAGTGATAGAAGATGGATACAAAGGAGGTAAAAGGAAGGACAAGGAAATATAACTGTATTCTAAAAGTCTTAAGCTAAAGTTCCACATAACTTTCTTTCCAAAGGCAATTCCCTCTCACATATGTCATTTCTAGGAAATCTACTAATTTTTGCTTACAATCTTGAAGTGACTGGATCACCCTTTATGCAAATTCCCCTGTGCCCTGTTAATTAACCCCTTGAATACATGTATTTTTAGAATCAAATGAGTAAAGAGAGACAAAACCCCTATAATATAGGGTACTTTCCCAATGTTTTCTATTAATCAGAAAACAGAGAAAACACCAACCTAAGGATCCTGATAATTGCCAGACACTTTCAGGCCCAGAAAAGGATAGATTAGAGACAACACGGGTAGATATTGAAGTGGCCATCTTTGACCTGACAAAACTTTATGCTCAGCACATGGGATTATAATCCAAAGAAGAGCTACTCACAGGAATATAGAGACTTCCATAAATTTTTAGAGCAACCTCTCTGAGTCTGTGTCTGTGTCATGCACACACCCATACATGACACTCAAGGAAGTACAATTCTGATTTTGGCTTGCTTCCTTTTGACAAGCTAGCTCAAACACTAGCCACTGTCTATTTGTATTGCTATAAATTTTATTCTAAAATACACTGTGGCTTTTACTTTTTTTGAAACTTAATTCACTTGAAATCAAATACAATGATGTCTAACTTTAAAATGACTGTGATATTTTTGTATGACCATGGCGTAAGGAAATAAATGTTGGCTTATTGTCCTTAGAGCAAAGTCAGAATCATTACCTTTAAGAATAAAGAAATACCAAGGGGATGAATTGATGGCAGGATCTGTGGGGAGAGCTGGAGCTGGCTTACTGTGCAGTATCAGGCATGCCCAGATACTGCATGGGCCTCTCATTCAATAGGCCTTACAGTAAAAGCCTCAGAAATGGCTGGGCTCATTGGCAGAATCTTCAATAACAGCTAAATGTAAGGAGGGCCCAACACCTCTGAAAGTCCAGCATAGAAGATATTCCTTAGACTCAGTCAAACCCTCACTTTCTGAAGGTGTTTCTATGAGGAATAATAAATCTCCATGATGAAGTTTGCAGAAACAGAAGCCATGCTGCCTGTGCAAATCAAAGTGTTATCAATCACCATATCCTCTTTCTTGTGGTGCATTGCTGTCCATCATTGTCCCACAGTGACATTCCTACAATGGGTAAAAGCCATTAAGAAATACTTATCCAACCATCCACTGTGATAAATGCCTGTCATCTTAGCTACTCAGGAGGTAGAGGCAGGCAAGTTCAAATCTAGTCTCAGCAACTTCATAAGACCAGGTCTCAAAATAAAAATAAAAAGGGCTGGGGAAATAGTTTAGTGGTAAAGGACCCTTGGGTTCAATACCCAGTATGAAAAAAAAAAGTGAAGAAAGAAAAGAAAAGATGTGCCAGACAGTGAAGAAGTAGATGGGAAAGGGACATGGAAAATGTTAATCTTTAACCTAGAAGGTTTATCTTGTTCCCACTAGATATCTGTGGGTCTTGAGAGTTTACTTCTTAAAATCCTCATATTTAATCATCTTTTTCCTAAAAACTTTGTATATTATTCTTTATCTCCTAAGCTTCATTCCCATATTCTCTCGCTGTCATTCTTCTGCTGGTGGTTTATTGCTTAACATAGAAGAATATTATCTCATCCTGTTTCTTCTTGGAATAAAAACATAATTCCATTATAAAGGCTCATTATGACTCGTCCAGGTTTCTCCCACTGACTTCCTCTAAGATGATACAGACCTGCATTAAACTCTAGGCCAGAGGACTGTGTGCAGATGAAGTAAATTACACTGTTTCTGGACTCCAGGTTTGTTTTTTGATTAAGGCATTTTCTCCTACTTTGTACCAGGAGAAAGTAGTAGAAAATAATGTGACTTCTCTGATGGATGTGTCCAACCTTGAAGACCTGCATTGAGAGTTGATATGGATGAATTGAGTCTATAAGTTCCCTTTCTAGAGAAAAGGAGATGTTGAGTGATTTTTTTTTTTTTTTTACTTGTAGGAAGACTGAACTAGAAACTATAGGCAAACAAGTAATAGGATATGAAGTGTGAGAGTAGACAGATTAGACTGCAGGTGTGGAAGGAGCTAAAAAGTCAGGAATCCAATGTAACATTAATGTATTTTGGTATTTCACTGGTGCATCTCCCCCACACCCAACCAAGGCTGATGCTGCTTGGGGCAATTTAAAGTGAGGAGTATATGAGGAGAATGTAGCCACTGTGTTGAATATTAGTATGGAATCTTAATAATCTGATTTTTTAAAAATCCTGTAGGTCATTAGAGAAGACACTGTTGGAGACTACTGGGGTACAGTGACATTTGGACAATAAATACACATTTTATTCTTTGAATGTATTGAAAAGTTCTACAAGTAATCTAAAGGGCAATAGTTTTTCCCCCCAAAAATGTAATGATTCACCCCTTATCAATATAGTGGACAGGAAAAAGATCTGCAAAGAAATCTACTTAGCTCCAAATGATGTGAGTGTGTGTGTGTGTGTGTGTGTGTGTGTGTGTGTATACACATATGCTCACACATGTGTGTTTGTGCAAATTCATGGGAGTGGTAGAAAATTTAGGCCTCTTTTTCTGAATCATTATTCCAACTCTCTTAGGTAAATGGTTCTGGCACACACAAAGCCAAACTGTCATTGGTAATATATTTTATCAAATTCTCACCAAAAAACATAAAAAGAGTCAGGATGAGAGCTCAAAATGATAATTTCACAAGTTCACAAACATCCAGTTTGAATATTTCATCATCTACCAAAGGTTATTTTTTATCAAAATTACTAATTTGATAGACTAAGATTAATGTAAATGCCAAATCTTGCAACAGAAATGGGGATCGAATAGGCAACAGGGCAAGGTCATTTAGTCTGGGCATGAAAGCCTGATGCAGATGGAGAGATGACAATTGTCATTAAAGTGCCAAGGTTAAAAAAAAAAATGGTTCTGCAATAGATGGTAGAATTATACTGATGGGAAACACAGGATGAATACTATATGCAAGCCCAAGAAATTATCATTCAGTTATGTGAGTTAGCACTGGAAACTCAAGGATATTGAGTATATACTATATAGCTATATAGCTATTATTTCTTATATGTAGAGTTCCAATGTATGAAACTGACCCAGTTAAATGAAATGATTATTCATCAAAATGAAGGACCTAATGTAGGCTAGGTCCAGACTTGGTGTAAGAGAGGAGGGGAAGCTGCGGTAACAAAGAATCTCTCAGGTGTCAGTGGCTTAGAAATACTTTTTTCTTGTTCATGACATATTTCTATTGAAAGTTCTTTGGGAGTCCAAATCTGTAACACCATCCTTGTCCTTATTTTGGGACCCAGGCTAGGAGCACAGCTACCTCATGAGTTATGGAATACTTTTAGTGGCAAAGAGAAAGGGAAAAAAAATGAAAATAAAGAAAATAGCATGCCATAGGCATTGACTCTTTAACCTCATGCCCAGAACTGAAATATTTATCAGGGTTTTTTTTTTTTTTTTTAGATTTCATTAGGAAATAGATGCAATGCTGTGGTCTTTTATATGGTAAGAATGTCACACAACGTATTTAATTCAATTCCTCCAACAATCCTCCTGGGCTCATATATAAATTTAATATAAATTCCTTAATTTTGAAGACAGAGAAAGCTGAATCTCACAGAAGACTACAAAGTTGTAGGTTCTGAAGTTTAACCTCACCTACAAATTATTCTTTCAGCTCATTAATATGATGACTCCCCATTTCAACCACCTAAGCAGCTCACAAACATTTCCTACACAGTGAAGAGGAACATGAAGCCATCACAGCCAAGAATCTCAATCACTGGGAAGTGGAGTCTTGAAAGATAATCCTTAAAATCGCTCTGTTAACCAGACATCAGATTTTTGTGCTATCAAGTCCCATATGGTGGCACACAATTGTAGTTTTTTCTTTTGCCACTGAATGACCCCCAGACTCAAGAAAGGTGTTTATTCAAATAAATCTGCAGTCAATGGTCAACATGGTACAGGATTTTTCTGTCTTTGGAAGAGATGATTTAAAGTTTGTGTTTGTGTGTGTGTGTGTGTGTGTGTGTGTGTGTGTTTGTGTATGTGTTGTTGTTGTTTACTTCTACCAGGTAGGCTGCCTTGTAACTGGCCCTCCTATGTGAATTCATCCAGATGACCTAGACCATCCTTAATCTGAGCACACAGATGCGAGGTGCAGCAGGCTCCCTCCCCACATGCATTTCTTATTCTAGAGGAGTAGCCAAAGCCCTGAACCTTGTTAGAGAAAGAGGCAATCTGGAAAAGGACCTTGGATGTGAATCATGGTGTTCTCCCTCAGCTTATTAAAGCTGTGTCTATTCCTGTTTGGCCTCTGATGTTGTTTTGGTGCTATCTGTCAGGGAGATTTTTGAGTGGCGAATGAACAGTCAGATATTTTGCAGTTTATAGCAGTGTATGGACATGGGCCATTTGTCAGAGAGCCAAGCACAGCCACCTCAAACAATGCTCTGTCTCTTAAAAGACTAAGCAGAATTATTGATAAGGACAGCTTTAGCAAAAGAAGAAAAATACATTTAGGTTTCCAACAAACTTTACCTGAAATACCACAATAGTACTTAGAAAATAAAAACTCTATAAAGAACTTCTTAAGATTTAAGAATAATTCACATACATTTTTGTCTAATAAAATATATATTCCAACATTTAATAAAGTCATTTCATACTATATTAACTGTATGTTATCCACTAACTTAATAATTTATTAACTATATATTTACCATACAATAATTTTATTCAAATTTATAATAGTTGGAAGTAAATATTGTGTCAAAATCTTACATTTTTTAAGATCAAAGATCCTTAAAAAAATTTCTGAAAAAAAGCCTTCTGACAGAAAATAAATTTACCAACATAAAATTAACCCAGTTTATTTGATTAGAAGATTCAGAAAACTATTTCTCAAATTTCTCATCAATAAAAATGTCCATTATGTTGTTCTGCACAGTTTCTCCTGCCCATAAAATCATTTCTTTGGCTGGGGCTATGGCTTAGTTGGTAGAGTGCTTGGCTTGCATGCACAAGGCCCTGGGTTCAATCCCTAGCACCAAAAAACCAAACAACCAAAAATATTTCTTTAGGAATAGTTATCTTACAGGTGCAATCATTTGAGTATATAAATTGTTTAAATTTTTTTGTTAAAAAACACTGAAGAGAAAAGTAGCATCTATTGTGTTAAGTGGTCCTAGGGATAAATAGGCCAAAGCATTTATTTGGATAGTTAAGATGACCTTACAAACAACAGTCTGTGGAAGTGATAAAGAAGGGAAACCATGAATTCCATTATTCTTAAATTATTAATATTAACTGATTTGTCATTCAATGAAATAAATTGCAGGAAAATTTTCTAAGATTATTTATTTATGTAATTTTAGATTTTCATCAAGTATTCATTGTTTGTAAGTATATATTAAATGTTATGTAGTATATATATATATATAAAATAACATTTTTGAAAGGTAAATATGCATGTGTGCATTTGCTTTGAGATTCTTTTTTTTAAGATTTTTTTAAAGATGGACACAATAACTTTACTTTATTTATTTTATTATTTATTTTTTTAAATGTGGTCTTGAAGATTGAACTCAGTGCCTCACATGTGCAAGGCAAACACTCTACCACTGAGCTATAACTCCAGCACCTGCTTTGAGATTCTTAGGTGTGTGTAACTAGATAGAATGAGGAAATCTCCTCACTCTCTCGCTTCCTTCTAGGATTCTTCTTCTGCATTTACAGAGGCCATAGGTAGCCAGGATTAAAGGGCAGTGGTCTTTCTCCAATGATACCTTAGTTACTTCCAACACCATGCTGAATACTCTTGGCCAACTCTAAAACCCATAACAACATGAAATCAATTTGCAAAATCCCTCTCTTCAGAGTCTGTGCACCCTACAAGAGTCTGTCTGAGTTTCTTCACTTTTCATTGCTTTTGGTTTCCTGATGTTTGTATCACATTCAGAGTTCATAATGATTTTCTGGGTAGAAGTCCAATATCATAAAAACAAATTTGCATTTTAATTTTTTTAAAAAAATGCTTCTTTAATGTTTGACCTCAATGACTACAAAGAAGTCTGTGTTGAGTTTGAATTTTGTTACTTTTTCAAAAGTCTGACTTCAGAATCATTTGGAGGTGGGTAGTAGATAAAAGTTACAGATATGTATCTCCATTTAACCTAATAATAAGAATAAAAGTATTATCGTATTTGTATATCTTTAGTCTATTTTCTATTATCTGCTAATTATGTCTTTTATTTAAACTTATCTTTTACATTTCTTCTCTAATTGCTGGGTTCCTTCCAAATAATCTCCTATAATTTATAGATTGGGTTGATTCCCTAAATTCTTAGCTATTTTTTGTCTTTTTATAGATTTTTCTTCTTTTCCTTTACATTATGAGGAACATCTCAAAGTATCTATGGAGCTTCCTTTGTGCCATTTATACCATTTACCATCCCCAATATAGATTTTATTTCTCTTAAACCATTATAAACTTCCTGGTTAGTCTTCCTTATTCATTCATCTTTTCTTTTCATTTCTAAAAAATCCAAACCTATTTTTCATACAGTGTTTTAAAATATTGTTAAGAATATCAATGTTGTTGAAATAGCCATACTTCCAAAATCAATATACAGGTTCAATGCAATACTCAACAAGATATTAATGACATTCTTCACAGAACTAGAAAAAAAATAGTCCTAACATTCATTTGGAAGAATAAAAGACCCACAATAGCCAAGGCAACCCTAAATCAAGAAAGCAATGCTGGAGGCATAACAATAACTGACTTCAAATTATACTACAGAGTAATAGTAATAAAAACTACATGGTACTGGCATAGAAACAGACATATGAACCAATGGTACAGAATAGAATACTCAAGACAAACCGAGTCATTTGATCCTTGACAAAGGTGCCAAAAACATACATTGGAAAAAAGACAACTTTCTTTAACATATGATGCTAGGAAAATTGGTTATCCCTATGCAGAAGAATAATACAAGATGCTTGTTTCTCACCCTACACAAAAATTAACTCAAAATGGATCAAAAACCTAAAAAATTATACCCCAAACTGGGCAACTCCTAGAAGAAAATCAGGTCAATACTCTAAAATATAGGCACAGGCAATGACTTTCCCACTAGGATCCCTAAATCTTAAAAAATAATTCCAAGAGTTAATAAGTGAGATGACATCAAATTGAAAAGCTTCTGAACAGCAAAGGAAACAATAAATGATGTGAAGAGAAAACATACAGAACAGGAGAAAATCTTTTCTAGCTACTTTTCTAACAGAAGATGAATATCCAGAATATATAAATTTTATATATTTTATGTTAATATATACATATGTATTAATATCCAGAATATAAAAATTTTAACACCAAAAAAACATTGTTCAAGTAATAAAAGGGCAAATTAACTAAATAGACACTTCTAAAAATAAAAATTATAAATGGCCAACAATACATGAAAAATATTCAACATCAATTAGCAATTAGGGAAATTCAAATCAAAACTATGCTGAGATTTCAACTCACTCCAGAAGAGCAGCCAAACAATAATAAATGGTGGAAATGATGTGGAAAACAAGAAATACTTTTGTATTGTTGGTGGGATTATAAATTAGAAGAACCACTAGGTAAATCAAAAGGGGTTTCTTCAAAGAATAGATTAAGAATAGATTCACTGTATGACCCAGCTATACCAGTGCCTGGTATTTAGCCTAAGAAATCAATATCAGCATACTAGAACAAAACATTCATATCCATGTTTATAAGCACAATTCATAATAGTTAAAGTATGGAAACTTCTAGGTATCCATCAATGGATTAGTAGATAAAGAAAATGTTGTATATATCTACATTATGCAAGGGAGTTTTATTAAGCCATAAAAAGAATCAAAATATATAATTTGCAGGAAAATGAATGGAACTTGAAAATATTATGCTAAGCAAAATAAGTCAAATTGAGAAATTCAAGAGTCATATGTTTTTTCCTCATATGTGGATGCTAGAGAGGAAAAGGGAAAAGAAAGATGTAGAGGAATCCCAGAAAAAATGAAGAGAGATCAGTAGAGTAGAGGAAAGGGACCAAGGAGAGGGAAGAGGGAATGGGAAGTTGAAATACTGGGGAATAATATTGGCTAAATTATCATATGTGCATGTACAAATATATAACAATGACGCCCATCATCATGCAAAATTATAATGCATCAATAAACACATGGAAAAATATCATATCATTTTATAAAATTTATTTTGAGTTTCTGGGGTGAAAATTTTGAAGTAACATCTGGATTTTGAGGGTGAGGTAAATGAATTTTACCAAGTCATATACTAGTGTGTGTGTATGTATGTGTACATACATATGTTTGTATATATGTACATGTGCATATATATATATATATATATATATATATATGTATGTGCATGTGTTTATGTAAAATTAATTAAGTATACTGTAGTATACTTATTTACTTATGACCCATATTTAGTATAATGTAGCATATTATTTGAACAAAGTAGTGGGAAAAAATTCCTTTGCATATATGCAGCTGAGAAATAGGTTTATGAGCATAGATTGTGGCAGAATTCCCAGTTCCTTGAGAGCTATCATGTGTTTTATCTTTGTTTGACAGAAACAGAATATTTTCCTTCTTTACAGAATGGTTTTCTAACATACTGAACAGATGAATTGTGTGAAAACTTCAACCTCAAAATAAAATAGTCTTCAATCTCTGTCTAAGGCCCAATCAGTTCATGAATTGAGGGGGTGGTGGTCTATGCATTTAAAAATACAATGTTTATAACTCTTAGATTAGGAAATCCATGTACTCTTCTTGTTTCAGTCTGAGAGGTTAATTTGTGAAGATTAAAGATTTCTTTAAAAGTACTAAAAGAATATATAGCCCAAGTTAGAAAACAAAATTGGCCTAAGAATAACAAGAAAAAATAAAATTTCAGGAACTATTACTTAGACCAGGCTGTGGACTATGTCCATTTTAGCACTAATGAGTTATGATCATATCACATCTTCATATTTAGAAAAATAGATTTCTGGGTGCATTTAATATAGATGAATCATGATTCTACCCATGGATCAAGTATCTAGACCCACATATGTGAGTTCTAATGGAGAATGAAAAGTTTTTAGTCTAACAAATAAAACAAAACAAAAATAAGAATAAGATACATTCAGAAATTAGAATATTCATAATATCTATACCCCTACTCTTAGGATATCAATGTTCTGATATTAAAATAAATATTTTCATATCCTTGTTGACTTAGAGAACAATGAACAATAAACAAAAGATCATATCTATATAATAACTTTCATATACTCCTTCAAATATATGAGATGAATAAGTTATAGAGATGTAGGGTGCACTACTTTACTCCAATTAACAGCACATTTAAAAATGTAAATTAAATCTCATTTTAAGTGTTCTTACCACTATGTGTATGTCTATGCACTGTGAAGTCAAAAGACGTTTCCATAATTACATTACATAATGAATAAATTAGTTTTTTTTATTTTTGAAAGTGTTAATTATATTTTGTAGAAAATCCTTATCTTTAAAGAATTTTAACAAGTGAACTAAAGAAAAGAAATTTAAGGGAGTATGAATAAACATTTCAGGAGAGCTCCTGGGATTGATCTCAGCAGGATTTGCAGCAATAGAAATCATTCCTTGTCCTTAGATGAGGAAAAGAGCTGAAAAAGGCCAAAGTATTTTGACGTTTGTCCATCTTCTCGTGTGATCTGTGATTTTGACTCTGAGTATCAGTTAAAGTGAAGAATAACTATTTTGTACATGTCATCATGAATCCATTAGAAACTAGCAAACTCTCATCATTTACCTTTAATAATAATGTATTCTTGCTTTTTGTATTAGTTAAAGTATTAATTAGCAAGTATTAAAAATTTCAAAATGTCACGTTTTTGGCAACAATTTGAAAAGGGTCACATAGGAGTCAACTGCTTTGCTTCCACTGTCTGAAATGAAAATAGAGACCAAGAATAATGTTGAACTGCTTTTTAAAAAGCTGGCTCTGGCTGATCATGGTGGCACACTCCTGTAATCCCAGTGACCTGGGAAACTGGGGCAGGAGGATCACAAGTTCAAGGCTAGCCTGAGCAATTTAGTGAGATAGTATCTCAAAGTAAAAAGTAAAAAGGCAGGGGATCAGTAGATAAGTGGCCATGGGTTCAATTTGTAATTTAAATAAATAAATGGATAGCCCTGAAGCAAAAACCTTCACTGAATTGCCTAGAATTAATCATAGAAATGTACACAAGAAGTTGGGAAATGCACTTTGTGCCCAAGAAGCTACATCCCAGGAATAATAAAATGTAGAAAAAAAGATATGGCTTTAATATTTTTCTTTGTATGGACTTGTTGCACGACCCTAGGTGTTAGTGACAGTGATAGTGTTATATCATATTTTCATGTAAGTATTATTTTACAAAGTTCATTTTATTCTATTTCTAAACAAAGTATACTTCAACTTTGGTTCACACACTTGAAGTGTAAAGTCAAATGGCTTTTTAGTATATTAGTATTTAGTATGTTATTCATAGAGTTGTGAAATACCAAAATCAAATTTTGAAATAATTTGAAACCTCATGCAGATTGGCAGTCAGTCCCCATTCTTCTTGTTCTGCCAACTCTAGACAACCATCACTTTACTTTCTTTATCTAAAGTGTGAGTTCTGACAATTTCATAAAAATTAAACCAGACATTGTACAGTATTTTGTAACTGACTTCTTTTGCTTGGCATAAGGATTTAAGGTTTGTGTATCAATAATATTTTCATTCTAGTTGCTTTTTTTCTTGTTCTCTCCACTAGTTGCTCTGGTTAGAACTTCTGGTGCAGTGTTGAACAGCAGAGGCAAGAGGAGTCATCTCATTTGCTTATTTTTTACCATAATAGAAAGGCATTCCTTTTTTATCATAATATACTTCATAGATGAATTTTGCATAATTTCCTTTATCTGATTGAAGACGTTCTTTTCTATTCAACAAAATCCTCTAATTTGTTGACTATATTTACCATGAAAAGATGTTGGATTTTCATCAGAGGATTTTTATGTGTATGTGTATAGAGATTATCAGGAAGATGTTGTCTTTTATTACATTAATAGGATTTATTACATTAACTGGTTTAAAAATGTTGAATCAACCTTGCGTTCTTGAGATAAGTCCACTTAGCCATGGTTTATAATCCTTTTTATGTATAGCATGATTCAGTTTGCTCTCGTTTCTTGGGGATATTTGCAACTACCATTCTTTCTCCTTATCTACATTTTCACTTCCACAGATTCAACCAACTGTAGATTGGAAATACTTGGAAGACAAAATGTTATGTTGTTGCTGATGAGTGCTACGTAGTTAAGCCTATGATGGCTGTTCTATTGATGATGTACAGACTTCTTTTTAAGGTGTGATGACTCCTTAAACAATATAGTAATAAAAGTTATTTGTATAGCATTGAAATTGAATAAGGTATTCCATTGGGTAATTAGAGATAATTTAATGTATATGGGAATATGTGCATTAATTACATGTAAATACTATATCATTTTATATCATGGATTTGAGTATTTATGGAATTTGGTATCCACAGAGGGTTCTTGACCCAAATGCCCTGGGGATCAAAAGATGAATATATGTAACGTAGCTTTGCAATTCATCATCATATAACAGTACAGCACTTCACATATATAATGTGATAACTTTAAAACCACATACTTCTTTCTCTTTTGTTGTTGTTTGACTACGCATTGAGTCCTTAAAAGCATAATAATTGAAACACAGTATATAAAAGAGCATTGCAATTATATCAGTTCTGGAAAAATATTTTTTTAAAAAATCACTGGAAAAAATTAAAAGATTATGAGGTTATAGAGAATTATTTTTTAAACATAAGAAAACATAAAATAATGAGGTTCATATTAATAAAGAAGATGCATGAAGTTATGCTTCAGGGAAAAAAATCTGTGCAATTTGGTTTTCTAACAATATGTTGGAGCAGAATTTCAGAGACCAATAACCATGTAGGACTAGTTGCCTAAAATTTTGTATAACACAGTCTTAAATTTTTTGAGTTTTGATTTTTAATTTACATACTTTAAAAAATTCATGTTCATAGGTAAAACATTCCACAAATATTGACTAATACATGAGGAGTAGAACCATCATTGCACTCACAGTACCACAGTTCAGTCGTACAAGTTATCCTGTCACTTGGCTTCTCTCCATTCACAATGCCAGAAAATCAACATCCTTCTCCATGTTTATACATTTGTCTTTTTCTAAATATCATATAAATGAAATTATATATATACATACATATATATGTAGCCCTATATGTTTGTCTTTCTCTACCTACTATGATACATTAAAGGCATTTAAGACTCATCATGTTGTGTCAATCAGTAGACTGTTCTTTATATTGCTGAGTAACTTCCCACTTTGTAGAAGTACTATGATTTGTTGATCTACTCATCAAAGGAAGGACCCACAGGATGTTTCTAGTTTTGCTAATTAGGAATAAAGCCACTATGCATAGTCAAGAACAGGATCTTGTAGAGACATCTATGTTATCATAAGTAAATGTCTAGTTGTGGGATCATATAGTTAGTAAATGTGTAAACGTGTAACTGTTTTTTATGTTTTGCTCAGTTTAGTTTGGTTTGCCATGTTTGTGATCAAACCCAGGGCCTTGTATGCTTTACCACTGAGCTTTGATCCTAACCTTTAAGTATGCATTTAACCCAAGCTTTAATCAGCTAGGGAGAAACTATGATCTAAGTATTAATGAATGCTCCCCTCAATAGGCATAAGATGACATTTATCACTGGGTAAAAGTTTCAGGTTATAAGTGTGCATGTTATTTTCCAGCCTGATTCTCTGTCCATAGACGTTGATGGATAATAAAAACAATCTAGTTGAGAATCATGAAAATTACATATATTGGGGTTAAATTAGGATTGGAATTGAGGGCAATGGATTGAAAATGTGCTTTGAAGCTTTACAAAATTGAGGCTAATTTAGACCTTTAAACCATGGTGTGTTGGGAATTATATCACTTGTTATATCAGGAATTATCATGAGTGCTGATAAAAGTTAAACTGTCTTGTATGAAAGGAATTGGGTGCATTCTCTATCTCCGATTACTCTGGCAAAGGAGTCCATTGTACAAAGGTTGAGTGGAGGTTGATAGTGTTTTAGGAAACTGCATGTGGTTTAACCAGAGGTCAGTTTGCATGGCAGGAGCAAATCTGCAGCCCAGTTCAAAAGTTCAGCTATAGATGTGTCTAACTCCAGCTTTTACACTGCCTTCAACTTCATTGTACGTCCCCAAATAAATGTTGCTTCATTTGATTTTCTTCCTTGACATAGGTCTTTGGATAATTTAACAAAAGTATCCTTACACTGTTTAGAGTCAATAAAGTTTTTAACATTCAAGTAACCAGGTTTTCAAAAATATTTTGAATTTTCTATCAGAAGCCATAATCATCATAATGTCACCAGCTCAGTGACTCTGTTAGTTCATACAGCATAGAAATCAAATATAGCTAACAAAGAAAGGGTTAATAAGAATTAATTGTTGTATTTATTCACATAGTAGGATGGCTATCCCTATCCCACAGACAGACTGGCAAGGAAAGGTGGGGGGCAGAGTAACAAGGAAATCAAACGGTGAACAGCATGAACAGCTTATGTATGTTTTGGGGCTAGAAATTAACATGTTCATAAACCATGTTGCAGTTTCTCCTTGCACCTGTGCCAATTTGCCATGGTCAAAAATATGTCTAAAATTGTGTTAAGTCTCCCCTCTTGAAATATCTTTTGGGCTAGCAATTGTGGTCAGATCTTCCTGCACTGGTTTGATGCTCTCCCCATGTTTGTCCTGAACAGTGGATGCAGCTGATGAGGTCTTCCTGCCATTCAATGTAAGTAGAGAGCACCCAGTCTTTATCTTTCAATAGTCATCAACTTAAAATTTAATACTACATTCTTGGCTCAATAATAGTAATGTTTTGCATTGTTGGTAGTCTAATTTACAGAATTTTAAAATAAGTATTGTTATATCTCAAGGCAACAAGAAAGCCTGCAGGATAGAAACTCTTGTGCCTATTCTATAGATAAGGACACTAATCCTAAACTGAACAAGCAGAAATGCTATCATTAGCATTTAAGTGTCCATGGATTAACAACAACAAAAGCAAAGCTTTAGCCAATTCAGGAGAAAATGAATTAGGAGCAATGCTTAGTATTACCAGAGTGAAATCTTGCCTAAAAGAGAACTAAAAGTGGATCTCTCCAAAGAACCAAAACATTAGGTTGATATAAACAAATGGGTAGAAGTGGGTGGCACTGTTTATGGCAACATAATTAGAGCTAATGGGATGAAATTAGGGAAATTATGGAGGAGTTCAAAGTTAACCAAATTGGGGAGTTAGGAGCAATTAGCCATAATGCTGTGTTTTCTGTTCTGTTGATTGTTAAGGAAAAAAAAAAAAAACACATTTTTTTTATCTATAAAAATGAATAATTTGGGGGTCTAATTTCTAATAGATGTTTGAGCCACTGTTCAAAAAAATAAATGTCAGAAAGGTCATTGTACTGTCATGTGTAACTAATTAAAACAAATTAAAAAAAAGAAAGGGCTAGTCAGCAGTAAAGCAACATGTATGTGTATGTGTGCATGCACACATACTATAGTTTAGGTGAGTTAAAAGCATGTTTTAAATACCTACCCTGTGCAAGATATATTGCTGATTAAACTAAAAAATGTTGCTTTTCTTCTTTTCAGTTTGGTCCTTTATAACTTGACAATGACAATAAAATTTTTCCTTCTTTGTACTCTATATGATTATAATATATCATGGTGATGAAGTGTTTTCCTAAAATAATCTATAAAAGTTTTAAAAGGTAGCAATAGAAACTTTGTAAACTTCACAAACTGACTAAAGAACTCTTAGCAGTTTAATTTTTCCCTGTAAAATAATATGAACAACTCAGATAACCCTAGCAATTTGAATTTTTTCATTTCAAAGCCAATTTGTTTTCAACATTGACTCAATTTTGTACAAACTTTAAATTATAGTAATCACATTCTTGTTAATCATGAAAAACATTATCCAGGAATATTAAAAAAAAACACCTAAATTTATTTCTGATCTATTCAAACATTAAACAGTATTGTAACAGAGACTTACAAGCTGACTCTTAAGCCTGCAGATGCCCAGTGGATAATTAAAAGCAGGATAAAACTTGGCATCTCTGCTTCATCTGTCTCCTTTACTATCTTAAACTTTTTGACCTGATTATCTCTACACATAGGCATGTGAATCATTTAAGAAGTGATAATTTCACACAAGGTTTATTAGTCTTAAATTTACCTAACCTATCTCATCCCCCTTCAAGAATGAGGCAAGGTTCCTAATATCCATTTTAGACCCCTGGAGTAGTGCCTAGAAGTCTTCAATCATTGTCCTCTAGCTTCTGAACAAGAGGATCCATTGCCTCATGGGAACTAAGCTGCCTCCTTCCAAGATCACAGATCTCTACATCCTGTGAAGCACTCACAGAATCAAAACTAAGAGACTAATCAGGGCAATTTAAAAAAACTGCTTAATTATGCATACCTCTGCCCCCTGCCCCAATTCTTCCTCTATGTGAACCTAAAGCTACTTATGGTGGGACCCTGAAAACAAGGCTAAGATGCTGGATCTCACTTTGCCTTCCCAGTATTGAAACAGACTGAAATTAAGGGCCTCTCTGAAATTGAGAACAATTTTCTCATGTGGATAGTAAAGTCTAAATGACTGTCCCAACCTGTGGCCTGGGAGATGCCAAGGAAGCTGAAAATGGAAATTGCACCCTGCCCTGGTGTATAGCAGGCTAACTAAATCTACATAAGTACATCACTCAACTTTTGTTTCTATACATTGGAATAGCTTCTGTGGGAATGGCAGTCTCCAGTTGGATCAAACTGCTACAATTATATTTTCCTTTTTCCCACATTTGCCTATTTCTTAAGTATGTGGGCGGCTGATTCCAGCTGTCCAGGATCCCAGGCAAGGTCCCTGAATAGGCTATTGGTCACAATATGTCCGCAGTGGTTAAAGTTCTTTTCCTGCTTTTCACCATTATATTTCCTATTTGGTTCTTGGAACAAGTAGATGGAATACCAGGAGTCAGGTGTCTGGCCTAGGACTCCAGTAACAGCATTTTCATAAATAGTTCAGGGAAAAACCACAAGGAAGACATTAAGATGTAGTAGGATAATTTTCACACAGGAATACATGTAAGTATTCAAGGTATATACCTGCTTCTTGAGTTATTAAAAATTAATCAAGTACTGGATAGGGAACAAAGGTAAAAAACCATAAATATATTAAAGGACTGTGTATGGAGATATATATATATATATATATATATATATATATATATATATATATATATATAAAATTTTGTTTCCCCTTTACATTTTGCTAACAAGAGGAAACAAGACCAGAAATGTTGATGATATAATAAAACTTCTTCCTTCTGCTAGAAAAATCATTCCAAATCTCTATAAATGTAAGGTTAGTTGCTTTATGCTAGTATGTGAGCTATCATATGCCTCTAGGTATTATAATTACTCAAGATTAGAGAATTACAGTGTATGGCTTAAATATACTCATCACTACTTCCCATGGAGATGATGATACAGGTTTGACAGGTACAGAGACAAGGCCAGACTGCAAAGAATTCACCAGTTTATTAGTCTGAAAATGGAGTTCACTAAAAGAGGAAGGGGAAAAACAGTGGTTGAAGAGTCTGGAAAATGAAGGTAGTAATTAAGAGCCAGGAGAGTGGCATCCTTGCTCAGGGAACATTCTGTTACAAGAGAGTACTGGAGGGTGAGTCACACTGAGAATATGAAGTCTGAGATCAAATTGTGTCTTGTTACATTATGAACAGTCATTTTACATGAGCCCTCAGGACATAGGCTGTATTGCTTTTAATGAAGTGTAGAACTTGCTACCCAAAATGTGACTGTCAGAGATCACAATATGCTACCCTAAATATGTCTCTTTGGCTTAATGGTTATTTTGAACTGGTTATTTTAAGAAAATTCAAACACAGGAGAAGTTCTGAAAAGTGACTGCTTTTGTTAGTAAAATTTACATATTTAAGTAAGAAATCTTCATTTGTAAAAGCGCCTCCCTGTCTGAATCAGGAAGAACAGGCCAACTACATCGCTACATTCTTGGCCCATGGAGAAAGCATGCATTTAAATACACCTACCAGAATGTACCCTTTTTTTAATATTTAGATAGCCTGTCCCCTCACTGTTCTTTTTTGTTTGTTTGTTTCAGATCCTCAAGTCTAGGAAAACTCTTTACAAACTAATAACTATTTATTCATGTCTCTATGTCATCTCCCATATACGTGTTATTACATTTCTTTTTAGTTTTCTCTTGTTTATCTACCATTTGATGCAGAAAGTCCTCACTAAGAACTCATCAAGTGCAAAGAACAAATTAGTTTTTCTCCTCTGCACTACTTCACAGTTCAGCACAATAGGAGTTTTGTACTGGAAGTGAAATACCAGGTTACTTCTCTTCCTGATACCCGGTATACTAGTCAGCTTTCCATCACTGTAACCAAAATACTTAACAAGAACAATTTAGAGAAGGAATGATTTATTTTGCTTCAGAGGATTCAGTCCATGCTCAGCTGATGCCAAAGTAGAAATAGCATGGTGTAAAGGTGCAGGCCGAGGAAAGCTTCTCACCACAGGGCAGCCAGGAAGCCTGGTGTGTGTGTGTGGTTGGGGGCTGGGTGGGGAGACAGAGGAGATGATCAACTCTTATAGGGCACATCCCAAATGACATACTTCCTCCACATAAGTCCCACCACCCAGTAGTCCATTCAGCTATCAGTGGACTCATCCAAAGATGAGGTCAGAGACCTCATGACCTAATCACTTCCCAAAAGCTCCATCTCTGAGCATGCAAGACCTTGGGGGACATTCCAGATCCAAAGCATACCATTCTTCCCTGACTTCCAAAGGCTCATACCCAACCTACAGTGCAAAATGCACTTAGTCCATTTCCATTTGTCTCTGCAGAATTAATGGTTCCACTATTGCCCAGAAATCCATTACGGAGTCTCTTCTGGGCCTCAAGGCAAATTCTTAGTTTTGAGCACTTGTAAAAATCAAAAGCAAATTATATACATCTCATATACAATGGCATAGAGTAAACTTTCCCTTTCCAAAAGGGAGGAACAGGGACACAAAAGAACTGGGACCAAAGCAAGACTAAAATCATGCTGGGCAAATATTAAGTCCTGTAACTCCATATTCAATACCTGGGGCATGCAGTGGTCTGATGTGAGTCCCCAAAAGACTTGAGCATCATGCCCCTAAGGCCTTGCTGGTTACAGCATACATGACCTCTCTATTAGGCTGGTTGTATTCACAGCCTGCCACATTCCTATGCAGATATTCCACATTCCTGTGGAAGTCAGGGGACAAAGAGACAGTCAATATAGATAATAAATAATTGTGTCCGGTCGGGAAGGTGGGGGCTGGTTGCAAAAAAAAAATGAAATGCTGCCCTTTCCCTCTCCCTCCAAAGCCCTCCCCCCTGCTCCAGTTCCAACCTGTTGCTAAGGCAACGTGCCTCAGGAAGGCAGGGAGTTGTAAAAGTTGTTAGCTAATACCTCCTGGGTGGCTAGTTTCCTGCCTGGATCACTCCTCCATTTGGCCCTTCCCCTGCTCATTTATTCCTCACCTTTTGGCCACCCCAGCCACTGCTCACACACACAGGATGAGGAGAGGAAAGGGGCAAGATAAGGGGAGAAGAGGGCAGGAGAACAAAGAGAACCTGAAATTCATAAAAGGAGCAGGAAACTCCCACTTCTTTGGATACCAACCCTGTGTCCCTTTCTCTAGGGAGAAGTCTGTTTTCTATTCTCTCAATAAAACTTGCCTGGACATTTCTATGGTGTTCAATCTTCAACAGCTGGAAAAACAGAACTGTGGTCACTGGTAACCAGCGGTCTTCTACTTCCTGGAGTCTCCATTTCATCTTAAGCTTTGCCTTCACAGCTTCACTCATGGCCCTCTCAGGGATTGCCAATGGAAACTTTCACCCTGATAACACATTCCATGACCTCCCAGGCCTGCCTTTGAATTCTTGGTGAAAGTTTCTGAAACTCCTTAAGTCCTTTGAAGGTGCCTTAATGTAGGAGTTTGCACCTAAAAATTGATGACCTCACTTTGCAACCGAAACGTTGACTTTCAATAACTCTGCTTTAAAGGAAATAACAGCATTTTGAGCCAAATATGAATGATAGGGGCCAGGTACACAGGTTCAAGTTACTCTGAATAATATGTTCTATTTT
Organism: Callospermophilus lateralis; assembly: GCF_048772815.1. Classification (NCBI taxonomy): domain Eukaryota; kingdom Metazoa; phylum Chordata; class Mammalia; order Rodentia; family Sciuridae; genus Callospermophilus; species Callospermophilus lateralis. The sequence goes on along the minus strand of NC_135319.1, from coordinate 53,868,468 downwards.
GTGAAAGAGGAAGCATGAGCTGTTGAAGCCAAAGAACAAAGAAAATTATAAACAAGCATTCAACAAACACATCGATGAGGACATTAGGATCAGTAAGCTACCCCCAAGTGGAGAAATATTTTCCATTCGTTTAAGATGTTTATCTTCTAGCATTGTTGGCTTTAGTGTTGGGAGAAACAAGAGGTTTGCTAAGCTTAGTGCTACATCCTGAGAGGTTTACATAATAGTCACAGGAATGTTTGGTTAGATACAGAGGTTGAAAGTAAATGACTATTAAGGGGCTAAAACAGCACAAGATAATTTTAGCTCTTGACCTCCAACATTCCATCTCTTGACAATCATGATTTTCTAGTCAGCCAAGGTCAAACAGATCTTTAATAGAGATGTATCTACTTTAGCTACACAGTATTGTATTCTTTGTGCTTATGGTTTGTGTATATGTGTGTACATTTATGTTCATATTCCTTTATCTCAATAATAGTGCCTATCTTCTTCCTCAGGATGTAGGGAGTCACACATCACACGATGAAGATAAAGATGCCATTTTCTGGAATGGAATTGCTGGACTGGCACATCAGCTGTATGGCTTCCTCATTTTCTGTCTGTCTGCTAGTGGGACTCATTCTACTTGAGTCTGCAGGGATTCATTTTGGAGGTTTGGAGATCTATGGAAAAACTCTCAGTGGCTTTTTGTTATTGTTGTTGAGAAGCCAGATCAAAAATCAGTCACTGGCACCAAAAGGACAAACTAAGTATTTGTGATTCCCTCTGACAGCTGCTTAGTGGTTGCCTCAGGCCATTGGGCTGTAGCCATGCTGCTTCTCCATAGTGTGACTGACTGCAGTCTTCTGATTTACAGTACCGTGAGAGAGGGATGGATTCCCTTGTCAAGTGTAGGCATGATAAAGTTTCCACACACCTACTACCCACATTGCATAGGTAAAAATGTCAGTTATGATAATGAGATTATATGAAAATGTATGGTAACCCCAACATGAAAAGTTCAGTTCAGGAATGCCAAGTACCTGGGGGACAGGGCTATTATGAGCAGCGCTATTAATAATTACTCGGAGGCAGATTGTCTTTAAGTGCAAGCCTATATTCAATCACACCAATCATCAAATATAAACAATTAATGCAAAAAGTGTTGGGTGTGCGGGAGCATCCCAACTAACATTCAATGCACACTAATTAAACACTATAAGCAAATCACACTATCCTAGGGCAACCACAAGCTCCAAAATATCTCTGATGCCACACAGCAACTACTCTTAGCTAAAGAGCAGACATTGTCCTTATCTGGAGTTTCTCTCCAGCTGATGGCTAGATACCAGGGAATGGTGGAGTCAGCCCAGGGACAGACAATAAGGTGGCCAGTCTCATCAATGTCCTTGGAGCACAAAGTCTTCAATGTGGCAGGACCAGCAATTAAATACAGTTCCAATGGTGGTGTACATTGTTGATTGATTACACCCAGTGAAAGTCAATGTCCGTTGGTTTGGTCTATGAGTTGATATAATTACAGTTGCGCTTGTTCTTTATACATGCCCATGGAACTGTGCTCCCTATCAACTGTAATAAGGCATTGCTAAGCATGCCTAGGGCTAGTGCCCCTTACAGCTGTTTATCAATTGCAAGCAGACATGACTAAGCAGTTCAATGGCTGCTGTTCCTCATGGCCATCAACTCAACGATTCCCAGCATGTCTCAGCATGTCTATGGCAGATGCTTCTTACAAGGGCCTATTTGTTTTTTTCAGAGATAACAACAAATAGGTGTTGATAAACTGAAGTTACAGAGGTGATGGGGTTGATAAACTGAGTTAAGAAGTTGTGCCTATTCATTGTTTTCAAAACGCTTATCAGTCATCTGCTCTACAAAAACAGCTGAGAAATAAAGGTGGCTAACAAATGGAAATAGAAAATTAGACAATAATAAAAGATATCACATAGATTTTAAAACAGAATGACACATGAGGTACCTTAGGTGGGAATGGAAGCCTTAAAAGAAAATAACAACTTAATTTGAAGAGTCAAAGGCTGAGTATATTCCAACTTCTAGTTGCAGAAATTAAGAGACTCAGTATAGAAGAAAAATGCAGTTATTCTTTAAATAAAACAAAATTCAGGGTTATTTTAGTTTGGGAGAAAGTGAAAGTTAGCTTCCATATAATTTTAAAAGGTTTCTAGTTATTCATTAATCAGAAAACCTAATGGGTAAATTCTAGTATTTTGTCTAAAGATGCCTGTAGACAGTGTGAACCCAGTTTCTGGTTTTGTAGCTTCTAGTGTACAGGTGAAATGCACCTTGTAAGAGATAGTTGGAGTTGCAGCTGTCTCGCAGGGATAGGTGGAATGATGTTTAAATTATTATTTTTTTAATTCTTAAAGCTAATTAAACATAAGTAACTGAAAGGGCTGATGGTACTTACACGCACCCTCTAGCTGACCTGGACCAAATCTTGTTTATAATAATATGTGAAGAAGAGAATATTTATCTTTAACAAATCCTAAGTTAAATCTAGTCTGTAAAAGGTAGTTTATAAATGTTTTGTTCCACTGTGTGAGATCACAATAAACAGATAAATAAGTAGACTCTTGAAAGATGTTGAAAAATTTCAAGGTGGTTTATAATGAAAAGAATGAATAGAAATGTGTAAGGACATTTTGCTGATTGTTTGGTGCTGTTATAATGATGGATTTACTATTGGCATTTAGTGGGCAACATTTAGAGAGTAAGCAACCTAATTGTTTGTAAGAACTCTACACAATTAATTTTCTCACCTCAATGCCAATAGCGTCCCTACTGAAAAATACTGATTTAAGAAAACGTCCTGGACCAAAGAAATACTTCAACTATTCATTTTAATCAGATCATAATGGAAGATCATCTCCCAAAGACCAACACAGAAAATTTCTTCTTTATCTAGGTGTTTAGGGGTTCAGACATGAGGAAAGGGAAAAAAAATAAAGGACATCTAATGAATATCCACTGGACATATATAGGATGTCTTGTCCACATTGCACACTCATTTGTTCAGAAACTTTATGAGTAAAGGGACATTACCCACTTTGCTGACAAGAAAACTGAACCCAGAAAAGGAAATAATTTGCCCAAGGGCACAGAATTAATAAGCAGCATATCCCATGGGATAATAGGGCAAGAACAAGGAACACATTTCTTGACACCTCCCTATTCTTTTTCACTGAGAGCAGCCCCACTTTATGTACTGTATTTCTGTGTTTGTTTTAGCAGGACATATACTAAAATTGGAATGACACAGAAATTAGCAATGGCCCCTGTGCAAGGATAAAGAGCAAATTCATGAAACAGTTCTTATTTTCAAATCAGAAAACAAATCCATGCACAATGGCCTCACAAAGCAAAATACCTGAAAATAAAGCTTACCAAGGAGGTGAAAGATTTTCACAATGAAAACTATATATTACCGAGGAAATAATTTGAAGGAGACACTAGAAAATAGAAAAATCTCCCTTACTCTTGAATAAACAAAAATTAATGTTGTCAAAATGACCATATTGCCAAAATCATTCTACAAATTCAATGCAATCTCCATCCAAATACTTATGAAATTCTTTACAGAACTAGAAAAATCGTCCTTAAATTCTTATAAAAGAGTAAAAGACCCAGAATAGCCAAAGCATTTTTGACCTATAAGAGTGATGCTAGAGGCATCACCATACCCAATCTCAAATTTACTACAGAGGTATTATATGCCATCAGATTGGCATAAAAGCAAACATGGAGATGAATGGAGTAGAACAGAAGACATAGAGGCAAATCAACATAGATACAATCATCAGATTCCCCAACAGAAGGGCCAAAACCATATGTTGGAGAAAAGATAGCCTTTTCAATAAATACTGATGTGAAAACTGGATATACATATGTAGAAGAATTAAACTAGATCACTATCTCTCATGTTGCACAAAAATCAATTCAAAGTGGATTAAACACCTAGCAATTAGAAACACTGCAACTGCTAGAAGAAAATATTTTCTACATTGCACAGTTCCAACATATTGGTGAAGGTGCCAACTTCCTTAACAAGACATCTAAACCTCAAGAAATAAAACTCAGGAGGGATCCAAAATGGCGGCTGGCAGAGAGGCTGCGCTTTTAATGCACTCCCAGTGATGGGGTCATAAAGTCGTAAGGATAACTCTTAGATTCTACCAATGGAGATTCTCCTAGCAAAATTCCACTGAAGAGAGACCGCCCGGGAGCTACTAGGATTTTTTGAAGCGTCTGTGTGACCCGGACGAGCGGGACCCTGCCAGAGACGCGGAGTTCCAAATCCACCAGCCACAGTCCGTGCACCGCGGGCACAGCTGCAGATCCGTCCACCCGCCCGCAGCCAAAGTGACTGGGTCCTGCTAGACGCCGAGACACAGCTTGGCAGGAAGAAGTCTTTAGCCAAGCCTCCACAAGCCAGGAGCTGAGGCGAACCGGGCCGGACCAGTCCCACCCCTCCCCTCGGACATTCCGGCAAGGAGCCTGGGGCCTGCCATAGCAGAGAGGTGACGTCATCGGAGTTCAGCTGGCGGAATTCGTTCCCAGCAGAATCCACTTTAGCAGGTGAGTGACTCCCCATACTGATACAAGCAGCCAGGAAACTTCATTGACTTCTCAGGGGTCATGTCCGTAGGGAAGCAGAGGGGATCCCAGACTCCCAGCCCCACATATCACCAGTGGTGAACCCCAAGGTCTTAGCCACCAGTTTACCACAGCACTGGGGCTTAAAAGGGACACGCGGTGGGGCTGCAAGTGTAACTAGATCTTGGGGGAGTCACTTCTGGGGAACAGGACCTGGCTGGCAGGCTGGCAGGAGGAAGGGGGTTAAGAGCTGGAGAAGTGAAATGGCTCTGGACTGACAAGTCTGAGAGACCCCCAGGAGACGCCCTACAGAGATAGCTCTCGGCAGGTAGAGAGCCGTCGCTCCGCTTGGAGGGCACAGCACCGCCTACTGGAAGAGAGGAAGGTGGATCTCTAAGACTTTAATTTTTTGTTGTTGTTGTTGTTGTTGCTGTTGTCGATATTTTTTTTCTCTTCTTCTTCTCTCCCTGTTCCTTTCTCCCCTTTTCCTTCTCTCTTTCTATCCCATTTCAAGTTTTATTGTTCTTTTCATTCCCCTCTAATCTATCTCTCCCTCTATCCTTTTTTCTTTTTAACAGCACCTTCATTCCCCTAACCCCCAACTCTCATCCCAAGCATTACATCTTCCATTGCGTGTAATTGTCTAAATGCAAATAGGTGAATGTCTCGAGGCTGTCTATAAGACTTCTAAATACCTAGCTACTACCAACACCCTGATCCAATTGCCTGGTAGTATCCATGTTCAGTGGAGCAATCTTCTAAAGTAGCCAAGACATACTAACCATCGTACCACCAGAGCACCCAACCTAAACATATAGTCCTAAGAACAAACAGCAAAACATTATATGCATACAGAACCTAGAAGCCTTATATGAATTGAATGAATCAGCTTTAAAGTACAACAAAGCCCAACATTTCTAGGCATAATCTCCCACCACAAAAGAGAGACAACAGAGATATACAAAGCCAAAACAAATGTATAGGAGAAAGCAGTTACTAAGCAGTCAAACAGAGCTGGAAAGCAACGTGAACAATATGAAAAAACAAGGGAAAAAAGGGTTACAAACAATGCAGGACAACCTAAATATACAGGAGGACCTAGAAGAATCAGAAACATGGACAGGGAAAGAAATCAAGGCATACCTAATTCAGATGGAACGGAATATTAGAGAAGACATGAGACAGCAAATCCAAGCACTGAAAGTATATTTTGAAGAGGAACTAACCACACAAATTCAATCAGCAAATAATGAGCTTTATCAGGAGATAGAGGTGTTAAAAAAATCAAGCTGCAATCATAGAAATGCAAGAAACTGTAAATCAGATTAAAAGCGCTAATGAGAATATTACAAACAGACTAGATCAAGTAGAAGTCAGAACATCAGATAATGAAGACAAAGTTTATCAACTTGAAAAGAATATAGTCAACACAGAAAAGATGCTGAAATCTCACGAGCAATCTATCCAAGAGATACGGGATCTCATCAAAAGACCAAATTTGAGAGTCATTGGGATAGAAGAAGGCACAGAGAATCAGTACAAAGGAATGCATAGCATACTAAATGAGATAATACTAGAAAACTTCCCAGAGATGAAAGATGGAATGGATTGCCAAATCCTGGAAGCTTACAGGACCCCAAACATCCAAAACCATAATAGACCAACTCCAAGACACATAATTATGAAGATAGCTAACATACAAGGCAAGGAGAGAATACTAAAAGCTACGAGAGAAAGGAGGCAGATTACATTTAGGGGTAAAACAATTAGGTTAATGACTGATTTTTCATCACAGACTTTGAAAGCGAGAAGATCCTAGAACAACGTATTTCAAACACTGAAAAATAATGGATTCCAACCAAGAATACTGTATCCAGCAAAACTAAGCTTCATATTTGACAATGAAATTAAAATATTTCATGATAAACAAAAGCTAAAAGAATTCGCAGCTAGAAAACCAGCACTGCAAAGTATGTTGAGCAAAATATTACAAGAAGAGGAATTGAAAAATAGCGCCCAAAACTAACAGTGGGAGGTATCTCAGTACAGGGGGAGAAAAATAACCAAAGAGGGAAAACTAACCAATCTAAAATAAATAAATAAATAAACATGACTGGAAGTACAAACTATATTCCAATTGTAACCTTAAATGTTAATGGCTTAAATTCACCAATCAAGAGACATAGGCTAGTAACCTGGATTAAAAAAACAAACCCAACAATATGCTGCCTTCAGGAGACTCATATGATAGGAAAAGACATACACAGACTGAAGGTGAAAGGTTGGGAAAAATCATACCACTCACATGGCCCTCGGAAGCAAGCAGGAGTGGCCATTCTTATATCGAATAAAGTCAACTTCAAACCTAAGGTAATCAAAAGGGATAAAGAAGGACACTATATACTGTTAAAAGGAACCATCCACCATCAAGACATAACAATTATCAATTTGTATGCACCAAACAATGGTGCTGCAACATTCATAAAACAAACTCTCCTCAAGTTCAAGAGTCAAATAGACCACAACACAATAATTATGGGGGACTTCAACACACCACTCTCGCCATTGGACAGATCCTCTAGACAAAAGCTGAACAAAAAAACTATAAAACTCAATAACGCAATCAATAACCTAGACTTAACTGACATATATAGAATATATCAACCGTCATCAAGTGGATACACATTCTTCTCAGCAGCACATGGATCCTTACTCAAAGATAGACCATATATTATGCCATAGGGCGACTCTCAGTAAATATAAAGGTGTGGAGATAATACCATGCACCATATCTGACCATAATGGAATGAAACTGGAAATCAATGATAAAAGAAGGAAGGAAAAATCCTGCATCACCTGGAAAATGAACAATATGTTACTGAATGATCAATGGATTACAGAAGATATAAAGGAGGAAATCAAAAAATTCCTAGAGATAAACGACAATACAGACACAACATACTGGAATCTATAGGAGACAATGAAAGCAGTTTTAAGAGGGAAATTCATTTCCTGGAGTTCATTCCTCAAAAAAAGAAAAAACCAACAAATAAATGAACTCACACTACATCTTGAAACCTTAGAAAAGGAAGAACAAAACAACAGCAAATATAGCAGAAGACAAGAAATAATTAAAATCAGAGCGGAAATCAACGAAATTGAAACAAAAAAAAAACCATTGAAAAAATTGATAAAACTAAAAGTTGGTTCTTTGAAAAAATAAATAAGATTGACAGACCCTTAGCCATGCTAACGAAGAGAAGAAGAGAGAGAACGCAAATTACTAACATACAGGATGAAAAAGGCAATATCACAACAGACACTACAGAAATACAGAAGATAATTAAAAAGTATTTTGAAACCCTATATTCCAATAAAATAGAAGATAGTGAAGATATCGATAAATTTCTTAAGTCATATGATCTGCCCAGATTGAGTCAGGAAGACACACACAATTTAAACAGACCAATAACAAAAGAAGAAATTGAAGAGGCCATCAAAAGACTACCAACTAAGAAAAGCCCGGGACCGGATGGGTATACAGCAGAGTTTTACAAAACCTTCAAAGAAGAATTAATACCAATACTTTTCAAGCTATTTCAAGAAATAGAAAAAGAAGGAGCTCTTCCAAATTCATTCTATGAGGCCAACATAACCCTGATCCCAAAACCAGAAAAAGACACTTTAAAGAAAGAAAACTATAGACCAATATCTCTAATGAACTTAGATGCAAAAATTCTCAATAAAATCCTGGCGAATCGAATGCAAAAGCATATCAAAAAAATTGTGCACCATGATCAAGTAGGATTCATCCCTGGGATGCAAGGTTGGTTCAATATACGGAAATCAATAAATGTTATTCACCACATCAATAGACTTAAAGATAAGAACCATATGATCATCTCGATAGATGCAGAAAAAGCATTTGACAAAGTTCAGCATCCCTTTATATTCAAAACACTAGAAAAACTAGGGATAACAGGAACTTACCTCAATATTGTAAAAGCTATATATGCTAAGCCTCAGGCTAACGTCATTCTAAATGGAGAAAAACTGAAGGCATTCCCTCTAAAATCTGGAACTAGACAGGGATGCCCTCTCTCACCACTTCGATTCAATTTAGTTCTTGAAATACTATCCAGAGCAATCAGACAGACAAAAGAAATTAAAGGCATAAAAATAGGAAAAGAAGAACTTAATTTATTGCTATTTGCGGATGACATGATAATATACTTAACAGACCCAAAAGGGTCTACAAAGAAACTGCTAGAGTTAATAAATGAATTCAGCAAAGTGGCAGGATATAAAATCAACACGCATAAATCAAAGGCATTCCTGTATATCAGCAACAAAACTCAAAACTTCTGATATGGAAATGAAGAAAACCATTCCATTCACAATAACCTCAAAAAAAAAAAAAAATACTTGGGAATCAACCTAACAAAAGAGGTGAAAGATTTATACAATGAAAACTATAGAACCCTAAATAGAGAGATAGAAGAAGATCTTAGAAGATGGAAAAATATACCCTGTTCATGGATAGGCAGAACTAACATTATCAAAATGGCGATATTACCCAAAGTTCTCTACAGGTTTAATGCGATGCCAATCAAAATCCCAATGGCATTTCTTGTAGAAATAGATAAAGCAATCATGAAATTCATATGGAATAACAAAAGACCCAGAATAGCAAAAACAATTCTAAGCAGGAAGTGTGAATCTGGAGGTATAGCGATACCAGAGTTCAAACTGTACTACAAAGCAATAGTAACAAAAACAGCGTGGTACTGGTACCAAAACAGGCAGGTGGATCAATGGTACAGAATAGAGGACACAGAAACCAATCCACAAAATTACAACTTTCTTATATTTGATAAAGGGGCTAAAAACACGAAATGGAGGAAGGATAGCATCTTCAACAAATGGTGCTGGGAAAATTGGAAATCCATATGCAACAAAATGAAACTGAATCCCTTTCTCTCGCCATGCACAAAAGTTAACTCAAAATGGATCAAGGAGTTTGATATCAAATCAGAAACCCTGCGCCTGATAGAAGAAAAAGTTGGCTCCGATCTACATATTGTGGGGTCAGGCTCCAAATTCCTTAATAGGACGCCCATAGCCCAAGAGTTAATAACAAGAATAAACAAATGGGACTTACTTAAACTAAAAAGTTTTTTCTCAGCAAGAGAAACAATAAGAGAAGTAAATAGGGAGCCTACATCCTGGGAACAAATCTTTACTCCTCACACTTCAGATAGAGCCCTAATTTCCAGAATATACAAAGAACTCAAAAAATTAAACAATAAGATAACAAATAACCCAATCAACAAATGGGCCAAGGACCTGAACAGACACTTCTCAGAGGAGGACATACAATCAATCAACAAGTACATGAAAAAATGCTCACCATCTCTAGCAGTCAGAGAAATGCAAATCAAAACCACCCTAAGATACCATCTCACTCCAGTAAGATTGGCAGCCATTAGGAAGTCAAACAACAATAAGTGCTGGCGAGGATGTGGGGAAGAGGGTACACTTGTACATTGCTGGTGGGACTGCAAATTGGTGCGGTCAATATGGAAAGCAGTATGGAGATTCCTGGGAAAGCTGGGAATGGAACCACCATTTGACCCAGCTATCGCCCTCCTTGGACTATTCCCTGAGGACCTTAAAAGAGCATACTATAGGGATATTGCCACATCAATGATCATAGCAGCAGAATTCTCAATAGCTAGACTGTGGAACCAACCTAGATGCCCTTCAATAGATGAATGGATAAAAAAAAATGTGGCATCTATACACAATGGAGTATTATGCAGCACTAAAAAATGACAAAATCATGGAATTTGCAGGGAAATGGATGGCATTAGAGCAGATTATGCTAAGTGAAGCTAGCCAATCCTTAAAAAACAAATGCCAAATGTCTTCTTTGATTTAAGGAGAGCAACTAAGAACTGAACAGAGGGAAAGAGCATGAGGAAAAGATTAACATTAAACTGAGACGAGTGAGGGGAGGGAAAGGGAGAGAGAAGGGAAATTGCAAGGAAACGGAAGGAAACCCTCATCGTTATATGAAATCACATATGTGAGGTTGTGAGGGGAAAGCGGGGGGGAGGGAGAGAACGGAACAACAACAGATGAGGTAGAGAGGGAAGATGGGAGGGGAGAGGAGGGGGGATAGTAGGGGATAGGAAAGACAGCAGAATACAACAGTCACTAATATGGCATTATGTAAACATTGTGAATGTGTAACTGATGTGATTCTGCAATTTGTATTTGGGATAAAAATGGAAATGCATAACTCACTTGAATCAAATATATGAAAGATGAAAAAAATAAAAATAAAAAAAAAGAAATAAAACTCAGAATCAATAAGCGGGATGACATCAAGTTAAAAGACTTCTGGACAGCAAAGTGAACAATTAAGGGCATGGACAGAAAGCATACAAAATGGGAGAAAAAAATTGCCAGCTACTTTTTCAGTTTGAGTCTAATAACCTGAATATATAAGAAACTCAACAAAGTTAACACCAAAGAATCAAATAATCCAATCAATAAGTAGGCAAATGATCTAAAAAGACATTTTACAAAGAGATTCAAATGGCCAACAAGTGAAAAAATGTTCACCATTCTTAGAAATCAGTGACATACAAATCAAAACCACACTGAGATTTCATCTTACTCCAATTAGAATGTCAGCCATCAACAATACAAATAATAATTTCTCATAAGGATGTAGAGGAAAGGTTCATTAAACATTGTTATTGTGACTGAAAATTAATACAATCACTTTGGAAAGCAGTATGGAGATCCCTCAAAAGACTAAGCATAGAAACACCATATGACCCAGCTATCCCAATCCTTGGTGTTTATCCAGAAGAACTAAAATTGGCACACTACAGCAATACAGCCACTTTAATGTTTATAGAAGCACAATTCATAATAGTCAAGTGTCTGGAACCAACCTGGGTGTCCATCAGTGAATTAATGAATACAGAAAATGTGATATATATACACAATGGAATTTTATTCAGCCATAAAGAATTTAATTATGGCATTTGGGGATAAATGAATAGAACTAGAGAACATCATGTTAATTGAAATAAGTCAGACTCAATAAACTAAGGGTTGAATGATTTCTCTCATATGTGTAAGGTTGAGAGAGAGAGAATAAAAAAGGAAACTCATGAAAATAAAAGCAAGACCAGTAGAGTAGAGGTAGAGGATTGAAAGAAAGGGAGGATTAGAGGGCATGAGGAAGTACTGGGGAGCGAAATCTACCAAATTATTCTATATCTATATACCATAATTAAGTTTTCATATACACACACACATATATAATACAATAATTACAATATGACAATAATATTATTAGAAGGGAGATCAGTAGGGTAAAGGATGTGGATTAGTAAGAGAGAGGAGGAGGAAAGTGAAGGTAGTTGGGAATGAAATTGATCAAATTATGCTTTGTGCATATATAAATAAGGCATAATGAATCCCACTATTACGTATAATTGCAGGAAGTCACCCATGAAATGTGCGTCCACCAGATCGACAGTGAAGCCATTGAGTGGGAATATCTGGTATGTGGGAACTCACAGTGGCACTCCTGCTGGTGAGATGGCCAGGTGCATGTGAACTCCCAGCCAGCTCTGCAAAAAGGTAACATACAACACCTGAAAAGGGAGTAACCGTTAAAAGCCAAACTGCCTGCCTACCCCACCTTTATCCTGTTTTTCATGAAGAAGCAAGCACTAAGACAAGACTCCTCCCACACTGAAACCTTATCCCTACAATCCCCTTTGATCTGTACCACAGTAATACAGCAAGCAAGCATGGATTCCATCTTTGTTAGAAGCTGTACTCTGTCCAGTCAGCTTGGCTTGCACTCTCCCAAACTATATTTCTGTGTCCCATGGTTATTTTGTAGTACTATTTTCTTAGCTTTTATATCTCAACCAGCCCACCCCTCTGGAGGGTAACCCTTTCCCTCGCCCACACAGGATATGTGTGAGATATAATTATAATGCACCAATAAAAAATGTTAAATTCATACTGAATTTCTAAGTGAGTGTCATTTAAAGAAGTAAAAGGTGTCTCCAAAGTTAAAAACTTACTGAATCATGTTTTCTTGGCTGTGAACTAGCTTTGAAGTAGAATTGTTCTTCCAATGGGAACGTTATAAAAGCATTTGAACAATTTATATCTCCACCAGGGGATCTCGTTACCATGAAAGTATTCTTTGTGCTTCTGTTTCTATGATAAACCAAGGTCTTTTTATTCTCCTTTTCTGTTATTTTGTTCATGTTGGTCTACACTGAATACTAAGAGAATGGTGTAGTTTTATGCTGATCCTATAAACATAGTTACTGAAGAATTAGAAATGATTAGCTTAACAGTCATCTAAAAATGCACTGTTAAATAGTAAGAACTAATTCTGAAAGCTGGAAACTCTTATGAACAGCCCATTACTGTAATTGGCTTTTGTGCAACAAATGGAGTATATTCCTCAGGGCTTTGTAGGGAAATGAAATAAATTGAATATAAACTAGATTACCATTCCTCAAAGTACTTTTAAGTACTTTGTATAGTTTAGTACTTAAGAGATATTTGCCAACATTATGGCCTCCCCACATCTCATTTGTGTGTTGATTTTCTTATTAAAATCCAGTAAACAGATCACTGAAGAACATAAAGGAGCCCTAACTTAAGTGTCCACATTATCACAAGACTACTTTTGTGTTTTTAGCAGGATAAATGCAAGTCATCAGTTTGTATTAATAAATTTTAGAATGACCCTTCAGTCTAGGAGTTTTAAGGCAATGAAATCTCTACCACATACATCTTTAATATATGTTTCAATATGTATTATCCCTTCCTTATAAATATCTCATTTATGTACAATCTGATAATTGCACAGCATCATTGTTTTAACTACCAAACATTCAAATTTATCTTGATGACTTAAAAATCCTTATACATCATTTAGGAATGCTGTACTTTTAATGGCTCTAGTATCCTAGAAAGAAGTCAAACCTTATATTAACAGAGATCAATCCAGTCAGATTGAGAACAAAGAAAAAATTACATTTATGTGAGACTTATTAGGATTGCAATCTGGAAGGCACCAAATCCAAGCAGCCTCAAAAATTGTTCTCTGAGGTTTTAGGAAATGGTAATTATTTTCATATCTTAAACTGCCAGGGTCATTATTAATAACATCTCTTGTTTGTAAAGAATTGTGATGGGTATAGCAAAGGCTGAACTGTCTTGTAAGAAAGAAATGGGTGACAGTCCTCAGATAATAAGGGTGAGGGATGTTTTCACCAACTGTTACAAAGCTAGTGAACTTCATGCCAGAAGTTTGGCCAAGTTCATATAGTCAGCTCATACCTGGGTGAGTAGTAGAGAAAGCCTAATTCAAAGCTGAGCTTTGAGTGGTTTAACAAGACTTAGTATAACAAGACTTCTGGTTGAGAGCAACAGCCGAAGGGGCCCCAGCAAACTTCCAGCTGCCAGTACCAGCTGCCAGATGATGATTGGCTCACAGCGGCCCCAGCAAACTTCTAGCTACCAACTGATTGGCTACTCTGCAGTGATGCTCATTGGGCTGTTTTCCCGCCCTTTCAGACCATGGAGCTGCTCATTGGGGGACTCTTTTTGGCTCTGCCCACGTGACCCAGCCAATCGGCCTCAAGAGCAGGAGAAGTGGGGGAGGTTGAGAGGCTTGTGGGAAGCTGGTGGTGGTAATTGGGCTCTGAGGGTTTTCCTGAAGAGCTGTGTAGTGCGGGGTGTGTGCTCTAAAAATAAAGTTTGTTTCTTTTGACAAGAGGCTCCTGAATTGTGCCCAGCCAGACTGCAGCAACCTCTCGGCTCCATTCTTTAAAAATAAATTTATTTATTTATTTTAATCAGTATATATGACAACAGAATGCATTTTGATTCATTATACATGATTGCAACCCAACTTTTCATTTCTCTGGTTGTACATGATGTAGTGTCACACCATATGTGCAGTCATACCTTGTATCTAGAGTAATAATGCCCATCACATTCCACCATCTTTCCTGCCCCCATGTCCCGTCCCTTTTCCTCCCTCCCCTTTACCCAAAGTTCCTCCATTTTTACCATACCCCTTCCTCCCATCATGGATCAGCATCCACGTATCAGAAAGAACATTCGTTCTTTGGTTTTTTGGGATTGGCCTACTTTGCTTAACATGATATTCTCCAACTCCATCAATTTACCAGAAAATGCTGTAGTTTTATTTTCTTTTAATGCCGAGTAATATTCCATTGTGTATATATACCACAGTTTCTTTATCCATTCATCTATTGAAGGGTGTCTAGGTTGCTTTCACAGATTAGCTACAATAGCAACTTATTTTAATAATAGCTCTTAAACAAACATATTTCCCATTATTGACTGCCTGGGACCCAGATAGAGCCTATATAGTTAACATTAGATTGTCCACCTGCTTAATCAGAATAATGACAATTAGAGTCATTCTTGATCTTTATATAGTATGCACTATGTGACCATGAACATCAGATGTAATATTTTGTAGAACAAGAAATTTGAACCCTGCTCCTAAAATCTCTTTTTTTAATTTATATATGATAGCAGAATGCATTACAATTCTTATTATACATATAGGGCACAGTTTTTCATATCTCTGGTTATATACATATTATATTCACACCAATTTGTGTCTTCATACATGTACTTTGGATAATAATGACTATCACATTCCACCATTATTTCTGACCCCATTCTCTCTCCCTTCCCCTCCAACCCCTCTGCCCTATCTAGAGTTCATCTCTTCCTCCTATGGTCCCTCTCCCTATCATACTATGAATCAGCCTCCTTATATCAAAGAAAACATTAAATATTTGTTTTTTGGGGGGGTTTGGCTAACTTCACTTAGCATTATCTTCTCAAACTCCATCCATTTACCTGCAAATGCCATGCTTTTATTCTCTTTTATTGCTGAGTAATATTTCATTGTGTGTATATGCCACATTTTTTTACCCATTTATCTATTGAAGGGCATTTAGGTTGGTTCTATAGTTTAGCTATTGTAAATTGTGCTGCTATAAACATTGATGTGACTGTGCCCCTGTAGTATGCTGTTCTACGTCCTTTGGGTATAGACTGAGGAGAGGGATACCTGGGTCAAATGGTGGTTCCATTCCCATTGTCCAAGAAATCTCCATACTGCTTTCCATATTGGCTGCACTGGTTTGCAGTCCCACCAGCACTGTATGAGTGTACCTTTTTCCCCACATCCTCACTAACACTAATTGTAGTTTGTCTTCATAATAGCTGTCATTCTGACTGGAGGGAGATGATATCTTAGAGTGGCTTTGATTTGCATTTCTTTTTTTAAATTTGTTTTAATTAGTTATACATGACAGTAGAAAGCACTTATACATACATAGATAGGATATAATTTCTCACTTTTCTGAGTATACATATTATAAAATCACATTGGTCATACAGTTACATACATACCTACAGTAATGATGTCTGATTCATTCTACTATTTTTCTTATCCCCACATCCCCTGCCTTCCTTTCCTTTCACTTCCCTCTACATAATCTAAGGTTACGTTACTTTTTTTTTGCATTAAAATTCTTAATATGCATAAATGCCACTTTATTTGTATTTCTGTTTGTATATAAAGTATGTTGACACTCAAGTCTTCATCCATGTACTTTGTATAATGATGTCTATCACATTCCACCATCCTTGTTAATCCACTGCCCCCTCCCTTTCCCTCCCACTCCTCTTCCCTATCTAGATTTAATCTATTCCTCCCATGCTCTCTCTCCCAATCCCACCATGAGTCAACCTCCCTATATCAGAGAAAACATTCGGTATTTGATTTTT
This sequence comes from Callospermophilus lateralis, assembly GCF_048772815.1. NCBI lineage: Eukaryota > Metazoa > Chordata > Mammalia > Rodentia > Sciuridae > Callospermophilus > Callospermophilus lateralis. The sequence goes on along the minus strand of NC_135319.1, from coordinate 53,851,956 downwards.
GGGGATTGGCTGACTTCACTTAGCATTTCTTCTCCAGTGCCATCCATATACCTGAAAATGCCATGGTTTTGTTCTTTTTTAATGCTGAGTAAAATTCCATTGTGTATAGGTGCCACATATATATATATATTTTTTATCCATTCAGCCACTGAAGGACATCTAGGTGTTTGTTCAGGTCCTTAGCCCATTTGTTGATTAGGTTATTTGTCTTTTTTTTTTTTTTTTGGTGTTTAGCTTTTTGAATTCTTTATATACTCTACAGATTCATGTTCTATCTGATGTGTGAGGGGAAAAAATTTGCTCCCAGGATGTAGGCTCTCTGTTCACCTCACAGATTGTTTCTTTTGCTGAGAAGAAAATTTTTAGTTTGATTCCATCCCATTTATTGATTCTTGGTTTTATTTTATTTTTTTATTTTTATTTTTTTTTTAGTAACAAGTTTGGAGAATCTGCTTTATTTTCAAATGAAACAAGATAAAAATCAAGGAAAGAATTTTTGCAATAAGATTTCTGGAAATACTCTTATTTTATCATCTAGAAAGATTATATTTAATCCTATAATGTTTTGTTCCTTAAAATATGATAAAGCCCTCAAATAATATTACACATTTCCAAAACATGAAAGTGTTACTGTTCAGTTAACATAACTTAAACTGACGGACTAAGTATAAGATTTAATTTTGAAAAGAATTCCAACAAATGCACATTTTTTTTAAGACTCAGGTATTCAAGTTGTTATATGTTCATTATAGAGCAAAAAAAGGACATAGCTTCAAACAGTTTAAAATCCTTCAAAATACATCAATCCATGTTTGAGATACACATAGAGCCTACTGAAACTACTAAGGAATATTTAAACACTGGAATTGAGAAAACTGTACATTTAGTCATATTTATATTAGAATAGTCCATAGTGAAGAGTCTCATTTATCATACCTCACCATTTTCCAAAGGATGAAATTGGTAAGACTACACATTACTTATCACTCATAAACAACCCATTGATTCTATCTTATTTATTGTAAAGACTTCTGTCAAGAATGTGTCACTGGTTGCGTCTCTCAGATTATCCATCATGATAACAGCATCACAGTCTTTTCATTAAAAGTAGTGGAGCTGACATAAGAGCTCTTTAAGTCTATTTGTTTCAAGAAGTCCACTTCTCCATAATTACAAACTTATACTTATTAATTTTCCTACTATATTACCTTATAAAGCTATCAAATCATAAAAAGAAGCAATGTGATCATGGATGTCCTCTTATATAATTGGACTATTTGGTTTTTGATAATTGAACTTATACAAGGTAAGTTGCAGGAAACAAATTAGGAAAAATTCTATACAGAAAATATTTTATAAAGAATAGTATATCCTTTTCAAATTGATTTTTTTTTGAGGGGAGGGTAATCTGGGATTGAACTCAGGGGCACTCATCCACTAAGCCACATCCCCAGCCCTATTTTGTATTTTATTTAGACTCAGGGTCTCACTGAGGTGCTTAGCACTTCAGTTTTGCTGAGGCTGGCTTTAAACTCTTGATTCTCCTGCCTCATTCTCCCCAGGTGCTAGGATTATAGGTATGCACCACCATGCCCAGCTCAATTTGATTTTTAACATGGTTAAATTAAATGATTACTTCTGGATCTTTAGAGGTGGCTGTAAAGTCTGAAAATACACAAACATTCATAAAAAATAATCACTGACATGCTGAATATATTGTCCGTCAGTAGCAATTTGTAGTTCATTAAGCTATGCAAAACAGCAATAAACAATTTGCATTAAAGCAACATTCCCATCAGTCACTGCACATGCATCTGTCACATATCACCTCATGATTCTTGGTTTTAATTCTTGTGCTATAGGAGTCTTATTAAGGAAATTGGGGCCTAATCCCACATGATGGAAATTAGGGCCTACTTTTTCTTCTATTAGATGCAGAGTTTCTGGTTTAATTCCTAGGACCTTGATCCATTTTGAGTTAAGTTTTGGGCATGGTGAGAGATAGGGGTTTAATTTCATTTTGTTGCATATGGGTTTCCAGTTTATCCAGCACCATTTGTTGAAGTTGCTATCTTTTCTCCAGTGCATGTTTTTGGCACCTTTGTCTAATATAAGATAATTGTAAAGTTGTAGGTTAGTCTCTGTGTCCTCTATTCTGTAACATTGGTCTACCAGTCTGTTTTGGTGCCAATACCATGGTGTTTTTATTACTATTGCTCTGTAGTTAGTTTAAGTTCTGGTATAGCTATACCACCTGCTTCACTCTTCCTGCTTAGGATTGCTTTAGCTATTCTGGGTCTCTTATTTTTCCAGATGAATTTCATGATTGCTTTTCCTATTTCTATGAGGAATGCCATTGGGATTTTGATTGGAATTGCATTAAATCTGTTTACTGCTTTTGATAGTATGCTCATTTTGATAATATTAATTCTGCCTATCCAAGAGCAAGGTAGATCCTTCCATCTCCTAAGGTCTTCTTTGATTTCTTTCTGTAGGGTTATGTAGTTTTCATTGTATAGATCTTTCACCTCTTTTGTTAAGTTGATTCTCAAGTATCTTTTTTTTTTTTTTTTTTTTTTTTTTGAGGAAATTGTGAATGGGGTAGTTTTCCTCATTTCCTTCTCAGAGGTTTGTCATTGATATACAGAAAAGCCTTTGATTTATGGGTGTTGATTTTATATCCTGTTATTTTGCTGAATTCATTTATTCCAGAAGATTTCTGGTGGAGTTTTTTTTTTTTTTTTGGGGGGGGGGGTTCTAAGTATAGAGTCATATCTTCAGCAAATAGAGCTAAGGTATAGTTCTTCTTTTCCTATACATATTCCTTTAATTTCTTTTGTCTATCTAATTGCTCTGGCCACTGTTTCAAGAACTCTGTTGAATAGAAGTAGTGAAAGAGGGCATTCCTGTCTTTTTCCAGATTTTAGAGGGAATGCCTTCAGTTTTTCTTCATTTAGAATGATGTGGACCTGAAACTTAGTGTAGTTAGCCTTTGCGATATTGAGATAAGTTCCTGTTATCCCTAGTTTTTCTAGTGTTTTGAACACAAAGAGGTGCTGTATTTTGTCAAATGCTTTTTCTGCATCTATCAAGATGATTGTATGATTTTTATCTTTAAGTCTATTGATGTGATAAATTAAATTTATTGATTTCTGTATGTTGAACCAAACTTGCATCCCTGGGATGAATCCCACTTGATCATGGTGCACAATATTTTTGATGTTTTTGTATCCGATTTTCCAGAATTTTATTGAGAATTTTTGCATCTATGATCATTAGAGATATTGGTCTGAAGTTTTCTTTCTTTGAAATGTCTTTGTCCTGTTTTGGAATTAGGGTGATATTGGCCTCAGAATGAGTTTGGAAGTGCTCCTTCTTTTTCTATTTCCTGAAATAAATTGAAGAGTATTGGTATTAATTCTTCTTTAAAAGTCTTGTAGAACTCTATCCGGTCCTGGGCTTTTCTTGGTTGGAAATCTTTTGATGGCTTCTTCTATTTCCTCACTCGATATTGGTCTGTTTAAGTTGTGTATACTTCCTGAATCAATCATATGACTTAAGAAATTTGTCAATGCTTTCAATTTCTTCTATTTTATTGGAGTATAATATTTTAAAATAATTTCTAATTATCTTCCATATTTCTGTAGTGTCTGTTGGATTATTGCCTTTTTCTTCACGTATGCTGATAATTTGAGTTCTGTATCTCCTTCTCTTCGTTAACACAGCTAAGGGTCTTTCAATTTTATTTATTTTTTTAAAGAACCAACTTTTAGTTTTGTCAATTTTTTCAATTGTTTCTTTTGTTTTGATTTCATTGATTTCCACTCTAATTTTAATTATTTCTTGCCTTCTACTGCTTTTGCTGCTGATATGTTCTTTTTCTAGGGCTTTGATATGTGAGGTCATTTATTTGTTGCCTTTTTCTTCTTTTAAGGAATGAACTACATGCAATGAATCTTCCTCTGAGTACTGCTTTCATAGTGTCTCAGAGATTTCAATATGTTGTGTCTGTGCCTTTATTAACCTCTAAGAATTTTTTAATCTCTTCCTTTATGACTTCTGTATCCCATTGTTCATTCAGTAGCATATAGTTTAGTCTCCATGTGATGCTTAAATTTTTGTTTTATATTTTGTCATTGATTTCAAATTTCATTGCATTTTTCTCTACTTTTTTGTATTTGCTAAGAGTTGCTTTGGGCACAGTATATGGTCTATTATATAGAAGGATCCCTGTGCTGCTGAGAAGAAAGTGTATCTGCTTGATTCCGGTTGAAATATTCTATATATGTCAGTTGAGTCTGTTATTAATTGTGTTATTGAGCTTTATAGTTTCTTTATTCAATTTTTGTTTGGATGATCTATCCAGTGGTGAGAGAGGTGTGTTAAAGTCACCCATGATTCTTGTGTTGTGGTCAATTTGACTCTTGCACTTGAGAACAGTTTGTTTGATGAACATAACTGCACCATTGTTTGGGGCATATATATTTATGATTGTTATGTCTTTTTGGTGTATGTTTCCCTTCAGCAGTATGTAATGTCCATCTTTATCCCTTTTGATTAACTTTGGCTTGAAGTCTACTTTTTTTGATATTCATGTATCAAAACCCCTGCTTGTTTCTGTAGTCAATGTGAGTGGTATGATTTTTCCCAACCTTTAACCTTCAGTCTGTGTATGTCTTTTCCTAGCAGATGAGTCTCCTGTAGGCAGCATATTGTTGGATCTTTTTTTAATCCAATCTGCTAGCCTATGTCTTTTGATTGGTGAGTTTAAGCCATTAACATTTAGGTTTACTATTGAGACATGGTTTGTATTTCCAGTCATATTTGTTTATTTTTGTTATTTGACTTGATTTTCCTCTTTGATTAGTTTTTCCTTTAGTGTACTACCTCCCTCTGCTGGTTTTCATTGTTGTTTTTTGTTTCCTCTTCATGAAATATTTTGCCGAGTATGTTTTGTAGTGTTGGTTTTCTAGCTGTAAATTATTTTAACTTTTGTTTATTGTGGAAAGTGTTTATTTCATCTTCAAATCTGAAGCTTAGTTTTGCTGGATACAAGATTCTTGGTTGACCCCCATTGTCTTTCAGAGCTTGAAATATGTTGTTCCAGGATCTTCTAGCTTTCAAGGTCTGTGTTGAAAAATCTGCTGTTATCCTAATTGGTTTACCCCTATATGTAATCTGATTCCTTTCTTTTGTGGCTTTTAAAATTCTCTCTTTATTCTGTATGTTGGTCATTTTCATTATAATGTGTCTTTGTTTGGATCTATTGTGATTTTGCACATTTGGCGTCCTGTAGGCTTCTTGGATATGGATTTCTGTTTCATTCTTTATGTCTATTATTTAATTGAACAGTTTGTTCATTCCTTTGGTTTTGATCTCTATGCCTTCCTATATCCCAATAACTATTAATTTGGTCTTTTTATGCTATCCCATATTTCTTGGATATTCTGCTCATGGTTTCTTATCACTTTTGCTGAGTGTCTACATTCTTTTCAAGATGATATAATTTATCTTCATTGTTTGAAGTCCTAACTTCTAAGTGGTCTACTCTATTGGTAATGCTCTTGTTTGAGTTTTTAGTTTGGTTTATTATTTCCTTTATTTCAAGGATTTCTGTTTTTTTGTTTGTTTGTTTGTTTGTTTGTTTTTATGTATAACCTCTATCTCCCTGTTAAGTTGATCTGTTGCTTCTTGAATTTGTTTATGTAGCTCATTGGCTCATTGTCACAGTGATCTTTTGCTGCCTGTATTTGTTGTCTAATGTCTTCTTTGAGATCCCAAAACAATGAATTCATTTATATCCTTAAGTCTTTGTTTGTCATTCTTTCTCTGTAGGTGTCAATTCTTCTAATGATGTGTTGTCTTGAATTATTTGTTGTACTCTCTTCCTTTGACTTTTCATGTTGCTCACGTTTCTTTTTTCCCCCATGCTCTGTATGACTGGTGTGTTATTGTCTTTACCCTATAGATTTGTAGTTCTCTTTTATGGTTCCAAGATCCCTCCTTTGTGGGAAAGGACAACATTAACAGATTCTAAAATCAATAGTACATCACATATGAACAAATTATTGTTATTAAGACATTTATATTTGTTGTCTATGTCCAAAAATGTTTGATTCCATTATTATTTAAAATATAATCAGTAGTTTTGTAAAAGGTGTACAGTTTCTGGTGGCAGACAGTGAACTAGGTGATGGGCATAGGACAATAGGCTAAGGGGGAAAGATGAGAGGGTATGGGATTAATTTACTTCAGGAAGTTTGAAGAACTCTAGAGGGTTAGAAGCAGGGGAATAGACAGGAAGTTATTTAGAGTAGACAAGTACATGGGAGGACAGTAGAGTACATAAAAACAGACACACAAATGTATTTAGAAAAGTACAGGCTGTTAAAATAGTAAAGTTTGAAGGGTGCAAATAGAAGAAAGAAGAAAAGGGAAAGAAAGAAAAAAGAGAGAGAAGAAAGAGGAAAAAAAGAAGGAAAGCGAATAATAAAAAAATAAAGAAAACAACAATAATAACAACAGCAAACAAACTTCTTATGATTTTGTTTCCTTTCTGCTTCTCTTCTCTTCCAGTAGGTGGAGTTGTCTTAACCAGGGTGAGAGGACTTGAGCCCTGCCCCCACTATTGTCTCCCTCTCCTGCCTTGAACTTCCCAATCCTGGTTTCTCTGATTTGCTTCAGGTTTTTTGCTCTTACATCACTAGACCCCTCCCCTCCTTTGCTTATCAGGTCTCAACTGGGGTGTCTCTCACTCGTGGGCTTGTGCCAGGTGGGTGGTGCCCTGCTCCACTGCACTCCCATTCAGCTGAGAGTGGATTTTGTGCTGGGTATTCACTGTGCTGAGTAATTGCAGCTGGGGAGGATGGGAAGAGTAGGAAGTTGGGAACCAGGTGCTTGTTCAAACTGAGATCTGTGCTGATAGCCATGCCCACCAAAAATGGCTAGAGGGATTTTCCAAGATGGAGTCTGTCAGTTTCCAGCCCCTGGATGTCTGGTGAGGTGGGGGGAGCTGGGATGGCTTTGTGCTGTGGCTAGATTGAAGCCTTGTGGCCTGTGTGGGAGCGGAGGGAAGCTGATTAGGTGTTTCTGTTACTCTGCTTGAGAGCCGTGTGTGCTAGAACTGTGGGCTTTGGGTCAGGAGTCTAGAGTCTTACTGGATCTCAGAGGCTCTGATTTCTGCACAGGTGGTCGCAGCTCTGATGGTTTCTGTGAAAATCTTTATAGGTGTCCTGTCATATGCTCTGAGATGTTGTATTCTGTCTGGGTGAGAGCTTGTGGGGATACTGCCTGATTTCTTGGTTTAATTCCACAGAGCAGCCAGAAACAGTACCTCCTCTATTCCGCCATCTTGGATCCACCCCAATTTTCATTTCTCTAATTGCTAGTGATGATTAACATTTTTTCATATATTTGTTGATCAATTGTATATCATTATCTGAGAAGTGTCTGTTCAGGTCCTTAGGCAATTTATTGATTGGGTTATTTTTTAATTTTTTTTGTGTGTGTTTAATATTTTGAGTTCTTTATATACCCTAGAGATTTGTGCTCTATCTGATGTGTGAGGGGTAAAAATATGCTTCCAAGATATAGGCTCTTGATTCACCTCACAGAGTGTTTCTTTGGCTGAGAAGAAACTTTTTAGTTTGAGTTCATCACATTTATTGATTCTTGGTTTTAATTCTTGCGCTACAGGAGTCTTATTAAGGAAATTGAGGCCGAATCCCTCATGATGGAGATTAGGGCCTACTTTTTCTTCTATTAGACACAGGGTCTCTAGTTGTATTCCTAAGTCCTTGATCCATTTTGAATTGAATTTTGTGCATGGTGAGAGATAGGGGAATTGGAACAAGACAGGGATGCCCTCTTTCTCTATTTCTATTTAACATAGTTCTTGAAACACTGGCCAGAGCAATAAGATAGACAAAAGAAATTAAAGGAATACACATAGGAAAAGAAGAAATTGAATTGGCACTATTTGCTGATGATATGATTCTATACCTAGAAGACTCTAAAAGTTCCACCAGAAAACTTCTAGAACTAGTAAATGAATTTGGCAAAGTAGCAGGATATAAAATCAACACCCATAAACCAAAGACATTTCTGTATATCAGTGATAAATCCTCAGAAATGAAAAAGACTAAAACTACCCTACTTACAGTAACCTCAAAAAAAAAAAAAAAATACTTGGGAATTAACTTAACAAAAGGGGTGAAAGATCTATATAATGAAAACTACAGAACCCTAAAGAAAAAAGTCAAAGAAGATCTTCAAAGATGGAAAGATCTACCTTGCTCTTGGATAGGCAGAATTATTTTTATCAAAATGACCATTCTACCAAAAGCAGTATACAGATTTAATGCAATTCCAATCAAAATCCCAATGGCATTCCTCAAGCAGTCATGAAATTCATCTGGAAAAATAAGAGACCCAGAATAGCTATAGTGATTCTTATCAGGAAGAATGAAGCAGGCTGCATCACTCTAACAGAGCTTAAACTATCCTACAGAGCAAAAGTAACAAAAACAGCATGATATTGGCACCAAAATAGACTGGTAGACCAATGTTACAGAATAGAGGACACAGAGACTAATCCACAACATTACAGTTATCTTATATTAGACAAAGGTGCCAAAAACATGCACTGGAAAAAAGATAGCATATTCAACAAATGGTGCTGAATAAACTTGAAATCCATATGCAACAAAATGAAATCTCAACTCCACTTTAAGTGTCCTGGACCAATGCTGTTGCACTTAAATTTTTCTATTCTGAAATTTCTATGGGGCTAGTGGGGGTAGACTTCAATCTTCCCATCAGTTCTGAGAGACTGATTTTAAGTGATTATCTTTTAGAATAAGAAATTTTACTCCATTTCATCTTCTTTCTCATGATTTCTCATATGCTTGAAATTGAAATTTGCTTTCAGAGTGTGATGTCAAGCTGATTAAGTTTTAAGATATTCTGAATGAAGTCATATTTTTGTAATGCTTTAATTATTTTGCTATAAGAAAACATCAAAATTTCAAAACCAGTTCTACAATATCATACATATTTACCTTATTACTTACAAAACAACAAAATGCCTTAACAGATAAAAAATAAAGGGGATAGTAAGACAGAAGATATAAACTCGAGGTGGGAATGGAATAAAAAGTAGACATCATACTTTTGTAATTATTTGGATTATTCCAAGTTGAGTGATTCACAATTGTCATCAGAGAAATTTATCTTAGCAATTACCATCTTTGTTCTTCAATACCTACAGGCAGCATAGGCATGCCCCCTGACCTGTGCACCATTGCTTCCCACCCTCATGACCATAATAATATGTAGATAGAATTATGCTGTATACCTCCTAATATAATTTGGTCTTGGTCTCTTAATGAAGATCTGTTTTCCTATCAATACAGTTAGCTGGTTTTTTTTTTCTTTTTATAGTACTGTATGATAAACCTAAAGTATGGTTATACTTTAGTTTATAGAGACATTACTATTTTTGATAAATATTGAGATGATTTTCAATTTTCCAGAATTAAAAAGGACCCCACAACAGACATCTTAGTAAGTATGTATTTGTGTAAAAGTAAAATTCATACTGCAGGATATCTTTTTAGAAATTTATCTTAGAGTTTACCAAATTATCTTTTGTAGACTAGTGGCACACATTCAACATGGGTGCTTTCTGGAAAACTTCTTTATAGATGTTCTGTTTCAAAATCCTGCTTTTTCAGGGGAGGAATGGAGTACCGGGGATTTTAACTCAGGGGCACTCAACCACTGAGCCACATCCCCAACCCGATTTTGTATTTTATTTAGAGACAGGGTCTCACTGAGTTGCTAAACACCTCACCCTTGCTGAGGCCAGCTTTGAACTCTCAATCCTCCTGTCTCAGCCTCCAGAGATGCTGGGAATATAGGAATGTTCACCACACCTGGCTCAAAATCCTGCATTTTAACAAGAAATTTCAGTGATTCATATTATAGTTTGATAAACATTAGTTTTATAGAATCACATGAATATTGAAAAGCTGATAGCTATTTCAAACATGAAGTTTATCGATCAATTTTTAATTTTTGCCATATTGATATTATATTTTCATTTACTTATTTATCATGATCTGAGAATATTTTATTATATTAATTAACTATTTGACTGAATTGAACATTTGCATTTTTCTTTAAATTTTTAGACAATCTTTTTGTTTATAATCTCCAAATTCTGGATCACCTTTAATATGTTTTGCATATTTTATTCAGTCAGGTTTCTCATTTTACTAGTACTTTTATGTGACCATTTGTCCTGGAAAGTTTTGAAATATTAGGACAATTATTTCCTAATTGGGTTCTTGGTTTTGTGTCTCAATTCAGATGGTCTTCTGTATCATAGCAATTATATATTTTTAAACAAATATTTTTAATATTTATGAAAGTTTGAATTTTTTAAAATTTTGTGAAAACTTTCAGTCGATTTTATCCAATTTTCTGCAAGAAATTATTGGAAATTTTTTGCATTCCTGTATTGAAAAAGCTCTTCTGTTATGTACTAAATTCCTACAAAGAAAAATTCTATTTCCATTCTGTTCCATTAACCATTTGTTACTTTTATTTCCATAGTTGTATAATAAGATTTTGTTTTGTGTCTGGTGCTGGTGATTGTAAACAGGGCCTCACTCATGAAAGGAAAGCACTCTATCTCTGCTACATCTCCAGCTATTTACAATGTTTAATTATATTCAGTGTTTTAGGATAATTGTGTGTGTGTGTGTGCGTGTGTGTGTGTGTGTAATCATCATCTTACATTAAAATAAATGCTAAAGGAGTCCCTTTAGTATTCCTTTAGCTGAATGAAAGGTCACTAAATAGCAATGTAAAAATATAAAACTCACTAGTAAAAGTAAGCTTCACATGAAATCAAATTAAAAACACATTTTAACAAAGAAATAGTGGGATGAAAAACAATTATATCTCTAGTATGAATATTAAGACAGCTATTAAAAACAACTATGGTTACAATAATTTATTACAATAAGAAAAATACAGCATAAAATATAAAATGTGTGTGGAAAGTAAAAGTGTTCACGTAATCAAGGCTAAGTTGTTATTAGCTAAAAATAGTCTGCTATTGGGCTGGGGATGTGGCTCAAGTGATAGTGCGCTTGCCTGGCATGTGTGGGGTGCTAGGTTCAATCCCCAGCACCACATAAAAATAAAATAAAGATGTTGTGTCCACCAAAAACTAAAAAAATAAATATTAAAATATTCTCTCTCTCTCTCTCTTACTCTCTCTCTCTCTCTCTCTGTAAAAAAAAAATAGTCTGCTATTAGTTTAGTATATTTTATGTAAGTTCATGGTAACCTGATAGTACTTTTTAGCAGATACACAAAAGACAAAAAATAATCAAAGCATACTACAATAGAAAAAATCATCAAATCACAAAGAAAGAAAAAGAACAACAAAGTTTATACAAATTAATCATAAAACATTTAATGAAATTACATCAGTAAGACCTCAATAATTACTTTGAATAAGAATACAATAAATTTTTCAATTAATATACATTGAATTACTGCATAAAGGGAAAAAATGCTCTCCAACTAAATATTCCTTATGAGAGACTTGCTTCAATTTAAGGACTCAAAAAAACTGAAGATGAATATATGGAGAAAGATATTTCACATATATGAAATCCAAAGAGAGGAAAGGATGCTATACTTATTAGACAAAACAAACTTTAAATCAAAAACTGTAAAATCTGACAAGTCATTATATAATGACAAAGTGCTCAGTTCATCAAGAATATATATCAATTATGTGTGTGTGTGTACACACACACACTATACTGGAACACTTGAATATATCAACCAAAAATTAAAAAATCTGAAGGAAGAAATAGACTATAGTACTATAATAGCAGGAAACTTTACTCAACTTTTACCATTGGATAGATTATGAGGCAGAAAATCAATATGAAAACATTAGACTTGAACTATATTTTAGATTAATGAACCTACAAATCATTTTCAGAATATCCCATCCAATAGTAAAAGAAAGTACTTTCTTTTTATACGAACTGGAAAAATTCCCCAGAATAGATTGTAAGTTTGGTTATAATATAAGTCTTAAGAAATTTATGAAAATTAAAATCCTTTCAATTTTTTTCTGTTCATAATATAATGCAAGTAGAAATTAAAACAGGAAGAACTATGAAAAACTCACAAATATGTGGAAAGTAAACAGTATACTTTGAACCACAAATTTGTCAAAGAAAAAAATTGAAAGGGAAATTAAAACTATCTTGGAACAAACGAAAAGGAAAACATAGCATATTGAAACTCATGGGGTGCAGGAAAATCAGTCCTAAGTGTGAATCTTACTACATTACGGAGAAGAAGGAAAAGCTGTTATTAGAGTTCAAATCTTAAATATTCTCCAAAAGTTTATATGTTGGAGGCTTTGTCCCCAGTGTAGCAGTGTTCAGAGGTGGTCTCAGGAGTTTGGATCATGAAAGTTCTGACCTCTTAAATGGATTAATTTCTCATGCAAATGAGCTCTCTTGTTGATACCTAACTGCTATAAGGTGAGCAGCTTTGCTCCATCATGCACTCCCTTTGTGTGAGTGTGTGTGTGTGTGTGTGTGTGTGTGTGTGTGTTGCTTGGGATTGAACCCAGGGCCTTAATGTATGCTAGGCAATCACTCTATCAACTGAGCTATATCCCTAGCCCTTCCACCATACACTCTCTATCATGATGTTTTGTTTCATCATAGGCCCATAAAAACTAGAGTCAGGTGATCACAGACTGAAACTTCTAAAACTCTGAGCCAAAGTAAATATTCCTACCTTTTAATTTGTATTTTGTCATAGCAGTGGAAAACTAAATAGAGTAAAAAATTTGGTACTGAGATTAGGTTTGTTACTGTGATTGTATCTAATGATGTGGATCACAAGCCTCTGGAAGTGGTCTGCACTTGCTAAATAAGAAAGTTTGGAGATGCAGGTTATAGAAGTTCTGGAGTTTTATAAACAGAGCATGATGGGTTATTCTGGTGAGTATTCAAAAGACCAGAATACTGATAGGAACGTGGACAGTATAGATTGTGTTAATGAAGTATCATATAAAAATGAGAAATATACTGGGAATTGGCATAAGGCTGCCTAGAGACTTGTTTTCTGGGGATTTATTTCCCCACATTCAGCCATTCAGGCACTGCAGCTTTGGTCCAAAGGGTTCTGGATACTGACCATGCTTTGTGCACATCTTGGCATAATTTAAATAGTATGGGATTATATGAAGAATATAAGAGTTATGGGGTCATTGAAGCTTCCAATGAGATTTCAAAGGAGAGCCTAGAAGGTCAGGAAGTTTGTGAGAGGGTCAGAGTCCATGATTGCAGCCGCTGAATGGGTGATGCAGGAAGCTGTGTGAATAAAGCCAAAGCCACAATCAAGACACCAGGAAGCTGGAGATTCCAGGAACACACAGTGCCTTCTGAGAGAAGTTGTAGGCAGCAAGCAAAGCCAGTATTAGAAAGAGGTCATGTGGGCTTCTACTAGCAAGATCACAGAAGAAAGGCTGCTCAAGATACTTGGAGTTCACATCATTCCATTAAGTTTCCCAGATGCCAGACATGGGACTATTGAATTTAATGCTTGCCCTGCTAGGTTTTGATCTTGTTTGAATGTAATCCTTCATATCTATTCTCCTATTTCTTCTTTTTGGAATAGAAATGTTTACCTTGTGCCACTGTGTCTTAGAAATATGTATGTAACTTGCATTTTGACTTGTATAATAACTCACAGCTAAGATCCTGCTTGATTCTCAAAGGAGACTTTGGACTTAAATTTTTTGAGCAAGGCTGGAACTGCTGAAACATTGGAGAATCATAGAAGTAGACTAAATGCAACTTGTCTTGCAAGATGGCCATGAGCCTTTGGAGTCAGGGGAAGAATGTTATGGTGAAGATTTCATGTGTTCCCCAAAAGCTCATTTGTTGAAGGTTGTCCTCCAATGCAACAATGTTCAGAGGTTGGTCCTCAGGGAGGTGATAGACTCATGACTGTTCAGAAATTGTGAATGGATTAATCCACTTATTGATTTACAGCTTAGTGAGTTTAGGAGGAGGTACTTTGTAATGTAAGAGAGCATCTCTTTGCTTCCTGACCACCATGAGGTAAGCCACTTTGCTCCATTATGTGCTTCCGACCTTAGTGCTCTGCCTCTCCATGAGCCGAGAAGCAATGAAACCAAGTGATAATGGACTAAAATCTCTGAGACCACTAGCCAAAATGAGGTCTTTCTCTTTTTAAGTGATTTATCTAAGATACATCATCACAGAGATGGAAATCTAACACAGAAGGAGGAGGAGCAGAGGGAGGAAGAGAACAAGGATAAAAAGGAAAAAAGTTATCAAATATACAATCTAATCTTTTACCTTGAGAAACTAGAAAAAGATGAAGAAAGTAAGCCAAAACAGCAGAAAGAAGGAAATAGCAAAGATCAGAGTGGAAATGCTAAAATAAAGATAAAAATATACAGAAACGTTCAATGAAACTAAAGATTATGTGTTTTTTTTTTGTAAATATAAATACAAATGACAAGTCTTTACCTAGATTAACAAGAAAAAAAGGAGATTCAAATATCAGAAATGAAAGAGGAAACATTACAACTGTTATTACAGAAATGTAAAAGATCACCAATTTGAATCATGATAAAATAGAAAATATGAACATAAGAGTCATGAGCCAGAGATTGAATCAGCAATAAAAGTCTCCTTTCAACAAAAGTCCAGGACTTGAGGGCTTCACTGCTCAACTCTACCAAATATTTGCAGAAGAGCTGTTATTGATTTTTCTCAATTTTTTTTTCCAAAAAGTCAAAGAGGAGGAAATACTTCTAAACCAATTTTACAAAGTCAATGCTACTTTGATAAAAATCCAGATAAGGATATTACAAAAAAGATAAGCACAGACACAAAAGTGTTTAACTAAATAGTAGCAAACCTATTTCAGCAGTATATTAAAAGATCATTAGTCACTATTACATAGAATTTATCCATTGGATGAAAGAATGGTACACCATATATTAATGAATAAATGTGATAAGCCATATTAACAAAATAAAGAATTACCACATGGTGATCCCAATAGATGCAGAAAGAGATTTTGACAAAATTTAGTATCTGTGATAAAAAACTCTCAATAAAGTAGGCATAGAAGAAATGTGTACAACACAACAAAGTGGCAAGTTAACATCATAGTTAGTGGTGAATAGCTGAAAGATTGGGAACAAAATAGTAAGAAAGAAGTATGTTCATGTCATGGACAAGACACAGGTATTGAATGGAATGAAGTGAATCTATTTCTCCCACATTGATGATGTTAATATATTTTTACATTTATTTTTAAAAGGTATGGAATTTGGAAAATATTTCAGTCTAAGAATGGATAATATTTCAGTCTAAAAATGGATAATACAAATATTGTCTTGAATTCTCCTTTACTCTCTCCCTCCCTTTCAATATCTCCCCCTCCAGCCTCTTCTCTAACACACACACACACACACACACACACACACACACACACACATTCACACACATTCAAAATGAACAATTTGTGTTTGTCTCCTGGAAAAACGTACATGGACTTTAGGAGGGAAATCACTTTCACTGTGTGCTCTTCAATGATATTAAATGCTTTTAAAATATATTTCAGATCATTATGAAATAGAAGAATTTTAAAAAACTGTTAAGAATTCAAGTACATTCGTTTATGGAGCTACCTGCCTTTATTCCTCATTAACTTCTCTGGTCACCTTTTACCAGTCAGAGATATAATTAAAAGGATATTTGTCTTGTAACTGTTAAATTAGTTCTTTATCAGTCACACATCTTAATCCATCATGAATTGAAAGCATTTCTTCTTTAATTTATATCCAATTGTCTACATTTAGTGGAAATTCCTTCCAGAATCTGACAGGAGCACTCTTAGATTTCTGAATTTGGCCTGAGGTTTCATCATATTCTTTAATTTATATATTTTCAAGGCAAAATAGATGACATAATCCTAGCTGCTTGGGCCAGAAATAATTTTAAACTTACAGTCTATTTGATGTGTTTTCCCACTTATTTTTAACATTGTATATGTTACTAAGTATTTGTTTGAAATGTTGAAGGGAATTTTAACAGGAGGAAAGATAAAATTTAGCCAGGCATTAAGATCTCAATTATCAGGACAAATTATAAGTCACAAATGATTAAAGAGGTTACCTCCACTATGAGCTCATCCCCAAGCAAATATCTTAAATCCTTTATTGGAGTTCTGAAAGCAAGGAACATGTAGTTAACCTCAGGACTTCTTTTATGTTGATCATAACTTTCATAACTTCCAAGCATGATCACATGCAGTGCAGATGAATCTGTCCCTATCCATCTAGGAATCGTTATATAACATGCTCTCAATTTTAGCTGGCAAGATATATATTAAATTAATTCCAAATCTGACACTTGGAGTTGGAAACCTAGCATCTTTACCTTTGTTGCTCAAACATATCTCAGCATCCTCATGTGTTGTCATTTTGTAGTTTTGCTTGATTTTTTTTTCTTTGATCCTTGGAAGCTGCTGATTTGCCAATGTGTCTATTCTGCATTTAGAACTTATGTTTAAATCAGTCTTATACTAACTACCAAGCATCAATTAGAACTAAACTATTTGTTATTAAACTTTACTGAATACCTGAATTATATTAGCCTACTATATGAAATATATAGCACAAATGACAATTAAAGTTGAATTATTTTGGTTTAAGGCTCCATCATAAATGTTTGAGTTCTTCCACTCTTTTGGACAATGACTTGTGGCATGGGCTAATCAAGTGAAGGGATTTTGGTCTTTCTCTTTTTCTTTTTCATTTGAGATAAGTTATTGACACTTCAGATATTAACTTTCTAGAACTCTGAACACCCTCCTCTATGCCTCAGAGAAGCTTTGTCTCCTGAACCTATTACTTCTCTAGTTTTTCATTCTATCCAACTGCCTCTTATCCTGAAGCTAGTTATACTTTCTGTTAGGTTCCTTATGTGGTAACTTATATGAAAAACTGTTAAGAATTCAAGTACATTCGTTTATGGAGCTACCTGCCTTTATTCCTCATTAATTTCTCTGGTCACCTTTTACCAGTCAGAGAGACACAATTTTCTTTTATAAAACACACTCAAGTCATCCTTTTCCATCATACAGTAAAGATGCTTCTATGTATTTTCTGGAATTCAGAAGTTACAAAATCAAACAGGGCAAATAGAACATGGTGGGAAAAACAAACAAAAGGAGGGCAACAATAACAACAAAAGAAATATTAAGGGATCTAGGCCAGGAAAGTAATTCCTCTGCATTGTGTATCTCTGTGTGTAGGGTGATGGGGAGTGTTTCACTGGGGAGAAACTAGTGCTGGATTAGAGAGAATAAAACTTGCTGCAAAGCAAAGATACCAGAGATGGAATTCTCTGCACTGTCTTGGATATCTGGCTAAGAGTCTGCAGGAAAATATATGGAAAACTTTTTTACTAATTCCCTTTAAGATGCTCATAAAAATGTCCTGAATATAGAAGAAAGATGCAATCTTAGTGGAAATCACTACTAAGGCTAGGCCCAATTCTGGATTTAACAGACAGAAGAGTGGTGATAACTAAAAATTCTCACTTTGCCTTCACTCTATGGGCATTAGTCAGCTTCCCAATCACTGTAACAAAAAACATGAGAAAATCAGTTTAAAGGTAGAAAGCTGTATTTTCATTCATGGCTTCAGAGGTTTTAATCCATGGTTACTAGCTCTGTCATTTTGAGCCATAAGTAAGGCATAACATCATTGTGGGGAGCAGAACTGCTCACCACAAGGCAGCCCAGGAAAGAGAGAAAGAGAGAGAGACAAAGAGAGAGAGAGAGAGAGAGAGAGAGAGAGAGAGAGAGAGAGAGAGAGAGAATGAATGAGAGAGGAAGAAATGGGGCTGTGGGGAGATACACCCTTCAAAATCATGTCCCTATGACCTACCACTTCTAACTCAGCCCTACCTCCGAAGTTTCCA
The DNA here is from genome assembly GCF_048772815.1 of Callospermophilus lateralis. NCBI lineage: Eukaryota > Metazoa > Chordata > Mammalia > Rodentia > Sciuridae > Callospermophilus > Callospermophilus lateralis. The sequence goes on along the minus strand of NC_135319.1, from coordinate 53,833,876 downwards.
CCAGCTCCCAATAGCACTACCAGCTTTGAACCAAGACTTCAACACTTGAGACTTTGGGAGACATTTCAGATGCAAATTCTTGATATAATGCAATAAGAGAAAAAAATGACCAGAGGTAAGACTTCTCAAACTATATTTATTATAGAATTATTTAGTAAAATCATGAACCCCCCAAATCTACAATGATCTTGCTCTCTGTTTTAACTCTTTATTAATATGTATATTTTCCTTGAGTAAAGGATCAAGGGCCATGGAATACTGGCTATAAAAGGCCAACTAACTGTAGCTGCCTATACTAGAAAATTCACCTTGAAATTGTAGGAGAGCTGAAGGTGAACTTACATCCCTGAGATGGAGTCATGAAGGTTCTTCCTATGGAGAAGATATTCCTTTTGTGATTGTTTTTCCTCATAAATATTATTATCTACACCTTGTTATGATTAAATATAAATGGAAGAATTTTCTTACATTTATTTTATTATGATATATTGATTCTGCTACTCCCACCTGATTATTTTAAAAATGTCCAAATCAGACAACCCATATATGTTGACACTGATAACATGGTATTGATGGTGTAGTGTGGCCATAAATGATGAGGCCTTAATTCAGGCATTAATATTTTACATTTCCATATCAATGAGGATAAGATGGAAATACTACAGGAGAAGGATATAGCTAGATTTTAAAAGACATCAATTTCAAATGGTAGCTAATGCCTTACCAGATTTTTGACTTTGGATATACAAGGCAATCCACATGATTTAAATTACTTTACCTATAAAATGATTTTTTCCCCCAGAATATAATATTTATTAAAACATATATATCTTCTCTGGGGTTTAGGTAGTAAATACTAAGGAACATTATTCTGTATCCTGACGTGAAGTCAAATTACAGGAAAAACAAAAAGAATGAGTTTTACTGAAGTTCATTTCCATTCTATCTTTATGCAATCATCTTGAAACAGATCAACAATTGGTAATCCAGGCTGGGTGCAGTGGCACATGCCTGTAATCCCAGAGGCTTGGGAAAGCTGAGGCAGTTCAAAGCTAGACTTAGCAAGGGTGAGATACTAAGCAACTCAAAGATCCGGTCTCTAAATAAAATACAAAATAGGGCTGGATATGTGGCTCAGTGATTGAGAGCCCTTGATTTCCATTCCTGGTACCAAAGAACAAACAAACAAACAAAAAATAATTGGTAACCCATTAGTTTATGGGGATAGAAGTGAGAAATGCTAAAATTCTTACAAATTTGCTGCCATAGTTCAAAAGAAGTCCGTATGTCACAGAAGTTCACATTCCATATTATTTCTTTATTTCATAAACATTACTTCATTTTCTTTTTTCAGTGGAAATACAGTTCGTATCATTAAATCCACCGTTTTAAGAACATAATTCAATGGTTTTTAGTATATAAACAAAGCTCTGTACACATCACAACTATAGAACTAGAGAAAATTTTCACCATGCGGAAAGTATCCATAAGCTGTCACTCCCATCCCCTGGCAACTACTAATGGAATTCTTGTCTGTATTGATTTGCCTACTCTGGACATACAATACAAATGGAATAATATAAGCGATCTTTTGAAACTAGATTCTTTTGGGGAGGGGGGTATGAGGAGACCAGAAATTAAACTCAGGAGCACTTAACCATTAGCCATATCCTTAGCTCTTTTTTGTATTTTATTTAGAGACAGGGTCTCATTGAGTTGCTTAAGTCCTTGCTAAGTTGCTGAGGCTGGCTTTAAACTCACAATCCTTCTGCCTCAGCCTCCAGAGCTGCTAGGATTACAGGCATGTGTCACCATGCCCAGCTGAAACTAGATTCTTTCAGTATGTTTTCAAGATTAATCTATGTTGTAGCACAAATCAGTACATAATTTCTTCTTGTGAGTAAAAAATTCTGTTGTATAGATATTCCTTACTTTCCTCATTCTTTATTTGGTAGATATTTGAGCTGTGTCTATTATGGCTCATATTACTTACTAATATTCATGTATAAATTTGGGGGTAAATATATATTTTCAGTTCTCTTGAATATATATTTAGAGCAGGCATTTTTTCTCATATAGTAAATCTATGCTTAACCTTCTGAGAAACTTGCACCTTATCTTTCACAATACTACACATTTTAGATTCTACTGTGAATTGCAAGAAGTTCAATTTTTCCACATCTTCCTCAATATTTAGTCCTCCTTTTATAAAAAGACCACCTTAATGCATTTGAAATTGTTGCATTGTGATTTTGAATTCCATTTATTTAATGAATAATAATGTTGAACATCTTTTCTTTTCATGTTTGTTGGCCATCAGTATATCTCTTTAGGAAAAATATTTATTGAAATTATCAAATTGTTAAGTTTTGTTTTCTTTATGGTAGAGACTTATGCATGTTATATGTTAGGCAAGTGTTTCCTACCTAGTCATATTCAGTTATATCCCATTTTCTTTCTTTTCTTTTTCTTTTTTTGAAAGTTTTGCCCAGCCTGGCCTCACATTTGTGGGTCTCCTGTGTCTCCTGAGTAGATGACATGACAGGCATGTACCATCATGCTTGCCTGGGTTGTATTTTTTTTTTGTCATTGCTGTTGAATTGTTAGAGTTCTTTCTATATTTAAGACTCTATACTTTTGTTACATATAAAATTTGCAAGTATTTTCTTTTTCTGTGGATCATTTTATTCAATTTCTTTATAATGCATTTTTATGCATAAAATTTCTCAATTTGTCTAATTTTTTTTTCTTACTTGTGGTGTGAGAAACCACTGCCTAACTCAAGTTAAATGAGTATTTACCCATATGCTGTCTTTTAAATATTCTATAATTTGTTTCTGACATGTTGATTTTTGATTCATTTTGAGATAATTTTGCATATGATATGAGGAGCCACTGGGATTACAGTCATGTACCACCAACCAGTTGATTTGTAACAAGGGTACCAAGACCATTTGAGATATATATAATGATATATGAAAGTAGACATCCATGGGTTGTTTCTGATCTTGGGCAATATTTAACCTTTTACTACTAAATATTCTGTTGCCTGAGAGTTTTGCTTGTTTGTCTTTTGTAGATGCTCTTTTTAAGGTTGAGAATTTTCTTCTCTATTCCTAGTTTGGTTTTGATTTTGTTCTTTCAAACCGTGAGATGGTATTGCATTTTGTCAAATGGCAACTCTGCTTCCATGACAATAATCATTTTATTCTCCTTGGTTCTATTATCATATATTAAGTCGATTAATTTCACTTTTATTATTTCTTTTTGAGACAGGGCCTTCATATGTTGTTCAGGCTAGTCTTGAATTCCTGGGTTTAAGCAGTCCCCTGGTCTCACCTTCCCAAGTACCTGGGATTGCAAGTATGTGTCGCACCCAGCCCCTTTTATTGATCAACTTTAGCATATTGAACCAATGTTACTTTCCTAAAACAAATTATCCTTGTTCACAGTGTGTAATTCCTTTTATTTTCCTTTTATATGGTGCTGGTGGTGTTGTAGTGTTTTGTAGAAGATTTTGGATCTGTAAAGGAAAACAATATATTTTTTTCCTTACAATATCATTGTCTGGTATTGATATGAGAGCTGAATATTCCCCCTTTATCTGCAGGGATTACATTCTAAAACCCAGTGGATGCCTGAAATCTGTTGCACAGAACTTTATTTATGCTGTCTTTTCCTATACATACATACCCATGATAAAGTTTAATTTATACATTAGACACAGTAATGAACAATGATAACTAATGTTATGATAAAAAATTAAAACAATATACTATAATAGAAAGTTATTTAGAATCTATAAATTTTTTGTTTCTGAAATTTTCCATTTAATATTTTCAGGACATGGTTGACAGTCGATGACTAAAATCATGAAAAATAAAACCCTAGAAAAGAAATGATTACAGTAATAATACCTTCAAAATATGAGTCGGAAAGTATTCTTTCCTCTTTTAGTTTTTGTAAGAGCTTTTGAAGAGTAGTTGTTGATTCTTCTTTAAATGGTTAGTAGAATTCACCAGGGGTGTCCTTCAGAACTAGGCTTTTCATTATATGAAGTATTTTCTTTGTTTTAATTTATTTGTGTGAATTTGATTTTGCATTTCTTCTTGCATCAATTTTGTAGATTGTATATTTTAGGAATTGATCTATTGTATTGAAAAATTCTAATGCTATCTAATGGATTCCTGAAAGTCTCTGTAAAGATCACATTTAGCATTTTTTAAGACTAGTAATAAATTCTGTCAGTTTTGTTTATCTAACAATGCCTTAGCTTACCCTTCATTTTTGAAGAGTAGTTCTGCTGAAAATACTTTCTTATTCATTTATTAATTTCTATTTTCTTTTCTTTCCTTCCTTCCCTCCCTCTTTCTTTCTTTCTTCACTTGCAATAAATACTCCTAAATATAGGCTGCTCATGACTTTGTTTAAGGTAGTTTTCTTTAGCTGAAGCAATTCCCTGAAATGATTGTCATCTAGGAGGTGCATTCTGCATCACTCTGGGTAGTCAGAGAACACATTCTGGATATGGTAACTAGGTAGTGTCTTATAGCATCCACCACATCACCTCTTATGCATTTAAGAGATGTAGTGAATGTTTAAGGAGACAGATGATTGCCTATTATTTAAATATAAAGTTAAAATAGAATTTGAGTCCCATGTTGTGTTGCTAAGCCATCTCTTTCCTCCTGTTCTATTTGCCACTCAATCATTTAAAATAACATTCCTTCTTTTTTTTTTTTTTTTTTTTCCTAGCCGGATTCTGGGCCCCATCACATGTATCCATGATTGTGGTTCTGCTGATTATGCAATTCACAGCTGGCACTTTTCTCATGCTCTATGCCACAGGATGAGTGACAGCACATGTACCTACCTTCTGCTCCTTGTAGTTTATAGAGTTCCCTGCATTCAGAGGGGGCTAGGCTCCTCTGCCCCTGCAATGAAATACAGGGTATTCTTTTGTAACAGTGGCCACACTTCTCTCTGCACAGCTGTCATGCCAAAGTCATACTCAGCCATTCTGTCTTGTTTTGTTGTATTTTAAGATTAAAAAGTAATTTTGTTTTCTACAACAGTTGTAAACTTTTCTCCTAAGACAGAGGTGTAAATTCATGGGAACTGGAAGGGAAGGAGTGTAAGGGGTTTATTTTAAATGATGATAAGGTGATATAAATCCATGTTTCTAGAACATAAATTGCACATCTCAGTCTTAATTTCTTCTAGATGAATTCCTTCCCATATGTTGTATTAGTCCTACCTTCACTTATCTGACATTCCAACCCAAACTTTGCCTTCACCCATATTTCCGAGTGTTGACTCTACCTTGTCTACTAGGAGTTGCATTTTCCTTATTCCAAGGTCTTTGATCCATTTTGAGTTGACCTTTGTAGAGGATGAGAGATAAGGATCTAATCTCATTCATCTACAACTGGATAATCAGTTCTCCCAGGACCACTTGTTAAGCAGGCTGTCTTTTCTTCACTGTATGTTTTCAGCACCATTATCAAGGATCAGATGACAGTATAGTGTGGGTTTTCATTGTGTATCCTGTTCTCTTCCCTTGGTCTATGTGTCTGTTTTTATGCCAGTACTATGCAGTTTTTGTTACTAGAGCTCTGTCGTATAATTTGAAAACCAGTGTTGTGATGCCTACTGAATTATTTTCTGGGCTTAGAAATGCTTTGGCTATTCTGGGTCTTTTATTCTTACAAATGAATGTTAGGGCTGTTTTTTTTTTTTCTTTTCTAGTTTTATAAAGAATATCATTGATGTTCTGATGGGAATTGCATTGAATCTGTATGTTGCTTTTAGTTATATGGCCATTTTAACAATATTAATTCTGCTTGTCCAAGAACGTGAGAGGTCTTCCCACCCTCTTGGTGTCTTCAATTTCTTCTATGTTTTAAAATTCTCATTGTAGAGGTCTGTTACCTCCTTGGTTAGGTTTATTCCTGGGACTATTTTCCTGATTTCTTTCTCAGCAGATTCATTATTAATGTATAGGAAAGCTAATGACTTTTCTATCTTCATTTTGTATCCAGCTACTTACCTGAGTTTATTAGCTCTAATAGCCTTCTGGTGGAGCTTTTTGAATCTACTAAATATAGTATCATATCATCTTCAAACAGTGATAATTTAACTTCTTCCTTTCCTATTTTTATCCTTTTTATTTCCTTCCTTTGTCTAATTGCTCTGGCTAGAATTTCTGGTAAAAATGTGGAATGCTTTGTTAATTTGTGTGTCATCTTTGCATGGGGACCATGATAATCGTTTCTGTATTATCTCAATTTAATGTGTGCTACTGAAACAAGCACAGGCTGAATGGTTTCATCTAGCCATTATATGTGCATTTCAGAGTTGCGAGCTCATTATGTAAATGCTATTTGTTATTCCTTTTTGTTTTTCTTCCACTTCTGTATGTTTTGTCACCACTTAAATTTTACATATGTCTAGCAGTTTGCCACACATTTATATTTAATTTTCTTTATAAAGAATCATGTTTTGGATAAGATAAACATGAGTAAGTTTGTATTGAAGAATAAAGTATATATGTGTGTATATATATATGTATTTATATACATATGTGTATATATATGCACATATATACATATATATTTATATATTCTACTTCAATTTTCTTCCCAAAGAAAATTAAGTTTTGTGCTTATGATATAAATTATTTTACTATGTGTCTGCATGCATATATTTATATGGTCATACTGTATTTAAGTATTATGTTCTGTAATATTTAGTTGTATGTTAAGTAATATGCTGTGTTTATATTCTTGGAATACTTTTTCTTGTTGCAAATATACATTTTGGAGGAAGTATATGTTAAGACCTTAGTTTTGTTAATACTTGCAAAATTGTCATTTAATATAAGTTTTATAACTTGTAAAAGCATATTTGGTATGTTTCAGTTTATTCATTCTTACAAAAATATAATGTTGGATTATCTTTGGTTTGAATTTCAGAACTCCTTAAAATACTTTTCTAGAAATAGGATTATTTGATAAAATTCTGGTCATTTAGTATCTGAATTTTTAAATTTGATGTATTATACTAAAATTATCTAAATAATTGATACATACACCAGTAGCATTTAAGCAAGCCCAAATTATACCCTTCTTTATAATAATGAATATAATAAATTCTTTAAATTTTTTTGTGTGCTACTTAATCAGCACTATTTTACTTTTTGTCTTTCCATTTCTATAAAAGTTGATGAGACTTTTTTTTCCCCACTTCTGGGGATTAAACTCAGGGTCAGAGCCCTAGGCATGCTAGGCAAGCATTCTCAATCCTTTATTTATATTTATCACCTCTAAGATTTTTTATTACAAATGTAGTAGCTATAAACAATGAAAATTTATCATATAGTCTTGGAGTTCATAAGACTGAAGCAAGTTACAAAGATTCAAAATCAAGATGCTTGGAAGGTGAGATTTCATCTGCTATTATACAAAGAAATATTATCTTGAAGGGGCAAAAGAAAACTAATAACAGTAAAGTAAAAATTGTAAAATGGTGACTTGCTTATTGAAGAATTTTCTGAATACAGTTGGGTAGTTGGCGGAAGGCAGGCAAGATATTATCATAGTCATTGAGTTAGCTTTCTGTCACTGTGAAAATGTATCTGAGAAAGAGAACTCAAAATATACCTGAGAAAGAGAACTCAACTCATGGTTTCAGAGACTTTAATCAACTGGCTCCATTGCTATGGGTCTGAGGTGAGGCAGAACACTGGTAGTGTGTGATAGAGGAGTCTGCTCAGGCAGCCAGGAAGCAAAGAGGGAGAGAAAGTGGGAAAGAGCTGGGGACTAAATATACCCTTCCAGGGCACACTTGCAGTGACTTTCTTCTTCCAACCCCCAATGACCTACTTCCTCCAACAGGGCTTCACCTCCCACAGTTTCTACCACCTTTTAATCGTCCATTCAATGATGAACCCATTAGTGGATTAATCCATTGATGAGGTCAGAGCCTTCATGTTCCAATAGCTTTCCAGAAGTCCTACCTCTGAGCATTGCTTCACTGGAGGACAACCCTTCAAAACATGAGCCTTTGGAGGACATTCAAGATCTGAACTACAAGTGTCATCTTTAGAAAATACAATTTTCAAAATGTATTTTTTTCACTAAATATTGTTTGTGAAAATTTGCAAGTTGCTGCAGGTAGATTGTTCATTGTTACTGCATAACATTTTAGAACGTGAGAACTCCACAATTATTTTAACCACTGTATTACTGATGAACATTTAGGCTGATACCAATTAGGAGTTATTATTAATAATGCTGCTATAAAGTTTCTTCACTCATTTTTATGAACCCAATATGTGCGTTTCTTTCAGATATATACACAAGAATTGTTTGGTTTATATAAAGCATACAATGTCAAATAAGATGTTTCCATAGTGATTTAATTGATTTCTACTCAGGCAGTAGAGTCATTCCTTTTCTTTTTAATGTCTTTTCTAATATGCGATGAGATATTGCCAATGGGTATATAAATTCTAGCATGTTAGTCTGCTCTTTCTCATTTTGAAAATTTACTTAAATTTGAATACAATAAAAATAACCTATGTTTAATAAACAGTTCTGTGATTTTTTATATTTATGTAAGTACCACAATAATCAGAAAATAGAGTAGCTTATACTCTGAAAATATCCCTGTTCTTTCTCCTTATAGTCAGTTCCTTTTCCCTCCCAAACCCTTGGCAATTACTGATCCCATCTACTCCCCAAGAGTTTTGCCTTTTAAAAATGCCATTTAAATAATGTTACACACCATATAACAATAGCATCTGAGACTTTCACTTAGCTTAATGTACTTGAGATTCATCTGCACTTTTTATGTGTTAGTAGATTAATCCTTTTCATTCTAAATAGTATTTGATTGTACAAATATATCACAGTTTATCTTCATTTTCACTAAGAGATGTTTGCTATAAAATTTTTTCATGTAGATTCTTGTAAAAAATTTTTCAATTTCCCTAAAGTAAATAAATATAAGAAGCCAGTATATGTTTAACTTTATAAGAAACTGCCAATCTGTTTTCCACATTTGTTGTAACATTTTGTATTCCCTCCATCATTAAATCAGAGATCAAGGTACTTCTCATCATCCCTAACTGTTGGTATTGCCTATTTTAAAGATGACAATTATTATACAATAAGGTAATTTTATTACAAGTATTATCATTACTACTGCTATGTTGTGGGTATAGCCATTCTCATAGTGTAAAATGGCATGCTATTTTGAATCAAACTTGCATTAACTTAGTGATTAACTATGTCTAGCATTTTTAATATATGTCACCCATGTTTCTTCTTTGGTTAAATATTTGTTCAAATTTTTTAAAATTTAACAATATATTTTAATTTGCTTATTTATTTTCTTATGATTGAATTTTGAGAATTCTTTAAATATTCTATGTATAAGTTATTTGATATGTCATTTTCCCACATTTTCTCCTAGACTATAACTTATCTTTTAAAATCCTCTTTCTAATGTCTTTTATAGAAAAACATTTCATTTTGTATGAATGATTCTTGTTGTGGATTCTGCTTTTGGTGTTGATTTTAGTTCTTTGAGGAGGAAGAATACAATGACCAAAGATTCCCATGTCCTAATGCCTGGAATCTGTTAATATGTTACTCTGCAGGGCGAAAGGGACTTTGTGGATATGATTAAAGATAGGGTCTTGAGATGCAAGATTATCCTAGAGTTTCTTCATGGGTCCTGTCTACTGACTTGGGTTCTTAAAAGTCAAATAACCTTTCCTGGCTGTGGCGCTGAGAAGCAACTCTGACTATGGAAGGATGGACATAGATGCAGTGTTGCTGATTCGTAGGCACAGGCAAGGCCATGGGTTAAGGGATGCCGGGAGCCTCTGGATATTGCAAGAGGTGAGGAAAACAGATTCCCCTCTAGAGCCTCTAGAAAGAAATGCAGCTCTGCCAATGCCTTCACTTCTGCCCATTGAGACTCATGTCAGAGAATTATAGAACTCAGAACTTCTGAGCTACACAGCTGTCAGATAATAAATTTGAGTTGTTTGGAACCACTAACTTTGTAGTAATTTATTTCACTAGCAAGAGAAAATGTACATACTCCTTAAATCATTACAACTTTTCTCAGAACTGAATAATGTGTATTCAGCCTAGAAGATATCACAAAAAAGAGATCTTCTGTTTTGACAAAGAAAATGCTAAATTCCTTATTTATTACATATTTGTTTGGAGAAAAATATTAAAGTCCTACTAGAGTTTAATTCTGAAAATAGGAAAGATAATCTCCAATGACATTTTAAATTTCTGGGCAATATTTAGATAATATATGCAAAATTTATACCATACTGCCTGCCTCAGAATGTATAATAAAATATCTATTACCATTGCACACACTCTTTTCCTGTTTCAATCACTACTTTCCATTTACTTGAACATTTATTAGCACCCATATTATGGGATTTACAAAGGGTATTGATAATTAGATCTGTTACAGACCTATAGGTCCAAATCTTTCATTTCGCAACAAGGAATCTGGGATAAGGATGAGAGGCAATTGAAAGACCTCACAGTTTTTAAGTTGCAGATTCAAGATTGAAGCTTTTCCTTCTGTGGCTGTATTCATCTGGTCTGAACAGAACACCATTCTTTCTATGGCTTGCATTTAGGGGAAGTTTGGTGAAAAACAAAAATTGGCATCTACTTCATATGTACTAGTGGCACAATAATATTAATATTTATTGCAAATATAAAACTGTTTGCAAAGTGCTCTTATTCACTAAATAAGTCTCAGAACATTTTTATAAGATAAAAACTATTGCCATCATCCTTATTTTACAAATGTGGAAACATAGGAATAGAGAGATTAAGTAATTTTCACATTGTCACAGATACCAGATAATGAAACAAAGCTGGCATTTGCATAAAGTAAAAGTGGCTGCAAAGTGCAAGCTCTTAACTATTATTCTATAATGCTTCTACAGGCTAATGTATGATGCAAATACTTCTAAGAAATAGTAAAACTATTGCACTATTGCACCCCTCTTCTCACCTGGTACTATGTAACCTTTTACGTGCATTACTTTATTTAATGTCATCATACTATGAAACTGTATATTTATTGTCGTTCAGTAGAAGAGGAACACAGACTCAGAAAGGCCAAATAACGTTTCTAGTTCCATATAGCAGTAGTGAAAATGCTAGCTATCTCTGCTTGACTTCAAAGTCCATGATGTCCATTATTTCTCGGTAAGTGGTGAGGCATTTAGATTGGCATTAATGATTCCATCTAAATTATGTAAAAAATAGACAGTGGGCCCTCCACATTTATGGGATCCACATCTGCAGATTCTACTAAGTATGGATGAAAAAAATTATAGTTACAGTTATTGACATGTATTATATAATTAGACCTATGATGGCCAAATCTATACTAAACATGTACAACATTTTCCTTGTCATTAATACCTAAACAATTCAATATAATAAATCTTTACACAGCATTTGCATTGTATTATATATTATAAGTAATCTAGAGATGATTTACAACATGCAAAATGATATGCACAGATTATATGAAAATGCTGTGCCATTTTATAAAAGTGACTTGAGCGCTGCAGACTTTTATATCCAAGGAATACCCTGAAATCACTCTTCACTAATATCTAGGGATATATATATTATCTACCTAGCTGGCTCATCATTATCATCATCATTTATATAACAGAAAACAACTTCTAAAGTAAATTTTATATTTTTTGATTAATAGTGTTTTTCTATTCTTAAAAGTTAAATGTTCATTATTGAATTTGAAGATCTAGAGTTTGCCTTTTAATGTTTAACAGATATTTCAGAATATGTCTGTTATATAATCAGCCAAAGCAGACTCCTTCACTCTTTATCCTCAGATCTTTCCTCCTCCTTATTCTCCATTTAACCTCCATATACACTAGCAAGGCAGAAGCTCAAGCCAGCATGTCATCATGTGACCCTTTAGATTGGGCTGCATCAGTGTTGCTGGGAGATGTGAGAGCTCAGAAGCCATAGTTATTGCCTCTGAGTATATAAATGTTCTCAAAAAAAATTTCTCCTAGTAACTTGAGAAGGCAGAGCCAGGAAGACTGGCTGGAAGACTGGGGTGGGATGGTAATGAAGAGTTCACATTTAAAGACATTATTCTTAACTTGGGCTTAGGTATACTGCCAAAATATTTCTAGAATCAAATTATGATGTGTAGTGGGAAAGGTGCAATTTATGTGATAGTTCATATTATTCATTACTCTTCAAAATATTTGACATCCATTATTAAATATAGTATGCTTCAATATTAAAAATACATGAAAGCAAATTTAGTTTATAGGAAAAAGTATAACTTGAGAAATTTCTATTAGCACTCAAGCTCTTTACTTAATGATTTTTTTTCTCTTTAAATACCTCACTGGTATTGCTATGCAATTATTTAAGCCATCTAGATCCCCTTTTAAGTTATGAAACAATGTCCGATTTTCATTATGTCTCTATTTCCTGTCGTCATGTTTAGAGAAGAGAGAGTAAGAACAGTTTTAGTGAAGATTTTTGACTAGGAAGAACAGCAAGTTGTTAAAAAGTTTCATATGCCATATAATGTTAGAAAAGGGTGTGTTTACATTTAATAAGTATTTATAAGCAAAATCAGCATCCATTACATATAAAAAAGAAAGGATCCCCTTGAATTTGCTACAAAAACATCAATCCCCTATTTACAATTATAGTAAGAAATACAGGAAGCCTTGAGAAGGCAAAAACACACCACTTTAAGGAGAGAATTGAAAGAAGATGTGAAGAGAAACGTAAAGCTTTTTTTCTGAACTGGAAAACTGAATATTTTAAATTAAATATTATTTCCCCAGGAAGGGATTTCTTAAGAAATAGAGCTTGGGTTGCTGAGGGTATCCCAAGAAAATTGGCCTTCTCTTCCTGGCCTCCTGGGGAGCACTGAGAGATGAATTGTGGTTGCTGTGAACCTATTTCTTACACCTGCTGAGTAGAGAGGCAGGTGCTCAGTCAGCAGAACAATCAGGATGTAACACACAGGAGGAAAAAGCAGACGGAATTGTCACCTTGTAGGAGGACTGTCTGCTATAGTTGCCACACCCCTAAGGACTGTCGGGGACCTGGAAAGAGTATCCACTCCTAGATTACACTGCACTTTCTTCCCTTTTATGCAATTGATTACATACCTTTCCTTATTCTATTACCATTTTAAAAAATCACATCAAATCTAGACTGTTGATACTCTCATCAAAGACAGTCAGTCAGTCCGTTCTGATAACCACACATTCTAATATTAAATCATGGTATGGAGCAAATCCAATCAATATCCTTATTCATTTATTTGGAAACCTGAAATATATATGTACATAAGATCTGTTTGGGGAAAAGAAACAAATCAGAGAGATGGCTTCTGGTGTAAAATGACATTTAGCTAGCTGACGATAGATGTTGATTCTGCTTCAATATTTATGAAGCATCAGAGAAAGATAAAAATAAAACAGCCCCCAAAAGTAAGGCCCAAATGTTTGCCTAAATCTGAGAATATTGACTCTACAAGCTATGAAACCGAGATTGCAATCAATGCTTTCCACAAGCCTTAGGTGGCAAAAATGCCAGCTTGAAAAATACCATGAAATGATTTTCTCCCTCCTTTCTGCCTCCACAAGTCATTCTGTCCCCAGAAATTGAGGGGTTGTACCAACCAGAAAATGGAATAGCCATCCTTTAATGCATGAGTGAGTGCTGTAGAGGCTGTTTCAGTCTTCACCATAGATTCTCACTTTCCGTTGAACCATTTTGATATGAAAAACTGAGTGCACAGTCAGTGACATTAACTGAAATATGGAGTATTAGAAGAGGGTGATTTGGAGGAAGGAAAGGAGAGAAAGACAGATGCAGAATAAATTCAGTTTGGGACGTGTAGATTTTTGAGATGCTTATGTAAAATTCAAAGATGATGTATAGTAAGATTTAAATACTTGTTGCTGGATTTCAGGATGGAACAGGCGTAAACTCCCCAATTTCTATGGCATGTTTATACATACATCAATCCACTGCATTCTCAGTCCTGTCCATCACTCTACTGGAATTACTCTCAACCAGGTTTCTATAACTACTGACTAAATCTAATGACTGAGTTCCAATATTTTCTTAATGGGCTTTTTTTATAATTTGCAAAATTTGAGGTCTTTCTCCTCTATAGAATACATCACTCTTTAAGCTTCAAAAATTATTTTTTTTGTTTTATATAATTTATATAATTTTGTTTTATATAATTTTTTGTTTTATATAATTATGTATGTATATAATGTATATAAACATGTATATGTAATATATACATATATAGGCATATATACATATATATGCACATATGTTTCAAATTTAAAATTCTTGTCTTTTCCCAAACAATGCAGTACAGCATATATTTACATAGTACTAACAACAAGTATTATAAGTAATCTAGAGATGATTTGAAGTATACAGGAGGACAAGTGTAGGGTATATGAAAACACTGTGTGATTTTGTATACAGGACATGAGCATCCATGTAACAGTGGTCCACCTCATGCTTTTAATATAGCCCCCGCTGCTCTGCCAGTGAGGCTTATTTTTAAAATGGACATGCTTTTCTTTTTCTCTTTGCCCTCTCCTTCCCCAGGCTGAGGTTGGGGAACAAGATTGCCTTTTCCCATTCTAGGCCCAGTTATCTGTTTCCCATGCCCATCAGAGGAAGGAGATGATGCCAAGTCCAGGAAATGACTATCTCCCAAATGAACAGGTGAATTTCAACACCCCATCAGGATGCAGCCTTTGAAGAGTGTTTTTAAAAGCCTTCTCTTCCCCTTATGGACATAATCACAGCCTCAGGACAGGAGTCCCCTGTGTTTCTCCTTTGCTAGCAAAGCAATAAACCTTCTTTCTTCTTCTCAAAACTGAGTCTTCCTTATTAAATTGGCTTGGAGGATAAGGACCAACCTGTCAGTAACATCCACAGATTTTGATAACTCCAGTGGATGTTGGTGTCAATCCCCTATTGAAACCAAAGGGTAACTCTATGTCGTAATTTCCTTCTAAGGCCTAGAATAGCTGCTCTTTAAATTGCCATTTAAATTCGGAATTTTCTAATTTTCTCATTGTATTTTCTTCTCCTGGATTATAACGGATGACTTTTCCATAATGATTTTATTCATCCTCATGACTTTGTCTATGTTATAATCTGATTATCCCCCAAGCTTTATCTCAAGACTTCTTTTAATAGATATTTTTCCAGTGTCTATGACATTTTTCTTAAATGTTCATATTCTCTGGGGAGAAAAAGCTATTTGGTTTTATCCCAGGTAGGGATCAGATAGGAATTTGGTTACATACACAAAGAGTCCCTGTTTTTATCTTTCAGGACCAGGTAATAAGATACAAGGAAACTTTCCTGCCATTTCATTCCTTCTAGATTCCATTTCTGGCAATGTGGCAGATGAGATATCTTGAAAATGTTTACTTTATAAACACATTGAAAAACTGTTTAAACTGTAACAACATTATAAGTACATAGTTGAATTATTCATAAAATTAAAAAAAAAAAAAAACTCCAATGAATGAAAGTAAAGGGGATGCAGAAAACCAGGGCAGTGCAAGAGACAATGACTGCAATGTGGGGCAGGGAGCTGGGAGTTGGCTGCCAGTTTCCATAACAATGGTGCTGTGATTCTCACAGTCTCCTGTGGACTGGGGAGAATCTTCCTCAGACAGAGAGTTGTCATTGAGTGCAACTGAGGCAATACTAGCAGCCAATATGGAAGGCAGTACGGAGAATCCTTGGAAAACTGGGAATGGAACCACCATTTGACCCAGCTATCCCCCTCCTCAGTCTATACCCAAATGACTTAAAAACAGCATACTGCAAGAAATCAGCTACATCAATGTTTATAGCAGCACAATTCACAATGGCTAAACTGTGGAACCAAACTAGATGCCCTTCAGTAGATGAATGGATAAAGAAAATGTGGTATATATACACAATGGAATATTATTCAACATTAAAAAGGAATAAAATCATGGCATTTGAAGGTAAATTTATGGAGCTGGAGAATATAATGCTAAATGAAATCAGCCAATCCCAAAAAAACAAATGCTGAATGATTTCTCTGATTTAAGGATGCTGATTCATAATATGCTGTGGGGGCAGGGGATGGAAGGATTAAATGAACTCTAGATAGGGCAAAGGGCAAAGGAAAGGGAGGGGGCATAGAGGTAGGAAAGATGGTGGAGTGGGATGGTCATTGTTACCCTAAGTGCATGTATAAAGACATGAAGGATGTGACTCTATTTGTACACAACCAGATATGAATAATTGTGCTTTATATGTGTAATGTGAATTGTAATGTATTCTGTTGTCATATATAACAAATTGAAATTTTAAAAAATTAACAAAATAAAGACATTGTGAAGAATGTAGATGGTTCGTGGTGTTTGCTTGAGATTTAGGGTAGACAGGATAGAAAGAAAAGGGAAACCATGGTGTTTTAATACTCTCAACCACTTTTCAGCTCTGGATCAGTTTTTCTCTGTGCTGTAGTAAAAGCCAGAATTTCTTGAACATTTACTGTGGGTCAGGCACTGTTCTAAGAACTACCCATACATGGGATCTTTGGCATAGTGTTGTCTTCAGGAAGCCACTATTATTATTTCCATTTACCCAGGATGAATTGGACGTACCAAATGGTGAAGTCACTAGCCCAGGCCATGAACATAAGAAGTAAAGCCAGCATTCAAACTGGTGCAATATTATTTCATTGTAAAACAACAACAACAACAACAACAACAAAAACCAAGAACAAAAAACTGTTATTGATGGGTGAGGTGGTGCACCCCTCTAAACCCAGCAGCTCAGGAGGCTGAGGCAGAAGGATCCAGAGTTCAAAGCCAGCCTCAGCAACAGTGACGTACTAAGCAACACAGAGAGACCCTGTCTCTAAATAAAACACAATATAGGGCTGGAGATGAGGCTTAGTGGTTGTTGAGTGCCCTTGAGTTCAATCCCCAGTATCAAAACAACAACAAAGCAACAACAACAACAACAAAACGTTATTATGAAAAATTTCAAACATATATTTGGCAGTTGAAAAAGTAGTACAATGAATATCCACCCATATACCTAATAATTACACTTAACTACTTTTTATTTTTTTGTACTAGGTATTGAACCCAGGGACGCTTAATCACCAAGTCACATCTCAGCCCTTTTTATTTTATTATTTTTGTTTTGAGACAGTCTCACTAAGTTGCTTAGGGCCTCACTAAGGTGCTGAGGCTGGCTTTTGGAATCTTCCTGCCTCAGTCTCCTAAGCCACTGGGATTACTGATTTACACCATTATGCCTGGCTCAATTAACTACTATTAACAATTAGCTTGTGTCCTTTCATACATTCGTGTGTGTGCGCGCACACACACACACACACAAAAAAAAAAAACATGGTACATTTATGAGTTCCATTACTTTGTTTTTTGATGAGTTTTGTATGTTTCTGCTGATTTACTTGAGAATACATTTCAGGAATATTTATATTTCAGCTCTAAATATTAGGTATTCAGCCATATATCATATGATATGGACTCCTATTAAAACTATTAAGACTTAGGAAAACTCAGTTTATATCCAAATTTTCCCAATTGCCTTAAAAATATTTTTATTAGATTTTTAAAAAATCAAGACTCACACATTGCATGAGAACTGTGTGTCTTCTTATTTTCTTTTGAAATTGCACAATTTCTATGCCTTTTCTCTTGTCTCACAACATGACTCTCTTTTGTTTGCTTGCTTTTGTTTTATTTGCGGTATTGGGAATCACACCCAAGGCCTCACACATGATAGGATGGGCTCTCCTACTGGGCTGCACCCCTGCCATCAATATTGACTTTTTGAAGATTTCAGTCAAGCTTTATTGTTGAATTTCCTATATTCAGGATTTGTCTCATTTTCTCCTGGTGTTGTATAAATGGTTCCTCTATAAACTTTAGATTTTATCATTATATTATTTTGCTTTTTCTTTAGACTCTAAGAATGGAATCATTTACCAAAAAAACCTTCATTTTTTAGAAAATGATGTTGTCTATATTTAAATAGAATGGATAATATCTTAAAATCTAAGATTGATTTGGACAACTTCCATGGTAACTGACATCAGGGACTCATTTTATTAGGTGTGTTGGGAACTTTTTATAGAGGACAAGTTAGCAAGTTAGGGCATTGGCCAATGAGCGCACTGGAGCAGATGGTTCTGCTGATATGGAGAGCCAGCAAGGGTGAAGTAAAATCTGGGAATCCTGGAGTTATGATCGATGGAATGTCTGTGAATCTGATTGCCTGGGTATGTGTCTGTGCCTGTGTACTTGCACACTCATCAATTCCTCATAAAAACCATATAGTATAGATATTATTATCTCATTTGAGAAATAAGAGTTGTTACATAGGAATTTAAACCTATGTTAAACCAAATTATTTAGAAGGGATTTGCTGCCTTCTATAGCAAAATTGAAATGGGAAAAAAAAAAATTCCATCTCTTAGGCTGACTCTGATGATGTGCTTTTAAATGCTAATTAGAATATAGTCTTAAGGATAATTCTGAGAATAGGCTCTATCCCATAATAAAGGGTACTAAGAAAAATAATGTCTGCCATGAACTCTAGCAAGGATGAATGTCAGTGTATGTATGAAATATTTGAAAATGACGCCCAATCCACAATGAGAATGTTGCAATTAAATTATCCTTCTCTCTGGGAACACCGTTTTTTTTTTTTCCCTCCAAAGACAGCTGTAGTCCTCCAAGTGTTTTATCAATTCAAGGTATTGAGATATTGGATCTTGTAGGTAATATGCGTATTGAAGAAGAGGGGTGACACTGGAAGGTGGTTGGAGGACTAAGATGAAGTTTATATCATAAACTAGACAAGAGGTTACTATTTATACCTGACTAGAAACAATGACTATGTAAATGGTTTCGTAAAGCTTCCTCTAACAAAGATTCTGCACAAGAGAGCAATTAATGTGAAATAGCTTCATGGGCCATTTAGATGAAATCCACATTTTTGTCACTGAGAAGTGCTGAATGGATGCTTTCTCTTTAGTTCTTCTTAGAAAGCTCCAGACCCATGGAAAGCATGGATAAAAAAACATCTTTGCCGGCTCTCATCTCCAGGCTTCATTTACCCCACTGTACTGAAGGCATTGTGACACTTGAGAAACAAATGTTAATTAGGAATGGAGGCTGTTGATTTGATTTTGTTATTAAGTCTGATGTAATTAGAGACATAATTTGATTCCCTCTAATATGGCTATTAAGTAAGAAGTCATCAACAACACTTGAGATGCTAGTATGGAAGGATGGGGAAAATGCTTAAAATCTACTCCACATCCTCTTTCAAATTCTGCTGCCGTCTGCCATTTCCCAGCCCCAGACATCATTTCCACACCAGCAACATCATAAGAGCTCATATTCGGGCATCACTTTCACTTTTCAAAATGGTATTTCAACAATTACCTGAGCTGAACTTGACAACAGCCTAAGTAAGGAACAGAAGCTCATCCCACCCCTGTTTAAAATCCGAAGAAGTTGACATTAGTGATGTCAAACGATTAGACCATTATCACTTTATCTGAAAAGATGGAGTGTTAATTAAAAGTACAGATTTTTCTGGGTTTTTTGTTTTGATTTGTTTTGTTTTCTCTACATTACAACAATCCTAGAAGTCAACATAAAAAAAAAAAAAAAAAAAAAAAAAAAAACTAAAGAAAAGTTGTTAGGTAATCCATTTAATGTGTTATTCCATGTCTTACCTTATTAATTAATATCTCATGTATTATTATTATTATACTAGTTGTTGTATTATGTATCATTATGTAGCTCCAAAACCTTCTGCCCACTTTTCACATCTTTGTTTTATACACTCAACCACTTCCTACAACCACACAAAAGAATATTTTCCTTTACTATAGCAGGTTCTAAGGATCTAGAATTTGTTTTCTCATTAATTATTTTATCACCTAATGTAGTCACTGTTGTTCTGGTAACCCTGCCTGTCACCACATAACTTTGAAAACAGATAAATCTGTAATTTTTATTTTGTTTTTTCCTTTCTAAGTAAAGGAGAGAATTATAATCTTGTATGTGATAACCACCTGAGGAACTTAGTTCTATAGATTCCTAGAATCTGCCCACTGAGAATGAGGGTATGTTGGTTCTCATTTGGAATCCAGAAACACGTACGTATTTTTAACAAGTACTGTAGAAAAAATTTAATTTGAGTCATGTTTAGACCTGAGAATCACTACAATTGGAAGGGCATTGGAAATAATTTAATGAGAAACATACAAACTCTTCTAATCTTCAAATTTTATAGCTTGGGTCCTTTATCTATATTCTTGCCTATATTATGAAAAGCTTTTTACGCCCATCTATATCTCTAGGAGATTCTCATCTCTGCATTCTGGTACCATCTTAGGACAGGCGATGAAGATGTGGCCAGTAGTCACCATATTGGATAGAAGAGCTCTAGAGTCTAGGGACATGCTTGTCCATTCAGCCTTAGGCTTTTATCTTTTATGAGATGACCCTCTCTGAGACATAATAGCTCAAATGTGTCCTTCAGCGTAAGTCAGAAATTCACTGTTTTCCTTATTTTTGACTGTTTGAGCTTCAGTTCAGTATCATTGATAGAGTAAACTTTATTTTTCAGGGACTTTCAGAGAATCATTGGGGTAAGTTATTTTCTTTTTTGAATGGACTTTAGTTTTGCAGTCATTTAGATGGATAACAAATTCAAGAAGAAAGTACAGAGTTTCAATGTTTGTCCTTCCCCAAATTCCTCTTGCTTTTCTGCTGCCAAGTTTCCACTATTAACATCTTCTATTAATATGATACATTTGTTATAATTAATGAATGAATAATGATACATTGTTATTAACTAATGTTTATTCTTTACATTAGGGGTCAATTTTTTCCTCACCATTTTGTTTTAGTTATAGTTGGACACAACACCTCCATTTTATTTTTATGTGGTGCTGAGGATCGAACCCAGCACCCCACACATGCCAAATGAGTGCACCACCACTGAGCCACAACCCCAACCCCCAGGGGTCAATTATTGTGTTGTATAATTCTAAGTCCATCAATAATAGTAACAACTGAATGGTTTTACTACGCTGAAAGTTTCTGGTGCTCCCCACTCCCACTGGACTCCAGGAGACATTGTTTTTTGTTTTTGTTTTTTACTGCCTCTACAGTTTTGCCTTTTTCACAATTTCATATAGTTGAAATCATACATAATCTCAGAAAGGCCAAAATCTTGCCCAAAGACACAGGACAGCCAGAAACGTGGTTCCAGAGCAATGCTCATCTTCCTCTGCCTTGCTGTTTTTATAATTTGGGAAGTCTCTTCCCTAAGAAAAGAGTCTCTGGCACCTTAGCAGTGAAGGTTATCTCATAAAGAAATTCTTACACTGGATGTAAATAGCTTTACTCCTATGACCTTGACTGTCTCATCTGTTTCATGGTGCTAGTTATTAAATTATATTTCATTCTCTGTATGTCTGAAATACTATTAGTTTTGGGGAGGAATATTAGAAATTGCCACAAAGAAATTGTGTATTAAACCAGTGTGTCAAGTCTCTAAGAGTTTCTGCTCCATGTGGTATTTAATAAATAATATCTGAGGGTAAAATAACTCAAGTGTACTATGAACACACACACACACACACACACACACACACACACTATATATATATATATTTATGTATGCCCAGAATACTATTTTTATCCCCCTTTGATAGTCTTTCTATTTCTTTCTATTAAACAGTTTTCTCATTTTGTTACCCTCTTTCCTAATTTTTTATTGAGGCTCTGTCCCTGCAGCTTTTCAGAGATCTATAGGAGAAAATTCAAAACCAGCTCTGTTGTATTGCTAGTGGACAGAACTAATGATGATGCAAAGATAATCATCATTTCAGTTGCTTTAAAAAAATCCATGTTAGTATCATGCGTATAAAAAAATTATGGCAGCTGATTAAATTGAGAATTTGTGGTGCCCATTTTGAAGCTATGCAAACCAGATGCTAGTTTACCAGGGTTGCCACCAGCAGAGTGACCCCAATGTGCTCATCCGCAAGGAGTAACATGGATATTAAACAGAGCAACTTGGTTATGAAATGCCTTATTTATGATCACATTCAGAAAGCCATGAACCCTTCCCACTTGCTATCATATTTTAATTCACTGCCACACTTGTGAGCACACACATAAATCAGTGTGCATCTTTGAAAGATAAATCTCACACCAAATCCAGAGCAAACTAGTGCATCCTGTTTTATAGAATCTATGTGACCTGACTGCAAAGAACATTTTTGATTAATCAGAACTAAGGTTTTAATA
This sequence comes from Callospermophilus lateralis, assembly GCF_048772815.1. Classification (NCBI taxonomy): domain Eukaryota; kingdom Metazoa; phylum Chordata; class Mammalia; order Rodentia; family Sciuridae; genus Callospermophilus; species Callospermophilus lateralis. The sequence continues at coordinate 53,811,414 of NC_135319.1, read as the reverse complement.
AAGAAACAGCAGGTGGGCTAAACACAAAATTAAAACTCCCAACCGTCTCAGAGTAATAAAGTCATAAATATAAAAGTGCTCAAAATATCTCATTTGCATCTTTGAATAATGTCCCTGTTTAACAAGGACAGGACACCAGGTTGACCAGCAGAGGGCAGATTCCTGTGGATGTTGTCATTTCATGGTACAGTCTTGTCGCAGTATCTTTTTCAATCTTTTACTGCATAATGGAGCGGTGCCTCTGTGGTAATTAATTGCCATCTGCAGTGTGTTTTAACCAGTGATATTTTACACCCAATTGTTCAAAATTGCAATATCACATCAGCTGTATTTTGAGACATCCTGGAGAACAAAAATGTGCCTTTGGTTTCCTAATCAAATTTGGTCAATTTAAGGATTTTTTTTTTGTTTTGTTGCAAACTATGTCAGTTTATCTCTGCAACTGTGGCACAGACTCCCTGTTAGCCAGTAAAATTTTATGGCTCTTTGAACAAGGCAGATCAAGGTTTTAAGTCAGACTCGAATGTCTAGTGGCTGTGTAACCCTATGTTGTTTTTTTTTTTTCAATTTAAAAAAAAATCAATTTTCTTATATAAAATACAAATAACAATACCATATCCCAAGGCAGTGTTCAGATTTACAGATCTTAAAAATTCATGAAATATATACTGGAAGATGTTCATCCCAGCTACACATACTCAGAACATGGCCTCCAAATAAATATACCTCCAGAATTTTTGAGCACAGTAACTATGAGCCATGCTCACTCCCTCTATGCAAGCAGCAGAATCAAGAGTCCCATCTGTTGTTTTGTAATGATAGTAAACATGGCAAAAGAATGATAGCAAGTCCATTTTACAGTTCACAACATGCTTTTAAGTGCATTATTTTATTTATTCTTAAACTCTCTAGCTAGGCAGGCAGTTTTAGGATAGCTCTTTTTCTGTGAGGAAACTGAGCCTCAGAAGGTTAAGTAATTTCTCCAGCATTGCACAGTGGATAAATAATAGCTATAGAGGTGGGTACTTCACTCTGATGTGCATAGTTTTCTTTTTTTTTTTTTTTCAAATCTTCATACATATATTTTGTATAATGATGACCATCACATTCCCCCATCCTTGCCAATCCCTTCCCCCTCCCTTTCCCTCCCACCCCTCTTCCCTATCTAGAAATAATCTTCCTCCCATGCTCTCCTTCCCTACCCCACTTTGAGTCACCCCCCCTTATATCAGAGAAAACATTCTGCATTTGTTTTGGGGGGATTGGCTAACTTCACTTAGCATAATCTTCTCTAACGCCATCCATTTACCTGCAAATGCCATGATTTTGTTCTTTTTTATTTTTCAATACACTCTCTGGTCTCTGAGGAGTCCCAGGACTTTTTCTCAGTCTCAGCCTCTGTACTTGTAACTAATTAGGCCAGCGCGGAATTGCCTCCATATTCTCTTTCAACTCTGATATTCCAAGAGGTCCGAGAATGATTTTCATGAAAGAGAGAGTTGGGAAACCAGGTGGGAATTACGGCAACATGTGTGGTTTTCATCATCTTTCAAGAAGGAGGCTTCATGGCTCAGAGACACAGGAGAAGCTTCTTGATGTCAAAGAGGAGAGGGGAATGATGTTAAGACACTGTGGGTCCATTGGCCAGCTCATCATTAGGCCAAAAATACCAACTCAGCAGGATGCGGTGGTGCATGCCTGTAATCCCAGCAGCTGGGGAGGCTAAGGCAGGAGGATCACGAGTTCAAAGCCAGCCTCAGCAAAAGCGAGGCACTAAGCAACTCAGTGAGACCCTGTCTCTAAATAAAATACAAAATAGGGCTGGGGATGTAGCTCAGTGGTTGAGTGCCACTGAGTTCAATCCCCAGGATAAATAAATAAATAAATAAATAAATAAAATAACTAACTGCTTCTTTTTCTTCTTCCAACACCCATAAAGCATCACATACTGTCATTCTAAATACCATCCCCTAAAGCAGTACACGATGATGGATGATGCAGTTCTATTGAAATTCTTTCAAAACCAACCAATTATAAAAAGACAAAGAAACCTAATCTCCCTCACTGCCATTCAACTCAGTGAGACCCTGTACCACCCCTAAAAAACAGGTCAAATAACCCCATATAACATCATCATCATCCTCACCATCACCATCATCATCATCATAAATATTTTTGTACTCTGTATGTGCCATAATTGCATGTATTTTAATCTTTGGGGCAGGTACTTTTATGATTCACATTATACAGCTGAGTAATTTACCTCATCTTCTTCTTTCCTGCAACATTTCTTGTCCAGGCTACCATCATTTATTTCCTAGTTACTGTAATTTTCTTTTCACTGACCTTGTTTTTCTGCTCTTTCAAACCAACACATCCATCTACAAAGCATCTGGATGGATCTTTTAAAAACATGAATTTAATCATGCCATTCCCAGGGTTAAATTTTTTATGAGATTTCCATTGCACTTAGATTGAAAGTTAAATTCCTTTGCATGACTAAGAAGGATTTCCATCCACAACAGACCTTTAACATTTCATAGAATCTCCTGCTCCTTCCTTCTTCAGTCAAGATGTGTCAACCACATTCAAGTCTCTCCATAGCTGAGGTGAAGAATTTTCCCAGCCCAACGTCTTCTCCTTGTCTGGAATGCTTTTCCTCCTGCCTTTCCCTGTGTTATTCCAATGCATGTCTCTGAATTCTTGTCAGTTCTTTCAGAAGTCTTTCCTGGAGGACCTACTTCCAAGTATGACAGCACTGTTAACTCTTTGGTTTGTGCCTTGCTTTTTTTAAAATTATGATTAATAAGACTGGTGGTTATACATGTAAATAAATGTTTATTATTTTGGTTTATTTTACCTAATATCATTGGTAGTTAAATATGTATGTAAGTGTTTATTATTGTGGTTTATTTCATGAAAGAAGGGGTCCATGTCCATTAACTTATTCATAGATTCTCAAAAATTCTGCATAGTTCATAGTAAGGTTCAGAAAACATTAAATAATAAAGCCAATAGGTTTCTAATTCTTATTAATCATCCTTACTCATTTCTCTTCAATTGTTTTTCCTGTATAATGACAAGACCTTTAAACAAAACATTTGTTAGATAAAATAAAAATAAAATAATGAGAACACATAAATTCATAACTAAAAAACAAACAAACAAACAAAATTAGGTGAGGATAGTGCCAGAACAAGCAGGAAGTAAATGAGTAAACTCTACCTTTTTACGTAAGATTTTTACTTTAACTTTATTTTAAAACTTTATGTATATGGCTTTATAGTTATATATACACACACACATATATATATAACTATATGTACAACTACAAATAGTCATATATAACTTTACTTGATGTTATATTTAAATCTATATATAACTTTACTTGATGTTAATATTCTAGATATTCTGGATCAAATAATAGAAATTAAAATTATTGGGGGAAGGGAACTAGTTGCCATCCAAGAATTAGGAAGGTATTCAGGGATGAAATTGAGAAACTACTGGGCTCCCCATTTAATTGGAAGGGCCATATGTAAGTCATAAAATTATAATTATAGGGATGAGGCGAACTGTGATTAGATCATCCAATCCCAGAATAATACAACCAGTGGAAATCACCATAACTTTGAAACTTGAAAGAATTACGAACAAAATAAACAACAGTAAAAATACAGATACATTTTAGAGATATGATATGAACTCAGATATTAGTATGATTTCACAATAAGGGGGATAAGACACTGGGGGGAGATGCCCTGTAGCAAATGCATACTTGTTTCAAATTTTCTGTGTTAGTGAAGGTTTTTGTCACTGTGTTCAAAATACCTGAACAACTTAGAGGAGTAAAGTTTATTTTAACTCATGGTATCAGAGGTTCAGTCCAGGGTGGGGCAACTCCATTGCTTTGGGCCCAAGGTTGAGGCAGAATATCATGATGGAAGTGGAGGGAAGCTGTTCTGTTCATTGCAGTCATGAGAGAGAATAAAGGGACCTCAGGGAAGTTGAATCTTTCCAGGGTGTACCCCAAGTAACCCACCTCCTCCAATCATGACCCATCTGCCTACAGTTACCACTCTGTTGGTCCATTCAAACTGGGATGGATGGATTAGGTCACAGCTCTCACCATCTAATCATTTTACCTCTGAATATTCCTTTATCAACACAGGAGCTTTTGGTGGATACCTCATATCTGATAATACAATCCATTAATGGCACAGATTCTACAGATATTTGATGTACTATATTAATTTATTACCTATCATTGCATAGTATTTTAGTCTGCATTTTGTTGTCAACTACTTTTTTTCTTATTCTACTAAAATCATTGAAGGAGGGCTGACCTACCTTTTACTCAATGATTGCAGGACTGAATCATCCTCTGGATCATATTGTTACCCACCTAACTCTGCCGCTTAGTAAATCCAAGCTATCATCTCAAGAAGATTATTTCCTATACTCTGTCCTAGAGGAGACCCAATAGACTTGTCCACATAAGAGCTTTGGTTTCATGTTACATCATTTATTCATTTTCTTATCAATAAATATTTACTAACCCTCCAGTACAAACAAGGCAGGTGCTGGAGAAATAAAATGGGAAAGTGAAAAAAAAAATATTTCATCACTTGAAGTGTATGAAATAGAAAGAAAAATAATAAGTGGTCACAGTATAATGGGTGGAGAGCTACAAAAGAGAACAGGAGAAAGATATATGGAAAAATTAAATATGGAACGTTTCATAGAGAAGAGGACATTGACTTAAATCTTAAAGAGGAAAATTTCACAGAGCAACACTTGGAAGGTAGAAAGTAAACATTTATAGGAAAGACAAAAAAAGTGAGTTAGAACTTAATATGTGTAAGAAAATGGAATTTATTTTAGAGGGAAATATGTCTGAAGCAAAACATTCAACTTAAAGTAAAGTAAAACTTAAAATTTAAAATTCCGTTTTGGAGGCATTTGGTAAGACTGAGACCACTGAGGCCTTCCTTGGATTTTGAGACAGAGGAGGCCAGGCAAGCTTTCTAGCCTGTCAGGTTGGATGGAGTCTGGTGACACTCTGAGGTGGGAAGAACAGGAAGTGGGACAGGTGTATGTGTGTGTGTATTTGGGAGGGCCAGGGAGGTGGCATAGAATGACAGGTCACTTCCTCTTTGGTGAAGTACTGTGGGTCTCTTAGGCTGAGATGTACAGTAGGCAAATTTATACACATTCAGGACAATGAAGACCAGGATTTGGCTGTACATTATGACTCTGAATCATGGAGAGAAAGCCATGCCAGGGATGGGAACCTACAGGAAGACTTAGAGAAGACAGATGAAGTGATGCTATTTAATGAGAAGTTATAAAATGACACAATTTGCTTCAAGGAAAGTTATTGAATTCTGCTTCTATTGCTTCCACTTAGCAAATGGAAAATGTGAACACATTCATTGACCACGTACCACTTCCCAGGCACCAAGAAAGGCATTGAACTTGTTTATACTGTCTAAGAACAAAATTATAACAATTTAGTTTAAATATCTCAGTTGACTTTATTTTTTCTTTCCAGCATTGGGTAGTGCTTTATTCTGTAAAACAGAAGAGATATCCCAGTATACTGAACTGAAGAGATCAATTTATAGAGAAGAACTGAAAAAAATAAAATAAAATAAAATATGGATTAGTCATTTTAAAGTTCCTTTCCTTCCAAGGGGGTAGGTACAAGAAGATAAAACAATTTTAAAAATAACAGATTATGTAGCATCAGCTTTCTTTTTGGTAAGGATTAAAACAGAGAGAAGTTCATTATCGTGCCAAATGAAACTAGCCTATTTTAGAAACTTGCTGTTATCTCTCTCCTGATTTCTCAGAAGGTCAGGTAATGACTAAATTTAAATTTAGTGATATGGACCTTCAGCCTAAGTAACTCCATTTTAATACTTAGTTGGTCTGTTGGAACCCAGTGAAAGAATTTTACACAAATGAGTCCTTCTATAATTTTTATTTAACAGTACATAAATTAAGCAAATGATTTTTAAAGGAAAATTAAGCCCTACTGAACTCCAAGTGTATTTATTTATAATTGTTGAGTGCTGACATCTAGGAGAAATAAGCTTCTAGTTATGATTAAGCAATATTAGGAGGAGATTCATAAGTAAGTATGACATTACCTTTTTGGAAAAGCAGAATGACGAAGGGGCCAAGTTTTTGCTTCTAATAATGAGTAGAGCAAGATGGGAACAGGAGAACATAAGGCAGACTGCTCATAGGACAGGATTCTCATTATATAGTCAGTGGACCTGAAATATTCATTGACATCTGTCTCAACCGCATGGCTTGTGAAAGCCATGGAACCAGGAACACCGTGGTAGAGAAAGATGACCTAAGAAGAGTTGGTACATTGCATGCACAGCAAAAGCAGCTGCCTGGTGTTTGGGAATAGTCTTCTTTGGGACCATCTATAAATATAAGTGTAGGAAATTGGCCATTTCTCCTTCTTTGTCTATAGGATTCTATTAGAGATACAATATTGAAGTAAATGGATGATGAGTAAACAGAACCACTGGCATAAACTCAATGTGCAAAAGTCCATATTCAAGGAAGACTGCAATATAACACTACTGTTCTTAACCCTCCTCACCCTGTCCCCAATCTTCTATTGTCTCTGATGATTTCAATTTCTCAATCTTAAGAGATATTGGTGCCTAAAAGATAAAGATGCCTAAGCATATCCAGATATATCAGATTTCTCGTTGGTCATTCTAAAAATTAATTTGAGAAAAGATAAGCTTGGGCAAGTGGGAAACATCTCAAAGAATGTAAAAAGAAGGAGTTATCTGGCTCAAGAATCATTAGAATCACCTGTCTATTCATCAGAGTTAGACCCATTAAGAGCCTCTCAATTTTTGAAACTTAGAATATGCCAAGGAAGTAGTGATCAGGGATTTAACCAAAGACTTTGGATTCCAATTACTTGAAAATTAATTAAAATTGATTTCTTAATAAATATTTTATTATGCTGGGACTTGGTCATATTTGTGATCCTCCTTTTAACTATTTTCTGAATTAAGGCAGACTTTTATGCTTATTTCTCTAACAACTATCAAAGCCCTCTCATGTTCTTTAATTCTTATTAACTCTATTAAACTGAAACTATAAAGGACATGGTGACAGCTGATTAAGGGACTGAAACTTTAAAGTGAAGGCAAGATTTAGGAAATGAGGATATGATTTTACATGCACAGCTTATTGCTTGGAGAAAGTAGGCAAATGGTCCTACTGTATATTTCAATGGCAGAAAAATAAATTAATTGAGCATTATTGTCAACCATATTCTAGTAAATATCATTAAAAAGTAACATTCTGGGAACTGGAAAGCTATGTCCTGACATGTCTTTCTTACAACTTTCTCTGTGATCTTGATAAACTACACTCTCTTTGGTCTGTATTTTATCATCTTTGAAATGAGATGCTAAGACAGTCCTTCAACTCTAATATTCTCTGGGTCTATGAACTAGTGTGGGATTCAAAGTCCCAAAGCAAAGCTTGGCAGGAGCAAATTATGTCATCTTAGGCTCAGGCAGATCCATATCCAGTTGCCACAAAGTGTAGGGAGCCACACAGAATCCAGCAACTTTTCTGTGTCTGGATGCAGAGTTATTTATCTTGTAATTTGAATCTCAGAAACTGGGATTTGGGAACTTTCCCTGATTCAAGTAAGGCTTCCAGGTGAATGGAGGTTATTCTACCAACTGCCCTCAATTATCTGCACCCTAAAACTAACAGGAGTGAAAACCTCCATCTGCTATCCTGGTGACACTGGGAATTATGTGATTAAGTTTCTAAATAGCACTCCAGCCACAATCAAAACAGAAAGGCTGGGTCACAGTTGTCAGGGCATCCACTGGCTATCTGTGTGCTGAATAAATATCACACTTCCTGTGACACAAGCTTGCCAAGATAATCCTCACTCTTTTCTAGCATTAAGGGCTCCCAACCGGGAACTATGTCCTGAGAGATTGTGACGAGCTCTGTCGCACACCAATTCACACACCTGTTTTTGTTTCCATAAATTTGCAATTATTTTTCCTCCTGGCTCAGACTGATTAGAGTACTCCTCTTTCCCCTCCAGTTGTTACAGAAGGCAATTCTAATGTGAATCAGCTCAAATGCCAAAACCGTTCAAATCTTTAGCTTTTAACCTCCCCAATAAGACCAGCTTAAGTTTAAAAAGGAGCCTTTAAGCTTTTCTGTGTAATGCTGTCTCTTGGCCTCTGAGCAAGAAACCAGGAGAGTTAATAATGATCACAGAAGAGAATTCACTAAGCTGCTCTAATTGAAGATTGGGAGGGGAATGGGTGGTTAAGGCCCCAAATTTGACCTGATTGAGCCTGGAATCTGGCGTGGGAAGACAACTAGCACCTCATCACTTTATGAAGAATTTCATTTACCTTCATCCCAGCTAAGAAAATAATTATTAACCCCATTTTACAAATGGCTCAGAAAGGTTAAGCCTTTTGCCCAAGGTCACATATTTACAAGTAGAAGGGCCACAGTTTGAATGCAGATCTGTCTCCTTCTCTTACCTGGCCTGCTGGAGAGAGAAGCCAAGGCTTAGGAAAGTAGGAAGCAGCATTAGGAATGGTGTTGTGGGGAATCAGTGTGCTCTGGTAGCAAGACGCTGACTGCATGTCACATGGTTGGAGGCAGGAACGTGAGAAGGAGCAAATGAGTCTGACTTAATGAAAGGTAGGGAGGGCAGGCTAAGAGAGGAAGCAAACCAAAGCTCAGGCTTGTAAAGAACTAGCTGAAGTCTAAACACTTCACACAGAAGCCTCACCTTAAAACTTCTCTTACTAGCACACCAGGCCCTCTAGAGCTGGACACCCTGAGGGTCCAACCTTACTAATCAAGGCTGACTCTCTTTTGCCCTGCATTGCAAGCACATAGTAAGATGACAGTTACCTCTTCCCTGAACTTCCCACACCAGAGGGCCTTCCCCAGTCTCCCAGATTCAACCCCTACACCCACATTCCTCCTTCCTTAAAACTGAGATTAAAGGTCTGTAACCTTCTCTGAGTCCCCAAGGTGAAATCCAAAGCTCCTACCAACATGGTTCCCCTGACCATCCCTGTCTTCCAACCCACACAGCCACCTACTGGTCCTGGCCAAGAAGCCACAGCGAAGCAGTGGAGAGGCAAGAGGCAGAGTGGTAGTTGGTCTGGATGGGTTGGAGCTCTGGTGACAAGCATGGGGCTGTGGCCACCTGGAGCCTACCAAGTAGACTTGGAGAGCCTGAGGATTGTAAGCCAAGCCACCCTTTAGTGGCCAGGCCTGAGCACAGTATGAGTGTCTGCTGCAGAAGCCTGCTCCATGCAGCACAGTAGCTCAGAACTTGTGAGCATAGACCGTCCCACAGTGAGAAAAACGACAGTGAGGCAGACCAAAGTGGAAGTTGGCACGCAAGAGCTGACCAACCGTAATAGCATAAATTTAGACCAATAACCTTAGTAAATTTTGCAAACATTAATTAACATAAATTTCTACCAGTATTAGTGACCCAAGTGCTATATAAACCCTTAGACTAGCACATAGGACGAAGAAAATCTGCTATTTGAACCTCTTGCAGTGCAAGAATTCTGTTCTTGTTTTTATTTTTCAATAAACCCGACTCATATACTCACTCATCCTGGTCTGTGAATTTTAGTCTTAGAATTCAAAATAAGAACCTGGGGGATGGGGTTGTGCTCAGTGGTAGAGTGCTCACCTAGCACGTGTGAGGCCCTGTGTTTGATCCTTAGCACCACATATAAATAAATAAAATAAAGTTATTGTGCCCAACTACCACTAAATAAATATTTTTTAAAAAAGAACCTGGAAGGAAGAAATTGATGTTGAGCTGCTGGGGTCTACAGCACTCCGGAGGGCATGGCCCACAATTAAGAGCTGCAACTCTTCTCAGCTGCAGAGGCCTACAACCTTATGCAGACCCCACCCACCAGCTAAAGCAGAGAAACTCCAGTCTCACCTGCTAGCAGAAGTGGGGAATCAAGTTTCAAATCAAAACTTTGGTGTCACCATCACTGAATACCCTTACACATTTATCAAGTCCAAACTGAAGTAGGGTAGAAGACGATTAGAGAGAGGTGAAAAGGGGACAAAGAGAAGGAAAAGTAAACTAAAACTTTACTCTAAAAGCTTTCTGTTAAAGTTTCTCACACCTTTCATCCCCAAGACCATGCTCTCTCCCAGGCCCATAACTTCCAATTTCCAGAAAAATGTATAAATCTTCACTCATGATCTTAAAGTTACTGGAAATTCACATGCTTATGAAAAATCACCCTGGGCACTGTCAATTATCCCACTAATACATGCATCTCTAGACTAGGTTAAGCAAAGGGAGATACAAAACATATAAGGTATTTCCCAATGTTATCTATTGATCATATAGAGAAGATGTTAACAAAGATCCTGAGAATGGCCAGACCACCATAAACCATCTTGACATCACCAAGCTGATATCATCCTCACATGCCTTCCCATGCCTGTCCCCAGAGAAGAGCCTGAGAACCTGGAAGGCATTTCTTACTCTTGAGAGCCTGAATTCTCCCTTGACTGTGTGCCCCTAACTGCCATAAATAAGTCTCTATGCCTCGATATTGGACGCATGCTAACCTTATTTTCTATCATGTATATCAAGAACCTGGTCATCCTGAGTTAAAGTTCCCCTCTCCAGTGACACCAACCACATGGTACTTTCTGTATAAGCTGTATTCTCTGATAAGATTTTCAGGTCCTTAAAGGTTGGGGCAAGAAATATGGAAGAGAAAGCATCTATCTGGATTTCGAACATCTTTTTGCCTCTTAATCTCCTGCCTAAGATGACACTCAGAAAATATGTGAGAAATAAGGGAATTTATTCTCACTGCTATGCTTACTTTTTATTTTCTGTTTTGGCTATGTACCATGACTACCCATTGAGTATTCACTAAGCACCAACTGTAAGCAGAATTTTGTGATGGCCCAAGTCACCCCAAAGTGTTTTCTGTTATGCTAACTTACGGGGCATATGGAGCAGGGAAGTAACATGGCCAGAGTTGTTTTTCAAAATGGTGCTTCCTGGGGCAGTGTTAAGGACTGAATGGAAGGAGGTAAGCCAGGCAACAGGAAGACCAGAAGGATGTGGACAGTATTTCAGGCATGAAATGATAGAAGTTTAAATTGATTTTTACGATGGAGAGGGGTAGAACTCATGGAATAATAGAGCCATGAGTTTTCATAGTCCCTTTAGATCCCAGGTTTCATCATTTATAATCATTTATAAGTAATATTTAATATCTGACCATTTCCTTATTTCCATTTCATGGACTTTGTCTTTTTGTAGAAACGCCAAACATGAAAGAAAAAAAAAAAAAAAAAAAAAACTTTGGTTAATAAAAGAGAGAGAAAATGTGTTAGTTTTACATAATAGATCATTTATGGAATTAAGAAGAAATGAGTTCTAGAATGAGTTTGGCCTCAGAACACTGTCATGAGTTAGACCTATTTTGCTATTGCTTCCCATCACAGATGTGTAGAGTCACTGTCCCTGATGCTGTTTACTCCAAGAATGACCTTGTTAGGATCAACTTTATAGTGCCAATCCAACTGAAATCTTTCACTAGGATGGCCTGTGAGGACTTTCTCATTGGCAAATCTGAGCCTAACCAGCACAAGTGGCCTTTTCAGCATTATTCTCCCTTTTTGGAATAGGAGACCTAATGTGTCCAGTATTGATTTAAACAGGGATAGGGACTATTCATTCCATAAAAGCTTCTGAATGTCAAGGACCACATATTTCATTCTGACATAGGTGTCCGGGGAAGGTGAAAGAGGATTTGTCCATTGAGGGGCCAGTTGGGAGCTGAAAAACAATGAAATTCTTTTAAGCTACCAATGCTCTGGATGATCCTACAGGAAGTGTGGTAGCTGTTAAAATCAATCAGTTTGTCTCCTGGTCTAGGCAGTTCAGATGATCCCTTATGACAGTCTGATGTACGATTTTAGCAGGACATAACTCTATCATAAGTGATATATACTGTTCCTCTTTGAATGGACTCTGGATGGTATCAGAGGGCAGACCCTGAGACCAACAATGATAGTTTCTAGTGCAGGCTCCATGGAATATGGTCTGTATATGCAAGTATATCTTTTATCTACACATATAGTACATGCATCCTTTCCTCCTACATGCATGTAGTTCTGTACCTTTTTTCCACCAATATTATCTTGAACAATGTATTATATTAGCATAAAAAGAACTTCCTCACTTTTTGGTTTTAGAATTATATATTATTTTACATGGAGGCATTTAAATAAGCAACCTCTTATATATGTTTAGATTTTGACTTGAATTTTAATAAATTACTGTAAACATTCTCTGATAATGAATGCCACTTTTCACATTTATAGGAGTGTAGATTTCTGATAAAATCTCAGCATAGATCAATAGAATAATTTATTCTCTGACAATCTGAAAATTGAAAAGAATATCCTAAGAAATTTTAAAATTTGTCTTTCTTATTAAGGGAGACTGAACATTGTTTTCCATATTAAGAGCCATTAACATTTCTTTTTCTAATTTTTTATCCTTACTGATTTTATTTATTTTCAGGAGTGCTTCATAGGAACAATTAGAAATTTTGTTTTTTTTACTTTTATTAGAACTACTTCACATATTTTTTTTTCCATTTGTATTATGGCTTTGTATATTATGCTTCTTTCCCTATACACGTTTTAAATCTGTTTTCAGGTTTTCAATAGTTTATGATGTCTAGGTTTTATACCATGTATTTAAAATTTTTAGCATGTTTTCACCAATATTGAATGAAGATTTAGTTTTGTTTACCATACAAAACAAAATTTGTGTTTTTTTTCTTCTATACGTTGAAAGACTTTTCCAAAGATCCAAGTACCTGTTGTTTGATTTCACATTCTTGTTATGGTTTTATTGTCCCCATTTAAATATTTTATCTAACTGAAATCTATTTGTCTATAAAGTTTAAGATGAATTCAATCCAATTTCTTTTTGAGGTGGCTACCTGTTTTTTCCAATACAATTTATTATATAGCTTTTTCTCCCTGATTTGAAAAGCAACCTGCCACATATTAAATTTCCCAGAGTACTGTTATGCATGTTTTTCTCCTTTGCCTGTTCATGTGGCCTTGCCACAAAGTTTTGTTATTAAGCTTCACTTTATATACTAGTTTTTAATTGGGTTGTTTTCTATAAATGGCATTATTTTTCAGAATTTTCAGGGATATTATTTTTCATTTCTTATTTTACAATGTGGATATTAAAATTAACTTTTCTTATATCAAAAATATAAAAATAGTAATTTTTATGTAAATAATACTTGATATATAAGATTCAGCATAATATGACTAATCTATAGAATAATACAATGTATCACAATACTACATTAAATATATTTCTACATGACATACAAAAATAATATATCAGTATCATATTTAATATATTAAAGAGATACATTATATTTTACATATATTATGAACAGTATTATGTTGTATCTTTTTTATATTTATTTTTTAATTGTAGATGGACACAATATCTTTATTTTTTATTTATTTATTTTTATGTGGTGCTGAGGATCCAACCCAAGGCCTTGTACTTGCTAGGTGAGTGGTCTACCGGTGAGCCACAACCTCAGCCCCTGTTGAATCATTATTATGTAGTATTATTGATTTATATATAGCATTACCGATTTATATTTTTATAATACTATATATATCAAGTTTGATATGTAGAAATGCATATTGTACTATTTTGAGTAGATAAATGTATACATACTCATCAATCATCCATTTATATCAAATTTGCAATACATTAAAAATATGGAATAATTCAGGGAAATTTTCATCTTCATGATGCCAAATGTTCCTCTCAAGACTTTTTCTATTTATTGAACTCTCTCTTGTGTCACTTAGTAGTATTTCAGAGTATAGATGCTCATCAAATTATGATGGGGTTACAAGTCAATTATTCCAAGTCAACAAATGTATTTAAAGGATTTGGAGTTTAGCTCAGTGATAGAGATCTGAGGATACGTGATATTCTGGATTCAATCACCAGCACCAAAACCAGGAACAGAAAAGTACAGAATATATCCCAGCTCAGTCCAGCCTTCCTTACACATGCTCAGAACCCTTATATTAGTTTACAGTTGGGCAAAGTCATATAAAACAAAGCCCATTTTATAATAAAGTCTTTAATATTAATCTCATGTAACTTATTTAAAACTGTTCTGAAAGTTAAAAACAGAAGGTTGTTTGGGTGCTCAATAGTAACATATGGTAAATGTATGTTAAATTATGGCTTCTGTTGAATGCATATCACTTTTACACCATCATAAAATTGAAAATTTTAGGTTGAAAATCATAAGTCAGGGACTACTGGTATCTTTTTTTTTTTTTTTTTTAATCAAAGGGGACACTAGAAAATTGAGACAGAATGTTCTTATGTTGTATAGCACTGACAGACAAAGTTAGCATTTTATGTATTTGTGGAAATTTATTTTCAAAAGATTCCTGGGCTATTAAATCATGTAAAATTATTTTCTCTCTTTTCTCTCCCTCTTTCCTCCCTCATTTTATCTGCTTTGCTTATTTCAATTTCCATAGGATTTTTGAGGTCCATCCATGGGTCAAAACTTCATTCTTGCTGGAGCTGAATAATATTCTATTGTTTGTATGAACTACATTTAGTTTTTCCACATGCTTTCCTAATAGACAGTTGGAGTTTCTCTCTCTCTCTCTCTCTCTCTCTCTCTCTCTCTCTCTCTCTCTCTCTCTCTCTCTTTAACTTGGGCTATTGTGATGAATGTTGCAATGAACATTATTATACAAATGTTAGTTTGAATCTCTATTTTTAATTATTTTGGGGATATACCTGGGTGTGGGATTGCTGGGCCATAAAATAATTCTGTGTATAGTTCTTGCAGGAACTACCCATACTGCAGATGAACCAGATACAGCTTTTTAAATTCCCTTCTACAGTTTTAAAAAGTTCCATTTCCTTCGTATCCACACTAACACTTGTTATTTTTTTGTTATTGTGGAGTTTTTCCAGCAGGTATGAAATGATATTTCATTGTGGCTTTGATTTGGGTTTCCCCAATGACTATTGATGTTTAGCATCATTTTTTGTGACTGTTGTCCATTTACATATCATCTTTAGATAAACACCTATTTATACATCATATACCCAATAATGTAGATTTTAAATATGTTGTTTACTACCTTCCTGCCTCCATGGCTTCTGATGACAGATTGGCTATTAGTCTTTGGTTATCTGGTGTGTGGCAGGCATTTCTTCTTCCTGCTTTTAAGATTCTGTATCTTTGGTTTTTGCCAAATTCAAAATAATATATCTTGTATATTGAATGTTATAATATGTGCTGTATATTTGAATGTCCCCAAAGGTCCTAGCATACCCAAGGTCCTAGAGTTATCTTTAGCACCACAGGGAAAAACTATATATATATAAACTTTAAGACATAATTTGTTTAATGCTATTATCATGAAATTGGTTTATTTATTACAGGAGTGGCTCTTTTATAGTTAGCTCTTTTGCATGTATCACCTCTCAGTTCTTCCCTGTGTCTGGTGCATGTGCTCTCTGGCTCTGTCTTTGGCCATGTAATGACACAACAAAAAGACCGTCATGAAGTGTAGCCC
The DNA here is from genome assembly GCF_048772815.1 of Callospermophilus lateralis. NCBI lineage: Eukaryota > Metazoa > Chordata > Mammalia > Rodentia > Sciuridae > Callospermophilus > Callospermophilus lateralis. The sequence continues at coordinate 53,795,694 of NC_135319.1, read as the reverse complement.
ATGGATTTTTCAGCCTCTAGAACAGTGAGCTGCATAAAATTCTGTTGTTTATAATTTTCTCTACCTGTGGTATTAAGTTACAACAGCAGAAAAACAAAGATACTCTCTTGAAGTGAGTCTTGAAGTTCTACTTGGAATTCATAGAACTAAATCTAAGATTTGTATAATATAGTTCGTGTATTATAGATTTGTATATTATAGTTTTTCACTGAATTTGAGATGTTTCCAACCATTAGTTATTTAAATATTCTCTCTCCTTTTTTCTGTAATCCTATACATGTTGTCCATTTCATGGTTTGTCACAAGGTCTCTTAGTCTCTATTCACATTTTAAATTTTTTTTTAATATCTGCTACTCAGGTTCTATAATTTTAACTGTCCTATCTTCATGTTTCCAGATTCTTCCATCTGATTCAGTCTACCATTGAAATCTCCTATTGAATTTTTATTATAGTTTTATGTTTTTCAGTTCCAGAATGAATTTGATTTGTTTTAATAATATATATCTTCATTGATATTTTCATTTTGTTTGTACAGTTTTCCTGATTTCCTTTAGTTCTTTGTTCATATTTTTTTAACTTTATATATACATTTGTTGTTGATGATGATGATTATGATGACACATATACATTCAATTATTATCATATGGTAAATCTCAAAATCAGATTCTTCTTCCTTTCCAGGTTTGGCTGTTTTCTTGAGCACTGAAGCCTGTAACTGTCCATTTGTTTAGTGATATCCATGCTATTTTTGCCACTGAGGTCACTGTTGTTTTAACTTGCTTTCATCAAATGTCTTGATAGAGATTTCTTTGAGAAACTCTCCCAGTCTTTGAAGATTGTCTCTGTGTTGGAGCATTCCAAAGTTCAGCCAGGTTGGCCCTCAACCTCAGATTCACCAGGAGGTGAAATCTTAGAACCATTTCAGGTCCATTATGAGCATGTAGACATGCATATAACTTTCTTTTTCCAAATCCATCATATATCTAAGTACTTTTGAATGTGTTAATTTCCCAAAGATTATTCCTCAAACTTTTCTTCAGGAATGAATGGTCTAATATTAACTGTCCTTGCTTACCCTAAATAGCATTAGTACCTTGTTGGCTCACCCTGCAATATTTTTGAGCAATGCCTACCACTTTCAGAGATTCTGGTTATGTAAAACAAGCATGAGCGTCTCCCAGCAGTCTTTCTTGAAGACTCCAGATAGTTTAGAACAGACATATATGATAATTTGACAATAAGGTTTATTCCACTGCCTCTGGACCCAGGACCCTGGTCCCACAGTGAGCCACTGCAGCTTTCAGATGCACCATACAGTAGGGATGAGGCAGGGCAAGTTCACATACTGTGGTTCTCAAGGCTTTCCACCCAAGTCTTTTCTTTTTCTTGATTCATCATTGGCTTGGTTACTGCAAATATTTGTCTATTTTACAGAGTTCTGAATACCTGATTCTAAGTTTCTGTTTACTTATTGTTTCTGTGAGAGAATGGGACTTTGAGCCTCCCTATTTCACAATACTGTTCACATTACCCTTCTCTCTTGTCTCTTGTCTCTTCTCTCTCTGCCTCCTGGCTACCTTAGGCTATGCAATGTTCCTTTACTTCTTTGAAGTAAAATTTTGTTGAAGTAAAACATGCCTTCAGAAAAAGAGACACAGCATCAGTAAGCAACTTGCTTTTTTGCAAAGAGAGTATACTTGTTTAACAAGGAATCGAATCAAGAGAGAGATCTGCTTCACAACATCCTACTTAGAAGAACTATAGGATAGCACTAACCTTCAAATATTTTAAGAGTTAACTATATGATATTGTTGACCCTATAATATTTCACAAAGATAGATCTCACTGTAAGTATTCTTTCAAGAAAGGAGAAATTTTGGAGATAATAGATTGGTACATTTTTGTGGTAATAGTATCATGGGAATAATGCATATGTCCAAACTCCTCAAAATAAGGATATTAAATATGTGCAATATTTTGTATATCAAGTACACCTTTCTAGAACTTAAAAGACAGAATATTAGTTGTTCTCTAAATCTTCCTCTTAGGTGTACTTCACCAGCACTCAGGCCTCACCAACTCTCAAATGTGGCCATCCTCTAGCCTTTAATAACTTAGGTTAGTTTATTCTCTTTTTAAGCTTTATAAGTGAAATTACATGTATTCTTTTATTTTCTAACATATTTTACCTAATCTTGTGTCTATCTGTAATTCATTAATTTTCATTGATACATATTTGTTCAATTTTTTTTCCTATCTCTCTTTTTTTTTTCTTTATTTTGGGGGGTGGGGGTAATGAGGAATTGAACTCAGGGGCACTCAATCACTGAGCCATATCCCAAGCCCTGTTTTGTATTTTGTTTATGGACAGGCTCTGACTGAGCTGCATAGAGCTTTGCATTTGCTGAGGCTAGCTTTGAACTTGCAATCCTTCTGCCTCAGCCTCCCAAGCTACTGAAATTATAGGTGTGCGCCACTGTGCCCAACTCCTTTCTCTTCTTAATGGATGTTCTTATTTATAAATTTTTAATATTACCAATATTACTATTATGTGCATTTTATACACATCTTCTCCTGGACATATGTGCTGTTATAGTTTGAATATGGTCTCCCCAAAAGCTCCTATGTTAATGCAGGAGGAAAAATGATTAGATTATGAGAACTGTAACCTAATTGGTGGATTAATAATTTGAGTCATAACCGTAGATAGGTGGGGTGTAGCTGGATGAATTAGGTCACTGGGGAGTGCCTTGGGAATGATATATTTTGTCCTTGTCTCTTCTCTCTCTGCCTCCTGGCTACCTTGAGCTATGCAACTTTCCTTTGCCATGCCCTTCTTCCATGATGCTCTGCCTCACTGCAGGACCATAACTCTAGAGTTGGTCAAATGTGAATTGAAGATCTGAAGCCATGAGCTCAAAATAAACCTTTCCTTTTCTAAGTTGTTCTTATCAGATATTTTGATCACAGTAACAAAACTAACACACATGCTTATTGCTGTGTGAGAAATCTCTGAGTTTCCATGTGTAAGTTGAGTTTCAGTTTTTCAAATTGTTTATACCAAATAACAAATCCACCAACAATGGAGGAAAGCTCAGATCCTTGTTCAAATCTGCTACCATCTGTGATTTATAATTTTTGACCTTCCTGATGTCTGAGTTACAGTTTTTTAGCATTTTATACCACAATCAACAAAGAATGAGGGCTCTGGTTCTGCTCTACCTCACTGTCCATTTGGTATTGCCAACCTTTTTAAGTATTCTTATAAATGTGAGCTAGATCTCATTGTGGTTATAATGTGCACTTACATAAAAAATAACAAAACTAAAACCTGGAAAGTTATCTTGATCAATATCTTTCAAAGTGAATTTTATTCTTTTTTTTTTTTTTTGTCTTCAGTTTAGTTTAGTTTTAACTTAGGCATTTTTGCATTTTTCCACAAGACTTTTAAGAACATATTTATATCCATTTCATTTTGCTTACCTTTTTAAATGCTATTCTTTATGACCCTTTTAGAGTATTTAGCCATGTATATCCTCCTGTTATCACTAGCACTTTTGCCTTCCTTTCTGAGCTGTCTTGTCCGTCCTTTTCTTTACTTAGCTCTTCTGTTCACATTTGATTATAGTCCAGTCTTGGCATCTTGTTCTAAACTTATGTATCTCTCCCTATATCTGGCAGATTATATTGATTGTATCTGTTTTACATTTTTGGTCAAATAGTTGTTTAGGACTTCTCTTGCTAGTGTTATTATTAATATTTCTATTGTGAGTACGCTTCCTAAGTATTTAGCTCTCATATTGCTTATTTCCCATGTCATCTTTCTTTCTGTGTTCATTCCTTTTTGATTTCTGAAGGAACTAATTTGTTTTCTGAAGCTATTATTTTTGACAGATCATTAAGAGAAGAGCAAGGTCAGTGTTTTATGGAAAGAGCAATTTTCCATCAAGGAATCTTTGGATTCAGGGTATTCCATGTGCCTCCTTTTACTTTTTGTGTCTTATCAGTAAATATAAGTGGGCAGAAGATTGAAGAACTAATCATACATTCTTTCTCACATCTCTATTTCTTTGGGCAAACTTTCTGCAATTGTCAAAAGTTTTAGGAAGAAAATGGTGAGGTGCTATTTCTCATTCATCTTATTTTCCAATGATGTCTATTAGACAATTGAAGAAAAGGAAAATTTTTATATATCCAACTACAATTAGAAGTTCACAAAATCATTTATAAGTCTGGGGGAAATTAAGCTATATTATATAAATATTCCATTTTTATACCTAGACCATATGTTTAGTAAATAAGAGGAACTGTTTTGATATTGTGGTTGTTTAGTCAGCTTTTCAACTCTGTGACCAAAATACATGATAAGAACAATCTAGAGGAGTAAAGTTTATTTTGAATCACAGTTTCAGAGGTTCAGTTCATGGTTGACCAACTTCAGAGCCTTGGGCCTAAAGTGAAACAGAACATGTGGAAGGGCATGTCAGTGGGAAAACAGCTCAGGATAGGGCAACCAGGAAGCAGGAGAGAGATGTGCTCAACAGGAACAAAAAATAAACAACAAAGGCAAACCCCCAATGACCTACTTCCTCCAGTCACACCCTACCTGCCTACAGTTACCACTCAATTTATCCTTATCAGTGAATTTACCCTCTGACTAGGTATACCTACCATAATCCAAACATTTCTTTTAGGAATATTCTTAAGTTGTCTCATCCATGATTTTTTTGGTGATACCTCATATTTAAACCCTATAAGTGGTATTCTGGATTTTCTCAATATTCTATCTAAGAGAAGAAGGGAAATGACCCACTGGCTTATGTAAGTAGCAACAAGTGTGATTTTGATTATGACTTTGTTCATACTTTAATATAATTTCTTCACACGGCTTGTGAATGCTTTCTTCAAAAGGTGATGAAGCAGTGTGGAGGTGAAGGTATCATCTAGGCCCAATACCAGGTAGAAAGAATATCAGATTTTTAAAATATATTTTAATATTGGTTATAATCATGAGTGTAATATGAACAAAAATCAGAGTAATTAAATTTTATACTGAGGTTCTCATGAACTGATGCACTATTTTTATTTTCCATAGATTTGTCTTCCCAAGTTTTCTTTTGGTTGAGATCCAATGCTACTTATGTGGTTAATGACATCAACTTACCAGAACAAATAGATAGGCAAATGTGCCCTAAATAGACAATTGAATGAGTGCTTTGGTTGTGCCTGCACGTGTAGGTTTGTGTAGGCAGATGTTCTATAATAGACGTTTAGGGATAATAAGACTCTAAAGAATGTATCAATTGATATGGTATGCATAGAAAAGGAAAATTTGAGAATGATGGCTAGATTTCTTACTTCGTCAGTGACATAAAAAATATAGGAGTTGTGGTTTTTCAAAAGTACAAAAAACATGAGTACAGCTTTGGACAAGTTAAGTTTCAGGTGTCTGAGGGATATCAAGGTGGTGTCTAGTAGGCAGCTGGATATATGATCTGGTGCTCAGGAGGGAAGTGCGGGTTGGAAAAGAGATTTGGAAGTCATCAACATCATGTCAAGGGCCTGTCAAGTAGAAACTGAAGCAAAGGCCCCAAGATTCATTCTGTGTCCAACAGACCAAATAAAATACAAGAAAATTCTTTGCGCAAACAGTGCATTTCTCTCTGAGGAATGACATTCTAATAGTGGGAAACTTTAGTGTTTTAAAACTTACTGCAGTCCCCCTGTGAGGTGTAGCTTTTGATAAGTGATAATACTATCTCTGTGCCTGTGCTATAAAAATCTGTATTTATTCTACTGAAGTTGCAGTGGAGATAATAAAATGAAAACAGTACACAATATTTTAACTTAATGAAAACAGCTTCGGCATTTCATCCTAGTCTCTGTAATTATTGGTATAACCTTTAAGGAAAGGGTGTTAGGAGAAAAAGCGGGAAGTGCAAATCTACTTAAATTTGCATTTATGAGTTTTGTTTTATGGTAGTAAAAACAACAAAATTTGCTATTTTAACCATTTTAAAAGGTATACTCAGTGGCATTAATTATATTTCCAATGTGTGCAGTTCTCATTATTATGAGAAAAAAATTCTAAACAGTTAATGGGTTTCCATCCAACATGGAAAAGAAAGTATAGAAAAAGATACTAGTGTTGTATGTGTTCCTTTTAGGTAAAATCTTGTCTTGAAAAGGATCATGGGACAGTAGAAATGGGCTTAAAAGTGGAAAGTTTTGAGATCTACTCCTTCCTTTTTAAGATTGGGCTCTGCTCTTTTGTGTAAGGCATCTCTCCACATTTAATTTTATCATCTGTAAAATGAGATAATAGTATCAAAAATCATATTTCATATATATATATATATATATATATATATATATATATATATATCACTTATCACACACAAAAAAAATATTTTATATGTGTCAACTAATTTCAGCCACTGACCTTTGCATCTGAAGCCTGAGGTGGAGAGATGTATGTTTCTTAATTGCCCAGCATCTGTCCCCTGACAATGATGTACCCTGGAGGGTCCCATCTCTCCAGGAAGATGAAAAAGATTGAATAAAAATAAGCTGTTGAGGGGCTGGGGATGTGGCTCGAGGGGTAGCGTACTCGCCTGGCAGGCATGGGGCGCTGGGTTCGATCCTCAGCACCACATACAAATAAAATAGAGATGTTGTGTCCACCGAAAACTAAAAAAAAATAAATAAATACTCTCTCTCTCTCTCTCTCTCTCTCTCTCTCTCTCTCTTTCTCTCTCTCTTTAAATAAAAAAATAAGTTGTTGAATGAATGAGAAAGGTTTATTATTCGATAATGGAAGAAAAACAACTTCATTTGTTACAGAATTTTCTGTAAGTAGATTTTGAAATGTCATAAAGGGATTTGGAAAATCCTCAGAATTCAAGAAGCTGCTGAGGAGGTATAGGTTTTAATCAGTAGGAGATGATGAGACCACAGTTGAAAAGTCCAATGAAGGATTAGATATCTTATTGAGGAATTAGGAGAAAGAAGAGGCAGGAGAGAGAGAGAGACAAAAAAGGTGGGGGAGAGGAGAAAGAGATTGATTTTCTCAGATATTGTTATGCACTGTGCTGGTTTTTCTAGAGACACCTGCAACAACAAGTTTATCCAAAGGTTAGCAAAGCAAGTTGTGGAGGGAGGAGGTAAGTGGCTAGTCAGGAGGGTGGCCTGGCTTTTTAATTTCTTGTAAACATAGCTTTAGAAAAGGAAGGGCCCTGAAGATTTTAGAATGGGAGAGTTGAGGGGAGGCTAAGCTTCCTAAGGAGAAGGGAGAAGAAGTATCAGTTACTGAGGACAACAGCCATTTCTCCTATGGTTGCTTCTCCCTGTTTGGAGCTAAGAGCACAAGTTTAAAATTAGGTCACAAAATCAACCTTTCTACTCATTGCTTAGTCACATACATTTATGCATTCACTAATCCATTTATTTATTAATTCAGAAATAAAAATTGAAACCCAACTCTATGCATGGTCAAAGATACCCTAAACTTTTCATTAGGTATTTAGTGATAGGAAGAACAAAAAGGAGGAAAGAAAATTTCAGCATGAGAGGAAGAATCTGACAGGAATATAGGAAATCCAGAAAACTAATCAATTTTTACATGTACCTGAATGAAATCTGTAAATGCATATGGACTGCCAGGTGTACCTTCCCCATACAGGTAGAACTTATTTTTTTTGAAGTGTCAATTATAAGACTTGTTTATCTTGAAACCTAAATCATATTTCCTTAGAACACAATGCCATGCATGGTTAATAGTTCCAATGTTTTCTCTGAAAATACCTCATTAATGCCCAATGTGGCAGGAAATGAAACTCCTAGTGGTTCTACAAGTATGCAATGAATCTTTTCATGGTGTCCCCGGGGCTCTGCTTTAGAAATACTGCCTTAATTGGATTACAGTGAAGTTGCACTTAACGATGAAAATTTGACTAAACAACACAAAGGAAGAACATTAAAGAGTGGGTCAGAAAGAGACAGAAAAATCTGAAATAGCAAACACTGATTCTGACACTTCACTCCATGAAACTGAAATAGCAAACACTGATTCTGACACTTCACTCCATGAAATTGAAATAGCAAACACTGATTCTGACACTTCACTCCCAGAAATTATGGTCAAGAATAATCACATGATAGGGCATGAGATTGAAGTACCTAAGTGTGCCACATCCTCATGTACCCACCTTTCCTTGTGTTGTGGTTTAGATGTGAGGTTTCTCCCAAAGCTCATGTGGGAGAAGATGCAAGAAGGTTTAGAGGTGAAATGAATGGCTTATGAGAGCCTTAACCCAATTAGTGAGTGGTAACTGAAAGCAGGTAGGGTCTGGTTGGAGTAGGTGGATCATTGTGGGTGTGGTTTGGGGTTTATATTTTGTTGTGGTAAGATGAACTAACTAACTCTCTCTCTCTCTCTCTCTCTCTCTCTCTCTCTCTCTCTCTCTCCTTCCTGGAGCCAGGTTCCCTCTGAAATTGTGAGCCCCCAAATAAACTTTTTTCCCCTTAAAATTGTTCTGATCAGGTCTTTTGGTCTGAGCAATGAAAAAGCTGATTAAAACACCTCGTATGCATGTCCCCTCCTGCTAAAAGTGATTCCTCAGTAAAAGATTCCTGGGGGGAGAAGGGGGCTTTACGAGATGAAAGTGTGGTGGTGGCGTTCTCCAGAGTTCAGAAGTCAGTCATTGTTCCATTCACTGGCAGCGTCTTTCATCTTTCAAGATTTCTCTTTTGGAAACTACTGGCTTCCTTTCTAATTATGATGGGCTTCTACTGTGAATGCTTCTCTACTTCTCTGAAAATTCCCTCTTCTCTCTTTGATTACCCAAATTTCCTGACCCCTATCTCTGAATTCTTAGAACAATCAGAATTCTGTTGGAACCCTCCAGCTGATCCTGCCATGTCCCTCTCTGTCAGTGATAGCAGTCAGGAATGGCATCCCCTGCTTGTTTTTCTGGGTTTTCTCTTATCATTTATGCCAAATTGATATTACTTCAATGATGAAGATTTAATATTAATACCTCATTTGTATTATGTCTTTGATAAATATCTGAGGACAAGATGAAGTTTATAGCTCAAAATAAGTAGTAGTATTTCTATGAGCAAGTGCTGTCTTTCTCAGGAACAGAGTATACTCCTAAAAGCCTTTTTATCAAAACAGTCACTGGTTTAATTTTGAATCCTTTGGCTTATGATAGCAGAAAATGTCTGGGGATTACAAGCAAAAGTATAGCCACTGAAAATAAGAGTAAACAGTGTTTTCTATTATGGAACAGAGTAAAAAGACTTTTCCTTCTTATGGGTAAAAAACACCACCCACCAGTAGATCTGATATGTACTAATATGTAGGGGGTTGAAAATCCTTGGCTGGAGTTGGAAGAATAGAGCAGCATGATGTATATGCAAACTTTATATTTAAAAATAACTAAAATAAGGCCTCTATATAATAAAACATAGTGTCAGTAGTTGCCTGCATTTTTTTCTTCCTAGATCGTATATGAAATCATTTACTCTAACAGATGGTAACTGCTATGATTTAGATCTTGAATGTTTTCCAAAGGCTCATGTGTTGAATGCTTGGCTCCCAGCTGGTGGTGTTATAAGAAGGTGGTACAGACATTAGAAGATGGACCTAGTTTGAGGAGGTGGGTTTGAAGAGGTGAAGAGGCGTGCATTTATCTGAATTACTGTTCTTATTAGAATCTAAATTACTGTGATTATTAGTTTCCCATCCCTATAAGAAAAAACCTGGGATAACTGACATATAAAAATAAATAATAAATTTGGTCCCATGGTTTTGAAGTTCCAGTCTATGATGAATTGGCCCTAATGCTTTTGGGCCTGTGTGGCAAGGCAGCACATCATGGAGGAGTCATGTGGCAAAGCAAAACTGTTTTGTTGTTATTGTTGTTTGTTTGTTTGTTTGTTTGTTTTATGGCTAGGAAGCAAAAGAGAGAAGAAGGGGAGGATCAGGTTCCACAATCTTCTTTGAGGGCATACCCTTGATGATGAAAGACCTCTTGCCGTACCTACTTTCGAAAGTTCCACCACTTCTTTGTTAGTCAGTTTTCTGGAGCTGTAACAAAATACCTCAGAAAATCAGTTTATAGGAGGAAAGATTTTTCTGGCTCATAGTTTCAGAGGTTTCAGTCCATGATCAATTGGCTCCATTTTTTCTAGCCCAGAGTTGAGGCAGAAAATCATGGTAGAAAGTTCATGGTAGAGCAGAACTGCTCTTCTCTTGCCAGAAAGCAGAGAGAATGGGGGAAGAAAGGGACCAAGTTACATTCTTCAAGGACATGACCCCAGTGACCCACCTCCTCCAACTAAGTTCACCTTCTAATGTCTCTACCACCTTTTTACAACAAAAACAGCTGGGAGCCAAGCATTCAACACATGAGCCTTGGGAAAACATTTAAGATCTGAAATACAGCAGTTACCATCTGTTATAATACAATGATTCCATATATTATCCAGGAAGAAAAAATGCAGGCAAATTGTGACACTATGTTTTCTTACATAGAAATCTTATTTTAGTTATTTTTAGATATAAAGTTTGCATATATACCATGCTGCTCTATTCCATAACTATCTGAAGACAGAGTATTGTTTCTCTGCTTGGTCAGAGTGTATTTTTTTGTATTTTTTGAGAATACTTCAAATGACAACTAAACAACACATTCTAATCAACCATGCACATAATACAAAATCAAAATAATGATACTATGGATGGTTATCATCAAATGTGTGCACCTCAGGCAAGAACAACATATACCATGAAAAATTTCTGGCCTGCTACCTAGCTGATCAGATTTAAATATTTCACCAAATCTAAGGAATATTACATCCAATAAATCTGTATTATGTTAAAAAAAAAAGGTACATCATAGAATTTTTGAAATAGTGTACCTCAAGTAGAATAAACTCTATTTTTTTGATTATGATCGACTTAATAAACTTAAGGGTAGCTTAGTTTTGTTCCAAATAATGTGCAGATATTCAGAACAAGAAATATGCTAAAGAAATTAATTCCAGTACTTAGGAAATTGTCACCATGATAGAAAAATCATTTTCCCCCAAGGGATGCTCTGTCTGTACCTGATAACAGATATCAAGCTGGCCATTTGAGAGAGAATACAGTGATGTAGTGAGGACTGTAGTATGGAGAGGACAAACTGCCTTCTAATAACATGGGAGCTAACACTTGGCATAGGGTGAGGGCACTACCTGCATCAGGCTTTCTTATGCATTATTTCTAAGAAACTTCATAGCCATCTTATGAGTTAACAACCTTGTAGCACATTTTATTGGTAAGGAACTGAGAGGCTCAGACAGCTAAGTAACTTGCCTGAAATTCCGTAGCTAGTCAGTGAAGGTGGGGAATTCAAAAGGAACCATTCTGACTGCAAAGCTCAGGAACATTTCCCACTGTGCCCTTCTGTCTCCAGGAAAGTTAGTCTGGGCCACTAGCCTTTTTCTTTATGTTCCAGGTGTTCATAAATTAGGCATTTGTGAGTTGGGAAGTAGCTCTGAAACTTTGGCTTTATATCAGAAGCAATCGGAAATCTCACTGGTTTCACTGTGGAACCAGTCGGCACAGGTGCACTTGGTATCAGAATGCTTGAGGGTAGCTGCAAAGCACTTGTTTTTTCATATACATTTTAGAAGATTTTAGTTTATGAGCTTTTAAAATTACTTTTCAATTACAAAATTCACAGATTTTATTGTTACAAATTTTATGTGATATAGATGTCTACAATATAAACATGAAAGAGCATCCGCCTTCCCTTTCTTCACTACTCCAAGGCTAAATCATTGCTAACACTGCTAGACATCTTCTATGATGATTTTCATGAGCATGTCCATGCAAGTTTTAATGTTCATGAAAATTTTATAAAACCTTATACATTGTTATGAAGCTTGTCTTTTTATTTACCAATATATCATCTAAAGAGAAACTTGATTTGGTCTGCTTAAGTTTAAAGGGAAAATTATTGGTTCATATATTCCAAGGATATATTAAATGATTTTAGCTATAAGAAGGGAAGGGTGGAACTGGCCTTGGTATTTCCTGGAAACAAAACCTTGAATATTCCCCTCTAGTTTCAGATTAATATCTCTTATTACAAAGCAAATCATCTACAGGACAGAAATGTGGCTACCAAAATTTCTCATGTGGGATACCAAAGAGAGATTGGCACTCTTTCTTAGTTCCACTTTAAACACCCCATGACATAATTGATGCAATTTGGGTTTGGAGTCTTATCTGTGTATCATTAACTGTATGTTGAGGGTTAGTATATTATGTCTAACACATTTCTTTGTCCAGGTACTAGATCCTGGCATATTCAACAGCAACCTAACAGAGAGGATTATTGCAAATATGCTAGCTTCCATTCAGCATTTATCAATTCACTCTGCTTAGAGATTTCTTTCTAGTGTTCATGTATCTATTTGTCTCCCCTACAGCATGAAATAATCTTTATAAGACAATGAACCATATTAATTATCTTGTGTTTTATATTTCTTCATTCTATTAATTGTCTTGTCTAAGTATTCCTCACCTCTGAACCCTGCCCCCAAATGTAACAACAAAAAAAAAGTTAAATTGTTAACTAATTTATTTGATGACTTGTTTGTTTATATATTTCATTTTAGACTGAAATAAACAGCATCAGGACAGATGAGCTGCAAGACTTTTCTTGTTCCATCCCATTGCTTCACAATACATGATGTAATTTCTTGTTCAAGTTGTCCAAGAGCACTGACATGTGTAGAGATACTTGTCCCCAAAGAAACTATATATTATTTTATTTCTGTGTTATACAATTATAAGAAGATAGTATTTCTTCTCAGAATTCAAACATATTTCCAAAGCTATTTGCAAGTCTTTGGTTGCCAGTGATGAACAATGAAACTGATTGGATACATGTCACTGTTTAACAGCTTGAGATTCAGTTTTGTGTGTAAGTAACTCTTATTTAGCCCTTTATAGTCAAAGGAAGAAAACCAACATGCTTTATTTTCTGTAATTTATTTCCATTTGTGTATCCATTTATTTTCATCAATAAACATGTTTTAAAACACTTATGGACCAGGGTTGGTGTTACATGTCAGATGTAGGAATGAATATAAAATGGCCTTTTCTTCAAGGAGCTTACAAGCTGTTTGCAGATCAAGATGTAAACAACTTAACAGGACATGCTGATGTGATAGAAGAAGTGTGTTCAAAGCTTGGCAGTGCCCAAAAAGAGCTCATGTTCCTCTAGGTTTGACGGGTGACTTCTGGTGTGTTTTTTATAAATGTATGTGTGATCATGGGATGTATTTTCTTAAAACCTTTTTAATGTTCATAAGAAAAAGTTCCTAATGTGAACAAACCTTCAGAATCTGGCTATCTCACTGTAATCCTATACTCTACTTTCTACACTCTAGCAGTATACATCTTCCTTCAGCACTCTTGCAAGTCATAGTTTTTGCACTAAAGGTTGCCACTGCCTCAAAAGCTTGTTTTATGACTAACCTCCTTCATTTAATAGTTCTACCTCTCTATCTAATTTTACATTAGTGCTACTTCCTGTGAGATACCTTCTTCAATCTATATTAATTAGTCAATTCACTTTCTTTTAGGAATATTAATTGTGTGATTAGAATAATTATTTGCTCATTGTGTCTTTACCACCAGATCATAAGTTCTTTGACGAGCAGATACTATCTTTTTCATTCTTCAAAATATATCCAGTGTCAGTCATGATGTCTAAAACACTGAAGGACCCCAATGTATAGTTAATTTTTTCTGAAGTCACAAATAAAGAAACTTGGGAACAACAAATAAATCAGAAAGGAAAATAAAAATGAGTTGGATATTCAAGGTAGTAGAAAAGGATATCAATTTTAATGCCTTAAAAAAGAAAAAGTATCCTAAGTTCCAGAGATTGAATATGATTTAATGTATCATGTATAATGATATGATAGAGTGAATATGAAACCTGGAGAAGATAAGGCTGAGTGGAGTTTATCATAAACATTCTTGAATGACAAAACAGGTTGAGATAGCAACTGAAGAATTTTGAAGAGGAGTGGTATGAAATAACTTAGCTTAATAAAATAATATCATTATGAAAATATTAAGAAATTTGAGGAAGGCAAGGAATTAGGAGATTAACTCAAATAGTCTATAGCCTGATTGCTCTAAAAATAGCAAAAAATATTATAGGAATTGTAAGTCATAAGACACTAGTCTGAATATTTTCTATAGAGTGTGGGAAAAAATATCCTTCTATCTTTAATTTACATGAGAAATCTGGACCAGAAGACATTACATTAAAGTATCTGTGCAGGATTGACTTAGGAAGACAATGAATTGTACAGAGCCACTTCCCAGGGAAGCTAGTGAATTTTTTTTTTTTTTTTTTTTTTTTTTTTGAGAGAGAGAGAGAATGAGAGAGAGAGAGAATCTTTTAACATTTATTTACTTATTTATTTTAGTTTTCGGTGGACACAACATCTCCATTTTATTTTTATGTGGTGCTGAGGATCGAACCCAGTGCCCCGTGCATGCCAGGCGAGTGTGTTACCGCTTGAGTCACATCTCCAGCCCTTGAAAAATATTTTTTTTAATTGATTATTTGAAGCCTGTGGAAGTAATACCAAGGATGGACAACAAATGAAAAAACACAAATTCAAGAAAACCCAGTAAGAAATGTGAGGTTCTGTAGTAATGGAAATAAGACCACTTCTACCCTCCTCCCTTCCAGGTCAATGGGGCCAAGAGTCCACTCTGGAATATTGCAGCCAAGAATACAAGACTCCCTCTCCTCTTGATCACATCTTTTCCCCAGGAGGAGAGGGATGTGAGGACCTCTCATCTTGCTGAGCCTAAGTCCTCAATGGCTGAGGTTGAGAAGTAGAGAGCTCCTTCTTCTACCCAGGCCCCCTGATGGAAGCACAACTGTGTCTTGAGTGTGGGATGTAGAGATACTAGATTCTGCTCTCTCTTGAGTCAAGCCAAGAAGGCCTCAGTCTACTTTCTGTACAACCTCTGCCCCTGCTCAGCTTCTGGGATGGGGTAATCAAAAAAATTGTACCTCATTCCCACCCCAGATCCAAAGAACTGGCTCAGAAATTCTGTCATGGGTGAGAAAAAACAGCATTCTCTTCATTTACCATAGGACATTCCATAATTGTTGTAGTGAAAAGCAATTGGGAGACTTAAGACACAGGCTAAAGTGGACTAACTAATTTTTAGGAGAGAAGTAAGGAGGAGTCTTCCTGGAGTCAGAACAAATATCAAACACTGACCTAAGAACCTATTCTTTAAAGGACCTTAATTTCATTAGGTTACCTTGTAAGGGAATTTATGCCCCAAGCTACTGTTAAAAACAACAGTAAAGTGACAATCAATAGGTATGGTTAGAGACATAGAGGAATATAGTCCTCCCCAACCACTGGAATTCCAGAGTAAATGTGAGCATATCTGAGCAATGTTAAGAGTTAACGCATTAGGGGGAGGAAATAAAAACCACTAAAATATCTATTATGAAATAAACAAACAGGCAAGAAAAGATCAATAGCAAGTCCTGGGGGGAGAAGAACCTGTATCTAGAATTAATGCAACACATCATCAGAAGTGCACCATTTTTAAAAATGGAGTTTTACTCGGCCTTACAAAAAGAATGAGATTATGGAATTTGCTGGTAGGTGGATGAAACTGAAGAACATCATGCTAAATTAAATAAGCCAGACTCAGAAATTCAAGGGTCAAATGTTTTCTGTCATACACAGAAGGGAAACCAAAGTAAGTGTGAAAAAACAAACAAACAACAACAACAACAAAAACCAGATATATGGAGAGAGGTGAGATCCTATGAAAATAGAGGAGAGATCAGAAGAATAGAGGGGAATTCAAAGGGAAGAGGACAGTGATGGCAAAAGAGAGGAGTTGTAAAGTGAAATTGACCAAATTCTGCTATGTTCATGTATGAATATACCACAGTGAATTTCGCTTTATATGTATCTAGAAAGCACTAATTTTAAAAGTGTATAAATAAATAGAAGGAAGATCAGTAAAGAGAACAGAAAAGGGAAGAGGTGAAGGAAAGGGAAAGTGCTGGGGAATTAATTTGAAGAAATTATATTCCATGCTTGTATAATCACGTCAAAATGAACCAAAATATTATGCATAACTATTATGCACTACACACACACATAAACACACACACACTATAAAGCAAGTTCTTCATGATGAAAGCAAATAATTTAAATACACACACATCAAAACAAACCAAAACAAAAACACTAGAAGTAAATGTGTATTTATGAAATACAGTATAAATGTACATATTCATTTCATTTTTTTCCTCTTAAATTATTTGGAAAGTAGTTGAATAAAGTAGTATCTATATTTGGAACTAAAATCTGTAGAAATGTACCACAAGTGTAATATATTTACCAATAACAGCACAAAAAATGAGCATGGAATCAAAACTTGATGGGATAAGGAAATTAATATAGATTGTAAAGTAAAATTATAACAATATAAAAGTTGGGTTTATAATGTAAAAACTTTTAAATATTTATAGTAAAAATCAGAATACCTGGAAAAGTGTGGGGAGGAAAATGCAAATATTAGGGAACAATGTTTCAATTTTTCAGTGGAATTACACTAGAACAAATCTGAAGCTAATTCTGAATGGTTAAAATATGTACGGCAAACCCTAGAGCAATCACTACAATATGCCGAAAAATAATTAAAGAAATTAAATAATACACTAGAAAATACTTAATGTCAATGAAAGCTTACTTAAATATCCCCTTTCAGAGCACACCACCAGTGTCCTAAATTGCTGCCACAAGGCTCCACTTCTTAAAGGTTCTGCCACTTTCCAATAGCACCACAGGTTGGTGACAAAGCCTTCAACACATGAAACTTTAGGAAATGTTAAGATCCAATCTACAGCAGTAAGATATTTTATAATGATAAAAGACTCAATCCATGAGGAAGATCTAAAATTATGCCATGTGCAATGACTCATACCGATAATCCCATCAACTCAGAAGGCTGAGGCACCAGGATCACAAGTTTCATGTCAGCCTCAGCAACTTAGTGTGGCCCTATGCAACTCAATGAGACCTGTCTCTAAATAAAATATATTTAAATATTTAGAAAGGGGGTGAGAATGTGGCTCAGTGTTAAGTGCCCCTTAGTTTGATCCTTGGTACAAAGAAAGAAAATTGTAATAATGTGTGCACTGCATCTTGAGCAGTAAATACATTTATACCATGCCCTCTGTTCCAAAAGGGACACAGATTGATTTTAAAATCTCTGAGTTAGATGGATTGAACTGTAATCACTCAAAATGAGGGATGATGAGAGAAGACAAGAAAATCCTGAGCAACTCTGAAAATAATAAATTCATTTTCTCTGGAAAAGTCTAAGAAAATAAAGTTCAACCAAGTGATCTCATGAGCATAGATGTTTTCCAGGCTAATATTATAAGTGCCACGACAAACATATCTAACTTTTTGCAATAAAACTATGCAGTAGTAAAAATCCCTGGATTTTACAGTTTGGGGATGGGTTAAATATTTTATCTTCTATGAAATAGTAATGAGATATGGAAGGTGAAGGAATTTGTTCTCCTTGCCATTTCAATGAGTCACCTTTTAGAGTTGATTTCAATTCAGATGCATTGCTATCACCAACAGCTATGAACTGAAGATTTAAAAATCATTCTAACTTGCTGAGAGCAAACAGCACAGAGTCAAATGAGAAGCCAATGGCAAAAATACCAGCATGAGTCCAGTCAGTGGATGCATATCTGTGGCAGGTCTATGAATTGCCTCTATTATCTGCTTGTTTCTCCCCTCTCTTCCCTGAGTCTCCCCCAACTATTGCCCTTATAGGCCAAGTGATTCCTTCTTTCTAACCAAATGATTCCTTTTTTTCTATTCCTTCACTCATTTAACAAATATTTACTGAGTGGTTAATAGGCTCATCCATGAAATATAAAATTTTAAATAATTTATACTAGGCAAATGCACAAGCAAATGCACAATCTTAAGTGATAATGTTAGGTTATTTACTGGTATCAGTTGGAACTGAGATAATGGTACTATTAGTTGTGGGTGGAATTACTACTAGAGGAGCAGAAACATGAGCTGCAAATGCATGTGGAAGTACATTGCAGGAAGAGATAGTTGTGGCAAAAGTAGTCTGGAAGATTCTCTGAGCTATTTAATGGCAAATAGTGAGGAAAGACAGTGAATGTGGCAGGATTGGTGGGAAATGATATAGAATGAAAAATTGAGATCAAATTCCAAAGAATCTTGATGAGCTGAAGAATACATTGTTTACCCTGGTCAATAATGAATGACTGTGATCAGATTAAGTGTGTATTCTAGGATGATCACTCCAGTTGCAGGGTGGAGAAAATTTTGCATAGAACATTCCAGTTTCTAAATTTCCCACAATATGTAGCAACAACTTTTTTGAGAGTGACATCTTTGTTTATACATTTTATACACTTTAATTGACAAGATTGTTGCTTCTAAAAGGGAGACACATTTTTAGAGAAATTACAGGTGAGCACAGTTTTCCCCAGTATCTAATAAGCTATTGGAAAATAAAGTGATTTCTATGTATCTTGCATTTAAACCTAGAAGCAATATGATAAGTAGGGAGGTATTGAGAGCATGACTCTCTTTTGATCCTCAGGGATAAAACATACCAGTGGAGAGAGAGGCTGAACTAAAATCAATACTCAAATGGAAAATAACAGTTTATGGGAGATATAATATAGAGTGCTATCCCCATACCAATCCTTTCTCTGAGGAACTGTTTCCACCCCTCCTGTGGAAAGACCTGTACTCAAATCAGGCCCCAGGTGATTTGGAGCATGAGAAAAGCCCATTCTAAAGATGGTTGAGCCATTAAATATGCCTAATATGCTATCAACATCAAAACCACCATCTGTGGACAGGTGCCTTTGGTATCTCCAGGTAGATTGTCAGAGATGCAAAATCTCAGGCCCCATTCAAAACATAAAGAATCTATCTGAATTTTATCAAGATTTGCAGATGATTTATACTCCTATTAAATTTTGGAAAACACAACTCTAGACCAGCAAATCTAATTCTCTGGAGAATTTAGGCAAGAAGCATTGAAAACATATGAATTATTAACATACGAAAAGACATAGACACATGGAATATACTGCATTTATGTTGATGGCCAATTACTGGACTGGAAGCCTCATGACTCTTTGCTACCAAGTATTTGGAACTCTCCTGTGTCCAGACTCTCTCTGGGTACAGTTGTTCAGGTGCCACTTGTGACATTTCTGTTTTCATGAAAGTACCACCTTTCATGTGGATACTTACAATAGACCTCCCTCTTGAAACCAATTTGAGGTTCTTTTTTTTCCTATGATAAATGTTGCCAAAATAAAACTCTTCTAATAGTAGTAATCACGAGGAGTTAACATGAACACATCTCCAAATCACCCCAGTAATTCTAGCCATAGCAACTTTCTCTTGCCCATAAAGTTGGCCACGATTTATTTCCCCAGTCAGAGCCGGACAGTGAAGGAAAAGCAGATCACTGCCCTTAGGACATGGACTGATGCCCTCAGGATAGAAAGATGACATTCTGTATACAGAAAGTTACGTTTATTCATGACCAGAAAAGGAAAGAAGCTTTGTCAAGGTAAAATTGTCCTCTCCTTTCAGGATGAATTAGTGATCTTTGCTCATAGTTATTTGGGGAGGAGAGGGTCTTTGTAGAAATTACAATGTTAAGTTCAAGAGTTTTTGGCGTTCCCCCAAAGATCTTACCAAAAAATATGCCTCTATAGTTACCTTTTCTCTTTAATTTTCTTTAGAGAAACCAGTATTCACCACTAACATCCATCCTCCCACACTGAAAAATATTGGACCTTAAGCAGATTTGTTAATCTTTCTGCTTCTAGATTTTTCTCATCTGTACAATGGAGATATAAAAGCCTATTCTTCCTATATGATGCTATGTGATAACCAAATCCAGTTATATACAGATAACTAGGTGAATAGATTTTTAACATCAGTTATATAAATGCAAGTTATTCTTTAAATTTTCCACATGTTTTAGTATTTTTTTTTTGCAGTGGAATGTGTTGTTCAAAGAAAATGTTGCATATTTAATAAATTTTAAGAGCTAGTGGTCAAGTTCAAACAGCTATTGATGAAGGTGCCTGGAAATCCAAGTGATTTACTCTTCCAGCATTACAACTAAATGCAGGGTTTCATAAAGAATAATGTAAAATCAGGTTTTTATACAGGAGATACCATGAATTCATCTCAACAACTACTTATAGAGAATCTGACCTCTATGTCAGCAACATGAAAAAAAAATACAGATTTTAGTTAAGCTGGGAGACGGAACATATTTTCTTAGATAAAAATATTGCATGTAACGTATAGCTAATTGATTTTTGAATTAGTGTAACTGCAGCACAATCTCTCACCAATTATCACAGCCTGATGAAAGTGGGGGTAAAACTTCATCTGACTAATGAGGGCTAAGGAGAAGGGAAATGAGGCTATACTTGACCTCAGCCTTTAAAAATTTATAAGAAGCTTTTCTTGAAATAGGTGTGAAAGAATGTTTCAAATAAGAAAAACTACAGGCAGGTAAAAGCCTCAACTGCATGAGTAGGTGTCTTCAACAACAGCATATGTTCAGGGAAGATTGGAACCTAGTTCACAATGGCTGGAGAAAGAAAAGCAGAGAAAAGCTTAAAAGATAGGCTAGGAATAAATTTTTAAGGGCTTTTATTTTGCTCTGTCTGTTGAGCAATAAATGTTTAGTAAGTATCTGGTAAGATTTCACCAATGGGAGTCACCAGGCCAACCCTGGAAGGA
Organism: Callospermophilus lateralis; assembly: GCF_048772815.1. Classification (NCBI taxonomy): domain Eukaryota; kingdom Metazoa; phylum Chordata; class Mammalia; order Rodentia; family Sciuridae; genus Callospermophilus; species Callospermophilus lateralis. Next base: position 53,774,777 of record NC_135319.1, on the reverse strand, counting down.
GGCAGGGTAAGGATACCTTCCTACTTTCCAGCTCTCTCCTTTTTGGGACCCTCAGAAATTTGAAACCCTGTGCTGAGGGACATAGCTCCTTTTATATGGCCTTCTTCAGATTCTAGTATTCTCTTCTGGTTTTTTCCCCCTTCCACCCCATTTATTTATTTATTCTTCTCCATTTATTTATTTATTCTTTATTTACATCAGTCTGAACTCGGCCATTCTTGATTTTTTCAGTGGGGTTATAATCTGTTAGAATCATTATTTTCTAATTCAGTTGTTATAGCTTTAGGCATTGAGAACCCTACTAGCTGTCTCTAATGTCCTCCTGACCTGTCTCATCACTATTTTAGAACTTTCTTACTTTGAAACTCAGTAAAATATTCCAGGTTCATCTTAGATGTGTGAGGCCCCAGACCTGAAGCCAGCTATTTTTCTGTGGATCTCAGTTTCCTCTTGGTTACATATGATGTCTCATTGCTGTTGTGGTGCTGCTAGACCAATGCAGCAAACAGATCTAGGGAAAGTGTGTACATTTCTAGTAATAACTCCACATCTGCTCTAACATCATAAGATTCATTCCAGTATTCTCCTTTCATACATTTAACAGCCTTCTCCAAATATCAGAAATGTGGTTGCCATTACCATTAGTATGCATTTATTTATTCTGCTATCCTAGATTACATGGTATTGTAACCAGGTTTTTCATCACAGCAACCAAAGGATCTGACAAGAATATTTTAGAGGAGGAAAAGTTTTTTGGAAGGTTGTTTTCGGAAGTCTCAGTCCACAGAAGGCCAATTCCATTACTCTGGACCCCAAGTAGGCAGAATATCACGGTGGAGGGGTGTGGAGGAAAACAGCTCAGATCATGGCAATCAGGAAGCAGAGAGACTAAGCTTGGCTACAAGGGACAAAATATGTACCCCAGACATCCCCAGAGACTCACCTTCTCTAGCCATACACTACTTGTCTTCAGTTACCACCTAGTTAATCCCTATCAGGGGATTAATGCACTGATTAGGTTAAGGCTTTCACAACCCAATCATTTCACCTTTAAACTTTCTTGAATTGTCTCACATTAAGTTCTGGGGGCCACCTTGTACCCAAACCATAATGCACGGAAAATAGTTTCATAATAATAAATCATATTATTGAGAAAAAGAAACCCCCTTCGATTTAAGAATATCAATAGATCCCTGCTGTTACTAGCTTTGAAATATTGTGCCATTTCTTATCAATTTGCCTAAAAACTCCATGATACTTTGTTAGTAGTCTCTTTTATTAGATGATATTTCTGTATCCATTGAATTCTACTATCTGCTCTCTACTAGGACAATAACTGATAAAGTGGGCTAGAAAGTGACCATTTACAAGGAGGTTACAATATGTAGCAAGAGTCAATTACCTAACTGTCCATCTGTAGCATCCAAGCATTTTTTGTGTCAGCACCAAAATGTTATCTCCCTGGTAGACATGTACAGCCAATCCCTCGTTGTCCTGTGCAGGGGTATGTACACCTTGCTGCCATTCACAGACTCCAAGTATCTTCTGTGGAGGACTCCAGGACTTCTGTTTCCCAGTGAGGTCAACCCTGACTCAATGTTTCTATCTCTCCTCACCTCCTGCCTTTATAAAATTTCATGCAGGTTCTCAGATTTAATATAATTCTCAATCATCTTTTTACTTTACACAGCATCACAAACTTTCTTTCAATATACTTTGAAGATGAAAGGGAAGAAGTGATACAACTTAACAAGCAGAATAGGTTCTGGGTATGAGTTCCAGAAATGAGTGGTCAATCCTCTTTCTTTCTTTGATTTAGTTTCATTTGTGTGCACCTTTACTCTGAACATTCAGATTTTTTCCATAAAGATTTTTGAAAGACCTCAAGAGCAAGATTCAACAATAACTGGAGCTTTTCTTAGAAGACTAAACTTGAGAAGCCAATGTGGACAGCATATATGATACACATTGAGTTTTGAAGACACGTTAATAACACACTGGAATTTTATATTCAACACGAAGCTCTTGGGCAGCACTGGAACTGTCTATGGTTGCATGTGGTATCTGGGTCCATTTTATAAAACCTCTTCCCTAGAAGCTTCCATCTGAGTTACTGTCATTTTGGTAACATTTTTTTTTTTTTTCAGGACACAGAGCTGCAATTTTTAAGGGATCCACCCAGACCCTAAAACTAGCAGAAAGTTTTCAATGTTTTAATTTGTCATTAACTTACTTAATATGTATCTAGAATATACTACCTTTGGAGGCATTTGCAATGCAGTAAGAACAGTGGAATCTGAGTCCAGAATCCAGAAGATCATTTTATATTCTGTTAGAGAACAAAATAATAGACTTATATTTAGAGACAGTGTGATGTCATGGAAGTTATCAGAAGACCTAGGCATATATGTTCATCTATATTTTATGTATTCGATCAATATCTAAGTATATGAAAGCATTATTTAAATACTAAATTTCCATATGACTGCTAATTAATTATATTATTTATAAATGCTAATATGTTTACAAACTACTTCCAGGTTACATATAATCAAACATAAATATAGAATGTAGGTTTCACTTAGTACTTTGTTTTGTATTTAAACCATACCTACAAATATTTAATCTCTGACCTAGTATATAATGTAAAATTCCATTATCCATTAAAAAAGAATAAATTGTGGAGATGTTCAACTTAAGAACACATGACTAAAATTATAGGGATGTTACTCTAAAATAATATATCCATACCTCATTAGAAGGACCCTGAAATACATAGAATATTTTCCCTTTCTGTCATCCTCACTCAACCAATTAAGGAAGCAATTGCAACAACAATTTATTGATAATTAATTATATGTTATGTGTTATAAAAGTGCCATCTTGCATTACATATATATATTTTAAAAGCATGTACATACCAGAAGCATCAAATTGTTTTTAAGTGAAGCAATGTTACTATGGCAATATGATGGGCTAGACCTATCATATTTATTCCCTGTTCATTCCTACTATGCAAAGCAGTAGATATTCAGGGAAGTACATAAAGAACGTCCTAAAGAACAATTTTCTTGAAAAATGACTAATTTAGAGCTAAGTCACAAAGACAAGCATTACTCAAATAGAACAGAGAGGGAAAGCTGCAGTGAACAGTTTAATTCCCCTGTATACTAATAAAGATGCATAAGGTTATTTTTTTTTCTTGAAGTCTATGAATTAATTTGTTAATTCAATAAACATTTCTTAAGGATTCTGAATATCACAACTGTTTTAAATGTTCTATGGGGGGCTCTTTGGACAGAGATGAATAAAGAAGAAGACTATCACATGGAAGATGCATTTTCATAAAAAGATTAGAATTGAAAGAAAATAATATTTGCAATAATATTTAGAATGTGTACTATACTGAATTTTTTTTCAACAAGAGGTAGAAAATTGGGACAGAGTAATAACCATTAAAAATTATCATTAATGATTATGATGTGCTTCTTTTCCATTATTCACAAAATTATGTCATAAATGTGCCTTTAGGCTAAATATTCTACAATTTCTGAGTATACTTGTGACTTACTTTGATAAAGCTAAAATAAAATGCATTTTATGTTTATGGGAGGAATTCACATAAGCACCTAGATTAATGATATTGTTTAAAAATTTTTAACAGCAATTACTAACTTTATGTAACAGTATTCTATAAAAATATAACATAGCAATCTGATGGGCATTTTAAAAAATATTGGAATTGCCCATCAATTAATTTGTAAGTTTTAAACCATAGATAATTAAAAATATTAACAATCACCAGTGTTACCATTGCAAAAATTGATAAAAGTTGACTTTTTAATCTATCTTAAAATCTTTAAATAAGTATATTGTACAGAAAAATCTGATGCCTCTTTGTTATTCTTTCTTGCTCTATTCTCTTCTTTCATATCCTCAAAAGCAAACACTTGTATGCCTGTTTTAGTAATTTTGAACACTTTTTAAAAACTATTATTTATTTTTTATTCATAACTAATCTGCCTATCTGTATAATTTATGCAATTTTTATAAATTAACTTTTTAATTTAATATTTTGTTTTTGAAATGAGTTAATGTTGATAAAACAGTCTTATTTCAATTATTTACTTTATGGATAGATATAATCATTTAGACAGATTTATGATATGCATATTGTTTTCCAGTCCTTTGTGCTGTCTTTTCACTTTGTTGGTTAAACGTCTTTAATTTTGATCTAAGGCCAACTTAATCTTTTCATTGATAACTTTTGGTTTGGGTTTGGTGTCATAACTAAGATACTACCTAATTCAAGATTATAATTTATTCTTGTATTTTCTTCTAAAGTTGCATAATTTTGTCTCTTAAATGTGGTTTAATTATATACTTTGATTTAATTTTTGTGTGTGGTATGAGGACCAAAAGAATTTTTTGCATGTGTGTATCTTAATATGACAGACACATGGAGAAATGTATTCATTTGTCCAGTTGCTTCATATATCAACATAATATTTTTCTGAGAGCAAATTTAATTTTCCTAACACTTTTTTTATGATTTTTTTTTATGATTTTTTTTTTTTTTTTTTAAAGCTGGGGATTGAACCTAGAGGTGCTTTACCACTCAGCCACATCCCCGGCCCTTTTTATTTTTTTATTTTGAGTCAGGGTCTAAATTGCTTAGACTCCCTAAGTTGCTGAGCCTGGCCTTGAACTAATGATCCTCCTATCTCAGTCTCCCAAACTGCTGAGATTACAGGCATGCACCACTTACTGTCCCTGTAGGAACCGTGGAAAAGTTCCATAAATTCAACAAGCCGAACAATTGTTTACCTGTCTGAGATTTTATTAGCTGGAACCATAGTGGCCAGTTGCAGAAGAGAAGGGGGTCGAGAGAGAGCACACAAACAGGGTGTTGGTATTTTGGCACTCAATGTGGGGTGAGGGGAAGCAGGGGGAATGGGGCTGTTTCTTCTTTATTGGCTGAGAGTTCCAGCCACTTCAGGGATTGGAGGTGATGGTTCATGGCCAAAGTTTGTACCATTCAGTGCGTCATGGACCTGAATTCCCGGAAGAGAAGCACTGCAGGCGTCATCTTTACCAACAGTGCCCACTTTCCTTCACCTTGATACACTGCTGAATTTTACTTGTTCACATTTTACTTATGACATTTGTTAATAAATAAATAACTTGATTATGATGAAACTATACAGTGTATTTATAGTGTAGTACTATCCTCTACCAATTAAATTCCTCAGGAAACAAGGTGGACAATTTGCTCACTTCTTTTTTTTTTTTTTTTTTTTGGCTCTTGAAGAAATTGTATTTATTTATATTCAATAAAATATTATTTGTATATAGTGACTTTTCTCTTTGTGTGTTTGTGTGTGAGTGTATGTGTGCATGTACAACCATAGACACCTTAGGTTAATAGAGGGTGAGAAAAGATCTTTAAAAATGAAATAGCTGTTAAAATAATCATCCCCATTTTTATTCCCTTACTCAATTTTTGTTATTCTCCTAAAAATTACTTATTTAAAATGTGCTGAGGTACATGTATATTTGTTGCTTTCGATGGTGGCCATTCTATTTTATTTTGGATCCCTGTTTTATCCACAATATTGTCTTTGAAAGCAAAAGTAAACAAAACAGATCAGTGATACTTTCTTAGCACCAGAGGGGCACATTTTCAGGAGGAAAATAGCAACTGGTTCCAAGAGGAGTCTGAGTTTATATTGTTTGGTTAGACTTGAATCATAGCAGAATGTGTGGCTGGGCTTTCAGGGAGAACAGTTGAGAAAGTTCACAGCCCATTTTTGCTGGGAAATGGTGAAACCCAGAGCCTATTGTCTTTCTTTATTCACTTTTTATTGGGGTGGGGGATTGTTGCTTTCTATATCCTTCAGTCTTTATTTCATTCATTTTCCTTCAGCCTTGCTAGGTTTTGTATATTAAGTAACCTTCTCAAAATCCCACTTTCAATTTTGTGTATCATATCTCTTATTTGATTTGGGCTGTTTTGTATTATACAAGGCTATGCTCATTTCTTTATGGTTCCCTATTTTTTGAAGAAGAGATAAAGTGGATGATCAAAATATCTCCTTTTAAATCTTCTTGAGTTGACTGTTTCAAAAACTATATATTTCCATTTTTTCTTATTATTGAATAAATTTAATGCAGGAATATCTTTTCTGTTCTTTTCTTTAGCTGCAGATCACCAGGATTTGACTTATCACAAATGCTACCATTAAAGAGCTGTTTTTTATTTCTATTACTCTTTCTTCTTTAAACCATGGAATAATTAAAGATTCTTTTCTAGGTCATCAATATATTCCGAGTTCAGATGATTATTAACTGTTGATTTCTCATTTATTTCATTATGATTACGTATGTAGTCAGGATAGTATGAATTCTTTGAAATTGGTTGAAACTTTACTCACAGTCTACTCTGTAAGTAACATTTTTTTATATTCATTTTTTTAGGTGTAGATGGACACAAAAAATGCCTTTATTTTTATGTGGTGCTGAGGATCAAACCCGGGTATCCCCAGTGCTAGGCGAGAGCTCTACTGCTGAGCCACAATCCCAGCCCAGTAGTATTTTTTTAATTATTATATTTGCCTTTGAAAAACATGTGTATTGTTTATTTTAGAATTGTGAATTCTGAATTATCTAACTTTACTTTATTTTAATTGAAAAGTCCTGTCTAATGCTTTTGCAACTTTGAAACTTAAAAGGCCCTGAGCCATTCTGGCTTCAGCTACCAATCCTAGCCCTAATGCCCATCATCTTCTTCCTTTATGAGACCAGGAGACCAGGGCAGTTTTGTCTCTTAATGGGGTAATGCTGTGTGTACCAAAATGCTTTCATAGTGTTTACTCAGAATTGCATGTGTTTCGAAAGAAATGGATGAACAAATGAAAGGATAAAAGAAACTGAAGTTACAATGCAAAGGACCAGGCATTGTAAAGCTGCTTCTAAGCTGCAAAGCCTGAGTTAAAATGTAAAGGACCAGGTATTGTAAAGTTTCTAAGCTACACTCAAAGCCTGAAATTCCTGTGGCAGTTAAGACAATTCCCAGAACTGCCCATTAGATATATGTCGAAATCCCCCTTGACTACCTAGTTGCTTAACAACCCAGACCCGAGCAGCTCAGCACGCAAGCACCCCGGGGCCTAAACCAATCGGTTTGAATGTATACCCTGCCTTAGGACTGACCTATCACCCCCGCCCGACCTGTTCCCGCCAATGAATGTGCTAATCATGTTTGAGAGTTGTTGTTTGATTTTCCCGCGCCTCATGATGATTTGCTCTGATGTATGCAAAGCCCCCGCCCTCCCCAAAAAGTGTACTTAAGCACTGCTTAACCCCTGCTCGGGGCTCTTGGCCGCTCTCCCTTTTTGAGTGAGCACGGAGCCCCATCGCGCTGGATCTTCAATAAACCCCCTTTTGCAGTTGCATGAGTTGGTCTCTTGGTGGTCTCTTCCTCCGGAGTTCGCTGGTCCCTTACACAATCAGCTATTCATTTTATTTCTTCTTCTTCTTCTTTTTATTTATTTATTTATCTTTTTTATTTTCCAGAAGTCCATGAGAGTAGTTTTTAAAACTTTAAAAATATTATTTTAAATTCACCAATCCAAATGGTCATTTTGGACAAAAATTGCTTAAGACTCGGAAAAATAAAGATTTCATTATAGATTACATAAAAAAAGGAATGTTTTTCTTAATTCATTTTTAAGGATCTAAAATATTATCAAAAAATGAAAAAGATAACACAAAATATAAAAATAAAAAATTTCTTATTATTTTAAAGTCCACATTCTATATAAAAAATCAGATAAATGATTTAAATAATGAATTCAAGCAAGAAAATGCCATATTAAAATCACGTTTACCCAATAAATAAGAAATTAAGCATCTTAAAATTTGTAAATCTGGTATTATCTATTTTAATAAAGCTAAGATATTTATTTCTACCAATAATACTAAGGCTAGAATCATACTTTACATCATAATTTTATTCTGAAACCATATTAATAAAAATGATAATAATGATAATTTAATGCTTGAACATTCCCATTAGATCAAATATATACCATATCTGAACATTTTTCAATATTCTTCTTAAATTCTAATCAATCCAGCTTGCAAAGAATGAGAAAATAAAAGCATATTTTCTGAGAGAAATGAGAATTTCATAATTATTTGTGTTAGTTTCTGCAATGGAAAACAAATGGCATAAATTGATAAAAATATAAGAAGAAATTTCAGTAAGGTGTTAGCTTATAAACCAAGTTCATAAAAAAAAACCCACTATCTTTCTATGAATAACATGGTAAAATATGAGAAAATAAAGACAAGAATTATGGGTAAAATAAAGTGCCTACCTAAAGAAGACAAATTACCAAATCCCATGTAACAAAAAGATATAAATTCACAATACATAATGTAAGATGCAATCCAACTTGTCTATGGAATCTATACCAGTATTCATTTATAGAAATACCTAATTCTAAAAATTATTTTTAGAGGGGAGGAATAGAGAAAGTTTGGCCAACCAGTACCACTTGAGTAAGAAGTTCTTGAGTGCACAGTAGGGTGAGTACAGACAGCAGTGGTGTGTTGTACCCCCAAAAAGCAAACATAAAAAATTTTCTTTCATCTTAAAGAATTGATTAATAAATGCTTGAGCACATAGATATGTTTAAAGTGATTACACAATATGTATATGTATGTAAATATCACATGGTACTGCATTCATATGCACAAATTTTGCATAAATTTTTTGTCAGTTAACAAAAAAATATTTAAAAATAAAAATGTAATCATTTTGAAAAACAAATGCTATGGAATAAAGATATTTCAAAATAATCATAGACTGATGAGATATTATCTATCCTCATAGATATTAAACCATACTGGGATTTCTTTGGTCTAAGTGTGCACATTTGTGTGTGCATATTTGATTTCACACACACTATCTCCCTTAATTGTACTCAAAGACCAAATCCATATTTTCCTATAATAGTGACTTAAACAACAATATGATCTATTATGCAGCATTATTCTCTCCAGTACTTTTATTAACTCCAACAGCATCTACATTTTATAGTAGTGTTTATGCAGTGATTAAGGTAATAAATTTCCTTTCTTGAATCATTTTACAAAAAATGAGTGCAGAATAAACATTTATGTCTCAAAACCTTAACATTGTTAAGGTGATGCTGGAAAACATTGAATGTAGAGAAATTAATAATCTTTGATTTTGGTCTTACACCTATGGATTTAGCTTGATGTGCTGTTTCACGAAAATCCAAATTCAAGAACAAGCTGCCCAAATGGGACTTTGCTTATAGTTAGAATAAACTGGCATTGGTGCATCTCTAGTTTTTCATGCTTTTTTCACCTGCTTTATCTCCTACATTGCAAATAGGGACCTTGTTTATCTACTTTATCTTACTCGCTGCTCCTAGAATAATGCCAGCACAGTATGTACTTACTGAAACATTCAGGGACAGGTAGGGAAACCTGCTCCTCTGGTCTCTCCCCTGGCCCCACAGCATTCTGAGAACTGATGATAGTGTGAGGATGAGGTAGAAGCCTAGAGATTAATGAGCGAAAAATGTGTTTCAACCTGAGCAGGTCTATGCAAAGGGGCTATTTCAACTCTCTTGGTCTCTTTTCCTTTTATTAGCTCAAGGACAAGAGAGCAGTACCTGCAGGAAAAGCCACAAATTGTTCAGAAAGTGCTGCTAACAGAGCATCACCACTTGAAGGCAATGCTTGGAACTAATCCTGGAGCTGTCTTAACAAAATGCAAAATCCAGCATCTGTTCCTGCTGGCCCTGGGGGTGGCCACACAAAAGCATCAGGGGAGGATTCTTTGCCTGTGCAGCACACCCCAGTGGCCCTGCAGCCCATGGCCTTGCAATTGCTGCCGACACATTTGTGAGTTCATATACATCATTTGTGTTTCATCTTAGAGTTCTGCAATAACTGGGGAACAGTGAGAAGAGAAAGCCAGCAATTTTTTTCAAGCTGGTTGAAGGAGTCAGAGTGCATTTTGTTTTTTACTGTGTTTATGAATCTGTTGTACCTCTCCATTTGTCTAGCCTGGGAAAACACCTGTTATGCTTTTAGAATGCTGGCCAATTTTTTTCTGCTTTATAAGTGAAAATACAATTCCCTTTAGGCTTCAGAATCTACATTGCTAGGGAAATCTCCTGCTTGTTTTTCCTCTTCTCAGATTCCATTTCAAAATGTCTCGGTTACTTTTTCTCCAAGCAAGCTGCACCGAAGTGAATGTGTAGGAGCATTGGCTACATGTTAGAGTCCAAGATATCCTGATACATATCTAAGAAGTATTGTACAGAAAATCCTCTAGGGTGAAGGCAAGAGCAGGCTAAGGCAGGCTCTGGAGATTAAGACCTGCTAGTATGTCATTATCACACTCTGCCTGACCCTGCTGAGCCTCATTCAAAAACTGAATATACATTCAAATTGGTAGAAAGGCTTTCCCACTAGGAAGAGATTTAGGACTGGAGGGGAACAGTTTCAGACTGTGTTTGTTTATCTTGTTACACATCTGCAGGGCAGGAAATGGCTACAGCTCTGCTTTCTCCTGTCCAGCTCTCCTTGATAACAAACTGAGATGGGGACAGAGGAATGGATTAGGGTGGAGGAAGGTAGGAAGGAGATATGGGAGGAGGGGTATTTTAGTCAGCTTTGCCAGTGCTGAGACTAAAAGACGTGACAAGACAATTTGAAGGAGTAAAAGTTCATTTAGGCGTTCATGGTCTTAGCTGTCTCTGTCCACAGAAGGCCTGCTTTATAACTGGGGCTTGAGAGCAGGTAGAACATTATGGCGGGGGAAGCAGCTCACAGGGTGATCAGGAAGCAGAAAGAAAGACTCCATTTTCCAGGTACAAAATATATACCCCAAAGGCATGACCCCAATGACCCGCCTCCTCCAGCCACATCCTACCAACCTTCAGTTATCACTCAGTTAATCTCATCAGGGGATTAATTCACGGATTGTGTGAAGGCTATAACTCAATCATTTCTCCTATAGCTGTTTTCGCATTATCTCACACATGAGCCAGTATGGGACTCCTCATTACAAGGAGGTTAGTAATATTTTCTTTTTAAATGTTAGTGTGATAATCAAGTGAAAAGAAATTGACTTAAGAGAATATTAGAGCAGATTGAATAATTTTTCTAAGACAATTTATTTTTAGTATATGTGATACAGCACTTTCCAAGTAATTCTCATAATTGCAAACAGGAAGGAAAATTTTTTTGCTACTCTGTCACCAATATCTGACTTTCTTACTTAGTGAATTTCATTCTGTGATACTATGCTTTGGCTTTGGTTTTCCCCCCCACCGAAAAGGATCATGTACTGCAATCCTGGTCTCCAGTGTGGTGCTGTTAAGATGGTGGAACTTTAAGAGATGGGACCTACTGAGAGGCGATTAGGTCAAGGGGGGGCACCACTCTTGTAAATGGATTAATACTGCTTCATGGGAGTGGGTCAGCTCTCCTGGGACAAGGTTAGTTCTCATAAGAGTGGGTTGTGATGACGCAAGGCCATCCCACATGCTTGGTCTTTCTGCATGGAGCTGGCTTCTTTTCTGTTTCTCCATCATGTTGTGACAGTCAGGAGGCCTTCACCATGCTGTTTGGATTTTCTACTCATCAAATTCATGGATCAAATAAAACTTGTTCTTTTTTTATTTTTATTTTTTTAGTTGTTGATGAATCTTTATTTTATTTGGAAGGCTAAGAATTGAATCCAGTGCCTCACACATGCTAGGCAAGTGCTCTATCACTGAGCCACAACCCCAGCCCTAAAACTTGTTCTTTTATAAATAACACAACCTGTAGTATTTTTATAGTGAAGCCAGATTTAAAATTAGGCAGTCAGTTGTAGTTAGGTAAATTGGGTCTAATATCGAGTGAAATCTGAAATGGAGGCCATGAGAATGAATTTCCGGAAAAGTTGAGCAACTCTTGAATGTTAATGAAGTCCCAAGAAAAGCCCTAGGCCCAAAGTCCATCCCAAAGAAATGTTAATGAACAGCCCCAGCAGATTTGAAGATAGCCCATCCCAAAGAAGTGTTAATGAAGTCCTTCCTGCCCATTACTTCTTTGGCCCACCTGTGTCCCACCCCTCGGCCCTTCCCACCTACATTCCATCACTGAAAGAACTATAAAAAGGGGAAACAACCGCAAATCCATGGATTCCACCTCTTGGGTCCCCTTCTTCCTCCGGGAGAAGTCTTTTCTGCTGTCCTTTAATAAACTTCGAATTTCTACTCTGACCTTGCCTTGGCGTGCTTCTCTGGTGTTATTCTTCAACATTGGGGAAGCAAGGACTCGTCACCGGTCAACAGTGGTAACAATAGCAACACAAAATAGACTAAAACATACAGCCATGCTCTGTGGATTTTCTTAATCATTAAATCTGTGTGATTTACATATAACTTTATGTTCCCATTTAAAAAAATATATTTCCTCTAATAAATATCCATACAGTCTTCATATTCAATATTTAATTAGATCTTGATATGGAAAAGCATAGTAGAGATTTAGCCCATGCCTCTTATTTACAGGTAAAAAACACTGGGGAATCTCAAAGAGGTGCAAGATCCTATAGGCTGTGAGGACTATACGACAGAAACACACAGATTCTTCTATCTGGGAGTCATTCTCTGAGACAAGGAGTAAGAGGAAAGAGGGTGGTAACTACAATAAGGTCCCCATGGCTTACAGTGTGCCTAAACCAGGGCATGCTAAAGGCAAAATCAGTGACCACATGTTGAAAAAGCTGAAGGTTCTCAGAGGACTTCGGGGGGATATATACTCTGATATACATTTTAAGTACTCAATAAAATGACTGTTCCTTATTCATGAGGCCAGATCAAAGGTGACTCTTTAGGGGAAGCCCCACTGAGCAGAATAATTTTCTTCTTCATTTGCATTTCCGTATCACTTTGTTCATAACTACATTATGACATTTGACACATTTATTTTAATTATCTGTTCAAGTGTCGTCTTCCTCCTAGACTGAGCATGTTGAGGAGAACACCAATTTAATCAGTTTTTCTAGCTCTAACATTTTACATTGGCACATAGTAGGTGATTAATGGACATTTGATTAGTTCTGAAAGACCCCAGCCCAGAAACCCCAGGCCCCATTGTGAAACCATCAGGGCGTGTTGCTAACCCACTAAACACCGGAGAGATCTATCTGTTAATCAGTTAAGGGTAGTCTATTGTGAAAGGACAGGATGGTTGGAAAAAGAACAAAAAAAACCAGGTCCCAGGGCATTCTTAGGCAAATAGGAACTGATAACATAAAGTGAAGAACAACTTTGCCCTTTAGGTAATCTATATGCTGGGTTCAAAATAACCAATAAGAAACCTGTTGCTTACCGCGTGGGAAACCTGCCCCATTATCCTATAAAAGACCTGTACCCCAAAGCCCGGTGTGCCAGTTCACCAAAGCTCCGGCTGAGGTTTTGCTGAGCACCCGCAGGCGTCTGTGTCTGAATAAACCTCTTGCGTTTGCAGCCAGTGCCTCGTGCGTCTTTCTTGGACAGGGAATCGGTGGGTCTTTCAGTTCAATTGCTACATATTGTGATAGCAGGTAGCTTTAAGCTTATAGATATTTCTCAGATTTTGCAAAAGCACAAACAGGTTGTATTTCTTCCAAAGTAAGATTTAATAAATATTTACTAAATATTGACTCTTTGTTGGGATTTGTGCTAAGATTAAAGATAAGAACATGAATCAATGCTACCATATTATTATTATTGTCTTTCCTTGTTTTCAGTGAGCTTTTTAAAGTGATAAATATGGAAAAAAAATCAATAAACACAGCATGGTAAAAGTACAATAGAAAAATGTATAAGCAAGGACAGGCACTCTTCTCTAATTAAAACTCTTTTCTTTATATGCTACCTAGCCTCAATATTTTGATACAATAACAGAAAACAAATTAATGCATAAATAAAATCTAGTCTCAATATGAGATGGGAGAACAGGAAGTAGATATAAGCATCCAGATTTTTTGTAGGATGCTGATTTCTGATCCCCTGAATTTAGCTATGAATTTTCCTCCCCAGAACTTTCTGCTGTATCAAACTACTCCCCTTTTAATGCACACCATCATCATCATCTACTTCATTAGTCCTGCTGAAAACCAATCAGAATCACCGATTGTCCATTCTTCTCATCCACATTGGCAAATACCTGGAACTTCTCTGCATCTCCACTGTCCCCAACCATGTCTGAGCACTTTGTCTCCTATTTGAACTACCTTGCTCTCATCCTAACCTGTCTCCCCATTTCCCTTCTCACTCTCCTCTAATAGAATTCCTACGTAATATCCAAAACAATCTGCTTAAAATAGGAAGGAAGGAACATGTTTCTCTACCACTTCAATTTATCAATAGTTTCTAATTTCACATAGAATAAAAGTCAGGATTTTTTCTTTAATTTCTGTCTCTGCAAAGTGTGATTCATGCTTGAATCATGAGGCCAGATCAAAGGTGACTTTCATGTTATGGCATTAACCACCTACATTACCCTGCTGCAACCACAGCAAACTACTTTAGGTTCTTCTACAAACATCTATTGTTTCCTTTCTGTATGGGTCATAGGGTTGGCCTCCTTTTTTTTTTTTTCCATCAAATCTTATTTTAAGTGTCACACTTTCAAAGCCTTCTTCAAATATGTGCATTAGTAAGTTTCCCTTTTTTAATTTTAAACTTATTTATTTATCCTTTTTGTTACTCTTAAGTGAATAAAATGTAGACAAAGGCCACTGCTGTAGAATGCATGTGCAGCTTAACTCATTATGATGAGAACAACACCGGCTTAAAGAAAAACTTAACACAAATTAGATTCAGCAGAATAGATTTGAGCAAAGAGCAATTCACAAATTGGGCAACATTCACAGTGAACTTTCATCTGCTGAGGGTTGAAGCAAAGTATTTGCCTTATTACAGTATAATCTGGTGGAAAGTCCCCAGTTTGAGGTTAATTAGCAGTTTCTGATTAGTTAAGTTTCATTTTACTGTTTATATTGACTTCAGTTTTCTTATGTAGGGACCTACAGCAATAGAGATATCTTAGCCTAACAGATTCCAATTAAAAATTTTTAATACATCTTTATTAACACTTGGCCAAAAGGTACAGGCATATTACCATTCATTCCAGAACAGTTTTATTTTCAGTAAACACACAAAAAGCCTTCCCATTCCCTTCAGCAAATATTCTTCTGACTTTTAGAATCAATTTCTTGAATTACTTTTGGGTTTACAACAAAAGTATACCTTCAGAAGCCCTGTACTTTAGAATTGTACATTCTTTTTGTTTTTCTTTTGTGTATCTGTCCATTTTGAATTATAGTTCTAATTCTTTCTTTCCACCTGTTTCACTTTTTAATTGACATATAATTTGCAGGAAATAAGATACAGATTTTAAGCATATGTGCCAATAATTTCTTACAAATATACAAATCCTTATCACCACCAGGTCCACAACTTATTAAAGTTTTCTCATTACGCTTTTTCATCAATACGATTTCCCAGAGGCAATCTTTTTTCTCATCTTTATCACCATAGTTCTTGTTCTTGAATGTCACATAAAGGCAATACTTCAATGCAGGCTCTTCTGTTCCTAAGTTGTTTGGTTTTGATTCAGCCTCTTGTTTCAGTAGTCCTCTCTTATTTGAGATTTCAGTTTCCACTGTTTCAGTTGCCTGTGGCCAACTGTAATCTGAAAATATTAAGTGGAAAATTCCAGAAATAAACATAGACCACATTTACACAATTTTTAATTCTAATATATTATGTGATTATTCTATTTTGTTTTCAGTTCTGTAGTTTACCTCTTACTATACCTAATTTGTAAATTTAACTTTTTCATAGATGTGCATATATAGGAAAAAAACATACTACATATGGTGTTTGGTACTATCCATGGCCTCAGATGTTGGCAGTAGATCTTGTAATGAATCTTCTGGGGATAAGGGGAGACTACTGTCTTGTAAATTTGTTTTCTTTTCTGATGAATTGTATTTCACTTTATGGATACATTATATTATTTTTAAATCCATCCTGTTTTTCATGGATGTATCAGTTGATTTCAGATCTGAAAAAAATATCAGTAAAATGCACACACTCTTATATAGTTTTTTTGTGATTATGTTTTCATTACTCTAGGGAAAATTCCTAAAAGTGGAATTGCTAGGTTGTGTAGTAAGCACATGTTAAACTTCATAAGAAACCACTAACTCTTTCCCAAAATATGGGTAAAATTGTGTATTCCAACAAGTAACACATGAGTATACCATTTGCTTCATATCTTTGCCAATAATTTGCAAAGTTGCTGAGGCTGGGCTGGAACTTGTCATCCTCCTGCTTCAGTTTTCCAGGTTGCTGGGATTACAAGCAGGTCCCACTGTACCCAGAAACTGTTTAACTTTAATGATATCTAATTCATTGCCTTTTTCTTTGGTACTTTTTGTGTTTTCAAAAACCATGTCCTTTTCCAAGGTCACAAAAAAGTATTCCCCCGGGCTGGGGATGTGGCTCAAGCCATAGCGTGCTTGTCTGGCATGCACAGGGCACTGGATTCGATCCTCAGCACCACATAAAAATAAAATAAAGATGTTGTGTCCACGAAAAATAAAAAATAAATATTAAAAAATCTCTCTCTCTCTCTCTCTCTCTCTCTCTCTCTCAAAAGAAAATTATTCACCCATTCTTTCATCTAGAATCTATTGTTTTAGTATTCATGTTTATTTATGTGGTCAATCTCAAATTTATGCATATGGTATGATGTACAGATCAAACCTATTTGTTTTCATACCAATGATTAGGGTTTTCAGCACCATTTTGTGTGTAGTTTAAGTATGGTACTGGGGTCTGAACTCAGGACCTCATGCATGCTAGACAATGCTGAGCTATATAGTACATAGTATAGCTCAATGTTGAGCTATACCCCCCAGCCCTATTTTAAAAAGACAAACTTTTTCTTACTGAATGTCCTTGGAATGAAATCAATTGATTGTATGTGTGAGTATATTTCTCTACTCTCTTCTATTATTCTATTTTTAAACTGTTAATACAATATAACTGTCATGAGTCCTTTAATTTTCTTTCTTCACAAAATTACTTTTTAGTATCTTAAGGTCTTTGAATTTCCATATAAATTTTAGATTTATCTACTCAATTATCAAAAGCCTGTTAGAATTTTGACTTCGATTGTCTTGAATTTTTATCTTTATTTGCATTTTTATTTATTTATTTTATCATGGTAAGCCTATCTCCAATTCTGGCTCACTGCGTCACAAAGTATAAGTTATTTAATTTCTCTTTACCTCTGCAAATGCTCTATCACTACAGCTACAGTCCCATCTTGAATTCTTAGATCACTGTTTATTGCCTTTTAGAAACATTATTATTGTTGCTTTTCCCCAAAGGAAAAAACATAAATTCTGTTATAATACCTCTAATCAAAGGAATTAAAAATAAGGAATTAGACATTGTCAGGTAGAGTTGAAATTGGAAGGGAATTAGCATCTTTAATATATGATTTTTGGTTCCCTGAGAACCAATTTCACTCCTCATGATGGGGTGAAGAAGATGATTTTGCTGCTGTTGAGAACACATTTTTTTAGGTGGATATGAGAAGAATTTTAACAATGTTCTGTTTTTCATTTCATGAAATTGCTCTCCTTCTCTGCTTTTTCAGGTCTTTGTTGATTTTCCTTGGCAATGTTTTCTAGTTTTCAGTGTACAGGGATTTAACATGTTTTGTTTTGTATTATGAAATTCATTCTTAAGCAAGAATTTTGTTTTTCTTATACCTTAAGAAAGTGATATTTTAATTACACTTTTAATTGCTTATTATTAGTTCATAGAAATACAATTAATCTTGTATTGATATTCTAACTTTATATTTTCAATTTTTAATTCTAGTAGTAATATTTATTCATCTTTGATGGATTCTTTTGGATTTTATACCTAAATCATCACAATGTTGGCAAATGAAGACAACACCTCTTCCATCTTTATGTCTGTTTCCTGATAATAACACCTTCCTGAGAGGCGGCTTATAGAAGTTTAAGTGAGAAAATACAAACTGAAAGCAAGTAGCTTTGTTGCTGTTGTCCATCTCTGGATGCTTCTCTGTGACAACCACTTGTGACTCTGTAGTCAACCAATGTGCCAGCTGTTGCCTTTTCTTCTCTGGATGTCAGGTCGCTGCCAAAATGCATGGATTTATCACCTGGATCGCCAGTGGTAAGATCACAAAGGTTTTCCTTCATTAGAGTCCAGCTGAGCAAAGGAGAACCTTCCCAGCTGGCCTCCAAGAGAAAACACACCAGAAAGGTTTGGCTGGTAACTGCAAGTTTGTGCAAACTGTGGTTTCTTTCAGGTCAGTCTCAAGTCTTAGTTTACCAGGGTGGTTCACAGCCAGGGTTTTCTCTCTCAGGGCTAACTTACTTTGATATCCCCAGAGGGATCTGAAAAACTGTGGTCCCGACTGAGCTAAGGTCAGGAGAAATGAAAAAATGCAATTACAGTGAAGACACAATCTATTTCCTTGTCATCTTGTTTTTGTATTTGCCTCTGTTAGCTTCAATATTGTGCAAACTTGATAATTAGTTCCTTGGGGATTTTGGGTACTGCCTCAAATTAAATTGAGGAAAAAGCTTTCATCAAATATCGTCAGATCTAGATATAGAGGAATTAATGTGTAATACAATGGGAATAAAGAAAAGCAGAAGTAAATGCTCAGGCATTGGGAAACAGTGAGGGGGCTAGTAAAGGAGAGTATACATGAGAAAAGAAAGGGCTAAAAGGAAGTTCCAAAACATATCTTGAAAATTTATTTATGAGATTTTTTTCTTTTTCTTTTTCTTTTCTTTTTCCAGATTGGATAATTCTGTCAATTTACTCCAAAGGTTTACTGACTATTTTTTTCTACCATTTCAAACCACTCTTGAGCTGGAGATGTATTTTATCAACAAACATACAAAAGACCCTACTCTTATGATCACTTAGTTTTTCATTTTACTTATTGTACTTTTAATCTCTATAATTTCAATTTGGTTCTTTTTATGTGTAGCTTTCTTTCTTTTCTTTTCTTTTCTTTTTCTTTTTTTTTTTTTTTTTTTTTGTGGAGTTGCTATTTTACTCATTAAAATGTTGACCTCTTCCCATTCCTTATGGATTGCAGGTAACAGGGATTGTTTCGTCTTCCCCTAAGAAGTATTGGGTTCTGTTCTGGTGGGTAATTCTGTTATCAGCAGATCACTTTGAATCTGTGTAAGGTTCGATTTGCCCTCTGTTGCCCTTATAAAAAGGCCAAGTTGTTCTCTATCTAACCTGGAAGATTCCAAATTCTGCCTCCTCAATAGCCGCCCACCTTGTTTATATGTAACTATGTATTTGAAACGCGAAAATATTTAACGTCAATATAAACATCTAAGAAGAGAGGGAAAAGATCAGAACTACAAACTGCTCCATTGCTAGCTTAGCTCCTAAAAGATTCCACGGGCATGCCCTGATGGAGCCTCCTTCACAAGAATCCCATCTTCAAACTCTCTGCAGGTGACTGCTAGCTTCATAGATTCCTCATGACTTATGAGCCATTTTTATAAAGTAGTAGACATAAGTATGTAGTATAAGGCCATAAAAAAACAAGTTTCTTTTTTCCACATCATTTCTTCTTAACTTAGAAAATGCAAATAAATGAGTCTCAATCACACTGTCTCTGTCTTGTGAATGTACGTAGTTTGGAAAGTTCTTCCAAGATCAGCTTCCCACTACTTTTTTCTTTGAATACCCAGTGATACAAATTCGAATATGAATGAAAGCAAATCTTACATTGTGCTTGCAGCTCCTGAACTAAAATGTGCATCTTGGAGAAACTACAAGGATCATTTCTTTAAAAAACAATTTTATTGAGATATAATTCACATATACAATTCAGCCATTTAATGTATACAGTTCAGCAGTTCTTAGTATAATCACAGACTTATGTAGCCATCACCACAACTTTTTTTTTCATTTTTTAATTAAAGTATTATATGTAGAAGTTAGATTCATCCTGACAAACTTATACATGCATGTAATTTGATTTCAGTTCATGTTCCCCCTCCTTTTCTTCCCCCTTTTTCCTCTGGTCCTCCCTCTTCTCTCTCATTCTTCTTCCTCTACTGGACTTCCTTTTACTTATCTATTAATTGATAATTGGTTGGTTCTTTCTACCTTAGCACAAAGATGAAGTTCCCTATTATATACTGATATATGCACATAACATTATTTTCTAAGAATTGCCCCCCTTCTATCCATCTCTCCATTCTGCCTCTTCATCTCTTTCTCCATTTCCTCAATAGCTCTTGCCAGGGGCTGGCTCATGTTCTATTAGGGTAGGTCTTTAGTAGATGTTCCTTTAGCTTACGGATTTTAGTTTCAAGCCATGGCTTTTCCTGTGTCCCGGATGAAAGTCTAGAATGTCCATGAGGTCTTAATGCTCTGGATAGACTGGATCATCAGTGTTCCCTAGCACAACTCAGTCTCTGCGGCATTTTCAGTCCATGCCTTTTGGTACATGGAGCTCATCCCGTGGGAAAAGAGTCACAGCGAATAACTACACAGTCTCCTAGTGACCCATCCTCCATGATGCTTTGACTAATAACTGCCTCTTCAGATCACTACTTAGGGATAAAAAAATATCCTCAGGCAAGAAACCAGGACTCAGCTTGTGATATTTCCTTGTTCAGGGTTACATTTCTGTGCTGATTTTTGTCTAATATCTACAAATAGTTGTTTCATATATTTTTACCTGTTTTATGTGTGTTTAATAGGCTTGTTTTATCTGGTAGCAGTTATTCTATCACAGCTTGCAGCAGAAATCATATTTTATTTTTAATATAAAAATTACCATACTTATAATTGGAAAAAGTGAGAAAGAATGGGCTCATATGTCTGTTGGTGCTGGCAAAATCTGGAGGGCAAATCTGAAGGTTGGATATTCAGCTAAACATTGAAGATTGATATTACAAGAGTCAGATATCTTCAGGGCAGGCCAGACAGGCTGGAGACTCAGATTCAGGGAGGGTTTCTATATAGTAGTCTTTTATTTAAGGACTGAGGAAATTTAATATCTCATGTTTGCCAAGCTGACCAAGGCCTGAGGACCAAAGAATTCTTCCCAATTTATTGAGGCTACCTACATTTCCTGAGAGTCAGGAGCCCTGTAGGAGTAACTGGTGAATGTCTTGTTGCTCATGCAAACTAGAGCTAGGAATCACAGAGAGTTAATTCAGAAAAATAAATAAATAAATAAATACTTGTTGAAAGTTTGAACTATGCACTGAAATTTATAACCATTATTTTCTCCTGTTCCCCTGCTTTCCTTTTGAGTTTTCTTGATATTTGATACATTAAAGATTTGGAGTCAGAAAGTCTACACCTCCGGGGTGATTCTGTGCCTCTCTCCTTTCTTTCTTGTCTTTTTCTTTATCATCTTACATGTTTGGTGTCTTATAGTCTCAGACTTTGGCTACTGTGTCTTCACTATGAATTTTTACACTTGACTGCATTTTCTTTTCATGACATTTACTAACATAAAATAACTTCTCTGATGCCTTACACTTTTCCTTGTTTGTTTCACCTGTCCCATATCTATTTTTGGTTATCCAGTGTTTCTGTAATTGTTTTCATGTAATAATCATTTCCTTTAAGTGTAATATGTACATAATATAAAATAAATGTAATTAATTCAACGATTTAATTCACTCCCTATAGATTAATGTAATCAATTCATAGGGGATGGTGGTTCTCTTCACCACAAAAATTGAATTAATTCAAAGATTGTCTTCATGTTGGAAGAGTTTACTCATTTCTGTTGATCACCTTCATTTATAAGTTTGTTTTTCTGTCTTTTTTTTTTTTGATAATTATTCTTATGTCAGGGGTCTAAAACCTACAATTTTTGAGCTTATGTTTATTTTTTCCAGCACCTGTTTTATATGAATGAGCAAAACTGTTTTACATTTTTAAAGCATTTCCAAAAGAAAAAGAGAGGAAAAAAAAATTATGTGACAGGGACCATATGTGACACACAAAACATAAAATATCTGCCATATGGTCTTTAATAACACAATGTTTGCTGACCCTGCTCTGTTGTATTTCAAAGCATGCATTTAGCAGAGGCTCTCCCTGCCCCATTCATTTTTTCTCTGAACTCATTCAGTTGCCCCTACAGGTGACTTTGGGCATAGGGAGTAGGGGTTCCCTTCACCGCACACCATGGCTGGAAGTAACTGTAAGAGCTGAGGTATTCATGCCTCCATCAGAGGCAATATAGTATTAATCAGTGCCTTTACATCCGGCCTCTGCTGTTGGGTGGGGGTTGATCTGAAAGATCCCTCCTGCACCAGCTTGCATACCTCCTTGACGGGACCAAGCTCCAGCTAACCTCAGTGGTCATGTGCTTGAAGGTGAATATTTTATAGTTTATTTCTATCACTTCTCTGACTCCCTCACTTCCTTCTCAGTGTCTCCTGATAATTACCTCCCAATTGGCTACCTACGTTTCACCCATGTCTCATTGCCTAACATATTCTTTAACACAAATTTTCTATTTTTTCCTGCCTCCTTAAATTTTCACAATTCTTTAATTTCACGTACTAGTTAAAGTATGTATAAATTTAAAAGGTATAACTTGAAAAGAGAGACTTGCATTTTATATGTTCTTAGAGAGCCAAACATATGATTTAAAATATTGCATGACATTAACCTTTAGTCACAAATTTTAAAGACACATTTAAAAAAATATTTTGTACTTAATTTTCTGTAAAACTTATTTTTCTCCACAATTCTCACATGAGTGGACCATGTGTATCTTAATTATTAAATGAAGTTAAAGATCTATCATTTTAGACAGGCTTAATAGTTTCATTTTTGATTCAGTGTTTTGTTGTTGCTGTTGCTGTTGTTGTTTGTTTGTTTTTGTGGTACTGGGGATTAAATCCAGGGCCTCATGCATGTGAGGCAAGCACATGAGGGAAGCATGCTACCTACCACTGAGCTATAACTTAGCCCCTGAGTTTTCTCCCATGTGTATTTGTGTCTCTGACTGACAACTTCATTTTAATTTTTCTTCTTTTTCAAAAATTTCCATTAATTAGTTCAAAACAAAATTATATTTTCAAATAAATGGAATAATTTTGTTTTCAGATAAAGACAACAGTGCTTCTGCTTAGTCCTACATGGGGCAAACAGGCAATTTAACTTGAGATATTTCAAATTTCTTTATTCATCAAATAGGATTAAAATATCATGGTTAATATAACAAAGAAATTCAGCAGCTAACACTGTGTGATCTTTCTAAAGAATACAGGTACAAAAGTTAAATATTTTAAAAAATAAATAGAAACCTGCTAGACATTTCCCCTCTGCCTCTTCCAGGTGTCTTTACAGTTCTGTATTGCAAGTTATGTCTCTTACTCTGCTCAGTTCAGACACATTTTTCATAGCTGTGACCAAAATACCTGACAAGAACAACATAGAGGACTAAAAGTTTATTTTGACTCATGGTTTTAAGGTTTAGACTGTGGTCGGTCAACTCCATTTGTGCAAGAGTTGAGGCAGAAAGGAATGACTGGGAAAAGCAGCTGAGAAAATGACAAGAACACAGTAGAGAGAGAACACTGCTTTCCATGACAAGATATCAACTCCAAATGCCTCCACACAGAGACCTACTTCTTTAGCCACACCTTATCTGCCTATAGTTACCACCCAACAAATCCCTATCAGTGGGTTAATCCACAGATTAGGTCACAACTCTCATCATTTCACCTCTGAGAATTCTTGCATTTTCTCAATAGCTTCTTATTCTTGCAGAAGGAGAGATTTATGTACTGTATTTATTCATGACAGTAGATCTCAACCATGACTGCACTATGGAAACCCAGGTGCTTAAAAAACAGTATAAAAACATGGGTTTCACCTCCAGAGCTTCTATTTCAGTTGGACTGGGTGTGACCTGAGCACTGGAACTTTGAAAAGCTTCCCAGGTGATTTTAATGTGAAGCTAAAGCTAACAATCACAGATAGAATCAGCTAGGAGTGTAGGGATTCTTTGGGGCTTTGATATTTTCTTGTTTGAATATTTTATATCTTAAGAGAAAAATTGATGTGTATAGTTTACAGTTTAGTTCCAGTAGGGAGCTTCGTTCCTCTTCTGAAACATTTCTTCCTCTCTTGCTCCTTTTTGGAACACCTGGCATGTTCCTAGCCCTTTGTGTGGCCGGGTGATTACCTACTGTCACATCGTATACCAAGAGGGTGCACCTGTACTTCTCAGTGTTGCCACCCTGAGCATAAGAACCAAGAGGATTTCTATCACCTCTGCTGTACCAGAATTGTTGAGCCCAAATATAGGCAGATTCTGAAAGGCTCTTCTCTTAACCACCTTCCCTCCTCAAGCTCAGTATCTCCTCCCTCTGTGTCTGACTTTGTCCCTCTCTCTCTCTTTCTCTCACTTTATCATAAAATAGCTTTTATAGACTGAAGAGGATAATCATCTTGCTAGAATTGTTTGATTATTTGAAGCAGAAGTTGTTCCAGTTTCCTTTCTAGAGAAGTTTAAGGCACCTATACCACCAGAAAGGCATTAGAACGCCTTTCTTATGTCTTGGTGTATATGGCAAGTGCAGTGTTGTTACTAAGCCTAAATCTTTATTTGGGGTGGTTTTAGAAAAGCTGGTGGAGAATGTCTTCAAGGTTCTTTGCAAGGTTGCAGATACTCTTTCACTTTAATCTGATGGTGATTTTCCAGTCAATATTGTTGAAAATTTTCACACACAGCTACTAAGATTTCCTTAATATTAATACCAAAGAAGTTTCTTCTCTTTTATTCCTATTTTGTTCATTTCAGTGGCAATGTGGGAGTTGGGAGATAATTGTGGCTGCTCTCCTACACTTGAAGAAAAGTGTGACTAGTGATTTCTGATGAAGCTGATTGGATAGTTAGAGTTCTCTAAGGAGAATCATACTTTGCCAATGAAGCCAATGATCATGAGTTCATCCTGTTGTAACCTCAGAGGAGCTGCTAATCAAGGCATCCTTGGCAGATCACATATGTGTACAGTGTTGGAGATAGAATTTTCACTCCCACCCTCTGCCATCTGTGTCTTCAAATCATTACTGGACACTGCTCTTTCTACCATTGATGAGCATCTAATGACGCAAGATTGACCAATCATGAGTGTTACCTTGATAGGCACAACTCATTGGTAGATGGATGAGCACCTGAGGTGAGATGGACCAATAAGGACCCTCCCCAGAACATTTACGGAGAAGTAGAGCCTCGGTCCTAGTCTCTTTAGTGATAAAACTTGGGTGTAGGGGACACAAGTATTATTAGTGACCTCAC
This sequence comes from Callospermophilus lateralis, assembly GCF_048772815.1. Lineage (NCBI taxonomy): Eukaryota > Metazoa > Chordata > Mammalia > Rodentia > Sciuridae > Callospermophilus > Callospermophilus lateralis. The sequence goes on along the minus strand of NC_135319.1, from coordinate 53,749,316 downwards.
TGCCTGCTGTATGGATAAATCTAGGTGACAAACAGTGCTAAGCAGAGAAGGAATAAGACTCAGCAAAGGTACTAGGCAAGTTCAAGTGTCAGAAGCCCAAATCCTAATTTCTACTCTATGTTAGCCAGGGAATTTTTTTCTTTAGCCTTAAATACTTTGAGCAGGGTTCTCTCATTTCTAAACCAAAGGGTCCTGCTTAGTAATTAATATCACTAAAGCGGTAATCAGAAGATGTTAATGTGAGACCTAGCTCTGACCCTATGAATTTCATAGGCATTTCTCTGAAACACAATGACTCCAGTACAGAAAAGATGAGAAAATTCCTTCTGCAGTGTCTGGTATATAAGAACACAAGAGAATAGCGTCTAGAAATCTAGAAATCAGTCACCTGCCCCTTGATCCTCCCCCACAGCCCTCCACTCACTCTGAGATCCCAAACACATGCCATTTTTTTTCCCTTTGAGTCCTCTGTGAAAGGGTCTTCTGTACAGGTTGAATTTGGGGATTCAACATAATATCACTTGAATCATATATTACACTATTAAAGAAAAGTAGAGGTGCAAGCATTTCTGATATTTCCCTTGCCCTAGAATCCTTCCAGTTCCTTCCTTCTGAATACTAACATACTTTTTCTTAATATGTTATTATGTACATGACACATGCCTAGGAGTTTAACTGATCTATAGGTAACTAACATGTTCCTCTAGTTCAGCTGTTCAGAACTAGGAAGTAAACTGTGGCAAAGTTTGAAAATACCCACAGAATTCAGATAATGTTAACAGTCAACAGAAAAATAAAAGAATATTTCACGTTATTCAATTTCAACAATTTCCGTAAACATCTTGACAAAGCCAACGCCTTCTATTGATCAGTTTACTGTGCCATTCTCCTCCAGAGGAAAATGGTAATAAAATGAATGCCATTAAGTGTTCCGGGACCCCATCACAATATAGTATATGTGACAGATCCCTCTGTGCTCAGAATGCTCCACATTTATAAATAAAAATTCTCTTGCCATCTTCCTAAAATCATTTTTTTTTTTTTTGCCTCTAAAAGTATACCTGTGTGACTGTATATTTCAAATTCTTATCTTGTTCTTGTTTGTGCATTTGCCTCCTGCTTCCACTTCGGTGAGGGTGATATATTTATATCCTCACTTTGAGTCCAGAGACAGCGGAAAGAATTGGATAAACACACCAGGGGCCTGACAAGGCCAGGCAGTGCCTCCCTCTGTTCCTGTACACTGCCTTCTATTACGGAAATGCAACTTGTCCTTGGAAAAATATTTGTTTATTTCTCGCTTTTGGGTATCTTGGTGTCTTTATGACACTCTACCAAAATTCCATTAGATAAAAAAATTGAAACTAAGGCAATGAAAATGACAAGCAGGCCAGGGTGTCTCAGAAAACGTGTGTTCCTATCAATTAACATGGAGCCTTGTTACTTTGCACAAGGATATAAACATCTTGATATAAATTGTGTTCTTTGTCTATTGATCTTTAGAAGAAAAAGTGGGGGCCTGTGGCCAGTAGATAGTTTTATTCAGGTTTAATTTCTGTTAACAGATTATGTTTGCCTACTGAAAAAAAAAAATTGACCCTGTGAATAACAAGTCTCTATTTTTTATAAAATAGGAATAATAATAATAATCATCATCATCATCACATAATTAGTATTTGGTTTAAGGCAGAAATGAGATAAGGCATATGAAACAAAATTTAAAACATTTTTTAAATAATTTTTTTTTAGCTGTAGAGGACACGATTCCTTTATTTTGTTTTTATTTTTATGTGGTGCCAGGGATTGAACCCAGTACCTCACACATGCTATACAAGCACTCTACCACTGAGCCACAATCCTGGCCCCAAATTTAAAACATTTTCACCAATGTATTTTGAAATCAAATCAGCCCCCCAAAAAACTTTCTGCAGGATCATTGATAATGTCTTCAAGAAAAATAGCCCTAACAAGACAAATGTCAAAGTGCTGCTTCTTTGTGGGAAGAGGGGGAAGTTAAGCCACATAATTAGACACCCATGTGTTTTTCCTGCTACTCAATGTCTCACTTCCCACTGATGTTTGAATGACCTAAGAACAGTTCTCAGTTGCTAATGGAAGAGAGGTATTGAGGTGACTGCAGTAAAAACACCTGCTCATCCCTCTGCATTTTACAGCTGTGACAGAGCTGTTACTCATAATGATCTCAGAATCAAGAGGCAATGCCCCATACATCAGTCAAATGGAATTCTTTCCTGGCATGGAGTTCACTGAGGGGGCTCTTGAGACTCCTAAGAAAGCACTCTAGAATTGATTACATGCTGGCTTGACAATCTGCAACAGGGGGCGTTAGAAACACAGAGTGGTTATTCTATAACTCAAACACCAAGGATGCTCTCTGTCTCTACCTTGGACTGGCTCCCCATATGGAATCTGATTCTTCTGGATGCTATACCTAACCTTTTTCTCTGACCTCATTCCCTCTCCGCTCATGACACTGCTCCTACCCATCTCCACTCTAGGCTGGCCTCCCCCAATTTCTATGCACCTCTAGCCTACATGGCACTTAAGGGGACACATTTTTATTGTGTGTGTCACACAGGTCTGTACTTCAATATCTCTATTATTCCCTTTTCCCAGTAGGAAGTAAATAAGTGCTGACGAAGCAGCCTGTAAGAACTGTATATTCTATTTCAATGAGAAAGGACCAAACTCCTAAGACAGCTGAGACTAGATAGGGCAACTTTTTTTTTTTTTTTTTTCCTCTCCTTGCTTTTCTTTTGCCATGTGCCTGTCAGGAAGGTCACTTGGGCTGCTCTAGTTTTCAGTGCAAAGTAAATCTAGTTTACAGACCACCAGGCAGCTGTCTTTGACTTTAGGATCCTTTCTTATGTCATAATTTGAATTATCCTCACGCTGTGTAAGCCAAGGACTTGGATGTTTAACCATTTCATACCAAACCAAGCTCGGTAGTCATTTATAAAATATGTAAGGCTGAGAGTGGCAGGATGTGACCCATAAAAACATTAACCTTGGGTTAATATTTTGAAGTGTGCCATATTTTTAAAAGATAGTAGTTTAATGTAGACTACTAAAAATTTCCTATTGTTGAAAAGATAGCAGAGAATAATGTATATCCAATCAATATTTCAAAAATAAAGAGGTATATTCCATTACAAGTGGAAGAAACTTCTTACTAATTTAGAAAGAGTCATTAGAAAAGATTGTTGCCCATATTGTGGTCATCTTACATTTTTAATAAAATTATTTTAGACGAAGATAGAGATGCATTTCAAGTTAAAGTAAAAGATTAACAATATTTTACTTAGAGGGTTACTGTAAAGATCGACTCTAAATCTTGAATATATGGACACTCCTTAATATTATGGAATATAAGTACTTTAGCAGTTTTCAGATCATATCCTTTGATTTATTTCAAATACTCTGAGAGAGAATTGGAGTCTCTCTATAATGAAACTGAGCCATATAACAATGTATCTGGTGGGTCTTATCACTGATGATAATAAATCTGTCAAAATTTTAGCAAAACCCTAAATTTAAATGATCTTCTGCCTTTCTACTTGATTAGCAAAAAAAAAAAAAAAAAAAAGTCTTTTCCTGTTCCTGGATCCTTCATTTTTACCTCTAGGTGGAATGTATGGTGGAGGTGGCAGATCTTCGCCTTGGTAGTTTTACCACCCCTCCTTAGATCCATTATGATTGGGGACTTGTTTATTCCTCTAGAGTCTGAGGCTTTGTTCATTCTTAGCTGGGGCTGCAACCCTAGAGTTGCAGATGCTCTGTGTGTTTCTTGGAGCTGCTGATGCATGCTATCCACTCTGGTCAGCAATAGAGTTATTTTTTCTCTATCTTTCCAGACACTGTTTTAATGAGAAACATGCAGGAGAATTCTAACATCAGTGAGTTATTAAGTGTATAGACTTCACTTAAGGAGAAGGGGTAGTAATGGTGGAAAATGGCAGGTGGCCTGGGATGCACAAAGAATGGTTAGAAAAGCTTTAAGCTAACCTCAGACATTTGAATCCTGAAAGACAAAGAGCAGAAGGCTTAGAAAAACAAACAAACAAACAAACAAAAAACAATCTTATTTTCCCTATGGCACACATCTGTAATCCCAATTACTAAGGAGCCTAAGGTAGGAGGATCATGTGTTTTGAGTCCAGCCTCTGCAACTTTGTGAACTCTTATCTCAAAACAAACAAAAAACAACAATAACAAAAATCTTGACTTTAATCCTAGTTAACTAGCTCTATGACTTTGGAAACACTTTAATCTCTGTTTTCCCCAAACTAGAACAATATTGTTTTCCCCAAACTAGAACAATATAATTTTCTGCCTAATGGATCAATGGAAAATGACCTCATTTTGTTCTTGGAACAAAGTTAACACCTTTTGAAAGTCAGCTTAATATTCAGCCTTCCAGTCAATCACTATAATGATGATACACCTCCATTTTTTTTTTTTTTGCCAGTATTGATCTATTAAGAAATCTAGATTTGATCAGCATTTTTCCCTTATAGTAGACTAAATATTGCCTTTTGTTAATTTCATGCATGAATTCTACCTTTAATTTTTATAGTGTATGTGTCTATACTCTTGCATATATTGACTTTTAAAATATCCAAAGGCAATTATATTTCCCTGTGAGGTTTCATTCTTCTAAATTATATTGACCTAGCTATATCAAAAGAAAAACATGAAATCCTGAAGCCATGTTTTCCTTCTCCCCCACACCTCCATATGCACACTAATTTATCAATGCTTTATTAAAGACTATTACCAAGGTTACCCCAAGAGTGCTTAAAAATGCAGAATTCAACTGAGCTTCTACTTCCATTGATGCTCTCAAAGAGCATTTGACTTTTTCAGGTATACTGTGATGCAAAGTGAATTCTAAGCCAGTTAAACTTCTAAAGTTTTTTACATTCTTGTGTATCTTATATTAGGGAAATTGATTTGTTTTTAACTTACAAACTGCATTTATACCTACCTTGGTTAGAGTGCACATATTAAATTCATCAGATTCAGCTTCATAACTTCAACCTGCTGAGAATTTTTAGATTTCAGATTTGATTACACAATATTCTATATTTCTCCCACTTTGGTCACCCTCAAAAGTTATAAGCATGCCATGCATTTTATTAAGTCATTTATAAAAATACTATCCACAACTTCTAGTTAAATTTGATGAAGATATATATATATATATATATATATATATATATATATATATATATTCTACTAAAAAAATTACTTCACCCCAAATGGTTACTTCTTTGTTCCATTTTTCTTTCTTTCCTTCCTTCCTTCCTCTCTTTCTTTCTCTCTCCCTTCCACTATTGGTCCCTGTCCAATACAGATTTCTGTATACTTCCTTATTCTTGACTATTCATACACATGTGATTGCAGCGCTGGAAACCTCAAGGGGGACACTATGTTTCAGGGTTTCTAAACATTTTATTTTGTAGTAGACAGCCCTTTGGAAAAGAATCAAGAATACTGCTGAAGTTGGAGAACCCTGAATTAACCTAGTCAATCTCATGGACAAGTACGATGTCAAGGGGAGAGAAAAGCTCAGCAAGATGCTAAGGCAAGGTGCAGATATATTATAGTATGCTACAAGAGAGTGAAGAATTGGACAAATAATATGATTTACTATACCAGGTTACGATGGATTGAAAATTCCTTTCAAAGAAAGTGGATAATTGTTTCGCGGGAAATGGTCATGGTCTTTACTTACTGGAAAGGAAATGAGTGATTATCACTGTATTTCATGGATTCCATGATGTATAATTCTTTTCATGTTCTAACATCTTTGAAGTGACAATGTGTCTTACGTTCAATATAAGAAGTATTCATCAAACATTGTCATTTTAAATAAATCTGAAGAGAAAATATAAGATAGTCTCTTACCTTTAGTGAGAAACTATCCAGTACTTTTTATGTACTTGTCCCATGATGAGCAGTAAATCGAAAAGAACTAGTAAAGGTAAAAATAATTACATATTATACATACAAGTGTAGACCAGAACCTTGCCCATCTCTATATAAGAATCTGTCCTTTTCACACAGCTTGTAAGAGGCAAAAGTTGATGCAGAAATTAGTCTGTCAGATTAAAAAGCTACATTTGATAGCACAGGTACAGCATAATATGGTGGGGAAATATATGGGTCTTGGCTTCTGAGGTTAAATGAAATAATGAATGAAAATATTTGGAGTAAAATTTGACATATAACAAATATACAATAAATAGTCATTCTCAACACTATATTCCTGGTACTATGAAAGCTGCTTTATGTAATTTATTCTGTTTAAATCTCCCTATATTCAATGAGATGCAACAGAGATTTTTTTCAAATATGGCACCAAGATCCAAGAGATTGAACAACCCAAGCTGGCATAGCTGAAAGTGGTGCATGCTTGCTGGAGAGTGGCATTGTAAACACATCTGTGGGGCAGGGACTGTGACTCTTGACCTTCCCTTTCTCTGGGATAGCATGTTTTTTTCTTAGAATCTCAGCATGCATGACCAATACTGTGGAACTATTCTTCTACTTATGCATATAAAAAACAATGCAACTTTCACATCAAATGGTTTCTTTCATTTATTTATATGGAAGAAAATAAAGTTAAGAGGAAGCAGTAGATACACAGAGAGAGAACACTCAGCAGTGTTTGTCCATGCTATAACTTACAGGAAATACTGACAAAAACAGTGGACACCCAATTTTTATTCTTCTTTCCACTTCTTGGTGAAATGCCCAAAATCAACAATCAAATTATCTCTTAAATGAAGGCATAGGAACATTTACATCCAATCTAAGAAAAATGTTAGCTAAGCATAACATTGCATTGTCTATTGGACAATATTAATTTAGTGTTAAATGATTGTATAATCTTGGTTAAGTTAGATGATCTTTGTTCCATCAATGTAATGTGAAGCACTTGACTTCTTTCCTGCCTTGAATATTCAGTGGTTTTAAGTGGATAACTCCGGATAGCAACAATGATTTTGAAATTTAGTTCATCTTATTAGGCATATTGACAGGTAATTGCAGTATCTTTCAGTTCATTAATATATTGCCAAAGGTTGAGCTTATGACTTCATAAAATTAAAGCTTGGTTTATTAGGTGAACAACATTGAAATAATAGAATCTGTATCTTGGTCTTTTTCATCTGGAAAGAAAGGGGGATACTAATTATGTAGTGCTAATGTATTATATACATTTTATGAAATAACACCTGCTGAGTGGCTAACTGTGCAAGCATAGAGACTATACATGATGAAGTGCCCCTGACATATATCTCACAATGTGTAAGACTCCTAACAACTGTCAACTATATTTAACCATATAATATTTTTGTTTTCCTAAAGGGCTTGGGCTTAATGCACTTTTTTAAACATATATATACACATCAGACTAATCAATGCATCTTTTTCTTGAAGTTAAGAAACACATCCATAAGGTAATAGTGAAGTCAGCATTTATAAAAGGAGGTTAAAAAAACCCTTATGAAATATTTAAAGAAGACAAATGAGTAATACTTTAGCTGATTTCAATAGTTATTCCTCTAGAGCAAATCTTACATCAAAGCTCCCATTAAAGTTTCCTCTGAGCACCTTTTATATTAGTTAATATGAAAATGCAATATTTTCCTATACTTTAAATTGTCATGAATATAAATACATATTATTGTAAATAGATAGACCATGGAAATTGACTGCATTTATAAAGGGGAAAAATTACATAACAATAACCTTCTATTACAATGGCTGTGTAGGGAAGAAAATCTTTACTACTATATAGTAAAAGAGCAAAAATATACTTAGCAATGAAAGAAGAAGTCATAGATGGGAGTTATGGAGAAGGAGCTCCCTATTTGCTCCTTTGACAAATGTTGCAGCCATATCTTATGCCTATGTCTACAAGCAAATCAAATTAATTTCTAATGCATTTCTACTTCTAGTTAACATTTTAAGATTGTGACTTGGATCATCTGACTTTCCAGCTAGGTCCAGGGATATGTACATACCATTGAGAATTTAAAATTCATTTTAATGAAGCTCAGGACCACATCCGTAAAAGTCTAAAACCATCACAGAAAGTGCCTACCCTCTTTTAGAATGATTTCCTCTCTTGTTTTGCTTGTAGTTTGTCTTTTTCTACTGCTACCATTAGGTACATGCACCATCCCAATGTTTAAGAAATTTGAGAAAGAAGTGAATAACATCACATTAAGATTATTATTATAGACCCTCAAGTTATTGAGAAAAAATATTTTTGGCTGATTAAACTTTGTTCATGGAGCTGCTGTAGTTTGCTAATAGGAGAGTGAATCATGAACTCAGAAATACCTGTTTTTCAGAACTTTCAAATTTCAGAGAATAGTGTAATCTCATGGCAGTCTAATTTGACTATATAATCATAATCCAGCTTTGGGGTTGGATTCAGAGAAGTAACTATAAATTTGGAGATTAAAACTGTTAGTATTTTGAATTTGTGACTCTGGACTAGTTTGCTAACCTCTCTGGATGTCCAAGACGGGGTTGACACCGTGATTCTCTGTCCTAGGTGCACCTCACAATCACCATAGTCTACAAGTAATAATAATGCCCATTAGAGAATCTCTATCAGGGAGGCATGAGTTTGCACATTTTAAAACATCCCCACTAGCCAGGCATGGTGACACATGCCTGAAATTCCAGCAGCTCAGGTGGCTGAGGCAGGAGTATCAAAAGTTCAAAGCCAGCCTCAGCAAAAGCAAGGCACTAAGCAACTCAGTGAGACCTGGTCTCTAAATAAAATATAAAATAAGGCTGAGGATGTAGCTCAGTGGGCAAGTGCCTCTGAGTTCAATTCCCAGTACCCATATAAATAAATAAATAAAAACATCCCCAAATCATTTCAATAGAAGTGAGAATTAACACCACTTTGTTGACTGATTCCTAAAATACTCTCCAAGCTACTTGTCAGTGCAGGAGGAAATGTCTGCTTCCTTCCCTCTTTTGTTTCTATTCACCCACTTTTTATTTTATCTATCTCTTCTTTTTCCTTCTTATTTGATGTAATGAACAAACTAAATCCTAAAGTTGTAAGCCTATTTTCATGATGTGTGGCAATATCAATCTAAATGTTTTTTAAAATCAGGTAAATTTTTAAAATCAATATTTTCTGCAGAGTACTGAGCTGAGCTCAGTTCAAGACAAACCAGAATTATCTGGAAAATGGAAGGGGATTTCTATCTCTATTGTTTGGCTATATTCTGAATCTTCTGATCAAGGAATTTCTGTGGGAAAAGGAAACATGGATATTTGATAGAATAATTATTTTCCACTGAAAGATCTTTAATTTTCCTAAAATTCATTGCTAGAAGTAGATTACTTTTGTTAAACTGTTGTTTATGCATTGTGCTGGTAAAAGCCCCAGACCCCACACAAGAGATACATGTCCATTCTACTGCAGAAACTCTGGGGTACATTCCATTTATCCCCAAGGGTAGAGTCTATGTTGACAGTCTGGAGTAATGTCACATTCAGCATGCATTTCAGGAGATTAGCAAATTGTAGGCAAGCTCTGATTGGTGGATAAAAAAATCCCCATCTGATGTTTTCCAATTGACACCGGGTAGATATATTTTTTTTGTATGCTATTGATTATAAAATTCCTGTAGATAAAACCTCTAATAAAGAACTCACTTTGTTATTTATTTTTGCTTAACTTTACCAAATTTACTGCAACCACTCATCATGTATTTCATTTATCTCTTTAGAGCTCAGAATGAATAACCCTAAATTAATCAACTGATTACAAATTCCTTAATTCTATGCAGCACATTTCTCATTCTTCTGGGTTCTTTTAATTGGAATTGAGAATTAGACTCATGGGACTATGCTGTCAGTACTGGCTAGGTATTAAGTAGAGGCAGATTTCCATGGCTTCTATTGCTCTAGGAAGTTCCCAGGAAAGACAAAATTTTATTCATTAAATATCTGAGTCACTTGGAAGGTGAATACAATTCTGTCTGGTCATCCCCTTAAGAAATTCACATTTTTATTGCCTCCATCTCCCTCCAGTGGTTCTTTAGGAAATCAGGAATAATTCAATTTATCAACCCTCCCCCTCGGATTATATAACCACACGGAGATCAGGTAATTGTCTCTTTCACTCATTTGAAATATTTACGAATGTGTACTGTTTCAGGCACAGTCATACATCCCGGAAATAAACAGTTTTCTGAGATCTGGGATTCAAGTGACAGAGGGACATCAAGTGGTACTAAGTACTCAGACCAAACAACAACAACAACAACAGCAACAAAAAACAAGGATTGTTCCAAGGGGAGAGAGAAAGTGCTGTTTCATAGATAGAGAGTGTTCAGGGATCTCCTCTCTGGCACAGTGACCTCTGAGAGGAGCTGAAAGAAATCCAGCTTGTGTGTGTGGAAAAGTTCTCAAAACAATGGTAAGAGAAAGTGCCGAAGCCCGGAGGCACAGAAGCCTGGGTATGTTTAGGAGCCGCAAGAAAACTGAAATGGCTGGTCAATGAGGGTCAGGTCATTGAAGCTCTGTAGCTATGATAAAAACTTAGACCTTCAGTCTGAAAGCTATTAGAGCTTATTGAACAGACCTCATGCCTGTTTCAAAGGGTCAGTCTGATGGCAGAGTGAAAACAGGCTGGGGCAGGCAAACCAGTTTAGAGCCTTCTGTGCGGTTCCAGGTAAGAGATGATAAGGGTTTAGGATGGCAAAGTGTGATGGATGTGGCATCAAGCAGTCAGATTCTGGATTTATTTCAAAGAAAGAACAGAAAATTCACGGATGGCTTGCGTAGGGTATAAGAGAAAGAAGCCAAGGATGGATCTCAGTGTTTCTGTAGACCATCATCTCGACATCAGCCGTGTTATGGACATAGCTCAGATTTGGGAATGAGAAAGAACAGGTTTCAAATTATTCTTCTACCAGTCGAGTGGCTGTAGATTATTTTTATAAATGCTATGAGCCTTAGTTTCTTGAAAGGCATATTAGGAATAATTATTCTAAAAAACTATTGCATCTTTGGGTTTGAATTAAACAATAACTATAACTCTATTAAACTCTCTATTTTTGCAACTTAATTTTTATAACAATCCTATGAGAGAAGAGAAGTTATCCCAATTGTTTGGATGAGAAAATTAATACATGGAGAGATTTCAAAATTGGCTCTAGGTCACCCAGTAGAAGATACGGGAAGAAGAAATCAGATCTATTGGACATCAAACCCATCCCCAAATATTATGATAAGATGCACAGAAACATAGTGATTTGAATAATACAAAAAGCTGAGGACATAGTAGAGCAACATACCTGTCTTTTTCCTTAATAACTCACATGTGTTCTTCGAGTTCTTACAACTTCCTACCAGTTTCAAGTATTATCTTTATTTTGTAAATCAGAACATAGAGAGCCATAGACATCAAGTAACTTGTCCATACAACAAAAACAATCACCTAATACATTTTGGCTTAAACTTTGGGTCAACACCACATAAAATTATCGGCTTCACTGACCCAAAGATAACCCCACCAAGAGATTCAGTGTGTGTTCCTCCTGTCAAAAAAGAGTGGGGCAGGGGTGGGTTATAGGGCTGGATGTGGAGATTCTTATGAGAACCCCTTATGAGTTCCCAGGAACAGCAGGTGTGGGCACATATAGGAAGCCAAAGAATTAAGCAAGGACTGGCTGCTTTCTTTCCCTGGCAGATTTCTTTGAAGTTAATATTGCAAGATGTTAGTCAGCTTATTCCTCTATAAACAGAATTTATTGCATATTTTTCATTGCTTTCATTTTTTGGAGTTGATTAAGTATTTATCAGAAGGCACGCTTTTGCAATTCATAAGTAAGTACTCTCCTTTCACCAGCAAATCCAACTGTTTCATGCTGAGGGAAAAAAAAAAGGAAAAAAAAAGTACAACAAAAAAATCTGGCTATTGTTCCATCTTTTTCCCCTGGAAGAAATGAGAGGGGAAAAAAAATCACCAACTGTTTCAAAGACAAAAGCTAACTGCATTTGAAGGATTATAAAAAAGAAAAATGTTATTTATTATCAAATAACAGTGATAGATCAGTTTCCCCTTATTTCAACCTATCATTATGAAGTCCCAATATAAATCTAACAGAATGTTTTTTCAAGGATATTGTAGTTTTTCTTTTTCTTTTTCTTTCCTTGTCACCATTTGGGCAAAATATCAAAAGAATTAAATTAGCTCTTTTAAAGCCTACTATTAGAAAAGCGGAGATTAAGGCAGTTCTAGATATAGCAGTGGGCAGAATTCTTCTTTACAACAACGCTTGTTCGTTTAATGGAGGAACCCCTTGATTCTGATGGAGGGACCCCTTGATTCTGATGTTGAAAGACAGAACACTGAGAGTTACAGGGCTATTTATGTGTCTTCCGCAGCCCCCCAAGAAAAAGCTGAAGGAGAACAAGTAGAATGCTTAACCAGTGGTGGAGGTATGGTGTTTTGATTTCCAGAAAATTAAGGACAAACATGTTTTTAAACACCTTCAATGCACCTGACCAACAGCTAAGCATTTCCATACACTAATTTAATCATAATAGCCCCTGCCAGAGCAAGATAGGTCTCCTGTTGTAGAGATGAGGAAACAGTCTCAGATGATTTCTGCTGTGGTTAGCTCATGTGTTAAAGGTGTGATTTTACAGTCTGTTGCACTATTAGAAAATGGTAGAACATTTAAGAGGTGGGGCCTGGTGCCAGGCTTTCTGGCTGTATAGTAGCAGTATGCCCTTGAAGAGAATGTTAGGAGCCTGACTTTTCCTCTTTCCCTCTTTTTCCTTCCCAACCACATGAGCTGTGAAGCTTGTTCCATGATATGTTCTCTACCACAGTGTGCTCCCTATCATAGGCCCAAAAGCATTGGGATCAACTGACCCTGGACTGAAACTTGCAAAACTATGTGCCAAAATAAACCATTTCTTTTTTAAGTTGATTATCTCAGGTACTTTGTTACAGAAATGAAAAACTGTCTGACACAATGTCTAAAATATATATCTAATATAGAAGGGAGTCGGTGGGCTATAAATCCGAATGTGCAAACAACTCCTATTCATACCTACTATCCATGACACTGCTATTAGCATCATACCCTTCTACTTCCTCTTCTGTAAAACAGAAGTGTGTGTTTTCTAAAAGAATTCAATCTTAAGGAACATGTGTCAATCATCTAGTATAGTGCCTGACACATTTTAGAAGGTTTTATAAAAGTATATGTGAGTGTGTGTGTGTGTGTGTGTGTGTTAATGTTTTGTGTGTCTGTGAGTGTTTCCTTTATAGATAATGCTTCTTTCTGAGCTATCTGAAAAGAGTGCTGTGGAATAAATCGTCAGAATTCCTAATAATCTGTTGATGTTGGAAAGTAGAGAGGCTAACCTTTAACATTTTATATATACTTTATTTTTTTAACTTTAAAGGTTTTATTTGGTGCATGTTCAAGTTATTCTCTTTTAGAACCTTGACTGAAACATATGTATAAGGTGCATATATTTACACGTACACATGTGTATATATGTATTGTATTATGTATTTTGTGTAAATATTTAAGGAGATTTGTTTAGGCAATGCAGGGGTTGGAAAGTCTAAAATTCACAGTGGGAGGTGACAGTCTGGGAGCACTCAGGCAGGAGCTAAAGCTACAGTTCAGAGAATTTCCTTTTCTTTAAGGAAACCTTATTTTTCCTCTTAATGCTTTTCAGCTGATTGAAATTGGCCCATCTGCCGCAGTCTCTGGCTGGGCAGAAATCACGAGCCACCACACAGCTTGTAGATTAAAACAGCAATTCTTTATTCCCGAACTCACACCGGCCGTCTACAAACACGTTCTGGGGGAATCCACATTCTCTGCCCAAATCCACTCTCTGCCCAAATCCACTCTCTGCCCAAATCCACTCCACATGGGCTTCTGTCTCCCGAAATATACTGTCTGACCCTAAGAACTCAAGAGGAACTCAGCAGCAGGATATGCCCTATTCTAAAGGGGGAACACCCTAATCTCCTATTATGCTAAACCAGGGACACCCTAAACACGGATCCGCCCTGGTCCTTGAGCAAGGTCACCTTACATGCAATGTCCTGCAAAATGTCTTATTTCCATGAGTCCTTCCACTAAAGAAACATGGGGGTACGCTGGCAAGGAAATTGTCATACCTACTTGGCTGATGGCTCCCAGCACCCATCCTCCTTATTGGGGATAATTTTTACTCAATGACAACTGGCTATAAATGTTAATCACACCTACAAAATACCTTCACAGCAATTCCTAGCTTTGTGTTGGATTAAATAACAGGGTGCTATAGCCCAGTCAAGTTGACACATACGACTATGCATCACTGTGCCTATTTGGTACCCTGTGCATCAACAGAAACTTGCCTGAATCATTCAATTATATTTGCTAATAAAAAAAAAATGCTGCCTATGAGTACCTTGTTGATAATCTCCAGTGGGGTAAGTGGATGGATAGAAGAGAAGCATTGAGCTTCTCTTGTGTCTGTATACTTTTCCGAGGGGGGGGGGAAACTATGGTAGTATTTGTTCTTGTTTGTTGAATTATCTGAAAAATGCCCCGAATTCAATATTTTCTTGAAGGCAAACACTTGTTAAATTATTCATAATGCTACTTTCTGAGAATAATGAGATTACCTGCTGCTTACATAAGCCAGGAGACTGTAGCACCGAAATTTGAGAATTTATAATGTTTTATATGCATTTTCCTTGAATATTGTAGCTTTTACCTGGAAAGGGGAATAGGATCCACTCTGAAAGAAATTTATGGAGCATATTTTACGCTGATGGCTATTGAGATTTTAGAAAAGGTGATCAAAGAAACCCTGTTGACAGGTTGACCTCGAATAAGCATCAGAAGCAAATGAGGAGGAGATATATGCAGGTATATTTTCAAAACGCATTTCAGGCAAAACTTCTATGATAGGAGCATCTCTGGTGTGCTCTGGGAAATACAAGGAAGGAGTGTGGTTTAGAAGGGTATTAATGAGAGAACAATAGTAATAAATGAGGTCAGATCGGTAAAGGAAAGTTTGAATCGTATAGGTATGCTTGCTTCATTGTGGTTTATTAGATTATTTTTCAATATATTCTCTCTCTACCTCCGTGGGAGGATATACTTTCTTTCCCCAATAATGTTGCCTTGGCAATGTAACTGGAATTGCAGCCAATTAAATGTGCTGTTGAGATCTTCTTCAAAGAGGCCTGCTGCAAGGAGCATAATTGGACTGAAAGTCCCACTGCCATCCTGCTGATCGATCCATCACCATGTTCACCCAGAGGCTATCCTTCTACTGGGCTGTTCCTAGCCAGTGAACATTTCATGCTGAGCATTGCATGGGCACTATTTCCAACATATTTTTTGTGTAATGAAAGTCCCTTCTTATGGGACTCTAAGATTCTGCATGGCTTAAACTTTCTTCGAACGCCATTGAAATCTGAGGTTGTATTCACTTTCTTTTCCCTGTCCCTCTCTTTACACCCATGTGGGACATGCATTGCAGCTCTGCATTGGAAATTCTTACTGGCCCTAGCCTTGGTCAGTCACTGTCCTTCTCCTGCTGAATCTTTTGAACGTCTGATCCATTTCCATCATCTTGCTTTCAGAGACTCCAAACGGACGCACTTGACTTGGTTTCATATTGTTGCACTGTACTCCTTTCCTGGATTTTGGATTGTCATGTGGTATGCACTCGCTAATAAGAGGTGAATGAGTCAGAATGAAACCCAATCTGCAGCCATAACCAAATGCATGTGAGCTTAGATTATCACCATACAACCACCTCCAACCACCATGAAGCTATGAGCATGAAGTGTCAGAGTGTTAAGTTTTGAGATTTAGGATGGTTTGTTGCAAAGCACAATTGTGACAATAGAAGATGGGCAAAGAAAAAAAAATTGACATTTTCCTAAAGTAGATTGAAAACTATTGGAGAGTTTGAAACACAAGATGATGGGATTTGAATGATCCTGTTTTAACAGGTTTGATTATTATCATGTTGATAATAAATGGAAAGAGATAAAGGGCAAAAACAGAGAAATCCAATATTTGCCTTCTGAAATAATCTAGTCACGAGTTAAGAGTGGTTTTGACCAAGTTGGAGAGCAGGATAGGAACCAAGACATTTTTCAAAGGTAGGATAAATAGGACTTATTGATGAAAAGATGTGGAGTGTGCAATAAAAAGAAGAAAATGACAACATCAAGGGTTTTGACCTGAGCAATTGGAATGAGGGAGTAATCTTAACTGAAAAAAGAAACAATCTAAAATCAAGTTTTGCAAGATCCTGAACTTTTGCAATTATTGTGCAAGTTGCCATTATCTGTACCTCCCAATGCTTCAGCCCCCCTCTTTTACAGTTTTTCCTGGGCTTTGTCTTCACTGATAAATACAACACTTAAAGAATAGAGATCCTCAGTATACCATACACTGGTAACTATCCCATCAAATTTATAAAATTTAGAACCTTATTTTTTAAATGGTTCAGTGTTATTAAGGACTTACAAAAGGTATGCTATAAATCTTGTAGTTTTTCCCAATTAAAGTACAGGACACCTGCTCCTTTACTATAAAGACTCAACATGAATTTTTCTCGGAAAAAAACATCTCAGTTCTGGTCATCTTTAACTGTTTTTACTTAAGGACAGATCCTCTCCCATGCTCAAGCTCCTGGGTCTTCCAATTGTCTATTTTACCAAGTAAGTAGTTTCTGCAGACAAATCTGCCTTAATACATCTGTGTGTCTCTTTCTAATCCATTGAAGTATCTGCTCTTCTTTCTGCCACCTAATGTGTTCCATGAAGTAGAAAGAGAGGTCAAATCTACCAAATAGAGTCTGGCTGCTGCCCAGACAATAATCTGGGTTTTGTAAGTCCTGGGTATTGGAGCTCCCTCATCCTCTCACACACAAAAATCCCCAATTACTGTCTAAAGCCCACTGATGCCTATTGTTGGGGCAATGACCCTTCTGTTCTGCCATGCATTATGTATTTCAGGTCTGTGTGCCAAGACACTGGTGAATAACCAGCCATAAGTATGGACCTGGAGTCTAATATTATGGCAAAATTTATTGGAGCATCAGCTATTATGTTGGAAAAATGAGAAAGATATAGTCATAGAAATGATTGCTATGAGGATTATCATCTTCATGCAAAGAATAAACTCTTGTCTTATTATTACTCAGATTTACTCAGATTTCATTAGGATACATAGCCAATGCTACCAAGGTCATGTGAATAATATGTTCCACTTATCTTTGGGATACAAATGAATAGATCAATAAGAGAGATAGATAAAGATAACAAATTAAACAAATATAGGTAGAGACAATGGACACTACAAAATAAAAACCATATTCTCAAAAATATAAGATTTTATCAGATATAAATTAATACATGTATCTAAAGATGATTATATTTCTGCCACTTAATAATGCAAAAATGTGCGAACATCATGGCTGGTAGACAAAATCTACAGGAGAAAAAAATCCTAGGACCAATATAATAAAATGATAAATCTCACAAAATTAGAGGTCTGTTCATATTTAAGATTCATGACAAAGCAGAACCCAATATTGAAAGGAGTATTTAAATTTTTAAATGAATTGATATAATTCTCCTCATTAATAAAACATTAATAGAATTTACAATACATGAATTTCATTTAAATTTATCAACATGTATAAAAATCAAATTTATAGCCTAAGTAGGAATAGAACAAAAATTTTTTAGCATTTTAGTGATCATGTATGAAACTTTATAAAAAACTTAATACTTAATTTTGACACTGTAAAACTATTTAACTTTGTAAACAACTTAGCAATAATCTTAAAATAGAAAATGTATATATCATAAAAACTACATACAATATTAGTCATTGCTTCTACTTTTTTTTCGGGGGGGGGGGATGTACTGGGGATTAAACTCAGGGGCACTCGACCACTGAGTAACATCCCCAGCCCTATTTTATATTTTATTGTGGAAACACAGGGTCTCACTGAGTTGCTTAGCACCTCACTTTTGCTGAGGCTGGCTTTGAACTCCTGTCAGCCTCTCGAGCCACTGGGATAACAGTCCAGTCATTGCTTCTTAATATTCTCTGAAAGATAAACACAAGGTTAACAGGTTCATGTGATAAAACATAATGTATCTCAAGAAGAACAAACCCCAAACTACAATTCTAGGGGAAGAGAAGACTTAAATAAATTAATAAATTAAGTTCCAGTTCAATACAAATGTTTCTAGGTTATATTTGAAAGTCAGAACATTGCCATTTAAAATGACATAAAATTAAGAATCTAAGATTGATTACCTTATTTTGTTTTAAACTGATAAATTAATAGTGTCATACACAAATCTGAACACAGAAAAAATTAGATATTGCAAATGTGAAAGGTTTTTGAAAAATTTTTGAAACATAATATTCTAGAGCAAAGATCATGAAACTTTTCTCTAAAAAGCCAGCTAGTAAATATTGTAGTGTTACTAAAATAAGCCAAAAGACATCTCTATTACACATTCTTCTTTGCTATTTTTCAACCGTGTAATACTACATATGATAGTATTTTAATAACACTAATACATATTTTTTTTGCTGATTTAATACAGAGACACAATAATTCATCATGACATTGCCATCAAATGCATATCTGATTGTTTTATAGGTTTTGTTCTTTAAATATCCAGAGTTCAAAATGGGAGCTATATATTGGTCTTCACAGAACTTGTATTCAAAATTCATAAAAATTTCAAAGAAATAATCATTATCACATGGTGTCTTATGTATTCTTCAAAGCACATTTGGATTTAGAAATAAAGTTCCAAAACGTGCAATGTTAAGTATAGAATGTCAATCACTGCTAGTAACTTTACCTCTTTCAAAGTTCTCCATCACCTTTACTCTTCTACAACCCTTTTGCCTGCTCAAATTCAATAGCCTTGCCCTTCCTTATTGATCATTATAATCTGCTTTTGTGTCTCTTCTACAATGTTTTAATCAAAAAGAAACATAAGCAAACATCGATGGGGAGATAAATTTTGATTTTTACCCTGCAAGAAGAACTTACAACAAAATCTTGGGGTTTACATTTTCTAAAGGTGATAAATATTTTTGTGAATTTGTTTGTTTACTTGAATAAAGAAAAGATCCTGCAATATAAACATAAATAAAGAAAATAAAAGGATGGGAGATTTATTGTTCAAATTATATACTGTTGGTTATTAGTACATGCCACACCAAGAACAATTCATTTTCCCTATAGATAAAAACAGGTATACAGAATACCCCAATATTTTAAATCTATACATGGATTCACACTTTACCCCTAATTACAGCTTGTGAATTTGGCATTAGTAGAGCAAATCAGATGGTTGAGGAAACTGAGTTTCTAAGAAGTTAATTAATTTGTTTCAGGTCTCCCAGCCTCTCAGGTTTCCCTTTCTTCTCAACTCAGCATCAACAAAATGTCCCTAATGGAATTGGAATTGAGAAGATGGAGACATAACCCCATATGCTTTAGAGTACCACAAATGAGAGAACCAAGTGCAATTTAAGACTCTGTAAATGGGGTACTATTCAGCCATAAAGAAGAATGAAACTGTCATTGCAGGAAAATGGATGAAAGTGGAGGGCCTCATGTAAGCAAAATAAGTCAGACACAGAGACAAGTATTTCATGTTTCATCTTCTATGTGGAAATGTCAACAACAAAGGGTGACCTAGAGAAAGAAAAGTTGGCTATTAGAGAGTGGGAAGTAGGCTGGGGGTGAGAATATAGAGTGTGGGGGGCAGAGGGTAGAAGGGTAGATGGAAATGATCATGATCAATATTGAATAGAAGAAATAGAAACATAGCTAGAAATGAGAAAAGAAAGGACGAGGAGACTGGAACTTTAATCTTAACAGCCAAATAACAAGATAACATGTAACTCTCCTTGGAAATTTCCACACCAGAGGGCCTTCCCCAGGCTCTGCAGATTCACCCCTCTCCACCTACCATGTTCCTTCTTCATGATGTAGATCAAATGTCTGTAACCTTCCTTGAATTGCCAAGGTGAAAGTCAAGTTTCCTACAAATGAACACCCCTTAACACGTTTATCAAGTCCTAACTGAGCTAGGGTAAAAGATAAGAAGAAGGAGGAGGAGGAGGAGGAGGAGGAGAAGGAGGAAAAGGAGGAGGAGGAGGGGTGGGGTAAGGGATGCATGGGAAGGGGAAGGGGAGGGGAAAGGAAAGGGGAAAAAGAGACTATAACTTTAAACTAAATCCCTGTGCTTTCCTTTGTCCCTCTCACTCTCTGCCTCCTGACTGCCAAAAGCTGAACAGCTTTCCTCCACCACCCCTTTCTGCCATGATGGACTGCCTCACCTTAGATCTAGTGCAATGGAGTTGGCCTTCCCAAGAACCAAAATTTCTCATACCTTTTCTCTCCAGGGTAGTCCTCTTTCTGTTACTCCCAAATATCTGGAAAAACTACAATCACTCACAGTCTTAAAGTTACTGCAAATGCATCCGTTTATAAAAATGCTCTTTGCATTGCTAATTAGCCCACTAATACATGTATTTTTTTAAAATAAATTGAACAAAGGGATATTAAAAAAAAAAAAAAAACTCTATAATATAGTTACTTTTCCAATGTCATCTATTGATCATATAATGAAGAGGACGTCAACCTAAGGATCCAGAGAATTGCCAGATCGCCATAAACTATTTTGAGATCACCAGGCTGTTTTTGCCTCCACATACCTTCCCAAGCCCACCCCTCAGCAGGCTTTCTTTAAGGGAAGTGTCTGAGAACCTGGAAAGCATCTCTCACTCTCAAGACAGCCTGCATTCTCCCTTCACCGTGTCTTTGCTCTTCTAAATAAATCTCTGCCTGTTTCTCTGATTGATGCATACTTAAATTCATTTCTGTGATATTTGTCAAGAAGCCCACTCATCCTGAGTTAAAGTTTGCTTCTCCAGGAATTCCTTGACATCTTCCAGTGACAAATACATCATTTATTATGGAAATATCACATTGTATTCCATGAATTTATACAATTAATTTGGGTTAACAATTAAAATAAAAAGAATATAAAAACAGGAAGGTAATTGAACACATTTTCCACTATAGAATTCTCATATTAAGTTCATCAATAAATTTGTACTGTTGCTTAAGTACATATTTCTACTATATTCTAGAATAATGGTAGGCTTCTTGTTAGATAGTGAAGATATATAAATGCTATCTTTGACCTCAAGGAGTGTTTATGTGATCTGGTGAGAAAAGATTGATAAAAAGAGATAATTACTAATTCAGAGCATGATGAATTAATTTGGTAGGACATAAGTGTTATATCTTCAATTGGGATATTATACAAATTGACCTCTGGAAAAAATCTTCCCCATCACTTGTTCTCTGCTATATCAACAAGTATATCATTTGAGCTGCAGTAAAGTAAGCTAAATGTTTGACATTAAATAGCAGAAAAATTATTTTTGGAAAGAGTAAATAATAATATTGCTATTAAGTCACTTGTTTAGGAAATATTTAATACCTGTTAACTTCAGGTTTTTTTCTCATACCAATCAATTCTCTGTCTGCTCCAAACTGTGTATCCAATAACTGAATGCAATTCTAACACTGAATATCCAAAGTTAAATCAGATTGTACAGGTTAAGGGCTCAGTTCCATAGGATTGCACTCACTCAAATGCCAATGGAAAATAGGGTGTGAGCCTATCTACATTTCTGTAGAAATGATTTTAAGTTTACTCTCATAACACATCCTCTCAGGTCTGATTATTCTCTAGCACAATTCTCAGGACTTGGGAAAGCATTTAGTTTATTATAACTTGGTGATTTTTAAGTGCTAAACCTTGGGAACAGCCACTTGGAAGAGATGCATAGGACAAAATATGGAAAGGTTCAGAGCTTTCATGCCTTCTCCAGGTATACCACCCTCCAAGTACCTTGTTGTGCTTGCCAACCTGGAAACTATGAACATCATTGTTTAGGGTTCTTGTGGAAGTTTCATTACATAGCCATGTATGTGAGGTGTCCCGCCAAAGCTCCTGTGTAAATGCAAGAATAGTCAGAGGCAAAATGATTGGATCATGAGAGCTGTAACCTGATCAATCCACCCTAACTTGAAGGGAATGACTAGATGGTAACTATAGGCAGGTGAGGCATGGCTTGGCGAGGGAGGTGGATCATTGGGGGAGTGCCCTGGAAGAGTTCCTCTTCCCTGTATCCCTTTTCTCTCTCCCACTGCTTCCTGGATGCCATGAGATGAACAGCCCATCCACCATGATGTTTTGCTTCACCTTGGGCCCAGAGCAATGAGTTCATCCCACCATGGACTAAACTTCTGAACCCTGAGACAAAATAAACTTTTCTTCATTTAAGTTATTCTTGTTAGGCATTTCAGTCATAGTGATGCCAAACTGACTAATATCATGATTGATCAATCATTGGTCATTGGTGATTAAACTCAACTTCCAGGCCCTCCTTTCTCTTCTGAGGTCGAGCAGTGAGGCTGAAAAATTCCTCAAATCACACTGTTGGTTCCTCACAACCAGTCTCAGTTCTAAAATTGTATAGGGGTTCACCAAATGTCACCTCATTAGCTTAAGTTCAGATGTAATTGAAAAGGGTCTCCTTAGGAATACCATAAGGCAGCCCTTTCACTTAGGAAATTCAAAAGGTTTTAGGAGCTTTGTGCCAGGATCCAGGGACAAGGACCAATTATTTTTTATTATACCACATGACTGAACAAAATATCTTTATATCAACTCCTTATTGTAAAGTTATCAAACAATGTTTGAAAAAATAGCTCAAATTTAGAAGATAACATGTTTAATAGCTAGTTTAAAAAAAAGAAAGAAAAATCCAGGGCTCTTATGGGGGCACACAGATACATTCAAGTTTGAGTTTGAGGATGAGATTATAGGCTTCTATCTGATATTAGTCAATAACTGTCCAGGAAGATATATATTTTTCTGTGAATTTCAAAAGTGGAAAAAAAATCTTTTTATTAAGTTTTTGCCTCTGGGCAATTTTCCCTGAGTGGAAAATGAAAACAGAACTGGCAAATCAAGAAAATTTATGTGTTACAATCTGCATGGTATCCTGGATGAATCTCTGTACTTTACTTTTGGCTTCTATATGAAATTGAACACAGATATTTTTCATTTTTGAACACATTAAGTTTACTAAATTATAACTGAACTCTTTCTTTTTCCACAGGTGATCACTACCTAATTGATTCATGAACTTTCAACTAGGACATTGTTTGAAGTTTTCAGTAAGAGATTACAAGAAAAAGGAAAAAAAAAATCTAGGGTCATTAAATTTGTCTTTTTTATTGTTTTCTCATTATCATTTTTATGGATGTTTTTATCACATGTATCTCACATTTTAAAACAGATGGAGCTTCATAAAGACCTTAATACAGTTCTTGTTTTCAAACTTCATAAATCCTGAACTCCAATAACAATTATCTATTATTTCTAATATAACTTATGTCAATATTTGATCTTATATGTTATTCAAAACATCTATTAAAATTCCACGAGCCTTCTGAAAGTTACCTTTTTTTCACATATTTGGTGCATATGGGTTTGAACATGGTTTAATTTCTAGGAAATATAAGATTACATTTCTCCGCTGTGCATAGGAAGTAAGATAGAAGAAATAAAAATACAGGTAGCATGGAGACAGAAGGGCAAGGAAATATAATTTTCATCTAATGTTCTACATACTTTTTTAGGCCTGTCACTCTTTCTGTCATTTCTTCTCTCAGACCTATCACTTCCAAATTTCTGGTAAATCTATACATCTCAGAGTTATAAGTTCACCCACGTGTGAAAAGTATATTGTTCGCTGTGAGTCAACCCACGTGATAGGCAAATTATGCAAAGTCCCTATAATCTAAGGGACTTTCCAACATCATCTACTGATTATGGAACAAGGACTTAGACTCTTCACTTTTGCCTTAAATGTCTAATGGGTGGATAAAAGCAGGATTAGAGACTTGGCATGTCTACCTCCATTCTGCATCTGTCTCCTTTGCTCCAAGTCACATTGGATTTGAGGAAAAGCATCTGATCCAGTAAATATCTTGTGATGAGTGGATGCTACCTCTCGGCAACCTTGACAGCAACACTACCAATCCTGAGGTAATAATGAACAGGCCACATCCATCCAAGATCACGTGCTTTGACAGTATATAAAGCCTCCACCTTATAAACCTTTCAACCTTTGCCCTCATTCTCCTTTTTATAAAACTCCAGGATCATTGTCAGTCCCTCAAAGATAGGGTTGAGGACATGGGTCCCCTTGTCTTCCTGGTGTAGCTACACTGATCAAAGTTTCTTTCATGTTTCTCACCATTACTTTTTTCATTTGGTTTTGGGGGCAAGTAGCCAGATCTGCTTTATTGAATGACCAGAGTCAGGTCCCTGGCCCAGGACTCCAGTATTAGGTAGTGGAGACCATGACATCCTAAGGATCCTGAGAACAACCCCAGCCATTTCAGGTCACCACATTCGGGTCATTCTCACCTAACTTCCCTTGACCACCTCCCACCAAGTTTTCTTTTAAAGAAGAGCCTGAGGACCCCAAGCATAATTTTCACTCTTGAGATAGCCTGCATTCTCCCCTGAATGTGTCACAGGGAGACATGTCTCTGAAGAAGGGGCAGAGGGTAGACAGAACTCCACTGAGGACCAGCAGGTTTCTTAGCATATATTATAAAAAAAATCATCATGAGCTAAAGGCATATACTTAGGTTCATTTAGGAAAGTAGATACATATTGAAGAGAGAAAGGGAACCATCTCAAGAGAGACATCTTTGGGGGTAAAGCAAGGAATACACACTTAAGGGAGAATAAGGGACATCTTTGGAGTAAGATATGATTTCAGGGTCCCTGACTCTTCTTTTAAAGGAAACGTGGTGAGGAATAGGTATAGAAATGTATGTAGGAATGATATCAATTTGGTGATCTCAAGATGTTGGCCTGGTCATTCTCAGGATCCTCAGGCTGATGTGGTTTTCATTATCTCATCAATAGATGGTGCTGTCATGCCCGCTAAGTTATAGGTTCCTCAAGATACTGCATCTGCCTTTGCTCAGTGTATTTATTGGGGGTTTCTTAACTGAGCACAGGTAGATTTAGAGATTTCTCAGGAATTTGGAAGTAACAGACCTGAAAAAGAGACAGGATGAAGGGGTGGCAGGCCTTGAAAATTATGCAGAACTTCTACATTAAGATCTCATTTCCTTGTCCTTCCTTTATGTCTCCTTTCTACCTATGTGTCATTTCTTCTATCATATCTCAATTTCACCAATAAATTTTAAGGAAGGAATAATGGTAACTTCATAGAAACTCTTCTAAATAAGAGAATAAAGAGAAGGATCTTTAATGAGTTTTATGAAATCTGACTAACCCTAATAAAAAAAGAAACAAACAAACAAAAAAACTTCTTAACATTGCAACCAAGGAAAGTTGAATGAATTTCCACCCTGGAATATATGTATCATGATAAAAAAGTTATTATTATACCAAAGTCAAGTTACAATAAGAGAATAATATATAATAACAGGTTGGGTTGATTCTAGTATAGCACATATGGTTTAACACTTAAAAATAAGTCAAAATTCACCAAATTAACAGAGAACAACATCTCATCATTTGCAAAAATTATCTGGATAAAATTTAATATCCATTTATAATGTGAACTGTTAAAAAGAAAGAAGGCTACTTGGAATAGAAGAGATCTTTTTTAAGAGAACTTTTCTTAATGATGTAAGTACTTTGTATCAGACAAGGAAAGTCCAGAAAATACTTTGTGTCAGGTTGCCAATACAAAGCAAATATCATCATTAAGTTTGAGATGTTGAAAACTACTTTTCTTTTTTTTAGTTGAGAAAAGAGGAAGAGTGACAAGCTCCATGGTACATGCCTGTAGTCCCATCCACACAGGAGGCTGAGGCAGGAGGATGGCAAATGCCAGGCTAGCATGGGTAACTAAGAAAGATCCTGTGCCAAATAAATAAATATTAAAAGAACTGGTGATGTAGCTCCATGGTAAAGCACTCCTGTGTTCAGTTCCCTATACCAAAAAGGAAAATAAAAGAGGCAAAGCATACATTTTAACACTTTTAATCTATATTCTCTTAGAAAATATAACTGGTACATTAAGATAAGAAAAATAAACATCTAAGAACTGTAATAGAAGAAATAAAATGAATTATTTGTATAGCATATAATTGATTACATACAGAAAATTCATAAGAATCTACATACTTATTATTAGAAATAATCCATGAATTTAGCATGGTTTGTAAATTAAAGCTGAATAAAAATCCATCTTGAACTACATAAACCATAAATATTTGGAAAATAATTTAAAATGCTTTTGATAATTTTATTTAAATGTGCTACTCTTTAAGTTATGAATTCTAATTGGTGTTATCTAGTAATGTTAATAATTATGTCCCTGAGAAAGGAAAAGAAAAATCATATTGCTCATTCGGAAATGAGCAATATGGAAAGTCTTCATGCACCCTCAGGAAGGAGTGTGTCACTGCTTGAAGAACAATGACCTAGACAATCTACTGGGATGTCTTTTCAAAGTGACTAAGAATCTGGAATTTGCCTATAAGAAAGCACAACAATATAAAGGTAATAGGGGACGCGTAACTTTGGCAAGAAAATATTATAAAACTCAATTTTGAAAGATTAAGTTTCAGGCTACCCAATGTGAAATCTGCAACACAGCCTATTAATGGAGCTCAGCAAAAGGCCTTTGAGTGAACAGAGTCCCCATGGGGATACTGAGATGGAATCAGAATGAGGTCCTTTTAGACAAAAATAGCATCCTTGAACTAAAAAAAAAGGAACATTGGAATATATTGTAACAGGGCCCATTTAAAGCTAGAAATTTTCAAATAAGCCTCAACTTGGTTATTTTTTTTTTTTTCCTGAGTTTCAGCTATTGTCCTGGTACCTGTCCTTAAAGTTATTTTCTCCATCCCAGCTTCCTACTGGCAACCACCTCATGCTGAGAATGGAGCTGAAACTGCCCCCTAAGCCTTGGCCCCTGGAATCAAGAGGATGCAAAACAAACAAACAAACAAACAAACAAAACCCAGAGAAACACACTTGTAATGTATCTCATGAATCCACAGCCTGGCTAAATCTACATATGTATATTTATTACTTTTTGATTTCCATAAATGATCCCTCTTACACATAGTAACATTTCTGTGGGTTGGAGGGAAGGCAGTTTAGCTGTAGTTCCAGATTTGGCCAAACTGAGATTAAATTCATTTTCCCCCTTTTATATCATTTTTTCTTATTCCTGATGTGGGCAGGTGACTGCATCCAGGCAGTGGGAAACCCATATTCTGATCTCTGTCTTGGGCTTCAATTTAAGTGAGGCATTCAAGATCCAGGTGGGTCCAAGAAAAACTTGTTATACCATTTCTTCTCATCATCTTCAAATATCACTCTTTCTGAGTCAGTGTTTCTATAATAAAATCAATAATGTGGGCAATGATACAGGGGAAAAGACCTGTGTCTACCTTCCTCGTTGTTACAGGATAGGAGAAAAACCAGAGCTGGCAATAAAGTGGTAAAAACAGAATTTTATTCAAGACTATTGCATTAAGAGAAAAAATATCTCAATATAGGGTGGAACTCAGTTCTGAACAAAGAAGGGACTAGGTGGAATTTCTAGTGAAGGAGCAAGGTAGGGGTCAGTAGAAGGAAAATTGCTAAGAGAAACAAGAGGGGTAAAGGGATATTTGGACTAAAGTGACCTAGAAGATTCAGGGTGATCAGATGTCACCAGGAACATGGTAGAAGGTGAGGAACTTGATCAGATATCAAGTATGGGGGCTTCTGGATAAGTGCACTGAATCTGGACAAAATTGGGAATTCCTGATATTCGTATGCAAATTCAAAAGTTAAAATCTATTTGAAATTTCAGGGGAGCCTGAATAAAGTATGGTTGAGAAGGAATATTTGTCATTAGGATAGTAGAGTTGCTGGTATAATAAGGCTTTCGGGTTCTCAGGCCAGTCTTGCACCAGAGACTGTTGCAGGGTTACTGTTGAGGATCTGAGGTGTTTATAACCTTGACTCAGCACATGTGCTGAGTTGTTCCCCCTGCATTCACACACGCCTACTCAATGGGAAGATGAAGCACATATTAGTCATTTCAGCAGTGGTCATATTTTAGATAATTTACTAAATGCAGAGAAACAGATTATTTCATATAATGTTAATTTGTTCATTTATTTATTCAGTGTATGAATAGAACATGTGCTACAGGCCAAATCTTGTTTTAGGAGCCAGAGATACTCCAGCAATTAAAACAAGGCTCCTAAGATACTAAAGTTGTAATGATAGGCGTTAAAATAAATAGGTAGCATTTTTGGCATATTGGTTGATGATAATTACCTGTCCTGGTGTAAGCAGTCTCTGTAAACTACCGATGAGGGTACATGGCATCATTGACTGATGAAGTTCAATTGAAACTTATACAAATTCATCACTGAACTATTTTTAAAAAATCCAGGTATGCCACAACCTCGGCCACAGTTTATTTACTCATGCCAGCCATCAAAATCTAGTAACTAGAAACATCGGAGATTCCATAAGCAAAACAGATTCATTTTTAGAATGAATTTTATATAGCCTGTACTTAATAAATAAATTTAAAATCATGACGAAATACTTATGAGGAAGAATTTAATAAGGGTGCACATTAATGTGAGAACAAAGTGAGTCAAAATAGGAAGCTATAAAGAATGTAAGTCCCCACATGTATGAATTTTCCCTGGGACAGGATGGCAAATCGTTTTCAGTTTTTTGGGGCCAACCTGGATTGCTTGTCTCTGGTTGCCTGAAATGCTGTGCTTGAGGAGCCTAGCTCCAGGTGAAAAACCTGTGTGTGTCACTTTTCTAGGCCTGACCATGTAAGGCCTTACAGGAGAAAGCTGACTATGTCCTGTAGACCTGGTGCATAGTCAGTGGAAGGCAGACTCTGACAGGAGCTGCAGTCAAGAACTCAGGCCCTCTTGGCTATTCATGGTCTTCTATGCATCTTCATTCCTAGTTCTCTTCATTAGACGCCTTGGGCAGAGGTCTTCAGGTACCTCTGCTGAGATCTTCTTTTGGGATGGCATAAACTTCAAAGTCCCTTTTGCACACTCTGACTCAGTGTTCAGTACCCAGTAATTTCTACTCCTATCTTCTCACCTTTCCTTCCTCCCTGGTCTTGGGTCCATATACCGCAGAGTGTGTGCTTAGGGCTCCATCAACAGCTAAACAACCCCACTTGATCCTGCACCAAGGAGATAGCTGGCACTTTTCCCAGTTTCAGTTTATTCTTCCTTGCTTGTACTCTTCCTGTTAGTTATTATAATTAAGTACTCCAACAACCTGGTAGATTCAGAAGCTCAGAGATCCTGAGGATACTGAGAGAGGTGTGAGACCAAGACTCTCTGGAGCACTGAGTAATATCTTCTCCAAGGTTAGCACCTGTCTGAACCACGTCCTGAGTGGACCAGTCCCAGCATATTAGTCCATTCAGTTGTCTCGGGGGGCAGTATGGAAGTCAGCCGAGCCAATTCCCTCTTGTCTTGACTCTATCTTTGTACTTTAAGTCAGAATTGCTTGCATCTAGTCAGAGTTTTCATTCACAGTTCCTTAAAACTCAAGCCTGTCCAAAGTCATACTCTTCCCATACTGAATGTTTCAGAGAAAACATACTAAAATTGCCCAGTAAAAATAAAGGACAGGTGATGTATCAGGAATGAGAGAACGAGTACTGTGTGACACCAGATTAAAAAAAAAAGGCACATGTTTTGTCCATATTTATAAAAATGATTTCACCATGTTACCTGCTACAATCCTATACAAAATGAGTGATGGCTCTAAAATGCCTTTGGCTTTGGATTCAAAGGCCTTTTGATCCCTGTGGGTCAAACCTCTGTGCTCTCAGAAGTCAAAGCAACCATAGCAAGACTGACAGTTTTATGAATTTCCTAGACCTCAGGCTAATTCACAGATTAGAACTATGAGGGCAGTAAATATGTGAATAGTGAACCTTCTGTAATTGCTGCATAGGACTAGGAAGAACAGAATGTCTTCATTAAGGATAGACCATTGGTTTTGAAGTCAAGCACACCTATGCTAAATCCCTGGCTCCCTCCCTAGGTAGTAGTCTGACAGAAGCAAATTATTATTAGTTTCCTGTCCTCATTTCCATAACAAGAAAAATATCCATTGTAACTAATAGGGCTAATGTGGTGAGTAAATAATTTAATGCATTTAAAACTTCTAGCCCCTTAATTGGCACAGAGAGTTATAAGACAAGAATATGAAATTTTTTCCACCTCCTAGAATGATAAGTGTGGAAGGGCGGGGACTGGTCTATGGAAGAGAGAATAGAGAAAGCTGAGTTCATCCGGCTACTCTGGGTGGAAATGTATTGCCTTAAGATAGGATACTGTGTTGCAAATAGGAAATAATTTCTTCTTGTGCGAACTTTAAGGATCACTCCAATATGACTGGCAGTGTAAATGACACTCAGAGATGAAATGAAATTAGAAGCCTCAGATATCCCAGAAAGGAAGTCAAGACACATCAGGCAGAGGGCCATGTAAATGGAGCATCCAGGGAGGAGGTTCCACTAAGCAGGTAGAGAGAGTGAGAACCCTTTATTAGGGTCCAGTTGGAGTACACAGGCAACATTCATGAGGGGATTTCCCTGGTGCATTTGAATGCTAGTAGATCACAGTCAGAATGGATAAGAATGGGTATTTGTGGAAGGGATCAGTTGCCTGAGCAGGGTATTCACAGACTGTTTGGGGAGATTGTTGAGACATCAGAAAAATAAAGTTTGAGAAATTTACCATATGGTTATCGTTCTTAACCCCAAAACAAGAAATGCTATTTGGAATCAGGAGAGATTAAAACAAAAATGGAAAAGACATAGCCTATATGAAAAACAACAGCAGCAATGATTTCTTGCTGTCTTTTAAAAAAATTTCTCCTCCTGGTGTTGCATGGCTTCCATGCTCTCTACAGTCCTAATTTTATGCATTTCTCCTTGCATTTTAAGCAGGATGAGTTTCTCAGGTACACCAAAATATCTGTTCAGTTTAACCACTTAGGAGAAAAGTAACCAAACTATACAAGTGTATCATCCGCTTTTTCTCTCTGGGAATGAAATGCTTGACAAAAACAACTTAGAAAAAGAAAACACTATTTTGGTTGATGTTTCAGAAGTTTGGGTCCGTTGTGGTGGAGGAAAGCTGTTCAACTCATAGCAGTTGGGAATAAGGAGGAGGAGGAGGAGTGGGAGGGCAGGAAGAGGAGGAGTAGAAGGAGGAGGAAGAGGAGCAGGAGAAGGAGAAAAAGAAAGAGAGAGACAGAGAGAGAGAGAGAGAAGCGGGGGGGGGGGGGGGGCGGGGATCAAGGACAAGATAAAGTCTCCAATTGCATACTTGCAGTGACCAACTTCCTGTAGCTACATCTAACCAGCCTATAGGTATCATCCAGTAGTTCATTCAAATTATTAATCCATCAAATGGACTAATCCACTAACAAGTTTACAGTTCTCATAATTCAATCTTTTAACCAATGCACATTCTGTATTGCCTAACACATGAGCTATTGGGGGATTTTTCCATTACCAGACCACAACAGTAAGCAGTCAGTAAATCTGAATGATCAGCTTCAGCTCAATGGTTCAGCTTGGGTCAGATGCTCATGGCTGGACCTGAACATTTTAACTGAGAGGGTTGCATTTGTATAGCTGTACTTGTAACTTTGGTTGAGGTTGCAGAATGGGAGAGGATATGAAAATACTCTGCAAAATAAATATAGTGGAGGAAGGAAGACAAATAAACATCCTTACTAGAGAAAAATTAACAGTATTTAATTTGCTCAAAATCTAATAACGTACATGTTTTACCATGGTTTCCAACAAAGGACAATGAGTTGGCCATGCTTGTAAATACATTGAAATAAAACAAACAACAAAAATACCCAAAAAAACAAAGATAAAATTTCCTATATAGGTGCTATTAACTGGCTAAATGCAGTGAGAGGCACTATTTTGAAGCCATGTGCACATTAAAGTAATTGAGAAAATGCTAATTATACATTTAAAGAAAGGGTAGTTTGTCACAGAAGCAAATCCTCCATGCAATTCACTTCTTGATGATGTAACTGAGAAATAACACCAAGAAATCAAGACCCTGGATATTATCATAATTATCTTCAGAGGAGTCCATGAATTTTGCAGAAAAATAAATATAGTTCTACGTAAGTGTCCACTATCTTGTTATTATATATACATATGTATATATAAAATACATAAATATATTTACACATACACTTATATAATAGCAAGTAAATTATATTTTTACATCCTTTTTTTTTAGACCCAAAGAATATCTTTTTATGTGCATAACATGAGCAAATTATAAAGCATTCAATTTAATTTCTATTTAAACCTGTATAGGTATAAGGGTGAAGTTCAGTTGTAGGGCACTTGTTATGTAAGCATCGGGATATTGGTTTGATCTCAAACATTCACCCTCAGAAAAGGAAACCTTTATTTTATTGTATATATGTGTTACATATACATATAATACATAATAGATGTGTGAATATAATATAATCACATAATTAATAGCTTTTTCAATTTCTAAAAAATAGGATTATAGTACACAATTCAAATGGCTCTTTGAGGACAGTATCCTGAATACAAGGCAGTGCTGAGAAACTCTTTTTCTCTATACTCTAAGATATTTAGACATAAAGATCATATTATTTTATCATTAGTTAACTGAACATTTTAAATTTAAGTGTATTCTTATATTTTTATTAGGCTTGTTAGTGATCTTTTTTTAATTTTAGTAGGTTTTCCAAAGAACTTTTTAATATTTATAATTCTACTCAATATTCATTTTCTAACTCATTATATTCTGGCTTTATTATTTTTGATCCCTTTCTTCTGGTTTTATCATAAAATTATTTGTTTTTATTTTGTAAAAGTTTTACATCAAATTCCTAATCCACATAATTTTATTTTTCATGTTTAATCATCTGTCATTTATAGACATGGGTGACCACTGAAGCAAACTTGGGCTACCCACCTAACATTTTGGTATACAGTGTTTTTATCTCTTTTTTTCCAAATATATTGAAATTTATATTTCTAGTCTCTTTCCAAACCAATCTTTATTTATAACTGTTCAAAATATTGCAGCATTCAAGTTTTATTTAAGGTATCATTTTTATTTTTAACTTTATTATATTTTGATCATTGAATATAGCCCTACCATGTCTGCTTAATAATATTGACAGAGATATTCCTTATGTTCTAATATAAAATTAGTGTTGTTATATTATCTACTGAACAACATAAGATTATAAAAAGCTAGACTCAAGAACAATGTAGTAACTTGAGTAATGTTCTTCTTACCTGAAAAGGTCAAAGTTTTTCACAATTGAGAAAGAAAAAAATAATTCCTGTTGGTAATCAGACAGTAGCAGACATTCAAGGCCATAAGCAAAGCTTGCATAAAACAAAGTTCCTCTCCAGGCCACACAAGAACCACAAAATTGCTTCGTGAATGTACTTGGTTCAGAGCTGCTCAAACTCTCCTTCCTGTTTTTGACCACTGGGATGAACAGTGGCTCTTTCTGTCCATTCTCCTTGCCACCGAAACGTAATAAACCCAACCGTGTTTGACTACAAGTGTGTCCCTGCTGCTCTTCATCTAATAGCTTTACATTCCTCATACCAATTTCACAAAAGAATGCAAATTACATATACTAATTACTGTAATATATAGCAAAATGAGAAAATGCACATATGTATTAAGCATAATGAAGGTAGCCAATAGCGTCCTCCCATTTTAGAAATAGTGTTCTATAAATTCCTGGTGAAATAAAACCAAAGGAAGACAATGAGGACAGGTTAGTAATTTTCCTTATTGTTTTTTTTATTTCTTTTTGATATTATAAGAACCTCATACAATGTGAACAGTGGTGCTTCAGCATTGGTCTCTGGACAGCTTCCTTGAGTTCCATGTAGTGTTGAATAGATCTAGGACTCAGTTCAGTTCAGTTGCGTCATTTACCATGTGACCTTGTGACTTCATTTCAATTTCCTCAACATAAAGGGATACTATGTGCCTCTTAAGTGAGTCTTGAGATCAAGACAGCTAACTGTTGAATAAAACTGAAATTTTTAACTTTGTATGCAATGTACCTATTATCATTAATTCCACTACTCTTACTAAATTATATAGCTAGATGAACTAAGATCCAAGAGAAGATGAGAGATTTTTTCATTTGTTACTTACCCCCGCAGTGTGACTTTGGAAAGAGACATTTTCTTATCCCTGAAAGGAGGAACCTAGTTGTGCCTAACCCTTAAGAATGCATGAAGGATTAAATAACTGATGTCTCATGTACTGTGTAGGAACCATCTGGCCACATAACAAGTATTCAAATAACTGTTATCTTTGGAGGGGTTTTTTGCCCCATAATCTAATTCCAAGTCTGGTTCTCTTCTGCAAACCTCTTACTTTAGTTTGGAAATGAATGAAAATAGATAACTTTTAAACTTGTTTTTTAAATTATGAATTGTGCTATGCTGGTGAACAGTGAACGATACATAATATTTGAGGCGGCCTTTTCACGGTTACCACAACATGTGGACTCTACACTACACATATATTTTCTTCATTTATTGCATATTTCATTTGCAAGTTTTAATTTTTTATCCTTAAGTAAAATACCACAGTGAGGACAAAGCACTCTAAAGACAGTTTCATCCTCCTCAGAACCTTTAGACAGTTTCTGGTTTAGTTGGTTCTGAGTGTCACTTCTGCTCTGTGCACACCTACCCACCTCTTAGCAGGACTTAGCAAATCTCCTAACAGTGGTTTTAAGACTAAAGCTAACAGAAGGGAAGTCAAATTGTAGTAATGTCATTATTAGTAAAGGAAAAACAACTTTTTGCTGTGGCAGGTGAGTTTTGAGCCACATAACTGTGTGTAAGTCACATTATTGGTATGTTTTTTTCTTATTATAATCCTTTAAACATTCAATGAGTTCTTGTTCTCCAAATGTAAATTCTTCTTCTTAAAAAAAATCCTATAATTACAGATAATTTAGGGTCCCAAATTTTCTCTCCCACATGTCACTTGTCATCTAGATCTTAAGTATAACCCAAATAAATGTCATTCTGTCTGGGCCCCACTGAACAAGCAGGAAAGCATCTGGGATATAAGACACACTACAGAGGAACATACTGTGTTCCCACATATTTGGCAAAGGAACCCCTTTCACCTGCTTGAGAGAATAACTGTGGCTCCAATTGCCCTATGAGTTATAGGTGTTTTAGATACTTTTCCTTGGCAATATAAGATGACAGTCTTTACATGGAAACAAGAATGACAAGCCAGGCAGCAGTTGTTAAGATGTGATTGGAAAATCATGTAATAAACAGGATTCAATCTATTTCAGCCAACTTCCTTGACAATGTATAATTAATCCACGAAGAAACCCTAGTATTATCTTGGGGACTGTGGGAGTACCAAGCTTGACATACCTGAAGAAAATTCCTCTATGATAGTCTTACTTGGACCTTCATTTTCAAAAGGACTCAGTGGCCTTTAAGGCCACCCTGACTAAGGGCTCATGCATAGGCTATTTTCAAAAATCTCCCTCTAACATATGCATTTACTTCCAGGCATTTCCCAGACTCTGTTCCAAACATCCTGACCCATGTGTGAATCTCTTTCTTGTTCTATGCCTGCTCTCTCATTCTTGATGAGTGGAGCCTTGCAGAGCCCTCTGACCAGTTTAAGGGTTAGATGTAGTCTCCAGTCCTTCTTCACAATACGTCCCATTTCTCTCCTTAATCTCTTCCCTAAAAGCCACCACAAAGGGTATGGCACCAAACAGAAGGATCCCCTCCTTTTCACTCTGATAATATGTTGAGACCTCTAGCATTTCACACTCTTCATTGATCTATGTTAGGTTTTTTTTTTTTTTATTAGTTGTCCAAAACATTACAAAGCTCTTGACATATCATATTTCATACATTTGATTCAAGCAGATTATGAACTCCCATTTTTACCCCGTATACATATTGCAGATTCACATCGGTTACAAATCCACTTTTTTACATACTGCCACACTAGTGTCTGTTGTATTCTGCTGCCCTTCCTATCCTCTACTATCCCCCCTCCCCTCCCCTCTCCTCCCCTCCCATCTTCTCTCTCTACCCCATCTACTGTAATTCATTTCTCTCTCTTGTTTTTTCCCCTTTCCCCTCACTTCCTCTTATATGTAATTTTGTATAACAATGAGGGTCTCCTTCCTTTACCATGCAATTTCCCTTCTCTCTCTCTTTCCCTCCCCCGTCTTGTCCCTGTTTAATGGTGATCTTCTTCTCATGCTCTTCCTCCCTATTCTGTTCTTAGTTGCTCCCCTTATATCAAAGATGACATTTGGCATTTGTTTTTTAGGGATTGGCTAGCTTCACTTAGCATAATCTGCTCTAGTGCCACCCATTTCCCTGCAAATTCCATGACTTTGTCATTTTTTAGTGCAGAGTAATACTCATTGTGTATAAATGCCACATTTTTTTTTTTTTATCCATTCTTCTATTGAAGGGCATCTAGGTTGGTTCTACAGTCTAGCTTTTGTGAATTGTGCTGCTATGAACATCGATGTAGCAGTATCCCTATAGTACGCTCTTTTAAGGTCTTCAGGGAATAGTCCAAGAAGGGCAATAGCTGGGTCAAATGGTGGTTCCATTCCCAGCTTTCCCAGGAATCTCCATACTGCTTTCCAAATTGGCCGCATCAATTTGCAGCCCCACCAGCAATGTACAGGTGTACTCTTTTCCTCACATCCTCGCCAGCACTTGTTGTTTGACTTCATAATGGCTGCCAATCTTACTGGAGTGAGATGGTATCTTAGGGTGGTTTTGATTTGCATTTCTCTGACTGCTAGAGATGGTGAGCATTTTTTCATGTACTTGTTGATTGATTGTATGTCCTCCTCTGAGAAGTGTCTGTTCAGGTCTTTGGCCCATTTGTTGATTGGGTTATTTGTTATCTTATTGTTTAATTTTTTGAGTTCTTTGTATATTTTGGATATTAGGGCTCTATCTGAAGTGTGAGGAGTAAAGATTTGTTCCCAGGATGTAGGCTCCCTATTTACCTCTCTTATTGTTTCTCTTGCTGAGAAAAAACTTTTTAGTTTAAGTAAGTCCCATTTGTTGATTCTTGTTGTTAACTCTTGTGCTATGTTAGGTTTTCATTCCTGGGCAAAGAAATCTTTTGGTTACCCAAAATTCAGATAAACAATACATATGGTTGTCAGATAAAATTAGGATGCCCTGTTAAATGTGAATTTCAGGTACAAAAAATGAATTAAAAATTTCTCCACTGTTTAACTATATTAATAAATAGTTACCTGAATTTCAAAACCTTATTTTTTATTTGCTGCATCTGGAAGACCTACAACATATTCCCCTCTTGGTAGCTACTGAAATTACTACTAGCTACTACACTCTCAAATTGCCTATGAGATCTGGAGACTGAAGAAATGTGAGTCTCTCAATTCTACACAGCAAGTCATTGTGACTTCCAGAGGTTGTGTCCTTGTCCATGGGCTACAGAACGTTCCTGAAAGGGATTTTCAGAGGCCTTTCCAGCTTTTCAGGGAAAAGAAACAGGTTGTGTGTTTGAGAGCTGCCTAAATACATCACCTCCATTGCTCAGATCCTATTTATCCTATCTAAATAAGAATAGTAAAATAAGGCTGCTATATTCTAAATGTCCCTATACCTTCAAAATTCATATATAGAAATCCTAACCTCCTAAGTGATTGTATTACAATGTGAGGCCTTTGTGAGGTAAACAGGTCATCAGGGGAGACACCCCACAATGAATGGGATTAATGCCATTATTAGAGAAACCCAGGGGAGCTCTTGTGTCCATTCCAGTATGTGAGGACAGAGCAAGAAGGCAGCATGTATGAACCCACAGGTTGGCCTTCACCAGACACTGAATCTGACTACCTCTTCCTCATGGACTTCCAGTCCCAGAACTATGAGGAGTAAATTTTAATGTCTATAGGTGGTTTAGTTAGTATTTCATTGCTGTGACCCAAATACCTGACAAGAACAACTTAAATGAGGAAAAGTTTATTTGGGGCTCTGATTTCAGAGGTTCAGTTCATGGTTGGCTGATGTCATTGCTCTGGGTCTGAGAAGAGGCATCATGGTGAAGAAACAGAAATGAGGAATAAGAAATAATCTCCAAGGTTATGCCCACAGTTACCTACTTCCTCTAGCCGTGTCCCATCTGCCTACAGTTACCAACCAATACAGTGATCCCTTCAAATTATTAACCCATCAGTACACTGATGTATTCTCATAATCTAATCATTACACCTGTGAACATTCCTGCATTGCCTCACATGAGCTTTTTTGGGAGATACTTCAAGTCCAAACCATAATAAGAAGTCATTTTATCTATGGTAATTTTGTTGTAGTAGCCCTAACAGACTTAGAAACTCTCCAGTGTTCTCCTTGGTAAGACATCTCGGAATGTGTTTTGTGCTAGCAACTGAGTCGGTTCTGAACTCCTAGGACAGGGCAGGGATCACACTGAGTACGTTCGGACTCACTAGTCAGCAGCCTCAGTTCAGGACATCTACAAAACAGACACGTTCTTCACTCTGTGTTCACCTTTCCTTCCTTCACAAAGGGTTTTTTGCTTTACTTTCATGTCCTGGAACAAACATGCTGCCTTATTAGCTTCTGTATTTCTATGCAGTGGGAAGAGAGCCTCACACACATTTACTACTTTGCTGTTCCTTACCTTTATTTTTAAACCTGCTTAAAGGCTTTCTTCAGCAGAATTTCTCTGCCTCATTAATGTATCCTCTTTGCTGTTTGTCTTCCTTTTCCTCCTCTTATTTCTTCTTTTACTTTCTCCTCCACTTCTTTCCTCTTCACCTCAACATTCTTCCAAACACAAGGTATAGCAGGAAATATATAGACTTTGCCATCAAATAGATATGAGAGTAAATCTCAGCTAAATCTCCTGCTATACAAGACCTTGGGAATATTGCCTGCTCTGTGTCTTCTCATCTGGAAATGAAGAAAATGAAGCACATGACTCTGACATTGCTGGGAAGATTAAACGAGGTAATGCATGTAGAATTCCTGGATGCAGTAATTGCTTAATAAATACAGCTGCCTCTCCTTTCCTTTTGACCAGCAATTCATGGTACAAATGTTATAAGTACATAAAAGTGTTTCCTACACTCAGCTGTGAATATAGCTAATTAATTTCTAGGCCTGCTTTGTCTTTGAACATACAATATAGAATATTACCTGGAATCACTACTTTCCAATTCCAAAATCATGTCAAATTATAGTTTTTTGACCTACCAACATTGTCTCCCAGTTCATTTAGTTACTACTACAGCCCAATCTTGCATAGTATGTTAAATCCATTAATTCCCTTAAGTTCTCCCATTCCTTTTAAGCTTGTTGTCTAAAAGTTCTATCTTCTCTATGACTTCAGCTGTATCTCTACTGGATTAACTTTACCCTTTCAGACTTTACCTGGTACCTCAAAAATCCAGAAATGCAAAATGCACTACTTGCCTTTGTATACTAACCTGCCTAATAAGACGTCTGAAATGGAAGTAGTGCATGAGAACATATTAAATGCATGAATGTGTATATGATTATGTTCCCTACCTCTACTTAGAATCTTCCATCAATCTAAGTATATAAATAAGTTTTTAACATGGCCTTAAAGACCCTGTATCATTGGGACCCTGGATCTCCCAACATCACCTTGTACTAATCACTCATTCAGTCAATTGGTCAAGAAATATTTGTTAAGCACTTACTGTATGTCAGGAATATTCCAGAATTGCATGTGGAAACATGTGAAGCATAGAAATCCATTATTCTTTATAGATCTTAATTCAAGTAAATGTACCTTTACAGGAAGTGAAAATACAACTAAATAATAATGTAATATGTTAATGGTGTGATAAATGGTGTGATATGTTCTGTAAAAGAATAAATATGAAAGGAGGAATTTACAGTTATATCCTTCTGCAGAGTTGAGGCACCTGGTCACTTTTCTACATCCTCCTTTCTTGGGAGACCCAGGTAAATGTCATTTTCTGTGCTGAAAATGTTTTCTGCAATGCAGTTCCCAAATTTTCTCTACTTATTTTTCATTATTTCACCTCAGTTTTAACTTTCTAACTTCCTCAGGTGAACTTTCACTTTCCTTCCACCTTGCTATGCCTCCCCCCACCCTTCCATGATGCCATAAAAACAAATCATTCCCAATGTTCTCTGTCTTCCCTGGTCATAATCCTTTCTTTCTGAGGCCTTTTCTCATTTTGGAATGATCCATTTATTGAGAGATTAATTATTTAATAAAGGTCCTTATACTCGAATGTAAGCTTCACAAGAACAGAGACATTGTATTTTGTTTTTTTTTGTTTTTTTTTGTCCCACCTCCAATGGTATATGATAGCTTCTCACAAATGTTTATGAATGAGGAAGGAGGAGCCCAGAACACCATGCAGTAATCAAAGCATCCACATGCAAAGAGCCATACAAACATTAATAATGAGACAGAAAAACAGGGGCAATAAACTGAGGAACTAAATTCAACTTTATTTATCTCATGGCTGCTTAGGGTCAAAACTGTTTTGAAAATTTCTGAAGATATTACAGTGCTTTTCTGTATAGACTTTTTGAACTCCCTGAGCTATAACCAGTAGGGGATTCCACTACTTATTCTGTTAAGCTAAAAAAAAAAAAAAAAAAATGAGTTTATGCAAATACAGAACAGATCTTGTCCTGGAAAACAAAACTTTTCTGTGAAAATGAAATTTTCCTACACATGTTAATCAAGTCCCTGACTATTATGATTTGGATCTGAAATGTCTCCCGAGAAGCTCATATGTGGAAAGCATGGTGTCCAACACAGGTCATTCCAGAGATGGGACTATTGGAAAATGATTAGATTGTGAGGGTTATATCCTCCTCAGTGAGTGAATCCATTGATGGATTAATAATTAGAATGTACTATTGTACTATTGGGTGTTAATTGCAGGCAGTTGAGACACGACTGGAAGAAGTAGGTCACTAGGATGTGGCCGTAAGGTACTATATTTTTCACTGGCCCCTTTCTCTCTCTCTCTCTCTCTCTCTCTCTCTCTCTCTCTCTCTCTCTCTCTCTCTCTCTCTGCTTTCTGGTTGCCATAAACTAGGCAGCATTCCTTTACCACATCCTTCTGCCTCACCCCAGGTCCAGAGCAATGGAGTCAGCCAACCATGGACCGCGATTTCTAGGACCATGAGCCCAAATAAACTTTTGCTTTTCTAGGTTGTTCTCATCAGTTATTTTGGTCACACAGATGAAGATGAAAAGCTAACACACCCATTTTTTCACATTATATCAAAATGCTTAAAAAGAAGTGTAAACTTGCCTTCTGGAATTCTTGGCTAATGATGAAGTTTAGCTTTGCTTACTGAGAATGTAAAAATTCTCCTGGCTTTTTCCACCCAGGCCTGTGTCCTCTGTGTACTACTGTGTACTTCAATTGCAGCTCCCACATCCTAGGTCCAGAATAAACTGTTTGATGTAAAGACATGGAGAACTTGAGTGTTCCTGGCAGATTTGTGATTCAGGTGGTAGAGGAAATGGCCACCTTTTCCAGGTTGGACAGCAGCTGCCCAAGATGCCGAATTGCCCTAACACCATCTGCTTGGCTGACCCACTAATCTACCAGCCTGTTTTTGTGAACACCAGAATTGTTTCCCATTGGAGATTTCTTGAAACATCTCCTACATCCATTAAAGACTAAAGAACAGATGGTGATTTCTTGAGACAGTGAAGGATTTAACTGATTCATTACTCATGTAGGAAACAGTGATAACAACCAATTGGGCTTTATATGCCTTGGCTTACTTTTCTTTGAGGTTGTCAATTCCCAGGATGTTTGGAAATTTCCATTTTAGAAATGGAAATATGCTTCTATGCTTCAGATGATGGAGATTTGTAAAGATGCCACATAAAGTCAGCAAGCACAGGAATCTGTCTCAATAATGCCAGGGTCAAGTTTTAGACCAATGAAAATGGTGTCTGACATCATTCAGATGACAGAACAGCTTCAGGGACACTCAGGAAAACTATTGAAACTTGACAGTGAATGTCAAACATAGCATTATCTCTAGCACACAGAAATAACTCAGGAAACAATAGTTGGCATTACACTACTAGCAACGAAATTTGAGGAATTTAACAGCAGCTGTTTACTTAAGTTATTTTGACATAGTATTAGAAAGATGTGCTTATACTTGTCTAATAATCTTTACTATACTCGTTACTTTTCCCTGACGCTGTCTTTCTATTTTTATTGGTTTTTGTTCCGTATCTCTCTACCAATCCTTCCTTTCATACATCATCAAACTCTTCAAGAGGTAGAAATTGGTGAAGCAAGTTTTTCACAATCCATTTTTAGAACATACACACTGGGCCAACCTACTCTTTAATTTGCCCCTTAAAACTAACCTATAACTATTTCTCTTTGACTCTCATGTAGACTCCTGATATAATGCACACTAGTGAGGTTAGTGGGTTTGCAGAACAGAAAGCACAAAGAACTGTATATAAGATCACCCTGAGGTACTCTGTTTAGGAGACTAGGAGTATAGGATACATTGAGCTTCATGGAGTATTTAATATACTAGTAAGTCATTTTTCTTTTTCACTGCATCTAGTAATAACCTACTTTTTATTTCTGGTTCAAATCTTTAAAAATCTGTCAATGAACACACAAAAAAATCTTGCTCAGGAAGTAGTTTTGAATGATGACTTCTTCAGAGCTTAGGGAGCTGTTTGGAAAATTTGTAGTAGTTCACAAAGAATCTTCCATTATACACACCTCTAGGTCCTTGGGGCCTAGCTGAACCTTGCCAGCTCATTTTGGAAGCAATCTCCTGACTAAGTAAATTCTCCCTGACTCCTGGAAAGTAACACAAAGTAAGGGAAAGATGAGAAGGTATATCGACCTTAGTTTAAATCAGTGTTCTGTCAGCAACTAACTAACATATTACTTGGCCTCTCTGAGGTGCAGTTAACTTGCCTAAAAAAAATAAAAAAAAAAAAAAAAAGAAGGTGGGCATATAGTTCATGTAAGATGATATACACAAAACATCTAGCACAGAACTTGGAGCAAGGCATATTAGTTTTTTTTCCCTGGGTGGCCTATTCTGAACTCACTTAACACCTCTTGCATGCAACGTTCCTCTGATAGTTAACTCTTTTAATTTTTGTATGTACCTGGTTCAAATTCTGTGCTTTACATATAGATGCTGATACTGCAGCTTTTGCTGCTAGAATGTCAGCACACTATGCTGCAAAGGAGCAAACTCTGAGGGACTCAGGTGATGCATTCGTGGAACTCTGGTGGGCTAGCCCCTGGACCATGCATTATGCATAATATCATGATGTATACATGTATGTATACATGCATACACATACATAAATATACACACATGATTATACAGGAACGTACACATATACACATTTATATATCCCCTATTATATAAAATAAATTGCTATATGGTGATATAAATGTACATAAATTGAATATATGAGTGGTAATCATAAAACAATATCCACTATTCC
Organism: Callospermophilus lateralis; assembly: GCF_048772815.1. NCBI lineage: Eukaryota > Metazoa > Chordata > Mammalia > Rodentia > Sciuridae > Callospermophilus > Callospermophilus lateralis. The sequence continues at coordinate 53,705,471 of NC_135319.1, read as the reverse complement.
ATGATTTTATATAATTTCATGAGACAATTCCTATAATAAATCTCCACATATATAGATATATATATTTATTGATTATATATATATATGCATATGTATTTTTTGTCTTTATCATCTATCTTTACCTGTCTGTCTATGTGTACACACATATAAAGAGAATTATTAGGGGATATAATCACAGGTTTATGGAGACCAAGAAGTCCCATGATTTTCCTGCCTGCAATCTGAAGAACTAGGAAACCTAATGGTCTAATTTAGACTGAGTGTGAAGGCCTGAAAAGGAAGGGGGTATGCTGATAAGGTAAATCCAGAATTGAATTTGGAGGCCGAAGAACCAGGAGCACTAATGTCTGAAGATAGGAAAAGATTTCTGACATAGCTCAGAGAGCAAGTGAGTTTGCTCTTTCTCCATGCTATTTTATATTTTCAGGCCTTAAGGGATTGAACGACACCCATTCACCTTGAGATGGCATGTATGTTTTACTGAATCTTCTGATTCAAGTGCCAGCTTCTTTGGGGAATATTTTTATAGGCACAGAAACACTGTCTTACCAGCTATCTGGGCACCACTTAGCCTAGTCAAGATGACACATAAAATTAAACATCACACTCCATTGTTGATGCAGTGACACCCAGCATAAAAGTCTCAGTGTGAAAGGTCATGACATTGGTGACGAGTCACTTTGTATATACCTGCTTGGAGCCCCTGATTCCACCATGACATATTCACCAGATATAGACCTTAATGATTTGAAGCCTTATATTCCACTTCTGAGGTTTCCCTCTTACAATACAGAATACTCTTTCTCACCAAAAGGATTCAAGAGAAATTGCAAACAGAAATCTTTTATGATCAATACTGATACCATCAGTGTCTAAGTAGTGTGAATTTAGAGATAAAAAATTCATATACATTTCCAAATATAGTTCCTGATATCAAGACACTGTTATTTACACAGAAACAGACTCTTTGAACTCTATGTGGATGTCAACACCTAATAGATATGGTTTATACACCTAATAGATATGGTTTATACACTAGGTTTTACCTGTGTACTTAGAGAATCAAAGTAATATAAAAATTTCGATGATTTGGTTTCTAAATTTCTTATTAAAATATATGTTTCTTTAAAAATAAAAGTATTCTTCATATGTCTTGGATTTTTTTCAATTATATGGTCATGAATCTTATTAGGTTCTTGATAAATATGTGTTTAAGGAGTTGGTCATTTTATTAATCTGTGGATATTCTTGGTGTTAAGGACCTCCCTAGAATATTATTCCTATACAATATCACCTTCTTTGATTACAAGGTATTTTGGTCACTCCTTCCTGGGCCATCTACCCTTTATGTTCATAAGATTTTAAAGTAGTTATTCTTTCCTCAATTTTAGATCTTCTACGCATACCTTCTCTCTGAACTCAAAATGGCAATGCTTGCTTCTGAATCTCAGAATAATAAGACCAGTCTAAATAAAGCAGGCAGAAGGAAATAATACACTTTAAATACAGAATATCATAAAGGTAAAGCAAAGTAAAAGCTATTGAAAATATAATTATTATTCCTATGCACACCTGAGTAAAATTGATTTATGGCAGTCATTTAAAAACAACAACAGAAACAGAAATGCAAATGCCATAAGGAAGAATGAGTAAGCAGACAGAATATAAATGAAGAAGTAACATTTCCCAATTCCTTGCTAAAGAACACTAAAATCCCAAATGGGATGAAGATAGAACAAAATAAAAATACCCAAAACCAATGTCTTTTGATACCAAGATACTAAATCCTAAATCATATTATATCATCATCTTATGTAAAGAATAACAGTAAAAAGCTTATTCAACAAATGAACATAGGGTTTGACATGGGCTATTCCATTAATATAATTAATCACAGTTATGGGTTAAAAAAGTTAAAGCCAATTATATTACCCTCATAATGAGATAAACATTATATTAAAAAATAAATCACAGCTGGGTTTGGTGATATTCACCTGTAATCCCAGCCACTTAGCATACTCAGTCAAGAGGATCGCAAGTTTGAGGCTGGCCTCAATAACACAAAGAGGATCCCCTGTCTCAAAATAAAAATTAAAAAGGGCTGGAGATGTAGCTTGACGGTGAAGCACCCTGAGTTCAAATCCTGGTACAAAAATAGACAAATGAATGAATGAATGAATAAACAAATAAATCACTCCTAAAGATATTAAGATCATTGACTATACACAAACTTTAAATATTCATGATATCCTTGTTTGATTGCTGGTATCAATTTGCTACATGTACTTTTAGATAATATTCTGTGCAATAGTACATTTATCTGCATACATATATTTATTTATAGCAATATATAGTCAATTATATTCTGCATGATTTAGTTTTTCCTGTTTAAAAAATTTAAACACTCTGGGGCTGGAGATGTAACTTAGAGTGTTTGCCTAGCTTGCTCAAGGCCTTGGGTTCAATCCTGAGTCCCCCCCACACACACACCCCAAAAGAAAAGAAAAAAAGAAAACCATCCTCCATATACAGCAAAATATAGTTTTAAAAAAATAATGTGTATTTATTACCTCTCAGAAGTCAACAGCTTCAATGTCTCTAAAGCAGACAGCTACTGAATTGATGGAGCTTTCTTGCATATGCAGGAAACTAGAATACGGCTAACATATGCATTTTTGACAAAAAATATTTTCAATAAAGGCACTTAAGAAGCAGAAAATGGAGGGAAAAAAATCTCTCTGTATCCTCTATCTTTTCTGCCCAAGGGGATGATAATAACTCTTTTTTAGTGGAAACAAGGCTTACCTACCCAAAGACAGTACCAGAAGAATCTACAAAGAAACTTTATTCCATCAGTTTTCCCCATGTATTTACCTTCCCATAGTTTCCTGCCTTTGGAAGTCCACAACTGCTCTCCTTTGTCCTGTCATTTCTCCACAAATTTTTGGTTCTTTGCTTAAGATGCCACATAAGTCAAGGTTCTGAGCCACTGCTCTGAGCTACATTTCACCCAGATTTCTCCTATGTGACATGTACTGTGTATATTAATAAGCTTGCTTGTTTTCCCCTTGTTAATCTGTCTTTATTACAGATGTGGGACACAACTACCAACTTAGCAAGAGTTAGGGAGAAATTGAATTTTCTTTCCAACACATTTTCAGGAATTCTTCAACTCTAGGCTTTTCCAGGACTCTCTTTTTTATGCTCTATAAAGTTACATTGCAAAGAGACATTTAGACAGAAAAGATTTTTCTTATAAACTTTGCAACACAAAATCCAGAATATTGCATCACATCCATGTATTATGATACAATTTTGAGGAAATACAGTGCTCATATAAGACAAAAAATGCTTAGTGAACCAGGAAGAGAAGACATGATAGAAGACACAGAACTCAGGTCCATAATTAATAATATCTTTAAATTGTAAAATATTGAATGAATCCTACTAGAATGAACTTAAGTCAGGGATCACTTCACCATTGCTAAGATGAAATGGGTAAGTTAATAGACTCCTTGGAGCTCCCCCTCTTTTGGTCTTTCCTCTCCCCATTCCAATTGCTAATGGACTACAATTTAGGCAGTTTATTTCCAATGCAGCTTTGATTGAGGAGTTTGAAGATTTCCCACTGGGTGGGTTAGTGGTAAGATAGCATCAACAGGGGTGGTTTTCGGAATTGGTTTTCTTAGTGGAAGAGGAATTTAGCTATAAATGTGCCATTCTTATAACATTGTCAGTGTTTTTTTTTTAAATATAAAATTAGATAATCTCATTCAGTACATGAATCAAAGGAAAGTTTGAAATTTCTTTCTGTTAAATATAAAGTATCTGACATTTTAATTTATATTATTGCCAATGCAGGTTAACATGTCCTGCAATGAAGAAAGGTAATTGGTTTGAGATGATGATATAAATATAAATTATGGTGGCACACAATACAATGGTAAAAAGCTCATACCTAATTAAGAAAACCTTGGAGCAAAAACATATTTGGACTTGGCTATGGTATACATATAATTCATAATTGCATCCAAACAAGCTTTAAAACTGTAGCAATCCAAATAGAAGTTATAATTGTAGAAATTTACATATATTGTATGAAAGTTTTACAGTTACTCTAAATGTGTGTATATAAGATAATGTAAATTTATGAATATAAAAGTATACATTAACACAGCAGTACATGATTTTTGTCTTTGCTGCCCATTATACTTGGGATGTTAAAATCATTTAAAGCTTTAAAAATCGACTTTGTAAATCAACCTTAATTTTTTAAAATTGTATGAAACTCTAATTTATTGTATGGTTTCTCCACCTTTTGGTAGCAATTTCTTTTAAATCTGTTGGAAAATTTTATTCAAACACATTGAAAAAATGGTTATAAAGAAAGCTTACAAACTAAAATGTATCCTTTCTGTAATCCCCGTGACTTGGAAGTCTGAGACAGGAGGATCACAAGTTCAAGGCCAGCCTCAGCAAATTACCCAGGCCCTTAGCAACTTAGTGAGACACTGTCTCAAAATAAAAAATAAAAAGGGATGGGATGTAGCTCAGTGGTGGTAAAATACCCTGGATTTAATCCTCAGTGCCTCCCCAACCAAAAAAAAAAAAAAAAAAAAAAAAAAAAACCACTAAGAAAGAAATTAACACATTAGCAATGCAACCTCAGGCAGTTTAAAAGACTTTGAAATTCTACAATTATGTATTGGATTAACTAAAATCTTGGAAAGAATTTTTTATGGTAATTAGATTAAATTTCACTTGGTATTGGATTAGAATAAATTAAAAAAGTGCTACAATTTTTCCTGCATTTAAATTTGATAAAAATTCAAAATAATAATTTATATCTATTGAGCCTATAGAAGAAAGCAACCATGAATGGAGGGAGAAAGTAATTAACTTTCAAAATACAGAAATATTTTACATTTACATAAGAAAGTAGTAACTAAAATTAATTTTATTTAATGAAATTTAATTTGAACTTACAATGTTAATTAACATTTATGCAGAGTGCTTTCTCAATTTAAATATGGTTTTCAGAGAAAAATCTAGTAAAAGTGCAGACAATTTTATATTTGCTAACCAAAAACTTTTTTTTCCATATTTTAAAATTCTTTTTATATATGCATGACAGTAGAATGTACTTTAACATATTATACATACATGGAGTATAACTTCCCATTCTAATGGTTGTACATGATGTGGAATTACACTGGTGGTATATTCATATATGAACATAGGAAAGTTATGTTTGATTTATTCCATTGTCTTTCCTATTCCCATCCAGACTCCATTCCCTTCATTCCCTTTTGTCTAATCCAAAGAACTTCTATCCTCACCCACATTATTTGTTAGCATATACATATCTGAGAGAACATTAGGCCTTTGGTTTTGAGGGATTGGCTTATTTCACTTAGCATGATGGTCTCCAGTTCCATCCAAAACAACAACAACAAAAAACTTTGAAGAAGACTTCAGGAAATTTTTACTTTAATACTAATAATCATACTAATTTTTAAAAAAATATTTTCAGAAAATGTGATTTTCAGAAATATTTTAGGAGATAGTCATGTAATATTAAAGATAGAAACTTCTAATAAACATATTTAAGTATATCAGACATATTACTAGAAATAATTCCATCCATTATTTTTAATACTTATTTAACCAATATAAAGAAACTTTTTAAAAATGTTGCGTGAAAGTATAAAGAATTTTATTCTTAAATAGTTTTAAAATGGAAATGTTACATAATTCCAATAACAGGGAAAATGTTTGCCATTCAATCAATAAACACACAGTTTGAGAAATCAAATAATATAAATTATTTTAATACACCTTTTTATTCTTAAGGTGTTTTGTTGTGAAAGAAAAATTATATGGCTATCCCCACTCAGTGCACACAGAGTAATGAAACAATGTCACATAGATTTTCTCATCCAGTGGCCAAAATTGACCTTATCAGATGAATGACTCCTACAGCAGGAGCTTAAAACTTATGAGTACTAGAAACTATTTGGGAATTAATGATGATCAAACAAGAGTAAACTTTATTTTTGTCTTTAAAAGAAGGGAAGAAATAAAAAAGAAAAAGCACCATATTTTATAGATTAAACTATTTTTCACATATCAATGTTTCTGAAATTCAAATGAGTCCCATAATTGCTTTTAGCCAAGAAACAGCCACCATGCAGCTGCCTCTGCTGGCTTCCCCACAACTTGCATGCAACTCTTCATGTTTGGATCAGTTTAACTATGTGCATCTTTGATGTTTAACCAGGAGGAATTAAATTATTTAAAAAGTCTTTTAATAGAACTAACATGATTTTAAGTCGAAATGAAAAGGTGTATTCAGTAAGGCATAAGATACATTGTTAAGTTATAAATTGTATATTGTTAGAGATATTCATTGTTGGAAGACTGACAGCCATCTCTTATTTTTCTGTTTCAAAGCACCAAGCAAGAGCTTAAAAGAACACAAGAAAGGAAGGAATCCGGTAATGGAAGACCCCAGCTGTATTACATTTTGTTACTGAGATACATACAGACTTATTGACTATAACAAAACAAATATGCAACTGAAATTATCATATCCCTCAAAGAGTTGAATGAAATTTCAAATCTAGGAGAAGTACCAATGAATAAAGGAAAGGAAGGACTATGGAATATTGGGGAAAATGTGAAACCCTAATTGTCTTTTGTTTGTCATGTGGGTACTAGGGTCACTCTACCACTGAGCCACATTCCCAGCCCTTTGAATTTGTATTTTGAAACAGGGTCTTGCTAAATTGCTCATGATAGCTTCAAATTTGCAACTCTTCCACAGAATTGCTAGTTGCTCGTCTTATGAACTTGTGCCATCATGCCTGGCTGTAATTTTCTTTTACAAGGTCTCGGTAGTTATTGGAAGTATAATATAAGAAATGTACATAAATGAAAAATCAATATTTGAGATTTTTAAAAATTTATTAAATTCTAAATACTCTCAGATTTTACATTTTTTTTCTCCATGACCCCATGAAATACTCAAAATTGCAAATTGTATCGTATAAATTGGTTAGGGTCTTAGCTACAAAGAGACCCCTCAGAAGTGGGGATTAGAAGGAATATTCAGAATTTCTGTTTTGATCGTGGGGACCGCAGAATTTGTGGATAAATTAGCTTTAAGTTCTGAGATGAAGGATTAAGGATAAGTCTAAAGTTACGTTTTGCTCAGCAAGTAGAAAGACGGCATTGCCAATGTATGTAATGGTGAGAGAAAAAAGAGCAAGTGTTGAGGTAAGGGAATTTCAGGTCACATCTACTAAATTTGAGATGTCCAATAGGTTTCCAAGTAGGTAGGTCATAAATGTTGCATGTGGGAACCTCAGGTTCAGAGGAGTGCTTGGACATGAGGACATCAAATCAGGAGTCATCACCACGAAGGTAGCATGTACAGCTATGATACGTGAAATAACCTCAGGAAGAAACAAAAAAGAGAAATGATCTCAAATTGAAGGGCAACATCCGCAATTTGTAGAAAAGGGGAAGAATCAGCAAAGGAAACACAGAAGGAGTGACCAGTGAGACAGTGGCAAGGAAATGGAGCTTAGGAAGGAGGGTGAAGTACTGAAAGTCAGATGAAGGAAGCATTTTTAACTTTAAACCCTAAGGTCCCACGTTTTTGATTCAGTGAATGTTTCATTAAAATTGACACCAGTGCATTAAAATACATTGAAAACTCATAATCTAGAGCTGTTATATATTATTATGATAACATTAACAAATATTCATTAACATATAAACAATTTGTTAATGCTAACTGGTATCACCATACTACTATTATTATACCAGAATTTCTGTTACTACATATTATATTACATATACTGCTGTAAGTTGTATAGGTGTTTCACATCTGGGAGGATGGTACAAAATAGGTTAAAGCAAAGTCACTAATTTCAGTATCACATGTTGCTAAGAAGTCAGGTAAGATCAGGAATGATGTAGTTGGTTATAGAAGGAACAGAGCAGAAATCATTGAAAACCTGAACTAGATTAATTTTGGAAAAGTGTAAGTGTGAAAGTCCAACCAGAGAATTTGAAAGAGAAAAGAAAGAGAATTAAACATGGTTCTCAGGGATTTGGCTTTAAAGATGGAAAGACCAAGTAGTTGCTAAAGAACTAAGTGTCCAATATAGCATTTAACTTTTTTAAAACTATGAAAAACAACAAGCATTACGTTTTTTGCTGATGTAAACTGTAGAGGAAAATTAAGAGGGGTCAATTTAAAATGAGAAAATAAGGAAAGGCATCTAATGTGCAGTGGAGAGGCTGACCTTCAGAAAAATGTGTAAAGGTCATCAATAATAACAAGAATGAAATCTGACCGGGAGCACAGATCCCCAGGGAGTAGAAGTGGAAGCAGAAACTGCAGGTTGTTAGGTTTGTTCTCTTGTATAAAATAGGAAGCGACGGATCTGCTGAGAGTGATATGGGGTAGGGGGTGTAAATAATTTCTTGGTCTAAAACTGTAATGTTTATAACTGTTTTATGTATGTTTGAACAGAATGTGTTCTCTCCAAAAAAATTGTTCTCTCCAAAATGCTCTTTACTTATCTATTGTACCAAGCTTGCTAATTATGCTTTGTTGTTCTTGTTGTTTTGTTTTGTGATGCTGGGGATAGTACCCAGGGCTTCTGCCTGTTAGACAAGGAATTTCCCAGGGCAGAGCTATGCCCTGCCCCCTGTTTAATTTTATTCTAAAACAGGGTCTCACTAAATTGCCCAGGCTATCCTTGAACTTAAGGATCCTCGTGACTTGGCCTCCTAAGTATCTGGGATTCCAAATGTGCTGCACTACACCCAGTTTATGGCTGGTTTTATCATTGATATATCTAGCACTTTCTGTTGTCTCATTCATTGGTTTTATTTTGGTTTCGGTATTTATACCTGAAATATGGGGACAATATTGTTGTGATGTGTGGAGTTAATTTAAATGAAAATTATAAAGATATCTAGAACTTGGTTTGCATACTATAACATGAATTCTTTTCTTTTCTTTTTTCTCTTTTCATTGATATCAAAGAAGGAAATTCATCTCTTATAGAATTTCCAGTCTGAACTCTTGCAAGCAAATAAGGACCCACTGTGGTTCTTAATTATTGATACACATCAGGCATGTTATAATTAAATACATCCTCTTCATCACTTTCAGTTTAAATATATGTTTCATGGAGTCAAATAGGAGAAAAAAATGTATGAATGCTCCAAAGTACAGACTGTTTCATCATATAAATTTATTGCTGAGAAGAGATTGCTTGTGGTAAAATAATTATAGGTTAGAAAGAAATGAGAGGGGAAATAGCTCCATGTATAGCATATGCCACTACTGACACAATCAGGGGGTGATATCCTGGCAAGAGCCTATGCTTGTATGACTAGGATCGTCTGACCTCCATGGCTAGTTTTATCTCATAAAATTTCACCAGTGGTAATTGGTGATTGATTTCTTCTCTATGAACAAGGACTTGGCTCTTGTAAGAAGGGTCCTAAGTCAAGGGAAGTGAGTCCATTATTATTAAGAAATTCATTCTGTAAAGAATGTTATCAGCACCCTCTTCCTATACCAGAAACTTAGAATTGCTCCAGAGAATGTCAGTTCCTTCACCCCTACTGACTCAAATCTATCTAAGAGTTAAAATTTGGAGATGAGCAATGCATATGGCTGGAAAACTTTCCTTCACTGTGTAATTAATGGAAATAGAAGAGGAGTCCTTTCCTGACAATGCAGAGTGCTAAAGAATCTCTTCAATTCTAGGTTCCAAAAATACAAGGAACCATTTAAGAAAGTGATAGCCCATATCAAAAGCCTACTCTACAAAGGTAAGACTTTTTAGAAACATATTCCACCTGGGGAAAGGACTTGTACCTTCTTCCAGCCCCTGCCAGTCTTCCTATAGCACCAAAGAGGTCAAGGGGTATGGTACACTTATGATGGTCACAGCCTAGGGTCACAAGCCCACTAAAAGACTGAGTTTACTGATTTTAAGATTACAGAATATTTCTTGTCGGTAAACAAAGCCACCTCTCTGACCAGGCCCCAGAATTATAAAAGGGATTATAGCTGAAGAAGCAAATTCTACTCAAATGAAGCTCTCAAGGAAGTCCAATGATAATAAAGGAGACATGAAGAAGACTTTCAGGAATTCAAATGCTCCAGTGCCTAATGATTCAGGAAACTGATCAGATAAATTGCAGCATCCTTTATGAGTATTTGATAATTCTCGCATAACCAGGTAGGAATTATGGCTCCATTGTAAGACCATATAGGCAAAGTGCCACTTCCATGACCTATTATATACTATTATATAACTTATTGATATTAACAGTCATCACCTGACTTGAGGGGACTGTTTGATGAGTTTCTTCATTGTGAGGACACTTTATTATTTTATCCCTTTTCATACTGTACTCCTTGGAAAGATTTCACTGTGACAGCCCACACAGAAGGGGTGGGGAGTCATTCTATAACTGCTTTAGGGTGCAGTACCTAAATACATTCATTAATAGAAAATAAATCATTTAGAATTTTGATTGAGAAATTTCTCTTTCATTCACTTATTTGCCTCCCTTCTCATTTGTTTATATCAATGTAGGCTCATGGGTATATATGCTATACTTTGTGCTATATTCAGTATTGCTTTTTAATTTAGATGTTCAAGTCATTCTCACTAAATATAATCAAATTTCTAAACGATTAATATAAAGTTTCAAACTAATGACCTGTTTGCCTCAGGTCTTACTTGATACTTCTGGCTTTTAATCAGAAATTAAAAGACATGCAGAAGTAAAGCAAGTATCAGAACCAAAACTCAAATCTGATGCAGATCTTAAAATTAACAATTAACGGACAGAAAATTTTGCTTAAGGGCTTTAATGAAAAAGAAGATAACACATACATCTATTGGGGTGGGTAGAAACAGAACAATAGGAAACTAAAAGAATCAAAAGGTGGTGATGATGATGAAATATAACACAGAAATAAAAAACTCTACCTTAGGTAATAGTAGCTGAGATTTTTCAAATTTGATCATAGGCTCCAAATCACACAGTCCAGAAAGCTAAAAGAACACCAAGTGAGATAAATAATAAAATATTCACACCTCAACACATTATATACAAATTGCAGAAAAGTAAACAAAGAAATTCTTTAAAGAAGATACAGGGTATAAAACATCTTACTTTGGAGCAAAATTAAAGAATTACAGTGAATTTTTCATCTGAAACCATGCTAACAAGAAGAGTGAAGCAAAATATTTAACATGTTGAAAGTACTAAAAGTCACTTAGAATTTCGTATTTAGTAAAATTATCCTTCAAAAGTAGAGTATAAATAAATACATTCTCAGACAAAGAAAGACTGAGGGAATTTATTGCCAGAAGTTGTACCCTGAAGAAATGTGAAATGAAACTTTACAAGGAGAAGGAAAATATTATATCAGAAAATTGGATCTGCATAAAAAGAAAAACAGAAAAAAAATAGTTAATTAAGTAGTTTGGTTATTCAGTGATTGTTCTAAAAGCAAACTGTTTGGAGTAAAAATAGGATAGCTGATATTTAGCTTAACTTAGATACAGAGTTAAATATTAAAATTTTATGGATAGGACTATGCACACAGGTTAGTGTACACACACATTTATTTCCTTGCTCTTTGGCTAAGAGGCCCAAGATGAAATGACATCTGATAACAACATGCACACTTACTGCCCAGTATATATTATTGTTTTCTAATGTCCAACAAAAGATCAGTATTTCTAAAAAATGTCAAGGTTGTTAAAACAAGGAAAGCCCAAGAAACTGTCACAGAGAAACTTAAAGAAACATGAAAAACAAATGTAATATGGTATCTTTAATGAGGTTCTGGAATAGAAGCATGACATTAGCTAAACACCAAATTAATTTGAATAAAGTAGATACATCAGTTAATGATAAGGCATCAGTACTTGCTTACTAATTATAACAAATATACCATACTGATGTAAGATGTTAGCATAAAGGAAACCAAATGCAGGGCACATGTCTGTACTATGATCTTAATTTTTCTGTTAATGAAAATGCTACTAAAAAATAAGCCAAGAAGAAGGAGGAGAACGAGGAGGAAGAGGACAAGGAGGAGGTAGAGAAAGACAAGGAGGAGAAAGAGAAATAGGAAGAGGAAGAGGAGGGAGAAGAAAGAGAAGAAAGAAGAAGTAGAAAGAGAAAAAGCAAAGAAAGTAACCAATTCCTATAAGAATGTAAAATGTTAAGCACTCAAACATTTCCTTATCTGTGAGCTTGTTGTAATTTCTGACACAGATTTAAAAAATACCTCTGCAGTTGATTTGGAGCAATTAACTAGAACATTTTAATAAACATTTCAGAATTCAAGATATTTTAAATATCAAAATATATAGAAGAAAGCTTTCTTTAAAAAAATCAGGTTTTGAATCTTACACAGTTGAGAGAGAAGAATATTACTAAGAATGATTTATTAAAATAGCTGGTTTGTGTGTGAGTACAGATATATTGATACAGATGATATAAAAAATGAACAAACCCTTTTGGTAAATGAGCCCCAAATTCCTTAATTTGTACCAAAGCCATGTTTGGCATTTACCTATCTTACTTTGAGAATGTTGAGTGACTATGCTTATAACTAGGAAGCTCCAGAAAGTGGCTTTGAAAAAGTCTTATTATAAATCTCTATCATTTTGTTGATGTTATTGCATCCTGTTCCTTTCAAGGGACTGACCTTGTTTCTTCCCCTTGCCAAAAACTAAATCATAGACAGATAGCTGCTATGAGAGAGAGATTTTGTATCTTGCTTTCTCTGGGCCTGTTACAAGCCATATATATATATATATATATATATTTGCATGTATACACATGATATATGCATACATATACATACATATATAGATATATGCACACATATACATACATATATATGAATATATGCATGAATGAGAGAGAGCGATCTTCATTCAGTAAAAAAAAAAATTAAATAAATTTGCATTTGTATCTTTTCCTTGGCTGATAAAGGTGGTAAGAGAAGTTTTTGTTCGAATGGGCAATGACAATGAGTCTCAGGTCTCCATTAAGCGTGGATCCCAAGAGGAAACAAGTGACACTCTACCATGTACTGTGTTGCTGAACTATAATGTTCAATAAATTAGATGTGTTAAAAGCATTTTCAGCTTAGGACATTTCAATTTGCAATGGTTTTATTGGAATCGAACCCATGTCATACATGGAGGAGCATCTACTTACCTTCTTTGAATCTATGATAAAGTTAGAGTAACATAGAAGCTATATCTTAAAATATTGTTTTAAAATACTGTTCAAGTTATGGCATATCTATAAGATGGTATAGAGATAATACTATAGGTGCTTGAGGATGTGTGCATGAGGCTCCATTGTCCTATAGGACTCAGGACCTGTCAAGCCCAAGGACACCTGTACAATATCTGGGCACACACCTGTGACCCGGTCTGAGGTTTCCAGTATATTGAAGCATTTTTGGATTGGAAACTGCACTCTCAAAAACCTTTGATTTTCTCACTTCCAGATCTTTAATCACTCTATTCTCTTTACTAGAATGACACTCTCTTTTCATGGGTTATCAATTTAATATCCAGATCTCAACTCTAGTTTTTATTTTTCTGTTTCCTCATGAGTACATAGCCAAATATGCTTTCTCAATTTTCTAAATTTCCGTAGTACTGGCAAACATCTCACTAATTAGCACTTATATCATGACTTTAGTTTTTATTTATTCTTTGTACATAGTTTTATTTCTTCTAACTAAATGAAATTTATAAAACAAAGAAAGTTTGTGATTGTACATCTTTGAAATGTCTACACGGCTTAGCCTATAGCAGACATGAGAAGATTTTTTGAGAATTTTTTTTTTTTTAAACCTAACATCACTACCTTAAACCTGCAGCTATCTGTGAAGAATACTGCAATACATTTCAGATCAGAGCCTATGAATTGCATATATGTATGGACACCAACTCTGCCAACATCACATCAGCGAACACTTTTCAAACCTCTGTGGGAGAAAACTTTTATTGTATGAGAGTGATCAAAAGTGTGCTGTTATCAGAATATGTGATTTTGATCTTCAGGATGAGAGATGAATCATATGCCATAACATGTCACAAAATTGCCTTCATGTGCAAACTCAGAGAGTATAGAAAAAGACACCCTTTCCTTGTTGTTTAGACCTCAAAATGTGACAAATGAAGGACATGCGAAGTTATAGATCATTTCGAATTTTGACAAAATGGAAAGAGCAGTGTAGAATAGACTTGGAACCATATTCATGTTTCTTTTTATGTTAATAGGAAAAAAAAAAAAATCAAAGCCAGGGCATTCAAAAACTGGAGTGTGGAAATCAACCTTCAAATAGAATGTCAATCTGAGACTTTTTGTTGAAGCACACACACACACACAGAAAAATTATATTTGCATTAGCAGCATGAAATGTTATTGAAACTAAACCTGATGTTACATTCATATTCACAGCAGTGAAGTCTTCTTAGTGGTGACAGTGGTTTAGCAAACAAAGCAAAATAAACAATATGGTAATGCTGGAATATTGGGCTTTTTGCCAAGAAAGGTGAAACGTAATCTTAAAGAAGATCACACAGAATAAGAACACCTGAGAAGGCTGTTATTGGTATTTAACTGAGAAAACTGAAATAGATCACAAATAGATATGGGTTCTGAGAATAATGTCCCTAAACTCACCAAGACAATCTATGTTCAGTTTTATTTGCTTATTTTCTGATATGGAGGTTTGGGGAAAAAATTAACTAAACCACTAAGAATAATTAAAATTAAATAATCTATTTTATAAGCAGAATTCAAAGCATTAAAATACTTCCTGTATCTATTGCTTTTTTTTCCCACTATATATTCTAGCAGAGTGCACTTAGTGGGAAAGATATGGACTTTGGCATCAGATAATCCTTATCAAGTATAAAACGCAATAGTAACGTAAAGCCAGGTCTCAATGTTCTGATATTTAAAATGGAAATAATTACCTTATAGGATAGGATGACAAATGACCAAATTTGATGTAATAAGTATATGAAATATGTCAAGGCATATTGTTGGCACCCAAGTAAAACTAAATGCCAATTATTATTTTATTATTTTCAGTGCAAAATTAAAATTAAAAAAATGTAGGAGAATTGGTATATTAGAAAATGTGATCTAAACACATAAAACACTTGCACTGTGCATCAAGCTTCTGCAAGAGTGGCATGGTATCCTGCTGGGAATGCTTTGCCTCCCACCCCTTCGTCCCCACCCCAAGAGAGTCCTCAAGGGGCCAGAGTTGGGTTATATTGTTTTGTGACCTGATGTTTGATTTTGTGTGTGCTGTATTTGGAAACATTTAGTAGCATTGTGCTACCATATTGGAAGATTTGTAAACCATTGCTTTAATGTTCAATTTAAAATCACACTTAGGGTTGGCTCATGAATCTGTGGGACCTAAGTAAGAGGCAAAGAAGTCCCACTGTACCCAGAACCCTCCTACCCCTCCTAAGGCTTAGCTGTGGCTCATCATGTCTGTCTGCTACTTCCCTTAGCTGCCATCATTTATCTGGCATTTACCTCCCTCAGTTCAATTGATAAGTAAGGGTCTTTTTTTTTTTTTTAAAAAAAAAAGTCTCTTTTTCGGTGATCTACACAACAAATATGCAACTAAAGCTTTATGTATCCAACAACATAACAACATAGGAAATCTAATCTGTCCCATGTATAAAAAGGATTGTAATTACACTAGTGAATAATTTTATTGGGTACTTAATAAGTGCTAAACTGTATTCTAAGTGCCACATTTATATTAACTCAATGTATACTTATAGCAAATGCATGAAATAGGTTTCTTACTAATCCCTCTTTTATAGGTAGAACATAGAGAGGTAATGTAAGCACTTTGAGCTGAATTGTGTCTTCCCCCCAACCCCAACACACAGAATACATATACTGAAGCCCTAACCCTCCGTGTGACTCCTTATAGATAGGGCCTCTAAGGAAGTAATTATGGTTAAATGAGGTCATAAGGGTGAGGTCATAAGGTACTAATCTGTTAATGTTGGTGGCCTTACTAATCTGTTAATGTTAACCTTACTAATCTGTTAATGTTGGTGGAGATCAGGAAGAGAGATCCTGCTCTCACGTCATCACTCTGTGTGTGCATGTAACTGATGACAGATCGTAGCGGACACAGTGAGAAGGTGCCTCTGATGACAGATCACAGAGGACACAGTGAGAAGGTGCCTGTCTGCAAGCCAGGAAGGAAAACTGAGTTTGCTGGCCTCTTTATCTTGCTCTTCTGTGTCTTTAGCACTAGGAGAAAATAAATTTCTGTTGTTTAAGCAACCCAATCTATGATATTCTGTAATGTCAGATTAAGCTAATACAATTATGTGCTACATAACATTTCAGTAAACAATGGACCACCCTGTACAAAGTTAGTGCCACTAGATTGCATTACCTAGTGACATCATAGCTATCTTTGTTTATGTAAGTACATTCCATGATGTTCACACGTTGTCTAGCGACACATTTCTCAGCATGTATTCCCCTTGTTAAGTGAAACATGACTGTGCAGGATGTGTGACACCAGGGTTTTGACCCAGGGGGTCTGAGTCTAGAACTTGGTTTCCACCCTTATGTTGTGCTTCACTCATAGCATCAATTTTCAACACACCATGGTGGAAACAGTGGAGTGCACAAACATTCCTTCTGGTCGTTTGCCTTTCTTATATGCCTGGCAGATAAGTAGAGCCATGTAACTATTTCTAGCAAATTGGCATTTTACAGAAGTGTTGCTATTTGCCGCAGGCTGGCTGCAGCAAAATGGGGGGGGGGGGGACGAATAACTTGTGTACGTTGATACAGCAGGAATGGGAGCCGTTTATTGTAGGATCTGAGCGATATTTATACATTTTACACAGCTTATCTAATTAGCATAAAATAGATACAGCAGTCAACCAATAAGGAATCTCCAGACTTAATGGCTCGCTTTTGTTACTTCACAAACCACTCCCTCTGGCATTTTGCCAGGCACCATGCAGACTTGTTTACAGACTCTAACATTTCTTGGCAAAATACCAGGTGCCATCCTGACTTGTTTACAGACCTTAACAGTTATTAGTACTTCAATGAAGCCTGGAATAGTCAGCATATCATCTTCAGCAGTGTCTTTCTGGTCTGGTCAACTGAGAAGGTAAGGTCATCCAGACAGCACAGCAATCAGAAGCTGAAGTTTCTTCATTTGGGTCTTAAGTGTCTGTGTGGATCTGAAATATACCCCTTTCCATACATAGCACAGATTAGACCTGTGACATTGATAAAAAATAAAATGTTGAGAAGTTGTTACCTTAGCAGATCTTAGTTTATTCTTACTAAAACATTCTCCTTTCTTAAAATTGATAAATTACTTGAATTGTGCATTTTTCCTTATCTTTCTGCTTGTTTAACATCTACTTTGTATCTATAAAATAGAATATACATGCAAATATCCATGAGATAGCATCTGATTATAATAAAAAAATAAATAAATGAAAAATTACTATTTCATTGGCCAAAAATGAAAAAAAAACTACTTAAAACTTAAAAAACAAAGATAAATTTAATTCCAATCACAATCTTAATGTGAAAGAAACACATTGGATATAGAATTCTACCTAGGATATAAGCAAGGTGGATCTGTCTTCTAGGCCTTTACTTTTTTTCATATAATTTTTGTGCACATCATAAAAATTTTCTTAACTTCATATGCCAAATCACTGATTTAACCTTAATTCACTTCAAGCTATTTTTTAACTTTTTACAATCATATATATATATATATATATATATATATATATATATATATATATATATATTTTTTTAATTTCATGAACTTAAATTTTAGTTTTTAAAATATTACTTTTATCTCAGTGTGGTGGCATACACCTCTAATCCCAGCCACAGGAGGCTGAAACAGGAGGATCACGAATTCAAAGCCAACTTAAGCAACTCAGTGAGACCCTATTTCTAAATTAAAAAAAAAAAATGTAAGATTGGGGATATGGCTCAGTAGTTGAGTGCCCCTGAGTTTAATCCTCAATCCCTCCTACAAAAAATTACTTTTTACAGAATATTATTATACTCTGTGAATGTGACAAATGTGACATCAGCTGCTATTTCTCTGAGTATTCTAAGTATAATTACTTAAAATCCCATTTGTTCATATAGGAATTTCT
The DNA here is from genome assembly GCF_048772815.1 of Callospermophilus lateralis. Classification (NCBI taxonomy): domain Eukaryota; kingdom Metazoa; phylum Chordata; class Mammalia; order Rodentia; family Sciuridae; genus Callospermophilus; species Callospermophilus lateralis. The sequence continues at coordinate 53,687,184 of NC_135319.1, read as the reverse complement.
TGTGACTTCTAGATTCAGGTGTTTGTTCATTTTGATTCTTCTATTTCATTTATGTTTATTTCAAATGTCAATAGACCTTTGGTTTATTCACTAGAAAGATAGTTATCTAATTTTATATCATTTAAAAATTCTTCAATACTTTCTTTCTTTGGTCTCCCAATGATACCTTTTACTGTTTACTGACACAGTGAATTTATTCTTTTCCTATTTTTTTTTTTTGTATGTGTGATCCTGGGTGATATGGAGAGAAAACAAAGTTACATTTGTATGCTCAGTTCATCATCTTAATCCAGATATAGTTCCAAATCTTTTAAGGTAAAATTGATCCTGTTCTCTAGCCCAATGTTATCTCTAATTGATTGATGGTTCTAGCCCATTGATCCAGACCTCAGTCCTGGATCAGACAGTCATCATCTCTACCAAGTAACTATGCCATTTTAATGAGAAGAGAACACATACCTGACCAGTTTAATACCCCAAATGTACCAAGATGCATTTCTCTCTGACATCCTTGCACACACATTTGCCTATAGAACTGAATAAATGCCATTATAATCAGTGCTACTGAAGGAACCCATGTTGAAATGTGAATTGTTGTTTCACTATTCTTCTTCAATATGTATAATTTACTGAGAAAAATAACACCCGGACTGTGTCCTTTTCTTGTTTTATAAATATTCATTTCTTCCTGGTGATATAAAAAAGATTGAAATGAAAGATTCAGATTTTCCTGGGGAAAAAAAGAATGACAATTTTCAATTACTGTGCTGCTTATCTCAAAAGCAGTTTCATTTGCCTGATGGCTTCATTGACTGGTGTCAGGATAATGCCAAGTAGAGTGTTTTGCTAGCTTAATGCCACCCACTGAGCTAGACAAAATATTGCTTTTCACATGCATTACAAAAATAGTAGCTATTAATTGTGCCGCTCAACCATAAGCTGATCAAGTGGGAGAACACAAGAAATGTGGCATTTACAATTTAGGAAGCCACTTCTCTCAAATTTCCAGTCATTAATTCACTTGGGAATATTTACCAAATTCTTTTAAGTCTCTTGATTTACTGAGTATTTACTTATTGCATGTCAGTGAAGTGAAATTCTAAAGAGGTTTGAGGCCATTGACTGAGATTGACTACAGCATTATAACTTAATGCTGTGTTTTTCTTCTCCAGTTTAATGTATTAAAACTTTAAATAGGAGTTGCTATTGAATTTTAACGGTGAACATACATAAACGTAGACAGTTTTCTTCAGTAAGTTTTTCTTTGTGCATATGCCATATCTAACTCTATTCTAGGCACCATGGAATACAAACAGATAATTTTAGAATTGTGGATATAAGTTTTAAAGTAAGACCAGAGGTTAAGGTACAAAGGGATTAATGGTAAAACTTTTAGAAAAGTAGACTGGGACTACATTGTGGAAGACCTTTAACGCGAAGTTGAGGGGGTATAGATGTACAAGGAGCCATTGTAGACATTACCCAGGAGAGTGTCGCAGTTATATCTCTTTTTTAGAATACTATTTTGGTTGTAATTCAAATGATGTCCAGGTGTGGGAAGAGATTTGATGCAATGGAAGCAGAAGCACATCCACTATAGCATGCACAGTCTTAAACACTTACCATGTGGGTGGAATGCAGAATGTTGCAATCACAAACACAGAGGCAAGGTTGTTTCACAACTGATGATTAGACTGAACCAGAGAGACATGGAGGTATTATTGTTTCAAATCACGACAATGCATTTGACTGACATGTCTCTTGAGAAGTCATTCACGTTGAAATTTGATCGTCAAATTTGTCAGTTGGCAGTCTTTCTTCAATATGAAGAACTGGTTTTGATATAACAGATGGGAAGGTACATAAATAAGGTGGTTACCTTAACAAAAAGTCCTAATAATTATAGTATAGTAGTTCAAAGTAACATTTTAAGACCTCATTTAAAATTCTAATGTGACCTCAGATAGGTTGCTTAATATTTCTAGACTCAGCCTCTTCACTTTCTGAAGGAAGATATGAATATCAAAATCATGGAATTATCTTTAAATTTGAATGAAAGCTATGTGAGAAATATAAAGCAGATTCTGGCAAATTGTAAGGATTAAAATTTTAGGCATTATTATATATAAAAATGAATTTCAAAGCCATTTTATGGGCCTCTATTATCAACTTCGGTATAGAATTGCAACCTATGAAACTCAGATCAAAGTAGATTAAATAAGTAAAGGATTAAGGACAAATGATAACCCACATAGTCTCCAACATATTAATATTTAGTATGGTCCATTGGATTGTATGAGGTTTTCATTGAAGTTTTTAAAAATACAAAAAGCATCTATAAATAAATAACATTTTAAATAAGTTAAAATTCCAATAATATGTTTCCCATAAAGCATCCCAGGAGCATCCCTTAGGAATTCCAGTGTTCTCTGAAACACAATTTTAAAAATATGATAAAGACAAGAATGTACTACAATTCTTGTCACCTTTATTTTATGAGTGGGAGACATTCTGAGAAAGAGGAAATAAGTTGCTCAACTTTGCAGAGCAGGTTAGTGGCAAAGCCAAAATTTGTCCTGCTTTGTTCTGGGCAACATGTGGAGAAGGGTAGTGGAACCCACTTTTCCTTCAGACCACAGTTCTTCTACATCTTCAGCTTTGCTCTCAAGATTTCTCCATTGCTATTTCATTCCCTTTACCTATTTGCTTCTTGTGGTGCTGGTGATCAAATCCAGGGCCTTGTGTGTACCAAACAAGTTCTCTATGTCCCTGGTTGTTTACCATTTTATCTTTCTTAGCAAAGCCATTAAGAAGATTGTGAATAATAGGAACAACAGTCAGAAAAATAGGAATTCCCAAAGGACAGGATGCTAGTCATCTTTAGCCATTATTGAACATCCAACACCCACATCAAGGTCTAACTCAGGTTTTATGGGACTAAAGACTTGTCTTGCAGACCATGATTAGGACTAGTAGATAGGTAAGGTTTCAGTAAAAATAATATTTATAAAAAAATGATACTATTCTTAAAAGATTTACTATCTGGCAAGCAATAATCCAAGAATTTTATATATAATAAAATGTGTAATCCTTTTTAATAGACCTAGTCTGTAGGTGACTTAATCTGCACCTTTTTAGATTAGAAATCTAAGGAACATAAAGTTTCATCTTTTTTCCCCAGAACTACACAGCAAGTTTAAAAGCAGAGCTAGTAATTGAACTGAAGAGTTTTGCTCTCAAAATCATTAGAAAACGGCTCCATGATAAAGATTATGGTTTCATTTTTCTTCTGCGTTTTTTTTTTTTCTGAGTTCGTTTTTTTTTTCTTTTTTTTCCCTGAGTTTTCTATTGTTTCCAAATACTGTGCTCAAAGTTTTCTGTAGATAGTATAGCTAGTGGAAGAAGCTGTTTTCTTCCAGAATAGGTGCTAGTCCTCCAAGGAAGCCTTGCCAAACATGTCAGGACCTACTCAGGATCTGGGCCAGTGATGTCCAAAAGTGGAAGATTATCTGGCTGTGGATGTTTGAGACATATTAAATTTGGTACTTCTCCCAACAAGGGATGGAACTTTATTGTGATCAGCTTGGATATGGGCTAGACTTGGAGCCTGGCTGGCTCCTAATAAATAAATAATGGCAAGATCACCTATGAGTTTAGTTTGTAAAAAGACGGTGGCTCACATCTTGGGCTTTGCTTCTCTTGGATCACTTGCTGAGTGAAACCAGCTGCTATTCTCTAGGCAGACCCATGGATAAGCCCAAGGGTAAAGAACTGAGGTATTCCGCCAACAGCCAAAGAGGAACAGTGCTGACTGCCACCACTACAGTGAGCTTGATGCACACCCTCCAGGGCTGCATGACTGTCGCCTGGCCAGCAACTTGATGTTAAAACCATGGGGGATTCTGAACAGAACCATCCCTCTGAGCTGCACTCAGATTTCTGACCCACAGAAACAGGGAGATTATAAATATCCTTTCAAGATGCCTAGTTTTGAAGAAAACTTTACACATCTGTAGATAATTAATATACAGATCTAACTTACCCAGAGAAGATAATATGAAAAAGGAGGTGAAATAAGGCAATATTCTTTCTAACACTGATTTTTAATCTCCTTGATACATCTAGTCTATATCATGAAGTATGAACATTCACTTTTTGTAAGGAACCCTTATCAAACAGCAATTAGATTAAGACTCCCTAAGGGGATTCTTTACCCTTGCAGAGCTTGATATGGGTACGGGAGAAGCATTCTTCACCCTATTTACTGTGCTTATTGAAAACTCAGAGGTCCAAACCATGCCCATCTTAATAATTATTTTCTCATTGTGTCACTAATAAAGGAAAATAGTCGTGTCCCCCCCACCCCATTCTGGCTCAAGACTAATTGATAGTGGAAAAAGAAATAAACAAATTAGAGTTGGTAATTCTATTGTGATAAAATGTCTTAATGCTAAAATTACATTGTAAAGTTTGGTCATATAATTTCTGAGGGAGGCTTTTTAGTGTACATTGCACATTAAAATCCATTTGTATGTGGGTTTTAATTTGATGAATGCCGACACTTTCCCATTCAAATGCCAAACAGCACTTAACAAAGAGTTCAAGAGGCACTAAAACAAAGCAAGGAAAAAGTCTGTAAAAAAATTAGGATCCTCCATCAGATCATGCTGCGGCTGGCCATATTCAGAACATCTTACTAAGGTACTAAAATCAGCATTTTCCCAAAAGCCACATGCTACACATTATGCGTTCTGTATAGGAATCCATAGACAGGATTTTTTCAACTCTTAAAAATATTGTATTCCAAACCACACTGCCAAATATAGGTTGTTGATGGTGGTAGCAAAAAGAAGCGAAAATATACATTTTTCTATGATTCCATTTACATGTGATGATGTGAACTTGAACTAGAATAATAATTAATACAGACTAAAAAAGCAAAATATCTACGGGCCTACTGATATATACCTCTAATCCCAGCTACTTGGGAAGCTATGGCAAAAGATCACAAGTTCAAGTCCAGCTTGGACAACTTGGTGAGACTCCGTCTCAAAATAAAAACAGATGTGAGTGTAACTCAGAAATACATTTCACTGGATATGTACTAAGCCTGGGTTCAATCCCCACCACCAAAGCAAAAGTTAAAAATCATTTGGATGAAGATGTTTTTAGATGTATAGTTGGCTATTTATGGAAAACGTGTGGAGAATAAGACAAATAGAGGAACCAAGACTGAAATCAAGATTTGTCCTTGAGTAGAGCAATCAGTACTGTTATCATCATTGGCAACTGGCAGATTTACATGTTAGGTGGTAGCGGAGGCAGCAAGTCAAGAGTTCTGTTGAGCTTGAACTTCTTATTAGCATTTAAGTAGAGATATCAAGTAAGTAGTTGAATTTATAAATCCATATTTGAAGAAGAGGTTGACATCAAAGATACAAATTTGGGTATTTTAAGTTATGGATTGTTGTGTTAAGTCAGCCTTCATATGGTCCCCAATGCTCCCTGACTTCTGTTATTCACGGTTTTGTGTAGTTCTCGCCCTCATTTTTATCAGAGTTAGTATGTGTGAGTAATGGAATATATAGAATCATGGATGGTATGTCCCTTGTGAGATTGGGTTTTTATATTAGAGTTCCCCAGGGAAATATAATCAAAAAGACACATCTTTTTGATGTGTTGTGTGTGTGTGTGTGTGTGTGTGTGTCTGTGTGTGTGCATGTGTGTATAAAGAGAGAAATTTTAAGGAATTGGCTCATGAAGTTATGTAGGGCAGTAAATCAAAGATAATCCGAGTGTGTTTTCAGGCTAGAGACCCAGGAAAAGCCAATGCTGCACTTTAAGCCCAGAGGCTATATGTGACAGCAAGCATTCCTTCTTGCTCAGGGGAGCTAGTCTTTCTTATTCTATTCAGACCTTCCAGCTGAGTGGGTGAAGATTACCCACAGAGTCTAATAGTTTAATGTTAATGTCATCCAAAAATATTCTCACAGAAAATGTCCAGGGGAGGAAAAAAAAAAACAATTGACAAAATATCTGAGCATTGCTGCCAAACCAAGTTGACACATATAATTATCTAGGGCAGTTATAAAAATGATCAGGGCTTCTTTTTCTCTCTTGGATTGCTTATTTAGTAGAAATCTGCTGCCAAGTTATATAAATACTCAGGAAAACCTATGCCTAAGGAGCTGAGTTTATGCCACATAATTAAGCCATCTTCAAAGCAACTCCTTCAATCTAATCAACCTTCAGATGACCTCCACTGCAGTCCAGAGGGGACTGCAACCTCATGAGAACCTGACTAGTACCATCCAGCTAAATTGTTCCTGAATTCCTAACCCTAAGAAAATGTGTAACATAATAAATGTTCTTTGTACTTAAGGTGCTAAACTTGAGGGTGATTGTTTTGCATTAATTGGTAACTAATACAGGTTTTGGTGTCAGAAGTAGGATGGAGTAATAGCAAACACTTAAAAATAAGGGAGTGCTTTTGGAATTAGGCAACAAATTAAACCTAGAAGGACTTTCTTCCTCTTATTATTATTGTTGTTGTTGAGGATCAAGTCCAAGGGGTCACACATACTGGGCAATGCTCTACCACTGAGCTACATCCCCAGCTTCTGCTGTTATGACTTTGGTGCTAGCAAAAATTGAAGAGCCATGAGGAAACTCTGTAAAAACATCATGGCCTTTGAGGAGGCTGCAATTGATGAATATGAGTAAAATCTCTTTGGAAACCAGAGCAAAGAGAATGCTTTTGTGTAGTGGCAAGATTTCTTAATTATACCTATACTATTGCTAACATTAATGAAGAAAGTAGAAAATGTACATAATGAATTGTGGGATTGGGTGGATAAGATTTCCAGCCAGAGTGCTAAAGAGAGCTCTAGTTAAGTATAGTTAAATCTGAAATGAAAAAGAAAATTCAAAGGAAGGACTATAAAATGTAAAGGAGCTGGGACTTCATAATGTTCAGAATTCTCAGATTCTTCAGCAGAAAATTTATGCTAAAATTAAGAATACCTTCCAATAATGATTAATTAAAACTAAAAGTGACTATCAAAATAATCAGACTCCAGTTTCCCTAAAGAGTTAAGAGTGCAATTTATAGGTACTCTTAATTTTTTCTTCTCCTCCTCCTCCTCTTCCTCCTCCTCCTCCTCTTCCTTCTGAGTGTGTGTGTGTATGTGTGTGTGTGTGTGTGTGTGTCTGGTACTGAGGATTGAACCCGGGGCACTCTACATCCTAGAACTTTCTATTTTTTTTTTTTTAAATTTTGAGACACAGTCTTGTCAAATTATTGAGGCTGGCCTCGAACTTGCAATCTTCTTGCCTCAGTCTCTCAAGTTGCTACAATTGCAGGTGTGAGCCACAAGGAGGTGAGGAGGAGAGGAGAGCATGGGAAAGTACCAGGGAACAAAATAATGCTTTGCCTATATGTGAATATAACACAATGAACTCTATGTACATATGTAAAATTATAAGTCACTAATTAAAATAATAATAATAATAATGTAAAGGAGATTAGGAGGGCAGAATGGACACATCGGGGAAGGGAGGAGGGAAAAGAAAGGGAAGTTACTGGGAAATGAAATTGATCAAAAGGAGGAAACTGAGGTAAAGAAATTGATCAAATTATATTATGTATGAATATGGTATAATAAATGTCACTATTCATATACTTAAAATGCATCAATGATAAACCAGAATTATATTAGTTGTAATTTTTAAAGTATCCACCTAAGCCACTGATGAATTTTTCACTCTAAGAACTATTATGAGCTAATAAATGGCTGTTGTCCTAATTAGCTTAATTTGGGTAATTTTTTTTATTCAGCAATAGATAACTAATAAAATGATATTTGAAGCCACTGATCTGGGGAGATCTTGTAGAGTGTGAATGTATATAGAGAAGCAAGGTAAGAAAGAATTCATGCTTGAAGCTTGCCTGTGTTTAAGTGTGAGAAAGAGGGGGAGAAGATACAAGTATATCTTTGGCAAATTACTGCCGTTAGTATTCCAATCCATTAAATGGAGATAATGCTTTCTTCAGAGATGTGGGTGAGGATTAATGAGGTAAAATTAGTATTGGGTAGAAAATAGCAGTTGCATCATTAGTTACAGTTTCCTTCTTCCTTAAACCCCATTTGTGTCATTTTAAATTTTCATTCCATAATAAGAAAGAAACTCAGATGTTTGGGTGAGCATTGTGAAGTATAAAAAAATGCTCAGAAGTATTTTGAAACTAATTTGTTCACTATCTGTGTCTCTCTGTCTCCCTGTCTCTGCCTCTGTCTCTCTCTCATACAGGGGCTCAATCTCAAGGGTGCATTCACTTCTTTTCTTCTTCTTTTTTTTTTTTTTTAATTTTTTGAGACAGAGTCTCAGGCTGGCCTCAAATATGTGATCCCCCTGCCTTGGAATTCCAAGTCACTGGGATTATAGGTGTGCACCATCACACCTGTCGACAATACTCACATTTATGCATCATTCTTGTGCTTTCAATTGAAGCAGTCCGTAATCTATTTTCTAAGGTCTGTAAGAGAATCTCATGAAAATTTGCCTCAATACATTTAGAATGCTATGCAAGAAATATGGCTGGGGAAGAGAATATGGAATAATTTAGCTATAGAAAAATTTATGTTTTACATTTAGTATTATTCATTTTTAAATTACTTTGACTGTTGAGAAAGTTTTATTCAATATTGTATATTTTCTAAGTACAACATCCTGAGAAATTTCATAAACAATGAGAAGTTAGAATGCATCTTTTCAAAGTAGATGAGTAGTAAATGTATTTTCCTCAGAAATCATTTAATATTACACTTATAAATATTGTACAGCTGAAATTTAAAATTAGCCATCAGGCATCAACCTTATTTGCCAAATGAATGTTTCAAGAAGACTTAATGATCTTATAAACGTGGTTTCTTCTTGATGGGAGCAAAATGCACATAAAATACTTATTTTCATTGGACATTATGAAATTGTGGGATGAAGATTCTTTAAACCTATTTCTTACAATTGTGTAGAACAAAAATTATGACCACATCATAAATTTCATTTTATAATGTTGTTTAGATTTTCAAAAGGTGAGCTAAATAATGTAAGTATTTTTGTATACAAGCCTGCATACGAAATAAGTATTATCTGGTCAGGGCAAGATTCTAAAATCTATTCACCAAATGGTCATGTATCCACCAAATAGTCATGCACCAAATGGTCATGAAGCATTTGTACTGCCATCGTTTATGTTAGAATCACTTCTCATTACTCTTTTTTCCATACTGATTTTATAATTCATTTTTATACTCTTTACTAGTACTTACATAATACAGAAAAAAAGTATCATGATCATTGATTTTTTGCTTCCTAAAATATAAATTTTATTGTTAGAAATGTTAAATGAGATAAGAGAATTTATATCTTTTTGACTTGTGATTTTCCAACATACAATGATATTGGTATTTTCAACATAGAATATATGATGATATTTTCAACATATTGGAATTCCAAAAGTCATAACCCTGAATATTGAAATCTCAAAATATTAAAGTCCCAAAGGTTGAAATACTGAAAGCTAAAATCTCCCAACCACAACTCATTCCCACAAAAGAAGTGGCTATTTGAGAGCTAGAAATATAGTCCTGTGGTAGGACACTTGCTTGGCGTGCTCAAATCCCTGAGTTTGATCCCCATCTTCCAAAAAATAGGCTATATAGAAACCCAAAACCTGGAGAAGTATATCAACAACAAAAGCCTCTGTTGAAATTTTCATCATTTTTTCTGAATTGGCATTTCTCCAGCAGATGAAATGGCATCAGTTTTAAAGAGTTAAACTCTCATATGCCTGAAGCCAGTGCAGTTACTGGCTGGTTCTATAATAATCATGGTAGGATAAGGAGACATCTTCTCAACTATGTGGCTGTTGGGTCACCAGTATTGCTTCCTGCTATGCTCATGGTGTCTAGAAAGTGGCTGAGGAGTGGATTCCCTTTACCCAACACAACAGAGAAACATACCACAGAAGATGGAAACATTTAGTAGAGAGTGTTTATGTTGGTATATGTCAAATCTTAGGAGAATTTTAAAAAGAGCAGTGCTATGTAGAAAAAAATGTGAACACATTTTCCAAAAAAAAAAAAAAAAAAAAAGCCATGTCCCAAAAGAAAAACAGCTATTCATTATGATAGAAGGTTTCACAATACAGTTAATGATCATAAAAGACGTCCAGCTCCTAAGGACTAGCTCCTGCAACTTATCTTTGTAATACACTTTTTAATATGTCACATTCTCTTTATGGTTTTTATCTTTGTTTAAGGTAGGTAGGATTAAATGTAATGAATTTGCCACCCAAAAAGTTTTCTTGGTATGTTTTAGTCAGCTTTTCCACTGGTGTGGCCAAAAGACTTTGAACAAACAATTAGAGAAGGAAAGCTTTATTATGGGGCTCCTGATTTCAGAGGTCTTCATCTACAGGCAGCTGATTCTGTTCTTTGGGGCCTAAAGCAAGGCAAACATCATGGCAGAAGAGTGTTTTGAAGTGGTGGAGGCACATGGCTCAGGACATCACAAGGGGAAGCAGGGAGCAGGGAGCTCTCCTCATCATGACAAAATATAAACCCCAACACAAGTCCTCCGTTACCTACCTCCTGTGGCTACACCCTAACACCCTACCTCCCTACAGTCACCACTCAGTTAATGCCTATCAAGGGACTAATTCACTGATTGGATTAAGGATCTCATAATACAAGCATTTTACGTCTAAACCTTCTTGCATTGTCTCACACATGAGCTTTTGAGGGGCACCTCACATTTAAAGCACAGCATGATAGATGACAAATTATTGATGTATAGTGTTGGTTTGTGCTTACGACAGGTTAGATAAATTCAGGAAAAGCTGCTGTTATATCTGTGTTAGCAAGTGGAGACACCTGCTGTTGGGACCATGCTCAGCTTCCTCCTCTGACACAGTGGCTGCTATATTTGTGTGCTCACTACATTAGGAGTGGGGTAGAGAATGACAAGGTTGACTGATGTCAGAATGCTGTTATTCTCACTACTTGGTAGTTCAGTGCTCATTCTGGTGAGTAGAATTGGTGTACAAGAAAATGTATCCAAATTTGTTGACTGCTTTCCATGGTGACTTCATGTTTCTTTCCTAGATATCTGTGTCCTAAATCTTGCATTCATTCTCCTTTTAGGCCCATAGAAAGTCATCCAGTTATTAGCCTTTGATTATTGGTGCACTTGCATTCTCATCTTGGACTGCTTTTCTTCCCACACAAATGTCTGAAGTCTGACCTTTTTTGTTCTCAGTCAGCTAGTCAAAAGGAATCCCATCGTTAGTTTGCAGGTTCAATTAAAAGAGAGGTAGTTGTACAGCATTAGTCATGATACAGAGGACTGGGCTATCTGCTCTTACAGGTAGACCACCTTATTTATGTTACATCTGGACACAACACTCCCATCTAATGATAACTTGCTGGTCTGCTTCACCTATGACTTTGTGAGTTTCAGAGAGTTTTGATATGACCACGTGGTTAAATGATATCCATGATCAGACTCTCTGTCGGTGTGCAGTAGTAGGCCAGCAGTACTTTGTGAAATGATGTGAAGTTCTCTACTACCAGGTGAATCTTTGAAAGTGTAACTGTGATTTTCCTTTTTGCATACTTAAAAAATGCTCCGTGGCACCTTCATAAAAAATTATATCTCCTAGGTAATTGTGTCTTCTAAATAACATGGGTCAAGTGGAATACTTGGGCTATCAGTCGCTTGTGTCCTGGGCTCTACTCAAACCTGTGGCTTTCAAGCATAGTGCTTTTTTTCAGTGGCGGAAAGGATAAGTTAACATAAAAGTTTCTTTGCTTTGCCAGTGATATCATGATGATCTTTCCTGACCCTCTGGAGCGCATGTGACACATAGAAGTCTCCAATGTACGTTTTACTTTGTATCTTGTTTGGTTAATATGATGCTATCAATGAAGTAGGTCAATAGGAGGCTCTGCAGAATGACCAAGTGGTCTAGTCCCTTCAGACTACATTATGAAAAGATGGGAATGTTAATGCAGACTTAGGACAAGAACTGTAATGTATATAACTTCTATTCCACATTGATACAAATTGATTTCAATCCACTTGCCTCAAAAGATTAAAAATCGAATGCATTTCCTAGATATATGGCTACACACTATGTTTCTGTGACTGCATTCACTAATTCTAGTAGGTATATCACTTTTGGTAAAGTAACTGCAATTGAAGATATTGTTTGTGCTTAGAGTAAGACAGTGTTACCTGAAAGGATCCATTTGACTTTTATAAGGGTCAGAATGGTGAATTAAATGGGATTATCATAGGGACTACCATGTATGCAACATTTCAATCATTAAAATTGGTACTAATTTCTACTTTCTTGGTTTGTGGTATTATTTACTGATATGGCTATGAAGTGTACCCCAACAAGGGCATGTGACAATGCAGGAAATAGAGATGAATGATTAGATTATAAAAGCTATAACTCATTAATGCCTTAGTATTTTTGATCATCAATAATTTGTTTTAGCCAGCTTTTTTTGATGCTGTGACTAAAGGACCCAACCAGCATAATTATAGAGGAGCAAGAGTTTATTTGAGGGCTCACGGTTTCTGAGGTCTTAGTCCAAGGAAGGCTGGCTCCATTTCTCAGGGCTTGAGATGAGGCTGAACATCCAGGTGGAGTGTGTAGCAGAGGGAGTTGCTCACATCACGGTGATCCAGAAGCAGAGAGACTGACTCTACTTGCCAGATACAAATATATACATATATATGCCAAAGCCATCCATGCCCCAATTCCCACCTCCTCCAGCCACACCTACCACTTCAGTTACTCAGTTAATCTCTATCAAGGGATTAACTCACTGATTGGGTTAAGACTCTTAAAACCCAATCATTTCTCCTCTGGACCTTCTTGCACTGTCTCACATGTGAGCTTTTAGGGGACACTTTACATTCAAACCATAACATAATCTGAATGAAATATTGGGTGATAATTGTAAGCAGGTGGGATGTGACTGGAGGAAATAGGTCACCGGGATTGTGTTGTTGGGGATTATATTTTGTCCCTGGACCCTTGTGTTCTCCTTTCTCTTTCTCTCTCTCCCATCCTCCTTCCCAGATGCAACAAGCTAAGGAGTTTTCCTTTGCTACATCTTGAGTCCAAAGCAATGGATTAGCCATCCATGGACTGACCCTAAGAAACTGTGAGCCAAAATAAACTTTTCCTCCTTTAAGGTGTTTTTGTCAGGAATTTTGGTCACAGTGATAAAAACAAAACAAAACAAAACAAAAACTAACAAATTTTCATAATTCTTTGTTTTGACAACATTTTAAATTTACAGAAGAGACATAAAAATAGTATGAAAAGTTTCTATTACAACTCACCCAGTTATCATAACCTTGTTAGTGTTTTACATAGCCATTTATGAAAACTAGGAAATCTGTGTTGGTACCGTGTTATTAACAGTGGTACAATCGCTGCAAATCTACTAAACTGTAGGCTTAACTCTGATTTTATAACAATTACTTTTTGTTTGTTTGTTTCAGGAGTGAATTCAGCATTCCACATTGCATTTATGTATTATGTCACATTAGCTACAAAAACAAAGAAATGAGAAAATAAATCAAATAAATTAAAATATTTTTAAGTAGAGCAAATCTTAGAGATTCACATTAGCTTTTCTAAAGAATTAATATAAAGCTACATTAATCAAGAATGTATGTGTTTTTTAAAGTTTATGGACACACAGATTGATGGAACACAACAAAGAAAAATAATAGAAATAGACCCACACATGTATGTTCAATTAATTTTTAACATGGGTTTTAGGGTAACTCTATGGAGAATTAATAGCCCTGTCATCAAATAGTGCTATAACAATTGAACATGCATATAAAAATGCAAACCCTGGCCATTATAGCATATCATCTACAAAAATTAAATGAAACAGATCATATATCAAAGTGTAAAAGATAAAATTATGTAACTTGTAGAAGAAAATACAGAACAAGAATTCTGTGACCTTCTTGGACTTTGCAAAGGCAGGTTGCCTGGAACTGAAGAAGTACAAATTATAGAAGAAAATGTAATGAATTGGTTTTAAAATGATTTAAAATGTTGGCTCTTTTAAGACACTGTTAGGAAAATAAGAAATGGTCAAAGAGAGAAAATGTTTGAAAATGTACATCTGGTAAAGAATTATCAGGAATATAAAATGAACTCAACTTACAAATTAAAAAAAGTTTCAATTTATCTTTTAAAATGGACAAAAAATCTCAGCAGACCTTTCGTCTAAGGAGATAAATGATAGGGAAAAGATAAAAAAGATGTTCATCATCATTCATTTTTAAGGAAATACAAGTTAAAACTACAAGGCTGTGCATTTCTAAGAGAATGGCTAACGTTGAATAAACTAACAAGACCCAGTGTTGACAAGGAGGCGGAGGGAGAGAACTCACGTAGCACTGGTGGAAATGCAAAACGGCATGGCAACATTGAAGACAGCTTCACAGGTTCTCATTAATCCTAGAGATATGGAAACATATGACTGCATAAATCCTTACTTATGACAGTCAAGAGCTGGAAACAACTCAAAGGTCTATGTAGTGGTTAATGGATGAACAAACAGGAATACATCTGTGAAATAAAATACGGATCAGCAATAAAAAATAATGGACTTCTAAACATGCATAAGCATAAATGAATCTGAAAAGTCTTATGCAAGGAGATTTTTTTTATCTTTAAATATTTGTTAAAGATAAACTTTAACATCAGCAGGTACATTTGAGCATGGCCCTGTAGAGTGGCCAGCTTAGACAATTCCATTTAGGTGGTCGATCTGGGAAAGACTGACTACTAAAACACATCAGAAAAGTGGTTGCTATGATCAGGGGGGTTTGGAAGGGTTTTCACTGAAAAACGGGGAAGGAAATTTTGGGGGGTGACAGAAATATTCTATATTTTTACATTGGTGGCAGTGGTGTTTTATGAATATATACACTTGTCAAAACCCATCAAATTAAACTTGAGCACAAGGGTAATTTTATTGTGCAAATTATAACATAATAAATGTGACTACAAAATAAAAAAGAGGTGGTCATCTTCACCTGATGATCAGGTCTTTATCTCTCTTAACATCTGAATATTTCAAAGAAGGCACACTATATCTTAAGAAATTACCAATCACAACATAGCAAAATTGACTTACCAAAAATATAAATTCTTTCTGTTTCTCTCGCTCCCTGAGAACATCCAGGCTTTTCCTTAAGGTTGCTAAGAAAGCTCATCCTCTTAGAACCATTAATTCTCATCATTTGGCCCCAGAAATCTCAAAAGTGCCTCATAGCACTAGCTGTTTGTCCAGCTACTCAGCTTTGTCCAGGTCTAAGAACTGTAGCCAAGGTTTGATAAGGTTAGGACTATTTTCATCCTACTGTTGGATGAAAGATGCCTTATGTCCCCCAAACCCACTTGTGACTCCATGCCTGAGAACACAAAGCAAAATAGTAATTCAAACTTTCAGTGACAAAAGTCCTGAAGAAGCCAGCCAATGTATGGGACAGTACTCAAATGTACCTTCTGATGTTGAAATTTGGTCTAGCTAGTACCTTTGACAAATATTTTAAAATAATAATAAAATAATAATAATCTCCTAGGCTAGGTTTACACCAACTTCTGCCTGGTTTTCTTTCTGGACTAGGAGGTTTATGCTGAAAGATGAATATCATCTGACCAGAATTAGGCATTTCAAATGTTCTGATGTGGTTCAAATGTGTCCCCTAAAGGTTCATGTGTTGACATTAATCCCCATTGGGAGGTACTAAGAGGGTTGGTATTTTATACAACTGTGGGGTTAGAGGTGGGTCTGTGGTAGGAGATGGAGGTTAGATAAGGCCATCCGTTTGGGAGAATCCCTGGTGGCTTTATAAGGAGAGGGAGAGAAGCAAAAAGAATCATCCAGATGTGCTCCCGGTCTCTTGCCATGTGATGTCCTACACCATCTCCAGATGTGCCTCCCAGGCTTGAACTTTCAAAACCATGAGCCAAAATAAAACTCTTCTCTATGTTTGTGGTGTTGTGTTATTGGCAACAAAAATAAACC
This sequence comes from Callospermophilus lateralis, assembly GCF_048772815.1. NCBI lineage: Eukaryota > Metazoa > Chordata > Mammalia > Rodentia > Sciuridae > Callospermophilus > Callospermophilus lateralis. Next base: position 53,671,045 of record NC_135319.1, on the reverse strand, counting down.
AATGCATGGGGTATTGCTTGGTTATATAATGCTAAACATTTTTTGATAAAATTTTTTTTTGATTAAAAACAGCAATAACAAAAAAAAGATGTTAAAGTAAATATGAATAAAATAAAATGTGACTCCTATTTGAGGCATGAGTATTCCTGAATGGCCAGAATCAGATGCTATTGATGTGTCCTGGTGGTTGCCATATGGGGAAACTACAGGCTTCTTGCCCTTTATGGAGGAGTTGGTGCCTGAAAAACCAGATGGAAATCTCTTTGTGGTAAATTTAAGCACATTGTAATTGAGTAAAATCATGCACAGTGGTAATTAAGAGTTTGCTATTGAGTATGGTAGACCTTCATTTGTAATTGTAATTCTTCCATTTTCTGGGTCAGGGACTTTGGGTGAGTCACATAAGCCCTCTAAATTTTAGTCACATGCCCAGAAAACAAGGAAGAAGAACATTATCCAACAAGGTAAGTTAAAAAAAAACAATAAGAAAATACAGAAGGTCCTTGACTGACAAAGGTTCAACTCACAATTTTGCAACTTTATGGTAGTCTAAAAGTATTACATATTCAGTAGAAACCCTATTTCAGTTTTTGAATTTGAATCTTTTTCCTAGGCTATCAATTTGTGCTAACATAGTCTCAGGAGATGCTGGGCTGTGGCAGTGAGTCACAGCTCTGTGTCAGCCCCCTGATGAGGAGGAGAAACAGCCCATATCATGCATTGTGTTGCATTGCTAAGTTGTGATGTTTGGAAGATAAAGTGTACCAAATTCATTTCTGGCTTTTGGTATTTTCATCTTACAATAGGTTTAATGGGTTGCAGATTCATCCTAAGTGAAGGAAAAACTGCATGCAAAGCATCTGGCATGGTATTGATTCATAGAAAATGACTATGAAGTAGAATTTAAATATTAATCATCATCATTATCATTATTAAATTCTCCCTTAAAACCAAATATGCAATTCACGCAGTTTTCAGACATACATCTGGTAGGATTAAATATTTTCTTACTTAATGAGTGTACATATGTGTGCATACAGGTGTTTGCGATTATAAGTAAGTGCCCGTCTGGATCATCTTCTCCCAACTGAAGGATAAAGACCACATTAAAGCACAAACGTATATGTGAATATTGAGACTATAGAAAATAAAATTCTTATACTATAAATATTTTATTAAATACTTTATTAAAATCAATATAAAAGAGCTTGAGTGTTATTTGCCACACAAAGAAATTAAGTGAAAGCGAAATAAAAATGTGAACTGTTGGCTAGACTCAGGGGAGCATGCCTGCAATCCCATCAATTCCAGAGACTGAGGCAGGAGGATCACAAGTTCAAAGCCAGTTTCAGCAATTTAGTGAGATCCTCACAACATATTGAGATCCTATCTCAAAATAAAAAATAAAGCTGGGAGTGGTAGTGCACACTTGTAACCCCAGGGACAAGGGAGGCTGAGGCAGGAGGATTGTAAGTTTAAAATTGGTTTCAGCAGTTTACTGAGAACCTCAGCAGCTTCATGTGACCCTGTCTCAAAATAAAAAATAACTGAAAATACAAAGGACTGGGTATATAACTCAGCAGTAAAAGGCCCTCAGGTTTAATCCCCAGTACCCACCCCACTTCCAAAAAATAAGAAAACTATTAATAGGTAATAGCATTACTGAATCACAATATATATATATATATATATATATATATATATATATATATATATATATATATATTTTCCTTTCCCCAGTCCACTATATATTCAATCTATTAGCCCATCAGCTAGTTTTTTTTTAAAAAAAACAACCATTATATGTTATCTATAGAAATTAAAGAAAATGTCTGAAAACCATTTTCTTATTTTCCTTTATTTATTTTGTTTCCTTTAGCAAAATGTAATTATGAGTGTTTAATTTTGTGTTTCCATTTGAGAGGATGCTTTGAAATTTATTTGTTTTACATGATAGCTAAAGGACGCAATTTCCCAACTAAAATTTGTATTAGAGGGTGAAAACATCAATAAAGCATCTAATCAGATGCCTTCCCAGTCCATCTCCATTAAACTCCACTTACACTTAAAGAGACATTTTTATATCATTGCTAAATATATTGTACATGCCAAAACTTCAAACATTTACCCACATATACCAAAGAGGCGATAGAGGCATAACTTTAACCAGGGTCTCATTTACATCTCAAACTTACCAGGAACTAAATAGAGGAGATTTTCAGGATGTCTTGATAGTTTTTAATCTAGAAAGAAAAGTGATAAAGGAGAGAGCAAGTGGAATAAAAAGCACTGGAATCCTTCCCAGCATAGCTGATGGATAACACTGGTGACCAGTGTCCTGTAGGGAAGTTCATGGTTGGTGCTACAATTCAGCCACAGGAAACAGTCCTAGGATGGGCAGCAACTCACCAGTGGAGATGCTATGTTCTTGGTCAGGCAAAGAAGTCAGAAATTCCTTCCCAGCTCAGAATATTTTGAAGAACAACACAGTAGAGTCACATGCTATAGGTAGGTTGCACATGCAGCTTTATCTCTGCCCATCATTTCTGGATGTAAGAATTCTCAAAGTAAATTTGTGTCAACCATATGTGATCAAAGGGTACTATCAGAAACCAAGCAGTACTGGGGAAAAAAATAACTGAAGAAAGGATATGAATCCACCCAATTTGTGACCAAACACCTTGTTGTGCTAGGTGGATTGAATTTTCCCTCATTCAGGGTGATCATATAAACAAAGGGCATAAGGCCCATGGAAAGTCCATATCAATAAGAAATGAGGAACAAAAAGCAAGCAGAATTCAGAAGAAAAAATAATATGTATTCATTGTCATACCCATAGTCATATCTATGTTTATATGTGTATTTTCATAGTTATGTATACCTATCTATTGATCTATATGTAATTATAAAAAAGTGCTTGCCTTCTTCTGGTTTATAGACTTAATGAGAGTTCTCAACCTACACTTAATGAAAGAATGGTCCGACATGTGATTTTCAGATAACTAATAAAAGATGTATAGATATATCCATCTCAACGTCAGACAAGATGCTGCTGGAGACATCCCATAGGAGGGCACATCCTTGCAGAAGAAAAGCAGCCAGCGCATGTAAAGGAAGAAGAGCTCTGTGTGTTAGGGGCTATTTGTGCATGTGGGGACACATATAAAACACACTGTTTATGGCCCACAGCAATGAATTTGTGATTGCCTGTGAGTTCTAAAAGCAGACCTTAAAACTGCTTTCTCCCTGACTTATTCCCTGTTGCAGTTGAGAGGTTCTTTAGGGCCACCGGCAGTTTGGACATGTCTTGCAGAGATGGAAGAAAGCACTGCCCTTTGGGAACTTGTTTCAGTGCATTCTTCAGTTTGTATTGGAAAAAGCAGTAAAGAAAAATCTTGGCCAAACAGCTTAGCTCCTCTCCACTGTTTTGTCTACCACACAGGAATTTTCTGAAGGCAAAATGTAAAGAGGGTCAATGCTTTAAACTGGGTCAGCAAACTTTATTTCCCATCAAAGTCTAGACAATAAACATGTTAGGATTTGGGGTCATGTACTTTCAGGCATGACTTGCAACACTGCCATTGCAGGAGAAAAGCTGCCATGGACATTGGATAAGGGAATGAGCCTGACCATGTGACAAAATCAGGCTGCAGTCCAGATTTGCCTCTTTACCAACCCTGATATTGAGACTCTTTGGACATTATGGTCCAAATTAAAAATAAAAAGTTAACTAAAAGACACCAGTTTGTCTTGAATTGACACTATTGATATGAGGGAAGAAGGAGGAATATTTTGATCATTGAAAGAAATTATGCTATATTTCAACAATGAGAGTGACATAGTTTTTCTTTAAAATCACTTCAGAATTGACACAGCACACATCTTATAGCAAGAAAGCCAACTAACTTCTCCTGTAAGAAAAACCTTAAAATGTGGAATAAATCCTACCCTTTTAAAGCAAAGCAAGGCCTTCCAAAACTTGAAAGATGGAAAGAGGATGGACTTTCTGGTTGTTGAAAACATAGAGAAAATAGAAAACAAAGTAGTAAGTCTATGACCTGATACTGCCGCTGGGGTTTATGTTTTTGTTTTTGTTGTTGTTTGTTTGTTTTGTGTATGTGTTATTTTGGGGAATACTATTGCTAAACACTGAAATAGTTTTATTGCTAAGTTTTGAAAAAACATAAAATATTTCAAACAAACAAATAGACAATAACAAAGTGGCACAAGGTACATCATTGTAGTGGGCATTGTAGTAGGCTACTAAGACTTGTCTTTTAGAACCAAGGTGTGTATTCATCTTCCCAACAGCTGACTGGGATGACAATGGAGGGCTCAGACCTGAGCATGGCTCTAGGGAATGCGTTTGGCAGAAGGGAGGTGTCTTGCCCCCAAATTTACCTCTTTTCTCAGAGTTAACCTAAAGCTTGCTAGTGGTTAAAGCAGGGGTCCAAGATATACCCCCTCATGACCTAATTTAGGAAATGTGTACCAGCTAAGCATTCCCTCTGGAATCAGGTGGTGCCTCTGTTATAGCTGAATATCTATTTAGCTAGATTTTTTTTTTAGCTATAATTGTTAATTACATAGCTATAATTGTTGTAGCTTTTCCCTCTGCAAATCCTTTTTCCCTCATTCTTCTAAGAATTATTCCCAAGTGCACACACACATCTCTGATTCAAATTCTATTTCCAGGGAACTAGAAGACAATCATTCCCTAATTTTATAAATGTAGTATTGTTTCTTATTTGTTTCAGATACTATTTTTTATTTTTATTGAGGAATTTAGTATTAGATGCAATTGAAGACCCTCCCCTCTCATTATATCTAGAGAAATCTTCAAACTTTCATTAAGCATTTATAATCCTCATGAACATTTTGGTGTTTTATTCTATATTTGTGAATCCATAAACATCATATAGTAATTTTTGACAGTATCTAAACTCATTATATATGGCATTGTAGAATATACATTCTGCAACTTGGTTTTTGTTAGTTCTCAAAATTGTTTTTGAGATTTATATTTGGTTATAATTAGCTGTTTAAATATGATCTAAAGCAAATTTCAAAATACTAATGGCTGATAAATTTCAAATGAGGGCACAGGCCTATCTGGTATAACATTTCTGTTCATTTCTTTATACTGAATAATGCAGGATTAAACATTCTTATAAACCAGTTTATCTCAAAGAAAAATAATAACACAGAAATCATGTTCCTCCTACACCCAGTTGATAGAGTCCAATTTCTACTATCTGAAAGTTTCCACAGCGTTACCTAAACTTACAGATCCAATTCAATTTGTAGCTACAGGCTGGACCAGTCTGTATCTGGATAGCACTTTTGAAGATATGTTCCACAGAAGGGTGAACCTAAGGGATTTTCCATAGCAAAGGTGAAATAAGCCATTACAGCTCAAGCACAGGCCTCTCTTGGATGTACATTCTCTTTGCCTTATTAAAGACGATGAAAAACTTTGCAGCAAACAAACATGATTTTTATTTAACTGGTATTTTCCATTCTGTTTTTTCATGAAATCTTTTGCCCACAGAACTCTTAGTGAATTACTCACAGAACAAGCAGTACTACTGTGGACACTTGACAGTTACATTTTGACTGTTTATTGTTCGTCTGCAAATATGTCACAAGTAATTTTGTCTCCATGTTTTGCCCATTTTGTTGCATATGTTCATTTTTTTTTTTAAATTTTCACTCACAAACTCAATTTCCAAATCAAATTTGTCACCTCAACTGTGTGACCTCTCCTGGGCACTCCTTATCCACTAGAGAAGATCCCTAATTAATTGGAAGCTCAGCTTCCTGAATGGGAGGCCAGAATTACCTCTAGTTACTCTTAGTAACCAATGAGCACCTGGCACATAGACAGAACTCAATAAATGTGTGTTGGGACTCAGGGTGTGACTCAGTGATAGAGTGCTTGCCTATCATGCCCAAGGGTCTGGGTTCAATCACCAGCCCTGCAAAACAATTAACTTGTTAAAAATAAATATATATTGTACATCTGAATGGATACTTGAGTGCTTAGGTAGATAAATATGTGTTCCATAGAACTAATACATATTATATTGAGATCATTTGTTTATATATCTCTCCCATTGGACAGCAGGCTCCATAATGGCAAAGAACTATGCTTGATTCACATTTGCAGGTGCAATGTCTAACATCATGAGTGCCTTTTTAAAAGTCTATGTGTATATAAAACATCTTCAAGTCATTCATGCATTCTTCTTCTCACCCATTGCCCTCATTTGTATCTAGAGAGATTGACTTTTAAGGATAAATTAATCAGGCATCAAAGTGCCAAGTCTTAGAAGAAATTTCACAAAAAAACACCCCCCCCCAAAAAAAAAAACCTTAGCTTTTACAACCTGTAAGCAGCTCCCCAAGATTTGTTACACAGCTGGCCTAGCATCAGGATTTCACATCCTTGGAGGCACCATTTTTCAGGCCATGGATAACTTCTTCCAGAGAGGTGGAAGTTTCCACAGTCCAACAGTAAGTAGGAGCTAATGTGTTTTAAAAGTTTAGAATTAGCTGCCCTGTAATTATTCAGATCATCATTATTCCATTTTACTGGTCCTATTCAAAGGTATTTTGGCTCAAATTTTCTCTCCATTTACTCAGACTCAATTATTTCCTCTCACAACTATTTCAGCCATAAATTTTAAACTGTGGTGTGGCAAATCCATTCTCGTATATTTTCAATCTCTTCATCTGATGTCCCTCTGACTTTATGCTTCTAGAAAAGGCAGTGTATGAACATGTCATTCCACTCCTGCCCTCTCAAATAGAGCACATGCACATGACACACCAAGAGTAACTCAAGAGTAGAGAGGTGAGTTTGATACCTTCTCTCACTGTGCCATGTGTCAGTTCCTTTCTGCACACTACACACACTCTCCTGCATGGGGCTCATGTCAGCCCACCAGAGAGCAATGGCTCTTCCATACTGCAGCCATCTGTTCACTTCCAGTTTACTTCTCTGGCTCGTTTCTGCCCTTTCCCAGAGGCTACAGTGGAAGCCCTTACAATATGCTTTCATAGAACCCTGCATTTTCCAAGAACCAATCAACATAGGATTCTAAGTCTACTTGTAGTAGAGTGTGGCTCCCTAAGAATAATTATTATATTTGGCACAATGCTTGCCCCCCAATTTTAGTCTATTAAATATTTGTTGAAGAACACAATGATTACAGGGTGCTACAGGGCAATAAGATCCAGGGCTCCATCTCAAGCACATCATTAATGTTGTTGGTATTTTTCACTAGTAATCCTTGGGTCTCCTTAAAGCTCCCTAATTATTACTGGCTGCTGTGTTTGCTGAGCTTTTGATCATTTAAATTTCTCAGACAGCTCATCATAATATACAACTTTTCTTTCTTTCTTTCTTTCTTTCTTTTTTTTTTTTTTTACTAATTCTGTAGCTTCTGTTTAACATTTTATGCTCTATCTAAAGTGAATTATCAGTAGGTAAGATAAGGAAGAATATTTGGTGGATAACTGTTAATTCAGCTTAGAGGGGACAGGGAATCAAGTAGTCCAGAAATGTTTGCAGCCTCAGGCCTCTATGGAGAGACTTTCAAAACTGCTACCTCCTAACCTCACCAACCTGAGGACTATCATCACAATTCGGTACCAATACCTGAGCTCATATACCACCAGTGCACTGTGACCTTTCACCTTTACTTTGGGGAAGTTTCTGCTCTAATTTGGTGCTGGACCAAATGGTCCTGTATGACGAGTTTGGTTCATGAAGACTGTTGGATATATTCCCCAAACTGATGACTGCTGTGAGGACCTCGTCAATCCACATAACTTTTAAGATCCCCCAGGCTACTTTCTACAAACTAAAATCTCTTATTCTGACTCCTAATTTGTCCCCCTTCCATTTTAACATCTGCTTCTCCAATGCTGTAGGTCCTCAGAGTTCCCATCAAAGCTGTTGATAGCCCACTGAAATATCCTTTTTTCCCAAATGCCCATAGATCCCAAACTACCTTCTTATTACTTAACTCTTACCTTGATTCTAATGGCCTAGATTTGGCTGGATTTCAGCTAAAATCCTATAGTTCAACATTGACTCATTTATGCTTCCTAAGCTGCTCTAAGTCCATTTAAATTAATGAAATTAAGTCAAATCAAATACTACTGATCTGAAGCTGTTCAAGTAAAGAATAATGTTTAAGACATAAGGAGCCTTATTTACCTTCTAGTCCTGTCTCTCCAAATGAGATATTTGCACTGTCAGCCCTTGTCTTCTCTAATGATGTGGCAGGAAGTGTTTCAATTCTTATGACTTATCCCTGACCACACTGCATCTGTCTAATCATTTGTCTTGGAGACAACTAAGGAGGAAAAAAAGGACTTGGATTCCTTTTCAAAGGAGAAGTTTTCACACACACCCATCTTGACATTGCACCTTACCATGGGCAGCTGCCCAGTCAGGCACTGGCCATTCATAGCCCATATTCATTCTGCAAGATGGAGCTGATGGTTTCTATTATGTAGCCCAAAGGAAAGAGTCCATTGCTCCTCTATTGCAATATCTGCCTTTGTTTTCCAACTCTGGCAGGCAGGATCTATAGCCTCTTTGGCTTAGTTCCTTTGTCTTTCTTTTAGCAAGGCGTGTATGAATGGCAGCCTCATTTGTCATCAGCTGACTGAAATGTTTTGTTTAAAAAGCCATCTGTACATGACCCACTTTTGCTTTTTGCAAAATAATTGTTAATGTGGAATATTGCAGTGTATATCTTTCTATATATTTCACAGAAGATAACAATGAGAAACCATACTGAAAAACCACACTAGCTAATAAAATCATTTCCTTATATACTCCCCAAGCTGCATATCACATGTTCCCCAGTCCCTCCCTAAATCATTTCAATTTTTGCATTTGAATGAACACTCCTCTGCAACTAGGTGGATCCTCAGAAATACCTCTTGTAGTGTAACATTCCTTTTTCAGGAAGTATTTTCTGAGTCCCAGAACACCAACACAGTAATTAGTAAGTAGTCAAATGTTTGGCACTCCTGTAGTACTTTCATACTTCTTCTTTCTCCAAATAAAGCAATTGTTATTCAGAAGCTCCAAACAATCACCTCCATAAAGAACTAGTGATATTGCTTTCTTATTACAATCTACTGTTTGCTGTTGATTTGAATGTTAATAAAAGAACAATCAGGGAACAGAGCAAGTTTGGTCATGTGTAGCCCCTATTTATCTCCTAAAGGGCAACTCTATAAAGCTTGTATTTGTTTCAGTGATATATACAAGACCATACACACATTCTGCTAATGGTATCTGGAGATTTTTTCATCTCCTTGAATTCCCTTGTAAAAGAAAGCAGCAGATATATAATGAAATGAAAGAACACAGGGACAACATCTGAAACAAAACTACATCCCAGATATCCATATCCACTGCAAAATACAACCCTAGCCTTATGGTAGGCAGGTTGCTTATGTGGGAGGGCAAAGGAAGTAACAAGAGTGATGCTTTTTGGAACTGAGGACAGAAGACACTCAAAGAACTCACAGATGTCTCTATCAATTCTCAGGACCAACTTGAGAGCAGCAGTCCTCCAGGACACCAGAAGAGTGAGGACCCATGGTAGGAAGGACTAAGGAACTGGAGCTCTCCAGATAGACTCTCAGGGGCTCCCTTTTAGGACGAGTCTCTCATTGAACAGAAACTTTTAGGGGTTGAGCCAAAATTGTATCAGATGGGACAAGACAATGGAAAACAAGAGGAAGTCTATGGAAAATGGGGAAAAAGACCAGGAAATTAACAACAACAACAACACACACACACACACACACACATACACACACACACCCCAAAGAGGAAGATCTGTGCAGTTAGAAAATATTCCATATTCCTAAACTGTGGTTCATTCTAAACAATCAGAAAACAATTGATTTCGCAGAAAAATAGAAAAGCTTAACAACATAAGCAGCAGTCTATTTCTCTTTTGTGTAAGGAAAAAGATAATAAAAGATGGACTTACATTTGAAGAAACAAGGAAGAGCCAAGCTTAAATCTGAATTCAAGCTATTATAAGGTGGAAAAGATACATATAACAGACTCAGAAGTCAGTTAACTTCCTTATAGACCACAGGGGCACACTACAAAGTGTATACACAAAACAAAACTATGACCTTCTATTTCTAAATGAGCTAAGTAAGAAATTGAGAAAAGTGAAGATATGAAAGAAATACATAAATCAATGTAAGCAAAATTCATACATGAGACCATGAACTCAGGGAAGAATAATACATAATCAAAACAAATATCAGAAATCAAGACTCAACTTGAAAGAATAAAAAGGTAAATATTAAGTAATGGAAGATGAAAAAGGAGAAAAATTAAATAGAAATGAAGCTGTAAAAAGGAATTGAGACAGTGACAAGTATTGACAGTGAGCAGAAGAAATTGCCACAGGACTGGTGCAGTCTACAAAAACAAAATCAAAGGAAGGGATTGAGAGACCCTGCTGGAAATGAAAGTAAGAAAGAAAGAGAAAGAAAGGTAGGGATAGTGGGAGAGAGAAAGGAAGATTTGAAACTACATATTAAAAATCTAGAGAACACGCTCATGGCTCATGAGGATATATACCTAGAAATATCCAGTATCAAGATACACAGTCACAAGTTGCATGACAACCATTGTGGTCCAGAATGGACACATATTTGATGGTGGTCCCATGAGATCATAGGTGATTCAAGAAGTGCCTATCACCTAGGGATGAAGTAGCCATGGCAATGTGGAAACACAAGGCATTACTCACATGTCTATAATAACCTTGATAAAATCAAACCTATTGTGCTGCAAGTCATATAAAAGTCTACACACTCAATTACAGCAGTGCCTGGTGCTGGACAATGATGACATGTGAATATGTTCCTTGTTTATGCATTTACTGCACTATAACTTTGAATTATTATTTTAGTGTATTCCATCTGCTTGTAGAAAAACACTTAACTCTAAATAGTCTCAGACAGATCCTTCAGGAGGGATTTCAGAAGGTGCATTGCTTAAGTGATGAGGCTCCAAGTGTCATTCCCCCTGAAGACCTTCCAATGAGAGAAGATGTGGAGGTGGAAATCAGCCATATAGGCCTAGGCTCACGTGTGTTTTCGGTTTTGATTTTTCACAAAAAGTTTAAAAATCAAACCAAAATATTTTAAATAGAAAAAAATTATAGAATTAAAATATTAAAAAAGGAAAATATTTTTTGTACCACTATATAATGTGTTTTAAGATAAGTGTCATTACAAAAGAATCAAAAAGTTAAAAACATTAAAAGTTTATAAAGTAAAAAGGGACAGTAAGCTAAGATCAATGCATTATTGAAGTTGGAAATTTTTCTCAAACAAATGTAACATTACCTAAGTATACTGTTTTGGTGAAGTCTACCGGAGCAGACAGTAATGTCCTAGTCCTTCACATTCACTTAGCACCCACCAGTCACCCACAGTAACTTCTCGGCTTAAAAGTCCCATTCACAATATGCGACCTAGATAGGTATACCATTTTAAACTCTTATACCATCCCATGTTTTACCGTACCCTTCTGTGTTTGGGTACATTTAGATGACACAAATGCTTGTTATTGTGTTACCATTGCCTACAGTATTCCATATAGGGACATGATGTAGTCTAACAGCCATAGGCTATACCATATAGTCTAGGTGCATAGAACATACCATGTAGGCTTGTGAAGTACACCCAGTGATGTTTACACAACAAATCACCTAAAGACACACTTCTTATCACTTAGTGACACATGCCTAGTCTAATAAAATTACCAGACTTTAGAGAAGAAAATGTCTTTGAGCATATAGGAAACAAAGCTATGACATACAAGTGAAATAAAATTAGATAATCAATGGAATCTTCAATACTTTTTACCAGAAGAAAATCAAGTGGCTTAAAATACATAAGATGGCAAGTGTATCTTTCAGTTTATAAAAGGCAGAAACTGTCATCATCCAAAAACTCAGAGACTCTGGTTGCCATCAGTCCTTCCTTAAGAAACTTCACACAATCAATCTGTCCAGAGAGATATCATCACAAGAATTGATGGTGAGCATTAAATATTATAGTTTCCCATAAAGGTAAGAACAAATCAGTTATTCCAGGTGCCCTGGGAGGACACATGTTTTTTAATATGTGAATATGAAAAATTACCAGTAGCCTTATTCTCCACCTGACCCTCAGAACTCCAAAAATATAAATGACCTCCAGTCATCTCCCGTCCATCCACATCACCACTGTCTTCCTATAGACAGTTTATGTCAACCTTTGCAGTTATTTGCTGAATTCTCCAGTCTTCAGGATGAAAAGAGAAATTTAAACAAAATAAAATTTAAAACAAACACAGCCACAGCTGGTTGAAGCTATAGTCAAAATTTTTCACTCAAAGTCCTCCCATTGCAAAGGGGAATGTCAGATTCAATTACTTTTGCCCCTGGTCTCCTGGATCTTATTAAAACAGTCCATGAGTTTTGTTTTCTAGCATTCACTAAGGCCTTTCAGAGAACACCAGAACTTAAATACACATTTATTACGTTATAGGCACTGGGAAGTTTTCTGCTCTCAACTTTTTAGTACTAAGGAAAGATAATACGTAAAAATCCCACAATTCAGAGGTTAAAATTTACCAACTATCTTACCAGGGATGCCCTCAAAGATAAAACAGAAAACATGAATCTAGGAAGAATAAAAGATGATAAAACCAGCTATCCCCAACTAAACGTTAATGAAAAAGTTCAATTTGACATGTAAGTAAAGCAACCACAACCGTTGATTTTACTTTTTGCATTTTATATCTAAGTAGTTTCATAACCAGAAACTCAGAAAAGGTGTTCTGCTCTGTGCTATTGTAACTTTGCTGCTTAATAAATATTTCAAGGTCTCTCCTGAGTGGAACAGACTAACAATTTGATTTCTTGAAGAAATTGAGTTCCTGCCTCTTTTCACAAATTTGAGGCATACCTGTAATCCCAAGGGGCAAGGAAGGCTCACAAGAGTCAGGAGAATCACAAGTTCAAAGCCAGACTCAGCAATTTAGTGAGGCCTTAAGCATTTCAGTGGGATCCTGTCTCAAAATAAAAGGGATAGGAATTTGGGTCAATCCCACAGTAATCCCCCAGAAAGAAATTATTTCTCAGTGGTCCTTATTATGAGAACATCAGGAAGGCCATGGCCACCACCATTCTGTCTCCTCTGGAAGGGACAAGCAAAGCCTTATATATATGTTAATCCCCAGCTTAACTTTGCTACAGCAATATCTCAGTGAGTGAGCCATTAACAGTGACTCTTACGGTTGGGATGTGAGGTGTCCCCCAAAAACTCATGTGTGAGACAACTAGAGAAGGTTTAGAGGAGGAATTATTGGGTTATGAGAACCTTACTATAATCAGTGAATAAATCCCCTGATGATATTAATTGAGTGATGACTGAAGGAGGGTAGGGTGTGGCTGGAGGAGGTGGCTCCCTTGGGGCATGCCTTAGGGATTTATGACTTGTTCTTTTTTTTTTTTTTTTTTTAAGTTAATTTCCTTTATTTTTTTTTAAATTTTTATTTTTGGTTGTTCAAAACATTACATAGTTCTTGACATATAATATTTCACACTTTGATTCAAGTGGGTTATGAACTCCCATTTTTACCCCGTATACAGATTGCAGAATCACATCAGTTACACATCCGTTGATTTACATATTGCCATACTAGTGTCTGTTGTATTTTGCTGCCTTTCCTATCCTCTACTATCCCCACTTCCCTCCCCTCCCCTCTTCTCTTCTCTCTCTACCCCCTTTACTGTAATTCATTGCTCCCCCTTGTTTTTTTTTTCCCTTTCCCCTCACTTCCTCTTGTATCTAATTTTGTATACCCCTGAGGGTCTCCTTCCATTTCCATGCAATTTCCCTTCTCTCTCCCTTTCCCTCCCACCTCTCATCCCTGTTTAATGTTAATCTTCTTCTCATGCTCTTTCTCCCTACTCTGTTCTTAGTTACTCTCCTTATATCAAAGAAGACATTTGGCATTTGTTTTTTAGGGATTGGCTAGCTTCACTTAGCATAATCTGATCTGGTGCCATCCATTTCCCTGCAAATTCTATGATTTTGTCATTTTTTAATGCAGAGAAATACTCCATTGTGTATAAATGCCACATTTTTTTTTATCCATTCGTCTATTGAAGGGCATCTAGGTTGGTTCCACAGTCTTGCCATTGTGAATTGTGCTGCTATGAACATCAATGTAGCAGTGTCCCTGTAGCATGCTCTTTTTAGGTCTTTAGGGAATAGACTGAGAAGGGGAATAGCTGGGTCAAATGGTGGTTACATTCCCAGCTTTCCAAGAAATCTCCATACTGCTTTCCAAATTGGCCGCACCAATTTGCAGCCCCACCAGCAATGTACAAGTGTACCCTTTTCCCCACATCCTCGCCAGCACTTGTTGTTTGACTTCATAATGGCTGCCAATCTTACTGGAGTGAGATGGTATCTTAGGGTGGTTTTGATTTGCATTTCTCTGACTGCTAGAGATGGTGAGCATTTTTTCATGTACTTGTTGATTGATTGTATGTCCTCCTCTGAGAAGTGTCTGTTCAGGTCCTTGGCCCCTTGTTGATTGGGTTATTTGTTATCTTATTGTTTAATTTTTTGAGTTCTTTGTATACTCTGGATATTAGGGCTCTATCTGAAGTGTGAGGAGTAAAGATTTGTTCCCAGGATGTAGGCTCCCTATTTACCTCTCTTATTGTTTCTTTTGCTGAGAAAAAAACTTTTTAGTTTGAATAAGTCCTATTTGTTGATTCTAGCTATTAACTCTTGTGCTATAGGTGTCCTATTGAGGAATTTGGAGCCTGACCCCACAGTATGCAGATCGTAGCCAACTTTTTCTTCTATCAGACGCCGTGTCTCTGATTTGATATCAAGCTTCTTGATCCATTTTGAGTTAACTTTTGTGCATGGCGAGAGAAAGGGATTCAGTTTCATTTTGTTGCATATGGATTTCCAATTTTCCCAGCACCATTTGTTGAAGATGCTATCCTTCCTCTATTGCATGCTTTTAGCACCTTTACCAAATATAAGATAATTTCAGTTTTGTGGATTGGTTTCTGTGTCCTCTATTCTGTACCATTGGTCCACCCGCCTGTTTTGGTACCAGTACCATGCTGTTTTTGTTACTATTGCTCTGTAGTATAGTTTGAAGTCTGTTATCGCTATACCGCCTGATTCACACTTCCTGCTTAGCATTGTTTTTGCTATTCTGGGTCTTTTGTTTTTCCATATGAATTTCATGATTGGTTTATCTATTTCTACAAGAAATGCCATTGGGATTTTGATTGGCATTGCATTAAACCTATAGAGAACTTTGGGTAATATCGCCATTTTGATGATGTTGGTTCTGCCTATCCATGAACAGGGTATATTTTTCCATCTTCTAAGATCTTCTTCTATTTCTCTCTTTAGGGTTCTGTAGTTTTCATTGTATAAGTCTTTCACCTCTTTTGTTAGGTTGATTCCTAAGTATTTTTTTTTTTTTTTGAGGATATTGTGAATGGAGTGGTTGTCCTCATTTCCATTTCAGAGGATTTGTCACTGATATACTGGAATGGCTTTGATTTATGCGTGTTGATTTTATATCCTGCCACTTTGCTGAATTCATTTATTAGCTCTAATAGTTTCTTTGTAGACCCTTTTGGGTCTGATAGGTATAGAATCATGTCATCTGCAAATAGTGATAATTTAAGTTCTTCTTTTCCTATTTTTATGCCTTTAATTTCTTTCGTCTGTCTAATTCCTCTTGCTAGTATTTCGAGAACTAAATTGAATAGAAGTGGTGAGAGAGGGCATCCCTGTCTTGTTCCAGATTTTAGAGGGAATGCCTTCAGTTTTTCTCCATTCAGAATGATGCTAGCCTGAGGCTTAGCATATATAGCTTTTACAATGTTGAGGTAAGCTCCTGTTATCCCTAGTTTTTCTAGTGTTTTGAACATAAAGGGATGCTGAACTTTGTAGAATGCTTTTTCTGCATCTATCGAGATGATCATGTGGTTTTTATGGTTAAGTCTATCGATGTGGTGAATAACATTTATTGATTTCTGTATATTGAACCAGCCTTGCATCCCAGGGATGAATCCTACTTGATCATGGTGCACAATTTTGTTGATATGTTTTTGTATCCGATTAGCCAGAATTTTATTGAGGATTTTTGCATTTAGATTCATTAGGGATATTGGTCTGTAGTTTTCTTTCTTTGAAGTGTCTTTGTCTGGTTTAGGGATCAGGGTGATGTTGGCCTCGTAGAATGAATTTGGAAGTTCTCCCTCTTTCTATATTTCCTGGAATAGCTTGAAAAGTATTGGTATTAGTTCTTCTTTAAAGGTTTTGTAAAACTCTGCTGTATACCCATCCAGTCCTGGGCTTTTCTTAGTTGGTAGTCTTTTGATGGCTTCTTCTATTTCCTCGATTGATATTGGTCTGTTTAGGTTGTCTATATCCTCCTGACTCAATCTGGGCAGGTCATATGACTTAAGAAATTTATCAATGCCTTCACTATCTTCTATTTTATTGGAGTATAAGGATTCAAAATAATTTCTGATTATCTTCTGTATTTCTGAAGTGTCTGTTGTGATATTGCCTTTTTCATCCCGTATGCTAGTAATTTGAGTTCTCTCTCTTCTTCTCTTAGTTAGCATGGCTAAGGGTCTGTTAATCTTATTTATTTTTTCAAAGAACCAACCTTTAGTTTTGTCAATATTTTCAGTTGTTTCTTTTGTTTCAATTTCATTAATTTCAGCTCTGATTTTAATTATTTCTTGCCTTCTACTTCCTTTGCTGTTGATTTGCTCTTCTTTTTCTAGGATTTTGAGATGAAGTGTGAGATCATTTATTTGTTGTTTTTTTCTTTTTTTAAGGAATGAACTCCAGGCAATGAATTTTCCTCTTAGAACTGCTTTCATTGTGTCCCATAGATTCCCATATGTTGTGTCTTTGTTTTCATTTATCTCTAAGAATTTTTTAATTTCCTCCTTGATGTCTTCTATAACCCATTGATCATTCAGTAACCTATTGTTCATTCTCCAATGATGCATGATTTTTCCTTCCTTCTTTATCATTGATTTTTAGTTTTATTCCATTATGATCAGATAAGATGCATGGTATTATCTCTACTCCTTTATAGTGTCTAAGAGTTGCCCTGTGACATAATATATGATCTATTTTTGAGAAGGATCCATGTGCTGCTCAGAAAAAAGTGTAACTGCTTGATGTTGGGTGGTATATTCTATATATGTCAATTAAGTCTAGGTTATTAATTGTATTATTGAGTTCTATAGTTTCTTTAGTCAACTTTTGTTTGGAAGATCTGTCCAGTGGTGAGAGAGGTGTGTTAAAGCCTCCCATGATTATTGTATGGTGGTCTATTAGACTCTTGAAATTGAGAAGGGTTTGTTTGATGAACATAGCTTCACCATTGTTTGGAGCATATATATTTATGATTGTTATGTCTTGTTGGTGTATGGTTCCCTTGAGTAGTATGTAGTGTCCCTCTTTATCCCTTTTGATTAACTTTGGCTTGAAATCTATTTTATATGATATGAGTATGGACACTCCTGCTTGTTTCCGAAGTCCATATGAGTGATATGATTTTTCCCAACCTTTCACCTTCAGTCTATGTATGTCTTTTCCTATCAAATGTGTCTCCTGTAAGCAGCATATTGTTGGATCTTTTTTTTTGATCCATTCTACTAGACTTGTCTCTTAATTGGTGAGTTTAAGCCATTAACATTTAGGGTTATTATTGAGATATGGATTGTTCTTCCAGCCATATTTGTTTATTTATGTTACTTAACATGGTTTGTTTTTCCTCTTTGATTATTTTTCCCTTTACTATACTACCTTCCACTGTTGGTTTTCATTGTTATTTTCCATTTCCTCTTCCTGTAATGTTTTGCCGAGGATGTTTTGAAGAGATGGTTTTCTAGCTGCAAATTCTTTTAACTTTTATTTATTGTGAAAGGTTTTAATTTCCTCTTCCATCCTGAATCTTAATTTCGCTGGATACACAATTCTTGGTTGGAACCCATTTTCTTTCAGCATTTGAAATATGCTGTTCCAGGATCTTCTAGCTTTCAGAGTCTGTGTTGAAAGATCAGCTGTTATCCTGATTGGTTTACCCCTAAATGTAATCTGCTTCCTTTCTCTTAAAGCTTTTAAAATTCTCTCCTTATTCTGTATGTTGGGCATCTTCATTATAATGTGTCTAGGTGTGGATCTCTTATGATTTTGCACATTCCGCATCCTGTAGGCTTCTAGGATTTGGGATTTTGTCTCATTCTTCAAGTCTGGGAAGTTTTTTCGTATTATTTCATTGAACAGATTGCTCATTCCTTTGGTTTGGACCTCTATATCTTCCTGTATCCCAATGACTCTTAAGTTGGTCTCTTTATGTTATCCCAAATTTCTTGGATGTTCTGCTCATGGTTTCTTAACAGTCTCGCTGAGCTGTCTATGTTCTTTTCATCTTGAAATACTTTGTTTTCATTGTCTGATGTTCTATCTTCTAAGTGTTCTACTCTGCTAGTAGTATTCTCATTTGAGTTTTTAAGTTGGTTTATTGCTTCCTGCATTTCTAGGATTTCTGTTTGTTTTTTATAACCTCTATCTCCCTATATCTTGATCTTTTGCTTCTTGGATTTGCTTATGTAATTCATTGTCGAAGTGATCTTTCATTGTCTGATTTTGCTGTCTAATGTCTTCCTTGAGACTCCAGATCATCTGAAGCATGTAAATCCTGAATTCTTTATCTGACATTCCATCTGCTGCAGCTATTACCTCTTCTAAAGTTGAGTTGACCTGCATTGCGTGTGGTCCTTTCTTTCCTTGTCTTTTCATACTGCTAGTGTTTCTTTCTGCTTGGTGAAACTGTTGTGTTATTGAATTTTCTCCCTATATATTTATATTGCTCTTGTATAGTTGCAAAGTCTCCCTTGCAGGGGCGGGCGGGCGGCTGTGCTCCTCCTCCAATTGGGGTGATCTGTCTATCTCGCCAGTGGGCCGCTTGGCCCCTTCTCCAGGTTGCGTGGTCTGCCTACCTTGCGGGCAACAGCTGGGCCCCTCCTCCAATACGGATGATCTGTCTACCATGCTGGCAGGCCTCTGGGCCTGTTCTTCAGGTTGCAGGTCTGCCTACCTTGCAGGCGCAGGCGGCGGCTGTGCCCCTCCTCCAATTTGGGTGATCTTTCAACTAGGCCGGCGTGCCACCGGGCCCCTTCTCCAGGATGTGCGGTCTGCCTACCTTGTGGGCGGCAGCTGGAACCTTCCTCCAATTGGGGTGATGTGTCTACCACGCTGGCTGGCCCCTGGGCCTGTTCTCCCGGTAGGTCGCAGGTCTGCCTACCTTGCAGGTGCGGGCGGCGGCTCTGCCCCTCCTCCAGTTGGGGTGATGTGTCTACCACGCTGGCAGGCCTCTGGGCCTTTTCTGCGTGTCGGTTGCAGGTCTGCCCACCTTGCAGGCATGGGAGGCGGCTCTGCTCCGCCACTCCTCCAATTGGGGCAATGTGTCTACCATGCCAGCGGGCCGCTGGGCCTGCTCCGCTGGTCGGTCGCAGGTCTTCCCACCTTGTAGGTGTGGGAGGTGGCTCTGCTCCGCCCCTCCTCCAATTGGAGTGATGTGTCTACCACGCTGGCGGGCTACTAGGCCTGCTCC
This sequence comes from Callospermophilus lateralis, assembly GCF_048772815.1. Lineage (NCBI taxonomy): Eukaryota > Metazoa > Chordata > Mammalia > Rodentia > Sciuridae > Callospermophilus > Callospermophilus lateralis. The sequence continues at coordinate 53,651,304 of NC_135319.1, read as the reverse complement.
TTATGACTTGTTCTTGCTGAGCAGAACTCTCTCTCTCTTTGCTTCCTGGTATGATGAGCCTCACTTCAGCCCGTAGGAACGGAGCTGCCCATCTATGGACTGAGACCTCTGAAACTGTGAGTCCCCAAATAAACTTTTCTTCTGTGAAATTGTTCTTGTCAGTTATGTTAGTCACAACAGAGAGTCAGCTGACTATAACAGTGACCCTCCACTCCAAGTGCATAAAATAGGAAAGAGAAAACACAAAGGAAGGAGAATTGAATCCATATTTATCTGCAATTCCATTTTGACTTTGGTGACTACAGTTTTCTTCTGGTGTGTATTGTTATTTATAAACTCATTGCATTAACATCCATAAAATTTCAGTGATAAGCACTATGGTGCTAAGAGTACAGAAGGGAACAAACTGGTATTTGTAATGAACAATAATGTACAAAGGGGAGGGGCCAAATAAAATAAATGCAATAAAAGTAAAGATGCAAAAAAAATATAATTATAGTAAAGGTTCTCATGGAAACATCTTGACATACTTTGAGGATTTAATGAAGTAATAATTTAACTCAGGCTGATAGAGGTACTTTACAGAGAAGATAATATTAGAGGTGAGAATTGAAGTAATGAGATAACCTTTAGGATTTAATTTGAAGGTAACAGGAAAACCTCAAATCATAATAAGTGAGACAGAAGTTTATTTCTCTCTCTTATAAAATGACACAGATAACAAAAATTGAAAATACCACAATTTGTCTTTCTATGATCGAGGAAGTGTTCTAGCACTAATATATATATATATATATATATATATATATATATATATATACACACACATTTAATTAATATTTAATTAATATTCAGGTCAACCATTGAAGCTTGGTCCAATTTTAAAGATGAGGACATTGAGGAACAGAGAAGTGGAGTAATTTGTGGAAAGTCACACAGTAAACAGTGGAGATGGGATTTAAACTCTGGTAGTCTGGTATCGGAGTTTGTAGTTCACCCTCCATTTCTTGTACAAGATGTGGTTTTGAGGCAGTAAGAGAGAAAAAAAAAACAACATGACTTTTTTATTGAAGCCTCATAAATTGTACTGCAACACATAGACATACTCAGAAATGTGTGATTGAGATCATCTCTGACAGAACCGAAAGGTCATCTCTTCTCAGAGTGAAGAACACAGCAAGATGGAGGTCATGGCTTATGTGTCTGACTGCCTCCTTGCACCATTGAATTAAGGGGAAAATACAATATATGAGTAACATAAATAAAATGACTTTGTCATGAAATATATACTTTGTCATTCACACTGATTACATGGGAAATAAAGAGATGTCAAGTCCACAACATTGCAAGAATTGGCAAAATTTTTAAAATTTCAATTACTAAAAATAACAAGCTAATAGAGAGAAGGAAGGAAAGAGGGAGAAAGGAAGGAAAAAAGAGAATGAGAAAGAGAGGAAGAAAAAAAAAGGAAGGTTAAAAAGCTGATCTTCTCAAATAAGTCTCCTGAAAGCTAAATGCCCTTAAACATGAACTCTTAAAGACAAGAGACGTTCCATATCCTGCTAGGCTAATTGGTCACCACCTGCCCATCTCCCAATTAAGTCCGTTTCCTTTCTCATTTGATTGTATTCTCTTGGTGCAAGTTCACTGAGACCATGACACTTCGATTAAGTGGAGATTCATACTTAATAAAAATACCTTCTGGCAAAAAATGAAATGACAGGCCCTGTATTTATATTTAAAATGTTATTTAAATATAGCCAAAGACAGTACACAAATACCCAGAGATATTGTTTTTGCAAAGTAAAGGCTTGCCATGATATTTCGTACATTTTATATTTCTTGTAAGTAAATCCAAGACAGATGTTTTCTTTAGTGAAAGGTGTGGCTGACCTTTAACTCCTGAGGCAGCAGCAGGAAGAGATACAGGAAAATCCTCCCAAGGTTTTAATGCAGATTGCTACAGTATGAAGATTTCTCTGAGGCTGAACCCTTTGAGATAGGCAAAGTTTGCACACCTGCTATTTTCTTAGCCTTATTCTCATGTAAGCTCTGGAGAATTGGGGATAGAGTCCATGGTGTGCAGCAATTCAGAACACTGAGAGAAAGAGGTAGAGTAAGGCAATTTATACTAGTGGTCTGGAAAAGGATCTGTCAATCTACCTGGTTTGAGTCATTTTACAGGTGAGAAAACTGAGCTATAGAAAGGGAAAGAGAACTGTGGATTGTAGGCTTAGATGGAAAAACAACAGTTTTCTCTGGTTGTTTTAGGATGGTGCTGATATATATTTATTAATGCAAAACTGATTTAATAGTTTAATAGATAGTAAGTGCTATATACACTAATTGTAATTCTAGAAAGATAAATATTAAAATATTTTTCAGCATCCTCTTTTTTTTTTCTGATTGTAGTTGTCAGGGAACTTTTTTACCATTTATTTTTCAATTTTGTCATTAATTTAGATTGTTAGTAAAAAATTATGTATTTCCTATGTAGTGAGAGAGGAAAAAGTATATTCAGACACTGGTATCCATTTTATACATAACATTAGTAAAGCTTAAAGTCAGTTTAGATGGGCCAACCTGATGAGTCTGAAGCATGAAATTTTTGAAAATCAATTTACACGGTGAATGTTTCATAAGCCTTTTTGCTTATAGCCAAAATGTTCCACTGAGAGAGAAGGTACTGGTGCTTCACAACTCAAGTGTGGTTCATGGAGTAGCAGAGGTACATTACCCGGAATCTTGCACTGAACAGAATATCTGAAGTCCGACCTACAAATCAGAATCTGTATTTTAACAAGGTCTTTGGATGATTCCTAAGCATATTTACAATTTGTGAATCACTATCCTAGATAAATTCATAAATGCTAAGTGTATCAAATCACTAATTGAGTTTAAGGAGGTATGTGGAGGAGATACATGAGAAAAGACCGTATAAATATATGGAACTAAGTAAATCAGTGGACATGTCAGGGCTATGGGCTATAGGAAAGGTAGCAGAATACAACAGTTACTAATAGGGCATTATGTAAAAATGTGGATGTGTAACCGATGTGATTCTGCAATCTGTATTTGGGGTAAAAATGGGAGTTCATAACCCACTTGAATCTAATGTATGAAACATGATATGTCAAGAGCTTTGTAATGTTTTTGAATAACCAATAAAAAAAAGAAAAAAAACGAATTATCATCTGTAAACAGAAAAATAAATAAATAAATAAATAAATCACTTCTTTGACACTTTCCTTATTTGAAAGTGGGATTAATAGCTCCTATATTTTATGAATATTTTGAACATATTTTGACTGAGGCAATATATGTTAAATATGACAGAAGGTACACGACATGTAGGAGATAGACTCTTTTTTTTTTTTTCTCAAATTGGGACATTACATGTAATAATGGAATTTGTGGTCACACATTCATACAACCATATTCTTTTTCTTGCTGTGAAAATTTAGTAGATATTTGGTGGATTCATAGTCCTGCTATAAGGTAAGGATATTAAATTGCAACTAAGACATATGATGTAGTTTTGGGCTGAAAATCTTCAGATTTTATTAAGTCTGAGATAGTCTAATACAAAGTCATGTAGAATGCAGACTCTGGCGAGAAGGATTCAGACCCTTCCCTTCCTAAAAAGGGAGGTTATGATGGATTTTAATTGCAACACGATTAGAGCTTTTGATATCAAATTGATTTTCATTGATAGTGTTGGTCTTGGCAGAGAGTATAGAATTTATGAGATGAAAGCCCTGTGAGCATATGCACATACTCTTATAGCTTTTATGCAAATTGGAATTCCTGCTTCATTTTCCATTTCTAGAACCAAAGATTAAAGATAATACAGCTTTTTAACTTAGCTGAATTAGTTAAATGCATTTTATTACACCAAATCACACTTTATCAAAGGCCATACTTGGCAAATCTTTTCCACTTTAAATAATTACTCAAGATAATAAGTTCATGAAATTCGTTGTATTGCTGGAGACATGATTCTCTTACAGAGATTTTATTTTTCATTTTGAGACAGAGCCTCCCTATGTTGCTGAAGCTGGACTTGAACTTGGATCTTGCTGCCTCAGTCTCCAAGTCACCAGGATTACAGGTGTGTGCCACTACCCCCTGCTGCTCTAACAGAGTTTTAATGCATTTCTGTGCCTATATCTTACCAAGAACTATTAATGTAGCTATTAAGCCCACATAGTTAAGCCAACATGTATACTGAATCAAAATCTTGTTTTCATAAGCTGATAAAATCATTTTAGATTTGTTTCGATAGAAGCAAGTATTTTGGGAAGGAGACATTTGTTTGGGGAAAAAAATAGCAATGCCTTTTATTTTGAACCAATATAATTAATGAGTGTCCAAAGTTTAGATTATTTGATTAAGGCCTTAACATCACAGAATAAATATAATGAAAGCATAAAGCTAGTAATTAAATGATAATTATGAACACATAGTTTGAGACAATATTAAGATACAAAGTAACTTCCATCAAAATCAATACAGGTACTGGGATTTCTAGTGGGACACACAAGTATGAGACTTTTGAGATCTTTTTCCTCCCGTTAAGTGACAGACTTTTGCTTTACTTCTTTATTTGAATACATGCTTTCTTATTTGTCTTCTATATTTTAATAGGTAATACAAACACATAGCTCAAAATTGAAAATGAGCAAAGTGTATAGAGTGAAAGGCTGTGCTCCTTCTCTGCCATCCCAGTCACAGAGTTCTTCTCCCTGAAGGCAGTGGTCAAGACAGCATCTGTGGAATTATTGGTAAGAGCTGCACACCATTCTAAAAACTTTAAATTAACTAACTCTCTTAATCCTCGGCACAACTTTTAGGTAGCAGCTATTACTTCTTCATTTTACACATGAGGAAACTGAGGTTCTGTGTTGTTAGGTAATTAACTCAAGTCATCACTACTGATAGCATCAGCATTGAAACTCCAACTCAGGAATCCTGAGCACGACGCCCATGTTCTTCCCTCTCTAGCTGTTAACTACTAACATGCTGTTAGAAAGACATGTTTCTTATAGTTTCCTTTCAATCTTATATGTATAAGTACTTGTAAGTCATCTAATTTTATAAATATAGCCCTGTCCAGGTAACTACAAATCTTTAGATCTTATTCATCAGCAATGAATGAAATGTGTCTTTATTCTTTTAACTACTTAATTGAATACTGTTTTATTTCTCATTTATTTATTTATTTATTTATTTTTGTTTGAATCAACCAGTCTTCTAGGGATAAAAATAAATGCAGTTTGGTTTTCTATTACAAATGATGCTTCAGTGTTGGCCCTGTGTATGTGCCATGTTGGACACACACAAATGTAACTGGCATGTAAAATTCATCATGTAGCAAGGCTTAGCCAAATGGTTTAAAAAATTGTTTTAGGATTTAAATTTTGATGGATCCCATGGAGATTACATCAGTTTCATGCTCCTCACCAAAAACGTATTGAGTTTTCTATTTTCCCACACAGTGAACAACATCGTTATAAAAAAATTGGTTCTTTGTCAGTATTATGAGTAAAAATAAGGATTTCTAGTATTTTTAATAAACAACTTTTATTTTTAAAAGATTTTAAAAATTGTTGTGAAAATTACTGGGAATTTGAATCACCAAGAATTACTGGGGATACTCATCATCGATGTCCCTCCAATATCCACGTTTTACATAATACAGGACATTAACCAATATCATTAAATTAACATGGATACAAACTTATAACTTACACACTTATTCACATTTCACCAATTATTTTACAGATGTCCTTTTCACATACATTACATTGAGTTTTCACAAGTCATTAGATACTTTTAATCTGGAAGAGCTCTCTATATTATCCCCCTCCTTTTATAACTTTGACACTTTTAAAGAGAACTGGCCTCTTCTTTTGTATAACATCTCTGTTGTTGTCTTGCCTTATGTTTCTTCATGCCTAGATTCTGTGGCAAGAATACCACAAAAGTAAAGGCCTGTCCTTTACAGTATTATGGGGAATATGATGTGGATTTGTTCATTTCTGATGACCAAATTTGATCCAGTTTGAAAAATTCCTGGTAGTTTTCCATGGTGTTGCATTTTGCTCTTTGTAATTATTGAGTATCTTCTGAGAAATCATTTGAGGCTTCCCTAATATTCTTTTATTATCTACTCATCCACTAATTTTGGCATCTATCAAAAAAATTGGTGAAGATTTTTTTTTTATCACTCCTTCTACATTGATTCCATGAAATTCTATGGTAAAGAAGAGTGTCCCCACCAACATGTTAACTGATTGCTTATTGATACATGGACTCATTCATTTATGTGACTTTGAATCCATGAAATCTTATAGTATTCTATGGTTACTAACTCATGTCTTATCCATCTATCTATTTATCTACTTATTTATTTATTTATTTGGTACTGGGGATTGAACACAGGGCACTTAACCACTGAGCCACATCCATAGCTACCATTTTAAAAAATTTTTAAATTTATATATGACAGTAGAATGCGTTGCAATTCTTATTACACATATAAAGCACAATTTTTTATATCTTTGGTTGTATACATAATATATTCACACCATTTCATGTCTTTATACCTGTACTTTGGATGATAATAATCATCACATTCCATCATCATTAATAACCCCATACTCCCTCCCTTCTCCTCCAACCCCTCTACCCTATGTAGAATTCATCTATTCCTCCCATGCTCCTGCTCCGCTCCCTATCCCACTATGAATCAGCCTCCTTATATCAAAGAAAACATTCGGTATTTGGTTTTTGAGGATTGCCTAACTTTACTTAGCAATTATCTTCTCTAACTCCATCCATTTACTTGCAAATGCCATGATTTTATTCTCTTTTATTGTTGAGTAATATTCTACTGTTTATGTATGCCACATTTTTTTTAATCCATTCATCTATTGAAGGGCATCTAGGTTGGTTCTACAGTTTAGCTATTGTGAATTGTGCTGCTATAAACATTGATGTGCCCAGTCTTTATTTTTTGTAATTTATTTAGAGACAGGATCTCACTGAGTTGCTAAGTGCCTTGCCAAATTGTTGAGGCTGGCTTTGAACTCTCAATCCTCCTGCCTCAGCCTCCCATGTCACTGGGATTATAGGCATGCACCACCATACCCAGCTCAATTTTTATTTATTTCTAATAGTTCCATATTTTGCAATTGGGGGTTTCTTCTTGCTAGTCCTAAGCATGTTCTTTGTTTTTCTTGTACTACAATGAGATGAAGCAATATAAATTGGCTTGAAATGAAACTTTAACTTTTGTCCATTTTTCATTTAGTTGTTCATTTTTCTTATTGATTAGTGGAAGCATTTTTCATTATTAGACTATGAATTATTTTCGATAGGATTTGTAAATTGTTTTGTGGTTGGTCATTTATATTTTAATTTTCTTGTTTATTAAATTCATAACTATTTTAATGTAATAAGATTTAGCATTTTTTAAGACTTCTGGATTTTTCATCACCATAAGGCAGGGATTTCCCACTTCTTTATTATAAAATAGTTTTACTTGTCCATGTATTTCCTTTAATTACCCTTAGTTTATTTTAAAAGATATTAATATCTTTGATTCATTTTAGTTTACTTTAGTGCAAGAAGTAAGGTATGTGTAATTTGTTTTCTTTTAAATGACTATACACAAAACATTGCATTTACTATATAATTCATTATTTCCCAATTTATTTAATTTATTTTTCTAATAGCAGCATTTTGTACCTATTCATATATACTTCTACAAATTCATTTCTTTTTATAATTTATACCATGCTCTTTTTATTTTTCAAGTTTTATTATACACTGAAATCGAAGAGGTTACTCCTTTCTTTAACTATTTTTCAGATTTTTCTTATTTAATTTTATGCATGAACTCATATTTGGTTAAGAAATCATCAGGGATCTAGGAATAATTGGCATCTGAAAAAAACGATTCTTTTTTTTGCAGATGACAATATTTGGTTTTCATATTTTAAGTCTTCCTTTTAGATTTTCAAAAATGTCTTAAATTATTTCTTATAATCAGTATGTTTTGTTAAGTTTATAAAGAGGTACTTTAACTTTTTTTTTTTTTCTGTTTTTCAATGGAAAGCTATTGATTTCTGGACCATACTTTATGCTTTGGTGATGGGAGTATAGCTCAATCTGGGAGTGCCTGCCATATACAATACATATGAAAAATTTCCTTTAAAGTCTTAAAGTAACAAACATTTAACATCAACATTTAATCTTTGTTCCTCAACAATAGTGAATGTAACTTTATTATATAAAGTTACATATACAATCCTCAGAAAATGATCAAATTAATAAATTAATTACTTAAATTTTATGTCTATCTGATGCCGTTATTATACTTGCTTTTATCACATTAGTCTTTGATTTTTTGAAGTACACACTAGTATCGGTGACAAATAGTGAAAATTGAGATTGTCTTTCTTATTTTCCTATGCCTAACTTTTTATTTATTTAACTACAGTGAAATAAGAAAATACCTGGATTTGTTGATTTGGGAGGTGGAGATAGCATTCTTACAACTATTTCTTTCCATAGCACATTCCCCATAGGTATTCTGTTTGTATTGGAGTGAATTAACTTTAGTGGGAATTTCTAGAATTTTTCTTTTATTCCCCTTAGTTTTCCAACTTGTTTTGCAAAGTCAAAACAAGTATCCTTGCTAGTCACAGCGGTGCAAGCCTGTAATCCCAGCTGCTTTGGGAGGCTGAGGCAGGAGGATTGCAAGTTCAAAGCCAGGGTCAGCAAAAGCAAGGTGCTAAGCAACTCAGTGAGACCTGTCTAAATAAAATACAAAATATGGCTGAGGATGTGGCTCAGTGGTTGATTGTCCCTGAGTGCAATCCATGGTACCCCCTCAAAAAAAAACCAAAGTATTTTATTAATCTTTTAAATTTCTCCATTTATAGTGATTTCCCTTTGCTCATTTTAAAAATTTTGTATATCTGTTCTTTCTTACTCCTGCAATGTCTAGATTATTGGTTTGCTCAAGGATTCAGTGTTTGGCTTATTTATTGGTTTTGCTGTTTATGTTATTTCTAATTGATTGCATTCTTCTTTTATCTTATTAAATCCAGCCTTCTTCTTTCCCTTGGCTGTTCATTGTTTTATCTTTTCCTGTTTTCAGTTAAAACTTTAGACTTTTATATCATAGTTTCTGATATGAATAGTTATTATGATTAATATTTTTAGGGATTCTATAATTTGAGTTTGGGTTTTTGTTAAATTGTTTCAGAAAGTTTTTTTAAAAAAATACTAGAAAATTTTTAATATTGTTTTGTTATTACATTCTTGTCCCAGTTCTGTATTATCAGATAATACTATTAGCACTATTTCAATGTTGGAATACACTGAGCCTTTATATGTGGCTTCATATTTGCTCACATTTTTGACTATTCTGTATGCATTTTATTAAAAGTTACATTCACTATTGTTGAGGAACAAAGATTAAATGTTGATGTTAAATGTTTGTTACTTTAAGACTTTAAAGGAAATTTTTCAATTGATTTTGTTAAATTAAAAAACCTACTTATTGTGAATTTTCTTTTTGGGGGGAGAGATTATATGACAGAGAATGGCAAGATTATAGATAAATTACTTTTTGTAAAGTTTAATTTTTTTAAAATGCATGAGCATTATTCATCTTTCTTTATTCAAAATTTGTTTCACGTTTTTTAATGAAAGCTTCTTTTGTGGGATTTAAGTATATTTATTCAGTCCCTGTTTATTCTCTTTAAATCTGAGCCTCCCAATATTATGTATATATACAAATATATTAAAAATTCTTAAGTGGAAAAATGGAGAACAAACTGCAATCATAGCATGATATAATTCAGTCTTTTCCAAATTTTTATGCACTCAGATACAAATACATACGTATAATTATTTTCATTTGTTACCCAGAATTCCTTTGTATGGTTTTACAATAAATGTGTTTAATTGATCCCCAGTTAATTGCCACTTAGGATGTTTGGAACATTTTGCTATTATGAACAGTGTAGCCAGAGAGAAATATTTGCACATGTGGTTAGGTAAATGTGTGCACTTATGCATGTGCATGCACACCCCAAATGATAATTTAAATCCAAGTACTCATTTCTATTTAAACCCGTTGCTTTTCAGGATACATGTATCAAATTGATAGCATTTAGAATATCATGACCAAGTGCCACATCGTCTCCAGGAAACATTGCATTCTGAAGAACTACAAAACACAGGCCTGTTTATGCTAGTCCTGTTTCCTTTCCATCCATCTGCTTAATCAGTTGGAATGAGGGTGAGTGAGGGAAGATCATGCATCCGTGCGGCACTACTTTATGACGCACATGACTTGTATTTTAAGGGAGTCATTTTTGTGAGGCATTAGCGAGATAATTGCACTAAGAGCACTTCCTCAAAATGTCTCCTGCAATGAAGTCCCGCAAAAGTGACTGCATTGAATCAGCTACATCAAAATGTCTTAATTTGTCAATATAAATAGTCATTATTTTGGATGTTGTCATTATTATTATGGATGTGCTGTATTTTGTAGTTTTTCTGCTTTTTTTAATGTATTACTGTAATCAGACAAATGTCAGATTACAGACCACAAACATGTCAGATTATAAAGTCAGAGCCTAGAAATATCAGTGAGTTACCACAGCTCAGCTCTCAACTCAGCACCTTTCCCCATACCAGGTTCTGAAGGATGATCTGCTTGAAAAATGGGTCATATCTGCCCATGCTTTTCCTAAATATCTCTACAGGGTAGAGCTGCCTTTGAGGCAAGAGGATTGTAAAGACTTCAAGTTGACTAACCTGGGGCACACAGATAGTATTTGTTATTCTCAATTCAAAATATCAGCAAGCGAGTGAAATATAAACTTTGGAGTTTGGTGTAATCTATGATTCATGGAATTTTCCTGCCTTCTCTCACACTGGACAGGAAGCTATTGCTCAGAAATGAAAACAGAGTTACAGGTCAGCTTTTCTTATAATGGCTTATTCAGGTTCCACAGAGTGGTCCTAAGAAATTTTAGAAGTGGATGTAAGCAGCTCATATCCATTTTAGCGAGCAGGGAGCATTGCAGGCAACTTGCAAGTGTAAGGCATTTAGGAGATGGTTTAATGAGAGTCAGAGGGTCTTAGCTATTTTATAGGGCTTACTATTTACATCTTAAGCAATAACCTCCTGTTTTATATTTAATCAAGCAGCATGGACTGACTGGTATTATGGGCTGGTGGGTTCATGTTACTCAGGGATCTGGGCAAATGGCAAATGAAAGAGATTTGTTGGTTTTTGAGTTGTACAAGTCAAAGAAAGCAAAAGACTCCTTAAGCCTTAGGGCATCATAATGTCACCCTGTAATACCTGTGACTGCTGCAGTTACTCACTGAAACCCATACACAAAAGAAGGCAAAGCCCAGGGATTCACAGAGAAGGGAGGATTTAGACCTGATATAGTACACTTGGATTCACTCCAACTCAGGGCTCCAGCGCAAGCCTCGGGGAAATGAGGCATTGATAACCTTTAGAAGCTGGAGGAATCCATCTTACAGTCTAGCCTCTCACCAGGACTCCACTTCCTGCCTTCCTCCCACTTGACAATGTGTGCTCCAACCTGCACTTTCCTTAGCATGGTTGTCTCAGGCTTTTACAATTTGTTCTTATTGTTGCTTCCATATTGATGCTTATGCGAATCCTCTACAGGTAAATGTCTTTCCCCCTTGTTATTGAAATATCTAATGATTTGGAAGATATGCCAAACTCTGGCTCCCTAGAAACAGTGAGAAGGAGATGGGTTGCCAAGAATTCATTAAAAGAGTACTCTCTCAGCGAATATACATAAGGAAGTGAGGAAAGCAGAGAGTGAAGGGAAAGGATTCAAGCAAGCAATTGTCTCAAATAGTCTAGAATGTCCTGATCCATTGGGACCCCTGGTCAGGTGTTCCCACTTGATGTGAGAAGTTTGGTGCACTGCATCCTCAGACAAGCACACCTCTAGCTAAGGAATGACTCTCTGGTAAGGTGGATCCTATAGCAGTGGGAAGTGCTCCTGGCAACAGGTTCTGAGCACCAAGCAAAAAAATACTGAAAACTGCTGGCAGATGCTTGAATCAGCTAGGTTGGTTGACAGGCTCTGGGTAGGAGACCAACAGCATTTTCCATGTTTGCTCTGATCTCTCACCTGTGCAGTGCTACCACAAGCAGATACAAGAACAGAATGAATGCAAAAAGAGAAGGGGACCAAAAACAAAAACAAAAAAACAATCTTGAAAACAGTTTAGTTTTCTTGTTTTTTTGAATAATGATCATCAAGGAAGTTTTTTTGCTGTTCCTTGAAAGTACTGATTTATTTAAGGATAAGCATGCTTTTTATTTACATTTTAGGAAAAAAAACCCACATATTTTCTCAATGAACATCCGGAACCAAAACCAAATTCTGCTTTTTATGGAGGTTTATATACATTACATCTTTGTTACCAACCAAAAATAAATGATCCCTTCACGGAATTTTTCAAGAAATAACTACTTGTATTTTCACCAGATATCTCCAAGCAGTTACTGATGAAATTGAACCAAGATAGAATAGGACAAAAGTAATTCCAATTTCACTAGATGGTAGGACTTTTTAAAGATAGTCCTAAGGCACTAAACTAAGAGGAGATGAATCATCTACCTCAAATGTCTCTTGGTTGATGAAAACAAAACTCATATGGATTTTCCTGGAACCTGTCCTGGGGTTTCATAATCACATTAACTGCTGAGAGGTTGAGAGAAATGGTTCAATATCTACACATTCAGTATTTGTTGCCACATTTTCAAGAAAATCTTTAGGAGCTTGCTGAATACTCTCTTTGGGTAATAAAGGAACAATATCCTAAAGCAAAGTAACATCATAACTTTGTCACTATCCCCTGAGGACAAAGTCTGTGTGTTCAGTGCCAATGCAACTTGAATCCAGGGGTTAAAAAGGAGGGATTTCAGTATCAGGTATCAGAATTCTTAAGTGCCATTTGTTTAAATCATCAACTGCTGAATATAATTTCCACGTAGAGCTCTTCCCTTTTGACTTTTCTAAGCAATCTAATAATGAATCGATACTAGGTACAGAGATGTCTCTGTTTGCCAAACTCTTACCAGTCACTTATCAGAGAGGAGGAAGAGCAGTAACTTCTGCTATTAGTGAATTTTCCACCATTTAGGGATGAAATAACTTTACATTAAGTGCCTTAAGCATGGCTTAGAACACTCCCCATAACACACACATCCCACTAAAGAAATAGAAATTAGCTTTTAACCATTATGTCTTCACAATATCTGATGTCTTCACAATATCTGAAAATGCCTTGGAATCTAATAGTGTCACTAAACTTTGCAGAATCCCCCTGTTTGTTAGTTCATCATTCATCGCTGGAAACTCTTGAAGTGGATTTTGTTCTACTGTGGATGTCTTTAGCACTACTGGCTGGACCCTTTCTGAACCGTATTTGTGTCACAGGATGCTTTGAGGAGACCTTGTCTCCTGCATCTTAGGTCCTCCTCCCCTTGATCATTGTGCATCGATTGTCTCTGAGGTCTTGCCATTTTAAGGAAGACCTGTTACCACTGGGCATGACAGTCTTCCCCTGCAGTTTGAATACCCCAGTGGCTTCTTCTCCAAAGCACTGAGAGGGCCACCTACTCCTTGTTTCACTCAGAAGGGCCCATGGATCATGTTTGCCAATCTCCTCAACATGTTTTTTTATAAAGATAGGAATGTGCATTGACTTTTGAAGTGCTCTTTCTTCTGCCTCGAAAAAGGAGGGGGCTGAAGTAAAAATAATTAAAATTGCAAAACATGCTTTAAAATCTGTAAGTAGAGGGAATGAGTAGAAAGGGGTGGAGGTGTATTAGGTAGGGAAAATATAGAGGGAAGGCACAAATTGATCTTTTCTAACTCTTACCTCAATGGAAAACAAAGCACAACAGGCAATTCTGAAAAATATCCATCTTTATCCAAGTATTACAAACAGAACAGGCAAAAGAGTAATTTGTTTTATATCTGTTCAACCACTTTTCTTCCTTTCTATTACTGATGTGAGTACATATTGATGAAACCCCAAATTGAAAGTGATATGGCAAATATCTGTCTAAATAATAAATACTCATAATTTTTACCCAGGTATTCTACTTCTAACAAATTTATTCTGCATTTCAAACACGTGCAAGTAGAAATACCATAATGATATATATTGTACATTTTTAATAACAAAAGATAGAAATAAAATCTGTAGAGGACCAATTTTATAAATTACAGTACATCCAGGCAATACAATACTTTGTAGCTATAGTATGGAGTAAAACGCTTACCTGGTAGTACAGGATGGTATTAACACATTAAAGCATCATTTTTAAAAATCTTGACTTTGAAATATGGATATGAAATAAGAGAAACTTAAACTTCACAACCTTTTTATTATATGAAAAAAGAAGTATTGCCTCCCTCTTAGGATTATTGTGAGGTATTACGTGAATAAATATTTGAAAAATAGTTAGAACAGGACACAAAGGTCAGTACTGTGTTTTAGCTATTGTTGTTCCTGAGAAAAACTATTAAGTGGAAGAAAAAAGTTCAATACAGTGTGGGGAGCCACTCTGCATGATTCATGTCTTCCTTCTCAGAGCGGAGAGGCTTTGACCATCACTACATCTTTTAGTGACTTGGATATTGGCCCCCTGGAAGTTTGAGGATGCATCCTGAGATGCAGGTGTTGCCCTGCAGCCATTGGGTCCAATTACACTCACATGTCCTTTGTAACTCCGCCCCTTCTTAACTTTTTTTGGATGGAACTTTCTAAAAATGAGGGTCCCCCAATAAAAGCCTACTTCTAAATGTGCTCACTGTCTCTGGCCAGCCTCTGGTGGACTTTCCCTCACTTTCCCATTTGGGGAGCTTGAAACCGTGAGCGGAGGAGCCTTCCTGAAGCTTGTTTAAAGGTGAAGTGTGTGTCTGTGTTTTATTTGGTGTCCCTAGAAATTCACAGGAGTGACCTTAAGTTCAGCTGCCCCCCCGCAACCAGGGTGGTAAAACAGTATGAAGAGTATGCATCTATTTATATAAAAAAGGGGAAATAGAAGTGCACATTTTGTTTATGTTGGCACATTTAGAAGGTCATAGAGGAAATTATTAGCTTAATTCCTTACAGGGATGAGAGTGTGGGATGAGTAAAATAGAAAAAGAAACTTTCCACTGTATATCCTCTTTATAGTTTTAAAATCAGGAATAATGTTAACTTAATATCAACTCAAGTTAAATAAAAGTTTCTAAGAAGGCCCTCCCTGCAGCCAAAATTATAGAAAAGTTGTTGTCTATTTCTGCTTCTAGTTCTTTGCAATATATTTTTACATTAATTTGTCTGTAATTTACTTATAAGTATAGTTCATGTTAGAGAATATATCTTTTATATTTTGTATCTTTTACATTTTCTACTATTATCAACTTGCTCTATTCCTTTATCGAGTGCCTCATATTAATATATAATTTTATTTCTGGTTATAGAAGCAAATGCTAAGAGGAGAAACAAAACTTCCCCATCCACATATGACAATTTAATAGATAAAATAACAGTTAAATGAAAAACAAAAAAAATTAGAAATTTTAAACTTTGTTATAGCTTTAAAACATTTAACGTCTGACACAATTTGGAATCACATTCAGATCTCAACTTAAAAAAAAAAGTATGGCTCTGTAATAAAAAAAATACTACATCCCATATGAAATGAAAACCCATGCTGGACTCTTCTGACGTGGGTCTGTTGGTTTTTCTGATTCCAGCACCTGCTGCTGCCCATGCAGATGCTATGTGAATGCCATCCTGGGTGGGACCGTCACCCACTGGCACGGGACACATCTCAAGCTTGAGAACCAGAATCCCAATTTATAGGATTTCACTGCTTTTAAAAACACTGATTATTATTTGTATGAAGTATTTAACTTATCTAAATATTCACACTTATCTTAATTTCCAAAGTTTTTTGTTTGATTGATTTTTTTCTTGTTTCATTGCTATAAATTATCCCAGTATCATAATTTCAAAAAATATACTGATGATCTTCAGTAGTACTATTTTTTCAATATGTTCCTAAATTTTCTATAATTATTAAATACTTTATTTAATGTTGAAATAATTTTCCCCAGTAACATATTTTTTATATTCAATGTTTCTTATAATTAAATATTCAGGTACAACTGATACTTCATAATTAGACATTATATCAAGAAAAAAGATTAGATAAATGATAGGATTGACAGAGGATAGATGCATTCAGGTACATGTTATCTATCTCTAAACATTTTAATATTTTCATAAGTTTGAAACAATCATAGATTCAAATGCAATTGGAAGAATCCAGTGTACACATTACCAGTTTCCCAAAATGATAACATATTCAGAAAAATCTTCATCTACAGGTTGGTGTATAATGTCACCAACAAGATGTTGACATTGATGCAGTCATTCCCAGATATTTCTTTCAGTCGAGGATTCTTCATATTCTGCTTGTATTTATCATACACACCTACTTCTTTCTAATCTCCATCCCTCCTTAAACCTTGGAAACCATTAATTTGTTCTAAATTTCTACAAATTTCTCATATCAAAACACTATAAACTGGGTGTGGTAGTATGTGCCTGTAATTCCAGTGATTCTGGAGGCTGAGACAAGAGGATTGTAAGTTTGAGGACAGTTTCAGTAACTTAGCAAAAACCCTGTCTTGAAATAAAAATTAAAAGTATTGGGAATGCAGCTCAGTGCTGAAGTGCCCTTGGGATCAATCTCCAATACTAAAAAAGAAAAAGGAATATTATGAAAGTGGAATCATATAGTATTAGCATTTTAGGATTGCTTTCTAAAAAAAAAAATAGAATCATTCTTGGAGATCCATCGAGTCTGTTTTTTTACATAAATGATTAGTTCATATGTGTTGAGTATTAATGGTAAGGATACTCTCAAATTAATTTTACAATTCATCCACAGAAGGACATGGGGTTGCTTCCAGTATTTGGCTAGTGCAAATAAAGCTGCTATAAATATTCATGTAGAGGTTTTATGTAAACAAACTCTCCATTCTGCTGGGATAAATGCTCAGGAGTGTGATTTCTGGATTAGGTTATAGATATAAGTTTGTTTTTAAAGAAATTTCCAAGCTAAACATCTTTTTATCCTGCAAACTTGCTGAATTCATCTATAAGTTCTGGTAGAATTTTGTTTGACTTTTGTATTTATGTATGCCTACATGGATATATGTATCAAAGACTATTTGTGATTTCTTATGCAGACAATTCTATAGTCTACAAATATGAATATTTACTTCTTGCTTTCTAAACTGTATGCTTTTAATTCATTTTCTTGCCTTGCTGCATAGGTTAGAACTACTATAACTCTGTTGATAAAGAGTGGCGAGAGCAAACATCCTTGCCTTGATCCCAATTTTAGTTGAAAAATATTCACTCTTCCCCATTACCAATAATATTATGTATAATCTTTGTACATGTTTTAATCAAGTTGAAAAAAATCCCTCTATTCCTATATTTCTGAATATTTTTGTCATGAATGTGAATTGAATTTTGTCAAGTGGTTTTTTCCTGCATAAATTGATTTGATTTTGCAATTTTAGTATTTTGGCCTGTTGATTTTATGGATTACTAGGATTAGCAAATATTGAATGATGCTTGAAACAGATCCTACTTGGTCATACTTTATAATTCTTGTTGTGTGTTGCTGAATTCTATTTGCTAATATTTTGTTAAAGAGTGGTCTGTAGATTTGTTTTGTTTTCATTTTTATTTGTGCCAATTTGGTCTCATTTTAATGTGGAAAAATGTGAAACAATTTAGGGTGTGAGATTTTATGGAATGGATGTATGACAGACTTCTCCAGTGAAATCATCTGCTTCTGAAGATTGTTTTTTCCTTGAGAACTTTTGAACCTGTTCCATAATAGTGGTAGATGTATTCTAATTATCCATTTCGTATTATGTGAATTATAGTAGTTTATGGTTTTTGAAGCTTACTTATCTTTTGCCCAAGTTTTTGAATTTACATGTGCAGAGTTTTTGGTTATCCCTATATTGTCTTTTTTTGGCGGGGAAGTGTACCAGGGTTTGAACTCAGGGACACTCAACCACTGAGCCACATACTTATTTATTTAGAGACAGGTCTCATTGAGTTGCTTAGCACCTAGTCATTGCTAAAGTTCATTTTGAACTCTTGATCCTTCTGTTTCAGTCTTTGGAGCTGCTTGTATTACAAGCCTGTGCCATCGCACCTGGCTCCCCTATTGTCTTTTTATGCTTGATTCTTTCCTGATATTGGAAGTTTTTTGTGCTCTCTCTCTCTCTCTCTCTCTCTCTCTCCATTTGTCTCTTTATTTCTCTCTCTCTCCATTTTTCTCTCTTTTTGTCTAGAGAATTGTTGATTTTATTTAATCTTTAAACAATAACTCTTTGTGTTATTGATTTTCTTCCTGTCTTCAATTTCATTCCTTTCTGTTCTTTGTTAATTTCCAACTTCTGCTTGCTTTTGAGTCTGCTTTCTTTCTTTTTTTAAAGAGAGAGAGAGAGAGAGAGAGAGAGAGAGAGAGAGAGAATTTTTTGATGTTTATTTTTTATTTTTCAGTGGACACAACATCTTTATTTTTTATACGGTGCTGAGGATGGAACCCAGAGCCCAGTGCATGCCAGGCGAGCGCGCTACTGCTTGAGCCATATCCCCAGCCCTGAGTCTGCTTTCTTTATATTATTTTTCTAAGTTCTTGATAAGGAAGCTTAAATTTAATTTTTCTGTTTGTTTGTGATTTCGATTCTATATTTGTTGGTAGTTTGAGGGATGAAACCCAGGTCCTCATGAATGTGAGGCAAGTGCTCTACCACTGAGCAAGACCACCAGCTCACATTATTAAGTAGAGGCTTTTCTACATTTCTAATAAATAACTTTAGAGCTACAAACTTCACTCTTTTGCCCTACATATTTTGATGTGTTGTATTTTTGGTTTTCTTCAGTTCATGGTGCTTTTGAAAATTTCCTTGTGATCTCCTCCTTGACCCATGGTATATTTAGAATAATGTTGGTTTCATGTCTGAGTATTTTCTTTTTTTTTTTCTGTTATTCATTTCTAGTTTACTTCTCTTGTGTTTAGAGAACACAATTATTTTCAGTTTGCCAAGGTTTGTTTGATGGCTCAGAATATGGCCTATCTTGGTATATTTTTTGATTAACACTTAGATATAAAGTTAAGTTTTTCCATTGTTGAGTAATATTTAATAAATATTGATGAGAAACTTTTGATCAAAAGTATTGATATTTTTACTCCTTCCTTGCTGATTTTCAGTGTAGTTGTTCTACAGTTACTGAGGGAAGCACATTGAAGTTTCTAGCTATAGGTACAAATTTATCTATTTCTTTTTTAATTCTCTCTGATTTTTCTTCATGTATTTTGCTGTTCTAATATTTAGCACATACACATTTAGGATTGATTTGCTTTCTGGGTGGACTAACCTTTTTATCATTACATAATGCCCCATACTGTCTCTAGCAAATGTCTTTCAAGTGAAATATAGTTCCATTTAAACCTCACTGCACTATTATATTTCTAAGTTCCTAGCAAATAGCATATATTGGTTCATGAATTTTTATCCCACATTGACTGTGTTTGTCTTCTAATTCATGTATGTAGGTCCTTCATATTTCATGTAACTGCTGATATATTTTGACTAATGTCTGACATTTTTTTTTTGTTTGCTCTTCTAGCTATTTGTCTCTCTAGCTATTTGTCTTTTTTGTGACTCTGAGTGTATTTGCATGCCTGTCTTCCTGTAGATTTTTGGTGGTTGCACTAAGTATCATACTACCTGTGTACCAGGGTTTATTGATATCATCGTTTTATCATTTGGAAGTCTACAAAACTTACTGCCCTTTAAGACTTTTTTCTTTGCCTATTTTTGATACTATGTCCTTAAATTTTCATATGTACATATTTAGAACTATGTTGAACACTTTTTCCTTACCTGTTAAACATAATTCAGAAACTCAAGGAAAGAAAAGCCAATTTTTACCTGTCCATATTTTTGCTTATCATGTTCTCCCTCTATGATGTTTCAAGTTTCATTATTGACTTTTTTTTTCTCTGACACCATCCTAGTTGGAAGGTGCAGAGAGAAGGCACTTTATTCCTGCCAGGTCTGGTAGAAGTATAACATCCCCACAGAGCCTCTATGGACACTGTGCAGAGATCACAGTTTTTAACAGGTGGTGTCCTCCTTTGACATGACCCTCGTGAGTCTCTTGAGAAATCTCTTTATAGCTTCCTTATGGTGGAAATGTTCCCAATTTGGCCTTGGTTAGCATGGTATGGGAAGGAAAATGTTGGTGGGATTTGGTTGAATTAGAGGAATCACTATCTATAAAGGAACATACTATTGCTTTCATGTACCTTTAGTTAAAGGGAGCAGGGCGTTTTTACTTCCTATGTGCATTGCATTTCTGGAATACTTGTTTTTCAACTCCAAATCTGGGATATAAAAAGCAAAAAAGAAAACACTAGGAATTCAGCAGCATATTATTCCTCAGGTCCCAAAGTCTTTATAGACCTTCATTGTTAAACCTCCTTTGGAGCTTTCTCACTCTTTGTTTTATGCATAATGTTCAGGGTTTTAATTATATTGATCAGGCAGAATATGGAAAACTATGTCTATCCCATCTTCTTAAAAGCAGAAGTCATTTATTACATATTTTAGAAATGTATTCACTGATCTGTTTCTTATCGTAAATCTTGAGTGATTTCTGTTTATGGTGATATTTTGATAAGGGCTAATTTTCCATTGTATTACACAACAAATTATCTTGGTGAATAGGAAAACGATTGGCACATATTACATGGAATGAATGTTCAACCAGTTTAGCCAAACAGATCGGCCTGTATTCTGAATGTCATTTTAAATACTTCTAAGAAAAAAGGAGACTTTAGGTCTCTTTCCTGTCATCTGGAGAATTTACAAGGCTAGCAGGCTGACATCACCTCACTGTAGTAGGAACATCTATTTAAAATAGATGTGTTTTCAGTATTGGTAGCTGCTCTAGGTGTTGTATTCAAAGCTGTGGTGATACTGCAGGGACGTACTAGCATTTAGTCACAGCTCAGAAGCTTTATAGGTTTCCACCACCCTCTTCCTCCAGCAGTCTTACACACAGCCTCCAGCCTTAGCACAGGTTGGATGTTGCTGCCCTGTCCTTGGTGAAAATAAGCAACAAGTACGAGAGGAGGCGGCCTGTGTGCTAGGAGGCGGGACCCACACTGCTTGTGGAGACACAAATGGAACTCAAATGACTAAAAAACCATACTCACAACAATGACCCAAGGAATGGAAGCACCTCTCACATCCATGCATACATTTTCCCTTTTCTGTATTTTCTATTTTAATTTCTCAAGTTAAAAAAAGGGAATTTTCTTTGTCATTTACTTTTTTCTTACTATCAAGACTACCTCACTTTATTATGGCTTTAGATATGAGACGCTTCAAAAAACAAAACAAAACTCCTGTGTCAGCCAATGCAAGAAATTAAGAGGTATAATGAGTGATTTATGAGAGTCTTTACCTAATCTGCACACTGATTCACTTGAGTGAATTAACTGGGTGGTAATGGTAGGCAGAGGGGCATGACTAGAGGAGGTAGGACATTGAGGGTTGCCTCTGAAGTATATATATTTGTTCCTGAATAGTGGAGCTGTCTCTCCTCCCCCCCTTTCTTTCTCTCTCTCTCTCTCTCTCTCTCTCTCTCTCTCCTTCCTGGTTGTCAAGTCATGAGCTGCCTTCCTCCACCACACTCTTCTGCCATGATGTTCTGTCACACCTGGGCCCAGAGCAATGGAGCCTGCTGTCTGTGGACTGAGACCTCTGAAGCTCTGGGCAACAAATAAACTTTCCCTCCTCTAAAATTGTTCTCGTCAGGTCTTTTGGTCATAGCTGCAAAATAACTGACTAAAACATACCTATTATTCACTAATAAGTTATTAGTGTTTAACTTAGGAATGAATTTTCCCATTGTGTAAAATGAAAATGACACGTGTAATGTGAAACTGAGTTACATTTTTAAGTCCTGGAATCTTAAGGAGAAATTCCATGAAATCATAGGAAGGTGCATGCATGCCTGTAATCCCAGCAACTTGGAAAGACTGAGACAGGAGAATGTTTGAGATCAGTCTGGGTCCCTTATCAAGACACTGTCTTAAAATTAAAAAAGAAAAAAAAAAAAAAAGAAGAAGTTGGGATTTAACTTAGTGGTGGAGCACCTCTGACTTCAATCCCCAGTACAATAAAAAGAAACAAAAAAAAAATTAAAAGAAGATACTTAGAATTATTAATCTTCAGAAAGATGAAAATGTAAACATAATGAGATATTATTTTGCTTTTAACAGTTAAAAATTACAATGCTGGATACTGTCAAATATTGATCAGGATACAGGGACAAAAGAATCTCTGTATATGATGGATAGTAAATGGTGTATAGTCACTGTGAACCTAGAATTCTGCTTCTGGATACAATTACCTTTCTGTATAATCTATTAACAGGGGTCTATTAGTGAACATGGATGAAGGTTTTGAAGATTTTGTGTTTTGGGTGAAGAAATTTTGTTGGCCATCTAGGATTCTTACCAAACCTCAGATTTTCCTGGCCTCTTTATTCTATTTCACTGATCTCTCTTTGATTGTCAGGAGACCCTCCCTCACATTTCTCTTCCTTCTTCCTCCCTAGCTTCCACATGTGAAAGAAAACATAGGACCCTTTACTTTCTAAGTTTGCCTTATTTGGCTTAGCATAATGTTCTCAAGTTCCATCAATTTTTATGTAAGTGACAATTTCATTTTTTATGCCTAGATGAAATGACATTGTTTACATAGATCACATTTTCTTTATTCATTCATCCATTGATAGACACTTTGGTTTGTTCCATAGTTCAGCTCTTATAAATGGTGTTGCTATAAACATGAGTATGCATAAATAACTATAGTATGCAGACTTTTAATTCTTTAGAAGTGGTATAGAGGCAGCACAAAGATCCCTCTTTAGACCCTGATTCTTGTGATCAAGTCAGAAAGATTTTAGATGTCTCACTCAAGTAACAGAAATGAATTTATTGAAGGGATAGGGGAAAAGAGACACTCATGGGAGAGAGTGGGTCCTCTCAGAGAGGAGAGGAACAATGTAAAACTCCACTTTTATTAAGGATCCCAAAGAAGTTTCCAAAGAGACCCACCCAGGTCTACCTCTTGACTTTTGACTGACATCAAGATGACATCAGACTTTCAAGTCCTCACTGCATGACAATTGTAGGTCACCTTGGCCCATGTTGACTGGCTTTAATTGGCTTCTTAGCCATTAATTCTTATAGATTTCATAGTTAGGAGAAATTAACTTGGTCTTCCTGAGTTTCAGGATCTGGTCTATGAAAAGAGTCACAAAAGTCTCCCCATTCAAGGCAACTTGGTTTCCTCTCATCAACATTATTTCATGCCTGTATTTCTCTTGCAAATAAAGAGTGTTTGCTGGAGAATGTGACATATCCTCTCTACTTAGAACAGCCAGAGCTGCAGATAAATTTCTTCTTGGAAAAGAAAGAAGGTGGGGGGTCAGCACAGTGATCCCATTTTATAGAATTATTCTCTGAACCTTGGGTTAGGAACATTCACATCTGTCTGTTCCCTAAAACTATAGTCTTTCCATTCCTAGTCTTTTGAGGAACTTCCAAACTGATTTCCATAGGGGTTGTACTAATTTATAACCCCACCAACAGTGTAGAACAGGGTTCTTTTCTCCACATTCTCTCTAGTGTTCACTACTGCTAAACATAAATATTTATAATCGTTTAATTTATAATTTAGACACAGTAAGAGATTAGCACAATAACTGATAATAGAATAATTATAACTATAAAATATAATAAAAGTCCTATGAATGTTCTTCCTCTCAAAATATTATATAGTACTATTATGGTTTAGCAAGGAGGTGTCTCCCAAAAGCTCCTGTGTAAGATAATGCAAGAAAGTTTAAAGGTGAAATGATTAGGTTATGAAAGCCTTAACCTAATCAGTGTGTTAATCCACTGATAGGGATTAACTGGATGGTAACTGTAGGAGGGTAGGGTATGGCTAGAGAAGGTGGGTAATTGGGGGTGTGCCTCAGGGATATATATTTTGTCTATAGTGAGGGAGATTTCAATTTCTCTGCTTTATGGTCCTAAGTCACTTTTTTTTTTTTTTTTTTTTTTAACCACACTCTTTCACCATGATTTTCTGGCTCACCTCAGGCCCCTAAAAATGGAGTCAGTTATCTGTGTACTGAAATCGTGAACCCAAATAAACTTTTCCTCTTAAAATTGTTCTTGTCAGGTCTTTTGGGCACAGCAGTGAAAAATCTGCCTAAAATAAGTACTTTATTCACTTTTTAAATGTGATAGTATAAGAGATACAAGGCCAATGTGATAAGATGAAGTGCAGTGAATGAATGTCATAGGCATAGTGATGTAGCATTAGGCTGCTACATAAGGTTTACTTGAACACAAGAGCTATGATATCATAACAATCGATATGGTCATCAAAACTACTAATAAGTGATTAATGGGTAAACAGTGTATGGCTGGGTGTGTAGCACATACCGTATGGATACACTGAATGAAGGGATGATTCATTTCCCAGGTGTGATGGGACAAGACAGCATGAGATTTCAACACAGTGCTCAGTTTTAACAATTTAAAACTTATAAAATTTTTCATTTCTGGAATTTTCCATTTAATATTTTCATACCATAGTTGATCTCCAGTAATAAAAACTGTGGAAAGTGAAACTGCACATAAGGGGGAACTTAATAACACCCACATAAAAATGAGCTCAATCAATAGAAGGTTTTAATGTTACTAAATATCTGTTTAAAGGTGGACAGTTTGGTGCCTGGTTAAATTTCCCTTCTATTCCCAGCCTTCAAAGCCCTGTTTTTTTTAAACCCTGTCTTTGTTGGTGTGGTCATAACAGAAGCCATATCTCAAAGTTTAAACAGTAGGGGAAAACTAGGAAAACTCAAGTAGCATATCTCTGCCTTTTAAATTAAGAGGACAACTTTGCTAGAATTTCCACTACCGGCAGCCATAGCATTGCCTCAGGCCAACCCCATCTGTTATGGTGGATCAGTGGCTGTTGGCGAAGGTGTGTGGAAAAGGAAAACCCTTATCTGGCATTAGAAGCACCTATTATGGAAGAATTTCCTCCTCCTCCTCCTCCTCCTCCTCCTCTTTCTCCTCCTTCTCCTCCTCCTCTTCCTCCTCCTCTTCTTCATCTTCTTCTTCTTCTTTTTACTGTGAGTAGAAAGTATTGGGAATGGCTACAGTGTAGGTCACCAAGAGTGTCTGCCATAGAAAGTATGGAGTGTAGACAGAATGGGTTGACCCTATACTGTCTGATTAAAATCACATTTCACTTACAGGCCTTCACCCTTAGGGAAATGAGTTAATCTTTCTCTGTCTTTCTTCTTTAACTTTACATGAAAAAGGAATAATGATAAGGATATATATAGCAAGAAAGAGTATTCGTGTATCAAATTAGTGAAACCTTATAAAATTTATGTAGGAAAAATGACATCTTCTTTGAACTTGCTTCATAGAATTAGAAGTGTCATAGATTAAGGAACTTGCAGAATTTAAGACTATGGGTACTCAGTAAATGATCGACCGTTGTTTGAACCATTTGTATGTAAAAATGGAATTTGGCCACTGCTTATATATTGGAAACAATAAAAAAACTAAGAATCTAGGAAAAATAGTATTGACATCTGTGTGTGTATATACACACATATCTATATATGCATACATATATATCTATGTATACACTAAGTAAGTGTTAGTTATAACTACTATTTAACAGTAATCATTAAAAAGAGCAAAGGATGTACAGTTTCTTGGATATTCATTAAATTCCGGGATTGTCACCTTTTGTTCTTACCTGGGGTGATTTGCTTCTTGGGGGATATCTGGCAACGTCTGGAGAAATTGCTGTTATCATAATTATTGGGGACTGGGGAAAGTATGCTTCAGGTATCTAGTGCCAAGTAAAGGGTGGGAATGCTGATAAATCCTCTATAATGCATAGAATAGGGCCCCCCAAAAGAGCTACTCTGTCCAAAATATTAATAATATCAAGTGGCAAAACCTTTAGGTTTAAAACTGAAACTCAAATAGGTCCAAGATGAACATCTTTAACCACTCATATCAACCACTTCTTTTGACCATGAAATGGAGATGATGACCCCCTCCATATAAGTATTGCTGAGAAGACTGCAAATTCTACACATGCCCAGCATGCCAAATTCAGAGTAAACAGTTCACATCACCAGGGATCAGTTTGGCAACTATCAAATGTAGTAATGGTGCTTCATTGTAATATCACTGTGAACATTGAACAAAATATGCTCAAGGTTCTCAGTATGTAGTAAGTGATGTTAAATATCTGTTGCTTTCCTTTTTTACCTTTTCATTAATCTTTTTTTAAAAATAGAATTTTTGATCCTCTCAGGTGATTAGGCAATGAGGGAGCTACTGAAAAGTTAAAGAAAGTAACTTGGCTCCTCAGAGTAAAGGATGATTTTTAGTATTCAAGTGTCACAAGGTATGGCACATGAATTGCATTAGACCAATCAGGTTGGAGGAAAAAAAGAAGTGTGCATCCAGCTCCAAAGTCAGAAGCATGAATTTGGAACAGGAAAAAAAAAAATCAGTATTCTATTTTCCTTTTGAATTTTACAAGACCATTACTTCTTCATCAGCATTTACAACAATTTGTAACACAGAAGTTCCACATGCTTACCGGTCAACTCACTGTAAACACCATTGTGCATATGTATTGTAAAACCTCATATTATTCATGTAATGAGTCTTGGTGATAAAATTGCAACCAGTGATTCGTTTCTCTGTATTATTTCATGCAGTGCACTTTTGAGGTTTGAAATACGGAAAGCATCTTCTTTCAAAAGGAAATATCACCGAGAAGAAAGGCACTCTCATTGCACAGGTTGAGACCAAATGAGACCTGAAGCTAATAAAAGCTGTGAAGCCTGACCTTGCAAGACATCCCCACACCTTGCACAGTGTCTAGCTCAGACAAGGCGTAATGGCCAACATAAACCATGCTCAAATCCCGTCACCACTTAAAGATTTCACAATTGCTGACCAATAAAAAGGAAGACAACCTGTGCATTCACATGTAGGAAATAAAGAAGAAAATTGGGTAAAGAATGTGGTGGTTAGCACTGGGAGGGGGCACAGGGCCTCACAAGACAAAGCACCAGATACCAGCAGTAAAACAGAAAAGAAAAGCTCACTGTGGCAAATCTAATTGCCATGGAATCAAACCAGCAGGGTAATGACATCAGCCTGGGCTATCAGAGATTTGTCTTTTGCTGTTTGCACTATGTTTTGTTTGCTTTTTATCTTCTGTAATGATTTTAAATCAGACATCCAGTGACGAGGGGACCATGAAAAACATAGTGAAATATTTGCCCCATATTAGTTGACAAAAATAAATGCTAATGGATTTCTTCCCCCTTTCCTCTTCTGTGTTAGAGAATATTTAGAACAGCTATAAATATTCACATACATTTCCTCCCTCTGTTTTATATTGAACTAAAACACATTTTTTTTTGTTTTTTTATGTGTACATGTTTTGTTTTTCTTGATGGTTTTATTTTTAACAGGTTTACATGAAGCCATTGAGGAATTTGAAGAGAAAAACTTTTCTATGGGAGTTATTCTATCTCTTAGTGGAATGTTTTCTATTTTTATAATATCTGTAGTTTTCTCATCATTCTGACTATATTCCCCTCAACGTTTTCTGAGAGGTTCAACTTTTTCTTAACCATTATGCTCATAAGTGAAAGTAATATGTCAAGTGTGAAGTGTGGTCCCGGGGGGGGGGGGGGATGTTCATAACTCTAATGTGTGTTCCCGTCACCTTGTGATCTCATAAGGTGCAGATTCTAATTCAGTAGGTAAGAGGTAGCTCTAGATCCTTCACATCTAGGGATTTTCCCTGTTATGCAAAAGCTACTAGTTTGTCAACAAGTCCTTGGGTAACAAGGACAGAATGTAGAATAGAATATACTGAGTTCCTTATTTTCAGTCTTGTCCATCTGTCAATTCTTTGTAAGAAAAGATTGTATTTATGCATGTGAAACAGCCCCCTCTCTTTTTCTCTACTCTCTGAGGAAAAAAAAAAGCTTTAGATTCATTTCTTCATTTTGGTTTAGCCATACTATCTATTCTAAGGAACATAAACCCTTGTAGTTCAATGGAAGAGTGCTTTCCTAGCATGTGTGAGTCACTGGGTTCAATTCTCAGCACCACATATAAATAAATAAATAAATAAAATATAGGTTCGTGGACAACTAAAGAATAAAAATAAAAAATTTAAAAATATATAAACCCTACTTCCCAGATAAACAGATCTCAAATCCTTTATTACTCAGGGCAACCCTTAAAAACAATTTTTTTTTTCCTTTTTGTTGGTGCTGAGAACAGAACCCAGAGCTTCACACATACTAGACAAATGCTCTACCACTGAGTCTATCTCCTTAAATCTATTTTTGCAGGTACCTTGTGGCCTGCACCCTTTGCCATTGGTGTCAATTAGTACCTAGGTGAATTATATTTTGAATCTAAATTCATTGTGATCTTGCACTCACCTGCCATCTCCAAGGAATGCCAAAATGATACAATTTGGTGCCCAAGACTGAAACTTGGAAGTTATTTATTTCCCTCCATATCAAACCTTAGTCAATCAATCTATTGCCAAGACCTGGTAATATACCTCTTAAATAACTTGTAGTATTACATGTGTTGAAGATTGGAGCTTAAACATTGCTTTCTCTAGGAAGCCTTCCATTTTCTCCCTACCACCCACATCTACAACCACATCTATATGCTACCAGTTGCTCTTGCTTAATTCTTTAGGTTCCCCACACTTCCCTTCATCTTAGTGACTTTAGAATTACAGAGGCTTTTTGTGTTTTTATTTTCTACTACCCTCAAGCCCAGATGAGAATCCAGAAAGATAAAAGGGTTAACAAGTATATTTTGAACATTTTAAAAATATTAAAAGGAAAACCAAAACCCTGCTTGACATAGCACTCTCTATCTGTACCTAGGTGAATTGCATTGACTTGAATGTGAAATAAAACTATGCTTCAATTGCTTATCACAATAACTTTGTTTTGCAATTCTTAATGTTTTTTTTTGTATCAGTGGAAATAATTAGAAATGACTTTTTCTATTAACATGTAAAATCATTTCTAAAATGGTGATTTAACCTATTTAGATTTAACTATTCAATGTTAGTAGATAGCATTCATATACAACATCTTGTGAATATTTTAATTATTCTTAACTCCAAAAATAAACCATAATCACAGTCTAGCACATCCTAGATTTTAAAAGATTATACTGATGCCCAGTTTTTACTGATGTATGTATGATTGATGTTCCTTTATGGAAATCTATTTTTGCTTTCTCTTTCTCTCTCTCTCTCTCTCTCTCTCTCTCTCAAAAATAAAACAAAACAAAACTAAATAATGCTGACACAAGCACAGCCTTTGGCAAATTGGGTTGGTTGGTTACAATATTACAATAGCCAATGTTGGCTGAATCTGAGACTTATCTTTTTTACCCCACTCCAAAACTCATATCAGCCAGGGCTGTTAAAGGAAGTTACAAGAATATCTGTTGTCTAGTTTCAGAGGAGAAATCTGGCTTAGAAGACTTTGGAGGCAATCTGGACCTTCCAAGAGATTGATGCCTTGTTACTTTATGTTGAGACCATTGCCACCAAAGACCAGTTATAGCTGAATAGCTGAAGGTCACGCTGTTTTTAGTTGAATTCTGATTCTCTTTTACCAAGAACCAGATTCTCTCCTTTTCAGTAGCATCAGCCATGGAAGCCATCTGATAATAATAATTTAACCATCTGCAACTGCAATCATTTAGTAAACTGTTTGCAAAAAATAAACCATAAAATGAAATGCAAATTGGATGAATTCAGAGGCACATATTTCTCTAATTAGTATTGCTTCCTTAGGGAATTATAGGTTCCTTTTGGTAACCTTCATCTTACTGAAAACTTTTCTGGAAATGCCATTAAAACACTGAGATATTAAATTTTTGGAAGGAAATAACATGATCTCCTTGGAAATGTCTTCACCTAAAGTCTAATTTAGTAAACAAGGCTCGAGTAATTTAGTAAACTACTAGGAAGAATAGTTTAGGTAAAGAATCTGTTCCCAACACAGAGAAAAGATACACATAATGACTTCCTAAAGTCTAGTAGATGGCATTCAATGTCCCTTGTTTGGTTTGCAAAGATCTTTTAAGGTGGCCTGAAAAAAAAAACATCTTGAGTCTTTTCATGCTCTTCCTGAAAACAACCTCGATTTGCACCTGGCAAGTTCACAGTGATTTTTCAGACACTACTCGCACTATCTTGCACAAAGTAGGCATGCAAGAAATATATGTTGAATGAATTAATAAATAATGAAGAAATAAATGGAGTCACACTTTTAGTCATTACTTCCTCTCTATGTAGAAGGTGTTCCTTATTTCTTTAATACCCACTTATCCTAAAATATATGTTGCAAGGCATAAAACCAGATAATACCGAACCCTGTATATACTATGGTTTTTTCTTATATATCCTTCAAAAATGCCATGTAACACTATAATTATTCTTCCATATTTTATGCCCAGGTATCTCCTTTCATCACCATTTTTCACTTTAGGGCCATTGTTAAATGAAATGAGGGTTATTTAAATATGAGAATTGTGATACTGTGAGAGTCAACTTGATAACCAAGATAGCTACTAGTTGTCTGATTAATCAGAAGGTAGTAGATATAGTGTGGATTTGTCAGACAAAGGGATGATTCACATTATAGGAGGGATGGAATGGGATGGTGAAATATTTCAATATAGTGCTCAGAACAGTGTGTAATTTCAAACTTACGAATTGGTTATTTGTGAAATTTTCTGTTTAATTTTATTGCATTGCAGTTGACCACAGATAAGAGAAGACTATAATAATACATAAAATGTTCAACTGTATGTTTCAGGCTGTGTGCTTCTTTATTTATGACGTTTTAGCTGACCTTGTAGACTTTCAGCCTCTTTAGGGAAGTGTTTTCCGTGACTGCTGCACTCAGTATTTAGGTACTTTATTCCAGAATTTGCCCAAGATATTTTGATTCTTCCCCTCTTAAATTCTGTTCTGACTCTTGTTCCTCCTCTTTCTCCTAACTTAAAGATGCCCAAATTGGATCTCATGTTCAAAAGACAATATCTGAAACTCACCTCTCTCTACTTCTTTCTTTACTCCCCAACATGAATCCCTTATCTAATTTCTATGAAAAAAAAGTAGAAGTAAATATTTTGATTGAAAATCAGAGTTCATACCGAGGTTCCATGTCATACATACAAGTATTTTTAGTTTTTCAGTAGCCCATTGTTAAACTAGATGTCTTGTAAAATTTCAGTACTAGGAACTGATCGTGTTCAAACAGTTTGATAATTGGATGAAGGAATGTGTATACGCATGTATGCAGGACACTATACATGCTATCGAGACAGATATTGCTCTTTTGTCATTAGCATTGTCTGAAGCATGAATTATGATAAGGATGAAGAAATAGTTTGAGAGCATAGACTAATAATGACCAGTAATAGAGAGAAATCTTAATTGAGCTTTCAATTAAGTGAATTGATGGTGATGGAAGGGTAAGGTTTGCTATTCTTGCTTTTATTAAACAGTGAAAAATTGAAGAAAAGAAAATAAGGACAGAAGGCTCCTTTTTAGATTACTCAAAGTGCTTTACAGAGGTCAGATAACTTCACTTACTTGAATACATTTTCTATTTCAAATGTTCTGAAAATTGGAATTGATGTCCTAAATGATGACCCGAAGTCCTACGTGGGCTATAATAATGAGGCAATGAGATAATATGGATGAAAGCATTTTGTGAATTACAGTGCACTGTGCAGGGAAAACCTTTTAATGTGTCTCTAGAAATTAATATTTCTTTGTACCATTGTGAGTCCTCCTTTGTGGAATTAGCTAATGAAAGTAGATGGTTATGTTTTGAAAATGCTATAGAAAAAGATCCACAAAGGGTCAGAGGTCCCACTAAATCACTTCCATTATTTCTTTTACCTTTGATATGTATTAATACGTTGTAATATGAGTGGGGAAGTACTGCCGACAATTACACACTTGAACATGAAACAAATACAATATCTTTATATTAGTATTGCACCTGCCTTCTGGAAAACAACTTAGTCTTGAAACTACAAGATAATATAGTCTAATGATCTAGTGAACTTCCATCAATTTGGGAAGTATACATTGAAGTCAGTTCAATGTTTCTTCATACCTGATCTGTCTCTCTCCTATCCATCCCTCCTGGCCATCAAATGGCTATTCCTTTTAGTCATACAACGGAAGTGAGGGGTGGAGGGTTAGCTTCTGGAACTGGTTGTTCTTGAGTTAGTTATTCACTAAGGGTTGACACCAGGTACAACCCTGACTCACAGCTGATGTACTTGGTATTGGTAGAAATGAATAGCTAATGGTAGGTTCTTCAAGAGCAGTTTTGTTTCCTACACAACCGTGTTCTCTGGGAATCCCCTGAGAGATGAAAAATGACTTATGGTCACCCATCACTGTACTCCTTTAAGGAACCTCACCTTACCCTATTTCCAGATGATAGTTAAGAAGTTACTTGAACTGATAAGGTACAGCTACGGACAATCAGAACAGTCACTGGCTAGAGCAGTGAAATTGGGTTTTAGAGGCCCTCGCTGTGTCAGATGTAGCCCTCCCTTTCTCTGATCATGGGAGATCAATCAGAGTTTGTCAGGGGTCCCGGTAGGGAGCTGCTGGGAGGGATAAGCACTCAGAGGCAGGGGCAGCTGTTAGCTGGATTTCCATTTTAACAGACAGTGAAATCATACTGTGGCATATAAGCTATATATCAGTCATGCCAAAACCCCATTGGTTTTCAGAAAGACTATAGATGCCCACTTCAGCCATCATCTACAAGTGAAACCCATAAGAACTTTTGATGTTCCCTTCCATAGAACTATGGAGAACGAGGAGGTTGTCTGGGTTTGACCTCTATAGATGATAATATGGAGGAATTCTAGCAATGGCCTGATTATAAATCCCAAATTCTCCATTTTCTGTCTGTATAATATTGAGTGAGTGACTTAAAACTTGTCTCTGGATTTAATTATTAATACCAGAATAATTATTCTGCATGTAGGTTGTTGTTAAATTAGTATGTATAAAAGACTTAGAAGAGTAACTAATATAGTATAAACACTGATAGTTGTCATTATATCATCACCCTTGCCTAAAGTATCTGTAAAACCATTAATCGCATAGCTTATCTAGTAACCAGTAATTCAGATTCCCTCCATACAAACATATGCTCCGAGACTTAAATGGATCCTTCCTTATTCCTTCATTTAAATATCCATTATTGGCACTTAATGCAATGAGAAAAGAGAGTTAAGAAAATATAAGGTATATGTTCCATGTACTATTGGACCAGATGTTTACCTTGATGTTTACCTTGATGTTCATAATGTATGTAATTTTTTAAATCAAGCCCCTAAATGGACCAATAGCTGCAATCTCTTCTGCTGCTGTTCTGAGAGAAAGAGAGAGAGCATGATATCTACATTCAGACAGGGGTTTAATCTTCAATCTCCTTGGTATCTATATAGTGACCTCTTGATCCTGGATTTTGCTAGAAGAGTCATCCTCTTACTAAGAACAAAAAACAAAACAAAAAATACCTAGCATTAGAGTTATTAAAAAGTATGGGAGGGAAAAAAATTGACTTTTTCATATAACAACAGATTCTTGTGGTATTTTTCTAGATTTTCTCCCAGATAAGAAAATGGCAATCACTCTAATTCTAACTGTCAAACTCTGGATCTATATTATGTGGGACTTGGATCACTTATATTGCTAATAACCCTACAGCTCTATCTGTTCTCTTGTTCTATGCATATGGAAAATATTAATTTTATTTGGCCCCAGGGAAATAACTTTTCATATAGCTCAGTGCCTTGTAAGAAACTTGGAGATACCTTATTTCTCTCCTTACACCATATGGTAAATGTAAATATTTTAGGAAAACTTCTAATTGTTCAAGAGGCAATTCATTTTGAAAATTAATTAGCATTATTTGCTCAGTATAATTCAGTGTTTTATATTGCTCAAGCCAAAACTATTTTGTTGATATGATATTTTGATATGGCCTTATGGTATATTATACTATTTTTGTTCCAAAAATGTATAACAAGATTCAAGGGCTCATTGTTTAGGAACCTGTACAGAATTGACTGGCAGCTCCCTTTATAAATAGTATATTAACTTAGCATATTAATGTTCAGTTTATAGATTTTTACCTCTCTCTCCATTTTATTTATGTTCCTGAATGTCTAGTCCAGATTATAATTATGTCTCTAAATCTCAGTATCATAATGCATGCCAATTTCTTCACCATAAATCAAACCTACAAAACTTAGTTTTATTTAAAGAGGATTATTGTAGTTTGAAAAACACTTTTCTGGGAGTATTTAGGCTGTACAAAATGGGAAAATAGGTAATGGCTGGTTTCCAAAAGTCTTTGAATTTTTCTGCTATGATTTAAGTTGTTGACATAATACCCCATAATAACCATCTCCATAACTGAGAGAGAAGAGGAAGAAGGAAGGGGGAATGCAGAAAAGGAGAACAAGTTTTATTTTCACAAGAGTCCCTTTAACTAGATGATAGCTTCAGTGAAAGTGGTGAGGGATTCCAGAACATTGAAGGAGCTCTGTATTCCAGGATCCTACCATTTCACACAAAACTAAATAGCAAGGCAACAGTGGTGGGGGGTAGGGGTGGGGACAAAGTGTAATATGTGATCACAATGCACATTAACACATCTTTGCTTCACTGAGTGTTTATATATTCATTTCAGAAATAAATGCTGTTAAAAAAAAATCTCCTAGTCTCTTT
Organism: Callospermophilus lateralis; assembly: GCF_048772815.1. Lineage (NCBI taxonomy): Eukaryota > Metazoa > Chordata > Mammalia > Rodentia > Sciuridae > Callospermophilus > Callospermophilus lateralis. The sequence continues at coordinate 53,616,145 of NC_135319.1, read as the reverse complement.
GTCCACCTTTATGTTTGTCAAATGTGATGCATTTCAGAAACCTGGGCAGCCTTGAGACTAGACCACAGATTAGTGCTAGAATGACTTACCACATTGAGTTCATGTTATGTTTCTTTTTTTAAAAACCAAAATGACAAACACACTAATATTATTAATAAAATTCATTGAACAAATATTTATTGAGCACCTCCTACATACCTGGCACCATGAAGGAATACAGAGATTTGTAAAACATTATTCCTAATTTAAGAATTACAGTGTCAATGGAGATAATAAGTAATTTTATGTTTTAATTTAATTGGGACCTGGCTACCCAGATCTTTATTAAAACATCATTCTGGATGTGTGCAGAAGGGTGATTCTAGAAAGAATAAACATTTGAATTGGTGAACTTAATAAAGCAGATTGTTCTACCTCATGTGGGTGGGCCTCACCCAATCTCTTGGAGGCCTCAATAGAATGTCAGGCTGAATAAGAAAAAATTCTCTATCTTCCTGTCTCCGGGTTGTATGGAGGATTTTTTTTTCTTTTTCTTGCACTCTGCCTGGCACTTTATTACCAGCTTTCCTGAGTCTTCTGCTTGCAAATGGCAGATCATCAGGCTTTACAGACTTCATGATCAAGTGAGTCAATTTATTATAATTTTCTATTTCTCTCTCTTATTGGTTCTTTTTCTCTGGAGAAACCTCAATAATATAATGAGGAAGAACAGATAAACACCATCCTAACCCTATGTCAACTGTTATTTGTGAGTCATCTGATAATAGTATGAGCAGAATGCCTTGGGAGCCCATAAATGGAAATGAATGCATTAATTTGAGGGTCATTATCATTTCATTTTATCTATTTTTAAGAAATGGTCAGAGGTTCAGAATGACCAGACTGCACAATATAACTGCACATACCAGAAAGATACAAAGAGATAATGAGGAAAGCAAGATGTGCTTGAATCTTGTCAAATCAGGCCTATTTCTTTGGAAATTGGACACATTGCTTGGTTGCTTAGTTTACCTGTACGATCAATCTTGTTGCAAATTCCAAGAGTTCTATATTCTTCTGTAAAATAGTCTTCAATTTCCCCCTGTTCCTATATTAACTTGAATTACTATCATATTTTGCCTAGATAATTGTAAACATCTTCTAACTCTCTTAGCACCTTGATTTCAGCCACAAGGTAACTTAAGAAGAGCACCTAGCTGGGCTCTTTTAGACTTCTCAACCTACCAAAACTGCAAGATAATAAATCTGTGTCATTTTAAGGCACTAAATTCATGGTAATTTGTTACAACAGCAATACAGAATGAATATGCTACTGTCAGGTGTTACACAGAGGAGAAAACTGTTGAATTGTGTCTTTAAAAGATAATGGAATTCTCAATGGGGACACATTAGGGAATACAGCAGAATCTGGCCAACGGAAATGGCATTTTGTAATTATATTTTCTTTATCTTTACTGCCTTGTGGCAGTGGAGATATAAAAAAGTGGTTGGATTTGAACATTGGGCAGATATGCTAGGCTGGTAATGGATTAGATACCCAGAGGGGAAAATGTGATATGTCCACAATTAGTCTTAAATGTCAGGCTTATGAAAAAGTGAGTGCTGTTTTTATCCAAGAAGGAAACATTGTAGGGGAACAGCTGAGATGGAACTGTCAGTCCTCTATTTGTATGAATGTGTGTGTGTGTGTATAATTTTTTTTTCTATAAATAAATGCTGTCCTTGTGGAGGAAAATTACCTGTTTATCTTTGCAAGTATACTTCTGAACTATCCATCCAACATTCTTTACTTTGAGCTATTAAAATGATCCAATGCCTGTTATATTTTGACCTCAGTACATAACAGATTTGCCCTTGGTTCTCCACAAAAATTAGCAAAACTCTTTAAACTCATTTACTCACTCAGTCCTGAAATACACATCTGCAGGCTAATTACTAGAAGAGATTAAATGTAGTTTTTAAATATGCAGAATGGCATATTTATTCAAAGAAATTCCTCCAAGTACCTTTACCTATGGGAAATGTAATGAAAATCAACCCCCTGGTGCTGTTCATCATCCATGCTCCAATTTTCTGAGCTGAACAGTTCAGTGCCCTATCAAAACATGAGAATATTTCACTTGGTTTGTATGCTAATATGATATACATGTGATGCATATACTATGTACAATGTTTTGATGTCCTCAGAGACTCTGTTGGCTTTTGGCTTTTGCCCCTTTCTACATAGCAGAGTGCTGCAGAGGTGGGAGAATACAAAGATAAGAGGATTCACGCAGGCTTTAGTTTTCATTTGAATCATGCACCCAGTCAGTGTCCTTGTGATTTGGGAAAGTAATCTCTCTCCACTTGAGTTTGTGCATACATATGATAAGGAATTAAAAAAAAAAAAAAACAACTACATAAAATTTGTGAGTTTTCTTTCTTTCTTTCTTTTTTTTTTTTTTTTGGTGTTTAATGTTTACCAATGCAAACACTTAGCACAGGACATATCACCTAAACACTTTCAGAAATGTATTTGTAGCCCTTGTAAAGATTATCTAAGTGAACCCATTTATTTGAGAGGTAAAGAAATTAAGATGCAGATAGGCCAGGGATCATGAATCCTAATCAAGGAAAATGGGATACCATCCTACTCAACTTTTCTGTGCTGTGCTTGAGGATAACATGAGTCAGAATCACCTGGAGGGCTTATAAAACTCAGATAACCATGTCTGACCCTCAGAGTTTCTGATTCGATAGAGCTCTAAGAAATTTTCAGGTGAAGCTAACATTGCTGGTACAGGGAATACATTTTGATCATTGAAGATCCAGAAATGCAGAAGACAATAAATTGAAAAGGAGACATATGAAGAAGAAGATCTATGTTGAATAGGGGCTTAAGGAACTAGCAACAATGAGAGACTAGGAAATATTTGTCAGAGAGGAGAATCAGGTGAAAGCAATAGGTCGGTGAGAAGAGAATTTCAGGAAGAGGGTGGCCTTCATTAGCATAAACTGCATACTTAGATTATAAGGGGAAATATAGAAGTTTTAGTAGAATAATGGAGTAGAATGGAAGGCAGACAGTAGATGATCTGTCTCTCCCTGAGGGTTTGCTAGTAAATGAATAGGAGATAATTTAAAAGTAAATTAGACTACGATCAGCCCTATATTTACTACAAAAATCCAGTCACATTCTCACTTTCCTACAGAACATTGCTTCCTGAATGACTTTCATTTAAGTAACTGTTGAAACTTTCAGGTTGAAAAATTAAAATAGCCATAGTTAAATTGATTATCATGGCTCACTCAAGCTGACAAGGGCCTAAATCCTCTAAAACAGAAATCTGAAATCACTTGTTGACCTTTTCCTATCATTGTAAATTGCAATTTATGATGACTGTCATATTGATACTGTCATCCTAACAGTTGTCACCCTCATCTTCACATCTTCCCTCATACTTCTAGATTAGGTGATATATAAATACATGCCTGTATATGCATAGCTATCACCAACTTATACTTCTTCTGATGTCAGGCCTTTCCAATCTGTCAATTATAAGACTATCAGGATGATCTTTCATCTTGCCATACTCCCGCTCAAAACCACTGGCTTTAGGTAAATTCTAAAAGCCTTGGCCTATCATTTCTCTGCCAACTTCAGCTTCCATTTTGACACCTTTCACACTGTAAACAAAAAGCTGATTACTTAAACTCTCTAAATATTCTACATAGATTATAATTTTTAATCTTTGACTTGTCCCACTATACCCCATGTTTTCCCCTCCCCCAAAGCTTACAACTAAATTGGGGTCTCAGATACAGACTCTGAAACAGACCCAATTTAAATAGGTCCACACACAATAAAAGATATCCAAGTCTTAGAAACTTAGACCCCAAAGTTTCTTTTTTGATTGTGACTTAACAGAAGGCTAAATTGGGGAGATTAGTGTTTGTGCCCATGATTATATGTCTTTGGTCACTCTAAAAGGCATTATTATCTGTTAATGATATACCAGTTAGAGGAGAACCAGAAGAGGGTCTGCATTTTCAATTCTGGGAATAAACTTCAACAACAACTTTTGGTGGATAACATTTCTTATCCCTGATTACAAAATAAACTTCAGGATATTTAGGTAAGTGCCAACTATACACATTCAACAAGATACAGACATATATACATACACACGTATACATACACATACACTTATATGTATATATATACATGCATATATTTTATAATTTATCTTTTATAACATTTGGCCTTTTATTATTGAGATAAAAATCTAAGAGTACACACATATCCAACATGTATAATACAGTGAGCTTTGATGCATGTCATTCACACCTAATCTTGATTAATATTAGAGTAAGTCTTGAAGTCAGGTAATACAAGCCTTTGCTTTACTTCAAAGCCATTTTGTTAGTGATTTGTATTTTCATAAAAATTTTAAAATCAATTTGAGAATTTCTACAAAAAAATCCTGCTAGGACTTAAATTGATCTTTAATTTAATCAAATTAATTAATTAATAAAATAAATATGGAGTTCTTTTCTGAGCTAGATTTTCCTTAATTTATCTCAGAAAAAATTCTATAGTATTAGGAACAGAGTTCTTGGGTGAGGTTTGTTAGATTTACTCTTAAGTATTGGATGTTTTAGAATGTTGTACTTTTAAATATCCTTTTTACAAAATGATTATTCCTGATCCATGAAAATACATTTGATTTTTGTATACACTATATCCTTTAGTACTTATCCTGTTGTATTGCTAACTACTCTAATTTTTTAAAATTTCCTCTTAGATTCCTTGGGATTTTCTAACATATATAACCATGTAATCTACAAATACAAACAATTTTGTTTCTTCCCTTTGGATATAATCTCAATTTGGATTTATTTTTCCTGCCTTATTGAACTAGCTGGAACCTTTGGTACAATGTTCCTAAAAACTGTTAGCAGTGAACATCATCTTGTCATTATTGATCTTATAAGGAGTACCTTCAACATTTCACTATTAAGTAAAGCATTAGATGCAGGCTTTCATACAAGCACTGAAGAAATTTCACTTCAATTCTTAGTCTTCTGAGAGATTTTATTTTGAAAGGGTGATGAATTTTGTTTTCTTAAAAGGGAAAATTTCTTTAGACCAACTATCTCAAATACCTTACCTGCACAAAATAAAGTAAAGCAAGATACAAACAATTTGCAAATTAGATGACCCTGGGAATAAGTTCAGAGAACTTCAAACTAGCATTGTGATCTGACAGCCTTTATTGAAAAAACATAAGTGAGGCATAGAAAACAACTTTATTGGTATAGCTTAGTCAATCAACCAGTAAACTGGTTACAGCTTAACTTGTTAAAATTGTTTACAGCTTAGTTGGCCACAGGATCTCCTGCAACCAAATCTCTGTTACTGTGATTAAATGCTATATTGGTTTGGTCTGTTGAACTCAGGAGAGGCATCATTCAATGCAAATTCATGGCCTTTCACAAACTTTAGTCAACATGTCAAATGCTTTTATCTGCATCTAGTTAGATTATACAATATTTTAAACTAGTTAATGTGGTTATATATTTTGTGTCCTTTGTGATTAATTTTCAATTTTTAAAAATTGTTGGTCAAGGGTGGTATGTTTGTAGTTTTTTGTTTTTATAGTGTATGGCTTAGTATCACAGTTTTACTGACATAGAATGAATTGGCAAGTATAGTTCTTCCTCTCTTTTCTAAGTTTGTGTAGGGTAGGCATTGCTTTTTTATTTATCCTTTAACAATTCACCAATGAAACCAGCTGATCCTGATGATTTTTTTTTTTGCATATCAAAGTTATCTTAATTACAATTCCATTTATCTGAAAAATATGAAGCTATTTCTATTTCCACTTGAATCAGTTTTGATAAGTTGTTGTCTTCAAAAATCTGTTTCATTTAACTTTAAAAATGTGTTATCATAAAGCTACTCATACTATCCATTGATCATTGATTCTATTTCTGAGGTACAATATCTTCATTTCTAATATTTACAATTTACCTTTTTCCTTTTTTCATCTTACTCAAGGTTTATAATTTTAAACTCTGTCAAAAATAAGCTGTGATTTGTCTTCTCTATTGTTTGTATGTACTCTGTTGGTTTCTGTTCCTGTTTTATCATTTCCTTACAGATACTTACAGTAGATTTGCTTTGCTCTTATTTTTCTACCTTCTTAAGGTGGCAGCATACATTACCTCATTCCATTCTGCTTTTCTACCACAGCATTGAAAACTAGAAACTTCCCTGTGGACACTACCTTATGGGCATTTTCAACTTTGGATACATTGTATTTTATCAGTCTGTTCATAATATTTGTAAACTCCTGTTGAATATTTTTAACAAAATACTTTTAGCTCCTTTGAATTATGTGGTACTCCTGAGTAATAGACAATCTATAGTTGGTTATGACAGATTAGAAAACGGCTCCCTAAAGGTGTCACAGAGATATCCAGTGGCTATGAATACATTAACTTGCAGGGACCAAAGGCTTTTGTTACAGTGCCCTGTAAGGATCTCCAGGTGGGGGAAGTATCCTGGATTATCCAGGTGAATCAGATGTAATCACCAAAGATTTTATAAGGGAATGAGAAAGAAGACCTGTGAAGACAGATGTAAGTGTGGGTGTAGGGATGGCCGCTAAAGAAGGTGGGCAACTTCTGGGAGCTGCAAAGACAAGGATACAGGTTCTCTCCCCCGCCCTCCAGAAGGAACGCTTCCCAGCAGATGCCTCAGCCCTCTGACCTCCAGAACCGTGAGTTAATGTGCTATTTACCTGTCCTTATGGTTGTAGTAAATTGCGACAGTAGCGGTAGTTCACTAAAGCAGTTGGTTCTTACTTTCTACCCAGTCTTGTAGTTGAGGTTGATTTATTTACATTTGTGTGACTAGTGTAATATTTGCTTTTATTTCTGCCAACTTGGTGTTTGACTAATGTTTGTTCCATCTGCTCTCTCTGTCCTGCATTATTTAGATAAATCCAATTTGCTTCCCCCACTTCCATGTCCTTTATTGCTTTTTAAATTATACAGTGTACATCTTTAATCTCCATGATTTCCCTTCAAAATACTTTAGTAATTCATAAACAATGTAAGACATTTATAACAGTATACATTCAAATATCAGCCTCCTTTCTACCTTTGTCACGTGCAATATTTTACTTCTACTTTCCCTATAAGCCAAACAATGTTTGTTTTTAACTTTTAACCTTCAATAATATTTGAAAGAAATAAGAAATTTTTTAAATGATATATTTTTTTTAAAAGGGGTTCTAAATTGTTAAACTCCTTTGAAATTGAGCTGTTGTTGTCTTCCTGAGTCGCTGGTGGTTGCCTGTGTACTCCCAAGGGCTAATGTAGCCATGAGCTTCCTCTGTCCTGCTAGCAGGTGTTTGATATTACTTTGAATTTCACTTAACTCAATTGATTTATGCAACCTGGATTCAGTCAGGTGTTTTAAGAATTGTAATTTTGAAGGATATTTGACTTTTTCATGTGAGTAGTGATGTTTTCTTGGGTCTTTCTACATCTAAGCTTGGTTATTTAATTTCGTGAGATAGTGCTCAAGTATTTTTTCACTTTCCAGCTTGGCAGCTACCAATCACTGGGAACTGGTCACTTTAAATGGCATGACATTTTTGTCTTAATTTGCATTTCTCTCATGTTATTGATGGTGAGCTCCTTTCCATGTGCTTATTGGTCATTCTTCCAGAATCTCCTGGAATGTCTTTTCAAGTCAATTCTGTTATACATTGGGTTCTTTGCCTCTAAGTTACTACTGATTTGTAGTTCACTGCATACTACTTATAAAGTCCTTTATTAGGTTTATGTGTTGTGCTATTTTCTACCCATCTGGATTAATTGTGTCATTTGTTCCAAGTTTTGAATTTTGGTGATTCCCAAATTTGTGTGTGTGTGTGTGTGTGTGTACTTACATTTTAGCTGTAATTAACTAAAAATTCCCTTTCTCAGGAACATTAGCCACATTTCAAGAGCTCGATGGCATAACTGTTTGGTAGTAACCATCTGGAACCTGCAGATTCAGAACATCTCGGTGTCTTCACAGGAAGTTCTGTCATATAGAACATCATGTTCATAGTGTTTATAGTGTTCGCTTTTTTGTATGTGGATCTATCTTGAATTTATTTGGGTGATAAAGTTAGCAAGGCAGGGTTCATATTTTTAAGTCGGCTATTTCAGCACTATTTATTGAAAAGTCTTTTTTATTGAATTATTTTGGTAACTTTCTAGAAATTATTCATTTATATACAGGATTATTTTGTCTTAATGTAGTTTTATAGCCTCAGGCTAATATCAGGTGGTCTTGATCACTATAAATTGTAGTGAATATTGAATTTGGATGATCTGAGTCCCTACTATTTTTCAGTATCATTTTGGCTCTTGTTGGACCTCTAAGTTCCTGCCTACCATACCCGCAATGGTTTCTTAAAAAACAAAACTAAACGAAAAGAAAACTTCTCAGGTTATGATTGCTTTTAATATATCTGGAGAGAAATTGCATCATAACAATAGTGCATCTCTTAGTTCAAGAATATTTTACATTACTTCATTTGTTTAGGCCATCTTTGTATGGTGGTGTTATTTTAAATATATTTTTTAAATTAAATTTATCCCTGTCTTTTGATATTTTTCCACTATGTACTGGTACATTGTTCAACTCACTTTCAATTTCTGGTGGTTCATATGTATACATAAAATTGAACTACTAATCTAAGATTTATAAATTAACTTAATTTTAATAATTATGGTGCAGGTTCCTTAGGATATTCTGCATCACAATTATGCATTCTGCAAATTATAAAGTTTTAGTTTGTCCTTTTCCATTTTTTTAAAGTTTAAAATATTTTCTTGACTCTTGGACTAATTGATACCAGCAATACAAAATATAGAAATAATGGGAATGTGTAGGTTTTTCATGGCAACTTGATCAGATGGAGAATTCCTCGCTGTTTTTAGTTCACTGAGAATTATTTTTTTCTTCACACTTTTAGTGTATATTACAATTGATTTTGTATATATTCTAGAATGTATCCCAAGTGGGGGAGCATGCACGCATGCATGCATTTGGGAGTTTTGATTTTATCATTGGTCAAGTTCTATTTGTAGTTTTATAAAGGATTCCTTTCATTTTTCTTCACCTGGTATTTGTCAAATTTTGTATCGGTGTTTTTACATTGTTTGGTTTCCTATCAAATGTGTTGGAAACATTCCTCATGTTTTAGTCAGCTTTTATACTGCTTTTGCCAAAGCAACAATTTTAAGGAGGAAAAGTTTATTTGGGGGTTCACGGTTTCAGAGGAATAATAAACTGAGACAGCATTCCCCTGAGCCCAAGATAAGTCAGAACATCAAGGCAGATATGTGTGGCAGAGGAAAGCAACTGGGAACAGGACACCAGGGCACAGAGAATGTGTTCCTCTCATTATGGACAAAGTATAGACCTTTAGGGCACTCTCCCAGGACCCACCTCCAGCCACACCTTACCTGCCTATAGTCACCACCCAGTCAATCCCTATAAGAATTAATGCACTGATTAGGTTAAGGCTTTCACAGCACAGTCATTTCACTACTAAACTTTCTTACATTGTCTCACACATGAGATTTTGGGGAACCTCTCATCTCTAAATCATAATACCATATTATTTTCTCCAAACATTTATAAAAATACTAATATTATTTATTGCTTAAATATTTGATAAATTTCAGAGTTATGATTTCTGGGTTTAGGATTTTCTTTGTATTAAAAATTACAGGGACGAATTCATATTTTTAATATTTAGAATGCATTAATACATTTTATTTCCTCAACAGTTTATAAACAATCTGCCATTGCCCCCAAAACATTCTAAACTTCTCTCAGCTGTCAAGACTACTTCTATCAATAATACAAAAAAATTGTAACTAAGGAAACTAAATTTAGAGTCGGGGATTGAATTAGAATTCAGATTCTGTATAGTAGAATCACCAGGTTTAAGGATACTATTCTCCTTTATGCAAATTAAGAGACTCTATGAGTTGACAGGGGAACATAATCATTATAAACACTTATTTTTAAAAGAAAATGCACCCAACTTTTCAAGAAATATCTTACTGCACATGACATGTCTACTCACAACTGGAGTATGACTGCAATAAAAAATCTCTTCATAAGAATGTATATTATAGAAAAGAAATCTATATTTTAAACGGCACAAAAAAATTTGAAATCACAATCAATGTCTTAAGATTATTTTTTCTATCAAAAAGTATCTTCAATACCCAGTGATTTGGCCCTGGTTTATATTCCAGAGCCTGAAATTAACAACCACCACCACTGCAGCAGCAGCAGCAACAACAACAACAAAGTGTCCCAGATCCAAAAAAAAAAAAAAAATTCTGTAGTCATATTTTAAAAATATATCTTTAAAAGTAAAATATCTGAATTTTAAAGTCTTCAATATCTGAATTTTTTTGTCTCATATTAAGAATGAAACCCACATTTTTGAAATTTAATGTATTCCAGGATAACTGTACCAAAATTCACTCAGAATTTTACTATACCTGATCAATTTCTAAAATTAAACAAAAAAGGCTTGATTTATATATGTAGTTCCCACTTACGTCAAATTAAAATTAAACTGCCAGGTTGAAGTTCCTTGAAGGTATTCTCCTTGTTCATTCATAAATGTCAGTCCTAGCTGAATTATCTTTAACAAGTCTACATTACATTGCAATAACTGGTACTGATAGTCAGCATCACTCCTGAATTCTCCAATAGGTCTTGCAACCTCATCTGGAAACTTGGTGTCCATAGCAACCTAATTACATTTTCAGATAACCTGACGAATTTTCTTCATTTCTTCATCCAGGTTACAAGCCCAAACTTCACAAAATCTTTGTCTATGATCCTCAGTTGCTGCTGGCATAGTGAGGGCAGAAGGGAGACTAGATGTCAAGCATCAAAATGTCATATTTGATTGAAGATCTGTTTCATAAAATACTTTGTCCTTTATTTGTGTATTTGTGTCTTTGAGCTGGCGCTCCTCCTCGCCATAGAGGTAGCACCCAGAGGCAGGGTGGTGGCCTTATTTGGAGGCTGCAGCATGTGCCCCATAGACACCTCTCTCCCAGCAAATGGGAAAGGGGAGCCGGAGCTGCGCTGCACCACGCTGCTTAGTAGCTTCTCCCAAATTCATTTTTTTTCCCCAATAGAAATATGCGTATCCAGATTATCTACTACTTTGTTTTGGCAAACTGTATTTTCTAAAAGATTAGGTCAGAGAATTTGTTGCATTTATTGGTATAAAGTGGATATTTCTGTTAATGTCTACTTTCTGCAGTAACATCTCTTTAATTCCTTGTGTTGTGGGTAATTTGTGTGGGTTTTTTTTTATCAGGTTTATCAATCTTATTAATCTTTTCAAAGAATGTCTTTTAGTGTTTATTATTCTGTTTCTATGATATAGATTGCATTTCTATCATTTTTGTTCTATATACTTCATATTACTCTTTATTTTCTAGCTTCTAAAGTTAGCTACTCTTGACATTTTAGTATTTATTATTTCTAAATATAGGTTTTTAAAGCAATTAGCTGACTACTACATGCCCTAAAATTTAATGTGTTATATTTTTACTTAATTTTTTTTCTTTTACATGTGAGTTGCTTGCCAGCATGATCTTTTAAATTCTTTAAAAAATATTTGTGGTTATCTACATATAATTTTCCTTTGTTTTAGTTTCGGGTACCATACCCAGGGGAGCTATACCCCAAGTCCTTATTATTTGAGACAGGGCTTCACTAAGTTGCTTAGGATCTTGCTTACTTCTTGAAGGCAGCCTGAAACTTTTGTTCCTCCTGCCTTAACCTCCTGAGTTGCTATTATAGGTGTATACCATTGTACCTGGTTATAAGTTTTAGAGATTTAATTCCATTGCATTCAGAACACCTATAAAATTCAAATTTTGGTCATGTAATAGTACCTTTCTTGTGGTTGTAGTTGCACACATCACAACTGCTTAACATCCTAAGCTCCTTTCAAAAATATTATCTCTACAGACAAGTTACACTGATATGTCACAAAGTTCACAGATTCTATATCTCATCATGTAGTGAATTTTCTATTAAAACTCTCCATTCTAGAATTTTTTAGTTTTCATTTACAGAGATCCTCTGCCTTCTCACTCTTTTTGACAATGTCTTGCTATAAATTCTACAACATATTCATAATGGTTGCTTTTTTTTCCCCCTGCTAAATTAAACTTTGAAATCATCTAGAGATTGGATTCACCTGATTCTTTTTCTTGATTATGAATCACATTTTCCTACACCCTATATTTCTACATGTATATCTAACAGTGTTTTAGGATAAATTTTATAGATATTCTGAATAATTTGTTTCCATGAAAAAATCATTATGTTATATTCTGGGAAGCAGTTGAAACCCTGGCTGATTCTTTTGGTCCTCATAGGTTTTTTGTTGCTGTTCTTTGTCATTAGCCTTGTGAGGGGCTTTGCTTAGGAAATGTTTTCTTGTCCTCAAGCTTCTCCAACTTCTGCCACAGCAGAGGGAATGTTCCCCCAGAAAAGCAAGGCAAGCAAGGCTTAATGGCTGAGTTCCCTTTTTTAAGTTCAAAGAATATACTTCATGTACTCTGCTTTTTCAATGCATGAAAATAGATTTGTCCAGTTTTATAGTGTTTGTGCAGTCACTCTGCCATGGCTGAGGGTGGAGGTCTTTTTCAAGTAAAGGTATATGGTTTTTGTTTTCCAAGCACTACCATTATCTGAGTCTTTTTAACATGGTATGTTGTATCTGTAATACCTGACTTTCCTATAAAATTCATAAACATTCCTGAGGGTAATTTTAAATGTTATCTTCCAAATGAAAGTTATATATATTATGTATTATATATGACACATTATATAACTATGTATAACTATTGTATATGATACATATAACTATGATATCATATATTATATATCATGATATATTATACAATATTTTATAAATATACTATAAAATAATATAAATATGATATATAATACTATAAATATAATATATGATATATATTTATAATATGTATAATATAACACATATACGAACACGCATTTATATATAATATAAATGTTTATATGTTTACATGTTTATATATTCACACATATGGCAAAAATGGCCCATCATTAATCTTTCTTTTACTGTATACCAAATTAAGGCATTTTATTTTCTAGATCCCATGCTCATATAAGATTGTAGACTCCATTATTGGGTTATAAATCAGATTAAATTACAGGATGGGTGAATTTATTTTACTTTAGAGAAATCCAAAAAATTTTGCTAACTTCTAGTGACCCTATAATTACCACAACATGAAGGCTTAAAACTACAAAAAAGTTATTACCTTACAGTTTTGGAAGTCACATCCAAAATGGGCTTTACTGGACTAATATCAAGGAAACAGTCAGGCACCTTCCTCCTGAAGGCTCTAGGGGAAACTGTTTCCTTTCCTGCTTCTGGACGCCACCTGCTTTCTGGGGCTTATGGTCTCTTACTGCAAAAGGAGCAGTGGAGCATCTTCAGCTGTTTATCACATCCTTCAACACTATATTTGTAACTTCTAACTTGGACCCTTCTACTCTGTACTTAAGGTTCCTTGTGATTTATGTTGGGCCCAAATAGGCAATTCAAGATAATCCCCCTGTCTCAAGATCTTTAATCATATAAAAAAAGTACAAAGTTTGCCTTTTTTCTGTGCAAGGTAACATTCACAGGTTCTGGGGATCAGGGCATGGAAACTTTGGGTGTCATTTGTAAAGATTCTGGCTGTGAAAATGTACAAGGCAGCTTTCTTCTGGTGAGCAAATCCCCAGGGGGTAACAGGTGCCTTGTTTACTATGATTGGAATAGTCTGCAGTTTCTCCCAGGAACTAGTAAGATGACTAATTCATGTTCAATGCCTAGCTGTTATGGTAATGTTCTTCATGAGGAGGCTCTGTGCTATTGTCTTATCAGCCTCAACCTTAATCTTAGACACTTAGCTTTTGGGAATAAAGAAACTCTCTGGTTAGACAACACGATTATGTCACTGCACCCTAACCTGCATAAAGTTACTGTATACAATAAACAGTATGCATTAATGATGCCAATGACCTAATGTAAAGTATGGATATAAATAAAGCTGGCAGCTCAGAGGAGAAGCCTCTTTTACTTTGCCCCTGTACCTTGCTTCTGTCTCCTTTTGCTTTCCTTGCAGTCATTAGTCTGGATACCACAAGAGTTACAAAAATCTTTGAATTTCTACTCTGGTCATACCAGCATTATGGCAGGTGCAGTTAGGATGACAAGGTCAATAGTCTGTTCCTTTGGATGATTTGGGCACTCTGTGGTTATGAAGAATTAAACTAAAATATTCATTATTTGAACCTATGAACATATTTTTATTTCCTTTTACATAGTCCTAATTCAGAGATTACTAACATGCATGTATGTTAGTATACATTTCACATCATATACTAACTGAAGTCATATGATGTGTTTTATTATATGTATGTAGAGGTATGTCCTATGTAGTGCAATGAAAGAGATGAATAGGTTTAGTCACTTTTTTTTTCTTCAAGGAAGTCCATATTAATATTTTTTTGGTTGGGGACTTGGAGGATAAACACATTTAGATTTTTAATTGAAATAGTGTTAAGATTATTGAGATAATGGTAATAAAACATATTCCTGTGTCTACCTGTTCATGTGGCAATTCTTGTGAAGAAACTTATGTTCTCATTCTTAAAAATTTAATGCTATAATAGCTTCCACCAATATTATAGTATAGATGCTGAACAGTTTTACAAATGTTCTAATAGGACTAGTTCAAGTATAACAGGCATAAAGCTATGGTTTGATTCACTAATTTCTAAGTATTGCCTATAATATCAACCTGGTTGTGCAGATGTTAAAGTTGTTCAATTATGGTGCCCTGTAATTGCACATTTTTTAAGCCTAATGATGGTGCAGATTATTAAGGTAATCCATTTTCTAGATAAAAATAATGTGAATTAATATTTATTTTGGCAACAGTTGTCTACTTCAAGTAGTCATAATTCTCCTGGCTTCAAATCTATTGTGGAAACAATGAATCAGTTTAAATGTTCATAATCTGTAGTGATAGCTTCAGTGTCATTGATGGCCTATAGTTTTTACAATTAAAGATGGGTCATTAATTTCATCTCTCACATAAGATTTGTAAAGATGCTAAAGCAATTAGAATTAAAGTAGCTGGTAGAATTGTTCACTTTTTTTTTTTTTTTTACTTCTTGGTCAACTATTGTGCTCATATGACTTAAGCAAGTTGAGAGAGCTAATTAAAAATATATTAAGCTATTAGGAAAATGCAAGACTTCTTCTATTGCATGGGATGTTGCATCTTGAATCCTAATGGAAAAGAGTGTGCCATAAAGTTGTGTCTGTTTTTCATCATAAATTCATTTTATGTTAGAACACTGCAGGTGACATACACACAGTTGGTTATTCTTAGCAGGTAAAATTAGTTATAATTAATTTTTGTAGTTCAGTGTATAAGTGGTTATGTGGAGATTGCCTCTTCTAATATTTTCTCAACTGTAATCTTTTGGTATCATATCTCACATGGTTGCATATGGCTAAGTTGGTATATCTGGTTTAAACCCATAAATTAAATTTTACAAAGTTATGTGATCATCTTACTAATATCTCTTCTGTTGAGAAAGTAATAATGGTTATGGAGGTGGCTTGAATGTAGTTATAGGAGTTCAATTCCTTTCTTTTACAAAAGTAGGTATTTCCTGTGTGTGTAGAGGAGGGAGTAAGGTGGAGACCACAGTGAAGTCACTCTAGGCTCACTTAGAAGTTCTATGGAAACCTCATTTTGAAGCAAAGGCTTATGAAATTATGGAAAAGATTATCACAGCTGTTACTGAGATGAATGAGCCTATACATGGTACTATACTTGCTATGTACGTGTATCTGGATGATCAGACTATCTTTGTACTATCCTTGATAATCCAAGGAAATGTCACAAGAAGAATTTTAAATTCAAGTATAATTTTACTACAAATAAAACTGTAAAGTCAATTTTTTCTAATGTAGAATAAAGTGTATAGCCTGATAATAGTGGGACTCAACACACAAATACAAGTATAACTGTGAAAATTACTCCCAATTGATAAATGTGGTAGAAATGTGTAACAACATGTGTCATGAAGGATAAGGTCTAATGACAACTGAGTTTGAATGATTCCTGTGAAACTCCTGCTATAAATTTAAAAAAAAATGCAACCTAAGACTTATAATATGCTTGGAGATCATTTAGAATTACCTCTGTGTAGGGCTGATAACCAGTGAAATGCTTTTACTCCTGCGGCAATAGCAAATTTTGGAGCTGATGTAAAAATAGAGTTGGGTACCTACCATCTATACCTACCACATATAGAGTAAGTTTATACAATAGATAATGAAAAGCCAGCTGATACAATGGCTTATACTATTCCTGTGTAGCCAAGTGGTTCTATTTTCCCTGGAAGAATAAGTGAAAATCTGTGGAATTATATTGTATGTGCATGTGCACACACCCTTGAAAATTTTATTGAGAAACTAGTTCTGTGCATACGGCTACATATCTGGGTAAGTGGCTCCATCCTCATGATTTCTATGCATGATGAATGATGGTATGGGTGGGCTGAGGTGCCCACTGCTTGCCTTGGTCTCACTTAGCAGCTCTTGTCAGTTCTATATCTTCTTACAGTTGAGGAAGGCATCCTCCTGCATGTGCAAAGACTCTGCCAGTATGAGGTTTGTTTTAGTCAGCTTTTTCACTGCTATAACTAAAAGTTCTAACCAATTTTAAAGGAGGAAAACGTTGAGGTCTTACGGTTTCAGAGGTCTTAGTCCATAGAAGGCCAGCTCCATTCCTTGGGGCTCGAGGTGAGGCAGAACATCATAGCAAAAGAATGTGGCAGAGGGAAGCAGCTCATATGATGATCAGAAAGCAGAGAGAGGTCTCTACTTGCCTGATACAAATACATACCCCAAAGCCAAGCCTCAATTCCCAGCTCCTCCAGTCACACCCCAACCCTTCAGTTACCATTTGGGTTTGTGAGTGTCTTATTCCAATCATTTCTCCTCTGAATCTTCTTTCATTGTCTCACATGTGAGTTTGGGGGGAACACTTTATATCCAAACCATAACAGGTTTGGTGCACATAAGTACCATGTTATTGGGCATCCAGGTCACCTGCACTGAGATTTTTTTCCCCCATGTCTTCCCATGGTTTTTTTTTTTTTTTTTTTTTTTTTTTTTTTTTTTAGAAGTGTCTATTCAGGTCTTATTTATTCTTAGCATGTAGTAGATTCTTTCCCTATGACCAGAATCATTTATCTCAGACCAGGAAGGCACTTATTTGGGTCCATTCCATTTCCTGTGCCTCCAGAGTCGGAAGGTGGGTCCTCCAGATTAAAATTTTCTACTAGGATTTGAAATAAACTTCTGGGTAACCAAAGAGTTAGAATATGTATTGATATATAATTAGATCCTCTCCTCTGGGAGGACAAAGCAATATTATACAGTATTAATGCTATAGTCAGTTAATTATATAGTAATACCTGCTGCTAATGCTGGAGCACATAATAGTAGAGCAGTTGTAATTAATACTGGTCAAATAATGATGTTTAATATTGTGTTGTAGTAGGTGGTATCATGTTAATGATGGTTGTAATAAAGTCAGTGGGTTCAATCAATATACATATGTATCAATGTCTTTTTAGAAGACCCAGTTCTGATTTTCATTTATATCTTATGCAGAAGTCGATGTGTATATCAAATGTGCATGCTTTTGCATAAAGGAAAAGTCAGAGCTGGGCTTTTAATAAAGACAGGGTTATATATAGCTCCTAAGAAAAATTACATCTTATAGCATGCTGATTTCTGGGTGAGGTTAGGGAATGATCTATCAAACAGGGAAAGTAGTGTACAGCAGTGTTGAATCTGTATGGAGATGATCTTGGGGGGTGTCATATTTGTCATAGGGGATGACTCGAAGAGACGGATGAGAAATGGAAAGAACAACATTTTTAGTTAGGGATGTAAGAACCATTTAGGATTGCCAAAAACGGAGTTTTGAGTTACTTTACTAATGTTGTTTAACCATTTTTATAATACATCCAAAGAAAAATTATTGCTGAGTATGGGAGCCATGACTTATATGTCTTCATCCCTTGCCTCCGTAGCTCCTGAAACAGATAGTGAGTTCACAAGTATATACTTTAATCCTTAGTGCATCGTGCATTGTTTTAGGGCTATCCATTGTGTTTTAGTCCATAGTTTGTTTTTCCCAGGTATTGGTTCAATGGAAAAAATAAAATCAACTCCAGAGGCTGAGAAGGATCATCTTACTAAAATTTGATTCATAGTAATTTCAAATCATATTTAAAGTCCATGTGATATTTTCCACATGTTCTAGTATCTCTGTAAACATGCAATGTTACTTATGTTCACTTATTTTAAAAAAAATTTTTTTTTGGCACCAGGGATTGAATTCAGGGGGCTTAACCATTGAGCCACATCCCCAGCTCTTTTCTATATTTTATCAGAGACAGGATCTCACTGAATTGCTTTAGGCCTGGCTAAGTTGCTGAGGCTGGTTTGAACTCGGGATCTTCCTACCTTAGACTCCCAAGTCACTGGGATTCCAGGTATGTGTCACCGTGCCCTGCCTTATTATTTTGATTTATGATTTAAGTTTTTAAAATTATTTTTAAAAATTTTTTATTTTTCTTTTTTGCCACTTTCTACTGGCAGTCTTTTCTCCCAAAGTACAAATCAAACATTAGAAGATGTTTTAAATAGGAGAGCTGGAATTAATAAGTATAGGTTTTCACATGTAGTGACAAGAAGTCAATTTTTTACTAATGTTGTTTGATCATTTTTACAGTGCATCCAAAAAATAATTATTGCTGAGTATGGGAGTCATGACCTATGTATTTTCTCCCCTTGCCTCTGTAGCTCCTTAAATATAAAGTGAGTTCACAAGAAAATACTTTCATAGATGTGTTTTGAATACCAGCTTCTTTATTTAGTATGTGATCTTTAGCATATTACTTTATCTTACTGTACTTCAATTTATCCATTTCTAAAGGCAGGACAATAATGTCTCTTGTTTACGTTTCTGTGGAATGCAAATAAACTATGGATTCCACATAACATTAAGTAAGATTTAATAACTTCTAGTTGTCATTATCATTATGGTCATTTCCCACATTGAAGAATATACTTTTTATCTTTAAAAATATATTTATCTCTAATCCCAGCTATAAAGTATTCCCACAAACTTAAAGGAGTGGGCAGTCACTGAAATAATTATATTCACACACTTTCCCTTCTGCCAGAATTTCCTACTGATTAAATACATTTGCATATGCAAATTAAAATTCTGTATACTCATTACTTTAAATATGTTTTTCATTAGGTAAATGAAATGCTTATTGAAGATGATATAAGGCTGAAAGCAGAATATTGTCAAAACAAGTTTCAGAATAGATTTTAAACATTTATTTAAATATGGCAATACTATCATTACTTTTAACTATATAGTGTGCTTATAGGCACTTTATTCACTGTTTCTGTCAATACTCGTATCACACTATAACCAAATTCCACTAACAATTATTTCATTAAATAGCTACACTACAGGTGTGACAGTCTTTAAATGTCATTTTAATTACACTTGGATAAATCAGCTGTTTTCTATTTCATACACTGTGATAGACCAATGCAGAAATAAAGGCTATATCATAAAATTCTCCTTTGAAAACTGAAGTCAGTAAAAATCTATTTTTAAACAGAAGGGGCCTACATATTATTTATCTGCAGAGACTCTACATCAAAGAAACTTGATAATCTCTCTGCTATGGTTAAAATGCTTGAACTAGCTGGTTTTCCTTCCATTTCTTTCCACATTTCATTAAACGTTTACTGATTTTTATCTTGGCCTATGCATACCTTAAAATCATAACCGATTTACTCTTTAGTTCCCTTCTTTCCCCCACATGACTGCTCCAGCTCTTTCCTCTTGATCTCCTAGGTATTGTTTGCATGTGCAGTCTGTCTAAATGTTCCTGCTTTCTACCATCTCAAGTTTTTCAAAAAAGTGTGTATTTGCAGCTTCCAATTTCCCACTTCTTATTCAATGAGTTCTTAGCTTCTCTGTGCTGCCTGAACCTTCTAGTTCCCCACAGCAATGAATGAGTCTTCCCGTGGCTCCACATCTCTCTAGTCTTTGGTAATATCATTATTCTGGATTTGGACTGTTTTATTCTTAGAGCCTAATGCAGGTGGCATGGATTCTATGTGCTCTATCAAGAGAGGACATAGACGCCATGGATTACTATTAATCCTGAATCATATTTGCTGATGTCAGAGGCTCATAAAGGCTTTGGGGAGGGAGATTAAAGATATCTTTGGGGACCTGGGGGTTCAGCCCCATGGTAGAATGCCTCCTTAGTATTAATAAGGGCCTATGTTTTATCCCAGCACCATGCACACACAATATTTCTTTTAATTGTTTGTGCAAATATCCTAGGAGTACATATATATATGAACTGTTTATCTCTGATGATTTTCTAGTGTTGGTATGAATAACAGTCTAGGTATTCTGTATTCTCTATTCTGGAAATATATATAATTTTAAGAGTGTTAATCCTACCAAGGCTTGGAACACCTCAAAAATATTGGCTGATAACATTTTCTCATGAGAGTCTCTTCATTTTTATTGCCCAAGTATCATCATATTCTCCAACTTCCAAAAATCTGGTACAGACACAAACCAGATTATATCTAATACCCTCTACATTAGTAGGGTTTTATGTAGTATTCCTGAGCTTCATAATATAAAGGATAGAAACATGGAAGTCTTACATATTTTAGAATGAAAATCACATCTGTGAAGTTGTATTTAGTGAACTTTCTGAAATTCAGGTAATATTGTTGACAATTTTTCAGTAGGACTGTAGCTACAGAGAGAAAGTGTCTTTAAGAAAATTGGTATGCCCTGAAGGGGTGATGGGGATGCTGTCCAGAGCTCCAGATGATAAACTTCTGGTCCTGTATTTTAATTCTTCTACCAACACAGATCGTAAATGTCTTTGGATGATTTTTTTCATGTCTTTCTTTCACTTATTCAATAATCTTTTTTAAAGGCAAACTTCACACAAAAAGACATAAGAATAGCATTACTTTCTATAAAACTTATAGTCAGGGGATCAATCAGCCACATTATAAAACGCATAGAGCAGAAAGCTGAATAAGCCAATTACCAACAGAAAACAAATTGCACACAATTTAGAGTAATTTGAGGAGGTTAACATACAAAGGGACCATTTATAGAAGAGCAGTGAGGAGGAGAAAACAAGGATGATTCAGTGTCTGCAGCTGATAGTGGCAGTGCTCTTATCCCGAGGATGGGGGGAGGGAGTAGTTGATAGAATTTTGAAGGTAAAAATGCATAGAGTGCAGATGTGTCTTCAGCATACCGATTTCATTTCCCACAGATACATACCCAATAGCTGGATTACTAGGTCATATGGTAATTCTAATTTTTCTGAAGAACCTTCATACTTTTTTCCATAATGGTTGCACTAATTTACATTTCTACCAACAGTGTGCAAAGGTTTCCTTTTCTCCAAATCCTTACCAACTCTTATCAGAAAGACTAAAGATAATAGCCATTTTTCCATTCATCATTGTAGCTTTGATTTGTATTTTCCAGATGATTACCAATTTTGGGTATTTTTTTTTTTTGTATACCTATTGGCCACTGTATATCTTCTTTTGAGAAATGTCTATTAAGGTCTATTGTCCATTTCTAAATGAGGTTATTTATTTTGCTATTGAGTTTTTGGACTTTCTTATAAATTCTGGACATCAACCCTTCATTAGATGTTAAGTTTGAATCTGTAGGTATGTCTCTTCACTGTTGAGTGTTTCTTTGCTGTGCAGAAGTTTGTTATAATCCATTTATTTTGGCTTTGGTTTCCCATGCTTTTTAAAATCTTGTCCAAAAGTATGCTTGCCCATTCAAATGTCCCAAAACATTTTCCCTATGTTTTCTTCTAATACTGTTAGTTTTATTTGCATATTTAATTTATTTTGAATTGATGTTTGAAACTGGAGAGAGGGGGGGGGGAGAGAGATAGATAGATAGATAGTGGCCTGGATATATATTTCTACACATAGATATCTAGTTTTCCTCAAACTTTTTTCTTTTTTAAAAGACTATCCTTTCTCCAATGCATGTTCTTAACACATTTGTCAAAAATCATTTGCCGGTAGATGTAAGGGTTTATTTCTAGGCTGCGTTCTGTTCATTCATCTATGTGTCTGTTTTTATGCTATTACCATGGTGTTTTGATAGCTACAGTTTTATAGTATTTTTTTTTAAGTCTGGTAGTGTATGAAGTTAGTATGTTGAAGAGACATTTATACTTCATGTTGACCACAGCACTCTGTAAAACACCCAAGAAATGGCAACAACCTCAGTGTCCAACTGATGAATGGATAGAGAAAACATCATCTCTATATACTATGGAATACTATTCAACCTTAAAGAAGGAAATACTTGCAACAATATGAATTAAACTGTACATCGTTATGTATAGGGAAATAATCCAGGCACAGAAAGATGAGTACCACATTATTTCACTCATGTGTAATTTTAAAAAGTTCTCATCGAAGTTGAAAGTACAATGGTGGTTACCAGAGACAGGGAGAGTTGGGTGGATGGGGAAAGGCTGATCAATCTCTACTAAGTTATAGTTAGGAGAAGTTCTGATGTGCTATTTGTACAGTAGAATAGAGATAACAGGAATGTACAATGCATTAAAAAAAGCTGGAAGAAAGGATTTAAAAATTTTGTTTGAGGAGAAAGGTATGTTTATCCCAACATAAGCTTTATACAACCTATTGATTGAAATATATTACCCAATTAATATTTATAATATATCTTTATGTACTAGCTAAAAATACTTTTTTTTTAAATTGCATAGTGAAGAAAGCCTTGAAGTCAATTGAAACAACAATTTAATATGACTTCGAAAAGAGGAAGCCAGGAAAATAAAAAAAGGTCTAATGCTTCTCCTTCCACAATTCCCTGAGATGACTTTATATTGCTTGAAGGCAACCAGAAGACAGAGTAAGAAACATTTATAGTCCTTATAATTATCCTTAGGTATCTTCAGGGCACTGGTGCAGAACCCTGAAGAGTCAAAATGCATGGATGCCCAAGTTCTTTGTGCAAAATGGTGTTTTTGTATATATCCTATGCACATAATCCTGAATACTTTAAATACACTTAGTGTACTTATAATCCTATTACAATGTAAGTGGTTATAATATAGTAATGTTCAGGAAACAATCACATCAACATTCTGTACATGTTTAGTATAGATGCATTTTTTAAAAATATTTGTTTTGTTCCACAGCTGAATCCATGAGTGTGGGACTTGCAAATGCAAAGAGCCATATTCAGCTGCCCCAGTAGTAAGCTAGACAAAGAAGGGTAGAGGACAGATTCAGAGGAGCACCAAGAAAATACCTTTTATAGTTTCTCTTTTATGGCTCAACATCCCTCTTCCATTCCTCTGGGGAACAAGCTAAGGTCCCTAAAACATAAGAGCACAAAGTTTCATTACCTTCTATGTTAAAAAGATGAACAAGTTTGGTCCTCCTTATACTTGATATCTAAAGTAACTTTTCCTTGATCTTTCCACATAAAATAGTGAGAATGAGGATGAAGAAAAGTGAAATAGAAACATTAAATAACAATGCATCTGCTATTTTTAGTCCATGATCTTGTAAAAGCATATTATACTAGGATCCTATATACAGGTGTATAGAAGAAACACCTGGTATGTTGCTGCCAGATACTAAGACCCACTCTTCATGGCATACAGATCAAGATCTGGCCACTTGTCTTTCAAAGAAGTATTCCATCATTTCCTAGACCTTTGGACCCTAAGGAGTACTGCCCTGCCTATAACATTTCTAACTTTCTCTGGGTCTATCACATACCCATAGAGTATACATCAGTGAAATGTCACTTAGATACTTACTGATTTTTTTTTTTTTTGCTGAGATACTATTTCTTAGTTTATAGATCAGCTTAGGCCATGGCAGCTTAGGTTGCTCCACTTCATTTTATGGGTATCTTGTTTTCCTTCCTGTATATCTAGTAGGCACACACCCTCCCCTTGTGACTAGAGTAATGTAATAAGCAAAAGCAAGAAGTGTTCCTAGTCTTCAGATCAGAACAGTCATGCTGATATTGCTGCCCCATGCCATTGGCCAGAGTAAAATACATGGCTGAACAGATGGCCAAAAAAAAAAAAAAAAAAAAACTTCCATGGGAGAAACACAAAAGTCAAATGAAAAGGGCCTTAGAAAAAGGAAGAGGTAGAGATTTGAGCCAATAATGTAATCTATAACAAGAATCTATAACAAGGATCTAAATGGATCTCGGTGACATGGAATAACATTAAATTCCATGGAATATCAAGATTAAAGCCATTTCAGGTTACGTTATGACATAGAGGCTACAACTTTAAAATGATGGTAGATGAGAAAAATGGTATGCTACTGTCTCTTTCTTTGAAACCAAAACTACTTTTGAATGTTTTTCCAGTATGATCTCATAACTCTTCTGTTGCATGCACTCTCTCTTCCTGTACTAATCCATCCTGCCCATGTTGGGATCTAACCCTCTTTATAAGCATCATAAAGCATGGAGATGTGATACAGATAAGCTTCTGAGGCCACTTCGAGTTTGCAAACTTCGAAAGGCCATGGCTTCTCTCTCCAAGAGAATATGGCAAAAATAGCAATATTCTAGTTCTGGGTTGCTATTTCTACTTTGGCAGCTCTAAACATAAGACCCCACCGTGCTATAGTTTAGATAAATAGTCCCTGAAGATCTCCAGAGTGGTGTTGTTAAGCAGTGTTGAGAACCTTTAGGAGGTGCGGCCCTGTGGGAGGTCCTTAGGTCATTGCAAGTATGCCCTAGAATGATTTTGCAGCACTCTAGTCTCTCCCCAATTCGTAATGTAAGCAGCTTGATCTCGTGCACTCATGTTGTGATGTGCCACCCAATCTTGGACTGGAACCTCTGAACAATAAGCTAAAATAAACATTTTTCCTTTATAACTTAATATGCTGGGATATTTTACTACAGTAATGTGAAGCTGACTAATACAATGAGTAAGTTGTAGGAAATAAAATCTCCAGATGATACCCTGAATGGCAAAGAGCCTCCTTCATCCTAGTTTTCTAATGATTTCACAGTTGCCATCCAATTTGTGCCACTGGAACAGAACGCTCGAGACTAGATGATTTATAAACAACAGGAATTTGTCTCTTGAATTCTAGAGCCTAGAAAGTATAAGAGGCCCATATATAGTAAAGAGCATCTTCCTTCATCATCCCATGGCAAAATGGCAAGAGAACATGTGATAGATTAAGGGTAAGTGTAAAAGATAGTGACTTTTCTAGATAATTCATTTCTAACATAATCACATCAATCCATTCATTAGGGTAGAGTTCTCATGGTCCAATTATCTCTTAATGGTCCCACTTTTAACATCACAATGGCAATTAAGTTTAACATGAGTTTTGGAGGGGACATTAAAACTATAGTACCCACCAAAGTGCCCAGAATATTAGTGAAATCATTTAGGCATTCCACACCAGAATTCACTACCAGATTTATGATTCTGGTTTAATGCCAGAAGAATGGGGTAGGACAATTGGAAACCATGCTCTGTCTAGATTTGTGACTCATAAAAGTGTGGCATAACATAAGTTGTTTGACTCAATTAATTATGTGCATAGCTAATTATGGAGCAACAGATAAGTGGAACAGAATTTATTACCAGGAGATGGGATGATGTTCTCATGCACCTAACTCTGTGACTTTGGTTTGGGGATAAGTTGAGAATGGAAGCTAAAAGGCACTTAAGGAGATCAGTTGCCTGTTGGAGACCTTTTGGAGACTACTGGTGAAGGTTCAGAGGACATTATTGGAAACTGGAGGAGGAAAATACTATTTTATCACACTTAGCAATACGTTGCCTATGGGAACATGAACAATATAAAAGGTGCTTCACGTACATGTTCAGGATGATGGAAAAATTTCCAGGCAACATGTAGAAAGTCTGAACCCATTCTGTGTACCTTTGAGCAAAGAAATACAGGCAGAAAGGAAGTGACTAAATAAAATGTATTAGTCTGTTTTCTGTTACCAAGAGCAGAATACCACAGACTGGCTAAGTTGCAAGAAAAGAGCCTTTAACAGGCTCATATTTGCAGAGATATACAGGCTTGGCTCTCGATCTGGTGATGGCCTTTTTAGTGGCAGAGTTCCAAGTCAGCACAGGGTATCACATGGCACGAGACAGGGAGCACATGTATGTAAATGGGCACTGGGGGCTGAATCAGTCTATTTGATCTCTTCCTCTCTTATAAAGCCACCCCCATCACATTGTCTAATTCTGTCCACCTCCCAAAGACCCCTCTTACACATACCATAGTTAGGTAAAATTTCCACCCTGTTAATAACTCAGGATGGGGATTAAATTTTGACATGCAAAATCTTGTGTGGTAACTAAAACCATAGAAGAAGAATATTTAGTTTTTGAGAAGTTAGAATATAGAAAACCTGGAGTGAATAGTCTTTTAGCTTGAAAAATGCTCTCTGGTAAGAACTGACCTCAAGTCAATGTTCAAATCCAGGGGAAATAAAGTGACCTTGAGCAAGGAATAATTCAGGAGCATGGATCCTGAATTAAGTCCTAGGAAGGAATTTTAGGATACGCTTTACAGCTGGCTTCAATTATAAAGAAGATTTCTAAGACATAGTACCTGTACAAGTCCTAACTCCTAGTTCTGAATTTAACTTTATCTGGAGATAAACTCTTTTCCAAGTTAAAATTACATCACGTGGGTGAGTTCTAATCTCCATCATGACTTGTTTTTGTTTTGTTTTGGTACTGGAAAATGAACCAAGTGTCTTCTACCACTAAGCTATACCCCAGCAATTTATTTCTTCCTTCCTTTCTTTCTTTTAATTTTTTGATTATAGACAGGGTCTTGGTAAATTGCCAAGGTTGGCCTAGAATTGGTAATTCTCCTGCATCAGCTGCTTAAATCATTGGGATTATAGGTACCACCACTCCCACTCTACACTATGCAAAATATTGAACTACATATTAGTATCTGTGTAGTTGAGCAGTGGATATAGGCTATGAGAATATCAAGGTGGGAAAGAGAAATTCTTAGCTGCCTTGAACAGCCTCTTAAGAAATATTAAAATTGGGAGTACAGCTAGTAAAAGTTGAAGGAAACGAACAGCATGTTGGAGAGGCTTTTTTGGAGACTATCGGTGAAGGTTCAGAGGACATGAAGACAATATTATTGGAAACTGAGGAGAAAAAGACTATTTTATCACACTAAGCAATATTGTTGCCTGTGGGAAGATGGAAAATATAAAAGGTGCTTCACATGTGTGTGCAGGATGATGGAAAAATTTCCAGGCAACGTGTAGAAAGTTTGTACTCATTCTTACTGAACACAGAAGGGAAAGGAGCGCTTCTTTAAGTTCAGAAAGCTTAGAAGAATTATGTCCCGCAGCAATGTTGACTGCAGGATTAGTAACTGAATATAAATTCAGTGATATACTGCTTGGGATTATATATTATATAAACATATAGTTTAGGTGTTAAAAATGTGTTAAAGGTTCTGCCTGGTTTATTTATTGCTCATAGTAAAATTTGAGAGGTGGGATCAATTGTTTAAAAGGAAACAGAATTTGATTGTTTTGAAAATTCTCATCCTCTCCCAACAGGAAAAAATACTGAAAGTGAGGGTGGGGGAAAACCTGCCACAACTAAGACATAAAGAGAAGGCTGAATATCATCTAATCTTTTATGTGATGTCATTCAGATGCAGCCATAGAAAGGACAGGAGAGACTCAGGAAAAGATAGGTTTATTATATCCACTGGCTCTCAGAGTGGGTTACCATATGCATTGTAGGGCCATTTTTGTCAGGAGTCAAGATAGGAATGAGGAGAACCTAGGTAAGGGCCTTTCCTGAGTGTTTTTTTGTGTGTGTGTGTGTGTGTGTGTGTGTGTGTGTGTGTGTGTGTGTGGGAAAGGCCAGATATGTCTGAATAAACCATTTGGGATTGCCTAGTTTGAATTGCTTTGGTGGGTTCCGGGCTGTATTGGTCATCCTCTACTTGCCTGGATCCTGACCCTAGATGAGGCACAGTGGTATTGCCTCATGAGGGAGGGACCACATAGAAGAGATACAGCTCTTGACTGGTTAACTAAGGCTTGCACCTGGCTGAGCCCCTCATACCTAAGGATTGGGTAGCCCTGTGAAGAAGTCTTTACACAACCAGAAAACCTTTTAATGTGTCAAAACATTATTTTATTTGTCTTATTCATTGTAACCATTACGGTTAAAGTGAAACTCTACAACCTTTTACTAAATTCTCAGAAAGATAAAAAAGACTAGTGAGCATAGTTTTTGCCTAATGGAATAAAACCCAGTATAATGAATGGAAGACCCCCCATGCTCTTGACAATTTTTTTTTCAACAGAAATATTTCTAGCTTGGAATGAAAATTTCAGAGGGAATATAAAATGAAAACCTTTCAGATGACCAAAATTCTATTGGCAGCAACCAGATTAATAAAGCAACTTGGTTTCAAACACTGGCTTACATGTCATGCAAAAGAAAAGATGACTGAGAAAGTGGAAACGGTGCCACCCAGGGCAGAGCCTAGAAGCCCAGAGACTAAAACTAAGTCAAGAAAAATGTCATGATTTGCCTAGTTTTATTACTAACTTCCAGGAGCCAGTTATTCCTTTTAACCTTCTGTTTTTACTCCTTTGAACGAAAATATCTGTAATAGTTATCCTATATTTGTTTATTTCACCAGTTTTCTGCCACTGTGACAAAATACCTGAGAAAATCAACTTATAAGGAGGAAAGATTTATTGTGCTTTGTGTTTCCAGAGGTTTCTGTCCATGGTTGCTTGACCATTTTGCATTTGGGTCTGTGGCAGCCCAGTAGAGGATGGTGGGGGTACATAGCTAGAGGAAGAAAGCTGATCACCTCATAATGGCCAGGAAGCAGAGAGGAAAGAGCAGCATTCCAATATCTCTTTCAAGCACAAACCCAAGTACCTTAACTTCCTCCCACTAGGCCCCACCTCCCAATAGTGCCAATAAAGACTGGTGATCAAGCCTTTAACACACAGGAATTTTGAAAGGCATTCCAATTCCAAATTTCAGCTTCCTTATATACTGAGAGAAAATAGGGAAAACAAATGATTTCTTTAGTTTCTCAAATCCACAGATGGAGAGATCTTTTTCTTTAGAACTTGAACAATATGGATTATATCCAGGTCTTTTGTTTTCACCTGATTGAGAAGATTTGGATGATGAGTTCTTGGACTTTGCGTGGATACTGCAATGGTTTCATATGCTTGAGAACCATTGTAGGGTGAATGTATTTCTCATTTTGGAGGAATATGAATGTTTAAAGACCACATAAAGTCTGACTAGCAAACTTGTAAGGTGGCCCACGTGATTGTCACCCCCTAGTGAGCATCATTGAGATTTGGAAATTTGATGGGATATTTGTTATGTTGCAATAGAAGATTCATACAGTCAGATAAGCCACATAATAACCTAGTTTAAGAGGACTAGCACCCTTCATCTTGTTTTACTCAAGCCCTATGAGAGAGGATCTCTTCAAGCCATATAAGATTCACCATGTAAAAGTGACTATCCTGCTGCAAAGACAAGATTGAAATGTTCTACAAGGACATTGAAAAGAGTAGGGTCCATCAGATCCCATCTTCAGCTGTTTCTACCAATGCTCCAAGGATATTGCTGATACCCTCATGACTATTCCATCTTCCAACTGAATGCCACCAAATGAACATAGTAAGCAGAAGAATTGATCAACCAGGTTTTCCTAAACTTCCTAACACTAAAGAGTATGAGAAATAAAGTGGTTCTCAATAAAATCAATAGGTTTGAAAATTTGTTATGCAGCTCCTTGAAAAGATATTTACAGAAATGAGTGTAGTACAATGATTAAAGAATCCAAAGTTATGGAGCAGCAGGCCTGACTCATTATGTTGAAGAAATAAGGAAAGAGTTTGTATAACCATGGGGCAGGTGGTTATTCATGGAAGATCACTGAAAGTAATCCTTGACTTGGGGCTCAGGAACATGATTAGTCTAAGGAGTAATCTATAGGAATGAAAATACCGACCTTGTTCTTTCTCTGAGCTGCACAGCTTCCAACTGGTCAAAATTTTCCAGAAATCGGAGATTATTAAAACCCCTTGTTTATACACGTTGGCTTTCTGGGTCAAAAAGAATAATGGAGATGAACAGAGCATAGAACTTGTGAAGCATAATAAGATACTCAGCCCAGGTGTCCTCTCTGATGATGGTGCACACATGGTTTGCAAGACACCCAAGGCCAACAAGTGCATCTTGGCCATTGAAAATTCAGTTGGCTTTCTTAAGGATTTGTTGCTTGGAAGTTAGGCAAGGGTTTTATAAAGCAAGAGTTAAAGAGGAGCCAAGTGAGAATAGCAGGAAAAGTCACAGAAAAAAAAACATAAACAATAAACTTATTGTAGCTTTCTATCAGGGTAATTAGAGGACATCAATTAGTAATGGTATTTACCATAACACATTATTACTGCTTTTCTTGTTTATTTTCAAAGCTTGAGTTTCAGCAAGTGGAATCATTAGGTGACACACTCTTGCTTTGGCTCTGAAATGTGTATGTTATGTCCTTCTGACTTTTGATAAATAGGTATAAGTCAACATCTGAAAACAGAAAAGAAAGAACATAGTAGGTTATGGTGGAGAGGTAGATCCAGATAAAAGATAGGAAACAACTTATATTTCTGGACCTTTCCAGCAGAAGAGCACCCATAATGGCTTTATAGGTTTCACTGGTGATATTCATCAATGCCCCTTTTCCTGAGTGGAATGTCAGGCCCATTGTCACAACCGCTGAGCTCATGAAGTGAAGCAGGTATCTATCTACCAAATGAGTGCAGCAATCACAAGTTAGATTCATTTCAAAAAATAAAAGTTGAAAAAAATTCTGATGTGGCAGGAACACAACAGGAGACCAACTACGTTGTTAAACCACAGGTACGAAGAAGTGGGTCTATGATTGCAAATACTTCATTTTCCATGCAATTTCCATTAAAATCCAGTGAAGGCATTACAGCCTTCTGGATTTAATAAGCATTTCTCTCGGGTGTTTGTGGTCAGATGCACAAAGGCATTGACTTCCTTTTCTGCATAGAGGCTATTTTCTGTCATCTTCTCAGCTGCTTCAAGTCTCCACTGGAAAAAAGCCAAATATTCAGCATAAATTTATTTGTAGGACAAGGCAGTTACAAAAGGCCTGGACTATTAACACAATAACTGTGATTGCTCTTTTAAAGAAGCAAATTGGGGTTGTTGTAAGCTTTTTTGCTGAGTGACTTCTGCTGAAAACACCAAAAGAACTCATGTACAGTGCCCAGAGGAAAGCTTTTCATTTATTTATGCATGTCCTCAGATTTAAGCATTCCTTATCTATCCAGGCATTTATAGAGTACCTTTGAATGCATGTCCTTTATTATTGGAAAGAATTGAATACTTCCATCCCTCCCACCACTTTTAGGCAAGAGCAATATCTTATTTTAAATGAAAGGAAATGGGAATAAGTGATAAGTTGATTTTTTTTTCTGTTAAATTCAATCATAGAGTCTTTACAACAAAGTGCAAGTTCAACCATAGAGCATTTACAACAAAGTGGAAGTTCATCTTCACATACTTCTTCACGTTACCCCTTTTGCCAGATGGGAGCACCATTATCACTTTGGTGTGAGTCGAGACAAATTTGGGAAACCACAATTTGTGTATGCTTATTTTCCTCACCCTTGAGGTGTTTATTTAGCATAGTTAGTATCGGGTCACCCAAAAGAAGTGGTTATTTACATCAAGCAATGAGCTCTAGAAATTCCCTATATTAATAAGTTCGATGATTCCACAGGGAAACTCGTGATCTCTTATTTGACTAGATTTTTCCATGCATGCACTTTCAACTTTCCTACAAATTTATAAAGGTATGGGGGACAAGTTCCCTGTCCTGGATCCCTGTCCTTCGGGCATCAATGACAAGACTACATACACTGCTTCTTGGGGTTTTTGCCTCCTAGTTTTCCCCAATAAACCTCAATTTAGATTGTGTAGCTCTAGCTATGTATGCATCTGCATGAAGTCTGTATTTTATCAAACAACTTTCATACTGTTTATGTTCATTTATACATATGTGGACATATATACCGTTATGGTTTTAAAAATCTGGGATGAATATAACTTATACTCCTACCAACTGTGTATTGAGAGGGGTGTGTGTGTGTGTGTGTGTGTGTGTATAATGTTGATTTAAGTACATATGTAGAACAACTGTGTAAAATTAGAAATGAAGAAACATAATTTCTCATATGATCAAAAAATAAAGGAGATAAGTATAAATTGATACATCCTTAGCAGGCAAAAAGGGCCACAAAGGAAGAGAATTTGTGGTAAAAAGTGTGGAAAAACAACATCGGAAACGAGAACAAATACATCAGTAGTCCCAATAATATGTGGAGGTTATACACACTGCAAATGAGAGCCCCAGATGCTCTGATTGGGTTTCTAACATCAAACTACTGTATGTGCCATCTGTAAGAGTCATGGTGAAAAGCCAAATAACACATACAGATTAAAGATAAAAGAATAGAAAAATTATGCATGGTAAATACAGACTAAAGGAATAAGGAGACAAAGTTAATATCACAAAAACTAAATTAAATCAAAAGAACATTAAGAGGGAGAGAAAGAAACATTGGGCTGATGAAAGTTTATAGTCCTCCAGAAAGATGCCTTGGAAGAGGTGCTTGAAAGATATAAAGGAGGAACTTGGAGACATAAAGGAAAAAATTGACAAGAGGTTTTACATTCTTGATAACCAGCACTGATACTACATATTTTTTCTATGAAACTTGTTTTTATTTCCATTAGTCATTTCATAATTTCACTCAATCCTAAGTGTGTTGTCATTGAAAATATGGCTGACAAAATTTTCCATTAAATTTTTTTCACTACAGTATTTTCTCTACAGAATTAAACTATTGATGTGACCATATATCTCTTTCTATGTCAGGAGGTATTTTTTTTCCACTCTATATTCAGTACTACTCATTATACATTCATGTGCTAATGCACAATATTATAATTCCTCCAACTCCTAACATATTTTCTAACAGAAATACTTGTGTCATGTCATTGTTCTTAATTATTATAGAATCTATAGCATTTCATATGAGTATGTTTGACATTCAAATTTATAAACTATTTAGGGATTTTGATTAAAATTGAAATAATTCTTCACTATAAGTATATAGATTTCTCTATGAAAGTTTTATATAGTTCTTGTTAGTATGCTGCTAACTCAACTATTTTATAGACATACTATTTTTATATTTTCAAATTAGTCATTGCTGGATATATCAAAATATAAACATATATATAAATACATGCTTATGTAAATATATTTATATATATGATGCACCAAATAGTTTCAGATTATGTCGAGAGATTTACACACATCTAGCACCCAGAAAACTTATTCTAGCAATTTGAATTATCTATGAAGGTAATCATTTCCTCTCTGATTTTCTCTTAACTTTTTAAGATTTATTCTTATTTTCTTTCTTTATTGAATTTGCATCGATACCCAACACTAAAATATTAGTCATCCAGTTTTTCCCTCATCTTAACATTTTGGTAGATTTTTAATTTTAATTTTTGCACTACTGGAGATTGAACAGTGGGCCTTGCACATAACAGGCAAGTTCTCAAGTTTTTTTCAACTTGAATACTTATTAGGTTTGAAGTGAATTATTAAGTGATTTGGAATAGTTATCTTTAACATACTAACTCACCCCATTCAAGAGTATACATTTTATTTATCTGTTTATTTAAAATTTTATACATTTATTATCAGTTGTATTTTCTTACATTGTCATTACCCAAGAATACTGGTAAAGGTAATTGTATAGGTAGAGGTATTTGTATAGGTAAATATAAAATATAGAATAGGTAAAACTTTTAAACTATTTTTCATCTGATATTTTAAAATATCCATGAAGAAATTATTACAAATTGAGATGACTGGTGCACATGGACAATGATATAATCTCTGAAAATGATAGTATGGAGACGGAGGAAATAAATATACAGGACACTTAACCACTGAGCTACAACATTAGTCTTTTTGTATATTTTATTTTGATACAGGGGCTTGGTAAGTTGAAAGTTTTAATATATTAAGAAAATTACTTATTCAAATTAGATTCTTGTAATGTAAGATGCTAATGTATCTTCAAGGCAACTACAAAGACTGTTACTAAAAAATTTACCTGTGTATATAGAAGAGAGAAAAGAGAGCATGCACACGTGTGTGAGTGTGATACAACAGGAATAAAATATTACACTAGAAAATTTGTATTTAATACTAAAAACAGCAGTAATTGAACTATTTTAGCCAAAAATATTAATCACATAAAGGACAAATGGAAACATAACAGAAGTTCATCATTATCAGTAATTGGCTTAAGTTTAAAGGGATTATATTTTCCATCTACAAGGTGTATATTGGCATAATGAATGAAAATCATGATCTTACTACATATTGTCTACAAGAGACTCACTTTACATTCAAAGATATTAATAGTTTGAATTCAAGATTAGGAAAGGATATTCCATGTAAATAGTGCTGAGATCTAAAGAAGCAATATATTGTCAGACAAATATACTTAATGGAAAAACGGGCACTAAAAATAAAGAAATGTTTATAATATATAAATGCAAGGTTATACATATTATATATATTACAATAGGAGTCAATCCATAAAGATATCACCAATACACTTATAAATAAAATAAATTGAAAATAAATCACAAGGGAAATAAGATAGTAGTTTAAATAGAATGAATACAAACATATAGCATACTAAAAGTTACGAGATACAGCAATGTAAAATCCTCAACCAAATACTAGTTACATCATTGCCAAGTGCGATTTATACCAGAAATTCAAGGTTGGCCCAATGTATAAAATTAAATAATATATTACACTTTATCAATATAAGAAATGAAAGTAAACAGGGGTTTACCTCAGTGGTTACCTAGTATGCATAAGTCCCTGGTTTTGATTCCCAGGACTATGAAAAGATAAAAGATAAAGTAAGCTTATGACCACTTTAGTAGATGCAAAATATTTGGTAAAACCCAATTTTTATCATTATTAAAAAACTCAACAAACTAGGAAAAGGAGGGAATTTTCTCAATCTCATAAAGGTCATCTATGAAAAACTGACAGCTATCTTAACACTTAATGTTTAGAGCCTGAAAGCGTCCCACTGAAAATCAGGAACAACACAAAGATATCTCCGCTCACCACTACTATTTAATATTTTAATGCAGATTTAGCTAAGGCAGCTAAGTAAGAAAGTGATATAAAAACATTCATGAAGGTCACAACAGTAGCAGAAGATATTTGCAAAACCTATCTGCTTAAGATCTTGTATCCAAAATACCAATATCCAAAGATTCAACAGCAAGAAACTAACCGCTTCACTAAAAATGGGCAAAGAGTTATGTAAATAAGTATGTATACATATAGATATAAATATGTCATAAATAAGGCATAAATGACATTAAAGCTTATCATTTAGGAAATTACAAATTAAAATAATGATATAAAGCCTCAGAGATGACTAAATTTCAAAATCCTTACAATTCCAATTTTTAGCAAGGACATTAGTTAAAGCAGAAATTCCCCATTCCCATTTTGTGTTGTCTTGACTTTGTAGTCTAGAGGCCACAATTTGTTTCACATCCTCAAGCAAAAATTGCTCATCACAAGTTGGATAAGAAAAAAAAGCCACAATTTGTTTCACATCCTGAAGCAAAAATTGCTCATCACAAGTTGGATAAGAAAAAAAAGTCAACTCCTGTCTTTCTTTTCTTTTTTTTTTTTTTTTTTTTCTGTGCCTTGTGCATGTGAGGCAGGCACTCTACCAACTGCGCTATATCTCCAGCCCCTGTTTTCTTTATATTAATATTTTAAACAAAAGTTTTGAATGTCGCCAACCTGAAACGTTCATTATCTGGTAACTGGCAGGTATTCGTACCATATGCATATCTTGGTTGTAGTTATTTCCTACAAATAGAATACATAGATTTTGTATTCCAGTAGTACCTCATATTTTTATATTTGTTCATGTCATACTTTATTTTCCATGACATTTTTGACTTGGTTTTAGATGTTTATACATAGAATGTAGAGACATCCCCATGTCTGATAAATTTTAGGGGTTTGTGAGATAAGTTTTAGAATTAAATTTAACTGCAACAAAACTTTGATAACATTTTACTTGTATTTGCACTTCTCACATTTTTCTTCAGTACATGGCATATATTCAATAGTGATTTTTTTCATCAGAGCTATATGGAGGGCAAAGGTAGTAATTTTAATAGCTTCCTTATGGATAAAACAGTTTATTCATATCAAATTATTTCTGGAAATATTGGGAAGATATCTAGATACAGTCTCACTAGAGAACACATGAAAATTCTGCATGAAATAGAAATGTCTATATCAACAAATATATTTGTATGCATAAAAATTCACATCTATGGAGAAAAATTCCTTAGTAGCTGGAAGTCAATTTCAAATTGGGAGATTTGTGACTTTTCTGCAGTGAATTACTCTGCTGACATTAGCTTGTCAATGATGGCTCAATCAGGTTATGACATGTGGAGGAGTACAACAGACAAATGTGCTAGGTCTATGCAGAGATCGAAGGGCTATCATTGGGGTGAAAAATGAAAAATGCCTGGCCCATTCTTTGGGTAAGTAAAGAAAAGCCAGGTGCGAAATTCTGTTGACCTATGTATGTGACAACAATATATATCCTGAAATGAAGCAGACTTTTAATCTAGACCTGCTTCGGATTTCCATAAGTAATTCAAAGAAATGGATAAACCTGAAAATTCCAAGACTCTTGAGGGGGAATTTCACCATGAACAAGAGACAGCAATAATTACCTGCTAAACTGAGCCCTCAGAATGTTGAAACATTGGAATTAGCATATAATATGCTAAACAACATTGTTTTAAGTTTTATATGTAAAACAGATAAGTGAATGTTATGGGTTAAATGTAAGGTGTCCTCCAAAAGCTCATGTGTGAGACAATGCAAGAAGGTTTGGAGAAAAAATGATTGGATCAAAAGAGCCTTTTAAAGTGAATTAATCACCTGTTGGGATTAATTGAATGGTGACTGAAGGCAGGAGTGGTGTGGCTCAAAGAGGTGGGTCACCGAGGGCATGCCTTTGGGGTACATATTTGGTGAGTCTGTCTACTACCTGATCATTATATGAGCCACTTCCCTCTACCACACTCTTGTGCCATGATGTTCAGCCTGAACTTGAGCCCCAAAGAATGAAGCCAGCTGTTTTTGGACTGAGACCTTTGAAACCATGAGCCCCCAGATAAACTTACCCTCCTCTATAATTGTTTGGTCAGGTCCCTTAGTCACAGCAGTGAAAAAGCTGACTAAAATAGTGAATGACAGTTTATATGATAGTGAGCAAGACACTATAAACTTTGAAGAATATCAAACATACGATTTTTTTTTTATTGGTTGTTCAAAACCCTACAAAGCTCTTGACATATCATATTTCATACATTAGCATACATTAGCTTCAAGTGAGTTATGAACTCCCTTTTTTACCCCAAGTACAGATTGCAGAATCACATGGGTTACACATCCACATTTTTACATAATACCATAATAGTAACTGTTGTATTCTGCTACCTTTCCTATCCTCTACTATCCCCCCTCCCCTCCCCTCCCATCTTCTCTCTCTACCCCCTATACTGTAATTCATTTCTCACCTTGTTTATTTTCCCATTCCACTTACAACCTCTTATATGTAATTTAGTATAACAATGAGGGTCTCCCTCCGTTTCCATGCAATTCCCCTTTTCTCTCCCTTTCCCTCCCACCTCATGTCTCTGTTTAATGTTAATCTTTTCTTCCTGCTCTTCCTCCCTGCTTTATTCTTAGTTGCTCTCATTATATCAAAGATGACATTTGGTATTTGTTTTTTAGGGATTGGCTAGCTTCACTAAGCATAATCTGCTCTAGTGCCATCCATTTCCCTGCAAATTCCAAGATTTTGTCATTTTTTAGTGCTGCGTAATACTCCATGGTGTATAGATGCCACATTTTTTTAATCCATTCATCCATTGAAGGGCATCTGGGTTGGTTCCACAATCTAGCTATTGTAAATTGTGCTGCTATGAACATCGATGTGGCAGTATCCCTGTAATACGCTCTTTTAAGGTCTTCAGGGAATAGTCCGAGAAGGGCAATAGCTGGGTCAAATGGTGGTTCCATTCCCAGCTTTCCAAGAAATCTCCATACTGCGTTCCAAATTGGCCGCACCAATTTGCAGCCCCACCAGCAATGTACAAGAGAACCCTTTTCCCCACAACCTCGCCAGCACTTGTTGTTGTTTGATTTCATAATGGCTGCCAATCTTACTGGAGTGAGATGGTATCTTAGGGTGGTTTTGATTTGCATTTCTCTGACTGCTAGAGATGATGAGCTTTTTTTCATGTATTTGTTGATTGATTGTATGTCCTCCTCTGAGAAGTTTCTGTTCAGGTCCTTGGCCCATTTGTTGATTGGGTTATTTGTTATCTTATTGTCTAATTTTTTGAGTTCTTTGTATATTCTGGATATTAGGGCTCTCTCTGATGTGTGAGGAGTAAATATTTGTTCCCATGATGTAGGCTCCCTATTTACTTCTCTTATTGTTTCTCTTGCTGTGAAAAAACTTTTTAGTTTAAGTAAGTCCCATTTGTTGATTCTTGCTATTAACTCTTGTGCTATGGGTGTCCTATTAAGGAATTTGGAGCCCGACCCCACTATATGTAGATCGTAGCCAACTCTTTCTTCTATCAGACGCAGAGTCTCTGATTTGATATCAAGGTCTTTGATCCATTTTGAGTTAACTTTTGTGCATGGTGAGAGGAGGGGGTTCAGTTTCATTTTGTTGCATATGGATTTCCAGTTTTCCCAACACCATTTGTTGAAGATGCTATCCTTCCTCCATTGCATGTTTTTAGCCCCTTTATCAAATATAAGATAGTTGTAACTTTCTGGATTGGTCTCTGTGTCCTCTATTCTGTACCATTGGTCCACCCGCCTGTTTTGGTACCAGTACCATGCTGTCTTTGTTACTATTGCTCTGTAATATAGTTTGAAATCTGGTATCGCTATACCGCCTGATTCGCACTTCCTGCTTAGAATTGCTTTTGCTATTCTGGGTCTTTTATTTTTCCATATGAATTTCATGATTGCTTTATCTATTTCTACAAGCAATGCCTTTGGGATTTTGATTGGCATTGCATTAAACCTATATAGAACTTTTGGTAATATCGCCATTTTGATGATGTTAGTTCTGCCTATCCATGAACAGGGTATATTTTTCCATCTTCTAAGATCTTCTTCTACTTCTCTCTTTAGGGTTCTGTAGTTTTCATTGTATAAATCTTTCACCTCTTTTGTTAGGTTGATTCCAAGTATTTTATTTTTTTTGAGGATATTGTGAATGGAGTGGTTTTCCTCATTTCCATTTCAGAAGTTTTGTTGCTGATATACAGGAATGCCTTTGATTTATGCGTGTTGATTTTATATCCTGCTACTTTGCTGAATTCATTTATTAGTTCTAGTAGTTTTTTTGTAGACCCTTTTGGGTCTTCTAGGTATAAAATCTTGTCATCCGCAAATAATGATAATTTAAGTTCTTCTTTTCCAATTTTTATGCCTTTAATTTCTTTTGTCTGTCTAATTGCTCTGGCCAGTGTTTCGAGAACTATATTGAATAGAAGTGGTGATAGAGGGCATCCCTGTCTTGTTCCAGATTTTAGAGGGAATGCCTTCAATTTTTCTCCATTCAGAATGATGCTAGCCTGAGGCTTAGCATAGATAGCTTTTACAATGTCAAGGTAATTTCCTGTTATCCCTAGTTTTTCTAATGTTTTGAACATAAAGGGATGCTGTATTTTGTCGAATGCTTTTTTCTGCGTCTATCGAGATGATCATATGGTTCTTATCTTTAAGTCTATTGATGTGGTGAATAACATTTATTGATTTCCGTATATTGAACCATCCTTGCATCCCAGGGATGAATCATACTTGATCATGGTGCACAATTTTTTTGATGTGCCTTTGTATCCGATTCGCCAGAATTTTATTGAGGATTTTTGCATCTAGGTTCATCAGGGATATTGGTCTGTAGTTTTCTTTCTTTGAGGTGTCTTTGTCTGGTTTCGGAATCAATGTGATGTTGGCCTCATAGAATGAATTTGGAAGAGCTCCCTCTTTTTCTATTTCCTGAAATAACTTGAAAAGTATTGGTATTAATTCTTCTTTAAAAGTTTTGTAAAACTCCGCTGTATACCCATCCGGTCCTGGGCTTTTCTTGGTGGGTAGTCTCTTGATTGCTTCTTCAATTTCCTCCATTGATATTGGTCTGTTCAAATTGTGTGTATCTTCCTGACTCAGTCTGGGCAAATCATATGTCTTAAGAAATTTACTGATGTCTTCACTATCTTCTATTTTATTGGAATATAGGTTTTCAAAATAATTTCTAATTGTCTTCTGTATTTCTGTAGCATCTGTTGTGATATTGCCTTTTTCATCCCGTATGTTAGTAATTTGAGTTCTCTCTCTTCTTCTCTTCGTTAGCATGGCTAAGGGTCTGTCAATTTTGTTTATTTTTTCGAAGAACCAACTTTTAGTTTTGTTGATTTTTTTCAATAGTTTCTTTTGTTTCAATTTCGTTGATTTCCGCTCTGATTTTAATTATTTCTTGCCTTCTGCTGCATTTGCTGTTGTTTTGTTCTTCCTTTTCTAGGGCTTTGAGATGAAGTGTGAGCTCATTTATTTGTTGGTTTTTCTTTTTTTTGAGGAATGACCTCCAGGCGATGAATTTCCCTCTTAAAACTGCTTTCATTGTGTCCCATAGATTCCGATAAGTTGTGTCTGTATTTTCATTTATCTCTAAGAATTTTTTGATTTCCTCCTTTATGTCTTCTGTAACCCATTGATCATTCAGTAACATATTGTTCATTTTCCATGTGATATAGGATTTTCCCATCCTTCTTTTATCATTGATTTCCAGTTTCATTCCATTATGATCAGATAAAATGCATGGTATTATCTCCACCCCTTTATATTTACTGAGGTTTGCTCTATGGCATAATATATGGTCTATTTTTGAGAAGGATCCATGTGCTGCTGAGAAAAAAGTATATCCACTTGATGATGGTTGATATATTCTATATATATCAGTTAAGTCTAGGTTATTGATTGTGTTATTTAGATCTATAGTTTCTTTATTCAACTTTTGTTTGGAGGATCTGTCCAATGGTGAGAGAGGTGTGTTGAAGTCACCCATAATTATTGTATTGTGGTCTATTTGATTCTTGAACTTGAGGAGAATTTGTTTTATGAACTTCGCAGCACCATTATTTGGTGCATAAATATTGATAATTGTTATGTCTTGTTGGTGAATGGTTCCTTTTAACAGTATATAATGGCCTTCCTTATCCCTTTGGATTAACTTAGTCTTGAAGTCGATTTTGTTCGATATGAGGATGGCCATACCCGCTTGTTTGCGAGGACCGTGTGCATGGTATATTTTTTCCCAACCTTTCACCTTCAGCCTGTGTATGTCTTTTCCTGTCAGATGTGTCTCCTGGAGGCAGCATATTGTTGGATTTGTTTTTTTAATCCATGTTACCAGTCTATGTCGCTTTATTGGAGAGTTTAAACCATTAATGTTTAGAGTTACTATTGCTATATGGTTTGTACTTCCATCCATGTTTGATTATTTGTCTCTCTCTCTTTTTTTTTTTTTTTAAATTTAGTTTATTTCTCCATGATTAGCTTTCCCCCCTCCGTCAGTCTTTACTGGGGCACTTCCCACTGTTGGCTTTGGTTATTGTTTCTCATTTCTTCCTCGTGTAGTGTTTTGCTCAAGATATTTTGCAATGCTGGTTTTCTGGCTGCAAATTCTTTTAGCTTTTGTTTATCATGAAAGATTTTTATTTCGTTGTCGTACCTGAAGCTTAATTTTGCTGGATACAGAATTCTTGGTTGGCATCCATTGTCTTTCAGTGTTTGAAATACGTTGTTCCAGGATCTTCTCGCTTTCAGTGTCTGTGATGAAAAATCCGCTGTTAACCTTATTGGTTTACCCCTGAATGTAATCTGCCTCCTTTCTCTTGTAGCTTTTAATATTTTCTCTTTGTTCTGTATATTGGATATCTTCATAACAATGTGTCTTGGCGTTGGTCTACTTTGATTTTGTATGCTCGGTGTTCTGTATGCATCTACAATTTGTATATCTGTTTCCTTTTTTATTTCTGGAAAGTTTTCTGTAATTATTTCATGTAGTAGATTACACATTCCCTTGGTTTGAATCTCTGTGCCTTCCTCTATCCCGATCACTCTTAAATTTGGTTTTTTAATGTTATCACATATCTCTTGGATGCTTCTCTCGTGATTTTTAACCAGCCTATCAGAGTTGGCAGACTCTTTTCAAGATGATATATTTTGTCTTCATTATCTGACGTTCTGGCTTCTACTTGATCCACTCTGTTAGTGATACTCTCATTTGAGTTTTTAATTTGGTTTATAAGTTCCTTCATTTCTAAGATTATTGTCTGATTCTTTTTTATAATCTCTATCTCCTGATAAAGATGCTTAACTTCTTCTTTTATCTGTTTTTGTAATTCGTTCTCAATGTGTTCTTTTGCTGCTTGAATTTGCTGTCTCGTATCCTCTTTAAGGTTCCATTCCATCTGTCTAAGGTATTCCTTGAGGTCTTTATATGACCATTTTTCTGATGAATCTATATTCTCCTGGATATTTAGGCCTTCCTGCATTGTTTGTACTCCTTTCCTTCCTTGCTTTTTCATATTGCTTCTTGTTCTGTTTGACTACTGAGTTGTTGATTACTCCTATAAATTTATTTGCTGCTTGGGAGGAAAGGTATTATAGGGGGAGGGAATAAGTCACCAAAGAGAATGAGAGTAAGCAGGCAGACTTCAAGGAAGGGGGAATATGAGAATTGAAAATAAATGCAAAGACAGAAGAAAAGAAGAGAGCGAGAAAGGAAACAGAAAATTAAAAAGAATTAAAAAGAAATCATAATCGCAATAATAAAAATGAAAATTAGTATTAAAAAATAAAATAAAATGAATTAAAAAAAATTTGGGGAAAACAACAACAAAAACAAAACAAAACCAATAAAAAGAAAAAAAAAAAGAAAAAATTTTTAATACATGCAGTCTTTTAGACTCATCAATTCAGATTGTTAACTACAATTCTGGTATGAGAGAGATCATCCATAGTGTGAATAAAACAGGAGACCAGAAGGGGGGGGGGGAAATACATGCAGTCTTAGAGTTCGATTCACTATTCTTCCAGTAGGTGGAGCTGTGCCCACCGGGCCACG
This sequence comes from Callospermophilus lateralis, assembly GCF_048772815.1. Lineage (NCBI taxonomy): Eukaryota > Metazoa > Chordata > Mammalia > Rodentia > Sciuridae > Callospermophilus > Callospermophilus lateralis. The sequence goes on along the minus strand of NC_135319.1, from coordinate 53,572,384 downwards.
CTTCTCCTCTCAGTAGGCGGGAGCCAATCGCTGTGCAGCAGCTCTTCCTCCTGGACTGGGTGGGTCTCTAATCCTGAGTGCACTGGTGATGCTCACCACAATATTGGCTACACACCAAGTCTGCTGTTCCTGTGAGCCCTGTTTTCAAGAACGCCTGGGCACATTCTCCCTGTTTGCCATTCCCTTGGACCCTAAGTTTGTAGAGCTTGGGGCTGAGAACCCCCAGCGAATTTGCTTGCCCTCTGGTAGCCACGCCCCTGGAAGCTGGTGCAAGAGACCTCAGTTGTCAGCACTGGTGATAGCGGTAGCCGGAATTCCGCGCCGCGGGTCCCACGCCACTCCTGATTCCCCCGTGCAAGAGCCGGGCGGGCGGGGCCTTTAGCAGCGCCCGGCAGGCGGGGCCTGTCCACACGAGCGCGGGGTTGGGGGTTGGGGTGGTTGTTTCCAGTGCCAAACCGCCAAAGGCGGCTCACAGAGCTGGGAAGGCAGGACCCAGCCTTCCGTATGCTCGCTGCAATGTGTGAGCAGCGGTTTTTCGGCTGAGCCGGTGGGACTGCGCCCCCCGCGGGAGCTGTTCACATGAGCGCAGCAGGGCAGGGGTGGGGGGGTGGGGGTCATTGTTCACAGCGCCGAGCCGGCGGGGGGGAGGGGGTGGTCGGAGGGGGTGGTCGTTTGCAGCACCGAACCGCCTCTGCGCTAGGCCGGCTGGGGCCCAAGCAGGCTGTGGCCGTTTGTAAGTACGCTGCAAAGTGTGGGCAGCAGCGGGAGTTCGGCGTTGGCCGTGAGTTCCTGCTGAGTTTCACTCGCTGAGATTCACTCGTCTGGGACAAAGTGACCCCTCTAATAGACTTACTAATTCCCGGCAGGTCTCCTTTCAGCGGAATTTTGCTAGAAGTCCCTCAGCAGGCCGCATGCAGGTGAATTAATGGTCCTCTCTGCTCCCGTTACTGCGGAGGCATTGAAAGTGCTGCCTCCTTGCCGGCAGCCATATTGGGTCCTCTCAACATATGATTTTTTGAATGAAAAAAAGTTGTAATGATAAACCAACAAATTATTTTGAAAGAGACTAAGTGCTGATAAAAAGAAATCATAAATTCAAGACGGAAGAAATTATACAGAATGAAATAAGGAATAAAGTTATGAATATGTAATAGAATTAGGATGTATAAATTAGAAGATGGTAAATTTGAAGTTTTTATTTTCAAATAGAATCTAGACAATGGAGGAAATACAACTATTTGAAGGTTAAGTGAATGAAAATTATCTTTTGAAAGTCACCAGTTCAGAATATCATTGATTATTAAGTAGGATAAATGAAAATATGTACATAAAAATAAACATAATGAAACTGCAAAAAAAATCCAAAGTTTTAAAGTCAATAACAAGGAAAGGAATTTCCTACTTACTGCACCTAACTTCTTAATATCCACATTGAAAACTGATGGAATTTTCCAGTTATTATTTCCTTCTAAGTGAAATCTGTTGGGGAATCTTGCATTCTTTTTTTCATAGGTGATGGGAAGCAGATTGTCATAAAGGTAACAAGGGCATATCTATGCTAAACGGAAAAAAAAAAAAAAGCCTTTAATGCAAGGATACTAGGTGCCTAACAGACTCAGGGGCTGACATATACAATGGTCGTCTACAGGAAGAGGCAATTCAGGAGACACCATAGCAACTTCTTGCTTCCTAACATTCTTTTCTCATTCCCTTATGTCCTCATTCACCACTTTATTCCTTTCTCCTCTTTTCTTTGATCTTCCATCCTACCCCACTTCTCTGTGTCAATGATTGAGGTCATGAAAATCTACAAGTACCGATTTGGAAGTTAGTTACAAAAAAGATTTAGCAAGTAGGTTAGCTTGCAAACACAAGATCTGTGAATAATGGGGACAGTATATAATTTAGACTTCATATTTCATGTCCCACATTGCCTTGTATATCCTCTTGAATATTGTCAAAGAAAGCCGTAAGTACTAACTCGTGATCTATGACAATGTTTCTCTCTTGGCTATATTCTGAAAAATGTCAATTACCATGTCAATCTTGGGAGTATTATATAAACTAATATTCTGCATTGTGAATTTTTTTCCTGAAGTAGGAGAAAATGAGCTGACTGTGTGTTTAAAAATAACCTCTATAAAGTTTGGTTTAACTTTAGATTGATGTTATTTATGTTAGTTATACTCATGTCAGAAGAAATGACTCTATGCAGAAGATTGCCAATTATCAAAAACACAGCTATATATTTCTGTCTTATAATTAGTACATTTCAAGTTGTGGTTATTTTCTTATGTTTTTATTGACTCTACTCTCCAAACTTTGTACCATGTTAAAGATTGATTTTATCTTAATTATAATAATCAAATTTCCCCTTCAAAATTTTCAAACAAATATTGGTTTTAAAGTTTCAATGACCACTGGAAAATAAACTGTAATGTATTGTTAATTTTTTTAGTACATAAAATAGTATCTGAGGTACTATGTGATGTTTCAATACATGTATATATTGTATAATATTTAAATCGGGATAAACATAACTGGTTCCCCAAACATTTATAATATCCTTGTGTTGAAAACATTCAAAATTATTTCTTCTAGTTCTTTTTTTAAATATATAAGTACATTTTCATTATCTATAGTCCTTCTATTGTGCAATAGAACCACAGAATTTATTTTTTCTAAAATTAGATTCCATGGAAAATCTTTCTGTGAATTCCCTCCTGCCCGCTACTCTCCTTAGTTCCCAGGAACCACTCTTCTTCTCTCAACTTCTATGAGATCAACTTTTAAATGTCACAGATCCTAATGTAATATTTGTCTTTCTTTGCCTTGGCTTATTTCACTTAACATGCTATTCTCCAGTTCCATTAATATTGATGCAAATGACAGGATTAAATTCTTTCTTTAATGGCCAGACAATACTCCACTATATATGTGTACTACATTTTCTTTATCCATTAATCAGTTAGATGCTTAAGTTGTTTCTTGGTTATTGTGACTAGTGCTGTAGTAAACATGAGGGTGCAGATGTCTCTTTAGCATACTTTTTATTTCTTTTGGATGTGTGCCAGGTGGTGTTTTTGCTGGATTGTATGGTAGTTTTAAATTTTTTGAAGAATGTCTACATATTTTTTAAGTTTATTTTTTCGTTGTAGAGGGACACAATATCTTTATTTTTATGTGGTGCTGAGGATGGAACCCAGTGCCTCGCATGTGTGAGGCAAGCACTCTACCTCTGAGCTATAGCCCCAGCTCTAAGGGAATGTCTGTTATTTTCCATAATAGATGCACTGCTTTCCCCTCCTACCAACCAACAGTGTGCCAAGTTGCCCTTTCTCCATATCCTTGATAGCACCTATTCTTTGTCTCTTTGATAATAGCCATTCTTACTGAAGTGAGGTGATATTGCACTCTGGTTTTGATTTGTATTTCCCGATGATCAGTGAAATTGGGCATTTTTAAATATACCTTTTGGTCATTTTTCTGTCTTTTGAGAAATGTCTAGTTGGATGTATCACACGGTTTTAATTAAGAGTGTTTGGCTTTTTGCTATAGAATTATTTGAGTTGAATAACTTTTAATGGTGGCTTTGCAAAAAGAAATGGACACAAAGAAGAATTTTGTCTTATAAAAATTGCTATGCGGGGCTGGGGTTGTGGCTCAGTGGTAGAGCGCTCCTCTAGTGCGTGCGAGGCCCTGGGTTCGATCCTCGGGACTACATAAAAATAAATAAATAAAAACAAATGTATTGTCAAACTACAACTAAAAAAATAAATGTTTTAAAAAATTGCTATGTCGAAGTATAAATATGAAAGTTATCTATTGTTGTAAGAATTTTCCCAATTCCATTTATTCCTATAATTTAAAAAATAGCATTTTAGAATATTTATAAATAAGTTACTCATAACAATTTTATTACACTTAACATTTAAGAATAATATGAGTATTTCAAAAAGCTTTCAAAAGAAAATGTTAGTGAATACAAAAAGTAACGTACTTCCAATAAAGAGACTTTTTTTTCCAAAATAAGACTACATTTGAGGTTAAAATTTGAAAGAGACAACCAACGGAATTCCTACTAAAATTACTCATAAAATTTTCAAAGTCAGTATAATTGAATGTTATTGAAAACAATTTTAATTAGATGAAAGTACAGTTATTGCTAGTCAGCCAACAAATTCATCATTTATTCATTACATGCAAAAATGGACAATTTCATTGCTTGTTGGTTATGTTATTATATACAAAAAAGGATTACTTAAGAACATTATAGGATTAATGAAATTTAGGGCCCAGTTATAAGATAAATATGGAAATAGTGATCTTCCTGGCATACCCAGCCAGAAAATAAATGAAAGAAATTTTAGGAGTCATGATATAAATAAATATTCTGTGAAATAAATAATATATATATCCTGAGGAATAGGTATTGCCTGAAAAGAAAAATCCATGCAAATTCATTAAGGTAGTAAAATGAAAAAGCATAACAAAAAAGAACATAGATGTAGTGCCAAATTGCCCAAGTTCAAATCCCAACTCTACCAGGTACCAGCTCTATGAACTTGAAGTACTTAACAATTTATAATTCATACCTCATAATACCTGTTACAGTTGTACAAAGTGTGAATGAGTTAAAAGCTGCCAACAATAATTCCAAAAATATTCCTATTGTGGATAAAACTTGGATTTTATGATTACTTTGTGTGTGGAAATACTGTAAAGCTCAAGCATAGTACCAATACTAACAAACTCAAAAGAATTTTTCTTGAAATTCATAACAATAATTTAAAAAACAATTACAAACAGGACTGAGAAATAAGGACAATCTGAAATAAATGGCCAGGTGTATCTATGATTTTTAGGTTAGTTAATGAAAAGTTATATAGAACTAAGATACTATGAACATTAATAGAAACATAGTCCTGAATCTGTCATGACTCATTAAAATACTACTCAGTTCCATACATTTAAGGATTATTACATGTTATAAATGCCTGCAGACTTGTATCAACAACACAAGACTAGTGCTGTCATGTGCTGCATAAAGATGACTCAGCCCATGACAGATCATACATACACAGTGGGCTACCCCACATAGCCTAGAGGTGAAGTGGGTTAGGTTTGTGCAAATGTGCTCTATGATATTCACACTGATAAAATTGCTAACACTGTGATTCCAGAATATATCCTCATTCTAAGCAATGCATGGTTGACTGATTCCTATCTCATTTTAGAGATAAGGGCACAGAAAAAAACAAAACAAAACGGGAGCATCACATAGTTTGTTCTTTAATAAAGGACAAGAAAATATTTTAAGTATGCAATAATAAACTCAATCATACATCAAACCTTGCATTATTTATCTCATGAAATATTTTTCAAGTAATACAAAGAAAAATAGGTGCCTTTTGAATCAGGCTGCAATCAGATATTGAACCAAATAGATAGCAAATCATCCCTTTAAAACTTGGTCACTGTCGATTTTCCTCCAGCTTAAGATGTCAAAATACAATGGAGGACATCTTAAACCATCTTTCTCCTTGCTTCTCTTACAGCCTTTCTCCTGTCAATCTCTGTGTTTCCACATACTCTCCACATAACCTTTACTATTTTTCCTAGCATCCCTGGGCTCACCACATCTGGTAAAAAGGTACAACCTCTCAGCTTCCTGTTGGCTCAATTTCTATTCCCAGTTCTGGGAGTTGATACCATAGTCTATTTCTTTTCATCACATGTCCATTTAAATTCTTATTTATTGCATAAAGATTGCAAATGTATATTAATGTCTGTCCCTCACAATACATGTTAATGATCTAGTAGTCATCCATTGTATGAATGTTTATTACTACATCTAATAAATCCTCAGTTGTTGCAATTTTTATTCTTTTCACATTTTTCACTACTGCAAACAGCTGCAAACCAAACAGCCTTGCAGTTAATTATGCAAAACTTTGACCATATGCTTAATTATTTCCTTAGGATAAATTTCTAGTAATTGAATTTTTGGTTCATTGTTTATACATATTGTTAAGGTTTTCTATATACATTATCACATTTCCCTGTAGGTAGTTTGTACACATTTAAATTTACTCCAGCAGAGACTGGGTATTAATTTTTTTAAAAGTATCTCATTGTTATTTTAATTTGCATTTCACAGTAAGGTGTGAAATTGAAACTTTACTTTTACCAAAAATGTAGTTGGTTGTCTTTCTAGAAATTCTTATTTAAAGTAGTTGAGCTTGAATCTATAGCAATTGACATAGTATGGTATATATACAGAAACACAATACACAGTTATTTCTTAAGTATGGAATACATGTATGCAAACTTCTTACCATTGTCTGATCACTTGAGCAGTCAATTGGGTAGATACCTGCCTCCTAAGTACCTAGTTTATCATCTAACGACATGTTTTTCATTCCATTTTTTCCCTCTTTGGTGGTGTGTGAAATAATTTTGGAAGATCAAGAACACCATTTTTCTAATCAAAATAGAACAGTTTCTGTGTGTGTCCTTAATATCATATACAATGGGAGCTATGGTCAAAAACTTTTTGGACACCATCCATAAAGAGAGTTTGGAGAATTAAATGTGATGATACATGTAGACAGCTTTGTCTGATACTTGACATGTAAGTATTCAGTATCTATTTTTATAAGTATGATTATTACATATTTTGGTGTATATATTAGGACAAGGAAATATTTTTAAATTAAAATATGTATTCTGATAAATGTTACAAACTTCTACCAAGGGCTTCAGACTTGTCTACTGCTCCTAGAAATACATGATCTGTACTTCTGAAGTCTAGCTTTATACCTAGTAGAATTTACAAGGCTAGGCTTGTGCAGTTTGTAACATCCAACTGCTCATGGTCATAAATTGAAGCTGGCTAGTATTTTTAGTACTAATGACCTTTCAAGTAGGACACATCTATTCATAAGAGGCACAGTATCAGAATTCTCATCACTAAATTCAAGGCTTTTTACTTTTTTCCTAGGAGAAAATTCATACATCAAAGAAGGATAAAAGAGCAGGTGTCTTTTTTTTCTAGAGATACTTGAATGTATAAAAGTTACATAAATATTCTATATTTTACAGAAAATTATTCTCAGATTTAACTAATTTCCCTGGTAAATACAGTACTTTAAAAATACCCATTCTTAATTGATTTAGGAGTAACTTTTTTGAGCTTTTTGCCCTTGAAAAGGATGCCTTCCTATTGGTATTCCTAATTTGGATTTAAATGAGACCATTCATTTTTCAATGATTTGATCCTTAATGCTTCTTTGCCTAGGAACAGGCTTAAAATACATTAATTCTGCATACTTGAGCACCCACCACAAGATAAATGGATTACAAAAGTTATGCTCATTAATCAAAGTCCCATGGCATGACCAAAGCGAGTACTGACTGTGGTGATTGACACATTAAGGCACACTGGAAAAATGTTCCCTATTCCAAGCCAAACCATCTTCTTAACCAGATACGTGCTGTGCTGCTCTCTGCCCTACTAACCCACCAGAAACATCTGAATATAGCTTCAGAAGCCCTGCATCATCAGACTTCTTTTTTGCATCTTTATTTTCAGTGCTGGCATTTTGTCTCCTAACAGTCACATTTAAGCTATAACCATTTTCTTCTATCCTTCCTCTGGATTCTAACTTCTGCTGTCTTCTATGCTCACGTTGTGCTTCCATAGATGTGAAACAGGTATGTACGTGGTATAAAAAAAAAAAAAAAAATTGTAGACTGATGTTCAGAACTTTGAATATCACTGTCTCATAGTATCTGAGTTCATCTTCTAGTCATTCAGAATATATCAGTCTCAGTTCCATCCTAAGTGAGTTTGTTTGCTTCACTAAGATTACTAATGTCCCCTTTTAACTGGGAGAAATTCTGAGGCTCCTAGCCTTCTGCAGAAGGCAACAATTAGCTAAGATTGATTCAGATGCTTGTGTCAATGTATCTACTTTCAAAAATATCTCCTGCTTTTGATATGGGATTTTCATTTTCTTATGGAAATTATATAAACTTTTAAAAAAACTTCAATTTAAATTGTAATAATGGATTGATCAACTATTCAGTAAATAATATCATTGAATGCAGTTGAATATAGAAAATCTCATGAGCTTGGTGAGCATTTAAGTACAAGTTTGGAAATAAATCCTCATCTAGGGCATTCACCACACTATCTTTGGTTCTCATTTTGAACATCACTTTTATCAGAAAGACATCTTTGACTACCTCTATAATTTGAGTGCCTTTTTTTTTTTACTTTCTATTCTTATCTCCTCCTCATCCAGCAAAAAATTTTATCACCTTTTATTAATGATTTCTATTGTCTTTATCCTATTTCAAACTCTGTGAAACCACATGCATTCAAAGTGACATGTGATAAATACATGTTTGTTGAATCAATAAGTCTAGAATTTGGATGAATACGCACCATGAAGCTCAAATCGTAAATATTTCTGTAAAAATGGACGTAAATCATTTTTTTTCATGTTTCCCTTCCCAATACTTGGTTCTCTCTTGTACTCTTATACTCTTGTTCTCCTTTTAAATTTTAAATCCATTGATCACAAGACAAAGTGGTCTAACTCTAGACCTGCAGTGGGTATAAAAGGACAAACACCTCCAGACTTTACTCACAAACTGGGAGGAGATTCCAGACAATCAATCAGCCAGGGAGCATACCAGTTTAAGGTTTGGAAGGAAGCCTCTAACCCTGTATGTGTGGTTGAAACAGAGACAGAGAAGCAGCTCCTCCACTGACAATTAGTTCTAGAATATTTGCAGTTGTGGATGGCACCTTTGTGACACATCAGGCATTTACACATCTACAAAATGTGACCTGGTCTTGGGTGGGTGTGATGGTGAGCAGAAACATATAAATGGGAGCTATGAATAGAAATTAATGGCAGAGATATAAGGAAGAGTGATGCATGCTGAGGAGTTCAACCTTAGCAATTGCATTTGAAGAATATCTGTTATTGAGAACATGACAACTTATCAGCCACTAATTGAGAATTTGATTAGCCAATCTATAATTGGCTACCTTAAATGTCTATAAAATATTTCACTATAAGATTTTAAATGAATTTTGAAATTACTCATGTTAATTAAATTTCTTAGGCAGTGCCTGTGAAATCATAATATTCTTTTATTATAGCAAACTGAAAGTTATTTAAAGAGAAAGGCCATTGCACATAGAAAACTGGTGTACATTGTATGCTTAATTCATGTGACAGTACACCATATAAATCAAATTGTTATTACATTTTGCAATATAATAGATTTCTTAATGAAGAAACAGATAACCCTCGCAAATGTGTTTTTATTCTCTAGGTATTTGAGGTTTTAAAAAGGTGTGCAGGAGATGTTATTTAAACAAGTCTAAATTGTCACCCATGGAAGAAAGTATTATATTGTGTGGACATACTGAATTTATACTTCATAATAAATTCATGTATACATTGTCTAATTCATGTAAACATATAACTTGGACACTAAAATAAACAAAGGGCAAAAATAGAAATAATAGATGAGCCTGTATTACTTTATAAATAGAGAAGGATGCATCCCTTCATTCATTTAGCAAATATGCATTGATAAACTTTGTGATATTGCTGCTGTCTCCTTGTAGATTATATTTACTTTTTTATTGGTGGGAATCAACTTATTTTACATTCATTTTGAAAAATAGGACTCTCAGAAGAGACAATTGTAATAGAGTCTGCTAGTTTTCACCCTCCTGCAGTACACATCTAGACTTTACTTCCAATCACCCCAACTGAAGAGGTAGAGGTGCCCAGATCACTGAGATCTGGATAGTGGAATGAGGGTATCTATCAGTGAATAAATATGTCTGATCCATTAAAATTTCCTCACTTTTGTGCATTTACCCCTTTTTACCAAATTCTCAGATTATGGTAAGTCCTAGGAGATGAATAATAATGGATCTTTTTGTCTTTGAGACACATGGAGTCTTTCACCTATAAGACAAACCTTGCCTCGGTTACACTAAAAATACCTTGGCGTGTTTGTAATTATATAATTAGATGTTCACCTACCACTGGCCACCAAAAGTCTATTTGGGAGGTAGTAAAATGCAGTCATTGAGTACATAGACTCATAGACCACATGGCTTTGACATGATTCTTCCAGTTATGTTGTTTATGAACTTGTCTAATATTCCTCATTAGAAAATGGGGTAATAATAATAACCACCCTTTAGGGTGGTCAGAAAAATTGAAAAAAAGTTTCTACACACACACATTCATTCATTCTCTCTCTCTCTCTCTCTCTCTCTCTCTCTCTCTCTCTCTCAACTAGACCCTGGTAAAATGTGTTCAGTTCAGGATATCAGGTATTTTTTTTTTTAATCATTCTTCAGAGGATCCTTTACAATCTGGGTAGAAAGCACAGGTGGACTCATGGTGGATAAAAACTTAAAATTGAAAACTTCCATAGACTTGAGCAGGCTGTCTGGCAGAGGTGGAGCATAGACTACAAGTGTAGGTCAGAAATTTGCCACCAGGTGGGAAAATTAGCATCTAATGAAGAAGTTAGTAGAATTGTTATGTGGTCTTCTACTCACTGAGGATCCCTATACTTGAAAAATTCTCTGATATATACCTTGTCACAGGGAATAAACTCACAACTGAACTTGGTGAGATACAAGTTTTTCTGAAAAAGATGACGCAAATAGTATGAAAGGTGCGCGCGCGCACACAAACACACACACACACACACACACACGCCTTTGGCAAAGGGAAAAATGGACTCCACAGTAACAGAACCATGAAGAGAAAACATGAAACACAGAATCTCCCAGGAAAGGGTCAGGGTTTGTCAACTTTGGGAGTCACAGCAACCAGCAGGAACAATACCAGCAACCTTGCCTTTTCTTCCCCTGCTCTATGAGAATAAAGAGACTGGAGACGTCTTCAGGAAAGGCACCAACAGTGTGAACAATATTGCATCATTTTTACTAGTCAGAATGGTGTGCTCGTGGGTACATTGTCCATTCCTGGTGCATCAGGTATAATTACAAGGAAGGGGGACATTTCGAATCCATCTTGAGATAGATGGTGGACTGCCTTATAATAATTATAGCAATGTATTTAACACTTATTTCTTTGAAAGTAACCCTTGGTCCATAAAATATAAATGTTCCTATTGTGTTCTCACTTATTAATTTTTCTACAAGGAAGCAAAGCACTTTAATATCATTTCTATTAACTACTTTGACAGCATTTATCTGTACCATCCTGGTTCTGGAAAGTCGAATGAATTTTTTATATTCCTTATTTTAATTTGACTAAAATTATTTAAAGTGTTTCTAATGAATATCTTTCTATTTAGATCTTATTATGACGGATTTCCCTCGTAAGATGTTTGAACTCTTTCAGACTCATTTAGGAGAAAAAAAAGGGAAGTAAGTGGAAAATGGTAGGAAGCTCTAGGCTGCGAAAAAGAACTCAGTTGAAGCTACCAGTAACATACATGGTAAAGACTGTGGCCCTACACAGTGCCTTTGAGCTCAATTTCAAAAGATGGGCAAAGGATAAATTTTGTCCAACAGCATTTAATTTTCTAGTGAAGTACTGCTGTTTCATCTAATTGAGATTCAATCACATGGTGTGGCTACATTATCTGAGCATAAAAAATCAGAATCATTCCTAGGATTTTGCTTAAACCTTCATCAAGGAGACCTCCTCCTCCTCTGAGATGCAGACCTATAAAGATTGTAGGAGCTGAGATGCTTCCAGCAGTCTTTGCCTGAAGAGAAGTTTACTGCAGAGGAAAGCAAAGTTAAAAGAAAAAAGGAAGCAAAATTGTGTTTTCATGAAATAATGTGACCTCCTGGATCCAGATGTCCTTGTATCTAACTCATCTGTGGAGGCTCTGATTACATCAGTGATTCTCACACTGTGGTCTTCAGAACAGCAGCAGCTGCTGCACCTGGAGACCTGCTAGAAATACAAATTATCAACCTCCCCCAAAACCTACTAGCAAGGGTTTGAAGAAGCCCTCAATAAGGGTGTCCCAGATGCCTGCTTAGTAAGCAATAGAATCAGGGTTCTACAGTTTGAGCACCTCAAGATTACATTAATTCTGCTTCATTTGCTTGTTTAATTTCATGTATAACCAAGAAAATAATTCCTGATTACAAAGAGGCACTCGTACTGATTTGCCATGCTATTCATCTATCCTATTTAATCATCCATTCAACAGAACATACCAAGCAGTCAGACCCCACACTATGTGGCCTCCAGATGCTGAGAGTAGAACATAAAAGACTTTCTAATTTCAAAGAATTTACAAAATAAAAGATAACTAGGGACAACAAACACTCAGAATGTCACTCTTCTACATCCTTGATGTTCACTGCTAAAATACTATCACAGTCCTTCAAATAAAGCAGGTCAATAAGGCAGTGCTGATCTAATGGAACTGACTCAAGGTGATATACCAGCCCTCCCCAGAAGTAGTAGTGAAGTACTAGTGAAATTGAAACAAAATTATTACTTAAATATCACATAGAAATTATATTTTGATATAATATAGGTTGAGACACATATAAAGAACCTGTTAACTATGAGATAATATATATTTTTATATTCTTGGAATCAATATCCTTTATACTATATTATGTATGTGTTTGTATATACATCTCCATAGTATTTGGATAGGTCTTCATTTAGAATTGCATTTCATTTACTTTGGATAAGTTTTATGTAGAATAAAATGGCAACTTTATTTTAACCCAATAATTATACATGTTAACGGGATTCAGGGTAATATTTCCATTCATTCATAAGGCATGAACTGACTTCCAGTTCCATCATATTCCCTGTAAATAATGGAATTATATTCTTATGGCTAAATAGTACTCCACTGTATACATGTATTTTTTAATCCCTTCATCTGTTGATAGGCACCTACGCTTATTTCATATCTTAGTTATTGTGAATGGTGTTGAAATAAACACACAGGTGCACATTTCTCTTCTATATGCTGATTTCATTTCCTTTGAGTATATATGTAGAAGTGGGAATAGCTGACTCATATAGTAATTCTATTTTTAGTTGAGTATGATGTTGATTATGGTTTTGCCATATATACCCTTTATTATGCTGAGATGTGATTCTTTTATACCAAATTTATTGAGGGCCTTTAAAATGAAGGAATGATGAAATTTATCAAATGCTTTTTCTGCCTCTATTGACATGATCATATGATTTTTGTTTTCATTGCATTTATGTGATGTATTACACTTATTGATTTACATATGTTGAACGGTCCTTGCATCCCTGGAATGAAATACCAATTCGATTATGGTGTGTGCTATTTTTGATATATGGTTAAATATGATTTTCTAATATTTTGTTGAAGAATTTTGCATGTTCATCAAGGATATTGGTTTCTTATTTTCTTTTTTCTGTACTTGTCTTATTTTGGTAATAAGGTAATTTTGGCTTCACAGAATGAGTTTGGAATGGTTCTGTGACTTCCAATTCTATGGAATAGTGTGAGAATTTGGCATTAGTACATTAAATATTTGGTAAAACTTAGCAACAAAGCCACCCAGTCCTAAGCTCTTTCTTTGTTGGAAGATTTTTATTATTACTGTTCCAGTCTCATACTTTTGTTTCAATTATGGTAGGTCTCATGCATGTAGAAAATTATCCATTTCTTCTAGGTTTGAAAATTCGTTGCTGTAATATTTTCATCATAATCCCTAAAGGTACTTTGTGTTTCTGTTCTGTGATTTGTAGTGTTTCCTGTTTCAACTCTGGTTTTATTTGGGTATTTTCCCTCTTGAATAGTTTAGCTAACAGTTTGAGAGTTTTACATATTCAATGAATCAGTTCTTTATTTCATTGATCTTTTGCATTATTTTGGTCTCTATTTCATTTTTTTCTGCCTTATTTTTGTTTCTTTTACTAATTTGGAATTTGGTTTGTTCTTGATTTTTATATATCCTGAGATGTATCATTAGGTTTTTTATTTGAAATCTGTTTTATTGTTATTGTTGTTGTAGACACTCAGTGCTATGAACTTCCCTTTTAGAAGAGCTATTAGTGCATTCCATAGGTTTTAGTAGGTTTCCTTTTTTAATATTTTTTTGTAGTTGTACACAATAATTTTTATGTGGTGCTGAGGATCGAACCTAGGGCCTTCCACATGCAAGACGAGCGCTCTACTACTGAGCCATAACTCCAGACCCATGGTTTCCATTTTTTATTTTTTTGTGTGTGTTTGTGTGGTGCTGGAGATTGAACCCAGGGCCTTGTGCATATGAGGTAATCATTCTACCAACTGAGCTATATCACCAGCCCCTGCATTTTCATTTGTTTCAGATATTTTAATTTTTCTTCTAACAACCTCACTGGACTACTGCTCATTCAAAATTGTGTTTTTCAGTCTCCATACATTTGTATAACTTCTAAAATTTCTCTTGTCGACTTCTAGTTTGATTCTACTTTTTTCAGTAAAAAAAAAAAAAAAAAAGATGAGAGTTTAGTTTGTTGTCAATTTTTAAGACTTGTTTTATGGGCTAACATATGGTGTATCTAGAGGAATTTTCATATACTGATGAAATGATTGTGTTTGTAGCTCTTGGATGGAATATTCTGTAAATTTCTATTAAGTCTATTTGATCTGTCGCATAGTTTAACTCTGATTTTCTTTCTTCTTTTTTTTTTTTTTTTTGTCTGGATGATATGTCCATTGTGGACAGTAGGTATTGAAACCACTTACTGTTAAGGTTTGAATCCTAAATGTCTCTCAAAGCCATGTGTTTAAGACTTAGTCACCAGACTGACACAAGTGTAAGAGCATGCATGCCTCCATCAGAGGTGGAGGCTGGTGGAAAGACGTTAGATTGTTGGGATGTGCCCCTGAAAAGAATACTGGGACCCTGGTCCCTTCCTTCTCTCTGCTTCCTGGCCACCATAAAGTGAGTAGTTTTGCCCTCACCACAGGCCAAAAAACAATGGAACCAACTTACCAGGGATCTGAAATCACCATCTAAAATCAACTGTTCCTCCTTTATAAACTTTTTTATCTCAGATTTTTTTTTATAGTTGGTATTATTGTGTTAGGGTTTTTTATACAAACTTGTGTGCTCTGCCATTATGTACCTACAGATTTATAAGTACTTTATCTTATTAACTGAATCATTGTTCAATTATCTATTTTGCCTCTTAGTTTTTATCTTAAAGTCTACTTTTTTTTTTTTTTTTTTTAAAGAAATAAATATAGCTGCTCCTGCTTCCATTTGCCTGGCATACCATTTCATATCCCCTCAATTTGGTCTCTGTGTGTTTACTAATGAAGCCATTTTCTTGTTGATGGCATGTTTGTGGGTCTTTTTTTTTAATTTTTTTATTGGTTATTCAAAACATTACAAAGATTGCAGAATATTTTTTTATTAAAAAAAATTTAATCCTTTCAGCTGGTCTATAGCTTTTAATTGGAGAATGGATTTTATTTACACTCATAGTTATTATCATTGACTTTCTTCTAGTCATTTTGAATATCTTGTTCTTTCCTTTTTATTCATCTTTGTGGTTTGATGGTTTACTGTATTGATAATATTTGCTCCTTTTCTATTTCTCTTTGATGTACCTACTCTTATAGTGGGGTTTATTCACATGCTATCACAGTGGTAGTTAACATTTTTCCACTCGGAATGTAGGAGTCACTAATGTATCTTCCGTAAGATTGGTCATGATGGCTTATCTTGGAATGTCTTTATTTCACCTTCATTTCTGAAGGATAACTATAGTGGGAATAGTATTCATGGTCACATATATTTTCTTTTAGCACTTGAAATACATCATTCCATTACATCCTGGCCTGTAGAGTTTTGTCTGAGAAATCTGCCATCATTAAAATGGCATTGCCCTTAAACTTTATGCTTGCTTTTCTCTTGCAGATTTTAGAAGTGTTGATGTTGTTGTTGTTGTTGTTCTATGCTTATGAAATTTGGATATAATATGCGGTGCTGAAAATCTTTTCTGGTCATGTCTATTTGAGGTTTAACAAGTTTTCTGTACATGGATGTCCTTGTCTTTCCTAAAATTAGAGATACTTTCTGATATTATTTCATTGAATAGGTTTTCCATGCCTTTAACCTTTACCTCCTCACCTTTATATATTCCAATTATGTGGATGTTTGTTCATTAAGTTGTACCCTAAAGATTCTGAAGTTTCTCTTCTTTGTCTTTTATTCTTTGAGAATGGAATATTTCAAAAGACCAATTTTCTTACTGAAATATTTTTATTACTTCATTTAGTCTGTTCTTGATGTTTTCACCTGAATGTTTTGTTTGACATATTAAATTATTCACTTTCAAAATTTGTTTAGTTCTTTTTCAAAATATTTTTTGGTTAAATTTCTCATTCATATCTTGAATTGTTTTCCTAATTAATTTAGTATTCATCTGTATACTCTTCAACCTTACCTTTAAAAAAGATAATTCATTTGGAATTCTATGTCAGATATTTCATCAATCTTGATTTTTAAAAAAATCTCTTACTAGAAAATTTTGAGTTTTTTGAGGTGTCAAATCTCATAAAATTTTGAATTTTTTGAGATGTCATATCTCATATGTCTTGTGTGACTACATTGAGATTTGCTCATCACTTGTCAGTGGACCTTTATTTTATTTATTTATATATGGTGCTAGGAATCAAACCCAGTGCCTCACACATGCTAGCCAAATGCTTTACCACTGAGCTACAACCCAACGCCCACCAGGAGGTTATTTTAATTCAGTGGTTCTTGAGGGTACAGGATGGAGACCCAAAGTAAAGAATCAAGGGGCTGGCAACAGAGGATGTAAAGGGTCCCTTAATCTCTTTTATGATTTTTCCATTCAGGCTTCTCTGACCTAAAAGACTGACAGGAGAAGGTAATTTAAAGATGACCTATTATAAAAAATACAAAATAACTTCCCCAGAAAGAATGTTATAGTCCAAATTTTAGATAACAAATGAAGAATGAAAGTTAGAATAATATGACAGTATTCCAGTTTCAGAAGAAGGCACAGGAGTCAAACAAGGGCTAACTACATAAATCAATTTGACTTGTATTTTTTTCTGGAAACGATATAACATAGCATTGATCAGGTAATCTTATTTAAGAATGCTAGCTGACCCATGGGCATCATGTTTGATACTATGAGCTTTCTGCATCAGTATCCCCTTTCATACATAGTGATGGTTTATGGGGTGTGGGGGTTTGGGGGGTGATAAATGTTCTACTTTCTGGAACTATGTAGTGTGATGGTTGCAAAACATTGTGAACATATTCAATGTATGGAACTGCACACTGAAAATGGTTGAAATGGTAAATTTTATTTGTTTTTTTACTGTACATACAAATAGTTATATAAAATAAAGCCATCCAGTTTTAGACCTAAACTTTAAAGGGTCTAAGATACTACCCAATGGGCATGATCACAAAGTAAACTCAAACTGTGTTATATATATTTATAGAAATGTGTTATATATTTATATAAATACAAGTTTTTCAGATTAGGGACAAGACCCTTTAGTTTAAGGCATCTAGTAGTTACGTATTGTGCATATAGTCTACCATGGCACAGTGTACTGAGATCCAGATGTTACCTTTACATGGGGGTGGGTCACACACAGAAGAGAAACTCCAAAATGTAAAGGAGTCAGAATGCAGAGAGGAGTCACTGGCATACCTGGGGTGACCCTCCCCCCCGCCCCACTCCCACCCTGTGGAAAGAAACCTTATCTTTCATGCTGACATGTCAACACATCCTCTGATCCTCTCTTGAGGAAAAGTTGTCCCCCTGAGAAGTAAGCAAGTGTCCAGAGGGATGAGGGAGGTGCTCTAGATTCTAATTCCTAGGTTCTGAGAAAATGGCCTTTGGGGAGAAAATATTCTCTAGGTTTAGATATTCTCTATCTTTACATCCTTCTGATTCCCATGGTTCAGAAGAAATATAGGGAAAAAACCCAGCATCAACACTAACCAAAAAGAAGGGAAAAAAAATCTATAGTACCAATTTTGTTTCTATCTCTACATTTTGTCTTTTAAAGCACTGCCAGGGAACTTATTACCTTCTGTGGCTGCTATTCAATCTTTGAAGCTTTTTTTTTTTTTTTTTCCTTTTGGATACATATGGTGTGTGTGTCTGTGCCTGTGCAAACATACATACATGTATCCTTTTGATTATAGAGGTCATAAAAATCACAATCTATTGTAGAAATATGATATGTAATAGTATTTAACATACAGATTAATATTAGCAGTGTCTAATATCTAATATAAAGACTAGTATTTAATAATTTATAGGGATAACTGCTTAATATGACATTAATTCCAAATACTGTGCAAAGTTTTATTTTACTTCCTTGTTTCATTTTACCATAAACATATTGATGAAATTCAGGGGTTATTTCGCTTCAAAGTTTATTTGTGCTTAAGCATAAGAGACTTAACAGTTTTACTTTGGAAATATGAGCAGTATATTTGTCTTTGAAAAGTCTAGTTCCAAATGGAAATTTCAGCACAGTTCTGAATTTATTATTTTTTTTAAGAGTGAAAAGAACTTATGGATATAGCTCAGTGATAAGGCTCATGTTTAACTTGTGCAAAGCCCCTGGTATAGTCTCCAGGGACAGGGATGGTGGAGGGTGGAGAAAAAGGAAAGTGAAGAGTGGCACTGTACCAGTAAGAAAAAATTACAAAATTAGTAAACGGACAACTTGAGTCAGAAAAACTGTTTAACTCTCTAAATCATTTCTCTTCAATGGTCTGTTAAAATAGAGGTAGTATCTGCCCCCAAATTAAGGTTAGGATTACAGGACACATGCCTAGAATTCTGAATTGGTATTCCACATTGAAGATTGCTTTTTAGATTTCTTGTTTCTCTGCTATTTCTCTCACCCTGGAGGGAGAGACAGAAACTATTAAGAGACTGTCATCCAGAAGTGGGGACACCTGACACCTTGGCATGGGTTTCTAACTTGAGTGACAATACTTTCCCTGTCTGAACTTCATTTGTTCCACTCACATTTGAGACTGCTTTCTCATAGAAAGGATGATCTAACATACCCAATTCTTGATACAGATGTTCCTCCTTCAATAAGTGAATAACCTTATTTGTAAGATGGAAAAGGTACAGCGCTTGTTAGGAGTAAAGCAATGCTTCCATATGATGAAAGTTGGAATGATTTAGGCTAGATAAAAAGAAGTTAGCAGGTCTTGACTGAAGTGTGCAGGATTATGATATGTAAAATAAGAACTGTTCATACTTTCTACTCTCTTACCTAAGTCATAGATTAGGACAATTTTAGCAATCCACAAGAACAAAGTGCTTCTAGGTCATTTGTTAGGTATTCTCACAACATTAACATTTTCCTTCTCTTTTACTTTCATGAGAAAAGACACTAAATGCTCCAGTGATCTTCAAAGTCAGAATGAACTGGGACAATGAGAGGGGGATTAGGACTGTTTTAAAGGACCGACACATAAATATTAAGACTATTACTTCCTAAGCAAACTTGTCTGTGGTCTATATGAAATCTCATTTAATGCTAACAATCTTCTTTACAAATAGAAGATAAAAAGCAAATGTCTTTTATGCGAGGCAAGCACTGTACCAACTAAGCCCACAAATGTCTTTTATGGATGAAATTTGTAATTTATCAGAAGAGAAGTGATTCCATTCAAGATGCCTCATCCATTATGCTATAGAAATAAAATTGTGACATAGTTCAGTTTGAGGACCAGATCTAGGATCTTTAACACTGCATATTAACAAATGAGCTATGGTTCAGGCTCCACGTTGAAGTGGCCCAAAGTGAAACTACATAGTCACTTGGAATTTGAACAATACTTCTTTAATAAATGGGATTCAATCCTTGAGAGCTTAAGAGGGAAGGAAACTTGTTTATGAATAAGTTACAAAAATTTAAAATTTTCAAAAATAAAATTTTTCTGATCTTTCCCTAAGAGGATGCTACCATGAGGTCTTAATATTGAACCATACGTCTTCTTTATAGACCTGGTCAAACTTCAAGATTATATAATTTTATGTTTTGTGCTTAAATCTATCATCTACCAGACTTTAAGATCCAGGAGGGGTTAAGACTGCATCTGTTGGCTTCATCATTGTGTTTCTAGCTTCCAGAATATTTCTTTGTAAACATAACATAAAAGAAATAATAGCCTTTTAAAGGAGAAAACAGAAAAATTTTAACTAACCAAAGAAATTATTTTTAAGAATAGAGGAAAGTAGCAAAGTATAAGTGATAAGACACATCAAGAAAGATAGGTTTCAAGGTTAGTTTTCTCTTTATTCCACATAAATGTCATTGAATAATTTATTGAGTCCAAAGTGGTTATTTTATAAATAGTTGCTCTGATAAAGAAAATGTTAAAGCTTCTATATCAGTCAATGGCATATCATCTCTGTACCTGAAAGTGTCTGTGGAAGAAGTGAAAGCAAGTAGCCTAAAATCTATCTACTCTTTACCAGGAAACATACAGGTGGTCCCATCTACTATCCTCCTCCTCGACAGCATAATAACTGAGCCAATGAGCAAATAGGCTAATGATATTTGTTAGGAAAGGGGTTCTCATTCATGGAGTGAAGATGGCTCTGGCTAAAGGTACTGTATAATAGGAAAAGAAGAGAAGGCAGAATTGTCATTTATGAATCTAAGACAGGCCTTCCTTTATAGTATCCCCCGAATCTGGGTATAAAATGGAGATGATTAACAGTCTGAATGCCTTCTACTGTGTAAGATGATAACCACTGTCTATAAGAGAAACCTTATCTATTCTGACAATGACACACAGGGTGGGAAAGAACTAATGAGTGCCTTGAGTTCCTAGACCTCTGTCTGCTGCTCCTGAGCATCTTGTCTGATTTTTGGACATCATTTTGTAGGTTTATTTTTAATTAATTTGTGTGTTTTGATGATCAGATGCTTCCTGTTTCCTCATTGTGACCCTCTTCTTCCTAAGCATATATTACTTGGAGGTGTCCATGTGAAATATTAGAGACCTTGGCCAAAGACATTAAAGAGCTAAAGAGAAAAAAAAAAAAAAAACTCTTCAGGGTAATTATTTTGCTTACTTGACAAAATAAGATACACTAACTGGAAAGTATCTTTGTCCTTATCTCTGTTTTCCTATAATGTATATGTGATCACTTAAGCAGGTGCTGTCTTATTACCATAAAGAAATAAACTATTAAGTCTAACTTTGAAGTAGACATCAGCCTTGATGTATAAAAGCTGATAGTCTAATGCCAACCTCCCTGAAGCTCTGGAATGTTCAGAAAACCTCTTTAAGTGTGTACAGCCTCGTTTCTGTTACTTGCAACCAGCTGAAAAGCATTCCTAATGTAGAGTATGTACTTAAATGCTTTGAATCATCCCAGTCAATGTTTTGGAAGCTTAAATCAATTTCAAAGTGCTCTCAATAAACCGATGTGGTTGCGTGGAAACCCTCAAGATAATCCAGGTGTCTATAATAAAAGACACAACCACAGATGACACAGTGATTTCCTTAATTATGCTTCTCAACATCTTTATCCACTGAATGGGTGGTTAATTCATGCAACTCCCTACACATGGCAGCCCTTTGAGCCTCTGTGGGATCCCACCCTGACAAACTCAGGAAATGAAGAACCTCTCAGAGACCTCTTTAATAAAGAGGTCTCTTTTCACACCAAACATACTTCACAGGATGAGAACTTTAAACTTCATTTCTTTCTCCACAATAGCTTGAAAATCCCTCAATAATTAACTCCATTTCTTCTCCACACCCCTCTATCTCCCCATTTCATTAAGCATGTTTGTAATCAGAAATAAAGTTGAATATGATTCACCAGTGACTTGATACGTATAATGTTACCTCATATGAATGAATTCTTATCTCACTTGTGCCTTAACAATTAAAAGACCCTCCATTTATTGAAGATCTTTTTCCCCTTCATGCTTGTAGAGATAAATGAGAGGCTGGTGACCCAACTTGTGAATGTTGAACCATGATTAGTGCCTACCTGTCAGGCTGTTCACACAAACAAGAAAAGGGGAAAGGCCATAGCATCAGAGAAGCTTAGGCAGAACTCCATTAATTTGTAAATAACTGTATCAAAAGAGAAGTATAAATGACATCCCCAAATGACTGCATCATTATCTTCTCAGAAGTGCAAAAGGCATTGTCTATTGTAGTAGGCAGCATTTATATGGAAATGAGGTGGCTAAGGAGCAAACACATGGTTACTTTCTACCTAGATATACTGACCCCAGGTTCAGTTGTGGGGATCTCTACGGCTCCTCCTTCCAAGGAGACCACAGTTATGTATGTATAAAAGGAGCCACAGGGGCTCTTGCCTTGGGGTAATGATTAGCCATAGTATTTAGCCATACACTTTTAGAAATGTACTCTTGCTACACAAGGGAAGAGAGTATAAATATCACAGTATAAAAGGATCCCCCTCAAAAAACAAACCCTCAATTTTTTTTAGTGTTGAATAACTAGCTTTGTGGAAGATTTAAATGAGAAGAGATCTTGAAGTCATGAATCTGAATGTCTTTATTTTACAAATAAGAGTGAAATGAGGTAGAATAACACCATACATAACAGGAGCTAATAGAAGAAGCTCCATCTCTATGCTAGTTTTGCTTTCTTATAATTGTTATAGTACTTTTTCTTTCCAGTGAATGTTAAAACTATAACTTCTACACGAATGGATCATATCATATACTGTGGAGCAAGTATTACCTCTGAGATGGCTTTGCAGGAAGGATAGAGAATAGAGAAATTGACTATTTTAGCATAATAAATTCATATACCTGGTCTTTCATTGGAAATCCCAGCAATGTTTGGTAACCCTGAGTTGCTGCCTTACTGTTCCTCTCATTCACTGTGTTCTCATAGATTAGATTTAGATTTGATTTTTTTTTTTCAGAGCTTTACACAACTTACCTGCAGCGACACTAGTGTGCCTAATTGATCTAGATGCTAACTCCTGTCCAATCTCTGATAAAATTTTCTCAAATTCCTGGACTTCTGGGTGATCTCCATGATCTACCACTATATCCAATTAGAAATCAGTCCTTAGTGTGACTAGTGTGAGCCCAAGAAAGAGTGGAATATAGTCACAATAGCACAGGAAGATCACAACTTATTGGGCTGACCTCAATTTTTCAACTGTATTACAGACTTCATAATTTGCATGTTGATTCCACAGCTTTGGTCTCCACTAAAGCACTGATTATCCATCCTCCTTAGCCTGATTCTCTTCTCACCATAAGAATGGCACCCATGGTCCATATTCACCATGGTACATATTCATCATGGTACAAGGTAGCAATGACATTGTATGAAATTCTGTACTATCAACATAACTTTCCAGGTCTTCCAAATGTAGCTGTTTTGGAGTTGGGTAATTTCAACTACAAGGACAATCTCACTTCACATGGCAGTAGCATTTCTTCCTACTCCATCCATACTTATGTAGAGCTTCTGTTGATGACCTTCATAGAAATGATTGTTGCTCTTCTATTTTCATGTTGTTCCTTAATAGGAAGGCTCTGATTTATTAAAAACAATGATGGACCCAAGTAAAAGATTACATTTAATAGCCCCATTTCAGTTAAATCTGTCTCTGCTTATAATTTGTATCTGAAATAATAGGATACAAGGTTATGTGGTGACTTCAGAAAGTCTTCATAAGTGAGAAGACAAACTGGAATGGGCTACTATTCTTAAGACATGAGTAACATAAACATACCTGGAGGACACAAGGGATAGTCAACAAAACAACTTCTCCTGAGAGATCTCATGAGCCCACACTTTCAGCTAGGAAGGAACCTCTGCAGCTTAGGCAAGTTCTATGATCCCCCAGTAGGCTGTGAGTATTGCCATGGCTGGTGAGGAGAATTATTCCCCTTCTGTTTTCCTTTTTAAAATTGTGTTTTTGTTTCTTTATAAGGGTTTTTATCAGAACACGAATGGGATCTGTTGTTACATATTCATAACTGCATGCAATATAATTGCGTCAATTTTATTTCCCCAGTACCTTCCCTTTCCCATTCTGTTTTCTGAGGGGATTTTCTTTTTTAAATTCTAATTTGTTATATATGACAGCAGACTGCGTTACAATTCATATTATACATATAGAGTACAATTTTTCATATCTCTGGTTGTATATAAAGTACATTCACACCATTTGTGTCGTCATACGTATACTTAGGGTAATGATATCCATCTCATTCCTCCATCTTTTTTACCCCCTTATCCTTCCCTCCCTTTGCCCTACCCAAAGTTTGTCTGATCCTTCCATGCTCCCCCACCCAATCACACTATGAGTCAGCCTCCTTACATCAGAGAAAACATTTGTTTTTTTTGGATTGGCTAATTTCATTTAGCATTATATTTGCCAACTTCATCTGTTTACCTGCAAATGCCATATTTTATTCTCTTTTATTGCTGAGTAATATTCCATTGTGTATATATACCACGTTTTCTTTATCCATTAATCTACTGAAGGGCATCTAGTTTGGTTCCACAGTTAAGCTATTGTGAATTATGCTGCAATTAATATTGATGTGGCTGTGTCCCTGTTGTATGCTGTTTTTAAGTCCTTTGGGTATATACCAAGGAGTGGGAATTTCCAAGGAATCTCCATTCTGCTTTCCACATTGGCTGCACCATTTTGCAGTCCCACTAGCAAAGTATGAGTGTGCCTTTCTCCCCACATCCTTGCCAACACTTATTGTTGTTTGTATTTTTAATAGCTGCCATTCTGACTGGAGTGAGATGAAATCTTATAGTAGTTCTGATTTGCATTTCTCTAATTGCTAGAGATGTGGAACAATTTTTCATATATTTGTTGATTGATTGTATATCCTAAGAAGTGTCTGTTCATGTCCTTGGCTCATTTATTGAGTTATTTGTTTTTTTTATGTTTAGCTTTTTGAGTTCTTTATATACCCTAGAGATTAGTGCTTAGGCTGCTACTTCCTTAATAAGACTCTGATAGTGCAATAATTAAAATCAAGAATTAATAAATGGGATGGATTCAAACTAAAAAGCTTCTCCTCAGCAAAATAAACAATCAGTGTGTTAAAAAGAGAGCCTACAGCTTGGGAGCAAATTTTTACCTCTAAGTGCATTTTCAACATTTTCAATCATGGTAACACTGCTCTTTCCACCACCCCATCATTGTATGTAGAGTATGTTGTGAAGAGAAAATTTAATTCTTATGATTCAAAGGTAGCCCTATCTAGAATTAAAGAAGAGAACTGTGCAGATAGAGAGGAGATGAAATTTTGAGGGCAGTTGTGCATGGGGAGAAAAAAAATTCCCTAAAGGAATCCCCATGGCAACAAAGATAGCTCTTGGTCTATGATATGCAATACATTATCTCTTGTCACCTTAACAGAACAACAATCCATACGACCTTAACATAAAAACAATCCATATGACCACCAATCAACAATTCCAACTTGCCATCAATGGGACTTCCTCATCTTTAGACAACATTTTATATGTAGGAAAAGAAGCGGCCTTGTCTTTTTACTTTTCCTTCCTCTTGATAGTGATAGCAATTACTTTATTACTGAATTAACCCTGCCTCAGGGTTTTTTTTAAATCCAGAGCAAATTCCCATATTTAACTCTACTCATAAATATGAAATTAACAACTTAATGAACATAATTTTCCATGTATATATCTGATCCCATCTTATGAACATTGCCACAATTATGCCATTTAACCTATTAAGTAAAGATGAGAGTTCCCAGGTACTTAAAATAGAGGCATAAAACAATAGGTAGATTTGAGTAAAATGACTTTAATCTGGTATTAGTGATTCAAATTTTGATTTTGTACTATAAAGAACAAAAACCTATCACCAAGTAACTGGTGGAAAACAACTCTACATATTTTTGTGTTGGCTGTCTCCCTGCTTTATCTTAGACACAAAATCTTCATACACACACACAAAAAATCATCAATGATTACATGCATGCCATGTACCAATTTCTCTTTTGCATGCACACATGTTTATGGGTTTGTTCTTATTCTCTCATTATGGATTTTTTAACATTGAAAGTAAGATGTCTAATAACTTCTAAATTATACATTTTATAATTTTGAAGGCAAAATATAAGGCAAATTTTCTACTTTGATGTCTGCTTTTTTCATTGCATCAGAATTATCACATAGTAGAGGGATTATCACATATTTGCAAGGACTAAATGGTAGACTGTCATTTTTTTGGATGGAGGTAAGACTAAGAACTAGACATACACCATGAGGTGATTTAGAAACCAGGACAGGCACTAATTTTGTGAGGAAAGAATTTTTATCTATCAAAGCCAAATACACGGAAGATGCTGATGGAGGAAATTCGGCTTGGCAGGCAGAGATCTAGATGGCCTTCATGACCCCCCACCCTTTCATAATAACACCCTAGATAATATTCGTCCTTTGAATCTTGGCAGAATCTATTTTTGTGTGTGTGTTCAACTAATATAATATGGCAAAGATGATGGGATGTCATGGCCTCGGTTAGGTTACCTAATACAGCAAAGACGAGAGAATATGAGTCCAATAATTGTGCTACATTATATAAGACTGTCTTACCAGTCTGGAGCGCAAAAACAAACAAACAAAACAAAAAACCTCTCCTGCTAGCCTCAAAGAAGCCAGGTACTGGGAGCAATGTATGACTTCTAAGATCTCTGAGGGGTTTAGTGCTATAGTCACAAGGAAGGAATTCTGTATATAATCAGAATGAACTTGAAAACGGGTATTTTCCCCAGTAAAGCCTCCAGAGGAGAACATAGCCCAGCTTACACCTTGACTGAGGCCTTGGGAGATCTTGAGCAGAGAGTCAAGGTAGTAATACCTGACTACAGAACTAAGGAGACTGTGAGGTAACAACTGGTTGTTTAAAACCAGTAAATCTGTGGTGACTTACGCAACACTAGGAATCTAATACAACTAATGAAACAGTTGTCATCAAGGAGGCCCGAGTTCATGGCTCCTGAGTGACATGACACGAGGATGGCACAAGATGGGACTTATTCCCTGGAAGGACCAAGGTGCTAGACTATATACCAACAAATGGACCAGGAACCACGAAGGACTTGAGTTACCTGCACAGGGCACGAAGCATGGGTGTGGAGCAGTAATAGCAAAGCTGGCAAGGAACCAAGGCAAACATTCGTTCCCTCAACAATGTCTACTGATGAACATAACTGATAGGAGAATAAATAAACTTGAAGAGAGATGTGAAGAAATTATCCAAAATTAGGTAGAAAAAGGAGATTTTTAAAATGTTGAAGAAAGGTGATAACATCTCTTACTCCAGATCTGTAGCTCAGAAACTCTGGGAAGGGAGCCCAGCAATGCCTGCTTTCCCATGTCTTACAGCTGAGCAATGCACACAACAGTTGGTAAAGGCTAACAGATAAAACAGGTTCATTTTGACTTAAATGACCGACAGGTTGTAGGAAAAAAAAATTGTCAATTTTATTATCCTTGTGATAATAAAAAGACCATTAAGTGTAGTATAGAAAATACAAACATGCTTAAAACTTTGCTAAAAGTAGACGGAATAAGATTTTAATTGAACCAGAGGGTAAAATAGGGGAGAGGCTATGAGAAGATACTAAGTTTTCACTGTATTGTCACATGGCCATAAATAATGTATAAAGCAACATTTTTTCCTCTTTGTATAGCTTTTAAGGGGCATTCCATTTTATAATAAATCTTTGTTTTAAAATATCATTATTCTTTTGAGACCTAAAATTTTTCTTCAGTTCTTTGGACACTTTAAATGGCCATATATCCTTTGACATGTGTCAGAATAACAACAGACTGGAAACTTTCCAAAATGCAGGCATAATTAATGAATTCAACTGATAGAATATGTAAAATCAAAAGAGTAGATACTTTCTTCACACATACTGGGTCCAAAATGTCAGATTCACTTTTTTCCAGTACTTGGTTAATATCAAAGATTAAAAGTACATGACCTCAAATAACTTCTTAAGTGCTGATTTTTATTTCAGCCTATGTTGAAAAATTCTCACACTTTAAAGATTATCCATTCTGAAGGTACATTTTAAAACACTGAAATTAGAAAAATACTGACAATAAAGTTAATCAAGTGTTAGAAAGTAAAAACTGGAAGAAACTTGCATCATTAAGTTCCCTAAACCACTTCTATATAATTCATGTAAATACCTATTTAATATTAAAAATCAGAACATGTGCATTTGGGATTTTTATTGTAAAATTAAATAGGTTGAATATTAGAAAACAGTGCTTTTTCCAAGTCTTGCTTCATTCTCAACAAATATTTGACAACTTCCCTCACGTAGGACTTTCTTTGAGAAAATCAATCCTATAATCAGTTTGTTTTAATGGTATTACCATAGGCCAAGATTCCTATGTTGAAGCCTTAACCCTAGTGTGATTACATTTGGATACAGGAAAGTTAAGGTTAAATCAAGTCACAAGAGTGGAGATCTCACCCAATAGGGCTCATGTTCTTATAAGCAGAAGAGCTCTTTTCTCTATGAATGTGCAAAAAGTAAAAACCACATGAGGACATATCTGGAAGTCTCCATCTGCTAAGGGAAGAGGCCTCAGAATGGAATCAGCACTGCCTTCTCTCGTGTGTTGGACTTCTAGCCTCTCTAACTATGAAAAAATAAGTTTCTGCTGTATAAGCCTCCCAGTCTGTGATCTTTTGTGATGGCAGCACTAACTAATACAGGTATTCATACATCAATTTGCCTAAAAGTCTGACACAAAGATGGTGTTTAAGAGATACTTGCTGAATGAAGGAATAAATCCCGAGATTTTTCAATATTTGATAAAGCCATAGATGTCTCAACTTCTGTCTCAGGGACATAGCGTTCATACAAACCAATCCATGAACATCTAATGAATGCTATTTTATGCTGCTTGGCAAAGTGCTCACATTGTGAATGCTAACTACGTTTATGGCACATAGTAAATACTCACAATATGAAATCATTTGTATTGCATTTAAAGTGTAAGTAAAATGGAACAAATTAAGAGAATCATCCTTGTCATGCAATGAGATATGAATTAGGACTCAGGGAAACATGGTTCAAAGGGCTGAATTAGGTACAGAACTGATCTTTAAAGACAAAAGCTTAGTTGCCTATTAAAAAAAAAAAGGGACAGGCTACTGGACAACAATGTAACTTAATGTTCATTTACCATGTTGGGTTTTTTTATACCAGAAGCTATGGCAGTGACTTTCTTCTGGGGGCCATCAAGCAGATCACCTAAATTTCAGGCTCCGTGTGATGGAAAAGATGCTAGGAAACGTGAGCACATGGATAGTAGTGGGACTCTGCTGCATGTTCAGTCTTTAATTTCAAGTGTTTAGTGCCTGTTTATTGAATCTACTCTTGTACCAAATATTGTACCAGGGTTTGCTTAAGCAAATATTTCAGGGATTTAATAAAAGAAATTATAGACAATGGGGATGCTGTTGCAGAGGTAATTAAACACACACACACACACACACACACACACACACACACACGTGGGGTCTTGAGGAAGAAGAAAGTCATATAAATCACCATAGGGATACTGATCCTGGAGTATCAAAGCTGGTGAAGTCCTGAAAAATACTTAGAAAGCTGCTGTAAAATCTCCTGGGTGCAGCTACCAAACTCCTGTACCTGGAAACGCTGCAGGCGTAATAAGGGTTCTGCCACTCTCCCTTCTTCCAAATTGCTTGGCAGCCCCTCTCACTGACGATGTAAACTAGAATTCACCCAGCAATAAATTCTGGGGACTGTACCTTTCAAACTTTCAGCCCAGTGCCTGAAATACACACAGAAGTAAAGAAGTAAAAGACTTTTCCTGGTTATTAAATAGAAAATACATGTATGCATAACTAGCTGTATAATTGCTTATAGTTCCATTTTGGCTTTGGCTTCCATGAAATCCAGATATTTCCCCGCTTTTTTGTTTCTTAACCTTGTTTTCCATATTCTATGAATATTAATAAAACCTACTGTGCTTTGATGAGTTGAAGGATTGTGATATTTAAATTCTTTCATACTAAAATGCTGTGATTGCAATAGTATACCCTTGTCCTTGTCAGTATTTAAAAGTCTCATCTGTAAAATGCAAATGTTCAATTTTCAGTAAAATTCTTTGATTAATCTGCATTGACAACCTCCAGTGTAGACTAGAGAAAATCATTCCTTTTTCAAGACAAGTGCTGACGCCCCTTTCTCCGAAGAAAATGTTTTAAAAACACAAATGAGAAATTAAATGTCCAATAAAATATTTATAATGTTTGAATAGAGCTTATATTGCCCTTATTCTCAAGTTTTGTTTGAATTTAAGCTAATAATTATAGTATTTTATGGGCAGGCACTAATAGAATGCTACTTCTTTTTATTCAGACTTAAACAATTAAAATGCAGTGTGATATTTATGAGGAAAAATTATTCCATACCATCTCACTCCAGTAAGATTGGCAGCCATTATGAAGTTAAACAACAACAAGTGCTGGCGAGGATGTAGGGAAAAGGGTACACTTGTACATTGCTGGTGGGACTGCAAATTGGTGCGGCCAATTTGGAAAGCAGTATGGAGATTTCTTGGAAAGCTGGGAATGGAACCACCATTTGACCCAGCTATCCCCCTTCTCGGTCTATTCCCTAAAGACCTAAAAAGAGCTTACTACAGGGACACTGCTACATCGATGTTCATAGCAGCACAATTCACAATAGCAAGACTGTGGAACCAACCTAGATGCCCTTCAGTAGACGAATGGATAAAAAAAAATGTGGCATTTATACACAATGGAGTATTAATCTGCATTAAAAAATGACAAAATCATAGAATTTGCAGGGAAATGGATGGCACTAGAGCAGATTATGCTAAGTGAAGCTAGCCAATCCCTGAAAAAACAAATGCCAAATGTCTTCTTTGATATAAGGAGAAAAACTAAGAACAGAGTAGGGAGGAAGAGCATGAGAAGAAGATTAACATTAAACAGGGATGAGAGGTGGGAAGGAAAGGGAGAGAGAAGGGAAATTGCATGGAAATGGAAGGAGACCCTCAGGGGTATACAAAATTACATACAAGAGGAAGTGAGGGGAAAGGGGGAAAATATAAGGGGGAGAAATGAATTACAGTAGATGGGGTAGAGAAAGAAGAGGGGCGGGAAGGGGAGGGGAGGGGGGATAGCAGAGGATAGGAAAGGCAGCAGAATACAACAGACACTAGTATGGCAATATGTAAATCAGTGGATGTGTAACCAATGTGATTCTGAAATCTGTATACGGGGTAAAAATGGGAGTTCATAACCCACTTGAATCAAAGTGTGAAATATGATATATCAAGAACTATGTAATGTTTTGAACAACCAACAATAAAAATTTTTAAAAAAGGCATTAGCCAAAAAAATATGTGATATCTAAGAATAAAAAATAATTAAGAATTTATTTACCACAAATGCATGGAAGCTAAATGAAGAAAACTTTAATATGCTGCTGGTCATAAAACTTCCTTGGAATCTCTGTCATAAAATTTGCTTTTTCTCTGCAGCAACACATAGAAAACTTACAAGCTCTCTTTTGTAAACAAAGAATAACACAATCATCAATCTGACAAGACAACAAAGAGAGCCAATCACTTGTAGTTCTGACTGATGGAAAACAAGAGCCCAGTGGCTGGTTGGGATATAATAGGTAGTTCTAGGTGGTGAGGCAGCCATGAAGGGTGTCCTAAGCTCTCTGGTACTCTGGTTGACCAAAGGCAGTATGCATGTGCAGCAAATATCAGAAAGGACCCAGGCCACCCACATCCTTGCTGACAAATCCCATGTGGATGTGTAGACAAAAATGTGAGTAAGACTGGTGGAACACAGAAGCTGAAGGAGACATTAAAAGTCTGAAATTTGCATTTTCTTTCCAGCTAACACATGAGCATATTAGAAACCTTACTATCTCAAATATCTGATCAAAATCTCTGACCAATTTTTAATAATTAAAAGTTATGATCTATAGGAAAGTTGACTTAAATGTTTAACTATATTCATAGGCTTAGTAATATTCAACTAAAATCCAGAGTGTGTGGAAGAATGATTTTAGTCCATGAAAGTCATTTAATCATTAGATAACAGCAACAGAAAACATAGCAAGCCACTGACAGGAGACTGTTAGAATCTGATTTGCTATACTACTTTGTCTAAATTTCCACTATTTAACTAAAAATTGAGACATGTAAGGAAACTAGTGGGACTTATATACAAGGAAAAAAAAGTGTGTATAGGAACTGAGTGATCCCACATGTTGGAATTAGATGGCAAAATTACGTTATAAATGTTTTCAAAGAATGAAAGACCATATTTAATGCTAATATAAGAAAAATTATAAATGGAAATTGTCAAGATGGAAATCGTAATAAAGGACACAAACAATCCATTAGAGGAACTCAAAAAATGGAATATGAGAAGAATCAGTAAACTTGAAGACAGATGAACAGAAAATTATCCAGCCTAAAAAGGAAGAATACTACTGGGGCTGGGGATGTGGCTCAAGCGGTGGCGCGCTCGCCTGGCATGCGTGCGGCCTGGGTTCGATCCTCAGCACCACATACAAAGATGTTGTGCCCGCCGATAACTAAAAAATAAATATTAAAAATTCTCTCTCTGCCTCTCTCTACCTCTCTCTTTAAAAAAAAAAAAAAAGAAAGAATACTGAAGAATAATAGAATCTCAGCAAGTTGTGGGATACTTACTGTACCAACACATGCATAGTGGGATGCTGTGGTTCTGGTCAATTAGTTGCTCCTCTACCTTGTTGTGGGGGGGTAGAGACGCAGAATCAATACACAAACTCCAGAGAACTGGCTGGAGACCCACCTCAGGTCGTCGTCCTATAGCTCAGTTTATTTTTGGAATGCATACAATTGTTATAGGGTTCTAGTGGGGCTTGCCCATCAATCATATACAAGCAGGATAGTATCCATAAGCCAATCATCTTATGCCTAATGTAACCACACTATGAGGATGCTCTAAATATAGTTATCATCAGGGAGGGTCTTTGTCCCTAGGGGAAGGGGTTTCTATGTTAGTAGTTCCATGTAGAAGCTCCTGGCTAACAGTTTCCTGGCCTGGAGGCTTGGCAACGCTAAACACAAGTGCTTAAAGATATGGTTTCACTAATGACTTGCTAGAGCAGAGCATCCCATCCTGCTGGCGTTCCTATCAGGCCTGAACAAGTGTAGATTCTTTAAGCACACAGAGCTGCTCATAGCTGCTAGCTGTAAACTGTAAGTTATTTCAATAGTGGAAGATCCAGAAGAACAGGAGATCTCAAAGAGGGAGAAACAAATACCTGAATAAATCATGTATGCTACACTTCCAAACTTGAAGAAAAGCATCTATCTCTAGGCTTAAGAAAAGGAGATTAAGCAAAAGTGTATCCACACCTGGACATATCATAGCCAAACTGATGAAATCCAGAGCTGAAAAAATGTTCTGTTTAACAGCAACCCAAAAGTGACTCATCATGTGTGGAAAACAACAATATTGTGTTGGCAGACTTCATAATACACCTTAAAGACCAGAAAAAATGGAAGGGTATTGAAAGTGTTAAAGATAGGGATAAGGGATTTTTAAAAAGAATTCTATTTTAGCATAATTATTTTTCAAAAATGAAGGCAAAAGAATGATACCTTCATTAACATAGAGAACTTCCCCCCATTGATATAAAAAGAAATGAGGCAAGTATTTCTACTATCCCAGTTTCTGCTCAAATTGCACTGATGGTCCTAGTAATGACATTAAGGGAAATAAAGTGCATGTTGATTAAAAAAGAAGATTAATGACCTGACCAAACTTATAAAAATAGAAAATTCTCAGGAAGCCTGTAAGTAAGTGATTTGAACTTCTAATTGACTTTAACAAAGTCAAGGGAGACAAGGTTAATATATAAAACTGAACTGCATTTCTATTTAATAGCAGAAACAACTTAGAAATTGCAATTAATGGGCTGGGGGGTGTAGTTCAGCAGAATGCTTGCCTAGCATGCACAAGTTTACATCCACAGCACTGAAAAAAATTTAACATGGTTTAAAATTTATCTGCAATTTAAACCTCTCTCTCTCTCTCTCTCTCTCTCTCTCTCTCTCTGTCTGTCTCATGCACACACATTTGTCCCTTTGCAACCATGGGAGATTTGTTCTAGGATCCTCCAGATATCAAAATCCATAGATGCTCATGCCACTGATATAAAACAGCATAATATTTGCATCTCACTTATGCACATCTTCCCATATATTTCAAATTATCATAGATAACTTATACTACCCAATAAATTGTAAATTCCATGCAAATATTTATCATACTATATTGTTAAGGGAATAATGAGAAGAAAGTTGGTATGTGTTCAAATGATGCAGTTTTTTTGGATGTTTTTCCTCTCGGTGTTCAAGGTGAGAGAGTTTTTAAAATTATTTAATATAATCTTTTTACATATTAATGGGTTATATTATGGTACTTTTATGTGTATATGTGTCATAATTAAATATGGGTAATAAGCGCTTCCATTCCTTCAATCATTTATCATTTTTATTTGTTGGGAA
Source organism: Callospermophilus lateralis (assembly GCF_048772815.1). Lineage (NCBI taxonomy): Eukaryota > Metazoa > Chordata > Mammalia > Rodentia > Sciuridae > Callospermophilus > Callospermophilus lateralis. The sequence continues at coordinate 53,537,703 of NC_135319.1, read as the reverse complement.
TTTTATGTTCTTTCTCATTTTGAAACACATCATAGATTGTTTTAACTAAATGTTACCATACTGTGACATTTCACACTGTTCCATCCCATTCTTCTATGAGATTGACTTAGTAGTTTCCACAAATGAGTGAGAACTTGTGATTTGGTTTCTTTCACTTACCACATATGTTGCTGAAAGTGACAGAATTTCATGTATTTTTATGACTAGATAATATTTCATTATGTATATGTGTGTGTATATATATGTGTGTATATATGTGTGTGTGTGTGTATAAATTTTCATTATACAATAATTCACTGGTAGGCATTTGTGTTGATTCCATATTTTAGCCTCTGTGAATACTGCTGTGATAAACATGGGAGTGACATAAATTTTTGGTGTATAGAATCTTTATATTGTTTCCATGATTGTTAACCTAACTTATGTTGCCACCAACAATATATAACATTTGTTTCCATATCTACATGCATCAACATTTGTTCTTTTTCATCTTTAACCACAGCTATTCTAATGGATAAGACAATGTCTAATTGTTTTGATTTCTCTTTCCTCACTAAATTAGTGAAGCTAGGCACTTATTCTTGCACTCATTGGCCATGTGTATGTTTGATGAATGTCTTTAGTTCTTAGCCCATTATTAAATTGGATTATTTGGGCTGGGGGTGAGATTTCAGTTTTTATATATTATATATTCAGATTTTCTATCTACTGTTTTATTAATAGTTTGCAAATATTTGCTCCCAATTTGTGGGGTCTTTTAATTCTGTTATTTCTTGTGTTTTATAAAATGTTCTTAGTTTGATAAACTCCCATTTGTCTATTTTCACATTGGTTTCCTATGTCTTTGGGATCTTATATAATAAATCATTACCTGCACCAATATCTTGTTGAAGTGTTTTCTTACAGTCTCTGCATAGTGTCAGATTTACTCTTAGGTATTTTGTCTATTTTGGGTTGATTTTTGTGTGCAAAAGGAAAGAAATCTAGTTTCATTCTTTTGATTATATATATCTGATTTTTGCCAGTACAATTTATTAAAGGGACTATCTTTCCCCCACTGTATGTTATTGTCCTTTTTATTACAAATCAACTGGCTGTGTGAACATGGATTAATGTCTGGGTTCCCTATTCAGTTCCAGTGGTCTGGTCTCTGTCAGTAGCATACTGTTTTGGCTACTTTAGTTTTGCAGTATATTTTGAAGGCAGGTATTGTGATGCCTCCATCATAATAATTATTATTACTATTACTGTTTTTCTCAGGATCACATTGGCTAATCTGGGTCTTCTGTGGTGTAGTATGGCTTTTAGAACTTTAATATTTCTGCAAAGAAAGTCATTGTCAATTTGTTTTGTTGTTGTTGTGCTGTTTTATAATATAATGCATGCTGGGCAAATTCTCTACTGCTGAGGTACATCCTCACCTCAAGTTATTGGTATTTTGATGAAAATTACATTTAATATGTAGAGTCCTTTAAATAATATGGTCGTTTTAATAATATTAATCCTTCCAATCCAGGGAGGTATGATGGTACATGCTGGTAATCCTAGTCACTCAGGAGGCTGAGGAAGGAGGATTGCAAATCTGAGGCGAGCCTTGGCAATTTAGTGAGGCCCTGTCTCAAAAACTATAAAATATAAAAGGACTGGAGATGAAATACAGTGATAGAGTGCCCCTTGGTTCAATTTCCAGTGAAGGAAAGAAAACTATTTCTCCAATCCATGAACATGGGGTATCTCTTTTTTTTTTTTTTTTTTTTGGTATTTTTCAACCATTTCTTTCATTAGGATTTTATAAATTTTATTATAGGTATTCCTATATCTTCATGTATTTTATTTGTAGCTTTTATGAATTGGATTGTGTTTCTAATTTCTTCTTCAGCAAGTTCATTATTGGTTCATAAAATGCTGTTCTTCTGTATGTTGTTTTTGTATCATGCAAACTTGACTGAATTTATAAGTTCTAACAGCTTTTTAATGGAATATTCAAGTTTGCCTATATATAAAATCATCATCTGCAAATGTGAATGATTTAGTTTCTTTCTGATTTTGGATGTTCTTTCTTTCTCTTACCAAATTACTCTTAGACTTCTAATATGCTGTTAAATAAGAGTTATAGTGGACCTTTTTGTCGTGCTCCCTATCTTAGAAGAAACACTTCTGGCTTTCCCCCATTCAATATAATATTGGCTATGAATTTTTCATATACAGTGTCAAGTGTCCTTGAGGTACATTTCCTCTATTAAGCAATTGGTTGCAAGGTTTTATAATGAAGGGATATTGAATGTTATAATTTTTCTACATCTATTGAAATGACCATATGATTTTTATACTTCATTTGACGTTATATCACATTATATAAGTACATATATTAAATCATCCTTATATCCCTGGAATGAATCTCATTTGATAATGGTGTCTTATTTTAACAATGTGCTACTGCATTTGGTTTGTTAATATTTTGCTGAAAATTTTTGAAGCTCTGTTCCTCTCCAGTATGGATATATAGTTTTATTTTGTTGTAATTTTTTGTCAGAGTTTGGTGGCCTAGTAATGCTGGCCTCATAAAGAGTTCTTGCAGATTTTCTTCCATTTCATTTTTTTTGTAATAGATTAAGAAAAATTGGAATTAGTTTGCTTTTAAATAGTAGTAAAGCCATCAGGTCTCGTACTTTCTTTTAGTGGGACTTTTTAAATTATTGTTTCAATCTCACCACTAATTACTGGTCTTTTCAGGTATTCTGTTTCATCATGATTCAGTTTTGGTAACTTGTGCATGTTCAGTAATTTATCCATTTCTTATATGTTGTCCAGCTTTCTTTTTAGCCATTCATTGTTCATAGCAGTTTCTTATGATCTTTTGTATATTTGTGGCATTAATTATGATGTCATTTTCTTTAATTTTATTTGGGTCTGCATTTATTATGTCCTAGGTAAAGTTTATCAATTGTATTTATTCTTTCCAAAGATGAACTCTTGTTTTATTGATATTTTGTCCAAAAGGGAACATGATGTGATTCCATTTATTTAAATTATATGTGCTGATAGGAAGAATTTATATTCTGCTATTTGGGGATAAAATGTTTTATAAATGTCTGTTAGGTCTTTTTTCTCTGTAGTATAGTCTGGTGGTGATTAATTTCCTCAGTAATAGTATAGTTAGGTTTCCTTATTGATTTTCTATGTGGATGATCTGTTCATTGTTTGGGTGCCCCAACTATTATTTCATTAGTCTATCCTTCATTTTAGATATAATATTTGGTTAAATATTTGGGTGGTTTGATGTTTGGTGCATATATATTTGTAGTTATTATATCTTCTTGGTGATTTAATCCTATTATTAATATTTAATGAATTTCCTTGTGTCTTTTTACAGTTTTTTTTTTTGTTTTGTTTTTAAGTCATCTTTATCTGATTATAGCTACTGTTCCTCACTTTGGCTTTTCATGTGTATGATATATTACTTTCCAATCTTTCATTTTTAGTCTTTTCTCCAGCAAAGTGAATTTTGTGTAGGCAGCATAGAAATAGCTCTTTTTTTCATCCATTCTTCTAGTCTATCTTTTGATTGGTGAGTTTAATCAATTCACCTTCAAGGTTATTATTGATAGGTATGAACATCAGTCATTTGGTAAATTCTATTCTGCTTCTTTTATATTTTTTGTTTCTTTCCACCTATCTCATGTTTTGATTTGGTACTTTTACATTATGCTAAGTTTCAATCCTTATTTCTTTCTCTCTCATGTATTTGTCCTTCCAGTGACTTTGTATACTCATGTATTTTCATGGTGGTAGTGTCAGTCTTACCATTTTTCTTTCCTGTGTAAGTTTCTCTGTTTCTTATGGGTTTGATCTGGTGGTTATTAATTTCCTCAGTTTCTGCTTACGTGGAAAACATTTTATTCTTCAGGTTTGAAGAATATTTTTGCTGTATATAGTATTCATTATAGATAATTCTTTCTTTAAGTATTTTAACATATTTTATAAAATAGATTTTCAATGCTTTGCCTTTTATATCCTTTTAAAAATTTTTTTCTGTCCTGCAAGATGTCTGCTAAAAAATCTGCTATATTCCCATGGGTATTCCCTTATATATGACTAGACATTTTTTTCTTTCCTTTTTTTTTAGTATTCTCTCTACTAATTTTAATATTTTGACTATAATATGCCACATTTAAGGTGTATTTTGGTCAAATTTAGCTAGGGTTCTTTGTCTCCTCATGTCTGGATGTTCATGTCCCTTGGAATACATGAGAATTTTTCAGCTTCCATTTTATGAAATAGGTTTTCAATGCTTTCCCTTTTCTGGAACTTTCATAAGGTAAGCACTTATTCACTTAATAGCATCCCATTATCTTGCAGGCTTTCTTCATTTTTTTTTCTTTTTTTTTTTTTTTTTTTTTTTTTTGACTGGGCTAATCCAAAAGACCTGTCTTCAAATTCAGAAATTCTTTTTTTCTGCTTGTTCTAGTCTGTTGTGGATGCCTTCTCTTGCTTTAATCTATTATTCTGAAGTTTTAAACTCCAAAATATCTGATTTGTGATTTCTCTCTCTTCAGTGAATTTCTCATTAATATCCTGAATTGTGCTTCTCATTTCTTTGCATTGTTTATCTGGAATCTCTAGCATCTCTCTGGGTTCCTTAGGATCATTATTTATTATTATTTCAAATTATTTTCTCTAGATTTGCTTCAAATTGAGATCTAAATCTGGATAATTAGTGTTATCTTTTGGAGGTTTCATATTTCCTTCTTTCTGAAGTCCTTACATTGATGTCTGCACATCTGGCGTAACATTTGACTCTTTCAATTGTGTGGATTCGCTTTTGTGGGAAAAGTTTTTTTTTTTTTTTTTTTTCATTTCATTGGGATATAGGATGTTAATTAGGTAGTTGCTTTGGGCTTCTTAAGGGTGCTCAAAAACATAGTCCTTGGATGATGTCTTCATATTGAATTGATATCAGCAATGTCTATGCATCTTAATAGTCTAGAATATAACAGACTAAGAAGGCTTGGGGTGCCTTAAGCCACACTGGGCAGAAGACAACCGCCTCAGTCTCCATAGGCACAAAACAGTTCCCACTGTACGGCCTAGTGGAATTAGAGACAGTCTCCTCCCCACCACAACCTTGGAATTGTAGCTACTAGTCTAAGTCCCAGCTTTATCTCCACCTGATCATATGGATCTGGGAAAAGTTGTTGCATGCCTGTAATACTAGTGACTTGAGGCTGAGCCAGGAGAATTTCAAGTTTAAGGCCAGCCTCAGGAACTTAGCAAGATCCTGTCTAAAATAAATTAAACAAACAAACAAATAAATAAATGACTGGGGATGTAGCTCAGTGTTAAAGCACACCTGGGTTCAATCTTGCCAAAAACATGTCTTTAGGCTCTACATAGTAGAGCACCAATGACACTTTTGCTTGTTGTGGCAGCTGCCATAGTCTCAGTTGTGCGGGATGTGGAGTAGTCTGTCTCAGGGTCTTTTAAGACAAGCACAGGTGTTACCAAGGGTCATGGCACCATTGTGCATTTATGGTACCAAAGCCTCAGAATGTGAGACCTTACCTAAGTCTCCTGGGAAAATGCAGGTAACATTTGGTTTGTGGCACTGGTGTCCCCTCTCCTGGAATGTCAGGAAGACCTTGCTAGGTCCCCCATACTGAAAATTACTGGACGTCTGTTTTCTGTGGTTCTTGAGCTATAGGAAGTAGATAATAATGTCCCTGGGTCATTTTGGATAAACTCTGGTGGGGTTTGGGTTTAACCATAGTCCTATAGTGGCATAAATTGGCTGCAACCTTTGTTTAGTCCACAGAGACAATTGGGCTGTTGTCAAGATTTTTGTACCAAGAGCTGTAGTTCCAAGGACAGGGGCTGGGAAGAATACTTGCACTATTTAAGTGAGTACAGGTGGTATGAGAGGTGAGGTCCCCAGTTACCCCATTCCTGGAGCTGTGCAATGTGGCTGTAACTTTTCCCAGATCCATATGATCAGGTGGCAATAAAGCTGGGACTTTGACTAGTAGCTACAATTCCAAGGTTGTGGTATGGGGAAGAGACTGTCTCTAATATCCACTAGGCTGTACAGTGGGAACTCTTTTGTGCCTATGGAGACTGAGGAGGTCGTCCTTTGCCCAGTAAGGCATAAGGCAGCCCAAGCCTTCTGTAGGTGTTCGTCAGTCCCTAAGCCAAGACCACATCTAACGTGGCTATTGTAGTACCTTAGATTTTTGAAACTGAGGGCATAGTACAAAGTAGGTTCCTTCTTTGGATCAGAGAAGTCACTTTCAGACTATCCAGTTCTCCAAACTGGATTTAATGCTTGTAAGAACGGTGGAATTAGGACTGCTGGTCTGCTATTATGATCTGGGAACAGAAAGTTTCCCACTTACCTTTCCTAGCAGTATGGGCTTCTTTCCCCTCTTCTGGTTTGAAGGACTTTGTTTTATTCTGTAGACTGTCTTTCTAACCCATCTTCTATTTAGGGTTCCTGTCAATTGCTGATTTTCAGGGTTCTTCCTTAATTGGAGGTCTCTTGTTTTTCCTACATTGCCATGGTTCTCTGTATCCGAGTCCAGTGCAGAGAACATCTATGCATCTACCTTTGAGGGATATTTTTTGTTGAATATATTCAATCTGGGGTTGGTTGGTTGAAGCTTTGGGTACAGAACCTGCATATGCAGTTGACTGATCAGGTACACATACATACACATGACATGAGTGTAAGGATTTATACTGGACCACAAAATACTAGTGAAAGAAATTAAGGATCATCTAAACAAAGGAACATATACACTTTCATGTTAGATTGGAAGACTCAACCAAAGAACAACTGCAAATAATACAGCAAAAGAAAATTGTGTTAAGTGAAAGGAACATCAAGGAGTTGATAGTTTCCAATCCCATTCATGTGAAGTTATAGAAAAGGCAAAAGTAGCTTCAGATCATTTGTTCTCTCATCCCAGGGAAAATAGTAAGGGATTGTAACAGACCACAAGAAAATTCTTGGAATGATGAAACATCTACAACAAGATGGTTTGGTTACAAGACAGTACACTCATGAACATATCTGTCAAAATTCATCTAGTTGTACACTTTACATGGATGAATTTTATTACCTACAAGTCAAACAATGGAAATTAATGCCCCATATATATTTACCAAGGGTATGCTGAGCTATTTGAATATAGATACCCATAGTAGTATGTTTATATTAAAAGAGTGAGTAAAATATATCAAGAAAAATAATTTCAATTTAACACAGTAATTCTCATGATCTGGAGATTATCTCATAATCTCTATTATCTATTATTCTCTTCTAGATTTCTCCATTTCAGTTAATCATACAACCTCCTGCCTGGTTACTCATTGGCTTTGCTTTGTGATTAGTAAAAATATCATTGATTATTTAAAGAGATGAGGTCTCCCTGGGTCAAGGAACTGTGGTAGTGAAAATATCAAAACTTCGTATTTTTAAAGACAGGTCCCAGTATAGCCCTCACCATCAATTTTTATGACCTTACCAAACTGATTAATTTCTCTTAATTTTAGAATTTTTTCAATAGCAGTTTATAGATGAGTTCAATGTTTTCCTTAGTCTCTCTCTACTTATCTGAGAGCTGGTATAGGCAACAAAAGCAGTGTTCTATTTGTGTGCTTTTTGTGTTGTAAATCAGAATTGAGAAGTTTCTTTTAAGCTCTGACTTCCTCAGAGAGCACTAAAGAGTTTCTGAGTGATTGAAAATGTTTCTGCTGTATTTCATCCTAAAGGCCTCCTATACAATGTCGTTCTTCCAACTTAAATAATCAGACAGTTGTGTAATGCTTCGTCAGGGAGTCAGATTTCTTGATAAGAAACTGAATTTGTGTTCTATTGCCTGTTGTTGTTGGTCCTTGAACAACTTACTTAAGCCTCCTGAGCTTCATTCAATTTTCTCACTTCTAAAGTGTGGGAAATTTTATCTTGTCTTCTTGCATTATGAGATACTTTTTATCTCTATCTCCCCACATACATTCAAGTATATGTATATATTTTATATATGATGTTATGACACAGAAATATTATGGCATAAAAGAAATTTACTGAATTTGGAATTAAGACTATGAGTGATTCATAATATTTCTCTTATAAAGGGGTAATATATTATTTGCATACCACAGTAATGAGTAAAGTAACACTGCCCACCACAGAGGGACATTTGGGGCATCAAGTATGTAACATAGTAAGTGCAAAAACAGTTCGAAGATTGAGAATTCATGGTCTACTGTGGGAGTTGTATTAGTGCTCCGTTTCCATGCAGTCCTTGGTACAGATGTAGAATAAAAATAGGCACAAAATACCCACCAATAGTAACCTTTTTTCTCAAAGTATATTTTTGCTAATTTATTGAGACAAGACCATTTAAATGATTAGAATGTCAGGATGATGTGTACCATATCAAAATCTGAAAATAATAATGAGGGGAATTGAGAAAAGGCGTCATGTTGCTTACACATAGGAAAGATTAATTTGGAGGAAAGAGGCTATGAAGTAGCCATAGGAGGCTGAGGGAAACTTCAAATTGATGAAACAGGCAAATGATAAACTGACACATTCACCAAAAACTGCCGGACAGTGCAACATAAGAATTTAAACTGCAAAATGAAGTGAGGTCTGGATTTAGGAAAATTAATGCATTGAGGTAAATTTATAAAGTCAGAAAAGTATTTTAAGGTAATACTAAATGCAAACAGAAGCTTAAAATCATAATCACAAGAAAAATGGGAGTAGTATTAACATGAAAAAGTAACCAAAAATTACAGAAAAATGGGCATACTAACATAAAGAAAAATCTCAGAATATAGTGGTAAAAAATGTACTTAAGAACAATAATAAAAGAAATTCTATTAAAGGTAATTGAGGATATTTTATTCATGAAGCAAAACTTTTGGTGGTTGTGCAGATGTACTCACTGAAAATTTTGCAAATGAAAAATATAATAAGCAGTAAAAAATAAAATCTGTATAGTTATGTGAGGCAGAAAACATTGCGTTGAATTCTTTCAAAGGCTAAAATAAGAGAAAATAGGGCAGATAAAACAGAAGGCAGCATAATCCTGGCATTCATCTAATAAATTCCAAAAAAGAGAGAGAAGGAGAGGGAGGGAAATCAGGAAAAATAGCTGAATGAGTCATCCAATGGGACAGGACCCAAGCATACATAGGCGTATTTAATATGGGCATTGCAAAGAACAATTAAGTTGTCCTCTAACTTTAAATAGTGACATATGCACAAAAAGCATCATCTGTGTTGGAAATTCCTCCACATCAGTTTGAAAAAAAAGAAAAAAAAATACTCATAAATTATGCTTGTTAATTTATGGAGAGTTCTCCAAAGAGGAACAACTGGTAGAAAGTAACCCAAACGCAGAGGCTAAAATTCTTTACTCCTTTAGAAACTAACTAGAACTTCAAAACATTGCTTGATGACTCAGTTGTATTGATTATGGTTAGAAAAAAAAATAATGGGTCCTAGTATTCAGTGACATATAATATTTTTTAAGTATTTTTGCAGAGGTACTTTGTGACTATATAAATAGATCCTTTCTTGTCAAATGGTGCCCTTTAGTATTAGCATCATTGTTTCTTGGTCCTATTAATTATTGATATAGTTGCTTGGAGGCTATTTTTCTCATCCCCTAATTCTTTCTGCTTTTATTAGTTGGAGTCTTATCACAAAGAAAACATTCTCTTCTCTCAAACAATTTGTATCATGTGTTTATGTCAGTAGAAACTCATGGATTTCTACTTATTAGAGTATAATTTGTACCAGTCACTATCTATATGTAAGCTCAGTTTATTTAGGTTTGACTAGCAGAGACAACTAAGCTGTCATCTTTGTTATTTTTGACATTTTCCCAACTGCATCCCAACATACTTTCTGGCACGCAACATTTTTCTGGGCTCGTCTTACACTTTTTTTTCCTGGGTCCTATGGTCAGCCATTTCTCCAAGGAATCCATGTTCCTTTTAATAGAACACAGTATTTAGAAACCAAGACCAGAGTGCTACATGTGATCATAACTACATGCTTATTGCATGTATGTACACATATACATAGGCAGCTCAATTGGTTTGTCTTCCTATTTAGATTAAAAGCTAAAAAAAATCACCCAAATAATTCTATTTCCTCTATAACAGCAGAATCCACTCTTGTTTTCTCTCTTGTTATTTATATTCCTTCCCTCTCAGAGAAAACTGGCTCCCATTATCCTGAAATTTGTTCTTTACTGAATAACGCCCATGTGGGTAGTGAGTTTCCTGCTTAGCATCTACCTGTCTTCCCTTGCACATACCCTTATCATGTGGGTTAGCTTCTGACATCCGACTCTGGATCACTGCCACTACTACTCAGATTTCTTTTTGTCTCCTCACTAACCACCCTACACAGTCAAGCCTAGGGCACAGGGAAAGGCATGGGATTCCTTCAGAAACTCTGTATATCTGAAAGGAGAAAGAAAATGTGGCAGATGCATGCAATGAAATATCTGGCATGAAAAGAAGGAAATTATGCACTGTGCAGAAGCATGGATATACATTGGGAATATTATGCTAAGGTGAAATAAGGCAGTCACAAGAGGATAAATACTGCAGGATTCCCCTTATATAAGGTATCTAAAATAATTAAACTGATAGCTTCAAAGAATGGAATGGTAGTTGCCAAGGGAAGAGGGAAATGGGGAGTTGCCAAGCAAAGGTTATAACATTTCAGTTGAGCAAGATGAATAAGTTTCAGAGAACTCCTATACAACATGGTACCTACAGTTAGCAATAATATCTGTATAATTAAAATTTTTGAGGGTCAATCTGATATTAAGTTAAATTACCAAATACAAGATTTTTCAAAAAGGAACCTCTTTGTGTCTACTTACCATTTGCTTCCCCAACCCTTCTCTACCATTCTCCAAACTCAGTGAAGAGCACTCTCCTCTTATATCATCCTTTCACATTACATTATATGTTCTCCAATGCCTAAAATTCCCTCCAAAAGGATGCTTTTGAGAAAAAGTCAAGAGAAATTATTTCTGTTTTTGATGTTCTACTGTGTCATTTTTTCCCCTGACTTGTTAGAAAATTGACTAGTTACCTGTAATACAAAGGCAAGAGAGCAAATAAATATTAGAGGCAGGGGGAAGTGGTCACTAACTTTTATAAACATAATTTACCACATGTTTTTAAGATCTCTTTATGTCAACTCTATGAGATGGGAATTATAACATTACTTGTACAAACAAGGAAACTGACAGATGGTGTTCCCAGGACTTCACTGTACATATGGAAACAGATCTTGATTGACAATCAGGACAGTCTGATGACAAAAGTCTTGCTTCTTTCATTATACTGTGCTGGCTAGGCCTGAGTTTCTTCAGCCTGCAGATTTCAGACTCCAAATTAATTCTTCAGGATCCATGTCTTTGATAAACTCAACACTGACTTGTTCCTTATCTACATAAAGGGGCTAGAGTCATATATAATTTATTCTTGTAAGGCACCTTCTGGAAGGGTTGCTATAAAAGAGAATGTGATGTAAATGTTCAGTAGGATTACTAATGGCTAGAATTGAGACAATGTGAAGTGCGGCATTATTCATGGAGATGAGTGGTTATCAACCCAAAACCAGAGAAGATTTCTGAAACATTAAATTCTTACAAGCTTTTCCTTGAACACATCTGTCAGTTGGACACTTAGATTACAGCAATTAATGACAACTTACTCTCTTTAAGAATAGAATTATAAAACCATTTCTTTACTTTCTTCTGTAACATGAATTCAGGTCCCTCTTGAATACTTCTAGTAGATATTTTTAAAGCTTTTCAATTTTTTTTTAAAAAACCCACTATTTGCATGTTCTCTCATGCCTTAACAAAAAATGTTGTGTGATCTCAGTTGAGTATATCAGACTTTTATTCACTTCTCGTTCTAGGGTTTAAGTTCTGGAATACATGTTTGGCTTGGCTGATATTCAATTGAGGCTATAAATTTCAACAACCCTATTTCTATTAAGATCAATATCTCCTAAATTAAAGATTTGATGTTGACTGACAAACACATAATTTCTCAAATTTATTGATAAGTTTTTTAACACATATAAAACCGAAGTGGTCTCTAAGCCTCTGAATATGAAGAGCATTGTAAAGAAAACCGTGTTTTGCTGGGCTCAGTGGTGCATGCCTGTAATCCCAGCAGCTTGGAAGGCTGAGGCAGGAGGATCCTTAGTTCAAAAAGCCAGCCTCAGCAACTTAGCAAGATCCTAAGAAACTCAGTGAGACCCTGCCTCAAAATAAAATTTAAAAAGGACTGGAGATGTGGCTCCCTGGGTAAGCACTCCAGAGTTCAATCCGCATAATAAAAAAAAAAAAAAAAAAAAAAAAAAAAAACGAAAGAAAAAGAAAAAATAGCGTTTTAACCAAGTATACAGAGTGTTCAAATAATATTAGATTCAGGGAAGCATATGCAGCCCACAAATTGTGTGATGAGGTCACATAAAACAAGAGTCCTCAAACATAGTTTTCTAAGACTGCTGGTTTATCTTAAATCTCTGCACACACATGAATGCTGCTTCCTGGAGGAAACCATTATTCTCCCCCTTGAATGAGGAGTGAATCACTATGTTCAGAACTGAGCTATAAAGTCTCAAGCTCTCCCTTCCTATCCTCAGCCAAGTTTTGGTCTTTTCATGCTCCTACTGCAGAGTTTACGTGGTTGGCTTCATTACCTGTCACTCATTCATCTCTCTAGGTTATGGTAGAAATTTAAAGTGTTTGTTAATATACTTTTCTGAGTTTTTACTCATTCACTACTTTCACATATTAATTCAGTGTATATTATGATGCAGAAATGGAGATCAATCTTCCCCTATGTCAAAGCTCAAAAAATAGAAGTCTGATGGTGAAGGACCTCACAGACCCTGTTAAGGAGTTGGGATGCTTTTCGTTATCCAAACTACAATGGAAGCCATCGTATAAGAACAGAACTTTGAAACCCTTGTGATTTTTCTCATGTGAGCATACAACATGAGGCTCAACATGCCTTCTGAGCTTCTTATATTACAGGGTACATATATCTAGACAATCACTATCACCACCATTATCTTCATGGATTGTGACAGTATATGGGAGAAATATTGGTGGAAGAGAAGCATCTGTGAGGTGAAAGTGACTGGTCCTGGCTCCAAATCACCTGTGTTTCAAACACAGGAGGCCATCTCTTTAATGAGACAGTAAATGTAGCTGGAGGTGAGCTGGGATCAGTTTGTCAATCCCTCTATACTGAGCACCTTCTGAGGCTTGGTGTCTGTATTTAATTTTCTCAGAAGTAAAATGGGGAAAGATTTCAGTAATTATTACCAAGGTTGCCTGAGGATAAAGTGCAGTTATGCACATTAAGCAGATAGTGCTCAATAAAAATGAGGCCTCTCCTTCATTCTTCCCTGTGACATTGTCACATTCTCTCTAATTTTACCTCAATGGATCTTTCCATTGTATTTTTAAAATTTTTTTCTTAGTTATAGTTAGACACAACACCTTTATTTTATTTATTTTTATGTAGTGCTGAGGATCGAACCCAGAGCCTTGTATGTGCTAGGTGAGCACTCAACCACTTAGCCACAACCCCAGCCCCTCTATTATATTTTTTATAGTGATGCTGTATTTTCTTCTGACATGTCCTCTCTTATACATGTGTTTAGTGTTTTCTATGAACTTAAGGATTTCTTTTTTTTACTTTTTTTTGAAATGATTTTCTATTTGCAAATGCATTTAAGGTGGTACAGAGAGTTTCTGTTTACTCTTCACTGAGTTTCCCAAAGGTTCAGGTCTTATATGTTAACATCTTAAACACCAATTAAAAGTAAGAAATTAACATGTGCATGACACTACTAGCTGTATGACAGATTTTTGTCAGGTTTTACTAGTTTTTCCACTAAAGTCCTTTTTGTTTTCCAGAGTCCAACATAGGACACTATGTATATTAGTCATCTCAGGCTGCCATAACAACAAAAGATCACAGACTGGGTCACTTAAACCACAGACATTTATTTTCTCAGATTTTTAAAGTAGAAGTCTGAGATGGGGCAGCAGGAATATTTCTTCTGAGACCCTCTCTTTGGTTTGCAGAAGACCATCTTGTCTTTGTGTTTTTACATGATCTTCCCGCTGTACATGTGTGCCTTAATTTTTACATGTAAAAATATCAGTCATAGTGGATTAGAGTTGAACCCTGTGAAGTCATTTTACTTTAAAGACCCTATTCCCAAATATTTGGGTTTTTCTTGTTCTTGTTTTCTTAAATCAGGATTGGTATTTGGGCTGGACTGTTCTTTGTTAGGAGTTATAGTTTGAACCACGAAGGTTGTGGACTCTGATATATAAAATTTGTGGAGACACGGTTCAACCTATAACAGTGTTTTTATTTCATTTTAATACCTTGGACTCCCTTAATTGTGACTGTTTTAGTTTTTCTTGTTCTCCATGACTTTGAAATATAAGCCATGTATAACTTAGAATACCCTCTCAGTTTGTGTGTATCTGATATTTTCCCATGAACACTTTGCAGTTACTAGTTTTGGGAAAGAAAACTATAGAAATGAAGTGCCCTTCTTGTTATGCCATCCTGGAGTGTGAACTTAACTTGATTTATGATGTTAACCTTCATCACTTGGTTAAAATGCCATCATTAGGTTTCTCCATTGTAAAAATACTGTTTTTACCTTTCCATAATCTATTCATTGGAAATGAGTCCCTATGTCCAGTCCACAATTGAGGACTAAGTTCCTCATTCTAGAGAAAGGAGAGTCAAATCATGTATTAGGTTAGTTAAAGCAACAGTAGTCATTAATAACTACCATGGGGAGGAATTTGAAATCATGCAAATTCCTGGTTTCACCTTAATATTACACCTTTATTTATATTTTTGATGCTAGTGACAGTAACTTGAAAAGGAGGAGATGGATTGGTCTATGACTGCAAGTCCTTGGGGATTTGTTGTCAGGGCCATTGAATATCATAATCCTCCCAATCCTTTGCCTACCTGGTTCAAGCTCTTTCCTCCTATAATTGTCAGCAATTCTTCTAGGAAGTAAGGTACCACTGATTGAGTTCTGGAAATTCTGCCTTTGAGACGGCATGGAATTCAGTCTTTCTCATGGCGTGATGCTGAGGAGTGACATACTGGTGTCTTTGTTGGAATTGCCAAGATGCTCTAATCAAGCTTCTAGTGGGAGAGGAAATCAGTAGCCCATGGCAGTGATCACCTTCTACAAACGAAGGGTAAAATGGGCAGCCAGTCAAGTGCACTAATTTTCTACAGCTCTAAGCCTTATATATAACAGCAATATTCCAGGTAGAGGTAGCTGATACCACCACTTAAAGTACTGATTTTACTAGTTTTGCTCTTCAATTGACTTATTTTTCCAACTCTAGGGAGGCTTCTGTTAAGTCTCTCCTTGTAAGAAAAGGTATTGAATTATAATAATAAGTAGAAACCCCATGTGAACTTAAAAGATGACTACAACATAGTATTCTGATTAATGTAATCTCTCCCTCAACCACACTCTCCCTAAGATGTTACATTATCAGATGGCTTGTCAGGATTGGAGTACAAGTGAGGTGACACAGTGGGTGGTTTTGATGACAGTGCCCTGCATTTCTGTTATAGGGCAGTGAAGAATTCCTCAGCACTTAATGGGCTGCCAATAGTACTGAGTGTCTGCAGATGCCAGGATGTGATGTTCCCTGGGCAGTGCTGAAAATCTGACACATTCCAGATTCCTGCTTGCTTTTCCTAGATACTAGATAATTAAATTCTTTCTTTCGGAAATTTTATAAAGTTATAGCTTTTATATTCGCCTATTAGTTCATTTATTATACAAATGATTATTAAGCACCAATTTTGCCAGGAATCTCATTGAAACTGGGATACAATCATGAAAAAATCATATGTGTCCCCCTTTCAGAAGAGAATGAGTTGCAAGGACCTCATCATTCTACTTTATACCTGGTATATATTCTAATTCTTAGATAGTACTTCTCCAGGTGACAGATAATTTCAATGAATTTGAATTTTTTACTTCAGAAAATTCACCCTAAATTTTGCAAGTGCTTAGGGAAGCTTTAATTCTTTCTGTTTTCTGCTTGAAAGTTATCAGAAAAATCTGTATGTGAGTGTCAAGGGCTTATCCAGGTGTATGGGGCCTGAAACTTGTGCAATTTGAGGAGAACTCTTTAAGACACAGAATGCAAAATTAGGTATTAAATAGAATATTTATTTAAAATGAGAAAAAATATGACATTTATTCTCATATAGTGCAGATTCCTTTCTCTCGAAATGCTTTAGACAGTTTGTCAGAAATACTTACATAGGAATGCAACCCAACTTCTCCCCCCAATGCTTTACCACTCATAAGGACGGGTAGATCTCAAAGGAGCCCATTCATGTAAGAGACTTCAAAGTTCATGGTGTGGTAGCTTCATGGTGGAGCTCTGTCATTGGAGCCTCATGAGAAAGATCTCTCAAGGGTATATTAAGGCAGATAAAAGGTAAAAATAAGATGTGATTCTAAGTTAGATTTGAGTGAGAATATAGGCAAGCCAGCAAACCTATATATGTGAAATGAGAGTAAAGATCAAAATGAGGAGGTCAGCAATGGTGTAAATGGCTGGAATCATCATGCCTAGGAAACAGGCAATGGGATAACCGGAGTATTGGTGGAAACTAAACACACACCCATACCTTGAGTGTTATCCCACAGAAGAAAGGAGAAGGAAATAAAGATCCATGTACCTACTGAGTCCTATGCCCTTGAACCTCCAAGTTTATTTCCACATGTGGCTCTGAACCTGACCTGAAAACATGGCAAAGCCTTAGTGAATTAGACTCAGGCAGAAGAAGCAAAGGTAGGTGCAAAAGAGCATATGCATGCATTTTTCCTTCTCTGATCTGTTGTGCTCTCAGTATGATTCACATACTGTTTGTTATAGAAAAGATTCTCGTTTGCTATCGGAGATGATAGAGACACCTTGGGGCCCATACTAGAATTGTGACAGTTCCAGAATACCTTTCAGCTTCTTTCTTTGGCTTTACTGCTTTGGGGGTAGCTACTAAAAAGTAGCCAAGGATGCATATCTTGGTTCCTAGGAAACTAAATCTGCATCCTCACAAAATGAGGAAAGAGCGTTCTCCTGCTGGGGAACCATGTTTTTTTAATCTGACTCCAGAATTATCCTCCAGAATCAATACATTGTTTCAAATGTCATAGGAAGTAAAAATCATACGTAAACATTAACTATCAAAGTTTAGTCTTTAAGGACAGTTGTAAAAATGCAAGTAAGGTGCACTTATTTTTTTTGGGGGGGGGGGTGGGAAATACATTTCTTACAGTATAAAAAGTAAAGCATCCAAAGGAGGAATTCATAATAAATAAAAATTTATTAAAAATGCTGAAGGGCAGGCTAGGTTGGAAGAAGCAGAAGTTCATAATAAAGGGAAGAAAAATAGAAGACTTACTGGATAAGAGTGAGGCCAAGTAGGAAAGCAGGAAAATGACTCAGTAAGCAAAGGATTTATGTGGAATTATAAGAAAGCCAAAGGCCATTGGGAATGTTTCTATGATAGCTAATAATTCTATAGAAGAATGGTATCTGATATTAAATGCAAATTTACCTCCTATTCTTTATTGCAAATGCTTATTTCTTAGCTTCAGATTATAAGTAAAAGTGGATCATGACCAACAACCTTGTGTTAAAAATGCTCCAGGTCCATGTATGTATAACATGGCAAAATACACTCGACAGTCATGTATACCTAAAAAGAACAAATATTAAAAAAAAAAAAAGAATATGGGATAAAAAGTGGGATTTTTTGTTTGTTTGTTTACAATAAAGTGCCAGGATAATGTAGTATGAGTGAAGTAGTATCCAGAATACAGGAAACAAAATAAAAAATCAGAAAGAAACTAAATTATGGAGAGTTGGGGAGGGTTATGTTTGCCCAAGAGAATCATTCACTTTTTCCCATCAAAACCTCAGAGGATTTGGAAGAGTTCCATGCTTCTTGAAGTAGAGAATACATTGAGGGATGGCTCCAGAAATCTTGAGAGCATGCAGCTTTCCACGCTGTAAAAATGTGGGTTTCCCTAGAATAGTTACATGATCTTGGCAAAATCACTTCTGAGTACCGTGAAGCTTAGAAATATTAACCTCGACAATGGAGCCTTAGATAGGTAATTCCAGGTATGGCCTTTTATGAAGTCAAATTTCTAGTATTAATCCAATAAAAGCTAGATTTTGCCCCCTTGTAGATCAAGAGGAACAAGAATATACAGACATTTTTTTATTTTTTAGTCATTCTTTGGAATCCTATTTTAAAGAGTCAATTAAATTTTATTCCACTGTGTCATAGTTGTGATTACATAAGAATTGAGAGAAAGGGGATCTGCATGAATATTATGTTTATATATATTCTCAAATTATTTCAGATATCAGTATACTGAATGTGAAGGACACAGGTTTCAGTTTAAGTATCTGGAAGGGCTTTGATTTTGATTGTATTTATTGTCTTCTAGTACATAAGTTATTATAAAGAAAATACTGATAAGCATAATTTTTACTTGATTTCAGGTTACTTTAAAAGGAATAATTGAACTTATAAAAGCATTGATAAAATTCATATTTTAAATAATTTATGGTATATTTATTATGATGGAAGTTATCATCTTGGACCATGTACATCTATAAGTGCTGGTATGAAGTCATTTAATTCCTCCATCTGAGCCCCAGAGCTATTAGTTACCTTGCGCAAAGTCAAAAGGACTATTTGGTTCCAGAGTATTTTCTTAGCTTACTAGACTATAAACAGTTCCATAAGATGGAATGCTGTTCAGCCTTTACAAATTCCAATATAGATGTATATTTCTTGAAGTACAAATGCATTAATTACAAACATGAGATAACAAAGAAGACTGATATATAATCTAGGTAAAAATGCATTCTTCTCCATATATGTATACATATATGGGCAAATATGTCAATTACACATATAAAACATTTTATAAAATATTTTTGTTCTGCCCAGTGAGGTTAACCTTCTTTTATACAGCTAAGTAATTTTATCAATTTTAAGAATAATATAGTTATCTTGCCTCTTCCCTGAGTAAATTTCTTTTAAATAGCACATTGTTATTTCTTGGGTTATTTTTCAATTTTTTGCCTGAATTTGGATAGTTTAAACTTAATTCTGTATTTATCTTCTGTGTGAATTGTCATGTGCCTTTTTACATTATGACATCCCAACTCCACTTCTTAGTTGGGTGGCTTCAGTGAACTTCAGGGGACCAGATGTCCTAGCTGTCCCAGTTAGTCAGGACTGAGGATAAGTATTATCCACACGACTGGCATTCTAAAACTAGGATGATCATAGACAAACTAGGACAAACAATTGCCATATTAGTGGGTACCTGTAAGCAAAATTTACTTACCTGAAAAAAAAGAGACATCTGTAGTTCTATATGAATGGAGAGAAATGAAGGCATGCATTCAGAAACAAAAAGGAAAAGGGGCTCAAACGAGAATATTGAAGTAGGCCAGAGCCCCTCTTCCCAGAAGACCCTTGCCATAACTGAGCTTCTGCATAGACCCTTACATAATTGTTCCTAGACTATCAGCAAGAATTTCAACAACAGTGTTTTCAGGTGGAGGGTGTACATATAGAGTCAGACTCAGAGCCTCCAGACTGGGTCTTTGCATCTCAAAGGACCATGGTCAGGTCCTGAGGAGCAAGTGCTGGGAAGATATGGGAGAAGGACTCTACCTTTTCCAGACTGATTTTCACAGAGCGTTCTTGACCAGAATTGGGTGTCCTGGACAGTGAAAAAACTGCTTCAGTGTGAACTTTTAAAGATTGTGAGCCTCTGAGCTCCTCCCCTTACACACTGGCTATAAAGTTCTAAAATATTCTGAACTCGGGGTTCAGAGGGTGACTTGATGGAGGCAAAAAAAAAAAAAAAAAACCAAAACCCTCCTTTTGAAGTTGGCTGTAGTCAATAAAACTGCTGCCTACTGTTTCTCAGTGTCCAGCCTCCTCTGTCCTACTTCAACCTGAGAATGGATTATAGGGAGAGTGGGAAGGCCTAATATAAATGTGGAAGATGTTTGTATAAACATGTACAAAAGATACACACTTGATATATTCCTAAATATATCAAGAAATATTTAGCAGGAGAAGAGGAGAAAAAGAAATGTTGGTTTCAATCCTCACAATGACACTTACCAGCTATATGTAATCTGTGGCTATCAGGAATTTTTTCTGAGCCTTGACTTCCTTATCTATATAGTAGCTGTAGCAACATCTTCCTCATAGGGTTGCAGAAAATATTTAATGTTTATTTATCAGCTATTAATTATATAATTACAAAGTATAATATTTAAAAAATATGTGTATACACACACACACACACACACTCTCTTTATTTCAAACAACAGTACAATAAATATAGCCCTATATTGCCAAGGTCAAAGCTAAGTCCATTCATATTGAATCTTAAGTAGTTCTTCTCCCATTATTTGGACCACCGGGAAGCCCAGTGTATCAAGGAGCAAGGGAACAATGAGAAAGGCCCAGCTTTGGGTCTGCTGAAGTTTACCATTACTTCATGGTACATGATGCTCTGTGGCATGTCAGGCCAGACTATCTTCTAGAAGTTCTCAGAACTTTGCTCACCAAGATCTGACCTCTTATAAGACAACACTGGACTCAAGCTAAGGGAGTAAGAGTTGAACCTTCATGAGCACCCAAAAGGCCAACACCCATATAAGCTCCAAACCCTTTGGTTTCTTGAAGGCAAAGTGCACTTCAGCCTCTTGTGGCACCCTTAAACTCCCACCCTCGTCTCTGGTTTCTGGGAGGTTTTTCCTTGCTTGCCCTCTCCCCTTCAGAAAAGCCTTCAACACTTTCCCACTCACCTCTGAAAAATCCTAACCTTCAGGACTGGCATTCTTAATTCTGAAGAAAAAAAGGCCAGAGTTCAAGGCAAAATGTCTGATAGTCTCTCATCGTGGAATTTTACATTTCGTGATTATATTTATATATCAATATTATGCATAATTAAAATTGCATTTTGAGCTTATGGCAGTTCCTCCAAAAGTGACACACATAAATTAATTTTACTACTGCTTTTAGTACTACTATAAAGTAGGTATTTAATAAAGTTTTAGTACCTTTTTTTCTTTTTGACCCTTGTACACCAAGCATCTCTGAAACATTTCTCCTTCCTCTGAGAACTGGCTAATGAGAAGATACTTACGTAGGGAACATTTTATTTCCTTCCTAGCTATTAATGTAAACAAGTTTTTAGTCACCTTAATGGTACTGATAGCAATAATTAATGCAACCATTAAAGACGGTGCTTTATTAAAGGGACATCCATCTATTCAGATTCACCATCCATTCTAACATGTTATATAAATAATTTTCTTGTCTGAGAATCTATTCAGTGTAAAGACTTGAAGGAGAATATGAATTTACTAACACTCTGCAATTTATAGATAGTTGCAAAGTTAGAATTGTGAAGTATCAAAGGAACTGCAGAGAAAAACACAGGATCTAGAAAGTTTTAAAGCAAATCCTAACTTGTTTTGAGATTCTGAGCCTGTTCATTTAAGTTTCCTAGCACACACTTTTTTTTTCCTTTTAAATATTCTTTATTTTTTTCCTTTTAAATAGTCTTTAAGTTATTCTGAAAGAATAGTCACAAAGTATGATAGGGGGGTCACTGTTGAGTGTATGGCAAGTTCCCAATAAAATCAATGCTTACAAATTGGGAGACAGTTTCTCTAAGAGGGCAGGCATAGACCCAGAGGAAGGAGACCACTAGAGGGTTATCCACCCACTATCTCTGCTCAGGACACTGACTGACAACACCCCTGCCACATTTATCCCTAGCAACCAAAACAGCAATCTTGTCGGGGACCTGTTAATACTGTCAGAGGAAATCATAAAATTAATATTATCTCAGTAGGTATAAGCATCAGTAGATTTTAATCATTTTAAGCTAATAATTTTCTACCCTTCCAGTTCTCATCAATGAAAATAATAACTTAAAATTGACTAGGGATTTAGTTTTCATATTCCAGAAGATTGATGGCTTCTTAAAAATTGAGATAAATTGGTGATGCACAAATATTTATGAGGCCAACTTATGTGAATATCTGAGTATTAAAGTTTATATATACTACTTCTTAAAATGTAAATCTCACTATGCCAGTCCTCAAATATTTTAATGCCTTCATGTTGCTTAGAAGATAGTAGAGATCCCTCATATGGCCAACATGTAGAGCTATCTATGTTCATCACATGCATCATATGATCTGAATTAAGATTGTGACTTATTATTATTGGTAATAGGGATTAATCCTAGGAGCATTTATCTACTGAGCCATGTCCCCAGACCTTTCTCATAATTTGTTTTGAGACAGGGTCTTGCTAAGTTGCACAGGGCCTCACTAAGTTGCTGAGGCTGGCTTTGAACTCGTGATCCTCTTGCTGCAGTCTCCAGAGCCACTGGGATTATAGGCATGCACCTTCATGCCCTGCTATAACTGTCTGTGCCCTAGCTTCTCTAAAACAGATGTTGCTAAGCCTTTCTAAATTTAGGTTTTCTTATAAAATAGGAAGAAAAAAATAGTACCTATTTCACAGTATTGTGAGATTAAATGAGATCAATTAAAATGTGACAAATAGATAAACACTAGTGGGTCTCCCAAGCATTTTCAGCTTTTCCAGGAACATGATTGGATTGCCCTTTCTCAGCCCCTTCTTATTAGGTAAGGTCATGGGTTTTATTGCCCAGACCAATAAAACATGAGTGAAGACATATTGTTAACTTCATGTCAGAGGCTTTAGGACAAGGATGCACTTTGTCACATACGTTTTTTCCTGTGATGACTGGCAGTTCCCCACTTGATGGCTTCTCAGTCATCACTGTGGAGACCAGTGCAAAATAAAGCACTCAACTGATCAAAAACAACGAATCATGAGTGAGAAATGTACCAACTATGCTTGAAACTGCTGAAAATTTGGATACACATTACTAGTGTACAACCTGGCCTGTGCACTAGTGCAAAGTGGTTAAAAAGTATCTTTGGTTGTCACAGTTCCCATCACCATTGCCTCTGTGACCCTCCTCCTACTCTGCCTTAGGCCTGCCTTCTCTTCAACCTCCTTATACTTTTCAGTCTCCCTGGTTTCCTCTCCCTGCCTCAGTCATAGTGGTGTTTTATACTTAGGGTTCTGGTGTTAGATTTTTCCTTATGTTTTTAACTGCCTAAATGGAACCCAGTTCTCACCCTCTTTTGCCAACACCAACATATTGTTTAGCTTCTCTTCATGCCCCTTAAGTATTCTCTGACACTTAGGAATTACTGATCTGAAGCCTTGTGCAATAGATCATTGCTGATTTTTCCTGGAAAACCATTTCTCTCAGTCTTCCTTTTCTGTTAAAGTGGCACTTATTCCACCATTACTAAAGTTGGGATCCAAGGAGTTATTCATTCTTTCTCATTCTTTTTCATATCAAACCAGCCTAATGTCTTTAATTCTGTCTCCTGAATGCAGCTTTGTCAACTTCTCCCATGTATTCCATGTCCAGATAAGTCAGGCAGGTGTCATTTCTTTCCTAATCATGAAATAATCCCCTAATTAGTCTATACTTTTCTAACTCTTACCTTTTCTACTCTTTGTGTAAAATTCATAATAATTTTTTGTGTGTGTGGGGTGGGGATGGGGGGGTGGCTAACTAAATATGATTGTTTTTCTCCTCAGGCCCTCTTCTGTCTTTCTCATGCCCTTGAACTTACTGTTTCTTCAGAACTCTACCATGCTTTCAATCCTGTCTGTTCTTCAGGTTCACTTACCCATTTGCTTGCAGCCTCATTGGCTTCCTCTACTCTTCCCTGAATGGCTGAAAATGTTTTCTAAACTAAGAAATTCTGTGTTTGACATCCCACTACCTGCATTGCTGGCCAGCTCCCATTCTCCACACCACCACGTGTGGGTTTAAACATGTCCCCCTGAGGAAGGTCTTACTAATTTATCTTAAGAGCAAAGCATACCACCCCTGCTATCATTGCCACCTGTAGTTATCCTTCATCACACTTATTAACACACATGTATACACACAAGAGATGTGCTTATTGCTTAATTTGTTTTATCTTAGAAACAAAGCCATGCAGGTTGGGACCACTTCTATTTTATTAATTTCAAAGATCATCAAGTTTTTGCCAAACATCAATTGCTTTGAACAATAAGGGAATAATTATTAAATTCTATTTTTCAATATTACCTTTATTACCCATATCACAACATATCAGCTGTCTTACATGTATTATCATCACATCCAGTCTGAGAAGCCACCCATGCATTCCAGCACAAAGACTTTGAATTTTTATTATAGAGAATTCCAATTAAAAATTAATCTGGAGCATCTGAAATAGAAAAAAATATGTAAGCTGCCTTGAGTCATTCTGTGAAATTTAAATTCTGAAAGCCTTTGAAAAGGCACGTATACTAGAAAAGATATAGATGGTGCAATATCACTGTCAAATGTGTTATGATTTTGGAAAATGCAAGTTATTGTTGAGTCCCCCTAGGGTCATAAATTATTAACCACACGATTTTTAGAATTGGAAGGGACCCTTAAGATGATTTGAGATAAAGCATGAGAAGACTTCACTGTAAAATGCTAAGGGAATCATTTTCTTTTCCTTACGTGTAACTGTCTGCATATGTCCCAGTTCAACAAGCCATCTTGCCTATTCTTCCAACAGCTTTTCCTTCATCAGCTCTTACCACCCTGAAGCCATCTTCCACACTGAAAACAGAATCATGTTTTTAACGAAACCCTGAGCAGAAACTTCTTTCCCTTAAAACCCTCCAATGATGCTTCATTTCACTTAATATCCATCCTTCATATCATCTCTAAACCCCTACATTACATTGTTTGTCCATTCAGCCTGTACCTTTCTCCCACTTTGAGGCTTCATGCGTCTACTTTGATTGTCTCTACCTGGTCTCTGACTGTGTGACTCATTTTCATTATTTGGTCCTAGGTCGGTGTCTCCTCAGAACTGGCTTTTCCAATTACCCAGTCTAAAATAGCTCTCCTGACTTCCATGACAAACCACATACTCCGTGTTTCCTTAGGTTTTTCAATCACAAAACAAAATGGCAATAGCTGATTGCTGATTCATTGTCTCCTCTACAGATACATAGCCCATGACAACAAGGACCTTGTCTGTTTTATTTGCTATTGTGTATCCAGCTCTTAAAACGTGATCTCACAAAACTCAATATATGACTATGGAAGAAAGAAAAGAGAGGAAGCA
Source organism: Callospermophilus lateralis (assembly GCF_048772815.1). Classification (NCBI taxonomy): domain Eukaryota; kingdom Metazoa; phylum Chordata; class Mammalia; order Rodentia; family Sciuridae; genus Callospermophilus; species Callospermophilus lateralis. The sequence continues at coordinate 53,512,294 of NC_135319.1, read as the reverse complement.
AACATAAGAACATGTTTACATATGGGGGCATATATATCTATACAGAGAATTACTTAATACCTTCAGTCAATCTAGCTACTCTGTACAGGAAAAAACTTGATCCTCTCAGGTTTGAGGACATGTCCATGAGCTATCAAGGTGAAGCCACTGCTCTATCACCACACTAAAAGCATCATGGTTGTTGAGCAGCACATATTGTTTCCATCATGTCCTACGGGCTCTGATACTGGATGGCTGGCTGCTTTACTCCCTGTGTTCTCTGTAATCAGACTTCACCCAGTCAAAGGGCAGGAATACACATGGCAGCTTCATTTTGGAGAACAGCACTAATTAATGTCTTTTAATTAATGATAAGTAGAATTCTAGGAACCGGCTCAGTATCCCATGTGATTTCTTTTTCCAGAAAATTCGAACCTCCTCAAATCCATCCTGGGCTCCTAGGATGTTGAAATTATATAGTTCTGCAGCTTGCCCAAGGCCAAGAGTTTTCATGGATGGTTTGATTCTGGGAATTATCTGTCAAGTATTAAATAACGGACAGAGGATGCATCAGCTTTCTGAGTTGGAAAGTGACAGCAAAGTTGCCACTTGCCCCTGGGTGTAAAGGAAATGAGAGGGAAATTGTTACAGCAACATGGTGCTACTGAGCAAATATGTCTAATCTCTGGAAAATAGGAGGCCTCAAGGGAGGATATAATAACATCATCCTGCTTCTTGTAGCCTCCTCCACAACAAATAACTGCAATGCAGAGAAGCAGAACAGAAGCTTCAGTTAATCAAACCAAAGAGGCATGCCCAAGACTAAACGGCAAATCCCCTCAAAGGAACACCATAAAACATCACACTAATTAGGATTGTGAGGATAGGAAACAGTCATTACTTCCCCAGGAATATTGAAATGAGTTCCCCAAGTTGGACTGTTGAAAATTATATATGACACATTTTCTGAATATAAAAAGTAAAAAAAAAGCCCATTATAAAAAGTAGAACATATCAAAATTATATAAAATCCTCAACATCTTACTAGGGAGAAATAACCATTGTTAATAGTTTGATGCTTCATTCCAATGTTTTACATGAAGAACTTTTTTCTAAAGCAATCAATTTATTTTAAAGAATAATATTTAATAGTTTGATGCTAGTGCACACTACTCTTTGTTCATAATTTGTTTATCTTTGCTGCACTTTTAGTCATCTTTCCATTGTTACTATTTTGTCTTTCTCATTCACAGAGAAAAGATGGGAAAAACATGATATATAAATTTATTTTTACATTATGAAATTATCAGTGTCATTGTGTATCTTTAATTCAATATAAACTAGGATTAATATCCAAAACTGTTTCTACCTTATAATGAGAAAACTTTCTATGAAACCCTGTAAAGTATCATGATTTAACCACTTTGACTTATGAAAGATAATACTCACATTCACACTGTGCAGATAATTGTCCTGCTCAAGTCATTTGGCCATAATTCCTCTAGTACATGATCCTCATTGAGGCTTCAGATTTTGTCATTTTGTTCTTTGCTACATCCCCAGATTCTAGAATGACACACAGCGCATACTATACAAGAATTTATAATTGTCAAAATAACTAATTACTTAATATTTGGGTGTTCATTGTTTCATCTGATGAAACTTTTTGTTTGGGATAGTCTATTTTCTCATTAATGTTGTAAACATTACTCCAATTTCATCATTGACCTTAGGTTTTTTTTAAAATATTAATTTTGACAATTATTCCTGTCAGTTTGGTTCATTTTGGAGTTTTCCCTTGCTTTGCTTCCATCCTAGAATGTTCTTGCCTTATTTATATTTCTTCTAGGTTTTCTTTGCTTTGTGTGTGGCTTTATTTAACTCTTCTACCCTTTTCCATAACAATTCAATACACCGATATCATAATATACATTATGAGATAGAGACCAAGGTGGCCAATACACTAGTAACATTTTTTGAGGGAGGCAGGTATTGGGGATTGAACTCCGGGGCACTCAACCACTGAGCCACATCTCCAGCTCTATTTTGTATTTTAGAGACAGGATCTCACAGAGCTGCTTAAAGAGGCTGGCTTTGAATTTTCAATCCTCCTGTCTCAGCCTCTTGAGCTGCTGGGATTACAGGTGTGTGCCAAGAAAATTAATTTTATTTAAAAATGCTTTTAATTTCTGATTTTTTAAATTTATAAGTGTATTTCTGAGCTGTTTTATGTCTTTTTATATCTGACCCAATTCCCTATAATAAAAGAAGCATATCTTGGGTTATATCATAATTTGTTCCTCATTCTTTTCATATGGCTTTATTTTTCCAAAATGGTCCTGACTCTTCTCTTGTATTTTGCAAAACTATTCCTAGTATGTCTTTTATTCAATGGCATAATATTTATGAATGAAACTGGGGATGTGACAAGTTTAAAATGTGGATTTTCCATTAGGAGAAATATTATTTAAATTTTCAATGATGGTCTTCCATCCTTTGAATGAAGCAGTTGAAAAAGGACATGAGCTTTCTTTGCTAAAGCATTTTTGGAAGTTGGAGAACCCATACCTGACAGAGCCAACACCTCTTCAGCCTCTGTCTCCTCTGGCATCCTCCCTAGCCCTGGATCACCACCCAGCCTCTCTCTCTCCTCCAAGTCATCCTTCTTGCCTCAGATGCCGTAGGAGAAGGGGCTTACACATCCTGACTGTAAGACGAGCACATAACAGCTCTACCCAACTATGTCTCTTCAATCTATGTGTTTCAGGCATGTACCTATGGGAGTTTTTGATCTTTTACTGTTCCCAGGTTTGAACTTCATAAGGATAGATGCCATGGGATCTATGAAAGGTTCTCTGAATTCCCCCTGTCACATGTGTCTCAATGTGACAAGACATCATCCCTTCTTCATTTGAGAAATGGAACACAGAATTCTGGCAATTCTCTTAAAAGGAACTACAAAGTTCACATTTTTAGAGGTAGGATGTAACTGCTAATGCTTGAAGAAATGGCTTTAACAATTTTCAGCATGTCCCTTTAGGTGATTTAAGGCTGGTCATAGAAAGTGAAGGCACAAAACAGTTTTCTCAATCTTTTGGCCTTTGTCAAAATTTGGAGAAAGTCTGATGCATTCAAGTCCACGTACATGTATGGATATAGTAATCATCTCTTTCACCATCATTACATACTGTATAGTGTATCTATTAATTTCATAATATTATGCATCAAACATGTACTATGATACACATACCATATTGGCATACATTGGTATATGTGTAGTTGTATTTTTAATGTACAAACATGTTTTATGTACAAAACTATTTAGACTGGAAAGTCACTTATAATAAGTAATTCTTGGAAAAGAAGTGTTTTGTTCTATTCTTATGAATAGTTCTGTAAGTCAAATTTTCTATTTTAAAGCCATTTAGCTTCATTTTGTTTTTCCTGAAGTCATATTCCATTCAATTTGTATAGTAATAAGCAAAAAAATTATTGAGAAAGTATTTCCATATTTGTGATTTACATGCTACTTGTTTTTATTCCTCACTTTTATTTCCTAAATTTGCATTTTTATGTTATCTTTTCAGAGAGCTATTAATTCCACTATTTTTCTTATTCCAAATATCTGTTTTTTTAACATCCTTTATTTGTAAAGTGGGCTATACTACTTTCTCACTTTTTCACTTGAGTTCTTAACACTTCTTTATATTCTTAATGTTTTATTGATTTAAGACTGAAGATATTTCCAATTACAGCTATGGGTGTTTTAAATACTTTGTCTTTTTGTTTTTCAAATTTCCTTTAACTGGATCTTTAATTTCCCATTTTACACTTGTTATTTATAAAAGAATTATTTTGTTTTTAAATATTAAACACTTTTCTATTTTAAAATTTTGAAATATATCTTAGGGTATACATAATTGCTGCTTTTTAAAAAATTAAATATCAGAATGCATTACAAGTCTTATTACACATATAAAGCATAATTTTTCATATCTTTGTATATAGAGTATGTTCATACCAATTCATGCCTTTATACATGCACTTTTTTTGCATTACAATTCTTATTACACATATATACCACAAATTTTTATATCTATATATGAAGTATGTTGACACCCAATTTGGGTCTTCATACATGTACTTTGGATAATGATGTCCATCACATTCCACTGCCCTTGCTAATCCCCTGCCCTTCCCTTTTCCTCCCACCCCTCTTCCCTATCTAGAATTCATCTAATCCTCCCATGCTCCCCCTACCTACCCCACTATGAGTCAGCCTCCTTTTATCAGAGAAAACATTCAGCATTTGTTTTTCTGGGATTGGCTGACTTCACTTAGCATTACCTTCTCCAACACCATCCATTTAGCTGCAAATGCCATGATTTTATTCTCTTTTAATGCTGAGTAAAATTCCATTGTGTATACATGCCACATTTCTTTTATCCATTCTTCCACTTAAGGGCATCTAGGTTGGCTCCACAGTTTAGCCATTGTGAATTGTGCTGCTATAAACATTGATGTGGCTGTGTCCCTGTAGTATGCTGTTTTTAAGTCCTTTGGATATAGTCTGAGGAGAGGGATAGCTGGGTCAAGTGCTGGTTCCATTCCCAGATTTCCAAGGAATCTCCACACTACTTTCCATATTGGCTTCCAATTTGCAGTCCCACCAGCAATGTATGAGGGTACCTTTTTCCCACATCGTCTCCAACACTCATAATAGTTGCCATTCTGACTGGAGTGAGATGTAATCTTACAGTAGTTTTAATTTGCATTTCTCTGATTGCCTGAGATGGTGAACATTTTTTCATATATTTGTTGATTGATTGTATATTCTCTTCTGAGAAGTGTCTGTTCAGGTCCTCGGCCCATTTGTTGTTTGGGTTGTTTTTTTGGTGCCTAGCTTTGTGAGTTCTTTACACTAGATCATATTTTTACATTGACAGTTTTTTTTTATGTAATTGTATAGGTTTTCAATTTTTGTATCATCTTTTAAACTTTTTTCCTTGACTTACTTCCTTACTGTATTGTGGTCTTTTACTGACTGTTAGCCTTTGGCATTAGCCTTTTATTTCAGTTTTGAGTGTAAATGTTCTTATTTTGATGTCATAGCAGATAATTTGTAAGGTGACACACTAAAGCAAGTATTGTGAAAGAAGTTGTGACCTCTGTTTATGCACACACGTGGGTTCATGGTGTTCCTATTGAGATATTTTACAATCTCTCTGCCTTGGGTATGTAGAATTTTCTCTAGGGTTTATGTCTAACAAGAGTGGGTAGGAAAGGCCAAATAAATCTTCTTTATTCTATTGACCACATACTTGCACAATCTTCCAATTGTAGACTTGATGACTGATACATACTTTAAGCACATTTGGGGAACTTGATGCTTTGAAGTGAACAGAAAGTATAGTCACACATGCATCAATATTTGGCATGTGGTGACATATGACCTGAGGACTGTTTATACCTTCTTCCCCTGACAGAAGTAATGGGTATAGCCAAGGACGTGGGTGTGGGTTTACTGAACTAGGGTCAGGATGATTCTTACTTAGTCTGAAAGAGTCTACTCTGATGGACATATATTCTCAGAAATTTCCCTTGAAAGAAAATGAAAGAGAAAACAAAGAATAAGAATGCAAGAACTCTATAGAGTGAAATCTAACCTTAAAAATTTTTTCTCTATGTAGTCTTCATCAAGTTCTTAAATTTCTGTGCCTTCATTTCCTAATCTTCAAAATATTCGTATCAACGAATATCTACCTCATAAGATTATTATGAAAATTACATGTTAATGCAGGTAAAACATCTATGCCAAGCTAATGCTCAGTTCTTTATGATGATTTCCTTTTATGCCAATGTCATGTCTCCTAGGTTTCAGGTTGATAGATTTTTTAAAATACTTTTCTTTCTTCCTTCTCTTTTTTTTCAGTTATTTGGGTATGAACTGAGGTATGAATTCAGTTGGGTATGCAGAGGTTGCTTTAAGGTTTTTATTTTTTCTCAACCATCCATGTTAACAAAATATGATAGATTTTGATCAACAAAATCATAAAAAAGGTTACTGTGAAAATCAAAATATACTGTAGGAGAACTTAATATCTCTGTTCATTTATACTTAGAAATGTGCTAATGCCAAGAAATATTAATGCATAACAATATACAAAATATTAAATATTGCCATATCAAGATAATAGACATTAAATAAACAATTGAATGATATGTTTAAAAGCCCTTTGAAAATAGAAATTTTCATCCATGTAATGGCTTAGATAACCATTGAATGTGAGTAAAGATGATTTACTAATAAAGGAAATGAGTGTAGGACATATTTAAAGTTAATAAAGCAGGACAAAATATTTTAAATACCAGATGACTTCAATTTTGTAAATAATATATAATATTTAATAATATTGGAAGGAAATGTAGATAAATATTAGCAGTGGTTATATCCTTGTGATGATTTTTATTTTTCTTCTTTAATATCTTATATGTAAGCATGTAATATTTTTCTAATTGGAAAAAAAAATTAAGCTTCAATATAATTATATTCTAACCACAATGTTCCTATGCAAAGTAAATAAAAACCATCAAAAAGCTCAAAAGATGTTGGAATGAATATATGAGCACTGCCAAAAACAATTGAGCAAACATCTCCCATGAATTTACCAAATGGTCAGACTCCTGACCCAGCCATACCATTTTTTTGCAATGTGTAACCAGGAACTTGTATAAAGGAATTAGTCTAATTCATGGAGATTTTCAGATTTCTTCACAAACCTTATGAGATTATAGACCTTTGACCCTACCAAAAAATGCATGTACTAGCCAAGACAAAATCATTACTTACAATTGCAAGTATATAGATCCTGTGAAACACATTTGTGGATGTGTAGTTTCTGTCCAAAGGAAAAAGTAATACATATTATAGTGTGAATCATGGGTTACTTATAGTATAAATAAATTGAAGCAATTTGAATGTCAAATAATATAATGTCTAATTAAGTGAAAATATAAGAACAAACTGGGATTTATGTACTCTTTATAAAGACAATGTATTGCTGTGGGATAGTATGTGTTAAAAATCATAACACAAAATAGAATGAAAATAATGTAAAATAATCACATAGATGAGAGAAAACATATTACCCTTGACCTTCTGAGTTTGGCTTATTTTGATTAACATAATGGTGTAAAGTTTCCTCTATTTTCCTGCAACTGACATAATTTCATTTTTCTTTATGGCCAAATGAAACTCCATAGAATATGTACACTACATTTTCTTTATCTATTCATCTGTTGATGGATACCTAGGTTGGTTCCATAAACATAAAATATAAAAGTGGGAGGTGGTCACATGAAAAGCAAAGGAAAATCAGTAGAATAGAGAGATGACAAACTGGAGTAGGAGTTGACAGGTCTTGCTGGGGAGGATGTTGGCCAAATTTGTTATATTGTAGGCATGTAAAATATAATGCACCAATAAAAAATGTGGAGAAAAAAATACATTTGTGGAAAACAGAAGAAAATATACAAAGACACAATTTCTTATGGTTTTAGCATAATTGAATAAATGGATGATAAATTTTCACACTTCAAAACCATTAATTTTGAAATTAGATTTAAAGAATGATTTTTCTGCTTTTTTTCTACCTGAATTTCTTTTTTTCATTGTTATTTGTTTTGTACTGGGCATTAAACCCAGGGGTGCTCTACCACTGAGTTACATCCATAGCTCTTTTTATTTTAGACAAGGTCTTTCTAAGTTGCCCAGGCTGGCCTCAAACTTGGAAATCTCTGACTTTAGCCTCTCAAATATCTGGGATTATAAGTGTACACCACTGTACCTGGCTCTCTGTATCTTCGTTTCCAGAGGAGACAGGAGTCACAATAAATCTGGAATTTATTGAATAAGCTCATATACCCCTTTTTGAACAAATCCTTTTTTGGATTTGGATCTGAGAAAAATGGCAAGTTCTTTTGTCTGTGTGTCAAACATTTGAAGAATATGATTGCATCTGTTTCCATAATTGACTCAAAAGTTTCCTCTGTGTTTAGGTTAATGTAAAATATTTAATGAAAATTGTCAATGAGAAAACCAGAGATTAAAAGATAATTCTTCTCACAAGTTTTTTCCAAACTAAATACAGATTTTCATAAACTTGCATCAAGTTGGAGAAGATGGCAAAAGCAGACACTAATGTGTGGGTTCAACAGGCAAAATTAATACCCAGAAGAAATGATATGTTGAAAGAACCACCTAATTTACAGAGAAGAGATATGAAAAGAATTATGCAAACTATTTGCCTGATATTTTCTTATATTGGTAGCCTTAGCTTTTATTTGATTTTTTAAATAAGTTAATAATATTTTACTTGAAGACTTAACAAGTATTATTTTTAAAAATTTATTATTTAAAGAACTATAATTTGGCTTTGTTCTCTTACATAATTGGATGATTTTTGCTCTTACAAAATGAAAATTACTGTGGTTAGAAACAATTTCAAGAAGGTTGAAAAGTCTGTTAACAACATAAGGAAAATTAGCAGGCCCTAGGCGATGTCTGTTTATAAGATGATATTTGCTACAGTCATGAACTTATTATCATTTACATTTGAAAGGTTCCTTGATCCCTCCACCAACACAATTAAAATGAGCAAAACTATCCCCCCAAAAAAAATCACATCGGTCTCTCATTCAAGCTGAAAATTCCATTTAATAAAAGGGAATAAGAGTTATGTGCAATAAGAATACAACCTAAAAGAATCTGAATGTCCAACTCCAACAAAAGCTACTGAGGAGATGCAATAGGGAAATGGTAGTCCAGGTTTGGCTTCATAGATGGAAACTTACCTGATGAAGTCAAGATGCAAATAAATTAAGTGCACATCTCTTCAAACATTGCAGGTATAATGGAAGCAAATCATACATGTAAATATAGTTCCCATAGCCTTCATTGCCTACAGAGTGGTGTCCACTATTTTGAAATGTATTTTTGGAAGAAGATAAAGGAGATGCACATACATTGCTGGAAACGATTTTTTTTTTTTTATCAAAGCACAGATTATTTAGGATATAATGGGACATGCATGTAGTTTATTTCCCATAGCCTTCATATCCCTACAGAGTAGTGGCTGCCATTTTGAAATTGCTTTAGAAGATGATCCAGTACATTTCTTGAAACAAAATTTTCATCAGAGGCAAAAGCTTTTTCTCAGTAAATTTGTTAAAAATGATTATCTGAAAATTTTCTGCTGATCATTTTGTATATTCTTTGTGTTACATTCTTGATTTAGAATATAATTAAAAGTATATTAGAATTAGATAATTCATTTGTAGGCAATGTGTACAATTGCATATTAGAAAAATAAATGATTTGAGGGATATCCTTCTAGGTAATCTATGCACAGTGGCCACTGACCAATGGGTGTAATGATTTTTAAGGTGAGGTTTTATGTTCTCCCACTTGTTTTCATTTTGAAAACAATTATTTATTCTCCAGACATTGATTAAAAATAGAACTCAAAATCAGGCTGTGAAAGATAAGCCTTAACCACTGTACTTTCTTGATATATGCATTTCCTATGAAATACACCTGAATCCAAGGCCTCCTGTGTCATTACGGTTACCATACATTGGGTGCTATGTACTATGTGTAATTTTTAAGCCCTTATTTCCAAAAACATGGCATCAACATAGAAAGTAGCATGCTGTATTAGTGGTTCATCAGAACCTCTAAGTACATTAAAAACAAGTATAAAGAGTATGCCCCCTTAATTTGCTTTTTCACATTACTAGATAGAATCCTTATAATTTAGAAACACACACAATAGAAATTTACTGCCTTTGATTCAAGTATTTTAACATTTCACATTATTTTATTGAAGACTAAGAAAAAATTCAGACTTTGGGATCTTGACCAAGACAAATTATATATGGAAGAATCAGTGCTTGTCAGGATGATATTGAAAGAGCATATTGATCTGTCAAAAACAACAGTTACAATCAAAATTATATTAAAAAGTAAACCCTGCATTTTTTGGTCTGTTTTGCCCCCCCAAATTAGGATTACTTTCAATCATAAATGGGAAAGTGTCCCCAGACAAATTATTCATTAATATTTGGAAAGTGTTTTTAAAAAGTTTACGATGCAAATACTTCAGAATATCAGTAATAAATGTTTTATTTGTTCATGAGAATCTATGTACTGCTTCTATGAACAGAGAACATCTTCAAGGTCTCATGCCTTCTTTGGAGAGCCTCTTGCTCTGTCTTTAATAAACATTGTTTCTTGAAAGAAAAAAAAAAGGCTGAGGCAATTGACCTTATATCCTCAAGCTTTGGAATTGGATATTTTTCTTAGCCATACCTTCTTTATTACCCATCTGAGGTACATTTACCTTAACAATAACCACAAAACAATCCCATATATTTCTCCATGGAATTTCAGTGTACCAAGAAAACTTTCAGTTTTTGCTATAGATTGATATACAGTATCCAGCTATTTCTGAGGCTCAGTGAGATAGACTTATAGCCATTAATCTTTTAAAGGGTTGTGTTGAAATGATTGGCAAGTTGACGAGTAAAGTCTGGGATAGAAAGACTGGATAACAGGGTATTCAATTTGGAAGGGAAATCAAAGATGAACTAGATCATCCACCTTATTTGACAGAGAAGGTCATGAAGTTTCTCTTATGTATAGATAAGTTAGAAGCTTTCACAAAGACAACTTTCAATATAAAGATTTTCTAATTCATTTTCAACAATAAGAGGTTGTTTCTTATCACACAGTTCTTTCATAGGCAACAATACACGTGCAATCAATACAGGTATTCATGACAAACATCAAAGTACTAGAAGCTGCTCTCTATTTCATCAAGATGGTATCTGAGCACCCTGCTGTTTTTGCTGGGCACCTAAGATTGACACTTGGTACTCCCTCCTTGCCTCCACACATGCTCTGTCCTTACTAGAGTTCAGTGGGCACCAGAAGTCAAAGACGGATGTTTAGGCATCGTGAGGAGAAGTTATGGTTAATTTTGTTTAAACAAAAAATACATGAGACCATTAAACACTGTAGAGAGAGCAATCATTTACACCTGTCATTTAATTTTCATTTCTGAGAGAATCTAGCAGAGATTTTTATTCTAAAGTCTTGTGAATTTTCCAACCCAGGGGTATTTTTGCTTGTATAAGAAAGAGAAGGAAATGAAAAATGCCCGTGTGATCAAAATATTGCCAAGTTGTCTGATTGCTAAATGCTTTGATTTCATTGGCATTCTGTGAGGCAATTGGTTTGCCAAATTAAGCAAGAGATAAAGCTACCAAAGTAATTAAGCACTCTAATATACAGATATGTGTTGTGTGTGTGGTCACAGTAGGAAACACATTATTAAGAGAATCATGTAGATCTTAAGGAAAGAATTTCTTCCTTTACCCTCAGTATTTCTTTAAAAGGGAAAGAAAGAAATGGAAGAGATAAAGCTTGTTTAAAGGCTTCATTTTCCAGGGCATATTGAGATGCATTTAAAATTGAGAACAGCCCAGAAACCTTGTGCTGATCTTGCCTGAATTTCTGGAGATGAGAGTACAAACACAGTGTAGACGTGCTATTCATTGAAAACACTGTACTGAATTTATACAATTGAATAATAATAAAAAAGTATTCTTTATATATAAAATGTTTCCCAGATACCAAAAGATCAAATAAAAATCCCACCCCTCCTGCTGTGTTCCTAGGTATACTACATTCTCGTTGAGAAATATTTCATAGCACTTATCTCAGGTTTACAGGGCTGGAATCAAAGGGATCACTACCCCCATCACGCACACATACACTTAGGGAGTAATGGTTTCCTTATAGCACCATATGGCAGGATAGCTGTTGAATGATGGCTGCATACATCAAACACATCCTGGTGGAGACCTGGTTACTGGAAGCCTTACCCATGCTTGCCAGTGCCTGTCAAGTTGTAGCTGCCATTCATTCCAGAAGCCAATGGGCATTTTGAAGACTTGCCCTTCCATTCTCTTTTTGGTAGGTCTGATGTGTTGTCATGATCAAAACAGATTAATTTTGAATTTCTATATAGGCAGCACTCTTCAGAAATCCTTGCTATTGCTACTTAACCTAATGTATATCATTGGAGATGTGGTAAATTGACAAGCATTTAGTCTTTAACCTATAGCAAGGTAGATATTGGACCAGAGTGTGAAATATGGAATATTTAGTGTTCATAGATAATTGGGCAGAAAAATTTATAATTCTCCAACATCATTTCTAGTATTTCTTATTAGCTCAAAATTGGTCATATTTTGAACAACAGCATTCTACAATAGTCACTGGCAATTTAGAGTAATAGAAGCTTTATAAAAAAAAAACATCAGAAAATGGTTCAAAGTAAAAAATGGTGACAATCACCAGTTATGAATATACAGCCTATTTAATTACAAATTTCCAAATATCTATTCACATAATAAAGGCAAGGAAAATGAAGCAAAAATCAAGTCTCTTGTAGAAATAAGCACTTCTCTGTAGGCACATGAGCTTGAAGGGACGAAGTACTCATAGCTCCAAGTATATGCCATGTTAGATTGACTTTCAAAGTCTGATGTTATCACTACTTGTCAACTGATGCTCAAAGATGTGCATATCTAGACGTGGACACTTTGCACAGGAGCTTCATATTCCCAAAGGAAACAAATAAGAACCAGAAGTAATCATTAATATCTGTGGTTTTATGGAAGATTTTGTCTAGACTATTCTAGGCAGTTACTATACTTCTAAACTTTACATCATACTGCCAGTGGACTATCTGATATTCATGCTCTTAGAATGCACAAGGAAGTGGGTTATGTTATAATCAGAGTATATGGTTCTACTTCATTTTGTAAAATAAGATATTAGAACTAGACTTGAGTCTTACTGACAATATTAATTTTTTCCCAGTGTAAATAATAACTTCATTGAGTCATAGAGTACATACCTACCCTACTGATTAGGTGAATTCTGAATTGATCCTTTGGATAAGCAACAGAGAATATTTTAGAAGAATAAAACAATAACCAAGAAAAAGGTTAATGTCTTCAGACTTGTGAGGCCTTTCAGTCCATTTGATAACTGTGTTAAATTTCAACATAATATCATATTGGATATTCTATATACCTATTAAGATCTCTTCCTAAAATTTTCCCAAAGTATTTTTAAATGACAACGTCAGTGATCTAGACTTTAAAAATTTTTGATTTTTAAAAATTCTGATATTACCTCTATTTTCAAAACAACAAAACTTTAATGGGACAACTAACAAAAGACACATGACCTTTAGTTAAAGTGTGTTTCTACCAAAATGTTTTCAACATTTGAGACCTTGACTTTCTGCTAAGCAGTTTTGATTGGAAAAAAAAAAAAAAATGTTCTTTTGCCTAGATGGCTTTATGTCTGTTATTAACGAATGTTCGCAAAGAGCAATTTGCAATGTATTTTCAACAGAAACAATTTAACCTGAAACACGAATTGTATATTTTCACTAATCAATTCACAGGTAGTTACATCTGCCTTTCCATGGAATGTGATTTATCCACAAAGAAATTTTAACCCAAGTTTTCCCAAACTGCAGTAAAAGAAATCTTTTATATACTTTCAAATACTGTGCCTTTTTATTTAAAACAGTGTAAACATAACAACTCAACACCACCAATAATTGGAAAAAGACTGGGTATGTGAACACTAATTTCTTTGAATGCCCCATGAAAGTAAGGGAAAATAAAACAGACAAATCTTCAGGAGAGGTTTCAGTTCACCTTAGCAGTGGTAAAAATATTGCTTTATTCCAAATAAACATACAACACAATTTCCTGTTCTTTTGGGGGCTTTTTGTGAACTGAATAGTCTGGGCTTTGTAATTTCAGCGATTTATTCTTTCCATATTAACCACTGAAGCTAATGACTTGGTCCACACATAGTAGACTTGCTATGAAATCAATAGCAATGAGGATGAAGAGAACAAAAATGGTAGCTGTCAATTGGATAACTGGCTTGTGTAAATAATTGCGGTATGATTCAAAATAAACACACATCCTCCATTAATCACTTTGTGATACTGATATTCTCAATAAGCCAATAGTTGCTCCTTTCAAAAGTATTCACATCAGAAAATGGTCTAGACATTGTTGAGAGTTTATAGGACCCCACCATGCAAGTGATCTTGATTTAAGAACTCACTAACTGAACTTTATATTTAATGAATAACTTTCAAGTGAACAGATCTAAGAGGGAAATTTTTTCTGAATATTAGATTCCCTGATGTTTCAGAACAAATTTTTAGCAAGCTTAATACACACACACGCACACACATACGCACGATGAACATGTGCACACAGCATATGTGCTGGAGGGAGCAAGCCCACACCTCACACGCTCGCTCGCACACGTGCACACAGGCGCGCACACACACACAGAAATGCTCTTGCAGAGCTTCTAAACAATCTCCAAGAAAAACATTTCTATTAGCATGATTTCAGTGACAAGACATTGTGACTTTTTCTTTTTTTGTCTCTAATAATTTCATACCTCCCTCTGAGTGTTTTCAAATTTCAGGGGAGGATGGCACATGAGAGTAGCTAAGATTGCCCCAATTACTCCCTCCATCACCTGTCTTCCTTTCCATTTTCAGTCTTTGTGCCATTCTTCAGCAAATCAAATTCAAAACACTATGTGGCTTGATGTGACATAACCTGTGATGAGGGTGATCGGTGAATGGAAATTTAGGGGTTGGAACTGGCAAGCCAAATGGCAAGGGCCACCTGCTCATGGGCACATCCACCCTCAGGATATAGCTTGTCTCTTTGAAACCAGGTTAACTACCAGTGTTTTTTTTTCTTGAGGACACTGGCACTGTGGACTGAGGGTCTGAATTGCCCACATTTTCTAAAAGCCAAAGAGAACATTGTTAGGACTAACTGAAATTGGATTCAGAATTCTACCCAAAAGCTTTAGTGGTAAGCTTTATCCCTCCTGAAACATTTCTTTCCCTTTAAAAAAATATTTTGTTAAAAAACACTATGATATGAGGGCGATAGACTATTTGGTTTCTTCTAAGTAGATGCTCTTAAATTAATGCATATAAATAATTTGTATTTAATTTCCTCTCTTTCCTGTTGAGCAAAGCATAGAATGCACAGATTCCTACATCTCGAGTCACTTGGTCAATGTGGAGTCTCTTTGTGTTTCATTTCTTAAGACAAATTGTGCCTCGCGTTCTGATTTGGCCGTGGGACTCAGGGGGAGAAAGGCTGTGTTTTCGCTCGCACTATCCTCAGTCTCTACGCTGGCCAGTTCGTAGTCTTCTGACCGTCTGGCATCAGTCAGAATTCGGATTTGTTCCTGGACAGTCTCTAGCAATATTTTCACTTCTTGTTGTTCTGCTAAAAGACAATCGCTGACTGGAATACTCACGTTGACGATGTCAGCAGAATAAGAGTTTTTGCACCATTTGATGCTTTTGACTTCAGAAATCCCTGGCATTTGCATGCAGGTTTCTTCTAGACCCACTGAAGGGATGATGGGCACAGAACTGGCCCTTGTGGATGAATATCCCACCAGGTCCTTTTGATCCAAGCTATTAAAATAGGGGTTTGTTTCTCTTGAAGGCAGTTGCATATTTATTGATGCATTTTGTTGGGTTTTTAAACCATTGGATGAATACCTGAGAAAGAAACAAAGTATCACACATCCTGCTTTCTGCTATCTTTAGAGCAATAGTCAATCCACAAAGAACTTTTCACATGCACCACCTCACTGAACTCTCACAGCAACCCCAGAGACGGATAATATGCTCCCAGTTAAACAGAGAAGTAAACTGAAGCTCAGGTCGCTGAAGTGACTTGCCCAAGGTCACACAGAAAATAAGTGACAGACTGAGACTCAAACCCAGATCTTCTTACTTTAAGTCCAGGGGTCTTTCAACACACCACAGCTGTATAGGCAGGTGGGGTATAGTCTTCCTGACCTCTATCCTAGAATACAAAGTAAATGGGGATTGAGCAGGTAAGTGTGGCCTTTCCATAGTGACAAACAGGAAACCCATAATGGCATTACCCTACTCCATCAACTCGACCACCCTCTCAGCCCTGGCTTAGTCCGGTAGACGTGTTGTGGCCACCCTAGTTGGAGGCAAGTAGGAAGCCCCACATCAAGCATAGGTATTGTGGCCCTGAGTTTTACTGCTTTACCACTGATTTTTAGGATATATGAATCCAGTTAACGGCATACTACCTTTAAGAACTACCTCGCTAGCCCCTTGCTGAGTCTGAAGTTGGGAAGAGGAGCATACAATTTTTCTGCCTGCCAAGGGATCAATATGAGGTGACTTCACAGGGGCTCCTACCAGTTGAGCAGCTTTCTTTGTGTAGTTTCTAGAATTGGGTAATTCAATGGTGTGTGGAGACAACTTGTCAAGAATGCCAGCATGCCATTCCAAGTAATTTGAATATGCCAGAATGTGACTAGGTTCACGGCTGGTGATTTCTTTTCCTCCTCTGAGCTCCCCAATGGCAGAAAGTAGGATAGGTATATCATAGATTTATTTAAAAAAAATATATATGGTTTGGGAACTTGAACAGATTTTATTCTGTTTCTTAGGGGTTTGTCTTGAACATTAGACATGTTTAGTTATATTTTAGTGTTACTCTCCTTATTATACATTTCATTTCCCTGTCTTATATTGTTGTGTAAATAAAATCATGTTTATACAAGTAAAGAATAATTGCAAGAGAGCATGTTGCATCTAAATAGATGTCCTTCTTGCAAGGTCACAATGGGAGCAATTTCAAGGTATGCCTTTCCAGCAAATTCTAAGCAAAAGTACAGAACAGTCTTTGTAGTCCCAACTCATCTTACTGTGCATCGAATGGAGTTGGCAATCACTAAGTCTTGATCTAACACAAGAATACAGGAACAAATCTTCAAGTAAATACTCCCTTCATATCCCAGCTTATATCCATTTTCAAATATAATAACAATAGCTAACACTTGCATGAGGTCACTTTCCTCATTAATTGAAAAGGTTGTTTGATTTTATTATTCTTATTCCGTAATTGATAAGCAAACTATCCTAAAAGATACTCAAATGAAATGTCCCCAATTCTATCATTAGTAAGATTTAGTAAGAGACACTAGAAAGAATTAGTCTTATTCTGATTGTTACTATCAAAGCTAGAAACTGTTGCCAAATGGACATCCTGAGGTAACTCAGAATACCTTTATTTATTTATTTATTTGGATTATAGAATCTTTACTCAAGCAAACTGCATAGCTATGTATAAGGAACTTCTCTGGAAGATCTTACTACTTTCTCTTCAGTGTTATATAACTAAAAATCAGTCTGAAGGTTCTGCTCCATGAATTTCAAGAGTAAGGGGACAAATCTCAGGCTCTTGTAGTTTGTCCTTGGAACCAACCTATTACATATGACTATATAGATAATCTGCCTATCAGACTCACTAATGAAACAGAGCCAAGAAGTATAACTTAAAAAAAAAAAAAAAAAAAAAAAACCTGTTCTCTACACCAAAATCAGCAGGGTATATCAGCAGTTTAGAATCTAGTAAGTTGACAGTGATAGTGTTTACTCCTATGCATAGGAATTTGCAGCTCTCTGTAAAACATCACCTACAATATTAATTTGGTGCTTTTAAACAATGTGGCATATTTTAGGACAAAGGCAATTAAAACCACACTTGAAGCATTCTCCTAATATACCTGAGACCTGAAGGAAGGACTCAGATGAGAAAGAGGAAATGCAGTTTACCACTATGTGATTTCCCAAATTAGCTATTGGACATATGCCTGACAATAACTGAAGCCTGAAACGTTACCAGAACATGAAGATGGGCTTTAAACAATGAGAACTCTCCAAGATGTAATTTAATTTTGGACTAGACAGGATTTCATGCCCCAATGCCATTACATGCACTGAATCTCAGACAAATGGTAGTCTCCTTTTATTTTTCCTCATCAACTAAAACAGGAGGGGGCTGGGAATATGGATCAGTGATAAAGCATGAACGTGGTCTATACCAGGCCTTTGGTTCAAACTTTAGCATTAAAAAAAGTAATAGTAACTTGAGGGACCATGTTGGAGCATGGGGTGCAGTACTCTGAGTGTCCTAGCAGAAGTTGAAGTGAGAGCTTAATTTCTAGAAGTGGTCCTGACTTACAAGATAATCAAGTTCTATATTATCTTGAGTTGAGAGTCAACCTTTTTCTGGCTTGGTTCATGAACCTGTTGTTCATTGACTGTTACAACAGTTTACACTTCCTCTCATTCCTCAACAAAGAAACCACAGATGTATTTTGTCTGTAAATATTATTCAAAGCATCCTTCTGAAGAAGAAAAATTCCAACAATTAATTGTTTGGTTCCCAGTAATTCAGGGGTCAGGCCAAGGGATCTGCTCGACTAGGTGACTTTAAGACCCAGTTCCAGGGTAGTATGACATTTTAGAATGGATTGACTAAATTGAAGAAATCTACTCTTTCCCTGGAACCATACAATTAGGTATTCTATTAACATATCAGCCATGAATGTGGCTTTCTTTACATCCTTTTCCTGATTTAGTCAGACCAGAATTCAACCTAGGCTCATTCACAAGGGACTAGGGATGCCACCCAGAGCTAGCCATTTAAACTCTACTATCCTTACAGTGTTCATTTATAAAATTCCTAAGATATAACTGAAACGTATCAAGTTGCTAACTGGCTGTAGAATGAGCACCATATATTTTGGATCCCACCTACCTTTAGGATATGAATCTGAGTTTTGTGATTCTATTTCTTCTTTCCTATGGACTATGAGCTTATGATTGAGTTGCTTGGCATAACCCAGTTCAAAGCTCTATGAGCCATGGGTGCCACAGATGAGGTTTTCAATCAGAAAAAAAGAGGCCTCAATCATCTCTTCTTAACTCCACTCTGCTCCCTGATACACTAAAATAGGTGCTGGGTTCAAGTTGGACTAAAGTTATTGCCAAGAAAAGAAGCCACACACTGGGAGGCTAACTAGCAGACAGTGACCACATGGTTGCTAAACAAGCAGCAGATGTTTGAGGACTCTTGCAAATTTATTCACATATCCTGCCCCTCTATCCCTGGCTCAGGCCAGATTTGAAGAGGGCCTTTAGCTGTGAAATTCTATTACCAATCCCATTTCTAGTCTAGAGAGACAGTCAGTCCCCTGGGAGTAGAAAATAGCTGTTTTTAAGAACTGAGAATGAGATTGCTCCCTGAGATTCATTGTGCTGAGCACACAGTGACTTATACTTAGAGTCACCATTTATCAACATTGGGTACAGATCACACACAGGAAAAATACATGTGGCCAGACAGCTGGAAAGAATATTCCCAACCAACAGAGACTGAACCAAAACAAAATCACCACTGTGAGTCTCCCAAGAGGTAAAAGACACAGCACTGCCTGGACGTGAAGTGGGAATGTCTGAGCCCTGGAAGTTATGCAAACATATGGTCTGGGCCTGGCATAGGCTCAGAGCATCCTCATACCCGGATCATGTGGAGTGAAACACTGTGTGGTCTGGGTTTCCTATCCACTCCTCAAAATCTGTGAAGTTGAATAAGGGAAAAAAAACATATTCATTCTAACATTCACTCTAAATGGGGAAAACGTGTGTGTATACACACATATACTTCAGAAAGACATAATTAGTGATTTATTAAAGTATTTATGAAGCATTATCTTCTATAATAATGCTAAATGCAAGCCCCTGTTTCAGAGAGAAGGCCAAGAGAAATGTGTACTACTTCTTGACTTGCATTATACATTTTGGACAACTGGGCTGTTATGTTGAATTTGCAACTGTCACCCTAAATCTGTACCAAATGCATTTTACAGTCCGTTTGGAATTGCTTCAAAATTACAAAATGTAGCCACAGGCTATTTGTGTCCTATCTTTTAGTCTTCTTAAAGAAATCTATTGCAGAACTTTGTCATACAGGGCACCACTGTATCTATCGCATACCCAGAAGGAAAGAGAAAGCTAAGGCTCTGTGCTGGACCTCCCACCTGATTTGATCTTTAGCTTAATCTCCCTGGCCTAGCTTGTTCAAGATGAACAATTTAGAACCTGACTTTGAGTGAGGGAACTGAGGCCTGCAATTTCTGGAGTAATTTCTGATTCCATTGCTCTTGAAATCAGTGACAACATTATGACAATGACAATAAGCACCGGTACTACTTCTGTGATTACTGTGTGTCAGGTATAAGTTAGTTACACACATTTTAAAACAAAATTTTACAAGCCCCAGGGGGCATAAGTTCAAATGAAACTCGAGCTCAGATGATAAAAAATTTCTCAAGTTCACATAAGCAGTAAGGGACAAGGGTATGATTTGAATTCTAGTCAGTTTAAATAAGGGCTGCCATGTTTGGTTGAATGGTTGATGCCAACTAGTATGTGATGGCTAAAATTCACTCCACTCACTATGCCTTGAGCCCCTTCAGGGTCTGTGTCCACCAGAGAAAGGGGCGCCTTTGGCACTGTAAGAAGCAGCAGCCATCATGTCGAAAGCCCATCCTTCCATCCCTGTACCATGAATAATTAAGAGAGATGAGTTTCATAATTGTGCTGTGACTTTGTACTTGTTCACATTGACCTAAATTCTCCATTTAAGAATGCCAGATGAAAGATTTTACATATTTTATCTATTACATTCATATATTTTATACATATTTATGTTTTTATGTAATATAGGTTATTGATTTGGAAATTAAGCATTTTTTTTTCCAAATTACTGATGGATACTTTATTCTTCCTAAGAAATCTTATTTTTATCAAACACAAATTTTCAGTTGTTTTAGAAAGTATGACATATTGCCTTAGATCTCTACACTTATTTTTTTTTAACATTTCCTTATACCTATTCTTTTAAATTGGTTCAACCTTGTGAAACAAAGACAAAAGTAAGTATAAATAGCCAGTTAATGAAGAAATCAAAAACATGTAGCTCAAAGCTATAGCGCTCATGACATCTTCCCTGAATTCCATTGCTTTTAAGACGACGTACCCTTGGCAAGGTATTGTATCCTGGTCTGGGATCCTTGATTCTTCGAGTTGCTGATATGCTGGTCCCACGATTCCACCCAGCCTATTTCTGGGTGAGGGGGGTGTCCTCCTGAAGGCATTCCTATGGAGCATCCCACTCCTTTGCCCTGGACTACAGCAAGAAGAGAGACTCCTGCAGGATTGAAAGCGGGAAAAGAAACCAACAAACCAAAGAGATCATAGCAATAACCTCCAGGCAACTTCTCAAACATTGTATTTGTACCCTGGTTTCTCAAAGTTCTAGGCCATAAGCCATCCATGACTATAGAAATGTGCTTGGTTGAGATCAGGAGTTGCTCAATTCATAGAAACTCAAAGATAAGTTCCTTTCTTTCTGACTTCCCAGTTTAGAGGCCTACTGACTGAAATAATCCCAGCTTTTCCGCCAGAAATCAGAGGTGGGCTTAAATTCTCAAGGTTCATATTCCCACCTACCTTGGTTATATAAGACATAGTAGCTGTGTCTCTGACTGGAATAAAAGAAGCCCTTATTAGATACAAGAATTAAATACAGAAAATTCAGAAGGGATTTATGAAGAAATTTTCACTTCTAAGTGATAGAATAAACAAACCTGACTTTAATTGGCATTCTTTCCTTAATATCCATGTTAAATTCTCAGTTCAGATTCCCAGATTTTCATTAGTCTTGAGAAACTATTTTTGCATTTGCTCTTAATAAATGTCTGATTAGATATTTCATTTGATGCATATCCAAATAATCATGTTTATAGTTACATAAATGAGGTAGATCAGAGGCCTGAACAATATGAGAACACCATATGTAGTTTACATAAAACAAAAGAACTAGATTGTGTAAAAAATATTTCAATTGCTAGCCAGGCACAGTGGTACAC
This sequence comes from Callospermophilus lateralis, assembly GCF_048772815.1. Taxonomy (NCBI): domain Eukaryota; kingdom Metazoa; phylum Chordata; class Mammalia; order Rodentia; family Sciuridae; genus Callospermophilus; species Callospermophilus lateralis. Next base: position 53,490,342 of record NC_135319.1, on the reverse strand, counting down.
TCTTGTAATGCCAGCTACTTGGGAAACTGAGAATCACAAGTTTGAGGTCAGCCTGGGCAACTTACACCCTACGTCAAAATACAATTTTAAAAGGGCTAGAGATATCACTTACATGTCTAACATGTGTGAGACCCTGGATCCTTTCCTCAGTTTGCGCCCCCAAAACAATAATTGCTGATTTGACTCATTACTTATTCTACACAGATTCCCATCTCCACCCCCTGAATTGACCCTACTTAGACTAGTAAGGAGAACTTTGTTCATTTGTTGGCATTTCATGAGATATGCTAATTGTTGAGTTCAAACAATGAATGAACTAAGAATTTTGTGGATCCATGTTACATCTGAAAATATCAATTCAACCATATAAACAAAGATGAAAAATATCCACAAAATTTCAATAAGCCTATCAAGTCCTAAAAGGGAGAAGCCCTCCAAAGGAATTTTACCATATCACTATATTGTTTGGCGTCTGTCATTTTTTTCTCATCAATGTATGCCCAAAAGTTTCATTTTTATATTTGAGTGCTAATAACCACTTTTCTGGTTTTGGCAAGATAACTGATTGAACTATATAGAACTTCTTCAATTTAGGCAGACAGCAAATCATAACCAGCAACATCATTATACTTTTATTTTGATATTCTTTGTATGCTGAGTGCTAAAATTCTACCCAATAAGTGGTGTATAGTTAGGTCTCTAAGAAGTTCTCTATTAGAAACTATGGTTTCCCTCCCTACTTCTATCTACCATCCCCTGGGAATTAAAGAGTCTGTCAGGTATGGGAATCTAGGTGCTATAGTGTACTATGTCTAAGTATAAAATCTAGGTCTGTACCTTACTAGGAGCATGATACTGGAATTGAGACTAGTATCAGACTTGGAGGGAAATGAATGCTATTTTAATTTCAGCAAAGTAAGGTTTTAGAATGTAGAGTGTATAGCCTATGTTTGAAAGGAGGGAAAAAGAGACTATTGTCCTTACAGCTACTAACAAGGGGAAGCTATTATCTCTCTCTCTTGTTCCTTGGCCCTTCAATCAGGAGAGTAAGGATAAGACCATCTGGCAGAGTCTGTGGGCGCCAGAAGACACTTTGCTCAGGCTACCAAGGAAGGAAGGGGAAGAGATGCCACCACCTTACCATTTCCCATTGAGCCAAGAGAAGCCAGGGGACAAAACAGCCTATAGCTCTTCTGGTACACAGGGAGAGGTAGAGACTAGTGCACAGGGGTAGGAGTGGGGAGCAGCAAAAGGAAGGTATCAGTATTGTGCTTATTTTTTTCATGGGATTAGTGTGGAGCCTGGCAAATAGTAGAAGCTCAAAAGAAAGTTTTCTTCTTGTTCTTCTGCCATTCTCCTAGTCACTGAAAGTCCTGGAGTCATGTCACCATAGAAAACCTGTATATGTGCTTTCTTTGAGCAAGTTAGATTGTCAAAATGTGCAATAAGGATGGCATGGTAGATTTTTTTTAAATAGGTGGGAATTTTTGGACTAAACATTAGAAACAATGGCTTTGTTTCACAAATAAGTTATCCAAAAGAGGTATATTTGTAGTGCACAAAAAGAAATTAATTATTCATATAGCTTGCTAAACTGTCACAACAGCAAAGTCTACCCATATGAGGTAGTAATCCATCTTAAAAATAATAGTCTGCATCTACTGGTCAATCAACTATTCGGGATGTTATGGAACAGTTTGTGGGATATATAAATCAGTGACCAGGTTATCAATCATGAAAATGTTTAAGTCTATTTCATGTTTTACAAAACAAAAACTATGATGTATTAAACTATAATTTACAAAGTTCTAGAGGCACTTTATAAATCACCCGTTGCCTATCTATCAGGACACAATGTATGTCAACAGATACTCCAATGTCATTGTATTGAATAAAAGGACAATGTCTTAATGATGTCCTTATTTCATCTGTGAGTGACTCCTAAAAGCCTGAGTAGAAGCCAATTTTCAGAATAAATATACAAATAAGAACAAAGGCATACGTCAGCTCTGATATGATTCTTAAAAATCTCAACTTTATGACAATTCAGTACTACAATGATACACTAAACTCTCTTACTTGACTGGATAAAATACTCTGTTCTAATCGACATGGGGAAATACTGTTTGGGTGAAAATATCCATCTTGTAAAAGGCTCTGAATTTTGGACTAAAGTCCATTAAAGTGAAATGCTCTTTCCACGGGTAAGTATTCTGTAAAAGCAACAAATGATATAGATCAAAACTTGAGTTTAAGATACTTAAACACTCTATTTCGGTTTCATATGGAGTGGAAACTTTTAAAAAATAGTATGTTGATAATTATTGTAAGAATGATTGAAAATTTCAACATAAGTGTGGGTGCAAACAGGAAAGCCATTTCCTTTTAAAAAGTGTTTCTGATGGGATTGTGTGCAAAGTGTTGCTGACAGATGTGAAAACAAAGGTTGATAACAGTTATCCTTCATTGGTAGTAGTACCTCACTGTTTACTGTCACATTCAAAATTTCAATTTACTACATATATTCTCTATTTAAGCTACTGCACCTGTTTTGTTTTTGTAGCAGCATAAAGTTTTAATTGAAAGTAGAAAACTTGTTACTATAGATTGGTAATTGAAAAAAGAAGCTTCAGTCTTTGGACAACTTGTGCAAAGATTGAAGATGTCCATTTTGACAAAAACATACACATATACATACTATCCACTATAACATTATTTCCAACAAACTTCACCACTTGGTTTGGAAGAGATACCTTCCATTTTTTGGAGTACGAGAACCTCGTGTATAAAGCAGAACACTGTGAGCTAGAAGATGCTACAGAATACGTTCACCTTTAGAATGTCATAAAATATATTTGCTTTTCTTTCTCAAAGACCCAATTGCTGTGGTCGGCTTCCAAAAGAGTGCCCCTCCACTAATAACACAAGGTTTTAGAGAAGGTTCGCCAGGATATCCCCCTGGAAAATTTTCTTTTGTGAGGACCATGTTGGAAGACATGGAGCATCTCATACCAGCTGCCGAGGGGAGAATTAGACATTAGTTTTGCCAGTAATGATGAGGCAGGCTAGGAAAAAATCATGTTTTAATAGTTTTTCGGAATGCAATTGTTCTGTTCACTGGTCTATGCCTATAGCTCTGATGGGTGTTGTTAATGCTTCCTTCAGGCTCTTGTAGGCACAATGTTGCCTGCATAGAAGCCAGTGTCTTTTGTTTACCTGCTGTGAGCTGCTGGAATATCTCCTCCATGGAGAACTATAGGAGAATCAAGAACAATCCATGTTGCCATTTTTCGGCATGTGTGTCCAGAGTGTACACTGTGTGAACGAACCCACTCCCACAATAATCAGCTACCAGTACCTGTGGTGTTTAACAGACTGGCTTCCTCTGTCGGGAGAAGGAACCTCAGGGAATGACTGGGGGCCGCCAAAACTTGACTCCATCATTTTCTCCAGCGCAGTCACAGGATGCCTTTCCGCCTTTGAATACTGCAGGAAATCATATGCATATGGAGGTACATTATGAGAAGAGGGTTGACAACATGAGAGTTAGGCATCAGTATCGTGGAATGCCAGTTTTGCCTGGGTCCTGACCAGGACATTGATAATGACATCCAGTGCATCCCATTTCTCACACACACCAGGCTTCTGAGATTGGATAAGTGCCATTTGAAGATGAATCAGTCTTCTCACTGCACTTCATGGCAACAGTGTCTGATAGCCAAAAAGCACATACAAGTATATTTTAGTCCATTCAGTTAATAGGATCTCTATTACCTAATATTTTTTCATAGATTCTGATGTTGTGACCCTTATAATATTTTGAGAATTCTAGAGGAATTAATTCATATATCTTCCTCCACTCACATACTCCACTATTCTCCTTCACCCTGTTGCCAGATAATTACTTTGAGAATTTCACTCTTTTAGTCCTAATCCTTCCCTTTACCCTTGACTATCTTATTTAGACTCCTGTGCCTCATGAGATATAATCTTTAAGTTGTTTTCTAGGAATATTATCTCTGAACCATAAGAAATAAGTTTCAGAAAGGAAAATCATACAATGAGTTTATAATCAAATGTATCTCTGTGCTCTTGAATTAATTTTTCTTCTGGTTACTTCATTCTTTCTAGGTCTTAATCATAAATGATCTTAGATTCTATGTAAACATGACACTCCAGGCAGCCACTACTTGTATCATATGTGTCCTCATGAGATTAAAAAAACAACTCCTGGCTATAGTTGAGAACAGACTTAGGATAAAATGGAAATGCTGACTAATTTTATACACATATAAAATATATATGTACACATATTCAGTAATATTACCAGAATAAAAGAGAAAAATAAGTTGAAACACTAATTGAACAAAAACTAATAAGGAGGGTAAATGACAGAGAATGGTAAAATGGAGATAAACCATCCATGATGACAATAACAGGGGAGTTAGATTTGAGTATTAAAATATTCACACACTGACAATAAATTCGGTCATCTATGTGAAAGCAATAGAGGACAATGACAAATAGGATGAGTGATGACACCCCCCATATTATAGAAAAGACAATTTATAAAGTAATAATACCAAATAAGATATAATGCCATGCCAACTTTGTTCTAAAAGAGACAAAGATGGATATTTCACATTAATAGAAGGAAATGTCTAGCATAAGATATTTATAAATTTTTGCCTAAGCAGCTTCAAAAATACAAAGTGAAATTAACAGTGTCACATGAAGAGCCTGAGATACACTCAGACGTGTTGAGCACCTTCACTCCTTATTACAGAAGCATGGGAAGCATCTGAATAGAGTTAAAGCATAAACATGCTGTCATAACTGTTATCCATGAAAGTAAATGTTTACACCTGAAGGAGCTAGATGGAAATCCTAGAAAAAAATTTGGGTGTTGGGCTAAAGACTTCCATTATGAAAGGCTTTCTCAGCTAGTCCTCCAAATCAGAAACCATTATTAAGCTTTTGATACTTTGACTACATCAAGATTAAATGCACTAAAAAGATTTCATAAACTAAAGGAATCCATATGGCAATGGGCATAAAAGTAGTTTCAAACTATGTGGATACATTTATTCATAACCTTAAGGGAAAAATTCTACTGATATGCCTAAAGAATTATTTCACACATAATTCTTTAGGCATATCAGTTGTAGAATTTTTAGTACCCAAACAAAAATGCAAATCAGAAACAAATGAATACTATGGAGACCTTGAAAAGATACAAACAAGGTACAGAAGAGTATGCAGATGAATCCACTTGTATAAGTGAGGAAAATACATTACATGTATGTGTTTCACTCAGGATGTAGATTTTTAAGCAAAATAAAGTATTTACTATTAATTGGGTCATATCCTTAAAGAAAAGTATGGTCAGTACCTCATAATATATTTTTCAAAAACGGAGTACATGTATAACGGTGGTCCTATAAGACTAATAGAGTTGAATAAATGCCTATCACTTAGAGATACGGTGTGAACAAACCTGTACTGCAAGTTATGTTAAATTATAGCATGTGCAACTGTACAAAATTGATAATTTGCTATACCATACTTTTTAATCATTATTTTGCAATGTAATTATATACATACACAAATGTACAAGTATACTGTAAAACTGTATGGCTGCAGCAGCCTCATAAGTCTTGTGTTTACCACATCTCTTGATTATATCAAAACACCATGCCAAGTGATTGACCTACACCAACTAGGTTTATGTAATTATGCTCAAGAATATTTACATAATGATGCATTCCTCGTAACATATCCGTATCATTGATGGACACATGACTGTATATAGTGAATATCTCTGCTGACTTGAGAAAAATGTCAAGTTTATTGTTTTTAAGTTCAAAGCTGTAAGTATAAGTTTCATTTTTAAGTACTTTCAAAATAAGCCACATAGTGGCAGTAATGACTCCATCTTAAACTAGAATCTGAATGCTACAAAATGGACCTGTAGAAGCTGGCCAGGCTTTGCTAAAACAGAATAAACTCACATGAAATGAAAAGAAAATATGGAGATAATTTGCAAAAAGTGATTGTTTTCAGTAATCCCAAATAATGAAAATTCAATAATACCTCTATATGTGCTTTGTTGCTAATTAAGGTTGTGTGTTACAAATGATCTGTGGAAACGGTCAAATGTGTTTACTGAAGCGTAAACAACATACTGAATTTCTGAGTTCCAGACTCTATAAAAGACATATTAGAGTTTGCTCACTTTCCCCCCAACTTCTAATAAATTGGTTTAGACTACAAATTCAAATGCCTTGGTGGTTCAGCCACAAAAAGAGAGTTACATGATAGAGGAAAATAATAAAGGATACACTGAGAAAAGGAAGTTTTCTTAGCTACTGCAGAAGAGATCCTGTGGTAACATCAGACTTTTCTAGAGAAATTGTTAAATCACTGTCTGTAACCCATATCAAAAAGTCCAATTCGGTTTTTAGGTCCTTAGTTAAGTGTCCTGAGAGGGAAGGCTTTATTCAAATCCCAAGTGAAAGTCATGAATAGAATCAGCCTCTTACTTACTTTGCTTATTGATAAGTATTTTCTAAAATTCCCTTTAGATTGTTTGTATTGTTATATCACATAATTGTTTTTTACTTATACAATTTTTTTTCCAATATTTTTCTCAATTTTATTTCTGTCTTGGTATTTTTTTTTTAAACTGCATTTAATCTGAGAATCAAGCTACTGCTGGCATTCCCATCCAGGGTTGATTGAGATATGTGTGACTACTAAAGATATAATAAGCTGGCAATCCTCCAAGTTGACATTTCATACATATTGGTTCAAAATGAATTTAGAGATAGCCTTCAATTTCACTTCTGACAATAACTGAAAGTCATCATTCCTGTCCTAACAATAATAACAGAAGAAAACAACTACAAAAAGAACTGAAAACCAATGGCCATTCTGGTATACATCAGATACTTGAGTTGTAGGGTAAGCCACCACCCTGAGTCTGGAGAGACTGAGCTACAGATACTCAGAGTCTAAATTGGTAGGATTGCTTGAGCTGCATTTTCAACTCTTTTGGACACAGGGTCTCACTAAATTGCTGAGGCTTGCCTCAAAATCTCAATCCCAGTGACTCTAAAGGGTGAGGCAGGAGGATTGAGTTGCTTGGAATCGATGTGGAGATGACAATGAGAGCTAGGATCATTTGGGGGCTGCTGTCTCAGGAAAGGTGCTCTTCTTTCATAGAAGTACACTGGATTGTAACAGAATACAATAGATCATCATAGGTCTCTGCTATTATAAGGGGAAAGATAACCATTTTGAAACACACACACCGCATGCTCCATAACAACTGCCTGCATTTCAACAAAAAATAAGGCTTTGCCAAAGCCTATTTCACCTGAGGACAGGGCATCTCCAAACCCCTCCCCCTGACAGACCCATAGCATTCCTCTCTCTCATAACAGGAGGAAAAGGCAAAGAAGTCCTTGTGAAGGACATAGCTCAGGCACACAATCCCATTGAAAGGATAACATATAATCATAAGATCACAGAAGCGTTCCCTTCCACCATATCTACAGGACTCCACTACAACTGTAGTGGATTACAGCTGAAAATTTTTCAAAAGCAGACTACTGAGTTCTTAAAGGAACCTAAACATCCAGCAGAGACGAAAACCAAATAAGCAAAACAAACATCAGAGGATTTGGAAGCCCCTGGCATCTATGGCTATAGCAAACATTAAACCAAACCCAGTATTAGCCATATTAACATAAAACCTAACACTGAAGGTCTATTTACCTTAGTTCCTACTCCCAAATGTATGTTCATTCCACCTTTTAACAAAGCATCATAAGATATGCTAAAAGACAAGAAAATACATTGGAAAGAACCAGAACTCATATCAGAGAGATGATGGTATGATCAAACAAGGAATTTGAACATGAAAAATGGGGTAAGGACTTTACAGGAAGAAAACAGACAACATGGAAGAACAGATGGGTACCATAAGCATAGAAATGGGAAATTTAGTCAATAACCAAAAGCACATGCTAAACATAAAAAGCACTATAATAGGGGCTGGGGATGTGGCTCAGTGGTAGAATGCTTGTCTAGCATGCACAAGGCTCAATCTCCAGCACCACTGAAAACACTTTAATAGAGAAACAGATGTACCATTTGATAGGATTATCAATAGAACCAAAACACACACACACACACAACAATCAAAGGGTATGATCCTGGCACAATTAGAACAGAAGGGGAAGAGGGAGAAAATGTATGAGGAAAAAAATTGAAATAATCATGATCAAATTATTGCATTTAATAATGGAAACCACACCACATTTTAAGGAAGCTTTTAGACACTAAAACACCACACAGGATAAGTCCCCCAAACCTAATATGATGACATATATTGTTTAAAAAACTGTGTGTGGGGAGGGGCAGAGTATAAAATCTTACCTATAAAGGAAAAAGGCTAGGAAATACAGTGGGCTTCTAATTAGAAATCTAGTAAACAATATGGAAAAAGATTGAAATGTGTAAAAAGGTAAAAGACAAAACCAAAAAACCTAGAAACCTCACTCCTGAAATCATCCTACCAAAAATTAGGTGGCAGCTAGGTTGGTTCTATAGTTTAGCTATTGTGAATTGTGCTGCTATAAACATTGATGTGGCTGTGTCCCTGTAGTATGCTGTTTTTAAGTCCTTTGGGTGTAGTCCGAGGAGAAGGATAGCTGGGTCAAATGGTAGTTCATTCCATTTCCAGATTTCTAAAGAATCTCCATACTGCTTTCCATATTGGCTGCACCGGTTTGCAGTCCCACCAGCAATGTATGAGTGTGCCTTTCCCCACATTCTCGCCAACACTTATTGTTGTTTGTCTTCATAAAAGCTGCCATTCTGACTGGAGTGAGATGATATCTTAGTTTTGATTTGCATTTCTCTGATTGCTAGAGATGAGCATTTTTTCATATATTTGTTGATTGATTGTATATACACTTCTAAAAAGTGTCTGTTCAGGTCCTTGGACCATTTGTTGATTGGGTTATTTGTTTTTTGGTGCTTAGCTTTTTGAGTTATTTATATATCCTAGAGATTAGTGCTCTATCTGATGTGTGAGGGACAAAAATTTGCTCCCAGGATGTGGACTCTCTTTTCACCTCACAGATTGTTTCTTTTGTGGAGTAGAAACTTTTTAGTTTGAGTCCATCCCATTGATTGAATCTCATTTTCAATTCTAGTGCTATAGGAGTCTTATTAAGGAAGTTGGGGCCTAATCCCACATGATGAAGATTAGGGCCTACTTTTTCTTCTATTAGACACAGAGTGTCTGGTCTAATTCCAGGTCTTTGATCCATTTTGAGTTGAGTTTAGTGCATTGTGAGAGATAGGGGTTTGATTTCATTTTGTTGCTTATGGATTTCCAGTTTTCCCAGCACCATTTGTTGAAGATGTTATCTTTTCTCCAGTGCATATTTTTAGCACCTTTGTCTAAATATAAGATAATTGTAATTTTATGGGTTAGTCTCTGTGTCCTCTAATCTTATCATTGGTCTACCAGTCTGTTTTGGTGCCAATACCAGGCTGTTTTTGTTACTATTTCTCTGTAGTGTAGCTTAAGGTCTGGTATAGAAATGCCACCTGCTTCACTTGTCCTGCTAAGGATTGCTTTAGCTATTCTGGGTCTCCTATTTTTCCAGATGAATTTCATGATTGCTTTTTCTGTTTCTATGAGGAATGCCATTGAGAGCCAACCTAGATGCCCTTCAGTGGATGAATGGATTAAAAAAAATGACACATATACACAATGGAATTTTACCCAGCATTAAAAAAGAACAAAATCGTGGCATTTGGAAAGATAATGCTAAATGCCAAGCGAAGTTAGTTAATCCCAAAAAACAAATGCCAAATGTTTTCTCTGTTACAAAAAGGCTGACTCATAGTGGGGTAGGGAGGGGGAGCATGGGACGATTAAATAAATTCTAGATAGGGAGGGGGCAGGGGATTAGCAAGGACACTGAAATGTGATGGACATCATTATCCAAAGTACATAGACAATGACTCAAGTTGGGTGTCAACATACTCTCTATATAAACAGATATTACACGTATACACCACAGTGTTTCATAAGAATTGTAATGCAAAAAAAAAATACATGTACAAAGGCATGAATTGGCATGAACATACTCTGTATACAAAGATATGAAAAATCATAATCTATGTGTAATGCATTCTGCTCTCGTATGTTAAAAAAATTTTTAAAATAAAATCAGTAAAACTAAAAAGGGCCAATAAGGTTATAGTTTCAACTTTTACAGACAAATGAAAACAGAAAATTCATAAGCAGACCTGAACTGCAATAAATATTACAAGAAATTCTGCAGGGAGAATGAAAATCATGTAGGTCAGTAACTTAGATCTACAGAAAGGAAGAAAAAGTGTCAGAAAAATAATAAATGAAAGTAAATATTTCATTTGTCTTAATAGATAACACATTGTTAATATTAATTTGAATAAATATTTTTCTGTTATGTGATTCTCACAAAGTACTGATTGACAAATTTTTAAAGTATTAGAATACTCTGTTATAAAGTATGTGTAGTAGTTACAAATCAGTAAATTGTTATTTGAAAGTGAACTTGGATTAGTTGTAAATATGTATTGCTACTTCTTGAAGAGCCACTAAAAAATAAATAAAAAGTAGTATAGATGATATGGAGAGAAGTGAGGAAAATGAATAATAAAATGTTTAAAACTGAAAGGAAGAAATAAGCAAAGAAAACGGGAAAAAATACAAACCAGTTACAAATGTGGCAGGTATTAATTTCAAAATATCCACAATAACTTGAAATATGATTGATCTATAGACACCAATTAAACAAAGATGTGAGCATAGATTTTTGTAAAAATGACATCGTGTTCATGAGAAACACTTTAAAGACACATGATAAAAGTAAAGGGTTAACACTGATCCAAAATATAGCTGCTTCAGCTTATCAGGTAAAAGGAATAAAGAAATATCATTCATGAATGTAAAACACTTAGGTTCCTAACAACAGAGTAATAAAAGACATAAAGGAAAACTGAAAGAATGACAAGGAGAAAAAAAAGAAACTCTATTTAATTTAGAGTATCAAACTACTACTTTTTTTTTTTCTTTTTCTCAGTACTATGGATTGAACTCAGGGCCCTGACCACTGAGGCTGGCTTTGAACTCTCAACCCCCCTGCCTCTGAAGCCACTAGTATTACAAGCATGCACTATCACACCCAGCTATTCAAACTTCTATCATTAATTCACAGATCTGCCAGGCAGAATAATTAGTACAAATGTCAGTGACCTGAATAGTACTTTCAATCAAGTTGACATGATTGGTTTGTGGATTGTTTTTTCCAATGAAGTAAATTACACACACTTCTCAAACTAATATGGAACATTAACCAAGATAAAGTATGCCTTATAATATTTAAAATGAATTGTAAAAAGCATACTTTCAGAGTTCATTGGAATTAAACTAGGAATTAATACAATAAATTGGATAATCCCCAAATATTTGGAGATTAAACAATATACTTGTAAATAACAAAAGTGTCAAGTGTTAAGACTCAACAGAAATCTTTTTATTTACATAGAGAGAATTTTTCAATATTTATTTTTTAGTTCTCGGCAGACACAACATCTTTATTTTATTTTTATGTGGTGCCGAGGATTGAACCCAGTGCATGCCAGGTGAGCACACTACCACTTTAGCCACATCCCCAGCCATCAACAGATATCTTAATGTCTAAATTAAAAGACAACTTATAGGGGACTGGGGTAGTGGCTTAGTGGTATAGCACTTGCCTAGAATATGTGAAGCACTGGGTTCAATTCTCAGTACCACATATAAATAAGGTCCATTTGACAACTAAAAAAACTTTAATACAACTTAGCAAAGGAAGTAATGATAGCAGTGAGTAAATTTATAATTAAAATTTTCAAAATGATGAAAGATATAGAATCAATAAATTTCCATCTTAGAAAACTAGAAAATGAAGAAACGATTAAGGCCTAAAACAAGTAGAAGAGAAATAAATGAAAAGAGGAAAATAATAGAGAAAAATCACCAAAAGCAAAGATGATTCTTTAGAAATTGATCAACATTATTGATCTTTTCATTCAGACTAACTCAAGAGAAAATAGGATACAAATTACCATTAACAGGAAGAATAGATGAAATGGACCAATTTATTAAAAGGCATAAACTAGCAGAATTCATACAGGGGATGGAGGTAACCTTAATAGTCCTAGATCTATTAAAGAATTACAGCAGTTAACAGAACATCATTTGGAGTGCTGGGGACCTCCAGAAATAATTCAGATTCCCCCAAGGAAATCTGAGATCTCACAAAGGTGAAGTGGGGGTCAGGGATGCTGCCCTAAGCAGCTTTGGAAATGAGTAGCATTTGTAAGGCAAAAGGACCACACATAAGCACTATGGAGCAAACTCATAGAACATGGCAGTACAACATTCTGAGTCTGTAACTGAGCAATCAAGTATATGGATGGTGGATAGTAAGAGCCAGTCTTTCCCTAGTGGAGTGGGAATTCATAGATAAGCATTGGGTGGAGGCATCAGCATGAACTCGGGTGTAACAAAATTTAGAGATGATTACAAGACTTATAGAGGAGTTTATGTATGTGAGAGAGACAGCCAGAGACAGATCTTTGATCCATCTGTTAAGAGGGACCGGAACCAAGGTCTCAGAAAGGCCTTTCCGACTCTGAGACCTTGTTTCCAATAGCATTCTGCAATGGAAGGAATGCTACTGGAGAAATGAATGATTCCAAGATTGGGACAGGTAATATACCAACATGAGCCTGGAACATCTTATAGTGCTTGAAAACAATGAAAAAAAACAATACCCTCCCAAATTGATATGGAATTAGCCTATCCCAAAATGATATGGGTAATTGAGAGATTTGTCAAAGCTAGAATAACTTGATCACAAAAGTTATTATAAATCAAAGTATAAAATAAGTATCCATGAGTTCATACTGATATAAACAAATGACTGATAAATTTAAAAAGTGGAGGAGAAGAAACAAGCCCTTTGCAGTATTATACAAATAACTTTTGTAGATATTCCACTATCAGGAAGAAAGATTATAATTCCCCATTCCTTAAATGTGGGATATACATACTCGCTTCCTTCGAAAAGGTCCTTGGCAGAGTGAAGAAAGGACTATCCTTAGAGTGAGAAACCTGATGAATACTGCCTCTGGCAGACGATGAGGCTAACATCAATGGTGATAATCATAATGATCATATATACTTTTGATATGATATGATGAAATGACGCCTGTTATCTTTCTCTGAAAAGCCCATAACCCCAATAAAAGCATGAGAAAAACACCAATAGGGGAGCATCCTATAAAATACTTGACAAGTACTACTCAAAACTGTCAAGGTCATCAAAACAAAAAAACCTGTCAAGTTGTTGCAGTCAAGAAGAGCCTAAGGAGATAGAACTAAATGTAATGTAGGGTCCTGCATGGAAAACTGAGGAAGCAATTAGGAAAAAAAAATCTTAAGATATTTGAGTCCAGTCATGGATTTTAGTTAAAATTAAGCAAAATCAATGCAGTGTTATTAACAAATGCAACACTCATGTTAATAAGGGAAACTAAGTACGCAGGTATTTGGGAACTCTTTGATTTACAGAAAAATTGAGAAGATACTACAAACTACTCTGAACATAAAAGCTACTTAACCCAGTAAGTCCCAGGTTTTCCATTCTATGACTATATCAACAAAATTGATACAAGTGCATTAAAATAGGTTGGGATTCATACTATAGAGCTTATATATTCTTTATAATTAAGAACAAAAATATCTATAAACAGGACACTAGCACAATATAGTATCTTTCGCATATTCATGCCATCCTATAAATAGGGCATTGGGCAACTATGATATGTGGGACCCTGGGACAAAGTAGGAACACAAAATAGATTTTTTTTTTTTATTTAAAGCATAAGACAGTCTAGAGATTAGTCTCCCTATAGTTTCCTGAGCAACTCAGCTGTACACTCTCAAGGCATATTTCCTAGTCAGTAAAACGGTTCATCTGTACCAACCCTCCTTACAAATAAGCTTAACTAACCAGGATCACAACCTTTGGACATTTATGCTCTGAACTGTATTACAATTACTTCCAAAATGTGTGTACTTCCATCCCTTGGAGGAGTTACTGTCTGCCCTATTTTATCCATCACATCACATGTGCAGTGAAGCTTAAGTGCTTAGGTCAGTTGGCCGTCTGACCCTACGTTCTTACATCCTAACACTGCAACGTTAGGCAGTGGACCCCATGTTCTTTTCTTCACCCAGATCTGAATATTTTTTTTTTTGGCATGCATTGTTTAGTAAGATCTTCTTAGGTATAATACACAAAATGTCGTGTTAGTAGTAAATAATGAGATATAACAATATTTCATTTAATAGTCCTCTCAGCATAAACCTAAGTAATTTCCTTTCAAGATCCGCTGAAGGTTTTGGCCAACATTGTTATTTCTTGAGGAACTCCTCATTGCACTCAGCCTCCCTGAAAGCCCTGATACCACCCTGTGGAGGTGCTCCTGGGTGGTATGGAGGCTGCCCACTGTCGCCTGCTCTCCTGCCTTGCTTCTAACACACTGTTGGTGGTGCACCAGAATCAATAGAATAGGCTCATGTTGACAGAAGAGCAATGACATTGTTGTTTCCAGGTCTGGCACAGGCCCACAGTGGGAGTCACAAGGTTAAATGAAGCGGGGCCTGTGTTGGAAAGCAATGTTGACAGAACTGATAATCACCTGTTCTGAAATCCCAGGCAATAAAGGCAGGAGAGGGTACAGTTTCAAACAGTTTTAAGTGTATGTCACTCTGCATTGCTCCTAGCTCATCTCTGCCTGTGTCTAAAAGTTCTTTATGGTCAGTCCAACTATGAGCCCAGAGGGTGGAGGAAAATTGAATGGTTAGGACATGTTTTCATGAAGAATTTCAGCTAGCTTTGAATGCAAGTCATTAAAAGCAACTTGACCATGATTGCTGTTTTTGACAATTTTTGTACCATGTACCAGAGTTAGGAAGAACTCTAATAACTGCAGTCAAGCTGTAACACGTTTCTTCTATAGCAAAGTAATATAACTACAGACCTCCTCTAGGGACAAGAAGCAGCAGGCTCACCTTTCCCCTGTCCCTAACCAGATGCCCCCTTCAGCTAGGGGGACTGAGCATGTGCCATTGTCTCTTAGATCTTTGCTATTCCTCTGTCATATTGATTCTCTCTGATAATTACTGTAGGCCTTGGCACATGTGAGAGTACATGTTTGCCTTTGGGATTATACAATTAGTGTCTAACAATAAACTCCTTGAAAGCAAGAACATTTCATGTGTTGTGATAACTCATTATGTCCCTGGTCCTTACTAGGCACTGTCTAATGCAGAAATGAAGTAACTGGTATCAATCTATTCATTCAAATATAAATCTATATTGAATAATGGAGTTAGAATTTAATATTTCAAACAAGACATCAAGTTTTAGATTAGAACTATTTAAAAATTAACTTTAATTAATACTACAAAGAAATTACCTCTTTTGATATCAGCTCTGCAGATAATTCGATAAAATTCAATTCACTCTCGCCAATGAATTCAAATGTCCACAGTATTAGGTGGCATTCAGATCTCTCTTATTGAGAGGTTATTTTTCATTCTGTTAGAGTACTTTGACTTAGACTATATACATTGTAACATAGTATGTACTTATATCTACTACTAGCCTGTGAGCATCTTGAGGTTAGCAGTAATCTCTGTATTTTAAGCTTTCCATGTATTGCCCAACATATAAAAGTATTCAGTAAATATTACTGAATAAATGTATGCCTCTCTACCAATTGGTAAGGTTGTGCTGGGCATTTTTCTCCAGTATTTATTACCTTGCAGTTTTTTTCTCAGGTTTGTTTATAGGGGGTCATGTTCAATATCTTCCTTTTTCTTTCATACCAGGGATTGAACTCAGGGGTGCTTTACCCACTGACCTGTATCCTCAGTCCTTTTTATTATTTATTTTGAAACAGGGTCTTGCTCAGTGGCTAAGGCCAGCCTTCAACTTGGTAATCCCCCTGCTTCAGCCATCTGAGTAGTTGGGATTAGAGGTATATGCCACCACACCTAGCTAAACCTATCTTTCTTTAAGATGATTACTGGATCAAAAGGTAGGAAGGATATATAAATTTTTCCCTTACTTTGTGATTATATGTATTTTTCCTGATTTTAAGAGAAGAACAGCTCATCTCTCTTTTGATGACTTCACTTTCTGATCTCTGAACCAGACTGAGAAGTTTCACTAAGCTCTTTCTCACTCCCAGACTCAGTACAGAGGGTTAGTTCATCTCTTCATCTCTTTGGGTCACAAAGACTTTAACTGCAAATGAAGGTAGGGGCTAGATGTTTATAAGGCACTACAAGATAATCTACCCTCATTCTTATGTCTCAGTCAAGTGCTTCCAGAAAATCATGTTGCTTCAATTGACTAGGTGTTTCACATCTTGTTAAATGACTGTAAAGTGAAACCCTTCACCATTAATGTTTAATGAACATAAGGGAATGCCAGACACAATTCATTTGTTAAACACCACCATTTGCAAAGAATTTTAAGTAGTTAACCTAGTCTTGGAGATAAAAGACAGATTTGCCTGATATGGTACTCAGGTAGGAATTTTTTTTTTCTGGGAAGGATGATTATGTACCTAGATACCTGTCATTCTCCTTTGTAGAGGAAATGAATGCTCACAGTAGGAAGACCGGTGATGGACCTGGGTGTTCAGAATTTCTTAATAGAAATGGAAAGTTGCATTTGAACAGAGATTCTGAACTTTCTAGCCACTTTTGCTATTTTTGAAAGGATAATTTTCTGTTATGGAGTGGCCATGCATTATAGGGCATTTATCAGTAGCCCTGATCTGTAACCACTAGGTTCCAGTAGTATTCTTTCCCCAGGTATTTACAGCCAAAGCATTTTTCAGTCTTTGCCAAATGTGCAATGGTGGTAGGAGCAAATTTCCCCCTGGTGAGAGCTAATGAGTTTATAGGTCTGGGTTTATCTTTGACCTACTCACTAGTCTTCTGATAGAAGTAACTGTCTAAGCTCTAAGCTCCATTTCCTCCTCCCAGATATTATAAGTTAAACATCCACTGTGAGAAGGAAATGAGACAATATGTTTGTTATTTAGTATGATACTGTGTTTGCGCTCAGCACATGTGTTTTGTTGTTACCGTGACTATGTCATTTATCTTTTTGCTATTATGGACATGGGTATTCCCTCATAGCTCTTACCAGAAGAAAACAGTATAAAAACCTACAAAACAAAAATGCATTTGAAATTCCCTTTGATAGACATCCAATGTTCTTAGTCACATGACTGCTTTCCCTAAGACTACCCATAGCATGCTTCCTGGTCTTCAACTGCAGATTCCCTACATATTTCTCTTTATGTATTTTTAAGGATAGCATTAAAAGAAAGCAAATGTTCTTAAAATATTTGGTTCCTTTTTAATAGACTTAATATCTATTCTCCATCACTATTTTGTCTCAAAACTTACAGCATGGAAAATTGCAGTCAAATTGATATTTGCTTCCTGGAATAAAATTGTGAGCAAAGGGTATCAGCATGTAATTCACCAAAGAGGAAATTTGACTAGAAATATGTGGGCAGAGATTATGCTTCACTCTCAAATAAAGAAATGCAAATTTCAAAGAATGCCATTTCCTACTATTAAATTAGCAAAGGAAATGTTGATATAGATATAACAAAACAGGCAGTGACCCACATTGCCTTCTAGCACTGAAACTGACATGCTTTTGGAAAAGAAACTTATCACAATCTGGTCTTGTTAAGGAGACCTGCTCAGGTAGCCCTTGAGCCTATGCTGGCAATATGCAAAATGCAATGTCTCTGTGCACACATCTCTTCAATGCACCTTGCTCTCATTTTGTTGGCATACTTAAATGCCTTCTCCTCATACATATTTTCTTCCTGGAGTCCCAATTCCTGCTTAGCAATTCATCCTGATAATTTCTTGGGATGATCTTAGATGATCAAAAGACTTCTGTCTCTGAGACATAGAGGGGCATGAAACCCCAAAATATGCATCTTTGAAATAAGGATTATTTTGGGTTAAGGTCATAGAGACCCAGAATAGGTAGTAAAAGCTCTCCAAATAGGCTTTTTTTTTTTTTTTTTTTTGTTAAAGGAAATTTCCTTTACCAAAAAAGAAAAAAAATCACTTAAGCCTTCATATGAATGCTTAATTACAACTCTTACATTCCATGTTTTTTCCTGGTCACCGTTCCATAACTTGCTTCCCCAACCTGGAAGTTGGAAATACCTCTTTTCCTTTAGCCTAAGCTGGTATATAAGCCTAAATTACAAATACCCCTTTGAGTTACCCATTTCTGAGTATTCTATATTACACTCCTAATACCCATGTTAACACACCTCTGCTTTTCTCTTGTTAATTTGCCTTTTGCTATAGAGTTCTGCAGAGAACCTAGAAGAATAGAAGTTAAAAAATGTTTTTCCCCCCTATCCTCTTCTTAGGCAATAATGGTATGAATACAAAAAGACAGCGTCCTCACCCTTGAGCCCTGAGGATATAATCTAGTTGAGACTCTTCCCATTTTGTGTGTCCATACACAACATAGGGCCCTGTGGGCTGGAGAGGAAATAAAATCATATTCACCCAACATCTTCTAAGTGTTGGAAACCTGCAGCTAATCACTTCCTTCTTGTAATTCCAATGAAATGAGGCCAGGAGAGAGGATGCAAATGATGATTTTAGCATTGGTGAAAAGAGGATGGATGAGAGGGGTTGTGAAGTGTTCACTCGTGGACCATTAATGAAATCATCCCAATTCAGTTTGTGGCAATCATGCAGGAGACAAAAGATGCTATCAGCACTTATTAGATAAAAAAGAAGAGTCACAACCAAACTCTGTTAAATACATGGCTATGGACAAAGACTCTTCTTGACCTGACTTGCTTCAATCAGGTCTCACCTTTACGCTATAAAAACTGTATCCCCTCAACACAAGTGCTTTCATACCCCTATTTCTCCACCCCAAACTAAAAGACCTAAACAAACACTAACTTAGTTTCCAACAGCTCAAGGCTGCATCCCTAGAATGACCATAGCCCCCCTGCAAGTGCCTGCTGAAAAACAAAGCAACATCAAAGTCAAGGCCCACACCTGAAGATAATGCTGAGTTCCTATCTAAAACATTCACAGGAAGCTTGATGGTTATGATTGTCTCTTACACCTCAGGAAGTATCTTTCATAAGCACCTACAAAACATTCCTTTGAAATATCCTCATCAGGAGGGACGGGGGCTCTGCCCCCAAGTCTTCCTGGGAGCATGGTATCTTGATTTCAGTAATTGCCGGCCAGAAGACACCGCTGCCCAACTTCACATACACACTGACCCATCCTGAGCACTTTGTCTCTTCCCTAGCTCTGAGCCCTCACTTGTCCCCCTTTCTGCTCTCATTCTCCCTTTAAAAGGCCCAAGTCACCTTGTATATACCGAATATATGCACAATGGGCCCCCTTCCCCATCAATGTGGTACATTACTGATTAAAATCCATCCCTGTTGCTGTCACATGTGTCCAGACTTGTTTATCTTTGATGGGACTAGTTGCTAAGGAACTGAACCCCTCCATCACTGTGGTTGTTTAAGGTGCTTGGATTATACTCACTAGAAATCAGTAGCAAAAGTGTTCTCTGAAAAGAACAAGCCCTGCCCATTCCCACGAATAAAAGTTTAACAAAACTTTGCAGGCAAGCAATTCTGATTTATGAATCCCACGTTAAACCATCTAAGTACATCTGTTAGGCACATCATAATGGTGACTCTTTGGGTAATGATTTCTTAGAATCACAAGTGATGTATGAATTCTCAGCAATTTAAGCGTTTGAAGGGGCCTGAATGTGTCCTGGGTGATTGCCTATTATACTCAAATCCTAGTTTTATAGTATGGCCTTTGTTCCTTTGTTTCATGCCTCATAATCTGGAATCACAATCTTATGTGTGAGCAAAGCATTGCTACCCATAGGAGGAATATTTCAGCATGTATTAGATAGTGTTTTTAATTTGTGTGTTTTGCAATATATCTTAGAGATTAAAACTACCTTTCGAAAGTGTACAGGAAAAGAGTTTGCCTTTAAGTTTTGGTGTCTGTACATCCTGGTGTTAGAAGAATTGACTCTGGGATTGAGTCTCACGTTTCTCATTCCTCTGACCCCCTTAACTTGGAGCTGCTTGAACATAGTATGCTATGCGTTTGTTGAGTTCCATGGCTTTATTCTTTTTTATTTCTTTCCCTCTTAGTTCTTTGACTATCTGATGAACCTTTCATGCCTTTTGAAATCCTGCTAGAGTCTGACCTTGTCGAGGGGCAGCTCTGGGTCCTCCCTGCAGCCTTGCTGTAGCATCCACCATAGCAGTGCAAATTCTTACATAGTTCTGGTGGTGGTTCTAGTTCCCGCATGGCACCAAACATTATTTCTGGCATAAAGTAACAATTCAGTTGTTTGATGGGACAAACTTTTTTTTGCTACTAGAGATTAATTTATATTACAGATAAAAATCAAGAGCTAAGATTAACTTCTACTTCTTCTGATACGTGCATATATACATACCTATGTGCATGCAAATGAAAGATGATTTAAGTAAACTATAAAGTACCAAAGAAAAGTGAGTATAATTATAGGTTCCCTTTTCCCTCTGGACGGGGATGCTGAGGTGGGCTGTAGGAAGAGACGTGCAGGCACATCACTTACATTTTGCAGCTGGACGTGGCTTTTCACCAAGCACTCTGATTTTGCCATTGTGCTGGATGCTTTAAGACTGTAGTTTTTACCATTTTGTGACTCCTTCAGCTGCTCTTGGATTTGTTTAGCTTGTTTCCTGCAGGTATAAATATGTGTTATCAGAATTTGCATGTTTATCGAATCTTAAATTTTGATGTTCATTCATTCCCCATGTCTTTGACATTTGCCAAAGCTAGATGAGCTCAGTTAACAAAGACGGCCTTTCTCTTGTTTTCAACTCCACCAAGAAATGCTTCCAATTTAGAGCAAACCTGGTATTATGCATTATGATCCTGAGATTCATAAGCAATGGTGCTTAGGAACATCATGTGTTGTCCTGGCCTCCATAAATGCAAGAGTTTCCTAATCTTCAGTGCTCACTTTTAAATAATTGAAAATGCTATGGATAAGTGACTAAAGGAAAAATATGAGGCTTGACTCTGGAGGCCACATATTTTTGCTAAGATATATGTGTAGCCTATATGCATGGCTTGCATACAAAAATGTGTATATTTTCTGTCTTGTACATTTATTATTACCTAAAGCCTAAATAGTTAATTTTTAAGGAACTAACTAATGATTTCTTAGTACTCTGTCACACATCATTTTAACTACTTTACAGGTACCAGTTAATTCATTTTCCACAATAATTCTATGTGATGAGACAATAACACTATCTCCATTTAACAGGTGGGTAAACAAAGGCACAAAGAAGTTAAATCATTTGCCCAGGGTCACAGAGAGTAGGTGGTAGAGCGTAGCCTTCAACCAAACCACCATCAAGAGATTTATATATCCTCAGCTTCTAAGCAGGGATGCTGAGATTGCTGTAGGTTTTTGGACTGAAAAATAAAGTGATCCTGCATGTACATGTGGAGGAACTGTTGTTTGGTTCATTCGGTGTCTATTCCAGAGGAGTGGAACAAACTCTTGCCTGATTAGCTGCAATCTTCCAGAAGGTTCATAGCAATTATCTATTAGTGTCAGACTCAGTACGCATGAAAACAACTTTGCAGAATCATCTCCCTGAAGTTTGCCTCTCCCCTGAGTTCTCTGTCAAGGAGACTGGTTGGAAGACAAATCTTACCATGAATGTCTCCGTTCTGCTACTACAGGGACTGGGATCTGAACCTGAGTTCTTATCCACCAGCTTGCCACCCTGATAATCCTCTAAATGTCTCTGAGCTTCCCTTTCTTCATGTGCAACTGGTGTTCATAAGAGCTACCTTTTCTTCCATGTATATGGTAGCAGCTGAATGTGAGAGGGTATACAAAGTGTTCATATCTTTTTCTTTTCATTGTGCAATTAGCTTAGTCTTGGGGCCAGATGCTGTGGAGGAATGAGAAAATTGCCCAGAGATAAAAATTGTACTAATTGAACCTCTCACAAGTAAGTCGGTCACTGATATTTTCTAAAGAATTTGGAGGTTATGAGCATCATTTACCCTGCCAATGTGTTGGTTGCTGTTTGTTTACATTTTTATCTGTTCAATTATTTGGGGGGCTTTTATCTCCAACACTCCTGGTTGCTTTAATCCAGGTGTAAATAATCTGTCTGCAGACCAACAGCCAATCTGCAGCCTATTGTTTAAAATGAGCTTATAATATGAGCATTTAAGAAGCACATTGAGGCCACAAAATCCTCTCAGGGATTCATTCAAGAAGAATACAGAAAATCTGGAAGTGCCAGCCCAGTAAATCACCAAGCAGCAGTAAAAGCCTGGTTGTCATAAAGCAAGGACTCAGTGTCTCTACTGTCTTAATTCTTAGGAGAGTACCTATCTTTTCAGTAATCCCCTGATTCAGAGCCTGATATAAAACACCCTACCGTATTTCATGGATCTTTCTACAATGTGCCTTCCTTTACCTTCTTCTCACTCAGGTGCCGACTCAGTAATTTTTCAAGATACGTATTTTTTCATTTCAGAGCCAGTATCTCCTCCCACCCCCAATTCCTCTCCTCTCCACTCAAAAACACATACTTGATTTTTCCCCCCACTCTTTCATCTTCCCTTCAGAAAATGGAATAGAGGAAATGAGCAGCAGCTGAGTGCAATACCAACAGCTCTCTCATGCCAACAGTTGCTCTGGGAAAGGGGAGGTATTTGTGCCTTGTATCCTGGAATGCCAATAGCCCAGCCAGATCAGTATTGAGACTTTGCTAAGTTTCTCTAACCTATGCATTAGAGAGAGATGAAACACACACGTGTTGGGGAACAGAAGACATCACAAGCCTATTGATAGACATTATTTGCAATGTCATGGCTAAATTCCTAAGGAAGCAGACCCTGGAGTGGAGATAGTATGTAGGACTCTGAAAAGGAGGATCTTTGGTATGCGCAGCTGTGAAAGTGAAAAAGGGGGAAGCTAGAATGTGATGTAGTCACCATGGAAACCTTAGCCAACCCCCCAGGGAGATCTGGAGTTGACTTGGTCTTACACCCCCAATTTGAAGCAAAGGTGTGGTCTTGTGAGCCCTACACTGATGTGTCATCAGAGGTGGGTTATCTCAGAACAGGGCATGTGACCAAGAAAGGCAGCTCAGGGTCTGAGGTCAAATAGCGTATCAGAACATCCTGATGATGCAAAATCTCTTACTGAATAGGTGATAAGCTATAGGAAGAGGCATGTTGCTACTGGTAATACCTTTCCTATTGTTTTCCCAGTTTTGATTACCATCCATTTCAGGTTTTGCTGTCAGGAACCTTTTCTCTCCTACCCCAAATTTAAGTTAGTAATTTCCAAATTCTACTAAAAACTCCTATAGCTCACTTCATCCTTCTTACCTAAGTAAGCTGAAGTAAAGAGAAAACCCTTAAGAATTGATAGTTTCCATCTGAACCGTTTTGGCCATACTTAAATTAATATTTGCATTAAATACATATGGGCTCACTAGATGTAATGAGAATTCTTTCTACTCTTTTGGCATTTGATTAATTCCATCAGAAAAATCTTCCAAATCCAAGAAGACATGCTTCATTTCTAGCTCAACATGTTAGCTACCTTCAAACTTTCAGACATTTTGCTGTAATATTTCTTTTGATGGGGCTGTGCTATGCCACATAATGAGGAAAGGACCAGAGTGGCAAAATCTGAGTGATTATGCAAGGTATAGCATAAACAATTCCAAGAATATAAGCTTTGTGGTAAGTCCCAACTCTCACTAGCCAGGATGCTACATCCAAGTTTACCAATGAACTTATTTGGGTACCAGTGATAGGCCACTGAACACTGGAAGACTTGTGGGCCATAAACTGGAGTCAAAAGCAAGTATCACATGTAAATAGCCATATTTTATTCATGAAAAGCAAGGGCTGATTAAGTCGGTGGGCGCCTATTCTGTTTTACCAAAACATTACAAAATGTAAAAACAATTCACAAAAGATGCTTGTGCCAGGGTTTTACAAAAATCAATATTGTTTTTAGCAGTGTGGACTAAGTGGTTGGGGTGGGGCAAGACATTTCTGTCAAAAATAAAGGAAGACTATGCCAGAAATTATAAGAGAAGGAAATATAAACTCTAGGTCTCTAATGAGAACTGGCATTCCAGTTCGAAAGGCATCACTATTATCATTATATTTTTTTCAAAAAACGTTTCCTGGGTGAGTAGACAAAAAGAAAATAATCCAATGAGTACTCCTCCACCCACTTGGTCCTCTGAGATTCCCATGAAGAACCTGGCATCGAATGGTGTTTCCAATAAATTCCCTGAACCCAAGGAACACATGATGTCTCAGAGCCTACTGGAGGCCCAGAGAGTGAGACTGACAGCCCTAAAGACAGAAGTTCTTTAGTTATCCAGCTGTTCTCCATTCTTGTGATTACCATAATCACTCTTTTACTTAAATGTGGTACAACTACAAATTATGCTCTAAAAATAAGTGATTAACTGCTTCTTCATAGTAATGTGCTTATTGTTAAATACACCATTTCTTGCTCATCTGAAGTTCTTACTAGGAGACCCTTCTAACACTCTGCTGGGTGTGATTATCCTTCACATCCTCTGGTGTAAACTCTTAACTTTGTAGCAACATAGTCTTTAAGCCCTGGAGTGGAAAACTATAGGTGTTAAAAATACTGAGCCGTTGTGGAGTATTTAATCTTTCAAACACTGTGCTGTGACCTGTGTAGCATTATCCCATTCAGTCTTTAATGTGATTCTGTAAGGTAGATGTTGTTTTGGTGCATATTTCACCTAAAAGGAAACTGAGGCTAAGAAACTCCCGCTGTGGCTGATTGGTGTAAAATCCTGACCACTACAGCCTTGTGACCTCCCTAAAGTGCTAGAGGCTCCACCAGAGAGGGAAATCCTAAGTTGCTCTGAGGAGTTTCATCATTTGGAGGACTTTATAAGCCAATATGGCACAGTAATTTAAAATAGTTTTTTTTCAATTGCCCTTGCTGAGATTCAGAGCCCTGTATCTTCAGTTTTCTACCTTGCTGTTTTGAAAAGTTGATATTTCAAAATAAATTGAATATTGTCTGCTATATTAGATTTGAAATATCTCCCAAACACTTATGGAGTAAAGGGTTGTCTCCTAACTGATGCTATTAGGAGAGGTGGGGCCTTGGGGAAGGTCTTATGGTCATTGATGCAATGCCTTCAGAGAGGAGAGTGGGACTCCACTCCTTCCTCTTTCTCTTTCCCAACGTTCAGCTATAAGAGAAACAGACCTCCTCTGCCACATGTTCCTACCATGATGTGTTGCCTCAGGACCAAAAGCAGTGATGGGTCATTTAATCATGGATTGTAATCTACAAAACTGTGAGCCAAAATAATTGTTTCCTCTTTATAAGGTGATTCTATCACATATTTGGTTACAGTAATGAAAAGCTGACTAATACTGTATTTTCCAGGTTGATAAAATGCACCACACAGATTGTTTTGACAACTGGGATATAAAGTGTGAAAAGCTCAGTGTGCCTGACAAAGAGTTCTAACTTTCCAGTTCAGGAAGTTATAATTAATATAATTATAACTTCCTGAACTGGAATATATATAAATAGCCATCATATTTCTTCGGCACATCTTGGCTAATAAAATATAGTGTTCTGGATGAGGCCATGGAATAAGGAAAAAGATAGTAGGTAAACAAAAACCTACAGATGTCTGAAACTATGGACTTTCTATCAATATTATTCCATAAATTATGACAGATGCACCATATATTAATAGTAGAGGAAATTGGGTCTAGGCTGTATAGGAATTCTGTGTACTATTTTTATAGCAATCCTAAAATAATTTTAAAATAATGTTTACTGAGTTTGTCATTTATTTTTAAGTGGTAATTATTTTGTTTTTAATTAACATACACAACATGCAGACAGGTATTATATATTTTATCTGGAAACTGATTCATTTTTAGAAGAGCAAATGGTTAGAAAAGTATAGTTCCTATGAAAAGAAATTTCATGTTGGCTTAGATTCCAGACAAGCTGTAGGAGTAAAATCTGAGCCAATTTTTGAAGGTTCAAGAATTGAAAAGGCTAATGTTTTTATCTGCATTTCTTATTTAGGGAAATGATGTAATCTGAACCTAAAATAACTATCAGAGTTAATTTGGAAAAAAAAATACATACACAAACACTTTTAGTGTTTATTAGTCAAAAGTAAGTACCTTCATTTGCCAAAGGTCAAGTGTCTTGGCAAGTGAACTTCAGGGCAAATTCAATATATGTTATATGTATGTCAACTGGTGAGCTAATACATTTTTTTAAGGATTCTTCATATTTGCCTAAAACCTTTGAGTATCAGGTAAAATTAGCAGGAGAGATTTTTTTTTTTTTTTCTGTAGTTTCTTTCAGGAAAGGCTAGGTAATGGTTGATAATGTTTAGTGTCACAGCAGTAACTCCCCTGTTTCGAAGTCAGTACTTTAATGCAGGCAGGTAATCAACTAGTACAAATGATTACTATGTGCAAAGATAACACCCACTCCCCATACAGACATACCCACCCGGTTCACATGCTCCCTGCAGTCTACTAAGAGGTTTGAGTCATTTGCAGATGGTTAATGAACCCATTTACACTGGATCCCTCTGCTTGGAGCAGAGACTGAGAACATAAAGAAAGACAAAGTGCTCTGAGAAATAACCTTTTAACACTTGAGAGAAATGGTCTTACTTGCTTTTGAAGTAGAATGCTGCACAGAACATGCCCACGATGACAATTCCAAAGATGATACATGAAATTGACAGCACCTGCCTTTGATAAACTTCTTCACTCTCTGTGAATGTGAAAAACAGAATTAGAATGGATGCTAGCAGGGCACAGCAGCAACAATCTCTCCATCTTTGTCCTTCCAAACTGGTAAGATACTTTCAAAGCCAACGTTTTTGTTCCTGTCATGAATAGGAAAAAACATGAAGAAGTTATTTTGATTCAATTTCTTTGCCAAGTTCTATAGGATAACTGGTTGCTATTTTTTGTTTTCCTGCATCTACATGGCTAAATCATAACTCATACATCGATATCAGAATCATAAATTTCATTATCAAAAAACATTCCATGGCTTTAGGACATATGATTTTGAAACTGTGTTAGGGTCCAAAATAATGAGCTGGAAAAATAAATATATATCCATTTGAACTTTCCTGTGCCCGAGTTGGCTTCCACGATGCTGATGTCCCTGTATGGTTTTCTGAGTCTGATTGGTTCTTGGCTGTCTGCCTCCCATTCATCTTTCTGCTACTATGATTGACATCACTCAGGAAAGAGAATTTCCATATGCAAGCAAGTAGTATATCATGCACTCTGTGATCTCATCAATACCAGTGTTCTAGCACAATACAACTCGGCCTCTATTACCTAGGTTGTAGCTTGTCATCACACAAAAAAATGAAAGTTTAAAAACAAACATTTTACTTTGCAGCCACAATTATTTTATACTCCCAGATTCATTTCAAAATTATATCTAGTGAAACAGTTCTTCCATCTCAACAAGAGTTTTGGGTCCACGCAGACCCCAGCACTTTTCTCTGTAAATTATCCTCCTCTTCATTTCTTTCTTTGAACAGCACAGAAACCATGGAATGATTGATTACAGTCATTCACTCATTTGCAAATATCCTCAACTCTATTCCTCTTTCTCATTTGTATAACTTTAGCAGCTCTGAACTGGGTGATAGGGCAGATGGGTTTCAATGAAAGTTGGTGATCACGTGCTTAAGTAGACATTGGATAGTCACTGAAGTGTCATCATTCCACTTCTCCATTTCCTAAAGATCACCCATGACATCTCTACACTATTCTAACATCAGACACACCCTTCCTTCCATGCTCTCACGTTGTCTGTACATGTCATAAGAAAAATGAAACCAGTATAGAAGAGATACCCCATCTTTCCAACACAAAATTAACTGCATCTGTACCATTTCTCTTTCATAACATAAAATACTGGTTCTCCTTGAATTATTCAAGCTCTCAACTTTGAAGACTGAATTGTCAGAATATGGATCATCTATGTCAGAATCACCGAGGGAGATTTGTATTTTGTTACTAACAACAACTATGGCATTCATCTTTGAACTTGTAATATGGAAATCATTTAAGTGAACATTTTAGGTATTTCTCCTTCATATTAATGTTATTCAGGTACAGCACATGCCTTATTTTTAGGAAAGGAATATATTCAAATTATGATGTCATCACTGTGATGCAAAAATTCTTAACAAAAATTTAGGAAATAAAATCCAGCAAGATATTAAAAAGTTTAGTCCTTCACAACTAACTAGAGTTTATGCAAGGAACACAAGTTGTTTCCGTATTTTAAAATTATTAAATAGGGAAAAATTTATTAGTTTATGAAAAACTTTAATAAAATCTTATTTTTGATTTAAGCTCATATACTAGGCACAGAAGGCACTCAGCATGATAAAGAAGAGCTTTAAAAATATACATAATTGTGAAAACTGAACATTCTGTTCCTAAGAGCAGGGACAAAGAATATCTACTTTATCCACTCTTCCAACTTCTTTTCAAGGGTGTGCTAGAGAGTTAGTCAAAGCAATAAGAAAAGTAGAATTAAATCATTCCGTTTGGGAAAGTTTGATGATCCCGTTGTTTGTAAAGACCTTTTTTTCATCTATGCAGATGGAATCTACAGAAGTGTTAGGAAGCTAACTGAGTACAAGGTTTCAGGATAGAGGATTAAAACACTAAAGTCATATCTGTTTAATAGTTTTATTTCTAACATGTCACTATCACACTAGAACCCAAACTTAAAATACATAGGACATGCATATGTTTTTATCAAATTTATGACTATTAGCTAAAAGATTTGAAATATTACTCAGGGAATTAAAAAAAAAACACTAAACAGTCATGTTAATGGACTAAAAGACTTAATTCATCACCTTGGAGAAAATTGATATCTTGAGTATAATCCTATTAAAAATCTCAGAAGGCATTTTGTCATTGTCATGCAAATTGTCCAGCTGATTCTAAATATTATAAAGAATTATGGTGGTTAAAACAGCTTTTCTGAAATCAAGAGAACAAAGTTATAGATAGCTTTATCGTAATTCTTGGACTAGAGTACTATGTAATCAAAGCAATATGATATTGTTGTAAATCTAGGCAAAACAGACAAGAGAGTCCAGAAATTATTCAAATATACATAGATAATTGATTTTTGTCAAAAGTCACAAAAATATTTTTATAGTGAAAGGCTATTTTTAAAATGTGGCATTATAATAGTAGAGCCATAGTCACAAAAATGGACATTAACCCTAATCACACAAATATAAACTCAATGAAAAACAAACCTAAGTATAAATTTTAACTATGAAATCAGAACTATAGGAGGGACTCTTAGTAATTTGGATTCATAAATAATTTCTTACCTAAAATACAAAAGACAATGTATGATATGTTTATAAATCAATGATGTGGACTTCAACATCATTTACATTTGTTCTTCAAAGACTTCATTAACATGCAGGGCACAGTCTGAGAAAAATATTTGCAAAATACTTTGCCATCAGTAAGCTGTATCTATAAAAATCTCTTACTACTCAATAAGATGATGATGATAAGCAACCCAATTTAAAAGTGAGAAAAAAAATTTCAATATTTAATATGTCCTTTGGACCAAATATGGCAAAAGCTATGGGGAATAATAAATAAGACAAACCTCTCTAAATGCACAGCACTTACCTACGTAAGGACACGATTGCAATATTATAGGAAAAGGAGGAGAGTAACTTCAGGTCAGAAGACAAAAAATGAGAAGATCTGAATAGAGATTTTCCCAAAGATATAGGGATAGCAAATAAGTACCTAAAATGATACCCAAAGTAGTAATTAAGGAGTTTCAAATTAAATCATATTGTTATAGATGAAATCACTACTAAAACAGCTAACATAAAAGGCTCATCACAGTGTTGACAAGGATATGGAACAATGAGCACTCTAGAGCATTCCTGTACTTTTGATGGAAATGTAAAATGATGTACCAATTTAAACAATAGCTCCTCAGAAATTTATGATTTAGTCATTGCATTCCTAGGTATTTAATGTTAATAATTTCATAATTATTAATGTTATAGTTCATTATTATGTTAATAAGCATAATTGCATATTCATAATAACTTTAATAGCCCAAAACTGGAAATAATTCACTACTCTGTTAATAGGAACTTGGCTTAACAAATTGTAGTATATCCATACAATGGAAAATAGGTAAGCAATAAAAAGAAACATTGATATAAGCAACAATATAGATGAAGCTCAGAATTATTATGAAGAATGAAATAAATCAGGAAAAACAAATCCATGTTGGATAAATCCAATTACACAAAACGTTAGAAAGTGATAACTACTCTATGAACAAAGTATGAATGTGAATATCTAGGGTCAGGTGTGGGGAAGAGATAAAGTGACATGACGAAGTTTTGCAGACTCACACTTATGTTCAGTGTCTTAATTACAGTGTTCATCTCATAGGTTAATGGTTATGCCAGATTGTACCAAATTACACAAGCAATGTGATCTTTTTAATAAATTAAAATCATGTGTGTATATATACACACACACATATTTATTCATGAATGTGTATTCTATTTTTAAAGACTGGTATTGGCTCCATATTAGACTGACAATACTGTTCCAAACCTTTTACACTATCTAAAAAGACTTCAGTATGATACCACCTACCTTTTTTTCCCCTGACATGTCTGATATTTTAACTCATTTCAGTCATGATACATGCAGTTTTATTTTTCCTTCTGGAATATTATTCTCTTCTAAGTGCCACTACTCCTTTGACCCCACATTAAATGTCATTAGCCCCTAAATTAGTGCACTATATAGTAAGCTCCACTGGTTCAGAGGACTGCATTTTTCACTGATTAATTAATTGGCTCACCACTGTTTCCCAGCACCTTGTACCAAAGTCATATCACTGGCATGCTAAAACTTGTTACCTGAGTAAATCAGATATTTAACATCCTCACAGGGATTCTCTGATTAAAGTAGGGTGAGAGTTGATCTAACTCAAGCTAAATGTTTAAGAGTTAGAATCGTTGCCTTTATCACCAAGTCCTCCAAGGCTGCACACCAAGTCCTCCAAAGCTGCACTCTTTTCTGAACTGAGCACCTGCCACTGACTCCACCCATTTTAAAATCCAGCCCAGGTTCCTCTTTTGGGGAATCCTTTCCACCCAACCTTGGCCTCTTCACTGTGGTTCTGTGCTTCCAAAGTCCTCTTCATAGGATAAAATTCCATAAAAAAATAAAAAAATGGTGAAATCATTTGTCTGCAGGCTTCAGTAGATACTGGAGCATGATATACCGAAGGCAGTTATTCTCACTGTTCGTGTTCATCTTGGATGGGCATACTGCTCTCAACATCCTACATGCCCACACTGATGTGCTTGCAAGTTCTATGTTTTGGCCTTGTTTTATTTAATGCTGTTTCTAATCCACAGCTAACAAAAAACAAGTTGTAGGTTGACTCATGAACACAGACTTCCCCACACCAGGAGTTTCAGAGGTTCTTCCAAGATGTACCCAGAAGCTTCCAGAGTCAGTAGAAAAGAGCCAATTATTTGTGATGTTCCGCTACCAGCAAACTGGACTGCAGAAAGTCATTGGGATTTAGGCAAATGGGTACCAGACCTAGAAAACCTGGATCAAAATCTACATGTACACAGTTCAAATTCCAGGACCTGTTTTCTTTCTCTGAATCCTTGTATTGTAGCCTCTCTTTAAATAAGATTGCACATTTTCTAGTACTTTATCCTGTTGAAATGTATTGCAATCTAGTGTTTTAGAAATGTTCTGTCAGGTTTACTTCATGTTTTCTGATATTTCAGTCTGAATAAATACTCAGAAATGTGGATAATGCCTTATTTCTATTAGGCTTTATTTCCATGGTCAGTGTAAGAAAAGAGGCAATCATGGGGCCACAGCAATAATGAGTGAATATTTTAAATTTGGAAAGGTTCACATCAGAGGGTTACAAAATATATCATCAATTCCTTGTTTGAACACTCTGCCATCTTAAAAAAAAAATCCTCCTTTCTACCCCATGTGTATAAGCTCATTAAATTTTCCAATTGAACTTGGAATCAAATAAATAGCTATGCCAATTCCCAAGCCGTCCATTTTATTTAATTGTTGTGAGTTGATGACTACAGTGGAATAATCATGAATTGCATGTGACAACCTTCCCCACCCTGTTTCTAGCACTAAAAAGGATTTTGAAGATGACAATAATATCTATTAAAATGAGAACAAAAATAAGACTGTTCCCACTAAAATGAATAATTGATTTCCATGTAAAATCTATGTGGTATGTTTCTTCCTATTTGAAGCTAGTCAAAAGCAGCCTGGGGAAATGCAAAAAAAAAAATCAATTCTGAGTTTAAATCAAGAGTGAAATTAAAAGCACGAAGACGGCAAGTGAATTTACAGACTCAGGTGTAGCTAAGGTGATGGACTAATGCATTTGATTCATGGAGTGTTACCCAAGAACTCCAAGGCAACCAAGGGCCAGGAGGCTGGCAGTATTGTATTTCACTTCTGGCCGATTTTTAAAAATTATAATACTGGAGTTTGAACCTATGGCCTTGCATAAGCATGGCAAATGCTCAAACCTATCTCTTTTTATTTTGTGACAAGGTCTTTTTAAGTTTCCTTGGATGGCCTCAAACTTGTGATCCTCCCAACTTAACCTCCCAAATAGCTGGGATTAAAGCTGAGCTCTTTGACCACTTTTCATATGAGTGAGCACAGTACACTCCTTTACTTATATGACCTCAATTTCCTCATCTGATTAAAGCAATGGTAATATATATATGTGTGTGTGTGTGTATAATGAATTATCTAAAATAAATGGTTTACTATCTGCTATATATACACTTTAAGAAAACAAAATCTGTCTCCCTGAAACCTGTAGTATTTGGGTTATAAAACACACTTGCTAACTGTATGATGGATGAAATCTTGCATAGGAATCCACCTGTCCTTTTAAACATTTTGTTTTAGTAATGAGTTCTTAAGGTAGCACCATAGATTTACTGTAATTTTCTGGGCTCTGGGTCCAAGAAGAGCTTAACAGTAAGAGAAAATGACTAGTAAGCTTGTTCAAGAGCAAGTGAAAAGTCTGTGAATTGGAATCCTATAACAGAAAATGTAAGGGATCTAGAATCAGGGAGATCTAAATTTAAACTTTACCATTTCATATCACTTAAAATTTTGTTCAGTCATTTAACTTCTTGGTACTTTAATTTCTCACTTATCAAATAGGAATGCTAGTACCCTTGTTTAAGAACCTCTGGTATTTCCCATCATAGCATTGCACTGACTAACCTGTAGAAACTATTCAATCAATACTTTTTCCTTAATAAACTTCTAGAATATAGGAGGAAACACATTCTAAAGTATATCTCAAAGATAAAGCTTCATATTTTTAGCCTTTTTGATAATATCCAACACCACCTAACAGAAAAATTTAGTGAAAGATAAAGCTTAAATGTAAGAAAAATAACCACAAAAGTGAAACTTTTGGGAAATATTTCAAGCCTATTTGTGACAATAGGCATTGGTTAATCATATAGTAGACAAACTCTTTCCTATAGGAACCCCCCCTCCCCCCCCACCAACACCAACCTGGTCTAGGGATGCCCTCTGACCTCAGGAAGGAGGTATTTTCTCTTTATCCAATCTCCAAAGATAAAGTCTTTATTTTTTTCTCTAAACAAAA
Source organism: Callospermophilus lateralis (assembly GCF_048772815.1). Classification (NCBI taxonomy): domain Eukaryota; kingdom Metazoa; phylum Chordata; class Mammalia; order Rodentia; family Sciuridae; genus Callospermophilus; species Callospermophilus lateralis. The sequence continues at coordinate 53,456,257 of NC_135319.1, read as the reverse complement.
GTATACAGAAGATATTAAATGATCAAATTACTCTTACTGTCCTTCCTTTTAAGAGAAATTGATTATTCTTTTAATATATATATACTTTTAGTGCCAACTGTATGCAGACACTAAGTTTGATGCTAGGAATGAAAAGAATAAATAGGCATAGACGCTCCTGGATGAACTTAGTTATTGTCTAGAGTACACAACCCTTAATTAAGTCAACACAATAGTAAATATGAAAAGCTGACTATAGAACATGTTAGAAGGAGGAAGTATAAAGTGCTTTAGAGGCACATCATATGGGGCATCCACCTCTTCACAGAGTCCAGAGATAGAAAATATAAGAGTCAATTAGACAAAAGTTTTGGGATATTGAGGCTTGTCCAAAAAAGGAAATAACTTGTACAAAAGCCCTGAGGTAAACTAGAAAGTGGTATGCATGTTCAGGAATCTGCAGCACAAGCAGCTTAGCAGAACAACAAAGGGATAATGAGGGACACAGTTTACCATGAATATGTCACCCTAACAGGAGAAAGGTACTGAAGGGCTGGAGAGAAGTGCGCTTTGGTAACACTCATGATCAGGTAGGATAAAGTGAATGCAGAATCTAGGTGAAAGGCTATTAATGCCAACTCAGGTGAGGAATGACGGGTGTTTTAACAGTAGTCACAGTTATGCAGACAGAAATAAACAGAGGTGAACCTTAGGGTGAAAACACTCAAAGGACTTCACGGTGATGCTCCTAAGGGAGGATGACAAACTCAGAATGAGACTTACTGAATTTAACCATATAAAATATTCAAGGAGAGATGTCTAGCAGACATTTGTATATGTAGAACCATGCTAAGAAGAGGATGTCACGTGTAAAAGTGCAGTGTAAGCTACTCTCCCCAGTGCTGCCTTATCCTCCACCACTTCAGCCTGATTTAGGATCTATAATTTCAGCCTTACTCCAGAAAACGGCAAATACCTTACTTGCAATCTGAGTCTAGGATTGCCTTCATTATAGGAAGATTTCGAAGAGTGGGCTGTTTCATACCTAACGCAGAGTAACCATTAAATATTAGACTGAACTGTACATATCTGGCATTTGGTGGAGTGACAGGGGCAATAAGTTAATGAATATTAGCAATTAGATTTGGTTCTAATATGTGTTACTATTCTACGGGATGTTAACATTTTTTGCATTCTGTATTTACAAACCCAGATGTGGTCATTTTTGAGGGCAAGATCCATCTTCAGTTAAATAAAAATCAGAAAAGTGTTTCCTCTGAGTCTCCCAGCTCTTCCATGGAGTATTTCCTTTGTTTGCATTAATATATTTCACTCTATAATGGATCAAATGAGAGAAGGTAACATTATGGAGAAATTTCAAAAAACAACATTAGTAAAATTCTTTTGGCAGGTGGCCTGGCTTGGGACTCTCCTTTTCCCTCAGGCCACCCTATCAAGGGGGCCTTGTGGTTGACTGTTGAGTACACCTGGGTTTAAACAGTGGCAATTACCATTTTTTCCCTGAATCATTTTCCTCCCGAATAAAATGGAGAAAGTACTACATACCTCACATATTTGTTTAGGCATTAAATAGGTGAGCACAAAGTATGTAGAATAATATGCAGCATATAATTGATGCACAAAATGACAGGTTGTTTTCTCCTAAAGCCAGTATTTAAGTGAAAACAAAACCAACCTTTTAGATTACTCCACTCCCTTAAGCAAAACCAGCCTTAGCCAGAGGCATTCATTGACTTGCTGACTCTGGATCTTTTGGCCTGTGCCTTGAGATTTGAATTTAAGGAATTTATCCTTAGGCCACTTTCTTTATTCATTGCAGTTCTCAACTGGTGGATTGGAGTTTGCTGCCCACATGTTTTGGAGGATATGATGGAAACAGTCTTCCTTGGAGCATAGGCTCTTTTACCCTTTCCCTCACACACATCCTTTAAAAAGGAAATTGTGCATCTTGTCCCCAGAGACCCAGAATTGGAAAACGTGCTGGCTTGCATGATGTCTACTAACTAGGCAGCTAGTGTTCAGATTCCAGCGCACAATGCAGCTTGATGAGAATTCTTCTGGAAACTGAAGCAGTCTTTAGAATGTTCGGAGACTTTCTGCAAGTCTTGGTAAACTGTGGCAATAGAACAAAATGGTCCCAAAAGAAAATCACAGCTATAGTTCTATGACACCATTTCCCTGTGGAGATAACCATACTGAAGATAAAAATAAATAAATAAAAAAAAAATAAAAAATGTGTGTTCTTGATTTTCAGGAAATGATCCAGAAGGTGTCTCTAAATCTGATCCCCCCTCCAGGTATGTGGGCTAAGATTTTGTACCTCTTGAGAATATCTCCTTTTTACCACTAATTCTGTCTGTAAGACAGAATAAATCAAGAAATGTAGGGTTTGTACACACACATAGACAGGCATGTGTAAGTCATACAGGAACAATAGCTTTTCCAGCTGCACAACTGTATACTCAGCATATGCAAATCAGACTCCATGTGGTGCTCTCAGGTAACAAATGCAAGTGTGGTTTCTCTAATAGTTCATTCTAAAAATCAACCTCACAATACCACTGGGGCTCCTTCTTACTCAAGAATTCATTATCTAAGGCCCTGTAGTTCTGAGTCTACACAGGAAAGCAAAAGTCACCATAATACAACAACAATATTTACTAATGAACTCACGAATTGTTAAATGAGTCTTCACCCCAGTATTCATCCCTGTATAATTCCATCATTTAGTTCAACCTGTCAAGTCAACCTCATAATTTGTGGAGGCTGAACTTTTTGTGTTCATTTTAACTGGATTAAATTTAAATGGATTTATTATAATATTAATTATCCTTAGATAGAGGGTCTCCTGAATTTTGTATTTCAATATCAACAAATGCTGAGGATAGAATAAAATATTAGGAGCTAACAGGAAACTGCAAAACACACTTCAAACAGGAAAGAGAATTAAAGGAAGGAAAACAATATCTAGGATGCTCAGAAACTGAGATTTATATTTTTAACTTGGAGACAAAAAAATAAAGAGTAAAATGGTCTGATAGATACATTAAAATTATTTCAAGAGAAAAAAGATCCTGAAGGAAAGTTAAAGGAATTCTCTCCATGAACAGTGTGGGACACACAGAGTATATGATAAGAGCACAAGGAAGACAGAATCAGATCCCTGAGCCTTGCTTCAAGACCCCAGAATGCTTCTTGGGGTGGGGGGTGGGGTTCCTTTGCAACCTTCCAAGTTCAGAGAAGCTGAGATGATCAAGAGATGCTGGCATGTACCATGTCTTTAACTTTTCATTTCTACCTGAAAGTTCTCTCCCCTTTTCTACTTGCAGAGTCCCCACCATTACAGATTGAATTGTGTCCTGCAAAAGATGTTGAAGCATTAACCACAGTGCCTGTGCAGATGACTTCAGTTGGAGAGGATCTGGAAGGTCTAAATGCTGGAGTCCCTCCCCCAGTTCATGGATTGAAATCTAATTCCTAGTAGGAGAGTAATAAGAGGTGGGAAGTGATTAAGTCATCAGAGTCCACGTTCATTAATGGGATCAGTGCCCTTATAAAAGAGGCTGGAGGAATCAACCTTGAATCTTCAGCTGAGTGACAACACAGCAAAAAGGTCACCATCTACAAAGCAGAGAGCAGGGCTTCACCAACATCCAATCTGATGGCTCCTAACCTTGGATTTACCATCCTCCAGAAAGGTGAGACATAAATTTCTGTTGTTTGTAAGTTATTCAATCAAGTATATTGTTAAAATGGTTCAAATGGACTAATATAGGATATTTGCAGATCATGAAGAAAGGCCTATTGAAGTGGATCGTAATCCAATATTATTGTGTCTTTATTCAAAAGGGGAAATATAGGAGTTGGGAAGGGGGAATATCATGGAATGATGAAGGTGGAAATCAGCAGATCACTCTGTCAGAGAACACCAAAGATTGCCAGCAATTCACCAGACCCTCAAAGGAGGCATGGAACAGATTCCCCTTAGAGCCCTGAGGAAGAACTTGTCCTTTTGCCAACACCTGGTTTTTGGACCTCTAGTCCTTAGAACCCTAATACAATTGAATTAATTTGTTTAAGTCACCAGTTTGTGGTGCTTTTTAATAGAAGCCCTAGCAACCTAATATACCCACTTGTCGGGAGCTACCCTGGATGCAGATGCCTTTAAGTCCTGGAGCAAGAGGTTCTGAACAATGATTGCATTCTGCAGTGACTTGGGCATTGCCTCTGCTTGGATAATGAGGTGTGGCTCCAGGAGTAGGCATCACCTTCTAGGGTTGAGTTACACTCACTCACCTGTTACTTCGTAATCTTAACCCTTTGCCCTGTTGGGGATAGAATATTCCATGGAGCCTCCCCTTGTGTGTCCCCTATATAAAAATAAAAAATTCCATGGCTCTCTCTTTTTCCATGGAACCCCTAAGGTCAGAGAGCAGTCTCAGCTTTTGAAAAGGAACTTCTGTGTGTTTGCATGCTTTCTTTGCCATTTTCTTAAGTTATTGGAATAATCAGATTAGTGAACCCAGGATAGGTCGCCAGCTAGAACAGATGGTGATACCCACTGATTCATAAAAACTGGTAAATACTATAGGTCTAAAAATTCTTCTCCTGCTCTCTTTTGTACATTTTTCATAACTGCATTATCTTGTGCCAAAAATGTACATGTCTTTTTTTTCCATGAATCCAAGACTAAAAGCTCCTGAAGGGCAAGGTGATAGAATTATCACGTTCACTCTTGGAATGCAGTTCTGATATCTGACTCTGCACAAGGTGGGTCCTCTATCTCCTTTGGTAAACTGAGCAGCTCATGGGTTGAATGCATGATGACATTTTCCAGTGGGTCTTCTCTCTAGTGGGCCAACATAATGGGGCAACAATAATTTTGATGGGGAGGAGTTCCATTTATGCAAGAGATTCACTCAGGTGCTCTTTGCAGTTAACTATGGAAAGGTAATTTTTAAAAATATTTTGAAATAGTATATTAATTACAATAAAATGTTGACATTCAAAATTATATTTTATGTTCATGCAAAGTGCTTTTAGATGTGCATTATCCATTAAATTTAATATTTCAGGGGAAATAACAGTTTAAATTCATAAACACATTTATACTCAACCTGTAATTTCCTCTGCTTCTCCCTCCACTCCCCACCAAATATAAACCTTGCCCATAATAAACCTTATCTCCTTCACTCCTTTCCCAAACAGAACAGCTCTGGCTGACTACAGATAAGTGAATGCTATAAAACAGTTTGAAAAAAATCTATGAAAAGCCCTGGTTCCTCTCATTGGTATGTCTAACATTCACTGTCTTTCCAAGTACTATTTCTTTCACAAATAAATTATAAGAAGCAAACTGAATCAAAATAAATCTATCAGTGAGTTCTCAAACCTAAGGTAAAACCAATCTGTGGCTTCTGGCTTCACTTTTAAAAGGTCTGAGAACTCCATTTGTCCTCACCCTATAATAACTGTCCCCCAGTCCTGACCTTCAACCCCAACTTTCATCATTTAGTATTCACTGTCTATTGCAAAAGGCACATTCTTACAGCAAGACTTGTGACTTGTAATGACAAAATTCCATTTTCTTGGCAATGGGGCGAACATGATCCTGAGGCTTATAGGAATATTGTAGTATTTGACTTATTTTAAGAGAGTGGGAGCCTCATGCACTGAAATCCTCTCAACCCAAAGGAACACTCATACCTCTCTGGATTGGTGTAATGGATCTCTATGTACCTTAGCCAGGTAAGAAGATGCAAGTGAAAAAACTCCAACTCCTTTGTCCCACAGATCAGTGGTGGCCTTGTGAGATTAATTAATGTCATCAGCAAAGTCGGGTCCTGGCAAAGAGCCTGTGGTTATTTGTTCTTTTCAGGCTCATGTTGAACTATTCTAGGGGCAGTGGTCCTGAGGCAGGTGTAATCAGAGTCCAGGTACCTGCTCTCTAGGTAGTGCTTTACTTCTCTGGCTATAGTCATACAAAGACAATTGACCAATAATGGACCATGCAACAGAGTGATAGTAGTTCCATGAAATCAAAATAGAGCTGAGAAAGTCCTATTGCAGATGACATAGCATCAAGGTACCAGGCATTCTCAAATGTTCTTGTGATGCAGGTATGAACAAATCTGGTGCAATCAAATCATGTAAAAGCAGAGCATATGCAAGGATATATGGTGCCTAATACTTGATAATGATAATAAAAACTATGTTACTGGTTGAGTTTACCAAGTTGTATTCTTTGATTTTATTTTCTTTATTTTAGATTGTATTGTCTTCTACTTATAATGTATACCATAAAACTGTGTGCTAAGTTACCCTAGTAGGAGTCTATACATCTCGTATTTACTACCTCTCTTAACCACATTACAGGGCTGGTTGACTTACACCATTATGTTTGTGTCAGTATGCTCTATGATGCTTTTCTCACAACAATGCAATCCTCACAGCATGTGCCCACTGTATCTAAAACAGAATCAGTTCAATAAGGAATCATCTTCAAAATATTAATGAACCATTTTACATTCCTTTTTTTCCCATAAGACTCTGAAATCAGTATACATTTTATATCACAGCTCCTCTCAGGATAGCCATGTTTGAAGTACTTCTGTGTCCCATGTTGTAGGCCATCACAATGGATGGACAGTGAAGTTGGGGAATCAGCACAGATCCGTTTCCATGCTCCTACTGTGACTAGTGATGTGACTCTAGGCAATTTTATTATCAGTGACTCAATTTTAAATGTAAAAATGTGGCCATGATCATAATCTCCTGAGTCACTGGAATAGTAAATGAGAAGCTTTGTATAATGCATTTACTTAACACAATGACTGGCTCACTGAATATCTTCTTAAAATATGGTTTTTATGTTTTTATGATACTATTGGTTTTTTATGAAAATATAACAAATTCATTTAAAACTTTTATAAACTTATGTCCAAAGCATAGTAAGCAAATAACAATCTAATAATTTAATGTTATATACAGAGATTAACAATTTTAAAACCATTTTTTCTAATAAGTAATACATGACAGTAGAATGCTCTTCAATTCGTTGTACACAAAGTGGGGTCACCATTTGTGCAATCATACACATACTTAGGATAATGTCTGTCTCATTCCACCATCTTTCCTATCCCCAAGCCCATCCATCCTAGCCAACCCTATACAAAAATCACCAGTCTTCTCAAAGAAAGGGGAGGTCCAGTAGACAAACACTGATTTATTCTGTGAAAGAAGAAGCCAGAAGGAAATCTTAATTTACAAATATGAATGAGAAATCCCGACTCAATATGTCTATGAACAAAAGATTAATGATATATTTTTAGAGTGGACTAATATTAACAAATAGTTATCTAGGATAAACCATAAAAAGTCTGATCCCTTTTACAGGGCCATGCTGATTTCTGACATCTAATACGTTTCCCCAATCCAAATTTCCTCCATTCCTACCATTATAGAATAGCATCCACTTTTAAGATTCTATTGCTATAACATTGTATAATAATGTCAATATAATAAACTACATAGTATATATTATAATGGTATAATAATACTATTATTTCAATGTATCATTACAGTTTGTTGAGAAAATCCATAGCAAAAGTTGTATATAGATATAACATTTAAACCACTTGAGAACAAGTAATTTCCAAGATCTCATGGGCCTAAGGAAAATGAAGAGTTCAAATGAGCACTACAGTCAAGGTCATCAATTTCAGGTGCAGATACACACTGAAGTTCCTTAAATAATGATGACAATAATAACATTAACATTTCTTTATCAAAATCAATGCTGATAATAACTAATCCATTATAAATTGTTTATTGAAGAGTTTATTATAAATATATATTCAAACTATAGTTGGAAATAAAACAGTAGGGATCCTGGCTGATCCCTCACATTAGATACATGAATGCCCTGTGCCTCCACTGTATGAGCTGCATCTTTATTTACCAATTGGCTTCCTCTACTCTTTCGTTGTTTGTTTCCCTAGAAGTGTAGCTTGCTCATGGTCTTGACCTCTATGTCCTTTACTTCATTTAAGGATGACCTTTCACTTTTTGACCCTGTTGTTAAACAGCCCAGATTTCTTATTTTTTTTTAAATTAAAATCCTGCCCTTTAAAATAAACTTCATATCAAAGTATGACAACTATAAAAATAAATAATTCATAAACTTACAACACGAGGCTTTTTTTTTTCCAAAATAAACATGGACAGGTGGGCCACACTAAGAAATGGAACATAATCAGCACCCCAGAAGGAACCAGTATACATCTTCCTAACCACTGAATGTAGCCACTCTCCTGACTTCTAACAGCAAAGACTAGTTGTGCCTGTTTTTAAATTTTATATATACATGGAATCACATTATATGTTTTCTTAGGCCTAGTTTTTGTTGTTCAGTATTGTTAATGAGATTCGATCATGTTGCTATGGCTCATTTATTTTATTTCTGTTTATTCTGTTTTAAAAGTTGGTTAAATATCACGGGCATTCTAAAATGTCAGTTTTCTTAAGCCTACCTCATTATTTTAAGTGGCTAAATGGTATTCTGTCTTATGATTAAGTCATGTGGTCATTTATATCATTTCCAATTTTGCAGAATTATAATGATTGCTATGATATAGTAACTACACTTTATATAGAATATGGACCCATGGTAAATATCATGTGGAACCACAGAGGAAAGCAAGAAAACTAAATAAAAGAAATAAAATTTCTATGGATAATAGATATCTGTTGGGGATGTTGTCTTTCCTCATTCTGTGATTTGGAGTTTCCCTGCCTCCAAGGTCTCTTGACCCTTCATGAATCTTGGCAATAAGCCCCTCCATCCCAGCCAACCCTATACAAAAATCACCAGTCTTCTCAAAGAAAGGGGAGGTCAAGTAGACAAACACTGATTTATTCTGTGAAAGAAGAATCCAGCAGGAAATCTTAATTTACAAATATGAATGAGAAGTCCTGACTCAATAGTGCTAGAACAAAAGATTAATGATATATTTTTAGAGTGGACTAATATTAAATAGTTGTCTAGGATGAACCATAAAAAGTACCTCTACAAAGTCTGATCCCTTTTACAGGGCCATGCTGATTTCTGATATCTAATACTGGGTCTTGTGTACACACACACAAAAAATCATAAGCTCTAACAATAGAGTAGGGACTGCGATTCTTTTGTCATTTAAAAATTATGTAACTTCAAAGTCTCATCCCCTTTACCTAATTAAAGGCTGCATGAGGTTTATGTCACAATTTAAAAGGAATTGACTTAGGACTCAAACTCATGCCCTCACTTCAAATTGCCATGAAATTCTGTTCTTTTCCCAATCTCCTCTTACCCACTCCTGAGGAAGCTGAAAGAGAAACCACCCATTCTCCCTCTTGCACAAAGAGGACATAGAACACAGAACCCCCATTCAAGCCCAAACTTTGCAAAAATGGAAACATAAACCAAGAAACCATTTAGTTGGAAGAAAAACAGAAGTAGCAACAGTTTTAACAGTAATCTTGGCCCACACAGAGCTCAAAAATCAAATGAAAGAGGCAAAGTAGGTTTAAAATTGCAGTGAGATAAGTTTCCAAATAGAAATGGAAGCAAGGAGATAAAAACTTCCACTATTTAATATTTAATGATCCTGTGGCAGCATTGTGAGGAACATGTAATTAACTTCTTTCTGTCCACGTTCCAAGGACAGAAAAATCTCAAGAGACTTTCCCAAGGTTGTACAGTCAGATGCTAAAAGGGATGAAAAAGAAACCAACCCAGTTGTGTCTGATTCCAAAGTTGAAGCACATCTTGCTTCATTATCTCCTTCATTATAATTTATTTAACTAAAGTCTTGAAGCAATTTCAATTAAGTGGAAAGCACCTCAAAAACAAGTTTCATTTTTTTTTTTTAAATCAAGGCATGGATACACATGTAATTAAAGTCATGTGATACTGGAAGGACACTGGCATAACTCTTAATCTGAACAAAAATTGAACAATATTGCCTTTATAGGAGCAGAGAGAACAAAGCAGTTAGTAGAGGGCTAGGTGCCTGTCCTACATGATCCAGGGTGTATGAACCTGTGAGTCTTTTCCTCTAAACACTGACTCCTGTGCCTCCTTCCCCTGCTCTATGTCAGGTCTCCATTCTCTACTAATCTCAAGGTCCCTCTGCAACTTTTTTTTCCTCCCCCCACCCCTTCTACCTGGAAAGTTCTCCCTGCCTCTCATCCATCAAGTTAGAAGCCTATCATTTAAACCCATGAACTTCCATGACAATGACAACTCCCTTGCCTGGAACTTCCATAGCATAGACTTCTAGAGAACCCAGGTGGGGGTTCCCCGTGTCAATGATCACACTGTGTTACAATCACCTGCTTCTTTATCTTCACTTTAATCTCCTAGTTCCTTGGGAATTTTGCTGTTTTGTTCCCATACTCTAAAATAAAATGTAGAAGAAGCAACATAGTGGGAATGCACCCAGACTATGCTTTGACTTGTCATAGACCACAAAGACATCTGAGAAATCAGGACTAGGTGTTCCTGAACCTGCACACAAGATGCACAATATAGTCCATGGGGGGGGGGGGGTTCAGTTAAGGCAGACTGACTACCCTGTCACTGGGTTCTAATCCAGACAGTTTTACTACTATTGCCAACCACAGGAGTATCATGTCATAACCTATTCTATTATCCAAAGATTATCAGGGATATTGCAAAGAAGTTGCTACAAAAGGGGGAACTGCGAAAGAAAATGGGAAGCAGGATCCGACAACGGTGCTGAAGAAATATCTAGAGAGCTCTCTTCCTTTTCTCAGTGTCCCCTGTGTACACGCTATTACCTTAAGAAAAAAAAAGTTCAGAGTGACATTCCTGAATGAATCCAGCATTGACTAAGAAAGTAAAACTACAGGGAAGCTCATGTCCCCAGAAAGAGATGCACAGAAATTCTGGTTTCCCTGTTGTTGCCATGGGCTAGGGCAGCAGAGACATGGGGGTCACCCTGAACTGAAACATATCAAAATCTTTCTTTGTCTTACACAAAGGTTCATTTTTGTCAGAATCAAATATTCCATTGATCACTTATGACAGGCAGAAAACATACAGTAGCCAAGGAAGAAACCTTCAAAGAAAGAACAATTGTGGGAAGACTCTGAATAAGTATCTCACAGTTGGAATCAAATTCATCCAAGTAAACAAGCCCAGGGGCGCTGTTTGCAGACCTACCATTTGGGAAGAGAAATTGGATACCTGGGGATTGTTTTAATATTTGCTTTCTGAAAGGTAAAATGGTACTAGCATCCCCCAGGATATAGAAATGACAGCCTAGTTTTGGTGAAAATGGCTCAAAAAACAACTTCATTTAGGAGAGAACAACAGAGTTAAGATATTGTGAAAACAGAATGTGTTCTGAGTGCCGACCACCTCCCACCCTTAGAGCTATCTTTCCAGCATCTTAGGGGGTTGGCAGAAGAGGGTAATATCATTTTGATTTTCAGCAAAATGTCTGTGCTTAAGCAGATACGAATGCTTTGTGAGACAGAAGTGCCATTCTCCTCATTTCTAGGAGAAAACATTCCATTTTATAATGCTAGAATTTTCCCCCAGACGCAATCCTTTGTTGATGATTTGGAGGCATCAGTTCGCCTTTGGGCAATTCATATTTTGTCTCCACTTAAGAGACCCTGAGTGATTTCCCAACAGAGGAGCCCCCATGCAATTCTGTGAAGTAGGCATCCTTAGGATCAGCGAGCTGAGCAGTATGGACAACGAAGAATACAGATGCACAGAGTGGTCTGAGGGGTGTGAGCACAGAAAGACTACACATGCACTGGGACAATCGGGGGGCAAAAAATACAGTTGTTTTTGTAAACAAGTTTTGCCCAAGCACAGCCACATCTGTTTGTATAGTGTCTATGGCTGCTTTTGTACTCGGACCCCAGTGTTGAGTAATTGTGGCAAAGTCCACAAAGCCTAAATATTTGCTATTTAGCTCTTTAGAGGAAAAATCTGCTGAGCCACACAGTAGATGAAAGGAAATGCAATGAATAAAAATTACTATATTATTAGACACACCACAAAATCAAAATTAAATCTTAAAAATTAGTTGGAACGTTATTTAAGTCTTTTTTTTTTTTTTTGGCCAAGTTTTTAAAAGAAGTTTAAATTATCACATGGGTATATATATTTTTTTCTTTTCCAACACTAAGTAAACAAGAGCCTGTCAGGTTTTGGAAGCCCCTGTCCCACAACACTGACCTACTGAATAGACCAGACCTGTGTGGTTTCTATGTGTAGAACTCTGTGCTGGGGATTCACTTCCAAAGTCATAGCCCCAGGCACAGTGGGGGTCCCTGAGCATGCACACGTGGGTAAACTTGAAAGCTCTTTGGGTGCCAAAGCTCTGCTCTAGTATTGACAGTGCTGATGAAATGAACCAGTCTTTCCCAGAAAACTAAACTGGAAATCAGAAGGAAAGCAGAGGTGGGTGAGAACTAGGAGCAAAATCTGAAAGACAAAGGGAAACTGAATACAGGCAACGCAGGTGCCATGGATATCCAACCCCAAAGGGCATCTGAGAATTCTTCACAAGTCATAAGACAAGGATTGCTTTCATCCCTACAGAGCCACACCTTGATGTCATCTCACACACTGAGAGAGGTCTGGCCTTAAGGTTAAATCCTTGTTACATTTAATTTAGTTTCCTAGTTTTCCTTTCTTGCATTAATGGATGTTCCTGGGGTTTTTCCGTTTTGTTTGTTTGTTTTAATCCAGGGAGCTTAACATACTGGGATTGAAATGTGAACAACTGCTGTTCAGGACATAATTATCTAGCAGGACAAACCATATCCAAGACAAAATGGATCACCCTAGAAGACGAAAAGGAAAGCAAAGAATGGCTTCAGCAATGTGACAGATTTGGGATGCCTGTGAAACTACCACTTTTTAGTAATCTTTTCAACATTCACCATAATGTCCCCAACATACTTGAGGCCTGTAATCTTTACCTATAAATTTGGCTGGTGCAATTTGGTCATAGTGTACTTTAGAGCCAATACTCTGCTTGAAATGTTAAATGCATGTAATTTATTTTAGCTAGAACATTTAGAAATGTGCTTTCTGAATGATCCACCCGACTGCTCAGATTCTCTGAAATGTGTGGGCTGCCTGGGCCCGCTTGTCCTGCCACCTGCAATAGTTGTGTTAGGCTGGGCAGGCTCTCAACGATGCCAGTGGTAGCTTCTCTCTAGGAAGGGCTAAGGCAATAGGTAACAGCCCCAGTTCAAGCTGCTGGTTCTGCACGTAAAAAGATGAATTGTCACTGTCTAATCAAGCAAGGAAAGATTCAATTTTCCGATGACTCATAGGTTGTGAATAACTATACCACCCTTCTCTGGCATTGCCTGTGGATGAGTCCTATGTGGATTCATAAAAACATGATTTTGGTTCAGGAATTGTCCCATTTCTCCACTACTGAGACCTGGGGAATAGCATGAAAGCATACTTTTGCATGTCCCTATTGTGTGCAGCTATGCTTCTGTGAAAAGGCCTCAGTGACAACAATAGCAAAGACAAGCACAACACAAACAATGAGCACAGACACTATGAAAGACCTAAGCAATCTCATTCTACTTGGGACCTCATTTTGCTCTGAAACTTAACCTCTGACCTACTGTAGTCCTTTTAGCCCTGTCTTATTGAAGCATTTTACTATGATGTAATACAGAAAAAACAATCACATGTATACTATGAAGTGCTAAGGAGCCAAGATTTCTCTATAGAAAACCTGTGGTACCCACGATATCAGAGAACAGCATGGACCCATCAAAATGGAGAGGATCAATTTTATGAGGTTTAACCTGACCTTCAGAATTGCTTTGAGTTAAAGGGAAGAAATATAAAATATTTAAAATCTTAATTATGTTCCTAGGTTGCTTTGAATGTTAGTAGTCTGGAGGAATGAAGGAATGTCCTCCACTGTGTCAATCTAGAAATTTTAAGAGGTTTTTTTTTTGTTGTTGTTGTTGTTTGTTTGTTTTCTTTTAAATTCAAGATACTCTATTTTGGTAAAAAGAGAATACTTAAAAAAATAAGATATGGGGAAAGCACACCAGATAATATTGGAATGTGCCTGATTTTAAGTTTCTTTTGCACTCAGCTTCATGGTGAAACATTTGGATCCCAACTTCTCCACAGCATCCTCAGCATCACCACACATGCTGATGGGTCAATTCTGACCAAATCGTGGAATAAACCTCAGGAGAGCTTTGGAAGGAGGGACACAGGAGCACTTGGGGGCACTCTGGTGATTGATTCATTAAACATCAAGTCAGCATGTTAGGAACCCAGCACAGGCCATGTCCCTGAGATGTCAATGGCAAAGTCTTGAGTTCTGGTAACAAGGTTTCTGCACTAATACTTGTTTGTGCTCTCTACTTTCAAGTCAAGGAAACTGGGGGATCTGTTCAATGATTTTCACTCACCATCTCCCTCCACCTTTAAGAGGTAAACATGCATGCATGGACACATGTGCATGCATACAGACACATGGATTTAGGGAGGAAAGCAGGGAGAGAGAGCCCATGTGAGAGCGCACAAGTACATAAGCATGTGTGCAATCTTAATCCCTCACTCTGTTTTGCCTTTTATGTCCTGTTGAAACCTAAATTTAAAATTAAAAACAACAAACCCACTTTTCTGAGACTGGCTGATCTAGATCTACAAATATTTACTTTCTGCCACTTTTAATATATATGTAATCCCTCATTGTATATAATTGTAATGATTTGTGCATCCATTACAATTATTGATTGAGCATCTGGTATGAGCCAGGTGCTGGGTTAGGTATTAGATGCAGCTATACCATGAATAGGTTCCTGGTCCTTGCTCTCATCATTTTATCCAGGCTAGCTGAAGGTGGAAAAAACAATACTTGGTCCAACATAAGAACATACAATGAGCACATAATCCAGTCTTTGAATATAGGATTTGTAAAGCAGGGACAGATATTTGTAAAAAGCAATAACCTCAGATGATTCTGACTAAAGTAGAGATTAGGGGAGAGTGAAAGATGGAAGGGAAGTGGGAAAAAGTACAGGAGGAAAACAGTGGGATCTTCTAGCCATAAGAAATATCCTCCGCCAAGCCCACAGTGGGAGAAATAACACGTAATATCAAAGAAACTGAATGTCATTCAGCACAGTTGACACAAGGGGGCATGCTGGGGAGCCATAGGAAGTGGCAGGATCACCTTGTATTTTAGAATAGCTTTGTTCTGTGAAAAATGGGCAGGAAAGGGACTGACTAGAGTCAACATTAGTAAAAATTACAGTAGCTATGTTATAGCCAACTTTTCCTTGCCTAGTTAAATGGCATTGAGGTTCACAGTGCATACTCTGAGAGATGTTTAGGAGCAATTGAATCATTTGCATTTGTTAATTGTGAGTCAGTTGAGAGAGGGGAGACTCAGACACATACCATACACATGGCGGGGGTGGAGGGTCAAAGATGATTTTTAGGTTGTGATTGGGGCAAATGGGCACATGGTGGTGGTGTTCACCAAGAACTGGGGATGACACAATGTGGAAGGAGGTTGCCGAGTTCAGTGTGGCCCTCTTGAGTTGGATATGTCTGTGGGACATCTGAATATCAATGTCCAGTAAGAGGTGGCATGCATAGCTGGCACACTCTTACATGGTGACATTAGGACCTGCTGCTGTTAAGTATCTCTCCAGGACGATCAGCACTAAGTGGAAACACATCTGTATGTTTGTCCAGCATACTCTGTCTGCAAGGCTGCAGGTGGGTCTACACCCCTACTACCTGCTCATCACACTGAGGGTGGGGCTCATATTCCTGATAAGACCATGATACACAAAATCTAAAACCCATTTATAAATGAGAAGACAATTTCTTAACAATTCTCAAAATCGACCTGATTGCCAGAACCTGCTGCCAAGAGACAGGCATCATCAGAGAAGTATAGCCTTATCCCAACAGGCATCAAAAGAGCTGAAAGAATGGAAGGACCTGATCAATTCAAAGGATTTTAATGGCTCTTCCATTTCAATGCCACTCTCTTCTCTGATTACTTATTTGGAAACATGTCAAGTAAAACGTACACACTAAAACCTCTACAAGGCTGCTTGAGGATGAGGAATAAACTAGCCGAGGAGAACAATTTCAAAACCCAAAGGGTAGTGTTATTCCGTGCATAGGATTTGCTTAACATGTTAAGAGTACCTAAAAGCTTATCTTTAATGAAAGCAAATGAGTTCAGAAATGATAATAGTACTTTTCTTTACACTGAAATATATACTATATACAATATTTTCATGTACATGAAGTTATTTATATCTCTCAGCCATGGAACTTCAAAAGCAGTTGCTATTTTCCAGATGATTTCATCATTCTTTACCAGGAATCCACCCTAACCAACAATAAAATTATCAATATTCAAAATGTCATTTTGCCTCAGTGAAATCTCATTCTCTAAAATTGAAATGGTTATTGATGTTGGGAGCCAAGGAAGATAAAAATTAAATATTATCACACTTGATTGGTTGAGAACTTGTTGCTGAATTTTCTTCATGAATTTATTTCTTACAAAACACAAAAGATAAAAGAAATCATCTGAATTCTTTCTAAAAACAAGATAACTGATGAAGAACAGTTTAAATGTTTTCATCTTATTTGTAATTATTATATAAACATTTTGTTTTAGATTTACAGAGTTATTGACAAGACAATTCAGCAAGTTCATATGCAACCCATCCTGAATTTCACTTATTAATGTTACGTTACTAGAATAGTGTGTCATAATAAGCCTATCCTAATGCAATATTATTAACTCAAGTTCATACTCCATTGCGGTTTCCTGAATTTTTACCTAATGTCACTTTTCTGTCCTAAGGCGATATCCAGGACATCACATAACAATCAGCAGAGCCACATTTCCATAGGCTCTCCTTTATAAGTTTCTCAGACTCTCCTTGTATTTGATAATATTGACAGTTTTGAGGATTACTGATTGCATATTTTGTAGAATTTTCCTCAATTAGAATTTGTCTGAGTTTTCTTATGATTAAACTAGGGTATTTTATTTCTAGGAGGGAATTGCAGAGATAAAATTGCCACTATCATATCATCATTATGTCTTATTGTTGATGTTAGCCTTGACTACCTGAATGGAAGTAGTGCTTATCAGGGCAATCAATGACAACTTTACTCTTTTCTATCCCTTGATATATAGTATTCTTTGAAAGACAAGTCACTATACATAGCCCACAATTAAAAAGTAGAGACTTGATGAAGATTTGGGACTACTTTGTCCTCTACTAGGTACAGAGTCTCTGAGCTAATTCCTACGTCCTTGATCCACTTTGAGTTGAGTTGTATGCACAGTGATAGGGGTTTATTTTCCTTTTTCTCCATATGGATTTCCAGTTCTCCCAGCACCATTTGTTGAAGAGCCTATCTTTTATCTAATGTATGTCTTTGGTGCCTTTGTCTAGTCTAAGATAACTATTTATGTGGGGTTTTTTTTCTCTATGTCTTTTATTCTATACCATTGGTCTACATGTCTATTTTGGTGCCAATATCATGCTGTTTTTGTTACTATAGCTTTGTTGTATAGATTAAGGTCTGGTATTGTGATGCCCCCTTGCTTCACTTTTCTTGCTAAGGATTACTTGGCTATTCTAGATCTCTTATTTTTCCAAATGAATTTCATGATTGTTTTTTCTACTTCTTGAGTAATAACTTCCTTAACAAGATTCCTAAAGTACAAGTAATAAAATCAAGTATTAATAAATGGGATGGACTCAAATTAAAAAGCTGCTTCTCAGCAAAAGAAACAATGAGGTGAACAGAGAGCCTACATTTTGGCAGCAAATTTTGCCACACACACTCAGAGCACTAATCTCCAGGATATATAAAGAACTCAAAAAACTTAACATAAAAAAAATGCACACAAAATAACAACAACAAAACAAAAAACCCCCTAAATGATCCAATAAATAAATGGGCTAAGAAGCTGAACAGACACTTCTCAGAAGATGTACACTGGATCAACAAATATATGAAAAAATGTTCAACATCTCTAGTAATTAGAGAAATGCAAATCAAAACTACTCTAAGATTTTATCTCACACCAGTGAGAATGGCAGGTATCAAGAATACAGACAACAATAAAAATGTTAGGATGTGGGGGAAAAGACATACTCATACTTTTCTGGTGGGACTGCAAATTGGTACAACCACTCTGGAAAACAGTATGGTGATTCCTTAGAAAACTTTCAAAGGAACCACCATTTGACCCAGCTAAACCACTCCTCGGTCTATACCCAAAGGATTTAAAATCAGCATACTATAGTAACACAGTCACATCAATGTTTGTGGCAGTTCAATTCACAATAGCTAAACTGTGGAAGCAACCTAGATGCCCCTTAAATAGATGAATGGATAAAGAAACTGTGGTATATATACACAATGGAATATTACTCAACATTAAAAGAAAATAAAATTATGACATTTGCATATAAAATGGATGGAGTTGGAGAAAATCATGATAGGCCAAGTAAGCCAATCCCAAGAAACCAAAAGCCAAATATTATCTTTGATAATTGGATGCTGATCCATAGCAGGGAGGGGGGAGGCATGGGAAAAGTGGAGGAACTTTGGGCAAAGGGGATGGAGGGGAGAGAGGATGCATGAGGACAGGAAAGATGGTGGAATGAGATGGACATCATTACCTTACGTACATGTGTGACCGCACATTTGATGTGAGACTACATCATGTATAACCGTAGAAATGTAAAGTTGTGCTGCAATTGTGTACAATGGATCAAAATGCATTCTGCTGTCATATATACCTAATTAAAATAAATAAAATTTTAAAACAGAGACTTATGCTCCATCTTTTTAAAGATAGGGTAGCTACATAAATTTGTAATTTTATGCATGATTTGTTTATCCTTTCCAATTAATTATGTATTTAATTATTTGTATAATCATAGGAATATGGATTTTCATTTAATACATTTGGTTATGGTCCAATACAACTTTCTTCTCTTTCTCAGATTATCCCAGCTTTAGCAACTGAGAATTCTTTCATTAAATTTCTGAAATATTTTAAGATATTCATATTTGTGATGGGATTTAATTATTTATATTTTGAACGCTATGTGTTCATCCTGGCACTATAGAAAGCTTCAGCTTTATTTGGTATATTTTCTTCCCCAGTCCTATAATTAACCATTTCTCTTAGAATCCCTTGATCTAATAAAACTTGGATGAGTATAAGGAATCAAGGTCTGGGGTGTAGGTATAATCATGGTTACTGGGTATCATGGCTTGTATACTCTCTCAGCTAACAGAGTAAGGATGTTATGTGAACATAGTATCCCATGTATATATACACATCTCAAATATTTCTACATGTAACCCTCAGTTTGTATGTGTGTATGTATATATCACCCTAAATATGAATTGGCACTATTGAGCCCAAATTTAATTCATTACCACACGGATAATTCCATTCTTCTCTCTTTACACATTTGTATCCTGTCACTTCAACAAACCTAGATCCCACAAACTATCTCCTGCAATGTTCAGTTATACTATACATGTATAATAACTGCAAAATTGTCAACCCCTACCTCAACCCCAACTCTAGTATTTAGGCACAATTCTTTTGGCCTCCAGTTTTACATACTTGATTTTCGAAGTTACTTTGATCAGCACTTTTATCCCCTCCCCCTTATGTTGCTTAATAGATGTACAATACATCTTAGTTATTTTGTTATATTTTGCCTTCTATCATGGTATACTTAAGCCAGAGAAGTGATACATTTATTTTGCACACATTAAAGTCCACTTAATGCTCTAAAGTTCTATGGATTCTGACAAATGCACAGTGCTATATTTTCAACATTGCAGTCCCATACCAAAAAACAGGTACTGAACTGTTTTTACAAATACTGCAATAAAAGCGCTTTGTCCCCAACTAGCCATACATATCCTATGACAAGATATTTTGGTGACTTTTTCTGACTATATCATTTATTTTTTACAGAATGTCATATAATTAAAATTATAAAATATATGATGGGTGACTGTCATTAAGTTTGGACAATTCTCAGCCATTATTATTATTTCAAATATTCATTTGGTTTTATTCTCCCCACTTTTCATTCTCCCTTGGGTACTCCAATTTTGTGTATGTTACACTTTTAAAAGATATTCAATACTTTATGAATCTTCTACTCTTCTTTTCACTTTCCATTTTGGTTTGGGAAGTTTTGATTACACTTTCTTGAAAGCTCACTGGATGTTTTCTTGGCTGTGTCACCTATACTGGTAAGGCTATCAAATATAATTTAATTCCATACCATATTTTTATTTTTTAGCATTTCCTTTGGATTCTTGAAGTTTCTGCCTCTCTGCCTATATTACCAGTTGGTTCTTGCATATTGGCCAATTTTTTTTCTTTAAAGTCCTGAATATTTTAATCATAGTTATTTTAAATTGCCTGTCTGATAATTTCAACATTAGTGTCATGTCCGAGTCTGGTTCTGATGTTTGCTTTGTCTCTTCAGAAGATTTTTTTTTTCCCTGACTTTTGGTAGGCTTTGCGATTTGAGAGCAGGACAGTCTATCATGCAATGGAACTGCATAAACAGAGCTCCAGTGTGAGGGTTGATATGAATGCAGTGAGGAGTTGGGCTTTGTTTAATGTTTCCTTTATCTATAGGCAGCTAGAGGTTACACATTTCTCTGCTGTCTTTGTTTTGGTCTCTCGGTTTATTTTTATTTCGACTTTCCTTAACCACTCTTCCTCATAAAAGGCAGGTTTCTTACAGCTCTTTCAATTATAATCCATTTTTATTATCATCCTGGAGCACTATTTGTGAGGAAATGCGTGTGGAGGTTGCTCTCTAATCTTGTGATTAAATCTCAGCTCAGTGGCCTGGGTATTGGCCTTTGAACTTCAAAGGCATTTTTTCTATAGCTTCTTCTCTCACCTCCCAGCCAATCCACAGAAATGCTAAAAAGGCCTGGAGACAGGGCTATGATAAAATCATCCCCCCTGTAACCATACCCTGCAGTGTAAGTACTTGTTATGGAGAAGGCTCTGTGGGCATTTCCCAATGATTATTCTTCTCCCATTCCTGCCAGAATCATTGGGAGGTCTTCTCCATGAAAATAGGTAAAGTTGGAAGCACAGCTCTGAAAGTGTGTGGGGAAAGGAGCTTTTTAGACCACAGCCTCAGAAGCTTCTCCCTCTCACCAAGTCCACACTAAGTCATTGACCATTTATGTTCTAATAGCTTGGGACTCCAGTGGTATCTTTTCTGGGTGAGCACATCTAAGCTGTTTTTGATTCCCTGCCTCTCCAGGTCTCAGTGTTATGTTTAACTTTGTAGGTTTAGTTGCCTAGTCTAAGAAAAGTCAAAATGAGTTTAGTTTTTTCAGCTTTTATTTCGTGTAAGGATGAGAGTGACAACTTTCCATTTCTTTATATGTTGAGTCACAAACTAAAAACTATTTTCATCTTCAAATATGTTGTTTTTTCAATTGAGACTCATCTTTGATTCTAACTCCTCTCTGTGCCTTGTTTTTTTCTTTTTTCTATTCCTACTTTCTCAAGATAGCAATTGTAAAAATTTTGGTTTTTCACCTTGTCAACTCTAAAATTCGCCCAAATTTTAGCTGAGCAAACTTTTCAAAGCATTCTCAAGTAGTCAAAGTATAGTCATATGTGCTAGAATCAGTATTAACATAAATTATGATGTCCCTCACTGTGTTTTAAAGTTGCAGATATTTTAAATATTTCAGAACTAGAGTTGCATCAGCCATGAAATGTCCTGATGGCTTCCCTTTCCTGCATGAGTATTTAATAAGGATTATATAATAACTTGTGGCTCTAGATTCGCTCTTAAAAATTTTATCTGAAAAAATGTTTAAACTTGTAAAAGTAGATAGGGAGTTACAAGTTTTATTCCTGTACACCAGAAGTTCAGTTAGGCCCGAGTTGAGTAGATTCCATCATCACTCCAACATTTTCAAAATACCTTTCATTTCCTGTATGCCTAATTGATTGCTGTTTATGTATTTCACTCTGGTGTCACTCAGAACACAAATGTTAAAAGAAACATTATTAGGTAACCAGCAGTCCACACTAGAAGTGGTCATAAGGAGAAACTGATTTGTTCACCTGGAGTAGGTCTCAATCAATTGACAGGCTTAGAGGGTCAATTATGCAGAAAGCCATAAAATTATGCACAATGCTAAGTGTATAGAATCTGGGACAGAGGTAGTTTGCCCATTCTGAATGTTCCTGCTGCTTCAAGCAAAAAGAGAAAGAAAAAGGTATTCCATTTGCTTGGATTTTTTTTTTCCTTCTTCTTCTTTTTTTTTTTAATGGGCCTTTACTTTGTTCATTTATTTATATGCAGTGCTGAGAATTGAACCCAGTGCCTCACGTGTGCTAGGCAAGCACTCTACCACTGAGCCACAACTCCAGCTCCCCTTCTTTGTTTCTTAACAGGAATGAACACACACACACACACACACCCAGCTCTGATGGACAAGTCCAATATAGAGAACAGGATTACTGGAAACCAGTGACTCAATGGACACCATCATGCCACCTGAAAAGCAGTTATTTCAGGAACCTGGGAGAGAGGATTGCTTGACAAAATATAGGTACCCAGTTAAATGTGAATCATAAAAAGTTTTGGTATGTTAAGTCTGACTGTTCCTTAAGAATTCCACATGAGACTGGGATTTTCTTTTCTGAGAATTTAGCTTTTCTTGCCACATTGAGATATCAATTGATTATCATCACTTCATGGAAAGGAATCTCAGGAGTTAAAGAGAGAGAACAGATGGACAACAGGGCTTTTCTGAGGGCTGTGAAATCACAGAGGAAGGCTTGGGTCAAAGTGAAAACAAGACATCTTTAATGGTTAGCTAGGAGGCCTTTCTTAGAACAGGCTATAATGTTCACATCCATTAAGTGACTCACCAGTGAACCTGCAGAAAGTATTTGCATTGACATTGGCTGACTTTGGTTAGCATTTAAAGGTGCAAAAGTAACATTTCAATGAGAACTAATTATGCAAAGAGTAGCATTCTAAACATGAAAATGGTACTATTCTTAACTTAATTCCCACAACCACCTAGATGATTTGTATCACTATTCCCTTTTCCATCAATAAAATTAAATACATTTCAATGCAGTCCAAGAAAGTCACACAACTACTGTACAACTTCATGGCTGAAGTGCCTTGGTTCACTTCTTTCCCAGAGTTCATCCCATACAATCAAGTATATAAAGAACAAGGCAGGGAATATTGGACAGCTCCCCTTGCAGGTGAGGAGCCATCAAGGCAAGGGAGCCAGGCCCATAAAGACAGCATCTCTGTTCTCGGGGGTGGGGAGGGATTATCATAAAAATCTCTGGCCTGGGGTTCTCACCAGCATTGATCAGAGGTTAAGACCTCAGCATTACCTGAAATGTTGAACAACTCTTGACTATTTAAAATGTCAATGACAAGGACAAAAACTTACTTTTCTAAGCCACCCTTATGTATCAAGCACTGTCATAAATGGTATTTATTTGATACTTTATTTGACCTTCAATATAACCTTGTGGTTTTTAAATTTGTTGCACCTTTTATAAGATAACAAGCCTCGGGAAAATGGAAAAAATTCGCTGACAGTCTTCTGGTGAGAAGAGTGTTGAACTGGGATTCAAACTCAGAGCTGTCTGAATGCACAGCCTTTTACTCTTTCTACACACACCTCACTGCCTCTGTGGATGTTTGCCACGTATAACATATGGAAATGAAAAGTTAAATATTTATGAAACCTGCTCTTGAGTGTGTAATCTTGCCAAGTTAAATAGCTCAGCCATTTATTTTTAAATCTGTCACTGGTGATTAGAGCATATTTCAGGGAGAAAAATGTCAACTTTCAGTTTCTTATTTTGTTACCATGTTAAAAAAAATAGCATTCCAGGAAATATATATGTATGTGTTCTTCTGTTTCAATCCAATGTAAAGGTGCAAGCTGGTCCAATGTCAAGGTACAGTTGACGGTCTTGTACAGAGTGCCTGGCCAGGGTTTGTTTCTGTTAATTGTATTCCAAGACAATACTAAGTTCTAAATGTGCTTAGAGTTTTGGAACTCTGTGTCCAGCTCCAACACTTCTTGGCAATAAAATTGGGCTATTCAGGATCTTAGTCTAGGATATCCAAGATCATATAAAGTATGCCAGAAATATGGCCCAGCCATAATTCCAAGAATTGGCAAAGAAATTGAGGCTCCAGGACCATAGAAGAAATTGGGAGTGGGAAGGAGAAAAAAGCATATGCCAGAAAGGTAGTATGGTTATGTCTCAAGGGGCCAGTTTTATAGATGTGCCACCGGTTGCAGGTTAACTAAGAAACCAAGCACCCATTCCTGGTGCACAGCAGGCCCTGCACAGAAGGTGCAAAGAATCTGGCTAGTGTGGCATCCCTATGTGGGGCTGTATCTCCAGGAGAAGTCTTCTCCAGTGTTACTGGTGCTTGTTTTTGTTGCAGATGTCATGCTTTCAGGGAGTAACTAAGGCCATGATCTGAGTTAGGAAACGAGAGCACTGTGAGCTCCTTCCGTCACTCAATATTATGGAATAGGAACTGCACTGTAGGCACAATATTATGGAATCAAGAAGTGCACTGTAATTATTTCAGTTCTCCTCCAGTGGGCTAATATTAGGCCCACATTTAATTTTCTCCCACCTTATCAAATTCCTTACTGACAAAGTCTTTTAAAGCTCAATTAATTCAGCAATACGATTATGTTCCCTGAGGAATCTATAAGCATCGCGGCTTTGTGGAAATGGAGACTTTGCAATATACTCCACAGTCAGAATGGATCCTCAGCAGGAGAAATTCCAACTGTGATTCAAAGGGGAAGATTTAGGATAGTGCTCTGAATTTTTATGGTTTAATAGGAATTTTTAAAATGTTGTTATTACGATTCTTATACTGCACAATCATATTTAATATGCATCTGTCTACTCAGATGTCAGTGTAGAGGAGGATTTTTGCTCATGACAAAGGTAGGTGACATGGCATGAATCTGTGCTGCAGTGCTTCACAGAACTGGCTGTGCCCCTATTCTTTAAATCAATGCTATGAGAGTAACAACAAATAAAACATAACAAATCTACTCAAATGTCAAGAATGTTCTTTTATCCACTGTAAAGCCTAATAAAAATAGAACCAAGCTCAACTATATACTCTTTTGACTTCTTGATCTTTCTTTTAAAAACCTAGTTTACTGTTTTCTAGAATTTGAAATAGTCTTATTAGTCTTATTTAGGGAATCTCCAGAACTACCACTTTATGATTTTTTTTTCTTTCTGAAATTTCTTCACTTCAGAAGTATAAGAAAAGTGTTGAATATACAGGAGCACAGACATTAAAATAATAGAGATATTAGGAATATATTTGTATATTCCCCAATATTTAGGATTAAATTATCATCAGCTAATTATCATTATCTTCTTTTAGGTATAGTAAATTTTTAAATTGTGGACCAAGCTTAAAAGCTTCATATATTAACTGTTTAAAAATATTCAGATTTTCAGATAACACATCTACTTTGAGTCTGTCAGATCAGTCAAAATCCCACTAGGGAAATTTTATGGCTTTCTTTTTTTTTTTTTTTCCCTCTTTGAAGTGCAAAGAGATTCATTCAACTCGGTCAACGACATAGAGATTAGAAAATTTATACAATATTTAAATTCTTAAGAGAATATGAAAATGCAACATTGCTTTATGTAGGGGATACTCTTAATAATAAATAATGTTTTAAAAATTAACTTATTTCAAGTCTGTGGCTGGCATTTCACATAATCATTGTCAGACAACGTATTTCTGATTCCTATAAATTCGTTTTTGGTTATGCAGAATCAGTCCATAGACTATCCAGTGTCTTTGAATGTAAAGAACCTGGAGGTCATTGCTCTCAGGCTTACTGAGAAAAAGAGCTGAATAAAGTGAAATGAATGAGTTCGTAGAGCCTTCAGATAATTGAGGTCAAAGGACAAACTGCTTCCTTGAAAAGTGGACAGCTTACCCGAAGCAGAAGGCACTGCTAGAGTCAGAGACTGGTAAGAACCCTGCCACAGTGATCAACTAACAGCTGGAGAGCAAAAACTTTTGGGTATCCCAGACTCAGAGAGGCCCTTATAAAATCTTTTGAATTTTCCCTCTAGGAATTACTGCCCATATTTATGCAGAAGATCAAAGGAAAAAAAAACCTCTTCATGTAGCTGGCAGGTGAAGAGTAAACCTTACCATTTGAAATATTCCAAGAACAATGTAGTGTGCTCTCTTTAACAAAGGCCTTCCTTCACAGAAGGATTTTGGGATTGCACCTAATCACCATGAGAAATGGCTAACAATAGCTCCCTCTAGCTTTGAATATGGAGGCTAAAAAATACCCAGCTCCAGTGCCCACTAACTTTCCTGTCTCAACTGAGACAGGAGTTGGGGCTTGGGAAAGAGCTGAAACGCACTTGGGAAGAAACCATCCCTGGGGCTTAAGCTCACTAAAAGACTGAGACCTCATTTCAGATTTATAGAAAGCTTTTCAGATTACCATGCTTTACCACCCCTAAATAGGATTCTTTTACAATAGTAGTGAAATATAAATAAAAGAACCACATGTCCCAGATGTTATTCAGTAAAAGGAATCTAGGGAAGTCCCAAAGACAAGAGAGAAAAAACCAAAGACATCAAGGGATATGTAGCCTTTGACGTCAGAGCAGGTACAACAAACATTAAACTTCCCTGACCTATTTATTGCCTGATAAACATAAAAATTCCAACCAAAGCCCTATTTACCTCAGTTATTTTTACCTAATATATCACCCTCAGATTTCAACAAAAACTACAATGTATACCAAAGATAAAAAGAAAAGAAGATAAAGCAATCTGAAGAAATGGAGCATAAGAACCGGACTGAAATATGACTGTGGTTATGAATTATCAGATCTAAAATTTAAAATAACGATTATTAAAATAACTGATTAGATGCCAAAGGTGTCTAATAAAAAATTCAGAACACAAAGTAACAGATGAGTGATGGTAGGCAGGGGGATGGAAATTATAAGAAAGGATTCCCCAAAAAGTGAGAGCAAACAAAACACAAAACCCCTAAAATAGAAATGAAAAAATGACTGGGGTGAACTCATCTGAAGATTTAACATTCTCAATAAAAGCATCAGTAAGCTGGAGATAGTTTGATAGAAACTTCTCAAAATGAGAAGCAAAAAAAAAAAAAAAATCCAAGAAATGAAAGTCAATAAAGGTATAACACGTATTATAAGGATACCAGAAGGAAGAAAAAGTGAAAGGAATAAAAGTATTTGAAGTAGTAATGGGTGAGATTTTTCCAGTGTTTATGATGGATGCAAAACCACAGACTGAGAAAGCTCAGAGGACACCTAACAGTCAATAACCTACAGTAGACAAGTTATAGTCAATTTACACAAAGTCAAATGACCAAAGAAAAATCTTCAAAAGCGACTTGGTGGCAGACAGAGGACACTCATAACCTGTATAGTAACAAGTATAACAAGTGCATCAGACTTCTCTTCAGAAATCATGAAAGCAAAGGGCAAGGAGAGAATATATTTAATTGAGTTTTTTTTGTTGTTGTTGTTGTTGTTTTTTGTTTTTGCAGAACTCTGGATGAAATCCAGGGCCTCACACATGTTGGGGAAGCATTCTCCACTGAGCTATATCCTTGGCACTTGAGAGTATCTATTTAAAATGTTGAAGGGGAGGGCCAGAAGACCAAACAAAACACTGCTGACTTAGAATTCTGTATCCAGTGAAATTTATTCCATAAAAATGGGAGAAATACTTGTTCAGACAAATATTAATCCAATTTGCCAACAGTACAGGATCTTGTAAGAAATGTTAAAACTGTTTCGCAGAGAGAAAAATGTATGTCTGAAACTCAGGTCTATACTGAGAAAGAAACAGTGCTAGAGAAACAATATATTAAGGTAAAATAAAATATTTCTTAATTGAAGATACATAAAATTGTTTTAAAATAAGAGCAACAGTGTATTGAGTGATCCTAGCTTATGGATAAATGACATGAGTGGTACCATATTATAAGGGAGAGGAAGAAATTAATTGAAGATACTCTAAGTTATCTGTACTTTTATTTAAGGATGGTCAATTATTATTTGGAAGTGAACTTATATTAGTTGCAAATGAAAATTGTGCGTTAGGGTAGTTACTAACAACACATATCAAGGAAGTATAAGTGGTATAATAAAGAAGGAAAAATACTGTCACATAAAATATTTAAATTAGAGAAAAGGGGAGAAAAAAAATAAAAGATCAAAAAGAAAAGTGATAGGGGTGATACAGAAATCAAGTTTGTTAATGTCAGTAGAAAACATTTACAAATATGGTAGCTATTAATCCAATAAGATAAAAAGAATCACTACAAATATGAACAGCCTAAATGCGCCAACTCAAAGAAATTGTCATATGTGTGTGCATGTGTGTGTATGTGTGTGTGTGTATGTGTATATATGTGTGTGTGTGTGTGTGTGTGTGTGTGTGTATATATATATATATACACACCTTCCCCATGTATTAGTATATTCAAGCATATGTTGTTTACAAGAAACTCACTTTAAATATAAAATTCCATAAATGTGAAGGGTTAGAGTAAGATATACAACGCAGACACTAATTTTTAAAGAAGCTTATTTAACTGTACTAATTTTAGACAAAGCAGACTTCAGAGAAAGAAAAATTTTTAGAGATATAAAGATATATTACACGATCATAACAAGGTCAATTGTCCAAAAGACAAAATAATCTTCCCAATACCTACCACAAAGTGTGATGATATAAAAAGCAAAAACTAATAGAACTTCAAGGAGAAATAAATTCACTAGTTTAGTTGGACACTTCAATCCCCCTCTAACAGTATATGACAAATCCTGCAGTCAGAATATCAGAAAAGATATAGTTGAAAACCACCACCAGCCAACTATATTGAATTGACATTTACCAAAGATTTAATTCAACCACAGCAGAATATATATTTTCTCATTTTAACATAAAATATTCACCAAAATAGATCAGATTCTTAGTCACAAAGAACAACTTAACACATTTCAAAGAAGAAATCATACAACATATGTTCTCAGACCATAACAGATTTAAAATATAAATAAAAAATAGAAAAATAGCTAGGAAATTCCAACATATTTGGAGATTAAACAACATACTTCTCACACATGGGTTACAGAAGAGGCATGAAGTCCAATCTTAAAAAAAAATTGAGTAAAAAGAAAAATAAATTTATTAAAATTGGTGTATGACAAATTTTCCTCTAAAAGCTGCTTTTACTTGTGAGTGGAACTCTACAATATTTAGTTCATATATTAGAAAAGTGATCTAAAAATGATCTAAACTCTACCTTAGAAAACTAGAAAATAAAGCAATATACAAAGTAATCTAAAGAAAAAATAAAGCAGATATTGACACTGAAAAAAGGAAATCAATAGGGAAATTCAATGGAAATAAAAATTGGTTCCTATAAAGTTGATAAACATTTAGTGAGGTTAACTAAGGAATTAAAAAAAAGGTTATGGAAGTTACTAATATGGAAAATGAAAGAGGGACCATAGCAATCCCATGGGTATTAAAAAAGATAATAAAGGAATATTATGATCAACTCCATGTCCACAAATTTGAAAACACATGAAATTGATCAATTTCTTAAAAGGCATAGTTTATATAAATTCACAGTAGGAGAAACAGATAAATCTGAATAGGTCTACATCTATTCAATAAATTAAAATTATGGTGAGTTGTTCTCCAAACAAAAATACATATTAACCTAAGGTTTGGTACTGAGTTTTTAGATACAATAATAAAGGCAAAATCCATGGAAGAAAAATTGAAAATTTTGACATTATTAAAATGTAAATGTCTATTCTGCCATCTATATTATAAAAGAATAAAAAGACAAATCAAAGACTAGTGAAAAATGTTTAGAAGATACCTTACTGATAAAGGAATGAAGAGGTGGGTTTGAGGGCACCTTTAGGTATGTTAAACTGTTCCTTTATGTATCAGTTCTTAAAATTCAATGAAACAAATAACTCATTTTAAAAAGGAACATAGACTGGAGCATCATAAATGACAAAAAGATACAAAAATATGAAAAATTGCTCAAAATCATTTGTCATTAGGAAATAAATTAAAAAAAAACAGTAACACTACACTTCTGTTAGAATGTTTAAAACCCCCAAAATGAATGATTCCAAAATTTGATGAGAATGGTGAGCAAAGAGAATGTGAGTATAGTATTTTCTATACTGTTTTAATTTTCATTAATACAAATAGTATAGAAATTTTAGAAGAAAGTTAGCAATTCTTTATAAAACTAAACAAACATCCTGCATAATCACTTAAGCTTCTAAGCAACCAGAATATTCTTTCAGAGGTGAATGAATAAGTTGTGGTAAATCATATAATTTAATATTTAAATGAGTATTGCTAAATCATATAAACACATTTGAAAAGTTACATATTGCATGTTTGGATTAGATAAAATTCTGAAAAAGGCAATATTTATAGAGGCAGTAAAAGGTTCAGTGATTGCCCAGGGGCTCTGAGAGAGGTAATAAGGAATGAAGAGATGGGTTTGAGGGCACCTTTAGGTGTGTTAAACTGTTCTTTATGAACTTGTAATGGTGGAAACATGGCATTATACATTGGGCAAAACCACAGAATTGTATACCATAAAATGCTAATATAAACTGGACTGTAGTTAGTAATAATGTAATTATATTACTTCTCATTTGTAACCAAAGGGTCACAGAAGATTAATGAGAGGGGAAATGTATGTGTTCTAGAGTTTACATGGGAACATTTTTTTTACTTTTTGCTCAATCTTATTCTTATTCTAAAAATCAAGTATATTAATTTCTAAAAGGTCTATGCCTTGGATTTAAAAACTATTTAAAGGTCCATAATTCAAAAGTAGATAAGCCCCAAAAGACATTGATTTTTCTTATTTTCCCTTCTTGTAACAATATCCCACACACAAATATTAACTTCTTATTCCTGCTAAATGGAAACTTCTTCAGGATAATCCACCACTCTAACCAAGGAATGACAACCCGCTTCTGAAGATTAACTTTTGTTGTTATTAATTGATATTTTGAAGTCCTCCCACCTGCCCTGGAAGGGTTGAAATTTTCATTCAGTAACTCCCTCCTCGATGGAATGGTAGGGAAATCCGGCTGTCAGCAGCTCTAGAATGATCATGGCATTTTAAGGAAACATGGCATAAACCTCACGTTCGGTAGAATTCCTGTGTGAAATGTTACCAGGGCCATTCTGTCAAAGTAAAGAACTCATTTCTCTGCAAGGGAGGTTGTCTCTAATAGGTAACCGTTATGACAAAAATGAAATAGAGACTGTGTGCCTGGAAGTTAGCACGTCATAGATGTTCAGTGTGACACTAACAAAGAAGGTGAAATTGCATTATGTTTTGGTCATGTGGTTAAAATTGAAAAAAAGACTTACTGTATAGGCCATGGGCCTACGTTTCTGAGGCTCAGTCAGGTGTGGGGCCTGCACAGACCATTGTAGGCCAGCCCTGCAGGGCACAGCCGGAGATGCAGCCTGGCGCTTCCTTCCCATGCTGCCTCCATTGGCTTCATTGCTCTCCTGACTGCAGCAGCGCCTGCTCCTAAAAACAATCTGGCCATTCTGGGAGAGCATCCAGACACAGACCTCTTATCTCACTGGGAACACAGAACATCCAGGCTTGGAGCTGAGCTCCTCTGAATGACAACAGCCTCTGTAGCAGCTCATCTTTCTTCATGGAACACTCACCTGGCTTCCCTACATCTTTTTCTTCTTCCCCTAGAAAGTGAGGCAGGCAGAAAGGTTTGCAGGTGAACAGCAAGGAGCCAGTGTGGGTGTTCTCATTTTAACACATCGATTACCATTTTATTTCAGGATTGAGTAGTAATTACCACTAATGAACAACATGATAATTTACAGCCATAAATCACCAGTTGCTTGGCTTTGCCATTTAACACAGTGAATTAGAGCTGCTCACGCCCAGGACTTGGCAGATCTCAGTGTATCTTCCCTTCAGGTCAAGGTGTACTGCAATATGCAGGAGACCACAGACAATTTCTACTCAGAGTATTTCTAGATTCCTGGATATGAATCCCAGGCCTAAAGACACACTTATAAACTCAATGCTGACATCCCGCTCACCACTGAGGTATTGTCCTGCACCATTTGTCAATTTGTTACAGATCCAATGATTAACAGAATTTTGAGACAAGAAATCGTAAAATTTAAATCAGAACACCTTCAGCAGGAAAGAAAAATACTTTTGTCACTTGGATAATAAAATTAACATTCTTCTAAATACTTTTCCATGTTTTTGTACATGAGGAAATAGATCCGCATCATTTAAACCCAAGTCCTTCTCTATCTATAAATGGCTTTGGGGTCTAGAGAAGGTGAAGCACACAAAATCACTTTGTCATTAAAGAAGCTAAGATAAAAAGCTACAGAAATCAATTGGGTCGACTATGGTTCTTGTGCTTTTGTCTCATACATCTAGACCCTTTAAAAGGCTTAAGGTTGGTCATACATGTGGGGGGAAAAAGGGGCAGATAAATAAAGAATGGCTTTATTTTATGTATTTGCTAGGCAGTGTGATCAAGACAATAACAATATGAATGAATGAGTCCCGATGTAGTACTGCAGTCACTACAAGGTAATCTGGGTCATCTCATTATTCTCAATTACCTTGAGAACTGAAAAAATGTTCTTGATTTTGCCACAAAGAGAAGCTACAGGGAGGAACCTTCCCCTTGGACATTCATCACCCTCTATGCCCCCAAGGCCATAGGGATTCTATGCTGCCTGCATTGGTTCCCACTCTACCAGTGGATACATTGTGATATTTTTTTCAGTTTTAAAATAATACCTTTGCATATTTACATTACATTTAACAAAGATTTTGAAAAATATCCTTATGTAAAATTCATATTTTATAGAATTGAAGCTGAATTCTGATTTCTTGATTTTCTAGAGCATTGAATTCAATCCCAGTACGAATAGTTTGAGGATCATGGATTTTATTGTAGTTTCTCCCCTCTGACGCCAGTTCACATCTTGATAAATCTTTTATTAATCAGGGCTATATAATGTTGATTCAGTATGTCTGGAGGCTATTAACAAGCATTAATGGAATAAAAGTGGTATTAATTTATCATAAATTATTTAGATGTTCTGTTACTTAAAATTAAATTATGTGTTTCAATATAACTTAGGCCTATGGAACTTTCATAGTTGCAACTGAATACAAAATATATGTGATGTGTATTATACAATATACAATATATAATAAGGTATGCATCATTTATAGACTATTCTTTCGTTCCAACACAGAAGGTTTTCCATTTAATTACAGAAATATTTCTTAAGTGCTAACTATATGCACAGATACTAGATGTACATAGAGAATAAGAAAGAACTATAGTTTTATTTGGGGGTGACAGAGAGTCTACAAGGGTAGAGAAAATATGTATAATCATGAATCCATTTAAATATATATCAAACTATGCTGCCAACACAATACTAAGATTTTCAACCTTAGCCTGACTTCTGACATCTGGTAGCAATGTTGCCTTAGCAAGCCATTTCCTTGACCCTAATTGTTCATCTTCGGTGGACTTGCCATAGAAATTCCCTTTAGGATGATGATATGAAGAGTCTACATGGCACCTCATTTGGGGTGATTTCTCATAGTTGAATTTCCTTTCTACAACCCTGATTAAGTATCACACAAGGAACTTTGAAATGTCTCTTTCACTGGAAAATCAATCCACATTCCTGTGCAGGGCTAGAGGCAGAAGCTGCCTACGGTGGCCTAGGATGTGTGGTCTGTGAAGAGCTCATAAAGGCTGCCAAGTAAACAGTCTCTATTTCATTTTATCACAACTGAAACCTACTAGAGACAACCTCCAATGAAGAGAAAAGAGTTCCTGAATGGATACAATGACCCCAGTAGCATTTCACACAGGACACTGTCAGTGATGAGCAGGACTAGCATCAGATCACATGTCCTTATTGTCTCTGAGGCCTATCCAGAACTGAAAAAGAAATATGGGGACTGCCTTCCTCAGTGGTTGAAAAAGGAAGAGGTAATGATCTCATTCCACTAGATGTTTTAATATTGTACCTCAGTGGTAGAGTGCTTAATACAGATTATGAACTCAATGGTGAGGCTTCACACTCTGTCCTCTCCACAGTACTAATGAACCACAAGAAACAAGGCCCAGGGATTTTTACTCATTGTCAATAAGGTGTTTAAGATACAACATGCCAACACAGGATCTCAGCAGAGGCAAAAAGTTCTAGGCCTATGCTCTGAGTTACTTCAGTGAAGTGAAGCCCACATGAGTAGGATAGATCATGCCTAAACAGTGTGGGTCATGTTTAATCACCTTGATAAGATTTCCTCAAGGTAGTCTAGCCTTGACCCTCAACAGGAGCTATATGTTTATTGCCTCATCTCATGGACAGAAGAGAAATTAACCTCTAAATGAATCTCAAAGACAAAATCACTATTAAAACCTTTAATTAAGATCAAGAAGGGTTTTTTTTAGTGCATTGGGACAAATAGATGCTTCATATGGAGCTATTCTTTCAATATGAAGAAATAAAAAGAAATAACTAAACAAATATTCAAATTCTACAGAGAAAAGTAGAAGGGTGTTGAAAGGAATGAAGGAAAACAAAGTTTAGAAAGCAGTAGAGTGAGAACCAATCCTGGGATAAAATATTATCAAAAGATGAAAAGCAAAGTTTCCCTAAGATATTTGTTACAAAAGAACTGTCAGAATACCTACTCTTTAAAAACATAAAATATTATAAACAACAAAATTATGAAAATATAAAGAGCAATGCATTAAAATGAAAATTTTTAGCCAATTTATTTTGTTTAAAGTCAAATTTCTGAATAGTCAACCTAATGAAATAAAAAGCTTTGCTATCATGAACGTGTATGAATATATAACAATCCCACCATTAAGTACAACTAAAATGCACTGATACAAATATGAAAAAAAAGCTTGCAATAACTACAATCTATGTAGAGGAAGAAGACAAAGATTAAGGCATTAGAGAAAACTGATAGAATACAAATTGAAGAATAGGTATGTATTATGGCAATTGGAGAGAAATTGATAGGTAAGGTGACCTAATAAGATACAAAGCCAATAGAACCAAAGTAATGAGTACACCAAATTAAACTCTCATGTGAATACAGATAATTTATAGATTTTAAAATTAAAAAATTTAAATTAATTAATTAAAAAATTAAGGAAGACTATAGAAAGATATTTCCAATTAGATAAACATTCATATGCCAACTTCTTTTTAAAAATGCTACTTG
Source organism: Callospermophilus lateralis (assembly GCF_048772815.1). Lineage (NCBI taxonomy): Eukaryota > Metazoa > Chordata > Mammalia > Rodentia > Sciuridae > Callospermophilus > Callospermophilus lateralis. Next base: position 53,420,724 of record NC_135319.1, on the reverse strand, counting down.
CTGATGAATTCAAGCCAAAATATAAATTTGGGTTTAGAACACAATTAGTTGCTATTTCTATATTCTGGAGAATTGAGAAAAAATCCACACGTGTTAGGCAAACTATAAATTTAGATTGTCTTTCATATATGATAGAGAAAATCTTTTGAAAAGTCATTGGGTTATTTAATTTCTCACTTTTTTTTTTTTCTTTGTTAGAATTAGGCTTGTGACCAATCAGTTCCATCCATACTTAGGGCTGCATATCAGAAATACTTTGGGCCTCTGGGTGGGAGATGGGTAGCTGATGGTACTTTATTTTTTGGTTGATGATGGACCTTTAATTAATTAATTAATTAATTAATATGTGGTACTGATAATCGAACCCAGCGCCTCATGCATGCTAAGCAAGCACTCTACCACTGAGGTACTACCCCAGCCCCTGATGGTACTTTTGTTGATACCATAGTCACCACTGACAGCTCTAAAGTTTCTGAAATCTACATTTTGATTCCCTAATATTTTTAAGAACAAGTATTTTTATCTTATTCTCTATCATAAATGTTTTTAAATTATTGTTATTAGAGAATTGAATGAATTGATCACCTAACATAGGAAGGTCTGGGCAAGATTTGAGGGTTATCCAAAGATACCAGATTGGTTAACTCTAGTTTGGGGATAATAATTATCACGGACTCTCTGAAAAGAGGTCTGATCAGAGAGGGGCATGTCATTTGCTCCAAGGTCCCTGTGAGAGACTGTATGTAAGCAATGGGTGGCTTCTGAGCCTGGCCAAGGAGGTGTTCTGTGTGGCCTACCCAAAGGGCGAGAGCTACATGGTGAGGCTGCTTGGGTGTGGAGTGGGAGTGGGAAGGCAGGGAAGCAAGAAGAGGCAGTCAGTGTTAAATTAAGTTTGACCTAAATTTTACTTCATACATATTTTAAATTTGGCCTAAAGGTTTCCCTGTATATAATGAACTATCACCTAACTTGATGTTTAAACAGACTGTAACCTACTTAGTAGCAAGTAGCTGAGTTACAGTCAATCACAAGGGACCAATTATTCAAACCGTGTTCCAATAAAGCCGACTTGAGCTATAACCAGTCAGGCTGTCTCTGTAGTACATTTCCATTTGCTATGGCACCTCTTTTCCTCCAGTTATAATTATGACCTAAGCTGGGTGGAGTGTTCTGAACCATTTTTGGTCTGGACTGTTACCTGATTCTAGAAAGGCTAATAACAACCAACAAAGATCTGTAAAACTAGATTTGTTATAATTTTTGTCTTTTGACAATTCATTGGCTTCATAGGTAAACACATGTCTCTCTGTGGCTGGTATTTATATTTAGTGGCATCCAAGCCCACTGTAGTGAAATTGCTCTAGCAATACAAGTGCTTGTAAAAAATAGAGCTTCTTCATTATTTTGTAATACATGGGAATGCTTTACTGAGTATTCACATCATTACAGGAAATTTAAACATTACATTTACCAATGAAAGGGAGAAAAGTGCTTTTCTTCACTATAATTTCAACTAAAGATTTTAATGACTATAAAATACTTTAACTTTTACATTACTGTGGCAATCAAAACTTGAAAAGACTACCATTAATGCATGTTCATCAATAAATGCATGTAGCCATGTCAGACATAAAATTTGAGATAAAAGTAGCTTTCATAGAGACTCAAGCTCTTCATTGTAAACTTTAAAAGTAACAAAAACATTTACATAAACTAAGGAATTGATACTTTAGTATTTTATCGTATCAACTATTTAAGATCATATACATAATATTATCAAAAAACTCCATTCATATGTCTGAGATATTCTTCAGTGTTTCCCTTCATGACTTACAAGTATATTTTCCATAACATGAAACAATGATCGAAGAACCATTGTTTCAACAAAGATATGCACAAACCCTACTTTCCTATCTCTGGGTCTCCACTTTGATGCTTTTTCATATAATATATTCCCCCTTCCTTCCCTCTTTTCTTCCTGTTTTAAATGGTGTTCTCAGTTCAAAGAGGGCAAGACAGGGCAAACATCTTCTGTGCTGAATGATTAATGAGCATTCGTGACACACACAAAAAGAGGAGTTGTGATTACCAGGTCACCATCTGTTAAACCATATCTGGAATTTTATAAATTCTGCTTTGCGTGTTGAGAAAAGTAAGAATAGTTAAAATACAAGCTGTCAAGTAAAGTGACATGCTTGAGTGGGAGGGGGCTGTGTAGAAAGCAGAGCTCACGGATCTATTACTGTAGATTTTTCTGCTTTTGTCTGAAACCTTGTCTTTAGAACATATGTAATGTGTATACATGTATGTATTTATGTATATATGTATTTGTACATGTATAACACATGCAATGTCTACCAAAACAAAATTCATTTTTTATAAGTAACTGATAATATACATGACGTATGAAGTACATATACTTACAGAATAATGATACCAGGAATGGCCTCATGTGTGTCTTTCAGCTGGTTACATCTGTTCCTATATCCCCTATCCATATGGGCATTTAGCTATAGTAACAAATATGTTAAGACTTAAAATGAAATGAAAAAGCTAGTTGGAAAGGGGTCTACTTTAAATCAAGTAGGATTTGTCTTTATTACAGTACTTCTAAATGAAAAAAATTACCATTTTTAAAACATGGCAATTTTTAAACTATGAAATCCTAAGTCTTCCAAGCTGGAAGGATTGATGCTATGTATCTGAATCACTTAAATGTGGATGTGTGCACCACAGCTACATTCCTTCACAATTATAAATGACTTTCACATCTAATTCAGCCATCTGCTGCTCTGTTTGACCTTATCCCACTGTGTTCAATTCACTGCTGGTACTTAAGAAATCTTCACCTGTTCTGTGAGTACCATTCTGCTGCTGCTTGGCTATCAGCTACAGGGAATCATTAAAAGGCCCATTATTCTTCTGGAGGAGAATTCTCAGAGCTTGGTAGGAGTACAGGTGAAAGGTTCAACCTGCAGAGAGCAGTATGGGCATTTCTAAGGAGGAGGGAGCCTCTGGGCACTTGTATAGGAAAGATTCCAGGATCTTTTATGAATTGTTTGCTTTTGGCTTTCATCCTTATGGCTCCCATCATCCAGGAAGCTAGTCATATTTTCCACCTCTCTAAGCAGGGAGGGGTTCGGATCAGTGGTCAATAACCTCCCGCATAGACATGCAGACACATACACACATACAAACCTACCCCAAATTAGTTTAATATCTTTACTTATGCTTTGCTATCTCTAGCCTTAGGTCCACTTCAAAAAAATGAATCCCAATTCTGAGAGGCTGAACTGATCCGACAGGGTGTGGTTACTGGCAGTGACGCTGTTATAATGAATTCATCACACACACATAACTCACATACATACACAGTTCTGAAAACCTTTAGAGAAGCATTTTACATACAAACAAAATTCAAATTGGCTTATAACTAGAGACATTCAAAACATGTTTGGAAGAAAAAGAAGGAAGTCCAATTAATGTATCATATTTTCTTGGGGATATAAATAATGTTTATATGCTTAAAACATCCAGAGGCAAAAGAGGATGGAAATCCTTATATTCATATTAAAGCAATTCAAACAGATATTATAATGCATGTTGTTAGATAGTTTTGAGAGTGTTCATTATTTCAAACCTTTATATTAACTAATTCATGTTAAATTTTGTAAAATCTGTATTTTCATCCAGTAGATTACTTTGATGATTATAGAGCTCTGAGAATTTCAGATCTAAGGTCCCATGTTGTGTCATCTGGTCAGAAAGACCAATTCTTTAGAAATGAAAGCAAAACAAAGGCAAAATCCATGAAAATCAGACTCCTTCAGACTAATCCAGTCATCAAAATGCTTATAACCTCTTGAGTCTTTTGATAATAAGAGCTTTATCCTTTGAAATATATTTAAATTTTCAGCTCTACCCCTTATAATTTGACTGACCTTGGTCAAGTTGTAAATTGTCTCTAGGTATCATTGTCTTCATTTGTAAAATGAGAGATAATTATGTTGGCCCTATAAGGCCACTGTGATAAAACATGGAAGCAATGCATGTAGAAAACTTAGAGTATCTCAGAAATGTTAGCATTATTGATTATCTTCTCGGTAATAATTTTTATTAATACCTGTGTGGGAATTCGATTTTATTTCTCCCTATACATATAAGATATTTTTTAGAGGAAGTCTGAATTTATTTTCCAAGGGGTTACATCATACATTCTGAAATTAATAATCCTTAAAACACTTATAATATAGTACTATCATACTAAATTGGATTGCATTTGAGAAAAAAAATTGTCAACTATAAAGTGCTATACACATTAATGATAATGATTAAAATAAGTGTATTGCTATTTTGGTGATTGTAAATTGCACTGGAAAAGTAATCAAGTTATCTCTCATATCCTTAGTTATTAACTTAAATTTCCTCTATCACTCCTGTAACCTCAGTACTCTCTTGTATCCTGTGCTATCTAACCTTAAAGCAGGGACCAGTCTGTTAGGATTTGTAAGTCTGATTTATCTAGCTCCACTGATATAAATTTTTAAAGATACTTTGAAATATTCATAAATAACTGTTGAAAAAAGACAGTTTTCCAAACATTTCCCCCTATACTTTTAAATAGCAGTCATTGTAAAAGGCTAAGGCTATTTTTTTTTTTTTTACTAAACATGTATCATGCTAGTTTCTGAGCTGTTACCTATGACTATAAGAATGACAATTTTAGTTTTGAATACTCTTTCTGAGTGTAAGCTGACACAGCTCTTGACTTTAAGAAATCACTAGGAAGGGGAAAGGTGAAACAAAGAGAAAAAATACCATTCACATTCCCACAAAGCATTCTTAGAGAAAAACGACTATTCATATATTGACATTTCTTTTGAAGTCCTTTCTCTCTGGTCAGATACAGAATTTTGTTTTTGTTTGCATGGTTGTGTTCATACCACCAATACAGTTATTTTATCTAAAGTATAACAAGCATGATCCATGCTTCTGTGGACTATCTTCTTTAAACCAGAAGCAGGTAGAGGCTGAGATTAGGTAGCATGTAAAGCCCACTCACTCAGGGCAAGCATTCCAAGTTTCTCTAGCCAGAAATTTAAAAGGAACTTTTAAATACACCGTATGTGCTGGAGATTTGCTTTCTTAATGACTTTGACTATTAGGACCTATGGTCTTATAGAGACACTATAAATAAGCATAGATAAGTCCCTCATTTTAGGCATAAAGACCCGATTATGTAGATCACCTGCCAACAATTCTCTGTACTTAGCAGATAAAACTGAAAGTAAAACTGCTGACCTTCTATACAGGCCCATGCCTGAAGTCTGAGAATTCCAAAGCAAGAGGACAAAGGGAGAACCTGTTCCCTGTCTCTTCTTAGGTCAATGTCAATTTCCTTTTGACAGGGACACTGTGTACATGCATATGGACCATTAATCTGTCTGTCCAAGCTTGTTCTAATTTTAGGCCTGGAGATGAACATAATACCACAACTCCTCCTGGGCAATGGAACTTCATGGAAAGAGTAACCTGAATAGATCTCAGGAGTATTTTAAAGTCAACTAAATAGGAAAATCTGCATTTTAGCTGCCTACTCTTCAACAGAAGAAATGAGCTATATTCATCATTTTTCTTTTGCATCCATGTTTTAATTGGAGTCTGATATAAGATTTAGAATTTGACACCAGGAAGAACTGTGAAAAAGTAAGAAAGGGAAAAGAGGGAACCATTAAAAAATGGATCCATTATGGCTTACCACTGTGAATAACTGGGAATCAACCTCAGTGAGGACTATTTCCAACTGCCCCAAAGTTGGGGCACTTATTCATGAACTGTCATTACTCACTGGTTGAGTTTTTTTCTTGGGCATTGCTTCTTAAGTTCCTGAAGTGTGGTGACCAGGGAAGGGCCCCAAGTGTCTGGGCTATAAGGGCTATACAATGTATCCCTCCTTATAGGAAGTGCCAGGTGAATGTATAATAACCTTGTTAGTAATATCATTACAACATCATTAATCTACTTAAAGTAATCATAGCATTTAAAATTAGAGAATGAAACACTGATAGGTAACTAATATATCTTAGATTATTAGTTTCCTATCAGCACCATTCATTGAATAAATAAAGAGATCAAACAAGGAACTAGGTTTATTTCTGGGACATGTCAGATTGTATTTCAGATGGATATTTTGTGAACTGCTATGAATTTATCGATGGAGCAAATATTCATTTCTATTTATCTGAACATTTAACCAACTTATAAAAAATTAGCATTTAAATTTCCGGCTTGTATAAGAAGTTATTCCAATTTCTCAAACATTAGATTATGGCTTAAGAAGATCTCTGTTTCTCAAAAAAAAAAAAAAAGCCATTCAAAACAAGCTTAGTTTACAATTTTAAAAACTTTCAAATTCTTATTCTTCTATAAGCCCTTAAACATTCATACAATTATACATTTACTCATATTTTAAAGACTCTATTGTGTTGCATTTAAATCATACTTTTGTTCAAAGATGTAAATAGTGTATTGTGATGATCAAAGCTGGTGATCTTTGCATTTTTCCTGAAACCCTTCACCAAAGCAAATTTCATCTCACATGAGCAGATGGGATGGAAGTGGACCAGACTCAGTATGTGGAGGACCAGGATGATTTCAGCTGATGAGCATCTCCTGCTAATCAAAAGTGTGGCACTCAGTGCCATGAAGAATAAAGAATCTAGATTTCTTTATACTGCAATTTCATTTGCCTCTCCAAGACAGAAACTTCAGCTCAGTTCCCAGCAGAGATTATTTCTCAAAGTTAATGAATTTAATACCTGCTACAATCCATTGGGAAGAAAGAAACAACCACCCATTCTGAATGCTATCTCTACAGTTTGGTATAAAAGCATAGCATTAAATCTAGTTTGAGGTTGTTTCAAAAATTTGTAAGCCACATTTAGAGGTACTAACTCCAACTTTTTGAAAAGCTGCTGCTTTCAGTTACATATTTTAAATTCATCAAGGTTCACCATTTTTCTACATAGGAAACCAAAGCACAGAGAATCAAAACATCATTCCTTTCATTAAAATCTGCCTTTAAACGTCCTAAAACTATAAACAGGCAGTATAAGGGGAATAGATGGATGGAATCCACAAATTAATTCACAACCCAGTCTCCTCCTCCTTGTAAGATACAGGGAAAATTCTGCATGTCCTCAACTTCCCCTTTGTCAAGATATCTACTAAAGAAACCAGACAGGCCTGGCACCTGGTTATACCAGTATGGTCTTAAGTATGTGCTTCACACTTTCTGAGATTCAGTTTTCTTGTTTGTAAACAGGATCTCACTGGGGACTGGCAGAATGTCAGAAAGTTGCTTGGTCAAGCAACTGGTATTTTGAAGAAGTTCAATATGCTACCCCCTTTCCTTTCTTGTCTTCTTTCAAATCCCCGAGTCACCCCATTTCTCAAATGTCACTCAAATTCCAGCACCCTGCAGTCTTCTACTAACACTCAAGCTTGAGAAAATAATACTCCCATACCACCTCATGCACTGCATTGATTTCTTGACCCACTATATTTCAATGGATCTCCTAATAACCCTGCCATATAGTAGCGTGATATTTGCTTGTGAGGTAGGTTGAATTACATGTATTTTAGAGACAAGGAAATGAAGTTCACCCAGTAACTAACCGTCAAGGTTCAAGTTTGGTTCTCACTCATCTTCTCTAAAAAGTATACTTTTAATTTGAAAATATAACATTACATTGAAAAATGGTTGTTTTTATTTTTGTCTTAAGAGTGTTTTCATCATTAAAATATCTTGTTCAACAATTCATCTCTATGTCATACCCATGATTAAATGTCTAAGGAGCAAAGAAACTCAGTATCTGCCCTTACTCCTTTGACTCATTTGACAGTATGTTGGATGCCCACAGATGTAAGGAGTGTTAAGAGCTGGGAATCCAGGAACAGATGGCTCAGCCTCCTGCCTTTCAGTACTTCACAGTTGAGTAGGACCAATAACCAAACCTTAATGAAAATACAGAAAACGCAATGAGAGAAATGTGTCAGTCTATATAGAATCTGGTAAGGATTTGTGATAATCCAGGGGGACAACTTCTCAGGATTCTTTCTTAGAGGAGGTTCTGTAATAGATTCACTGTCGTAATAGGAAAATACAGATTTATAGACAAAAGGGAAGAAGTGGTTGGGTAGTTAGTGGGCTCTAAGTAAAACATCCAACTTCCCAAGGGGGAAATGGCACATTAACCTAAGAGCCAAAATCAATATATTGCTGTTTACCAAGAAAACTAGAGATATTTTCACAAATAGGTTCATAAGAATATCTAAAAGCTTGGATTTCATCACTGTAGAACATTTTCCCTTATGAATCTAAAAAGAATTGTGTGCCAATGTGCATAACAATTCTGTCTCATTTTTTAAAGTTTTGTCCTTTTTCAACATATTTTAATTTTTCTTATAAAATAGCTTAAATGTGAATGCACTTAATTGGCAAGTATAGACCTACCAGAATATATGAAATTAACCAATACACCTGTCTTTGTTAAGAAATTTTATATTGGTAATCCCTTATTGGATATTGTTCTTTTCATCCTGACCATACCATACCATACCTGACCATAAACCTGCACATATATGTATATATAAATGGAATATTAGTGTTTAGATTTCTCAAATACTTATCTATTGCATTTATTATTTTCTTTGAAATGTATCCATGATGCTTCATGATTCGTAACCCTTTAGTTTGCTTCCTGCATAGTATTCTATCCATTGATTGATTAGACTAAAATTTATTCATTCATTCTATTCATTATAGCCATTGGATTCTTTTTATTTGAGGTCTGCTATAAACAATTATATCATGAAAATTTATATTTATTACATTTTCTAAAGCACACGTTTCTCAATGATGTGTGTGTAGAATGGCATTACAGTGACAATTGTGAATGAGATTTTTACTTTTATTCATTCTAAATATTTCCTAATTTCTATTCTCTTTTCTTCTTGATCAAACAGTTATAAAAATGCTAAAACCCAAATTACAAGGGATATACTTGTTTCTTGGCTATTGACTTTTAACTTTATTACATGTGGTTATAAAATATTTCATGCATAATATTAAATATGAAATTTATTGAATTTGTATGGACTTAATGAGATTATATTTAATAAATGTTAGCTATGTTTCTGGAATGTTGAGGTTAAGACTGTACCATTAAATCAAACTCCACCATATGTTAGATCATATGCATATTTTAAATATTTTGCTTCTTTGATCTATGAATTACTATGAGAAGGATATTAAATATCACATTATATTAATAGTTGAAATGCCTTATATTCTATCAATTTTATAGATATGAAGATATGCACATACACATTTTTATCTATGTATTTTGAGATTATGTTATGTGGTACAAGTACCTTTTCAATGACATATTTCAATTAAGTGAATTGTTAGCTGGTAAGGATTGTATTGCTGGCAAAATTTCCTCAAAGTTATCTACTTTAATAACACTACATAAGCATTTTTCTTGTTTTTGTTTTCTGGGTGTATCTATTCATAAATTATGATTACTCACATTTTTTCTGGGTTTAATAATTAGATATATTTTTCTATTATTTTTCCTTTCACTTTTTTACTTCTTATTTGCCTGTTTCATTCTGGACTTACAAATTTTTAATTTTGTTTTTAACTCTAAAATTGTCTACAATTAAAGATATCTCCAAATTTCTTCAGAGTAAAATAAGGCCTAACATACAATGAAACATAAGGATGAAAAAAATCCTTAAAAAGTAGAACATCTAAATCTAGCAATATTCAAAAGGGATAATACATCAACACTAAGTTGAATTTATTCCAGGAATGCAATATTGGTTCAACACTTGAAAACCCGTCAATTTAACTCATTACATTAACAAACTAAAGGATAAATCATATGATGATATCAACATATTCAGAAAAAAGTCTTTGGCAAATTTTGATATACATATATAATTTAAAAATACCTTTGAAAACTAGAAATAGAAATTTTCTTATTGTGATAACAAGTAGTGACATAGCTGTAAGCACAAATCATAATAGCGTAATGTCAAAAGTTTACTTAAGAAAATGAATCTTATGACTACTTTTATTTGGGGGTGTGTGGGTACAGGGATTGGACTCAGGGACACTTGACCACTGAGCCACATCCCTGGCCCTATTTTGTATTTTATTTAGAGACAGGGTCTCACGGAGCTTCGTATCGTATTTCACTTTTGCTAAGGCTGCCTTTGAACTCTTGATCCTCCTGCTTTAGCCTACCAAGCCACTGGGATTATAGGTGTGTGCCACTGCACCTGGAAATGGCCATTTAAAAAATATTTTACAAGTAATTGTAACCATTACAAAAATATATTAAGAATAAAAACTTAAGAAAACAATCTTAAAATATTTAGATGATATGATTTTATAGGCAATAAAAAATACTTTCAAAATGTTACTATAAGAAATAAGCAAATTTAGCAAGGTTGCTAGATATAAATCCAATACATAAAAATCAATTGAATTTCTCTGAAGCAACACAAAGCAGAAAATGAAATTTAAAAATCAATTATCATTTACACTAGTATCAAAGAAGTAAACGTTATGAATAAATCTAACAAAGATGTGCAAGACCTGTAGGCAGAAATCTATAAAATATTACTGAGAGAAATTAAAGATCTAGACAAATAGAAGGTTATAGTACTACCATGTATTAGATGATTTAGTATTTATAGATTTATCAATATTTTCCAAACTCATCTGTAGATTTAATGTAATTTCAATGAAAATCAGAACAAGTTCACTTTTTTTAAATTTCTGTTAAAAAATAGTTGATTCTAAAATTAACACGAAAATGCAAATAACCAAGAACATTTTGGACACTCTTGTAGAGGAAGTATAAAGTTGGTTTATTCACTCTATCAGAATTACAAACTTAAGCTATAAAGTTTATGTTATATAAAGAATTACTCTACGATATAAATGAGAAAATCCATTAGAAAACGGGCAAAAAAATCTAACAGACACTTCACAAACAGGAAGTTATCACATGTCAAATCAAGTTGAAAATTTGCTTCAACTCTCATTTGGGAAAGAAATGAGATGCTACTCCACACAAAGTAGAATGACAAAATTTTAATGGTGGGACTCATTTCATCTGTGAAAGAGAAAATGTAGTAAAAGAAATTCTAAAGACAATTCAGGTTGGAGTATAAATCCATTCAGCCTCTTTTGAAAAACAAATGAAAAAGTAAAAAAGCTACCACTACAAAAATTGTTCACATTATCTATTAAATTTGTAGATAAGTGTAGTTATCTTATGGCCTAACAATACTGAAGGAAAATGAATACACATTTATACAAAGATGGCTACTGCAATGTCTATGTAGAATTAGTTCTAACATCCTACAACTAGAAACAAACCAAAGTCTCATGAACAATAATATGAATAAATTATTATGTATTCATATTATGACAATATATTCATAAATGTATATGGAATATACAATAAAAAGGTTAAACTGCAGTGTTCTGGTGATAAAATGCTAAACACAAAAAGAAAATGAGTACAATAGGTTCTTAGTTGTTTCTGTTTTCTTTTGGTTTTGAGGTGATGAACATGTTGTGATTTGGAAAGGCCACATGGTTTTTAATAATAGCCAACACTGTTCTTTCACTTAGCATGGTTACTTCAGTGGGTTTGTGCCCTATACTAAATAAGCTTCACATTGTTTTTTTCTATATTGTACATATTCTATATGCCCAAAATTCTTTAAAATATTTTTAAAAGTAATTGAATTTGCCTAGGAAAAAAATTAATTATGAAAGAAATCATCTAAATTTGCTAGATTTACTAATAAAGTATTCATAGCAACCCAAGTGGCATGAGAATAGTCTGTTAAATTCACTTAGATATGGACTTTCCTGGCAAGCTTTCACCAGATTCAGAAGAGAAATCCTTTAGTCTGGCCAAATGGTGACACTAAATATCTCTGTCAAACAGAAGATCTCTATATCTCTTTGAAGGCAGCATTAATTGAAGATGTTGAGGGCACAGTGCTGGTCCTCAGCAGGATTCTTAAGACATACTACTACTGATATTCCTTCAGAGGGAGCATTGAATGGTCACTAAGCACTCAGCAACTGTATGAACAACTCCAAGAAAGAAAATAAAATAAGAACTACGTAAGGGTGAGTAAAAGTATTTTTGTCCTACCACTTCTTTTCTTGCTATCTGTTTCTGGCAGATGCATGGCAGCACAATGGTAACTTATAGAATTTTAGTATATGTTGAAAATTCTATAAATTAGGAATTGTAGATGTCCCACTAAGTAGAGAAGATTCTAACTTTGGAATTCCAGTGTGCTCTGTCTAAATGATTTGTATACTTTAGTATTTCATTTACCAAAGCAACTTCTGTATCCAACTATGTAAAATGTGTTTCAAAATTACAATGCCCCCCAATGAAATCCTTCAATACAACCATTGCTCTGAAAACCTCCTCTCAGTTTCTCCTCATTCCAATTAGCGGTAGCTACCTTTCCAATGACTATGTCCAAAACCCTGGAGCCATCCTTAATTGTTCTTTTTCCTAATTTTAATATCAGATTATTTTGGTCAGTCTTTTTTTCCTTGTAAACAAAAGACCTGACAAGAAAAATATAAAGAGAGAAAAGTTTATTTTGGTTCACAGTTTCAGAGTGTCAGTCATTGGTCCACCAACTGTAAGCTCTGGGCACAAGGTAAGGCAGAACGTCAGAGTGAGGGCATGGCAGAGAAAGGCAACTCAGGATAGGATGGTCAGGAAGCAGAGACAGAGCTCTGCTCACCAAGGACAAAATATAAACCCCAAACAGGCCTACTTCCTCCTTGGACTGCTTCCAATGGCCTGCTTTCTCCAGCCACACCCTACCTCCCTAGAGTTAACCACCCAGTTAACCCAGATCATTGGTTAGGTTAACATCTCTTATAACTTAATCATTTTACCCCTGAAACTTCTTGATTTGTCCAGCACATGAGATTTTGGGGTATGCTTCATAGCTAAACCATAGCAATCCTTTAAAAATCTATATAATTATTGGTATATAAATAGTAAATTTTTGTAAAGTAAGTCAATAAATATTTCCCAAGATATTATGCTGACTTCTTATACTTTAAGATTAACAACTTTTTCTTGTAAAAATGGTTTTTGCTATCTAAAACTATGGAGGACTTTAAAAATTTCATTTCCCTCTTAGAGTTTCGCAAAGTGTATTTTCAGTCAACGGAGCTGAAAATTTATAAAATTTAGAGACAACTATTTGATTTATCTCAGGACTTGCTCAACATATTTGATCATGGAATTTTGCTATATGAATATATAACATTTATTTTTAATTTTACATCATGAGTGTGTGTGTATATATATGTGTGTGTATATATATATATATATATATATATATATAAACAGTATTCTTAATGTCACTGCTAAATACACTTTGTAAGATAGTATCGGAGAGTACAAATTGGATTTGTCTCTATGTTCAATTTTTTGGAACCAATTTCTAGTCATCTGACTTCATTTAGTCAAAGAAAATAGGGTGTCAATACAGTATCTCTTGTCAATGGTTTCTGCATGATGTGTAATAATGCTGTGATATGTTGCTAAATTTGAAAATCTCTAAATTAACTACTGCAAATTAAATTACAATTTAAATTAAAAACATGTCTTGTTGTTTTAATAAGACCAAACATGTCTTATTCAAAATAACTCATAATGCAAACTGTTTTTGCAAAAGTAACTGGAATGTTAGCCAGAAGAACTGTATCTAATCTATGTCTCTACTTCAAAGTATTTGGATTTATATTAATAGTTATTTTGATTAGACCTGCATATTCCCCAAAGAAGAATATATGAATTTCTCTCCCATGTCGAGTTTTTCTTTTACATAGTCCAGTTTCCTTTTTTTGTGAAATGGTGGCAATATTTATGTTAGAGAAGATTAACTGAGATAGAGTTTGGGCAATGCCTGGCATCCTGCCTAGCATATTGCAGTTGCTAGGACAATGCTAGTCTCTTTACCTTTCTTAATTGTCTGTTTCAATACAGTAAATTTGGCTTTACAAAATGAGCCATAAATATAAACTACACAAAATGCATTTGAATGAATATACCTGTGATTTATACATGTCATGCTTTCATGCACATTTTTCTAATTATCTTAAAGCAAATTGTGAAACAAAGCCTTTAGCTGAGCTCAATTATGAATGCTGATTCTAACAATTTGCTCTATACAGCAGGAATGGAAAAACTTAATTCTGAGCCAAGTTCTTTCTAATTTGCTATAAACTCTTTGAACCATGTATTTAGTTGAATTTTGTTTTGTTTTTATATATGAAGAAATTTTAAATTTAGGTAAAAGTAGAATAACATGTCCAGGGTAATGGTAAATTGTGCATGGATATGTCAAGACATTACAGGTTACTTGTAGAAATCCAGTCTTCTAGCACCACTTTGTTTGCACCACTTAACAAAACCTCCCATTAGACTCATCTCTGAGTTGCAATACATTAGCATGCGCTTGTAGAATCTTCATGAAAACAACAATACAATAATAACATGTAAGAGTAGGTCCTACTCATTCTGCTATACAACATCTGGGGAGTCAGACTAAGAAGAAAAAAAAAAAGGAGTACAGGAAATAGTTCCCCAAGACATTTTTGTAAAGTAAAAAAATGCTTCTATGATAAAGCATCTTTGTTTATTAGAATGATTTTAAAGGTTATCATCAAGTATCAAAGATAATCAGATGGAATCATTGTAGAATAATACATACATTTATTTCTTGCTATTGTTTGGAAGTTAAGTGTCCTCCCAAATTCCATTTGGTAAAAACTCAGTCCCCAGGATGGTACTCTTTGGAGCTAGTGGAAAATTTAAGAGGTAGGCACTGGTGGGGTAGGGGTTCTAGGTCACTAGAAAATGTTCTTAAAGAGGATGAGGGGAATCTGGCCCCTTTCTATTTCTCTCTTTTGTTTTCTGGCCATGAATTAAGTGTCTTTGCTCTATCACATGCTCAGGCCATGATATACTGCCTCATCACAGGTCCAAAGCAACAGGGTCAAGCAATCAAGTACTGAAACCTCAAAAAACTGTAAGCCAAATTAAACCTTTTCCTTTTATAAGTTGCTTATCTCAGACATATGTTACAGTAAGAGAAAGCTGACTAACACATCTATCTTTTTATCTAGATATAAATAGCAAAGGGAGACTCTGGGATATGATTTGGCTGCCATTTAAAAACAAAAGCACTTTAAAGTACATTCAAAAATTAAAAAAAAAAAAAAAAAAAAAAAAAGATGGGCACAGGACTGAAGGTCATGTAAAACAGGCCCCTAAGTAGAGGGCAGAAGGTGTCCATCCACTTACTTATGCACATTTGGTTGCCCTGGAGGTAGAGTGTACTTCCCACCCACCCAATTAAGCTAAGTAGTTGTCTTTTCCACCAGGGTGCACTAAATTCCAACTGTTTCACCCTGAAAGAGGCAACAGTCTTTGGAAAGTCACTCCAGGTTGTACAAAGCTTCTATGTATACATACAGTTTGTCGCAAGTAACAAAGCTACTTTGCAAGACCTGCTTCTTCCCAAAATAAAAAAAAAAAAAAAAAAGATTCTTGTCTGTTTTGGTATGCCTATTTTTCTTTTTCAATTTTTCCTTTTTTTTGCAAAGCAGCATAGCAACAACAACAAAAACAAAAACCAAAACAAAATAAAACAAAACCCCTAAGGTTGTAGAATAAACAAAATTCCTTCAACCTTAGAATCTTAAGTAGGATGCTCTTTCATGGACTTATTATAGTCCTTAGGGAGCTAATGTGTGGATTGTTGCTTATTTAAAGACATTTCAAAGAAGAAGCTCATGGAAGGGCATACTTCTATCACAGGTTCACATTTTCTTCTTCTTCTTTTTTTTTTCAATTTCCCCAGTGCAACTTATTTTTCCTTGAGTTGCATGAAGGCTACGAAGTTTAAACAGGTGAGTCCTGGGTGTGAAAGCTTTAATTTATCTACCTCATTTATTTTTTTATGTTAGTAGCCATAGTCCTTATTTTCCTATTTTATGACCACTGAAGTATTCCCAGGCCCTGTCTTAAACCTAAGAGTTGACGTATTGGTGGGAACAGCCAGACATTCACAATGTCTTTGAGGTTCCTTTTTTAAATCTCCTTTCGTTCATGTGATAATGTAGATCAGATGCCGAAATACAGCTCTTGTGGTTGAATGAAGAAGGAGAAAGAAGGACAGGACCTGACAATGGGGCCTAGGATTCTTTCCCTCTGTTTGGATGGCCCTTGTTGGAACGTGGATCAAGACTGTTACCCAAAGTTTTGTCTTAGTTATTTGACCTGGCTGTAGGATCCAAAAAAAAGAAAAAGTAAAAGAAAAAGATATATATGTTTTTGCCAAGTTGTGCCTTTCCTTCTGGAATTGTAAGTGAACACAGTCATAGCGCCTGTTTACACTGTGATGCGGATATTGTTATGGAGAACACCCCAGTGGCTCTCACTGCTGAGCTCACAGTGCCTAATGAATGTGTGACCAATGGAGAAACCCCTGTAGGACCTGCTGATGCTGTTTGTCTGTTGCAAAATAAACTTTGAATGATTTTTTCCACTTAAAAAAAAAAAGCACTGAAATTATAAGACTGTATCTAATAATAAATAATCAAAAATGCTTTCTACAGCATTCTAGCTTTGTATTTGTCTACTTGAGTAAATGAAGGGAAATCTTCTAGCATTTCTTGACTTAAATTCATATAAAAATCTAGATTTCAGGGTCATGGGTTTCAAAGTTCCCTTTCACCCATGTTCCTATAACTATTTGTGAAAATATTCTAAATATCTTGACGGCATTGACAATTTTAAACCTCAGAGCCCCCAAGGATGTTAGTCTCTTATTACTTCAGTTAAGTAATACAGTCAGAAAGATAAAATGATGCAACAAAAACAGTTTTAATTTAGTTGAAAAAGCCTCAAATATATAGATTCAATTTGAACTTTTAAGAAGGGTTCAGAGTTGCTAAAAATGCATTGCTCTTCCAGTAAAATGGCTTTCATATGAAAGATATTGCTGGTAGAGTTCAATTCCAAGGAAAGGAAAAACAAAAAAAAGAATTTCTAAAAAACAAATAAGGAAAATCCAAGGCATATAAACAGGAGAAGAATGATAAGAGGGGGGAAAATCCATCCTTCTATGAAAGAGCTTTGAAACCAAGGATGTAAAAACATCTTCTCATGCAAAAATATCTTTGACAGAAAAATGCAAAAGGAGAAAGCTCTTATGGCATTTTTAATAATAGATGTTCATGCATCTGAGTTAATTTCAGTGTGTGATAGAATCCCCAAATGAGCCATAGTTTAACCACTTTTAAAGTTTAAAAGGGGGATCCATTTTTGAGTAATATTCTGTAAAATTTCCCCCCGAAGATGCCCTACTTCTTTAAAACCTAAATGCTACAGTAATTATTTTGCAATTAGCTTACAACATATATTTAATTTAAAAATTTTTGAAGACCAAATTGTAAGATATGGAAAATGACAAACCATAAAATAGTGTGCCCTGGGAAAAGAGAGTGAGGAAGAAGGCAATACATTGATAACATGGATCCTTTCCCCAATATATTCTTTCCCAGTGAGACAATCTCTAGAAAGGAAGCAAACATCATCCTGAGGCAAGACAATCTCTGGGGAGGAGATATCCATCAAGCCTTGAATGGTAGTCTCTGGGAAGAAGAAAAGCATTGATCCTTCCCAAAGTAAATCCTTTCCCAGTGACAGTACAATGGGACCCTGGAGGGAAAGAGATAAATACTGAATGTGACCCCCAGACCATCCATTCTTCTCCAAGTAAAAATATTGCCCAGTAAAAACAAATCTAAAATTCTTACAATATTGCCCAGTAAAAACAAGTCTCAAATTCTCACAATATTATGCAGTAATATTTGGCACTCTTTCCTGAGTGCCAAAATTGACATGCTCTGTCAATACTTAAGTCACCTCTCAGTGTAACCCTTATAAAAGCACAGACACCCCTTTTGACCAGTGGCTCATTTTCCACCAGAAAAGTGGGTCCATCAATGTGTGATTTCATGGCTGAATAAAGGCTATGTTGAAGTTTGCACTCAGCTTGGTCATTTTATGCTAAAAACAAATCACAATGAGTATTAATTACTTTGGTCTCATTTTTATATAAGTTTTAGGAATTGAAGTAGCTTTATTAACAGGCATAATTACAAATTTCAAAGCATTCATAAAACAAATAATAATATGCATATATATTGCTGTTTCAATATTTGTAACTTGGCAGAGGTGTCAGCCTCCTAAGATATTTAGTGTAATGAAGCAATCTTGTCCTGCACCATTGGATCCTTCTAGCCCAATGGAGACACAGCTTAAACTTCAGAGAAAACTCCAGCTTTTCCAAAGATATTTCCTTTAATAAAGTTCAGGTACTAGAAATCATACTTTCGCATTTTTATCATAATTCTGTGTGAAAATCCCAATAAGTGTTCAGTAGTAAAATATATACAGGACCACACACATTATCTAGAAAATTAAAAAAAAAATCTGTGGAAAAGTTTTAAGTAAATCATTATTCTTTTTCTGTAGAAGAATGAATCGATTTTCCTATTGTAATATCAAGCCAAAGAAAGATATTGAAATAGGCAACTAGTTCTGAGATTGTGGTCCCATTTTTAAAACACACAATAGATGTTTGTTGCCAACTTCTCAGCACGTCTTTACCTGTGAGTGCACATGCCTGAAGGACAGAATGAACAAGTTCAAATTATTATAAGATAGATTATGCAAAAATATGTTTTCTGTTGGTATTACATAAAATCATTAAAAAGAAATGGCTAATGATACAACCATCTCTAAAGCCCTATATTTTGATTGAATAAATTATTATAATTCTGTTATATAAGTATAGGTAGTGAAAGACAGACCTAGACCAGTTCACTACTAGTGGTCCAAGAATATTTTTTTTCCAACTCTAGACTCTATCAAACAATAGTAGCTGTGTGAGACAAATACCTTTTTCCTCCTCTAATTTTTAATGATACATACATAAAACTAGATATAAACTCATTATATTTCTTATATAAAACATTAAGTCAAAACTAATGACAAGATACATCTAAGTAAAATTTTGATCCCAATTAAAGTCAATTAAAATATACAGAAAAAAGATAGGATTGCACACTATAATCTCCACCACATAAAACATGTAAGAGGAGAAAACCTGAAGTAAAATGCTTACCATTGTTTCCCCTTAGTAGAGAAAGAGTAATAGAGAATGTGAAAATAATAATAGAGAAATCAAAACGTTTGGAGCACTTACTGCACATAGGCTACTTTAAGAGCATGGATGCATTATCGCATCTAAATTTCAAAATACCTTAGAACATGAAGAGGTACTGTGAAACCAAGGTTTTCACATACTAAGATTACAGGAAAGGAAAGAATTTTTAAAAATGTCATAAGTAGTAAAAGGAGATAAGACTTAGGAATAGATCACACTAATTTTCTTGAACTACTAGACAGCCTATCAGGGAAGGCGTGAATCAGAGAGCAGACACAAGTTGGCTGAGGAAAAGTCTTTTCAACTTCCAATACTTCCAAGAGCCAGAATAAGTACAAACATCAGCCCTGTCTTATAGGCTAGAAAACAGAGACTGAGGGAAATAAATGTACACAAACTCAAAACACTAGTAATTAAAAAGGCAAAGATTAGATCCCAGGAATCTATTTTGCCCTTGCATTAGACTATATGGGTAGCCTGGTTTCTGCTCTATGTAAAAAACTGACCAGGTAAAAGGGATAAGTTTAACCTAATGTTGTCAGAAGTCTCTTTCATATTTATGATCCAATAATAGTCATATCATTTGTTCAGAGGAATGAGTTTGAGTAATTGCTAAAAGATATACCTACATATACATAATGTGGGATTTTAATCAGAATTAGCACATGCCTTTTTATAGTCACATAACTTCAATGTCTTTGAATAAGAATGAAAAGGATCCTTTGGTAAATAGCACATTCCACATAAAACAACTTAACCTCCAACTACATTTTAAAAAATGTCATCTACATATCTATCTGGAGCATCCTAAAATTATAAATGTCTTTAAGCATATATTCACTTTCTTCTAATGTATCATTTTGCTTTATTCTAACTACATTTCATTGAAATATTTAACAACATTCCATTTTTCAGGTGAAGAACCTAGACTTGTCCACCGACACATGGTTGTCACTATTTGCTGATCTGATCATTGGCTTCACAGATATTTAAGCCTGAACTTGCTGACATTCTACTTAGTGGACACAAAGGGTTACCCACCTGACATGGATATTACCAACAATCTTACACATAAAGACATATGACACAGATCTTAGTAGCATATGGGATTCCAATGTAGAGCAGCAAAGTGTATAGTAGGCAGCTCCCATAGTCTGTCTCCTTTGAGAGTAGCCTTCCCTTGAATAAAACTAGACCCAGTAAATAACTTTTAACAACTAAAATATGGAAAAAAATGGTGGCATGTCACTTTTGAGACCCAGTTAAGGCACTTTAGATTTAGATAAACAGATTCAGACACCAAGCCAATGCTATGATAAGAGAATAATACCTTCATGGCACTCTCAAAAATTATTTTTGGGAAAGAACTATAACCTACAGTGACACCATAATTGACTGAAGTAAAGCAAAAGACAAAATATACATATGAGGCTGTGTTAGAATGGTGGGCCATAAGGAAGGGTAAAGTGAACTCCTCAAGAATATGACTGATTCATTGTGTCCTTGAGGGTTTTTACACACACACACACACACACACACACACACACACAAACTGAGTAATCAATACAAAATATTAGGAAATGAATAAAGGGATGGTATAGTGTATCTGACATATGCATATATGGTGTGTTTTATTATTGATCTTTATATCAGTGAACCCTAAGAGGTAGATGTTATTTAATATGCATAGATGGATAGACAGGCAATCAGATGTCCCATGTCTCACAGTACAAAGACAGAGTCAAGATCTGATGTATAATTGCTTGGCTTCAAAGTATATATACTTTCAATTGCACATTTGAATCTTATAGCGTACCCTTTTTCTTACATCCACAGAAAAGTTGAATCATTGAACCACTATGGATTCTACTGCTCAACTCTAGAAAATAGATGCCTTGATTTTTTTCTGATAGGGGAAAAAAGGCTCCATATTATCATAAGAAAACATGTTTCTGACTAAAGTTAGCAGTGTGTATGTAATGGGGAAATAAGTGGGTAGTGAACAGATAAAGGCACAGCTGCTATTACTTCATTAATATAGCCTTGAGCTGCATCTGTTGGTAAGTTAAATGCTATTTTCTTTCTCAAAAGCTGATAAACTAAGTGAGCATTCTACCATTTGTTTTTTGAAGTATCCATATCTGAGGTACTAAGCTATTTCATTCACAATAAGTACTTGGCTTTAAAATTTTCCATCAATTGCTCTGACAGCAGGACCCATTGTGCCCAGAACCAATGAGCATACAGACTGCATTTGCCTTGTTAAACAGCCGTAGCTGGCAAAAGATAATTCGGAAACAGCTTAGTATTAATTTTGCCTAATTCTCATGTAACAAGTGGGGTTCCCCCCAAGATACAGAAATCACTCTGATGCCTCTGCTCGCCTCATTAATTCTGCTTATCTTTTTTTTTTTTTTTTTTAAATATCTGTTTATCTTTTGGACAACAAATTCAAATTCAACCTTCATAGATACTGGAGTATAAGACAGTAATGGATCACTATGAATAGACCCTTAACTGAGCCCATGGCCATGTAGGTAGAGTTGTCAAGTAAAATGCTCAAAACTGAGTTATGTGAATTTGATGTAAACACTTTTATATAGATACCCCTCATGCGAGACATGAAATATGTCTACACTAAATGATTATTTGTTGTATATTGGAAATTCAACTTTAAATGGGTGTCCTGAAATTTTATTTGCTTAAACTGGCAGATCTACCCATGATATAGCTTCTACAGCTAAGACCCTAGTGCAGTATGTTTTTTGTCCTGGTTCAATATGCTTGGAACCAAGCACAGAATAAGACAAGGGAATATTATTATATTTGGATAAAACCCACCATCTTCTATGGGGAGAACTTGGGTTTTGCAGATATTTTGATTTGCATTATAATTCACCTTAACTATTCATCAGTGGGACATGTTGCTTTCCCTTCCAAAGGCCTTTGGGTACACATTGAACAATCTACTAGGTTTCTAAAAAGACAAACTTTTTTGGTCTTCCTTTTTCATTAATAGCAGCCTTGAGAACACATAGTCCAAACATGAATACAGTGCTCTTGAATACTTACAAAATATACCTAGGACACTCAAATGGATGTAGAATCAATTTTTCCCAGGTCAAAAACTTAGCCGTTTAGATAATGGTGATTTTCTACATCATAAGTTGAAGGTTCCTGGAGGCTTTGAAATACAAAAGGAGGTGACCTGTGAAATCACATATTGTGTCTATAAGCCATATAATGATTAGCAAACATTCATCCCCTTCCTTTTTGTTATAATATGTGGGTTCATGCTTGCTTAATCAATAAAGGGAAACTACCTTCAATAATCCTTTTCTTTCTGTGTGTAGTACTAGGGATCAAACCTAGGATCACTACCATGGAGATACATCCCAAGTCTTTTTAATTTTAAGACAGCTCTCACTAATTTGCAGAAGCTGACCTTAAACTTTCACTCTTCCTGCTTCGACCTCCCAAGTAGCCGGGCTTATAGGCATGTGGCACTCCACTGGGCCACTATACTCAATATACTTTCAACTCAGCACTGTCTTCTGCTTCAAGAGTTCGCCAAAATCTAAAGTGGATGAAAAGCTACTGACAAGAGTCAATGTGTCTTCCAGTGAGGCCATATCAATGGATAAGTGAAGAGTAATTGACTTCACCTGTTCC
The DNA here is from genome assembly GCF_048772815.1 of Callospermophilus lateralis. Taxonomy (NCBI): domain Eukaryota; kingdom Metazoa; phylum Chordata; class Mammalia; order Rodentia; family Sciuridae; genus Callospermophilus; species Callospermophilus lateralis. Next base: position 53,397,675 of record NC_135319.1, on the reverse strand, counting down.
CAGTCCTGTTGGAAAGGTCAATACTTAATACATTAATAACCAGGATTCCTAAGTGACCTAACTTGAAGCTACAACTTTGAGAAGTCCTCATTTTTAGAGGAATATGCCATTTTTATTTCACTGATTAAACAGGGAAAGTCTCCACAAAAAGTACTGGTATTTGAGAGTCGATTCAGAACTAACCCTTGTGACCTTGTTTCATTAATGCTTTACTTATGCTTTTTATATTTAATCATATAAGCAAATTAAGAGTTATAAAAAGCATACAATATTTAAATTCATTTTAAACATGTTAATACAAGAAATATTGAGTTCTTCTGCTAATTATTGGGCTGGAGATGCAGCAATGAACAGTGCTACTATCATAGAACTTATTTTCTAGTGAGAAATTGAGAAGAATGATAAGAATTGAATAAATAAACCAGATAGCAATAAATACAGTAGAAGAAACAAAAGAGGCTGATCTGATTGAAACAGAAAACATATAAACTAGAGTGACAGGAAAAGTATTTTGGAGAGTGTAATTCATCCCAGCAAGGTAGTACATGCCTATAATCCCAGCGGCTCAGGAAGCTGAGGCAGGAGGATTGTGGGTTCAAAGGCAGCCTCAGCAACTTAGCAAGGCCCTAAGCAACTCAGTGAGACCCTGTCTCTAAATAAAATACAAAGTAGGGCTGGGGATGTGGCTCAGTGATTAAGTGCTCCCAAGTTCAATTCCCTGTACACGCCCCCGCCCCCCCCCCAAAAAAAAAAAAAAGAGAAAGAAAGTGTAATTCAACTGCATTCTTTATGAGGAAAACCAACCCTATGCCGATAAGTAAGATAGATAAAATTGAGGGTGGGAGCTAGTGCAAAAGCCCCGGTGTAGATAGAACAAGGAAGATGATGTGGCAGAAGCAGTCAGAGAGGAAGGAAGAGTCATATCATGGAGGTCTTGGCATGGCAGTGTTTAGTGTCTGGATTTCATTCTCCACTAAAAATTTTTATGGAGGAAAATGACATGATCTTATTTACATGTTAAATGCAATTTAAATTATTATATGCATTTCTTTGCTAATGAAAATCAATATTTCCACATTGCCTTTCTCGATTCCTGTTTAACATCTCCACTTGGATGTTTCACTTCTGCTGGTCAAAAAAACCTTTCCTTAGAGACCCTTTCAGGGTCCACCTTGTGGGAGGCTGAACCTCAACCGGCTGTTTCCCCAAGCACTCTTCCCTCAGCTTTCTCTGCATCTGACACATCCTATATGAAAATTTGCCTTCACGATATCTACAGTGTTGCTCAAAGAGAATTTGGTGAAATTTCAAGTAAAATCCTGAGCATGTCCCATTAACTGGCATTCTGCCTACAGTCAAACACTAAACTCAGCTGTTGACAGAATAAACTGTTTAAGAGAAATCTGTGCACTTCCCTGCTTGAAACCTCAGAACATTTTCTTTTGCAACAAGATAAAATTATGCTTTTGGGGGAAGGCAGACAGGGTCACTGTAATCTGCTCTGACCTCTTGATCGACCACATCAACTGCCATTCTTTTTCATGTCTGTGATGTTTATCCAATTATCTGGCACCTTTCACCATTTCCCAAAACCCCTGTTACTCTTCCATCTTTATTTACCTTTGTTCTTCTTTTTCCCATTTCTTTATATTTCTTTTCCTTGTCCCGAATTGTAGGAATATTTCAGAATTTTTTCTCATGTCTTCAGATGTACCCAGTTATTCCGAAGACATCTGAGAGATCATTCTTTTGTGTTTCTTTTATCAGGAGATTTATCTAAACACTAGGTCTATGAAATATACTTCCCTGGACAAGTGATTTTTTAAAATGTTGCCTTCCATGGACTTCTCCTTGGGATTCACAAGTGGACAGCTGCATACCAAAGGTTTGGGACCATTGTGCAGTGGAAATGTAGAGCCTGGTCTTTCCAACATGCATGTGGACCCAAACCCTATTTATGTGCATATGTGTAAAACATGCCAAGCGAGGCTCCTTGGTTCACGATGCTCATGTTCCAATAAATTAATCATAAACCAAGAATATTTTGTTGGAACTGTACACAAGTCTACAGTATCTGTTGGCTCAGTAACATAGTGCATTGTACATAGTGCACAGTGACTCAGTGAACACCATAGATCATATGTTATTGACCTCCACAATAAGTGGATGACTGGGAGCCATGGGTCCCTACAGCAGCCCAACATCACAAGAGAGTATATTAATGCATATCGTTAGTTTGGAAAAGGTCAAAATTCAAAATTTAAAGTATGGCTCCTACTGACCATCTGTATTAGCATCCTACATGTTTAGAAAAACACTCTTCTTTTGTAAAACAAAACTTTGATGAAAGTATTTTTTTCCACTAAATTGTATTAATTGTTTTACTTGTCTATCGAAACACTGAATTGTGAACTTCTTGAATATTTTCCTTACTTAATTAATGTAGTTCTAGTCTGGCATAGCCCCATCTCTCATAGAAGGCCCCCACATTCGGACTGGATGAACCATCATGAGGAATACATAGAGCAGGCTCTCAGCTTATGGAGAAAACCAGTATCATTTTAAATTTGTGACATCTTCAGCTGTTCCATTTTTTTTCACTTCTCTCTGCAGATTCACCCTGACTTCTGAATCAATTGCCAGAAAGAACTGGATATAGAAGACCACATTTTTAAAAAAACTTTGAAGAGAATTACTTTCTTATGACAATCTGAATATTATCATTGCTTTTTTTCTCCCCCTTTTTCTAATATGTTCCAGATATTTGGAATCTATTACCAATTCATGTATACTTTTTAGATGTTTGGCATTTATATATAGTCTACTTGATACTGATTAGTATATCGGATTCATTTGTATCTGATCTGACAATCCCTCAATTCAATTCTTTCTGTATTATCTTTCATAAATAAGAAATTACCCCTTAAAAATTTCAATAATTTGATGAGTATTTAAGCTATTCTCTTATTTATGCCATTAATAAAAAGCATTGCCCTTAAAACAACTAGAAACCCCACTCATTCAAATAGAATTGATCATCATTCAAATGGAATTTTTTGTTCCAAATCCACCTATAATTGAGTTGATGTAAAGCCTGTTTTACTACATTACACAAGAAATTCCTGAGAATCTAACGTCTCACTGAAGTCCAAGTATTTACTATCATAAAGAAACTTCCAATCTAGTTGTTCAGCATCTTTGTGAAGAATGCTACATTATTCTAGCAAAGGTATGCTGGACCTTTATTAGCTTTCAGTGAACTAAACTGCTATTTCTAATATTTAAAAACGCACACTTTCCTCAGTGTCTACAAAAGAAAATTCATTAACTGATTCTGAAATCTTATCTATACATGTATTCATAGTAATGTTCATTTTGCCTTTTGTAAAAATTATAATTAAGATGTGTGCCTATTTTAAAAATGTATCATTTTGTTGTAGACTTTCCTCAAGAAAGATCACTGTTGAGTGCCCCTGGTGAATAAAAGCCTGACGCATCCATATCTTCTGTTAGATGATATTTGCCAGAAGGAACAGTGAGCTGAATCACCTCTCCATTGACTTTCCAAGTTAGTCACTTACGCAGTCTGTACTCATTAAGGAATGTTCAAATATAATATAACTTCTATTGATCATCCCACAGGAGAGACGAGGATGACAGATGACAGGAGCCTTTTTGTACACATGGTAGAAGCATTATACTAAAAAATTAGGACTAGTTACAGAACTCTATTACCAACTGAAATACTGCCAGGATACAAACTCTGCATTACAATTAAGCCTTCCTTGTGAGACATGCTTAGCAGTCAGTCACCTATGGAATTCAAGAGCACAGGCGGGAGACAGATCTGGGTTCACATCCTATGTCTGCTATTTTCTTGCAAATTGGATATTTCAACTAAACAGACCTCAAGTTTTGTCACTTGTAAGAATATAAATAGTTCTACTTCATACAGTCTTTTGAAAATTCTATAGATCATGTAACTTTTCTGGAACATGTCAAGCATTCAGAAATGTCAACTTGTTTTGCTCTAACATATAATTTTTCACGGAGTTCAACATAGCAAATAACACATATGCAAAACTAAACAAATACTGTTTGTCACACCCCACCCACCCACACACATATAAAATACTTATCCATAGAGTCTCATTTAATTTTATTAAAAATGATATTATTCAAATGAAAAAAAAAGGATTTTTTTTGTTGTTGTTAAAAATAAGTCTGGTTCAGAGATTTCAGCTAAGGGGAAAAAGATCTTCACTTCTGTATTTTAAGTCCAATTCACAAATTAGAACAGAAACTTGAATTCACTTGACTGATTCATGAACTTGTTAAAAAAAAAATACCAATCCATCTAAAATATTCAAAGTAACTTTAAGGAAAATATTACCCCTTATTATCACCTAAAAAGAATTGCACACATGGTCACCTTTCAAGAGATTATTGCTCATTAAAATATACTATTGTTTTTACAAGGGGATGGAGGGATAATTAATATCTGGCCAAGCTGAACTAGTAACTATCAATTATGAAAAATGTAAATAAATTTCACACCATGTACTTTACATTTATATTTCTAGGCCTTTATCATGAAGTCAGTGTCTTTTTTCTAGTTAAAATATAATAAACAGATTGAATTACAAAATTTTATTAAGAATCTGAATATCTTAGTTTCCTATGTCCTTTTTTGTTTTTTTAAAAAAAAAGTACACTGGATCTTGCTCAGACACTAAATATGCTATCCTAAAAACGATGTCTTATCATAAATAAGACATTTAACTGACAGGGTTAATTTCCTATTTCTTGATGAGAATGGAGGAAATTTGCATGAAATATATCTCATACTATTCAACTCTCTCTCGCTGTGTTTTATTTTTAATGTTTTACAATGCCTCTGTAGGAGGACATACAATCAATCAACAAGTATATGAAAAAATGCTCACCATCTCTAGCAGTCAGAGAAATGCAAATCAAAACCACCCTAAGATACCATCTCACTCCAGTAAGATTGGCAGCCATTAGGAAGTCAAACAGCAACAAGTGCTGGCGAGGATGTGGGGAAAAGGGTACTCTTGTACATTGCTGGTGGGACTGCAAATTGGTGCGGCCAATTTGGAAAGCAGTATGGAGATTTCTTGGAAAGCTCGGAATGGAACCACCATTTGATCCAGCTATTCCCCTACTCGGTCTATTCCCTAAAGACCTAAAAAGAGCACACTATAGGGACACTGCTACATCCATGTTCATAGCAGCACAATTCACAATAGCAAGACTGTGGAACCAACCTAGATGCCCTTCAATAGACGAATGGATAAAAAAAATGTGGCATTTATACACAATGGAGTATTACTCTGCATTAAGAAATGACAAAATCATAGAATTTGGAGGGAAATGGATGGCATTAGAGCAGATTATGCTAAGTGAAGCTAGCCAATCCCTTAAAAACAAATGCCAAATGTCTTCTTTGATATAAGGAGAGTAGCTAAGAACAGAGTAGGGACAAAGAGCATGAGAAGAAGATTAACATTAAACAGGGATGAGAGGTGGGAGGGAAAGGGAGAGAGAAGGAAAATTGCATGTAAATGGAAGGAGACCCTCAGGGGTATACAAAATTACATACAAGAGGAAGTGAGGGGAAAGGAGGAAAAATATAAGGGGGAGAAATGAATTACAGTTGAGGGGGTAGAGAGAGAAGACGGGAGGGGAGTGGGGAGGGGGGATAGTAGAGGATAGGAAAGGCAGCAGAATACAACAGACACCAGAATGGCAATATGTAAATCAATGGTTGTGCAACTGATGTGATTCTGCAATCTGTATGTGGGGTAAAAATGGGAGCACATATCCCACTTGAATCAAAGTGTGAAATATGATATATCAAGAACTATGTAATGTTTTGAATAACCTACAATAAAAATTAATTAAAAAAAAATAAATAAAATGCCTCTGTAAAATCTGCTTTTATATAAATATCTTTGATGCCTACAATGTACAATGCATCAGGGCATTGACAGAAAAACAGCAGCATAACAAATACTTCCAATGGACAGAGGAGGGACTTTCTGTGATTGAGCACCTGACACAGCAGTTAGATATTTCTCCAATGGGAAAGCCCTCTTCATAATCATTGTGCCTTCCATACATGGCCATGCCTACCTGCCCGTTGTCCAACTGGTAGGACTGGTTGGAATTCTCACACAACCAAATGAGTATTTGAGTTTAAAATAAGTTTACATATTCTATCTTGATCGGTTCATACTCTGAGGGAAAGTTAGAACATTTGACCCTAAAATTTTCTATTTTCACTCATGCATAAGTTATGAATTGTTGGTAATATGCTTAGTATCAACTCTTTTTATAAACATTTTTTACAAGTGTAATTCTAGGTCTTGTATGGATCTCCAAATTCCTGCCCTAATTATGTCATCTTTAGTCTTTAACTGACATTGTATTTCAGATCAGTGTTTGTTGAAATTTCCATAGTACCAATCCCAATGCATCATTAAAAAAAATTCATGAATATAATTACTGAAAAATTCTTCTGAATGTTGACTGTTCTGCAGACATTGGGTTTGGCATGGCTTATTCAATACGATAATTATTCCTTGAACTTAACAAATCAACTCAGAAAAGATATTTGGCTCATTGTTTTTGCTAAAGTTGACATCCTGTTTTCAGTTCTAAAGTGGTGACCCTGGAGAGATCACAGACTCAGAGAAAGTGAAAAATCAAGGTTTACCCTAATATGGAAGTGATATGGGGCCATAAATTGGCAATGTGGCATCACTTGGAACAGCTTATCCATTTTGGCTGATACTCAAATATCTACTCTCTCAGGATGCTGTTCTCAAACTTTGTAAATGCATTCATTGCTGTTTTATAATTTTTTACAATTAAAATATTTTAAGAGCATTTTTAGAACTCACTTATATGTAGCTTTCTTTTTAGTCTTAGAGCTCTTGCATTTTTAGGGATGAATATTATATATCTACACCTTCAATAAAACTATGTATCTGGCATATAGTAAGTGTGATAAACATACATTGACTAAATAATGACTAGATTGTTGAGACATGATTTGGAGTTCACTGATACAAAACAAGAATTTATTAAAACAATGTAAAGTGTTTAGCTTTTGCATATGATCAATGTGGGTCACTGAAAATATGAACTTGGGGAAAAGATATATATGCTTTAGATCATTAGGTTATAACTCATGTTTCATCTCAAGGAAAAACAAAATTAATATTGTTCTAAACAAGAATAGAAAAATTCAGAAGAAAGGTATTCTGGAAGTCATTAAAACAGAAGTATAGAACATGGTTAATTAAGATTTATTGCAAGTGTGCAAGTTTGTTTCAACTCTGAAAATCTATTAATGGTTATACTTTGCATTAACAGGCTAAAAACAACATATTATAATATCAATAATTTAGAAAGAGCATTTGACAAAATACAACACTCATTTGTGATTAAAAAAAAAAAAAACTCTCAGTAAAGTAGGAATGGGGTAATTCCCTCAACTGAGTAAAGAATATCTACAAAAACCCTGTACCTACATTCTACCTAATGGAGGAAAATTAAACTTTTCTCACTAAGACTAGGCTCGAAAGGATGTCTTCCCTTACCACTACTTTACAACATCACATTGGAAGACCTAGTTAATTAAATAAGAAAAGGACATAAAATACATACAGATTGAGAGGGAAGAAATGAAACTTTCTTTGCAGATGACATGATCATTAATATAAAATTATGAAAGAACCAATGATAAAATTGCTTCTGAAACTATCAGCCACTTATAGCCATGTAGCAAACTATCAGGTTAAAGTCTATTATGTTACTAAATACCAGTAATGAATAAGTAAAATTTGAAATGGAAATAATTGAACCATTTACATTAGTACCTCCTAACCAAATAAAATGCTTAGCTATAAGTTGAACAAAATATATATTAAGATCTTATGAAGAAAACTACAAAACTAATGAAAAATTTAATTAGTGGAGATATATTTTATAATCATAGACAGAAAGGATCTATATTGTCAAGTTATTGTTTTTTCCAACTTTATATATAAATTCAATGTAAAATCTCAAAATCTCAGCAAGTCATTTTGCTAATCTTGTTAAACTGATTGATTCTAAAGATTATAAAGAGGTACAAAAGATCTAGTACAGTTAACATAATACTGATGGACAATATATATACAACAACCTGACTTTAAGACTTAGTAAAAATAAACCTACATAAATATAGTCAACTGATAGTTGACAAAGGAGCAAGGGAAAAACAGAAGGAAAAAACTAGTCTATTCAACAAATGGTGCTGAAACAACATTCACATGAAACAAAAAGAATCTAGAGGTAGACTTTTCTGCTTCACAAAAAAGTAATTCAAAATGAATCAAAGTCTTAAAGGCAAAATCCAAAACTGTAACACTTTTGGATTATAACAGGAGAAAATATAGAGTTTGGCAATGACACTTAACATACAACAATAAAGGTGAGATCTACAGAAGTAAGAATTTGTAAGTTTCACTGCCTTTTTCCCATTGACATAGATCTATAAAACGAAGATTTGTGCTCTGTGGTATGTACTGTCAAGAGAAGAAAGAGAGAAGCCACAGACTGACAGAAAATGTTTGCAAAGGACATGTCTTATAAAGAACTGTTATCCAAAATAAACAAAGACTTTTAAAACTCAGCAATAAGAAAACAAACCCATTAAAAACTGTGCCAAAACCTCCATGCACATCTTACCCAAGAAGAAGTGCAGATGGCAAATAAGCCCATGAAAAGATGCTCTATATCATAAGTCATGAGGAAAATGAAAGAATAAGATGCCACTACACAACTATTCCAGTGGCTAAAATCCAGAACATTGATGATATCCAACCCTGGAAAGAATGTCAAGCTACAGCAACACTCATTTATTACTGGCTTTATTGCAAAATGATGTAGATACTTTGAAGGCAGCATAATTTTTTTCTTTTAAAACTAAACATATTCTTACCATCTGACCCAAGAATCACATTCCTTTGTATACACAAAAGAAATTAAAACATGTCTATACTTACATTTCCATATAAAACTTGAAAGCAACCAAGATATCTTTCAGAGATGAACAAACTGTGTTATATCTGGACAATGAAATAGTATTCAGCACAAAAAGGAATGTACTTCAAGCCTTAAAATGCATGGAGGAATCACTAAGTGAAAGAAGTCAACATGAAAAGTTTTGACCCCGACTCTTTCCATTGTGAAAAGGGCAAAAATTATGGTGATTATTAAAAAAAATCAGTGATAGGCAAGGGTTAGGGAATGGAAGGATGAACATGGAGGATTTTTAGGACAGAGCAACTACTTTGCATGATAATATAATGGTATTTACATGTCATTATACATTTGTCCAATCCCATAGAATACATAACGTGTGTGAACCCTATGTGAAACACAGATTTAGATGAGTATGAGTTGTTGTTGGTTCATGATCTCTAACAAATGTACCATTCTTGCAGGAAATGTAGGTAATGGCCAGGGGGTTGGAAAGAGTGTATATGAGAAAGCTCTGAAATTTTACTCAGTTTTTCTGTAAACATAAAACTGCTATAAAAATAAAACCTATTAAGGCAATTTGTACACATGCATACACATACACACATGGAACTGGCATTGACCTATTGTCAACAGTAAACTGTTTAAGTCTACATTTCTGCTTCCCAGTTAAATTTTTAGCTTTTTTTTTTTTTTTTACCTAGAGATGCCTTAATATTTAGTATGATAGAACTTTACCCATAAGGATTATGTAATCACAAATTGTATCTGAAAATATTTGTTCCTAAAATGACAAGCAGAATTTTAATTATTCAGAGCAAGCTATAAGCATGAACTATAAGGTCAGTGAAATCATTGTATCCAATAATTTTATAAATCCATTGACCATTCCAAGCAATCCTTTATTAGCTGTCATTATTTACATGCATAGTGCACATCCCTTTAATTCTGATGTTTTGTTCAACCCCTTTTCTCCAAGGCAATATCTACTGCTGGAGTCAAACTATCAGCAATTCATCTCAAGTCCTCAATATAACCTTGGTCTTGAGAGTTGTACAGATGAACTACACAATAATCTATTATTTTTCCTGTGCCTGTAACTGCATTCCTCTAAGTGAGCTCTACAATAGACCTCAATACATATTTTGGTTACATAGCACTATAAGTTATCATGTCTTCTCAATAATATGGACACTGCTCCATTTCTTTTAACAATGATAATTAACACTTACACAGCAATTTTCACTTGCTATAACTGTGGTCATTCTGCTTATAGTATCTGATCTCCTCCAGCCCCACAAATAGCTATGCAGAATCTTCTGTATTTGTGGCATCCTGCTAAACAACTAAAAGAACTATTATTCTCTGAGCTTGCAATCATCGTAACCCAGCAGGGAAAATTTCTCTGGCCATGAAGCCTAGTTCCCATGTTACTTAAAATCACTGTTGATGCTCATACCTTCAGGCCTCTAATCCCTGTTATCATTGCCACATAAGAAGAATGCAAATTGCTTACCCTTCTCAATAGTTTTTACTCTATGGCATCAAACTGTGCCTATAATTTTCTGTAATCTATGACCCATGACTGTTTTCTTCTCTTCTTCAACTTTTCTTGCTGAAATTGCTTATCTGCATTCACCAACACCCCTTTACATTACTAGTCTCTTAATTCCTTTCCCCTCCTCTAATTGCAGTTGAAACCTAAATTTTGTCTGAAAAATGTATTTTTCTACCTTTAAAAATTATTCTTTGGCTGGTGCGGTGGTGCATGCCTGTAATCCCAGTAGCTTGGGAGGCTGTGACAGGAGGATCAGGAGTTCAAAGCCAGCCTCAGCAATGATAAGGTGCTATGCAACTCATTGAGAGGCTGTCTCTAAATAAAATACAAAATAGAAGAGGGGATGTGGCTCAGTGGCCAAGGGCTCTCGAGTTCAATTCCTGGTATCCCCCAAAATTATGTTTTGGTACTGAAGATTTAATCCAGAGGTGCTTTACCACTGAGTGACACCCTCAATCTCCAGCCTTTTTTCTTTTTTTCTTCTTATTTTGAGACAAGGTCTTGCTAACTGCTTAGAGCCTAAGCCACTGAGACTGGCCTCAAACTTGTAATCCTCCTGCCTCAGCCTTTTGAGTGGCTAGGATGACAGGCTCTTGTGAAAAATCTTGTTAATTTAAAATTTATATCATTGATACTGTGGTGAAGATTACTAAAAATCCATTTTCTCTTTTCTCTTGTAATCACTAAGCATCCAATTCTCAGCTACTCTTGCAATAAGATGTGGATATATTATTAAGTTATAGATAATAGAATGCTAATTTTAAAAAAAATGTGATGTGAGCCCTTTTAGACCAAGTCTCTTATGGAATTGATGTGCATCCACTGTTTTCTTCACTTATCTACTGGCTAGATACAGATGAGAAGTAACCTATTGATATTGAAACCCAACAATAGAAGGAAACTTGGATCCTCCATTCAGTACTTGGAAGAAAGCTAATCATCTGCGAACCAGGAATACCTGCCATTGACAGGGAAAAATCGTAGCAGTAAACAAATTGCTATTGTGTTTGAACCATTAAAATTGTGGGCTCTCCCTTTTGAAGCAACTGGTATTGCCCTTGTCTGCATGTAACAAACCCTTCTCATTGCCATCTTTTGACTCTGGTATAGTCCATCTCATTTACTGGAGACTGTGACACAGAATAAGCAATTTTTCTCCCTATTTAACCCTAATGTCATCACGAGCAACTCTACTTGACAACCTATCACAAACCATTGCCCTCTCACATCCTTGACCTCTAGTTTCAAATTGTTTCCTCCTTAACCTCAACTTCATTATTCACCTTCAAAACATAGTTCAGAAACTGTCAACGCCAATAACTCCTCTTTCTTCAAAATCATTAATCAAATTTCCACATTACCACAGTCTCCTACCCATGTCACCAATTTGTTCAAGTAGTTCTGTCATGGCTATTAATTGATTTCATCCTTTCTTCATTGCCTTCCACACCTACCTTACATTCCATGGCACTTCATGTAAATATATTCTGATTTTCATTACTTTTATGAGTTTCAATCACATCTACCCAGTGAAAACCCAAACCTGCAGGAATTTAGCTGTCTGCCTTTCCTCTGATGTAATATCTAGAAAAAAAAAGAGCACTAATGCACAAGACACAACATGGAAGATCCTGTATAAATATGCCGTCACTAACCTCTAATTAACCTTCAATACATTCAGCAATATAAAGACCAAACTGACATCTCCTCTTAAATATGTCAAAGGCATGCCAAAAGAACATTTCCACAACTCATATAGTATGAATTTACTACAAATATGTTCTTTCAGTACTATCTCAATAAGTAGTTTACCCCTTAGCTAAATATGCAAACAAAACTTGCAGACATTCTTGATCATCTCCTCCTTACAACTTCCAACATTAATCCCTTTTCAATACTTGTTCATAGTACTTCCTAACAGTCTATAAACTTTACCCCATATTTCCTGTCATCACGTTAGCTCAAAATAATATCAGATTGCCTGGAATAGTTCTTACAGTACTTGCAATTTTATTTAAGAATTATTATCTGGTTATTATCTGTATGCTTACTAGACTGTAAGCTCTGTTCTTTATTTTTATATGCAGCATTTCGCATTTTTTTCTTTTCTTATACTGAATTGATAGATATTTGCTGAATAAATGATAAATGGCAAAATTAATACAAGTAAATAAATATTATCATAATTATTATCACAATTATCATATACATATATGAAGAAAGTAATCATGTAAGAAAAAAAAAAGCAGAGCATAAAAAACCAGGATCCAAATTTACATCTCTTCAATTTCAATGACTCCAACTCCTGAGTATATTTTCATTCGTGAACTGTGATGCATATTGAACTTTATGGAAAGCTCTTCTTTTATTAATTATAGTAAAAACTCATATTTATCTCTTTTAATACAATCATCTACATATTCAGAAAATAATGTGCCTTAAAAAGTGCACTGAAAATAGTCTAAAAAGAAATATTTTAATTTTGTAAATGGAAATGTTTATGAGCTCACACTCCAAATTATGATTGATACCAAAATATATCCAAAGTATATCATGCTAGAGGAAAAGGGATTAGAGCATAAAATAAGACAAACTGACATTTTAACAGTTGTTTTCTAACATTTATTAATTTTGCCAAGTTGTAGATACTGCACTAATAAATTTATATGTGCTGTAAAATAGAAACCATTATTATCCCAATTTTACAGATAAGAAAATAGAGAATTAGAGGAAACAATCAAAGCCAGGAGACAAATCTAACTTGTATAGGATTCCAGAAGCACTTAACATTAAATTGTCTTCCAAACAAGTAGTTAAGTCTTTCATTTTGAGTCAATACTTAGTGAAAAATGGACTAAAACTTTTTTTTTTTTTTTAGTTCTGATAGCATCTGATAATGAGCCATTTAAATTATAATCAAATGGGAAAGGAAAACAGTATGTACATTATAAAATTTAGCTTTTCGAGGATATTTAAGGAGCAAATTGTTTAGTCTTACCCATGAATTCAATCCCCAAGTGGTCTGCTACACCAAAGTCAGCATGAGAAGAAAGGAAACAGAAAAAGAGAAAAAGGTTAGAAAGAAATCCACATAAGAAAATCAGTGCTTACAAGACTGACCTTCCAAGGCTAGGAATGTGTCTCAAGTTTAACACGTTTTTTTCAGAAATGTAAATTCCAGGTATTGATCAACATTTCCCAAAGCCACTGAACTACAGCTTGGAATTTCAGATGGAATAATTATGCATCAGTTACATAGCATCCTAAATATAAATTAAGTGAAAAAAATGGAGAGAGAGAAACTATGTAAATAAAAAATACCTCACACTAATGTTATTTGCTGAATCTATGATATTCTATGTAGATTAACTACTTGTTCAACATTAACACATTTGGAACTCTGGGATAATAAGAATGACATGACCCTAACCAAGCAATGACAAGACCTTACTAGGTGATCTGCACATCAACAAAACGGGAATGCTGGACTGAGGAATATAGCTCAGTTGGAAGAGTGCTTGCCTTGTATGCACAAAGCCTTGGGTTAAATCCCCAGCACCAAAGAAAGAAAGTAATGCTATTAGACTTTTTATGATAATTTTTTAATTTGCCTCATGAGGAACCTATTATGGTTAAGACTAAAAATCTTACAAAGTTCACAAAGTTTCAGGCAGATCTTGGGCACAAATCCAGTGCTTCTGACCCTCAAGTCCCAGGACTACTCAACTTGACAGCCCCATTCTGTTGAAAACAAATGGCAGATGTGTCTACTTCTATTCTCTGTGCTTGTGTATAGTGGAGAGTTTCAACAAACCAAAGTACACCTATGATGAGCAGGTTAATGAAGTGCACTGGGTAGCTACCGACAGACATTCAGTTTTAAACCTTATTTATTTAAATGGTGCTTGCTTTCTTTTAATCTTTCTATTTTGTACTTATTTGCTTTTTATGTTTATCACATTACTTGTTTTCTATTGCAGTAATATTTATCTGAAATAAGTGGGAAAAAGTATTTATGTGACTATTTGCTCCTAAGACAACTGAACATTTTATGAATTCTGTTCAGCAAATAAGCATTTCCATTTTAAAAAAGTAGTTTCCTTTGAATATTTAAATACTTCTCCTGTTTATCACTAGTTCACTTTTAAATTTTTTTGTGCTGAAATATGTATGTACCATAAAATTTGCCATCTTTGCCATTGTAAGCATATTATACAGAGGTGTTAACTATATGCACAATGCTTCAGGATCACAACCACTATTTTTCCAAGATTTTTACATTGCCCCAATCAAAAGTTCTGTATCTCTTTTCCCTTGCCTACCACCCCTGGAAATATCTACTCTACTTTCTGTCTCTGATGAGCCAATATGCCAATAAAAATCTAATTTTTAACTTATTAGAACCTATTTCCATTGAGAATTGTCTGCTTTTACAAAGAAAGATGGTGATTATTTCTAAAAGATAGATGCAGCCCTTTCTTGGCACAATGTTTTTCAACTGGCTGCTCTCTGCTGATGTGTACTATGATTGACACCTGGCACATTTTCATGAGCAGGCAGAATCTCATTCTCATTGAGTTCAGAAATCAGTTGAAGACCACAGAGAAAAACCTCTGGTCATTCTTTGCAATAAGTATTTTAATGGAAAAGCAGAAAATGTGCCTTGACTGGAGAAGTGAGGGACTCATAAGCTTGCTCCTGGGAGGGAGAGAATGTGCAATAGAAAAGAATTGGTTTTGTGGAAATACTGACAAGAACATGTTGTGTTCTTGTACAAATTGGAAGCTTCGGGACTCTGTGCACATAAAACTTTGAAGAAATGCTCAAGTTGTAGTATTTAAAAATAAGGATTTGGATGATATTACTTGTTATAAGATTAAAGATAAGGAAGAAAAGAAGACTGAATAAAAGGAAAATTTTATTCAGAAGCAAAAAAACAGGAAAGAAATCAAGAGAGGGCTATTTATAGGAATCAGGGAGCAAAACACCCCCAAATACTTGACCACAGACATTGGTCCATTCAGCTGGGTAGTAAAAAAGTCACTAATCTCAGGCTGGTTGAATAAGAACTTTCCAGTGAATCAGAGATGGCTCAACTGACTGCCTATAGCCTGTTTTGCTGGCAAGTGAACTAATGACTATTTTTCATTCTTCCACGACCTTCACCGTTTCACCTCTGTGTATAACAGGACATGGAGAATCGGGATTTTGTGAATGTGTAGATTATATTAAAAGTGAGTAGTATATTTGATAAATCCGAGGCCAATCTGAACAGCTTATAGGCACATTGAATTCATGCTAGTAGCAAAGACATTAACTGGAATGGAAAATTATTCAAACACTGAAAGATAAAAGTAGACATCTTGAGAAAAAAGAGAACTGCTCTTGTTGTTTTTGTTGTTACCAGCACTGAACCCCGGGGCAATGAACAACAGAGCCACTGTTGGGGAATTCTTTTTATTTTTTATTTTGAGAAAGTTGTTTAGGGTCTCCCTAAGTTACTGAGACTGGCTTTGAGCTGGTGATCCCCCTACCTCAGCCTCACAAGCTGCTGGGATTTCAGGTGTGTGCCACTGAACCCAACCTGTCTTAATGTAAAAATTACATGAGGTTATTGTAGCTATAATGGCTTCAATAATATAAAAATTACATCTGATTAATGGAGCAAGGTGGCATTTATATTATTGGACATTAAAGGGAAATTGTTTACCAGGTTCTATAATGGCTTATTCATGGAAGCTGACATCACTGAACATATAAATTCATATGCCAAACACTGTGCTACTATTACAGATTTGAAGACACTGATAGGTTATGGCTCACACAGAAGGATCATGAAAATCCATGAAGAACAGAATACAAAATAAATTAATTTGTTATGTGAATCATTACACTGAACACAAACCACAGTTTCACAGAACCCTTCACTTGCTATTTTTCAAACCAAAAACCTGCCTGATGATATTCAGGCCGGCAGCGCAACTTCAAGAGGAATGAAAGGAAAACTCATCTTTTATAGTTCTTTTATTAATTTACTAAACAAATTATATGCCAAGAACTGAATCAATACTGGGTTGGAAGAGAAGACACACAACTTAAGCAAAATCCATTTGATTTTCCATACAGCATGAATAGTTTCCACTTTTCAACACACCTTTGGGTTATCTAGCTGTGAATACATTTACTAAGCACTTACTATGTACTAGGAACTGCTTTAAGTAGTATCTCACAGTATCTTATGAGATCGTCACTGCACACACTTTACAGGTGATGAACAGATGTACAGAGAGGTGAACCAACTTTTCCCAATCCAATATGCTTGTAAGCAGTGGGAACACGATTGAGCCTAAGCAGCTTGACTCAACCGCCAATTATACTCAGAGTTCACATATGCCCTCCCTGTGAAAAATCATCTAGTGTTTAGAAAGTCATCAGGTAATTGGCTCTTCAGGGAGGAATAATTTAATCCACTTAAGAGAACAAGTTGTTCTCAAGAATCCTCAGGCACAGTTGAAGCACCACTTAGTTACTTGCTTGGCCTTAGTTCATTGATAAAGTGCCAAAGGAGTCAAACAGGCAAATAGTTACTATTCATTCTTTAGTTTCCAAGAAAATTTCTTCATGATGAAGCTGACCTATTTATTTGCACAACAGCAAATGATTAAAAAGTTTTGTCTGAAAATATTCCAAACATTAATCCAAATAATCTTAAATTTGGCATTATATTTAAAAAAATACCAGCAGCTCTGCTGCAGATATGAAATATTCTTAAGGTGTAGGGACAAATATAACTCATAATAAATATTGTCCAACACATAACAAAGTTAGACAAAATGAATATTCTATAATGTCAGAATTTCTGGAATGCTAGAAACTCAAGCCCCAAATTATTCCTTTTTATACTTTTTGATCAAAGTTATATATATTTACGGTATACTACATGATATTTTAAAATAAGTAGCATTGTTAAATGGCTAGTTTAAGCTAAGAAACATATGCTTACCCCATATATTAGCTTTTCTGTGTGATGAGAATGCTTAAATTCTACTATTATGAATTGTCAAGTACAATCTGTTGTTATTAACCATGTCACCACATTGTATAACAGATCTTGACTGATTCTACATCTAGCTGAAATTTGAGGTTCTCACATATTTCTGAAGTGTGCAGCATTCAAAACCCTTGAGCAATTTAAAACCTGTTCTTTGTCTGCTGATGGATAATGAGAGGCTACCTGAAATTCCCCCAGAGTAGGCAGACTGAGAAAAAGCAAGCAAAAACAATCCTGGACTCAATTCCAAACTCAGTGCAATGCAGTGCAGGATCAAACAGCAGGAATGTGGATTTCAGCATAAATTTTGTGTTAAAAGTAACTTAAGGCAACTCTGTCATAGAAGAGTCCCAAATGTGATCATGTAAGCCACTGATCCAAGGGACGTGGAAAAACATGTTACATGAAAGTCTATAGATCTGAGTCTTAAAAGGTTAAAATACTGGCTTAATGTTCAAAGAGCTGCTCCAATGCAAGAAATCCCCCAAAGTCTTCTGCTGTGTGAGGTAGTGAGGCTCCTGCTTGGAGTTCAGGAGGCAGCCTTTCCCAGCTTGAGGTAAATATTTGCATGCTCCTGTAGTACCCTGTGAGCCAGTGATCTGCAGTGCCTGCTCTGGGAACTGCATGCCATAGAAGTGCATGTTACAAAACATGTCAGTTATAAACGGTTTATCTTAATAATGGAACTGAAATCTGCCACTCTGTAGATTCCACCCACAGATCCCTGTCAAATGAATTTTCTCTGGTGAGACTCTGGGAAGAAGTCGTCCATCTTTAGAGAGAAGACTTTAGCTTTAGATGCATAAAGATAGTATGTTGGGTACTGAATATGTGCTGATCTTTAACACTCGAGTTCCTCATTCTCTAGTAGTATCTAGAATCACTGGAAGGATCTGTAATTGTATCTGGCTACAATAGTGGATCCATGTATCCTTCTCCTAAATAAGATCATAGAGTGATGAGATGTCATTTGTTGAGACATTGTCATGTATGTCCCCATCTGTTACAGCAAAATAGGCAGACTCAGAAAGAGTGAGACAGAGTCCAGGGTTTCTGATTAGGAGAAGATTGAGGACGGGGGATATCAAGCTATTTGAGTCTGAAAAGCAATACATGGGATTTATAGAGTATGTACTTTTCAAACAGTGAGGGGGTCAAAGAACAGAGAAATAGGGTTTGCAACAGGGTAGAGAACATGTAGCTGTGTTGTTAGAGAGGAGAGACCCTAGGTAGTCTCCAAGAGAATCTGGCAGCAGAGCAGAGAAACAAGCAGATCTGAATCTCTCATGTCTCAAAACCCTTAGAGGGGAAGGTGGGAGGAACAGAGAATTGTCAGAGTGCGAGCACATTCTTGGAGGGGGAGGCATGAAAGTCCTTTTCTAAGTATTGTGCTTGATTCCATAATATATCTTAAAAGAGGAGGGATATTATCATTTTATCCTTCTTATAGCTACTTAGTGTAAGCATTATAATACGAATGCAGGTCTGATTCTAAGTTCCATGTTTCCTTCACTAATTTATGCTAACTCTTTAAACATAGTATTTTTTAAAAGTACATAGGACTTTCGAAATTATAAGTGGTCCTGAATACAATGTAAAAAATAAAAACATGTAATTACAAAAAATTGATACCTTTTTTAATACCTGATATTTCCTAATTTTCTGTCCCACTTCTTTCTAGTCTCTTTTCCTTACCTGTAAAATAAGCTAAATATCAGTTTTACACAAAGCCACAATGCATCATGTGCCTATTGTAGGGCTATCCATGGCCATTTCAGTTCTAGATCTCCCTCACCTCCATCATATTGGAGCTGACATCCTTTTCCACGATTGAGTGTAGGCCATGACATTATTACTGTGGCCAGCCTCCCACCAGACAGACCATCGATCACAAAGAAGGTGAAAACCTCTTTTGCAGCAAAGCACAAAGCCTCTCTCTCCTTTCTTTGGGCCTGGTGACAGATCATGACCTCTTGATTTTTCTTTCCATAAGATTTATTGTTGATTTCTGTTGAACACAGATACTCTCATTTTCTAAATAAGAGCGTTCATTTGTATTAAAGGAGACAATGCAGGAAGCCATGGAGACTGGGCCAAGTGTTACTGTACTGCAAACTTCAGATGGGCATTTTGTTCCATAGATGAAGTATCAAAACCAGGGTTTCGACTGAGGTTCCTCAGTGACCATTTGCTTAACCAACCCCTCAAAGATGAATCTTGCCTAAATAGCTTATGGATTTTCTAGGGAAAATATTTTGGAGCATTAAAAATCAACTGTAATTCCATTTTCTGACTAAAGAATTGTGTAAGAATCACCACTGTGTGAAGGAAGAAAACTTCAGTAAAAATCATCTAATGCTTTTTTGCTTACATAACTAATACAGTAGATACGTAGAGGTAAATTGCACTAGGGCTTCTTGCTCCTGTAACACAATTAATTACTCAGCTTCTTTTCATGTTTTATCAATTTTCTCACACTTTCTTATTTTTCCACTGGGGATTTCTATACATATTATTTTATATAATTTTAAAATTAGCCTAGAAAGTAGAACTACTGAGCCCTCATTTGACAGCTGAAAACTAAGCTTCTGTGAAAAACCAATGGACTCATTTGTAGACTCCTACATTCTTAGGATGGAAAAATAGCATAAATCTCAGGAAGGAAGGGTACTAGTGTCTATTGTTTTATCACTCCAGACTATCACAGAATCTGATGTTTTGTAGCTCATCAATATATATTTCCAGAATGAATGAAATGCCACCCTTAACTGCTGTATATGACGTATCCACCAGGATACAGGCATGCCCAGCCTGTCCCCTATCATCACTAAGTATCTACAAATGTTTCCAGAAAACTCCTTTAAATCAAATTATATTATCACTTACATAACTAAAGATTATTACCTGAGAAGGCCCAACACATGCATACATATTTTTAATTTATTTTTATTTTTATTTGTTCTAATTAGATATACATGACAGTAGAATGCATTTGGACACATCATATATAAATTGAATATAACTTCTCATTCTTCAGGTTGTACATATTGTAGAATCACATGGATTGTGTAATTATATATGCACATAGGGTAATAATGTCTTATCCATTATATTATCCTTTCTACTCCCACGTTCCCTCCCCTTCCATTACTCCCCTCTGCCTAGACCAAAATACTCCTATTTTCCCCATCCTCATCCCCTGATTGTGAATTACCATCTGCATATCAGAGAAAAAAAATTGGTCTTTGGTTTTGGGGATTGGATTATTTTGCTTAGTATGGCATTCTCCAGCTCCATCTATTTTACCTGCAAATGTCATAATTTCATTCTTCTATAAGGCTGAGTAATAGTCTCTTGTGTGTATATACCACATTTTCTTTATCCATTCATCTATTGAAGGGCATCTAGGTTCCATATGTTGGCTATTGTGAATTGAGATGCTATAAACATTGATGTGGCTGCATTACTATAGTATGCTTATTTTAAGTCCTTTGGGTATAAACTGAGAAGTATGACAGCTGAGTCAAATGGTGGTTTCATTCCATGTTTTCTGAGGAATCCCTGTAAAGTTTCCCAAATGGTTGCACCAATTTGCAGTCCCATCAGCAGTCTATGAGTGTATCATTTTCCCCACATCCTCACCAACATTTGTTGTTACTTGTGTTCTTCATAATTGCCATTTTGACTAAAGTGAGATGTACTCTTAATTTTGATTTGCATTTATCTAATTTCTAGAGATGTTGAAAAGTTTTTCATATAATTGTTTACTTCTTCTTCTGTGTAGTGTTTGTTCAGTTCTTTAGTCCATTCATTGATTAGGTTATTTGATTTTTTGGTGTTGAGTTTCTTGAGTTCTTTATATATCGTGGAGACAGAGCATGAGGTGCATGTGATAAATATTTTATCCCATTCTGTAGGTTCTCACTTAAAACATAAATTCTGTGTGTAATTTAAAATTTGCCTGAGTAATTTTAATCATGAAAACGTTAAATATTTCCTTTCAGTTAAAATATTTTATATGCACTACTTAAAGTTTTGCTTCTTTATAACTTCAAACAATTTCAGAAACCTTTGTAATAACTGTTACAAGCTCTTTTTTATCCTAACTTTCATCTGCTCTAATGTTAATGAAAATATTGGCTGATATTATGATTATAATAAAATGAGGGCAAGTCCACCCAAAACACAAAGAAACAAAAGGAATTATATGGTAAATAGCATCATGTATGTTTATAGCTCCCATATTAACTGATAAAAGTCTTTGTTACCAAATTATATTACTATCATGATTCTAATCACTTTTAAAAGTGAAAAATTACAATATTTTCATAATGGAAACTGATTCAAGAAATTATTAAAATATTTAAAGAAACATTGCTCTGAGCTACACTAGTACCATGGAGATCTCAGAAAATGGACTCTCTGCTTTCCATCTGCCAAAAACAGAGGAGCCAAACAGATTATTCGAGGGATATATGTGAGGTAGAGGATGCCTTGTCCAGGACCAACTGTGATACCACAGATCTAGCACAAAATCTGCTTATTAAGAAAAGTGAAAATCCCTGTCAAGAAACTAATGAAGAGCATTCATTCAAAGAGTATAACCTAAGGTCATACCCAGGCAGAGGTACTTTGCTTAGAATTCAGGAGAATGGGCAGCAACCAAGGAAGCTCCATTTGTGATAGATGCAGGGCAAAGGCCATAAATAAAACGAAGCATTGGAGGCTTGTTCTTAAGTGGTGCCTGGTACCATTAGGAAATGGTGTGGAATGACACAAGACCACTGTCTTCTTTTTCTTTCTTTTGGGAACTACTCTATGTAGGGCTCATATTCAAGTGGTTAGAAACTGACTTGTGAAGGTCAGGAGTTTTCATTGTTAATGCTCAGTTGGTTTTGTTCATTATATTTTGTTTTTTGCAAAAGTGTTCACTTGTGTGGAAAGAAAAATTATATTACACATAGTTCTTCTAGTGCAGAAGGTACTTGGCTATTTAGTTTTCCCACAAGAAATCAATGAAAAGAAGAAAACAATGTTTTTTCTTGCAACTCTCCTAGCATACTGCAGAACATCCCCAGTAGGCCCAAAGTTCACACATATCAAGCATCATTCCATTGGCCTTAGTATCTTTCCCAACAGAGTCTCGTGTCTTCCTCTAACAAATTCTTCCTAACATTTTAAGATCTAATTCTTCCTGAAGCTATATTTGATTTCCTGAACTGATGCTATCTGCTCTATGTTTCTGTGAATGATAATAGAATCTACATAGCAATAGATTCTTATACCTTGGATTATAATTTATAGCAATATATGTCTTAACTAATTAGGTAAGCTGTGATCTTCTCCTCTGCCCTTCTTCACTCCACCTAGGGCCTTTCAAATAGTAGGTGGCAAATAAATGCTTACTGAATTTTAAAAAAATAATCCCACAATTGTATTTCTATTTGAAGGAACAGTTTTTAAAAATATTTTCTGAAAGTGAATCATGTTTATAAACTATAATTCCAAGTTTACACTAATATTTTCACTCAAGCCATAACTATAACTTCTAGATTTTCTGAGTATTTCCAATAGGTTTCCAATAGAACATATACATATACACACAATCTTAAGTTGCAAAATGTATTCTTCATTGGATTGTAATCACCTGCTGGGAGGTGGGGGAGAAGTCAAGATCTTTCTTTTCCTATTCTAACACTTAGTCAAACCAGGTCTCCATATAGATGGCAATTCATTTAATTTTTTTTATATCTTTGGAAAAATATGAAGTGTGGAGTGCCACTAGAACTGGAGAAGACACTTCGTGTGGTTTTCACTCCTAGTCATACATGTCAATCATGCCCTCCACTCCTGCACTCAGCTGCTGCCTCTTCTCTATGTATAAACTGAGCAGTGTCTGTGGAATGAATGAAAATCCTTAACTCAACAAGTTTTGTGAGGGCTCCACATCTTTGGATAAGCTGCTCTCTCTTTTCATCTTGCAAGACTCAGCTTTCATATTGTCCCAAGCACTATCCTTTCCAAGTTGCTCTTTGAATTCTCTCTTGTGGCCCTTTGTCTGGGGATCTCACCTCTTCCTGCAGTCTATACTCTATCTAGCAGGTAGGAATTACTCAAAGCACCTTTGTCCATTGTACATACATACAGATGGATAACGAGTATCTAAATCAATTTTTTGAAATGCACATACTCATGTTGGC
Source organism: Callospermophilus lateralis (assembly GCF_048772815.1). NCBI lineage: Eukaryota > Metazoa > Chordata > Mammalia > Rodentia > Sciuridae > Callospermophilus > Callospermophilus lateralis. The sequence goes on along the minus strand of NC_135319.1, from coordinate 53,373,812 downwards.
TACTATTTGGTGTCGTATTGTTACAAAGATACAAGAAATCAGAAAACTAGGAAGGAAATGTGGCAGCCATATGGTTTTTATTGTGGATCATGTTTCATTGCTTCATTCTGACAAGATAACACATTTCAACTTTGGGGAAACACCTTAATTTAATATTTAATATTATCATTTGTTTTGTACAAAGCAGTACTGTGGGAATAGTTTCATAGTTTATGATCCTTATGCTGCATATTTCTATTACTAAGTTTTAAAGTCACATTAATTTATACTTATAAGCCCTGGAACACCTGGGAGTAATTGATAATGAGCACAACAGAAGACACACTTGGTTTCATTAATGGATTAATTTATTACTTTCACAGGCTTAAAATGTAGCAATAGGATGAAACTTTTCCCCTAAATACATAATCAGTTGAAAATGTTATTTGTCTCATTTAAATGCAAAGAACAATTCTTCTTTTGCTACCTGCTTCCTAAATCCATTAAGCAGTTAATAATGTAAGGACTAATGTAAGCCTTTTTTATTTAATAGAAATAAAGAAATGGAAATTAAACTGGCAGAGCCTTCTCCCAATAATGACTTTTCCCAAAGCAGCTGTATAATTCTTAGTGTAGAAAAATCAAGGGAAGCTTCTTCATTAAAATAGAGGAAACTATTATCTAATAATTAGTTGGGAACTCAGCTGAATCCAGATATTTTGAAGTTCTTACCCTCATCTTGCCACTAGCTCCTTCTATAATTGTAAAACTTCCTATACTTATTTTCTAGGTATGTGACTAGAAATAATCACTCTGCTGTCCATGACCTTTTTGAAATGGTCTGCAGATGTCAGAAACTAAATATGGATGAATTTAGAAAAATTCTAATTATACGTCACTTACACATTAGCAAGGCAAATAAATAGTCTACAACATTCTTCCTTGAAACAACCATTCACAAGTGAGACATTAGTGTCTATTCAACATCCTTTTTACTCATTCTCATAGCATCCTAATAAATGATGGCATTTCACACATATAGATACTGAGTTTTAGAGAGTGAGTTTATTTTCTCAAAAATGAGACCTATCTTCTTTCATTAAAGCATGCTGCCGTTACTCACAGAAAACTTTCCACCTTGCGTTCTTTGCTCCATAAATATTGATGCTGCAACCTCAGCTGGCCTCTGCAGTCCTGTATCCCTATTCTCACTCCCATTTTACTGTCCCACTCTGCCCATATGAGGTCTCATGAACTTGATTATATAGGCTCACTGCAAACCAAACTAGCCCTGAGCAAAGCTATCTTTTCCCACACACTCTCCACTAGAAATGTCCTTTTGTGTAAACTTCTGTATTTATGGTCTGTGTTCCATTATACTCAATGACTGTAGCTACTTATTCATTGCCCATCTTCCCCAAATGGCTGTAAACAATTTAATTAAATGACCATACTTAATTTCTCTTTATATCATAGGCTCGAAGACAGTTCCTGGCACAGACAAAACATTCAAGTAAATTAAAAAAAAAAAAAAAAACCTATCTAGCCCCCTGGACTTTAGAAATTTTAGTCAATGTGATCTCTGTCACAGTAGTTCCCTCTAACCTGTATCCTTTCTTCCATTGTCTCAGGGAAGGGAGGTATTAGCAAAGAAAGAGAAAGTAAGAAGAGAAGGACTTAGAAAATGCTTAGGCTGGAAGAAAATAAAGATGTAAAATTATAAATTTGATTGTATAGATGAAGAGTCAGACTCCCATTGTGGAGGAATACATTACAATTTTTCTAAGTGAAGGGGAGAAATGGAAGAGAGACAAAATGCCCGGGAGGAAACCAGTCATGCACTTTTCTGACCTCCAGCTTCAATTATGGGAAGAGAAACAGAGTTAGCAAGCAGGGTTGACGAATAGGTCTGCCTTGAGCTTGCTAAGTAAAGCCCCAGGAGGAAGGGAGATCAAAGAGCACTCTGTGCCCACTGCTCCCCAACCCAGCTTTATACTAGAGGATGTAATGTCTAGATGGTTCAGAGAGATAGGCCTCACGTTTACCAGGGTGGGAAGAAGCAGCTGTCCAGACTAGTGTATCCCTATGTATTTGATTGGCAGCATATCTGAGATTGCTACATCAATGGACTAGGAGGATGAGAAGACTCTAGGACATAGCAATGACAACTGATGACTGACATCTCAGAAGATACTATCTAAGGAAGAAGCATTGAATGTTAGTGCTGGGAGGAATAGATAAAGTGGGTATAGAGAAGAATTTGGCTTGATGCAGTCATGTAGTTATTCAGAGCAATAGGGCCATCAGCCATCACACAATTCATGCCTCCTACTCCAATCTTTAATGGAGTACCTGCTTTTCCATGTGTTTGCATGTTCCTTTCTAGTTACAGGGAGTCTGCTCTGGTCACCCACTAGGCTAAAAGGAGGAGAAAGACATTTCACAATTGGTCAACTATATCATAAGTCGGGTGACTAATGATTTTTAATAGTGGTGATCACATTTCTTCATCCTAGACTGAAAACTCTTTAGGGAAAAGGCCATGTTTTCAACATTTTTGAATTAACAATGATTATTTCATGGTTCATTGGTAGAAATTCAGAGATGCTAAATAAATCTGGACATAGAGACTGTATTTTGAGCTCAAAAAATTTTGAGAAGGCTTATTTTTCATTCTAACATCTTCAGAAGTCTTCACAGAGCATGTGAGAGTAAGAATTGAGCAAATATTTACTTAGTGTTTACATAAATGGATTTTATATGCAGATATAAGGAAAACGTACAAAATGAGAAGAATGGCACTGCAAGGAGTAGTGCCTATAAGAATCATGAATTTGACATAAAGGTGACACTGAGCTGGATAAGGATTAATACATGTACATGTGATCCCCAACCTCAGCCTTCTTCCAGTAGCACCTATGGCTGGGTCCTGCATAAATCCCTTTTCCCCTGAGAACTTTAATGCAAAATATTAGAGTTAGAGGAATTAACTACAATTACATTTTCTCTAATCTGGTAAAATGGAACTTGAAAATTAGGGGATTCAAATAATAAAAACTAATCTCAGTATAGCTTACCCAGTCATTCTCTTTACATACCATTAAAACCCATAGCAACATTATGAAATAGGAATTCTTAATTCCCAGGTTTGAGGTGAAACTAAAAAACCAGAGTTTAACTGAATTCCTCAACTTCTAATACTGCCAGCATTCAAACTCAAGTAACTGATTGGAAATATCTACACTCTATCCAGTACAGGAACATCATGATACACACATTCACCTCATATTTTGCAGATCTAGATTTGTTTCTGCTACAATGAAGATAATTTTGCAACATGCCATGTTTCAAAATTAGGTACAATTTTAATGAAACCAATGTTGTCCTGTTATTCTTACATTTCACTTTTTTATAAACTTTTCTTTTCAAAAGTGGCATATCTTGCTCTTGAAAAAATGGAATATGAAATTAGGTAATTTGTAAGGTAAATAAACAAAATATTTGAACAGCTAGATGCAAAGAAATTTCCAACCAATTTTGTGGGGTTTCCAGCTGTTAAGCACTTAGGATTGAATTGTTCTTCCTGTATTCATTTGATACTGTTAAAGCAATTTTACTTAGTTGATTTCAAATCAGTTTGAATTTTTGTTTTAAGTAAATTTCCTTCTCTTCATGTTAATAAACAGATGGTAAATCTTAAAGGATTCACAGCCACAGCAGATTTAAATAATAATCTATTTCCCTTTGTTCAAATTGAGCCTTTGCTAGAGAAAATGAAATTCATTTCCTCATTGCCAGGACCAGAATGTGACAACAGCTCAGCCAGGTCCAGAAATGTTCATCAAAGATAGGAGTAGGGGGAATGAATTGGGTGGTGGCTGATGGCCCTATTGCTCTGAGTAACTACATGACTGCGTCAAGCCAAATTCTTCTCTAATACCCACTTCATCTACTCCTCCCAGCACTAATATTCAATGCTTCTTCCTTAACTGATTCTAAGTGGAAACATCTTGCAAGACTCTGGTGTTGTTTTATCTACTACATCAATGACAATGTCCAGTACAAAGTACATAGTCTAACAAATATTTACAAATAAAGACTGCGTTACATGAAAATCTAACACATGTACATGTATTAATCCTTTTCTAGCTCAGTGTCACCTTTGTGTCAAATTCATGACTCTTTATAGGCACTATTCCTTGTAGTGCCATTCTTCTCATTCTATGTTTAAGAATTGACTCTCCAATGACAGCTTGTGGCACTGTAGTGTTCCTGGCTCCCTACCCTATTGCACTCCTCATCACATCCACAAAATGAAACCTCTGACCTCCTAAACCATTCTTCCATCAGGTTTTCTAGTGCTAGCAGCTGAACATAATTGATAAAAGCACAGGCACAGTGTCTTCCTTGTTTCAGATGTACATTTACTATGTTCAGATTGATTATATCTAAATCACAAATCCCCAAAACAAACTATTGCAGAATTTATTTAATGAGAATATTCAATTTATGTGGCTCAAGTGTGTTCTTTTCCTAGCAAATAAGTTTTTAAAAGCCATTATGCTGAATTATATGTGATTCCTCTCACAAGTATTTATTTATTGTTGTATCTTCATTTTATACATACAGGTACATCTTGATATTATTTGCGAAATTTTCAACTCTTGTTCATTGGTTTACACATTCAAATAGAAAATATCCTTCTTCTGAATTTTTAACAGTTTGCCATAAATCAACATTAAACAGCTATCCTCTTTGAATTCTACTTGATAACGAAGAATCATCATCCTTCAGAAATCTCTCAAAGTGAGCTCTATTTGTTCCACACAAATGCATTAAAATATATGTAATAGACATTTGAAGGGTGGCAGCATCATCTACTGCTATAATTCCCCAAATTTCAGAGTGCTGAAATTGAATATTTTCTTAGCATCATGGATTATATTATCTCCTCTTTCTAAAGGGCTTCAAGACTCTTTCCTTCTGAATCTTGTACAAGGGTTTCCTGCTATTTCTTTCTTCTCTTGTAGTCACAATCCATGGATTAGAAAAGGTTCTACGACTGCTCTGCCAAATGTTCATTCAGATCATAATCTGATCTGTTGAATAATTAAAAAGGTGACTTTCAGTTCTCTAATTTATTCTGTATGTTTAATTCCACCCAGGAAACAAGATAAAAATATGAAGAGGAAATTTATCTCTCTAGGGATAATGGTGAAGTGCAGGACAACCAGAGAGTGTTCCTAACTGTGGACCAACAGCAATCTATATTGGAAGCACTTAAAGTGCATGGTAAAAATGCAAATTCTAGAGCTTGATTTGTAATTAGATTCCCAGGGTAATTCTTGTGCACTTAAGTTTGAGATCTACTAAATTCTCCGTGTGTGTATATAAAGTACATGAGTGCCCACGTTTGTCATAGCTTAAAGGTTAGGCTGCATTAATATTCCTTCTCAGTATTTCTTGTGATTGCCTTTTGTAGAAACATTCAAGTTGCATCAAACAAAACATCCACCCACTGTGTTGTTCCTCTTTCATCTTAACCATTTCCTTTTTCCCTCTTGCCAAAACATTTGCACTCCACCATGTCACCCTTTTTCTTTTTTTGCATAGAGGAAAAGGCCCATGACAAATGTTTTATATCCTTATGTTTTCCTTGCCTTCTCCCTTTTTTTTCTAGTGTATTCATTTTCTTCAATTTATGTCTTCTATTATGTACTTATTAGGATTTTTAACATCAATTCCCTTTCGCCTGTTGTGGCATGTTTTCAATCCTCCCTATGTCTTACATTCATAAGCACACATTAATGTTTTGCTTCCAGTATCACAATCTATTTTGCAGATCAGCAATTTCTCATTTTTAGTCATAATATACACCAGGAAGGCATTTATTGAAGAGGAAAATCCCAAAGGACTGTTTGCAATGTTTGTGGCAGTAAGAGCAATGATGGAGTTCTATCAACTTAATTTCATTCCCAGATATGAAGAGAAAAAGATACTTAATATGTATTGATAAGCCGTTAAGCCAAGTTTTATATGCAGTGCCGCAAAGGGCATGCACAAAACTCAAAATGAGCCTGTAACACTTGAAGCTCTTTACATTTCCAATCTGTTTTGAACATTAGATAAATAACAGTCACAGAGTCAATTATTTCAACACTGAATTAACCCTTTGTTGTTCCTTGGGGAAACAATTTGTTTATTTTGTAAAAATTGTCTCAACTGTGTTTTAGTGATTCTAACACAGTTACTTATGGGAAAGCAGATTGCAGAGGCCTTTTGTGTCTTAGGAGACTATTTTTTTTTCCTATCACATAATAAATTAAATTGTAGACATAATTACAAAGTCTAAAGATTGTTTTTAATCTTCTGGATGAGAACAGTGATTCTAAGTGAGGGTAAGAATATTATCCAAGATCACATAAATGATGAATAATCATTCAAATTTGAACTCAACTTTGTAATTGCATATGTATACTGCATTTATCAGAGGTGTTAAGTTGCATTAGTGATGACAGGTTGACACTCTAACCCAGGTATTCCAGTGCAGGGATGTCCCTTTTCCCAGTACAGCTCTCTGACTCCCAAGTTCATTTCTATGTAGTCATGTGTCATTTAAAGACAGAGACTTTCTGAGAAGTGCATCAGAGAGATCCCATTGCTGTGCAAACATCAGAATGTACTTGAACCAATTAGATATATAGCCTACTATACAACTAGACTATGTAGTACAGCCTACTGCTCCTAGGCTACAAACCTGTACTTCACATAACTGTACTATATACCGCAGATAACTGCTACACAATGGTGAGCATTTGTATATCTTAACATATGTAAACATAGCCAAGGTACAGTAGCAATATAGCATAATACATAGAAAATGGTCTACCTCTATAGGGCAACAGCCATGGAAGGAGCTAGCAGGACTGGAAGATACTCTGGGTGTCAGTGAGTGTGGTGAATGAAGGTGAAGGCCAAGGATATTATTATGTGTCAGAGAAGACTTTATCAACACTACATCCTTAGGCTATATGAAATTTATTTTTAAAACATCTTTCTTCAATAATGCATAAATATTAGTTTAAAGTTATTTTACTTTATACAGTTTTTAGCTTTTTGACCTTTTTCTAATAACAGTTGGCCTAAAACACATTGTATACCTGTACAAAAAGTATTTTGTGTGCTTACTCTATCAGGTTTCTTTCTTTTTTCTATTTTTAAAATGTCTTGAAATAATCAACCATCCTATGTGAATGAGTAGAAGGACCCTGTGTGTAACTCTGCCACAAAGAAGAATCAAGAAAACCTAGCAAAAACTATACTTTGAGAAGAGGGACAGAGGGAGAATTCCAGAGATTTGCAACAAAGTGGCAAAAACCTTGAACAGCACAGAATCTGAGAGGTAACCCACAGAGAATAGTAAAGCAATTTACAACTTCAACCCCATAGGAAAGTGCCCACAACATCAATCATCAAAGCAGACCCGGAGTCCTTACTGAGAAATCCATGGTCCTTGTAAACTTCAAATCCAGTTTGAGGACCTGGCTAGACTAAAAGAAACTGATCTTTTCCAAAGGGGGAACATGTTGAAACTCCCAGAACCAAAGCTATTACAGCAACGACTGCTATACTATCTTGACGTAGGAGCTGTCTGCTGGCCCCTGATCCAAGCTTGGGCTAGTTCATGCCTCACTGGTCAAAAAATAGCCCCTCAGCATCCTTCAGCTTTAGGACCAGTGGCTGCTGTAACTATAAGCCTGAATCCTACACAAACTTGCCCTGCAGGAACCAGGGAAGGTCTCCTCACCACATACAACCTTAAGACTATAGCTATTATTGTAGAGTCACAGCTGCACCTGCATCTGTCCATTAGGAGCTAGGAAAGATCCCAGCCAATTCTTGAAGTTCCAGAAATGTGACCATCAGTGGACCAACCTCTCTCTAACTATCCATGTCAACTCATCAAGAACTAAGAAAAGTCCTTCCCAGCCTAGGGCCCTGGAAATGAAGCTATTGGTAGAAAAAAATCAATATTACTCTGCTTATATCTATATACCAGGAGAAGGTTCTATCTATATCCTGCAGCTCCAGGATGGTGCCATGAACCTCATTTACACCACAGCTTGCCTCACATGAACTAGGGACATTCTGATCCACCTTCCTTCCAGTGCAAGAACAGATACCAAATCCAAAGGCCCAGAAACACTTGGGTTTACCCAATGGAAACGAGGGAATATCTTTTCATCTTATACCTCCAGGAGCATAGAGATCAGTGACATAAGCTGAAAGGTTACATGCACATGCCCCAGAAACCCTAGGGAACATCTTCTCCACAGCTCATGGATATTAGAACATAGCTGCTGGTGCCAAAAGCCCTGATACTATTTTTGCATCCCTTGGGACCTGGAGAAGCTATCATCTATGTGTAGGTACTGTAGCTCCACAAATGCAGGTAGGAGCTAATAGTACTAAAATCACCAGACCAAGTACATCAGCCTGTGAGACTTAGGGAAATCTCCTTTTGTGTTCCAAAGTGAGAAATCCATGGTTATCAGTGCCACAGACTACAGCACCACCTGTTCCATCCCGTGGGATTGGGTGGATGGCTCTCTCCTATCCTGTGGCTCCAGATTTGTAGCTAAAAATTGCCATGGGCCCAGTCATTTCCTAAATTTATCCTGAAAGGGAAGGAATTCCTATTCCACACTGCTGAGATTGTAGCAACTAATGCTGTAAGCCCCAATGCCAACAGGGCTTCACTCTGTGGAAGCTAGAGACAAAGCCCTTTAGAAGCCTACATGTATTGCGAAGTCATTCAATTACCTGCTTGAACTGCTGCAGTCTGGACCATTCAGGCACTCAGCACTGCTGACTTCAATCAAAGATGAAGAATTACACAGAGGTCACGGTCTTGAGCCTCACTGTTTTCAAACATAAAGCACCTATCTAACTGATATCCTACACCCCATCTAAATTATTTTGTACAAAAGCTGAGATGCAAGAAAATACAGGTAATCAACACAAAGAGATGAGAGAAACAATTTAGGATGTGAATGTGAAATATGCTGAAGAGAAATAAATCCTAAAAAAAAGAACGAATCAGAAATCTCAGAGTTAAAATCTTCTATCCGTGAAACAAAGTGAATTTCCACAACAGACTAGAACTGAATTTTAAAATTTCTAAAATGAAATTTTTAGACTTAACCTTCACAAATCAAAGAGATATGGACATCCAAATAGATTCAACCAAAATAGACCAAGCCATAAAATACTCCAAATATCAAAAATACAAGACAGAGAATCCTAAAATCATCAAAATAATGAAGTCATATATAAAGAATATCCATTAGATATTTCATTACAGTGAATTTCTCAGCAAAACCCTTACATGCTAGACGTAAATAGGATAATATATTCAGAATACCAAAGGAAACAAAACAAAACAAAAAAAATCCTTTCAATCAAGAATACAATTCCAGGAAAAATTTTCCTTCAAACTGAAAGAGCAATAAAGTCTTTCCCCAAAAAAGCAGGAACTAAAGGAATTCAAACTCATGCTGATTGTACATAGATAGAGAGGTAGTTCTCACTAGAAACAAAAGGGTGATAACTACCATAATGAAACACATGGGTAGATAAAACTAGAAGAACAGATAAATGAAAATGAAAAAAAAAACTTAGCATGACAGAATACTACCAAATTGCACAAATAAATAATATGAAAGCTAGAAAGGAAGACAAAATATAAAAACAAGCAAGGTACAAGTAACAAAAACGACAGGAAAAGTTTCAAGTATCAATATAACCTTGATTATAAATAGATTAAATTCAACTATCAAAAGACAGAGACTGGTTGAACAGATAAAAAAAAAAGCAGGACTCAATTTTATACTGCCTATCAGAAATTCACTTCACTGGAAAAGATACACAGAGACTAATAGTGAAGGACTTGAAAATGATAGTGATTACAGGCTGAGCGAGGTGGTGCATGCCTGTAATCCCAGGAGCTTGGAAGGCATAGGCAGGAGGATCCTAAGTTTAAAGGAAGCCTCAGCAGAAGTGAGGTGCTAAGCAACTCAGTGAGACCCTGTCTCTAAATAAAATATAAACTAGGGCTAGGGATGTGGCTCAGTGGTTGAGTGCCCCTGAGTTCAATTCCAGATACCCTGCCCCCCACAAAAGAGATAATCATTACACGAATTGAAACAAAAAATGATCAGAGGAGCTATACTCATATGAGATAAAGAATAACTTAAATCAGAACAAATATAGTCATTATACATTTAAAAAAATGATTCTTCAAGATGATACAATAAACATAAATATCTTTGCACCCAACATGGGGCCACCCAATTATGAAGCGAATATTAATAGATATAAAGACAGAGGGAATCTCTAATACAATAGTTATGGACTTCAACACTCTATTTTATTTAGTAGACAGATCATCCAGACAGAAAATTAAGAAATATTTGAATTGAAGGATACTATATAGCAAATGGACCACACATATGTTTACAGAACATTTCAACCAGAAGCAGCAAAATAGACATTCTTATAAGAGTAAGAAACATTCTCCAAGAAAGGTAATGTGTTAGCTGAGGAAACACATCAGTAAATTTGAAAAACAAACAAAAAAACCCTGCAATTATATAATGTTTCTTCTAAGACCACAATAGACTAAAACTACAAATCAACAATAAGGTGAACAATGGAAAATAAACAAATTTATGAAAAATGAACAAAACGCTCCTAAATGACCAATGGGTAATTGAAAAAAATTAAAAGAGAAATAAAAATTTAATATAAACATGTGAAAATGACAGCATGACATTTCAAAATCTGTTATACAAGAGCATTAATAAGAAGGAAGTTTATAGTGATCAATGCACATGTCAAAAATATAATTTTTTTTACAAAGCAAAAAAAATGCACCTCAAAGACTTAAAATCAAAGAAGCTTATCCAAAACATAAAGAAGAAATAATAACAATCACAGCAAAAAGATAAAAAATTGAAACAAAAATGCAAAAGATCAATAAGACAAAAGGTTGTCTTTTTGAAAGGATAAACAAGATCTAAAAACCTCAGCTAAAATAGCTAGGAAACAAAGGGAAAATTTAAATAAATAAAATCAGAGATGAAAAAATATATATTACAACTGATACCATGGAAATACAATAAAGACATTACTACAAATTACATGCTAACAAATTAGAAACCTAGAATAAATGGATAAGTTCCTGAATACTACAACCATCCAAAAGTGAATAAAAAAAGAAGTATAAAATTTAAATGGACCAATAATGAGTAAAAACATGGAAGTGGTAATCAAAAGTCTCCCATCTGATAAAATACCAGGATGTGATGACTTTACTGTCCAATTATACAAAACATTTAAAGAACTAATTCTAGACCTTCCTAAATTATTTTAAAACATTGACGTGGGAATATATCTGTTAAATTCTTTACAAGGACTGCCCTACCCTTATAACAAAACATGACAGAGATGAGAAGGAGGGAGGGAGGGAGGGAGAGAGAGAGAGAGAGAGCGCGAGCGAGAGTGAGCTAGCTGTAGGCCATTATCCCTGATGAAAAATTTATCAATAAAATATTAGCAAATCAAATTCAACAGCACAACCAAAAACAGCATACTATAGGGACACAGCCACATCAATGTTTATAGCAGCACAATGCACAATAGCTAAATTGTGGAACCAACCCAGATACCCTTCAGTAGATGAATGGATAGGGAAACTTTGGTATATATACAGAATGGAACATTACTCAGCATTAAAAGAGAATACAATCATGCATTTGCAGTTAAATGGTCAAGTTGGAGAAGATAATGGTAAGTGAGGTAAGCCAATACCTAAACACCAAAAGCCAAATGTTTTCTTTGATATGAGGATACTGACTCACAATGGTGATAAAGGGGGAGCATGAGAGAAAAAATGATAGGGCAAAGGGGAGGGAAGAGAAGGGGGTAGAAATGATGATAGAATGATTTAGACACTATTAGCCTAAGTACATGTATGAAGACACAAATGCTGTGAAAATACTTTGTGTACAATCAGTGACTTGAAACTTTTTTTTATGCTCTATATGTGTAATATGAAATGAATTGCATTCTGCCATTGTGTAAAACAAATTAGAATAAATAATAAAAATTCACACACACAAATAGTAAACCATGATCAAGTAGGATTCATCCCAACGATATGAGGATGTTTCAATACATGAATCAATGAATGTAATACAACATATCAATATAATGAATGAAAAAGCCACATGATCAATTTAATGGATGAGAAAAAGCATTCAGTAAGATGTGTCATCCCTTCATAAGAAAAAAACTTAACAAATTTGGTACAGAAGGAACATGTCAAAATTTTAAAGGCTCTATATGAAAAATCTATAAGCCAATAACAATGAAAGGGGAAAACATTAAAGTATTTCCTCTAGAACCAGAAACAAGACAGGGATGTCCTCTTTCCCCACTTTTATTTAATATATTACTGAAAATTCTAGCAAGAGCAATTAGGCAGGATGAAGCAATAAACAGGATCCAATTGGAAAGAAAAAAAGTTAAATTATACATATTTACAGATGACATGATTTTATACATAGAAAAAAAATACTCCACCAACAATTTTTCAAAATTATAAATAATTCAGTAAAGTTATAGGATACAAAATCAGCATAAAACCAGTAACATTTTTGTACACTAATAATGAACTTGTCAAAAAAATGAACAGTTATATTCACAGTGGCTATAAAAAGGTTAAAATATTTAGAAATAAATTTACCCAGAAAATGAAAGATGTCTACAATGAAATTAAAAAATGCTGACAATACAATAAAAAATGGATAGATATCCCATGTTCATGGATCACAAGGATTCATGTTGTTAAAATGATCATAGTGCCCAAAGAAATCTGCAGATTAAATGCAATTCCAATCAAAATAACAATGGCTTCCTTCATAGAAAAAGCAATCCTAAAATTCACATGGAAACACTGAAGAGCACAATAGATAAGGTGATTCTGAGCAAAGATGACAATGCTGGAGGCATCACAATACCTGACCTCAAAAAATACTACAAAGCTATAGTAACACAAACACATTGTCTTGGCATCAAAATACACACAAAGACCAATGGAAGTGAATTGGAAACAGAGAAGTGAATCTGCTTTCATAAAGCCAACTGATTTTTGATGATGGCCAAAAGAACACACAGTGAGGAAGAAGAGCTCTTAAAAACAGTTCAGATAAAATTGGATATACATATGCAGAACTAAAAAAGTAGATCTCTTCCTCTTTTTATACATGAAAATGAACTTAAATTGAATCAATGACCTGCTTGTCAAACTTGAAACTATGAAATTACTACAAAATACACAGACAAAACATTTCAAGACATTGGTATAAGAAATGATTAAAAAATTATTTTTTAGATTGGACCCCAAAGGTAGAGGCAAAGTAAAAATAGATAAGTGAGATTAGATTAAAAAGCTTCTGCATAGCATAAGAAGGAATCAACACAGGCAGTAATTAGAATGAGTGAAAATATTTTCCAACTATTAATCCAATAAGGTATTGATATCTACAATATATAAGGAACTCAAAAAACTGAATGACAAAACACACAAACAAATAATGCAATTGAAAATGGGCTAAAGAACTAATTGTACACTTCTCAAAAGAATACCTATACATGTGTAATAAGTACATGAAAAGACGCTCAGTCTTACTAATCACTAGGAAAATGCAAATAAAAAGAGAGATTATCTCACCCCAGCCAGAATGACCAAAAGCAACAAGACAAAAAAATTTAAAAATGCAGGTTATAATGTAGATAAAGGAAAGCTCCTATTGTTGCATAATTATACATAATAGTTTAACTCATGGTAACACATTCATACATGGATATACTTTGGGTTTATTATTCTGCAGTTCCTCTTTTTCCTCTCTTCCTCCCACCTGAAGTCCCTTTTCCCTACTCTACTAGTCTTCCTTCTGTTTTTTACAGAATCCCTGAGAAAGGGAAATTAATACAGTATTGTTTGGAATAAAAATTAGTATAGCCATTTTGGAAAACAGTATGGAAATTCCTTAAAAAACTAAAAATAGAATCACCATATGATCTAGTAACTCCATTCCTGGGAATGTGCTCAAAGAAGTTGAAACCATTATATCCCAAAGACATTTGCAATCCATGCTTTACTGAAGTACTTTACACACAGCTAAAATACTGAATCATCAAATGTCTTTGAGTAGAGGAATGGATAAAGAAAATGTCGCGCGCGCTCACACACGCACACAATGGAGTATTGTTGATCCATGAAAAAGAATGCCATCCTGTAATTTGCAACTTCGTGGATGAAACTGGAGGTCATTATGTACAGTGAAATCAGCCAGACAAAGAAAGACAAATATTACAAACTCACTCAACCTGTGGAAAGTCAAATAATAGAAGAATAGAATGGAATAGGGCCTCTAGAAACTGGGAAGGGTGGTTGGGAAGAGGGAAGGAATAGAGTTCAGAAAATGTCACCAAAACACAATTAAAGTGACGTATTTACTTCTGGTTCTTCTTTAGTACAGTAGAATAAATACTGGTTAAAACAATCTATATTTCAAAATGACTAACAGAGTATGAAATTCCCAATATGTACACAATTATTGGTTGATGAGATGGAAATACTTATTACCTCAATTTGATCATTTCACATTGTGCACATTTACTGAATTACCACAATGTAGACACCACATAAAGATGCACAGATACTATCTCAACACATTTTTCATTTTTTTATTACATTTTTCTGAAAAGCTAGATATGAGCTTACGCCTACAGAGGGTCAAGAAATTAATACCACTGACTTCTATCTTCACATTCTGTCCACTGGAAGGACTTCAGGAACAAAAGCACACTTGGAACTGTCAACTCCTATGATAGCAGTGCCTTCTATACTTCATCCTGAGGGAATTGCCTGAGGCTCTGACTTTTTTTTCTTTTGTAATTAGAAAGTGAACACTCTAAAATAATAAAAGCTATGGTACTGTGTATACATAATAGCAACATATTCATTCATTACCATTATGTTCTTTGCATAATTACATGTGCTGTATGGCTGTACTTTTGTCCACATTGTACTAGTTTTGCTTACATCGGAATCATCAGAAACATGTGAATAATGCAATGTGTTATGATGTTACCATGGCTACAATGTCACTGGGTGACAGAAAATTTCCAGCTCCAGTATATCCTGATGGGACCACTATCATATATGTAGACCTTCATTGACAAAATGTCCTTATGCAGTAATTACTGTATTTGGATGAATGCACAGTATAGCAGTACTGTATCAATAGAGACTAAATATAGGGTCCATTATTGTGCATAATGTGATATAATTTTTAAAAGTCGCTTAAGGAAGTGTTTTTAAAATAAACAAATGAAGTACATAAAGAGACTTACCAGAACATATTAGCTAGCTTGCTTTTATAATTTGTTGCCTTATCTCTCTCATCTAACTTTATGTAAATACTCAGTTATTTAGGGTTCTTATGATCTATTTAATTTGTGTCATTAAATATATTTTCTTTAACTATGACAAAAGATGTTATCAGTTTCTATTACACTTATTATACTTATTATCAATGAATTGTGCTTTACTATCTAGCTATTATGGAAATAATGAATGTGTGTGTGTGTGTGTGTGTGTGTGTATCACTATGCGTTGTATCACTATACATTGGTTTATATTAGTTAGCGGCTGGTATGACCTAGCTGAAATATGCTTTTATCATTACTTAATATCCCTTTTTATCTTAACCCATCTCATTTTCGCCTCTCCTTAAGATTGACACTCTCTTTTAGCTATACTTTTCTAATTTTGAATTAGATTTGATTTGTATCACTTCTACCATCCCTTTATTTTTCACTTCCAAATATCATAGATGCAGGTTTCTTTTAAAGAGCACATAGCTATGTATTACTGTGATCACTTAATCTCTTTTAATGAAAGAACTATTCATATTTATTTTAATAACTACTGGGCTTACATTGATGAAAAGTTATTCCCTCAGAACCGCTAACATGCGTTATATATTTTATATTGCCATTATCTTTTTCCCCATTAATTTGACTGTTTGTGATGCCATAATAGAATACACAATCTGGGCAATTTTAATGAACAAAAATTTTTTGGCTCAGAGTGCTAAAGGTTGGTAAGTCCAAGACTGAGGGCCCAAGAAGTTAAGAGGAATCAAGTGGGGACCAAACTTACAAATTTATTTATAGTGACACACCAATCCTACTAATGTGGTAGGATTAGATGACCTAATCCCTTTGTTACTATTTGGGTCTGGAATGTCCACCAAAAGCTCATGTGTTAAAGGCTTGTAACCATGAAGCAATGCCCAGAGGTGGGTATTTGGGGAGTGCAGGTTCATGAGGGATCTGCCCCTATAAGTGGATTAATCCACTGACAGCTGAATGGACTGTAAACTGTTGGTAAGTAGTGGCAACTGTTGGAAGTGGGGCATGTTTGGAGGAAACGGGTCACTGGGGGAACAATTTTTTTTCTCTGGTGCCTTCTTTCCTCTATCCCTCCCTCCCTACCCCACATCCTGCTATCCAACTTCTAAGAACTAAGAAGCTTTCCTTTGCCATGCCCTTCCACCATGATGTTCTGCCTCACCTCAAGCTTGGAGAAGTAAAGCCAGACAACCAGACATTAACTGAAACCCCTAATAGTGAGACAAAATTCTCCACTAGGTAAATCTTATCATTTATTTTGGTTACACTGATGAAGTTAATTTACACCTTTGTGCGCGCGCGTGTGTGTGTGTGTGTGTGTGTGTGTGTGTGTGTGTGTATGCATGTTCATGCTGTGGATTGAACCTAGGGCTTTGTACATGCTAAGCACATGTTCTCTACAACTGAGCTAAATACCCAATACCTAATCACCTTTTAAAGTTCCCACCTCTTAATTCTATTACCATGCCATTAAATTTAAATATGAATTTTCAAATGATACAAAGATTCAAAGCCATAGCAATCAACTAGTTGGATACATTTGTTTCAGAAACACATATATACTATTCTATATGTTTGACATATGTCAGTGAACAAGAGACAAAAATCTCTACATGGAAAAGATAAGGTTTTGTGTTCTTTAAAATCTTTTCAGTCTCCTCTTGATTACATGGAGACAGTATGTTTCTCAACTTCCCTTGCAGTTAAGCAGAGCCATGTTACTCAGTTATGGCCAATGTAAGAAAAGGGTTATGTTCTAATACTGCCCTGATTTAAAACTTCTCTGGCAGCCCTAAGTGGAGAACTGCTGTATAGATTTTGAGTTCCTAAATACATTACTGATCTGTTCAATGACCATTTAGAGGTCAATACTCCTCCTGACCCTGCCACAGACACAATATTTGACCATGAGGGGAGAAAGAAAGAAAACTTAAGATTGTTAAATTGAGCCTAGGAACACCAAAGATCAACACAACTGTGTGTCCTTTGAGTCTTCAAATCTCTCTCTCTTTATGAGGACATCCATCACCAGACTTAAAGCTCACTCTCATCTGTAGGACTTCATTTTAACTTTAATATAGCCACAGAGACTATTTTGAAATGTTTACATTCACAGATGCCAGGGTTTGATGCTTCAGCACATCTTTTGCAGGGACATAATTCAATCCACAACATCAGTCAGATGGGAAGATCTGAATGAAGTGGGAGAGTTAACCAGGTGGCTATTTCAAGGAAAAATTTATCTTTTTGCTATGCTTGCTGATTTCTACAGTTATTATCTGGTCCAGAAAAATTTTACCAACTCCCTTTTGCACACAAATACTATACTGTACTTAATTACTTTGTTTTACAAAAGTATAGGTAAATTCTATAATTCTTTAGGTGCATTTTAGGGATTGGATAAGTAACTAAATATGTTATAGAAAATAAATGCCATGTTTTTCACTGTTGGAGAAATAGGAAAGAGGTAAGGCTAGAATAAATGCTATGCTATAGATTGTAACTGAAGAAATCAGTATGTATTCAGGATTTTAATAGAAGTAGAGTGGTGTTTAGAATGATATTTAATAATTTTAATATATTTATTAGTGAGTTGCAAGACTTGGAGTGATATTTACTTTTTTCTTGTTTACATATATATGCACATATATACTTACATATCTATATGCATACACATTTATATGTACTGTTTTCATACATATACACAATCTTCCACATGTGTCTTTCTTTTGGCTTTTGTATATATAAGATTTTGCAATAACCCATATATAGCATTTTATAAAAACAAGTCACTTATAATGTTATAATTAGAAAAATAAAGACTATTTATGAGAGTTTTTGAAAAGAAAAAAATCACTTATCATAATATCTATACTTTTAATTATACACCCAGTAGAAAAAAACTAAAATATTATTTGTTCATTTACCTCTTGGTGATGAAATTCTCTTTTTGTACTTTATTTTCCAAATGTTATCAGTGAATACATATTTAGATGGTAAATTGAAAAGCTATTAAAGTCTTTAATCTACAATTATAGTTTAATTTCGGTAGAAGTTTAACATAAGTTATCAAACTTTTAAGCTTTGCTAAAAACTCTTATTTTCCTAAACACAAGCATATTTTACTAGCTGAATGTTCAAATATGTTCTTATTCCTGTATTAAGAAAAGATAATCTGAGAGATCATACTGTAGATTTGCCTAATTATAACTTAAATTTTAATTATTTGTTACTCAAATCCTAATATTACTTTCCCTTTGGATGAGCTCAATATAAGATAGAATACATAGAATAAATGGAAGAAATAAATATACATATATATATATATATTTAAAAACAAATTAAATATACCCAGGATGGGTCTTAATGAAGTAAATGTCCATTAATTATTTATTTATAAATTTTAATAAAATTCATTTATAAACTTTAATAACTCCTATTAAAAATTTGCATAAGTGATAAATTGATATCAGTTACATATAAATATGATGCATTATTTATCTCAACTCACTTTTCTATATTGTACCAATTCTTCTCAATTTTTGTTGAGCATGAATCTGTTATTATTCAATAAATGGAAGAACCCCAGCTGTCATTTGAAGATATACTGCTTTATGTGAATGAGATGACCATCTATCTTTACACTAGAAGATGCTTAAAAATGTTATCATGAGTGTTGCAAAAAATCTTTGTCTTTGCACAACTTCCCTGAAGAAATTCAGCATTACCAGGTATGTAATTCCTATATTTGGACATTCCTATATATTTCAATCATATTTTCCACATTCTATTATCCTAATGTATTGAGAACCTCAGTGTTCATTAATAATCTGTACATCAGTCTGATTCTTTCTCTGTACTGTATAGATAAGCAAAATCACCTCCATTTACAAATGTATTAGTTTCTAAAAACCTGTTTTAAATTCTTTGGTTGAAAAGACTGAAGTTACAAAGAGGATTTTAAGCTTAGCACTAAGCAAATTAGTACTAAGTAATAGCAAAAGTAAATACACTAAATCTGTCAAATACAGCATATATCCTGCTTCTCCTTCATGATAAACTTGCTGTTGGTCCTAACTTTTATTTTATTTTTCAAAATAAGCCAATTTCCACATACTCTGAAAATCTGTAGCCATAGGCACCACTGCTTCTGGATGGCCCTAGTGCTGAATCTCAGGCTTCCCCAGGAACAATAATTTCCTTGAGTCCTGCTCATTCTTCACCTCTAAAACTCCCTGCATCTCACAACAAATGTCTTGTCTGCAGTATTTTAACCATGATAAGTCTCTCATTCTAAAACTCCTATTTTTTTCCTGAATTAGCATAAATCTAACGGACATGGGCACCATTATTATTACTTCAGACCCACTCAAAAGATTTTCTAATATATCAGTTTCCCTCTGCACTGACTGTTTAGTCTGGATTGTATCTTCACTGCCTTTACACACATTTCATTCCTTATCCCTCAAAATTATGATTAGTGACTATATATGCAGGCTATAATTATCATATTACCTTTATTTTTCCATCAATTTAGTTGCCCTTCTTTCTTCATTATATACCTTTGCTTCCAAGTTGTTTTAAAACTCACTTCTTTTATACTTGAACACAATGGAGGTAAACATTCATTTGATAAGGAATTCTCCAAATCCAGCACAAATTCAATAGGTTGCATGTTAAGAAAGTAACAAGGGTCAAAACTAAATAATCTGCTAAGTTACTGAATTTTTGTGCTGAAATGTGATTTTGTTACTGTAAAGCACAACCATTGAAAATTTACAAATGGAGTATCACTTGTATGTGTGTTTGATTGTACACATCCACCTTTGCTTCTTTGTCAGTGTGTTTGTGGACTAAGATTTTTTTTTTTATTTTTTTTTTTTGCTTTGATTTCTGGGACAGTTTTATCATGAGGATATCTGGTAAGCCATTAGTTACTATTCTTTCTCTATGTCCCACAGATTGGTTCAGTGCATTTAGGGTAACCAATGATCAGAAAACACCTCTATAAAAGGCCAGAAAGTAAAGTCTTTAGGTTTGGGGTGCTTATATGGTTTCCATTACAAATATTGTACAAATAAGTTTGGTTATGTCCTCAGTAAAACGTCATTTACAGTGCTGGGCACGGTGGCACATGCCTGTAATCCCAGAGGCTCAAGAGGCTGAGGCAGGAGGATTGCAAATTAAAAGCCAGCCTCAGCACAAGCAAGGTGCTAAGAAACTCAGTGAGATCCTATAAAATACAAAATAGGGCTGGGGATGTGGCTCAGTGGCTGACTGCCCCTGAGCTCAATCCCCAGTACCTAAAAACAGACGGGGGTGGGGGGGGAAAGAAACAAACAAATTTCATTTACACACAGTGAAATTTGAAAAAATCACAATTTTCATATACCATGTAATATTACTCTTTAATTTTTGTTGACCATTTAAAATAGTTAAGATTGTTCTGATATTGTAAGCCATTTAGAGTTGGCAGACCAGAATTGGCCTGGAGGCAGTGTCCTTATTATTTTTCTTGGAGCAGTCAGTTCAAGGGTCAACAACTCCCTTTCTGTAGTCTAAGAAATCCTCTGAGCATATGGTACTGAATTTCAGCTAAATGATACATTCCTTTCACTAACTACTCTGAAATCCCCGACAACTGTCCAGACTTCTGGTAAGCCTGATCTTTGGAAAACTTACAAAGGAATTCTAACGAATGCTGTTTTTCATCTAGCTGTCCTATAAAGCTGATGGCAGGCAGATGACATTAAGATGACCTTCCTAAAAGATCAGAACACAAACAAAAATGAAGGATCATGAAATCCAGTCTGTGCCACCCACTGGCTTTGTGAAGAATAAAATGAGGGAGAAAGAACATATTATGTGGCTCTGTGATGCTGGGCCAATTTTTTTCGTAATTCGGAGCCAAGAGTAACCCAGGCGTTTTGATCCCAGGTCATCCCTTCTCCCCATGTTTCCTCCTCATAATATTTGATGCCTAATATTCACAGATTCTCAACGTAAAGCTTGAAAGAACTGAAAATAGAACATCCCAAACATGATTATCATGACTGTAATCCAGGGAGATGTGCTGATTCTGTTCAGAGACAATCCAGGTATGTAAATTTCCCACCTCAGCCTGCCTGGGTATGTGGCCATTATAAAAGCATAAAGTTACTCAAAGGGGACCTATTTTCTGAACACTTGCACACAGTTTTATATCAAGGCCGTATTTTGCTCTGATACAAGACAGTGTCTGAAATGTTGTTTCTAACTGTGACTTCCAAAGGCTGCTCCCAGAAAGACAGAAGACAATGGCACAATGATGACAGAATCTTAAGTTTCAGGTCAAGATGGTTCCCTGACAAGGGATGGCTGGCTGGTTCTACTGCAAATCCCTCTTAGTAACACCACAAATATATTTTTCATTCCTCACGACCTTTGAAAATGAAGGAGGGTTGTATTAAAGATGAAAATCATACCTCCAAACAAACAGAGGAGAATTTTTTTTAAAAAAAACATAGGGGTCTCCCATTGTGTTTTCAACCCCAGCAAACTAACACAATTGGGGCACAGGAGAAAATGATCAAGCCAATCATGGGAATGCAGAGAGGGGCCAGAGAGGAAGAACTGGATACTCAGCACCTCCTACCCTTGCCCATATGGTGTAAAGCATCAGGCAAGCTTCTTTTCAAGTAGGAAGAATGAGCATTGGCCTCTGATCAGAGGAGGATGGCAGGACCTTGGGGGCTGGTGATATTAAAGAAGAGTGAAGAGCATCCATACCAAGAAGACTGGGCTCTTTGAGACATTTCTTTGCTCTCCTAACTTTTCCTTTTTATTAAGTTCAGTGACCCTGCTTTATGCTATGGCTTTCCTCAAATGCCAAATGATTCTTTGCTGTCTCTATTTGCAATTCACTGTTACTCTGCTCGTGACATTTGCCGAGAGTGGTGACTTGGGGGGTAGCAATTGCCTCCATGGAGGCACTCCTGGGGACTGAAGCTGAAGAATTAAAAGGCCAAGGGTGAGTGAAGAGTACTCAATATGAGTCTCACGAGTGAACTGTTTAGTAATTAAGTCCTTCCTGCCGCAAGCCTAAATTGGCATGTGTTGCTGGGCAGGGTTAAGGATAGATGAAGAAATCAGTAGGCACCGTGTTTAGGAGCAGCCAAGAGGCAAAAGACCTGCAAGCATCACAGCTTGTGATTCAAAGACTTCTCTTCAGAATAACATAGTGCTCACTCTGTGAGAGCAAACATACAATGCTGTAATAATTGATGATACAGGCATAGTATACCAAAGGCAGACTACTAATTTGTACACACTGATCTATGCACTTTGTTTTTTTGGGGGGTGGGGGGGTGGGGGGAAGGCACAGTATATCACAAAAAACAACAGATACAGTAATTGGCTTTATTACTTTGTACAACATAGCCTCACCTTCATTCTCCAGTGTGAAATGGAATGAAAGACAGGAATATTAAATCAGTCGCAATTTTTTTTCTCTTGTCAGTTCTCAAGCTTAAAAAACATACCCACTTTTCAGCTGCTTACTCCTTCCAAATAATTTAATTTGGGGAAAGTGGAACAGCTCAAAAATCAGAAATGGAAGATTTGGAAGAAAGATTTTTTTTTTTAAGGGGAAAAAAAAGACAACCTTAAAATTTGTGCCATGATATATAACATATTAAGAATTCCCTTAGTATAATGTGCAGGCATATCAAAGTTAACTGGAATGGTGGATCAGTGGTCCAGGAGATATCTGGACTTAGATCCAGACTGCCTGCTGCTGTGGAATTGGTGTTGGAGAGTTGGCTGTGGCTACTGATGGGAGAATCTCTAAGAGGGCAGGTGGAACAGGAGTCCACAAAATAGTTATTAGATAACTGGTGGGAGATCAGTTTGCCTCACAGAATTCCAAACAGGTGGGTATAAATTCAGCTGGGAGAAACAATATTTAGACATTCAGTAGGCAGACAATGTTAGTGGCATCTGTCAATAGACACCAGTTCCTTACTTGGGTACTGGGCATATGTCATGACTAAGACTCCTTATTTTATTTTATTTTTAGGGTCTTTGAGAAGAAAATGGCACCTCAGGCCAAAAGTGGCTGAGCAGAAAACTAAGTGGTTTTGCTGCCATTCTGTATTAGAGAGAGAGTTGGAATGTGTGAAAGCTATCAGTTAACATGGATGGAATGCCTAGCAAATGACCACTTTTGAAACTTTTCATGGACATATATTTTTGGTATATACTGTGATAATTTGATGCATTCATGTTATATGCAATGATCAAATAGGATAATTAGAATTTCCCTCATGAAACATTTACCATTTCTTTGTAATGTGAATCTTTAAAATATGGGTTATCAGGAATCTTACATTCCTTTAAAAAGTATGTAATGAATTTTTCTTAACTGGAGTTTCGCTATTGTGCTAGGAATTATATAAAATTTATTTTCTTTCTGACTCTTATATTAATGCAATATCACAGGTAAAGCAAGGCTAGAGAATAAAGGGCATCTCCTAATAGAATGATATCCCTGAAGTCTGAATAATCCAGCTACCAGAATTCCAGTGGAAGATAGCAATGTCAGTAGAAAGAAGCTTGACAGAAAAGAGAGGAAATGTTCTAATTGAATTTGGTACCAAGCACAGGTTTATATTTGCTTTGTAAGAAAATTATGAAGGCACAACACATTGCAGTGTGAATTTTGATGTTATCTCTTTGCATCCACAGGTTAATAAAGTTGGTGATGTTCAGAACACACATACACAAACACATAATTACATGCATACATTTTTTTTCTATTTTAACAGTATATCTTAAGCACTGTCTCACATCATTAAATGTATTTTTCAAATGCATCATTTTATTCTGACAGAATAATATTCCATCATGTGGCAGCATGGTTATTTATATAAACAATCCCCTCTCATTGCCCATTTTTTCAAGAGTTGCTATAATAAATAGCTATGCAATGTTATTACACCCTCAGTATAAATCTTTGACCACATTTCCATTTCCCAGCATGGAGGTTACTGAATCATAAATATGGACCCCTTTAATATCACCATATATTTATATTGTTATAGATTGCCCATTTTCTTTCCAAAAAGGTTATGCCAGTTGGCACTTCCACCACTAGAGAATGATGACACCTAGATGATAGTGAATTTCTAATGTGACTTAAGGGAAACAGGATGCTTGGGCTAGTCAGCAATGGAGTAAATGAGTATTTAGGCTGAAAATATTTCACTTATGAGCTTAAGAACTTGGCCCAAGTTTTCAGCTGGGGCATTGCTAAGGAAGTTCCTGTTACCACACACTAACTCCCCCAGATGAGACATGAGCTGAAACAGGATCAGAGCAACTGTATCTCAGAAAGTACCATATTTTGGAAGAATTCTGATTTTTCTCTTTTACATTCCCAATGGTAGTCTAAATGTACACATTTCTTACAGAAAGTCTATTATGAAAATCTTTACCAACTGTTTTCACTAATGCATTGCAAAAGGAGGAAAATATGGGTTATCAGGTAATATCTACAAGGTACCCCTTCCTTGCCATGGAGATGGAAAACAAAAGCAACTTGAAAAATCACCAAGTGCAAAGAGGTCCCCACTTAAAGAAATTCATATGAATATCAAATCATATCAATTTTCCTAGGGACCCAAGGAGTGTGAGGGACACATAAGACATTTGAACAGCAATGTTAATTCTAGTCCTGGCTGTACCCCATTCCAGCTGCATGACCTTGGACCAATAGCCTATCTTGAAGACACAGACCTCTGTCATTATAGTAGCTTACTAATATCCTATGTAAATTATGTTTAATAAAGCTGTTCTAGCCAGGCAGGGTGGCACATGCTTATAATTCCAGAGACTAGGGAAGCTTAGGCAGGAGGATTCCAAATTCAAGGCCAGTTTCAGCAACTTAGTGAGACCCTGTCTCAAAATAGAAAATGAAAAGGGCTGTAAGAGTACCTCAGTGGTAAAGTATCCTGGGTTCAATTCCCAGTACTGAAAACAAGAATAACAAAAAATATGACAAAGAAGAAGAAATCTGTGTTCCAAAATATGCTATGTACATTAAGATGTGTCTTCCAATATCACTTCTAATGAAATAATTGTCCAGACATTAATCTGAATTGTTGGTTCACTTCAGGTGGAAGCAGATTTTTGGCTATGTTTCCTTATAGGTGGGGGGGTTAGCAGTCTCAGGAGCAGATTTCTTATCAAGTAATTACAAGTAATTAGCATTTTACTTCCCTAAAAGGTTGTTGAATCTGGGTCAGGGCAGTTTAGGGAAACCTGTCTATTTCAGTTAAGAGGTACTTCTTGGGTCTAGTCTCTTTAAGGCTGCACAAACCTTATGAAGACCAATTCATCTCAGGGATCAACTTAATTGGGCACACAGCTTAGAGTAAGGTTAGCAACCTCCAGGGATACCAGGGAGCAGGTAGAGTAGGGACATAATGTGAGTTCAGCAAATTAGCAGTGGGTCCTCTGGTTAATAAAGGCATTTAAATTCAATTTGTTTTACAAACACAGTCCTAGCCAAACAGCACACATCATCCGGCAGTCAGACCAAGGACCCACTTTTAATTCCTGATCTGAGTGCAGTTGTGGATGCATTGTGACGATCTTGTGCTGACTCTACCTGTCCTCTAATTTGAAGCCTTCTATAGCTTTAGAGATACAATCTTTACGAGAAACTATGTCTAAATGGGTCCCTTCAACTCTTACTAGCAGGGTAGGATAGGAATTGCTTTAATTTTTGTGACAACAGAGACAAGCAGATACAAACACTTTTCAAACGAGAATAAAGCTTCTAATGAGGCTCAGCAATTATAAAAGGTCCCTGGGTGCTTTGTATTTTTTGAGTCTCATATTAGCTACAGATGAATATTATCATATTTGTAGAAAAGGAAACTATTAATGCGATCAAGATAGGATTTTAAGCCAAGACTAACTCCAAGTTTTCTACTCCCTCTAAATTAACATGCTATAAATCATCTATGTATGCAGGATGTATTTCTCAAATATATTTAGATTTAGTCTGTGGTTTCAATTGAAACTATTAAGGCAGTGTTCTACGCGAGAAAAATGTTTTAATTCTGTTGTTTGAAATCAAATACCATTTTCTGCATCGTTTTGAACAGCTCTAGTTCAGTTAAATCTTATTGGAAATTAAAAAAAACATGATTGGAAGACAAAGAAGGTTAAGATATTGGGGCATGGATTAGAAATGATGGTGAAATGTGAAGGACATTATTATCCAAAGTATGTGTATGAAGACACAAATGGGTGTGAGTGATTATATACTTCATATACAACCAGAGATATGAAAAATTGTGCTCTATATGTGTAATAAGAATTGTAATGCATTCCACTGTCGTGTATAAATAAAAATAATTAAAAAAATAAGATATTTGAGCCTTGTGCTGGGTATGGTGGTGCATGCCCATAATCCCAGGGACTATGGAGGCTGAGGCAGGAGGATCACGAGTTCAAATCCAGCCCCAGCAAAAGTGAGGTGCTGAGCAACTCAGTGAGACCATCTCTAAATAAAATACAAAATAGGGATGGGAATGTGGCTCAGTGGTCAAGTGCCCTTGAGTTCAATCCCCAGTACAAAAAAAAAAAAAAAAAGGATAATCTGAGTCTTAACACAAAGTTAAACAGTTCAGGAGTCATCTGAATTTCTAATATTTTACCATAATTTATGACTATCCAAATAAGAGAGGTTCTATTTTCTGGCTCATCTACAACTCAAAAATGAATTACATGAGATACAATCAGGACAGTACCACGTTCACATTAGTGCCAGCCTATTTAACCAAAGATCACCACGAGGAAATATAAAACTAAGCTTCTCATGTGAATGGCAAACATACCTGTGGAAAATCTCTTATTGATTAGGGTACAGTGATCACCTGCTATCTATGACCTTGGCACAACCTTTCATGCAAATCGGCCGGAATGTAGCTTTTGATTAGCTTTGAAATTGGGACAATTTATTAATCTGGAATTGTCTGTTTTGCCAAAGTTTTAAAATTACAGCCAGTGTTAATAGTAATCACACAACCAAAAACATAGATGTATTATTCACCACAAGGTTACTCCTCAGACTCCAAAATAAAATCCAAATGGATCCCTCTTATCTATTTGCCAGATCTGTCTTCTAGCAATTGTTTCCCATCTATTCAAATCATTACTCAAATACCACTAATAGTTCCCTTGTCCTTATCACATCAACACTGGAAACCTCTACCTGGCTTAAGATTCACCTTGACTGCACTTTATCTACTTAACTTTAGAGCCCACTATGTCTTAAAATGGTTGGTCTCATTGCTAAGCATCCCTAAGACTTTGTGTTCTTCTCCCAACCTGGGATTCACTGTCTTCTCTGATTATACAAATCTGAAAACAAACTCACTTATTAGAGAAAACCCACCTCTGACTATGCAGACCTATTTGCACAGAATAGTGACAAAAAAAAATTGTTGAACTCCTTTATGTTCATAGACCTACGAATGGCAATGGTAAGGGAGGAATCTAGGAGCACAGAGCCCCCAAATCCCTTCCTCTACCTTTGCCCTGTTTTTAATTAGTTCTGTCTTTGAAAAAGTCAGTTGAATTATAGTCAGTGAAAGCCACATAAGACTTTCTATCCAATATGTGTCATTGAAGAACTATATATAAAAAGGCAAGGCAAAAATTGAGTCTGAAATCCCATTAACAGAGACATAATGAACACATGCTTAAAACCTCAAACTGAAGCACCAACTTTCAAACTTAAAAAAAAAAAAATTGTAAAAAGCCTTATAAAATTTACAGGAAAAAAAACCATACACTTTTCTGAAGAACTATACCTCAGGGAAAATTTTCATTTACAGGGAAACTGTTTATTAAATGCATTCCTTGTCATATTTTGCAGATGATAATACCTTTCACTTCCATCAAATGTTCACCATAGCAGCCACAGGACTGTCATCTGAACAGACAAGGAAGAAGCTAGGGCATGTTGGCATCTAATTTAATTTTATTCCTTTGCCAGTTAAATTTTGCATCCTTTTTCCATCCATAGATAACTGCTCACTATCTTGTTTGGTAGCATTATAGAAGCTTTTCACGGATTGTAAAATTCACATTTAAGTCAAGTGAAAAGAACTTATCTATGATTTTTAAAATTGAGTAATGGTAAAATTCAAACAGATGTCTATGGCTCATATTAGAACATTCCCATTCTTGTAACTGCAAGAGTTATGTTTATCCTAGGTCCTAAAAGTTAGAGAGGGAAAAAAATCTATGCATTCCTTTCAAAGACAGAAGAAAAAAGAACACCTAGGATGGTTGGTATGGCATGGCCATTCTACCAATCATGGGACCTAGGACAAGTGGCTTCACCTCCCTGGCCTGTTTCCACATCTTCACAGGGGACATAGGATGAACTAGATATATGAGACACTTCTTTTTGTGAGCATCTTATAATAATAAGGCACAGTGCTAAGCAACACCCTTTCAGATGTCCATGAGTGCCTCTCTCTCACTTGCTTCTAAATTTCTGGATAACAAATGAATTTTGTACATTTCCAGCAGGAATTGTTTTCCATAATCGAATAAATTTCATAAATGACTTCTTTTTATATGCCATGCTTTCTCTGGCCAGCGTCATGACTAGGCTAACTACTCCCATAATTGTGTCAATCACCCTGGCCAACTTTCATCATGATAGAAAAAGCCCATGCTGAAGAGAGTTGGTCTCCATTTTGAAGGGACACAGAATTCCAAAGAATGTCCTTTGGGAATAATACTTCACAGGTGCAGTGTTGTCCTCCAACTATTGTGACAAAACCTACAATGCCTTTCAAGAACACATGCCAAGAAAAGCCCCCCCAAAAGTACATGATGATATTAATAGTGGTTGTCATCACATGTTGACACTATATTAGACATTATTAGGTTTATAATGATTTATTTAAATTTAATGGAAAAAAAAGCACTCCATAAATTACTTTTAATATAAAAAATATGAACCACTTTATTTTTATCTTGTTTTCATTGACTCTGGGAGATATTTTGCTATTTGAAGCCATTATGTCTCTGCTTCAGGTGAATTGCTTATTGTTTTGGTTTCAAGGCAAGGTCAAATTGATTTATGGAAGCCATTTTGAGATTTTATTTTTAAATCTTTTTAAACCTCCAAAATAGCAGAATTATCACTCACATGGGCAGTTACTAATGAAATTATAAATGCACAGTCTGCTTTAGAGACTTCTTACATTTCTACAATTTCTGTGCTGTCTTACAGGACCTTTCCCTGGTATCTTTCTCCAAGTGGAGTCAAAGACAAAGGTAACTCCAGGCTGCTCAAGGTAGTACTGTGATAAAGCTTGGTCTCCCAGCCCATTTGTTCTGGGTTGGTCTTCACTGAGTAACAGGAATAATTGCCTCTGGTCCTGGGACTTTAAAATCTGCACATAAGTGGAAGGTAAAGCACCCTTATCTTGGTGCTACTTCCTAATTTCCAGGTTTTGTCACTAATGATGCATGCTCTTTTCTTTCTGTTCCAGCTCACAGATATCTTAACAGATACACATATATTTTAAATTAACAGTGTTTTTCCAGTCTGGCCAACATAGAAGCAGCATTAAGTCATGCTGGAAAATGTCCAAGAAGCAATTGCAAGAACTGGGTCCTGAGGCTGGCAGTGGTCTGGTATGGATCCCAGATGAGGTCTTTTTACTAACTCATTTACAGCCAGGATCAAATTGTCCCCACCCCCTTGTTTAAGATGAAAATTTTAAAAATGTGAAATGAGAACACAGACTGATTACAGTATCCTTCATATCAAACTGCCTATGATTATGATTTCCTAATGCTTGAAAAAGCTTGAAATAGCTAATCAAAATTTAATCTAAATATATAAATGCAAAAATATTCAATTCCAGTGAACTGTTGCACAAATCCTGCCCTCTTATGCTTTTCCCTTTAGACCTCCTGAGCATAAAGCTTATTCTATGATTCAGCACCATAAGCTAAATATCTCTGACAATCAAGGTAAAAACATCTATACCATATAATGTATGCTAAATGTACTAATTGAGTTTTCTTCTTTAAATTAACAGTCCACTCCATCTACCACATTAGCATGTATCACATAGATAGTAACCATGTTTACAGCCTGAACCAAACATAATTGTATTTATTGCCCATGTAATAGCCTCATCTTTATAACATCTAACAGTATATTATATGATAATGATTGCTACAGAATATGTATTACCCTTCTTCACTGAAATACATAAATGAACAGATATGTAATGTGATCCTTATAATATGTTTTGAACATTAAATTTCCTATACATTCATCTCTGAATTTTTTTCCTCATAAAGTAATATAATTTGGGAATCAAAGCAGAAAACTCTGTTCCTGACAGTCCAAAACAATAAGAAGCTTCTTCAGGGTTGCTTCCCTTTTGGAGGGATGCCTATCTCAGAGCCCCACCCAGGACAACTGTGCTTGTATACAGCTCCTTCTGTTTCCCTAATCACCACATTGCACTTGCCATTTTATGAGTGATGTGTCTGATGACTGGAGATAAAGATCTCAGTATAGGAACTTTATTAAAAAGTGTACTTGGAAATAATACTCATGCTATGGGAACAATCAGAACTTTGCAGAGGTAAAAAATCATGGACCAAAATGGATCGTCCATATCAATTAAGACAATATAGAAATACTAGAAAAATATATAAGAAAATCATCATGACCTTGATGATTTACTTATATATTTGCAATTAAGAAAATAGATTGACTTCATCATGAATAAGATATAAATTATAAACTATAGTATGGGAGACAACATTGGTACATTGTATATTTAATGAAAGACTTGTATGAATAATACACACAGAACTCAACAGTGTTGTGACTAAATGATAAAAATAGGCCAATTAAAAATGAACAAAATCTTTGAATAGATATTTCTCCATAGAAGATGTATAGTTGCCCAGCAAACACATACAAATGTGCTCAGTATCACTGTTGTTAGGGAAATAAAACAGTGGGATACCATTTCATATCCACTGGAAAAGCCAGAATCAAAACCAAAAATGCTAGCAAGCATTAGGAAGGATCTGGAAAAACCTGAACCTTCATATTTGCTGCCAAGTGGGAAAATGGTACGGCTCCTTTGGAATACAGTTCCACAATCCTTCAAAATATTAAACAAAAGCTACTGTGTGACTCAGCAAGTCCGTTTCTGGGCACATACAGAAGAGAATTAAAAATTACATACTCACACAGAAACTTACACACAAGTGTTAAAAATCATTATTACTTACAGTACCCAAGAGGAAACAACCTAAATGCCCATGGATTGAGATAAAGATAAACTAACTGTGGTATATCCATACAATGGGATATCACTCAACAATAAAAGAAATGTGGAGAAAACTTGAAATCATGCTGAATGAAAGAAGCCAGAAGCTATATTGAATATATAAGTCCATATGTATCAATTGTTCAGAACAAGCAAATCCAGAGACAAAAAGTACTAGATTATTGGTTGTTAGGAGATGGGAACAGAGATAAATAGGTAACTACAAATGGGTAGTAAAAATATCTATGGGGAGAGTGATAATGATGTTCTGGAATTAGATAGTGATATTCTTTGCATAACTTTGTGACTCAACTAAAAATCATTAAGTTTTGTAGTTTAAAGGGGTATGTTTTATGTTCTCTGAATTATTTATCAAAGTATGCATGAGTACACATCACACTGTATCTCATAAAGATATACAATTTTATCATTAAAAATAAATCCCAGTGGGCTTATTGCAAAGTAAAACAAAACCAAAAGAAAATTTAAAAAAATCAGCATAGGAAGCAACTGATGTTTAATGAAGTTGCTCTACAGAAGGAACTGCTCTGAGATGTGACAAGTATGCTGAATGACTTCCAGATGAGGCATTTTCTGGAGAGGATTCACCTGGGATCTGCCAGTTGTCAGCAGATCATCTCTCCCAGGATCTGGGTCCCTTAGTGCTAATGGTGAGGAAAGACGTTGATGGTGTACTACATTTGTTACTTAATGTATGTCTCCCTCCCTACTCTTTCATCTTGGTAAGCTCAAGACCCAGATCTGACATGCCCATCATCATTTTCCCGTCTTGAGAAATGCGTTAAATGAACCAATGATGTTTCCTTGGTTTGTTGTCACTTCAGAATTCCATATCCTAGTCTCCAAAGCCTACCCTTGCTTCATCGTGAGATTTTCCTAAATCCTAAAAGCCTCTTACTTCCAAAGCAGCCAGACTCTATGTTCACTTTCTCATTGCAGTAATTTTTACATCCCCAAACCCACCCATTCTATAGAAACTAGAGAAATTCCACTTGTATTTGTCCTCTGTTCACAGTTGGGATTATCGTAAGGATGGTATTGCCATTCTTGGCTTTCCTAGGAGATAAACTGGAGTGACAGCTTATTGTGTAAATATGTAGGAAGAGGAAGCATAGAAAGAATACCCAGAAGATCACTATGGCAAAGAGCAGAGAGAAGGAAATAAGGGGAATTCACAGTGAAGTCAACATGTATTCCAGGTACATTAGGCATTTGAATTTGCCATCCAGTCTGTTAGCCCCAATGTATAACTGAGAGTACAGGTGCAACTAAGTGGTTTATTAAACTCCATACAATTACTATGAAGCCTAGGAACTCAGAATGAGAGAAAAAAATCTTGGTAGTCACCAAGGCTGGGCTGGGGCTTGCAAGGAAACAGGTTCCCAGAAAGGATTATGACTTAGTTGCAGTTGTCTGGTTTTGCTGTTGCCCAGAGTCCTAAACAAGCTACCATAACTAGGTCATTTTAGTCATGATAGCTGGAACTGACCTGTACAGGTCTAGCAGGGCTTGGTGACCAGATCTGCAAAATGCTCACTGACACACCACATCCCATGCTGTGTTCCATCTTAGATCCCTATCCTCCTATGTAGAGTGTGTGCCTCCCATGTATAGGGTTATATAGCCTAGGCTCCACCTTAGCCTGACACAGGTCATCTCTAGACATCTCACCTGCTCTCATCTTACAAACTAGCTATGTAGGGCAAGTTCTGACTCCACAGATCCTCTGGGGAGAAAGTGAGGTACAGGCCTGATTATAGTAGCACCAGGATGCATTTTTTTCTCTTTCTAGTTCTAGGATATGAACCCAGGTTCATGCCTCCATCCCTGATGTGCAGCTGCTTAGGGAGCTGCTGACACTGAGACTAATTTTTTCATCCATCAATTCAAGCTTTCCATGTTCCTGATCTCAGGAGGTCCCCACCTTAAATGTTCTTGGGCACCTACTTTGCTCAGCTTCCAAGAACTGCCATGGATGCTCAGTTTGTTTGGGTTCAGATTTCTGGACACTGGTGCTGAAGTATTATCTTGTATAATTCCCAAGGAAAGTGTTCCTGCTGGATGCTCTTCTGAGCACATTTCCATTGTTGTCCTGACTACGCCCATCTATACTAATCAGTTTCATTGCTTTTCAGAGAAACCAAAACCCTGTTTTGGTCCTGCAGGTCTCCACTGACTCACATGTGTGCAGGGAAATCAAAGAACAAGCCAGCCATAGCTATGGTTCTGGAATTTAGATCTGCCTTTTGCAAGCCTATCTAGCTAGGAAGGGGGAAAAAGGAAGCAATCTTTTTATAACATTTCAGAAGAAATGTTGTTTAGATCAAAAAGGGAAGCAGAGGGACCTATTATACCTTGGCTATCAGCCTTTTCATGTATTGTCATATTTTAGACTCACAATGAGTGTTAAGTTGGTATCATCTCCACCTTTGAATGGGAAAACAGGGAAATAAATAACTTGTCTAGTTCTCTGCAGATATTAAATACAATATTGCAATTCTCACCTGAGACTCTTAGACTATCAGATTTTCATTCTGTACACATATCAGGGCTAGCTTTCCAAATAGGCTTACATATAAGCATCACTTGTTATACTAAGTGTAAAAGAATATTTCCACCAAACTGATTCAGCTCAGGAAGTCTTTGAAAGGGCCTAGGATTTTGTGATTGTTTTCAAGTTGAATTTCGGTACCATTTTACTCAACTACACCGTAGTTGGTGACAGAGCTTCCTGAGTCAGGCCTCAACTCTAAATTTTGAAAGCAGAGGTGAAGTGAACTGAAAACGGATTAGAGGAGGCAGTGGGGACAAGAAATCAGCAGCAGACAGACTGCTTCCAAGAATATTTCTGATATGCAATTAAGAGGGAATGAAGTCTTGAACTTAAAGAAGAGAAGTTGGACAAAAATTGTGAGGGAGAATGACACTATGGAGCAGATGGAGAATATCCATAGAACATATAGGGGTGCTGGGCTGTGTTTGCATCATAACCTCTAGAATGTGGGTTCCCTTTACTCAAGTGAGTTCTGGGCCCATCTAATTATGATGGTACTTGAAATGACATTATGAAATGGCTGGGAAGGAACAGGGAATAAGTGTCTTACTTGAACTGGGCAGTAGAATGAAGCTGTTTTAACGATTTTCAATGTTTGAATTTTTTTTTCAAATTGCTCTTATTCTTCACATGTACTAGAATTTGTTTAATTTGTTTTTGATGTTATAGCTGGAAAAATTGATACAAAGCTAAATTGAAGCAAGATAAGACTCCTCTTCTTTTACCATCTTATCTGTTCTCTAATGTGGAACCACAGAGAAAGATTAAAAGAAAGGTCACTTTATATTTAGGAGAAAGAAATGTATGCAGATACTTGATAGCCTGAAATGCTTAACAAAATGACATTGAGTCTGGAACCATAAACATTCAGAGAGCACTCATTTCTTACAATAAGTAGACAGAAGCCAATGGATGGCAGAGGATACTTAACCAAGCTATATTTTTTATCCTGCATGTCATTGATATAATTTCAAGTGTTCAAAAGGGTATCGATATAAAAAAGCAATTTCAATAGATTAAAAAAAGTTCAAGGTATGCACTTAAGTTAAAGAGGAGTTCATCTAGATGGCTTGCTAGACAAGCTTGGAGAACAATAATTTGGGAGCTCAGATGCTGCTGGAAGCAGATAAGAGATATCTGAGTTACAAAATGTGCAGAGAGATAATCATAGAGCATTTCTACTCTAAGGGCAAACATGAAGAAAAGGAAAGTAAAAGAATACCTAACGTGTGTTTAGAATCTAAGAGATGCCAGACACTATCATGTATTTATTTCATTTTATCCTCACAGTGATGATGTGACAGTTTATAGATGAAAAAGCTGAGCCTTATAATATATAATTTGTTCATATTAGAAAACAGTAATTGATAAATCAAGTTTCTAACTTGTTCATATATGTGTCATCAACTCTCCCAAGAAGAACAGTTCTATTCTTCTCTCCTCCTATTCAAAGTGCTCTATAATTTCAGTTGTTATCCTCATCACTCACCTTACTATTCTCAAAAGCCATTCTGCCCTTCATGCATTCTTGAGTACTCTCATCTCCATCCACTGAGTTTTTCCATCTCTTCAAGTTCAATCTTGTCAGTCCCTCTCTAATGTAGTTCTACAGGACTCTGCTGCCTCTGCCAAATCCCCCTGCTCTTGGTCCCTGTATGGTGCTTTTTGGTAATCCCTGCATATGCTGATCAGAGTACTCAAATTCAGTCCTGGGGATTCCCTTTCAATGCTACTTCCTATTTTCTAAATCCCTCATTGCACTGGATGCTAAGTATATAAGCTCACAACGATGTCTTAACAAAACTATATTTCTCCTGTAGAACTCAGCTCTGGACCTAGAATAAAATACATTTAATTATTAGGACAAACAACAAAAGTTATAACACTTGTGCCATAGTCCAGCTGTAGCAAAATAACTGGGGGGCGGCACACTTGCTTTAAGGTTTGCAAAATTCCTTTGCCTAGGTTGTCTCATCAATTATATCACCTCATTAAGTACTCATAAGAACCTTGGATAAATATTATATTTTACTGTAATTATTATACTATAATAGGTAATGTTTCCTTCATTTTACCCCTAAGGGTATGAAGGATCAGAAAGGATAGAATTATTGGCACAAGGTTACATTGTAGCTAGACTGTACTTGGCATTCATGCCTCTCTTGGGATCAGCACTCAATATATATAGATCTGATGAAAGAGTAAATGAATAAGCTGGTATTCAAATCAGGCCTTCGAACTCCAAATGTTCTACTGTACATTTAGGATGATTTAGTCGACATTATATGCATTTTTATATTTTCCACATAAAGTCTTATTCCAGCATGGTTTACATAGTTTTGGCTTTGCAACTTCTCACAATTAGTTTCAGTGACTATCGGACTCATTATCTGAGTCAGAGAGAGAGAATAGTTAAACTAATTTTAATACATCTAGGTTCTCCATTAATGATAAAACATTAATGGTAGCTTCAAACATGACAGATCTTAAAAACTTTGAGTATAATGATCCCAATTACAAAACATTCCTTATGCTCTTTAAAACATTCATGAGGGATTATGATGATGAGTTAGGATTTCAAATAATCATTGAATTATATCTACTTTTGTTTTCCAAGTAAATAGCATGTGGTTAGAACAGGACAATGCAAAGCAGGAATTGAATTTCAGAAAAAAAGCTGCATAAACAATCAGATTTGTTCCATATGTAGAGCTCCAAGTATGTCGGAGAGAACTTTGATTTTCTAAATGGCAAGTGGGTTAGGGAAAGTTTGGATGAGGTGAGGTGGGATAGAGAGTAGATGATGTTATGTGGTTGCTTCTACCTTGATGAGAAGCAGAAACCCAGGGGTAACTCAGATCTGTCTGACCCATGAACTTGCACATAAGTAGAGTTTAAGGATTTTAATTTGGAGCTTTATGCAGAGAAAATAGCTCAAAGTCTTCCTATAAAATACAAGACATACATATAAAGATACGTGAAAATTCAAGGAGAGATTTAAATTAAGATTCTGTCCGTTTTTAAGCAGAAGCTATGGAACAGTCATGGTCCACATATCCCAAAGGCAGCAGCAGGATCCATCCCATCCCATCTGGATTCTACTGCACAGGTCTCCTGTCTGCCTCTTGGGAAGTGAGCTGATCTCTTTCACAATCCAATCATTCCTCATAAGTAGTCCTTGCTCACTGCATGATAACCCAGCTCTATCTTCCTAACCTGACCAATCTGGGGCTGTAAGGATCAGCTGTGTTCTACTTCCAGCAGAGCACCTTCTGGGAGCTGCTAGAGAAAAGGTAAGGGGATTGATTTAAAGATCCTTCAATGGAGATGGAAAGTCAGTTCATGCTTAAAGCACAATTGAAACAGCCTTCTTGAGTGATGGTGCACTGGACTCCTTGTGTACCATCATGACCAACCTCCTTACCAAGAGTACACTTTTCATCATTTAACCCATTTTAGCTGGTGGCATGGGTCATCCATCTTCATTCTTCTTAAGGACATGTTGAGTATAGATTTAACTGAATCGAACTTGGAACAATTTGAAAATCATTTTCAGGAATAAAGTTAAAAGGAGGGAGAAATTTTCTATAGTAAAGATGAAAAGAATATATTATTATTAATTTCTCTATATTAATAACTCAAGCATCAAAAAGAAAAAAAAAGAGCAGAAAAAGAAGAAATGAACATTTATATTTTTAAGAATTAAAATATAGGAAAAAAAACCTACTTTATCATGGATTTAGTCCCTAGCTCAGTCTTAGTGGGGCTTTACTCTTAGTTCAAACACCACTTGACTTCCCAAAAATTATAAAACATTGTTTGGTTTCATTTTTCTCAGCAATTAAATGGTAATTTTGCTTATTGAAATTTGTAGCTTGGGAAAGATCCGGTAAAAGGAGAAAACAGAAAAAAAAATCCAGGAAACTAATGTTCTAAGGACCCTCATGATCCAGGAGTGGCTATTACTTTGAAGAACTTTAGAATTGTTGAACTAAAGGGGAAGAGAAAAATCCACAATGCAAGACCCATAGTGGGGCAATTTTTCGTCAATATAGAAAAATGACACTTTTTATTTAAAATCCAAACTTATACAATCCCTTTTGTTTAATAGAGAATTATATTTTCACTTAGGAAAACACTAACTGTACAATAGAATTCTCACTGAAGAAAGTACCTAGCTATTCAGCAGCACAATATAGAAATTCTCTATATTATGGTAATAGTGTAACAAAGATACTACATGGGTCTACATGTTTCTAGAAGAATGTTGAGATTTGGGGGTAAAGAGAATAGAGTCCTCAAGCTTGACATCAGAAAAGGAAAGACTAGAGTTCTAGCCTCATAGGAACAAGTGTAAAACCCAAAAGATGAGGAAGGGAGAATTTTTAATTAGTGCCTTATAGATGTACATGATAGTGAGAGTCACTGTGGTAATATTTATGTAGTAATCTCTAGAAATTAGGGAAATGCAAATTAAAACTACATTCTTATCTCATCTCTCTCCAGTCAGAATAGCACTTATCAAGAATAAAAGTAACAAGAGATGCTGGTGAAGATTTGGGGAAAAGAGGTACCCTTATACATTATTGGTGGGACTTCAAATAAGAACAACCATTCTGAAAAGCATATGAAGATTCCTGCAAAAACTAGAAATTGGACCACCACATGAACCAGGTACCCCACTCCTTGGTATATATGCAAAACGTTTAAAACCAGCATACTATAATGACGCAACCATGTCAACGTTTATAGCAGCACAATTTACAATAGCCAAACTATGAAGCCAATCTAGGTGTCCTTCAACAGATGAATAAAGAAAAATATATACAGAAAAAAATATGTCAAGGACAATATGACATAACCCAAGATCAAGGTGGGCTTTGCAAGATATTTAATTAACATGGGAATCCTGTTAACTACAACACCTAACTTCAGAACAATGTTGATAAAAATATTTTTATACAAGCAGATGAGAAGAATGGGTTTGGGCATTCATTCCAGCACTTATTAACTCTGTGATCTCTAGTAATTTATATAAGCCTTTTGTGCCACATTTTCCTCCTCTTCCAGACCCCACACCGCAAGTTATGAAGATGAAAGGAGACCATTCACAAAGTACTGAGCACACTGTCAGCTATGAAGGTGTTCAACAGTGTTCTGCATGATCAAAATAAGCTTATTGCTGAGAATGATGTGGAGTAATATAACAAAGCTCTTGGTAAACCATAAAGAAATATATG
Organism: Callospermophilus lateralis; assembly: GCF_048772815.1. Classification (NCBI taxonomy): domain Eukaryota; kingdom Metazoa; phylum Chordata; class Mammalia; order Rodentia; family Sciuridae; genus Callospermophilus; species Callospermophilus lateralis. The sequence continues at coordinate 53,334,096 of NC_135319.1, read as the reverse complement.
TGCACTATTGTTAGTATGAAATGAAAATTGAAAATTGAAAAAAAAAATAGAAGCTCCATGTGGTTTCTGGGATTTAGAATGAATATGATCACTGACTAATAATCATAGTAATTAATATTATTTATGTTGCCTACTAGACAAATCTCTATACACTTTTTCCACCTCTTTAATATATATTAATGATTGTCTATATTTATTCTGTATTTTAGTATAAGTAGAGTCCATTAGTCTATGCAAAGTTAATCTCATGATATAGATAAATAGTGGTCAATGAAAAGACCTGTTTGTAATGTTGCACATTGATTTAAATGAATACTACTTAGTTATAAGTCATGGTGCTTGGAAGAAAGTGTTTTCCTCTGTTGCAATTCAATTATTCTACAAATTTTATCAAAAGAGATCCTGATTAGCTCCTATAGATGATGGGGACAATGACTGGTAACATAAAGAAGAGCATTCCTAGGAGTGAACACTGCCAACAGCACAACTATTGTTGTCTCTAAGCAGTAGCCCTGCCACTGTGTGTCTTGGGTGGGGAATCATCTACCAGACTGAGATTTTTTTCATCCACCTCAAACTCTATTTTTTGACAAAATTTGTGGGTATCCACATTCCAATTCATGTTTCAAATACACCATTAAGCCCCTATATCCAGAGTGGCTTTTAAAATTTAATTTGATTTGGAAAAAGGTAGTTTCGATATAGTATCTCTAAGTTTGATTTGTTAGTGATCTTTATGGTCTCTTCCACAAAAGTTCACAATGTGATCAAGTACATGAAGGCAGGAGAATGGATGGAAATTTTACAGTAACACACATATGCATGCACACACAAACCCACAAAATAACAAATACTTTCAGAACATATACCAGATAATGCAAATAAATCTGTAGAAGTGTTTCTTAAAACCCTAGAAAAACAAAAGATCTTTGCCCTCAAGATTACAATGCTATGGTTGAAAGTTCTCACAAGGAAGCAAGGGTAACACCATAAGGCAATGTACTGAGACTTATAAAAGGGGTATGAATAATATGCTTGGTGTTTTTATTAATCTCTGAAAATAACAGAGCAAAATCCTCCAGGGTTTCAAATCCAGGAGCCTGCACTATGCCTTTAGTATTATGAGCTCAGGTCTTAGTGACTGATGTCCGCTGATAAATTTCTTGAGTCTTTGCACAGCTGAAAATGTCTTTCTCTTGCTATTGCACTTAAGGACAACATGTCAAGACGTAAAATTTGGTTCACATTTGATTTTTCTAACAGTTTTATGCATGTTTACATATATTGTTGCTTTCTGGTTTTGAGTATTTCAGAAGAAAAATTTAAATCTACCCTGAAAGTTCTCTTCTTTTAGAGGAAACAATTTTTGTACTTGTAGCATTAAACTCCTTAGTTTTACCTTGAGGTTTAAACCCTCATCAGGGAAAGGCTCCATGTTAATTTCTAGCAAGGAATTTTTCCTGACTAAGGTAAGCCTTCTTTCTCTAAAGATCTTGGGAGTTCTTCAGTTATGATTATCTGGTGATTCTAACTCATTCATCTTTGCCTGGATCAGTTTTTGCCATACAGAAGCTCTTCAACTTATATTCAGCTCACATTCCATTAGGACAACCATAAATTGAATGTATCATAAATCAAAAATACATTTAATTCATCTACTCTACTGAATATCATAGCCTAACCATATAGAACATACTGGAGTATAGATTATTTAACACATGACAGTGTCACCCTGAACTGAGGCTCATTGCCTCCACTTGGCATCTCCAGAGTATCATACTGCATATCACTAGCTCGGGAAAGATCAAAGTTCAAAATTCAAAGCTCAAAGCATGTTTTCCACTAAATGTGTATTGTGATTGTAACACCGTAACATTAAAAAAAAAAATCACAAGTTGAACTACTGTCAGGATCATTCATATTTCCTTGAGTTTTTTTGTCATTCATGCTTCTGGTACTTTCTCTTCCGACTGGTCACTTCTACATACTGGGTATGTTTTTAAAATTTATGTTTTGTTTCACTGATTTGATTTTGATTTTTGCTCGGTCTTCATACATGATGAAGATCTTATTTTTACCTTATACGTATTTTTATACAATTACATCTATTTGGTTGAAGCACTACCACTAACTTTCCATCTTGTAGAATTAAAAAAAAATGCAAGAGTTTATTTTATTTCCTGTAAAAATTTTATTTCAAAATATGTGTTGTTTCCTTACTCAAGCCTCTTTGTTATTTAATTTGTTCTTTAAATTTGCTTTAAGAAACAAAGCAAACAAAAAAAAACTCTCACTCATCTTTAAATTTGAGTTGTTAATTTTCAGTAGTTTGGCCAAAGATTTAGATGCCTTGATTCTAAAAGGCTGGTGAAGGGCCAGAAATATCAGTATCATTTGGGAGCTTATGAAAACTGGTGACTCAGATTCCCCTGCTCAGACCTGATGATTCAGAATCTGCATTTCAGTAAGACCCCCAGATAATGCATATATAAGTTAACATTTGAAAAAGCCTGGTCTACAGGAGCTGTGTAATTGTTGGTGGGGGCATCTCAGTCAGCTAGGGCAGGGCAGATAAAGATAGAAGTAATGATGTCTCTTCATCTTTCTAAGGTGTGGGTGGGGAAATCTTGCTTCTCAAGCTCTTCTGTGGCCAAAGACTGTAGAATTCAGTCTACAAAGTGTTCTAAATGTGTATTTAATAAATCGTCATGGTTTTCTAGCTAAAGTAAGGATGAAGTCAGACAAAAGCAATCTAACTGAGAATTTCAAAGCCAGTCCAGTGGAAGACGACAGAGGAGGGCAACCCTTGGCAGGAGAGGCAGGGATGAAAGAGCTTGGTTCTGTTTTAGTCGTCTTTTTCATTGCTATGACTAGTAGCACAACAAGAACAATGTAGCAGAAAAAAAACTTATTTTAGCTCATGGCTTCAGGGGTCTCAGTCCATAGATGGTCAACTTACCAACTCTATAGTTCAGGGCATGAGGTGGGGCAGAACATCATTGAAGAAGGGTGTGGAAGAGGAAGGCAGTTCAAGACATGACAATCAGGAAGCAGAGAAAACTCCCCTGACTAGGAACAAAATATAAAACCCAGAGGCAAGCTCCCAGTGACCTACTTCCTGCAGCCACATCTTACCAGCTTATAGTGACTGCTCAGTTAATCCATCAATGGATAATCCACTGATTAGGTCACAGCTCTCATAATCTGATCATCTTACCTATGAACTTTATTCCACTGTCTCATATACAAGCTTTGTGGGAACAACTCATAACTGAGTCATAATATCATCTATGAAAGAACTCATGTCTGTATCATATGAATATCATAAAATAATAAGATTATATATGTTCAATGATTAATGTCAGGGAGATCACTAAAAATCAAGTAATCTGTAATGACAAAGTAGAAAGTCAACTTGTTTAATGATTTTAAATAAACTGGACGTTTATTTTCCTGAAAAGCTATTAAAACAAACTTTAATTTATCATTGTGTTATTCAGGTGTAAATGTGTGATACTCAATGTAAAAGAAAATGAATGTTGTAAGTTAGAAATCACTCAAATGAAAAAGGATTTCTAAGACATTCACAATATCTGCCTGAATGCTGTGCTTTTTAAAAAGAGCTACATATGCATAAAATAACCATGCTCCAGGGGCCTATATGAACAAATTACTTAAAATACATGAAAATGAAATAGCAATATGTGCAGAATCTATGAATCAACCATAAATATTCCTTCCTCACAACAAAACAGGGTAACACCAGATATACATGCCATCTTATGATAAAAGGAGTCTATTTGCTGGAGAAAATTGTTACAGATGTTGGCAAATGAAGAGGAGAAAGAAACTGAGAGGAGACTAAGTGAAAAAGTTTAAAGCATTTGAGAAGCAGTCTTATTCGACCCTGACTGTGTTTTGTGAGAAAATAAGAAACAAACATTTTAAATATGCCACATGACTATCTTTGCTGTCAGCTAAGGGGGAAGAAAAAACAGGTTATAGCAAAGGAAAAAATACCTTTGAAAGTGTGTTGTACAAATCAATATTTCTTAGTCTTTAATGTGCATAGGATTTATCAGGGGATCTTATTAAAATAAAGATTATGATTCAGCTTGGTCTGGGGTGACACTCCAATTTCTGCATCTCTAACAAGCAAGCTCCCAGGTGATGCTGATGTTGCTAGTCTTGGATGACACGATAAGTTCCAAGGATACAGAAAATCCTACAGATTTGTGCTCAAATCTTGGATCTAACATCTCATCTATATCTACAAATCCATATCTATAATTGTGTAACTTAGACTCCTGGAGGTCTCTGAGCCTTAATTAGGTGGATATGGATAATACTTTGCTGATCCTGTTGATACAAGGTAATAAGATAAATGTTAGTCAATCTCCAGGCACATAGTAGATATTCAGTGACCGTCACTTCCTTTTACTGAGTGCTTGAAACTTTGTATGTTCAAACAGATGTTATCAAAGACATCATTATTACATTTTAAATATAATGAAAATAAATAGGTCATGATACCACCTAAATGAGTCAAAATATGTCATTTCATTTTTATGGCACTTCTCTTTTCATGTAGTTTGGCAGACATCTCATTTATAAGCAGAACATGATTAGAGGGAAAGAAATTGTTGGAAAGATGTTGCAAACATTTGGAAAAGCAAGAGGCTGAAATTCAGATTGTGATGATGACTTCCTCCCCATGACACTTTTGTCCAACAACCAATTAGGGCCTTGGCAGCAGACAATGTTGTAGTGAACCATAATTTCATCAATTTAAAGCTGAAAGGAGTTTAAATCAAATGAAAGTAGGAGTCTTCCAAGTACATGTAGAAAATGAATAGACATGTTGTAAAAATAAAATGATCACCCCACTTGTCAAATAGAAACAGAATATGAGGAAATAAGATCTTAGAGTGTGTCTACCTGATGTGTTAAACCTTCTTACAACAGCCTAAAACAAACACCAAAAAGACTAAAGAGGAAGCTGGGTTTTCCTGAATTTTGTGTCCCAATTTCAGAACCCCAGTAGACTGACATTTATGTCATTCATCTCTAGATGTCCACTTGCTATTTCTCAATTATCCAATTGTCTCTCATTTAGTTACTATGGGTTTATGTATTAGTGATACATGGCAACTCTCAAACACATCTCAGAAGTGTAAAGCAACATCTTAAATAAGTAATGCTTTTTCTAGCAAAAACTTTGAAAAGACCTCAACATCTAGTTTAGACACAAGTGAGCAATCCTTTAGCTTTATTTCTTACAGCAGCTCCAGGTCCCACAGGTGAAACCTAGTTCTCTTTCCACTATCTTGAACATTCTCTACTAAAATGTGATGTGGGAATGAGGTTGGTATTTTGTCTTTAATATGAATTTAAAAAAACAGCAGAAATGTAATAAAAGTCAACCTCATAACTGGATTATAAATTCAAAAAATTAAAAATATAGTGTCCTATCTATGTATTCAGACCACTGGCATGACTTCAGGCCTCAACTGTCATCATGTAGTCAGAAATACTTATAAGCCATGTTTATAAAAAGAAGTGGCAATGAGCCCTCAGCAGAGGGCCAAACCTCATGCTGTGCTTGGAAGCCATAGGTGATGTTCTCCTGTGATGCCACTTGTCTTCTGACATGACAGGAGCTACACAGTCTCTCTGTAAAACAAGTTTTCTCTAACAATGGAATAGAATGGGGAAAATTCTATTTTCAAAGGGCTTTTAAGATACCATCAAAAAAGTTACTATTAATAATATTAAAACAAAATTCCTCTCATTTTCTGTGGATATCTCAGAATAAACTTTCAGGCAAAAAAAAAAAAAAAACCCAAAAAACTGAAAATAAAATCTCCATCATAGTAACACATAGTTTAAAAGTTTGATCTAAACTCAGAAATCCTTGGAAGAGGCCTGTACTCACTTGCATATGATCTGCTGAATTCCAACTCTTCAGACTAAAACGGAATCTAAAGATGACAGGCAGGGGCCTCTATAATTTTAAAGATCCTGAAACTCAGGTTGCTTAACTAATTTGCCAAAATCATAAGGTCATCAGAAAGATCTCCTTGGAGACAAAATGGGTTCAATACCATATCAAGTCTTTAATATACTTAAAAATCAGTCTCTTAACTAGTGTTTCTACATCCACGGCCCATACAACTCTTCATCTTACAACAAATTTCTCCTCAAGTTCTGCATTATTTATCAATGGCACATCTCTCTTTCAAACCAATTTGCTTTTCACTCATTACCGTTTACATTCATTGCCCTCCAACCCATTCCTAAGACAGACTTATATCATCTTACAATGGTGCAGGTAGACTTATTCCTTCTACTGCTCCATTTCCCCAAGTTCCTCATGTGGTTGGTCATTTTTATACTCTATTTTCAGTTTATACATATCATTGTACATTGTTATTCCTTTCTGTGGCTTATTTTGCCCATGGTACTAATGGATCTCAGTAAATATTCTATGTATAACTTATTTGTGGATCATTTCTCCATCTACACTGTAGTAATTTCATCAAGACAGGGGCCTTTGTGTTCTCCAGGGACTCACCAATCTGTGATTAAGCTAGAAAGCAACAGTGTGCACTGTGTCTTCACAAAGCCTATGGGTAGGTACTTAGTCATCTAGACTTGGTTGAGTAATATTATATCATCACTATCCTTGCTATCATCTTTGTTGTTTATGGAAGAAGGAACAATGCTTGAAAAGATGCTGCTGATAACTCCAGAATTGAACAGTGGACCATTAGGGGTTGAAGCTCTGACCTTCCTCAGAAATTCCAACCTCATCAATAAAGACCCTTGATAAGCCATCTATTGATTGATGCAGATTATCACATAGACTTTGAAAATTGTCATTATCCTCATGTTAGACACAAAATGGGAGGAAGCCTCAGCCTCCTCCCATAGGAAGAAGTTTAAATAGGAAACTCTTAACACTTGCATTTACAAGTTCATCTGCTTCACAATAGTAAGCTGATTTAAACAGAAGTTGAATTTTCATGTAACTCAGGAGTGATTTTCCAAAAATCACTAATTATCCATTTATAAAGAAACCTAGTTGCAAACTAAGAAAAGCATCCTGAAAAAGATAGTTTCAAAGGATAATTTTGATAAAATCATCAGTACCAGTTTTTTTCCCAATCATTAAAATGACTTTTTTGTTGAAAAGATTTGTCAATTAAAAATAACTTTCTTGTCAAAAATATAAAGGCAGGGACTGGGGATGTGGTTCAGCAGTAGAGCACTCGTCTAGCACGTGTGAAGCACTGGGTTTCGATCCTCAGCACTATGTTAAAATAAATAAGTAAAATAAAGATATTAAAAAAGTATATATATATATATATATATATATATATATATATATATATGTATGTATAGGTCCTAAAGAAGAAACCATATTAAATGAAAATATTGTAAGCTTTTCAACTTGGACCAACAATGTCATTAAAAATATTAGAAAAAGATATTAATACCAAATTAAAATAAATGCATTTAACAAATCTTCTTAGAAGTACTAAAGTGCATAAATGGTAGCAGGATTTACCAGGCCAATATTAGGTTAACAAGATTACATTAATGGTAAAAAGAACAGTGAAGTCACTTCTGCCCTTTTTCACCAATCAATGCAAAACCAAACTTTATCTTGAATGACCAAGCTGAAGACCCTTAAGTGCAGTGTTTCCATCTATATTTTAGACTTGAAAAGAACTACAAATCTGTAGGTTAATCCAAAAAACAAAACAAAAACTATCATTCCCCACCCTCAGAAAATAGCGAGAAAAATTACAATGGTATTGATTAATAAAAGAGGAAATAGAAACCCTTAAATAGTCATAATGTATAATCCTTTTCTTGCATGTACACGGTTCAAGAGTCCAGGGAATCTCAAGACACAAATTTATGAACTTCAAAGCATTAGGACTTCCATGTACTAAGAGAGGAAAATGCAAATGATTGAAGAAGAAAATAATTTTCTTTCAAGAACTCAAAAAGGTTCACACAAATAATTTTTAAAGAATATTAGCAGCAAAAAAATTAAACAATCAAGTACATGAGAAAACAAGTTTCTACGAACATGAACCAATACCAAAAACTAAAACAAAACAAGAAAATAACCATCCAACCAACAGAAAAAACCCTTCCTCCATTAGACATGGTTCTAATGCAGATTACTTTTTTTTTTTTAAAGTCAATTTAGAATATATCTGTGTTTAAAATGGGATAATAAAATATGACATAGCCAATTTAGAAAAAGGATAATTTCTTGAGTGAATAGCTACCAAGATGCATCGTAAACTAGAAAAAAATAGAATTCAGCAGAGACAAAGTAATGTGTGTGGGGGGGAGATAAAAACATACCAAAGAGACATGGAAGATTAAAAAAAACTCAATATTTATTCAAAGACTCGAAAAGAAGGGAATAAAATAAAGATAATATTTAGAGACAAAATGTATTAGAAATTCTACAAAGGATAAAATGATTACAGATTCAGAAAGACCAAGAATTCGAAGTAGGAAATAAATGAATTCAGAATTTATTGTTGTATAAACTCCAGATACAATATATTTAAATCAGTTAAAAAGGATGGTTACCTACTGCCTAGCAAAATTAGTAGCAGTAGTGGAAGTCAGAAGAAAAAAGTACAGTATCTTCACGATGCTGAAGAAAAAGTAAATAAATAAATAAATAAAAGTCCCTAACATTGTTTTACTCTCTGGAATTCAATATCCAGAGAAACTCTTAAAAGCCAGACAAATATAAAGACATATCTGAATCTCAATTAAGCACACTGTAAACATTACATTTTTTTAAAAAAAAAATTTTAGTTGTAGTTAGACACAATACCTTTTTCTTTATTTGCTTTTATTTTTATGTGGTGCTGAGGATTGAACCCAGCACCTAGCACTTGCTAGGCGAGCATTCGACCGCTGAACCACAACCTCAGCCTCAATATTACACTTTGAATAAAAATAAAAATGTCATAAAATATAAGCCAAGAAATTGTCACCCAAAGAAGAATACTGCAATTTAATTATTAGAAGAACAAACATTGACAAAAAACAGACAATCATTTAACATTTTCTCTTTTTTCTCTTAGCTATGTTAGATTCCCTGGAAACTGAACCCCTTCCCACCTGTATACAACTGTAAAACAACAAGACCCCAGGCTTTGCAAGGTGCTCTAGTTAAACAGGGGAAATGGAGATGGAAGTTTGAGAGACTGAAGCAACTCCAGTGACAGCTTCCTGTTGGAATCCAGTCTGCTTGCTTTCTGTTCCTGTGAGCATCACTGTGGCTGAGGCAGCACTGCCCAGTGGCCAGCAGTGATATCCAGTTTGTAGTTTTCCTAGCACCTGCAGAGCCTCACCACACCCCATTCTGAGGCACAGATCCAAACTGGCCAGGGCTCTCCTTTTAGCTCAGGAACACCAGAACCATCTGAGCAGCCAGTGTCTCCTTCTCAGATGCCTGAGGTTTCAAAATGTAGGTTCTTTCCACTAAACTAACCTATATTCTTAATACCAAACTTTACCTTCACTTCCCCCATCATTCCATGATATACAAGTGATGCTAACTGTATAACAATTCATGGTTCTTTGTTTGTTTTGCCTTTCTGCTTACCTTGTTATTATTATATACATTTGACAATTTTTGTATTAAATTATTTCACAAACACTGCTGAGATTCCTGTCCCTTATTGGACTAGACTGATACAACTGGTTCCAAAAGAAAATTCAATTCAAGGTATATGAAAGACATAATGGGAAAGGCAAAGCTATAAAACTGTTTGAAGGTAATATAGAAGTATGTGTTCAGATATTTCTGGTAGGGAAGAATTTTTTATACAAGATATGAAAAGCAAAAACAATCAAGGAAGGGCAGGTAGAATTTACCTTAAAATCCAGAATTAAATTTTGTTTATCAAACAGCAGTGAAAGCAGAAACCAGTGAAAACAGAAATTGCAGACTGAGATGACATTTCCAACACACACACACACACACACACACACACACACACACACAAATATTTGAATACACAAAAGAATATTATAAGTTATTATGGTAAAGGTTGTCAAACAAAGGGAAAAATGTCAAAGGACTAGAGAAAGTACTTCAAAAAGCATGAGACTCAAATGTTCATAATACATGAGAAAATATGGTGAGAGAAAAGCAAATTTAGTCCCAAACAAGACACAACTACATGTATAGACATGTGGCAAAGGTACAAAGCCCTACATACCACCTGTGGTGAGGGATAAGCAATTAAATATCAACGGCTTGACCATGTTGTGGCATTGCCTAGAACATAAGCCTACAGAACTTTTTTCAATTTAGCCAATTCATTTTTAAGTATGCAATCTAGAGAATTCTGCATGTATGGTAAGACAAGTACATAGGATTTCTTGGAATTACAATGGAATTCTACATGGCAATGAAAATTCCAGCTATATTATCAAAACATTAATGACTCAAAATCTGATGTCCAATAAAAGAAGACAGAGTAAGATTTAATTTATATAACATTAAGGGGAAGGATGGGATGTACAGTGGTAGAGGACATGGTGAGATGAATGAGGACCTGGTGTTATCCCCAGCACCTAAAGAGAGATAGAACTGAACATTTAATGTGATTTTAAAAAGGAAATAGAGAGGAATGGCATAGTTATCAAAGCATTCAGGACAGTCATCATCTCTAGGATTAAGAAAAAGGTGCACAACAGTGGAGCATGTCTAGGTCTGGGGTTTCAGAGTCATCTTTGGTGGTTCACTCGGTGTTCTTGACATAGACACTTGATATTCATTCATTAAAAATTATGTGCATGCTTTTTAAAAGTTATCAATAGTATTTTAATTGACACATCGTAATTGAATATATTTATGGGGTATATGTGGTGTTTGATATAGTTAAATAATAATTCAGCTGAGCTAGTTAACATATCCATCACCTTACCTACATTTTTTAGGATAGGAATTTTGATGCTTATTTTTATAATAATAATGTATTATCTTGAAATATATAATACATTATTCACCTTAGTCACCCTCCTTTGCAATAGATATCAAAACCTGTGTCATGCTTGTATAATATTAAAATGGTGCCAATACCATGCTGTTTTTGTTACTATTGCTCTGTAGTATAGTTTAAGTTCTGTTATAGTGATGCCACCTGCTTCACTCTTCCTGCTAAGGATTGCTTTAGCTATTGTGGGTCTCTTATTTTTCCAGACGAATTTCATGACTGCCTTTTCTATTTTTATGAGGAATGCCATTGGGATTTTGATTGGCATTGCATTAAATCTGTATAAGTGCTTTTGGTAGTATGGTCATTTTGATAATATTAATTATATTATTATTATATATTACTTCTGCCTATCCAAGAGCAAAGGAGATCTATCCATCTTCTAAAGACTTCTTTGATATCTTTATTTAGGGTTCTGTAGTTTTAATTATAAAAATCTTTCACCTTTTTCATTAAGTTGATTCCCAAGTATTTTATTTATTTTTTATTGAGGCTATTGTAAATGGGATAGTTTTTCTTATTTCCCTTTCTATTTGTCACTGATATACAGAAACGTATTTGATTTATGGGTATTGATTTTATATCCTACTATATTGCTGAATTCATTTATTAGTTCTAGAAGTTTTCTGGTGGAACTTTTTCGGTCTTCCAGGTATAGAGTCATATCATCAGCAAATTGTGCTAATTTGAGTTCTTTTTCTATCAGTATCCTTTTAATTTCTTCCATCTGTCTAATTGCTCTGGTCAGTGTTTCAAGAACTATGTTAAATAGAAGTGGTGAAAGAGACCATCCTTGTCTTGTTCCACATTTTAGAGGAAATGCCTTCAATTTTCTCCATTTAGAATGATGCTGGTTTGGGACTTAGCATAGATAGCCTTTATGATGTTGAGATATGTACATATTATCACTAATTTTTCAAATGCTTTTTCTGCATCTATTGAGATGATCATATGATTCTTTAAGACTATTGATGTGATGAATTACATACTACAGGGACACAGCCACATCAATGTTTATAGCAGCAGAATTCACAATAGCTAAACTGTGAAACCAAACTAGATGTCCTTCAGTAGATGTATGGATAAAAAAAGTGACATATATACACAATGGAATATTGCTCAATAATAAAAGAGAATAAAATAATGGGATTTTCAAGTAAATGGACAGCATTAGAGAAGATAATGCTAAACAAATTTAGCCAATCCCCAAAAAACAAATGTGGAATATTCTCTCTGATACAAAGCAGCTGATTTATAGTAGGGTAGGGAGGGGGAACAAGGGAGAAATACACAAACTCTAGATAGGGCAGAGGGGTGGGAGGGAAAGGGAGAGGGTATGGGGTTAGAAATAATGATAGAATGTCATAGACATCATTATCCAAAGTACCGTATAAAGACAGGAATTGATATGAATATACTTTGTATACAACCAGAAATATGAACAATTGTGCTCTATATGTGTAATATGAATTGTAATACATTCTGCTGCCATATGTAAGTTAAAAAATAAAATATTGACAATAAAAATGTATTCTACTATCATGTATGACTAAAAAGAACCAATAAGATAAAAAAATTTAAAAATAAAGATTTTTTAATTATCATAAAAATCCTATGTCTTATATTTGATGTTTTGAACCTTTGATCAATAATTTCCAAATCCCTCCTTTCCCACCCTGAGTCTGATAGATATTACTCTACTTGTAAGAGTTCTACATTTTTTGATTTCACATACAAGTGATATAATTCCATACTTTTCTTTCTGTGCATGGTTTATTTCATTTAGCAAAACTTCAGGTTTTTCCATATTGTTGCAAATGACAATGTTTCCTTTTTTATGAATGAATAGTATTCTATGATATTTATATAACACATTCTCTTTATTTATTCAACCATTGACGGACACTTGAGTTGATTCCATATATTGATAATGTTGCAACAAAGCAGATAGCCCTTAGCATACTGATTTTAGTTTCTTTGGACAAATATGTAGAACTAGAATTACTGGATCAGAAGATAGCTCTACTATTAAGTTTTTTTTTTTCAGAGCCTATATACATTTTTTTTTATAATGGCTCTACCAATTTCTATTCCCACTGACAGTGTGGAAGGTTGCCCTTCTCTGAGCATTTTCACCAATACTTGCTTCCCTTTTTTTCCTCCTAACAGGTATAAAGTCATATCTCATTGTGGTCTTGATTTGCATTTCCCAAATGATTAGTGATGTGGAGAATTTTTCCATATGCCTGTATGGTTTTCTTTAGGCAGCTTTCTCTACTGTACATCTAAAAATAGGTTATCTATAGTATGTCTGAAGTACACAAAAATGTTTGTTATGATACTGACTTTGAGAGTGCCAGTGATTTGACTGGCTATCATGATACTAAGGTCCACAATGATCAAGATTTCTAGCCTGGTAAGAGGGAACTAAGGTTCAGAGGTAGGAAGCCTCAAATACATAATTGGTAATACTCACGTAGGCAAGCTTTTATCTCCAACCAAGGAACCCACTCTTGAAATTTAAGGCTCTTGAGGACAATGATAAAGTAAAGCTAAAATGAGGTCTTTTCCATCCTTTTAAGGGGACAAGGAAGAAAGTAGAGAAGGGACAGGGTGGGGGGAGATAGAGAAGAAGAGGGGTAAGAACACAGACTGGTATTTCTTTCAAGCTCTTGATTCCTGCCGGATAGCTGACATCTAACAGAAAATGTTTCTTTCTCTTTCTAGTGATTATATAGCCATCATCTCCAAACGCTGTGTAAATTGTTGAAAATAAAGCCTGAAACCTCCCTGTAAACATACAGGAAATCAATGGAAGATTCATTAAAGCACAGTATCCAAGGTAATCATAATTTATTTTCTAAAGTATTTTGAGTAAGAGGAAACTTTTCAATAATCTTTGCTGTGCTTAAGCTAATAATGCCATTAATTAGTTTCCTTGAGAGACTTCCTGGGTATTTTATAAACGATTTCTTCTTGACACTCCTGGGGAAGAAGTTGTCATGCATTCAAACTGCAATCAGTGCAGGCAACTCTATGGAACATGTCTGTCTCCTCCACTTGATGTGCTTCAATCCTTTCATGTTCTTAATCCGTTATCTCTATTGCAAGAAGGGAGACACAAGGAGGGATGGAACATCCCAGACAACTCATTGGTCAGATGTATCAGAGAGGATTTGGGCATAGTAACAGTGGTGAGAATGAACACCAGACACTGCAAAATATGCATCCCAATTTATACATTAAATACGACAGAAAACAGTGGACCTTGGGAATGCCAATTACTCTCTCATAAAGTCACTTTAATTCATGTGTGAAGTAATACTCCAAGGGTATTTTCACAAGACTTATTCAAAAACATCTCTGAAGGGTCTAATATGTGACAATCATTTGTATATCTTTTTAATTTTTGTTGTACTGGGAATCAAACTCAGGGCCATAGGCATACTAGGCAAGTGCTCTACCACAGAGCTTTTTCCCAAAATCTGTTTCTCTATTTAGATAGTTCTTCTTCTGTGAAAATTAACATTTTAACTTTTTTTTTAAAGTGTACAATATAATCCTTTAATAAAATAATTAAGTCATTGACTCAAGTGGAAAGAAAAGAAACACAACTTAATATTTATTTATGTTCATTGAGGTTGTTTTCACAACAATCCAATAATACTAGTAATAATATTAAGCCATCATACTAACATTTATTGGCTATTCCCACATGTACTAGGGCTAAATGAAACACAGATATTATTTTTTCTTAATCCTCACAGCCACCTTAGAGAGTAAAGCAAAATACTTTAATTTTTACAGAGAAGGAAATGGGGGTCAATTGAGGCTAAGCTACCAATTTAATGTGGGACTGATCATGGTGGGAGAGGTTAAGAATTCAAACCCATTCCTGTAAGTCTCCAGAAGACTCTTTTCCTATATTACCTGCAGGCTTCTAAGTGTTTTGAGCATCGAGGGTCCACAAATAGTTTTCAAATCTGGGAACAGAACCTGAATTTCTTGTATGAAGCTCATTTCATCCAAAAAACAGATTCATGAAATTAAAAAAAATAAAGAATAATTGCTGAGCTTATGTAAGTACACCAAAGAGAAGATGTATATGTCTGCCTGGAATCATCCAGGAAAATGTAACAGAGGAGGAGAGATCTGGAGGGATGAGCAGTACCTTGCAACACTGAGAATGGAGTAGGATTCTTAAAAGAAAACTCAAACCCAAATCACAGATGGATAAAAGCAGTGTATAGTCAAGACTGAAAGAACTTCCTAGAGGAGGAGCAACAAGAGTTTTTACCTAAAGAGAGAAGTTAGAGAGAGAGAGAGAGAGAGACAGAGACAGACAGACACACACACACACACACACACACACACACACACACACACACAGAGTCACTAAGTGTGGTGATGTTTACCTATTATCCCAGTAGCTTGGCAGGCTGAGGCAAGAGGATTACAAGTTCAAAGCCAGCCTTAGCAATTTAGCAAGGCCCTATCTCAAAAATTAAAAGGACTGGGGATGTGGCTCAGTGGTTAAGAGCCCCTGGGTTCAATCTCTTTCCCACAAAAAAAAGAGAGATAGAGACACAAGAGGAAAGTAGAAGACCTGACTTGAAAACAAGATATGACGAAATCTGCTGGCCAAAGCTACAGTCCACAGAAGGTGTAGGCTCATTAACTATCCAGCACAACAGGAGCCAGGACTTGAGGGTCCACAGTAGTCTCACAAAAGCATCATCACCACCCAGACCTGACACTCCTGGGGAAATTCAGAAACTGCAGCCTCTGCCCAACCCCTGAAACTGAAGTTTCATTTTTATAAGAACATCAAAGGATTTTTGTGTCCATTAGATTATGAGCAGCACTAACTAAATCAAGATAATGAGTTTCAAGAACTGATGAAAGTGATATGATTATGTTCAAAAGACTGGCAATAGTCTAATCCCAGGAATGTAGCACATTTCCTATTGTGGGAAGCTAAGGGATAGCTGATTAGATGAAGAACGGTCAAAGTTCACACATTTTGTGACTCCTCTGGTCAGGAATGTAAATTTAAGAATGTACACATTCCCAGAAGATAGAATGCAAGATGAAATGCATGGACTCTGAAAACAGCATCAGTTTTGACCGACCACTTTTCCATTATTCATTCATGTTTTTTGTTGTGGCAAAAACTTCACACACACTTTCTCACCTAAGTCTCACTTCAAAACTTTAGAATCTGGAACTGGGAGAGGAAAAAACGATTTTCCCAATAATAGTAATAATACTGGTGTTGATTTTGTAGTTAGCATTGCCTGTGCCTTCATTGTGTTCACATTACAAAGCTAAGCATTTTTGTAATTATCTTATTTTTCACAACCTTGTGAGACAGTATTATTATTGCCTCCATTTTACTGTTCAAGGAATGGAGGAGTGGATAGTTTGTACTTGCCCAGGGTCACGTAACTAAAAAGTATTTTTGCTCAAATATAGGTACATCTGACTGGAACCAATCACCACTCTTTTCTTTATCCACAGTCTTCTTCCAAAAGTGCCCCAAAGATTATGATTCTCTCGTAGACATTAAGAAAAGAAAATCTTTAAGGTTAATAATTATATACTACAAGATTTCTAAGATTTATAAATGAGATTACCGAACATCTAGTTTTAAAGATGTGCCCTTTAGCAAAGATAAAAGAAGCATACTTTAGTTGATACAGTTGTTTTCATTGATTTATCAGGAGATGGATGGGTAATTAGATTTCCTTTACTGTGGTGCTGTTTAGAGTTCCACACAACTAATGGCAAAAATATTTGTATGTGATTTATGAGGACATTGACTATACATTTCCAAAATAAACTTCTAAACCAACCTGCACAACCAGATATCTAGTCTTTCCCTTCCCCCATCACACTGCAACAAAATAAAAGGATTGTTTTACATTCACTCAACACAGATACCTTTATAGGAAGTTAGAAAGATTTAAAGGAAGTGTACGGGTTTGGGTCTTTATAGAGCTGTGTTTGAATCCCAAATCTCCACATAGGTCACACAGCCCCAGACATGATCTTTCATACTCTTTCAACCATAGCTTTCTTCACCTCAAAAGTTTGTGTTAGCTCAAAGTATTGGTGTAAGGATTCAGAAAAATCACAGATAAGAAGCCTAGTGGACTGAACTGCTCTCTAGCTGGACCTTCTCTCTCACATTAACCCAGGTGCTTCATGGATTCAGGAACTAAAGGTTCTGTGTTTCTGCTTTGAGATCAATATAGGCAAGTAAATCAGCAGGGTTATGCAAGACTCAAGGCAATTGTTGTAATCTCTATTTTTTTTTCTTTTTTTAATGTTTTAGTCCATTAAATGTGGGTTTACTAATTTAATCACCTTGAAAAGCATATTTGTTTTTATAGCAAATAGATCATGCAGAATAGCTGCAAGCTGATTTATAAAGTATGAAATAGTTTCAAATCCTTTTGCATAACCACTTTGTTTTACTACACACCTCTCCTGAATTTTTATATTCTGCCTCATTTTCCTAAGACCTAAATATTCTTTAAATGCATATGATCTCAGTAAGGTATAAAAGGGATTTGCTTTAAGGAAAATAAATAAAGAAAAATTCCTTAGCAACTCATGAAGCTGAGGAAGGAGGATCACAAGTACAAAGCCAACCTCAGCAACTTAGTGAGGCCCTTTCTCAAAAAAATAAAAATGGCTTGGGATGTGGTATTCAGTAGTTGAGCACCCCTGGGTACCAAAACAAACCAAAATCCAAACAAAAAACAATAAAATTCTCTATTGGGTTTAACCATTTTTTTAAACCCATACCATTGTTCCTTTTCATATGTTATTCAAAGCATAACAAATTTATGTCTATTAGTGGAATTTCCTAGCTTTTTTGAATGGTGGAAATTTCCTAGCCTTTTGGTAACAGATACTTTCTTCATATTCCTAATAAAGGTTGTTCAACACAGCCTACAACTAAGAGTCTTCGGTAATTTGAAGGAACAGAAGAAAGCAAAGCATGGACTCATAATGAATCATGTTGAGTGTTAGATTGCACATGTCTATTGCAACAGATAATGTGCATTCACCATCACATCATACAGACTTGACGTGGAGAAAACAGATGCTACAAAGGCATGTGATCATATCCATCCTCCAGAATATCCCTCTCCCAAGAAATTCTATATACTCATCAAGCAATATTCAATAAGATAAGGCCTGTTTGCTCCAGATAAACAGGCTTTTCCAAAGTAATATATCTGTCATGTTTAAATCTGTGCTGCCACTCAGTAGCCTGGCAAAAGGCAGCTGAAGATTACAATTTTCCATTTGTACAAAGCCTAAAATTATGAACCCTGTGGACACCAGTGACATAATGATTAACCCCCTCTTCCATAATGTCTAGCTTGACACTTGTAATTCATCATCAGAAAGCTTGGCAATTTACTAATGGCTTTCTTCCATCTGAAATGTGTCAGGTAATTTTTTTGAAGATACAAAGAAAAAGTTTTCTAGCATCGTCTTCTCAATGAGTAAAGCTGATGGAATCACCTCTTCAACTACAAATTTTTATATCCATTTGAGTCCTATGTTCTAATTGCTGATATATGTTGATCCCAAAATCATGGATAATTTTGTACAGATTCCTGAGATTAAGCACAGTGGCTAGATTGACACATTTTAGTGTTTTAAAATCCATTCATCCACCCAGTTGTCACATCTTTGGAAAGCAACTTTTCTATAGCAGAGCACACTGATTTCTGTGTAATAGGCAGGTTCTAGCACATTCTTCATATTTCAGGACTTTGGCTATTCAAATACCTTCATTGTGCTTATTTACATTTATATCTTTGTTTTTACTCTTTTGCAAAGATAATTCAAGTCTTTCCCCCTTCTCAGCTTCCCCAAATTTCTTCCTTTATGCTATGTCCTCTAAGGATCTCTCAATGACAGCCTTACTCTACCCAGTTTCCCTATATACCAGCTTCCAATCCACCCCACCCACCCCCCTGAAGTCCAACGATTTGTATTCTGTACTTCAGGTTACTCTTAAGCAGAATAAAAATTTAAAAAGGTTAACTCCTAGTCATATTTAAAAACCTCTGCTTCACTGATATTTGGGATTATTTGAAATCTCCCTTTTGATATATCTTGTCTGGTACTGTTAGTCTCGATGCTAATCTCCTATAACTTGAAAATGTTAAGATACAAAAGAGAAATTATCAGTGGTTTGTATGCTGCTTACATAATTTCTGTCAACAAGAATACTAACATTAATTGAACATTTGTTAAATTTCAGGCAATGACCTCAACATGCAATATGCACTCCCTCATTTCCCATAAAACCCAGCACAGTGACTTACCATAAAACAGAGTTCAATATTTGTTAAGGGAATTAATGGTGCTAGTTATTGGAATGCATCAAAATCAAGCCAACTCCATGTTAGTGGTCAAGTATATTTTCCTCTCCTGCTCAAATATAAAGTTTATTAAGTTGTAATAATTAACCTGAGGCTTGTTTATTCATCAAAACCAAAATCACATGGGAAACAGAAAAAAAAATCCTAGCCAAATGCAAGATATACCCCCATATCCTTAGGAAAGTAAAACCATGACAATTAGAGTATTAGTAAAAGATTTATAGTAGGGTTATGTTAACTTGATTTTTTAATAAATGGTGAATGCAGCATTTTAGTTGTTACGAATTGGCAGGGAGACACAGCTGTGCAGAAGAGGGGCTGATATGAACAGGAGATGAAAATAAGATCCAAGCTCAAGAAAACAGCTGGAATAACAAAGGAGAAGCAAAGAATACTAAAGGCAGAAACCTCAAGGAAGGCATGGAAATGAGGATCCAATGCAGACATGGCCAAGAAGTCCAGTGTGTATAATGGAGGGCCCAGCACCTCTATCCTTGGGTATCAGCCTCTACCTGGAGCCAGGACCATATGGAAAGATGGAAAGTTAAAACACTTGCCTAGCTGCACTGTTGCTAAAGAATGACACTTGCACTATAGGGTATGAGACTTCAAGTAGTCCACAGAAATACCCAGGTTTCACTGCCTCTTTCTCTGTTCCTTTAAACCAGTTATCTGCATGGAGACACTGCTAAGCTATCTCACTTGGCTTCTTGGACTAGATATACCCTAGGGAACTCTGTTCAGCCTGGTACATGAATTCCCCATCAGCACTGCCCATACATTCTCCCAGTCATCTTCTTGAACTTCTGAAAAGACTATCTCCCATAGAGTACTCCAGTCTTTAGAAATGTTTCCTTTGGTAAAAATCTTTCCACCTTCCTTACTTTCTGAACACTGGAGCGCTTCACAAGAAATGCCAGCTACCAATGAAGTCTCAGCATCTTTTGCTAGAACTCTCTGATACTGATGAAGTCTGTCCTTGGCACTTACCTACTCCCTGAAATAGAGTAAGCACTCAATAAATGATTGGCGAACTTGTCTGCTACACTGACTGCTTGATCCACTTCTGTACCATTTAATTCCACTAAAAGAATGATGGCCAACATGGAGCTGTCCTATGAATCTTGGGTATCTCCCAGTCACCGGCACAGCCTCTGTGTGACCCACCATTTCCTGAATTCTAGAGGAAATCATGGAAGTTAGCACTTTTCTGTGTCATGAGGGGAAATGGCTAAGGATGCAGGAATGAAAAAGGATTAAAATTAAACTTGGTGCTAGATTATAAAACATCTTGAATTCCACAATTTAAAGTTTGACTATATCCCTGTAGGCCAGTGATTCTTGTTGATATGTGGTTGCCTGTAGAGGTTTTGAGAAACTATACATCTACTTTCAGTTTCTGATAAATATGGGGTTTTGTTGTTGTTATGAGTGATTCCTCTTAAAAATACATGAGATGTTCCTTGAGGAGAGGAGTGGTTTCTTACCCTTCCCTCTTGTAAGGTGTTTCCTTGAAAACATGGTAGGTAGGAACAAAAGGAAGATGGACCTTAACACACATGTTGTTTGGCCTTCCGACCCATGGAACTGTAAACCTACAAATTAGCCCACGGGTATCTCTAAAGTATATAGCAACAATGTAACAAGGTGCATCCATTTCTCTTTCAAGAAGATGTTTTTGTTGTTCCTTTTTTGATGATAAACAGGAATCTCCCTTTATCCACAGGGGATATATCCCAAGATCCTCAGTGGACATTTAAAACCCAAGATAGTACAGAATCTTATAATACTATGTTTTTGTCATCTATATGTATTTAACATACATACAATTTTAATTTATAAAGTACACACAGTATGATATTAATAAAAATAAAA
Organism: Callospermophilus lateralis; assembly: GCF_048772815.1. Lineage (NCBI taxonomy): Eukaryota > Metazoa > Chordata > Mammalia > Rodentia > Sciuridae > Callospermophilus > Callospermophilus lateralis. The sequence continues at coordinate 53,312,762 of NC_135319.1, read as the reverse complement.
CAATTACAGCAGTACACTTTAATATACATTACACGAATGTAGTCTCCCTCTCTCTGCTTTATGATGAACATTTATTCATTTCTCCACATCTGTATGTTTTACATCTATAAACAATGGCATATGGAAAATATTCAGTTTTTTATCACATCTGTACTAAATATGTACATATTTTTCTCTTGCCATTATTCCCTGAATAATATGGTATTTAATAACTATTCACATAGCTTTTACATTGTATTAGGTATTATAAACAATCTACAAATGATTTAAAGTTCATAAGAGGATGTGCCCAGGTTATAAGCAAATATTGCAACATTTTATATAATAGACTTGAGCATTCTAAGATTTTGGTATCTGCAGGATGTCCTAGAACTAATTCCCCACAGAAATGGAGGAATAAATCTACAGAGTGGAAGTGGTAGATAAAGGGTTGATTCTCATCCTGGGTGGGCTGCACTAGTACAGCATGAGTTTGTATTACACTACTTGAGCATGGCATGCACAATTTAAAATGTGGTGTGAATTGTTCTATAATTTTCCATTTAATGCTTTCAAATTAGGCTATAGAAAGGAATCTGCAGACCATGAGAGACTGCCGCATATACTACGCACATTATATAGTCTCTTGTGTGCTACCTCATACACACATCAATTTGGTAATTTTTCCTCATACCTGTGTTCTCCCTCAAACCCCACACCTCTCTTTGCCTTCTTTTTGTCTTTATCTTCCTGCCTATTGATATGGAGGTATTGTTGCTGCAGGATTGTTTCATTTACCCAAGATTGCATTTACTAGGTATGCTTTTCAGTACAGAGCCAGGTGGGTTTTGTGATATTCCAAATGTCAGGCTGAAATGGTATTACACATTTTCTTCCAAGCAGGTTGTCAAAGATATTGCTTTATAAATATAAGAGAATTAAAGGGTCAGTAAACAGCAATCTAATTCTAAAGGAGTGACACTTTGAGCAATTTTGAGATATTTTAATGTAGTCATAATTATTTCACTAGTTATGGCTTTGTAATTTCTGCCAGATCTTGCCGTTTCAAATGTTTAACTCTTTCAGCTATGCTAAGAACCAAACCAAGTAAAGAATCCCCTGCCCTCAAAGAAGGCAGATCCAGGACAGAAGTAACATTTCAGGGGGCAATCTTTTAGTGACTGTATGTATGAATTTCCCAAGAGCCAGTCATCACTTGTAGGTGAGACAGAATGAAGTCAACGGCAGCAGACAAGTTACAGCTAGAGCTGAGGATGGTGTTCAAACAGTGGTCCTGGTGAGCTAAAGGAGAGAGTAAATTTGAACAATACTTTGAAGACAATGGTGAATATTCAGTGTGGAGATTAAGCAGCATGAGGATGAAAAACTGCTTTTGGAGTTTTGAAACTGAGTGAGAAAAAGAAAGAACAGAACATATTCCAAGCTATGGAATTTTAAATGAGGGTTAGATTTAAGTACCACGTAGGGTGACTTTGGATACAATCCACTGGAGATGGTCATAAGATATTCCAAAGGCAGTTAAATAGTCATATATGGAACAGGTTAAGAATAGAGTTGAATATTTGCAATGCAGTCACATTTAAGTTTTTTTTTTTTTTTTTTTTTTTTGAATTTGCAACTTGCTGTATCCACTGGGTAAAGTAAACTGAAAGAAGCTGCCAAGAGAGCGGGCAATAGGAAATGTTCCCAATCTGGCAGCAATGAAGAGAAGCCCATGAATAAGAACAGGAAGCAGCAGCTGGAAGAGAATTAGGACTCTCACCTCCTGGAGTCCACAGAAGGAGGGAGTCCCAGAAGATCAACAGTATCAAATGCAATGGAATAAAAATGAAAACTGATTTTTTAAAAGTTCATTTTCTTTTCTAATTTTAGCCTATTATTTTTCTTTTTAGATCTAAATGTTTCTTACTGCCTCTTTCCAGTTTCCCTAATTTTGGTACAGATTTTTTTATAGCTTAATTTTAGCTATTTGAAAAAAATTAGGTTATAGTTTTCATTGGGAGGGTATCAGCTTTACTGTATAATTTCATTGTCAGAATCGTTCTGCTTTGTTTTCTTGTCTCTTCATAATTAAAAAATTTTTACATGGCAATTCACCAAGATCTGTTTTTCTTCTTGTCACTCTTTCTCCTCATTCTCTATCCTTCTTTCTTTGTACTTCTGTGCCTCTAGGGAGGAAGGGGCGGACATTTTTTTCTAGTGTTACAGTTCTAGAGCTCCCTCTTCTGTCATTTTTGTAAAATAATCAATGAGAAAATAATCTTTTGAAATGACATTGTGGTAATGCTGCTTCTTAAATTCCCTTCCTACATGTTTACACAGGAGTTCTACTCCCCCTTTCTCAGTGCCAACTGTAGAGGGAAAATTAATTTGAACTGACATAATGGTGTGCCTAGTGAGATGTGAACTTTTGATGGGGAGAGAAGTTAGAGGTTGGGTCCCTTTTGCCTAGAACCAATGATACCTTTGGCTCACATCTCTGCATCTGGATCATATGCCTAGAGGGAGAGAATATACCAGATGTAAAGGTTGATGGGAGAGAAGTGGACCATTAAGTCCCACTGACCCAGTCAGGTAAAACAGGATATTACTCTGCATTGTGTTTGTCTGAACTCAGGGTTATATTATGACAGCGTGAAGCCTAAGTTCAAGGGCAATTTGATTGGTTCTACCTAAAAACCATTCACTCTGCTGCAGCCAAGTCCACCTGTAGGAAGACAGCAGTGAGGTGGTGCTTACAGTTAATTTCCTTTCTTCTGTTTATTAAGCATTGTATTCAGTCACAAAAGCTTGAGCCTTTAGGGAGTAAACAGAGTAAACAAATGAACAGATTGGGCTTTTATTAAACCCAAAATTGCCAGGCTCAGCTGAATAAACACCAGTTTATACTTACTAATGAGAAAATGTTTCAGGCCAAGGAATGCATTTTCATTACAAAGAAATTCTACCTGATCAATTAACATTAATGCCTTGGAAAATATAAAGAAATATAAAGATTCCATGTCATTCCAGACTCTAGAGATGTTAATTCTGTATTCTGAAACTAACACTGATCCTAAAGAGTAATTTGCTAGAGAAGGGGAGGGGGTTGGGGTCATAGAGTTTAATTTTTTTTTCTAGAAGCCCCTGAATTTCTTCAAGAATGTCATTCTGCATAAGGTGTCATACTGAATTTATTATTTGAGGCACTCTGCTTTAGACTCCAACCACACAATGAGATACAAAAGAAAAAAAAATGCAAAACTGAAAAATGCTAGGGCTGACATTAAGAAAACAAGCCCATAGGCTAGACGCACAGAGGAGTTCATAACAAAAGCCACCATCTAGGAAATTTGGGAAGAGAACCATGGTAGAAAGTGGTAGCTGAGAATTGAGGTATAATAGGATGAAAAATACAAATAAATAGAAGGGATAGACCTTATTATACTATAACAAAATATTCACTAATCTTCTTTGGAGAAGAACTACTTTGTCATGCTGTTAGGGTTCATCTTGGCCTCAGGACTTGCTCACACCAATGAAATGTGAGCAAAACCTCACGGAAGAAGCTTTAGGAGCCACTGACCAGTTTCCCCATCTGCTCTTAATCCAGAAAGAGAAAAATCCCATCTGCTCACCTCTTGAACCATAAAAAGTAGCCAGAGAACCCACAGCAAACATTAAAAAGAGAGAAACTAGATTTTTTTTTTTCTTCCACAGAGATAGACATTGGGTCATTTTTTCCACTGAATAAAACCTGCCTTAATTTGACCAATGTCTGGACTTGAAAAAGCTTAACATTAAATCTCTTTCCCAGGAAAAGTAAGTTTAGAAGCTGACAGATATCACTGCATACTTTCCAGGGTTCTAGTTCCTAGGGACTCCTAGGACGTAGACTCAATGAAATGCTGAGACATGCTGCCTCCTGGCTGCCTGAGCAAATCTACCTGGTCCCTTATAGTATCTTAGCACACACACTTCCAATTACAGGGCAATGATTCTTTATCTATTGTGGGCTAAGAAAACTCAGGCAGGAAAAAGGTGAGCATAAACAAAGGAAAAGCGAAAATGAAACAAAGCAATCTTCCACCCAAAACCCCAAACTCCCAAATTCCTTATAAAATCTAATACTAAAATTATAACGATCACAACCAATACCCACAATAGATGTTGATTCTAGGTGGAATGGAATTGATTCCTGATGGAACAACCTATATATATTTTTTAAAGAGTTACAAAAGAATATGGCGAGAGAGGCCTTCTGAGAAATGGTGGAACAGAAGAAGTCACTTTCCATGGCAAGAAACCAAGAAAGCAGACAGGCAGCTTCTCAGCAAAGTGGGTGAAAGAAAGAAAAAGATGGGGAGTGTGGGGGGGCTTTACTGGGAGTTAATATTGGACTTTCAAAGTAGACTGGGGACTCAGGAGGTTAGATATAATAAAATAAGGAAGAAATCCCCAGCACTGCTGCCTCTGCTAGCTGGAGCAGTTCCCCACAAGCAAAGCAAAAGGCTAAGGGAAATTAAAAGAACTCACATTTTAAGGAGTCCTGAGGTATGTCTGGGTATGGAGAAATCAGAGATCAAAAGCACTATATGACTAACCTAAAATGCATGCTCCGTAATATGCTTGTGCCAGAAAGAAGCCTTCCACTGGCTGCCCATTAAGGACGGGGGGGGGGGGGGGGGGGGGGCATTTTGCAGCTACGGCATCGGGGCTGGCAGCTGGGGGAACTCATTCCTGACAAATCCAAGTTTGGCTCCAAATACAGGCCTGGCAAACCCACACCACAGGACACAGGATGTGCCTAAGTGACCAGGAGAAAAATCAAATGTGGAGAGGGGTTTACACAGGGAAATAGAGGTCCTGGAAACCCACCTGGCACCCTTTCCCCTTCAGTCTGGCTGCCTACAAAACAGGCGAGGACAGACACACCCAGCCGGGAATTTGAAAGGGGGAACTGAGGGTGACTGAATTTGGAGACCGCACCCAAGAGACCAGCAAACTGGTTCCACTGGTAACAGAAGGGACTGGGGATTGACTCCTCCCCTACATGAAGGAAAGTCTGGGGAGATCCTTGGGATTCAGTCTTCCACTATGGACTGGCAACAGCTGGGCCCCAGACTTGAGCCAATTTACATCTTCAGACCAATCACCTTCATGGATACTTATACATGTTCATATTTGTTTCTCATTTCTAACATTTTTATGAAGGCAGTTATTTTTCATGGGTCAGTATTTTGAGGACTTGGACTTTTTATTAGAATGTTTGGGTTTGGTTTTGTATTCTTTTCTTTTTATTTTTTTTTTTAATATGTTTCCCTTGATTCTCTTCCTCTCTTCTGCAAGCAGACAATCTTTATTATTTTCTCTTTCACTATTCAATTTTTAACTTCTCTTTTCTCTCCTCCTCCCTCATAAATCATCACATTCCATATCACTTCTATTCTCTCCCAGTTCACCATTCAATTGTAAACCCTTTTGCAAAGTGTTTTTACAATGGGCAATAATTGATCACATCATTTCTGTTTATTATGACAATTAGCATTGTAGATATTATAGCATGAACTATTTGGTTTAAGGTTGTATATTGTTTGCATATTTGTCTCTCCCTAAATGGTGAAGTACTTCAAAACTTCAGGGACACTAAAAGTCCACAGGGTAGAAACTCTGCCTTAGATCCACACTATTAGATTTTAGAAACACAAACAACATGAAAACAAAACAACAGCAACAACAACAACAACAAAAACAGAAAAAAATCACACCAAACAAACCAAAATACTTCAATAATAAATCCATGAACACCAGTGTAAAAAAAAAATGTCAGAGAAGGAGATTAGAAATGTTCATCTATAAACTGATCTTTAAGGTAAAAAACAATGTAAGGAGTGAAATCAGAGAAAAAAATACAGGGACTTAAATATCACTTCAATAAAGAGGTAGAGATTCTGAAAAAAAAAAAGCAAACAGAAATGCTCAAAATTAAGGAATCAATAAACCAAATTAAAAATTCAATGGAAAGCATCCAAGCAGACTAGACCACTTAGAATACAGTTAGTTGCAGGCAATCTAGACAAAATATATGATCTAGAAAATAAGGATGACCATGGAGAAAAGATGTAAATTGACCATGAACAGAACTTCCAAGAAATATGGAATAACCTTAAAAGGACAAATTTAAAATTTATCAGGATAGATGAAGGCTTAGATATACAAATCAAAGGAATGCACATTTTTTTTCAATGAAATAATATCAGAAAATTCCCCAAATCCAAAGAATGAAATAGAAAATGAAATACAGGAGGCTTACAGGACCTCAGATATACAAAATTACAACACCAAGGCATATTATTATGAAATGCCTAACATACAGAGTAAGGCTAGAATTTCAAATGAAAAGAATTTCCCAGAGAAAAATGACAGGTCACATTTAGAGGGAAACAAATTCAGATCTCAGCTGATTTTTCAACCCAGGCCCAGAAAGCTAGGAGATCTTGAAATAAAATATACCAAGCTCTGAAAGAAGTGGATGCCAGGCAAAAACATTATACCCAGCAAAATTAAGGTTAAGAATTGAAGGCAAAAACAGCCTTCCCCAATAAAAAATAGTGAAAAGAATTCACAACTTGAAAGCCTGCTCTATAAAACATATTCAATAAAATAGTTTGTGAAAACAAAATGAAAAATAAAATTGAAAACCAGCAAAAGGAGGAACTACACTAAAGAAGAGTCATTCAAAGGAGAAACCAATTCAAATGAAAATCCAGAAATAAAGGAAAATGACAGGAAATAAAAATCATTTCTCAATAATACCATCAAAAGCTTATCAACAAAGAAAAGCCCAGGACCAGGCAAATTCTCAGCCAAATTCTACCAGACCTTCAAACAAGAACTAAGATAAACCCTCCTCAAATTATTCCATGAGAAAAGGAGAGACCCTTTCAAACTCATTTTATGATTTTAGTATCACCCTGTTTTCAAAACCAGACAAAAACACATCAAGAAAAGAAAACTTTAGGCAAATATCCCTCATGAATGAAGATGCAAAAGTTCTTAACACTGGCAAATCATATATAAAAACATATTAAAAAAGATAGTGTACTACAATCAAGTGGGGTTTATCCTTGGGATGCAATGTTGGTTCAACACAGGGAAATCAATAAACATAATTCACCACATCAATAGACTTAAGAATCACATGATAATCTCAATAGATACAGAAAAAGATTCGACAAAATACAGCACCTCTTCATGTTCAAAACATGGGGATAGCAAAACTAGGGAGAGTAGCAACATACATTACCATTGTAAAAGCTATATGAGATAAATCCCAGGCTAATATCATTCTAAATAAAGAAAACTGAAAGCATTCCCTCTAAATACTTGTACAGAGGTGGCCTCTTTCACCAATTCTATTCAATGTAGTTCTTGAAAATCTAGCCATATCACTTAGGCAAAAGAAAGAAATTAAAGGGATACAAATAGGGATACAGTTATCCCCGTTTACTATGCCATGATTATATACTCAGAAGACCCAAAAAAACTCTATGAGAAAACTTCTAGAACTCATTAATGAATTCATCAAAATATTAAGATATAAAATGAATACCCATAAACCAATTGCATTCCTATACACCAAAACTATTCCATTCACAATAACTTAAAGAATAATACTTGGGAGTCATTCTAAAAAACAATCAAACAAAAGGTAGAAAACTTCTATAATAAAAATATAGAACACTAAATAAGAAATTTAAAAAATCTTAGAAGATGGAAAGATCTATCATATTCTTGGAGGGGGAGAATTTATAGTCTCTAAATCGCCATACTACCAAAATCACTGTACAGATTTAATGAAATTCCTATTAAAATTATAAGGATGTTCTTCTTAAAAATAGAAAAAGCATTCATGAAATTCATTTGAAAAAATAAAAAGTCCATAATAACCATGTAATCCTTAGGGAGAAAGCAAAACAGGAGGCATCACAATACCTACAAGACTTGAAATTATACTACTGAGTGTTATGGTTTGGTTTTTGAGATGTCCTCTAAAACCTCACATGTGAGACAACACAAGAAAGTGTGGAGGAGAAATGATTGGGTTACTACCTTAACCTAATCAGTGAATTAATCCCTGATGGAATTAACTGAGTGGTAACTGGAGGCAGGTGGGGTGTTGCTAGAGGAAATGGCTATGGGATATTATATATATATGTATGTATGTATGTGTGTATATATATATATATATATACACACACACACACACACACACATACGCACGCGCGCGCACGCACACACATACATATCCAGACTCCACTGGAGAGTGGAGTGTCTCTTTCTCTCTCTCAATCTCTCTCTCTCTCTCTCTGCTCTCTGCTCATCATATGAGCTATTTGCCTCTGCTACACTCTTCTGCCATGATATTCTGCCATGATGTTCTGCCTTCCCCCTCTTTGAGGAATGGAGCTGACCATCTATGGACTAAGACCTCTTAAACTGTTATCCCTCAAATAAACTTTTTATCTTTTAAAATTGTTCTGGTCAGGTTTTTTAATCCCTGCAGTGAAAAAGTTGATAAAACAGAGATATAGTAACAGAAACAGCAAGGTATTGGCACCAAAACAATCAAGAAGGTCAATGGAACAGAAGAGTAAACAGAGACAAATCTACATAAATATAGTTATCTCATCCCTGAGAAACTGCCATAAGCATTCATTGAAGAAAATAGAGCCTCTTCAACAACCAGTGCTTGGAAAACTGGATATCCATATGTAGCAGAATGAAATTTAACAGATTTCTCAACCTACACAAAACTCATTAGATCAGAGACCCTGAACCTACTTGTGGAAAATTCAGGCCCAAATCTCCATCATGTTGGCTTAGGAACTGACCTCCTTATAGCACAAGAACAAAAATCAAGACTCAAAAAATGGAATGGTATCAAACTAATAAACTTCCTTATAGTAAAGGAAACACTTAAGAATGAGAGAGCCTATAGAATAGGAGAAAACTTTTGCCAACTGAACCTGTGATAGAGCATTAATCTCCAAGATATATAAAGAACTCAAAAAAATTAAAAAGAAAAAATCCCTAAACAAATAACCCAATCAATAAATGGAAAAAGGAATTGAATAGACATGTTACATAAGTAAAAATACCAATGGTCAAAAAATATATGAAAAAAATGTTCAAGTTCTCTACTGATTAGAGAAATCAAATTAAAAGTACACTGAAATCTAACTCACTTCAGTTAGAATGATAATTATTAAGAATAAAAGTAAAAATAAATGTTCATGAGGAAGTAGGGGGAAAAGGTTTTACATTGCTGGTGGGACTTCAAATCGGCAAAACCACTCTGTAAAGCACTATGGAGATTCCTCAGAAAGTTGGAATGGAACCACTATTTGACTCATTATCCCCCTGTTCATTATATACCCAAAGGAGTTTAAATCAACATACTATAGTGATACAACCACATCAATATCGATAGCAGCTCTATGCACAATAGCTAAGCTATGAAATCAACCTAGGTGTTCTTAAATAGTATGAATGGATAAAGAAAATGTAGTATATTTGCACAATGGATTTCTTGGGGGGGTTGTACTGGGAATTGAACTCAGTGGCACTCAACCATTGAGCCATATTCCCAGCACTAGCTTGTATTTTATTTAGAGACAGGGTCACACTGAGTTGCTTAGAACCTCACTATTGCTGAGGCTGGCTTTGAATTCACAATCCTCCTATCTCAGCCTCCTGAGCCTGGGATTACAGGCATGTGCCACATGGGATTACAGGCATGTGCCACTGCGCCCAGCTCTGCACAATGGAATATTACTCAGCCATAAAAAGAATGAGTTTGTATCTTTTGCTTGTAAATGATGGAACTGGAGACATCATGCTAACTGAAATAAGTCCGCTCAATGTTCTCTCTGATAATGCAGATGTTAACACACAGTAAGTGGGTGGGGGAAGGCGGTAGAATAGAAGTTCAGTGGATTAGACAAAGGGGAAAAAGGGAGAGGAGGAGGAATGGGAATAGAAGAGGCAGTAGAATGAATTAAAACATATCTTTCCTATTTTCATATATGAATATACCACCAATGAAACTCCACATCACGTACAACCACAAAAATAGGATCCTAAGTAGAACAAGTTATGTTCCATATATGTATAAGTCAAAATACACTCTACTGTCAAGCGTGTCTAAAAACAATTAAATTTAAAAAGAAAATAATATCGTAGGAAAATACTCAAAAAAGAGGTTCCATTTACAAGAAACAAGACAGTGAAATAGTTGAAAACTTTGATATTCCAAGTGTAATTTTAAAAAAAATCAATTAAATATCAAAAGGATTTTCAAAATCATAATACATAAAAACTAATGTTATTTTAGTAAATGTTGGTAAATTAGATGATAATACTTAAAATTTTTCTCTGAGTGCAATAGTAAATCTAAGACAAAAAACTTAAATAACACCTAATACAAATGACAAATGAATTCAAAGCTCGAACATGCAGGAAAAGAAATCCAAAAGCTAGAGAAAGAAAGGGATGACAGAATAGTAGTAGTTAAAGATATAACTGATGAAAATATTTTGGAATCGAAGACATAAATCAAATTAAAATGCCTTTTGAGTAGTGAGCAGGGTGCTGAAAGATAAAGTCACATTAAGGTGTACTGTGCAGAAACTCCAGAAAATTTAAACATCTGTCAGAGAGGGAAAATATTTCCAACTTGGTGAATTAAGGGCCCCCAAATCTGTTTTCCATAAAATCAATGAGAACGCTGGCAAAATTCTAAAACTGACTCTTTAGAACTTTACAAATGAATTCCAGTTGAACCAACCTAAGAAAAAAAGGCAGAATCTTGGGGAGAACATCAACTTGTGCCATTTCAGAAAGCTCTATGTTCCCCCTTTTCATGGGGAGCTGTGAAAACAAATAGGTGCTATGAAAAACAAGCCCAGAAGTCACTGGAAGGAGCAGAGAGTATTTGAAGATCCTCAAACGTTTCAAACTGGAGAACAGACCACTTCTCAATTGATTTGTCTCAAAGTCTAATCTAATCCCAGGTTAGACTTTCTTCAACCTGAGGTAGACACAGTTCAATGAGGAAGTCCCTTCCCTAGGGAATTTGTGGAAACAATAAGCAGCAGTTGTTTAACATCGCTATTGCCTGGGGGAGCAACATAATTTGGGGTAAACAAGAGCTTGTCAAAAATGTAGAAGAAAATGGAAAGAATAAGATATCATAATGAGCTTTAGCATTTTCCAGTATATGTCCGGGGATCTAGAATGATAAACACATGGGTAAGGCCATGCAAAATAAGAGGAGAAGGTCCTAATTTCTCACCTCTGGTGGTGAGAAATAAAAGCAAAAAGTACTGGCAATCACAAAGTTGTCAACTGCTCCAGCACTGAAGGCTTTCTGCAACTGGCATACACAAATGCTTGTGGAAACAGCCCTAGTAGTTGAAGTTGTTTAAGGAAATCATTAAAATTAGCAGACCACTAAGCTAATGGAGAAGAGACTACAGTGGCTTCACATAATAAAGAACACATGCACTGGAGAATCATTCAAGAAAAATCACCAATAAAAGAATCATAATTAAACAAATATTGTAGCAAAGTGAAACTGGTTTTCAGAGTTGCCATATTATTTAAAATATTTAATTTTCAAAAATTATGGAATGTACAAAGAAATAACAAAGGTCATCAATGGGAAAAATTAAAAGCACTGAAGTACAGTAAAATGATAGCTGAATTCAATCTTTTTCTACTCAGTGAATTCAGATACTGAACTTAATAGAAAAACATCTAATGCAGCTATCATAAATGTCCTCAAAGACTATAAGAAACCATATCTAAATAGTTAATGAAGTTATGGGAACAGTTTTAAAATGGAATATCAATAAATACATGTCAATTATTTTTAAAGAACCAAATGAAAAATATGGCACTGAAAAGTGCAATAACTCACATAAAATTTACTGGGGTTTGGGTTGGTATTGACAGTAAATGTAAGCAGGCAGTAGAAGGGGACAGTGAAGTTGAAGATAACTACATATAGTTTGAGGAACAGAAACAAAAAGAATAAGTAAAGATTAACAGAACCTAACAAAACTGGGACTTCATCAATCATCCTACTACATGCATAATGGAAATTCCAAGAGAATAGGAAAAATGTCAAAAAAATAATATTTAAAGTAATGGTGACTGAAAAACTCCATATACTTATCACAAAACAGTAATGTATACGTCCTACAAGCAGAATGAACTTCAAGTAAGACAGATTCAAAGACATACTAATCTGGACACATGATGATCAAAATGTCAAAACATATACATAAGGAAAGATTCTGGAAAACAAGAAAAAAGTGAGTCATTACATACATAGGATACTCATTACTAGATGACTCTGAACCAGAAACCATATTTGAATTACTGAAAAAAAGGACAATCAATGCACAAAATATGCAATGTATGGAAAAGTCACAGTGAAAATCACTAATGTGTACAATTACTATGTGTTAAATTTGAAAAATAATAAAGAGACAATCAACCAAGTAATAAGCAAAACTATCTCAAAATTGAGGGAGAAACTAAGACACCTCTGAAAGAAAATATTTCATCAGTAGCAGCCATGTTCTACAAAACATATTAAAGGTTGTCCTTCAGGCTGAAATGAAAGAATGCCAGACTGTGCCCTGAACTCACAAGGAGACACATACAACAACACTATGTTTGGAATGTGGTGTTTCCCCTCCGAAACTCATATTGAAATTTAATCCCCATTATGTGTTATTAAGAGGTGAGCTAAGGTAGACCCTTTAAGAGGTGATTAGAGCTCTACCCAATGGAATGGGTAAATTTCTTCATATGATTAATGGATTAATAAGCTATCTGCAGAGTGGGTCTGCATGGAAGCCAATTTATCCAGGTATGTTGCATTCTCCCTGTCTGTCACCAGGTGATACCCTATGTTGCTGCCTGAGGACTCTGCCAGCAAGAAGACCATCCACAGACGCCAATCCTTCAGGAAACCTGTCTCTTATAATTTACCCTGTCTGTAATATTGTGCTCTTAGCAATAGAAAATGGACTAAGTTGAACCCTAAGAAAGGTAACTATTCTGATAAATACTATAGGTAATATGTATATTACTATAAATTTCTTAAGGCAAGCACAAAAAGCTATAAATATAAAACTTTGAATATTATGGTGAGGAAAGATTTTGTATGATAATAATGGCACAAAAGAAAAGGAAAATGCTATATATAAGTTAAGTTTTTGTATACTATTGAAATTAATTTACCAGTGCAAACTAGAGTTTTAAAGTTACTTATTATCCCTAGGGAAACTATTAAAAAAGTTAAATATATTATTAAAAAATAAAATGGCACCCTAAATATATATATTTCATGCTAAAAAGAAATTGTGTTGAAAAATAGGGAATAAAGACACACAAAATTTATATATAAAAAATAGCAAAGAGGAAGAAGTAAATTCTGCCTTATTGATTACATTAATAGGGTTAGCTATTTCAATAAACAGACATTAACAGAATGGATTAAAAAAATGATCTAATACAATGCTGTCTACAAAAAACATACTCTGGAGTAGTAGGTAAAATTAGATTAGAAATGATTGAAAAAAGATATATATGAACATTGCCAAAAATATAACTAGATTAGCCATATTAATATCAGTCTAAAATTTTAAAACATGAAGAGATTAAGTATTAGCAAATCATATCTAATATGGCTCTTGTATACAGAACATACAAATAGCTGCTAAAACTCAATAAAATGTAAACAATATTTTTAAAATGTTAAAAACTAAGTGAAGAATTTAAATAGCTATTTCTCCAAAGAAAAGGTTAAACACACAAAAAAATGTGCTCAACATTTCCAGATATTTTGAGAATGCAATTCAAAACCATGAGTTATCATTTCTTCCCCATTAGAATGATAAAATAGGAAAAACGAAGATGATGAAAAGTGTTTTGTGAGGACCTGGACAATTCTGAATTCACATGCATTTTTGTTGGAAATGTAAAATTCGACAGCCAGTTTGGGAAATTCTTTGCATTACTCAAATGTGGGCTGTCATGTACCATGCAATTCCACAACTAGGAATTCCAAGGAAATGAAAACCTAAGCCCCCCCAAACTATACATAAATGTTCAGAGCAGCTTTATTCATAAAAGCCTAAATTTGATAACAATGTAAATGTTTATAAACTTTACAAAAAGATAAAAATATTGGTCTATCCACATAATGGACTATCATTTTTTCAATTCAAATAATGGTATATTCTACAACATAGGAGAAATTTTAGTACATTATACTAATAAACAAATCCACATACCATACAATACCCAGGAAGCAGATTGGTAGTTCTCAGAGGTTGGGAGAGTGGGAATACAGAGTGATTGCTAAATATGGGATTTCATTTTATGGTGGTTAAAATACTCCAAAATTAGGCACTGGTGATAGTTTTATAATTCTTGTATGTATTAACAGGTGAATTCTATTACTAAAGTTACACAACAGTTGAATTCAGTGGTATGAAGCTTATCTCATTAAAGTTATTATAACAACTATAATAGTAGAAATACAATTTTCTAAAAAGAGAATAAGATAAATGATAGTAATCTTCAGTAACATTAAATTCCAGAAGATAGTAGAAAATATATTTAAAATGCTGTAAGAAAATAACTATCATCCTAGAATTGGGCATAAAACTACCTTTCTAGAAAAACACAAAATAAAGGCATTTTGCAGATATTGAGACTATTAAAGCTTGCCAATCTTGAAATTTTACCAAAATAATTGTACTTTAAAAGGAAGAAAAATGAACCTAGTACACTAGGATTTCAGCAAGGAAGATTGATATAAGACTTTTAAAACTCCTACAGACCTAAAATACTACATTAGAAGATATAACAAAAAATAAATGTCACTCACAGTAGTAACAGTGTCTTTAAGGCAGTTAGGAATGAATTTAAGTGTACGTGATCATTATAGAGAAAATGTATAAACAGATAGCAACATACTTTGAAATATCCTAGATAAAACAATATAACAGGTTGATGAGTTAGGAGACTCAGTTTTGTAAAGAGAATTATGTCCCTTAAAGCATTCAGTAATTTCAATGCAATTCCATTGAAAATTCCAGTAAGACTTTTCTTAAAACTTCACAAATTTAACAGAAATTTACAAAGAATAACAGAAGTCAATAGTGACCAATATTGACAACACAGGGGCTTGCCTTGCATGATATTAATCTTTCTGGTAATTCTACAATAAAAAAGTGTGATTATGGCAGAAATCAAATAAAATACAGCAAAGAAAAAGAAGAGATGGTCCACAAATGGACATACCTACACAGAATATTGATATTTAGTAAAGGCAACAAAAAATGAAGTTTGTAAAAATGTAAAATAGTAACCTTTATTATCATTCACATGCCCCATACCCGAGAATTGTGGTTCATGTGATAGGAGGATATAGGAGAATATGACAGGGGAGGGCACTTCATATATAACCGTGATTTCTGGATCCCTTAAAAACAGCCTTTTGAGGGGTTGAGGTCGTGGCTCAGCAGTAGAGCACTTGCTTAGCACATGCAAGGCACTGAGTTCAATCCTTAGTACCACATAAAAATAAATACATAAAAAAAAG
The DNA here is from genome assembly GCF_048772815.1 of Callospermophilus lateralis. Classification (NCBI taxonomy): domain Eukaryota; kingdom Metazoa; phylum Chordata; class Mammalia; order Rodentia; family Sciuridae; genus Callospermophilus; species Callospermophilus lateralis. Next base: position 53,297,095 of record NC_135319.1, on the reverse strand, counting down.
GTTTTGAGTCCAACTATAACTAAAAAAATATTTTAGAAAAGCACCCTTTTAAACTAAATATAGTAACATATTAGCATTTGATAGAGTTGTGTGTTCATGCCTGCTTCTAGTGAGGATTAAATAAAGTAATATGCTCTTAAAGTTACTGAGTCAAACGAAAACTTTAATACATATTTTTTCTTCTCAAGTGACAGATATTCTATTCTCCTTTGGTACCAAAGGATCATGGAAGCACTGCTAATTTCTTATGTTTCTGTATTTCTATTTTCGGACACAAGATCATAAATTTGAAGATATAACATCAGCCAAAACTTCTGTTCCTACTGAATAATTTGAATCTTTCTTACTCTCAAACAAGTAAACACTAGAAACAATACTAGATTCTTTAGTATCAACAAAATGAAAATAATAAGAAAAAAAAGTGAAATTCATTAGGCATAATTACTTTTTGTTGAACAACTGTCTAAAATTCCTTTAATAAGGAATAGTCCTAAAACTCACAAAGGAATTTTAAATTCTACTAGTTTAACAGGTAAGTCAGTCTGTGTTTGTGTGGCACAAGCTGAAGGCCATTTTCTTTAATCCAAGGCTTGTTATGCCTGGAATGTTCTTCAACAAGAAATGGTGACATACCCAACTGATTCTCCCCAGAATTGTAAGCTGTGAAAGTTGAGCTTAGAATTCAAAGCAACCAGTGATGTGGAATGGTCTTGACATTTGTATTTGAGATTTGACATTCAGATTTATTAACACTTATTCCTCATTTCTATACACTGGAAAGAGAACAGTCACAAACAAGGCCAGGCAATGCCCTGTGGACTCTAGGGAGAGGCAAAAATACCAATTTCTTAGGGCTGCAGAAGCAGTCTCAGCATACATTTCAAGGCACAGATGGATAATGTCCACAGGGACAGAGGGACCTGTTCAGTTTCATTTTAGAAGCACAAGAACAGGTGGCATATCTCTTATACTTGCCCGTCCCCATGAAATCACTTTCGATTGCCTGAAATGCCCTTCTGAAACCTGTAACTCATGGAAAATTCCTACTGCTTTATAAAGGTGAAATTCATACCTAGCCTCCTCCTTGTTTACACAGAAATTATAATTGTTCTCTTTATGCACTCAAAGCAAGATATGCTTCCCTAGAGTCCTTTAAAATGCATCACTCAAGCAGCACTTTGTTAGGTAATGAGAATAAAGTTGTCAATGTTTCACAGTCTTTCACTTTTGAGTCAGTGGAGGATATAGCTAAGGAACAGGCTACTGCAGTAGGGTATAATAAGTGGGATGATGAAGAAAGTACAGGAGGTTGAAAAGCCAGCATGGCCTCTCCTAGTTTTGAGTTGAATACTAGATTGAGAGTAAAGAAGTAAGAAAAAAAAAAAAATCAAATGTAATAAAATAAATAAATGTGTGTGTGTGTGTGGGGGGTGGATGTCTAGAGGAACAAAGTGAGTAGTAGCATGATTAGTCTTGGTGGGAAAAAGCATGATACCTGTGCATTTCTGAAGCAGTTTTGAGTGGCATGTTTGAAGTACAGGAAGATACCCCAGGAGAGTGGAAATAAGCAAAGCAAAAGGGTGGAAATGAGGGCAATATTTGAAAAAAAATTACTGAATTTATTAGCAGAATTTTGTTCTGATGGATCTATTTCCCCTTTCTCTATGTAATAGAAACCTGAATTGCCCTTTCTTATAGTCTACGTGCTTTAGGACATACTGACTCTAACCCACTCCTCACAAAAGAGAAGCTGCAGATTTCCAGGATCCCCACAACACATTTAGAATTCAGATATGGAGAAAGGTAAAAAAGCAGGACTTGAAGACATTTCGCTTGGTGTGTGCATGTGTAAAGATATTTTCCTTACCTTTGGGCATGAACCTTAGTACAACGTTCCTGAGAAAAACTGGTATTTTTTTTTTTTTTTTAATATTTGCAGAGCTAATTAGAAGCAGCAAACCCAGTGATAGATTTTGGTAATGTGTTTGATCCTACAATGGTGCTGCTGCATCAATCCCTACAGTTATATCAACCAAATTTTTTTTGCAGATTTATTAATTATTGTTTGAATTGTGTCTGATGTTATAATGCAGCACAGGGTCCTAGATGATAAAGCCAGACACAAGAGTATTGATTTTAACTGAAAAATTTTAAGTAGAGATTAAGAAGAAAATATTGACATCCAGCCAGAAGAAAAAAGGTATAGTTTCACTTTTCTTGTTCCTTGTCTCTAAATACAAATATGAAGCTTGAAAATAATATGACAGGCAACCTTAGGAGGACTCTGAGGGGTGGGAAGAGGAAAGTAGCTTATCTAAAGACTATAGGACTGGAGGAACAATGCTGTACCCCAACCTCCTCCAAATCCTGCCCCAACCCTCCTGACAATAGGAGGACACTAGGCTTGGCACCTTATGATTCCCAAACCAACAGGATAAATTAGCCCAGGTAGGCACCTTACTACTCCTATTAAAGTGGAATATCATCAACAATAAGGCAAGGGATGTGCTCTTAGTTCTTGGAAGCTGCAGCCCCTACTCTACCAGACAATGAGCAGCCCCAGAAGCCTAGAAATTCAGGTATGGAATAGATGAGCCCATGGACAACAAGAAGCCAAGGAAAGTATTCCCTCATAGTCCAGCTAACAGAGAAGCCCAGTCTAGGAAAACAATTATTTTCACAGGTAGCATCAGCAGAAATCAGCAAAAGATCCACTGGCACCAGGCAAACTAAAGTGATAAAAATATCATCTCAAAGGCTCTGAAAAATTACTTGTCATTAGAACTGGAGACCACACAATAAGGCCACTGACTACATGATAAACCTAAAGAGTGTGATGGCCTGCTAAGAAGGAGACTTAAATACCATCTAGAGACTGCCAACATAACAACCAAAACACTGAGGATATGATCAAAAAGCACTCATTATACCATGAGGCCAGAACAACAAAATTTGAATGAAAACGAAAGAAAGAAAGAAGAATAAAATGCTGAGATTATATAATGTTAGAATTACTTGGTAAAAATTTTTAAATAGCCATAATGAAAATTGCAAACATGCTTCAACAAGCAACTATAAATGTCTTTGAAACAGATGAAAAACAGAAAATCTCACTAAAGAAAAATAAATAAATAACCTAATTAAAATTAGCAAACTGAACAATGTAGTAAGCATAATAAAATACTCACTGGAGGAGCTCCATAGTATAATGGATGTATAAGAAGGTATTAGTAAACTTGAAAGTAGAATAATAGAAAGATGACCTTGGCTAAGGATTAGAGATCAGCAATACTAAGGAAAGAGAGGTGAGTTGGGAGATGATAGTAATAATCTCATGAGAGAGGACAGTGATCTGAACTATGATAGTGGCAATGCATAAGGAAATAGGTCAATTTTTTAGGTGGTTTAAATGGAATATAAATAAAACAGAAATATGTGTTTGGACATGTGTGTTAAATAAGAGGGAGAAAAAGGTGAATCCCACAGTGGTTTAGACCATACAATGTTGTTGATATAAAGAGAAGGAAGACAGGTTTGGGAGTAAAAAAGAAAAGTCATGACAGCAGTTTATTTCATTTTAGATGTTATTGAGATATAACAAAAAGGCTGAATATCAAATTGTCTATCAATTTGCTGAGCTGTCCATTGAATCGGGGTACCTAGTCTAGGACTTAGCATTAAATAGTAAAAATTCTAGTGAGCATGGAAGCAATGAGTGAGTGACTAAGTGAATGATTATTTTCTTTTAAGCTACAAAATATTTTTCCCTCAGCATGGAACAGTTTGGCCTGTACATTCACATGAACAAAGAACAGATTATCACACTTATAAAGGTTTCCCAAGCTGATGTGTATCAAGAGTCCACAGTAAATGAACCTGGCTAGTAAATGAGGGATGTCTCCAAATCTCGGAATGGAAACCTAGCTCAGTAATTATATTAACTGTGATTTCAGAGAAGATATCACAGACCATTTCACAAAATATTCACCTTATTTTATTTCTTTCAAAATTTTAAACATTTGAAATAATTAATATAATAGTTGATATAATAGTTTAACAATCTATGTAATAGTTCATGCATATAACAGATTCTCAAGAGTTGAGCATTTCATCTATATAATATTTTATCACATATTATTCTAATTTTCCAAGATTAGTAACTTGTCATAGAAGAAGAAGAAAATAATGAGTAAAGTATACCAGATCTTGGAATGTTCATCTACCTAGTACTCTTGGCTCCATCTGAATTCACCCTAGATAAATACACTGATACCCTTGATGATCTTCCATTTAAATCCAGGAACCAGAGATAAATTCTTGGATGATTGATTCAAGAGCTTTTGCCCCACAAATTATCAGATTGTTAGTACTTCTGCTAATCCTAGCTCTGGGGAGACCCCATTTTCCCTAGGGCTCCTGAGTATTTATCTCCTTCACCAGGACATCCCAAGTGGAGTTCTTTTTTCTGCTCCAGTCAGACCTAGAAAAGACAAGGAGTTTCTTGCAGCCCTAATCCCTAGAGTCACATCAACCTCTGTCTATATCTCTACTATATCCACTTTGCCTATTATAGTTCTGGTTTACCCTAGGGCTCATTCAATGGTTGACCCAAAATATGTCCAATTTCCAAGACATACTACTAATATTTATTTTCTCTTCTGATCTGAGGGCTGATAAAATTGTCCCTTTTCACTTTGCAAATAGAATATCCCTCAGCCCATATGGCAGAGAAGTCCAAGTCACCACCTTATGAAGACCTGTTTTGACATGAACCATTGTTTCTATTTGTTTGAAAGGTTTAGAGAATTATCATTATAACAGGTATTAAAAAGAACTGCTTCCAAGAACAGATCCTTCAGTAAGACTTTAGCCACTTTAGGATTTTGGAAAGAGTGGTCGTCACTGGGAATAGTACTTTGTAATCTATACTCAGGTTCTTGGTGTACTCATTTTTCTAGAATACTTTAGCAAAAATAAAAACATATGTGCACATATATGTGAAAGTTTTTAAAGGGTTGTCTAAATCACTATAATCAGTAAAATTTAAACTTTCTCATTTATATTTTAATGTAATGAAATATACTGCATATTTATGGTGTTATGATATTTTCATATTAAAAAGCATGATGGCAAGTATGAATACATGAAAAACTACAAATAAAATAATATGATCATGCTTTTAATTCTATTAATTAATGAAGAAGAATTTTGTATACTTATATTAGGTACAGAATATTTCCACTTTTATAATATTAATAGTTGCTAAATTACAGTCTCAGGATTAAATCCTTTTAGAAATGAAGACTGTGTGTATATTATGCATAAATTGGCTGGTTTATAATAATGAGCAAAGCAGCTTGTTCATAAATGGAGTCTTGAATTTCTCAAGGATGGCATTATTTACAAACTCTTTAAGGGTACATGCAAAAAAAATTGTTACATTTGGTTATTTTCATAGAGGAAATAGAAAAAAACATAGGAAGAATTATTTAGTTCACACTGAAAAGAGGAGAATAGAGAGATTCTAGTTTCTTGACTTGTTTTAGTAATTTTTAGACTTCTGACTTTTCACAATTGGGACTTTAGTCATCTAATCTTAGTCCACTCTTTACCTTACTGTGAAGAAAAAAAAAAATCTTTGTTAAAATCTGCAATCCTACTCAGACACATCCTACCATATGTCATGGAGATGAGAACTATTCTACATTTGCATTATACTTAAGGAGAAAGATTTTCCAAAATATCTTTCAATATTGCAATTATTTTTATAGCTTTCCTCAATTTAGAAAATTGTATAGAGTTAATTTAAAGTGGACAATCAAAATTCAGCCCAAGTTCATTGGAATATACAATTGAAACTTAAGCTAAAGGATTAAACTCATGTTATACTCTTTTGAAAATATATTTTCTCAAGGTGTTTTCCAATATTGGCAGGAAATATGGAAATAGATTTAGAACAAATAAAGAACATTGAACTTCAAAACTAGTGCTCAAAGTATTCTAAGGTGAGAGGAGGAGGAAAAACTCATAGGTAATATCCTAATTGTTATGCACCAAAAATATAATTATATATGAGGGAAAAATGACAATGGTTGATAATAAAAATCCTATTCCACAAGCTACTTATTTCCATTTTCTATATGTGATAAGATGTTCTGAATATTCTAGATAAAATTTGGAGCATTTTTAGTCTTCAAAGCCTGACAAAGATGATAAGGTGCTGCTATCACTTTTGATTTTAGAATGTCAGCTTTATGAGTTATTACTTCTTAAAGCATAGGATCTTAAACACATAGAAAGACAGCCCATATACACATGTTGCCTTTTGTTCCATAGTCAAATTTCTTGAGGGATAAATTTAAATTCAAGAGCAAACCTGAACTTCAGAAATGTAGGTACTCAACAGCAAAAGCTATTTCCACGCATGCAAAATAGATTTACTGTCAAAAGCTTTTGTCTTTGCTTAAATGGCTTAAGAAACCAGAAAGCCTAATTTAATCAGATGAAAGAGATACAATGGAATTCCATTTAAAACAAAGTGAAATATTTTATATCATTAAAATAGTCAAGGACATTAATTTTATCAACAAAAATTACAATTTTTATGTGCTGTGTACAATAATTCAATTAGAAAAAAGAATATTTGACCTGGAAGTTTGAGGAGATGGGAATCTACAATTACTTAGGAATAGGTGGGTTATTAGCATGGCAATTAAAGTCTCTGGGATAGCTTCTGGTTAAAGATGGGAGATTGCATGCATGAATTTTCTTTTCATTGTGGCAGTCAACTAAGATATAAGTATGAAAAACACAGGTCATGAGTCTTCAACACATAAGAGATTGGTAAAGAACCATCAGGATGTAAGTTTCTGGGAATTGTGGAAGGTGGTGAGTCATTATAATAGTGGCAGTTTTTGCTCTAGGATGGAGCAATGCAGTATGGAGCAAAACCAAGGAGATAGGACTTTAGGAAAAAATCACAGCAGTTCAGAACTGAAAAAGTATCAAGCACAAAATAGGGTTCAAGGAAGTCATGAGACAACATGTGGAACAGGGAACAGCACTAATATCATTCACAGACCTAGAAACATCCCCTCCATTGTTGCTCCTAATCCTGATTCACAAAAGTCAGCATCAGGTTCCAGACTTTCCACAGACTCCTGGAGGGCACGGTGTAGAGCAACCTTGACCCCAGTGACTTTCTGATACTGAGGATCCCCATAATGACACCAGCTCTAAGCCAAGCATCCTAAAATGAAGATTTCCCCAACTTGACAAGCACTGTGCACATAATACAGTGTTGACAATGAGCTGCTTCTACCCTGTTAAATATTAACAGATGATCACAAAGAGACCATAGAAATGATCCATAGGAAATAAGAAAATGTCAAATCACCAACAGTAATATTCTTAGATTTTTTTTAACGTTTCTCATTCACAAATGGTGATGGAAATGCCTGAGGAAAGGAATCATCAGAATCTTTGGGAATTAAAATGCCATGGCTAACAATAAAAGAATGCGTAAAAGAATATGAAGATAAAGAAATGTCCTAAAAAATAAAAAAAATAAAAAAAACTTGATAAAGTCTGGGAAAAGACGAGGTAAAACCTAAAGATATTGAAAGCTAACCCAGGAAATCCAATAACTATAAAGAGAAATTTGAGAATGAAGAAAAAACAGTAGAGAAAAAAATCATACAGAAAATAATATTTTTCATAGTGCAGAAATAGATGGATGCAAGCTTCTAAATTAAAAGAGCCCCAGCAAAGAAATTTCACAAGATCACAGGTAGAGTGAACACAGAATAAAGGCATTATTCAGACAAACTACCAATATTCAGGAAGTATAGACTCCTTTAGCCAAATTAAAAAAACAAACAAACAAACTTAAAATCAGGAAAAAAATGGAAAAATTGAAAATGATACATGCAACCCAGGAAAACTATCCAATTAAGTTCCCTGAGAACAGATCAGTCACAAATAATATGTAGCTGTGAGAGAAAAGGGTGCCAGAGAACAGAGGACTCCAGGAACAGTGAAATAACTGGTACCTTGGAGAGTTGGGGGAGAAGATTAGATATTCCAGAAAACCAAAGACCTCTAGAGAAATAAGTGTAATAAGAATGCTGTATCTGGCCTTGCAGAGGACAATATATGAGTCTACAGGTGAACAGTCTTCCTATAGTACCAGTTTTTTTTTTAAATACACCTATGAATATGGTAAGGAAAATGCATTTATGATTATAAAGCACTTAAGTGTTCTCAACAAGTAACAGAAATAGTAAGACAAAGAGGTATGGGGAGGAAAGATAACAAAACTAGAATAAGGATGCAAATATGTTTTTGGAATAAGTAAGGGATCAGACACTAACTTGTTTGATTGACAAAACAGGAAATGCATGTGTACATATATTTTCTTGAGTTATATGAAAATCATTAGTGTACTGTTTGATGCAGAAGATATTCTCAGAACAAGAAGAAATTGTTTCCTAGACTGTACAAGAGAACTATACCCCTGCCTCCAATTACAATACATGGCAGCATTTTTGGTAAGGATAAAGGAAAGAATGTAGTACTTAAACATTTAGACCAGCACAGTATTTAAATCAGCTATAACCCTCCCAACTGACCTCAAAAAGATTGCAAAATTTCATCCTCATTCTTAAACCAGACTATTTTGAAGTTCTACTTCAATTCAGTATAAACACATTTGTTTAGAAGAAAGTATATAGGAAGTATTTTTTCTCAATCTTTGACTATTTGTGCTCAGTTTTTGTTAATGTTCCAACTGACCTTTTCAATCTTCAGTATCCCCATTACAAATCAACATCACACTAACACAGAAAGCCCACCAAATAGGGAAGGGAAAATGTGGCTGAAAAATATATTTTGTGTTTTAGAAAGTGTTGCCTGCTGTTTACTTTTGTGTGTTCACAAAAATAACTTTTTTTTCCAAAGTAAATTCTGGTACATTGCCTGTCAAGAAAATATCAACAAATGTATCAAAATAACTACTTTTTATAAATTCTAAAGCCTTCATCAGCAATTTGCTTTCAGGAGTAATTTCACAGCAATCCTAAACTCATATATCAAAAGAGCATTTAAAAAGAGATTTTTGTTCAAAGAAATAGGCACATCAAAGCACCTGAATAGGCAGTAAGGGAATCTAACTTCTGCAAAGCAGTATTATTCTTTCTGAAATGAAAACCTTGAACACACAAAATGTGAGTGGAAATCAAATCTGATATTAAATTTTATTACTTAGAGATGACTTGTATGTCGGTTAAGAGCTGACATTTGAAAATAATTCAAAAAATCATGTTCAGATAGATGATATTTATTCACGCCACAAACTAAAATTCAGTCTACAAACCTTGCTCTACATTGAGAAAAGGTAAATATTTATACACATACCACATTGTTATTATTTTAGATCAAGACACCTAGTTCTCTCAATATTAAGTTTGCATCAGAGGAAACTGGCATGTGAGAAAGAATGAAATTAATTAATACTTTGGCATGACTTTCACATTAGTGTCTTCCCTCCTAAAGCCTTATCTTTGGTTTCTGTTACTTCTCCTAGTAAGAAGTACTTATTAAATAGTGACATGTTTCAATTTCTGAGTAATTAGTATTCTTAAGGTTGCATTTTCCTCCACACTTAAGAGGTCAAACAACTTTTCTTACCACATTATCCATGAATTTCCCTACAATTTTTTTCTTTTGTACTTCCATGTATTATACATTCATATGTCTCCCTTTCACCAAGATTATATCTTTATATAGTTCAGGTTACTGTATAAAATTATTTGCATTGTATCATATGTAAAGATTTAGTCTTCTAAAACTTAATTTGTATTAATTATGCAAAAGAGAAATTAATTTTATTGTTGTGATTGCATGTAGTTTGACTGCCCAGTATTACATGATTTTAGTTTTTTTATGAACTTAAAGTAACCACTTTACCTTCTAATTTTCATATGCACTGGGTTTTGTTCTGAAAACGGAGATACCAATATTTAGTTTTCTAACTTATTTTTTCTCATATGTTTATTCTGATGAATTTTAAAATGGTTCACATTCCTCACAAAATAAAATTTTCATTAAAATTGTATCAAGTCTACCAATCAAGCATTTTCTTCATTACACTATTGATATTTTATATTGGTACATCCTGCAGAGAATGTAGGAGGTAATATAACTTAAATTCCACTGTCCTATGACATTATGATTTACAAAGCAGAAATACAGCAGCAGCCTTCTCCATTATGAATCTATCAATCTCAGTATCTCTCTTTCCCTCACACAATCCATGATACAGTTATAAAGTTTCTACACGTATATTATACTATGGTATGTTTCCATTCTTTGATTTTGCTGATTTTTTTGTTGCTTTTTCAAAAAGAAAAAATTTCCTATCTTAGTATCTCCTTTTTACAAAATATCAATTTTATAAACCAGTGCTGTTTAATAAAAATATTAGAGTCATATTAAAGCCACATAAGCAATGTCCAAAATACTATAATTTCAATGTAGAAAGCATAAGAGTTTATTTTACTTTTCCCCACAAGTCTTTACATTCTTGTGTTTTTGTTTTTTGTTTTGGTTACAGTACACACTAACCTAGACTAGTTGCATTTTCTGCGTTCCACGGGCTTATATTATTATATTAAATGGCTCAGACATAAATTAAATAATTTTTCTATGAAGATTTTAAAATCAGCCTACTTTTGAACATATGAAATATATCTAGTTTTTTTCTCATTTATCTTGGGGTTTCCATACAGTAAAAAACAAAAATCATGAATATTCTTTATTCCTACCTTAATAATTTTGGCTATTTGTTCCTACTTTGGCTAGCTGTCCATAAAAGTTTTATTTATTTTTGCCTTCTGTGGACAGTCTAAGACTTGTTTTGAATTTAAAAAGTATCCCTCTTACATCCTAGTGTTATTTTAATGTTTGTCAATTTGTTATAGATAAATTGTCTTTATTATATTTAAAAAAAGTACCTTTCACTAAGAGTAAGGAGGAATAGATATTTCTTTATTAACATTTTCTGCATCTCAGGATGATTATGTGGCTTTACCGGTGGCCTGTCATTGTGATTACTTGCATTTATTAACTGATATCCTAATACTGCCCAATTATTAGAGAACCTTTGGGAATAAGTCCTGCTTTGCCATGGCATATTAGACTTTTAATATATTCTAAAATTTCTTTCTCTATGAAATAGTTGTTAGTTTCCCAAGTTTCATCTGGGTCGGGGAGGGTTCACATGATTAGCCTGTCCAGTGAATAAAAATCATGTATTAAAACAAACCATGTTTGTTGGTGTATAAATGTTGTCACTGACAAGGGGAAGGTTGACAGTAACCTGAAATGCATTATAAAAACCAAATGCATGTGGATGCTACATTATAAAAGGAGATGGAAATGTCAGCAAACAATCAGATCAAAGGCCTGCATCAAGTCTTGCAAGTTCTGTTACATATGTGTTTTTTGAATTGTATACATTCCCAAGGCTTATTTAGCAGTTCTTAAATAAATCTCAAAGTTTTTATAACATAAAATGTCCAACTTATTGGAACTTAACATCAAGCAAAAGGAACTTAGACAAATTTCAGTGTTTTGAAAGTAAGCAAAATATCCTATAAATTTATGACATACAGTCTCACCTCTAACAAATTGCATATAAGCTTTTATTTAAAAAATCCATATTTCTAATTATTTATATGAAAAATATATCCATTACTTTTTGTTTAGTTTAATTATTTTTAGAAATATAAAATCTGTAAGATTATTAAGTAACTTAGGCTTACAGAAATAATGAACAAGAGGAAATAGTTTTTAAAAGAACATTTATAAAATAGAAAAGCAGAGTAAGTAAAATAAATCAGCTATTACTGGCACATGAGTAACAAAAAATTGGGGTTAACATGGAAGTACTGACACAGGAAAGACGGTAGTTAAGTGAAACCTTCCCATTAGAATTTACAGACATTAAGATTTGAATATGGGCTGGGGATGTGGCTCAAGCGGTAGCTCGCTCGCCTGGCATGTGTGTGGCCTGAGGTTCGATCCTCAGCACCACATACAAACAAAGATGTTGTGTCCGCTGAAAACTAAAAAATAAATATTAAAATTCTCTCTCTCTTAAAAAAAAGATTTGAATATATTTAATAGAGGCTATGATATTTTGTTAACTATTATTTCCATTTCTTAGAATTGTATGTATGTACATAGAGAGAATTTATATACATATATATGTGTGTGTACATGTAAATATAGTGTATATATTGTTTACATATATGTACGTTGTATGAATACATATATGGATGGGCCGATTTTCACATTCCCATATTATTTCATATTCCCATATTCATGAGTAAGACCAATTGCTATCTTTGATTTTGTGCTACCACTGTCAGATTTCATTATCACACTTGGGTTAGCCTTATAAAATGACTTGAGCTTTCAGTATACACCTTATGCTTCACATTAAATGGAAAAGCACAGAATCATAAAAATGTGAGGGGTTCCTAAAATTTTCAGTGATCTTTATTTAGCATTTTCAAATTTCAGTCTTATGATATTTATATTCTTTTTTCCCCCTACTCATCATAGAAATTAGAGAATTTCTATTAGTCCATATAAATATAAACCTTTTTTATAATTTAAAACTTTTACTTTGTGAATACTTAAAGCATACTCTTTATACTTATATTATTTTCCTCTTTCATGTAACTTGGAATTTTTATAAACCAAACTTATTGCTTTTTTTTATATATGACACTGAATTTGTATTTTCACATTCTTGGCATTTTAACTTTCCCTTAAAATTGCTTCTATGTTTTTTGCTGTTTTGATATTTTGTTAAAAAAAAAAAAAAAGCATTTCATCTCAAATTTTTAAACTACCTCTTCAACCAAATTTCAAACAGCTGATTGTCAATTGTCATTAATTTCCAAGTGACTTATTTGTGGCTTTAATTTCCAATTTAAGCAGGGGTTATTTAGAAGAGTTTTAGAGATTTTTGTTTGTTTCAATGTGAAAGTACTGGATTAATTTCTGTCTATTTTCAGTTTAATTTTACTATGGTTATAAATGGTAGATAGAAATGATTTACTTTCCAGAAAATATGGTTCTGTTATTGCAGTTAGGTTATAATTAGTTCAAAAGTATTCCATATATGTCTAAATAATTTATGTTCTGCTTAAAGGTAAGAGTTTGAAAACAAAGATAAAAATAGATTTTCTTTAACTTTGGTTTCTTAAGTTTTACTTTTCCTTAAAATTTTTAATTTACATAGTTATTTTCCTTTCGAAGTTGTAACTTACATATAATTATTCCTTTGATGTAGCTGAGGGTTCTGTTGTTGCTTTTGGCATTATAATGTGAAATCTATTATTATTTTTTTATATGGGTAACCAATTTCCCTAATGATATTTCTTAATTTTTTTTTGTTTTTTGAATTTGTAATCCTATTTCTTAAATATTTTTCCTGATACATTATCTTACATAACATTTAATGTGAATAGAATATCTTCAACTCATTTACAACATGCACTGAGTCTACACTTATTATGTTCATTTAATTTCACATGTCATTTCCATGGTATTATTAATGAAATATAAAATTATGCAAGTTTCCTATGAAAATAATTGTTAGGCTTATATTTTCTAATTGATTACAGCTATAAATAGGAAAGCTTTTGTATGCTTATTTTAGTCTCTTTAATTTTATTAGCTATTCTTTTTTTAAATTTTCTAAGTAGATAAATCATAGCCTCTGCAGTGCAGAATGATATAATTTTACTTAATCCTATGAGATCTCTCTTATTTCTTATTATTAGGCTTCCCAAAGACTCCAGGATTTAAGTTGAATGATAGAAATGATGGTGGTATTTTCTCTTCTTGAAGATGTTTGACTGTAAAATATTGGAGCAACCGTTTCCTCTTCCTTGGTATGTGGTTTTCTGTTTTAATATATTTTTAGCTCACATTGTTTTTCATGTTATCTCTGTGCTGAATTCTTAGTTGAATTTTACATCTGTTAACACTCTGATGGAAGATTTTCTTATAAGGGTTTTCTCTTTTTATGTTGTTGTGTTTTTTCCTGCAAGATCACTAGCTTCAGTAGTTATATTTTAGGGACTGAATATGCCCATGATCCTGGTAATCTCCGCAGGAAATTTTTTTGTTTGCCTCCACTGGGGCCCTATGTTTTTCTGAGATTCTGGAACAATTTATATGCTATTTTCTCAATTCAGGCAATAGGTCCCCATCCTATACGGTGGGACTAAATCCAAACTCCACACTAAAGCCAGGTGTTCATGATTGACTTCTTTTTCTTTTTTTCTTCAAAGACCTTGGAAGGTCACTCTAATCTTGTAATATATTTGAGGGCGTTGGATGGAGTTTATTCTAGTCTTTCTTTCATATACTGGCTTCTACTCCAGACTCCAAGGAGTTTCAGTCTTAAAAGTTTCCAGTCTTTGTGTATCTTGTGTCTGCTACTTCCCTTCCTCCTTTCATTCCTCTTCTCCCTTCCTTACTCTTTCAAGAACATATTAATATATTTATTATCATATTGTAATTGCCTCAATTGTTTTAATGATAAAGATGTGTTGAGAGGGTTTATCAAGAAGACTTGGAACTCCTGGTTGGGAATTTCCTCTGTCTCATATTCGCATCTCTCTCTGTGCGTTATCCTATTCTTGCTATACCCTCTTTTCTTCACCTTGGCTAGGTATAACATCATCAGTGCCCCCACTTCAGTATGTCCTGCCTGTGGTAAGAGCTGACCAGGAACTCTGGGCAGGATCTCTATGATGTGACCACCCTGGTGTCCGAAGGACTTCTAGAAAATTTTGGTAAAACATATAACATCCTTTTTGTCCTCATGACACAGTCTTGTTTTCCTTCATTCCTGCTATGGGTTAAAGATAGTCCTGTGGCTTGATGAGTTAGGTCTCATCTCTTTCACTTACCACCAACCAGTTTACTTTTTTTAATATTTTATATTTACTCATCACAATCACTGAATTAAATGGGCCAGCCCTTTGCCCAAACCAGTGTCACCTGCTTATTATTTTATAAACTCCTCTCTGTATATACAGCATGTTAAAGACAGCACTTTATTTTTTTTTTCATGCTGACAAAGACATGCCTTCTGATGTTCCATTCATTTGCCTATAGAATGAATTTGAGAGGGAAGAAATGGAAATCAACAGATTGCTAATCCAGAGAGTGAGATGATGAAGGAGAGCAATCAAGAACCACCAGGAGCCTTTCTGTTAAAACACTGCAATCTTCAGAATGTTTCTTTTAGATTTTTCAGTGAAAATGCTGGGGGGTAAGTCAAGTCTTATTATATCTTGTCATACATTTATTCACTTTTTTAATTGAAGGGGAGAATTCCATTCACTATTTCTCTTCCCTGCTTTATCCTATCTGGACATGTTTCCTTTTATGCTTTATTACTTATAAAATGACATCGGTATATGCTATTCCAATCCTCTGTACTGTGGTAAACTCCTGGATTCTGAGTTTTAGGCACTAAAACACTCTTTAAAACTTGCTTTCTGACCAGATGTTCAGCAAACTTCCTTATCTCAAAGTGTCATCCAAGGCTATGCCCAACTCTGTGCATTACAGACACTTGGAAAAACACAAAATTGGGGAGGTTACTGGAGCATAAAAGTCAACCTCAAATGAGACAATAAAAGCAGAATCAGGCTTATAACCTTCAGCAGTCTCCCTTCCACCTCAACTGTAGTAAATCAAAGCTGCTTCATTTCAACCACGGTATGACAAACCATTTGAGGGGAAACAATTGCAATTCACATGGGATATTTTGGTCAAGTTGACTTCACCGATTGTATTAACACAGAGAGAGACTGGAGAACAAATTATTTTGGAGAGATTTATAGCTCTAGAAATAAAGATACTGAACAATGCCATTTAAGTCAGAAGCCTCGGATAAACATAATTTAAAATTTAAACTAAGAATTGACCTTGATTAATTTGTTAAGAAATAAAATATATACATTCCATTAGATGATAATTGTCCCTTCCTTTAATAGACAATACTGGGCGCTTTCTCAATTATTTTGTTTCTTCGATATCCAAATGTATCAAAGTACTTCCTTTGTGAGACCCTGAATAAGAAAATCTTCATCCTCACTCCCATACTTCCTGGCAAAGTATCCCTTGCTAATGAATAAAGTACTCCTCCATTAGCTCTGTGCTCCAAATCATTAATACTGGAGTTTTTAGCAAGCCTAATATCTGAATAAGAAACAGATTGTTCAAGATAAAATAGAAGTGAATTACTCTGCATTGTGGGGCTGCAGTCTCTTTCCCAGGCCCAGAGCAGCCTTACACCCACTTCACATTCCCCTCTGTAACTCCTGGGGTACCCCTGCTTTCATCAGTGGGGAGCTCTTCCATATCTGCACCAAATTTCATCCTCTTGCTTTCTCAGAAATTTCACTCATACAACTTTGTTTTCCTCCCATATGCAACATCAACTTCTCCCTCTCTGTAATATCATTTAACATAGGAATATGGCTTTCTGTTAAAATGTATGTGATTTTTTAGATTCATGTTGCCTTTGACAAATGCCTCCTTCTTTACTCCTCTTCAGAGGTAAAATAAAAAATGTGTAATGAATTTCTTCAGTGACTGGTTTCCATTTTCTTACCTCATACTTCTCCCAAACTGGTTCTACCTGGGCTTTTCTTCTTCTTCAACCTTGGGACACCACTCTTACGAAGATCACAAGTACTGGCTGGGTGTGATGGTGCATGCCTGTAATTTCAGCAGCTTGGGAGGCTGAAGCTGGAGCACCATCAGTTCGAAGCCAGCCTCAGCAACGACAAGGTGCTAAGCAACTCAGTGAGACCCTGTCTCTAAATAAAATACAAAATAGGCCTGGGCATGTGGCTGAGGAGATGAATGCCCTCCAGTTCAATCCCTGATACCAAAAAAAAAAAAAAAAAAAAAAAAATCACGAGTACCATATTTCATGTCCCTTTTCTTATATTACATCCTTTCTCAGGGGTCTTTTAAGCAATTGACAACTTTTTCTCTTGACTTCTACAAGCCCAGATTGCCCTGCTTTGTCTACTTCATTCTGTTTTCTCTTGTCAGGGAACTTAGGGGTTAACCTCCTGCCTTCTTGACTTTTACCTACAGGACCACATATTTCTTATGGCTTTAATTACTATCTATGTGCTGATGTCCCACAATCTATAAACCTAACCTTGACCTCTCTTCAGAACTGCAGTCTCCAAGTAAACAGACATCTCGAGCTCTCCTTGCTGAAATGCGGCTGGAATGCCTTCACCCTCAGGTTAAACTTGCCTAAGTTATAGTCTCAGTAAGAGGAAGAGCATCCAACCAGCTCTTCAAGCTAACTGGAAGGTATTTGTGATTTCTTTTTTCCCCTTGGTACCCATATCCTTTCCATCAACTAGTCTTCCTGAGTTTATTTTCAAAGGTACATTTCCCTTTACTTATCTTATTAATAACCTATTCATGGCCACAAAATTCTTTGCCTTCTAACATATTTCCCCATTTCTGCTCTTGCCCCTATACCCTTCATTTATCACACAGAAGCCAAAGGAACCTTTTGGACGGTATAATTGATATACTGCTCTTTTCCTTAAATACTTTTAAAGGTTTCACATTGCTATTTGAATAAAATATACATAACTCACCATGGAGTATGATCCTTGCACAGTCTGAGGTATACCTACTTGGTATTGCTCTCCTCTTCCATCTAAAGCAGTTTCTCAGCCTCGGCATTACTGACAGTTTGGGTCACTGTGTTGTGGACAGGGGGGCTATCTTGGGCATTACAGGATACTTAACATCTGCCTTCTAACACTAAATGCCAGAAGCACCTTCCTGCCACATGGTGAAAACCAAAGTGTTTCCAAATATTCAGAAATTTTCCCAGGAAGGTGAAATTGCTCTGGGTTGAGAACCACTATTCTAAAGTGACATTAAGTCCAATTTTTCCAGACAAGTCCATGTGCCAGTTGTCTAGTTATTATTACACCTAGCATGTCCTTCTATGGTCAGAGGTCTTAACTAGGATGACGATTATTTGTTCACATTACTTTTATCTAACACTGTATCACTTATTCTGACATTGTGTATGTGTTGTTTTGAACATGTCAAGTATATCCTAAGTTTATGGTTTCTGTCATGAATGTTTCTCTCCAAGGAACTGCTGTTTCTTTCAAAGGAGTTTTCTTTCTTGTTCAAGTCTCTTTAAATTATATTTCTTTTTTAGTCAAACTCAAAGTAGCAATCTAACCATCCTCCACTGAATCACCTTTTCTAAGTTTTATTTTTTAGCTATCTTTTATTCAACACATTCATAACAAGTTGTACTTTATCTGAATAGGAGAGTACTCGATCCACAGCTAGTGTTGAATGCATAAAATGAATGAATGAATGTAATCCTATAAATGTTCTCCCAACTAGGTTGTTTCCCAGTTATGTATATATACATTGTTTACTATTTTATACTTTAGGTAACTTTTGTTAAATATATATATATATATTAGTGTAATTATTATTTTCAATAGTTTTATGAGGATAGAATCTATAGATTTCTCAACAATGCAAAAAAAATTTTGTACTTCTTTGTTAAATGTACTGCTTACACAACTTAAGCACAAGGCCCAATAATCAGTGAATTGCAGTCAGTGTAAAGGCACATAGTGCATAAAATGGGGAGTATTAGAGGAAGTGTGTGCTCTAATTGGAAAGTTTGGTTTGAATAATGTCTAGATAAACACTGATTTGTCCTTGAAAAGCACTTTCTATACTATCATAAAAGTTCCAGTCATACGTTTGATTTCTTTCACTTATGTTTTCAATTTATCCAAAAATTTAATGACCATTGCAGGGCTTGGCTTCATCAATAATTATAAAATATTTGAAAATAAAGTATGTTTGCTTAATTACTTACATAAATTCTACTTGTGCTATGATTTGAATATGGTCAGTTCCCTCTAAACCATGTTGGCATCTAATCTCCACTATGAGGTCTGAAGTTGGAACCTTAATTAAGCTATAGTGTTTATAGGTGGAGCAGTTGGGAGTAGACTAGGATCAGACAAGGTCATCATGGATGGAGCTCCTATGGCTGAATATTGGTGGCTTTGTAAAGACAGCACGTGTAGAGGAGACATACATGCTCTCCTTCATCACCTTGGCACTCTGACAGTGGGCTACAGATGCAGCCCCTTGAACTTGGACCAGAATAGTGAGTCAAAATAAATATCTTGTGGCTGTGGCTCAGTGGTAGAGCACTCACCTAGCACATGTGAGGCACTGGGTTTGATCCTCAGCATCACGTAAAAGTAAGATAAAGTTATTGTGTTCTCCTACAAATTTTATATATATATATATATATATAATAAATGGATAAGAGATTTATTTTACATATAAATCTCTTATCCATAGAACTTGCCCAGTCTGTGGTGTGTACTACTGTCAAGAAAAGGTAGATGAAGTCACCTTGTAAATACAATACAACAGTTTCTCCATTCTCTGATATTGCATGAGTGATATAAAGGAAACAACTCAGAATTTGTCAGGAAGCAACATGTTAGCACGAATCACACAAAGGCTTGTTGCCATCGACAGCTTCAAATGAAAGGCAGGAGAGCCTGAGTCCCATGACAACCAGTGTGAACACTGGCTTCTGAGTGACACATTTTTTCATTCAGAGTTGATCATTTTCCTCTCAGGTTTACTAGAATTATACTATTTAATGTTGAAAGAAGTTGTCAAAGACTTAGAGGCTCAGAAGCAAAAAAATTCAAAACACCTCAAAGAGAAACGATGCAAAGGCCAATAGGATGATTGGATGGAAGGCTGATGGATGGGACAGAAGGTATGATATTAAAGGGTAAGAGGAAGGCAGGAAGGAATTTGCCTTTGGCACTGCCAAGAAAAGAGAGTAATCAGGGTGCTTATTGTAGCTGTGTTGTAAAAGTGGTCCCTTCACCTTCTGAATATAGCCCTCTTGCTCTAAGGCTCATTTAAAAAAAAAAAAAAAACAAGTTTCTTTGTTTGTTTTCCCCTCTCTCTTCTCCCCTCTCCTCTCCCTAACAAGTTTAGGGAGATAGTGTCTTTTCTTCCCCAAGTTAATTGTCCTTGAACACACCTTCTACAGGAAGGAGATACCCATGGAGAACGTAGGAAGTGAATGTCTCCCAAATTAACAAGTAAATGCTAACAGGGCATCAAGATTCCCTGGAACCCCCTACCAGAGCACAGCTGGAATGTAACCCTTGAAGAGTTCCTTTAAAACATCCCCCTGTCCCTCTTGATGGGGAGAGTCATAGCCTTTGGGACAGGAGACTCCTGTGTTTCTCCTTTGCTAGCAAAGCAATAAAGCTTCATTTTCTTTTTTCTCAAAAGCTTGTGTTCATTATTAAATTAGCATTAATTGGCACTGGGGACAAAGACTAAGCTTTCTGTTACAATATTGCCTGGAGATAAAGGAGTTTTCTAGAAAAGACTGAGCAGACATCAAAGAACAGCTTCTGAAGAAAAGAACATTGAGGAGAACCTTCAAATGTGTTCCTGAAAGGACTCTGGCCTCAGAGCTGATCCACCATCAGCCTGCTTACAGGAGTCACAAGAAGACAGAAACTAAGCAATACATTGATGGTTTTAGGGAAAAAAAAATGTACAGACTGAGTACCTAAAATACACATTGGTGAGTTTAAAATGGGTAATAGCAAGGTTCAAGGACATGTCTATAAAATACTGCTCAATATGAGCAAATGGTCACTGTTGCCACCCCTGAATAGCAATCCAGTTTTACAAAGAACAAAAGATGTTCACCTTATTTCCTCGTTTGGAACATTAAGAAACTTGGTGAAAAAAGAAAGTGAAATAGGTGATATATGTATATACCCATCATCAGGTCCCAAGGACAAAAATAAAGTATGTATCAGCTTTTGTGATTGTTGGTTTCTGCTCATACTCATTGTAAGTTGTGAGTATCATTAATATATAATAGTATCATAATATAAACCAATTTGAAGTCACCTCCAATAAAATTATCATTTTTATGTTCTAATAATATAAATTTGCTTTAGAAAATGAAGCTCCCCAAAAAGTAGAACGATACCTGGATGTTATGAGGTAAATAATGCTACACAGACAATGGGATCTTTGAATAACAAGGTAGGAGCCAATTCAATGGAATTGAGGTTCATCCTTTAGAAATGATGTTAAAGCTTCTTTTTGGCTATGAAAAGGATGAGAGAGTCACCTGGGGTGCCAATTTAAGAAACAAGACACTTGATAACTTGTGAGGAGAGCAGTGAAGAGGGATAGGAAAAAAATATTTGTAATGAAAACACTTTCATACTGTTTGATACTGAGCCACATGAATGTTCTACTATGCTTTAAACAGAGTATAACCTGGACTTTAGAATAAAAATTCTTTTAACTTTATTAGTTATCCATAACATTTAGCACAGTTGTAGGAATGTGGCAGATATTAGTTGAATCTTGCAGTATACAGACTAAAACACATCTAAACCCGTGAAATAGTACAACAGGTCAAATTGGGAACGTTTATGTCACTTAGACAAAATCATTTGAATGCCTACTGTGACAAAGACACAGTATGCGCATGGGATGCCCCAGTGATCATCCAACATAGTCCCTTATTTTTCAACAATCTGCTGATTAATTACCATAATGACATACACAAAAAAATTAAATAATTAATGCCTAACAAAACGCTCTGAAATACTCAATGTGTTTTATGTGACATGTATTTAAGGAGCAAGAAAATTTTACAAAATATGTTAGAGCATGTTTTTGGAGCATGTTACATCTTTTAATTTGGATCTTATGTCCTATAATAAATCTTCATACTTTTCTTCATCTAGGTCATTCCTTCTTAGTCTTAGTTGATTATTTAAACATAAATGTGGACAGTAATGATTATTTTATGTTGTAATTGCAAGAGTTAAATCACAGAATGCACAGAACAAATACAAATGTACCTGACAAACCTTCTTACATAAATTATAATAGTTCTTTAATCATTATTATTTGTATCTGAGGATGTTTGTACAATAAGAATATTAAATTGATATTCAAATTTCTCATTGCTCCTAAATGAGGGGCAAAATTTACAAATTACTCATAAAACATTCCTTTTGGTTCTGAATGTGTTCCTGGACCATGGAAAATGGGTTGTGCATAATATTTGGAAATTTCTTGCAGATATAATCGCAGAGCTTTGCTGGGAAGATAAGGAGTCAGGAAAAATTAGAAACTTGATAATCTCATGGCTTAAAAAAAAACTGGAAGTCAAGTGTTTTGTCAGAGAATTCCACATTAATTCTGCGACAAAACTTTCCATAAAGAGGGTGGAATTTTCAAGATTTAAAAAATAATAATTAATCAATCAATTAATTAATTAAAAAGGAAACACAGTATTGGAGACACCAACCAGTATAACTGAACAACTATTCAGAGAAGAGACTAAGAAATTGAGGGAGGCATACCCAGAACATCCAGAGCTTGCTCTCAAAAAATTATTTACAGATAAAATGAATTTTTGATGATTCATTTTAACTGCTCAAAATGTTATCACGTATCTCTCAATGTGCTAGGAACTAGCTTAAGTACTTTGGATTGTATCACTTTATATAACAACCATTTATCGTAAACTCCTAAACTGTATTAATTATACATCCATCTTTTCACCTGTGTTAAGTTGACTCTTTAATCATACCACTATCCATTATGCTTAATGCTCTGTGCTTAATCTATACATTTGAAGAAATGGCTGTGGTAGCCAGAGCAACATGTATTGAAATGAAAACAGAAATATAGACCAATAAAACAGAACAGAGAGCCTAGTAAACCCACACATCTGTGGTCATCTAATTTTTAATATAATTGATAAGAATACACAGTGGAGAAAAAAACAGATGTTTCAAAAAACAGTGCAGGGAAAATTTGCTGTCCACATATATAGAAGAACAAAACTAGACCCTTATATCTTACCATTTACAAAAATCAACTAACGATGATTTAAGGCTTAAATAGAAGACTGAAACTTACCAACTATGAAACTTGAATTTGAAATATGACCCTGGTATTAAGTAAAAGCTCATATCCCTGTGTTTCTGATTATTGCCAACAATGTGGTCCATTTTTATTAGATGAAAACATAGGAGAAATGCTTTAGGACATTGAAATGGGCAAATTATTTTTTGGACAGACCCAAAAAGCATGGTCAACAAAAGCACAGTTAGAGAAATGTAATTACGGTAAAAGAAAAATCTTCTGCTCAATAAAGGAAATAATCAAAAGATTGAATGGATAAACTGTAGAATGGGAGAAAATATTTACAAACTGTTTCTGATAAGGGGTTATTATTCAGAACATATAAGGAACTCAAAAGCTCAAGAACAAAAATAATTTTTAAAAAAAAGTTTTAAAAGTGAAAGCTGGGGCTATAGCTCACATATGTGAGGCACTGGGTTTGATTCTCATCACCACATAACAATAAATAAAGATATTGTGTCCAACTACAACTAAAAAGAATATTTAAAAAAAAGTTTTCAAAGTGGGCAGTAGACCACAAAATACTTTCTATATAAGTCTTGACATGGAAATATTGCAAAAGAGGACATACAAAGGGCCAACAGGTATATGATAAAATTCTCATTATCACTAGTCATCAGGGAAATGCAAATTGAAACCACAATGAGGTATCACCTTTACTTCAGTAAGAATGGTTACTTTCAAAGAAAGAAGATAACAAGTGCTGGTGAAGACCTGGGAAAGAGAACTCCCGCGCATATAAATTAGTATAGGCATTAAGGGAAAACAGTATGGTGATTTCACACAAAATTAAAAATAGAACTACTATATGCTCCAGCAGTTCCACTAGTAGTAGTTATATTTCCAAAGGAAATGAAACTGTAAAACAAAGAAATATTTGTTGTAGCACTATTTATAATAGCCAAAAAAAAAAAAAAAATCAAAATAACTTATGTTTCCATCAACTGATGAAAGGATAAAGAAAATGTAGTCCACATGCATCATGGAATACTATCCAGATATGATAATAAAAATGCTGTCATTTACAAGAGCATGGATAAAAATGAAAATGACTGTTAAATCAAATGAGCCAAAAAGATAAGGACAACATGATTTCACTCCTATGTGAATCTTAAAAAAGTTGACCTCATAGAAGTTGATAGTGGAATGGTGGCTACCAGAGGAAGGTGAGAAAAGGAGATGAAGTGCTAGTGAGAGGCTGAATCACAAGGGTAAGAGGTTTGGGTGTGCTATTGTACACAGCAGGATGACTACGGATAATGATAATGTACCTTATTTTTCAAAAACTAAGGACTTTGAATATTTTCACAATACAGAATGAATGTTTTCAGAGATAAATATGATTAATCAGATTTAATTCTTTTAGAATGTATATTTTTAAAAAGTCTGTAAAATTATATGTTTTTATGTAACTACTAAAATAAATTTGCATTGATGATGTAAAAAGAACATCTCATTCTTGGATCCTCATAAAAAATACAATTTAAAAGTCTCTTTTTACAACAAAATTGTATTGATCCTATCAGAAAGCACTTGGAAGGCTAAAGTACAGAATCAGTACATCTGATTTAAAATTATTAAAAATTTAAAATTATTTAAAAACAGTAATTTGAGCAGACCAATTAACTTCTCTGAATTTCAGTTTTCTTATAATTGATGTGGAATAAAAAGAGAAGAAGGGTCAACTCAGGTTTAATACAATATTTAGCACACAGTGGGTCTTCATTCCATGAAAGCCCCTGTGCTGGAATTTGAACTATAACCCTGGTATTAAGCAAAAGCTCATATCCCTTTGTCTATGATTATTGCCAACAATGTGGTCTATTTTTATGCTTCTCCATACTCATTTTTATAATCCATATTATGAGAGGCTATTTACAATTTGTGTGTTCAATTTTTTAAAACTATATAAAAACTGAAAGGAGGATGGTAATATCAAATTAGAAATAGATGGTAATAGCTTAAACCATTCCATTTCATGTCAGTCACACAACAGTGAAATTGCTCTATCATCCTCTATTAAAATAGCTCTCTCGTGGAAGGAGGATGGTGAGTGCAGGTTGGTGTGGCACTGTGTTGGCTGTTCCAGCAATGACATCATATAAAGTACCATCAAACAAATGGATAATTCTGTTATTATCTCCAAAATGTAACAGCTCCCAGGCATAGAATACAAATAAACAGAAACATTTAGAAATCTAATTAGCACAGGTAACATTCATTATGGTTATTCCTGCACTTTACAGACAGTGGTTATAACTAGTGGTACATGTAATTGTATTAGCATTGAAATTTATACAGACTGGACTAAGACGAAGCACAAAAGCCATTAGGGAAAGAAAGTGTCAGATGTTCTGGACCCCTTTGGGTGAGAACCAATTCAGTTTTGTGCTTTTTGTTTCTTTGGTTTTCATCTTCAGGTACTTGTGGCCAAATTGTCTATCATTTTTCTTTCAGTTATTTTTTTATATTCACTTAAGAGTATGCCACCTAGAATTATCTAGATAAAAGGTCCATTAGACTACCCATAAAGATTGTCCCCTTAGATTTTCCATGGTGGGGGAACAGATACATTATGGACACAGAAAGAATTCATGTATAAATCTATCCGGGGGGTCACATCCTTGTACCTAATTTAACAAGGTGACAACTGTCCTCAACAGGTATCCATGGAGGGTTGATTTTGGGACCTACCCTCAGAAACCAAAATCTGGAGATACTCAATTCCCTTCTACAAATGATGCAGCACTTGCATATAACCTAACTACTACATCCGACTGTATACTTTAAATCATCTCTATATCATTTATAGTACACAATACAGTGCAAAGGCTATGTAAATAGAGTCTGCTTTATTGTTTAGGGAATAATAAGAAAAAATGTCTAACGCATTTAGTAAAGACATAATTTATACTATTTTGGGCTGAAATTTCAGTTGAAGAGGGTTGATTAGCAAATATAGATATAAACTGCAAAGAAAAAGTTCATAGGAAATAAAGGTATAATGAGAATTAACCAACTAAGTCTTCAAATAGCTGATGTGAATATAAGAACCTGATAGATCCCTCAAATTGTACAGTAGGGGCAAGGGCTAGGGAAGAGGTGGAACTTGTCACCCATTCTGAGCCTGATGCCTTCTAAAACAGGTAGCACACGCGCAAAACAACTTTTAGCAACTATGGGTGTCCTGTGGACAGAGACAAAGCACGGGTAGGATTTTTTTCCCCTTTTGGAAATCACTGGTGTAAGCAGAATAGAGCGCTGGAAATTATGAATTCCTGATCACCAAGAGAACCCAGAATTCCACCCAGGGCATGCTCATGTAGAGCCACAATGGGGCACTTGTCTGCCTGGCTCTGATCCACCCCCACTCTGCCTATGAGTGAAGCCCCATTTGGCAAGGTTAAACTCAATAAACCTTGAGCCTGAATATGAAGAGCACACAGGAAAATGAGGACTCTCGAAGAAACAGGAAGGACATGAGGAATCCTAATAACTACCTCCCTGAGTAAGAGCTCTGTCAACATTTGAAACCATCCCTTTATTTCTCCTTTCTGGTCTGCACAGTCCATTGGGTTCAAACTCCAGCTCTACCACGGGCTAAATGTATATCTACTTGGGCAAATTTTAATTTGTCTCACTTTCCTCATTAAAATGGGGGTTTAACTCAATCTATATCATAAAACTGAGGATTATCTGTAAAGTGCTTAGATAATGCCTGGCACACAGCTATTATCCAAAAAGTGTTTGTTATTATTATGCTTTTAGTGGTTATTACATTTCAAAATTATTAAAAATTATTTTTAAATAAGTATTCAATATAATGTAAGCATTGAAGAAAATATAAATACAGAAAATATTGGCAACAATTGTGTAGTCCCACCACAATTTGCAATGTGTTGTCTTCAAGTTATTTTTTAAAGCACATGTTAAGTGTAAGCACATATATTTTGAAAATCTCAGTGACCCCATGGTCCAGCTTCATTTTTTTTTTAATCCCAGTGTAATTATTTGTAGCTCTGCTTTTTACTCTCTATTCTAGTTTAGATGATAAATTATATGGTCACTCTATTCATAGCAATATAGACTGTTTTGAATATTATATTCTATTTAATATCATAAAGTTGTTGCTTCCTAAAACATGAGACATTATTCTAAAATAGTATGGGTAACTGAGTTCTATTCAGTTCCCGACTGAATCAGGTTTAACCAACTCTATTTCTTAAAAAAAAAAAAAAAAAAGAAGAAGAAGAAGAAGAAGAAAAGAAAAAGAAAAGGAAAACATGAACAATGTTAAAGTTATAAATGATAAATCTCTTAAAGTTAAATTAAATCCCTCACAGTGTTCTATCTAAAAAGAAATCCACAAAAGCACCAGGTCTATGTAGTTATGAAGTATATGATTAAGGCATTCTTAAACAAATGAGGAAACCAGATTGTTCTTAACTTCTGATGGGAGAGATAGTTTCACACTATTTTAAAAAATATTTCTCCTAATCTCAAACTACAAACCTAAATTTCTGATAGATTATGATTATGGATAAGCATGCATGAATATATGATAAAAATAGATAATAATAAAATTGAATTTGCTAAATTAATTATTTCTTGTTGCAGAAAGCACACATATTAACATATATGAGGTGCTTTTGTTTTTTGTATTTGATGATATTGAGAATTGGACCTAGGAGCTCTCCACCATTGAGCTGTATCTCCATCCCTTTTTATTTTGAGACAGAGTCTGGCTAAATTGCCAAGAATGGCCTTGAACTTGGTATGTTCCTACCTCAGCCTCTGTATTAGCTATAATTACAGGTGTATACCTACAATCTGTGAATTATATTTTTAAGTAACTGACAGGTTTGGTGTGGTAAAAGGCAAAATTATTACTCGAATGTCATAAATAGTAAATAGTAATCTGGAAAAATTGCAAAATATATTAGAGGAAATAGTTTATTTTTCTTAAATAAACTCTTGATACCAAAAAATTAGAGCTCTTCAAAGTGAGCAAAGAATAAATATTTAACAAATGTAGAGATTAAACTAAGCAATATTCAAAAGATAAAAGGATTTAATATTTCTTATAAAGAAATGCAATTTAAGTGTGGCTAGGATATAATTTTCCCTGTAATGTTAGCAATTAAAACAATACCATCCCGTGCTAGTAAACAACAAAAAAGTAAAGTCAACCTTTCTAAACTATAGTCATAAAAATGTAAATTGATCCACATTTTTTGGAGAAAAAGTTATCAAAATGTATCAAAAGTCTACGAATTTACCCAAAATAAATCATTTGGACCCCAAGATACAGAGATTTATATATAATGCTTGTCATTCACTATAATCAGAAAAACTTGAAACCTACTAAATGAATCACCATGAATGACTAGTTCAATCATTTATATTATATCCTTGTAATGGTACACCTTCTGAAATAATGGTTTAAAAATATAAAATTACATAGTGCTGTGGGAATATGTTAATGATATATTCCATGGGGAAAAAAGAAAGTTACAAAATATGGACAGAACCATCCCAATTGTGTGGGGCTAAATGAGTATATTGTGAAATAAGATGTAAACGATTAATTTTTCCCATTTGAGATTTGACTAAGGTGTAGTAAATATGCTAGAAGATCAGAGATGAAATGTGAGACAAATCATCACATGCAGCATTTATAAAGGAAATAATAAAATCAAACACTCTGTAGCCATTCCATAACATTTGATGTCTCCAACTGAGTTGACAATACAAAGGGACAGGAGAGATGAAAGGGTGCCTCACCACTGGACCTGGGGATTCTGATGATGTGGCCCCTGAGTGGCCTGCTCTCCCAGGCTGACTGTGGGCATGTGGGCCTGAGAATTGGTTAGAAGCTATTAAGTCCTGCCCCACAGGCCACCTGAGTAGGCAGGAGGACAATCCATATCTTCCCTTGGGAGGGGCCATTAGCAATCAGGGGAGACAGTTGAGCCAGGGCATTGTGGGAGACGAGGGCAGCCGTGTTTCTCTCTCATCCTAAGAGTTCTACTTTCAATGTATTGGCTCAACCTGAATACCCACATATTCCACAAAACACATAAAATATTTGTGATAATTAATACTAATTGGTTGTTAGTGGTTATCCCTGAACTGTGTATTCGTGGGTAATTTTTTTGTTTCTTATAAATAACAATATTTTTCTACTATACTAAAAATGGATAGGTTTTTATTTGCAAGTATGATTGATAAATCTTGGTGTTTTATGCAATTGAAAAGGATAGACTTAACTGGGTTAGCAATCAAATGAATGAAAATGCCACAGATTTGATAAAACAAGATTTTTATGAGATTCATGGAGACATGGTCAAAAAATCAAGTAATTGTGTCATTCCTTCTCATTTGAGGCTGGAAAAATACATATTTTAAAAATAAATCCATTTTACAAAATGTATTTTTTTTGGCTTTTATAGCACATATTATAGGAGACTTAATATTTCTAGGATATTCCAATCTGAAAAATACCCTCTCTCATCTGTATGGACCAGTAGCAAATTGTGATTAGTTTATATTTTCTGCCTTCAAAAATTTGATCCCTCCCCCATTTATTAATGAAAATTTCACTCCAATACCATGTTGTATACTTCCATAGGGGTTCCCTTCACAATCTAGTATGAATGGTACCTTTAATGTAAGAGTGTGTAACCTGTGCAACAGTACAAATCCACAACATCCTATGTAAACATCTCATTGCAGTCCTCCCTCCTAGCCTTTCCTGAGATCTCTCCTTCCATTTTATGTGAATTTATATTACACCTTAATTTTTACAGTATT
The DNA here is from genome assembly GCF_048772815.1 of Callospermophilus lateralis. NCBI lineage: Eukaryota > Metazoa > Chordata > Mammalia > Rodentia > Sciuridae > Callospermophilus > Callospermophilus lateralis. The sequence goes on along the minus strand of NC_135319.1, from coordinate 53,267,149 downwards.
TCCTGAAGCTGTCACACCTTTTCTGTGTGTCCTTATTTGTACCTTTTTAGCTCCTCTTTAACAATTGGAGCAACTTGAGATTAGGTTATTTGTCTCATGCTTTAGAATCCCTGGCAGCACCTGTCTCAGTGCCTTATGCACTGTGTGTTAACAGAGGTGACAGTTAAAGTCACAAAAACAGCAATGATAAAAATAATGGATAATATTCATTGAAGGCTCCCCATTTGCCAAGTACAACATGCCCTGAATGGATTATTCCATTTAGCTCTAGCAATAGCTGTATATGCTACAGACTATTAATATGTTCATTTATAAAGAAGAAAGAAAACCAAGGCTCATCAATCTTAAGTAACTTCTCCAATGTTAAACTATTTAGTAAAATCTTGAACAAAGAATGAAGGAAAAAAAATCTCAATCTCCTCTTTATATACTTTGGAGCTTATAATTCACTTTAAATAATTATAGTTTATTAGACTATGAGATTACTGATGGTAAGTGCTCTGGACTGTGACCCCACCCCAGATTTCCATATTGAAACCTAATCTCCAACATGGAAGCATCTAGAGGCAGGGGCCTTAGGAGGTGATGTGTACATGAGGGTGGAGCCCTCATGATGGGGTTTAATTCCCTATAAGAGACCCCAGGGAGCCGTCTTTCCCCTTTCACCACCATGAGAGGGTGTATACAGAAGGTAGCATTTATAAGAAAGCTGCTATCCCTTGGCAGTGAATCCACCAGCACTTGCTCTCCACCTCCCTCCTAGTACTGGGGACTAACTTAGGTGTGCTTTACCACTAAGTTAAATCTTCAGTCCTTTTATTTTATTTTTTTTTAATTTTTAGACAGAGTTTCAGGATGTTGAGGGTGCTGGCCTTGAACTTTTGATCCTCCTGACTCAGCCTCCCAAGTTTCTGGGATTACAGACATGCACCATTGCATGCACCAAAATTCTGCCAACACATTGATTTTGAACTTTCCAGTGCCCAAGATGGTAAAAAAAAAAAAAAAAAATTCTTGCTTATAGACCACACAGTTTATGGTATTTTGTTATAATCATTAAGACAATGGATTCTGTAATCATTACAGTTTGCATATACAATGTGGTATAAGTTATATATGCTTAATTACTTGGCAAATAAATGAATATGTAAAGGTATTATTTTGGCAGTGTTGGTCCCCACTTTGGAATGCTTGCAGGTATAGCCTACTCTGTTATGAGGGGGTCTGTCACCTTCTTTTAACTAGAAGGCCCAGGAGATCATTTTGCAGATAAAAAGAAAAAACTGAGGCACAATTAACACTGTGATTTGCCCAAGGCCATACTGCAGTCCACAGCTGGTCACAAGATTAGAAAAAAAGACTCTGAAGATGGGAGGAGAGGGGAGGAGAGGGAAGGGGGATAGTAGAGGATAGGAAGGGCAGCAGAATACAACAGACATTAGTATGGCAGTATGTAAAAAAGTGGATGTGGAACCGATATGAATCTGCAATCTGTATACGGGGTAAAAATGGGAGTTCATAATCTGCTTGAATCGAATGTATGAAATATGATATGTCAAGAGCTTTGAAATGTTTTGAACAACTAATAATAAAAAAAAATCAAAAAAAAAAAAGAAAAGAAAAGAAAAAGACTCTGACCCCCAATTCAGACCACATTGATTATACCCTGTTTCATTGCTGACCAACAGAACATATGTCTCTATGGATCACAAACACTGAGAGGGGCAAGAGGATAGTAAGGATCTTTTGTGGAGGAAGCTTCCTGTTAAGACCCTTCCAGGAACACGTCCTGTGTCTATGTAGTAAACACCCAGTCAGTCCTCCCGTTCCCACACTGGCTTTTCCAAGCTGTTCTCATATTCTCTTCTCCCTCACTGTGCTAGATATGCCAAAGGAGCTCCCCCTGTGCCCTGAAACTGAGGATTTAGACACTGGTGGCTGATAATCCTGTGGGTGTCCTGGTACATGGGAAAAGAGATGGAGCTCTGGCCTGAGTTCGTTGTCCCTGCAGACCATTCAGAATAGGAGCCCTGTTAACTGTGCTCTCTCTTGGACTAGACTCAGGCAGGTCTAATTTTGGACTCCTGAAGTGATTATTTACTAGGAAGTTGAGGCACACAATTTGAGTTTGGGGTGATGATGGAAGTCTAACCTGAGACCATTTTTTTTTCATTAGTCTTCTTCTGAACCACATTCACACCAGGATTCTCACATCTTCTATGGTATTCTGAAAGTAGAACCTGGGTTCTGAGAGCCAAAGCAACTGCAGATGAAAGCCTATCAGCATATAGGGACTGATGCTGGGAGGTGTCTCTATTCTTCCATGGAGAATAGATGACTCTGAGAGTTTAAGTTATACCAGCTTCACGCTAAAGCTTGGATGCACAGACCTACTGCCTGCTGCCACAGCCATGGGGCATAGCATGCTGATGGAGAGGGAAAGGCACAGGAAGATCTGGAATGGCTGCCTCTAGATGTGTGTGGAGAAGGAGAACACTCACTTCTGAAGGGCATCTTCTCTATCTCACCCCAGCCTCTGATTCTGCTCTGAATCTAGTTCCGGGAGCCCCCTCTCAGGATCTCACTGGTTAGCATCTCAAGGAGAACTCAGAGTGGCATGCACACATGAAAGAAACAAACGTGCCTGAATCTGTAGCTAGCCCACTGCTCTCTGCCCCTGTCTAGCTGCATGTCAAGGTGGTGGAGGTTACCTGACCTGAATGGGTATAGGTGAACAGGAAGAGAAACAGGGGCAGGAGTCAATAGGTTGATCAAAGTTTTGTGGGAAGCAACAATTACATTATAAAGAAAAAGAAGATTGAGGATTTCTTAGAATCTGAATGCAGCTATTCATGGGCAGGTACAGAAGTTGCAGGAGGCAGGGTAAAATATGCCCTTCAGGATCGCTTCATCAGTTGGTGCTGACTCCTACACAGAAGGTCACATCCTCTCGTCCTTGACAAGAGTACATTCTGCTTTATTACTTTTCCTAACTTTCACAAGAATCCCTACTTATTAGTCAAAGGTGTCATCTGAATGTTGAGTTGCAATTCATTGAATTCACTGGAGGGTCTGATTAAGCTGACAGTTATATGCAGTAGATACTTTTTTTGAAAAAAAAAAAAACCTTTATAAGTTATATACTTTTCAAAAAAAGTATCTAATACATATAACTTATAAAGTTTCATTGTCGTGTACATGTTTAATAGACTGGAATAATCTTACAGGTTCTCTGGGGAGAGGTAAAATGGGTGAGTTTTTGGAATAGCACTTGTCAAGACCCAGCCAGGGATTATACGACACTTGTGATAGCAGCCATTGAACCTCTCAGAGTAACTCCTTTGTATCATTTCCCAAATATATGTAATATTATATTATCTTGTAATATATGTAATATTATATTTTAAAGATTTATCATCAAGGTACTTGTTTATGACCCACTGTACAGCGTCTGAGGGAGAAAGAAGAGCACAGGCATCTAAACCCTTGTTATTGGGATTTCAGTGACTTGAAGCAGGCATTGGGCAAATACTGAGAGAGGAGAAAAAGGAAGAAGAGATGGAGGGAAGAAAGGGAACAGAGGAGAAAAAAATGGAAGTATTAGAGGGAAGCATATTTCCTGAGCATAAAGTCATTCCCAATATATCATGAGCAGCAAATTAAACAATCCTTCAGCAAGAATTTTGACAAGAAAATTTCATTAGGGATTTAAATCTCTATGGAAGCTCAAGTTGCTGCATTAAGATATGAAAATTGTGCAAATATTGTTCCTTAGAATGATGTTTGCCGCAGGTCATTGAGTTTCAGTCAATGAAATTTAGAGTGATAAATGTCCTGTTGAAAATTACTGAAGGGGGGAGGGTTCTGGGAGAGGAGGAAAGAACACTGCAGTTGGGAGTGCAGGCCGCCCTGGAGTCATTTGGAAGAGAAGTAAGACTCCAGTATTTTATTAACTAGTTGTGTGACCTTAAGCAAGTTTATTTAGCATCTCTGAGGTTTAATTTCCTCATCTACAAAACGTGGGCAATTTGTACTATATGCCCTGCTGGCCTGTGACTCGGAAGATTTACTGAAATGATCCAGGTAAAAACCCTTTGGCACAGTATCTGGTACCCAGGACATTTAAACACACATAGTAATTATGGGTGAGATAAGATTCATCCAGAAATGACCCTGTGGATCTCTGGGACAGATGCTTAGAGATACCATTATTGCCACTGCCTGAGGCTTGGGAGCCAAATAAATCTGCCAAGGTCACATTGGGGTAAATGTTACACCAGATTCACACCTGTGTGTTGTGTCACTAGTCTATGGGAAACTCAGAGACTAAGTCATATTTGCATAATTTTGAATTAATAGACTCTTATTCATTAGTAGCTGCTCAGAAAACATTGATAAAATAAATTAATGATTTCAAAAATAAATCAATGTATACATGCATGAATGGAAGATATAATATTTTTTTCCCATTTAAACTGTGTCTCCAGGACTCGTCCATAGATTCTTAATGCTTATTTGCTTTTCTATTTCAAGAAATCCTGGCATTTTGCCTCATATCATCATAAGCCTTTTTTCAGAAAACAGGAGTAAAAGAAAAATAACTTTATATAATTCTGTAACCCAAATACTAAAAGTCCCCTTGGAGCATTTCAGCATATTTCTGTTTTACCTTTGAAAATAGGATCTTCCTTTTTTGATTTTATAAAAATTATTTTCTATTTTGTGGTTTCAATTAATAGAAATATTTCATATAGCTGTCATTAAAATGTCAAATTAATACAGCAGGCAATATATGTGATATGATATTTTACTTAAAGTTTCTGGTTATTGCTATTTAGAATATCCCATGTTTTCACAATTAGAAGTATCACAGAACTAAATAAATAAATAAATGATATGCAAGTAAAAATAGTCACTGTGACAGGAAGATCATCCTTCTCTGAGGAGTACACAGTCATTAGTGGAAGGTTTCATCTTTGCTTTTTTGCTCTGATGGATTATGATATCTAATCGGATAGCAAAATTTGATTCAAAATTTAAGGAAGTTATTTTACCTACTTTGTATCACATGCAAAGCCAAGTATTCTATACTCTATAGACATTTCTCAGTTACATGCAAAAGAAAGAAAAAGGAGGCAGAAAGGAGGAGGGAGGGAAGGAGGAAGGAAAGAAAATAGTGAAGAAAGGGAAAGATGGAAAAGAGAAATGGGAAAGGAAGCTATGAGAATGAAAAACAATAGAAAACTAGATGTATTAGGGAATTTTCTTTCTAAAAAAAGAAAAAAAAAAGGAAGAATCGCCACACCCATTTTGCACGCTATTCTAATATTCCGAATATGTCTATAACCACAAACCAAGAATAGCTTTTCAGAAACTACCTTAATAAGCAGCCACAATTACATGATAAATAAGAGGAAACATAGTCCCATAAGACCATGGTATTTCGGTAATTCCTAGAGAACACTGCCCTACATTTCAGAGAATATAGGTATTCATGGCTGTGCTGGTAGCTGGCTTTTCAACCTTCACTTTCCAAGGAGAGTTACATTTGCAAATAAGAGTGCTAATTACTGCATCACAGGCTACTTTGTCAGAATAAAACTCATTTAAATCAAAGTAAACAAAAACTTCTCTTATTTTAGGAAATCTGCATTCATCTCAGGACATGTAGCTGGAAATTAGGAGCGGAGGATGAAAATACATTTTGAGAAGATTTTGAAAGATAGCTAGACATGTTTGTTATGCCACAAAATCCATTCAAACCAGCAGGACAACCTCTGTCTATAGTCAATACAAAATATTTTGCGAAAATCCGTGTTATACATGGTTAATATTCCGAAAAACATAACATTGCCTCTAGGATTCGGAAATGTCTCTCATTATCCTCACTGAACTAAATTGTTGTTCAATAAAAATCCCCTTTCTTTAGTAGTGATTCAATTGTAGCAGCCATTGAAAGAGCAGAAAACTACTTATAGATAAAATAAAGATTTGACATTTAACCAGAACTGGGCATTTTAATATAGGAAGGTATTTCTAAATCCATACAGAAATAGAAACTAATGATCAATAATATTTCTTAATGGCAAATTGTCTTCTTTTGTGAATGAAGGAAAATGTAATTCATTGTTAGCAAAGAAACTACTTATATGCAAATAGATATAGATAGATCAGAACAGTGTTTTAAAAGTTTGTTTGAAACTTATACATTTTTTGATGCACAATTTCTTAATTCAGTAAGGTACATCTTTTGGGTGAACAACTGTGTTCATTATTCTATATTCCTAACTTTGGAACTGGGTGATTTGGAGTGAGAGCTGAGAGCTAAGGCAGCAGGGTCTGCTGGGAGTTAATTCCCATCTGAGATTAGAGGAGGTGTCGAATCCAGAGGAAAAGCCCCACTAGGGAAGACCTGGACCAAGTGAGCTGGAAGCATGCTTTGAATACTGACATTTGTTTCCATTCTCTGTCCTTGGCAGCTTTCAGAGACACAGGGTGAAATACAAGCTTTAGCAGAGTTAACAACCATTGCTTCAAGGAAGGGCTAACTATATATTACATTAGAGAGAAGAAAGATGCTTGACCTACTTGGATCCGATAAGATGGAGTCAGTTTTCGGCAGAAATTGATCACAACGGACTCCTTGGTAGCCTTCTTTGCACCTGAGGAAAAGGGATAAATTATAAATATATGCAAGGGTTTATAAATAAGTAAAATAGCCATGAAGTACATAATGGTGAGAACAGTATATTCATGCTTTTGCATTATCTGATTCAGTTTGTTTCTGACACCAACAGGAATGTTCTAGATTTCATTTTTGTGCAAAAAGGTAAAAAAGAAAATACAGGTTTCTTTTATAGTTATATATGCAATACTAAGGGACAAATTGAATAGGATTTTAAGATGTTCTTCTCAGTGATACACATAATAGTTATCTCCATATTATAATTCTGGAGGTAGGGATTCCCCCCTTTTTTTAATGTAACACACTTGTCTCCAACATGCATTCAAAAACATATTGCAATTGCCATCTTCCTTATAAAAAAGCATTTTCTTATATCACACATCACCCATTTTGGCTACTACATTTTCCATTTCCTAGTGTTTTATTAGTTTTTTCATTTGCTAATTTTGCCGTTTTTAATTTATTTCTTAGCTATTTTTCCCATCAGTGTCACCTAAACCTCTTTGTCAGAAAATATCAGCATTTCATCTGGCAAAGTCTGATAGTCATCTATAAGCTCAGGTTTTTCTCTCCTATTCTCTTTGATATTGAACAAACATTGCAAGTGGCAGCTTTATGCCATATACAAGGCAACCCTCCTGAGGTGGGCACAATTTAAATGCCAAGAATTTGCCTGGAAGCACTCACAATAAGGTATGACACCTCAGGCCATAGCTTGCTCATTCAGGGCTGCTTGGCTGCCTCAGACAGCAATAGCACATCAGCTGGCAGTTAAGGAACAAATGTAGTGCAGGCCCCAACGCCTCCTCTGAACAGTCTCCTTAAGTGGGAAGGTGGCATTTACTGGTCTGTTTGAAGCTTAATCTGTCATGCTTGAGTTAAGCAGGGAAGCATCCATTGTCGCTTGTGGGATGAATCTGTCCTACTTACTGAGAAGGAAATTGTGCCGCTGGCATAAAAATCAGATTTAAAAAACAATCCTCTGGTTGTTAAAAATCTATGAAATTGATAAAAAAAAAAAAAAAAGAAAAAAAATTCAAAGATGACGGCCATGGGTTCTTTCCTTAGAATATGCTTTGTTTTCTCAGTGTAATAAACTATTAGGCGAGGTTTACTGCAACCAGAGCAGCAATATTGAAAGGCACCTAGGCAATGTCTCTACCTTTCATTGTGAGCCAAATTGGAATTCAGATAATCAGGCAGGCTCTCCACAGCATCTTTTAAAGCCTGGCACTCTGAAGTGTATTTGGCAATTTTCCTCATAGGCTAAGAACAAAGACCTCTGACATGGATATCTCAGAATCCTCATATGCTATCAAAAATGATTGTTTATGCAGAAAGATAGTCTCATGATATTTCTTAAATATGTATTTATTGTACTTGAAAACGGGAAACATGATTCTGGTTTTGTAATGGTAGAAAGTTAGAGAATACTTAGGACTAAAACACATTTGAGATGAAAAAAAAAAAAAATTCTATTCCCTGGAAGCTGCCCTGATCTTGGTACAGCATACTATTGAGAATTACCTGTAACACAGAACTTTTTCATTTTCTCATGATGGTGAGTTATGTCCTGGGTATACATTATTGTGTGCACTCATTTTCTGGAGATTTTATTTTTAACACATGTGGGAGATTTTAAGGACCCTTAATCTTTGTGTCTTTATTTAATATGAAATGGTACCCCTTGGGGAATGGTAGCTTTTAAGAAGAGGTACTGCATTTGTTTTGTTTTGCTTTTTAAAGTTTCTTTGCTTGGAATGCATTGTTCCATTTGTGCATGGGAAATAAAATAAGGAAATATGTTTGAAATTTTTCCAGTCTTAAATGATTTAAAGTGTATGAGGCCAACCCAAGTGTTCAGGACTTATGGGGTATCAGCAAGTATACTCCTGCTGTCTTTGTACCTGTGGGCTGCAGATAATAAAGCATGAGGATATTGCCACAGCCTTGTGCAGGCTAAGAAGCCCACCAGGAGCTGTGTGGCCAGATATGCAGCAAACCCTGCTCCTTTATGAAGGAGGCAGGAGTCACTGTTAATTGGTACCAGGTTTGAAGAACAACATGTTAAAATTCCCATTTAAAAACCACACCATATATCACCTTGATAAGTTCAGACTCATCCAAATGTGAAGATAGAATGTTGGTAGCAGGCAAGGCCAATGAAAAAGATTGAATTTATGACAGTACTAAAGAGAAGATGTGAAAGAAAAAATAATCTTCAAATGTACTTCCATTGAATAATTGCATTTGGCAGACCTTCCTGCAGTGTGATAAGCACATCTTTTGAGATATATCACTGCATTGCTTGTTTTATTTTTGTTAGTTTGGGTGGTGGTGAGAATATTTTTGCTATTTTTCCCCCTTTGAAAGACACAAGTGTAAATTAAGAGGAATTTATGTCCTAGAAAGATCTAAAGCATGACAGAATTAATAACAATAAGTACACATGCAATCATTACTGGTAAATGCTTGTGTTCTTCTAAGTACATGTTTGGCCTGATCTAGGCTAATGTTCTATTATTTCTCTACTGGGTCTTGCTTTTAAGACTCTACTGAATTCATCTACTGTTTTCTGGGTTTCTTTCCACCCCTCTGAAGAATCCTTGAATTATAGCAACCATATTAAAAGTTACGATGCAGTTCATTTGTTTTACAAGTAAGTTTTGATTCTACAACTACAAGGCAAAGGAGCATGCTCAAGACAGGAAACAGCCAGGATTGACAAACAGAGAGAGGGCTCAGGATGTAGCTTGGTGGTACAGTGCTTGCTTGCCTAACATGAGAGGCCTTGGGTTCATTCCCTTGTATGGCATTAAAAAAAATAATAATAAAGTTAGGAGAACTATTATCAATGGTGAAATAACCACAAGTAATTGAGAACTGAGGCATTTTTCTCTGCAAAGAATTAGCTACAGATCCTCTGTGTTTTCTCTCAGGTGAAGGAGTTATTCCTTTGCAAACCAGTAAATTCTTAAAAATGCTGTGTTTTTTACATTTCCAAATTTAAAAGGCAACAGGGAGGGAAGGAATCATTGAGGCTACAATACCCATAAGCAGAGTAGGACCAGTGAGAGGTTGTAGGGCAACTATGAGAGGGTTACCACAAAATACACGATTGGTCTCTAGCAATGAAAGAGAGGGTTTGGGGAGAGGGCTGGAGACTCTCAAAGCCAGTGTAAGCAACAGAAAAAGTTCTTCTCTTGATGAACCCTGGGGTCAAGTTGCAGACAGGGAAGGCGCTCCTTTCTGAAGGAACAGGGCCAACATGTAGTTTCAAATGCAGACATCAGTTTTTGACTCCTTACATCATTCCCACTTTGCCCTCACTTGTCCAGCTGTGTCTGAAATAAAAAGCATCCCATTCGATTATTTTTCCTCTTCTATAATGTCCCCAAGGAAAAGCAGAGTGGTTGGCTTCAGTGAAAACTTTTAAAAGGCAATCCTGAGCAAAAGAGTAGATGAGAATAATAGTGTCCAAGATGAGAAAATACAAAATGCATCATCTTTGGCTGGAATTCAATTCTCGTTTTATCTGGTGTGGTGAAGCAGAAGCAGCAACATATCACCTGGCCTCATGAGGAAGACCTCAAGGGAGAGACTTAAAAATGATCAGGCCACATGCTCATGTTTCCCCAGAAATCTCCATTCGTTGGCTATATGAAAGTGATTTGACCGTGGCAGGCAGCCCATGCTGCTGATTTCCCACCATTCCCTACTCTTCTCTTCTAATTCTCATATGCCAGTTTATTTTTTGAAGTCCATTTCATGAATCATTTAGGGCTAATCATATTAAGACTATGAGTGAAAATCAAAGGTCTCTCAATCATTATTAATAAGCTCCCCATACTTCAGATTATTCTTCAATTTCTCCTGGTAGGAAAACAAAATAGAAGTACATAAAACCTGTTTCACTGAATAAACTGTATTATTCTCTTACTCCTCATCTATTAGTTTTCTGGTCATTTACTCATGAGCAGCGCAAGGTGTTATCACCACTTGCCAATAACTAAGAGGATTACTTAGTGATTGTATGGATGTACTTTAGATAAATTATTGAATACTTTTGTAGTTTCAACCCAAATAAAATACATATGATAAGAGGCAGGAGGAAATATATGAAGGATACAAATCTGTTCAAATGCTTGTTTCAATTCCTGTGTCATACCTGGTCTCTGCAAAAAAAATTCTCCATGAAGTGTACATGCTTTCTTCTTTGACCTTGATTTTAGACATACAATTTTAAATAGCAGCTATCAATTAGTGTCCTGAGGGAAATGATGGCAGATAAACTGTATGGTTAGCTTCCTAACTAGAGAAACTCTATCCTGAGGAAAAAGTGGCCTTTCCTTTTGAATGTTACAGGAAACAGTACTTAGTAAGTAATGTATAAGCCTGATGATTTTAAGGGGTGTATTAAGTGTTGATTTGAGAAAGGAAAAGCCCGTCCAGGTATTCTTCCCTGTTTTGCAAATCCTGCCTGGCCTCAGTGTCAATACTTGGTTGGAGAAAATGAAAAAAATCATCAGACAATGAAACATAACATTTTAGAGGCACTGTGGTTTGCAGCACTGCCTAATTTTAAATTTCAGATTTACTGTCTACTGGTTGCTTAGTGTTGCTGAGAGCCATAGCCAAGTAGGAATGACAGCATGGCATTTTTGGTTGAAAGGTGACCCCAGCAAGCCATTGAGATGATAATGATTATGTTAAGATGTGCATTCAATTGGAGATCAGACCCCTGCTGCTGCCTAGGCCTTTGGAGCTCTCCCTGAGAGTTCCCATTGGTTGGGGAAGTGTGGTAGGAGGGAATTCCGGAGGAGGGACTTCCTGTTGGTGGAGTGTGTCCCAGGAGGAACCCCGTGGTGTGGCATTGGGCATTTTTCCTGGGAGCGTGTGTGGAGTGTGCTGGTGGAGTTCAGAAATAAAGTTTGTTCCTGCTTCAGTGGCTCGTGATTTGTGCCCAGCCAGATTGCGGCATAGTGTATCTATAACTTCTTTTCCTCATGTGTAAAATAGAGATCATAAGAATAGCTATATTTTAGAATAATTAGAAATAATAAAATACTTGTAGTTCATTGTAAGTATTCAATAAATGTTAGTTTGCAATATCCTTTAAATTTGAATCATCCTCATTTTTTAAATAAGGACACAGAAACTGAATAAGTTATCTCCCTTCAAGATCACCCAGCAAGTATTTAACTCATGAGCAAACTCAACAGGGATAACATTAAATCCCTTGATTCACCTATGATACCTTCTGATACTCTATGGGAATCCTCCAGGTATATACATTGCCATACATGCCATCTTTTTTCCAACAAAGTACTGTAAAGTACAGTCCAAATATCATGAGGTGAAATCACAATTTATTTTTTAAAATTAAAGACTAGATTTGTAAATTATTATCCGAGTTTGAAATGTTAAGCTACAACGTTATAGATTCTGGTCACTGACTTACAGTCAAACTTCTTGAACTTTATATTGATTAAAAAAGTATTCATCAACGATGTATTGAAAATTCTCAAGGAGAATTGTTACTAAAGAATTATAATGCACTCTTTCTCTAATTGACGAATACAAATTATATATACATATACACCTATGTATATAGTTACAATTTTCAACATGGTGTTTTGAACTATGTATACACTGTGGAATAATCAAGCTAATTAGCATGTGCATACATCATATATTTACCGTAAGTATACATTTTTCTGTAATAAAATCATTTAAAATTCATTCTCTTATCAATTTGTAAGTATGCAGTGGATTGTTATAAACTATACTTATAATATTATGCAATATGTTTATTCTTTCTGTACATTATAGGTGGGAATGTAAATTAGTATAGCAATTACACAAGACAATATGGCGGTTTCTCAAAAAAAAATGAAAATAAAACTACCAAATAATAAAGCTATCCCACTACATACTTTGGATAAATATTAAAATAATATGCAACCAATATGTCAAAGACATATCTGTATTTCTCTGCTCATTTCTCATTCAATATCTTTGCTATTAGCCAAGATATAGAATCAATGTAGATATCTATCAGTGGATGAATGAATAAAGAAAACATGGGTTATGTACACAATTGAATATTATCTACCACAAAAAAAGAATGAAATCTTTCATTTGCAATAACATACGTGAACCAGGAGTACATTGTATTAAGTGAAGCAAGTTGGGTACAGAAAGAAACAGTATATGATCTTGCCTGCATGTGGAATCTAAAAGAAATCTTTCAACTCATAGGAAAAGTAGAATCATGATTACCAAAAGCTGGAATGGAGGTGGAGATTTGGACATTGGGAGAATGTAGGTTAGAGGTTAATGACATTTCTTGATGATAGCTTAATTTAAAAACAAAAAGCCAAAACCAAGTAACCAAAAACAAAAACAATGCATGGATTCACATCAAGGCCAAGTGAACTGCCCAGCATTAAGAAGATGGGGAGTATAGGAACTAGAATTTCAAACCAGGCCTTTGTGGATGCAAAATGTGTGTTGGGTAGATAAGAAACTTTTCTAGCTAAAGATCTGCAGCGTAGAGTTTTTGGCTCAAAGATATGAATGATGTTATAAGAAATTCCCTCTCTGCCCAGTCATCACTGAATCTGAAATCTAGATTTAACTATGGAGAATATTGTGACACTGATTAAAGTGTAGGCTTTTTTTTTTTTTTTAACTGAATTGAGAGTTTAATTAAGTGGTATTATTTAAAAAGGAGGACTAATTGAGACAGAAAAATCTTTAAGCTAACCAACTGATATTAAAATTACCTACAGACTGGGTACAGCCTTTCCACAATCCTTTCAACCATAAAAGGAAGAATCTGGGATTGGATTATTGAAAAGTGCAGAGTAGCAGTTGCCTTCTAGATGGAGATTTTCCAATGTGTTATCAATTGCTTTAAAGTATATCACAAATGCCAGGTTGATGCAACTGGGACTCATAATGTCACTCTGAGATTCTTGCTAACAGAGTTCTGTCTGAAATCTTCAGAGTATGAATGTGTTTAAAAACTTATCCCTTTAGCAAAGTTTGGATTCAAAAATAGAGGGAAGCCAATTATCGTTATACTGCTATGATCTGAGGTGTGAATTTGAAATCCTCTGCTCAGATCCAGGAGGTATGCTGCATTCATCTCTTATCTGAGCCATGAAGAAAGGAGAACAATGCCAAGATTGAGAAGTTAAACAAATACAATAACAAATATGTGTTTACTCAGCCATAAGGTTGTATCAACCATGCATAGAGGATCAGGGCCTGTGTCCCTTGGCTACCTGCATACTCTGCTGGTCAGCTTCAGTACCAGGAGCCAACAGCCCATTCATATACAGTTATTTGACTCCACTTTATGGCACTTTCATTCTTGGAGAATCAGTGGCTCAGGAGTTCTTAATCTGTCTGAATCAACCTTTTCACCTTCAACAATTTTTGCCCCTACTTGCCCAGAAGCTGTATTTCAACCTCACCACCTTATTCACAAAATAAAAGTACATAACTAGAATGAAGGTACTACACAATTTAGCATGCAGAGTGATATTATTAAGAGCAGTAATGTGGGCTGAATAACCCATCCTCTATAGTTTGATTTTACCACATCTGAAGTAAAAATAACCTATTATTGGTCTAAGATGATAAAATAAAACAGGGTGGCCCCTTGGAGGGAAGTCTTCATAATGGGAATATCAAAGATCATGAAATAATAATTAAATTAATGAAGAACAGAAGTCTTAGGGAGTAACAATGACACTGGATGGAACTTTGTTTCATGTCAATTTGAGAAAATTCCTTAATACTAATTTCCTAGTATACACAAGATCTATTATGACACAAGTAAAGCTTGTCCTCTGGATTTAGGATAAACTCCAGTTCTGTCACCTAGATGGGTGATGGAGGCCTATGGACAATCTCTCAAAGAGCTCAGATGCTCAGCTCCCAATGGGGTGACTAGATCTTGATTTAAGGTGTGCTTTGTGCACCTGTGCATGCATATACAAACACACCCTCACCACCTTTATTTCTTGTAAATACTTCTAATAATCAGACAATTGTGGTAGATAATTTAGGTCCTAACAGCAAAGTCTGAGGAGAGTCGGGCTCTCCTCTCTGTTTCTCTAGTTAATTAAAAGTTCTTAGGAGTGCCTTTCATATTTCTCAGCCAATAGTACACCAGGATTCATTGTCAGATCCACCTCCTATAATTTTTTTCATTGCAAACTTTGTTGCTCAGGTTCAGCCACTGTCAGACTCTCACTTGTCTCCACTTGCTCAGAAATATAAGCCTAATTAATGCAATCCACAAAGGTAATGACCACACTCATTGGCTCCCAGCTCAGCAAGAGAAATAAATGCAAGCCACAATAGGGTATCCCAAAGTTACTGTATTAGTTCCTCATGCTCTAACAAAATGTCATAGATGGTGGCTTAAATAACAGCCATTTATTTTCTTATATTTATTGAAGTCCAAGATCAACATATTCTCCTGGGCTTTGTCTGGTGTGGTTTTGCCATCACTAGGTTGCCAAAATCTGCTGTGCCCTCACCAGGTGGAGATATCTTCCCTGCCTTCCTCTTACATAGTTATATTCCTGAAGGATCAAGGCCCCACCCTTAAAAACTCCTTTAACCGTTATTGCCTCCTTCAGGCCCTAATTTCTAATACAGTCTTAATGGAGAATGTGACAATTCATATATCATGGACTATGAACACAATCCATAACTCCTCTGTCCATAGCAGTTACCAAGTGGGAGTAACAAAGACCAGGAAGTGGATTCTGTCTTGAGCAGTTAATAAATCACTGCTTTGAACTATGTAAAACCTGGACAGTGAGACCTGCTTTGGGGAACCCTGTGGTGCGAGGGTGCCAGGGGAACACCCATCTGCAACATGACTCCTGTTGATAGGAAAGTTACGTGCTTGTCATGAAATTCACCAGTTCAAAAGCCTTGGTATCAAATCCCAGTTGCCAGGAGGTAGAAGTGAAGGGCAGTTTACCTCAAAAAGTTTTTCACACTGAAACCCTTTAATGATCATACCTATATAAAAAACTTGCAGGTTTTCATTCTGTTTGTTAGATCCAGTCTCCACCAGAGTTGGATCACCCACTGGGTCTGGCTGCTGCTCCATTTTTGTGTCTTTTGTCTTTATTTCTTAATATTTCTTTGAACTTTCATTTTCTCAAGCCAACTTACAGCCTGCATTTGGTTAACTGTTCACCTGCTGTGTGGGCCACAGTGGACAGAATTCTCCTATGTGTATTGATGCCAGATAAAACACAGGACACCCATTAAAACTGAACTTCAGATAAATATTTCTGATGTGTGTCAATATTATGATATGTGGGCTATACTTACATTAAAATGTTTGCAGTGTTTATCTGAACTTCAAATAGAATTCAGTATCCTGAATGTCCTGTATTTATTTGCTCAATCTGGCACTCTTATCTGTATGGGACTAAAAGAATACAAATCATCAAGGAAGTAAGAACTCCCTTCAGGAACACCTAGGTAAAATTTAATATGTAGTAATTTTGCAATAACCATATCCCATTCTGATCAATTTCATAATCTCTAATTTTAAGGATAAGAACGTGGGCACATATTATACTAACTTCTATAAAGAAAGAAAGACATTTGATGAGCTCACAGTCTCAAAAGGTTGAATATAAATTTCAATGCCTACTTCTTCAATGGCCAAGCACTGACAGGCTCAAGATGACTGAAAGAAATAACACTGTTTGACAGTGTTGAGTGCACATTTCTGGTTTGATTGTGTGGATCACCATTTACTACTTTGCATAAAATCTGAATAAACCATAAGAGCTTTCTGGCCTAGAGCCCAAGCAAGATAGCAGTCAAAAAGAGCCCATTCTTCCTGCTTCATGCTGCATCTGACTTTGCTCCAGATAATTTTAATACTGAGGCACTCACAAGCTATTGACTTTGAAAATCGGCAAACACAGATGTGGAACACAGGGCGAGGATAACCTAAAACCAATGATCAAAGGTAAGAAGAGACTCATCCCGGGGGCTGCAATGTCCTGTCTGGAATTCACCATTCTAGGCAGGAGAGGATGAGAGAGTATGCTATCCACAAGAGATCAAAGAGGTCAGCCTTGTTCTCTGCCTCAATTGTGTGGGTGATTCCCTGAAGCAAAACAGTACTCAGCTTGATAAGGAAGAGTGAAAAGAAAATAAATCTGGGAGATAATTCCCATTTAAAAAGCATCCCTATGATTGGCATTATAAAGGAGAGAAGGAGCTCATTAGTAAACGAACTGATAAAACCACTGGCAGCATGCTTCAGAAAGAAGTCGTAATAATTATTGTCTCTCTAAGAAAAGGGGCAAAGTATCCACATAGTGTCATTCACAGATCGGTTTGCAGACATCACAGAGCAAGCTGCAAAAAGTCCCACAATTTTCTGATTTAATTAAGTGAATAAGGCAAAAGAATCACAAACTTTTACAGTTCATACATCTGGATCATAGGGGGTTCTACCAGAAATATGAGTTTTTAAAAGCCATTTTAGAAGCCCCCAGAGTTACTGAACCCTCATCCAACAGTATAATTTTCCCTGTTTCTCCCAGGATATTGAACAATCAACGAACAGGGTGTAGCGTTTCTGCTGGTTGAAGGAAGTGGGCAGCTTTGATCAGAATTCACAATAATATATCTCCCTCATGTGATAAATGATTTACTGCTGAGGATAAATGGATATAATCTTTCATTATGCATGACATTCATCAGCAAGAAGGAAGCCCTGGATTGAATGGAAAGTGATTTCATATTAAAAGCCTCCTGCAACTCAGGCTGAGAGATGAAAGTGAGGTCTGACCTTAAAAAAAAAAACAAAAAAAAAAAAAAGAAAGAAAAAAGCACAAACTTGTAGGTTTAAATGGATGCTCAGTCAAACATAAGCATTACTTTAAGACTGAAAATGTTTTAGGAAGAAACAAGAGAATTATGTGACTACAGCATCCACAGTTTTACACAAAATTCCACATTTCTTAACTATATGACTCTATTCAAATGTGTCAGTAAGACCATCTTGGACAACTGAGAATAATGATGAAACAGGTATTGATGAGGCAGAATGGATAGGAAGCAAGGTAAGGGACTTATTTATAACGTCAATGCTCCATATCATATGAAATCAACAAATAGGAAAATTACAAATGCAAAGGGTTTAGTAAACTTGCCTGTGTGTGGTTGGGGAGAGGGTCTCAATAAGGGAATAGGGATGAGAAAGTTGGAGAAGGAATAGATCCATGGATGGTGGCTTTTCTTAAAAGCACTCCTACATTCTCCCATTTTTGAAATTTAAAAAAACATTCACGTAATGGTGATGCCACATAAGTTATATCACATAATTTGGTATTAAAACATGATATAATTTCTTTGCTTGGTTGAGTTTTCCTTTTTGTGGGGGAGGGGAACAGGGAGTACCAAGACTTGAACTCAGGGGTACTTGACCACTGATCCACATCCTCAGCCCTATTTTTTATTTTATTTAGATAGAGGGCCTCACTGAGTCGCTTAGGGCCTTACTTTTTGCTCAGGCTAGCTTTGAACTCGCAATCCTCCTGTCTCAGCCTCCCCAACCACTGGGATTATAAGTGTGTGCCACCATGCCCAGCTTTGTCAAGTTCTTATAACAGTGATATCATCTTCATTTCTCTTTCTATGCAAATCCCCCAATGCAATAGTATATCTTCAACACAAAAAAATAGAGCATCCAAATTAAACCAAATGCAAGCGTAGATTTGCCCCTAATCTAAACCTTTTCTACCAACACAGAATCATGGACACAGAAGATATCATGGGGAGTATCTGTTCCAACCACCTTATGTTGTGGAAGAGAAAATTATAAACCAGATGGAGGGACATGCCTAAGATACAGGTCTTAAGGATAGAACAAGGTCCAGGACCCACATGTTCTGCTTCTAAATCTAGAGTTCTTTCTGCTGTTTCACACTTCCTCTTAAAAAGCAAAGACTTATTCCTAAATTCATATGCCATCCACGATACCAGATTTTTCTGAATCTTTCCAATGAAAACATATGTTCTTTTGGAAAGCATTCAGTGCAATTCAACTGGCTAGAGTTCTCGTAACACCCTTACCCCCAACTCTTATTTTCTGGTAACAATGCCAGGTCAAAAGAAGTAGCAATATCAAAGTCACTAGCTTGGACCAGATGGGATAGTGAAATACAGTATTCTAAATCTGAATGTCCTTGGGCACTGGAAAAATCATACAAAACACAGGCCAGAATAGGTGAGCTAGAGAAGATAATAGATAGTCTTTCCCTAGTGAGAGGGATGTGACTATTGACCTTAAATTCAAACAAAGCAGAAAGCATCTGACACAAGTTAACAAAAATGTAGCAGATATCCACAGAGTGTAAACTCAAAGTGAAAATCAGAGGAAGGGTATTGAACAAGTGTTCGGCGAAATGAAATGAAAACACCAAAGATGAACAGCAACTTGAAATCAATACTCAGGGATTATGTTCTGCGTGCGCACACACACATGCATGCACACAAACACACACACACACACACACTTGATTCAGTTAATCAAGTGTAGGTGGTCATACTTGATATTTTACATGTGTTTTATTTAGGAACAAACTGACCAGAAAATGCTATCAGAAAGTACTTCTACATGTTGTAGAATAACAGATGAAGAATCACCCTTGAAAATGTACTCTACATAAAACACAAGCACTTTACGAAAATTAAAGAAAGTAAACCTGTGACACCCAGCAATGAAAAAGATATTGTTTCAACTATTTTATGGATGAGGAAATCAAAGTTCAGAGAAATTAACTTCTGTGTCCAAGATCACATGGAAATCATGTATTAGAACTTCAATTTGACTTCGAAGTTCAACCAACATTTTATTTTTCACTCTTGTGTTACTATTGACTACTCAGATAGTATTATGCATGCTTTTAAATTCTCCATTTTATTATTAACCATCTGTTAAGGAAAGATAAAAATGAGACTAAAAATATAATAATATACTCACATTTAATGGCATAATTTAATCCATCTGGAAATGCCCAAAATAAAGATAACATGATATTTAATAAGGCTTTGGACTCAACATGTTAAAGTATTCTAACATCTTAACTCATATGCTCACTTAAAATTAAATATGCTGAGAAGGGTGCAGTTGACATATTTGAAAAGAGAAACTTCTTTGAAATAAGGAATTTTTACAAAAACCATCGATGGCACACAAGAAGAAGGGGTGAGAGGCTAAACAGGAAGTGAAGTAAGGAGGACTGGTAAACAGTATGAAATCACTTTATCCCTAGGCTGAAGGGACACATCTAAGTCAAAGAAACTAAGGCAAAGCCACTGGGTCTCTCGGACAGGAGATAAAACCCTAGATAAACCTCATTTCTATAGGAAGTGAACCAAGAAACACAGGAAACAAAGCAGAGAGAGAAAGCCTTCAAATTTATGGTTTCTTACTAGCCATCTGCACTGAGAAGGTGTTGATCAAGAGAGTAAGATCTGAGAATGGTCAAGGGAACAGACATAAGGGCAAGCAGGTAGCTGATGAGCAGGTTGGTCATACAAAAAGATCCATAGATCTACCTACAGTTACAGATTTATACAGTTATAGATACATCTATGAATTATTCCTCAGTATTAATCAAGAATTGGTTCCAGGACTCCCCATAAATATCAAAATCAATAAATGCTCGAATTCCTTATATAATAAGACCTACTACTTCCATATAACCTAGGTAATGATAAGAAAAAAATAACAACAAAAAAAAGTCTGGACATATTCAGTAAAGAGAAAACTTTTTCTTCAAAATATTTTCTATCAACACTTGTCTGAATCTGTGGATGGGGAACTCACAGGCTCACAGTCCTATCGTAAATCACCCAGGCATGTTTTTATAACACCAGCACCAAGGATGCTTTCCCTAATCATCTAAATAGAGATCTTACTAAACTTGTAGAAAGGAATAGAAGTGGTTCCAATAGCTTCATAAGGAATCTGCACTAGTCCATCCAGTCTATACACTTCACCACATGTGCAGCGCCATGTAACTGCACCTATATGGCACATAGGTATCTGCTCCCTGTTCAGCACTTCAGTAGGGTGATTAATTCCTCTGGGCACACATTTCCTCCTTTGCCAACAGGGCTAATCTCCATGGCCTGATGCACTAGAGAATCCTGATCACTGACTACTTAAAGTTCATAAAACTCTCTTAAAGATGAAGAGTTCTGGTTTTTGCAATCTGTTCCTTAGCTTTGAGTAAAAATGTTACACTATATAAAAGTTTCTGGAGGATTTATTGTCAGCATTGTATTAAAAAAAAAGTCACACCACAATTACAATTACTACTTTAATGACCTCTAAAACTTCCCAAGGCTACAACATAATTAGTCCATTTTATAATGAGCACTTTAAAAAAATAATTTGACAGAAGTAAATAAAAAGAGACTGGGTCTCCTGGATGCAATCTAAATTTCTTGATGTAGAAAAGGAAGTCACATTTATCAGTGCCTAGAGTTTCCTGGATTCTGTACTAGACAAGTGTCTAGTACATAATTATCATTTACTCCACCCAGTATTGTTGGTCAGCAGGGTTTCAGTTGTGGGTTTAAACATGACAAATGGAGGTGTGTAATGATTAGGTAATTTGATTGAGTCACAAAGTTCCTGAGATAGGATGCTATGATTTGTGCCCAGGGCTTTTTGATCATAACTTTTAACTGCAGAACAGTGGAAAGCTTTTTAATTACTTTCCTTTTGCTCACAGCTGTCCACTTACAGACTAGAACCTTTAGTTTCAGTATTAACTTTTGCTATGAGCAAAAAGAAGAGACTGAACAGCACAGGAAAAATGACCTGAATCACAAGAATGACCATGCTGTTGTTCTTGGTTCATAGAAAGCACACCCCTGCATTTTTCAAGTTATCATATTTTAATTTTTATTATTAAAATTCTAAAATTTGTTATCCTTTTGAATAATCTGGAGAAGGTTCAGTTTTGTGGCCAGTCCACATAAACAATGAAAGAACTAGTAAATTACTAGTCATAATTTTTAAGAAATGTGATTCCATAGTAATTTTTTCCACTGATTAAATAGAAACTATTTTCCTGAGTAAAAATTGTAATAACGTATTGAACAAATTATGAAAATATCAAATATTTAAAATGGTGATAAAATATTAGTTTTAATATTACATCATTTAAAGCATCTATATTCTAGTGATAAAAGCATTTAAATTTCCAGTTCTATGATAATTTACTTTGAAACCAGTCCACCAGTTGTTCTTTATGGATCCTTTAAATTACATATAAACACCTTGGTGATCAGTAGTAATCAGTTTTTCCCTTAATTTGCTTTCCATGATGTTATTAGAGTTGGTATAGATAACAGAGTGCCGAGTCTCTAAGGTCTGTTATTTTTTTTCCTAATATCTTTCTTCAATAATCGTAAGTGCCTGTCATGAAATGAATCAGGTCTTCATTTTGGTTTGGACAAAAAAACCATTAGTTTTATCAAGGGTCATTTTGGCTGACTTCAATTTTAGTTCTTATCAGCAGAACACTGTGAATCCTCTATATCTACATCTTTCTTATAGGACTTCTACAGGGCAACCAATCATTCAGAAATGTCTTCATGCTGAGTCATAATATCCTTCTCGCTTTTGTAGAGAAGGATATGTATATATCTGTGCAAACATATACACATATCATGTGTGTATATATACACAGATATACATGTATATGTTTATATACATGAATATGCTATGTACACATACACATGTACATATATAACATTCTTATGTATATATACACATATGTGTATATATATATCTCTGTGTACATATACACCTATGTAACATATTGCATATATGATTAATGTTGCCTCCATTGTAAACTTACCTGAATGCTTAAATCTAAAATAGTCTCTTCAGTTTGAGATCTTCCTGGGATTGTTCCCTAAATAATTATCCTATCAGTTAAGTTCTTATATTATTTCTATAAAATTGCACGTGTATCAAAAAAATCTCAAGTTCACTTATTGTATAAGTTTTGGACTGTTTGTATCTCCTTAAATTCAAATGATAAAACTCTTTTCTCAATATGATGTATGTGAGCGTGGGGTCACTAGGAATAAATTAGATGATGAGAGCAGAGCCCTCAAAATTATATTGATGTTCCTATAACAGGTGGCCAGGGCTAGCTGCTCTTTTTCTGCCATGGGAGGACAAGAAGTCAGCAGTCTGAAACATGGAAGAGGAAACAACACAAACCAAACTGTGTTGGCATCCTCATCTCAGACTTTTGGGGTTCCAGAATTTTTGAGAAATAAATACAGTTGTTGATAAGTCACCCAGTTTATGAATCTTGCTATAGCATCTTGAATTGGCTAAGAGAGTGCTCAGATCTTAAACTTCCAAGGATGTTGTATCTCCTTCAAGGAAAAGATTTGATGCAATTCTTAAAAGATAGATCTAATAACAAACATCATGATTGATTTTTTTGTACAGTATTAATGGTTCATTTTATTTAACTTCTTTTAAGTCTCTGCCATATGATATTCTATTTTGAGTACCATTTATTAGTTGAAGAAACTAAGACTCAAAAAATTTAAATACAGACAGGCATATTGGCACACACCTGTAATCCTATTGACTTGAGAGACTGAGGCAGGGGATCACAAATTCAAAGCCAGCCTTAGCAACTTAGGAAGGTCCTAAGCAACTCAGCACAAACCTGACTCAAAATGAAACATAAGAATGGCTTGGGATGTGACTCAGTGGTTAAGCACCCCAGAGTTAGATCCCCAATACAAAAAAAAATGCAATGTATATGGAGTAACAGGGAGAAATTACAAGGTCAACTGGATCACAATGGCAGGACATGCATTTTCTGTCACTGAAGCACTCAAAGAGAATGGATGACAAGTTTTCAGAGACACCAAAGAGCAGTCTTGAGATTTCATACCTGGCCTAAACTAAATTGATCCTCTTTTTTATGAGCCCAACTCAAAAAATAGTCTATTCAGAAATGAAATTTTGGTGATGATGGTGAGAGGAAACACCAAACAAGCTTCTCCTGACTATTTAATTATTTAGAAAGTAGTGGTCAGTGTTTTTAACAAAATGACTGTACTTTTTATTTTTAATGATATATAGCCAGAAATACTAAAAACATAGGTAATTTTAATAACACTTTTTAATAATTTAATATTATTAATATTAAAACACATTTTTAATAATCAAGATATGTGAGCATTTTTTTGTGTCACAGGTTATTTCTGAGTTACTGAATTTGTTGGTAGGGAAAGAAAAACTCATTCAACTATACTTGAGTTAGTAATTAAATAAGAATTATATTCAATGGGGCTGGGGTTGTGGCTCAGTGGTAGAGGACTCGCCTTGCTGGTGTGAGATCCTGGGTTCAATCCTTAGCATCACATAAAAATAAATAAGTGAAATAAAGGTATCGTGTCCAACTACAACTAAAAAATAAACATTTTAAAAAAAAGAATTATATACAATGCACCATTTGACCCAGCTATCCCACCCTTGCTCTTAAAATCAGCATACTATAGAAATGCAGTCACATCAATGTTTATAGCAGCTCAATTCATAAATCTAAACTGTAGAAATAATCTAAATGCCCTTCAGTTGATGAATGGAATATTCACACACACACACACAATGGAATATTACTCGGCACTAAAAGAGAACAAAATCATAGCATTTGCAAGTAAATGGATTGAGTTGGAGAATATCATGCCAAGTGAAGTAAGCCAATCCCCAAAATCAAAGGTCAAATGTCCTCTCTGATAATTGGATGCTGATCCATAATGTGCCAGGGGCGGGGCACACAGCAGTAAAGTGGAGGAACTTTGTTTAATTGGACAAAGAGGAGGAAGGAGAGGGGAACGGGTGAGGGGACAGGAAAGATTGTGGAATGACATGAATGAACATTATTAGCTTAGGTACATATATGACTGCACATATGGTGTAATTCTATATAGTATACAACCAGAGAAATAAAAAGTTGTGCTGCAATTGTGTATAATAAATCAAAATGTATTCTGCTATCAGATCTACATAATTAAAATAAATTTAAAAAAGACTGAATATCAAATACATTTTGTCATTATAATTTCAAAATATCTGATTTCAGAATAAAAGCGATAAATTAGGAAAAAAAAACCCTCTTGTCTCTGCTATACAATGATACTTTTCCTGTTGGACTATCAACAAAAGACACCAATTCCTATTTAAGATTAGAAACTTCTATCTTTTATGAAAATCTGATTTTTTAATTATGGCATAATCCATTCCATATCCAGGGAGAATCAGAGGTAATCAGAGTTAAACTGAAAAAGCAAAGGCACATCTTTATATAAGATAAATATTTTATATAAATCAGAAGCAGAAAAAGTTGTTCTTGGCTTTTTAGGAATAAGTAAATGCCTAGGAAAATGACAAAGCAGCATATGGTGTAGTAGTTCCATAAGACTTTTTTTTTTTTTTTTTTTTTGGTCCCTGAAACAGAGCTGCAGCTGCAGCTGTTCACCACAGGCATCTTGGTGTGAGAAGGAAAGTTCACTTTGTTGGAGGAGCATCCATCCATGTTTTCAGGGGAAAAAAAAAAATGATGAGAGTGGAAATGACTACTGTTTCTCAGAGGCATGAATTAGAGGCAGAATTATAAACAAATCTCTAGCACAGCAAACCTTAGTATTCCCATATGTATTTCAGTAGTTGAGAGAGATTGTTGGTACCCTGTAGAGAATCAGGTCTAACATTAGACTGTCTCAAAATATAATCTTTCCCATAAGGAAGTACAAAAGTGGTCCTTAATGCTTTAATAACCCTTCATTAAAAACACCAGCCCCCAACTGGGCGCAGTAGCACACACCTGTAATCCCAGCAGCTCTGGAAGCTGAGACAGGAGGATCACAAGTTCAAAGCCAGCTCTAGCAACTTAGTGAGAAATAAAATGGGGTGGGAATGTGGCTCAGTGAGTGTCCCAGGTTTCAAGCCTCTGTACCAAAACAAAACAAAACAACAAGCCCAAAATACCAGCCCCCAAAGTATGAACTTCATAAATCCTCTATCTCTTCACATCCAGTGCACTGGGACAGAGTTTGGATTCTTCATATAGGTCTTCTGATACACACACAAAGGAAAAAAAAAAAAAAGAAACTCAGATTCAAGACTGTTGTTCCCTTAAATAGCCATTCAACATCCTTTCATTGCTTAGGTCAAGAGCTTCTGAGGCAACTGTGCCTCCTCTCTTCCTCTCACACCCCCCATCTAAGGGCAGGAATGGAAACCTGATAACTTCTCCCCATGGCCACTGCTATGATCCTTTTCTGGATGACTGAAATAGCCCCTTTCTTGGTCTCCAGGTTTCTGTACTTGCTCTTTGATAATCTCAACACAATGATTAGATGATCCTTAGGAAATTTAAGTCACATTATCTTCTCAGAAAGTCCCCCACTGCAAATGAAATGAGTCCTCATGATGACCTTCCACAGCTCTCCTTCTGGCCTCCTGTCACTCCTCCAACCTACCTCTTAGGATTGCTCCTCAACCACAATACTCCCATCACCATAACTTTCTTAAAGTTTCTAAAACACAGCAGGTTCCCACTCATGTTCTGCCTGTCTGGGAAGCTTAGTCTAGGCATCTTCATGGCTCACTCTCCCTTATCCTCCACACTGCTCAGATAGCAACTTCTCCGTGAGCCCTGGCCACACCAGGCAGCATGTTTAACTCAGCAACCTGTCTCCCACTCTCAGTACCCAGCCTCTCTCATCAATGTATCTTTCTTGCCAGAAGCAATAGCATCTCAAGAGAACTTCTTCTGGGATATAAATTATCTTACCTAGCCCAGATTTGTTGATTCAGAAACTTGGAGGCATGGGAAGGAACAGCACTGACTAAACAAGCCCTCTCTGTGTTACTGATGCACCCTAAAGTTTGAGATTCTCTGTCCTATGTAACACACTGCATAATGGGAAAATGTAAAAATATTTCCCTTTCAAGTCAGAGACAAATCAAAAACACCTTTACTCAAAAATTGAGTTAATTTCCTGGTGGTTTTACCCCACAAAATAGTGAAAGACATTTATTTGTTACATTTCAATATAAGTATAATCTATATGAAAACTCAAACTCTTAAAATAATGAACTTATTTAACCTTGGGAAAAAATAACATAGTATCCCTGCTTCTCTATGTCCCAAGAGCAAATATTTAGAAAAGAAAAGGGTTTTAACAATATAAATATCATTCAAAATGGCAACCCAAATTACAAACTACAGTGGAATTAACCTAGCCAATTGCACATAAGATATTTTTGGACAAAATCATAATTCTACGAAGGAACTAAAAATATTATATAAATGGAGAAATAGGTATATGAATTTCATGAGTAAAAAGGGGATTATAAAATGAAAATTCTCACAAATTTATCTACACATTAAATTTAATTTCCCTGTGTTTGTACGCACATGAATTTGTGTGATTAAAAATGTTAGAACATTAAATTGTGAAAGTAGTACATTAAGTAAACAAATGAAATTTTGAAGACATACATAGTGGAGGTCCAAGAAGACCTTTCTAGAAAAACAAGGACTGGTATTAAAGGTAGTGTAAAATGGGTCATGTGATTAACAGACCAAGGGAAGAGAAACAGTGGGAAGAGAAATGGACCTACATGGGACTAGTCTAATACATAGGAAGCACAGAAGTCAGAGGGAGAGAAGATCCATATGCAAAGCATCATAGAACCCCATCATCCATGTGGGAGGAAGAATTAAAACATGGGCCCACAAACACCCACATGCACACATAAATTCAGATATATATTTAAAATGTGAAAAACAAAAATTTAAGGGTGTAGAAGAGAACAGAGAAAAGTAATATCTCCATGAATGTAGGCTGAAATAATTTACTGTGTAAGACAAAGAAAAATCAACCATAATTAAAAATGAATACACTGGATTTCTTAATACAAAAACAACAAACACTTGTGCACAATTAAGTCCCAGAAATAAGTTTTAGAAAAATTCAAAGGTAGTAAGATCATTATAAAACATAACCACAAATTTCTACTTTTATGAGTATTCTATGAAAGTCCATAAGGGAAAAACAAGCATCAGTGAATGATATTAACAGATAAACACCAAAACCCCTAAATGATTCACTCCTCAAACATAAGAAAACCAGGAAGGAAAAAAAAATAAAACCAAATTGACAAAAAATAGCATTTTATACCTATTATGTACAAAAGTCAATTCTTAATCTTGGCAAAGTTTGGAGAGTGGTGTGTAAATTGTTGCAACAATTTTGAAAAACAATATAAAACAATGTCCAGTGTGCATGTACCCTCTAACTCAGCAGTTCCTTTTCTTGCCATATGCTCACAAAGGAACTTCCACACTTAGGCAGAAAACAAGTTCAGGAATGTTAATTGCAGCATTATTGTGAAAACTGGAAGTCTCCAAAATGGCCATAAAATGTGTATGTGTAAAAATAACAGATTGTTCTAAATTATAACGGAATAAGAAGTCTGCAATAAAAGTAAATGCATTATTTACTTATTAGTTGAGATGCATAGAACTCTTTTTCTTTTTGTAGTGTTGATGGACATTTATGTATTTACTTACTTATATGTGGTACTGAGAATCAAAGCTAGTGCCTCACACATGCTAGGCAAGCGTTCTAACACTGAGCGACAATCCCAGCTCATGACAAAATTCTTGCCCCAGAATTCCCTCTGCTCCAAATAATTATTTATGATCATTAAAATATAAAAGCACCTCCTGATTTAAAGACCAGAGAAGAAAACAGAAAAATAAAGCAGTTCCATCACTACAGATTTATAAGCTTTGGGCTTATATTGGGAGCCAGGATTATATTTGGTATCCTCAGGAAAACTAGTATAAAAGTGATCCCATGGCACAAAGGAACAGACTGAGTATCTTTGCTTGAAACTGGGATACCAGAGTATATGGCTAACGTATTCCAAATAATGTTATCCTAAAACACTGCAGAAGGGAAGGGGAGATCCCTGCAATGGAAGCTCTGGGGTAGCACTAGCCAACAAAACTTCCTGCAATGATAAAGTGCTGTCCATTAAGACAAATGCTTGGACACAAGGGGATAGTATGATGAAAATATGTACTTTTAAATTGAACTGGTTAAATTTAAATATCTATAAATGGCTAGTGGCTACTTAATTGAATAGTACTTCTCTGAGTAACCTAAAGACCTAGGGATAAGAGACTTCATGGATGAAGAATTAATGAGCCAAGCACAGACTTCTCCTGGTTCTCAGACAGGATCTGCTTTCCCCAGAGTCAACATTTTTTGAAAATATGGTCTGATTGATGACTCAGGGGATCTGAGAGACAACTTCCAACCGCAATTCAAAGTGGGATGAATATGAAGGAATTCAACCAGGGAAAGAGAAGAAACATAAAAAAGAGTTTCATCAAAAGAGACTATAACCATGCTAACACATGAAGAAATCAAATCTTATTAAAAAAAAAAAACCAATAAAACTTACTCTAGATAAAGTTAATTTTGTGGAACAAATACTTTAGAAGATGTTTAATATGCTTGAAAAGTTAAATACTAACTTAAGAGAAAAGTAACCCCTTAAAAATCCTTTGTATTATGAAAAAGAGTTAATTAGAAATTATGGAAATAAAAAATGTAATTACTATATCAATTAAAAGTTCATTAGATGAAATAATCATAACTAGATATAGTTAAACAGAAAATTAGTGGATTGAAATATGGTCATGCAAAAATGACCCACAATGAAAGCCTGAGGGACCACACAATAAATTATACAACAAAACAGGCTGGAAGAAAAGGTTGTGTGTCAGTAATCCCAGAGGGAGGGGACCCCCCCCCAAAAAAAAAAACAAGGGAAATGACAGAAGAACAATATTGAATAAACTAACAGCTAAAATTATAAAGATTTAAAACAAAGATATAAGCTTTTCAACCAAAAAAGCAGAGTAAAAGTACTGAAACATATAGCTTTCCAGATAAAATAAGTCAATCCATAGCTTGGTATATTATAACTAAACAGAAGATAAAGGATAAGAGAGAAATCTCAAAATCAGCCAGAGGTGGTATTAAAAAAAAATTCACAGAAAGTGAAATCTTGAATTTATCACAATATCTTTCTTAAGAATAAAAGAGATTTTTTAAAAAAATACTCTATTGTTTCTTTTTACTGTTTAAAAAAACTTGAAAGTAATATGCAAATAAGTATATGAAGAAATTGGTGTTTACAATGGTATTCATTCTGTTATATAAAGTAGCTGTATTCAAATTTATATTTCTACTTTTTGAATGATTCAAAATAATGAATCTGATATATGCATTATAGGTGAATGTTTAGGTTTGTAAAGCATGCTATTGTCTAAAAATTATTTTTAGAAAGTTTGTGCTATGGTATTAAATAAATATCAGCTCTGAATATAGGTCAAAATACAAACACTGATCCTATATAGGCAGTCACATGGAAGGAAAGGGGTTTATACAGTGAAGGAAGAAAATATTCAAGGGGCCTTAGCTTCTCCTATATAATTTAAGGCATAATGAGATTTGAAACAAACATTTTGATATTTGTAAAGAATGACTCCAATCTGGAGATATAATTAACAGGGGCATAGAAATAATGTATGCAAAGATTTCAAATCCCCAAATGGTAACTAGTTAATCCTCTTGGAAGCTTTTTTGAACTTGCTGTCTCCCTGGAGATCTGAATGTGTCATTCCTGAGAGGCATGCCTTCTGCTGCCCTAACCACCCACCAGCAGCAGCATTTAACATCGCAATTCTAATGAGCTACTACTGCTGAAGAGATTGTCACAGATCGTGAGATGCACCTACTTGCAAAATGTTGACATCAATTGTTATAGATTGAGAAAAAAAAAAAAAAATAAAGGAAGTGGGTGACTGCCCAGGATTGGAGGGCCTGAGGACTAGGTTCTGGCTGTTTTTATGTCTCCAGAAATGGAACTTCAAAGAATCTGAAATGCTAAATATGACTCTGGTCCTATTTAAAATAGGAGAATAAATATTTCATCACACTGATTTTAGCTTAAATATTTTTTAAACACTTTAATAGAAGGCTCTCCAGGTCTGATCCCTGAAAATATTGGGAGTAAAACTAAATACAGGTTCCACGTTATTGTTGGTGCAAGTTGTCAAATGGCAGTGCAATGCCAAGACAGGTGAGTGGGGTATTGGCAGGCAAGCTTGACAGCCTATCATAAGAATGCCAAAAGAAAAAATTGCTTCATCTTGGAGTGGATCACTGGGATAGATATTTTTCTGTCTGGGAAGAGCTGCTTTTTCTTTTGTTCACTTTTCATGTAGATGGTAAGATAAAGGTTATCTCCCAATTTGCTTTGTTCTATTTCAGATAACAAGTCAACACTGTAAGCTCTCTTGAGCAGCATTGATTTATTCCCCTTGAGGGTAGAATGAAGGAGGGTTTTAAACTGGGGAGAAAAACCTTGTGGAGCATGAAACTTGGAAGGGGAGGAGCATAGAAGTGGTGGTAAAGGCAGAGTAATAGGCTAGCTGAACAGAATTCACTTTAGGTTGCCTGAAGTCGTAGAGTACCACTTTTCAGCATGTATCAGAATGCCTTGGATGGTTTATTAAAGACATTGCTGGGCCTTGCCACAGACAGCCTCTGATCAGGACCCTTAAATATTCAAAGTGGTGTCCCAGGTCCAGCAGTATTATTAGTACCACCTGGAAAGAGAAACAGTCCCTTGCCCATCGCCATGTTTTTCTAATCAGATTGCATTTTAACATGTTTCCCAGGTGAGGTGACATTGAAGTTTGAGAAGTCCTAGGCATACTCATTTGTATCTGTTGATTATAAATTCAAACAGCATAAATCCCGTCTCTTTTCTACAGTTCCCTCCCATACGTGAATTATACTTTCCTCTTGTTTTGCTGACAAATTTCATAGTAGATTTTCAGGATTTTCTGTTCAATGATCACTGCCCTCTAATCATCTGTGAGTACTATTATCAATTTGTTCTTATTTTCTTCATGATGTTGACCATTTCATGATCTGAGTGGGACAGGTGCTAGATACAGAATCATGTGTTGAACCTGCCTCTTGCTGTAGTATTCTAAGCACATTAGGTTATAAAGATGATTTTAAGCAATGATACAAATGAATTGTGAGTTGAATCTGACCACAAATACAAATAGTTTAAAATATTTTGGATGAGCAATCCTTTACAAATGAACAATCTGCAAATACCATTGAGAAAAAGCATGAAGTAATATTTGCAAAACTGCAGATGAGAGAGATGCCAATAGACAGGAGGTAGTCAGAAATTCTTACTTCAATGAGATGAAAAATACAGACTTGCATAAATGAAGTCAGCAATATTATAAAATGATAAAGACTTATGACAGTTCCCTAATGGATTGGAAGAACAAGATAAGCCAAACTAAGACAATTTTTCTCCTTTGGTAGCATTATTAGACTAGCAAACTGAAAGCATGATAGAGTATTCTTTGATTTTTTTTGAGCACAGCAGATTATGTCCTTGTAGGCAAGATAGGGGAATCTGATGTAGCCTGCTAGATTTATAGTTTGACCACCAAGTGCTCTTCAAAAATGCTGACTAATAGCAAATTGGACAGAAACCTTGAGCAGCATGCTGTAGGTTTTGCTTTTGTACTGCCTTTCCCAATACTTCAGTGACTGGAATAAGGTCCTGGATGATGATGAGTGTGTGTTTACAGAGTGTGTGTGTGTATGTGTGTTTTGGGGGAGGGGATGCCACAAAAACAGAGAAAGAGCTAACAGGCTAGAGGTTTAAATATGTTCATGGAAGCAAAGAATTTGCAATTAAGGATCAAAGGGATAGAAGTAGAAATTTCATATGATTAGATTTTTTTTCTGCCACCACATTGAGGAAAAAATAGTTATGCAGAAGCAAGAGATAGAAGTGTATTTTTCAGTAGAAAATGAGTTTTACAAAGCCTTTTCATTTAATGGCATATGACAAAAATCATAGAAGTTTTAAAACAATTTTCAAAAGGCAGTTTAGCTGGCGTTTAGACAAATAGATTTTGTTAGTGTTTAGATAGATATGCTGTCCTGGTTAATAACAGTGTGTGAATAAAGTCATCATAAATTGATGGAGAAGCTATAGGAGGCCCATACAGAAATATGCTGTTCAGATCCTAACCAGGACAAATGAAGGTCTCTGGTGGTCCTAATTTCTTTATGATGATTCAGTGTGACACATATTTTTCTCCAGAACAATTAGGCATTGTTTTGAGATCATCCTTGCCTAGGCAGAGGGCAAAATAAACAAGAACTTATGTAACAAGAGTCTGAAAACAATAAAACTCTATAAAAGTGCTCATTAAAGAAGTTGAAACTAAGAAAAAAGTAGCTATGAGATAACACAGTCAAAATTATTATTCAGAGCTCCTGAAAAGAAGCAAAACATGCTTACAAATATTATGGTCAGAGCTATCATGCCATTAACTTCAGGGAATAATGGAATGGAATAACCATTATTTTCCCAATAGTAATTTTAGGAACTCTAGTTCTATGAGTTCTATCTGTATTACCCAAGTTGGAGTTATTGAATATAAATCTGCAAACAAATAAAAACTTAGTCAAATAAAACTGAAGAGCTATCTCAATTACAAAACATCTCAGTGGCTTTAATTTGCCAATTTATATGGTCACTATCTAAAAGCAAATATAAAATGCCATCTATCCTTATGTGGTCATGAAATCCCCTCTTTTAAATCTTGTGCAACCAATTTATTATAAAATGTGCTTTAGATAACATGTAACTAGAACATTTCAAGTTCCCTTCCCTGGTGAATTTCTATACACCATTTTGTCTTTCCACTCCTTTATATGTCAGTAAATTAATGAACACAAAACAGGAAAAATAACACAAAAACACTGAGTCTCAATGTAAGCAGAATGAACTCTAAGCAAAACATTGCTGTACTACTTAACTTGATATGGATATATTTAAGAACTTGACTACTTGTAAAACACTTAATTTCTACATCCTATATAACTATTTGTACAAAAAATTAACTCTTGCAAAAAGACCCCCAGCTCAGTTTCTTTGGATCTCTCAAGGAATCTCAAACTCACATCATCTATCAGTTTTCAACTAGAGATCAAACAAGGAAATACCTCTGTTGGTTGATATCCTCTGCTTGCTGATAGTTTTAACATCTGATCCTATGGTGAAACTGCTGAAACTCTCAGGATCTGCTCATTGATAATCATGTTAAACTCACCCCTCATCACTCCCTTACCTGCAGCATTAGTAACCATCTCATCAAGTTCTTGTTTTTCAGTCACATGATGTATGTGCACACATAATTCCTAAAATATCTTCATATATATTAGGCATCACTGTTTTGCTGGAAAATATTTTAAGTTATTGGAAAATTTCTTTGAATATTATTTTTTGTGTTCACAGTTTCAAAACTAGTTGCTCTGGACTTTGATATTGCAGAGGTGAAATTTAAAATCAATGTTTCCAGAAACTGTTTTTCAAAACCTTTTCTTCCACACTTTCAATTGATTGTCGCCATCTGACTCGCTTTCATAAAGTGAATGCAGCTGTTAGTCAGCATGTGAGGAGGGAACATGTTAGAATCCACGAAGCAACTGCTAAGTATTCATTATCTTTTACAAGATGAGATACATCACAACCTGGCGATGTGGTGTGACCCTCTGTTCAGCACAGCACTGGTTTCTATACTACTGTTTCTCTTTATCCTCCCTTTCCATGTGCACACAGGAGCAATTTCACAGAGTGACCCAGGGTGCAAATATGGCCAGCAATCAGGCTGACAAAATAGGTCAGAAGTGTCAGGTTCAAATCATATCAGGAATCAACACACTGGCAAAGTTCCTGAGTCTCGGGAATTATGTTTACAAATGAAGACAATAACATATCCTATGAAATGTTACATCATAAAGTAATCAGAAAGTTCTCCACGTAGTAGACTCAAAAAGTGTAAGCTTAACTTGGGTATCTAGTTGTTTTCTGCCATCATTTTTAAGCTTAATACCTGAAAAATGGGGATGAATTGGGTAGAACTCTAAATTGTGAGATAATCTGTTTTAAAGCACTTAGAAAAGTATAGAGTTCTAAACAAATATGAGCAAATAACATCAACAATACTACAATTACTACCAATAAATTGGCTATCCAAACAAGAATGCTATATTTTCTTTTTTTAATGATTTTTTAAAATTTTATTTATTTTGCATTACAATTATTAATACATAACATCCTTTAAAATTTTCATAATTCAGAGTTTACTGAACTGTTTTTAAGAGTATAAAATTGTGCTTATTACCAGTGCATCTTGCTTGATCTTTTGGCTCTATCTATACATTCTTGAAATGATAATAATGCTCTTGAACTTGTGATTGCTTCTGACCTATAAATATGCAGCCAGACTCTTGGCTTTCTCAAAAGAACTCAGGCACAGCCATCTAGTTCTGATCAAGTGACACGTGGGAGTAAATGAGGGACGGATATATGCTGGGGATTTATGTTAAAGTTTAAACAAAGGAAAAACACTCTAGTTATCTTCTGCTCCTTAACCCTACTAGCTTGTTGACGTATGCATGTATTCAACAAATGCATTTGAAAAAAACAATTGGGGAAGAATTTTGAGAGTCACCAATAGCCAAAAATTGTTTACTGACTCATGCTAGCCAGCTTTGAGCCATTAGTAACTGTTGAGGACAGTGATAAAAATGTATCCGACTGTTGCAAATGCTCTTTCATGTTTACTTTATAAAATTGTGATATATATATTTCATGTATATCATTTATTATAACGTAGTTTTTTTCATTATTCTTTTGTATTTAACTCCTTACAAAATCTCTTAGGTTTATTTTCCAGTTTTTAAATAGGGGAATTGAAGCTTAGAAGGCAACATGACCTAAGGCTTCATGATTTTGAAAACTGTTCCTTTCACATAACAGGGAATCAAAGATGTATTCGCCCGCCAATGAATGAGACCACTGATGCCCATATATATCTTCAATCAATTGATTCTTCTTACTTGCCAAACATTTATTTCTTATTCCAGGCTCTCTACCTTCTCCTCAAACAGTTTAAAATTACCATTCAGGCCACAGGATATAGAAATAAAGAACACAGAAGATAACTTTGAAAAAAAAAAGGACAAATGCTTTGCCTGCATATGGCTTATAAAGAAACTTTTATGACAAAACAGATGGTTTATAAAATAGAAATGATTCTCAAACCCAGCTGACATTATACTAATTAGATGATCAGAAGGCACCTACCAAAAATGATCTCATTGCAATACCAACATTTATAAAACATCATGCTTGCCTCTACTTCCCAACAGGCTCTGTCAAAACCTCACTGCAATTCTTTCTTCAAGTTGAAATTCATTATTCTTAAAATAAAATAAAATAAAAAAAAACTGTGCTCTTTCCTCCTCAGACTATTGGAGACATCCTCCCCTGTGGGGAAAAATGGAAATTCTTGGCTCATCAAAGTGATGCGTTAATAATCTTGGCAATAGTTCAGTTTAGTATGGGTCCTTTCCAAACTTCTACTTCAGACTACTTTCATATAATGTCTCCTGGAGTGACAAGCCTCACATGATTTTCAAGCTGGTTTTCTCAGGCAGAAACTTCCAATGTATTTCTCTATCTGCAATGTAACCTAGATGAATCAATTTCCAGTGTGTGATCTAACTTGGAACTTGGAGCAAAATGATTTTCACTTTCAATGTCTGTCAAGTCCTGAAAGCAGGTTCACATGGTCTGTGACTAGCTGGGCCTCTAAAGGTGAAATACCATAGCCCTGATGGAATTATCATGCTTCACCTTGCATAAGTTTTTCCTATATTGTCTTTTTATATATGATTCAATATTTGGAACAACCTACACACTTTTAGTGTATGTGTTAAATCATGCTAGAAACTTTTAGTGTATACACACACACACACACACACACTCCCCCATGCATATGTGCATAAATATTTTAAGTCAGCAAATGTTTATTTGTATAATATTGTGTGCTGGGGAAAATTAATGTGTGGGTATCGATTTCATATAGAGCCACAAGGGTTAGGAAAGAGTACATATAAATTATTAATTACAAAAGGATAAAATAAGTTGAACAGACAGACCTTTTGCATCAGGGATTCAGGTAGGTGCATCAAGGAGGAATCTTGTGTCCAGGGCTGGTAGAGATGTATATAATTTACTAGGCACATATTCATGTAAAAATTAGAACTGGCCAAGAGGTTAGATGGGATGGATAATGTCTTAATGCCAGCTTGATAATAAGTAAGTAGCCAAAATTTTGGAAATAAATAGGGGAATGAAGATGATCTTTGGCTGTAACTGGATTAAGAAACTGGAAAACAATCTGAGCATAAAGATCTGCCATGTTATAATTAATTTCTCTCCTCCTTTCCTTCTTTCACTCCTCACTACCTAAGTATATAACAATAGTTCCCTGACAGTCATTTCAAGTTCAACGTAAATTCATTCTAATGTCATGTCAGTATCTCTGGGTGAAGCTTTTGCAGATGCCCTTGAGTTTCAGACATCAATGCTATCTATAAGTTCTACTTCAGAAAAGTTTAGTCCTTGGAAAATACACTCCTTAATAATACAAGATGCTACAAGGTTTGTGTTGTCCAAGTTCAAACTTTATAGGATGAGTTAGCCAAAAGAATGTCTATGAGATCAAACTTTGCTTTTTTAAAACTATTGCAAAATGCAACTTGTATAGTGGAATGAGTATGGACCGTTGAGTGAAATGGGTTTGAGTACACAGTGGAACCTGGAACAAGGTACTGAATACCATCATAAACACTGGTAGTGGCCATGACACTGTACTTTCTATGAACCAGGTATTTTTTTTGTGAATTATCATGGGTCCCACACAACTACCCAGTATGTTAGGTATTTATTTGGGCCCCATTGTACAGATACTGAAACTCTTGGAGATTCAGTAACTTGTTTGAAAGGAGACAAGAATATTATACAATTAAGACTTGAATCTGAGTCTCATGTCCAAATCCATTTACTTACCCACTACACTATGGTTCCATAAAATGACTTAAATAACAGTCTTATGGTGATCTTAAAAAAGTGAAGATGTTATTTTATTCTGCATTTTTCCACTTTTAAAAATGAAATTTTGAAACTCAGTTAATTTTTCTCATGCTATTATTTAAATTTTCTGGATATTTAAAGAATCTCTTAATAAGTAAACATTTTCCCCTCTTAGATTCTCAGGTGTGGTATTTATATCATCGTGTGTAGGCTTCCTGCTTCCCTAAGCAGCTCATCTTAAACTAACCAGTTTTACAATAACATTAAGTTACTTTCACTTTTTTTTCTCATGATTAAACCAGCAATTCACATCCCTTGAACTGGCTTTATTCTGGTATTGTGCAGCAAATACTACATCTAAGGGAATATTTCTGAAATAAGCAAATATTCCTTAGATCAAAATGCTTTGATTCAATTGGTTCTCTTTTGTTACACATTTTTTTCTAAAAGTAGAAAGAAATATTCAAGAGGGTATGGAAAAGTATTTTAAAAATAACTACAGAAGTACAGTGCTGTTTGGCAGAAAAATACATTGTTGTTGATAAATTTGTCTACTCACAATGTCAGATGGATTTTCTTTGCCAATATCCCACCTTTCATAAGAAGGGCAGGCATACTTCACTCCAACCCACTCAGAGCTGGGCTACTACAACCCCACAAAATTGTTCACTGATCCAAAAGACTGATGGTTCCTGGGAATGTCCTCCAACTACAG
This sequence comes from Callospermophilus lateralis, assembly GCF_048772815.1. Lineage (NCBI taxonomy): Eukaryota > Metazoa > Chordata > Mammalia > Rodentia > Sciuridae > Callospermophilus > Callospermophilus lateralis. The sequence goes on along the minus strand of NC_135319.1, from coordinate 53,228,548 downwards.
AGTCGCAGTGATACATTACTAGTGACTTTCTGAAATTAGGTCTGAAAGTACCTTTTCCTCCCTGTCCCCTACCCAACCACTACCAAGAGTCTTTTCTCCACCTCTTCCCACATGCTTAAGCTGCTAAACCAACACAAGGCTCATTAAAATCATGTTGAAAAATAAAATATTCCATTAATTGTTGGAGTGCCCATAAGTTCCATCATTTGTAGGTAATATGATATTTTATCCACCTAGTACTTCAATATTTTAGACAATCCATTAACATAAAATTGAGTGTGGTTTTGTTTGAATCTGTCAGATCTGATAGTGAAAATGAGTATGCATAATCCTCCCCTTTCTGGGAAGAATGAACTCATGAATGAACTTGGGAATCACAACACAATGGTAGCTGATGGTTTTCCTGGATAAGAACCAGATTACCTTGGGAACATGGGTTTGTTACAATTTTTATAAAACCTTTCTTCAATCTGAAAGTCGTTTCCTTTCCATTCTTTTTTCTTTTTCTTTTTTAAAAAATATTTATTTTTTAGTTGTAGTTGGACACAGCATCTTTATTTCACTTATTTATTTTTATGTGGTGCTGAGGATCGAACCACCCCAGGGTCTCGCACATGCGAGGCAAGTACTCTATCACTGAGCCACAACCCCAGACTTCCTTTCCATTCATTAAGCAGGCTTTGGTTAGCTTTTCTGAACTTTACTTTCTAATTCATCATCTGACAATTTCAACCATATTAAAATTAGTGTGAATATTTTATGCCAATTGAATTTAACAAAGAAATCAGTGTTAGTGCTATCATTTTAGACCCACTGAATTCAGGAAAATATAAAGTAGTCCATTTTATAATTTCTCTAATTTTTATAATTTATATAAAAATTCACAATTTTTATAATTTTTAAATTTATTGCATGCCTCTGAAAATAGGACTCACTATGTAAGATTAAAACACAAGAGAGTTTTTGTTTCTTTATTTAATTTTTTGAGTATTCATTATATATCAGCACCTGATATTGGGCTATCACCTTTGGAAATCTCAACTGAGAAGAGAAAACGTAAACAAGCAAAATAAGATGTTGTGATGGAGGATCCTACCACATTCAGAGGTGCAGGAGGGTAAATTCATCATAGATTAATCTATAGATAATGACCTGTAAGTATGGTAAGTGGTGACACTTTGGAAACTAAATCAAACACTGTGCTATAACCAAATTCCGTACTATCATTTGAAAATTGAGAACTTCACTGACAAAAGTTCTGCTTGCTAGTTTTCTTACTCAGGCAAAGAAAATTCTTCTGAACGTTGTCAACATTCTTGGCCTTATGCTTAGTTCTCAGATTTGTTTCTTTCACTTAATTGAGAGTTCCCTGAAGGAGGCCTGTGCCCAGCCAGCACTCCAAAATAAGCTCCAATTACTAGGACATCCCCTGGCCAGTTGATGTGAATCAGATTTTATTTATTTATTTATTGCCTGAGCATGGCTAGCTCTAGGGAATATAGGACCCAGGAGAGAAAGACATTATTTATCATTCTCTAACAGGCTTTCACTGTGTTGTTTTTCATCGCTTCTAGGTTATTCCCCCATTGTCAGCCTACTTCCTAGTTCACTTAATTTCCTTTCAGCCATATTAATTAATTCAAAAAATATAAATAAATATAAATTATATAATCATAATAACCATCTTAAGTATATTATAAATACATACACATATGTTCTCATTTTAAATTTGTCTATGGGTCTTTCGTGCATGGTGAGAAACATTTTTCTCCCGTGCTAGTCTCTGAGGAAAATATTTCTGAGCAAGACCTGGTCTCCATTCTTGGGAGTCCTATCCCTGTTTAAGATACAATAATAATTTTCTGCAGAAATTTGGGAAAGGTATCTCAAATGCCAGGGCAACATTTTTTTAGCAAAGAAAAGGGATTCTCCATTCTACCTGACAATGTATGCACTTGGGAGAGGCAAATAATGGATTCAAAGAATTCTGTCAGCACAGGAGTTGATTATCTAGTGTAAATGGACAACTGTTGAGCTGATTTAGTTCATGGTTCCTCACCTTGGCCACAGATTCAAGTGCTCACTCACAAAGACTTTGCAGGAAGCTTGCAGGTGAAGGATTTAAGGGAGAGCTTTTTCCCTCTCTAAATATTTAAATTCAAAAATATGTAGGCAGTATTGTCATCTCCTAGGCTAAATAAAATGGTGGCCACATGATTCAGAATACTCAGAACAAAGATATCTACTTTAGTTATCTTGTCAATGGAAAAAGCAACATAAAATAGTTCTTAAAAATGTATATATATCACCCTGTGAGAAAAGCAACCTTAATGTCAATGCTGACTTCTTTTATGTTCCTTTGAAGTGCTGAGGAAGGAACTCAGGGCCTCATGCATTCTACCCCCAAGTGCTCTGCCACTGAGATACATCCCCTGTCCTTTTATTTTTGTTTGAGATAGGGTCTCCCTAAGTTGCCTACGTCTGCCTTGAATTTGCAATCTTGCCTGAGCCTCCTGAGAATCTGGGATTACAGGCATGTGCCACCATTTCTGGCTCAATAGACCTTAGTAACTAGTCCTCATTTTCTGCTACTTCCCCCATACATTTCCATACTTTATATTAAAAACTAGTTAAAAAAAGTTCCCCCCAAATTAAAGATTTACTTGGCTTTTTCTAGAATCATTTTCAAGTTTTCTTCTAGGGTTAACACAAGGACACTTTTCTACATTGGTTCTGGAAAATGGGGCTCCTTCTATAATTGGGGACTGTGAATATACATTTTTTTTTAAACTAGCAAATCTCCAAGCTTTGTTACATGGCACCTGGCTTGAGTAATTCCATTCTGCTTTGGTCAGTCCAAAGAATAAATAAACTAGTTATCAAGTCTAAGCCCTCTTATTTCCTTAACATGAAAAGCCCCCGAGTCTGACCTGTTTTCTGGAAACTCCAATACATGAACATATTAATAAGGTATGTGATTTTCTCCTAAAAATGTGTATATTTAATGAAGTATATTTTCCTATTAAGTTAGGCAATATCACAGCAGAAAATTCAAGAAATGAAGAATAAAAACAAAAATATCTCTTCTCCAAAAACTACTACTAAAACTTACAAAATTTTCTTATATCCACTCATCTAGTCATATGATTCCAACATGTTTCATTCTATATCTACATGTACTCACACACATACCTGTGTCCAGCTTTTGTTTTTTTCATGACATGCATTTCTTCATTAAATTACTACTTCTATCCTTTAACCATTCCATGAATATTGCTTGTTTGTGTGTCAAACTTTTGGTCTTACATGAGATGCTAAAATTTAATTGTAGTATGTAATTTTGCTTTATTATTTTTTAAAATTAGAATATCAGAAATGAAATTAGTCAATTGTGATGAATTAGCCTCTAAATCACTATGAATGAGGTCATATGGGGCCAGGGCTGTGGCTCAGTGGTAAAGTACTTGCCTAGCATGTATGAGGCACAGGGTTTTAATCCCTGGAACCACATAAAAATAAAAACAAATAAAGGTATAAAAAAAGAAAATAAAAATGAATGAGGTCATATGTTGGAACCATTTTAAATATGTATTTTAAATATATACATATATTCTGATTATATATCAAATGCAGAAAACTTGGAAAGAAAACATAAGATATTCACATTTCTACCCCTTAAATATAACCATTGATAATATTTCAATATTTATCCAATGTACATACGTGTCTCATTTAATGGTAAAATTTTGTTTAATTGGAATTGAAAAATTTTTACAATTTGTGTTTTCTAAATAGTATAAAATATCTTATTAATGAAAGTCATAGTTGATATTACAATGGTTAATTGCTGCTTTAAAATCCTATTGATGTAAAATATATTACTGATTTAAATCCCTATTTTGAGGACAGTTATTAAGTAAGGCAGTGTGTGCTTTCTTAAGAAATATATCTTAGTTTTGGTTTTTATAACTACTTAGAATAAATATAATTTAATCCACTCTAACAGTTTTGGCATTTATAATTTATACACACACACATTAAGTTACATAGCAACAAGAAAAAATATCTTTTAGTTAATTGTAAAGATTCTAGCTTGATATGACTACAACCACCTTAGTTGTTCACCATTATACCCACCAAGTGACTCTGGTACACATTCCAAACACTACTGAAGAAGTTCCAAGATGCCTACTGAGAATGTTTTGCTGGCCACTAATACACTTTTTTTCGCCCTGAACGGAAAAGTGAATATGAGGGAAGTTCTATCACTGAGTTACATTCCCAGGTCTTTCTGTTTTTAAGTTGGCTCTCACTAAGTTGCCCAGGCTAGCCTCAAATTTATAATCCTCCTGATTCAACCCCCCAAATAGCTGGAATGATAAATGCATGCCACTGAACTTGGCTTCCCAGCTGTTTTGTTACCATCTACCAAAACTATAAGAAGTTCTCTATACTATTTTCTTTACACATAACCATAATCATACGATATTTGGAATATTATTCTTGTTTTGTAATAGGAAATGGATTCACAGAGTGTTTACCAACTTCCCATGGTCTAAAAACTATGTTTCTTGTCTTATATCCTTGAAATCTACGGACCTGCTTCCAGGATCATTAATATTACAGTGAAGGAGATAGCTCTGCTTTACAGTGTAACATATGTACACACACACACATTCATGTGTGTGTGTATACACATGTGTGTGATATATGACATTTAGTTTGAAACATTGTGATTTAATTGAAAAAGTGATCAACTAGGAGTTTGAAACTTTTAATTTCTCACCCTAGGTCTTCTTTTTATTGAGGTGGTACACAAGTGCATGTATTTTCTATAACCAGGTTTATCACTATAAAAATTAAGTCATTATTTGTTTTAGTCAGATTTTTTTTTTTTTTTTTTTTTTTTTGCTGCTGTGACTTAAAGACTGCTCCAGTACAACTGTAGAGGAGGAAAAGTTTATTTGGAAGCTTACAGTTTCAGAGGTCTTAGTCCATAGAAGGACAGCTCTACTCCTTGGGGCTCGATATAAGGCAGAACATTATGATGAAAGAATGTGGCAGAGGGAAATAGCTCACATGATGATCAGAGAGCAGAGAGTGGTCTCCACTTGCCAGATACAAGTATGTACCCCTAAAGCCATGGTCCCAATGCCACACTCCACTTACCTCCAATTACCACTCAGTTAATCCCATGAGGGATCAATTCACTGATTATGTTAAGGTTAAACCCAAACATTTCTCCTCCAAATCTTGCATTGTCTCACACATGAGCTTTTGGGGGACACCTCACATCCAAACCAGAACATCATTTATTCCTGCTGCATTGGGATAAGTGTATATATGCCAGGAAATAGTGTGTACTTAATAAATCTTATTTCAGGGAGGAATAATAGCACATGGCATACAGCATGGGTGTACTTTTATGACCTGGCTTGGTTTCTGCTCTGCCACATGATCATGAAACTTTGCAAGCTACTCAATGTCTCTGGGTTTTGCCTCCCCTTTTATTGGTTTATTTAAGAATTATATAGAGCAGTGCATATAACATGATTGGAGCTATGTTTGACACTTACTATAGGGACACTAAGTTCTATCCTCTTCTCTTATATAACAGGTACTGGAAGAGAGATGAAAATGTACAGATCACACAAGTCACAGATATACTAAGGTATTGCTTTGTACCCACTAAGTTTTCTGGTCTGCTTATAACATCTCAAAATATTAGTTTGGTCTCTTAATTCTAGGGAGGGCCTACACTTACAGTGACATCTGGAAATCACCACCCAGAATTTGAACTTGAACCTCATAAACAAATGTAGAGGTTGGGAAGGCCTTGAGGGTGAAGTGCTAGAGAAATCCAAATAAAGGTGATGTGCAGTTTTAGAACAAGAGGACAGTTAAATGGGGACGGCCAACAGGCAGCAGTTAATATCAAAACCCAAAAGTCCATAATGAGAATCGCTAAATCTTCACTTGGCCTTGCATCATTAAACTGTGTTTGTAGGCATGGCAGGGTGGAGTTGGCAAGCAGGGAACATGTTTGTCAAAACTGTGTACTTTCATTGAGCTTCAATAGGAACAAGCTATTTTTTATTTAAGATGATCATGATTGTTTGTTCCAGAAATTCTGATTCAAGTGATTAATAAGTCACTTCTAGTTGAAGGGAGAGAGGAACTGGGGGAAGGAGACATGAAAGAGAAGCTAAAAGGCAGATAGAAGGAGAGTGGACAGGACCTTCCAGAAGACACTGATACCATGAGATCGCAATGGAGATAAGAGACAAGCTCTATTTCCACGTCATTTTTTCAAATAACTAAAGAAATCCATGGAAAAAAAAATACAATAACATGCAGAAGCTAACAAAATGTTTAAGTAAAGTGAATCATTTTGTTCTAGACATATCTAAAGCTTCCCAAAATGGTTTAATGAACTGGAAAGGAAGAGGACAGCTATACAAATATGGCGAGATGGAACACTGTCAGTTTTGTTTTAGCAAGACATTTTATAACTCAATGAAAGTTTTCTTCTTTTGCCCTATAAACAAAAATTACAGTTTCTAATATATAATTTATATTTTCTTTCATGTTTTTGATAGTAATGCACTTATCTCTGTGAAATATTTATTGGGTGAGGGGATAACCTGCAAACTTGAAACGTGCTACACTTCCCTCTGCAGGTGATGAGACTTTCTCCATTGGATCAGGCTTGTGTCACTCAGGGAACTGAAATTGTTTATCCAGGACAGAAAGGATGCCAACTGTTTGGGGAGTCAAGATTTCCCGATGTTCCTGGGAAAAGAAAACCAATGTGCCCAATGCCATATTTAAGAGAAAACACTCTATTAAAATTTAAAATTTCCTCATAGATACTCTTCATGTGGTCATGCATCACACTGACCAGTCCACTTTATGACTGGGGATTTCTGTTAGCCATCATGGCCCATTCCTTATGGAGCTGAGTTATGAAACTGAAGACAAAAGACAAGGCAAATCCTGCTACATGGAATTATGCCTTGAGTGCAAAAAAGAATTAGTGGAATTGGTCATGGAATAGTTTCAAGAAAAGTCAACCTCTTGTCAGATTTCCATCTACATTTGCTCAAGTTTTGTGATGCGTAATGGGAAAATACTGACAGCAAGGAAAAATAAATAACAAAAACAAATTCTACAAATAAATAACAAACAAATTCTACTAAAACTATGGTAGAGAAGTCTAGCCCTAACACGTATCTGGTTTCCCCCTCTCTCTTCATTCTGCTTCCATTTTCTTATTAAACCACAGTTCTAGTCAATGAAATGCGACTGGAAGTTACATGTTTCATTTCAGTTTGAGGCGATGAAAAGACTATAAATGCTTCATTATTTTCCTCCAACACTCTGTCCTTAAGAGTCATGAACAACATGTCAAAATTGTAAGTATCACCTAAACATTGTGTTAGGCTTCTAAGATTGTGAGTTAGTAACTGAAGTATAGCCTAGAATACTGAGTATTATAGGTGACTAATCAAGGCTTTGTCATTCCTGAGCATGTAGCAGATTGATAGTCATCACCAATATCAACCATAAGTTTTTGAGTTTTCCAAGTATTCCAAATGAAATCAGACTTCCATACAATATAACTGACTCATTAACAGAAATTGGTATGATTTTATTCCATCAATATGTCCAGAATCTAGGATTATGCTGCCTTGTTTTTTCATATTAAAGTAATTTGTATGAGCACATGTTTATAAAAGCATTCACATTATAGTTTTTTCTTAGCCATCTTTTGGGATTGCTAGAAGATATTTTTACTTTTCATATTCTTCCCAAAGAATCAAGCTGTAAATATTAGGATGAACTATATAAAATTACCAATATTGACATTTTTTTGATCAACAATTTTATAAGGTGCCAACTAATGTTTTGCTTGTTTTAAAAGATAAAGTATTTTACTTCATAAAAGCTGGTTTGATTTCTTCTTGACAATCAAACATTCTTTCTGCTAAAGAGTGAACTGACAGAGTTTTAAAAGATCAGGGATTCAGATCTGCAAATTATAGTGTTGTGTTTAGTGGGCTTTCTCTCCCCATCTATCTGTAGGAAATTAAATTGGGGCTTTTATGTGCTTAAATAACTTCAAAGTCTATCAGGAGCAGAAATAAATCTATAATATCCAAAAACAAAAAGTGTATGGAAATTGCATTTAAAATTATTGAGGCACTGTTTTCATTTATTGCTAAAAAAGACTTATGGATTAGTTCTAGGTGAATGCCATTCTAAACCACTTGATTTATAAACCTTCTACCTAATAAAACTCTAGTTTATATGCAGAAATTTGTTTATTTCTAGGGAAATAAAAATTATTATGATTTAGGAATCCGAAACTAGCTCATTAATTGGAAATGTTGAGTAAATCCTTTCTAAGTGAATGACCAACAACCACAGAGGTAATTTTCTATAAATAATTTTGGCCATGAAGATTCTCAGAAATATTTGTTAACCCATGAAATCATGAAGACTGATTTAAATACAACCTCGAGTAGAACACATTATTAATAAACAATAACCAGTCTGATTAAACTACCAGTTCTCAGGATTTTTCAGAATAGGAAATTGCAGTGATGCCCCATTCAAAGCTCTTTGACAACACTGATTGAGCTCCTACCATCTGCCAGGCACCATGAGAAAATTTAAAGGGAATTTAGATAAATAACTTTGCCAAGCTAACGTTTAGGTAGCTAGTTAGACCTGCAAGTACATCCATATAATAGGATGTAATGAGTGTTCTAATACAAATATGTTCAAGGACATTTGGATATACATGTGGGGAAGTGAATAATCATGCCTAGGGATGGCTACAGCCATGAGCTATATTTTACTCACATCTTAGAGTGTAGGAGTTGGTAAGTTCACTCAAGGTATAACATTAGAGGTGGAGAGTACATGGGTGGTGATGTGGGAGATAAGTATGCATGGCAAGTCCAAGTATTTACATGTTGATTGGCTAAACCTTGAGGTGCATGGCAGAAGAGGAAGAAATGAAGATTAGTTTAGAAAAGCCACTTGTGCTGTTTCCAACAGAAAGAAAGGAAAAATAAGGCAAAATTTAGCTGAAGGTACTAGAGACTTCTTGAAAGATCCAGAGTAGTGAAATAAAAAGATCAGATGGAGAGGGCTACTCTTCCTGATGAGTGGTTGGTGATATGAGTTACAGATGTGGAGACCTGCTTCCTAGGACCATTCTTATTCTAACATTTGTGTTAAACTTCTCTACTCCATATTTATGCCTTGGGAAGTGTTATGATTTAATTATGAGGTGTTCCTAAAAGCTCAAGTGTGAGATAATGGAAGAAAGTTTAGAGGTAAAATAATTAGGTTTTGAGAGTCTTACCATAACCAGTGAATTAATCCACTGATATGGATTAACTAGCCAGTGATTGTAGGCAGAAAGAATGTGACCAGAGGAGGTAGGTCACTAGCGGTATGGTATTGTGGTTTATATTTTGTCCCTAGTGAGCAGAGCTCTTTACTTCCTGATCATTTCTGGCTTTCCTCTATCACACCCCTCTGCCATAATGCTGTGTCTCACCTGGAGCTTAAAGCAATGAAATCCATTGTGGATGGACTGAGACCTCCCAAACTGTGAGAGTCAGAAAAATTTTTCCTCCTCTAAAATTGTTCTTGTCAGGTCTTTTGATTTTAGGGGCAAAAAAAGCTGACTAACATTGGAGAGAATACATAGGGATACTCAACCTGATTTCCACCTTCTTGTCTGTTCTATGGACAACTCCACCCTTTGCCTTAAACACCTCTCCTGTATCTTTCCAAATCATAAACACTCTTCAGAATGTTGTCCAGTTTCTACTTCAAGTAAGAAACCAACACAACAGAAATAACAACAACAAAAATAATACAGTGAAAGAACAGATTTTGTTACCTGTAATGCAAACCCCATTGTCATAAAGCAGAGTAGAAGAACAAAGTCAGAATTACTAAAATGATGTGACTTATTTCTAAATGTTGAGGAAATAAAGACGGCAAAAAGAATAATTACAAGCAGAAATACAGTGACAAGGAATTGTTAATTAGGCATCTAGAAGCCGCTATAAGAACTCCTTGCCTCCTAGAGAAAAATATAAAACCTGACAGTCAAAATGGCAGCCTGCTGAGTAAAAGCACAGGGCTTGGTAAGACTCGACATGAAGCAGGGCAAAGTACATTCGGAAGCCCATTAAGCCTTGGGAAGACTATAAATAAGAAAGTCCTGAGATGAATCCAAAGTGGTTAATGAGGCCAAATGTCTTGATTGACCTAAGATAGCTGCTCCAGAGGGCATGATGGCTTATGTGCTGAGACTGGAAGCCTCCCAGCAGGAATGTCAAATTGATTCTACCGGTGTGGCTTTAACACAATGTGATCTGGGCCTGGTGTGTCTGGATCTCCGGGAAATCCAAGAATATTCATCACATCTTATCACCCATTAGTCAGTGACATTTATGTCTCCCAGCCAAACTTACTTATTTTTTTCTCTTCAGAGTTAAAATATTTACTTCTTTTTTAGACCTAGGACATATAAGGATTGATCAGCTTTCAATGATTTAGTCAGGCCAGACTGAAAGGCATTCATCTTATTTTTAGGAAAATGAATCAAGACACACCAAAAGAAAGGACTCTGAGATGATTATGTTGAGTTAAAGATGTATCATTAACATTATTTATTTTATAAATAAAAATAGCTAAGTTTTTGGAAAAGTCTCATGTACTAAAACTAGTTATATTCATAACAAGAATATGTTTAATTTTAACATGAACTAATGTGATAGTCTCTTTACCCCATGTTATATGCAGTTGAAGATAATACTATTACCTGTCTTAAAGGATTATTGTAAAGGATAGATGAAAAATTGCTCCTTGACTAACAGAAAATGAGTGTTAATAAGTGTAAGCAATTATACTTGTGATCATTTCCAGACCTATGAGTAGAGGTGCTCACCTCGAGAACTCTTAGGTCTTGGAAGGGAGTATTCACAGGCATGTGCAACCACATTTGAACAGTGGTAGAAGCACATTCAACTCACAGTAGTGTTACAAAACAGGACTAGATAGCTAATAGGGAAGCAAAGAAATAACTGTCAAATACTTTGAATGGCACTTAGTAGATTGCCATCCTTTCAAGCAAGAGCCCTGAGATGAGAGGGCTCAAGGAAGGCTTCATGGAAATATGCTTTGGCTAGTGTCTCATCAAGAGTGGCTAGGTGATGAGAAGGGAGGTTATGAGCAGGAGACACTGTATGTGCATGATCCATTTTAAGTCAGCAAGTCACTTTTCCGTTGGGTGGCACTCAGCTACTAGGCTGGAGAGCTTAGGAGGCGGTGGGTCTGGAATTGCCATCAAAAAGAGTCAGAATTCAATTCTAAGGAAGGGAAGAGGGTCTATCAGAGGTTTATAAGGAGAAGAAAAGACCATTTCAGAGGCAAGAGTTAGAGAGTCTAAATTCTATGGAGAATGGCGATTAGCCAGTGAGGCCATTTCTTCCCTTGTCCCTTTTGGCATCTTTGTACCACAGCTTTCCAAGGTCCTGTTCAGGCATCCAGACTAAGAGCACCGACTTCCTTTTTATTAAAGAGAGCCGAGTTTAAACTTGTTGAGAAATCATGAGGCCAGCTTCTTTCAATAATTCCTTTCCTTTTTCTTACTGCAGTGCTCTTGCTATAATTTATTCATCCCAGGGTGCACTTACCGAGTGCATCTGCTTCATCATGATTTTATTATTTCTTCTTGCTTTAAACTTGCATGAACCACTGAGCAGCAGAGATGATAAATAGGGAAAACATCTGGACTATTACTAGATGACAGTGTGGTTAGGTTTGGTGGGGGGACTTTGTCAATTTAGTCATCTCTATAGACTTGCCCATTCATTTCCTAAATATTAATTTGCTCACTTATTTTTCAATATTCAAAATGAAGCCTTCCTAATTTCCTAGATGACCTGCTTTCCTTTTACTATATTTACTTTCATAAACTCATTCCCATCAAGTCACTCCCTGCAGAAAAATCCTCTAAATGTTCAAAGTCGAATTCCTTATTAAGGAATTAAGGGCCTTCAGAATCTGCCCAAATTGTATTCCCTTGACACTTTTTACAAATTCCAATTTATTCAAATTGTTTCTCAAACAATTTGCTGTACTTCTGCTGTAAACTTTGTTTTAAAAGCTTCCCTTTCTCTTTTGTACAGGACCCAACATTGACCTCACATTCTCTGTAGACCATCTCCTATGCTCTAGCTTCTTTTAGAATTCTTATGAAAGGCGATGGTTTTCTTGATTATATTACTTAGGTGATGCATGTGAAATTCATTCTAGAATTTTAGGGTTTCTTTTGTGTAGATGATGTTATACAAAATAAAGGTTAATTATCAAAGCAGAAAGCAAAAATAGTAATATTGACCAAAATATGTCATTTCCTCTGCTTCATCAATAGTAGTGGTTATGGGCTTACATCTCACCTTAATTTTAAAATTTGGTGTTTAATAGCAATTGAATAAAAGGTTTAGGAAGCTATATTCCACTAAAACATCACCTAACACATATACTTACACACTGGTTCACAATAATATTTTTCAGATACTAGAAAACAATGTATAAATATGTGTTAAATTGCCTTAGTTTGAAATCGTGCTACCATTACTTTGGGGAGAAATAAAAATGTGAATTTCTTCCATTGTGATGTAATAAAGACTTCTCATTTATTTGCATGGTACAAGAGAATGATCACATTACCCATTACCCCTGAGGGACAGGCTGCTTCCTCAATCTTCCTGCTTTAATCTCTGTATCTGTACTTATTAAAATGTATCCTTGTATCTAAATATAATAGGATTACCTATCTATTGGGAGCTAATGCTACTTTATTGCTTGGTGAGATCCATAACCCAATACTTAAAACAATGAACACAAAGCACACTGAAGCTATTCAAAAGGCACATTTGCAGGAGTATCCCGGTTGCAAAGATGTGAATCCAATTCAACAGTATGCAAATAAATTGTACCTCAGAGCTTTCATCCATAAGCTAGCATTTTTTAAAAAATACCTATTTGCCTGTGTGTAGTTTAAGAAAAAGCAAAGAAAAATGAGATAAGAAAGTGATTTTCTAGTTTAAGCCCTTAAGAGTTTTGGACTAAGATAATCAGACCTAATTCTGTTCCAAAAGCATACCAATTTCACCACAAAATACAACTATTATGAAAACTACATATGAGGAAACATATTTTAAAAGAATGGGTCAGAAAACAAACCAATTTATAGTGTCTTTTCTTACTATTGGAATAGGTAGAGTGCTAGGTTAGATCAACTAGTTACAGTTGTTCAATTTATGGAACTTTGCTAAAAATCTTAAGTCTGATTAGAGACAGCAATTTACTTTGCATCTCTAGAAACTTAATAATACATAGAAATATGTCAACAACAATGACATGGTGATAACATTTTATTGAATATTATCTGTATTTTTATCACTATTGTAGGCAATTTTATCCATTATCAATTTACTCCTCTGTTTGATAAAGCTATATAAAATTCTATGGTAGTCACTGTGACCAAGGAGTGGAGAAGAAGGGAGAGCGTGATATAAAATTAAAATTCAACTAAAACATAGTCTGTACTTTCACACAGCTAGCTATTTGGGAGGGAGTAGATACACATCTGTCAAATTGAAAGAAACTGAAGTTGGAAAATACAGACTGTATAGATTACATATGAGAATGATTTTTTGTAAGAAATGCAAATAGTAGACCAATGCTTAAGGAAAGCCTGTGATTTGCATCAAGACTGGCAAATAAATTGATACATTTTCAATTAACAAAATATTTTAAAAAGATTTTAGGATTTATTTTCATTCCATTTCAAAAAACAGTTTAAGATCTAATCAGCAGTCTATGTATTCATACATGCCATTCCACTCTACGTATCTCTTTATATCCAAGTGAAAAATGTGAGATGTCCACAGATACTACACAAGCTCTAGAGAGAAGGAAATGAGTGTTGGCATGTATGGAAATTTGTAAGGACACAGTCTTGCTTAATCTCAAACTGGGGGTACCTGATAAATAGTAAATAGTGAGAGGACAAAGCACTTCAAATGAGAGTACTTCAAAGTCCTTTTGTTTCCCTCCTCCTATTTCAGTCACCCTTTTAAACCTTTTATTTTCCAACATGTCTTTTGAATCTATGGCTCTCATCATTTGGTAGAAATATTAGCATCTTGAGAGCTATCAGCACCTTTAAAATTCCTTGTCCTTGTTTCTGGTATTCTCTTGGGTAAGCTAGTCACTGAGAACTGAGGTCATGACACAGCCTGTGCTGGGTGCTGGAAAAGAGAATGGAAGGGATTTGCATCCTTTTCTGAGGGCCCTACCAAGCACTGGTGTGTAGAGGAAATTTGAACAAAGGAAAGTCCTGTTCTCCAGGAGGGGACATGCATATTGCCAGATTTTGATTTTGTGCCTGCTCTCGGTCAGAAATTGTTCTAGAGATCCTATGAGCTATAGAGAAGAACATCTGCTGCAGATTCACTTGTGTTATGTTCGTTCATAAATCAGTTCACTACTGAATGTAATTAAATACCAAGGACAGCAAGAGTAACTCCTTCCTTTTAGAATCTGTCATTTCATTGACAAATGATGTTAGTAAATGCATTATTTTTATCAATATCAACATTTATTGATTTCAAAAGAATATTATGTCCAAAAAGAAAAACAAAAACATAAAAAGTGCTAGTATTTATACTAGTTCCTGTAGAAATTTTTACCAGCATACAGCAAAAATATTGGCCTAAGATTTCCAATGAGACAGATGCATTCCGAAAGTGTTTCTCTGTTATATTTTAATTTTTATAGCTTATAAAATTATGTTGATAGCTAAAATTTATTGATAATTTCAACATCCTAAGTATTTCCACTGATCATTTATTTGACATCATTACGGTTTTATGGATAGGTAGATACTATTATCATCTTCAGTTTACAAATGTGAAATCAGTCTCAGAGTCCAGAAAATTGCCCAGTATCAGTTAATTAGTCAGTTAATAAGTACTAGTAACAGGTCTCAAATCAGATCATTTTAATCCTAACAGAAGGTCTTAATTATTATACTGGAATTCTTAGCCCAAAAGCATTTACTCTCACATCTACTTATCATGTGTCAAACTTAACAACAGGAATTGTTTCCCAATTATGGTTCCATTTTACACTCTTCTTTGGCATATAAAATCTGGAAATGCCTGGTTCAGAGTCTGGGCTTCAAGTCCTAGGGAATACAGCCTTCGTTGTTGGGAAAGACATTAATTTTCCCTATGGCCAGCATTTAAACACTTTCCTAGAACAGATTAGCTTCCTATCAGCAGCCATCATGGCCATGTGGCCAACATCCCTGAGCAAGGAGATTCTAGGATGCTTAGTCAATAACTAGTGTTAAACTGACTTATAATTAACTGCATGATTTTTAGATTTCAAATTGAATTTCTAGCAAAAGAATGGGTCTCATTAAAGCTTTACCACATTGATGTTCAGACAGAGCTACTCTGAATATTCAAATATCTACCTTGTTGGCTCATTCCATGATCCACAGCAATTCATAAACACTGAGCACCTTTGAATATCTTGGTTATTACTGCCATAGTCCAGAGAATGAAATTAAAATTATGACAAAAGAAGGGAGAAAGATCAGGGAAAGAGTTTAGGATATGCTTTCCTTAGAATATCTTATCAGCATTTTAAAACAGGTATGTATTTATATATTACTTGCATAATTAAAATTTTAATTTTCAAGGATTCAATCCCTTCATTACTTCATCAAATATTAATGGGATATCTAATATGTCAGAACTGCTGCCGGTCCCAGATGATTCAGCAGTGGGTGAAATTAAAAAGATGGTGGATCTCATGCCTCACACAGTTTGGAGACAGAGGGTGGTTCTTAGAGACTCAGATCAGTCTACCTGGGTTCATATTTCATCTCAGCAGTGATTAACTGTATGTCAGTGCTCAAAATATATACCTTCATCTCTCAATGTTCTCATATAAAATATCATGATAGTGCTATTAGCATCTCCATTATAGAGTGGTATTGAACATTATATGATGTTTATGTATATATGATTATATATTATATACATGTATGAAAAAGGCTGATACAGATGGTCATCAACATGGAGATTCTTCATAGCTCTGAAATAAATGGCATAGAAATGTGATTTATAAAATAAAAGTTACTATACAAAGAAGAAAAAAATAATAAAGTATTTTGCTTAAATGGACAAAGACACAGATTCTGGACACAAATTGCCTGGGTAAAATCCCAGTCCACAACATCCGATCACTGTAGCTTTGAGTGAGTTGGCATTTCCGAGTTTTTAGATTCATCTATAATGAAAAATGGTACATTTTCCATGGGGTGATATGATGACTAGGACAGCCTAGGCAATTCTATATGATCCCATAATTAGAAAAGCCTCATGCTTGCCCTAATGCTCTGAAACCACCATCTTCAAACTTTTAATTTTTGAATAAGGAGTTCAGCAGGATTTTTTTTCCCCCACCATACCTCCAGAAATTGTACATAGACAATTCCAGTGAGAATCAAATGAATTCTTATATGTAAATGTTTAAGGAGAGTTACTGACACAAAGTGCTATGTAAGTAATGACTATTATTACAAATCTTTTTATTTACATATTCAAAATTCTTATTTCCAAGTTACTGTGTAGATGTTTGCTTTCAGTAGAATAAGATTACCATGTGTTCTTGTTCAGAACTTAAGTTAACTTCCGATATAGCATATCAGCTGATATGAAATACCATGTTTATGCAGAACATGCTGTTATATGACAGAACTTGACCTCAAAGTTCTTAATGATGACTCACAGCAGTCCAGAGTGAGATGAGGTAGAAGTGGAGTGGATCATCTTAAAAAAAAGTCCCAGCACTTATGGAACACCTACTAAGTGTAAGGCACTACTATGGTCATCTCTTCTGGGCCTTGCTGTTCTATGATTTATCATCCCAATATCATAGATTATGAATCTAATGCTCAAGGCATCAAACAAAGTATCCAAATTTAAATCCAGGTCTAACTTCAAGGATTAAATTTTCATCTTTATCTACTTCAAATATTGAGTATGTGAGTGGCATATTTGTGAGTTCATCACACACATAAATACATACTGCCCGGAAATGGTCAGGGAAAATGTACTTCCATGATTTTTTCCATCCCATCAAAGTCCTGAGGATAGGAGCTTCCTGGAATATAGGAGGATCCCAAAGTCCCTCATCCCAGAGGCAGAGTGACCTCCTAGACCGAAATCTCTGAGGGTGTCCACAGTTGCTCTGTTATTCTAAGAAATGATGAACTTCTTGAAAATAAAATTTACGAAAGAAAAAAAGCAAGGGAAAGAAAATATCCCCGGGGGGGAAGCAAAGCCAGACAAAAATGAGAAGCGGAAGTTTTATTTTCTTATTTGTCCATTTTTGCATGAGAGACTGTTGCATATAAAGGTATCAGTAGCAAAAACTACAGTCAGTCGATTTTAAAAAATGAAACAAAAATTTCAACCACTACACGCAAGCTCCAAGAAAAATAATTACGGAGAAAAGTTTTCAAAAGTTAAAAGATGCATCAACTAGAGACCTCCTTGAGCCAAAATACCACATAAATTTGAATTCAAATATCTAAGAAAACAAAGAAACCTGATGGAAGCTCCCTCTGTCCTGGTGTGACCTGGAGATCAACATGTGCCTTAACTTCCCCTAAAAGCAGCTCTAAACTATAAAAGGAACAATGTTAAAAGGCAAAATAAAACCCAGGGATTCCTACCAGAGAACCACAAATGTGAATGGCAGAGAATTTTCATCTCTATCTGTGGTCTAGGGTCACGAGTATAGGAAAATTCTCTGATGTCATCTCACCTTTAGGATAATAAGGAAGATGAACATCCTTAGATGAAAGGTAAAACAGGCCAGTCTCCTTTAAGACAATCCAAATAGAAGCTCTAACTTTCTATTAAAGTAGTACATTTCAGGTTATTATTACAAATCCTCCAAGTGAAGAGGCAAGTTCAGTTTTCTCAGTGCAATAATTTAAAAATGTTAAGAAAAAGGCAGGGAATTCTTTCTGTTGGTTTTAAGCAAAACAAAGAAATTTGAAACTTATTATTGAAAATAGCATACCTAATTCTTATATTAGTTTTTCTCTCAACTCTGAAAGTGTTGCTTAACACTTATGGAGGTAGAACTCTGTAAGTGTCATGTGGGTATTTCTGTATTTTTATGGCTCCTGGTAGTCTCATCTGGTCTCCACTCCTCTCCTGGGTTCTGGTCTTTTTCCTTCCAATAGGCTAAGTTCCCTATCACCATGGCTGTTTGTACTTTTTGATCACACTGCTGAAAATATTGTTTCCTAACCACCTCGACTGCTTTATTTCTGGCTCGGCTCATTTTTCACCATCTCAATAAAATCTTAATTTCCCTGATTTTGGCATTTTTCCATGTTGTACAAGTTCATGGCACCATTTTAGTGGTTCTTAATGCAGGGGATGGGAAGGCACACTATATGGAGATGCAGACTAAAGCCTGGGACACTAGTCTTCTCTGGAAATAAATACCTGTAAGTGATTTGGCTGCTGAGACAACTAAATTTTTGCTGAAATTACAGTAAGAACAAAACAAAAACAAAAACAACAAAAAACAGATTTCTAACCTGAAATTTGGGAAACATACTTATTTGGATATGAGACCAGGAGAAACTATAGAAATTAGGAGTAAGCAAAAGTAGAAAGAAATTCTACTCATTGGATTAAACTAAGGAAAGTTTACCTATAATAAATGGATAAACATACCTGACTTATTTTTCATTGCTTTCTGATTATATTCTACCTTATCTTGTGGCATGATCACACATGTGCCCTGGAACTGTCCCTTAGCTGATTTTACCTTTGAATAGGTTTATTCCATCAGCTGAGGTGGTGAAGTGTCATTTATCCTGTCTTAAAAAGGATGATCCAGAAAAGAGAGATGAAGTCCTAAACTCAAGACCATGCTGCCAGGGAGCAACAGGGCCAGGATTAGAAGTCAGAACCCAGACCTTTGAAACTTCAGATCCAATCTTTGCACATTGCTCTGTGGATCCCCTAAAGGATGACAATAAATAGTCCTCAGAGTGTCAACATAAAACAATCAGGGTAAGATCAAAACTTCTCAAGAGCAATTTGCAATTAAATTGAAGATCAAGTATACTTGCTTTGGGCAAGATCTGAAAACAATTTACTTTCTACTTAGCTAAAAACTGACCAGAACACTGTGTTTTTTCGCTCATATTAACATAGTGCAACAAATGGAATAGACACCATCCAGCACTCAGTCCCTCCCAGAGGTTCATTCTCCTACAACTAAGGTTCACTAAGAGTCACTAAGAGAAACACAAGAACCACAAACACTGCAGATGCTTTGAGGTTGCACTGCACTTATGCTTGAAAGGTTTTTCAAGTCTCTGGTGAGAACCTCAGGGCAGAGAGGAGGGGCTATGTGTATGGACTGGGAATAAGCCAGCCTGAACATTAAAAATTGAGACATGCCCCAAACATTATATGGTCACTTTCCACCTAACAAGGAAAGCTAGAGCTTGGGCATATTGTCTTACATGTTTGGTGGGCAGAGAACAGAGTCTGAGCATCAGGGCCCATCTCTTGCATGATCTCCTGAGGTAGCTAAAAGTTGATAGGAAATTCAGGATGTTCCAAGTGGAGAGGGAAAGCCAGGCTGCAATCAGGAAAGATTTTTAAAAAGCATGTTTTAAACATTGTGTAACAAGAATTCAGAAAGAGGACTTGGATCTCCCAGTCTTTAGACAACTTGTAAATTCTTTTGTTTGCAAATTTGTGTTATCTTTCCTAAAGAGGGTCACAAAATGTAAGCATTAGGATCCACAGAAGATTTTTTTTGTGGGTCCTGGAGGTTTTAACTTTGGGTTTTTCTTCAATTTCATTTCACATGTGCCCTTCTAGACAAGTATGCAGAGGAAGAGAGTATAAAGTTGAATTACTTAGTGGATGTGGAGGAATATTTCTAGAGGTTTCAGAAAGAGCATGAATTCTGTCCCTGAATCTCTACAACCATATTATTTATTTGGATACAGAAAAATGCCATAGAACTGGATAATGAGCACTATGAAGCTAACTAATAATTACAAGCATTACCAGAATCTCTAATAATTTCTATGAAATCCAGAAAAAGTTTGTGTTTGTGATGTGTATACATTTATGTTGAGTGTGCATATAAGTTTGATCTGTGTATTTATGTGTTTTTTTATATTTATGCTGTGTGTGTTGAGTTTGTATGAACACATATAGCTTTGAGCTGAATGTGTATTTGTGTTTGCGTATATATACCTTGTGTGCTGTCTTTTCATTGACTGTGAGCTGGGTGTCCATTTGTATTGAGTATGTGTGTGTCTTTGTTTGCTATGTGTGTATTTGTGTTTGTGTGTTCAGGTAGTTTTGAGTTGTATGTATATTTGCGTGTGTTGACTGTGTGTTTGAGCTGAATGTCTGTTTATGTTGAATATATATGCATGTGAGTATATTTGACCTGTGTCTATTGAGTATGTATAGCTATTTGAGCTGAGTGTGTGTGTTTATGTGTGTTTTTGAGTCACATATTTGTGTTCAGTGTGGATGTATGTTTGAACTGGGTATTTGTGTAGAGTATGTGTGTTTGACCTGGGTGTGTTGAGTATGTGCGTTTGACCTGGGTGTGTTGAGTATGTGCGTTTGACCTGGGTGTGTTGAGTATGTGTGTTTGACCTGGGTGTGTGTTGAGTATGTGTGTTTGACCTGGGTGTGTGTTAAGTATGTGTGTTTGACCTGGGTGTGTTTGTGTTTGAGCTGGGTATTTCTGTTGGATATTTGCGTGTCTTAGCTGTGTATGTTTATAGAGATTGTGTGTGTGTTTGACCTCCGTGTATTGAGTATGTTTGATCTGTGTGTGTTTGAGCTGTGTGTTTGTGTTCAGTGTATGCGTGTTTGAGCCAGCTGTGTATGTTTGACCTGTATATGTTGAATGTGAGTGTGTGTTTAAGCTGCATGTGTGTGTTGAGTATGTGTGTTTGAGATGTGTATTTGTTTTCTACACCTTGGGCTTGGCACTAAGAAGCATGTATTGATTTTTATGAGGGAAAGAGAACATAAACAGAGAGGTGAAAAAAAAATAAAACCAGCAAGACAGAGGGAGGAGGTGCAGAAAAGAGTGAGAAGCAAGTGTGGGAAGAAATTATGGCTGGATGAGAGAAGCAGGGAAGCAAGGAGAACACATGGCACCAGGTTTCTTCAATCAGCAGAATCAAGGTTGTCTTGACCTATTCAGAAAATAAAGATATTAAAAAAAAAAATCTCCAAGCCATCTAGACAAAGTGACTCTCAGAGAAGTATTCTTTAATTGAGAAAGTCTCCTCTTGTCACCTGGGCTCCCAAGCCAGGTGGGGGAAAGGAGCCATATGTTCCAACCTTTTGATTCTCATTTCACATTTTTGATGAATGTGTCTCTGAGGGGCCTTTGCTGCCAATGGCAAACTTTCTTTATGTTTTGGAATTTGCCTTCCAGCAGTCACATAAAATCTCCTCACTGCGAATTGCTAAGAAGATCTTGAGTTCTGAAGTAAATAAGCCATAATTGGTAGGGAGTTTGAGTAGCAAATTTAAAATGCAAAACCACAAATTAAAGTACTAAAAGTTTACTTAAAAAAAAAATCATTATGTTTAGAAAATGGTTCATAGTCCCCAAATGGCACAAAGTACTAGGACTAGGTTCCAAATTTTTCCATCTCTTAACTTCAAGTTTTTATTTTTTATTAATAAATTTATTATCATTATAAATAATTGGTTAGCTGTAGTTACTGACCTTCATATTTTGTTCATTACTGAAACTCCATAATCATTATTGAAACTCCATAATTGCTTCTTTTTATATTTACATGATACTGGGCTTTCAATCTACAATGTGTCGATATTTGGGTAAAATAGACATGTCACTGATTCTAGAAACACACCAAAATCTGAGGGGTGAAGATACAAAATAAAGAAGGGAAAGGAGCTCTGACCAACTTTGTGAGTGATTGACTTATTTTAACAACAGTTCCCACATAGAAAGCAGCATACCCTCACTTTAAATTCATGACCTTTGGTTCTGTGCACCTCACCAGCACCATGATGCTAAATTCCCATTTGAATATAGAAGCAGTCTATGATGTGAAGACAGGCACAGTTCTCCAACTTCTACTCTCTTCCCTCTACTTGCAAGAGTGTAATTTTGTTTTCCTAACATTAGGTCTCTAGGGTCTCTGAGGTCACCTGGCACATAGAAAGTTCTCAGTATTTATTTACTGAATTAATTATTCAGTGGGTAGGACATCTTCTGATGGGGCATTATCATTCCTCAGAATCTACACAAAAGATCCATATCTCACTGACTGGAAAACACAAATCAATAATCTAAAATCCAAGAATAATAAAATCAAATTTCCAACCAATGTTGCTTAAGAGCCACATCCAGATTATTCAAGAGTAGTAGCTCTTATCTCCTTATACTGCTGATAAAGCCAACTGTACCATAGTGATCCTAGTTTTCTAGATAATCTTGCTGCTCTTAGTCATTTGGCCACAAGTTCATTTCTTTTGCACAGTGCCTTGTAAAGAAAAGTAAAATAAAGACAGGCAAATAAAAGTTATAAAGGAGTAGGGAGAGAGAAAGGGGAAGAGAGATAGAACCTATGTTCATATGGGTGTTTACTGGTTTTCCACTTCTGATTTCTATGGAAAAACAACAATAGTTAGCTAGAAATAAATATAAATTTAGCTGCCAGATTATCAATATATTTTTATTGACTACTAAGTGTCAACATTTAATAAGTTCCCAATAAAAAGTTTGGAACATTGTCAGTTTTGCCTCTAAAACACCCTATATCTGAGCCGGGCTGAATATGGACATCCTATATTTAAATGTTAAATTATCTTGGATGTTTCAGTCATAAGGCATCTTGAAATTCATTCTTGTGAGTGGAGACTTACTAGAAGAACTGCAAAACTTGCACACATTGGTGTTCTGAAGCCCTTTGCAAGGTGTGAGACTTGATTCTGCCTGGCTCATGGTGCTACAGGCCAGGAGATGTGTTTTCACCTCCTCTCACATCTCCTCCAATCTCCTCTTAACATTCTCGTAAGCCTGTGGCTTAGACAAAAACAAGTCTTGCCTCTCAGCCAGTAGTGCTTAGTGTTAACGCATTTTGAGGGCTGATAGAATTTGTGGACGCTGTGGGCTGACTTTTCCACTCTTGAGAAATCTAAGTCATAGCTGGAAGGGGACTTTGGCATTAGATCAGAAAGCCCTGCCCCTCGTGGTGGGGACATCATTCTTCATGTCTGCCACAGACCTGAGGCATTGAAGAACCATTTCTGTCAGCGTTTGCATTCAAACCATGATACTGCCCTGGGGCTGGTGCATGCTTTTATAGAGAGACAGAAATCTCAATGTGCCACAAAAGAAGGGCTCAGCACTGAGAAACTCCTCACAAGATTGGCAGCTTCCGTTGAGCCTCGGGTTATGCTTTGACCACTCCTGAGTTTACAGAACTACAATCCCTCATTTTTGTGTCTATGTTGGAACTCGAGGTAAGAAGAGTGAGTAGAGAGGCAGGGATATTTTGCTGTGGACACAAGTCAGAAGTATAGGATTCTGTCTCTTTTCATTCAAGTCTTTTGCTATTGAAACACAGAAACTTTTTAAAAAATTCTGTTTATGATGTGCATAAGAGTTCTTATGTGATATGCACATGCCCCACTAAACCCTGTATTTATTATATACCATGTATCTGTTAAGTCATTCCACAAATATGTACTAGCATATCAAGTAAAAGGAAGAATGAATGCATGGTTAGGATATTAGGAATCATGGTCCATGGCATTTTTGCCTCTGTGGAAAACAGGCTGAATCACAGGAAGCCAAGGATAGATTCTAATGGTGGAGATGGAAGGCTAAATGCCTTCAATACAAATCAGATCTGCAATTGAAAATAATCTTTTCTACACTGTAGACAAAATTCAAGGGGTTAAAGGTATGGCAGTACAAGATTGGAAATTATTCAGCAGTACTCCAGAAAATTATAAATAGTGACTTTGACAATTATAGTAGAAATGAGGATGAAAGGAAATGGGTGGATCTGTGAGATGGCAAGTCACATTTTTAAAATGGCAAATAAGAGAAAGTAGTACCAGAGAAGAGGCTGAGGCCATTAGCCCGTGAAACTTGATGGGAACAAGGTGTTCTCTTAAAAGAACAGCCTGGAAAATAACCAGGTTAAGCGGAATGATTGGCACCACAGCTGTGGCCAAGTTGTACTCACTGGTCCTTTGAGACAGTCAAGGAGAGAAGTTATAGAAGTCTACAGCTCACTATAGAGTTTTGAGTGGTAATAAGAATTTGGAAGTCCCATGCAAATAGCCAAAGAATATTATCAAGGAAGTGAGAATAAAGTACAGTGATCACCCTTCTCTATGGGGTTATATTCCAAGACTCCCCGTGGATGTCAGAAAACATGTAGAGTAATGGACTCTATAAAATATTTCTTCATCTGCATATAAGGCAATGTTAAAGTTTAAGTTATAATAAAATATAAAAATGATATATACTGTAAAAAAAAGTTGTTAGTTGAATGTGGTGTCTCTCAAATGCCACGAGGTGTGTAAATGCCATGGATTTTTTCAATGTTTATTTTTACTGTGGACACAAAGACGATTCACATGCTGGGCAGAAGGGAGTAAAAAAGCACAAGGTGTTAGTTATCATACTGCTCAGAACAGCAAATCAAAACACAAATTATTTTAGGAATTCCCCATTAAAAGCTTGGGACCACAGTTAGTGGTGCTGATTGAAACCACAGAAAGTGAAATCATAGATAAGTAGGAACTACTGATCTGAGAGAGTAATTGGAAGCACTCTAGCATTTCATGGCTGAGGAAGAGAGACCAAGTTTGCAAATGAAATTGTAAAGTAGCAGTCAGAGAGTAAAGAAAGCTAGCAGAACACAATAGGATGAATACCTGTCGGCAAAACTTGTAGGTCACTTCAGAGAAGGCACATTCAACAGGGTACAATGATCTTGAGATTTCAAGTGAGATGAAGACTCAAAAATGTCCTTTATGCTTGGTGTGGAGGTACACTGAAGTTATTGAACTGGGACCCAAGGAATATAATCAGAATAAGGAAAGAAATGAAAATATTAAGGTTGTTGGTCTGATGTAAAAAAAAAAAAAAAAAAAAAAAAAGCAGAGACCAAAGGACTAAGGATGCTTATGAGGTTAGTAGGAGGAGATCTAGGTAGGTCAAACTATGCAGACCAACCAGGAAGAGAGAAGGTTTTCTGAATGCAGAGCCTTGGACATAATACAGAGGTCAGGCCCAAGGGGTAATCTCAGAAGTGGGTGGGAAAGTTAGAGTGTAAGGAAAAAGTTATTGGTGATGAGGCTGTGAGTGTCCTGATGTCGAACTGCAGTATGGCCACATTTTAATAATGAAATATGAGGTGTGAAAAACTTTATAGATAATTGAGAGAAGAGGATGAACTGCGGTATAATTTGTCTCAAAGAATAATGTTTGTTTTTTAAGAACTGAAGGAGCAATTACTAGGAGAAGTGCAGTGGGTAATCAGTGGAATACCAAACCCATTTTTTAACAGAAGCATGGAAACCACAGAAATTCCAGCCTTCTCTGAAGAAGGTTCACAGAAACAGGCATCAGTGAGGGGATGCTGCAACGACTACCAAGATGGTCAAAATGGGAATAGAAGTGTATCTCTTTATTGTGGAACCATATTCTAGATGTCCTAGTGAAAGTCTATGAGAAAGTGAAGAAGTGGAAGTAATAGTGAGCAACCAGAAAATATGGATTAGGAGCTATAGAGGATTGATGAAGGAAGGATGAACACTCGGAAATAATTACAATAAGAAACCTGGTTGACTTTCCAGCAGTATCTTCAACTCAGGCCTTTGGTTCTCTTATCAATAGATTCTGGCCTTTTTAATGAGAGATACCTGTGCCACCATGGGGGTGAGATCAGGTGCAGTGGATGCTAAGGGTGCACGTGGGGCCTAGGACGACATAGACCTCAGATTCTTGCTTGTCTCTGACCATCACATACCCTACTGAGTGGTTCAGAAAGTTATAGAAGGCATCGTATCAAATTATATGAGTTTATGAACCCACAGATACCATCCAGCCAGATATTCCAACTTAATTGCCATGGACCACATTATTATGACTAAACCCCAAGCTGCTTAACTTTGTTGCTAATATGATCACCTTTTTTTTTTAAAGATAGAAAGGAGAGAGAGAGAGAGAGAGAGAGAATTTTTTTAATATTTATTTTTTAGTTTTCAGTGGACACAACATCTTTGTTTGTATGTGGTGCTGAGGATCGAACCCGGGCCGCATGCATGCCAGGCGAGCGTGCTACCGCTTGAGCCACATCCCCAGCCCCTAATATGATCACTTTAAATAGCTTGTGCCTACTGGGCTTGGGACACATTCCCAGCAATAATTAATCCGGATGAAACCAATCCTCCTCTCCGTTAATTAAGGAATGCCTTTTTTTCCCAATAAATTAAAGAAAGACTTCATTAGCAAGTTGTTACTAACCATATCAGTGATGAAAACACAATCTCAGGGATGTGGTTCTCAAATGTTTTATAGCCTTCTCTACATAGATATAGAACTATCTATCAATCATTTTATACTAGAGAAGAGGAGTGAACAGGATGAAACTGCATAAAGGAAAGAAGGTGGTGCAGAGAACAGTAAAAGAAATTGTATGGTGTTCTTACTGCAAGCACTTACTAGTTCAAAGATTAAAGCAGTCCTGAAACTAACATAGTACTATGATATATCTGATGACCTAAAGAACAACATTTTAGGATTACAATAAGAATGTGAGAGAAATGTAGACTTGAACACATACAAGTATCAGGCAGTAAGCCTAGAGCTATCCCAGCCTCTTATGTGCAAAGCATCCCCAAGAGTTGGGGGCATAATACAGAGGTCTTTATATGGTGGTCCAAACTTCAGATGGAATCTTATATCAACTGAGACCAGCAGCCTAATAGGTCAGTTTGCTTGGATGTGTTTTCTGGTCCAGAAAATCCCTCTTTGCATTCATACTTTTAAAAAGTCCAAAGATGATTTGGGCATAGAAGGATCATTATAACCTTGCTTATTATTAGTGACCAACCTGAAGCACACAGAAGTTAGCTGCAGCTTCAGGCATCTTCGCACAAAACATATATTTCTATTTTTCATGCTACTATCATTTTCTAGTGTTTGTGATGAAGCTAATGTCCTCCCTGGGCAAGAACATATCTTCCCAAAGCTACAAACTCTTTTTGAATTATTGACCTCCTTAAAGATCTGAGTCCAAGGAGCACTATGTTTTCATTAAGATCAGTGGGTGCTTTCTATCTCCCTCCATGTTGACCGAGGCCAACAGCTTAGGGCATCTAGAAATCCCCCTTTATCTTTTGATAATTCCCCTTCTCATATGAGGCTATGTAGACCTTTTCAGGAAAAGATACCCAGATGAATTACGGTTCTCCTCACAGTCCTTCTCACTGCCATGTTCTCAGCACACATGGGCTACTTTGTATTTTATCCTCATATCAAAATTTAAATTTTAATTGATTTATGCAGTGTAGATCCTAACAACCTCAGCCCTTGCTTATTCTCCATCTCTGATTCCTGTGGTCCACAAAATGACAGCTTCCTTGAGGAAGATGCTCACCATTAACTGGATATGTAATGACCTTGGTTTGGTCCATTTATCTTTTTAAGACTCAGGTTTTAGTTGGGATAATTAATTCTTTCTGCTCAGATACTGCTTGTTACCTACCCAATATCATTTCATCTTCTTGCTTGATAAAAGAACACAATTTATTTGGAATGCCAACAAATACTGTAAGAGATTATAGATGGAAGTCTTAAAACGGGGCTTTTAAGACAAACTCTTCACTCCATATAGTCCTTTCTACCTCGAATGGAGATTTGTTAGCTGTGTTTTAGTAGCTATCTTGTGACCCTCAGGATGGAAGTCACATGCTTCAGAAGGCAAGAAGTAAAGTTTTAAAAGACCTGCGTCTCTGATAGCTTTGTGGAGCCTTTATACCTACTTTGGACTATTACCTCAGGTCCTAAATTGGTGGGTGAGGGTGATATATCATGATCCTAAGTCTCTTGGTTAAATCCTGGAAATATAAAAGCTACACTCCCTTCCAGTGATGGTATTCATTTTAAACCTGGAAGTTCACATGAAAATACGAAGGCAGTAGCTAGGATGCTGTCAATGGATACATGTCAGTTTCCTGGCTGTGTAGCATCAGCCTGGCTTTTCTGAAATGCCATGTAGTTATTTGAACCGTGACTGACTCCATCTCTGGCACTGAGTGCTGAAGTTATTTTCTGAGTGGTTTTGAGACAAATGCCTTGATAATTTCAAGGACTAGCTTTGTGTCTAAGCATCTTTTAGAGGTTAGGATACCCAAGGCCTTCTATTAATTACGAATACAATCTGTGAAGTGGCTCATGTGTATTCATGATAAAATAAAAATAGCCTTTTCAAGCTCTGCTAGTGGCTTTGAAAGTCTTCTGAAGCAGAATGTGATTATATCCGATGGACAAACAGTCAGCAGCCTGCAGGGCACTCCTTCCCCTCCCTTTCACATGTTCCTTTGCATTCAACCAAAGTCTCTTCAAAAAATAATAATGCAAGACATCCATGACAGCAGACCAGGTAAGTCCATTACCTTAGAAACAGGACTTTGCTGATGCAGCCACTGTGACATCTATATTGTCAATAATATCAGCAATTTTTTTTTTAAGCTTTCAGGAGCTTGTTTTAACAAGGTCATGGGGAAAGGGCACTTGTCTGCCAAACTCTCTGTGAGAACCTGCTCCCCTTTCACCAGATGATGGAAACTTTGGCCCAACTGATAAGGAATCTGAGGGTATTTGTTCAAAGGTACAAAGCTGTAATGACCTAAGGATCCCTGTGTAATGCATTTATTTGGAACATCTGTTCTTGATCCTTCAGAAAAATTTTGATTAGTGCTTGCTTTTGTGGGAGTGGAGCAAATTATTTATTTTTATACCAAGTTAGCAGACTACTGTGATTTTACATAAACACACCATGTTATGGTTTAGATAATAAATGTCCCCCCAAACTCTGTCTGTTAAGGCCTGTTCATGAAGGTGGTAATTCTGGGAGGTAGTGAAAACTTTAGAAGTTGAATCCTAGATAGAGACCCTTGTATAATCAAGGTTGTGATCCAAAGGGAACTATAGGACCTTAGCTTCTTTCTTCTGTGGTTCAAGATGTGACAATTTTTCCTACATATGATTCTGCCAAGCTATTCTATTTTCCAAAGAGGTCAAATCAAGGGAGCCACCCAATCTTTAACTCTGAAATTTCAAAACTGTGAGTTAAATAAACCTTTCTCTTAATAAAAGTTAGTTGTCTAACATAAAGCTTGAAGTATCAAAAGCTGGCAAATATATAATACAGAGTCCTAGCTCTGACCAGAGTGTTACATTGAACGCCTTCCCAATGCTATACACATACATATATCCACACAAAGACATCTATGTGTATACAAAAATTATTGATATATGTATGTTCACATATACATAAATTATCAAAATAATAGAAGAGCTTATAAAAGTTTTAGTACCTACCCTGAAGGAGTGGCATATTAGTAGACAAACCAATGAGAGAAAACATCCCAAAACTTATGCCTATCTTTCCATATATTTACACAGGTGTGTATTTAATACCATATGTTTTATAATCTTTTATCGATGATGATGCGTATTATTTTGGTATGATCAATACCACTTACAGCTGTTTATATATATGATATGGTGGTCTTCAGGGGCTGGGAGAAGTCTGATGCTCTCTATAGAATAAAAACTCCATGAGAGAGGACTTCATTTGTTTCAACTACTATATCCTAGCTCCCGCAATGATGCCTAGGATATATTAAGAGCTCAATAAATAATAGTTGGATAAAGAATGAGTAAATATTCAACTAAGAATCTTCAACAATTAGCACATCATTTGGAATACAGGAAATAGAAACTATTTGCTTCAAGAATTAATGTGTGCATAAACAATACAGGAAAAGTAAGCCCTTTTCTCTCAGTGTGTACAGATTAATGTATTAATGCAAACCCATCAGACTTTAAAAATTAACCTAGAAGAAATTAGGATAAATGTGAACTACAATGGAGAGAGAGAGACAGGGAGAGCATTTAAAAATAAAAAAAAATCATAGTAACACAGACCAGTTTTCACACAAAGAAGACTGCAAACCATTGTTTGTCAAAGTAAAATAAAATGAAACTGACCAGGCAGGGAGTGAGCTAGAAAGTTATTATTAATAGATTGACAGATGAGGAGTGGAGAGCTCTATATAAGGAACCCAAGAAAATAGAAAAAAAAATGATTAGGACTTGGAAGTTAATTAGATAAAGAGCCTGAGCAGAAATCTCAGTAGTTATCCATGTAACATTTCTTTCCTTCCTTTTCTGGTTTGGCCACGAATAGAAGCTTGATAGAATAAATTTCAGAGGTAATTTTGGCTAACGCTGCAATTATCTTGCTATTAGCATTGCCACTTCATGAGTGTCTTAAATTCCATTTGCAAAGGCAATTTTAAAGTCCACCGAAGTTTCCTGAGAAAATTTGGGATTTTACCAAATCTATGAATTAGACACTTGAAAGGAGAAGTCAGTCCCTGAAAGAACATGATTAGAGAGAGTCACATTTAATGGTGTGTTCCAGTGAATTTTGTTTTGAGAGGGTTATATGCTGTAATATTTTAGAGAAAACAATAACAGTGAACAAAGTGTGAACATGGAAAGAATTGACCAATTTATTAGTATCTATTGCAGCAATGACTCCTCCCCCACCTGCATCAATAGAGATAGGTACCTTATATGATCAGTGCTTACTGAACTAGTACCAATGACCCAGTAATAATGGCAGAAAAGGCAAATGAGGGTAACCAGAGGAGTGGATGGCATCTCCATAACACAAGGAAAAATAATATATGGCAAATTTAACTTTGGGATAATTCAAAGCCATTGACCTAGGTCATTGTTTTTTCTTTAGAATGCTTTAATGTTTGTATAAGTCACATGTTTTTGGACAGCTATCCATACTACTATACTTGCATTTGGGATTATCACATTGAATGCCAAGAGAACTATTTCTCTAGTCTTTTGTTAATTTTTGTAGAAAGCTTTCAGTGATGAAAGAAAACAGTATGCAGACAAACAATGATATAACCATTGTTTGGGGAAGGCTCAAATACAACCGTGAAAAAATACTGTTATCATTGGGCACATTTATTGTCTTTCTTCACTTATGTCTTTGATAGTAAGTCTACTCTCAGATTTCAAAGTTCTTATGAGTTCAGAATAATGAAGTAAGTGGATCTGAACTGTCTGGGACAAGGCAGAAAGAACCAATTATTACAGCCTCATCATTCCCACTTAGCATTTTCTAGTTTTATTAAAAAATAAAAAGCTGTAAATACCTTTCATTCTCTCTGCTCCTCAAAAGTGGCACAGTTAACAAATTTCCCATGTGAAGAATCTTTGGATTAAAAAAATTATCTTTTTACAGTTTTATGTAGGTTTAATTGACATGCAATAAACTTCACATATTTAAAATGGAAAATAATTTTGACAAATATATGTATTCATAAAACAATATACCCAATGAAAAGGGTAATTTTGCATTTCCCTGTAATTTGGGTGACAAGTTTTTTCACTTTATAAACAAAAGCCCACTGAGTTTTTAATGTACATTACATTTAACCTAAGGATCAATTTTAGGAAAAGTACAATCTTCAGTTTTCCAACCCACAAAAAGTTTATATATATTTACTTAGGCTATCATTAATTTTTCTCACAATATTTTATAATTCTGAAGGTGCAGATCTTATCTACATTTTGTCAAAATTATCCCTAATATTTTATTTTTTATACTATTTTAAATAGTACTTTCAGGTTTATTTTTTTGTTTGTTTGTTTGTTTGTTGGTACACATGAAAGTAGAGTGTATTTGGACATATTGTAAATACATGGAGTATTACTTATCCTTGTTAGGATTCCATTTCTGTGGTTATACGTAATGTGGAGTTTCACTGTTGGTATATTCACATATGAACATAGGAGATTTACATCTGATTCATTTAATTCTTTCCTATTACTGTTTTGATTTCTAGTTGTTGCTAGTATGGAGAAACAAATTAATTTTCATATAGATCTTGCAATATGTAACTTTATTAAACTCAATGCTTCCAGTAGCTTTAATTTTGCTTTATTTATTTTTTTGTATATTGCATCTAGTTTTCTACATAGATGATGATCCTGTCTGTAGATGAGATTTTATTTCTTCCTTTCCTCTCTAGGTCCTTAATATTTTTGTGCTGTAGCTGGTTACATTATCTAGAGACGCCAATACAATTCTGAATAGAAGTGGTAAGAGAAGAAATTCTTGTCTTAGTTCTAACTGAAGGAGGACCACATCTAATATTTTGTCAATGAATATGATGTTTATTATAGTTTTTTTATATATGCCACTTATTTAGACAGTTCCTTTCCATTCGTAAGATGCTGAGAATTTTTTATCAGGCATAGATATTGAATTTTGTCAAATGAGCTTCCCTTATACTCTGAAATGACTGTTTTTGTCTTATTTTAATTAGTTGATATAGTGAACTATAATGATCAATTTTCAAATGTTAAATCAGCCTCTCAAAACAAATTGGTCATGATGTATTATTTTAATAAAATATGGCTATATTCAATCTTCTAAAAAGTATTTTAAGGGTCATTGCAGTTATTTCCATGAGAAATATGGGCTCATGGTTTTTTATTGTATTTTTTTTCTGGTTTTGGTGTCAGGGTAATACAGATTGCAAAGAATTGTTACAATTTTTTTCATTCCTTTAAATATTCTAGAAGAATACAGAATTTTTTTTGTTCTTTGCAATTGAATGTTCAGTAGATTAACAATGAACCTCCTGAGTTTGAAATAGTCAATTTTACTTTGTGTAAAATACTTAATTACATTTCAATTTATTTTATTGCTATTGTACTATTTACATTATCCATTATTTCTTGAATGAACTCTAGTACATTGTGTATTTTCAGGTATTTGTTCATTTCATTTAACTTGTCATATTCATTGGTGTGACATTTTTCACATATTTTTGGCTTTTTAATACCTCTAGAGTATGTAGTATTTTTATAGCCTTCATTTCTGATATTGACAACGTGTTTTATTTCATTCAGATATCATTTTATAGATCTACAAATCTTTTTTTCTACAATATTCTCTATTCACTTTGTTTTCTTTCATTAATGTGACCTTTAACCTTTATTCTTTATTCTCTTTAGTTTTGTTGGTCATTGTTTAGAGGTTTGTTGGATAGGCCTAAGTTACTTGTGATGTTTCTTCTTTTCTGATACAGGTATTTAGTATTTTCCATTTCTCAATCATTGCTTAAGTGACCTCCCACATAGTTTAATACATTTTACCTTCACTAATTACAAAACACTTCCAACTTAAAAAAAAATTGAACTGTATATTATATAAAGGTGTGTTTGCTTCCAAATATTTGTTTTTTTCCCCAAGATCTGTTAGTGACTTATAATTTAATTCTTTTGTGTTCCAAGGACAAATCTTATACTTTTACACTTTTAAAATATGAGGTTTGTTTAATGGTGTAGGTCATAATTTATTTGGTAAATGTTCTGTTAGTACTTGAAAAAAATATGAGTTTTGCTCTTGTTGAGTGAAGTGTTACAATGAGTTCAAGTTGACAGTATCATTTAAATCTTTTGTATTTTTCTATTTGTTTCATCAATTATTTAGATAAGATAGTGAAACCTTCTACTATGAATAGAAATGTGACCACTCTTGCTGTTTTAACAGTGTTTGATTCCATTTTGAGGTTTTGTTTTGAGATATACAAACATTTGGATTATATGTGCTCTTAGTGAATTGACCACTGTTATTCTGTAGACTTTTTTTTATCCTTGGTGATATTCTTTTACAGTTTAGTTTGTCAGATATTAATATCACCTCTATTCTTTCTTTTAATATTTCCATTGAAAATAAATGAATGAAAAATTATACAAACTATTTCTGTCTTTATGTCTTAAGTATGATGCTTTTCTGTAGTGTATGGTTGGATTTTTAAAAATATTCAATCTGATACTCTTCACCTTTTACTTGAGAATATTAGAGCATGTACATGTAGTTAGTCAGATGATTAGGTTTAAATCTATCCTGATACTATGCTTTCTATTTGTCCCACTTATTTTTTTAATCAATTTTATTTTGTTTTATTTCTTTTGTATCAGGTTATTTTTTGTATAACTATCTTTTTTTTAGTTTTTGAATTTTAAATCTGTGATGTTGTCCTATTGGTTGTTTTAGTGTTTATGGTATATTTCTTTAATGTAGCCATCTATCATCAACCACTATACTTGTTGTACTAGAAATGTGTTTTATGCTATTTTTCATACATCTTAATTTCATATATTATAGTTTAATATTGAAACAAATAACATTGTAATATCTATCTCTTAAAGAGATTTAAATATTCTTTAAAAATATATTAACTATATAATTAGCATATTCAATGTTCATTTTTTTTGTGCGGATATATATTTACATCTGAAATCATGTCCTTCTACCCAAAAAGTTTACTTAATCGTTTCTTATTGTGCAGGTCTGATGGTGATGAAATGTTGTGTTTAGGTCTGAAAATTTTTGTATTTGTCTTTTAATTTTAAAAATTACTTTTTCAAAATTAGAAGATGACAGTTTTGATAATAGTCTTGAATAATGGTCTTCTCCTGCTAATTATTATATCTGTCAAATTGGTAGATTCTGTTTTATTTCTTCATATGGGTCATAGTTTCCAGCATGTCTGCAAGCTTAGCAATTCTATTTCTTTTTAGTTATACAGGATAGTAGAATGTGTTTTTATATATCATACATATATGGAATATTACTTCCCATTCTTGTAGTTGTACATTATATGGAGGTACACTAGCCATGTATTCATATATGAAACAAGACAGTTATGTCTGATTCATCCTACTGTCTTTCTCATTTCCAATCCCCTCCTTTCCCCACTGTCCTATTGGTGAACCTCCACTCCTCCCTCTCCCCCATAATGCCCAGCTTATTATGAGTCAGTATTCAGGTATCAGAGAGACCATTCAGCTTTTGGTTTTGGGAGACTGGCTTACTTCACTTAGCATGATAATCTTCAGTTCCATCCATTTACTGGGAAAAGCTGTAATTTCATTCTTCTTTATGGTTGAATAGTAGTCTGTTATATATATGTACCACATTTTCTTTGTTCATTAATCTGCCAAAGGGCATGTAGGTTGGTTCCATAGGTTAGCTATGTGACTTTGCTGCATGAATATTGATGTGGTCATGTCACTATAGTGTGCTGATTTTAAGTCCTTTGATTGTGTGCTGAATTGTGGCATAACTGGTTCAAATGGTGGTTCCATTCCAAGTTTTCTGACAAATCTCCATACTGCTTTCCAGAGTAGTTCCATCAATTTGCAGTCCTACCAGCAATGTATAAGTGTACCTTCCCCCCCAATCCTCGACAACATTTATTATTACTTGTATTCTTGATAATAGCCATTCTAACCGAAGACAAAAATCTCAGTCTAGTTTAAATTTGCATTTCTCTAATTGCTAGTGATGTTGAAATTTTTTTTATGTATTTGTTGAACAATTGTATTTCTTCTTCTGTGAAGCGTCTGTTCAGTTTGCCATTTAATTGGGCTGTTTTTTGGTGTTAAGTTTTTTGAGTTCTTTATATATCCTAGAGATTAATGCTCTGAGGTGCAGGTGTGCATGCCTAGTGATTCTTTATTACAAGTCAGATATTGTGAATTCTTATATTTTATTCCTGCAATATTCTTGAGCTACATTCTTTATTATGCTTAAGTTACTTGGAAATTGTTTCATCCTTTTTGGTTTTTAATATTTATGAGACAGAAAGAGAGTAGTTTAGTTTGGGACTAATCTCTACTATTAAATTAAGATTAGGTACACTCTCCTCAGTTTTCTATGAATCATGAAATTTTCATGGGAATGATCACTGCTCCCTTGTGTGTGTGCTCACACAAACACACACATGTGTGCTATTTTCCCCAATAGTTCTGGATGGTTCTCTTCCTGGTCTTGGATAGTTTCCTCACAAATATGTGCTCATTAGTAACAAGTTAGTTACTCAAGGGGCACCCTTTGCTGATCTCTGAAGTTCTCTGTATTGCTCTCCTTTTTGATGCTCTGTCCTGCAAACTATAACCATACTAATCTCCCCATGTTCCCAACATGCTTTGTGAGTTTATGATGCCTTCCAGGTTCTGTGTCAGTTCTTCCTGAGCCATGACCAGGGGCTTGATCAGAGCAGTGGATTGGGGGTGATCCTAGAGTTTACATAGTCAGTTTGCTATCTCTTAGGATTATGGATATTTGTTGCCTTATTCTCAAATTTATACAAACATCTTATTGTTTTTTCATGATTTTTCTGTATCTATTTCAGGAGGTCCCTGTTAAACAGTTTTGAATAGAACTGAAATTATCGAATTTTATAATTTTTACCATATTAAAAATAAGATATCTACTTTATATGTATATGCTTATAAGTGCTATCATTTTATTTTCACTTAATCCCTGTATTTACAGTCTGTTACCAGGGCTGCCATACACAGTTGTGAAAGTTTTGTTTTTGTTTTTTCTGTACAAGTGCCTCCCCACCCCAGGGAGAATACAGGCTAATATCTAAGTCATGCTCAGTCAAGCAAGTTAAAAAAGGAAGCTTTGTATTTCCAGAGGGGTACCATTTTATAATTTATACAAAGATACCATCATAGGCTACCAAAAAACTCATGCCTTTCAGATCTCAGATTAAAATACAATATTTTTTTCATAATTACTTGGAAACCATATTAACATCTAAAAAAATATAAGAAAAGGAGAAAACAGTAAATAAGCCACTCAAAGTAAGATACTTGACAATTTAGGAAAATTTCCTTTCCAAAAAAGTTTTGCAGCTTTGGATGGGTCATTGATTTGTCAATACTCCTTTTCTAGGACTCAGAGGGAACAAAGCCCAGATAAAAAGGATCTGTTGTTATCTGGTTTTACTTTGAGCAGGCTTAAAGGGCTGCCTAGTGTTTTCAAGGCTCCTAAGAAATTACATGCAATAAAACATGTCCAAATGGAGGAGGAAGAACTTTCTTGAATTATTTTCATTTCATCATTCTCTCCTTCCTCCCTTTCCTCATTTCTTCTTCTCTCCCTATTCAGAAAATTTTTATTGAGCACCCCTGCTGTCCTAAACCCTTATCTCAATTTCTTGAGATCAAAGCAAAAAATAAAACCTTACTTGGTACAGTAACCTTCTAGAGGGGGCTGAGATATTTGATTAATGGCATGCATAAAGTAAATTTTATATTTTGTAGACTCATTAAAACCAGAGAGACCAGAGAGCATTAGGAGTTCTGAAAGAGGTGAGCAAGTAGGGATTAAAACGCCCAGGTTTGTGGGGGAGCATGCCTAGTGTAGGAACCAGAGCTTGGGGGTCAGTGTAATAGGAAAAGAGGGCCCGGGAAGGAGATACTGTTCATAAAATTGGTATGTGGTATAAATATAGCAGATAAAATGTGAGATTGCCTTAATATTTTCAGTCTCCTCTACCTTCATAACTGCTAAAGGAAGCAGTTGATCTCCAGGCCCTTGCTAAGTAGGTACAAGTGATTTGTTGGGAGAGACTTAAACCTGGGCAAATGTCCCACAAACACTGACAGAATAAAGAGAAAATCATGGTAAAAATAAAGATGTAAGGGCTGAAGAACTAAGAATTTGAAAAGGAAAAGAGGAGAGTCCTTTGGTGGGGGGAAGGTATTGAGAAAACAATCTTATAAAGTCTTTTGGATATAACCATATTAAAACTTGCTTTGAGATATTTCAGTATGGGAAGATTACCATGAGAGAGATTAAAAAAATACAACAAATAAAGAAAAATCACAATAGTTCTTGTATTCATTATCACTAATAATGGGGATTAGTGAAGACTTTAAAATACAATTTTTTGGTGTTTTTGTTTTTTTGTAATATGGCTATCTACTTGAAATTTTTTTAATCATGCACTTTTTTAGCTGAAAATTACTCCATGAACTTGTTTGAAAGCTTACAGGCATACCTAACTTCTGCATTAGATTCTCTTTGTACCCAGAAGCAAATGGTTTAACAGTTTCCTAAATAATTTTCAAAAAATGACTTTTACATATGAGGTGGAACTCAGATTGCCATTTCTGTAGATCAAAAAAAGTCAAGTATCAATTACTTCATGGATTTGAAATCAACACAAGTTCATATATATATATATATATATATATATATATACACACACACACATATATATATATATATATATATATATATATATATATATAATTTCTTTTAGCATGAATGAGGTAATTTTATAAAGGTCTCAGGACATTTTGTATATATGTGTAGCTTAATCAACTGTCTAAATTTTTTACGTAATTCTAAATTAGTGTATATACATTCACCTCACATTTCAAAATTAGTGTATATAGATTCACCTCACATTTCAATATTTGCAAAATACTGTTTTATGTGCACATAATAATTCCATTCTCTGTTGATAGGCTTTTAGATTGCTTGAAATAATAAAAATTTGGAAGCAATGTTGTAACAAGCATTATTGCTCTCAACAGGTATGCACAAATTATCAGAAGTAAAATTGCTGGGTTAGCAGTTTTTTATAGTTTTTATTCATTTCGTCTTAAAAAGATGTCATTCCTTCCCCTTCAATGAATCCTGACATTACTGGGAATACACTATGTTCATGTCATTAAGGAGAATCCACATCTAATTGTTCTTGAACCACACTTGGAAAAAACATTTTTACATTTGTTATGTGTTTTTACAATTTTATATGTATTCTTTTCTCCATATTTTTTAAAATCCTATTTCATTGTTAACTATCTGATTTCTTATTTCAAGTGTATATTTT
The DNA here is from genome assembly GCF_048772815.1 of Callospermophilus lateralis. Lineage (NCBI taxonomy): Eukaryota > Metazoa > Chordata > Mammalia > Rodentia > Sciuridae > Callospermophilus > Callospermophilus lateralis. The sequence continues at coordinate 53,189,324 of NC_135319.1, read as the reverse complement.
ATGACTTAAGAAACCTGGTACTTATTTTCTCAGATGTTTTTCTTCAATTATAAATGTTATTTACTATGGGTTTTTTAAATTATGTACTTATTTTATCGTTATTTCTCCCTTTTCTTCCTTAGACATTCCTTCTTTAGTTAGAAAGTTTATGAATGATCCTATTGTCTTTACAACCTTTCATTGTATTTTTTAACACTTAAGTCATTGATCTTTTGGATTTTATTCTTCTACATAAGAAAATATTGTGGTACATAATTTCAAATGCCAATAACTAATTTATTTATTATGTTTTATATCATAGTTAAAGCAAATGTGCTTATTACAGTACATTAAATTCCATACTACTAATTTAGACAATAACTTCTTTTCAGAGTCAATATCTAATTGTTTGTATCTTTCAAATACTTCAAAATTTGCACCAATAATATTTTCAGGGGGCGACACATACTTTTTTTTTTTATTAATAGACAAACTTCTAAGTTATTGAAGGATTTGGACACTCAAGAAGATTTCCTCCCATGTAAAGAAATTATTTCCTATTGTATTTGTCTTTAACGTATCATTTATAACATTGCTCAGTGAAGTTTCCTGGCTTTCACATTGGGAGATTGTGCATTCTTTGAGAAAGAAACTATTTACCCAAGGATCAACAGAAAAAAAATGTACACAACACAGAAATCCAATCAAGATAGAATGAAAGAATTAATGATGGAAATTTCTCATAGGCACCATTAAAGAAATGCATTTGCTCATTATTTTTGTTCTGCACACATTAGAAGAAATCTAAGATGAATACAGGTAAAGTGCTATCATTTCTTTATACCTTAAATATGTTTGTTTGGAATGATTTGTTTTCCACATATTATGCATTGCATGCTGTAGGGATGGAACAACTGCTACTTCTCAGTTCTCTGTATCCCAGGCTCTGCCATCATCATTCTTGCTCATTTTATTGGGAAATGACATCCAGCTATATTCAGAAGCCTGCACACTGCACAGCCAGTGAGCACACAAACTCTCTTTATTTTAAAATGATTTGCATGGAGTCTTAACTACCTGCCAAAATGCCTGCAATGGGAGATAAAATGCTTGAGAATAATAAAAAATGCATTTTAAACCCTCATATTTAACATAACTCCTCCAACCTTCCCTTAAGAGAGAAGGGAATCATGTCCAACCTGTCACCATGATGTACTGTCACCTAAAATCACATCCCGTGAAATCCTGGGAAAAACGTATTTGTAGTTCCATTTCATGAGCCCTAAAATCTGCACAAATAATGTAGTCCACTTGTCTATGTGTTCTATGTGGCATACTTTCCAGCTAAAAATTTTGGCTGCCGTGGTATCTCTTTGCAATAAAATAGTACACAATAGTAACTAATCTCTGGCATTGCATCTAATGATGCACTTAAAGTATGTTTATGTTTGTGTGTGTGTGTGTGTGTGTGTGTGTGTGTATGTGTATGTGTATGTGTGGTATTCATAAAAGTCAGAGCTTCCAGTCTTCTTTGATGTTGTGACTGGTGTGGCCCAAAGAAATCCTATTTATCCAAATTTGGAGAGATCCTTATTGTTACGGAATAGTTTTTAACCACATTATAGGTATTTCAAAGCTTTTCCCTCCCCAAACTACTTTTTATTTTTTATCCCCTTTCCTATCATCTTCATTCTTTTTAAGTATTTTAATAAAAACTGCTCCACCTTTTTTTTTTAATTTACTTTTGTTCTTTGTGTACCTTTTTTACTCTCCAAATAACCTTAATATGCCCAGCCTTATGCAGTTCTTTAAGATAGCTACTCTGCCTAGAGAAACATTTTGAGGTCTCTTACAGGTCATATGAGAATGGATCCATTTTGTATCTTTCATACATCTGTCTTATCAACATAACTACTTCGCATTCCTGAGGTCTCACAAGAAGAAATACAGTCCTACAGAATTAAGTCCTTCCACCTTCTTTTAGGACTTATTACTGAAATGCAGACTCTTTGATCCCAGGCTAGACCTGAATTAAAATCTGCATTTTCACAGCAATCCAGGGAACTGATAAGCAATTATATTTGCAAAACACTGGCCTGGACCTCATCTCTTACTTTCATCTTCATTCCTCTTTGAACCTTCCACTGAAGTTTACAAAGATTATCTCAAAATTATCTTTCTTCCTTAGCAGAGACCCTCACCTTCCAAGATGGCAAGCTTCTCCTTAGCACAGACCCATTTCACTGATCCATTTGTGAACACAGTCTCTGTTCCTCTTTTCCGATTCCATAATACCTTGCAGCCTCCTTCAGCCAATATCATCCAATATCAACCCAATATCAACCCAATATCATCCTGATAATCTCGAGAGTCACCAATTCCTTTCTGTGAAAATCTATTAAACATAAGTTTCATTTCTAACAAACCCATTGCTATATTTATCACTAATTGAGCATTTGGTAAGTCTCATGAACTCTGATAATAAACTCTACATTATGCCAAACCTGATATTTTGCAGATTTATTTATTCATGTTCTTCATGTGCCTTCTGTGCCCTCCGAATACCCTTAATATGCCCAGACTGATTCAGTTCCTTAAAATATCCACTCCTGCATAGAGAAACATTTTGAGGGCTGTATTAGTTATCTACCTCTGTATAAATCTAAAACTGAACAATTTCACACAACACATATTTATTATCTAACACACTTTTGGAGGATCAGAATTCCAGGAGCAATTTGGCTCAGTGATTCTGGCTCAGAGCCTCTCCTGATATTGCAAACAGAATTATCAATCAGGCTGCAGTTTTCTGAAGACTTGGGACTAGAGCAAGTTTTCTCAGCCTTGAAAGTGTAAAGTATATGTATTTGAAGATTGATAATCCTTTCTGTGGGGAGCTTTCTTACACATCAAAAGATGTTCAGCAGCCCCCCTGACACCTCTTACCCACTAAATGCCAGTAGTATGTCCCTCTTTTCAGTTATGTCTATATATATATATATATCCAGAAGTTGATAAGACTGTGGAGAGAAAAATGACTTTCAGATGATAACTATGGGACCATAGATGGACACTGAATATTACCAAGGCTCTGCTTCCAGGTGGCACCCCTGGCAGAAGGTGTAAGCTCCTTTATTGCTACTTACTAGGAGGCTTTTAGTGGGCTTCTCCATAAGTCTGTTTGAATGACAGGGCACTAGATTTCCCCAGAATGAATGATCCAAGAGAGAGCAAAGCAGCAGCTATACTTTTTTTTATGACAAAGCCTTAGAAATAGAAGTCACATTCCTTCACTTTTGCAATATTTTCTTTGTTAGTAGTTAGTCAATAACATAAGCTCACAATCAAAAGGAAAAGAGAGTAAACTCCATTTCTTGAAGGAAGAAGTAATAAATAATTTTTAAAAATATCTTCCAAGTACAACAGGGTCCCATATATAAAAATGCCTTTTCACATTTAAAACGTTCAGGAATATAAACCAAGACAAAGATATCTGGTTTCTCACTCATACACCACATGTTGGTATATCTTTCCCCCCCCCCCATTTTTACCTTTTCTTTTCCTCCAGTATTTCTACTTAGTTTTACTTTATAATTTTCTCATTATAAAATATGAAAATCTGTATTTAATTAAGTATCTATATGTCACACAGTCATCTCCCTTTTTCTGATTCTACTTCCACCTCCCCCCACCTTCTAGACCTCTACAGCATACAGTGGTCTCCCCTTCTTCAGCTCCCAAGGCTTGTATGTACTCTTGTTCCATGTTCTTATCTTCTAAATAATCTTAAGAAAAAATTTAAAAAGGACTCCAGAAATCATTGGCCTAATTTCCTTATCATCTCCCCTTGTTCTCAGTATGTCCTCCTGCTGTTTTCTGCCTTTCTTAACTAACATGCTAATTATAGCTTTCCATAAGCTGTAGATCTTTGTATGAAGATTTACACTAAATCTTCTCTGGTTAAATGCATTAAGCATCTGAAAAAAGTGTTCCTACATGTGTGGAACTGAAATTTATCATGATCACTTGAGGAAATCCAGGCTGTATCTGGATATATGAACTTTGTCATATTTCTGTAGGTGTGGTCCTAGCATCTGTTCCTTTGACAAAAACACCTGATGATCTGGACACTGTGGTGCATACCTGCAATCCCAGCAGCTAGGGAGGCTGACACAGAAGGGTCTCTAGCTCAAAGCCAGCCTCAGCAATGAGGAGGCACTACACAACTCAGTGAGACCCTGTCTCTAAATAAAATACAAAATAGGCAAAATAGGGCTGGATGTGGCTTAGTGTTTGAACGCCTCCTAGTTCAATCCTGGCACAAAAAAAAAAAAAAAAAAACCAACAAAACCAGACAAACACTCTGAATATTATTCTTTTTTTAAAAAAAATGTCTGTAACAATATCAAGTAAAGAGTGATGTGATTATGAGGCCTTCTTCTGCTTTACTAAGAGGAATAATCAACATCAGTCTATCTCTGAAAGTGACTTGACTAATTAACCTGTTATATAAACTAACACAAATGCATGATACAGCAATCTGAACAACCTTCTGAAACTTATTGTATTTGATATTTAACTCAAATCAGAATCACTGGAGATTATCCAGCTCTCACCTCATTTTTTTTTTCCTCCAAAATTCAGGCATCACTCTTATGACTGTTTTCCTGGCTAGTGAGAGAGAGTCCTTCATGCTGACATAGTAGAGGTCAGACAATAGTGCATTTTGTCTCTGCTGTTTTCTTAATCAGGTGCTATAAATTAACAGACAGCATCTGAAGTATCCTATTTTGTTTTTTTCTTTTTTAAGACCAAACAATTCTCTGGAAGGAGCTAACAGCTGAAAGCATAGCCCAGGGTCCACATCCAGGTCAATGAATAGGAACCTAAGCAAATCCTAAGTAAACATTGTTACAGCAGTTACAAAATACCAAAGTTGGGAAACAAACTGCAGGGCCTATAAAGGAAAAGACACACACATCAAAAACTTGGGAAAGTGAGGTCACAATAATTCTCCTTATTCATACTGGGGGGAGAAGTTAAAATGTTTTCACTACACTCCGAGGAATCTCTGGGGACCACCTGGCCCCATGCTTATCTGGTCTAATTGACTGAAGAGGGTTAATTTTCTGAAGATTCTTGGATTTAACTAAACCGTTGAGAAGCTTACAGAGGTGTAATCTGCTACAAAGATATTCTTTCACAGAAAATGTCCACCATTCCAGTGATAAGGTCATCTTTGGGTTACTTTAAGAAAGTGTTTCTTTTGAAAATTATAAAAAGCTCTTAGCAATAGTCTATCCATCCAAACTCCCGTACTTCTAAGACTTGACCAAAACTTACAATGGCTTCTAGAAGCCTAAGGAGGCAATTATAAATATTTTCTCTGCCTTTTGAAATATAAAATCTTGTGCCATTCAAACTGTCTTCTCAAGGTCTGTTGGGAGGAGGGGAAGGGATCTGTCTCTTTGAAATGCAAACATTCAATGAGATAACTATCTCTTAGTCCCAGTTGGAAGGAAAGGGCTCAACTTCTTGGGTACTTTGTTCCAATTTGCATTACCACTTACTGAAGTAACAAAGGAAAGGTGTATTTCTCCTTTGGATAGGTACCAATTAGCAAAGCCAAGATGGCCCAGTCATAGGGACCAACACCTGCCCACATGCTTATATGACCACATGTGCACATTTTCCTCCTTTTAGTGCTTTTCCTCAGCTATATCCCAGCATTTAAAAGGTTTCTTGCCTTTTTTTTTTTCTGGAAAACTCATGCACAGTTTACACTGGACTCTCCCCCTATTGCAAAAGTTAATACTGAATAAAATTCACCATCCCTAACTTTAATCACTATTCAATTTTATTTACCTTTGGCACTATGATTCACTCTAATTGAAAGTTAAACCACGTTTATCACATGTGTGAAAAATTGAGGGACAGTCTATGATGTACTTGTAGAGAGAACATGAATATAAATCTCTTCTGATGGATGACAACATTGAACTTTACATGGCCCTATAATCCTAGAAGTTAGAACACAGCCAAGGTTCAGAAGCCCACCATTGTTTTGTATTCCAAGAAATGAGAAATGGGCTGAGTGTAAGTGACAACTCTGCCCTTGAATATTCCAACATAAGACCCATCTCCACCTTTCCACATATTTCCACAGACTACTGATGATTCCCTTATCTAGCTGCCCATGCCCCATTACCTTTTCAAAAATTGTTCTTTGAAGGGCAAAGGGGTATATCAGAGTAGCTGGCATAGGAAGAGTTAAGCAGGACACATCCTGATCATCAGTAAGAACTACTAGGTTCTTTTCCTTTCCTTTTCATGGACAATTGAAATTATCAATTTTATATGAAGTGTCATGTGAACAGTTTCAATATTCTCCATGCCTTGTTCCAACCCGACTGCTGACCTTAAGCCCTAATTTTATAGAAATGTTCTAGTTGTCACTAACATATGTTAAAACTATATTTTGATGTTATATAACAGATTTTATCTTCAGGTATTACAGCTGAAGTAAGAGAAGTCACTCATGAAATAGGAAAAAAATATCAGAGAAAAAAAGTGCTTTGGAAAAGATTTCAAGGCAGGTATCAATACAAAGTCTTATATTTTTTTCCACAAATAACCATGAAGGACTACAAATCTACTGCAGTCTTAGCAGAAAATATAAGTCTTGTAAAAAGCATAAGCAGTCAAAAAGAGTCTATATTCATATAACCTCAAGGGCTTATATTGCCATGAATTTGTGCACTGGCAATCAGAAACAGAAATAGCACAAGAAATAGAAATGTATTTGTTCAGTGGGTAATGGCTGAGACACAGTTCACACATTGAAGGGTTACTTTGGACAATTATGGATGAATAACATCAAAAAGGCACTGGTGCACTAGGGCAGGCTGAGCTGTAGCAGCAGGTAACAGAGGTGAGAAAACCATGTAGGTAAGGTACTTCTAAGGCAAATAATGATTCTGATTAGGCCTGAACAGTGACCTGCACAGGATGCTCCAAGAATAAAAAAATTCCCTGATGCTCTTTATCTGATATTTTGATCTGGTGCTCAAATCAAACGATCTTACACTTTGTAGAGGATGCTAGAAAAGAGAATATTTTCTGCAGGTGACAGACTTTGGGTGCTTTTCAATTATCATTTAAATGTTGGTGAAAATCACAAAGAAGAGATACTTCTAATAGCACCTGGTATTAGATACATCTGTTTTATTCACTTTCTTATATGGCTTTTCTGACTTATAAGAGAGAAAAAGAAAAAAAATATGAACACACACAGGAACAAAATTAAAAATTCAGGCAACATATCATGACATCAATAGTTTTTCCCAAAATTTTAAATTATTTTAGATTGAAAGAGAAAGATCTGGGCTTACTTTTATGTAATACAGTCTACTAGAAAATTAAAATAGGTGGGAGTAGGCCCATTTAAACTTGGCTTCATCCATTCTTTGGCCAGGTGAGTATGTGTGTGAATGTTGCAGGGAGGTCCCTGGAAATCTGCGGAATGCCTCAGAACACTCTTCTGTGATATCTGATTCTGTGAGTGTTATTTCACAAATCTGTAAATTGCAGAATAATACTAGGAGTGCAAAATAATCCCTGTCTGCAGACACATAGCTATATTCCATCCTGTCTGGTAGAGGTTCAGTTGATTTTCTTCCTCCACTGTGAAAGAAATCAGATATGCCTATATTTGGAAATGTATTTTAATATTCCTGATTATTAATATATCTTTTCCTTAGAGTCTTCTTTAAACTGCTTCCAAGTTTTTACCATTACTAAGTTTCCTCATTACTAAGTTAAATAAAATCTTTAATATGATGAAAGACATGACTGTCTTTTCTAAAAATTATCTCTAGCAGCTCAAATCCTCACTTAAAGTAAGAAAAAAATGGAAGAAAAAAAAAGAGGAAAACAAATCATCAACCCTCAAGAATAAAAAAAAAAAATGAAGAGATATCAGCAGTCATTTGGAACATTAATGTTCCTAATCATGGCTGATTTAAGAAGTGAATATCTTAGAAACTTAACACCCATGCAGTTAGAGAGGAAAGTCAAAAAGCAACAAGCCATTCCCATATGTGTACCCATATGGAATTAGGGACCTCTAATGATGGGGTGGGGCTGAAAACATGGGATCCCGAAGTTTGTATAAAGAGCACTGAATACACATATTCCCACACCCGCAGGAAAGCTTTTCTGTTTGCTTCTAGAAAACTGGCAGTTGAGTACACAAAGTAGAAGACTAAAGATTTACTGTGGTAGACACTGAGCAGCTGGATATGAAGAACTTATCAGTGCTTGTGCATCCCAACTGACCCTATACCCTGGGTTACCAATCTGCTTTTTTAATGCTTTTAAAATACAAGTGATTAATTAAGAGTCAGAAATTTGGGGATTCCCTCAGTGTATATGTGGGGATGGGGGAGAGAATGTACACATGCAGGTGAGAGATGGGGATGACAAGGAAAGGGAATTCAAGAGGAACAAAATAGCAATGAGCCAAATGACAAATAAGGAAGACCCAAGATGAGCTCAGGGACTTGCTGGAGAACTGGAGCATAAACACAGTGGACCCAAATGTAGCAATAGGGTGATTTCATCCTAATGGGAAAAGGGTAGGCTAACAATCAGTGTATGGAAAGATAGCTCGGGGGTGGGGGGGAATGTAGTAAAACTAGAACAGAGAAACTCTAAATAGAGCTAAATCTTTTCCAAGACGTTACAGATTAAATGGGTCACAGGGTCTAAGACCTTTAATGAGAAATAATTGCTCTTCAGGCCTTAAGCTACTTATCTCCAAAGATAAATTTGCTATAAGAAAAAAATTGTTATATACATGTCTAAATATATAAAGGTTGAGCAAAGAGGATAATGAACCTCAACATCCATGTCAATAAAGATTAATTTGTGACCAATCTAGTCTTAACTTCTTTCCTTTGTTTTAAAGCAACATCATATTTTTCAGGATCTATTTCTACCTGACAAATATCATTTTAAATATATATTCTTTGTGTGTGTATGTGTGCATGTATATTAGAGAATTACCTTATCTAAAAAATAACTATTTCTTAAGCCAAACCCAGAAAGTCTTACTTTGAACTAGAAGAGGGAAAAAAAAGGAAATGGCATTCCATCAAAGTAGAATAGAGATTAGTGGAGTAGAGAAAGGAGATTGAGGAGGATGGGGGGAGGAAGAAAAATAAATCTGACCAATCTTTCCTATGCACATATACACATACAGCATAGTGAATCTCACCTCAATGTACATCCACAAGGCACAATTTAAAAAAAAAATCCTATAAATACCAGAAAGATCAGTTGAGTGAGGAGAAAAGAGGGAGAGAAGAGGAGAGGAGGGAAAGGGGAAGTACTGGGGACTGAATTTAAAGAAAACTACATACTACACTTTTATAACTGTCAAAATGAATATGAATATGTATAACTAAAAAGAATAAAAATTAAAAATTAACTATTTAAAATAATATTTAGTGTTCACAAATCTAATTCCATAAATGTTAAATATATTTTTTACAGCTTAAAAAAAATGAGATTTAAATGAAGTCCTCACATTGCAGTTGATTGTTATTTCACTGTCCGTTTCTTTTACCCCATAGCCTTTTCTTTCTTTTCGATGTGTTTGTTGGAGAAGGCCAATACTCACCCATGTAGAGTTCCCCATAGTCATGTTTTGTACCCATGATGTCATCTCCTTAGTTTTTATTTTCCACAAATTAGTAGAGTTTGAGATTTGATCACAAATAGGTTCATATTTTCTTCCTCAACACTAATTCGTTGGTAATGTGTTTTCTTCCAATTTGAAGCATGTGTTTGTGGTTGGTAGTCTCCTTCATTGATATAAATAACTGTTAAATAATGTCACTCTATTCTTTCACTGGGGAGTTTAGAATATAGTTGCCACAGTCTGGCTGGGCAAACTACCCAGGGGGGTGAGGAGCAACTTGTGAAGGTTGATACAGCAGGAGCAGGAGCCACTTTATTGTATGACAGTAGGGGTATATATACATAATTAAGAACAAGCTGTGTATTCAGTTAACATAAACTAGATACAGCAGTCAACCAATAAGGAATCCTCATCATCTTGATTACACACAGCTTAACTTAATTGACATAATCTAGACACAGCAGCCAGTCATTAAGGAATCTATCATCTTAATGGCTCACTGGCATTACTCAGAAACCACTCCTCCTAGCATACTGCCAGGCGCCATCTTAACTTGGTTGTGGTCCTCATCATATAGTGATATTCAATCAGTTCTTCCTTACTTGCCAATTAGAATATTTCTATGAAACCATTCTTCCAACTATAATTTAGTTAGCTGCAAATAGATAAGTTAAAAGAAAAACCAAGATAAAGGTTTGATTCTTGCCCTCTATTCACTAGATTTTCTGAAACAAGCTCATTTTCAAGTATCCTTCAGTGCTGAATATCCAGTTTTGTTTTATCTGGTATTATTATGATTTCATTTATTTTAAAATGCCTTTGGTGTATTTGAATCCATTAAAATTTTCATCATTATCAATGCTTGAATTGCTCCAATATTGGCTACTTGGCCTCTGACTGCTGGGGTTTTGACTCTAAGTTGACTCATAAGAACTCTCGATGGAACCCAGCTTTCTTACTGTTACTTTTTTTAAACATGAAAGATTGTATTAATAACCTGCAAATACTACCTGTTATTAAAATGTTCCAGGCTTTTCTTATACATCTGATGTATGCATCCTGTACAACAGACCTAGAATTAACCGTTTATTCAAAGCACCTTAAATTTTGGGGGGGTTTACTTATTTTTATTGGAAGATAGTTATTTCAGGACCATAAATCATGTTGCAAGGGAACTTTGATATTTTCAAGTGAAAATGGAATATGTGAAACATTATATAAAATATTGACTTTGTTAAAAAATACAAACATGTACATATACACACAGAGGTACACATTAACACATGAGATCACAAATATAAGCCTTAAAGATGCAATGCAAAAATTTTATAATAAATATATTTTATTTGGGTAGTTTAATGATAGAAATTATTTTTATTTTCATATTTATAAATTTATTTATATTTTAAAATAAGCATATATTATCTTGAGGGGAAAAGTCTGAAATTTTTAAAGAGTTAAGGTTTTATAGTAAGGGATTTATATCATGAGAAACACTAACAATTCCTGTTAATCATACAATCTGTCTTTAAAAGACTAGTGTGTATTAGTTAATATTTGCAAAGCACTTTAAAAGTAATAGGTCTATGTGGCATTATCCCATTTAGTTTATGACATTAATAATGCATTTATTTATCTGGCATTTGAAGTGCAGCTTAATGAACTAATAAATATAACATCCAATCGTGTTTAATGAAGAGCTTTGAAATTTCTCATCTAAATGATTCTGTTATAATTTTATAATAATTATAGTTAGCACTTTCATTGCATTTGTTCCTTGGAAGTGTTTTGCAAACACCTAGTTAGTTAATACTTAATGCATCCATCTTCAGGTAAAATGAATAAGAGGTGTCCTTGCCATATTTCTATTAATAGTAGATGAGCTAAAACATCCACTCCTATCTAGTCCCTGAAGAAAAACTGTTACCCGATTCTGAATTTGAGTTTAGAATAAGATATTGGTAGGACCTTGAAGGTGATCCTAAGAAACATTACCATGGAGTTCAGTTTTTTAAATTAATCTTAAACAAATGATGCCAAATGCTCCAAATGACTCCAGCTCTGATTTAGTAATTGCAAATGTGTCATCAACTGAACAAAATAACCAGGCTGCTTTCAGCCATTTCCATGAATCTTTTACAGCTGAGACAAATCTTAAAGGAATAGGGAAGGCACTTTGATTCAGACCTCAACATGAGCATAGTTGCTCTGGTTTTTAATGGAAATGTTAAAAAGTGAATAACTTCTGGCAGCTTTGAGTAATTTCAAATAACATTGAAAAAGATGTGTCATATGAACATCCTTCCTGCAAATACCCTCTCAGCTTTATAAAGTGGCTGCAACTAGATAAGTCTTGGATTAGTAAATAGTTGCTACACTATTAGTAAATGTGAGGGTCTCGTCCTCAAATTCAGTTGAAACCTGAACCCTGAAATAATAGAATTAACAGGTGGGGCTTATGTGGGATGATGAGGTGATTAGGGCTCTGCCCTCAGGAAGGAGAATGGTGCCTGTATAAAAAAGAGGCCCAAGGGAGCTCCTCCACTTCCTTTGCCTTGAGAGAGCAGAGCAAGAAGGTGCTTGACTGTAGTATAGTCTTCATCAGGCACTGAATCTGTTGGTCCCCTTGATCTTGTACTTCTCAGCTTCAAGAACTATGAGAAATAAATTTTTATTGTTTGTGAACTGAGGGATTTTGTTTTGGCTGCAGGAATGGCCCAAGATAATAGACTCCTGTGTTCAGTTAAACTCTTCAAACCATGAAGAGACATGGTAGCAGATTGTTCCATTTGATCTTTTGATGTGGAAACAACCGAATCCAAGGGAGTGTTTCCAAACAAAAAATTTCACTTTGACTGTTTCACCAACCTAATGGTTATGTGACAGATTTTAAGAATTCCAATTTCAGAGAAATTTTATCGAGTTGTGATTTCAGATGCTTAGATCTCAGGTGTCTGGCAAGAAGTCATTCACAGCAATGGATGAGATCTAGTTCCTGCCATAATTTGGGAACACCAGCTGGGGCATTAGTCACAATTCATTTCAGCTTTTGGGTCAAACTGGGCAAATGGAAGCATGAGTTAATAGTAATTAATAGCCAGCATTTTAAAGATCTAACCAAAATGTTTCCAAGGCTACAGTACAATATGATCTTTCACTTTTTATTCAGAACCTAAGCAAACTCTAAAATTAAATCAACCTGATTGTATTATGCTTCGATTAATTCCAAGTCTCCAGTCCAAAGGTAATATAAACAGAACAATCAATTTCACCTTTGAACATAGCATGAAAAAGGAGTGTATTGCTGTTGTTAACCTTTATAAATTGCACCAAAAGCTTCTGAAGCAAGAGCATCTCATCCAGGAATGAAGTGTGCATATGATACTCAAGATAGAATTGAATATGGTATCTTCTCCTCCAGTATTATTTTATAATTTGGAAACAAGCCTAAACTTTAATAGGGGAGTTTCCAATGCAGTACAGAAATATTTTTTCCTGGAATTTTTGGGAGTAAGTTGCTGACTTGATGCTTGCTCTACTAACCCCAATTACTTCAGCATATATTTCCCACCAACCAGGACATTTTTGCACATGATAATAGAATTATCACAATTAGTAAATTAATTCTGCTTCTTTTATCATCTATCCTCAGACTCCGCTCAAGTGTCACCAATTGTCCCAATGCCTTTCATGTCAAAAGGATACAAGTCAGAATTAAGCATTGCACAAGGCTGTCATATCCCATTCATTCCCTCCACTTGAGACAATTCTTCAGTTCCCCCTCGACGACTTGACTTTCATGATGTTGACACTTGAAGATTGCAGAACAGTTGTTTTGTAGAATATATCACAATTTGGGTATTTCTGATGTTCCTTTATAATGTTTCAGATTGTTGTTGATGTGATGTCATATTTTTCTGATTTCTTTCTATAGAATTTGTCCCATTAGTAATGATATTCTTATTACTTGAATAAAAAGGTGACAGGCCTCACCACTGTAAATTTCCTCTTCCAAATTGTAATTAATAAGTATTTGTGAAAGTCACTAAAACTATGTAAATATGCTGGCTTTTCCTCAAATATGTATCTTACTGATATATTTATATGCAAATGGATTGTTTTCCATTTTCTAGTCAATGACTATAATCTATTACTAGCAATATTATGCTTAATTTTCCCAATATGTCTCAAATTAAGTCTCTTATAGGTTTATGTGTCCTTCTAAATACGTTCTCATTTAAAAAATAAATTACATTATGTATATTTAAGGAGTTCTGCATGCTGTTATAAGATACACAAACATAGAATAAAATGATCCCTATGGTGAAATGAATGAACATATCCATCATTTCACAGAGTTACTCACCCCCCATCATCACAGAAGTGGTCATAACTTATTTATTTAGCAAAAATCCTGAACACATTACAATAATATTATGTGAAGTCCTTAGTTTGCACATTATCTCTTTAGAGTTGTCTAATTTCCTACCACCTGTCCCATCCATGGTAACCTCTATTTTATTCTCTATCTAAAAAAGACAAGAGGGAACTAGTGCTGATGAGGGTGTGGAGAAAGAGAACCTTTGTATGTTCCTGGTGGGAATTCCTTTTCTCCACAGGAAATGAAATCAGTTAATTAAAGAGATACCTCTCTCCCATATTTATCATAGTAAAATTCACAATAGTTGAGATATAGAAAAAATCAACAGATAAATAGACAAAATATATACATATATATTAGTATTCATTGATCACAAAATTATAATTATGTACCATATGTTTATATATTAATATATCACATATATGTATATATGATATACAATCATATAATATGCATAATATATGTGTAATATATGTCATTGCTCTGAGATTCTCAACTGACCAAGTTAAGAAATAGACATCTATTTACAGCTATATATATTTATGTATCTCTTTGTATTTACTGTATACATGAGTTTCAATAAATAGAATTGCATAACAGCTGATTCTGACACTGCACTAAGCCATCCTCCTTGCCTACTTCAGTTCTGACACCCTATGCTAGGCACCCCATTTCCACCACATGGACTTTCCTCTCCTGAGCTCCAAAATGCAACCTAAGTTCACTGTAGTTGCCACCCTAAACCATCCTTTATGCAGACTTTGTCCTGCAGCAACTTGTAGATTCAGGATTGCATTTTTTGAGAAGAAAAAGTTCTAATTTTCTAATGCTCATGTCATCACATAAGGAATATTATGGATGTACATCCTGTTGCTTTGTCATTTTTTTTTCTGGCCCATCTTAAGCCACATGTATGTGTGAAGTGGAGAACAGCATGTTGAAGACAAATAATGACAGAAAACAATTCAGTCTATGAGAAGGGATGAAGCTCTGACAAGTGACACTTCCCCCCGAAAAGGAGACCTTGAGTCCTCACTCAGCCTAACAGAAGAATGCATTCTCTGTTCTACAGATACCTCTGAAAACAGGAAAGGGACAACATTTCAAGAATCTTCAGCCTTGATCTTGGATTCTACACAATCCAAAAATAATACAAGTAGCTGAAGTAGAACAAAACCATTGGGTTTGGGAAACTGGTGCTTTAGAAATTTACTGAAGTTTGAATCCTCAGATTATGAGGAGAAAAATTTTCAAATCAATGCATGGGTTCTGATGCAAAAAGAGTGTGATATAAAATTAAAATGATGGCACAGAAAGGACAAGTGGCAAAGTGAAAATAATAGTAAGAGATTCCAGATAAGGTTTGAAGAATTTTCCTGGTTTCTGATGAAGATCAGTGTCCCTGAATTGCTGGGAATTTGTTTTCTATAAAGAAAGCTATATGGGCTTAGGTCTTTCCTTAAATATTTTCAAGTCATCTTATAATTACCTTTATAAATTCTAAAGATAGAAGTAGATATTTTCATTCTATTAAGAATGAATTTCTAGATCAATTCAAGTTAACCTCTATAAATTTCAAAAATTCAAATACTCTGATTTTGTTAATTGTTAAGAAGAAAGTTCTCTATTAATTCAAACTAACGCATATGCGCTACTCAGTAGTTCTCACAGAATCTGAAAGAGCAGGTCACACCTGTCTCCATCATCTTTCCTTCTCCTCCCAACTCACATTTATAGAGAAACTCTGTCTCATTTCTTGTCCTGTATTCTATCCCCCACAACTTATAACGTTAGTACATGCAACCCTTTATCCACCTTCTATCTGCTCTGTATATGGAAGTCAAATGACCAAAGCCATGTTAATTAACAAGTGTGAAATATGTACTATTATCATTTATGAGTTCTTTACAGCTTCTGCAAAGTACTTTCTACTAATACATTTTTTTAAATATTGTAAAAAATATTTTTTAGTTGTTGATGGACCTTTATTTATTTGTATGTGGTGCTAAGAATCAAACCCAGTGCCTCACACATGCTAGGCAAGTGCTCTTCCACTGAGCTACAACCCCAGTCCTCTAATGATCCATTACTTTGACCTTGTTTTTTGGATAGGATATTGGACAGATTGCTGCTAGAATTCTTGATTGCAAGTTTCTAAATAAGTGATTTTCACATATCGGGGAAGAAGCATTGACTTCTTTAGGTTCATTTCATGAGATCTCTAAGAATTTTGGAAAAAAAAAAACTTTTATTTAATCTTTGTAAATAGGTATTATTCAAATTATACAACTAGACATACTATTTTAAATCACCAATATATGACTATCACAAGACTAAAAACTCCAATATTTTCTTTTTTTGAGTACTATGTTAAATACATATGAATACTATAAAAATAAACACACACACACATACACATCATCAAAACTTGCTTTGTGGCCTGTTTTCCCACTTTTCTACAATCTTGCTTTAAAAATTACAGCCCCAGTATGAACACATACCCCCTCCAATGCACTGGGATTGACACAAAATAATAGCTCCACCTTTTCCTTGAACACAGCTTATTCTTAAGCAATGTCTTCTGTATTGGGGGAATTTACCTGATTTCTAGTCCAACACTTTGACTCTTTGTGTCCAAGTCCTGATCACTGAGCTTTCTTTTGTTACTCGTGTGTTAGTATTCTCCTTCATAATCCAAATGGAAATCTAGACATTTTGCATTAATGGCAGTTCCACATTTTTCGAGCCAGTTCTCTCTTCACAATTTTGACAACTCTTTCAAAATGTATCTGGCTGATACATTGATGGTGTCATATTTGTCTGTTTTACCCTATTCAAATCCACTGGGACATTTGCATTTTGGAATGCATTCTTAAATGGTATATTGATTTGTAACTATGTCATACAACTTGATCTGGGTATATTACAGCTACTCCTTCCCCTTCTTTGAAACTTGATTTTGTTAATGATGATAATGGGCCTGTCCAGTTCAGGGATGATTAATGATGGTTTTAGAACAATCTTGGAAATTCTATTCTCCCATGCCAGGTACTTAATTTCCTAGCTTCTCTTGCCACTAATCATATTTATATGACCTTGTTCTAGCAAATGCACACTAAAGAAAAGCCTCCTGGAATATTCCTTAAAATATCTTTTCTACCAATAAAAAGATTCCCTTTTACACTCAGAACTTTACCTTTCTTCTTTAAACATAATTTGATAGAGCTATGATGCTTGGAATTGCATCTTGAGAGCCTGAGTCAACAAATCTATGGATAACAGAATGAAAAGATGAATCTGAGGGCTATGTTTCAATACACCACTGCATCAAAGACTAAATGACCTATCTCCAAAGGTCTTAGATACTAGTTTTCTTGAATTGCAGCCAAAACCATTCTTAACTATTTTAGGTTCCCACTCAATCAGCTGTCCCAACAGCTTACAGAGAGTAAGAGCTGAATTCATATTTAATGAAACAAGTTATAATCAAAGAGAGGAGAAATAAAGATTAAAAGGAAGAACAACAACAATGTAAGAGGATAAAGAATATGACTTACTCTAGTATGATTCAAAAGTATTTGTTCAACCTTGGTGGTGATGAAAATCGAATCCAGGGCCTTGCACATGATAACAAAATGCTCTACCATAGTACCATACCAACAACCCCTCACAAATATCCTCAAGTACCTAAATGTGCCACTCACTCTACTACTTGCTAGATACAAAGAAAATCAATATTACACAGGCTCTCTCCTTTGGGAAGCTTGCCACCTCACAGAACACACAGAAGAAAATGAAACATCACATGTGCCATTATAAAGGAAATTTCTTTCAGGGATAAATTCAGAGAAAGTTCTAAAAGGAGATAGTCAATTGATTTTTTTTTAATTTTTTTTTTTTGGTACTGGGGATCAAACTCAGGGGCACGTGGCCACTGAGTCATGTCCCCAGCTCTAGTTTGTATTTTATTTAGAGACAGGGTCTCACTGAGTTGCTTAGCACCTCACTTTCGCTGAGACTGGCTTTGAACTAGTGATCCACCTGGCTCAGCCCTCAGAGCTTCTGGGATTACAGGCATGCACCACCACGCCTGGCTCAACTGATTCTTGAAACACGTGTAAGCATTTTCAGTCTGAGAAAGTTTGATATGAAGGAGGACTAGAAAATGCAAAAGCACTCTAGGTAAATGCAAGTACATGGTGGCATAAAACCTATGACTCATTCAACTAATAGCAGTTGCCTCAGAGAAAGCTTCTGGATAATCTAAATTCACTCAGGCAAAGTATAGCTCCAAGTCCTGGAAAGCGTATCCTCTGTAGATACTTTATCCCTGGAGATCATTTTTCACCAAAGGGCATCCCCTTGGCTTTTAAGTTGATACCTTACCATGCAAACTGACAGCACCTGGGAGAGAACACACTAAGCAGCTTAGGGACAGGGCCACTGATGGATCAAAAAATAAATAAATAAAAGCTATATATCAAGCAATCAGCAGAAACATAGAAAATGACAAAGTAAATGGCATAAAATGTTAATTGCCAAGACTAGGAAAAGGGTACTTTTGAAATGCTTTTGTTTTTGTAGCTTTTCACTTAATCAGAAATTACTTCCAAAGAAAATAAACACAAAACAAAGCAAATAAAACATCTTTATCCTGTCAGGGCTGTTCTTCAGGAATGTGAAGTCTAAAAGGGAATTCTACTTCATTGTGAAAATTAGTGTTAGCTGTTATAAAAATAATAATAATAATAATAAAATAAACAGAACAAGGCTAAGGCATCAGGAGATGCTCAGTCAAATGGGAGCAAAAACATAAGAGAACTTGGACACAATGTTAAAAACAGTATGGAAGATTATGTAAATCCCATCATTACTTTGAAATTGTAGAGAACTCATGCACAGAAAGGTTAAGCCTAGAGTACCCACAGGTGAGATGGTGGAATCCCCACTTAGAACCAAGGGTTCTCAAGCCTTGGACACACTGGGCATGGCAGATGAAGCAGTCCACAATCTTCCAGGACACCTCTGGAGCCAGCTGGCACAGTTTTAGAAGTCTTAAGTCATCTAGCAGGAGGCTTTCGCACATCCGTGGAATTAGAATCTATGTCTGTCAAATCGATTACCAACATTTCCTAGGAAGTGCTGCAATGGAGACATTTCTAACTCTCTCTCACTAGGGAGCTGGGAGGATTAATTAGCAGCTTTCTGCAAAGTGCTATATGTTCTTTTTCTCAGGAGACAGATTAATGACTAATTCTCAGACCTCATCCTGAAAGGAAGTTTATAGTAACTAAACATGCCCTGCCCTCAGAAATGTGCTAAAATTGTTTCTTATTTATCTGAACACAATTGGAAAACACGTCGTTATACATAAAAACCTTGATTATAGTCATACCCAATAATCTTATTGCAGTAGTACCATTTCAAGAAAAAAATTAAGCTGTGTGAATAAATATGCAATTTTTAGTGTTTTCAATAGTAAATATAATGGAAATAAACCTCAATCTTCAACAGAAGGATGAGAGAATAAGGTAATGTGCATCTATTTCAGAAATAATATTTAGCAATAAAGTTACTTTTGTAGGGTTGATAATAATCACGAGAAATAGTCTGGATGCATATAAAAATTAAATTTGTCACTAAAATTCTTTCAACTTGCCAAACGCAGTAGTACATGCCTGTAGTCCCAACAATACTCTACTTGTCTTCCTAGGTTGAATCCACTTAGAAAGCTAAACCATCCTAAAAAAACTCGTTTTCTTTCTCCATTATCAGGTCTCTCATTGAGAATTCACTCAGTTTTAAATGCCATTAATCCAGATCTGTCCTTTCCATTCTAAGTTCTTAAGTCTTGCAGTACAACGAAATCATAGTAGGGAGAAAAAAAAATCCATTTTTAGTTTAATTCTCTAGTCTATATGTGAAAGCTCTTTGCAGCCTCTGTCCCCCAAAATTGCTAAACTAAACTTCAACTCTAGCACAAACCCATGATAGGAAGGATAGTACTTCTTGAGGCTGCTCACTTGAAGGCAGTTTGCTTAGAAAATTCTAGCACAAACAGAAAGACTTCTGTCCCTCCTCTATCTTGTGCTCACTGAGTGGAAACCTCATAACACTCTATATTTTTCATCACCCAGATTGGTATCTGTATGTTTGCAGATCAAAATCATTAAAGTATGTTAAGAAACTGGTTCCACAGCAAACCATTAAAATGCACATTTAGCTTTTAGTTTCCTAAAATCTGGACTTAGAGGCTTATTAAACTAATCATTGCTTTATGAATCCTTTAAAAAAATCTATGGGAAAAATAGTATATATTTTCATTTATTTCATAAAGTCCATAAGGTTAATCAGTTTATTGTCCTTTTCAGTTCCTATTGGATATTCCTGAAAGAAGGCGTTACAGTAAACACTAATTCACTGAGGGCTCCCTAATATTTCTGTGCTTTCTAAAATGTTTTATCTCTTGGTATTTTTATTCTTCCCCAACCTAGAAGATAGATAATATGCTCATTTTTGAGGGAAAAAATTCAGAGAAGTTAAGCAGCTAACTCTCATGGTACAACAGGATCAGCATCAGGGACCCAGCACAGAATCAATTGTTCCAAATGAAAAACCAGTGCTCTTTCCAATAGAATGTGTGACTATTTTATATCCTTATAAAAATTGAGCAATATCTGCCTTTCTCTTGTATCTCCAGCATAAAAAAAAATATCTAATGCTTCTTCTGTATAGGGACTGTTAAAATCACTGAATACCAAGGTAAATGAAGTTCCCAAAGACACTTTTGTATTCCCATGATACAGCTTCCTCTCTGCACTGGGTCATCTCTTCTCAGTGCTGCCTGAGTGTGCCTGGAACACTCTGCACTTGAGTTTGTAGCAGTGTGAACATGGAACTGCTATTTCCCTTGCAGTAAAATCAGCATCCAAACTTCATCTGAGCTCTGGGCAGTGACATTGTCAATGGAGGAAAGAGAAGTTCATAAGAGGCCTATCTATTGCCTATCTGCCTATCTATTTGGCAGAACTTTTCATCCCTGCTATGTGCCACCTGTTTCCAAAGTGATGGTACAGTCTAGTTCCATGGTACCAGTGGGAGTCAACTTCCATAGTGATCAACACCCTGCCTCTATTGTTTCTGTGCTTTCTGTTTGTGGTGGAAGTCTTTTTGAGAATCAGGAGTTCTTACCAGCATGGCAACATAAAAGTAAAAACATGTTACACAATGTTAAAAACAAATTCACTTGGACAGTTTTGTGATATGATTAATAACACAGAAAAATACTAAATGCAGTGTTTTATAACTAAAAATATATAAAATGAACTTGCTCACAGTACATTCCTAATTCTATTTTTTAAATCTCAAATCACACAAAATCTTCAAAATGAATTCAGTGAAGAGAAGATAAAACAATTCCAGAGAACAATTCCATCTTTAAATATGTCTTAATTTTCTATCACAATTTTCTGACTATGTATTTTCTGTATGATTTTATTATGAAAACATTTGAATATATATTAGACTGGGAAAGATCAGCCTAACTTTTTCAATTTAAATAAGGCAGTGTTAGAGCTATTATTTTTGTAAAATATGAATTCTTTTTAATCATTTTTTTGATTAAACAGGAATTGAACTCAGGGACACTCAACCATTGAACCACATCTCCAGCACTGTTTTGTACTTTTTTCTTTTTTCTTTAATTTTATATTTTTATATATGACAGCAGAATGCATTACAATTCATATTACACATATAGAGCACAATTTTTCATATCTCTGGTTGTACACAAAGTAGAGTCACACTATTCATGTCTTCATACATGTACTTAGGGTAATGATGTCCATCTCATTCCACCATCTTTCCTACTCTCATGCCTACTCCCTTTCCCTCCCTCCCCTTTGTCCCTTTGCCCTATCTAGAGTCCATCTAATCCTCCCATGCCTCCCCCACTACATTATGAATCAGCATCCTTAAATCAGAGAAAACATTTGGCATTTGGTTTTTTGGGATTGGCTAACTTCACTTAGAATTATATTCTCCACCTCCATTCATTTACCTGCAAATGCCATGATGTTATTCTCTTTTAATGCTGAATAATATTCCATTGTGTATCTATACCATGTTTTCTTTTATCCATTCATTTACTAAAGGGCATCTAGTTTGGTTCCACAGTTTAGCTAGTGTGAATTAGCACTGTTTTTTTTTATTATATTTAGAGAGAGGGTCTCACCAAGTTGCTTAGCACTTTGCTGTTGCTGAGTCTGGCTTTGAACTAGAGATCCTCCTGCCTCAGCCTCCCCAACCACTGGGATTATAGGCGTGTACCACTGTGCCTGATAATCATTTAAAATTATATTCAGCATTACAAGTTTTATCCAAAAATTGGAGAACTGCTCACAAAAAGAAAACAGATTTTTTTTTTCTATAGCACAGAGAAATGCTGACTGAGCTAGGTGTATTCCTGATGTGAAAATACTCAATAAGATTTGGGGAGAAATTTGGCATGATAAATTGAAGTTAAATACACATTGTAGTTAATGCTCCAAAAGAATTTCTCCTTCGTTTCCTCCTTCTTTACAAGTAGAAACTGAAGACACTATGTCATGACCCATAGGGCACAAAAGGATGGGCGAGATGCAGATCCTACCGACCCATAGGTCTGCATTAGCATTGATCAATACTGTGTCCTGGGCATCCTGCTTTTCGTGCATCACCTTATTTGTCTCATTAGATCAGGAACCCAAACATTCTTACTGCATGACCTGCTTTCCTAATTTGTTGTTCTTTCCATGGGATGTACTGCTCAGGAGCTCTCACTCTGTTTACCAGCTGTGACTTTGCACAGGACACTTGTGCTTTGTGTGTCTTTGTCTCCTCACCCATAAAATATATCAAAATAGTAGCACATTGTCTGATCAGGTTGCTGTGAAGGATAAGTGGGACTATACAGGAGTAGTACTCAGAATACTACCTGGAACAAGTAAGTTAAAAGTGACAATAGTGTTTTGTCATATTGTTTCAAGGGGATATTGTGGAAGTCCTCAAGCTACATAAAGTTTTTGGCATGAACCTAAAAATGAAGTCTGAGTCATGGTTTGAATGCTAGGTAAATTTGATCAATGATGGAGGAGGAATGCATGTGAGCATTCTTTGGCACCTGTACTAAAACAATCACAAGAGCAGGGCTCTATGGGCCTCTCCATGCAGAAAAAAAAAAAGGTAAATTTTGTGACTATTCTGATATAGAGACTTTCAAAGATTCTTTTCAGTACCTAATAATTTAAATACAAGATAAAACTCATCCTTCTGATTCCAAGAAATTACCTGTCACCTTGATTCAAATGATGTGGGGTAATTTGTGCAGTGTCTCATCCTTTTATTTACTTTTTTCTACAGCAAAAATAAGCTGATGTAATTTTCCCTGTCCTTCCATTCCTGCTGTGGACTCCATGCAGTCAAGATGCTAATTAAAACCACCTAATTTAAATGCCAAGTTTGCCCTGAAATAGATTCCCAGTAATTTTACAAAATTACTACTGGGCATGAAGGTTGCAAAAGATGTGCTCAAATAATCTATGTTTTGCTTACAGTGATTTAAATGGAGAAATCAGACATCTTCAGCCTCCATGCCCCACAGATTGCATTAAGAATGTGCAGGAGACAAACCTCCACTGGAAATTCACTGATGGATGCATAATCTGGTTCCATTGGCAAAGTCTAAAAGACTACTGGGGCTCCTCATTTTTATTTTTGGCATCTCACACCAAACCAGGAGGAGTTTTATTAAAATGTAACTATCACAGCTAAACGACAATGAACATTAGTGTGATAAATGAGTAACTAAACCAATGTATGAATGGTTGTATATCTTCACCAAGATAGCTTATAAGAAAAACAAATGTATGAAAAGAACCAGGCAGACTGACCTGTAGGAGAATCTACCAGTGAACTGTATGGCTGACATTCATAGGCCAACTTTGAGAATAACAGAAGAAAATATCTTAGTATGGGTAGAACCAGGAAGAAGGAAGGATTCAGGAATGGTTCTGGGAAGGCCTCTGTTCTTAACTCTCTTGAGTTAGGAGCTAGATGATACTAAATTCAATACTATGGGAATAAACAGGCCAAAAAGTTACTATGTGTGTGGGGGTGGCAAACATTCAATAGAAAAAGACTAAATTGGTTTTAATATCCCTTATAACATTTTTAATGTGTGATTTTTAATTTATGCTCTTTCTTTCATGTGAATTCACATTTACAACCTAAAGGAGGAATCTTTTAAATGATGCATGTGAACCGAGATAATCCATTGTGCTCACTATTTTTACTCTACTGAATAGTCGCAGAATCTGTGGGTAATCTTGGAAGTTTAGACCCTTGATCAGTTTCTGTTCATCCTTCACAGTTTGGAAGCCTTTGGCAGGTTCTACTCTTCGTAAGGCACACTGAAATTTCTATCACTCCCATGGTCCGTAAGTTGGTAGATTTACTACAGGGGCATTTAGTTCCTTTCTCTTTTTGCCTCCATAGTTTGAAGTACCTCTAAAAAAAGAAAAAACACCTGATTGACAAATATTGATTGAAAGAGATCCACACAACTTCTAGTTGATCAATCAGCAGATTTACTGCATAATCTGAGTCAGTCAACCATGGATGATGAAGCCAAGTGAATTGGTGATACTGATGGTTTCTGAAGTTAGGTGCCATTAGCCACCATGTTATCAAAGCCCAACTACACAAATCCTCAGAGACTCAGCTCAGCTTTCCAGATGCCATGGTTAAGCCCTGGAAATTGCACAATGCCAAAGAGCTCTTACTGGTATTTATCACGTATCAGGAAGCCTATAATTTCTAATGCATGTTTGACAATCTCTGCTTTTTTTATTCTAGTCTCCGGGGCTCATACATGTGACAAAAAGAAAAATATGAAATTAATAGTCATGCTGTCACCTCTGCATTACAGTTCTTGCTATAGTGATGACACATGTTGCCATTTAGACATATTGTGGTCATATTAACCAACATACAATATGTTTCTGTCTTTAATTTGGAAATGTTTTTTGACATTCACACATCTGCCACCAACTCAGTTAAGATTGAGGAGAAATGTTTAGGTCAGTGGTGCATGAAATCTAATTGAATGGCTTAGAACTCTACCATTTACATCTGTTCTGCTTTGCAAAGACCAGACAGATGGAAAACAAAAAACAGGACTAAATACTTAACCTGTAAGTGCCCCAAGAAGGTTGCATCAAGAATTGCCTCAGGCTGGGGGCATAACTCAGTGGCAGAGAAAGTGCCTCCAAAATGTGTGGTGCTGGGAATGGAATCCAGGACCACACAGGTGTGCATGTCTGTACACACACACAAAATAAAATAAAATAAAATAAAAAGTAAAACCAAAAATAAAGAAAAAGACTGTCTTATATCCCACACTTGCTTCCAAGGCACTATTGTCATGGTTTACCAAAAAAATATTTTTTTCCAATACTCATATTTATGCATTTCTATGAAGAATAAATTAGTTAGCATTAGACATAAACCAACCTTGCAATAGAAGAGCTATTTAAGTGTTGAATTGTATTCTGAATGATGGAGGCATTGCGCTCTGGTAAAAATGTTTATCAATGACTTGTGATTTTTCGTTTTAATTAAAGATAGAGTAGGAGAGAGAAAAGCAAATAGGCCAGGTTCCACACACCACTGTTACACCACTCAGTAGCAATAAAAGGGGAAGTTGATTTTGAGAAATGGGGTTTCCTTAAGTGGGTATATTAATACTTTTTTTTTAAAAGAGAGTGGAGAGAGAGAGAGAGAATTATTTTTTTTAATATTCATTTTTTCAGTTTTTCGGCAGGCACAACATCTTTGTTTGTATGTGGCGTTGAGGATCGAACCCGGGCCGCACGCATGCCAGGCCAGCGCGCCACCGCTTGAGCCACATCCCCAGCCCCATTAACACTTTTTAAGTGGGGATGCTGAAGGATTAGAGGGTCTGGGGTCATGAAGAAACTAGCACACTATTCAGTAGATAACAGGCACTTGAAAATGCATCAGCTTTACTTCTGAACTATCTAGAGTGGGAAAGCTCTTTAAGGTCCTTGAACCCATTTTGTCCCATCTTCTTACATGTGGGACATCTATAAAAACTTAAATTGAGCAACAAATATACCATTTATGGCAACTTTGAAATAATTTTTGTTTGCAGAATTGACAACCTTGGGAATTAAACTTACTGATTAAACTCACCTGCACAGTCATTCTTTGAATAATGCACTATTAAATGTACATAGTTTATGTATTTTGAAATTAATGAGGTAGCTGAAATTTCAAAGTACTAAGTAGGGTTTAATATTTTATACATTTATTAAGCTTTCAGTTACATATATTTCTCATAAAAATAGAGAAGTCAACTGGTCTATTATGTTATAGTAAAACAACCTAGAGTCAATTTTATATATTTTTATATATTATATATATATATATATATATATCATACACATGTGTATGTGTGTGCCTGTGTATTCACAGTAGAAACTATGGTAAATATAGATCCATAAATCTTTGAAATTAGATGTTAAAAACCATGAATTATAAAAATTATTGATTCATATTTTAATTGATAATGTAAATTACAGAAGATAATATTTATCAGTTGCACAAAGAAGAGTTATATGGTTACCATGCATTCCAGAGGTAAAGACATATTTTCCTGTAAATTAACTGCTCATCATTTCACTAGATTTTGCCACCAGGGAACAATGAGACACTTAGGGGAAAAAAAAAAGAAAAAAGAAGGGGAAATTTGGTTGTAATTAGGATGACAGAGAGCAAAAGAACATTTCTATCTTAGATATAAATCTGTGTAGCTTTAAGCATGAGCTGCATAGAGATTCATGAAAATAGGTAAGCATGAGAGCAGGGGACTTTTCTTGTTGTTTTTACTAAAATGCATAGGTTTGACTATTTCAAAGTCAGACTACAAAATGATGCACATGTTAACCACTGGAGTGCTTTTATGGATATTATCTTATGAAATTTTACAACAATGCTGTAAAGGTGTGTTGCTCATCCAGACATGTCTTTCACATGATAAAATTAAACCCCAGAGGTGTTAAGTGGTGGAGTTAGAACTGAATGTTGTTTCTGTCTCAAAATTCATGGTATTGAACAAGCTTTCCAAGGAAGTCCTTCTAGAGCTAGAGGAGGCCTGGGAGAATTTGCAAGTTGTGATGTGGCCATAGAAAGATTCTGGGGTTTCTCCTCTGCCCCATCTGTTTCTGGAAGAAGGATCATATGTAAATATAAGGGAAGCCAATGTCATAATCCAGGCCAGAGACCTAGTATAAGTTATCTTGCCTGGAGCTGAGATCTCTAATCTACAGGCATGTTACAAATGTACCAAAACACTGAGCAGAAACTGTACATTTAAAAATAAATTTCAGCATTATTTTCAAAATCCATTCCCTATTTTAGAGAGAAAAGGTCTTAGATTGCACATTTCTGTCTCCTCCACTTTCCTTCCTACTTTGTAAGAGGTGCTAGGCTTTTCTGTCTCACAGGTGCTATGAATTTGGCTGAGAACTCTAGGTAGTTTAGTCCTGTATCTATCTTGTTAAGCTCTGTAATTATCCCTGAAGTCTCAGATAATGCCTGGCACAGAGAAGATGCTGAAGTGTGGAATGGATGAATGAATGAGAGGCAAGTATGATTCTGAAAATCCTGCAGGGAAGAAAACAAATCTGATCGAGAGTCCACAGTGGAGGAGAGAAAGAGAGACTAAGTAGATTAGGGGGATATAGTCTAGGGAGACCCCCAAGGGCAACAGTACACAGAAGCACTATTCCTTTTTGATGGGATAGAGCAGCAACCTACGGTTGAGGGACAGGATGCATGGTATTAACACCGAGGCTCCAGAATGCCAAAGTCCTATTCCCAAAGTTTAAGAGGAGAAACCACAAAAATATCAGATGTTCATGTACTTCTTTACTTGCTAAAAGAGGAAATAGACAGACAATATATTGATCAGATTTGAATTGACATAAAAATCAGATTTTGATTGTCATTCTGATTAGTAGTACTCTGGATGAATCCCTGTTCTTCATCAAACAAAACTGGGAATCCCCAAATTAAAGCAAGTCCTGACTGAGATCATGGTATAAACAGATAATACTTACATAACATATTTAAAATGTCAACAGAAAATGAGATGTGGGGAAACAGAATTGAAAGAATATTGTATTTGTCTTGAGTGAATAATTTTTATCAACTCCATTGACACACAGTCTGTCTTTCCCCCAAATCTGAAAAAAAATTAACAACCTGACCCACAAGTGATGTTGTAATTTTTCAAAGGGATACAGTTTTTATCTCAAGAAAGACAACCTAAGGCCTGGTACAGTGATACACACCTATAATCCCAGCAGCTCGGGAGGCTGAGGCAGGAGGATCTCAAGTTCAAAGCCAGCCTCAGCAAAAACAAGGCACTAAGCACCCAGTGAGACCCTGTCTCTAAATAAAATACAAAATAGGTCTGGGGCTGTGGCTTAGTGGTCCAGTACTTCGAGTTCAAACCCTAGAATCCCTACCCCCCCAAAATAACAACTTAAGGCAAGGACAGAAGAGGAATTAGCATCACTGTATAGAAATAGTAATGATTTCATGACTAAGTAGTAGCAAGTCCTTAGTAAATTTTTAAATGTTCAATTCTGTTTTTAACAACAACCAATAGTCCTACCTCTTTACAAAGTTGACTCTGCAAGGAGATGAACATATTCAGCTGTTTCTCAGTCATGGTCAGTTTCTGGCTATCTGCTGACCCAAATGAAAAGAGGAATTGGA
The DNA here is from genome assembly GCF_048772815.1 of Callospermophilus lateralis. Taxonomy (NCBI): domain Eukaryota; kingdom Metazoa; phylum Chordata; class Mammalia; order Rodentia; family Sciuridae; genus Callospermophilus; species Callospermophilus lateralis. The sequence goes on along the minus strand of NC_135319.1, from coordinate 53,160,417 downwards.
AGAAACTATGTTCTCTCCCAAATCCTCTAGTAACACCTGGCTTGAGGTAGGAAAAATTATGGTTAGTGCTTGGTTTCTGCTTCATCTACTGCTAGCTCAGGTTCCAAGAAAACAAGACAGACATATGGACACCCTGGGAGTTAATAGCTTTGAGTCGGTCTTTGGCTGAAGTAGCTATGGAAGATAAAGAAGTTGGGATCAGACAGACTAGAACTTGTACTCCTTAGTAGTTGTATGGTCTTGAGATTTAAGCAGGCTTTAATTCTGTTACCACAGGAAGGTTAGGAAGGTAGCTTCATTTTAGGTTTTCCATTGAGAATTAGAGGAGGTTGTCATTAATGCACCCCAATCTAAATGCTTTCAAGTTAATCACATTGATTTTATTTTACAGTCAGTGAGACAGTATTAATGCATTTTTAGTGGGCTCTCTCTCTCGCCCTCTCTCTCTTTTGGGAGAATAACCATCCCTGTGTAATTTAGATGACAATAATAGCCAACAAGTGCTACTTATTCTTCTGTCTCTATTCCACATGAAGCTAGTCACTTATCACAGCTCCATACATTAGTTATTTAAAGGGGAAAAACTGAACCTCAGAAAAATTGTACCAGCTCATAGAGTTTGTGAGTTGTCGGAGCTGGAATTTTTCCCAGGTTTGCTTACCTTCAGGATCCCTACTATGCTTGCTTTTTACCTAGTGGAAGGTAATAAGGTCACGAAGGCTCCACCCTCATGAATGATAATTGATGCTGGATTCACAGAGTGGGTTAGGTCTCAATAGGAGGAAGCCCATTCTTGAGAATGTAGGTTGTTATAAGCAAGACCATCTCACATGTTTGCTCCTTCTGTACAGGGCCAGATCCTTTTCTCTGCCTCTTTGAAATGTGAAATGTTATGTTGTAGCCAAGAGCCACTACCACAATGCCAGCACCATGTTTGGATCCTCCAGTTACCAATATTGTGAGCCAAAGAAACTTTTTTACTCTGTAAGTTAGTAACCCTCAATTATTTTGTTATAGTAACACAAAGTTACTATAACTGGGACTGAGTCCCCACACTTTTTTTTTTTTTTCTCCAGGCAAGATGAGGCAGACCTATTTCCCTATTTCTTACCATTATCCCTGATATTAGTTTCCAGTAAGTCTGACTTTACCCTGGTAAGTGAGCCTTAATTGTGCAGTAGTAAAACTTAATAAAGTTAAAACCTTAAGATTACCAGATTTTCAACATCCCTATTCCCCTAATTTATATGTAGAATAATAAAAACCATAATGGAATTATATCAACACATGGGCACAGGTTCTAATCAATGCTGGGCAATTTAACGAAAGTCAGCTGCTCTAAAATGAAATTAAGAATCTCCATCTCACTGAGATATGGTATATATATATGATTACATATACAAACCCACTGTATGAACACTTGTGTATTTCTTGATATTAAAAAAAACACTTAAAATTATTAACTCATGTAAATTAACATATATATATATATATATATATATATATATATATGATTGTTAACCTATAGATAATAGAGACCTGTCAGAGGCCCTCACAGAAAAGGAGGAGAGCTGGTGTTTCTATCTGTATAAGGCAGTGTAAGTGGAATGGCTCTGTAGTCAAATTAGTTTGGTAGGTCAATCGACAGTAAACTACCACAGACTGGGTAGTTTAAACAAGAGGGATTTATTTTCTCACACTTCTGGAGGCTAGAATTCCAAACTCAAGACATCAGCTTCTTTTGAAGCCTCTTTCCTTGATTTTCAGACAGCTGTCTTCACATGATCCTTCCTGGGTGTACGTTTGTGTGTTCATCCCCTCTTAAAGGACACCAGCCATGCTGGATTACAGTTCATAGTCTTGGCCTCAAGTGAACTTAATTACCTCTTCAAAGACCTTGTCTCCAACTAGAGTCACATTCTGAGGTACTAGAGGTTAGGATCTTAATGTATGAAATTAGGCCATTAATGTTGATCATCCAAGGAAGTGTAGGGATCATTAGGAAGTCCTTGAGCATCTGAAAGTCTGCGAGATAAAGAAATTTCACATTTAAAAAAGAATGTTTAGTGGGGCTGCACTTTATTATTGAAAAATGCGAATTTCTGTTTTACTTGGGTAGAATTCATGGTTCCTAAGAACACAGGCCAGAAGAAACCTCATTGCAGAATGTGGATAACAGCCTGAGTGTAGGGTGAAGCCTCACGCTCCACCTTCTGCTCAACACTGGTATTGCAGGCTCTCCTACCCACATTGCTTTAAAGTGCCTTTGGGAACTGATACTTTACTGCCCCTTACAATTCACATGATGCAGGATTTTAAAGTTTCTTGGGAAGAATTTTTTCTTTTATATTATTGTTTTTTTCCTAAATTTTAAGCCTCATCTTCTTCTAACTTACATTGGGTAATGACCTAATTATCAGAAGCATAAGAGGATTGAAATAGAAAGAATAGTAATAATACTTTGGCCCAAAGTGGTAGATTAAAGGAAAGGAATTCTAATATCAATGCCAAGACCTTTACCTATTCTTTGATTTGCACTAGGTGTTTTAAAATTTTTTGATTGAAAATGATTAGATCTTTATCATGGTAGAAATACAGTACAAATTTAGAAATCATAGTAAATAATAAAAATCATTCCATTTTCTCGATCCAGAAAGAGTCACAATTAAGTGGGAACTGCTCCATGTAGACTTAAAATCTACACATGAAAACCCTTAAACTATTAACAAGAACAAAACTGGAATTTTTATATCACTTAATAGCATGGTTTTTTTTTTATACTCAGTATCTTTCTGTGGTGCTTGAGATCAAACCCAGACCCTCACACATGCTAAGTAAGAGCTGTACTACTGATTTACTTTGCCACCCCTATCCTCAATGTATTACCATCATATAATTTGACACTAAAATTCCCTGAAAATGTGATTTCAATGAATAATTAACATTTCATAATATAAATATAGGCTAAACATTTCTGTCAAGCTTGGCATTGGCATTGGTTTTCATAGTTGAAAATAAATTGTTCTGAATGGCATATTCCTTTGCTCGTTTTTCTATGATATTCAAACTGGGGAATGCATATATTCTGCTCAATATTGCAATTTTAGTTTTAAATGTTTACTAGGCATCATGGCATAAACTCCAAAACAGGTACAAGGTGATGTAGATTTTACTTAATTTTCTTAGGATGAAATGTATCTATCTGGCAATCACTAAGCAGTAGTATTACTTCATTCAATTTGGGGTTGGCATCCTTTGACTGTTTCCTCATGATCACTGGAGCAGCTTCCTCTGTAAATGTCTCTTCTGCCTCCCTGCTCCTGGTCTCCTCACTCCCCCACAACTGCAGTGCCCCCCCCCCCCCACACACACACTTAATCTGCTTAGGCTGTCATTTGTGTCTGGAACCACAGCTCCAGCTGGCTGGCTGGCGATGATGACAAAGAGGCAAGTTCCCTGCCAAAGTCAAAGACAAATGTCACTCTTGTAATAGAACTCAATTAGAGTCAAATTAATCACAATAATGCTGTGGCCTATTACAGAAAATGGAGCAATTTGGAGGAAATCTGTCCAACACACTAGGCAAGCCATACACTCACATAAGTCCCAGCAGCCCTGGAGGGCAGGGAACATACATAGACGGCAGGTGGACTTCTTGGCCAGGACACAGGTTCTCACTGGAGTCCTGAGAAACTCTTCCCTCGAATGATGTTTTACTTGATTTTATTAGAAGCAGCAAATAATCTGAATTGAGTAACCCTCACAGCACATTGGATCCATTTGTCTAGTGTAGACAGATGTCCCTTGGCTCCTGCGTGAACAAATCACCAGAACAGAAATATTGGTGTGGTGCAGAAGAGAAATCCGAGATTTCCATGCCAATTCTCCTGTGGTGTGGGGCTCCCCCCGTGGCCCCATAGGTAGGAGACTAGTCTCTGACTTTCCTTGGTCACTTCTCACATGGTACTCATTCTGACATTGTTTTTCATCAGAAACATCATCTCTAGTAGCAATCTGTCGTTTTCTCTTTAGATTTAATAGGAATATGGGGGGAAGTTTTAAAAGATTTTGTTAATCCCCTTGCAGACATTTGCTAGATCTGACTCTTGCATAGGTTCATAACCTCTCATCCTGGGATGAGACTCCCCTTTCTTTACTGGTACCAGCTTCTTTCAAAATGTGGCAGCTTGTGTGAGTGCGCACATGTGTGTGCATATGTGTAGAGGGTCTTCCTGGAAGCTCAAACAGGCAGAGCCTCACCCACTTCTGTATTTGCAGGGGACTCCTTCCCTCAACCAACACACTCAGAAAACACAGGATTTTCCAATCCCCCAAAGCAGAAAAAAACTTTACATCTATAATCTTATATACTTAACTTATTAAGTTAGTAGTAAGTTTACTCAGCCTCACAGCTTTTCAATTTTCCATCTACAATGTAGAAATAATACAGGTATAATAAAATTCTAGCAATAATTAAGAACTCTAAATATGCATTAAATAGAGGATTTGGTCTAAGGATTACACGCCATCGAAAATCAGTGACTTTCCTTCCCCATGCCTGAAAGGTACTGCTGAAAAGAGGAAGAGATAGAAGGCATAAGAATCTAGAAGGAAACAGTTCGACAAAAGACATAATCTGTCGATTGTGATATACTGTGATATGGTTTTTAAGAATTTATTATGACAATACAAAATGCTGTAAGAAAAAAAACAATGATGCCTATAGAATAAGAATGACTTGTAAGGGAGGGCTTCAAGCAAGAAGTGATGCTTTGAGATGGTATGTGGGGTAGTTTTGGGATAGGTAAGTGAAGGATAAGAATGGTCAGAGATTCAGTTTCAGTCTAACTTTCTTGCAAATTAAAGATTGGTATTAACAGGGCAGAAAAATGCTCACACCATTATTTCTAGCCACAAGTAGCTCAGATATGTCAGGAATAAATGGGCTTAATATAAATTAGAAAAATAAATACAACATTGCATAAAAGTTGACAATGTGAAAACTCATTTCTTTTTGGTTATCTGAAATATTGATGCCAGTTTCTCAGTGTTTATATCCAGAGTTTTCAGCATGAAAAAAAAAATAACGCATCCAATTGTCCAAATGACAGAACAAAACAAAATATTCTACATGGTCAAAGAACATTGTTTTAATTTTGAGTGCAAATGGCTTTCAAATTACTATGGCATGTTTTAGTAATTCATGTTACTATAGATGTTTTCTGAGAAACTTATTTTTTTATTTTTTATTTTGCAGTACTGGGAAATGAATCCTGGGGCACACTACCACTGAGCTCCATCACCAGCCCTTTGTATTTTGTTTTTGAAATAGGGTCTCCTAAGTTGCTGAGCTTGGTCATGGATTGCCATTCTCCTGTCTTGAGTCTTGAAAATCCCTGGGATTATAGGTGTGTGCCACCACATTCAGCCATTTCCTGGGAAATTATAAGGGATTTTATAAATGTTGATAGATATTGCCTTGGAGAAGTTTTTCAATGTATGCTTACACATGACACTCATATTTGTAATATGTATTTGTGTGTGTTGGCAATGTATGTGTGACCTGTTTAAAAGTAAACTATTGTTAAGGCTTAACAACTAGTATTTTAAAATAATATCTATTTTTTTTTTGTAATCTTACAAGTCTTTTTGTCTGTCTCAGTAAATAAGTTGTGTAAGAAAACCTCAGGTAAACAATATTATTTGCTTATCTCTTTTATTAACATAATAACTGTACATATTTATGGGGTACAGTGTGATATTTCAACATATGTATGCAGTGTATACTGATCAGATAAGGGAAATCAGCACTTCCCTTTTACCTGTCTCTCTTTCCCTCTCTTGTCTTCTTCTCCAAAGATTATATGGCTAGACTTTATTAGATCCTTTCGGATTTTTGTTTTCTTTCTTTCTTCAGTTGCTATAATAAGATGAATCTTAAACCCTGGAATTTATTGAGCTCACTTAGAAATAAGGGATTCCTCCTGGCACAAAAACACCCACCACCAAATATATATATATATATATATATATATATATGTGTGTGTGTGTGTGTGTGTGTGTGTGTGTGTGTATCCCCAAAAAGCCACCACACTGCTTAAGCATCTACGGAGGTTTTACAGCATACTTCCCACAAAATTATTTTAAAATTTCTGCCTAGGTTAGAATTATACTTAGACACATGGCTATTTATAAATGCCGCATTTGAGGATGCTAAGACACCACAAAGAAGCATTTATTTGTAGAAACAGGTTTACCAAAAGGTATTAGATATGATGGGCAATAACAGAAACTTCTTATCCAATGGTACATGTAGGTGAGGTAATAAAGAACATAACATTAAGGAAATAAAGATATAATAACTGAATTAAATTGAGTATATATTCATGAATAAAGTCCTTGCATCCTCAGTAGAAGATTCAGATATGTTCCTGGCTTTGTAAATAAATGTTTTCTTTAACTCCATTCTTGCAATCTGATATTCTATCAGTGAATTCCCCAAAATGCACTTCTGAATTTGCAAACTACATCTGAGGGAAGCTACTTTGCCAAGCAGAGTAATGAATTATAAGTTAATCAATTAGGACTTTTATGTGATAGGTAATTAACAGTGCTTTAAGAAGGTACAAGGATATTAACCGTCATCTTCAAATCAATGACATCTGGACTCGCAGATTTCTAAATCTAGTTTGAGCAGACCAGGTGTACAGAATGATAAGAAACCCAAACTGTGAATGCAACTTGTTTATCAATAAACATGAAAGAAACTACAAGGCAGTGGTTTCATAGCGTGTCCCTGGACAAGCAGCATTAAGGTCACAGGGGACTTGTTGGCAACAAATTCTTGGGACCCATCCACACAGGCAAGAACTCTGGGAGTAGGGTCTAATTTTTTAAATGCAAGATTTTTAGTATATTTTGATTAATGAAGCTTAAATTTTGAGAATCACAGTTGGCTGTGAATAGGTTAAAGGGAGAAGTAGAAAGTGAGTGGTTCCACAGGAGCAAGGACAGAATAACAGTCAAGACCAAGTTCAAAACGTAAACTGGATTTGAACTTGCTTCTATTACTTGAAAACTTCTGAACTTCATACAGCTACTTACCTTTAATTTCAGTTACCTTGGCTATTATAAAAAAAACAAAATAAAGCATTAAACTGTATATATTAGTGTTCAGTTAGTACTCATTATTTTATTAATGACTAATAATTTGCAAAATTAGAGTTAGTTAAGTCCAACTTAGCTTTTTAAGATCAATTTATTAACATTTTCTAATTTGTAAAAATTAATCCTGGCTACTGATATAACACTCTAACATTTATATTTCTGTGACTGCAGTTTGTGAAATAACTAGGTATAAAATGAGTAGAGCATAAACATGCAAAACTCAATGGAAAATGTTACTGTACACATCTGTACCAGGACAATTTTCTAAACCCAAATTATGCAATATGGATGTTCCAGAGTGACCCAGGGTGGTCTGCTGGTTCAAATGATGGTGCTCTTTCTATAATTTTTAAATGATTGTCTGAATAATCAAATTTAGCAAACTAGTCAGATTATAGATCTGGACCCTTAAAAATATTATATAAACTACATGAAGAACTTTATACATAAAAAATAGAAATGTTCTGTACAAGTGCTCATTATATTGATTATATAAATACTTCTGATTCAAGATATATTTTATGAAATATTCAGTCTCTCAAAGTCTAACTGGAAAGTATTCTAAAAGAACATTTATTCCTAATTGGATGCAAGAATTTTTATAATGTACTGAGCAACTATATCAATAACAGATATTAAATCTTACTTCTCAAACTACCGTACTGAAGCTTTGTGATCTAAATAGCTAAAGACAAATCTGGAAAAACTAGAATCACAGTGACTTTAGAAAACAAGCTCATTTTATATTCTAAGAGATATTAGTAATGCTTCATGCTTTGTGGCTACACAACATTTCCTGCAGCACCCAGTGATGCTAAGTAGTTTCTTTCAAGGCAGAACATGTTTTAGAACACTGGCACATATTTACAATGCCAGACTTTTCAGCCAAGAAATGGAGGTTTATCAGCATTACAAACATTTTCAATGTACACTACAAAACCATAATGGTGTAAAACTCTTATACCATACCTAATAATAAAGTCCTGAAGAAATTTGGAAAACTCAAGTATTTTATAAGTAAAAACAGTACACTCACTAAATGCCAGCCCTTTTTCAAGTAAAAAAAAAAATTATTATACATTGTACAAAGAAATGTTTGATGATAACAACTTTGAGAATTTCCAAAAATATATGGCATTATTCTTTATGGTAAATTAATGCCATATATTTTTTGATAACTTTGAAAATATTTGTATATTGCTGGAAAACTAAATACTGTTCTGTTGAAATTCAGAATAGGAAATTTTAATAGTGTAATTTTACTGTATATACCTATATTTTTAATCATAGTAATATGCTATTGTTAAAATTAAAATGAAAAAAGAAAGGGGGGAAGAGTGGAAGGAAAAGAGAAAGAAAGAAAATCAAACCAAGGCTAAGGCACAAAACTCACTGCAATCTTAAAATGTTTTTTAAAACCATCTTCCAGTACTACAACTAAAGTATATTCATTAGTTATTCTGGAAATGACATAGTAAAACAGGCACTTTTATGTAAGATTAATGAGGATTTAAAGTATCTAGCTGGCAATATATATATTTATAGTCAATATATGAAGTATATATTATACATATGAACTATGTATTATATATAAATCTATGTGTTCATATGTAGATTTATATAATATATAGATATATGTAATCTATATATATAATCTACATATTTATGATCTATATAATATATATATATTATTAGTGTGTATATATGTGTGTGTGTATATATATATCTCCTAGTATTTCTCTTATATAGAGGTGTTTCTACAAAAAAAATATTGGGTAGTAAACAAATGTTATTTGTTTAAAAAATACAGATTTGTAATAAGATGAACAGAGAGCCTACAGCTTGGGAGCAAATTTTTACCACTTGCACATCAGAGAGAACACTAATCTCTAGAGTATATACAGCCCTCAAAAAGCTAAATGCCAAAAAAGCAAATAACCCAATCAATAAATTGGCCAAGGAGCTGAACAGACACTTTGCAGAAGAGGATATACAATCAATCAACAAATATATGAAAAAATGTCCAACATCTCTAGCAAATTAGAAAAATGTAATTCAAAACTACTCTAAGATTTCATCTCACTCCAGTCAGAATGGCAGCTCTTAAGAATACAAATAATAAGTGTTGGCAAGGATGTGGGGGAAAGGCACACTCATACATTGTTGGTGGGACTGGAAAATGGTGCAGCCAATATGGAAAGCAGTATGGAGATTCCTTGGAAAACTGGGAATAAAACCGCCATTTGACCCAGCTATCCCACTCCTCGGTCTATACCCAAAGGACTTAAAAACAGCATACTACAGGGACACAGCCACATCAATGTTTATTGCAGCATAATTCACAATAGCTAAACTGTGAAACCAACCTAGATGCCCTTCAATAGATGAATGGATAAAGAAAATGTGTTATATATACACCATGGAATATTACTCAGTAATGAAAGAATGTAATGAAAGAGAATGGCATTTGCAGGTAAATGGATGAAGTTGAGGAGTAAAATGCTAAGTGAAGTAAGCCAATCCTAAAAAAACAAATGCCAAATGTTTTCTCTGATATAAGGAGACTGATTCATTGTGGGGTTGGAGGGAGAGCATGGGAAGATCAGACAAACTGTAAATAGGGCAAAGGCAAAGGAGTGGGGAGGGGGTAAGGAGGTAAAAAAAAAAAGATGGTGGAATGAGATAGACATCACTACCCTAAGTACATGTATGTAAAAGACATGAATGGTGTGAATATACTTTGTTTACAAGCAGAGATGAAAAATTGTGCTCTACATATGTAATGAATTGTAATGAATTCTGCTTCATATGTAATAAATTAGAATAAAAAATTTAAAACCAATAAAATAAATAAAAATATGGATTCAATTAAAATATTTTGATTCTTTTACAATGGAATGTAACAGCTATTAAAACTGTACATTAGTGTACACTTGAGAAGAACTCCAATTCTTGTCAAAAATGTGGGCCCTGAATGACATTCGCAAAGTCATACCTCCCCAAATGACAGCCAGGTCTCTCCCTCTCAAAAAAGCAGAGAGAATATAATGAGTAAAAGTAACTGTGTCCAACCTTGAATCTTCTTCTGTTTAAGATGGAACGTAAGTCATTCTAAAGTTCTGTATCTGAAGTATTATGGACATGAAATTATGTGGCACTCCTCACTCTTAAGATTACCCCGATGTACTTGGCACTAGGCCTAGAATGAGAATCCAGATCGTTTTGAAAACATGTAGAGATGCCACCTACATTGGGTCATGAAATAGTCAATTTCAAGTCAATATATCTACTGTTCTAAAGAAGCATATGCTATTGCATTCTATGTAATAGAACTGAGGAGCATTAAAATGTGATGATAGCAAAATGGTTCCTCCCAAGGATATCCAGACCCTATCCTTAAAATCCTGGAATTTTTAGGACAAAGGGGATTTTTTCTGATCAAATTAATGGTATTTACAACAGATTATCCAAATTGCCTCAATCTACTCACCTTCAAAGTCTAATAGGTCATTTTAACTGCAAGCAGAAGATACAAAAGTCAGAGACAGTGACTCATGAGAAAGATTTAAAGCACCCTTGCTGGCTTGAAGATGGAGGTAACATGATAAGAAACACAGGTGACCTCAAGGGACCAAGAGAGCCTTTGGCTGACAACCAGTGAGTACAAGAGATCTTAGCCCAACAGCTAACTGGCACTGAACCTTCGAGTAACTTGAGTGGCCCTGGAAGCAGCATTGTAAAACCAAGCAGACACACCAGCCATGGCTACTTATTCTGATCTAAACGACTGTGTTTCACTTGTTTACATACATTTGCTGCGCTTAAGGATGCTAACATTTGTGATATAAATAGAAAATTAATACTGTAAGGGGCTGTGGAATGAAGTTAATGTTATTATTGTCTTCTTTACCCTTTGTGTTTTTCTAAATTTACAATGAAGAATGTAAAATAATTACATCTTAATGTAATTATTTTACATCAGCTTTGTGTTAAGCTAAGGTTTAGTATACTCATGGAAATTCCATTACCAGACAGAATATATTTAACAGGTGAGTTTTCCCACTATTTTCCCTGCACAATTTGCTCTTCTTTCTTGGAAAATATAATGCATTAGCATGCTATAACCTACAATATTTAAACCTGAAGTTGCTTTGCAATTTTCTCAGTTGATTGGCACCATTATTCTAGCACAGAAAAATAGCCCTGGAGTGTCAGAGCAGGAAAAATAAACCTTTCTCTATGTATATTGTAATCCTGAAAGACAGTGCCATTTGTCCCTCAAACCTGCTCAGGAGAGAGTCAGCTCTAAATATGACAATGCCACATACCTCATTAGATCCTGGGTTCTCTATAGGCCCTCCATAAATAGCACTGGAATTGATTACCATAGACTGAATCACATCACCTTTACAGTTAATGCAAAACTATTACAAATGAAAGCCAAGGAATTAATGAAGCTCACTAAAGAGGTTTTTAAATTGGTCACATTGGTTCTTCAAATCTTATTCCTCTCCATCTTTGAAAAATTATCTTCCTTTTCTATCATAAATTGCAAGTCACTATGGTAAACTCTAAGTCCAAAAAAGCATGAGATCCCTTCACAAGGGAAGAGGAAGACATAATGATGTATTTTTCTTTCATTTTGAATTAAAATTACAAGGAAAACTTGGACTGTAATCCACAGATTGTTTCAGGCTTTGTATGGACAAGCTTGAGATATAATCATCAGGTAGTCCCAGTCTTGGAGAGCAAGGGAAAGCTCTTTATGAAGAATCCCAAATGCTTCTGGTAGGAGGAAGGGAAAAGCAGATATTTTAAAATATGCCAGAGCATATTATTCTTAGCAAGGCCTCCCCTCAAGAGAAGCGTCAAATGCTCCTAGACATGATGGTTGACATAATGGTTTTTCAATTTTACAATACTGTTGAAAGCCTCCCTGGGCAACCATTCTGCTTCTTACTTTCAGCACAGTATCCAATAAATTACACGAGATGTTCGAACTTGTATTCTAAAATAGGCTTTGACTTGCATGATCTTGCCCAATTATCAACTACATGAGGTAGGTAGATGTGTGAGCATTTTGAGTTAGGGTAGACTAAATTATGATGTTCTATAGATTAAGTGTATTAAATGGATTTTAATTTATGATCCTTTCAAATTACAAAGGGTTTATCAAATAATCCCTAGCTCTGTTATAAAATAAGGAGCATCTGTATTTTACCAAAGCCTAATCAATCTAAAAGAAGTTAATTTTATTTTCTACTTTACCAACTTAAAATACCTACCTCCAGACCCCTCTAGCTTTCCTGTTTTAAGTAACAAGGGAAGTACTTAAGAAGTGACAAAGTGGCAACCCAGAGGCACAATATCCCCTATCAAACTGGTGGTAATCAACCACAGAAAATCTTGAAAAAAGCCAAATAAAAAATAAATCTTAACTATAAAAGAACAGGATAATAATTACATTGATATTGCCTTAGAAACCATGCAAGAATTAAAATATGAAAAAACAACAACAAAAATGCAATAGCCATAAACTCACATTCTTTATTTAGTAAAATTATCTTGGTAAAGACTTTCTCAAACAAAAGTCAAAGGAATTTTTTTTTTCTTCAGTAGATCTGCCTTGCAAGAAATGTGAAGATTTCTTCAGAAAGAAGAAACAATACATTAACAATGTCAGAAACTTAGATCTACAAGATCATTGTACTGTCATGTGTAACTAATTAAAACAAATAAAAAAATTATAAAAAAGGGCATTAAAGAAGGAATAAAAGAGTAAAGTAAAATCTTTCATTTTTCTTATTCTAAATTAACAAATCACAGTTTGTTCAAGATAAAAAGAGCAACAAGGTATTTGGTGATTATAGAGAAGTAATATGAATGATAATGTTATGAGAGAGAGGGAAAGCTCTTTATGAAGAATCCCAAATGCTTCTGGTAGGAGGAAGGGAAAAGCAGATATTTTAAAATATGCCAGAGCATATTATTCTTAGCAATCTACTTTAAAGACAAAGTTGGAGGAAGAATAAAAAAAATGGAGAAAGATATGTAATGCCAAATCCAATCAAAAGAAAACTGGAATAGCTATACTACCTTCAAATGAAGCTGACTTTAGAGCAAAAAAATATTATCAGGAATAAAGAGAGATACTGCATAATGATGAAGGGGTCTATCTGCAAGAAGACATCCAATCCATAGACTATATACACCCCAAATAGTATCAAAATATGAGACAAAAATTTATAGGCTCCACAATCATGTGACTCCATTATTTAAAATTTCAATGTGCTTCTAACAGTAATTTACAGAACCATCATGTAGGAAATCAGTAAAGACATAGTTGAATTGAACAGCTAAATCAGTCAACTGGGTCTACTGGCATCTATAGAATACTCCATCTACCATGGCAGAATATATATACTTCTCAAGATAACATAAAACACATCAAGACAGACCACATTTTCGGGGTCCTAAAACAAAAGAGAAATTTGCAAAGTAGTTTCTCATGCCACATTGAAATCAAATTGGAAATAAAGACACAAAATCTCAAAATACTTTGTGATTAAATAACATATTTATAAATAAAAATGGGTTAAATTTTTATAAATATCAAGAAACAGGAAAAAAACTGAACCCCCAAAAATGCAAGTTAGAGACAAAAAATGAGATATTATAATCAATCACAGAAATTCAAAGGATTATTAGGATTATGAAAAACTATGTTAATAAATCAGAAAAACCTTAAAAAATGGGCAAATAGGACCTACCACAATTGAACCAAGAGAACAAACAAAACTTGTAGAGACCAATAACAAGCTATGAGATTTAATCATTAATGAAATGTATCCCGCAAAGAAAAGCCCAGGATGTTTCACTGATGAATTTTACTAAGCATCTGAAGAAAAATGATGTCAATTCTTATTGAGCTCATCCATAGAACTGAAGGAAGAAAAACCTTTCAATTCATCCTGAAGCCAGCATTACCTTGTTACCAAAACCCCACAGTGCCAGAACAACATAAAAGAAAACTATAGACCAATATTCCTGATGAACACAGATGCAAAAATTCTCAAGAAAACATTGTAAATAGAATTTAACAGCAAATCAAAAATATAACTCACCATTTTCAAATAGGTTTCATCCAAGGCATTCAAGGATGATTTGATATACACATATCAATAAATACCATCACATGAATAGAATGAAGAAAACCATATGATTATTTAACAGATGCAGAAAAAGCATTCAACAAAATTCAACATCCCTATATGATAAAAGTTATGAACAAATTTGGTACAGAAAGATCTTTCTTCAAACTAATAGCAGCTACACCTGACAAAGCCATAACCATCATCACATTGATTGGGAAAAGTTGGAAGCTTTTCCTATAAAATCAAGAAATTGACAAGCATGTTCACTTTCACTACTTTTAGTCATTACTTTCATTACTTTGTAGAAGTTTCAGCCAGAGCAATTAAAACAAAAAATATTAAAGGAATACAAATAGAACAGACACAGATTATCTCTATTTGTAGATGATTCTATACACAACTATTAGAACTAGTAAATCAGTAAAGTAGAAAGATACAAAAATCAACATACAAAATCAGTAGTTTTTCTGTACACCAATAATTAATTTGATAAGAAATCCTGAGATAATTTTATTCACAATTGCTACAAATATAAAATGCCTATGAAAAACATAAACCAAAGAAGTGAAAGCACCCTACAATGAATATAGCAAAACACTGAAAAAAGAAACTGATAAAGACACCAAAAGGTTTAAGACATTCCATGTTCCAGAGTTGGAAGAATTAATATTAAAATGTGCAGTGCAATTCCCATCAAAATATCAATGACTCTTTTCTCAGATAGAAAAAATAAAAATCCTAAAGTTAATACAGAAGCACAAAAGACCCCGAATAGCCAAAGTAATCTTGAGCAAAATGAACAAAGCTGAAGGTACTTCGATTCCTCATTTTAAGACACATTACAGAGTCAGGGTAAGTAAAACAGCAAGGTATTGTATTGTCATTAAAACAAACGCATAGACCAAGGAAGCAGAATAGAAATCTCAGAAACAAAATCGTGCATCTTCACAGAGACACCAAAAACACTCATTGGAGAAAGAACAGCCTCTTCAACAAACAGTGCTAGGAAACTGAATATCTACATGAAGAGAAAACTCGTTTACATTGTTAATCACCTTTTTGCCACTATGTCCAAAATACCTAACAAACTTAGAGGCCAAGTTTATTTTAGGCTCACACTTTAGTCCATGGTTGACCAACTTCATTGTTCTTGGATTGAGGTGAGGTAGAATATCATGGCAGAAGGGCAAGGTAGACGGAAGCTGCTCAGCTCATGGTGGCTCAGAAGCAGAGAAAGAACATGAAGCTAGGGACAAACTATAATCCCCTAGGGCACACCCCTATTAACCTACTTCCCCTGGTCATGCCCCACATGCCTATAGTTAACACCTAGTAATTCAATCAAATTATTAATGCATCAAGTGGATCAATCCACTGATTAGATTATGGTTCTCATAAGCTAATGTGAGCATTAGAGCACTGTAGAATATGAGCTTTTGAAGAAACAGCTAATATACAAAGCATAACAACTCCCGTCTCTGATCCTGTACAAAAGATCAACTCAAGCACTGGGGTTGCGGCTCAGGGGTAGAGTGCTCACATAACATCTGCATGGCACTGGGTTTGATCTTCAGCACTAAATAAATAAATAAATAAATAAATAAATAAATAAAGGTATTGTGTCCAACTACAACTAAAAAAATAAATGTCAAAAAAAGATCAACTCGAATGAAAGACATTAATTAATGAATCAATAAAATTAATGAAACTCTGAAGTTACAAGAAAACATAGGGGAAACACATCATGATGTGGATAGTCAATGATTTTCTGGATATCACTCCAAAAGCACAGGAAACAAAGCAAAATTTGACTAATGGGCTTGCATTAAACTAAGAAGTTTGTATATGGCAAAGGAAACAACAGTGTAAAGAGATAACCTACAATGCAAGAAAACCCTTGCCAAAAATTTTTCTGACAGAAGGTTACTATACAGTGTATGGAGTGGAAAACTTAAAAAAAAATCCAATTTTTAACATGGGTAAATTATGTTAATAGACACTTTACAAAAGAAACAAATGGTCAACAAATTTAGGAAAAATGCGTGATATCTTTATTCATCAGGGAAATGCAAACCAAAACCATGAGATACCACCTCATCTCAGAATAGCTATTGTAAAAAATAATAAATGCTGGTAAGGACATGGAGAAATAGAAACTGATACTGTTTGTGGAAATGTAAATTAATATGGCAATGACAGAGGACAGTATGGAGGTTCCTCAATAAAGTGAAAATAGATGTACCATGATTCAGTTATCCTACTGCCCGGCCTCTATCCAAAGGAAATGAAGTCAGCATCCAAAAGAGATACCTGCATATGAGTGTTTATTATAGCACTATGCACAATGGCTAAGATATGGCATCAGACCAGGTGTTTACTGACAGATGAAGATATTTATAAATAAAGATACATGTGATATCTACATAAAGGGTATTTAGCCATAAAGAAGAATGAAAACCTGTGATGTACAAAATAGTGGATGGAACTGGGAGAGATTATGTTAAGTGAAATAAGCCAGATATAGAAAGACAAGTGCCTCATATTCTCATGTACAGAAGCTTTAAAAAATAATGAGGTAAAAGTATACTAGTGATTACTAGAGATTTGGAAGAGTTTTGGGTGAGGGAGGATGGGGAAAGTATGATTGAAGTTGATCAGTGTGTACTATATGCATGTATAGAAGTATCATACTGAACCATTAATAACAATTAACAATCAATAGATATTAAAAATTTAAATATATCTTATCAACATTAATTGTATTTAGTGAAAACACTACTGACAGGTAAATTTATAGTATTAAGTGTATAAGATACATTTGTATAAATGTATATATAGATATAAATGTATAAATTTATAGTATCAAGTGTATGAGAAAAGAGGAAAATCTAATAATCTAATATCTTACTTATATTAGGAAACTAAGGAGTACATTTTAAATTCAAAGTAAACCAAAGAATAGACATAATAAAAAATAGAGCATAAGACAATAAAATTGACAACAGTCAACAGAGAAAAATTGATGAAACCAAAAGCTGGTTCTTAGAAAATATTGATAAAAATGATGAACGAGGCCAGTTTAAGTTAAAAAAAAAAAGGAGGCAACTAATACCAGAAATGAAGGAGTAGCTATTAGGTTTCCTTGAATAGTGAAAAAGGTCATAAAGAATATTGTGAACAATTCCAAAACTCACATAAGAAATAGATATCTGAATGGCCTGTATCTAGCAAAGAAATCAAATTAGTAAATAATATCCAAAGCAGAAAGCGGCAGGCCCTGTTTAATTCATGGGTGAATTTTAAAGAAGAAATGCCAATTAAAGAAATGTCAATTTAAAGAAACAATATAAATTCTCTATCATCTCTTAAAAATTAGAAGCAAAAAGATTATTTTCTTATTCTATGAGGGCAACATTACCCTACCATCAAAACTAAAGACACTATAGGAAAGGAAAAAATTACAGATCCGTTTCTCAAGAATATAGATGCAAAGAACCTCAAGGAAATATTTGCAAATTATACTCTATGATGTATAAAAAATGTATACCACAAGTGGCATTTATTCAAGGTATGAGAGGTTGATTCAACATTTGAAAATCTGTTAATGCAACCCATCACATTGATAAGCTAAAAATACATCTTATGAGCATGCCCAAGACACAGGAAAATATTTGACAAATCAAATGCCCTTTCAGGATAAAAATTCTTGATAAACTAGGAGTAGAGGAAAATTTGGTAAAGAACATGTCCAAAAACACTGCAGCAGTGATGAGGTTAAAGCTCAGTGGTAGAGTACTTGTCTAGTCTATATAAACCCTGGTTCAATCCTCAATACCACAAACAAGAAAACAAATTCCCTACAGCTACCCCATATCTAATTATGAGAAATGAGGTTCTCACCAAGTCCTGTTTGCCTTCCCCATTCCTAGTCAACAATATATTGATAATCCTAGCTGATTCAGTGGTATAAGGAGAGGAAATAAAAGTGAATATATTGCGAAGGAAGAAGTACAACTTTGTGTGTAGGTAACATGAATGTCTATGTAGAGACCCCAAAGAATCAACAAACTCCTGAAATTAAGCATTTTTAGCAAGGCTTCAGGGCACAAGGTAAATATAGAAACAGTAATTGCTTTCTTACATATCAGCAAGGAAAATAGGAAATTGAAATAAAAACACAGTGCCATTTATAGTAGGTTCATAACAGAAAAGAGAGAAAAGAAAAATTTCCCTGTGCCTGTTTAGTTGTTGCAACGCCATTTGTTAAGACTAAAATTTCTCCATTGTACAAGGTTTGCAGCTTTGTCAAATATCAGTAGATTATATTTTTGTGAGTTGATTTCTGGGCTGTCTATTCTGTTTCATTATTCTATCCTCTATATAATACCATACTCTCTTGATTACTGCAGCTTCATGATACGTCATGAAGTCAGGTAGTGTCAGTCTAAGCCAGCAATCACACTCCTTAATGTTTACCCAAATGAGTAGCAAACTGTCTACACTAAAGCCTATGCATGATTATTTCCAGCAGCTTTGTTCATAATTAGCAAGATGTCCAAACAATCAAGATTTCTTTCATAAGGTGAATGGACAGACTATAATACATCAATACAATGTCAAATTATTCAGTGATAAAAAGAAATGCTAGTAAGTCAAGAGAAGCTATGGAGGAATTTTAGATGCATATCACTGGGTTAAAGAAGCCAGGATGAGAAGGTTACCTATAGTCTACATACTGTATGATTCTAAGTATATGATTTAATTTTTTTTCTAGAAAATAATTAAAATACATACATAGTAAAAATAGTACTAACCGTTGTCAAGGATTTAGGATTAAAGGGGTGGGGAGATAAACAGGTGGAATTTTAGAGCAGTAAAACTACTCTATATAATTGGATATATACCATTATGCAAAGTTAAAAACCCATGGACTATATCTGGTAATCCATAAAGCCAAACAAATTATGGACATTAGGTAATAATGATGTTGCAATGATGGTTCAACAGTTGTAAAAAATGTATCAGACTGATGCCATATGTCAACATAGAGGAAACGGGTAGGTAGTTTGGAGATACATGAAAACATGTTGTGCTTTCCACTCATTTTTTCTGTAAATGTAGAACTGATTTTTAAAAATGTATTAATTAAAAAAGGATAATTTCCTTTCCTCTCCAATATTCTGTGTGATCCAGTGACAGTTAAATAAACTCAGCATTTCATTCTGCCTTTATATTCTCTTTTGTCCATTCATTCTACATTAATTGATCCTGAATGCAAAACAATTATTTTAACAAAATTTGTCTGAATAAATATGTAAATATACTATGTAAAAATGACCTCATGCTAGATTTTTTTTCTTAGAAGTTACTTTATCAGAGCATCAACTTTTGCTTTATCTTACTTTTAGGCGTATACATCAAGCACTGATTTGCAAAGGTGAAGCTATATGTGGACATAATTAAAAGGAAATTACAGGCAGCACTGCAGGAAATGTGGAGATAGGGATTTTTTGAGTAGATCACAATCAGAATCCACCAAGCATTTCAGATACTTGCTATTCCATTGAAAAAAAAAAGCTTATATTGTATTCAAAATGTCCAGTTTTGAACATTTGCCTTTGTGGCTGAACAAATGGAGAAAACTTTTCCAAGACATATAATAAAACAACCTTGTGATACAAAATGGTTTGAATGATAAAGAAGAGAAACTATTTTTGATTTGAGCGCAGTTGTTTAGAAAAGCCTTTTTCTGCCTCCTTAGAATAGGCTCTATCACTCATAATTCCAACGATCTACTATGTAAACTTTCTGACCCCAGCAAAGAAAGCTAATTCACATTAAGGTCAAATTGTTCCAATTCTTTTTTTTTAATATTTGTTTCACTTATTATAGCTAAGCGACTAATAGTAAAATATACAAAATTTACTGAACCAGAGAACATTAATGCATGTGCAAATAAAATTAGACCCATTTCCAAGTTCCAGTTTCTGATTTTAGACTATTTTTGACCCAAAAAGCTTGACTAATTTTAGACCCAAAAAGTAATATTTACAAAACTTTTCATCTATTTGCCCTCTTATTTCTTCTTTGTAACCTCAAGTTTCCTCTTATTTTTTTTTTAACTTTTATTTTCCCTGTATAGAAACAGAAATTGGTAATTGACAGTAAAGTTGTCTCCTTACTCAGGAGAACCAAGGTCGAATCCCTTGCCCTCCTGTCATTCAGAATGCCTCCTCCATGGCAAAATGGCCAAGGCATGTTGACTGACAGGCCCAGCTTGCTCTCATAACATATCCCAGCACCCCTGTTCTTCCTTCACTCTATTCTGCTTTGGGAATTTGTCTTGCCCACTGCTTATGAGGAGAAGGAGCCAGATAACAAATAGTTATTAGTTATTGTGTTCCAGTAACTGAATTTACTTCTTCATATATGATCTAATTCTCAAAAAATCATATTACATGGAAATATGAATTTACCAAATTACAGGTATCAAAATAGTAACCTTTAAGTCTCACATTACATGAGTTTTTATGCTTAACTCATGTGAAGGATTTCACAAATTTGCAAGTATCCATCTAAGCCAGGAAACAGTGGAACCTGGGTGTGAACAGAGTTCTACTTGTCTTCAAAGTTCAGGCTGTGCTGACTCAATAAAATAACAATTCAATAAAATAAATCTGCATATAATAAGAATATCCACACATAGTGTAATCAGTCTCATTCTCTAACAGTTAGTGTGTTACTTTTTTCCTGAAAATAATAGCATTCCCTTGTGATGTAATATGATATTTACTCTATTCCTTGATCTCTGGTAAGAATGTCAAGCAAGCAGGGGACACAGAACATAATATCAAGAATGTAAGCACTAAATAATTACCACAAATCTCATCACAAACCCAGCAGGCTAGAAAAGACAGCACATTAAAGGGCAAATTCCAGAGTGGATAGCAACTGTGAACTAGAGATATAATCCTTGGTTAATAACAAAATGGCTAGAAAAGAATCGCATATACTAAGATCATCCACCACTTAATTTTAAAAATTCCTTTACTGTAGCAGACAGTGAGAAGGACAGCTGGGGAATTTAAGACAAGGAGGAAATAAATACCCTGTAGACCCAACACATATGCACAAATGTCCAAAGCGGATAATAATGTAGTAAAATTAGAATTCTAATAGATTGCCAGTAGGGGTAAAATGTCAAAACTTTCAGAAAACAGTTTGAAAAAAAATACTTTAAAAGCATAAAAATGTTCATGTCATTTCACTACTTCTCTTTCTAAAGAGAAAAAAATTAACCAAAAGAATAATGTCAACATGAAAAAGTTCTATGACTGAATGTTCATTGTAGAATCACTGCAATAGCCACAAATTGAAAACTTGATATAATTTAAAATTACAGATATCTGAGTAGCAACTTTTGTGTGTATAAACAATTTCAGGAAAGTTCTGAAGCAATATACAAATTTATAGATTCAGATTTCTCTAACTATATAATTAAAATATTAAAATAAAAAGACCGTAAGGATATATTAACACAATTCAATTAACTGAGGACCTAGTGCAGTGATAGAGTTCTATGCTTAGCAAATAGGAAACCCTACATTTAATCCCAGGACCAGGGAACACACACACACACACACACACACACACACACACACATACACACACACACAAATTCAAATGTTTGAAATATGGTAAGAATAGTGTCATTGCTTACTACACATGTCTTTAAGAACTTACATAAATGCTATAACATGTACCCATAAGATAAATGAAATCATTGATTTAAATGACCTCTACAGATAAGATGGACCTAAGCACAGATCCCTGGCTGTCGCCATGCCTCCCTGTACCTGTGCCTAGTGAATGGACAAAGGCAATTCACAACACAAAATCTCTGTTATCTATGTTGGGGCTATGGGAAGCATGTCACTGCATGCCCATGACCTCAAGGAATTTATGCCAGATGCTTTTCAAAAAAAATGATAGGCAAAGGTGAATATCATTTTTTTGAAGTACTGTAACAAATGTATACAGGAATGACGTTGGATTGGACGACACTGGGCTGTGAAGAGTTGGAAGGATTCTCCACTGGGTGAATTACTTTTACCTACAGAACAGTGGCTTTCAAAGCAGCTACAAGAAGATGTTCCATGAGCACTGGAACTTACTCCTACAGGACATTGGCAGGTGGAAGGTCTCCTGACATAGCAAGTCTCACCTCAACACCAGACAAACACTGGGAAATTGACAAGACCTCACCATAGTAAGTAGAGAGTGTGCCATACTCAGTTGTAAGTACATTTGAGAAACTGGCTCCTGTTCCAGTAGATGAGTCAAATATGGGCAGAAAAAAATAAAAACAAAAGAACAATGCCCACAGGGCACCTACAGCACCAGCTTTTATTGAGCAACTAGACCATTGAACTATCAATAAGAGAATCTACAGAACCTCTGCCTGGTTACTATTTGACAGAGCTCAGAATCCAAGTAGACAGGAAGGCATGATAATATAACATTTGGATAAAATTTCAGCCCAGATTCACCTTCTCTCATGACTCAGAAGAAAACAGCTAATATGGGGCATGTGAGAGCATTACACAATAAACAATTATATCAGAATTTCAAAGCACTTGGGGTACTTTTTCTTTTTGAAAATTTGGAAAGTCTAGTCTATTCTTAGATTTCATATTTGTTACCTTAAGAACTTAAATATAGCCCCAAAATATCTACTACTGAACAAATGCATTTAAGTGATCCACGTACATTCCATTGTGAATAGGAATTACTACACTTCCCAATTTTTTCTGTCTCCCCATCCTTGTGATATTTATTCAAATTTTCCTTGTAAAAAATTTGAATATAAAAAACATTCAAAAACATATTTGTACAGTGAACATCAATCACATGGATTCCACAGTTCATATTTTGATTTATTTATTAGAATATGTGGTAATTTAGTCATTTATATCCCTTTATTCTTTTTTATAAACAAATTTCAAATTAAATTTGCAACAGTACACTTTACTATTAGATACATAGCATGCATAAAATTATAGTTTAATATGAACTTATATTTTTAATTAAAACAACAGGCATACAGTAAAATGCACATCTTTAATTCTACTCAAAATCTTATTTTGGTTTATTTTATTATCATATTTTTAGTATTTAACTTTTTACTTTTATATAATATTCATTTTCATATTGAAAATATAGTTTGAGGGCTGGGACTGTGGCTCAGTGATGGTGCACTTGCCTTAGTATGCTTGAGGCACTGGGTTCAATCCCCAGCACCATATAAAAACAATATTATACACACACACACACACACACACACACACACACACACACACACACACATTTTGATCCTTCACTATTAAAGATTAGTTTGAAATCAGTTTGTTTGCACTTTAACCTTTTTGCTCTCAGAAACTCCATATTCTGATTTATTTTCTTAGTTTGATTATTAAACACTGTTGTGTTTTTTTTTCCACATCTATCACTCTTTGACACTTGGCATATATATACATTTATTTATTTAAAATCATTCTTTATACCATTACTTTCCTTTCCAGCTCATCTTTGATTAAGTCTTTATTTTCTTACCTGCAAATATCTATTGACTTTGTATTTAATATGCATGCTTTATTTGCACTTTAAAACTGAGATGATAATTCCATCACTCATTTCCTCTCTTTAATCCTCCAGCTGCTACCTGTTCTCTCTGGTAATGACCTGGCTGCAACCATCACCAAGAGTCAGATGAAAATTATCTTACCTTTTCACCCTATTACCCAACATGCATACATGTCTACCAACTGTTTTTGATTTTCCTCATATTATAGCAGAAGAATATGTGTATTCATTTTGAAGCCCTTTGGTCCTCCCATATGTACATATGGATGCCTGTATGACCCTATCTCCTTCAGCCACTCTCACATTTCTAAATTCTTCTTCCTGGAAAACTTCCTAATTTTAAGATTCTCCCTACTGTACTTATTTTCCTCTATTTCCAATTGCACTTTTACACTTCCACTCTAATGGCTCTAATTAAAGTCACTGGAGATAATATTTTGCTACAGTAAAAATCACCTATCTGTTCTCATCCTTTTTCTTAGTATCATTGGATGCAATCATTCCATCTGTCCATCCATTCATCCATGTTAAAACGGTCTTCTCTTGACTCCTGTGACACTATGTTTGCATGGTTCTCTTGGTATTCCATGACTGGATTTGCATTTTTCTACCAAGCTTGTAAATATTGATTTTGCAAGAGATAGAAACTATTTCAAGAGCCACAGAATTTGGAAGACACTTTAAATTCCATAGATGCGACCTTGGAGCGTATCATTTTCCTTCTCCTATTTATGGCTTATCGGTTTTCCCTCCCTGCAATTCAACTCCATACAGAAGAGTCATGACTTACTGCATATTACTACTTTCCATTAAACCTGGTTTTATTGCTCAGAAGCTGACATTTACATCCACATTCTCCCAGGAGAACTGTCTAGATTTGTCTACCTGAAAGAGAAATAATTAGGTTGTCTGCAGCTATTATAGTACAAGGATAGTTTTCAAAATAAGACCTTTAATTTTGAGTAAAATGTTTAAAAAATTATACACTTGAGTTGCTCAAGTCTGTCTATAACAGGATAGATTTAAATAATATTCAATCATAATGACTCAGGCCACTGTACTATTGCAACACAGCTTTTGGAGATTCATGTGTAAGCCTCCAAAGATCACAAATCACACCTTATCATCAAGTCACACACATTATAAAGCCATTGTAAGGTCACTGCAATAGATTAAATCAAACAGCTTAAAAAATGAGATAAAAAAGCAAAAGCAGTTTAGTAGCAAAGTACATCATGAAATATGCTAAAAGTTAGAAGATTTTATGAAGAAAACTGCCCCCTTATAATGCACTCAGAAGCCCAGACTGTATGTGCATATGTTTGTATATATTTTATGGATACAGATATTTTACAAATTATGAATATCTACCATCACCACAAACACAATACGCCAGGAGCAGAAATAATTATTTTCTCCCCATTGTGACTCTATGCACTGCCATTTCCACACTCAACATGGGGGCCAGCATCATTCTAGATTTTTTCCCCACAGCCCCAACTACCACAGAAGTGTCTGCTTCATCTTTATCATGTCGATTTCCCTCTATAACTAAGCTGTCATCAGTCCTGCACATTGCTGTAAAACTCATCCCAGGGTCGACATCACTGTCATCCGTTTATATTTTCTTTGACTTATTATTTTGTCTTATTTAACTTCTATCCAAATCTTAACTGAAGGACCTTCCTGGGGCTCAGGCCGTACCTTTTCTTAGTTCACAACTTACTGTCTCTTAGGATGATTACTTTTGTTCTCTGGTTTTCAATAGTCATTCACTCCTCAAATGGTATCAGTAAGGCAGACTGAATCTCCTTTGGGACAGCTTCTTCCAGCAACACAAACTCAACATGGGCCGAACATGTTATCTTCCTCGTCAAACACATTCCTTTCTAACTGTGCCACATGGCATCAACCTCCACCAGGGACCCGATTTCATGGTGCCCTTGCCATTTCCTTTTCTCAGCATCCACATCTAATTACTTTTCAAGCTACATTGATACCACGGAATAACTGGCTCAAAAATACAGCCGACCCATTCCTTCCTGGAATCTTCTCCTCTTACCATCTCCCTCAATCAGTAGCTGCTTTGTATGTTCATTCTGACACCATTCAGTTTTAAAAGATACAAAAAGAAGGTGGGTAAGAAGGGGATGGTGAGGAACCATGAACTCAGCAGATACTGGCAAGATGCATTCAAAGCTAACTCATTCTTCAGGAGGAGTTGCCCTATGTTCTTGTGGAAGTCTTTGAGCAGAGCCCCAAATGCCCTTTCATGGAATGGAAAATGCTTGATCTTCCCAGAACTTCTGTCTCTGGGATTTGTCTCCTAGTATTTCACTGCAGGGATTTCCTCAGCTTGGCGGTCAGGATTTCCTCTTGAATATGACTTATTTTCAAATGGTCCTAAAAACATGAAAATAATAAAAAAATAATAGAATAACCCTAGGCTGATAAGCCTACCTGGATTTTTATATGTGGCTTGAAATTCAGAGAATCAAGGTGACTTTTCCATTTGTATTTAGCCTATATCTTGGTGTCAGGGCCTACATTATCCTTCTCATGGGTACATCAGCCAAAATCTTCTGTGGCTTCTAACCACATGAGCACACATTAACTGGTGACATTCAGAGTCTAGTCATGCTGAATTCCTACTACTTATTTTCAAGGGAAGGGCTAAGCAATTACTTCATAACTCAAGTTTTTATTATACATAAACTGCTTCACAACTTCACCTTTTAATCACTAATTTTCATTTGCTTTACATGCTAGAAATGTTCAAGGGGTTTCAAGAGCCACAGAAAAGTTCTCTTATTATTTCCTCTGAAATTTTGCATTTGAAATCGCTATTGTAACCTCAAAATTTTCCTCTCATACCAGCCTCTTGTACATTGCCAAACTCTTTATAAAGCAAACCTATCTCTAGGTCATCCTCATCACTCTATCTCACCCAAACATGTAACAATATGCTTAGGTATACACCTCATTAAGGTTGCTTAAAATTTGCAGAAATTCCTTTCACTTCTTTAACTAAAATTCTAATCCTTACACTGGAAATGGTCTTATTAAAACATAAGACAGGGAGGTAGAAAGATAGATCACACACAGAAGCAAAGTCAATGGGTTAAAAGGTGATGCAGTTCTGGTGTTTGGAAAGAAAAACCACAGGGGGAAAGAATACCATAAAATGTTGAGCATAAATTCAACAGCAAGGGAAGGTCCTGCAAAGCCTCCCTGAGAAACTAGAAACATAACCAGCAGAAACAGAAGGTATCTGGAAACAAAGGAATTTGAAACCACTGAACATATTTGTATTTTGATTTTTGCAGTCTCTCCCCTTGGAGCATTGCCATTGATTTCTCAAAGACACACTGTCAGATTCACACTGCAGCACACTGGCCTCTGTTCCCTGGTTGTCTTATATGCACCAGTGAGAATGTGTGATTGCTGGGAAAGCAGGGAGGATATGTGGGCTGCAACTCTTGTTTAGATAAAAATAAACCCCCTAGATCTTTTGCTTGGTTCTCTGTGGCCTACAGTTCAGTAGGCTATCCAATTCATTTTCCCAACAAGGATGGCTGAACACATTTTCTCTAGGGGCTGGAAATTTTCCACCTTCCAAGATTCCTCCTCACCAGCATGAAGGAGCCACACCCTCTCCTACCTTGGATAACACAGAACAGTCACTTCCTACCAAAGTGCCTGAATGTGGCTCTCACATGGGGACCTCATCTAAATCCTTTTCCTGCTGCTCATTATTACCTGTCAAGACACACCTGCAATCTTGAACCTCATTGAAAGAATCAACTGACCCGCTAGTCCTCCATTTCCCATTCTGCTTGGTCAAACTTATCAGGCTTGAAGCACCAGTGGAGAAGCAGATGACACTCACTGGGCAAAGCTCCTTAGTTGCTTCAAAGTCTTAACTTCTTTCTCATCTTATGAGACTCTCTGTAGAAGCAAAAGTCTATTTTGCAAGAAAACATTTTTATTATGACCCAGCCTAGAAACCTGGGGATGCTACAAATTTAAACATACATTTGAGTACCATTCATCCATATGTTTTCTTATTAAATGTTTAAGTTTCTATTACACCTGACAATAACAATATTAACAAAATCAACCATATTGACACAATATTCTCATTTGTGCCTTTCAACAGTTTGGAAAAAGAGATCAGTGCAGTTCAACAGCTGAATTTTATGGAGGTTAAGTGGCTTCCCTAAAGTCAAACAATTAGTAAACTACAATTCAAGCTCAACCAATATGACAGATACCAGTTTGTTTCTAGCACAATATGTCATGCAACTTTTTTTTTTTTTTAATAAGGCAGGAGCCCTATTTTCAAGAATTGGATTCTGACTAGAGCAATCAAAGCTGAAGACTAATTACCAGAGCAATTGTGAGTTAGGTTCAGACCAATGTGGGTAACAGAAGTCGTGAACATGCTGTAGCAATTCTAGGATCTATTAACTAGTACCTCTCAAGATTGTATATTTCCACTAGACCAAGCAAAGGGTTGTAACAAGGCAGTCTTCTTCCAGAGAGGATTTAGATATATTAATGAAAAATCAAATAAAACTGTGGACAAGAATATTAATGTGGGCCAAGAAGAGGAAGCAGGGTTTCTAATTTTTTGAGCATTTTCACCATATAGTCAATGAAATGGTGGGGTTAAGTTCAGTTGTATATATATCAAAGTTTACCTCACCAGATTTCATTTTAGAGAAGAACAGGAAATCAGAGTTGGCCAAGAAGCCTTGTAATGCAGATGAATGAAAAACAAACCTATCAGTGGATTCACACAACCCAAAGCCACTCTAGCCTGGGCTTTTATCACCTCAAAGGCAAGAGTCACCACATCCCTAGGCAAGGATCATGTCCTACATCAGTGGATGCAGGGCTGAGCAGCCGGGATACTCAGCACCAAGCTGCTATCATCTTGAGTAATAACAGAGATTGTGCCCAGAAATGCTCTGTAAACTGTATGGAACACATGATGCTTTGTTGATAAGGATGACTTTGATTATATGTTCAAATTTCCAAACACTACTCTGCCATACCGTAAGAAGATCAAGTCAATCTTTATGCACCAATAACTCTTCAAACTATGATTTATCACTTTTGAATGCCTCACTTATGTCATGTTTATTTGAAATTCTGATATCCCTCTTATTTAAAGAAAAAGAAAACTGTATAAAATGTCCACATGCTTGTCTGTCACAGTTACTCCAGAGTTCAGATTCTGAAGCCAGACTTCCTGAATTTGCATTTCAGCTCCCACTGCCTCTTTCAGTTTCTTCTTCCATAAAATGGGATTAAATAATAAGTTTCCCAGAAAAGTGTGATAATTAATGTCTTCAAAGATAGTGAAATAATAGTTGTGCTACCTACTTTTGTGACTACTAACTATACACAATAGCATTATTTAGGAGAAATATTTTGAAATAATCAATAGACATATTTAAATAATTGTAGTAGTTGCATCTTATTAGTATCTTAAAATTATCATAGTAAACTTGCCTTTTAAGAAATCCTCACACTTTTTCTTTACTAATTATAAAAGTTATTATGAGAACAATACCTTTCTTAACTGGGGAACACAGAGCACTTACTTCTACAATATCCCTTAGATGATTTATAGTTCAATATTAAAAGTGGCCAGACATGGGTTACCATGAATTTGTGCAGAAATGGCATTGTAGTCTGAGTTCTCTTATATAGAGAAAGTTAATAAAATACAGGCTTACTTCTTAGAAATCCAAATTCATCTTGAAGGGACTGAGAATCTCCTTTGTATTCTAAGTACATATTTAGGCCATTATTCTAGCAATCCATCACTTTGGGTCTCTTAGTTGGAAAACCAGTTTTCCAAAAATCATTTTTCCCCACCCTGCTGTGATTCTTCAAAGCCTCAGAAAACAACCTGAGCATAAATCAAAGGTCCACTGAATCTGACATAAAACAAAACCAGTACTGAGATGAAAATCATCTACACAAAGAAAGTCAGGATTTTCAAAAATCATACAAAAATACTATTTTGAAGATCTAAAATGATTTGGAAATGAAAAGGTATATAACTTTCATGGTAGAATCATCAGTGCTAGAACTAACTTAAAGAGCTGTATTCCCCTATTTATTGAAACTACACACACACACACACACACACACACACACACAATATTTAATATGTAATTCTATAAAATATTTAATGCCTGCTAGTATTTTCTTTACACATGCAAAGAAAGTTTACCTGTGTAAAAATAAGACAAAAACAGAAGTCTTTATTTGTAATTATGCAATTTTCAAATTATTGACAGTCAGTGATAACCAAGATTGTAATAGGCCACCATGCTAAATGCTTCATATATATTATCACATTTCATTCTTAAAACAAGCCTGAAAGGTATTATTTCTAACATTTTTACATAAGAAAAAATATGACCCAGAAATGTTTATTAATTTGTTCAAGAACATAGGAAATGGGATCAACAGTAACTTGAACCTAATTCTGATTCCAAATGAAGTAGTCCCACTGCAGTCTGCTTCTATTTAAATAAAGGAAGAAAATACTAAGACTTTTCTACTGTATCAAATAGCAGGATTTTAGGCTATTTACAATATTCTTTTGAGAGAATTGTAGCCATGTTTTTACATACCTAGACCTTTCCAATAGGATCGGTACTGCCCACCATATCCAGTCCCTCTAGGCAATTTATCCAGACTCTTTCCTTACATGTTCTTGGGTGACTATCCTTACAATCCTATATTACCAGCTTTATCTTTGTCCCAAGAGTAGGACCTCAAGTCTATATACAGCACAAACAAGAGTCACAGAAAATTTGGTAGAATTTAAGCAAATTAAGAGAAGTTAGTGAGGAAGTAACAAAGAAAGATTAGAAAACTAAGATTTGACTTTGTAATTTTTTTGTATGTGTATACACATCAATTATTCCCATTGGACCTAAGTCTTACAGGAGGTAAGATACTAAGTAAGTCTGAGCCAGTTGCTTCATCTTAGCATTTGAAAGAAAGGATGTTTTGGAGTACAGATGGAGAAATTTTATAGATTTAAGCTCCTCTCCCTACTAACCCCTATTTAATATTTACATAATAAAACTCATACTAATGTAAGAGGAAAATGACAAAAATTCAAAGAATCTACTTCTTTCAACCTTCAAAAGCTCAACTGAACATGGTGGAGGTTTGATGTCAACTGCACAGAGGTTCTGCATAGGAGTCACCTTATCATGGACAGTGGACACAATCATCTCGTGACTGTCAGCAGTAGAAATGGATTATGAATATGAGAATTGGCTGTGGCTGCCTCTGCTAGGTAGTAGCAATTGGTATCCATTTGGACATTGACAGTGTCCTGGTCCATTAAAAATGCAATTCCCCTTCTTCCAAGACTCAAGAGAAACACTGTCTGACCAGCAACTGTTTGCCATGTGCCTGAGTTCTAGCCAATGAAATGTGGGAAGAAAAATCTTCTATGTAATTTCCAGGACTGGCCAACCATACTCATATCTTCTTGCCCTTTTGGTTGATTAGACATGTGACTCTTTGGGAGACCTTAAAAATCACATGTTAAAGGTGGCAGCTCTGCCACAATCCAGAATACAAAATACTGTGTGCAAAGATTCCCCACTATCTTCCTGGTCCCTGCTTTACCTAGCACCTCTCTGGACAATATTATGTAGAAATAACCAATTTCATATCATATTCAGCCATTACATATTTGGGAGTATCTACTGCTGCAGTTTTGTTTATCCATATTAATTCACATAGTGACTACCAAAAAACAAAATATAAAAGGAAGGAAATGCCATACGATCAATCCATGGTAGCAAATAGAATTTATTAACACAATGCAAAGCATAAAATCTCCCATGCTTCCCAAAACATTTGGTTGACACTAAAGGAAATCTAGAGCTCCCTGCAGAATAGGATCAAAGTTAAAGTAACATTGTTTTGTGATCATTTTTATCACTGTATTTTAATAATAATTTTAATTAATAATTTTAATCTGCAGATTCCCAGGACCTTAAGTTTTGAGCAATTGAGTGACTGAAGTAAATATTTTGCTTAAAATATGATACTTCACTAATCCATGCATAACAACATTCAAAATCCTTGAGAAATGGCAGAGTAAGTTGGAAGAATTTCAGGACTATGAGAGAGAGTGAGTGTGTGTGTGTGTGTGTGTGTGTGTGTGTGTGTGTGTAGTTATGTTTTACTGAATGCTGTATGGTCTTAAAAACATGATTTAACCTTTCTAAGCCTCATTTTAATCAGGAGGCTAAAAATATTTACCTCACAGTGTTGGTGAAACGGTTTAAGAAGATGATACACTCAGGGAAAGTCAATATTATTGAGACCTTGACATATTTAAAAGAAAAATAAAAGTAAGCTCCTTAAGAACACACTAAGTATTAGAATTGCTCAGAATGTAACTTCAGGAAGAACTGAATTTACTAATTTTAAGCTTTACTAACTCCTTGGTTGTTACCACAATTTAGATACTATTAAAATCATAAATGTTCATCATGGGATCCTGCCAACTTTGATGAAATTTCAAACAATTTTGTACCACTTTTCCATTTCATGTTTAAAAATATCAATTTCGGGTGTCTGTTTTCTACAAAGCACAGTTTTCTACAATAGCTCAGTGCTATTAAGAATTGAGTACGCTGTGCTCCTCCACTTTAGGCTGAATAAGCCAGAACATTTGCTCCAAACCCTCTCCTACCCAGTGAAGAGGTCTAAAACTAGGACCAAGATTGAAATCTGATGTGCCTCGGGGCAATTCCAGGACTATTATATCCCTAACTCCTCCTTCAGTGGTCTGAGAGCTGAAATTATTTAAGTGCCTTCATTACTTACTATCTTATTGGATTTGGCCATCCCTGTTTATCTTGAATGGTAACTGTCCTGAATTTATTTTTTGGTGGACTAAAGTCCACCAAAAAGGTTTTTGATGATTGTGTGACCACCATAACAGTGGAACTACTGTCCCTTTGCCAATTCACTGAGAACTTTCATTCCAAACTTCAGCCAATGGCCCCTACCTGATGCAGAGCATCAGTTGTAACAGAATCCCAGCTGCCTCACTTATCACGCCAGTTGACAGCCAGCTGGTACTCTACCCTGACTCAGATTGAGCACAGATGCACCACAAACTCTTGTTATCAGGGCTTTACAATGTCTATATAAATCACATGGGAAGATTGTTAAGCTGATTCAGTAGGTCTGTGTGGAGACCGAGTCTATCCTAACAAGCTCCCCATGGATGCCAATGCTGTAGGACCATGAACCACATTTTGAATAGACAACATTTGTTGTACTGACCTTCCCACTTCCATATCCATTAGGGTGTGATATTAGTCCCTTAGCTGTACCTGGGAGCCCTCTTATCTTCCCCCCATAACTTATTCTCACACAACTTTAGCTCCAGTGTGTCTCATAATAAATTACACGCAGGTGTTGATGTGCTCAGATGTAGACACATGAACTCTCTCTACACACTTGCCTATGCAAAGTTCATAATTCATATTTACAAGACTCTTGACAATCACTCAAGTTTTGCTGTAGCTAAAATTTAAATATCTGCCTAAGGGCCTTAGTATTTTTTGGTTATCACAGAATATCTGAGACTAGATAATTTGTAACTTTTATAATATATTAAAATGTTTGACTCACAGTTCTGGAAGTCCAAGAGCAAGGTGCCGGTATCTCTTCAGCTTTTGGAAGGAGAGGTAGTGGCTGAGCCTGCTTCCACGGGAGGCAGAAGGCAAGCAAGCAAGTGTGCGAAAAAGAGAAAAGGCTACAAGGAGTTGACAAGCTTTATTAACAACCAGCTCTCGCGAGAACTAATCCAGGTGAGAAAAACCATCAGTGAGGGCAGATCACCTTCGAGACCACAACACCTGTTGAAAGCCCCATAAGCTCTAATAAGCATTATATTGGAGACTGAGTCCATGAATTTTGGCAAGGACAACCCAAACCAAACCATAGTTCAAACCTATTTGCTTTTCCTCCCATTGGAGGTCTGGTTTGCCCCACAGACTGGCAAAGATATCAATCAATGGGACACCAGATACATTTGCATGGGAGATAAAGTAATATTCCCGCTGAAGCTCTAGTTCTCATTAAAGTGTTGAAAAACAACCCAAAATGTCACTAGCAATTAGCATGGGTGGAAGGTTGGAATTATATGCAAGAAAACAACCATTTTTCAGTGACTGTTCTGCAACTACATCTGGGTACAAACTATTATACTCTCTAAACATTTCTGGAAATAAGCCATTTCCACAGTTGCAGAGCAGAAATTTGATCCTGATTTTATATTATGTTTTAGTTAAAGAGAAAAACAGATTTTTAAGTTAGCTCACTGGAATTGTCAATTACCCTAGTCAATGGAAAATTGCAAATGCGTAATATATGAAAGAACGAATCCTGTTGTAGTGTCTGTGCAGGAGATAATGTTCACTCAGCTACCTGACTGATTGTGTTCCAGCCATGTAGAGCTATGCTTTTACTTTCCGTCTAAGGAGAGGGAAAATCAAAGCTCTTTGTCCACCTACTTAACACCTTTTTTTCAGACTCCAAGGGGTGTCGTTAGCAGAAGGTTTTCTTAGCAAGTTATATAAATATCTAAATCAAGTAGAATTGCCCCTCATTACCAGTCCTTTAGCAATGTGATCTCACACCTGGAATGCCTCCCACATGGAGTTTCAATAGGTTCATTATGAGAATCAGTCCTGTTCTGTACTGCAAAAGGGTCTCCCTGGTAGTGATACCATGTGCCTGAAAGAACATCTGGCTGAGAATACACCTGGCATTGCCTCGTTTTTGAACTGGGCTACACACCTTCAATAAATTACTGTCTTTTTTTTTTTTTTTCAGGGTTTGAGTTGGCATTTTGTTTTTCCCAGGTATCTATCTCAGCACCCAAACAGAGAAGGTGGGTCTAACCCCATAACTAACAAATGAATCTCTCCTTGGGTTGACCTTTCTTTATCATTTCTTATCTAAATTTGGGGAATGAATTTGTGGTTTCTGGAAGAAAATTTATCTGAACTTTAGCAGTTTCCCAAGCAGAATCTGAGGAGAGACCAGGGTTAAGGTAAACCCAGAGTATGCACGCTGATAAGAAACACCTGGGTAAAGCTGGGTGAGGGGCTCTCCCTTACAGTGTATAGGCTGGTATTGCCCAAGTCACTAAGAATTGATCCAAGATTCATCTAATGCTTGCACAGTAATCAAATATGAATCAAAGCAAACGAGGGAATGGCTTTAGACAATCAAGCTGCCTCTAGGGACATAGGTCCTCAGTGATGTCAGGAAGTTTGAAAGGGTTCCACCATGGAGTTGGTTGACACATACACTATACAGGACAGTCATGGGCACTACTATCTTCACTTATAACTGCCTCCCCAACTTTTAACCCAGCAATTTTTTTCAATGGGAAAACTAACAGTTGTTGTCGTCATATAGAACTTCAAATGTGTTTGAAAGGCACTTTTTCTTCTCTGTACCTACCTACTGTTTTAAATATGTTTTGTTGGCAGCTTCTAAGGGATAAGAAGCTATGGTTTGAAAAATATCACTCAAATGGATGTTTTCACAGACTAGACAGAGAATCTCAAGGGCCCATTGATCACAGCCTGTCCATCTTTTATCCTAATGTCTCTGCAACTAGAGGTAACACACAGCAGCTAGATGTTCCCTTAGTCCACTGAGGGTGGGGCTGGTTTGGCTGGATGGTACTGGGCCTGCATCTTGACCATTCCAGAGACATGTGCAACAGGATGACTCAGATAAATTTCTAAGAGTCTAAAGACAGTTTAATGGAGCAGTTTTCAAACTTTTTGGTTGAGGATCATTTTATATTTTTAAAACTTATTGAGGTGGGGTACAATGACTCACACCTGCAATCCTAGCAGCTTAGGAGGCTGAGACAAAAGGATTGCAAGTTTAAAGCCAGCCTCAGCAAAAACAAGGCAGTAAGCAACTCAGTGAGCTCTGTCTCTAAATAAAATACAAAATAGGGCTGGGGATGTGGCTCAGTGGTCGAGTACTGCTGAGTTCAATTCCTGGTACCAAAATATATATACATATTTTGAGAACCCTAAAGAATTCCTTTTTAAATCAGTGATACTATTAAAATTTGTCATCATTAAAATTACAATTTTGAAAATTTAAAATATTTGTTAATTAATTAAAAACAACAGTATTAACCCATCAAACATTAAAATAGACTAAGGGTATATCTCAGTAGTAGAACATGTACTCAGCATGTACAAACTTGGGTTCAATCCCAGCACACACACAAAAAAAGATATTTTTAAATTTTAATAAAAATACATTTTCCAAAAAATGAAAAAAAAAATAGTGGGAAGCATCACATTGTTTTACAATTTACTAAATATTCTTAAATTTTAAGAGAAGGTAGTTGGATTCTCAGACCTATTTCTGTATCCTAACTTGCAATATTTCAAGTTATTTTAGCCTCTGAAAAATGTCACTATGCACTTGTGAAACAATTAGAATGAATGACATCTTAGTATTAATCTGGAAATTGGCTACAACCTTGCCAACCCTCTGAAATATCCTAGAGACCTGAGGATCTCCTCCACTGTACTTTGAGACTACGGATCTACTGCATAGATTTCAGTATCATTTACTGAGCATTAACATGAAAACATCAAATAAAAACCATTTCATCTATTCCCTATTAAAATGGATAGAATAACAAGCTACTAGATGGATTGATCTAATTTCAAAAGCAGGTTTAAAGAAAAATAAAGTAGAAGTAATGAACAGGAACTATCTAATTCATGGGCATCCTAAGAAATGTCTGTGATAAATACAAGTCCACATGCTACAGTCCTAAGCAATATTTTCACCTGTGTTCATCATAGCAACCCAATTAGATTATTTCTATTTTACAATTGAGAAAACTAACCACAGAGAAGCTAAGTATTTCACTAATATCTCACAATAAGTGGCAGGAGAGGCAATTAAACCCAGGAATTCTGGCTCCAGAGTGAGGGGAACCAGTCCACCCAGCCTTGTGCTTACCCTTGACCATCAGTGTGATCCTCCCAGGGCTATTTTTAGGGGGTTTGTTTTAGATAGAAAATTCATTAAAGCATCAAAGAGCCAACAATTCCTCATCTTTTCCCCTGGGACAATAAAAATATTGCAAGTATTTCTCCTGATTTTGAAATCATTTTCCTTTGTATTTATCAACCATGATTTACAGATCAATACATTCTTTAAAAACAAGGAATATTCATCCCTATTTGGATCACTTTAGAAATCCATTTGACTAGTACATAAAGTTCTAAAAATAATTATAGCTCTCAAAAAAGCTATTTAAAGTACTGTTTTTCAAGCCATCTTATTTGCAATAGTCTGAACATATTATTGTGTTAATATTAACAACAATGGTATTACTATTATACCAATATTAATACTGTTTTATGCAATTGATAGAGAACATTAGAAAGTGCTTTGGTTTGAATTTTCTAAGCTTTTCATCAGCCTGGAGCTTTGAAGGAAGCTGAGCAAAGATTATCATCATTGTGCTGAATTTACAGATGAATTACTAGACCTAGACCTGCTAGGTGAAGAGCATAGAACATTGTAAAGAAGAAATATGCCCTCAAAAGTAGGTCTTTTATCAAGGTAGTTGGTCTAGCACTGGTGTTTTTTTAATCTGCTATGTTTCTGGCTGGTTCATATACATGGGACGAGCCCAGTTGTGGAACATGGTCTCTGACTAGGACAGTGCACAGTGTACATGATCTATATTGAGAAATACTCTCAAGCCTGGTTCTGCCTCCTGGAACAAAGTGTCTATGCAGATTTAGGCTACAGGTTATTTTAATTTGGAAAAATGGTTCCATGAGGCTAAACTCACAGGCTTGGTTCACCATAGGATTTGGAGAGGTTGTACCTCCCGCTTTATTTTCATTTTTCCATTAAATATAATAGGACCTCAGTTTACACAATTGATTTGAATTAGTTAACTAATTATCTATCATTCATGTTCTGTAATGTTAATAACTTTTGTTGAAGAATACTTCTTTCAATTTGGAATAGCTTTTTTAGAAAAACAATTAATAGCAGAAGGCTTATGATTTGAGAGCAGATTCTTGATTTGAGAGCAGATTCTGATTCTTGATTTGGATTCATCTACACATGTACCCAGCACATACGTCCATCTCATAAACTCACTTGTTTCCAGATTTCACTGAATTTTTATTTATTACACTTGCGTATATATCACCCTTCACACCAAATGACAACAACAAACATCAAAGAAAGCACCAGCAATTTTATCAGGAAAGAGCCCCTCGTGGATCATGATGCCTTGTTTAAAATCAGGGGCGAAATCTCCTCTTTCTGCAGTCAAAAGTATTGCCCTGACTTCCATGTAAAAGACACCTTCAAATGAGGACAGCTATAGCAGGTAAATATGGTTCATGAGAACCCCATGCTCAAAATTAATAGCTAGCTTTTTGTCAGAGCGATGTGCAGAGTATGCTTATATTTGTGCTCTGATTCTTGATTTGAGTGTCTTATCCAAAATAACAAACTATGTTTTGACTATGAGGATAGGATATGACTTAAGCAGGAAAAAATGAAAATAACCACGAACTGATGCCCTAATGACATCCTGAGAAAATCTAAGAAATTAAACATATCATTAGAAAGGAAGGATTAAAAAGTTGAGGCTTGAGTCCTTCAAAGTAAATCTTTAATCACCAACTCAATAATCTGAGGCCTAATTTAGACACAAATAGTATTGATTACCAAGAAATGACTTTAGTGTCAACATTCCTGGCTACATTTATCAGGAAGTAATGCAGATGTAATGGAGTGGCCATATTCCTGCCATGTTCCTTATATGTTTTATTTCATTCCGTTCTCAATACTGTCCCAGGAGGTGAGCAGTTTTAATCTTCATTTTATAAATAAGTATAGAAAATAGGATCACTATGGTTAACTAACTTGTCCATATTCATATGAGTGCAAGGTCCAGGAATGAAATTCAAACACTAGTTTATTGTACTGGACAATACTATGTGATTTGAGAGGCCTAACACAAAATGAAAATGTGAAGGCTCTGGTTAAAAAATTATTGATAGTGACAGCAAAGCATTCAACCAAGTCTGAGGCCCTTTTGAGCCCAGGGCTTTGTGTAATTCTTTGAGCAATGAGCTCATAACCCCCCTCCCCCATATATACACCACAAAACCTTACTCATGAGACCCATGTTACAACAAAAATAATATAAAATGACATGTTTCATTTCTGGTGGAACATAAAGATTTTTATAGAAATTACAGGCATAATGTTTAAAGCCAAACTGATAGACATGGGCTTATAAGTAGTTATGAGACTCACAGAGCGCCAAATACAGTTCATATTTGCTTTTCCATGTCTGCAGATACCATCAACTATAGACCAAAGTGCTCAGAAAAGAATAAATTTTACCTGTACTGAACATGTACAACATTTTTTCTTGTCATTATTTCCTAAGCAATACAGTATAACAACTATTTACATATCATTTACATTACATAGATGTCATATTTAATCTATAGATGCTTGAATGTACACATGAGGATCAGTGTAGAACATATGCAAACACTTTCCCATTTTCTATAAGGAACTTGAGCATCCTTGGATTTTGGTATCTTTTGGGATTTCTGAAATTGTACTTAAGTGTCAAGCAAATCTAGTCACACACAAACAAAATTATCAAGAACAAGTTATGAAATCTTGGCTCCTTTCCTCACTTGCCAATATGCTACTTACCAGTTTTACTTTTTAACAATGAAAAATGCTACGCCCTCCTGGAGTGAGTTATTGACAGCACTGGTGGGGAAAACTTTTTTGGGATTTATAAAGTTACCAAATCATATTTATTTTTTAAAAAGAGTAAGTGCTAAAGAAGAATGTTCTCATAACATTTTTACTATTGCTTGCTTTGTAAAACTGAGAAGTAAGGATATATTAGGTACAGACTTCCAATGGTCAATCTTGTGTTTTTCAATTCAAACTATTTGGGCTCCTTTTCTTCCTGTGTCCTGTATTTATTGAACATGTACTACTAAAATACAAATTCACATGCAAACCATTGAAACATTTCTTTCCTCAAACTGCTTAAGTTCAGAATTTGATATGCAGTTCATATTTCAATTCCTTATCTGTTATTTGATTTGCTGAATTCCCAATCTGCTGGGTTAAATTTAATGGCCTCTTATCTGTCCTAGGAGAGAAAATGACTTTCCAAGTTAAAAAAAAAAAGTGCTCAAATGTTTGATTTCCTACCCTGAAAATAAACTTCTGCTTTTTTATGTTAATTTAAAATAAGGAGCTTCTTTCCACCTTGAATTAAATAAATTATTAAATGTAAAAGCACTTTGAGCAAGATGCAGTATAAAATGAACAACTTTGTCATGGATATTAAGATAGGGAAGGAGAAGACACTATATGTATGTCTATGGATGCACACTGATGTATCACATGAAATACCTAAAGATACCCCCACCCTTCTTTATCCTTTTCTGGCCCTTGATCAGATGCAGATATGTTGTAATCACATATTAAAACAATACTATATCTTATTGAATTGTTACAAATCTAAACAAGTATTTCCCCAGTACATCTGATTTTTAAACTGAACAGATGTCCAAAAACTGTTTGGGAAGATTTAAAGAATAATGCAAGAAGGCAATCATATCATCCAACAGAAATGGTCAGCAGCCTCGTGGGAGAGACTGTCTATCTATATGCTCGCTCATCCCCCAAACCCTTGTGAAGCAGAATGTTCCACATAATGTACTCTGTCCCCTCCTACAGCTGCTTAAAATGAGCTATGTATCCTTAATTTTCCTAGATTTACCTATTACTCTCCTGATATGAAAATTAAATAATGGAGCACTTCTCTCCATTACTTCAAATAATTTTCTATTCTCAAAAGCACCCCTCCTGTTCTTTGCAACCCAAGGAACTAAGCCTAGAAAAGGAAATTTTTTAAACTATGAATGCTCAGACAATTTTATCCCAACTAACACCTACATAATATGCTCCCAGGAGTTAGAAGAGGCAAAGGGGACCCTCAAAACAGGTGTGTAGTGGACTTCTCATTTTGGAAATCCTAATCTGATATGATAAACACCAATGAATGAAGAAGCAAATAGAAAGTAAACTTATGTAGTGGAACATTGTACATCCACATACAAAATTTAAAAAAAAACATGAATCTAAATGAAAATTATTACATTTCACAAGCATTGGTTCAAAATGGATCCTAGAACTAAATGTCAATGACAAAATTACATAGAACTAGAAGATAACATAGGAGAAAAATCTTGGTGCGTTTTGGTTTGACAGTGAGTTTCTTATTTTCAACTTTTTTATTATGGCAAAATGCCTACATCATAAAACTTACCACCATAACTCTGTTAAGTATACACTTCAATGGAATTAAATGCAATGATTATGGGTAAAGAGATCACTGCAATCCATCTTCATGACTCTTTTTCATTTTATAAAACTGAAACTCTATAACCATAAAACAATAATTCTCCTTTCTCCTCCCACACCTATCCTTGGTAACTACCCTTCTACTTCCTATCTTCATAATTTTTGGCAATAAAATTTTATATAAAGCGCCACTCATGAAAGACAAAAATTTATAAGTAGGATTTATCAATTAAATCCAAATCAATTAAAATAATTAGTCTCCGAAAGATGCTGTTAAGAAAAAAAAAAGGAAAAAAACACTGTGAAAAAATATTTTCAAAACATATATCCATCTGGCAAAAGACTTATATAAACCAGGTGCGGTATGGTGGCACACATGCATAATTCCAGCAACTTGGGAGTCTGAGGCAAGAGGATCACAAGTTCAAGGC
Organism: Callospermophilus lateralis; assembly: GCF_048772815.1. Classification (NCBI taxonomy): domain Eukaryota; kingdom Metazoa; phylum Chordata; class Mammalia; order Rodentia; family Sciuridae; genus Callospermophilus; species Callospermophilus lateralis. The sequence continues at coordinate 53,118,518 of NC_135319.1, read as the reverse complement.
CAGGCTAGGCAACTTAGTGCAACCCTATCTTAAAATTTGTTAAAAAAGGACTGACAATTTAGCTTCATGGTAAAGATCTACTATGTTTAATTGCCAGTAACAAAATTAATTAATTTATTAAATAACTAAATGAAACATAAAGGATATACAAAATTCTACAAGGAAGTTTTTCACACTCAAGAAGAGAAAACAATCAACCCAATTAGAAAGTGGTCAAATGATCTGTGTAAACTGGTCATTAGAGAAGATGTTCAGATAGCAAGTAAATTAAAGAATGATGATCAACATCATGTATCAATAGGGAATCTCAAATCGAAATGCAACACCATCATGTGCTCAGTTGAATGGCCCAAATCCAAACCCCTGACAACATTAAGTGCTGGTGAGAATCTGGAAGAACAGGAAGTTTCTTTCATCGCTCTAAGATGGATCCAAGCACAGTGGCATATGACTGTACTCCCAGAGCCAGCCCAGTAGGCTGAGGCAGGAGGAATGCAAGTTTAAAACTAGTCATGCTAACTTAGCAAGACCTTGTATCAAAATAAAAACATAAAAAGGGCTGGGAATGTGGTTAAGTAACACTGGGTTCAATTCTGTCACCAAAAAAAAAAAAAAAAAAAAGAAAGAAAGAAAGAGAAAAAAGAATGCAAAATAATGTAGCCAATTTGAGTCACTTTGTTGGTTATTTATTTATTTATTTTTGCAAAACTAAACACAATCTCCCATACAATCCAGCAACCATACTCCTATCTATTAACTCAAATGGGTTGAAAACTTATGGTCACAATAACCTGTCCTATAAAAGAGAAAATTATGAAGATAGTGTACAGATCAGTGATTATCAGGAGCATGGGGAGGACATGGGAAGGATGAATAGTGAATAGGTAGAACAGAAATTTTTAGGGCAGTAAAATCATTCTGTAGCATCAGAATATAAATTCTAATGTGTATATGAAAATATGTGTTTGTCAAAACTCATGGAAATCTACAAACAAAGGGAACTCTAGTGTAAACTCTGAACTTTGGTTAACATTTCAATATTGATTCATCAACTATCATATTAACAATAGGAAAAACTGTGTGAGGGAAGAGTATCAGGGAACTGTACTTTCTTTTTTTATTTTTTTTAAAGAGAGAGTGAGAGAGGGGGGAGAGAGAGAGAGAGAGAGAGAGAATTTTTTAATATTTATTTTTTAGTTATTGGCGGACACAACATCTTTGTTTGTACGTGGTGCTGAGAATCAAACCCGGGCCATAAGCACGCCAGGCGAGTGCGCTACCACTTGAGCCACATCCCCAGCCCAGGGAACTGTATTTTCTGACCAATTTTTCTATGTACCTAAACTGCTCTTAAATGTAGACTATCAACTTAAAAATGTACAATATTTAGCATTTTTGCAAGTAAATATAATATGTTGTATCACAAATCTTAGCTTCATTTTTTTTTCATTTTTTAGCTTAAGTCAGTAGTATGACTATTACTATAAAGACAATTAAGATATTTTCCAGAATGATTATTTTTCTAACCACAGCTACAGATGCAAAATGAATAGAACCAGAAGGATAGATATGTTATTAAAATAGTTTTGATATTGGTGGACTAAGACTGCCTACATAATGATAAAAGAAGAAAAAAACCCTGGGAGTATGGCTTTAAGGCTTAGAAATTAGAATAAGAATAAAAGGCTCTTAACAGATGCCCTTTCTCCCTAAGGTAAATTTTCAAGTCTTTCCTAAACTAATGACATAAGATTATGGAGGAAATAGTTGTTCCTAACATAGGGGTTGAAGCAAGAAGTTAACAATACAAGTACCTTTCCTGTTGCTAGGAATGGTGCCCATATGTCACAGAGCACACAGACATGTACACACACTTCCAGTCATTAATTGACATGTCCTTGCCTTCCATACACACAAGCCTGCTTACAGATAGGCACAGCAATACAACTGTAAAATCTTAGTAGGTCTACTAAGCCCTTACCTGAGAAAATCAAACCTAAACCCCCCAATTTAAAAGGAGGTATTGAAGAAGGTGAAATGAAGCAAGATTGGTTGTCAGTTACAGAACCCTTAAAACTTAATTGAATTGCATTTGACCAAATTAAATTCAACCTACTGCCATGTGTATTCTACCTTAATTCAAGGTGAGTACCTTTATTCATGGTATGTTAATTTAAACTGGGTGTTTTTCAATCCAGTAGGAAAAAAAAATTCTTGTAGTATACAGTTTCCTTAATTTACAGATTAGTAATTACTCTTCTATTGGCACTGCTGTTTTCTTTTTTTCAGGATGATTTTAATTAGAAATTCTAATTAACTGCACACCACAATCACCCTTTTTGCCTCTTCATGAAATTACTCCTCATAAAGCGGAGTGAATGGAAACCAAGTTACAATCAAAGTAAAGCCGCAGATTAAGCAATAAGCATTGCAAATCTCAAAACATTCCACCAGAATTCAGGAGCTCTTTAAATACACATGGCCTTTTATGTATTTGTGAGATCACTGAGGTTGCATTTAAAGAATGATTTCATTATTTCAGTCACTGAATTAAATAGAATAAGTTAATTCGAATAAAAAGAGAGTCATTTTTTTATTGACCTTAGAAAATCTCCTCATATTCCCCAAGTCTTAGTTCCTCATTTACAAAAAAAAAAAGTATATTAACTGTACCTAACTCATATGAATTAAATATTTAATGGGGATTACTGCAGACCTCTTTGGTGCCTGTTTGCTTGTTTGCTTGTGTGTTAATTCCTCATTGGCCTTTGTGGTTTGGTGGTAGCATTGACTTTATCTCTTTCTGAAAATATATGTTAAGCAGATTGTGGTTGCCATAGCAATAGACTTTCACCAGGATTTGCTCTGATCAATTTATTGTGACTTTAAAAAAAAAAAAAAAAAAAAAACTTGCAAAGAAATTTTGCAATACAACAATCTACTCTAACACAATTATGAGAGAAAATAAATTTTGATAAAAGCAAAGTATGGCAAAAATTGTATATTTATTTTCTACAGTTGGGAATAATGAACCTTCTAATATATTAACACAGATAAAGAGCAACATCCCAAATACCCATGAAATATCCTTAAAAGAAGTCTATGAAGGACAGTGCTTTTCCTTTTTCAGTGTTCAGGAGCATGGGAAAATTTTCCTTAAACTATTGCAAAAAATCAATTGGATTATTATTTCTCAAATATGGAAAAATTTCCAATGTGATCAACCTTCTCCTCACAGAAAAATTATTCCTAAATATTAATAATATTCAATTTTTCTTAAGCTTCCATACAATCTGTCTAAATTCTTATGATGGTCTCCTTAGAATTTGGCTATACACATTGAGGATTTTCATGAGGCTCCGTACTAGGCCTTTGGATAGAGAAATCATGGTAAGATACCTGCCCTCAAGTAACCTACTGCAGAATTAGTATGAGTCATACTCAGAATTTTCAAAGAAGATGGGCTATTACAGTCTAGCCAGAAAAATAAAACATGAGGTCTTGGCATGTGAAGAATTATGCACTGCATTTTATTCCACAGGGTACCTCAGATAAAACATAGCTGAGTTTGGAACACTTAATAGAGTCCCTTGAATGATTTCAACAAACAAAGAGAAAATTGGAGAAATAACATAATAAACAGTTGGAAAACAAAGAACAGAATTGGTAAACATTGAGTGACTCATTCCTTTGGGAAGGGGATGCCAGATTAAACTGAAAGGTACAGGTGTCATTGGAGGGAAGCAGATTAAGAATGGATTCATGAGTAGTGGCTTTACTCTTTTGCCATAATGAGGCAGGATCCGGCACTAAGTGACATTTATGTGTTTATCTATTTACAATCCCAGTATCATCCAAGCATTGGGCTAGGCACAAGATAAAACTCTCAGGAAATCTGCCACTTTTTCAAAAATTTAGCATTTTCTTCAATTACAACCAAGAAATGAATACTCCAGAGGTAGGCCGAACACAACAAGCTGTTTTGAAACACATCAAATACTTTAAAATAATCAGGAAACAAAAAGGTGACTGTCATTTCTGAGAGATTAATTCATAAGCTCTTCTATTTTCTGCATTTCTCCAACTATGATCCTTCTCATATTTCAAGGCAACAGCAGGCTTTTGTGCTCCTTTCCTCGGGGACTTTCACTGATCAGGAACTAAAAACAACTTAACCAAATGGTTCATCTTGCCTTTTGAGAAATCCAGACCACAGGAGAGATTGCCTTAGATGCCCAAGAAGGCAGGGAAGCAGGAATGACTTTTTGATGCATCAAGAAAGGAAAAGGTCAGTAGAACATTAAGGTAGGGAGAATATGAGGAAAAAAATACATATGCAGAGGCTCTGTAAGCAGTGAGATCTTTTAAGTTTGAACTCAGAGGAAATATCTGAACTAGAAATACAAATGTGATTGTTATGTATTCATAGGAGAAAGTAGAGCAGGAAGATAAAAGATCCTAGGACCAAATTCCTGGAAAAAACACATTTTAAATTGAGGAAGATAAAAAAAAATGCAGCAATAGAGGAGGCAGGAAAAGAAAAGACTGTCAAAATGATGAAAATAAAGTACCAGAAAAGACGGTATCTGGGAGCTGATCTGTAGCTTCTCCTCTCCCACTGCACTTTCCCTGGACTGACAGTATTGGCACAAAATAATAATATCCCAGAAAGGGTATGTTATAGTTGAGCACTTAGCGTCACAGGGGGCTCTTCATACTGCAGTGTTGGAAGATGGCTCTTAGAACAGCATCAATCTTCCTCACGTCAAAGAACAGAGGCCCAGAAATTCATTAATTTGTACCACAAACACTCATCATCATTTATGCAAAATAAATTGTTTTAGGTCCCTGGCATGTATGGAACTTAAACCCAGTGGAAAAGAGAAGTGTTTTGTCCAAAATTATATACATGAAAAAATGAGAGAACATAAAAGATTTGATTCACTTATATTGTCCCCTTGATGTTGGCCCTGTACAGAATGCTGATATGAAGTCATTAATGGTGGAGACGTACAAAGAAACAGTGTCAGAGAAACAATGTCATCACAACAATTTTTCTACATCAGAAATCTGATCACATCCCTCCTGTGTAAAAGTCTTTGATGGCTCTTTGTTACCTTCAGAATAACACCCAAGTGGACAGTCTTTCAAAACTTGGCACCTGAGCATTTGTTCACACTCTTCACATTTACTCTTTGCATTCTGCCAAACGTACCCTATCATCCCCAAACACAATTTAATGCTTGCTATGCTCCCAAATTCTCCCAGTCTATCATAACTTGGAATCTATTTTTTTTTAGCTCCCTCCAAGAATCATCATCTTTAATTCAAAGGCTCTTTTATGACTGAATTAAATATTCTTTAATTTTTAAAACTGGAATTTTCTCATGTAGATTTTCCCAATTTAATTTTTATTTTTTAATGAAAATTATACATATTTATACTGAACATGTTGTTCTGAAATGTGTATGTATTGTTCAGGGCTAACTTTAGCTAATTTAACACTGGTATTACTTCACATACTTATCTTTTTCTCCTCTTTCTCCTGTGGTTAAGAACACTTAAAATCTGCATTCTTAGTAATTTATAAGTATAAAACACATTGTTATTAGTAATGCTACCAAGTTGTGCCATAGATCTCTTGAATTTAGTCCTTCTGGGATTTTGAAGTTGTTTTACAAATGTCTCCCCAACCCAGATGCACCCATAGCACCTAGAAACCATCATTGTGCTCTCTGCTTGTAGCAGATTGACTTTTTCAGATTTCTTACGTAAATAAGATCATAAAGTCTTTGTCTTTCTGATCCTGGTTTATTTCCTCAAAAATAATGTCCCCTGGGTTCATCCATATTGTCACAATTGACAGAATTCCATTTTTTTAAAGATAGAATCTTATTCCATTGGGTAGATGTATGACATTTTCTTTATTTATCCATTGATGGACACTTAAATTCACTACTGCCTCCTATGTCTATCATGGATAATGTTGGAATAAACATGGGATTGCAGATTTCTCTTTGATTTCCTTTCCCTTGAATGTATACCTCAAGGAGGGGTTACTGGATCACATGCTAGTTTTTTCTAACTTTTTGACTCCATGAAGTTTTCTGTAGTAACTGTAGTGATTGGAATGCCTGCCCTTCATCTTTGGTGAAATGTGGAAAAGTGTTAGTATCCTTTAAGTCTCTGTTCAAGTTATGTCTTCTAAGGAAGTGTTCTCTGAAGACTATTTTCATTTGCTGCAGCTTCTCTTCTTAGGAAGGCTTGGGTGAGCCAACTTTCATTAGTGCTTCCCTTGTGTCCTGCACGAACTACCCCTGGAGCAATAACCATGTAGTACCATAGGTTTGTACTATGCTTTCCCTCTAGTCTTTGAATTCCATAAAGTGAAGGCATTTATCTGTGGGTACCAATAAGCTCTACATTCCCTGTGCTCTCCATAGTGCACAGCCAACGGTAAGTGATGGAAAGCTCCTGTTTGTATATGCAATGGATTCTGAAATAGGTGTATGCAATAATAGTCATCTGTGATGTGGAGAGGTGTAAATAAAGAAGGGGTTCCAAATTAAATCTTCTCAAAATATTTAAAAGTGGTATTTCATAAGGAAAGTGTGGCGGAAAATTTGCAGAACAGGTGCCAAGCGATATCTCCTCTGGGAAATTGGGATGAGGAAAAAGTTTCAGGATAATTATGTAGCTTGATTAACAAACCTATCTTAAATATACTTTCAAAAATTAAAACCAGCAGCTTCTCAAAACTGAGCCAAGTTTCCATTTATACTGAAAGAATACCAGATCTTATGAGAGGGAAATTTTCATATTTGCCCCAGAGACAAACTTGGGTCTGTAACAAAAAAAGATGCAATGGATGTGAGTAGCACCCACAATTCTCCACTTTTCACTCAAGACTCATTAATGTGCACCAAGATCAAAAGCAAAGGACAATCTCGTGTCACATATTTTCTGATGTTTCTCCCTTGCCATCGTCTGTGTCTATCTTCCGTCCTCCCTTATACAATCCTAGGTCATATTCCTTAATACATTTGTGAATGGCAGCTGTTTGTCTGATGAGATCCTCATTTCCTGCCTCTGCCCCGCTTGGGCAAGCTGCACCTTGGCATCAAATTGAATGCCAGATAAGCAGAATTCTTCCATGTGCAATTAAAAGCCACTGAAGTGGAGATAACAGCATCCCATGGTTAGCTGAATAATTCATGGCAAAATGTTCTCTCTTTATTCATAGCTCCTCACATCCCTGACTTGTTAAGGAGCAAGCATCACACACACTAAAGTGCTGGTTGCAGCTGAGGCTTTCTTAAGCAACTCCCTCTGATCATGTATTTACCTTTTTCTTTAAAAATTTGACTTTTACTATAATTTCTAGAAGAAGGAGAAAAGAAAAAGCACTGAGGTCCATAAAAATAATAATAAATCACAGGGAGCCTAATGAAATGTGGAAAAAACAAACAAACCTGTTTTCTCTTTTAAATGAGTACTTCAACTTCAAAGCACATGAAATATCATGTAGGGATTAAGTTGGTTATTTCTTGTTATTTTCCTTTGGTCACTTACTCTCAAAACAGTGATCATGAGAGATTAGACTTTATTGGCAGGTCAAGGGTAGTGGAAGAAATATATAATACTGAAGTCAAAGGAAGCACAGTTCTATTCTTTTGCTGAAGATAACATGCAAAAATCAAAGTGGGATACACATGGGGGCTTTTATGGCATTTTGGGGTCTACCATTGAGTTTGCTTTAGTAAGTAACTGAAAACTGAGCATTAATTTTGAAGAATGATATAATTGTTTTGAAAGTCAACTTCTGACTTCAATTCTAGGTGTATGATCCTAAAATATCAAGAATTTTCTCCTAGCAGAATTATAAGCTTACTAAGGATAGATTCAGTATGTGAGAACACATGAAGAGTGGAAAAATGCTGAAGGCAACAGTTAGATAAAAAAGAAGGAATTATATAATATTAACTATATGTAAGAATAAGATTCATTTCTATTAAAGGAGGAGAAATTTTAAAAATACTTAGCTTTAGAATTTTTCTTAAAAGATAGGAATTAAAAGTCTAATACTAGTTTTTTATAAGAAAGATGAGAGTAATATATATTTTTAATAAAAATATTTAAACAGTGCAAATATAGCTATAAGATGAAAAGTAGTTGTTATTCTTTCCCTTATTTTCCATTCCCACTTTCTCCCGAAGTTGGTCACTGTCAATGCATTCCTATAATTTTTCTTCAAGAAAAATTGTTTCACATGTAGTTTAAAAAATATATACATGTATACATATACATATATATGCATATATATATACTTACATATGCAAAGTAACCACTAGTTATTATCATGAGCTTTCAGTATATTTGTGGCTTAGTGATTGTAGACTTACCTACTTCAATCCATACAACTGTTTGATTCTCTGCATACTACTCACTGACTGAATCCATATCATGCCTCCCCTAATGTGTCTTTAGCATGTTGTGACAGTTTTGTATTTGATATTTTGGAGAGTGGCACAGTGGAAATTTGTAGAAATGTTTTTAGATATGCTTCTGAAAATTTATCATTTGGGTAAGTTCACAACAGTAAAATGGCTGATAAAAAATAGGCAGGTAAAGTGTTTCATTTTTGACAGACATTGTTAATTCATTCTTTAAATTTTTGTACTAATTTTAATTCCAAATATTGAGGTATAATCATTACTTCTCCACAACCTAGCCAAAACTTTTGTTGCCAGCCAGAACAGATGATAGAGCTCATGTGATTTTGATTGGTGTTTATCTAATTGTGAGTGATCTAAAACATTTAATCTCTATGATTATTTATAATCTGTATTGCTTTTTCTGTTCAATCTTTTGCCTAGTTTCCACTTGCCTATTTGTACATTTTTTACTGATTAGTATAAGTTCTTAAAATATATTAATGGATTATGCCTTTACATCAAATGATTGACAATTCAATCATGGAATTCAGGCATGCTTTTCTTAATAGAATTTAAAACCTGGTAGACCCCCATCTGCAGCAGCCTTGCCCTATAATCTCCTCTCCCACCTTCTCCTACAGCCTTTCGCATGTTCACTGCCACCAAAGAAAAAGAATTGTATTGTGTACCCACTCTCCAGAACTTCCACTATTTCCACCCCTGGCTGATGCAAGTGAGAATGGTGACCTGCCTCCTGCTGGCACTTTGGATTATTTATAACCATATAGGAATTCAACAAAGAAACAGTAGGAAGACCCTTACTACTGTTCAAGGAATCGCTGTTGATTATAATAAGAAGAAACTAGTGAAGGCGTTGAAGAAAGATATTTGCCTGTAAGAGTGCTGTAATTGAGCAGCCAAAATATGGAGAAGTAATTCAGAGTGACCAGCAAAAGAACATATACCAGTTCCTGGTGTAGATTGGACAGGCTATGGACCAGCAGCTGAAGGTTCATGGGTTGTAAGTGCTTTTGACTCACTGAAGCTTAATTGAAGATTTCCTTGAGAAGAGTAGAATTTCCCTTCTGTTCCTTGTCAGAAGTTTAAAAAATTCACAGCTTGCATAATGTAAACCATTTGGGGTTGGCTTTTAATTTGGACTTGTGTAACTCTCTCATGCAATAAACTGAAAAGAGCCATACCAAAAACCAAAACCAAAGCCAAAACCTGGTAGCCAGCTGGGCAGTGACACACATCTATAGTCCTAGCTATTTGGGAAGCTTGGTGGGAGAATCACTTGAGCCCACCAGTTTGAGATCATTTTGGGCAATAATAGTAGCTCAGACAGAGAAATAAATAAGTAAATAAACAAAACCTGTTGATCATAAAGAAAAGAGTAATAGATTTGCATAAATATATACATAGAGAGACAAACAAAATAAAATGGATCGAAGACCACAAGAAAAAAAATCCAACACATTAAGAGGAGATAAATCTAAATTTAAAGCAATCTACAAAATGAATCAATGAATTATTGCTCTGGTAGGAAAAGAGATGGAGGTTTTTTCCCTTTAATATTGATTTCAACTATGGCCCATGAATGAGTTATAACCCATAGAGTTCTTGGAATCATAGTTCAAAATCATCCACCTGGGAGCTAACGCACCAACTGTATCTTTATATAAAGATAGAATAGCCAGTGGTAGAGTTAGAAGGTAGGAAAGTGGGAATCCTAAACACTTCCAAAGTGACCACATGAACCATTAGTAAAAATGAATGAAAGTTCATGTGGCCAGACTAAATACCACAGAGGAAGGCTGCAAATTCGGTAATTGCTGCAGGGAGCATCCTGAGTGACCGCTACCTATTTATTAGTTATATGACATTAAGGAAGTCACTTAACCAAGTTTGGCTTCAATACTCTTACTTCGTAGTATCATTATAAGAGTTTAATAATATCTAAAAATACTGAAAATAGGGAGGATAATTCTTGGCACATAGGAAGCCATAACTAAAAGACTCTTTTGCATTAATTGGTCTAAGAACAGAAAAGGGGAATTTGTTTTATTGAAAATGTGTTGAGTATTTTGATATTCCTAAGATCTAAGACATCTATAAAGAATGTAAGTCATTGAGAGCTGTCACAGGGAAAGAAAATCTACAAGGAAAGACCATTACAATATTGGAACAAAATTCACTAGAAAGTTAAAAAAACAAAAACAAAAACAAAAAAACCTCCAGCAAGCCACAGACCAGGAGAACAATTTATACAAATTGCTTCACATACAGTAATCACATCTGAGCTGCTTCTCCCTCTGTATCAACCCATGCTCCTGGAGGGGTTCAATGTCTCCTCAATGCAACTGGTCATAGTCATATTTATCAATAGATTCTAATTTCCTTAGGAAAAACTAAGTCCTATTCACAAGTGTGTTCTTTATACCTTTATTAGCACTCCTAGAGTCATTGCCTAATAGGTGGTTGAAAATGGGCCTACTTACTTAACCTTTTATTCATTTAACAAATATGTATTGGGTACACTCTACAAAACACAGTGCTATTTATTTGACATCAAATTTCATTTTAAAAAAGATCATCTCTTCATACCATCCTAGAATTTGAAGTCTCTGATTAGCAAAGCGTATATTATTTGACTAACCAAACCACTAAGAGTAAAATTGCCAACTATAAAAAAGTGCTAAAAAGAGATAGTTGTAGGGAGAAAGTGTGGAGTTATGAGAGGTGAGACTAGGAGATATACATGGGCATACTCGGCAAGATTTTTAACAAAAGACAAGTGACAGAACTTGATGTTCATCTGAAAGCAATGGTCATCATTTTACGTTATGACCTAAAATTTACATTTTGAATAGATGCATGATAGGGAATAGTTGGCTGAAGAAAAGTAATACTAGTTGGGAAAGTATTTTATGGAACCTATGACATATGGTGGAGAATTTGCTTAGAATGTTATTAATGGAACTGAGAAACATGAGAAGTTTGTAGCATGACAGTACTTGTTGATATTGTGAATCAGGAAGAAGAGGAGACCTAGATTTTAACCCTCAAAACTAAGTAGGTGGTAGCACCATTTGCTGAGAAAAAAAAAAAAAAAAACACTGGAGAATTGCAAGGCTTATGAGGGCAAGTGTAAATCAAGTATGAATCTACTGTGGGCAATGCTTTGCCTGAGATGTGCCATGTATGCAAATGGAGAAATCAGTTAAAAACTTGGATTTAAGACTAGTTATCCATGGGAGAGATCTGGAAGGATGTGTTATTTGTGATATGTCTGTACATAGATGAACATTTATAAATAGGAGTTAACTCATCTATCAAGAGAATACAGAAAAAAAGAGAAAGGGGAAGGTGGCTTAGGCCAGGTCTTGAGAAATTCTGAAATATAATAACCCACTAAGAGAGAGGAAGGATGAAAAGCAGGAGCATAAAATGTCATGAAACCCAAAGGGTTAAAACAAAGTTGTTTTGAAAGAAAAAATAATGATAAACAGAATTAAATACAGCTCAGGAGTCAATCAACTGAGCACAAATCACTTTAGCTTGAATATTAGTATAATTCATACAAAGTAGTTTTACAATCAGTGATCAAATCTGACTTGCTTCTCCCAACAGTATTGTAAGACAATGGAAAAGGCAGTTAAAACTGACTCCATTTAAGAAAGGGCAAAACTGACTTCTTTTGGTTGGTTAAGCAACTTGTATATGATAATATTGTTAGTCAGTCACTGGGCTACAACGTAAATCAGAATTTCTTTTCTACAATGCAATGCTTACTTTGCTGTAGCAGGCTGTTTGCTCCATGCTGTTATTATTACTTTAATGTTATTGAATGGCTCTGAGTAAGATTCTCATAAGAGGATACATGGATGAATCAGAATCAGAATTTTCAAATTTGACTCATACAGAGTCATGTACTAAAATAACTGTAATAGGACACTGGACCTTATAGAGTCATGAGAGTTAGTGGAATATTACTATGGAATTTCACACTGGGAATGAAATTTAAGGCATTTGAACATGATAGACAGGCATGCAAGAAGATTTAGGGTAATTTGGAAATGAAGTAAAAGCATTTAAGTTGAAGTAAAGACAAAGATATAGAGACAAGCAATAGATTGATGGGAAAACCAAATAATTCAGATTCAACAGACCAGAGGAAAAGTCAAGAGAAGAAGTTGATCCCATAGACAGAAATGTGGTTAGAATTTACATCATGGGGAGTTTGGGGTGTTAAAGGGAAGTAAAGTAGGTCCAATTTATCAATTTGAATACAGAAGATTGAATGATCAGAACATGATTGAGTCATGACTGGAACAATTAATAATGCACAAGATACTACTATACATGTGGACATTATCATGACTCTTTAAAATGTCCAACTAATATCTTCCGAGCACAGAGAAAGAATATACTTCTGTGTTCTCTTAAAGACAGTTATAGTCATGTTACTTCCTTTGGCTAATGGAATTATGTCCAGAAATAATAAGGGCTACCTTGGAGGATAAGCATTTTAGAGTATATGATGGACAAATCTCAGTGTTTTCTTTTGCAAAGTCCACCATTCTGAGGACAGACAGTCAACTGAATTTTCAGCAGATTATGTGGTAGTGAGAAACTAATTTATATTTTGTTAACACCTGTAGATTTGGGTTTATTTGTTATGGCAGCATTTACTAACCTAAGTTGATTGTACATTGTGTTCAGAGTTTTTAATGAATTAACTGAACTAAAGCTGATGTTCAACTGATAGGTAGCTCATATTAATACTAAAGTATCAACTGCTTTTGCACCAATAGTAAATATTTATAGCCAAATGCTACTCAAATGTACTCCTCTTCATGTCCTTTTCTCTTATAGACCCTTTCATTGCATGATGCCCCCAGACCATCCCATGACATGGTAATTAAAAATGCAAGGGCCCAGCTATAGCCTGTGTCTGTTCTAATCCACTTGTGCCATGATGTACCAATGTGGAATATTTACATTATCACCCCATTTTTAAGCTTAGAATTTATTGTGTCTCTAACAACAATCATAAAATTAGAGATGAAGGTTAAAAACACTTTCAATGTTACAAGTTGTCTCCCTCCAGAATAATGGCCTTCTGTTTCTAGCTTGAGGTGATGGTCCTGCAAGGAGCACAAGATGAGTTGCTCCTTCCAGGACCATATAAGGGGTGATATATAAGTATATTAATTAGTTTGAAGGTAAAATATGAGGACTTTCATTATAGACAAAAAAAATAACTTGAAACTAATAAGAAATTACCTCTGGATAGACATTTGGAAAGAGAACCAATATAAATTAAAATAATTCTGTGAAAGGGTGAAGAGAATTAAGTTCCCAGAGAGGGCAGAAAGGAGTACAGAATCACTTACAGAGGTAAAAATATGCATAGAAGATTGATTTGCATACATTTGTTTCAACATATTATCTCCCTTAGCTGAACTATTAGAGCTAGCTTTGAGCAAGAGCAACGAATGCCAATGTACAAACCTGTCCACACAGAGATTTTTCAGGAAAGCCTTTTGTTGTTCATGCATATCTGGGAATGAATGTCTAAGAGATATAGCACATTGTTTATTTAAATTTAAATCTTTTAAAATTAAATATTTTTTTGCAGGCATTAGGTAAATTTCATAAACTACAATTATTATTCACTGGAATTTCAGACTTCAGAATTAGGCTTGTCCTAGAGTCTGTCCATGACACATACCCTATAATGTGTTTTCTACATCAAGGGAAGATAGTATTTCTAAGATATGTCTTCTCAATAATATGTAAATAATGAGAATAAGAAATGTGTTAGGAAGTAATGCTTCCGTCTCAAGGTGAGAAATTAAGAACTCATGGATCCTCTTCTGTCTCCCTCTGCTCTTCAAAGACCATGGACGGCATGAGTTGGGATAGAACAGAGAGGAAAGCAGTGTGTATCCTTCAGGAACTGCTTGGAGGATGCTTGGTATGAGGAGTAGCTAGGCCCAAATCAGCTATCTGTGAACAAGAAATAATCCCTCTGGCTGTGGGGCTATGAAAACATTGGGATATGTTTGTTATCCCAGCAGAGCAGAGCTCCATCATGAGTGATTATTTTATATCGACCTAAACAACCTCCCACTAACAAAGCCCATTATGTTTCAGATGGTTTTTCTTTAGATGTTCTTCATTTTATTGATTTAGTATCCACCACCATGCAAGTTAATGTATCAGCCAACGCTCTGGGGCAATCAACGTACCACTTCATAATAAAGACAAAAAATGCAACACTCCTGTGACTATTGTCTTTGCTTCCAAAATCTAAATATATCAGAGTAATTTGTAGTAGAAATATGTCTGTTATGTAATTTTCATTTTATGTCTCAATTTCATTAAAAAAAATATCTAAACCATTAGTTTCATTCTCTATTTTTTCAAATTGCTTTTGACATATGAGAGATAATCTTTTATTTCTCAGTAATTCCAACACAAAAGATGTCAGGAGTATGCTATTCCATGATTCATTATAAATTAACTTTTTCCTTCATTTCTGAAAATTCACAATATTGAATGTATAACACATACAATACCCTAAAACAAAATAAAAATAATTTTAATTAAAAACACATTTAATGAATACTTAACAAATCAAAACCAAAGGAAGCAAAAAATTTAAAAAGAAATATGGTTGTCATCTTTTTCTGAGATTACAAACAATTCATTAAAAGAAGAATATCAGCTAACATTTCTTGAATGCTTATTAAATACCAGGGACAATAAAATAGTTTTACATCTATTATCTTATTTATTCTTCAAAGAAAACCTAATAGTGTTAAAAAAAAAAAACCGTTCGTAGAAGAGGAAACTAAGTCACTAGTTTAGTAATATCTAAATGCTCTCTGAGATAATAAGCAGAAGGATAAGAAGAATTTCAACTAAGCTTTTGCTGACAAAGCATAACACCACTTCTCAGTAGAAGTCTAAGTTTTTGTGTTGATTTATTTGACCTACCTTTCTTTTCCCTGGGTTTAGAATGTCCCTAATATAACAGCAGACATTCATCATTTCCAGTGCTGGAATCTTAACCATAGGATAACAGGTAATGTTACAGTTACTGTTTAACAAGGTCCAAACTAAATTATCTGAAGGGAGTCAAACCGAGGGCTTCCTGAGCCCTGGGACAAAGGACAGATATGCACTCCAAGGTGTCCAATCTACCTGAGTCTATAAGTGTCATTTCCCATCAAAAAGCAAAAAAATCAGATTCAGATGGAAAAATGGAGAGTGATGGGTATCTTCTCTATTGCATAGAATAGTCAACTGAAGAATCATGTATTTGCCAAAATCTGTCTTTCTGCATATGGAGTGAAATGGAGACTATATGTTCCGTAGGGCCTAATAGTGTGTGCTCTCAGATAACACAACCCGGATGGGGTAAAGGGGTAGGGACGATGTTGACTCCATAAAGATTAGGTGAATTTTGCTTATGTTTGATTTGGGTTGGCGCTGGGTGATGGAGGTCAAGGATCTTACCCACAAAGCATATAGGGACTACAACCTAGACCCCCAGAATAAATATACTCAGAGACTTGATTACAGCATGGCTCCCATTGACTATTAACAAGGTTGAGAAATGGAATCTTCTGCAGCTGGGCTCAAGGAAGTCATTTATTGGCTGTGCAGGGTCAAGTGAGAAACCCATATTAGCCCTGCAGCTACTCAGAGCAACCTCCCTACAAGACCAAATAGTAAGGTCTGGCTACATTTCCTGCCCACCTTGCATTGCCCCAACACTGCACATTCCAGTCTTCCATGCAATTGACACTGGCATCCCTCTGTATTCATATGTTCTGGCATAGCTTCAACTAGACATGGTTGGAAAATATTTTGGGAAACACTTCTAAGTTAAACACATACAGACTTATTTTTCCTTGTCATTGTTCTCTAAATGATGCAGTATTATAACTACCTACATATAATTCATATTGTACTAGGTATTACTATGTATTAGTGATCCAGAGATGACTTAAAATATATAGAAAGATGTACATAGATTATATGTAGACAGTACAATAATTTATGTAAGGACTTCAGCATCTTCTGATTTTGTTATCTGTAGGGTAGGGGTCATGACCTCTATTTCCCCAACCCTCGGACACTGTGGTTTCACAGATGCTCACATTATTCCATATTGCTTCCACTCTTGCTGAGGCTTTCTTTTCCAGGAATTCCTTCATGTGGCAAACTCTTTGTGAACCTCAACCCAGCAATGTTCATGGAGGCACCCTCTCATCTCATACTCATCTATGCATGCAGAATGGAAGTTTCCATTCTCTGCATTTCAGGATTTCATGTAGAAACTGGCACCAAGGAGACACTTGATATTGAGTCAGGTATAAAAGAAAGTATGAGCAAATTGGGAAAGTGACTTTTTGTCTTGCATTCTTTCTGTATTAAAGAGAGAGAGTATTCCTGCTGAGTTATGAAGATATTGAACACTCAGAGAATGTCATCCCACAACAAAGAATCCATCCACACACATACATACATATATATATATATATATATATATATATATATATATATATATATATATATATATATTTTTTTTTTTTTTTCTTTTATCAGTAATGGCTATAAGGTGCCAGGATATGCTCTGACACACTTAGCTCCACAGGGTCCTTTTGTGGAAAATAGGCACTCGCTCTCTAGATTCATCCAGAATCTTAAGAGCAACAAGCTAGGGGAGTTACAGACAAAGAATTTCCATTTCTGTACACTGAAGACAGAAACACAGGCAGGACATCAGATGTGAGAAAACCTTAGCTGACTTTTTACTTGGGTAAAAGTCAGAGCAGTGTTATGATGAGAAAATCTGAGCCAAGAGGTTATGCATTACAGGACCTTAACTTTCTCCCAATTGCACATCAAAGTGGATGAAAGAGAAACCAGCTAACAAATGGTACAGGGATCAAGCTAATGTGGAAAACCCCAGGTTATTTACAGTCTATATTTTCTTTTTCTATTTTTTTTTTAGCAAATGCCCTTGGGAATGATGCATCAGAATGTCCAATCAAAGCAGAATTTCTGAAGCAAAACTTTAATTCAAATAGACTATGAAATGGAAGTTTTAATCAATTCAGGAGATGCTCCATCCAAAGAAATACAGAAAATGAATCAACAGACAATATAATTATGCAAAATAATATCACTGACGGTCTCTGCTCAAGCATTCACAAACACTTTTTCTTTACTAAAAATGAATTTCTGATTGAAAGGAGAGACATCATCAATCATTGTTTATCCAAAGAGTGTGTACGCAAATGAAAGCATCATTGAACTATTATTCATTATCTGAATTTTTATCTGTTAACAATATATCTGAGGAAAGAAATTAAAATAACAACTTTTTCTCAAAAAATATCCCTTTATGTTTTATTTAAGAGCTCAAAACAGTAGAGGTGTTAACTTATATAATACCATTGTTAACTTATATAATACCATTGTACATTTGTGAAAAATGTGAAATAACATTAGCATGTTATGCGATCTCTATTTGAATATATCAGCATAATTTAGATATTTCAATCAACAATACTTCACTTATTAAATATTTTTAAAATATTGAAATTGTCAAAACAATGAGATAAGTTAGAAAACAGAATTTTAGTACAATCTGAAAATTTAGAAAAACAGACTAGATAACAACCAATCAGAGGTAGAAATAGCTGTCTATAATCAAAAGGGTGATTTTTTATTAAACATAATAAAATATCATAGGTAATAATTATTGATATAAAATAAATAGATTATTAAGCAATTCAAATTTTATTTTAATGTCCACAAACTTCCTCTCAATTGCTCTAAATATTACACTTAAGACTATTATACACATGCAAATGTGCAGGACACGAAGTTTTTGGCTCAACCTACTTAAGCAAAACTGAAAAAATTGAGCCAGGCATGGTGGCAAACCCCTGTAATCCCAGAAACCTGGGAGGCTGAAGCAGGATGATAGCAAGTTCAAGGTTAGCCTCAGCGATTTAGTAAGATCCTCAATGACTTAGTAAGACTCAGTCTCAAAATAAAAAATTTTTAAAACAAATGTACCTTAGTGGTAAAGCACCCGTGGGTCCAATTGATTCAATCCTCAGTAACACACACACACACACACACAGACACACACAGACAATAACTGAAGAAAACATGGTTGGGATCTGGTTTATATTTTTAAGTTCAAGTGTGGGGATATATCTGAAACTCTACTAAGGTTTGGTGTGTTGTGAGGGAATACATTTTAATTGTTCTATTGTTAGTCTCTGGAGTTTTCTACCTATTTATTTCATTCTTAGCCCTACTCAGTACAACTTCTAAGCACAAATCAAACCACAAGCATCCATGGATTTTAAGTAAAAGCTGTCCTGTTTCAGCTACCTGGTAAAAGATGATATTAAAAGAAAATAGAAATATATTAATAAACTTGAAAGTTTAGCTTGAAATGATGTCACACTATGAATTTAAAATAACAATGGAAAAGGAGAAAATTCGAATGGGCCAGGTACTGCCAAAGATGTTAGCCATGTGATTAAATATTTTAGTCCTCCCTTCTCCAAAAGGCATTAGAACAAAATAGGTTCTTCTTCTAGGTCTAGGCTTCTTTTAAATAAAGGTAATTGCAAAAATAATTAAAATGTTACAGATTCTAGGAATAGATGGGCAACATCAATTCATTTTATAAAGCAGGCATGAAATGAAGAGTCAGTTCAATAAAGATAGGAAAAGAAAGAAAATCAAAGATTATGCTTATTGGCATTTTTAGAAATCAATATATGTCTACAAAATATAGTAATCCTTAATAAAATACCACAATGTGAAATCAAATAATGATTTAGTAAACATGTTAGGTATGAATAGGACTCATATTTCATTTAAAAAACCAAGGAAAATGTTGTACATTTATTTCACTACATAAGAATAATTAATTTAACCATCATTTCTTATTTTAAGGAGAAATTATTATAGAAATAGAAGAACTATCTTTGAAAATGCCCAATGCCGGGTATCTCACAAAAAAAATAACCCACAACCTTTTAAAAGCAAAACACTAAAACCACTGTCAGTAAAATATGGATAAGAAGAAAATGTTTATTGATACTGTAATTATACTAAGTAATGTAAAAAAGTGTTAATAAATCCAGATAAAATTAGGAAAATATAAAATTGTAGTTTATTGAACATATGATAACAATTCTAGTTAGAAAAATGATAGTCAAGTAGAAATACTTTTATAATTAATAAAAAAACAAGAAAGATAGATGAATATAGGGTGAACAACCACAATAAACAGCTTATGTTTGTGCTAATAAAAATCAGCTCTGCATAAGTATTGGAAGTATTCTGTATTAAAAAAAATATAAAACTATAACATGCCTATGAATTACTTTAATAAGAAAATTATAACATCAATAAGAGAAAAGTAAACTATTGGAAGACATAAAACATGATCTGAACTTAAATAATGGCATATCTTATTGTAGGATCCAAAGACAAACAATAAGAATACCAAACTCTTGCAAATCAATTTGTTTCTTATTATCTAATTCCAAATAGAATACCTATTCCTTTTAGCTAGATAAAATGAGATAATAGTACACATATAAAAATAAATGGTAGATCCACACACTTTATGTTTCTACCTCTTATTTAAAAATGTGATTCGAGATATTAAAGGTGTTTTTAAAATGTTAATATTTGAAGATATAACATAAAATGATGGAGGATGGCAGCAGGCAAATTAACATCAACAAATTTTAGAAGTGCAAGGAAGGTGGAAGAGTGAAAACTGATTTAACATACCTCTTATACCAATTAGAGCATATTAAGTGCTTAAATTTAAACAAGGCCCTGTGCATGTGTGTGTAAACACATGAAATTTCAATGAAAATACAATTTTACATTTTCATAATTTTGTCTGTATTTATTAACTTTTTAAACATTATTTCACATAATAACAATATCGATAAACATTTCTGTACAAATGATATGCTGCTTTTAGACCTTTAGAAAATTCCTCCTGATATAAAATTAGTTTTCAACTTCTTAACAAGAATGGATTTCCATTGATGTTGTTAAGTGACAAAACAAAATTCAAAGTAGTATATGTAAAATAAATTCATATTCATAATAAATATTACAAATATTTATAATATTTGAGCATTTACCATGCTGCCAGCAATGCAGCTAATCTGCCCCTTTTGCCATGGTGATGGTCAAGATATAACCTAAGAGGATGGAGGATGGCAGCAGGCAAGTTAACAGATTGCAGCAGTCTTTGTGAGTTCTTATTGGTTCTTCCTATCAGCAACTAGATTTGTACTTCAATTTTTATTGTTTGAGGCAAACAGGTATACCCAGTGTGGTTTAAATTGCCCTGGGAGCACTCTGCCAAAAGTATTATCACCATGTGTAAAATTCTAACTTGAATCCCTGTGGAGGAATGAAATAACAGGGGAGAGGGAATAAGATAGGGAAGTGGAAGAGCCCTGTGGAATTAAAAAAAAAAAAATCAGAATGGGAAAAAGAAAAAAAAGTCTCTAAATTAGATTCTGAAATAGCAGTCTCAGAAACAGGAAAAACATGGAAAAATGAGATATAACTAAAGGCCAGAAAGGGTTTAAAATAGGAGAATGTCATCAAATGAATTAAATGAAGCTGAGAGGTTAGAAGATGAAGATCAAGACAGAGCAATTGAATTTTGTGACCTTGAGAAGAGTATTGTCATGCAGTAGTTTGGAAGCAATCCAACTATAATGGTGAAAGAATGAGGAGGGGAGATTAGTGACATAATACATAAATAGTTTTTTTCAAAGAAATATTGGTAAAGAAAAAGCATGTAAATAAAAGGATGTGGTAGAGAGAATGAGAAGCAGATGAGGTTTTTGTTCTTTTTAAGAATGAGAAATTCCAAACTAGGTTTATAAAATACCATCTATGACCATTTGAGGAAGTCTTATTTATGTTTCAACAAAAAGAGGGGGAAACCAAGGGGCCAAATCCTTGAGAAAATATGTGTGAAAGAAGCACAAAGTATGTAGGTCATGGCCTTTGGTAGCAGGTAGGATGCAGAATTAATTTTAACAGGACAAAATGAGCAACACATCAGGGAGGTAGATTTTTTGGCTGGTTGCTTGAGGATAAGGGGGTTTCTAGTTCATATCTTCATTGCCTAATGAAGTGAAAGAGCCTAGGGTGGTCAGCAGATTTTTAGAAGAAAAAAAAAAAGGAAGGATGTATGAACTAGTTGTTTTTGAGAGTATAAAAAATGAGCTTATTAGACAATCACAGTAAGACTACTAAACCTGATAAAGTCATTGATGAACCAAAGATGAATGAAACTCATCTTCTGGCTTAGGAGGATTTCTCCAGTAGTGTTCTTACCCCTTTAAATGTGGACATAGAAAAGATGTCCAATTGGGTACAAAGAACATGGAGAGTTTGTTACCTTAGATCTAAAAAGGAATGATCAATCTTCATTTGCAAACATAAGGTTATGATTATGGACCACAGGGTACATCTAAGCTGCACAAATCACTAAAAAATATTAGAAGAGGTCTTTGTCCTAGGTAGAAATAGTGGTATTAACAGATTGGACATTTTACCAAGTCTCCTCTAAGAATGGCCTGCCCTTGTGACAGGAGGGTTGTCAGATCCAAATATCTAGAGTTAATGAATTTGTGTTTTCAAGGGAAGGAAAGTAGAATTTAGCCAGGGAAAGGAGGATGGCAGAATACTTCA
This sequence comes from Callospermophilus lateralis, assembly GCF_048772815.1. NCBI lineage: Eukaryota > Metazoa > Chordata > Mammalia > Rodentia > Sciuridae > Callospermophilus > Callospermophilus lateralis. The sequence continues at coordinate 53,096,292 of NC_135319.1, read as the reverse complement.
AAGGCCTGACCCTAGCTGGGAGACAAACTCAAAGTGCAATAGCATGTAGTAGGAGTCCGGTTTGTGTAAAGAAAATGTCCAACTGTTAACATACATCAATCTTCTAAAGGCTTTTTCACATGACAATTCATGTCTAAGCATATTAGTAAGTACAGGTCTCTAGCATTGCTTCATTTATTTGTTTATTTGTTATTTTTATTGGTGACTGAACCCCATAGGCAATTTACTGCTGAGCTATCCCCAGCTCTTTCTATTTTATATTTTGTGACAAGATCTCACTAAATTGTTGAGACTTGCCTTGAACTTTCATCTTTCTGTCTCAGTCTCTAAATCACTAGGATTACTGACATGTGCCCAACTTTTTACATTGCTCTTTAATGATCACATAATAACCCATTTATATATTAAAGTGACTATAATTGTGAGACCCTTATTTGAGCATTCTTATAGGAAGACAATCTTATTCAGTGTTCCTGGATATGTGTGAGATTCAGGAATTCTCAAATTCCTGAAAAATTCTCTTATCACCATAAGAGCCAATGAAACAAGGGAATGTACATAAACTGTCAAAACCTTCTCTTATCAAATTCTCTTATCACCATAAGAGCCAATGAAACAAGGGAATGTACATAAACTGTCAAAACCTTCAGGAAAGACAACTGGGCCCAAGAGTTATGTGGTTAATGAGCTCAGATACCTTGTCTTTTATAGTTTGAGATTTTATCCTAGTTACATAGTATGAGGTCATTAAACTAGTACCTAGTTTAATTTTGATAAAAGAGGCTAATGCTTATTCCCAAGACAATTCCACTTAAAACATATTATGGAATCAAGAAGCTCATCTACTTCTTAATTTTAACTCACCTTCATTTAAAAAATAATTCCACAGTTTAGGAAGTATAGAATTTTGATGCAACTGCATGGTATAAACCCACTCTTCCAGTGCCCTGTGTAAAAATGTGCTAACATCGAACAGCTGATTCTAAATCCTGAGGATTTTGAAATTCAGTCTATGTTGCTATTTGAGGCAATTAAGTCTGTAGATTTGCATTAAATTGAAATATCATAACTGTCTTATGAGCTGTTGCTTTTTTTAGAGGCCTAATTAAATCTTGTAGATAAACAAAATAAAATATCTATAGCAGGTGTACGTATACTTCAATATCATGAGGTGAGGAATGTGGAGATGTGTCTTATCTGAATATCAGGACTGAGCGATTATGAAACTTTTATTACTTCAAGTATCCAAGGAGAAATTTTATTTTAAGTAACTACCCTCCACCCGCTCCCATTTGGACTTCTATGAGTCATTCTCTGAGGTATTCCTAGCACCAGCTCCTACATATATAATAAATAAGCTTCCGTGGAGTTGTTCACATTCAGCGGTCTAGGCAGTTCTATTCCAAACATCTTACAGACTGTATACTTTTTTTTCTCCTGATCTCATCAAAATACCTAAATAACAGGCAACTGCAGAATTGAGCATGTAACATTCTTTTCAGCAAACCCTTCCCTTTAGAAAGCAGTTAAGAACTCAGAGGTGCACAATGAGAATGAATGCACTATAGAGAGGCTGGGGAGATGGAGAGGTTCATGGAAAGAAGAAAGAAAAAAGTTACATACGTATGTTTTTGTAGAATCTGACCTCTTATTAGAAAACAGTGATGATAGAAGGAGTGTTTCACTAATTACCTTCCTTCCTACATTTTTCTCTTTAGAAAAGGGAAAAAAATGATGAAATTTGTAGAAAATATGATAAGAATGAATAAGAAAAGAGATTCATCTCCTGGATTTGGGTCTGTGACACTCAGGTGGATGTGGGTATTCTATTATTCCCATTTGCTATAATGATCACTTTGAGAAGAGCACCGCTTCAAAGATACCAGTTCCAAGACTAGAATTTGTGATTTGTTCCTGATGAGGCCCATACAGCAGTCCCTACTTATCTGTGGTTTCATTTTCTGTGGTTTCATTTACCTGTGGTCAAAAGTTGTCTTTGCTGAACGTAGCAGTGTTTAAAAAGGAAGAGACTTGATTTCCACTGCAGCTTTATTTTTTTCTAGCTGAAGGAACTTTGACAAGGTATTGAAATTTGTTTATACCTGAGCTTTCTCATCTGTGAAAGAATAACTTGAGGACTTTTGAGAGGATTATTTTGGAAAATACATAGAAAACATTCAAAATAGTCATCAGTCAATATATAAGTCAATAGTTAATCAAAAATATTATCCCCCAAGATGAGACAATTCTCGTTCCCACAAGGTAACATTTGCAGTGTATTTAAATCCATCAATTAAGTTTAAATCCTTGATTTCAAATGCCATTTAAAAAACAAGCAACCTTTGGAGAATGATAGAAAAAAATATCATTGTCATGAAAACTGGGGAAAGAAAGATAAATCATTAAGATTTTATCCAACCTTTCCTATGTGAAGTGTATTATTGAGTATTTAAATAGTAGATGAGGGCAACTGAGTCTTTGTAGAATTATTCAATTAATATGCAAATAAACACAGAATTTGTCACCATTTTCAACCCTCAAGGACTTCATGTTCATACCCACAGAGCATCACTAGCTGATAACATCATTAAAAAACAATAGATTTGTGTACCTCTTAAAAAAGAGCACAAATCCACCTGTTGGACTTGCTAAAGCAATAGAAGCTGAGACTGTTTCAGAGTCTGTAAGTACAAACTCCAGTCTGTGGGAAAAGTACTGCTCAAAAGTTCCCAGTACATCAACAAATACATTTTATTTAAAAAAGAAAAGGAGGGAAATGGTAGAAGACATGGTAGATTTGAAAATACTAAAATAATACAACAATTAGAAAAATGCCACAAGCTGAACGATCATGTTTTAGAATGCACACTTGAATGATAAAAATGAAAATATCAAGGAAGCAAGTATGGTAAAAGTGGGCCTGGTTTGTTGGGAAGAGTCGTGGATCATTCAGGATGAAGCAAAAACAGGGATCCTAGGGTGCTGGCAAAGTTATTCCTTGCAGCCTGGTGACTGCAAAGCTAATTTGACTTGAAATAGTTCATTGAGCTATGATGTATGTGTGTGTGTGTGTGTGTGTGTGTGTGTGTGTGTGTGTGTGTGTGGCTTTATGTATGTTTTTTAAAGAATAATTTGTGACATTCTTAAATGAAAATAAGACCCACATCCTTGGTACCCTAACTATTAGCATGTAATCTGATCTATAACCAACTCAGGAAAAAACAAAGGAATTTACACCAACAAATGAATCCTATTCCTACAGGGTAACTTAATCCCTTTTAACATCAGCACAGTCACAGGTGTTTCCTAGAAACATTCATAGAGCCCTTTTTTTCTGATTTAAGAGAGAAATTTAGAAAGATTTTGTAAGATACTTCTTATCCATAAATGTCAGAAAACTTTTTTTAAAATACAAAATGCATGTAACAAATGTTAAAGATAGTACTTGAGAAAGCAGATTTAATTTTGTCAGATTCTTGTTTCCATACCTAAAATGGTATTTTACATCTTTTCTAGCTCTCTTTTTATTAAGAATTCCAAGAGATCTACATTTATCTCTATATACTAACTATTGCAAATTCTGTATTTTAATCTCATGGGAGTCATTGCTTGTAGTCTGCTCAATTTGTGATGCAAGTGAATATGTAATGGTATACTCTGGTTGTCTAAGACAGATATTATATCAAGGGATATTTAATGAATCTTTAAAGAGAATAGATTTTGGTATCATGAATAGCAACAAAAAGAATGTTTTGAAAATTCAAGATTTAACATTTTGGGGGAGAAAGGGAGGTTTTATGTCCTAGATTTTGGGTTGAGATGAAGTGTCTAGAAGCCAAGAAGCCCTTGGGATGGAGATATCTTTCTTCTGTACTTCTGTAGCACTAGTGAAGTGGTTGTGGCTACATTTCAGATTTTCTGAAACGGAATGTTAGGAATCCTAGAATTCTATCCCCTCAAAGAATCTTCAAGATGTGCTCAGGCAATTTCTACCTAATGGAGGTGGTATTTCCACAGGTGCATGAGAGATGGACAATGGGTGAATTACAAAGAAAGATAAAACAAATGTTAAATCTTTTAAACAAAGACAAACAGAACATTTTGAGACTTTTTGTTGTTGTTTTTGTTAATGGGGATTGAACTCAGGGGCACTTGACCATTGAGCCACATCCCTAGTCCTATTTTGTATTTTATTTAGAGACAGGGTCTCACTGAGTTGCTCAGGCCTTGCTTTTGCTGAGGCTGGCTTTGAACTTGCAATCCTCCTGCCTCATCTTCCTGAGCTGCTGGGATTATACTGCACCTGGCTTGAAGTTTGTATATTTAGCAGGACACTAGATGCCTGTATTAGAAGTTGAGTTAGAGGAAACTCATGGGCCACCTGCAGATTTCAGGACCAATCACATGCATTTCTAGTTGATCTCTTTGAGATTTCTTTAATTTTGGGAAATGTTTAGATGTCTCCAGCAACATGATCCTCCTTTACTATTGTGTGGGCCATAGCCATCTCCTTGCTTGATTCTTGTCTCTCCTAACCACAACCTTGACTGAGTTATCCAGAAAAGAAAATGACAGAAAATGCTCATTTGTACTGAATCGCTCAGCCAATATTGCAAAATTCATTGCACTGGAAAATTTTAAGTTTCCCCATTATTGGCACCCAAGCATCACCTCATTGACCATTCCTTGCTCTACCAATGTCACATGTATACCTGAGCCAGAAAACTAATTGTCCAACATTGATGAGAAAGTAGGGGAGCATTTGGAATCCCCTTCTGGACTCTGAATAATTCTGCAGAATTAGGAAATTTGTTTGTGTAATTTCTCCAGGGACATGCTCAATTATTCTGCATCAGCTTTGTAACAAATGGTGATAATAGCTATTTTAGAATTTAATATAACCGGCGCCCAGGCGGAGGAACAGGTGCAAAGGGAATTAAATTAAAAATCTCTCTCTTTAGAAAATCAATCTGCCTATGTTGTGTGTACAAGACTAACTGTTCTGACTGGCTCTTGGCCCTCTGCATTTCTCACTACCCTGGTTTGCACCTAGGGCCGCTTGAAACCATTTGATATTTCACCCATCATGTGTTAGAATCAGCACTACTTTCTACACTGAAAATATAGGCAAGAGGAATTCAAAGTACATTAAGACCCACATTGCATTTTAGTTATAAATTTTTACACTGTGTTTTACATGCATCCCTTCATCTATTATTTAAATCAGTAAAGGCCTGGTATTTAATCCATTTACAGAGGAGGAGGTTAAGTAACTTACTCAAGTCATGTAACTAGTAAATGCCAGAATGAAGATTTGAGCCCAGCACTGTTCAACTCCAGAGCAGGGACTTTTTCTACTGTGGCCTGTGGTTGTCAGGTGTCTTGCCCTTATGCAGTGCATTCCCGAACTGCCAAGCTCCTAACTGCTTTCTCTAATGCTGACCCTCAGACATGGCCTCATAGATACTTTTTTTCTGCTCTCCACCTATATGTTTGTTTGTTTTGTTGCTTTTCATGTTAAAGCTATAGGTCATGATCATTCCAACAATAAGTATCATGTGGGAGATCAATCAATTGCTGTAATCTGTTGTGCCTTTGAACCAGAAGCCAACCCAAAAAGAAATGACCATTGTCCAGGCCTTTCTGGCACCTGGACATTGCCTGCAATGGTCAAGGGAGGTTTTTCTGGTGGGACTAGAAATCTTGCAAGAGCCTCTTTTATTTATTTTTTTAACATGTCCAAAAGTTGATATAATTATTTGCTCCCACAAAAGAAAAATGATAACTTGGTACATGGTAGATTTCATGAACAGAATATTTAGTCATAAATAAACAATTGGGGGGAATATATATATATGTGTATACCCAAATATGGATATAGATATAAAATATTTCTAAAATATGTATGATAGAGATATTATAAACATGTGGAAGAAATGGAATCCATTATTATTTCATATCTGTTTGCTGTGACACAGAGAGTTCTACACTGAACATTCACAGAAATTTATCAATTGTTTTTGGCAAAATTATCAAAATCAATGATAGAAACTGGGTTATTCACTTTTTTACCCTAAATTATCTTTTAATCCACTTCCCTATCTCCCATGCTATTCACATCACAGACAAATTTGTTACAATGTTTTTTTTTTCCTCTTGGTAAAACAATTCAATTTTTTAATCTGATTTGGTAAAATTCACTTTAAATGCAACTCCATTAATTTCCCCAGATTTACCTGCTCTTTACCAGACTTGAATCTCCATATTGGATCTGATGAAGAAATGGGGGCTGCTCTGTAGCTCAGTAGTGGAGCACTTGCCTAGCATGTGTGAGGCACTGGTTTCAATCCATAGCACCACATAAAAATGAAACAAATATAAAGGCATGGTGTCCATCTACAACTACAAAAAAAAATTAAAAAAAAAAAGAAACAGGTTCACAAGATTGGATGCCATAAAGTCAAGAAATCTAATATTTTGGTTCTACTGAAAAACTGGAAAAGTATATATACATGTACATATATCAATACACATAGGTATATGTGTTTGTCTAGTGTGTGGGCATTTCTATATAGGAGTTCTACACGAGCTCTCTATTTGAAGATAAATTATACTGAGTCACAAATTAAATACACCTAAAATAAGTAGCAAAATGTCATTTTAAAAAACAAAACTAGAATAAAACTCAATAATACTAGTATGTATATTTTCACTTACGTTGGACACAACTGGACACAATTGCTCCATATATCAATTTATGAATGAACACAGTATGACTCAAATGCTGTCAATTTTTAGTACTTCATATACTGCTATATTTATTGCAGCAAAATGGATGTTTTTTTCTTGTCTGACATTTTTCTCTACAAATTTTACAATTGCATGGTATGTCTGCTTTACTTCATATTTGTCTTTTTTAACCTAATTATAACATGAACATACTTTTAAAAACAAACAAAAAATAATTAGTAGTGCCATGAAATGTCACAGATTTTGCTGAATTATTTTTACTTTTTTTTTTGATAGCACATATCCTTCTATGTGGCTCTCTCCCTCTGCCTTTTTTTTTTCTTTCTTTGCTCTTTTTCAAATACTTTATTGACAATAATTTGGAGTGTGATTTGAGTAATTTTTCAATATTACTATCAAGATCCATGAAATATTGCACAGAGTACAAGATCTGCAATTTTATTTTTTGATTGATTTGTTTCATATTTATATTGTATTTCCAGATGCAATATTTGGAAACCAATTAGATAATTCACACAAACATAATATACAACTGGAAAAGCTAAGCGGAGCTGGATGATTGAGTAGAAGCTAATTACATAAGTATTCAGTAGATCAGTGAATGCATCCATGTTATACAGTCTCACTTCCATACATATCTACCCAACTTTAGAGATTTGAGTAATTAGAAGTTGGTGTATATCATCACAGGATTAGAATATAAATACATTCTGTCTCACCTTTTCCACTTAACATATATCATGGAGTTTTTCCATACGAATACATACAGAGCAAGTAGGGGTCCGAGAGATAAAGTGGTGTGCATTAATTTAAAATGGTTTGTAACACTGCCAAGCAGAAACATCTCAGTTCCTTGTCCAACTTTTGTATGTGTGTTGTAGTTTTTAAATTAAACCATATTTACTATGGAATTTAATTTTTAAAATAAATTATCTTGGAATTTATTATGCAAGATTCTTCTTCCTTGACATTGTGATTATTAATTAAGAATAGGAGAACAGTGAAATTTGGTGCCCTTTAAGTTGTGAGTCTTTCTGTTGTTAGGATGCAGTTGCAAGGAATTGGAGTTTGGCCAGAATACTAGCTCAAGCCCCTGTTCTCCTAAAACAAGATTTTTATTTATTCAAAACAAGACTGAACTATTTCTTATTCTGCTTGCAATATAGCTATTCAAAATCCATTACTGAGGAATGGGGTTTAAAAGTTAATGTTACATTTTGTACTCAAGAAAGACATATCTGTTTGCTGTTACACAGGGAGTTCTACGCTGAACATTCACAGAAATTTAACAATTGTTTTTGGCAAAATTACCTTGAGAACTTGAATATTTAAAAATCATTATTTCTTTTAATTACTATTGTATTTAATCATTCAGTCATTATTTGTTGTCTATTCTACTTATTGTAATTACAACAATAATTTACAAATGCTTAAGTACACATACTATTATAGACAAAAAAAGACTATTATAGTTTGAATATGAAGTGTCCTTCCAAAAGTCCCTATGTTAACACAGCACTATTTAGAAGTGATAGGATTGGATTGTTAAAGCTTTGACATAATCAGTCCATCCTAGTTTGAATGAATTAACTCAATGACAGGATTAAAAACAGGTGGGGCATGGCTGGGGGAGATGGGTCCTTGGAGGTGTGTCCTCAAAGTGATCATCTTCTCTGAGGATCATCATTTCTGAAAAAAACAGTCTTCTGTTGCTCCAGGTGCTATGGAATCTAAACAAAATGCTCACATGGAAGGTGACAGCTACAAACTTAATTTTGAAGCCTCTGTTTTGTGCTAAAGTTGTGGAAGCTTTGCCTTTTACTTCATAGTACATGTGTATGCCTTACTACAAAAACATCATATTGGTTAGGCCCTTAAACAAGTGTTTATTCAGCACAGTTCTCTGTGGGTAGTATATTAGTGGGTGCTGCAGGTTATGTGTGCTGCTGGATGTGCTTACACACCTGCAGTGTAAGCTGTCAGTAAATCTAGGACAGCCATGGCTAGGTTTGGAGTAAGCTAGTTGTCCTGTGCTCTGCCTGGAACTAACGCTGACTTACTGGGAAACTCTTTCATGGGAAAGAGAAGACACATGAGAGCAAGCCTAATTGCTAAGACTGTTCAAGCCTCTGACTGTCTCACATTTGTTCACACTCCACAGGCCAAAAGAAGTCAGGTGGTTGGGCTCAGCATCATACTCTGAAGATGCTATAGAATCGTAGATTCAGAAACATAGACAATATTAAGTGAAGAATTAGAACAATTACTCTACTGCACTGCCATAATCTCATATTTTCAGTAAAGACTGAGTACTATAATATTATGGATTAACCCATTTGTTAGGAACGATTTATTTATTTGTTCTAATATATGCCCCAAATATATAGAGAATTCATACCTGGATAAAAAGCACCATTATTTTTATGACAATATAATACAACAGCTTTGTCTAAACGTACAAAATACTTTTTATACTCATGATCTCATGTATTCTTTAAACTGCTTAATGAAATCAGAAGTCAGATGCTGATAGTCATTTTAGGATGAGGGAACTGGGTCTCTAAATGGCTTAAATAGCCAAAATAATAATAATAATAATAACAACAACAACAACTATAAAACCAAAGCAAGAACTGCTTTTTTTTTTTTTAATAACCAACCAACCTAGATCTCTCTGCACTGAAATTTATGAACTCTTTGGACAATATCTCTTTGCTTAGTTCTCACAGCCTTAGCACCACAAAGAGATTAAAGAATCTTACTCCTTGACTGCAGCTTATCCCTCCTAAGCCAGGTGAAGTTATCATGATTTATCAGAAAGAACAGTACACTGCAGGAGGCACTGACGTCTGAGACCTGAAACCCAGGAGCTAAGCATGTCCTTGAGCAAGCCACTCAAACTCCTGGGCCTTATCTTCTTAATTACTGTGCATGTAAAAACTTGTCTCTTGGAATTATTCTATATTTAAATAAGATGCTCATTACAACACTGGTTTGGATGGAACTGACTTTTATCATTTCTGACTCCCAGGCAGTACCCTTCATAAGCCAATTAGTTAAAAATGATAATCAATGTTATTGAATGAAGAAAAGTTACTGATTTTAAACTTTCTTTAGAGGCAAATGTTTAAATATATTGATGCATACATGGATGAATAGATGGAGAGAGAGATGGTCTATATCAGTGTCTCTTCTTTTCTTCATTTTCATTTTTAAATAATTCCATAACTTCAGCAAGTTTAAAAAATAGCACAAAAAATTCTGTATTTACCTTGAAACACTTGAGAAAGTGTTGACATGGTTCCTCACCCCCCCCCCCTTCAATGTTTTAATGCAGTGTTCCTACAAAATTAAGACATGAAGGTTGGGAATGTAGCTCAGTAGTAGAGCACTTGCCTGCCATGTGTGAGGCCCTGGGATCCAGCAAACACACACACACACACACACACACACACACACACACTCACACTCACACACACACAATATATATTGGACATGAATATTGATATATTACTGTTGTTTAAACCTTAGACCTCATTTAAGTTTTGCTGTTTTTCCCAATAATAAACTTTATAGTAAAAAAATCTAAATCTAGATCATGTAACACATTTACTTGTCATATCCTCTTAGTATTCCTCAATCTGGAAGAGTATCTTGGGCTTTCTTTGGCTTTTATAGCCCTGACACTTTCTAAAACTGCCCACTCTTTACATAGCAGTTTGTCTGTGAATTTGGGTTTATCTAATGTGTCCTCAAGAGTTTATTCCATTTTGGCATCTTTGGCAAGATTGTTACAGAAGTACTGTATTTCTTGTTTTTAGTCTCTCAAGAATTGCATGATTTTTATTTGTTCCAGTGCTGATGATATTCACTTTGAGCCTTTGATTAAGGTCATACCTGCCAAGATTTCTTTCTGAAAAGTTAGTCACTACTTACTCCTGTGATTAATAAATATTTTATGGGGAACTACTTTGCAATGATATAAATATGTAATTCCTCACCCATGTTGATGTGTTCTCTTATGAATTTATGTCAGGTTGAACTGAAGATTTTTATTTTTTTATTCACTGGGTAAAAATCTCAGGTTTGGCCAGTGGAAAATCAATGAAATTGGCTATTTTTGTGTATGCCTCTATCATTCTTTGAGCATTTCCTTTCCTTTTGGTGAAAGAAAGAAAATGGTCTAATCCAATATCACATTTTCCCTGCCCAGTCTAATGATCAGCTATTTTCCCCAAAAGCCTAATTCCTTTTAGTGGGAATGGATTTAGCAACCAAAGGTTGGCAATTTATAACTTGAGGTTTTCTTTTTGCTATTGGGGTATTACTAAATGAACCTCTCAAGTAAACAGAGTTAGGCAACATATATGTATGAATATATATATATATATATATATATATATATATATATATATATATATATATTTCACACATATATACATATACATATTTATATCAACTTATGTCTACTCACATTCAAATCCATTTTAATTTTATTATTTATATCTATTATTTATGTCTATATCTATTTATAGATAGATAGATTTAAGAAGGTAGTAGCTATATATTAGTTTCCCAGGGCTACAATAGCCAAATGAGACAAGTTGTTTTAAATAACAGAAATTTATTTGCTCACAGTCCTGAAGGCTGGAAGTGTAAGATTAAAGTATGATCAGCATTAATTTCTTCTGAGATGTTCTCATTGTCTTATAAATGGTTCTCTGGAGGGTGCACCTTTGCTTCTCTCCTAAGCACACCATCACAGATTATGATCCCACCTATTGACTCTATTTATCCACAATCACCTTTTTAAAGGCCCTTTCTCCAAATATGCTCACATTCTCAGGTTCTGGGATTAGAACTTCAGTATAACTCACATAGCAATCAATCAAATTTGTGTTTACATTGATAGATCCAAATTCAATCCAAATTCAAGACCAAACCACAATGCGTATTCCTTTTTTCTCCCCACATTTTATAAGCATATTCTCCAATAGTAAGAAATATGACTCTAATACTCAATATATTTACATATTGGGTGAATCCTCCTTAGTATAACATCAGTCTCCCATCTCATGTTGCTAGCAATTTACCATCCCCACGTCCTTGCCCTTCTCTGGGTAAATGCCTCCCTACTCAGCCTTCAGCAGTCCAAGCTGTGTACTATCTACCCACCATGCAAGACATACACACACACACACACACACACACACACACACAAGCATTTTTTTTTTTTTTTTACTCCAGCTAATATCTTTGAACTCAATTATTATTTTATTTTATTTTTGTGGTGCTGGGGATTGAACCCAGGGCCTCGTGCATGCAAGGCAAGCACTCTACCAACTAAGCTATATTCCCAGCCCCTGGACTGAATTATTTTCAAAAGCAAAAGAAAGAAAAAGAGAAAGGAAGAAAGGAAGAGGGAGGGAGGAAAGAAAGAAAACAGGGAGAAAGGAAAGTGTGGAAGAAGCCAGGCAAGAACAATGTCATTCTCAAAGAAGATTAGGACCATTTTATTTAATCCTCTGCATTTCTCATGTCAACATGGGTAATCCAACAGAAATTACTAACTAGAAAAGATAATTGGTTAAAGGTTAGCATGGATATGGAAAATATCCACTTTAAAGAAACTAGGCAAAAAACAGTAGCCAGTATCTCTCTTAATTTCAAAATAAAAAAAAAAAATGGATTTGTCTTCTTAAATTCAAACTGTGAAATAACAGCAAAATTTGTAAGAACAGATGTTTCCAAAGTCATTGTACAGAGGCAGATTGACTGACCGAGTCAAAAGTTGTTAATTATATTCACATCAAAAGTAAGAATGGCATTCAGAATGTGGAGCTGGTTAATAATGGATCTTAGCTGGAAAATCATAATTACAGAAGCATCTGTTTGCAGACACCATCCAAGGACTGTCCTCAAACACATGCTTGTCCTGACTTAACATATTGAAGTTCCTGACCCAGAAGATAGGGGAAAAGATTAGTGTAGATATCATTAGTGATGCCATAAACAAAAATAAGTGACAGAATCAACCATTGGCATTATAATATTCCTAAAGTACTGTTCTAATTATAAGGGGTTTTCCTATAGAATTCTCTATAGCATCAGTAAAGATACAATGTTATTTTAAATGCTCTTTAAGCAAGAAGAGGCAAAGTTAGAGCTGGTGCTTTGAGAATTGTACAAAACCTTTTCGTGCAGACCATAAGAAGAATCTTCATCATTGTAAGTATTGCATGCCTGTGTCCAGTATGTCAACTTTTGTCAGGCATTGCGCCATCACTGAATTCAGTGAACTAATGCTCTAAATGGATAAATGGATGGGCCAGTTGGCTGCACCACTGTTGTTGTTTCAATTGGAAATATTTTTGTTGTAAATTAATTATTCATCAATCTCTTTACTGATGCAATAGAACACACCCCATTTAAGAGATGATACCTTCTCAGGGTTCTAGGTTAAAGTTAGGAACCTGAGCAAAAAAGACCAGGTACTGGTCTGCCCATCAAGATGAAACCCACCTCTGAGAATACAGGGGAAACCCCTGGACTATTATCCTCTAAACCTCACTGTTTGGAGATCTCTCTTCCCACCTGCGGGAAGCTAGGGTCCTCCACCAGCTTGATGGATCTAAATGACAGCAAAGCAACTTCAGAACGTAGTTTGCCCTCAAAAGAACATTTTACTGATTTTGTTATCTCCAGATATTTCGGTTCTCAGAACCTTCTGTAGAAATCAGTTATATTTTTTTTCCTCTTCTGGTAAAAAATGTTCAAAGAAAAATTCCACAGTGTGCCAGTCATGTCAGATCTTAAAATGCTTCCTCTACTGTCTCTAAGTTCAGAGGGCTTGCTTCATCATGATAACTGTATTTTTGGTCAGTGTCTTTATTCACTTCTCATAATACATAATTCTTTAATATACCTAATAATTTAGAAAATTATAGTTCAAACACTGTCCTGGTGAGCATGATGCCATCCCCTGGCCAATTAGTCAACAGAGCTGGATGATGAACCCCTCTCTACAAATTACATAATCTCAGGGTCTCCAAATTACAGACCCTCTGAAATTCAAACTGTGAAAAAACAGCAAAATGTGTAAGAAGAGATGTTTCCAAAGTCATTGTACAGAGGCATATTGACATATATCTGGGCAGGGAATGAAGCACAAGTCTGAAATCTCTGAGATCATGTAGATCAGCAAAAATTTAACTATCTGAAAAATAGCTAAGTGCAAAGAAATAAAATCACCACACACTTCTAGTAGCAAGTCACAGACATCATCTATTGTTCATCCTCCAAAAAACTATGTTCTTAAAGTATGAAAAAAAAAAAAGGAAACATATGCTGTTGGGTGAGTAGATAAATTCTGACTTCTAACTCAATATCAGTGAAATGTTTATTTCTCATAAGAACGAAGGCTCCAGTCTGAGCCAGGCTTGTCTAACGGAAAACAATTTCATTCCTGTTTTTCTTTTGTGTTTTTTTTCCCTGTCCCCTGGCTAGTTCCAGTGAGCCATGTCCCCACTTCAATTTCTCATACTCCTACTACTAATATCAGAGGGTATTTTGTATCCTGAGGTAGTCAACAAGTCATTTCGTTTGTCTTCTCGAATCCATCAAATCCTGGGTAGATCAAGACTTTGTGAAAATAGTGTTACAAAATCTTTCTGCGTAATATGTCTATTTCATGAGGAACACAGAGGGGCAGATCAATTATTAGATTGTGATTGATTGCTTAGCAAAATAAGCTCATGGGATACCAGGGGTTAGATGATATTGAATGGTTTAAAGAAATTAAGCACAGGATCAACACATACAAAGGCGGCATTCAAAACAGATATTTTCTAGGACAATCTAAGTTCCAAATGCCATGAATGCTGTCTCTTTTAAGTGAGTACAAAACTGACATAATGTCAGTACAAAACAATAGGTCACTATTTAAAATAATAGCATTTTGAATTTTTTTTACATTATATTTGAGTTAAGAGTGGTGAAACTCATTATGTACAGTAAAACATTCATGTATCTTATATAAAGCAACATATTAATCTTTATAACCCATTTTAATAATGGGCTAAGAACTTCAATATGTTTTTTCTTCAAAGAGGACATACAAATGACCAGACACATGTAAAAAATACTTGGCATATAATTATCAGGAAAGTACAAATCTGTTAGGTGATTATTAAAAAAAAAAAAAAGTTGGGTAGCAGTGCTGCACAATTGTAATCTCTGCTACTTGGGAGGCTGAGCCAGGAGGATCACAAGTTTGAGACTAGTCTCAGCAATTTAGCAAGATTCTGTTTCAGAGTACAATTATATTTCAAAGATTGGAGAAGTAGCTCAGTAGTAGAGTGTTTATGTAACACTCAAAAGGCCCTGGTTTAATCCCCAGGACCAAATTAGTAATTAAGTAAATAATGAATTGAAAGCCAAATTAACTATTTTGGCAAGGAATTGGAAAATTTGGAATTCTTACGCATTTTTGGTGGGAATGAAAAATGGTGCAATCCCTATGCAAAAACTGCAGAGGGCCCTCAAAACAAACAAAAGAGCAAACAAAACCCACTTGCTATGATCTAGCATTATCATTACTGAATATTTATCCAAAACAACTGAAGGCAGGGATCTCAAAGAGATATTATCACTATGTTCACCACAGAACTATTCACAATACTCAAGAGGTGTAAACAAACTGAATGTCCATTCATAAAGAAAATGTGGTATAAACACGTAATGGAATGCTATTCAGCCTTGTGAAAAAATATTGCAATATGCCACAACACAGATGAAACTTGAGAACGTTATGTTGATGAAATGAATTAATTAACCACAGAAAAACAATACTGCATGAATACAGTTATACAAAGTATCTAAAATAGTCAAATTAATAGAATCCCAAAGTGGAATGGTGATTTCCAAATTTAAAATCTTTTTGAATTATTGGTGGGAATGCAAAACGGTTTAGTCACTATAAAAGCAGGCAAAGGGAAAAGGGCATAACATTCTAACTGATTATTTGTTACTAATAATACTTACAATAGAAAATGAAAATTACTTTAGGAGAACAATCATTTGAGAAGAGTTTTGCTTCAGGGTTGTGCTAAATTGTCACCTTTGGGCACAGTCTCATAAAATAACCAGTGATTTTTTTGAAATGTTAACGTTTACTTAGCAGATTTGAATTTTTTGATATTATTGCATTTCTCATGAACAATACTAAATATGGATCACCATAATGTGCAAGTTACCAAATTTTTTATCATCTTTCTTACCAATTGGAAAATTTTAAAGCATGTACTTTGTTGATTTGGGTTATTGTGGCCAAAAGGGTTTATCAAACAAACAAACAAACAAACAAACAAGCTTTGTCAAACAATGAACTATTAAGACCCTACAATAAATGGTATAGCCACAGCAAAAACACTCATACTTCTATATCCTTCAACTGGAGTACTCAGCTTCTATATCCCTCACATATTTTAGAAATCCTAACTAATAATTCCCTGTATTTTACTCCAGCCTCGCTTCTATTTGAAGCCTAGTGTCTTCCTGTGCCACAGGTGAATTTAGCATGATTCACAGAACTGGCTGGTATACCAGGTAGCCCACAGGAGCAATCTATCTGGTGCAATCCTTCTCCCAAATACACCTGAAGCCAGAAGGAAACCAGAAGAAACTAGCTGTCCCTGGTTCTCATGTATGAAAGACTTTGATGTCAGGAAGCCCCCTGCTTGCAACTCTACAAAGATGAGGTGAGCTACATTGCATCTGGAAAGAAACATGAATGCACAGATTTACAATGTCTAGGTGTGTATTGATACGAGAATTTAATTCATTGCACATTCATCTCCTCCCCAGAGATATTGTTTAACAGCTGAAAATCAAAGTGGTGGTCTATCAACACTTTTCCATATGACTTCAATATCATGATTATTAATGATACTCCATTAAAAGTAAACAACAAACAAACAAACAAAAATAACAGATGGGATTACAGGAAGAAGGTAAACGAGAACTTTCTTGGGTAGGCTGGCATGTGTGGTCCCCTAAAATAAGAAGGAAATATTTAGTCAAATACAATATGCACTGAGGAAGGGTACAGACTCTTTGGGCCTTTTTCTGGAATGGATAATATTTTCTTTTATGCTTCCTAGAAAAACCAATCTCCTTTTCTAAACTAAACAGCAATTGCATGGTTCAGAAGTGCTGGAAAAATGAAAATGTGTTTTTACTAAGCACTGGGTTTGAGGGCCACAAGTAATCAGGAAATCACTGAAACACTCTAAATAGCATACTCATTGCCCAGACAACAAAGACAGACACTGGCTTTTAACTAGAAACTGCCCCTGAGAAGTCCAAAAGACCTCTTTAAAGGTCATCCTCCTAACATGAAAATAAACCTTGAAAGATAGAACCTAGAAATTTCCACAGATCAGAGAGAACATCATTACTATTCTTTAATGAATGCAGCTTCTGCTAGGATACTCTGATGAGAGTCCTGTTTCTATTTGCAAATTTCCTGTTGTAATCTACATGGTCAGAACCTTTACTCCATGTTCACCACCTAGACCTAGCAGAATATGATTTACTTCCCCCAAGTGTGGCAGACCTCCATAAATTTAGTTACCCTCCCTAAGTTCTTTCTTCCTAAGCTTAAACTTGCCTCTGCAGATGATACCTGAATATATATTCATTTTTTTCAATAGCTGGTTATTAAAGGCTCATTTTTCCCAAGATTGTGAATCTGTTGTTCTTAATCTAGAGCTGTTTGCTCCCCAGGTGACATGTTGCAATATCTGGAGACATTTTTGTTGCCACAATAAAAGAACTGATAGGACATGCTGGAGAGAGAACAGAGATATTGCAAAACACCCTATAATGCATGAAACAGATTCCCTCCCCCCCCCGCACCATGAACACAGAAAAGAATTATCTAGTCCAAAATGTCAGTAGCATCTAGATTGAGAAACTCTGTCATAAGAATGCATAAAAATGCTTTCAAAGGGAAAATAAAACCTATCGTTTATGGAAACAAAAGTGAGAGAAGAAAGAAGGGGAAGGGAGAAAGAATTCACAGATGTAGTCCATAAGACCAAGTATTTAGTATTTCCTTGATCTGAACACTACACTGTCCACACAGAAAAATGGTTTACCTGGAAGGAAGAAGAACACTGACTCTCCCCAAGTCCTTAAAGCAGTTGGCAGAACTTGGAACTCTCTTTCTGCTAAAAATAAGTTTTCCCCTTTATACCTATGAGCATCAAATTATTTTCAAATTTGCTTCCGTTTTACCCTTCTTATTTGTTAAGCATAACTTACAAAGTAAAGTGACAAAATAAAAAATGTTAGAAAATTTTAATATGAACCCAGGAGAATAAGTCAGCCAGGTTAAGGAACAGAACATGGCCACTACCTCAGAAACCCTTATTATCACACTCTCCTACCAACCAAGGCCACTTGCCTTACACTTGGGATGCACACGTTGTCTCTGTTCATTCTAGTTTATGATTTATGTATGACTTTCTAAACAATCGAGTCTACTAATGCCTGTTTTTTGGACTTTACATAAATGGAAATTACACTGGGAGTATTGTTTTGTATACTTCTTCATTCACTCCTGATTTGGTGGAATGATTCATTCATTTTACACCTGCACAGATTGCCTGTCATTCTCACTGGGGCATAGAATTCCTTTCAGCTTATTTATCCAGGATGTTGTTAGTAGACATTTTGGTGCTTCCAATTTCTATTATAAATAATCCTGCTATGGGATGTTACTAGTTATTCACTAATGACTTTTTTTCTGGAATGTTTATCTAGATTTGAGATTGCTGCTTCAAATGTGGTGTATATAACTTCCTGAACAATAGATGATGCTAAAGGTTCCCCAAATACTTGAAGTCAATTTACAGAACAATGCCTGGTAAATGATCACTTATGCTTAAATGACAGGGTTTTTTTCAGCAGCTAGGTGTGGTATTTTATTGTTCACATCTTTTATCTCATTTTTCCTTTTTTTGTGTCTATTCTCTCAAATTTTGAAGGATTTGTGTTAAAATATTCTGCTGGAAATGGGGAGATGGTTTGTTTTTTATCTTATCAGTTTTTGCTTTATACATTTTATGATTGCTGCCAGGAACATAAAAATTTCAAATGGGTGGGAATAAATTTCATGATTATGGCTTGACTTTCTTTATTCCTTTATCAGCAGTAATGTTCTTTGTCTCATGGTTGGTTTTTATGTTTATAACTACACACCTTTGTATAGGATGTTTACATTTCTTACACTTTCTTTATCTTTATGCTTTAGGTGTATGTCACTTTAAAAACCGCACATATGTCTTATCTATAGAATCTCTATGTGCTATTTGAAAGTCTTTATCATTTGTAGAACTTTTAATAACTTATATGTAATTTAAATGCATTTTTTCCTATCTTGTACTTTCAATTTTAATTTGTCTTAAATTCTATTTATTCTGTCTTGTCTCTACTTTTCTGTCTTTAATTAATTGATATTTTTATCATTCAATTTTTAAAAATAATTTTCATTGTGTGCTTTAAGATATATAACACGTTATTCATTTTTGTGACTCTGAATCTGCAGCTAATTTTCCTATTTTTATTCTTTTAGTGATTATAACGAATTATAACAAAGTACAAAATAAAGTAATCCTCCTACAAGAAAATAGAAGGAAATCAAGCATTTAAAGCTATTCATGCCTCTCTGACTTACCTGTTAGATTGTATCTTCCTAATCAACTAAATCTATTTTACAGTTTTATCTTTCTCTGCAATTTTATTTCTCAGTAATTTCCCTGCCCTTTCTTCCTGACCTTCTTGTCAGCTATTTCTAATCTGATGTTTAATTCATCCATTTAGTTCTTAATCAGTTATTGTGTTCTTCATTTCTGCAAGTGGCAAGCTTTATTTTCTAAGATTTTTAAATATATTCCACCGCTTCTAATAGTTTTCTGTTTCTCGACTGTTTTAAACCTACCTTTTATTTCTGTAAAAATAGTAATAATGGCTGATTATGGTCTGTATCTGATAATCTCCCCATATGAAGTTCTTAGTAGTTCTGTTTCTTACTGTTTTTCTTGTTTCTCACTCCCAGTACCTCATTTTCTGTGGGTTTTATTATATTTGAAAGCCTTGCATACCTTGGTATGGCATTACTTATGCGAGGGGAAAAAAATCTGATGAAATAATCCAGGGTTTAAGATAAGGATGGAACTTTACAAAGTATTTCTGTTTGATTTGATGTATCCAAGATGTTGAAAGTCTGATAAAACTTTTTAAAATAAAGCTTTTGAGCTTCTAATTGATATCAACAAAAGTTTGAAATGAGTGTGAAAGCCATTTTCTTTTAGTTTATTCTAAAGGATTGCCACTTATGATTCCATCTTACCCTTTGGAGGATTTCCTGTTGAATTCTCCAATTTGGAAAGTGTCTTATTGGAATTCTCATACTTTTTAGGTAGTTAGAACAAAAGATAATATTGGAGCTGGGTACAGTGGTGCATATAAAATTCATGCTACTAGGGAGGCTGAGGCAGGAGGATTGCAAGTTTGAAGCCACCTAGGCAACTTAGACCCTGTCTCAAAAAATAAAAAGGGCTGCCAGAATAGCTCAGAAGTGAAGGGACCCTGGTCTCAACCCTGGTTTCAATTGTGAGAATGGCCAAATAAGAAAAGAAAAATCAAGTTTGACTTAATAAACAAATTATTTCATGGTAAAAGCATCATATTTATGTACTTTTCTAGGTTCCCCTTTTCTTCAGTTTTTAAATGACAGTTCCTTATTAATCTTTTTAAGTTTGTTAAGAAATTTTAGAAATTTTCAATCATTTTTTTTTTGTTGATCCAAATAACCTAATCCACTTTTGATCTAAGTGAAATTTCTTAAGTAAAATTTTCTTTGTCTTAATAAGAAAAGGTTGAGAGACATTGCTATGTATTGGTTTATTCTAAAATTATTAGTAAACATATTTTTATGTTAAAGACCTGTCACTGTGCATATAAAAGAAAAAGATATAGAAGGAGAAAAGAATTCCCAGTGAAAAAAACAATAACTATCGAAATCTGTAGAAAATGCTCAGTACCATGGCAGGGGCTCAAATAAATTACTCCAGAAGTTTATTAAGGAACAAATCACTCATAGTCAGAGTTATCTGAGAGAATTTCTTGAAAAAGAAACATTTATAAAACATATAGAATTCAAACTGTAATTTTTTATATTAAAAAGAACACGAGTTTTGAACAAAGACTTACATTTTAAGACTAGCTCATATATTACTACAGATATGAATTTAAATATGTTATTGGACATTTATGAATATCTATGTAATGTAGAAATGATAATATCTATTTGTTCCAGAAGTTAAGATAGAAAATGAAATACTATGGTTAAATTTCTAAAGCAATGCCTACACTCTTACTAGGTATTGAATAAGTTATAGCTATTGGATTATTCCAGTGTGCATATGTATGAGTGTTATTCTAGATCATAGCAAATTATTTTGAGGGGAGGCTTAAAATAAGGTTTGAGGAAGAAATATAATTAAGAAACGAACATTATTCAGCATCTAATATCTGTCTCATATAATGGTAGGTATTTTCATGTAAATTACCTGATAGTTCAACTCATTACTTATTTTTGATCATTTGTACATATACTGCCTTTAAAGCAGGCAAAAAGTCATATTGTTTTTTTTTTTTGTTTTAATAATTCTGAAATTGCCATCAGGTGGCTGGTTGATTGCTGTTAGAGGGAAATGACAGGAGAGGTATTTTCTATAGGGTCTTGAACAGAGATGTCTCTGATTTTAGTTTCTGCACCAAAAGAGGATGTCCATTAGACGTGTGCATGGGAGATATTCAAGGGTAATTCTGAGGATTGCTTATCATCTATTTCTTTATGTATTTTTTAGTGTTGTCATTCAGCAAAAACTCTGAGGGAAAACAAGATCTTCATTCTCAAAACATTTTTTTTTTGATGGAAAGAATTCAACAGAAAGGGGACTAAAATTGCATGGCTAATGAAGACACACAGATATCTAATCATAGCAATAAGCTTCTTTGAAATGTTGACTGCAATTGAAGCCAATAAGTCCTGGAGGAAGGCTCTCATGGAGAGAACTGCTTCTTTGTTTCAGATATATAGGATTTGGGTTATGCAAATTTGGTGCCCTTGGCTATAAAATTAAACAAATGCAATCTAGCAAATAAAGCACAGCACTCCGAATAGGAAAAACTTCTTGCAAATCACAGATTTATCCCTAGTATACATAAGTAGTTGTTGTAGCTTAGTAATAAAAATACTAATGACCAATCAAAAGAGGTCAAGGGATCTCCAAAGACATTTCTCCAACAAAGATACACAAATGGTTAACAAGCACACAGAAAGATGCTCAGCTGCAAAATACAAGTCAAACGCTTAATCAAAAAGAAGAATGATAAATACTACAGAAAAGTATGAAGAAATTGGAGCTCTGACATACTGCTGGTGGAAAGGCAGATCATGCAGCTATTTGTGAAAGAGCCTAGGGTTCCTCAAACTGGTAAAGTTGCTATATGATCCATCAATTCCACTCCTATTTATATACTTCAGAGAAATTGATAGCATATGTTCACACAAAAACTTGTACAAGAAAGTTCATAGTGGCATTATTCACAATAGCCAAAACAGGAAAATAAATTAAATGTCTTTTGAGTGATGAATTGATAAAATATAGTATATCCATGCACTACAATGTGATTCCAAAAGTATAGTACTGATTCCTGCTAAAACATAAATGAATACTAAGTAAAACAAGTCAGTCACAAAGGTGCACATTTTTTAGGGTTTCATTTACATGAAATGTCCAAAATAAAAAATTTTATAGATAAAGTAAGTAAATTTGTGATTTTTTAGCTCTGGAGGTGATAGAAAGAGGGACTAGAGGGAAAAGTTGAGGGGCATATGGTTTTTATTTTTGTTGTTGTATTGGTTTTTTGGAGTAATGAAATGTACTATAATTTATGTGTTTGTGGATGTAAAATTCTTTGGGTATATTAAAATTATGAATTTTCTATGGCATATGAATTATATCTGAATAAGGCTATTAAAATGCAGAGAACCCTGTTAAATTTGGTTTTCAAATGAACAGTATAATTTTTTAGTATATTTAGTATAAGAAAATATCATGCTGTAGTATTATATTAATTTTTTTCTCTGGTGCAACTACTCTGAAAATGAGTATGCAGATTTCTCAAAAAACTAGGAATGGAACTACCATTTGACCCAGTTATCCCACTCTCGGTATTTAAAATACTAGAGTAATGCACCCACAACAATGTTTATAGTGGCACAGTTCACAATATGTAAGATATGAAGCCAACCTAGGTGCCCCTCAACAGATGAATGAAGAAAATGTGATATATATCACATTTTCTTCATCCATATATATACATGTCACATTTTCTTCATATTTATATATATATATATATATATAATGGAGTATTACTCAGCCATGAAAAAGAACATATTCTTACATTTGCTGGTACATGGGTAGATCTGGAAACTATCATGCTAAGTGAAATAAACCAATCCTCCAAAATCAAAGGCTGAATGTTCTCTCTGATATGCAGAAGGTTACTCACAATAGGGGTGGGAGGAGAACAGAAGTTCAGTGGATTAGACAAAGAGGAATGAAGGGAAGAAAGAGGGGATAAGAAAAAATAAGGACAATGGAATGAATCTGACATAACTCTCCTATGTATGCATATGAATATACCATTGTGAATCTCACCATCGTGTATGTTCATCAGACTAGGGTTTTAATTAGAATAAGATATATTCCATGCTTATATAATTATATCAAAATGGATTCTACTATCATGTATAACTAAAAATAACCAATAAAAATGAATAAATAGAAAAAAAATCACATACCAGTATTAACAAAGCAAGTAAAAATAAATGAAGCTAGCATCCTTAAAAAAAAAATGTCTTTATCTGAAATTCAAATTCAATAGAGAGCCTTATATTTTAACTGTCAACTCCATAGAGAATAGGAAAGACAGGTTTAGACAGAAAATTAGAAAGCCCTCATAAGCAAGTCAGAGAGTTTTGGAATTTAGATGTTGTTACCAAAAGAAGATCAGAATCTGGAAAAGTGGGTGACAGGATTGATCAGGAAAAGAATAGTGCTCTGTGATTTCATGGTAATACCAAATACTTTAAAGTATGCCGAGCCTGGGAATGGCACACATTTTTGAGAATAGTAATGTCTAGCATTTATTGCTCTACCTTATTGTAAACAGCTTCCCTTACCCCGCAATTTCCTGTCAATTTCCTGTTTGACCTACGACTGCCTTAGGTCGTGGTGCTTGGATCAATAAATGAAATGGCATGGCAGAATTTGGTTTTAGGCAAGAGTCATTTCAATAGGTCCAAGATAGATCTCAGAATCAGAGTTTGGAGGCAGTTATAGAGTCAGCTGAGATAGGAGAGGCTGGCTAATATGAGGGAAAGGAACTTTTAAACAGAACAAAAATCCAGAACTCATCCTTTAACTTTCTCAGAGAAATGCTAGGTAAAAATAATTCCTGAAGGGTTTTATTGAGGAGATATAGAGTTAGAGGGATAGGACCTTCTAATTTCTTGAAATAGTGACACCTATCACCTTGCTGGTCACAAAGGGAAGCTGAGAAAATGTGAGGATTTGGATGGATTTGGATTGTAATGTTAAAAAGTCTTTCTTCATGGTGCTACAATGGGTTAACTTTGGCTAAGGCCTCCCATAACGGACGGGGACAAAAAAATCATCTTAGTCTATGCACTCGAATAAAATTCACAACAGTTCTTTCTAGATGCAAGTTCCAGAACAGGCCTTGGATGATTTGTTCAAAATCAGGCAATCCATCTTCCCAAAGATGTCACAGGAGATAGAATTTAACAAATACTCCCATGGCACAGCACAAGGAATATACCACAGCACATATCATATCACATTTATTTAAACTACTGCTATTTTAATTTATGTCCTCTTTTTCTTCCAAAATGTCTATTGCCTCTCTATAAAGGAGAAAGTCATTGGTAGTTGACTTCCATAAGTACTTTATGGCTCCACCCCCTTTAAAATTCTTCACCAACTGCACACTTTCAATTGAAAAGTTAAAATACTTCACCATAGCCACTAATTCTTGCCTTGACTCCTGTCTTTTTCCCCTCCTAGGCCTTGAAGTTCAGCATGAACAAGAGACATTGCAATGTCAAACCCATAAGGAAATTATTTAAACGCACACATTTCTTCTGAGCAGGGTATTATATGAGAGCATTCTCTTTTATTCCTTGGAACATGCTGCAGGGTTGGCATATATAAAAGAGGGCCCAGAAGAGATGGGTACTGAGGACTTACATGGAAGAAGCAATCAGGGGACATTCCCAATAGAGAAAAGAGCGAGGGAATTCATAGAACAGGAATGTTTCACATAGATGTGATTGTGTTTATCTTGTCACCACATATGTTCCTGCTTGTAACCTCATGTTGCTAAGCCTTTGTGACCATCTAGTGCATCCAAATGGCGTTCCGGATTGGATAGATGATGCGGAAATTAAGGAGGTGACAAAGTTTCACATCTGGGTCAAGGCAAGACAAATTGAGGAGAATTAGGAGTCTGGAATCAGAAGTTACCAGGAAACTAGAAATTACTCTAAAACTCAGAACACTTGGGAGTTCACTGAGCAACCAAGGAGCATGGGATGAGGAATAGGAGACTGTTTTATCAGGTCTCAAGGGGGAGAAGAAGCTGACGTGTGAACTATGCCTGTTATACCCAGGAACAATATTTTACAGTGGCTCAAGTTAGTACAGAATTGTTCAGCAGGCTTCCTGTGAAAGTCATTGAGATCACGTTGTAGCCGCACAAGCCAGGAGTGAACATCTGGGGGAAAAGCAGTAGGATTACATGATTCATAGGGGACACACATAATATCATTTCTCCTTGACCTCTATTGAGCTGGCTTCATTATCAAATCTCTTGGTGTTATGGGAGACATTAATTTCTGAACTCTGCAGCCTGGTATGTGGATTTTTAGTATCAGGTGTCATCTATTATACCTCACAATGGGATTTTTGAACGTGAGCTTGCTGATAAAAATCAAGGATCAATCCAGCGAATGGGAAATTGCCCATTCAGGCTAACTTCCTTCTCTCTCTCTCTCTGTAGACCTTAATGGCCCTGTCACCAGCTTCTCTTCAAGATAAATCCTCTACCCGTGTTAATTTGGGCTGTGCCAACTTCTTCCTATTTTGAAATAAATATAGGAGCCTAATTAGGAAAAATCAACTTCTGTGTATAAGCCCCAATTTATTTTTTAAAACAGAAAAAGGTGATGTTTAATATTTCTCATTGTAAGCATTCATAAATGAATCATATATGTTCTGGGGAAAACACTTTTTTTCCCATTTTCCCATTTTGTGATTTGCCTATCAGTAGCAGATGGTCAGCTCCATGGTTGCAGGGATTTTGTCTCATTGGATCACTGACATAGCCCCAGAACCAACCCCAGACCCAAGGTAGACAGATATTAGTCAGCTGGCTGATTAAACAAAGGATGTTTCCATTTATATTGCTGCTGGTTACTTCCTTTCTCTCATGTGAACAATTTAGACCTAAAAAATACATACCAGCTGGCCTCAGTGGTGCACACCTGTAATCCCAGAGGCTCAGGAGGCTGAGGCAGGAGGATCGCAAAAATATGTTGGTTAATGTTTATCATTTCCTTTATTCCAGGTATAATTTTAGGTACCATTTCTCATTTTGTCTACTTCACTCATTTTATGGGCTGGTGGAATTTAAGAAATGTCCTAAGTCACTAGCAAATTAAAGAGTTGGAATGTGATTTTATATGATGTCCTTCCAGAGCCACACTCTGAAGCACTCTCCCGGGTGTCTCCATGTATCTACAGATTTATCCCATGGAACTCCTGGTACAGGAGACAGAGTTGTCAAGACATGTCTCTGCTTATAGTTATTTTTTTTCCTTTTCATTGCCAAGTATGAAGCTCATATATATTTTATAAAGAAAGATTATTGACTATGAACTAACATTGGCTATTGGTGAACTGATGAAGCTAACTTTGTGAATTCTAGAATTACTGCCTCAAACGCAGTTTTCTAGGTCCTTATGTCTGCTCAGGACTGTACAGATGGTCCCTGACTTATAAGGGTTCATTTGGCTTACAATTTTTCAACTTTATAATGGTGTGAAAACAATAAACATTCCATAAAAACTGTATTTAATATTTTGAATTTTGATCTTTTCCCAGGTGAGTAATATTCAATATGATGCCCCCTTTTGATACTGGGAGGTAGCAGTATTTAGTCAGCCCCCTAATCTTGAGGCAAAATGATGTAGGTTATGTGTACTGTGTTGTGGAACTATGATGTTCAGTAGGTGAGAGGCATTAAATGTATTTACAGTACAGGGTATTTTCAACATACAATGGTTTATTGGGATATAAACCCATCATAAGTTGAGGAACATCTATATTTATCCTCTCCGATTGGCTACCCCAACACACTGAGAAGGAATGAAGAATACTGATGTTTGAGGACACATATTCTAGTCCTGCCTGAGTTGGTTTCTTTCCAACATTATGGAGACACACTTGTGCAACCACAAGATTATATATTCCTAGACTATATCTAGCACTGACTACCATAACTATTTTAGTTAGGATCACTGGATATTTAAGTAAGGCAACATCCTTTGGACAGTATTCAAACTGAACACTTACATTCAGTAAATCAAACGAATAATCATAATTACTTTCTTTAAATGACAGAGGAAACTGCCAAGCTTATTTAACGCGCACACTTCCCCCCACTTATTTTACATTTCATTCCCAACAATGACTCTGGCAAAAATATTCAAATGCAAAGAAAGACAGAGTGTATGTAGAAGCTGTTAGAATCTCATTAGGCCATATGGTTATCTATAAATGGAAGGAATTTCCACTGAGACTTAAGAAGAATAACTGGATAAAATCACTCCAGTGTTCACATAGAAAGAATATGGTGATTCTGGGATGAAAGGAAAGGATTTTCATCCAAATTAATTAGCATGAGATCATTTATACAGGGAGCAAAGTGGATATTATTAAATTTTTAAAGAATTTAAAAATTCATTAAAAATAAAAGAACTAAGAAAGATTATTGCTTCATATATGTTTTATTGAAATTTTGCATTCTCAATTGTATTTGAATCTGTCCCTATAATTGGGTTTCAATGACTTTTAGCATTAAGTGGATTGTTATTATTACATATATATTTCCTTTGAAATAACACAGGCCTCTTGGTCACTCATGCAAAATAATCATAAATGGCTTTTATCCATTGATTGCTTGAGGTACGCTAAAAATAGAAAATGAAACTTGAACAGAGCTTTGTCATTTCTGAGCTAAAATAATAAAGAATCACGTTGTATAAGTGTAATTAAATTAGATTGATAAAGAGAAAGTGAAATTCTTGATTAAGATATATTTTGTTATTTACCATGAGTAATGTTGTTAAGTTATTTTGTCATCTTTTTTTCATAACCTGTATTGAGGTTTCCAATTTTCATTCATTTGAAACCACCAATGAGGTCATAATTCATTCTTTGCATGAGTGGATACCAGATATATTTTTGAAATGCCTCCCAAAAGGATTTATTATATTCAGTATATTGGTAAATTTGTTTTCCCCCTATATCACCATCATCTTACTGTTACAGTTTGGATGTGAGGTGTCCCCCAGAAGCTCATGTGCGAGACAAACATTCAGAGATGAAATGAGTGTGTTTTAAGACCTTTACCGAATCCAGGAATTAATCCCTGATAGGGATTAACTAAGTGGTAATTGATGGTGGATAGGGTGTGGCTGGAAGAAGTGGGTGGGTCACTGGTGGTGTGCCTTAGGGATATATATTTGGTGAATCTCTCTGCTGCCTCATCATCATGTGAGCCACTTCCCCGCACCACACTCTTCTGCCATGATATTAATCTCAGCTCAAGCCCCAAGGAATGGAGACAGTTATCTATGAAATAGTGTTGAGAAATACAACTACCAGTATCAATATGAATGAATTTCAAAATGAATATATTGAACTGCAATGACAAGGTCAAAAATAATACATTACAGTTTGTGTGTGTATAAGAGTAAAAAAGAGGTAAAACTTACAATTAAGTGGTTTCGTGGGCACGTGCACACACACACATTTCAGAACTAAGGAGATAGGCGAGGAAAAAGTCTACCAAAACTTTGGACTGCAGGTGGTCAGAAGGGCACATGATGTTCGGCATATAAAGCTGAAAATTACTCAGTTTGTTCCACTAAAACAGAGTTTGGCTATGTGGTAATTTTGTTATTTTCCTTTAAATACATATGTGATATATATATATCACATATATATAAATACATATGTGATATATATATGATATATATATATATATATTTCATAAACTTCATAATAATCTCAAATATAAAAAAAGAAAATAAAGGATAATAAACTTTGGACACACATACTGAGGTGTGTTTTTTCCAATATTAAAACAATAAATAATAGTAATAGCAATATGGTTTCTGAAGTCTGTTCTATCTCAATGGAATTGTGACTGGTGTAGACACAAAGATCGCTCACTATTAAAAGTTGAGGGCAAACATCATTTTTTCCTCTGAACTAGGAGTTGAGTTAGAGAAAACCTGGTATCTGAGAGAGTCCTGGCAGGATCTATTCATCAGCCCCACTCCTTTCTTCCTTTGTTTACTATGTGACAGAGCAAGAACCGCTGAGGCCACAGGAAGGTTTTGTTCTGTCCTTTCTTCCCAGCACTCTGGTGTTTATTAACAGAATCCCCTGGCTTCCTCTCCTTCTTATTGATTAGATTATTTCCTGAACTTTTGAAGAGAAATAAAATAGCCAGCTTCTGTGCTACCCGGACTCCATCCCTTCTTACCACGTCTTTTGGATTCGTTCAAATAGCTTTGTGTCCTCTTCAAATGGACCTTCATTTCCCAGCAAGTGCCAGCAAGATGTGGACAGACAAGGGGACAGAAGTCACACAGGTTGCTCTTGATATTGTTCATCTGAGAAGTTAACACCTTCCAAAGTGTACCATCCAGAAAACATGAAGATATAAGAATATCTACAAAAATAGGTCATTGATTTTAGCTGATGAGATAAATATGAGCTAACATAGAGAACTGAGCACAAGTCAGGAAGAAAAGGCATTCACTTTTATTCTGGGATTTGTTGTTTTATTTCTTTACAATCACATGTAACACAGTTTAGACTATAACAGGCTTCTTGATGATTTGGATTTCAGAAAATGCCATCTCTTGTTTTCAGCTTTTTTAGGTCAGTTTTCTTTTGGACATAAGAGAACCAAAAGTTCAGTATTGCGTTTTAGCTATAGAGTTGTAGTTTTGCAAAACACTATAGCATTGAAATGGAAGTCTTTGGAATTAAGTGGGAGTTGAGAGACCTCTATAGACTCATACTCATCTACTCATGTAACAGGTAATCATTTCTTTTCTTGGTACCCCAGCCCTGTAATAAGGTGTGGCTTTGGAGCCAGTCAAGACTCCTTCCCTTTTGAAGGCTTGAATCTGGTTCTAATTTCTAAGTAGAAGCAGTGGTGGGATGAGGAAGGTTTCTGTCTCATGCAATGGAGAGGCACAGGCCTTCACTAGTTAATCCCTATTGAAACATGCTGAACAAATGGGAGAGTTTTTGCTAGATTTTCTTCATTTTTTTCACCATTGTTATTCTTTTCTGTCCTCAATACAATGCATTATGTTATGGTTTGGTTGTGAGGTAGCCTCCAAAGGCTCAACTGTGAGACAACATGAGAGGGTTCACAGAAGAAATGATTGGATTATTAGAGCCTCAACCCAATCAGTGACTTGATCACCTGATGGGATTAACTGAGTGGGAGCGGAAGGCAGGTGGAAGAGGTGGGCATCAGGAGGTGTGGGGCCTTGGGATACATATTTGCATTGGCAAGTAGAGGTCTCTCTCTCTCTCTCTCTCTGCTTCCTGATCATCGTGTAAGCTGTTTCTCTCTTCCACACTCTTCCTCCATGATGTTCATATTTACCTTGAGCCCCAAACAATGGAGTCTGCTGTCTATGGATTGTTACCTCTGAAACTGTGAGGCCCTAAGTAAACTTTTCCTCCCCTAAAATTGTTCTGCTCAAATCTTTTAGTTGCAGCAGTGAAAAAGCTGAGTAAAACATGCTACGTGGGTTTTCTTGCCCTCTGACTTCTGGCTGCATCTGGTAAATGGGGAGGCAGCAGAAAAAGACGGGGGAATCAGAGGCAGTCTCTTTTCTATGACTCCCACTCTTAACTGGTCTTGCTCCTTCTATCTTATAGTAATACTATCTTTTATTGGTTCATTTAACATGACCCACACTTACATAAACAGTACTATGGGAAAACTTCCTTGAAAATATCATCAGCTGTATGCTAAGACCTGGATTGAAACCACTAGAGAAAGGAGCTGTGGCTCTTCCAACTGAATGACTAAATATGGTCTTTATTCTATCAGCCTGTCCCCGAGTCACTGAAAGAGCCCAGTGCCTGGGGACTCACAGTGTCACAACTTAGGAGAATCTAAAATTAATCTAAGAAATACAATTGGACATATATGGTAGATATATGCTTCTGGCAATGGTAAGTCTAGTCTGCTACTTTCTGGAAGCTCATTGCCTGGTGATGGAGTGAGAAATAGATGTCATTGGGAAATGGTATGAAGATGGCCATAAGAGAAGGATGGATGTTTAGAGAACAATGTAAACAAGTGATTAACTCTGCTGCAGGTGGGGCATGTGTGGTGTGACCACAGAAAGTGGTGTATATGATGTCTATGAAGGATGAGTTGGAATCCACTAGGCAAAAAAGGGGCTGCTGAATGAGCAGTACTTGTTAGCCAAGGAAAGGTAGGTCTGTGCAAGAAATAAACTGTGTCTGTAAAGGAGCAGAGACAGCAAGGTCTGGAAAGATGTGAGCCTGCTGGAGAAAAACAAATGCATAGTGAAAATCAGGCGTGGCAGAGGTTGTACAGAGTGTCAGGATATGGGGGGTGAAGTAGTCTGGGGCTTGACCTTGATTGGTTGATGGGTCTTATAGGTAAATTTGAAGGTTTCTATTTTGTTGACCTTGAAAATGAATGTAATAATTATACAAAAGGGTAATCAGTAATCTGATGTCTGTTTTAGAAATACAAATAAATCAGTGGCAGATATGGAAAAACCAGCTGGTCAGGTAACAGAGTAGAGTCCTGAAGTCTCTCATCTTCCCCAACTCAAGGATAATATTTGTTGTTATACATTATAAAGATTTTCTGGCTGCGGCCAGCCTTGATTTTAATTCATTGTTGCATCCATTCTGATTAGCTGGTGCCCATGTCTTATATTTGGAATGTTTCAATGTGTTTTAGGATGAAATTATAACAAGCTTCAGGATTATGGAAGGGGATCTTCTATAATAACTAGAAACAGAAGATAGACCTAGATAGATTTGTCAAAAAATTTCTCAAAATATGCTAATTAACCATCTCTCTTAGCAATTATTTTCTTGACATTGATTGCATAGTGTAAGTGCAGTAAGATGGAGCAAATTGTAAGATGGTGCCAACAAAGGCCGAAGAAAAATGCAGAAGAGGAGTTTGAGATAAGGGTGATGAGCATGAGCTTAGATTTAGGAATGTTGAGCTGGAGCTTCTTTTAGGAAAGAGTTCCCTGATGATAATGAATAACCTGTGTGCCTGGAATGAGAGAGAGAGAGAGAGAGAGAGAGAGAGAGAGAGAGAGAGAGAGAGAGAGAGACGGTGATGTCTTTTGATGTCATCAGAAACAAAGTTAACTTGAAAGTGCATAATATCACCAAGAAAAGCTTGTCAGACAAGAAGAATAGCAATGGGACATCTGGAAGACTCCACATGTGAAAGGTGACACAGGGTAAGACCTCTAGGTGAGGAGTGTGACAAAGAGCAATCATGTTGGAAGGACCCCGGAATCATTAGGGTAACCATTGTGCTGGTTTGCCTGGAATAGTGCCCGTTATGAACATGCAATTTCAGCATCCCACCTGAATCAGCACTGACCTAGAAAAAAGTGTCCAATTTAAACAATAAAGTCTATGGTTGGACTTTAAGAGAGCAGGGAATTTAAGGATGAATTGACCAGCAGGTCTCTGAACATCAAGTTTATGAACCTTGATGAGTCTGTGCTTCTAGTGTCTGTAAAATATATTGTTTTTTATCAGAATACTACAAATTTCAAACATGCTTTAGGGTTTGTTTTCTGTGAATTTTCATGAACATTTTGGATACTGTTTGGCTTCTTGGAGTCATCTTTACTCTTTGTATTTGGGACTTTTCGTTGGTGATGCCTCTTTTCAGTTTTATATTTACTACAAGTGCTTTTTGGGTGA
Organism: Callospermophilus lateralis; assembly: GCF_048772815.1. Classification (NCBI taxonomy): domain Eukaryota; kingdom Metazoa; phylum Chordata; class Mammalia; order Rodentia; family Sciuridae; genus Callospermophilus; species Callospermophilus lateralis. The sequence continues at coordinate 53,063,068 of NC_135319.1, read as the reverse complement.
TAGTGTTTCTTTTTCACTGTTCCTCTTAAATTAAGGTGCTTGAGAGCTTTGATGTTGACAGGCTAAAATTAATTTGATCTGGGTAGAGTCACAAATGTGCCTTATCTGTTACATTTAAACTGTCCATAATCAAGGGCCAATCTGTGATTCTGATCATCAGTTCATTTATGAAACAATGCATTGTGTTTCTATTCTGTACCATGTGAACATTTTAATCAACTCCATTTGGATGAATAGTACATTCCCACAGGTTTTAGGGAAATATTGATTTATTGTAGAAAAATACCCAAACTACTAAATGCACATGAAAGCCCATAGGATCTCAGTTTAAACCTCAGAACATTTAATTACAAAATCTTCAGTCTGATTAGTTTGCAAACAGTCTCTTTGGGGAAATATTCCATCAGGGAAATGCTCTTGGATAGGGTGGGCCTTAGAATTCAACAATGTTTTGCCTAGGCACACCCTTTATCATAATCAGAGTTGCCCTTATCAGATGTTGTATTGTACTTTTTCTGTCTTTGGTCAGCAGAGAAACAAGGAAAAAAAAACCACATCACATCTTTACATATATCTTCCATCCATCAGGGGATTATTTTCTGTATGCTTCTAGACCTCACAAGGGCTGTATAAGAACTCTAGTCTTAAATATTGCCTTGAGGTTGCTGTCAGCTCCAGTCTGGCTCAGTGGCTCAAAACTTCTCAGGTGAAGAACCTAACTAGAAAGGCCAGTGGTCCTCACCCCAGTATCTGCTATGCTTGGGAGACTGAGAGGCACCACCCACGGGTGCCTCCCAGCTGCAGCTCTGTTCCTTCACTATAGGGTTGCACTAGCTGATTAGGTGTGGGCAGTACCCACCTATCTCCTGCAGGCTTGAAGATTGAGCCTGTACCTGGTCTGTTTTACTGGGGACCTGATCCCATTTGCTTTTTTCTCCGGATAATGTTTTGACTTCTACAAGCCCAGGCATGTATATGTCTTGTCTTCCCACTTCCCTTCTCTTCCTTTATTTTTCTGCTCTAAATCAACCCATGCCCAGATCTTACTGAATCCCTCAGTCCTGGCACTTTGTACTGTCAGCTCCATGGCAGGAAAGGAAATATCCCTACCACTAAATTAGCTGTACAAGTCTAAGTAGGGGTGGGGGGGTGGGCAATTTAATCCCTGTTCCTCCCTCTGCTGTCAGTGCCCAGCATGGCTTGAGATCATTATCCAAGGTTTTATGACGGTGCATTGTTCCCTTTTCTTCTTCTTCTTTTTTTTTTCTTTAATAGGTCTGGGACAGCATTGTTCTGAACACAATTTCCACCTCACGATTACATTTTGACATGAACAGCGGTCCTTAAGGCATATCTTACCTGCACTGCTGTGTGTAACTTTGCTGATAATCACACAAAGGTAATAAAATTGGTCAAGAGACTGCACCACCTGAGAGGCCAGGTGAAAGCCCTGAGACACGATCACAGTTGGAATCAGGAAAATTACTTCATTGAGAGCAGACACTATACAGACAGGTAAACCATTGCATAGCATTTGAACTTCATGTAAGCATTTATTTTTTTCTGGATATTTCCTGGTTCTGCGTCTACATAATTGCATTGCTTGCTCAAATCTGTCCCCAGACATGTAAATTCCATGGAACTGGGTGGCTACACTGCAGTGGATCAGTGAGGGGATGCGGAATTGATTCTCTACATCATGGGTGGAAACAGAAAGGAGACAGAGAGAAGGAAAGAAAGGAAAAAAGGAAGAAATTTCATTTGAATAGGGAAAAGATGCAAAGAACAGCATTTATATTTCTCTAAAAGCCCAGAGGTCACTTCTCTTCAAAAATAGCAACCAACTGTTGTCAGTTACATTTCTGTAATCGCAGGTAACAAAACCTTCTCTGGAAGATCTAAGCAAAAGAGGGACTTGTTGGAAGGGATTGCTTGGGAAGAATCGCAGGGATAGCCAGATTCCCTTGTCTCTGAAGAGAGATGCAGAAGTGCTGGAGGCAGGTTGCAACATCCCTGCACAGTCACTCAGTGACACTCACCAAGATAAACGAGCTTCAACCATTAAAAACCCTCACAGTGCTTTTCTTAGAATCAAATTGCAAGGAGAAACTATGAATTTCCTCCTAGCTTGAGTTTCCTGCCCACTCATGGCCACAGGATGCCCCAGCAATGTTTCAAAGCGAGGGTAGGAAATGTACCCTACACAAAGCAATGTCAGGAGGTGCCCTCTATAATTAGACTGCTGTCACACCTCCACTTTTGCACTGTAGTATCCCAGGTAATTATCTAACTGTACTCATCCACCAGACCTACCAAGCCAATAATAGTATCTCTAGACCACTGCGAAGGAAAAAATGCAACCAGGGAGATTGACTTGCATAGTCAACAGCTGGTAAATGGCAGATGGTCACTAGCCTGAGACTTCCCATTGTTCAATATGACAAGAAAATAGAAGTCAACGATTTTTCTGTTCAGGGCTGATATTTAGCTGCTGTGTTCACTGCAGTTGTGTCAGTTGTTAAGAATCTGAAATACTTTCTTATTAGTAGGTAAAGAGCCACAGGCTCTCTGGATGTCATAGAGCATCATCTTGGTCACTCAGGCTCTTTTCCTGGGTTCTCAGATCCCTCTGCTATGGCAAAATTAATTAAAATGAACACCTTGTATATCAGGGAACTGCAAGGATTCTGCTTCTGTATTATGGTTGGCATTCTTTCTGATTAGTTGCTTTTGGTTATTACAATTAGGTGTTTTAAATTTTAGCATTGATTTTATTTAAGTTTCAGGAAAGACTAGGACTCAAAAATAATTGGGTTCTCCTTAGATTCCAAAATTATCTGTGTAATATTTAAAATAAAAATAGCCAGGTCATTACTTTAACCATGGTCTTAAAGAAAAAACTAATAAAATCAATTTGCCTCTTGGCCCACAGAATCTGTGCTTCTGTGAATTTTCCATTTTGGTGCCCTTTTTTTACTTAGCATTTTTCCTAATTTATCAAAAACATTAGTCTAGTGTTTCTATGCCATAGTAAAGAAAAAATGTATGATGTATAGAGATATACATCATATACTTTGTTATACTTTACTCATTAGCAGGCTCCAGGGGGGACTAACTTTAAGAGCCACTCCCTAAGAAGCTCATAAATCTCAGGCAAGTGTTTTCCCAGAGGACTCTAAAGATACTGTACTTTTTAATCATCCCAAACATGTTGGTGCTTACTTTGTATTCTGGATCTACTTTTCCATGTTATAATACATTCATTTAAATGCAGATTTTGTTATTCTGCTTAACATCATCAGTCTATCAGACAAACACCTGTGGGGAAATATAAATTAACCTATCCCTGTACATTAGTGGGAAGTACTGAGCTTGCCACAATTATCAATTTGCCCTCAGGGTCACCTTTTCTTAGTTTCCATACATTAGAATTCCATTCAGAATTGCATTATCATGCCTGGCCATCCATAGTGCTATGACTCTCATTAATAGAACAAGTTCAACTACACTATATTATGAGAAACTCATGCACAAACCCAGGAAAATGTGCCATGCTTGGAAAAGTGCCATTTACAGATGTGTTGATATCAGTGTGATATATCACAGTACATCCCATTGGTCTGTCTGGGAGATTCTAAAATGGCTCTTTCCAATATAAGAAAATCCAGGTGGGAAGCACAAGATATTATTCATCTTGTGTACATCTTATATACAAGAGGAGAGTCTCTTTAGAAGACATCTAACTGGTCATTCATGGAGGGCTCAGACTAATGGAAATTAGCCTTCTTCAAAGTGAAACAAAACCATAACCAAATCCACAAACAAGAGTTGATAATAGTATCACAATAAAGGGCTCAGAAAATCAGAAATTCCATTTTTGTTTCTGTGTTCTACATGCAGTATTTCAGTCCATATTTATAGAAAATTAGGGGGCAGGGATGACATTTTCTCCATTTAAAAGATGGTGTTCAGAGATTATATTTTACATGATTATTAGTCACACTGTCTTCTTCCTCTAAAGTTTGTCTACTACATGAGTCCAAAAACAGGAAAGAAAAAGCACTCAGACTCAGGTTGCACAAACCCTGGAATTGGGGGATCTCCAACCCCCATGTCAGTTTAAGTACTATTACTGGCTTATCCTATAGCATCTCATATTGTACTGCCATACCCTCAACATCATTAAAATTATTTGCCTAGAAACTATTTTTCTGAATAGACTTATGTCCCCATGAGGGATCTACCATCATGATATTGTATTCATTGAAGTGCTCACATTTAGTTGAGTGCACAACTCTTAATAGATGTGAAATAAGTAGTTAATCTCCAGCTCAGTCCATAGCAGAGGGAAGCTAACACCTGGATATAAATGCCATAACAATGTAGAGGTACCTTTCAAAGTACGAGTGGATGCACCAGATATCAACTCCATAGAACTGGCTTCTCTCTGGATTCTGTATCCAGGTTCCCCAAAGAAACAGCAGATTGGCTTTTGGTGTCTCACCTAGGTTTTCTAAAGAAGTAGAATGTGTAACCCAGATGCTATGAATACCATTCCCTCTCTGCAGTTTCATTTCTCAACCAAAGACTTCATTGGCATCTTAATCATCTCCTTGACCCATGAGATTTGGAGATGGTGGAGCTAGTGCCCTGGTATTTAGGTGTATTAGCATAATGGCCTCAATGAACTTCTAAGACAAAGACCCAGGCCCAGAAATGTGGTGACCTACTAGCATATCATATACTGACAGATCAGCAGTCTTCCTACAATTATTTCTCCATCATAAGAGGGGTAATTGATTTATATTTAAAGAAATGGAATATATCTATAAATTTGAGAGCAAACCACATATTAGAACTTTCTGGGAAAGAGAAAGCAATTAATGATTTTGTGAGAATAAGATGTACAAAAATAATGACTAAAGTTCTGGGTTACAGTTGTAGCCTTTTAAATGAAAACTCACAAGTGTATTTTGTTTTGTTTTTGTTTTTGTATTTTGTTACCAGGGATTGAACAACTAAAGCACACTTAACCACTGAGCCACATCCCCAGCACTTTTTTAAAACTTATTTTTATTTTTTTTGAGACAGGGTTTTACTAATTTGCTTAGGGACTGGATAAATTGCTGAGGACAACTTTGAACTTGTGATCCTCCTGCCTCAGCCTCCCAAGCTCTTGTCACAGTTATTCTTAAAATGAATTATAGTCAAAGCCTCCTGAAAAGCACACCTCCTTCAGGAAGATTCTACTGACCCCTGTTTCCTAAAAATGCCAAGTTAACAAGGAGCCAGGTGGGCCTGTTGGGTCTTGTTCTTTTGTCACTTACCACGGTCATGCCTCTGACAGTCACCTCTTCATCATCTGCTAAAGTTCACAAAGTCTATTTCTTTCTATGAGGGAATATTTACACAGCTTACACATTTCAATCTTCTCTTCTATTTCACTATGATGAAGAATACCATTTTTAAAATCAATCAGGAGATACAGAATATTGACACACTTTGATTCGTTTCTCAACTTTTTTCTAGTAGAAATGGATAAGTTACAAAATGAAATGGTTATTTCCATTGAGAGAGGAAGCACCCTTTAACAACTCCAAATCTACCTTATAATCATTTCGTCACATACACTTCACAACATATCAGGCAAATCAAATTGGAAGACAAAAGAGATGCTAATCCTGGAACAGAATTACATTTTAAATCAGTCAACTTTAAAAGAAGTATATTTCATAGACTAAGACCTGGAATTGTCTGATTTGCAAGATCTACAAAGAAATCTCAGAGGAAAGCAATTTATTTATAGATTGCTGTATAATACATAAAATTCATAAATTTTACATTTTACAAATTAATTCCCAAAAAACCTCATTAAATTCCACACTAGTTATGTGAAGCAAGGCAGGACGGATAATATTACTACATTTAATAAGTGAGGAAGCTAAGTATCCTGGTGCGCACCTCTCTCTCTCTCTCTCTCTCTCTCTCTCTCTCTCTCTATATATATATATATATATATATATATATATATATATATATATATATATTTAGAGTCCTCTCAGACTCTAAAGATACTGTACTTTATATATATATATCTTCCCCAACTACTTGGAAGGCTGAGGAAGGAAGATCAAAACTTTCAGGCCAGCCTGGCAACTTAGCAAGACAATGTCACTATATAAATACTTAAAAGACTGATAATGTATCTCAATGGTACAATGCTCCTGGGTTCAAATCCTGGTACCCTCATCCAAAAAAATGGGGAAACAGAGGCACACAGAAATTGTGAATCTTCCAATATCACACACTTAGAAGCTGACTAAAGATTCAAATTCAGATTTTCTGGCTTCAATGCTAATGTTCTTGCCAAAGCACAGGAATATAATTACTTTTTTCTTATACAGTTTTCATTAAGACACTAGAAAGAACAAGATTTATTATAAGAAATAAATGATGGATTTCCAGCAAACTGGTCTTAATTTATGTATCTGGGGCCTTAAGGGTATAGAAAGAAGCCCCCCCACTTTAACCCCTTTTATTTTACCCCTACAATAAAGTCTCCCTCAGTTCCTCTGAGGGACAACACAAACACCAAAAGTAGATAAAAAGTTGTGCTGCTAAATTGATTTTTCCCCCCCTCAGGAGTCTGAAATTATCAGGGTGAGTGAAGAATGCTACTGCCCTGAAAAAGTTCAAGGAGCCTCCCAGAAGCCGCATACTTGTGTGCTCGTATGTGAGGAATGGGATGCCAGGACCTGATAAGCTCACTGCTGAGACTTCTAGGTTACTGATGAAGTGGAATGAATGAATGAATGAATGAATAAATAAATAAATAAATAAATAAATAAAAATGAGGAAAGCCATCAAAGTCATTTCTACTGTCATTCAGATATTTTTTGACATGTACCCTATCCCTATTTCATTCTTCTTCCTATTGCCTTAAGACCCTGCATCACTCCAGATTTCATTCATTCCCTTCTTCATCCATTCCTTCACTAAGAGTCATTGAGTGGCTCTTATGTGCTGGGCACTATGTGGGGTTTTTTTTCTTTTTTTTTTAAAGAAAGAGTAAGAGAGAGGGAGAGAGAGAGAGAATTTTAATATTTATTTTATAGTATTTGGCGGACACAACATCTTTGTTTGTATGTGGTGCTGAGGATCGAACCCAGGCTGCACGCATCACAGCATCACAGTGTGCTGACATCACAGCAGAACATGATAACTCCCTCAAAAGAAACACATGAAATGTGAAGAGTAATGATGACTATCCACACCTGCATAGACGAACTCTAAAATTTCTCCTTCCTAATATCAAATCAATAAACGAGCGCGCTACCGCTTGAGCCACATCCCCAGCCCACTATGTGGGGTATTATGTGTACAGCACAGGACAAAAGAGACACAAGGCTGTCCTAATCATTTGAAGAGGAGAGATAGGCAATACTCAGATGATGAAATAGGTAGGACAAAAGACAAGACTATCAGCTATGGAATAAAATAAAGCAGGAATCAAGACTGCAGGAAGGTGGACTCCCATTTTGGTGGTAGGGAAATTGATAGCTAATAAAACGCGGTTGACAGACTCCTGATGAATGGTCAACATTTAGCATGCATCTGAAAGCTGTGCTGCTTCTGGGAAAATAATATTCTCAGCAAAGGAAATAACAAAGGCACAGAATGAAGCAAGAATATTGCTGGCATGTTGGAGGAAGAGTAAGACAGTGCTTTGGAATGGAGTGAGGGGATGAACTACATAAGAAGAGTTTAGAGAGCATGTGGGGAAGGGGTTAACTGGTCACAAAGAGCCTGTAGTATCTTAAACTTTTTGGGTAAAATAGAGTGTCTGGCAGGTTTTGATCAGGAGAAAGAGGTGAGATAGCTGTATTTAAAAAGTCTTGCTCATGTTGTTGTGCTGAATACAACCAGAGGGGGACAATGTCAAGAAGCAGCAGTGCCATAGTAGCAGGTGGAATGCAGGTGATGACACTTCTCTCCCTGGTCAACTTCCTTCACTCCACTGACTGTGTTGAGTCTGAAATCACTTGAAGCCTGGAGATATTTGTTCATAAATTTCTCAAATAACAAGTGATTAAGTAGTTTTCAGGAAGTACCCTCAGAATCTACTCAGTGATGGTTCAAAGCCAGCTTTTAAAGAAGAGACATGTGCAGAAACCAGTTCTGTCTGGTCTATGATCTTTTGACATCACAGCAGAACATGATAACTCTCTCAAAAGAAACACATGAAATGTGAAGAGTAATGATGACTATCTACACCTACATAGACGAACTCTAAAATTTCTCCTTCCTATCATCAAATCAATAAGCAGCTTCTCTACACTGCCTTCCTATATAAAATCCCCTCACTACCAACTAATCCAGGAAGCTAAATTGGGGGTTTTATCCTTTTATCCTTGCTGATTGACTTCTCAGTTAAAGCAACAACTGGTTCCACAATATTACCTTCAATGTACTTTGAACAGGGAGTCCTTGTTCAGTATGAATTCCACCCATTTCCATGAACTCCTTCACACATCATCAATGTTCTTGTCATTTCCAAGTCTGTGTCTGTGTTCAAATTAAACTCATTAATTTCTCACATTCACAAATTCAGAAAGCTGTCCAATCATCCCTTGTTATACATGGTGGATTGGATCCAGGATCTTCATGGATACCAAAATGTGCAAATGCTCAAGTCCCTTGAATAAGATGGTACATTATTTACATATTAACTATGTACATCCTCTATCTACCCTAAGTGATCTCTGGATTGTTTATAATATCTAATATGATGCAATTGTCATGTAAATAGTTATTATGTTACATTGTTTAGGGAATAATGGCAAGATTTTAAAAAGTCTATACATATTCAATAAAGATGCAAAATTTTTCTCCCAAATTCTTGATCTGTATAAAGTTGGTTAGGACCATACATGATGAACCCATGGATACAGGGGGCTGATTTTATTTCATTTCTTGGTCAATTGCCTCATCCACCCAATGGTCTACCTACAAATGTAAATCATGCTCTATATCCTTACCTTCATTAAATAACCATCTGTCACCTTAGACCTTAAAATCTGTTCCTATCTTACTATTAACTATTGCTGCTTCCTCAGTTTACAACATTCTCATATTTTTCCAGAGGTACAAATTGTATAGTAGTTATAGGCAAATACTACAGCATTTTATATAAGGAACTTGAGTATCCACAGGTTTTGGCATCCATGAGGATTCTGAAACCAATTCACCATGTATAACAAGGGATAACTAGAGAGCTTTTGAACTTCTTAAGGTGAGAAATTAATGAATTTAATTTGAACATGGAGAAGGGATGGTTGTTTTTAAAGATACATGTGCAAAAAGTTGAGGTTAGGCACCAGTATTCCTACCCAAGGAGGTATGGACATCATTTGAAACAGACACTTTCTAGTTCTACTCTGTCTTCCTTATTGCCACTGGACAAACATTCTAAGGACCTTCTGAAACGCTTTCAGAAATGTGATGCAAATTAGAAGTCGATATCTGTTGGGTAACAAAACTGCTGAAATAATTAGAACCTAAAACAGCCAGCATTAAACACAGGCACAGGAAATTAATCCAGAGAGAAAGGACAGATGCCATAAGTATCACAAGACAGGTTCAGGTGGGTTTGCCAAGTGTACACAATGGGGATACTGACAAAGAAAGAGCTTTAAAGGCTGATGTAGGTTTATATGTTTAATATGGCTTGGCTGAATTCCTGGTTTACTGCAACCTTTGCTCAGCCACTTACTGGAACCAATGACGTTGCAGTGTATCCAGGAAGTAACAAGGGGTGTAAGTAACAAGGATACTTGTAAGACTTAAAGTACTGGTAATATCAAGCAGCAGATAAATTCTGCAGGTCTTGGCTTCAGGACTCAGAGATGAGCTATTTATCCTGTCGTCCTCCAATTCCAGTTCCTGACTCTCCTTCTCCAGTGAGAACTCACTACCCTGAGGGCTGCCTCCTTTGTTCTTCCCCAGTACATACAGCCCACTTTGACACTTGAGCCCTTAATCATACACAGTTCTCAAGGTCATTTGTTTCCCCCACTTTATACTCATAGTACAGAATTCTTGAGATCAGAGAGTTCAATGCAAGTTGTTTCCTATCCTTCATTCTAATTAATCTTCACAAGAAGCCTTTGGTAGATTATCATCACTTCCCAGCTGGGAAGGCTAAGGCTTACTTAGCCCAGGCACCACATGGTGAGAAATACCCGCACATTAGTCAGACATCAAAATTTGTGTTTGTGCTCCATACTTGATCTTAAAGATGAAATAAGTCTAATTAAACTCTTAAAGATTATTGTAATTCATAAGTATCCAATAAATATTTTGAAAATATATCATCCAATGTACATGCTTATTTGTAACTTTCTGGGAAGGAAAAAAAAAACTGAATTAAGAGGGTCTTTTCTATTATCCTAATTCTTGCTTGGAGAACATTGGAAAAACATTTATATTTAAGAAAATAAAGCTTTTACAAACACATCAAATCATATTCTTTCTAAAAATTATCTGCAAAATGATAATCCTTAAATAGCAAGACAAGGTCAAGAACATGTGAAGAAATGGAGGAGCAGATTGCTAATTATCATTTTTATTATCTTCTAGGAAAGAAAGGAAAGTTTGCCTATAATTGCTTTGGTAGGCAGTCATAGCAAATGAACCTGAGAAATGCAATATTCTTCTCCAGAATTGTTCTCTGTCTCAATTTCCCCTTTGAAAGTATCAGCCAAGTCTCTTTTTAACTGTTTGGAAAAACAAAGTCAAACTGAGTTACGACTCCGCACTGTACAGCGTTCATAATGTTAGCTGTTTGCCTCTAGTAGTATAGAGTTTTCCCAGGAAGAGAATTATTTTTCAAATTGAACTCAACACTCTTGCTATCTGACTACAATGTAGGGGACATATTCACACGTCATTTCATTTAATTGTCACTAGGCGAGTCTCTTCTCTTTCTCAGGGCACCCCTGCCTTCCTCGGAAATCCACTAGTGTCTACTGGCATTTCCTTTTCAAATGGGTTTTTGTTTCCTGCTACTCATCATGTTTCCTTCTCTACAAGGCAATGAGCTGTTTTCATCACCCAATTCTTTTTGATGCCCTCCATTCTCATCTGGAGTCCTCAAGACGCCCAAACTGAGCTGTGGACCATGGAATGAGTTCCTTTCATCTTATTGCATAGTAATGTCTTACATGGTTTTACTCAAAATTGTTTTCTTCATTTTTGTTCACACTTTTCTTTTTCTTAAGAACCCACACATTGAGTTATGAAAACCTGGGCTGAGACAATGTTGAGTGACATTCAATAAGCCATTCTCGAAACCAAAACTCTTTATCAAGAATGAAAGCTTGAGCCCAGGCCAAACCCTTGTGAGTAACTCTTTTTTTAGGATACATTTTCTCCTAGAAAACTCTGCACCCTTTTTGCACAGCAATTCATCAAACCAGACAGGGTTGCCTCCCAGCTATGAAAGAATCAGTAAATTTCAAAGGTGAAGGGCAATTTTAAAGTCATGAAACTTATCTACCTACCAATGGAAAACACCAATTAGCACCTTGCTACCAAGTCTTCACTTGATTTCTGATGAAGAGACAGTGATGTTTACTTATTTTGATCTTTCCTTATTTTGAGCTAAAACTATGTCTGCTCTAATTTTGCATACCACTCCTGTACATGAGTTCATTCCAGAGGTGCAGTCAAAGATTATTTTTTTCCTCAAATCTTATCAGTGCTATTAAACTAGGCTCACATCAAAATTTTTTTAGATATCAAAAGTGAGAAAAACAATCACCTTATTCATCTTAACAATGGATTCTTTTTTTTTTCTTTACAGCAAAGGAAATGATAAAAAAAGAAAAGACAATCTATAGATTGGGGTGTGGATACTTGCAAACTATGTCTGATAAAGGATTAATAGCTAAGATATTTATGAAACTCACATAATTCAATAGTAGTAAAACAAATAACCCCAAAAAACAATAGACAGAAAAACATCAATAGATGTTTTCAAAGAAGACATAAATGGTCAACAGGTAAGTGAAAAGATGATCCATGTCATTAATCATCAGAGCAATTTAAATCAAAACCACAAAGAGATATTACCTCAGTAAAAAAAAAAAAAAAAAAAAAAAAAAAAAAAAAAAGCACAATGTTATACACTGTTGGTAAAAAAATGTCAATTAGTGCATCCATTATGAAAAACATTATGGAGCTTCCCCAAAAAATTTAAAACAGAATTACCACATGAGCCAGTAATCCTACTTCTGGGTACATATTCAAAGGAAATAAAAATCTCCATGTCGAAGAGCTTGCTGCATTCACATGTTCAGTGTAATATTATTCACGATAACCAAGATATGGAAAACTAAGACTCATAGAGGTATAAGTGTAATTGTGGTATGTATGAACATCGAAGTACTATATAAGTCTTTAAAAAGACTTTGTGACAACATGGATAATCCCAGAAAACGTTATTCTAGGTGAAATTAGTCAAAAGCTTAAAGACAAAAACTGCATGATCTCACATGTGCATGCAATCTAAAATAGTTTCACTAGTAGAAGCAGAATGCAGAATGGTGGTTGTCAGAAGCTGGTTGTGGGAGAAATAATGGAATTTTAAATCTCATTCTGCTCAAGGATACATATCACATCAAAGAGTTAATAATAATGAAATGCTATGTACTCATACAGCCTGTTATCGGACCGTTATTTATTTATTCATTAGGGAGAAAAACAAAATTACTTCAAAATGATAGGCGAGATCACATGGAAGAATGGAATAGCCAGTATGCATCTGATGCCAGTTTGCCCCACAGAACACTCAGATCTTTGGATGTGATATCAGTCAACAGAATTAAATCTGGTGGTTTTACCCAGTATGACTGTAGTCAGTTCAAATATGGTAGCCAGTCCTGTAACTGATATAGAAAGAATTTTTTAAAAAATGTTTTTTTATATGTTGATGGTCCTTTATTATATTCATTTATTTATATGTGGTTCTGAGAATTGAATGCAGTGCCTCACACATGAGAGGCAAGCACTCTACTACTGAGCCACAACCCCAGGCTGAGAAAGAAATTTCAACCAGAAACCGAGGGGGAAAAAAGTCAAAGTCAGCTTAACAGAACCTTTCACAAATTTAGATTTTAAATGTGAAAATCAAAGCATCTTATTTGGTTTGTGATTTAGAAACTTGTATTTAAAAAAACCTTTTAAGAAAGGAAAAGATTCAAACCGTTGGAGTCTGTAATTCTACTTCTGGGAATCTGTCCTAAGAATGGAATCTGAAATAGAAAAACAGCCTATGCACAAAATTTTAATGCAGCTTATGTTAATAATGAAAGTTTGGGATTAACCCAAATATCCAATAATGGAAGGGAAAATTAAGTAAACTTTGTTATTTGGTACTTGGTAGTTAGTGTAAACATTTGCAAAATGGTGATTTACAAAGAGGTTTGTTAGCATAGGAATATGTGCAAAGAATAAACCAGGAAAAAAGGATGTGTATGGTCCATTCTTGAATATGTTAAGTAAATACCTATAAGAAATAATAAGGACTGGAGGAAAATAAACAATCATGTCCATAGAGAGTTCTGAGAAAACAGGCAATAGTTTTTGTGATTATTTTAATTTAAAAGTGAATATAAATAACTTTCACATGGAAAGAGAAGGATACCATACATAAAGGAAAGCTGACTGTACCAGAAATAGAATATCATCTCACATCCCAAGTTGCTGTGCAGATTACAGTATTGTCATTACTAGTCTTATGAAATATGAATGCTGACCTTGTCTCCTTGCCTCATACTGACACTGCATGGTGTTTACTAGAGGTCAATTACTTTTTCTCTCACCCTTAATTTCTCTCTAAATTTTATCACTAAGGATCATTCTCTAAGTCTACAATTGCTTTAATGTATCAGTAAGCTTAAATCAACATTTTATTCTTTACTCTCAGAATATGTCTGAATATTTTACATAAATCCTATGCATTATGCTAATGTCAACATTTTGTCCATGAGGGCATCTTGTCAGAGACACCCCACTGGCATGTGTATGTTAGGCAGCTTTCAACTTCTTTATAACTTCAAGAAATGTAAAATCTAATAAAGAAATAAAGTGAAATCTTATCAAGTGTCCTTTGCAGCTTTCAAAAGAGTATTTTTGTATTTTTCAGGCAAGAATCCACAGATAATATTTTTATTCTCATATCCCTTTGAAGGCAAAGGGATAGGATACCAGTGCTTTGCCCCTTCTTTGTGCTAAAACATTGGAACACACAGTGGTGAGCACTAAGGCAGTGGTGGCCAGAGGGGGATTTACCAAGAGGTCCATGAGGATTAACCACTGGCTCCCCATCTGTCTGGGGCTTCTTCTTATCAGTGTTTCGATATCTAATCATGTAAAGTAGACCCTTCACATTGTGTTAGAAGGATTTCCCATAACATTTTGATCATCAAGTTGACATGAACAACATTCCCAGGTTACTCTGGGAAACTGGCAGTAGGAAGGGAACACAAATTTGTTTCTTTTGATGTTGGCTTTTGATGTGTGGACCTAGTCGGGCAAATAAAAGGGAGAGAAGAACAGAAGAGAAATGGAGGGGAAGTATGTGAGACAAAAATCATCAATTATGATCAAGTTCTCTTTGCTGAGCCTTAAGATTCAAAATTAAAATCTAGTCTTGGTATTTTCTCAACTAGAAAATCCTACTGTGTATAATTTATTATGATCCTAAGTGGTCAACTTAAGGAGCACAGAAGGAATGGCCTTAGGACTGCAATTGTTCAACTCAAATTAAGAAATAGCAGGAATAAATCCATCTGGGGCTGTTATATGGATAGTAGTCAGATTTTATTTGCCAGGGTCTCAGATGAATATTATTTTGGAATATGCAGGAAATAACTCTTACAATTTCAATCTCAGAAAATGGTAGCAGAGACTTGCAGTTTGAGTTTGGTAGCAAAACATCAAATAGATATTGATGATTAACAAAGCCTGAATAATCTCCCTCAATTATTTTATTTATAGATGCATTTATAGATGGAAAATGGTGTCTATAAGTGAGTTGGTATGCCTGGGATGATGGATTTAGTGACAAAGCAGAGACATCAATGCTTTTTCCATACAACTCATATTTGCATATATGGCATATAAAGTTAGAATTTTCTGACCTATTAAGGAACAAATTAAAATTCTTTGATGTTGACACGTGATTCTCCCATCAAAGAACATACACACAGCCTCCAACCTATAGTGAAAGAAAATTATAATTGCATTTCATCGTGTGTTCTATTATTTTAAAATTCTATAATAAATTTGTTGGGGAAGAGGGATTATGTTTGGACTTTCTTACTTATGCATGTCTTTACTTGTAATTGTGTCAAGGGAGGTAGAAGATAAAAATGTAATATCTTCTTCGTTTAGAAATATTAAGTTTCAAGTGTTTTGTTACGTCCCCACATGGGCACCTGACAACACAGTTAGCATTTTGTTCCAAGGACTGTACTTGTGCTCAGAGAATGCTGAAGTCACAGAAATCCAAAGCCTTAGGGGTGCCATCTAAATAATTCATCAATGTCTGAAACTGAATACAGAGTTCAATTTACTTTTACATGGGCCCTGGGATTATATTTACAAAAGGGACCAACTATGTCCATGAAATCACAGGTAGAACCTGGCACTTAAGTTTAGAGAGATTAATAACCTTTGTACTCAATCGCTATATACACCATTAGCACAGAATGACCAAGCAGGTGCAAACTTCAGAGATCAGCACAGCCTTTATTCAGTGGTGGAGTCAAGCCTCTGGTGGACCCACTTTCCTGATGGAAAATGAGTCACTGGCCAAAGAGGGAGTCTGTGTTTATATATGTTACACTGAGAGGTGACTTAATTATTGACAAAGCATGTCAGTTTGGGGACTAAAGCAACAAGTGTGTGAGAATTTGAAATCTATTTTCACTGGGCAACATTTTACTTGGAGAAAAATAGAGTGTCTGGAGTCAGCGTCCATTGCTTATCTCTTTTCCTTCAGGGTCCCATTGTACTGTCACTGGGAAAGGATATATTGGGGAAGAATCAATGCTATAAGTGTGTTGCCCTCTTCCTTACACAGGTTCCTCAGACAACCTTATTTTGGGGTTTGTCGTTTTCCATATCTTATATACCATTTTTAATCCATTGTTCTTCTGTACACATTCAACAAAGTTTGCATATTATTTCAGAACTCACAAGGCTAACTTAAAAGACCAGGGATTTCAGTTGACCTCTGCCCAATTTGATACCATGTGAATTTATGCATTCATCTTCCCTGTCTGAGCTTCACCTTCTCTTTCTGCAAACTCTTTCATGATGGACTCGATAATATCTAAGAATATTTCTAGTTCTAAGAATATTTCTAGTTCTACAATATTCTCAGTCTGTATTGTTTCTCTCCAGTCTCTCTAGAAGAAATAAATTTAGATAACCACTACATAATTTATTTTCCACCATATCAGCACCTCCTGGGAAATTCAAGTTTAACATTTCTCAGAGGTTCACAGTGACATTAGTAATTATGTTGATGATTTTAAAAAAATAACCACTAAGTATTACTTAATTTTCATTTAAATGAAAATTAAATATATCCTGACAAGTCAGAGAATATTTCTGAGATAGTCACTTAGTTCACTTTGGTTCTGCATGAGATTGAAACCATTTAGCAGAAAATTAAATTAACGTTTGCCAAGAAATTAAGATAAAATGTGAGGATCACCATGTAAAGCTATTTGTCATTCTGGAAAGAATAGATGATCCATGTCAACCTTCACACCCAGCTCCAAGCAGCTGCTAGAAATTTTCAAGGGTTTTAGAAGTGATGGACAAATGGTGTTTGATATGGGTAAATGCTAGTTGATTCAAAGAGTGAAGGGACAACTGACTGTGACAGATAAAATCACTACCCATGAAGATCAAATTATTGAATTACAGTGTTCAAAGAATCCGAGAAGGGCTAGACTTTGCTGTCATAACAAGAGATTAATATCAGGGCAATTAAAGTTGAGAAAAAAAAATATTTATGAATGATTCTCATTCTTCCTTATATCTCAATTGTTTTTCATTTTAAACCAAAGAGTCCACAGATAAGCATTTGAGGCAAGAAAAATGCTCCCGAGTTTGCAGAAGCAAAGCCAAAGGACATTATTCCACTTATTTAAAAGCCAGAGGGCACACAAGCAAATGCTGACTCAGGGTTGTGTCTAGAGGTAATCACTGACCAACCCATTAAATAGCAACAAAGATCAATATCATTGAACTGCTTTGGTGATTTATATGCAAACTGAAATAAATTTACATAGACCTATGACTAATAGGGGGAAAATGAGACTTTAGTTAGATAGATGGGATTGTGAGAGAAAAATGATACCATCCTTTGAATCTTCAGAGAACAATTTTAACCTTAAGTTTCTACCAAGATAGCTAAAAGAGATTAGCTATATACTCATTTTTCATTTGCACACTGAACAAGTATTTTCTGGGATGCTATTATGCCTCAGGTCCTATTCCAGGCTCTTGGAATAAAGTAGTGGGAAAAGGACCAGGTATCTGCTCTTGTAGTCCTAATAGCTTAGTTGAGAAAGGCAGATTGTAAATAATCATTGTTTAGGCATCCTTTTCATTGCAGTGACCAAAAGATCTGATAAGAACAATTAGGGTAGGAAAAGTTTATTTAGGGGCTCAAGGTTCCAGAGGTCTCAGTCCATAGATGGCTAACTCCATTGCTCTAGGTCTGAGGCAAGGCAGAGCATCATGTCAGAAGATTGTCAGGGGGAGAAAGTGGCTCAGGACATTGCACCAGGAATCAAAGACTTCTCCTCTCACCCAGGACAAAATATAAACCCAAAAGTCATACCGCAATAACACACCCATTTCCTCTATCCACATCCTATCAGCCTACAGGTACCACCTAGTTAATCCCTATCTGGGTATTAATGCATCGCTGAGGTTAAGGCTCTCATAACCCAATCATATCACCTCTAAACTTTCTTGCATTCTCTCACACATGAGCTTTTGGGGGACACCTGATACCTAAACCATAATAATCATTATAATAAATAAGTAAATTTTCTTGTCTGTTATCAGATAAATATCTCATGACAAACTTGTTTGTTTTTTTTTTTCCTGAATGGGAACAGGACAAGTGACACGGCCCATGATTTACAGTGTTAATAGACAGCTCAGAGAAGAGATCACTGAAAGTTTAAAATATGAATTAGGACTTAAAAGAGATGAGGTTGTGAATAAAGCTATTGTCTGAGGAAAGGGAAACTCAGCTCAAGGAAGCATCTAGAACTAAGGTCCTAAGGAATGAGTGCAATGGTGAACTGAAAATGAAAAAGTGAGGGGAGAGTAAAGGAGAGGAGATTAGAGATAGACCAGTAGATCAGAGATAGACTTTTTCTGTGAGTGAATTCATTGGGTGGGTTTTGAGTAGAGGATTGACATCATCTGACTAAAGTTTTAGTCCCTCTGCATGTCACATGGAAAACAGACTACAGACACACAATGTTTGAAGCCAAAAAACTTGTAAAATATTTAATTTTTATTATTTATTTTAAATAATCCAGGCAAATAATGGTTGTGGTTTGGATCAGTATGACAACACTAGCTTTTATGAGAAACAGACAGATTGCTGAAATGGGAAACATAGCTAGTTAAGTTAAACAGGTTTGGGAGGGAAACTAGTATTTGAATCTTGGATATGGTTCATTTTAAATATTTACTATACATCTATGTAAAGAGCCAAGGTAGACATTTGAAAATAAAAGTCTTGAGTTGAAAAAGAGATCTGAACAGATCCCTAATTTTGAAAGCTGTTGAAATATAACTGACATTTAGAACTGTGAACATAGACTAGATCCACCAAAGTCATGAGAAGCATCGAGGATGGAGATGCTCCCATGTTAAGATCTTAGGGCAAAGTAAGAATGTGACAAAAGTCAAGTAGAAGAAAAATCAAGTCCCTGTATATGACACTGGAAGCCAAATGAAGAAAGTTTATTCAAAAGGAGGACAGAAATGCTTTTCTGATGGAACTCAGAGGACTGGGGATTGACCATGGGATTTAGCAGCCTGGGATCAGGGAGATCTCTGTGCCAAAATGAGGGTGTAAGCCAAACTGGAAAAAGCTCTGAGAATGAAAGCAGAGCAACTGGTTTTCACAAGCACACTTGCATCTTTTGAAGAATTTTGTAGCAAGGGGAGCAAAGCACTAGGTGGTGATGATGAGGATCTTTAGTTCAAGAGACAAATTTACTTTTATGATGAATTAGCCAGGATTCTGTATCATTACAGAATCAGCACAATATGTATATGGATGACTGTAAAAGGAGATTTATTATATTTATTATATGATTAGAGGCTGAATAGTCCCACAATGGCCATATGCAGGCTGGAAAGCCAGAGGAACTAGAAAACGCATAGTCTAAGAAATTGGAACCTCAGAAAAAGAGGGACCAAGAATCCAGCCCCAGTCTAAAACTGTAAGCCTGAAAACTCCCTGGAGAACCACTGGTTAGAGTTCACCTTGGAAGAGGGAAGGAGCTGGAGTACAATGTCCACAGGCAATGGCAGCAGCAATTCATATACGCACTCAAAGAATGGAACTTGCATCTACCGTGGCTTCCACTGATTCTGCCTTTTATTCTATCCACCAGCTATATTCAGGGTGGGTCTGTCCTCTCAGTTTGCTGTCCCACCTGTCAATCTCTCTGGAAACACTCTCATGGACACACTCATGGACACACTTTTAATCCTAGGCATTTCCTAGGCATCTCTTAAGCTAATCAAATTGAAAATTCAGATTGACTGCCACACAAGAGAACTGAAAACATATTATTATGAGATGGAAATGATTCAATAGACAGAGTTTTGAAATCAGATAGACTGAGTGTAAAACCTGGTTTTGTTCCTTACCAGTTTTACGACCTCAAACAAGTTACTCAACATGTCTATGCTTCAGTTTTTCTAACTTTCCCAGATATGAAATTGCAAATGGCTCTACATGGCATTATCTACAGAGATAGCACTGAACTGTAGAAAGATACAGAGAAAGGTTTGTATTCTAGGTTTCTTACTAGAAACTATATATTTTCAATAGACTTGAAATAGATGTGGTGCACATATAATAGAATAGGGCTTTGGTATCAATAATGAAAATATTGTATTTGTTTGTTTGTTTGTTTGTTTATTTATTTATTTATGGTACCAGGGATTGACTCAAGAGGCCCTAAACCACGGAGCCATGTCCTAGCCCTTTTCATATATCTATTTGTCTATCTATCTATGTATCTATCTAACTATCTATTTATTTTGAGGCAGGATCTTTCTAAGTTGCTTAGGGCCTTGCTAAGTTGCTGAGGTTGGCTTTGAACTTGGGATCAAGTTCAAAGGCTCCAATCTCAGCCTCCCAAGCTGCTGGTATTACAAGTATGTTCCACCATGCCTGGCTGGGTATTAAGACAAAAGATGGAAAAAATGTACTAGATTGATACATTACACCCAATATAAACATAAATTTGTCATTGGAAACACCGTCTCTACTAATCCCCTATAAAAGTGTTCTACCTAACTTTATTTGCATATTTACAGGATGATAAATCACTGACTTTTATACTGGCTTACATTATTTGCTTGTTTGTCCAGATAGGGTTTTATTCTATGAAAATAGAACAAAAGAGTTTTATTCTTTGTATCTTTACAACATAGCACATTGATGAAAAATGTATATTTCCTCAAAGGACGTTATAAAAATTTTTGGTAAATAACATTTAATATGAGAGCTATCTTTTTAAACTTTCATGTAAATATAGGGTATTGTCAATCATAAGCACAATGTTGTACAGTAGATGTTCAGAAGTTTTTTTGTCTTGCATGAGTGAAACACTCACTATATATTGATTTTTCTCTCCCCCAGTCCCTGTAATGAAGTAACCATCATTCTATTTTCTATTTCCCTGAGTTTGGCTACTTTAATGTTCTTATGTAAGTGTAATCATGCAAAATCATCCCCTATAAAGGGCTTATTTCACTTAGTTTGATATCCTCAAGTCTCCTCCCTGTTGTAACACTTGACCAAATTTCCTATATTCCTGTGACTGAATGGTGCACCACAGTTCCTTGTTTATCTTCTAGTGTAAACACTTTCTGTCTCTTGGCTATTGTGAAAAAATATAATGAAAACAAGAGTGCAAATTATCTCTGCAAAAAACCGATTTCAATTCTTTTTGATTTTTAATCTTTTGAGAAATCTCCACTGTATTTTCCACAAAGGCAGCAAAGTGTTGCATTCCCCAATTAATGCATATATTTCCAGGGTCTGCACATCCTAAGGTGTTATTTTCCATTTTTTGTTGTTATTATTGTTCTTTGTTTTATAATGGGCACCCTAACAGATGTGAGGTGGTATCTCCTTATAGGTGTGATTTGCAATTCCCTGATGACTAGCAAAGTAAAGCATCTTTTTATACAAATATTGACTATTTGGAGAAATGTCTACCCAAGTTCTTTCCCTTTTTTATTGCTTTATTTGGGTTTTCTCTTCTTTTGCCATTAAGTTGTAGGAGCTCCTTATTTTTCTGGATATAGTCCCTTATCAGACACATGGTTTGCAAAAATTTTTCTCATTCCATATATTGTGTTTTTTCACTCTGTTAATTGTTTCTGTCTCTGTGTAGAAGCTTCTTAATTTGATTTAGTCTCACTTTTGTTTTTAAAAGTTTTGTTCCCTATATTTTGTGTCTTAAAATTGAAAAAAAAATCAAACCATTATAATCAAACCATAAGTAAGAGGAAAACAATATAAAATAAAGCATCCTGGTACTGATTCCTTCTAGAGGCATTTCCAATACTACATTTTTTGCCCATTTACATTTTACTTGGGGTATTTTGTTCTTTATTAATTAGAAAATATTTCTTAGGAGACCTTAGGATAATTATTGAATTTTTATAAAGTTCTAGATGGCCCCATTTAGGATTAAATTACCCTTCAAGAATCCTACTACTCTGCATATGTGCTTACCATACTAAATGGCCTAATATCCCAAATTAGTCAAATTAATATTCAAAAGCAGAAGCTCTCTAGGTACATGATGCTAAAAGCTATTGACATCCTGTTTCTTGAATTATTCAAACATACATCATTATCAATTTGGATAAGGGTGTTTTATAAATTATAAACAAGCAATTTATTTAAGGAAACATTCTTTTTTCCAGTTTATCTAAAAATTGGCCAATATTTGCATTCACTTAGTTTAGGAGAACTCATAAGACTATTTGGATGGAGCAAGGTTACAGTGGGAACACATTTGTGTAATTAAGATTTTTCCAGGCTTTATACCAGGTCACAATGGACAGGTACCACAGTAGCATTTAGGAATCAATCTAACCATGCTTGTTATGTGCAAGAGATACTATAAAAGTTGCTATGAACAAAGCATCTTGTTTATATTTATTACAACATGTCCTTCCTGTGGTACATTCCCATTTTATAAATATGTAAACTGATATTATTTCCAAACTTTTAGATAATTAACACAGCAAGATGTTTAAGTTACTAGTTGAAAGTATTCTGAGGAGAGCTGACAGAGTCACAAATATTAAACCTGAACACAAAATCAGGACAAGACATTGCAATTCTCCTTGGAGACCTTAGAGTCTAGGAATCACAAATCTGGAAGCATTTGAAAAGTTCTCTAGTCCAATACATCTCTTTCCATCACTGTGATTCTACTAGGAGGGCTGCTCACCTGGCAAGCTCTTCATTACAAACTCTGGCTTTCCACCGAAGCATTTCATAAGGAAAACTGAAAATTTTAGCCCTATATGCCACAGAGCAGAAAGCACAGCAGTTGGAAGCAAAGCAAGTCAGATCAAGTGATGACAGGGAATAGGCATATGTTAGCAACACCATGGATGACTTATTTAATGTAAAAGCAGGCATGAATTTAATAATGTTAACAGTAGCAATGAATCACAGGTATAATTTTAAAATAATATTTATAATTATGACAAGAAAAACTAAGGTATTAACTGTTGATATGTACCAGATATTCTGCTAAAATGTTTACATGTCTCATTTAATCTTCAAGACAAACAATGGGACAGATCTATAATAATCCTTATTCTACACATAATAAAACTAAAGTTTACTGGCTTAATGTATTTGGCCAAGGACACAACATTAAAACGTGGTTATGTCTAGATTTAGAACTACCTTGGATTGACTCTGAAACTCAACTTCTTATCCTGTATGTACAGGGATTTCTTTTAAAATTCAAAAAGGAAAGCAGGCCTATGGGCACTCATGGACTATCCAAATTATACCAAGATTCTAAGTACCAATTCATGTTGGAATGAGCAGGTCTGTTTCTTGATAACCAAATAAGCCCTTCTTATTTTTTTTTAAAGCAGCATGTTCTTAGATTAAAGTACAATTTATTTTTTTTAAATGGTAGGCACTGGAGAATAAAAGTTTAAACTATAATTTCCAGATGGTCTCTGCATATGAAAAGCAAATTAAAATCTAATGCACATAATATTTTCTCTAGTTTTCTTAGAGTTATTCATAGGAGTTAAAAATCAGGATTTGTTCCTGTTTATAAACTCTGAAGCACTATTTGTGTCTAAATGCTAAAAGGCAAATCAAGTGCAATCATACAGTTATCAAATCTACCAGGTTGCTCAAGTTCTGGCATAGCTAGCAAGAAGTTATGTGCCATGAGATGACCTTCAGCAACCAATCTGTGATTCTAGAAAATATCCATAATGACAATGAGAGATAGAAGCCTTCTTTAATAAAGGAATGTATACCTGTTTCCCTTTTACTACATCTTTTCTACCATTTGTTATTTTTTGTTTGCTTAACAATAGTTATTCCAACTAAGATGAAAAGATATTTTCTTGTGGTTTTCAATTTTTATTTCTCTGATCATTAGTGATACTGGATGTTTTTATACACTTTTTAGCCATCTGTATGTCTTCCTTTGAGAGATGTTTATCCAGATGATTTTTTCTAATCATTTTTTTTAATGTGGAGTTCTTTTATATTCTAGACTTTAATCCCTTTTTGGATGAATGATTTCCAAATATTTCCCCCACCTTGAAGGGTGTCTCTTTATTTTGTTGATTGTTTGCTTAGTTGCAGAAGCTTCCTAGTTTTTTATAATCCCATTTGTCTATTTTAACTTTTGTCTCTTCTCCTTTGAGGGTCTTATCCCCAAAACTTCTGTTTAACACCATGTATCAAAGAGTTTTTCATATATATATATTTATTTTTTTTCAGTAGTTTCATAGTTTAAGGTTCCATATTTTCTATTTATTTTGAGTTCTTATTTGTGTGAGGTGTGGTGAGAGATCGAGGTCTAGTTTTATTGTTCAACATATGAATATCTAGTTTACCCAGTACCATTTATTGAAGAGACTATTCTTTTTCCAATGTACATTCTTGGTACCTTCATTGCAAATAAGTTGACTGCAAATATGTGTATTAATTTCTAGGTTCTTAATTCTGATCAATTGATCTCTATCAATTTGATGTACCATGCTCTTTTTGTTACTATGGCTTTATGTTATATTTTACAGTCAGGAATTATGATGCCTCTAGCTTTGACCTATTTTTGCTCAGGATTACTTGCCTGTTCTTGGTCCTTTATAAGTGCATATGAATTTTAATTTTTTTTCTATTTCTGTGAAAAACTGTCATTATTATTTTGATTAGGATTTCATTGAATCTGTAAATCTATTTTTTGGACATTTTAGCAACATTATTACAATCCATTAACATAGGATATCTTGTCATTTTTTTCTGTGTCATATTTAATTTCATTCATCAGTGTGGCAACAGTTTTAATAGTCTTTTGGTGGCATTTTTAGTTTTTCAACATATAGAATATATATATGGGGTAATTTCAGTTTCTTCTTTCCTATCTCAACACCCTTTATTATTATTTTTTTTGCTTAATTCCTCTATGACTTCTAATACCTGTTGAATAAGAGTAGTGAAAATTGATACCATTGTCTTATTCTATATCTTAGTGGAAATGCTTTTAATTTTTCCCCATTCAGTGTGATTTTTCTGTGGATTTGTCATGTATAACCTTTGCTGTGTTGAGGCATGTTCCTTATAGATCTAATTTTTTGATGTAAATTAGTACAGTAACTATGAAAAACTGTGTGGAAATTTCTCAGAAAAACTAAAAATAAAACTATCATGTGACACAACAGTTTCATCACCGAAATTGTTATATCAAATAGGTCTCTGAATTCCCATGTTTATTGTAGCACTATTCATAATACCCAAGATATCAAATCAACCAAAATATCTATTGATAAATAGATGGATGAAGAAAATATGAATATATACACAATAAAATATTATTTGGCCATAAAATAGAATGAAAACATGTCCTTTACAGCAACATAGATTGAACTAGAATACACCATTTTAAGTGAAATTAGCTAGACATCAAAGTGTAAATGCTCTATAGTCTCACTCATTTTTAAAAGCTAAAAAATCATTGTCCTGGAAGAAGTGAGTGGAATAGTAGTCACTAGAGTCTGGGAAGGAGTTGGGAAGGAGTAGGGAAGGAAGACAGACAAAGGTTAGAAAATAGGTTTCAAAATAAAGTTAGGAGAAATTACTTCTGGCGTTCTATAGTATTGGAGGAACACCTATATATTTTCAAATACCTGGGAAAAAGAGTCTGAAGGTTTTTATCACACAGAATTAATATTTTAAGAGATGGAAATGATAATTACATTGATTTTATCATTACACATTAATTGTACATATGTATCAAAATATATATAGTACTTTATCCCATATATAAAATATAGCACTTTTTCCCAAAATATAGTACTTTATCCCATAAATATGTACAAATATTATGTGTCAATTTAAAAATTAAAGGAATATGATTTATCTTTAGGAGTTTTTTTGAAAGTCATCTGCATTAAAAAGAGCAAAATCACCTCACTCTGTAGGTGCTTCTTTACAACTTTATCATCATCCTATCATTGTATCATCTTTATGAAAACTGACAAAGCTTCTCTTTTGAGAGACAGAGATGATATGTTCCACTTTACAAAGGTCCATAAGGTCTGGAGTGACCTGGAAGCTGTTTTGAGAACTTGGAGTGAGTAGTCAGTGGATCTTTAGAAGACAGAGCAGAGGTCTGCCCACCATCTGGGAGCTTTCATTACCACTACACACCAGGCACCCACCTCAACGAAGCAGATCCTGTGTATTCCAAAGGAAGTTAGAACCTTTCAACTTTAAAATCCACCTCTGCACCATTCAGGTCTCTGAACCAGCTTCACCAACAGACTTTCTGTGTCAAGGCCCTTCCATCTTGCCCCTCCTGATTTATTTACTCTTGGGGATTTATTGGAACTAAACTTATTTGTTAATTTATGTATTTATAAATGTTTTTGCATCCCTGCAGTTGTTAGGACCTTTGCAGGCTGTTGAAACTGATACTTGTTTAGAGGAAGCTCCTCCCTCCAGGGCTTATTTTGGAACACCTAGACTGGATTTCCTACTCCCTGATACTTGCCCCACACTGTAATTCTGTGGGTGTCTCATTTTCAACTACTCTCCCCCACTCACTCCCATGTTCCCTTTCTGATTGCATCCCCAGGAAGATAAACAAAATGTCATTGCCTAAGCAAGGGACAACTCGTCCTGTATTCTCCAAACTGGAAGGAGCATATCAGCTATCAGAAGCTGATTAAAACACAGATGTTCAGACCCCACAATCTCAGGATCTGATTTAATAGGACTGAACGGGGCCCAGGAATGTGCATTTTTATCATGCTCCTTTCTACCACTGAAGCTTCCTATTGGAAGACCACATGTTGCTTAGCACAGACTGAGCCCATTTGTCTGTACCTCATGACACCAAGTCCCTCTGCTCCAAGGTCAAGGCCAGAACTAGAAATCCAAATCTCCCAACTCTTACTGCTATAACACAAACTCTTATGTAAATGTTAATAAAAGAGAAACAGGAGACCAGAACACAATTGAACCTATGCTGGAAATTCATAGTTACTCACAGGGTCTGTCACAGTACCAGCTATTCAGGAATAACAACCTTGGCCTAAGATGGCAAGGCTATGCAGAGTGTAGCTCCTTTCCTACTAAGCATGCTCAGTGGTCAAAATCACAGGATAACTAAAAATGGTAATTTAATAAGTACTGGTGCTATATATTTTCTCAAGCCTTTTGTATAATTCTATGTATAGGTTCTTTGACAACACAACACTTCTTATTCCTTACATAGAATTTCTAAATATTTCCCTTTAGTATATAGTTGACTTAAAAAAATGGAGGAGAGACCACTAGATGCAGGCATTGAGCAAAGCTGCACCTCTAAAAATAATGCTGCATTTCCACCACAAAGTTGTAATTTATGATTTTAAATCTTTTAATATACAGGGTAACATTCATGATTACAATTATTAAATCAAAAATTACTTTAAAATCTCTCAAGAGATATGCTTTCTACTTTCATCTGTTCAAGAAAAGATTAGCAACACAAATATGCAAAATAAAAGTGATCAATCAAATATAGTTTTGACCTGTGGTTTCCAATAAAGCAAGAAACAAACATTCATATGGAAGCTCCACCGTCAGAGCAAACACATGTGACTTTGTGAGACCACTCAGGAAGAGAGGAAGAGGGAGAAGAATTCAGAACTTGGTAGGAAAAGGGGGGTCATGAAGTTGGCATTTTAGGAGTTTACAATACAAACACCACCAACCATCAATACACAATGGCAGAAGAAAATGTCATTCAATTTAGCAATTAAGGCCATTGGATGCTTTAAAAAGAGCAATTTCCATGGATCAAGACAGTTCACATCATAATAAAAATATTAAAAATGGTAGAGAATTATTAGAGTAACTGTTCCTAATTGTGAATTCTACAGTACAAGGAATGGAAGGCACAGGTGGTAACCAGGGATATCAGTGGTCCTTGGAGGAATATCCCACTTCAGGGACAAACCTGGATTACCATAAACTGCAATGGGGAAAGAGGAAGACTGAGATATATACTTGGATAGTAAGAGAGTAGAAAAGATCAGAGGCATTGTCAAAGGGTCAAGTTGAAGCAAGGATGTTAGCCCCATTTTCCTCCAATACCATTATATTGTGTTATGAGTCACAAATATATGTAATGCCCTGTTGCATAGAAGGTGAGTCCTAGGTTGACCATAGGATTGCTTTAAGCAGTGATATGTGAATGGCTGTGGAATATATTGTCTCTAAGAAGATTTCAGAATTGACAGGTTGGCTCAGTTTTCTCTTTCCCTGTGCCTAAATATCAGGATGCTTATGTAGTGACCTCTTAAAGAATGAGATTTGTGAACAGTGCTAAGCAGAGCTGAGTAGAGCTGACAACAAACACACCTCAAAAGACACCAACAATAACATAAATTAAAAAACTATTACAAACCGTTGTGATTCAGGGAGTTTTCTTTCAAACAAAATGACAAAACAAATAAAAAGAGATATTTATCAAGAATTATAGAAGAGTCTCCTCCACCTCAGGCAAATACTGATTTCCATAGTATGTACTAAATTACAGTCTATACTAACTTACAGTCCCACAAAGAGTGTAAAAGTGTTCCTTTTGCTCCACATCCTCTTCAACATTTATTATTATTTGTATTCTTAATGACTTCTATTCTGACTGGTGTAAGATGGAATTTCAGTGTAGTTTTAATTTGAATTTCCCTAATTGTCATTTTCAAATGACATTATTGGAATATTACTAATATAGATAAAATATACATTTTAAATGTGTACAATTCAATGGTTTTTAGCATGTTTACAGAATGCTTCAATCATTACCACAATCTAAATTTAGGATATTTTTATCACCCTTAAAAGGAAAACTTATACTCAGTAAGGTTCATATTTTATCCCATTTTCCAGTCATAGACAACCACTAGTCTACTGTTTTCTCTCTCTTTGCCTATCCTTGACTTTTCATAGGGATTAAATCATACAAGATGCATTCTTTTGTAAATGTCTTAATTTGTGAAAATAGATGCACTTCAAAAACAAGTTCCTTTCAGAGCAGAAATTCCTTTTTTAAAAAATGTCAACCTTTTTTCCACATTTTTATTGGTGCATTATAGTTGTACATATCAATGGGATTTCTTGATACATTTTCATACATGGGCACAGAAAAAATATACCAATATAATTTGGCCACTATCTCTCCCCAGCACTTCCCTTTTTCCCCATCTCTTACCGCTTGGTCCCTTTCTTCTACTGATCTCCCTTTGATTTTTTAGGAGATCCTTCCCTACTTTGTTTTCCTTTTCCCCCTCTATATTCCATATATTAGAGAAAATATAGGACCCTTAATCTTCTGAGTTTGACTTATTTCACTTAACACTTAACTTAATGATCTCTAGTTTCATCCATTTTTCTGCAAATGCCATAATTTCATTTTTTCTTTATGGCTAAACATGTGTGGCGTATACACACCACATTTTCTTTACCCATTCATCCACTGATGTACACTTAGGCAGGTTCCATTGTTTGGCTATTGTGAATTGTACTGCTAGAAACATGGGTGCAAGTATCACTGAAGTAAGATGACTAATTCTTCAGGATACATCCTAAGAAGTGGGATAGCTAAGTCATGGGGTGTTTCCATAGCTAGTTTTTTGAGGGGCTTTCATACTGATTTCCATAGTATGTACTAAATTACAGTCTGTACTAATTTACAGTCCCACCAAAAGTGTAAAAGTGTTCCTTTTGCTCTACATCCTTTTCAACATTTATTATTAATTGTATTCTTGATGACTTCTATTCTGACTGGTGTAAGATGAAATCTCAGTATAGTTTTAGTTTGAATTTACCTAATTGTTAAAGACATTGAACATTTATTCATGTATTGGTCGGCCATTTATATTTCTTTTTTGAGAAGTGTCTGTTGAATTCATTTGCCCATTTATTAATCGGGTTATTTGCTTTTTGGTGTAAAGTTTTTTGAAGCTCTTTATATATTCTGGATATTAATACTCTGTTAGAAGAGTTTAACTAGCAAATATTTTCTCCCATCCTGTGGGTTCACTCTTCACATTCCTAATTATTCCCTTTGCTATGCAGAAACTTTTTAATTTGATGCTGTCCCATTTACCAATTCTTGGTATTATTTTCTGAGCTTTAGGGGTCCTATTGAGAAAGCCATTGTCTCTGCCTCAACCTTTTAATATGATGTAGCAAACACATATGTATATATACCAAGCCTCAGAATAGCCATTATATATGTGTGTGTGGTTGGTGGCAAATGTTTGTTGTGTGTGAGTGTGTGTGTGTGTGTGTGTGTGTGTGTGTGTGTGTGCCTTGTGATAACCTTGAGCTACATGTATTAGTCCTATGTTTCAGTTAAAGAAATTGAGGTGCGATGATTTAATTCATTTTCAAAGTCATAAAGCTCTTAAGTGCCAGCACCGGTAATGAAAATCAAGTCAGTTTGACTTCAATGTTTTTTTTCCACTCTATCACATCAACTCATGTTAATTTCAAAGGTCTATTTCTCTAAAAATGTCAGTTATCTAAGGATATTAAATTGGATAGTGGGTATCCTTCAACTTTAAGCCATGAACCTTTCTATATTGTCTTGCACCAAAAAAAAAAAAAAAAAAAAAAGAAAAAGAACACCAGAGAATGGCTCTGTGCTTTCCAAACAGGCAAGGTAATTTAAAAAGCAGATAAAAAGTCGAAAGTAATAACAAAAGGAGCCTGTCTGAATATTGAAATGTAATCTACTTCACCCAATCAATTATTCCCTACATAAAAGGATACTGAAAAAAGATTAGACGGTTCTCTTCTATTGTTTTTAATTATTTCCAAGTTTACACTGGTAAGACATATAAAAGGACATAATAGAATAAGTTTAAAGGACTTCAAACTAATTTTTAGGACAGACACAAGCCATCACTCTTTCTGATCTCAAACAGCTGAAGCAGTCCTGTGATTGCTGAACACCTAAAATCTCTCCCAGTTAACACACGTTATTGTGCCCTATTAATAAACTTAGAATCCTTGGTAGTATGGGTATTCCTAATATTTTGGATTCATAGTATTATTTTCAAATAAATTATGCATCTTAAAAATGTATTCTTCAAGTCCCAAAGGAGATGTGACTGGGAATTTCTGACAATTAATTCCAACCACTTCAGACTAGTCTTTGCCTTCCTCTTTTCTATTACAATTGAGTTTTTTTGCTTCTCCATAATTTCAGATTCCCCAGAGTTGTTGTAAGCTTCCCAGAGTCACTGGCCTTCTTTATTTATTTAACTTGTAGTTAAATCCAATTAATTCAAGTTTTTCAAAATTTTGAATGCACACACTCCAATATTCCCTCCTCATCTTAGTTTATGCCTGTTCTCCTGTTCCCAAACTGATGTCCCTAATTGCAGCCCACCTTTCATTAATTTATTTTATTTCGAGGTTGCCAGATTGTCTTCACAGAGCAATTACTATTCTCTTTGCTTGCTGCTAAAAATCCTTAAACTTCTACAGTGCCCTATAAATACCCTAATCTGATGGGCACCCATATTTGTATCATACCCAGCAATTTTTCTATAAGTGGTCAAGGGTATGGACTCTGATGTTGTTGAGTTATTCGCCTATTTTAATACACACTAGTCAAATTATTCATGAAAAACACTGGGATTTCTGGAACATGTGGTAGTGTTTTCAAGATCAGCCCCACTCTTCTCTCTAGTGGAGGTGCCATTTTACACCGTCATTAGCAGAGCACAATGGTTCCAATTCACCCACATCCTCATCAAATTCATTATTTATCCTGGCCTTAGTGTTTGTTGATGTTAAGCATCTTTTCATTTGCATATTGGACATTTGTACATTTTAGCCAAAGAAATGTTTATTCAAATCCTTTGCCCATTCTTTAAAACCTCAAGTTACTTGTTACCTGTTTTATTGTTCTCTTTGAGTTGTAGGAATTCCTTGTATATTGCTAGATATTCATTGCTTTATTGGATGAATGATGTGGAATTGTTTTCTCCTACTCCATCAGTTAGTTGTCTTTTCACTCTACTGATAGTGACCTTTGAGACAAAATTTTTCATATTGATGTAGTCCAATTTATTTATGTTTCTTTGTTGCCTATATTTTTGGTTGTCACAACCAAGAGACTGAGGTCATGGCCAGATCCAATATTATTGTTGGGTAGTAGCTACTGAAATACATGGCAAGGTCATAAGTGTCTTTAAATTATATTAGGGCCTTCTTTTCTCTTGCTGTTTTCAAGAAACTCTGTGTTTAATATTTGATTACAATGTGTTGATGTGGAAAAATACTCTGAATTTAACCTACTTGAAATTCATAGAATTTCTTGTATTTGTATATTCATTTCTGTTCTCAAACTTTGGATGATAAGCCTGTTTGAGTCTAACACTGCTACTGAATCTTTCAATTCAATGATTGAACTTTTTACTCGATAATGTAATTTTGGGACGTGTGTGCACATGTGAATGTACATGTGCCTTTCTTGACATTGTCATTTTGTTCATATATAATTTTCCTGACTTCTTTTCGTTCATTTTTCATGTTTTCCTTTAGTTATTTAAGAAAATTTCAGACAATTTTTATGTAGTATATTTATCCAGTATGTTCATGCCTGTGTTTCTTCATGGACTTTCTAGATATTTATTTGGTTCCTTTGAATGGACAATATAATTCTGTTTATTATGTGATCTCTGATTGAAAATCATCAAAACATCTATGTCTCCTAGCCTTTGCAACCTGGGTTCCTGCAGAAAAGAGGTTCGCTCATCAGCTGGCAGGAAGGCTGACAGTTTTCCTTAACCTTTTCTGGACATGTACATTCCCTGAGTCTGTGCATGTATGTTTATTCCCCCCAACTCTTATAAATACATGATGATTTATAAATGTCATATTTTTCTAAGCATCTCTCTGCTTTCTCTTGGCTTTAACTGTTCAACTGTATTTCTTAACAGGTAATATCTTGCCTCAGGATCCTGCAGGCAATCCCCTTGTTGTTCTCATGAGCCCTGGCCACTGCTTCCCATGGTTTCCTTTAGACTGCAAAACTGTGATCCAAGCCTCTTTCGGCTTTTTGAGTACTTAAATATGTGACTCAGAGACCAGTCCTTCAGGCAGCCTGACAGCAGGTTAGACTGTGGCAAATTCAGTCCTCTCTGTAATCTCCAGGTCTCAGAGGGGAAATGGACATTGAACTGCTACCTCCTTCAAACTGTGCTGCCTGGCACTGGGGAAAGCTGAGGCAATAACAAGTAAAACTGCCGTATGATTTCCTTTTACTTTGAATTTGCCTTTTTTTTTTTTTTTTTTGATTGAGTGTTGGGTTGCTATATCTTTGATTTATTTCCAGAGCTCCTATAAAATGATTTTAGTCACTTTCTAGTTGATGGTGTTGTTCTTGTCCTTTAAATAATTCCATGGGGAAATCTTTCTTACTGGTGCCACTCTCTATATATTGATTCTTATAAACCAAAAAATAATTTTTCACCCCTAACACATTTGATGTACCTCTCCCAGACTACATTCTATCTTTCTAATCCATTTACCTTCTCCTTGTCTTAATACTCTGGTCACCTTCTAAACTCCTTAAGGACATAGAACAGTTCCTTTCTTTAGATCTACCAACATGCACAGCTCAGTGTCTGGTTGTGAACCAGCACTCAATTGTAGCTTGATGAATTGAAGGCTAAAGACACCCTCACCAATGTGCAGAAGCACCAGGAACACTGGGGCCACTTTCCTTGACTGTACCGTCACCACATTGCTTTGGAAGGTATGTCAACAGCTGGGTGTGTTCGCAGAGCACCTACAGTGATTTTGCTGAAATTGGTGTATTATTAGGCTGGCGGGCTGTGTCTGGAAATTGCAGCCAGCGCTGTGCATCTGCCAGAAAGGAAAAGGAACACCGCTGCCCCGCAATGCCCGCACCCCCTCTCCCTTCAAAGCAGAGCAGCTATTTATTCAGAGAGAAAGAGAGAGAGAGCAACCTTGCTCCTATTATTGGTGTGGCATCTTCAAGAGATTCTAGGAGCATCCCTCCCTTTTTTATTTTTTTTTTAAGAATAAAGGGTGAAAAGTCAAAACAGCAACAAAACAAGAAGATAAAAAAAGAAAAGAAAGAAAAATCACTGAGTGTGTGAGTCACTCAAAGTTTGAAGAGTATGAATTTAAAGGAAAAGACTGCAGGATGCTAATTAATTCCTATTATCTGAGATAATGGGGAGACATGCTTGGCTTTCATTACCACACACAGGAGTCCTTCAGAAGAAAGAAGCTAAATGCCTCCCCTGAGGTGTCTGTTGTCCTCAGAAATGAATCAGTCAAGTAGAAATGCACATTATTTGGACAGGGATACTCAAA
Source organism: Callospermophilus lateralis (assembly GCF_048772815.1). Lineage (NCBI taxonomy): Eukaryota > Metazoa > Chordata > Mammalia > Rodentia > Sciuridae > Callospermophilus > Callospermophilus lateralis. The sequence continues at coordinate 53,028,588 of NC_135319.1, read as the reverse complement.
GGGGAATTGCTATAAAATGGAGATGTTTGATAACTCATTTGAAAATATTATATTAAGTAGGCCAGATCATAGGACAGCATTTCGAGAGGAGAAGACATTGGAGGTCAGCACAAATTCTCTAAATCAGACTCTTGCTTTCTTACTGTCTCTCTCCCTCTTCCCTTGCCTCCTCCTCTTCCTCTCTTTTTCCCTTATCTATGTATGTCTGTGTGTCGTTCTTCTCTCAAAAATCAACAATAACTGGACTCCCAATCATCACTTTTATTCCTCTTAATGTGTTTTGCAGAAAGGGATTCTTCATTTATCTAATACATTTTGAGAGCCTCCCTTGCTATCTCTCCATCTTAAAATGTTTGTATCTATATGTGACAAGTACACATCCATATTAAGAATATATTTTTAAATTTTTTTTTAGTTCTACGTGGATGCAATACCTTTATTTTTTATTTATTCATATGTGGTATTGAGGATCAAAACTAGTACCTCACACACACAAGGAGGGAGCTCTACTACTGAGCCATAAATAACCCCAGTTCCAAGAATATTTCATTTATTTATTTTTTTAAAGAGGTTTTTTTTATTCTTTTAAAGAGAGAGTAAGAGAGGGAGAGAGAGAGAGAGAGAGAGAGAGAGAGAGAGAGAATTTTTAATATTTATTTTTTAGTTATCGACGGACACAGCATCTTTGTTTGTATGTGGTGCTGAGAATCGAACCCGGGCCGCACGCATGCCAGGCGAGCGCGCTACCGCTTGAGCCACATCCCCAGCCCCCCAAGAATATTTTAAACAAATTATTTTAAAGTCCCAGGTTTGAGTTCTCAGATATCTATTTTTTTTTTTTTTTTTTTGCAGGGGTTGTGGTTATCAGGAATTGAATTCAGGAGCACTCAACCACTTAACCACATCCCCAGCCCTATTTTGTATTTTATTTAGAGACAGGGTCTCACTGAGTTGCTTAGCACCTTGCTTTTGCTGAGGCTGGCTTTGAACTTGTGATCCTCCTGTCTCACCTCCTGAGCCACTGGGATTATAGGTGTATACCACCGTACCTGGCCCAGATGTCTATTTTAATTTTTCAAATAATTTTCAATCATTTTAGACATGACAAATACATATTAAGAATTTAGACAAGATTATATTTAAGATTTAAAGAGTTATGGGTACATAGAACAACTGCCTTTGTTATCACATTATATATATATATATATATATATATATATATATATATATATGTATATATATATTAATTTTCAGTATGACTTTGTCCCCACCAACCACTCCCAAGTAGTTTGCCCTACTTGGCATGTGCAAAACCTCTCATAAAGTAGGTGCTCACTAAAACTTGTTGAATTAATTCATTCTAGTTTGACTCTGAACTTTAAGGAATATGAAAACCTCAATTGTTAGATCATTTCATATTTAATTCTTACCAAAGTTATGCTGGCAACTTTTCTTTGGGGATGTTTAGGCCTATTGTTAATCAAAATATATGTATGTACAATATACTTTGTATAGAAGATGTCATTTGAACTGTGCCAGAGGAGGAGCATCAGGAGATGCCTTCATAATGACCAGGATTTCTCAATAGTTTAGATGTGTTGGTGACTGGCAGGCAATCATATGCCAGAGAGGACTTTCAGCAAAGCTGAGCAGAGGGTCAGAAAAGAGGAAGTAAGTGCTCTATTTCACAAAGGAGCTGGAATCTCTCTCAGCTCTTGGTGCCTATTGGCTTGGGCCCATGGCAGAAAGAGACAGCAACAGAACAGAGCCCTGGGAGATGACAAAGTTGTGTAGGCAGCAGACTGAGGGCCCAGAGAGACTGAGTGGTGGAGGAAAATTTCAGGAGGGATATTGGAAACCTCTCATCTCAATTAAGAACCGTTTCCAGAAACTGAAGCTGTCTTAGTTTCTGAAAACCATAGCAGTGGGGAGAACAAAGACAGTAGAGCTGAAGCCAAGCAGTGGGAGCCACTGGGACCAGGGCTGATAGTATATATGACTGTGACCAGAAGACAGGGAGCCTGGTCACTGTGACACAGGGCTACGACTCTACCCGGCTGTGTCCCATGCACTGTTTGGAACTGCCTTGAGGGTTATAAGCTTTCTTTAAAAAGTACCTCTAGGCACTCCTATGCCTTGGCAGATCCTATCCTGAGAACGCAAAATCCTTCTAGTAATATTGAACTGTCCATCACTTCTGTTTCTGTGGCTAAAACTGTTAAATTATTGTTCTCTTTTATCGAGTACTAATTACATGCTTTACACACTGTGTTTCATATTATCCTTATAACACATTTTATTAGAGAAAACTGAAGCCTGGAGAGGATCAACCACTGGCCCCAGCACTACCCAGGGAATGAGTAATGAAGCTAGCACTTTTATTCATCTTTACCTGTATTTAAGGCCTCAGTTATTTCAACCAAGCCCCCTAACTCTCATTCAAAGATGTCTTTTCTGTGAAGATTAATAATCAATTGACCATAGGAAATATAGAAGGAGAATTGCTTAGAAGAAAGCCAGAAACCCACGGGCCTTTCTTTCTGTTATGTTTTGCCATAGCATTGGAAGGCATGGCCTGAATCCCAGGGGGAGGATGCTCACTTTACCTGAGAGCAGCATGCACACTGTCTCCAGAGACTCCCTCTTAACACTATACAGGGCAGAACCACAGCCCAGGTTTTGCACAACTGACTGAGTAGCATGGAATGAAAAGCACCAGCTTGTCCCTATGTTGCATTTCCTAACATGCACATTCAAAGATGCCACAGATAAGAAGAGCAATCCTGGTTTTATTTTTACCACAACCAAGCAAGTAATTAGGAGAAAATAAATATAATGATGCTACTCACCTGTTTTAACCTTCTAACGTGAAGCTCCAGTAAGCAAACAGCTTGAACTAATTTATCTTGAGGCACACATGGTTCCATACCTGCGTGCCCAAGCCAGTCAGGCTTCTTGTTCACTCAGGAGTCATTAATAAGGCCTTCAAAGCATTCAGGACCCAGCTCTCCACTTCACAACTAACCCAAGACATGCTGCACACACTCGTGCCTATTCAGGCCACCATGGCCATGATGGTGCCACCCTGGACTTAACGTCTGTCACTATTTTCACTTTAGAATGCTCCTGTAACACCATTTCACCCACCACCACCATCGCCAGGCAGCTGAGCCCCTTGAAGTGCTATTTGTCTTATAAGTCATTTGATGAGCATCCTACTCTGTACATCCTTCTTTGACTTTCTATGGAAACGGGGTCTTTACAGCATCCATCTTGAGCTGTTTGTGTCTGAGTCTCACTATCTCCTTTGTATTTCTCACTGTGTCTGGTACACACAGATGGTCAATAAATATGTACAGCATGAAGAGAATAAAGGGGAACATTGTAGGAAGGAAAGGAAGAAAGAGGGAGGGAGGAAAAGACAAAGTACCAGTGGGAGGGAGACACATATCTCCTTCTGTCTAAGAACCAATTTTTCAAAGCAAACTGAAAGAACTCCTCAGGGAAAGTGGATAACAGTAGTGGCCTTCTGAACTTAGTGAAGGATGTGTGTGATGATTTGCGGGTGAGCTCATTTACTCTACAAAGAAGCTGAGGCCTAACTGACCTGGTGTTTGTCTTCAGAAGCTACCAGAAACCTTGCTCAGCTATAGCAAGAAGTCAAGAACTTGCTTGATTTTCTTCCCATCATCCCACTGCATTGATTTAAATGCATAGATTCTCTCTCTCTCTCGCTCTCTTCTCAATATAACTCTCCTCACCCTTCCCCATGCCCTTGTAGTTTCTCTGGAATAATGGGGTCAGAATATCCACTTCTTTTAGTCACACTGAAGATTCAATTAGATGCCATAGATCTGAAGTGCCTGCTGATATTCAGCAAGGCATTTCCCCATAGCTGCAGTACCCACAGTTTGTTCTATTCCTGGATATAATTCAGCACCCTCTTCGCATAATTCTCTGCTCAGAGAAATCTGTCAGGTCTTTTTGTGTCACTTGTCTCCTGGACAATGCCCACATATCCAAAGCAATTTCCTCCTCGATGCTGAGATTTAAAAAAAGGGGGGTGGGGCAGAGAAGGACAATAAAACAGGTCTAGGTCCACTGAAGGTCTCTGATGATAGCTTGCCATCCTCCATACTCAGCCCCTCACCAATCTCCCCATCATATAAATTCAAGTAAGCAAACAGTTTAAGAGAATTATTTTATATCTCAGTTCATAGTTATGCAGTCATCTGCCACAGCTACCCACTGTTCCCTTGCAAGGGCTGAGCAATGCCACATCTAACTTCCTACATGGGCAACAAAAGTGATGTGATGGAGAGAAAGATGGTCTTGGACCCACCTAACCTGAGTTCAAATCTCACTCTGATTCTAGCAACCTGCCCTGGTCATTTAACCACAGTTTACTCCGTTTTTTTTTTTTTTTTTTTTTTAATCTATATATAGGAAACATCAGTGCTTCATAGGTAATTTTGCAATTTCAATGTGATTGCTTCAGTGACATGCTACAAACAGGAACAAATGTTCTTTTCCATTTTCCTTAGAAAATGTAAAATCACTGGGCAATTATGCAATAAAATATGGTACTCAACACACACACACACACACACACACACACACACACACACACCATGAGTTTACATGCTCACAAAGGTCATGTTATTTTGTTTGCACAAAATCAACTGCTTCCCAGATCATCTCTCCATACCCAAGGGCCTTTCATGATGCACAGTCTCTTCCTGAAGGAGGGCCTGGGTGGGATGAGAATCTGGAGTCCACAATCAGAAAGGTGGTAGTTGATCTGGGAAATGTGTTATTCCAAAAGCAGTCAGAGCTGGTGTAGCCAGAAGGAAGCATAAGGCTGGAGAAGTGGAGGAATAAGCAAAGAGTGAGAGTCCATGGCTCATCCATCAGATAGAAAGGCCAGAGGCAAGTGCAGAGAAGAAAGGACAAGAATAGATGAGGTCCAGGGAAGGAGGCGAGGAGGGCAGGGCCAATGAAGTCAGGCACATTGCAACCTGAGGTCTAAGCAGAGACATGTGGGCCTGGACAACCCTTCTGTGTAGACAAGGCTCAACTCTGGCCAGAATCGAATCCTTGGAGATTACAGGCCATCCTCCCAGGCTGCACATATTCAAAAGGAACTAATATTCCTTGGATTCTTACTTTGTGTACTTGGTAGTGTCTACCACATACTCTACTGTATCCTACATTTATGATATATTTTTTTTATGTAGAAATGGACATGTCCATTTTAGTGGACTATACAAATGACATGAGGCATCTATTCCCACAATTAATAGAAAGCATATATCTGCTCTCCATACTACCCTCCTAACTTCCAGGTCCTGGACCCAAAATTTGAACTTTCCTTTGATCGTGATTTCTTTCCTTACACCATTAAATGGCTGCTGAAAAATCTAAGAACTGCTCAGATACAGGCTTGCTAACTGCTTTTCCATCCTGAACACCCAGGTACGCAGTGGGCCTTTAGCCCTAATTAGTGGGAGAGAAACACTGGAATTTCTGCTGATGTGCTCTAAAGTTAAACGGGTAGTTTGGAAAGACAAAGGTATCTCAGGGCTAATGTACTCTAGGGAACTATCCCTTGGGGAAGCAAGTCTTTTCTTCTGAGAAATTGGCCCACTGGAAACACCCTCCAGGGAAAACTGTTAATTTGACACCAGATTGGTCAACCAGAAATCTTCTGTAAATGTGCTGCTTCTCTGCCTCAGCCAGAGCCTAATTATGACCCTGACATGGCTGTTACTTTCTGCTTGCATGTTATTCAGTTAATGGTCCCATTATCATTGACCTTGCAGCCACTCCTAAATAAAAATGCTCTTCATTAAAATGGAATTTTGAAAAATAGTTCAGCTACAAACCACACCCCAGGATATGTCCCACCACTGTTACCTGCCCCCATCAGTGGGTAAAGGCCTGGAGGGCTATGAAGAAAAGTCAGAAACCTGTGTTCATGGTCTGATTCCTCTGGCTTTAATACATGTGGAAGGTAGGCCCAGATATTTAATCTCTGCAAGACGTGGATAATATTCTTTGTGCTTATGTAGTTGCTATTGTGAGGGTCATCCAACTCTATAAATTCCAAATCACCATGCAAAATTTGTATTAATAGTGTATTCTGAGCTCTATTTTTCCTGCCAATTAATTGAGGGATACAGCTCCTATTGCCTGATTTCCTTGCTTATTGTGCATTGAATCTAATGTCTATGTTAGTCAAGATTTGTCCTTTTAGCCTGAAGAAGCAAAGTCCCTGGTGCACTTATTAAAGTCCAGAGGGCTGCTGACCTGGTGGGCTTCTGAGCCCTTCCTGTGATTTTTGTCTGGACCCAAGTCTCCAGCTGAGTACCCCAGGGCTAGACCCTTTCACTTACAGGCTATCTCCACAGTGACAGGGAAGACTGGCTCCTTTAGTTCCCTGTGATATAAATATCCAAGATATCATGAGCATGTGATTTTCTTCTCTTTTAATTGGTAGTTTGGATTCCGCTGCACAATCAGCCTTCCCTCCATCGAGTCAATTAGCTCCTGCAAATGCACTGGGTGCTCTCAGGCTCTATAATTATCACTTAGTGTCAAAAATTGAAAAGTGGAAAGAAGCAAACCCTACCCATATGACTTGGAGGTGAATGTCAGCCTTTTAGGGAAAATAAAAAATAAAAAAAAACCCTGAGCTTCATTCTTCCTACTTTTGCTTCTGCTTGGTTCTCGTTTTGGAAGGGTGGTATGAATCTACAGGTCTAAAGCCTGGTCACTTAAATGTCACCTGACCACTCATGTCATTGACACCCACTGGGCCTCCATTTTCTCACCTATGAAATGCACCTCATACTCCTTTCCTCCACTTGATTCAGAAGACCGGAGTAATGAGGGTGAAGATTAAAAGTTAAGTCATACAAGTCTGTGAACTATGGAAGTCTAAGTTATAAAAACAAACATTGTAGAACATTATTATTTCACTTGATGAAAAATTTTTTAATTGAAAGAAGAGGAAGTTAATTTGGAACAACACAACTACATGTTTCTCAGCAACTGCCACCCCTTGTGCCTCTCTCAGATCAGTGCTTCTCAAGGCTTACACACTGATATGATAGCATCTATTTCAGTTTATAATCCAACTTGGTTTGCCAGGTAAATCCAAAACCAGGTATGTAGCTAAGCTAGAGGGCACAGGTGCATGGGCTCTGGACTCAGACAGATCTGGGTTTGGCTCCTGGCTCTCCATGTGGTAGCTGTATGGTATTCAACTTGGGGATTCTTCAGAAGGTCAAGTGAGATAGGTTCAGAGTAGGCCCTCTGTTAAGGTTACTTTCTTTCCTCCCCAATTTTTTACAACATGTGTGGAAATAGTCAGCATATGAATCAATGATGCTAACTGACACAATGAAGGAAGATGGCCCGGCCACACTCAAGTCATCACATCTAAATCCAGAGCTCTTCCCACTGCTCTGTAGCCATTGAGAAAAAGAATTGGGATTAAGGCTTCCCAACATCAGTGGTGCCCTCAGGCATTCACAGAGAGAGGGGAGAGCACTTTGGATGCTGTTCTAGACAAATACTTCAGCCACAATTAAATGTTGCTACTGTACTTAGGACAAAGGACAAATGATCAAAGAAGACTAATTATAATGAATTATGATCCCTCTCCAAGTCTGTGCTTGATATTTCAGCTGCCATGCGAATGGATGACAAGGCTGAGGAAATAACTGCCTGCCATCTGTCTAAAAATTCAAAGCAGGAGCAAAAAGTGCTTGGAGGGCAAGCCAGTTAATGATTAATTAAAATCTTAAAAGTACTGCTCACTATTCAATCTCTAAGTACATTCAACTCTAAAGAATTCAAGAAGAACTGGGGAGCTGGTGTCTGTGTGGAGCTGTTGTCTATTAGTTCCAACAGGACATTCTAGTAGGTGTACATTTAATGAAGAGAGTCAACAACACAGTAGTCCCAGGTTCAAGACCAACTCTCTTTCTATCTGGCTTTTTTTCTATTTCCGCCATTAAAACAGCCTATCTGACCGAGTTTCTGGCATCAAATGAAGAAGAAAACAAAACAAATGAGTGACTGGCAAGATCAAATCCAGAATTGTACGGCAGTATCTCCCACCCAATATGCTCTGAATCAGACTCATTATCTTTCTCCCCAAAGCCTTTTGTCTTACACACCTGAATCAGGTAGTAGCACTTCTTTCCACACAGTTCCCAGTCTTTCCTAATCTGAAGATCAGTGCAGACTGCCCCTTCCATTCTCCTCATTCACTAAGAGAATGGCATCCTTGCTGTTTGTCCAGTTCACCTCCTCCTCTAGTTATTACCCCCATGGCTGAAGTTCAAGACACACATCCCTGGTCATCTTCTCCCCAGTCTCCCATCCTCCAGCCTACACCCCTCCCGCCTATCGCCTAAGCTTGCTGTTATGGTACCACTCACAAACTGCAAATCCAAGTAAGACAGTCCCCTGTCTGTTATCCTTTACTAGACCTGCAACATCCATTGCAGCTATCTTCAAATTCCTTATAACTAGGGGGATCCTAAAAAGTGTACGAAATATTTGGAGTAGATAAAGGTAGCACAATAGGCATAAACAAAGAGAAAGCTTCTTGAAAAGTGTTGCTGCTCCTCCCTTGAGGCTGCCCCTGATTTATCTTGGAGGGCTCAGGAAAATACTTTGAAGCTCATGATGCAAAGTCTCACACAGACTTCTTCTCCCTTCATCACTAATTCAGTCTCTAAAAACAGGTAATATTTCTAGTGCAAAGAAATTATTATATGCTTAATTATTTTACAGGGGTAGGCTCTTATGTTTGAATAGGGCTTCAGAGTCCATAAAGAATTTCCACATGCCTCATACAGTTATTCAAATAATACTTATGAAATATAAGCTATGCACAAAGCCGTGTGCCAGGTGTTGCCAGAGCAAGGTAAAAGACATTTTCTCTGTTCTTTCTCATTTAACTACTAGCTTAATCAGGTGGGTAGGTGAGTAGGAGTTGGAATTATGTGAAAGAGTCAGTTGAAACTAGTCAAACTTAAGCAATGTTATACAGTCGGATCTATGAGTTATATGCCATTGGGTTCAATCCAGAAATCAGCTAATGGGTGTGATACATGCCATGTTGAAAATATGGGACCTAAGGAATCTAAGAGGAATGATGTGAAAATTGGAGCAGGATGCTGGACAAAGTGTCCCAGAGCGGCAGATGTTTGATCCACAGTAGAGGCAGTGGGCTATGTGTTGTAATTGTTGGTGGTGAATGGTGTCAGACAGCAATCCAAGAACATATACAGAAGTATGGCTTAGAGATATTTGATAAGACAAACAGCTCAGGAATTCTTAGCCAATACAAAAAAGAAAAATGTAAAAGGAAACATATGATTACTGCTTCAAGGACAGGCATACATGGAAAGACAGGGTCCTCACACAATGAAGTTGGATTGCATGGCTACCTCAGGAAACAGAGGGACTTCAGAGTCCCTTTTACCAGGTCCACAGCAGTGTGGTCTCAGTACTGACCCAGACTGTCTGCTCATCTGGGGATACTACTGCCTGTTCCCTAACAGATTCCCTATACTGCTGCCCCTACTGCTCACGAATCCAGGAGAAGCCAGAAAATAGGCTTTGTCTCTAAATTGTGTGTCTTACTCAGCTCAGCCTTTCCCTGCACAAAAGTGAATAGAGAATTGTCTGAAAGACAGAGAAGATCAAAACAGAACAAATAAAGGAGCACTATTGAGGCAAAGGGAAGAAAGGTAAGATGTAATAATATTCATCAGATAATTAGCAGCTTGCGTTTATTCATTACTTACCCTGTGTGACACTGTGTGCTACATACAGACACGAGTTATGCCATTATGACAATGGTTAAAATGACTATTGTTTCCCTTATTTTATGGAATTTAAGCCCGGGGCTTAAGTGATTTATGTATGATAAAGCCAGATCCTAACCTCCAAAGCCTCGGCCACTTTACCCATCAACATTCGATGTGTATGAGGCTTCACAACCTGTGCGCCAAATTAAGTCTTTGAAGTCAGTAATGCTATTGTTCGTGTTTTACAGATGAGAGAAACTGGCATGCATGGGAGATGGAGAAAGAGAAAGTGATGGAAGAGGACTTGTGGAGAACGTTAGAATGCATAGGGTGTAAAGGGGGAAACTTGCCTCTCCCGCCCTCCTTGGGGAGCAACAGGAAGCAAGTCCCCTTCTGCTATGATTTTGGGTGTAGTTTGTTCCCCAAAGGTTCATGTGCAGAAAGCTTTGTCTCCACTGTTGTAGTGTTAAGATGGTAGAAATTTTAGCAGGTGGGACCTTGCAGGAGGTAATTAGGTCCTTGGGGATCTCTTGAGAAGAGATTAATTCAACTCTCATCAAGCGAGTTCCTGGGTGAGTAGGTTGCTACAAAAATAGGGAGGCTGGCCCCTCCTTGGTCTCTTATTTCTTGGTCTCTGATTTCCTCTTTGTTACATGTGCCCCTGTGATGTGATGCCATCCCCATAAGGCTCTCACCAGTGGTGAACGGATGCGAGCACCATGCTCTTAGATATCCAGAAATAAGATAAATAAACCTCTTTTCTCTACAAATTACCCTGCTTTAGGTATTTTGTTATAGCAGCACAAAATGGACTTAGACACATCCCTGAACACAGAAGAAGGGGAATAATGACCTTACCTCTAGCATTTTCCTTTAGCATTTTCCAAAATGATTCCCTGTCTTCTCCATCTACTACCAAACTCCTGACAACCATGGGAATTAATGAATGAAATAGAATTAGTCCCCTTTAAAAAATGATCTGATTGGAACCCAGTTATTCTAAGAATTCAGGGAACTATTGCTTTTTTCTGTGTTCCAGCCCCTGAGGGAAATGGCATTCCCAAGGAATCATGGCTGGCAGGAGTTGGAGTAGATACACTTGTTATTTTTGGTAGATGTTACCTTGTATTTAGTGGACATTGTTGGAAGGTATTAATAGGGGGAGCATAGGCTAATGTTTAAGATCTTGAGAAATTATTTAATACAGGATGGAGGGAGTCTGTGGTTTTCTCTTCTTTAAGTATGAAGGCAAGAGAGAAAAGATATTTTAAGACTATAGACTTCTGGATGGAGTCAAGGATTGGGTCATGTCATTGTCTGAAAAAATGTTCAACACACAGTAAGGGCTCAGTGGATATTATTCTGGATAGATGCCTACATGTGTATCTACGTGCTCCTAACCCAATCCCTTCAGTCTAGAAAGTCTGATAACAATGAAATTAAATGTATTAATAGTAGTAGAAAAAAGTAGAGACCAAGGCCTTTCTATTACAGGAACTTGGAGTAGCAGCAGGGCCCACAGATCACAGCCGTGCATTATAAGGGCCAGTAGTCTTGCCAGAGTGGTGGCAAGTGCAGAGGCAATGGCAGATATAGCTCAGGTTAGTATGCAGGTGACAGTGTCATGGCAATAAAGAATCAAAGGCCCAAGATTCTTCGTGGCTTCCTCTCAGTGGTATGGAAGTATGGCTGTGAGGGGCAGTTTGGTAGCAGCCCTAGCCATGGCATGGGGCAATGATGCCCTGGCTACAGTGTGACAAGTGGACTTTTTCAGTCTACGACATATCATAGGTAAATGGAGTTAGTGTGAGACATTGAGGGCCTTCCACATCCTCAAGAGAAAACAGTGCAGCTGAAGATGCCAGCACACATGTTAGTAGGTCCTCACGTCTCCCCATAGGCTGTGGAGACCTGGAGAAGGCTGGATCTTAGATGAGCCTACTAGGTGACATTCTCCATGTGAGTATGCAAGCTCTTTTACCCCACCCCCCTACACACACACACACACACACACACACACACACACATACACACACAAAGATAAATTTGTTTTCTCCCTTTTTAAAATTAGAAAATGATGCTAGCACAAGGCAGAATCTAGGCTTGGGAATTTAGAAGTAGCCCAGCAAGGACTTAAATCCAGGTGTAACTTACTTCAAAGTCTATGGAATTTAATCACTTTTCTTTGTTTCCTTCTGAAGGAGCAGAGTTAGAACTGAGTCTCCTCTGCTCCTGGTTCCAGTCTTTCCACTCTCCTCTTACTTCATTCTCTGACCATCTCTGTGCCTTTTATTCAGAAGACAATCTTCTAATGGTCGCTCTGTGTGCGTGTGTGTGTGTGTGTGTGTGTGTGTATGTGTGTGTGTTCACACACGCCTTTGACATACATATTAAACCGTGAATTTTGCACGATGTGTGTGGTAAATTCTTCAAGGATGTGCTCATCTTTGTACCCTGGCACCTTGAAAAACACTTGTAACAGTGGGTGCTTAAGCAAGTGTATCACTGACAATGAAAATAACAGGGTAAGATTCTGAAGATAAGGAGGGGAAATACTCCCTAGGAAAGGGAGACTTTGGTTTTTAACCTCTCATTCCTCTAAAGAGCTTATATCCCCTGGTTCACTTGCTTCCTCTGTCCAGGTGGACCAACAGGACAGCAAGAACTTCTGCCCCTGGTTGGGATGGGATTCAGTTCCCTTAAGGCTTGGGCGATGGTGCTTGTCAGGGTTCCCTTTCCATTCTTCTGCTATACGAGGCACTGGGAAGTAGGGAAACTAAATGAATTCATTTGAGAATAAACAGAACACTATTGATTCACCATGGGGTTTGGTTCAGCCTACCACGTATTGATGTAGCTGCTATTCTGTTCCCAGTTGGGTGCTAGATTCAGGAGACACAGAGATGAGAAAGTCGTCTAAGAGAAGAATTAGAGGCTTAATAGATGAAATTAATAGAGGAGTCTGACAGATGAACAGAAAATTACAATATAGTATGATTTTCCTTACCAGATGCACAGAAGTTACTTATTAGGAATGATTATTTCAATCTAGGATTGACTTTGAAGACACCTTAATGCTGTCTCTAGAGCTTTAAAAGAAAAAAAAATGGATAGTTTTGTGGGTACCCAGGTGGCCTCAGAAATTCCATGGAAAAGAAATTACATATTTCATAATGTAAGGTCTTGAAATTTCTGGCTACAGGAAGTTGGGGTGAGTAGGATGGGGCGAGCAGGAGAAGACTAGGAACCACTGGGAAAAGGCTTCAGTTCTGTAGCACCTGCAGGTAGCCAGACCTGGGGAGGCCCACATGGGAGGCCTGGGCTCAGCAGGCATGCAGCTTACCGCAGCATTTCTAATGGCAGGTTTAGGGGTGGTTTGTTTGTTTGCCTATTTCTTTGCATGAAACATTGAGCTTTTTTCTATTCTAGTTCAGAAAAAGCAGGGCAAAAATTCCTAAACTGTACTATCTGAAAGTAAATAATTACTGTGGGAAAAGACAAACAAGCAAATAAACAAAAACAAAATAAAATTTACATGATAATAGGGCTTTTTTTTTTTATGTGAGGCAAAGGAAAAGAGCACTTTTCCTTTTCAAGGGTTTAAATTCCAGTCAATAGTGCAGTGACCTTGGCCAAGTTACTAAATTACTTAGTGTCTGGGTCTCAATTTCCTCCTGTATAAATGGAGATAATATTATTTGACTCACAGAGATAATGTGAAAAGTAAAGGAAGTCCTTGTTGCAAATGTTTTCCTCAGTTCAATGTTTGCCTTTCCATCTTGTTTAATATGGTTTCTGACATGCACAGATTTCTTTAGCAGTTAAGTACCCAAATATACAATTGGCCTCTCAAGTTCCTTTCATTGCTTTCTTCGATTAGAATAGCATTTCCCCTTCCTGATATTAGAGATGTCACCTGTGTTTTCTTCTTCTTTTGTAGTTTCGCCTTATACATTTAAATGATTAATCCGTGGGTAATTGTGTTTGCTGAGTGTGGTGAAATGAAACAAGAGCTGTTTTTCAGCTGAAAGGTTGTGCAGTGTATGTCAGGTAATTGATCTTTTCCTCATTGATTCCAAACAGTAGCTTAATAATGCTTTAGGTGGTTACTCTTGAAGCTTCACATTTGGTCTTCCCAAACCCTCTGTTAAATTATTTTAGTACTGTTTTCATTTATTTTATCTGTTTAAACATTTGCATAGCATGTATCCTTCATTCTTTGTTTCCAGAAACTTCCTGTTGTACTCTTCTATTTTACCTCATAACTGACTTTTAAAAGAGGAAAAACTCCCAATTCCAACTACATAGACAGAAAAAATATATAGTTAGAAATCATTGTGTATAGATAATACAGACGAAATGCATTGCCTATAAATTTTTATGCATTACCTATGAAATGGGACTACCTTGGCCGTTCTCCATTAAGAGTTGGTGTCAATGAAGGGAAATTTCCAGAAGAGCTATGATTTCAAGGCTCCATTAGCACTGTGGGGATCCCTCGGATCTAATATCTATATCACTGGGGAAGCGAATACCCACCATCACCTAGCAATTGACCTGAACACAGACACAAATGTTACTGATAATTGTCGTGATTTATTGAGCAATTACCATGGCCAGGCATAGTTTTAAGCCTGGAGTAGGGAAAAAAAAAATATGAGAATGAACTTTGAATTCAGAGAGCCCTGAATTCTAGAACCCAGGTTTATTATTAACTTTTGTGGAATCTTAGAAATCTATAGCAATCCATGAGGAGAATGCTGCATGAATAGCACTTGGCTAAATCCCCACGGTGGACTTCCCTTGGAGCTGATACTTTAGAGGCATCAAATTCAACTCTCATAAAAATCCTTTGAGTTTATAGACTTTTCTCTGTTGAATAAATCAGAGAGAACCAGAAAGGCAAATAACTTACTGAAGTTCATACAACTGGTAAGTGTAGAACCAAGTGCAAATTAGGTTTCCTTGATCTCAAAGCCTCATGTTTTGAACCTGTGCTTTATCCTCTCAGCGCCTGTTCTCACAGTACAAAACCACGTGCCATTGATACATTGCACATTGGTTTTTCTGTACATGAAGTTGTTGTTATTTGAGACAAATTTGTGTGGTGCTTAATTCAGGTGGTATCTTTGAATGGTATTTCTAACCTCTGATTAATGCAATTGTTACAGAAGATATGCCTAGAAAGTCATGAAGCTTTATTTGTAACTAGCATGATCAACCTTCTTCTGTACCCGATTCTTACTTCTTTTTATAAAATGTGACTCCATGAGCTATATTGGCATTTCTTGGGCAGACATAAAAGAAACTAAAAACAATTTTGAAAATAAAGACCCTCTGCTTATTGTGTGGCTTAGCTCCTGAACCCTCTCCTAATTATCTAGGGTATGATGAGATGAATAAATTCTTTGTACACTAATGTCATTAACTATTATTATTAATTATTTTATTATTATGATTGAAAAGATAAAATGTAATAAACCTGTGTCACATTTTGTAACTCAAATGATTTGGAATGTTCATAATCTCATCTAAGAAACAAAATCATAATTCATGATATAGTTAAGTTTTCCTTATTATAGATACAAGAAAACTGAAACTCAGAAAGATTCTAAGACTATATGGAGTGGTAGAGATGTCTATCAATGATTTATACTCTTCTTTCAAGAGTATAGAATGGTTGCTTGAACAGTTTGACAGGAAAATATTAGAAGCTCATTGAACATCCTCCAAGCAAAGAGCTGGATTTTCCAGAACACTTTGCACCTAAGTGGGGTCATGTAACTTACTGGTGGCTAGTGATATGTGAACAGAAGGGACAAGCAGCCTCTCCAAACCTGGCCCATGAAAGGGACCACGTTTCCTCTCCTCAGTTGCCTAATGGAAATTTATACTCAGGCAGACTTGAAAGCTACAGGATGAGTGGAAGAGTGCAAAGATCAAAGGAATCTGGTTCTTGAATCAATACATTAATATTTATGTATGTGTGCATATATATAAGGTATATCTTATATTTACTATGAGAGGTCTAGAACTCTGTGGCAGAAAAAAATCTCCACCAGAGGACAGTGGATCACAGCACATTTTGATTGAGCTTTAGTAAAAATGTGTTATCTTAGTCTTTCAGTGGATGGGCAAAACAGTTGCTTGGATTTCTCTATAGAAGATAAAGAAAGAGAATTCTCATGTGGATATTATACCAGAGCAAAACCAAAAATGGTTTTCTACTTATAAAGCAAAATTCAAGCTGTGGCTAATTGAAACCATAAGGGATCTATTTAACGGAGGAAAATGAAATAAATTGTGTTTTATACATTACAAGCCAAATCCTATGGATGTTCACCCAGAAGCTCATTGAGTTCTGCAAATGAGGATGTAGTATTCACTGCACAAACCCAGCTGATTCAGCAGATGTATGAATATATAATCTGTCATGTTCTGGATGGACAGCCTGACTTCATAGTCGTAAACAGAATTATGTCTAACGGCCCAAGGCTAACACCACAAACAATGAAACACACCATTACAACTTTATAGGACAAGGCCAGGAATACTAATAATGATTTCCATCATGGCGGGCCATAAATAGGGTTATTAGACATCAGCAAGGATAACAACTCTGGCTTTGAAAAGCATCTTAAGAGACTCACAGTTTGACAGGAAAACATTAGAAGAGGCCATGCTGATTACTGAATAGAAAAGATATGCATCCAACCTACCCGTTGCAAATATTCATAGATATAAGGTTTTTGTTTTGAATTATCAAACATGTATTGGATATGTTGTGAGATGTATATAATTCAGGTAGAATTCTTCAAAAACAGTCATGTCCGTAGGTCCAAGTTGTCATCATTTTGTGAAGCCATGTATAATTCAAGTAGTCGTTGCTTCTTGAGGCAGACTTTCAAATTGTTTGATGTGTATATTGCTGAGACACAATATATCTCAGAAACCCAAATGAGAAATCATGTATGCCATATCTTGAAATAGGATCGACAGGGTGAGAGGCAACAGAGAAAAGCTGATATACATTGCTCTGTTAAGATTTTCAGCTGCTGTTATTGATTTTATTTACATTTGCTACTATTCCTCTGAGAAGCTAAACAAACTACTTGTTGAGACAAATGCAAGGTTGGCTGCTTTATTTTGAGAAATGGGAAACAAACACCCCAGTTCCCCATGCCATTACTCTTGGGTTTTGCTAAATTGTTCGCATTTATCAAGTAAATTTTCTAATGTTAATATTTGCCTACATGAATTCATCCTACCTTTCACATTCACAGGTGATTCTTCATTTCTTTAAATATTTGACAGCCAAATAAATTGTACTGTAGCACTTCTAGGATACAATGTATATTAATTCAATTGAGACAAGTAATGTAATATAGTCATTAGGAACATGGTCTCTGGAGCAAGTGTTTGGATTCAAATTCAGATTCCAACCAGAGATGCTATTTGAATCATCCGGTCAAGATATTTAACGTCTCTGTATCTCTGTTTCTCATCTGTGACATGAGAGATAATTTCCCCACAATTTTATCTTTCTTTGGAATTATTCTGAGATTGTATGAGTTAAATTGTTTACAGGGCATAGAACATTAAGACCACATAGTGAGAGTATAGGATTGCTTGCTATTTCTGTTGCTGCTGCTATGTTCTAGAAAGACAGCTCATCAGTAGCTTGAATAGACGATGAGTCTTATAATATGAAAAAATACCTGTGATACCAACTTAATAATCAAACAATGCTGAGTTAAACATTGGGGAACAGAGAGGCACACTTGTTAATGGAGAATAAATATGGCAGAGCACTTGCTAACTACTGTATCTAGGCTGTCACTACACTGCAATTTCTGTTGCATTTAATAATATTTTTCAAAAGAATAATATCAGTGTACAATTTGACAAATGATTTTGTGTTGACCACATTTAATCCAAACTAATTATGCATTCAATAAATACACTTAATATGTGTTTTATTTTAATCCACCCAAGAAGGGCATGAAAAAAAAATTTGACTGAACAGCTTCACTGGGTTTGATGAGTCATGTTTCTAAGAAGCCTTGGCAACCAAGAGGTTTAAAGAATGCTTTCAAATATCAGGAAAGGGTGTGGGCTGATTTCTTCAGAAGGCAACATCCAAGAGAGAAGTCAGAAGTTGTAACTTTTGCTTTCATACACAATGCACTGAGATCCCTACCAAGAAGAAACTAGATAGCCAACTGTCAAGATCAGTCTGGCAGAGTCTTTAATCGGTTCACTGGCAATAAGATTGGACAAAATGACACCTAATGTTTGTTGCATCTTGAAGAGACTTTGATTTTTGAGGCTCTATGGAAGTTTTTTTTTCAGTGCTCATTGTGCCTTACATACCTACAACAGCTCAGAAAAACCCACTGGAAGGATAAAGCAGCATTTTCCAAACAGAGGCACATGGAGGTAATCAAGTCCTGTTAAACAAAACAAGACATCCTGACTGCAGAATTGCTGAGAACTTGTGACATATCAATAAATTTTTTAACTTACTAGAGAATGAGATAATATTTAGTATTTCTCAAACTTATTTGCCTACAGTCCACTCCCATTCAACCCCCATTTTGTATGTAGTCTTACAGAACTACAGTTCTAAAAAAACCAAAATCCACAGAAATTACTTTTATAGAGCTTCTTTGTAAACTAATTACTAGCACCCCCTCCAGGAAATCAGAAGCTCAGTTCAGCTCTCACGGCCCTGGAGAGCCAGCAGGAGTGTATGGTGCAGTCCTCTGCTATCGATGCCTCTATATTGAGAGTCTTATAACCCTGCCTTCTTTGTCACCATGCTCTTTACCCAGTCCTTCATATACACAGAACACTCAAAATGTTTGTAAATGAAGGAGTGAATTAAGTGCATGGATCACCAAAGGAGCTGGGTAGGGAATGTGATCCTGGGATAAGATCCATTCCTGATGTGGCCCAGTGTGAAGAGGATCTGATGTGCTGAGGGCGTACCTCCCTGGCAATGGGTCTTCTAGGGCCACTCTAGTCCATCCTAGCTGAGATGAATGGAATAATGCATGAACTCATTCACAAATTGACTCGTTAGAGCTCTCAAGTTATTTCTTACTTTGTTATTGATTGAAAGTGCTAACTTTTCCTCTTCTTATTCAGTATCCACAGCAATCTGGGAAACTAGATCAGTTCCAAGCTGAGACAAATGCAAATATGTTCTCATCTTAGAAAATGAGGCTGCTCTTTCATTCAAACTTTTATTCACTCACTCTCTCACCCAATAGTAAGGGAGAACTCACTGTGCAATGGGCCCCGTGGCAGCCTAGGGAAACAAGGGTAAGGAAAACCTGGCCTGTCACCTCAGGGTCTCAAAGATCTTCCAGATACCTTTGAGACTTCCTGTCCTTGTAAAATGCAAGCAGCCCTCATTTGATGAACCCCCAGTTCAACTTGCCTCTCCTATCAGAGAGCTTCCTCTGCTCTTAGAAAGGCTGGCTGCTGCCTCACCTCAGCTCATAACAACATCTGAAGCCTGGCTCCAGATGGCTTCTTGCAGTCCAGGCAGCTCCATCTTTAGAGCAGCCCAAGCCCACAGATAGAATCCTGCCCCGGGAACAGAACAAAGGGGCTGATGGCTGCAGCATTCCAGTACTTCTGATTCTCTTGCTATTTTCCCTATTGATTCAGTGTAAAAAGTAATTACACCCTGAATGACAGAGCGTGGGTTGTATTACTCTTGAGAAACTACAGAGCTAAGGGTTGACAGTTATTTTCAGGGCAGACTCTCGGTTTAATCAACTTTTTGCTTGCTTTGAGGGTACAAATATGATGTTTAATGACCTATATTACATATATATAAGAATATATAGATAGATTTCACCAGCTGTGTATCAAAAATCTTCAGAAAAAAAATCATCTGTACTGAATGTGCACACGTTTTTCTTGCTATTATTGCTAAAACAATACACGATATTTACATTGTATTAGATGTTATAAGTAATCTCAACATGATTTAAAGTATATGGAAGATGTTTATGTGCAAATACTACTCAATTTTATATAAGGGACTTTAGCATCCACAGAATTTTGTATTCTCAGAGATTTTGGAACAAATTCTCACAGATACTAAAGAATTGTTCTACATGTATATACCCATTTGTGTATATATTTATCTACATATATAAGAATGTCTATGTGTGTATGTATATATAAATATATAACATTCCTGGATTATATGTAATTATATATAATTATGTAAACATGAGTTTATATATATGCATATTATATATACATAAGTTCACCAAACCTATAATTAAGTGCAATACAAGTTGAATGTTTTTTTCTAAAACAGATTGTCAAATCCCATAATATAACATCATGTTGCAAACTCAAATAAACAAAACAAAATATAGGAAAAATAAAAATAAAAGTATCACTAATAGAACCACAAGGAAATACTCTCCTGATAGAAGTAAGAAAATTCTAATCCAGGTTTCCTAGGAAAAGGAGCAACCACGGATGGGAGAGGTAAGATTTGTTGAGCTCACATTCAAAATTCCTATATTTCTACATTCCCAGTTGATTTTCTTTAAAAATTAAATTTGTTATAACCATCAAATATATTAACATCTATAAGATATAGGCCCCTAAACAAGAACTATGCCTAACTACTTACCACATGTTCAGTTTCTAGTCCAGAGATGACACTGTGAATATATGTGATAACAGACGATGCATATTTTTTATAAATACTTTAAAATTACATGTTTAATGACTCAGTCTAAAGGGGGCTTCTTTTCCCCCACTGTTCTCTTCCTAGATAAATTTCTGCTTTATAAAGGCCACCAAAAGGGTATATCTACTGGGGGCAAACACTTGGAAAATGCTGAGTCCTACACCCTTCTTTAAGAAAATCACATGTGTTGCACACACAATCCATCATTTCCCCCTTTGATGAGCATTATCTTATCATCACTCAACACTTAAAAGATAGTTCAAGACTATATCTATTGAAAGGAAATTCGTCTAGTTCTTGTGGCTGATGTGGTATATTGAACTGAAGCATATGTGATGTGAAGACCAGTTTGGAGCATTTTGACTCTCATTCAAGCAATTCTACATTCACTAGCACCACCTGTAGAGGAAACTTAAGCTCTTCAGACACAGAATCCCTGAAAACTTTCAAAGTTTAATAATATTTTTTTTTGAAATTTTCAACCCAGCAAAATTTAGAAAGCAATTCAACTTGCTTGTCATCAAAGTTCCTGATATCAAAAAGTTGAAAGAGATAAAGGTGTGTGTTGGTGTGTGTGTGTGTGTGTGTGTGTGTGTGTGTTGTTTTTCCAGGGTGGGAGGGAGTAGATAGAAAGAGTAAACACATATAAAATCCCAAGGCAATCTGACTTAGTAAAACAACATTGAAATGCAAGTGAAAGTTTTGGAATTCACATATGCATCAAATAATTCACCCATTCATTCATTCTATAGATAATTATTAAACACCACTTTGTGCCAATACTGCACGAGTTTAAAATCCATGCTTTCTGCCTCCTGGGAATGAGAACATGGTCCTTTCCGTGAGAAAGATTCCTAAGCAGATATTTGGAGTTCAGTTGAGTAAATGTTAAAGTAGAATTATTAATAAAGAGCATTCAGAGCACAGGGAAGGAAGTGACTTTATCAGCCTGGGATGCAGAGGAAGTTTTCTCGGAGGTGCTGACATTAAGCTGTGTCATGAACAAATGAGACAGAGATAGCCAGGGGAAAATAGTGGTCTGGGACATCAAATGCAAAGGCTGGGAATTAGGCATGAGAGTGTAGTCTTAGGAATGCTGCTGATTCAAGGAAGAATATTAATTCCAATTTAAGTGTCTCAGTGTTCATGGCTGATGATGCATGTTGTGAGTTAGGTAGGTTGAGGGTAGGTTGTGAAGTAGCTTGAATGTAAAGCTAAGAATGTTTAGTGCTCAGTAGAAACCTTTAACCAGTCTCATAGTAAAATGAGACTTTTCAGTGAATTCATGCTGGTGGAGAACATATTTTGGAGAGACTCAAATCAATGGAACAGTTATTAGAAAAGTGTAGAAATAATCCAACTTGAGTAAATTAGAGAGCCAGACAGAAAGATCTACTCTCCATTCATATATCTAAGGTATGGAATCAATAAGGGTTGGTGTTTAACGATGGGATAGGCAGAGAAGAAAGGGCAATTCAAAATATTTCCTGCATTTTTTAGCTAGAGAAACTACTTGGGTGGCTATACCAATAAGGAATCCAGGAACACAGCAGGAAGAAGATATTTAATGAGAAAAATTACGTTTTAGACGTGACATCTCTAAAAAGATGGGCCTGTAAGATTTCTCTTTAGATGGGTCTGGGAGAGAATTGAGAAAGTAATATCATGCTGTCAAGTAAAACTCAAAGCTCTGTTGTATTTTTTCCAGCACAAAAATAAAAAAATACATAGATAAGTGGAATAGATAATTGTGGTTGCTCTTAAGCAAGGAATGCACAGATACAATACACACATCCTACTGCTTTATTCAATCAGGATCCTTAAGGGCACTTGGGTTGCCACCCCTGGTTAACACCCACTATGTATTTATAGGGCATACATATAATTTGAGAGTCATCTGCCAAGTCAGTTCAAATACTAGGAGTCAATTATGTAGCTGTGGGAGAGTGTGTAGGGTGGCAAAGAAAATCAGCCTGGGGACATCTCCGTGAAGATGAGCTAAAGAAAAGAAGAAACTTCAGACTTCCAATTGTAGTTGTGTGTTGGAATTAGATAGAGGATATTAATTACCAACTGAATTATCTGTATGGCATGGCTTTTGAAACTAAATTAAACCCTTTATTCTCCTTAAATATTTGATCAGCCTATACAACACTTATTATTTCACATTACATGCATTCAGATCACTACTTATGCAAATCCACCTTTGTTGATTTTACATTAAGTAATTTTACAAAGAATTTGATAATAAGATCAGTCAAGGATTTGACCCATAGCACTCTTTATTGTAAATCTTCAGAAGGAAAAATGGACTCAGATATATGAAAGCAAGTGATCTTCCAATTTTTTATGTGTTTTTTTTTATGAACTTTCAGCAATATAGTTTCAATAAAACCTTTTCTGTTTTGATTTTCTCTGTCTTTGATGTTCTAAACATGCTTTAGGGCTTTCACACTTGCCTTTCCATCAACCTTAAAAACTCTTCCAGTAGCTCTCCACAGCCTGGGCTCTCCTTGGCACTGTCTCACCCACCCTAAACCCTAAGGCTCTCACTTCCTCCTCCCCTAACTAATTATTGTCTACCAGTCCTTCACAGTGTAGCTCATGAATTCTTTGAAATTCTTGTTCTGCGGCAACTGCCGCAGTCTGGCTGGGCACAATTCAGGAGCCACTTGTCAAAAGAAACGAACTTTATTTTTAGAACACACACACCAAACCACACAGCTCCTCAGGAAAACCCTCAGAGCCCAACTGCCACCACTGGCTTCCCACAAGCCTCTCAACCTCCCCCACTCCTCCTGCTCTTGAGGCTGATTGGCTGGGTCGCGTGGGCAGAGCCAAAAAAAGTCCCCCAATGAGCAGCTCCATGGTCTGAAAGAGCGGGGAAACAGCCCAATGAGCATCACCGTAGAGGAGCCAATCAGTTGGCAGCTAGAAGTTTGCTGGGGCCACTGTGAGCCAATCATCAGCTGGCAGCTGGAAGTTTGCTGGCAGCTGGAAGTTTGCTGGGGCCCCTTCGGCTGTGGCTCTCAACAGGTAACACAAGAATAACTTTTTGAGAGAATAAATAGTTTAATTGAGAAAGGGAGGCAGTAAGTCTATCATTTCTTCTTTCATTTGTTAGGCCAAATGCTTTCATGTAGAAGAGGATGGACTAATTCTTTCCATTTACTTTCCATTCAAGGTAATGGATATGTTCCCTATGGTCCTACAAAGAGGACCAACTTACCCCTGACATTTCTTCATAATGAACCACTATGGGTAGAATCTTTTAAAGTCACAGTGATTTCCCAGGATTGAAGACAATTGGCCCAGATCAAGAATCATGAGCCAGAACAGAGACATCACCTCTTCCTTGAAGTTCTCCTAAATCCTTTCAGCCAGAATAATGCAATCCTTACTAGATACTCTTAATATTTTGCAATATTTCCAATAACACTTTTTTTTTTATCTGAGAATTGAACCCAGGGGTAACACTGAGCTAAGTCCCCAGCCCTATTTATTTATTTATTTAGAGACAGGGTCTCAAGTTGCTTAGGGCCTCACTAAGTTGCTAAGGCTGGCCTTAAACTTGCAATCCTCCTGCCTCAGCCTCCTACTGAGGATTACAGGAATGTGCCACCATGCCCACATATTGACACTCTTGATGGAACAATATAGTGTTGATTAAGAGCATGAACCTTGGTAGAAGAGAAAAGTAGGTTCAACCTTAGGTTTGATAATTACAAACTCTGGATTCTTGGCCAAGTTGCCAGAGTTCTTGGAGTCTCATTTATCCTTTCTAAATAAATGATTGTTAAAAGGATTGATGAACTAATGGGTACAAATCATTTATCAAAGTGCATGACATTGTATGCTTAAAAAATGTTGATAACAATATTATAGTTGTTCACATGCCTAGCACCCCAATGAATTATGATGTTCTTAGAGGCAAGAGACAAAATTATTATTCCCTTTTTTATCAGCTAGAACAATGTAAGTGTCTAATAAACATTTAGTACAAGAATGACAAACCAATTTACCCAGGCTGGTGGTTACATCCTAGGTGATTCATCAGTCATGACAGTGAAATGGCAAGTGGGATATCATGGTGGTATGAAAAATCCAAAGCACCCCCAGAATCCTGACATTGAAACCAAAATTAGACAGGCAGTCAGAATAGATAGGTAAATCAGTCCGGTGGAATCAAGGAGGCCTATTTGAGTCCAAGAATTTGGAGACTGCCCCCTGAGGTACTAAAATGTTAATTCCTTCAGAGCCTTTCCTCTATCCTCGTCAAGATAACCTGCCCCTGCTCCAACCTGTTGTTAATGTAACCTGTCCCAGGGATTGTTCCTCCCTATAGAGAGTTGTGAAAGTTGTTAGTTAATGCACCCTAGACCCCATTCCTGCCCAGATCACGCTACCTTGGCCCCTCTAGCCCATCTGCCACCCCACCAAGCATCACCTGGGCCTAGTCACATATGCAGAAAAGAAATACATAAGGGGAAGAGAGCAGGAGAACAAAGAAGCCTATGACATATAAAAAAGGCAGAACATCCTCACTTCTTGGGATACCAGGATAGCAGCTATGGTCCCCTTCTCCCTCCCTGGAGAAGTCTATGTTACTCCTTTTTAAATAAACTCTGCTTTATATGTGTAGCGCCACATGCTTCTCTAAGGTTATACTTCAACATGTGAGGGAGCAGGACTTGCCATCAGTAACCAGCAGCATCAACATCACAGAAGTCGTTGCAGGGCACTCCCCTCCTTTTCCACATTCCCCTTTCTTTCTTACTCAGGTCTACAGTTGCGCTGTTTAAAATTCAGGCTGTGATCTATAACCCTTTCTTCTCTGAGTGTCACCTTCAAATATGAATGTCCGGAAGAGATGTAAAAGTCAAAGATATTCCAACACTACTTATCGAGAGAGACCTCTGTGCGATACTTAGTGTGATTTGTCTTTCTCTAAAGCAAGACACATGGCAAACCCCATTATACTGACTTTGGGTTCAGAAAAGTCTTTTGGGGGCAGAAACAGGCATGTTAGATACTGCTTCCAAGTACCTCCATGCACATTCCTCCTCCATGAGTCTTATTTCATAAGGAAATCACACAAATATAAGATCTTTGACATTTGATGGTCCCCACCGGAAGCCTTTACTTTCTGTTTCCGATATAATGTTTTTCTGGCTATTGAAATAGATAATCTGAAGACTATTTGTCATCCACAGATAACCCTGAACTTTTAAACTCAAGTGAAATCAGAAGAGCATGGAGACTGTGCTACGCTACCCTTCTAATTCCTCTCTGATTCCAGCCACCTGAGCCCTCCCTCAATTGCTCAAATATACCATGATCCCTCTGGAATCTACTCTTTTGCCCAAGCTATTGCTCCCATCTGGACCTCTCTGGACTTCATCTATCCTGGTTCTTGGCCTAGTTAACTCTGAGTACCTAGTTAAATGCCATGTCTTCATATATGCATCCTGTACTCCTCAGAGCAGGCCACAGTTCTTTCAGTCCTTCAAAGCCCATTTTCCTAAGAATAAAATGCTATCACTTGCAGCAACATGGATAGAACTAGAGGTCCATCATGTTAACTGTAAGAGGCCAGGCACAAACAACAACAACAACACATACATTTTTTGTTCTCTTTCAGATGTGGTAGCCAAAACATTGGTGTCATAGAAGAAGAGAGGTCACTATAGGCCAGGAGAGAAGGGGGGAGATTGCATAGAAGTGGTTGTATAAGAGATATAGAAATGCAGTTTGATAGGATGAATAAGTTCTAGTGTTTTATAATACAACAGGGATATATAGTTAGTGACAATTTTTATTATAAATTGTATAGCAAATTAGAATGGAGAAATTTGAACTTCCCTAACAAAAATAAATGATAAGTATTTAAGAAAATGCCAATTACCCTTTGCTCATTACACATTATATACTTATATTGAATTATCACACTATCCCCTATAAATATGTGCAATGTTATATATTAATTTAAAGTCTTAAAAGTAAAAATGTAAATAAATAAGAAATAAACAGCCACAAAATTACAGTCTGTAATTATACTTGCTAACACAACTGATTTAATATCTGTCTCCCTCCTTCAACTGAGAGCTCTATAATGTTAGGAATAAAGCTTGTTTCACTTAAAGCACTTAGCTCTGTCTTTAGAATAGAGTTATTAGCATTAATAAATATTTATTAAAGAAATTTCAAATGAAAAGGTACCAAGTAATCAGCAGAAAAGGTAATGTATAGGCTTCAATCTTTTATTAGAGGTATTCGAGGGAGCAGGTTAGTAAATGTAAATATACATTATCTCCTACAATCCTCACCTTGACTAAAGAGGTACCATTATTACTTTTTTACAGATGGGGAAGCAAAAAGTAGTGAGTGATCTGAGAACAACACTATAGCAATCCCAGAATAAAAGGCTTTAGAACTAAATTCTCCAGCTCAGGAAGGAGAGCAACATTGTGAAAGACAAGAGCCCCGATTGCCACACCAGGCATTCTTGATGAAAACTTACAAATTTCCCCAAAGTTTTTAAAGAGAGATAAAGGCTGTGTCTGATTCTGACACACACCAGAAGAATTTCATTTTCTTGAGAATTATCAAAGTAACTAATCCCTTCCTAATTTTCATCTGTTAGCAATATACCACATTTGGGTTCCCAATCTAGAAATAATTCATCTATCTTTTTTTTATTGGTTGTTCAAAATATTACAAAGCTCTTGACATCTCATATTACATATATTAGATTCAAGTGGATTATGAACTCCCATTTTTACCCCCTATACAGATTGCAGAATCACATTGGTTACATATCCAGATTTTTACATAATGCCCTATCAGTAACTGTTGTATTCTGCTACCTTTCCTATCCTCCACTATCCTCCCTCCCTTCCCCTCCCCTCCCATCTTCTCTCTCTACCCCATCTACTGTAATTCATTTCCCTCCTTGTTTATTTTCCCCTTCCCCTCACAACCTCTTATATGTAACTTTGTATAACATTGAGGGTCTCCCTCCATTTCCATGCAACTTCCCTTTTCTCTCCCTTTCCCTCGCACCTCATGTTTCTGATTAATGTTAATCTTTTCTTCCTGCTCTTCCTCCCTGCTCTGTTCTTAGTTGCTCTCATTATATCAAAGAAGACATTTGGTATTTGTTTTTTAGGGATTGGCTAGCTTCACTAAGCATAATCTGCTCTAATGCCATCCATTTCCCTGCAAATTCCATGATTTTGTCATTTTTTAGTGCTGCGTAATACTCCATGGTGTATAAATGCCACATTTTTTTTATCCATTCATCTATTGAAGGGCATCTGGGTTGGTTCCACAGTCTAGCAATTGTGAATTGTGCTGCTATGAACATCGATGTGGCAGTATCTCTGTAGTATGCTCTTTTAAGGTCTTCAGGGAATAGACCGAGAAGGGTAATGGCTGGGTCAAATGGTGGTTCCATTCCCAGCTTTCCCAGGAATCTCCATACTGCTTTCCAAATTGGCAGCACCAATTTGCAGTCCCACCAGCAATGTACCAGAGTACCCTTTTCCCCACATCCTCGCCAGCACTTGTTGTTGTTTGACTTCATAATGGCTGCCAATCTTACTGGAGTGAGATGGTATCTTAGGGTGGTTTTGATTTGCATTTCTCTGACTGCTAAAGAAGGTGAGCATTTTTTCATGTACTTGTTGATTGATTGTATGTCCTCCTCTGAGAAGTGTCTGTTCAGGTCCTTGGCCCATTTATTGATTGGGTTATTTGTTATATTACTGTCTAATTTTTTGAGTTCTTTGTATACTCTGGATATTAGAGCAAGGAAGGCTTGCTGGGATCCACTTCTAACCCCCACATTACAGCACTGTTTCATCGCTGTACACCTGCTCATTTTCCCTGCAGAACTAAAAGAGTCACTGAACTTGTGGAATTGATAAAACTTTTATAAATGTGAGAATGAAAATTCAGAGTAATAAAGAGATTATCAAGTTAATAGCAAACCCCGAACTTGAAACTGCATTTTCTGCTACCAAAACCAAAGTTGTTTCTACTGCTCTCCAGTTGACTAACAGATCATTCTCCCTCGTACACCAGTGCCAACAACAGGAATGTGCTACCAATACTATTTTCTGTTAAATCCTTAACAAGTATAGTAGGGGTTTGTGGCCTCCACCTGAATACCAGACATAAAAGTGGAATTCACACTTTAATATAATAGATTTATATATAATTTATTCATTTGTTTTCTAAGTTAACATCTATTTCTTTCCTTAATACCAGCCAAATATTCTTTTTGTAACTCTTATTTATTGGTTTTCAGCAAAATAACCAGTGTTCAGACAAAAATATCACTTCTGAGAGCCTACAAAATTGCTTCAAGATTTAAACCTTCCTAAAAGAGAAAGATTAACTGCTAATCTGCTGTGCCTTAGAAAATTCACAAATTTCTAAATACAAAGGAATTTGTTCTCCATTTATATGACCTAAAGTCACATTCTTTTCTGGGAAGAAATCCAGAATATGTGCACATTTTCTAAATTTAAGCTGAGTCAGCAAACAATTTACTATAGTCAGCAATGACCATGGTAAACAATAAAACTGCCATTTTAATCACTCTTGAAACTTAAAATGCATTTGCAATAGAGGCTTAAGAATTAGAATGACACAATTTAAAAAAGTAAAGTGATCATTGTCAGCTAATATGTAGTATCTCATCTTAAGTGTTTAGCACATTAATTTTATGTATATAGATACAAAAATTATAATCATTTAGCAAGACATCTATTCTCTTACAATGACTAGGATTACAAATAAAATGGCTGTACTGCTTCAATACACCTTTTCAAGGAAAAGATACCATCTCCATAAGATTCCCACAAAATTATTTTAAAACAAGGCTACAGATAAACATATTGGGCATATTTGAATTTCAAATATTTTAATAATCGTGTTTCTTTCTGAAATCTCTGGAATACAGCAAGACTCACAGTGAACCAAAATAAACCAGGAAAGTAAAAAACTATAATTAATAGGGCACCCCCCCCAAACATAGCATAAAAATAAATAAAAGTAAAAGGACTGTTTGAAAAAAATAAAACACAACTTTCTAGAAGGTCCAATTACTTCGAAAATTCAGAAAAACAAAAGTGTGCATTATATATGAAAAATGAGATGTAATTAACATATAGAAAGATATTTATAAAATTATTTTAAGATGGGCACATTGAGCAGTTCAATAATCATTGAAAAGATAATTTACCATTATGAAGTGTTCTATGGCCCAGACAAGTTTCTAGATATGGTCTATTAACTTTATTGTAAGAAATTATACTGTTATAGTATAAACACAATCCAACAATTTAAGAATATAAATTTCTGAAACTTATTTCATAAAAATCTAAAATCAAAATAGAACAATGAAACAAATTTTTGTTCTTTTTTTTTTAAAGAGAGAGTGAGAGAGGAGGATCGAACCTGGGCCACACGCATGCCAGGCGAGCGCGCTACCGCTTGAGCCACATCCTCAGCCCCAAATTTTTGTTCTTAATAGTCAAACCTAGTAACCACAAGACAAAAAGACAAAAAATTTTGTGCACACATGGGCACAAAACTCAAAGTGAAATATTAGCAAAGTGACTCCTATAATGTAAAAATAAATCACGATGACTGAATTGACACAAATTCAACCTTACAAATATAATTAATTCATTAATTAAATAGGTTAAATGAGAAACACTGATAGGCAATTGGTAAAATTAACAGCTACTCTTTATTAAAACAAAGTAAAACAGAAATCAGGAATGTTCAATCTCAATTATTATTGAGAATTCTTTTAGGAATTTTAACTAGATCAGGAAGATAAGTAAAATAAATAAAAAGTTTGAATATCTCTTAAGAATAAACATTTGATTGTAGCTCTGTTTACAAATATTATGAGTACATACTTAAAAATTATATAGTAATGTTTTATATATAATGTGTATGTATATATAATATACATATATATATGTATATTATATATATGGGGAAAATTTTCCTTTGCAATAATCACCCACCTTTCAAAAACATATGGAAGGGAAATTCAATAAAAAGTTGAAAGATATAAATTTTTCCCTTAGCTGGAGAACAAATCCAGGGCCTTGCACATGACAGGCAAGAACTCTAGTACTTAGCTACACTCCAATTGTCTTCACGACATGATTAAAAACAAAACAAAAGCCATACCATACAATGTATTAAAGATCATATAGAAGAAATATAAACAAAGAGTGTTTCAGGTTCCCGAGACATCACATCACATGCATTAATTATTTATACAATTTAGTATTTAAATGTAGTATAATTTCAAACAAAAGCTCAATCTTAAAAACATCAAGCAAATGACCTGGCAAATATGGAAGAACACATGTATGAGAGTAGGCAAGAAAATTTTGAGAAAGAGGAAAAAGAAGGGATACCCTCTCTTTTTGGATTGTAAAACATTGTAAAGCTACTGCAATCAAATAATATGTTGGCATCTGATGGGACAAATACATGTTAGAAAGAAATTGAAATTTCAGAAATAAAAGCAAATGCTTATTAAAACTTAATTTATAAAAAAGTAGTGATTCAATTTGTTGCGAAAATAATCATGTTTATTTAATAAATAGTGTTAGTAGAATTTGTTAAGTATCCAAGCTAAAGTAAAGCTATATTTTTAAAACAAACTATACTCCAAAATGTATTCTAAATACACTCAAAATAATGTCATCAAATATATGAGAAGTAAATGAATAGATGAGTCTAACCAAAATTGAAATTTGAGAAGCTAGAAGGGAAAGGAGGTAGTGATAATGATTGTATGATGTTTTCAGCATTCTTACAAACTTCTTAAAAAAATAAACTGCTTGATCATAAGTTAACATGGAATATGAACGAGTTAAGAAAAATGAAGGCAGAAACAAAAATGCAAATCTCTAGTAAACAGATGAATGAAAAACTATCTTAATTTTAGACAGAAAAAGATGTTATTTTTAAAATAAATTCAATTCTTTCAACATCATATTTGTACAAATATGTAAAAGTGAAAGATTCTGGAACTTTTCAAGGTATGGATTGGCACATACATTTGATTACTAATACCAGGCCTGTGTTGGCTGAGACATAGATTCAATCTAATCCATCTTCATTCTAGAAATAAAAGCAGCAGTGTATACATCTTTTGGCTATTTTGTTTTTACAGGTTTTATGAAATGTAAATCTGGATAGATGACTTTAAGGAAATGACGGACTCATTATTTGTAATTAAAAGAGTAATTAAATAATGATATTTACCTACACATAAGTATATGTAAGTGCATGTATATCCATGGAAGGATGTCCATAATTAGTTATTATCTAAAATATCCAACTTGCAGAATAACATGTATTGGCCACTAGTTCTTCTTAAGAATCCCCTATTGGGCACAGTGGCTCCTGCCTATAATCTCAGAGACAGGAGGTTGAGGCAGGAGGATCACAGAGGCCAGCTCTGCAAGTTAGCAAGGTCCTCAGCAACTTAGCAAGACCCAGTCTCAGAATAAAATATAAAAAGATCTAAGCATGTAGCTCAGTGATAAAGTACCCCTTGGTTCAATCCTCACTATCCTCCCTCCAGGAAACACAAAAGAAGAAAAATAATTTCTCCTCCATTTGTGTACATTTGGAGCAAGAAGATAAACACTAGTATGCTAATATGGTTAAAGAGTTGTAATTAGTATTTTTTTGAGGGTTGGGGGTGGATACCACTGATTGAATTCAGGAGTGCTTAAGCACTGATCTATATCCCCATCTCTTTTTTATATTTTATTTAGAAACAGGGTCTTCCTAAGTTGCTTGGGGCCTTGCTGTGTTGGCACCACGCCATGCCATAATTAGTATTTTTAATAAATGTTTTGATAATTATTTTCAGAAATAGTAACTGTTTGTGAGTAGGCCACAAAATAATCCTTTTTATTATTCTATTCGAATTTGCTGGTATTAAGGCAGTTAAAGACTGGCGGTGCTTCCAGAATGGTGGAGTAAGGACATCTAAAAAATTCAATCTTGGGTCTGGGGTTGTGACTCAGTGGTAGAGTACTTGCCTAGCATGTATCACGCACTGGGTTTGATTCTCAGCACCACATGTAAATAAATGAATAAAATAAAGGTTCATCAACAACTAACAAATATATATTTTAAAAAATCAATCTACCCTGAAAGATATTAAAACACTGGCAAATAATTTTCCGCATCTATCTTATCGTCTATTTGCTAAAGGCTTATAAAAATTCTACAGTTTATTCAAGAAAAGTGAATAAATCCTCATAATAACATCGAACTTTCTGGTGTTTAAGCTTAATGTTTAAACACCAGAAACATTGGAGAATGTTCCATGTGAACTTTCAAAGAATATTAGAATTGTTAGGTTGGATTATTCTATAGATGTCTTTTAGATCTAGTTGGTTTCTAATTTCTAATCCTCATTTCCCTCTCCTTAACTCTCTAAGGTTGGAAATCAGCAGCCATAAAAATAAGGTAGGTATGAAATTCAGCAACACAGCAAACACCAGAGGGGTCAGAAGTTTGGGAATCACCAGACATCTTCATCATAATAAACTGTCATTCTTTGAACTCTTTGGCTTTTCCTCAAGGATAAACACCATTTTATAAAGCCGGATTTATTTGCCTTGTCTCATGCAGTGAGTCCATGAAGTGAGAAACTGTATTCATAGGTCTTTGTTGAAAACAATTGGTGACACTTATTTAAAATACACCTTTCTGATATGGTGACAACAGTTGGGGAAAACAAGATGCTAGCCACAAAAGAGCTTAAATATGAGATTTTGAAAAGCACCAATCTATATTTGGATGTCTAGATAGTTATATCCATGTGTATATTTGTGTTCCTTTCCAGGAAAGACCTGAGGAAGCTATAATCTCCTTCCTTGGCTGACTTTGAGTGTCCCCAAGTATACAATATAAAGGATAAAACAGCGAAGCAAAGATAAAAAGTCAAATATGGAAGACATGCCAACAGAAACACAGAGTTCATTGGCCAAAGGTGGGAACCTACT
Source organism: Callospermophilus lateralis (assembly GCF_048772815.1). Lineage (NCBI taxonomy): Eukaryota > Metazoa > Chordata > Mammalia > Rodentia > Sciuridae > Callospermophilus > Callospermophilus lateralis. The sequence goes on along the minus strand of NC_135319.1, from coordinate 52,994,968 downwards.
GGCTGAAGAATGTAAGGAAATCTACAATCTCATCATTATTTTTGATCACTAAGCAAGTCCTCCAAAGACTTCAGTAACCACTCATGACTAAAAATACTGATGATAGAATCCAGAATTAGAGTATAAAAATCACTAATAAACATGAACGAAAATGAAAACTAGAAGTAGCAGCAACAATGAAAGAAAGTGGGAAAGGAGGACTTATAGTACTGGCATATTATATTATTTAAAATATGAATTTTAAAAAGGATACCCAATGAAATAAGAAAATACGACCTAAATACAGACAGACACTTCCCCGATAATGGATGGTTATACTTATAATTAATTTATTTTGCGATGGTGCTAAAAGTGATTGCATTCAGTAGAAACTGTACTTCAAATTGTCATCTTTTCCCAGGCTATCCATATATGATAAAATACTTTCAGTCAGCCATGCAGTCACAAGACTACACAACCCAATCCTCTGTAATGCTGCGTTACTAAGCTACGATGTTTGATAGGTCAGGTACACTAAATGAACCTTTTATTTATAATATTTTCAATTGATGATGGGTTTACTAGAACATAACCTCATTGTAAGTTGATGAGCACCCATACTTCTCAACCTATTGATGCTTGAATTATGTATCTTATGGTCTATAATGGAGAATGTTCCATGTGAACTTGCAAAGAATATTAGAATTGTTAGGTTGGATTATTCTAGAGATGTCTTTTAGATCTAGTTGGTTTCTAATTTTATTTAAGTTTTCTATTTCTTTTTTGATCTTCTATCTAAGTGTTATATCCATTATTGAAAAATAGGTGACCATAGTCTCCATCTATGAATGATGAATTATCTATTTCTCCCTTTGATTAACATAATTTTTTCATGAATTTCTGGGCTTTGTTGTTAAATGAAAATATGATTGTCATCTATTACTAATAAATTAAAGATTTATTACTACAAATTTTATTTTTTTCTGGATATCCCTTCCAAAATGATATTGAAATTTAATTGTCTCTGTAACAAAAGAAGTGCCACCCTTAAGAAGTCACTAGGGAGGACTCTTGCCTTCAAGAAAGTATTAGTGCTGTTATTTATGGTTTTTTTCACTGACAGTTCAAGCCTTCTCTTGTCTTCTTTTTGCAAATTTTTCATTTCCACTATTTTAAAGTTAATTTGAGTTAATTTTTAAATACAGAATTTCTAATTTTTTTCCTTTTTATAATTGCTTTGTCTTTATTAGTATTTTCAGTTTGGAAAAGTCATTCTCATATTTTATTTCATTTCTTTGGACATGGTTTTCTTTAAGTTTATGAGAATATTAAAAATATCTCATTCAATGTATTTGTCAAGTAAATCCAGTATCCGATCTTTCGCATAAAAGTTTCAATTGAAATTTATCCATTTCTACAGATAAATGTGGTTATGTCCCCTAAAACTCATTGTAAGTTGAAAATGCTATAAGTTATTAATGCACTTAAACTACAAAACAACACAGGACACTAGCGTACCAGTGTTTACCTTTATGACTTTAGTTGACTGGGAGCTACAGCTTATTCCCATTGCTTAGCACTGCAGGAAAACATTCCTGTATACATATCACTATCCCAATCAAAATTTTATATTTAAAAATGTGATTTTTATTAACATTTTTCACTTTTATACCATCATGAAGTGGAAGGATTGTAAGTTGATCCATTTAAAGTTAAAGACCATCTGTAAAGTAAACATACAATAGGTGATTTCTAACCACAATGCAATGAAAGTAGAAAAAAAAGTAAGAGAAACTCATAATGTGTAGAAACACACAGTACACACCTAAATAAACAATAAGAAAAAATATCTCCAGCAAAGGTAGAAAATGTATTGAGGCAGTATAAATGAAAAAGCAATATGCAAACAATCATAAGATACAGATAAAGCAATGAAATATATACAGCTATAAACACTAATATTAAAAAAAGAAGAAAGATCTTAAACTAAGAATCTAAATTTTACCTTAAGAAACTAGAGAAACAAGAACTAACTAAAGTAGAAAAAAGGAAATAATGAAGATTATGTTAGATATAAATTTAGGGAATAAAATATTAGAGAAATACAACAAAACTTAAGGTTGATTTTGAAATTGAACAACAAAATTGACAAATTATTAACTAAACAGACCAAGAAGACAGATAATACAAATGATTAAAGTTAATAATGAGAAAGATGCATAATTATCAATCCTGGGGAATAATGAAGTATAAGGATTACTATGAAGAACTGTTTAGTAACACATAAGACAACTTAGATGACATAGACAAATTCCTAGGGAGACATAAACAATAAAACATGACTCAAGAAGAAATGGAATATTTGAAAAAATGTACCACAATGAAGTATATTAAATAGTCATTTAAGTTATTTAAAAACTTCTACAAAGAAAAGTCTGGGCTTAGATGGATTTTCTGATTAATTTTCTCAAATATTTAATATAAACTAAGTCTAGTCTTTTATTAATTCTTCCAGAAAAAAAATGGGAGGAAGAGAAATGATTAGTCCTTTAGTCAGTGTAAGATAAGTATTACCCAATAGCATAATGGAGCAAAGACATCACAAGAAAAAAACAAACAAAATAAGACAAAGTTATGGAGTCAGAACTAGGATTGCATACCATGATCATATTGTATTTATCATATAAATTAATGGTTAATTTAACATCTTAAAGTTGTCAATATAGCATATCATATTAAAAGAATAAAGACAAAAAAGCTTGATAATTGTGGTGGTGAGAGGAAAAACATTTGATAAAAATCCAATACCCTTTCATAATTCAAAAAATCTCCCAGGAAACTAGAAATAGAAGAGAACTTCTGTAGACTGATAAAGAGCATCATCTATAAAAAACCCATGCCACCAATTTAGTGGTGAAATATGGAAGATGTTACTCATAAGATCAGAAAAAAACAAGTCATGATATCTGTCCTTGCTTTCTCTAGTCAACAGTGTCTTATAGTTTTAGCTAGACACAGTCAAGAAAAAACAATTGAATAAAAAACAACCAGATGGAAATAAAAATAAAAAGGTAAACCTTATTTGAAGCTTGACATTATCTTGTATATATATCATCTCTCTCTCTCTCTCTCTCTCTCTCTCTCTCTCTCTCTCTCTCACACACACACACACACACACACACACACACACACTTTTAACTAATTAAACAGATCTGTAAGATTGCTAGATATTGGACTACTATACAAAAATCACTTCTATTTTTTCTATATCCTAGTAATGAAAAATCTGAAATGAAATTAAGAAAATAATTTCATACAGGAATTCCAGTTCCATTTTATCATGAACATACACCCACACACAGAGACACAACAAAACAAACTGAAAATTAATAACTCATAAATACCAGAAAATTGAAGTTAAAAGTTATACTACCACCATAGAAATTGAAAAGAAAACTGAATACAGAAGATCACAGATTACTAGAAGCAGAAATATCCACTATTGGAACCACTATTATGTGAATAATTGAAGAGGCAGTGACAAATTTCTGGTGACTGGGTGTGTACTATCATGGGAGAAAAAAAAATTATCATTTAGCCTTGGGGGAGATGGGACAGACTTTCATAGGTTTTATCTTCAGGAGCCCTATCAGTTTCTGATGATGAAGATCAGAGAAAAAAATACCCTTATGTTGTAGTATGTAAGACATTCTGCATCTAAACAAAGCACACTGCTCTTAACAATGGTCTGCCTTTAAAGGAAAGAATTTCATTAGAGAATAACCATATTTGGTTTTAGTAAGCAGCACCAACCCAAAGGAAGGGAAATATACATCTCCAGCATACTCTAACCTTCATTTCCCTTCCTTCCTCTAGCTATGAGTGACAGGGAAAGCCAGAAAGTATTTGTAAAGGCTAAAGCCCAGAGATACAGGTTCACTAAAAGTTGAGACTTAATCACAGGATTCTAACTGATTCCCTTATCCCCACAGCTGATCATAGCATCAGTAGTTGTCCCTGAATAATAAGTGGGACCAGGGCTGAAAGAACTGCAAGATTCAAGCACTACTTAAGAAGAAATCTCAAGGGAACTGAATGCCAATAGGCAAAACATGGACATTAGAGGAAATTTTAGTCTCCGACATTATAACTGCAGCAAACCATAAACAAAGCCTAATTCTTAGGCACATGAACATGAAATATTCCTTTTAAAAGACCAATTTCCTCAGCTCTTCTTATTCAGTACATCATGCCTGCTTTCCACAAAAATTATAAGCATACTAAAAGGAGAAAACAAGCACCAGAGTATCAGACACCGGAACCAGATTAGAATTAGCAGACAAAGAACTTAAAATAACTATGATTAGTTGCTAAGAATATTAATGAATAACATTTAAGAACAGATCAGCAATGTAAACAGAGAGATAAGTACTCTAAAAAAATGCAATTATCCCTTATTATCCATGGAGAATTGATTCTAGAAACTCCATAGATATCAAAAAGCAAAGATATTCATCTTATATACAATATAGGATGGTATTTGTATATAACATATGCAATCTCTGTACATCATCATAGATTATTTGTAATATCTAATAAAATGAATATTTAATGTAGTTATTATATGCATTGTGTAGTAATGACAAGAAAATAAGTACTGTACATGTTCGATATTGAAACAATGGTTTGGTTTTCCAAATATCTTTGATCTCCAGTTGGTTGAATCCACAGATGCAGCATACATGAATACAGAGCACAGACGGTAACTGAACAAAAATAACTCAAAAATACTAGAAATAAATTTTACAAAAATGTACAAGTCTCTCACTTTTCAAGAAAACATTTCTGAAATATTTAAGAAAATCTAAATAATTGGGATGATGTCCAGTGTACATGAATCAGAAGACATAGAATTATTTTGATGGTAATCATCCCCAAGTTGATGTGCAGATTCAAAGTAATCCTATTAAAAACTCAGCTGGCCTCTGCTAAAATTAACAATAAATTGATATTAAAATTCATAGAGAAATGCAAGTGAATTGGAATAGCCAAAAAAAGTCTTCAAAAAGAAGAACATAGTTTGAGGATTCACACTTCCTGATTTCAGTACTTGTTTAAAAACTACAATAATCAAGACTTATATACTGGTATGTGGATTGACATATAGATCAATAGAACAGAATTGATAGTCCAAAAATAATTTCGCACATTTATAGCCAATTGACTTTCTGTAAACAGTGCTAAGACAGTTCAATGGGGTAAGAAGAGTCCTTTCAAGTTGTGTTGCTAGGACAACAACATATTCATATACAAAAGAATGGATATGGAACCCGACCTCACACCTTGTAAAACATTAACTTAAAATGCATCATACAAGTGAATGTAAAGTTTAAAACTGTGAAATTCCTAAAACAACATATAAGATTAGATTCTGTGACCTTTGGTTAGGCAATGTTTTAGTTGAATAACAACAAAAGTATATCAATAGAAACAACAACAAAAAACAAAAAGGGTAGATTGAACTCTATCACAATGGAAAATTCTAATGTTTCAAATGATACAATTTTAAAAACTAAAATGATATCTCCCTAAATGAGAGAAATATTTAGAAATTGTAGGATATGGTTACCTGCCTGTCCTCCCACGTCACCCTAAACTTTTCTCATTACCTGGCCTTCCCCAACAAGAGGCCCTGCCAAAAGTAATTAGCTTCTCCAATAACCTGGTTCTGCTAAGCCCATTTAAAAGCCAGATCCTTGAGGTGGACTGCCGCCATTTTGCCCCTGAAAATGTGCCCCTCTGGTGCTGAATAAGCATCATTGGTCCATGAGGTCTCCCTCCGTTTTCTTTCTCTTTTTGTATTCTCTTTCATGTGCTTCTAGAAATCATCTGCTTTTTAAGGGACTTGAGTTCAGAATATATGAAATGTCTTAGAAACAAAGAGACAAAATAACTCAATTTTAAAAGTGGGCAAAGAATTTGGATATATTTAAAAAAAATAAAGGCCAATAAGCACATAAATAATTTCTCAACATCATCTTTCATTAAGGAAATGCATATCATAACCACGATGAGGTACCACTTCACATCCAAGAGGATGATTAATATCAAAAAGGCAAATGGTAACCAATGTTGATAAGGATTTGGAGAAATTGATCCCTTCAAATTTTTGTGAGGTAGACTTGTAAAGTGATACAGATACTTTGGAAACTAGCAGTTGTTCACAATGTGAAACACAGAATTACCATGTGATCCAACAATTCCATCCCAAGGTACATGCCCAAAAGATCTGAAAATATATTCCCACATGTAAGTAATAGGCAAGTGTTCATATAAGCATTATTCATAACAACCAATAAATAGATACAAACCAAATTTTCATCAAGTGATGAGTGAATTAACAAAATTTGATATATTCTATAATGAATATTATTCAGCCATAAAAAGGAATATATTCACTGCACCAATTTGCAGTTCCACCAGCATTGTATGGGTGTACCTTTTTCCCCTGAATCCTTGCCAACACTTATTGTTGTTTGTATGCATAATAGCTGCCATTCTGACTGGCATGAGATGAAATCTTAGAGTGGTTTTGATTTGCATTTCTCTAATTGCTAGTGATGATGAACATTTTTTCATGTATTTGTTGATTGATTGTATATCATCTTCTGAGAAGTGTCTCTTCAGGTCCTTGACCCATTTATTGATTGGGTTATTTGTTTTCGGTGTTTAGCTTTTTGAGTTCTATATATACCCTAGACATTAGTGCTCTATCTGATGTGTGAGGGGTAAAGATTTGCTCCCAAGATGTAGGCTCTCTATTCACCTCACAGATTGTTTCTTTTGCTGAGAAAAAACTTTTTAGTTTGAGTCCATCCCATTTATTGATTCTTGATTTTAATTCTTGCACCACAGGAATCTGACCCAGTTATCTCTCTCCTCCGTCTATGTCCAAAGGACTTAAAAACAACTTAACTATAGGGACCCAGCCACATCAATGTTTACAGCAGCACAATTCACAATAGCTTAACTGTGGAACCAACCTAAATGCCCTTCAATAGATGAATGGATAAAAAAAATGTGGCATACATACACAATGGAAAATTACTCAGCAATAAAAAAGAATGAAATCATGGAATTTGTAAGTAAATGAATGGAGTTAGAGAAGATACTGCTAAGTGAAGTTAGCCAATACCTAAAAAAAAATGCTGATTTTTTTCTTTGATATAAGGAGGCTGATTCATAGTGGGATAGGGAGCAGAAGCTTGGAGGGAATAGACAAACTCTAAATAGGGCACAGGGGTTGGAGGGGAAGGGAGGGGCATGGGGTTATTAATGATGGTGGAATGTGATGATCATTATTATCCAAAGTACAGGTATGAAGACACGAATTGGTGTGAATATACTGTGTATACAACCAGAGATATGAAAAATTGTGATAAGAATTGTATTGCATTCTGTTGTCATATATAAATTTTTTAAAAAAGAAAAAGGAATAGTGTACTGATTCCTGCTACAATAGGAATGAAGCTTGAAGCTATGCTAGTTTAAAGATATCAGACACCAAAAGCTACTACTACATAATTCTATATACATGAGAAGTCCAAATTAGACAAATATATGGATTCAAAAGGGAAATTAGTGGTTGCCAGGTGAAGGGTAATGGGTAATTATTCACTGATTATTGATGAATCTAGGTGTTTTGGTGTAGTAATGAAAATAATCTAAAATTAAATAATGGTGTATTCTAAAATCAAATAATAGTGATGGTTTCAGAGTTCTGTGAAAATAATAAAAGCTTTCGAATTATTCACTTTAAAAATGTAATTTTATGGTTGTGAATTGTTTCTATAAAAGCTCTTTGAAAAATAGATTTAAAAGTTTAAGTGCCACTGCAATTCCATGAAACATCTTTAATAATAATTACTGTTTGTAAGTTTATGTTTTCCCCAGCCTATAGGATTCAGAGAAAATTATCAATTTTGATCAAGATTAAAAACATTAAATATTTATGTTAGTCAAGTGATTAATCAATTAAGGTTTTAACTCTTTCCAAAAGGAACCAAACATAGCCAGAATACATTAACCTATAACTAAATACTTAATCTGAATTAACTGTCAATAACAATATATACAGTTCAATTATCTTTTTTAATCATTAGGTATATGTAATTATAATGATAGTATATGTATATATATATCAAATCATTTTAAGCTAACATGTCAGCAGACTACAGATTGGTTGATGGATTCAGGTGGCTTATTAATAAAATGACATTTTCCTAAGAGAGTTTAAATTCATAATTATTTTAAATAGAGTGTTACATTTATACTGAGCTTAAATATTTGTTTTAGACATCAGAAAAACTCTTATTAAATGACAAGCTGACATCTGTTTCTAGAAATTAATTATTCGCCTGTAATTTATTTTACTTGAACAAAATTCTATCAATACACACAATCTCTTTACCTGAAATTAAAAAAGTTAATTTACTCATCAAAATAAACCTGCACTAGTAGTATAACTAGCAGTAGATATATCAAAAATACACAGGCTTAGTGATAGAATGAAAACTGCATTTACATACTTATATTCTCTTCAAATTATTAAAAATCAATATATAATTTATAGAAATGATGTACTTAGTGTATCAAGAAACATACATATGTATTGGATAAGACATACTCAACAAATTCTGGTTACAAATCTGTCATTTTAATTGACAATTTTTAACAAAGCATAGAAAATAATTTACCACATAGAAAAGCTGCCTTAATCATCTAGCTCTTCCAAACATTAAAACCAATTGGTGGGGCTGGGGATGTGGCTCAAGTGGTAGCGCGCTCTCCTGGCATGCATGCGGCTCGGGTTCGATCCTTAGCACCACATACAAACAAAGATGTTGTATCCGCCGATAACTAAAAAATAAATATTAAAAATTTTCTCTCTCTCTCTCTCTCTCTCTCTCTCTCTCTCTCTCTCTCTCCTCTCTCATTCTCTTTAAAAAAAAATAAAAATAAAACCAATTGGTGTACATACCCATCCAGAATCCTAACATAATTGGAGATTGCCATTGATATTGTTAAATTCTAATTTGAAAACAGTAATTTGGGGATATGGAGATAGAAAAGATAGTAGAATGAAACAGACATGATTACTGTATGTATATATGTGACTGCATGACCAATGTGATTCTGTAACATGTACACTCATAAAAATGAGAAATTATATTCCATCTACATATGATATATCAAAGTGCATAAATGCATTCCACTGTCATGTATAACTAACTAAAACAAATAAAAAAAAAAAAAACCACAACAACAAGGCTGTATGTTACCAGTAGCTTGGCAAATATCACTTTGGTCACTGCTTGCAATTTCCCTGGCTGTGAAAAAGTATGCAGCATGGTTAGTAATAATCGATGCTCTATATTTAAGACATGCAAAGTGATCTTTTCACTATCAGTTATACAAGCATTTTGCAAAGTGCATAGAGCAGAGTACTAGAGCTGTATATTTATCTGGGAGAAATTAATAGGGGCTTCCACAGTCAGAGTTTTGAGAATCATCTCTCATTGGATTTAATCCTCAGAAGTTTACAATAAGTATTAACATAGTGCCCGTTCTCAAAATATTGTTTCAATTTCCTTAATTTAATTTTTATCGACCTTCTTGACCATATGAAAGTTCTTTATTCTTTACCTTTTCTTCATCCCCTTTCCTAAAATGTACTTACAAAGTATCATTTAGTATCTTAAACTCTATCTATTCCCAGAGAATGAAAAATAACCTCTTGCTGACTGAATGAACAATCATGCCCACAATTGTTTAAACAAGTGTGTGGCAAACATGGTTGTACAATTAAAGGATGAAGCTCAGCTGAAGATCCTCTGTAGCACTGGTGTTTCACTGAAGAATCATGCATTACCTGTGAATAATCACATTCTCAAAAGCAAATGTGGTTGAAGTTCCTTCTGCAACTTCAAAGCTTGCTGGCATGGTTTAATGCTTTCTCTCAACAAGTGTGAACTGAAACTGACCATAATTGAAATGATTTACCCTGAAGGAACTTAGTTCCCTGCAGAGTGCTTCTTGCTCTTTTGCAAATAGTTTAAAAGTGCTCCAAAGGTAGAAGGAGATCCATCCGTTTTGAAAAGACTTGCTAATGCATTAACAACACAGGTATCAGGGGACTGGTATAGCATAATATGCTTTCAGTAATTTAAAGGTGTAAGCAGACACAGAACAGAGGCTAAGCCCAGTTTTTAATACCATTGTAACTTTTGACCAGGGCATAGAAAAATAAAAGTAAGTGAAATGATAATATCTCATTAAGTAGAGCTGAATAAGCTCTAAATAAGCATTTGGGAAATTCAATCTTTTCAGGTAGGCAGCATCCAACAATGAAGTCTACATCTGCTGAAGGTGGGTGATTCAGATTGCTTAACTAATAGTCTTTTCTTTTCCTTTTTCTTTCTTTTTCTAATGAAGTGGGAAGACTTTTAAATTTTTTTTCATTTAAACCAGTTCCATAAGCCTCCATATGTCATTCCATTGTCGTTGCCACAGCCTTCATCCCTGTTCTCTTATATGTCACATTTAACAAGGTAAGTGTTGATTCATCCTGATGCAGCATCGAAACTCATTTTCTCCTTCCTTAAAGTGGTCCCAAGACTTCCATATGTGTCACATAAAGAGCAAAAACACCTTTTAATTGGAAAACCAAGCATGCCGTGCTGGGTTTCAGAGCACTGGGAAATGACAACAGATACAAGTGGCAGCTGTTATTGTTTATTTTTACGTGGTAGAACTAGCAAAGGTTTGTTCACAGGCGAATTAGATTATTATAACATTCACTTTTCTCATGTATAGTTTTATTTATTTATTTATTTATTTATTTTGGCTTGCTTATTTATTTATTATTTTCAGAGCTAAGAATGCAAAGATCTTTATGACCACCGGCACAAACAGGATGTAGAACAATTCCAGTGACACAAAGAATCCCCTCTTGCTGTCCTTTTACTGATCACACCCTCCCATCCACTGCCAACCCTGGCATTCTCCAATGGGTCCCTACAGTTTTGCATTTTGAGAATGTCATAAATGGAATCAGAAAATATTTAATCTGGCTACTGTCACTGAGAATAATGCTTCTGGAGATTCATTCAAGTGTATGTCCTTTTTATTGCTTGTAACTTTTTATTGCCGAAGAGCATTCCATTGTACAGTCTATTTATCCATTTACCTACTGAAGGACATTTAAGTTGTTTCCAGTTTTTGGCAATTGTACTACTATAAACATAATTGTTCAAGTTTATGTAGAGCATAAATTTTATTCTTTTAGGATAATTTCCTAGAAATGGGATCACATAGTCACTTGGCAATTGTATGTTTAACTTTGCAGTAAAGTGTCAAAATGTTTTCCAGAGTGGCCATAGCACTTGGCATGATTTGGATTTGACTAAACAAAGCTATAGCGTTCAGGAGGAGAAGATACTTCTTAGATAATTTACATAAGATGAAATGATTTTTTTTTCTAGAAACTGAAGAGGAGAAAGGGAATATTAAATAAATTCAGCTGTTTGTATCTTAAATCCAATTCACTTGGTTCATTTGTTCCTTGAAGATAAATACCTTATGAGATCAAAATTGATGAACATTCAGATGTAGTTATGTGCTGCATAACTACAGTTTTAGTGTGAAATCATTACATCCCTAATTATGAGTTCTGTTCTGCCTAGAACAGCCGTATTACTCAATGTTTTAAATTGTGTAACAGACACAGCAAGATGAGATCACGGGGGATTGTTGCATTCCATTACTAGGACACAGTGGCGAGCAGCACCAACTTGCATGTAAAACAAATGCAATGCACAACTCAGAAGGCTAGACAGAGCCCTCAACCAACTGTGGCCATGTATTTTAACAGGGAAGTATGCTGCTGAGAGGTTCAAGCAGAGAGGTGGAAATGAGAGACAGGTTTACAAGTGATTTCATTTAGAAAGGAAGAAAAGATGAAGAGAAATTGAATTCTTAATGACTTCTATTCAATTGCTGGATAAAACCTTCCCAGGAGAACAATAAAGGCCAAAGATTCCTGTGCATGTATTAGTGTTTTTGTCACTTGTATACAAACTGCCCTCCAATAGATGTTATATTACAATTCTTTAAACAAACCTAGAAGAACACAAATATAGTGGGAAAAGTTGAAGCAAACATATAAACTAAAATATTGTGCTGCTGTGTTTGAATAGTATATAAATCTATTTCTACAAAAAATGTATAGTCCTTTAAGAACATGTAGGTAGGCCATGAACTACTATTCAGTTAACAAACCAAATATAATTCACTGAATACAGATGTCTTTCTAATCAAGTGGAAAACAAATTAAAACCAAATTATTTAACTGAAAGAATTTTGGTTTTAGAAACTTGTGTGAGTATAGAAAAATGACTTCATTTTTCTAAGCATCAGTGTTAACATTTATAAGATTTGAACGTGCTTCATGACTCTTCATTCCTGTTTTAGGTGAGTGATCAAAGAAAATGCATCATTCCTAACCCAGGTAGACTCCCCCACTTGAAAATGCAGTAGTGGTGCACTCCTATAATCCCAGTAACTCAGAAGGCTTAGAAAAAGAGGATTGAAAGTTTTGAGGCCAACCTCAGAAACTTAGTGAGTCCCTCAGAAACTTAGTGAGACCCTGTCTCAAAATAAAATTTAAAAGTGCTGTGGATGCGGCTCAGTGGTAAAGTGCCCCTGGGTTCAATCCCCAGTACCAAAAAGAAAAAAGAAAGAAGAAAATACAGTTAGTTAATTTGCCTTAAACTTGAGAAAAATATCACCTATTAATCTTTTCTAAGATTATTATGTCATTTCCATTTTATCAAAAAAGATAATTTCATTAAACTCAGGGTAGTCCAGCAATGGAAGATAGTCTAGTTTAAGTCTTAATTACATATTCTTATTTTTTAACATTAGTGATGTTCTTGGTATGTATAGAGTCAAGACCAGTGTTTTTTGCTGCCTAATTGTGTCCATAAAATGAACTTCTTTTTTCTTTTTTGGTTTCTCAGAGTCTATTCATTACATTCACTATAGAATGTCTTTTGCATCTTCAGAAAAAGCTCAGTAATTCTCTGGGAAATTTTGGTGAGGCTTAAACTTCTGACTATATTTAAAAAAAGAAAGGCTTTATGCTTGCATTTTTTTTTGTTTGTGTTTTTTTTTCAAACTAGTATAAATTAAAGGTAGGGTTATAGCACAAAGAATATTATCAACACTATCAATTTTCACATCTACAAATCAAATACTCCTTGCCAATGATAGACACCTGGCTTCTTACCTCCTCTTTTGACTTTTAAAATCTAGAAACTTTTTTTTTTTAATTTTTTCTTATTGGGTTTACTATATCTTTAGAACACAAAGTCAGCCTTTCCCATTCTTTGACAAAGTTTCTCAAATAATCTCCCACGTGGATGATTCGGTCTCACTAGTTCACAAGTAGCAGCTAATTGAGTTTAAAAAATGTCCCCCTCCCCCCAGTTGCTCAGAACCTCAATCAGTCCCCACCTGGAGATAAAGGTGAATTGCATTTTCCTCTGAACCCATACTTCAGGGTTCATATTCTGTAGGAGCCAGCAGTTATTTCCCAGAAATAGTCCCTTCCATAACAGTGCAGGATGGCACTTTTGGCCCTGAAATGTTTCAATCACTAAAATGACAAATTCTGATAGCAATTTTAAACCTTCTTTCCAATTCAAAGCCTCCACTTCAAGGTGTTCTGGTTAAATTGAAATTTCCTTTCAAAAAATAGCACTCTCTACCTTTCTAGCCTAAACCAGGGTCATCACTCATTCCAACTTCTGCATTCCAGCCAACTGGTCTCAGCAGCCCCTCTGGCCTCTTTCCAATCAGCTCTTTCTGCGGCCACACTGATGTTAAAAGGCAGGTCCACTCATGCCAATCTGATTGGGAATCCACTCACCCAGCCATCCTTTTGCTCATTAAACAGGGCAGCACAATGTTAATGAGCAAGGATCCTGGTCCCTATTGTGCCAGTTTGTATCCAGATTGTGCCATTTCACTAACTGTGAACATTCTGGAGTTACTTTGATTTTCTCTGCCTCAGTTTCTGGTCTGTAAAGTTGGGAAAATAGCATGTACTACAGAGGGCCAGGGAAAAAAGCATAACTCAATGTATGGAAGGCTACAAAGAACATCTGTCATGTAGGAATTACTCAAAAAGTGGTTCTATTATTATGAGTTTTACAATAAACAAATACTGTTCATTGAACCCATGTGGAAATTCTCATCTCAATGACATTGTTTATTTAGCAGAGCCTGACATCACTGTTCCTTCTTTATACATTTTTGCTGGCATGTATTTCCATGTATTCTGCCTCTAATACTGTTCTCTGCTTTTTTGCTACTATTTAAAAGTTGGACTTCAACTAAGGAATTGAAGCCAAATTTAAAGATAGGTAGTTATTGTAGTTAGATAACTCGGGTCTGATATCAGGTCTGAGAGAGAAAATGAAATCCATCTCAGTCTGGGAAATCAGAAACTGCACCTGGGAGATTAAATTGTTAATGTCCCCAAAGCCAGGCCTATACTGCCTATCCTAAAGAACTGGTAATGAAGCAACTCCTAGCAAACAACGAATTCCTAATTAATTTGCTCTGGGCCCCCTTCCTGGCCAGATTATTCCTCTGCCACTCCATCAGCCCACCTGTTCCCCACCTTTTGGCCTTCCCACCTGTATCCCCCAACACATGCAGGATAAAGGGAAATAAACAAGATGAAGGAGAGGAATGCAGAGGGACAAAGAAAACTTTAGATATAAATGAATGGGACTTTCTCATCCCTTGATTCTGCCTTTCGGGTCCCCTTCTTCTTCCAGGGAGAAGTCTGTTCTACTATCTGTTAAATGAAGCCTCTTACTGTCAGTCCACACTTGCCTTGGAGTGCTTCTCTGGTGTTATTCTTCAGCATTCTGGGAAGCATGACTCATCAGGGTAACCGGCAGTCTTGACATGCTTGTCCCCCCAAATCTCATGTTTGTGATTATACAAGAAAGACCAGAGGTGGAAATAATTAGATTATGAGAACTTTATACTAATCAATGGGTTAACTAACTAATTGGGATAAACCAGGAGGTAATTCTAGGCGGGTAGGGTGTGACTGGAGGAAATGGGTCACTTGAATTTTGACTTTAGTTATGGTTTGGATGTGAGGTGTCCCCAGAAGCTTATGTGAGACAGTGCAAGAAGGTTTAGAGGAGAAACTATAGAGTCCTGAGAGCCTTAATCCAATCAGTTAAACCATTCCGTGATGGGATTAACTGGGTGGTAGTTGAAGGAGGGTGTAGTGTAGCTGGAAGAGGTGGAGCATTAGGGGCATGCCTTTGGGGTAGTTATATTTGGTATATGACAAGTAGAGTTTCTTTCTCTCTTCTTCCTGATCCTCATGTGAGCCACTTCCATGTGCCACATTCTTCCACCTTGATGTTTAGCCTCATCTTGAGCTCAAAGTAATGGAGCTGTCCATGGATTGAGACCCCTGAAACCATAAACCCCCAAATAAACTCTTCATCCTCTACAATAGTTCTGATCAGGTCTTTTAATTACAGCAGCAGAAAAGCTGACTACAACTTTGGTGTTTATATTTTGTCCCTGGTGATTGGTGCTCTCTGCTACCTGATGGCCTCTGCTGCTTTCCTCCACCATGATGTTCTGCTTCTCCTGAGGCCCAGAGCTATGAATTGGCTGACTATGTACTGAAGCCCTGAAACCAGGAACCAAAAAAATCTTTTAATCCTCTAAGTTGTTCTTGTCAGGTATTTTGGTCACAACAAGGAAAATCTAACTAAAAAAGAAATTGGTACCTAGAAGGGAGGTCGTGGCTGTGACTAACTGACCATGTGGTTTAGAATATTTGGAGCTGCTTTGCTGGGGGAGGAATTTTAGAAGTTTAGAGACACAAGCTGGTAAAGCTTTAAAATGTAAGAGGAGCTCAATGGGTGGTTCTGGTGAGAGCTCAGAAGAACAAAATACGGATAGGACTGCAATCAGTAAAGACTCTATGGGAAATTGGACTAGAGGCTGTTTATGTTCAGGCAAAGGAACAAAACATATTTTTGTCCATATATATTTTATCTATGCCCTGGGACTTTCTGTGAGGCTGAATTAAAAGTAATGAACTAAGTAATGTGGAGGAGGAAATTTCAAGGTAGCACAGTGTTTAGAAGGTGGCATGGCTAATTGCTGGCAGTTTTTATTTTAATTTACTGTGATAATCAGAGCCTAAAGCAGAGCAGAAGGATTTGAAAAACTTGCAGTTTGGCCAGAAGAGTGGTAATAAAATGGGTTAATGAAGGTGTGGTTAAATAGCCACTGAAGGCATGCAAAGGGGAGTATAGTTTGAGGACAACTCAGGAATTGGCAAAACCACAGCCACTTCAGGCTCAAGGTTGTAAAAGTAAAACTTCCTTTGAGAAGAGACTATGGGACATCCTGCTTGTACAGGGGTTTCTAGGAAGTTATATCACTGTTCTCAGTCACCCAAGCACACAGAAACTGCTGCAACCATGAGGTTAGACAAAGTGTATCAGGGTTGGAATCCCTGTAGACAGCCCCTGAGAGGGTGTTGTGTGAAAATTCAAGAAAGAAGTCAAAGTTGAAGGGGAGACTCCCGAGATTAAGAGATGCCAATAATGTGGAATGTCTACCAAGAAAAGCTGCAAGAACGGAGCTGAGACAAGTGAAGAAAGAGACTTGGGCTACAACCAATAAGACCATAGGACTGAGCTACACAAGCCCTTGGAAGAGACTGTCCCACTATGCCATGTACACTAGATGCTCAAGGTGGAGCTACAGGACTTATTTGCCCAGCTGGATTTTGGTCTTGCTTTCATCTCATCCCTTCTCTTTGTGGCCATATCTCTTCCTTTTGGAATGGAAATGTTTAGTCTAACATTATATTATTGGATATATGTAATTTGCTTTTGATCTTTATAAAGAAAATATCTAAAAGTTTGCCTTGATCCCCAGATGAGATTTTGGACTAGGACTTTTGAGTAATGCTGGAACTGTTAAGACTATTGGGACTTTTAGAAATGAACTCCATGAATTCTGCATTGTGAAATGGGTATAAGCTTTGGAGGAACAGGGGTGCAATGTTGTGGTTTAGATATGAGGTATCCCCCAAAAGTTCATGTGTGAGACAATGCCATAATGTTCAGAAGTGAAAGTTGCAACTTACGACATTTGCAATTTAACCGGTGGATTAATCTATGGATATTAATTAATTGGCTAGAAACTCATAGGGTGTGGCTGGAGGAAATATGTCACCAGAGACATGATGTTGGGGTTGTTTATATTTTGTCATGCCCTCTTTCTGCTTCACCTCTGGTCCAAATCTATGGAGTCGGTTGACCATAGACTAACCTCTGAAACTGTGAGCCAAAATAGACTTTTAAATTAAAGTTAAATTGTTCTTGTCAGTTCTTTAGATCACACTAATGTAAAAGCTGACTAAAACACTTGAATCTACTGTTGATAGTTGAATTAGAATTTGCCTCAGTTTTATGGCAAAATACTACAGAATGACCGAAATGCTGGGAACTATTATGGAGGCTATGTGGATAATATCTTATTTAATTATACTGTGACTCTTCCCACTAAAGTGCTACTTTACCCATTTTAACATGAAACATCTGAAAAGTGAAGTCATGAAATAATGGGCATGCATTCCACCAAAAACAGAGACTGGAGAAGAAGTGAGATTTGTCTTTTTTACACCATTTTTGAGCTACAGACATCCTTCTGTAGGAAAAAAAAAATCATATATGGATTGGAAAATAAGATTCACTCAAAAACTATTCATATGGCCA
Organism: Callospermophilus lateralis; assembly: GCF_048772815.1. Taxonomy (NCBI): domain Eukaryota; kingdom Metazoa; phylum Chordata; class Mammalia; order Rodentia; family Sciuridae; genus Callospermophilus; species Callospermophilus lateralis. The sequence continues at coordinate 52,977,092 of NC_135319.1, read as the reverse complement.
GAGTATGTGGAGGCAGGATATAAGGACTATTGGTATATGAGGTCGAGAAGACTGAGCAAGACTAATGAATAAGGAGGGCTCTAGTTGCCCATCAGAGGAAAGACACTGTTCAAGTAAGCTCACACAAAGAACAGGTAACTTATCTTTAGTGTCCAGAGGAACCTCAACTCACTTTCTCTGTGGATCTACAAGGTCCTTACCTTTCTTCTTTCTGTATTCTCTAGACAATCTTCACATAATTGAACTTATGTGAATTTATACATCTGCCAAAACTCACAGACTGGTACTCTATGTAAAAGTATTATAATTTTGTGGTCTCATTCAAACTATTAGGAGAGGATGAATATATTTGGGAGTGCAATCCTATTACTATGCAGCAGGATGCAGAAACACATGGTACAGACAGGTGTTAAAGGACCTAACTAATTCCCTGTGGGGGATCTCAGGACATGCACTCTAAAATAGGGCAACTGCATATGCCATACTGAAGACTTGGAACTTTATCTGGAAAGGTATGTTTTAAAGTTACTGAAATACAACTGAACATTGATTTGTAATAGATTAATATAAATTAACTACATTTAATTGCCAGTGTGGTATACTTTGAACCCTTGGAATATGTGCCTTGATTAAATATTGACTATATTCAGCTCAAAATTTTGCAAGAAATTATCTGTAACATGAACTGATTTTTAATAGAACCCATTTATCATTAAATTGACGAATATCTGAATGATTGCGTACAACAACAACAGATAAGATTATTTCTAGAGTTCATAGATAAGCCTAATAATAACCTGAATATACATGCAACACATATATTTCAGTTTTTAGAAAAATATTTCACTTTTTTGGGCATTCTTATCAGGGAAAAGGGCATAATTAATACTTTTCTTGTTGGAACAATGTTATAGTTTAGAGTAAGCCTTGCAAAATGAACTTTGTCACACAGTCAAACAAGGGTCTCTTACAGGAGCAACTCAATTTTATAGAGATATCACTTTCTTTAAAACAAATTCAATGTGCTGGAATAACTAGAGGAAAAATCTAATAGTGTGATATCCCTACAATAATTCTCACATTAAACTCTCTACATCAAAATCAAAATTATTTATATGCTTGATGGGCAGTTTCCCACTAACAATTTTCTAAATTACCTAATAATTTTGTGTAGCATAATTACAAGACTCCTGCTTGTGTATTTTTCCTTCTCTTTGCTTCCATCTGAATACAAATGAAAGGTAATCACTAGCAAATCATTTCAGTAGACACTCCCAATGCAATGCTACAACAGAGCTATGTAAAATGAGCCTAACAAGAAAGCCCTTGAAATACCTCTTCACTCAACGACAGGACATGTGACTATATGAAAGAAACTTTCCACACCAGGTGACTTATTGAATAAAAATGGGTGAACAAGTAAAGACAGAGTGATTTCTCATGAATGGCACCATTTCTAAAGCCCTGCTGAGCAATTCCTCCTTCTTGATCCATCTGTATATGCAACATTTGCAAACCCAGACTCAGTGGAATCTGTTTTTGCCAATTTTTCCCACTGTGATGGTTAATATCAAGGGCAATTTGGCTAGGCTATAGTGCCCTGTAGTTTGGTTTTATCACTAGACTTGATGTTACTGTGAAGGTATTTTATAGATGTGATTAAGATTTAGGATCAGTTGACCTAAGAGAGATCACCCTTGATACTATAAGTGGGCCTCAACCTAAACTGGTAAAGGCCTTGAGGGCAAGAAGAAAAGAATCCTACCTCAAGACTAGAAACCCTACTTGAATTCACAGCCTACTGGTCTGCCTGATCACTATGGATTTTGGACTTGATAAACCTCACACTTATGTGAGCCAATATTAAAAAAAAAAAAAAAACAAAAACAGAATCAACACTCCTCCATCATCTCTCTCTCTCTCATACACACACACACTCACACACACACACACACACACACACACACACACACACACATATATGCGAACACACACACCCACACACATATATGCACAATTGCATATTATCTGTTCTCTTTGGAGAGCTCTGACTGATAAAAACCATATTTATTCTAGACTTCCTTCATAATTTTGGCCATTTCTTCCTATTAACATACTATCATTATTTAAGATGAATTTAAAGAACTTATTATTTATTTAACTATTCCAAGGGAACAATAACAATAAAATCACAAAGTAGATGTGTTTTTTTTTCCCTATAACGTATTATACTAACTATTGACAATTAATAAAACCATACATGAAGCCTAAAATCATGCCAGTGGTTTCTGTACCACCCTAAGGACCTCAGACTCACCCCTCTTCTTTTTTTTTTTAATTTTTGGTTGTTCAAAACATTACATAGTTCTTGATATATCATATTTCACACTTTGATTCAAGTGGGTTATGAACTCCCATTTTTACTCCATATACAAATTGCAGAATCACATCAGTTACACTTCCATTGATTTATATATTGCCATACTAGTGTCTTGATTAATAAAGTTAACTATCTCTTACTATGTGAACTCAATGTATCTACTCTTTCTATTTCACTTCTTTGTGTATTTTTCTTAGTCATATTATAAGCTAAATTTTTATTTCTGAATTCAGGGCATTGTTACATAAAACATGGAATTTCTGGTGAGTCAGGACTCTCTCTTTAATTTCCTCTAATCCTATTAACCAAACATTCAGTCAAACAATGTCCAGAACCCAGGAACACAAAGAGAAATGGCATTCTCTTTAGCCTGGAGTGTCTTAAAATTACTTTCCAGTTATTCATCTAGAACTCTTGGACCTTGGGAACTATCAGGGTTTTCGGAAAATAAGTGCTAAAGTACAAACATTAGGGTGGAGTGAAGAAAATATTATAAAAATATTTCATTCATACATCAGTGATGAATCCACTGAAAGAGAAATTAGGAAAGCTACCCCATTTACAAATAAAATATTTGGGAATCAATCTAACAAAAGAGGTGAAAGACCTCTACAATGAAAACACTAAAGAAAGAGTTGACAAAGACCTTAAAAGATGGAATAATCTCCTATGTTCTTGAATAAGCAGAATTAATATTATCAAAATGGCCATCCTACCAAAGGCAGCACACAGATTTAATGCAATTACTATTAAAACTTTACTGATGTTCTTCCTAAAAATGTCAAAAGCAGTCATGAAATTCATTTGAAAAATAAGAGGCCCAGAATAGCTAAAGCAATATTCGGTGAGAAACATGATGCAGAAGGCATCACAATACCAGATCTTAAAGTATACTATAGAACTATAGTAATAAAAATGGCATGGAGGCACCAAAACAGACATGAAGACCAATGGAGGAGAATAGAAGACACAGGGACATTTTATATGAATCCAGATATGTGGAATGACCAGAATGGGTTCATCCACAGAGACAGAAAGTTGATTTATGGTTGTTAATGGGTTAGAGGAAAAGGCAAATATGTAGAGTCTGCTAGTGAGTACAAGATTTTGGGGGGAAATGAATAATGCAAATGTTTTGGAATTATTTTTTTTTATTGTTGAACTCTCTGAATATTCTAAAACCACTGAATTTTTTTTAAAAAAGGATCAATTTTATGATGCAGGAGTTGTATCGCAAGGGAAACAGAGTTCACAGATAAATTTCTGAAACTTCAAAATATTGTTTCACCAATTTCAACATTAATATTTTTGGGTATATTAGCACTCTGGTGTTAGTGTCATAATTGTGTGTGGCTTTCTTCTTTATCAAGGGTGCACAAAGTAGTGCTGTGTTGTAAAATTGACTGCATGTTAGAGTTCATGAAATATGTTACATTCCTGATTTCATTTAGCATTAGATACAAAGGCAAATATTGGAAACCTGCATTTCAATGAATTTATGCTGGAAACAGATTAATTGTTGGATGGATTTTTGCTTCAAAATATTTAAACTAAAACTACTTTGTAAATAATCAGTTATTATTGGGTAAAAATGAGAAACTTTGCACTTTTTATTTTTATTTATTTATTGGCACTAGGGCACATAACCACTAAGCCACATCTTCAGATAGTTTTATTTTCAGACAGTCTTGCTAAGCTGCTGAGGCTGGCTATAAACTTGTGATCCTATTGCCTGAGTCTCCAGATTCTTTGAATTACAGGCATGTATCTCTGTGCCCAGTTCATGACAATTTTTTTATATATATTTTTTAGTTGTAGTTGTACACAATACCTTTATTGAATTTATTTATTTTTATGTGGTGCTGAGGATCGAACTCAGGGCCCATGGATGCTAGGTGAACGCTCAACCACTGAGCCCCAGCCCCAGCCCCCATGACAAATTTTTAAATGAACACAAACTTTTAACACTCTTCTCATAAGGAGATTGGCTGTATATTCCCTCCCTTTGGACTTGGGTAAGCTACTATCAATGATATAGTCTGAAGGAAGTCATTCCAAGTGACTTCCAAGGCAAAGCATAGAGGGCCATGTGGTTTCAGATTCCCCTGGATCTCCAAGGATGCTTTCTCAGGGGTAAGCCAGTTTCCATATAAACCTGATTACTTCAGACCTACCAAAGCTGAAAAGATCACAGGTAGGTGTTTTGACTGACAGCACCAGCTGAGTCCCCAGCTCACTACCTGCATCAACTGTCAATCCACATGAGCTGGTACTCCAGGATGTGTAGCTCAATCAAAACTTCAGATAACCACAGCCCAGATAATGTCTGACTATAATTGTATGCGGGATCCCAAGAGAACTGCCCACCTGGGCCCTACTTGAATTTATGATCCAAAAAAATCATGAACAAAATAAAACAGTTGTTTCACACCACTATGTTTTGGGCTAATTTGATATGCAGCAATAGTTACTAGAACAAGGACACAGTAAAGGAGGTCATATTTCTTCTGATAATGACCCATCCAGTCAACTCAGCAGCCAGCACAAACCAGAAACACGTGTTTATTACACATTCGTTACAAAAAAAAAAAAAAATGTTGACTTTTTTCTGCTCAGCTCAGACTGACTGCAGATGGTTGCTTACCCTGGCTTCCTTTTCGCTCCCAGTCAAAACATGATCTCATGTGTTCTTCATGGAGAGCTAATTTATTATTTATAAATATGCTTAAAAGCATAAATAAAAGCATTATCCACACCACCACCCACCACCGTTGGTTTCTTTCAAATTGTTCTATGCTTATATGCCACTATTAAACAAATTGTAAACCTGTCATTAGTTTGATATATAGTTAATGAAGTGTTATTCAGTCAAATAGAAAAGACTTATCTAATTTGGAAATGCTTTACTTTGGATTTAATTATTGCAGCAATTGGTAGACAGTCTTACTTACTCTGAATGTCTTCTTTCTGCCTATTTAAAACAATAACTGGACTTCTCTTCTTGACACAGAATGTCCCCCTATTCTATGATACCATTTTAATTTCCTTGTGTTCTATAATTTCCCTTCAGACACTTTATGTGCCAGTCTAAGTAAAAATCTGACATATGGTGTCATATAATAAGTCATTTATCAAACTGAGTTTTCACGTGTGGAAAAGTATTCTTGCCATGTCTGCAAGCTTAGGCTTTACAAGTTTTCTAGTCTACAAAGTTTTCTATTAATTCTCAGCTAAAAATAATATCCTTGGAAATAAAGCATCACTGTATGCAAATAACTTTTTCTCTCTTGCATTATTCCCATCATGGTATCTTATGCAAATATTTGTTGCTAAAGCTCTCTTGAAATAGATGCTTAGAAAATGCCACTAAGGAGAATAAACTAATGAGTGAATAAGCATGTAAATCAATGAAATGTTAATTTTAGTGTTGTCCATCTCTTCCTTAAAAAGAAATGAGCACAGTCCTGAAATTTTCATCAAAAATTGAACTACAACTTTATAATATATAGCAACTTGGTAATCATAATAACTTGGTAAATTTAATTATCTTTCCAGGTGTAAAATAAACCCTTTTTGTGCTCAATAGATCCATGTCATGAACTAGTTAGAAGACTGGATCTGAGAAGGGAACATCCATCTTTCATTTGAAGAGGGCTAAATGACAATTATTGACTCCATACAAAACCTTCAGTTTTTAGCCATATCAGTCTCATTTCAGAGTCCTTCATGGGGTATGCCATATGTTGGAGGTGGCTTGCCTATAATGCTTGATCACATAATGCATGCTCATTTGGGATTTTGTCTCATGCACTCAAAAAAGTCTTCCTTGACCACTCTATGTACCTGTCTTTTTTAATTTCTATAATAACACCTTTTTAAAATTTCATTCAAAGCATTTATCCAAATTTATCATTTTACTTATTTTCCTATTTCAATGGGCATGCTTCACGAGTAGGAGAACTTATTTTTCTTGTTCCATTGAAATCCCAGCTTCATTCTGACTGCCTGGCAAACAGTAAGCACTCAGTATATAGCATTCACTAAAGTAGGATAAGAATGATAACAGGCCCATCCCTGTACACTGAGGGCAGATACAAATCAGTCTTGAGGTTAAGCTATGCAGGTTAATGTCTTACCTTAGAAGGCCCATGTTTTCCCATTTTATAGATGATTTAGCTGCCACACAGAGGCTACTCAATTCTACGCAATCACAAGTTAACAAGTGACAGAGTTAGGCTTTGAATTTGCTGCTATCTATTTCAAAACCCCATCTTATCACCACCCACTGTGCCCTACTATTGACAGTGGATTACCTCTGCGTCTCACTCATGGTGCAAATATTACAAGAAGAGGATTCCTGTTGGAGACAATTTAAGAGATAAAAAGGATGAACCCTTTAAAAAATATGCAGAAATAGTTTGTACCTGTGAATTTCCAATATTTACTATTCTTTTATTTTTCCCTTTTATGCCTAACTGAGGGATCCCAGGCACTATCTAACCTGCTTTCTTGACACTATTTCTAACAGTGGTCTTCTACAATTTTAGTAGAATCAAAAGAAAAGAGACTCAGGGAGGGTTCTTTAAAATAAGGCTACTGGGGAAAGTAGAGCAAAAAAATAAGAAATAAAGAGGATGTAGAGATACTCTGGTTGTAAAAATAATAATAACAATGATAAGATTCTGACTGAAGTTCTGGAAATGAAAGGCCCGTGAAAATTAATTAGACCCAAGAGAGCAGTTGTAAGAGAAAATAATTCAATTTAGTCTTTGAATAAATGCAAACAATACCTGTCTGAATGTAGAATACACCAAATTGCTAAGTCAACAAGTTTCTATGTTTGCATAAATAATGACAATTTTTATAGCTTGCACTCAAAATATTAATAAGAAAATGATCCCCAGAATTAAGAAACCTAAATTTCACCTCTCCCTCTGACTGAGCACATAATATTGGGAAAATCACTTTTGTCCCTTAGCCTCAGGTTCCTTTGTCTCTAACAGGACAACTGGTTTTTGCATTGCCTGTCTCTCATGGTTACTGCAGGCTCCGAACACTATGTGCAACAAGAAATCTTTGAAGATGGGAAAACCATTAAAGTCTGTCACCTTCACCTATGAGCAATTGTGGTAGAATTCATAAGTGACTGAAGGAGAAGACTGAACAATTAGCAACGGACTTGGTTTGTGGTAAATTTGGAGTGAGACCCTGACAATGTCATTTAGCTTTCTTGGGCTGGTCTCTATCTGCCTGGCTTCCATAATGGCAGGCATTAAATTGCTTGAAAACAACTATGTGAAGAGGAGATGTCGGTACTATCATTGCTGGTGCAACTGAAGTGTTCTCCCTGTGATTTCTGGTTAATTTTTCAGAGGACCTAGATATGCCTAATAAGCAATGGGAAGGTTTTGTCTTCATCTGCAATTATCCTAAGTCTCCTAATACTTGGAGTATGTAAATAAAATAATATAATTACTTTGTAGAAAATTAAGATAGGCTTAGCACTGAAGTCATTTAGGGCCTTTAACACTGAATTGTTCAATTTATTGCTTCCTGCTTAGCAATCGCCTTATATCTGTGACAGAGTGCTCCACATTATGATGCTGTTTGAGGCCATTCCTTGCTTTCCTTCTATCATCATGCAGTTTGATGATACGGACCTTAGTATTGTCAAAGATGCAGCCATTCAAGTTGGTTTTAATGTACTATATTCCAGAGATGATGATTGATCAAAATTAGAAAAAAAAAAAACATTTAAGCAGATAACTCTCACATTAAGGGAGAAAAACATTCTCAAACCTCATTCTGCAAGTTAACTCGTCAATCTCCCGAAGGTCCAATAGTTTACAAAAGTGTTTAATAATTCTTCCAAATAATAGGATTGAAATCACACCAAATGTAGGAAAGATGTTTCTGGGGAAAAAAATCCCTGTGTACCTTTAAAAAACTATTTTTTTTTTCACTCTGTATGTGTCACTGACTTTGTTCTAGCCACCATGGCCATCCTTCAGATTCTCAAACCAACAAAGTCACATCCACCTCAGGGCCTTTGTGTATACTGCTCTTCCTGGGATGCTCTCACTTGCTCTGTTTACACATCTGTCAGGCTTTTCCTCATACTTCAAGTTTCACACTCACATATTAGTGCATTGCCACAAGCTCCCTCATTTGATCACTTCTCTGAGGACCTGTCCACCTTGCTTAATAATCCTCTGGACTCCAACCACAATAACATTCCGGTTTCCTTTGGAGCATTTCATCATCTGGTTTGAATCTTCCTAAGAACAGAGATTGTTCTTTCACTCAACACTCTTAAACCAGCCCCTAACTCGGCACCACAGGGATTTTTGCAGTATTCACTGGATGGACGAGAGAAAGATTTAATACATTCATCCACAGAAAGTCTTTATGAAGTGCCTTGTCTGTCCTTGAACCTGTGCTCCATACTCATGGGGATAGAAAAGTGAAGAGCTATCAGAATGTTGATGTGCCCACATATGGAATAATGATATCAAGTGTAAAAACTAATGATTACTCCCCCCAAAATCATGCTTGTTATAACATATTAACTCAGACACCATATCATTTTTAATAGGCTCCAATTATGGCTAATGGCCTCTAAACCCTCAAAACTACTAATTCCTTAGTAAATATTCAAAAAGAACTATCTTTGAAACATCTTCCTGTAACATAAGAGATTTTGATTTTGATTTCTATTTAATCTTCTTCAATGTGTTCATCCATCCATTTGCTCAATCATTCAATCAACAAATACAGCACAGTATGATGATCAAGAGAATGAGATCTGCTTTATGACCGTGAAGATCTAACTTGCAGGTTCTCTGCTTACTTGGGCTGCATTGGCAAGGTTGTACCTGAGGTGTCTGCCTGTAAAATTAGAAGTGTGCTTTTAGGCAAGGTTAAGTGAGGACCAGATAGTCCCCGGCACACACACACAAAAAAACCCTGAAGAACTCCTTGCTACCCTGGCCTCTTCCTAAAGGTTTCCTGGGGTGACATAGTGTCATGCTGTCCTTTAAATGCCCAAGCAGGTCCTCTTGCAGTAATGAGCCATCCAGTGCTAGGCAGGCTTGTGACTTGAATGAAGCCATTCTTCTCCCTGTTCCATACTCAGAACAGCAATTTGTACGATTGTTTAATGACGTATGCCTACTTGGATTAGTTAACTTTTTAAAACCTAGACTATAGGTTGGAGCTGAGATAGTTTTGCTATTCCCATTGTACAGATAGTATGTTGAAGACCTTGAGAGTTGTCATGGTCTGTCCAAAGTCAGACTGTTGACAAAAAATAGAAATGAGTCTAGAACTTGTGACATGTGAAGGACAGTCCATATTCCTTTACGCCATCAGCCTTCTATTTCTATATTAGCAGAAGTAAGGACTTCGGAAAGACCAAGGTCTCTGAGACTTAGAAATATCCCCAAAGGCAGGAATCATATGAAAGTAAGAAGCTATTTTTATTTTCAAACTATCATTTTTCCTTAGATCAAAAGCCCATGTTTTCAATCATGTGCATTAAAATAGATGTCATTGAGGGAAAATGTTTAAATTTCAAGATTTGAAAGTGATTTTGAAATATGTATGCCCTTTTCAAGCTGAGGAGGAAAAGTGACACATAATCTATAAATTATAGTGGAAGCTTGTTAATTCTAATGAGGATCTGGAAGGGCTGTTGCCAATTAATGAATCTTGCAAATAATTAAGTGACATAAAATGTTGGCTAAAGGGCAGTTTTTCCCGGGATGGGGGAGGGGCATGTATTCTCTGCCACTGAAGGCAGGATGTTGATGACAGTCTGGATCCTGTACCAGAAAAGACTGTGAAAGGATTTAAGTGATGGTATGCTCAAATGAGCAGAGCCATCACTGAGAAAATAGTGTCACTACTTCATCATTAAGTCCATGATTTTATGAAGTCCTAACATTAATGCCTCCTGCTGTCTTTATGTGGTCCCTAAAAAGAGATGGCATTCAGTCTTTCTTCAGTGGTCACATCCCTTATTCTTGATCTCAACCTGGGAAAATTATTTCCACCAAAGATCCCATACATCCCTTTAAATTATACCATTATATATGAACAACACTTTGAATCAGCTGTCTTCTTAGTAGTTAAACATTCAATTATTGAGATCAGTTAAACTGTAATTGCTGTCTAAAGCAAAAGCAAAATGAGAGATAAAAAAGAAAAGAAAAGAAAAAACACTGGTGACCAACCCTGATACACAGAGTGAACAATTTTCAATGTAATGATATTTTTCAATATCATGTGCTCGGACACACATTTACACACACACACACACACACACACACACACACACAGATATAATTGAACTTTATTCTCAAGGTCTTCTACTAATGACTGCAAGTGTTATTGATTTCTTTTAAAATGTAAGTAGAGGAGTATACGTACATTGAAGGATATTTTCAATGCAAAATCCATGGCTATGCATTTAAAGATGAAGAGAGAAATAGATGAGTAAAAAAATTCTGATGAATAAATACTACCTAAAGAACCAGGATCCTAAGGTCTGGCCTGTAGCACTAAGCTGTGGCCTCTGAGTCTGCAGGAGCTGCTTAAGCAACAACCAAACACCAACCAGCCAAAACCACATGTTCACTTAGGAAAGGAGAAAATTCCTGAGATTGCCAACATCCCAGGAATTAACCTTCTTATAATTACGAAATAAACACAGCTCTGAATACAAACTTATTTCCTTATTGGCCTTGGGTTCCAGAAAATTCACGGCTGAATATTGTGGTTAATAGATATGATTTCCTATCCAGGAAATAATAACCACCCGCATCCTATTTCTATGACTGTTTATCCTTAATTTAATGAAGGTCTTCTCAATTGCTTCTCAGAAATAGACATGCAATCTAGTTATTAATATCTAATGAGATCATAAAAGGCAGATTTATAGGCAAAATATTTATAATCTGGATATTTTGAATCTCATTTTAAAATTTCCCTAAAATTATTAACATGAATATATACTATCATAATTTAATAATGAGGCATCATCATAGAAATCAAATTTTCTTTATTTCCTCAATATCAGCTATACAAGTTTTAAAAAATTGCTGCATATGGACTTTGCTTTATTGATTTCTGTAAGAATTTCTGACTGGTTCTTCTTTAGGATTTCTATCTCTTTATTGAAATGATCTTTCATTTGGATTTTCTCTCTGATTTTATTCCTTACAACACCTTTTACCTTGCAGATCAGTTTAACTATGAACTTTACAAATTCCTTCTCCGACATTTCCTCCATTGTGATATAATTGGATTCTGTTAATGAGGTATTTTGGTTTAATTGAGATGGTTTGTTCTTTTGCTTTTTCATACTGTTTGTACATCTACCCATTTATCTGTAAGAACCTGAGGTGGCAGAGCTTCTACCCTATGAACTGGCAGTGTTCCTGAAGTTTTTTGGTACATCAGGGTTTAGAGGGAGACAAATAATAACAAACAAGCAATGTAAATAATATAGAGCATTAAACTAAATACTTAGTTCCTATTTTGACATCTACAATGTTAACTGGCACTATAAACATAAACAGTAGGGTAACCGATTGCCTATAGTAGAGAGTATGTTTGCAGAAAGGCCTTCTATTTCAAAAAGGTGAAGGGGTAATGCAGAGGAGATGTAGGATGTAATAACTGAGATAGAGAGAGAGTAGTAGTAAAGAGTTAAAGGAAGAGTGTAATAGATAACAATAGAATTTGACTGTTAGTAAAAGACTAAGAGAATCAATAGAAATAGGAGAAAAACAATATAAAACAACAAAAAAATATAAAACAAAACCAAAATATACTGATCAGAAACCTTAGTCCTCAAAAGACAGAGTTAAGAAAATAACTACCTCCAAGAAATGCTAGAATTAAAAAAATAGGAAATATATATAGGCATTTTGGTTTAATTAAGATGGTTTGTTCCTTTGCTTTTCATATTGTTTGTACATCTACCCATTTATCTGTAAGAATCTGAGGTAGCAGAGCACCTCGGATGGTACATGTACAAATGTCCATGTACCATTTAGTTCACAAAGATTTTAAAACAAAAAGTCTAAAAAGGTTCTTGATGGAAGATTAAGGAATTGTTTCCATTACCATGGTCAAAACATTGTCAATAATATTATATATTGATTGTCTCTTCCCAATTGTCTTTTTTTCCTTTTGTTCTTGAGGTGTGTATTGTGCTCAAGAGTGGTAGTTGGGGCTGTCAGTTTTCTGTTTTGGGGGAGCTGGTCAGGTTGCCATTTGCAGCTTCCTTTCTCAGCAGTATGAGGTGAGGTGGGGCTGGAGGGTATGGGTTGCTGTAGAGTTCTGTGGGAGGAGTTCCCAGAGGCAGAGCTCCTAGAGGTGGGGGGTTTGGTTCAATCTAGAACCCTCGGTGGGTGCTTTGTTGAATGACCTTTGGTCTGAAGCTTTCAAATCAGCACACCTCCAGATCCTGACTATTCCAATCCCAGAGTGAGGTCTGTACTGCTGGAATCTCCGCTGGTTCTGCTTAAGTGGCAGAGGAGCCAGTCCTTCACTGGCTCTGCCACCCGTGGCTCTGAATCTCGCCCTCCTGGGCTCAGTCCCAAAGCACACATTTTCTCCTCAACCCCCATCCCCCAGCCTGATGGAGTTCCCAGTTGTCTCCAGATGGTCCTGCAAACCCTGAGACTCAAAAGGGTTGAGAAGCACCCAGGATCTCCTGTCAGAGAGTCTGAGTGTCCTGGATTCTCCTGAGTACAACACTCTCCACTTCTGAATTTCATTTGGTTTTCTAGTCACACTCTGGGTCACGTGGAGGGCCTCTTCTAGGTCAGGTTTGGGGATCCAGCTGGAATTAACACAGGTCTTGGTGCTGAGGTTGGACCCACACCTGAAGACCAATGTAGCACAGTGAGGGGTAACGGAGGCTGTCTCGGCTTGCCCACTGCTGCAGGGAGACACGCAGGGTCTTTCCCACATAAAGTGCAGCCCACCCAGTGGATCAGTTCCACATGTCCTTGATCACTGATTCTATGTTTCAAGACAGCCATGGTGCCACCTGAAATGCAAGTTTTCTTAGACCCCTTTCCCTTTGCCAGCTGTGGATCCACATTGGCAGCTGCCAGTTCTGGTGGTTGGTTTTTGTTTTTGTTTTTGTTTTTAATTTTTAAAAAAAATTCATTCTATACAACTTTCTGAGTCCTAGGCTGTTCTGAGAGTCCAGTATTAAATCCCCGTAGTTTGGTATTCAATTACCCACCTCAAAGGGAAGCTGTTTGTCTGCTTTCCTGGTCTCACTCCACAGAAAGAAACCTCCTCTACTCAGCTATCTTACCCCCACGAACTTTGTTTTAAATAAATCCCCAAAATACAATCTCATCCAACAAATGGCCAGTCTCTCTCATTCATATTTTATTTTCCAAGTCTTTAAATAGTATCAGATATATTAGTTTCCAAACTTAATGGCAAAGATATACTTTATAAACCTTGAGAAAATCAGGTTGAATTCCCTAAAGACAAACATAAAAGGCAGCATAATTCAAAGAAAAGAGAAAGGAGAACATCAAATAATTCGAATATATTCTTTTTGTGAGTTGACTAGATTTAGGGCTGTAGGTATTCTAAGATCAAGTGCTTTGGGGCCCCTATTATTAGACAACTTATAAATAAGAAAAGGAACACCTGGAAGGAGATCAATAAGCCACTCAAAGTGTCCTATATACAGGTGACCCTCATGTAAGAGCAGGGGAGTGAAAGCTCTGTGTGATCTGAGATCTATAGAGCCAGGATGCAATCCAAATATCAAGTTGTCTAAGATCAGGCCCACGTTCTTCCACCTAGAAATTAGTTGTGTGTGTTTCAATTTGTATGAAATTTATATCAGTTTATATTACATTTTACTTTTGCATATCTAAATCGTTTCTATCACATATATGTGTACACACACACATTTATATGTGTGTGTGTGTGTAAAATTTTCTTCAATCTTCTATGTCAAGCTTACATATCAATTCTTTCTGGGAATCACCCTGTTTGCCCAGGAACAATTCCTCATTGATATTTACTCCCAAGGAAATGCTTAGTGGCAGAGATGACAACCAAATTCCTCTCTGCCCTGTCTGAGGGTGTTTAGGAATTAGAACCTCTTCTCAGTCATCTTTGTGTACATCTTGGTTCCCCCTACCAGGCTGAACTGCTAAAATCAAGGAAAAAAAAAATAAAACAGGATGGGAAGGTGTATTTTGATTTTTGAACAAAACAAATGTCAATTTGATCTTTTCTCCCTTGAAAATCAGCCGCATATACTTAGCCACATTATTTAACTTCCAGGCCTCCTTGCTCTAAGTGGGGTCCATGATCACTGATTCTATGTTTCAAGACAGCCATGGTGCCACCTGAAATGCAAGTTTTCTTAGACCCCTTTCCCTTTGCCAGCTGTGGATCCACATTGTTAGAAAGCTTATTAGAAATGGGGAACCTCAGGTCCCATTCAGACCTTGTGAATATGAGGCCACACCTTTAACAATATCGACAGCCAGTTTGTATGCATATTCAAATGAGAAGCACTATACTTTGGAACTTTCCATTTCCTTGCCTATAAAATTCAGATAGCTGTTACCTACCTTCTAAGAATCCTGGGGGTATCAAGTATAAACAAGGCCCTTAGCTCAATTCCTAACATGTGGTATTTACCTAATAATTGGTAGTAGCGCTTTTAGTGCTTACTATTACAGTACTGGAATTGCTGTTTATTATTATTAGTTTTATCAGTTATATTCTCTAAGCTGCAACTCTCAAATTGGGAAAATTGTATATGCTGTCTATGCTTTACTCTTTTACTGAGCATTAAATCATTTGATATTTGTATACAATCAAACTGTTCACTGACTGCTTACTGATAGCTACCTTCCCAACCCTCCCCTCTTCAGAGCAAATGTCAATGTGAAGCTTCTTTACATATCCTCAGTGTCTTTCAAAGAAGAGACACTTGATGAAAGGCATAAAGATACACAGAGGATATTTCATATGCATAATGATCCTGTCTCTCTAGGTAGATGTATACATTTCTAAATGCTGAATTCAATGGAAGAAACAATGAGCAAAGGCCTGTGTGCAAAAAAACAATAAATATGATGACTTACCATTAATTGTGTTTTGGTTCATATAAATCTCTAGTCTCAACTCTTTGCTATTAGAGGCAGTATGTTTATGCTACCACCACCTCAAAAACATTCATATGCTGAAACCATAATTCCCCATAGAATGGTATTAGCAGGTAGAACTTTTAAGAGGTAATTCTGTCTTGGGGTACTCTGTCTTTCTGTCATGTGAGAATATAAACAGAAGGTGGTGGTCTGCAACAGGAGTAAGACATCCCCCAGATTACAACCATGCTGGCACCCTAATTTCCATCATTTAGTCTCCATAAATGTGAGAGACTTCTGTTGCTCATAAATCACCCAATCTATTATATTCTGCTAGAACAGCCCACACTAACTAGGACACTTGCCCATTGAGACTCCCACAATCAATGGAAAATACAAAAAATTCTTTTGTCGAGTTTCAAAAGAGCTAATTTTTCTTAAATGTTTTAAGGAAAACAGTTTGTATTTTACTTGTATTTATTTACATATGCCCTGGGTTTGAGTTGGTGTAAATCCTCTTTATTTGGTATGTCTAAAAGGAAGCAAAAAAGTAAAGAAAAATAAAAGATTATCCTATTGCTCATTACAGCCATAATCACTTTTACTATATATTTGTTTGTTTATTTATTGTGACACCAATGATTGAACCCAGGGCTTTGTGCATACTAGGCAGGTGCTCTACCACTGAGTTGCATTCCCCATCCCTTGACCTTTTATTTTTATTGTTTGCTTACTAGGCGAATGTACTTTTTCAATTAAATATATTTGGTAAAGATCCTGATTCTCATTTAGCTAGAAAAGAAGCATGTAACCCAGATAGTGAGATGAATAACTGTGCTAAGAATAAATGAGACCCACAAACAGGCAGCAGTGTCAAAATTAACTACCACTTGTCACAATCTCAGAACTTGTAGCAGCAGTTGTTTAAGTATATTTCAATGGCAGTCTTGCATTAAATCCTTTAGAAACACTCCACACAATTGGTTTATGCTGCTTCCTTTCCACTCTGGGAGAAGATGAGATGAGCAGGCAGAGTGAGGAACACCTTTGTTAAGTGAGAAAATCAGCTCAAGCCAGTTCTCTCTGCCTCTTTTCCAGACTGTCCTGACAGGTCTAGGAGCCCAGATGTGTCAATCACCAGTGGGACTTACTGGTATCCCCTTTGGACTGACTTCTTTATATGATTTACATCCTAAACTTCCTGCCTTTGCAATAAACGTGCACATACATTTCTTACACATTTTAGAAGTGAACTTTACCCCTTCTGGTATTCTGAAGCACACTTGAAAATGTTAGTTGGTGACTTTCAATGCTTAAATTCAAATGAAAACAAACAGACAAAAGAATAATAGGACTTGTTAATCTCTGACTGAGGTTACAGTTGCCACGGAAAGGAAACCAGAATCACTAGCAGATCCAAACCAGAGCCAAAGCTGTTTAATCTGGGCCCACTTGCTCAAATTAGCTTACCCGCTTCAAAACTACTTGAGACCAACTCCACTGACCCAATAGAAGGCAAGCACTGAAACAGGCCTCAGCTTTTCTTGAACCATTTCCCCTTATTCTAGCTCTCTCTTTTCTTGCTGTCTCCAGGGAAACTCTTGTGGCCTTATATTTTATTTCCCTCCCTTGCTCAGATCTCTCACAGGGCTGCTGCTCCCTGGTCTGGTTTTGACTTTTTGGCTTCCTCTCATTCTATTGGTCTTAAGACCCTTGGTCACCCATGCTAGCCTTGCAAGTCCATCCCAAGCCTTGTGTTTCTGTTTATGCAGGGCATCTTGCCTGTTGCAGAGACTGTAGCTATTTTGCAGAGGGGCTTTCAGAGAGACTTTAGCCTGGTGACTGAGTCAGCACTGGGATATTCTTGCTGCATAAGCCTGTGTTCAAAGAGAGATTGCCCTTTGTGGGTGAAGATAACAGAGGGTTCTTCAAAAGCCAGCGGCAGGAGGTCTCCCTTGGCCTTTCCTTGCCCCTCTCTCAGGAGGCAGCTGGTATTTGCCTTTTACTCCCTGGGATAAGATGCCTCTTATTAAATGTCGGAAAGGTAGTTTGGAGGAGACATCAGCAACTCTCTTTCTTTGTGAAGAGAGATGTTATCTATCTTTAAGAGAAAAATATTGGCTTAGCCTCTTTACCACACATTTCCTGGGAGAATATGGTATTTTGCCCTTTTGCATTATAAAGTGTCCTTATAAAAATAAGGAACCAATTCATTTTTGACAGGCATTTAAACCCCTGGCATTTAGAAGCTGGCCAGTGGCTTTTACATTGACTGTGGATAATAAATGTCTAAAAGATATTGAATAGGATAAACAGAAACAGTTGTGAGCAAACACTGTCATGACAATACCTATTCAGATCCTTTTCTCCTAATCGGCTCCTTGTCTTTAATTTTATTTCTTGTTTAGATAAAGCAAGACTTTGGGACTATGTGTTCACTATGAAATGCAAATAATGATTTCTTTCATTACATGAAGATTTTGTTTTCTAATGAATACATTTTGTATTCTGCATAAGGATTCAACTTCAAGAGTCTGCCTTTATATTCCACGTGATTTGGAAAACACCTTTATCTCCCCAGTGAGCATTCTTAACCCCCCCCCTTAGGTGTGACAAACCTGATTAAATAGCATTAAAACATTCTGCCAGTGGAGGCAACAGCCTTAGCACTCTAGAGGCTGACAGAAAGGGAACAGACACACTGAGGCAAAGGCAGGTCATGTCCTCTCAGTATGAGCAAACATCCATTTGAAGGACATGAGTGCAGCCCCCATGGGGTTGGAGAAAAGATTGTACACAACAGCAGAAAGGCACAGACATGGTATGTCAGGAGCAAAGAAAACTTAGAGAACCATGGTTAAGCACATGTGTGCACATGTGCACATGCACGCGCGCACATACACACAAATGCATGGTCAATCCTTACTTTGAATATTTTCAATATGCAAGAATTTCTTTTACATTGTTTAGTTAAATAACACTAGTCAGTGAACAACACAGTTCAAATTGCAATTATCCCAGTAGATTAAATGTGAATAACTACAAAAGCCACAAACTTCTCTGCTTGGTCTACAGATTATTCTTTTAATTACTTAGTAAGCACACTGCCAGTGTGAAAATTTTCTTAGGACAAGATTCTGCTCACCTACTTGGAATCCTAAGATAGAACCCTCCCTTGAAAGATTGACTCTATGTCAGCAATCTGCTTTTGAGGTGCTACCTTTCCCAGCGGTGTGAGGTGGAAATAAGTAGTATGGACTTATGCTTTAGCCCATCTAGGCTAACATAATTTAATGTAAACAGACAATATAACAGTATCTATCATCTATTTTTCTATATTTCTCTCTGCACATCTAACTATCCTTCCCATTCGTCTGTTCATCCACCCAGAATTTACTGTTTTCCTCAATACTATGAGACTTGTAGAAGTGATTAATTGAAGCTAAAACTGAGCAAAGGGATCTTAATAATGAATAAGAGAGATTATTATTGCTCTGCTACCTTCAAAATTCTTGTCAAAACTTGAAAATGCTCTTACCGTGTTATATAGAGAAATGAAAAAATTATAGTACTTATTGGTACATTGTAATTTGAAGTGTTAGAATATTAGGAATTTACATTTCATTTCTTTGTTAAAATCTTAATAGGGGTGATTTGGACAGGGCTTTCCTTTATTCCTTCATTTTTAGTCCTATGATCTACAATATGAATTAATGACTTTTCTGTGCCTTGGCACATTGTCATACTTCTTTTGCAAGTTTGGATGAGTTTCCAACATGTTACCCTTTGAATTTGCAATGGAATATGATATCCCAACAATTTTCTTTTTTTTTTTTAACCCAAGAATTTTCTTACTGTGAAGATTTCTTTTACTGGCATTGCTCCCTAAGGAACATTTTCATTTTTTTTTCATCATGACTGCTTTCCATATTGATGTCAATAACTTTGCCTTCACCAAATTTATCTAGCAGCACAAAGGAGTCACTCAAAAGCCAGAATGTCATCATTTCCATGGTCAGTCATTGCTCCTATTATTTCATTTCCATTCAATTCAAGTTTCACTTCCAGCTTTTCTTATGTTTCATTTCTTTATTAGCTTCTCATTTTTATTGACATTTTTATGCTATCCATTTTATAAATATGTGTTTCCCTGGGAGAAAAGGAAGCAAAACAGCTACACAGGTTGCTGTCTGCTCTTGAACTGACACATACATAGTTACAAATAACTGGCAAATTTGGAAGAAGTGATGTGATTGGTCACTGGTTATGATGCATGTCTGTCATTTTCATAGTAATTGTACAGACAGGTTTGTGTTGAATAATTTTCTTTGTGCTCATTTGTTGGTAAACTTTGATTAATTGTGTATCAGCTGGTTATTCCCACAATATTCAATAGACAAGTACGATATTTCAGGGACCTACAGCATAGTTTTTCCTTACTTTTGGATCTATTGACCGGTTGAATTCAGCTGATTCTGCACTTATGGGTCACATTTTGGGATCTCAGTGCTCTGAAAGGTGCCTGTTGCAGAGATTGCAGCCATTTCCCAGAGCGGGTTTTGGCGAGACTTCAGCCAGGTGATTGAGTCAGCACTGGGCTCCTCTTCCTAGAGACAGATAAATGCTCCAAGACAGACTTCCCTTTGTGGGTGAGGATAACTGGCTGGAGTATGGAGTTATCTAGAGTATGTTTCCTCATGGTGATGACAGAAATTGAGAAGATGAACCTTAGAAGTATTTTCAAACCCCTGCCTCTGAACAGCTATAGACATCCTATTGACCAAAGCAAGTTATATGTCTGAGCCCCACATCAAAAGTTGTGGAGTAATTCCACTCACTATGAAGCCATGGAAATATTGTGCTTGTAACTATAATACCACAGGAAAGGGAAGAATTGGAACCAGTAACTCATTCAGTTGTAGCATAGAAGAGCTCAGGCTAATATTTATTTCATTACACCACAATGTTTGAGAGCAGCAAGGTTGTGGGCAAGAACACTTCAGATCCTCTCTCCCTCCTATGAGGTTGCTCATGACAGTCAAAGTAACCTATAACCTCTGAATTATGACCAATCACCTTGATTAAGGTCAATTTCCAACAAATAGTTTGAGCTCCATTAATTTTAAGAATAGATATTTTTCATATTTTACTATGGTTTTAATAAATCATTGCTGGTATAGCAATTAAATGAAAACAAAAATGTGGCTGGTTTTTTTAGCCAAGTGCAAGTTTAGAAGCTCTATTGCTTTTCTTTAGCTCCGTGCATCAAGTCGTGTTTGAAAATCCATAACAGACACGAAAGGAGAGGTGTTAAGAAAAGCCTGTTTCATGAATTGCTCACTATCTCAGAATATGGATGCCTCACTCTCTAAGTGGGAATCAGGCCCACGGCACGTCTGTATTCTGATTTGTTTCTCCTGTGCCTGCCCATTATCTGCCTAAGCTAATGCTTGAGGTGGCATTGCTTCGCCTTCCTGCCTGTGAAGGAGGATGGGCCATCTTGGGCCTCCGTGGGTGTCTGCTCGTCATAGGTCTGCTTTGTAAATATGCTCCTGCATCTGTTCCTTAGAGGATTGAGAGCATGCCAAGCAGGGTGTGACATGAGATAGGAAGAAGCCCCCTCATCCTCAGACCAAGAGGAAATCAATGTTCAGTGTGGGCTTCCTATTGGGATCTTTGTGTCTGCAGAGGTGACATCAGCCAGCATTTTCGAGAAATAGGAGAGGGTCATGGAATAGAACCTGGGCACAGAGAAGCACCTGGAGGCAAGGAAAACTCTGAATAGCAATGTGAAACTATTTATTCCCCCAGGATTGTGTGTGGGTGCAATTTAGAAATAGCATAGAGGTATAGAAAGGCAATAGCTGAGTAACAGGCATAAATCTCTAACCCCTGAAAATACCGTGTGCAAATAAGAAAAAAAAAAAAAAAAAAAAAAACACAATTCCAAATATAATCCACCATAGTTTAAATTGTATCCTAACAGGGAAGTTAGTTTGATGATGGCCATGACTTTATTCCCCTATTAGGCCCTAGGAGAACTGACCAAGTGCCTACATCTATATCACGAGCAGGTTTGGTTACCACACATCAGCTGCTCCTTTAAGATCTATTCTTGGCATTGGCAGTGAATCTAACAGCTGACTTGCTCATGTTGCTTGTGATGATCATTCTGGTTTACACTTCCAAGTAGCATATGCATTCCTAAGGAACTCAATGGAGGCAGGTTCAACCATAGCTCTCCATTTTCTTTCCTCAGCATGACAGATCCCTTCTCTTCTTACATATATTTTCCCTGCTTTGGTATAACATTTCTCTTTCTTTGCTCTGTCCATAATCCTTATTCCCTAATGTCAATGATTCTATGTTAATGAGTCAGACTGAATGAGTCTGAAAGCCAACTGTATGAAGAATCCTGATTTTCTCTCAATGGGCTCTTTCCTGCACCCCAGGAAAACTTAAGGATGTACCTGCCTCCTGGGTCTTAAAAAGTGAGCTGAGAAGTCAGAGTCACTCCAAATCCTAATCTCAGCATAATCCAGAGAACATTTCTGCGTCAGAGCTATTTCATTTTCTGTAGTTCTTTGGGGTCTTCTAGGATAAAATTGCTTAAGTCAGTCACATTCTATGTTTATTCTGTTTGTGTTGATATTGAATCTCCAAAACATCCAGCAGAAATTTCTTGAAACAGGTTTGAACTTCAAGATAAACTCTGAATTCCATTTTAACCCATTCCTTGCAGAAAAGTGAGCTTACTCATGATGTCAAGCAATTATCTCCAGACAGTACTCAACTAACACCATTTCTAATCCTGCCGATTAGAGAAATGGTCATAACTGTCACCAAAAACATATGCCTGGGGAGAGAGAGAGAGAGAGAGAGAGAGAGCGCTTCACCCCTAGACCCCTGGCAATATGGGATTTGAACAAACACTGCAGCCTGCAGATAACATTCCTTGCAGTTTGGAGTCCATTCAATATGGCTTTTCTTTTTGCCTGGTTAGATCAATATCACACTGATACATGTTCTGCCAGCCAAGCTATAATGCTGCATTCTTCCAGCACTCAGTAATATAAAGTGATTTAGTGCTTTCAGCTTGAAAGATATTGCAATGAACACTGTGATTTATAAAACAAATGGGCTATTGTCCTAAATAAGTTTAAAATTATATAGACCTGAGGAAATAGAGTTAACTAAAGTTTTAATGCTCCAAGCCTATTTTCTGCTTAGCAATTTATACAGACACATAAGCCATTCAACTCAGAAAAGGCAACAGAAATTTATAGCCAGAATCCTCCAAACATAATTTCCTTAACCTAGTGTACCTTTTGGCATTTATTAGTACACAAAGTCAACTTCCTACATTTTCTTATTTTATCCAGGCAATTGTCTATATGTTTATAGGCTCCATAAATCATTGTATCCTAAGCACTTAGTCTATCAGAAAAAAAAAAGTATGCTAATTGTAGAGGGCAGCATATCCTACATTAAATGCTAGTGGCATTTTGGAATATTATTGCTTGTTTTATCACAGAAGGGTGGTAGGAAATAGAAATGACGGGGGCACTATAAGCCAGAGGGATCTCTGCAACGCATTGAAAAGCTGCCACCTCTTATTCTCAGTGCACATTGGTGAAGACAGCAGAGTGTGATAACAGTAGATGGGATATTTTCATTTAATCTTTTAAATGTATTGGCTTAGAAATGTGAGTGGAATTCACATGGGGCAATTCTAATGCTTTCCCTAGTTTCTTTCTTATTTTTTTTCTTTTGCATGTGCTTGAAAAAGAACTCAACTTTGGCAGCACTATTGATGAGAATTGTTATGAGATAGAGAAATGAGGCAAGCACACTACAGGAGAATTTAAAGAGAAACTTGGTCACAACGTGAATATTTGATGGTTTTGGTTTTTCTTTCTTTGTTTTTCTTTTGTTGCACAAGTTCTTTAAGGACCTCGCAACAATATGCAGTAGGTAAGGTAGATTTCACCTGAATTAACAAAGAGACCTTCAAATACAGTGATTTAAAAAGATAAAAGCTTGCATCTTTCATTAAAAAAACAATATTTAAATGTATGATCTTGATGAATGAGCATATTTTTTTTCCAAATTTTTATTTCCTTGGGTGTTGTCCTCATCTGCATAAATAGAGAGTATGGCCATTCCTATGCTTCAACAAAAGGGAAGGGGGCAGAAAAAGTGATTTCTAGGTAAGTAGTTTTTCTTTTATATAGAAGATGCTCCAAAATTACAGATATCACCCCAATTATGTCTCTTTGGCTCAAATTGTTTCACATAGCAACACCCAGTGTGTCAGTCAGCTTCCTGTCACTATAATGAAATACCAGTGGTAATAAACTTATAGAGAATAAAGTTTATTTTGTGAGTGTTGAATGACAATAGTGGGAAGGAAGTGGCACAGCAAACTGCTCACCTAGTGGCCAGGAAACAAGAGAGGAAGAGGGAGGAGCCTGAGTTGCATAATCTCATTTGAGGGCATGCCTGCCTAAAGAATTCCCACTAGGTCCCACCTTCTAAAGGTTCCAGAACCTCCCAGTGGTGCCACCCTGAAGATCAAGCCTTTACCACTTGGACCTTTTAGGGGACATTCAACATCCAAACTTTAGCACCCATCTGCAACCATGGATAAGCAATGTGGCCTCCAACTATACAGCCAGGTGCCTGTGGATTCTTCATTGACATTGAAAGGGTATTTTTGAACTGACATTTGCTTTCAAGGAATTTAGCAAGTTCTAACAATCCAACAGATTTTTTTTTAATCCATAGAAGGATTAAATAAAATGCAGTATATTTCTTCTTAGCCAGAGGAGACTTTAGTGTAGGGCTCACTGAACTCTCGCTCATACTCAATCCAGGCATCCTGGAGGGTATTTTTACATGTTTGATTAATTGATGTGTGAATCACTGAGTCACTGCAAGTAGAAAAGTTGTCATACATTCATATTTAAATCTCAATATGGCAAACTGCTTTTGAAGAGAAAACCTCAACTAAAGAATGACCTTGTTTAGTAACTATATAGATATAGTATTAAACATCTTGATTCCCCTAAAGTGCATTTGTAACTCAGAAGTCAGACCTTACCACCACCTACCTTTGCTTTACCCCTACTCATAATCCACCTCCCCCAGACCTGAATTCCACATCCCTGGCCATGCCAAAGCTGTGTCCAAATTGCCTGAGCATCTTTAGCTCAACTACTGCTGTCCCTTCTACCTTAAGGTCTTGGTAATTTTACTTGCATAGTATTTTGGGTGAATTATAACCTGAATGGAAAATTAATTCATTTTCCACAACTCTTCTGTAGGGAAACAAATTATTCTTTTTTCTTTAGGAGAGTCAACTTTCTTTTCAAAACTCTAGCTGACCTCTAAGTCCTGAGATATCAATTCTATAATTAGGTGGTTCATAGGCTTGGTTCAAATTATATATTTTTGAAAATAAAGGGGCACTATTAATAATGATGTGCATGCCAAGGCTTAAACTGAGAATGTCTTCTGCAAGTCAGATGTACAAGTGAGTTCTTACTTATATAGCCCTTTCCTTAAAATCATTTGTGAGGAATATAATTCTATTTGTTTAAATCTCCACCCTTAGAATATTCTTATTTAAAAGTTTATGCTGGGGAATTTTGATCAATCATATTGTGAGAGCCTGCAAGCCCAAAAAGCATTGAATTCAACTCACATAAATAATAGGCTTCCCTTACATTACTTCAAATAACCAATGACATAGGGAAATGCCATCAAAGAAAGTAGAAACAGAACCTTTTTTTATAAGATGGCTATCTTATAAAAGTGGGTCTGTAAGTGCCAGCAAGCTTACTACTATTAGTGGAGAAGAAATGCTAATTAAGGTTCAAAGTACCATTCTGCAATGGATAGATTCCTAGGTCCTCTCCTCCCCTATTCAGAACAACTCAGTGAAGTAGGTATTACATGCAATCTCTATAGATAAGTAACTGAAAGCAGTGTAGTTCTCTGTTGGCTAGCTGAGTGGAGATTCAAACCATATGTATTTGGCTGGATACAATGGACAGAATATGATAAATGTCCAAAGAAGCCTCTCTAATGTACTCAGCATATAACACTTCTGACAGATCTACTTTTCACAATCAGAAGTTATATATATATATATTTTTTGGTGGTTCTGAAGATTGAACCCAGGGCCTTGTGCATATGAGGCAAGTACTCCACCAGCTGAACTACATCCCCAGCCCCCAGGCTTTGTATTTTTTAATGTGAGTGAGTTCATAAAATCAGACTCATTTCATTTCCCAAACATTAGCTATTCCAATTCTTACTTGAAACTCATCTGCACCCATTTCCAGTCAGAAATTACCCATATAGATACCACTGTGTATACATGTACATGCACAAAATAATGATCAAATATTATTTGTGACATCTATTTCAAAGATGTCTACATTTTATTATTTCATAACATTAATTTGAATATTCACCAGCTACCTAGTTTGCTGCCATCTAAAAAGTACACATTAAGGTTTGTACTTCTCTTTCCTGTTAAAAATAGCTAACTGGCCATTGAAAATATATGTGGATAGCTGTTGGTTATGTAAGTTAATCTGGGCAGAATGTTCTCTGAGGGATAAATCAGAGCAATGCATAAAGATGAGAATGTGAAGAAAAATGAGTAAATCTCTTGCTAGCTAAATATTTGAACTCCAATGATTCCCGGTAATGAAATTCAAGTTAAAGCATGACCTTCCACCATGAAGCAACATTTATGAAGGGTCTGACTCTTCAAAACTATGCTAACACAATTCTCTCCACTTACAATATGACTTTCTGGTCAGTGTGGAGAAAGAAGAAATTTGTAAGTAGAATTATGACTAGCACTCACTAGCTCTGCCACCTGCCAAGTCACTTAATCACACATTCAGTGCTTCTTTCTTCTATGTGGAGTTTCAAATGTTCACCTTGATGTATGGTTAGAGGAGTAAATGCATAAGAAGACTCATCAGCTGTTAGCCAATTAATAAAGCTTTTTCAGATTTTTCTTCTCTGTTTTCTGAAGCCCTTACAAGGGGAATTCTGGTACAGTGGCTCAGTGGTAGAGTGATTGCCTAGCATGTGAGAGTCCCTAGGTTTAATCTCAGCACTAACAACAAAAAGACCTTAGGCTCTTCTGCAAAACACAGATAATACGTAGGCCCCTTTCCCAGGCCCACTTAGCATGTATGTATGGGACTTCAAAATATGTATTTATTTTAGCATACTATAGATAGTGAATCTAGTGCAGGTGCTTAGCTCCACAAAATCTCCTTATAACATCCTCAGATGCACAAGCTGAGCATGAATCAACAACTGGCTAGGATGCTTCATTGTTAAAGAATGGAGACTAGGAACACATTATTTGCTTTTCAGTAAAGTTCCACTCTTACATCTTTATTATCTGGGCTCTTAGATTCTCTAATATAGAATTATGGACTAATTTCTTTATGACCATTTCAATATAATTTTTTATTAGTTCTTAACATGCTTAGAGGCCAACATGTTCCAAATGCACACAGTGCAGAGTCTAATTTGGGAACAAATATCAGAGTTTCAAAACATTTATTTTATTATGCATTAACTTAATTATATTAACGTGTGTGGGGGCGTGTGCATGCACATGTGCATGGGCACTATGTGGTCCTGAAAACTGAACATAGGGCCACAAGCATGTTAGATAAGTTCTCTACCACTGAGTTGTACACAAATCCCAATTTTAAAGGGAGGATCTGAGAGCATAGAGCAAATTACCTCCCTTATGCCCTGGTCTACAGCCACCTATTTTCTTTTTCTTTGAGCCATCAATATTCCTAGTTTCTCATAAATATTTCTATAGATATAATTCTTATGTAGAATCCAGTGTAAGCAAATACCTCTATTTTTACCTAAATATCATATTTACTTATCTTGGTTTTCTTTAATAAAATAATTATCTTGGAGATAATTTGTTCATAGATGTCTTCCTTATTCTAATTTTATGGCACATGAATATATTATGTATAAGAGTCTCCTGCTAATGAACTAGTGTTTCTGATATTTTCTTGTTTCAATGATGTGATGAATAATCATATTGAAGAATCATTTTTCTAAGGTGCTAGTATATCTATAAGATTCAGTCCTAGATGAATTGCTGAGGCACAGGATCAATAATTTGGGGACAGACTGTCCTCCCTTGTAACAATCTACACTTCCACATAGCTGTGTCCTGTTTTCACACCTACTCATTAACAACATGTGATCAAACTCTTTGCTCTTTGTCATTCTGGTGGGTTAAAAAATAGTATCTTGGTATACGCAAATGGACGTGTTCTTTTTGAAGCAAACAGAGTTTCTTTCATAAGCAAACATAATGTTTTAGGCTGCATATTAATGATATAGTCATTCTTTTATTTTGACTGACTTATGGATTTACTTTGCCATGTGAAGTCTTTGATGGGGCATTAGTAGTCATAAAAGCTGATAAGTTGAACAAACTGTGTGCTCATTGCTGATGTATGTCTAGATTAGAGGGAAGTTGAATGATGGGTACTGATATAGAGTTAGATAGGAGAATATGTTCTACTGTTCTACAGCACAGTAATGTGAGTGAAGTTAACAACAATTTATTTTGCATTTTTTAAAGAGACTTAGAAATTTCCCAGAAAAAATAAATGACTAATGTTTAAAGAAATAGAAATCAATATACAGATTTAGTCATTACATATTATATGCATGCATGGAATTATGTAAATGTTATGATTTTGGATGTACGGTGTCCCTTAAAAGCTTATGTATGAGACAATGCAAGAAGGTTCAGAGGAGAAATGATTGGGTTGTAACAGTCTTAACTCAATCAGTGAATTAATCCCCCAATAGAGATTAACTGAGTGGTAGCTGAAGTTGTAGAGTGTGGCTGAAAGAGGTGGGAATCGGTGCATGGCTTTGAGGTATATATTTGTATCTGTTGAGTGGAGTCTCTCTCTCTCTGCTTCTGGATCATTATGAGAGCTGCTTCCCTCCTCCACACTCTTCTGCCATCATGTTCCACTTCACCTTAAGCCCTGAGGAATGCAGCCAGCCTTCTAAGGACTAACACCTCTGAAACCGTGAGCCCTAAATAAACCTTTCTTCCTTTACAGTTGTTCTGATAGGATCCTTTAGTCACAGCAGCAAAAAAGCTGACTAAAACATAAATATGTACAATTATTGTATGTCAATAAAAAATCTTGGCAAAACTCCTATTACAGTTTTAAAAAATTAATGATCTCATCTTGATTGATTTTGATGAAGAGCTAATTCACATGAACATATAAGTGCTTATTTATTAACTATTGAATTTGCTAGCATTTTCAAGCTAAACCACTTGAAAAGTGGGCAGTCTTTCATTTCTTGTTTGTAAGATCACATTTGTTGCTCTGAAAACTGCATTCTGAAAAGCAAGAATGTTGAAAATGGCAGCAGCTGGAAGACAGGGAAACCAGTCCTTGTACTAGTGACACCAGTGAGACTGACAACTCCATTTCACGAATAAGTGGAAATAGGACTTTCAATCAAACTAGCTGTGTGCATTCTGTCTTGAGGATACAGTTTAAAATCAAGAACAGATTGGATTTAAGAGCACACTTATATTTGTATGTTTTATGAGAAAATAAAAAATTAGTTAAAAACAAATAACATGTATTTAAAAGTATAAACAGTTCTGATTTTCATTTCCCAAGAATAAAATGAATTTTTTTTGAGAAAAAAAGAAAAAAGAAGGTATATTGCTCTGTTAGCAAAGGAAAAACACAGGGGACTCTCTCCCAGAGGCTGTGATTTGGCCCAGGCCCATCAGCAGGAACAGGGGGCTTTTAAAGAGGGGATTCAAAGGAGGCTGCATTCCATGTTTTCTGTTGGAGTTCTAATTCACTTGTTAATTTTGGAGTTAGTCAATTCTAAGATCTTCTGGTACTGTGCTCAAAGTCTGGATTACTTCATTCCTATGGTGGGTGTAAACTCAAGAACAGATAAATCTGCCTAAAATGGGGAAGAAAGGCAATCTTGTTACCCTGAGATTTTGGTGGAGGAGAGATTAGGGAAGAGAAAGAAACATGGCCATTTGAAAAATAAATTGCAGTGGCAGAGAAGCAAGGGCTATATTCAAAGAATAAAGTGAACCACTGTTATATTTTCTCACTGTCAATTTCTATATTCCATTTCTAGAGGAAAATGGGCAACAACATTTCTAAGCTGCTCCTGGTGAAAGAGGGGGAAGTAACCCAAAGTTCTTGTTCTCTATTAGGTGGGGCATGAACAGTTAAGTATTCAGCATCACAACAGTCCATAGGTCCACAGTGGCACATGGGAGGTGACTAGACAAGGCATACATAGGGCAGGGATCATGTTAAGACAAAATGAAACAGCCAAAGCATTATGTTTCGGTAAATGATTAGCACAAAAGCAATTAGTATTTCCGCCAATCTCTGAAAACCATGAAGACAGTAACTCATAATCATGTCAGTGAAAAACAGATGAAGTTTATCAATGTAGGAGGTTAGGAAGATTTGTAGGTCTATGAGATCAGGCTCAAGTTAACTCAGGACAAACTTGCAACTCTAGAGTCCTTGGTGAACACAAGAACTCTTCTTCTATAGCCTCCATATTTATGTACTTTTTGTAGGACTGACACAAGGGTATAAGATCCTTGCTTAGCATATGGATGGCCACCTTAAGTGACAGCCGCCATTTTAAGGAGTGCCGAAACCAGGTATCAGGTTCCCCAGTGTACCTGCTCCCCTGTTTGAGGTCACTGAGCATCCCTGGGTCCCGAATTGAATTTCATCATGGGATCAGACCCTCCATTCTGCTGAACACCCTCTCTGTATCTACCACCAGACATTCCAGGTAAGATCCCTGCCTCCAGTTGACCTAAATGACCAACAGGTCCTGGGAAATGACTATTGAACATCAAGCATTCCCAGGGTTACAATTGATTGGGGGAATCCTCAGCCACAGCTTTCACAGCTATGGCGGATCCCTGTAGACTCAACTGAGTCTATAGGTTGTCTTTTATTTGGGTCTTGAGTTCTGAGATAAAACCTCCGAGTTTTTCCTAGTAAGACTACCTCTTGGCCTTGGGTTAATCTCTATAGAGCTTCAGCCCCTACTACTATGTAGTCCAGGCCTGGTGCCCAAGTGCCTCTATGGGCTCCTGCCCCAACATTTACCCAGCAGTGGTGACGACCCCCTGAGCATAACCGTCCTCTGGACTAGGTGATACTAGAGACTGGGGGACGCCCCACTTCTAACTCACTCCTACGCCTCACCATGGGTGGCTCCTCATTCATTCCCTCCCATAGTTCCCTAGGCTGCCTCCTGGCTAACCTGGGGTCTCTCTCTTCACCCCGCACCTAACCCTCCCCAAACTTATCCACTTGTGCAATCAGATCTGGCCTTAATATCCTTTGGATAACGACTCTAAATGTTCACTTAATGACACTATAGATCCCAATATTATCAGGGATCTTTTCAACTATTGTGAGCATTCAAGAAAATGGAAAGAGATATCAGATGTTCAAGCTTTCTCCTCTCTAAGTTCTAAGCCCTCTCTCTGAAAATCTTGGTCTCCCGCACAAATCCTCTTAGCGCTCACCTCCCATATGCCTGCTTCCAAAGGGACAGAAGATCCTGCCCAGGACTCCTTCTCCTTCAACCTAGTGGATGAGACCCCACCATACCACAATTCTCTTTCTGAAGTCACTGAAACAACTGTCCCCTCGGCCTCTCGGCATTTCTCTCCTCCTGCCACATGCTCATGGGCTGCCGCAGCCCAGCCCACATCTCTGTGTCCTCTACACAAGGTGACTGGGGTAGATGGTGTAATCCAGGTTCATGTGCCTTTATCTTTGTGAGATCTTCCTCAGATAGAAAAGCAGCTTAGGTCCTATACTTCAAGCCCCACCACATAGATCAAAGAGTTTTAATATCTGACTTAATCATATGATTTGACCTTCCACTATATTCATGTAATCTTATCTAACATCCTCCTGCCTAAAAATTGCAAGCAAGTTTGGGAGCAAGATAGAAATTATGCTGATGAGGTACATCAGACCTCCCTTGCCCATCCCATTGGCAATGAAGCAATCCCTAATTGGGATACCAATTGGGATTATAATTCTCCTGGAGGAGTAACTAGTAGAAACCAATTCATTACTTGCCTCATGGAAGAACTTACAGCCCAAAAAAGCCTATCAATTATGAAAAGCTCCAGGAAGTCATCCAAGATAAGAATGAGAACGCTTCAGCATTTTTATATTGCCTGACCAAGGCTTTATTATAATATACTAATCTGGACCCTGAGATTCCAGATGGGAGACAACTACTAATGATCTACTTTTTCTCCCAGAGTTTCCCCAATATTAAGGCCAAACTGAGGCCTCCAGAGGGGGCCCTTAACTCTCCAAGCTGAGGTTCAGGAGTGGCATTTAAGGTGTATAACAGGAGAGACAAGAAGGTCTGGAAGCAGAAATATCAGATGCTTGCTCAAGCTGTCCATCTGGCTTTGGCATCTGTCCCTGGTTCCACTCGCCTATGGAAGGGTCCCTTGGGACTGTCCAGACCCCATTTTAAATATGTTCAGATGGATCATGGGCTCTTACATGTCCCAAGCCTTACAGGCCTCTGGGCCTTTGTCCTAAATGCCATCAGGAGGGACACTGGGCCCTTGACTGTCCCTGAGCCCATGGTGGCCCCCGGCCATCTGGCCGTTCTGGTTCCCCTTTCCAACTCTTAGGACTGGCTACAGAGGACTGATGAGGCCCAGGTCCCCATCACCCAACCACTATCATCATTCCACGGAAACCCAGGGTGACTCTGCCTATTTCAGTTAGACTATTTACTTCCTCCTAGATACCCAGGCTATATATTCAGTCCTCAAGGAGTCCAGGGCACCTACTACTCATTCTATGACCTCTATTGTCAAGGTAGAGGCTAAACCTAACCAGTCCTTGCAAACATCTATCCTTGTTTGTGCTTTTGGCTCTCTAATTTTTACTTACTCCTTTTTGGTCATTCCACAGTGCCCTGTTCCCATTATGAGAAGGGACATCCTCACAGAGTTGGAGGCTATGTTTGCCTTCTCCCCTCATGTACTCTTCCATCCAGACTTGCCTGCCACTCTCCTGGTCCTCAACTATACCTTAGGACCAAACCCTATTCGGTCTGCCATTGCCTTTCCATTACCCGCTTCTGAGGTGGACCCTACTGACTGGGATGTTTCAAGTCCTTCTATTGCTTCATACCATTAGCCCATTCACATCTGTCTCAAAAACCCCCTCCATTTTCTTACAGCCAAAAGGGATTCCTTAGACCTACTCATTCCCCTAATAACACCTCCATCTTGGCAGTAAAAATGCCCAATGGTTTCTAACATTTGGTCCAAGACCTCCATTCCGTTAACTCTGTGGCCATCCCAATCCATCCTGTGGTAACCAATCTTTATACCCTTTCCTTCACCATTTCTTCCAGAACCTCTTACTTCTCAGTGCTATACCTGAAAGATTGCCTTTTTCTCTATTCCCCTCCATTCTGACTCTCAATACATTTTCAACTTTACATGGACAGAGCCTGAGTCATATAACTCCACTCAGCTGATGTGGACAGTTCTCACCTAAGGGTTCCAAGACAGCACTCACATTTTCGGACAGGCCTTGGCTAAGGACCTAGCATCCATACATCTCACTCAGTCTATGGTGCTACAGTGTGTTGATGACCTCCTTCTTTGCAGTCCCTCCTTTGAGGTCAGTCACCAGGACACCTGTAAACTTAACTTCCTTTCTGACTATGAATAGAGGGTTTCCTCCATCCAAGGTATAGCTTTTCTTGGCAATGGTAGTATACCTAGGCCTCCTCCTGACCCCTACACACAAAGGCATTACGGTTGATAGAAAGAAACTTATCACCAATACACCCTCTACTAAGGAAGAAATTATCTCCTTTCTAGGTATGGCAGGATTGCTTAGAGCTTGGATTCCTAACTACTCTTATTGACTAAGCCTCTATGTGATGCAGCCCAGGGCCCACTCTCTGAACCCCTATTGCACTCTGTTACAAAGCCTTTCACCAGGGTCTAGCAGGCCTTCCTCCAGGCCCCTGCTCTCCATCTCCCTGATCTCACATGCCCATTTCACCTTCACATGGCTGAAAGCAGGTATTTGCTCTAGGGGTCCTTGGATACATGGTGGAACAAACCTTTGCCTCTGTGGTTTATCTATCAAAGGATCTTGACTCTACTGTTTAGGGATGGTCCTTGCTTGTGAATGGTGACCACAGTCTCTCTACTCATTAACAAGTCAAAGAAACTCACCTTTGGGGCCCTACTCACTATCCTGGCTCCCCATCACCTAAAGGAACCCCTCACCTACAAGGTCATACATTCCTTACCCCCACTGTTGCCTTTAATCTCTAGAGGTTTCCCCGATGGAAGATCCCAGTCTTAGTTTCCACAGATGCTCACCTTTAAACCCTGCTCCTCTCCTCCCCGCTTCTCAAGCCTCCTCCACCTCTTCTCCTCTTACCCATTCATGCATTGAAACTCTGGAAAAGATTCTTCCACATCCCTCCCACATACAGGAAGGCCCATTGCTCTAGGCAACATACACTTGGTCCACAGATGGCTCCTCCTTCCTTCGGGAGGGAGTTCCTCCAGCAGCATATGCTGTAGTCTCTCCAACCTCAGTTGTGGAAGCAGCTCCCCTCCCTAATAATACATCCAATCCGCAGGCTGAACTTGTTGCCCCATCAGAGCCTTCACTTTGGCAAAGGGAGCCTCCCTCAGTGTCTACACTGACTAAATATGCTTTCCACATACTTTTCTCCCACTCTGCTATTTGGAAGGAACATGGATTCCTTACCACCAAGGAAGCCTCAATTACTAATGCCCCCTTTATCTCCAATCTCCTTTAGGCCTCAAAGCTTCCCACTGTCACTGGAATCTCACATTGTAAATCCCATCAGACAGACACCTCCTTTGTGACACTGGGCAACAACAAGGCAGACTCTGAGGCAAGGGCCACCACCCTTCGACAGCCTACTCCATCTGCAGTCCTCTGCCTTGTTAGTCCCCTTACTGACTCTTCCCCACCTGACACTCAACAGATGCTTACCTTCCTTCACAACCTCTCTCACCCTACTCACTACATTTTTAAAACAATTTCTCACTTCTCACCATAAACTCTCTCCAGAGGACCTACAATTTCTTTCTATCATTTCTGCCTCCTGTTAAAACTGCCAAAAAAAAAAAAAATTCCACCTCCAATCTTTGCCCACCTGCCTTCCCTTTACACTAGGCAAGAGGATATCTCCCTTGCTTTGATTGGCAGCTGGATTTCAGCCATATGCCCCTAGTCAAGTGGAGCAAATTTCTCTTAGTACCAGTCAACATCTTCTCAAGATGGGTCGAGGCTTTTCCTACCACCAATAAATGTGCCCCCACTGTGGCCAGCACCCTCATAGAACACATTCTCCCCTGATTCAACATCCCCTCCTCACTCCAGTCTGATAATGATTCTGAATTTACTTCCCTTGTTTCATGGGAAGACACTCAACATCTCCTGGAATTTTCATATCCCTTACCATCCTCAGTCCTCTGGCAAGGGGGAACCTATCAACCAGACCATGAGGAATATTCTCATTAAACTATCTCCTTAATTATATATAGATTGAACTAAACTCTGTCCCTTGGTCTTCTTAGGTTATGGGCCCTCCCAAAGAAGCCACTCAACATCTCCCCTTTTGAGCTTCTATATGGACAGCTTATCTCCCTGCTCAGCTCACCACCCTCTGAATCTCCACTACCCCTTGCTCCTCATCTTTTCTGGTTCATTCTTGCATATATTAGGAATCTTCTTTAGCAATACAGTGATGGTGTTCTGGCAAAGCCTAGTTCTGCCTTATCCCCTTCTCCTACTCTCTCTCCTAGAGACCTGGTATTCTTTAACTGCCCCCCACAACAGATCCCCTCCTCCTCTTGACTCTCTGCAAAATGGACTGGACCCTATTAGGTCATTCTTATCACTCCCTTGGCAGCCTGCCTTGAGGGCATCCCATATGGGTTTATAACTCCCATTTAAAATGGTTTTCTCCACCCTTTTATACAGTGACACTCACAGGCCCTCTCCAGCTGTGTTTCTCCAAGGTCAGAACCCCCATCTTCCTTTGGTCTCTGAGGACAAGAAGAACACTTCAGAACCATGAATACCATCCTTACCTTTTTCATTTTTGCTCTCTTCCCTCATTCTGCACTCACCACCTAGAGATACCATTACCAGGAATTACCATTACAATTTCTAGGAGACCTATAGCAGCTTGTTCAAACCATACTACCCATACAATCCCAGCTTGATTCTTTAGCTGCAGTGGTTCTGCAGAATCAAAAAGGCCTTGATCTCCTTGCAGCCCCAAAAGGTGGATTTTGTCTATACCTAAGGGAGGAATGTTATCTTTATGTCAATTAATCTGGTTTAGTAAAGGATAAGATAAAAAAGCTCCAACAGGACCTTGAACATCAGAAACAACAGCTCTCCTCTGCTGAAGGAGGGCAGCTAAGTAGCCCCCTTCTCCAGTGGGCACTTCCTTTCCTGACCCCTCTCCTTGTCACAGACCTTCTGTTAATGCTTGCCCCTTGTGTCACTAGATTCGTTCAAGACCAGATCCAATAAATATCTAACCAAACTATAAACCAGCTTTAGTTATAGGAATACCAATCCCTCACCAAAATTGGGCTGTTGGGAATAGCATTCCACCATCACTCAACCTCCATCATTGACATCCTGCACCCCTAATGAGGCATGCAAACACCACCAGCTGGAAGTAGTTACAGAAGATTGGCCGAGTCCTTGTTCCCTTAGGGACCCAATTTAAAAAAGGAAGGGAGGGGGGATATATGGTCCTTGCTTAGCATCTGCTGTCCATCTTAAGTGACTCACCATTTTAAGGAAGAAGTTTCGCTTTCAGGCCTAAGGGCCTTTCTGAGAAAGGCTCACCACTCCCTCATACCAACCCACCCCTAACCACCTGCATTAGGACCCACCCATCTATGATTCCTGAGCCTGCCCTATAAAAGTCTAGGAACCCAAGCCTGTTTTACGTCTCTCTCCTATAGGGAGATGGCCTTTATTTGTCAGTTCTGATGAATAAACTCTCCTGTGTATCTCTGACTGGTCTCCGTCTTTCGTTTCTCATTTACCCGTCTCTTGTTCCTCGCTTTCCCTTCAGTGCCATCTGCCAGGATGGGTCAGAGACTGGCTGACCATATGTGACTTCCCAAGAGTAAAAATTTTTGAAAAGATTAAAACAAGTAACATAACTAGAGAAAATAAAATACGAATAGGAATATTTGAAAAGCCTGCGAAGACTGGACTAATTCCTGTGGTTAGAAAAATAGCTTCAAAAAATTGATTTTGCAGGATATGTTACTGGGTAATTTTTTTAACGCATCTTCAAAAAAATGGATGTTTCAGAGAGCAAAGGAAAACAGTGAAAATATCCTCAAAATTAGTTACTTTTTTATGATGTTTGAGTCTAAACATTTTATAAAAATTCTTTAGAGTAAAAGAGAATTGGTTATCAGTAGAGTTGAACGTGTTTCTAGGAAGTTTCTTGTCTATATTGTTTTCATTCAAACTGGGAATTTATAAACACATAATGTGACTTGGCCTGAATATTATATTCTCATGCTTAACTTGTCCTTATTTTTTATTTCAGGCAAAGGAACAATCAGCAATTTAATGTCCAAATAAATCCATACATTTTTTTAAACTAATATTTGTGTCCCTTATCTTCTGGCATAAAAAGACTATGTGTAAGGAACTGTATTACAAACCAATGGTAATACAAACACCCAAGCATGCTTTTATACCTGAAGTTCTATATCATTGAAGTCTTAGTGTTTATATACAGTTATTATTGAAAACCTTTTCTTTTTCATCTAAATATTCATGATATTTTTAAATTTCCACAGGTCACCCTTGTTCTAGAAGAGAAATGTGGTATTAGTGGGGAATAAAAGTAAACAAATGTGTTTAAACTATATAACAATTTATATCTGAAGTAAAATCTAGTGGAAAAATTATTTTTTTTTTTTACTTTGAGCTGAATCATGATTTGCTGGTACTGCTCAAAATGTGTCCCATTTTTAGATTAAGCAGTTAAAACTAAAATATTTCTGATTGAAAAAATTAATGGAATGCATTTTTTTACATTTTCTTGCTTATATACTTTTAAAAACTGTTTTCATGCATCCCTTATGTCATCAATTTTTTTCATTTCTTTTATGTTTAGCTATTAGTAGCTTACTCTTTAAAATTTTTCTCAAGAGAGTTTGAAATGAATATTTTAAAATAACCTGAGAAGCAGAAATGTATTTTAATATCCAAAACATTATGTCATTATGTTGGACTTTTCCTTTTTTTCTTTCCTTTTCCTTTTCTTTCTTTTTCTCTCTCTCTCTTTCCTTATATTACCCCTTCATAATTTTCATTACAACAATCCATTTTGTAAGAATATCTCATTAAGCATTTTTAAGCAAAATTTACAGCTAATCTTTGTATCTAAATCATTTCATTTAAACTTTATATAAAAATTCACAGTAGAAATAATATATTTACATTGAGTTATTTATAAAATGTTACCCCTCCTTTTATTGTATGAAGTTTTTTCATTTTAAATTATACTTTCTCTGATTCAGCCACAGTTATGAGAAGCTCTGAATAATTTTTGAAAAGGTGCTTGTTCCATACAGTTTCTGAGACTAGCCTGTCAATGAATTTCATTCTATGCACTTTAAATATAAATGGTACATTTCTTATTGAAGAATTATTTTTATATTTGTTCTTCAAATTGTAGCTATTAGTGCTGATCTTAATTTTTTAAAAATTTTAAATTGGTATGATCAATGCAGAACATAAATCTTAAAATAAAGAAAACCCCCCAAAGACATAAAAGCCAAAAATAGAGAAAAAATATTTTTAAATGGAGAAAAAGTAGATCATTCAAATGTAAATGAAATGAAGTAGGCTTGTCAATATTTATATAATGGAATTAAGGTATTAAATGAATTAATGATGACAGTTCATAGTGATAAAATTTTATTTGAAATTAACTATGTCAAAAAGGCTTACTTCAAATGAATTGTAGATTAATGTTTAGTTGTGCAGGAAAATGATTGTTAAAAAACATTTAAACCCAGGAGAAGAAAAATGATCATGAACATACTCACTTGATAAAAATAAAAAATTATTAAGACATAATTAACAAGGGTAATTTAATGGAAAGATTTTGAATTTTATATTTTTGTGTTAATACACTGTTCTTTTAATGAAACATTTGGAAAAATAATATTTATTTACCAAGGTGGAAATCTATACACCTTCCAAAATTTGAAGTATGTAAATATGGTCTTCATGTATTTAGATCAAAATATCAGATTGCAGTAACATAAAGTATTGGGACATTATTTTAAACAATATTTTCCACTTTTACATTTTAATTCCTGTGTCAAATATCACTTGAGTCAAGGAGAAAATGGGAATACAACAACCATCTAATTTAAAAAATAAACAAGTACATACAACTCAAAATAAGTATAAAATACTTGTATTGTTAAAAAGAAAAAGAAAACAAAGTATTTAACCAATTTAACCAAAAATCACACGCAATAATGAGGTCAGTGCTAAAGCAAACATTTTTTTTTGAAAAGATAAAACACACACACACACACACATTATATATGTGTGTGTGTATGTGTGTAGAGAGAGTTTGTGGTATTGACAATCAAACGAAGGGCCTCATGCATACTAGGCTTCTCTACAATAAGCACAAATAAGTTTAATAGGTTATAAATACAGTAAAAATCTCTGAAACTCTGAAAATATCTATAGTATCCTGGTAAATGTGTTCAATTTGGAAAAAGGCAAGCATTTAGGAAAGAGAGAGAAAATGCAAATAAATTTAAAGGATATGAAAAAAATTACATGAATGTAAAACACTGTCCTACAATATAGAAAAGAGAAATAATAACAACCACTGTGAAAGGAAACATGCAGTACTGAATAGAAGCCTGAGGAATAAATTTATTGATACGTTCAATTAAAATATAATGCAAACTTTGATACAGCTGTTATACACATTGCACAGAAA
The DNA here is from genome assembly GCF_048772815.1 of Callospermophilus lateralis. Taxonomy (NCBI): domain Eukaryota; kingdom Metazoa; phylum Chordata; class Mammalia; order Rodentia; family Sciuridae; genus Callospermophilus; species Callospermophilus lateralis. The sequence goes on along the minus strand of NC_135319.1, from coordinate 52,937,378 downwards.
TTTGGGGAATAAATTGAGACCTTTTCCGGGTATTCTGTGAAATAAAAACCAAACTGATATCTAACGTAATAGAGCTTTAATAAAAAATTAAGCCAGGCCAATTTCACTAATGAATATTAAATTAAAATCTTAAGTACATTATCAGTGGTTGTAATTAAGCAATAGGATTAAGTTCATTCTATGAATACAAGGATATTTCTGTACAGGCAAAACTATTAGTTTAATGCACCATATGAATAGCTTAATTCAAATAAAACATTCCATTTGATGTGTTTTGATTTTAAAAAAGATATGCACAAATTTTTATCCAGGTCTAATAAAAATGTTAAAATGTATCAGCAACTCTTCATAGTGTAATTCAAAGATACCTTCAATAATTTTTATCTTATTTAATATTGTTTGGACTGCTGGATCAATGCAATAGTACATAAAAATAGAAAAATTTAATAATATATCTATAAACCAAAGATGTATTATTTTCATATTGCATGATTATAGGCCTTCAAAAGGCAGACAACTTAATTTCACCATAAATGTTTAATACACAAGGTTATTAGACATGATATTTTTTCAAAAACTATCTTTCCAATATCATTGCAAATACAAATATCTGGGCTATCATGTAAAGAAGTAAGAAGATCCAGAATAAATAATCAACAAGGAACATGGATGAGGATATAAAGAAATCTAAAGCTATTAAAGGGAATACAGAAACATTTATCCATGTGCAGAAAATCTACAAGAGGAGAAGACATGAAATATAAAGATGAATATTTCTGGACAAGATTAGAAGACCACAGGCAAATTATTAATAATACTTATCACTTAAATTTTCCATTACCTTTGCCTTTTCTTTTTTATTTGCATTCTATAAATATAATAAAGTGATTTTGATTTCTGTAAAGGCAATATTCATAAAAAGGAAATGTATATTTAATTTAAACATATCAATGTATATAGGATAAAGTAGAGCAATGAAGAAAAAAGAAATTGTACCACTAGAAATTAAAACCTTTTTCAAAAGTGAAGGTAATCAAAGCAATATTGAATGGTATAAAGAGAAAACATTATTTCAACCAAACTAACCGGAAGCTTCCAAGTCCTCTCCCTACCACAAATAACCTGTGTTATTACAGGTACACATTAACAGAAGGAAGATAAGGATTCTGCAATGACTCCTCTGCTTTATCATTTCTTGCCATATGAAATTGCCATGTGTCTACTTTGTTCAAGACAGTCTCAGTTGATGGCTATCTTTTTCAAAGTATTGTCTACAGGATCTTTTTATTCTTTTTTTTTTTTTTTGGTGGGGGAGGGGAGGGGTACCCAGGATTGAACTCAGGGACACTTGGTCACTGAGTCACATCCCCAGTCCTATTTTATATTTTATTTAGAGACAGGGACTCACTGAGTTGCTTAGTGCCTCGCTTTTGCTGAGGCTGGCTTTGAACTCCCAGTTCCTTCTGCCTTAGCCTCCTGAGCGGCTAAGATAACAGGAGTCACTGCTCCCAGACACATCTTCTTATTCTTAATGGTTTATCATTCAGCCAATGAATTATATTAAATTATATTCCTCCAACTCATGTGACACAAAGTTTATTAAGATACAAATTTCTTCACAATGAGATAAAAATAATAAATATAAAGTAACCAAGATATAAAAACATAAAGTACAAATAAAATAGATTTTCAGCTCTTGAGTGGTAATTTAGCATGTGTGCTAAGAATACTGGCTCTAGCCGCTGATCACCTCCCAGCTCTGCTACTTCCTAGTCACAGACAAGGCACTCTACCTCTATGTGTCTTAGCTTTCTTGTCTATAAAATGAAGAGGAATAGCAATGGCTTTCTTGAAGGATTGTTCTGAGGACTAAGAAGTGTTAAGAATAGAATGTGGAAGAGAGTAGGATCAATAGACATTAGTTATTTTTATCTCTGTAATGTTTTGTTTTTCCATTATAACATATACCACCTCGAAGCAGATTTTTAATCAACATAATATTTATCAACATCTACATGTGCAAGAACTGCTGTGTGAGGGAATAAAGCAGGGTGGATTTAGGAGACATCACAGTGACTTTAATTAATGACATCCTCTCTTTCCCCAAAAGTGGTAACCATTTTTCTTGTTTGTAGGTAACCATTCCCTTACAGTTATTTGTAATTTTACAATATTTTATTTGCTTGCTTTTTAACTTTGCCTAGCAGGAATCATGGTGTGTCTTGCTTTCTTCATTCAATATTATACTGCTCGATTCATATATGTTGTCACCTGGGAAGTGTAGTACTGGTGGGTGGCATTTCATTGGAGGAAAGTAGTCAGCCTGTGATTCTACATTAATGAATATAGCCATTTCCATTGAGAGTTATTCCAGATTTTCTTTTAGTTACATTCTTGCCCAAGTTTCCTGGTGTGTTAATGAAAGAATTTTTTCTGGGAGAAGGATTGATAGGTTATAGGACAGGTACATGTACAATGTGATGATAATGTTAAACCATTTTTCCAAAGTGGTTATACAAATGTATGTATTTTTCTAGTCTGTTGTGTATATAAGCATAACTTGCTATGGTATTCATCAGTACTAATTTCTCCACCTTCTTTTCTCCACCTGATATCTGAACTAATTGAAGTAAGTCATGTTATCCAGTAATAAGTTTAAATGGCTCTTATTAATATCTCATTTGACCCCTTGCTATATCCATGGGCATACCTTATCTACTGCTGCATTTTGGCATTGTTAACTACATCTTGCTCTCTCCCTCTACCTAAACAATAATGCTGTATCCAGCACTTAGCATGTTTTTTCTTGGCACATTGTGAACTCTCTGTAAATACTGGTTGAATAGAATTTAATATATTTTTTTTAAGAGAGAGAGAGAGAGAGAGAGAGAGAGAGCGCGAATTTTAATATTTATTTTTTAGTTTTCGGCGGACACAACATCTTTGTATGTGGTGCTGAGGATCGAACCCTGGCTGCATGCATGCCAGGTGAGCGTGCTACTGCTTGAGCCACATCCCCAGCCCATTAATATAAATTTTTTACTGAATAGATTCCAATAAATCAAAAACAATATGTATTTTTCAGAATGCTCACCTCAGCATTATTTAGTGGCAAATAAAGCGAAACAATCTAAAGTGCCAAAAAAAAAAAGAAAATGCATGTCCATTCTTGGAATGAAATAGTCGTTTTAAGAAATGAGGTACACCATGGGTATAAAGATTTACATTAGAGGCTAAGCAAAACAGAACATGAAACACACACACACACACACACACACAGAAGTGAAGATAAAGAACAGCAAATGCTGGTTAGCCTATGGTAAGTGGACATTAATGAATGGTGACTGAATTTTTGTTTTTATATCTTATGCAATTTTTCACTGAGTATTATAACATTACCTATGAAATACTATAGAATTTGAATTAATGAATGGGCTTGAGGGTTTTCTTTTTGTTGTTGCTTCTTTGGTTGTTCATTTGTTTTTTGAGAAAAATAAAACTCCATATTTTTTTTTCTTTTTATGTTCTGTAATCATTACTTAATAGTTCTATCCCACGTTATCTTATCTGTTTTCACAATATCAGAGACTATTAGTCCAAATTCACTGTTTTTATACTTCTAGCCCAGTTTTTATTGAGCATCAAACACAAATACCATCGTAATCCCAACTAAAACCTCAAGCTTGATATATTCAAACTATAGCTCCACTTTCCTTATCCTATTATACGTGAATATTTTGTGTATAACAGGCACCTTGCAGACACTTTGTAGTCTATGCATCACATATATTAATTAATTTAATCCTCATAGCAGTCCCATGAAAATGGTGCTGTTATTATCATACCCATTTTTGAGATAAGAAACCCAAGTAGAAAAAAGTTATATTGATTTTCATATTCTTGTAAGTAGTAAGTAGCAGCAATCAAATTCTTGTTTCCAAATGATATTGCTCAAGTTCTCCAAATAAAAAATTTGGTGGTGGTTTCTTTGAACCTTCCCTTTCCCTATTACTCTTATTTTTTCATTAGTAAACTAAGCTTGCAGCTGACTTCCTTTAAATCTTTCTAGTAATCCCTCTTTAAATACTCACTGCCAATACTTTAGATAATTGCTACAGACTCATTTTCTTAGTGTAAAGTTTTCTCTAATTCATGTTCCTTTGAAATCTTGTTGCTCTGCTGTCACTGCTTTGGCATGTCAAGCTCCTTTACCTCCAAGGGTGTTGGCTAGTTTTTCAAGCAATGAAAATTGAGAGGGACAAAGGCCAAACTTACTGAGCACCATAAGAACAACAACAAAAACTCCACAAATAATTTGAGTTGTCAAACTCCTATGTGTCCTTAGGGACTGAAAGCTCAGCATTCCCCCTTCACTGATGATGGATATTCACTTCTGAGCCTACATGCCTGGTGGAAGAAGTGAAGGTTAAATGGTGCTATTCTGCAAAGTGGTAACTAGAATGATGGGAATCCAGTTAGATTTGGAAGTTTGTGGTGCTGGGGATCAAACTCAGGGCCTCATGCATGCTAGGCCAGCAATCTACCATTGAACCACAACCCCGGCCCTATTTAGATTTGAGAGTTTTGTTTGCAGAAATTCCAGCTTCTTGGTGGTATGGAGGGTGGGATTAACCTTTCTGCTTTCTAGGATTATAGAACTCCTCATCCCACCCCAGTAGGAAAAAAGTGGAGAAGCAAGGAGAGACTCTTGCACTTTGGGCATGTGATCCCAAAGATGCTTATTCTCTAGGCTGTAGATTTGAGCCTGGGTCAGTATCTTACGTTTTTCTTGTGCGCTCCCCTTTGGGCTTTATGCGTTCCTTTCTTTCAGCCTTTGATATCAATCAGATCACTCTGTTCTTACTGAACAAATCTTCTTTTTGACTTTGCAGGAACATAGCTAGGATGCCTGGTCCCTCCCCTCTGAGAAAAATTTACACTCCTTATTACACTACTAATCCTTTTAAAAATTCCTGTATGCCAAGAAGTCTACAGAATGTTAATGAATACACACTCTCATGCACAAATATATGCACACACATTCACACACATAATCTCTGTCTCTCTTTCACTTCCTTCCTGTCTCTATTTACCCTCCTCCTGCAGGATCATGGATGCATGTTTATTTCACATAAGCAAAACATGACATGATAAATCAAATAATGAAAATGAAAATGAACTGGCAACTGCTGAAAATTAAAACAAAACAAAACCAAAAAAAACCCAAAACACCAAAACCTTGATATGATATGTGTAAAAATGAGCAGTTACCCCTTGACTAACGAATCTTCTTTCCTTCCTTCCTTCTTTCCTTCTTTCCTTCCTTCCTTCCTTCCCTCCCTCCCTCCTTCCCTCCCTCCCTTTCTTTCCTTCCTTCCTTCCTTCCTTCCTTCCTTCCTTCCTTCCTTCCTTCCTTCCTTCCTTCCTTCCTTCCTTCCTTCCTTCTTTCTTTCTTTCTTTCTTTCTTTCTTTCTTTCTTTCTTTCTTTCTTTCTTTCTTTCTTTCTTTGTTTCACACCACAGATTGATACCATGGGCACTTTACCACTGAACTACATCCCCAGTCCTATTTATTTAATTTTTTTTTAAATTTTGAGACAGGATCATGCTAAATTACTGAGGATCTCTCTGTGTTGTTGAGGTTGGCCTCGAACTTGTGATACTTTTACCCCAGCCTCCTAAGTTGCTAGAGTTACAGGTGTGCACCACTACACACAACTCTAATACATCTTATTGTTTTCCCATTTCCTTCAAAATGTTCTTAGTAAAGTAAAAATAAAATACAAATTTGCTTTAGGATATAAAAGGTTTCTTAATCAAAGACAATGACATTAAATAACAATGAGGAAAATTTACACTTATTAATTCAGCAAATTAATTTTACCCAGTGCAGACAACAAACACATTTTGGGATTAAAAGCTATGGACACGCTCATAACCTTGGGGCAAACAATTTCACTTTTAGGTTTCAATTTCAAAGAAGCAGTACAAAAGACATACTCCATCTATGTACAGATTTCACCAAAGTACCCAGCACAGGCTTGACAGAGAGTGAGTACTCAATCATGTGTACAGAAGCACAGATAGAAGAGAAAGAATGAAAACAGAAAATGAGAGAGAGGGGAAAGACAATTGAAACCCTCTCAACATGCAACCATGAGACACTGTTTTAGCTTTGTGTTAATGTGCCCAATATACCTGAGGAGAACGACTCAGAGGAGGAAAAATTTATTTTGTCTCAAGATTCAGGGGTTTAGTTCATAGTAGACCAACTCCATAACTCTGGGCCCAAGGCAAAAGAGAACCTCCTAGTCAAACGATGTGGCAAAGGGAAGTAGCTCAGGACATGACAGCCAGGAAGCAGAAAGAGGGACAAAATAGGAACCTCAAAGTCATGCCCCCAGCATCCTACATTCTCTGGCCACATCTCATGCACCTACAGTTACAACCTAATTAATCCATATTGGTGGATTAATCCACTGATTAGGTTATACTTCTCATAACCTAATCTTTTCACCTCTGAACATTCTTGCATTGTCTCACACAGTTTTTGTAGGACAACTCATATCTAAACCATAACAGACATTTTGCTAAATGTGGATATTTTGACCAATTGTGAAGACCCATGTAGCCATCTGGAAACACACCCACAAGTGATGCTGATGGTTGTGGCGGGGGGGAATGGGGGGCACAGGAACAGAATACAGAGTTGATCTGCTTTAAAAGGATGGATGCTAGAAAATTCTCAGTGTGTAGACATGAATTTAAAAAAAACTGTCAGACAATAGGATGGGCTCTTGGATCTCTTGGCATAATCAGTTTCATATATGGCTAAGGTAGAAGTAAGGGTGAAATGTCTGCTTTGAATTCTACTAACACTGTGATAAATATGTTTATAAATAAAGCTGAACCCATAGTTTCAGGGAGCTGGGAAACAACAGCAACAATGGGCATATGGAAGCCATGTCGAGCAGTGACTCTCATCCTTGGCTGCCCATTGGAATTCCGTGGGTGGCTTAGATGCCTTAGCCCACTTAGAGAGATCCAAATTTGTTTGCTCTGCATGTAGTCTGAACATCTGAATGTTAGATTTGGGATATTCTACCATACAACTGAGGTTGAGAAACACAGATCTAATTAAAGGGTTGCTAGCCAAAGTGAGGCTTACAACCAGAAACATTCCATGGCACACGGAGACTTGTTACAAAGGCAGAATGTCAGCCCTACCCCTAACCTATTGAAACAGAATCTGAATTTTTAAAGGCTGCCATGTGAGCACAGGGACCTGCCGGTCTGGGAAGCACTACAACAGAGAACTAACAGGTTTTCCTGAGAGCATCACACTCTTCTTAATTTAGCATCTTTTGTGTCTCAAAACTTTGAACAGCTATATTTTACTTCAGGAAATATTTGCTTCTTCTGAAATTTCTCTGCTTCTCTTTCATAGAAATGCAATAAACACATAGTATTTACTGACATGGGTGAAAATACAAGGGCTCACTTGGTTTCCTCAACAGAGTTTAGAATCTTAAGTGGTAGCAGGAATTCTCTCTAACCTATTCACTCACAATAAAGAAATTAATGTTCAGAGAAACTAAGGTATTACCAAGTATGGCTCTACTAGGAATCAGAAAAAAAAAAAAACTAGATTTAGAACAGATTTTGATAAAGCAGAATTGTCCTTTAGAAAAGTCTTTCATTGTAAAATTTGGAAAAAGTCTTCCATTGTAAAATTTGCTTAGTGATTTTTCATGTTTAAACACCAAAGGTTTCCTAGCTTGAAAATTATAATTTTAGGAAGTGCCAAGTACACAGTCCTGGATGAACAGTATTCCTGATGTCTTGTGATTACTGGTATCTTTGAACGAGTGTGACATCTATGTTTTTGAATGTCACAAATAACATTTTCCCCCAACTTAGAAATTCTGCAGTTTGGAGAAAATATGAATTGTTCCACAAACTAAACTTGTGAAAAGCAAATGAGATATGTAAAATCCCTATGGTAACAGAAACTCAAGGAAATAGCTCGTTTATGAAACTATCACAGATAAGATAAACATGGGACAAACTCATGTTGCAGGTATCCAGGTATTCTTATTTGGGAATTATATGAACTAGCAAGGTAACTAGTAGAGAGACAAGCAAGAATTTCTAGAGACTTCACAAACATATTGGCAAAAATGTGTAGGAAATCTTGCTGAGCTGCATGGGGAGCGGGACATTTGGTAGTGGAAGACTATGCAGAGACCTCTGAAGTGGGTATGGGTGTTCCATTGCTTGCTGACCAGTTGATCTCAGTTCCTCACTGCTCCAGTGTGGAATGATATATCAAAACTAAAGGCAACCCCTGGAATCTTGTTAAATATACAGAATCCCATCTCCCACTTCAGAACTACCTGGATCTGCAGTTGAACAAAATCTCCAGAGGATTAATCTGCTCACTAAACTATGAGAAACATCAGTTTTATTCTCTGCATCCAAAATTGGTCTCAGTAATGGAATCACCTGAGCGCATGATTCTTGGGTCTCATCTCAGACCTGAATCAGATTCTTCAGAGGAAGATCTTAAGGTTAGCTGTTTAACCATGGCCTTTGGTAATTCTAAAAGCAAATTTGACAAGGTGGAGGATTAAAGGCTTTATAGTTAGTCTGAAAAGAGATTGGGGCTAAATTCTGCTATCTACTGATAGGCATCCTTGATCAGCTACCTTCCCTTGGGGAGCTTCCTTTTTGTCCTATGTCCAAGGGGGATACAACATTCCTTTGCATATTTAATATGTGCATGAAATAAGTGATCATGAAAGAGCACAGAAAGGACCTAAATGCCTGCTTTGCAATGAGTAGGTATGAAATGTAAGGCGGCTATTAGCATTTTTGTCGTCTCCTAATTAACATCTCAATGTTGTCCTCTGAAAAATGAGAGTGGTAGGTTTCTCAAATTCTATTTTTTCACTCATTTAATTTATCCTTACTCTGTAGATGGCAGGTTCTAGAAGCAAAGTTGAACTCAAAGCCTAGTGCGAGAGTCAGGTAGGTGAACAGGCATACTGTAATAGAAACTGGAGTTTTGTTCACAAACGAATCAGTTCAAACATCCAGATAATGTTTTGGTTAGCTAAACTATTTAATATCATTAAAATAATCATTATTTCTTTCACAAATGGTAACCCAGGCTTGAAAGAAGAGAGCTTTTGAATGTTCTGAAAATAAAACCTTGTCAAAGAAACTAAGGCTTCCACGTGACATTGATTATGACTGTAAATTAACCCCAAGAACATCCCAAACTGAAGCAAAATTATGACCTGTTTAAACTAGAAGCTTTATCAGCTCATCCTTCCTGACAGTTCTTTCCAAACTGGTGGTTTTTTTTTTTTTTCACTTTCCTGTTTTCACTTCTTATTATTAGACTCTATTTTATAACTGTTGGAGAATGTTTTCCCTCCAGCTTTGGAGCTACCCACTGACACACAAGTCCTGCTCTCCTTAGCCTGAAAGCCAAAAGCTCAGAGTTCCTAATTGAATTTCTGCCCTTCAGGAGCACAGGGTCACTGGGATCAACCTGCTGTCAGAGGACTCTATGGAGGCCAGGCTTAGGGCATGCTAGCCTCTGGGCATCATCTCTTTTCACGCTGCCATGTCCAAGTACTCCTGCATCCAAAGCCTGGGGTTGATTTGTTTAATGAAGTCTCCTGTTGAAATAATAGCTCCTTTCCCTGATGTTAGCCATAATTGTATTTTTGTATTTGTTGAAATAAGAAAGTAGTCTTTGAGACAGTAGACAGCCACCCTGTTTTAAGAATGCTGTGCAAGCTTTTTTCCTCTGGTTTCTGCTGTACATACGTGTTGCTGTACATAGCAAAATTCCTGACCCATACTAAAATAAACCCTTTACAGTTGCTTTACTTTGACTTTTTGTTAACATCAGAATAGGTCTGCTAAAGCAAAAAAAAAAAAAAAATACCTCTTGGTTGGGAAAATGTAGGACATTTTTATCTGGATATACCAATAATTATCTCCAAAGTATTATAATTTAACAATTATCAATGCATACTTGAATAGGCCTATTTAATTCCTTATAAAAAAGTTTAGAGCTGAAAAGTCATTTTTATTCCTAAGATGTTAAGAAATTAATATTTATTACAACTATAAAGTGTTTTTTTGCAAATAGCTCACATATATAAGATAAAAGCTGTATGTTATGTTGGATTTAAAAAAGTCTTGATGTCATAATTTCAGCAATGTGACACTTACTTCAGTTGAAAGTATACACTCTTGTTTGTACTTTCAATTCACCATAAATTTCAGCATTGTAGAGAATGGGATTAAAACTGTCAACTACTTCTGATATGTTTTTGAAAACCATCTGGATATGAGAGATAAAATAATTCAGAAAAGAGGTGACCAATTTCATAAAGAATTTTATACAAACTGATTGTTTTTAATTGCATCTAAAATAAATTTGAAAATTTCTCCCCAGGGTTTGAAGGAAAACTTCTCCAATAACAGCTTGACTCTCCATGACGTTATTGGAAGGCAAAAGCCAGCTGCATGATAAGCAGGCTCTTATCCCTCCAAATGCAAATTTGTATGTCACCTCCTTTCTGAAGCTCTCCCATGAACACTGATATTTGGAATCTCTTTTGTGTACACAGAATTCTTCACATTAACTTCAATTAGAAAATGCCCATCCCAATGCTTCCCCTGAGAGTTGTTCTGAGAACATTTATCACTGTGTTCCTAGCACCTTTTATTGGAACTGGAACATTGAATATGCTTAATAAGCATTGGCAAAATGATGGAAAGAGTGTGTAACATTACCACTGATTTTTAAGCATGCATAGATTAGGACTAAACATTATGTTCCATACCAATCACACACTGCACATATATCTCCAAGAAAAATATTTCCAACCATGTTCAATGAATTTATTTTTATTTTTTTTTTTGGCTTACTCTTAATTTCCTCCTTAAGTTTTTATTTGTTAAAAACTGCACAAGGGATTCTGTGCATAAATATTCTTGATGAAGATATTTTTCCTCCATTTACCAATCTGGAAAGTATTACTCTGGTGTCCCAAGTATGGGTTTTGCTGCCCAGGGACTGCCTATGTGTGTCCATCACAGTACCTGCTCAAACTGGATTGTGGTAACTTCTCTATGCAAGTTCTTCACAAGGAGGAACTTGTTTGCCATTGAACTTCAATGGCTTACATGATGTCAGACACCTGGTAGACCACATATGCATACGTATGTACACATGTGTGCGCATAGGGCTTATTTTGCTTCAAGTTGCTTATACTAGGAATATTTTCTTCATATTCACAAAACAACCTGAGAAATAGAGCATAATAGAAATGTAGAAATGCACTCCACAATAAACTTTGGAAACCATACCTTTGACTTTTTTTCCTATAGGATAAGGAATGCTTGGTTTTCCTGTCACATTTTGCTGTTTTAAAAGTATAGGTAGGACTGGGGCTGTAGCTCAGTGATAAGAGTGCTCACCTCACACATGGAAGGCACTGGTTTGATCCTCAGCATCACATAAAAATAAAATAAAGGTATCATATCCATCTACAACTAAAAACAATAATAAAATGTATAGGTAGATACACACATAACTAAATAGAACACCAAGTGGATGTTGATATGGACTGCCACAGAGCTGGGGTACAAAAGAGAGACAAAGTGTTCTAGCATCCTCTTGCTCTGCCTTTTCATCCAGACCCTGCCAGTATTTAGTGAGTCAGGGAATTCTCACTTGATTTTTGAGAAGTGAGGTTAACAATACAGAAATTGTACATTTTTTTTTGAAATTTATATTAAGGAAAACATACCTAGCATATGGTGGTCTTACTTTCTTATGAATTGATGTTTTATCTGAATTATAATTAGGGCAACCATATGCCTTACTTAACATGTTCTTGGTTTATGCTTATTTTGCAGATGACTAAACTGTCTATTGTATCTAAAAAGTTTTGAGGTTTAGGCAACAATCTACATGGTTAATCAGATTGTAATATGTTGAGGCATATAAAGAGGGAAAGAGAGAGAAACATCTTTAAAAATAACCAGAGTTTAAATGTCTTATTTTTTAAGCAGCTTGGATTTTAGGGTTTCTGAACCAGAGGCTTTTGAGAACATAAGTTCTTGGAGAGATTTAGCCTGTAAACCCTGGGATCGATGCCTGTCTGTTCATTACACAAAGATACACAAATATATTGTGGTATATGCATAAAAATTCTGATATGGTCCTTACATCATCTTTTACTTTTTTAAATCATGCTCAGACCCAAGTGAACTGGGAAAAAAATTAACATGCTCAGGAAGGTAGAATTGCTGCCTAATGCTTTGAAACTCAGTCTGGAGCAAGTCTTTTCAAGAGCATGAGGAACAGGAAGACCCCAGAAGGACATCACCAATTCCCTCATCACTCCGGGAGATTCTAAGGAATATCTGATTCATCATTATCCTATTTTGAAAAGATTTTATTGTAATGTTTGCCCTAGGAGCTTGGTGCCATTAGTCAATGTTCACAACTGTATCAAGAGATCATCTTTATGGAAAACAATATTTATGGATATTTCCTTAATTTTTAGAACATATTTGGTAGAATCCACAAAACCTGTATTATTTTACCGGGGACATAAGCAGCTGTATCTTTTTGTCTCAGGTTTCAAACTATTAGAACCCTAGAAGGATTGGCTGGACCCAGGCAGGGAGTGGGTACAAGTGTATAGTATAAGTGCTTATGAAGGTAGATCCAGGAAGCCTGGAGAAATGTGTTTGAAGGGTCCTCACCAGAATGGCCTCAACAGTAGGTTGGATAATGAGTAGAGTTTTCTTCACACTCTTGTTCTATAGGAATGGTCAAAAGGGAGAATTCCCTTCATAAAAAGTGTCTCCTCTGCCTTTCTTCCAAGTTTACTACTTGAATAATCACAATGACCCTTGATTCTGAGAAGTGTTCTTGTGCATGCTTTGGTATTGCTGTGCTTTAAAATAATTTACCACTGTTGATTTTCTTGAATTCCCATCTGTGAATCTAAGCTGAACTCACTGAACAAGCCTCTGAGCATCCATCAAGAAGCCCTGACGGAAGTCAACAGAACTGTAAACAAGGCTGTTCAGATAAAATAACAACACATATAACTTAATCTATTTCACCGTACTTACTTGGAATGTACAGGACTCATTCTATACCAAGCACTTGTACTATACTTAGCCCTCACAATGATTCTATGAAGCAGTAATATTACTTAACTTACTTAACAGGTTAAAAAATCGAGACACAGAGAATAGATATAATTTGTCAGTCTGATAGTTAGTGGTGGGATACTAAATCCAACCAGCCAGTCAACTGGGAATCATTAGGAAAATCAAAAGAACAAAAGATCTAGCATTTTATAGAAAGTACCTTCAAGGAAACAAATAAACAAATATATATATATATATATATATATATATGTTTTTCAAATTAATCACTCTTTTAAATTCACTGTTAAATAGCAGATCTTCCTGAAATCATCAGAATGCCATAAAAGAAAATTTGGCAGAATCAGATGCGATAGTTAAACCCTAGTGTCTATTGGCTGTAATGAAATGCCAATCAATGATTTACATGGTGCTTTCATTAACACCAATATCATTATAAGGGGTTAGGGCAGACTAAAAAATCAATTAGGTTATTTTGGACATTACTTAGTTATCATATGTTGTATTTATGTGGCATTTCCTAATTATCTGTTGGCAATCACATATATAATATTTCAATGATACTGTTGGGGGAAAAATCATCATCACCTCCATTTTAGAGTTGAAAAGTCATCAAAATAGCTAAAAAAATTGTGTGCATGTGTTTACATGCATGTGTGCTACATGAGGCTGAATACTTACCTCAAAACAAGCTTTATAAAGAAAAGCTACTAAAAGCTAATTAACCAAAGCAATGTATGGCTAACAATCTGCTTTTCCTCAATAAAACCAAACATACTCACTTATTATGTTCTAGATATTCAATGTTAGCACATTCTACATTCGACAAGTCTTCTCTGTCATTATTTTCTGCAAGGACTTATAAATTTGATTATTCATGGCTTTAAAGATTTTAGAGTCTATGTATTATAAACACTAATGTACAAATATCAAAACTTTGAGAAAACTGTTTTGAAAAAGAATGAAGCAGAAAGAAAATAATTTGTTTTATTGAATCATGTTTTCCACAAGTGAAATCATTATTTTTCAATGTGTATATTTTTTTGCCATAAAGTATAATTTTTCTCCAAAAATAAGCCAACAGGCCATTTTATTGTTTCAAAGAATTGCAAAATCAACATCCATTTATGTTAATAATACAATTATGGCAAGTTATACTGACTAAGTAGGAAAAAAAATCATGTTTTTCTTAATGTTACAGAAATTCAGTAAGAAAAAAAATTGGGGAAAGTCAAGAAACGGTAACAGAATGGAAGAACTAATAGAATATTGATAATTTTTCTGTAGGAATTCTAAGCCTTCAGAATATACACAAGAAGCTTTGTCATGCTCTCTCCTCTCTTTTAAACCTAAACACTCTACAACTTCCACTAGCATTTTCTCACATTGCTATTTAAGTCCATCATTACTTTTTTCCAATTAAATAAGGCAGATGACATCTTTTTAATGTATTTCATAGATTTCTGCAAACATGCTTTTGCTCAAAGGTTTCAGTGTGAGCCTAAGGGAGGAAGAGGAAAGTGATATAATATGAGATATGATACCTACATATACATACATGCATGGATATGTATGCATATATATGTATACTTATGTATACTATATATATATATATACACAGAGACATAATATCTTTATATATCATTATACATATATGTAATATGTATCTGTGTTTTTCTATATGTAACTGCATTTCATTCCTTTATCTACCTTTTGGGGTAGATATTAACATGTATTTTAATTTTATTTTTTAAATAAAGAACTGATGATTTTAATGAAATGACTTGAAGAAATATCACACAGACAGTGGAAAGTTGAGCAGAACTTTAAATTCAGTTCTCTAGGTATTGAATGCCTACATTTGCTCCTGGTCCCCAACCTCCCACTCCAACTCACACAGAGACTCTATCTTCTAAAAATAACATTTTTTTTTGTCAATTCTTTCACAACAACAACAAACTCAAGTCCTAATGATGACTTCAGAATACCATTTCTTCAGCTAGAGTTGCCATATAACTCAGAGAACATTAAAAGAAGATCCAGTCTCAGCCCCAATAGCTAAATGGTTTGTGTTCTTACTCTCTTAGATATGTTTTTTCTGGTATTTTACATGGTATTTAGATAACCTTTAAACATACCAGTTGGAGATCTATACAAAGGAGTTAAAGTAAAAGGCAAATCACCCATAGGTAGTCATGGAATTACAAAATGACATGCATTGTGTGGTATTGTTCCATTCCTGAGAATATCTTGACAAACTACATTCACACAGAAGAATCATTACACTTGGTTCATTTCTTCTTGTCAAGAGCAATCATTAGTCCACCTGTTATAAACAGGGATACTGCAAATTACTCAAATTATATTTAAGCCATGGTAGACATGCTTCTGAGCCTTTGGTGAACCTGAAAATTCTTCTAAGGCTCTGCACCTCATGATTAACCCCATTCTGTAAGGTCTTTACCACTAAGCATGGATTTCTAGGCATCCCAGCCTCCACCCCCTCCAGTTTATGGAGTTTAGGGATGTGCTTCAAAACTCCATTTTCCTCCCAACCTGCCTCAGCCTACATGGAATCCTGAGTTGCTGCTCTCAGAGCAGTTATTACTGGGGAACCATTTGATAAAGAAGATCCTTGCTGGGTGGAAGAGCTAATGGACTTCCAAAGTGAAAAAGCAAAGCACTAACTGGGATGGTCCTGCAATTTCATCTACTATACCATAGAGATATTATTACACTGCTCTCAATCAATTCTCTTGAAGATGGAAGCTTTTATTTCAAAACGTACTCAGAGAGAAATAGACATAGCATGGAGCAGCAACTCCTTGCCGGCTTCCCCTCCCCATTGTGCTTGCTGCCTGCCCTCTACAACTTCCACTAGCATTTTCTCACGTTGCTATGTAAGTCCATCATTCCTTTTTTTCCAAACTATCCCCTTGGGCAATGGATGCTACTGGACTCCTTCTTCTTTCAAGCAGTTCCATATTTCAAGTGATTCAAGCCTCTTCAAGTAAATTGCTTGATAGATTTCCAAAATGATCACTACAGGTCAAATTCAGCTCAAATGGTATCATTTCCAAAGTTTTGAAAAATCCATTTTTGCAGAAAGATTGGTGAAACATTTAATGAGCTTCAATTCAGAAGAGACACATCTTTTTAACTCGAATCTGGCCTTATACCACATTTGGCCCATGCAAATGCCTAACTATCTTTTCAGTTACAGTGTCTACCTCTTTCATTCCAGTGAAATATAGATAGCACTATTTCTCAAGTTTATAAAATTTCTAGCAATGACTTGACAATAAATTGATCATAGCATATCTAGGTTTGGTTCAGATGTTTTGATTCAAGATGTTTCTAGTGATGTGGTTTCCTTCTCCACCCATCTTAATTTGTTACTAAATATATATTTTTTCATTTTTCAAAACATGACTTCAATATAGAAAGTATTATACAGAGCACCATTTTTATTAATCTATCAATAAGAATGAGTAGATGCATTCAAATAGCTTAATATGAAAATTAATTTAATATGGAATAGTTTAATATAAAAGCACTTAATTGAAGGTTCTTTCATCAGTCTCATAATAATGAATTATAACAACCTTGATTTAATAGAGACAAGAACACTATCTTTCTTAACAAGAAGACTCGAAGCAAGAGTCAAGTGTTTTAGCCAGGTGTTACATAAATGAATTGTATTTGTAAAGGTCTTAGAAAGTTAATAAAATTCAAAGAAGAAAGTGGTTACAAACACTATTAACCTTTTTATTTAGTTCCCTTTCAGAATTAGGGCTCTATTTTGTGTTCATATCTATAGGTTTATATCCTGCTTTTCATATGTAATATGATATGATGAACATTTTATTGTCCCTAAAAATTTTGAGAACTCAATATATAGATAAATTCTAATTTATATAGACACTCAAATTCAGAATTTGTTTTTTCTATTACAAATATACCTACAGTGAGCATCCCTACAAACAAATTCACATACATTTCTGTAGGCTAGCTTCTTAGAAACGATATAAGGACTTTCACACATAGGAAAGCAGTGCTTTCAGAAAGTGCTTAACAAAGCATACTCCTGCAAGTAGAATGAGAAGTTTCACTGCACCTTCAGCAAAACGGGAATTCACTTAAAATCAATAAATATCCTATGCAAAAAATTCTGCAACCCCTCCAAAACCCAAACCTCCAAAGCCTCATTTTCATTCCTTTGTGATGTTAAGCATCTTTCATATTATAGGTCACCTGTATTCCCTTTTAGGGAAAGAATATATTTTTCCCTTCTGCCCCTTCCCTATTCAGGTTTTATTTTAGTATCACCCTCAGTATTCTCTATGATTTCTGGATATTAATTCTTTGCCACATTGGTTCTTCATTCTTCTCAAAGGTTAGCTTATAATTTTGTTTCTGACATAACATAAACAGAACAAAAGGTAATGTTATATGAAATGTTCAGATCAAAAAACAATGTCCTGTCAATGTTGCTTAATTTTTCCTTCCATTACTTCTTTTTTTTACTCACAAATTGCTTTCGATGCTGACATAAATAAATACGTCACTTTATCTTTTATTTTCCTTAGGTTTTATTTATTTACTACAATACCTTCTGACTCCATTGAGAACAACTCTTGTGTAGAGAGACAGGTCAAAGTATACTTGGGGTTTGGATTATCTAATAGACAGCCTGATTGAACAGTCAGTCCCTTATTTCCTCATTTTACCTCTGGCTTATGAATCCATCCTTGTTCTATATTAACACTCACTGAGTTCCAGCATCTGTTTTTATTAATTGCCATGTGGACATACATGACTTCATAATATATTTTGATTCAGAAGAACAAATTTCCAATTTTCCCTGTTTCTTACTTATTGTTCTATTTATTTATTTATTTATTTTTGTACTTGAGACTGAACCCAGGGGTGCTTTATCACTGAACCACATCCTCAGCCCTTTTTTTAATATTTTATTTAGAGACAGGGTCTCACTAAGTTGCTTAGGGCCTCACTGAGTTGCTGAGGCTGGCTTTGAGCAGTGATCCTCCTGCCTCAGTCTCCAGAGCCACTGGAATTACAGGCATGTGCCACTGTGCCTGGCTATGACCTTAGAATTCACTTAAAATTTTTATTCATTTGCGTTATAGTTTTATTTAGTAATAATATAAGTGTTTTTTTGAAAAAATTGAAAGTGCATACAGAATGAGACAATAACAAAAGGAAAAATCTTACCCCCTTCTCACTGCTTTTTTCTGAAATTAACACTGTCTTTTTTTTCAACATGTACTTTCAGGATTTCTATTATAGATAGTTTGGAAGCTTTGCCACTATTCCTCCTGGGCAATGAGAAAGGAATGTGTCAAAGCAAGGTCTCTTTTCTGAGCATGGAAACAATTCAGTACAATTTTTTATTTGCTTTACAATTTATCATAGGAATGCATTTTTTTAAAATTGAGAAGACATCATGTTAATTTCTCAGATTTTCATTTATAATCTTTGTGACATGTGAAAAATAAACTATACATTAGATACATGTGCAAGCCATTGTATTGCCACTCTGATATACTAAATGGTTTCTTATTTTGCTTGAAACATAATCTAGTAACTAATATGTCATAAAGATGCCATCATAAGCATGCCAGTCATTGTAAAGCACTTTACTTTCTTTTTGTTATTTCCTAATGATGAAGTATTTCACTCCTGGAAACACGTTACAAACTGCATTGCTACTTAATTCTTAAACTCATTTCTGTATGTATTTATTCAACATTCTCTTGGTGATAGGAGGTCCTAAATAAACATTTCTCAAAGGGGAGAAGAATGAATGAAACATACTACTTAAATAGAGTGCTATGCAAAATGCCACATTAATAACTATGCAGGGATTTTTAGAAGTGGCTGATGTAGGAACAAATGCATGTCTTTTATTCACAGCAAAGCCTGAGAGATGAATAGTGGGTATATGTGATGTGTGATTTATTCATACAACACTAGTAGGAGATTTATAGGCATCTATTAACCTACTTGAGTTCCAACCCTGTCTTAAGCTTGTCTTTTGTCACAATTAGCAGTGTTGTCACTGTATGTTAAATAACAAGTTGTCTAAACTGAAATATGCAAGAAATATGAAGACAGAAGATGAAAATTATTACACATGTACATCACTTCAGCTAAACCACAGATATATCTCTGCTTGTATGTATGTGTTACAAAAATTACACATGCACATGCATTCACATAAAAGCAAGAGATTCCTTTTCTGGGCTGAAGATATATTATCATGGACTGAATTATGCCTCAAAAAATCTATATATTAAAGTATTAATAATCAATACTGAAAAATGTGATCATATTTGGAGAAAAGATCTATACTGAAGTAATTATGTCAATATAAGTTCATTAGTTTGGGCTCTAAGCCAATCTAACTGGTGCCTATACAAGAGGAGTGAATTTGAACACACAAATCTATAGAGGAAAAACAAGAAGACATAGGTAGATGATGACCATCTATAAGCAGAGAAGAAAAGTTCAGGAGAAACCAACCCTGCTGACTCCATCATCATAGACTTCTAGTCTCCAGAACTGTGAGAAAATAAATTTCTGGTGTTCAGCTACAGAGTCTGTCATAGTTGGTTATAGAAGCCCTAGGAAATTAATACAGCCATCAACTTAAGAATTAGAAAAGCCATATGTTGGGAAAAAAAGAATTATTTTGTTCCTGTCTGCATACTCATCTTTGAAAAAGATGAATATTATAGGCCTGCACATTATGGTGGAACCTGATTTGATTCTTCCCTGTAGTAAAACATCACTAAAGAAAATTACTACATTAGCTGACACTTCTAATGGATCACCCTTCCTTCAATAGATTAGAAGTCCAACTTTAAGTGACTGCTACCCACTGCCTTAGTTCATTTTGCATTGCTTTAACAAAATATCCGAGTATTCGGGCTGGGATTGTGGCTCAGTGGTAGAGCACTCGCCTAGTATGGGAGGGACCAGGGTTGGATCCTCAGCACCACATAAAAATAAAGGCATTGTGTTGTGTCCATCTACACCTAAAAAATAAATATTTTTAAAAAATATCCGAGTGTATGGGTAACTCATAAAATAGAGGTTAATTTGAGTCATACTTCTGGTGACTAGAAGGTCCAAACATCCCAGTGACAGCATCCCAATGAGGGTCCCAGACTGCATGACACTATGGCAGAGAGGCAGGAAGGAACCAGCTGCATGTGGAAGGGCGCATGTGTGAACAAGGAAGCAAGAGACAGTGGAGATGGCAAGGCTGTTCTTTTTATAACAGCCTGATCTTGAGGTAACCAAACCACTCGAAGGAGACCTGTCCCACACTTTCAAGTCAGCATTAATGCATTCAAGCAGGTGGAGCCTCCATGACCTATTTACCTTCCACAGGGCTTCACCTCGTAAAGGTTCCAACACCTCAACATCAACAGACCAGGAACCAAACTTCCAGCACATGGACCTCTGGGTCACCAGCCCTATCCACAGGATACACCCTCTTCCATGTGTTGATCACACTTGATTGACTAAGGTAAGATTAACAGGTAGCTGAGTGTCTGAAAGACCTTGGACCGACATCAGGCTTTGAAAAGGTACCACATTCATTTCTCTTTGAGATGCTTAGATCACTTGTGTGCTCCCTACCAGTACTCTGTTGGATATAATACATGTGGCAAGAGAAGAGGCATGTGGGGAGGACTAGTTCCCAGGCAGCTTCATCCCAAACTCAAGTTCACAATGGAAAGGAATGGGGTGAAGGATTTGCAAATGGAATAAACGTAATGGCATTGCTAAAGTCAAGAGAAAACCACATGTCAAAAACAAGGAAATAAAGACCTCAGTACCATTTGACCCAATACAGTACATATGGTAAGCTTTTTTTTTTTTTCTTTTTTTTAATACCAGGGATTGAACCACAGGCAGAGCTTAACCAATGAACCACATTCCCAGCCTTGTTTTACTTATTTACTTACTTAGAATTTTGAAACAGGGCCTTGCTAAATAGCTTAGAGCCTTGACAATTTGCTGAGGCTGGTCTTGAACTTGCAATTCCCCTGCCTCAGCCTTTTCAGTCACTGAGATTATAGGCATATACCACTATGCCTGGAGACATATGATAACTTCTACTGAGATAGGCAACTATCATTTATCAGTTCTTCCAGACCTGTGTGGCTGCCCTCTGTGGCCACATGTCCTCCCTGTGGACTGCACCTGGCTCCTGGACTTACACAGGTTTTGCTGTCACATTCTTAATCTATAACTGTAAGATGCATTTCTCTGCACTATCTTAATAAAACAACATGGGAATAAAGTTTTATAATAGCAACAAAGAGAGGGGAAAAGTCATAATTTTCCATGCTTCATGATTCAGAATAATTAATTTAATAACTGTGTCATATGAGAAGAGTAAATAAAGAGAAGAAAAGGGGTGTGGATATATGTGATCACTGAAGCATACACAATTGCAAGGAAAAACAAATTACCAGGGTAGTGTCAGAAATAAAAGCTCCGTGGGAAACTTTTTTTGCATGTTAATTTGATTCTTCTATTGAGCCTTAAAGCTGCAGTGTCTCTACAAGAGAACTGTTTATCTCCACTTGTTTTTATTTTTAGCTATTATATAACCTTATGTCTCTAAAAACCAATTAAACACCTTTCTGATCTCTGCTGGGAATTTTCCTTAAGTAGTTGTCTACTAGACCCTAACAGGACTGTGATTTCATTTACAACATCTTGCTGGAGATTGTTTCATCATCAGAGGTGTTAAAAAAAAAAAGAACTGGAATTAATCAAGGACAGCAGAATCAAAATAAAATGCAGTTCTCTCTGGACACAGTTACATTCTCTGGGGTTCGTTTCACATGAAACACCAAGACTCTAGACCTAAGAGGAAGTGTTTGATTTTCTTGCCATGGTCCTTAAATTTGCAAGAAAGGATTATTTTTGAGTACAAGGAGACAAACTTAAGTCCCATGCCAGAAATATAGGCTTCTAAAGAAATTATTTCCTTTAAATTGGCAGATATAAAACTAAGTGTTCCTTGATTTGGTTAGCTAAAGCTTAAACCTCATCTACTCTCCCTTGTTTCTTCCTTGAATGTTAAGGAGATATCTCCTTTGCCTTTCCATATTAAGACTTTCAATATTTCCATTCAAATGGCAGGGCTCTATACATCCTGGATATTGTATATTCCCAAGATCACCGTCATGTCATCCTCCACCTCCGTCCATCCTTTCTAAGAGCCAGCCCTTGAAACCAGTGGCCGCAGTGGCTTACCGACAATGTTTATGAGATCCTGTCAGGGTTTCGATCACAAAGCACTCGCCATCATTGAGACAGTATGCAAGGTCCTTGTCTCGGCAGGGTTTGAAGTGCTCAGATCTCTCAGTGGAATATGTCGTTGTATCTGTCAAGAAGAGCACAGAGGGAATACTGTCAGCATGCATTCCAACACCAACTGCTCCTGTCACTGGCCCAGATGTGTGCATCGAGGCCTGTGTATGGGGTACAATGACAGGGACTTGAGACAAACAGGATTGACACTAAACAGTACTGAGCAACACAGCTAGTTAACGCACTGTGTTCGGTTGTCCTCATCAGCCCTCTATATCCGCAAGTTCCATATCCTGGGATTCAACCAACTACAGATGGAAAAAATTCAGAAAGATAAGAGCTGTATCTGTACTGAACATATCTACACTTCTTTTTATCTTGTTGCATCACCTAAACAATACAGTGTAACATCTATTTATATACCATTTATATTGTATTTGGTGTCATAAAAAATCCAGAGATGATTTAAAGTATATAAAGGGGCATGCATAGGTTATGCAAACTCTACTCCATGTTACACAAGAGGCATGCACATCCATCTGGACACCAATCCATTGAGTCTCCTGAGCCAATACCCTGAGGTTGATGAGGGACCACTGTATTTCTTCAATGGGTTTTAATAATTAAAGTTACTCTAGAGAAGTCTCATTTGAGGACATATTAACAGTAAAAGTTGATTGATCCTGAGCCAAACACCCAAATATACTTTCAGCAAATGTGTTGTATGGAGTATTGAAACAACATCTTTTTTGCTTTATTGTTGCCAAATATCATTAAACATCTGATCAATGTATTTCGTGATTGTTCTGTAGAAAACTCATGTCAGTTTTTGAGTTCTTTTAGCTGCAGCTACAATTGGCTAATAGCTAAGCCAATTATTCTTTCACTTTCTCCTTTTATTATGTAATTAAAATGCAAATGTTCCAAATTCTGAAACAGATAATCACATGTGAAGAATGTTTCTGGTAAATATTTAACAGGACCAAATTATTGTCATTTTTTAGCATTCTCTTAAACATGTATTTTTGAAATCATAATCAGTTACATTTTTAAATTAAATTATACATCTATATCTGCTTTCCAAATATGAAACTAACCATAAATAAGTACTATCTATAGGATACAGATTCTATCACCATATGTAGACATTTTTCTAGCTATAAAATTTTCAGCATCTGAAGTATTAACACCAATTCCTCTTTAACAGTCAAGAGAAAATATATGTATTTAAAAAGTCAAAGATGAATAAATTATTCAACATAAGCTTTTTTAATTTCCTTTTTATAGATCTAGATTGCTAATAATGTTCACCAGCATGGCATATTAAATCAGCTCACTAACTACAGGTCACAATGAGCTTCTTCCCTGCTTATCATGCAAACTGATGGGAAACCAATCATCTTAAAAGGAAACCTGCTCATGTCTCTCCCACATCTAAAAGTCCTCAGTGAGGCTGAGATATATACAGTGGCAGAATGGATACTTGGCAGGTGTGAAGCCCTGTGTTCAATCCCCAGCACCACAATCAATAAATACATAAATAAATATATTTTTAAGGAAATAAATATTCCTCAGTGGTTACTGTCATGAGGATAACTTAATAAAACAAAGAAAATGGGCTTTCTTTTAATTTTAATTTAATTTCTTTTAATGTAATTTTGCCTATCTGCTCTTTTTTATAGCATTAGAGGAGTACTGGGGATTAAACCCAGGGGCCTTAACCACTGAGCAACATCCCCAGCTTCCCCCGCAACTTTTTTATATTTTATTTAGAAACGGGATCTCGCTGAATTGCTTAGGACCTCGCTAAATTGGTGAGTCCGGTTTTGAACTTGCAATCCTCCTGCCTCAGCACCACTCCCCTCCCCGAGCCAATGGGATGATAGACATCTCCTGGTCACTTCTTGCACTCCAAAGATACCAAACATACAACTTAATTTTCAACTATTATTGTGTTCCCCTTTTTTCTGGGAAAGACCCTGAAATCCTTCAGAACTTGAATGATCTACTCCTGTCCTGTGCCGCCCCCAACCCTGCTTCCCATTATTCATTTAATGCCATAATAGTTTGTTCCTAAGTTTATCCATACACATCCTTTTAGTCTATGAACTCCTTTAGGAGTTGAAATCTAATCAGAATTGGTGCTCAGTAAAAATATTGTCAATATATCTGACCTCCTAACATCACCAACCATTTAAATGGTATGAATGAAAGATGGGGTCATTTAAGATCTCATTACAACTCTATCAATAGTTATTGTATCTCTTAAAGCAAAACATTAGATACAACTTTACAATTATGCTATTGTTTTGGTAGATGTATAATGTTAATGAATATTTCAAAAACAATACCTTAAGATTATTTATATAACTCTCATATTCCTCACTTATTGTGAGCATTGAAAAAACAAATTGACTTTTTGGTATCCTCCTTCTTGGTGTTACAATAGAAACTTTTTTTTTTTTCAGTGTAAAATATCTGATTGTTAATACTTTGAAACAAAACAAAGACTCTGCAAATAGACACATTTTCCATTTTCTAAGAGATTCTCTGTACAGTGAAGATCTGTTATTCAAGGCAGTGTGTGATAAACAGCCACACAGAATCAATCTCTCTTTCTCTGGGAAATATTTAATATTCAAGAGATCCAACCAAAATATTCAATATGAAATGCCACACAATTCACTGCTACTCTGACTGCTGAAGTACATTAACTCATGATCAGTTAGTTAACTTTTCCTTTAATTTCTTATTATCTATTTATTGATATTCACTGATCATTCCTTTAAGAACAGCTTTTCATTAACATAACCTACAGCATAAAAAGTGAGATCCTTATTTTATAATCAGTGGTTTTAACAAGCTACAGACTCCAAAGGCAATACAATGGCAAAGCAATTACAATCAATTATTTCCATCTGACAAGGGATGTCTACTGTGGTTACTGCCTATCAAGTTGCCAGTTATTGGAATGTTACAGAGGATCAGAGACCCACACAAATGTCTCTGCCAGTCCTGGGTGGGAGAGCACAGAAATATGCAGCTTAGCGTGTGCTCAGATTTTCTATTTCCATAGCTCAAAGGATTATGAAATTAATTTAAAACACACATACTTATCTCTTAAGTGGTTTCAAAGAAAACATCATTATTACCCCTTTGAATAGCTTAATGTTATAAAAATGAAAATATGCTGTGTTTGTGCTTCTTATAGTCAGTAAAATACAAATATCAATAAATTTGAAATCTTAAAGAGTTTGCCTAAGCATTTCAACATAGAGTGCCAAAAATCACAGAGACTTTGGGTAGGGTAAGGTACACTCATCATGACATGAAAATTTGCTCTTGAAAGTCATGCCAAAGCTGTGGATGGAAACAGAAAATGAAGTCAATATTCTGTTAAGACTTTTGTTAAGTAAATAATAAGCATATTATATCCAAATCACTTTTGGCCAGACCATCTATTATCACCACACATAGTCTAACAAAGAGACAGTGAGGATGTTGGGTGATGCCTTCCAGTACTTATATAATTGATACCCTCAGATATTTACACACACACACACTTAATTCTTTAACATATAAAATGTATTACAAAAATTAAATAGCACAAATTGAAATAAAGAAATAAGACAAATATTAAATATAAGGTGCAATTCTTCTCTCCTCCCCTAAGGTAATATAACAGGCTCTAATACATTCAGTTGAGTATTTTGTTTAGAAGGGTAAACATAGGAAATTTGTAGGAATGAAATAACAAATAAGATCTAACTCCAAGTTGTAGCTGTAAACAACCTTGGGGTATCTTAATAATCAGATATAGAGCTCTCACATATGAATGTATCTAACATTGTGAAACCTGTTTTTATTTTTAAAAACTGTACCCTATAAGATAATCTAATAAATCAAGCTGGGTATAGAGTACATGGTACCATTTTGTCATGTACTTAATCAAACACCTATTTTATTATGTTTTTAAAATATTTTTTTAGATGTTGATGGACCTTTATTCTTTCATTCATATGTGGTGCTGAAAATCAAACCCAATGTGCCATACATGCTAGGCAGATTCTCTACAACTGAGCCACAACTCCAGCCCCATCAACTATCTATTCTATACATATGATTTGGTAAATTTATTATAGCTATTAACGGCCTTCAAAAACTGTATGAATGAAGGTCTAGGTGAGTCAGTATTGCCATGTATCCCCATTTGTCTTTCAAGGCTCCTCTTTATGCTTCCTTACTCTAGAGAGTGCTTCATTAGACATCACTCTTTCCACCTGCACCTCTGTATGGATATCCCATCTGATTGGATCATGAGTGTTTGTGGAGGACAGCAGGCCTCCACATCTCCCATGGTCTTATACATGCCCTGACAGGAAGGTGCACACAACAGATGTTTATAGAAGAATAATCTGTTTATTCAGAGTCTTTTTCTAAATGTTTATGGTGAAAAGTATGCAATATTTTTTGTTATCATCGTAAAAAAAATCTCTATTTAAAAAAAACTGGAATAACATGAATAAATGTTTAGAAGTTAGGATGTGAGAAGTGTTTCAAAAGCAATTTGTGTAGATTTTATATAGATAGAAAGATAAGCTCCACAGCATGGAGGATGAGGGAATACAAACAAAAACTTAGGAAGTGTTTTTTAAAGAGAGGGGCATGAAGGATAGAGGATTGTGAAGTTTAAGATGAGCAGAGATGGTGCTAAGGAAGAGCCTTCCAAGCCCCATGATCAGCAGTCAAGGTCTTAGCTCTAAGAAAGAAGTAAGTCCACTGGTTGAGGTATAGTGCCCCATCACTTGGGGCCACTTGAGCTGTGCAATTATCTGAATCACTCATCTGGCACTTATTATGTGTAGCTTAATGTGTATTCTTCTTTATTTTTTTAATGGGTTTTGGTCTCTTTCCAGGGAGGTCAGGAAGAGTACTTTGTTTTTAACTTCTGTATTGTTTCCACACCATGTAGCATACATAGTAAGCAATCAGTACAGTAATTAAACGCACAGTGGGACATGGTGGTGGTTAATTCATTAAAGGCAAAATGGAAAAGAAATGTAAGGCTGAAAGACAGAAATCCCTGCAGATTTTGCAATGGGAGTTAATTTACTAATGAATACAACGATGACTGGTTTTCCTCTTAAGTACTGAATTGAACCTGAATATTACTTCTGCAGGTTCTCTAAGTCTCCAACACAAAGCTGAACACTGTGGGAATCCATATTTTGTTGGAGGAACAAGAGTGCTAAATTGGCTATTATAGATAATAATTGCAGTAGATAGCCAAAGAAAAGGAGAACTTAATTTGGGCTATAGTTATCTAGGAAGGCATCCCAAAGGATTGGCATCGAATCTGGATCTTGGCTGTATGTGATTCAATTGGCAAAGAAGAGAAAGATCACCTGAGGAAGAAAAATGCTAAGGCACAGAGAAGACCCTAAATAAATTTTTACACTCCTGGCTCATAAATGTCAGATTCCTCAGAGTTTTCTTTTTTTCCCACTGAGTTAATGATGTGACAATTTTCTAAGAAAAGTTCAGAAGCTGGTCATGTCATTTAAAAGCTTTCAGGATTTGTGAAATACCTTTGCAGGTCTGAAGACATTTAAATATGTTCACAGACTCCAGCACCCTCTTCTGAGGCAACAGTGTAAATGAAATGGGATGCAATATATTAGAATTTCTTATTGAAATTACTATTCTTCAGGCACCCCTGAAGCTTTAGTCTGACTTACAAAATATTTAATGGTCAAGGAAAACTGAAATAAAAACCTATTGGCATTTTAAAGAGAGAGAGAGAGAAAAAAAAAAAAAAAACAACAACATTTCTTTCTCAGCTGGCAGGGGCCAGAGATGGCTTTCTCTCCAGTGCCAAAGATTAGACAATTGTTCACTCCCTGGCAAGAGAGAAATGGGACCATTGAGAAAGAAATTTGAGAGTTCAATTGAGTCGTGAGACTGCTGTGAGGACTGACAGCTCTTGATATACCCCCAGAGCCATCAATTCTTGCTACAAATGTAGAGGGGGCCCTTGTTAAGTTTGTATGATATCCCTGCCATCTTTCAGCTGGAAATACTACTTTTAAAAATGGTTTCATCTTAAATAAACCTGTGCAGGGCATAGTTTGTTCAACAGGAATGAGTTTATTTTGGAACTGTAGAATGCATACTGAAGAGGAATATATTTTTAGCTACCTGTGCAAAAACACATTCATTTACAAACTGCTTTCTCCCACAATGGTAGTAGCAGCAGCTACAGTTACTGGAGCCCTCCACTTGTGCTAAATTTTGTGCTGTATTCTTCATAAACATCATGTGATTGCTTTCCACATCACTTTTCTGAAAGGGCCCATTCTGTGTTACCACCTAATTCTAAATCCAGTGGGGACTGAATTTCTTATTTTCTCATCTTGTTGGAATTCTCTAAAGAATTCTCTTTAAGAATTTCTGACTTCCTGAAAAAAACTTCTTTTATTGGGTTCCATATTATGACATATTCTGGATTTTTCTCTTGATCCTTGACTTTTGCCACCTTAGTCTCACCTAATTTATATTCAAATGCCAGATGACTAAAGGATTGGTTTTCAAATGATTCCTAATATATACTCTGCATCATGATAAGCATTTTTTTTTCATTAGCTACCTCTTAGGCCTTCAAAGAACACTATGATTTTGTGCTATTATTTACTCTCCTTATTTTACAAATGGGGAAAGTGAGTTTTAGGGAGGTTATGTCCTTGGCCCAAGGCTTCATGACTCTTAGCTGTTAACTTGTGGAGTCAAGCCAACACAGTTGGATTTGCTTTATTGTGGTGCTTCACAAAGCTCACATTTTTGTTTCTGTTTTTTTACTTATTTTCTTAGACATTGCTATTTGCAGTGCGGTCCTCAAACCAGTAATGTCAGGATCATCTGTGAGCCAGCATGAACCTCATCCCAGAACTACCACATTAGAAACCCTAGAGGTGATGAGAATCAGTTGTTCAGGATGATTGTTATCATCTACATGCCAGTAACTCTCAGAATCACACTACAAGCCCATCATTTTCTCAGAATTCCAGACTGTCTACCCTCCCCTACTGGTGACCATCCCAACTATACCTCAAAATTAATTTGTTGGAAACAACTCTTGTTCTTCCTCCACAAACCTGTTTTGCCCCACTATGTATGCCAGAAGCCTAGTAGCCATCTTTCCTTGATCTTCTATGTGCAATAATCAAATATTATTGATTATACCTTCTAAATACTTTTTTTTTTACTGTTTTCCATCTTATCCCACCTGGACTAATACCACATCCAGACCTATCTACACACGTTTTGCACCCTAAAATGAATCATCCACGTTAAAATCAGTTTGCATAATATGTGTAGAAAACAAATGATTGGTCATTTCCATGTAGAAAACCATGTAGTGGCTTTTCCTGGTTTTTATGGTAAGAACCAAAATCTTCCTAAGCCCTCGCTCTCTCTGGTTCTCTCTTACATAATGGCTGCTTCACTTTTTCAATATACAAGCCACAGTTGTTCAAATGCCCCATCATCTGAGGCCTTTGTGCATGTTCCCTTTTGCAGGGTGCTACCCAGATCTCCACAGATTCTCACAGTCATCTAGAGATGTCATCCAGAGCCCATGGGAGAAGGAAGAGACAAATTTAGCAAAAAAAAAAAAAAAAATTTCCATTAGATGCTTTTTTCTCTATAAAACTCTCTGAGTTGCCAAGTGGAGTCTTTCTTCTCTTAGGCCCCTCTCCCATTTAGATCACCTCCTGTTCCTTTCCTCTTTTTGTCTTTCATTCTTTCAGTCAAAGACATTTTGACACCTACACATGGTATTAAACTACAGATAACACGTGGGTCTGGGAAGTTTGGACTTTGATTTGATTTGGCAAAATTTAACGAAACCGAGCCTGACTCTGGGATTATTCTCAGATTTCCTATGAAAAACAATGACTTTTATTTATTTGTATCAGTATACAAGCCACAGTTTTTGGTGTTTTTATATACATTCTGCTGCTCTTCTATAGGCAAGGTGATATTTTAAAAAGTGGAAAATTGTTCTACTGGCAGCAAAATCCAAATGAGCAAACATGATATTCAGCTAACAAGCCACAGTTGTTGGGGTTTTCATGTACATTCATAGACCATGAACTTCTGTTGGAAGATAAACATTTTTTATTTGGTGGGGAGTGAAGAGGAGCTGTGCTCTTACTAACTAACCCATCACCTGTCACCCAGTAATTATTTAATAAATGTCTACAGAATGAATATCTTATACTAACCCTGAACTTTAGAATTTACCTAGAGTAGGTGAGATTTTAATATACCCATAGAGACTTTGTTTCATCTAAGAGCCTTGCTAGGGAATTTGAACTATGAGTTAATTATGCCACATGCTGAGTTACCCCTTGGAACAACAAGGGTACATAGCATATGGAATAGATGCTATGAAGAAGTAGAGACAATTTGGTGACCAACCAGAATAAAAACTGAGGATACAGGAGGATTCCAGTAGGTTTGTGATTGGCAAAGAAGTTGAAGTCACATTGGTCAGAAGCGGGCATACCTAGCAAAGTAGTATTGCCTCTGGTTCCAAACACAGGGAGTATCTTGACTGAATATCATGTTTTCTCATTTGGATTTGGCTTCCAGTAGGACAATTTAACACTTTTTAAAACATCACCTTGCCTATAGAAGAGCAGCAGAATGTACATAAAAACCCCAATATCTTTGGTGAAGGAAACAGCAGGTGACTGGCCAAGCTTGAGATCCAAAGAAAAGAGCTCTGAGCCTATGTTGGCAGGGCCCATTTAAACGTCTCCAGAGTTGAGAGAGCCTAGCTGACAGACTTCGGGTTAGATGTTGTCCTCCAAGTTGCGTGCATTGGGGGATTTTAATGAGATGTCATTGCAAATCTGAATTACACAGCTTTCCCTTTGATAGGCTGTTCTCTGGGCATATTTCTAATTGGGTCTTGATTTCTCATGTAAGAATGTCTTTCACAATAGGATCGCTACCCATGTTGGGGACAGGGTTTCATGCTCTGTGACATCTTCATCTACCAGATTAACCTTTATGTGACATACTGTGAATAAAAAACCCCTGTACATTTGTCAAAATCTTCCCCACAACTGGATTCCAACCAGTCAAGACCTTACACATTAACCTAAATAGCACATCAGAGCTCACTTTACCCTGTGCCTACAACTCCATTGTGCCTTCATTACACAAACTTAATGCTTTCCAGCTCGTTCTACATTTCCCCACACAAGTTGAAAAGAGAAGGTTCATCAGGGCTACACATCTTGGTCTTCCTCTTATGTTCCCAACAATGGAAGCTTTCAGGCTTCTTTATACTCTGCGAATTTAAACATGTTATTCCTTTTACCTCACAGACCCAGCTATATGCCTCTGCCTAGCAAAAGACATTCTAATTGATTGAGATATACATAAAATCTAAGTCCCTAATGAAGTCTTTCCCAACTCCTCAAGTTAGAAGGAGCTGGCAGAATTCAGAGCTCCACTATCCCTAATGCTATGATTATCACTCTAAAATATTATGAGACTGCCTGGGAGTTTGTTCACCACTTCTTTCCAAACTAGATTATGATTTTTTGTAGTAGCCTAGCAAGGCCATCTCTGCATCCTCATAATTTATCCCAGGGCCTAACATATAGTGGATGCTTAATGCATGTTTTCTGAGTGAATAACTATCATAATGGTTATAACAATGATGATTATCCTAACACCCCAGGCTCACACATACCTTTAGCAGGATAAGGTAAACACCATTTTGCAGATCCCTATCAGTAATGATATAGCTAGAGATAAATAATGAAAAAAAATATAGGTGCTTATGTGAGTGGATCTGAGGCAGACTAATAATCCAGCTTATGTTTTTGTTTGATGTAATAGGTTCCACTAAAAATAAAATTTATTTTTTTATAAACATTTATATAATCGTTTACTCAAAAACTTTCTCCTTATTCAAATTTATTGCCTGCAAATATTCAAAATATTTATTAAGTGCTATGGAAATGGCAGCTTTAATTGGAATAAATGTGTGTCCATTAAAAAAAAAAAAGCAGAGTCCTGATAGCCCCATATGTGAACAGATGTTAACACTCGGGTACCTAGATTAATACTGAGGATATCTGGAAAACCTGGCACAGGGTATCCAAGATGGCAATGGAGGGCATCATTCAGAAGGGTTTGAGCAGCAGTTATTTACCAACTAAAATAAAATCAATACAGTTATTTTAACAGTTGATACAATTAAGGAAACTCTCGGCTATCTGTGATCTAAATCTGTATTTAATGCTTGTAGTTTTAACAATTCAAACTGGGATAATAGAGACTGTAGAAGTCAACATGGAATAATAAGGCCTGGAATGAACCTATTAATCAGGTGTAAGTATTATTTTCACTTTACAGAAAAGAAACTGAAGCTTGGAAGAATCATGTACTATTCTTAGAATTTCATAGCTCATTAATGGAAACAGGGGAAAAGACACAAGAGCTCAGTTCCTTAATGAACACTCTTTAGCACTCTGTGATTCTACCTGAGCTGAGTTTTGGACTCTTTTAGGTGAGTATATTTGAGCCCCTCCTTGCCAAACAGTCTCTTGGTCTCTCTACTGTAGGTAAACATAAGAGCAATTTAGGGCACTATTTCAGTATAATCTATACATTTTTCCACTCATCCACCCAACACTATTTTTCTAAGAACATACTGAAACACTGCAAGAGGCAGGTATTGGGAGCAGGTGGGTACAAAAATAAATCAAAGACTTGGAATTTTTATTGCTTTCTCTGTGATTCTCAAAAATCTTTCAGAAAACTGAACACCCCTCACTTTAATTATTTAAAGTCTTATTTTATACCTCCATAGATTGTAGTTGCATCCTTTATTTTGGAATTCAGAATTTCAATCTTCCTTCTGTGTATGGGGCATGAAGAAGGCATTAGTTTTGCAGCTACATGGGCCTAGATTTAAACCTCTGCTTTCCTTGAATGTGTGCTAACTGTGTCAAGTGTCATAGTAGAAGTAGAAAATATTCTTGGTATTTTGTCTATAAATCAGGGCATTAAGAAAAAGGCAATCAATCAAAAAAATCTTTCAAAAGAAACTGTCAAAGAGACACTGGTGAACACTCAATCTAGTAGACTGTAAATATTGTGAAAATTATATTAAAGGAGTATAAACAAGTAATAGTCACTCAATTGCAAGTATTGTTGTCAAGCCACCTTGCACCCCAGTCCTTACTCCAACTAGCATATTTCTAGGCACATAACAGAAATAAAGAAATTCCAGATGTGATGGCAAATTAAGTTCACATAAAGAGGAAAGGAAAGGTGAGCATGCATCACAAGTACTAAGACTGAGAAAATGTTAAGAGACACAAGAAATACACTGAAAGTCAGAAAAAGAGTTGAAAGCTGAAGACACTTAAAAGAAAATAAAATTGCTTATTAAAAATACAGGAAATTGGGGCTGGTATTGTGACTCTGCAGTAGAGTGCTTGCCTTGCATGGGCGGGACCCAGATTCGGTCCTCAGCACCACATAAAAACAAAGGCATTCTGTTGTATCCATCTACACCTAAAAAAATATTTTAAAAATATATATAGGAAATCAATAATGTACTGTTAACCCCCACCCCCCAAATGCCACATTTATTTAAAACAAACAATCTCAAATTTATTCAGTCACCAAGTCATTTATCATTTTGACAACATCCAGGTCTTAGGGATGTGCAATCAGATTAGGAAACAATTACATTGTTCTCCAACTCTCCTCACATAAAATATTGGATACATTATACTTTCCCTTTCTTAAAAAAGTCTCTTAAAATGTCTTAAAAAGTCTCAGCCTTTGCAGGACTGTTCATCTTCTTACTGACAATGTGGCTCCATCCTAAGCCAAAAGGGGAAAAGGCCTTTTTCTTAGTAACCCTTTGGGTCTCTGTGCTTTGATCTCAGCATCTGAAATTAAATGTTCCTGGGCCTAAATCTAACATAAAGCTTTGTAATCTACTTTTGCAGATTTGGTTTTGCATTGCAGTTTTACTACTTATTGGTGTGTTGAATATGAATGAATGGAGTATATTAAAACATAATCCATCCAGAGTGCCTAGAAATGGGTCTTACACAGTGCTTGGCACTAAGTACTTCTTTCTCTTATACTAATTAAGGCAGAGCATATTTATTAAGCACCATCTATTTATATATTTCTGCAATGTCTCCATATGATGCCATTAAAGTCATTTATCTATTTAGCAATCTATCATTGAATTTTTACTATAAGACTGCTTAGTCCTCCACTAAGGCCAGGGTTGGAGGTGAGGAAATCAGTTCAGAAATGATCTGACATGTGGCTACCTTCAAGGAACTCCCAGGCACACATCCCTGCCATGTGTCATTCATACTCTTCTAGGTACAAGACAGGGGAGATGGATGGCAAATATTTTCCTAATACGGTGAGCCTACTGATCTATCAGTGCTTATTTGGAGACACTAAATGGGACTTTAGGACTATTAAATATAAAGAAGCTCTTCACAGGGAATATCATAGATTTCCTATTTGCTAGTAAATAGCAAAGAATGGGAGACCCTCTTTTATCACCATATATGTAAAGACATCATACATGTACAACTTTGACCTTACTTTATCATCACATTGACTTCAGAAAGAGAATTGAGGCTTATCTATATTATTGCTCAAACATTTATTATTATTATATTTTGTTTGTTGGTTGGTTGGTTTTGATAGAAAGGAGAGGGATGAATGTTATGCTTCACTCAGTCATAGCTGTCTTACTGGTCTGTGAGAATGTAGACAAGCAATGGATAATTGGACTGTGTGTGACACAAAGGAAAAGTCTATTAATCTTGTTTGACTCTTGGAACAGTGATGTTTTCCTGTTTCCAGTAAGTTCTTAATTTCTCTTTTATTTATAAAATGTGACAAATTATGATTACTCATTTTTTATGAGCCAAAATATCTTAATGCATTCAGTAATGCATTATAGGCATTCAGGAAATTTCAATCTTATCTTTATCTTTCCTCATTTAAAACTTTCCTTTCCACTTGTATAGACATTTCTCCAAAGAACAAATTCATATGTCCTATAATCCCATGAAAATATGCTCAAAACCCATAGACTTTATGTGAAAGGAAACCAGAACTATGAGATACCACTTCATACCCATTAAGACAGACAATAATAAGTGTTGTTAGCAAGGATGTGGAAAAATCAGAATCCTTGTATTCTCCTGGTGGGAAAGTCAAATTGTGCAACTGTTGTGGAAATAGTTTGGCAGTTCTTCAAATGTTAACCAGAAATTCCACTCCCTGTCTAAGAGAACTGACAACAAATGATCATACTTGGATACAAATGTTCATGGAAGTAGTAATCATAGTAACCAAAAAGTAGAAGCAACTCAATTGTCTAGCAAGTTTGATGGATGGATAAAGAATGTGGTTTATGTATATAGCAGACTATAGTACAGCCTGAGTAAACCTTGAAACCATTTTTGGTGAAAGAAGATAGACATAAAGCTTTATATTATAAGATTCCATTTATACAAAACATTCAAACAAGTACATCA
The DNA here is from genome assembly GCF_048772815.1 of Callospermophilus lateralis. Classification (NCBI taxonomy): domain Eukaryota; kingdom Metazoa; phylum Chordata; class Mammalia; order Rodentia; family Sciuridae; genus Callospermophilus; species Callospermophilus lateralis. The sequence goes on along the minus strand of NC_135319.1, from coordinate 52,901,194 downwards.
ACTGATGCACAAAATCAACTAGTGGTTTTAAGCAGCTAGTCTTTGTTTTCTATAACACCTCTTTTATGTTTTCAGTTTGATAATAGGTAAAAGAAGACAAATATAGCTCAATATTTTAAAATATTTATTTTTTATCTATAGTTGGAAACAATATCTTTATTTTATTTATTTATTTGTATGTGGTGCTGATGATCGAACCCAGGGCTTTGCACATGCTAGGCAAGCGTTCTACTGCTAAGCCACAACCCCAGCCCCAATATTTTAGAATCTATATACAAATCACATTTGATTTCATGCTATACCTTTATAAACCATCTGAGAAAGAAAGAAGAAAAACCCATCTGGTACTTCCCCAAAGCTCCTTGACTTATTGACAAAACTTTACTCCTAGACCTTTGTTACAGAACAAATATTGTTTTGAGAAAATTGGTCCACTCTCTGTGACTGTTGGAAAGCAATTAAAGCTGAAGTCAAACATTTGTAGTTATCTCTTCATTTTCGACCTTTATCTCTACATTTGCAGAAAGCAGCTATGTATTGAAGTGTTTGTGGATCATTCCATAATTTAAATAATAGAGAAAATGGTGGTAGTAGAATGATATAACTAAGGGAATACAGAATTTTTAGCAGAAATTCCAAGTAAGGTGCAGATAATAAATAAGCAATCTTCCAAATTTTTCATTTAAATTGTTGGAAATCAGGAGACTCCCCTCCCTTTACATTGGTTTTAGCTGTTCCTCTATGTGCACTGTAGAGGAGGGGTGTAGACAAATTCTTGGACACCATGAGGATTTTGTAAAAGAGGAGGGTTCTCTCTTTTTCTACACTATCCCGACATGTCTCCTTTTCTCTTGTACTGGCATGATTTTCTTGAACTCCATCAAGAAGAATATTTATAAGATTTAGTTCATTTAGAATAGGGGCCAGTACACTATGTTATGTGGGCCAAGCTATGCTGCCACCTGTTTTTATTAAAAAGTAAAAACAAAACAGTGTCAAACACTTAATGCATCCGTAAGTTCACACAGTATAATTAACTGCTTAAAGTAAATCTAATGAAGGTGAATGAAAATATGATTTTCTTTACAGAATCACTCACCACTCACTGAGGGCATATGAGTATTAAAACAAAGCCCCTCTTTCACCCATCTAATCTTTACTTGGCTCAGGTATCAACCTCTTGAGCTATTATTGCAGTCTCTCTTATCTGCCCTCTAAGACATAGCATTCCAAGTTTCCTTTGTCATAGTCCTTATCACACTGCATTGTAAATGCTGGTTGACATGTTTTTCTCTCCCCTTCATCAGACTGTGAACACTGAAAGGGCAAGTTTTTATGCACAGCATGTATTTCTTTCATGCTTTGGGGAAAGAATAATGAATTAATGTAAATATTTTTTCGAGAATGTTCATATAGAAGGCATTGCCGTTATTTACACATCCCTGATCAGAGAAGAATTCTAGCTTACAATCTCCAGATAGAGAAGCCCATCCCTTTTCTCCCTTAAGCTTTTCCCAGGGTCCTCAATCAGACAACAAGGTTAAAGCCATCCAACTCTTTGTTCTCTTTGTAGCTACTTTCCTCCTCCCTGGGCAAGGTAAGACATTGTTCCAGGGAAAGAAAGAATAGATTGTGAGGTCCCACCACATACTGAAAGTCCATACAAGGGTTAACATAAACCAGGAAGGGATTCTTGCAGATACTCTGCACAGGTGTAAGAAGACCCCAAAAGGTCAAATTACTGTTATATTTATTTACAAACAATCCTACCAACAAAATAAGCACAGAAAACTGAAAAATCTCAGCTATGGACAGTGATCAGAGATGTTACAAAATAAAATGTTCATAAAAAATGACAGCATTTGGAAAGCCCCTTCTCCCATGCTGAGGAATGTTCTAGAATAAATGCCCCCATGTAGCAATGTTCTCTCTGTAATCTCTGCCTATTAAGTCCCATCCATTTTCCCACATACAACTCAGAGTCCTGTCAGCTGCACTCTTCTCCAGTGCCCCCACCTGGCATGAATGTTGGCCCCCCCTCCTTCCTCAGAATTTTGCTGCTATTCATATCATAACACACATCATTCTCTGCCTTGTGTATCACTTATTTTTGTGGGTGTTTTTTCATTCCTTCCCCCCACCCCAGGAGTCCACCAGTTTCTTGAGGGAAAGGATCATGATTTGCTCATCTTTTCTCCCCTGTTGTCACAGGCCATGTAAACAAATACAAAGACACTCATATACCGCCATCAAACAAAGACACTCATATACCGTCATCAATAAACTGAGTATGTTTTTCCCATGATACTTTGTTACAAAACCAAAAACTTGTCTGCAAACAGAATATTTCCTTTATGCAATCAGGGTCATGAAAACTGAAACATTATGTTTGGAAACCTTATTGGGTACCCTTTCTGTGTAGTTGCCTATATAAGTAGAGAAACATCTTTGCTTCATTGCTGTTGCTAGGGTGGGGATATTATGCCAAATATAGATGCCTGTTTGCCTAAAATTCAGACAAAAGTCTGGTTTTTTCTCTGTAAATGGTATTCCCAATATTTGAGACCAAAATATCACAAATGATCACTTTAGAGCCATAAAATTTTTTTAAAAATTGACTGATTTGTCCCATGATATTTATATTATGCAGGATACAGACATGATTCGGACTTTTTTTTCTTATTCAGGAATGGAACCTTTCCACAAAACCTGGATATGATTCAAAATCGAATCCCAGACTGCCAGTAAGATAGTGGATCCATCATGGCAGTGGTACAAGCACAGGCTGCAGCGGCCACTGGTTGTTGGAGTAGATAACCATTAAGGTCACTTCCAGATAGGGAAGGTCATTCCTGAATTAAATCAAGAGGAAGATCCAGAATGGCAGTAGAGAAACTCTCTGCTCCCCAATTCCCTTGCTCCCATGGCATTCCAACAGGCAGTTGGTAGTGTCACGATGCTACACACATGCAAGGCGTAGGCTTCTAGGCTCAAACACAGCATGTACCAAACACTCTGACACAGTGTCTTAGGCAAAAATTAGAGCTGTGAAAGCTGATTAATTTTGTATCCAACTGGAATTCTATTTTACAGCAAAGCAGTTCCCCAGCTGTGAAAGGAAGAGCGCTGTGGCTTCAAAGAAATCAATGATCCCTTTCTTGTACTCAAAGCATTCCTATGATTCCCTTTGGATGAGAGATGACTTCATGGTAACATTGTTCTGGTAAATCAAACTCAAACATTCCAACTGGTAGACAAACAATTGCCTGTAAAGTTATCCACTTATATGTGTTGGGTATTCACTGACTTTCCATCAGGAGAGCAGCATGGAGCTCACCAGCCCGGGCCTCAGTCTCCTCCTGCTCACACAAAGTTCTCAGCCTCCAGCTTACTTCTGTGTGTAGTGATTATAATTTCCAAACATTCAAGGAATTCCAGTAGTTCTGAGCATCAACCTGTGTACAGTCTAATTCCAAAAATGGGAAACATTATGTTTATTCATATCTTTCTCTTGATGTAAAATCCCAGGCAAGCTTCACTAAACAAGTTTAATTGTCAAATAATTGATAATTAAAAATGACTCCAGATATAGCCAAAAGAAATAAGAGGAGAAAAGCAAGTCCTCAGTGGGGACTTGCTAGTTTAAAACATGTTTTTTTCCTTCTGATGTCTCCAAACCTTCATATGAACTGTGGCATTTCAAGAGGAGCATTTAGGAAGCACCATTTTACAGCTTATTTGACTATGGGATTCTTTGTGGCTCCCCTTGAAATTTCAGTTCCATAGAAGCACATTTTTGGAAATGCTGAGCTAAAGCAAAACCTATGGGTCTGCAGAATCAAGGAATGTTAATATGTGGTCCATAAAGTAGCAGAGAACTAAAGCCTTTTGCAAAATTCAGAGGCTGTTAAAAATAGCACTTAACCTGTATTAGTTCCTTGTACATAAATAGCCTAGGAGGCTACAAAATCCCTTCTATTAGCACAAGTGTCAGGTCAAGAGGAAGAATAGAGAAAGAGACAGGTGAAGGGAGGGGGAGGTGTTGGAGAAAAAAGCATAGACAAAAAGTGACGAAGTCTAGCAAGTATTCCTGGGCACAGCCAGTAGCAGCAGGGCATTTACCAGGCTGCATGGGACAGAGATAAATCCTCAAGTCAGCAGTGATAGAGATGAGTCCAGCTCTCAAGTCATTGAATAACAATTGATCAAGCTTTTATTTTTCAAGTCCAATCTTTGCAGATAATAAGATTTCTTTTCAGTAAAGACACAAGGAAGAAAAAATAGATGAGTTTGGGTTGTTGTTTGGTCGAAAATACAGACAAGACCAGTGGATGGCCAAAACCAGAAAGTTAAGGGAAGGAGTGGGCAACAGAATTATTCCCTCAATCATGGCTATTGAGGTCATCAGCAATGGCATTTTATGAGAATTATAAATTATGCTAAGAACCACAATGTATATGACGATACTTCAGATGTAATCTTGGTAGTTATTTATGTTGACTACTTAGAAAACCAGATGGACAAACTTGCATTGACACCTAAGTATTTGGTGACGCCAGATAAGGCAATGGTTAAGAAAAATGTTGTTTATCAAAAGGCTTAAAACTGGTCCCAATTTTTGAGCTAGCTATCTATATGTCTAGGGAAAACAAGCATTAATATATAAAACTATGACCCTATTTAAAGATGTATATTGTTAAATTATTTAAAGATGATAGAGTAGAATGTGGCACACATCCCAATAGTGGAATGATTAATCTATATTGGAGCCACATTTGGGACTGTATGAAGTTATAAAAGGTGATGGTTCTGAAGCAGCTGTTAATTTGACTATAAAACTGATTATAATATATTAAATAATGAAAATGAAAATGTAATTATGTATTCATGACTATGAGGAAAGTACGGTAAATATGGCAAACGTACGTGAAAAAATATAGCAAAGCAGTTATCAACTGTCTAAGGGTTATATAACTAAATATGATTTTTCATAATGCTTTCTCTTTAAATATGTTCAGCATTTCCATTATTTATTTTACAGATACCACTTACTCTTCAGAAGCTATCATATTTATACATTTATATAATGTATGACATTTGTGTGTATCTATGTCTATAGTATGTATGTATATGTAATATACATGTATATGTATATTACATATACATAATAGTATACTTTGTATATTTAGGCTAATAGCATATATATATATATATGCTATTAGCCTAAATATCTATCTATCTATCTATCTATCTATATATATATGTATACACACACACACACACACTACTAGCCCAAAAAAGTATATCCTTAGAATGGTACCTAAACTGGGGTTCCTTATTAAGGTATTTCCCACTATTATTTGCATATTTAGGAAATAATACCAAATGTGGAAAATATTCATGGTTACAAATCTTCACTGCTATAACAAAATATCATTAGGAAAGTGAAAAAAACAAAAAGACTCAATGGATGCTAAGGGATCTATACCTCAAGACAACTGCAGATACTCAGTGTGGCTCAGGGAGAGGGGTGGGCTGGGCAGCCCTTGGTCCACAGCCTCAAGGCCAGGAAGCACAGAGATAGAAGCCTAGAGTGGGAGCGCAGGCCTCCAGCTTCCTGTGATGGTGGCTCATGGGAGTCCTCTACAGCTGTCACTCTTGGCTTCCAGGAGTCTATTTACCTGATGATGTGCAACGAAAGATTAGGAAAGGAAGCTAAGTGACATTGCCAAGGTGAAAGCACATTAGACATTTGGTTTTAGAGCCAGAAATGTCATGTACCTAAGGCGTTACTACTGTGAAGGAACAAGACTGCATGTCCTATGTGGTCAATAAATTTAGCCTCATTCTTTAGAGTCACTCTTGGTATGACAAGAGATCTAAAAATAACCTAGCCTTTGCTTTAGAAACACACGTTCTCTCTAACCCCTGTTCAGGATACTTTCTGTTTTAATCTAACCCGAACTGTTACTGTAACCCTAAAACATAATTACAACTCTTATTAAAAAAAATTTAAAAAGCTAAGCAATCACTTCCCTTTATTGTAGATGACTGAAAAAAAAAGGTAGGGGAAAAAAATGAAAAAATGTTCAAAATAAATATTAATTAAATAAATTCCCAGAAAAGGTGAGACTTTTGTAAGTGAGCACAATGGATATAAAATTAACTAAATTCTTCTCTTATAGGAAGAAGTCTATTTTAAAGTTTGTTTTTTCAGTAGAACACAGCCTCTCAATAAAGTAGCTTTCTGGCTCTAACCAAGGAGAAAAGAAGCCACTCTAAAAATATCTCAGCAAAAATGGAAAGAGCTGACATTTCCTTCCATGCTCCTGGAACAGCCATCTCTGGGACTGTATGGGCTTCAGCTGTCCAGTTGCTTTACCCTTCACTCTCCTTTACAGCTATGCTTCTCGAGGCAGGGAAAGGAGGCAGAAAAAAAAGTGGTTTATATTTGTGGTCTGCATGAACTTGCTTTAATTTCTTAAAACTGATCAGTTGCAAACAAGTGCCAACAACAAAATATCCAGCATTTCAAAAATAAACATTGATAGAGCAAACTTCAGGGATATAAACTTATAAACTTGAAATTCTTGGCTCCTTAATTTCTAACATGCTCCTACAAATCTCCCTCTGTCGTAGGCACTTGAATATGTCTTATTTGTGCATTCATTTATTCAAACGAATTTACTGACATATCCGGTGCTATGGGAAAGACACATGAGAATAAAAGATGACTAGACATGGTCCAGTATCCTGAAATCATGGCAAGGCAGTTACAGCCCCCAAGACCTATTCATGATTCAGCAGACAGAAACTGAGAAACCCTTGTTCAAACTGTTTATAGATTTGACAGCCTATAGGAACATAGACAGATAAACTACATTTCTCTATATTCATGAATGATAGAGATTATTGGTCAATCAGCAAAAATAAATAAATAAATTAAATCTGATTACTGAGTTTAGAATGTTATTCTAGACACAGAGAAGTGTGGCTGAAGATCTTAATCTTTGAGGTTAAGCACATAAGATATACTCAAACATGATCCTAGTTCAAAATACCAATGAGAAAAGATGCTCTTCTATTTCTTCTTCTCCTTCTCCTTCTCCTTCTCCTTCTTCCTGTTTGTACTGGTTATTGAACTCAGGTTCACTCAACCACTGGGCCACATCCCCAGCCCTTTTTGTGTTTTATTTAGAGTCAAGGTCTTGCTGAGTTGCTAAGTGCCTTGCTAATTTGCTGAGACTTGCTTTGAACTTGCAATCCTCCTGCCTCAGCCCCCTGAGTCACTGGGTAGCAAATATTCTTTTAATAAACATCTGAATCAGGGTGCTGATTTCTACAGAACAAGAATTGTTTCTACAAAACAAGACAACTTTGCTCATGAGATAGATGCTGTTACCTAAAAACACCTATTCCTTTTACCATGTAATGGACTCAATTATGTTCCCTTTACTCCTTGATTGAACACTTTGCCTTCAATGTCATTGTTTTTGAAGACAGAGCCTTTACAGAGATAAATAAAGTATGATTACAGATGTGGGTCCCAAATCTGACAGTGTTGTCTTTTTTAGATAAGAAAGCAACCCCAAAAGAATGAATGTGTTCTGTGAGTCTTCAGGGAAGATACTGATGACAAGCTAAGGAGAAAAGTCACTGGAGAAACCAAACATCCTGGACCTTGGACTTTCAGCCTTCAGAACTGTGAAAAAATAAATTTTTGTTATTTAAACTACCTAGTCTGTAGTATTTTGTTATGGCAGCCTAAGCTGACTAATATATGACATAGGATACTTTGTGTCAAATATCATAGTCTATGTAAAAAGATAACTTGTACATTCAGCCACCATGTATAGACACAGGAAAGACTGAAGAGAATTGCATTTGATTTGCAGTAACAGTTAAAGTGTCATTGCTTTGTGATCAGGGAAATTAGGGCCCTCCGTCTACATGATTTACCCATATTTCTGTGTACTCTAAGGGAAACTCTTTGGGGTTTCATTGACTATAAGATCATTACAATAGGGAAAATATTTTTCATGTTAATGAAAATAATGGATAGATAAAGCAAGGGAACATATTTTTAACTCATGCCTTTCTCAATCTTTTAATCACAGTCCCAGGTATCTACTGTTTTTTTTTTTTTCCTGAAAACTCATCCACACCTATTACTGAGGCAGCTTTTCAAACTGTCAAGTCAGGAATGATGTAAACACACACACACACACACACACACACACACACACACACATACACACACACAAGAATAAAGGTAAGGATAAAACAGAGTTCTTATTAGAAATTTCTGTCAGCTTTTTCCTATAGTACTACTTATGCAAAGGACAGGCACAGGGTTTCTAGGTCTTTGTCTTGTCTCCATTCTAATTTTGCTTTTGGCATGAGAGTCTAAGACTTGAAGATACTAATAATCTAACACTTTGCTTTCCCTCACACATCTGCTGTACCAAGGGGCTTATGTGCTTTTCCTTAGCCCAGTGTCATGCCTCCAACCAACTGATCACATAGAACAAGGGATCAAAGTCTAAAATGACTCCACACATCACTTTCTAACTTTAATAACACTAGCCTTTACTAATTAAGATGTATCAGGTCACAAAGTAAGCTGTCTTTAGGGATTGCCTTATTTTTTTTAAGATTCTTTGAAGTAGCTATACCTTTTATCTCTAAAGAAAAGAAAAATGAGAACTAAAGTTATTTGGCAAAGGCCACACACAGTAAATGTAATGAGAGATTTCTGACGCTGGCCCAACTATAGTAACGGGTTAACACTTCCACCTGAGAAAACATAAAATACAACTGAAAATATGTGCAACAATATAAATTAAGACTCTACATTTCTAGCAAACACAGTTATCTCTGAAAAATAGGAAACAAATTGTTACTGAAAATCATAATGTCTGAGATCATAAATACCATAGTTACAAGACAAAGCATATTAGACACTGCAGAGGAACTTAGCAGAGTCTAGTAATGAGCTATTTAACAACAGTAACATCTGCTGAGAAATGCATCTCCAGGTGACTTCCTCATTGTGTGAACGTCACAGAGAACACTTCCACAAACTAAGATGTCACTAGAAAGGTCACCTGACGGGACCACTCTGCTCTCTGTGGTCCCCATATAAAGAATCATTAAATGACAGTGAAATGTGAAACAACCTTAAACTATATATTAGACTTCAGGCTCATGTGGAATTCACTGGATTGAAAATATTTAGAAGGTTAAAATCAATTAAAAAATTGATAAAATCTATATGTTTATAGAGTGAAGAAGCTCAACCATCCCAAGCATGAGATGATGAAGACACATCATTGACAACTTTCTATCAAATCACCAATAGAAAATCTTATATATGACTAGAGTGGGAAAATCATATAGAGAAGAATAAAGGTAAAGATAAAAATAGAATTCCTGTAAGAATCACTGCAAACCTGTATGTCAGTATGGCAGATTTTAAGGAGTTGAAAGAGGAAAACAAGATAAATGGGTGGGGCGAGTAGGAATAGCAAAACAGTGGAATGGATGGGACATAACTTTCCTATGTTCACATATGAACACACTCACAAGTGAAACTCCACATCATGTACAACCACCAGACTGAAACCTTAAATAAGGTAAGATGTTCTCCATGTTTTATAAATATGTCAAAATAGATTCTACTGTCATGTAAAACTAAAATGAACAAAATAGAAATTTTTAAAAAAGTTTAACTTAGAATCCTTTATCCAACTAGTAAATCTTTCAAAAACAGAGATGGAATAAAGCTTTGTTCAGATGTACAATGCTGAGAGAATTTAGCAGTAGCCCAGCTGCATCACAAGAAATATAAAGGCAGGAGAAAGTTCCCAGCAGGAAATATGGATTCACCCGAAGTATTTATATGAGATAAATGGTATTCATATGAAAAAATAGGCAGATTTTGTACATTTAGAGACCTCCAAAGAAAATCAAGTGTTTAAAATAGAAAGAGTAACAGAGTATTATGGAGTTTATAATCATTAGAGAAATAAAATATTTGATAGCAACAGCATAAAGGCAAGGACAGAAATGGAAGGGCTCAGTGGAGTTTTTACATCATAAGTGCAGTGATAAAATATTGCTTGTAGATAGATGGTGAAATTAAAAATTGTAAACTATCAAATAAAAAATACATTGGTAAAACAATCCTGGAAATAATGAAGCAAAGAAGCAAAGATAATACAACAACAAAGGAAATGAAAATGCAAATGGAAAGGCAGAGATTATTATCTTGGATAAAAAAGCAAGGCTTAATTGTATACTTCCCACTTTAAATAGGCTAAAATTATGGATTGAAACAGACCACACAATAGTAACAAGAGAAGGATGGAGTAGTAATAGTGAAATCAGACAAACTAGACTTCAGGACCACAAAAATATCTGGGATAAAGAGAAATTCAATGTAATGATAAGGACTCCCTAAAGATCTGTAACAATTATAAATGTGCATGCAGCTAGTCAAAGAGCTTCAAATTACAAAAGCAAAATTGATAGAACTTCAGGAAGAATTGACAAATTGACAATTATATTTTGTTATTTCAACCCTTATTTGAACTAGAAAAAAATTTAGTAAGGATATAAAACACTCGAACACCAGCATCAAACACCTTGAAAAATTAATCAAGAATGCTACACCCATGAAGAGCAGATAAAATTACATCTCTACTATTGCTTAGAACATTAACCAGAATAGATCACATTCTTGTTCATAAACCAAATCTCAATATATTTAAGAGGATTGATACACATGTTCCAAAAAATCAATGACAGAACTATTAGAAAATGAATGATATGATTCTAAATAACCAAATAGCAATGAATAAACAAAAGAATTGGAAATTAATTACATTTAATGAAAATGGAATCAGTGCATATCAATATAGATGGAGTATAGCTAAAGTTACACTTTGAGGGCAATATATGTACTGGAAAATTATTAGAAATGCATGATATTAATTATGCTCATTAAGAAACAAGGGAAAATAAACAAATGAAGCACAAAGTAAGAGAAGGAAAGATATAATACTGATGAGATTAGAAATTAATTAAGGAAAGAAATAGAAATCAGTAAAACCAAAACTTGATTCTACGAAATCAGTAAAACCAAAACTTGATTCTATGAGGCTATTAATAAAGTTCATGAAATTCTACCTCGAGTGGTTGTGATGGGGTGAAGGAGGAGAAAGTTTGCACAAATTGTCCATACAAGGAATGAGAAAGAGGACATCACTACCAATTCTTGAAATACTATAGAGATAATAACTAAATATGATGAACAACTTTATGACATTCAAATGCTGTGATAAAATACATTAGGTGAAACACACAAACTACCAAAGCTCATTCAAGAAATAGTTAAAACGTATGATTCTATAGTCAATTATTTAATTATTTGCAGGAGTAAATTTTAATTGAAAATCTTCCCACATAGATAACTCTATCCCCAGAATACTTCACTGGGCAGCTCTATCATTGGCTTTAGGAAAATATAACATCAATTCTACACAGGTATTTCCAGGAAATTTAAGGGAAGGGAATACTCTCCAATTTATTTTAAAAGGTCAACATTCCCTATCCCCCATATCAAAACTAAACAAAGACACTTAAAGAAAATTATGGATCAGGTGTACTTAAACATAGGCACAAAAGTAATTTTTAACATAATTGTAGTGAATTTAATCCAACAATGAATCAAAAAGAAAATATTCCATGTACAAGTGAGTTTTGTACCAAGCATGCAAATTTTGTTCTACATCCCAATATCAATTAATGTAATTTACCATGTTAACAGATTAAAAAAAAAACACATATAATTAGCTCATTACATGTTTGTGAAACCATGAGAAGTTTCACCCTGGCTGACACTTGTGAGGTGCCCCCTCTGTCTGAGTCTTCCTGGGTTGATGCAGTTTTCATTCACTAAAATGAATCAATCTATGCAATACGTGATTTATCACAGTAAGATCAAAGGTGGACAGGCCAATTGTGTACACATGATTGGATAAACAATGTTAAATAGAAGACATTTGAAATCATCAATTCTTAAATTTTATAAGAAACATTGTCATAATTTAGACAGAGAGTAAAATAAACTCTTGCTGAGAATCCAGAATATTGCCCACAATAATTCCCATTTTATTTATTTATTTATTTATTTTTAGAGGTTTTTTTTTTTTTTTATTTAGATAGACACAATAGCAGGGTGTATTATGACATATTATACAAACATGGGGTGTAACCCATTACAATTTTGATCCCATTTTTTTGTTGTTGTTGTTGTTGTTACTTTGTGATTTGTTTTATTTTTTATTGATTTTTTTAATAAGTGACAACAAAATGCATTACAATTCTTATTACACGTATAAAGCACAAGTTTTATATCTCTGGTTGTATATAAAGTATGTTCATACAAATTCGTGTCTTTACACATGTACTTTGAATAATGATGTCCATCACATTTCATCATCCTTGCTAACCCCCTGCCCCATCCGTTCCCCTCCTATCCCTCTGCCCTATCTTGAGTTTGTCTATTCCTCTCATGCTCCCCATCCCTACCCCACCACTGTGAGTCAATCACTTTATATCAGAGAAAACATTCAGCATTTGTTTTTTTGGATTGGCCAATTTCAGTTAGCATTATCTTCTCCAATGCCATCCATTTATCTGCAAATGCCATGATTTTATTCTCTATTTTTGCTGAGTAAAATTCCTTTGTGTATATATGCCACATTTTTAATCCATTCATCTACTGAAGGGCATATAATTTGGGTCCACAGTTTAGCTACTGAGAATTGTGCTGCTATAAACATTGATGTCGCTGTATCCCTGTAGTATGCTGTTTTTAAGTCCTTTGAGTATAGACTGAGGAGAGAGATAGCTGGGTCAAATGTGGTTCCATTCCCAGTTTTCCAAGGAATCTCCATTCTGTTTTCCATATTGGTTGCACCAATTTGCAGTGCCAACAGCAATGTATGAGTGTACCTTTTTCCCCACATCCATGCCAACACTTATTGTTGTTTGTTTTCATAATAGCTGCCAATCTGATTGGAATGAGATGAAATCTTAGAGTAGTTTTGATTTGCATTTATCTAATTGTTAGAGATGATGAACATTTTTTTCATATATTTGTTGATTAACTGTATATCCTCTTCTGAGAAGTGTCTGTTCAGGTCCTTGGCTGGTTTATTAATTGAGTTAAGATGGAAATATCTACCTTGCTTTTGGATAGGCAGAATTAATATTATCAAAATGACCATACTACCAAAAGCACTATACATATTTAATGCAATTCCGATCAAAATCCCTCATAGAAATGGCATTCCTCATAGAAATAGAAAAGGCAATCATGAAATTCATCTGAAAAAAATAAGAGATCCAGAATAGCTAAAGCTATTAGCAGGAAGAGTGAAGCAGGTACATTACTATACCAGACCTTAAACTATACTACAGAGCAACAGTAACAAAAAAGCATGGTATTGGCACCAAAATAGACTTGTAAACCAATAGTACAGAGTAGAGAACACAGAGACTAACCCACATTATTACAGTTATCTTATATTAGACAAAGGCACCAAAAACATATATTGGAGAAAAGATAGCCTCTTCAACAAATGATGTTGGGAAAATGAAAATCTTTACTCAACAAAATGAAATTAAACCCCTATATCTCACCATGTACAAAACTCAACTCAAAGTGGATCAAGGACCTAGGAATTAAACCAGAGACTCTGCATGTAATAGAAGAAAAAGTAGGCCCTAACCTTCATCATGTGGGATTAGGCCCCAACTTCCTTAATAAGACTCCTATAACACAAGAATTAAAATCAAGAACCAATAAGTGGGATGGATTCAAACTAAAAAGATTCTTTCATCAAAAGAAACAATCTGTGAGGTAAATAAAGAGCCTACAACTTGGGAGCAAATTTGTACCCCTCACACATCAGATAGAGCACTAATCTCTAGGGTAAATAACAAACCCAAAAAGCTAAACACCAAAAAAAAAAAAAACACATACAATGATTTCCATTTTATATGAATTATGCGGAGACCATGCTTTTTCTCCTCCTCCTCCTCCTCTTCTTCTTCTTCTTCTTCATTCCCCTTCTCCTTATTCCTATCCATTATTAAGATGGTATTCATCAGAAGACTTGGGTTAACAGTTCTCTAGATGGAGCTGCCTTATTCTAGCAATTGGAGAAAGAACCTCTTTTTAAATGATTTTTGATTTTTACAATTCTGTGCACACTAATGTGCAAATGTTATCATACCAAATATCATCAAATGTAAATGACTTTGTGCAATATAACTATGTGATGTAAAAGTAAAGAAAAATAATCAACACTTCTCTTTCCTATGCAGATTGCAATTCACCAAAATGTTTGCCTTCTTTACTAAGACATGGGAAGCCAGGCTTTCATTAGTAGAATACAAGATTCTCAAAGATTAATAACATGTCTATATTTTACTGGAATGCCTTGAATTTGTAAATTCACAAAAAGTTACACAGCAAATAAATGAAGGTTATGAATATTAGAAGTATCTAACTTTAAACTTAAAAAGCAAACAAAAGTGCCAATACAGAATCTAATCCTTTCAATAAAATCCAATAAAAATTTTTAGAAAGCCAGAACTAAGCAATATATCTCCTTGTATTCAAATGTCTCTGATCTCTTTCCATAAAAATTCATTTCATCTCCTATTATCTGAGTTTAATTGAAATCACACGACCTGCTCATACTTTCTTCACTGTCCTAGGTCAACTGTATGTCCAAGATAGTACCACATTGCAAATGTGAGGAAAAAAATCCAAATTTTAGTTATAATTTTTTAATTTACCATTGTAAACTAGTGCAATGCCTAACATATCATGGGGACTGAGTAACTACAACTACTCAATTGCACAAATAAGGCATTTTTTCCTCAAAATATTCCATTTTATCTGATGACTAAATATATTAGGTCATAATAAAAGAGTAAATTAAATTTAGAACATACATTCCTCAAAGACTAAAAACTGTTCTCTGTTAGGCTAACAGAATATTTATTGCTAAAACATTATAATGAAATTCTGTTTCTTTTCTGAAATTTTCTTACCATTATGGAAGCATGTCATTGTCATGTCTATCATTTATCTTGTCATGCCATTAATCTCTAATTCAGATAGCATTTTGATACCTCTGGTGATTTGGCAACAGGAAAAAATCCTAGGGACTATCAAACAGGGAAAAAACTGTCAGTCTTGGGGGGAAAAAAAGAAGGGCCTAGTTAACTAGATGGAGAAAAAGTTTTATACCATCAGGAAATAGATGTATCTTTGTAGCCTATTAAATTCTCTGTCTCTTGCTGCAAAATGTTATCTCTCCATTAGTTAGTGGTTATAAATGAGCTGTGCATATACAATAACTGTGCCTTATTCCTAGTAAGACACATCATAGCTCTATTTTGGATCTCCTAATAACATGAAACTATTGGAGAGTCAAGAATGTGGCAGGGTGACCCCTAACTTCTTAAGAACCCAAATCATGGTATTTCAAGAAGGCAAATGAAATATTTATAGTGGTGGAATAAAGTAGAGATTCAAAATTCAGGTCCCACATTTAAATCTTCAGTCACCCATTCCTCAGTGGTGGGATCTGAAACAATTTGTTATTTTTCAACTATAAAAAAGGAAAACTAATAAGCACCTCACAGGTGGTTTTAAGAAATAACAAAGGTGATGTATTTAAGGAGCTCAACATATTTCCTGGCTCATCAAATAATATTTGCTGATTTGGGTGCCTCTCTGCCCAAGACCTTATATCTTGTTTCTGCCTAGTACACACACCTGGGTCAGCTATTAAATACTTACAATTACCTAGGTTAGAAGACAAAACAAAGGTTGTCTGAATGCTAGGCTTCAAGGAGATCTCAAGAAAGTATGAAGTCTTGTGCCTCATTTTAAAGAATGTAGAGGCTTGAACAGGTTTGCCTAGCTAAAATTTTAACGTATTCTGATGGAGGTTTAGATCTCTTGATGTAAAAAATGATCTAAAATTGACCTCCAGTTTTTGCTAAAATGCCTTCTTCATCTAACTTTTCCTTTCTTTCTCATTCTGCTTCTTTTTGTTTTCTGAATGACTTTGGAAAATACTAAGTTACTTTACAAATTATCACAAAGGAACTTCCCTGTCATCTATAAAATGGTCTGGTCACCAAAGGCCAAAAACATACAACATAGTTATAGTATATTGGCAAGACTTTACATCTTCATGTCTTATCTATGCAAAATAAAAGCTTGTTACTTGGAAAAAATCACTTCAGAAGAAGTAGTATTTATTAACAGGTCAGCCTTATGTTCTGTCTGCAAAATCAACACTATCTATCTGTTGATGGGTGAAATATTAGAAGACGATTGGCAGGTTGTTATCCTGAGCCCTTGATCCATCTACACTTCTCTTTACTCTGAAAGGCTTTGAAAAATGGAATCAGTAACCACGCCAACACAGCCATGTTCTCCAGCCCAGAGCAGAGGAAAGCAGTCTGTTGCTAGAAGATTGAGCCAGGAAGCCAAATTCTTTCTGAGGCAACTCAGACAGACAGTTCTCTAACCGTCTGTCCCCAAACAGATTGACAGATTGAGCTGTGAAGTTGGCCACAGAGGACTCTATAGCACCACCCACTCTGGGCAGCTGCAGGCTCAGCTGGGTCTAACCCTTTCCAGGCAGGAGGGCTGTGGGCAAAGAAGCTGATTCATTAGGAATACTGCCTCTGAGCACTGGGGCTGGGCTTTGCCAAATACAAGTCATGCTCCCAGAAATGGTCAAAGCAGGCACAGCAGGGTTTCTGAAACCACTATTAAATAGGGAGGCCTTGGTGATCTGGTTAAGATCTCAGAATCAGACACTCAAAGAACAAGGGACTATAATTCGGAAGAAAAGCAACACCAGGCCAGGGACAATAGAAAGGAGGAGGGCTTGAAATCCCCATGCAAATTGCATGCCTCTAGGTACCAATTTGCCTTGCAGAGGAATTTAGGCTTCCTAAAGTTAAATTATGCATACAACAGCCTCATTATCCACAGTGGTATTTTCATATAAAGATCTGAAGACAAAATGTAAGCTTGCCTCTCGGAGCCTTTAGAAAAAGCCATAGACTAATCCGCATATGGAACAGCTCTGGTTCCACCTGCTGCTGTCTGTACAGATGGGAAAGATGTGACCAGGGGGACTCCCTGCAGCAGCCAACACCACAGGCCCAGCTCTGCGCATTGCTGTCCCGGGCCTCTCTTTCTGATGCTACAGTTTTGCAAAACATTTTAAACACATTATTCTAGAAGTTGCAGTGTACACAGCTGGGTTGCAGTAAGAGATGTTTCCTATAACAGTATTTCATGGGTTTTGTTCTCATGTTAATATGCTCTTTCTGGTATTAGACCAACATAAACATGTTTGGGAGGTCTGTTGTTTCTGCATCAGAAAAAGCTGGATATTTATTATTGATAAAGACATTCTTTAGGAGTTACTGTCCCCAAAAGGAATAATATTGTTGGTGGATGAATTTTTCACTCATTCAACAAATTTTTATTGAGCTGCCACTCAACTGAAAGCAAGACTTGAAAGGTAAATTTAGAAGGTGCTCCTGCTTCCAAGATACTCACTTCACTGGGAAGAGAAATAAGACAACTCTCCTACAATATAGTGTGTTCTGTGGTATGGGGGCTAAACAGAAGCAACTGTGAGAACTGATGACTTTTGCCCTGTATCTTGAAAGAACAATGAATGTGTCTGAAAGACCCTGTATAGGCAGAGTGTAGTTATTTGCAAAGAGGTGAAAGTGGTGTGGCCCACAAGGCATGTGTCTGAAGGGCCATGACACAGTATTATGGCCAGAACATAAACTCCAAGGCCATCATATTAAGGAGTTATGCCATTAATAATCTCTCATGCCATGTTTTTTGATTTTTCTATTGAGGATCATAGGAAATGATTAAGAATTTTATGGGAGGTGTGAAATACAGACAACTTTCAACTCTCTCTCTCTCTCTCTCTTTCTGTTGCATATACCATCTGCATGTACCACACTCAGGAAATGTGAAAAATAAACTACAGGGACATAAACCACCTGTGCTGCCACAAACTTGATCTTATATTCATGTTTAACCCAGAACTCTTTTTTTTTTATTTGTTGTTCAAAACATTACAAAGCTCTTGACATATCATATTTCATACATTTGATTCAAGTGGGTTATGAACTACCATTTTTACCCCGTATACAGATTGCAGAATCACATCGGTTACACATCCACGTTTTTACATATTGTCATACTAGTGACTGTTGTATTCTGCTACCTTTCCTATCCTCTACTATCCCCCCTCCCCTCCCCTCCCATCTTCTATCTCTAACCCATCTACTTTAATTCATTTCTCTTGATTTTTTTTCCCTGTCCCCTCACATCCTCTTATATGTAATTTTGTATAACAATGAGGGTCACCTTCCATTTCCATGCAATTTCCCTTCTCTCTCCCTTTCCCTCCCACCTCTCGTCCCTGTTTAATGTTAATCTTTTTCTCATGCTCTTCCTCCCTGCTCTGTTTTTAGTTGCTTTCCATATATCAAAGAAGACATTTGGCATTTGTTTTTTAGGGATTGGCTAGCTTCACTTAGCATAATCTGCTCTAATGCCATCCATTTTCCTGCAAATTACTTGGAATTCAACTCAATGGTTCACATGCGCTATGCAAGCACTCTACCAGAGTTATATCTCCAACCCCTTCCTTCCTTCCTTCCTTCCTTCCTTCCTTCCTCTCTCCTCTTTCTTTCTTTCTTTCTTTCTTTCTTTCTTTCTTTCTTTCTTTCTTTCTTTCTTTCTCTCTTTTTTCATCCTCTCTTTCTCTCTTTCTCTCTCTCTTTCTCTCTTTCTTCCTTTCTTTCCAGCAGAGTTTTATACAAGTTTGCCAGGATGGCCTTGAACTCACAATCCTCCTGCCTCAGGCTTCCAGTTAAGCAGGGATTACAGATGTGCACCTAGCTAAACCAGGACTCTTGAAGTAGTCTGGAGAGTATTGGCCAGGAAAAAAAAAATGGAAATAGGAGATCTTTTTATGGTTCAAGATGATAAAGAGTAGAATTATGTGAGCAGTGGAAGAGGATGCAAGGATTTGATGAATAACAAAATGATCAATTCTAGGTGACCGCAGGTAGAATACAATCTAAAAGGAATAAATACTCATTTATCCATTAACTCACCAAATATTAATGTTAGAAATGTGCCAAACATTTTTCTAGTTTTTAAGGGAATGACTAAACAGAAAAAGTTCCTAGTCTCCATGATCTGAAAACTTGATGAGAAAAATAAGATAGTTTTCCAACATCTGGCTTGGGCAAACTGGATTACTGTTATATCTCTGAGACAGCATATTCATGTTAGATATAAGAAAAAAAAACCTCTATTCTGCCTTAGATATATTGAATTTGAAAATCTGTGTCTTCTAGAGCTTACTTGAGAGACTACACATTAAAGGGTGTGAAGACCTTGTGCATTCTATACTTTCTGAAGAGCATAGGACTGATATTCCAGAAACAAAAATTCCCAATATCCAGGAGCTGGTGACAATGAAGGTCACAGTGAGCTGACTAGAATGTAAGTTCACTGGCATGTGCCAGAGTCAAGATGAGAGTGACTTAAGGGTGACAGTTACCTCTGGTGAAGGTGCTGAGCCAACAGTCTCACTGATGAGGGAAGTGTGGCTGGGGACAGGGAACATACCTGTAATGCAAGCCATATGGGGTGGGGGTGGGTGGCTGAAATGAATCCTAACTTAAACCAGGTTTCTGTTCTAACTGATTTGTTTTACCAGGAGGGAAAATAAAAAGCCCACGAAGGTAAAAGTATTTGCTCACATAAAAGGGACTGCTGAATTTGATTTGGATACTAGGTAGGCACCCTGTTTGCTGTCTACTTTTTTTTTGCTAAAGCACCAGGATTTTCAACAGGATTGGTTTTCATATGTGTCTACTCATAAAATGCACCAGGGAACAAAGAAAATGATTTAATTTTATGACTGTTAAGATAGCCATTTCCATCACCAAAATTCTTTAGTGATAAAAACAGCAAAGTAACCTCAATAATTTTATCATAGTTTTAGAAATGTATTGCATATTTTCCAAATTCTTAATAACAATGTATTAAATAATTCTTTCTCAGACTTCTTTAAACATGTGATGTGTTCTTCCTCTGGGAACTAAGACCTCCTTGGTACAGGATGGGAAGGATATAGGCATGTGGAAGCAGGGCCTTCCATTGTATCTCCAGTACTGGTCCCGTCTTATGTGAGTGCCATCACACTGATTTGTATTTGAATATATTCTAATATAAACATCTCCTTCACCTCTCCTACCACAGCACTGGACACACCAGTAAAAAACACATTTTTTTTGGTGGTTTTTGACACAAAGAGATATGATTGTAAGGTAACATACAATTTCAGCAGAATTCACTCATGCACCCAAAATAATGTCAACCTTTACAAGTGTCACTTTGGGAGGCACTATCCACACAGGGGTAGCCACTGCTTTCTCATTTTCTGTGGCTTCAGTATAAAACCCCCGCAGGAAGATCAAGTCCTATTACCTGCTAGGAACAGCTGGCCTCTGACTAAATGTAGTTTTGCCAATATTGACTGCTATGTGCATTTTACTTCAGGCCATTCCAAATCATTCCTCAAAAATGAAGAGAGGCTCTATGGTTCAATAACCAACACATGACAGAGGGTCCCACTGGGCTCCACAAAGGGCTCAGAAAAGGAGTTTCAAAAGTACTCTGAGCAGTGAGTATTTTGATTTACCAAGCATCAACTTCAGAAGACCTCAAACATTGCTAATAACAGACCTCACACTGCTTTTATTTTTTAAAGAGTTTTATTATATTGAAACTTTACATGTATACACATATTTTAATGTGGGCCATACAAGCAGTATGGAAATTCCAGTAGAATGATCAGGGACAGGAATATAAAATTCTCTCTCTCTCTCTCTCTCTCTCTCTCGATATGTGTGTGTGTGTATGTATGTGTATATATGAACATAACTTCAATTTGGATAAATACACACACAAACACAGGGACACACACATACATACTGAGCTGGCAATGATCAAATCCATGCTCATCATTTTATAGTTGAGGAAATGAAGTCCCATAAAGTTAAGAGCAGCATATCCAGCGGCTTGGATAGAATAAAAAATTCCCTGGGGCATCTCACCTCTCCTGAACTTCTGTCTTTTATTGCTCTTTGTCTCTTTCTAAAGTCAGTTACAAAAGGCTGGAAACAAATGAGGCAGTCATTTTTCTTACCTTGGCCTTAATTTCCCATTCTAAAAACGAGAAGTTTGGAATGAGATGATCTCTGGGGTCCCTCCAAATTTAAAACTCTGCCATCTGGCAGTTTTAGAAGACTGGGCAAAATCAAGATAATGAATGAAAAGTTTGGAGTGTCATCAAAAGGTGAAAAAAAGTAATTACAATTTTAAAAGAACATCAATTTCCAATTCCTTTCTTAAACATCAACTCATGTGTATTAAATTTCTGTTGTCCAGCTAATAAGAGAGAAAAAAAGGCAATAAAATGCCTCCTTATGAAGAATTCGCAAGTTGTAACATTTACTGGGTATTTAATAAGTGCTAAGGACTTTGCAAAGCTCTTTTATTTAATATCATTCTAAAAGCTTAAAGAATATATTCCAATATTATCCCCACTTTGCCCATGAACTAAGTGAGGGGTTCAGTAACTTTCCCAGTGCTATATAGCTGGTTAGTAATCAGCAGAGTTCATATTTCAAAATCATTTAATCTGGTCACTCTTTATTGGGAAAAAAAGCATAATACAAAAGTATAGAAAAAAACAAAGAATCAACCTCCTTTCTAGGACTTCCCTCATCTTCCATACATAACACTTGAGCATGGCCATTTGGATATTCCTTCATTTTCTTCTAATGCTTCAGTTGCAACAGAGATGAATAAATGGATATAAAGTCAGGCCTGTGAACCTCAGGACTGCTGATTTGGAATACACATTCATATATGTCAGCCATGACACAGCTAGAGACCAGAACATATGTCCACAGAATCTTAACTTACCAGTCCTTGGAATTGGATCTCTGATATTCCGACAGCCATCATTTGGCTGTTTATAGACTACCCCTGCTTTCTGGAGCACCTCTACCTAAACATGGTCTTTGTACTCTGCCTAACCTGGGCATATACTCCATGGTGACCAGGGAAAGGTTTTTTAGAAGATGACAGCTGAGACTCTGAGTAACACAAACTCAGCTCCGCCTTAGAGGACTGGACTGACACCCAGGATGGGTTCAACTAAAAGATGACATAATAATCATACTGATAAGAACAATTCAGTACATATGGGGCTTTTCAACTGTCAATCCACTTTTATGAAAATAATTTAATTTAGGATATTATTTTGATTAAACATCAATTATCTTCTTCTATAGAAGAGAAAAACAAAGAGAAGTGTAATTTGTCTAAGTCTCATGGGGAAAGATTTTTGTGTACTATATTCCTTTTTTTGTGATTCTTTGACCCTGGTTGTCAATAATTCACTTAATTTTGTAATACTCTCTAGTCAACTATATGATTACAAAAATCTAAGGAAAGAATGAGGTCACATAATCTGTAACTTGATGTGAGTATAATCATTTTGGATTTGAGTCTTTCAGGACTGAATTTTCATTGTAGGCGCTATGAGTTGGAGAGATACAAGATACGAATAGGTCCCTTGAAAATGTACCATAGTGTTTTTATCTCCCATTTGATTGAATTTCAGAGTGTCAGTCAAGCATGTCTATCTATATATATATATATCTATATCAGTACCTATATGCCCATATCTTGAGTACTCTTTAAAAATGCCAACTTCAAAAAATTATGTAAATGTAGTCTTCCTTTGTTTTGATTATTTACATGTGAGAGGCTTTCTTTTCCTTTTGTTGGTATAAAATAAACAACAAAATGTCATTGCTGTTGAATATTCAGGGAAAAGAGAATGATCCCTGGACAAGAATGTATATTTATTGTGTACCTAATCTTGCATCTTGCTCCCGTTGCTGGGTGCCTTATACACATTACTTCATTAATCTTCACATACATATGTTTCATTGTTTTCAGTTGGCTGAAAAGTTAAATATTGTCTTCAAAGTAACACAGTGAGAATGTGTTATCATCAATATGAAGCATTTGGTATAATACCTGTGTGGTTAAATTTGAATCATATGATGATTATGACTACAGGGAATGAATCTCATGTCTACTTAAAGATATGTGGGCAATATGATTGACTTCACTGTGCCTTGGTTTCTTTGTCTGGGATTTGGGGTAATAATTGGAAATAAAGTCCATTCTTTATAGATTTTGTGTTTTAAATGAGATCACACAGGGAGCATACCTAGCACCTGACACATGAAAACAGCTTGGTAAATTCCTGATAACTATCAAGTAGCAAGTCCGTACTTGCTCATCACCCTTCCTTATCCTATATGTGTGTTGCATGGTCATATCCTCCAGATTTTTTTGCTTGTCTTTGTTGTTGTTCTATTCTTTGTTTTGTTGTAACTATAACAAAAAGAAAGAAAAAATAAAAAAAGAAAGAGAGGCTTTCTTTTCCTTTTGTTGGTATAAAATAAACAAGAAAATGTTTATTTTATGGAATGGAAAAAAGATTGAAAGAAATTGATGGCATATTCTACCCAACTACCCTTATAGCCTTTTCACATAGTATAGTTTAAAGTGGTTGATGTGTATATTTTGAAAAATACAATATTTTCTTTTGTGAAGAAAAAGAAAGAAAGAAAGAGTAAAAAGATACCCATTTGTCAGCACAGCCAGTAAGTCCTTTATGAATTATGACAAGATTTTTTTCACAGCTATTAACTTGGTCAGTCCCCATTTCTACTCAAGTAGAGAAGAGAATAAGTCAAGAGAGCATTATATTATGCTACATAAGAGCATTTAGGGAATGTGGTATGGTCTCATATATTTAAAGACAATTTTTTTTAAGATAAAAGTATTGGCATCCAGTGGAAATAAGAAGAAAAATTGCTTCATACAATGATGGTCTTCTTTAAATTCATCACATGAATTATGCTAGATGATTTTACTTCTTCACTAGACATCTCACAATATAATATCTCATCTATAGTTAGGGGAGGTGTTGAAAGAAGTATCACTTACACTTAGCCCATCCTTAGCATGAGTAACACAAACATTTCCCCAAGTTTGGCTACATTGACTAGCTAACTTATACTGCTGATGGCTGACTGGGATTTGAAAATTCTTGAAACGAATTCCTTCCACCTAGAGAGAGCTCCTCCAAGTATTCCAAGAGGGTGTGGAAAAAAGAGAGAGAAAACAAGAGGTGGTAGGGGTGGAGATAACTAAAATTTTTATTGCTATTCAAAAATAAAATCTGTCTTTCTAGTTTTATATTCTGTGCCTGCCAAAAATGTAGCCCTTCCTGGATATAGTTCTTATAGTATTTTGCAATGGAAAAAAAAATGATTGAAAGAAATTGCTGGCATATTCTACCCAACTACCCTTATAGCCTTTTCACATAGTGTAGTTTAAAGTGGTTGATGTGTATATTTTGAAAAATACAATATTTTTCTTTTGTGCTCCAACGTCTCACTGTTATTCATTTTCTTTCAATTTTATTTGAATGAAAGTTCAAGTCTTCTGACTACTTTGATAGTTGTATAAAAATAGGTCCATATTGTATAGAATTTTTCTAACCCCATGGCATAATAGCACACCAACATTTTAGGGGTACTCATTATTTTCAGGATAATAGACACAAACCCAGAAATGAACAGCATTCGACCTGAGTCAGCCTGATAGAAAGACCCATAATTCACCTCTTTGACTTACTCAGGAAACACAGTACAAATAACATCACCTTTTGGGTGCCTGTTGCAAACTTTCACTTGTGAACTAGAAAGTGTAAGAATGAAGGAGATAAATGAAGTTGCAGCAATGGCACACTGACAATTGGAAGTCATGCCTATATGAAAAGATTACTGTTACAGCCATGAGAAAAATGGATAGGAAGTAGAGAGTGGAGGCATCCTTTCACAGAAACCAGTTAAGGGGTGATGGAAATTGTCCAGGAGATATAATAAGGGACTGAAAAAGAAATTAGAGCAAGAACAGAAAGCTGGTGTGACTGCAGAATGACCAGACATTGGTTAAGTAGACTGAAGGAGAGGAGAGATTAAGACTGATTTTGCCATTAAAATAATGATAATATTAATCATAATGATGATGATGATGATGTAAGAAACATTTAAAAAGGAGAGAATGGGAGGAAATAGTTGGGGTTGAAAGGTACTGAGTTTACATGTTGGTTTAACACACGACACTCACCAATTAGCTTGTTCCAATCATTGTTCCTGACTATTACTTTCCTGACACTGATTAAGAGTTTGCATTCCTATTCTGAAAATGTTTCAGATTCATTTCTTTGTCTTAGGTAAATACTTTAGACACTCTTCTCATGTTGACTTATGACTTTGGATACATGTGATTTCCCTCCTATTGTTTTCCCTCCTTTGTAGTTAGACAGTTTGGATGTAGGAACTGGATTTGAACCCTCAGTGCATTAGAAACATATCCAAACAACAAAGGACATCTCATGGACTTCTAGCACTTTTAATGCAAAGCAATTTGTGAAATTAAAAAAAAAAATAACCTTCAGTGCAACTAGAAGACTTTGACCAACATTGCAAGACCATGAAATTCGCCAGATGACAAAATAAAAACAAGTTTTCTTTTAAATTTACTTCTCTGAAAATTCATTAAGTGGTATGTTAACACTCGAAACTAAGTGATTTTTCTCCATTTCTGCAATCTCACAGCAATTTGTACCAGGTCCATCTGTAGATAAAATTAGGAGGATGAAGGGGAGATGGTGGTTTAAATTCCTGTGAACTCCCCTCATCTCCAAAGACAACCCAGGCAAGTTCTGGTGAAGTATCAGTTACTGTCTATGGTGTTGAAGTCCACAGCTACCATAGAAGTTTCTCTGCTATGAGCTCCAGAGAATCTTGGGAACTAAGACTGGTAATTGGCAACTTAAGGACAAAAAGGTGGATATCAGTAAGTACCTGTTCTAATTTTAAAGAATTTATGGATTCTGGGGAGAAGGGATGTGCCATTATTCTATATGAGCACACCTGATTTTTGTAGCTACTAAACAGCTAATGAAAGATAAACCAGTGGTGAGTCCTGTGTATATCCAAGGCTGAACATCTAGAAGAGAAGGAAAATAGAATCTTCTGGATCCTCAGTAGAGCACTGACACCATCCTTTTGACAACATTTTTGAAGAGACCACAACATTTCTTACCATTTGTGATCCTTTGATGATTCAAGGTGCTAACTATAGAGCTCAAACTGAGTCCCAAAGAGCAGATAAAGAAAAGTTCTAGTAAAGGAAGCCCTGCAGCCAGAGAGTATAAGAATAAGTACAACACTCAGGAAGGATCCTAATAAATTATAGCTTCTAATGTTACAGACTAATACTTTAACTAAAAACTAAGAGAAATCATGGGAATGAGTATGGGTACATGTGACAAAATTGTTCATTTTATTCTTTTGATAATCTGAAAGAAGAAATAAGAATAATTCAAATAATATCAACAAAATCCATTTTCAGGGATATTTAGTGTCAGTATAGTTTTCACAATCTAAAATGTAAATAAAAGAGTATATAAGTAGTTGAGATGAAGTAGCAGCCACATGGGAGGAAAGGGAGAGATGACACATGACACATGTCAAGAGAAGCCAGAGGCAGAATAATATCACAAAGATATCCCACATGAAAGTGAGAGGCTCACCTAAAGCTCAACAATTATATTTGTTCTTTAGAATAAGAAATGGAAACTTGTGGAAGTAATTTCTTAGACTGAGCTCAAGGCAAAAAATTCACAAATAGCAATGGGATTTATCCACTGATGTAAATTATGACAAGAAAAAAAATATTGTAATAAAGCAGAGGAAAATGTGACCCAGTATTTAGGAAAGAATTAAAAATAAATTAATGAAGTAATCACACCTATGAAGGAGAAAAATACAAAGCATGAATATAAAATAATCTAAAATAAGTGAAAATGTAGGAAGAAATGTATATTAGCTGGCAGAATTCAGGAAAAAATATAAATGATTAAAAAAGTGTATCTTATGGGCAGACTCAGTGGTGTACACTTGTAATTCCAGCAACTTGGAAGACTGAGGCAGGAGGATTGTCAGTTCAAAGCCAGGCTCAGCAGTTTAGAAAGGCCCTAAGCAACTTTGCAAAACTCTGTCTTTAAAAATAAAAAAGGGCTGAGGTGTGGTTCTAGAATTAAGTGCTTTAAGTTCAATCACAAGTAACAAAAGAAATTTACTTTGTATACAACCAAAGATATGAAAAATTGTGCTCCATATGTGTAATATGAATTGTAATGCATTCTGCTGTAACAAATTAGAATTTTAAAAACGTAAGAAAAACAAAAATAAAATGATTTTCTCATAAAAATGAAAAATATATAAAAAAAATATGACCAAAAGTAAATGAATAAATTGGACACAAAATAAATCAGTGCAAAACATGAAAAAGGTCTTCTTTATAGTTAGACATAAAATTTCAAAAATAAAAGAAAATAGAAGTGAATAAATAATTTTAAATACTTTATTAAGAAAAGAAAATGTACAATATTGGTTACTGTAATTCAGCAAATGTGATTTGAGCACCTTAGAAAGAAAGCTGTCAACTTGGTGGCCTGAGACAAAATGATCACAAGTTCTTAAAGGACAGCCTGGGCAACTTAGTGAGACCCTGTATCAAGAAAAAGAAAAAGAAAAGAAAAGAAAATCAAGCAAGCCAAAGCAGGGGAGCAGAATAAACCTGATATATTTTAAGTGCATTAAATACTATATATATTTTGATAACAAAATGTTATAAAATAAGTCAAAACTGAAAATGTTCTAATACAGCAGAAAAAAAATGGTTGAAAGAGTTAGCATTGTGAAATATGCTGGTAGAGAATAGGCATTTTCAAATAGTTGTTGCATCATTGTCCAAAATAGTGAGTTTTCAATTTTTAAAATGAAAAATATCAAACTGGTCTTAACTCTCATATTATTCCACAATCTGGAAAATACTCAAGGGAAAATATTATAAGTATATGAGTTCATGTCCAGCCAAAAGCTGTCCCTGAATCACAAAAATATAGCTACACACAAATATTTGAATATTAAAAACTGAATTAATATACTAGCCTCTGTTATAAGTGATCTCTGTTATAAGTAATGATGACAAATTGAATAAATAACTATAAGTACATAATTAGCCAGATGTATCTTGTTGACATACATGTATACACACACACACACACACACACACACACACGAAATTACATGCATACTTGTGTTTGAAAAATGTTTTTCCAAAAATAGAATATAATTTTTATGTGTTCATGGGACATATACAAGTTTACATTATCAAAAATATTGCACCAAAAACATATAAAAATATATAAAGTATATAAAAAATATGATGAAATAACAAATTGATGACTAAATGAAACAAGGATAATATCAACTGGTTAAAAAAAAAGAAAAATTTGTAACTTTGTATCAGAGAAAGTTTGAATTTAAATCACAATTTTTTTAAAAGAATGATACTGGATATTGGAATCTTTCTATAACTTAAGTTGAATGAAGGGAATAATAGTCTACAAAATTTACCAAAATTCATTAAAAATTCATTAAAGCAAAAATTTAAAATGAAATTAAATAGACAAAATAGATAAAGTTGCAAAGAAGAACATCCCTTAATCAAATAAAAGAATAGGCTGAGAAGCATTCATGGGAGATGTGCACCAGAGTTGTAAAGCAGATTATCAAAGAGCTTTTGTGTATAAAAGAAAAGGAAATTTTTCAAACTAGTTTTAAACAAGAGTATGTTAATAGTCATTCAGAATTTGATCAAAATACCAAAAGAAAAAATAAAGACTACATGCAAATGTTACTTAAATATAGTAATGTGTAAACCCTACATAAAATACCAATAAATTCAATGCTGAATCAGCATATTTTAAAAAAACGAACAATTATGCTCAAGTGGTTTTAATAACAGGAATCCAAGAATTATTCAATATTAAAAGATATATTTAAACTATGAAGGAAGTTCTAAGAGGAAAGTTCATTGCATGGTGTTCATTCCTTAAAAGAAGAAAAAGTCAATAAATAAATATATATATATAAATAAACCCTATAAAAAGAACAAATCTACACCAAACGCAGTAGAATACGGGAAATAATTAAAATCAGAGCTGAAATCAATGAAATTGAAACAAAAGAAACAACTGAAAAAAATTGACCGAACGAAAAGTTGGTTCTTTGAAAAAATAAATAAAATTGACAGACCCTTAGCCATGCTAACGAAGAGAAGGAAAGAGAAAAATCAAATCACTAACATACATGATGAAAAAGGAAATGTCACAACAGACACTTCAGAAATACAGAAGATAATTATAAATTATTTAGAAAACTTGTACTCCAATAAATTAGAAAATATTGAAGGTTTCAACAATTTTCTAGAGTCATATGATTTCGCAAATTGAATCAGGATAGCACAATTTAAACAGATCAATTTTAAGTGATGAAACAGAAGACACCCTCAGAAGCCTACCAACAATGAAAAGCCCAGGACTGGATGAATACACAGCCAAGTACTACAAGACCTTTAAAGAAGAACTAATACCAATACTGTTGAATTTATTTCAGTAAATAGAAAAAGCGGGAGCACTTCCAAACTCATTCTATGGGGTCAATATCACCTTAATTCCAAAACCAGGCAAAGGCACATCAAAAAGGAAAACTTCAGACCAATATCTCTAATGAACATTCTCAATAAAATTCTGGCAAATTGAATATAAAAACGTATCAAAAAGATAGTACACCATGATCAATCGGGGTTCATTCCAGGGATGCAAGGTTGGTTCAACATATGGAAATTAATAAATGTAGTTCATCACATAAATAGACTTAAAGATAAGAACCATATGATTATGTCAACAGATTCAGCAAAAGCATTTGACAAAATATAGCACCCATTCATGTTCAAAACACTAGAAAAACTAGGGATAACAGGAACATATCTCAACATCATAAAAGCTATCTATGCTAAGACCCAGGCCAACATCATTCTAAATGGAGAAAAATTGAAAGTATTCCCTCTAAAAACTGGAACAAGACAGAGATGTCCTCTTTCACCACTCCTATTTAACATTGTTCTTAAAACACTGGCCTAGATAGGGCAAAGGGGAAAAGAGAAGGGAGCCAAAAAGAGGGGGCACAGGGTTAGGAAAGACAGTGGAATGTGATAGTCATCATTACCCTAAGTACATGTATGAAGACACAAAGGATGTGACTCTACTTTGTGTACAACCAGAGATATAAAAAATTGTGCTCTATATGTGTAATATGAATTGGAATTCATTCTGTTGACATATATAAAAAATTAATTTTTTAAAAAAATGTGAAAAAGAAAAAAAAGATCTATTTATAAAACAGCCATGTTAATAAATTTAAGGAAAAATTGTATATAATATTCTCAATGGATGCTAAAAAATATTTAGTGCAATTCATTTTTTAATTAGAAAAAAATCAGATGTATAAAAAATTTAAAAGATGAAGAAAACTACCACTATTTACGAAAGAATCACATGTGTAGAAAACCTAAGAGAATGAACAGAAAAGTTGCTTTATAATATTGATATACTGGAACCAACCATGCATATAAGAAAATAATAACTACTATAAGATGTATTAATAAAAAATCACACTTACCATAAAATATAAAATATTTTTAACCAATAAAATATTTAAAATCAATCTTTAATAGGAAAAAATTTAAACACCATGAAGTGAAAAAAAGAAGTTGGAGCAAATAAAAAATCACACTATGTTCTTAAAGTGGATAACTCACCCCCATTTATATGGCATTTCTTCACAAATTAGTGAATACGTTGTCATGATACTCATAGAATTTCCTTTCTTTTCCTTCTGAATAAAAGAAACTTATTCTAATGCCCATTTGGAAATTGTATCCAACAAACATAAGCCAGTAATGTTCTAATAAAAAGAGCAATGGGAGTTCACCCTGCCTTGTGTTAAAATGCATGGTAAACCTGCTTTTCAAAACTGAGGATTGGTAGACATATTGACCAGAAGAACATAAAAGAAATTCCAAGGAGATTTGAATAGGTAGACTCTCAAGATGGTGCCTGAGATTATCCATGGAACCCCCTCCCCTTGACTGAAGACAGATTCTGTTTACATGGGGGAACATAGCTCTATCACTAGATTAAACTATATGGAATAAAACAAGG
The DNA here is from genome assembly GCF_048772815.1 of Callospermophilus lateralis. Classification (NCBI taxonomy): domain Eukaryota; kingdom Metazoa; phylum Chordata; class Mammalia; order Rodentia; family Sciuridae; genus Callospermophilus; species Callospermophilus lateralis. The sequence continues at coordinate 52,869,740 of NC_135319.1, read as the reverse complement.
GCATTTTTTACATGCAATGAAGGTCACTATCTGTTGCTTTTAAGGTTATCAAAAGAGAGAAAACAGGAAGTCATGAGGTCCTCTAGGAATTTGGAGTGGCCCCATCCAGACTGACAGTGAACAAGAAAGTAGACACTTCAGTTCTATAACTGAAAGGAATTGAATTTTGCTAACAACCACATGAGTTTGGGATGATACAACTCTTCTGACCAATGGCTCTCAAAATCCAGAAAGCTCACCAGAAAAAATTAAAAAAGAAAAGAAAAGAAAAGAAAGAACGAAAGAGAGAGAGAAAGAAAGGAAGAAAGAAAGAAAGAAAGAAGGAAGGAAAAAAAAGAAAGAAAGAAAGAAAATTTGACTGCAAAAATATTTTTAAAGTTTCCTGGAAAAATAGTTTCATAAGAAATATCACAAAACAAATGAAAACAGAAAAATCATCTTTGAAATATTTTTGATTAACAGAAAAATTATACATAGTTAAGAGAGAATGTGATGTTTCAATCATCTATATTTTGTCTCATGTTCAAGAAAGGGTAAATATCTACTCCCTCAAACATTTTTTCATTTCTTTTGTGGTAAAAATACTTCCACAAAGAATTTATTTCCTAATAAGTAAATTCTTCCTAATAGGAAAATTAGGACAAAACACTGGTGAGGGAGAAGATATAGACTAGATATAGGCAGTTATGAAAAAACAACTATGAATGACTTTAGGTACACCAAAAGAGTTCAGGTGCACTTTAAATAAGAAAAGTAAGTTTAAATTGTGTGATATAATTTTTTAACTATCATATTGGCTACAAAAGAAAAAAAGCACAAATTTTAGAATTGCTGTAGGAAGACAAGTTTCCATACATTTCTGGTGGAAATGCTATTTGGTGGAAACCCTTGGAATAGCAACAAAAATTAAAAACATACACCATAATATCACAATTCTACTAGAAATATGTCATCGAAAAACTTGCCTACATGAAACATGACACTCTTATTTGTTGCTACAAATCTTTATCCATAAAGGAGGGACCAGGGACATACAGACTCATATCTCATTAAAAAGTGTTTAAATAATTTATTTTCTTTACTATTACAAAAAGTAGCACTTAAAAATGTATATGAGTCATAGGCCCCATCTGCTGGCAATATTCATGGAATAATGCAAGATCCCACAAATAAACCAAAATAGAATTCTCAAATAAATTGGAGAGGGTAAGAAGGAGTAGTGGTAGGTTCTGTGTTATTCTATATTCTTGTCTCTGTGCATTGACACATCACCAGTGATAAAAAAATGAATAAGGATGGGATCTTTGGAAATCTGCAGATTTTTTTGAAATAAAGGATACAGTGGAAGCCTATTAAAATATTTTGAACTGAAAAAGTCCCAAATTTCTTTATAAAACCTGGGTTTTAAGGTAGGGCAGGAAATAAGTCTCAAGCTTATTTTAAGATGTATCTGTCTTGAAAGGGAGAGAAGGTTTCCATAGTGCATCTTATTTCCATCTAAGGTAGAGAGAGATGTTAGATTATTAATGCTAGACAGAATGAAATAAAAATGTTGAATCTCCAAATCATTTAGCAAACTTAAAATTATCATTGAACCCAGAGACCACATGTTTCACTGAACTGCTAATGAACAATCTTAAAAATTAACAAGACTTCTGACACAAGTGCTTTAAGAACCCCAGTACCATGAAAAAAAAAAAGTTATTTTTTTTCTTGGCCAAGTATACTTTTCTTTTTTAAATTATTTTTTGTAGTTGTAGTTGGACACAATAACTTTATTTTATTCATTTATTTATTTTTATGTGGTGCTGAGGACCCAGGGCCTTGCACATGTGAGGTGAATGCTCTACTGCTTAGCCATAACCCCAGCCCCCTAAGTATACTTTTCTGTGAAAGAAAATTATTGAATTGAAATTACATTTCCATTTGTTTCTAACCTATGATGTATATTTTCATTTATTTATTTCTTTTAATGCATTTATACCTTGGGCATGTTAGCTGTAGACATGGAATTCTCTAGCATAACACAATGTCGTCAATGCAAAATGCCAGGTATCTCTTTAAGAAAGGAGACTAGAGTCTATATAAATATATCTGTTAATTCATTTAAACCATTGTCCTCCCTTTTTGGCACCCTGGAGAAACATATTTCTATTCCATATCTTTTGCTCAAATTCACAGTGGGGGGCACTATGGAATAATAGAGTTACTTTAGATTAGGTAGAAAGAAGTGAAGGGAGGGGAGGGGGTACAGGGATAGGAAGGACAGTAGAATGAATCAGACATTATTACCCTATGTACATATACGACTATATGACTGGTAGGATTCTACATCATGTATAACCAGAAGAATGAGAAATATACTCCATTATATATGATGTGTGTGTGTGAAAATATATATGATGTATCTAAGTGCATTCTACTGTCTTGTATACTAATTAAAACAAATAAAAATAAATCAATTGCTAAAAAAAAAAAAAAAAAAAGACTGTACACATTAGGCACGTTGGGGCAAAGTTTCTTTCCTGTCAGATTTAAACTTATCCAAAATCTTGTCATCATGAAACTGAGTCCTAAATAGTATGTTTGCAAGAGTTTCTCAGGTACATCCTTACATAACTAAAATATTTTATGTTTAAATAACCCCTCACTTAAGACTTTGATGTTATTTTAACTGGTCTGTGGTAAAAAGTTGATTGCTCTTTTTATTGTTTATATTAGAAAATTGAACTTATTTATTAATCCTTTATGTCTAACCTACTAATAGTAACCTCACCCATCTTATTTTATAAACCAAAATATGTAATCTAAAATGTAAGTTAAGTAGTACATAAAGAATACATGTAGTGGGCTGGGGTTGTGGCTCAGCAGTAAAGTGTTCACCTAGCCTGTGCAAGGCCCTGGGTTCTATCCTCAGCACCACATGAAAATAAATAAATAAAAACAAAGGTATTGTGTCCAACTACAACTAAAACAAAAAAAATTTAGAAATATATTTAAAAAAAGAATACATGTAGTATGTGAAATATGTATACTATTATACTACTGTATAGTATTGTATACTGTATACTACTGTACAGAATTTTCTGCATCAAAAAATGGAAATGCCCTGTGAATCTGAATTTTTCAGTATAGTAGCCAGTAGCCACATGACTACTGATAAGCTGAAATGTGGCTAATGGGATGAAAAAAAGGAGCTTTTCAATTTTAATTAATTTTATTATTAAAAACCATATGCAATTACAGTAATGATATAGGTTCTCTTGAATAAACTTTTCATTCATTTTATAAGTGATGCTAGTAAAATAAATTATAGCATGTAGATTATAGCAAAATTATCATGTAAGCTATCATGGGGAATCACAATGGAATCACGGTGCAGAACTGCTGGATGACCGAGTAGGAAAAGGAAATAAACAACAACTTGACAAAATGGAAAAGGAAAAAGAAAAAAAAAAAAACAGGAAAAGATAAAAATAGAGAAAAAAATTGAAATAAATAACACATGTAAAGTAAGATGATAAACAAAATTACAGATACTTCACCCTCAATATAAATAGTCAATTTCACATTAAAAGATGATCTATTAGAATTATAAAACAGGCTCAAGCCACGTGCTGATTTACAAAATACAAAAAATATATATCTTAAAGTAGAGTGAGTATCCATAGCTCAAAAAAAATGATCATCCAAAACAAAAACAAAATTTGTATGGTATTAATAGTAACTATAAAAGTATCATTAACATCATCAGTGTCAGACAAACTTAAAAGTATTAATATAAGTTTAAAAATACTAATCCAGATAAAATGCTCCAGTATTAAAAATAAAGATAACCACTCACATACACATAAATGTGTATATAATTTTCACATATTTCACTAATAAAAATAGAAGCTAAATGTAGAAATAAAAAATGTAAGAAAAATTTGATAAACAAAATTGCAACAGCACAGTTTATTTGGAATAGAGGGGAATTAATAAACAAAAACTGCTAGAATATAAATGAACTAAATACTATAGCAGCAGTTTCATTTAGAATTCTAGAATGTAGAGTTTATGTCAATATGGTTTTGTCTTATTGCTGGTTTTGCCATGCCAGCCATAGGCACACAATAATTGTTCAAACAATAAATGACTAGATATATAGAGAGAACGTTGCTTTTGCAAATAGACACGAATATTTTAATATATTAAAAATATACTTAAAAACTTAAATACTTTGAAATTAAGAAGGTAGTAAAGCATAATCATTGAGCTAAATCAGAACTCAAAATGGAAATTATAGTGCTAGGTCTATATTGTGGGGAAACGTGTCAGAAAATTGTTCTTTGATATTTTTCAGAATTAGCTTGATTGACATATCCAAACCTTAATTTCAACAGGTGTTAAAAACCACTGTTCAAACACAACACCAATATTACATATTGATGAAATCAATGATATTCAAATTAATTGCTGCAAGAGATATTTCATGCACATTTTCTTCCTTCTTTAAAAAAAAAAAAAAAAGAAAATGATCTTAAAAAAAATGTTTTTACCAGTCAGGTATCTGCCTCCATTCCAGTGAGGCAAATGGGAAGCCTACACATTTCATAAGTTACTCACTGGGATAATAAGAGACTCCAGGAGGGAACTGTTATTAGTTTTTGTCTATAGACAGGACCTCTCCTGTACCACTTAAACAAGTTCATGTGCTCACACACAAGTTCATGTGCTGGTTGTAGCAAATAGTGAAAACAAAGTTGTTAAATAATTTATAAGTGACTTGTAGGAATATTATCCTCATTTTCTTATTTATGCCTAGAAACAATTCATCAATTCTTTTCTGTTAGTATAAGTAAAATAAGGAACAACGTTATTGTGATAAGATTATGATGAAAATACTGAAGCTTTTAGTATTTAGCTCATGATAATGTAGGAACACCGTCTCAATGATTTGCATAGTAATTTTTCAAACTTCTGATCGTGGACATATTAAAACACAAAATAGCCACAATGGTATAAAACATCATAAGTTAATTACTTAACTTGAACAATTATAATTAATTTGATTATTCTTTTTCATATTTCAGCACATTTTTTTATTTTTATTTATTTGGTGTGCTATTTTAAGTCAAACCCAAGATAGTATACAATTTCACCTCAGCAAGTATTTTGAATAAGATTTGTTTGTTAATGTAATACCTGATTAGTAGTTTCTAAAATATATTAATCCCTAAATTAAAAATGCATTTACATTTTTATATACACATATATGTGTGTATGTATGTAAGTATAGAACTATATATGTGTTCAGTATATGTATATACTTAAAAGTATATATGTGTAAATATATATTTATCTATATGCACACACACATACACACACAGTATTTTTTCCTGAGCTGCTTATTTAATGTCTAATCTTGTTTGTGGTTTCTAATTGAGGCCAACAAAGTAATTAAAACAATCTTTACAAGTAGCATAGGATTGCTAATTGGCAAACTGTTCTCTTCTGCTTCTTCAATGAAAAATTATCTGCGTGTATGTGAAAGAGTTGTGATGTTTTGTTGTTGTTGTTTTGCACACCCATGGAATGGGGGATTGCATATCTCTATCTATCTATCTATATCTATATATTTGTTTGGGTACCTCTGATTGGAGCTTTAGAAACTGTCCACTTTAAGTTCAGCATATTTTTTTTTCTGAAAACGGTTATAGATAGAATATTTGAAGTTTTGCAGCCCACCAATTCCATTTTAACTATTCCACCCTAATTCTGTAACATTAAAGCAGCTGCTAAGAATACATAAGTGAATACAAGCCTGACTGTATTCTAATAAAATATTATTCTCTCTCTCTCTCTCTCTCTCTCTCTCTCTCTCTCTCACACACACACACACACACACACACACACACACCAAAAAAAAAAAAAAAAAGAAAGAAAGAAAGAAAGAAACAGGTGGTGGAAGACTAGAATCTGCTGGCACCTTAGCAAAACAGCTCATGAATTTGTGCACATAGACAGCAGCTATACCCCAGCCAATGGACCAGACTTTTACATCAAGTCCTGGCTCAGTAAGGAAGTTACTTAGCTTTTCTATACTCATTTTTTCCATCTGTAAAATGAAAATTATATAGTCACGGTATAGTGTGTGAAGAATCATTAAATTTACTATGTACATATGAAATACTTAGAATAGCATTTGACAAATACCAGTGATAACATTATTGTGACCTTGGGGAACATTAGGCCTCTTCTCATGATTGACTCTGCCCCTTGTTAACTCTCAGTTAGCTGAAGATCCCTGAATTGTTGTTGTTGCTTTTCGGGTCCTTTATCTAGAAACTAGCCCTTGTTTTAATCCCACAGTACACAGTACAAGATTAGACATTTAATAAGCAGCTCAGGAAAAATTGCTGTGTGTGTATGTGCGTGTGCATATGGATAAAAATATATTTATACATATATATACTTATAAGTATATACATATACTTAACACTTATATATAGTTTTATATATACACATACATACTCACATATATGTGTATATAAATAAATATAAATCCATTTTTAACTTAGGCATTAATATATTTTAAATACTATTAATATATATTAGAAACACAGTAGAGTTGCTGCTCTTAAAGACACATGGCATGTACTGACTCTCAGCTCACTTCAGGGCTCAAAAAAACCATGCAAGCCTCCTTCTTTATGAACTTTCTGGTCCATCATCTCTGAGATGATAAAGGTTAGCTTGTTCTGGGCATCTTCTGTATAGATTCCTTACAAAGCCTATCTGAGCTCTTTCTATACACTGCCTCTCCAACAACCTTAATGGACTCCCATCAATATGAAAAGTTGAACTTACATTCCTCTTATTCTCTCTGTATCTCCTCCTCAAATAATCCTAATACTGGGGTAGAAGCAGATTTTTCTTTAATATTAAACACAATATTGTTAGTTACCATGCTACCATGGGAAGACAGGGTATTTTGTCTACATCATTGAATTCCTCTGTAAGTTGAATATGTTAAAAGGAAAGAGAAAGAAATTTCAGCAATGGAGCTGAAAGAACACTGAATAGAGATCCTGGCTGGCAAGGTTTATTGTCCTTTTACAGAATTTAATGATGAATGTTAAAAGCTAAACACAAACTTGAGACTCTCTCCTCTTCCTTATTAATGGATGTTAACCTCATTCAAAAACATTGCCAAGGGTAGACAAAAATGGAGTTAAATAAGAGTTTAGACAAACTGTAAATATGAAATTATTACATATGAAAATGAATTCATATATCAATAGACTTTAGAAGTTATATATTAATATAGTTATAATCTGTTCATTAGGCATTAAGAAATAAGTACAACCTACTAACATTATTTTTAGGTAGTTATGGAATAGATCTGAAGAGTAGATTTCAGATCTTAATATGATTTGTTATATAATAAACTATAATTATACAATATAATCTATTAGAAGGAATTTTATTGTATTATTTCATATGCATAAAACAAAACAGAGGTCTGGGGTTGTGGCTCAGCCGTAGAACGCTTGCGAGACCCTGTGTTCAATCCTCAGCACCACGTAAAAAAAAAAGTGAAATAAAGGTATTGTGTCCAACTACAACTAAAAAATAAATTTTAAAAAATAACTAATTACTCTGTGTATCATGAATCAATAAAAAGTCAGAGTAAAAAGGGTCAGAAAAGTTTAGGGATTTTCTTATGGGTGACATTAATCAGAAGCAGGGAAGACATTCTTGATGCACTTTGTTCTCTACTAAGCAGACAGACTTGTTTATGCATTAAAAAATGTCACTCTCACAAGTTGATATGCATATTTTAAGCAATACTGACATTTATTTTCTGCCCTGATGCTGATAATGAACTTTTTTGTAACCCAGTTTTCAACTTTTATTGAATTTTTCCTCCAGTAAAAACTCATATGGCCTGCTTTCCTCTACCAGCATTATCCCAGGTGAGAACATCTCTCATAAACTACTCGCAGGGTTACCTGGAGTACCTGGATCTACGAAGTCCACTCATCTAGTCTCCAAATGGCAAGTAGAATGGTCTTGTATGATACAAAGTTGATCACATCACCTCATCTTTGACCCTGCTATAATGAGTGGTTTCTTATCGATGGTCTGATGGTTTCTCATTGCTTTAGGTTGAATTTTTAATGCACAATACAAAACATTAGGCACCACATAGGCTCACCACTTCTTATCCAGCCATTCTCTTCTTCTCTCAACAGTAGCCACAACTTTACATTTATACCCTGTCCTCCAAATGCAACACTTCCTCACATGTCATTTCCTCTACCTGGAATTTTCATCTTCCTACTTTAAGCAATGCATGCTCATCCACTAGATACCAGAAAAAGAATGATATTTTCAGGAAAACCTGGCCTCACCTCTGTGACCAGTAAAAGCATAAATATGGATATTTATGCAAATGCAAAATTATGCACATAAATATGCATTTATGCATAAATTTCACAGGATTTCTTCTTCATAGCACTTACTATAGTGGTAATTTTTACACATTTATGTAATTTTTAAGTGCCCCTATTTTTCTGTTTTTGTTCATGTTTATGTTCTCAGAGTTTTGCACTGCATCTGCCACATGAGAAATTCAATATATATTTATTGAATTAGTGAATCAATTAGAAGATAAAAACTAGTACCAAGACATCCTACCAACAGGTGGATGACTTAGAAAAATGTACACAAGTAGAAATATGAGGACTGAATGCTCCCAATTAAGGCCTGAGATGAGAACAACAGACTAAATCCTTTTGAATAAAATCACTGTGTAATTGGAAAGGGCTGAAGATTTAGAGGCAGAAAGAATTTTCTTTATTTTTCCTGGAATATGTTTTTGGAGTGTCAACATAGAGAACGAGGTAAGAGACACCAATGGTCTAACTAATAGGATATATAAGACAATTTGACAGCAAGATTTTCTAAGGTTCTGAGTGAAATTTGGCTATGGTTCTTTTCCATTTTACCCAGAATCCCAGAAGTTCTCTCCTATTAAAGATGTACTCTTAAGAGCTGGGGTCATAGCTCAATGCTAGAATACCTGCCTTTCATGTGTGAGGCACTGGGTTCAAATGTCAGCATCACATGTAAATAAATAAATAAAATAAAAGTCAGTTGACAACTAAAAAAAAATTTAAAAAGATGTACACTTAATAACAAAAACAGACTTCATAAGTTCCAAGTTTGCACTTATAGATTTCAATACCAAATTTACTGTTGATTCCTCCAAAGTACACCTGCCATTCTGAATAAAGCTTGTAGTTGACAACCAATCAATTCTTTTACCAAACTTTGTTCTTTTTGCATGGACTTGTATTTATGTTTTGATTTAAACTAGTTGTATTTATTTTTGTTTTAAGAATTCAACTGTTGATGGTGAAAATTGCATTAGTTTAATTCTTTAAAGTTTGGGAAGGTTTAACAATAATCTTAATGAAACAAAATATACCATATCTTGGGTATTTAAACAGTTTACCACTTAACATTCTTCATAAATTGAACATAACAATACTTTTTACATCAATATGGACAGTACAGAAATTCTATGTTTAAATTTTGTAATCTAAATTTTACTTTGGGACTTCTTAATTTAATTGCACAAGTTTATTCAAGTTTACTAGGATTATATACCTTTATATTTTATTCTATTTTAAGAACTATGACTATGAACGTATCACACTGGGAAACTAAAAAATCAGAACATAAAACAGAAGGGAACAAACAGAACTTCAATCTTCATTGATATGGGTATAACTGACCTCAAAAATTTACATTCCTCAACAAGAAGAAAGATCAATTTGTACATGATGAATCCAGATACACAAAGGGCAGAAAAAAAAAGAACATAAGTAGACAAGAAAAACCACAGAAGAATCCAAGGAAATACGTATGTTTCATTTACAGGAAAACTCATGAGGTGAAGAAGGAATCCAGGTCCTAAAAGATATATATGATTAATAAAGATTTTAAATTATCAGCCCAATTTGCATCATATTTATGGATGGTAAGTTAAATAAATTATTCCTCAAGAATGGTTGATGAAGTCTCACAGCAACATATGAACATGATATATATATATGTGTGTGTGTGTGTGTGTGTGTGTGTGTGTGTATCCCCGTACCTGCAAACCTACATTCCACCAGTAAAATTATGTACAATAAATCTTTATAAAATTATTGAATACTTCCTAGGAACCTTAGAAACAGCCCTAGAAATGACAGAGTCAACACCTTCTGTTTATAAGTAAAAATGCTGTAGTCATCTTAAATCCATCCACAGTTAATTTTATTTAACACAAAAAATTGGCCAATTTGAAGAGGGGTTGATAAATGAAGAGAGGTTAGTGGAAAGTGAATGATTCTGAGAATGATTTCTTTCAGAGGCAAAATAAAAGTAGAATACATTGAGGGCCTTTGTGCCCTTTCTCTTTTTGGATGAATCCCTTGGAGTTGAGGGAGAGGGTGGGGTGGGACTCTTCTTATCTTTGGTGAGTGGAGAAGCAGGGCATATTCTGGGAGAAGTCTAATGGCCAAGAGCAGGTAGCAAATCAGAACTGACCCATTCATCAGAGGGCTGAGAAGAAAAAAATCAAGATACACTAAGAAAAAAATAACTAGTTTGTCAAACCATGCTTAATAAAGATAAGGTTGGAGGCAGCCTAGAGAAATTATTGAAATAGAGACAGTTTCTCTAATTTTTCAAGTCCTTCCAGCTCAGGCCTATCTAATTATGATACAATAAGATGTGTTTATCTTTATTTTGTTTTTATCACAAAAGAGATTTATGAGAGTGTCTGAAGATGCAGAAACTTTAACAAGATGCATTCTTTAAAGGTTGGATGAGGAACTAAGGGGAAAAAATCATATCATAAAATACTCACACATTGCTAGTAACTTGCCCCAATGTAGCCCTAGCATTTCAGTTACCCATAAAAAGAAAATTTGCTCATATAACACATAGTGCTCATAGGAAATTTAGTGCTTCAAAAAAATCTTATAATTCTTGAACTTGAAGAAGATGTTTCTTGTAGGATCATCAAAGTATGATTCTGTAAATATAATTTTGCCATGACTTAATAATTGAACCAGTACACTGAGCTCTTTCCTTTCTAGGTATGTTATAGAAGTAAGTTTTTAGAATCATAGGCTTCAAATAATGCTTTCTGAACATTGCTGATATTGAATAAGCTTTTTGGTAAATATTGTCTGTGCTGATGTCATTTTTGCAGTGTCTGCCAAGTTTTTAGCTTGCCAGCTAAATACAGATCTTCGTGACTTAGCAAAATATTGAGGTCAGTGTAGAATCAACTGGGTTGGAGGCTGAGGAATTTAACTTGTGCCTGGAAAGAAAGGTACCTACCTCTGCCAGGCCTTAGGGAAGACTCACAGTTCAGATAAAAGTCTCCACAGAATTTTTTTGTTTTGTTTTAACTAAATGTGTTATTTTGAAATAATTGCTGATTGACATGCAGTTGTGAATCAAAATACAGATGACCTCTGGTAGCTTTTTACTCACTACCTCCCAATGGGACCATGCTATGAAACTAATGCAATGTTGCAACCAAGACATTGACATTAATACCCTCAAGATGTAGAGCATTTTATTAACCAGAAGGATCCCTTATGTAGTTCCTTTATATCCATACTGATTTCCATACCACCCTGAATCACTTATGAAATCCTGGAAATTACAGATCTTTTTTTCTTTTCTATATTTTAGTTATTTCAAGAAATTATATAAATGATATCATAGAATATTAAACATCCAGGGACTGGATTTTTAAACTCAGCATAATTCCTTCTTAATTTATCCAAGTTCTTGAAAGTATCAGTTGTTCATTTTTTTTTTTTTATTGCTGAGTAGCAATATTATCCATTGTCTAGATACACCATAGTATATTAGATTATTAATTTGCTTAAGTATATCTGGGTTGTTTCAGAAGGTTGGCTACTCTGAATACAGCTTCTAGGAATATTTATGTAGAGGTCTTGTTTTTCTGGAGCAAATGCCCCTGAGTGCAAATGCTGAGTCATATGGTATTTACATGCAGAGTTTCAGAGAAATAGCAAACTGCTTCTCAGAGTGGCTGTGCTGTTTTATATTCCCAACAGCAATGTTTCAGAGATAGTTTCTCTGCATCCCCATCATTATTTGATATTGTTATTATTTTATTTTCAGCTTTAGTGATTCTGATAGATGTAAGGTGATAACTGACTTTAATTTGTATTTCCTTAATGGTTAGTGATAATTTTAAATAACTTTTAGCTATTTATGCGTTCTCTGTATGAAATGTCTTTACAAAAATGTCTCTGAATCTCTTTTTTTTTCCATTTTCAATTGGATTTTAAATTTTTTATTTTAAACTTTAAGTTTTGAGATTTGTTTATGTATTTTAGATAATAGTCCTTTCTTAAGTGGTTAGTCAATATTTTATCCTAGTTTTTACCTTGTCTTCTGATCCTTTTCATAGGGTCTTTTCCAGAGATAAAGTTTTTAATATTGATAAGGTTAGATTTACCACCATTTCCCTTTGTTGATTTTTTTTTTTTTTTGGTACCAGATTGAGGAATACTTTCATTTTTTCCTAAAATTTTTATAGTTTTCATTTCCAGTATTACATTTTGTATTATAATGTTTTATGTTTTAAGTCCATAATCCATGGGGGCAGGTACTATGAATGGAACCCAAGGCCTTGACCATGGAAGACATGCAATCTGCACTGAACCATACCCCCAGCCCTCCACAGTCCATTACAGGATGATTTTCATATGAAGCGTAATGTGTATGTTGAAGTTGAGGGTTTTTCTTTCTTTTTTTTCCCTTAAGATCTGATTCTTCCAGGACCATTTGTTAATAAGTATATCCTTCCTCCACTAAATTGCACTTATACTTCTGTCAAAAAATCATTGGGGAAAATTTGCATGGGTCTATTTCTAGGTTTTCTATTCTATTCCAATAATTTGTATCTATCTTCTTGCCAAACTGTATTAATTACTGTTGCTCAATAACTCTTATTGTTCATTAGACTGGATTTCTCCCATTTTATTATTACTTTTCAAGATCATTGCAACTATTCCAAGTTCTGTCCTCATAATTTAAAAATAATCTTATCTACTAAGAATGTCAGAAGAATTGACATCTTTTCTATGTGATATGTCCAATATATGAACATCATGTCCTACCATTTGTTTAGGTATTTTTTGATTTCTTTCATCTGCATTTTATAATTTTTGACATACAAGGTGTACATTTTTGTTTATATCCAATCACTTGTTTTCTTTGGAACAATTATCAATGCTATTATAGACTTTATTCTGGTTTCCATCTTCATTGTTAGTATAGATAGAGAAATGGGATTGTTCTTATATGTATGCATAAATGTGAGCTGTTTTATTGATAATGAATCCTTCAACTTTGCTGAAAGTATTTATTAATTCTAAAATCCATATATGGTTTTTATATATATTCTAGTTCAACTTAAATAGCACTAGCAGAGAAAACATGTATGGCAATTGAAATCAGATGTTGATTTCAGTCCAAAAGGAAAATAAAAGTATATCCTGTGTGTATAAAATATATCTTTAAGATCATTTGCAGACATATCTTAGGGCACTGCTACTTCTAGTGTATTCAGTATGATTTGTAGCTTATAACATATATTCTAATAACTGTGAGCCAATGGAAAATATACACTAAATTAATAAGATTTTCAGCAATAATTAAGTATTACAGGGTTAGTTAAATATAATTCACTATTTTAAAATAAAATTATATTAGTTTTTTCTACATGACTTCACATTACAAATGGATAATAAATATATAATATTTAATAATATTATGATGTCCTTTATGATTAATAAAATATGACAAAGTAAAAATTTATGATTGCACTGCAATGAGAAATCTCAATCTAACATTTAGTGCTGTCCCACTCCTATGTTTGTAGTAGTGTAATTCACAATAGCCAAAATATGGAATCACTCCAGATGCCCATCAAGAGATGAACGGAAATGTGAGATTATATATATATATATATATATATATAGTGGCATTTACCATTAAATGGATTTTTGCCTTTAAATGGATTGAAAAGTAGAAAATCATGCTACGTGAAACAAGCCAGACACAAAAAATCAAAAGTTGAATGTTTTGGCTCATATGTGGAAGCCAGAACAAAATAAGAGAAAGAAGGCAGTGGAAGAGGGGATCAGATATCATAAAAATTAGGAAAGATGTTGGAGAATAAGAGGGAAGAAGAAAGGGAAAGGGGAAGATGAATGGAATGAATTTAACAAAATCATGTTATATTCCTAAATAATAGTATCAAAGGAAATTTCACTTTCATGTGTATGTGGAAGAAAAGAAGTTTAACAAAGTAGAAAAAGGAGAATAGTGGAAGGTAAGAGGAAGGTAAAAGAGGGGAATGGTGCTTGAAATCAAATTCCTTGCATTATATGATTTTGTAAAAATGAACCTAATTATTCTGTATAACTATGATGCTCTAAAAAATAAAAAAGTATAAATTAGTGCTGTCAAAGTTTTAATGTAAGGTAAACTGAAAAATCATAATTAGACAAATTAATTGTGACAGTAACTTCAATGTGACCACTCGCCATTTATCAGTATAGCCTATCTGTGCCCCATCAAAATACTATTCTCTTCAAGCATTGTGCACTGATTTGAGAAGAAAATCACGATATGCACAAGAAATGCAATAATAGAAGAAATATGAAGAATGCTCAAGTATTGGAGGTTTCGAACCACTTTTAAGGCAGAAGGCAACTCTGCCTCCCTCCCTGAGAATGATGGCCAGAGCACAGGTGCAGCTGTCAGCCACAGTGAGGAAAGGTAAGCTTGTAGTTAGAGATTAATATCAGGGTGATAATTGAAGGAAATCCATTTTGAGTGAGCATTTATTCAACAGATGCCATATTCTTATTTGAAAATGTCAAAATATAGTCAGAATTAGAAAGGCATAAATAGAATCATCCAAGAAAACAGGGGCCACAGGGAATTGGGTGATACTTGTTGTTCTAACAATGTTTAAAGGCAGACACCAAGTGGAGCACTAGTTATTAAAGCCATTATTTATTTTGCAGTACTAAATGAACTTTTCATTTTGCAAAAATATATGTATGCATTAACTGGGGAATCATTATTTGGAGCAGTCTGGTTAAAAATATTTACTGAGGCAAAAATGTTTTTCATTTGGTATTTATTTCCATATATTTAAAAAAGATTAAAAGGCATGAAGGTATACATCATATGAAATTTCACAAGAAAAAATGGAAAGTTGGAGGAGTTGAATATTATTTTCAGACATAACAAATTCCCACAAACACAGTCTATATTACTGTACTTCCTAGTAAATTAAATAATTTATCCCATCTCCAGGAAACAAATTTGAATGCAAGAGAGCAAGAGACGTGTTATTATAAGGATAAACTAGAATGTACTCTACTATTATTTTTTTCTTTAATAAATCACATGCAGATACTGGAACTAAATATAATGAGTATTCTATCCATGGTGCGATTGGTTTGCTCTTTTCCTAAGCAGATCACAAGATAACTAGATAACTATTGGCCTTTTCTGATGTCTCATTACAGCTGACTAAGGAAGGACAAAAGTTTCGCCTGAGAAAAGGGAGACAGGAAGTCAAGGTGAGGGATGCTACTCATGCCTTTCTTGGCCCCATCTGCTCTGTTATGTTGGTGTTTACAGCTGATGTAGTGAAGGGTTAACTCAGAAAGTGAAATAGCTGAAGGCCAGCCTTATAACTGCAACCATAGAGAAAAGTCATTGCCCAACTCTCCTCAACAATTAGACCATAGAGAATCTGTGAAGAACAGAGCCCAGTATTGAATAAGGAGGGAACAGTGCTCCTAGAAAGATATCATAAGAATCATTGCCTAGGATAGAAAGAGGCACACAGATCCAACAGTCAATACAACATGTCTGTTAATGCTTATTATCATTTGGATCTGAAATATCCTACAAAGGCTCATGTGTTGAAGGCTTGGTCAGCAGTGCAGCAATGTTCACAGGTGAGGCTATTGGAAAGTGAATGGATCGTGAGGGCTTTGACCTCACCAATGAATTAAGTCATTGGTAAGTTCATAATTGGCAGCATTATTTGGAGGTGATGGAAACTAGAGGAGGTGAGGCCTAGTTGGAGGAAGTAGGTCATTAGGGGCATCATCCATCCAACAACCTCCTCCTCTCTCTGGAGCTCTGCTTCCAGGCCACCAAGATGTATGCTGGTTTACTCTATCATACCCTTGTGCCATGATGTTCTGCTTCATCACAGGTCCTTAGCATGAAGCCAGCTGACCATGGAATGACACCTCTGAAACAGTAAGCCAAAATAAATATTTATTCCTTTAAATTGATTTTCTTACGTATTTTGTCACAGCAACAAAAAGCTAATATGATGCTAATGTGGCCAAATATGAATTTATAGGCCAACCAGGTCATAAGGAGGTGTTAAGTAATGTTAAGTAAATGTTGACCCACCTCACAATTGCATGTTTCACAACAGTGTGGGGAAGACAGGTTAGCATTCACAGATGCATCATTCATGAGAGGGAATGTCAAATGCCTGAACAAGGAGTTGGTGTCGCTGTCCCTGAAACAGCTGAATTCCACTGAATGTGAGCTCTGGAGAATTTCTTTTGTTCACTATTTGATATACAGACTTGGAACAGTGTCTGGCAAGTGGTAAGCACTCAATAAATATTTGTTGCCTAAATAAACACATCCTGCACAGCATAGCATCCTGGCCTGTATTCAAGGTGCCTCCTCCTCCCTGCCCAGCTCCTACTGTGTTGTCCCCAGTGGAAAACTCCTAGTGCTCTGCAGCCCAGCAAAAATTATGTTTGTTTTATAAATACCTCTGAGCCCTTCCCACTTACTATTAGAATAATACAAAGTTAATTACTTACCCTCTCTAATCCTCAGTTCTTCCCCCCTCCAAAAAAAAAATAGAAATGATAGTAGCTACTCAGAAGAGTTTTGAATATAAATGAAATAATATAAGTAAAATGGGTATAAACCCTCTCAATAAATAATAGTAAAATTCTATTCTCCAACCAGCAAATCAATAGGTAATTTATGAGAGTTAGAGAATTCAGAGAACCAAAAAATGATAACTCGATTTTCTTGGTAATCATGAGAAAATGAATGGAACCACATTTGGGCTCCTCTTGAAGATAACAGCATGTATATCGTTTTGCATCTACAGAAATGCACCAGAATGACTACCTGAACACAAGCCTTGAGTTCTGGGCGAATGAGACTTATCCAGGTCATCTTTGATGATAAGGAGATCACCTCTGATGATTATAACCAGGATTACCCCTTATTTTATGGCCATTAGTCCAACACCAGGATTGGGTCAAAATTTCAACAGCACCAAAGATGCTGGTGGTCCCTTGGGTTGCTCAGAGGCCAACCAACATCCCCTGGTCCCCCAGCTCTAGTGTCTCCTTCACTAGCTTCAGATCTCATCTGTGCTTACCTTAATTCAGAATTCAGCCTGAATTAGCGCCCCCCCCCCCAAAAAAAGATCTTTTTGTTCATACACATGCATACAAAGAGATTATGAGCAACACAAAGTGAAGAAATTTTAGAAATTTAATTGAAATTTCTAGTGCCCTCTTCCAAGATCCTACCTACCCCAGCACCTGTCCCAGACTCTCAAAGTCCTCCACTGATTGGACCCTCCTGCTCACTCATGCTTGTTCTGTTAGCATTGTCCTTCTTTCTCTATTTCCATTATGTCAAATTCTCATGTGTTTTAGTACTTTAACTGTTCTGGCTATCTGTTCCCTGAGTGCCAGACCACTAGATCCAAAAGTTGAGGAATGCCTTATAATGGGTCTTTCAATGTATTCCTCATCAAAGATTCTTCCTTCTCTTAAAAATGTTTATATTAGCAGATTAAAGAATTAAATAGTCATGATATTGCTGTACTTTAGGCATATTAGGTTTACAGTTTAAAAAGTGAATATCCAAACTTGGAATTGTGTAGATTTTTCCTTTGTGCTTTGTATTCAATGATAAAAGTTGGGATCAGAATTCCTGCCTTAAACCCTCACACACATCTGCGCACACACACATAACCTCTATCACCACCCTCATCACAGAATTCTAAATGCCACTAAAAATTCACAATTTCTGCTTTTTATTATTATTTTTTCTTTGAAGCTTACCTCAAACTGTTGTCTCTCAGTTTGAGCTCTTTTGTCAAATCATTTCGAAACTGAAAGTGGATGAGTTTCTAGCACAATCTCTTATACTTTCATCTTCCCCTCCTGAACCCCTCTTCCTTTTTGGGAATAGAAAGGGCATAAAAGTATGAGAACTGAACACCTTGGGGATGGATTTGGCTCTTTGTCTATAAAATAATACTTAACAGATAAACTCTGCCCTACCTAGTTGGTTTCTTTTGAAAATCAGAAATGTCCATCACCAAGGATAAGGACTGGACATCCATTCCACATGGGGTCCTTGGGTGTCCTAACATTCTTCTAACAAGAGTAGTGGGCTTCTCCAATGGAAATAATCCTAGTTATTTAGATGGAATAAAGTAGTCCCGTCCTGAAGGTAAGACAATCTCTAACCTGTGTTTGGAAAACTGGAGGAAGGAAAGGTGAGTGATTTAGCAGGAAGTCATCAGGCCACCAGGATTTGGAGGCAGAAACCACTAACTACTTTGAACAGAAAGCATGATAATGACAAGAATCAGCAAATTGACTCCAACTTTGACTTTTCCCTCCCTTTATTTCTTCCAGCCACCAGGTTTAGCATATTCTGGGCCAGGCACTGTACTTCCATGTAGCACCAAACCACGGATTAGCTAGCTCTTTGCTCTCAGCATTCCTGATAAATAGGACCCATCATTTCCATCTTGGGATAATTTTAATGGATTATAAAATCCATCCAAATATAAATTAGGTCACCATATCCTGGGTCAACTAGTTGTTTTTTGATTTTGTATTTTTTGTTTTGTTTTGTTTTATTTTAAAGAATTCTTAAAAGTCTCTGGGAAAAAAATGAGCTGTACTTTGCTGTCATAAGTTTGGTAATGGAATACTATGTTTAGAAAACAGGCCTTATGAAATAGAGGTTGAATTTACCCAGGAATAAAAGTGGCCAGACTTCTCTTTCCTTGTTAAAATGTTTCATAATAACTTGATAATTCAAGTCTCTACCCCTGATCAAGGTGCTTTCTTAGCAATTTTTGAAATATAAGCTGCTGTCTTTCTCAAAATTCAGTGTCTGCTGCTTGAATGGGAACCTAGGACTCCTCAGAACCAGGAAGGACTCTAGCTGATTAGGAAAAACATGTGGTATCCAAAGCCTAGGGGAGGGGGAAACTTTTCCTAAGTCCTTTTTAAGTAAAAGTAATGGCATTAACCAAACAAGTAGAAGTTAGAAAGCAGAGATTAGCCCCAGTCTGTTTTCCAAGAGGAAATACGTGACCAGCCAGGGGATTCTTCAGCTACAGCTAAAACATTAATTTAAAGCCAAATGGGTTTTCAAAATAATGTGTTTTCTTGTCATCTTGCAAGCAAAAATAAGGAAAGAAAAATGTAGACCTTATATAAGCAGGAAGTAATAACTTTTCAGGAAGTAAGTGGCAAGAAGACCTGGTATTCAGTGAGGTTCACTTGAAATGCAAGTGATTATCTTAACATGGAAAACAAGAAAATAATGATCAAAAGAAAATAAGGAAGAACATTACACATGAGTATGCTAAAATTATACTGATATATAGAAAACAGGTTTTAAAAATTAGAAAAGAAAAAGGAAAACATAAGCAAATGAAGAATCAGAGAAAGTTATTTTTAAAATCATGAAAGAACTAGAAATATTTCTGTGTAGACAAATGAGCCTTTCCAAAGAAACAGTTTAAATAGAAAATGGGTTCATCTGAATTCCCAGCCCAATAAACACTATTATTTGTTAATAAAGTGCCCACCCGGTTGGGCAAATAGATGGACAGTCCAGTTGTAACCATGGTGATGACATCAGTACCTTTCATGTGCACTTTTATATCTGGATAAAACAAGAATCTCCATAGCTTTCAATAAAGGAAACTAACCCGCTATGAATTTCAATCTATCACAGCCCAAGTTTCTGGTTGATTAAACTAAGTTGTTTATGGTGTCTACAGTACGAATCTGAAGCAGAAACAATTAAACAATTCATCTCTGGAGCAAGGGGCTTGCTGGCATCAGCATGTACCATTCATCACTTGCCATGCACCTTTTCATTGTCATCTCTGCAGCTCCTTGATACACAGATAGTGGTTCCCATGCTGAAGTGGGTTCATTTGTCACTATCATCAGGTGGCATATAGTGAGTGCCAGTTAATTCAAAGCTCTGAGCTTGCATCCTATGTTGGAACAATTCATAATGAAAGTTCACGCTGGAAATGGTAATGACACTCTTATCACTTGGTCTCTATTTTACTCTTTCTTCTTTTACTCTCTCTCCCACCCTCTCTCTTCTTTTTTTTTTTTTTTTTTTTTTGCCTTTAATTTTTTTCTTCCTAAGCAAACTTTAAGCTGTTGGAAAATAATGACACAAACTTAAATTTTTGCACTCTTTGATGAACTTTTTCCTAAGCAATTCCATGAAACCCAGTTTTGTCTGAATTGTCTAAAAAATTTAAGCATAAAATATCAATAACCTCAGGCCGGAATTTATAATTTTGAATTGAGACTAGAGATGCACAGAGGTGATACCCTGTGATAAATGCTATGACAGAGGCACAGTAGGTGATTTATATGACCCATCTGAGACTTGGCATCAAGGCATCTTTATTTGCTACAACATGGAAAACTCACACGCATCAGTATATTTAACATAATAATAATGGATGTCACCATGCCTACTTTATTAAAAATATGCTGTTGTGGCCAGGTGCAGTGGTACATGCCTGTAATACCAGAGGCTGGGGATGCTGAGAGAAGGTGATCACAAGTTCAAACCAGCCTCAGCAAAAGCAAGGCACTAAGCAACTCAGTGAGACCCTGTCTTTATATAAAATCCAAAATAGGGCTGGGGATGTGTCTCAGTGGTCGAGTGCCAGTTTCTATGATGCCATAGAAACTGAACTAGAGATTTCTTTCCCTCACGTCTTTGTTCCTCACTGTCTATATATAGGTTGAACTATTTCTGGTAAAAATAAATCAAGGTTGCATAGGAAAATTTAAATTGTTGAGTTATAATAGCTATTTCCCAATAAAAATTTGATTTCATGTACTGCCAGAAAGCATCACATGTTAATATGATCATTCATTTTCTTAAAAAGAAAAATGTAACCTGAATTCTACTGCTCAATTACTATTTGTGCAAAGAATTATGAGAAGCCATGGTTGTACCACTGAAAGGCATAGTATAACAAATAAATTCACCAGAGGATAGCACAGGAAATCAACTCCCAAAGTGACTTAATTCCACTCCAGAACTAAAGGATTGAATCCTCACCCTTGAAACTCACTTTCATTGTTTTTGTTTATTAAGAGGATTTCTCAAAATATCATAACCAGTCTATTACTATATGGAGACTGAGAAGACAGGAGAATTTGTAGTTGGAGAGTGTGTATGAAGTGCCAAGAATTGTGCTGGAAATGCCCAGTGCTCAAAGAACACTTTGCACTTGTGAGCATTTGGAAAATAAAGGGATTTATATTTTGACAGTTTATCACCAGTTCAAGGCAACATAGCCAGTAAATGCCAGAGCTAGGTTTTGATCCCAAAGACTGAGTTCTCTCTGCTCCACACTTGGGGAAGCAGCAGAATCACCTGATAAGTGTTTAAAATCTTAACTACCTGGCTTCTATTCTTGGAATCAGGAATTTTGTGAAGGTGCTGGTACAAAGGCATCCGAAGGCCCTGGACACAGGTACTCCACAGATTGCCACTTGAGTAGGGATTGAGAGAGCGAAGTTCAATCCTGCTCCCCTGCTTCTAACAATGAAGGCAAAAACCTATGCCACTAATGTTCACTGACTCATTTAATCATCACAACACAACTTATCTGAGGTTTCATGGCTGGTCAGTAGCTGGCTCTGAGCCAAGCTGCCTGCATTGAAACTTTTTCATTGTTGTGTTATTCCAGTTTTCAGGCCCATGCCCTGAATCCCTAGCACTCCAGCCTCCAAGTGACCAACCACTAGTGGGTCTTAAAACATGAATCTACAACCGTCATTGGCTCCCAATCACAATGCATATTTTGGTACTTTACAGGCCAATTGCAGTCTCCAGATTTAAAACAACAACAACAAAAACTAGTCATAATGTTTCAAAACTAAGAATTTATTACAAAACCATTCATGTGTCTGGCAAATTTCCACTTTACATCTAGAACAACACTACATTAGGCTGCCTTCATTAGACTGTATGTGCCTCTCTCCAACTGTCTCCACTGCCCTGTCTCCAGCATTTACATTTGTACTTGACCCCTGTAGACAACTAATTGGAAAGCTACAGGTGTATATGAAGAAGCTCACATACTTCTGGGGTTAAAAAAAGGAAAAAATTAAAAAAGTTAAAAGTCCACCTTTTTGTCTTCAAAAAGTTGCATGAAAAATCCAGAAGGATTTCAATTAAATCATGTGATCTCTGGAAAAGCCATGCCTACTGTCAAACCTCTCTCTATAAATATTTCCAATGGATAGCATTAAAATGAATTAAAAATACATACAAGGACAAGAGAAATACAATGCCCATTGTGCAGAAGTCAACAGCCAAGGAAAGTTCTCCATCTTCCTCTGCCTTACCCTAATTCTTGCATCTGGCCTTGTCAGAGAGAGCACCTTCTGTCCTATTCAGAAATTTGGGGGTGTATGATGAAATTTAGAGTAGTTTTTAAGACTCAGATCCAGGATTCATTTGAGTGTCCCGACTCTTCCTCCTGCAAACTTCCTGCTGAGTTATGTGTGGTCATGGTACCAAGGGTCCTTGGAAGCAGATCCCCTTCCTCATCCATTGCCTCTCCACCCTCACCAACCAGAAAAGCTCAGAAGTGCTCTAGAGTGCTTATGTTGTTTCTTCTTGACCAGTGTATCATATCTAGAACTCCAAGTTTCTCTGAAGAATACATTCTTATTTATCATAGCACAAGACCCTGTTGCATTAGATCCTACCAAACTCCTTGCTAAAGCCAAAGTCACTTTGCCTCCTTCCAAAATCATGCTATATTGCTTAAAAATCATCATTTGGACACATTACTGAACAAATTAGGATCATATGCCATCCCAGATGGAAAGTAGCTCTAGAAACTATACTAAGACAATGCAAATGCTAAAAAAAAAGAGAAAGAAAGAAAGAAAGAAACAAAGAAAGAAAGAAAGTCATATGACCTATCCAGAACTTGGAAAGAATCAGTACATATCATTCCAAAGACTCTAGTTCAGAAAATTACCAATTTAAACCCAACATTTATATAGTTTAATATCTCAAAAAAGTTTTATGAAACATATTGCCCATAAGAGAAAATAGAGTTAAAAATAAGATCTATTATGTTACAATTATGAGACAGTAGTAGTTATTTTAATGTTTCCTAGTCCAAACATTCCCTCTTACCCCAAGACAGGGATCAATCTGCCCTGGATGGTCATCTTGGCACAGGATGGATTGTAATTAGGGTTTAAAAGCTTCAGTTTCCCTTTAGTTAACTGTCCATGTTTCATGCAAACGTGTGATTAGGAGTCCTTCTTGGTAATCAGAGATGAAAATTGCCTTATTGGGAGCAGAGGATACACAGGATGAATAGGCATAGAAACTTATTATTTCATGTTGTCCAAAAGCAGATGAAAGACCTCACCAAAAGAAGTCATGCTGCATTTACAAAGTGATATCTCTCGAACACTTACAATCACGTCTTAAAAAAAGGGCTGTGGTCAGATAACTAAAACTCTCAGGATACTGTATGTGGTCATCTTCTAGGGCATTTACCTAAGCTTTGCACAGACTATAAAAAAAAAAAAGTTTATCTTTTGATGCTTGATGATGACTACCTCAGGGTGCAATGAAGAAACATCTAGGATAAAGTCTTCCAGGAGGAGATTTTACAGGCGGGGACAAGATCCTATCTTATTGCCAAAGCCTTCTTCAATGGCAACATCTAGAAAACAAAATTGACACTGGAGATGCTGAGCCAAAGGGAACTCAGATGTTTAAATGAGCTGCATACCTTGCCCTACTTGATATCATTCTTTAGAGTTCAATAGTGACATACAGGACACTAACTTCCTTAATGTATACTTAGAAAATGGAGATTCTTTTCTGAAATTTTCCCTTTGAACAGATAAGGGGAACAGAAATTCTGAAATGCCCCTTTCTCCCTCCTTCCCTTCCAGAAAGACTCCTATGACCCACTCAGAGTTTCCGAGGAAACAGCTACTAGATGGGCCTGGAGTTTTTCTCCCTAGTTAAATTATTTCAATCCTATTGACCTCTCATTTACTTTAAGAAGTAGATTCAATAGCCAAGTGTTTGTTCTCTATGTTTTGAGAACTCTTCTACAAAAGGCCATTACTTATTGCAGTAAGCTGAGGATAGAAGCGATTTTACTGTCTCTCAGGATAACTAATTTTGATTGATCCAGTTAAGGTGTAAAACATGTTGCCAAGGTTAATTATAATCCATCAATCACATCAACACATGGCATTCACTGATGGAGAAAGCCTCACATGTTTGTTCTAAGGTATACAAACAACATCGTGAGAAATCAGTTTTAATAATCTTTTACTCCATGTTCATTGTCAAAAAAAATGTGATTTAAGGAAAATCATTTATCCATTCCCAAATGCATTAATGCAAAACAACCTTACTACTTTTTTTTATTCTTTAAAAGAAAATCTACTCAGCCAACAGAAATCATTTGACAAGTATAAAAGGTTTTCAGTCAGTTTAATCTCCATGAAGTGTTTATTGATGTTGTGTGAAGCCAAAACATTATTTAGATAAATGCCTTTATTGTCTATGCGGATTTTGGAAAACAGAACCTGATGGCATCCTTTATGGTTTCTTTCCAGGTAAACTTTAATATTACAAATGAGTCAGCACTAGTGCCAGTTTGACAGTTCTTTTCAGCAGGTGCTCACAAAGATGAAAATCTTGGTGAGCTGGAATCCAAATAACAGCTGTCTTCCAAGGCCAGGGCATATTTCCTTTAGTGCAGTGTGTCAAACGACCTTCCTGTGCCCTGCTGTCTGGATGGCTTTATTTGTTAAGGACACGGAAAAAAAATCCAGGAAAAGAAAATACATTCATTCATTCATTATGAAATGACTATTCATGAGACCTTGTCTCCTCGGTATTAAAGTAGGTTCAGTCAGATCAGCATCAAACCAGCAAGGTAATACACATAGCTCCACATAGTTGACAATCTCATGAGGAAGACAAACATTTAAATAACTGATCATAAGAAAGTGGGCTGTTCATCATTATCAGGAGAGGCCCAGGCACTGTGTGAGGATGCAGAAACAGACATCAAACACACCTGGGGGACAAGAAAGGTGTCCTAGTGGAAGCACCTTTAAGGTCAGAAAGAAAGAAAACTCAGAAGTCATCAAGGCAAGAGAAAAGAAGGGAGCTCCAGGTAGAGGTGGTCAGGGCTTCTTGTATCTCATATCATTCAGCAGTGAGCACCCTCAGCCATGTACCAGACCAAGGTGGAATACAGAGCAATGAATGCAGAGACATGACACTGTCAGTAAAGGAAAGGATCACAACCAAGAATTAATATCAGTCTCTTCCAGTCACCAAAGAACCTGTTTATTATTTCAGACAGCTCTAGCATCTGTTCTCAAATCAATTTGTTAACCAAACCAGCATAAAATTGCTCACTTACTCTGCTTATGTCAATTCTGTTTGCATAGACCTGAGAGAAAGCTTTTTGTTCTTAGCTTCAGGCATCCTGCCAGAGGATGTTTTCAATGGAAAATAGGGAACATGGAGGAAAGGATGCAAGAGTCGTTAGGAACAAATTTCCAGGTAACACTGAGACCCCCAAATAACATTTCTCTAAAACCAAAGCATTCCATTCAGCAGCATGTGCTATGGAAGCAGGAAAATAATTCTTCAGCATGACATGAAGGTTTTCAGTGATCAGAAGTGCCCTGCACTTTCTCTGGGTTTCTATTGTGTGATTTTAAAGTGTCATACAGCCCAAGCAAAGAAACCAAGAATATTTTTTTAAAAAATAAAAAATTACATATAGTCCATTATTTTGAATTGTTCATTTCCTTACATATTTAGATTACCTTGGTATAAATCCTCATTTAAAAATATGGACAAATATATTTCTGTCTCTAAAACCTTCATGTATTTTTATTCTGTTCACTTATAGTGTTCACTATAATATAATTTTAATTCTTCTTTCTTGGGCTTCAAAGTTACATAGCTATGGTTGAAGTTAATAGAAGACTTGAAGTATTATGGTAAGAAATTACATTTTATAACACCAGTCTATTGTCTTATTGGATTCTTTCCAAAGGCTGAGAAGTGTAGAACAACCTAGTTTCTCACTCCTTCCCCTCAAAAATACAATATGGCACTCCCTGGAATTCTGGTAAAGGAAAAAAAAATGTACTTTATCACATGTTTTGCCTATAATCCAGCTAAAGCATAAAAACTCTATATTGAAAGATGAAATTTTGAGCATCTTTAGATAGACTCCTAAGTGCTTCCTGCTAAGTTATAGCAACAGTAATAACTTGATGTAACCAGACCAACATGGAACAGTAATATGCAATGTCTCACAACAGGGGCTTGTGACCCAGGTCACCAAGGATGATGGAATAGGAGTAGCATGAATAGAGCAAGCAAAGAGAGGTTTCTCTCCTACTTCTAGATCTTGAAATTTTCCATGTTTCGTAGTAAGAGGGTTATGAGTATTACTATCTATCCCCAAAGCAGAGATTATTAATGATCCTTTGTAACTAATATATATGTTAATACTGGAATTATCTATAAGCAAAACAAGCATGATTCAAAGGACGAGTGTAACTTTTATCATTTTCTAAGTTACAAGCCCTGTTCTAGAAAAGACTTATCTAAATTGGATGGGCTAATCCTACACTTGCAATCACATCAGGGTGCTCTTTTTTAAGCAAGAAACATAAATACAAATCTTATCTAAGCTAATGCTTCCCTATTAAGATTAGGCATTTTTCCATTTATTTTATGATCCAAAATGTATTTATTAATCACTTAAAGGCCCCTCCTAGATAGTTTCAAAAATATATCCAACACAAATATTCTTGCCATGAAAATGTCTATTAATGATCAATTGAAAGAAAAATCTAAACATGCACATAATACAAAGTATTTTAGTACAAAATACTCAAAATATTTTAATGGAACTTTATTCATGTGCAGCATGGATGTATAATTACCATCCTTTTAAAATATGCCACAAAGAAGACAGTACATTTTCGACCTTAGCATTAGGCTAAGCATTAAACTATTGTTAAAGTCAACAACTTGCTATGAGCATTTGAAGTTTAAATCATCTAACTGTATTTTCTAATGAAGGAGAACAATATATTAAGAACAAAATATGTTATTATTTTGTAGTTCTGAAAGTATGTAGAAACTTCAGGAGATTGTTAAACAACATCAGTTTAAAGTTCAAGCTGCATGCTAAAAATATTTTGTGTTATGCACTAAGCATTGAAGACAAAAATAATAATATCTGCTCTTCCACCAATCCAATTCACAAATTTGTTGTACAAATTCTATATCATTATTTATGCAGTCAGGATAAAAATGATATTTACTTCTATTTATACATTAGCTTTTCTGAATTCTTTATTGCCAAATTTTAAAATATTGGTTTGCATTACTTGATAAAACCCCCATTTCATTTAGTGATGACAATGCAAAGAGGAATCATATTAAGAAGTTATTTTGAGGGCTGGAGTTGTAACTCAGTAGTAGAGGGCTTGTCCCGCACGCATGACGCACTGGATTCAATCCTCAGTACCACATAAAAATTAATAAATAAATAAAAATAAAGATATTTTAAAAAGTTATTTTGAGTTACTTAGCACCTTCCTGGAACAAAAAAAAATATAAAATATCAGTCTATTATATAAGATAACCTATGGAAAAATTGGGTTTCATTTAGCATTTAAGTTATTTTTCATGAAGTATGTATCTAGTAGAGTATAAACAGTACATTTTAGAATTAGTTTAGTTATATTCTTGCAGAATAGCTTTCCATTTAAATTTAATTCAATACAAACTAATGTTTCAAAAGGATGTGGCATTCTTGAATAAGTATTTGTTGTGTGTTAACTCTTTACATTACTATTTCAAATTAATGAATTTATATAAGAATTGGGGCCAATTACCTATTCATATCTATTATGTTTAAATACTATTTTGTCCTGATACATATTTTGAAAAATTAATTCTGGATGAATTAAACAGACTTAATGTCATCAAATAAATAGTATATTCTATTGGATAAAAGTTTGTTCTGGGTACAGTATGCATAAACATATTCAGATATTAGGAGATCATTTATCACCTCCATTAAGTTACTCACATTTTCAAATATTTACATATTAATCCCTAATAGAAAACATGTTAGGTGATTATTTTCTTTCTCAGGGCATGTGTGATTCATAGCATCACTGCAAGCATGTGCTGATGAGAACCAACTTTTCTGCTTCTAAACAATTTATTCTACAACACCCAAAATACACTGTTCCCAGACCCTGGAGATCATAAACCCTCTGTCGCTCTGTACTGACAGTTACACTAATCCAGGCTTGAGTGCCCTTCATTGGCCTTTTGCCTTCAGGGAAGCTGGACTCTTATTATGAAATTGAGTTCGACTTTTCAGGTCATGTCAATATCTGATCCTTCAATAAATTTCATATTCCAATAATGCACACATAAAATCCACAAGTGCAAGATTGTATTGTTTACTATCTTTGAGCTGCAATTTCAGTTTATGAAGCTTCCACATCAAAACGGCGATTTGAGCACTCATGTTACCTGCATAAATGAGCAATGTTGATGAACAAAGCAAGGATGTACAAGTCTTTAAACAATGAAAAGAAACTCTGTGATTATCTCTAGGTGGTTGGATTCAAGGCTTTAGTGGGACATTAAAACATACCTTATTTTTTAAACACAATGAATAAGCTATAATTTTAGTCAAATAAAGTAATATTTTAAATACAATATATAATAGTTGCATTTATATTCCAAGAATAATAAAACTATGAGGGACACTGAAAACCCACCTGGACCAGTCAGTCTCCTATCATTCTGGCATTTCTTGTGATGTGTAGATGAGTATGTTTATGGAAAATTCTTTTTTTTAAATATATTTTTTGGTTTTGATTGACACTAAACAATTTTACATTTCTATGGATGAAAGTGAGGTATGGAATCTTGATATTTAAGACATTTTAAAGGTTCAGACACACTGAGCTCTGAGTTATATAAAATGGAGGTTTTCCAACTGAACCAGTTAAAAGATTTTAGAGAGTACAAAACACCAATGTTCCCGAAACATCAGGATACTCTATATGGAGCCAGAGAAACTATTCCACAAAGGGAATGAGATTGCAGTACAAGAAAATTGAGCCCAGAGAGAGGCAGCAGAGCCTAGTCTAAGTAAAAAACACAAGGTCTTGACCGGGGCTCACTTGCTTTTCTAAAGAGTTCTAACCTTTTCTAGTTAAGTGTTTGAGGGAAAAGAGATTTATTCTTCTGTCTTGTTTAATCAAGCAAGATATTGAATGAAATTGCAGTACAGGGTTGATGTGGAAAGATCTAATAAGCTTATGAAGTACTTACTACAATAGCTTACAAACAACTGCAAAATAAAACTAACTACCTAAGAAATGCATTAAAATTAGTCTAATATTTTTATTAATTGCAAGGTAGATTTGATTTTGGTTCCCCAAAAGTGCCAAAGACTTTATACTAGAATATTCCATTTCTAAGTGTTTTTAGAGAAATGGTCTGAATGGAATGTTTCTTAAATTTTAAATTACTCCTTTTTGTAATCTGTACTTCTCATCATATTCATATCATTTTGCTCATGAAAGAATCAAATACAAATATGCCATAGTCATTTCCCTTCAATTTTATCCCTAGGGGAAGTACTTAAAGCTAAAATTTTAGCATGAAAGGCTTCAATAAAAGCTCACAATAATTCTAAATCTGACAACTAATTCTTTCTTTAATAGGGGAATTCAGAATCAGAAGTAAGTTGTGGGTTTTGTTGAAGTTCACTCCATCTCCCAGCCAGCCTTGAATCTGCAGTGAAGACACTTCCACGCTCATGGGAAGAAACTGTTAAGACATTCTGCCACCATATTTTACCACACTAAGGTTTCTGCATATTCATTTGCAAAAAGGTTGTCAGTTTTTCTCTTTTTATGACTCTGGAAGTATTGCCTCATATTCATTAACAATTTTTAGAAATGAATATTTTAAATTAAAATTAAAGTGAAATTTCTGACAACATTCTTTCTCCTCTTCAGTTTCTCTGAAATTATAGTCCCCTTACAAGGTGACAAGCCAGGCAATCACAACTGAATCTGTTGGTTTATAAGGAAGTTGCAACAGTCTGATAAGTTTCATTATTCTGGATAGAACCTTAGAATCTAGTTATTTTAATTTCAGTCATTTTATGTAGCTGAGTGATATGGCTAGGAAATGAGAAAAGAATGTTTCCAAATTAGTTTGGCTCCTGTTTATCACCAAGTTTTGTTCTTAACGGATTTGAAGAAATGGGAGGAAGCCATTACTGTTCCTTCAAAGGAATGAACAACAACTTGTGGCACTTCTTTCTCTACCTAGGTTATTTATGAACTAAATTTCTTCTGCTTTTCAAGCATCTCTTATTTAAATGCTTTTCTTAATTACTATTATCCTTTCAAGGTTCACCCAGCGGATTTACACGAAAAACAGTATTTTTGTAAAAGAAACCACTTATTATTAAAAATATACTAAATGGATTTTATATATGCTGTAATAATGTTATAGATTTCAAAAGTTCATTCAAAATATTGTTTGATGCATTTTCTTTAGTTGAATGCAATTTCAAAGGGCCTATTGAAACACGGTGGTTTATAATTCATGAAATTAAGTCACATCCATTTTAAGTTTAAAAAAAAACATGTTTTCAAAACCTTGAGGTATATAAAATAATGTAACTATTTAAGACAAATTAAAAATAAATGAAAAAATTGGGGGGACTCAAAGAAGAAATTATAAATAAAATATCATTCCTATACTTTACTGGCACTACTAGATTGAAGAACTGGCAGTGATACTCACTCTATGAAGAGTCTTCAGATCTTGGGATGAATGAATAACCAAAAAGCCAAACAAGAATGTAAAGAATAAAGGAATATAACTGAAGAGTAGGAGGTCAACATTAAAATAGACCAGTTTAATACAGCAAAGAGTAATGTATAATTGTAAAAAAGTACATAGATTCTACAAGTATATGAGAGAAATTAAAAGACAATCTCAATGTAATAAGTCGGAGGCAAGAGTCAAAGAGGCAATTGTGAAATCATTAGTATCTTCAGCTAGATGATAAATGCAGAGGATTTTCCTGCTTACCCAGAACACTTGAACCAACTTGTGACCTTACACAGGTTGACAGTTTTAAGGTCATAGCAAACCTTCCAAAGAAAACTAGAGTAATCCAAAGGCAACAGAGGTAATTTATCAAAACCCTGTGTAATTTCTTCTGAGATTCATAAAATAAAGAAATCCAAAAAATGATATAGTATAGCTTTGGAGAAGAGAAATAAATAAATGATGGAGCAGATCAGGGCCACACTGAAAATAACTGTCAGAAAACAGGATGACAACAACATGTTATGGCACACATTGAAAGCCATCTCAAAATATAATTCAGGACTAAAAAAGTAGAAACAAATAACTTCTTTGCTTTGTTTCTTATAGGGAGAGAATGAACAAGAAAATAAATTGATTTTTACTCAACATAAATAGCCACCAAATCTTTATATGTTTTAATGTACAAGCATTGATGTTCATCAAAGCTACAAAACTTATTATTCTCCATAACATTTTTATAATGCTCCAATAGCCACCCATTGTATCCAATATTTATTTATTTATTTTTGGGATACTGGGGATTGAACCCAGGGCCTTGTGCATGCTAGGCAAGCACTCTCAGCCCCCATAATACCTAATAAAATCTAGACTCCTTAGTAGACTTATAGCATCCTCCATGGTCTTCCTGGCCAGTCTCTATCATTAATTTCTAACGATCTTTTCAAACTCCTGGTACCTACCACTTGACCCTTCTTTTATCCTCATGCAAACAGTCATTTGCTTTTTCTTTTTTTCTGCTTTGAAGGCTTGGTACCCATCTTTTGACCTGACTCACGCAGGTATAAGTAAAATCTTGGCTACAGCTAGCCCCACAATCCAAAACTGATTTTCCACACTTAACTCTGGTTACCTCTATTCCCTCAGCTCATTTTCTTTATAGAAATTGGCAACATCTAAAATTCATGGTAATTTGCTTATTTGCTCACTTAGGGAGTGTCAAAGTTTCTTTCCCCAAAGGTAATCTTCATAAGAATAAATGGGTTTATCTCTTCTATACATTGCTGTGTCTGCAGTGTCTAATCTAGAACAGACTGGCCTCAGGAAACAACCAAAAATGTTTTTTGAAATGTTAGTTATTTAATAACTTTTTCAGAAAAGAAATAAGGTAACTCAAGGTATCTAAGGTATCTATGTTAATCTCAGAGAGTAAATCCTTACATGTGAATTTGTAAATAACTTTCCCACTATTTCTCTTTTAAATTTGAAGAAGTAAATATGACGAAAGCACCAAGGCTCCATCTTCACAGCAGATCCATGCTTGTTGGTGAAGAGACACAATAAATCTGTAGTATTAATTAACTCTGATCAGAGTTAATTAATTAGTAGTAATGGTTAGTAAGTTATATAACCTTCAGCTGAGGGATCATTGCACCACACCATATGCTTATAACCAACAGTGAGTATGGGGTAAGAGACAACAGATAAAGGAGTATTAAGAGTCTTAAAAGGATTTTCTTAATTGCTATGTCATACAACAAAAAACAACTACCACTTGTTTGAGCCAAATTCTATATGAAGTCTTATATACACTCATTCTCCTTGAATTACAAAGACTAGATAAGGTCACATTCCTAAAAGCCCATAATAAGTTGTAAACATCACAGGTCATTTAATACATCAAACCCACCAAACATCACAATTTAATAATCTAGTAAGCTAGTGTGTGTCACGTGCTGGTTCTTCACCCTCATGATTCTATGGCAGCCTTACAGCTCAGGTTTGTCACTGCTACCCATCATTGGGAGAAATCTTACTACATATCACTAGCCTGGGAAAGGTTCAAAATTAAAAATTTGAAGTACCATTTCTATAGAAGGCAAATGGCTTTTTGCACCATTGCAAAGTGAAAAAATCTTAAATCAGGGCCATGTATATATTTTTTTTCCTGTAAATTATACAAATTCTCTGACAGGTAATATCATGATTACTGTTCTTAACATAATAAAGTGGAACATAATGAAATTAATTAGCTGCTTACATAACATAGCTAGAGTATGGTAAAGCTGGGATTTTGTATATGTTAAACTTGGGGTTCTCCAGGTTGAAGGTCCTCCATAAATAATGTCAAGTACCCTGTATTTTCTTGGATCATGAAGTAGAATTTCCTTTGACCTCTTATTCCTCAAAATCTAAGAAATCATCTGCAAACCTGCAACCCAGAGAGCAAATCAGTACATTTCTCTTATGCTGCCACTGCTTTCTCAAATCAGGTAGTAAAGGATGCTTTTCATTGCCTGTTCTGATGTTCTGTCTGGCAATATCAGTTCCTGAGATAAGCATTAGCCGTGGAATGAAGAAAGGGAAACTAGTTTTCATAATTACAATAAAAATCAAATTGATAACTTGGGGTATGACTACTTGGTTGACAATTTGCCAAAATACACTGAGTACCTACAATATAAAATACACTGTGTGGCAGGGCAGACAATATTTGGTGCAGATACTTTCATGCACTCAAACAGGGTCCATAGCAGACATTGCTCACTGACCTTGTCTTTATTTTCTATGGGTAGATTTCTTTCCATAATCTTTGTCATGTCCCTCAGTAGCCATCATCAATCAGTCAGCATTGTCAGGGGGAAAGAAACCAATTTACTATGCCTTTTGATAAGCAAGGGAAAATTGACCAGGCTTTGAAAATGAATTAGACTCTACCTTGTGGTAATGAGGGGAAAGATACATCAAATGAAATGAATATTAGAGAAGAAAGCACAGGAAGAAAACAAAGATCTATGTTTACAAGAATGTACACTTTGTATGATAAATGTTATATATGGAGCAATATGAAGAAAAAGTGGAGAAGAAAGGTGCTACCAGTACAAGGTAAGCCCTAAATCCCTGCTAATAAATTGAAATTTTACTTTATGTGTCAGGGTTGCTTTTAAGGAAATTAGATAGAAACTAATAGCATGTTGAGTTCTGAGGCATCAGGGATAGGTAAGCAGCTCCAGTGCCCATCAGTTGAATAGCAATCATTAGAATGAGGTGAATGACAATGTGATTATGCACTTACTCCCACCCAGGGCAATTATGAAAAGGAGATGGATATATTGCAAAGTCTAAATTGGAAGGATATGTGAGCTGATTGGTCATTAGAAATAAGAAAATGAAAAGGAGTAAAAGCTGCACAATTAGAGCTAGCAGTTTTTGAGGGTCTGCCAAAAAACTGAAGGCATATTACTTCATTTAGCTCTAACAAAAGTCTTAGGAGGTGGTGTTATGGTTTGGATCTAGAATGTTCCCCAAGGCTCCTGTGTTGAAGGCTTGGTCACCAATGCAGCACTGTTTAGAAGTGGGGCTTTGGGGAAGTGATTGGATAGTGAAGGGCTCTGACATCTGTGGATTAATCTATTGCTGGATTAACAATCCAATGGCATTATTGGGAGGTGGTAGAAACGAGAGTGGATGCAGCCTCATTGGAGGATGTAGGTCACTTGGGGTGTGTGCCTTGTGAAGGTATTTCTTGTATCCAGCCTTTCGCTTCCCTTTCTCCCTCTCTCTTCTCTTTCTCCCTTTCTCCCTCTCCCAGGAAGGCTGCCATGACCTGAAAAGCTCTGCTCTGCCACACACCATGATGTTCTGCTTTACCTTATGTCCAGAAAAAAATGGAGCTTGCTGACCAATATCGAACCCTCAGAAACCATAAGCCAAAATAAATTTTCTTTCTTTAAGTTGTTTTTTACAGGTCACTGCAATGAAAAGCAGACTAACACAGGTAGATGCTTTAATTATCCCCCTTTTATAGAATAGCCATCTGACACATGGAGACATCTGATAAATTCTCCAGGATTTATACATCAATCATGTGGTTAAGTTAGGATTTGAGCATAATGTCTCTTCTAGTGTGGTCGCTGGCCCAGGAGCCTCCGGAAATTTGTTAGAAATAGAGATCCTCAGGACCATCCTTAGGCCTCTTGAATATGAATCTCCTGGTGTGAGACTGAGCAATGTGTGCCTTCACACAGGTGGTCCTGATCCCACTAGTGTTTAAGAAGTTCTGTAGTAAACTACTAGATATATTTTATAGCTGGTTTAATTTAAGATGTAATGCCTGGATGAGGAAAGAGGTTGAACGGAGACTTCAAGTAAAATAGTCAAAAGTAGAAACTGCTCAGAGGAGAGATGATGAGGTTGCCTTCGTTGCTGTTGATTCTGGGGTACCAGAGGGGTTTCCAGTTGCAGAAGATCAATGAGCAGAGAGTGAGAAATGAAAGACCAGAGATGAAAGAGCATGAGGCTGGAGATAAAGATAAGCAATGTATTCACAAAGTGCATTTGCTGAAATTTATGGAAGTGGATGAATTCTCTAAAGTCTTTTCCAGAAGAAGTTCAATGGCAGAATGTTATGGTGGTTTTCACATATGGGAATATAACGGAAGGAATACACTGGCGTGGAAAGATGGAGCCATTAGGAAGAATTAACTGTCTCCATAAAACCTTACCCTCTTTTAGGCCCTTAGATAAATTTCTTCTATTAGAAGCTAAAGTGAAATTGAATAATTAAGGGAGAAGAGAATTTCTAGAAAGATTGGATCAAATAGTGACTAGCACCAGAGGAAAATGAAGAAGGGATTGCTGAACTTGTAAATTTATTCATTGAATTTCATAGAGAAAATTGTATCAGAATAATGTGGGAGGGAGAAGTTTTTTAAGGTTTGCCATGAAAGCGCATTCCTGGGAAACAGCAGCAGCAAACACAGACACAATTTTTGAGAATTATAGCAGTGAAGGGAAAGGAGTAATGTGGGAAGGTGATGACAGGGCAAAGGAAGATGAGATAAGCCTGCAAGAGGGCTGCCATTAGTCCAATCCAGGGCACTCTTCACAAACAATATAATACCCTGTCTCCTGTGGAAATGGTAAGGTCCTTTTCCTTACAGACAATCTCAATTACAGAATTGCCCTTTTTCCCTCCTCAGCCCTCTACCCAAAAGAAACACTTAAATCAGCCCTTGTTTCCCCTATTCTAGGTTTGCATGTTGTTCTAGACAGAAAAGAATATATATATATATATATATATATATATATATATATATATATATATATTTAGAAGATCAGTTTCCATCAGTTTCCAGGGTGTTAGTTCAGGGATTCTAAGCTAATTAAAAGGACCCTGTATATAGAGTGGGTGAAAGCAGACTCAATGTGGCAACATGATTTTACATTTGTTCAAGGAGACTAGGATCTATTCTTTTCATTACCAAACTAGAATCCAGTAATGGAAGGCAGGGTAGATTTTTTTTTAAGAAAAAATTTATTAAAATTTTCAAATTGGGGGAATTTGTAAGGGGATATAAGTATTCTAGTATGTAAAGACTCAGGATGGAGAGGGCTCTGAGAACTAAGGGGCACAGATTTTACCAGGGTAAGAAAAATTGTTCTTGATCATACAATGTACGAAGGGAACAGGGAAGTTTCAGACCAACCATGTTGGGTTCTGAGTCCATCTGGGCCATTTCCTGGAAACAGTGACTTGAATGAGATTCTTAGCAACTTGGAACATCAAGTGTCAGCAACCTGATGTCTCCATTTTCCAATTTGAATGTGGGAACAATGATAGTACCCTAATAAAAAAAAAATAGTACTCCTATAAGTGCGCTACAGAGATTAAATGAGGGCCTACTCTACATGGGAAATAGGAAGCTCAGGAAGAAAGTAATTGAAAGAATTTCTTTAAATTTGGCTTTTAAAAAAGAGCCATTAACATACACCACACACACACACACACACACATACACACACACACACACACATACTCCTGTTAACAGCATTGGGTATCACACTACACCTTTTCCCCAAAATTTTGATTTTATTAATAGAACACTTTTTACTTTTTATCTCTCTCTGAGTACATGGCCAATCTTCTATTTAATTTTAAAAAGAGAATTCTCAAGAAACAGGTGCTCCTTCAATTAGTGTTATCACAAAATGACTTTCTGCAGGAGAATCTGCTGCCTATCATAACTAGAGCACGAGAATTCACCTTCTGTCCAGAGAGAATGCAAATCAATCCCACATACCCTCACTGTGCAGAGATGAGTAATAGGTTTCCATTAGGATACAAACTTAATGACCTCATCCAGCTCAGAACTAATTAAATTAAAGTAACACGTCAGTGGTAAAGATTGAAATGCTCGGCAAATCATGGTTTATTTCTGAATTGACAAGCACCAATAATAGTCATTCCATCTGTGGGTTTTCTCAGCTATGAAGAATGTGTCTGCAGAGGCTCAGAATGAAACAGCAGCTACAGCAGAGGAAGCAAGATGCCTGTCTTCACATGGTATTTACCTGAAGGCAGGATCCAGGAGATACTTAAGACCTCAAGGTTTGGCTCAGTTGCCTGGTTTCTGTAGCCTCACTTTCCCCAAACCTGGCATGGGTCTTGAACTCTCCTCTAGGACAGGACATTGGTGTGCATTGCTTATTGCCCCACCCATGCTCCTGTCTCTGCAAACTTCCTTTGGCCACAGTCCTGATCATTTTGCACAACTTTGTACAAAAGCAGGACATAGAATATCTGTGTGTGTGTATGTGTGTGTGTGTGTGTGTGTGTGTGTGTGTGTGTTCAGATACATGCACAGCTCAGGCCACAGAAACTTTATGCCACTGAAATCATTAAATTGAAAATCCTAGAAATGAGTTAGGTTCATAGACCAGAATCTAACCCAGAGTTAGCATACAGCTCTTAACCAGTTCTCTACATAAGAAATACCTGGGAAACATTTGAATAAAATGAAGTTGCCCTGGTTTCAGAGATTCCGGTTTAGTTGTTCCAGGAGAGAATCTGGATATGTATTTTGACATTCCAGGTGTTTCTATTCTGAAGCTAGATTTTGGACTTTTTTATATGCTAGAATTGGGGTATATGTTATGGGAAGTCAGAATAGTAGATTAGGATCCTGGGGAACACAGGGATTTCAGTTCCATAATTTTCTATCAGATGCCTTAGCAAAGCTGCCTTACCAGAGATGGGAAAAGAGACACCTCTTTACCCAGTGCTTACTCTCCTCACCCTGTGAGGATACTGCATCACTTGGGCTTAGCTTCAGGGTGTGACTGCCTGCAGAGACTAAGATCTGACCTTACCAGGTTCTTGGTAGAACTTCCTCTCCTTACTTCATCATCCATCTGGGACTAAGGCCAGCTGGGGAACATGGTACCAAGTCCTGGATTTTCCCAAAGGATCCTGTCTGCTTTAAGTTACAGGACTGTCTCAGAAAGTCTTGTAAAAGAAGGCACTTCCAATGATGGGAGAAACATAGCCCTCAGCCAGTTACCACTCAGAATCTCAGTCCTATGTGTGACAATGTCTATACACTGGTTCTGCATATCCCTACACACTGTACACAGGGAGTAGGGATAGGTCCCACTGTTGCCCCCTGAACACTGTGTGCTGTAGCCCCACATAGCCAAAAGAACTCTGTATGTCCAATAGCTCCTGTAAGTTGGTCATTGCCCACCAATCTCCTCCAATACTCCTTTCCTCACCTTTCAAAACCAAGACCAGTATTTCAATAGATTATTAGAATATATCAACCTCCCTCTAATTTCTCTTAAACCACACTAGGTGACCACTAGCCCTATTAGAGTTTATAGTTCTGCTTTCTACAATCCTAGCAGGACTCCCACATGTCCCAGGACAACTTGATTCATCAGGACTCACATACATCTACTGCTTTGAAAATGTTCTAAACTAATCTACATCTTCTAAACTTCTTAAATCTTCTTAAACTCAGGAAACACCATCAGCAAAACCTCCTCCCTAAATATGAGCTCCTCTTGTTTCTGTCACTTAGAGTCTTCTGATAACCTCCCCCTGCTCAGTGATGACATTAGGCCTGGCATTTGTTTTATGGATGAGGACATTGCCATCATTGTTGGTGATATTTGTATGCACATAAATAATCCAATCATCAAAACAGTTCCTAGGTTTGTTAACCAAGCCCCCTGCAATGCCCATGTCTATATTTTGCCTTAATTAATAAATCAGACCTCAGACATCATTATTATACCATCTCTAAAACTGTCACAATTTGAGCCATACCAGGACAGTGACTACTTCATCATTTTCAAGTTCTCTTTCTTTAGTATTCTCACTGCCATTTGGCCTTAAAGAGTTACAATCCATTGCCTATGTCACATTTCCATTGTTCATAGTATCTTCCCTATGCTCTCAGTCTCTTAGTGGGCTTAGATTTCATTGCCAGTTACCATGATGCCTTTTATGGAATCCACTTCAATATCTCTGCACCTCTGTCTTTCCATCATCACAATTCCAAGTTCTTTATAAATTTCTCTCTCTTACCTCCTTACTTGTACCTTCAGATTAAATATCATATAGATAAAACTGAGTCACTACTGATTTAGTTTTCATTTACATATATAACCACAGGCCTCAAGTGAATTCTCAGCACTGGAAGTCCCAAAGATGCTGTTTTGCACCTTTTGTTCTCTCCTATATCTCTAACACTGCTACACGTACCTAATTCTCAACTAGTAAACTTGCTGTGAAATCTTCTTTAACCTCTCACCACCAATTTCAGTAACTTCACTTAATCTATAACAGAAAACTCTATTTTTCCTCCCGACACAGAGTTTCCTCCTGACACAGAGTTCTTTGCAGGACTTGACTGTACTTGCTGGCTCACTTCCCACCTCCTCTCTCTTATACTCCTTCCAGCCAGACTTATTTCACAATTCTCAATGACATTCTAGCAAAGCAACCAATGGGAAATTCTCAGTTCTCATTTTACCTAACCTCTCAGTAGCATCTGTCCTGATTGATTACTCTCTCCTTCTTGAAATAGTTTCCCTCCTCTGTCATTAGAACATCATCATTTCCTGATTCCTCTCTCTGCTCATTGTTCCCAAAGCTGGATCCTTTTCCCTTTCCTGACTTCTAAAGTTGTGTGCCCTGAAGTTCATCTTTTCTTCCTTTACTTGTCTCTGTATACTTACAGTCCCTTATTTTGCTCATCTAGTCCCCTGGCTTAAAAAAAAAATTTCATACCAATGCTTTAAAATTTCCACCTCCCTGTAGTATGCTGTTTTTAAGTCTTTGGGTATAGACAGAGGAGAGGGATAGCTAGGTCAAATGGTGGTTCAAATCTCAGTTTTCCAAGAAATCTCCATACCGCTTTCCATATTGGCTGCACCAACTTGCAGTCCCACCAGCTGTGTATGAGTGGCATATACACACAATGGAATGTTACTCAGCAATAAAAGATAATAAAAACATGGCATCTGCAGGTAAATGGATGGAGTTAGAGAAGATAATGTTAAATTAGGCAATCCCCCAAAACCCAAATGCCGAATGCTTTCTTTGATATAAGGATGACTCATAGTGGGATAGGGAGAGGGAGCATGGGAGGAATAGATGAACTCTAGATGGGGCAGAAGGGTTGGAGGGGAAGGGAGGGGCCCCTGCATGGGGCTATAAATGATGGTGGAATGTGATGAACATTATTATCCAAACTACATGTATGAAGACACGAATTGGTGTGAATATACTTTGTGTACAACCAGAGATGTGAAAAATTGTGCTCTATATGTGTAATAAGAATTATAATGCATTCTGCTGTCATATATAAATAAAAATAAATAAAGTAAAACTTCCACCTCTGCTTCTCCAAAATTCCAGATTTCCACGTCCGATACTTATGTAACATCTCCTTTAGAAGCTACCATTCAAACACCTGAGGTCATCACATCTGGAAAGGTGATTTGTCCAGCTGCCTGGGGGCAAGGGAATCCTAACTTTGACTCTTCTACATTCTTTATATGCAAATCATCAAAAATCCTAATTTCATCTTCAAACTTGAATACAAGCACCATTCTGAAAACAACGACAGTTATCAAAGATTATTATTTATTTAGGAGAAAGATCAGTGTTCTTTGTATTTGGCTTATGGGTTATATTTCTCTTTAAACTCGTTTTTGGGATAGATGGATTTATGTCTTCTCCTGAGGGAGGTAAGGTTAAATTATACACCTTGCATAGTTTATGGAAGAAATTTCTTCAATTTTAGGTAAAGAGGCAAAGCCTGGAAAACAGGTATGAGTATGAAGGTGTGTGAATGAGTGCGTGTGTGTGTGTGTGTGTGTGTGTGTGTGTAGTAAAAGAAGAAAAGATTACAGGTTATACCTGAGTAGTCAGACTAAAATGCTCTGCCAAATGGTATTTTGAACATTTTTACTATATCAGTTCAGCAAAATTAATGCTTATAAATGCTAGATGCACAAGTGAGAGAGAAAACCATTAGCTAAAGGCTATAATCTTAGCACATTGGAAGAAAATGATTTGGAGGATAAAAATGTTCAACATAGAACTTGAAATAAAAGGCTTTAAAATGCCCCCAATCTCATTCAATATGTGAACTTTGTGGATTCAGAGGTGAAATCCCAACTTGGTCTACTTCTCCTGCTCATCCCTTGAGTGAGAACCCTCTATGTCACATTGTCATCACCTCTCTGTATCATAAACTCATTTTCTCCTCTAATTTTCTTTCTTCAGTCAAACCCTTCTTGCCTTTTCCAACACATCCCACTGATTTACACCCACCTTCTGTTACTGCTGGTGCAAACACTACTTAATTGCTTTGATAAATTCCCAGACCCATCTTTCCAGAAACCACCTTATGCACTTTAACAAGACAAACTTTATTCTAGTATTGCCTTTTAAATTAAAATTTTTGTTTTATGTTTATTGTTATGTACAACATAAGGTGACAGGGAGGATATAAGAAATAGTGACTTCTAATGAACTTGGAGAAGACTCCAATCACTAGTTCTCCATATCCTCAATTGTAAATCCTCAATTGTGTGGGTGTTTAGATCCATCATTCCAGGGAAAACAAAACAAGCCTAAGGTTCTTAAATCAGCAGAGTTCCAGAGCTAAACTTAGGATAGGTTCTGTTAACTTTATGAGTCTCTATTTGTATATACAAAATGGGGAATACAGCATCTTTCTCCTTGGAAGCTAGAAAGGGCAAAAGCAGACCACACATATGAGGATATTGTTCCAGCAGTCAGCAAATGCTCCACTATAGTGTCACGTTCTTATAACACCTCCAGCCATGACCCATGATTGTATGTTTTCTACAGAACAACAGTGCTGAGTAAGGAGTCCATAGAGTGTGAGCAACTAACATGGGTATTGCATAACATATTCTTTGGGGTAAACGCTGAGTTGTAAAAGCGTGGCTAAGGTTAGGTGCTGATAGTGGCTAAAGTTTGTACTTACTCAGATAGAAGTTGGAATATTCAGCATGAAGAGCACAGCAGCTGAATATGGACCATTTTATAGCATTTATTGTGTCCTTTATGAGAGGTTATATTTCCCCAACTCTGAGACCTTTGAGTTAACGAAGATAGTGAAATGGAGAAGACTACATAGCCTCTCTGCCACCAGTCACTACCTCTCTAATTCATACTCACTCATCTATAGTCACCTCAAAACCAGAATTCTGATCCTGACATCTTTCTGCTGCAAGTGTCATGGCATAGAAGATAAATGTCAAACCTCTTGGTTGCCTACTCATTGTCTCCACCCTGTCTCTTTGTCATGTTATTTCCCAATGTCGAATTCAAGACATAACTACATTGTTATTTTGACATTTCCTGAACAGATAAAATAATTTGATATCTCAGGTCCCAAGTCAATCCAGTGGGAATGTCACTTTCCAGAATCTTTTCCTGAGGCTCCAATAAAATGTGACTCTGTAATGACTCTAATCTCATA
This sequence comes from Callospermophilus lateralis, assembly GCF_048772815.1. NCBI lineage: Eukaryota > Metazoa > Chordata > Mammalia > Rodentia > Sciuridae > Callospermophilus > Callospermophilus lateralis. The sequence continues at coordinate 52,826,325 of NC_135319.1, read as the reverse complement.
TTTTTCTGCTTGCTGTCCAGCAGCTCTTAGCTTTATAAAAGTTGTCCATGTGTCATTCATCCCATGATCTATGACTACATATTCCACCAAAACCAGAGCACTTGGTACAAATTACAAACCTCAGTGATTTTACCAAATTTTAGGATACACACAGATAAGGTGAGTTAATAAGTCCACTTCTCTAAGACAATAGATGTCATTTTATCATGGCCTAAAGTAACAGGAATGAATTCATGAGCCAACAGAGACCAGTAAGAGTTCAGTTTTGGAAGTAGGTGTGTATTTTGTGGGATGAGGAAGAGAAATTGTGGCATTTTAGTGAGAGGAAATATCCTACCAATGCCTGATTGACATCAACTTGAGTGGTGAGTGTTTCATTCTAATGTCTCTCTGCTATTCTGCAACCATTTTATGATTTTTTTTGGGGGGGGGGTACTTAATCTTTGTTTTTTAGTTGTTTTCTCATTATTGTGTTTCAAAATAGTGACTGTTTTGTAATTAATGAACATTTACACAGGTACTTAATTTTTCACTGGGGATTTTGAATTTAAGATTATCCTATACAAACTGGACAACAGGTGCTTCTAAGTTTTAGATTAGGTGAACCAAGAGTGTGCTTCCTGTTAATGACTCTGCCTCAAGCAGAGTTGTTAACTGCTAGTTAATATTAGACTACTAGTAAAACATTGTCTACCATTTGACAAGCATTTGGGAGATAAGAGTAGTGTATAACTCCAAGAACACACACAGGCTCTGAGATGGATTGATTTTCAGTTTTAAATAGAAAGGAGAATGAAGTGAGAAAAAGAGCAATTGCTTTGTAAAACTGAACATTTAGATTTTTGTTCAATGGCAGCTGATTCCTTTGTCTGAAATTAACCCATGGCAACTGAAAGTTTCCCTCTCCTTCTGGGTTGCATTGATTCCACAAGGACCAAAGAACAGTTCTGAACTTTGGAATGATCCCAGAGAAATCATCAGGTCTAACACCCAGCTTTCATCTGCTACTGTTTAATTAGTTTCCTGGGGATACCACCCTCAGGCATAATCCTCACCATTCTCATCTTTCTATCTAGAGCTGCTTTTCTTTGTCATTTCCCAAGTTTCAATTAAGTTAAGTATGCATCATTCACAGAAGGAAGACTGATATGGTCATAAATGTGAAATACACCCAGCTGTATATCCTGCCTCCAACACAAAGAAACTGTATGTAGCCTTGAGAATGATATTTCACACCTTCAAGTCCTCATCTACATAGCAAGGGTCAAACCATTCCTCTCTTATGGTAACTAAATGTTAGATGAGATACAAATATAGGCTGAACACATTGCCTGGTTAAATGTAGGCACTCAACGAATACTTTTCCTCAAATGTAAATTAGGAAAATTTCACATCATTCGGGAGAGCACTTAATTAATATCAAACAAGTAACTTTGCCATTTGCCTTGCTGCACTGATCCCTTTTTATAATGAATTTTCTATATTTAGTCTGTGTAATGAAAGTCTGTGTGATAGATACAATAAGGACCTATTATTTTACACAAATTTAATTTATAAATTACTATTTCTGACTCCTTAAATACATTCTTAGAATATCACATACACAAATTCAATTCAAATGCCATATCTCTCTCAAGCTCTCACAAGAGAATAATGGACTCTAATAAGAAAAATAAAATTATCAAATATAAAAACATTGAATCCCAATTATGAGTCACACAGAAAACAGAAGCACATTAAATGATAAGGCCATAATTGAGCCCACCTATTATCACCATCTATTTCTGAGGATCATTCCATTTTCCACTCATGAACATTATGATTGAGATTGTAAATTAACTAAGTTGGAATCATTCTTAGCTTCTCTATTTTATTTTGGCACTGCACCTAGAGCATTGCCACATCTGGACAACTAGTAAATAACAAAGTGAGATGATTACTAAAGCTTGCTGTCTATTTAAGGGCTGTGTTTTAGTCACTAGCTAAGAGGGTAAGAATTTGATAAATACTGAGGGTCTGTTTCTAGCCAGAGAATCATGCAAGATAAAGAAACTGAGAAGGGAGTTAACTACTTGTGCAAGTTCATGTAGCTGGCAGGTAATAGAGCTGAAATTTTAGCTCAGATTATGATTTGGATCTAGGTATTCCCTGAAAGGCTCGTCATTTTGAAAGCATGATCTACAATGCAGAAAGGCTCAGAGTGGGGCTTTTTTATGGATTAAGACATTTGACATATTAACAATACAAATGGACTAGTAGGTGGTAATTATAGGCTGGTCAGCATGGCTGGAAGAAGTTGGTCACTGAGGACATGCCTTTGAAGAATATATCATCTTCCTGGCAGCTTGCTCCCTCTCTGTGCTTTTTAGTTGCCATGAGCTGAGAAGTGTTCCTCTGCCACACCCTTCTACCATGATGTTCTACCTCACCTCATACTCAGCAAAGATGGAGTTGGTGGATGATGCTTTTTATGGAGAGTGCAGAAAATGTAGCTACTTGATTTTGTTAAGACTTCATAAGAATAATTAGAATTCTTGATTTTTTTCTCATTTATACATATTTGCTAAATTACGCCTGATAGGAGCATTAAAATTGTTTAAAATGTATGCCTTTATTTTTTTACTCAATTAACAAGAGATAATAATACAATCTAAACTCAATTCACCAGAATACTTCAAAGAAAGAAAAGGCATTTTTCTTCATTCCCCTTTCTCCTATTCTACTTTTCATTTCTTGTCATGAGATTTGACAGAAACCAAGTTATGGCCTTTAGAATGAATCTCAATGTCTGTCTCCCCCTGCCACCCGCCGTCTCATTCTGATACTTTTTTGAATTCACAATGTTAAAATCAGAAACTTTCACATACAATTCAGAGTTCTAGCTCCTTTTGAGAATTTAAGACTATTTTTCAACTGGGCCCACTGTTTAGAGATAAATTCTGTTACAGAACAAGGGAAAATGGCATAAAAAGTATTCCTGGCTATAAACCATAGTGTCTACACATTGTCAACTGAAAGAAGTAGCAATTACATGGACCACAGCCTCTGATTTACGTGGTTATCATTTTCAGGAAGTCATTCCCTGATGAGAAGAAAAACAAGCCTCTCATTGGAGATACGGACATAATGTGCCCTGCTTCTCTTTGTAAAAATTCAACTTTTCATGTATCTGGAATTTCTAGTCCTTTTCTTACCAGACTTCCTTGTGCATCCAAAAGATTTTATTTTGCAAAGCTAGAAACAGAAAAGTCAGTGTTCCATAGATCACAACTATATTATACACAGAGGAGTTTTAGAGAAGAAACCTAGATTTTCTACTCATAGTCATTCCACAAGAACAGAAAGAAAAAAAGCGAGGAATACAATAAGCCAGACCAACAGTGTGATCAAAGATAGATTCCAAAAGAGGGGAAGCCATAGAGTGAGGGAAAGTGAGGAAGATGGAAGTCTAATAAGAGTCCAGCCTGCAGGGATATCCACATGACATCTAAGAAGGGTAAACAAATGAAGAAGATACTCTTGAGTCTGTGGAACATTCTTCAGTAAAGCATTCAACTTCATCTCATAATGTTTTCTCAAAATTGTGGAATAATGGAAGGGTCTTATTGGAAATCTTCAGTAATCACTATATGTTAAGAAGTGATGTTAAACCACTGTCACCCTTCTTATAGGTTGGATATGTGATATTTCCCAGAATCTCATGTGTGATATAATGCAAGTATTTCAGAAACAAAATGATTAGATGATGAGAACTGTAACCTAATCATTGGATTATGGATTAACAGGGCAGTAACTATGTTCAGGTTGGGTGAGGCCAGAGAAAGTACATCACTGGGGGTATACATTTGGGGTTCATATTTTATTCCTGATGAAAAAAACTCTCTCCATTTCTCTGCTTCCTATTGCTATGTTCTGAGCTGTTTTTTCCTCTACCACACTCTTCCACCATGATGTTTTACTTGCTTCAATTTGAGCTTAGAGCTTTGGAGTCAGCTGACCATGAACTGAACCTCTGAAACCATGAGCCAAAATTAACTTTTCCTACTCTGTATTGTTCTTGTCAGGACTTTTAATCACAGAGATGAAATAGCTAACTAAAACATGTTCCAAGCACAATACATTGGATAAAGGTTATAGAAGTTGCAATAACACATTAAAAACAATAATAACAATAAGATCTGGACTGTTATTATTGTTTTAAAAATAATTTCCAGATACAACAGTCATTAATATGGTATTATGTAAAAATGTGGATGTGTAACCAATGTGATTCTGCAACTTGTATTTGGGGTAAAAATGGGAGTTCATAACCCACTTGAATCAAATGTATGGAAGATGATATGTCATGAGCTTTGTAATGTTTTGAACAACCAATAAAAAAATAAATAAAAATAATTTCCATATCTGCAGAGGTTTACACAAAAGCAGCTTTTTCTTTCACTGTTCTGGGCAAGTTAACTCTTCAAGGACAACACCTGAGAAGGAAAGAGCTGCTTCTCCCTTTTCTTCCTTCCTGCTGCCAGATGTTACCATGGAGCCCAGTTGATAACTTCACTTATCTTAGAACTATAGACATCTCTGTGAAACTCCAGCTCAAGGCCAGAGGCCTTATTAAAGGATCTGTTTTTTTGTTTGTTTGTTTGTTTGTTTTTAAATCACACTTTGCATCTGTAAACACACTTCTACAAACTACTATACTGGGTAAATGTTTGTTAAAAAATTAGTAAAGGGGTGTTCAGTACCAGGAGTGCTAATCTCTTCCAGGCTAGTGGCCAAGTAAAATAGAGCAACAGAAAAATAAGAAGTTCAACCACATTGAACTCTTTTGTAGAGACTCTTTTGCGGATACCCCTAAAATCAATTATGGTGAAGATTTCTGGAGAAGCTTAGTTAAGATATTTTTTTTTTTTTTTTTGGAGGAGAGGGTGCCACTACACATTGAAGGTTGAATGTCTAATAAATAATATTGAATTTGAATTTTTCCTCATGAAGATTTATCTCTTTTTCCTAATTTATTCATTTATTCATATATATATGTATATATATACATATATACATATATATATATGTATATATGTATATAGTATCATATATATCTGTTTTATACTTGGTGTTATAATCCAAAACTACTTTATTTATTTTGTTGCTCAAACTTTTCCTGTTTGAGCCATTAGGAGTTCTATTGATTGGCTCTTATTTCTCTCTGACATATCTTCATCAATGTGAGCTTTCATTTGATTTTGCTTTGTTTTTAGCACTTCCTTTATTTCTGAGGCTACAACATGCTCCAGACCATCTTGTATATTTCTAGTCCCAAAATAGAATCTTCCATTTCTTCAAGGAATCCTGATTTTTCCTTTAGCAGAAAGGAAAATGATCAAGATCTGGGCACTGGGTATGCTCATCACCCCTGGGGTCATTGGCCTTGTGACCAGCATAGCATTTTAGAATTGCTGAATAAGGTTTCCATCCATTACCACATTCAAGCCTGATAAAAGTTCTTAGGTATACATGCCCTATTTTACCACACAACAAATTAAGGTTCTGAGAGGTATCTACTCCAAGACACCAAGTCTAGTTTGTGGTGTAGTGAATTAAATGTTTATCACATATATCTCAATTTTAGGTGCTGTATTATAACAGTCAGTGAGCATATCTGGACCCTTCCATTCTTAATCTTACAATGTAATTTCCAAGACAGTATTTAAATATGTAAGTATATAAATAAACACTTAATCAAGCAATGGCTGGTCTTTTAAAAGAAAAGTATACATTACTGTGAGAGTAATTAACCACAGAAGGAATTGACCACAGTGGATAGGAGTAAAAGGAGCTTCATGATATATTGAGAATATGATATATAAGCAGAGATCTTGAAATAATGAGAGGTGGGTTATGCATGGGGGTGGTTTCCAGAGGGAGAAAAATAAGGCAACATATGTAAAATGTCCTGAATTGTCATGAAGTTTGGCATGTTCAAAAGATTAAATGAGATCCTAAAAGTAGAATAATTTATATCATAAGGGGATAAATTAATATGTATAAGAACAATGAGATTTAAAAACCATGAAGATCATGCAAAATCTGTGGGCTTACCAAGGTAAAAATATTTTCTTATTGACAAGGACATGACACTAAGGTGTTTTAAAGTAGGAGGATGAAATGGTTACATATGTGATCTGAGTGTTTTATTTTGATTTATATCTACAGAATGAATAGGAAAGGGAACAAGGCTGAATTAAGGGAAGCCAATGAGGAAGGTGTTTAGGTATCTGAATTATGATAGCTCAGTCTAGCATGTTTGAAGTTTGAATGAAAATACTGGAAGCATTAAAGACTTGATTCTGAGAGAGTGTAAAAGATGAAAGTGAGCCAGTTAGAAAAATGTGGCAAGATGGAAGGCCAGAGATGAGAGCTCTGTTAAATGGTAACCTGAAAATACAACATAAACAGTACAATGTGTGAACATCAACCGCGTTTTAATTGTCAGCATTGATACCAAGGTTCATCTTTTGGGTATAAAATAATTTACATCAGAATCACTAGATACAAGAGGATTGCTCAAATTTTATCTTGAGGGAGTCAGAGAAAAGAGATGTCCACAGAGAGGAAACTGTTGGGAATTGAGAGGTTGGTGGTTTCAAAGAATACTGGGAGTATCTGAATTAGCCAGCTAGTAAGAGAGTATTTTTTATATGAATGGATCATTTTTAACAAATGATGTTAGAGGTGGTATAGTTTTTGGTGACAGCGAATTCCAAGGTGTGATGATAAAAGTTGTGGCCAACATGAACAAGATTGCTAGAGATGAGGAGTTGGGGGTAGAAATGAGAAATCAATTTGAAGGGCTCTGTAGATGCTGAAGTTCTTTGTGCTAATGACGGTTTCCCACAGAAAAAATGGCTTTAGGTCAGGCTGCACACTTTAATAATTAAAGGGAGCATCCAGTGGTTAGTTACAGAGAGAAATCAGGAGGAAGTGGCACAGCCAGGTATGATTCTTAAGGGAGAAAGATGGTGACAGAGGCATTTGTCTGTACCCACTATTTGAAGACAATTATTAATATTTTGCCCTTATGATACTCTCTAAGAATCTTGAAAGGGACAACAGAGGGCTCATAGACAAATCATAAAGAGAACTTTTAAATTCCTCAACCTAGACACAGTCAGCTATTTTTGGAAATAGAAAGAAGTAACTTCAAATTTTCCTTTTATTCACTCATGAGCAATATTCCATTCATATTGTGTAAATTTTCTGAGTCTCAATGTCTTCCCATGCAATATGGAGCTGAAAATGTCCATGACATAGAGATTTTGAAGAAAATTGCTTGAAAGTATGCATGAAAACTACCTACCACAGAAAGGAATCTTTCCAATGCTTCTCTTTCCTCATCTGTAAATGGGGTCAATAATAGTACCCATCACATATAGTTTTTGTAAGAATTAACTGAATCACTATTGTACATTTCTTAGAACAGCAATTGGTACATAGTAAAAGTCATGGAAACACTGGCTATTTGTATTATTAAAAGAAACACAAGGTAAAAAAAAAAAACTCAATTGAGTTGTGCTTATGTGGCCACCATCTACCTTTATTCATTGAGTTAAATAATTTTCAGCAAGGGGTCAGTGGTCTTCTCTTCTAGATAACTTTTTATAAAGGATAGGGAAAAAGAGTCGTAAGAGTCTCAGTCTGTGTGTTTGGCCTCTCGATGATTCAGTGACACCCGGAAGAACCAGGTCTTTCAGCCCTTCTTCTCTATCCATGGAATCATGCAGGGATGGCAGGATGGGATACCCTCCACAGGGAGGCTCCACTGCCAGAAAACACCCAGGGTGCAGTAATTGCTGTTAATTGGCCTTTATTTAATGTCCAAACTGATTTGACCTCCCTTATTAACTGTGGTGACCACCTGGTGGCTTTTAATGAGGATTTCTACCTGGCTCAATTCTCAATTTAAACAAATGCACCTTCGAAAATCTCTAAATCCCACACTGATCAATTTCTAGTTAGGAAACAATCAATGTTTCTGAGGGGTGGTTGGGGGCAGTGCAGGAATCTGACTTGTTCTGTTTCTCAGGTCATGGCAGGTGGCAAGATATAAGCAGGTGATTAGGAGCAGGGAGCAGGGAGCAGCCCAGGACTCAAGACACAAGAGGGTGCAGGATTGAAGCTAAGTCAGTCTGCAAGAAAATCCCTAAGTCATTCTCATGTAGAGCCAGGCATACAGGACAAGTATCCTCCAGGTCTGCAGGGCTACAGCAGATGAGAATTTTCCTGTTGCTCTGCAGGACAATGGCTTGGTAGAGCATCTTTCTTAGGAAGCAAGATTCATTTTCCCTTCACAAGAAGAGAAAGAAGAGAAGCTTTGGGTTGTCCCTCTCATGAAAAAAAAAAAAATGAGAAGGGAAATAACACTGCAGCTTGATGGAGGAAATACAAGTACCTGTAGGTCAGATGGACTGTTCAAAGATAGAAACTAAGCTATCTTTATGTGGAGGGGACATGGAGGATTGGAGAATTGTTTTACCAGGAGTATCCAATAAATTGTGCCAGAACTTAATTTTTAATAAAGAGCAATATAGGGTCCAACATCATCAGATCTTTAGATAAGTCAAAAGAAGCCGTAAATCTGAATTTATGATGAGTATGCATGTAAAATCTCTCAGTTTCTAAGTATTAGTGACTTAATAATTATTTGTTCAAAATGCTATCAGTTGAATGCACAGGTCAAGTGCAGCCTGTCAGCAGCATGATTGAGGCCTCTGAGTTACAGCATCAGACTCATAGTGATGAATGGCTGCACTGTAGTTTTACCCATTTTAATACATCATTCAATAAATAAGGAGACAAGAGCACCCACTTTGGGCCAGACATTGCACAAGGAGCTGAAGAGGTGATATCTCCTCAAGTATTGTATAATGTAAATGGAGAGTATGGACAATTAAATAATCAATGGTGTGTGATATGTGAAATGACAGGGAATCAACAGGGTTCAATCAGATGGTGTTAAATTCAGTACTTGAAGACAGGTGAGGCTTCTTGCAAGCAGTGGCCAAGACAAAGGTAGTTTAGATATCTCCACAAGAGACTTCTTATTTCTATTCAGTATTCATTCCTAAATATATCTCAAGAAAAATCATACAAAAACATAATAAAATAAGTATAGAAAGTAAAAGAAAACATTAGTTATTGACATTTATCCATGATTATCATGAAATATTTTAATTGTCCTGCTATTTTTTAATGATCCCTTCAATTCACCCATTTTTATTTGTGAGGTATTAAAGGGTTGAAAGTCACTTAATGGCTCCACCTCAAGGAGAGGTTTTTTCTTCCATCCCCATGTGGCCTTGGTGGTACTCAGGGGACAGTAACACCGCTTGGAACTTCTAACAGATCACCTGAAAATCCTCCATCCTGATCTCTGAGGATATCCCATTCATATTGAGCTTACAGGGCCTCATTTGTTTTTGCAACAACATTTTACATACAAACTGCATGAGGATACCCCATTAATAAAAATACATAAAGTAAAGGGTTGACTTGAACCTTGTTCGGAATGCAGTAGAGAAATGAAATTGCATTCAAAAAGGTTAAAGAATGTATTGCAAAAGCCAGGATTTTGGTAATGTCATCCAGTGTGCTTAGTAGACATAAGTATACCTCTCAATTTGAGACAATCTATGCTTTCCACATCATTCCGGAACAAGTGTGGGTTGTATGTTTTTCCTCCAGAAAATGTCTATTTACATTTTTTTCCATTTCTGGCAGAGAAGTGAGACAGGGTGTGGTCATTATTTATTTATCTTTCTCATTCAGCAAATGTTTACTATTTCTTTTCTTCTTCATTCAACAAATATTCAACAGATATTTACAACTCTGAGCCAAGCATTGTATTTTTCAGTTTATTAGCAAACTTTAAAACCCAAAAATGGGGTCATGGGAGGACTAGTCTTCATAAATTTCCTTCACTCAATTCATGGGAAATAACTGAGTCAGCTGAGTCTGCTCAGCAAACACAGCAAGAAAGCCAGCTAATGTGGGGCTGTATTCTGACATTGAAATGAACATGAATTCAATAGTCCTTCATTGAGCATCTGCCTACTGCATACAATGCACTGTGCTGGGAGTGGAAGGATGTACAAAGGCAAAGGCTCTTTCCCTGAAGAGCTTATAATCTAGGAGGAAAGATAACAACAGGTACATGAATAACTAAAATAGCAGATAGAAAGGCATAGGGCCAAAAGAGGCCTAAAAGTAAAGACCTTTACTTAATGGCTTCAGAGAGAATAGACTTATACTTGATCATAGAGGATTACAAAAGGCATCAAGGGGCTGATAGCCTTTGTTCTGGGTCTTGTGACTGGCAGGTAGGATTTTAATGGAGATAGAAGGAAAGCACAACTCTGAAAAGCAGGAAAAACACAGTGGGGAAGGGAGACATCAGCACTGAATATTACATTGAGAGCTATAGATAAGCCGGGAAAAATAAACCAGGACCATTGGAGGGCGTGGAACACTAGACTGAGGCTGATTTAAACTATTAGGGTGCACAGAATACTGGTATGAATATAAGACTGCTTAGTAACAGAAACTGAGCTTTGTTTTGGGGTAATTTGGCTCCTGTGTGCAGGATGCACTGGAAGTAGGGGAACCAACAATAGGAAAGCATTTAAAATAATGACGATAATAAATAATACTAAAATAATAACCGTAATTGCCACTCTTAAACAGCACTTGCCATAAGCCAGAATTACCTTAAGGATTTTTAAACACAGTAACATATAAACCACTCTCATACATTCTATATTGTGGATACTCATGTGGATACTTATGTGGATACTTACTATCCTCACCTTACCAATTAGAAAGTTAAAGTCGCCTACATGGACACTGTTACCTAGGTTGGAAGGGCAGAGAGATTTGGGTTCAGGAAGAAAGACAGACTTTCCCTTAACCTCTTCACTTGTCTTTCGCACAGATGAGCCAGCTCAACATCTTCACCAAAAAATAAATAAATAAATAGCGAGCTCATCAAACTGAGTCAACTCAGTGGCGATGCAAGGAAAGAAGTTACATATGGGAACTGGGAGTAAGAAGCTACATAGAGAACAAGAAAAAATTATCAGGAGGGTAGTACAAGTGACTTCATCTCCATGCCAAGGTGTAGATTTCACCAAGAAAGAAGTTGCTCCAGAGAGCCAAAGGGTACTAAAAAGTAAAAGCAGATCAGAAAATTTTAAATGGCAGGTGAATTTTGTGGCAAGGAGGTCTGGTGCCTTATGGCTCAAAAGTTTTAGTGTAAATGCAGAGGATTAGGTTGTATGGGATTAAGAGTGAATGAGAAATAAGGAAGTAATAAGAAGAATCCTCTCACTAGATACAGATGATCCTGTTAAGCTTTTCATGGTAAAAGAGAGCATAAAATCAGAAATAGGATGTGGGATGCTGATGGAGCTAAATAAATTTGCTATTATTACAATTACTATTATTATTGTTGTCACAGCTGTTTTTCAAGGTTACAAATCTTTGTAGGGAGGGAAATAAAATCAGCAGAAAGTATTGGGAGAAGAGAAACCACACTTTGATTATGTGAATAAGTATAATAAGGATATACCTGAATGGACAGACCAAATCTCATTGTAAATTACTATAAATACCCAAGTGTTAAATTCAGATTCTGCTCTGAATTTCCCCATGAAGGCTTGATTTACCTATAATAAATGCCCTTCATGGAGTATGACACATACTATATTCTTATATATTTGCTGCATAAAGTTGTATCAAGCATTACATTTTGGAAGCTTGGGGATATTGAAGCTACTTAGCACCAACAATGGATTGAATGTCTGTTTCCCTCCAAAATTCAACCTACACTTCAGCAATGAGGTGGGACATTTGAAGGGTAATTAAGTCCTATGAGGAGATTTCTCATAAATGACATAAGTGCTCTTACAAAAGGGGCTTCAAAGCACCTTCTCACCCCCTCTGGCATAGAAGGACACAACCAGAAGATGGCTATCTACTACCCAAAGCGGGACTTTCACCAGCACCTCACCATGTTGGCACTCAAAACTTGGACTTCTAGCTTCTAAAACTATTAGAAATAAATTTCTGTTGTTTATAAGCTACTCAGTCTGTAGCATATTGTTGTAAATCCAATTTGACTAAGACACCCTCAAGTTCATTGGACAGCACTTCATTTGGGTAAAACATACATGGCAGATGCTAAAAGATGTTCACAGAATTGAGCACACATGGAAGATCAGATTTTCTCTGGAGAACAAAGCCATCAGCCATGTTTTCCTTCACACCTGAGGGCAACATCACATCCTCCACCTGTTTTTAATCCCTGCAGCTGGTGCCACTGCAGAGGGAACACACATTGTAATAGTTTCTGACATTCCCTAGTCCTTTTTAGCTTCCAACAGGCTTTCCCACTTGCAATTTTAGTATTCTTTATGACAGTTCTCCAAGGTAGCCAGAAGACAGGGTGTGATTCTACACTAGTGATGAGAAAAAACGTGGCTGAGAGATATATTTACTGGTTCAAGGTCATGCAGTTAGTAGTGTGGCTAGCATTTATATTTGAGTCCTCCTACACTTCATCCCTTCCTCTAATTAATTAATTAATTAAGAGAGAAAGAAAGAAAGAAAGAAAGAAAATACCAATTTATTCTGTTCTCATCAAAAGAAAAACATGCCATCTTATGATTCACACTAAGATAATGTTCTAAGCTAATGTTCCCTTTTATTTTTATTCCCATTGCTATAACTGTTTCACTTCTTAAAGATGCTTAACCTTCTTTTGGTCACATATCAATTATTAAGAGTTATGTTATTGAACTCTTCATGCCAAAGTTAACATATCTCAGATCTCATTGGTAATCTGGGAAGCAATATTGTTTGTTGAAAGAGTAGGTGCCCTTGTTATTTATCTCTGTAAGAAGAAAAAAGTTTGTTCAGTTTTTTTTTTTTTTAATCCCTCATGTTTTCTCCTTAGTAAATAGTTATCTGGCTAAATTATTCATCACAGAGTGCTTCCTGGAGGAAATAGATTCAAAAGTATGTTGTAACATCCTCAAGAAATGAATGTCAAAGCCAGAATGATTACTAAGCCACAAAAATGGGCATCTTGGAAATTCTGCTGTATGTGAAAACAAAACAGGCCAATGTGGGAATGGTCTAATATCATTGGTTTTAAAAAAAAAGAAGATAATCGCTGGGCCAAATTCTTTCCTTTTAAAATTAACCATTTAGCACAGAGATCACTTTCAAATTACAACAGCAAACCATAAAATAAATGGTTAAGTCTGAAAATGGCAAGGATATATGGCCACTAGACTTACAAATTCACTATCACAAGTTCTGTCCTGTTCTCATTCATGCCATACTTTTCTCTGGAATAAATACCTGAGTACTTCCCAGTATACACTGAGCCAAAAAGGTAGTAGATTGGGAATAATCCGGCTAACTCTGTGATCACCCTGTATTTGTAGAGGTTCTTCAAACCATGAATGGGATTAGATAAACATATTTTAAGTGTGAGGGCAAGGCAATTCAGGGAATCTCGAAAAAAATATGCAGCTATACAAAGGAGAATTTTATTAACGATTTTCAATATTTTCCAGATTTTCCTCACTCTTTATTTCTCAAAATGAGATTCTCTAGGACACACTCATGCTCATCTTTTTAAGTTACAAAATATCACACAAATAACAGTTGCTATTAATTGACTATTTTTATGAGCCAGTCACTTAGCATATGTTAACAGCAGTTTTTTTAAAAAAAAATATTGAAAGCTATGTACCATGTTTCTCTTTTGATAGTTATAGGTAAAAAATCTCACTCAGTAAGACAGAATGGTCCAGCTCATATCACAGTGCTCTTAAGCAGCAGCTCCAAAATTTAAACCCCAGTCACTAGGATTTCTACTGTGTCTGCTGTCTGCTCTTTTCAACACCCTTTGACTATAAATTCTTTACATCATTATGCATATTAATAGAGCTCATCCAAAGGCAAAAACATAAGAATTCTATTTATAGAAGCAAACCAAACCAAAGAAATTTAGAAATGAGAGTGTATATTAAAGACCACCTACTCTGCGGCCTCTGTTTTTCCAACTGGCAATGATATTCTAAAGAGATGGAATAAATTGCCCCAAAATAGAATCAAAACTTGCATCTCTAGGTGTCTTATCTAGTGCTTATTTCATTCACTTCCTATCTTTCTAACCTCTAGATCTTTCTCACAATCTATAGATTGATGCTATGGTTCTCTTAAGTGTATTGAAGAATTTAACATGTAGATTAAGGTGATAATCTTCTTAAAGAGCTTTGAGATTATCCAGAGTCTGAGATTTAAAAAAAAAAAGAAGCCATAATTAAGATCCCTGCCAGTTTAACAGCATGCGTGCTATTGTGTATGTGTAAGCTATGAGAAAGTTTTATAGGACAAAAGAAAAAAATCATAATGGGCTCTTTCTATGCTTTTAGGTAAAAAGCCTGTGGATGGTTAAAAAAAGAGCACAGGATTCTAAGTTTCCTTCATCAACTCTTATCAGGAAACCTTCTTTGTATACCTTTTTTCTTATCTATTAATCTCTTTCAATTGATTCTAAGAAATAAAGCAGTATAATTAACATAAAAAAATAACCAGTCTAACATGGATTTCCAAGCAGATCTTTATTTGAAATTGAAATTTCTCCCATTAAATGCTAACCTTGAAAATACAATTCAAATTCTCTCAGCAATTGCTTTTCTTGCCCAATAATGGCACAACTCTTGTATACACAGAAAATAAATATAAATTTTACTTACATTTACAGCTCATTTAGCAGCTTCCTCAAAGTTAAAGTCTTTAGTGCACTAGCCTGAAGCTACAATCTAAACTTTTAAAAATTAACTATGGGAAGGTGAGTGCAACTCCTCTACTTTTACTTAATAATGCGGGAAAACAATCCCATTAGTCTTTTCTGTCAAACCAGAGAAACTCCATTTTAACCCCCTCACTTCCTGACTGTCATCTTCTTACCATAGCTGTGTGCTTTCCTAAAATCTGTATTTCCTAGTCTTCACTTCCTCAGGAACTATGACAAAATGTGTTCAACCCAAGAGAACTTTCCTGACACAAAAGAACAAAGGCGTGTGGGGACAACTGCAGGTATTCTTCTTTAAATAATTCAATAGGAGACAGTGCAGTCATCCCTGACCAATGGGCAGGGGCCATGCACCTGTCAGGGCTAATAGCCCAGCAGACCTCCTGCTCACCCTCCACACACCTGCTTTCAGTGTAGATGCAAGTGTTTATTTTGGCTCCTAGGGTGCCCAGGATCCCCAATTATGCCCAACAATTGTGAGAATTCAAACAAAAGATGGTTATTTCCCTTCAGATTCTAAATAGGGAACAACAAAGACTTCTAATTTCCAGGATCATTTTTGAAAAGTCTACAGTCATGTTTAGTGGTGATTATTAGAATACAAATTTTTTCTAGAAGTTTTTAAGATTTTTGGTTTAACCCTATAATTTTCAAAATAGTGTACCTTTGATATGTACATATATATATATATATATATATATATATATATATATATATATATGAGTAATGTACTGGATCTCTGTTGGGATGAACACTCCTCAGTGCCTAGGAGAGCTTGTTGTTCCTTCCTGGTGCTAAGACTCCAAAGAATGTGAAAAGGAAGGAAAGTGAAAAGGGAAATTGGCCACTTCCTTAATCCCCAATCTTTAGGTGGGGATCAAAGCAAAGGATCCTTGGTTGTGAAGTAAAAGATTGTACTCTTGAAGCACTTGAAGAATCCCTCCTGTGCAGTGGACATGAGACCTAACCTGTATATCCCCACTGCTCATAGGTGCACTGTGACCTTCCATTTTGTCCCAGCCAGCTATCACCAAGTGGTATGTGACTAACCAAGTGCTCAAATCCTCTCTGTGGTGTCGTTCAAGTTATTTCTTTGGAATCCATATACAGAACACTGGGATTGAATATGTGCTTATATTGTCAATTTTAGAGATTTTTTTTCATTATTTCTTTGGTCATGTCTTCTCCTTTTTCTCTTTGTTTTCTGTGCCTAATATATTTGATTTTTGTAGAAGGATTCTTTATTTGTTGCATATTGTAGTTTTGTGCCTGGTTTGATTTCCTGTCTTACCAACACCTAAATTTAAATTTGGTGAGGGTCTCTCTCAAATGAAAGAAAACTTAAACAAAGGTGAATAGCTTCACTGACTAAGATGTTCAAAAATCATCTGGGGGAATACATCTCATTTTCTCATTCTCATTTTTCCTCTCATTCCCTGCTATATCCTCAGTCTCCATCAAAGCTCCTCCATCGGAGCTCCAGAGTATCTCCTATTGTACAAATAGCTCCTTCCCCAAACTAGAAAAATATCTTCCTATTCTGCTTCTCTGTAGACCTTCAAGCTCCACACATTGTAGAAAGTGGTTTTATAAATAAATGACAATTTTCAAAGTTATTTTATTTTTTTAAATACATTATTTAAAAATATTGCATTTCAGATAATAGCAGTTGTCCAAAGGAAAATAAAAATCCCAACACAAGGCCAACTATCCTTACCTGTTTGGCTTAGGAAAAGCAGCTTAGAATCTAATGAGTGGATACTCAATAAATATTTCTGGAATCACAGACTTCTAAATTCCTGGAGATGTGTTTGAACATCACCTCGTGCAAAGAACATTAGTATGAAGAAATTGAGATTTCTGTGGCAAGAAAATTCTAGATGTAGAAAAGGGGGGAAAGAGTGTGTTTATCCATAATTGAAGTTGAATTATTTTTTTGTGTCTTCTTAAAGTACCACCTATATTGCATAGGCTCCATTGCTAGACTAGGCTTAAAGTGATTATTAAAATATCGCTTATGGTATAAATGTTGTACAATATTATTTTGTTTTTCAGTTAAAAATACTTTTCCTATTGGTATAAGTGCCAACTTACTTCTTGTTTCTTTGGAGAAGTGTGCTAATATAAACTTTACCAACAAGGTCTTTCAAATTTGGTGTCTCTATAACTCTTTGGAAGCAGCAGATGGGGAAGAACTCTTCCATTTCATTCAAGAAAACTCTATGGAGGGGCTGTTTGTCATTTGTAGAGATTATCATCTGCAAATATCCACATAGTGGAGACTTCATGACATACCTCCAAAAGAACAACCCTTCTATAATGCTTACAAAATATTCCATTCTTCTAAATCACTAGGAGAATTTAACTTCCATTACTTAACATAATTAGTTTGACACTGATATAATTAACAACCGCCACAAAAGAACAAAGATTACAAGATCAATGTAAATAAAGGCAAGTTATTTTACTTCTCGAAAGAAATAGGAGCTTTCCCCTTTTGCTATTAGTCATAGGCAGACAATTAAAAACATATTAAGTGCTAAGTCAGCTAAAGTAAACAATGTGTCTTCCTTGTGGTTAAAGATCAGCTCAGTTGTCCTCAGTTTATGAATCTGGGACTGGAGGAAAGGGAAGAAAAGAAAACCCAAGGCCCACATGGGCAAGGTCCGGAAGATAGTATCTTGCATACCATAAGAGATGGACATTTTACTCATAAGGACACAATTTTAACTTATTTATTTTATTTTGTTTATTTATTTATTTTCGCATTGGGGTTTGAACCCAGAGGCACTTTACTATTGAGCAAATTTCTCATGCCTTTATTGCAGGTTTTCACTAAGTTTCTTAACTTCTTTCACTAAGTTGCTGAGGCTGGCCTTGAACTTGCAATCCTCTTGCCTCAGCCTCCTTAGCTACTGAGATTATAGGTGTGCACCACTGGATCAGGGTAAAGGCACAATTTAAAGTTATAATGACTAAAATCTCATAACAGAAAATAGCATAATTGGGATTTGATCTTCTGTGTGTCAAATCTTCTGCTCATACTAAGTCTATTATGACAAAAAATTATATTTTCAAGGGACATTCTAAAGCAATTTTATAATTTAGATTCTGTCATTCAAATGCAATTGTTGCCTTTTTACAAGATTTTCGTCCACCCTTTAGAATAGATGGCTTTTGTAACAATTATAGCATATATAAATTAGAGAAGTGGCAGTTCTCTTATTTTTTCCCCAAAACTAGAGGGACTGTCATCTCCAAAATGTGGACACCCTTAACAAAAATGACGCATCTTACAGTTTCCTCCCTCTTTTAACTTCAGAAAGCTAAAAAAAAAAAAAAATTATAAGAGGTAAACACTATAACAGGTTTCTTAAAAGTTCTAGAGTTTTCTATCATGAAGTTGGATTTGCTTATGCCATATGTTGTTAAAAATCAGATGATCTCTACAAATTGAAGCATCAAGCAAATGAGGGAGAAGAAAACTCAACTGAGGATATTATTAGCAGACTGAGGGAGGCCTTCTCTAAACACACTTGAATCAACATTAATAAAGGCAAATCCAATGCTATTCCATGTGACTGGAATCCAAATCTGCTGAACATTCAGTGTAAGTAAATAGTCTATTTATTTGAGTATGGACTATAGAATCAGCTAACTACTGGTCTCAGGATCATCTTCCTCCAGCAGGACATTCCTTGAAACAGTGTTGGCCATTTTTTCTGGCACTAGAAGGACTGATTGAAGTCTTTTTCCCCTAATGGAATTAGGAATATGTTTCCAACTCTTTAGTGTCTTCTCAGGTTTATTTCATGCTTCAAAAATGCCAACATAAGGGTCATTATTTAGAGAAAAGGAAACCTATTAAAATCATATAATTCCATGATAAACCCTGTCTTTCATATAAATCTTTTAAATTTACACCCTTAATTTTGTGTCTGGAGAAGAAATGAAGGGCTAAGTGTGGTTTACAGTCATATCATTTGCCTATTTAAGTAAATTCTTCTCAGTCAATGAGGATTTCTTTTTAATTTTAGCTTCTCCCTTTAAACTGGCATAATCATATTAAAATTATATTGTTGATAGGATGTTAATAGCTGAAAACAAATTAGAGATTTTTGTTTGTTTGTTTTTTAATATTCAACCTAAAATCCCATGTCAGTCCCACTGAGGACTCTAGGCTAAAATAGAACAAACAGAGGCAATATACTTTTACATGCCTTCCCACACTGGAGAAGCATTTTGGCTCAGATGCTAAACAGGCATAACATGATTTGCATTCATTAAAAAATGTTGCCTGAATATCTATTATGTGAAAAAGATACTAATCATTTTTATTTTTCAGAAGTTAAAAAAAGCACTATTTTTATGAATAAATTTGAAAAAAATTGTTAGATGTCTCATTGCTTTTGTCAGGTTGGAAATATTAACTCTGTGGCAAATTGAAACTAGGACTAAGTTAAAAGCACATATGAAGGTGGATTAAAAATCTAAACATAACCTGGAAAAATATTTATTAGGAAAAATGGGAGAATATCTTTAAGATTTGGAAGAAGCAAAATACTTTAAGACAAAAGCAATAAAGTATAAGCAAAGAAGTTATTAAAGTACAGATTAAGAAATTATTTGTGATATTTCAGATTGACAAACAAGAAACACAAATCAACACACACAAAAAAGAGCAAAGTCTAAACAGAAAACTAGGCCACCATATAAAGAATATATTTGTGGAAAATATAAACAAATAACTAATGCTAAAGATTAAACAAAGAGATGTTTGAAGTCAGTAGTAGTCAGGTAAAACAACAACCAAGAGTCACTTTACATCAATTGACAAAATTGGACATCAAGACAGAGAAATCTCAGACGGGACTGTGTACTAACAATTAATAGAGTAAATTAAGTGACTTGTGCCTTGTAACAAGAAATTTGTTCTTTGATATGTATATCCCAAGTAAGTAGTTTCATAACTATATGAAAATATACACTTTAGTTATGGAACCATTTATGATGGCAGGAGTTAGAAGAAAATTAGGAGAGAAGATTAGTAAAATGTGAATCAGTAAAATGTGAATCTAAAAAATAGATTTTATTTTTATTTTTTAATAAAAAATCTAAAAACAGCAGAAATTAGCATGAAGTCATAAAAAAGCGCATGCATACAAAATAATACACTGTTCACAAGAACACACAGAAACCAGAATGTTCTCATTATATGGATTAGAATGATTGCTTCAAGGTGGCAGTGAATGGGAAATGGAGGAAGGGGGTGGGGTAGAAAAGAAAAAGACTTGGGTGATGCAAAATGTCAGAAAGCAATCAGAAATGGAAAGAACATGAGCTTTGAACTTTAAAGAAAGTTGCATTTCAAACCTAACAGCCACTTGCTATCAGTATGACTTTAAACAATGTTCTTTTCTGTAAGACTCTTGCCTCACTGGCAAAATTGAGATAATAATTGACTGAGAATTTATCTGAGTTCAAGGCTTGCTCAATTCTAAAATGGGGAAACAACACTACCAAAAAATATTTCTGAGTTCTGGAAAAGAACAGATTTAGTACAAGTATCTCATAATTCCAATTAAAATCCAAACCCTTGTTTTGTTTTTTTTTTGTTGTTGTTGTTGTTATTTTACTATCCTTCCAATAGGCAGCCAACCTATTATAGTAGCTTTAAGATTACTTTTAATATTTTAAAAATCAGTCTTTTTATATTTGGATTACAGAGAACACATTGTAGGATTGTCGAAAGATAAAGTACAATGTTCCTTACAAATTGAAACCTGGAACCAGTACTTTTTTTATTACACCTTTTTGTGCACTAAACTTCAAAAAGAATTCTCCAAGCTCTTTGAAAATTAAAATGCTGAGAAGTGAAGCAACACAATGTATTTATTCTGTCTTGTCACCAAAAAATTGAGAAAAACATCATCTTGGAAGGGACTTATCTTTTTAGATTAAAAGTCAGGTAAGGACTTCCATTCAGTTTTCAAATCATTGGCATATTTACAACCTTCTTGGAAAATATAAATTTCAATTTACAGGTCAGAATTTCAGCCAGCCATTTATAATCAGAGGAAAACATGTTGACAACTGCCCAACATTACCATTTATTCCTTCATTCATGAAAAATTTATTAAGCACTATGTAGGGAAAACAATGTGCACTAAAGCTGGGTATACATCAATGAACCAAGGACACATGAATTGACCTTTACAGAGTATACAAATTAGTTCTGTTAAACAGAAGTGAATACCTACTATGCAGTCTTGGATGAGATGATGATATTCTGGTTAACAAGGAACCCCATATACAATGGTATATATCATATAGGTGAGCATTGTATAGGCTATTCCACCAAGGTTTAGGTAAGTACACCCTATGATGTTCCTAAAATGACAAGCTTGCTTAAGGCTGTATTTCTCAAAATGCATTGGCATCTTTAAGTCCCACATTACAGAGATGCGTGCATGTGTGTATGTATACAATTTAGAAGTGTGTAAAAAGACATTTAGAAATATACACACATGTGTGAATATATATATAGTACATTATATATACATATATGTATATAATCACAAATCATAATAAGGACAAAAAGTGTGATTCTACAAAAAGAGATAATTAGGAAGAACCAGGTATTCGTGGATATCTCCAATAGTAAAATCATAGTTGATGTCTATGGAGTGGCCCAAGTAATGAAAGGCAGAGGTGTGCATGGAGAGGGACACAAAGAGCAAAAGTGCTAAGGCAGGAATGGTCTTCAAAGCCAATGACCTCAGTGGAAGGGGACTTGAGCCTAATACACTGTGAAAGAACTCTGGGACTTGAGATTAAGTTAGCAGCAACATCCTCAAGGGCTCTGTGGTCTTTGACATGCAAATCTAAATTTATGACAACCATCCTGGGAAATCATTACAAGTTTTTGAAAAGACATTGTCTGAGTGTTCAAAAGTTCTAGCTTCCATATGAAGGAGATAGAAGGAGACTGGTATGAATGTTTTTCTATCAGATCAGCGAAAAGAAAATCGTAGTTGGGGCTAAACAGATGAGAAACTAAAGTGAGAAATGGACAGATTAAAGATATTTTGGAAGGCTTGCTGATGGACTAGATGTAGGAAATAGCAATAATGACTCAGAGTTCTGGCTTCAGGAAAGTGGCAGATTGTGATGCAATGTACTATGATGGGAAAGACTGAATGGGAGGATCACGAATCACAAGAGGCAGGAAATTTGAATAAGAACCCCTGCTTTCAGAGCCCAACACACTGCCAGTCAGCAGGAACATGTGCTGGGGGAGAGCAGAGCTTCACCTGAAGGTTTAGGGTGGGAGTCAAGGCCTTGGGAACACAACCAACCACATCAAGTAAGTTAGGGCTGGGCAGCTCCTTCGAGATGTGCTGTTTTGTTTACTTCCTACTACAGCCCTGGGAAGTGGGTATGATTAACTTCACTCGTGGGATGAGGAGAGAAAAAAGTTTTATTTTGTGTCTTGCTCAGTTACTTGGTAAATGACAGAGCTGGAATTCAAACCTATGACTACAAATTACATTGCACAAAAACCTGTCTCCAAGTTCTTGATTAGAAAGAGCATTAAAAAGGAACAAGTAAAAGTGTGTGTGCGTGTGTGTGTGTGTGTGTGTGTGTTTGGGTTGGATAGTGCCAAGTAATACTTGTCTTTGATACAGTTCTGTGGTCATCTACAGAAACCAAGGAGACAATTCCTTAGTTATATAGAAGCGCAAGTCAGACTCACTCATGCATTACAAACTATCCACCATGTGGCAAGTGCTGAGCAAGTTTCTGGATCAACAAAAGAGGCACAATCCCAACTATTATTCAGTTTAGAGCCTAGCAATCTTTCATGCTCAAAATACAATTTTCTTTACACAATACCATACCAGTAGCCTAGATTCACTGTGCACACACATGATTCACATACAAGGTCAAAATGCTGTGTGCTACTAGAGATAAAGCACCAGATTAGAGATTGCACCAAGGGAGATAAAGTGCTGTGTGAGGCATACACTGTGGGTGCTGAGAACAGTGGAAGATTACTTGGGATGGAAAGGTCATGGAAAGCTTTATGTATTGATTAAGTAAGTGCCTGGAATATAATAGGGTCTGAACTAGGTGATATTGGAAAGTACAAGCAAAATCTACCCCCCCGCCATTATTAATATATACAGACATTAATAAAGTTTATGTCCTAGTCCAAAGGTTAGGAAAATTTTCTCATCAAGCAGCAGATAGTAAATATTTTCAGCTTTATGGACCACATAGTCTCAATAACATCTACTCAATATTGCTCTTAGAGAAAATACAACAGTCATGAGCAATACAAAATAAATGGGTGCTACTATGTTCAAAATATATATATATATATATAATAAAAACAAGAGATGGGCTGAATTTGGCTCACAGGCAGTTGTTTGTCAACCTCTGCCCTGGTCTCATATTGCTCCCCAAATGTAATAGAATTATCTGTCACTCAAGATTCTGGGAAAGTAAGGTAGAGGCAGCTTAATTAGGATATGAGACAAAAAGAGAAAAAAGAAAAGAAAAAATCTTGGAAGAAATGATTTAAGGTGAGACTGAAGCAAAGCCCTTTCTCTTGAGTGTTACTGCCAGAAGAAGGAATATAAACAAATCCCAATTACAGAGCAATATGGCAGGCAAGGCCAAAGGAAGACAGCCATGGAGGAGACTCACTGTATGGGTAGTCTCAACCACAAGGTGGCAGGTGCCAGCCTCCTGGCTCCCTTGCGCTTGCTGTCTCTCTCTCTCTCTCTCTCTCTCTCTCTCTCTCTCTCTCTCTCTCTCTCTTCACTATTCTGTTTCTTGTTCTGTTAATAATGACTGCTTCATTTTCTTTTTTACACCAAGATGAACTTAAATCATGCACTTAACAGTTAATTATTACGTGCCTACTCTTGACTGTTACTATGTCACCAAACTATTGGAAGAGCTGTAGAGATTTAGTAGTTGCCTGATACCTGGGCAACTCACATTGTCCCTACCCTAATGGAATTTAAAGTCCTTATGTGGGGATACAAAACAAAGTCACACATAAATAAGTGCAGATTGTGGTTATCTGCTTGGAAAGAAGAACAAGCTGCTAAATTCATGCAGAGCGATTAATTTAGACAAGATAATAAAGTTATTCTGTGAATGAAGATCTTTATTTGATTCAAACTTCTTTATTTTATTTACATTTTTAATCAAGACGCATTGTTCTAGAAAAGGTTTGAAACATCATAAATCAGGAAAGGAAAAGAAAAATTGATTGGAGAAAAAGAGGAGAGAGGTTAGGCAGGCAGGTTGTTCGGGCTTTGGTAAGATTTGTGTGTTTTATTCTGAAAGCTGCAAGAGAATAATGAGGATGGTTTTCAGCTGGAGAATGATGCTGTTTGTTTCATTCAGGTTAATCCAGCTACTATTAAAGGACAATTTGTAGAGGGTGCAGGAATATGAGCATGTTGGGGACATCACTGCAGCAGAAAAATGCATATGATGGTGGCATGCCAGGTGCAGGTTGGTGAGAGAGGGGCATTGCTGAATTTGAGATAGGTTGGAGAAAGAACCAAGTTTTGTGGATGGGTTAAAAAGTTTTGAGGTATTGGTTGTAGATGGGGAGTGGTACAGGAAAGGAAGGATGATGTAAGAACCAAAGAAGCCATGTGGTTTCTTGTTTAACTTCCTTGTTTAATGATAGTACCATTATGCTGAAAGGGGAGAATCTGGGAAGATTAAGAATGTGAAGAGAACCAAGAGCTATGTTTTGGACATATTTAAAAATTCAGGTAGCAAAGACAAAGTGACAGTTGGATGCACAGGCCTGAATCCCAGGTGAGTCAGAAAAGATAGATTAGGTATTTAAAGCTATTGGAATACAGGACATCATAGGAAGGAGCTATAGAGAAAAGAAGACCCAGACCAAGGTTGTGTAGTAAATAATTTATTTTTTTCCTGTATATTGTGGTATTTTGACATCTCATGAAATCTTTCTAGCTGAGGTAGTGATGTCCCTCACCAGCCTACCAAGTTCTTTGAAAAGCAAAGGGATGATCCTGGAAAATGTTTCATATGCAAACTCACCTATCAAGAGCCAGGTTACTTCTAGCTTGGCCATACATCAGAGGGGACCATTCCTCTGCCTTCTTCATCCCAGGTACCAGGCAACACCTACAGCCTACAGTCCTGATACTATTCAAACCAGCCAACTCTCCACTTTTTACCCAGTCTTGCCTTGCCATTCCCCTAAGAAACCCCAATAAAAGCCATGGTCTGCAATCTCCCCTTGTTTCTCTCTTCTGACCTCCACATCTTTCCTACCTGGTCTATACAGTACACTGTGTCTCCTGCTTCTAGTAACTATGAGTCTGCTATACTTTATTTTCCTATTCCTCTTTTGTGGCTTCTCTTACAGTCCCACCCAACTGATAGCCTCTTAAAAGAACAACAACAACAACAAAAGGTTCTGAGAAATCAGAACACTAATAAATGTAGTGAATGAGAAAAATTACAATGAAAGTGTCCAATTTAGTAACTAGAGAAAGGGTCCAAAACATTAAGCACTCAAGAAAAGACAGGAAAACAGGGTCTGGAATGTGAGCAAATGCCACTTAGCAGAAGATTCATCTCTACCATAAGCATATGCAATAAACGATTGTCACCAATATGGTATCCAAGGAGAGGATATAGGATTTTCTCACATTCTGTCTTAAAATCGTAGATCATTAATTATCCATATCCAGTATTATTTGTCTCAGGTCTCTGATAACTGAGCTATCATATCCATTTTAAAACAGGTTGAATTCTTGCATCCTAAAGTTTAATTGATATTTTTATAAAATACTGTTGGCTATTGCCACCAATTCCTCTGGAAATTCTTGGATATTTTCATTGTATATATAAAAGTGTTTTCCTATTGGACTGGAGGCTAGATTTTCAGAGTAAAGACTTTATTTTTTCTCTGTATATCCTCCCCAGCCAATTGAGCCTCTGATTTTTCCTATAATTAAGAAATGCACAATACGAACTTGCATATGAATCTCCAAATTTATGACACTGACTCTTAATACTATAAAACTTTAACTCATCCACTAGGTAGAGAAGAATCTCTTAGTATGAATACCTACAAATATATACCCGTTCATTGCAAGAAATTTATTAAAGATATTTATGAAAATGTTCTTAATTTAGAACACATTAATAATTCCAGAGAAAGTCATTTCACCAAAAATTTTAGAGAATTTATGAATCAGTGTTTTTACTGGAGACAAACACAAAGACATATAATGTACTGAATCAGTTATGTTCTATAGGTCCTCCACAAGCTTAGAAGGTTTTACTAATGGTTTACCTCTACTAAATTAAGTTTCTTGCAACTAATGGATTTTTTTTCTTCTTTGCCCTGAAACTTATATAGATTTTTATTATGAAACAGGAGACTATATCCATTGTGGTGCATAGATATTTATTCCTACTGATTCCTTGTGGAAATAAGTAAATTAATCATTAAATTGCCATAAATCGTGTACTTATTAATGTGGTAGATTTTTTCAGAATTAGTTGCATCATATTTTATAATGCTTCAGGATGGTTCTATTTTCTCACACCTCATCTTTCACTTTGTCCTTTTTCTTATTACATCCTAGGAGTCTGTGTGTATCTGTGTGTTACAGTTGATAATTTGAATGTGTCCTTTGTTGCTAGATACTGTTTTACTACAATGAAAGGTTTGTAATCTCATATTTCTTTACATACTATCTCCTGACCTTTCTCTCTAAAAGTGACACAATTTATCCTTCGTTTTTCTTCATAAGCCTTCCCATTGTTCCATTTGCTTGTTTACATTGTTTTTTAGTCTAATATATTCTTTCATGGCTTTCAGTGTTCCTGCAAATGTTATTTGATATGTCACTGCTCAGTGGCACTTTGCTTGCCCTCAGTTCTAAAGGATGAGAAACTCACCATACTTATCCTCCCTTTCACCTTTTATATCACCTTCCAGTTCAAGTTATATTGGATAAATCATGTCTATGCTGTTATCTTATTAATCATATTTTCATTCTCTTTTGTAACCATAATCCTCAAGAGCAATTTTTTTTCTTATAACTACAGTCAAAGTTATTATAGTCAAAGTTATATGTATATATAAACATCACAGAGAATTTCACCTTACGTGTATGTAGCAGTAACAATCAAGATAAATAAAGGAGCAAATGGAAGATCACTGGAGTAGAGGAAGAAGATTAGGTAGAGGGAGGAGTGGAAAGACAGGTGTGGGGATAGGACTGAAATCAAATCCCATGCAGGTATGACTTTGTATAAGTGAACTCAAGTACAATTTATAACTATAATGCTAGGTATAAAAGTAGTTGTAGTAGTAGTGTTAAGGAACAGATCCTTTGCCTTAGTTTCTCTTTTCATTATTATTGTAGAATATTTTTAAACGAATCTGGAATTGAGGTTCTTGTAACTATTAGGTTAGGAAATGTTTGTCAGTTGCCTTACTTTCAAGAATACAGTGGGAGTTTAGGACTATGGGTCACACTGTCTGTCCCTGAAGATACCATTGGTCTGCTCTTTCTTAATTGTGAGGCTGCTAAGAATTCTGAGATCACTATTTAATTGAACTTGATCTCTTTTCAAACTTCTCAGAGAGTTCCTTATAATCTAAGAAGTGAAGCTGATTAGACTATTGATATTCACATTTTTTATCATTTATTTTTCAGAACATTGACTCTCAAACAATAAATTCAAGTAAAAAAAGTTATTCTTAAAATTGCTTTACCTTTGTTTCATTTAATCCGAATTAAAACTTTTTTTAATATGTGTGCTCATTTCTCCTTTACCTGCACACCACTAAGGTTGGTAGAGGCTAAACAAGTTTTTATTCTTTTCAATCTTCTAGACAAATTACTTTCTTCTAATGTTATAATAATGTTGCTATTATTCATTTTAATTTCTCTAGTTTCATGTTTTTTCCATTATCCATATCCATTATATTTTTGGTTTATATTATCTTTTTGAAAAAATTCCAATACACTTTCATTTCTATGTTATAGTCAACTTCTTTTTCTACTATTTTCCTTGCCTTAACAGTTAAGGTGTCATACATTTCCATTGCCTTGCTATGTATTTTTTTCCCTGAATTTCTATTTTCTGAATCTCTGCTTAGAGATGTTACTTAAAAGAAGTTACTGGTTTATTAAAGTATGTTGCTAAATAGTGGTAATATATTTGGTCACGGGGTTTGTTTTCTTCCCCTCCCAATTTTCCTGGTAAATATTCTCATCTGTTTTCCATTCTATTTCAAGATCGTTGCATTTATCCTATAATGGTTTCTTTCTTCACAAGGTGACTCTTCTTAGTCTATATGCAAGTAGTTTCTCTTTGAATAAGATGAATGTCTTGAATGCCTGTGGGAAGGGTCAGGGTGAGATCCAATATAAAGGTAATCATCCCTGGTTGACCACAAAGTGGATTGAAGTGGTAGTTTATGTTTAGTTTAATACAGCTTTTGCTTCTTCCCAGCTAAGGGAGATGAGTGACAGAACTGCTCCCAAAGACATTTCTCTTTCAGCCTCGTCCATCACCTGACTCCTTCCTAAGTCTCAGTGTCTCCTGAATCACCCTCTGGTCCTCTAGTGTCTCCATCATATTTAGTGGGTTCCTGAGATGTTCCCACTTCCAGGCAGGGCATTGTTCCAAATGTCTCCTCTGAAGAGTATACCATTTAATTTTGGAACTACATACTGGAATCAGGAATCCTCCTCCAGATCTTTGGCTAAAAGTTAGTTTCAGTAAAGGATACATTTCCTTTTACTATTTAACATTAATTTTCATTAGGAGAAGAGGCAATGCATTTTGACTTTGTAATTTTAAACCCTAATGACTTCTAGAATTCCAAATATGTTATATCCACAAACCAATTTGATCTTAAGCCATATCCAATTACAAACAATTTAATAAGTAATAATACCCCCAATAGAAAAAAAAAATGAAACAAATTCCTTCAAAGTTACATGAATTAACATCGCCACAGAGAAAACTAATACCACGAATGAAATTTCATGAACTGTCTCTTCAACATTAGACTCTTCAATTAAAAACATGATCATTCTGTTTAGTTA
Source organism: Callospermophilus lateralis (assembly GCF_048772815.1). Classification (NCBI taxonomy): domain Eukaryota; kingdom Metazoa; phylum Chordata; class Mammalia; order Rodentia; family Sciuridae; genus Callospermophilus; species Callospermophilus lateralis. The sequence continues at coordinate 52,797,303 of NC_135319.1, read as the reverse complement.
TTGTTTTCCCCTGGAAATTAATCACAATGTCAGATAAGAGGTCCATCACAATGGCAATGTAGTCACATTCACAAAAAGCCCAAATTTTCCACTGGAGTTTGCTTCTAGAGCACATACTAAATTTGTATATTTCAAAGCACTTTTTCTATCTAAAATTGTAACTCATCAGCACATGAATTTAAAAAAAATCTTTTATAGAATTGCATTCATAATTTAGAAATGCCCAACTTCTGTCTGGACCTCTATGGGGCCCAGGTTTGCTCTTGTAAGATGTATGTTGCAGGCATTATCTGTCCCCAGAATCTATGGGGACATCAGAAACCATAACCAGATCCCATTAGGCAGGAGATCAATAGTCTGAAAAACAAAATGGTGAGAGGAAATTTGGAGCTGATAGTAAGTCTTGGGGATAACTTAATTAAGCAGCAAGTTCTTTGACATGAAATTAATAAATGAAGGTGACCCCTAACACCAAGGCTCAGGGGTAAGGGTGAATAAAGGAAAGCAGTGTAAAGTTCCAGAAAGACCAGACATTTCAGAGAAGTGGAAGGAGTAAAAGGCCCAATTGCCTATTTGGAGTAACAGTTCTTACAAGGTCATCTGCCAACACCATGTTCTTTATATTCAATGGGAGTATTTTATGTAAGAATCTTTTATTGAATCTTCTCCACTTCACCATCCCCTTTCATTATAAAAATCATTCCCAGAGTCTGTCAACACCATTTATCGAGTGCTTCTAATCAAAACAATGAAAAAGCAATATTCAGATGGAAACATTAGTGTACGAGCTCAAAGACAATTTCATATCTCTTCTTTGTCATGAGATGAAATTAGATATAAGGTAAAAGAATAATCAAGATGAGAAAGGAAAACCCTTTAAGCTCTTCCCTTAATCAAACCCAGTTCTGACGCATTCCTCAGAAGCCTTATAAGAACTTCAATCTTCACTCAAAGCACTCTCAATTACAACTGTCAGAGTTGGATTCAAGGGTTCCTTGGCATAATAATTTTAACATTCATTTCTACACCAGCTTAGGCACAGTCATTCAGGAAAATGCCAGAATAAAGAGCACCTGAGGCCACTACTTTTTCACTGTAGCAATTGAAAAGAGGACTGTGTGAAACACATAGTAACTGGATTTGCTAGGAATGCCTTGAGTTCAAAATCAATAAGAAATGCAATAAAAAATAATAATGACCCAGTACCAGTAGCTTAATATAAGGGTAGGTCAGTTGTCAGGTACTCAGGAAGCATTTCTGCTGTGTGTCTCTGTAAAGTCAGAGAAAGCAGAGAACAGCCAGAATAGAATGATGGTTCTATATTTACAGTTATTAATCCCCGATCCAGTATCTGGAGAAAGAAAAGAGAAGTAGTCTGGATACATGGAAGCACTCCTGCTCTTACCTAGAAGCAAAACACAGCCAGAGGGCAGAATCAGTAAAGAAAAAGAAGGAAACTTGGCATTCTCATGTCTGAACCATAAAACAGGAGTTAAAGGTGATAGATCTGAATGTATCATTTGAATCACCAACATCTGGCTTTAAGTGGATTCACAAGACGGCAAAGCAATATGTCTATATATATGCAGAAAATAAAAGATAAATTTCCTATTATGAAAAGAAACTTGGCCTCACATTTGTCAATAGAAAGTTTCTGGAAAACGTGTTTCAAAGTATCCCTAGTACAAGTTATAAAAACAGCTAACAGTTGTTCAACCTTAAACCAATGTGAGCCTCATCCTGGACCCACAGAGACTAAGGGTCTAGATGGAGATTTCAATCTATATTGACTGTCAGGTGTTGGAAAAATCATATGAGTATGTTGAACCTCAAGTTTTCTGTCTCTAACTAGAGATAAAGAACTTAGTTCATAGGATGATTAGCATCAAAATAAAAGATGGATTCAACACATGCAGCCCTCCCAATGCCTCAAGAGTGTTGAGAACCCAGTCCGTGCTTGCTGCTGAGTTACCTAATAATCACCTGGAATAGCAATTTTAAGACATAAATGCTAGCATTATTTCCATTTTAAAAAATAAAATCAGGGATTCATTGAGGTTTAGTACCTTGAAAATGGTCATAGTAAGGGCTAGTAAGCTTGGAAGCAGGAGTGAAACCAAAAGCCCACAAGCCAGGTTGTGCCTCCAATGCTTTCCTAACATTCTTCATTTCTGACAGGTGACTTTAGCCCTATCTGCCTCTCTTGGATGGCTTTCAGGACAGTGACAGGTCCTACATATATGCAAATGTCTACAACTTCTAGAACTAGTATTAAAGCTGAGAAACATATTTCCATGCAAACAAATGAGTTGGTCCCTAATGGGGGATCGTGGGTGCAGTTAGTATCTTGGGAGTAATTGTTTCCCTCAATGGAAAAGTGGATGCTGGAAAAGTTTTTCTATCTCTTTGATGCTGTTAAGTTTGAAGTCTCACCTTTCAATTTATTTTCTTAGTTATACATAGAAAGATTATTGTGGGAAAATGTAAGAAAAGAAAATTAGAAATAAAATTGTACTTGAAGATACTATCATGACCTCAAAAGGTGTACTTGGTGTGTGTGCCAGCTGAGCTGTTTTCACTCTACATGGCTTAATAGTAAAAAGGAAAAAAAAAATATTTATTATTCAAGTGTTATATGCATGAGAAACAATTTATGCTTTGAGTCTATTCTGTTGTACATCTGTGTCTGATTAACACAGCTTCTTCTGATAATAATAGAAATATTAGAATTTTTTGGAGGAAACATGTTGTTTCTTTGAAATTTATAGTCAACAAATTTTAGGTTAAAATACTGTAGTTATTCTCTCTCTCTTTCTCTCCCTCTCTCCCCCACCGCTTGCAGCTCTATTGTCTTCTGTTAGTATTTAGAATATTATTTTTATTTATCTTTCAATTCTTTAGTCATAGCCTATACAATTGTATTTTCTTCTTCCTTGTACTGCATTTAAAATAACGATTTCCTGCTAGTAAAGATTTTGAGGTCAACTCACTGCATTTCAATATTACTTTCTTTAATATTTAATTACTTTGATAGTAAATTTCAGCAGCAGTGGTGAAGTGTGTTATGCTTATACTATTCTTTTTTGTTTGTTTCAGAAAATCTCTCTTTTTTATATTAGAGGCAATTATTGAAAAACTCATTTTTCCCTTGTAAAAAAGAAATGCTCTTTCCTGTTATTTTTGCTATGTTTGTGAAGAATTGCTATAGACTTTTTGTCATATTCTTTCTTGACAATTGAGATCATGACATATATTTTAACAATGTTTTCTTTTGAAGTGTCTGTTAAGGTAATAGTTTTCCTTGTGTGATATTAGGTCAGCATTCAGGGGGTTAAGTCCTGTAGGCTTCAACAAATAAGGCTTTTTTATATCTTACATCCTATTTGTGAGAATTATTGTTATGCATCCATTCATTTACTTTTTCAACCAAATAATCACCAAGTAAGCACTTACTGAAAATGGTTCTGGGTTCTGCAGAAGTTCAGTGATGAATGAATTCTTAGTCACTATTGTCAAGAAACTCAGTCTGTTTGAGGTGCAAATATCAACACAGCCATAATACTAGGTATTCTGCTTTAATGCATCCTGAAATTTCTTCTATTCTTGGAAACTATTTATTGATCTTCCAGGTGCTAGACACTGCACATGGAACAGAGGATAACCTGACAAAGAAAACAGCCTGGTTGCCTTCATGGAACTTCTGATCCAGGGGAAGATAGATAATAATTACACAAGCACACTAATTGAACAAAACACTAATCAGATAACTCCAAAAATCCAGGATGTGTTTTAAATACTGATGCTATGATAATGAACACAACCCCTTTATTTCCATTCTGGTGCTCACATTCTTATAAATTTAAGTAAATACATAAGTATCCCTGAATTATATGCCAGGACAGCTTTATATGCTTTTAAGAAAGGCTTGATCTTACTTAATGAAATATATTTACTTATCTTTCCAGTCCTTGCACACAACTTTTTTTCATTATTAGAACACATATTTTAAATAATGATTTCTTGCTAGTTCTTCTTTAATAGCATACTAAAGACAACCCTTATTATGCTTTTACTAGGAAGGTGATGAACTGGTTTTTCTGATGCAGAAAAGTGATAAGCAGAAAAACTAGAATTTAGAGTATAAAGTTGTAGAGATGCATGCAGCAAGCATCAAAAGATATCACTGCAAGGATGTATAGATTTGACAAACGAGATTTAAGATTTTTATCGTAAAGCCAAGGAAACTATTGACAAATTTTTTTGAGGTCTGAGGTAAAATGATCACAGAATTAGGATTTAATAGAGTCTTCTTCCAGTTCACTAATTTCCTCTTCAACTCTCGATGTATTTTTTACACCCAAGATCCCTAATTGCTTTGCTTATAATCTCTTCTTGTTTTGATACAGTACATAGTTATTCCTTGATATATTAGGTACTCTTAGTTAAAATTATCAGAAATGTTCTATAAAATTTTTCATTTGGAGAATTTATAATGTCTATATTAGCATTAACTTTTGTCCTCTGTTTTAGGATGTCACTATACAGATCCATTGTATGTGGGCATTTTTGTGGATGTGGGCTTGAGTGATATTCTATCTCATATATGCACATATGCATTTTTAATTTTTTCCACCTGGTTTCCATAACATTCAGTAATAAAACAATTCTCAAGATGGCTTGGAGTTCTTTTATTCAATTATGATATCAGGACAATCAAAAATTTATCAGTAGTCAGAATTACACTGTTCCTTAGATGGAAATGTTTTTACTCCTTTCCAAAAGAGCTGGGGGAAAGATTTAAAAATCTACCAGCAAATCAGTAATATTTTAGAATATTGTAATTATATTAAACATTACTTCTTTTAAATATTACTATTAGTTAAGTTTTAAAAAAGCAAATATATGTATAAAAACGTGGGGAGAGAATAAAGACAAAACATACAAATAAACAAACACAAAACTATACTTGGCTAATAGACTTACAGCACTACAATGAAAAACAGATGGAAACTCAAAATTACTAAAACTAAACTGAATCACTCACTAACCTGATGTCAGTATTCTAACACACTTCTATGATCATTAAATTGAGGTCATACAGCCAAGAAAGGGAGCTGCTTCATGACTCTTACAGGGGGTCCTCCAGGCAGAAAACTATACTGTCATGCCTATAGCCGTAGGGTATTATCTTCTGTGACTATTGTATTTCTCACCCTCTTACCTTGCTGTTCTTGCTTTTTTACTGATGACTTTCATAACAGGAAGAACATACCAAAAAATTAAGCAGGGTAGGAAGAGAGTGTGTGTGTTGGGGGAGCATGTATGGAACTGCTGTGATGTGTGTGGTGCAGGTGTGGGTGTGCATGTCTGTTGCATGTGTATTTGGGGTTGTTCTGGACTACTATATTGTACTCTGGTTAGACAAAGGCAGTTACAAACCCTGGTAGCATATCTGGTGGAAATTAAAATTTTTCCATAGTTGTTCAGATTCCCTGGTCTGATTTCCTGTGACTTACATGATATGGCAGTGAGAGATGTTGCCAAGATGGAGCAGAAGTAAATTAGTAAATGCCTCCACGAAATAGCTATTGGTCTGGAGTTGAGAAGAAACTTCCAACTATAGTCTAGAATGTAGATCAAAAGACAGAGCACTTTGTGACCTAATTTTTTGAGAAATTATGTGCTCTAATGCACTTGCAGTAATACACACATATACATCCCTTCCTTGAGATACCCTTAACCCTATACCCTGGCTTAGCGTCTTTCTCCAGTTCAGCAGCAGCTGCTATGACTGACTACCATTCAGTTTAGCTACAAATAAAGCCAATTAAAGAATAAAGTATTGCATTTGACTCTGTTTTCTAGGGATCTCTTAACTAAACAAATCCTGAGAAGAAATACTTAAGATTCTCAGAAAGAAGATTCTATACCAACCTACTATAAAATCCAGAAGAAAACTTAAATCTTACAACTAAAAAAAAAAAAAAAAGGAATAAAAACTGATTGCTTCCATCAAAAAGCAGATATAGCATGGCTTCCTTCCAATTTAGCCAAAAGAAAATTGGAGTTAACAGGAAACAAAACAAAACAAACAAAAAAAGCTATACAATCAGATAGAAAAGGGTTCATGAAGTTTAAAAATGATTGCAATGAAAAATCATACTAAAAATCCACAATGAAGACACTGAAGAACAGGACTGATGCCAAGGACTTGGAGGACCAACTTAAGAAACTTGCCTGAAATCCAGAAGAAAAAAATCAAATAAAAATAAAGGAAAAATAATGCATTGAAGACAGAAAGTGGAGAACTTACATTTGATCACTTGTTATTCTTAAAGGAGAAACTCAACACTGCAAGACATCTTACAAGGGAAAATGTTCCTGACAAGAAAGAAATTACTCAGTTTAATTGATGTCTTCTAAAAAGCAACCACACTAGGACACTCAGGGGCTGAAGTACCTACTGCCACCTTTTCAATAGTGACAATCCAGGGGGCTAATGAACATGATCATCTGTTAGTTCTGGAAACCCAACCTTGAGAAAGTTCTTATACTGTTATTTCAGACTGGCTGAGAGGTCTGTCTCACATGGGATGCCTATCAAAATCCCTCATTCAACATGTGCTTCTTGTTTCAATGCACCTTACAATTCTCTTTAGTTGTAATCACAATTAACATTACTCCTGATTTATTTACAAAAGGATTCTATCTTATTACAACAGGTTACAAGCTCCATGAAGGAGCCTGTTTACTACTACATCCTCAGATAATATTGAAGCTTAGGCAAAAGTCAAAATGAAGGGAAAATTTTGCACTGATAAAGGAAAAATTCTATAAGGTATAACTTGACATAAAATGTAATGAGCTAAACAACCTGACATTTACCTGAAACAAATTTGAGTCTTTTTCCACTATATGATAGACACATGCAAAGATGCAACAAATGGGAAAATATTTAATAGAAGAAAGGGTGAGCAATATCACATCAGGAGACTGCAAGCAGAAGAAAGCAGGGCACCTTTGTTTACTTGGAGGGTTTGCAGGTAAAAAGCCATAGATGAAAGCAATCAATTTGAAAGGCCCACTCTGTTGGAGAATAGATTTGTGTTCCCCTTCTTATCTGAGTAGAAGCAAGAGGACTTAAAGATAACATCAGTGACAACTGTGGGCAATTTAACAACAGCTGGCATCTGCCTTGGACATAAGGACTGTGATATTCCTGATTCTCAGGGAAGATGGATCACTCATCAGAGCTCATGGTTTGGTTAACTAGAAATTTTATGGTATTCATATGAATTCACTTGTTGTATATTCTCTCTTTATTCTGAACATATGAATTTCCTTTGTTTTCTTTTTGTAATACCTTTATTTTATTTACATTTTTTTATGTGTTGCTGAGGATTGAATCCAATACCTCAAATATGCTACACATGTGCTCTACTACTAACCTACAATCCCAGCACGATTTACTTTGTTTTCAATATAAACCCTGCTCAAATATTTATGGGTCTTTACCCCTATTGTTAGGTTTCATATCTGTCTGTGTTGTTCAGCATTATACAGAATTATTCCCCAGTTCCTGTCTATCTGCATATAAAACAAAAGAAAAAGGACTTGGAAGGTTTTTTAGAGTACTAACTTGCAATGTCAGAAGGATCAGTTGAAGGCATTTGAATATTGGGCCAAAATCCAGCATTTTGATGGTCCTAAAAAGCTATCCATTGACAATGCTATGTGAAAGACGTTGAGAAATGAGAAGAAGAGAGCAAAGTCTGAGCAAATACATAAAACACCAATTTGGAATGGCTGCTTTTGACTTTTACATTTTGTGACCTGTTTTCTTTTCCTGCCTTGCCAATTTTTTTTTTTTTTTTTTTTTGGCAGTGAGTTGAATTTGAATTAAAATGTATGCCTAGAAAAAACTCAGTTCTAAATCAAGCATACTCCACAATCAAGAACTCTAATTATTTTATAAATATTAAAGGTGTTGAAAAGTTAAAATGTCGTCCATTGTCAGAATTGCAATATTTTCTCCTGCCATGTGTGCAGGACAGAGGAGGAAAAAGAACAAATTTTCTTTTTAGGACTTTTCCTCTATGTGAGACTTATATATTTTTAAATCAACCATTTTTGAAAAAAAGATGGATGAAACATATTCCCAATGATATTTAACATTTGACATTTATTTTTTATATATTTATTTTTTAGTTATAGATGGACACAATATCTTTATTTTATTTGTATGTGGTGCTGGGGATTGAACCCAGTGCCTCATGCATAATAGGCAAGCACTATACTTCTGAGCCACAATCTCAGCTCTGACACTTTAAAAGTAGCATTAGCAATCAAAATAAAATCCAGAAATCAAATATAATTGATTACATGATATGTACAACACATGTGGTATATTTAATTATAGGTGTGATATTTAGGAGACTTTTTAAAGCTATCGAGACATATCTTAAAAAAGTTTTCCATACACGCCTCAGTTTCTTACTTCTGCTAAATATCCCCCTGCATCAAGGAAATATCCTGGCTTTTCTTCCTATACAAGACCCTTAACATAATACCCTTGGTTTCAGTTATCTACCACAAATATCCTGAAGCAGTTTTTCACTCTAGACCAATAGATAGAAGAAATCCACTCCTAATTACCATTTTCCCAGTTAGAATGCTCCCAGTTTGGATTTGAGCTTACCTGCCTAATATCTCTTTACCTTCTAAATCCCTGAAAATATGGTCTGTATAGGTGAATGCCTTAATAAAATATTTTGTTATACCCTAAACAAGTAAAGAAAATTTACTACTCTTAGGGAAATTTGGACAGATAGACACACACTGCACACACACACACACACACAGAATTACATATGTATACCCATGTGCCAAAGAATCATAAAAGCTTCGCACTCAGTTTTTCTCCTATCTTGAAGTAAAATGATTAGCTTATTTTAATTTGCATTATATGTTCTATATTTCTGTATTTTTTCGCATCTCTTCTGGTTGTCTTTGGACTTTGAGATTTTTTTGGCAGGGGTAAGGTCTCTATGAATTTATATATTCTATTTGTTACCTTCACTAAGTTAATTTGTATGTGTGTATATGTGTGCACATGTTTCTTGTTATATTTTTCTTCCCATTTGCATGATGCTATATCATTCTCTTCTTTTTTGAATTTTCAGAATCGAGGTAAGTTTTTTAATTCATGTAGCACTATTAAAAGGAAAGTCATTTTGGACTACTGTGCACCCATTAATATTAAGATAATTGAAGTGATAGAATTAATTTACTATGATACATTATTTGGGTCAGAGAAAAGTGAATGAATAGAATTAACCAGTGTATATATTTAGGGCTCAAAAAATAGCTATGCATAAAGAAACACAAAACTGGGTAGCAGAGTACTAAGGTTTAACTAATGTTTGTGTAGGTGTATCTTGCAACTTTAGCTTAAAACTGATTCATTTTTCACCATTAAAGTATTGGAACTGAATTCTTCATCAAAATTCTTTAGTTTGAACCAGTGAAACTTCTGTTAGGATATCTTGCCTCCAGAGGGTATTTGACAATATCTGCAGATATTTTTTATTATCCCAATTTTGGGGTGTGTATGCTATTGACATCTAGTATTTGGGGGACAGAGATGCAGCTAAACATCTTATATTGCACAGGGTAGCCTCACACCCAAACAAGTTACTATGCAATCCACAATTTTAATAATGTTAAGGTTAAGAAACCCTTTCCTGGCTTGATGTAACTATACTAAGAATATATTTGACATTTATTCCTGATTGTTCAACATGAGCTTTTTTTTTCCTTCTTTCTTTTTATTGTGGTGCTTGGATCAAACCCAGAACCTCATGGATGCTAGGCAAATGGCCTTCAACTGAGCTACAACCCCAGGCCCAGGATATTCATTAATGTAATACAGTTCATTAACACATGAACAGGACAAATTATCAGTTTTAATCACAAAGATTTCATTGAATATTTTAAGCATTTAGAGAAAGAATTCTAATAATGGGCAAATTCAGATATTCAAACTGAATAGGAATTTGAAGTAAGCCATGGATTTAGTTCTTTTCCTAAACATTCTTTGCATTCAAGCTCAATTCTTGGACATCCTTGAATGCAATCAGCCCATACACCACTCACCTCATCTTCCATTTAGCCTTGTTTCTAATCATAGTGTCACCAAGGCAAAGCCTCAGGAAATACTTTTATTAAACTTGGATTAAAATTTCAACAATACAAAAGACTGTGGATGAGATCTAGGAAGGCTAGGAGATGAGAAGGGAGGAATGTTTAAGCAAAGATGCTAAGGAAGGAAGACACATCAGGACACTACAAAAACAACACCCAATGGGGAGACACCATGTAAACACTACCCAGAGAAGAAGACTCAAGTAGAGAAAGAGTGAGAGACAAATACAGGGGCTCACACAGAAACACTGGAGAGCAACTTGAATGAATGGAAGGAGAGTTCTGATTTCAGAGTTGACCACTTGCTTAAGAAAGGGTATGCTGCTGAGGCTGTATTTTCCAGAGTGTAAAGAACCCAGTGCTCTCCATGCCTGAACACATGTAGATTCTGACATGTGCTGCCAGGGTATCTAAGACTATAAAATGTTGCTTACTAGATAGCAAGCACATTTTAAACATTAGCTGCCTATTCCAACCTTGAACTAAATCTCTGTGGCAAATTTTCATGCAGTTGGTAAAAATAACAAATTAGAAAGAAATATTTATCTCAAAAAGACTGTTCATACATTTTTATGCTGCTAAATTACATGAGATACAATCCCAATTCTTATAGAAAATGACACTATTTCATTATTATTAATGACTGCATTTTATTTACCTCCCTATTTGATGGCAGAAAAAAAGGTGATATCTCACTTGTAGACTAGACAAAGAATCTACTCATTCATATTCATTGCTTTTAACTGATCAACCTTTCCAAAAGTATATTTTCTTTCAGTATTTGAGATTATACATTATTAGAATATTGAAAGGATGCTCTAGAAAGTATTGAGACCAAAAAGGAAAATGAATATAAAGTAGGAAATGAAAGTATCAGGCAGGGGGAAAAATGAATTTGTACTGAAATAAAAATGAATTTCACTTAGAAAGTAAAATAGGATAGGCATTTTAAGGAATAAAAAACTAATGAAAGATGCCATGGAATGAAATTTTAATGACATTGACTTTCTTATGGGTATATTAGTGTTATGTATTTGCAACCTTCATTTCTGCACTCATTGGTGAAGGAAGTGTGATGTTAGAGGGTGGTTTTCAAGCATTCTCAGTTGTTGGAGCATACTGAGGTCCATGCTGCTTTGTAGGGCACTTCTCTTAAAAAAAGGGGTTTTGCAAAATTACATCACATGATTTTCTTGAATTAGCATAATAACCTTATCTGATAGATGCTAAGAAGTCAAGCAATTTGCCCATATTAAGAGCTAGAACAGTAGTTCTCAAACTTTAGGCAATGTAAAAATTACCCCCAGAACATATAATAGCACAGATTTTGGGCCTGACCAAGCATATCTGAAGTAATCAGGAATGAGGCCTGAGAATTTGCATTTCTAGCAAGTTCCCAGTTGCTCCTAATGCTGCAGATCAATAATCAGACCCTGGAACATGTAAGTTAAGATTTGGCTAAGAGTGAGCCCAGGCAGTCAGGACGTTATATCCACATTCTCATCTCTACCTTAGGGACCACTGAGACATAGTCATATTACACACCTATTAAAAGTAACTACCCCTGCAGGTACTCTTCCTAAAACTTATAACACTGAGTTACTAAGAGTTACTGAGAGCTGCTATTTCCCAGTTTTATTTTTATTTTCTTCTAGACTTTTGAAGCAGATCCTTAGTTTCAAGAAAGAAAATTTAATGAAGAATTGCTGGATGAAAAAAAAATGTATCTATAAAATTTTGTCTTTGAATTGTGAAAAGATTACTTTAACTCAAGAAAAGCAACAGTTCCTTTGTTTAGATTTGCTCTGTAGAAATGATCTTCAGAAACATAATAATGGAATGTTTTGACACCAAGTGGTAGAGTGGGCAAAGACTGGAAAGTCTGATTTCTAGTATCTGGTTTACACATTACTTTTCCTGTGGGCGGACCATAATGTTACTCTCTCTACTTGTAATCTTTAAACTGATTAAACTGTCAATAATCATCTGTTGACATGTGAGTTAAAAAAACAATTATGCTGATAAAAGTATTTTGAAATACATTTTTTAAAACACCAATGACTGTTATTTAAATATAACTAAAATCAGATTACATAGCTATGTGGTTGATCAAAATTTTTAGAGTTATAGAAAACACATGAATAATATCAGAAAATAGCTCTCTAAGAATGAGGATATGTACATATTAGCTAAAGCTCTGCTATCTTTTTTCTTTAAACTATAATATTGTTCCGTTCCCTTATTTCTAAAGAAAGTTACCTGGCTTCATGCAGAGGTCTTTTTCTGATTCCTTTTCATAATTCCTTGACTTGCCAATAAAGAGTATCCCAAAACCAACACAACTACTTTACTTCCATTTTCTCAGAGTTGTAGCTATGCATAAATGTTCCAGAAACTCCACATGGAAGACTCAACTACAGCTTGCATTTTCCTGCAAGCTTATCTGAAGTGTGTCCCAGGCAGTCAAGTCAGAGTGTCACAGTTGGCAACACCCTATGATGCTTTGACTTCCCATGTGTGTAGATTTCACTGGTATAAGGTCTAATTTGTTGGTAAACACTTTTTAAAAATTTCATACTGGTAATGTATTGGACACTGGATGATAGCTACAGCAGTGCCTTCAAACATCAACACATGGGAGCCTGTTTGTGTACTGAACAAAATTTCTGGATCGTTTTTAGAAATGATTTAAATGTTTTCATAAACCCTGTATTCTGATAAATGCTACTGTCTTATTGATTAAGAAAATTACTAAAATATCCCATTATAATCACAGATTAGACCAACTTCATAACTTTGCCAAATTTTGCTTTAACAATGTGACTGAATATTTTGATATACATGTATATAAAACCTTAGGGGTTTTTTTTCTCCTCTTGTAAATTTTACTTCTCAGGTTTATGGAGTCAACACTTTTATTATGATAATAATTTCTTATTCACTCATGATACAAGAATTTAAATAGTACTCTTCTGAGTATCCTCTTCCTAAAGACCACCAGGATCACATATGTATCAAAGTAGGTGTACAAGTAAAAAGTTGAAATAATTAGTCTGACTGAAAAGATTAAAAAACACACGAAAACTAAAATCAACTTGCTTTGTACTCATAACATAAAACATCTCAAAATACCCATAGATTTCCATTACAAATCATAAACAAAGACAGCAATAAGGAATTGGCATATTTTCCATGTATTTAAACTATTATTTTAATTATCACATATAAGTGCTGAATGTGGATGATTATCAAATTTATTAAAAGTACAAAGACATTGTGCCTATACAATTGGATCCACAGAATATTAGAAATACCACATTTTTTAAAAATGAAAAACAAGTCTTCAAAGTCAGATGATGTTGTCACTAGAAGTGTGTCTGCCATAAGTTGGGATGCATCACATCAATAAGCTTCAGATATGAATGACTTAATTTTTTCAGAGCCCTTTGGTTTTATCTTAGTAATTGCTTGAAAAAGTAGAATATAAGATGATTCTTCAGACAATTTTTTAAATGCATTTGGATACATGGATGTACATGCACACACAGGCATATACATATATCTCACATTAATCAGAGTTATAGCATGTATCACTCTTGATGAAAAACAGATTTTTGAGTTGGAGATAAATAAGCAGAAGCAGACTTCTATGATATGAAATTTTAGAGGATGTTGAAGGAAAAAGCAAGAAGTTAAATGAAACCAGTTAGTTGCAGCAGCAATTGTAATCCCAGTGGCTTGGGAGGCTGAGGCAGGAGGATCACAAGTTCAAAGCTGGCCTCAGCAACTTAGCAAGGCCCTAAGCAACTTAATGTGAGCCTGTCTCAAAATGAAACATAAAAATGCTAGGGATGTAGCTCAGTGGTCAAGTAACCCTTGGTTCAATCCCTGGTACCTACCCACACCCCCCCAAAACGAAGTGAAATGAAATTAGAAGAAACTAGAAGAATGTCATCTGCTGAATCATTTATATGATCTAAAACCAAAACATTACCTATAAACCATATTATCCCATTTACTGTGGTGAGAAATCCTGTATTCAAATTTGATTTATAGCCAGTTTTGCTCATTTGACCTATTATTAAATGCATATGTTCCAGAAATATAGCAAATTATTTCTCATAATTCTTCACATGTTCTATTATAGGAGGCAAAAGCTTTTGGCTTAATGAAATTTCACTGGACTTGAAAAAATTAATTTCTACTCACTGTGATGATAAGTGCTGGCAATGCACATGTTCTTAATTAACTTCACGTTAATAAAGGACTTCCATAGGTGTGAGTACTTAGCAGATATTTGCCATGGTCATGGGGTGGGGGGATGAGAATCAGTAAGAATGCACGATTTTTAGTAAGATGAGTGAGAAGATTCAGTAATACCCTACCTGGAGAAAACAGGAAGCGTATGTTTTACATTCCATGATGCTCTGTTTTAAATAACATCTAAAGCAACCTGTGAAGCCATTGTAAAATAAAACTCTTCATCAGAAATAAGAACAAAAATAAAGAGGGAAGGGGAGGGGAAGGGGGGATAGGAAGGGCAGCAGAATAAAATAGACATTATTATTGCTGTATGTATATAGGTGACTGTATGACCAATGTGATTCTTCAACCTGTACAATCAGAAAAATGAGAAATTATACCCCATTTGATTCAAATGTATGAATTGTCAAGATCATTGTACTGTCATGTGTAACTAATAAAAAAAGAAAAATAATAGACATACAACAAGTGTTATGGAATATGATCAAGTACCTGCCCTTCTCAGCGTATGGGGTATTGCTATCAGTGCAGGGACACTGTGGATGGATTGAGGCAGCAGTATTGTGTGCTAACCCATGGCTACAGCTACTTTTCCTTCTTGATTATAAAATCCCTTAGGTCAAGGGGGAGACTTGGCTCCTTCTCCATCCCTAAGGCATGAACCTCAATTAAGTGAAAGAAATCCTTTTAGTATTGTTGCTCTTGTCCCTGGACTGCTGAAAGAATGAGCTGTGGCACAATACCAGCTACTGAGCCTAAGGGGAAGGGAACTTTGGTGAATAGTTTGCCTTGTTTTTTTTTTTTTTGTTCCTGAACCACTTTGCAAGAACAGAACATTCCCTTTTCTATGTCACTGGACATTGCCATCTTCATAGCTGCTTGGAACTATGGCAACATCTTAAAAATTGAGTAGTTGAGCCAGAGGAAGAGTCAAGGAGTTCTGAATGGCTCAGTGGGAAGCTACAAAAACCCAGAGTCCTCACTAGTGGCTTTAAGCCATTGAATTAGCTAGCTCTGCAGTTACCTACCTTCAGATTCTTGTTATTTGAAATAAAAATAACTTTGCTCTGAAAACACATTTTTTTTTTGTGCTTTCTGTTTCTGGAAACAGCATAAGCAACATAGTAAGGTAATGGTTCCTTTCATTAATGAAATAATTTTGCTCATTCTCTACACCCATATTCTGTATCTATAGTGCCCCAAGATGCTGGGATAGACACTGAACATAGAAAAACACATTGATAATATATTTTTAGTTTATTGTTCATTAGAAAGTATCTTCAATACATCATTTCATTCTTTCTATCCCCCAAATAAAGCCAGGTTGAGGAAACTGAAGTTGGGGGAGCATGTGTCTTATATTAGGTCACAGTGTTGGGTAGAAAGACCTCTGACTCCACGTCAAGCCCTGTCACCACCCTCTCTGAAACTTCCCTGATGAGCTAAGTGTTCCTGATTTGCCTTTGCTGAGTTTTACTTTTGCTGACCTGACCTGTTCACAAATCCCAAAAACTCTGATATAGGAATAAGAAGCAGGGCCCAGAGCAATGAATCCTATGGAAATCCAACAGTATTTGGTAATGGCATTCCCATTTACATAGCTACAATTGTGAAATCCTTTGGGATACAGGGAGGAAATATCAGGACTTCCCATTTATTTTTAAATCTTTTTTTTTAAATTTTATTGCTTATGTATATTTTACAAGATATTCCTGTTGTCATACATAGCAAGTTTGTAGATAAAAAGAGAACCACATAAACATTAATTGTTCAAACAGTATCATATATAGGATTGTCTGAAGTACTTAAAGACCACTGATCTAAATATTTCTATCAGCAGACTAGACAGTGTCAAACTTCAGGACCACTTTGCTTTTCAGATTAAGTGCTTTAACAGTGGTGGGCAGTGGTCACATACTATATTCATTCATGTGTAAGATCCACTACTTATTCTGATACTCAAGCCAAGCTACAATTTCTTCAGAATTTCCATTTCTTTATCACTGGGTTGTTGTACAAATTAAATGTTATCTTACAGGCGAGTACTTTCTAAGTTGAAATGCACTATAAAAGTGTTAAGTTCAAAACAGTGGTTGAAATCGTAGTGCTTGGAAGTAAAATGGAGGGAAATGTCATTTTTCAAGTGCTACAGTTTCAATTTTAGATCTTATCTCATTAAATCTCTATAAAGTTTTCCATGGATGATGCAACTATAGCAGGAAGACATATATGCATTTATGTACACTGAGTTTCTCCCTTGATCCTCTGAACAAGTCTCAGCAGTATTTCTTAGTTTGAACCATGTGAAATTGCCAATAGAATAATAACCCTTTCACCCATGAGGAAACAGAAGCCAACCAAATTAAAGGAAATTAGTCAAGTGAGAAGAACTAGCAAGTGGAGGGCCTAGAATCAGAACCTGTGTTTTCTGACTCCACTGCTCCCAACCTTATAGGGACCCACACAGGATTTACTAAAGAGAACATGGCATTCCGTTGAACCACAGTGCTCCCTGTCACCTAGGCAGCGTGCCTTCAGGTTCCTGGGGAGGAGGCACAGTGCACTCATATACCTCAAAATGTGCACCTTATGGCCAGCCTCTGCCTCTGTGTGGCAGTCTGCATTAGTGAGACTGCGAAGGGCTACTTTGTAATAGGTAGAAGTTTGTGCATACTCCCCCATTCTTTGGGTTGCTCATGGTCCTGTGGATTCTGCTAGCTTCTGTTTCTAGCTAGTCTTAAAGAACAGTGTCACATCAGCCAGCACAAAAGTGTAAGCCACTAAGGGGAAATCCTCAAGCTAGCAGGTGGTGTTGAGAAAGAAGTTCACTTCTGTCCCCAGAGACTCTCTTGGCCGCTGTGAGTGTGCATCCTCTGCACACTTACTCAGCCTCTAGTGAGGCTGTGTTTCCCTGCCAGGGACACTTTTCTACTGCATGAAACAAAACAAACAAAATATGAGAAGAGGAGAAAGTATTCACCTCAAACATCTTCATTCTGTTAATTTCCTGCATTTATTTGCTGAGAAGCTGCTTGAACTCTTTAAAGAAAAATGCTGGACTGGGCACGGTGGCACACACCTGTAATCCCAGCAGCTAGAGGGGCGGAGGCAGGAGGATTTCAAGTTCCAGGCCAGCCTCAGCAACTTAGAAAGAGCCTAAGAAACTTAGGGAGACCCTGTCTCAAAATAAAAAGAATTTTTAAAAAAGAGTTGGGGTTGTAACTCAGTGGTTAAGCACGTCTGAGTGTTTAAAAAAAAAATCTAGGAACACAATTCAGAATTCTAAACATTCCTTGGGACTGGGAAGTCCTATAGTTAGTTAAAAGTTTGTTTGATTTCATTAGGAAAATTCAAAATTCATTCTAATCATTAAAAAAAAGAATTAAATGAGGATGTGACAGAATGCCTAAGGTTACATTTTTAGAAGTAATCATCATTTAATTTCATCCCCCCCCCCAAAAAAAAACAGGGTGGGGGACAAGGAAGACCATCTGGATTTCAGGAATCTAATAAATATTAACATTTATCAAGTTCCATGTTTATGGCATCTCTGTTAATTAGCTCAAAAGGTCATTTCTGGCACCCATATGATTCTCTAAGAACAAAATGATGATGAATCTGTTACACTATACCAAGACATGCAGCTTGTTTTTCCTAAGTTCCAATGAAACACAAATGCTTATTTCCTTACTAGAAGTCTCTGTATTAATACCAAGGAACTATTTTTGAAAAATAATTATATAATATTTACATATTATTACTTAAATATCAGTATGCTCATAAACATGTTCAATTTTAGGTAAGGTTTAAAATGTCTATTCCTATGTTTTGACCTTAAACAGCTTATCAATTTGATCTTCTGTTGATTTAGGGGGGTTTGCTCCCCTTCCCTTTAGCTTCCTCTTTGATTTTTGGTCTCATTGCCTGGCTTTTGGCACAGCGAGAAAGCAATTTTCTCCAGAGTCAAAATTAGTACTGCATCATGAATTATTCAGCCCAGCACATTGCTTCTTGCAGTTCCCGGTGCTCTTCCAGCCCCCAAGTTTGAAGTCTTCCCTTTCACACATTCCAGTCTCCATTCAACCCCTTGCCCTCCCCATGTCCCTCCTCCCAATATGGCAGTCCAGAAGGCCGGCACCCTGGCACCTGATTGAATTTTCTTTATATTTAAATTTCAAATCACATAGCCACCTTCTAGCAGGAGAGCATCACAGTACAATCACACGAGGCAGGCTGTTTCCACATAAAACAACTTCAAATAATTTCTATGAGATTAGAGCCAGCCTTTAATAACTTCACCTTAAAATAGACTCATTGAGATGAGTCTGGAGGAGCCGGAAATGTCTAAATAAATGTAATATTAACTCTATCTTTACAATCTGCCTATTTGGCAATTTTAATGTTTCCTTATACATTTTTATCTGCAAAGCCTTGTGTCGCAATACATTATAGCAATATTTCAGCCATCTCCTTGTTAATTCTCATTTCATTTATGTTCTCAGGAAAATATTTCTTACACATAATATGTATTGTAGTACAACTCCATGTTGAATAAACATAAATTTTATTTGGAAAAATTATATATATATATATATATTATTTTTGGCTACTTAAAATATATATTATTATTATTATCAATTGGATTACTTATGAAATTTTCATAAAGCCAGGTTTCAAATGACCCGAGATGGACTTTTTAAGGAAGAGAGCTGGACTTTCAGCATATCCAAACTTGTGATAAAATGTGAAACTGAAAGGATTTGAGGGAAAATTAAAGTGGAAAATCATACATGTATAAACTGGTAAAATCTTAGGAATTGTTCCAAATGGCCCAAAACAACACATCCCTGTGTATCTTATTGAACTATTTGAAAAACTTACTTCCAGGATAATATTTACATTAAGAAAATACCTCAGAATGCAAAGTACTTGTTTCAGAATACAAAGTACAAACCAACTTTCCATTTTATCATACCAACTAATAATATCCAGTCCTTATCCTGTATTATTACACTGTTGCAGTTGTTCAAATTTAGTGATCATATCTCCTTCTTCTTTTATGGTACCCAGGATTGCACCCAGGGGCAATTAACCACTGAGCTACATCCCCATCCCATTTTTGTGTTAGTGGTGATCATATCTTTGATGAAAAAAAAAATTTTTGATCTCCCATTCCAGGGAGAAGTGGTGGTTATTAAATAAAAATGTCCTTAAAAGTATGTACTTCTCCTTATAAATAAATGATCACACTGATAGATGTTATTAACTCTACCATTTCCTGTTCAAACTGATTTAATCAGGACAAGACAGAAAATAAGAAATATTTCTTTTGAGAGAGAAGGTTTAATATACATGTAAACATTAAAATATAAAACAACAAAATATATTCAGAGGAATTCTGATTTGAGTAAATGGATGACATTACATTCATCTATGTTGGCCAGTAGCATTTATATGCAGCATTTCACTGCCATTGCTGCCATGATTAATTTTAGCTGTGTGTGCCAAGACTCAGAATTTATAGTCTGAAAATTTTCAATGTTGCAATGTTCGACTTGTATTTTTAACAGATTCCTTGAAGATGTTAACTTTGTGATTCTTGATTTATGCTTCTAAGTGTGATTTTACGGTTTGAATAATCAACGTTTCTTTTCCCACCCGTTCTTTTTTCCTATCTTTTCTCCATCTCTCCTTTCAATGTCATGTAGTTGCAAGAAGAAAGATTCTGGTGCAATCCCCTGGGGTTAGCTGATGAACATGGACCATATGTTCCTGACTTTCTTTAGAGATTACTGTGTGTGTTACATTGACAAACCAACTCCCCAAAATAATTCTCGATAACTTTATATCATACAAACAGCTTGCTAATGAGCCGTGGTAACAGTTGCCATATTTTAGTAATATTTATTAAATTGTTATGAGGCATGAAACTGTATTGCTTTATCTCTGTGATATATTAGTTAAAAGCTAGAAGGTTTTAATTTTGAAAATAATCATTTGTAATTGACTCCATCCACTATAGGTTTTTATTTAGTTTTTCTCTTATGTATTTTAAATATTTTTTCCTCCTATTGCTAATATTTACTCAAGAAAGACCAAAGTACAAAGATCCTTAAACACATTTTTTTTTGCAAGCTCCTTTATAAAATGTCTTTGCATATTTCTATGCTTGCTCTTTGACTGGATGAAGAGCAAGATGGTAAAGAATTATGGTTAAGGGCATGGCATAGTCCCCATGGACTCTAGCCTCTGCTGAGACATAAATGAGAGAATGAAAGTAAAGTGCCTCATAGCAATTCCTCAATACTTTCATTATTATACTCTTGTTGGTCATTCCAGAGGCTTATCAAGGTACCTGATTTCAAATGTTTGATAACAGTAAAAATGGAGTCAAGGTGTATGTTTGTGATATCTTCCCCAATTGCATTTAAAAGGGCTGCTAATTTTGTTCATTCATTAAGTAGTCTAAAATTAAGTTCATAAAGCTATAGAATAATAGTTAAATATGCTGTGCCTATCTTCAGACAAGCCTGCTTAAGTCTTTCTTGGGTAATTTTTATCAATGAGCATTATGTAAGCAAAATAATTTCCTTATGTTTGAGTTTCCTTAACTATTAAGGGGTGGTAATAATTTTTATTACTTGATAATTTGTATTAAATGAGAATGTGTATAAGGTGTTTGACAAATTGTAGGTGATCACATATTATAAGCAGCTTTAAGTTATTTATCAATTGATACTATTCTTAAAAATTATAATTTTTATATAAATCTACTGCTTTTACAAAAAGCAACTGAAACTACTATTTATTGAGAACTTACTATGTGCTGGGCATCATTCTAACTATACCTGTGTACATTAATTTGAACCTCACAAAATATTCTGTGGGTCGATATGTTTTCTTTCCTGAGTATACAAAAATAGCTAAAGCACAAAAAGGTAAAATAACTTGGTAAGCCCATTCACTGTACTACTGAACACTAAGGGCAATTTAATACCCATTTTCCCTTGGGAATCTTGGGATTTTTTTCTAAATCAATATAAATAGGAAATGTTAAAAACATAATTGCTGACAATAATAACCCACTTTCTCAGCTACTCTTTCAAATCAGTTTGATTGTCCAACACTATTATACTATAATCAGGAAAGAACTAGAGATGGCCAGATTAGAGTAAACCCTAAAAATCACTTAGCCTAAGCAGCTCATCTGGAAAGTCTATTATTTCTTCAACATGTTCTTGTCTCTTTTGTTCAAAAGCAATTAGAAATGCAAAAAGGTAGAACACAGGTTCTGCTATCAATAATGAGAACCATGAAGCATAGGAGACAATTAGGCAAGGGCCCAAGGCTTCCCCAAGCCAAATTTATTTACATATTAACAAAACATGGAAGTAATAATATCAACTCCATAAGTTTGGTGTGAGGTTTAAATTAGACTGAGTATGAGAACATACCTTCCATATGTGCTACATAATTAGTTTTCAAAATACCCTACTTCTTCAATTGAGAGATAAAACTGAGAATTTTCTAACAAAGGAAAAATGTAGAAATATTAAAAAACAGAAAAAAATTATTGTAATATGTAATTTAGGGTAAAGATCACCAAGATTGTTACAAAATACAGTTATGTACTACATAATGATGTTTCAGTCAAAAAAAGATGGCTCATCAAATGGAGGTCCCAAAAGATTATATTGCCTACTAATTAATGTCGTAGCCTCTAGGGTTTGTGTAAGTGCACTCTTTGATGTTCGCAGAATGGCAAGACATGAACACTTTTATGAACACTCAATAAACACTTTTCTCAGGATTTATCCCCTTTATTAGGCAACACATGACTGTATAGGCACACATTCAAAGTGTATTAATGTGGGAAAGCAAGCAATTACTTCAGCCAGTCCAATGGGAAAGCCAAATGAAAAGTACTCCGTCATCCTCAAAGGTAGTCCAGTCTGAACAAGAAGAAAAAAAATAATAACAATAATAATCTTGGGCATTGGGGTAGATTTGAAGAGATAAGGGAAGTGTCCCTCAAGAGAGAGGGCTACTATTCTAACAACATGCAAACTTCCAGATAGGCTGCCTGTAGATCAGCAAGGCCTGCTTGCCCTTGTCCAACTTAGCTACACCTCCTGTGTGCTACCACCCAGATCTTTAGCTTATTAATAATTCAAACAGAGGGCCAGACCAGGAAATGAAAAGGACTGGCTATTAAACCAATGAGACTGGCCATTTGTTCAGCAAATTGTAAAGCTCTGGTGGAAAGAGGCCAAAGGTGTTGTCTAAAGGAGGTCATGGAGACTTCATTAATCTCTTCTAAACCTGTTCTTAACTGCTGGGAAAAAGGAAAAAGCAATAATAGAATGAATATTTAAAGATGCAAATTAAGTGGGAGAAATTAAGGTGGTGTTTTTGGAGGTGAGAAGACTGAATAACATCGCATTCCCAAGCAAGAAGGGACTCCACTTGCACAGGACTATGAGGGAGACAAAGAAGCAGAGGTTTTAGGTAGAAGGAAGAAAAGTGGAGCATTGTTGAACAGGGCGTGTGTGGCGAATGGAGGCTTAATGAACTTGGAGAAGATTTGAAATAAAACATTGCTATTGCAACAAAGAATCAATAAGAAGCAAAGTATTGTTGAATAATGATTGGGATCCAACTGTGATTTAAGAGCACAAATAAAGTGTGATCTAAATATAGGAAAAGCAGAGAAGTTATTTTTAGAGTTGAAAAAGTAGATTTGGAGAAGTTCAGGAAAGCAAGAATTTTCAGGAAGGTAGCAAATAGAAGATTTAGAGATTAAAAAAAAAGGGAGTGAAGATGAAGATTATGTAAATACAAATCCTCTTTGCACTAAAACTGCCTCTTCTTCATAGTAACTGTGAAGCCTTCAGTGACACCTGGGTTCTTCAGTTCTGGTGAGAATTGGGAGCATGAGTGTCCCAAACTCTTTCCCACATACCCTCTTCCAACTTCCTGAAGTTGGGATTTTTTGACCATGCTTCTCTTCCCACATTTCCTTCCTGAACTGTCTTTGAGGACACTGTGCTGATTCCTAAGCCTTTCACTGAGCTTGCTTGGTCTATCTTCATGACTTCTCTTCTTGTGTTTATTTGTACATAACATAACCAGAGAGTCTGTCTTGGCTATCTTTTCTCTGTGGAATATATTTCCCCAACAGTTCTTACTCAATTATGTAGCTTTGCCTAGAACATCAGACCAAGCTTCTGTTAACATTAAAAGGTTAGAAGAGACCCAGAAGAACCATAGAATTGAAATCTTTAGGTTTTCTCCTAACTGAATGTTGAAATACAGGAATAGAGCGAACCAAGTGGACATTAAGCTCTGACCCAAAGTGAGTTGGAAGATCTAAATTGAAGGAAATCTGAGAAGCAGGGGGCATGTGGTCAGAAGTGATTATGGAGGAGAATTTGGTATTGTGTTCAAGTACACCTGAACATGTCTTTGACATGTCTCTAATATCATCCTGCCTTCCAAGTTAATGTGCATATCTCCACTTCTGTGACACAGATAGCATTGAAGGCACACCACGTCCCATTACAGCCCCAGCTTTCCAGGTCCCTGAGTTGACTCTGTTTTAATTATACTTCTTTTTTTTTTTTTTTTTAGAGAGTGAGAGAGGGAGAGAGAGAGAGAATTTTAATTTTTTTTTTTTCAGTTATCGACGAACACAACATCTTTGTTTGTATGTGGTGCTGAGGATCCAACCCAGGCCGCACACATGCCAGGCGAGCGGCTACCGCTTGAGCCACATCCCCAGCCCAATTATACTTCGAATCTGTGGTCCATTTGTGTGGAAGTAGAAAACTCATTTGAATGAATATTCATTAGAATCCAACTTGAGCTTTTCTTTCCTGTCATCACTGATTTAATCTGAAGTCCTGCTGTCTTTGCTTGAACTTTTGCAATAGCCTCCTGGGTGGTCTCTCTGTATTCACTCTTTTCTATACAATTCATCCTACACATAACTCACAGATGGTCTTTCTAAAGCACAGCTGCAATTATTATTTTCTCTGCTCAAAATAATCAAATTATTCTCAGTTAATCCAACTTCTGCATCCTGACATTCATGTCCTCCCCAATGTGTCTTTGGCTAATCTAACACATTCCCCTATGTGTATATCATACATCAATCAAAGCTGAACATCGTGTTTCCCACAAATATGATTCAGGGTAGGAGACTTTTAGGAGGGTTTTAATATTGTCTAAAAGCAT
The DNA here is from genome assembly GCF_048772815.1 of Callospermophilus lateralis. Classification (NCBI taxonomy): domain Eukaryota; kingdom Metazoa; phylum Chordata; class Mammalia; order Rodentia; family Sciuridae; genus Callospermophilus; species Callospermophilus lateralis. Next base: position 52,772,601 of record NC_135319.1, on the reverse strand, counting down.
CCAGTAAATTATATGACACATTTTCCTTCTAATCAGATTCCTTCAGGCCATCCCTCTTATAAGACAATGGCTTCTTCATCTATCCAAAGCAATTTGTGGGGGAAAAAAATCAGGGTCCACAGTCCCTTGGGTAAACATCCTGACATTTAAGCCACTGATTCTGATTCAAACAATGAAATATGTAGATTTAATCAGGGCATCTTGACCTTAGTGGCAGCTTATCTTTGTGTGTAAATAAATAAGCAAGATGGATTTCCAAGTAATATTGGTGATGTTATTTATAAAATATAAAGGAATATGAGCCTACTTGCAGCTATGTATTGACTAAAGGGCATAAAAAGGTATATGTGGAATTTTTCTCAAAGTGGTTCATAAATTTTGTGCTAACTTTGACAACTTTGATATTTTTTTCTTTAGATTTCCAAATATTTCAAGGGAAAATCAGTGAAGACTCAACCCAATAACCTGGAATGACCATGTTTTAAAATCCCATTGGTCACAATTCTATCTCCAATGCATGTGTCAAATACTATCTCTTTCTCGAAGATTTGCTAGCTTGGCCTCCACCTTCAGATCCCACTCATAGGAATCAGGTAGATCAATGGAAGCACTGGTTTGGGAATGGGACAAAAATACATTTAAGTCTTGTCCATGATTCTGTACTTATGTGAACTTGGGCAAATCACACACCCCATTAAACTTTTTTTTTTCCTCCTTTAAAAGGAAAACAATTCTACATTCTTGACAGGTTATTACTAGGTCTTCAAAAATATTTCTCTCTTCAAAATTTTTCTTGTTTTCACTATTCCTATATTGAAGAGTACAGGTTAATTATCTTCCTTTTTAGACTTTATGTTCCTATGGAAAATAACCTTTACCTCAGTCTACTCTAAATGCTTAGCAGGGTGGTATATCATTTCTTATATGTAAAACAGTGAATGAAAAAAATAAATGAATTAATGTTGAGTTTTTGTGAAGTAACATATATTTTGTATCCTTTGAAGAAAGATGGCTAGTACCTAATAAAAAATATATAGCTGCATCTGCTTAAGGTTCTGTGGTTTCCCTTTTACAACAGTTTTCTTGCAAAGGTATTCTGGCTGATTATATACATGATGTTTATTACTTATATTACTATTCTTTCTTCTGAGCAACACCCTTCATCAGTTTCCTGTTGAAAAAGGCAACTATGTTTTTCAGTTGTATTGAAGACCTGTCATCTCAACAACTACTCTACAATGTGGTCTCTCAATAAAAATAGTCACTATTTTTTTAAAGAACCCAGTTGTGTCCTTTATTAGGTTTCACCAAGGTTTTTCCATTTAATCTCTATACCTGGAAAATTTTAAAGATTTGATTAAAACATTACAAAGGAGAATGGACAATTTGAGACAAAAATGATTTCCTATAACTCACAATTTAACCCCGTATGGGACATTTAAACCATTCGAATGCCATGTTAAAATGAACTTTTGGCTAATGCGCTTTCCAAAACATGTTTGTTGAACTACTTCCCTCTGGCTGTGGAGTCTTCCTGGAGTCCACTCTGGCTCCAATGGTCTCAATTGTGATCATACCCAGATATCGCCAAGCCTAGTCTATCCACCCTAGACCACAGCTGTACAGTTCAGCTGTTTCTTGATGTTTAAAGCTGAACTTGGCTTAGTTAAGTGTGAGGTTTATATCGCTTCTTTTCCTTCAGTGAAAGGGAGATCTAGGTATTGATAGTCCTTTCCCTGAAACTCTCAATTTTGAACTCTAGATAGTTCACTCCAAAGGAAGACCTGAGTTTGGCCTTAGGAAATATGCAAATATGAGTGGTCTTTGAGGAACAATAGGCCTGATTCTATTGCTAAACCCATCACTCTACTATTTGGGCAAATCATTTACTCTATCCTTCTATTATTTCTTCTTAGGGTTGTTATAAAGTTAGAATTATATCACACTGTTGGTTTATTTGCCACAGTGTTAGAAATCCACCCCACTCCTTTCCTCCTACTTCCCTATCACTTCATTCCATGTAACAAATAAGCATAAGGTTGAGTAATTTGTCACTTGGTCCTCTTTCTAGTGTTCTTTCTACCTATCTTTCCTTTCTCCATTAATTACACAATTATATATAAATAAATATAATTGATGATTTCTATTCAACAAGTATTCCTTCTCAGTGTTTAGATATTGAGTAGACACTGTTACTAAAATTTAATACTGGTCCTTCAGAAAATATCTAGACTGCTATGGGAGTTTTTAAGTGTTACTGATTTGCTGCTGCTATTACTACTACTACCACTGCCAACCACTACCAGAATGACATCACCAATTAACTGAAATGAGCTATATTAATAGAATGCTAAGAATATACATTGTCATTTATGCAATATTCTATTTTGTTCCTTATTATATTTTCAACACCTAGAGTAGTGACTAACACCAAGGAGGTGCTTAATAAATATTTATTGAAAGACAGTGAATTTAATCTTCATGGCAATCCTACACGTAATGATGCATATTTAGATGACCTTTCATCAAAGCCTAGTACAAAACTAGATTCTGTTGCAAAGGCACACGGAGATGCATGCAAGGCCTTTTGTCAAGATTGCAAACACTGTTCTATTTGGGAAGCCTTCATTACAATCCTCTGGAACTGAGACTACCCTCAGGCCTGAGTTCTGAGGTGGTGACTAACATAGGTATTTGTCTTTCACCTGTGTGGAGCAATCCAACATCCACTCAATACATTCCCCCAAACAGAAATCACCATCGCTGCCCCACCTACATAGAGTGAAGAGTTAAACTGAAATGGGTAAAGGCATTGGAGGATATGTGGGGAAGGATTTCTGGATGAGTAACACTTTTTCTTAGACTTGAAAGATATCTGTATCTTAGCCAAGAGGAGGGAGAGGGGAATTTTCAAAGGAAGACAGGGCATTTGTTAAGGCTTCCATGGAGAGTCTGGGGAAGAATAGGACTGCTAAGAACAAGAGCTCAACCTGTATCTGCCTTAGTCTTTCCTGATACAATGCTTTTGCCAGAAACGTTGGAGAGAAAATGTTCTAAAATTTGTTGAAGTCCAAGTGAAATAACAGCAAAATTATATGCATTATTCAAGGCCAAGTCAGATGCCACCTCCTCCTTAAACTTTTGTAGGCTGATTCCTCCCACCAGGGCCTTCCCACCGCCGTTGTTTCTCTCTGCTCAGACCGCTGTCTGACTCAGTAGCGAGCTGCGTACGCTGTGTCTCTCTCCTTATGATCACGAACGACTGGGAGGCAGCAGCAGTCCTCCCACTGACACATGGACTGACCTTCCCCAATCTGTGCCTCCACTCTCGCCTTCCCCCCCGATGTTCCTGCCTGAGACAGCTTCTCCACTTCTCCTCTGGATTCCATGTCTCATCTTCTCAAGGATTTCGTTCCCATAGCAATTTCTTTCTCATTCTGCAGCATCCATTTCTCATTTCTCACAATCGCCTGTGTACAAAAATACCCAACAGTTTTTCTTTGACCCTTGTGCTCATCTACCTACAGCTGGGCCTCTGCTTCTTTGTCACTTTCCAAAAATCATCTAGTATGATGTCACGACTTCCCCACTTCATATTTTATCTTCAACCCACACCTATCATACATGCATCCTTTACACTTCACTAAAACTATTCTGACAGGGTCAATGGCAGCCTCCACGTTGTCGAATCCAAAGACCGTATCTTTGCTTTCATCTTTCTAAGCCACATTTTATGTAGTGAAGACTTCTCCTCTTGATCCACTCTTTCGGATGAGTTTCTAGTTTTCCTCCAAGGTCATGGGGAGTTCTTTTTGGATTTTCTTTGCTGGTTCTTTCTTACATAGGGATCTCTAAATGTTGGACAGATCCACAGCTTGGTCCTAGGAGATATTCCATCTTTAGCCTCTGATGCTTATGTCAACAAAGTCCATGGGTTATTCTATCTCAGTGCTGTTTTATTGAGTCATATATTTATATCTACAGTGATGACTTCTCCCTCAGGGCATTTATCCAACAGTCTACCTAGATGTCTAATGGCACTTGAAACAGAAAAAAGATTTGTTTCCTTATTCTTAACACTGTTCTTTTTCCAGAATGTCACATCTCAGTAAGTTCCAAGTTAAAAGCCCAGAGCCATTAGGGATTTCAGTCTTTGTCTCACCATTCAATCAACCCTTTCAGCAGGTGATAGGAGCTCCACCTCCCAGATGGTTGTTTAATTGCTCCACTTGTTTCTCTCTCCACTGGAACCCTCCTTGGTCAAGCAACCAGCAACCTCCCACCTATATGCTGGCAAAATTTCCCCATCTGGTCTCCTTCAATTGTTGTTCTTCTACAATCCTTTTTTTTTTAAATAAAGCAACCAGTTATGGGTTTTTTGATGCATATGTCAAGTTATTGCCACTACTGTGCACCAAAACCCTCTACTCTTTTCCCACTGCACTTAGAATAATTTCCAAATTGCTTATAAACCCTCTAAACCTAAATCTCTCCAGGCAGGCTTTCCTTCACATCTCTCTCAACCTCTCCTTCCATCATTAGTGGAAGGTTGTTCCTGAGCTAACCTTTGCAGGGTTACACCCTCTGTCTGAATGACCAGTCTCATTGCCATTGCAGGTCATGGCTTGGTAAAGTCTCCTAACCACCTAAAGACATTACTATGTTAGAGTAGTTTTTCTTTGTTAGCAATTCTTAGCACAACTCACTCAGATTCTTATTTCTTGATTGGTGTAGGTGTAATTTTTGCTTTTCTCCCTTTAATTACTTCATACCTCTCTTGTTCATTAATAATCCCTACACATAGAATAGTACCTGGCACATAATCAGTGCTCAGGAAGTTATCAAATGAATGAATGAAAATATCCGAGTAGCCTCACAAAGAATAGATACAAAGGGGCATTAGAAGTCAAGAGAAGGAATGGCAAAGTATATTACAGAAACTGAAAGGCATCTGCGACCTGGAGTTTATACCAAACATGTCCAAAGGTCAGCTCAATTGGGGGTTACTAGTATGAGCTTTCTGGTGTCTTTAGGCAATCCCAGCAAAGCATGAGTCACATTGGCCCCCTCTCAATAGCAATACCCCATGCCCACTCCTGCCAATTACTCAGCTTTAGTTCTGAGCACAGTACTGTAATTACACCTGTTACTAATTAAAGGACAAAATAAATGTGAAGTGCCACTGAAATACTGCACAGGAGTAAAGCAGCAATTATATTTATTGTATAATTTCCATTTGGCAATTATATTGATTGTACAATTGAACATACTGCATAATGGTGATAATTACCATTGTTAACATTTTCTGCTGGGAAGAATCCAAGTGGGTAAACAGGTTGCTTTGAGTTACTGACAATCAGAAGGGGGAGTCTGGAGTTTCCCTTTAATTCTTACACATATTGATCAGAGATATTTCCTTAGAAAATACTGAAGTTTGAAAAACAGACCTTTCATGTTTTGAGAAGGAAAATCAATGTGAACCTTTCAGTATTTTGCATTGATGAAAGCAGATAAATGCAAAGGGAAATCAAACCCAAAGAATAAAGGGAAAGTGTTCATGTGTTAGATCTGAATTGGCAACAAGCTTCAGCCAGAGGCAGCAAGGAAACAAATCCCAGGATATAAAAAAATGGGCACTGCCCAAGGCCTGAGGACAAACCAGTCTTTCTTGGTGGATCAGATTTGCATGAAAAAATGCACTCCAGAGCGGACAGGACAAGGGATGAGAACAGTGCTTGTTAAGCTTGCGTATGAAACCATGATCTCTTGGAGTTCTCCACACTAAGGAAGAAGGAACATGTAGTAATTTCACCAGACAGAATGAAGTTAACTTTTGCTGAATCACTGTTGTAAAGTGAATCTTGGTGGCATATATACCTTATACTGCATTGTGCGCTACATTATTAATGGCTTCTGGCAGATTTGTTTTAGAAGGAGGGGAATTAGAAGTCCTCTAACTTGTCCATTATCATCACACGAATTTGGAATTGGAGATTCCTATGGTTGGCAATGTAAGAGCTATGGCAAGGAGGGAATAATGAACTTGGTGATGGCTGAACAATAGGAATACAGGTGAAGAAGAGAGTAGTACCTAAAATATCATTGTCTGAGGAGCTTTAAAGACATAATAACAGCACTGCTGTTCACTGCAAATCCTGGTCCTGCTTATAAGTGTATATGGTGACATTATCTCATTTACCCTAAGAACATTCTATCCAAGTAACAACTTGAATAGAATTGATGTTTCCCCTCCTTTTATAAGCTAAAGAAATTTAGACTTTGGAAAATACTGTGCCTTTTTACCCAAGTCCACTAAATCATGAAAAATATTTGGCTCAAGTGTTCAACATTCAGGGAAGAGAACACAACACCTCTAGCTCGAAGGTAAATCCAGACTAACCAATCAGAGGATCTCATCCTGCTTCAATCAGAGCAATCTCACTACTCTTGCCAGTCACTCTGAGTGGCATGTGACCCTATTCTGACCAACAAAATGTCAGAGAGCTCCTGGGAGTGCAAAGCTGTGGGAAAGAGTTTCTCAGCCTTATGAGGGACACACATAAAAGAGACATGTTTATTTCCCTCTTCCTGGGAGTTTGGTATGTCTGTGTATAATACCTGGTTCTAAAGAGCCAACATGTACACACATGAGGGGGAACAAGAGAGAATGAAATTGAGATACCAAGGACAGGAGGAGAGACAGTTGGGGAAAAAAACAACAAAAAAAACCCTAGGTCTGTCTCTAAATCATTGTATTATCTAGCCCTGGAGTCCTCCTGCCTCTAGTATGGCTTAACTGAAGACATTTCCAGGAGTTTCCCTTTAGTTTGCAACTAAAAGCTCCCTCACTAACCAGAGACACAGAGGGGTAAACTGATTCGATTAAGGTCAAAGAGCAAATAGGAAAGCTTGTCCATGAATACTGATAACAATTATTCTCTATTTTTCATTTCCTCCGTTCCTGGACAAAATGAAAAAAATATTGAGATACATATAGAAGGAATTTTTAAAAATTAATTCTATCAAAGCTAAGCAATATTGGATGATTAGATTAAAAAAAACTATTGTCAGTTTTGCATATTTTATCAAACTATAAAAAGAAGGTGCTTAAATGATCTATTTTAATAAAAATACTAGTAACCATAACTTATCTCTTAGTATTTTTAAAAAATATGCGATTTTTCAGAATAGTCCATATTTGGGGGTTGTTTTTCTTTCTTCTATTTGAAAAGCAACAGATTCTTTAATAAAAACATGAAAGTAATAGTTAATATCCTATGACAGACAATGTGCTACTTTTCATGGACATTCTCATGTGACCCTCTCAGTTAACATTATGAGATAGGTTCTATCATTATTCTCCTTTTACTAAACAGGTCATTGGTAAAGATGTTTTATCAAAATCAGACCCCAGCAGTGACTAAGTCAGGAACCATATTTGAGAGTCTTTCTCTGAACTGCTTGCTATATTGCTTCTTCATTGAGGAGTCTTCTACATCTTGTTTAATGTTTTAAAATATATATTTTCTAAATACAAAAACCATAGAAAATAGATTCAACTTAAAAGGTCACAATAAGTTTAACTCTATAAACATTTTGAAATAACTTCATATCTATTTTCTCAAGAACAGGGCTATTCAAAAGTACTATATTGATATAAAATTTAGTCATTTTCAAAATTTGCCATTACCTCATGGGAATATCCAGTTTACTTATTGTTCTACTTCTTTTGGAGATGGAACATACCATTTTAAAGTAACTTTTCGTATGAGGCTTACTCTTCAAAAAATATTTCTGAAAATGTGCACTTAAAAATGCCATGTAAATTAATCTTGTAATGTGACCCTTTCAGTAAAGGTAAAAATGTGTGAGAACTAGAACACTGGCCCAGTTGCCCTTCACAGTGGACTTCCTTGGAGGTCTGGTTGGCCTCAATGTTGATACTATCAAACATAAGAAAATGAATGATATTAACTGGGAAAACTGTCCATGACAATTTTTGGTTTGAAAATGATGACAAATAATCCTAGGTTTTATAATTCTCATTCAAAATTATTTCTGTTCCCTTAAAACACAAATACTGAAACCTTCTCTTTGTCAATATTCCTTCAGGACAGAGATGGTAAATGCTAAACCATGAATTTTAGAAATATCTTTAAACACAATTATTCAAGAAACTTAAAATAATTTTAGATAATCAACATCTAGCACAAATAAAAATTTTCATATTCATGAGTTAAACTTCCAGAGGTGAAGTAGCCTTAATGGCCTAAGAGAAACCAGTTAACATTATCCTAACCTCAATAAGGTGGCAAATGAGAGTCTGAGGAAAGTTAAGCCCAATTTTTGTTCATGTTGCCATCCTGTTGACAGTCTTAGAACACACCAGGGCATGCGTGTTTCATAGTTACATCACATTACACACCAAGAAATGGTTAACAACTAGGGTCTATGAAAACTTTCTGAATATTTTATTAATCAATTTCTTTGCCCTGAAATAAAATTAATATATGAAAGTCAACAAATTATGAGATGTATTGGAAAGTATCCTTCAGGTGTTAGATAGTGGACTAGACTGGGCTCTTAGCTGGTGGGAAATCAAACCAGGTAAGATAGTTATTATGCCCACAAGGTTAAGGAAAACCAAGGTTTGGCAAAATGACTTTCCCTCATGTATCCCCAAAAGTGAGATTCCTCGAGTTATAGTTGCAATAGGCCTGAGAGTTTACTCAAAGCCACAGAATTTTTATATAAAAGGACTTGAATGTTTAGAAAATCTATTACATGGATAGTCAAATAAGATGTAAACTCCACAGACATTTGTCCAAATATGGGCCAACCTTGTGATTTGTGATTAAGCAACCCATTAAACATTAACAATAAAATTTCAATGGCTTTACTATGACAATATCCAGATACCTGCTTATCACTGGCCTCCATTTCACTGCGTCACCTGTAAACAAAGGGATGGGCTTCCAGTGTCATTAAAGTCCTCTCTGCTCTTGCATTTGAGCTATAATGGACAAGTGTCTACCTGTCATGAGAGTCTGTTGGGTTTAGGTTTAAATTCTGAGACTCTGGTGGAAGTGAAGTTCAGGGGTCACAATCTAAATGTCCCCCTGCCAGAGGCCAGGAGCTGTGATGCCTGGATTCTGAATGCTGAGCTTCTGTAGGAAGAGCTTTCTAGGCAATTCCAGGCACTGAGTATGACCAAAGGAAAGGTTAACCATCTTTCACTTCACCAGGCACAATAATCACCCCTGGACTTATTCCTCTTTATTGGTCAGGATTTGAAAACCTGTATGGGGATATTGGAGAAAAGGAGTCTGTTTTTAACAATTTTCTGTGACTTCTAATCTCTTTGGGCTTCTGTTTTTAAGCAATGAATCTTTGAGTCAGTAAGGTGATTCCAGCAATTTCATGCCCACATAGATACTTAGACATAATGTGATGTGATTTCTGCTGATATCCAGTGACAAGGAACTAGAGATATGCAAAACAGCTGAAATAGTCATGAGGAAACCCACCTTTTCAAGAATACATTTAAATGAAAGTGCATGAAGCCTGTTAGTAGATGATAACATTGCATGATAACACAGGTAAGATCCTTTGGATTGGATACTAAGTCTGTAATTGACTTTATTTTTTTTCTTTAAAAGTAATTATAAGATATTAAGGTGTGATAATGCAACCCCTGAGTATTTTTCAAGATGGCTTTGATGATCCTTGAGCCAATGCTAACTTTAATAACTAAAGAGTCTGCTTGCTTGACCCACAGTTTTTTAGTGTCAGTAATAACTGATTTAAAAAAATATACATTTCAGTAGCATCTTCCCTAGAGCACGAAAATGAACTAGCAGGTACCACACAGGGGTGTATGAATAGATGTTTATTCCCATATTCTATCTTCTCATGCCAATGGGCCGGGAATATATATGTATGTAGAAAAGTAATACATTATATTTTGAAAAAATGATTTCAACTTAGAATCATTTTCACTATTAACACAAACTTTATTATCCTATGGGGAGATTAAATAGTCATTTCTTATCTGTCCCCAGATTAAATTTTGACAAGGCTTGAAGATGGAAAGTTAGGAAAATAGACCTGGCTGAGTTACAGGCCAAAGACATGGCAAAGCCACTTACCTACCTCTCAATTCTATTCCTTAAAACAACTACTGGTTGGTTATGCTAGTGTCTTGTGATTCTTTGTACCTCCATGGCAAGTGCATAGGCATGTAGTAATTACTCTGTAAGAGTTTTTAATTTTTCTTTCTTTTCATTACTCTCTATAAAGGGGCTGATAAGAAAGCTCCATGGAGCCTGATCCAGGGCTGGACCTGGGCCTGGATCTGGGCCTGGATCTCCCCAGGGCTGGCCTCTTGTTTTCTCTTTTCACAAACTCTGTTTCCAGCCTCTTAAACAGTTATTTACTGATCTCTCCCAAAGGGTCACAGGTAATAGGCTCAGGATCCTTCTGCCTTTTACTTGCACTGTGTAAAGCACTCAAAGATGCCCTGTCAATTAATTAGCCGCTTAATTGGAATGAAATTATGTAATTAAGCATCTCATTTCAAATTAGCTATAAATGTTTACTAGCTCACAGGGATGAGACTTCAAGGGGCCTTCATCCAGTCCTTGTTGGTTTTGACAGTGAGTCAATGTCTTCCTTCTTTATTCTAGTTAGAAATTCAGGATTTTAATGAGACCCAAAGATAAGTTCCATAAACCAGTCCAATATCAGTTTATTTACACTTTATAAAAACTGATAATCTCTCCCACAAGAACAGGTTTTCCTTAGGTAAGTCTATTTATAGGACCTGAAAGAAATTAATTTGCCTCTAGAAAGTAAATGGCAAATCCATTATGAATTCAATGTTTAAACAATGTAAGACTTTCTATTTTAAAAAATTAAAAATATGATATACATATAGATGTAGATATGAATTTTTAGTAGTTCCATGATTAGAAATTTCTTGCTTGAACACAATTTCAAAAATTTTAAAGCATTTCTATGCAATGGTAGATACTGTGAGTATGTTCCCAAGTACTGTTTTCTGCACCTCCCTTTTAAATAGAAACCCTTCCTCGATGACAGTCTTGCCTGGCCATTTGGCCAAGCCCTTGCCAATGCAATGTAAGTCAATGGAAGGTTATGTGCAAATTCTACATCATCTCTTAAAAACCAGTTTCTTTTCCTCTACTTCTTGTCTACGCCCCTTGCATAAACTGGATGGTGTTCCAGTGAATCAAGATTCACTCTGTGGATAAGAGCAATCCTTGGGAAAATGATCTGACAGCAAGTAAGGAGGAACTTCAGCCCTTTAATGCACTTGTGGAGCACACAACTATCTTCCTGGCTTTCACCTGCATCTTTACACCAGGGGTGTGCGGGATTACCCTATGTCTTGTAGTATGTTTAGTAGTATCTAGATGCTATATCTAACTCCCCTCTCTCTAGTCATGGCAACCAAAATTGCTTCAAGATGTTACCAAATAACCCCAAGGAACAAAATTGCAACTAGTTAAGAACAACTAGTTAAGAACACTCTGGACAGTTACATCCATGAATAACCTTGGTCTCCTTTGATCCTTTGTATCTAGGTATATTTGTTATGGCAGCTCAGACCAATCATTCTCAAATCTGTGGTCTACAGAGAAACCTACAGGGAATCTTGTGTCAAAACTATTTTCATAATAATGCTAATAATTTATTTTTACATTTCATTGTCTTACATTTGCACTTATAATATAGAATTGGGGTCCAATAAAAATGCTGGCTGCTTACTACAGATGTAGGCAGTAGCATCCATTTGTACTAATATTCATCCTAGTTTTCACTGTCATTTCTATTTCAGGAAAAACAATTATTTACATTTGTATACTTAAGGTAGTGGTAAAAATTATTAATTTCAATTTTATTGAATCAAACTCTTGAGTATATATCATTTTAATAAAACCCCACTGCTACATATAATCTCATATTTCAAGGGGCCTTCATCCAGTCCTTGTTGGTTTTGACAGTGAGTCAATGTCTGCTTTTTTTCATAGGACGTTACTTTCATTTGTTGGAATGACTGATGGGTGGAATAAGGATCTTCAAAGTTTTGTCTTTGGCAGATATTTTCTCAAACTGCAGGAATCTGTTGTTCCAAGTGAATTGGTAGTATATTTTTGCTAATGACAAAATTCAATCAATTAAATAAAAATTTGAATTTATTGCATTCACCATGATGAATCAAGGAACTTAAGATATTTCTGAGGTGATTTTTGGTAATATCAATAAAATATTTCTTACACATTATATAATAATGAGTCAGCATTTGGAGGATCTTTATAATTCAATGAAATTATATTTTCTAAAATATAACAGTAACACAGGACACTATGAAATAGTACATAGGTAAAAGACACATTCAAATGGGAGTAGTGATCAGTAGGTTTTCATGTTAGAGTATTAAAACTTTCTAAAATTTTAGATCTGACATTTCCACTAATCTTTGTGAAATTAGTATCTATTGAGTATCTATTGAGTTTGGGCACGAATTTTTATATCTACTTAAATCCACAATATCTGAATTGACTAATAAAATACTCCTTGTTTTTCCAACCTCCTATGGTTGTGAGGCCATCTTTATTTACTTCAATTAAAACAGTATAAGGCAAAGGTTTAATTACAGAAGTAGATATGGGAATCTACTCATCTTCTACTATGGAAGATATCAAAGAATTCACAAAAATATAAAAATATAAATATAAATTCACAATGACATATCAGATTGACAAGATGGTAGAATAAGTAGCCCAAAACTCTCTTGCCTTCCACAGAAATGCTAATTCCAAAAAAATTCAACACAACCAATTCTCTTTGTGATTTATCCAGTAACCAGTTAAAAGGGTCCTACACAAAACCAGCCACAACAAAGACAACCTCATGCTATAGACCCTCTTCCTAGCACAGTGACTTACAGTCAGAAACTCCTAGCTCCTGGTTTTGCCCAGAGAAAGAAAGAAAAGATTAGACTGTGCATTCAAGATTCTAACTTTTCAGGATGTCTCAGGGACTACTGTCTAGCTCTGGGCACTGGTAGGATATGTCATACTCTAGTTGCCCAGGGGCCAGAGAACAAAAGAGCTGGCTGGCATCTCACAGCTTCAGAAGACAAAGGTACATAAAGAAACATCAGAGGGAGTAAGAGATTATAAAAATAAGAAACCAGCAAATACCTCTAGTTAGCACCTGCATTTCAGAGAAGACAGATCTACCAAAAAGTTTTGGGAGGCCTTCAGAATCTCTACCTGGCTGAGAGCTAATGGGCTTTTCCATACAAAGCCTGGGAGAGGGTCTCTCTCTCTCTCTTTTTTTTTTTTTTTAATGTATGGATATCATCACAAAGTTACAGGGAACACTAAAAAAAGAAAAGAAAAGAAAAGAAAAAGAGAGAAATAACTCCAGTAAGATAACAATGCAAATCTCCAGAAACAAACCTAAAGAAGCAGAGGTATATAAATCACTTGACAAAGAAGTTAAAATAATCTTTTTAAAGATGCTCAATGAGCTCAGGAAAATGATTCATGCACAAGCACAAACTAAGAATTTTGAAGAAAAACATAGAAAAGGGCATTTAAAAATAAACAAACTGTGGAGCTTGCGGAAATATTTGCATCCTATGTCCAGTGTTGCATTATTCACTAGAGCCAAAAGTGTAAACGACTTTAATATCCTTCTACATGGGAATAGGTCAAGAGAATACTGTACATACACATAATAAATTATTATCCAGCCCAAGAGGAGGAAACCCTGTCATGTGCTACCACCTGGATGAAACTTAAATACACTATGCTAAATGAAACAGACAGAGAAGGACAAGTCCAGCCACATGAAGCATATAAAATAATCAAACCTGTTGAAGCAGAAAGTAAAACAGTGGCCACCATGCCAGGGCAGAGAGAAGAATAGAGTTGCTTTTCAACTGGTATGAAATGTCAGTTATGCATGAGGAGTAGGTTTTAGAGATGTGCTGTACAATATCCTGCTCATTGTCAGCAATGTTGGAGCTCATGCTTTAATATTTTTTAAAAGTGTAGATTATAGGTTGTGTCTTTAACCTCAATAAATGATATGCAAAACCCATCTTCAACCCCCTCTGTTTTACTTGTGTTGGTGTGGAGGGAGTTGTTTTGTAAAATAATTTACTTTTCACCAAAACTGTTATTTTTAAAATGGAATGGGTTTGTTTTTATTTCTAAGTTAGTCAATTAAAATATTTTCAAGTTTTCTCACATTAATCTTGATATTATAAACATTGATAGATGTGACTCATATACACAAAAGATTTTGAGGTCACCAATAATTTCTATGAAACTAAAAGTCTCCTGAAACTGAGAAAAAAAATGAGTTCTACTGGCTTCGTTGTTCTCCAAGTAATACACACGTAAAAATAGTTTTTCAAACCGTATTTATGGTACTCATTCATCATGTGAACTTGCAAACTTGAATGCTAATGGATTTAACTAAAACTCAGTTTCTTTATCTACAGAGTGATTTTTTCCTTCTTTCAAAAATAATTAAAATATTGCCAATAGCATGTCATCAGTAACCTTTTCTTATGCTTATGATTAATTTTCCCAGATAATTACAAACCTTTCCTAGAAAGCATCAAGAATTTATTCTCCTAAGAATATACTGTTTCTCCTAAGATTTAAAAAATAAAAATCTACCAGACCTCTATTGGTAGACTGTGTGAAAGGAAAAGAAAGAAAATGCAATATGAAAATGTTGCATTTTCAAAGTTACATTTATAATGAAAAACTTAATTGAAAAATACTAGTAAAGTAAACCCAGTATATATTAAGTGATAGTTGCTAGTCACTAGGCTATCTTATTTAATCCTCTCCATGGCTTTAGGAGGAGGTAATATGTCTTTGTCATTCAGGTAAGGACAGATGAGGCAATAATGTGTAGGCATAGCTAATAAAATGCAAGGCTAGAATTTGAGTTCCTAGACCCAGGATTGGAACTGAGTTCTCTGAGTCAAGATATGAGTGTGTGTGTATGTGTTTGTGCGTGTGTGCGCTCGCGCGCGCAAGAGAGAGAGAGAAAGAGAGAGAGAGAGTGAGTGTGTGCCTATCTTGTTTAAAGGCTGGACTTTTGTGTTGTCAAACACATGCATCTTCTGTGTTGCTGTGTCCTCTGAGCTAAGAAGAGCAAATCCAGGTCAGCAGCAATGCCACCAGCTGTGGAGCAGGTCAACAGAAGCAGGCATCATTGAGCCCAGGAAATTACCAGGGGGATCAGGAAATGCCATGTTGTTGTTCTCAGCTGGAGACAAAAATAAATAAACTTGTCCTGCAGAGTGCACAGGTGCAGGCAGAGCCATATCACTCAGCCCAGACCAAATACTACCAGAAAGGGGAAACCAGGGACATGCTGTGATGGCCAAGAAGGCAGTTCAATAGGCTCAACTCAAGATTTCCTTCTTTTTAGTTTGCCAAAGTGCCTAGGCATGGAAGGAAATAAATAGGGAGAAGCAAAGACATATTTCTATTTCTCCTTTTCTTGCTAATAGCAGAAAGTGACTCATAATAGAGAGGCCCCAGGGCTGTAGGAAGGGATGAGCTAACCACCCTGCTGTTCACAGAATGAGCACTAGGGTAGGGATGCACACACTTGACAGATTCGGGGAAGGGGAGTGCTCTCCTAAAGATTGAGAACAAGAAGATATTTAAAGACAGTATTTAATACCATGCTGCATTTCCAAACAGTATTCTGTAAGATAAATGCCTCATGAAATTGGTTCTGAGTCAACAGATTTGGGAAGTACTATGAGATATCATCACACTCAGAAGATGAATATTTTAATATATTAAAGACTTTGAGAACCACCATCGGGAGGAAAATATATGTTTGTTTAATCCAGAGTTTCTAAAGTTGCCTTCAAAAGTAATGTCTTCAGGTCATCTTTTCAACTCTGCTGACATGAAAAAGAATAGTTTACTCTGGACTGAAAAAGAAGAAGCTAAACCAGTCAAATCTTTGATTTCTCTGGACCCCTGGCTTCTTAACGGGTAAATAGTAGTAACTGCAATTATATATTAGTTATTGTGGAAATCAATAATCTATACATTATTGTATATTACATAGCATTTATATTAGATGTGCAATTAGGATTTCTTCATTGAAGAATGTGTTTAAGGCTAAGGTGCAGATTTTCCCTGCATAATGTTTATAGAAGCAGTAATCAAAATAACTGAATTAACAATGACCATTCTGTATTGAGTACCTGGCATTGCAGTGAGGAGACAATGATGGATAAGATACAGTATCTGTTGACCTAGAACTCACCGTCCAATTAGGGAGAAAGACACACATGAGTAGCTAGCTACATGATGAGTGCTATTCTAAAGATTTGTACAAAAGGTTATAAAAATGTTAATTTTCCCATGGCGGGTTGTGGAACCCTTCAGAACTGAGTTCTGAAGGGTATGTGATTGTTTTCTAAGTAGAGCAGTAAAATAATTCATTTAGGCAAAAGGAAATTACTAATAAATGATGAGACATGATGCATCAGAGACAATTTAGAGGGATGCAGAGCGGGTGGAAATAGAGGGAAACGGGTGGGTCACCTGAGGTGGTGGATCAAAGTAAGGCTACGAACACTTGGACTTTATTCAAAGGCATTCTTTAGCCTTTGGAACTCTGTTAATGGGAATGACAAGATCAGATCTGTCTTTCATAATGATGATTTCTGAGCATAGTAGGGGGTTTGATCAGATAAAGTGAAACTGGAAACAAGAAAGCATGTAGAATTCAAAAATCTGCATGTTCTGACCACATGCTGGTGAGGGCATAGACTTAGAAGTACTTGAAAGAAGATCAGGGCAGCCATGATGGGCAGAAGGGCAATAGAAAGATCCCGAATGTTGTGGAAGGAACAGAGCAGATAGGAAGTTGAAAATTAATGCCTGATATTCTAACTTGGGTGACTGAGTGCATGCTGCATCAATTAACCATAATCAGAAAATTAAAGTGAAGGGGGGGCATGTTTAAAGAAAGATCATGGGGAAAGATTTGCTTGCTTCAAGTTTGCAAAATGAATCAGCAATCCACAAGGATTCAAGTGGCTTCAAGCATTGTCAAATTGCAAACAAAGGTCTGGAGTTCAGAATCCTAGTTGGGATGGATGATGCAGACTTGGCAGACATCAGTTGAAGCAGGAGGGAAGAGATGCCCCAGAAGGGAGGTGCAGAGTGCCCAGAAGCATACCAGAACGTCAGGAGCTTGGGAGACCCAAGGTGAGGACATGGATAAAGTGGAAGGTTTAGATTCCATCAGAGACATAAATACATCTATCGAAATGAAGTAAAAGGAAAACTAAGTACTAAGATATTGCTACTTAATAAAACTACAGAATGATAACTAATACTGGCTGGGTTCTGGTGCAATCCTAGAGAGACTGAGGCATGAGGATCACAAGTTCAAGCCAGCCTAGGCATAGTAGTGAGACGTTCAGCAACTTAGAAAGAACCTTTGTCAAAATAAAGTCTTGGGATTTATCTCAGTGGTAAAGCACTCCTAGGTTCAATTCCCAGTATTCTCTTTAAAAAGAATATATATATATATATATATATTTATATATATATATATATATATATATATAAATTATAATTTGACATGGAATTCAATGAGAACTTGGAAAGACAGATGAAGTTTCTGAACTGATGAAGAAAGCAGAGAAAATGGAATTTTATTGTTGGGGGAAAGCTATTGACATTAGCATCAGTCAAGGAAGCTAGATTAAGACAAGACTGTGGTAATAATGGGCAAAATTATGAAGATAAGGAAAAAACGTGCATAAAGAGGAAAGAGAATAAAGTTAAATGGCTGGAAAGTGTAAGGATAAAGGTGAATGAGGACAAAGGGAACACTAAAGGAATAAAGGACAAGGAAGAAGGGAAAAGACATTTCAAGCTTGAAATGACTTCAGGTTGAAAATGCCAGGTAGGAATTGATACAGTTGCAATAACAATATTAGGGGTATTTCAACATTTGACATACAGAATGTGCTCAAAAGATTTTATGTTATTGGTTTAAGAAGCAGTTCTTGTACCCAGGGATGACATACCACAATTAGTAATTTTGACTGATTTGAAGGGAGCAAGATGGGCTCCAAGTAAATAAGCTAGGTGCTCTAACATTCTGGAGGAAACAGGAGACCCTCAGTTGAGGTAATTATACCTTTAAAATATTTTGAAAGGAAGTCAACTTAACAATAGTTCAAATATAACAGATCAAGGTGAAAGAAGAGTCCATAAGAAGTCCAACCTCACTGACACAGCTTTACAGAACTCGGTACAAAATCAAACTACAGTTCAGCAGACATCCAGAGCCCATGGCTAGGTGCATGTGAGTGCAGGCCTGGTTCTCAGCACTCAGCTTTTCTCAGGGTGTGTGTGTGTGTGTGTGTGTGTGTGTGTTTGTGTGTCCACATTTGAACACATTCTTATCTCTCTGGGTTCTAGGTGTCTTGGCTCCTTCATCTTGTGTGAGCCTCCATCTTGCTTGGGTGATGCCCTGCATTTGCCTGTCCTGGTTGTATCATTGTGTCATTTGGTAAAGGTCTCATATCTGGGTTTGCGTGTTTTTGCTATGCTGACATGTTGGTGTGCTTGAATAGGTATCTATGAGACAGTTGCATTTGTGTGTGTGTCCTTGTGTATGAGTGTGTATGTGCATGTGGCCACGCATGTATCTTACATTAGCGTGTATGTGTGTTTACATACATTTTCAAAAACTTGACTGCAATACACTAGTCTGCACCTTCTGCAGCAAATATTATACTGTCAAACAGTCCTGAGTGACAAATGGGAAAAGCCCCCACTGGATCCAGCTCCTTGGTCCTTTTACTTTTAATAGAAAATTGATCTTATCTTTTACAGCCTGTTTCATTACATATCAAGGTTCAGATGCAAATATTTCCTTGCCACTAACAGAAAGCCTGTATCAACCAAAAGTGATCCTTTGTGCAAACTGAATCTGAAATTATCTTCTTTGGCTTATAATGGTGGAGAAAACCAAATAAAGCATTTCTTGAGCCAAAAATTTAGTTTAACTCAGAGGCCATCCTAGCTTATGCATTTTCCTGTACACAGATTATCATAGTCAGAGCCTGTGGTGAAAGGCTCCCTGTTGATTTTAGTAATTTCAAAAATTTTACCCAACTATTAGTAAAATAACTGTGATGAATAACTAATTGGGTGGGGGGCTTATGTAAAATAAAGGAGGAGGGAAATCCCAGGCCAAGCTAGAGACTGTCATCATATCAAATAATGGGTCAAATGAGAGAGACCAGGATGGGTGCGTTTATCTGAATCTACAGGGAATTAGAACATGAAAACTGCTAACTTTGCATAAAAACACAAAATGGGGTATGATGGCAGGAATGCACACAGTATAGCAAATTCTGAAGCTGCTAACAATGAAAGCAACCCTTTTTTTCAGAAGTCATCAAGCCCAATCGCCCTGGATTTTAGTAGCAGTCCCAGGATCCTTACCTGGAATCTTGACACGTTGGAGCTGAGATTCAAACTTTGATTCCTTATTTTCTTTCTCAATTTGATGCTGCTTCCCAAAGAACATATATTGTAAGAATTTCTCAAACTATGTTCTTCATGTTTGGGGTTCCTTGTTCATGTTAAACATAAATCAAAGACAGAAAGACACCCAACCTTCCTTGGGTATGAATATTAAAACAAAAGCAGCTGTAATGCACCTGTCTGAATTATTCTGCATACTGAAAGCCTTTGTGTCAACATGGTTAGGGAACCACATGTGTAGAGATGGATTTTAAGATCCCTTTGCTTAAAAAACAAAATGTTGTCTATTAATGGGGTGGGGGTGGGGAGAGGACAGGGAAGCCACCAGAGTAGGACTGTGGTAAGTCTGTTCATTAAATATAATTCAAGTGGAGCACAACAGAGAATAACAAACCTGAATTTTACTTTCCCAACAGAAACTCCATGAAGGCATCACAGAAATCCTTCTGTCACTGCTTGCCAGTGGTGTGAGATGGAGCACTTGTTTCAAACCCAATCACTGAGCAGATATCTCGTAGAACACAGTCATCACCAACTCAATTTCTCCATCATTCGTTGTGAATTAATTCTGATATTTTAGCATAGTGCATAGTGCTGAGTGCCAAAGTGTCATTCCTCATCTTTCCTTGCAACCAAGTGTGGCTCCTGAGGTCTTAAGATATAGGAAGAAGTGTTACAGTGATAATTTTTAAATTGCCTAAGATAAAGAGGTGCCCTTGTGTTCCTTCTTCACCTTTGCTGCTCTATGGAATGTGGATGCAATAGCTAGAGCATCTGAAGCTATTCTGAATCATAAAACATTTTTTAAAATTAATGTAAGGAATAAGAACTGAAAACCAATAGCAAAAGTTTTTGTGTTCCTAGAACCACAGTGAAACTACAAGTCCTGAATTGCCTACTCTGTATTGCTTTTAGAGTGTATCTTGGTGGAAGACAAATAAGGCTGAGGGATGAAGAGAAGAAAGAGCTTAGCAGTAAAGAATACAATTTCTTCAGAATATCACTGGGCCAGACAACTGGAGGAGAGAGAATAGTTGAATCAAAGCCTTTCTACTTTTTGCATTAATTTTATTTACCCAAATAGTGACATTTCTATTTTTAAAAAATATTTGGTATCACATATATTGATTAACTTACAATTCAACTTACTTAAATTAAATTAGTAGACTAGGTAAGAATGAAGTGAAAATGGCAGGAAAAAAAATTATACAAAATAGACATAATACAACCAGAACACCTATTCTCATAATCAATACTAATGTCATCAACTGTTTCACATACACACAAATTATCTCAGAGTGCAGGTTATTTCTCCCTAAAAGTACATGTGTTAAAATGGGGTTCATGATTCCCAGTGCAATAGTGTTCAGAGATGGGACCAGTGAGAAGTGATTGGATAATAAGGGCTCTGATCTCATTATTGGATCAATCCATTAATGGAATCATAACTTAACAGGCTATTGGAATGTGGTGCAAAATTTAGGAGCCTGGTTGGAGGAAGTAGGCTTATTGGGGTGTGCCTTTGAAGGGTAGATTTTGTCCTTGAACCCTTCCTCTTTCTCCTTCTCTCTCTTTGCTTTTGCTATCATTAAGTGATGGGCTTGTTCCACCACACATTCCCAGCCGATGCTCCGCCTTGCCAGAGGCCCAAAGTGTTTAGATCAAGCAATCGTGACCTAAAACCTCCAAAACATGAGTCAAAATAATTTCCTCCTCCTTTTGTCACAGAAATAGAAAACAGATGAACACAGTGCACAACAAAAACAATCAACACACATAAATTAAAACAGAAATTTAAAAATTGGTTGAAGAAGAGAGTTAATTTATAATCTGACTTATCCCCCATTCTTGTCTGAAGATCCATTGAGGCTGAGAAAAATACAAACATTTGTTACACTGTTAAAAATGAATGCTGGCAGACAATTGGGAATACTAAAAAAAAAAAAAAAAAAAAAAAAAAAAAAAAAAAAAGACTATTTTTATACTATCAATTTCATAGACAATACCTCATTCATTTCTCATAATTATTCCTCATTTTTGGAAATGAGAGAATTGTTTTAGTGAGGTCTGAGGTCCAGCCCAAAGTCAGACAGCCAATAAATGTAAAAAACTTAGACTCAGATTTAGGTGCCCGAAGGTGATCTATATGCATTTGCATGGAAAAATAAATATCTAGGCTTGAGGAAGCAATGTTTTATGTTTGATGTGATACAGAGATTATGTCTGAAAAATGTTGAGCTATAATGTTAATTTTACCCGCTTACTATTCACTGAATCAGAAGTCAGGGCCCACAAATCTGGAAACATGGCCACATCTCTCATTCTCTCTTTACCCTCCAGAGAGTACTCTGTGAGATTAACAGTATGTCATCCCCTTCCCCACCAATTTCAGTTCTTGTACAGAAATAACCATAGGGCACATTTCAGAAATAACAGGGCAGGAGGAGGTGGGACTGCACTGGGCTGGCCCCTTCAGTCCTGGAGTCTTCTCTGATAATTTGCTGAGGGAGAATTTGGAAACAGGGGAGAGGTGAATGAGAAGCTAACACTTGTTCATGTACTGCAGCAGATTAAAGAACTAGAGGATGAGGCAACGGAGCTAGAAAGAAGCCTAATGTTTCTAGATCAGTGATCCATAAGAAAAACACCTGGACAACATGGAGCTTAAAATTCAAGCTAGGAAACTAATTCATTTACACATGAGTAAGCAGAGAGTAGAACAAATATCAACCAAATCCCACCTTATTTAAAGATGTGCACATTAAAAAAGAGAGGAATATTGAATAACCAGATGAAGAGAAAAAAATGGGAAGACTCAGAAGAAAATATAATTATAAAAATCATCTACTGAGGGATCAGAAGAAACTTGAAGAAACTTCTTGGAATCTTTTTAAATTTCAATTTTTTATTAATGAGTATTGATTTTACATTTTAATAGGGTCTGGTGTGTGATACATTGAACCATGCACCCCATGTGCACTGATCGAATCAGGGAAATTAGCATTTCTTTCTCTTTATCGTTTCTTTTTGTTTGGAGTCTTTGAGCTTCTTTCTTCTAGTTATTCATAAAATAACTAATAGTTTATTGAGAACTACAGTCCTTAGAATACTAGAACCTATTAATTCTAACTAGTTGTGTTTTGGCATACATTATCTAACTCCACTCTATCAACCCCTTACACATACACCCTCTGCAGTCTCTAGTAATCACTATTCTAGATTCAGGCTGACTTTTTAAAGCTTTCACATATGAGAAAAAACATGTAGTCCCCGTTTTCCTTGTCTGGCTTATTTCACTTAGTATAATGTCCTCCAGGTCTATTCCTTTTACAGCAAACAACAGAATTGCATTCCTCTTTATGGCTGAATAATACTCCACAGTGTACGTATACCACATCTTCTTTATTTATCTATCCCTTGGTGGGTACCTAGACTGAGTCCATATCTTAGCTATTATGAATAAGGCTGCAGTTAACATGGCACACAGGTTTCTCATTGGTACATTGATCTCATTTGTTTTGAATATGTACCAGAAGTTGGATAGCTGGATCAGATGGGAGATCTATTTTTACCTTTTTGAGGAATTTCCACATTATTCTACATAATGTCTGCAAAATAAGAAATAAAAATGGCCAAAAAATACATGAAAAAAATACTCCATATCATTAGTCATCAGGGAAACACAAAATAAAACTATACCTTGAAGCCATCTCTCCTGGTTGGAATAGTTTCTATCAAAAACACAAAACTGACACATGGTAGCATGGAGGAAAGGGAACTCTTATACATCACAGACCATTTAGTAAAGAAAAACAATAAATGTTTTTTAATGAATCAGGAGAAGTACCTAAAATGAATTCCATCCCAATCCAATTTACCAAGTCATAAAATCAAGAATCAAAAGCATCAAAAGAAATCTCAAGTACATTAGCTGCATCCAAGAAGAAATATAAAGGAAAACATGATTGAAAATGAACAGAAAGAACATATTCAATTCAAATTACAAATTTGATATTTAGAAAAAATATTGAAAAAACTAACACCACAGCAAAGACAATTATAATCCAAATTGTTTGAAGTATATGATCAAGAAACTTCACTCTTCAATCTTTCACACACACACCCTCTTTGGCCTTTTAGGTACAGACACAGATATACAACCTCACACTATTTAAAAAATAAGTTACAGTTTCTACTTGTTCTTTTATTTCTACTTATAAACAGTCAGAGAGAAAACATTCATTACACACACACACACACACACACACACACACACACAGGAACAAAGGCAAGAATAAGAATAGATCTCTCATAAAAAAAATGCAAGAGGACAGTTTTGCATTTAACATACTGAGGAAGGGGTAAATAAACATGGGAAGCCAAAACATATCTTAATAATGAAGGCAAAATAAAGTTAGAAAGATCAGTAGAGGGAAGGGAGAAGGGGTAGGGAAGGGAAAGGAGAGGTACTAGGAACTGAATTAGAACAAGATATATCCCATGCATTTAAAAATTACTTCTACTGTAGTATATAACTAAAAAAGAACCAATAAAATAAAATGCCCACCCCCCCAAAAAATGCACTTCTTCAGACATACAAAATTTGAATGGACATCATCAGATCTATCCTACTGGAAATGTTAAACAAAGTCTTGCAGGCAGAAGGAATATAATATCAAATGGAAATGTGTATCTAAACAAAGGAATGAAGAACACCAGAAATGGTAGCTTAATGGGTAAATATATAAGACCTTTCTTATTATTTAAATATCTTTAAAAGATTCCTGACAGTTTAAACAAAAGTACGAGCAATGCGGCATGGTCTTTGTCATAGATGCAAAATCAAAATACATGGTAATAATAGCACAAAGACCAAGAGAGGGAAAATGGATGATATTGCTGTCAGGTTCTTCTACACACACAAAGTGGCATGAATCACAAAGGGAGACCATGGCAAGTCAATGACATGTGCCATAAGCCCAAAGCTGTCACGACAATACAAAGTACAGGTTAACACCTGATGAGCCAACAAATAGGATACTATGGAATCATATAAAATATTCAATTAAGAAGGCAGAAAAAGAGGAAAAAGGAACAGAGAACAGATGGGACAAATTAAAAATTAATATCAAAAATTCAAATGACAAGATGATATCATCATTCTAATGTATTTAAAGACTAGATGTAAACAGGTTTGCATAGCTATTTATTTGAATCTGTTTGGAATATTGAGAACTCCTTCAATTTTCAAACAAAAGAATCCTCACTTCTCCTTCACTTCCTATAGACTATCTTAAGAAAAGTCAAATGTAGCAACATAAAATACTAAACCCTTCTGTGCACTATTCCCACCATATCAGCCCTCAAAATAGGGGAAAAAAACCTATGAACTCAATTAAAAAGTAAAAAACAAATTTGGAAGGAGAAAGCACTTAATATATTTATCATAAGGAAACAGTTTAATGCTTTTATATATTACGATTTTACAATTAGAAAAATCTAGTAAAATGTAATAGAAAAATGTAGTAGAAAAACTACAGTGATCCCTAATTTTAAAAAGGAGGCAATAAATAAGATTGTAGAAGAGAGCAACAAATATCTAAGGAAAGTATGAAAAATATCAACTATTCCATAGTTTTACAAATATAAATTAAAATAAGTTGTGTTGCCTAGCAAATTGACATTATTCTAAATTACACCATTTAGTGTTGCTAAAGCAAAGGGGGAAAAGTCACCTTCATATAATCCTAACAAGACTATAATCATTCTGCAAATAAAAAATTACTGAGCATCTATTTTTAGATATCACACATGGAGTGCAAATTATAATTTTATATTAACATTCTTAAAAGTATTCAGGTGTTTTCTCCAAATACTTCTTCTCATTGGAATTTGTGCTTTCAAAACCAAATGCAAGTATTTGTTAAGCTTTATTGATAAGCTACCATATTTTTTAAATTAATAAACTCAAAAACAGCATAAATGTGCAATTACAGAGAGCTGGTTAGCAAAGGGTAACATCCATTCAATAAGGGCATTACAGTCCCTACAATTATGCTGCAGAAAAATAGTTTTCAAACCCTTCTGTATTTTGCTGGTTTGCCAAGAGAATTACTTAGAAATAATAAAATACTTTAATATAAAATAGATAAAATTGTAACTTCCCCATTGCCTAAATAAGATATAGTTGTACATAAACAATATACCTAAAACAAAATTTGTTTTAGGTATAGACACAGATATACAACTATATCTTATTTTAAAAGTAAGTTACATACAGAATAAACAAGTATTAAAATGTGAGTCATTAAAAAGTATTTGGAATCAAGCTGGGCTCAGTGGTGCACACCTGTAATCCCAGTGGCTCTGGAGGCTGAGACAAGAGGATCAGGAGTTCAAAGCCAGCCTCAGCAAAAGCCAGGTGCTAAGGAAATCAATGAGATCCTGTCACTAAATAAAATATGAAATAGGGCTGGGGATGTGGCTCAGTGGTTGAGTGCCCCTGAGTTCAATTCCCGGTACCCACTCAACCCCCCAAAAAAGTATATGGAATCTAAGGTGAGAAAGCTTAGTAGGTTAAATACTACAATGACTCCCACTGCTTCTATTTGTTCTTTGATTTCTGGGGTTTTTTTAAATTAATTAATTAATTGATTTTTTGATTTCTGTTTTTGATACCACCGGTGTATATGTTGAACTCCAACTTTCTCCTTGACTTCAAAACTGCTGTATCCAAGTTGGAATTCAACATGGCTAACAATAGAGCTCTTTGTCTTATTTGCCTCCCTTCCTTTAAAGAACTCCTTACTAAATTTCTCACTATGAGTAAACAAAAATGTTTTTCCCGACTGTTTCCTTATCTCTTGATACCATCCTTCAGCCAAGTACTTCCATCTCTGCCTCCAAACCTTATTCCTAATTTGATTTTTATCACCCCCACACTACTTGTCCTCGTGCTCCATAAATCCATTTTCCATACAATAGCCATAATATTTTAAAGGTGATATTCATATCAAATAGGTTTTTTGCTTGAAAGTCACCACTGGTTTCTGCTACCCTTCAGGTAACATGCAAGCTTCTTATCAACATCAACAGCCCATGTGAGCTGCGCTTTGCCGATCTTACTGATCTAAGTCCTACCTCTGCCAACCTTGCCCATTACCCTGAAGGTCTTAAGCTCCACTTGTATACACACATTCTCACCTACAGCTATTGCCTTGAATGTTCCTCTCAACATCCAGAAAGGGCTTTCCTGATCACTTCTAAATCAATCCTCTCTTCCCTATCCTTACCTGATATATCAGGGACTTTCCATCACTCACAGCCTCATCTGAATTCATATTTCTCTTTTGCCTACTGATTTATTGAGTGGCAGAGTGTCTGATCTAATATCTAACTACTCAATAATTATATTGCTTAAATATTAACAATATCATAGTTGTTATCTGGTTACTGGTTTTAGCATTCTTCTTTATGCCTCTTCACTATCCAATTTTGATGACTGATAATCACTATTTTTAAAACAAGAATGCAAAATTTGGATAGGCATAAATATTTTTTAAAATGGCAGAGTTAAAGGTGTACAATAAATGAAGGCTAGTTCCTTCAGAATTTGATGAAGTCTTTATGCCACCTGTGGGTACTATTAGAAATAATCCTTTTGGAGTGGAAGGTCAACAGGGAAATGTGCAATGTAAGAAGTAGGAGTCATGAGAGAGCTGTTAGAGAATCTGGAAGAAACTGTACAGGTTAATTAAACTCCTTCAGGAAGCCAGGAAAAATTGGGAGAGAAAAAATGGTCTGATTCTTTTGCTGGCATGAATGGTCTGCATACTTTCAGCCACCTGGAAGAGGAAGCCAAGGTCACAGTAAGAATTTAACTGAGGATCAACAGTCCTTAGCACAAAGTCCATTCTCTATTGCCCTGCCAACTGGTTCCCACAAGGGAAGAAGCATTTTAATAAAATAATCGGTAACTAAAGATGGCTTTTCATATGGTCTAGTTAGTCTTGTTTTAGGTAAAGGACTAAGGAGAGATTTGGAAAGCTTCATATCTCAGATTAAAATTAAGTCACAAAGGGAGGACTCTGACTTCTCTAGAAAGGTGTTGAATTGAGTCAGAGTAGTAGAGAGAGCTCCTGGGTGGCTAATTTTCAGGAAAAATAGTATGTACCACAGTTACATTATCATTTCATTTTCCTTATGGACTCCTCTCTATTCACAAGAAGTGCCAGCTCAAGTAGCTACATCATGGTGTTCTAGTTTTGGTGAGAAAGGGCAGCCAATCCCTTAGAGCCTTCTCCTTGATCTGGCTTACAGGAGTTCCTCTCCCCCAAAGGGGTGGGAAGTAGATAGGTAATAACAAAGTTAAGGGCAATGGCTTTTGCAATGAAAACAGTATATCTGACAGGACAACTGACAGAATGATGTCACCTGACAGAGCAAGGCACCTGGTACTGAAGCAACATCCTATCACATTGCTTGCCTTGCCCACAAAGAAGCAAGAGGAAAATGGTATGTAGCATGTGACACTGTTCAAAGTAGTTCTTTAGATTCATAAGGATGCATGTACTAAGGCTATTCACTTCAACCTTGAATTCCTGAACCTGTTCCTGAAATCAGTGTTCACTTGAGCTAAACCTGTATCCAACGGATATCTTCAGAAGTCCTGAAGAATAAGAATTGATCTTTAAAACCCAAGTATATTCTCTTTTGCTTCAAGAAAAAAAAAATTATTCTGGTTAAACAAAGTTTCATTTTCCATCCCATTCAGGAAGTGTTCCAACTCTTACATAAGCTTCTGCGGCTCATTTGGGAGTCTGGGATAACTAGTAGTGGGAATGATCAAGAGTGATAAGTAACTTCATCATATTAAGGCATTAAACATATTTATGTAAGAATCAATACATTGCTATGTATGTTTTTTTTTTTTTTTTGGTTTGTTTTCAGTACTGGGAATTGAACCCAGGGACCTATAACCACTGAGCCACACCCCCAGATCTTTTTATATTTTATTAGAGACAGGGTTTTACTAAATTGCTGAAGGCCTTGCTAAATTGCTGAGGCTGACATTGAACTCACAATCCTCCCGCCTCAGCCTCCGGAGCTGCTGGAATTATAGGCACGTGCCACCATGCCTGGCTTGCTGTGTATGAATCTAAGAGGTCAGGTAGTAAATCAGCTTTCTCATGGTCCACACTGCTCTAGACAAGGCTCAGTTACTTCACATAAACTCAATGTAATCCAGGATCCCCATCAGTCAAATTGTAGGACTAACTGTAGCTGATACCTTCCTTTCCTAGAGGGATATTATGGTCAGTATTCAGGTAGCATGGGTCAAGAAGCTCAGGATTTAGAGACAAGAGGCCTGTTATTTAAAGGTAGTAAAAGATAGTCAAAAAACGAACATGTTTCAATGAGAAAGAACAGGATTGAAATCCAGCAGCTCTATTTACTTGCCAGTGTATGTATACCATCATTCAACCTCTTGAAGTTGCAGGTTTTTGATCAGCAAAATGGGATAGATGATTCCTACTTAGGCATGTCCATGTGAAGACTACACTAATGTATGGAAAGTTCCTGCTCAAGAGACACAGAATAAAGGAAAGTGGTTGCTTTAGGTATTTTGGGGATCATTTGTCCTGTGCTATTTCTGTATTTCCAATGAGATTGTAAGAACCTTTAAGTCAGGACATGTGTTATATTATTGTTCGGTAGAAGGTAGGGAATTGGGAAGGGCTAGAACCCTTGGCCCCTTCTAAAAATCTTCCTGAAACTGCCTGTGCGGGCCAACTGAGCCATCTTGCTGTTAAAGGAAGGGAGTTAGACAACCACAAGGGGAATTCAAGACCCAAAAGAGAAATCCTCAATGTACAATAACCTAAGAAACTGACTTAAGGGTAACTTGTTGCTAGCTAACATATCATTAGCATTATGGTTTGTTCCATCTCTGTGTATTTTCTAGGAGAAAAAGAAACTTACACGTGGGCAATAGAAAAGAAAATATATCAAAGCTACTGTCAATCAAAGTGCCAATCAACCCTATATCCACCCAGGAGAAAAGGGGAAAAATAGCACAGCCCAATAAAAGTGAGCTCCATTGTGTGGATAGGGCCTTGAACCATTCTCTCCTGCTGTGCCCTTTCTACTTTATAGAGCGTAATTTCACTTTTAAGAAATCCATGATATAGCTGCTTCTCCTGTATATCTTGCTCAGTTCTTTGTTTGAGATGCCAAGATCCTGGACCAGGGACCCTGTCCTCACTTATTGATAACATTATTATATCCACACAAATTCTTAGAAGAATGTATTAATCCATAATTGTGAAATGAATGACTGATAACTGAAGTTCCATACTTCTATATACTATCACTGTGCTGATTACTTCAACTCGTGTAGCATCAACTATTTTCTGGAGCTCCAGATTCATACATCCTTTGGCCTATGAATGTTTTAAGGATTAAAAACTGAAAATGAATTAGCCCTTGATTAGCACATGTGCCTGCTATAGAGGAACAAGTTCAGCATCTTAAAACACTTTCTTTAGTCTTTAACATTTTACAGAAATCCTACATTCAGAGCAAATGCTTTGCTATTCCCTTATTCAAATAAGTGATGCCTTTTTTTTTAACCTTTGTTCCCATTTCATATTGTTGCTTTGATTAAAGACAGAGAAGCACACTTTAAAACTTCCTCCCTGAACCCATTATTATGGTCCATGCTGTTCAAAGGTGCTCTGGGGTCTTTGAAGCCATGACAAAGCATTTTCTGTCCTGACGTTACCCAGGAATCTTCAGAATTTTGAGTATAGGTACTGTTTGTACTTGTTTGTGGTTTTCTTATTTGTTAAAATTCCATCCCGAAACCAAGTTTATCTGCTCTTCTAAGCCACTGGCACACTGGGGAATCAAAGTGTTGCAAGAAGACAGGGTATGAGAGTTATGTAAATTATCTTCTTCAAGATGGTCACTGAGTACAAGCTATTTAGAAGATTCTCTGGTATTTAGGTGTGTGAAATAATGCTTGCTTTATAATTTTTTTTGAAAAGGCTAATTAAATTCACACTTGTCAACCCATGTGAAAATACAGAGCTTAAATTCTTGCAGTTCTGTGGGCCCAAAAACGTCCCACTCAAAAAAAAAAAAAAAAAAAAACAAAAACAAAAAACAAATAATAAACAACACTTACAAGCACTTCGAGGCTCAGCTGAAATGCTTCTTTGTTCACAAAGCCCTTCCATCACTACTCAGTGAAATGAAGTTTGGATTTCTTGCTCAGCTCAATTCCTAGGCTCTTTCCTGGAGACATTCTTCTTCATCATTATTATTATTATTATTATTATTATCATCATCATCATCATCATCATCATCATTATTACTATTATTATTATTTGTAGTTGTAGATGGACAGCATGCCCTTATTTTCTTTGTGTATTTTCTTATGTGGTGCTGAGGATTGACCCCAATGCCTCCCATGGGCAAGGCAAGCACTCTGCCACTGAGCTGCAGCCCCAGCCCTTCAGGAGACTTTCTGACAGCACTCACATTGCTTTATAGTTGAGTGAATCATTTGTCTTTTTCTTTCCCAGTTCCTTTAGAAGAGGGACTTGCTTTTATTTGTACTCTTAACCTCATTTCTTATGGTTTGACTATGCTGGAAGTATGTCCCCTGAGGGTTCCTGTGTGAGAGGTTTGGTCCTTGGTATGGCCAAGATGGAGGTGGTGAACCTCTGAGAGGTGAACCTCCTTGTGGGAGGTCCCTGATGGTGCTGCTTTCAGAAGAGATTATAGTAGTTCTAATGGGACTGAGCTAGTTCTCTATGGTGTGTCGTTTTTAAAAAGAACACGAGAGGCTCTAATTCAGCCAGTTCTCTTTGGCTTCAGTTTGGTGACATGATCTCTTCCTCCCACATATACATTCCTGCTATTCTGATGACATCCACCGTGAGCTCCTCACCAGAACCAAGCTGATGCCAGCACTTATATAGTTTGGATCTGGTGCGTTTCACAAAGGCTTCTGAGTTGAAGCCTTGGTCCCTGGCTGGTGGCTCTATGTGGAGGTTGTAGAAACCACAGGTACCTATGGGGTCTAGTTGGAAGAAGTGGGCCATTTGGGGAGTTCCCTGGAAGATACATTTTGTCACTGAACCATTCCTCTCTCTCTCTCTCTCTTTTCTGAAGAGTGTTGCTTTGCCATGCACTTCCCCATGACATACAGCCTAACCACAGGCCTAGAAACAGTGGAGCCAGTGAAACATGGACTGAAACCTCTTAAACCATGAGCCAAAATAAACCTTTCCTACTTTAAGTTGATTTCTTCAGATATTTTGTCACAGTGATGAAAAGCTAACACCAGTACCATGTCCTTAAACCTCCAAACTGTGAGCTAAATAATCTTTTCTTTATAAAGTTAGCCAGAACAAGATATTTCATATAAGTAATAGAAAACAGATTAATACACGGGAAAACCCAGGACAATACCTTGTAGAATGTTAAAATAATTCAATTTTTTTACTGTTTTCTATTCTGCATCCCATCTCACAAACAACATCCAATCAAAATTTACTGAGCCAGGGAGGGTACCAGATGGTGTGAGGATCACAAAAATCTAAAAAGCCCATGCTCTCAATTTCTTAGATTTTTCCTGCTTAATCAGAGAGACAAGAAAAAAATATATGCTTATAATATTCTTTACAAAAAATCTATAACTAGAGGTAACTCAGTACTGAGGAGATTGGAGAGATCCAGTCACCAAGGAAATCAGGAGAGAGCAGAGGAAGAAAATGGTACTGAAATTGAATCTTGAAGGATGAGTCTAATAGATGCAGCAACAGAAAAGGGGCAGGACAAACAAAGGCAGAAGTATTTGCAGACATGAGAACAAGTAATATATTCAGGAAACCGCATACAGTTAGAGGGATTTGAGGCAGCGAGAACTTGAGCAGCAAGGAGATGGGATGATGAATGGCTTGAAATACCAGGCTAATTTCCCAAATGTGATCAGGAACCATTGCACTGTGACTTAGCACATGCCTATCTGCCGTTGAGCCTCGCTTCCAAACCTATGCAATCAGCAGTATTTCTTTTAGGTAGGAAATGTATCCTATAACTTGCAGCTTTTATAGGAATCCGGTATTTTTAGACTAAATCAAATCACGATTTTTCAGTTGACCTTCCTATTATTCTGCATTTTTTTTTGTTGGTTTATTTTGTTTCTCCCCAATTCTCAGAGAAAATAAAATTTGAAGCACAAGATCAAAATCTGTCTACAGCCAAAGACACTCATTTCTCTCTTGTTTTATACTTCTCATTTTAAGAATCTGAATTAAATTCTTGACATGTATTTTTCACACCTTCACCTGAATGGTAAGCTTACGTGAATTAATGAATCCTCATGTGAGATTTCATTCAATTTGCAAATGATCAGGTTTAAGGGTATGTATGTGTGTCTGTTTGTGTGTGTGTGTGTGTGTGTATGTATGTATATATTTATACACACATATATTATATGTCTGTATGTGTGTATATATGTACACACACACACAGAGGCTTAGAATGGTACAATTCCAATAAATACAATATGCCATCTCTCATGATTTTGAGAACTAGGCATTGTGGAATTTTATTTACATGTGAATAAAAAGGATACAGCTCAAAGGATGATCTCAAAACAATGTAATAGGTAAAAAGACAGCTGAATTGATTATAAATTTGCAAAGTCCCCATTCACAAATGGTGTCCGTCCGTTGTAGCCCCATGAAACTCAACACTTGAGCCATTTAGAAAAGGGCATGCATCCTATTTATTCAAATAGATGTGTTTTATAAAAGGGCTTGATATTTTGACACCACAAACACCTGTTTTAAACACCTCTTTTTTTTCTTTTCTGTTATTTCTTTTTTCTTTTCTTTTTGGTCTTTTAAGTACAACACATAGAGACATAGCCAAGTACCCCACAGACAATGACCCACAAACATGCTCACATAGCACCAGGAAACAATAGCTGGAAAATGAAGTCCACAGACTCTCTAATGGATATTGTAGATATATTTATATGAGAGTAACTAAAACACAAGGCCAAAATATATTCAAGTGATGAAAATTAAATTTGGAGCCATTTTTGAGAAAATTGATTCTTACTTTGAAATTTTCTTCTATAGTGGACAAACAGCATATGAAGGCACTTTCCATTAAAAAAAAGACCAGAGAGTAAAATGTGAGTCTCTACATGCTGAGTCCCCTTTTATATTAAATTAGGCATATTTTCCTTACCATGGTTCAATTACCATCCCCTCAAATAAAATATTCCTTTTCTAGTAAATAAAAATGCTGTTTTCTAAATGGCCTATATATAAAAGTAGTTCTTTGAAACAGTCATAAAGGAACAAAACAATAGGTGATTGTCCTGAGTAATTCCACATTCCTTTATCATCTAGGAACATTGAGTTCCATAGACATGACTTTCTCCTTTGCCCAGACATCACTCAATAATGCTTGAGTTACATTCTTAAAACATTTGAAGTATACTATAAAATGGAAAGATTTATATTCTATCTTGTCCATTTTCTCAAAATAGACCCCTGGTCCAACATCATACATGGCAAGCAATTTCTTGTACTTAATTCAATGCTATAAGCATCTTATGTCCCAGCCACACCACACATAGTCCTCCAATGGCATTCATTTCTTCCATTTTCTCTACCTAGCATTCCCTGTATCCCTCCTGTTTAGATTTTCCTTATCTTTCCAAACTAATATTCCTTTTCTTCATTATAGGCTTTCTTGACTTCCCTCTATTGACATTCACATATGTTGAATTGAGGCTACAGTATTCTAAATGCCATTGGGGTTAATTTATAAATATCTCTATATGCATAATATATTTCCATACACACAAACCTCTAACCTGCTAACAGTACAACCTTGATATGAGTAAAGAGATTTATAAAAAAAAATCTGAGATAATGGTTATTTTCTTGAACAGGTCAGCAACCCATTTCTGGCTCATTTTGTATTACAGATTGAACACCCTTTCAGGGATATGATTTGTAGCTATTAAATAGCTTTTTATACTTTTAAATGATTGTTTGGTTAAATGTAGAAGCAATATACTTTCTTCAATCTAAGACAGCCATTAGTCAGCTCACTCTTGAGTTATATTTGGCTCTAAATTTTGACTTGCAATATTCACCATTATTACTGGATGATAAATTGCAAAAAGAAAATATACTTGCTTCCCCCCCCCCCCGTAAACTCTATCTATTTTAAATGGGTTTAGCAGTGCTTGATAGTAGCTCCTAAAATATTCAAAGTCAATGTTCCCCAAAGCAAATCAGAAGAATGTTGGACAACTTCACAATGACCATTAAATCACCACCATTACAACAGACAGGATTCCTGCTGATGCAGTGATAAAGTAGTCTAAAGAAAATTAAGGCATAAATTAAAAATATTTAAGCTCTGTTGTTACCATGGTTACACCATGTCTGAACTACTATGAAGTTCTAAATATTTTCTTCTTATGGGATTTTAATGATATATTAATTTATGATATAATCAACAAAAATTTACTTGTATGGTAGCTTCATACTAATGATCACACCTATAATATAATTAGCAGTCACTAAAAATGTAATGAACTATGAATGCAACTAGCACTTTCAATCACACCAACCTGATTTTTAACACCATGGGTCTTCTTCAAAAGCACTCTGGTAGGAAGACAACATGGGAGATAAAATTCAAATTTTGCTTTAAAAAAGTTTTATGTCCAAATTTAATAAATAAGATGCCTTGATGACAGGCTTGTAACCACACCCACTGTCCTCTCCAGGCCCACAAAAACAGGAATGGCAGAAATTTACGAGCAATGGAAAATTCAGTGCTTCAACACTGAGCTGCATCATTTTCTCCATATTTTTGTATTTAATTTTTTTTTGAACAAGTATCTTCTAATTCATAGAATAATGTTTTATAGTAAAAGATACACATAAAAGTGCAGATTAGACAAGCACTGAGATTAAGAGGGAGGATTCTGTTATTTTTTTCTGTGCATTCTATATTGAGCCTTTATTATTTTTATAATCAGGATAAATATAAATGTTGAAATGAAATGCATATGCTAACACACACATTAAATAAAGTAGCATGGTTATGGATCAGCAGTTGAGATTGCTTTAATTAACTAAAAGGTTGAACAATCTTGAAATAAACTCACAGGCAGCCTCCATCAACAAAGTGTAGAATGTCAATCTATTGAACAGCCGCTCTCTTTCAGTGTCTTTGATGATGTGCCTCATCAGTCATCACAGATAATATACCAAAATAGGAGGTACACATTAGCATGAAGCCATGTGTTCTTTATTATGATCCACTTGTAATGGGCATTAGTACGTGGCCATAGGAGAGCGGGGTAAAACGTAGGGCCCAATGGAACATGCTCATGTGTCTCCTTATATCCCTTTCATAATTAAATTAACACATAGCACAGCAGAGAGGAGGTTAATGATATTTCATTAATACAATAACCACATTCCTAAACAGCAGTCTCAGTTCTCTGCAACACATCATACCTATTTTTAAAAAGTTTATAAATAAAGATAGTCAACCTGATAAATCTGGCATTATCATGAGGACTGTCACTAACACAGTGTAACCTGGTTTAACACTTAAGTTTCCATCTTCTAGCTCTATAGTGGAAATGATTGAAAAAGCATCAGTAAAAATGTGCCTTACTTGGGAAACAAGCGGACAGAGTTCAATTAGGAAATCTCTATACTCCTTTGTTCTCCTAGAATGTTTTATATCAGAAACATCTCTAATCGTATCCAACTCCCCCAACTATTTCTTATAGCCAAGATAATAGACTCCTGTGGTTCCATCCAACTTTACTGAATACATTGTGTAAAAGTAAATGCATGTGTAATTAGCATAGAGAGAGAGAGAGGTAAAAAAGAAATATCTCTATTATATCTAGTGTTATTCACCAACTCATTTCTTAAAGCAGGTGAGAGGTTAAAGAGCATTCAATAAGTTTATAGAAAATAAAAGGAAGCCCAAAAAGGAAAAAGTGAAATTGTCCCTGTTTCAGATAATATTATGATTATGCTTATATATTATATTATATATGTCTAAGTTACCTCCACAAAACAGAACTAATAAACCAACTGAGTAAACTTGTAGAAAGATATACAAAAGTCAGTAGACATCTACTGACTTTTGTATATCTTTCTACAAGCATCACATTGTAACCCATGTATACAATCCTTATATGTCAATTTAATTAAGTGAAGATAAATGATAGTAGATTTTAGAGTGTTTCCCATATATATTATGTCCTTGACTTCACACTGTACACTTGTGAGATGGGAATTATTATCTGTTTGATGAGGAAGAACCTAAGATCCAAAGCCAGTGAGGTCACCAAGTGGCAGAATAAGAACTTGAGACCTGAACTCTTGCTATCACAGAGGTAATTCTCTAATAATACATTCATTTCAAGACAAAGGAAGGAATCCAGATCTGGAAGCACAAGCCTTGACCTCTGGTCTAACTTCTACCTTTCTCTTGCTATGTACTTTGACGAAGTCAACTTAACCTTTCTGGACCTCAGATTCCTTTACCACTAAGAAGCAATGACAAAACAAAATATGTTCCAAACTATCTGTCAGGCACAGTATATGCTTATGTTAATAAAATTACATGTTCAATTAGTTAGCAACAAAGATCCTAACTTACCAGAAAAAGCTATGTCTGGTATTTAAAAACTATGTTACACAAGAAGGTCATCAAAGTAAGATATGAAGGTCAAATCTGGATTAGTGCCTGTTTTTATAAGTAAAATTTTATTGGAACACACCACACACTCCTTTACATCTTCTATGGCTGCTTTCATGGAACAATGGCAGAGTTAAGTAATAGAGACAGCAATCTTACAATTGACAAATCCCAAATATTTATTACCTTTCCCTTTACAAAAACATTTACCAGTGTGTGATTTACAACTTAACTAAGTATTTTCCTTGTCCCCAGAACCTATATTAATTCACTTTATATATTACCCACTTAATCTTCTTATTGACCTCAAAAAGCAGGTGCTAATATAATTCCTCTTCTGAAGAAAGGAAGAAGAGCTCAATAGTGCTCCACTTATTTGTTCAAACCCCCTCAGATAATAAGCCAGAATTGATATTAGGTACTATGGACAAGCACTTAGTGACTTTCTTTTATGGGACAATGATGGCCACATGTCAACAGGCTATCTAGAATTCATTCTTCCACTGTGGAGAAGTAGGAAAAAAAGGGAAAAATCAAGTCTCATCTCACCAACTTCATCCATTAAGACCATTTCTTTTCCCTCTTTCCTACTACTATCATTA
This sequence comes from Callospermophilus lateralis, assembly GCF_048772815.1. Classification (NCBI taxonomy): domain Eukaryota; kingdom Metazoa; phylum Chordata; class Mammalia; order Rodentia; family Sciuridae; genus Callospermophilus; species Callospermophilus lateralis. The sequence continues at coordinate 52,734,626 of NC_135319.1, read as the reverse complement.
TTTTGATGTGAACAATATTAAAAAGACAGAAAAGTTCCTGGGCTTAGAAAAAGCACTTTTTTGGGGTCAAATTTAGCATGTAACTCCTGGACTGAAAGCTCTGCCACCTATAACCATGGTTAGCCATCGAAGAGAGAAAAGACATATTTTTTTCCTACTTATGAAGATAAAACTTTATTAGGCAGAGTCAAAAACTAATTGAAATGCCACTCACTTCAAATTAGAATCAACTAAGGTAAGCAACACAGAGGACACCAAAGACACAGCAAGGTGAAAAATGGAGATGAGAGAGGGAAGAGAGATAGGAAAGGAGGAAAGGAGATGATGGGTGGTCAGATTCAAAGGAAAAGCCCTTCTGCCTTCCTCCCATCTGGGCATTTCATCCCTGCTAGACTTCCCACTGCATAAGGTTTCAATGATGCCAATTATTTTATAAAGTAAATAAATAGAACACCATTTCTAATCATTGTACCTGGAGACCTTTGCACATGGATGCTTGATCATGCATTATTTCAGCCTGAACTCATATTGACCTCCATGTGCCAGGAACGAGACTGGCACTGCACAAGGCTAAGCTGTGACATTGCAGCTTCCTGATCCTCTATCTTCAGCTGTTCCTTGGTTCCTTTACATGCCAGTCTGATGTGGCCCCTTTGCCAGGCTGACTTTGTGCATTTGTTTTCTGAGCACTTCATACTTTTGATCCTCAGCATACATTTTTGCTTGCTTTTGCACAAGGAGATTGAAGATCCAATTCAGGCTTTCTGTAAATGATTGCTTTGCCATTTTCCTTTTTTCCCTAACAAGGCTCAGGTTTTGTCAAGAATCCCTTTTCTAAAATATAACTACTTCATAACACAAGCATTTGGGTTTCTTTTTCCTCTTCTCTATCTCTGTCATTATTTGGATGCATACAATATTAAATAGACACAGGAAAGGTTCTGGGCTTAGAAAAATTCCTTGTTTTGTAAATTTAAGCATGTACCTCTTAAAGATAAAAAGCTCTGCCATGTATAACCTTGGTTAGCCATAGAAACAGATAAAAGATGGCATTTTTCTGTTTCTGAAGTGATCTGAGGGTCCAGGTGCCCTCTGCTCTGGAGTTAGCCATGCCTGCTTTTGCAATTTTTACTAGTCAAGATCTAGCAGCTCATGCTATGTTTGTTGGTTTGTTTCTTTAAGCTGAGTTCTGGTTTTTTTTTTTTTGTTTGTTTTGTTTTATGCTTTACTAACTAGCAAGTGTTTGCAAATCAGAAGATGTCAACTTGAACACACAGCAGTGTAGATTCAAGGGTTTCTTCAAAATTGAGGGAATATGCCCTGCCAATGTAGACACAAAGGCATGAGCTGGGGCTCATCAGAGTTACCTCCTAGCAACTAAGCAGGACCTTCTCTACCAGGTGCAATCACACTTTTGCATTGTCTCCCTCCTCCAGATCACTCTCCAGTGTCCAACTCCCAAGAAGGGGGGATGACTGAAATATCAGCCAGGAAATTGGCATTGGCACCACCATGATCCAACAGAATAGATATCTACTGGAGAAGGATCCTGGAGACTTGTGGCTGTGGCCCACATTAATCCCTTAGTTGCTGGACTATAGGGTAGTCTAGGGATCCCCAGCATGGGGGCAAGGTTGGTAGAAACAGCAAGAAATACAGATAGACAAGTGCACTTCTGTTGAAAACCGTCTTGCCTATACTGCAACACATTTGCTTTTGTCAGATCTCCTAGCATAACTGGTCCAGTGAGGGTTTTGTCTTATACAAGGAGTATAGTTAAAAATCTGCTCATTCTATTCCATTTTATGTCTATAACAATTGAAAACAAGGGAGAATTAAGGGGAAGGTCAGAGCTGTATTGTGGACAAGGGATTTTTCATACTACACCAAGACAGTTTGTGAAACATGTCATAACATCACTGGAAACATGTGGTTCATTTATTAAACTGACATTCTACCAGGAAGCTTTAAAAAAATCAGTTTTTTAAATGTCCAACATACACTACAAGCCCAATAATATTTTATTCAGACAGCATTAGGCTCAGTTCCCAGGCCACATATTTGTAGGAGGAACTTTCTGTGAAAACAAAGACAGAAGTCTCATTAGGTTTCAAAAATATTTACATCATCTTAATTGATTTTTCTACATCCAAGAAACATGAAAAGCTCAGATTATAAATACGTAGAAACTGCTTATGGGCAATAAAACGCATGATAAAATGTCCAAAATCAACATCTGGAAATGTTACACAGCAATTAAATTTTAAATAATGGCAAAAACAAAGTTAGGGCAGCCCAGCTGATCAATTATATTAACTTTTTAATTCTTATTTATTGCATGACTTTATCAATATAATCAAAGTTAATGAGTAGCTCCATAATTAGATAATTCTTTATACTGTATTAAAAGTTATTTTTAGAATTGCTTTCATGCAACAGAAAACCAAACAACTGTGGATAGTAACATGAGTCTGTCTTCCACACCTCTCTCAGGTATCAGGTTGCTTTTTAATTGTACCTTAAGATCCCTAATCTGTTATTCCCTGGGGTCATATTCAACTGAGAAACAAATTTTATTAGAATTGGTGTTTTTAAAAATGAACCATGAATTCTTCAGCTGGGGTCTGCCCAGAGGAATGGCCTCTGTTGTCTTGCCTACCCGGCCCATCTACCCTTACCTTGGGTGGTTTCATTTGTGTAGTGGTGTTGGCTCCCCTTGAGGGGCAACCACTGAGGATGAGCAGAACAACACAGAGTGTTGGACAGTGAGATGGTGGAAAAGCCACAGACTAGACAGAAATACTGTAGGAACTGGGATAGCTCAACCAGGAGATAAAGGCCTCTTCCTGGAATGTTAACTGCCCAAGTACCAGAATGAAGAATGATCACTTAGTAAGTGATTGGCAAGGTGAGATTGGCATCATCACTGTGACCCAGGAATGTGATAGAAATGGCGGTTTCAGGTCTGTCCCCACATCTATCAAATCACAGATTCTAGGGCAGGGGAAAGTACATGTTTTGTCCTCCCGCTGATTCTGATGGGCACAAAAGCTGGAGAATCATTGTCCTAGATGCAAAAAGGAGAAATAGGGAGAAACTCTAAGGCAAGCTATTTCAGCTCAAGATAAACAACATCTGGTCAAAACATTTAGGAATCCCAGAATAATGCAGGTAGACTGGGTTGGGGAGTAAATCCCCAGACACTGATGTCAACCTGGGGTTAGAAAGGATTCAAATAGCAGTGATAGTTTGAATTATATAGACTCAAAGAACCATCTGATAAGAATATGCAACAATTTCAGAATTCTAAGTTTTCGAAGCTCTGACTCTTAGTAGAGGAGAAAATTTGATCACAACACAGGAAAAGACTTTGTGTCTTAGAATTGTTAGTTTTAAACACTATAAGGAACAGGATAAAAGGGTACACACTGGGAGAGAATACCTGCCATGCTGCTAACAAGGTGTTAATTCCAAAGCTTCATGAAACTTCTTTTAAAATTCTTTTCCTTAGAATATATTGTCAGAGGGCTTAGCAAAAATTATAAGTATAGGCAAAGCCTATTTGGGTTAAAAAGAGAGAAAACTGGGAATGTAACAGCACTGAGTGATTCTGAAGGTTGAATTAATGAAGCTTGAAGCCATCATCTTTCAGAGCCATTTGGTGGGACCCAGAGCATTCAGGGAAATGCTTTGGCTATAAACAGAAGTGGAAATTTTTCCATATGATTGACTGATAATAAATACCATGATTATAGAAGCGGATACCCCTACTAAAAAGTTCTGGGCCATCTTACAAATGAATTCACTGAGGCTAACTACTACAGACACTGAGGCTAACTACCACAGCCCAGGCTGGGAAAGGACTTCTCACTTCATTAGTTTTAATAAGAAACTATTGCCATTAGTATAACACTTTAAATTGTATTTGGTTTTACTGTGAAATTTAGGTAGTAAACCATCATTCCCATTAAAAGGATGGAAAGGAGTATTCTCAACTGGTCTACTTTTAATGTCTTAAAGATGCTAAAACAAGGAATTCCACCAGGTAATTTCAGAATTAGAGATTTGACCATGTTTCCCTGATTTGCTAGTTATAGTAAAGATTCTGATGGTGAGCCAGAGCCCAGGGATCTCAGAAAATCAGATGTAAGATCAAAACCAAGCTGTACCCCTTGCAGCTACCATCTTAGACAAATCATAGATTTTGCATCTGCAAAATGGAGACAATTCCTTTTCCAAATATTTAACGTAATAGAATGAAGGGGGGCAGTCAATATCCAGTAGATGGTATTTACTTCTAAGTGGTTCTTAGTGTTTGCTTGCTCCAATTTGACCCAATAGAAATAGCAACGACCCTCAGCCTGTAGACTGGAAAAAGTCTGGAAAAGCATCAGGAGCTGGAGAGTGAGGTATTAGATCCCCCTGGGTGAATACCCAAGTACTAGAACTCCATATAGGCAGTAACTGTTATTCTGTTCTTTTCTTCTGTAACCTTCTGGGTCCACTTGGTCTCTTCACTTTTCATAGCTCCTACCCTCAAGTCTCATTCTCCATCAGGGAAGCCTCTACTCTCTCAGTCAACTTTCTTTTCCCCTCACCACACTCCAGGGTGTATGTTTGGGAGAAAATGCAACTGTTTTTGCCAGCAGTCCTGGGGTGACCCATCAGTCAGGTTATCACCAGCTTAGGCCAGGCATCTTAGGTGTTAATCTCTCTCCTTTCCGTTCCCACCTCCTCACATATTAAAGCAAGCATGGTATGTGTGTTGGTATGCTCTAGGATGGTATGTATGGCTTGTATTTATTATAGGACTTTGATGTTATTCACTGAGGAATTTTAAGAACCAAGATAAAATACACCCTACATGTCTCCATAAAGCAGGAGGGTGCACGCTATTAAAGGAAGTCATAAGGCAAATGACTGTTCTGTTGAGCTTTAGGCAGGAAATGTATCTTTACAGTTTTGTTACTCAAATGGTAGATGGAGTCTGAATTGCAACAGTCTATACTTCTCAAAAGACTGAGCCCTGTGAATCTCCTGTGCAATGCTTAACGGCTTACTTACTAGAGGTGATAAATCAGAATTCAGGAGCTGAGACAAATAACACAGAGATCACCTGCGATGTATTTGCAGGATGACAATCCCAGAGAACCCAAACGACGTGTGGAGTAAGACAAATATTAAAATATTGAAATAAGCACTTCTTTGTAAACAGCTGCAGCTTTTGAGTTGGATCTCAGTAGGATCTAGAAATATGCAGTTTCTATTACCCTGTTTTACTAGTGTGTCCCTGTTTTCTTATTGATAGAAACAGACTTTAAATATTTGCATTGGATGGCTAATATTGAAAATAGTAATTCTCTGAACTGGATGCTATCATATATGTCTTATGCTGAGATTTGAGGAATTCAACTTACTCATAAAATATTTTCTGCCAATCACTCCAAGCAAATATGGTTTACATGATATCCACTCCAATGACTAGGCATTGGTTGGTCATGTTTGATTCCTGCATGGATCACTGAGCTTCAAGGCAACCAAATTCTTTACCCTTGTTACTACTTATCTCTCAGAGACCCATGAAGAAGGGGGTGGGGGGCTAATGAAGAATACAAAAAAGCTACCTTGGGAATGTGTGGCCAGAGAAGTGATATTCTGAGATTATTCCAAATTTACTTTGGATATTTCAGCTTTATTAATGGAAGGCTTAACATTCAAGCCAAACAGTATTGCATAAGCCAAATTATTTCAGGTAGAGTTGCCTTTTGGAGTAGGGTTCTATCAATGAAGAGATTATTAGCATACAATACACATCAAAATAACAATATGTTGTTTTCAAGATAAAAGTAAATTGTCCATCAAAGGAAAAAGTCCCTATGTGATAAAAGATAAACAAGAGCATTTACAAAATTACTGGTGGCTTTAACCTGATGCCGAAGCCATCCCACAGGCACCTGTGGCTCCTTCTCTCTTACATTATAAATTTGCTTCTCACAAAAGTATTGTGAGAACACATGAGATTTGATATTCCCATTTTATAGCCTGGTTTCATGAGGATCCTCAGGCTAAAAGGAAAAGTCAAATATGGTGTAGACGTATGCTGGGATTTACTTCTTGTTGATGGTTACCAATCTAGGCAATCACATATAGGAGAATATCTGGTATTTTCATTCATCGATTAAAACAAGCAGAGGCTTCCATTCTGAGTTGGCAGAGAAGGCATTTCTCTGTACCAATTCCTTTTGGACTGAGCACTGGTGAAGCACACTGTACCAAGTCCTAGTGCAATCACAGAGCCAGCCACACTGGAAATAGCTTAGCTCCAGCAGCAGCTTATGACACCATCACCTAACATTGTCCAAGTGCTGCAAATGATGCAGATGACTGTCCCTTTTGAAGTTATGTCCCTTCAGAGGCTATTGGGGAGCTGTCTCATATGTATGGTAGAAGTAGCTTAAAAATGAATGGGCTAAGAAAGATGGAAACATTAATTCCATTAGAGAAATGTGTACAATTCTGGGTGGGAAGAACAAGTGCTTTTCTTTACCACCTTTGTCTTAGGTGATTACAATTGCTATCCAGACCTTCCAACAAACCAGGTAGGAACTTTGTGTATCCCCTTTTAATACATGAGAAAACAGAATTCCAGATGTAACTTTTGCAAAATGTCACATAGGTCATTGATGGTAAAAGCAAGAGTCCCTTACATCCTCTAAACCCAGAGTCAAAGGTTTTTCCTCTGTATTTCTACTTCCTGTCTATAGAAGTTTTTGTGCTTCTTGGTGAGAAGCTAGGCCCTGCTGCCATAGATTCTCTTTTCTCAAAAAGACTAATGCAGAGTTGACTTGTTTCTTCACAATGTTTTTACATTTTTTTCCTTTAGCTCACGAGACAACCCTCCTATGTATAAAATTACCTCAGTAGCGCTGCTAATTGCCACAAATATAAATTAGGCCATCTTATACCAAAGAGGAGAATGGGATTGAGGGATGGCCAGGTGTCCTGGGTGGCTTTGCCTATTACAACACACAGGTCACAAATCGTGGGACCGGACAGCACAGGAGACAGCAGGAAGAGTTGCTTGGCTATCCCAAGGGACCGATTCCCATTAGAGCTGCTTCAAAGATCACTTAATATAAGATAGATGTGGCCCAGGGTAGAAACACAGTGTGGAATAGATGAATACTTGTTTTACATACCTTAAATCAACCACGTAGGGGCTGACAAGATAATTAAACAGAAGTCCCACGTGAATAAGAGTACAGAAGAAACCCTGAGTGTCAAATTTGATGAAAGCAGAGAATGTTAAAGTAGAAAAGGAGAAATCAATTAATATTCACTGAATATGTAATGTTTCTATGTCTGGGGCATATGTTCTGTCATTTAACCCTTATGAGGGACACATAATTATCCTATTTATACTGACAGTGAACTAACGGTGGTAAGTGAAAGCCCCAGGAACACCAAATACCAGATTCCAAGTCATTCATCTAAATCACATTGATCGTAATGGGCAAAGGAAAGGACAAACTGTTGATAAAAATTGATGCACCTGCTTAGAACAAATACAACAGAAGAAACAGCTTTTAAACAAGAAAGTAGAGCAGAACCTAAGCCAGATGTGTTTGGTACAGGTGCCCCCTTGCTTAACTATACCAACCACAGAACTGAATTGTACATTCTGTGATTGTAGCAACTCACTGAAAATCAGCACGCTTACTCACACTAAGAAAGGCTAACAGCTGTGGCCTGCCTTGAAGCATTTACACCCTCCCATAGAGCCCATTTCAGATCCTACGCATTAGGGAGCTACAAGTGATATATTGGATTCTCAATAACTGCCCTCTTTCATCCTTATTACCCTCAACTCATGTGGATTTAGTCTCCTCTCCAAGCTTCCTGAATTCCTTGACCAATGGCTTGAGGCCAGAAAGTAACTTTGGCCTTTTAGTCTCTGCAACCATTTGGGTATCAGTTTTCATGCTTGGACTGGTGCCTTGTGCTAAGTTAATATCACTCATCACTCTTTTGTTTAGGGAGCCTCTTAGTCAGTGTCATCTCGAAAAGAAGAATCCTACATCTTATTCCTGCCTCTTGAACCTCCCACATGACAGCCCCCGGCTCTTCCATGAGAGATGTGTTATTTTGTTGTAAAATTTTTTATTGCAACTCTCTTCTTCTTTACTGCCTTTAAGGTCTTGCTGTGTTTGCTAGTCCTTCCTGAACATAGCTAAACATAGCATAACAGATGCCCAATGGGATCCTGCATCTGGCCATCCCACTCTAAACCCTGTAGAAATGGGTAAATTCATAAGCAGGAGGGAAGCAGAAACCACTGATTCCAATGTGCACCTGCCTTATCTTCTCTCTGGGTCTACAACCACATTCTGAACTGCCTGCCTTGCAGAACTGGGCCCCGGTTAGCCTGATTATTTGCTATTTCAACCAGTTCTGCTCCCTGTTTGTTTTCCCCTGAAGGTTCAGATTTTAGATACCAGGTTGAGTATTACTAGATCCCAAAGCATCAATAATGCAATAATCATCAGAATTCACAACTGCTTCACTCCAGGAATACAAGGCTTTGAATAATAGGTTAGTCCTGAAGCCTAATAATAATAATAATAATAATATTTTCAATATTCCCCACAAGGACATTCTTAGATGAATTAGGTAACAGCTTGATAAGATGCAGTTTCCTTGTCCTCACCTGTAATAATTGATTCAAAGTATGTGTTGGTGGGGCGAGACAGTATACCTTTTAAATGCTTTTAAATGTTGTTTTGTTTTGAGCATCATACAGTGTGAGAATCACTATTTGAGTGAATAAATGCTAAGGAAGCAGCAGCAATCAGGATCTCACACAAGAAGGAATGGGTCTCTGAAGGACAGGTGGAGAGCTGGTGAAATGCATTCATACATAGCCCACTGCTCTGGCAGTTTAGGGTGTTCATGCATACTGAGTAGTGGCATGTCTTAAGGATGTATATATTTATAAAAAATCAGTTACATAACTGTCACTTTTTATTTCAGCAGTAGTTATATGCAATAAAAATGACGGGAAGGCATCAGCATTTATGATGATTTGGCATAATTATACAACTTATTAAAACCTAGAATCATTCTCTCTCTCTCTCTCTCTCTCTCTCTCTCTCTCTCTCTGTGTGTGTGTGTGTGTGTGTGTGTGTGTGTTAAAGAAAGCTGGAAAGTTTATTCTACAAAGCTATTTCATGGAAGTCGAAGTTTCCATAATAGACATTCACTGATTTGCCATCAGTGAATAAAAAATAAGACCAAACTTTATCTGTAAGATTTTAAGAGAGAAGCTGTGACCGGCAGGTTGTTTTCCAAGTGATGATTTCTTTTGACTCCTTAAGTAAAACTCAAGTCCTCAGGCTGCAGGTAAAAAACGTAAGCATCTTTACTCTGTCTGACTTTCATTCTGCAGATCTGAAAAATATAACAGCTTTTCTCCATTTTAAATTTAATTCAAAAACTGATACAGAAAAACCAAAAAAGTACATTTTAATGAGGTTCATTAATATGTTATTTTTGGATATGTACACATTGTGTAGTGGTTATATAGGTAAAATATACTTAACTCATCAAATATTTATTATTTTATACCAAAATAATTAATAATTAAGTCTTTCTTCTAACTTTTTGAAATATATATTGTATGTGGTCATCTAATAGTCACCTTAGTATGCAACAGCAGACTAGAACACTTTACTCCTAACTATACCTTAATATATGTTGATTAATGTCTTCCCAACCATCCCTTTTGCTATTCTCCAAGCCTCTAGTAACCACCATTCTACACAGCACTTCAATGAGGCCAATGCTTTTAGATTCCACATATGAGTGAGGCTATGCAGTACCTGTCTTTCTATATGTGGATTATTTCATTTAATATAATGATCTCTAGTTCCATCCATGTCATTGTCAATGACACAATCTCATTTGGTGACTGAATAGTACTCAATTGTGTATATGGACCACATTGTATTTATCCATTCATCAAATTATGGGCATAAGTTGCTTACATTTTTTTAACTTTTGTGAATATTGCTACAGTAAACACAAGAATGAAGATGTGTTTCTGACATACCAATTTGTTTCCTTTGACTATATCCCAAGTAGTGGAATTACTGGGTCATGTGTGATTCTAGTTTTAGTTTTTTAAGAAATCTCCACAGTGTTTTCCATCATGGATGTACTAAATTATATTCCCACCAACAATGTGAAAGTTTTCAACAGTGTGAAAGATATTCTCTATATCCTTACCAAGACTTGTTATCTTTGTTCTTTTTGGATAATAGCAGTTCTCCTTGTTATTTTGTTTTATATTTCTTTGATGATTAATGATGCTGAACATTTGTTCATATACCTGTTGACCATTTCTGTGTCTTTTTCTTTTTCTTTTTTTTTTGAGAAATCTCCATGGCTATATGTAATATATTTGGCCATATATATTAAGAAAAAAGTATTATATTGAACAGATAAATGCTGAAAATTTTATAAATAACATCTGGAATAACATAAGGATACCCACTTTCACCATTTTTACTCAACAGAGTACTGAAAGGCCTAGAAGAGAAATCAGACCAAAAAAAAAAAAAAAACGGCATCAAAATTGGAAAAGATAAAGTCAAATTGTTATTGTCTGCAGATGATCTTATATAAAGAAAACACAAAGACAAAAATCTATTAGAACTATTGCATTTCCCAAAGTTGGAAGATATAAAATCAGTATACAAAATTATTAGTGTTACCATATGTCAATAATCACTTACCTAAAATGGAAGCCAAGAAAGCAATCCCATTTCACAGTAGCTAAAAAATAATAATGATGAACCTATAAAAATGTAAAAATTTTAAAGAAATGAAATGTTTCCACAGTGACAGTTATAAAACAGTGGATGAAAGAAATTGAAGAGGAAACAAAACAATGGAAAGATATTGCATGTTCATGGATTGGAAGAATCAATATTGATAAAATGCCCATCCTAACCAAAGCAATCTAGAAGTACAGTCCTATCAAAATACTAATGAAAATCTTCACAGAACTAGAAAAAAAATCTTAAAATGTTCATGGAACCACAGAATCCCCAAATATCCAAAGCCACCATTTAGCAAAAAGAATAAAGCAACAGGCACTGCACTACTTGACTAAAAATATATTACAATGCTATAGTAAATAAAACAGTATGGTATGGGTATACAAACAAGAACAGAGGAATGGAACAGAAAAGAGAAAATAAAAATAAAGCCATACATCTATGTCCAACCTATTTTCAACACAGGTGCAAACAATATACTTTGAAGGACAAATGGTCTTTTCAATAACTGTTACTGGAAAAATTGGGTATTGACATGCAGAAGAATGAAATTGGCCTTTACTCTCTCTCTCTCACATTGGTTACAAACATCAATTCATTGAAGACTTAAGCGTAAGACCTGAAACTATGACACTACTAGAAGAAAGCATAGCAATAATGCTTCAGGTTATTGGAATGGCCAAGGATCTTTAGATCAAGATCTCAAATATACAAGAAATAAAATTAAAAATAGATTGGGCTGGGGATGTGGCTCAAGTGGTAGCACGCTTGCCTGGCATGCGTGTGGCCCGGGTTCGATTCTCAGCACCACATACAAGCAAAGATGTTGTGTCCGCCGATAATTAAAAAATAAATATTAAAAAATTCTCTCTCTCTCTCTCTCCTCTCTCACTCTCTCTTTAAAAAAAATTAAAAATAGACAACTGGGACCATATCAAACTAAAACATTTCTTAGAAAAGTATAAAATGATTTTAAAAGCAGATAAAAAATGATAATGTCCAGAGATCTGAAGTTAGAGGGCAATCAACAAATAATAAGCAAATAGAAGAGTGTAAGAATATGCACCGAAATGGAGAATCAACCAATAAAATTTAAAACACACTTACAATATCTATCAATTCTACCACAAGCATTGTTGATGTGTTAGCCTGATGAGTATCTTTTTTATTAGTTTATCAAAAAATACTGAAATTTTCCCCAAACCTTGATGGTTTTGATTCAGGTTTGAGGTCATGTTTAGATAAGAACAGAAAATCCCTTCTACCTTTCTTTTAATTTTATAAAAAGATGGAAGTTAAAATCTTTGCTGGATATAGAAACTACTCACAGAATCTGATGATTCATCTACACATAACTATTTGAAATATCACTTTTATAATTAAAAATTTGCATTAACATTTGCTTGACCTCCAAATATGAAGGATTTTCAACATAGGGTTAAGCAAGTTTTTAATTCCTTTTATGAATCTTTTTGAGAACAGTGGTTTCCCTGTAATTTTCTTCTTTTGTCTTTTCCTTTTTCCTATCTTCTAATGAATAAAATTTTCAGGGAGAAATAATTATGCATCTTGATAGCGATGTACTACTTGCTTTTGCTTAAAGTTAATCCTTCCAGAATGTTATTTCAGAATGTTATTGGTATATTTATTTTCTTCTTACAGACTTTTACAGTAGTATAACTGTCATAATATTGAGAAAGCTAGATGCTTACAAAAGAAAAAAAATAATAATGTAGTGTACAGCCAAGACGATGAGGATGTAAGAGTCAGCATCACTAATAAGCCACTTGTAACTAGTCAGTTCAGTACAATTAAACCGAAAAATACTACCACAGTCTCAGCATTCTAATGCAACCAGTAACATCAAGTACAAGGAAATTAGAATCCTTCATGTGGCTTAATGTTATTAAGCACAAATATATTGAAGCATGATGGTGTCATTTATAAAGTTAATGCTCTACATTATCCATGTTGGACCAGTATATTAATGATTTTTGTGCAAGTTAAATGCAAATTAATAACCAGAAACAAAAAGGTATTGCTGAAATTGCAGTTATGCATGGAATAACCATTTTGCTCAATGAGAAATCATATTTCAGGAGCTTGCTAATTAGAGGCAATATCTGCAAAACAGTGCATTGCTTTCCAAGCAGAAAACATCCAGATTTACCAGGAAAATATATTTCCACTTTGTCTTGGATTTTCCTGATAAATAGTCCATTATTATTTACAACTACACTACATACCTACAATAAAGGTTCCCATTGTGTGTAGCATTGCTCTAGGAACAGTGGGAGGAGAAATCAAGAAGACAGCAGTTGATGATCTTTTAGCTTTAATATGAAGGGATATCTCTTTATAAGTAGACCAATATAATAAGCCAACTTCTAAACTGGATGTTTAAATTGGCTCATAGTTATTTCATTCATGTTGAATGTGTTCTATCTTTGGAAATTTTACACGTTTTCTAAAGCCTTCTTCTGAAATAAGGTTGGGGTGGAGTGGGCAAGGGAATAAACCAAACCAAACCAATGTATACACACATTTTTGTTTAAATAAAAAGAGTTTTATTTGAATAAAGAAAATTCTTAAATAATTGAGTTTTATTTGTAACAACCTAGAAAACTTTTTATCTTCAGCTACAAAGGCCAATAAAAATTGAAATTTGAGGAACAAAATGCAGAAATAAGACTATTATGTTTTAGAGACTGTTATGCATTTTTAAAGGATAACAAAATATTAGCAGTTTATATTTGAAACTTTGCACTAATCCAAGTTAGGGACAGGGATCACTCTAAATTAGAGATAGCACTAAGGACATGTTGGTATTCAATTGTTAAATGAACTAGATTCCAGTGCATTTAACTTACACCCCCTAGGTTATAAAACTCTACAGTCAGGCTGTAATGTGTGACCTCTTATGTCTATACATAGTACTTAGCAGAGTCTCAGGAACAGCGTGGGTGCATAATAAACAGTCACTTCTCCAATCTTGTGGATCCTGAAACCCAGGTTATATTATTTTGATCCAGTGTTCCTGAGACAGGACACAAATTCTTTTATTTCAATCTCACTAATGGCCACTTTCTCAGATCAATTAGTTCTATGGGGCAATAACATGAACTGCTTATTACTATGTCTAAATAATTGATCACAGCGGTCACCAAAGAGTTATTTCTGCCTCAAAAGCAGCTGTGGAACTTCACTAGTTCCTCCACAAATCTATTTTTTTCCTTTTATGATATTTGCTTAAATATGGAATAGGTATTAGCTGAAGTTGAGTTTGCATTTATGCTTAAGAGCAGTTAAGATAATTCAAAGAGGGAGGAAGATTGCATTTCCATGCATTTGGCTAATATTCTCGACTAGGTTTTAGCATGAATCTAAACATAAGGTTTTTATCTTCTCATAACATAAAGGTTTGAGCAGGGAGTTGGCTCTAAAATCCAATCCCAACCAGGAATCTCAAGAATCTTTTCTACCATTCCCTTTCTTCTATACGTCTGCTCTCTGATGTGTAATGATCTCACAAAAATTGAAATTCAAAATCTGTACAGGAGATAGGGAAGCAGGATGAAGGGAGTTCTAAGACTGTCTTCAAACTAACCATACATATGATAAATAGTCAGATATAGTCCCCAGAACCTGAAGGTCAATTATGCCCTCTGAAATACAGTATTTTTGCTTCCCAGAAAAACTGTGCATTGAGAACACTGTGTACAATTTTTAGAGGATTGAAATCTCACATGAATTAAAATGACAGCACATGTGTGGTGGGCTTTTATCACAGACATGATTGTTACTGAATGAAATGTCCCAGTCCCTAATTGTAAACTCAAAGTGGAAAGAAAGGCTAATATGTTTATTCAAATCCCTTGTAAGAGTGCAATGAAGGAACTGGAAATTCATATAAGTCCTTAAAAGTGTTTCTGGGTTGAGCTGCGAGTATATTTTGAGCTGAAGGCATATGAGGCTTTTTTTTTTTATATGAGGCATTTTTAAACCAACAATCCTTGATTCAAAGGCTATCAAAATGATGGGCATTGGAAATTTCAAGGTAAAGGATATTTAATGTTCTCTGTAAATTTGCTCAATGCCGAATTGAAGGCATAAATCCTTCATTCATTCCACAATGAATGCAAAGGGCATTTCCCTATCATAGGCTAACCCAGAAATGATTTTATTTGGAGTAGGGAGACACAGACTAAAGAGGGGAAGAGGAAGCAAGTTTTAATATGTGGAATTTATATGTCATTTTTTTCACAATGGCTGAGAAGCATCTAGTCCATATTCATTTCATAAACTGAGTCTTTAGAAACACATCTTTAAGGTGAGATTTCTAAAACATGCATAGCCATTTATGATAAAGACCATAGGGAAAAAATGAAATAGCACTGAAATATTAACAATGATCAATAAAGGAAATAAATGCAATGCCATTACGCACATACTCTTAAATGATGGTGCATTATTAATAAAGATGATTGTCTGGAACTGGATATATCCCAGCACACATTTTATCTTCCATCAGGACCTGATGTGCAGAAGGAAGATCAGTGAAAGGCGAGCAGACCTGAACAAAATCCAACTCTGTCATTAATTAACATTGTGACCTTGGCCAACGAATCTTCCACTTATGGGTTACATTTCCCCCTTTTGTAAATTACTAATATCTTAACTGAACTTTGAGGTTCATTTCAGCTACACTGTTCCATGATTCAAAAATGAAGTAAACTTCCTATGATGGAGGAAACCGAGAGACTGTCCTCTATTTGCCCTCTGGCAGCTGAGCCTCAGAGCAATGAAATAGGTGGGACAGAAGACTAACAGAGGAAGGTGGGGGTGCTTGACTATGGGGAAGAACAGTACATTTGGAACTGCCAAAATCAGCAGCTGGGCTGAGTGTGAGCTAGGGAGGCCTCTCTAGGGCAGGCTCAGGTGGACTGGGATGGACTTCTGATAGGCGTACTGGCATCAACTAGGGAAGAGAAAAAGTTGGTCCCCACCCCTTGCACTCAGACTAAATGTGCACATTCGCAAGCAATTTCCTCAAATCCCTGTGTCCAAATACTGTGTCAGGTTCGACATAACTCTTTCAGCCATTATATGTCAGAGTTTTTATACTTGGGGACTTTATGTGTAAAAGAGGTAAGGCTGTCAAATATCTCAGGAGAATCCAGGGCTGAGGACTCGGGTGGAGTGCTGGAAGGAAGCTTAATACATTATAAACACATCATGCTTCTACTTGCTTTGCCACACTCTCAAATCTAGAATTTTTTTTTTTTTTTTTTTATCAAGATACAGAAGGCAACCAATAAAGAAGGCAATAGGGAAACTAGTTGAATCTTCTGGACAGAACGATTCTATAATTGGCTTCAGGTATCTGGGATCTATTCCACTGAACCTCCTGCCCCCTAAGTCTTAGCCAATTGCTCTAATTCTACTTTCTGATCTTACATGTTTCATTAAACACAGAGCTCCATGAAGCTTCCTACAGCACCTGCAGCCACCCTTTTCATGGGGACAAGGCCACATAGCCCACAGTTCTCCTTCAAGTGTTAGAAATAGCTCAGTTAGTAGGGTACTTGCATTGCATGCATAAGGCCCTGGGTTCAATCCCCAGGAAAACACACACCACACACACACACACACACACACACACACACACACACATTTTAGAAAAGCCTTTATTTTGCTCAAGAATTAAACCAGAAGTGAAGTCAAAACAACTTTCCCACTGTAGCAGTGATGATGCCAAATCTGAAATCTCAATAACATGCTGACAACAGTATAAACAGAAGAAGACTAAAAGCAAAGCTATTTCGCAGGACCAGGGCATGTCCTGCAAGGCCAACTGAGGATTCCAGCTCAGGCTCTTACAAATTGGAGGTATAAGATTCCCCTTTGCCACTGGTATAATAAAACCATAAGACCAAAGGGGTACAGAGAACTACCAGGCTGCAGAGAGCTCAGACATGTAATATCCCATTAAATGTCTCTGATATCCTATGAAGTGAGCAGGATAAATGCCATCACCTCCTTTAAACAGAAGAAACATGAAGGAACAGAGGTTAAACTGTGGGTTCAAAGCCAGCAGCCAAAGAAGAGGCTAATTTGCCAGTTTTTCTGACTTCTAAAAATATTTATATGCCAATTGTCATAAAGGGGCAAAGAATAAAGAGCATTAGTCAAGTGATCATTTAAATTAAATCTCTGCATACTCTTAGTGCCTTGTCATCATAAACCTGAGTTTCTGGCCAGAAGATCTGTTATAGCAGCCTGATATGTAATATCTAGCTTCTGTTTTACATGCTGCATTTTACATCTTCTGTGAAATATAACACCAATCTCAAAGCAATAATTATCACAAGCTTATTCTACATGCTTACGAAAGAAATTACCTTTAATAATTGTGTGTGTACCATAAAGAAGAGTATTTGTTAGGATTTGTTTCTTAAAGTAAATTAAATCCATGTTCCTGAGGAGCAATGTATCTGGTAATAATATGACACTTAAGTCACTATCCAAGGCTGCACTATCTTAATATATTAGGTCAGCATGTTCATTAATGTTGTAAATTGACTTTCTCATGAGAAACTATTAAGATCCTGCTGACCACCACCCTACCTTTCCTAGGACCAACCTGATTTAGAGCCACCATCCTGGGAATAATTACTACCTACTACCCCTTCCATTTTTAAACATCCTTATCTAGAAAATAAATTTTAAGGTCACCACAATTAAGATCTTTCTTTTTGTGTTTCTTTCTATGGGCCTTTTCAGTAAAATAATACTCTGACCTAAGAGATTAATTTCTAAACAGAATAACTTTTTATTTCCATCAAGGCTTCAGAAACACACAATGGTCAGGGAGAACAGAAAGTGCCTTCATCTGAATGAACTGCAGTGAAGAGAAAGGAAATTACAACAGAGATCTGGACAATCTAGAAGGTACAGATATATGTAGTTAGGTGTGTGTTTTCAGAGGAAGATAAATGCTACATGTTTGCATAGTCAGGCAAATAGGGGATATTGAAAGAGACTGCTTGGAAAGGGAAGAAAATGGGTTTGAGCCCAAACACACTTAGCATGAGTTTAATATCAGGGATCTGCTGTTTTGAAAAGAAATCTAGACTAAAAATGCCCACGTGAAGTTTCCAGTGTATCAACAGCATTTGAAGTCACATCTCTGTCTAAGTGGATAAAAGAAGTATATCACAAGGGAATAAGGAACAGGGGCCCATCTAAATAAGAACACTATTTGAGTGCTAGAAGAGAAACCAGCCCTGCAAATTATCACATAACTGCCAGAAAGTGAGGAGGAAGAACAGGGAAATATCAGAGATAACAAGGGAAGAAACATTTTAAGGAATAAAGAATGATTCTTTGGATAACATCTGAAGTAAATTTAAACAAAATGAGACAGAGGAAAAATAGTCTAGACTGAAAAATAAAATGTAGTAGTTCAGATTGGACACTGAAACAGAAAAGGACATTAGTGGAAAAAACCTAATGAAGTACAAATGAAGTCTAGTTTATTTAAGATAGTACCAATGCTAATTTTTAGTTGATAAATAGGTCATGGCCAGTAAGGGATGCCGTTTTAAGGGTATAGCAGAGGTCTGTGTACTATCTATGAAAATCTTCTGTGAGTTTAAAATTATTCAAAATTTCAAAAGTTTAAATATTGTCATATAGAAGGGGAGGAATAAATGTCATAAGAACATTCTAATAAACATTTGTTTCAAGGACCTATGGACTTGCAATGCTGCACAAGTGTTTAGCTTTTTGGGTTTTTTTTGTTTTTGTTTTTTTTTTTTTGGTTATTTATTTGGTTCTGGGGATCTAACCAGGGTCTTACATATGCTAGACAAGTGCTCTACTATTGAGCTATCCTCTAGCCTTAAAAAAACAAACAAACAAAAAAAAAACTAGAACCTATTTAAAAAGAGACAACCCTAGAACTTATTGGTGATCTGCAAATAAAATTTAGAATTATTTGTAAAAGTGTGGAAATTCAGGCAGTGGGGAAATAGCAAAAAGATGATTCTGCAAAGTTTGTTTTGGGAAGGAGAAGCTATTGTTTGTTTTTACTTAGAGAAATAAAAAAAAAAAAATGCTGGTGACAGTGGGATGATATTTCTGAGAAAGTAAGAATAGAGAAAAACCTTAACTTGATGAGGTAAAAAGAGATAAGTAAGGGAAAACACACTTCCTTTGTTTAAAGTGGGAGGGAAAAAAGCCTACAGAGAAAAGGAGGCAGAGGCAGGTCCTGAAGCAGGTGGGAATGTTTTATAGGACACAGAGCTACAGTCGGGGGAGTGCCTGTCTGGGAGTTTTCTCAAAATACATCCTTTGAAATAATTTTTACAAAAGCAATGTTAAATGTAAAGTCATTGTTGTATTAGTTAAATTAAATCTATTTAATACTAGGGTAGATTTTATTTCTAAATTATTTAAAATAATACTCTTGAAATACAACAAATAGCAGTGTGGGGGAAGATCACATCATTTCACAGCTGTACATAAAATCTATCTTGTAAAATTAATATAGGAAGATTACACACACACACACACACACACACACAAATGGAACCCATATAAGTTGCTCAAATTCATGGCAAGGTGGATGCCTCTGTCATCTGAGTGAAAATGATGACAGTGAAGGACATTTCAATTGTCTCATAAGCCCATGGTAATATTTCTTTCAGCTTTGTCAGATTAATAAATAAATAAAATAAGGCAATCTGACAGTGAAAGGGTGAGACCAAGTTAAAGGGTAATGAATACTGAGAATATGCAGGAGTCAGTAAGCATGGCATAGTTCAACCTGACAAGAAAAATATTGCATTTTGATGTCATTTCTGAGTAAAATGTGCTTGTCAAATGGGGATGATGATTGGTCTATTGAGAAGCTGAAAATTGGGCCATTATTGGATGATATGATGTTTTACTGTGTCAAGAAAATAGTCTGTGATGAATGATACAAGACTGAAAGGAAGCAATAGATTACAATACATCACACTTTCTTCATCCCTTTGGAAAACATTTATTTGGTATCCAAAAATTTTAAAAAATTCCATATATAGTAATTGAGATTGGAAGTATATATTTGGGGGAACTTCCTATGTTTCAGATGAGGATTGTGTATATATTTCTACAAAATATATCTTAATTTAAGCATCACAGAAACCTCTTAAGCCCACTTTATAGATGTGGAAGTAGAATCCACCCAAATTTAAGCTATTTCCCCAAGTTGCTAGATTCCAGACCTGACACTCATTGAGTTAAAAGCAAATTCTCCACAATTCTACCCTATCTAGAGTTTCCAAATTGCATAAATCTTTAAGGTGATATGGTATGATAACGCTTAAGAATGAAATGAATGCCTATTACCTAAAACCGGTCACTGTGATGAGTGACTGAATTGATGAATTCCTGAAGTGACATAAATAGTGCTACTGAGTGCCTGCAGGAAAGGACCTCGTGTTTTGCTGATATCTAATTAGTATGCAAACCTGATGGGTTCAGAATAGGTAGACAGTGCTGAGTATCAGATGTTAAAAGGAACTGGTTTCCTCTGTCAATGCAGGTAATCCTGGAAACCCAAACAAGGAAGAACCAAATGTTGGTTGTTGCTTTTCAGTTCATAAAAGTCTGCATGCTCAGGTCACATTACAGAATAATTAAATCAGAAGCTCTGGGAGTGGAACTCAGGAATCTGTACATTTTAAGGCTCCCCAGATGATTTCACTGTTCGGCCAAATTAAAAGCTACTGTTTTAGCATCCTAGAGCCTACACTTGGTTATTTGGACTTGCCTCAGAAACAAATGGGACTTGCAGAAGAAAGCACAGAATGTTGGATGAATTCAACTCTTGAATCCTATTTTTTGAGGGTGGTTGTGGGAGGGCATCAAGAACACAGAAGGGAGAGTCAGGAGAGGATGCTGGTGTCCATGAAAAATAGGGTGATCAGTCAGACACTGACAGGTTAAATGTGGCTTACAAACAATAAACAGGTGCTGACAATGAAAGTAAGAGGAACCAAGGAAGGGTGAGCTCTACAGTCCTCTCTGCTTTCAACACCTCTAATTTAAATGCATAAAACTCAAGTTTACCACTTGGTACCTGCAGCAGAAACACTGATTAACCACCAACAACAAATTATTAGTAGAGGCAAAGCATTCTCTTTTGGAGGTGAAGTGTGCACTTTTGGAATTCAGGGAAGGGAAATGAAACTGGCCCTACATTTTTGATGTTTCAAGTCTTTTAGTAATCTCCAAACACTTCTAATAATATGACTTTTTTTTTAATTAATTTTTATTGTTGGCTGTTCAAAACATTACATAGTTCTTGATAATTCATATTTCACACTTTGATTCAAGTGGGGTATGAACTCCCATTTTTACCCCGTATACAGATTGCAGAATCACATCAGTTGCACAACCATTGATTTACATATTGCCATTCTGGTGTCTGTTGTATTCTGCTGCCTTTCCTATCCTCTACTATCCCCCCTCCCCCCTCCCCTCCCCTCTTCTCTCTCTACCCCCTCTACTGTAATTCATTTCTCCCCCTTATATTTTCCCCCTTTCCCCTCACTTCCTCTTGTATGTAATTTTGTATACCCCTGAGGGTCTCCTTCCATTTACATGCAATTTCCCTTCTCTCTCCCTTTCCCTCCCACCTCTCATCCTTGTTTAATGTTAATCTTCTTCTCATGCTCTTCTTCCCTACTCTGTTCTTAGTTACTCTCCTTATATCAAAGAAGACATTTGGCATTTGTTTTTAAGGGATTGACTAGCTTCACTTAGCATAATCTGCTCTAATGCCATCCATTTCCCTCCAAAGCCATGTTTACAAGTAACAAGTGTATCTTACTTATTCAGACCTAGGTTAACTCCTCCCAGAGGAAGAACAAAGATAATTAATACTGAAGGTAAAAAGATGGTGTCAAAATTTGAACATAATTTCAGGTAACTCCATGCTATCACTTTTCCATTTTTAGGTTTTAGGTGGTTTTTCATCGCCAAAGTAATCTTTGGCTTACGATCCATTGTATTCAAGAGAAGTCTAAGCTACTAAGAGCAGATTTGGGGAATTAATTCAAGAGAGAGAGAGAGAGAGAGAGAGAGAGAGAGAGAGGAGAGAGATTTAATCATGGCAGTAGGCAAGGTATAGTGGAAAGGGGTTTTGGAGTCACAGAAACTAGTGTGTATCTCAGGAACTTAATGAGAGAGTTGTAAGATCTCATGTAAAATGAGGATTACCCACACATACTGCAAGGCCAGCTCCACTTAATAAAATAACCCCATTTCCTGCAGACTGTCATGTTTCTTCTTATCTCACCCAGTTGGTATGCCAGGACCAGAAAAGTGACATGTACCCAGAGCAGACAGTGTCTAGGAATAACAATCACCTAATTGGCTGGACAAGCCATGGGCTGCAGCTGTCCTTGTGCAATGTCACCTGAGAACCTGAAGTAGAAGGAAGACAGGTAAGAAATTCAACCCTCATTACTGAGAATAAGATAACATAAAGGAGAGAAAATGAGTATCCAACTGCACAAAGGCCAAGTTTTACCAAGTGTCTTCGAGGGGACACTAATGAGGAAAACACACTAATAAATTGGCCCTAGAGTCCTGCTAACACAGGTGTCTGTAGCACAAGCAAAAGCAAGCAAAGTAAATACTATACCAGAGGCAAACTTCAAATGCCAAGGGGAGAAAACTCAATTGGACAAAAAGATGGAGACATCTGATTACTAGAAAGAAAATCAATGCCATGTGAAAAGTAAGAAACCACAAAGGGCCAGGTTTTCATAGTAACTAGTTATTATTAAATGCAACAGTGACAATAGAACACTTATTCCATGAGAGGTTTTTTTCTAAATGCATGCATTAATTTATTTAACCTCACAAGTCAAGAGGCAGCCTCATTTTCCACATGTGGAAACTGAAGCACAGAGAGTCAATGACTTTCTCAAGGTTAAACTGCCAGAAAGAGATGATTCTGGTATAAAAACCAGACAGTTTGTTTGTATAGTACAAGATTTGGTCTACCATGTTCGCTCCATGTTCTCTACCATTTCTCTCTAGTGCAATTCTATTCAATAGACATTTATTAGATGCTCATTTTATAAAATTCCTCTAGGAAAACCAGAGAAGTAAAACATTTCTGCTAAGGAATTTATGGAATGGTTGAATAAAATCAGCACAAAGCCTCTAATTGCTCAAGAAACTATAATCTGTAATCTAAAGTCCATATAATATAATGCACAGTACTTCATGGTCTCAGGGAACATGCAAACCCAATGAAAAGCTAGTAAATACAGGGAAGGAAACAGAAAACAACACTTTTAACTGCCAACTGTCACCTAGACAATGTGCCTGAATCCTCCTTTTGTGTTCAAAACTGAGGAAACTAAGGCACACACATCATTGACCTACAGGTATAACAGCAGATTCAACACGTGCCCCTAAATCCAATTCCAGAGCCCATGCCCCTTCCTCTCTTTTATACAGACCCTTTGAACATTTCTGTGAGGTGGGTGAAATTGAAGATTGATATCAGATGATGATTATGGGTGTCATCAGGAACAAGTGAAGGAAAAGGGGAAAAATTGCTGCAGTTAAACTAAAGCATGATGGTGGGATCTAGACTTTATTGAAGAGACACAGCACAGGTGGGATAATGTCACTGAAGCATGTAGCACCTATAAATTTATTGGTTGGCTATATTCATAGAATAACTAGAATGATAGAGATATATGACCCTTCACCATAATGGGAATGATGCATGTTCATTTGAACACATTTTAGTTCTTACTGCATCAAACCAAGTTAAGTTAAACCAATGGCATATATTACTAAAGTGAGAGAAGAAAAAGGGAGTAGAAGAAGAAAGAGGCATTCTTATTAGTAGGTGAACTCTTGTCCTGCTTTTTGTTTCTTCTCATTACTTTTTTTTAAAGTGAGTATGTGTGCACAGAATTTGGTCCCACTAAAGTGTTCATTCAATTTTGGTTGGTAGGGATGTTATTTGTAAATAGTAAATTTGAAACATCTCTTACTATCTTCTTTAAACATAAATGTGTAAAGGCAAATTTGATATCTAACTTGACTTGCATAATTCTCTAAGCAAAGAGGATAACATAAGGGGATAATGTTTCATACCTCTTACATTGCATACAATTTCAGGGTTCTTTTATGGACATTGGATTAATCACTTCATTATTATGACTCGTATAATGTCCCTGAAATTATTTCCTTTTTATAAAATAAATATTGGCTAAATATTTCCATTGATTTAAAATAGTCTAAAACTTTAAAGAAATTCAGAATTTAGACCAAATCCAGAAAAAGAAACCATTTCCATGGGTCTCCTGTGGTTACAAGGCTGAGTCATCCCTTTATACCATCGCCTATATAGTTGGAGAGGACCTGGGTGTATATTTAGTGTTTTTACTGGGTCACTTTCTGGGAGAAGAAATGGCTTGGACTCCTTCTGTGGAGGAGCTGTTCCATATATATCACTGCTTCTCAAACAGTCTGTTTAATTTTAGGCAACAAATTCTTTCCCTGAATTTTCTAACAGAACCATTATAATCCATTTCTTTAAAATAATTTCAATTTTTTCAATAGCATTAAAAGCCCTCATTTATTTGAGGAAGTAATCATGTCACAATTCCTTAAAGTATCATCTTTGCATTTCAGTGTGGAAATGGCAGAGGTAGAGTTCTTTCCATGGCCAAAACCCAGGTTCTTTCTCCTTCGCCCTCCATCTACAGCCACATCATTTCTATTCCAGTACTGCAGAAAGGAGCAAGAGAGGTGTTTGTGTTTATGGAAGTGCCATATAGAAGTGTGGAAATGCTGGTAACACATACAACTTTATTTACAACCTGTGTCAGCAGGGTACCATTTATCAGTATAATAAAGTTGATAAAAACAAACAGGCAAAGAAAATTCCCGATATACATGCATGAAGGAATTTGCCAATTTTCAAATGGCTGTGGTTTTGGTATTTAGCAAAATTCTCATAAATTTAGGACACAGCTTATGTAGTGGCTCTAAGTATTACATAGCCAAGAACACAAACTCTCTAGGGTCAGAAAGGCTCTCACTACAACACTTTCTGGCTGGGAAACTGGGTAATATATCTATATTCCTTAGTGCCTCAGTTTATTTGTAAAGTGAGAGTAGAGCATGTTGTGAAGGTTGAATGTACAAGATACATAAAATCTTCCATTCTTGTTATAGTCTGTAAGAGTTTTGTGTAAGACCAGTAAAAAGTTCAGGTAGGTAGAGGGAGGGAGGGAGGGAGGGAGGAGAGGAGAGAGAGAAAGAGAGAGACATATAGAGAGAAAGAAAGAGAGAAAGAGACGCCTCAGAGAAACACACTAGTTTTGTTTTGTTTGAGAGACCTATTGCATAGTGTTGTGAGCACAATTAATGATAGTGTGTTGCACATTTAAAAATTGCAGAATAAATTTTAAATGTTCTTATCAAAGTATAATCAGTACTTGAGGTAATGAATATGTTGTCTTGTTTTAATTATTCCACATTGTATTTTACCTTATGGATACATACAATGATACTAATTTTTAAAATATTGTATCATTAAACAACACAATAACTTGGAAACTTGGTCAAGTGTGATACAAATTGAGCCTGGCCTGTTGAAAGGACTGACCATAGGGCAACTGTGGATCCAGGCATGACCAGTTTATGGGATTCCAGGGCTGTGGAAAAGAAGCCTGGTAAGAGTTATTCATCTATTCCTACACTTTGACCCATTTGTATGAACTAAAATATGTTTAACTTTCTGTCCCTTCTTCAAAGAAAAAAAAAATCACTTGCTATTTTCAGCATTAAAAATATGCATGACCCCCCTCAAAAAGGCAAAAGAGATAGAATTGAGAGAAAACAAGGTCATACAGTCTCTCACTTTCTTTTTACATCCTAAAGATAAATGTTCAGGTCTGGGAAGAGGCTAGCTCTTTCCTTTTCTCAACTGGGCTAAAATAAATGTTTAGGTAGTTCCATTTCAAACCTGTGGCCGTATTTCTCACGATTAAAAAAGAAAAAAAAATCCACAGTCATTTTCAGCCCAAACCTCATTCTAAATAAAGCTTTTCATCTTTTCTTGCCTCTGATTCCTAATTTAACACAATCTCACCTCTCTTACTTATCCAAAAATCACTTTTCTGGCAACTTCCACTATTCTTAACAGGGGTATGAATCAAAAAGGCAAAAAGAAGAGCCCTGGATAGCCAAGGCACAGCCTAAAAATACATGTGCACCAAAGTTCATACAGATTTTTTAGTTTTTTGAGAAAAGAGTTCCCAACCCAAAGCCTAATATTCAGTCTTTCTTATTACAACAAAATGGGTCAATGTGATTTTACAAATACTGAAGCATGGATGGAGCAAATCTCAAGAGAGTGACAGTGAGCCAGGCTGTGAAGTTAGAAGTTGGGCACCAGAGTTAGAAGCTGAACAGTCATTTAACATAATGGCAGCGAGCCGCATTAGGCTGTGCTGGTGCTACTGACCCTCCTCTCTACACTGTATAAGCACCAACCATTTACTGTTCACCATCCCATTTTGCCCAACAAGGGGCCAGAGGAACTGAGATAATGAATGAGATAATTTAATAGAGCTGAAATTTGAGTGCAGGCCATGTGGCTTCAGAATAGCAATGCAAGAAAATAGTAACACGCATGGATAGCAGAGACATGCAAAAAAAAAAAAAAAAGAAAAGAAAAAGAAAGAAAGAAAGAGCTCAATCCAGTCATTTGTGGTGATCTGGGAGAGGGAGGGCATTAGTCATTGGCTATAAAACTCCTCCACATTCATAACATCACACCTGCTTAGCTCTGTGTGTCTTTCTAGTGCCTTACCAAGCTCCTGCACAAAATTCTGAGCAATGCCTCACAGGTGACAAGAGAGTGGCCTCTTATTTGCAGGGAGCTCCTCTTGCTGTCAGGAAGTGTCAAGTTTGGGGTGACAAGATGTGGCCTGCTCCCATACACACAGAAACACTTAAAGACTCCTCAGACCTCACTTGGTATACTTTAAGATCTTGACAAACTGACAAAAATCAAATTAAATGAACCTGACAATGATTAAATAAAAACACAAGAGTAGTGCATATGAGAAGGACTACACAAATGATCTAGAATATACTCTTGGATCAAAAACTAATGTATCCTCACAGAGAGATGCTAGTTAGTTTTTAGAACTGGGAACAGGTCTATGGGTACAAATGTGGCCAAGAACTCAGAGAGGAGAAGTCATGGAGAGCAATTAGGGTTCCAATTTTTCCTTGGAGAAGTTAAAAATTCCCATAGAGGAAGTTACCCTTAAAAGTGACCTATGAAAAATAGACCCATGCTCTACCTACCCACCTATACAAAGGAAGGAGGTCCTGGATAGAGGGGTCAATAGGTAAAAGCCCGGATGGAGGAGCCTTGTGGCTAGTGGGATTGGATAAGGGACAAGCCCACCATTCCTTAAAGCTGACTGGAGACAAAAGAATGAGCTAAGGAGTACAAAGAGGCAAGAGCATGAGCCCGCTGAGGGTTTCTATAATAAAGACAAACCTCAAGGCTACAGAATTTTTGGTAGGGCATTTGGTTGGGAATAGCCATGCAACTTATAGGAAGAAAGCTAGAAACCTTGACTTTATCCTCTGTGGATTCGGTGCATTGAATTAGGGGAGCTGACTGGATGAACTGGAGTTCTCTAGAATCCAACTTCCCCAGACACCAAGATCTGTTTGGGCATCACATCATGAATCATTAGGAAAAGTTATTTGTATATTCAACACTTTTGTTTACAAAGAGAAATGATCGTACAATTACGTTTAAGATTGACTTCAGATTGATTTGAAATAGAAAACAGATGATCTTAAATGAGTGAAGTTTAGTTTATTTGAAAATGCACTTATATAAAAATCCTCATTCTTTAATTATGCAAAAAGAAGTAAATGTCACTTAGCTAACCCTCACCCCAGGTAAAAACATTTGAAGTGTATATTTGAAAGCATTCATAGTTTCTAAATTAAATGTTGATACATGGCATTTCCTATTCCTGTAAAGTCTAAAAAAAAGGTATTTAAGAGCTAAATAGTGCTTTGCTAGCTACTCCGGAAACCAGAGGGCTGTTTAAGAATTAATATCTCAGTTGCATTTAATTTTAAACATGCTATTAAAGATGCTATCCTTCCCTCCTTTAGATGGTTTCTTCTTGTGGTAGATGAATAAAAGGATACTCTACATCAAAGTGTAGGGAACAAAACCAGGCCATTGTATCTACCTGAATCTAAACCTTTTAAAACAATGTTAAGATTTTCAGTAGTCATTTTTGTTTCACTTCTGGACATAAAGTATCCCTACGGTGGAGGCTACACTGGGATGAATCATAAACATAACTGCTTGCATAAAATTTGATTTATAAGAATTCATAACCCTAGTCCACTTAAAGGTGGCCAGAGGCAAAACTCCCATTTGACTTTAGTCAAAAATCCGTTTTGAGGAGCTGTAATTGTGGGAAACTTCAGATTTTCTCTATACGAACTAGGACAGTGGTTGCTCCATCTAACTAGGGTGGTCAAATGTACTTGTATGAGGCAGAGTCTCACAAGCACTTCCTTGCCCATCAAAGGTATTTACTGAGCTTCATCCAATGCTTGGCATGTACCAGGCTAGAAAGAACACCAAGAAATATCAGGAAAAGAACTTGGGTATTGCAGGCCCAAACACCTGATAGCCAATTTTGTCTCTAGTATTAATTTTCCCTTTTAGTGACTGTTTCCCCTTTGGGGTTTATGATCTTTTGGGATCCTTTGGATTCCATGCCTTCTTGAGTTTACCACATTATATCAAATGAACAACCAAGGCCCTAAAAAAATGAAAAAAACAAGGGAATTTAAGACCTCAGCACTAAGGGGGCTTGAATAATAAAGGCAGGAAATAGTTTCCCTCCACTAGGATCCAGACCACTGCAAATCAGCAACATTAAAAGTGGCACAAAGGTCAGCTGGGTATGGTGGTGCCCAGCTGTTATCCCAGTGACTCAGGAGGCTGAGGCTGGAAGATCCCAAGTTCAAGGCCAGCCTGGACAACTTTGTAAGACCCTATCTCAAAATTAAAAAAAAAAATTTAAAAAGGGCTGGAGAACTAGCTCAGTGGTAGTATGTCCCTGGGTCTAATCTGTAGAACCACAATAAAGAAATAAATAAAAATACCACAGGTTCAAACTGAAAATTATTGATTTCTCAGTCTCTGATTCAAGTTTCAATCAGTCTTGGGTATTCTTATTTCAATACTCTATTTTATTCTGACCCACAACCAAAATGTCACATGATTGAAAAGCTATGGTTATATCTGAGGTGGGGAGTGCTCCTTGCATTTATGCACTGTCTAAGAAGGGATGTGGAAGCTCTGGGTAACGTGGGGAGAAAGATGGACTGGAAAAGCATCAGCTCAGCCCACTGGCTGAAGGTCATCAAGTGCAGGGGAGCAGGGTACAGAAGAGTCATAGGAAGAGCAAGTCTGAGGGCTGCCCTCCTGTGCCTACTGTGCCTCCTACATACATCAAGTGATGTGATGTGCTAACATATGTGTCTGTGTGCGGGGGAAGGGGGCATGCATAAGTGTGATTATCTCACCTGTGCTATAAAAAGCAAAAACAAAGTGTGGGGGGGTACACAATTAATGGAATACCCTATAATCGCTTTTTTCCCCAAAATAAAACTGTGCAATTGAAAGTACTTGTCCACAAAAAAATATCTTTTTTAATTATATCAGTTCACATCAGTTTAACAAATAAATACATTGAATGCTGCACTGTGGGAAGGTGCCATGTGAGAGGAGAGGAAAGCCAGGCATGGCCCTTTGGGAGCCTACCTTCCTAACCATGGCCAATATTCTGGCAATTTATCATGGAAGAAAAGTTCCCAGGGAGAATTTGATTTTAAGAGATAGCCAGAAGTAATTTTATTTAAGCAGGGCCATGCACTGGGGGCAAAAGCTGTTACAAATAGTCAATTTTTCTACTATGGCTCATAAACCTCAGTTAGACGAAATTTCTAAAGAGGAGTTGCCTGATTTCTGAGCAACTGCAATATCACAAGAAGGTTTATGCTTCCTTCTCAGAAAAGCTTCTTTGAAGGAGAAACTTCTGACTGCATACTTGTGCAAGGCTGTGTGTGTGTACGTGTTTCATGTTCAAAAGAAAAACTCTATTTGCAGGCACAGCTTATCTATAAAGGATATTCATAAACTGAGTCTCAAAGAGGCAATGAACACTGAAAATGATTTGAATTTTTTAGCATGTTAAGGTATTATTATTCCTTCTAAGAGAATAACCTCTGGGATTAAGTTAGAAATAATTGAGCTAAGCCAGAATATGTCCAAGAAAAACAACAATTATAGCAACAAAAAACTTGTCCATAAATGTTATGGCTTACATATGGTTTGGATGAGAGCCTTAACCCAACCAGTGAATTAACCACCTGATAAGGATTAATTGAGTGGTAACTAAACAGGTGGGGTGTAGGTGGAGGATGGGGGCATGCCTTTAGGTGTATATATTTTGTCCCTGTTGAGTAGAGCTCTCTCTCTCTCTCTTTCTGCTTCCTGGGGATGTCCTGAGCCACTTCCTTCTGCCACACTTTTCCACCCTATTATTCAGCCTCACATTGAACCCTGAGAAATGGAACTGGCTGTCTATGGACTGAGACCTCTGAAACTATGAGCCTCAAAACATTACTCTAATTTTTCTTGTCAGGTTTTTGGTCACAGCAGCGAAAAATTTGACTAAAATAATATGAAAACATGTAACTAATGCTTATAGCAGCATTATTCAGAATAGCCAAAATGTGAGAATGACTCAAATGTCCATCCAGTGAGTGATAAACAAAAGGGGTTATATCTGAGTAGTACAATATTATTTGACCATAAAAACAAATGAACAAACCAATAAATGAGTGAATATTGAAAACACTATGCTATTGGAAAAAAGACAGTCACAAAAGACCCCATGAGTTTCACTTCATATACAAAACCAGGGAAGTCTACAGAGACTGTGGGGAGAGGTCTAGGGGCAACCGAATGATGACTAAAACAGACCTGTTTCTTTTGAGGATGATAAAAAACAACTTTCTAAAATTGACTGTGATTCACTCATTATAAACAAATAAATGTCCAATCTGACAAGTGCCATCCTAAGGTAAAACCAAAGTGCTTCTGAAGAATAGGAAAAAAAAAAGATGTTTCTAGGACTAAACAAGAAAGAAGTTTGTAAGTATTCAAGGCCTCTATAATTATAAAATGGGGTAGGAACCACATTAAAACCACCAGTTTTATTTTGAAAATATGAATAAACATTTTAAGTTAATAATTGTAGATTTACAGAAAAGTTGCAAAATCACTATAGAGCATGCTCATGTACCATTCACCCTCTTCTCCTAATGTTGTCTTACCAAGAAATCAACAGTCAAAATCAAGGAATTTATAATAGTGCAACACCATGACCAAAACTTCAGACCTGATTCAGATGACACCAGTGTTTCCACTGATGTCCTTTTTCTTCCCAGATATTTGATCCAAGATACCATGTTGTGTTTAATCAGCATGGTCTTCTCATCTCTTCTAACAAGTGACATCTTCTCATTCTTCCTCTTTCTCATAATCAAAATCACCATATCTTTTCATGTAAAAATAGTCACATATCAATTGCATCATATGGTGCTAATGGTATTAGAGTTACTGAAAGCTGTCTATGAATGCAAGGTGACAGGTCATGTTCACCATGGCATCCATCAGCACTGAGCAGCATGAAGCCTGGTGCTGTGCTGAGGAACACAGGCTCTGTGGCCAAATTACAGGGCTTACAGCCCAGTGTCATCACTGAACAGCTCCAGAATGTTGGACAATTTATTTAACATCTGTGTTCTTAGTTTTCTCATCTGCAAAACAGTTTCCACAACCCACCTCCATAGGGTCATTGTGAGAATTAAGTGAGCTAATGCATGCTGAACAGCACACTAAGAGTGCATGCAAGTATTTGCTATTGCTGTTTCTTCTCCTGGTCTTTCGGGATGCCTTATGCTCTCCACAGAGATGCTTCCCATTTTACAATGGGGCCATGTCTTGATAAACCCCATCATACATTGCAGATATTGTAAGTCAAAAATGCATCAAATCTACCCAACCTGTGAAGCATCCTAGCTTAGCTACACAAACAAGGTAGAGTATCATTTGTTTCCTTTTGTGATGATGTGACTAATAGTGCTGCTCACATCCTAAGAGACTACATATTCTCTACAAGAAAAATCAAAGTTGAAAGTGCAGTTCCTCCTGCATGTGTATTGCTTTTCGTCATCATAAAATACAAAGATTGTAAGTCAAACCACCATAAAGCACTGTCTGAACTATTATTATCCCAAGTTCTTCTAATTCTCATGTAGTCCATAAAAACCTTGGAGCTAGCATGCAGGGAGACCAGGATCAGCATGAGGCAAAGCAGAAAACTTAGGCACATTTATTTCATCATCCATTGGCACATTTTGTACGAGGCAGCTCCATATTTGACCATATAGAAGAATTGTTAAAGCTTGTACAAGTAAGGAGCAATGAGATCACCAGAACATATTTCCATGCAGGTGGAACATTGGTCATGTCTGGGCAATATCAGATTACCATAGTTACAGTTGGTGATATTGTATATAGTTACTTCAACAAGATCACCTGAAATTTTAAACCATAAGATGACCTTCAGAATGTCACCTAAATTTGTAGGCTCCATAAATAATAGACGTGTCATAATTCATTAGCAGTCTGTAGCAAGCTCTAGTCCTCACTAATGAAGAAGCACAATTTAGCAAAGAAATGTGCAAATTATCAACTATTTAAGAAAATAGTTGATAAACATCTTTACCAAATTACATTTAAATTTTGCCATTTAAACTGCCTCCTGTGGAGTTTAACTACACCATCAAATACAAATATTGCATATAAAATGTGAAATAAAGGCAAAAGTATTTTATGTTTAAATCTTATAGAGCATGTTCCCTTATAATTAAAAAAAGGAATTGTCCTATAATTTTAACATCACTAGAGGCTCTTCCCCATTCTTACATCAACAAGTTTATAATAATGATAATAATAATAAATGATAACAGACAGATTAGGCAAGAGATACTTTGCATAATTTTAATGAATGACCTTATACTATTTGAATCTGTAGATGACCATAGTTAAGTATATGATTTGTGAATTACATAATAATAAGACACATAGCTCACTAGGAGCCAGTGCAAATTCATTACAAATTAGACAAATGAGGCACTTTATACTTTGATATGACAACAGGAATGACCCATTCAATGACCCATACATTGAAGAATGTTATAATCAGATTATTTTTATTTCATCAAGAAATTTAATAGAGATTCTCATTATATATTTGATAGTACAGTAAGTATGAGCTGTGGGATGGTTCTAGCAGACAAATCCACAAGTGGATGGAAGTGAAGTTCGTAGATAGATCTTGGTCAACCAAAATGCTGATGCTGGTTGAGGACCAAGGCTTCCCCTGACCTTATCCAGGGATCTGAAAGTGATACTGCCCAGTTACAGAACTGGGGCAGCCTTGGAATGTGGCACAGATGGCATGCTAATGTAACTAGGAGATGGCATGGTACTGGGTGGCAGAACAAGTGTTGGAGCATTTTATAAAATATAAACAAGAATATTTACTAGGAATAATAAATGATCTATCTATGAAGTAGTCAAGAAAAGTACATTCATTTTTCTGAGATACTATAAGGAAGGCCTGAATTAAGAAGAGGTTTTCAGAAGACACATTGAGACTCTGTTGATCATTTAGCAGTGTGAGCTGACCAGGTGGTAGAAGTGTTCAACTGCAAGTATAGGCTTTCTAAATAAAATATGGCATTCAGACCAAGAGAGGTAAATATTTCATTTCCTTCTTCTGAACAGGTTGGATCCCATTCAAGTTGTGTGTCCATGTGTGGGAACATATTTCAAAACTTAGAATTTCCAACTAATTTTAGACTTTTAGAAAACTTGCATAAGCAATATAGAAAATTCCTTTTCCTATAACCCCCTTTCTTCAGTTTCTCCTTTTCTTAACATCTTATATAACCAAAGATCAGTGATTAAAACTAAACATTTAACATCAGGGCAATATCAGTAAATACTACTGCAGACAATTTTCATATTTCTCTACTTTTTCTCACTTCACCCTTCTTCTTGGGAACAATATTTTAAGATCAGTACTAACAAAATGTGACACATCAAGAAAAAAGACACTGAAAAGACATTGGTTGGGCACAAGACAAACAAGAAATGTGTAAATGGTTTCCAAATGACTATAGTTGATACCGTTTCAAAATCTCAATGAACATGTCTAACAGACATTTAATACAATTTAAGAAGTCTGTAAAACTACTCATCTCTTCACACTCTTTTTGCCTCAATCCTTCCATCCTTCTACTTGTCCTTTGACTCTCTTTGTTCCTTACTCCAGATCCAAACTTGCCTGTTTTGCTTCAGAAACATACGGAATCTGATCTGACTATTTTTCTACCCTGACACCTCCACCACTTTGGTCCCAACCATCATTTATCCCTGATGTCTCTAACAACATCTCCTGCTACCCTCCCCATGTTTCACTGCACAAAACCACACAATTTCTCTGCTTTTCTTCATCAGGCACATTCTCATCTCAAGGACTTTTGATGACTTTTCATCTGTCTCATATATACTCATCCCAGATGTTTGTATGGGTCATCCGTCACAACCTTCTTGGTACAGTGAGTTTATTCTTGGTTCTGGTGCTCAAATCATAGCCTCTCCTTTCCCCTCCTGACTTCCTCTCTGGAGCCCTTACGGTCATCAAACAGATACACTTGAATCAGAGTGATGAGGAAGAGCACTTATTTAGAAATCAGACTGCCAGGTCAAACTGCCAACTCAATTTCTGACAAGCTTCCTGGACTTGATCAAATTGTTCAACTTTATTCTTTGGTTTCTACACCTGGTACATGGGAAAAATAATAACTGACTTAAAGGTTTGTTATGAGAATTATATGTAATAATTCATGGAAACTGCATCACACAGTATTTGTAAAATATTTAATGCTCACTTAATATAATTATTAACTGATTAGAAAGCCAGATGCCCTGGACAGCATAATTGTAAATACCTAGCTAATGAGTCACAATAACCCAGTGCTTAATGTTAGGACACTGGAAGTAGTTTCACCTGAATATAAATTTAGTTATTTTATTAATTAACTTTGTTTCCTTAATCAACACAATTAGCCCCTCTCAGCCCTGAAACCCTTAACTGTAAAATTGTAATATGAATCCTCTACTTCTATTCCCTAAGAGGATAAGATAGTATGGAGTGCTCAACACAATTCTTGGTGCCTACTGAATGGCTGACTAAATAAATGGCCATGACTGAATCAGGATTTCATTTATCCTTTTGCCTTTCCTGTGGCCTTCTCCAGATACTCACCATGTCCCTGTAGTTTCAGCCTTGTTATTAAGACCAAGAACTCTGTGTCCTGGACCTTCTATCCTCTACCTACTCTTTGGAAGCTTGTCTCTTGTGGAGGTAACATTAGGAAATACGTTAACCACGTCATAACTCTACTGATGTTAGTGACAGACACAATTATTTCAAGAAATGGTTTTTACTCTCCTCTGTATTCCAGGGTCTGTGCTTGCTGTGTCCTAAATAGACTGTAGTGAATAAAGCCTAGCTCTTACCCACTTGCAGCTTCCATTCTAATTGGGGATAACAGTGCAGTGAGTAAGGAGGGACTCTATACTGTTGGCACTGCAGGAATTAACCATGGACAAAGAGATTTGGATCAGAGGCTGCTCTGGGGAACGGTAAATGTACCCCAGCCAGGAATAGCTGCACAGAATTCTGTCCCAGCTTTCATGAAGTACTAAGACACTCTGCAAGGAACACCAGTGTCCTCAGCTCCTACCTGACATTTGGGCCTGTCTACTGCTGACACTGGTTCTATTACTCTTACTATTAATAATATAATGACTTCTACTAATGCTACTATTATCTTCAGTAGTTTTTCAATAAGCTATTTTCTTAGCTTTCCAACTGTACTATTAATATTGGAGCCTAAATCCTCCTTACTTATGATATCTCTTACAATCCTGAGCACACCTTCAACGTTTATATTCAAATTTTCAAATACAAGAAGGTCAATTTTATTAGCAAAGTTTCATAGCTAAAAAGGAAATGAAGGGTGGAAGACAAGCATTCATGCATCATGGTGACATTTCAATTTATCTCTTGCTCTTCATAGACTTCCAGTATAGTGACACTAAGTCAGTAGTTGCCTGTTCAGCTGGGGACAATGAGGGTCTAAGTAAAACACTATTAATCAATTTCCCATGCTACAATCAACCAGAAAAGCATAGGCAGAAAAACAGTTGACATCTTAGCAAATGTACCAGTAACAACTTGCAAAAACTCTGTCTGTGTCCCTGAAATATCAATGGATGAAAATTTACATTAACAATATAGTTTAGTCTAAATCATCTGTAATAGCCACATATTGTCTTACCGTACATTGAGATTACTTTACTGTTCTTTGGCAGGGCTGATAAATTGGCATGGCAGCACACTTAAGTGGCAAAGGCAGGTAAAATAGCTCTGACCTCAGTAAAGAAGTGCACCCATAAGCCTGATCCCTTAGGAGCTAACTGACAAGGTAGACAGAACTCACAGCGGGGGTTAAATGTGGCGGGAACTATCTGTCAACCTAATTTATAAGTATCCCTGATATCTGTAATATCAGCTTCTTTTTTTTTTTTTTACCTCCATGGCTGGAAATTTCCATAGTTTAGGAGCAAGGTAAGCAAGCTATGTAAACCCAAGGGTTTGCTCTGCTTTTTGGCCACAGGTTTTCCTCTTGCAGACTCTTCCTCCTAATTCTCTGTGATTCTTGCACTTAGTCAATCAACAAATGAAGAATGAGGGAGGTATAAATGTAGAGAGATGTATCAAGCAGCTACTATATGATAAGCTCTATGCAACAACAGTGTTAAGAAGCTCATGTTTAGTTTCTGCAAGTAATGAGGAGGTTTGGTGGGACTTTCTCAGGCTTTGCATTTGAATCCCAGTTGTGTTCCATCATTGAAGCAATATATTGACAAAATTAATTAACTTTTTTCAGTTTTTCCACCTGTAATGTCTTTTAAAAAATAAAAACAAGTGAAATAGTCTATATAGAACATCTGGAAGTTGGCATATCATACATACTAGTGAGTAATGACAAGTACTTTATGTATTTTTTTCTTTCAGTTTCTCACAGTCCTTATCATGAACATCATCCATTGATGGCCTTTCCAACTAATTTTTAAGAGTTTCTTTTTTGAGCTCCCAAGCATGTTGTCATTTTCTGTTCAGTCTGGTATTATTGTTTGGTACAGATTTCAGCAACATGCCCATGTCTAATTCAGGTCAGTACACCCTGCCATGCCCTATCCATCACCTAGCAAGCAAGGATCTTATGAATGGATGAGGAAACAGATTACAAAATTAAATGGGAATGCATTGAATTCTCAGTGTATGACATTTTGTACAAAGATTATTTTCCTCCAATTTTGCAAGATCCTTTATAGTGGAGTGCATCTTCACAGAGATAGTTTTTAGATCCCTGAATATAAATGTCTACTTACGAGTTTTCATAAGATGAAAGAGCTTAAAATTTTAAAAACATCCCATCTTTTGGTGATCAGGATTCTGCTAGGAATCATGGGCTTATAAACCCAAATTGTAATGAGAGATTCCATGAAGTTGAGATGGAATGCAAGCCTTTGGGGTGATCCTGGGTCTGACTGAACATCCATATACTTGACTTAGCACCACTGGCTGGACCCCTTGTTTCACAGCTGCCTTTCTGCAACTAGCCCAGGAATCTGAGCTTAACCTCTTCCCAGGATGGCTCATCTGGCTTAATGTTCAGTACTAAGTCCCTGACTTAGTACTGAACTTAGTACTTAGTACATCATGCCACCAAGTTCAAGTGGCATCAAAGCCCAGGTCCCTTTATTAAGATTGATTGTCTTAAGTAAACCTTGATGATTAGGCTGATGCATTGATCTATGTGAGCATCAGAGTGAACAGGTCTGACACTGACATTAATTTGAGGTCAGTGGAAAATAATGAATATAGATGCTCTTACTAAATCTGATGCCCAAGTATACAGATCCCAGAACAGATCTTTGTTGTAATAAATATTCCTCAGGTCATGGCTGCATGGAATTAATCACCATCATCCAACTGAAAAGGTTTTAAATATAACATAATATTTTGTATACTGAGCAAAGTGTCTTGGGTTGCACTGTATCATGTCTGAAGTATTTATGGAAATTCTGGGTTATTTCTAGGATAATTCTGGACAGTTCCTGAATGTCAAATTTGTTGACATTCCATCTTCCCTATGATCTCAATGGTCATGATTTGTTATCTTTATTTATGTCTATTTTCATGTTGACATGTAATTTCCTGATAATACCTCAAAGTGCTTATAAAATGATGTAGTACATCAAGAGACAGATAAAAGTAGATAATCATATGCATCATCATAGATGCCTGAAGGCTTTCACAGAATGAAATAGGACATGAAAATAATGTCATATGCAAAACAAAGTCACTAAGAACTTCCTCTACACATTACCAAAATATCTACTTTCACTTTTAGGTTCATCAGTTTATTCCAAATATATTTGTTAAACCATCAATGCTAGCTAGAGTTCCCAATACTAGAAAAATGGAAGAACCCATAAGGAATATCATCTATTTATTTCACACTCCTTTTGACCTTATCCAAGTCAAAGGAGAGAGAAATCACCACACATGATGTTAGTAAACAAAACCACTTACCCATATCTTTCTACATCTGAGCAGTTTGCTTGATATACAAAGTGAAAACAGGTAATGGGGTAGTCTGATAAACTCCTTGGATATGTCCACACTTTGCTGGGCATATATCTACCAATTCTGGAAGAAGAAATGATGAGTCCATCCTAACCTAAGTTATAGTCACAGAATATCTCTAATATTTTATCCAATGACCAAAAACTTCAAACTTCATTAAATTCATATCTTAGGAAAATATTATCTGTACTCTCACAGAGAATATGTACTTTAAATTATTAATATACTCCTGTATTACCTTATAATTAAAATTTTTTTATCTGAAACTCTGAATGTTCACAGGTTATACATAAGATTTAAAAACAAATGCTTTCTTGAAAAAATAAGATGTACAAACACCAGTTCAAATAAAAATAGAGTTAATTAAAATAAGCCTTTTATTTTACTATAAAACAATAAATTATAACTAATTTAATATAGGCATTTTCCTTTTATGCAATGCTTCTCATCATCAATGTTACTAAGCCCCACTTCAGCTTCTCCATAGAATATATAAATGTGTGTACACATCCATGTACATATATATATGATTATAAATATGAATATTGTGTAAATTGAAATATTACATCATGTTATCTTTGATAAACAATATCAAGATACATGTTAGTTATGTTCTTACAATAACTGTACTTGTTTATTTTATATTCTTTTATTTAAATATTTTAAGGCACATTTCTATAGCATTTCAGAGTTCTTAATATTGTTTTACTTGATTTAAGGATTGTTTTACACTAGAGGGATAATAGAAGATATTCTCTTGTTTTTTATTTTTAATATTTCAAATGGCTATCAGCTTCCTAAATTTTTACTCTTGGCTAACTGTAAATAAATTTGTTGCCCCCCTTTCCTATTTTTTTCTATTTTCTAAGAACAATGTGTTGAAATAGATATGTGTGTGTATGGCCCAAGGTTTACTCTTATACTTATCAAGTATCTAGCATCTCATGCAGGATATCTTACTTTCTACAATTTATAAGTTTAATATCAAAACCTGGACTTCTGTGGCTGGCCAACATGGTCCATTCCTACTACTGCCAATCTCTCTCACTGATTACAGTTAAAAATCCCTGAACAGAAACACTAAACACTAAAAGTACAACATTTCTCAAAGGTAAACACTGGCAGAAATGCCAGGTACCAAGGTATATAGGTATATGTTCGGAATCCCAGCAACTTGGGGGGCTGAGGCAGGAGGATCACAAGTTCATGGCCAGCCTAAGGAAGTTAACAAGACCCTGTCTCAAAAAATAAATAAATAAATAAATAAATAAATAAATAAATGGATAAATAAATAAATAAATGGGATGTAGATATGGCTCAGCTGTTAAACACCCCTGGGTTCAATCCCCAGATCCAGAAAACAAATAAACAAATGTTGGCAGTGATATGAGAGATAAAAGTCATAAAACTGAAGCACACACAGTCTGGAGACAGTTTATCATTTTTCAATTTTGCCTTCTCCAGCTCCTAGTTCTAACATGAGGATAGGCTGAATTGCAACTCTGCAGCCACAGAAATATAAGACAGAGACTTAAAGATAGGAATTCCATTGTTCTGTGAATATGCTAGCAAAATTATTGAGCACACTGTTGAGAGGAACATATATGTATCAGACACACAAAAGCATATTACAATCTTTTAAAACAGAATACTGATACAAAATACCACCTAATAATTCAGGTTATGTATTTGTAGGACACACAAAAAACATACTAAAGACTTTTAAAACAGAACTGACACTGGATCCATTGCTTATAGAAGGCAAGACAAAAGTGAAAGTTCAAACCTAACCAGGTTGATTGTCTGTTTTTATTTATTTTTATTAGTTAATTAGGAATTGAACCCAGGGCCCTGTGTAGGCTTGGCAAGTGCTCTACTACTGAACCACACCACAATTTTGATTTCCTGTTTTTTAAAAATAACATGGTTCAAAGGATTTCATAGGACTCACAAAGTCACAATATATTATTTTTTAAATGTTCAGGACACAAGCCCAAATTGGTTGACATAAGAAGAAGCATCAAACCAGATTGTTGGAAGTCAATGATGAAGAAAAATTCTTGAAGGCAGAATTTCATGGAAAAATGAAATGCTACTTATAGAGGAAGAACAAGTCAGGATCATGTGTTTGTCATCAGAAAACTTAGATGCAAGAAGGCCTGGGATATCTAAATCCTAAATTTTCAATTCTGCAAATGTTTCAATAGAAACAACAAAGGCATATTAGAATAATTTGGAAATAATAATCTAGAGCTCATATATTATTATAATTGTATAACTATATTGTTATTTAATTATTTCACATACTATATAATAATAATAATAATCTAGAGCTCATATATTATTATAATTGTATAACTATATTGTTATTTAATTATTTCACATACTATATAATTACCATTATGGCTTAGATGGGAGGCGTATGCCAAAAGTTCATATGAGACAATATAAAAAGCTTTAGAGGAGAAACGATTAGGTTAGGAAAGCCTTAGCCTAATCAATATATTAATCCCCTGGTGGGATTAATATAGGGGTAACTGAAGGCAGGTAGAGTGTGACTGGAGGAGGTAAGCATTGGAAGCGTGGCTTTGGTGTATAGATTTTGTATCTAGTCAGTGAAGTCTCTCCTTTCTATCATCATGTGAGCTGCTACCCTCTGTCATACTCTTCTGCCATGATGTTCTGCCTCACCTCAAGCCCTGAGGAATGGAGCCTGCTGTCCATGGACTCAGACCTCTGAAACTGTGAGCTCTCAAATAAACTCTTCCTTCTGAAAATTATTCCTGTCAGGTCTTTGTCACAATAGTGAAAAAGCAAACTAAAACAATTACATTACATATTATATACTATTTTTAAGTTTTTACATATATTCCACATCTGGTATATGGTAAAATAATAGATTATAATACTGAAAGGAAAGATCAATCCAAATCCTATATTCCATTTAAATATGTTTTAAGGGGCTGGGGATGTGGCTCAAGTGGTAGCGCGCTCGCCTGGCATGCGTGTGGCCCGGGGTTCGATTCTCAGCACCACATACAAACAAAGATGTTGTGTCCGCCGATAACTAAAAAATAAATATTAAAAAAAATTCTCTCTCTCTCTCTCTCTCTCTCTCTCTCTCCTCTCTCACTCTCTCTAAAAATAAATAAATAAATAAATATGTTTTAAGGTGATGCACACCAACCTGCTGCACACCTCTATACCCAGTGACTCAGAAGGCTGAGGCAGGAGAATCACAAGATTAAGGCCAATGTTGGCAATTTATGAGACCCTGTCTGAAAATAAAAAATAAATAAATAAATAAAAAGGATTGGGAATGTATCTTAGTGGTGAAACAAGTTAATCCCAAGTTAAATCCCTAGTGCAGGTAAAAATTGTTACAAAACTACCATATGGAGATGGTATGGTATCTATAAAAGTACAAACAGATCAATGAAACTGAAGAGTATCCAGAAATAAAACAGCATGCTTTATCATAAATCATGGTTAAATGATTTTCTTGCACAAGACATTCAATAAATTATGTTGGAACAATATTCAAAAAAGAAATCCTGACCTATATACCTTATATAAGATTTAACTCAAAATTGAATATTGATCTAATTGTAAGATGTAAAATTCAAAAGAAAGCTGGAGAGAGCCTTTCTGACTTGGAATCAGGCAAAGAGATTTTAACAATGATCCCAAAACAACATAATCCATGAACAAAAGAAAAAATGAATCAGAATTCATCAAAATTAAGTCACTTTGCCAAAATTACAATTAAAAAAATAAAATTAGATACAAAAGATGGAGAGAAACATTCACAAATCTATAGATAACAAGAAACTTGT
The DNA here is from genome assembly GCF_048772815.1 of Callospermophilus lateralis. Taxonomy (NCBI): domain Eukaryota; kingdom Metazoa; phylum Chordata; class Mammalia; order Rodentia; family Sciuridae; genus Callospermophilus; species Callospermophilus lateralis. Next base: position 52,691,939 of record NC_135319.1, on the reverse strand, counting down.
ATACAGATTATATACATACTGGGAGAGAATTTTTGGATATTTTCATATTTCTGTATGTACATCCAGACTTTCTCAGGAAAGGTCATGTTTCAATAGCAAATCCATCAAGCTAAAGATACATATCAATTACTCTGCAAAAATCCAGTCACAAACTTGCTAGTCTCAGCCTGGCTCTCAGTATTACTTTCTTGCTCTTCTTCTCACTTTTTATTTCTCTCCAGTTGGGAGGATTGGCCTGTGTCAATAGCCCTTCCTATGTTCTGAGTCATCATTTGGGGTTCCACTCTGGTAATGCACTCATGCACACAGTGCAGAGTAACATCTGTTTTCACATCACCTCATGCGGACTCAAAAAACAGGTTCTAAGAATGGCTGTTTTTGCCAAGAGTAATTAATTGTCTTCTTTTCTGATCCAGAAAGCCTCATGACTTTTGTCAGAATACATATATTCTGTGGCAGACTAACATATTGTCCTACAAGTAGGGTAAGGTCTAAGATCTTTCACACTTTTATAACTAACAATATAAAACCTTCAAAACAAAATCATGAGTAAATAAATTCTCCCATTTTGTTAAAGTGGGCAAAAGAAAAAAAAATGAACAAAAATTTCACCAAAGAGGATAAATAGATGGCAAATCGTCACAAGAAAATATGTTCAACATCATTGATCTTGAGGAAAATGCAAATTAAGACCATAAATTGCAACTACATAGCTGGTGCAGATACATGGTTGTAATCCCAGTGGCTTAGGAGGCTGAGACAGGAGGATTTTGAGTTCAATGCCAGTCTCAGCAAAAGCAAAATGCTAAGCAACTCAGTGAGACCCTTTTCTATATAAAATACAAAATAGGGCTTGGGAATGTGGCTCAGTGGTCGAGTAGTCCTGAGTTCTCTCCCCGGTAACCACCCCCCAAAAAACAAGATGCAACTACACACGTTAGCAAAGCTAACATTGAACATGGAAAGTCATCTGATACTACCAAATGATATCAAAGATCTTGTGAAACAATAGCTCTCACTCCCAGCAAGTGGTAATGCAAAATGGTATAGCCACTTAAAAAATGGTCTAGCTGTTTCTCATAAAGTTAATCACATATGCACCAAGTGACACAACAATCTCACTCCTAGGTATTTACTTAAGACATGAACATGTATGATCACACAAAAACTTGTATAATAAAAATGTGCAAGTGTGTGGGCATGTGTGGGTGTGTAATCACCCCCAAACTGGAAATAAATGTCTTTTAACTAGAGAATGGATAAACAAATTATGAAATAAACATGCAATTGACTACTGTTCTGTAAAGGACCCAGACTCAAATGATGATACACAGTATATTTTCATACACATAATATTCTGAGAAAACCAAAATTGTAGGTGCAGAAAACAAAATTAGAAGGGCAGAGATGCCAGGCTTTGAAAGGAGGAAGAGAAAGAGAGAGGGGTTGACCATAAAGGGGCAGCATGAGATAAATTTTGGGGTGAAAAGGAAATGATTCTCTTTCTCTCTCTCTCTGTTTTTTTTTTTTTTTTTGTACTGGGATTGAATGCAGGGATGGTTAAACACTGAGCCACATCCTCAGCCCCCTTTTTAAAAATATATACATATTTTATTTAGAGACAGGGTCTTGCTGGTTGCTGAGGCCGACTTTAAACTCTTGATCCTTCTGCCTCAGCCTTCCAAGCCACTGGGAATACAGATGTGTGTCATCACACCCAGCTGAGGAAATGGTTCTTTATCTAATTGTAGTGATAGTTACAAAACTCAGAGGCCTACAAGCCAAAAAAGGTAACTTTTACTAGATATCAATCTTAAAAAGCTGTTCAAGAAAATATCTTCACCAGATATTATCTTGGTATAAATCTGTGTTTACTCGGTTACATTTTAATCCATTTTTAATTTCATGTGTCAGCTCATCTTTCCATGCCCTAAAAAATCGATCATCTTATTTTGTTGCCTTGTTTTTTGTCTTTTCATTTGCTGTGATCATATATTCCTGTCTTTTATGTAATACATCAATTTTAAGTCATCTTTGTTCTGTTTGCTTGACATTTTAATTTGTTTTGAGAGTTATCTTGGTCCTTAGTAGTTTTTTGTTGTTGTTGTTGTTGTTTTTCTAGATTTTCACTCTTGTTCTTCATCTTTTTCTCTTGTTATCACTTTGGTGGGTGAGAGGGGCTCTTATTTAATTCATGTTCATGTATGTTTTTAGTATATAGTATCATGATGGATTTTTCCTTTCTGTCTTGGGCTATACTGTCTTCCAGAGTCTATGCTGTCTCATCCACTTGTCCCTGTCTATGGACCTACTGGCCTGAATTAGGATTACAGTTTCCATTTGGTTCCTTTTCATTTTGCTGATACTATTCAGTCTTTCTACTTGATGCCATTTTGCAGGTCAGTGTCCTTGTCTCTTTTCTCGTTTCTAGGTGAGACGCGTTAGTTTTCCTCTAACAGATACATTTTGGGGGCTGAATGTTTCCTGGGGGTAACTTCTTTCATGGCTGGAGTATACTGGCTGCTACTTCTGTGAGAATTCAGTGTGCTGTGCTAGATTCACTCTGCCTAATGTTAGAGAGAGCCCATTTCCACAGAGGAGTACAGGGTTGGCCCCATTGTCCGGATTCCTCCTAGCCCTAGAGAAATTGTCATAGTCACAGTTAGCTTCTGGTTCATGTTTCTCAGCTAGTTCAAGTCAGGATGGAATACAATTTGGTTTACTGAATTTCAGAGATGAGAATATTGGTGAAAAGTCTCAGGCCTTACTGAACTAGTGGCAATATGGCGAGGGACAGGATTGGTACTGCAATCTTCTGTTTCTCTGATGGGCCATTTGTGAAGTCTATAGCAATGGTTTGGGTTTGTGTCACCTCCCTTTTTAACTTGGTTGTTGCAAGTAATATCTCAATAGATTTTTAGTTCTTTTGTGTTTATTAGTGATTTGAGAAGAGGATATTGTGATCTGTCTTCCCTATATCATCTTTGCAAATAAAATGCTTCTTAAAAAGTTCCAATATCAGCTGGAAAAAGATACAATTCAATATAAGGTCATCACAAATATGCAAACCTCATAAGAAAGTAATATACTAATTCTGTGCTTCTATTTTATAGCATATTTAGGCCAATGACATCTTTCTAATATACATTAATGGCTCTTAAAGTCTATTTCAATATGAACAGGAAAGCCCAGTAAAATGCTTTATTGTCAATAAATCTGAGAAATTGTGTTTTTTGTGTTGCAATTTCCAAGGAGTTTACAAAGCAGAAGGTTAATATCTCTTTATTAACCATGAAGAATCTTCAAAATCTAACAGTTTGGAATTTCAAAGGCATTGAAGCAATTTCCAATCCTTAGTGCCTCAAACCAAGGCCAGTACAATGGAAAGATCAGTGGGTATAAATAGTAGGTGCAAAGAAATATTGGTTCTCCACCTCCAAAATACCTCCCCTGGACACCAGTATTGAGCACTCATATTTTACTATTTATATCAGTGTTAAAATGTGCTAACAAAATTTAAAGCCCAAAGCCTAAGAAGAGGAGTCTCTAGACAGTCTCTAGACATGGCCCATATGACTATGAATATTTCTTATGATTTCTAACAGAGAAATTATTGGATATAAGTAGTGGGGTGTTGTGAAATACCATACCTGTTATAGGAGTACTGAGTATAATTCAAGCGAGGATCAAGTGCATATGGACATTGCCATCATATCTGTTTCCATATTGTGAACAGTTTTTCAAAATGCTCCAAATGTATATATCTGTGTTTAATGACATTTGAATAAGCTCAAAATTAAGTTAATTACATCTTTCAACTTTAATTACAAGTACTCTTATCTTTTGGCAGTACTAGGGATTTAGCTCAGGTTTCATACATGCTAGGCAATATATAACTACAATTTTCTTTTTCTTTTTCTTTTTAACAGTACTGGAGATTAGACACAGGGACACTCTACCATTGAGCTACATCAGCAATTTTTTTTATTTTGAAACAAAGTCTTGTTCAGTTGCCAATGCTGGCCTCAATCTTGCCTCCTGACTCAGCCTCCCAAATTGTTACAAATATAGGCATGCACAATTGTAACCAAATTAAAGAGGTTGGCAACTGAGGTACAATATTCATAGTAGCAGAATGTTGCCAGAAATTTGTTTTTATGCCATCTACATTTGACCCAGGAGGCATACTTTTTTTTCAGATAAATGCCTAGTAAATTAATTGTCTAAGCTATAAATTGTCATCCAAATAATAAGAATAGCAGTAAATATCCCAGACTATAAAAAGAAATAAATATATAAAATGTGTGCTGTTTGGTGTGTATGGAAAATTTTAGCCCTTGTCATGAACAATGAATATTCTGAGATTTTTACATAACCTGCAAGCTAACCTGTTAACCTGCTGATGTCTCATGGGGCTTTGCTACACATAGCACAGCAAGTAGCATGAGCTTCTTGTTGATTCTGGTTCCTTCAGGTCCTCTACATCCCACAGAGGAAGCTCAAACAGCACAGGTGGATGCTGCACAACACGATGGGTGGAGCCAGAGCTAAGAAATTCAAATCTTGGGGAACCTGACTCTTTTAACCTGGGTTTTAAGTAAATCTTACTGACCTTTGAACACATGTACCTCTGCTCTGAAGACAGACATTATTTCTTTCTTCCAAATCTCTCCCAATGTTATTTACTCTATAAACATCTTTGAAAATATAGTCATGGAAAACAGTCCTCAGCATTTCTGCTCACTAGACAACAGAAATACAAGAGATCTATGCAGATTTATCTCTCAGAACAAACATAGATATGCTTCTTTGTGGAAAAAAAATTCTTGAGACTCCTCTCCAAGGCACACTGAACAAGACTGGATGGTGAGTGGGTGGCAATGCACAATCCTAGGTGGCTTTGTCTTTGAAATTTTATGCTAAAATACAGTTGATGATGCCTGAAATTTGAGGTGTGTATTAGTTTGGAGATGGTGAGGATGGATTATTAACATATATTGACAGCCTATGAAGTAACAGACCATGCATCAGGTGAATTAACATAGGGTTTAAGAGCTGATTTCTGGATTGGGGATATAGCTCAGTTGATAGAGTACTTGCCTTGCATGCACAAGTCCCTGAGTTCAATCCCCAGCACCAAAAAACAAAAAAAAAAAGGCTAATTTCTTTAAATTTGGGGAGACCTAATTTACATTAGTCCTCTGCCATAAATGAGCTGCACAACATAAAATAAGATACTTGATGACACTGATATTCCATGTCTTCAAATGAATAACAGAAATAATAATGAAGTTGCCTTCACAGTATTCAGCTTCATAGTGAAAGATAAATGAGACCAAGACTTACAGCTCTCCTACAGCCTGGCATGGAGTAAAAGCCAAAAAAATGATAACTATTGTAGTAACTTATTTTTATTCACTAAATCATCTGATGGTTCTAATTATCACCATTTTTCATCCTTGCAAATTGCACACCACTTAATGTCATTTCTCAAAAGAAAATATAAATGGCAATAGGCACCTGAAGAGATGCTCAACATTATTGATTGATTACTGGGAAAATGCAAGTTCAATTAACTATTTTACATCTATAAGAGATCTTATTTTCAAAACATAGAAAATAACAATTGTAATTGAGGATACAGAGATATTGTAATCTTTGTGGATTGTTAGCAGGAAAGCAAAGTGTTTCGACCATTTTGGAAAACACTATAGGAATTGTACACAAATTTAAAGACAGTATTACTTTATGACCCAATGTTATAATTTGGACATGTAATGTCTCCTAAAGGCCCAAGTGTTGAAGGCTTGTTTTAGTCAGCTGGTGACATTAATGTGAGATGATTGAAATTTTATGAGGTGGGGATTGATTGGAGTACATGGGCCACTGAAGGCATCTCCTAGATGGGCGTATCATGTTCCTAGTTCCCCATCCTCCAGCTCTGTCTTTCCTAGCTGCCATGGGGTAGCTCTGCTCTACCAAACACTTTCCACCATGATATTCTGAATCAACATAGGCCCAAAATGACAGGCCAAATGACTGTAGACTGAAATCTTGAAATAATGATCTAAAATTAATCTTTCTTAATTTGATTTTCTCTGGTATTTTGTCACAGGAAAGAAAAGCTAACACACCCATTAATTTCACAACTATGCATATATGCAAAATTGAAAGGGAGACTTGAAGAAATATCTGTATATCCATGTTCATGGTGAATTATTAACAATAGACAACAGGTGAAGGCAACCAAGTCAACCATTCAGCAGGTGAACAGATGTACAAAAAGTATGGTACATACCTACAATTGAATGTGACTCAGCCTTACAATGAATACAATTTTAACAAATGCTATCACATGGTTGGGTTGTTAAAAAAATGCTTAGTGAAAGGAGCTACACTTTGAGAGACAATATTACATATATATAGACATAAAGTAACAGATATTGTCAATGGACGAGGGGAGGAGAAATGAGAGAAAAGAGTTATTATTTTATTAGTACAGAGGTTTTGTTGGGGATGATAAAAACATTTTCGGTGTATATTTACAGTAGTGACAGCAATACAGCTTTGTGAACATGTCTAGTGCTACTGATGAATGGTCAAAACAGAACTTAGAAATGGTTGGAAAGATAAATGTTGTATATATTTTACCATAATAAAAATGGTTAAATTTAAAAAGAAACAAAATAATAGAGGAAAAAACCTGTGGCTCAGCAAAAATCACAACTTTATCTTATGTTACACTGCTATAGACGTCAAAACTTGGATTTCACCCGGGTATGACTCTAAAACTTTTTTTCTAAAACTCTGCACTGTACCACCCCATGCCTCTGTTAAGAAGAAAGGTAGATGTCTTTGCAACTACACACAAAGTATTACTTTTCTTGTGCCTTTTAGTATAACACAAAAGTAAGTAAACAAATAAAATTCATGAATACATAAACATAAATCCTTTGATACACTCTAGGATGTTTGAAATCCCAAACCAAATGTTATTTCTGCCACATTATTGAATTCCCATTTCAGATATACACAGAGTTCAGATGATAATGAGCCTCCTTTACCCTAATTTAACATTATTGGATATTCAACTCAGTTCTGGTTTATGTTGCAATGTGATCTGGAAATGACTTAAAATCCCTTTCAGGCAGTCCTGTGGTTATCTTCCCTATTGAAATCTGACAGCATCTTGCTGGAAATATTGTTAGCACATTGGATTCTAATCCCAACAGAAATGAATGATGTGTCATTAAAAACAATGGAATTTACCTGATTTTCACTTTTAGCCATTAGCATCTATGTTGTCCTCATACTTATTGCTACTTCTCTCAAATTTAGTAAAATTTGACCATTTATTTCCAATCAACACATTTGCATTCTAAACAAATAAAATGCAGCAAATGAAAGAGACAAGATGAAGGCCATTGTATTATTGTCCTCAGATGGGAACTTTCTAATAGCTATGGACAATAAAGTATATGGTCTAATTTAAGACATTTTTCTCTTAGTTACTAACACAATCTCATTGGATCTATGTATTCTGTTCACACTTTACTCACTATTATTGTTCTCAACCAAAAGCGTAGTCATCTCACAAGACACAGCAGATGCGGTAGGCAGGACTACTAATTGAATCAACCCACATAGCAATACCGTGTGTTTCTAGACGGCTTTCCCAGGACTGTACTGTACTACACTATGGAATCTTGAAAAGGGAAACTCACGTGAACCTTAAATATTTGGAGTCAGAGAGCTTGAAAGTCAAAAGGAAAACATGACACTGTCATTTTCAACCCCTAGGCAACATAAGAATGAAAAGAGGTCAGAAAAGGGAAGGGACATGCCCATGATCACACAGCCCCAGGAAGATCCCATGGGAGCAGGAACCTAGGAATCTAAACCCATGCCATAGTTGCAATACTTACGTTGGCAACAGCCACAAAATGATGGTCCACATTCCCTCATATCATGGAGGAAATTCTTTGAATTGGAATGTTGAAATTTTCAAATTTACTTATCTTTAGCTTTGTATAATAATACCTTTTTCCAAAGGCTAAATCCTTAAGGAAGGAAACCAATTTGAAGAATTGCCTCAAAAAAAAGAATTAGCTATGAAAAATGAACTAACAAAAAAGTTATTCAACTGCTTGACAGAGAACTAAGAGGTCACTGGATTGAGGATTCTCCTGACAATTGGAAGGCAAGAAAGGGGAGAAGGTTGTTCCTAGCCGTTACATGGCCTGAAGCTGTGAATTAGGGACAATACTCCAACCTAGCCTGCTTTATCTGTCCCCTTTGGCTCTCACATCCTTCCTAGTAGCCTAAGTTCTTCCAGATATATCTCAGAATTATATAAAGGGATAACCTACATCCTGCAGAATATAAGGGAATCACAATTTGCCTTTTACCTGCAGTTATAATCATTACAAATACTCAATAGGAATTTGGGGGTCCAAAGAAGGGCAGTGGAGTGGAGTTCTAATGAAATTGAAGAAAGTCACTATTATAATAGAAATTGTGTCTGCCCTTCCATTACAGTAGAGGAGAGGGACTAGGAGGAAATGGAGGGGGAGGAATAGGGAGATATTGGGGAACAAGACTGACCAAATTATATCATTCTATTATATGCATGTATAAATACACAACAGTGAATCACATTATGTATAATTATAATGTATCAATAAAATATGAGAAGATTGTGTATATCCTTGAATACTAATTTGTCACTTATATATTATATTTTTAATAACAGTAATTTGAAGTCTTTTTTTTCTAGCCTTAACTTATTTGATCATTGCTCACTAGAATTTCTAAAATATTAACTCTGGAAATCTTGTATGTGAATTTGGAAAAAAGTCCTTAAGGGGAAAAATCCGGGATCCCAAATATAAATAACAGCATGTCAATCATTTGACATTTTATATTCATACTTTATTGATTCCTTAAAATATTCTCAGATGATTTTTAAATTGAACTCCTATTAGGAAAGGATGATAATTAATTCTAAATCTGGCTGATTATGACAAAGGTATAAAGATTTTGAAGACATATGACAAAATATAGACCCTGTGATCTGGACCCATTTCAAAACAAAAAGTAAAGTTTGCTTATGAGTAAAATAGAAATATATTTGTTACAATGGCACATAAAAATTGAATAACTATATTGGGGGCTGAGTTGAGTATAGCCAGTCATAGCTCCCTATGTTCACCAAGCTGAGATAGATAAAGTTTCTAAACTTTGAACAGTCACATAGGAAGGAAATTTATTCTTTCCTGGTCTGATTCTCATTGCTTCTGCTTACTGACACAGTCTATGCATTCAAAATCAACAGGAACTCTTTGCACTTGAAAAGAAATGCCAAATTACTTACATAAACAGAACACTCAAGTTATGCATGAAGGATTTTCAATTCTCACAACATAGACAAATGTATCTCTACAAATCTGGACACCATTTAGAAGAAACTGGAGATATTGCACTTCTATCAATACTTTGCCATTGGGCTGTGGACACATTAATTTGTCAAAATATCAACACATGAATAAAGTACAATTGTGTTACTGAACCAAGGAGAAACAAGATAAACTCAAGAGGAGTATTGATTAAAACTCTCTCAGTGACAAGTGACAGAATTCACAGCCCAAGTAGGCTTATGTAAAAAAAAAAAAAAAAAAAAAAAAATTAAAAAAAGAAGAAAGGAAGGAAGGGGAATATATTGACTCACATAATTTAGCAAATAGGGAAGTAGGGAGAAGTGTGGCTTTGAAAGCTAAGGCTGAAGGCAGGTGCCCAGCAAGCATCTTGTTTATAGATTCTGCTCTGTTATAATCAGAGACATCCTGTAAGAGCAAACAAGGACAGGTTCTTCAGACCCTACCTACTCTGAGATGTTAGATTCAACCGGAAAAATTAAACATTCTTTTTCTCACACATCCCAAAGGGGCAAATAAAACATTGTTTGTCATTGCTTCTGATTGGGTTCTGTAACTGGTTCTAAACCAATACAGCCAGGGGAATGTGATGTGATGATTGAGTTAAATCTGGAATAGAAGAAAAAACTTGAGGACAAATGGGACTGCAGATCGTCTCTGAGAGGCGAGGAAATGCTAGGGTTTAGAAAGAAACTGCTCATGCTAATTATTACCTATTTCATATCACATTTCATAAATTTTCTGGCTATATTTAATTCTTGAAAATTCAGCTGTAATGTGTTGAACACTATTTTGCACACTGCACAATACCTTGTGTGAAGAACAGCATGATGAATAAAACCCACATGGCATGCAGTCCACCTGCACTGTTACATGATAAGAGTTTACAGATGACATGGGAGTCCATGAGAGGGTGACATTCACACAACATGTACTTAGGATTTATTTTTTGATCACTCAGTAAAAGCACTGTTCCGAGGTTAGAGAGGAGCATATGGCACCAGGCATAAGGTGGTCAGGAAAGACCATACAAGAGGCAGGGCTTTGCAGGGCAGGCAGAGAGCAGACCTGAAAGAAAGCCAGGGATGAGAACAGTAATGAAACTGAGGCTGCCTATGGGAACCATTTTCAAAACTCTCATTTAGGTCTTACATTCCTAATGTCTTACTTCAATTGTCAAAAGGATTCATTACTTTCTCCTAAAACCACCTACCTGTCCTTCTGCCTTAAAGATTAGGTCTGTCTATCAGAGATGCTCTTCACTAAGCCATGATGATCACTGCCTGCGTGTAACTTTTGCTTTGATGGGTCCTCTGTGCTTCAGTGAGGACGAGGCATATCTATCTTGTAAAGATTTGCTCTTGTTTGTAGACAAAGGACTCGAATTGATAGCCCTGCCTCTTGGGGTATAGAGAGAGTTTTAAGCCTTCTAAGCCTTATACATTACTTTTCTTAGTAATGCCAGTGTCAACACCAATACAGCATTTCAGTCAGGGGACTGGAAGACAATGATCACACCTAAATTTTTCAGGTTCCTCTGATGGACGAGTGATTTGGCAGTGTCAAGATTTGCTTACACCCCTTCCAAACACCACACCCTAATTTCACACAATGACAGAAGGATTCAATGCTTAATTCCAAAATCAGGAAGTTACAGAAAACACAGAACTGTATTAAGTTCACACAGCTTTCTCTCAATCTTTACAGAACCACCATGATGATGGTGGTTGCATTAATCAGGGATTATAACTGGTTCAAGACCCAGATCAATATGAAGAGCATGTGATTTCAACACTACTGTATATCAGGCTGGATTGGAAGAACTGAAAGAAAGTAAAATCGATTTTTGTTTTCCTAGCTTTGCATGGGCTTTGGCAGAAAAGAGGAGTAGATTTTTTCTAATGGATTGCAATCTGATTTTTATCATTTCAAACAGTAATAAAGCGAGATCTGAAACTTAGAAAGGTGGTCATTTCTTCTCCTTTCAGCTAGTCTTGGAGGTTTTGCAGAAAAATTTGGAGACCTTACTTTTAAAAATGTCTTTTTGAGGTAACTTAAAAAGAAAAGCTTAAAATACCCACAGATGAACTCATTTTAGATACTCTATCTTCTTGGACTCCAATCTTATTACTATCATACTTTTTGACTCTTCGAGCCAACTTACTCTAAAACTTTCTGGCTTGGATTACTTTTTGTGATCTATATCAGTTTCCCAACTCTTCTTGTTCTCAGGATACTTTTGTAAATGTAAGCAGTTTGCAGAGCCACTGGCTAGGTATATGGTTAAGTGAATCTCCCCTATATCATTCATCTAGACAGACATACTCCAGTTTTGGAATATTATAGTATCTTTCAATGTACCTCATGTGGGTACATGATGCATCCTTGTAGAGCATGCATGTTCCTAAAGGCATTGAATATGTGCTCTAAGAAATTTGACATAGTAGTCTCTTAGGAGACAGCAGAGAAAAGGACAAAGGGATAAGATTCTGAGCTTAAGTGTACTCACCAGAATTCCCTTTATAAGGGAGGTAGAGCTTTTTGTCTCTTCCCTGGACCACAGTAACCACTATATATAACCAATCAATTTAAATATGGAATACTTGTGGTAATCATTTCCTGTTGTCCAAAAAAGCAGACAAGATGTTCAGCCTGCATGGTGATGTCAAATGTATTCTACACTTGCACTTATATGGAGCCTCATGAAGGCTAGTTTAATCCATTGTGTTGGAAGGAGTTGCAGCCTATAATGCTGGCTGGTGACCTCACTGATAGGGGTCAGTGGAGGCACTCAGTTGTCCTGACAGTCTTGCCCAGAAGCAACCAAGTCCTGGAACTAACTTAGGGGAAATGAGAAAAAAAAATGACCTCAAGCATGCAGTCCTTGAGGGAGGATGATTTGAAATTGAAGCCTAACCCAGGAATTCAAAAAATCCAGGAGATATAGAAGATTATAATAATAAGAAGAATATATATTCTACCTGTTGACTAATGCATTTTTATACTAAGGTATTTTATACAAATGCACACAAGAAGCATTGTGGATACAGGTAGGTGCCTGACATGCAGTTATCTATGATATCAAAGACAAAAACCAAAACAAAATTAGCTCATGTATGCACAACGAACAGACTAACTAACTAAATTACATTCTCAAAGCCCACACGATTATTATAAAGCCATTTAAAATTGGGATTAACAGAAGTTAATTTTAATGATGCCATTCTGAATTCAAAGAAGCACAATATGAAACAATGTGAATTGCAGGATTCCAATGAATGAGCATGAAAAGTGATATGCAAAAATAAAATCTTTATAAAAAGGTATTTTAATGTGCCATCAGGGGTATTATAAATGGTTCCTCAAATTATATAAGTGGCATAAAGGAGAGGTTGTAAGAAATAAAACAATTCTGTTGAAGATCATGTACATTAAACAGACACTAAGATTATCTTTACCCAATACTTAACCCACTGGAGTTCTTGGTTCACAGAAGAAAAAGCTGAACTGTCTTGCCAGATGTGAATAATTATTTGAAAGGAAGTATGTAAGCTCATACAAGCAGACACTTCAGGCTGGAGAGAAGGAAACTCATCCTCCATATATTAGCTCTGGGACACCCTTTTGATAAGATATATGATATATAATATAATTGATCAAATGTATTATTTGTATGTGTGTGTGTGTTTGTGTACACACCCTCAAAACATTGTATCAATAGGTATATATGGGTCAGAGCCAAAAAGTTTTCAGACATGTGTTCAGGAATGGATGCAATGCTACTGTAAATTGCCAAACAGTGGCCATAGATCACTTGTGCAGACTCATAAGAATGTCATAATCAACAAGGAGAGTAAACATTAAGACTAATACAATTTTTCAAGCATATTCATGATAAAGGAGTATTTAATTTTTTCCCTTGCACTATAAAAAGAAATGCCCAAATTAAGAGAGTAGTATATTTGAAAGAAACGGGATAATCTGAGACCTAGGGCCTTCAACTGGAAGGACTCCATTGGGAATCTCCCATATAGGTCCCATTCCCTGGAAATTCTCCAAACTGCATTCACTGAAAATAATGAATCGTCCAAAAATCAGTGTTTGCAAGATTTGTATGGAAGTGACCATATCCCATACCTGTCTCATGCAGTGTCTCCTTTTTTTATATCAGGCTCGTGTTTCTTATACATTGACACTGAGCAATCTTGATTCATGCCTCCCCCTCCACATACACTGATCTCCATCTATAGTGTCACATCCTATCTCTCTACCACCCCCACAGACAAGTCTTTTACAAACCCCAAATTTCTAAGACCCATTTTTTTCCTGCTCTATCTAGCACAAGGGAATGGACCTTAAGATTCCTTTAATTTACCACTGGGTAAATGACTACACCTTAGAGGACTTTAAGTTCTCCATTTGTAAACTAATAGGTTTGAACTAGAAGTTCTTTCCAATTTGAAGCATCAGAGGTTTTGGTGCAAAAGACACACAGGCTTTGCTATTTCAGTGAAGAAACATGCTCAATGGTTTTTAAAGTTTGAGATGTTTCAAATTCCTTCATTTTGCAACACTGTAATCTAGACTAGTAGGAAATTTTTCTTACAACAACAAAGAGGAAAGCAAATCAAGCAGTTCTCATTTCTCACACAGTTAAGCAAATTTTCTGTTAAGCATTTTAAATGGAGGATACAGGCTTAGGTTTAAATGAAACATGAAATACTATTTGAATTTAAAAAGATGTTTGTGAGCTACACCTAAGAGACCAAGTCTAAATGGAATTTTGTTGTTGTGGCAGATTTAACAAGCAAACTCAGCTAGCTCAAAGCAGTAAAACCGTCATTTGAGTGAAGAATATGAATGATGTCATGCCGCCTGGGCAACCAGGCTGAACTCACACCCAGAATGGCACTACCAGCTCTGGTGCCTCTCACACAAGTTCATACTCCATTTTGGTGGGGAGAGGGGGCACATCTGAGAGAGATTTATAGAGGAAAAGGTTTTCTTCCAGGAAAACTGGGAATATGCATTCCATGTGAACTGACTGTTGCAGTTGAGTCCAGATATACCCATTGAAGGGTGTCAGGAATTCTATTTGGCATGGGTTCAATGCTGTATTTCAAAAGGAATGAGTTAAAAGAATTTGCCAGGGGCACTAGCAATCCTGGTGCGATATTTATGTGATCCTGGAGCTGACTGCCTGAATGCTGTGCTTGACACACAGATGAGGAAAAGAGATACACAAAAATGTGAAAACTGCATTAGAGTTTGATTTATGGTGATGACCAGATTCCAGGGGAGTTATTGCTTAAAGGGTGCTGAGATTTTGTTGGAGATGACAGACAAGTTTGTGATATAGATAGTGATGAAGGCCTCACAATACTATGAATGCATCTAACGCTCTTGATGAATAGTTAAATCATACTTAGAAATGGTTAGATGAAAATTTTATGCATATTTTACCATAACAAAAAGCATTAAAACAAAAATCAAAAGAAAGTTATGACAGAACAAAATTCAGAAACCAGTCTTTCTCATGCACTTGATTAAATATATAGATGCTCCCAATTTATCAGGGAGTTATATCCACACAAACCCACTGTATGTTGAAAATACTCTATGTTAAATGTGCATTTAATATACCTAACCCAGCAATCATCCTATTTTATCAACACAGCCCACTGTAGAGTCTGGCTTGTGGTGGTTCACTCTCACAATCACATGGCTGACTATGGCTGTCCAGAACCAAGAAAGATTATCATGATGCATATCACTAACTTGGGAACAACATAAAAATTCAGTTTGAAGCATACTGAAAGTGTGTCACTTATGAATAGTGGTAAAGTCAAAAAGTATTAAGGCACACCATGGTACATTGTGCACTGTCCCATAGTAACTTTCTTTGAAACTTAGTTACTAACTTAAAGTAAGACATTTCTGAAGAGATGGGACAGGGATCACACTGGCTATTTTCTCTATTTAGAACATCTTAATTATTTATCCAGGAAAGCTTTATTCATAATTGACCAAACACACTGTGGTACACATAGACAATATTATTCAGAAGTACAGAGAAATGAGTTATACAGTCAGGAGAAGACACAGAGGAAGTTTAAATGCACATTATCATGTAAAAGAAACCAATGTGTACCATTTCAGCAACATAACATTCCATGAAGGGCAAAACAAAAGATCAGCTGTTGCCAGAAATTCAGCAGGAAGGGAGGAATGAGTAAGTAGAGCACAGAGGATTTTTAAAACAATGAAAATACTCTGAGTAATATAATAATGATGGACACATATACTGACATGTTTGTCAAAACCCATAAAATGTATGCCATTAAGAGTGAACCCTATTTTAAGGCATAGAATCTGGGTGATTGTGTATGTGAAGGCAGGTTCATTGATTATAACAAAGGAAACACTCTGGTGGGAGATGTTAACAGGTGGCTGTGTGTACATGAGATTGAGGATGTAGCTGGGAAATTTTTGCATCTTTATAACACTTTCTACTGTGAATATGAATCTGCTCTAAAGTAGTCTATTACTAAAAACCATTCAATTATTCATACAATATTATACAGCAGACAGCCTTTCCCCACCAGCACCACATACACATGTGCAGTAGTCAGCCACTAATGTGCAAAACCTGGGAAGCTCAAAGAACATCTCCACCCCAAATCTTGGCTACCAGTCCTTTCCCCTGCCAAGCTAATTGCACCTGGCTGTGGCTAATACATGAGATGCTTGGGATGTTTTATGCAACCTAATTCCTGCAAAATATTTATAACTCACACAATGCTGCACAGCATTTGTTTTACATTAATAAATATCCCTATCCTAGTTGAAAAATTTTTAGTATTTAAAGATATATTATGGCTTCAGGTAAAATAATTGTCATGGTCTTGGTGACAGACCTTCACCTCTTTTCTCATTTTATGTGGCATTAAAAGTGGCTTAGAGTACTTCTCTAGAGAGCAGCTGGTTAGCAATCATCTTCATCTCCTGTATTTTTCATTTTGACTCTACAAATCATCTCCCCAGCTCTGGGGAAAACTATCTGCTCTCCTTCATAGAGGTAAACTCTTCCATATTCCAGTGATGCAGATATTGTAAATCAAGACAACACTCTAGTAGAAGCCAGCTCAGCCACTTCTATGTGAGGTTGGGGGCGAGTAAGGCTGGTGGACTTATTTTAAATCTGGTCAAGGCAGGTTTATATGATTGAACCCAGACAGGCAGTACATCCAGAAAATTAAGAAAGCAGAAGACTCTGGTGGTGACAGTATTCAAGGATCTATATGACTTTCACATTGGAGGTATTCCCTATAATATTCAGTTTTCCTTCCACAAAATAAAATAAAATGAAGTGAAATCAAGGGAAGTGGCACCCTGCCACCTCCTCATTAGGTTTCAAAAAGGTGTGGATCATTTTGCTCTCTGGTTGAAAAGGAAAGGCAAAAGATGGAGCATACACCCAGCACCCATAGCAATAATAGAATAAATAAAAAAGTAAGAAATGTACATTTAAAAAAATAGAGAGGGAGGAAGGAAAAAGACAGAGAAAAACAGTGTAAAGATCATCTTAGTTTATTCACAATCAGGCCTTATCCCAAGGGCCCAGTTGAGGATTGTTGGCATGTCTCAGAGACAGACAAAATGAGACCCTGAGGGGAAAGCTGCCCGAGGACTCTGTAACTGCTCTGTGCCTCCAAGCACTCTTAGAACTTGTGAACTTGGCCTTGAATAATTTCTTGCATTGGATCATTTTCAATGCTATCCTTTCATTCTAAGTATATAATCACTATAAATTAAATCATGTAAAATTTGTTATGATACCTATTACAAAAGTTATGCAGAAGTTATTTACTCTCCAATGGTACCTATATAAAGATAAGTATCATTATTTTAACTTCAATGTTTATTTGTCTTTATGAATTGATCAGATTACTTCTTTTAATCATTGAGACCATTTTCTCTTTCCATCACACTGCTCTCAGAAAGTAAAAGTCAATACAAAAGTTCTAATGGCCATTATAAACAAGTATCAGAGATAAAGGTATATTTAGGGTTTTTTTTTTTTACCCTCAAGGGATATGAAATCAGTGGTTAAATATCTAAAACTATCTTGCATAAAATAACCTAATGAATATTTGTTAAATTGAGCAGAATTTATACTCTTTCAAGAATTATGAAATAAGCACTCAGAAAGAGAAATTTCATCACTTAAAATGAATTTAATTAGGGGTAATTAATAACTTAATTCAAAGGTATAATGACATTGAGATGGATTAAATGTCATAGAGTGCTAAGGATTTGTTTGGCCTGAATCTCAAAACCTAATGTGTGATAAGCACTATTTCTGTACAGTTAATAAATGTAGAAATTTATATTATGGAAGTGAAAAAGAGGCCAATATGTGTCCCTCTCTTCCTACAACCATACTTGGTCTTAATAAATGATAATTTTTCTGTTTTTTCCCTTCCAAGTGGCTCTGTTATTTGCTATCATTTTGCCCAAATTTAAGTCTTGGGTTGCAATGAATCATAAGAATTACAGAATTACAGTAGATCAAGGAAATAATGGGATAATGAGCTAATCCCCTATTGTTCTCCACAAGGTAAGTCAAGTATCCCTGTGCCTTTTTACAGATGAGACACTCAAGGAAACCAGGAGCCCAGGGGTCCTGAAGGCAACTTAGTGCAGTTTTATCCCTGGGTCGTCCTTCAAATATTCTCTCTGCTATTCTACAAAGTAATCATCCAAGTAGGAGTCAGATGGCTAATGAAAACCAAAAGAATAATAATTAAATATATTTGATATAAAAGTAGATAAAGTCAGAACTAGATGACCTGGGACAAAATTTTTCTCTCTTGCTTATCTTCAAAATCAGAGAGTTGAACCACAATTGTGTAGAACACAATGTTTTAGCATCAACACAGAGAGACACACTAAAGTGAATGAGGAGATTAAAAGGCACTATGATTGATTAGTGATATCGGCATGTACTCCCAACCTGACTAGACCACTCCAGAATATTGCCCATCTCCATTGCTCCATGGGCCAAGAAAGAAACAATTGTGAAATGGATTCAAAATGATTCAACATGATATGCACTTGAATTGCTTTATATAGAATTCTCCACCCCTCAGTCTCGTTTCCCATGTCCTGCTCTTCTTTAAATGTTCATTTTTCACCATTTTTATAGTTCCTTTTCCCTCCCAGTGCATTTTGGCTTTTAGAATTTTCATTCTTCCTCTATAAATTCCAACACTCTTTCACTTCTGATTTCCTTCAGGCGACACTGTGATACCATATTGTTCCAGATGTCTGTTGATTCCCACTGGATTAGGATTAGACTCATGTCTCATTTCACACACACACACACACACACACATACACACACACACACACACACACTCACACAGTTTACACCACTAATTGTAGAAAAGGTGGCTACAAAGAAAAGCAAAATCCTCCACACATATAAATATATAGTCCTTTGTAATCTTAAATAAACTCATGATCATACTTCACATAGGCTCCCTCCATTGCCTACCCACACACTATTATTTTCTTTGTCCAAGACGTGAGAAACCCTACCTGAAAACACTATCAACTCTTTGTGGAAAGAGCTTACCAGAGTGATACAAGGAGTTAGTTAGTTATACTTAAATCTCTTAAACACATTAAATCTTTCTTTTTCCATCTGCAAATCTACTTGTATAAGAAAATGGAATAATGTAATGAATATTAAAGGCATTTAATTTCCCTCAAATATTCAAAAAACCCCAAGAGTATAAAACTTTAAACATCAACCTAAAACTTCATAGAATCAAAGATAAGAAAATAAAGTTTAATAAAAAAAAAAAAACAGTACCACATCCAAAGTTATAATACTGGAAAAACATAAATAACTCCTACTTCATATAAAATAAGAACAAACCCTAATAGCAAGAGGAATAAATGTTATAAATTGGCAGTTCATGAAGAAATTTCTAATACACCTATAAAGATCATGAAGTTCAAAGGATAAAAATCAAAACAACAAAGTTTATATTGCTAGGCATCAGAACAGTAGCATTGATTTGCACTCACTAATTTAAGGTGGTTATCAAATATCAACTCTATGCCAAGCATCATATCAAGCACAAGAAGAGACCATACCCTACTGCTTTTGAAAATATGGAAAGAGGAATTTCATATACTTCTGGCAAAAGGGAGGTTTGATAAGATCACATTGGAGGAGAATCTGGTTACCTGTATCAAAAAACCAACTCCAATGTTCCAGCAAATCCTAGATCCTTTATACCTCCAAAACTACCTTACCAATCTGACTCTTTCCTCCTTACCACATTTCAAGGACAATTATGCCTTGATACCATTATCTTTAATTTACTAACGTGGCTTCTTCACTGGGATTTCTGTTTCCAATAATTATGTTCTGTAATTTATTCTTTTTTCCCCTGAAAGCAGCTACACTCATATTTTAAATGTAAATCAGATCATGTTACTACTCTACTCATTACGATCCAATGGGCACCCATCACTCCCAGAGTAAAATCAAAACTTTACATTCCACCTTCCTCCACTGGCATCACCTGCAGCTTCTGGCTACATCAGCACCAGCATCTCCCAATCCTCCAGCTCTGTTCATTCAATACAGACACTTTCATTTTTTATTTCCTCTGAATGAAGAAAGATGCTTTTGTCTTAGGGCCCAACATGGAATACAACACTTTGAAAATTCAGATTTTTTTTTTTCATTTTTCCAGATCCTTATCAATCTTTCAGGCCAACCTTTGAGCACCCTATTACTTAAACCAACCCTGTCACCCTTATTGCCCAAACCCTGCTCTATTGCTTATCACTCCTTGATAAACTGCTACATCCCTCTCTTTTTTCATATTTCATATACACATACAAAAAATATACTGTTATTTGTTGGTTGTCTTAGCTTTGTTGCTGGAATATAATGTGAGAAAGTATTGGAAATTTGTTTACTTTGTTCAGGACTATAACCCTAATTCTAGAACCATGCCTGACATAGGAGTAAATGCTCCATAAAATTTTGTGTTGCATGAATGAACGAATGGATGAATTTATAATACCTATAATATTTCATTCAGCAATTCTGACATGACAAACGCTCCTAAAGAAATTATACCTGAGTAAAAACATGTATCTCTTATGGCATTATCAGTAATAAAAAAAATGAGGAAATAACTACATGTTTACCAGTAGGGAAGTCACCAAATCAATTATATAGCACATAAACCTTATATAATGTGTCCTACACACACACACACACACACACACACACACACAGACACACACACACACACTAGACCTATATGACCTAATAGGGGAATCTCTCCAAGACAGATTTTTAATTGAAACAAAAATGTAGGTCACTGGCACAGCTATATTTTTAAAAATCTGATTGTGGATAAAAGGTGCCATATTTGATATATAAGAAAAGGCCAAATTGCACTATATATAAAAGAAGCTAACACAGATTTCATGACAGATGTGGTATTTCTATAACCTGATTAATAACCTGAAAGATCTATAAATGTGATCAAGTGTGATGTGTCATTTCTGCCCGAATCATTACCTGGCTGCCTAGTATCATGCATCTCAGAGATAAAATTGTTTTCTAACATTTCCAGGTAGTTCCTCCAAGGTCTATTTCAAGAAGAGGAAAGGCTGTTCTCTATTTGTTTTCACCCATACACACCATTCTTTGTTTTATCCTTTGTCATGTTAGAACAACAACAACAAAGGTAGATCATATCTGTTATGGTTTGGATATGAAATGTACCTCAAAGGTTCATGTGTTGAAAGCTTGGTTCACAGTGCAGCAATATTTGGAGCTGGGGCTCTTAGGAAGTGACTGGATCATAAGGACTATAAACTCATCATTGGATTAATCCATTGATGGTTCATAGGGAATGGCATTATTGGGAGGGGGTAGAAACTTAAGGAGATAGGGCCCAGTCTGAGAAAGTAGGTCAATGGGGGCATACCCTGGAAGGATGAATATATCTTATCCATGGCACTGATATTCTCTCTCTCCCTCCCCCTGACACTCACCTTTCTCTCTCTACATCCTGGATGCCATGAGGTGAGCAGCTTTGCTCCACTGCTTCCTCCCCACCATTATATTCTGCCTTAGCTTGGGCCTAGAGCTATGACATTCTATGGACTGAGACCTCTGAAACCTTGAGCCAAAATAAAATTTTCTTCCTGTAATTGTTTTTGTCCAGTCTTTTGGTCAGCAATGAAAAGCTGACTGAAACAAGTAGATAATTCTGGATGAAAAAAAAAATAAACATGGTGCAGTGTAGTTTATATCTTATAAAAACATGTCTGAGTAAATAAAGGGGACAAAAGTTAACAATCTATTTTATGTCTTCCTTTATTCATACATATTCACACACATACACACATGTGTGCACAATACACATCCATATATATGAATATATTCACATCAATAACCATTGGAAAAATAAATTCAATGCAATGCAGAGAGACTACACTAGGATTTTTAAAGTATACTTTTATAAATAGTTTTGACTTCTGAATCATATAATTGTATTGGGTATTAAAAATAAAGTTAAAGCCAATCAAACAATATAAAGTTTAAAGGTATAGTTATCCAACTCTTCTCCACTAGCTCCCGACTCAACACACTGCTCCACACCTCCAACATCTCTTTCCTATTACAAGAGCCTCATAAGTGACCTTCTGGGCTACACGCTGACCTTTCAGCCAATGTTCAATACTGGCCAATTTGATTCTGTTGATATATAAGTGAAATGATGTCATTTCTCCAATCAAGCCCTCCAATGTCTGTCCTTCCTCTTGGGGTAAGAAGCCCACCTTGTCATGCAAATCTGCAAGGGTCCTTGCATTCTGCATTCTGCATTCTTCATTAATTATTTTTGCAAAGCAAGAGTGGCCTTTCTGCTGTTATTTGAATGTATTCAGCATTCTGTCTCCTCAAGGCTTTATCTGTCTCTCTCTTCAAGCTTCTCCCTGACAGCAACTGGCTTCCATCCCTTAATTCAGAAGGCTTTTGAGTCCCTTGTTACCTAATCACCACTCCTTCCCTTCACATGCTATTTTAAATTACACTGCCCCTCCTCCACCCACTGCATCATTATCCCTTCCTTACCTACCTTTCTATAAGAGCACTCACCAACTTCTGACTTAGAACATGTTCGACTTATGTATTACTTTCTGTTAATCACTCATTTTTCCAGCATGATAAGAATTTTTGACTACTTTTTCACTGCTTGATTCCCAGTGTCTGAAGAAGTCACTGGAACTCAAACCTATAGAAATTTAGTTATTTAGTAAATGAATGAGAATAATGAATACAAATCTGCAAAGAGTTTAAAAATGAGATTACAGGGTATTAGAGTAATAATGGGTACTAATTAAATAGCCAAACTCTTATTGGTTGATATTCTATTTATTTAAGATATTTCACTTTTAGAAATGATTTTGTACAAAATCTGCATACAGAAATCATTGTATGCATGTCTGATGATTTCTTAGAACAAATTCCCAAACAAACCTAAAGAAGTACATATATTTTAAAGACCTGGTATATGTTGTCAAGGAGCCAAAAGAAAAGTTGTGACTAGGTTCATAAACAATGAGTATTACAAAATGTATTCATTTAAGAGGCAAAAATGTTTTAATCTGTTTAGTTTTAAAGAACAATTAGTTGGGAATGCTTTTTATTTATTTATTTTTGGTAAGTTTTATTTATTGTTTTATGACTTGCTTGATCATATCCTTTGCTTTTTCTTTTGCATCATTTATCTTTTTCCTTTTAAATTATGAGAAATTTACCAAATATATTTAAATTTTATCTAATATGTTACTATCTTTTCCAGTTTTGTCATTTGTGTTTCATCATGTTTACCTTCTGTTAAAGACAATCAAACAACATAAAGCTTAAAGGTCTAGTAATCCAACTCTTCCCCACTAGCTCCCAACTCTCACACTTGTCCACACCTCCAACATCTCTTTCCTATTACAATAGTCTCACAAGTGACCTTCTGGGCTACACACTGACCTTTCAGCAAGTGTTCAACACTGACCAGTTTGATCCTGTTGATATGTAAGTGAAATGATGTCATTTCTCTGATCAAGCCCTCCAATGTCTGACTTTTAAAGTTTTTGTTTGATTAGACTCACCCATATTTTTAATTATGTTTTTTTGACTTCACCTCAATGACTAGAAAGCATTCACCATCTCAAGGAATGGTAAAATTCACTCATATTTTTTTCTGGTACTATTTTTTTAGATATTACTAAATGTAACATAATGCAGATAAAATAGCAAGGACTCAAAACTCTTTTTCCTCTCTGCCTCCCTCCCCCTCCCTGGACCTCATGGGCTCCCTTTTTGCATATATTCAATTGGCTTATTTCCCTCTGGTAACCACAAAAGGCTTCCAGAATGTGGAGGAACAGACTTCAAAGGTAAGAACTCGCTATGGGCAGGCAGATGAGGAGGCAGCTGTGGGCTCCATCAGTCAATCTTCCTGGCTGAGCAGGGAGATTTGAAGGCAGCTGTCTTAAGTCAGATTTCAGCTCAACCCATGTACTTTCCTCCTGATTTGACCAACATATTTCTTGACACATGTAAAGCATGTGTAAGATCTAAGATCTGTTATTTTCTTAGATAATGAGAATCTTTCCAGATGGCATTTAATCAAATATATTCACTCACTAGGAAAACCTCTGAAGTATCAGATGATTTTCCTGGATATTGACAGACTATTAATTAGAGAGGAGAATCCCCTCTTCAACTGTGCCAAAAAGAACTGGAAAAAAGACAGTTGAAGTTACTATGCCTTTTGACAAACAAGTTACATTAATTATTCTATTTTTATCATTTGTTTGTATCAATTTATCCATATCAATTTTTATAAACTTATTTCAGTATGAAGCTTCACTAGCCCTATTAAATTATGTTTATTTATTTATATTGAGGTGCTGGAAATGAACTCCCAGGCTTGTATATGCTAGGGAAAACCCCCACTGAGCTATGTCCCAGCTCTTATTAAATGATTTTTGACATGTTTTATAAGGTTTCTCATTTAGAATTAATTATTTACATGAACATCTTCAAAAATAAGCATAAACTTAAATATCAATTTAAAATGAATAACATAAGCAGAGCTAGATCCTGGGTTATAGTCATTAGAGAGGGGACTGAATCTTGTTCTTACACAACCTTGGGATTGATATTTAAATTCTCTAAATAGTATTTTTTTGTTTATTAAAACAGGGCCAAAAACAATACACCTCTTATATTTGTGAGTAAGTTAAATATGCTATCATGACAGCATATGTATGGACACTTCTCTGGTATGTTCCACAGCATATCTGGTCTATGTTCCCTGAAGAGGCAGATTCACAATAGCAGAATATCCACCTACATGTCCAGGTAGTCTCCTTGAAAATGACAATGTTTTGACTTAGTTATTTGACCTCTTCAGTTCAAAAGAAAACCCAGTTCATTTCATGATGGAGATGCTTATTGGGTGATGGTGGTCAGGGTTGTGTGGAGGCAGATAGCACTACCAGGCTATTGTCATATACACTGAGGCATGGGGTGGGAGGCAGAAGGTGCTTGCTATGCTTTGGATAGGAAGTGTCCCCTGAAAATGTGTTAGGCAATGCAGGAATGTTCAGAGGTGAAATGATTAGATTATGAGAGCTATAACCTCATCAGTGGATTAATCCATTTGATAGATTAATAATTTGAATGGGCTACTGAATGGTAACTGTAGGAGGTGGGGAGAGGCTGGAGGAAATAGGTTACTGGGAATGTACCCTTGGGAATTATATCATCCTTGGCTGCTCACACTTGTTTGTTTCTCTCTCTCTCTCTCTCTCTCTCTCTCTCTCTCTCCTTCCTGGCTGCCATCAGTTGTGCTGTTTTCTCCCACCACAACCTTCCACCATGATGTTCTGCTTTATTTCATGTGCAAAACAATGGAGTTTCCAACCATGGACGGAACTCCTAAAACCATGAACCCATAATTACCTTTTCCTCTTTGAAATTGTTCTTGTTGGGTATTTCTCTCACAGTAACAACCAGTTGACTAACAAAATGCTAAATCGTGTCCAGGTGCCTCACCACTCAGCCTTATACATCCATTATCTAGGGAATAGTGACTGTAAGAGGACCAGTGAATTGTCTACAGGAAACCAAGACGCAGGCAATAGACACAACCTGTAAAGACCATCATCAGTCATAAGGACTGTCGACAAGGAAGACTCCCAGCCAGGGAACTCCTTGGTAGAGAAACCAGTGCAAGCTTTTAGATCTCAAAATTAGCACTTCTTACTTCACTGTGACATGATTTGCTTCTTTCTATGAATCTGGAACCTCCATGCATATTCGTCTCTGAAGCCCAGCCTTTCTGACAATGTTAGATGAAGTCCACCTTCTCTCTCTAGTGAAAACTGACCCCTGACAGGCCATTGTGCCTGGGGAAGCCCAGCACAGCCATCTATGCTGCTGTTGAATAAAGTGCTCTTTATTGATTGAGCACTGGATTCAGTGATTCTGGATTCAGTATGAAGTGGAATGGGTTTCTCTTTGGAAAATACCTTCCCAAGGTAATAAATCATCTGAAGCAATTTTTGTTTCTCCCTATAATGTTCAAAACCCCAATCCAATTACTCTTCCATGGACACACTGTTATTTGAATATACTTCTTGTTTTGTTGGTTGGCATATTTTAAATATGTAGAACATTCTCTTGTGATTTAGTGAAAGCAGCACTGAATGCTATTATATTGTTATAGCTTCCAAAATAATTTTTAAGCATACAAGTCTATTTCATTCCATACTTTATGATCTGAGGACAAACACCAAAATCTATTAACTGACTAAAAGGCCCAGGGTGACCTGGCCTGGCCTCTTGTGCAGCCTCATTGATTACCATGTCCTTATGACAGTAGTGGAACACTCTCATCTTCCTTCCCTGTTTCCCTCCACTGCCACCTGTTTCATAGAACCAATTCATTTGCATCCTTTAAATCTTTGTTCTAATATTATCACCTCAGAGAAGCCTTCATTGAAATCCTCATTCATGTATTCCCAGAGCATGCTGTACTTCCTCATGGCAATGATATAACAGCTTATCCCTAAGCATTTACTTGTGAATTCATGTAATTATTAAATTTCTTCTCCATTGAGCTGTTTCATGAGGGCAGGGAACAGGTCTGTTGTGCACATCAGTGCCTTGCACAAAACCTGATTATGTGTATAGTACATGTTTGATAAATTTCTTTACAAAAATAAAGAAGGGAATTAATAGAGTTTCATTAAAATGAGTGCTGATGATCTTATTTTACACATTTTTAAAAAGATTGAGTATGGTACTCTCACCAGTGCTGCTGTGTCTGTAGAAGGCAGTGGAGACCAAGAGAGATATTAAACACTAATGGCTAAAAAGTGCTGTAAGCAATTAAGCTCTGTAACAACCTCCTCATTGCTGCCATTTCCTCAAAGCCATTAAGGAAGGGTGGTTTCTTCTTCTTACATGAATCCTGAAGTCCCAGTATTTGTAGACCAGAATACGACTGTTTTGCATTCACTCATTCAACTAATTTTTCATTGATAAAATATTTATCAGTTACAGAATATTTTTACTTAACTACAGTTTTCTTGGGTGGGGGTATAACTCAAAATGGAAAAGATGGGTATACTTATTTGTTTCTTATTATAAATATTCATGAATTTGCTACAAAAATAAAAATTGTACGTTTCATTTCTTTTTGGATTACACAGCAAATGCTTATATTCCCCTGGGCCATGTTGTATATTAAATAAAATTAAGAAAGTGCAATTCAAAGGCAATGATGAAGACTTTTCTGGTAGCATTAGGATAGCTATGCAAGGTCTCTTGAAGAGCTCTCTTGCACTACTCTGTATTAAAAACAGCTCTCTAGAATCTAATATTCAGAGGTGGTGCCTCTCTGAAAAACAAATGCCAATCCAACGAAGCTGTGGTCCAGAGAGTAGCTATTAGGAGAAACAAAAACAAAAACTAGAGCCAGCAAATGTCACGGAAAGAAGGTGTGAGAATATTACCAAAATGAAAAAATAACAAAGTACATAAATTTAAGAGAAAAGAAAGTTGAGGCATAATGTCTACTATTCTAAAATGTGAATTATAATAGTTGATATCATCATCAATAAATTTTCCTAGAAAAAATTCCATTATCTTCAAATTTTCAAGAGAGAATTTTTAGCCAAGAGTTCACAGTAAGATAAAAAAGCTCCACTGTTTCCAGGTTTGCTAAAATTCTTATTTTTAATGTTCAAGTTGAGAATAATTGAAAAAAAGTGAGAAAATTTTGCAGTTGTGTTCTGTATTCCATTTACTTTTTATACATTTTGTATTTAAAAGCTAAAAGTGGATGAGCATTCTTGGTTTTTACTTGGGACAGATTATGCAAATTACTTCAAATGCTGGTTCACACTGATATTTGAAAATCGTGTTAATGAATCTAGAGACATGAATATCTGCAAAATTGGACCCAAAGAATTCTGAAAGACAGTTTGACAAAATTAATTGATCATGTCCAAAATAAAGAATATGTTTAAGTATCCTGTATGGGGAATGTTTGGTGTCTTCCAAGTCAATGAGATCACTGTACTTCATCTCCTTTGGCCCTAAGAACATTATATTCATGGGTATGTGTAAAAAATGGAGCTACAGATGTTGCATTTGTTTCAGGGCTTGCGTAAGTGAAGCACTTAGTTGAGCACCCAGCAGGCATGGCTCCTACAGAAATTTAAAAATTGTGTGCCAATAGGATTTCTTATAGAAAAGAGAGTTCAATATGTGTGTCATAGGCTCCAGAAAACACATACTGCAGAGGCCCCAAATGGAATGTCAGTACAAGAGTCTCTTACCTCTACCTTGCCTGCATTACTCAACCCCCAAGTAAAACAGAAAAGCACTTTACAACGCAATGACCTAGATAGATACCAAATCCACTGGCAAAAAGTTTAAGGACTACATGTGCATGCATTTATGTGTGCATCTAATTACATGAAGTATGCACCTATGTACATTAATGAAAGTTAATATATACACATATAATACAGACAAAATTAATATATATGAACATAAGAGAATATGTATATTTCTATTCATTGTTAAAAAATCACACGTTCTTAAGAACATTTGCAAAGTGTATGAATTGGACTATGTTTGTTTGATATGATGGCTATTCTTAGATATTTAGGTAAAATACATAAAGCTCAAACAACTATAAAATTGATACCCCCATTAACTTGTGGAAGACATGGAAAAGAAAGAAAATAAATAAATATAATTTGTTTCTAGCATGGAGAAGGTGGGTTAAGCACCAGATAATCAGAAACTTCAGAATTAAGAATTAAGAAGAAAACCTTTTTGGTGAGTGCATCTAAGAATTCAAGTGAGGAATGAATTTGCTTAGCAAAAATTGCAAAATGACCACCTCTATCATTCAAAAATGTAACTAGAGACAGAGAAGGACACTATCTTCCAATTTCTCTAGCAGCTATAATTATTAGAAAGATTTTCATTTATTGGAATAACTCTAATGAATACCTATACATTGATCCATTTTTACTTCTTTCTATCAGTATTTCAACAATTGTTTATTGAACATATACTATGTGCCTGAGACTAAAGTTCAACAAGATTAATTACTATTAATTATTATGCCACAAAGCAGGACAGATAATGCAATCCATCCAGTGGTACAAACTGGTTCAAAAAAAAAAAAAAAAAAATATATATATATATATATATATATATATATATATATATATATATATATTTACATGCACTCTGAATCTACAAATGCTTGCTATAATGATATGCAAAACTTTTACTAAAAAGTCATTATCAAAATCTAAACCTCACTCCCCAATTAACTTATACATATGAGCAAAGACTTTTAACTGTAGGCCAGGGCCAGTGAGAGAATATGAAGTACGATGTGATTGTCTATATGCTTTTTACCTAATAACAGTCTCTTGCTTGTGCTTTTTAAATGAATTTTTCATTATCACTATCAATCTCCTCCCCCAGTTTTAAGTAAATACATCTCATATAGAAGTAGAAATTCCTTTGAAGAAAACCAGTGAGTCTAAAAAGCCTTGGAAAATCCAGTATTTTAGAAGAAAAAATGAAATGATAAAATATATTGAAAATTAAATTTGTCTCTAATACTGTTCAGATTCTGTACATAAAGATTTCAAGGGAAAAGTTCATTATGTTTAAATAATGGGGCAATTGATGTGTTAAATTCTTTGCATGAATCCATGGTGGGTCCTTTTTTATTATTTTTTAAAGAGAGAGAGAGAGAGAGAGAATTTTTAATATTTTATTTTTTAGTTTTTGGCAGACACAACATCTTTGTTTGTATGTGGTGCAGAGGATCGTACCAGGGCCGTACACATGCCAAGCGAGTGCGCTACTGCTTGAGCCACATCCCCAGCCCCATGGTGGGTTCTTACAAAGTTGTTTAAGAGCATTTGAATCATATTAAGAATCTCAGTTGAGAGTTTTGAATAAGGTGGGAACACATAATTATATTTTCCCTTGAAATAAAAGCCTATAGGTTGCTATTCCAAAGTTTACTATTCAGTACTCTTTCTATATCATGCACATTGTATTAGGTATTCTAATGCCTTATACGGAGAGAGGATTCAAAGTGTACAGAGAACGTGCCTAGGCCATCATTTTATATAAGGCACTGAGTATCCACTGATATCAGCATCCACTGAGGCCCTGAAATCAATCACCCATAGATATCAGGGGAAGACTATATTAACTTTAAACATTATCTCTACCAATAATGCTATAATATGACATAAAAGATGATGGATTCGTGAAGGGCACTAATATTCTTAGAAAGCAACATCTCATAGGATCAAAAGGAAAAAAAAAGATTAAAAAAGGAAAACAGCGTACCTTGCTTCCAACAAAAATATAGATTGACTATTTCTACAAGCATAGAGCAGAGATTGCTTAGAAGTAGAACAGTACACTTTCTGTTACAAATATATTTACACTGTCCCACATCATGTTTCTTCCAATTACTTTTCCTCCGCTATTCTGAGCTAAGGCATTTGTAATTTTTCAATATTTTTTACAATTGTGACTTGTTTTAAAATACAGGAAAATCAGGGACTTGAGACTATAAAATGACAATAAACCTAAAATGCATTCCCAGTGACAGTAAAATAAAAATGACAAAGCAGTCATGGATGTTTTCATGAGAAGAATCGAATTGTTTGAGATAGAAGAGACTTTGAGATTATCCCAAGTCTTAAGGTTTCATCTTCTAATTCAAGAAGAGATTAATATACCCAAAAGTTAAGAAGTTATTTGCTCAGAAGCTTGCTAGTACTTGGCTCAGTTATTGCTAAGTGTTCTAGTACAAATGGTGTAGAGAATTGACAGGGGTGAAGTTACTTGGAGTGGCTGCATGTCAATGTTAGTCCTCAAAGGGAGAAATTACAAATGTCCCATCACTCTAATCAGAAGTTCTGATCAGTAGCTGCAGTAGTGGGGTTCTTTGAATACCACAGCAAAAGGAGAAACCAGTTATTTTTCAGAATAGATGAAGCACATTTTTTCCCCCAGTACCTTTTCTCATTTTTGGTTTCCCTTCCACATTTCAATAAAGTACTTGTCCCCTGCAGCAGCATCAAAAGGGATAAAGAAAGACAGCCTAGCCTCACTGGGTCATGCCCCCCTATTCTCTTCACCTACTTGGCTGGCTGCTGAGCAGTCTCCTTAATTATGAGTCCATTTTTTATCTAGGCTCCCAGCAATTCACCCCGCCCTCCCTTAGCATCTAGATGAGATTGGAGTCTGTGGCGGGTACCAGAGGAATGAGCCATGCTGAGCTCTCAGTTATCCTTGGCCACTGGAGGAAAGCTGTTAAGAGAAAACAGAACTTTAAAGGTAAAGGCAGAGCTTTATTTCCCAGGCTTCCTGGATGGCACAAAACTCTGTTGCTACATTGTGCTCCCAAACAAGAATGTGTAATAACTGACAGTAGCTGCAACCCCAAACTATTTTTTGATAGTTATTTTTTGATCCTCAAAAGCAAATAAAAGGAAAGACTAACATAAATTTGTACTAAGTAGTTTACTAATTTCTACATATAATTGCTTTTATATTTTTGTTTATAAATTTATGCAGAATCCTTGTAAGAGCTGTACATGTTTTTATGACTGTATAAAAGAGAGAAAGAGACATAGAAGGAAGGAAGGCAGTGAGGGAATGAGAGAAGGAAGAATGGGGAAAACAATTATATATAGAGAAAATTTGATATAGAAATGAGAGAAAAGGAAGATAAAGGAGGCCTGTGTAAAGACCTACAAATAGTGTGACCCCTGTCAAATCTTCAGCAAGCTCACCCTACACACATGCCCATGGATTTTTTTTTCCTTTTTTGAAAACCAGCGAAAGCCTGAGTTTCATATTCTGATGAACGTGGGATAAAATAATAGCAATAATCACCAGTACAGGAACTGCAGGAAGAAAGGACCATGAGACTACCCATGTTGGAAACTTCTCAAAATATCAGGAGCTAGGGTAGTGTTTAGAATTTCATTGACCTTGGATTTGGAAAAACAAAAAATCCACTAGATCTCCAAGGAATAAATGAGAACACAGTTGAAATACTTGGTTCACACATACATATAAACACAAAACAATAATAACTTGAGTTCAAAGAACGTGTAGCATTATTTCAAGATGAAAAATGTAGGAAACACCAATGATGGATAGGATTAGGATCCAGATTGGCATGACCTCAAAGTTGAACTCTTTCCACTCACAAGCACCCCCCCCCCCCGCAGTTGGCATAAATGATACCATCAGAGTTACCAAGAGACAAGTCCACCACCCTGCCTGGACTAGGCTTGTTGGAGATAGTTACAGGGAGAAGGAGACTATTTAGAGACAATCTGCAGATTTTTTTCTCCTCCCTCTCAGCACACTCCCAGGTGAGTCAGTCAAGGCATCTTCCAATCCAAAGGCCACCAATAATTCCTTTAAAAAATAACAAGAACATCCTGACACCAGGAAACCCAGGTGGACAATATTTCCATTAGTACTTATTGCACTCATTTTTGCTAGAATAAATATTCACAAGGCTAAAACAAAAACAAAATTGCTAATCAGATGATATTCAATAAAAATTAAAGCATATTCTTGAAATCATTATTTGCAACACCACTTAAAATTTTCCCTATTGTATGTCTGATTTATGCATAACCACCAAAATTACTACCCACTGGGACAACAGAACTGGAGAACACATGCAGAATCCTCACAGTTCATGCTGGAGGCATTCATGGAAGAAGACTCCTAAGCACTTTATGGCACACTGTAGGAAGGAAGTATTTAAACCAGGCTGTTGTCTATCATAGTTCTTCTCTGCTTAGCAACTCCCAAGCAGTAAACATTCATTCATGGCATATTTTATGAAACTATATTAGTCATCTTAAAGACAACAGAGAAAATGACCATGGTTGCACAGGAGACACATACACAGGGAATTATAGGTCCAACAGACTGTGAGAAATTGTTTTGGAGACAATATTAGTAATCACTACCACTTATTAAACACCTGCTGAGGTCAGATACTGTGTCAAACTTAATTCTACCCTTCACAGCAAACAAGGTTTTTATTATTACACCTTATTTTTTAAGGAGGAAATTATTTTAGAGCCATAGATTGGCTCAGCATCAAAATACAGAGATGAGTTAACCTATTCCCAATGCCCATGATTCCTACAACAGATTAAAACATAATCAAATACAATGCTATGGCTAATCCTCCAGGAAAGGTATTAGAGGTCACCAGTGATATTCTGGGTAAAGGTGTCCTTGTAGATTGTTTTTAACAGATATGTGGGTAGTGGGCCTTCCAGGGGAGGGAAGAGAATGAATGAAGCCACATGTGTGGAAAGCACAACATCTGTCCTGATGTGGGACATCGTTCCTGATGTTTTGACATGTGGTGGCCACCAGAGCTCATGTGCAGGAATGATTAGAGATGAAATAATTAGATTACAGAGCTGTAGCCTATTCAGTTACTGTATCAAATTGATAGGTTAATAATTTGAAAGAACTATTATTGTACTGGCTGGTAACTCTAGGTAGGTAGAGTATGATTAGAAGAAGTAGTTCCCTGGAAGTGTTCCTCTGGGGTTTAAATTTTGTCCCTGGCAAGTGGAGCTCCCACTTTCTGTTTCTGGTTGCTATGAACTGAGCACCCCTACTCCACCACACCCTTCTTCCCTGCCTCCCTTGGACCCAAAGCTATGAAGTTGACCAACCCTAGACCTAAACTCTGAAATCATGAGCAAAAATAAGCATTTCCTCCTCTATGTTGTCCATGTTGGGTCTTTAGGTCCAGCAATTAAAAGTGGCTAAACAGATGATTTGCTTAGGAGGCTTGAGGTGGGGAAGGCCAGTTGGAAATTATTGACATAGTACTGATATAAAAGCAATTTGAGTTGGGGCTGCAGGTGAAATTGGCAATGGAGACGAGAGGATGAGGCACATTTTCACTCTGTAATTCAATAGATAATTAGTTACAAAAGTCTCTTCCTATTTTACTTGTTTTATCCCTAGGAACAGGGTCTCCTCCTTTTATCAATTATCTCATAAAATGGTCAAATCATTTACAAGTTGCTCGAGAAAGAAGCTTGGTGATACCCTTGGTTCTTCTCCTCCTCTCACCTTTACTATCATACCCCACACCAGATCTCCCCATCTACCTCCGGGATCTCCAAGGATGCAGGTCCATCCTCCTCTTGAACTCTGACTGTACTTCTTAGCCACAGTTGTTTCTGATCCCTATCATAGCAGTGCCCTCTTAATAGACCTGTCTCTATTAGGGCTTTGCCACTTTCTATTTAGTATGAAAAAGGCCATAGCCCAGATGTTATTTAAAAAAAAATCCAACCTTATCATGTTCTTCCATAGTTTCAAACCTTGAGATGAACGTTATCACTCTTAGTAAAATCCTTCACAATTCTCCTGGCCTTTGATTCTTATGGTTTTCTTTTATGACACTTGCATATCATCATCTATACCCCTTCCCAACTGACCTATTATTTTGCAGTTTCTGAAACAATCCATACTTACTGGAAAAAATGCCTGCATTGCCTCAGTATGACTTTCTCACTCCTGGTCTCTCACCTCCCATCATCTCCAGTGAATCAGAAATAAAGATTTCAAGCAACCTCTTCCAGGAAGCCTTCCTTGATTCCACTGGCAATATTAGATGTACCTTCTATATATGTTCCCTTGCCAAGAAGGGTATTTTTCATTACAGAATATGTCACTCTCAATTAGAAATGCCTATTCACTTGTCATTCTCCTTATATTTAGAATTTCAGTATGTTAGACTTTAAATTTTTAATATTTTCTAGGCCTGAACAAATTAGAATGATCCTTAATATTTCTTTCAAAAGAACATACTAGATAATTGAAGAAAGGGAAAAATACAGTGAAAATCAAGACTTCTAATAGAATTATTCAGTATGACCTACAATAAACTATATTCTACTATATATGTTTATTTGTAAATATATATTATACAAATAAATTAAATATAATAGATTTAATACTTTCCTTTGTATGTTATGGTTTGGATATAAGGTATCTCCCCAAAAGCTTTTATGTTAATGTAGAAATATTCAGAGATGAAATTATTTGAGTGTGAGAACCATAACCTAATCAGTTCATCCAGGTTTGAATGGACTTACTATGTGGTAACTGTAGGCAGTTGGGGCATGGCTGAAAGAGGTGGGTCACTTGGGAAATTTCCTGAAAGGTCTGATCTTCCCTACAGCTCCTTCTCTTCTTTCTGCTTTCTGGCTTTTGTGAGTGGAGCGGTGCTCTTCTGCCTTGCTCTTCCAACATGATGTTCTGCCTTACTTTGGGCCCAGAGCAGTACAGTTGAAAACCATGAACTAAGCCATCTGAAACCATGAGCCAAAATGAATTTTTTGTCCTCTCAGTTGTTCTTGTTAGGTATTTTGGTTACTGTGATGAAAAGCTAACACACATATATGTAAATATTTACAACATCATCAAAACTCATTTATATAATATAATGAAAGTGAGTTATGAAAAAATAATTCCTAGCAGGAATTAGAAGAAATAGCAGGTGAATAGTTGTATGATATCAATGCAAAAAAAAATTTTAGGCATAGCATCAAAAGTAGGGAACATAAGAGGAAAAATCAATATGTTTGACTATGTAAGAATTTAAATGGTCACATCAGGAAGAAAAACACAGAAATAAACACAGTTAAAGAAAACACAAACTAGGAAAAATAACTTGACATATACTGTCAAAACAATGCTATCCTTAACATATATAGTCTCTTGGGAAACAAAGGACAACAGTGGCACACCTAATGTGACTTAAATTTCTTTTGTATATGAATAAAACTAGGGATTGAGATGGAGTGCTTTACCAGTAAGCAACATTCCTACCATTTTAATTTTTTTATTTATTTTTTATTTATATGTGACCGCAGAATGCATTACAATTCTTATTACATTTATAGAGCACAATTTTTCATATCTCTGGTTGTATACATAGTATATTCACACAAATTTGTGTCTTCATACCTGTACTTTGGATAATAATGACCATAACATTTCACCATAATTAATTACCTCATGCCCTCTCCCTTCCCCTCCAACCCCTCTGGCCTATCTAGAGTTCATCTCCTGCCTTTTTTGAGACAGAGTTTCACCAAGTTGCCAAGGCTGATCTTGAACTTAGGATCTACATGCCTTAGTTTCCCAAGTAGTTGAGATTACAGGCATGCACCACAGTGTCCAGTGGCTTACGTTTCTTGTAAGATTGAGGAAATATGCCCAGAAAATGCCATCCCTTATTCTAATTTCAGCATAATTTAAAATAGAACATACCAAATAATCATTTTTATTTCATGACTATAGTAACAGCAAAGTAAAAAAAAAAAAAAAGACATTAAAAAATTAAAAAATGTAAGAATTCACATGAGTCAGTGAGCATTGAAATGGGAAGATCTCCTCAGCTTATGTACTACAGTCACTGGTGGCCTGGGGTCTCATTTACAGTAGGCCAGGCCAATATGAAACCAAGGCAGAAGGCCGGTTTTAAGACCTCTGCGGGTATCCTGGAATCCTGACACATCATAACTCTTTTGGAATGTGGGTCTCAGTTTTGGTTCAAAGCAGAGAAGGAAGAGGAAGAATGGGCGTCGGAGATCCATTGATAATTTTTAAGCAAAAGTTTGCCCTCATGTTTGAAAGCAGAATTTAGAATACCCAATGAAAACTCAGATTTAAAATACAATTTAAGTTGGTCTGTACTGATAAGATCTCCAGTTAACTCAAAGTAGCATGACAAAGCTCTCTGAAGACAATTTAAATTTAGCCTAAAATATTACTCCATAAGGTTTAAAAAATCACAGATTAAAGAAACTTGAACTCATAATCTAAAAAAACTCATGTTATAAATGAGAAAAAACACTGTTATGAACAAAATGCAAGCAGAACCAGTATTCCACAAAATCAGACCCCCAATGATTACAGATACTGGATTCATTACATGAAGATTATAAATTATGCATGTTTTACTATGATGACAGGAAAAATGAGAATATTGACAATAGGAATAAGGAAAAAAGAAACCAACACAATTGAATGAAGATATTTGATGACAAACTAAATGACACATAGAAATTAAAAATATAATTGAAAAGATAATTAAACAGCTGAAAACAAATTTAGAATACTGCAAAATATTTCAGGAAAAAATACAAGGCATGAAGTAGATGTATGGAATAATGGGAAAAAAGGAAGGAGACATTTTCAAGAAATGATAGAGTGAAAACAGGGAAGAATAAAAGTTTAAAGAGCTAATAGGAAATGGGAAGACAATCAGTAAGTATGTGGAAAGACCAAGCATGAGAAATAATGAAAGAAGTAATATTCAGAGTCACAAAGCTGTGAAATCTGTACTTAGATAAATCCTATTAAAACTATAGGATATAAAAAAAATTTTAATAATTTTTAAAAATAAAATAGCTATAGAGAAAAACATTATCTATAATAAATAATAATTAGGTTGTGGTTTTATTATTAGATTGTGGTTCACTTCCTCTTCCTTGATTATTTTATGTTTCTCAATAGCAAACACAAAAATCAGAAAGAAATGGATAATGATTTCAAAATGCTAAGAGAATATAATTATCAACTTAGAATTCTATAGTCATAAAAGGATTTTTGAAAAATGAGGCCAAGATAAAAACATTTTCATTTGAATAATAACTCAGAGCTAACTTAGACTATGCTGTCAAACAGATTTTAAATGATACATTTGCAAAATTCCTGTCAGGAGGTCATATCTATAAGATACTAGTTCCCACTAAATGTCTCATCCAAAATTGCTCATGTCAAATTTCTCAAAATTTAAAATGAAAAATGTTTCTAATGTATCAGCCTCCTCAATCTTTGATTTTGTCTCTTCCAATGATTTTTGTCCTGCATTCATCCTTAGCCTCTCATTTCTATTGTTACTTCTAGAACTTTCCAAATATCATCAATCCATCCTCTTAGCTTTAAGAACTTCACCATCTGACTACCAATTCCAGTATTTCCTAGGAATTCTTTTTTTTTTTTTTTTTTTGGTACCAGGGATTGAACTTGGGAGCTTTATCCCCAGCCTCATCCCCAGCCCTATTTTGTATTTTATTTAGAGACAGGGTCTCACTGAGATGCTTACTGCCTCATATTTTACTAAGGCTGGCTGAACTCAAGATCTTCCTACCTCAGCCTCCCAAGCTGCTGGAATTATGGGCTTGTGCCCATGCCCCTGGCCCAAGGCATTCCTTTTGATAGCATAATGCTAAAAATGTCTTGATACATGATCTTTAACCTTCTTCCTAGCTCACTCAGCTCCCATTTCATCACTGCCATTTTACCCAGCACAGATCTTTGACATGGTAGTTTTAATTCTCTTATCCCCCACTTATGCCATTGTACTAACCACAAAAAATTGACAACCTCAAAACAAAACTCTCCATCATAGGACATGACCACACAGGTAATATGACTGGACACAAAAACTACCACCATATTGAATGGTTTTGCTCTGTAGGCATGACCACTAACCTCAATTATCCTTGAAAACACCTGAGAAGATTTCTCTCTATTCACCAGCTCTTTCCCAGATTTTTAATTTCACATCTTCCTTCTGAATGATCTTCATTTTTTATTTCATTAGAATAAACTCCCACAAGTCCACCATATGTTTATCTGAGCTATTACAGATAAACCTGCTTTTAGGTCAAACCCCCTCACTAATGTATCTAATATAGCCCTCCTTGTTATTCCTTATTAAGTCCCATCTCTCTCGAACTATAAAATTCCCCTATTTACAAATATACCATCAGTTTTCCACTAATAAAAATATTCCTGTCCTCACTTCCTCTTCTAGTTGATACCCCATTTCTTTGCTCTCCTTTAAAGAAAAATGTCCTCAAAGTAATTAAATATATCCACAGCCACAAAGGTGTCTTCCCTCCTTTTACCTCCCCGCAGTCAGTTTTCCTATCAATCACTACATACGAACTTCTTTATATTCCAGGTCACCAATGACCTCTTTAAACTCTCCACAACTAAAGTTCCAGTTGATTTCCAGTTCTCATTTTATAGGAGCCGTCAGCAGCAGCTGAGATCGTGGTTCACTTCCTCTTCCTTGAAACACTTATCTCACTTAACTTCTTTATCACCAGACAGACTCTCCTGATTTTCTTTTCCTGGTCCTTCCTTTTCATTCTTGTTTTCTGGCTCATCTCCATCCCTAAATTCTATACTCCCTCCAGACTCAATGCTTGCATTTATTCCTTAGACACTTCTACTATCACTCACCTGAATAACAATATTCATATCTCTAATGCCTATTTGTCATTTCAACATATATGTCTAAAAGTCATCCCAATTCAAGATCCTGATATTCTTTTCCTACTACTTAATGAGATCATTCTACTATCTTCCTCATTTCATTTAGTGAAAATTATTCTTCTAATTTGTCTCTCTGGCCTCAAATTTAGCAGTCTTCTTGACTCCTTTCTTGCTTCACACCTCATCACCAATCCATGGGCAAATCCCGTTGGCTGTACCTTCAAAATATATCCACAACACACTTTCTTCTCAATATCTCTGGTCTAAGCTTCCATCATTTCTCACCTCGATTATTGAAAAGGCTTTCTAATGGTCTGCTTCTTTTTCCCTATTGCACCACAGTCTATTTTCAGCAAAACAACTAGACCATCCTTTTAAAACATAAATCAAATAATTTCACTCCTCTGCTAAAAACCCTCTAATGACGTCCCCTATACATTACAGTAAAAGCCAAAATCCTCACACACTTATAAGGTCTCTGAAAGTTCAGCACTCAATTGCATTTCTAATTTCATACACTACCATCTTTCCTTTGCTTTCCTGATCCTACTGTTAGCCACCTGTTTGGTGCCTGGACCTACCACATGGCCCCACACGATGTGCTTTGCATTTGCTGTTCCATTCCCTGAAATGCTTCCCCCTAAGCTTCATGCAGTTCACATTCATCTCATTCAGGCAGTTGTGAAACGCCTCTTTTTCACTGAGCTTTTTCCAGATTCTCCATTGAAAACTCTGCACCTAGAGCTCTCTATACTTCTTTTCAGCTTTAAATGTCTCCATG
Organism: Callospermophilus lateralis; assembly: GCF_048772815.1. Lineage (NCBI taxonomy): Eukaryota > Metazoa > Chordata > Mammalia > Rodentia > Sciuridae > Callospermophilus > Callospermophilus lateralis. The sequence continues at coordinate 52,651,684 of NC_135319.1, read as the reverse complement.
AAGTATCTCTTTTGGGGACAAAACACATATTTTATTGTCAGTTTCCTCCAACTAGAATGTACACTTCAAAAGGAAAGAATTTGGGTCTGTTTTGCTCTGTCACATGTCCATTAAAGAAAAGAAAAGAAAAAAAAGACCATGGTCCCTTTAAAGGATATTACTGAGAAATGGGAGTTCATAACCCACTTGAATCTAATGTATGTAATATGATATGTCAAGAGCTTTGTAATGTTTTGAACAACCAATAAAACAATAATAAAAATAAAAATTAAAAAAAGAGGCAAAATGTATCAACACACTTTGCACCCCACTGGTGTCACTCAAAAATTCTCAACAAAGATATATGCGTGAAATAATTTGTGTCAGATTTGAGCCAGAGTATTTAAGAAGAGGTTATATCATCCTCAACTTCACTCTGCCCCTATCTTCCAAATGGAACTGGAGATCAAAATGAACTCTGAGATTAGCCTAGCTTGGATCTCTGCATGACTGCACAATCTGGGCCCCTCTCCTCCAACCATCTATGCCAACAATCTGACCCTCACCTTTTTACCAATAAGAAATACTTAATTTTAAAAAAAGAAATGCTTAATTTGTATCTCATTTGAATGTGAACTAAAATTTTATCATGTTGAATTAGTGAAATTTTAGCTTATTTAGTATAGCAACCAACACTGCCCTAAATAGCATGTTAATGCCTGAGGATCGAAATTCTGAGAACACTGAAATGTTCAAAAGGTATTTGTAGAATAAATAAATAGAATGAATAAACATATGAGAGGAAAAAATGTTAAATATGTGAAGAACCTAAAAATATTTGACAAATTAAGAAAGAATACACTGTTGGCAAATCACTTATTATATGATTCTTATAATGTAATCTGATATTTTCATAAAGGGAACATCAGAAAATTTTTCTTTGTATATTTGTAATTTCCTTGACATCCCCTGATAGAATCTGTGTGAGTTCCTCAGAAATGATGGCCCACTGCTTGTTTATCTCCAGTGCAATGCAGTTCTTGGAATGGGGTTGGCTGCCAATGGATATCTCATGGACAACAATAAATGAAGAAGAGTGGTATAGGAGAGATATGACCCCATGGGTTACTCTTTCTGTTCCCCGTGTCTGAACTCAATATTTAGTCATCTGAAAGATTTTTATTGATATTGGTAAATATGATAATTTCAGGAAAGACTAAATGAAAGTTTTGACCTCTATAAAGGAAGACAAGCAAATACTTTGGTTTCATTACTACACACATGTGTGTTTTTCCTTCCTATGACCCTAAGCCAATTGAATATTCGTTATATGTAGTATTGTAATTGTCCAAGTTGCACACTACAATGAGTTTTTATCTTTCCAAAAACCCTAAATGCAATATTTGACTTCCAACAGAGATCTAATATTACATATATGCCAGTGCTGTGGCCCATATACAGATGACTGAGAAAGAAATTGCTGTTGATTTGCAATCTTTCAAAGGGTCATTGAATCCCAAAGTAAAAGAAGCTCATTTTTTCCCATACATAGTCATAGACTTAATAAGAATTATCTCCTTATAGGCAAATTTTCAGAATACATACCAGCGATTTTGTGAAATGCATTTCTACTGTCTCCTACCAGCTCTTCTTTCCCAGACAATGACTGAGATTCATTTTTTTTTCTCTTTCTCCCTCATAGAGACTCACTTCCTGAGATCTAGAGAAGAAATTTGAATTTCTAACCTAAAGTATCACATGCATGAAAATGAGTTTCATATTTTTAATATTTTAATATATCAGAATAAGTTCAATAGCAGAGCTTTCTATTGAGTTGAAAATGACAGTGTGAATATTAAAGCAAATTACACAGTACCACATCAACCTCAGGCATAGTCAATTCCAACTATGTCTTGATTATAACCAAATGTTGTACAAACTGAGATTTTATTAATTTAAAAATGTTTCCCAACCTATGAGAAGATGGATAGTTTAGAGCAGTTTGCTTCTTAAAAAAAATGATAGTATGGTTTACAGAAAGGGACATCATATACCATGACAAAGGGAAAATAATCTAAAATCATAATAGATTGACTGGAGATGAAACTCATAGTCACTGAACAGATCTTAGAAACTCAAATGAGCAAAGCTAAAAATGCACTTGATAAATTCTCATAGAATTCAGTGTATAAAGAATACAATGAAGATATTATATGCATAATTTTTTAGGCCTTCTCTACTCACAACTGGAATTTGAGCAATAGAGAACAAAACAGATGCAGAAACAACAATCAAAGAAAATTCTTCAAAGCTGAAAAATGGATCAAAGGACATTCAATACTATGCAAAATGATTTGAAAAGCTTCAAAGAATGAGAAGAGTTCTGAGTAGAAATAAAAAGAGGATTCCAAGTAGATGTCAAAGTATGAATACTGGTGTGAAACTGGGAAAGGAAAGAATATGTGGATGGAGTAACAGAATTCAAGCAGAATACAGCACAGTATCTGTAGCAGGTCACAGTGCAAATCAGTCAGGGGAGGGTAGATATTGGACACTGTCTTGGTCTGGATGAGAAGTCTGAGATCAATTTGATGTTAACTCAATAGCTCCCAAGTAGTGAAAGCACAGACTGTTCAATGATCATTGTGAGTAGCACTGTGGAAGAGATAATTCTGACTTAATGATGACTCTTTATTAAGAAAAGCAAGGATACAGTTAAGTTGATAGAGTGACTATTTTTGTAGTTTCTCCAAAATTGGATCACTTGTGTCTCATCCTTCATGTAGAAGGTGATTAAAAGGGGCTGTGTCAATCTTCACTTCAACTATTCTTTTAAAGTAAATATTGAGTCCATGTTTATCAACATTGATTTAGGGCTAATGTTTTTAATCAGCAAAGTGCCATCAGCCAGTTCTTAAACTATAAGCTGAGCATTCAGTGTGCTGCTGGGCTAGTGAGGGGACCCACACTAATGTGCAAGGAGAAGTCAAGCTCACAAGGTCAGAGGTTTTCAGGATGCCAATAGGATCGAAAACTTGGCTATTTTAGAATGACAGAGAATGGAGGCCCCTATCAGGAAGTAACTTGCTTCAAACAATGCAAGTGGCAGGACTGGAGCTGGTTCTTGGGTTTCCCGAGTTCCACCCCGATGCTCTTTTCACCATTGTTAGTGAAGAAAGCATTTTCTGATTGAGTGGCCTCTTAAAAATTAATATCCTTTTATCTGTAGCTTCTGAAATAGAAAGCTAAAAATCAATTACTATCTATATTTTCTGGTGGTAAAAGTTATATCTGTATTAAAATAGCTAAGGATGGATAGAAATAGATAAATACAAATTTGAAGAATTTTGGATATATTGCTTTATCCATTTTACTGCCATTAAATGGCCCCCAAATTGATTGTTGCCTACCACTTCCTCGCTGTTTCCAGAAAACTATAGATAAGAAAATATAAATTTCCTCCAAAGTTGAAGAACCATGTCTCACATCTGACAGAACAGAATAAAAGCAGTGGATGGGCCTGGGGATGTGCTTAAGTCCAGGGTAAAAAGAGTGGTTAGAAAGAGGAATATTCAAACGGAGTATAAAGTAGTAACAGCATCAGAGAAAGCAAGAGGGAATAGAGTAGAGGAGGTAATGGGTATCAGAGTCTTGGTGGTTAAAATGGTATCTAGGTGGAAACCTAGGATATAGTCTGCCACCACATTACAGAACAGACAGAAGAAAGAAAATTTAACAACACTAACCAAAACCAAATCTGAGGGCCTGTATTATGAAACCTTGCAGTCTAAGAGCAAGTAGAAAGACCTTCTGTTTTCCCATTATGTGATTCTCTGCAGAACAGCAGCATAAAACCCAGACCAATGAGAATCCAAAACAACCATCCATCCCATACCATTCATCTCTCCATCCATTCATCCACAACATTTGTTGAGAATACACTATGTGCTCTGGTTTATAATAATGTAATTAAATGGGATAATTTCTGAGAGTAATAAAGAAAACTTTATATGAAGCATGAGATTGGAGTTACTGAGTAAATATGGAATGTTGTGTCTAACAACATGTCTAAGGTTTTTAGACACTGACCACCAAGTGCCATTAAGAGCACTGCTCTCTTTCAGCCCCACTACTATATCTTAGCATATTTACACATGGCTAAAATCTCCCAGAAAATAGCTGGAAAGGAAGGTTACCCGTGGCTGGTGAGCATGTGGGGTGGAGAGATGGCAGGTGATAGAGAAGGTAAGAAACTACTCTGTTCCACAATGAGTTAGTTTTAGAAGTTAAACCCTGTAAGCATAACAGAAAAAAATGTATTCCCAAATTCCTATGGACTATCATTGTTGGGATTTTTAATTTTATAAATTTTATAGGTTCAGAATGTCAGATAGTTATCTGGTCATAGGATTAAACATATCCAACTGGCAGAGTCACACTAGATGTATGCCTGCTTGGCACATTTGAGTTGTGCTGTGGGCTATCAATCTACTATTTAGCTAGCTATTAATCTGAGAGAAGAATTCAACTAACATCCAGTTGGATACAGAGAGGAGCCAAGGGTTCTCCACAGGCCTTATACATTGGAAAACATGGGGTTTGGCATGAGATTTTATCACTGCAATCTGGAATACAGAAAATTCCACACAAATCTATAAACTCATAAAATGAGAGAAACCTTATAAAGGCCCTATGGAACAGTGGGTCTTAATAATTTTCAATAGGAGGTACAAGAAAACTGCAGGAAGCTATTTGGCAACCAAATGATCATTAAAAAAAAAATTAAAGGATGCAAAAATGAAGAATGTAGTGAAACCATGAAAACAACAGACATAGATAAAATCCATTGGAAAGAACATAATTTATCAAATCCAAGATGTAAGGAATGATATGGAGAAAACACCTGACTCATCCAAAAAAACACAGGGAGAAATGATAAAGGGTCCTCTTAGAATTGATGTTGATAGAAGATAACAGAAATCAAAACTTAAGAAGCAAAGAAGAAATCTGAATAAAGAAATAATCAAAGACTTACTTGAAGAGATGTTTCCTAACCTAAGAAAACACCTAAGTACATCACCAGAAGCGTTTGCTTATATTGTAGGAAGAATTTTTGAAAGACAGGCAGGATGTCAGCATATACAGTTTTATTTACTTTATTAATTTATTATTGTACTACATGTATTTGATAATTAAATATATTTGATATAAAGCAAAGAAACAGCCTGAAAAAGCACTAGTATATTATTCCTACCAATACTGCAATTCCTATGTGGGGGCAACTGGGATACTATTCTAAACTGCAAAAAAATATGTGAATACCTAAAGAAAAATTAATCAAAAATGAGAATGTAAGGAATTGGAACTATCAAATAAGAATTATATATTTTACTCTTCTGACATAAAATGATAGCCCTGAACACTAAAAAATATTTGTCATTAAATAATGACTTCATAAACTGGAGTGCCCACAAGAATAAATGAAGCAAAGGAAGAATTTCAACTTTTTTTTCCCCTTCAGTATTCTGAGTTGACTAATATTTGGTTGAGGTAAGGAATAAAAACAATTTAGTGTAAGAAAACACACCAGCTCACAAGCCTGAGATTGCTTATTTCTTTTCTTCTCCCTCATGTACTATCAATATAGTGTAGCTTTTCACAGGACTATCACACAATACTTGAATTAAGCACTAAAAGAATCATTAACATTTTCTACCATGGCATTGTCCTCACTTAAAGTTAATTCTGGATTTGAGAGTCTCAAAGTCCTAATGTTATTTTAATGACATCATTTATTTCCCAGGGACCAATGATACTGCCACAGATTCTCATACATTTTAAATGAGCAAAAAATTGTCTAAATATCTAACAATCAATATTGCAGAATAAAAATAATAGCAAAAATTCATGTCCTTTTAGGGAAAAATAACCTCTAATAAAATGTCTTGAAAATATTACCATTATGTGTCAGTTGAATCCTATTGTATAATTATTATTCAAAGTGTTATGTCTATAATTTTATTCAAAATATTTTGACCCAGAATTCACTTTCCCTTGATATTTAGAACAAATAAAAACTAAATGACAAAATAGCACAAGAAATGTCTTGCACATATTGCTCAAATGGCCTCATAAAACAGTAGATAAAAAAAATTGTGAATATTTTTTATTTGAAAATGGGAGGTTAAGTCTCCCACACATTACTAATGCTAATGAATTCCTTACCACAATGAACCATCCTTTAGTAAAAGTCAAGCTTCCACTGATATTTTTAAATGTATTCTGTGTTTATAAATGCACATACTTTGTCTCCCACAAGAGTCCATTAAATTTGAGTTAGAATAGTAAACCATGGGGGCAACATAGTATCATTAACTTCAGAGTATTTACAATTTTTAAAAACTGTTTGCATCAGAAATGGATTGTAACTCCAAATACATAACATCTTCAACTTTAAATTTTCTTGAGCTGGGGATGTAGCTCATTGAATGAGCATACCCAGTGTGCACAGGGCCGGGGCTCAATCCCCAGCACCATGGAAATATATATAAATAAAATAAGAATTTAGTTTTTGTCATTTGCCATCTAATCTTCTGTAAAAAATAGTTTAAATTCATACATGGATAGTTATGAAGACTAAAGGTCAATGAGAGATTCTTCTCAATTCTATTTTTAAAATTCTAGTTCTGATTGCCACTGTCTTTGGAAATGAATGCACAAAGCTGAATTTTCAATAAAACACATATTCTTTTACTTAAAAAATATTTATCTTTATTTTTTATCATTTTTCTCTCACATTAAAAATCAATATATCCTCTCAAATTGTCTCTGAGATTATTTTGGGGTAGGCAGAAAACAATTTATGAAATGCTATATTCCTGGTTTGTGCCTGGTTTGCCGCTTTACTCCTCTAACTGGATGTGAACACTGCTTTGATTCTGAAGACCTGGGTTCAGGTAGCAATACTGATACCACGTCACTTGATCCAGTCATTTCACTTCTCTGAGCTAGCTTTCTTAAATGTAAAATAAGGAAGTTGTACTAAATAATCCTTTAGCTACTAATTTTGTGTTTGGAATTCTGCAACACAGTATCATTTAATGAAGTGAATGCATCAGCAGCCCAGCCATTCTTTCATGTGAAAGGAGAGAGATGGAGGAAGAAAGGGAAGGAGGAAGAGAGGAAGGGAAAAAGGAAGGAAGGGGAAAAGGGAGGAAGGGAAAAAGGGTGGGAAGGAAGGAGGGAGGGGTGCGGGAGGGAGGGGCGGGCCATATCTTTGTCATATACCTTGTTGTGAAGCCAGGAGTACTCTGTGACCTATTAGCCATCTACAGATATTTTTAGTAGTGTTGTTCCATACTGAAGCAAAAATAACCTCTGTTTATGTTTAAAACAAAACAAAACAAAACAAGGTGGATCTTGGAGCAGCTGTGGTTTATAAATGAGAGAAAGTCTACACAAATAGTTCCCAAAGGTGGCTTTAGGCAGTATGTAAGCAATTTAGCTTTAGAGGTAGATCCAGTGGAATGAAGCAGATTTACAGGTAAAGCTGAGGAAAAGGCATCTGCATCAGTAAGTGAAACGCAATATTGGAAACTTGCAGGAGCAAAAAAAAAAAAAAAATAGTGCCTGTTCTTCACCTCAGCTCATGGTGTGATCTAGAATGGATAGAAGATGATTGAATTAAAAATGTGACTACTTAATGCAGAGTCCTGAAGAAGACCTATAAACCCACACTAGTTAAGTCTTCCTCTTGGGGCAAGAATTCCATTAAGATATCCCAAAGTTACAAGGACTCCTGCTATGGTTTAGATCTGGAATGTTGCCCCCAAAGCTCAAGTATGGTGAGTGTGGTCCCCGTGCAGCAAGATTCAGAGGTGAGGTCTTTAGATAATAATTGGATCATGAGGACTCTGACCTCATCAGTAAGAATGGATTAAACAACTGAGAGTTAAATAAACTAGTGGGAATTGGAACCTAGCTGGGTAAAAATATATCACTAGAGATGTGCCCTAGAAGGGTTTATCTTCTCCCTAGCCACTTCCCTCATCCCTGTTCCTGTCTCCTGCTTTCTGACTACCATGAGCTGAGAGCTTTCCTCCACCATGCCCTTCTGCCACCTTGTAGCTGGCCACCATTGACTGAGTCCTCTGAAACCATGAGCCAAAGTAAATCATCCCTTCTCTAACTAGTTCTTGTCAGCTTTTTTGCTGACAGTGATGCAAAGATGAGTAAAACAACTCCTTACAATAAAACAAACAAGCTAAAGCTCCAAATTCTTATGACAGTCATAGGTTTTAAGAATATTTGTAAGTAATCTGGTAAGAGTATTTTCAACTTAGGTAGCAACATGCTTTAAGTACTTTGACAGGCAAAGTAGAACTCATGGCAGAAATATGCATGACATTTTGTGCTTCCTAAAATCAGTTGACAGGCATATATATTTACTTTTTTTCTCTTTTGTGGGGGAGGGGTGGGAATAAAGTATTACTAAATAGTTGGGGCTGGCCATGAGCTTGAGATCCTTCTGTCTCAGTTTCCCAATCACTGTGATTATAAGCATGCATCACCATGCAAGGCTGCAATATTTCACTTTTTAACTCTCTAGGATGCATTGTAGCACTGAGTTTTCAAACAAAATTTTTCATAATTAGGTATGTCTGAAGGCCATACTTCTATTTAAAAGGCTTTTTAGAAGAACAGTTGACATGCATGAACTTTAATTTTTGTTCAAATATACCTAAAAATGCTGAGATACATTGGGGCAGAGGGATAATTGTAAAGTTGTCAATTTCTGTTTCTGTAAGTAGTAGGTTATGGTAGTAGACAGAATGTAGATGTTGGAACCAGCTAAGCATAGACTGAATACCTGCCTTTATCCTTCCTGGTATGTAATAATAGGCAAATTGCTTAATCTTCTCCTGCCTTACTCTTTAGAGAGTTTGCTACTGTACTATCTGATAAATGTTCTTCTGCTAACCCTCGCTGTCTTGTAGAACAGGTGTGTGGCTGTATAGTTTGCAAATGATATTGTAAAGACACACATCAGAGTGCCAAGCAAGATATTTTCAAATAGCTAAACTTCAGTCCACATAGATGAGAAATAAATATCTCAACAAAGGCTACATGTTTTACATGTGTGTGCAATATACATATATCTCCATTTTCATATATATATATATATATACACACATACATACATATACACACATACATATATACATATTTGTGAATGTGTTTGTGCATATATATGTGTGTGTATTTACTGATACTGTACACAGGTATATATGCATGTAGGGATATGTGTTATTTCAAAATACTGAAAGCTCTCATGTTAAATGTAAATCATTGAAACATGATATACAAGCGTAGCTGAATGGGAAAGTGTGGGTTTCTAAGTTTATGGTGCTTAAAAGTATATCAAAAGAATTAAGTTGAATATCTATGGAAAATTTATATATTTACCTAAATCCTCATCATTTTTCTCTTTGTAGTGACGATAATGTAAAGAACAAATGTTTTGATCATAGGCAGACCCAGATGTGAACCCTGCTTTTTATCCTTACTGTGTACTGTGGGGTAATAATTTATCTTCATGAGCCTACTTAGTAAGCATCTTTTCCCAAAAATTGTGTCTGGGTAACCTGACAAAACTCATGTTGTGAGAAGTCAGTGAATGTTTTATTACTGTATCCCTGTACAGGGATTGCAAAACATGGATAAACCTTGGGAAAGTGGGCTCAACTTTGGTTGAGTTATGCAACTTCTCCAAGCATCTCCACCTGAAAAATGGATAAAATGAAAAGAGGTAACATCATAGGACTTCAATGAGGAATAAGTCAGACAACATATGATCCATTTTGGCATAGTATTAGGATTTGACAAGAACTCAGGAGGAGCCATCTGGAAAAAAGACAGAGAATTTAGAGTTGAGCATTTAGAAAGCATAAGCCTGCCTTGTTTTCCAGTTGTTGTAAAGGTCACTTCTTGGATCAAGACTACTGCCCTCCATAAATTAAAGCTAATTCCAAGCAAGGATTTCTGACTCCTCTCAATACAGTTGATGGACACTTGCAAAAGATCAGAGAAACCAAGTCGAATGTAAGATAAGTTCACTGCTCTGCAGAGCTCTGGATTCACAAATGAAAAGAAGAAATATCATACCTCAGAGATTAATCATACCCTAACTTGCAACTGAATGTAAAACACCACAATTCCCCATAACTGGAGCTGTACCCTGTTGCCATTTCCAAAATATTTAACATTATCCTCAATGCAGGAATGTAAATTCCACTCACACTTATTTTACTCCCATTTCATAAGTGAATAATTCCTGATATTGGAATCAAATTTCATGGCTAATAGGTTTTCTGATTACTAGGAATTGTTACTATTTAATTTGGAAAAAAAAGACATATTGCTCAGACAAGAGAGTCATCATTTTCTAATGGACATTGGATCATTTCACAACATCCTTTCCTACTACTACTGAGGCATTGGCAGTGCTAATCGTCACTAATAAATGGGCTGCCTTGCTCTGAAATTTGGTTGCACAATATAACTAGTAGGAAATTTCCTAGAGTTTTAAGCTGGGTAACATATTATCCTGTTTATATAAGACAGCCTGGGTGTCTTTAGGGATTAGGTTAATTTAGTGCCAGAAACACATTTTTCGTACAAAAATGTATGAGTGTGCAATGTTGCCAAAGAGTTGCACAGCAAGCTCTTCTCAGTTCAGTGGAGCCTATCATAAAATCACCCAACAATAGCATATATGTCTTCATTATTCTTTCTAGGTCAGATGACCAAGAAGGAGTAGCTGAGTGCTTAAGGAGTCAAAAACGTGCAAAAATTGTGATAGAAACCAGGTTGATGTGCTGGAAGAGACAGAACAGTGATGTGTCAAGCATCAAGGTGAAGTGAAGAAGGAAAGATGGATGCTCAGGTGGGAGTTTCAGAAGCAAATCATGAGTGAGGATGAGTCATGTGCTCAGCATCACCAGACATTAGCCCAGAATTTCCTTTATGCAGTCCCTGGAACTTTCAGAGAAGGTCAAATGGAGTCACTCGTGGCTACTTAAAGGAAAAACTGAACAAAAATCATGGGTTCTGCATTGCACATGTCTGAAATTGAGGTCTCCTCACATTTACGCTTACATGGACTGTCACTTTGGTTGAGTTATGCAACTTCTCCAAGCATCTCCACCTGAAAAATGGATAAAATGAAAAGAGGTAACATCATAGGACTTCAATGAGGAATAAGTCAGACAACATATGATCCATTTTGGCATAGTATTAGGATTTGACAAGAACTCAGAAAACATTAGTCATGTGAAATTATTTATGGATCATATAAAGCATGATAAGAAAAAAATGATTTTAAGATAACTGTTATTAAATAATCTCAGTTTACATTTATCAAAAGAGATTTTACAAATGTAAGTCAGCCCCCTGTGTTCATATGTTCCACATTCACAGATTCAAACAATGAAGGATCAAAAATATTTTTAAAAAACTTTGTGTATGTACTGAACACATAGAGATGGTTTCAAGTATATGAGAAGTACTAAGTTCATATGCAAATGAAATGCTATTTTATATAAAGAACTTGAGCATCCATGGATTTTGATATGTGTGGGGTTCCTGGAATCAATTCCCCTTAGATACCAAGAAACAATTATAATTCAGAGAGCACAGGACTCTCAGTATTATGTTTTCAGACTAGAGAAGTTGTGTTCTTCAAACAGTTAGTGAAAGGTTAAATTATTTGGACATCCAATAATTTAAAAAAAATCATCATAGTCATATTTAAAAAATAAAAAAACTAGGTTTAAGAGTGTTAATTTCAAAAGTATGTATTGGGTTTCTGAGATTTTTGTGCATTTAAGTGATCTCTCTCTATCTCCCTGTATTCCCACTCTTCACTTTCTTCCTCTCCCCTGCACACTGATATTCCTTTTCCTGATTTCATATGTACTTACATACACCTGTGTATCATTAAGATTTAATTCTTACTGAGCTAACTCACATAAGAGTATCCACAAACACCGCATATGTATATTACATTTAGTTTTTCAAATTCTTGTGTATGTACTTTTATCCTGTGAAGTATCTAAGAGGCAGATGCCTTTAACAAACCAAATAAAATAAGGGTCACTGAGGTTCACTATGTTTAGGTACCTATATGAAAGCTCACACAGTAAACTGGAGCCTGAAGAAGACTCCATGCTGCTGTCTTCCAGGACAGTGCTCATTCAGTAAGACTGTTCAACCTGGATAAAAGTCTCATGCTCTTATGAAAACAAAATAACAAAATGAAACAACTCTATCAAGTCACTTTAGAAATGGAACAGTGTGAACAAGGAAATGAGAAAGAGGAGAACTACATTTCTGCCTTGAGTCAGGAACAAGATAAGCTCTCCCTGCAGGGTATTAGATGGAATGTGTCATATGTCTACACCAGAGACAATGCAGGTGTCTGAAGATTACTGCAGCATGCTTTTGGCCCTAGTGCCATGGAGACTAAACTTCAATCTGCAGAGCTTTATGTTCCGCTCTGATGGAGCTGGGCTTGGTGCCCAGTCAAAGTACAGATGATCCTTGTGCCATGACTGGACAGCCCATGTGCCAGGGGCTGTCTGGCAGTTCAGGACCCACTCATAGTTCCTGGGAGTAGAGCCAGGACCTGCCAGGCAGTCTGACTCCATCTAGAGGATTCCAACCAGACAGAGAAACGTTGTCTGTGAGCTGCCATGGAGAGTTCTCAAGTAAGTGTGGCTAAAAATATATTCTGCTTGCTTCAGGGACACCATCAACTTGGAGTTCAAAGTACATGAAAAAGTCTATAGACTAAATGGAACAGAAGCTGTGTTGTTGATGATCATAAATTATAATCTAATTCATCTTCCACTGATTAGTAAAACAGCTTGCAAATAGTCTGATCATCTTGAGAGTAAATCTGGCTACTGACATGTTATAGAAAGTGTTACTCCAAGATCTGTTTGCTAAACAGTGATGACCCTAAACTCAGCATTACAGTAGCACCTCTTCACTCTCCATTCAAAACAACATGAACAACAACAACAAAAATTACCTAACAGGGAGGGGAAAGCATAACCAGAATTTAGTTATAGATGTAAATTCATCTGGAGAGTGGCTGTTCAATGGCTGTACAGTTCAAGCTATGCAAGATAAAAAAAGTTCTAGGGATCTGCTCTGTAACATTGTGCTTAAAGTTGACTACACTGTATTGTACACTTCAAAAGCTGTTACAAGTAGACCTCACGTTCTGTGAGTTTACCAAAAATTAAAGGAAATTGTGAATATTCTTCCACTGGAAGGATGGTATGTCTTGATTTTAGCATCACATAAAATAAAAAAGACTTCGAATAATAGAGCCTTAGCTTTGAATGCTAGCTTCAGCCATTGAGGAAGTGACTCCAACTTCCAGAACCTGATTTCCTCATCTATAAAAAGGGATAATGATCTGTGTCCTATATGGTTGTTAGGAAGATTAAATGAGATAACAATTATGAAAGCAAATAGCATAACAGGTGACCTAGAATCAGAACACTTCACAATTAATGATCTCCCCTTTGTTGTTATGACATTTTTTAATGCTGATGAGTTTACCTAATCTAAAATGAGGTACAGATCTGATCTAACCACTTTAAGTGCAACCTTTAGGTTAAATGCAGTTCTTACCTCCTCATGCTAGTTAACTTTTAAGAGGAGTCTTACTTAAAAACTGAGTGAGCCAGTTTCCTCTAAGCTCTATTCCTGCCCATGATCCTAGCGCTGAGAATCAACATGAAAGACAACAGCAAAAAACAGTTCCATACCTCACTGCAGAAATAGCAGATGCATCTTGTCTGTCTTTATACATGTGCAATAGCAAAACGAGCCTAGAAGTGTAGATTATGGCCTTAATGATAAGTATTGTAAGACCTCAATTTCTATGTAGAAAAAATCAGATCACTGAATCTATATGTAAGGAAGTCTTTTAACTAGGTCATAAACTAATTAAAAGCACAATTGTTAAGCACTTTATTTACCACACTAAGTTTTGAACAGTTCAAATATCACCCTACAAATACCAAAAATTATTCTTGGAATAATGAATAAACAGTTGTATCTATCACCTCACAAAAGAATCAAGAAAAAAAAATGACAAATTTTGCTCCCAATCTTTGTACACCTATTTTAATACATTCTTTAAATGGATGAGAAATATTTTACCAACAATTCATAAGAAATAGTTAAATAAATAATCATACATGCTGATATATTTTCAGAACAAGTAGTAATGCCACTGAATTAAAGAAGAGAATGAAAATTCAAATCCTGAATTGATTTTAATAAGACATCTAGGCTACAGTTTAGCATAGCAACAGTGCTAAAAATAAGCAATGAGAATACATTTTTTTCTACTTTCATTATAGAAAATACAGTGCATGCCCAAAGATGCTGAGAAGGAATGAATGCACAATAAAGGAGAAAATAAGAGCAAGGAAACCACAGGGTATGAATTTTATCTCCTGCCTTACAGCTTCACACCATAGGGAGTTAAAATGAATCCATGTTTTAATATGTTGTCTTGAATACCACAGGCATTGATACACATCGGTTCATTCCTCTAGCAGCACGTTAGTGGTAGAGTGGGTTGATGCATTTGACCTTAGGTCAGTCCTCACTCCCTGGGATCCTAAAGTTGTAGTGAATTCTAGAAGGCATGCTGGGAGAGTCTGACTAGAAAGCATAAGTGCAAGCTGCTCAAACTACAGGTCAGCTCAGTAAAGAAAATCAAATCCTCTCAGTAAGTGCCAAGCTCCATTCAGCACCATGGACAGCACTTGCTAAAGTGCATTCCTTTTTGAGTCTTTGCTTTGGAGACTATTTCTTTGGTTTCTAGAGAACACAGGTAAAAATGAGGTTCCTCCTCAAAGAAAACTACTAGAGAAAGGGGGCTTCTCTGCTTATTAGTCCACTGGGCCTGGGTAGGGTTCCAGACCCTGAGAAGTGTTCTGGGAGTTCCCAACAACACAGGCCAAGGACTCTGACATTACTTAGCTCCCAGTCTGTTTGGCAAAGACAAGGAAAGCTAATAAACTGGAGAGAGTGGCAGAGTGTTTACCTAGCATGTGAAAAGACCTGGGTCCAAGCTAATGATCAAAAGAAAAAGAAGAAGGAGGAAGGGGAGGAGGAAGAAGAGGAGGAGAAGGAAAAGAAGAAGGGAAAGAGGAAGGAGAAGGAGGAAGAGGAAGGAAAGGAGAAGAAAAATAAGAGGAGGAGGAGGAAGAAAAGAGAAGGGAGTGGTTGAGAGGAGAGGCACTTCCTCTCCTCTGTCCTTTACCACTATGCAGGATGCATCTTATAGTTTCTAAGCCACTCATTCTGTTTTGAGAATACATGTGCAAACATATGTTCAAATAGAAATCCAAGAATCTTCTGATTTTAGAGAACCACTATTTTGTGTGCACATATCTGAGATTAAGGAACCATTAAACAACAGACATCCTGGATATATTCTCTGCCTATTCACTACTATAAATTCATCTAATAAAGAATTAACTCTTAACATACATAAGAAACTTGCAAAGATGATAACAGAATTTTTGAAAGGAATAAGTTTTCCTTCATTGCTTTAGCCATTATTGCCAGAAATACTAGAAAAAATACAGATACTCTGACTCTCCACTTCAAATAATTTCTAAGGCAGTACAAGATCATTGCTTGTTCTTATGTAAATTTTTCCACTCTTGCAAATATATTACTACAATGTTAAATTACCTGTGACTTTTTAAAAATCTGCACTCAGTTAGATAACAATAAAGCGTATATATTTTATAAATATGAACTGGTATTTGCAAGATATAAAGGATTAAGTAGTAAAGTAATTGGAAGTCCAGGTAAGCATAGAGTATAATTGAATAATAATTTGAAATGTGCTAAGCATAGAGTATATTGAATAATAATTTGAAATGTGCTACGGGCCCATGCTTAAAATTCCTGATGCATTCTAGAAGGTACTAAATTCTTGCTTATCACACATGCTCATATACACTCAACCCAATCACAAATCCATCACTCTTTCCTTCCTTCTTTAATCATCTTTTAAGTTTTGTCTGGGTACCTAATTCTGTGCAAATGCTGTGTGATAAAATAAATAGATAAAAATAAATATAGTCCTGATCTTAAAGAAGAGGGACTGAAATATTCAATTAGTATGGAATTATAATGTAATGGAGTAAATACATTGATTGCTATTTACAAGATAACTAGAGAGATGAAGGGAAGTATAAAGTCAGATAGAAGGCATCAGGCAAGAATTCCAAAGGTACATGCTGCAGATGATCTTAATGGATAAAAAGGTTTTAACTGAGAGGGAATGAAACACTGTAGAAAAAACATCTGTACTTGAAGGGAAAATTGCATTATGTAGAGTACATTTTTCAGGCTACCTCATTCTAACCTTGCATTGAGCTATTTTACAATTCTGTAAGTTGTTTATAACTTTTAACAGCACAAAATAATTTCTACCTATGGACATATACTCTACTGCCTGTTGGAGTTCCCATTGACCTCCTCCTTCACTATATCAGAGGGCAACTTTGCCTCCAATTGCACATTGTTTTCAATATTCCTGATCTATAATTATACCTTTCCTTTGGATCCTCCTTTAAACTTGTTACATTTTCCCTAATTAATAAGTTATATTAAATATATAAAACATGTCCATTTTTTACCTCTTAAAGTCATGATTTTACATGGTTTTTAAAATAATTATTTAACAGTATATTCCAAAATTAAGATACTGAAGGGACAAATGAGTACCTTTAAAGAGGACAACTTGCCCTATAAACTCCTGGACTTAGGTCTTTGAAGATTTTTTTTCTTTTACTTATGAAATGAGAACTACAATGACACAGATCTCTTAGAACTAAAGGTTATTTCAACCTGCTTCTATTCTACTTAAATTGTGATTATTCTGATCTGCCTGGATCAGATCTGCTAGGATATTGCCTTCAAATATTGAAAACCATGAGAATGTGTCATGAGAATTTTCTACTCCAAGAAAGAATGACAATTTAGTTGTTCTCTCCACTGCTTCTAGGAAACAGTACAGTAAGATGATACATTGTCAAATGCAACAGCATCACAAAAAAATGGGAATCGGAAGAGGCCAGAGAAGAAAAACATTCTTTGTATTTTGAAATATTCTTAGTCTATCTTTTCTAGATAAAGTATCCAGAGTTTTCACTAATATTCTTAAAATACACATTCAGCTTTCTTAGGGACAAAGATAACTTGCTATCAGTTTGTAAACTCTATTTACATGGAATTGGCAGATCGATCAGCAAAACAGTAATATTATAGATCTTAAAATGAAGCAAAATTAATATTTTTTAAAAAGTGCTTTGGAAATATGAAAGAATCTAATGAAAATAAAAGTTAAAATCTCCATTCATTTAACCTCAGGACCAGGACCTATATGAAGGTAATTATATAGTGATGCATGGGTCCTAGATCTCCACTCCTTCTGAACAAGTACATCAATTGATGGACTTAAATAGCCCAGATCCTGAACAGCCCATATGAAATCCATATCTCTAAGAGGGAGATTTAGACATAAAATGACTACTGAAGTGTTTTATTTTCCTGAGAATTAGAGAAAAATTCAAAGTCCTTTCTGAAGGTTTCATTCACAGGAATAGGAAAATTCTACCTGAGAAAAAGAAAAGAGAAGGTCATATGCATATTTGAAATGTACTTCACATTGTCAAGCTAAACATTGTGAGAAAAGAGAAAAGAATAAGGACTACAAATTGGTACCTAAAGAGAGTTGAAGACTTAGCAATGATCATAATTGTATTTGCTTTTTTTTTGATGCAAGAGAGTTTTATGTTAATACTAATATTGAAATTGAGTTTAGTTATGTATGTGGAAGGCAATAGGCACTTCCAACTATGGGATGGTGTGTTTTTCAATTCCTCTTTGGAGAAACAGATAATTTTAAACAATATGATAGTATATTAGCAATGCTTACTTATAAAACATGTATAGACAGTGAAATTGCTTTCTATTTCATTTGATATGTGCAGTCACTTGGATAATCAAGTAATTTCTATCTGTATCACCTTGAAATTATTAGCAGTAACTAAGAATAAAGAGTTAGGATATTATAATTAAAGGTTGAAAGAGGCATAGCTAACTTGTAAAATATTAACCCTGACAGATGCTTTCTAGAGAGTATCTACTGTGCAACACCCATTCAGACATTTAATTAAAATCCCTGGTCCACCTAACACAAGTCTGTGGGAATAACAGTGCTTCATTATCCAATATGACTTAGCACTAATAGATGTGTGCACTCAGTTGGAACAACTTTACCTAAAATAATGTGGCATTAAAAAGCACTGATGAAATTTTGTATAGAAATGGGACAGGTCTTCCAATGATGGACACGTGGAAATATTTATAGATAATCCATGAAGCTGGGAAAATGCAACCAGATTTTTCAGATAGGTAGAGATCCATGTATTCCAGATTCCTTAAAAATATTGGAACATCTAGATATTAATTTTCATTTTCTATCACTAAGGGCATTACTAAGTGTGTTTCAAATTTCAAGAATTATTTTGACCCTTGCTTAAAATGCAGCCCACAACTAATCAGTCCACTTCTTTCCATAAGTACCCTCAAGAGCTTCCCATTCCTGTTGAATTGAGCTCAGAATCCTAAAAGTTTGTCCTAAACCTTCTTAGTTATTGTAGAACGTATTTCTACAAGTTTAACTTCCATTATTTTTGTCTGTAGTTTGTCCCTCCTGCCCCTGTTTGTATAACTCAGCAGATGCCACTCAAAATCTGTATTCTATAACTCAACCACATGCAAGATTTTATAACTCTGCACCTCACAACAATTAAAAATAAATTGACACTTTTTATTTAAATCAAGTGAACATTATCATTGTCTTGCTTAAGTACACATGAAAATGAATAGTGCTTGTCCTTTTAACAAAAATGTTCTTGAATTCCAAAATGGAAATTCAATCTTGACAATAGCCTCCATTGAAGTAGAGAGTGGTTTTCTTGCTTTATAGAAAGATTTTGATACACATCATGTTTTTTCTCTGACCTATGTCTGAACTTATTTTTAGTCTTTTTTCTCCTATTAGATTTTCATCTGCAATTCTTGCCTGTAACCACCACATATGATACAGGCACCACTTTTCAACTCACTTGGATTTGAATCATATGATCCAGAGCCACATTACTGTGACCTGGAGTGTTGTGAAGACAGTAATACAGTGCCTGTTTCTGAATACTCTTCCTACACTTCTATTCATTCAACCCAATCATTATTGTTAACAGAATCACGACTTCTGTTTTTTTTTGGTTTTTTTTTTTTTTTTTTTTTTTTTTTTTTTACGATGTTTCCTGATTAAAGAAACAAGCAAAGGTCTGAAGAGCCAAACAATCTTTCTTTACCTCTCTGAATGAGACTGCCTCCTGATCTTTTTATACTCAACACCCTTGGCTGCCCTCCCAAAGATATCTTTCTTCATGGAGAATAGTCGGCCTCAAGCCAAAGATTTGAGAAAAGAGCTGTTCAGCATCTCCCCCAAGCAGACTCTTGCCAATCAAAAAAGAGCAACAACTGTACTAAAAAACTGTGTTAGAGCGCCCCCTACGACTTCAACCCAGGATTTCTGTCTGAGGACTGTTCCCTCAAAGGAATCATTTGTCAGGAAGACAATCTGCCAACATAGGGTATGTTATATTATTTTCTGAGGTGATTCTTTAATTCCTAAAGGCGTATTAATTATGCCTCTTGAGATTATGAAAGCCCCCTTCAGATAATTAAATAAGCCATTAAAAGTGCTAAAATGGCCCCAAAGTCCTAAATAGCTCATTAGAGGTGAATATTAATTAATTAAATCTTTCTGTAGAATCTTGAATAAGGTTACCATCCTCACTGCAGGTTCCTGGAAACCCTCAACATGAGAAATAATCCACAAACCAGGGTACTTCCTACAAAATCTGTCAAAAGAAAAAGTATGCTTGTAACTCCTGACTAGTGTGCTAACAGTCCTTTTTTAATTATGTTGCTTTAATTTGAAAATGTCATGTGAGTTATACATAAGATCTCTTAAGCTGGTCACCTTTGGGGACTCCAGTGGATAACACAGCCAGGCAGGCAAAGATCACAGAAAAATGATGGGTTGGCAGCTGTGAATGTAATACAGTGACTAATCAGAAGCATCTCAGGGAAGAGGTAAGTGACCATAAATGAGAACCATTGTTCAAAAAATAAAAATGCTAGTACAGCAGACATTATATATTTCTTTTTTTGTTCTGAAACAATCACATATTTTAATTAATTATCATATTGTAGAATCACCATGACCATTAATATAACAACTCTCATTTATTAACGATAGCTTGGGACATGACAAATGTAATATGTATGTATACACATATAGATTATATGTATATTTTTAATATAAATGTTTAATTTAATCCCAAGCACTCTGTAAAAGTGGCATTTTATGTGTATTTTACAAAAAAAGTAAAGCTTCCTCAGCATGGTTAATGAAGTTTGTCAACAACATGCAGTCATCAGCAATAAAAAATAATTTTAAACGCATTTTCATTTGGTTTCAATGACATCTCTCTTAACCATCAAATCAAGCAGAAGATATGGAATACAAGAAGATATGTAAGAATTTGTGACGGATCTCCACACAATTCCTCATGTGGTAAGCATATTTCTTGTTTAAATCCTTTTTCACTCGGGGGCCCTTGATGACTAATCTGATTCTCTTCTATTTGTAACAATGTTCAATGCAATTGTCTTATACCTTGAGTATTCACATTATCATAGAGCAAGTTGTCAGATTGGGCTTTTATGAAGTAGGAGATGGTTTCCATCTTCACTTTGGTCCTCCAGTTTCATATAATTAATATTTTATTAGTTTAAAAAGAAACTAGATTCAGGCTCAGCTTTAGCATGATTAATTGTGAAGCAATTAGCCCTCTCTGAATACACATTATGATTCCGGTCCCACCCCCAATGCACAGGGAAGTCCTATCACAAGTTCTACCTATTCTCTCCAGTGTGTTTAACAGTCACAAGATTTGAAAACTAGATGCTCCAAAGAGATGAACCAAGTCACTATAGCTCCTCCTCAAATGTTGACCTTCTCTGGATTTAAACCAAGTTCTTTAGCTATTGTAGGAGAGGGCTGCAAAGGCTTCATTGATTTTGAATACAGCAATGTCCTCCAGTGACCAGACTGCTTTGGAAACAGCTTGCTTTGTTGTGGAATCCATCCTGTTCCCATAATGGGAAGCTCCACACCTACTCCTGACCAGAAGATGATCTGTGCTAAAGATATAATACACAAGCATCAGCATCTGGACTTCTTTTTAAGAAGAAGAAGCTCCAAGCACCTTCAGCTATCCTGAAGCAATAACTGTTCCTGTTTTCCTTGAGAAAACAAGGCTTTAACTTTAACATGACTTCTGGGTTACTGTGGTGTTGAGAAAACTTTTTACTTTTTTTTTTTTTTTTAACTTAAGATGTTTTCTAGAAGACACCAAACTGGTACAAACTGTGTCAAAATGCCTGGTTTTCTTTGCACTCTCTGTCCTATTCTGGGGCAGAACTGCAACCTTGCCTTGCTCTCTATTCACTTGCATTATTTTTTGTTTTGTTTTGGCTACATTTTCAGCTACGACACCCACATTATAGCTGTGAAAAATGCATCTGTAAGACCACCACAGAGTATACTGTCAGCCAATGGCACCTACTGGCTCGCTTCAGTTCAAGTGAACCAAATAAGCAGGCTTGCCCAGACTTTCTATGACTTTTGCAACCATAATGCTGGAGATTCTAATCCATATTGACTGCAGTGCAAAGCCCACAGCTTTTAGACTTAAACATCAGATCATCTGAAAAGAGTAGGGAATTCCTGTACCCATGCTAGTGTGTCCAACAGGATTCTGTCTACAATCTGCTGCCAAAATATGTGCAAATATGACCATTAGACACCTATACTGGAGTGACAGTGGCCCTCTTCAGGACTTCTTTGATGACAGGCTCTCCTGTCATCAAAGGTCCATGACATGAACAGTTCTAGTGGCCATGCCATCCAGACAATAACCACAGGGTCCTAATCTGCATTTACACTGTTATAACCATTACTAGTGAGGCAATGCCCTTCCCTGTGGCTCACATGCTGCCCCAAGAGGTGAAGCTTGGGAGTGCCCTTAATTATTCTGTATTGTATATAAGTATAATCAAGCTTTGTACAATGTATTCAGGAACTCAGATCTCCTTTTTGTGTCCTCAGAAAGGGCAACCTAAAACAGAGGTGGATTCCTACAACACTAAGTCAGTATGAAGGTTTGTATAAGTAGAGATGTGTGCTGATCTAGGAGTATTGCCTTGCACTGTGGAAAAGTCAGGTCAGAGAACTCCAAGGAGTTTCAATCACTACCCTCATAGAGGGTTTTCCTATCTTTCACATCCAGTCTGCAGTTATTAAGTACCTCATATGTGAGGATCTTCCTGGCTCAGTAGGATGGAAATTTCAGGTTTTGAGGTGTGCTGGGATAAATTCAGTTTCATGTATTTTCTTCTTCCTTATCATCAAGAATCAGATTATTGAAGAGCAAAAGGCCAATGTCACAGTAAGTTGAGGTGACTAGTATCTGAGGAATGCATTTGAGTGCAAGTAGAAGAAACTTTGGCTTTACAGGGTAGAGTTTTTGTCATCGTTGTTGTTTTTTCAAATGATCAGAAGTCTGCAAGAAGGCAGAAATTCAGAAAATCCTTTGGCAGGGTGTGGTCTCTTTTTAATAGCTTTTTAATATTCACAAGACGACGACAACTATGATTCCATCCATATTTAAGGAAAAAAAGGGAAAAGGCAATGCTACAAATTCCATTTACTAAACATTCTTAGGAGAATCCTTATTCTAATAGGTTTTACTCTGATAGGTTTTAATCCTTATTCTAAAAAAGTTAAGACATTTTTTTCTTAGCTGTGATAATAGAATCTAACAATAGCAACAACAAAGAGAGTGAGGTTGACTTTAATATTAGACAACAGAATCAGGTACACATGGCTTGCACAACCCTAATTGGGGAAAGTCTGTAATTAAATTAGTGTCATCTCTTCCCTCCCCTAACTGGTTCCTACTCTTGTCAACATCTCTCCTCTAGGAACTTATCTTCAATAGACCTTAGTGTGATTGGGCACAGCTACTCCCATGGAGGCTCCATCTGTTCACCTCTTTCCAAAAATCTCCATGGAAAGCAGACTGTGGTCCCCCTGTAAGGGAAAGCTCCAAAGTAGCATGCCATCTACATCCACCCAAGTTCAAGCTGATGCAGAGTCCCAATACTGGCAGACAGAGTTTAATTTTAAATTCAAAAATGAAAACCACTAACAAAAAAATTTTTAAAAATGAACTTAAGAGTGCCAACATCCAAACAGCACTTTGATATATGATATAGCTCAGGCTTCCTCACAGTACTCCTCAGTATACAGGATGAAAATTATCTGATTTGACAAAAACATCATTTCTAAAATTTTGAAGAAGAGTTGATAATCACTGAAATTTATCCTTTAAAACACACTTTAAAATATTTCCCTGGAGAAAAAAAATACCCTGAACACCACAGGGGGCTAAAATTGACCATGTAAACAGCTCCCCCCACAGTTGTGCATCATACAAATGACCTTGATTACTAACGAAAGTCAGGGGAAACTAAAGCCTGTGACTTGAATAGGAGAACATAAACAAATATTTAGCTTTCAGTACATATCCTTTATACTTTGCTTAGTTTCTAAAGCACATTCCTATTTAAAATGCTGAAATGTGTGCAAGGCTAGAGTATTGAGGTAACTTCAACTGCTTGTATGATTTATGAAGTCTCTCAGGACCATAAAATTGCCCTGAAGGATACCCATAAAGTTAGATTGATATTCACAAACGAGTCTCATGTTGTTCACTTATTCTTACAACAGTGACTGAGCAAAAATAATATGATGAAACAAGGGACTGATACCTGGAACAGATAAATATCATCATTAAAACAAGCAAACACATCCAAAACTAAAAGTCCAAGAAATAGTAATGATGAATTGCACCTTTTCAACTCAGCAGCAACAGTTATTTTTTTTTTGCAAAAGAATAGGCAAATATAGCCCATTTTATGTAATAAACCTTAAAATCATGATGAAAATAATGATAATTGTTTTAGTTTTTCATTGCCATGACCAAATACCTGACAAGAACAATTTAGAAGAGGAAAAATTTAATTTGGGCTCAGAGTTTCAGAAGTTTAGTCCATGGTGGGCCCACATGATATTCCTGAAGTGACAAAGAATGTCATGGTGAGAGAGGTGTTAGAGGAAAGCTTCTTGGCTCATGGCAACGAGCGGGGAAGGGAGGAAGAAGAAAGGAAAGGAGAAAGGAGAGGAGGAGAGGAAATTTCCACTTTGCCTGAAATTACCACTCAGTAATCCATTCAAATTATTAAGTCATCAAATGGATTAATCCACTGATGAAGTTATATCTCTCATAATTTAATAATGTCATCTCTAAGTATTCCTGCATTGTCACATAGATTTTATGAATGACATCTCCTATCCAAACCATAACGATATTCTTTACTTAATTTGCAAAAACTGCTCAGGCATGGGCAGAAATAAGACACTAGAGATTGATTGGCTTATTTCTATTTAGCATTGCATCTTTCCAAAAAGGATTTAGTATTTTTTTTGTCATTGTCTTCAGGGAAGAGGGACTTTTCCAAAACCAACAACAGCAAGAAATAAACCCATATACAAAATTCAACAAATAATGAAAAAAATAAGTTACAGGGGAGAAATGAATTACAGTAGAGGGGGTAGAGAGAGAAGAGGGGAGGGGAGGGGGAAGGGGGGATAGTAGAGGATAGGAAAGGCAGCAGAATACAACAGACACCAGAATGGCAATATGTAAATCAATGGTTGTGCAACTGATGTGATTCTGTAATCTGTATATGGGGTAAAAATGGGAGTTCATATCCCACTTGAATCAAAGTGTGAAATATGATTTATCAAGAACTATGTAATGTTTTGAACAACCAACAATAAAAATTAATTTAAAAAAAAAGATTTAAAATTAAAACTGAGAAACTGACCATATGGCTATGTTGCTAAAATAGTGGGTACTAATAGTCAATACTATCACTGTGAGGAAGCATTAAATTTGGCCCTGACTTTTCAATCAGAAAAGTTAAAACCTGTAACATGATTGGGAATAAGTGTGTGTGTGGGGGAGAGAGAGAGAGAAAAGGAGAGGAGGAGGAGGAGGAAGATAAAGATGAAGAGGAAAAGGTGGAGGAGGAGGAAGAAAGAGGGAAAGAGGAATAAGGAGAAGGTAAAAAGGAAAGGAAGGAGGAAAGATAGAAGAAAGGATGAGAAGGAGGATGGACCAGGGGAACTCTTTGGCTTTTTCTAGCACTCCATTTTATAAAATATGTCCTTCAAATATTGGAATGTCAGTGTTATAAAAAAAAAACCAAGTGGCCAGGATAATATTTTCACTACAAATCCATTACAATATTTCATATGGCCTTTCTTTTAATGGCCTTGTCATGACAGCTCAATGAAGGTGATTTTGCAAGGGGATATACCAATGTGGTTCAAATAAGTGACTTGTGGTAGCCCAGGTGACTGACAAGCCTTGTTTACAGCAGATATCTTAATATAGCTAATACAGCTGCGAGGTCTTTTCAGAAGGAAAAAGAAAATACAAACAACTGCTCTAAAAAACTCCAACAAAAGAAAAATAAATGGAGGTTAAATGGCCTTTCTCCACCTGGAAGAACTTGATAAACCACCGGGGCCCATGTGCAGTGGTTTTCCCCTATTGTAAACACTTATTTTTACTAATAACCAGTGAATACTAGGGTCAGTAAGAAGACCTGTTCATGAGCAGAATTTGAAGTCGAAGGAAGGAGAATAGTTATTCAAACCAGCTTACCTATCAAAAAGGAAAACTATCCCAAATAGTAAATAAGATAAATCTTAGGAATAAGCTATTAACAAAAAAAGAATAAGAAATTTCTAATATGCTCATTAAATAATATCTGGTTCTCTGAGTAATCTAAGAAATACCAACCCCAACAAAAATAAAATACAGTTTGTACCGATCAAACTACCACAAGATTTAAAATCTAAATTTTAGCATTGGTAAGGTTTTAGGGAACAGACAAGCTCAACACTACTAAGATTAACACACATTTGAAATATAAATTTTATGGAAGAAAAGTTTATTTAAAAATATTAAAGAATCTTAAAATATTCATGTCCTTTGGGCAACATTTCTGTACAAAGAAATAACCCTAAATGAATTATTATGGACACATTACATATAAATATATTTATTCTTTAGAAGAATAAATTATTATAAATTACCCATAAGTCACAGTAAGATCCTGGTTTAAGTTTTTTAAAATACAACATAGGCCATATAATCAATAAAATATTGCATATATATTTAGGAGAAAAAAAATCATATTAGGCCAGGGTAATTCTTACACCTTGTATATTAAATATTCTGTATTATCTACCTTTGATATTAAGTATTTTTGCCTCTAATGTCAAAATACACTCTTAAACTTAACTTTTGAAAGCTAATCTATCAAATAAAGTTAAAGATTGTTTTTTATTTTTGAAATTAATATTGGAAACCTATGTCTTCTAGAGGTTGGTTGTTTGAAATGACATCATAAAAACTATCTAAAAATGATTACTAAAAATGACTAAAAATGATTTACTTTCAGATATATCTGGATTTTTTCAAAGAGTGCTGGAAATTTCCTTGCAAAATATCTCTGTCTGATCCATATAAATCGCAACACGTTCAACTGTTTTGCTTAGCACTAAACAGATTGAAGGATGCTGTGCTCCAGCCTCAGGCTGTTCAAGGAAGCTCCAAATTACAGTAATTACAAATTTAACCTCTCTTA
The DNA here is from genome assembly GCF_048772815.1 of Callospermophilus lateralis. Lineage (NCBI taxonomy): Eukaryota > Metazoa > Chordata > Mammalia > Rodentia > Sciuridae > Callospermophilus > Callospermophilus lateralis. The sequence goes on along the minus strand of NC_135319.1, from coordinate 52,624,672 downwards.
AATAAATTAAGAATTGGAATGAGGAAGACTGTTTAGTCTGATAGAATTTGAGGAGAAATTGGGAGAATTACAAATAAGATTCCATCCTATAACCCAGAAGACATTTCAATCACTGACTTCAATACAGAAGGGGGTTAGTGATCATTTATTTTTAAATCTGGTTCACATTGCCCAGGTGAGAAAACCTTAGCCCTGACAGGTGAGGAGATTAACAACCTTGGAAATCAAGGTCTGAGCTGATTCTGACCCAGTTCCCAGATCTCTCTCTAGTACTCATTTTATGCAAATGGATTCAGTGTTATTACCTGGGGTAATCCTTTTATACATACTTTTTGTTACAATAGTTCCATAAGCATTTTGCAAGACAGCACTGTCCAACAGAAATACATTGAGATTCACACATGTAATTTTACATATTCTAGAAGCCACACTAAAAGGGGTGTATGGAATAGTAATGACATATTTAATAAAAAAAAAATTATCCCAGCATTCAGAAATTTTAGCATTTCATTCTGTATTCTAAATATGAGTAGAAAAGAAATTCTGCTTTTATCTGGAAAACCAAGTCTTTGAAACTCAGTGTAGTTCTAAGTTGTAGCATTTCTCAATTCTGACTAGTAATTTTCAAGTTTTAATGACCACAGTTGCTTAAAGCTCCCATATTAAACAATGCAGATCTCAGGCATAGTTGATTTTATGATTTTGTGCCCCAAAAGATGAAGTCTAGTAATGATGTAGATATGTACACAATGAACAGAAACTTCATAAAGCAATCATTTGTAGGACTATACCAATAATAAGGAAATATCACAAATATTGAGCTGCAGAATGGAATCCGTAATATCTTTCATTCTCCCAACTGGGCAATACCATTTGCTTATCTAAGATTCCCTTCATTAAGATCCCTGGGTGCTTCCTGCCTGAGCGGACTATCCCTACTTTCCTTATGCTTCACATGTGAATTAGTTGTGGACCTACAGCTTCCCCAATAGATTATAATGTCTTGGCCTTGATAACTTGGGTCATGGTATCAATTCTTTATCTTATCTAATTCATAGTTCTTGGAAAGTAATCTATTAACACTACACATAATAGGTGCTTGATAAATCCTTCCAAGATGGATAAATAAGCCAGTGATACCCATTCAGAATTTTATACTGCCTTTCAGAAAATACTATAAGGACTTTAAGTGAGAATTTAAAAAAGCACCCATATTTCTAAATCAACATGAAAGAGTGGATTAGGGAGAAAATAACAGCAGCACTTGTTAAGCCACAGTGCCATGCTGACCAGACATATTATCTAAAATTATTCCTTCAAATGATGAAGACAATCCAAATCAAGGAAACACACACACACACACACACACACACACACACACACACACACACACCAAACCCTACATGTTATTAGAGTTTCAGTAAACAACTCTATTAGGCTGATATAAAATTATCCTCTTGTTTCCTTGATTCAACAACAAATTATTGCTTCCATGCTTGGCAATCAGAGCAGTGAAACTCTTGAGAACTCCACAAGTGAATTAGATATTCTTTATTATTCCCAAACAAAGTTATAGTTGATTTTAGACATAGTTCTATCAGACTGGGACAGACTATTAGGATGCATTGTGATAGGAGTTCTGTTAGCCAACGCTATAAACTATAAAGATAATTCCTGCTAAACAGTTATGTCTAACTTCAGTTAATTGCTAAGATGTTTAATAGTCTATGAACAAATGTCTCTACTTAATTTTCCCAGGTAAAACTAATTAGTGGGGTATGTGAGACAATTTCCTTCATCTTTACGATTTAGGCTGTCTTTTTGTCCTCTAATATCTTCTCTGGTAAATGACTTAATTCTGAGCTCTGAAATTCAAGATTATATGGGGAAAAAAGTACTAAAAAAACAATAGAGTTCCCAGGCCTCTCAGTCCCATGCAGCCTTAGTTGCAATGTTGTGGAACTCATCAGTACTATAGTTCCCCTTGCAGCACTCCAAAATTGATTAAAAATGTCCTGACTCAAGGAAAAGGTGATACTGTATAAATATAAGGGCTACTTCTACATGATGCTCAAAGCTCCCAGGGCTAAAGAAGTCAAGATGATGGTTTTGAAGGCACTGGTCTGAGTCCTACAATAGAAGATCAACAATTTTCTTCAGAATGGTATTCAGCTCCACATCCTAGAGATGATCAAAAAAGTTTCTTAAGAAGCCATGCCATGATCCCCTCCAACAGGGATTTGGGAAGACTACCTTTAAGAAAACAACTTCCATGCTACTAGATTGTGAATTTCCATGCTTTAAAAGCCAAAGGAAATTAAGGTTGATCCAAGCATATTCTAATATGATTAATGGCTGTAACCTGATGTGAAATGACATTTATACTAATCATCTTGAGGAATCTCCTTCCTGCCACACCTCCCCTGCAAAAAAGAAAGAAAAACAGGAAACTTAACCTTACAGGAGAATGGCAAAATAGAAAAATACCAAGGAGAAGAATAGCCCTGCAGAGCACATGAAACCAACTGTCAAAGACTCGAATTCTTGTTTGAATTTTGGGATTGTTGGCAAGTCAGTTAACATCTACAAGGGCCAGCTTAGAGGACTATATTTCTTATCAGTTAAAGATCATGACAGTCTTTGATAAAAGTCTCTTTTTAGAAATATCTTATGTAAGCTTTACAGAGATCACAGATACATCTTTATCTCAAAGCACTTCCCAAAAGACAAGTTAAGAATGCCTATTATAAATAATTACTACTTGGAGATTTAACCCAAGAATGCATGCTCTGTGAGAGTGTATCTCTATGTCAGCTTCTGATACCTGTTATCTTGGAAAAAAATCAAATAAGACAGTTTATGTGAGGGACAATTTATGTAATTTTCTAAATTATAAAACATTCTACAAATATACCATTTCATTGCTTAAAGTAATTGGAAGACACATCTTATAAGCTCTGTTCTAATTGACACAGTAAGTTAGAAAATCAATTTGTACTTTCTCACACATTGTAACTATTTTTTGTAAACATGGGACTTTCTAAAGTGATAAATTTATGCTCCAATTCGAATTTTTTTCCTTTGAAGCTCTTTATAGATATCAATAGATTAATGATACTAAATTTCCCCCCACCAAGAAATCCTGTTTTTCACTTTGTATTCCATACTTGATGCTAAAGTATCACTATTGTTTTATTTGTCAAAGCTGGACAAATAATTCACCCTCTATAAAATTCCCATTGTTTATTCAGCTTTTTTCACTGCTGTGACTAAAAGATCTGACCAAAACATTACAGAGGAGGAAAAGTTTATTTGGAGGCTTACAGTTTCAGAGGTCTTAGTCCATAGAAGGCCGGCTCTATCCCTTGGGCTCAAGGTGAGGCAGAACATTATGGTAGAAGAGTGTGGCAGAGGGAAGCAGCTGACATAATGACAGAAAGAGAGAGAGACTCCCACTCTCCAGATACAAAATACATACCTCATAGCCACGCCTAAGGGAACCACTTCCTTCAGCCATATTCCACCTGCCTCCAGTTACCACTCAGTTAATCTCATCTGGGATTAATTCACTCATTAGGTTAAGGCTATAACAGTGATTTCTCCTCCAAACCTTATTGCATTGTCTCACACAGGAGCTTTTGGGCGACTCCATATCTAACCCATAACATCCACATTCTGTCAAAATTCAATTGCTTGCATTTTTCCAAAGCCTTCCATTTGAGTTCCTCATCAATTATCTTCCATGTCTAGACCTAGTCTTGGTCATCATCATCTTCCAGTGAAAACATAAAATGTCCTCCAGGTTTTCTCCGTGCAATTCATCCTTTGCACATCTCTGATCGTCTTTCTAAAACATAAATTTGATTATTACTTTTCTATTTCAAAATATCAAGTCTGTCATGAGCCTGTATCACATGGCATATTCTATAAATGAAAAAAAGCAAATGGTGCCCTTCCTCTTCTGGCTTTTGTTCACAACTGTCCCATCTTCCCCTCTACACTTCACACCCCATAGCTGACATTTTCTCCTACCTGATATGTTCTTTGTACTTTCAAGTGGGGATGGAGGGTTTCACATGTTACCTCCTTAGTCTTTTATTTTCAAAGTGGACTCTTACTTATCCATCTAGACTTAACTCAAATGTTACCTTCTTATAACTTCTCCAATTAGCGAATCACTTGGCCAACCATATGGAAAAAGTACTTTCTCTGTGCCTCCATAATACTTATACTTGATTGCAACACTCATACTGCATTACAGTATTTATCTGTGCCCTTCTTCATACTGCTCTATAAGCTTCCCTTGGTCACACACCAGGTACTCTGCAAATAGTATGTGTATTTAGTCAATGACCAATAAAATTAATACACTCACATTGAAACTCGTGACAACAGCTCTGAATAAGAAGGTTTCCAGTTATTAAGACCTCACATTTTCATTAAGGTATCTAGTTTACCTGAAACTAATTACACATAAATCTAGATTGGGAACACAAATGACAGTGATGATAATGATGATATACAACTAGGGAGTGCTTACAATTGCCAGGCTTCTTGTTAATCACTGTGCGTGTATTATTTTTATTTAATCCATTCACATCTCCGTCAGATAGCCAATATTATCCCATTTCACATATCTGAAAACTGAGGTTCTGAGAAATTAAAATATGCACTCAATGTTATGCAACTAGTAAACAGCAAAAACAGATTTTTTCCCAGGTTTGTTTGCAAACTATTCTGAAACTCTGTGATGAAATACCAATGGTCAAGTTCACTAAGATCCTCCCTAAGCAAATTCTCTTAAAATACATGCTCCATAGCTTTGCATTCAAAACCTGTTGACAAACTCATCTGGTGACATGTTAATCAATTACCATATTTTCATTTTTAGAGAATAAAAATGAAGATTTCTACATTTATATTTCTCACATTTTAAGGCAGTACTAACTGCAGTATTGTCATCCCACCTGCAAGTGAGCTTCTCCAGCCATATGATTATTCAAATACAGATTTGAAGAAGGAAAACTTCTGCTGCAGTCTTGAGAAATACACTGGTTTCCAGAATACAAGCCAATTCCCATATTTCTCACTTAAGAATCTGAGGCTCCCAGAAAGCTTGCAGAAGAATCACATATCTTTCATAGACACAGACCCTGAACTTCACCTTTCTCTCCCATTCTACATCTCTATTCCATGCTGACCACTCTATTCCTTCAACTTTCTAGGGGTTCTCCAGTGCCTCCACCCCTGTTTTCCCTCCAACCTGCTGTTTCTACACTTCTCTCCATAAGTCTCAGGCTTCACATGGTTGTCACTTTTGGCCCAAAAGTGATGTGCTGTCCTTTAAGCCAGAACTCAGCAACTTCATGTTGTTTCTGCCAAGTTTAGGTAGATAAGTCCATCAAACAGTCATGTCTTGTCCCAAATACTTATCAAATTAATGACCATTCTTTAATTCTAATTCAAACCTTTCTTCCTTGCATTGTGTTCCTAGACAAGACACTTAATCTTCTGTGACTCACAGGATTTATGTGACGATTAAGTGAGATAATACATGGAAAATACTCAGAACAATGCCTGAGCTCAATAAACACTGTTTCTGCATCTAACAATTTTATTATTTTATCATGTTTCTGAAAAATCCCAGCTCTGGGCAACTGAAAGCTAAAGTCACTATGAAGGCAGTGTACTAACTACATTAGCATGGTTGGGACCTGGTGGCAAGTAACTTACCTTGTTTGGCTTCAGTTTCTTCTTCTGTTTCATGAACATCCCATAATATCTGTGACAGAAAGATGCTGTGGCTTTATATTGAACAATGGGGGAAAGCACATGCTTCTCTAATTATGAAGCTACCTATTAAATAGCTCTTGACATTATCTAGACCCAAAAGGTCTTGACCCTCTCTAAATAATTGAAAAGCTATTCTGATTGTCTCATACGCAATGATTTTTTTTTTTTCTGACGATTTTAGTTGTGGTACTTGAATCCTCCCCACTACATATGGGTTATTCATAGAATGTATCATTTTTTCATATATCTTCTGAGCATTCCCACCCATAGAAAATAGGAAAGTACTGGGAATGTAAATGTATAAAAACTACAGATTTGAGCATCACCAATACATACTATTAAAGCAAATATGGTTTCTTCTATCTGCTTGAGTTCATAACTAAGAAAAAATGAGAATAAATTATCATCTATTTCTTTCTAGGGGAGAAGGGAATTCAATATATTTGATAATAAACCTGTAAATAAACATAGTATTTAAATATTTTAATTGCATGTACAATAGCTGAGTAAGAAAGAGAAAATGGACACAACATACTTATTAAAAACTCTATAGAAAACACAGTTACAATAAAAAGCCCTTGTTTTAAAAAAATATGACCTTGCAATTGGAAAAACATGTAACTTTATAAAGGTGAATTTCTGAAAGATTCACTGACACTTTTAACTAGCATTTATTACTTAATATATTGGAATTTATGCTAAAATTTCACAGAGAAATGAACAAAGTAAAAGAAACTTGTCAATATCTGCTTCACATTTTCCCATTGGATACATTTCAATACCTTCTTACCTCATGACGAAAAAAAAATGTTGAAAACCACTAATGAGAGGAAAACTTACACCCCTTCACTTACAGATGGAAACAGAAAGTTTTCTCATTGTGTGGAAATTCCCATTTACAGGCACAATTCTCCACGTGAGAGGTAGAGTACTTGAGAGTTCTTTCTAACAAATTGTCGGTTACCTGTTTGGCATAGATAAGACCCAGGCTGAGTCTCCAACAGGACAAGCCCAGTAGCTGCTATCTGGAAACGCAATTTTAATTTGAAACGCTTACAAATATCCCCCTTCCATCCAGATGGGGTTATAATCTGAAGTGGTAGTACTGTGTTCCTCAAATGAGGTTTCTTTGCTCTTCCAGAGGAGGTACATCCTCCAGGTTCTTGAGTTCATGAGTTATTTTCAGATATATACTGGGTCTTGTGATTTGAATTCCATGGTTGGAAAGTCCCCTATTCCCCACATGACACATGTTCATGACCTTGGCTAGTGGCTTCACCACTGCATGACTGAGTTTCCTCACTTGTAAAATAAGAGTGTATCTCTACCTTCTCATAATATCACCTGTTGGTAAGTATGATCATATATGGGATATGCCTTCAAACTATTAATTGAAAATTGAAGAAGTGCTCTTATTGTTAATAGTTCTGATGTCTCACATCAGTGGTGGTACAACTGGGTCATAAGATGTAGCTTCGGTATGCTTCTCCTCTGCCCTGTGTCTCAGGGCCTGCAGGTTGATGGGGGCTGTCATTGTTCTCTGTTTGCAAGATAAAAACTCAGGTCGGCATGGCCAGAGCTGAAAAGGTCCCAGAGCTTCAGTCTCACCTCTCATGGGCCTTCTGTTCCCATAACAAATACCTGAGATAATTTAATTTTAAAAGAAAAGAGCTTTATTTTGACTCGTGGTTTTGGAGGTTTCAATCCATGACTTATTGGCCCTGTTGCTTTGGGCCTGTGGCGGGACAGTACATCATGGCAGGAACATGTGAAAGAGGGAAAGAGAGAAAGAGTGGCCAGGTTCCCAATATCCCTTATACAGCATGCCTCCACATGACTAGAAAACTTATGTAAAGGTGATTTTCTTAAAGGTTATATAAAGGTGAATTTCTTAAAGGTTCCAAGAGACACAGGTCTGGAGCCAAGCCTTTAACACGGGGGCCTATGCGGACACTTATCCAAACCATAGAAATCCTTCCTGGGTAATATTCTATTAGGAAAACTCACTTCTCTTCTTTTGTGAACCACTGCACCCTCTCCAGCCTTGACCACACTTCCTTCATTGTGAAATGAAGCTCCCTCCACATGCCAAAAGGTAATCGCATGCACAGAATCCTACAGGAAGAGGGGATTTTGATGAGGGAAACTCCAAATGAAGAGATTTAGGTTAGGACCTGAGGCCTCCCTACCCCCAGAGCTTTCCAGAATTCTAGAACTCTTGTTCACAGGCCAAGTCCATGAGCTTGGTGTAATGCTCGAACTTGCCAAGTCACTAAGAACTTAAGAATACTGCAGCTGCTTTAGAGGAAACATACATGAAAGACAGAACCTCATCTTCTATTCAGGAACAGACAACAAAGCAGGCCAACCCCAGGTGGTCAAGAACTCATGCTTGTGTGGGCTTGTAATTCTGAGTTTGCTTTCTTTATGTTTTAGAAGCAATTATGCATCTCATTTTACACCTCAGAAATTTCTATATTACTTTATCTCATGTAACTAAATACACATTAACATTTTATTACCACCTTTTATCCAAGAACCATTGGTGGATAAAGGCAAAACAGTAATATGCTTTTAAAGAAAATGCATATTTGATACAGCTACATAATTAGCTGGGAGTGGTTGCACATCCAAGGAGACTGCAGTTAAATTTTAAAATCAACTTCATACTTAAAACTGAATAGGAAAAATGCAGACTGAGGCACTTCATTTTTGTGAGTATGAGAAAAAGGAGCTCTCACACATGCCCATGCTTTTTCAAAAAAATGAAGCCAAGGCAAGAACATGCCTTGTGTTGAGTCCTGGAAGAAAGGCTGTATTAAAATCATCAATCTAGAGCTGCCAAAATGCCCACAGACAATATTGGATTACTCCTGATAATGTTAGTGAATCCAATTAAATTATTTTAAAATCACTAGTTTTTTTTTTTATTTTATTCAAAAATTGTCCTCATGGGTACTGAGGAAAAGTGGAGATCAAAATAAAATAAAGAGAAAATCTGAGATGCATCCAGACTTCTCAGACTCTCTGCATATGTGCTGATTCCACATGTGCCTATTTCCCCTTTCTGCCTCTCTACATTCTTTAATGCAGTTGGCTCACTAGAAGCTAAACAGAAGTAGCATCCCTGTCTTGGACTTTCCAAACTCAAGAACTGTGAACCAAATAACCATTTTTACTTATAATTTACCCAATCTCAGGTATTTTGTGACAGTAACAGAAAAACTAAGGCAAAAGTTATCTATTTTTTTTTTTTTTTTTTTGATCTGTCAACTTCCTAACCAATTTTCAAGCTCGTAGTTTGGATAGGATCTCATTGCTTGGTTAGGCATGATTATGTTCCCAAGAGAACACATTCTTTATGATATTTCCACTGGACTATAGACTTGTACATGAGGCAAAAATATAGGTGGCCATGATCTTGATTTTCCCTGTACCGATTTCCATGGCTTTCCTCTTTATTAAGTTTACTCTTCCTAATTAACTAAGAAGTAATTCAAAGTGATACATAAGATGCCTTCCAAGTAGGAACAATCAGAAGATTATTTGTTATACTCAAGCATTTTATATATTTTTTTTCTATTTAGGCTGCCTATTTAATATTCATAGCAAATAATTTTTGAACACACTTTGTACAATAACTTTGTTCACAACCCCAACCATGCACTGGAACACTTTTCCTGATAGAGGTCCCATTTTTGCTCATCTAGTTCATACTCCTCATTGGACTAAAGTTCAAATGTCCTGACCCACCAACTCTCTATCACCATTGCTCTCTTTCAGTCTCCTAAGTACTCTGATATAACATTACACTTGGTGATTCACTGTGTCCATTGGATCGTAAGGAAATCAGCACTCTGTAATTCTCTGTGTAACCTGTCTCCCTTATTATCCACAAGCTCTGTGAGAGCAGGGTCTTTGTTATTTCACTCATCATGGAAAGCCTAGAACCAGCAATGGCTGATGGTTAACAATCAGTAAATACCCGTGAAACAAGTAAAAGGATTATGGAATAGGCTAATAATGAGAAGATAATAGTACACCTATAACTAATAAAAAGAGTGAAAGAATTTGTTTCATACTTAATTTGCAATGCACTGGGAAAGCATTTAAAACTCAACAGTTTTTAAGGTTCTGATTGTTACTGTTCATTGTCATCCAAGATGATAATATGTTAAAATGGAGCAGCATATAGGTGGACATTGTTTTCTGAATAGGACCAGAAGGTTGCTATCCCGATTTCTTAAATTCTATTCTTCATTACATTAAAATATATGTATCAAAGCAAAATAGCACAAAAAGATGAAAAAATAAAATAAAATGGAATTTATCCACAGACTATTCACAAAGAAAATTTAGGAAAATCAATAAATATTATCATAATTAACAATATTATTCTCTGAGGTTGATGGATAATAAATCTCTAGTTATTGATCTATTTAAATTATATTCCTTTACATCTTCAACAAAGTATAGGAAATTGAATTCAAAGACTAACATTTATAATAATCCAAATGCTAACACAGCTATAACCAAATCCAATAAACAGAATTAAATGATAATACTTTTTGAATGTAATAAAAGAAGACATAAATAAATGAGAAATATACCATGTTCATATACCTGAAAGTCCCAAAAGAAAATCATATAAATTAATACACATATAATCAAATATATTTCAATCAAATCCTGTAAGCATTTCTCAGAAACAAGGCAACTTTATGTTAAAACACACATGAGTAAGTTACAGGTTGATATGAGAAAAATTTTGAGGACTTTGCTTACTTAATATAGGACTACACTAAAAAAAACATAAAAAGTAAGCAGTTTATAGAGTTGAAGGGCCAGACAAATAAACCAAAGTAATAAATAGCCTTAAAGTAAACTTACATATCTATGAAAGCTCAGGATATAACATAGGACATATATATGAACAAAAGATTGACCATACAATAAATGATGCAGGATCAACTGGTCATCCTTATGGAGAAAAAGTAGATCAGTACTTATTTATGAACAAAAGCAAACAAAGAAATTTCTGATGGATTAGTAACTTAAATAATCAGGGAATCACAAATTATAACAATTATCAGCTATCATGTTATTCTTACTAAGTTGTTCAAGTCAATATTGGTAAATTTTCAGAATGTTGGGAAAATGGGATGCAGAAGAGTAAAGTGAAGACCTATTTACTATATTACACAATTGAAGATACAACTTATGACCTACCAGTTTGATCTCTAGATTTGTACACTAGAAATCTCTTGCACACATAAGGTGACATATTCATTACACTGAAACATTATTCATACACACACACACACACACACACACACACAAACACTTCCTGTTTGTTCACTCAAAACTTTAATGAGACCATGTCATATTCATCAACATAAGCTTAAGATATACACTTTAATAATTATTAGAGAAGGAATGAATTAATGAATCACCACAAAATGCTAAATGTATTACGAACTCTGTCACTCAAAGCTGTCATTCAATTCTGTCATTCAAATTTTTGTATTATAAACATTTTATATTTAAAAATTTTAAATCCAAGCTAAGAGCATGTAGTTTTAAATAAAAGTGACCTAAAAAGCATTGTGGATAATAATTTGGGATCATTCACTTAAGGTGTTTGTATCAGGAAACCAAATTGACATCAGTTAAATGATCATTACTTTATCAACAGGTCACCTAGTGCTTGTTTTGAGAAATGTCATAGCTCATAAAGACGGTTTTGAAAAATCACCATTTTTTTCTGGTTGTTGTTGTCGTCGTCATTTCCTGGTCAAGTTCTATCACATTGCATTGGGAAGCTAAACTATACCAAGATGTATAATTTCATGGGCCACATAAAAGTAATGATTTTAAAATATTAATATATGTCATCCTTGGGACTTCTAATGTCTTTAAGTGTTTTAAGTCTTATTTCATAAAATGAAATCAGAATCTATATTTGCAGAGAAATGTAGCTTTTGGTGCTAATAAATGGGACAGCACCTACGTATAACTACCAGTTTAGGCACAGCATGACTGAAAGACCTGTTATCAAGCCTTTTGTCAGGGAGAGAACACTGAGCAAGGATTTAGAATCTTTATTTTCCACTCACCAGCTATTTTGCTTCATGGCCTCGGGTAAGGGGTTTCTTATCTCTTCGCTGCATTTTTCTCATCTGTAAACAGGCATTTGAGATGTTGGTCTTCCACCCCTCAACATGTAGCAGTCAAAGGAAACCAAGGGAGATGACAAGCATGACAGTGTGTACTTATCTGCAAGGGCTGCCAAAACACAGCATTCAGGCTAGGTGGCCAAAATAACAGTGGCTTATTTTCTCACAATTCTGGAAGCCAAAAGCCCAAAGCCCAGTGTCAGCAGGATTGCGTCCTTCTGAGGACTGTGAGGGAAGGGTCTGCTCCAGTCCTTTAACTTTGACTTGTAGATCTCTGTCTTCTCCCTGTATCTTCACATGGTCTTCTTTCTGTGTGCCTAAGCCTCTTATAAGGACACCAGTCACATGAACTAGGGTTCACCCATGGGGTCTTATGTTAACATAATTTAAAGAGCATCTCAATACAGACACATTCTTAGATACTGGGGAGGACCCAAAGCCATATCACAGTGCCTAGGACAAATCATGACTGTTAATAACAATATCAACACCATGCATACCTGCTGAAGAAATTAGTTTATTTATAGACAGGCTGATGATGAATGCCTGGAAGCCATGTGATGAGAAGCATTTAGAGAAGAGATCTTCCCTCCTGCTCAAGCACTAAATCTTCAGTTCTCTCTCTCTCCTGTATGATCAGTTTCTTTCTCTCTACTAGGTGATCCCTGTCAGCAAGCAAACATTCCTTATTATGATGGCTTTCAAATTTTTAAAACTGCAATCCACATTAAGAAATGCTTTTATGTTATGACCCAATATACACCTGTATATGTAAATGTAGATATGTATTTGTGAATATTTCATAATGATATGCTATACAAAAATAAAATTCTTATCTTTGCCATGTGACATGTATTCTCTTATTCTGTTTTATTTTAATTAATGTTTGGAATGATGATTGCAACCCTGTGAAATTATTTGGAAATCACTGATGTTCAGAAACTGAAGTTTAATAAATGCTGCTCTAAGCAATTATTTTTAAAGCAAAATAAAAATTTCCTTCACTCTGTATCCCCTCCATTTATCATGTCATTTCTCTGCTATCCTTCTTTGTTGAAATTTCTCAAAGGAGATGTCACCAAACATTCTACGTTTGAGCTTCCTATCGGCAACTGAGATAACTCCAACCTGACTTCTGCCCCAGCTATTCCACACTGTGCATATTCTCTTGCAGTGGCCACCATCAATTCCCATGTTGCTAAGTCCAATGGACACAGTTCAAGCATCGTTCTTTGTTTTTTTTTTGTTTTTTTTTTTTCTTTTTGTACCAAGGGTTGAATTCAGGGGCATTCTAAACACTGAGTCACATCCAAAGCTCTACTTTGTATTTTATTTAGAGACAGGTTCTCACTAAGTTGCTTAGTGCTTTGCTTTTGCTGAGGCTGGCTTTGAACTCACAATCCTCCTGCCTCAGCCTCCTGGCTCAAGCATCTTTCTTAATCTTTAAGTGGCCTTCAATGTAATTGACCACTCTGACATTCTTGGCTTCAGGAACAGTACAGTCTCCTTGTTTTCCTATAACTATTCACTCTTTATTCCCCTTGGTCTCCTTTTCCTACCCACTCCCCACCTTACTACACCCACGAAATCTCCAGGCTCAATCCTGGAATCTATCCTCTTTCAAAAAACTGAATAAATATGAAATTAATCTATACAATCTCTAATATGTATCCCCTTCTAATAATTCTCTGTGGTCAAAGTGTATATATTCTGTTGTCTATTTGACATCTCCACTTGAATATCTTAGGTGAGTTTCAAACATAGTAATTCCAAACTCATGATTTTACTCATAAACCTACTATTTTCCAATATTCCTAATTCAATACATGACCACCTACTCTGAAATCAGGACATCTACCTTCTCCTATAATTCACCATTATGACCTCTCTCTTCTCTCTTCAAATTATATCTTAAATTTCTTCCTGGGACTGTTATGATTCCTTGCTAAAGAATCACTCACTTTTACAATTGTCTGCATACATCTGGACCCCAACTCAACAACCCTTGACATTTTCCACAGACCAACCAGAGTGATCTGTTCAAAATATAAATAAGATAATATCATTGCTCTAACCCTTCCCAAGCATGCATTCATAATGCCTGGCACTTAAACAATTTTTCAGAAGAACAAACAAATCATGCATTTGCCACACAGCCTTGGGAGACACAAAGGAAGCTGAAATAAAGTTCACCTGGCCTTGAAAATGTTTACTTGCATATGTGCCTAGTGAAAAGGGAGTAGGGGAGGAAAAAGCAGAGATTTGTATAAAAGACCTGTTTCTGGAATGCCTCACTGTAGTTCATTGAAACCAAAACCATACATCCTTTCAAATTATCTGGAGTCTAAAAAGGTTTAGAAATGTTACTCTACATGTATAAAAAGAATTTCTCAACTCTTTACTAGAAACATTAGGAATAAAGTTCCTGTGTATGGCCATCTCTGTCTCAGGGGCAAGAAGGGGAACATTTAGAAGTTGGAACAGAACAATTGTATAATAAAAAAGGTTATCACTTAGAATAAACCCTCAGTATTCCATTAAATCCTCATAACAAATTCAGCAGTTCAGGATTATTTTCACCTCTAATTAAATGAGGAGTTAGGAAATCCTGGCTTCACAAATATCAATGCTCATACCCAAAGAAGTTTCTCAATTCCTTTTAAAAACCCCAACATTACACTGCCTATCTCTGGTGATGGAAAATGTTGAGAATTATCAGAATATCCAGTAAGACCCTACGCCTGATATCTGGGATGCACCAGAGTTCTTTTAGAAATTAAGACTCTTCTCCAAAATGCATAACATAGGATGTATCATGGTGATGACATAGTCCCTGGCATCCCAAGGACACAAGTTGTTCTAGTTGAAATGATAGATAAAGATGTAAAGAGAGCAGATTGATTGTCAGGGTTCCTATATTATTGTTGGTGATAGTAAAGCATGAAACCTTAAAACACAACAAGACAGTCTTCATATTGCTTAGGGACACCTGTAATGAAAGCTAGGTAACACTACTTGTCAACTTCAAGGTATCAATGTCCTCTGCTGGGATTTGAGAGAGAAGATGTAATTAGGGAAGTCAGACTGAGAGCTTCAGTTCAGAGGAACTGTTCAAGTTCACATACTTAGAATCTACTGGAATTTAGAATTGACCAAGGTTTTCTGACTGTAAGAATTTGGATTTTTAAAAAACTACTGTGTTCTGGGGGTCCTTATAACCTTTAATCAGTGAAGAAAACTTCCATAGGTGAAGGGCTTGGAAAATACTGAAGACTTAAGTTTAATTTAACTGTTAATATTTCATGAACTTAATGAGTTCCCTATTCTCTCTTTTCTAATTTGCAAAAATGAGGATAATAATATTATGTGCAGCATAATTTGTAGGGAAAGTGCTTAGCACATGCTCAAAACATTACAGGCCTCTATTTCCATCTGTTTTACTAAAGCAGCAAACAAGGACTTTCAGAAGGGATTCGAAGTGAGAGGGAAAGGGATATATACAGATCCCAATTTGCTTCTGATAAAAAGTAGGATACCATGTGTGTCCCTTGCATCAATTTAAATATTGTTTGCATCATATACCAGCATGAAGGAAGTGAGAACAGACGCCACTATACTCATCATTGTTATTCACCCATAAGTAAATCTATACAGCTCCATTCCTGAGTAGAATTTTTACTGCCCGATATATTTCTCTCTCTTCTTTCCTAATCTGGAAGAAATACAAAGGACTTAGGAGGTAGACACCTAGCAGGTCATGTGTCTAGTCTGCCCATTTATGTACATAATATTTTACAGAGGACAACACTGACATCTAAATGTGCAGACTAAAGGCAGTAGAGGTAGATAGGTGGAGAACAGTCAAATGCAACCAAGCAGCACAAGCTTGAAATGTGTTTGCATCCTCAAGAATGACTTTCAAGGATCTGGTGTGGTAAAGAGCCATGCTGTGAGGCATGGGATATGTTTTTTGTGGAAAATATCCCAAATAAGAGGAAACACTACCTATATTGTTTAATTTGTGATATCACTTCCATGGTTACCTTGTTGGGTCAGAACCTGAGCAAATCCTGATCCTGCCAACAGGATTTCATTTATTTCCTATGTAGAAATTATCTTGATTCAACCTAGGATATGCTGTAATCATTTTCAAAATGTCCCAAATCTCTTTGGATGAACTGCTTAAGTGCTCAATCCTTTGGATACTTAATGAGGACACTATAAATATACCTGGGAATGGAGTCTTCTCACCAAGTTGCCTATGTGGGCCACAGTGACACAGCCTAGAGAGAAATAGAGTCTTTTCTATTCTGAGCTAGGGTGCAGGGGAGAATTTGTCCTCAAAAGACACACTTGAATAGTATTAACCAAAGGTACAGAGAACCTCAAAGTGTGACCATGAGTCAGAGATGCAATCTGCACATTTCGGTCAAATGCTCTGCACAATGCCAAGTGTGAGGTGCTGACAGATGAAGGACAAAGTCCCTGACCCAGGTTTACCAGGGCCATTTGCATGAAAAGAGTATAACTAGAGGTCTACACGTTGTATCAAATGCAAAAGAACTTACCTGCAGGAAAATCTATACAGTTGCTAAATTGCAATAGTATTCATTCATTCATTCATTCGTTTGTTTTCCAGTGCTAGGGATCAGAACTCAGTGCCTGGTGCATGCTACAACCCCAGCCCAATCATCTATTTTTAAATAAAATACATAAATTTTTATTCCACATTTAACATGTCTAGCTTCCAATGTGTGGGTGGGAGTCCATAAAAAGGTAATAGGATTCCTTAAAGGTAAATAAGACAAGAATCAAAAGGTGACACAAATATTGAAGAGCAATGAAAAACCCCAATAGGCTCAAAGACAAGGCAATTTGCTTTTCAAAGAAATTTGATATCTGCCAGGCATGAGGTAATGAGGTCTCTAGAGTAGCGATTTTTTTGACAAATACAAAGGCAAAAACATATTTGGCAGTTGTAGACATGACTTGGGGTCAATATGAAGTCTTTTTGGCCACAGTTTTCCTTATTTCATGTAATAAAGGGTGCTTTGTTCTGTGAAGGGTATGTGAAAGGAAAATCTAGGTAGGAAGCATTGCAAGATCAGTGAGTTTAGTTCAAAAAGTGATTTTCAAATTTGCATACAGTACATTATATGTAAGGATGCAATTTTATGATATGTTTTTTTCAAAGGGCTTCAGACCAAAAAAAAAAAAAACAAACAAACAAAAAAAAAAACTGAGTTGCTAATGATATTGTCATCATAACCTGCTCCTAAAACAAAGGGAGGAGTACAGATAGTGTGATATGAAATAATTGACTAGCTTAATAATTAAGTGGCTGAAAATGCATTGTCTTCTTCTTATAATTTTAGCAATGTTTTCTGGGAATTGGAAAAATATCAATACAAAAAGAAGTCAGTTAAGTTTTATGAATTCAGAAATGAAGGCTAAAACTTTATTAGCTTTACTATGTGCAAAAAATAGGACACTTGAGGAGTAATGTAGATTTTTCTTTTACTATCCCTATCCTCTATGTCTGTATTAATTTCTCTTCTTTTCTTTTGATTCTTTGATTTTTCTTCTTTCTTCTTTTCTCTACTTTCTTCTGCTTTTCCTCTCTTATCTTTTTATTTTTTTTTTCAAATGCATGGACCTTAATGATGGTCCTAGAGGCTTTCTTCAGACAGTAATAAAAAATGTTTTTAAAATATGATCTTTGTCTTCACCATAATAGCAATTTGTTCAGAGAAAATTGTCTTTATCACCAAAGCAGGGGAAAGAAAAAAAAAGAAAGAGCAGGATGCAGGGTGAGGGTTGTTTAGTTTTAATTTATAATTTCTATATAATATTTGTCAGGTTGTTACATTTAATAATCAAAACAAATTCATAAATTGAATAGAATCATTGTAGAAGAGAACAAAAGCCAGAATAGCAAATTTGTTCTGGAAAGACCAAAACTGAGCAATTTTTCAACAGAAATGATCATACTGCAATGTTCTGCATTGATTTGAGATTTTCTTTCAAAATGGCTATTAACCAAATTTTGTACTCAACTATTTAGTGCTGGCTACAGATATGATTGGTAAGTTAATATGTACATTTTTTGAGCTTTTGTGAAAAAAAAATTAGGAAGGTATTGTAGATGAAGGAGAGGTTAACAGGCTAAGAACAGAGAGGCAGAGGTGAGGTCTTGATATGTAGTCAGCTGGTCCATGTGTGTTGAAATTCTAGTTTTCTTGATGCAAGAATCTGGCCTATGATAGAGAGGCAGGGACCAAGAGTAACACTGGGCCCTGCCTCAAGTCTCAGAGCTACAAAACAACCATTCACACTGCTGCTAGAGGAATTTATCTAAACTATAACTTGATCCTGTCACACTTGACTTACAAGTCTTCAAGGGCATTCTGTTACCTAAAAGAGGGGGAAATGCAACTGCATATATGACCTAGGTAATTCACTTAATTCCCCTGAGTATTACAACTGTTTTCTGTCCTAATAAATTTTTAACATTTCATCATATTTCTGGATGAGACAATGCAAATGTGCATCTGAAAACATTCCCTATGCCACATAAATGTTGTGATGAATAGGAAATGTGCATATGTTAAAAATGCAGGTAACTAAGTTCCAAAGGGTATTATTCATAATTTTAGAATGCAAACAGAAACAGATCTAATTATTAAAATAAATAAATAAAACAAAGAGTGCAATGGTTTGGATTTGTTGAAATTTGATTCCTAGGTGACAGTGACAAGGGGGGAGTTTAGTGTAAAGAGAATAGGGGATGGGGCTCCACCTTTGTGATGCTGGATAGTTCTCTTGAGACTGCAGTAGGTCTCTCGGGAGGGAGTCGGGTCTCTCAGAATTGGATCAGTTATTCTAAAGCAAAACTGCCTGGACCTTTCAGACTCTCTGGCCTATGTGCCCCTTCCACATGTGCCTATTTCCTGTTTCTGCCTCTCTATCATTCATAAATACAGTTGGCTCACCCAGAAGCCAACCAGAAGAAGCAGCCCTATTTTGGACTTCTCAAACTTTAGAACTGTGAGACAAATAACCCTTTTTAAATTTATAATTCACCCAATATCAGTTATTTTGTGACAGTAATAGAAAATGAACTAAAGATATCCAATATTTTTTTTTTAAATCTGTCAACTTCCTAACTAATTTTCAAGCTGATAGTTTGGATAGGGTATCATTGTTTAGTTAGTCATGCTTATGTTCCCAACAGAACACATTATTTATAATAGATATTAGCAGAGTAATCACTAATACTGTCAAGGAGAGTATAAAATGACTAAAGCATCAATTTAAAAATGCTTGACTAAGCCAGTATCATAGTATTCAATTTGTACTTCTCATATCTCAGTTTCTCCCTAACCTATAATCACATGCATCTTTATGTAATTTAGGGATAACAAATTAACAATATAAGTAGGTTTAAGA
The DNA here is from genome assembly GCF_048772815.1 of Callospermophilus lateralis. NCBI lineage: Eukaryota > Metazoa > Chordata > Mammalia > Rodentia > Sciuridae > Callospermophilus > Callospermophilus lateralis. The sequence continues at coordinate 52,605,254 of NC_135319.1, read as the reverse complement.
TATGGATAAAGCCTCACTTATTAAATCTATCACCAATACTTTTAAACACAATTGTAGTTATACTCAGTATTTTTATTCTTGTCTGTTAATTGTTAAAGGCATAAATGAAATTTATTTCATATCACCACTTACGAATTTATTTGGTAATTAAGAACTCATTTCTTAATATTGTATTATGACTTCCAAAAAGAAAATCATAAAACGTCTATGTGGTCTCATTACAAAATTGAACACTTTAACAAATACCCTGACCTCTCCTAAGGGAGAATAAAAATGTTTCTCAAACAATAAATTTTCATTTTAATTAATGCAATAAAAATCATTCTATTATTCTAGGAATGCAGTTCAGTAAGAATGTAGCATTAGAGTGCTTGCCTAGCATGCACAAGGTTCTGGATTCAATCCTCAGACAAACCCCTACCCCCAGTAAATCACATCATTTTCATAACCATGCAGGACTAATTTTTACTATTTATCTGGATAAGTGTGTTCAATTAAAAAACATATTTTTTTCCTGTACATTTCAGAAAATTTAAGGATAAAATTGATCAAAAGTATTTGCAGCAACAGAAGAAATTCTAACCCAGAGGTAGTAGTACTCAAAATCACATTTCAGTGTTTTAAATTAAATCTAAACATATAATATAAAGTCAATAAAACAGTTTCACAATTAATATAGATATTAATTTTGTTATTTAAAAGGTTACATTCTTGTACTTTTGCTATTTAAAATGAAACTTTTTATTTTCAAAAGAATCAATAATTATTGGCTAAACTGCCCCAATTCTTCAAACAACATAGCGAAAAACACTTGATATATTTCTTTCAATGGTTTGGGGGTGTTTTGGAAATTGTCCCACTTATATTTCAGTTTCATTAAACTCTATTGTCTCTTAATTTTGTTGTTGTTGTTGTTGAACCTGGGGACCTTATAAACATTTTTCTTTTTTTTAACAAGGTACAAACTTTATCCTTCACATTCATGAAAGCTTTTCACTGTGGCTAGTCATTAAGGAACTAAATATTTTTGAAATCTAAAAATTAGTTTCTTTATAAAGACAGCCATGCTAAGAAATTTAAAAAGTGAAGAAGCTTAAAAAGAAAAGGGCATCCCTACTTAAGATCTCTGCTCACACATTTAGCTAGTCTTATTTCTCATCATGGTCCAGGTGTAAGAAAAGGAAGAAAAGCCATAGGAAGGAATTTCCATTGCCTGACACTCTGTGTGAGACACTGTGTTCTAGCATGTAACACTTTGGTATCATTTATTCCTTACAGCAGCACTAGATGTAGAGAGGTTCACATCATCTTCCTAGAGGAGAAAACTGAGCCAGAAGATTAAAAAATGTCAATATGTCATACCAAGTCGGCAGCATGATATAGACCAAATCCAAACCCATGAGATGTTCTCTCACCCACATGGCTTAATAGTGTGGACCACAGAATACCATGTGGTTCACAGTCTCAAAATGGCCAGGTTGGAAGGATTCTAAAGGTTTCTAGGATCAGGCAGAGAAGCACTGCTAAGCAGATATATCAGGCATCAGATAGAATGAAATGCCATAAACATTAAACAGCCCAACAGTCTAAATAAGCATTGAAGTCCACCTTTCCAATAATCACACTCCACATGTCCCAGTACTGATTATACCAAGCTAAAGGAAGCCACATCCTTGTATGTTTGCAAACAACAAAATCCCTGAGAGAAAGGACTTCCAAGCCTCAGCTGATCTCTTCAGAAAAAGAGAACAAAGATTGTCACCTAAAAGACAACTCAAGTAAAGACTACACATCATCACAAATGCAGATTCACAAACAACTCTGTCCCTACTCAGCTCAAAAGTGGTAGAAGAAATTGGGCTGGGATGACAGTATTTATTGAGTAGTGAAATGAGGAAGACCCAGTTTGGTGAATATTTGATATAAGAAATAGTGCTGGAAATCTGGGAGATACAAAGACAAGCCCACCTCGGGACCTGTCTCCTAGGAGCCCAATTAGGGTGAGAGAATGCATCATGAAGCACCTAACAGGAGAAAGCAAGGGCACCCGGTAACATCATGGAATACTTTGTGCTTATTTGATATCTATGATGGCCCATACCCTATGCTGTTGAGGTTCAGATATCTTAATTCTCCAAAGCCCTAAAACACATGTGTTATCACCTGTATTTCACAGATTCAAAGATGGAAGCTCAGAGATATTAGGTATTACACTGAAGATCATGTAACTGGTGTGTACTAATTAGAATCTAAGATCTCCCAATACATATTCAGGATCCTACATTTTGCTGTCTCTAGAGAGATAAAGATAAAGGACTTAATGAATCCCAGCATAGAAAGATTACTCTACCTTAGCAGTCACTGTTCTTGAAGGAAGAGATACCTGGCTAAGAGCTTAAATATAGACACCCTTTAGACACAGATGGTTGGACATTTCGCAGTGACCCTGCACACACATTGAGAAGGGAAATTCCAGAGTCAGAATGCAAAACGGTAAGGGGATTCTGTACCTGGAGCCCAAGGAAGACAGACTAAAGGTTAGGGGAGAGGGTTGTAGAGGCAAGGGCATCACAAAGCAAGAAACCCCACATTGCTGGACAAAGGAGGCATTTAGTGGTCCTCACTGTAGGCACTGTGAGGTCCATAAGGTCTCTTTGCAGATACGTGTGCTGATGGTTCTAGAAAGACACTACAGAGAATTATTAATTTGGCAATGGTAGCCATATTAATACCAATAAGTGAAGAAATTTGTCTCTTACAGATTCATAGGCAGTGTAAACAAACTTATCTAGGCCATTTTCAGTAAACTTACCCATTTTATTAAAGAATTTAAATAAATAATTTTAATAAATAATAATAATTTTAATAAATTTAAATAAATAATTTTAATAATTAGTACCAAATTATTTTGTTTATTTTTGTTCAAAACCATGCCTATGTACATTTATGTTAGGTTTTATTTTAGATATACCCGGAATTAGCTTTAACTCAATCACAGAATTACACTACTTGGTAATGTTCCAAAATGATGATATAGAAAATCCAGACCTCCAAAATTATGCTAGTCACATACACATCCAAGCCACCCACACAGCAATTCACATTCTCTCCTCTCCCTCCATCCGTCCTATTCCCTCTATCCCTCCCTCCACCTCTCTCTCTCTCTCCTTCCCCTCACCTCTTTTTCTCTCTCTTCCCTCCTATCTCCCTTTAGCCTTCTTTTCTCCCTCCTTCTCTCTGTAGGCACATGGGTTCAGCATTATTACTAATAATCAGAAACATTAACAGAAAGCATCCTCTCATTTTCTAAATGTGCACTCATCATAGTGATGTGAAATAAAAGATAATGACCGATTGACAGAAATATGTAAATATCTTATCCTTGTCAGAATACAGTCTTGCACCATTACATCATATTGTATTGCTCTTAATTTCTCATTAAGCATATGCTTCTATAAGTAATAATATTCTGACTTACTAATTGTGACAGAGGGTGGAATGTGGGAGAAGTAGAGATCCATAAGCCATTTGGTTATCTCATTTCAAATGATTATATTGGCAACATTTTACTGGAATTCAGCTGAATGGCAAGAGTCTAATGGATAGACTACAGATTTCAAACACACATAATGCAACACTTTCATGCCTTGTGTAAATATTATAATGTGCCCCAATGCCTTAAACAATAGACAGAATGCTGTGACAAGTAAGTATTCTGTTCTGAATGGTCATGAGATACATTATTTATTTGTCACAAATGAGCTAACACGCTATGTAATACTTTAAAATTTTTCCACAATGTTAATACTCAGACAGCTGTCCTCTTTTTATTCTGAAAATTTGAAAGCAGAATCTCTTTAGCAAAGCCACTCATTATGCATTAGAAAGAAAGAAAAAAAATTCCAGAGATGGATGTAAATGATCATGTGCAGATTAGCTCAGGGCTTTCTAGATAAGTGAGAACAATTAAAGTCCCTCTGAACACATTTGCATAGGAATGATCAGCACAACATATAACATCAGCACCTGTATCTTAAAATTGTACTGATGATAACTGGAAATTGCAAGGACTTCTGTATGATTGTAACATTGCAGAGCCATAGGGACCCTAGAGAAATTGGTCCATCCTCAACCACTTTCTCCCTCTAACACAGGAAGTACAGTCATACACAGCTTAGCATCAGGATACTAAGAGAGCTTTTGTTGTTTCATGAACATCATAGACTGTAGTTACACAAACCTACAGGGCAGAGGTCCGTCACTTGACAGGGCCTCTTGATGCAATGAAGAGACACATTAAACTTGACATGGAACTTGACTTGTTTACTTGACACAGTAAACTTGATTGCTATGAGCCTGACAATGTATATAGCAAATTCCGGGGATACTGTGAAAAAAAATGATTAAAAAGCACAGTATAAACTAGTAACAGTTGTTTAGTATCATTATCAAGTATTATTTACTGTACATAATTGTACTATACTTTTATAGGAAGGGTAGGACAGTATTACCACAAACAGGTGAATAATTCACTGCACGATGATGTTCTAGTGTTACAACTAGGATATCACTAGGTGATAGGAATTTTTCAGCTCCATTGTAATCTTAAGGGACCACCACTGTATATGTGGTGTGTTGTTGACTGAAATGCCATTATGTGGCACAGGACTCTAATTGAAATAACATTGGATGTTACATGATACCTTTAAAATTCAAGACATGGGCCTTCAACACAAGTTAACCCAGGAGAGTCTTTTCCATTAGCAAATAGTTTCAAGAGGCAAAATCCAAAATGCCAGGGCTACCCTTTAAATCCTCCCTCAGAGCAGTCAGCCACAACCAGCATAAATGCAGAATGGAGGGACCTCTTGAGGTGGTGCTCACACAACGGCCATGCCTTCCAGAGTAAATGGCCACAATATTCAGGAAACCAAGTGAGCAGCCCGAGGAAAACCAGTGAACCTAGGAGAAGGTGTTATAGGAAAGTAGATTGTCACAGGATAGAAATAGATTTTCTATAAGAAATGTGAGAAAACTGGAGGAAAATTCTTTTGGAGTAAGCTTTATTTCTTAAACACATGCATTATGTACTGACATAATGTGATTTGACAGTCATTGTATAGTCATGTTGTTTCTGTGAAGCATGAAAAGTAGGTATAAAGAAGAAATGCTTGTACTGCATAGAGAAATGAAAAATACTGTTTTAAAAAATAGGAAAAACATCTAAAGTGTAGGAAAACCATCATAAACTCCATTCAGAAGATCAAGACACAAGAATGCTGAAAAAGTTGGACATACCCCCCCAGACCAAATATATATAAGAAACAGAGACCAATTTCACATCTGAAAAGAGTTCAAAATAAAAGAAGAACAGTTGTCACAAACATGACAGGAAATTAATTTCCTCAGCCAAAGAAAACATTGACATTCCAACATAGGACTAAGTACTCCAATAAATAAATAAATACAAAAATAAAAAAAAAGATTTAACTAAAAAGCGTTTTTAAACTAAAACTAAGTCCCATTAAATCACAGCAGTAATATATCAATTCAAGATTTTAAAATACTTAAAGTATATAAAAACTAAAAGAAGACCATTTCTTCAAAACAACTAAATTAAATTTGATTGACTTAAAATCTGACTTCTACAAAACCAAATATCAATAAAAAATGGAAATTAAAATAGTCCACTCTTTAGAGAAAAATTAAAAAACTGTAACTCAAGAACTAAACAATCTGGGCATGCTGGTTCACGTCTGTAATTCCAGTGGCTCGGGAGGCTGAGGCAGGAGGATAGGATAGAGAGTCCAAAGTCAACTTCAGTAACTTAGTAAGGTCCTAAGTAACTCTGCCAGAACTGTCTCTAATAAAATACAAAAAGGGATGGGGAATGTGGCTCAGTGGTTAAGCACTCCTGGGTTCAATCCCCAGTACCAAAAAGAAAAGAAAAAACTAAACAGCCAGCATATTCTTAATTAATTAACAACATATAAGAGCAATAGAAAGTTATTCCCTCATATGCAAATTCTAAGAATTTCAACATATTATGCTTTATGCAAGAAAAAGAAATAATTAGGACATGGTTCACTTATGTAGGAGAATAAATAAAAAACTCAAGAACTAAAACTTTTTAAAAAAGGAGGATAAAGTATAAAATCTGTTAAAAAGATTTAATTCTTAATGATTTCAAATGTATAACAGCCATTAAAAAGTAAATAGAAAAATGTAATCTTATCACCAGAAATGGAGATATTAGGGAGACACATAATAGGAATACATAGTCAATATCAAACATGATATTCTCAGAATTCTAGACAAAGGTACTCTGCTTTGTCTGAGCAGAAGAAAAGACTCTCCCAATATTGATAGGAATGAAACTGATACAACTTTACAAAGTATAGTTTGGTAATACAGCAAAAGCTTTACAAATGATGATACTCTTTGAACCCACAATTACATTTTATAGTATGATCAGTAAAATAAAGTTTAAAATAGCAAAATATTGGAAACAGCAATAGAAAATTAGCTAAAAAGAAGGTAGGTGTTTTAGAAAGATTACTCAGCAGTTGGGAAACCTTCACAGCAGATCAAATAGTAAAAATGGGAGTTCAATATACCATAAGCACTAATATACAAAATACTAACAGTCTTTGTTAACTGTTTGTATATTTCTATATGATTAACAATGAATATGTATCACATTCAAAAACAGAAAAAAAATATCAAAACCATTTACAAAATGTTGTGGATTATATCAAAAGTACAATAAGTATGCTTTTTTTTTAATCCAGGGGCACTTTACCACTGAGTCTGATTCCCATTCATTTTTTTTTTATTATTTTCTATTTTGAAACAAGGTCTTGCTAAGTTGCTCAGGGCCTCTCTAGTTGCTGAGGCTGTCCTCAAACTTGCAATCCTCTTGCCTCATCCCCCCAAGTCACTAGGATTACATGCTTCTCTTAATCCAAGTGGCTTGATCTTGTGGATTTGACACTAAATTGGGAAATGTAAGATGAGAATCTGAATCACAACCCAAATAACTTTTAACTATGCCGGATCTGCATGGTCAACTGGCACACCTTCCCAGGCCTCACCTTCCTTAACTGTACAATAAGAACGGAGACAAGGTCTTTCCTATGTTCTTTGATTATAGTGCTGAGTACATCAAAGGGTGAAAAACAGAACAAGTTGTTGCTGAGATCTTTTTTTTAAACTTTCTCTTGATAAACAGAGAAAATAACAAAAATTATGCAGAAAAAAGAAAATGGGGAGCTTGTATCATTCACTTTCAGTCTAGGTTACATCTTCCAACTCAAGAGAAAGACTGTAATGTGGCATTTCCTAAAGTCTATTCCACACATTACTAAGTTCTTAGATTATGAATATTTATTATAAAAAAATAATTTATGATAATTTTGGAAAATAATTAATCACAAGTTTCTTAACTGCAAAGCTCACAGGGGCTTTACTATATGAATGGAACTCTCTCTACAGGAGTTGAAATTTGACCACAGATCTGTTACATTCTTCAGGCATCTTGCAAGATTCATATTTTGTAGACAGAGTAGTCATTGCTGTCGTACAGGCAATGACAATATTAGGTCACAGCACAAGTGTGACACTAGGGTGGCAGCCAGACCTATAGGAAGGAGAACCCCAAGATAAATAAGAGAGAAAAGGTAGAGGTGGCAAGGGAGACCTCTGAAGGAAATGAAAAAGTGAGCCATTCTATCTCATCCACATTTTTAGAAAATGAACCTTAAAAAATTATTGTTGAAACCTGAATTGTGTGATTGTGATAATGCAAAGAAACCACTTACTATGGTGGAAATAATTTGTTTATGAGGAGTCATCATTGTATAACACAGAACATGGATGTCAGGATCTTTGTCCCATGAAATCAAAGAATGAAATTCACAGACACGAGGGTGAGAGCAAAGTAACAGATTTATTAGAGTAATAGCAAGCAGATCTCCAAAGCAGGAGGGGTTCCAAAAGAGAGATGTGAAAGGGTGTCTTTTGTTTAGGGTTTTTTATGGGTTTATCTATTCCTTGAAGGTGATTGGTGGGATGTAGGATCCTGAAAGGAGCCAGTAAACTCTCTTTTGTCTTCTTCATCAAATCTGGAAAAGTAGTTTCTAAGTCTTTATTAGCACAAGGGTTGCAGGGTGAGGAATTATTGGCACACGGGGAAGTACTTGACAGGGTCGATTTTGTTGCTAGGGCAAGGAGTAGGAATAAACAGGTAGAGCCACATGGCTGAAGTTGTCAGGGGCAGGGACAGGATGTTCTTCACAAGACATGATCTCATTCCCTCCTTCCCTTCTCTGAGGCCCTTATCCTATCTCCCTACTAGTGGTCTACTTGCCTGCCTCAATTGTTTATGAGATTAACCAAACACATTATTTAACCTGAAACTATATTTATTCATAGCAGCTGAATGAGAAGGCAGAACCAGCCTCAAGCATGGTGGGCAGTTATTCACAGTGACAACTACCAGACTTTGATGGTACTCTTTCCACCATGCTGAAAATGCAAATATCTCCAAAAGAAAACGTGTTCCCACATGACAAACCAACATGCTTTCTACATACAGCACTGACATGACTAACCCTTGTGATAAGAGAATTATATAACTAAAATAAACTTCAATAAAAAATAATATTTGGAACTGGTAGGTCATGCAAAGTTTTCGGGTTCCAATCAACTTATAACATCCAAAGAAATGACAGTTTTTACCTACATTAACTATATGAAACAACTTATAATGCAATTTTGTTTTCTTTACTTGATAATAACATTTACCTTTTGAATAGAGAATTTTAGCCTAGATAAATAAAAAAACTAAAACATGATATTTTCTTTTAATCTAATTTTTTGTTCCTCTATGACTATCCTCAGAAAATGATATAATACATAATTCATTGTTAATCTTGGAAATTATTGTTTTTGAGAATTTACATAGTTCACTCTGGAAACTAACTGAATTCTTGTGTTAAAAATATAAATGGTTGATAGATATGTTTTGCTTAACATTAACATAATAGCAAAAATGCAGGCTAACATGACATTTTCACAGGTCATTATTTGCATTATTAGTAAATATAATAAATTGAAGTCCAAACAAGCTAAAACATGCAGTTTTTTCTTTTAATTTTGTTTATTTTAATCTTATGGAAGAACTAGTGACTAGGGTTTTATATAAAAAGAAGCTCTAACTTGTCCATTTATCTTGCTAACCCACCAGATTCAGATCTCCATTGAGCACGTGCCTTGACCTAGAGTGCTTACAAGGTAATAAGCTCTATATTCAGCAATTATACTTGCTATGTTACTGCCATGTTTTCTTTCTCAAATTCTGTGATCATGAGATTACAAGAACCATTTTCTGAAGCAGAAATGATCAGAGAGATTAGCAAAATTCTGTAAGTGCACTTAATAAAATATTATTTATGGAAACAATTTACATATTAAAAATATTAATTAGTACTAAAACATCAGTGTTGAGAGCATCTGTCAATCAGCTCTACGCATGTCCAGTACTTCCTGATTCTGTGTTCCTGTTTAGGCCCAGGTCATAATACTCTTCCTGTGCCTTCCTTTGGATAGTGGTACTCTACAACTAGAAAAAAGTAGCTTTATCAAGTTTCTGTCACAAGTTAAATACTCTTTCACATTTTAGTTCCTTCCAAACACACTGCCTCTTCAACTCATTTCAACCAATTTAATATTTGGAGGATGAGAGTTCAATATGTAAATTTGCATTTTAGTATCAGTAAGAAAGTACTAAGTTCACCTTCTGTAAATTTTAATCATGGGGTTTTTCTGAAAAAGAAAAAGAATCATCTTGAGAAATGCAATGTAGCTAATTTCTACTCAAGTTTTGCAGATAACTGGTATTTTAGCATATATGGCAATAATACTCTACAACTTTTATTAATATGGCAGCAATAGCTCAATTTTCTTGGAATTTCATCTGAAATCTTCTAGCTACATATATTAAAATTTATGATGGTCAACATACATACAAAATGGACATATTTTCAAGATGATATTGTCAATAATGAATTTCTCTTATTTTATTATCTCTATTGCTTCAGAATTTTATGGGTACTTGGCAAAAACAGTGAAAATAAGATTAAAGCAATAAAACCACTGTAAAATATCTCTGTGCTAAACTTAAAAAAAAGTTATAGTTTCTGAAAGAGGAAAAGTAATCCAAAGAACCAAGGATACCAGTTTTCTCATATAAAACAATACAGATGACTTCATAAATGGACCATAAAAAATATAACCTTGGAGAAAATGACCTGAAATATATTTTGGGTTTATCTTTAAATTCTCCACATATAATATAAGAGTAAACTGCATATCCTGTCTTTATCACTGCTTAATATCATACATATTATAACAGTAATACATTTGTAGAGCCTTCAAGTGAAAAGCAAGCTTGGGAACAACCCAGACCTCCTCTCTGTTTCACAGATTGGAAGATTGAGCTCTGAGAGGCAAATGTGTTCCATTTTTTGGAACACATACTATTCATAGACATCTTCTCAAGGACCATGCCTTAAACATTCCCCACTGCATATTTTGGATCTTCAAACTCCCAAAGTTTGAGAAACATGACAATTGTAAGTTTCAAAATTCTCTAAACTTCACACAGGATGTATACTTCCATTTTGTAAGAAAAAAAAAAAGTCCCTGACCCATTAGCTTCCTCTTCTCTAAATCTATACTCCATTTCTCTTTTACTCTTCATAAATAACCTTCTGGAAAGATTTTCCTCCACTTTCTCACCTCCTGCACATTTCTCTGCTCACTACAATTAAGCCTCTGTCAACTCCTTTTCGGAAGAATATTTTCCCCAAGTTCATCAATAACCTTTAGTCATCAAAGAACAGATTTCTCAGTTCTCTTTTTTTCAACTCAACATCTCGGCAGCATCTCCACAGTTGAAGCATCTGATATCACTGAAGTTTTCTCTCTGGGCTTCCAGGATCTCCATCTATCCTGGGTTCTATTTCTGCCTCACTGCCACTCCTGGGTTTCTTTGCTATTTCTTCTTCTCTGCCCAATTTCTGAATACTGACATAGTTTAAGGAAAAAGATTGGGTCCTCTTTTCTTCTCTATTTATATTCTTTCTCTGGATATGTTAAAGTAGATATTTATATACTGATAAATTTCCCCATCCATACATTGATAATACTTGCAATCATCACCAACTCTAGCCTGATGTTGGCATAAATACAGACAGGCAGGCCAAAGGAAGACAATGAGAAACCCAGAAGTAAAACCATGTATCTACAGCCAACTGATTTTCATTGGAGAAATGACAGTCTTTTCAATAAACGTTTCTGCAAAATTTGTGTATCTACATGTAGAAGAACGAAATTTGACCCTTATTTCTTACCACCTACAAAATTCAACCTGAAACTATAAAATACCTAGAAGAAGATACATGGAATATGCTCAGGACATTGAAATGGGTAAAAATTTTCTGGCCACGATCCCCTAAGCGTAGGAAATAAAATCATTTTTCCTTACTTGCCTCAGAAACTGTTTGTGATTCATTTTACTTCTGTAATATGTATCAAGCATAATATCATAGCGATTTCTTCTCCCTTGACAAGGCTATCTGAATACCTCACCTGCATTATTCCAATAGCATCATAACTGGCTTCCCTTTTTAAACTTTGTTCTTCTTATTGTCCATTCTTTATGTGATATCAAAGATGTTTCTTTTTAACTAAATACATCCTGACTTGGAAATCCATCACTGCTTTACCATTGCATTCAAATAAAATCTACATTCTTTAGTATGTCCTATGTCCTGATATCTCCGGCACTCAGTCAGCCTGTGTCTTCTGTCACTCCTTCACTCACCTCTGGGCTCCAGCCACATTGGTCTTCTTTTACTGCATGAATCAGACTAAGCATTTGCTTCCTCACGACCCTGGCATGTGTCCTTCCTTTCCCGTGGAAGCATCCTCTGCTTATTGCTTTGCAAGTCGTCCTTTAGCTTCAGTTTAACAGTGACCACATAAAAAAGATCTTTCTTGATCACTACCCCAAACAGCTTCTTGACCGTTGGTTTTCTGCCTCCAGAACATCATCTGTGGTCATCATTTAATTTGTTTATTTTTTCTAAGTATAATTTTTCCTGGGTAGCCCCAACTTAGCTGGAATAGAAGTTGCATAAAAGTAAGCACTTGAACATCTACTTACTATTACATCATATATTACAAACAAGGTAGACAAGTCTCTACCCAAACACTGTGCCTAAATTACTAACATGGATTCCATTATAACAATGTGCAACTTACAGCATAGCAGATATTAACTAGATACCCTGATTCTCACACAAAACTGAGCTTCATATATTATAGTGAGATCCTATTACTCACACTGAATTTAATAAAAGAGGAACTGGGTAAAGTTTCCTGATTCCTTGGATAGGGAAAATGTGTATTAAAAAGATGATAATGATGATGATGATGACGACGACGACGACGACAAACCCACAAACAACAACAAAATTCACCAGTAAGTTCTCTTATTTCTTCAACCTGGATAAAGATATATCAAAGTTGAGTATACTTGGTAAGTAAATCATGGTTTCCTCTCACGTTTTGCCTTCAAAGTGGCAGGCAGGGAGTGGCCCTAGCATAGCTTTCAAAGCCCTAATACCCTGGGCTCAGATTACTGCTCTCTCACTTACCTTGTTCCTAGACAGAGGTGCTGAGATAACTCACAGCTCTCCCTATATAAGAAAGCGGGCACTGGACCTGGGGTGGTGGTGCATACCTGTAATCCCACAAACTCTGGAGTCTGAAGCAGGATGATTGCAAGTTCATGCCAGCCTCAGCAACTTAGTAGGCCCTAAGCAACTTAGTGAGACCCTGTCTCAAAATAGAATAAAAGACTTGAGATGTAGTTCAAACAAAACAACAAAAGAGCAGCCCTGATTCAATCCTCAATACTGGGGGGAAAAAGTGGAAAACAAGTAGGACAATGTTTACTTTGGAGCAGTTATTTAAAGTTAACAAATGCTACACCATCATTTTTGGATATGATCAATATTTTAAAATGCATTTTAGTTTTTGTTTCCTGTTGTTTTGGTAGTTTATTAAATTTGTCATTTTAACTCAATGCCATAGAACTTACTATATGAAACTATTTATTCAGTAATAATCAAAAAAGTAAATTGAACACCTTAATTCTTATACACTCTGATTATAATTGCTGGTCATTAAAATCAAAGAATGTTGGTAGGATAATAGGGTATATGAACATGAGTAGTGCCAATCTCTGAACAAAAGATACAAAAATATTCCAATGAGCTTCTTTTAATAAAATAATCATTTTCCTTGAATTTCTCAATACATCCATGAAATACAGTAAAATTTCTCCAGATAACAAAGTTTTGAAATGGAGTTCACAAGTGACTTCAACGAGCACACCTATTAGTAACTTCTAATAATTTTCTGGTCACCTTTGCTACTCTGTCAATTATAATGCATATAAAATTTCTCCAGTATCATTTACATTGATAAAAATGCTCTTATTCAACGATGAAATATATTCAAACTTTAACTACATTACAAATCTTTCAAAAAAACATTTGTCACTTCATCATTTGGCATTAACTAGAAGTTTTACAAATGTAATGTTAGTTCTCTCATCAAGTACTGTACATCTATCCATATTGGATCAGGTTAATGTAGTTAGTAATCATTTCTTCTAAAAGTTAGATAAATAATCAAAATCCAAAATGATGGATATGCTAATTATCCTGAGTTGGTCACTATTCAATACATATATGAATTAAAGCATCACTCTATACTTCATAAATATGTACCAAATGTTTTGTGTCAAATAATAAAGTTAAGTTAAAATAAGAAATAAAAGTTACACAAAGGGATAGTGTGTTAAAAATAGAATATTTATTTTCATGAGATAATTGGTTATTACAATATACCATATTGACTACAATAACATTATTCTATAGTTACATGTGCCACTTTTTCCATTTTTTTGCCACAGATTAAGCCCCTAACAATGCAACATAAATGTTTCTCATTAAAAGTTGTGGGATAAAGCAGATATTATACAGTGACTTTCCTTCTTTTGAACTAATTGACAGTAAGCTTGTTTGTTTGTTTCTAGGTATCATTTTAATTTTAAAAGTTTGCAAAAAATCATCAATAACATATAACTGTATGGTTTTCATTAGACTTTATATATTTGATTTAAAAACTACTTTCAAGTATCTTAATCTTCACAACAAAGTAAATTTTTCATTTGTATGTTTTGCTTAAAATTTAGACTGTTGCTAACTTCAGTCACTTGTCCTTAATATTTTCACTAGTTACATTTTTAAATCCTTCACTTGAACATACATATACTTATATATAAGTTTTGAATTCATCAATGTTAATAATAAAAGAATTCATTTTAAAAACAATTTATGTGTAATAAGATGCTGAGTTGTTACAACTTGGCAATGTTCTTTAAAAAACACCTAACACTTGACTGAAAATCTCAATACTTTTATTCACAACAGAAAAACAATTACTATCTTTGTCTCACAACTAACCACTAATTATGTTAACATGAAAATAAACTTCACCCTCCTTTTCCGATGATGATCAAATTAACTCTCTTAGGCCAAAAAATCAAATGAAAAGTTAATGAAAAGTAGATAAAACAGTGCATTTCTACCCAGTGGGTACATTCCCTGCAATTTCTCTACTAATTGTCTCCCTCACACTGTGAATTGCAATTGGTTGCAGTAAGTTTTGCAAAGTGTGTAATTTTTAGTAAAGATTTATGCAAATATTCCTGTGCCATGCTGTACAGTATTATGCTATTCTGTTCCATTCCATTCTACTTTCTTTTCCTTTTTCAAATGCTGATTGTGATCTACAGAATTGATTTTATAACCCATTCACACATCACAAACAGCCCACTGAAAAACACTGATTCATGCTATATCTCACAGTGGAAGACAGGAAGGCATCAAAATTTTATTCATTGGAAAGCTGGTCAAATCACATTGAAACTATATGCCTTAAACACAAGACTGTCACTACTTCACCTCCATCTATAAGCTTCCTACTCACTTCCTAAACGCAATCCTGAAGGTTATCTCTCAGTTCTCTTGTTGTATTAATAGCCACTCACTGAGTTAAGGCTCCTCATATTAGGAGAGTTAATTTGGTCATCACAATAATGACTCTCTAAAAATTATTGTGCTGGAAATATTATCAATAGTGATCATAGATTTTAGTGGTTGCAAATTTGAAATTGATGAACACTACAGGCAAGTCTTGGAATTGAAAAATAAGGGCAATGTCATCATTGAACACCTGTCAAAATGAGCTTGGTCTGCTCTGGTCATCATGGCTAGACGCTGATCACTTTAGAATAACTCACACTGTGGCAATGTGAAGCTTTTCCCGCTGAGATGGCAGAGCATGCTGGGTGACAGGACAGTTTCTGGAATCAGGCTTTCTGGGTTCAAATTTCTTCTTGTCTGTGTTAATGCTATGCTGAGTTTCCTTAACAACTTTAAAAGTGGGTAATAAAAAATATCTATTTTGAAGGGTTGTTAAGAGAATTAACATTAAAGCACATAGAAGAGTATTGACACACAGTAAGCACACAATGGATGTTAATTGTCATTGCATTTATTTTCCTGTCTCTTGATAACATTCCTGATATGCATCTTCATGTGCATAAATCCTTGATTTTTTTTTGTTATTTTCTGCCACTGTAAGATATCTCCTCTAATGCCTCTGCTGTTTATGAAAAACACATTTGGAAATTTTCCTTTGTATTCGTTAATGTTTCTCTTTGCCTATTAGCACATACTTTATACTGCAAAATCGAACTCCAGATGGATTTTAGGGTTTCTACATTCTACCACTCATTCTTTTGAGCTTATCTGTTCATGTATTTAGTAATATCACAGATGTGATGTGGAGTCCCAGAATGATATAGTAGCTGATAAATTAGTAGGGTAGAATAAACATAAAGACAGAAAATTACATACATACAGAGACAGACATATATCTATAAGGGGTTATCAGAAAAAATAAGTTCAAAATCCTTTGAAAGCATAGAGAATAATGTACATGTTAATGCCTGAAAAGATTCAGAGAAAAGAGGCTATTTAAATTGTCTCGTGAAGCACAAACAGGAGTTTGGCAATGTGAAATAAATTTATGATGTATTCCAGGATTTTACACAGAAAAAAAATCTGCTCATATTTAACTTTTATAAGAATATCTTAGAAATCTGGATAAAAATTTAGATTAAGTATAAAGACAAATATCATCCGGGAAATTAGAGTAACGTTCAAGGAGAAGTCTGTCAAGTTTCCCAGCTCAGAGTAATATGAAAATAGGGAAAAAAGGATTAAGAATGATTATGGTGGATGAATTAATAATTAATAATAGTCAACAGAGTACAGGAAGTGGATTGAGAGGGAGGGAGAAGGGGAAGTCATGGAGATTGAAATCTTCCAAATTAAGCTCTTTCCATATGTAAATATGCCCCAATGAATCTGACTTACAAACATAATTATAATGCTCTAGTTGAAATAATAATAAAAGAAGGGAGATCAGTAGAGTAGTGGTAACAGGTCAGAAGGAGGAAGGAGAGGAGAAAAACGGAAAGTGCTGAGGAATGAGAGTGATCAAAATATGAACATGTACAACTATGGCATGATGAACCCATTATTATATATAATTATAATTCACCAATTAATTTTAAAAAAATAGGCATTAGTGGTGACTGCATAAGCCATAGATGGTAAAGAAAAATGTGGACATAAGATTTGGGGTTTGATTATTGATAATGTGATTATATTAGAGACCTATTGATGCTATAAAAATCACCACAAACTTTAGTGGTTTAAACCAACAGAAATTCTATTATCCTACAGTTCTAAAGGTCAAAAATCCACAGCCAGCCCTTCTGAGTTAAAGTCAGGGGGCCAAAGCTAGTCCCTTATGTGGGCTAGATGGGGTGAAAGAACCTGTCCTCCCTGTTCCTAATGGTTGCCTGCATTCTTTGTCTGGGGATCCTCCTCCTTCTCCAAAATGCATCACTTCACCCTCTGCTTCCATCACCATACCACATTCTGCTCTTCTTTGACTCTTCTTCATTTCTCTTTTTTGGGGGGTAAAGGCAGGTACCATGGATTGAACTGATCAGGGGCACTTGACCACTTAGCCACAGCCAATGCCCTATTTTGCATTTTATTTAGAGACAGGGTCTCAATGAGTTGCTTAGTACCTTGCTTTTGTTAAGGCTGGCTTTGAACTCATGATCCTTCTGCCTCAGCCTCCCAAACCCTGGGATTACAGGCATGGACCACTGCGGCCTGCATTCATTCCTCTTAAAAAAAAAATGGTTGTGAGGACTGGGGTTGTGGCTTAGTGGTAGAGTGCTTGCCTCACATGCATGAGGCCCTGGGTTTGATCCCAGCACCACCAAAAGAAAAAGAAAAAAAAATAATTACACCAGGACCACTGAGATAATCCAGCATAGTTTCCCTATCTCATGAAACTTAATGATATCTTCATATCCTTTCAGCAATATTCAGAAAAATCAGAAAGTTCTGCGGATTAGGATGTGGATATGGTTGGGAGTCATTACACAGCCTACCATAGTGATAAACCGAAGTCAAGTGAGAGAAGAAAGACAATGAACATTACTGAGCTGCACTACATTTTCAGTGCCTTTACCTATTGATGCAGGCATTTTCAGGAAAGGAAAAGCACTCTATATGAGATTAGAGACCCTTGGAGGCACAGTGAGACCCCATTATCATATTAGCAGCACACCATGTGGAGACTGGAACACACTAAACAACAGTTATTTTGTCTTACAAGGAATCATGGATTCTAGAACCAGTAAATCAATATTTTAAAAATATTTTAATAATACTAAGATCTAGATGTCAAATTGCCTCACATAATATGCCCCACCAAAAAAGCCTGTAAACTATTTTTTAAAAAGTCTTAAAATGAATCCTTTACATAGTAGCAGTTTGGAAGCCCATCATTTAGAGAACACATCCCCAGTGGAGAGAAAGGTGTGCTGCAGGCAAAGCCTGTAGGACTACCGCTATTTAAGAAAAGATACAACTTTGTGGATTTTAGATGTTCTCAGGAGATTCTGACTTCAACTCCTGAGTTTTATCATCTGATATCCCTGCCCTGTTTTTTGGTTCAGTTAATGTGATCACAGATTCATTGTTCACTGGTTTCCAGACATGTACACAATGTCGAAGCACCAGTGAATTCACAGGCAATTTACCACTTTCCCCTGCTGTGGTCCATCTGTATCCAAAAGGCCTAAGAGCCAATACCCATCAGCATCTCCACCTTCCATGGCAACCGTCCATCCGGGTCTCCTGACCCACTGCCCGGGATGAGAGAAGCAAGGTTTTAAAGTCATCTGGATGCCAGCCCTATCACGGTGATGATACACAGCAGCCTTCTGCCAGCTAAGCATGTGCTTCTTCCTAAGCTGCCATTTGTTAAGCTTCATCAATGTTATGAATAAACTGTATGCTCCCAAAATTCATGTGCTCAGACTCTAACCATTAGTACTTCAGAATGTGACTGTATTTGAAGATGGATTTATTTTTAAAACTATAATTAGTGAAAATAGGGTCCTTATGATGGGCCCTAAACTAATATGACTATCCTCACAGGAAGAGGAAATTTGGAGATGCCATGGATGTTTCTCATGGGAGGAAAGTGAAAGGGTCTCATCATTAAAACTAGAAGAGAGTTCTCAGAAAAAACTAACTTGGCAGGCAGCTTGATCTTAGACTTCTAGTTTCCAGAACAGTAAGAAAATATATTTCTATGGTCTAAACTCTCCAGTCAAGGGTATTTTTTTTTTTTTATTGTGGAAGTGATAGCGAACTAATGCAAATTTTGGTAACAGGCCCTCAAAATGTGAAAACGACTTTGAAACCAGGTTTTGGGTAGAGGATCGAAGAGGTTTTAGCACATTAGGAAATGCTTGGAGTGCCTTGAAGAGACTGATGGCAAGCACATTTAAGGAGTTTCTGTTTAGAAATCAGATAAAAAATGAGAAATAAATTACTGGATATTAGAAAAAAGACAATCTTTATGATAAAGTGACAAAGAACTTGACCAAACTGTGCCCTCATGTTTTCTGGAAAGAAATTGTACATGAAAAGCTTAGGTACCATCTAAGCAAGGTAATATACATGCAGTCTTATTTCTCCTTATTGCACATAGGAAAGCAAGAGGAGAGGGATACATTGATAAAGAAATTATTAAGCAAAGATAAATCACAGCTTGAAGATTTGAAAATTTCTGGGCCTATCCATATTGGAAAAACAGAG
Source organism: Callospermophilus lateralis (assembly GCF_048772815.1). Lineage (NCBI taxonomy): Eukaryota > Metazoa > Chordata > Mammalia > Rodentia > Sciuridae > Callospermophilus > Callospermophilus lateralis. Next base: position 52,585,857 of record NC_135319.1, on the reverse strand, counting down.
AATGCATATTTTGCAGAGAACACCAAGTGTAGGGCTAGACACTCACTCCAAACAAATTATGGGTGTGACTCATGGTCCTAATCAGCTATCTCAGCAGCAGCCAGGAATAGAGATGGGCTCACACTAGCAGAGACAACTGTCAGCATGGACAAAAGGTTACAGACATCGGACAAAATGAAGGAAGGAAGCTGCACAACTGGGATCATATAGGATGGGACAATAGAGCAACTTATGCTATCCCTCAACTGATGGGAAGAATGATCCTGAAAGGCTATTCAAAGACTGGTAAGGCTGCCCTCCTCACAAAAAGCCTAGGGCTAGGTGATAAAAATTAATTGTCTTCTTCTTTATTTCAGAATGAGGGGCCACCTCTTTAGTTGGCATTTACAGGAACACATGGGCAGGACTACCAATCAAGGCCAGAGGGTGACGCACTGCCCAGGACTAAGGCAACACTGCTGCTATCCCAGTAGGCCAGAAGACATGGCCACCACCTCAGTGGACTGAGAGGACAGAGCATGGAGCCAAACAGCATTGTTCTTGAGACTGAAAATTGACTGAAATTTGGTCTACTAGGTTTTGAACTTGGGATGGACTCATGACCCCAAGTCTTATATCTAATTCATCCTTTTTGAATGTGAATATCTATCTTGTACATGTCCCACCACTGTATTTTGGAAAGAGAACTCATTATTTTACAGTTTCACAGCTGGAGAGGAATATTGCTTTAGTATGAATCTTATCTCAAGTCTCATTGATACTTGATTTAGATGATATTAAGATGGGACTTGAGAGTTAGAATTGGTGCTGAAATGGGTAGATTGGGGGCTATTGAGATGTGAATGAATGTATTTTGCACACGAGAAGAACATAAATTTTGGAGATTCAAACTAAGAATGTTATGGACTGAAGAGTGTTCTCCCATTCATACACTGAAGCCTTAACCCACAATACCTAAAATGTGATTGGAGAAAAGTTAAGGACTGATTAATTTAAAAATGAAGCCCTTAGGTTGGGCCCCAATCCAATTAGACTCTTCCTTATAAGGAGAAAAATGGTGGCTTGGAAAAAGACACCAAAGGGAACTGTGCACAAAGGAAATGACCATGTGAAGGCGTAGCAAGAAGGTAGCTATCTGCAAATTAAGGAGAGGCCATAGACAAAATTGAACCTGCCGACAACTTGATCTTGGATTTTTCTCCTCCAGAACTGTGAGAAAAGAAATATCTGTTGTTTATGGTACCCAGTATGAGATATTTTGTATGGCAGCCTTAGCAAATTAATATAAATAACTTGGAGTTGAATGAACAAATGGAACTCCTGAAAATCATGATAGATAAGTTCCATTGTGTATATGGTACTCATGCCTTCTTATGGAAAATAATTGTTTTACCACACTCCTTTAAAAAATTACTTCTTTTTCAGTCTTAAAATATAGCATCTTCAAGTACTGGTTTAATTATTAATGTTGAAAGCAGTTAGAAAATCATTATCTTTTTTATTTGTTCAGTTTATAAGGTACTTTTATCATCTGACTCTCCCCAAACCCATGCAAAATGGAAAATAGAAGCTCTAATAATACCCTCACTAACAAAAAAAAAAATGTATGGAAGATTAACTTGCCCAAGCTAATAAATATAATAAGCCAGAATGAAATCTCAGATTAAAGTGCTTGCAATCTACTCCACTGTACTTCAAGAATTCATGGCAAACCAGAAAACTCATCAACTTCTCCAAGTGCAAAGATGTTTGAGTTCTTTATCAATATACGATTAAAGATCAGTAAAGAAGATATAATGTTTTTTATTCAAATGTAAAGATACCTAAGCGTGCATCCTTACTTATTTACATATAATATTTCTGAAATGCTGGGAAAGATAATGGGGGAATGCGGTAGAATAATGAGTCACACATCCAGCAAGGGTTTTCTTATCAACCCCATATTCCATGCACACACAGGATCACCCCCACTCCCCTCTTTTTTTTTTTTTTTTTTGCCTTTCCCATGCTTATTCTAAGGTTGGCTGATCTTTTGGGGTTTTGCATATACAAAGGGAGATTGACTGGCTGAATGACTGATCGGATTATTCAACCTTTCACTTCTGGTCTGATGAGATCCATTATAGCTGTCTTGAATGGAATATAGGTATCTTGTGAATCAGTAATACAGTTGCAAATATGTCTCATGTGTGTATAAGTTTGTGTGTACACAGATCACTCTGGGGAAGGCTCAGGCTGGATTTCCTTTAATTCTTCTATCACAACATTCTGATATTAGCTATTATTTTAAATCAAGTTACTGTCTACATTTGCCATTTTCAAAAATGAAAATCCACACTAATCTAAACAAAAGGAAAATTAAGTGGGATAAATTACAGTGTCGAGGGCTATTAACAAGATATATTTCAGTTTCTTTACTCTTGTATTTCTCTTCATTTGAAATAGTTCTCTCAGAGCTCTACAGTAATGTGTGGACAGTGCCTCCCAAAATGCTCCCATTAGATATGATCAAGGATTTAGAATTTACTTTTTGTTGTTAAGCTATTGTTAGTGTGGGAGCACTAGATTTTGAAATATTTTTTCATAGAGGCTATGTGGAGGAAATCAGGAACATCTTTGCCACAAAGCTATCTAGAGCTCCTGAATCCAGTGAGAAAAAAAAAAAATTTAAAGAGATAATAGGTCAGGTGCAAAATACAAGATACTGGGACTACACACAAAAAAGCTAATCTTTCTGATAATATCATTACTTCTTATCAAATGTATAGAGCATTATGATATGGATTCAAGGATGAACTGGGAGGAGGCTATAAAGATGCAACAGAGTGGATAAGGAATAAACTCACTTTTTAAAACGACCCCATTTAGGTTGTCATTGCTTGAACACCTTGCTGTGCTATGACATGAAGACTCTGTCCAAGGTTCTGAAAGCTAGAGCTGTCTTGTCATAGCACTTCAGTGGGCTTCCAGAAATGATAACAACCCATGCAAAAACAATGCCACAGCAGAGAGAAGTATTCACAAACACTGAAGGAATGTGGGGCAGGTGACTTATTACTTGCCTTCAAGATGTTCCACCAACTAACTCCACATATTCTGATATCTTTTCATCAATTTTTTATTAACACATAAAGAATGTCTATTGTTTGCTTTGATGTCTTCCAGTTTCTTTGATTCTCACAATAACTCTGTGAAGTAAGAAAATAATCAATTCTCTCCATGTATGTATGATAAGTCAAAATGCATACGATTGTCATGTATAACTAAAAAGAACAAATAAAAAATAATTTTAAGACAGGCGGATAAGGAGTGCACTAAATAAAAATTTACATAATGCAAAAAAATAATCATTTCTATTTTGATATTCTCCATTTTATATATGGGGAAACTAAAGTTCGTCTGTAGTTGTTTCTAGAACCAGAAACCAACTTTCCAAAACACAATCAAGTCTAGATAATATGGTACCATGTGGCTGGCTTTCATTAATAACAAATAATTCTTTTGAAAATTCAGTAAAACACAGTACTAGCAAAAGGAAGATGAACACCTATCAACACTTCAACGTAACAGAAGATCATCTTGTCTTTGAAACACAATATAATCTTTGTTTTCACTCAAGAACAGTGAACTCAACAATAGGCAATAAAACTGTCTACTTTAAAGCTGTAAAATAGTAAGTATGCTGCATGAGTCTGGCCACTTCACTTGTCCAATGATCTTGACGAAAATTATCAAGACTTTACCATGTTTCAGGTACTGATCTGCATATCAGAGAAATTGCACTGGGAGGATTAAAATTGGACTTTGAGGAGCACACATAGCTTAGAGAGAGGCACACATTTAATGAAAATCTGCCTTGTGATATGGTAAGTGAGAAACAAAGACTGAAAGATGGTTACAAGAGCATGATGGAGAAAAAGCCCCAGGCCTGCCATGAAATGAAAGGGGAATACTTAAAAGGAGCTAATGAAGCTTAAACCTCAGGAGTATTCACTTGCAGAGGTCCTGCACTTAATATTGTGCTCTTAATTTCGAATTCTTTTTCTTAAAATGGGCTCCCCAAAGTTTGTGAGGTTTGGGCCCCACAACACCTCAATTTGTCCTGGATGTCAAGATTCTATGCAGACAGTAGAGGAAAGGGAACAAGGGGAGGCAGGAAAAGCAGGAAAGGGGACGTGTGGGGAACCGAATTAGAGCGAATTATATTCCATGCATTTATAATTATGTCAGAATGAATCTTGATGCTATGTATAACTAATATGAATCAATAAAAATAAATAAATAAATTCAGGAAGCTTCTTTATAAGGAAAAGTTATTCAAAATAAAAAGCTTTAAGAAAGAAAAGGTTATACTCAATTTTCAAGTGGACTGTACAGTTTTGAAAGTCTGATCCTAATATATATTTGTACAGCATATTCCTTTTCCCAGACAAAATAGCCCTTCTAGGCTTTTCCATAATTCTGTTCAGCACATAGAAGGCACTCAATATTTAACCTGCCCCCCCAACACACAGAAGGAAGCCCATGGCATTGAATATCTGAAATTGATTAAATTTGTAATATGGAAATGAAAACGTGAGAGCTAAGCTGAAAATTACCTTCTTGCCATTGCAAAATTACAGAATTAATAAAAACTGCTAATATTACAGTTCAGGGGAAAATTCTTTATAAACCTAAGTGAAATGTTTCTCAGCCTTTTGGCTGAGATCAAATGTGATCCTAGTTGAAATGAGTAAAGAGCTTGTTGTTGCTGCCATTATTTTTTATTTCACTACCTTTATATTGACTGCATCTAGTAGGGCAATTACTCTTAGAGAAAGTAGCAAACTTGGGGACTTACCAGTAAGTGCCAGTCACATACACAGCCACACTCAGGATGCTATATGCACAAAGACAACCCTAGTTGCTTTCTTACTGTTTTATTTTTTCCTTGTTACTGTAAAAAGTTGCATAGGTATCACTGGTAATCTATAAAATGTCTTGGAAAATAGTTCTCAGCAAGATGAAGAGACACAAATATTAACATTAGAATAAATAAAGACTACCTTAGACTTTCATTGAGTGACTGCTTTGTGTGTACCATGGTAGAAGCAAAAGTCACAAAAATGGTCAATTAGGGTCCCCCTCTAATAAATGTTCTAGCAGAAGAGACAGTTAAAAAATACATAGTGCAGTGTCTTGTGATAAATCTTGGAATGGGCAAGACCGAATTAAAATCGCCAATGGACACAAGCCTTCATTTTTCTTCTTTTTTCCTCCAATACTGAAGATTGAAGTCAGATGCACACCACCACTGAGTTACATCCCAAGCCCTTTTAAATTTATATTTTGTTTGTTTGTTTGCTTTCAGTGCTGGGTACTGAACCCAGGGCCTCACACATGCTAGATAAGTACTTCACCACTGAGCTCTACCTATAACCCTTTATTTATTTATTTATTTTTAATTTTAAAACACAGGGTGTTTCTAAGTTTTGGAGACTGGCCTCAAAGTTGCAATCCAATGCTTCAGTCTTCCAAGTTGCTGGGATTAAGTCCCCAGCTAAGCATTAATTTTTCTAAACTAATAATCAATCTCTCTCTCTCTCTCTCTCTCTCTCTCTCTCTCCCTCCCTCCCTCCCTCCCTCCCTTCCTTTCCACCTCCTTCCCTACCTTCCTCACTCTCTTAAAAAGTCCAGACAGGACAGAAATTTTGATTCTAGTTTCATTTATTTTCTTTTTATTAGTACATTATAATTACAAATAACAGTGGAATTCATTGTTATACATTTGTACATGTAAACAATACAATATAATTTGGCTAATTTCAATTCCAACACCTCCCCTTTCTTTTTGGATTTAAAATGTGATCATAATGAAATGTGCAGCTTAGACTAGAATCACCATGTGGCCTAATTTTTCTCTCCCCCTCCCTACTCTCCTTGCCCTTCTCTGTAGCCAGATGTGATTTGAGGGCTGTCTGGCTCTGGGGTAGGCATAGGGGAATCTATTTACTTAAGGTTCAACAAGATGCTGATTTGCCTTTGTAGGTCTCATTATTCACAACTTCTTCAAACACACACCTCTAAAGCATGCAGTTTACTAGTCCTCTCTGTATTTCAGGCTTCTAAAAGCAACTCTCTCAGGACATATTGGTTCCTGCCATATCTTCTGGGCTTGGCATGGGAGACAGGAAACATTCATTAAGATCCCCGGCACAGGGGGTCCTGCCCAACAACAAGTGTATCCTCCCTTTTTCCTCTAGTAGTCAGTTCATCTCAAAGTCCATTTGTATTGCCTACTGGAGACCTGACAAGTTTTCTTCAATCAGACACCACCCATGACCTATTCTTCACCAACAGAAAACAGATATGCTTGTAGCCCTAACACTTCCACCGTACAAGACTACTACAAATGACCCTTTCTGCACTCCAACCCTAAAAGCCCTACCCGACTTCCTTTTCCCTATAGTTCTATTAGTCTGGATTCTTGTTCCACAAATCTCAGAAGAGAAGCACTAAAGCTGAAGTAAAAGAGAGAACAGAAGTTCAGCAAATAGAGATTTCAGAGATGGTGTAGTCAACCATTCCTCTCTAGATTCTACTCTATCCTTCTCAAAAAATTAACGCTTTCCCAGCCCACCTCTGAGATTTCGTGGCCTGAGGTAACAACAGAAATGGAATCCCACATATATAGCTTAATATTTAAAAGAAACTTGTCTGGAAATCAGAGTTGTTAAATAAAATGTGCTCAATCAAATACAACTACACAATGTCCTGAAAGGTTAGTTTTAATTTTAAGGTTCTCATCAAAGCATGGCAGCTGGAAGAGAGTGCCTATTCTTCAATATCCAAGCTAAGAAGGAAAGAGGAAAAATAACTATGTTTATCATCCTTACCCAAAAGCTCCATCTTTCCTAGCAAGTAGTATAGTATAACCCTAAAATGGACCATGCAATACTAAGTTCAAACTCTATCCACCTCTCTCACCCTACCCCTGCTTCCATTCAATCTTTAGAGTGATTGGCCAAGAGAGAGTTTAATTCTTGAGGAGAATAAGGTACTATCATTTACTCAGTGATTAGCTATTAGGTGATTGAAATTTTGTGTGAGGTCCACCAGGTCTTAGAAGGCTTAAGGCTGTTTATATGGGACATCCCAGAACCAAGCGGGGCCAAAGGCTCCAGGAATTCCTCACCGCATCCCCATAACAAGAGCACTCTGCCCAAATGCAAGGCACAGTACAGGTTCCACTCTTGCTACTGACATGCTGTGTTTTTCAGTCAAAGTGGAAAACTGCTGAAAAAATAAAAAGGTTGATGTTATCAGGCAACGATGCTTTATATTTTATCACATGTGTAATACATTCCTATGCATATCCACAAATACACTATAATGAAGAAGAGAATCTGGCAAGAACAAGTCCAAATACACAAGTAAACAAAATATTGTAGATGGTCTCAACTCTCGTAGCAAAAGTCAAGGGCTTTCTGATTGGAAATTTAAGCATCCAGTTTCATCAAGTCAGAAGAGACATGAAACAAAACAGACCATAGGTTGTGAAAATAACACTATATAAAGACAAAGAAATTTTATTCCATTTATATAAAATTGAAAAATATACCTAAATGTAAGACTTTTATGTAATTAAATACTTGGCTTTCAAACATACGAGGGAAAATTTTCAAGTATCTGAAAAGAAATTGAAACACTATTGTACTCATGTAATGTAATATAACTTTCTAAGATATTGACAGATCATATCAGGAAAAATAGACAAGAATATATAGAATATAATGCAAGTAATAATAACTTGGTTTAATGTTTATAGCACTTCACCCAACAAAAAATACACATTTTTCAAACACATTTGGAATATTTCCCAAAATGACTATGTAGTAGAATATAAAAGAAACTTCAGTGTATTTACTTAATTAATAAAAAAACCAATTACAATCATTATATTATAAAATCTAGTATTCCAAAATAATGAAAAAAATCCATATAAAAATAAATAAATGCAAAAAGTAAAACATTTACAATGAGACCCATATTAAAAACTTGGATTGAATAGACATTATCAGGGAGGTCAGAAACTATTTACACAAATACAATAATCAAAGCAATTAATCTTAACACCTATGATTTATAGATCACATGGTGCCACAATAAAATTTATAACCTCGAGTATTTGATACATAATGAATACTAGGAAACTATAAAAAGATAAATAGACCAAAACACAAAATAAAAATAATCAGTAATGATAAAATTATGTGTTGTCCTGAGATTGTGGTTCAGTGGTACACTGCCTGCCTAGCATGCATGAGGCACTGGGTTTGATCCCCAGAACCACATAAAAAATGCTAAATAAAGGTACTGTGTCCATCTACAACTGAAAAATATATATTTAAAAAACGTGTGTTTATAAAATAAGAAGTCTGAAAAATAGTATTTTTGAGAATATGTGACATATTCAATTTCTTAGTATGTCCCACATTAGAAGCAAGAAAAACAATAGATATAGAGAATATTAGAAGGACTTTACTGAGAAAAATGTTTCTTTATAATTTTTAAAAAATACTAATTATACTATAGACAACTTTATGCAAATTCAACTGACAATCTCTATAGAAAATAAGACCAATTTTCTAGGAAAATTACATGACCAGAACTGGTTCAAGGATAACTACATAAACTGAATAAAAAAATAAATAATAAGGAAACTGATAAACCAGTTACATTACTACTATAGAAGACACCAAGCCCTCATTGCTGCATAAAAAGAGTTCATCAGACTGCAGATCCTGATATTAGAAACCTGTCTTCAAGAAGGAAAAATATAGGGAAAATCAATTCATTTGACAGAGTCAGTTTAACCCAGACAATAAAATCAGAAAAGAATAATACAGTAAAGAGAGAATTAGGCCATTTTTACCTATCATGAAAACATGATATATATTTAAAATAAAATATTAACAAAACATTCAGTAGCACATTAAATGAATATATTATAACTAGATACTGCTAAATAAGATATGCAAGGATAGATGGTTTAGCATTTGGCTGTACTTTAGTGTAAGTTATATTATCAATTTATATAAGAGGTAAAATATTCTATCATAATTCTCAAAATGCTGAAAAACATAAAATATGCAAGACCAATTCCTTATTTAAAGATCTTAGTACACTAAAATTAAAAGGGTAACCAGAACACAAGGCTCTATTCTAAAGGTAAAATATATAATAATAAAAATGTAGGGAAAAAATGGTCATGTAGATTAAAGGAAAACTAACTATATCTATTTTAATCTTATCAAAATGCCTCAAACCCACAAATGGATAAACTATTAGAACAGAAAAGACAAGCTCACAACATATCCATAGTGAATATGCTATAATAATATTAAGTTGTTTTAGTATTTTTGTTATACTGAAAACAAATTAAGTGATATTATAAAGATCACATTAATATGAACACTACATTATAAAATACCTGGGGATAAGTGTAAGAATTAATGATCAAGGACAAAATTTGTAAAGAACATATAAGCAGAAATGATTAATGAAGCCTTACTATGGTACTAAATGGAAATACTCAATATTATGATGATGCCTAATAAATTATTAAGTAAGTCTTAAAATCTCAAATGATTTTTTCTATGAAGTTTGACCAAAAAAAGTCTACAATTTAAATTTTGTTTTAAACATAATTAAAAATATGAACTCTGAAGCCAGATTACCTGGGTCCAAGTTATAGAGAGGTACACACGTAGCTGTATGGCTTTAGACAAATTTCTCAAATTCTCTGTGACTCAGTTTTATGCAAAATGAGAATAAGATTACTTGCCTAATAATGGTGTCATAGAAGTAAATGAGTTAATATTCAAAAAGCACTTAGAATAGTACTAGATATATAGGAAACACTATAAAGGTGGTTATTAGATAAGTAAATGGGGGAATATATTGATAGATGGTAGAAAGGTAGGTAGGAAGAGAAATAGAAAAATCAACTGATAGACAAATACATAGATTTTTTTTTCAGGAACGAAAATACCTTGGGACTTTTCTTAAGGATAGCAAAATATACCTTAACCAGAGCTACGAGCAAGAGCTGAGGTCAGAGTCAGGAACACCTATGCACACATGGCTTATGATGGACCTTCAGCACTTATTCACATTATTGGACTCCCTTAGGGAATTATTTTCTATGTTGTTTAACTAACTCTATATTTGTAATACTCTTAATATCAAAGAAGGGTTAACACATATTTTGCATTAAATAAATATTTGATGTGTGAATTCATACATGTACATGAATACATATAAATGTATATATACACATATGACATAAAATAAAATTGAAATATATATGGATACTTTTACATAATTAGGAATTTAATTTTTTGGTCCAATTTTTTAAAAACAATTATCAATAAAAGAAAATTAAGAGGTTTCAAGGAAAACCATAAATCTACAGTGTATAATAAAATATATACATATATCTGTATTTAATAAGAGAGGCAAACATATTCACACAGAAGAGGAAATACAAATGCTCAAAAAGCATAGCAAATTATGTTAGATGTCATTAGTAATCAGGGCAATGGAAAGAATACAACAATGGGATATTTTAATTTTTCTTATCAAATATGCAAAATTCCCAAAAAGATTAAGTAATATTAAGTGATGATTAGAGTATGTTGAGGAGAGAAGAGGTCATCTCTGGGACTAGCCTTTGTAGAAGGCAATCTGGAATTATCTTTGGAAAGGGCATGCACAACCAAGATTACATTTACAGGTGCCAATCATAGTGACACAGTCACATAGGCACCCAGGAGCACAAAGAACTATGTCCAAAAAGCTTTACTTGGGCATTGTTGTGTCCAGTGGAAACCTGGAAGCAGTGTCACTATCCATCCACAGGGGAACAGTGAAATTCACTACTGAGTGATCACAGAACAGAAATCTACACAGTTGTTTTTAAAAGTTAATCTAGTCGGAAAAGTCTCCAAGTCAGTATGGTTAAGTGGAAAAAGCAAATCATAAATACTATACACAGAACAAGATTCCACTTGAGTAAAATTATACCTACGCACATATTTGAATGTATGTTGATGCAGGAAAATGTCTCCAGGGCTACATACAAAATTGATAAGATTGCTCATCTCTGGGAAGGGACTGAAATGGGAAAAGGGATGTAGAGTAATGGGAGTAGTTATTTTATTTTTATGGTTTGAAATTTTATAAACAGAATGTACTCATGTATTCCTCATACAGTTAAAAATAAATTAATCAGCGAGAAACAATAATGTAATAATCTCAATGCTATGAAAACACAGATGAAAGAATGATTAATGCTTCCTGGATTGCGGTGGAGGAGGACACAAATTCTCACTGCTTCTCCATGAGTAACATAACACCCAACTGAGAGAGCAGAAATAAGGCAACCTAATGAAAATGCTACTTCCTTCACCAACAAAGCTTGTAATTCTACCATGAAGCTGTAAGGCTGCATGCCCCAGGCATGGACAAGGCTTTTACATTGACACAACAACCCTTACACTACATCAGGAACGTGGGTTCGTGTTCCATCATGTAAGACAAAGTCCAAGCAGGGGCTTGATGGAGACAGAATGACAGCTGAGTCTTATACCAGACTCAGCTGACTTGCTCCTTAAATTGAATTACTAAGAACTAAAAGGAAAAAATTAGATAACAACATAAGTAAAATATGTTGTGATATGGTTAGTAAAAGCTAAATTAAGTTGTTTTTTTTAAAGTGTGTTTGGTTAATAATGGCATGCCAAAAAAATGACATGCTATGTATGAATTTCTTGGAGCCTCTGTAGCTGGTTACATTTTCCAAAGATGGGCAGAACATCTCCCATTCCACACATTGTTCTGTATTGTTCCCCATCAAGAGGTGGAAACTACTTTTCCTCTCCTGGACACAATCCCCACAGATTCTGAGGAATAAATACAGTGGCTTTAACTACTAAGTTTTGGCATAGGATGTTTTACATCAATTGAGAAATGAAACATCAATGAGTCACATGGTCATTATAGATGATACACATCACCATTATCTATAGCCACCTGTGGGAAGATGGGAACACATATTTCTCTCTGGGATTTCGAAACTAATATATCTGAGTAAATCATATGTGTGTGTGTGTGTGTGTGTGTGTGTGTGTGTGTGTTGTGTGTGTGTGTGTGTTTTGCCAGAAAACTACCAAATCCAAAGATCAGGGTCTAGAAGTGTATACTGTATGTAACAATACATCTGTTGAATTAAATATATAATTGCTACTTCAGATCTCATGCAAATGTTGGTATTAATAGGAAGAGAGAAAGACAACCCTACATGTCTTGATTGGCATCTGGTGGCAGGCCCAATGCCATATTTCATATTCATTTAACAATCCAAGGAAGTAAGTGTCAAAGTCCACAATTTACACATGAGAAAAACAAGGATTAGAGTTCTTACGTTTAACTTAGTTGAAATTACATAAAACGCAGCAGAGGTAACATTCTGATTTAGGTGGGACTGATTGAGATCTCTCGGTTTTCTTTTTCCAGCACGGTGAGTGTTCTCAAATGCCAGTGTTCATTAGAATCACATAGTGGGCTTATTAAAACACAGACTATTGCCCCTCCACACGATTTTTTTTGTTTGTTTGTTTCAGGCATCCCTGAATGTGTATTTCTTACCATGTTCCAGGTGACAACTCACAGGCTCCACTTTGTGAAACCCTGCACCCACAGCATGCAACTTGGAACAAATATCAAAACACATTTTGCTTTTGCTCTGAGGGCTGGCAGAAGCTTTTTGTAAGACAGCTTCATATCGAATAAATTTCTTCAATAGTCATAGGAGCAAAGTTATCAGTTAACACTAATATCTGATTACTACATGCTGAATTATATCCAGTTTTATCATCCTTACAAAGAACAGCTGCCCCAAACTGACACAGTTAAGTTTGTTTTCCAACTGATTTTTTCCCCTGCATCCTGCTAGTGGCAAATGCCTTTGCACAGGATGTTAAAAGTGATGTGTCAATGTTGTTACCTAAAGTTTATACTGTGTGGCTAAAGAAGTGACTTCAAAAGTCAAAGCAAATTGAGATACAGGTAAAGTACAAAGTCACATTCACCCATTCACTTACTGATTCAGCAAATATTTTGAGTAGTATCTTGTAATGTATAGAGATGAAGCTGACTCAGAAGTTGTCACTGTCCTACAATGTGATACAGGAAAATGGGTTGCTAATAAATAGCTTCTGTAAATTACAAAACCGTATCCACAGAAGGGGAGTATCAAATTTTAATATTTACTGTGTGAAATACACAGGGCAGCAGGGGTAGGGGGAGAAATCTCACCCTCCACTTAGATGATAAAGTCAAACTTGCAATTCATCATAATTCATGATGTGTATTTAAATTATACATGTTAATTCATAGATGGGTAATTTACCACCACATTTCCAAATCCAAGTCACACCTCCTTCATTACAGCATTCTGAAAAGACAGCTTAAGGGGTTGAAATTATAGTCCATTAAGTAAAAGAGAAGTGAGAGTTAGAAGGAGCTGTTAAACCAATGGTGAGATCCCCATGGCTTTTCTAGCATTGCCAGAAAGCCTGAGAATAAATTTTGAATACCAAGGTTTGGTCATGCAGAACAGAAGGATCAGAATAAGGAGACCCTTGTAGGCAGCTCTCCTGGTGAGTAGTCCTTATCAAGTGGCTCCTCCCTAAAACTGGGGAGGTCACAACTTCAAGATACAATGAGTAGAACTCAATCAAGCCTGAAATCAGGTGAGTGGGGGGCTCCTTCAGGTTCCCTTCCCTCTACCTGTTTTCTTAAGAAGAGGAGATCAAGCAACCAGTGCAAAAGGAGGCTCAGGCTTCAGGAGAGTACAAAGTGAATCTCACACATCTCTCTATTCACAGACCCAAGTATCATGCTTGACAGCAGTATTAGTTCATCTCATTCCTGGATTAGTCACTAAGAGTTCACTACACTGAAAAGAACAGGCTCACTCTAATTTCATAACTGCTACTAGCCTGTTTTATGAATTTAAGTCAATCACTTCACTATTTTGAGTTTCAGTTTTTTTTCTTTTGAAAATGAACATTATGATGACAAGCATTTCATAGAACTCCTCTGTGACAGAAATCAGAAAATGCAAACATGGTGAATTATAAAGAGCCATACAAACTTGAAGGTTGAAAGGTAAGGAAGTTGCATTTAATTTGTTGCTGCCTAAAAAGGTGTAGATATGAACATATGTATTGATAAAGAAAGAGCCATAAAATGTGTTCTAATTAGTCCTTTATGAAATTACACAGATTAAAGATTTAGGTAAGAAGACGCATCCCTTTCTCTGCTCATCTGACCCCAAAACTCAATAAAAACTATTTTCAGTTTGAATTAAAAAGTTTTGGATAGAAAAGTTTTCAAATGAAACATATGAAGAAGGACCAAATTAGAAGACATGCCCCAACTACACCCTAAATTCCACAGATAAATTTCAGCAATTAATAGAAGGAATTATAGGCATAAGAAAATGTTGAGAAATGAATGTAACTAGCTAGAAAACATAGAGACATATATATATATATTAATCTACTCTATGAGAGTCAAATTCTAAATAAATGAGAAAAGGAAGGTATACTGAAGGGCATGAAGAAATGAGGTACTGATGTTGTAAAAAATAAGGTTATATCCATATATTATATATTATATTTTACACACTTCTATTAAATATACATGTAAACCATACAGAGCTTAAGGCATAAAAAGTAAGACTATCCCCCTCCCCTCCCCTCCCCTCTCCTCTTCTCTCTCTACCCCCTCTACTGTAATTCATTTCTCCCCCTTGTATTATTTTTCCCTTTCCCCTTGCTTCCTCTTGTATGTAATTTTGTATAGTAAAGTATAGGAAAGGCAGCAGAATACAACAGACACTAGTATGGCAATATATAAATCAATGGAAGTGTAACTGATGTGATTCTGCAATCTGTATACGGGGTAAGAATGGGAGTTCATAACCCACTTGAATTAAAGTGTGAAATATGATATATCAAGAACTATGTAATGTTTTGAACAACCAACAATAAAAAAAAGTAAGACTATAATGTAGCAAAAAATACTAATGCAAACTGTAACAATGTTTGGGATGGTCTTTCTAAGCAAATCACAATCTAAACAGCATGATTTAAAAGACTGAGAAGACTTAGAAGCAATCATGCAAAGAGGTATAAAAAAGTTCTTCTGTAAGTACACACACAAAGAGAAACACAAATCATTGAGCTGAAGACTTAGACAATATATTCACAATGTATTTAACAAGTTAGAAACACAAAAAAAATCATAAAAGCATAAATAAAAATATAACATATATAAAGAAAAACGAACAATTTGTAATAAAATACAAATGGTCAGTGAACAACCTGGCAAATACAGTTATTGGAAGGTTGTTTTATTTTTAAGGGAATCTGATATGTGAGCACATATAAATACAAGAATGTCAGCTGAGATGGGATCCTTTCTGATAGAATGCTTTGGGAAGTCTTGGGGTAGGGCTCATTTCATGCTTAGTTGAGTCAGTTATGCAGTAATAAAATAGGAAGGTAGGATTCTCTGTTCTCTGGCTTGATATCTACATCACTAGCTTTCCTCTAAAGCTCGGTCCCCTTCTCCTCATCAGAGGGCTGTAAAACATTCTTTCCTACTCTTAGTGAATGGATGAGAGTAACTAGGCTTTCTTTCCCAGAATCCCTGAGTAGAAATTTCCTTGCTTCTTTTTGGCTCAACACATTTTGCCTTGTCCATTTTAAAGAACTAATAAGCAAAAACAACCTGGTAAAGGGATGCAATTTCCTTCCATAATTTAAGCCCATCCCTGAAGAGAATGGCACCAGATTCCTTAGCCCCACCAAGCTTGAGAGACAGGTAGTCAGCAATTTTAAGTGAGCATGCTTTCATAAGGATAACATGGGAAAAGTAAATGTGGGACAAACATCAGATATCTACTTCACAGTAATCACAAAAATGTCCACCATCAGGGTAATGCCTAGATTTTAGGTCACCCAATTTAAAATTTTTTTTTCTTAATTGTTGATGGGCCTTTATTTTTATTTATTTGTTTTTGAAAGTGGTGCTGGGAATGAAAACTAGTGCCCCGCACATGCTAGGCAAGTACTATACCACTGAGCCACAACCTCAGCCCACATGTCACCCATTTTATAGAAAACAAAATGCTGTCAAAATTGGGGGGTATATCTATATTAAATAATGTTTTTTTAAATGCAATGGGTGTGGTGGTGCACATCTGTAATCAAAGAGGTTCAGGAGGCTGAGGCAGGAAGAAGGCCAGCCTCATCAACTTAGTGAGGCCCTAAGCAAATTAGTAAGACCCTGTCTCAAAATAAAAGATAAAAATGGGCTAAGGATGTGACTCAGTGGTTAAGCATCCCTGAGTTCAACTCCCAGTACCAAAAAAATAAAATAAAATAAAATGTAAAATATATTCATTATTGTTATAATCATTATGAATATCAATAATGAAAATAATCTTGATACATTAAGTATAGGGACATAAAGGGAGCTGGAGGGAGAAGACTAAGTCAATGTCTCATTATTTCTCCACAAAGAAATTTTTAGATATTTCCTAATCACTATCTATGAAACCCCCATGAAATTTTAATAGTAAACATTGATGTATATCTACTCTTTATACATAAAATAAATAAGATTCTCATTTGCCCCCCTCCCCCCCAAAAAACCTCTCAATACTTTTCTGCCTTGAGGGCAACATCATCTCTTAGAAATTCACCCACTGAATTATTGAACAGTTGCAAAGTTTTCTTAGATGGGAAACTGGAAAAAGGTGAAGAAACTAACTAAGTTTTGTGTTTTCCTCAGTATTTTTCAGTATTACAAGGAAATTCACTTATGCTCCATTCATAGTTTTTAATTAAAGAACAAAATAACAGTGGCTTATAAACATTTTCCTGGATTGGCCATTCTTATTTAAAAAAAAATATCATTTGTTTTTTAGAGATCTAAATAAATAAAGATTTGTCATACACACACTCCCTTCCCCCCAACTGTGAGCTCAAGAGCTCATATGGAAATTATTTGTAAAGGTACAATTTGCACAGCATAATCAGGACAGAACGTGGCCATTCTAACATATCACTTGAAAAATGGTCAAAACACCGGGTAGGGTTGTAGAAGCTATTTCTCTAGTATGTGGTCAGAGTGACTAACAGATCTGCTGATTATAAAAATTCTAACAGCGCTTTGTGGTTGACTACTTCAATCCAGAAAAACTACAAGGCATGTCAAATGTGATATGTGTCATGGCCTCAGTTATCCCCCATAAGAAAGGCCAAAATTAGCAATTATCCACTGCCCGCCCTTTGCCAAACTATTATGAAAAAAGAATGAATGAGAAAAAGTAGAACACGTTCATTTCAAAAGCTGTCAGGGTCTTTTGTAGTTTATATACATATTATGTGTCATCTTCATGACTTCTGCATAAAAGAGATATTACCCCCACTTGACAGTTGTAAGAAGGCATAAAGAAGTTGAACAATTCACCCAGAGATGCTAACTTAATTACCAAGGACTCATTACCAACTGTTCATTCCTGTTCCCTGTCTACTTGATGTAACTTCCTCTCATCCATTCATTCTTCCAGGACTTGCTGAGCACTAGCCATGTGCCAGACACCATCTAGACAGGTCCTTGCTACGATTAAGCTTACAAGAAGTACAAGTCAAGTAAAATACACAAGCAATATTTCAGATAGTGGTAAGTACTATGAAGTAAATAAAGTAGGGTGATGGGATAGAAGGTATAAGTGAGTATAAGGGTGGGGGTGTTGATTGCTTTAAATGGAAGCAGAATCCTGAATGATGTAAAGTAGATATAAGTGGCAGGCAAAAAGAGTAGCAAATAAAAAGGCTTTGAGGAGGAAAAAGCATATCAGTTGCTATAAGGAATAAACCCCAAATTTCAGTTATTAAACACAGTAAGTTGTATGATAGCCCTCCTTTACCCATAGAGAAATATCCAAAGACCTCCAATGGATAACTAAAAACCATAATAGAATCGAACAATTATAGCAATATCCTATAATAGACATTATCTAAAATTTACAAATTATTTTCTGGAATTTTCCATTTAATATTTTTGGACTATAGTTGACTGCGGGTACCTGAGACTCTGGAAAGCAAATCACTGGTTAGATGACACTGCTGTATACATATTAAAGTCCAGTGCCTGTTTCTGGTTAAAGGACAAATTTCCTCCATGTGGTGATTTGGGGGCCCAGCTTCCTTCCATCTTCCAGGTCTATAGACACCTAGAGCACTGGAGTCCTTGGTGTCCAGGGAGGGGAGGAGCACACTTACATCTTAAGAAAGCATCCAGGAAGTACTATGTTAATTTCATGGGCGGAGAATGAGCTGGACATCACAGACCCAGGAGCAACTCCACAATCATGAAAGTCAGGCACAATTTCTGTTATAACTTAGCTCTGGCTCAGAAATGAATCTTTTAGGAGTAGTATATTCTAGTGTGGTTTGAGCATCCTGAGATAATGGTAGGTAAGAGAACAGAAAAAAAGACAGACATCAGACCATGTAGGATAAGGAGCTTATGGCATAATGTATAAGATGCATACGGCAGTGTGCTAAATGTGATAGAGTCACTAGACCTTTGAAGCCAAATATGGGATTTAATCTCTCCCATGTTTCTAAAGGATCGATCTGGCTTCTGTCTGGAAAATATCACCTTTAGTGGGAACAGAGTAGAGAAAACAGAAGAGTTCTGCAATAAAAGTTTAAGATGGTGGTGTTCAGTCCCAGCCATGGGGAGTGAAGAAATAATCAACATGCTGTTATATTTTGAAAGTAAAGTGGCAGGATTTATTGATGTATATGATAGGTGAATGAGAGGAATCTGGATAGATAGTGGGTTTTTTGTTGTTGTTTTATTTTGTTTTGTTTTGTGTTTTTCAGTTTTCCAGTTACCATAGCTATGAAGCAAATTATTCAAAGTTAAGCAAATTGTCTCAGCCCCAGAGAGTTTCAGCCATCAACTGGGTCTTTCAAAAACTGAAGGAAGAAGTTGCCTTGAAGATTTGTTTATTCACACATGTGGCAGTTGATGCTAGCTTGAGCAGGGGACCTTATGGCCTCTTCAAGCTGGCCTCTACATGTGGTCTCTGCACATGAACTAGTTCCTTACATCGTGGAGTACAGCTTGCTCCCAAGCAAACATGCCCAAAGAGAAAGGGTCATATGGAAGCTGTTTTGCCTTTTGTCCTAGATTTGTAAGTCACCAAACATCACATCCTCTCTATTCTACTTAGGGGGACAGTTCCAAGCCACCACCAAGTTTCAAACACAATACAGACCCCACCTGTCATGGGATAAATGCCACAATTACACTGTAAGAAAAATGTGCACTATTTTTGTTGTGGTCATCTAGAGAAATACAATCTACCACAGTAAGAAAAAGACAAAGGGGAATTGTTAATTAGGATAAGGAACACAGAGCAATGATCAGATTTTTCTAGGCAAGGGACTTAAGATTCTATTCCAGATATATAAATTTTAAGGAGCGTAATGCACATATAATTGGAGAAATAGAGCAGTTGGATAAATGAGTTCACAGTTTATTGGAAAAGCAAGAGTAAGAGAAACATATTTTTATATCATCATTGGCATGGAAAAGACATTTAAGTTATGAATCTGCTGAGATCACATGGAAAACTGAGATGGAAAAAATGAAGAGAAATTAGTACTGAGCTCAAGGAGTACTTAACTCCTCAAAAGTCTCAACTTTTTAGTTTGCTTTGATTTTAACTTGTCAGCCAATTCTTAAGGTTTGAAGTGGGTACTTAAATATATGTAATAAATAAAATAGTGGCAATGAAATAGAACTATAATTGTGTTTAATCTATTTTGCCATAGGTCAAAATTTATAGGACATTGTGTTGAATTCTCACAAATAGCCTTAAAGGCATGTATAGATTCTAATAAGTTCTCATCAGACTCATTCACAAGATTGTAAAACTAAAATGAACGGCCACTATTTTCTCTGTAAAAGTGACCCACAACTCAGCCTGCCAAGTACATCAGCTCTTCCTGCCTGAAGGCTTCAAACTAGGACATTGGCTATTCCTGGTGCCACAGCAGCTTCTGACCTTAAGGCTTGATCCAGGCCATCAACTCTGCAGATTTTGAATACATCAGCTTCAATAATCATCTCAGCAATTCCTTATTTTAAATATGTGTTGTCTTTGTGTCCCTTTTCATATATACATATGCACATATTCATACACAAACATACTCATACATGATCATTTTATATGACTATTTTATATGATAGTACATATATGATTACTTTAAAAGAGTCATGTCAGGAGAAAATTCAGAGAAAAAAGACATCCCTACTAGCAGATTTTTGTTATATTTCTTCATAAACACAACTCATCCCAGTTCAGTAATCTGAATCCTGTATAAATAACATGTGAACTGGGTTCATGCTGGTCAATGCTATGCAAAAACCTAGGGGAAAGTTAAGTTCTTCTGGAAACTGTCAATGGTCTTGGTGCAACAGAGGTTGTGTGATATTGGTGGGTAAATTAACACAAGCAAGCCTATGTGTGCAATGGATTTTCTTCTTTTCTGAATGTTGACATTCATGTTGATTTGTCTACAACAGCTGTATCCTTTTGAGAATATCCTTATTCATGCTCCTCCTCTTGTGAATATGATTTTTTTTTCTTGGTGCGTAAGACCATTGTTGTAGAGGTAGATTGATTTGGAACCAATTCTCAGACATAGAGGAAATTGTAGACTTCAAAGGAAAAGACAGAGAGCTCTTGAGTTCAGCTTGTTTTCTTGTTATTTCTTCTTTGTTCTGATGTAATTCAGAGAATATACTTGCCAGAACAGTGTGTTAATCTAATGGTTGGATCACTTCAGAGTGATTTCTAGAAGCACCCATTGCATGCATAAAATCAAAGGAAGAAAATACTTAAATCTATAAGATAAAAAGAAATGGGACTTTAACCATAAAGTATAAATTTTCATAAATGTCATGACTGCCACTATTCAAAAAGCTTGACATTAAGACAATTTAAAAAGAAGAAGAAGAAGAAGAAGAAGAAGAAGAAGAAGAAGAAGAAGAAGAAGAAGAAGAATTATTATTTATTGATTCTAAAACCCAGCACAGATCAACAGGCATTATTAGCAAACATTTCCCATCCAAACAGGGCTACTTTATAAATTAATTCTGCTCCAACAACTTCAGCTCTTCTCCACCTCCCCACCAACACTAAATATTTATCTGAAACTTCCCTGTTACATATTTTTTGAAATATTTAAATAGATAGGACTACCCTAACTCTGGTAGACCTGACACTTAGTTATTTTAAAAGATGTAAAATGGAAAGAAGATACACTGGTGTTGGGATTTTATAACTTCCAGCTTGTTCTGAAAACATTGTAAAACATTTTGCTCATTACCCAACTACATGTCTAACTCAATAGTTTGAACTTCCCAAATACTCAGGTAAAGAAGTTGAAAAACACTACATGATTTTCCCAAAAGTGTTCAGGTTTTAAGGAGTCAGTCTCCTCCTACTTACACAACATAAACCAAAAACTAAGATAGGATTTCAAAATTGTGCTTTCATTTTATAAAAATCCAATTTAAAATTTGAGACTGAATGAGAACAGAAAAACTCTGGTGATAAGTTTTATTCTCAGATCCTTATGATCACTAGAGCAGAATGAAACTGTGTCATTTTATGTTTGCTATAAACTATGTCATAATATCAGAAAGGCAATGACTCATATTCTGAGAAGCAGGGTAATGGACTCCGTGACACTGACTATTTAAACGCTTTGTAATTTGATACTTTATCAATCCCCCTATTTTCTTGAGTTACAAACCAACATAGAAAAAGAAATGGACTTGATGATTCACCAGAGTGTATCAGATGGACTGGAAGGTACGGATTGAGCTCTTTTCAGGCCCCCAGAGATAACTGAATAGATGGCAATTACAGGAAATACAGAGCCCTATTGAGAGCCAGGTCAGGAGATTCTCCCATTGGTGTTAGGTTTCACTCCCTCTGAGGCAACAGCCATGAGAAAATCTTAAAGGGCAGGATGGAGAGACCTCTGGGTGTATGCATCTCCCCACAGGTTTCCCATCCCAAGGCAAAGAACATAGACTTGCTGAGCTTGGGAGGGTGTTATGGTTTGAATTTTAAATATCCCCAGGCCCCTATACTGAAGGGTTGGTCCCAAGAGCAGCACTATTGGAAAGTATTGGAACCCTTAGGAGGTGGGGCCTAGTGGAGAAAGTTAGGTCACTGAGGGCACGGCCTTGATATTTCAACCCTGGCCCCTTCCTCTCTTTCTTTATCTCCTGGCTGCCTGGAGGTGGGCAGCTTCTCTCTACCATGCAATTCCTGCCATGATATTCTGCCTCACCAAAAGTAACAGGGCCAAGCACAAATGATTTGAAATCTCTGACAATATGAGTCCAAATAAATCTTAGAAGTTGATTATCCCAGATATATGTCACACCTGAAAACTGTGATTCACATAGAGGGTCTTCAAGAATGGCATTACTTCATTGTGGATATCCACTTAGACACAAGCTTGCAGACTTTAGCCATTGCCATCCCTGTTAAGGACGGAGTGTTAGAGAAAAAGGGTCTACCGGTCAGCTAAGAAGATAAAGGAAAATAAAGCATTTCTGTTTTTTTTTTGAAAAGTGTTTTGTTTTATGTGGGCCCATATGTGGGCCTGTAACCAGACCAGAGACAGATGTATAGAGGTGAAAACAGGAGAGCCCTGAATGACTGGGGTTACTACAGATGATGTGGAAGAGGCAGGCACATCAGAGAAGCACTAGCTGGGCCAGGCAAAATTAACAGCTAAACACCCACTGAGGCCAATCAGACAGGACTGAGCCACTAGATAATGGGCCCAGCTGTGTAATGATTCCTGAGGCTGAGACCACATTATAGATCATGAGTGACCTGAAATAAAATTTCACATGAGCAGAGACACACCTACTTTCTTCTACCTCCTCCAGACTTAAAAATTAAAGAAGGAACTAGATTGTTCTCTTTCTCTTTCTCCCCCCACACAAACATAAGCATATACACACATCAAAGAAGGAAACACTTAACTCTGGGTTTAAGTCTTAATATCAGGCCAGAATTGAGATCATTATAGCATAATAACTGGCATGGCTCTTAAAATAATTATATGTAAATTAAAAGTTATGAAATTTGCTTGAAGTGCAGCAAAAGGAGCTTACTGTCCAATTCCAGGGGAGGAGAAATATCAGAGGTAGAATAAAATAAATCCGTCTCATGCTTATACCCAAACAGTTTGGTGCTCCTCAGCAAGCAATTTGCAATAGAATGACACACTTCCAATCCATTTATTCCAGGAGCAGGTGAGTTCTCCAGGTGTCTGTGGGGGTGTGGACATTCTGGGTTTATGAAGTCCCTGTGTGTGTACAAGCTCAGCAGTAGGAGTTTCCAGGATGTGAAATGCTAATTGCAAAGATTATTTTTAAACTCTCAATAAGCAGGAGGTATTTCAGTTCCTGATACCCATTTAATTTGTTTCTATTTTTCTATTTCTAGGGAAAAGAGAGATGACTGCAAACCAGGAACTGTTTTATTTTATAGGAAGACAAGAGGACCTATAACAGCTTTTTAACTGTTCAAGCTTCCTCCATCTTGTTTGACAAAACCATTGCTGAAAGAGAAGGTAATTCCTCTGCCCTTCCTAATCAAGGCTAATTTGAATGGAGACATAATGCTCCTACTTATGTAGATCAAAAAGAGTGACTTAAGGGAAAATTTCAGTAGCCACATGACTGACTATAAATGAATCAACTATCTAAATATGATACATATTTATTTTCTGACCATTCTGTAACCTTCTAGGGTCAATTTAAAATGTTCATTTGTTTCACATATCCTGTTAGTAGTAGTAAATACTAACCAGCATTTTTCAACATTTTCCCCCTCACAGGCAAGATGGTGATTTTAAAAAACTCAAACAGAGGTTATCAGTTTATGACTAAATTCACTAATAATATGTATTCAAATAAGAGCATACACAATCCAGGGAAATGTTAGCAAAAGATGAATACTGATTTTTGAATGAATCATTCTCTCTATAAAGCATTTCCTTTTCGCGTTATGTTGGAAGACAGCAAAGAGCACAATTTAATAATGGTCTCTTGTCATTTTATTCACCATGAGCATGTTAGTGAATAAAACTAAATACTTTTCAAGTAAAACAGAAATGCTAAGCAAGCGACAATACTCATAAACACACAAAATCAAGCTGAAGGCAGCAGTTACTTTGCTGCAGAACGATGCTTCGCCTGGCTTGATGTGCTCTGATCAACTACAAATCAGCAGAGGCATCATTTGGATGCAGAGAGTTTGCGGCACCAAGGGGTAGAAACAGCACAAGCCTGAGTTCAAATAGAACTTTGTTCTTCCCTATGTAACCTTGTTAGGTCTTACGTGATTTTCTAGAACTCTTCTGAATTAGACTTTCCACACTTGTAAAGAAGAATCTCTCAATATCATAGGAGATAAAACACCCTACAGGATGCCAGGCACATAGTAGGTGGTGTGACAAGATGGTATCTCTTGTTCCTTTTCCCTTAATCCCAGTTTAGATTGACTAAACTGAGTCCAATTAACTGTTAGTTGTGAATATGGTTGTGTTAAAGGTGACCAGGAAAGTACGTAAGCCAAATCATATGGAATAAAAAAAGTGTGGGACCCAACCAGACAAAACACTTGGTATATCAATCATCCAAATGGCTCCCATAAGCTCCTAAGAACTTAACATCTTAGAAGCTCTATGCAAACTATATATGCCTGAAGAGCTGGTCCTAGAACAGGGCTTTTTCCTATTTTTTGAGTCTCCTGGGAAATCAAGGCAGTGGAGATGTGGCCTTCAAGGCTGCCCTGCATGGGTTAGCTGGGGTTTGATTCATATCAGCAAAACCTTCTGACTGACAAAGATAGGTGCAAATTAACATAGCTCACAGGAAATGTGCTAGCAAGATTTTCTGCAATAATGCCTTCAATTCTCATGGAAATTCTTTTCACATGAGAACCAAGGACTTTAATGGTTCTGAATATCTCCATAAATGAAATAGAATATTAATTCATCCTTCTGGCACCCTGGAGACATAAGTAACTGGCATTTAATAGATACCAATTGCTCCTGGCCTGAATGTTTCGATTCTAACACCCTTTTAATGTGTTCTTTTTTCCATATTGCCCTAGCTTTAAATCTTAAGCACCAAACACAGAAAATAATGCCATCCAATAATTAAGAGCTACTCATTTACCAGCCATAACTTTCCTTCTCAAACATCACATCCGCAAACCCTTGAGAATATCACAGAGAGCATCTGCATGACAATGAGGCAATGTGGCAGTGAGAGGGCAGGTCTGCAGTTCCTAAGCAAGGTGACAGAGGCCATGAACTTAGGCAGGGTTTCACACTTACACCATTGTAGATCTGAGGGATCTACAAAAGGGCTCCTGGGGATTACCCCTTATTCTTCTAGCATGTGACGTAAAGAATTTCCTGGAGGTATTTTATTGTAATGTCATGCCTGACAGGAACGTGTTTGTTTACCCAAGGGCCTTGGGTCTTATTGGAAAATCTAACAATAAAATTTAGGATGAGGGCCTGGGTCTCAGGGTATCAGTTCAAGCTCCTTGGTGGCCATGTGGATCATCTACCATGTTCATGTGGTAGAGCCACAATAAAGGATTCTGGATTCTGAGGCCTAGGTGAACTTCTTTGATTGGAAATTCCTTGTGCATACTGTCACATGCAATTGCTGAGAAAGTGACACTGACCACACTTCATGGAAAGAGGGCAACCAGAAGCTCCACATGGAATGTACATGGATTCTGACCCAGGTTCCTTTTCCCTTGGCTGATTTTAATCCAAATTCTTTCCTTGTAATAAACTGTAACTGCAAGTATCTCAGCTTTCAGTGCATTCTTCTTAGTTTTTCCTAGTACATTACTGAATTTAGAGGTGGTCTCTGGGACCCTTTGTTGGTTTGATAGGAAAGGGAAGTGTATAATTGCAAGAAAACTAAACTGAAGAGCTCCTTCCTTTCTATAACCTCAATGAGGTTCTTCTGTAATCTGGAGGTTGGGGGATCATTTAAACTCCAGTCTACCACTCTGGTGTGGGATGCTGATAATGAAGGAGGCTATGCATGTATAAGGGCCAGGAGTAGATAGGGATTCTCTGTATCTTCTCAATTTTTTTTTTATGAATCTAAAGTTTCTCTGAAAAATTAAAGTAAAAAAAAAAAAAGAAATAAGCAGCAAAAACAGAAACTTTGAAATATCCTTAGGGTTTCAGGAGAAAGGGAAAGGATTGAGATTCTGTACATAAATGTGGGTTTGAGGGTCAAGTCTGTAGATACAACAGTTAGAGAGTATAATACACAGTTCTTATACCAGGAGCACTTACTATGTATTCAGCACTCTCTACAAAGAAGGCAGTTCTAATCTTATCATTAAAATGAAAATCTTCAGAGAGAAATTAAGCAAACTTCCTAGTGTTATTGATCAAATACAATACAGATATGGGTTTTAGTTCCAAAACTCTCTGACTCTGGGATGCTGAGTTTCTCACTGGTCAGACTTGTTCAGCTTCACAGCTGAGATGGTGACGTGTCCTGGGTCCTGACAGTACTTCCATCACATTAGCAACTGTTTCCACAGTCAATGATTGGATGGGGTTGTGTTCTTCAGATATGCAAAGAAAAACACGATGGTATACCACACTCTCAGTTTCTTCTTATCTAAGAACACCACCTACTAGAAAAATAACATACTCTTAAAACACGATGCCTCTGGGGTTTTCAGGACTCTTGGTAGCACTGAAAAGTTATACAAATAGAATATGTGAATGCCCTGTGAGCAACAGGATCAAGGCAAATGGGCACGATGATGCCTACTATTTAAAACCAGAATACCCATGCCTGTAAATTGTATCAGATAAGAGACCGTCTGAGCCCCAAAATGAAAAGTCTCTTTGGTTAGAGTTAAAAATTGAATTATCTCCCCGCAAAATGAAGAGCTCAATTTTTAACCCTCAATTCTTCAAAATGTGGCTTTATTTGGAAATGGTCTTAGAGAGCTGAGAGAGGTTATTGGGATAGGCCCCAATCCAATATGATTAGTGTTCTCATATAAAGGGGAAACTTGAACACAGAAAGACACACTTTGAGGAAAGATGATATAAAGAGACACAGGGAGAATGCCATATGGAGACAGAGGAAGAAACTGAAATATAATATTAGGGACCACCAGAAGATGGAAAAGGCACAGGCATCGTTTTCCTGCAGGTTTCAGAGACCCTGCTGATATTTTGATCTTGGGTTTCTAGTCTCTAGAACACCATAGAGACTATAAATTTCTATCCTTCAGAGTTACCCAGTTTGGGGATACTTTGTTACATTAGCCCTAGAACATTAATAACAGCCAAGGATTAGGTTTTGAAAAGATGACAATACTAAGAGCAGGCACATACCTCTGCAACAGCCTGTGTTTCAAATTCAGTCTCTTGAACTACAAAATTCTCTTCCAAGCATAACTGAAAATTCCCATGTCTGTTCTGAGCATGACTGAGGCATGGTAATTATCACAGTCAGGCATAATGGGAAACTCATTTATTCACAGAAAATATTTTTGTTTTTGTATTAGTGCATTAGCCTTTGAGCATAAACCCATGTATGCTATTCTTTATACACACACACACACACACACACACACACACACACACACTTCTTTTAGTTAGATTAAAGAAAACCAAAAGCTTACATTCCAGTGTGTGGATTGTCCCATTCTTTACTGCAGAAATATTTGGCCTATCAGGTCTCAGATGCTGCCAAAAACTCTCCAGGGCACTTAACATTAGCATACCAACAAAAGAGTGCCTTTCCTTTTCCACTTATCAATAAAAATGATTCCTACAGCTGCCATTTAAGAAGTACCACAACTTGGTGACTAAAACCACACAGAAATTTATTATCTCACAGTTATGGAGGCTGGAAGTCCTAGATCAAGGTATCTACAGGGTTGGTTCCTTCTGACAAGTTACTACTGTGAAGAAGAATCTGTCCAGGCCTGGCTCCTAGCTCATCAATGGGTCAGTGGACTCTTTGGCATTTCTTGGCTTGTACATGCATCTGCCTGATCTCTACCTTCTTCATCCCATGTCCTTCTCCCTCAGTGCATGTCTGTGGTGGTATGTCCCCTTATTTTAAGGACAATAGTCATATTGGATTAAGGGTCTCCCTCTTCTCAAGTATGAACTTATTTTAATTAATTACAATGTCCTTATTTCCAAGTAAGGTCACATTTTGAGGTACTGGAAGTTAAGATGTCCACCTATAAATAATAAATTTGGAACGTGAAAAGGAATCTATTCAAGCCATGACACCACACATTTACTGCATGGCCATGTAAAAGGACTCATTTGTTAGAGATTTTGAAATAGAGGACTATTTTTATTTTAGAACAAAAATATAATGCATTCTATAAAGTACTAATCATTCAATCCCCAGAATGACTTTACAGGTAAAATCATAAGTTGAAACAAGGAAAAGAAGACCAAATGTAATTGTACCTGCTAAAAGCAATGCTAAGGTTCCTACTACCTTTGTTGTTCTTATTCATTCAATAAATGAACCAATTAGTATTTGGGCTAGAGAATAAAGAAGAGAAGAACCAGAAGGAGGAGGAGGAGGAGAGTTGTAGAAATACCATCAGATAGACTGTCAAGAAATTAAATTCATATCATGGAGATGAAGCAAAACAATGAACATGAAACAATACAAGAGCCAATCTGACAGTGATAAATTAGATATTCAGACCATGACTAGAACAAGCATCAAGAAGATAGAGATCACTAAGGAAAAGTGAGCCACTAAAGACATCTTGGCAGAGAATGTCTGGAATAGGACAT
This sequence comes from Callospermophilus lateralis, assembly GCF_048772815.1. Taxonomy (NCBI): domain Eukaryota; kingdom Metazoa; phylum Chordata; class Mammalia; order Rodentia; family Sciuridae; genus Callospermophilus; species Callospermophilus lateralis. Next base: position 52,556,788 of record NC_135319.1, on the reverse strand, counting down.
AGTCCAGGTGGCCTGGGGGAGTAGGGATGAGATCATCCCAACAAGGGGTGGAACTTCAACCCAAGAGCAGAAGAATTTAGAAGAAGGTGGAATTGATTCTGGAAAGTGGTGAGTGAAGCGAAGAATGCAAGAATTTAGACCCCAAAGTTTCAGGTCATGCTAGACTAAGATTTTTCTTTTTTTCTTTCTTTTCCTTTTTCTTTTTCTTTTAGGTCACTGTATTTGTGGTAAGTACACTTTTTTCAGTTTTTGAAAATGTGTTGAGGATGCTTTAATGGAAGGAGTAACTTTTATTTGTGACCCAGCTCAAGACAGGTACAAGTTCCATTCATCATGTTACTCAAATTGGTTCCCTCAGACTCTCTAAGTGTCAGTCTATACAAGTTGGGCATGAAACTATCTTCTGCCTCCTGTCAGGAAAAGACAAGGCATGTTGCATAATGCCCTTTGTTTTCTTTCTTTGCCCTAACACCTACTAACTTATACCAGTCATTTAGTTTTATAACCATATTTCTAAATAGTATCATTAAGTACACAATTTTCAAACAAGTTTCCTTCCACTTATACTGAAATTCCTCAGTGTTTTAGGCACTTAATTTTTAAGTACTTTTTTCTGGAAGAAGTAGTTGTATACTGAGTACCTCTATTTAGCATTTTTTGCTGATCCAAATTTGAGTATTTTAGATATGCTCAATTCACAGCATCAATGCCTGCTCAAAAGTGTTCCACAAGCAGACAATAATATGTGAACAATTATCTAACACAGCTATTTGGTGATGAAAGCCCACAGGTTCCATCTTTGCATGAGGGTCCAAGAGATATATGGTGGTATCCCAGACCTGGTGGCCTTTGTTCTTTGGTGTGCCCTTGTCCAGACCTTAGCTTGAGTTTCATTTAATCTTTGAAGAAAAGGATATGGTAATATATTTCTTAAGAATTTGCATATGATGCAATTTTTAAAATTCACTGTATACACACAATGAGTTTCTAAAATTTTGTTTTAGTGCATCCCTGATATATCAGAAGTATACTCTTCCCCTCATCATTGAGGTCCATGGCACACCGCTGCCCTCTTTATGTTATACTTCCTATGTTGTCATTGATTCTTGCTCTTGGGTATGGCATGTGGATGTCTTTTTCTGCTTATTCTCCATTTGGATAGCCATTAAATACCTTTCCCAGATCTGAAATTTAAACAGGTGGATGCTGCAAGCTGTGTCTGGTGAATGGAAGTTACTCATCCATGAGGCTCTGCTGACTAGGGTGGAAGTTTCTTTTTCCCTCCCCTGCCCTTTGGCTTCAGCACATGAGCAGGACAGCCTCAGCACAACTGTACATGCACCCGTGTTCTTGCTGGCTTAACCCCACATATGGAGAATTCACTCATCATGATGTGCCAGGTCATCAGTAGTCTCCATACCCCCTTAGGACCCCCCAGTCTCCCCTGGGGGATGCAGACTGTGAATAAAAGTAAGGAGGGGAACAAAAAACATCAGAAGAGTACCCTGGCTAAAGTAGAATGCAACATGTTTGTAATAGAGATACACCCTGTTTTCTAGTTCATAAAACATTTAGTCTTTGAACCAGAAAGCAAACTATAATGGTCCTTTTGACATGTGTGTCTTCCTTCTTTAGAGCAGTACATATAGGTCTATTTAATGGGTTGTATTAAGGTTAAATCACTTCTGTTTTATTCTCAATCCAGGCAGATGTTTTTTTTTTTATATATATATATATATATCTCCTTTCAGATGGAGGCCCTAGGTACCTGCTAGCACGGAATGGGAATAGGATGACAGATGTGATATGCCATTTCTTTCTGTGTCTTCAGTGGCATTCTGGGGGGAAGTGGAAATAGGTTAAAACCTCAGGACTGATTACCAATAGACAGGAATCTAAAACATTTTAAGGATGGCACACATGACCAAAAATTAAATACCACTAATTCTACAGTCAAGGAAACAGGAGATATGAAGAGGAAAATATGTCCTTGTCCTAAGGAAAAGATAGCACTCAAGAAAATGGAGGTTACTAGCTGAGTATGGTGGTGCACATCTATAAACCCAGTGATTCAGGAGGCTTACACAGGAGGATTACAAGTTCAAAGCCAGTCTCATCAACTTATTGAGGCCTTAAGCATCTTAGCAAAAGCCTATCTCAAAATAACAAATAAAAAGGGCTAGGGTGTGGCTCAGTGGTTAAGTTTCCCTCTTCAACCCCCAGTTCAAAAAGAAGAAAGGAAATAAATGGAGGTTACTGTGAAACACACACACACACACACACACACACACACACACACACACTGGCCAATAGGTAAAACAGAATACATCAAAGCGTGTATAAGTAAAATGGAATTTCCAAAGAAAACATCACTAGCTGGGGATTAATAGCAGGCTTTTTTCCACTTAATTATAAAAGAGACATATTATTTTGGAAATAATTCTATGCATGCTTAAAACTTAAAGATAGATTTGATGTGATCCACCCTACTTACATCAAAGGCTGAGGACTCTACTTCTTTAGAGAAGAGGTAGCATCCACAGCAGATGAAGAGCCTCTTCTTTCTTCTGCGGGCCTTTACATTCTACCTCCTTTTTTTTTTTTTTTCCTTCTACAACAATGTGTTCACACTGAGAGCGCTGAATCCCAACCCCTTTTCTGATATGTAAAGCAAACAACACAAACAACTTAGCTGCCCTAGAAATTTCAAGCCTGGGTTGGTGTCTCCACTTTGTAAACTAATCTCAGGGCAATTCCAGCCTCTGAATTATTCATTTCTGCAAAGATAAATCTTCCTTCGCCAAGCATAGATTTTGAAGTACAGGAATAACTCATGAAATTTTAGGCCTGCAAAGAGGTGGTGGGAAAGGGAGAGATGAGAAAGAGCTAAATTTTGATGAAATAACTTCTGAAATGTGCTGTTCTGTTGGAGGAAGGTTAAAAGCAAAATGATTTAGTGCAGTGGTTGGTTTGTTATACCTTGCAACCATTCTCCCCTGCCTCTCCAGGAAGAAGCTAATGCAGGAGCTCAAAAAGTAAAAACATCAAAGCCAAACCATGGTTTAACAAGGATGGAGATCCCAAAAGTCTGGCCCACAGGACATCTGTTTATCTCCTTCCTCAGACCCTAAGAACACATCTTATGTCAATCCTAGAGACATTTACTCAGCTTGCCCCAGAACTGCAGACCATACTATGAAAAAAACAACACATACTGGGAGAAAAAGAAGGCTCCATTTCTCATGTTGTAACTTCTCTAAAGCTCATTTTCTCCTTTCTTTAAATTTGAACACATTCACAGTTTGCATAAATAAATATAATAATTTACATAACCATGTAACCTGTCACAAGAAAAACTTTGAAACTAATTTTATCCCAATCCTCCATTGTGATCAAAAATTCTTTATACCTTTACAATTTCATTCTCACTATTTATTCCAAAATTAATATATGCATAAAGAGAAATTAATATAAATTGCCTGAAATCCTCAAGTCCCCCAATCTGAAATTCATATTTTATGTTAGGAAACCAATTACAAAATTATCATACTAAAATTGGGTACAGTTTTACCTGTTATCAATTTCAGGTGATGGAGAAATGATTAACAACACAATTTTCAGTGGCAAGATTCAATGACATAAATGCATAACGATTCCCCATAGACCATCTTCCTATTTCATATTCTGTGGTAGTCACAAGTAAAAATTATGAAATTGGGTGGTAAAACCTAGAAATAGAATTGTCTCCTGTGCATACTGTTAATAGGGTATGTAACAACATGGGTGGAAGTAATTTGGCATTGTATATCTTTTTCATCTTGGATTCCCTACAGTATCATTTTAAACTTTTAAAGCTTCATTTTACTTTACTGTGCTTCTTGGAGAATACATAATAAGGTAAGAATTATATATCTATTGTAACTTCATAAATGAGGAGGTAAAAGCTCATATATCACAGAGACACAAGGGAGCGCTTCAGAGCTTCCTCCATCAATAAAATGAGAAGCCTCATCAGAATCAAGATGTGATGGGATACAGTTTCAGTACATTAAAAATAATAGATTCTGATCTAATTCTTTAGACATTCTGCTGTTTGTCTTTCAATATCTATTTCCCCCCCCCCTTTTTTTTACAAGGTATTAGAACCCCTATTTTTAGATGTACACATGAATACTTGGAATTGGACAACACCTTCCAGCCTTCTATGTAGGTACAGTGAGAGTAAGCCAAGGTATTACTATAGTTCCTGCCCAACTCTCCTTGAACGACAACTCAGGAACAACCAGACAAACGATCAATATTGAAACCGATGTTGTAATAAAAGCGAACACTGTAGGCCAACTGCACCTAACAGACTATTCATGACACTCCACACAACAGCAGAGAACACGCTCTTCTCAAGCACACAAGGACCCCTCTTCAGAGCACATCACATTTTAAGCCACAAAATGGGTCCGAATAAATTGAAGATGATTTCAAAAATACTGAGTTTCTTTTCCAACACAAATGGAATACAGCTAGAAATCAACAGCAAAAAGAGAACTGGAAAATTAAAAAGTGCACAGAAATTCACACACGCTTGAACAACAATAACTCGGAGAAGTCACAAAAGACATTAGAGAATACCTGAAGACACAGGGCAATGACAACACAGCAATACCAAAATCCAGGGTGAAGCAGAAAACAGCACAAAGAGAGGTTCATAGCAGCCAATAACTATGTACAAGAGGGAGAGGGAATCTCACATCAACAACTCAAACAGACAATTCAAGGAACTGAAAAAGAAGTAAAACTTACACTTAAAGTTAGCAGGAAGAAAAAAGTAACAAAGATTATAATAGAAAAAGAAACAGATAAAAAGCAAAAAAAAAAATCAACAAAACTAAAAGTTGAATCTTTGATAATATCAACAAATATACAAACCCTCAGCTAGACTAACAATTAAAACACAGTCTCTCTCTCTCTCTCTCTCTCTCTCTCTCTCTCTCTCACACACACACACACACACACACACACACACACACATACACATATACACTCTCACTCAAATTAAAAATCTAAATAGACATACAACTAGAAAAGAGATTAAACAAATCAGATTCTTCCCAACAAAGAAAAAGCCCCGGATCAAATGGCTTCACATGAGAATTCTGCCAAGCAATTAAGGAAGAATTAACACCATTCCTACTCAAACTCTTTATTTAAAAAAAAAAAAAACTGAAAAAGAAGGATCATTGACCAAACTCATTTTATGAATGAAGCATTACCCAATATTAAAACAAGACAAAGATACTATAAGAATACTAGACCAGTATCCCTTATGAGCATGGATGCAAAAATCCTCAACAAAATACTAGCAAATAGAATTCAACATTCTCATTAAAATTATCTTGTACCATGACCATGTAGGATTTACTCCCAGGATACAAGAATTTTTTGACATATGAAAATCATTGTAATATGGCACATGAAGAAAATAAAGAACAAAATCAACAATATTGTCTCAACTTATACAGTAAAACAAGTTGACAAAACTCGACACACACACACATACAGGGAGAGAGAGAGAAAGAGAGAGAGATAAACCAATAGAATAAATGAATTCAGCAAAGATGTAGGACACGAAAAAAGTACAAAACACTAACAATATATAATTAAGAAAACAGTTATACTTATAATATCCTCAAAAAATACTCAGAAATAGTTACCCAGGGACATGACACACTTGTGAACTGAAAGCTACAAAACACTGCTGAAAAAAACAAATAAATGGAATAGAAGCCCATGTTCATAGAATGGAAGATTTCATATTGTTCCAATGTCTCTATTACCGAAAGTGATTTATTGATTCAATAAAATACCTATCAAAATCCAAATACAAGTTTGGAGAGATTTTTAAAAACCTAAAATTCATAAAGAATCTCAAAGGATGCTGAGTAACCAAAACAATCTTAAGAGAGAAAAGAAAAGCTGCTGTTCTCATACTTCCTGATTTCAAAACATATTATGAATCTATACTAATCAAAATTGTATGACACAGACGCAGACAAATGAAATGGAATGAAGATAGCAGAAATAAATCTTCTGGTCATGGCCAAATGATCTTCAAGGAGGGTGCCAGGACTATGCAATGGCAAAAAAGCTGATCTCTTCAACAAATGGCAATCAGAAAACTAGATATCCATATGCAGTAGAGTGAACTTGGACCATTCATTACATTATAACATGTAGAAAAATTTCTTGAAATGGATTAAAGTCTTAAATGTAAGACCTGAAACTGTAAAAATATTAGAAGAAGTCGTAGGGGGAAAGGCTTATGAGCCTGGATTTTGTATTGATTTCTTGGAAATGACATCAAAAGCACAGATAAAAAGAGCAAAATAGGCAAGTTGGATTTCATCACACTCAAAACTTCTGCACAGCAAAGGAAACAATCAACAGAGTAAAAAGGAAACCTACAGAGGGGGAGAAGATAATTGGAAATCATGTATCTGACAAAGGTTTAATATCCAGAAAATATGAAGTAACTCCTACAACTCAACAATAACAACAAAACACCATGATTTTAAGATGTGCAGAGGACTTGAACAGACCTTTTTTCTAAAATAGATAAACAAACAGAAAACAAGAATATTTAAAGATGCACAGCATCACTAAGTGTTAGGAAAATGCAACTGAAAACCACAATGGTATCAACTCAAACCTATGAAAACATCTGTTATTTTAAAAAAAGAAAAGAAAAGAAAATGACAACTATTAGTGAGAATATAGAGAAATCAGAATCTTTATGTACTGTTGATAAGAATATAAAATTGATTTTTTCATTTCCACTATGGAAAACAGAATGGAGGTTCCTCAAAAAATAAATTAAAAATAGATTAACCATGTAACAGGAATCCCATCTGGGTATACATCCAAAAATCTGAAAACAGAATCTTTTTTTTTTTCCTGTGGTTGTTTGTTTGGTGGGGAGGGAGATACTGGGGATGGAACTCAGGGACTCCCAACCACTGAGCCACATCCCCAGCCCTATTTTGTATTTTATTTAGAGACAGGGTCTCACTGAATTGCTTAGCACCTTGCTTTTGCTAAGGCTGGCGTTGAACACAAGATTCTCCTGCCTCAGCCTCCCAAGCTGCTGGGTTTATTGGCATGGACCACCATGCCCAGCTGCAAACAGAATCTTAAAGAGGTATTTGCACATCCATTTACTTCAGTATTATTCTCACTAGTCAAGAGGTAGAAGCAACCAAAATATTCCCATGGATAAAAGGGTAAAGAACATACTACAATATATACAATGCATTTTATCCAGTCTTAACAAAGAAGAAAATCCAATCACATGCTACAACATGGATCAACCTTGGGGATCTATGCCAAGGAAAATAAGCCAGTCAAAGAAAGAGGAACTATGCATAATTTCATTTATGTGAGGTATCCAAAGTTATCAAAATCTGAGAAACAGAAAGAAAAATAGTGGTGCCCAGGGGCTAAGGACAGTGGAATAGGGTAGCAGTTTTTCAAAGGTAGAGATGTTCAGTTTTGCAAAATGGAAAATCTCTGTGTCGGTGTCATATGTTATACAACAATGGGCACACAGTTGACATTAATGGGAAATAAAATTGCTTAAGATGGCAAATTTGTTGTTAAGAGGTTTTAAACCATAATGACTTTAAGACAATAATTTGCTTGACATATTTATCACCAACACCAACCTTTTTTGGACCCTATCTCTATCCTGCCTAGAGCAGATCCAGGGACTAAGTACAAGTCTTGGATACAGGATCACCTTGCATCATAAAGACAAGGGTCACACCCTTGGTAGTGACCTAGAAAGGGCCCAAGTCACCGAACCCCTAATGGAGGACAGCCAAAATAATTCAATCTACTGAAATAAGTCATAACTGACATGGGGTCTCTCTTGAATTCTGTAGTGCAAACCAGCCTGATCTTCTATAGCCACTCAGTTCTGAACAAACAATATACACTGTCATCCCTGCTTACATGGTTTATTGAACAAGTCCATTTCTGGTCTTCCTGACTTAGTTCATGTCTCAATCCAGTTCATTTCCATAGAGGTGTCAGAATATAGAACACATAGTTGATCATGCCTAGTAACCTTTGCAAGCCCCTTCAAAATCTAGTTCCAACATACCTCTCTGGATCCATATTACTCCACTTTCTCTTATGAAACAATTGTCCATAAATCTCCAATCTCAATTCAGTTCCTCGTTTCTCAAATGCTTTATATACTTTCCAAATGCAGAGATTTTACTCAAGTTTTATTATGCGAAATGCTCTTCTATAATTCTCTTCATAAATGCCAAGCCAATCTTTCTACATCTATTAAGATGTCAAATCCCATTTCAGTCTTTTTCCAGCTCCCATGAGAATTATTTATTTTCTCCTCTGTGAGATATATATATATATATCTCCACTGTGTGCCCATTGTTTTGTGTGTGTGTATATGTGTGTGTATATATATATATATATATATATATATATATATATATATACTTTTTTCATAACACTTAATACAAGGGAGTATATTGATCTCCTTCCTTCACTGTCTACCCACCTAACTGTAAAAAGGCACATACCATAGCAGGTATGAATCATTATTGTGCAAATGAAAATATGGAAGACAAACCAGTCATTGTCCTCAGAGAGCTGATATTTTAATGGAAATAGTAGTACACACACACACACACACACACACACACACACACAGTAATTTGAGTACTGAAAGTTGCTATAAAAATAGTATATTAAGAAGTTAAATAATGATTGCAGGAAAGGTAAAAAGGGCATACATTTTATAGATTAGCAGGAAGGCTACTCAGAGGAGGTAATACTACAACAGGGATGTGAGTGAAGGGAGAGAATCTCTGAGGAAAGAGTGACTCATGAGAAAAAATTGCACTTGTAAAGTCCTGAGCAGAACCTACCTGCTGGTCTAAGGATCGATGGATGGCAAGACAAGTATGGAAGACAGTTCAAGGATGCTGACCAGAGTGTATCAGAAAAGATCTTGTGGGGTGGGCAAAATTTAGATTTTATTCCAAGTATGACAAAGTCATTGGATGCTTTGGGGAAGAAATAACTGATCTAATTTCAATTTTTAATACTATCTCTACCTACAAATGAAAAACAAACTGGGGGTTGTTTTTGAATCAGTTAATGTGAAATAATAAAATAACATATATTAATTGACTATTCATCCTAAAGAAGATCACAATAAAAACATGAATAAACAAAAACAATGTCAAGTAAAATGAAAACTCACTGTATTCTAGACTGCCATCCAACACTGCAAATCCCTTAAATACAATTTTATTCTAACCCAAAACACCTACTCCTAATGCATTGGGTGTTTCAAATAAAATGACAGAAAGAATCCTTAAACTTTCTCAGTTGAAAAACATTTTACATTTAAAGTGAAAGGAATAAATGAAGGCATGCCATATGGCACAAATATGGGTACACTGGCAAGAGGACATGAGCTTTTGCTTTGGCTCTCTCCTCTCCCTTAATAGTTTCTCCTCTCTTTCCTGTGTTCTTTTCTTTTTTCCTTTTCTCTGTTTCTTCTCTTTCTTTCTCTTACTTCATTCCTTCCATCTCCCCTTTTCTATTTTCTTTTACTTGTATCATTGTTAATTGAACTATCTTGGCTGCCAGGCATACTCAAAGGTATGAAAGGAATCAATAAATAATTAAACACATTTCAAGAGCCCATGTCCTGCTTCCATGATCAAACAGGGAGACAAAGAAAAATGTACTGTATGCACTTTGGCAAAACCTGCACTTAAATTATGGGGGAGGGTGGCTAACTTGGAAAAAAAATTAATAAATACTCAGTAATGCAGTCCGGAAGCAAAGTATGGAGTTCATGGGGAGTGAGAGTTAAAAACAAATTGTTCCAGGTAGAAATTTGGGAAGCAGTGACTTTCAGTACTTGAGCTAATAGTGTAGAAATCTGGATCACATTGCCTCTTACTTTTAAGACCTAAAACTGTAATGAATGTTTGTGATGATGCATTTTCTAAAGAAGGGTCTTTTTGTTTAAATTCCAGGTTATTGTAGAAATTAATTTCTTGAATAAGCAATATCCCTCAATATAATTTCAGTTTTCTTCAACAATGAATCCTTCTGTAGTATATGTACCAAAAAGTAAAAGAGGGGTGAGAAGCAGGTAATCTTACCAAGTTTTTCTTTTTGTCTCTGAAATAGGCCACAGATGACAAATGGGCTACTTTTGCCATCCTAACAAACTTTGGCAGTAAAACCCACCTAAATATAGTTTGACTCTAAAGGCACTCAGCTAATAAAACCTGTCTTTTTGCTTACTTGTCATCTTAATATGAAAATATGTTTTCCAAGCTTAAAAAAAAACTTATCATCTGGTGACTTCTGATGTTGCTTAGGGAATTACTCATAAATTATTCATATGATAAACAGAACTCCATTGAGCTATTTTTCCCCAAAAATGACATATTAACACTTAATGGATCATGGATAGATTGCCTAACTAACTCATATTGTAGGTATTTATACTTAATGCCAAATAAGATGATGCTTTCTAAAGAACATCATAAAGAAGCTAACTCCCTATTTATCTAAAAAATGTTTTCCTCTATACTTTAAAGCAAGCATTTGGAGATTTTAATAGCAATCTCTGAAAATCTTTTACTTTACCAAATCCCAAAGCTCTAATACATGAATGAAAGGGAACATAATATAATACTCATGGTTTAAAATACTTGGATGAAATAAAAGTTAGTTCTATTCATTGTTATATGTGTTCTGGAATTCATTTCTGGAGTAAGACTTCTTATTGTGTCAGCAATTAATTGAGGCTTGTCACAGGGGAGATGTGAATAGCACATTGTCACAATATGCTAACGGGCTACTAAAAATGGTACCAAATCATTGCATTCAATAATACTGCAGTAATTTTGAGATTTAATCCACCAAATAGGGCATAGTTTGTCAATGTCTGTAACACAAGGTATGTAAGGGTGGAATCAAAGTTGCAAAAAAAGTTATATAATGATCTAAAAACAACTGTAGCAAAAATTTGCAAATCTTAATTTCAATCTCAAATTACTTAAAATGTAACTCTTAATTCACAGAAAAATAACACAACATTTTATTATGCTAAAGTCCACACATATCTAAAAAAATCTATTACAGTATGACTGAGTCACTTTCTGCAGATTTGCCATCTTCAAAAGTGTAGTCTCTCCAAAAAAGCCAGCTCAAGGAGAAGGAGAGACATTTCCATTGTTGTATGATAGCAGCTTTATGTGTGTCACAGCAATTACCTCGAGGGGAGTGTCCAATGCTCAGGGAGAATGACAGACTAGAGGGAAATGCGAAATTCAAGCATAGATGAAATGATGGCAAAGAAAGAACCACCACGGTGTTTAATGAACAATGCTGCAACTATTCATTACGCCTCTTCTCCAGCTGATCATTAAGCTTTCAGCACTGTTTATGCAACAGAAAAGGAAATGTTGACTCAAGATTTCATACACTTACTATTCACACAAAGAAGAAACCATGAAGAGTATAATCTGCAATTATAGTACCTGCTGAAACTGGATCACTGTCATTGAACCTGGTTATTAGTTGTTGTAAGCGCTGTCAAATGCACTACAACTTCTGAATTTGGGATCTGCCTGGCATGATCACTGGAGATGCAGACATGAAAGCTCATGAGATAAAAATAAATAAATAATTTAAAAAATACTGGCTTAAACATTATCAGATCAAATGACAGATTTCAAATGGATTCTTTCTCAGATTTAAAGGTAGAAGTCCTTCCTTTTATTTCATGAACTAGATGCTTTGAGAGAGTCAAATCAGTCCTGTCATTATTTTTAACCATCTTAAGCATGCAACAGAGTTGGATGATGTCATTCAGTGTTTACTAAATGAAAAAAAAAATCAATGCAATTCATATATGCCCACTTTATTTGTATTAAAAATAGAGGCTACTCAGTAAAAATGCATTGAATGAATGAACCTAATAGTTAATTTACTTTGAATAACCTGCTGAGCATACGCTCTGATTCTTATCAATGAGGAAAACACTCTGCAAACTGTTGTAGACAGCATTAGGAGTTGACTGGAAGTGTGTTTTCTATAGAGTACCTTGTAAACAATAATCCATATGGAACTATAGCAGGGCTATGAATTCTCAAACTGTTTGAATCCTGTATTTCCCACTTGTCACCTCACTAAGTAATGCACTTATCTCCTCACTTAGAATTTCTGATCTATAAAACTGGGGCGTAAGTATCTATCTTGCAGAGCTGCTATGGGGATTAATTGTAGTTAAAGTCTTGGATCTAAAAGCTTCCAGTATAAAGTCTGTCATGATCAGGCAGCAGACATACAGTCATACAAGTTTCTTTCATCCAAATTTCTTACAGGCTTGATTCTATTTCATTATATCCTCAGTCATATTTTGATCAGAAAGACCAAATTTCTAATTAAAAAAAAAAAATCAGAAAAGACTATGGCTCTTTAGATGGTGACTTGAATCATTCACTCAGAACATTTAAAAACAATATTGAAAAGACAATGGACATGAATCAAGGTAATCCTTCTTGAGAAAGGAAAAATGCTTTCTTTCAATGTCTTTAACATAATTGAAATACTTAAGACAGAAACATTGTACAAAGTCAGACCTTTGGAGAACATTTTGGGAATGATGCATGAGGAAATATCCTTTAGAGATAATTTGATACAATTTATCGTTCCAAATTAACTTGAGTTTCAAATGTAAATTCAGAATTTGTTTTTGAAGGATTCTGAAGAATCATTTAGTACCTGTGTCAATAGTAGGTTACATGCCTTATCCTGAATTACTCAGAGCTCCCAACCCTTCTAATGTAATGGATTCCTTCCTGTTCATTATCTTTCTTGAAGATGGAAATGCAAAAGCTTTTTACTTCACCTCTTAAAGGTAAGTATAGAGTTAGACCTTCCTTATCTTCTGAAATGTTATCTTCTGCACTAGATATAACAGGCAATTAAGTTCTACCTGGAGAAAAAAAGAGAAGTGGGGTTTGTGTTTTTGTTTTGTTTAGGTTTTCAGGGTTTGAAAGCTGTAGGTCAAAGAGGGTAGAACTGCAATCGAGGGAACAATCAGGATACTCTCAAGGTATAAATATGAAGAGTCACTGGAAGACTGAACACCAACTGATTCTAGGAACTCTTTCTAGGAGGGGGAAAAAAGAAAAAGCTCTTTATGGCCAAACCAGCCCATGTGGAAGCCCTGGACAATCCTGTAAGATGAACAGAGATTCTGGAATGAAATGGGAAGTCTCATTCACCTCTACTTTTGCTGACCCTAAAATGCTTGAACATCTGGCCTGATGTTTAAAGTTTCTTTTACAGATATTTAATATTCAGAAAAAAAAAAAAAAAAAAAAAAACTTCTACAGTATTTCAGTTAAGCATACAGCTGCCATGACCACATGTGAGAATCACCTGGCAGACTTTTACAAAATAGCAACGCCTGGCCATATAAATTCAGTCACTGTCTTTGAGAAATCATCTTAGGAGATTTTACCGTGCATGAGTTTGAGAACTGCTACATAGAGTACAATAAGGGTGAAAAAACTTTTGGAGTCTGGGCTGACCTTGCATTCCTGAATTTGACATTGGGAATGAGCTTGCTAAGAAAACATGCTACCATCAAACTCTTTACCAAACTCAGGAAAAGGAAGCAAGAAAGGAGTTCATGAATGCCTTCATTATCCCACAGAAGGAAAAGGTTTCTTAATCACCTACCTATTTAGGGAAGCTTGGATTTGGGAAGAACCCAATTTTTATTCAGATTACTGAAGGGATTTTAGGCATACTGAGGAGATGATTGGATAGGGAGTGAGATGTCTTGACACAAACTCAAATATTGATTAGGGTATTAGCCATTACTAGCTAAATATTTCCATGAGTGTCAAAATGTAGTAAACTCTGCTTAATAGAAATTTCAAGAAAATCACTTCTTTGTTTAAATTTCAAATATCATAAATGGGTTCAAAATATTTAAAAATGAAAAACAAGCCTGTTATTTAAATAAATATAAGTTCTTCTCTCCCAAACTCATTCTCCACATGCAGTTAATGCTAATCCTTTAGTGGATATCTTCTCAGATAGTCTCCAAAACACTAAGACCCCAAATGCACAAAGAAGATTTTTAAAATTTATATAATTGGTGGAAATGAATTTATTTTCATTACAAAATCATCATAGGTCAAATATTGTTCCTTAACTTATTTCTTTAACATAATAATGAATTGTGTACATAATTCACTTTAGTACACATATATATATACACTTATTTAAATTACTTTAAAATTGTACTTCATGTTTATTCAATTGTCTTACTGTTGGATATAAAGATATTTACACATTTTCACTACTATAGCTCATACCACAGTGAAAATATATATGGATTTCTTAAGCAAAGGATATTTGACTTTTAAATGTTAATTCCAAGTTGCTTAAAAAAAAAGGACACCAGTTCACCAGTTCACACATTTATACAGCTGTTATTCCTTTACTATTTGGCCATTTTTGCTCCCTTTTCTTTTTCCTTTTTTAGACTTTTTTTTTCTTTTTCTTTTCTTTTTCAGGGTAGAATAGACAAAGGGTGGGGATAATGGGACCAACTGTTCCTGCAATAGCATTGTGTTTTCATAATTTGTGGATTACACAATAATACTTAAGTTGTGAGCTTTTTTTTTTTTTTTTTTTTTTTTTTTTTTGCTTTGGGACAGCATTAAATTCTTTACAATACATTTTTAAAGTTATTTTTTCCCAATATTTTGTTTTATATCTCTTGACTAAAATCAGTATTGAAATTTGTTAAGACCCAAAGGAGGCTACATTGAAATTACCTGAAGAGATCAAAGAACTTCTTAGAAAGGCAGTAAGGAAAGGAGTGAACACTCAAATCAGAATCTCTGCAGGGAGGACCAGATCAGGATATTGTGTGAAAAAATACTCTCCAAGTGATGTCCATCTGCAGTGAAGGTTAAGTACAAATGCTCTAAAGTCTGCCAGATCAAATAATGTGTTACTTCCTGAAAAAAATAACTAAGGAAGAATGTGTTTTACAAAATGGTTAAGTGAAGATAAATGCAGTTCAACTTATTATGAGGTCGATATTTTTAAGATTAGCCCCCTGTCTCCAAGGGGGATACCTCTCAAGACCCCAGCAAATGCCTAAAGTGACAGAGCTCTGACACTACAATACTACATTTTTCTTATGCATACCTATAATTAAGTTCAATTTATAATAGTAATATATTAACAACTAATAATAAAATATGCCAATTATAGGAACATACTGTAATAAATATACTGTAATAAAAAGTTATGTGCTTGTGGCCTCTCTCAAAATGTTATTGTACTTCACTGTGCTTTCAGTATAATGAGAGATGGTGCAATGCCCTGGGATGAGATGAAGTGAGGGCAAAGACACAGGCAATGTGACAAAGGATTTTGCTCAACATGTTCTGGCACAAGGCTTTCCATCAATAGGTACACGTTTTGTGTTCCTGTCTTCCATCCATAAATTTAATACCTTTTTCCATCTAACCCATGCATTTGCTCATTATGCCATTACTTTTGCAATTTGAGATGCAACGGTAAAACTAGACAAATTTATTTTTTCCTTCTTCATGGATAAAAGATTCATTCTTGCCATAGATCTCAGCAACCTCAAGAACATTTACCATTTCACTTAATGGAAGCAACTTTTACAGCTTCTCTTTAGAAAAGATATGGGGAGGGACAAATGGGTGGAGCACAGGGAATTTTAAGAAAGTCAAACAGTTGTCTATGACACTGAAATAGCAGATACTGACATACATTCATCAAAATCCATAGAACTGACTGTACATGTTGTAGAATCACATTAGTCATGCAGTCATATATGTACATAATGTAAAAATGTCTGTTTCATTCTACTATTGATGTTACCCCCATACCCTACCCCCTCCCTTCACTACTCTCTACCTAACCTAAAGTAACTCTATTCTTTCTAGCTGCCTCCCCTTTGGTGAAATGAGAACTTATACTCCATTTATGTGTGCTATATCAAAAGTGCATAAATGCATTCTACTGTCATGTATAATTAATTAGAACAAATAAAAAATTTTTAAAACCCAGAGAACTGGGCTGGAGTTGTAGTTCAGTGGTAGAGCTCTCGCCTCCCACAAGCAGGGCCCTGGGTTCAATCCTCAGCACCTTGTAAAAATTAATAAATAAAATAAAGGTATTGTGTCCAACTACAACTAAAAACTAAATATTTAGGTAAAAAAAAATTCCACAGAATGATACAACAGAAAGTTAAACTAGTATAACTGAGGATTTGAGTTAGCAATAATGTGTCCACACACTAACTAGTTCATCAATTATACAAATACATCACCTCCATGCTTCAGCATAAACTAAGCCAGGGGTAAAAGAAGTGTGTGAAAACTTTGTATTTCTTGATCAGTTTCTGTGTAAACCTAAACTCTAAAACAAATCTTTTAATTAAAATGAGCCAAAAAACAAATAATGACTAAGTAAATTTATGAATTCAAGTAGTGTTTCTTAAATGCTCTTATTTTATTTCTCATTAATTAACAGCAATCCAAATTGCTCATTTTTAGCATATTGAGCTGGTCTTAATGTAGTTAATTTTCACTCTTAATAGCAAGAATTAGTCATTTTTAACAAGAGTGTATTAATTTTAGAATACTTGATCTACCTTTAAGTACTCAGAAGCCGAGATTTAGACCTATGATCATTCTCTTTTATGAGAAAAAAAGGAACATTATAGCATAGTAGAATATTAAGAATTCAGTTCATGAATGCAAGTAAGCAAAAAGAGAAAGGACAAATTGGCATCTGTTTCTAAGCATGTATTGATCAGCTCTAGGGTGTATGTTTTGGATCAAGGTAAGTGTAAATAAAGGATATATGATGATATATGACCGTCTTATATTAGTTTGGGAAAAAAAAGATGCCAGTGGCCCAAAATTTCTATAATATTTTTTTTTTTTCATTTTGGCTAAGATTAAGAACTACAATTCAATCATGATTATAATCTCTTCAGTTAGTTTTCGCTTTTGTTTTTTGTACCAGAAATTGAGCCCAGGGGTGCTTAACCACTGAGCCACATCCATAGCCCTTTTTTATTATTTTTTATTTAGAGACATGGTCTCACTAAATTGCTGAGAGCCTCACTAAGCTGCTGAGGCTGACTTTGAATTTGCAATTCTCCTGCCTCAGCCTCTCAAACTGCTGGGATTACAGAAGTGCACCACTGTACTCCACTTAATTTTATTTTTAAGTCATTACATTGCAATATTGTTGCTACAAGCAGTGTTATAAAATCCAGAGCATGTTAGGCCCTTATGAACTTTTTCTTATTAAGCCCTCACAATCCCTCTGCCAGATAAATAAGATTATCTTGTTAATGCTTTTACTGAGATTCAGGGCAGTTAAAATCTTGACCAAAGCCACCTGACTAGTAGATGGCAGAGCTGTGCAACTTGTAAGAATTTGCTTCTACAACTTGCAGGACACCACTGTCTTGGATACTCAAACATGATCATAAACTGGCTTTGTTTATTTACAAATTTAATTTTATGATTGATTTGGGGAGTCAAGACTAACAAACAGGACTACCACAAGAAAATATTTGGAAGCAACTTAGTAATCCCATGACCAGGAGAGCTGCACTTGACCAGAATTTATTATGTAAATCTCTCAGATCTGCTAAAATTAGTATGAACCTTAAATAAAAATAATACTTTATTTTACTTTATTTAAAAGTCACAGTTAGGTAGGTCACTACTCTATAGTAATAGCTAAAATAACCTGACATCCTTTCCTTTAAAGTAGCATGATGACCCTTGCTTTTATAAATTGTCTTTAATTACTCATAAAATAGCATAAAATAGGGGGAAATGCTATTTGCATCCCAATCTTACTGCTATCTGTGCACTGGTGATTTTTCCCCTAGCTGAATGTGGTCCTTCAGCAGAAAATTCTCCAATAGTCATTGTAATTTCGGCCTCTTCACCTTTCAGGGGAGAGCTATACAAAAGAATCATCACCTCTCCCTCATGTTTAATCAGGGCTCAGCATGCTAGGTCCTTTTATGAAAGCTCCCTGGCAGGAAATCAAAGCCCCTTTCTTCAAAAACAATAAAACATGAAACAGAGGAATCCATCTGTCAATCAAGATAGATTTCTCTTTAAAAAAAAAGAAAGAAAGAAAGAAAGGTTCCTCAAAGAATAAAAAGCTTTCACACTAATTAATGTCCATTAAAGCTCCTACCGGTTTAAAGGCTTGAGCAAAGTCAAGAATTTTTCAGCTAATTCAAATCCACAAGGTGCTTCTGCGTCACTCATCTGGACTGGCAAGAGAAAGTACACCTTCTCCCCCAAAATAGGAGAATTAGGTCCATTTCACAGTTCATGTTTGTAAGTACAATATTAGTACATCAGCCCTGAAAAATTTCCCTGGAATATGATATTACAATCAATTATTCAGAATCAGATTCAATCCTATATACATTAGTTGCTTACTCCCATAAATGCCATGCATATATTAGGTCCTGGAAACACAGAAATGACAAATGTGCTCCTTGGTTTTGAACACTGATGAGTCTATTAGAATTCTGACTTCTGAATGAGCCTTCCCATATCCTGTGTTCTTCTAGACATAGTGAAGAAAGTCAGATCTGACCAAAAGTTACCTCATGTCTTGGATCTAAATTCCCTTCTATCATGCCTCCCAAATGATTATCTAGCCATGGTGGCTGCATACTTCTCAAGATAGAACTTTATATCCTTAAAATAATTTTGATATTTTCCAATATATATGATGATTATAACTCTTTGAGGCCTCCAGGGCTATGGAGAAGAAACCTTAAGAGTGGTCCAACAATGATTTTCTCTACATAAGAATGAACCAAATGCACAACACTGAATAGGAAGGAAGCCTGGCAATCTAAAAGGGCAATTTTTTAAAAATCGCTCTTTAGATCTTTATTTTCTTATTAACCTGCAAATATACAAATGTTACTAACTTCCTCCTCCAACATCTCCAACACACAGTACAAGCACTACAGAACAGTAATTATTAAATAAGTATCCCACTCATTTAAATAGCTTTAAGTATCATTATAAACTTTGGGCATCTTCCTTCAATAGCAGACCTTCTTTGATGAAAATAATCCCAGCAAAGCAAGAGACAAAAAATAAACTACAGAAAAATCAAGACTTGACTTTTTTAAAAAAAAGTTAATTTTGAACTATAGTGCAGAGCCCCAAACAAACAAACAAATATCCACCCAAATCAAAAACAAAACTCTGTAATGGAAAGTCTACCTTCCTTACATGTAAGACAATGGCGACCTTAACTGAATCAAGTGGAATGGGATATGTTTAGTTTACCTTTCACCCAAATGTGCTCCTTGGTACAGTGTCACTTAAGAGAAAGCTCAACCATCCACAGTGGAATCTGTGAAGTAGCCCACGATATTCAGAGGAAGGCCACAACCGTGTACTAGAGAGTGGAGGGAAATAAAGCCTAGTAGAGCAAATGTTCTCCCTCTAGCTTTAGAGTGCAGGCTACTGAATTTCTCAATTATTTTACTAAAATTATTCTGATGAATTACACTAAAGTGATTTAAATATTGTAAGAAACTGTTTTCTGTCACCTTAGTACACAATCCTTTCTTTTAAATTATGAATTAGGAAAGAAACATATCACTATCATAATCAATGAAGCATGCTATCTAACAGAGTCCTCACTGCCTTCTGTACACATGTTATTTTCCTCCTGTACTCACTACCAGCCCTGCTTGCTGCCACCCACAAACTAAATAACAACCTGACCAAAAGTCATCTCCCACCACTTAAGTCCACAAATCCTGCTGTGGTCCAGATATATATAATATATCATGCCCACTGGATTCACTTGGCAAACATTTAACAGGTACCTACTTCTGTTCAGTGCTGGGGACATATAATGAGATTGTTGAACTAAAGGAGATGTGCAGCTCCTTCCAGAGCACATCCATCCTGTAACTATTCTCCCATGCCTCTTGGGAACCAGGCTCCCTCAGCTAATAGTATGGTGAAGGAAGGGAGAGGGGTGTCCACATATGTAAAACTAATACAATACAATAAAAAACACACCAGTCTGAGCTAAATATTATGTGGCACAGAGAAGAGACAAGAAATGGAGGCAATGGAAAATTTGGGAAAAGGCTTGAAACAAATACCATTCTGAGGAAGTATTGGAGAAGTGGGGTATTTTTAGGCCAACAGTACCCTAGGTTAAGGAGACAGAATGTTCCCCATATCTCTCAAGAGTATGGAAAAATGAGAGAAAAAATTAGGCTGGAGCTGAGGGCTGACAGGTGGGTTGTGCTCACTACATGAATGCTCTCTTGCTCACCCTTAAGAAATTGTAACTTTGACTGAGGAGGTGAAGTAAAATGATCGGACACAGGTGAGTGACACCATCAGAGGTATGATTTAGAATGCTGACTTTAAGAGGACTTCTCTAATATAAAGGATAAAACAGAAATATACCTTTAGATTTGGGAAACTCAGTAAAAGCACACATTTAAGAAATATTAAAATGTCATATTATTTCCTAATAAATTGTAAACCACCATTGCAACTAGAGCCATGAGAAATCCTGTATAAACATACTACCATGAAAGCATTTTGTAGGCTGTTTCATTTTCTAAAACTTTTTATTACAGAAGGTCAATCATGTATAAAAGTAGACTGCTACATAATGTAACCAGCTCCATCTACTCAGAGTGTCAGATGATCCTACAGAATCTCCTTGCACACTGTCCCTGGGATTATTTTTAATGAAGCCCAACACATTCTTTAACTTCACTGATAAATAATTGGGGCAATCAAAGATATTTTGTTTGAATGACCATTCCAAAACAAGTTCTCAGGTGAATCCTTCAATTTCTTATGTTTGAAACAATGGAAAGATAGAACAGCTTGTAATTTAGAAAAGAATCTGGCATACATTGCTTCCAAACCTGACCCTCTCAAAGACAGGAAAAAATAGAAAAAATTAATGAGTTTTTCGTATGACTATAGATTCAAAATTCATAATATCATTAAATCATTGATAATCACGTAATAATACAAAATACCATAATAGGAGGTTTGTTAAAAAACATAAATAATTGCCAATTGGAAGGGATTCTAAATATAACCCTTGATACAACTAAATAAAAAATATATTAATCAAATAGATGAAAAAACAGTCTTTGAAATATTTCAACATTAGCTCCTAATTTAAAATATGTAGTAAAATAGCAATAGTAGGGATTTTTCTTAATATCACACTGGGTAATTTAGTACTTGGTACATCCTATTTAAATCCAAAAATAAAATAATAGCAAAGAGCTGAGAATGTATTGCATAAGGGCTAATTATATATGAAGGAAAATGCAACCTTTTAAACAAAAGGATAGAAAACTTGAATAAACAACACACAAATGTTACTATATTGTTAAAAATATTGCAAAATACCATTTTGTCAAATTTATATAACTATCACTTCTATTCGAAGTTCCACTAGATAACTGTATTCAAGTTTGTTGTTCTTGTTCTTATCTTTGATTGTCTGTTTGCAATACTAGGACTGAACCTAAGAGTGTTTTACCACAAACTGCTTCTTATTTTATATTTACTGACAAGGCCTAAATTGCCCAGCCTGGCCTTGAATTTCCAATCCTTCTGCCTCCTCAGCCTTTTGAATACCTGGGATTACAGGTATCCAACATATCCAGCTTAAGCTTTGAAGATTGAACTAGCCTAATTTTCACATGAAAAAAGTAAAACACTACCAGACAATATTTTAAATGATATGTATGCTTAAATACTGAAAAGTTAACTGAATGTCATGGTATATGCTGCTAAAATGGATGGACAGAAGAATAAAACACACTAGTTGTCAAGAGGCAGTCAAAATTATACACTGGATCCTTTCTTCTTATAAAAAATAACTCAAAAAACATTGAAACTTAAATAATAAAAATGCAACAATAATTAGTGAGCAGAGATAAAGGTATATACATTTAATAATTAGGGGTGAGAAGGTCTTTCTTGGCAAGTCATAAATCCTAAGAGAATGACAAAGTGATCTGACTAGCAGAAAAGTTATAAATGTTAAGAGAAAGTCTATCTGAACCCCCAATATGTGACATTATAGCAGAGATGGAGTTACTATCATTAATATTCATTAAGATGCTATCTCACATTTGATAATTAAGTAGAAATACCTCCGAAACAACATAGGCAAGTATAAGCACACAAATCATAATTGAGAAAATACAAATAACAGAAAAGACAAACATAAGAAAAATGAAGTGCATTAGACATCCGGTTAGTTTAAATCAATCTGATAATATAATGGAATTCCATTTCCCTCCCATCAGAGTGGCAAACATTTGTTTATTTGTTTGTTTATTTTAATAAGTCTCAGTGCTGGCTTGGAGCCTAAGAAAGTCATTCTCAAACATTCCCATCTGACATAAGTTGATACAAATATGTTGATGTAATTCCACAATATATATCAAAAGGATTAACACAATGTGCATATCATTGGTCCAGAAAATATATTCTGGCAAAAATTATCCTAAAAGTTATTATGAATGCATGTCAAGATTTAGCCACACTCTATCATTTTCACATTAGTTTATGAGAAAAAATATTAGAAGAAATATATAGAGAGAAATGAATAAAGAAATCATGTTCTACAAAATGAATTTCTGTTCAGCTTGAAATAAAAGATGTTATTGAGTTATATATGTGACAAGGAAAGATGCCCACAAAATACTAAGCAGATAAAACAGATTTTAAATAAGTGATTCCATGTTTTGTGAAATATGATGTGTACTGAATGATATTTAATATTATTCATAATATGATAAATTGGAAAGTATATACAAAAATAACCATGACCATTAGCATTTTGGGCTTGGCATAATTAAAAGATTCTTTGAATTTCTTTTTGTTTAAACCTATCTCAAAATTTTCCTAATTCAATTTGCCTATGCTATTGGGGGAGAAAAGCTGGAAAACTTATAAGTTCATGACAAATCGATGTCACAAAATTTTTATAGTCTTTGTTCAAAAGTTTCAATCCACTTGTTTGTATTGTAGGCTAAATTTTATTTTGTTTTTCTAAATGCACTTAGAAAACATATACACTTTTTCCCCCAGATAAGGAGACTTCCTTGTTGCCCAATGAATTCAAGTGATCCTCCTGCCTCAGCCTGTTTGGTAGCTGGGACCACAGCTGCAAGCCATCTCACCCAGCTTAAAATATTAATTTCTACAAAATGAGTAATTGTGTTTTATTAAACCTGGGTGAGCTGCAATCAAAAGCTGGAAAGAATGACAGAATAGAGACACAAGGTGAGTGTGGAGTTAAGACCAGGGGTACCGGGTACTGAAGCAGCAGGAATGAATGCTAGGGACTCTTGAGAAACTAAATCAACTGGAGTTAGTGACTCTTTCTAATTTCTCTTTGTAGGGTGCTGGGGCAGAGGAAAGGTGACTTTAAGTTTCCCAGTGTAGCCAAGCAATGGTAAGTGATGAAATTGATCAAGCAAGAAAGATCCTATCTGTCTTATGACACTTTCCCAGGTTTCTCCCTGTACAGCTCTCTGAAAGTGAAATCAAAGCTTCCCTTTCTGATCATAAACATCCTTTGTACCACAGGCCATAAGATATTTGTGTTCTCTGAACTCCAACGTAACTAATTCCACCATCATTTAGTGGTTGCTATCCATTCTGCCTTGAGGCATGTCTTACGATGATGCCATTTTTTACATTATTTTATTTTCATGTATTTGTATCTTTTGTGGGCATGGCCAGCAGCAGGTGAAAGATTTGCTTCTTAACCTGCAGCTGCTTTTAAGGAAACCTTAAAAGAAGGTCTTGTCATTGAATACAATTCACTGCAGGTTTTCCTGGCCTGCTGCCTCCACTCCAGCTGCTGCTGCCTTTGCCCAACTCTGTTCTTGCAATTGTCCCACAAATTGATTTCTAGGGGAGGAACCCCTGGATATTCATGTGGTTCTCGCTTTATTAGCCTAGCTCCTAAGTCTTTTAGTTGCTTTGGTTTTGATGTCTCATATTCGCCCCAATGTCTAATCTCAGATTTCCT
The DNA here is from genome assembly GCF_048772815.1 of Callospermophilus lateralis. Classification (NCBI taxonomy): domain Eukaryota; kingdom Metazoa; phylum Chordata; class Mammalia; order Rodentia; family Sciuridae; genus Callospermophilus; species Callospermophilus lateralis. Next base: position 52,532,554 of record NC_135319.1, on the reverse strand, counting down.
CAATTTGGTGAGGAAAGAAGTCAATCATTTGCCAAGTCTATGCTGGCAATGAAATTGATACTTAAGAAATCTACCCCATCTTTACTACATGTATGCATTTACACACACTAACACACACAGCACATTTTCCCAAACCAGATTATAAGTTATTTGAAGCAAGGGATCATATTTGATGATGATGATGATGATGATGATGATGATGAAGTCAATGAAAATAATACACAGTCAACAATATTTGTGAGGTGCTAACACATTCCATAAACCTCACATTTTACTGACATTCCTGGCACACAATTAAGTATCACCATTCTGTCTTAACAAATTAGGCATAAGCTCACAGGTTTAAGAGAGATTCTGATTTTGATGTAAATGTCCATCTGATTTTCAGAGCTCCCACCTTCTTATACTCTCTGCTGTCTCAACACTTTTATTATCATTATTATTTTGATTGTATGTATTTATGTTACAGTGTGATAATTTGATATATGTATATAATGTATAATAATCAAATCAGAGTAATTAACGCTTTCATCTCCTTAGCAATACCTCAGGCTTGGAGCCTTTGTGCTCCTCTTTTCTAGTTCTTCACAGAGTATGTCAGAGGTTATTGTGAACTACATTCCCACACCGTGGTACACAACACCAGATCTTATTCCTTCAATGTGTGTTTTGAAACACATTACCCAAACTCATTGTATTCCTCCTCCTCCCTCTCTTAGTCTTTATTAACCACTATTCCATGCTTCAATCAACTTCTTCAACTTCCATGTATGACAAAGAACAAGCAGTATTTCTCTTTCACTTAAAACAATGTCCTCTAGTTCCAACCGTTTTGCTGCAAATGACATATCACTTCCTTATAGTTGAGTAATATTTCTTTGTGTATATAGACCAAATTTTCCTTAGCCATGAATCCACAAATGGGCATTCATGTTGATTCCACATCTTAGCTATTGTGAAAAGCACTGCAATAAACTTTGGAAAGCAGGTATCCATTTGATATGCCAATTTCATTTCTTTTGACTATCTACCCCGTTGTGGGACAGCCGGATCACATAGTAGCTCTATTTTTAATTTTCTAAGGAATCCCCATACTGTTTTCCATAATGGCTGTACTAATTTATACTGCCACCAACAGTGTATGAGTTCTCTTTTACCCACATCCTCATTAGTATTTTTATTTTTTTATATTTTTGATAATAGCTATTTCAACTAGGAAGAGGTAATATATTATTGTGGCTTTGATTTGTATCTCCATGATGGCTAATGAGGAGGAGTGTTTTTTCATAAACTTGTTGGCCAGTTGAATATCTCCTTTAGTTTTTCATATGTTATGGATTTTAATCAGATACATAATTTGCAAAAAAAAAATTCTTCTGTTGCTTGTCTCTTCACTCTATTGTTTCTTTTATTGTGCACAAGTTTCTTAGTTTGAGATAATTCCATGTGTCGAATTTTACTTTCTCTAGTCTAGGCTTTGGGGATCTGATCCAAAACAAACATACCTTATACTAATGCTTCAAGTGTCACTATTTTCTTCTAATCGTTTCATAGTTTAGGTCTTATATTTAGTGTTTTGATCCATTTTTATTTGATTTTGTATAGAGTAACTAGCATTCATACATGCCATTAACAAACTTGCTGAAAAAAAATATCATGAAAACAATCCCATTCACAATAGTCACTAAAATAAAATACTTTGGAATGACTTTAAGAAAGAAAACAAAAGAATTCTATAATGAAAATTACAAATACTGATGAAAACAACTGAAGAGGGCACACGTACACTCCAGTCAGAATGGCAGCTATTATGGATACAAACAACAATAAGTGTTGGCGAGGATGCGGGGGAAAAGTTACACACATACACTGCTGGTGGGCCCACAAATTGGTGCAGCCAATATGTAAAGCAGTATAAAGATTTCTTGGAAAATTGGAAATGGAATCATCATTTGACCCAGCTATCCCTCTCCTCGGTCTATACCCAAAGGACTTAAAAACAGCATACTGCAGGGACACAGTCATATCATGTTTATAGCAGCACAATTCACAATAGCTAAGTTGTGTATCCAACCTAGATGCCCTTCAATAGATGAATGGATAAAGAAAATGTGGTATATATACTCAATGGAATATTACTCAGCATTAAAAGAATAAAATCATGGCATCTGCAGGTAAACGAGTGAAGTTGGAGAATATATAATGCGAAGTGAAGTAAGCCAATCTCAAAAAACAAATGCCAAATGTCTTCTCTGATATAAAGATGCTGATTCATAATGGGGATGGGGAGGAGAAGCATGGGAGGAACAGATGAACTTTAGAGGGCAAAGGGAAGAGAGGGGATGGGAGAGGGCATGGGGGTAGGAAAGACGGTGGAATGAGATAGACAGCATTACCCTAAGTACATGTATGAAGACACAAATGGTGTGACTCTACTTTGTGAACAACTAGAGACATGAAAAATTGTGTTCTATATGTATAATATGAATTGAATTGCATTCTGCTGTCATACATAACTAATTAGTAGAAAAAATAAATGGTGCTAGAGCACTGGATATTCACACGCAAAATATTAAAACATGACTCCTATATCTCATGCTATATAAAATCAATACTTCTTTTCAGCTGTGGCCTCTCCATCCCCTAGGTAGTGATTTACATCTGAAGCTCAAAGCTAAGCCCTTTCTAGACATTCAGCTGATCCCAAAAGAAATGTATTAAGTAGATATTTAATGACAAATTAATTATTTCTTGCATTTCTTACCCCAAACAATGAGAACAGGACATCTTTGTGAAATAATTAAGCCAAAAGAGCATGTACATGTTTAGTTATGATGTGATAGTTAATGGATAAAATAAATTTTTAAAAAAAAGTTCTTAAGAACCAAATGCAGTCAAACACTTGCTTCAGAGGAAAATGCAATGATTCTGGAAATTCACTGTTCATGGTCAGTTAGATGCTTGTGGAGAAATTTAAAAAAAAAAAGAGTCCAGGGGCTGGGGATGTGGCTCAAGCGGTAACGTGCTCGCCTGGCACGCGGGGTGCTGAGTTCGATCCTCAGCACCACATAAAAATAAAATAAAGATGTTGTGTCCCCTGAAAACTGAAAAATAAATATTAAAAAAATTCTCTCTCACTCTTCTCTCTCTTCTCTCTTTAAAAAAACAACAACAAAAAGAGTCCAGAGGTATGAACAGTCAAGAAAACCACTCACAGCAGATAAAACACAAGGAAAAAATTAATAGCACATCATTAGTAAAATAAAAAAAATGCAACTCTGTTAGCAAGTCCCTGCTTGCCTTAAGCATCTTCCTTTGACTGAATTTGAAATAATTTTCCATTAATATCAAAGGGAAAAGATGCATGCTCCACTTGCAAGGAATGAAGTAATTAAAATGAGTTGTCTTTGTTCTTCATCATTAACTTCTAAAACAGAGCATGTGGAATATCATTTACAAACAGAAAAATCCAGAAAACAGGTAACAGGAAACAGTAATGGACTTGCATTTCTTCTGTATGTAATCCAAAGCTGATGATGGAGTACCTGATATAAGAAACCCATCAGGCTGCTGCAAAGTTACACTTAGTGTTTTCTCTGCCCATATATCACAGAGAAAACCCAAACAACCAACATCATAACAAAATTTAAGCCAGTATGACAGGAGTTCTTTAAATCAAATTACTGGGAAAGTTTAGTCCTTGCCCTATAAAGTAATATTCCAAATATAAGTAATGTATGAGTCGGTTCTTTTTGAAATGAGATGGGAGAATTTACAGATGGATACATAGCACAAGAATAAATGAATGATAAATAAATAAATAAACAAAGTGGGGGCACATTTACAGAGCTATTCCAAAAAAATATCAAGTGGTTGTCCAAACTATAAGTCAGTATGATGGAACCATATCTTATCCACTCAGGCTACAGCTTATTCTGTTTCTTGATCACAGCATTTTCACTTAGATAACAAAAGCCATGGGCATTCCTTTGAAAACCTCTCCATCAAAAACAACTCAGGGTCTTCTATTGGGCTCCAACTCATCATTCTGCAGCTTTTCTATAGAACATATGGAAAAGGGTAATTCATGCCTATATCTCCTGAAAACTTTGTTATGGAGAGAGACATAACAAAGAAAGCTCAGAATGATTGTTTTCTGCAGAGCCTGATGCTCTCAGCCCTGTCTCTGCCAAGACATGGCTAGGAGAGGGGTTGGAGGAAAAGATATTTACCAAAAATGCATGAAACTAGCTCTGTTAAACAAAAGAAAAATGGTTAGTATGTGGTAGCTGATAGACCAGTAGGTGCATAATATGAATAATTAATATTTTTGAATAGATAACTGTTTGATATTTTTGAGTTTTTAAAACAACTCTCCCCTTATAAATAGTTGTTTATACATGTTGCTGTCATGATCAAAGGGCTTTACCCCAAATTTTTACTCAAAGTGATTTGTTCAAATGGTTCTCTCATTATAAAGGGGACAAGAATATTTTCCTTTGTTCATTCATTTATTAACTCCTTCATCCATCAAGCCTCTTACCTCATTCATCTGGCATGTATGTGGAGAAGCTTCTTCTTTTATAAGGGAAAAATAGTGGCTGGAGAGAAAAAGGCAGATAAAACAGGCTCATCTATAACTACAATCAAAGGTAAAGGTTATTATGCACCATGAGATGTGTAAATTGTTTGGGGAGATCAGAGGAAAGAGACATGAATTACAAATGAGGAGACTGAAGTAGGAAACTCTTAATAGAAAGTGGATCTGAATTGGTTCTTGAATAAGCTAAATGATTTGAGAGCACTTAATAATTTCCATCTAACCTAACTAAAGTCATGCAGTATGTAATCAAGCTTCTTATTAATCCAGATATACATTATTGTATGTGACTAGTTATCTACATTTTGAGACTTGATGTTATCTAACTTGAGGAGCAGTGTAAACTGACAGTGTAAGTTTTAGGGTGGGATAGAATTGCATCAGAGTCCTGCTTCCCCCAGTTAATGTCCACGTTGTCCTGGGCCCACTTTGTAACATCACTGCACTTCAAACTCTATCATCGATTAAGTGGAGAAAATAATTGTGCCTACTTTGTGACTTGGATTGTGAAAATTAATTTTGAAAATATATTAGAACATGAATGACATGCAGACTCTGAGCACAAGGCAGAAGTACTGGTAGGCATCCCTAGTTGGCATTCCTCAAGCGACTCAGGAGTTGCCCATGGAAGATGTGCCTCAATTACAAACCCAGGCCTGTAACTGGAAGTACCTGCCCTTGTCCTGGAAGTTTATGCCCATTGCCATTCAATTTTTTTTCCCGTGTTTGACACTTAAATATTATAGTAAGTCTCATCAGTGGCATCCAATGAGTTCATTGTTCTTTTTCAATTTCACTACTCTTGGAGGATGACTATTAACTCTGTGATGCTACCTGGAACCCTCCCCCCCAAGCCAATAAATTATATGCCATATAACCTATAATTTTAACTTGGATAATCCCGAAGATACACTCCAAATTCATAAAATTCATACCCAGCTGCTTCTATGTGATACAGATGACAAATAGATATTCAGAAATGTCACTTCATTTATACTATTTATTAATGTTTCTTGATTCATTGATTGAAATTTAGGTTGTACTTCACAAACATAAAGAATGGTGCAAATATTAAATGCTCATTATTTACTGAGAAAAGTTTGTTACATGTACACAGTACTTCCTATTATGGATCAAACTAGTAAGGAATAAACCAGACCTCAACTGTCTAGTACAGTAACCACTGGTCTTAAATGGCAAAGTGAGCACTTGAAATGTGCCTAATCTGAATGGAGATATGCTATAAGTGTATATTACATGTCTGGTTTTGAATACTGCTTAAAGAGAAAAAGAATGTAAAATATTTCATTGACATTTTCATGTGATTACATGTTGATATAGTTTAGATAAATTAGATTTATTATTAAAATTCATTTTCCAGTTATTTCTTTACTTTTTTAACATGACTACTAGAAAACTTTAATAAAATTACATATGTGGCCCACCTTTTGTCTCTACTGAGTAGCACTAAACCAAAGCAAGTTCCTCATTTGATAATCAGACAAGATCCTGCCCTGAGAACAAAGGGATGGAGGAAGCATTTCCTGAAATCCTAGCTGTCCAGAGGACAGAGAAAATCATGATTAGTGCCCAACCTCCCCGTCTCCTCATAAAGAATAACCCTCCAGATTCATCTGGGAGGCTCTCAGGGCTCTCACAGAAAAGTACTGAATAAACTCCAGGTCCCATGAGGTCCCATAACCTAGCAGGAAGCTAACTTGCTACTCTTGCCTGACCATTTACTGGAATGATACCAACACTCCATATGTACTGATGCCAAGTACGTCCATATTGCCCTTGAATTCAAAAACCTTCCACAGCTGAGCACCAAAGATACTTTAAAACATCAATTGATATTTGATGTGTTTCAGAGAGGGGATGAAACTCAAAAGTACCTAAGGGTTGGTTGACTTTACCAATTTCAAAAGAATTTTTAAAAACATAAAGTTCTAATTGTTCAACATCGGCCTCACCTTCCTTTGGGGATCCAAGAAAACCCTACATTTTCTTTGTAATCATCTCAAGGTGTAGAATTTCAGTCTCTCTAAGCCAGCTGACCAACCATGAGCAGAGAACACACTCCTACTCAGCGCTAAATAGCATAAAGAGTCTAGCCTGAGACAGGCACTTGACAGACTAGGATGTAAAAGCAAATAGCCCCAGGTCTGATTAATGCTTAAAATATGAAAAGACCTTTTTATGGAGGAGCTGCACAGCACACAACCCAGTGTTACCACAAAAATCATAAATTTTATTGCCTAATTTCCAAAGAGAATAGTCCATTAATGAGAAGGAAACTGTTTTAATAAGTTATAAATTACCCCAGTGTAAGACATTTGTCCACATGATCTTCAATAAAAACAAAGCTGGGGCCCTCACAGGATATAATAATGAATCATAATAAAAAATAGGAGCTAGTATTCGTATTCATGGTGTACTTTCATATCTAATTCGAAACATCAGTGAACCTATAAATTACATAAGGGAGGCACTGTTTTCCCTATTTACAGATGAACAAAGTCCACAAACGTAATTTAGAATTTTCTAGTAAATGACCAAAGAAAAAATCAAAATTCAAATCTCTTGAGAGCATATGCATATTTTGGAATGACCCCACCAGGTAGCCCACTGAAAGAGACATCAGTACTAAGACTTTACTATTTGGAAGCCCAACTGTGTCTTATTTTTAAAATTCTAAAAGAACCTGTGGGCATTCCTTGTAGTTGGACATGCTGGATTATAAATGAAGCTGCATGAAGAATAGTGGAAAAAAATTAAAGTATATTATTTTTATGGGTTTTTAACTTTTGTGTTACAAATGTGAAAATTTTTTATTAAGAAGGTAATGCATGTCCATTTTAAAATACAATATTTAAGCATCTATAATTTAACAAACCAGAGAAAACCATCATTAATAGTTCTGTAAATAATGATATGCACACAGAGGTGATCTTTGATATGTTTAGTAGCCAGTGTGTAATGCAAAAATGGGATGTACTTGGAATTGCCACCTTAGACAGTCTGCATAGCTGGGCCAATTGATATAGGAACCGCAGCTGCTCTGGACATATGCCATGTTTTTAATGGAATCATATAACCACACAGATTTTCAACTTCCTTTCCTAAAAGTTGCAATATATTTTAAACATCTTTTAAAGTATGTTTAAAGTTTTTCTACACATATCAAATCTTCATTGGAGTAAAAGAGTGGTCTTCCTTCTAGAAAAGGAGAACCTGAGGATCACAGTGGCCTTCGCGGCTTATCACACATCCCAAATGGATTCACTGACAGCCTGTATTTCAGCAGTGTTGAGAGGAAGGAGCTAGGTGAAAGAGGGTGAGGAAAGCCACACGTCTGCCCTTGAGATCCTAAGGGTCTGTACTGTAACAGCACTTGGCTCTGTATAAGGTCAGTGAAGCACCTCGGCTCATTATTCTAAAGATGGTGAGGAAGAGATTTGCAGGTTTCATTGCTTTGTTATTTGAAGCTCCACTAAAGCTTCGCTAAATAACCTTTCTTGAGCAAGCTCTTGGTTACTCCATCAATGAGCTTTGAATAAATTCAACCATAAAAATGATAAAAGGTGATGTCCGCCTCTTCACTACTTTATACAAATTATCTGGCCTTCCCTCCCACTGGCCCTCTCAGGGAGCACCTACAATCATCTCCATTTTAAAGATTTGGACATTGAGATGTGGAGATATTAATTATCTTGCACATTTTATACATCAGATTTATCTGACTCCTGCTCATAACACCACCACGTTCTACTACCTTTAGAATATTGACCAGGAAAGGACAGTTACAATACAAGTTAAATAAGCACAGTCAGCCTAAAAGTCACCTGGATGGTCTGGTCTCTGTAACCTTCTGTCTTTTCATCTTAGTTTCCTCTGAACTTAGTTTCCTCTAAGCCCCATAGTTCTTTCAGACACAGAAGTAAACCAAGATTTCTTTCCACAAGAAAGCCTCCTCACCTGTGATCTCCTTTACCTGCTAGGCTGGTCTCCCTGTGTATGTTAATCAGCTCCCAACTGCTACAACAAAACGTCTAAGAAAAATAAACTTAAAGGAGGAAAGGTTTATTTTGGATAACAGTTTCAGTTCATGGTTGCTTGGCCGCATCACTTTGGGCCTGTGGCGAGGTAGAACATCCTGGCAGGGAGCATGTGTTACAGCAAAACTGCTCACACCTTGGAAGCCCAGAAGCATAGAGAGTTGACTTTTATAACAAAGCCCTTCTCCCACAAATCCACTAAGCTATGAATCCATAAATGAAACATGAATCCATGCATAAGGTCATAGCCCTCATGATCCAATTGCTTCCCAAAGGCCGGAACCCTGAACACTGGCACATTAGGGATCAGGTTGCTACTACATGAGCCCTTGGGGGACATTTTAAGATCCAAACCAAAACAATATGCTTAGTATTATAATAGTTATCAATCTTAATATCTCACCACAAATGTCACTCATCAAAAATATTTCCCTGGTCATCTTCTTCTTTAGCATATTCTCTCTTACAGTAATCCACTCTGTTACAACATGAATGAATGAAACAGTTTTAGAGCAATCAGAGCAAAATAATCCTCTCTATGTAGAAGCACACTTGTGTGCACCCAAATACAAGTATGTATATATACACAGATCCTCAACCAAAGCCTGGGATAAACACACACATACACCAAAAAAAGGGGGGGGAGGGGAGGGAGGGAGAGAGAGGGAGAGGGAGAGAAAGAAAGGAAGGAAGGAAGAAAAAATTAGAAAGGTACAAAAAAGAAAGAAAAGTATCTGGAAAGCATTACCCCAGATTTTAAAAAAGGTGATTTTTATTCTTCTTGGTAAATACAATTTTGGAGATTTTCTATCTTTCTGCCTGTCTGCACTTTCTAATCTTTGGTAATTAACATTTATTACTCTCATAGTAGATTTCAAAAGCATAATGGCAATTCTAAAATAAGCAGTAACAATTCTCTTCTTCTGCAAGAAAACATTTTTTTTTCTTTTTTACTTGAGCAGATGCTGTTCTTGTTTAGGTTCTTTCTATATTAGGTATCCAAAGTAATTCAGAGATTAACTGTGTTGTTTTTGCCCTTTATAGAATTTTTTTTTTTTGAGAGGAAAGGATGGAGGTAGAAGGAATGGTTTCAACAAGAATAAGGTGAGCATAAGCAGTAGAGAAAGTAATGTCCTATCTAAGAGTCTCATTTTAAAAAGCAAATTTAAGCTACAGCATGAACACATGCACAAGCTATCACCTCAAGGAGCAGCAAATGAGAGTCTGCCCTGCCAAGCCTTCCTCAAGTCCTAATCCCCCAAAGAGTAGATCTATAGAGAGGGCACTTCCTCTGCAGCTAAAAGCATCTCTTGGTTAGTGGTTGTTGAAAAAAGCTTTCCTGGAGCCCTGATGCCTAAGGAACAGAGGGGGCAGGCACGGGGTGCTTATAAAAACTCAGGATTTGCAGTGTAGCAGGCTCTTCATCTGTACAAGTGCTTTACAGGAAAAAGTCATTTTAAAATTTGTCACTTGTTCATAATAAATTAATCTCCAGTTGCCTAATTGGGACAATTTGCAATTATTTGGTCAAATGCTAAAATACCTCTAAGGTCTTACTGATAAAGACATACCAATAAGACTCACAGACAAAGCATTTGACATGAACAAAACTGTTGGAAAACAAATGACTATCATAACATGGGAAACCCAATAAAAAAGATGTTTTGAAGAAGAATGTCTCAATCTTCATGTATTCTAAGGACAAATTCCACTGAGTAACTTGGCTTTCCTTGAAAGGGAAATTTTAGCTCCTTCTTAAGAAAGAACCTTTTCAAAATAATTGTGCTCACCAGTTCTCATATCCCAGAGAACCAAGCCTATTTGATGTTCATGTCAACACAGAGCTGCAGCTCACTGCTTCTCCAGGCAGGATGGGGACAATTCCAGAAAAACAGACAACACCGGATATTTCTATTCTTAACTAAAAATTTTTAAGGCCAAGTTTAAAAACTATGCAAAGCAGGATATTTTGTGGCTTTCCAGAGATTACCTTTAATGTCAGTTGCTTTAGTTTATAAAATGGTATTGACTCAATTTTCTGAAGTACTTTTCTTTGAACATTATTAAGTACTCAGGACCTCCAGCCTTCAAAGGCCCAATCTGCTGCTACCACTGTGCTCTCTTCCAAATACCTTCCAGCCTTGAATGGGTCCCGCTTTTTCTCTTAGCTGTGTGAGAACTAAAACTAGGGAAGAGAATAATGGTATTTCACTTGGTGCCTGGTAGGTAAACATCAAGAAGAGATTATGGAGTGGGAGGTAGGAGGTTACCGAAGGTCCTCCTGCAGGATTCTAGAATAAATTTTCACCTTAAAAATTCTAATGAGGGCTGGGGGTGGGGCTCAGTGGTAGACTGCTTGCCTAGCTTGTGTGAGGCGCTGGGTTCAATCCTCAGCACCACACAAAAATAAATCAATAAAATAAAAAGTCATTGTGTTCATCTACAACTAAAGAAAAATATTTATATATGTATTTATTTTTATAGTTGTACACAAAATCTTTATTTTATTTATTGATTTTTATGTGGTGCTGAGGATCGAACACAGGGCCTCACATGTGCTAGGGGAGTGCTCTACTGCTGAGCCACAACCCCAGCCCCAAGAAAAATTTTTTTAAAAAAAATTCTAAATTATAACTGCCATTCTGACTGGAGTAAAGTGAAATCTTAGAATAGTTTCGATTTGCATTTCTCTAATTGTTAGAGATGTTGAATTTTTTTTCATATATTTGTTGACTGATTGTTTATTATCTTCTGAGAAGTGTCTGTTCAGTTCCTTGGCCCATTTATTGATTAGATTATTTGGTTTTTTGGTGTTAAGATTTTTGAGCTCTTTATATATCCTAGAGATTAGTGCTCTATCTGATGTGCATGTGGTAAAAATTTGTTCCCATTCTGTAGGCTCTCTATTCATATCACTGATTATTCCCTTTGCTGAGAAGCTTTTTTAGTTTGATCCATCCTATTTATTGATTCTTGATTTTATTTCTTTCACTATAGGGGTCTTATTAAGGAAGTTGGAGCCTAAACCAACATGATGGAGATTTGGGCCTACTTTTTCTTCTATTAGGCAGAGGGTCTCTGATTTCATTCCTAGGTCTTCGATCCACTTAAGTTGAGTTTTGTACATGGTGAGAGACAGGGGCTTAACTTCATTTTGTTACATATGGATTTCCAGTTTTCCCAGCACGATTTGTTAAAGAGGCTATCCTTTCTCCAATATATGTTTTTGGTGCCTTTAACTAACATGAGATAACTGTACTTGTGTGGATTTGTCTCTGTGTCCTCTATTCTGAACCATTGGTCTACAAGTCTATTTTGGTGCTGATAACCATGCTGTTTCTGTTACTATTGCTCAGTAATATAGTTTAAGGTCTGGTATAGTGATGCCACCTGCTTCACTTTTCTTGCTAAGGATCAATTTAGCTATTCTGGGTCTCTTATTATATTTTTCCAGATAAATTTCATGACTTCTTTTTCTATTTCTATGGGGAATGTCATTGGGATTTTGATTGGAATTGCATTAAATCTGTATAGTGCTTTAATTATAGTTATTTTGACAATATTAATTCTGCATATCTAAGAACAAGGGAGATCTTTCCATCTTCTAAGGTCTTCTTTAATTTCTTTCTTTAGTGTTATATAGTTTTCATTATAGAAGTCTTTCACCTCTTTCATTGATTCCCAAGTTTTTTTTTTTTTTTTTTGATGCTATTGTAAATGCAGTAGTTTTCCTAGTTTCTCTTTCAGAGGATTCATTGCTGATGGACAAAAATGCCTTTGATTTATGGATGTTGATTTTATTTCCAGCTACATTTCTGAATTCATTTACTAGTTTTAGAAGTTTTCTGGTGGAATTTTTTGTATCTTCTAGGTATAGAATCATATCATGCAAATGGGAGGGAGGGAAATGAAGGAAGCGGGCAGAGGAGTAGGAAATATGGTGGAATGCGATGGACATCGTTACCCCAAGTACCTGTATGAAGACATGAATGGTGTGACTCTACCTTATGTACAACCAGAGAGACATAAAAAATTGTGCTCTATATGTATTCTATGAATTGAAATTCATTCTGCTGTCATGTATAACAAATTAGAATAAATAAATTAATTTAAACAAAAACTTAAAATAATTTTAAAAATTATAATTTTAATATATTGATTACAAGTTATAGTGAAAATATTTTTGGATATATTCAGTTATATAAAATATATAATTAATTTTTTTAAAATTCAAATTATAAAAACCCTCTATATAAACTCCACTACACTAAATAGGAGTTTAAATATTTTTAGCTATTTAAAAATAAGAGTTTCTTGGTGTGCAGCCATTCAAAGATCACTCAATATAAATTTTAGAGCAAGACGAAGAATAGATATATTTTCAGGCCAGTAAACAATGTGATGACAGACCATGTAAAATTTCTTGTAAGAACCAAGAGGAAGAGAAAATGATCCTGAATGTGGAGTACAAAAGCATGATGCATGTTTTCCTTAAAACTTTTATTATCTCTGTGCCTTATATTTACACATGATTGCTCTCTAAGAAACTACAAGTGCTTTGTTGACATACACCCAGTCTTCCTTCCTAGAGAGAGAAAGTGTCCAGTGATGTCCTGTGGATACAACAAATCTCTCCTGCCCCTTGCTTCTTTGGGAGCCCTTAAGACACTGCCAATCGGCCTCTCTTCCTTACTCTACAGGAATTGTGTGCCAGGAACCATTTGCTGGTTTCCAGTCAAATTTGGATCAATGTGTAATAAACATTTTTTTGCTACAACTGAGTGCATATTCTATGAGATGGAACTCTGGATGAACAACTCAAATGGAGCAGATAAAATACTCTCCAATGTCCAGGTATGTTAGAGACAAAGCACTATTCCTTAACTTGTGAGGGGCCACCTTGTGAGTCTGCATAAGAGTAAGCTGGGGCAACAGAGAATTTGTGCCAAGTTTCACACAGGCAAATGGAGCCATTCAGTAGCCATGAATGGATCCCTCAAGAACACGGTCATGATTGTAAGTATTTCTTATTTGAAGTTGTTTATAAATCTTTTTATATTTGTTCTCCTCAATTCTAGTACTAGCAAACATTCTTTAATACCTGATAGTTGACAATAACTGTGCTAATACCTAGGTGTCCACATATCCCTTTTCTGTACCAGTTGCTGTGGTTTAGATATGAGGTCCCTCCCAAAAGCTCATGGATGAGACAATGGAAGAATTTTCAGAGGTGAAATGATTAGATTATAAGTGTTGTAATCTAATCAGTGGATTCAACCACTGATAGATTAACCAGGTGGTAACTGTAGGCAGGGAGGATGTGGTTAGAAGTAGGTCACTGGGGGCATTACTATGGGTTTATATTTTGTGCCAGATGAACAGAGCTCTCTTTCTGCTTCCTGGTTTCCAAGGTATGAGCTGCCTTCCTCCACCATGCTCTTCCACCATAATGTTCTGCCTCACATCAGGCACAAAGCTATAGAGTTGGATGACCATGGAGTGAACCTGTGAGACCATGATCCAAAATAAACTTTCCTTCCTCTACATTGCTCTTGTCAGGCCTTTTGGTCACAACAACACAAAGCTGACTAATACATTAGTGTTCTGTAAATTGCCTCATATCAAGGCAGAGGGAACTCCTCAGGAGAGTTATAAGGGAATAGATATTGTTCATGTTCATCATTAGGGCACAGTAGGGGCCACCTGTCTACAATGCAACAATGCAAAGCTCTATGATTACTGATATTCAGGTGTTAGTCTTGGCTTAGCACTACCCCCACGTCATCACTAATATTAACATCACCACCACTCACATCATATATTTAATAGTCATCAACATCACCCCATTCCCATTACCAAAGATAGTACTACCACCAAAATTCTACCACCCATGCGCTGAGTTGAATAGCATCCTCTAAAATTCATGGCTATCCAGAACCTGCAAATGTGATCTTATCTGGAAACAGGGTCTTTGCAGATCTATAGAAGATGAACTCAAACAAGAGTAAGGTGGACTCTAAACACAAAATGACAGGTGTTCTTATAAGAAGATGGAAATTTGGACACAGGAACATAGACACGTAAGGAAGAAGGCCTGTGAAGGATGGGGTAGATTCTGTCATGATGAATCTATACACTAAGGAAGGCCAAGAGGATTCTTCCCTAAAGCCTTCAGAGGGAGCACAACTATGCCAACACCTTGATTTTGGATTTTTGGCCTCTCATACTTTGAGAGAACAAATTTCTATTGTTTTAAGTCACTGAATTTATGATTCTTTATTACAACAGCCCTAAAAGCCAAGAACAACCCCTATCATTTCCAGCAATCCTATCATTCTCATAGGCATCACCACCAAGTCCACTGTCATCACCAGTATGGTGAAAAAATTATGGAAAAGATAACCCAGATAACTGCTGCTCAGACTAACACTGGACCTTAGTTTTAGAGGTCAGCAGCTGACACCAGAGGATGGACTCAGGCATAAGGGTCCCAACCATGTGTGTCTGAATCCTACTTCTGAAGTTGTAAAATTAGTATCTCTCCTTTTTGTTCCCAAACTTTGATACTGATATGTCCACTTTTCCCCATTATTACAAAGAAAGGAACAAAGTTCAAGCTGACATGAAAGAGATATCAAAGATCAACCATTCAAAGCTCATAATCATATAACTGGAGAAATTGATCTCTATTATAAACGTAAAGAAACTTGAACAAAGCCAGTGGATCAGCTTCTTGCAGAATCAGATCCAGAACTCAGGTTTCCTGACTTGACTAATAAGTTCCACAAGACTGTTTGCCAAAGAAGTGGGCACAGTATATCTTAATCTCTACTATCAATATCAGGAATCAGTGTAGGAAAGATATGAACACTCCCCATGATACCAACTCATAAGCTCACTGCATTGGCTCATTTAAGATGCATTAAACCTTACCAGAGAAAATATATGAACCAGATCCAGAGATAAAATTAGTCACTATGATATCAGTAGAGATACCAACTGGTGACATTTACATAAGGTGCTTTCTAATACCAGCGGTAACCTAACTGAAAATGATTCCACTTATAAGGGGTGTGTCCCTAACATCAACTTTACAGACCAGCAGAAAATTAAAATAATTTGGATATCTTCTCAAAACAAATCTGAGGTGGAATTCTTGTCATTAATTCAGGAAGAGACTGGAATTATGAAGGCTCTGTAAGTATGTTCATGAGGGCTGCAGTTGTGGCTCAGTAGCACAGAACTTGCCAAGCATGTGTGAGGCACTAGATTTGAGCCTCAGCACCATATATAAATTTAAATAAATAAATAAATAAATAAAGGTCCATTGACAACTAAAGAAATATTTTTTTAAATATTACATAATGAGTCTAAGCACCAATAAATTAAAGGGGGACTCTGTATTCTAAAGCATCCAGTAAAGACAAAAAAATGAATAAATGAAAAGATAAACCCAACCAAACATACTGATTCCTTTTGTTCTTTCAGGTTGTCTCATTGTACTAGCTTCTAAATCATAGTGGTTAAGGTGCAATCTCTAATGCCAAAATTGAACTTCACTAAACCCCAACTTCTGAAAACTTTGAGAAAAGGGTGCTAAGGAGTCAAGAATTTTGATGTACAAACTGAGAAATACTAGCATTTTATAAAAGAAATAAATGAACTGTTAAGATCAGTTCCCAGAGCTTCAGGTAATTCTGTGCAACTTAGTTCTCTATTCATAGTCAAACTGAGGTGATGATTACAGTTATGCAGTTACTGCAAATTCTCTCAACTAAAAATATCAGTTTCCTTAGCATCATTTCCTTTTGGGAGAGTGTTATTAGAGATTTCCTTTTCTTATTAAGTTGACAGTGTCATAATGTGATTAAGATAGTATTTACCTAACTTTGAAAAATATGAATAAACTGATTACACAAATATATATTAAAATTATTCAGCAACTTGTGTGCTACTATTATTTCCTAATACTTTGAATTACCAAGTATCTATAATCTGGAATTACCACCCACTATTTTCAGTCTCCATGAGGGAAGTTACGACTGTAATATAGTAATGAATTATATATATATTTTTTCTTTTAAGCAGTAAAAAGTTTCAAGATTCTAACTAACATGCATTATTTGGCAGCTACCCTGTATTTTTTAGGTTGTGGATGCAGGTATAACTATAACTCTTAAAATAAATAATAATCTGAAACCAAGTCCACTGCTTCTTTTGTTTAAATTTGTGTGTGTGTGTGTGTGTGTGTGTGTGTGTGTAAGTTTCCTCCCTAAATAATTAATTTCCTCCTAAAAATGGGTCAGGTGTGACATAGGTGGCAAATGGAAGCTGTGGAACTCTCCAAGAGATGCTACTTTTCCTGGGAACACATATCCTGCTGGAAGGTCTAAGAGACAACTCAAATTCAACATATCCCAAATCACGTGACTGAATCGCTCCCACTCCAAATCTCTCCCACCCCAATAATCCTTCCTCCATAAGTACCACCATCATTTACCCAGTTTACAGATTAAAGAACACAAATAATGAAACATTACCTAGACAAACTCCATTTCCCTCTTTGCCTAATCCACTAGCCCCTGCCTGGTCCATAGAAATCTCTATTGAAGATACCACCTTTAAAATATCTTTTAAGTCAGAACATCCTACATCCATTCTTCTGTTCCTACTCCCGTCCACATGAAAAGCATCTTTCACCAAAACCACCACAATAGCTAATCAAATGTTTTCCTTGCTTCCACTCCGAACTCCGAATCATCTATTTTCTATACAAACCAACCACACCCCTGCTCAGCAGTTTCTCTACTTTCACATTTTTTCACAGAATAAATTCAAAGTCCTTGTTAGACTCTCACCCATGGCTACTTCTCAGACCTTGCGAGCCGTCATTCCCTCCCCACTGGCTTCACTCCCTGCTAAGTCTCACTGTCTGCACAGGACACACCTACTCCCACAGGAAGGTCTTGGCTTGTCCTCTTCCCCCTGCCTAGGACATGTCCCCTGCAGATATTTCCCTGGCTTCCTCAAAACTTTCTCAAATGCTACCTCCACCAAGAGGCCTTTTCCAACTACTCTATTTAAAAATAATATCCTCAACAATATCAGTTGGGTGAGGAATGAGCTCTTCCTTGAAATGACAGTTGTGATTTAGGATGAAATAGAGCATATGGAAAGGGAACACTTGGCTGCCTGTGATATAAAAGAACAGTGTCTGTATTTTCTTTGAAAATAGCATTCTCTTTTTCAATGAAAATGATGATGATGATGATGATGATGAGAGCCACAGCAATAGCTGCCAACATTCAATGAACATATGCCCATGCTTTTCTAGGTATTTCATAATATGCAGTTATGGATGAACTGCAATATCCATTTAATTCTTACAACAACCTTCTAATATATGTACATTATACAAATGTGTGCTTTGTACAGTTTAAATAAATAAAACACAGAGAACATCTAGAGAAGCCTACTTGCTGCCCAACAAATCAAACTGTTCAAGCAGGTTTAAAAAAGACACTTGCCCCTCTGCCCTAAATTATGAAATATATGGCTATACAAATATTTAAAGTCCTTTTTCTATTTCTGTAAGTCTGCCTCATTTAATAGTAAAAGATGGCCCAAGAGATTTGGAAGACTCTTAAAAAGGAGAAATTCTAATTATGCAATTACAAATAGTTCCACTGCAGAAAGAAACAGAATATATTCAAAGTGCCAACTAGTCAAAGAGTAAGATTTGTAAAGGACATGAGACAACATGAAGCTTTGATATAGGGCAACTGCTAATTAGCAGGAATAGCCTATAAGAACAGAGTAAGAAAACTGCATTAACTTCCTGAAGGAGCTGTAAATTTGTTTACAAAGGGGTTCCTTAAGTTATATCCTCAGATTGCACAAGGACATGTTTCTATACAAATTACGGTAGCAGATGTCATAAGACAATACTCCTCTCTGATTCCAGAGTATAAGAAGTATGAAAGGAGGTCTGATAAAAGAAAACTTGGCACATCAACTCTCTAACTCAGGTATGTGATCCAAGAAAGAATACATCCAGTTAACCATAGTGTTTATGGATAAGCACACATTCCACAAAACTAGAGGAATGAGAAACCTGGAGGGTTTACAAGGAACTCTGATGACAGGTGATTTTCAACAAAAGCAAGGTGATAGAATCCATGACCTAGAAAAAATAAAGAGTGGTTGGTGAGTGAATAAAAAACAGACACTCTGATCCCTTAAGACCATTGTGGATGCGAGAAGATTGAGTCAGGCGGAATGACTGCTTCCTCCTCTTCCTCCTCCTCCTCCTCTTACTCTTCTTTTGATAAATTCAGGTAGTGGTACACGATAATAAATTCATGAACAACACGAAGCTGGGGGAGCAGCTAATGCACTGCAGGGAAGAGTCAATGTGGACCCTGGTCTGGAAACCTAGTGATTAGTCCTGGGTTTAACAATTACCAGACATTTCCACAGTAACAATAGGTATTGTCTTTTCAGCACTTACAATTTACCAGGCATGGTGCTCTAACTCACAGCATCTCTTTTCATTTTCACAGCAACCCTTTCAGGCAGGCACAATGATATATTGATTTTACAGATGAGGAAACCAGGGCTCACAGATGATCTGCAAGCATCCCAGTTATTTACAAGGGAGACATGAGAGTTGCGTGTAAACTACTACGCTCCCCAAGAGCGCTACCAGGATGCCATGGGGACTAACGCCCTGCCCCCTGAAAAGGAACTGGTGAACCTAATGATGTATTTTAGGGATTAAAAGGTCTGGAATCTGCTGAAACAGCTATCAGTTCATTCTTCTGGCTTCAGAAAGTAGTATGAGGAACAAGAGTAGCAGGTGGATTTGATTACGTCTGTGACACCACTTCAAAGGGCCAGTACCAGCTAGAAATAGAATGGCAAATCTAAGGAGATCATGAAGTTGTCACAGATGTCAAGCAGACATTGGGCAGACATTTCGTAGTCAAGAGATCCAAACAAGAAGTGAGAATTGGACTGGGAACCAACAGATTTCCGTCTCTTAACTCAGATTCCATAAGGATACAAATCTGTGATAATAATTATTACCCTAGGATCTTGGAGGTGGATATATTCATGTTTATCATCTTGGTCATAGGATGCCCTTTCCTGATCAGTGCTTCCTATGTAGCATTCCACTGGTGTGAATATTTAGAGTGAGGCTCGGTGCTCTCCTGGAATCGCTGAATCATTTTGCATCCATCTTTAGATTTTAATATGGAAAACACAACAGAGTTGAACATGTTTGTTTTCTTTCACTCTGCACCATCGCCCTGAAACAACAGTGATTTGTACTGTTGCTTGGGCAAGGCCTTTTGGAGACAGCTAATGAGGCAGCCAAGCCCTGGTGGCTGAAACTCTCCAGATGGGTTCAACGGAGTGTTTGAAACCATGCAATGCTGACCATATGATTTACTGGTTCTCGGCATTCTTTTATCTTTCGACTAATATTAAGCACTATTAGCTAACCAGAAATACCAGAGACAGCAACTTGGTCAGAATCAATGTTTTTATGCCACATTTATCTACCTTCTGGAAGTCAGATATGTTTACATCAGCTTATTTAATTTTGTTTTCCTTTATCACTTTAACCTACTGTTCGGGCAATCACGAGATGGAGTAGAGACAACCCTCATACATGACTTGTGCCTAATCTTTTATGAGAAACACAGCTGGTCCTATCACTGTTGCTAGCGTATCTGGAAATAATTCTGAGACACAATTACATGCCCTGCACCTACAGGTCATGTGGTAAACACTCCTGGAAGACATGGGCTTTCAGCCTGTAAAAGAAACAAAAAAGAAATTTTAAAAGTCTATCTCTTTGTGTGCTATAGAACATGTTTATCTTTTGAGATTTTTAGAGTCTAAGTGAATCATTCATTGGAGGCAAAGGAATAAAGACTTTAAAATCATAAACCTGGTTACAAAATGAGGCCCCTTCTACCACCAGTGGAAAGATCTTCACTTGGTTACTTAGTGACTCCTCATTTTAGCTTCCTGTTCAGTGAAATGGAGATAATAGTAGTACCTGCACTCCTCAGATTGTGTGGAGAATTAAGTGAGTTGTTGTCTATAATCCATCAAATGTATTTAGAAAACACTCTGTATAGCATAGTTACGTCAATATCGATATTATTTTCATTGGTTTCCTTTAGGAAGCTAGAAGGTAAAATTAAGTCCAGTACCAAAGATTTTTAAGCTAAGTAGTGGGTGGTTATAATCTTCTGCCTTACAAGTACTTACAAGTACTGTAAACCACCTGTCCTACATTCAACCAAGGAATCTCACTTTGCAAACCAAGCTTAAGAGTAGACTTCACCTGCTGTTTTAGTCAGCTTTTTTCTCTGCTGTGAATAAAAGACCCCGACCAGAACAATTGTAGAGGAGGAAATGTTTATTTGGGGGCTGATGGTTTCAGAGGTCTCAATCCGTCGACAGTAGGCTGTATTCCTTGGGGCGTAAGATGAAACTGAACATCAGGGCAGAAGACAGTTTTGGAGAGAAGCAGCTCACATGATGATCCGGAAGGACAGAGAGCAATTCCACTCACCAGATACAAATATAAACCCCCAAACCCTGCCCCCAAGGCCCCACTTCCTCTGGTTACCACTCAGTTAATCACTTCAGGGGATTAATTCAAAGACTGGGTTAAGGCTCTCACAACCCAATCATTTCTCCTCTGAACTTTCTTGCATTGTCTCACACATGAGCTTTTGCAAGACAACTCACATCCAAACCATACCATCTGCTAAAATAAAAAATACTATAGATTTAAGGGGATTAAGCACTACTTATTTCTCATAGTTCTGCAGATTGGGAAGTCCAAGATCAAAGCCCCAGCAGACCTTTGCTAAGGATTCTCTTCCTGGTTTATAGACAGCAGCCTGATCCCTGGAACCTCCCACAGCTAAAAGCAGAGAGAAGGAAGCTCTTGTGTATTTCTTTCTAGAAGTATGTGAATCTCATTATGAGGGCTCTACCTTCATGATTTCCATACACCCAAAGGCTTCGCCTTCTAATACCCTCAATTAGAGGTGAGGACTTCAACAAATGAACTTTGTGGTGAGGGACAATTCAGTCCATAACAGGAGGGCTCTCTCAGTATCACACACATCTATAAATGCCTTTGCAAGGTCCTGACCATTACTTCATGAAAGTTCCCTTTCCCTTTGCTTTATTTAGGAGGGGAATCCTGATCTCAAAAATTCAACTTGAGGTCCTGCCTGTAAGGAAAGGGGACTACTACCAAGGTGCCCTGTGAGATGATCAAACAGAGGTTAGCGAGAAAACACAAAATAAGCACCGACCCTTTTGCAAAATTCGTGAGAGTCCTCTTCTATGTAAAAACTACAATTACACAATGTCTGAAATCCAGCTTCATCATGGTAGTCAGCTAACCATGTCTATGAAGGGATGAACACATGCACGCCCACTCACTCATAATATAGAGTGTTGGGACAGTTGTTAGCAGAAGTAAACACAGAAGGAAAATACAGGATCCAGGGTGTGCCACCAGTAACCAACATGTATGCTCTTTCTGTAAACATCATGTGATTTCTAAAATAGAGTAACCTTCCCCTTACCTCCTGCAATCTCTCCTTATAACTTCAGAGCTAATTTTATTTGTCAAAGATTCTATTTAAAACCTAATACACTTTTATTATCCAATGGTGAGGTTTCTACATACATAAACTATATATATCATGAATATAAAACAATATTCCCTGTAAGAAACTTCACATTCTCATTGTCATGAGATATATATATACATGGGGGGGGAAGGGAGAGAGTATGTCTGTGTGTGTGTGTGTGTGTGTGTGTATATATATATATATATATGGCCACATTCTTATCGTCAGTGACATCACTTGTTCTCTTTCTTCTCAGTGCTGGTAGCACCAGGAGGCACTAGCTGAAGGCCTGCTTCCACTTGCTTCTCAGGGTGCAGAAAGGACAGTGCTGAACATGGCTCTTGGCTCCTACCACAGACCACATTGGCAACGTCACTAGAAACAAGTGACTGCCTTAGCATTCTGAGCTAGTTAGTCTACTATTCTAACACTACACCCTCCCCCAGCCCTGGCCTCCTTAGGATTTCTTC
Organism: Callospermophilus lateralis; assembly: GCF_048772815.1. Classification (NCBI taxonomy): domain Eukaryota; kingdom Metazoa; phylum Chordata; class Mammalia; order Rodentia; family Sciuridae; genus Callospermophilus; species Callospermophilus lateralis. Next base: position 52,509,753 of record NC_135319.1, on the reverse strand, counting down.
TCACTGACCTCACTGATGGGGCCCTCTCATTGATGGAGATCAATAAAATTTTCATTTTCATAAGAATGTAAGTTGTGTTCATCATATCACCAATAACTTTTTTTTTTAAAGAGAGAGTGAGAGTGAGTGAGAGAGAGAGAGAGAATTTTTAATATTTATTTTTTAGTTTTCGGCGGACACAACATCTTTGCTTGTATGTGGTGTTAAGGATCGAACCCGGGCCGCATGCATGCCAGGCGAGCACGCTACCACTTGAGACACATCCCCAGCCTCACTAATAACTTTAAAAATTAAAAAAGAGGCTTGTATGATCCCAAGGGAAAAAATATTCAAGCAAAACCTCTTCTAAAGGACTTTCTTTTTATCATTATTCTAAATGAAAATATGCCAGTATTCCAGATATATTTGTGGATAAATAGTAGCAAAAGCCCTGGATATTTTCATGCTTACACAGCACTTTCTCAAATATCCTGAAGAACCTACTGATCATTTATAATCTTTCCTCCAAGAACAAAAAGAAGTTGCTAAATTAGAACTATGAAACATACAAATTTATGATGGCTTGATTTTAACTTCCTATTTGTGTATTACCAAATTACAAGTATCTTAAACATTTTTAAGGATTCAGCTGAATGAAATTTTCAGTAACTGGCAATCGGTGCCCACTTGAACACCTCAGATGAGCAGGAGAAGCCTCACCTGGAGCATGCTGGAGTAAACTGAGGATGTAACTCTGGATACAGAGTTCAGCATACCTAAAATTCACAGTATGTCTGTCAAAGATTCACAGGCTCTTACAAATTCATTGGGTCTCACTTCTGGCATAACTCTGAGCACAAAAATTGCATGAGCATTAAATAAAACTATTTTGCCAAGTTAGGCATTTATACGAAAAAAAAGAAGTACACTGAAGGAAAATATCTTGGTGTCATAAATGTTTAAAGTACACAAACACATGGCGAACTTTTGTCTATTTTTCTATTTGTTCAGGAGGATTCCAATGTAATGTCAAATTCCATAGGTGGTACCAGTTGCTATGATGCTGGTCATGGGTGAAAATATTTGACCACCAGAGGCATACAGACTTTGACTCTCTGACTACTGACTCCAACAAGATGCCCAAAGGTAGGCAGCACCAGTTGCTTAGGTATCTCCATGGACAGGGCCTTCACCTCAAGTTTCAAGTTTCATGGTCTCAGAACAGCCAGAGCAGCTCCAGGCATTATTACAATGTTGTTGAAAAGTAGCAAGCTCAAGGCAGAGCACACAATCTCTCCAGTGGCTTTCCCTCCTCTAATTAGGGTGGGAAAGCCTTCCTCTGGCACATTCCCCTCTATTTCTCTTTGACCAGGATGATACTCATACCCAATCAATCATAAGTAGAAAAAGGGAATCACCATGACAACCTATCCAACCATAGTCCCTACTTCTAGGACACCAGTTTGCACCAATTAGCACAGAGCACAAATCTTATATCTATCCATTTACCAGTCTACCTAAACTAACCAAATGTCAAGTGGGAAGCAGAACTTGGGAGCACTGAAGTTCATTGTGAGGAGCAGAGGCAAGAGTGAAATAATATTGGAAAAGTTCTAATATGGACAAGAGATTGCACAGCATGATCTTCATGGGTTATCTTATTTAATGCTTGCAATATTTCTGAGAAGTACATAGTTTTACTCCAAATTCAGAAAATTGGATAATAAAACTCATAATTATACTAATCTAAAATTAAGATTTTATTTATCAATCTTTTCTAAAATGCTACTTCAACTCTTATTCTTATTAAAACTATGTGGCATGGTTAAATTTTTTAAATTAGATAAAATGAAATTTAAGTGAAAAAATTACTAAAGTTAAAGGTGACCCTAATCACATCATTTAGCAAGTGCTGATTTTAACAATTTTGCAAATTTATTACCAATGCTTATTTTCTAAAATAATTCATGCATAACTATAGTTACATATGATTTTGAACTTGCTTTCCATACTGCACATACTATTTTTTCTCATGCTATGATTTTAAAGAGTAATTTGTAATGACTTTACAGTAGAAAATCTGTGTTAGCAAACCTTCACAAGTATTTCTGTGATGAATTTCCTTGAACACACATAACAACTCTTTAAATGCATTTTATTTATTTTAGAGAGAAGACTAAATGTGAAATTACTGAACAAAGGACACATGCTGGAATATTTCACATGAAAGGATACACACTGAAATCTTTCACATCAAATCACACTCCAACCCATTTTGCACTGCCTTTAATAAGGCTGGGTATCATAATAAAAATTATTGCCAAATTGTCAGAGGCAGGAAATGTTTAGATTTGTTGTAAACATTTTTTCCCAGATATTAGATTTCACCAATCCTCAAGACAGGGAGGGGATCCTTCAACCTGAGTCAGTGCCTAGACTCAGGTTGAAGGATTTCTAGTATTTGGCCAGTCCATAAGGAGCTACCTGGGATCTGCCCTCTCTTGCTTTCTTGAGGGGTAAGGTCTGCTCTTCTGTGGGGATGAATGCAGGGAGTTGGATGGTGTTAGCCTCCCACTCCCACTGAGTCCTGTGACTCTTATCCTCGCTGCTTCAAAGCTTGACCTTCACTCACTTCCTTTCCTTTTCTTCTCCACAGGATAAGGTGTGTGTGGTTCTACTGGGTGCTTCCCCTTCCTTGTTCCAAGGCCACTATCCTCACTGGATCAGCAGGTCCTCCCCTCCTTTCTTTGGCTTTATCTGTCCAAAGATTCTCCCAAGGATCTTCATAGAAAGTACTGAAGCCTGCCACTCTCCCCTCTTCCAAAAAGGGGATTCTGATTGGTCTACAATGGGGTCTGGGCACATGTAAAATATATATGTTTATTTATTTATGTCTTTCCCTTATGATTCAAAATGCAGGCAGGGTTGAGGAGTACTATACCATCCTCCCTGCACTGGATCTACAAGTAACTCCACAGTTCACTTGGTGTGGTATTTTCTGTCACTGGTTTCCAGCATTGATGAGGGTCTCCACATCCACTCTCCTGTACCACCATCCTTTTTGCTATAGAGGTTTTTCAGTGCATACACACTCTATCCAATTACCTTCCATAAATATCCAAATGCACATCAAAGTCTTTCATCTGGATCCCCCATACCTGTATATTCTCAGCACCACCATCTCAGATAATGATATTACTATTGCCCCTCTTTTGCAGGAGGGAGTCTTGATTACTCTTTACTGTTTTGCTTTCCATGTAAGTCCTTTCTCTTACCCTCCAAGACACATTCAGTTTAACAGTGAATCATTCCCACCATGCCTTCCTTCTAGTCTAGGCTGTGGATCTCTTGACTGGAACCTGACAGTGGCCTTGTACTTGTCTTCCTGCCTAGGCGTGACCCTCTGGAATGCAGCTCCACACAGCATCCAAGGTAGCCTTTGTAAAACAAGGTTTATCAGAACCTTCTTCTACCTCACCCCCTGTGGTTTTTATTACAACAAAAACCAAGTCCAAATTCTTTATGTATCTTACCTTTTCAACCTCTTCCACTTCACCCCCTCACTCTTTGCCATGTTAATGATGTTCAGGGACACTGGCCATTTTTTTTTTTTTTTTTTTTTTGTCTTTTAAGAGCCTTGAATTTTATGTTTCATCTTTCTGGTACCCTTCTGCCCCCAGGAATTCCTGTATGTGGCTTCCTTTCATCATTTGGGACTCAGTTCAAGTATCACTCCCTCAGCTAAAGCTTCAAGGAGCAGCTGTATAAATTCAAACTTTCTGCGTCACTATCCTGTTCAGCATTTCACCAACGTAGAAATTCTTACTGTCTTCTGACTTCTTTACTAGAATGCAAGCTCCAGGAAGGCCAATGCTGAAGTCAATCTTCACTGTTATGCAGCCCTCCTGCTGGGTTCCTAAGACAGCATCTGGCAATAGTAGGTGCTTAATAAGTCAATGGAAAATAAGTCAATGGAGACAGGCTGTGTGGAAGAGGAATGAGGTATGTTTGCTTATGTCACTAACTTATCTGAAAAGATTCATTTCACCATAAGCCATGATAAACATTTTTTTATCTCGCAATGTTTCAATATAAACAGAATCAAAGCCCTAAATTTTCATCCTTCGGATATTAAATTTACTATGTTAGGATTTTTTTTTAAAAAAAAAATATTTATATAGAAAAAAAGAAAATGAGGAGAGACTGGGAAAAAAGTCAATGAGATGAATTTTAGCTTTCTCCAGAAAGATAAATCATCTTACTTTATCTAAGCATATGAAATCTTGCTTAAGAGTTTGCAAAATCTATCAAGATACACTTTGGAAGAAATGCTTCAGAAGAGTATTCTCAGCACTGAAAATCATTTCTTAAGAACAATCAATGTGAAGAGACGGCATGAGATAGGATGGCAAGAAAATGAAAGCAAGGGTTCTTCAGGCTTTGGAAGCATATTTCCTCTTCTTCTGTGTTTAGTGTCAGAAATTGAGATATCAAAGATTGACACAGAGTTTGGTTTCAAACTGAGCATCCCTCACTTCCGGGGCAATCATACAGAAAGGGCATGCTGGTTAAGTCGGCCGTTTTCAAATGCTGAGAAATTCATGTCCAGATGCCTGAAAATGGATATATATTTTTTTTCTATGCAGCACTGTTGTGGGATTTAAATTTTCACAGCATCATTCTCTTCCTCTCTACATTGCTTTCTAGCTTGAAACTGTTCCTACATTTAGCATTTAACATTTAAGATTAAATTTAGTTCTCAAATTTAAATTTGGAATTAGTCCACGATATGCAATAATGTTCAGCCTTTTATAATGATTTCAATTTGCCCTAGTTCCCACATATCCAAACACTCCTTGGCTTCCAATTTGTGAGTACTAATTTGTGCAGCACCTTGGTGTATAAGATGGTTTCATATCTATAGAATTTGTACCAGCCTTATCTGCTAGGAGGGAGTCATTATCTTAGTTTTTGCAAATACAGAAAAAGAAGGCTTGTGCCAACTCAGGTATAGGTATTCATATAAAGCAAAACATGGATTCAACCTCATCTTCCTGAGTGATACCCATGGCCACTTCTATAGAATGTATTCATGTTCTCTTCTCTCCCTCCCCCCCCCACACACACTACACTCACATCATTAAGAGTATAACTATGATCAAAAGAAAAATAACAACTATTCCATGCATTCCAATTCTAATTGCTGATTTTCAACCTAATTAGATGGTAATAGCATCAGAGAGGGGAAAACAAAACACAAAATTAACATCCACATTAAATGAAATCCAACAAACAGTCCACTGAATTAAATTGGTAGGGGTTCCCTTTGGGCAGCTGGTTTAAGAACGCAGATGGTATTTGGACCAAATCCAAATGTTCAGGTCTATCAATTTTAGTATTGTGATTAGAATTTATTGATCTGTGAAATAACATTTTTAAAGCTTTTATTTATGGCAAAAAAAAAAAAACATAAGAAAGGAAGGAAGGAAAATGTTAAGACAACACCCCTCAATCTATAAACTGTAATGCTTAAAGAATAGATCAGCAGAGCCTTAATGGAGATGGATTTTAAATCCAAATCAAATTAATTTCTGGTTGGAGTGTTAGTGGTATTCTAAAGAGGCATCTCAGCTTGTCCATCCTATGCAGGTAATCAGAGCACTGGGTCTCCCTATGTGCCATGGAGATGACTGCAAAGGAAAGGAAATCAAATGCCAAAAATCAAGGAGCAACAGGATGCTGGTATGGCCCCTCTCTTTCTCAATTGGTTCTATTTTTATAATGTGACATTTGAAAAGCCAGTGTCACTTGGTGATTTCATGTTCACCCACCTCTAAACCACCCTTAGAGCTCACTGGGTTTCCATGGTACTTATTAGCAGGAACAGCAGTAGACTTGTGGTTGCCGGAGGCATCGGCTGTTGCCAAGCCCAGGTGCAGAACACTTAGGCCGCACCTCCCTGGAAGCAGAGCCTCCTCTCCAGCTCTGCACCCACACCACAGAGCAGAATAGTAGAAAACAGCACACTCAGAGAATACAACACTGAGGATGTCTTACAAAGTAAAGAGGAGGGGGAAGCAGTTCCCAAGTACTGATTAAACTCTGAGAAAGCTGCAATGTAAGACCTCCAGACCATTTGAAATTATTATTTTTGATTTGTGTATGTCCATGCACTTGAGTCTCTATTATGGACTAAACTGTATCCCCCCATTCATATCTTGAAACCCTAACGCTCAATACCTTGGTGGGTGACTGTATTCAGATATAAGCAAATGTGATTAATTCAAAATGAAGATTTGAGGGTAGACCCTAATCCAGTCAGACTGAAGACCTTCTGAGAAGTTTGTACACAGAGAAGTTTGTGCACAGATGTATGTGCACAGAGGAAAAGACCACATGGAGACACTGAGCGGCAATGACCAATGCCAGCCAGGGGGAAAGGACCCAAAAGAAAGCAAACCTGCCTTTGATGCCTTGATCTTGAACTTTCAGCTTCCAAAACTTGGAGAAAATGAATTTCTGTTGCCTGGGCTATCCAGTGTGTGGTACTTTGTGACGCAGCCTAAGCTGATAACTGTAGTGTCTCTCTGTGAGCACTTAGTCAAGAACAGCCGCACCTTATCCATTGCCTGCTGAATCTATCCTCTGTCCACAACACAGCTATTGGTTTTCTGGACACAATTTGTTATAGAATTTCTTGGGGCAGTCTTAGAAGTTCTAGGCTCCCCTCTACCTAGGAGCATCCCAGGCTGCAATGAATCCCTGGTTGATGCAAAGAGAAGTCAGGTCCCAACAACTGTGCAGGCAGGAGAGACTCGATGCCCTCGCTCCACAACAACTAGTGAACAAGGTTCACCCTTACTTGTAATTAGAGAAATGTAGCCTAAAACACCAACAAGATACTCTTCTAAAACTGTTTGGCAAATGTTCTTTTAAAATATTTTTATTAGTTGTTGATGAAAATTTTTTATTTTATTTATTTATTTGTATGTGGTGCTGAGAATGGAACCCAGTACCTTGCACATGCTAGGCAAGCGCTCTACCACTGAGCCACAATCCCAGTCCGGCAAATGTTTTGTTTACTGTATTGCTAATGACATGTGACACCTAGGACCACAGGGGTTTGTGGTCATTCTGACACTCTGCTGGCAAGAACCTGAATTGCTCAATCTTCCTGGGTAAGAATTTAGAAATTTCAGGTTAAATAAATAAATATGACGATGAAGTACTCTTTTTGTATTACACATAGGCCCCCAAATTTTCATTCCATGCTGTGAATGTCTGAAGAAGAATTTTATATAATAGTGACCAAATTACAATAAACTAGATCTCCAACAAATGATAAGCTGATTATATTTGAATAGATTAATATATTTCAGCATAGAGCTATTAAAGATAGGACTTGAGGTGTTTTGATGTGGAAATAAAGACTTTAACTACAAAAAGCTATCTTAAAAAGAGTATTAGAATATATTTTATTTTTATATATAAAGTACACATTCATAAATCAAAAAAGCATGGGCTAATTAACATTCAACAAAATCATAACAATAATTACCTCTGTGTGTTAGAGCTACAGTTAAGTATTACTTTTTTCTTGCTGCTTATATTTTCTAATTTTGTATCGTGAGCACAGCCTATATAATAATGAATAAAGGTAAGTGAAAAAAATAAGAGTATTGAATAACCACATTGAGTTTGAAATAAATGTCATCTAACTCTGCTACAGGTCACAGTTGTGTTCTAATTCAATTAATGAGATCATACTCTGATTTCCAAACCTCATGACAACCAACACAAGAGGACTCAGTGTTCCACAGGAAGACACATTCATAACATAACTCTAGAGATGGTGTTCTTGGTCCTCTGTTCTTATAACACTGTAAGATTCAGCAACTAGGACATCTGTTTAATGAAGGGGATCAAATACTATGATTGTATCTAGATTCAGATGAATTTGTTTTCATTTATTTATTTATTTGTTTATTTGTTGATATGGGGGATTAAATCCAGGGGTGCTTAAACACTGAGTCATACCCCAACACTTTTTATTTTTTTTATTTTGAGACAAGGTATCACTAAGTTGCTTAGGACTTCACTAAGTTAAAGATACTGGCTTTGAACTGTTGATCCTTCCACCTCAGCTTCCCAAGTCCCTGGGATTATTGGCATGCACCAGCATGCCTGACTCAGATGAATTTATTTATACTTCCAAATAAAGTACTTGATGTATGGCAGTAATTTCCCTTATTATTGGAATCCATTTACATATATGTGTATAGATATATAATATACACATGATATATATATATATATGTATATATATGTATATATATAGTATGTGTGTGTGAGTATGTGTGTCTGTATGTATGCACACTAGGGGAAGGATAAAGTTGCAAACAAGCAAATTTCACCTGACTTTAGGATGTAATCAATTCCCATCTAACCCCATCTATGTAACACACCAAAACAGAGATATTCCAAATGATAAAATGATAAACTATTAAATATCCTATCAAAAATATACTACAAACAAGCAAAAGTACTGTGTGTGTGTGTGTGTGTGTGTGTGTAGGTAGGTAGGTAGGAAGAAAGAGAGTTGTAAGGAGAGTGGCAGGGAAAGGGAGAGCCCTTTTATCAAGTGAGTGATTCAAAAAAATCCCACCAAGATTTTTTTTTTTAACTTTTAATATTTATTTTTTAGTTTTCAGCGGACACAACATCTTTGTTTGTATGTGGTGCTGAGGATCGAACCCGGGCCGCACGCATGCCAGGCGAGCGCACTACCGCTTGAGCCACATCCCCAGCCCCTCCCACCAAGATTTTAATCTCAAATTTAGACCCTTGGCTTCCCAGAATCATTGCCACAAGGAGACTCAGGGAGCATCCTGTCTAGCATCCAAATTTAAAGAAGAACCCGAGGCCAGAGATCAAATAGTTTATCCTGAGGTCTCAACTAAATAGCAGATCTGAGCCTACATTCTCCAACCAGGTCAGGACTTCCCACTGTGCCTTAATTACTTTTCTCCCTTTCAAACCCCCTCTTCTAAGTCTCTTCTTTCCAATTTTCCATGGAAGCAAAGAAGAACACATACATAAAACAATGCCAAGTTTATGTGAAGTCAGTTTCTGGAAACTACCTCCTAGAACCACCAGAGGATCTTTGCCACGTTCAACAAGATCTTTTGTTAACAGATTAAAAAATGAAAGAGCATCAAAGAAAAAGCAGCAGTAGTACAGAAGACATATGGAGATGAGGTAACACACTTGCATAATCTACAAACATCTAAATCCATATCTGGACACCTAAAAGTAGGTTGTATTGCCAATGGCATGATGCTGCCCACACCAAACCTTACAGCTGGCACAGGATCAGGAAGCAGGGCCATACACCTTCCTTGTTTGAATTTCTTTCTCCCATTACACATGGCAGCAATCCTTCTTCAACTAAAAGCAGAAATATCCTCACACATTAAAGCAGTCCAACTTTTCTGGCCTGAAAGCATCTCTATTTCCTGAGGGTCAAGAGGTTTACCTGATTGCATGTAACTGATAATTGAGGATTAAAGTGGACTACCCAGCACCAGCAGTGAAAAGAAATTGATGAGACAGATGGAGTACTCCTCTGAAAATGTAGCATGTGTTATCTATTTTAATGCAATTCATTTCATACCTTGTAGCTGATAGCTGGAAGAACAGGGGGAAGAAAAGATTTTCTTTGGCAAAGTGATAAGTTTGGGGAAATGTTAGAAAATTCAATACTAAACTTCAGCAAAGTTTTTGAGTTTAAAAGTACCACTGGCCAAAGATCACCCTTTCAATGGCTTGCTCATATAGAGACTCTCCCTCCCTGCAGCATAAAGAGCTCATGGGCTGGCAATTTAATTCAATTTTCACAATGGGAATGCAATACATAAAGACATTTTGTAGCAAGCAATTAAAGTCTCCAAATCCTAACACTTAGATATGCAGCTATTTTATGGCAACCAGGATGAAGGACATATATATTCACTTTGAAAGTTCTGCAGTTGTACAAATGTATTGTGGAGTACCAAAGAGCTGAAAGTTGCAAAAATATGTTTGGTATGTATTTATTTTTAATAAAAGGATTAAAAAATATAAAAATCATAGAAAGAGTTAATTTTGAAAAATGTTAGATATGTATAAAACCTTGCTCAGATAAAATTATTCCAATGTTTTCTCTTTAAGATTTCTTTTCAATATCAATGTTCAAACAAAACATTCACATTGTTGCTTCCTAGCATCACAAAGTTCATCCATAACACATGAAAGTCCATTCATTCATGTATTCATTCATTCACAATTTTTAATTTTGGATCAGTTTTGCAAATTTCTCCCCTCCAAGGAAACCCCTGTTGCTTCTAGTATATCCAACTAACTGACAGGCTTACACCCTTCCTTGCCATTCTAGAAGGTGATTACTTAGGCAGCAGTCCTTGCAGAGTTCAAATGCAGAAAGCCTATCAGAGGGCACCCGGCAGGAGACTGTGCTTCCTCAGCAGCCTGGTCTACTTGACCTCTTGTCTTTGGGGTTAACATTTTTGTGTTATCTAGTCATTTAGAAGTAATAGAGCTCCTTAGACTTTTACAACACTCAGCCATTTGCAGTGCATTGTAGGAAACAGCATTTCATTATTTATCATAAATTACTCAGAGCTGCTCACAATGAAAGATGAGCATCAGTGAGGTACCACAGAGAAGGTCATTTGGAAGCTTGCAAAACCAAGCGCTAAAGGAGTAACACAGATTCAAGACAGATTTTGCTAAAATCCTTATCTACTTCTCTGCCATCCTTTCGAAAAACATCTCTTCTAACCAAATACACAGATATGAACAAATAACTAAGAAATTTACCTTGATCTAAGTCAATAAAATAAATCAACTGAAAATATTCCAAGCAAATAACACTAGTATATGTCAGCTGGCATATTGTAAATGTTGATATCAGTGAAAATTATCTGATCAGTGAAAAATATAGGAGAGATGCTGTTAGCTATTAATGCTAATTTAGCATTTGCACTTACACAGAGCGGTAGCCCCTCTATCTGGTACCAGCTGGCAACCAAGTAAGCCAGCGAGAGTGATGAACCTGATTCTCATCCGAAGATCCTGTATGGTGAACAAAGAGGGCGACATCTAATTTTAGCTGTCAGTATGTAAATGCACAGATGTGGTTCTCCCATCTATGGCAGGAGCCCTCCTGCAGGCCATATGAAAGCCTCATCTTATACAGCCCTACAGATCTTTCCTCTCTTATTCCTCACTGTGACAAGAGCAGAGAGGGAATCAACAATGTCATATTCCTTTTGAATGCTATGCAATTTCAGCATTGAATCCCAAAAGGTGCTGAGTGGATTCTGGAAAGAGAGGATCCCAGATGGAACCAAAGGGTGATGCAGCAATCAATTCAGAAAGGAGTTTTGCCTCTAAAAAATCTGAAGGCAGCCACAGGTTAATTTAGGTGAAGCAGTGCAATCAAGAGTTTCTTCTTGTTATTCTCCTTGTGTCTCTACTTGCAAATTTTTAGATATTCGAAAGCTGTTATTTTGGGTTAAATCTAGGGCTGTGTTGATGTGACTCTGGATAAACTAAACATCCTTAAAACACAGCAATTCATCTGCCTTTTGGAGCACTTTGAGGCAGCATTGGAATGAAGTCAACACTTAAAATATATCCCCACACAAATCAGAGACCACATCTGTAAATAATTTGGTACAAGTCAGACTTGGAGAATCTTTAAAATCCATTGCCCATCCTTCCTCCCAAGTCATCCTGGAGATCTAACATCTTCTGAAAATACCACAAATATTATCACTTCCTTGCATCAATCCTGACTATGGCTTAACTTAGCAGCCTAGTTATGTCCACCCCAATGCACTTCCACCTCCTTAATCAGGTCCTGCTCCAAGGAAAGGTGAGGCTGCCACCTTAGTTTCCAAAGAGGCCCTGTCTGCACCAGCTGGACCCCGCACTAGATCATTGGGGCAAGAACATGCAGACTTCTACAGTTGTTAATGGATTCTGTCTCTCTTGGCCTTACTTCTCTATTACTCTGAGGAAATTCTCCTTTGAAAATTTCTTTGTCGGCAATGATTACTACTTTCTGAAATGGCCCAATACACTTTCTATGTTGGAATCATGTTTCAGCAATTCATTATTCTTTGGTACATACATTCTGATCTTCTCAACAAAAGCATAGATGCAAATGGTGAAATGTCCTTCTTGTGTGTCACACACTTTACTGTTTATAGAACTGGGATAAGTCCATTCTCAGGATACAAGGATGGTATTATATGTGTAAGATATGTAAAAAATGGCAACTTCAGCTGTTATCAGAAACACTCCTAACAGGACACAAAAGGTTTTACTTAATATAAACACAAAGTATCCATTCAAAAAGGCTGAAGTCTTAAAGGAGGGTGGCTGTCTGTCTGTGGTCTCTCCAATCAAGATCATAAAAAATGAAGCTGCTGAAACCAGGAAGACCTTGTTTGCATGTATTAGGCAATGGGCCATGAGAAGCAAATCCTCAGACCTAGGATCAAGGGTATATAAATGGGAAAATCCTCGAATGCAGAACACCATGCTGGCTCTATGCAATGGTAAAGGCCAAAGAAATGTTTCAAAAAATTCCCTTTACTTTTTGAAATTTGTATTGATGTATACAAAATGTGCACAAATCATAAGAATACATGTTGATAAACTTTTAATTGAACTCACTCATATGACTAGATCCCAGATCTAGAAGTATAATATTGTCAGTACCCCTAAGCCCCACAACTTGGGTCCTCCTTTTCAAAAATAAACTTGATCTTGACTTCTCATTGTTAAACATTATATAAACAGATCCATAATTTTGTTCTGGCTCTTTTTGCTCATCATTGGGTTTGTGAAATACTTGAGGGACTTGGAGCACAGTTCAGCATGTGACCTGTTACTTGTCCCTTTCCAATGGCTTGTGGACTAAAATCCAACAATACATGTAGCCTTTTCCTTTTATTTCATCCTTGAACTATACCAGGTAATTAATTCATTAATATACAGACACTTGATTGATTCATTTTGGCTATATTCAGCCATAGCACTACTACTAAAGTTCTCCAACATCTGCAGACTAGAAGAGCCATTAAGTAACTCATTATACTTCCACCATCATCCATATCCTCAAATGATCAAGGCTAATATCAAAGGCCCAGGTAAACCACTCAGCTTTCAATAAGGCATTATTTCCCATGAGCACATGAAAATGTGTTAGTATTTCTATACACAAGCATCTCACAGCAGGAATCCAACTGTCAATACTTCAGTGCTGATTCCACCAATTAAGACACAAATTCTTAAAGAAAAAAAATCTAAAATCTTCACAGAAGCAAGACCAATAATTCAACTGATCCATGGAGATTATTCTTTACTTTTTCAAAAGTTTTACAACTTTGAATTAGAGAGAACTCATGACCACTAATGAAAAATTCGCCAATACGAAAAAAAAGGACAAATTAAATACCATTCCTATTCCACAATCCAGAAACAATCAACAATTTTTTGAATTTAGTTACTATATATTAAATCTGTTAATCTACATAGCTTAATATAATCAGCATCCTATTTAATTTTCTATCCAAAGTCTTAGGTAGTAATAAATATTTTCCAATATTCTTAAAATTACAAAAAAATGTAATGATTTCATAATACCTATTATGTAAACAAAAATCTATTTTATTATTTATTATATTTAACCTTAAATGTACATGATTTAATACACATAAATGCCAAATACTTGTTACAGATTTCAAGGTTTTTGCTTGAGTAAATATCTATTGTTTTTCTTGTGGAAAACCATACACACAATGTATGCTGTGATTTTTCAGGTTCAGTTTATTCATTGCAGAGAGAAGGATTAAAGCCACATGTAAAACAACCCAAGCACAGCCTTCTTATAAATATATCAATATATCTTCACTTGCTTGCATAATCAATTTTTGAAGTGGCTTATCTTTATGGAGTATTTCCAATGCAATCCACTTAGTTTCAATAGAAACCACAATCAATTCATTGGTTTTCATAATATTTAAATACAATACCTAATTACAGTACCAAGAACAGTCAACATAAACAGGTTCTGGGGCTGACATAACTTACACTGTAAACACAGCTCTGGTTTAGTGAAGGAAGAAGTCTTCCCATTTGTGACTATTCAGTACAGCATAAGCATTTGTCAGTTATTAAATATAAAATAGCAACATATTGAAGAGTCAGTTAAAGAGAATTAAGTCAAAATAGCATTTAATATAAACATTTCTGCACCCTATTTTTTCTTTTTTATTCCTAGAGTCTCTAAATGTTGTCAACATGCCAACAAAAACTTTTTTTATATGTACAACAAATTTGCTCCTCCTCTTTATGAACATAGCTGTTACTCTTTGTGGCCTTTTTTGATATACCAGTTTCTCGACATTACAATCTTCCTATCTTTAAGCATGCTATTCAAACACTATCACATAAACTTGCTACTTCACTGGTTTCCATTTTCTTTTTATAAGTTTGCAAAAGTATTGATTCCAATCATATTTCACTCAACTAACAGCAACTTTTCTTCTTTTAACTAAAAAGAACTTCAATATACAAAAATGTCAAATAACTAAGAATAAGTGAATCTACTTTGGGGTATTCCCTTTGCAGAATATTAGAGTTTCATCAATATTCCTCCTCATAGAACTCTTGGACAGTCAATCGTAGGAATCTTGCAGTCTGGCTCCAAAATGGAATTGGGGTGTTCTGGAGAAGACTGCGTATGATGAAACTCCCATCATTTCCTTAGTAGGGCCCACATCTTAGTGACTACAGCCATGGAAGGCTATCACTCCAAATCTTCCCTGACACATTGCCATTGATCAGTCTCAGCATATGATGCAGTAACTGCTATAATCAAAAATACATTTGGAATGGGCTGAGAAGAAAATTTTGACTGAATTTTAGGAAGCAGAGAAATAAAGTCTGTAACAGTTTTCTGTCAGTGTTATATTGAATTACCTGCAAGCAATCATAGGATAAAATAGTTAAGAAGACAAAAGAATAGAAGTGTGAAGATGAGGATTTTTGCTAAATTTCTAGCAATCTGTTGTACAATATAGTACCTATACTTAACAATATGGTATTGCGTATTTCTAAAAATGTTTAGATAAATCTCATGTTAAGTGTGCCTATCTCAAAAAATAAAACAAGGAAATTCTTGGTGATCATGGGTATATTCTGTATTGCACATTGATTGCATTGATGGTATCATGGGTATATGTGTATGTCCAAACTCATCGAAATGTACACATTAAATACATGCAATTTTTATTTATAAGTCATACCTCAATAAAGTTACAAGAAAAAGAAGTTTAAAGGAATACATTCTTTCTCTTTTGTTGAAACATCTCCAGAGCTTCTCCTTGGATTAAAAACCAGGGCAATTTCTGCAGTCAGAAAGGCTCTCTCAGGATACAAGGATGGTATTATATGTGTAAGATACCACAGAATAAACAGAAAGGCTCTCTTTTACTCGACCAGATGTGCCATTTATGAATTTATAATATCAAATGTCACTATGTATAGTAAGAGATTGAAAGGAGCAATGACCACAGATATGGCAACATTATATCAATGGATTAGGAATTGGGTTGGGAACCATTACCTGCACAATCTGCTTATCTTCCTGATCATCCAAATTATGCATATTATTCATGTCCTAGACAAAGTATATAACCACTCTAAGCCCATTTCCATTATCTGTATGATTAAGATAGGGGTGCATGGGCCACAGGTTTGTCTTTGAATATATTTGTCTTTGAATCTGTATTTAAAAAACAAACCAGATTTAAAAAATTTCCTGGCACACAGCAAGACTCCCCATAGCTCTCATTTTTATTATTACCTAAATTCTCAAGCCCCTTCCAATCCTGAGATTCTGTGAATAATCCTTCCGTGTTATTAAAAGTAAAATTTAAGATTCACAAATCCAGAGAATGTGATTCTAAAATGATGAGGGTGTGAGTTTTTTTCCTTTAGTGAATTTCCAACTCCCTGGAAATTCACCAGACAATCATGACTTGGGTTGTAGGTAGCCTTGGGAAGGTTATCTTAGGGGGCAGACAAATATGTTCCGTTATAATAGCAGAAGATTGATGCTATTCTCATAACCCTGCCTATGAGGTGCTTATGCCAAAGTAGTTGCATGGAACTCAGATTTCCTTTTCTTAAAAATTTGAAAATGTTCTCGTAGACCCTACGGCATTCATGATACACCCTATCACCTGTTTAAAAAAAAAAATGCCTCAAAGAAAAAAATCTCATTGGAGGCTGTTAAACATCTGTTATTAAGCTTACTAACAGAATACAGTTTTGCAGATTACTTTCTAACTAATCTCATCTTATGCTCAGGAAAGGTAATATATGTTTTATGTACAATCCCTAACCTGTTTTAAAAAAAAACTTATAATCACATAAAATGTAATACTTTGAAATAATTTTCAGGATGAAGTTTAACCTGCAGATAGATATTTTTGAAATGTTAATGTTGCTATTTCTAGGAAAAAAAAAGATTTTTGGCTTAAATTCTATCCAAAGCTTGAAAGACCCAATGATAATAATATTGTGTAGGAATGTCACAAAGGGGAGGGAGCCTTTAGGGCATTCTTTCTTTCATTAAGAATCTTCAGATTTCTGTAGATTTCAGATTTCCAGATGATTCAGCAATCTCACTGATTTTATCCCCCAATTTTGGTTCTTCTCTGTGATAAACATATATACAAATGAGGCTTTTACAAATATCTAACAAGCAAATATCGCTAATGGGAAAGTGGGCTACCTTTTGGGACTAAACTTCAAAGCTGACTTGAGGTAGATTTCCATACCTCATTTTGGTGTACCACAGGAGAGAACCAGGGCAATAAAAGAGCAACAATCTCTCATTGTGATGAAAGATCTCCGAAACTGGGGAGCAAACCAGTCCCAATATTTCAACTAAATTCAATGGCCTGATGTGCTCTTGGATGAAAATAATCAATCTACCCACTTCCCATTTCACTGCTATAAAAACAGTAGTGTTAATGAGCTCTTTTGGGAGTGGGTGTTATTGGCATCACCCTCATGGTCCCACAGGAGGAAGTTAAAGTTCTGAGAATGAATCTACTTTGTAAGGCTACTCAACTATCTTACAATACAAGGACCCAGGTTTTTGGTATTTTTGCTTTGTTCTTTTTATTTTGTTTTTTATAGGTATCTTTGTTGCTATTCTAGCAAAGTCCCTAACAAATATAGTAAGGACTAATACCCACTTTCAATAATGTTACCTACTGAAGATGACAATTTCTTGAACTAACTTTCGTCAACCAACTTGTTGTCACCACTTCCCTTCTCCACTGCTTTTGAGGAAACTATGACACAGGACAGAACATAGCCACCAGGATGGATGCAAAAATGCCTGCACCTCCCTGCAGCTGCCAGTTGAGTTATTTGCTTACCTACATCAGTTGGGGTAAAAACCTTATTTATGCCAGTTGTTTTGGCTATGATGAAATTTAGTTAAATATTATATACACCAATGATTTTGGGGAATGAAAGGTAACTGTGATTTCTTTAAAAATGTAGTTGGATACTTTGAAGAAAATCCAAAAGATGAGTTGTTTTGTATTTTTAGAAAGAAAGAAGGAAGAAAAGAGAGAAAGAGAAAGAAGACAAGAAAAAAAGGAGAAGAAAATGACTCTGGGAAAAAAAAGATATGGGGGAAAAAAAAACTAAGAAAGATTTCCAGGGCATGGAGATAGTATAATGTCTGTGAATAATCTGCATTAATATGGAGATTCCTTCACTATTGTCTTTAAAGAAGAAACAGAAGTATGGCATTTAAAAATGCTAAACTTAAACCAGTAGACACATACAAAATGTCTTGGCCTTAGGTCAAGATATGAGAGAATTTATGCTTTTTAGGTTCAGTTTTATGTAAATAATCTCCTTAAGGAAATTTTACTATATAAACTTTTCAAATCAAATAATTCACTACCAGCATTTCAAGTCCTCCAAATAGACGTTTAATAAATGAAGTAAAAAATTATAATGCATGCCATGAATTTTGAAAATTGAACTATATAAACACATATAAGAACTTATGTTCAAATATACAACTGTGTTGTGGAATGAGATAAGTGACATCAAAAGTTATATGATTTCCCATCAATCTACATGGGAAAATAAATAGCTATTAGTCTTCCACCAAGTTTATAGAACCCTTATTTTTTTTTTATAAAAAACACCAAGACATTTAAGCAATTACCTAAACAAATATTATTTTTAAATTTCTATATCAACTTAAACAGTTCAACATTTCTTATCAAGGGGACAATTTATTTAAAATAACTTGAAACGACATGAAGTTATTAAGACAAAGAAAATTTATTGAGTAGTGCTGGTATTATAGGCTAAGAAATAAAGGTCTAAAAAAATCAAAAATGCATAAAATCTTCAGTGAACAGTAGTGAAAGGAAAAAATACAAACTTTGTTACAATTTAAATGAATAGGAAACAACTCCTGGATATGCTTTCACTCTGACATTACAAAGTTGAGTCCATTACAAACTGAGTGCCTTCCTGCCTTCTGCCTTCACTGTGTACCTGGTTCTGGATCTTTCCTAGGTGTAGGTGAGTAGAGTTTCTAGAATCTCAAAACAGTGGTATTTGTCAAGGTAACGCCAGTGCTGTGCCTACACAGGTCTGAAGATAAAAACAGATTGAAAGAATGCGAGATGAATTTCAGTTCTATTCAGAAGCAATTCCAAAGCATTTTGAAGACTTAGATTTATGACTTTTCCCTTGCTCTTATATATTTCAGGGCCAACTTTTATGTTCCATTTTCGACAACCCAGATAGAATATTGAGATATGCTTGGTAGTGAATATGAGAGGTTATGAGAAAAAAAAAATTCTACCAAAGAAATAAATTGAAAATCGGTTTTCTTTTTATTGTGGTAAGACCAGAAGGAAGGGCTGGGAAGATCCACAAGGGAGGAGAGATTTTGTTCCTATGCACACTGGATTGCCCAGAATGGCACTGATTCAAACTCTGAAAAAAAAAAAAAAAAAAGAAAGAAAGAAAGAAAAAAAAAAACTCTGCTTGTGACTCAGTCTAGATTTAGAAAAGCTGAGCTTTTTAGTAACAGTGAGAAAAATTGACAAAATTTGTTTATTTCTGTTGATTTTTTTTCTTCTTATAAATTTGTGGATCAACACTGTATTTTAAAGTCTATCCAGGAAAACAGCACAAATACAAATGTGGATTCACAAATCAAACCTTCAAAAGGGACTCTTCACTAGCAAAATCACCTCAAGAAGAAAGTTTAAACCACTTTGTCTTAATGCACTAAGACCAAACTCAAAGAGCCCCCCAAAGTCTTGCCAACCTATGTCTAACCTTGCTAGTTTTTATTGTTGGTTTTGTTCTGTTGTTGTAGTGGTGGTGGTTATTATTTTGTTGTTCTTATTGCTGTTACTATTGTTGGACTATGAAACTCAACTTAAGTATCCAAAGAGCAAAACTGTACAGTGAACTGATTAAAGCAGAAAAGTCCCATAATCCCAGCATGAAGGCCAAAGGAAATTAAAACATACTCAAATAGCAGCAAGCACTCATAAAAAAGCTCACAACTGGACTGCATAAGAAATATTGATCTTCAGCTTTGAATATTCTCACTTTAGCTACTATGTATGATTGGGGTCAGTACCCTCTATGCTGGAATTCCTTTGAAGGCCTTGACTCATATAGACAGAACATCAGGTTCAGGGTAACTTTATTTAAGTGAACTACATCTGAGCCTGCTTACAAAAGAACCAAGAATATTCTTATTGAAGTGAAGGAGTGGAGATGTTGGAAAGAATAAACAGGAAAATTACTGATGTCACCAATGCTTTTTAAAATTGCAATAGGTGTGATTGGGTAAAGTTTTATTTAAATAGACTTGAGTAAATGAAAATTGTCTCCATATCTTGTTTAAACTTCACTGATCCATTTACATTCATTTCTTTTCTAAATACTATTCAATTTTTGGAATATTATTCATTGGAAATAACTATATAACCTTCAAAATATGACCCTAAAAATAGCCCATTAAAAGGTGCTTTTTGTCTTTGTACTTGAATTTAGCTGGTGACTCTGGCCTTTTACATGCCAAGCAGTGCTTTCAGATGAGTAAAAGAATTCTAAGACTCCACTGGCTTTAGCAACTCTGTGCAAATGTTTCTAATTTAAAAATACAATTCCAAATGCTAGAAAATAGAAAAAGGCTGTTTGTATACTGGACAAAAGTCAGTGTTCTCCCTTATATAGGGTCCTGCCTTTAGCTTGAAAAATTTGAAAACTAACCTACACTTCAGACACAAAATGATTCAAAGAGACTTTGAGAAAAATAATCACCTAGTAGCAATATTTTTAAGATATTTGTCTTTAAAGATTCTGAAGGGAAGGCAAGTATTGGCCTACAGAGAAACCAAAAGATTTCAGGGACATGCAGGGAACTTTTGGTATAGATCATGGCTCAAGAAACAAGAATCAAATTCTAAGCTCTCATCCTCCTGCTGTATAAGTACAATCATTTTTTCTTCAATTCTACACAAAATTATTAACAGTATTCTACACTGAACCTTCCTCACTGCAAAAATAGTTTTTGCTTGCAAGGAACCTATTATCCATTAGCAAGTGTGTTTATTCTTAGTGAACAAGCTTCTTCCACTTCAAAGAGCTATGCTGCCTTTACACACAAGATCCTTCTGATTGCTCGAAGATGAACACAAAGAAATTTATTCTTTAAGCCTTGAGATGTTCAACTCAAGAGCCAAGACTCTGGCCATTAAAGAATTTGTGGGTTAGTCTCACAAAAATAGAGCATCATCTGTATCTGTCCTCAGGTGCCACAGCACCATCCATGACTTTCATTTAAAAGAAAAACAGAAGCCAGGAAAAAAGGAAATTTCTCTCCAGGGAACTTTAGTGACATAATCAAAACAAGTAAAAAAATATGAACGTCAGATATTCAGACAATAATTCAGCCTACAGCAGCAGTGCTGATAATCCCTTGAATGAAATCTTTATATTCTTTTGTTAATCATCCTGCAGTCTTGGATGAAAAAAATAATTAAACTATGCTTTTTCTTTAAATTACCATACAACCTATGTATTTAAACTTAAATTTTTTATGGAAACTATATAATAAACCTTTCATTAAAATTTTCCTTGTTGATGTATGCAAACCAGGTCAGTTTCTGCTGGATTTGCATACTTGGTTTTATCCCTAATTCAACTTCTTGTTAAAGGTTTAAAATGGAGAAAATGTCAGATTACAAATAAAGCAAATACTGCTTATATGTCTAGTGAACACTGACACCATTTACAGGTTTTCCCCCTCTTTTCCTTGGGGTAAGAGAGCCCTGTCAATAATCATTACTTATTAAAAAGGCTGCCATTCCCTACTACAGGATGTAGAAAGAGAGCACAGAGAGGCAGAAATAATTACCTTAGGCTTTTCTTTAAAGACCTCCCAAGAATGGAATAAAAGGAAATCAACTAAGAACATGAAATACCCCCATCATGTGCCATCTCTCCACACGCGCACACACACAAGGTTGGGAAGTACACCCACACTCCATTATTCATATCAACTGCATCAAAAGAATTCAAAAAAAAAAAAAATCTGGGGTCTTCCAGAGAGATAGACACCTATTTTCAATCCATTGAATATGCTCATACTACACTTGCAAATCCTTTATCCCTCCACAAAACTCAAGCTAGATTTGCTAAAAGGAGTCTCTAAGCACCTCCTGAGAAAATGTGCTCTTAGAAATGACTGCTTCAACCAAAGCAGAGAAGAGCTGCAAGTTACTGGCTCTACTGCCATTCTGGCTTGTGGCAGATTCCTTCCTTCCCCTTTCCTTCCTGTCTCCCAATTCATCTGCTAGCCTCCCCCGCCCCCCCCCCCCCATAGCAGACTATAGGCAAAAGGACTTGATTCTGGAACTTACTAACAAGTACACAAATCCTATCTTTTAAAAAAAGTTTCAAGGGTTAAATAACACTCTTGGTAAGATCACAGGTAAGTGATGTGAAAAATTACCAGATAACTGAAAGCAAACCGGGTGTTTTTACCAGCACGGAAGAGTTAATGATGAGCACTTTCTTTCTTTCCCCAGATGTTAGGGCTCAAAACAGAAATACAGTATCAAGACAGCATAACCTGACAGTTTCTGCAGAATAGGCTTGCACAGAACTTGAACTGGCATGCTGGGGGTTTGTCCTAAATAACCTTCACAGGTTGCACAAACTGTTCCCATATCCTGATCAATAGTCAGATAAAACAGGTTCCTGAGAATTCTTTAGAGTAAGAATAAGGTGAGGGGTGGGGGTGGGAGGTCAATTAGCTACCTAAAACGTTAATAAAAATAGAAAATATACACCTCCAAAACATAAAATGCTGTTTTGCTTCGGGTAATCTGGCCAGTATTGGCACCAATTGCGCCCTGGATGAACATGCTACCTCCTAAGGGTGACATGTTTCAAAAGCGTTGGATGTTCTCACCCTCCAGTGCAGAGAACTCTGTCCCAGACCGCCTATATTTTACAGGAACTGAGAGATGAGGTTCACACCCCACCTTTGGGAAAGGAACAAAAGCTAACGCTTGGCAGAAGTGTGTATTGGGGTGGGGGGAACCCTTCTCTTTCCACAGGACCTTAGAACCCTAGAGGTGGCAACTCTGCAGGGCTCCTTTCATATATCCTTCTAGTTAACTCACAGTCAGTGGACACAGAATCCAACAATCAATTTCTGTACCTTGGAATGGCTACCGAAAGGCTGAGGGGTGATCAGTTTAGCCCTTCGCCTAGGATCGCCTCCTTTCCCTACCTCCCCCAATGGTTTCTAATTAACCCTTCCAGGTCCCTGCCAGGGCTGGAAGCGTCTTCCCTACATTCTACCAACACCCCCAACAAATAGCCATTCCCCATGGGACATAACTTCCCTTTGTGGTTTATCCTCGGTAAATTTGCGAGTGCTTTCGTCCCCTTCCTTCCCAGCAGCGGGCGGGGAAAGGGTTGGGAGCTTTGGGGAAGGCCCACCCTCCCTCCCTAACCCTCTAAAGGAACCGGATCCGGGAGCTCGCCGGCAGGTCTGCAGTGAGAAGGGATCACACTGGAGTTAACCCTTTGAAAGGAGTTGGGAGATCGGTTCTCATTTGGGACCCACTAAAGTAGGACCGGTGGAGCTTGAGGATCTCCCTCCCTTTCTCATCCCCCAGACTCCACACACAGTCCCACAACAGGCCGACGCCTTTACCCTCCTTGTGACCAGTTGGAACCATCTTCCATGCTCTGCCCCAAACCTGGGATGGCGGGGAGGGGTAGGGGGGTGTTAAAGACAGGCAGCTAAGGGGAAAGACAGCAGGAGAGCAGAAAGGAAACTCGGTAGTAAATCATAGTTGAGACAGCGTGTTTACTTACGAAATTTGGGGCTGGTGATAGTTTCTGGTGTAGTGGTGGTGGAGAAGGAGGAGGAAGAGGAAGAGGAGGAAGAAGAGGCGGCAGCATCCTGAAAGGGAGACAGGGTCCAGGAGGGAGTAGAATCATGAAGGTAGGAGGAGGTAGCATATGCCGCAGTGGGCCAGGAGGGCATCGCCTGGGTACTGGGGGTTCCTGGCACTGGGGGTCGGGAGCCCAGCGTGCTGCTACTGAAGAAAGGGACGGTGGTGGACAGGACCGTCGGGGGGACCGCAGTGTTCCGTGCTGTGGTGGAGCGCGGGCTGGCCCGGATAGGCACTCGGTGCCCGGGAAAGCGAGTGGGTGCCCGCGTGATAGTGGTCAGGCGAGTACTAATCCGGTTGGGCGTCCTGGAGGAGGCGGCGCCGGCGGCGGAGGGGGTGGCGGGGGACGTGGTTGAAGTGGTGGTGGTGGTGGTCTCCATGGCCTTGGGGAAAGAGCTGGGCTTGGAAAGGAAGAAAGGGTCCTGGCCCATCCCCTTGGAGTCCACCAGGTCGGTGGGCACGTACTCCTTGACGGAGCCCACCACGATCCATTTGAGGAGCATGAGGCTGAGCCCCAAGCCGATGAAGCCGATGAACAGAGGCACCACGCACAGCCACGTCTGCTGCCGGTTCCACACGATGCAGTCGCTACAGCGTAACTCCCGGGGGGGCTCGGCCGCCCCTTCGCCGCCGCCGTCCGGGCCCCCGCCCGCCGCCGCCGCCGCCGCAGCCGCCGCGGTGCCCTCCTCGGCCGAGGCGGCGGCTGCCGAAGCGGCACCAGGTGGCGAGGCAGCGGCCGCCCCTTCACTCATCCTAGGAGCCGGTCTTCACCTTCGCCCCCCCGAGGGCCGCGCCAGAGGCATGGGGCCGCGCGGGCCGGGCGCGGGCGCGGGCGCGGGCTCCGGCGGCGGCGGCGGGCTCGGGCGCAGGCAGCGGCCGCGGCGGCCGCATGCAAATCGGCTCCCTGCCCCCACGCCCCTCCCCCCGAGAGGCGGGCGGCGGGCGGGGAGGAGAGGAGCGGGGGAGGGGACGCGGCCGGGGAGGGGGCGGTGAGGATCGCGGAAGAGGGGCGAGAGCGGCCCCCTGGCGCCGCCGGTCGGTCAGGGAGCGGTGGGGCGCGTTTGCAGCCCGCCAAGCGGCCTCCTGCGCGCCGGGGCCCCGCGCCCGCTGCTGCTGCTACTGCTGTCGCTGCCGCCGCTGCTGCTGCTGCCCGCCGCCTGCGTGCGCTCCAGCCGCGCCGGCATCCTCGGGGCGCCGCGCCCGGCCCGCTCCCTGGGGCGCCCGCCCGCGCCGCCGCCGGGCCGCGCACAGCCTTCAGAGGCCGAGCGGGCTGGCCGCGGGGTACCCGGCGCCGGTGGACCGCATTCCGACACAGGGGGCCGGCCTGGCCGCCGCTCGCCTAGCCCGGCGCGCCGCGTTCCTCGGCGGCTGCTCGGCGAGCCCGGGCGGTGAGGTGCACCTGTTCTTCAGCCGGCCCACAGCCAACCCTCGGCCAGCACTCTCCGGGAGAGACCAATCCGAGCACAGCGCGGAGGGCGAGCGGCCGGGCTCGCCTCGCTCCCGCCGCCCGCGGCTCTGCGCTGCCACTGCCGCCGCCGCCGCCGGAGAGTCAAACTCCAGCGAGTGACGCTGCCAGTGCCACGACCAGGGGCCGGGGGCGCCAGGGGGTGCCCGCGGGAGCAACCCAACCAGCAGGCAGAGAATTCAAAATCACGCTAAGGCGCCGCAGCCGGGTCCAGCTTGGGGAGCAAAAAGCGGGAGAACGCGTCAGGGGGTCCCGAGCGAGGCAGATCCCGGGCCAAAGGCGGTTCCAGGCAGGCTCTGACAGCCAGGCGGGTGCGGGTGTGTGTGCGGAATCGCGGCGGACGGGCTGGGATTCGGGCAGAGTAGCACCTCCCACCAACACCTAATGGTGGTTTCTTAATGCACACAAGATAAATAAATGATCCAAGCAAAACCCCGTTGGCGATGTGTGGCAAAAGCAGTTCCCGACCGATTGTGAGAAGGTCTCCTGCGCGGATCCAGTGGGGGTCAGAGACTGACGCTGCGGGGCGAACGATTGGGGGCGTGTACGGGTGGGAGGGTGCTTGTGCCATCCGCTGCCTAACTGCGTGCCATGGGTGCGGGATGCAGAGCCACCTTTGCCTCTGAGTTCCTGAGAGTAATGCTGGTGAAGCAGACGACCTTTGTGGGATCAGACCTGTCAGATCTCTCCAAGCCATTTATAACTTGCCTTAAAAAAAAAAAAAAAAAGGATTTTTTTGCCTTTAAATGTACATGTGCGCACAGGTACACACGTCACAAGACAAGCACATTTGAGAGAAAAATGTAAAACGATTTGGGTTGGTTATCTGAAATTCCGATGCCGGTTCTTTCCCTGGTGTAGGCAGGCACCTGTGTGCCTGTATCTCAGGTGCAAAGTGGTGGTACCTGTCTGGCGGTCAGGGTGGCATAGAAAAGAAAGAAGGGTAAAGAGCATTATCAGCATGGTATATGCTGATGGTGCAAAACCTCGCTTGCCAACTCTCTCGGTATTTCTTAGTCGAAAGTAGAAACCAAAGAGATGTTTTTATTCACAAGTGCCAAAAAGGAGAGGTTGAGAATGGCAGTGTCCTAGTACACCTCCCTAGCACTGTATGGAGCAGATGATGGAGCCAGCGTCCTCTTGTCCTGTCATACTCTCAGCAAAATGAGTTTTCATGCGGTATCCATTTTATTCACAGGTGAAGAGGGGAATGGCACTCTGAGGAGATGGCAGAGAGCAAAGGATGCATTGAATCAGGAAGCCCCTGGGGTTTTGTGCCTACAGAGTTCTTTGTACAGACACAGTTAATAAATTATTTTTGGTGGCAGTAATATGACTGTCACCTTTTTCAGCTATAACATTGAGACTTCTCCCATAGGAAAGCTTTTGATTTTTAGTTTGATGGAACATGCCCTAATCCAGTAGAGCTGAATTATGGTTCTAAATATTGCAAGTAAAAGAAGAAAAAAGGCCAGAAACTCTTGAATCCACATGCCCTCAACTTTCTAATGCAAGGCATTGTCCTCTTAAGTAAAAAATTGATCCAGTCCCCACTTTCTGTAGGTGCTGGGCATTTACTCTCAACCTTTCCTACATAGCAAATCAAAATGTCCTTACACTGCAGTAGATTGCTGTCACATATTTGAGACAGAAAATTACTTTTCCAGAATACTCCTAGTGTACTTCTTTTTCCCCCCAGTATTCCTGTGGTCTCTCTCTTCATCCCTGCCCACTGGAATAAATGCAATGTACAAAAGGGGTGTTGTAATGATTCAGCTGGGCAAATGCTTGGTTTCCTGAAACCATGATTCAACCACATTCACTCCATGTCCTCTCAGTGCTCCCCAATGCCTTCTCCATCTACTTCTCCAAATTTCCTCCACTTCTCATTTCCACCTGGCTTTAACAGCTTATTCATGGTTCCCCGTTGAGTTCATTTTCTCCTGGATCCCAAGCCACTGCACCCTACTACCCATTAGCTGCTTTCACAAGGCATCATCACTGGAGGGGGTAAAAAAGAGCCATTGCTTTGACAGTTTTCTATTGGGGAATGGATTTTACCAGCCCATCCAAGAATGTTTGGCTAGTATAAACATTAAATTGTGGTTTTACTGTGAGGCTTTCTGGTAGCAGGTAGTAAGGACTGAAATTGGAATTGGGGAGGGACTGTTCACAGTGGAGACAAGAGACAAGTGGTGGGCTATCACTGCTCATGAGCTGCCAGTTCATAAGTCCCCCAGTAAGGAGGAGTCTCATTCCAGTGACTCACAGCTCACTGAAGCAAAACACTGGATTAGGAGCATCTAGCTTCCAATGAGGAAAAAAATCCATGTTAGAGTTATGCCCTTAATAGCTATAAAATCACTTTGAGCCAGTTTCCTCAGTTGTGAAATGGAACTGCTATACATACATACTATACCAAGTATATGAGATTGTATAGCTAAAGGGACTATTCACCTATGCACCTTTTAAGCACCATTATCAGATACCTTTCTAAAAAGAGGCAGCTGTATGTGTTATTCTACTACAATTCAATTTTTTTTTTTTTTTTGTAAAATGGCATCAAAATTTCCAGACTGAGAGGCTCTGAATCCTTTCCACTCCATAACCCAAGTTCAGTTGGTTGTCAAGTCATTTACCTTCTGTCTTTATGGCATGATTGTCTAGGGACCTCAACATGAAAAGCCTTTGATGAAATCTCATGTCTAGAACCACAGAGATGAAATGATATTAGTGGCCAAACACATCCAATCTGTGATCCCATAAAATGCCCAGTACAAAAGTCATTTTAATTCCAATGGAGCTGTATGGAAGATGTCACTTCCTGGGGAAGACAACCCCGCCTGTCCATAGTACACATCATTTAAAAACAGTTCATGTTGAGCTAAAAAATTTACCTTCCAACTCCTCACTGTTTCTTTTTACCTCATTCAATACAGAAAATTTCCAAATATTGGGTGACAGACACGGAGATATAAGAGAACACAAAATAAAGGTTGCTACCTTCTTGAAGCTTCTATTGTAGTGGGAAAGACTCACAGTTAATAACCAAAACAGATAAATTATGTAGTATATCCAAAAATGTGCAGTTTTGGATCACGAAGAATTTGCCTGATCTGCATGATTATACAGGACCTCTCTTCTCCAATCCCAATATCCCTAATCAACTTACTATCTCCTCCATTGCCATGAGAACTTGACACAATGACCAGGGCGATTTTTTTTTTTTTTTTTTTTTTTTAAATAAACAGGATTCTCTGGGTAGTGTAGTCACTTTAGCAATCAGTCTGTTCGCTGGGCATAGTGGTGCATGCCTGTAATCCCCACAGCTAAGGAGGCTGAGACAGGAGGATCACAAGTTCAAAGCCAGTATAAGCAACTTAGGGAGGCCCTAAGCAACTTAGTGAGACCCTGTCTAAAAATTGAAAACAAACAAACAAAAAGGGCTGGGGAATATGACTCAGTGGTTAAGCACCCCTGAATTTAATCCCTGGCTCTGAATAAAAAGTCTGCCCTGCAAAGTACTAATATATTTTTAAAAATCTTTTTTAGTTGTCAATGGACCTTTATTTTATTTATTTATATTTATATAGTGCTGAGGATCGAACCCAGTGCCTCACACGTGCTGGGAAAGTTCTCTACCCCTGAGCCACAACCCCAGCCCCTAATATTATTTTTAATGTCCACTGGAATCATGTATATAGTCCGTGTGAAACCTCAATTCATTCCACAGAGTAAATATGAGACAATGGATAAAGTTCACCCTCTTCCATATGGTTACCTATTTCCTTATTCTTTCTTGGTTTTGTCCAGTGCTGTGAATAGAATAACATGCATTCTGTTGTAATTCTGGTAGCTATTTAAAAAGAAAAGCTGATTATTTTCTTCTCAGGTGTCAACAAGTCACCTAATTTTTGTGGTTTCTTGTATGCTCTTGAAGCCTCTTGATGTAAACAATCAACACAAAAATGTATCAGAAAACCCCCCCCAGCATGGATTGCACTATTCATAACCTCTTGACTTTTACAATCCAATGTAAATAAAATGAACAATAAGATACATGAACTATACAAAGGAAAACTCAGAAAGTGCAAAAGTGAAGAATTTCCATTCTAACTGTATCCTAGTCACAAAAGATGATTGTAACAATATTCAAAGGCTTAAGGAATTGGGAATGTTGCCAAATTGCTCTATCATAAATTAAGAAATGCTGACTACTCTATAGCAGGATGTGGAATTAGAAGTTTTGAAAGAGGCGCTAAGAAAAAATAGATGTGAAATTTCAGCAGGAGTTGTCAGAAGATAATCTAAATTTCAAAATAGGTTAACTAAGGACTGGATGTATGGAAGAGAGGATTTTCATGAAGAGCATTTCTTTAGCAGAACCGTGATCTGAGTTCAAAGGGGGAAGAGCAAAAGTACACAGCCCTCTTATTTTAAGTACAGTGAGAGAGGACTCAGGGAACCCCAGAGATTAGGTAGATCCTATTTGGATTGGGGTACTCACTGACACAAGCCTCAGGAACCTCAGGTCAAAGAGCTGGCCCAAGTGACCTGTGGCAGGACAGGCTCTGTGTGTTAAGTGTTTGCCATCACCTGAAGGCATGAAGTCATGCCACAACAATAGCATCCAGAGGGATGTAGTAGGGTAAGCACAGAGAACAGAAGTGGAAATGAACTGGAGAATCAGTGCTGAAGGATGTTGGTGTCCCAGACACATGTCTGAGTACTTTCTTTTACCCTGAATTCCAACTACCTCTACCTTCTCATGTTCATGTGGGTACTTCATTCTTGGCATTCAGAGTTACCTTTGCTGTTTGTCTATCTGGTTTTTGATCTCTTTGTTAAATGTTTTTTTTTTTTTTTTTTTTTTTTTTGCCTTTCTACCAAACACTGGCAGATTCTGATTTTTTCTGACTACACAGTAAAATTCTATTGTTTTGAATTGTTGTTGTTATTTTTATGATTTAGGATTGGAGAACTAGTAAGTGGAAGTTTATCTTGACAATTCACAAATCAAGTTCCCTCAGAGGCCCCCCAGACTTTGTGAGACCCAAGAAGTCTTCTCAGCACAGTCTGAAACAAAGGAGGGGAGTTCCCGGTTCTCTTTTCCTCCCTCCAGACCACACAGTGGATTCCACTTGACCACGTGATGGTTCACAATTTTGCCACCTCTCTTAGGTGGGGTGAGAGTGAGAGAAGCTGCAGGCATGGAGGAGATGCAAAGCTGCCTCTCAGAAATGCTTTCTCATAACCAAGGAAAAACATCTTTGTCTCAAGCTTCATTATCTCTAAGAAAGGCAGTGAAAAACAGCTGCACTCAGAAAGAGTTGATGTGATTTTGTGTTTGTATAAATAACACTTTGGCTTCATCTCACCTGTGTTTTCTGGAAATCTACATTCTGCTTTCTTCTATTTGGGCATGAAACCTTCATATCACTTTATGGGAGAAAACAAAATTTTCCACAATTCTTCACTGGTTTACTTTATGCTGACACAAAGGGAACTCCCTGCTAAACTGTTCAGAGAATACCCAGCCTTGGTGGCAGTCCCTGAGACCCTGGCCACCATACCTGCCACATTCAACATGGCCCTAACTTTCTCTTTTTTTCTAATATATACTTTAAGGATACTAATATACTTAAAGTCATAGGTATAAGCTTAGAGTTTCCTTTCTCAACTCACAATCTCTTCTAAGAATTATTGGTGGTCTCTGGAGGTTTTCAGTGCTCTACAAACTCTCTCTATTTTGTGTATTGGATCCAGGAATTTTTTCTTTACATAGTTCAATCATCAGTCAAGGGGAAAGAGCAGAGATTCTGGAGTCAATCAGGCTTGAATATGACTTTCAGCAGGTGGTTGCACAATTGAAAAATGTCACATGTGATGTGCCCAGTGCTGTGTTTGGCATATGAAAGGCACCTCAGAAATAGTAGCAAGTATTATTTAATGAAAATAGACATTAAATAGAAAAGCTGGATACAACATGGGGTACTTTTGAGGCTGTTTAGCAACCCATGAATTCTGAATGGAATATTGCTATCATTTGTATGTAATCTGATTATCTCCCCAAAGTCCATATATAGAGGTTTCATCCTCAGAGAGGTGCTACTAAGTGATGCTGTGGACCTTTAGCAGGTGGAGGCTAATGGAAGTCTTTATGTCATTGGGTGTGTGCCTACAAAGTGGGTTGTGGAATCTAGCCTAAGCTGCTTTCTGTTTCTGGCTTGAGGCATGACTGCTAGCTCCAATGCATGCTTCTTCCATTGCCATCCATCACCCTCACCAGAGGCCCAAATCAATGAGGCTGCCTGATCTTGGACATAACCTCTAAAATCTTGACCTAAATTAACCATTTCTTTTTATTAAGTTGGCTGCCTCAGGTATTTAGTGGTAGTAATGCAAAGCTGACAAATACAAGCATTATCTAAGGAGCCCTCTTTATGCAGGAGATAGTCACAGGAGTTTGGCACTCGCATTTTTTATTTTAACAAGTGGGATCTTGGTGGGGTATATGGACTTCAGGATCAATAAAGGGGTACCATGGAAAAGCAGTATCATTAGGGCCACCGGTGATGAATGTACATTCACCCCATGCCTTGTGTGCCACCCCTACCACCATGTCCTTCTCAAAGGAAATCCACAGAATTTCCAAGGAGTAAGTGTTGATACTCATAGCAGATTTGGCCCATCTGTTATTGCTAAGAAAGGGTATTTCAGGAGAACAAAACTTGCTTTGTGCTTTTAAATTGAGAAAAAAGAAAGGAAAACACCACCTAGTTTATTTAGAAAAAATATCAACAGAACCAAAAATGGCTAACAATGCCCATCCCTTCTGAGATAGATAACCTAAGGGATTTCCAAGACTTAGAAAACCTGGTTTTGGGGGGCTGGGGATGTGGCTCAAGCAGTAACACACTTGCCTGGCATGTGCGGGGCACTGGGTTCGATCCTCAGCACCACATAAAATAAAGATGTTGTGTCCACCGAAAACTAAAAAAGAAATATTAAAAAAAAAAAGAAAACCTGGTTTTTATCTTGCCTTTGAGATTTTCACAGCAAGATGGAAAATGATCCTCTATTTTAAATAAAGTGAACAAAGGCACAAATGAACATTTAAGTGTTCATGTGAAGGGGTGCAACAATAATGCCAATAGGATATGGTAAAGATAAAAGGATTGTTCAGGGACTATTTTTGGTGGTTAAGTTATCAACTGCCTTCAGAGTTTTATTCAGAATTATCTGAGCATCTTCTTAAGAGTTGTAGTTTTGCTGAGCGTCATCAATGCCAGAGACAAAAGCAGAACAAGTAAGGACATTGATTTTGTTCAATGAAGAGATGCCCCAGGTCTGAAGATCAGAATGTCTCAGCACAGTGGTTTGTTTATCTTTTGATTCTCATAGGGAGGAACTTGGGATGTTATGGTTTGAATCTTTACTATCCAGGAAAACCTCATATTTTCAAAGCATGGTGCCTAATAAAACAAGTTTCAGAGGTGGAGATGTTAAACAATGATTAGCTTGTGGGGGCTGTTACTTCACAGTGGATTAATCCTCTTAGTGGATTAATCCTTTTGATGAATAAATAATTTAAATGGACTACTGAGGGGAAACTATAGGCCAGTGAAATGTGGCTAGAGATGGTAGCTCACTGGGGACATGGCATTGGACTATAACTATCCCTGGTCCCTTCTTCCCTCCCTCCCACCACCCTCCTTCTCTCTCTCTCTGCTTCCTGGCTGCCATGAACTTAGCAGCTTTTCCGCCATGCCTTCTGCCATGATATTCTGCCTCACCTCAGCCCCAGAGCAATGGAGCTGTCCTATGTACTAAGCCTTCTGAGACTGTTAGTTCAAATAAACTTTTCTTCCTCTAAGTTGTTCTTTTCAGGTATATTGGTCACAGTGATGAAAAGCTGGATACAACGTGGGATACCTTTGAGGTTGTTTAGCAACCAGTGAAGTCTCAGGAAACCAAACAGGAAATATTCATTTCTGTGTCTGGCTAGTTTTAGTGGGGAGGGAAGTTATAATCTCAGGTAATAATTGAAGAAAAAGTTGTTGAAGGGGTTTGTTTCAGGTTCATGATAAAGAAATGTGTTTGGCCTCGTTACAGGTAAATAAGGAGGTCAGCTGTGAGTCTTACGTGAGTCATGCCAAAGATTGGACAAGGAATCAGTGGTAAGCTACTTCCTGGAACACAGAAGGTGGAAAGGATTTCTGAAAATCAGAATTATGGGGGTGGATTCCTTAACTTTTATTGTTTTCTAAAAGTACAGGGCTCAGGTCAAGCTCAACATTCACACTTAATTTTATCATTCTCTTTTTAGCTTTACAATAAAGTATGTATGTGTGCTCATGATTATTTCTAAAGATAAGAGTGATAATATGTCTTTATATATTTATGCTTCCTTTTTTCTTATATGGGAGAAATAAAGTAAAATTTTCCCCATATATTTAGTACCTATGAAAAACACTGAAAGCACATAGAAATTCTGTAGGGAATAGATAGATGTATCAGAACTTGATAAAATATTATTCATATTCTGGTTATCTTAGCAGTTAAGAGGATATTGTAGAGGCTACAAAATTGTACCTTAGTGAATCCTTGAAAACTGTGAGTATAATCCTTTATAACATAAAGCACACAAGCTATGTCAAGGTTTTTGTTGTTTTCTTCAGAATTTACATAATATACATATTTTTCAGTTCAAGTTCTAAAAGTATTATTTTTAATTAATGTAAGAATATAATCATTATGAGAGGATCTTCTCTTTTGAATGTAGACTTCTGGGAACATTTGATTAAAACATTTAAACAATAGTTGTGTTTATGCATCCTTTTATGGGGTATGTGTGTGTGTACTAACTTATGTAAAGAAGTAAGAGTGGTATGGAAGCAGTTATATACCTAGAGAAAAAGGTAATGTAAGAATGGAATTGTTTATGTGAATTATGGGAAACTAGATACTGCACTTGGTTACTAGATTCCAAATGCAAGTGGAAGGGGATAGAAACAGAAAATTTGTTGGGCTTGTTTACCCAAGGAAATTGCAGGGAGTAAGGAAATGTGAAGTTGACCCCAGAGAGACTTCAAGCCAACACACTCCGGCGGTGCCTTAGGAAAGATCCAACTTTGCATCAAAGGCAAACAAGAGGCTTTTGGAATGATGGCCAATTACACTGCTAATGGTTGGTTATATTAAAAACACTCCACAAGTAACTGGAATAGGAAGATCCTCCCAACTCTGACCTCTCCTAAATCACTGAAAATGGAAATATTTTTTAGTCTGTAGTACACAGGATAAGATTAAGAACCAAAACAGCACTATTTATGGTTTACGGTTTAAATATTAAAGACAACATTAGGCAGAAATCTCAGAATCATCATTTTGGGAATGACATAATATAAAAATAATCTCCTTGGGAAATATCCAATTAGTTAGGAAGTATTCCCCTGGTAAACAGAATGAATAGGAGATGTTGGCACTGTCTTGCCTTAAGGCTGATTTGCAAATAATTACATATTATTTACCACCCCACACAGAGCTCTGTCCATTGCCCTTTCTCTTTCTGGGAGTACCAAAGAAGTAATCTCACTTAGCATTCTTAATGCTTCTCCAGGGCCCACCTCTAACTTCTATGGACAACGGACTCAGCCATCAAGATAGCCCTTCTGCAAAGCAGTTTCCAGAATTTGAAGCCCGAATGCACCTTTACCTCTTGATCACTAAACTCATACGCATGTGTATTTAAGCAAGAGGAGCAAACACTGGTCTAACCCCTGGAAATTCAAACCAGGTCTGAAGAATGGTAGAATATCCTTATGGTCTCATACAGGAGAGCTGCCTAGAAATCTAAACATTACAAGTTTCCTCAAAAAGTTTAGTAAAGACTAAAAATGGCAGCAATCTACAAGCGTGTTGAAGGATGGCCCTGGAGGGAATGCATCTCCTGCACACAAATACTTTTAGGCAGTCTTTCCTGGAAGTTGTGTTCCAGTGACCCTTTGAAGTGGCAAGGCACATGCAGGATCTCATCATCCTACGAGGCTAATGGGTAAGAAGTGATACCTTTCATCTTTAAAGCTTGCATACAAACTTACATCATTCAAATTCTCCAAGCAGTTCCCTTTCCCTACATAAAAATAGCAATGTCTTCTTTCTTTTTTAAAAAATTATTTTATTTTATCATCATTATATTTTGTGTGAGTGAAGATGGAACATCATGGGGCCATTCTGCCTTTCATCTCCAGGGTTGGTGTCAGAAGAATCATCCTAGAGACAACTCTGCTCATCAAAGTGTCCTGTCCCATTGTGCTCTTAACAGAGCTTTAAATTGTGTTGCAAATATTCTGAGGTGAAGCCAAGCCAAGGGTCACATATCATTTCTAAAAACACTGGAATCAAATATTTGATGGATTAAAAATATAAGTATCCATAAAACAATGAGGAGAGGTAAAACTCTGGTAAATTCTTGATTCTTTGATTTGAATTAAGGATATGGGAAGTGGATAATGCATTGAATAAATAGTCAGAAAACTTGGACTTGAATCTTACTTTGTCTTATAATTTTATGGGTCCTTCCTAGGTCTTGGTTATACTGCCCCTAAAATGTGGGAAACGTTACCTACATCCATGATTATTATATCTGTCACAGTCCATGATTATAAATGCTAAAAAAGAAAACAAATATGAATGTATTTTGCTAATTTAAAAAACACTGTGCATATATTGTAAAACATTGCAGTACTATCATTTAATGTGATTGATGAACATTTTCCATTTTCATTTGTAACTTTATACTGGATAACATAGAAGATATGTGTATCTCGCTATTTTTTTTTTAAAAAAAAAGCCCTTGAAACAGAAATGTATAATAAGAAACTTTTATTTTTTAACCATTTCAAAAATATGTGCCAGGTTTCTTTCTTGTTCTCTATCTGGGTACAACTCTCCCACAAGCAAATGGAGGCCCTGCAGTACACCTACCTAGGGTATAGGCCAGGCCATTACCTGCCTTAGGCAAACTTTTAGCCAAGTAGACTTTGAGTTCTGTCTTCTATTGCTCTTTGCCCTCTGAGGAGGAGAGGGTGGAAGTGAGAAAACTAATTTGGAGTCAGCTCTTATCATAGTTTCCTTTATCTGGCCCCAAACACTTCTATTTGGGATCTTGCAGATGACATCCTTTCCACTTCCCTCAGTTCTGTTAGAACCATGTTTTTTTTTTCTTCTGTGATTATTGATGGTGGCCTTGTTGATTGGATTGAAATGATGAAATCCAAAGGAATAAAAATCACTAATTGCCTGATGGGGCACTTGGGATCCAATAACTCCTCAGAATCATTGTTAAATTTTTCTAATACATTAGTGCATTATATATATAAAAGTGTTCACATGGTAAGAACCTACAAAATATTATAGGATTTATATACTAGTCAAGCATTTCTCCCAAATATCAACTCTCTCTCTCTCTCTCTCTCTCTCTCTCTCTGGGGGGGGAGATACCTGGGATTGAACCCAAGGGGGTTTAACCACATCCCCAGTTTTTTTTGTTTTTTTTTTTTTTTTAGTATTTTATTTAGAGACAGGTTCTCACTAAATTGCTTAGGCCCTGGCTAAGTTGCTGAGGCTGGTCTTGAACTTATGATTATCCTACCTCAGCTTTCTGAGTCACTGTGATTACAGGTGTGTGCCACGATACCTGGTTCAAACTATGGGGGTTTTTTTAATCTTTTATTTTTTGTTGTTGTTATTGTTGTTAGAGAACAACATTATGAGTGCTGTCAGCAACATGGTGACTAAAGAGTCTCTGAACATTTTCTCTCTCATAAAAGCAATGAGAAAATTGGCAGATATTATCAGAATCAACTCTTTTAGAACTTTGGAAATTGGCCAGAGCAGCAATCTGGGGAGATTTTATTCAATAAAAAAAAATGGCTGAATCTTGGTAAGAACAGAAAGTTTGTCCTATTTCAATCCTTCTCTCCTCAGCTCCTCACTACCCTGAAATCAATAGCCTTCAATCACCCGTGAAACCAGCAGACTAGAGGGGGCAAAATGAGGCTGGAAATCTTTTAAAGCCTCATTCCTGAGGTATTGTCAGTATTTGACCCATCTAGTGGTTCCCAGGAAGAGCCAATTGCAAGGTTGACTTTACCAGATATGACGCAGAATTCACCAGTACGAAAAGGCCCTTCCCCAGGGGCATTTGTCAAAAAAGATTTATAGTCAATTGTTTAACATTTTGGCTGCCTGAAGTAATACATAACAGTTAGGGTAAACAATAAACTGAGCAAAAAGTTTAAAAGGAAAAGCTGACAAGGAAAAAGGTTTCACTATATTTCTCAGAATGTATATCATGTATATGCACAGGGCTCTGCTTATGCTCAGGAAGGAACTGACAAGGGTTCAAGCTGTCACTCGTGGATGACCTCGAGGCACCATATCAACAGAAGGTAAAAGTGAAGACAGCATTGTAATCCCCAAGAGCACCAAAAATGTGGTCAAACATATAGAACCACTGGGCAAAGACTGGGAGATGCATCAATTCCTGGGGTTGTTCAATCATTAGTGAACTACCAAGCTAACTGAGCAAAAACTTTTGGCCACACATGACAAAGTATTGATTTTACATAATTTATCCAGACAAGTTATTACACAATAAAAAGTACAGTAATAGCAACAATCCCTAGGGAGAAGGAAAAGTTTGATTTCCAGAGTTGTCATATTATAGAATATAAAATGTTCAGTACGTAACAAATGGTGAGACATGAAAAGAAAGCATAGCCTGCATATAGGAAAACACAATCCAGAGAAACTGTCTCTTGGGGAGCCTAAAGGTTGGGCTTAAAAGACAAAAGACTTTAAATAAGGTATTTTAGGTATGTCCAGAGACAAAAAGGAAATCACATCAATAGAAATAAATGTAAGTATGAGAATGTCATGTCACCAAATCATCGAGAGAGAGAGAGATAAATGATAAAAAAAGAACCAAATAAGAACTCTTGAGTTGAAAAGTACAAAAACTGAATTGGAAAATCCAATATAGAGGCACAACAGATTTTTGAACAGGTGGAGAAAAGAAATCATCAAACTTTAAGAGAGAACAACTGAAACTGTCCAACCTGTGGGAAAGGGGGAGGTGGGTAGGAAAACAAATGAACAGAGCTTCACAAATCTGTGACAGCATACCAGCATCCATATTATGGAATTACCAAGAGGAGGGGAAAGAGGAAAACAAACAGAAAAACAGTTACAGAAATAATGGCCCAAATTTGTTGAAAAACATAAATTTACAAACCCAAAATGCTCAACAATCTATTATAAACAGGATAATCTTTAAGTTACCCACAAATAGATACAGTGTAATCAAACTGTCAAAAGACAAAGAGAATCTTAAAAGCAGCAAGAGAGAAGTAATGTGGCATTCGTAAGCAAGCCTCAATAAAACTGATAGTTGAAATCACATAACAAATGCTGGTGAAGATATGGATAAAAAGGATCTCTCATACTGTTAGTGAGAATGTAAATTATTATAGCCATTATGGAAAACTGTATGGAGTCCTCTTCCAAAATAAAAATATATCTACCACATAATCCAACTCTCTCAGTTCTAAGATGTACATCCAAAGGAAATAAGTGCATGTCCCTATTTATTGTGGCAGTATTCACATAACTAAGATATGGATCAGCATAGATTCCCATTGGCTGATGAATGGATAAAGAAAATCATACATGCATGCACACACACACATACACACACACACACAGAGGAATATTATTCAGCTATAAGAAAGAAAGAAATTAAGTCATTAGTAGCAAAATGGATGGAATTGAAGGATATTAGAAGGATATTATGTTAAGTGTTGGAACCTAAAAACACAAGTAGAAGATATTCATTGTCATATGTGGAAGCTAAAATATTGAACTGAATGTACAATGGTGATAGAGATTAGAAGGGTGGGAAATAAAATAAAGAGATTCCAGATTTGATTAGTGTATCCTATAAATCTGCAATAAAATATCATCCTGAACTGCATTAATAAATATAATTAATACATATTGATGAAAAATAAAATGTAATTTTAAAATTCAAAAACTGTCTGATTGCTCTGGATAGAATTCCAAGAATTGTGTTAAATAAAAGTGGTAAAAGAGGGCATCCCTGTTTTGTTCCATTTTTTAGAGGGAATGCTCCCAATTTTTCTCCATTTAGAATGATGTTGGCCTGGGGCTTAGAAAAGATAGCCTTTACAATGTTGAGGTATGTTCCTCATATCCCTAGTTTTTCTAGCATTTTGAACATGAAGGGATGCTGTATTTTATCAATTGCTTTCTCCACATCTTTTGAGATGATCATATTATTTTTATCTTTGAGTCTATTGATGTGTGAATTACA
The DNA here is from genome assembly GCF_048772815.1 of Callospermophilus lateralis. NCBI lineage: Eukaryota > Metazoa > Chordata > Mammalia > Rodentia > Sciuridae > Callospermophilus > Callospermophilus lateralis. Next base: position 52,470,293 of record NC_135319.1, on the reverse strand, counting down.
TTTATTGATTTTCATATATTGAACCAACCTTGCATCCCTGGGACGAACCCTACTTGTCATGGTGCCCTATTGTTTTGATATGTTTTTGTATATGATTTTTCAGAATTTTATTGAGAATGTTTGCATCCATATTCATTAGAGATATTGGTCTGAAGTTTTCTTTCTTTGATGTGTCCTTCTCTGATTTTGGAATCAGGGTGATATTCGCCTCATAGAATGTATTTGGAAGTGCTCCCTCTTTTTCTATTTTATGGAATAGTTTGAGAAGTACTGGTGTTAGTTCTTCTTTAAAGATCTTGTAGGAACTCAGTTGTGTATCCATCCGTTTCAAAATAATTTCTAATTATCTTCTGTATTTCTTTAGTATCCATCATAATATTGCTTTTTTATCATGGATGTTAGTAATTTGAGTTTTCTCTCACCTTCTATTCATTAGCATGGCTAATGGTTTATGGATTTTATTTATTTTTTCAAAGAACCAACTTTTTGTTTTGTCAATTTTTTTAGTTGTTTCTTTTATTTCAATTTCATTGATTTCAGCTCTGATTTTAATTATTTCCTGTCTTCTACCATTTGGGGGTTAGATTTGTTCTTCTTTTTCAAGAGATTTGAGTTGTAATGTTAGGTCATTTATTTGTTTTCTTTTTCTTCTTTGAAGGAATGAACTCCATGCAAGAACTTTCCCCTTCCAACTGCCTTCATAGGGTCCCAGAGATTTCAATACATTGTATCCGTGTACTCATTTATCTCTAAGAACTTTTTGATCCCCTCCTTGATGTCTTTTGCAACCCATTGTTCATTCAGTAGCATGTTATTTAGTCTCCAGGTGTTGGAGTAGTTTTTATTGTTTTTATTTTATCATTGATTTCTAATTTCATTCCATTGTGGTTCGAGAGAATGCAGTATAGTATCTTTACTTTTTTGTATTTAAAAGATTTACTTAGTGGCATAATATAAGGTCTATTTTAGAAAAGGATCCATGTGCTGCTGAGAAGAAAGTGTATTCACTGGTTGATGGATAATATATTCTATATATGTCAGTTAAATCTAAGTTATTGATTGTATTATTGAGTTCCACAGTGCCTTTGTTTGGACAGGCAGAGTTAATATTGCCCAAATGAGCATACTACCAAAAGCACTATACAGATTCAATGCAATCCCAATCAAAATCTCTATGACATTCCTCATAGAATTAGAAAAAGTAATCATGAAATTCATCTGAAAAAAATAAGAGACCCAGAATAGCCAAAGCAATCATTAGTAAGAAGAGTGAAGCTGGTGGCATTACTATACCAGACCTTAAAAAAATACTACAGAGCAATAGTGACAATGAAAGCATGGAATTGGCACCAAAATAGACTTGTAGAACAATGGTAGAGAATAAAGAACACAGAGACTAACCCACATAACTACAAAGTTATCTTTTATTATACCAAGGCACCAAAAACATACATTGGAGAAAACTGGAAATCCATAAGCAACAAAATGAAATTAAGCCCCTGTCTCTCACTATGCACAAAACTCAACTAAAAGTGGATAAAGGACCTAGAAATTAAAACAGAGACTTTGTGCCTAATAGAAGAAAAAATAGGCCCAAAGCTTTATCATGTCAGATTAGGCCCCAACTTCCTTAATAAGATTCCTATAGCACAAGAATTAAAACAAAGAATCAATAAATGAGATGGATTCGAACTAAGAAGCTGCTTCTCAGCTAAAGAAATAATCAGGTGAATAGAAAGCCTACTGAATGGGAGCAAATTTTTACCACATGCACATCAGATACAGTACTAATCTCTATGATATATATATATATATATATATATATATATATATATATATATATATACATATACATATATATATCACTCAAAAACCTTAACACCAAAAAAACAAATAACCAAATCAATAAATGGGCCAAGGAACTGAACACTTCTCAGAAAAGGATATACAGTCAATCAACAAACATATGAAAAATAATATTCAGCATCTCTAGCAATTAGAGAAATGCAAGTCAAAACTACTCTCAGATTTCATCTTACTGTAGTCAGAATGGCAGTTATCAAGAATACAAGCAACAATAAGTGTTGGCAAGGATGTGGGGGAAAAGGCACACTCATACATTGCTGGTAGGACTACAAAATTGGTGCAGCCAATCTGAAAAGCAGTATGGAGATTCCTTGGAAACCTGGGAATGGAACCACCATTTGACCCAGCTATCCCACTCCTCAGTTTATACCCAAAGGACTTACAAACAACATACTACATGGACACAGCCATATCAATGTTTGTAGCAGCACAATTCATGGTAGCTAAATTGTAGAACCAATTCAGATTCCCTTCAGTAGATGAATGGATAGGGGCAAAGTTTCTGACCTAAGAATAATGAGCACTGTGATCTCAGTATAGTTTTGTGACTATAGTTAATAAAATGATTGTACAATAATGGGAACAAAAGGAAAGATACAGATATTTGACAATAAGAAATTTGAGGAAGTTTGATATTAAGCATACTATCTGTCAAGAGACACCCAATGAGGGAATTGGATCTGATTACTTTCCTTTCACAAGGTCACAGAGTTTTCATTCTGGGGTGATAATGTATTTTAAAATTGTTTGGGGGCATGGTGGCACAAATTGTGAATATAGCAAAAACTACGGAGTTGTACATGTCAGATTGGTGAATTGTATGATTTAGTAATTAGATATCAGTAAAACTATTACAAGAATAAAATATGGAGAAATTACCACATTTCCATGTTTAAAAAGGCCAGAGAATGCTTTGCTGTTATAGCCCTCATCAAAGAAATGTTCAAGAGAATCCTTTAGCCTGAAATGAAAGGACCCTATATAATCACTTAAATGTGCATGAATTGAAAACACTAGTAAAGGTCTCTGTATTAATACTTATCAGAAAATATAAATGTAAATTTTGCTTATAATTCTTTTTTTCTATCTAATTTTCAAATATTACATAAAGCAACAATCATAAGTCTGTGTTGATGGGCACACATCATATAAAGAAGTCACTTATGTGACAATAATAGAATAAGGGATCAGGAAGGGAACAGATCTATATTGGGGGAAATGTTCTTATAATACTGAAATTATAGGTGTTAATAAGAACTAGGCTGACAGGTGTATGATATCAATTTTATCTCTGGGCAATCATTAAGAATATGACAAAAATGTAACAAAATAAACAGCAAAATTTAAATGACACACTGTAAACTATCTACTTAAGACAAAAGGCAATAATGGAGAAAGAGAGGAAACAAATACAGAAAACAAATAGCAAGAAGGTAAAGGAATATATATTCTTCCCAAATGCACATTAAAAGTTATAAAGAATAATGCCATGTATTTGACTATAAAACAGGTCTCAATAAAACTAAGATGACTATATCATATGAAATATATTCTCTAGCACAAAAGGAATTATATTAGAAGTAAATTTGAAAAATTAGCAGATAAATGAACACTTAAACAACATATTCCTAAATAAATAGTTATTCAAACAGTGAATCACACAGAAATCAGAAAGTGTCATAAAATGAACAAGAATGGAAACACATCATGTTAAAATTCATTTGGTGCAGCTAATACAGTGTTTAAGTCACTTTATATCTACAAATGCCTACATTGGAAAAGATCTAAAATTATCTAAATTTTCACCATTTAAGACACTGAAAAAGAGAAGAGCAGGTTAAACTCAAAGAAAGCAGAAGGAAGAAATAATAAAATTTAGAGTGGACATATATGAAAGAGAAAATAGAAAAGTAACGAAGCAAAAATTCTATTCTTTGAAAAGATCAACAAAATTCAAACATCTATTCTGATAAAGTTTAAGCAAGTGAACAGAACTCACCAAAATAGTGAATAAAAAAAAAGGACATTACTGCCAGATGAGTGGGTAGATAGATGACAGGCAGACTTCCTAAAGGAATACTATGAACAATTGTATGCTGACAAATTAGATAATAGAAAAAACGAACAGAGTTCTAGGAAAGTAGACACTATTGAAACTGACTCAAGAAGAAATAGAAAATTTGTATAGACTTATAACAAAGAGAAAAATTTAGTTTCAAAACATTTATCACAAAGGAAAGTCCAGAATTAGATGGCTTTTCTGGTGCATTCTATCAAAAAATTAAAGAAGAATTAACACAATTTTCTCAACCCCATTAAAAAATAAATAAAAAGAGAAACAAGGAACAAATACTTCCTACATTTCCTGAATCTAGATGAAAAATTATCAAAATATTATTAAATCAATCAGAAACATATAAAATGATTGTACAGGGCTGGGGATGTGCCTCAAGCGGTAGTGCACTCGCCTGGCATGTGTGCGGCCCAGGTTCTATCCTCAGCACCACATACAAAGAAAGATGTTGTGTCCGCCGAAAACTAAAAAATAAATATTAAAAAAATTTTTTCTCTCTCTCTCTCCTCTCTCTCTCTCTTTAAGATAAATAAATAAAATAAAATGATTGTACATCATGTTCACATAAATTTATCTCAGGAATAGATTAGTCTTACATGCAAAGTCAATCCAATGCTGACTAATGCACTATCTTAACAAAATAAAATACAACAACCACATGGTCATCTCAGTGATTCAGGAACAACCATTGATAAATCCCTTTCATGAGAAAAACAACCTAAGCAAACCAAGAATGAAAGAGAAATTTCACAACTTGATAAATGGCAGCTATGAAAAACCCACAGCTAATATAATATTTCACACAAAATGATTTACGGCTTTCCTTTGAAAATGAGGAGTAAGACAAGATGTCTACTCCAGACATTTCTATTTAACATTGTAGTGGATAATGTTCAGAGAAATGATGGGAGAAAATGAAATAAAAGACATCCAGATTGCTAAGGAGGAAGTAAAACCCTTACTATTAGTGGATGTCTATATTTCTATATAGAAAATGCTAAGAAATGCACAGATGAAAATATAAATAAATAGGGCAGATACCTTCAGTAAAGTTGCAGGATATAAGTATACAAAATCAATTTTTCCTATATACTTACAATGAAAATATGAAATGATATTAAGAAAAAGTTCTATTTAACAAAATATCAAAAATATTTAGAAAAAAATAAGAAATATAATGCTAGTTCACTGAAAACTACAGAACCATTGAAAGAAATTAAAGAAGTCATCCTGTGTGAACATATTGAAAAAAAATCAATACTGTTTCAAAATCAAATTGATGGGCAGATTTATTGCAATCTGTATCAAAATCCAAGTTGGAATTTTTTTCCCCAGAAAATGACAAGATAATCTTAAAATTCTCTTGGGAATTTTAGTAAATAGAGGAACTAACACAATCCCGAGAAAGAACAAAATTGAAAGACTCACACTTTTGGTTTCAAAGTGTGAACCACTTTGATACTACAAAGCTACATTCATCATGACTGTCTAGTAGTAGCATATGGACAGACACATAAATCAATGGAACACCTGGGATTCCAGAATTGATGGCAACTGATTTTCCTACAGAGTATTCAATGAGGTGAGAGTGGCCTATCAAGAAATGGCACTCAGAAAACTTGATAATTACATACAAAAGAATGAAGTGGACCATTTCTTATTAGCAGGCACAAGTAGAAAATTGAAATGGATCAAGAACCTGAATATAAATCTAAAACTATTATACTTATAAGAATATAAATGTGTAAATATTTTAAGAAAAGAAGATAAGTTATACTTAATTGTAATTAAAATTTTTAAAGGACATTATCAATACATGTTACAAAAACTCACTAAATGACTGAGAGAACATTTGAAAAATCAAATGTAAGTGTATAGTACTCAGAATATAAAAAAAAAAACTCATGGAACTTATATAATTCAACATAAGAAGGACTGTGGATTTAAGGATACATTTCTCAAAAAATTAAAATAAAATAATAATACAAGTGATAAATATGAATATGAGAAGATGGTCAGTGGTCATAAGGGTCATTAAAATCATAACCACAATAAAATACCATTTCATAACCTCTGGAATGGCCATTATTTAAAAAAAAAACAATAAAAAAATCCCCCCAAACCAAATGCCGAATGCTTTCTCTGATATAAGGAGGTTGATTCATAGTGAGATAGGGAGAGGAAGCATGGGAGGATTAGACGAACTCTAGATAGGGCAGAGGGGTGGGAGTGGAAGGGAGAGGGCATGGGGTTAAAATGATGGTGGAATGTGATGGTAATCATTACCAAATTATGTGTATAAAGACACAAATTGGTGTGAATATACTTTGTATACAACCAATCAGAGATATAAAAAATTGTGCTCTATATGTGTAATAAGAATTGTAATGTATTGTGCTTTCATATATAAATAAAAAAATGTTGGCAAGGCTTTGGAAAAAACAAAGCCCTCATAATTTTTTGTTGAAATGTTAAATTGTGCAACTGCTTTAGAAAACAGTCTGGTAGTTCCACAAAATGTTAATCACAGAATTATCTTATAACCTAGGAGTCTATTTATAGCAGTTCTACTACCAAACCAAGAGAAATAGAAACATATGCCTATACAAAACCTTCTACATGGATGTTCATAGTAGCATTATTAATAATGCCCAAAGTACACATAATTCAAGTATCCATCAACTGATGAATGCACAGAATATGGAATATCCATATAAAGAAAAATATTATTCCATCATAGAAAGGAATTTTCATTTCTTTTTACTACACTGATAAATGTTACATCATGGATGAATCTTGAAAATTTTATACTAAAAGAAAAAGGAAGACTTGGCAGAAAGACAAAGTCTACAAGATCTTACTCATAAAAGTTGATCTCAAGATTTCATCTCATCCCAATCATAGTAGATATTATCAATCAAACAGAAAATAACACATGCTGGTGAAGATGGGCGGAGGGGGAAGGAAGTCTTATATTTTGCTGGTGGAATGGTAAATTAATACATTTACTATGGAAAACAATATAGAGGTTCCTAAAAAGCTGAAAATAGAACTTCCATATGATCGGGCTATACCACTCCTAGGTGTAGACCTGAAGGAAATGAAGCCAGCCTACAAAAGAGATGTCTGCTTACCCACATTCAATGTAGCACTATTTATAATAACCAGGTTATGGAATCAGTCTAGGTGCCTGTCACAGATGAATGGAAAAAGGAAATGTGATATATATACACAATTGAGTATTATTCAGCCATAAAGAAGCATGAATTCAGGACATTTGCAGCAAAATGTATGAAAATAGAGGTCATCATATTAAGCCAAATAAGCCGTACTCAGAAAGATGAGTATTGCAAGTTTTGTTTCACATATGAAAAAAAGAAAGATGGCCTGACGGTCAAAGCAGGCCTCTTCATGGAAGGCCTCACAGGAGATGCATGCATGAAAATGTCACAGTTAAACCCATTTTGTATGATTAATATGAGTAACAATGCATTTAAATAGATAGATAGATAGGTTGATAGATAAGTTGAACTCATAGAAATTGGGAATGGAATTGTGGTTATTGAGGTGGAGGAGGAAGAGGGAGGGCGGGATGGGAAAGTTTGATAAATGGCTACTGATTTATAACTAGGAAAAATAAGTTCTGGTGTCCTGTGGCACAGTAGGGTGATTATTATTGTAGATAATGATAATGTACTGAGTATTTCAATGAAGACAGATAAAATTATTTTGAATGTTTCATCACAAATAAGTCATAAACATTTGAGAAGAAAGATATATTTGCCCAGACTTGAATAATTACACTAGGTATATTTGTGTTAAAGGTCACATCGAAGCCCAAAATTATGTAAATTTTTATGGGTCAATTAAACAATTAAAATTAAGAAAGGAAAGAAACCTGGTTTGCAAGACTACATTTTTTTTATTCCATATATGTATGGTATCTAGAAATGGGAGACCTATAGTGATAGAATGCAAGTTAGTGTTTCCCAGGGACTGAAAGGAAGGACTGCTAATGTACAGTGTTACTTATTGAGGTAATGAAAACACAAGGGCATTACATCTTGGCTGTTTGATCTTATGAATATACAAAAAGTCATTGAATCATTATGGTGTCTCCAAAAAAAAGGGAGAGGGAAAAATTATAAGGCCAAATATTCTTATTTAAATTTGGATTGTTTAAAACACAGGTAAGTTATTTCGTATTTCTTAAGTACCTGTAACAGAGAGGTGTTTTGTTATTATCTAAAATAGAAAATCTCAAGTCCTTCCCTCTGTCTCCTAAATCAGGGTCTGCATTTTTGCAACCTGCCTCCTTTTCTGACTTTTATACTTTTGTGTTAGAGAAAAAATGATGAGATGACTATAAAGGAGTTACACAAATACTGTCAACTGTCCTTAGGAGGGTGGTACCAGAAACATGCTTTCAAACCAGAACTAAATTATGTACTTTCCTTACAACTTTCCCCCTCCTCCATCTCTAAGATTCACTCCCTATAATAAATGTGGGGAGGAAGACAGGTGTGTATCAATTCCACTAATGGGGTGACAGTGCTCTGGTCCATCCACCAACACTGCTCTCATCTCCACACTGGAATTCCAAGCTTCACCCCCTCCCCTTACCTCCCAAAAAGCATTGGCTCAAGGCTGTACGCATAGGTCACTTTATTACAGGTTGGAAGGCAAAGTGACAATGACAGTATTTCAAAGCAGATAACTTAATAACAAACTGCATTTGGCCCTCTGTCCGTGGGTTCCACATCCTTGGATTGAACCAATCGTGGATTGAAAATATTTGGAAAAAATAAGCCTCTACTGAGCATGAACTTTTATTTCTTGTCATTATTCCCTAAGCAATACAATATAGCAACTATTTACACAGTATTTACATGGTATTTGGTATCATAACTAATGTAGCAATGATTTAAAGGGAGATTGTGCATAGTTTAAATGCAAATATCACTCCATTTTATGTAAGAGACTTGAACATCTGCAGATATTGGTATCTGCAGGGTGTCCTGAAACGAATCCCCCAAGTACACTTAGAGAAAACTACATTAAATACGTCTGTTCTTAAAGTCTGAAAGCATTTCTCATTTGCCCCTCCTCTACAGTTCCCACTTAGCTGACTCATTCCATCCAGTGTAAGCAGAAGAACTCTCTTCTCTTCTTACTGATTTACTCATGAAAAATCCAAACTTTTTGCTTTATTATCTATGGCAAGTCTATTCCTTTTCTCAGTTTTCTCAATCACTTACTCACCCCCAAGTGGCCTATCAACATGTTTTTATATACAATAAAAAATGTACTTTTTCAGGAGAAAAACCATTCTGGTCTCTTTAAGAGTTACATGTGGTTACATTCAGATGAATGTCACTTTCCCCCTAATAGATTTATCTTGTCAGCACACAAGTACCCTATATTTATGATCCTAAAACTGAAAACAGTATGAGGAAGAGTTCAAAAAGGCAAAACCTTAATAAGTCAGAGAGCATTTATGCTAAGGAGACCAAGACTCAGGGCTGTAGATGCAGCTTGCTTGTGCGCAGATCAGGAATGGGCTAAGCTTATATTTGCTAATTAAAAATACACTAGAGTTAGTACACACAGAATTTTCCTTTTGTGGTTGCTTGCTTTCACTTCTGGTTCTTTTCCTAAGCATTATCCTGTCGTTTTTGGTTTGGTTTGGTTTGTTTGCTTGTTCTTGGTACTGGAGATTGAACACAGGGACACTTTACCGCTGAGCTACCTTCTCAGTTCTTAGTATTTTGTATTTTGAGACAGGGTCTCACTGAGTTGCTGAGGGCTTCACTAACATGGCTGAGGCTGGATTTTAAATGGCAATCCTCCTTCCTCAGTCCGCCAAGTTGCCAAGATTACAGATGTGTGCCACCATGACCGGCTCTCATTTATTTTTAAACAAGTAATTGGATGAAAGGGGGTTAAGTTAATCATATGCCACAGACCCAAAGGTCAACTAAAACTCAGCAAGTCTTTTCATATGACTTTTTTTTTTCCAGTTCTGGGGCTTGAACCCCTGTTCATTCTACCTCTCAGTTACATCCCAGCCTTTTTATATTTCATTTTAAGACAGTGTCAGGCTAAGTTGCTGAGGCTAGCCTCCAGATCATGATACTCCTACCTCTGACTCTCACTGGAATTATAGGTGTGTACTACTGCAAAGGGCTTATAGTATAATTCTTAGAAAAAAAAATTTGGAAGTATTTCATACATTAGATTCTCGAAAATAGTAAATATTCTATTCACCATATTGTTCTAAACCATGGGCCTGCCTTCCTTCCTTCCTTCCTTCCTTCCTTCCTTCCTTCCTTCCTTTCCTTCCTCTCTTCCATCCTCCTTCCCTCTTTCTCCTTCCTCTGCCCACTTCCTCTCTTTTCTGTCTCTCTTTCCTGTTCACTATTTTCAACAAATGCAATATTTGAAAACTGGTACCTTTTTAAATTTAAGTTTCTTTGATTCTTTTCAACCTAATCTCTTTCTATGTATAATTTACTAATTTTATATCCACTTTGTCAATTAATCATATCTACCTTATTTGTATTCTCTCCAATCTCCACATTGATAATGAAGACATATAAATTTATATCCTAATCTCAAGTGGATATATTAATTTTTTCTTTAATAAATATTTAGAATATTAATAAATATTTAATAATGCTTAGTAAATATTTAGAATGTTTTCTTAAAATAGATAATAGGCAGTCACTGCTGATGCTGTTGGTACTCTGACAAGATTCTCCCCAAACCCTTGGATCATTTCCTCAGGACTATCCTCTGGCTTCTGAGGTCAAGGGACCTGAAAGTCCATCAGCGCTTTCTTGGTGGAACATGGAGAGAATCTGGAAGCCCTAGGGGTTCATGCCCGTACCAAAGGAGGTCTTTACCTTGATAGATCACAGTGAATTTATGAAAGCTCCTCTCAGCAACCATTGTTCAACCTGGGACCTGACTTGCATTCTCACTTTCTTATAGAACTTGGCTGGAGACTCTTTCTGAAAGACTTTTGAGCCAGATCACATTTTTTTGCTAGGGTCTTCCTTTTTCAGTTCCAGCTCCCCTCATTTCCTAATTAGTTGTCCCTTTGCATTCAAATTTTCTGGGGACCAATGATAGTAAAGCTTTATTTATTTATTCTGTATTCACTCATTTATTTATGTACTGGTGCATTTATGTACTGATACTCAACCGCCAAGCAACCCTCCCCAGCCCTTTAAAATTTTTTTTGAGACAGGGTCTTGCTAAGTTGCCTGTTTAGGCTGAGCCTCCCTACTCACTGGGATTATAGGTGTGCACTACCGTACAATAGTGATGCTTTACTGTGACGTAAAGAGAGAACAAAAGTCCTGGAAAGAAGTAAATTATGGAAAATGGAAAGACAAAAAGTAACTAAGAAACTTAATACAAAATCAACTGAAATGATTCCCTTATTTTTCAGACATGAAAAATAAAGTGGACTGGATGACTACTAATATTTTTATTTGGCTGCTTAAATTTCGATCAGCATAACCCTTAATTTAAGAGTCATCTTGGTTTGAGTGAGGGGCCTGGTTCTACTACTTCTAGTTTCATAATCAATAGCATTTATCAAAATTCCTCTGCTTTGGGCTGGAAATGGGGCTCAGGGGTAGAGAGCTTGCCTAGCATTCTCAATGCCCTGGGTTCAACCCTCAGAACACAAAAAATAACAACAACAAAACAAACAAACAAAATTCCTCTGCTTCAACCACCTTGACTGAAAGATGGAGATGATTTTGGTTTCTTTTTTATATTACTATTGTCAATATTAAATAAAATAATACATAGTGAGATATTAGGAGGGCTACTCATATATTATAATTGTTTCTGGGAAGACACTCCTTAATTTAATACTCTTCATGTCCTGAAAATTTAGTTAAAAATAATATTGCTGCTGTTTATAAAATCAATACCACTCATTGGTTATTGCCATTTACATTGCACGAAGTGTTCACATGTAATGACTTCCTTTGATTATCACAAAATCTCTATGTTTTAGGAGAGGAAACTGCGTCTTCAGGTAGAATCACCTGGATGATTGCAATCTCTTTTTTTCCCATATCACATCGATGAATGCTAAGAAGGCACAGAGAACATTAAGGACCGAGATACAGAAGGAGAGTGACACATCTTGTGATGGATGCTAAGACAGACTTATTGATGTGGTTTGGAACATCAATAACACTAAGTACATGCCAGATAGGCCACTGCAGCCCAGGGTATTGGCAGTTTGGTGGTTTTCCTCAGAGAATTTATTACAAAGTCAATGAGTTTCTCCTGGAAAATGGAAGAAAAACTGGAATAATCTGACAGCCAGACAGTTGTTTGTATGAGGGATAAGAGACATAATGTGGATTCCTACATTTGTGAAAATATCTGTGAAGCCAACCTTGAGCAATTTTCAATGAGATTCCATAGATATGTGCTAAATGCAAATTGAAGATATGACCATACAACATCCATTTCGAAGAAATATGGGGACATAATAGCTAGGGAGTAGAAATAAGTACATTTTTCTCCGATACACTGTCAAACCAAATTGAGGTTGCTTTAACATCCAAAATCTGATTAAAATGTTAAATAATAAGCCTATTAAGAGTACCTGATTGCCAGATCCCCATTGTGTGAAACTGCAGCAACTAAATGCTAAGAATAAATTTTAACTCACAGCCAGAACCGATACCAACATGCCATTTGAAATGCTCAGGAAGGCCTTGTTCTAAATTCCCAAACAACAAATGTGCATGGAGCCACAAGCTCTGCTGCATCATACAATTTTCTCTCTCCTTCTCCCTATTGTCTGTTTTATTTTGCTTTCATGGTGAAGATTTAGCTCATACAGAATGCTTAAAGATGGAGCAAAATTTTACCAGAAATAAAATACTATCAAATAATGAAATAACATTGAAGATTTTTATATTAGGTGAGAAAAATCTCTTTCCTACAAGCTCACACCTATGGAGCAGCCATATTCTAAGGGTAAAATACTTTTCTGACTTTCTATTACTCAAAACTCACATGATATACTCAAAGATGGTGAGTATAACTGTTTGGCTGCTAAAATGGCACCACTATGCTCAAGAGATAACATACAACTTAGAGTTCACTCAATTTTCCAGCCTAATAATTATTCAATTCTCAACGAATGTTTAATATTATTGGATTCATATTACTTTACACTTTATATATAAATTAAGATAATATAGGCTGGGGTATAGATTAGTGGTAGAGTGTTTATCTGATATGCCCAAGGCCATAGTTTCAATCCTCAGGACTGAAAAAAAAAAAAAAAAAAAACAGAAAACAAAGATTTTATTATCATTTTGTAATGTTATTCAAATGTGCCAAAAATTCATTCATACTTTATTAGATCAATATAATAAGCATTGTCTGAAGAAGGCAAATTTTAGGAAGGATTCAGTGTGTCACCAATCCTTGCTCCTTCTTTTGCCACGAGGAAAAGAACATTTTTTTAGGATTCAAGGAAAAATTGAATGTCAAGGACAACAAATTAGATATCAATGTGAGGCTAATGCAAGTGTGAAGGATGACAACTAGATTTCTGACTTGGCTCACTGGATGCATGATAGTGTCATTCCTGACAAAAGGGATGCTGAAGAGAGTCGTGTTTGTGCACAAGTTTGGAGTTCCAGAAGCCTGTGGAGCAGTACAGCAGACCATAGACTCTACAAGTTTGCAGCTCACAGAAAAATGAAAGGACTCATAAACTAGAAAGTGCCAAATTAATGTTTTATTCATGCTTATGTTATTACTCTCATACTGTATTCGTTGAAAAATCAAAGGATGAATATTCCAAACATGCTAGTTCTTACTGTACCCTTACAGATATCCAAGACCCATATAAAAGTTTATCTCAGTATAAATCAAATATGATTTGTCATGATGGAAAGCAAACAGACTGTAATGGGAGAAACTCTGCCTTCAAATTCTTAGGGAGTTGGAGGTCTCAGGAGACAGACTACCTCTTAGGTGAAGATTATATACAATGCATGCCATTCATTTATAGGCTTCGCATCTATGTCCAGCTATGGAAAAAAATATGAGCCATAAAATACATTCTTTCCAAATATATCCAGAGCCATATGAAAAACAGAAATAATGACAAAGAATTTCCTCTGATCAAAAAAACATTATTTTTATAGTTTAAATTATATTCTTCCTATAGAAGATTTGGGAGATTTGAAGCCTGTTTCTCTTGGTAGTTATATACTTTTGAGTACTGAGATTATACTCTGAATTGTTTTATTTCTAAGCAGTATTTTGCCAAAAGAGAAAGTAACCCCGTGACAAAAAACTTTCGATTTTTATATAACAGCCATTATATTTGATGGTTTCCTAAAAGAAACCTATTTGAATCAGTTATTCTCCCTTTCTATACATATGGTTTGTTTACAACCCATATTAAAATCAAGCCAATTCATTTCTGATTGATGTGTGTTGGTAACTCAGTCCTTCATACCTGTTTTTTTTTTTTCCTTCTAACTTCAAATCTCTTCTCAGCCAAGTGATTTAGAAGCCTAAGCCTTAAAATCTAGATGCTGATTATGACCATTTGCAAGCCTAGTAACTTCGATAGTGGGACTCAGTGCACTAAATCAAAGCACAGAAGTGCAAGTATTTGCCTGACTGGACAGGGAGTTTATAAATGCTACATAATCACAGTGCCAAAAGATGAAGATAAATGATTCAGTGCAAGCCAAATGTTATGTTTTGGTTTCTCTTGAATATAAATGCTTATCTGAGAGAGTCAGAAAGGTCCTTTGAAAATAACTCCAAACAAAGGAGTGAGCTTGAATCCCAGCTCTGTGTTGTATTAAAGGTGAAGCTGTGGGTGAAGAGTTCGACTGTATGTGAACTTAAGATTCTCACCTGTAAAGAAGGATAACAGTGCTTGTTCTATGTGATTGTTGGGAATACCAAATATCGTGATGCATAAAGATGAGTATGTGTCCTGTGGCACATTGCAGAACATAAGAAACAGTGAGAATAATGGTCCCAGGAAATAAAATGCTTCTGACAAATGTATTATAGGTAAGAGGGAAATAGGGTCACAACAGCCATTACACAACAAGCCCTTACTCCCTTTTTCCGGAGCTGTCATTTTTTAAGTTTTTACAGAGGTAAGTTCAAACAAGCTTGTTCAAACCTGTGTCATCTTGAATTAGATGGGTCCAGACACCAAAGGGCTGTTTCCTCCTTTCATGAACAGGGGTGCAAAAGATCAGAGTGACTCCCTCTTTAGGGTCATCTAATTTGATAGGAATTCTTGTCCTTCATCCTGGGAGTATTTGTATGGAAATAATCTAGGTGCTATGTATCATAAAGTTCTCAGTCGGGCCTCTTTCCTTAAAGTTGGTCCATTGTCTTTGGGTGAAATTTGTGTGTCTCAATCCTCTTTTCCCAATTTTTTGTAAGGTACTCAGTCCCTCTTGTCAATGGACAGTAGCCAGTTCTGGCTTCAGCAGTGAGGATCAGGAGTGCATAATACTCAGCTTTTAAGCTCTTTCTCCTGGCACATATATAAAATATTCATAGCCATGCTGAAAATGGCTAATTATAACATAATTTTAATGACTCTGTTATAGGAACTTTTCTTTGAAACCTTGCTACAATGAAAGCATTTTTTCTCTCCTCAAGCATTAACATCATTCTTTATAAAAGATGTAGCCAATATTTCTTTGCTTTCCCTTATAGAGTGGGAGAAAAAGGCTGAGCTGTGATTTGTTGGATCTATAGTCTAGGAATAATTATTTTTTACTTTCCTTTGTTCTTCCCGTTAGAAGAACAAAAGGTACTTTTTTTTTCCCCTCTAGAAGTGAATCCTATTTTTTTTTCATCTGAAATCCATTACATTTTTTCTTCTTCTTGACTACTAACGATATAGGTAAGTCTTCAGTTGAAGACAAGCTTCCCATAGTCCTTATCTCATGGTATCCCTTTATATTGTCCATGTTGACCTGAGCCTTTAAAGCCCACAATTGCATAACATACCACGAGTCACCTTTGACAAGGAGTGAGCTGCAGCCCCTGGGCTTCATAGGGGATAGTGATCTGAGGGTCCTTCCCCTCCCTCTCACCAGTTGTTTTTGCTTCTGTGCAGCTCTACTCATCTCTGGACCCTTTGGTTTTCTTTTTTGTATATTCAACTATTCTTTTTTTAATGGCTTGACTTTGTCCTACTTTTTTTTTTTTTTTGCCTCTCTATTTCTTATCTCTTTGAACACCATCACCTGCCAAAGTGTCAGCTCCTTGTTATTTAAATACCATCCCAGGCAATATCCTAGCTGGGTGTACTAGGACATTAGTGAATGCCAGCTCCTTTATTCTTTTTTATTAGTACAACTTTGCCTATTTTGTTTATCATTGTAAGCCATTCCATTTTTTTTTTTTTTTGCTTTTGCAAGCAGTCAGGGAATGAATAACATTACTTTATACATCAAATAACTTGAGCCACACACATGCATCCAAGTTCCAATATAGCTGTCTTGAACTCTACCAATCAACTTGTAAATGTGGAGATCACTAACATAGAGAATGAAAAGTTTAAAGAACATAATGTTCATGACATTACTTGCTTCAAAGGACTATTACGCTTTGGAATAAAACAACTTACAGTTAGGTCTTTCCTTTCAGGCTAGAGGGGAAAAAGCAGTATTTTATGTAACAAAATCCCAGGACAAGGGAACAATGAGAAGCCGACAGAATTTATTAGGATATGGTAATGCATCTGTATATTGTGTATGCATACCACTCAACGTTACTAATTGGGAGTAACTGAGGGAGACTCCACTCCACTTGAATTTTAAAACTTTCAGATCATGGAAGAGTTTAAAAGAAATTTGGTTTTATCATTTTAAATACATTCAGTTACATCAACTACTGGTAAATTGATGCCAAATTGATTTTCTGCCAGATGTGATTTAATACTTAAAGAATTCTTTATATTTAAATATTACTTTAAAATGGCCAGGAAGACGAATAAGACAGGATATTTTTGTTCAAAAACCCCCCAAAAGCAAACTGACAAAACCGAACACAAATACACCAAACGTACAAAAGCTTCCAATGGACAGCTGTCAGGAGGAGAAGCAGCCGGGTTTTAGAGAGAGAGCTCGCAGAGACACCTCACGGTCAGGCACCCGGGAGCCCACAGTGAGAAGCACACTGCTTGTGTAATAATGCTTCATTTCTAGCACAGCTTTATGTTGGGTGTGAGTGTCCTGGGAAGTTTTAGGAGAGAGACAGGGAGGGCTTTAAAATTTTCTAAGTGTCAGAAAACCTCATTTCACAGGTGAGAAAAATTTGGACATGAGCCTTGAAAACAGAAAAAGGTAAAGGGAGAGAAAAAGTATTTTTATTTTTACTTTTGCAGCGCTGAGGTCAAACCCAGGGCCTCATGCACAATGGGCAAGCACTTGTCTACCAAAGGACTCCCTCAGCTCCTCAAAGAATTTGAAGTAGAAAAAAGAACTCAATCATGCATAAAGAAAATCACGGTGGGATTTTTTTTTTTTTAAGGTCATTGAGAGAACAGGTCTTATTTACTGGAACAGATGTGTTGTAAACACCTGTTTTATTCAAATACCTTGACTTTGGGGGCTTCTTGTGTTTCTATTTATTTTTGTAATCAAACATGAACCGTTCAGTGGGTTGGATGAAATAAGCCCCTGCTCATTTTCTGTTCTATTGGATTGCTTTAAAAAGGTGGCCTGAGTCCTCACAGTGGAAGTCTGATGTCTGCCTCAGACCCCTAGCATCTCTACACCTTTGTCCTCTGGTTTCATGTATGGTATTATCTGTCAGCACATTCTACAAGTCACTCACATCCACTGTGCCCAAACTGGGACCACTTGCCCTTCTAGAATAGTGGTTAAAAGTACACATTCACTCAGAAAAAAACAACTCAACATCCACTTCAAGGAGATCCTGGGACCAGACCAGTCAAAATAATAATCAAAATAACCCAATATGCAATTTGCATCCTTCAAAAAAAAAAGCTTAATTTCAGCAAAATGATCTCTCTGTCTTCTTTCCTTCATCAATTTCTCTTACCTAAGGTTTTTGGAGGCAGCCACTCCTCACCACCCAAAACTTTCCAGGGTCCTTGAGCTCCTCATTGCATTGCCCACCTCTCAGCTCTATACTAAGGAGATCAACCTACCTTTTTATTCTCTTTTAGCTTCTTTTTCCTATTTCTCAAGCCTAGCCCTCCTCTGCTCATTTTTTGATGTATTGTAAAGTTCTAACATCAGTGTTTTCAGGGAGCTATGTACCTCAGAGAGAGGGAAGGTAAAGTCAAACCAGGTAAAGAACATTGTCCCGAGGAGTAGGGAAGAGCATAGGGGGTCAGAGAATCACAGTTCCCTCCCTGCCTTTCTTCCTGTCATCTATGTCTGTTTTACAATACTGTAATGTTCTCCTGGCCAATCCTTGTTCTTTCTCCCTGTCTCTCTCTCTTTCTCTCAGATACCCATAGACACACAAAATCTAAACTATAACATGACTCCTAGGATTTATGATTATTTCTATGATACCTTCTTATAAGAAGTTGTGGATATTTTTAGGTGTTTCTAAGGATACTACCAGATGTAGCCTGTTTGAGATTTTCTAAATATCTTTGCTGAAAACTTGAAATTGGTGGATGGATGGCTGCCCAGAGAACAACACGACCTCTTCCATCCCTCTCCTCTTAATCTTGATGCACAAACTGGCTGGAAGGTATGTGCTAACTAGATGACAACCCTCCCAGTGTCCTGCTGCCACTAGATGTCCCTCCTAGCCAATGCTGAAATGCTAGTACACTTCCATCCTTGCTGGGGGCTCTGAACATCTGATGAATGAGTGCCCACCCAGTCTTCTGTCCTGCTTGCAAATTAGAGAGGGGTTTCTCAAATCTGGTAATCATAGGCTAGGGATGTAGCTCAGTGGGGGAGTGCTAGTTTAGCATGCATGGGGATCTGGGTTCAATTCCCAACACTGCAAAAACAAACAAAAAAGATAAACACAATCCTGGTAATCATTCCTCTTCTGGGTATGTCTGGATACACTCTCATGTTTATTCACATTAAATAAGACATGGCTTTTTGGTAGTACCTCTTTGAGAAACTGAGTCATAAATGACTTTGAGCTTTGCCAGGTCCCCACAGTGCCTTAGATCAGAACTTCATTGCTTATCTTTATTTTATAGTTGCCATATCCTTTGTCCTGTGCTTGGCTTATTTCATCAATGGGAAAGCTGGCAGGTCTTCAGAGTACTGACATTGTCCAATAAAGTTCATTGACTGCTGTGGCAGAATCATACTATTGTAACCACTCATAAACCACACCCTTGTATAGTCTTCCATTATGGGCTATGGAAACTATAACTTACTCCTAATCAATACCATATGGAGGAGGTGATGGAATATCATTTCCATAGTTATGTGAAGTTTTACAACAAAGGTAAAAGGATTTTTTTTTCAGATCTAATTACCACTCCTAATTTGTCAACTTTGAATTAATTAAGAGGGAGACTGTCCTGGGTGGGCCTGACCTAACCAGATGAACCATTAGAAAAAGAATTTGGTACTTCTCAGAGATTAGATGCTCCAAGTTGCAAGTAGACTCTTCTCCTTAAAACAACCAAGTTGCAATTCTTCTGTTGCACGAAGCAGAACTCTGCCAAAAGCTGATGGAGACTGGAAGAGGATCTTCCCCAGGCAATCTTTCAAAAGGAATCATGGTCTAGCCAACACTTTGAACTGAACTTCCTGGAAATTTGACCTCAGGATCCAGATAACCAGTCCCTAGTCTGGTCCACAGAAATTATGCAAAAAGAAATAAGCTGTTGAATTAGTGGAAATTTGTTATGCAGAAAAGTAAAAATAAAAAACAAAGCTGATGTTAAAAGTCCTCATATATTTTCAGCCAGGGTGATTATGAGTAAAACTGGAGTCTTTAACCAGCACCCTATCCAACTGTTAGTTCTTCTCCTATTTTTCTATGTAAATGCAAAAAGAAGAAGAAGAAGAAGAAGAAGAAGAAGAAGAAGAAGAAGAAGAAGAAGAAGAAGAAGAAGTAGTAGTAGTAGAGGAAGAAGAAGAAGAAGAAGAATATTTATGGTCTGAGAATCCCACCTCTATCATGCATTCACATCAGTACTTTTTTAAAATCCTCTTAATTTTATGATCCCTTAAATATTTTGAAAGCAATCAATGATATTTCTTCCTCTGAGTCTCTGTTTCATTGTCTTATGGATTAGATGACATTTGGGAGTGTTTTTTTTTTTTTTTTTGACAGTAATTCCCTATAATAAAACTGTTGGTTTTCTTGAAGACTTTGCAGGTTGGTTCTCCCAGGTACTCTCTGAGTTGTGGATAGGGCGCTCAGATTTTCTTGTTCTGGAATCACTATCTGACTGGGCTCTTCTCATGGCAGACAGCAGAAGTGCAGAAGGGCACGAATATGGATGGAATTCTCTTAACATCTCCGCTTGGCTGCCACCAGGTCCCTTTTGTTCACATTTAATTTCTCAAAGCAAGTACCTGGCCAAACCCAAAGTAAGCTGATAGAGAAGCATGTTTTGTCTCACAGCTGTGGGAGCAGATTCACTGCACCTTGTTTATATGATTCACTGCACCTTGTTTCTATGGTACCAAGCTTGTGTTTTTGCCCCTTATGTACTATCACTAATGTCTGAACTTTAGGTTTATAAGCAACTTATAAACAATCATCATTCTAGAGTTTATCTGATAGATGACTGATTTTGATTATGGAATTAAAGCAGAAGTCTTAAATCAGGAAGATCCAAACTTCTTTTGATATCTACGTGATTATCAGTGGAAGTTAGAGGGAAAATAAAACAAACGGTAAGCTCCAGTTTTATATTTCATCATGTACAATGTAGGTAGTTTGCTGAGTTTTGTTCAAGTTAGAGACCGTACATACCTTGTGCTTCTTGCTAAAAATTTAAACATTGAATAGAGCCCTCTTCCAGATTATGAAGCTCTTACTAGGACATTATCCCATTGAGAGTGCTTTAACATTATTGTTTGATTCCTGATTTGATGGAAACTTTTGTCAGTGCTAGTGTCACTTTGGAAGTCAGGGTGAAAAATACACTTTGACTCACATTTAGAATGATGCCTTTCATCCTGAGTATAGATGAGGGCTGAAGCTAATATATGCAGTCCTGCATAGTAACCCTCCAACATGGGACTTCAAGAAACCAAAGAGAGAATTCAGCCTCAGAATGATGTTACTTTGAAGACATCCAAAATGTTTCCAAAAATATTTGAAGAAACATGTGCTGCATAGGTTTTACTGTGTTGCACATTGTTATGGTTTGGATATGATGTGCCCCCTCAAATTCCTGTGTTAAAGCAGGACTATTCAGAGGTGAAATGATTAGATTAGGAGAGGGTTAACCTAATCAGTCTATCCTTGTTTGAAAGGACTGATTGGGTGGTAACTGTAGGCAGGTGTGGCATGGCTGGAGGGGATGAGTCACTGGGGGTGTGCCCTGGAAGGATTCATCTTCCCTGCACCCCCTTTCCAACGCTTTCTCTCTCTGCCTCCTGGTTGCCATGAATGGAGCATCTTCCCTTTACCAAGTCTTTCTGACATGTGCTGTCTGACTTGGGTCCTGGTCAATGAACCACAAGTCAGAAGAAACTTTCCCTCTTCTAAGTTGTTCTTGTCGGCAATTTTGGTCAACAGTGATACAAAGATGACAAACAGAAAGTTCACATCAGTGGCTTGCCATGTTGACCTTTATACCTAAGTGAATTCTACAGGAGTTTAGAGCAGTAATGCAAATTGCAATGAATCAGAGCCCCCCAAGTGATAGTGCCTCCAGGCTCTGCACAGGTTTTGAGGTTGGAAAAGTCCTTTACACTGGTTACACCTGGCTCTTTTGGTTTGGGAAAGTAGTACCTGCCCATGAAACAGGCGGGTTGATGGGTGGCATTTCTGTGATTTTTCTATCACTCACGATAGACTGAGCCTTCTTTACCTGTCCACAACCCCTCATATGCACCTATCTAACCTATTCTAACACTGGCTCTCCTCGTCTTCTTTAATGTAATTTGAATTATCTTGTCTTGTAGGAAATAGCATCTCTTGAGGAGGGCTGGGAAATAGGGGGCAGACAGTGCTATCCACAATTCTTCTAATTGAAGAAGGTGAAGTCAATCTGTGAACACACGTGTTCACAGTTTTCACTCTTCAGCACGGAGGCTTTCCAAAACCAATTTCTAGAAAAGGATTCAAGGCCATCCAGTTAGATCCTCCCTGTATATCCTATCTGGTATGTGCTCTACCACAAACCAGATAGGAAAGTGATATAGGACTGTTTATCTGTTTGGTCTGCTCTAAAGAAACCCCAGTCTATGTTCACAGCTGATGTAGTCAGCATAACTTCTTCCAAGCAACCCTAAAATGTCTCCCTTCAGGACGTATTTCTCATTTCTAATAACTGTTGGTCCTTCAAGTATCTGAAAATGACTCATTCATATTATTGGACTGAGTAAGTATTATTTCAAACACCTTCTTGTTACATGGACTCAAGAATCCTTATCATCTTTTTTGTCTTAGAGCCATATTTATTTGTAACTTTTATTCTTTTCCCTGGACTTTAGTGGTTTAGCAAGAAAAGGACCCCTCAAGTCTCATTCCCATACACAACAATCACATTCGTTCAGCGGAAACTGCAGTAGTATTTGGGGAGGGAGGAAAGCACAGTGTGTGTGGTAAGAACTCTAACAGTGAGTTTAGAGTACTTGGATTCATATCAAGACTCAATTACTTGCTAACTATGTGGCTGGTTTCTTTATCAATAAATCTATATCTTGCCAACTTAAGTTCATTTTTTCCCCAGTGTCTCAGTGAGATATGCAAAGACCGACCGTCCATAATAGATGGGATGGTTCAGCTCATATTTTCTTTTGTTGTTTTTATTACTCTGAAATTCCCCCATTTTCATTTAAAAATCATTGCCTTTTTTTTTTTTTTTTTTGATACTGGGGCGTGAACCTAGAGGTGCTAAACCACGGAGCTATATTCCCCAGCCCCTTTTTTATATTTTATTTAGAGACAGTGTCTCACTGAGTTGCTTAGTGCCTCACTAAGTACCTGAGGCTGGCTTTTGAACTCAGGATCCTCCTGCCTCAGCCTCTGGAGCCGCTGGCAATATAGGGGTGCCCATACTACTCTTGTTTTTTTATTGTGTTACTCATGGTAGATTTGACCTATTCAAATAATCCCAGGGTCAAATTAAGCCAGAATACTCCTCCACATGGTCCCTTGACATCAAAGGAATCTATTTAGGCCTGGAGATTATTGTTTACTGATAAATGCTACAGTTTACTCTCTTTGAATAGAATATCATAAAAATAGTAGCAGTGATTATAACACCATTTATTGATAATAACACATTTACTATGTGCCAGACATAATGGTAAAAGTTACACAAACATGTAAACACCTTAACATATACACACATACACACATACACTTTTTCTTGTTCCTGGTTTTCCTATCAATAATCTAAGAATAATCATTATAACAGTGATTGTAATAGCAGCAGCTGTTCCACTCCCTGAGTCACAGAGACATTAAAAGGATAAAGAGACAATATCTGAACGTGTTTTTTTTTTTTTTTTTCCAGGATTTGCCAGCAGGATTTGCATTTGTGATTGGGTCTGTTTCATAGGCAATTTCTTTCCCATTGAAAACATCCCCACAAGACCATTCCACATATCAGCACAGCTTCCCTTTGGCAAACACATCACAATTCCTAACATTTCCATAGAATCTTAAAAAGTGCTTTCATAAACAGTACCTCATTTAAGCCTCACAAAAAACCTACAGAAAAGAAACTTTAAGAGAGCTTAACAACACTTCTAGCAAGGCCTGTATAGCCCCACTGAGTGATAGGATTAAGATCTGAATTCACACCCAAGTGCTCTCTATCCTCCTTCATCCCCCAGTGCAAAGTTGCCTTCTGAGAGTCTTGACCTGGGACCCAAGTGGCCTACACCTGGATCCAGGTAGTAAGCTCACTCTGTGGCCTGAGTGTCAGTTTTCCATTTGGAAATGGTCAAAATAGTCCCCTCCCATAGAGTGAGTGTTAAACAACATTGTGTAGATAGAAGCACTCTGCAAGTTTGCAGGTGTTGAACAGAAGTTCATCACGGAAATGTGAGTGTAATGTGGACCAGAAAATGCAGGCTGATTTGCACACTCTCAGAATGACAGTTATTGGATGATCAGTGCTTTCTATACTGTGAGTCAACATTTTGAAGTATGTGCTTAAGAAAATGTACAGATGATTTGTAGCTATTTGTAAATATTTACATCCTGCATGAGAATGGACTTTAATATTTTTCCATTTGTGAAGTCTTTTCCACCATCTCTTTACTCATCTACATTTCTCATCACACTATTGCAGGTGAGGAAAAGCCAATAGAATAAGAGCATTGATTTGCCCCTTAGAAATAAGTCTTTAATAAATATGTAAAGGCGTATAGTTGGGGTAGGTGATTTGTGATATTCTATGCTTTATTGATGTTCTAACCAAGCTTAATAAGGTATTTTATCTACTTAAGCTCCATTTTCATTCCATAGACCATAAATTTAGAAAAACATGTAACCACAGAATTATTTTTCTATTATTAAGTGTTATATTATTTGTCACAGTTATTCTTATTTCAAGGATTGCTTCTTAGTTTAACAGGCCTTGTTAGGGAATCTCAGAAACAAAACTGAAGCAGATATATATCTTTTGTAAAAACTTTGATTTTTTTAATCAAAGAGCTTTATATACCAGGAAAAAAATGTAAGTATCAACCAAGTGATTTAATAGTTATGGGCAAGTAGTTCATCTTGGATTTATAGTGAATAAAGTAAAATCATTTTTTAAAAAATGCTTTACCATTTTCAAAATGTTTTTATTACACTCATATGTGCAAAATACACATATCAGGAAAAATGATAAAATATCAGGGCACAACAATTGACTGGCTATATTTGCCTTAGATGGTACACCACTCAAAAAGTGCTAAGGATTTGTTCATTATACATTGTGCTTCTTAAATAACAGTAAATGAGGCAAGACCTTGAATAATACTTACTGATTACACTAATCCTATTAATATTTGTAAGGCTGAATTTTAAGATCTATTGCATTACCAAGCATCAATTACAACTAACCAGATATTACTAAGTGAAAAAAAAAAAGTGTTTGTTAGTCACTTCTCCAGGTCTTTCCTTTACCAAATCAATTTATCTTTCTTCTAGTATAATCCATTCCAAGGAATTACAGTGAATTTGTTTCACACTTCAACCAGATTATAAGGTCAGAAGAAGAGTTAGGAGAAACAAAGTTAGTACATGCATCAACATGTGCTTAAAAATTGTTACAATCATTTTTTTAAAAAAATAATCAATGCTGTAATGGGATATCAAATATAATAAAGCAGAAGATCAAAAGACTTTTAAATAAAATTAAGAGTGAGGAAAGTCTTAAAAAAATCTGTTCTGCTTTCTTTCTGTTATAATGCTGAAATTTCCTCTAATTTCATAAATATTTTTCTTGCAACTTTTATCCTGTTTGGAGCTAAGATCTTTGTTGCCGCTTTCTTCTATCACCCCAAGACTCCTGAATCACAAGGACTTCTTGCCGGCTGTCTTTGCATTCTCAGAATTCACTCCTCTAATTCCTTTGCCATGTAGCTTCTTCCACTCTGTTTCTCTCATTAAAATCCCTAGTTCTTTACTTGGCCACAAAAGGCCCCTTTAGACTAAAGGCTATGATGTATTTTCTATTCTCTTTCTCTTTGATCTGTGCAGAGGTCTAATTTATTTTCCACTATTTCTTCCTCAGAATTCTCTACTCCCTCATCTCCCTTGTACCAGGCTCCTCACCCACTACCATCTTTTGATGTACTCCTTCTAGTCTTTTAGACTTTGGGGCTGGTCCCTACCCCTCAAATAATATACCTACAACAGAAATCAATTTTCAGTTTTCTGCTCATACAAGTTTATATATCCTTCCTTTAAGATTTCAGTCATCTATTTATTTTTTTTTTCAGTAGATCATCATTTGTAGTATTTCTAAAATGATTAAAAATGTGTTATAGGCTGTGAGATGTAATGATGAAAGTTGCTATAAAAGAGCTTGATTATCAAATTACCACTAGCCTGATTATATACGTATACATGTATTTTCCAATCCAAATACATTACTCCCACTTTTTGCCAGAATACCAAGATACTTCATCTCTGGGCATCACTGCAATAGCTTCACACTCCAAATGACCTAAAAATGAATTCATCCTCTTTCTTTTTCCTTGCCTAATCCTCTAAAATTCTCAATTCTGTCCTATGACACTGGCCCTGTCACTCAAATCTGATGCATTAGGGTGTATTTGACTATTTCTTCTCACATTTATAACCTATGTAAGTAGGTTATTTACATTTATTTCTGAATCACAACTATTTCATCTAGTCCCACCTTTACAGTCTCAGTGGTACTCCTCTATTGAGCCCCTTTCACATTAAGTGGAGCAATTAAGATGTCTTATGGTATACAGTAGCTGCACTCAAATGCTATTCATCCCTAACTTTAATCCATTAAATGCTAATTAGAGTCACCTTTCTCAAATCCCCACCACCTAAATAATCATGAATATTGGGGGTCCTCTTCAAGTTATTGCCCACTTCACTTTTCCAGCCTCTTCTCCAAAAGTTCCTTTGAATAAAATTGAACTTTTTATTTCATATTTTAATATATAGTTTTATTTTTTGCGGTGCTGGGGATAAAAACTACAGCCTCCTGCCTTCCTGGCAAGTACTCTACCACTGGGCTACCCTCCCCTGTCCCTGAAACTCTTTTTGAAGGCTTTCTGTCTCCTACCAGAAACATTCTAGCCTCAATTCCCTTTCACATGCTAAGTCTCATATTTGGATTATGACATCTGCCTCTCTGCTTTATTGGTCATATCATTCCATATCAATATACCAACTTTCTTTTAACAATTAGTATACCAATATTTTGGCCAATTTCGATATCATTTTGTCTACTATATTCCAGATTTTGATTTTTCCTCTTAACTGATGTCATGTATTACTTATTATCGTTATAATTTATTTGGCACTGCAGGCATAGACTCTTGAACAGGTCCTATATTTCTTTTTTTTTTCTTTCTGCTTTTTTTTAGTTGTAGATGGACACAATGACTTTATTTTATTTATTTTTATATGGTGCTGAGGATTGAATCCAGCCTCTCATACGTGCTAGGCATGCGCTCTACCACTGAGCTACAACTCAGCCCCAGATCCTATATTTCAATCACAAAATTTGGAATGTAGAAAATACAGAATATTTGCTAAGCTAGAAGGGAGATAAGAGTAGAATCCCACCCTCCTGGAAATTAATAACACCAACATTTTTAGGCATTTTCCTCAATTATCCTTAATTCTACTATTCTTTCGCACAATATAAATGTGAATCTATGTCCAATTGGTCCTGAAGACTTCTGAATGCTGGCCTGAATTTCATTACTTTCATGACTGCCATGCCAGACATCTAGAAATCACAAATTAAGTGACACTAATATTGGGTATTAGAGGACAAGTACATACATATTTAAATATTTATGTGTTGGACTGTATAATAAAAGCATTGAACTATATAATAAAAGATTTTAACAACAGTTGGTACACTTTATGATGGCTGGGATATCTCAGCTTTGTTCAGCACTACCTATCTAAAACCTACCACAGTGTCTGAAACAATATAATTTTGTTGAATAAGTGAATATATTAAAATCATGCTCTAGGGAGCATGTATTATAGGGTACTTATATGGAAATTTCTTGTTAATTTTCCATCCATACAGAATTCCTCTTATAAAGCCTATGTTAGCTTTCTGTTATGATGATGGAACCCCTAAGATAATCAATTTATCAAGGGAAATGCTTTGTTTGGCTTACAGTTGTGGAGGTTCCAGTCCACAATTGGTTGGCTAGGTCACTTTGGACCTGTGGTGAGGAAGCATATCATAGCAGGAGTGTGTGTTGGAGCAAGACCACTCATCATATTTTCAGGAGGTACAAGAGAGAAATAAAGGGTTGGTATCCCACTATCCCCACCAAGGGGAAGCCCTCAAAGACCTAAGTACCTCCCACTAGTTCCCACCTCTTAAAGGTTCCGCCACCTCCCAATAACACCATTCAGGGGACCACGTCTTTAACATACTGGGGGATATTCAAGATATTCAAGATCCATACTATATCAGTCTTTAAATACATATTTATCATCAGCTGATCACACAGTATGTGGACAATGTAACATTCTTGTACAACAGGAAATATTGTTATGGACAATGTTTTGGTTTTAAAGAGGGAGAAAGAAAAAAAAAGAAGTAAAATTTCCATTTTGGAACCTTCATTTTATAAAATAAAACTCATTAAAGAAATGAATTTATGAATTAGGGATTGAGGAGACATGATTGCCTATCATTCCTTCCATAGATTATCTATCTATCAACAGTGGCTAAATTGGCTATAATCAAAAGATATTTATATTCAGTCTAAAATAGGAATAATTAATTATGAAATGAAAAAAAATAATATCTAGGGAAAACCTAAACCAATCCTTCTTGGTAAAGCGTGAACCAAGCCCTCCTGCTTTCCTTGTTGTCCTGAACTAATGTATTAGGAAGGTCTCTCAGGCTTCCTTTCATGTTCCTCATCTCTTTCAAGAGAATGAGTACAACCTGGAACAGGGCAGTCAGTGATCTGTAGGTATTAAAACTGAGCATGAATAACAAGGACTTGATGTTCTATCTTCAGGTTTTATTTTCTCACTGTCAATTAGTTTATCCACTCATTGAGGTCAGCCTGCTTGGAATTCATATTTTTGATTTGTTTCTATCTTTTCATTAGCCTTTATTTGAAACCTAAAGTCTTCCCACAGTAGATGAAATGAGACTTGAATGTGCTCAGGAAGGTGACCTAGATTGTTAGAATAAATTCAGAAGATAAAAGCCAGCCTCACAGTCCCTCCCTGCTCTTCCATTGTTCTAGTACTGTCCCCTGTGTTTGTCTCTGTCTGGTCATCCTGGGTCTCTGAGTTTTCCTTTGACGGTGGCAATCAGCTGGGCTTTTGGGGGATAGATTCAGGTAGGTGTCCAAGTTCTTGAGAAACCACTTCTCAGTCTCTACTAGAGAAAAGAATATCATGAAGCACTAGTGGGATGAAAGCAGCATGTGTAGGAAAACAGATGTCTGACTTCATCAGGCTTATTCGTGTGGGTGTCTAGGTGCAGGTAATTGCACCTGTCAAAGAGGCTTGAAAACTGCCTATTATTTGATGCACACACCTCAGAACAGTGACAATCAGCAAAGAATATTTGCTTTCTCAGAATGGTAGCAGCAGCAACAATAACAGAAAACCAACCTACCATGGTACCAAATTGTTGTTAAGCTGTTCTTAAATCAGTGCATCCCAAACACTCTGATTATATATTTGTATGAAACTAATGCGATTTTTGGCCATTACCACACCTTCTTGAAAGAATTAATAAAGATCTTCAAGATATCTAAAGGCAAAACAAGGTATCTAGAGGTATCCAGGGTATCTAAAGGCAGAACAAGGCTTACCTTATTTCAACCTTTGCATTTTGCAGGAAAAGGAAGCACCTAACATTTAAATTGGGAAAGAGATCAGGCCAAATGTACACAATTAGTGAAAGAACTAACATTCTATCCTGTAGTCTAGAGAGCTCTGACCTCCATCTAAAGATTTTAAACTTTTTTTTTCTCCCAAATTATTCTGAACATCAGTGATCTTTCTCATTTCAA
Source organism: Callospermophilus lateralis (assembly GCF_048772815.1). Lineage (NCBI taxonomy): Eukaryota > Metazoa > Chordata > Mammalia > Rodentia > Sciuridae > Callospermophilus > Callospermophilus lateralis. The sequence continues at coordinate 52,440,452 of NC_135319.1, read as the reverse complement.
TAATACAGGGATTTAAGACACCACAAAAGTATCACTTCTTTTACTATTAAGGTGTGTGTCATAAAGTATACATGTGTGCAACTTATTTATTATTAGCTTTATTCAGTGTTCAGTTTTGCTCCCTAAATATGTCAGGGTCTGCCATTTTCTCTTATGGCAGAACAAACAAGTAAATTGCCTCAGAAACAAAGATGTGGCTCGCTCTCTCTCTCTCTCTCTCTCTCTCTCTCTCACACACACACACACACACACACACACACACACACACACAAATTTGTTGGTTGAAATTAATCCTCATTTTAATTTTCCAGGTCACTGAATATTTGTCTATAGCCTCCTGTTACTTCTTTTGATTAAAAACTTCCTCTAATAGAATATTACTTCAGTTTTCAGTATACATATGATTTGAATTTAGCCAAAACTCAATTACAGGGGCCTGGTGCCACTTAAGCATTGTATAAATGAAATGCAAGTTGAGAAATTTAGGGGTAAATTCTGTGGTAAGACCTTCAAAGAAGGTGAAATACTGGCTAGAGAAACAGAAAATTGCCCTCCAAATTCTTTCCCAAGCAGGGAGAGTTCAAGTTAATGGCAGGCTTTTGTTTTGCTAAGAGTTGGATTGGTCTGTATTATAGGAGGGATTTGGAAAGGAAAAATGAGAGGAAAGGAGAGAGATATAGTGATTTGCTCTTTTAAAGAACTGGATCTTATTATTCTCTGTTAAGTGCTACATCTTTTCTTTCTCTTCTCAGCATGGAATGAACCTTTATTATGCTATCTTTTTATTTATTTTATTTTTTGTATGTTCTAAGAGGTTGAATCAGTTTAGGAATCGTTCCAAGTGCTATGTAATGTTTCAAGGTGAATGAGGAGGGACACGAACAGGGACAACCCCATTTTTATTTCTCAGTGTGTGTGTGTGTGTGTGTGTGTGTGTGTGTGTGTGTCTGCAATGATCTGTAAAGACCTGGGAAGCTGGCTCCCTAGATATTGCCTATTCTTACAGAAGACTTGGAAGGTACTAGGTCATCCTGACCTGAAAATCTCAGGAAATGTAAGACCTACTTGAGCTTATCTTGTGTGTGACTAGGAAAGAGGAGGGGAAATTAGTAGCCATGCTTTTGGAAACCATTTTTGCACTCCTAATCCAACTTTACTCCTCTCCCTCTACTATAAATTTGACAGGACTTTTCTTAGAACATCCTGAGCACTACTTCCAAAAAAAAAAAAAAAAAAGAATATGCAGGTACACACATACATGTGCACATACTATCAACCAAACTCAGGGGCACTCCCCTAAAGACTTACAACCGCAACCCCACCGCACTCTTTTTTGTTTTTTGAAATAGGATCTTACTGATGCTGAGGCTATCCTCAAATTTGGGATCCTCCTGCCTCAGCCTCCCAGGCCACTGGAATGACAATCGTAAGTTACCATACTTGGCTAAAAAAATATATTTTAAATTAACAAATTAATTTTAAACCAACAAAACAGCATATGTTTATAGTGTACAATATGAATTTTTGATATAAGTATATATTATGGAATGGCTAAATTAAGTTAATTAACATACATATTACCTCATGAGTCTTTTCTTATTATCTCTTTTTTTTCTTTTTATGTAAGGGGAGAATACTTGAAATCTCCTCAGCAATTGTCAAGCATGCTATTATTTCAATACACTATTATTAACTGAACTCACCATGATGTACAATAGACTGTGAATTTATCCCTCCTGTGTAACTGAAAATTTGTTTTCTTTGACCAACTTCTCTGCAGTAACCAAACTTCCAGACCCTGGTCACCAACAGGGTTTGTGAGCTCAGGGGTTTCTGTTTCTATGAGTTTAAACATTTTTGTATTCCACATGTAAATGAGATCAGGCAGTACTTGTTTTTCTGAGCCTGGATTATTTTATTTAACAGTGTCCAGTTCCATTTGTGCTGTTGCCAGTGACAAGATTTCATTCTTTGTCAAGGCTGAATGGTATGCCATTGTGTATACAGACCACATTTTCTTTGCCTATCCGTCTGTTGATGGACACTTGGTTGATTGTGTATTTTGGCTCCTCTGAACAATGCAGCAGAAACCAGAGACTCACAGGTCTCTTTTCAAAATACTGATTTCATTTCCTTTGGATACACTGTATACCAAGCAGAAGTATTGCTGGGTCACATGGTAGTTCTATTTTTAGTGTTTTTAGGAAAGTATATGCTACCTTCCATGAAGGCTATACTAATTTATATTTTCTTTATATCCTCACCAACACTAGCCATCATTTATCATACTGATAATAGTCATTCTAACAGGTGTGAGGTGATATTGTGGTTTTAATTTGCATTTCCTTGATCATCAGTAATGTTAAACATTTTGTAAGGCACTTATTAGACATTCATATGTCTTCTTTTTTATTTTTTAATTTGTTCTAATTAGTTATACATGACAGTAGAATGCTAATTCTCCAAAAGGAGAGTCTAGGGAAGAATAGAGTTACTTTAGATTAGGTAGAGGGGAGTGGAGGGTGGGGAGAGGGCCTGGGGGTAGGAAATATAGGAGAATGAAACAGACATTATTACCTCATATGTCTTCTTTTGAGACATGTTTGCAGGTACTGTGCCTTTTTTAAAAATCAAATAATTTTTCTTGCTGTTGATCTATGTGAATATTTTGAAAAGTAACCCCTTCTGGATGTATGAGTTGAAAATATTTTCTCCCATTGTCTATGTTGTCTCTTTGGTTCATGAATAGTTTCTTTTGCTGTGCACAAGATTTTAGTTTGATATATCTCACTTGCTCTTGTTGCCTGTGCTTTCAAAGTCATATCCAAAAAGTCATGTGAACACTACTTTTTTGTAAAATACCCACTCCCTAAACCTCATCAGCAAAACCTATTGAGAAAGCAAGCTAGTTTATTGCTTATAACAGTAAAGAAGAACACCACCTAGAAAGAACTTCATTATTCTCAGAAGATAATGACATGATGGATGTTACTAAGAATAAAACATTTGGTTTACGATGTGTCATTGACTGGGATTGGAGAGCAATCATGATATAAAAGTTTAGGATCCTTTGTCAGTGGAGATTTTGAGATGAAAAGGCCAAAAACCGAAGTTCTGTTTGTACTTCCTATTGAAAGTTTGATGAGAAGTTTTACAGCTTGGAGAAAGTCCTGCAATGAACAATCAAGTTATTTATTCTGGACAAGAGTTTCCTGGAATAATGAAGGTGTGTTAATCAAGAAAACAATATAGTAAAATTCTGTTAATATTAATGCTAAATTGTGTGCATGTGTATGGTAGGTATGTAGTGTTGGTTTTTATTCCTTTATCCAGAAAAATGGAGGCAATCACAGAGGAAAGTTCAAATTTATTCTCTCATCAATTCTTTCAGTATTGAATTCTTGTTTTGAAGCATTTTTTCATAAATCTTTACATAATGGAAAACCTAATTATATATCTCATGAAACCATGTTTTTGGTTCAATTTGCACAGGTGAAGAACTGTGTAACAGGAGGTGATACTGTCAATCCATACAGGTCAAGGCCTGAAAGAACTCACCATGTGAGAATCTCACAAAGTTTTGCTTGCTGATACTTTGGTGGTAGTAAAAATAACTTTTTCTTGAGCCTTAACATTTTTATTTATGTTCTAAATTTTGAAAATCCTGTTATCATGCTCAAGGTTCTACTTTAAGAATGTAATCTCCAGACTTTAAGGAAATCTATCTATCCATTAAGATCTATTTCTGGATTTATCCTGGACTCTACATAGGGCCATTAACTGCTCAGACAAGATCTCTTTGGATCTATTGATATAACATAATGCCTTTGAGAACAGAAATTATTCTCTGGGGTCTTGCTGGGCATGATGGCACATGCCTGTAATCTCAGCGGCTTGGGAGGCTGAGGCAGGAGAATCATGAGTTCAAAGCCAGCCTCAGCAACAGCAAGGCACTAAGCAACTCAGTGAGACCCTATAAAATACAAAATAGGGCTGGGGATGTGTCTCAGTGTTCGAGTGCCCCTGACTTCAACGCCCATTACCCACCCCCAAAAAAAGAAAAAGAAAGAAAAATTATTCTTTAGGGTATCAACAAACTCAAGTTGACAATCCATTGCCTTGAGAAAGACAGATATCCAGGAGTAGCATGATGCTCATGATCTCCAAAGATTGTCATCTATTATTAGGGACTGACAAGTTATAAAATTGAAATGCAATCAGAAATAAAAAGAATTGAAGATTTTTCACTTATTAATAAGCTTTATTCAAGGTCCAGGTTAATTAAATGCTCAAAAGGACAGTTTTGGGAAGAAGCACATATGATAAGAAGGCCATACTGCTTAAAAATATATATTTATAAATATGCATATTTATAAATATATATATTTAGTTGTTGTTAGGCCTTTATTTTATTTATTTATATGCAGTACTAAGAATCGAACCCAGTGTCACACATATGCTAGGCAAGTGCTTACCACTGAGCCTCAGACCCAGCCCCCATACCACTTTTTTTCAGGCCTCTAAAAATTTATTTATTCCTCATTTATTCAACTTTCAATACTAGTGGCTTGGGGATGAAGGAACTATTGAATTCTGCTGTGTTGCAGAAATAAAAAGAAGCCAGTTTCAGCTTGTGTTTCAAGAATGCAAGACCATGAAATTACTTGGAGCTTTGCCTGTTATAAATTTGGTGTAGGAAAGTAGGCTGTATCCTTGGACATAGTCCACTCAGCTTACAATTAGGATGCTAGAACTGCAAGGGACTAGAAATGGTTGGTGTTCAGGAGGTTCAGTAAGAATATCTGGCCCATTGCAAAGAGATAACAAGTAATATTAAATATATGAATTGTAGGTTAATGGATGGAAGAAAATTCAGGAATTAACAGAGAATTAGGAGTTACCATCATTATAAAATTCTACCTGAATACTTAATTTGCTTTCCAAGGAAATGGATCAGTCAGTGTGCATCAACAGTGAAAATAGTTTCCCCAAGGTGTGGAAATCATAGGGCCATGATTCCATTTCTGTGGTCATTGGCAAAGATGGACATCAACAATGTTTTTCCTATGTTTTTGTGCATATTGATCTTTTTATCAAGAACTGGAATCAAATTCATCTCCTCTTAAATATGGACATCTTTATAATTTGCTTGAATCATCCTATTTGGTAAAATAGATGCTAGACAGGGGAACTCTGACTTGGTGACAACAGAAAGTAAAACAGGTCAGGTGAGAAAACATACTAGCCAGGGTTTTGAAGAGGACTTCTCCTAAGAGAAGGGAAACGGCATTGACCAGTGTCAGGCCGGCTCCTCAACAGAAGAAGGTTAGTTTTATTCAGGTGAAGGGTGTGTTTGCAAAGGGCATTAAGACTTAAGAATGTTAATTGGCTTCAGGTAGATTTCAAAGGTGTGTTATCTTTTCCTTTGAGGGTCTCTTAATTCTGAGGAAGACTGTCAGTTGGTCATTCTGGAGCCAAAGGTTAGTTTTTCACATTGATGTCCAATCCTGTATAAACACCTCTACTTTGTCATGGGGATGAGTTGCTGTAGCTGTCAGGAGAACATAGATGGGGAATGGAAGAGCACACACTATCATGGCAAATAGCAAGTTAAGGGCCCTGGGAATTTGCCATTTGGATGTCCTCAACAGTTTATTTTTGTGTGTGTGTGATTAATAATTATTTATTTTAATTTATTTTTTAATATGTTCTAATTAATCCTCAACAGTTTTTAATCCTATACATTGCACTATGGGATATATTCGTGTCATACAGCACATAGCCAGGGCAAGAGCATCCTGGCCCTATGGATGCACCTGATTTCTGAAGCTGATAAGTTTGTTTCAAGGTGATGGTTAAGGTGTGTACCAAGTTTTAATAGATAACAGGCTATGAGTTAAGGTGGGATAGCATGGGAAAAGCTTATACTATCTTTAAATGTGGTCTATTCACAAGTTCAGGCCCAGGAGTGCATTTGCCCTTGTCCCTCAGGTGGTATCTAACTGTCTCAAAAGTGACCTCCCGTCATAAAAGGCTTTGTGGCTCTTTCCTGAGGTTCTGATGATGCTTGATTTGGGGAAATTATTTTTACAAATTAATTACCATGTGGCAAGAAGTCTAATCTATATAAAGAGGCCTCTTGTGGGACCTTTGATCAATAACCCCAGATGGGCTCCCAGTAGATAGCTAGCACTGATCACCTGCTCTGTGAATGAGCCATCTCTTCAGGGATGCCATTGACTATTCAGATAACTCCAGCCTTCATCTATTTGAAGTCTCACCTAATGCAAGTAAGATTTGCTAGTTGAACACACTCAAACCACAGACTGCTGAGAAATAATGCTGTTGCTTAAAAATAAAAATTTTGCAGTGGTTTTTACCTAGCAATAAATACCTGGAAAACTTCCTAAGGTATTATTTACCCAAATTTCTGTCAGTTCACAGTAGGTTAGTTCTAGACAATTAGAATGAATGAATATATGGCTGGAGGTACACAAAACTGAAAACAAATCAAAAACAAAAAAAAAACTTGGTATTGATCCTGTTGCCTGTCTCTTCCAAGATAACACCATGCTCCCTGATATGTAGCCATGAATTCAGACTGAAAATATCATGCTTTCTTCACTGGATATTCTCACTTGAGGATGGAATTTGTCCTGAAGATTTTAAGATGCTTCAGTGATCACATTTTATTTTGGAGTCCTGTTTAGATTGTATAAATAATATTAATATCCTGGTATTCTAAATTTCTCTTATAGCTCTATGGAACTCATAAGGGACAAAGTATGATATGTCGTGTGGGAGTAATCCATCTTAACAGGTGTTAAAGGATGAACATTAGTTTCACTGACATATCAGGTAGTAGCTGCTGGTGAAGAGACTCAAACAGAAATAAACTCCCACATGGCAAGGAGGGAGTAGGAGGATTATACAAGCAGAAAAAGAAAAGAAAAGAACAGAAGTAAAAAAGACTTCTTACATGTTTTAGGATTAAGATGAGGGTACAATCACTTTGTTAGGATATACTATGTGTTACCAAATGATTGAATTGATAATTAACTAAAACATTTTATAGGGTTTAGAAGATCTGTCATGTGGTATTTCTAGAATTTTATGCTGTTATCTGATGCACATTTTATATCTCAGATTGGTAATATTTCTAGACATAAGATAATGTATTATTAACAATGTGAAAATGAGGCTTCAATAACTCTTTGACCTAGAATCCAGCAAATACAGGGCTAAGATTAATTCAGTTAATATTCTGATATTTTGATATTTTTCTGGGAACCTGTAACTGAAATTTTAGGAGTCTTATTCCTTTTTTCTTTTTTTTAACAGAAGGTCAAGTAACAAACAACTAAAGGGATTAAATTAAACAGGAAGTTTTTCTTTTTTCTCACAAATATTTCATTTTTTTCTCTAAGGGAATGTCTTTCCTCTAATCACCCCAGGATGAAAATAAGAAAGAAAGAAAAAAACAAAACCCAAAACAACCCAAACCAAAATCAAGCCAAAAAACAATGTAGAGGAGAAGCACCTGCACACACCAACCTCTAGGGGGAACTCAAGGCTTTCTCTCCTTACAGGGCCACGGTCCACCATGGCCATTCCCCAACAGAGTTTCTGATAGTGCTTCTTGCACTAATGGCACTTAGCACATTGCTATCACTATTATGTTCATAGCCTCATTCACCACTATCTTTTGTGTAAACTGTGTTCGCATTCAAGGACAAAAGGTTATTTAATTATTCCTTATCTTGTGTGTTTCTCTTATATGTATGTGTATGATTACAGCTGACTCTTCACATTCCACAGTTACACACCTGGGGATTTAACCAACAGAAAGTTAGAAATATTTGGAAATAAAAATCGTGTATGCACCAACCATATATAGATCTATCTCTTTTATTTTTATTTTATTTTTTTGGTTGTTATTCCCTATGCCATGCAGTCTAACAAATATTTATATACCATAAATATTTTCTCTATATATGTACACATGCATATATGTATACCATATGTCTGCATGCATATATACATATATTCCATAAGTGTTTGACTTAATATACTCAAATTGTCAAGAAAGATTTCTATATTTCAGAAGTGATGCAAAGATATTACATATTAAACAAAAATGCAGGCAGAAGTTTGTCTGAGAAGCCATTTATTTTTAACTGAAAAGCCTTCAAAACAATTAAAAATCACGCCTGGTAGGTACTGAATAATGCAAGGAAAGTTGTAGATAATTCATGCTCCCTTTTTGCAATCACTGCCTGATCTACAAATAGTTTGAAAAATGATATGGTCTGATGAATTTTTTTATTTCTGACAAATAACAGAGCATTTTGTTTCTATAATTATCCTGAAATATTTTAGCATTTCAGCCCAGAATCATGTCAAAGTAACCGAAATTAGTTTTACAACAAAATTCCAAAACAGCAGTGAAATGGAGGAGTTTGACTGAATATATCTAGAAAAAAATAAATATTTAGAAACACATATTCTAGTGGCTGGATCCAGCTTACCTTAGGGAACTTTAAGAAAAGGTAGTATGTGTCTTGTACATGGTTGGATTCTTAACTAGTCAGCCCTCTGTGGGGCAGAGACAGCAAATCCTGGTGTTAGTTATTTGGAATAAACACTTTAGAATATTAAATTTTTATTTTGTCCATTTCTTATGAGACTTGGGAAAACCTTCTCCAAAAGATTCCACAGATTTATGTATAAATTATGTGATATCTTATGATTACAGAACTCAATATATTTTAGAAGAGTTATACTTTTTTTAAATTAAATCTACAAAACCCGTAAGTAAGGCAGTGATTGTTGTAATCAGAACAAAGAAACCGAAGCTCAGAGAAGTTAGGAAAACCATCTCTTATCACACAGTTGAAGAATCAAGAGTTGAATCTAGGGTTTTTGATTCTAAATTCAATAGTTTTGCAGTTACTGCAATTTTTTTTTTTTACTAACTATCCCAAAATTTCTGATGGTCTATTTTGATGAATAAATGCATTTAGAAATAAAAAATAGCATTTGATTTTTTATTTATAACTCTTACATTTTCGAGGGTCAAGTAGTTGGACAACCCATCTCTGATAAAGTCTTCCTGACATTCCCAATAGTGATTTTGTAGGGATGATAAAAAAGGATGAGAAATTAAATGAACTACGCTTTAGACTAGAGGATTTTTGCACCAAATGATGAAAAGCCCTCCTTTGCATGCGATGGAATCTCAATAACTTATAAATGTTTGCAATGATATTTGATGTTTGGTTTTGCTGATATTCCTGAGGCTTAAAATGGCCATTGGGATATGATTTAATTGGTTATTGGGAATTTATATCAGAATTCTAGGTTTTTGAAACACAGGTTTCAGCGCTGCTTTGAACTTTTAAAGAGTCAGAGGATTTCTTCCTGCTCATTCAATAAGTCCTTTGCTAAAATAACTTGGAAACCCTTTCATTAGAGATGTACAAAAAAAATGATACATTTAAGCAAACATTTTCTAAAAAAAAAAAAAAAAAAAAAAAAAAACATAGCTGAGATTGCCAGGTTGAAAGGGAATTTCTCAGGCTCTCAGAAATAAAGAAAAAAATGTGTCGGAGAACATTGGAATATTTGTGGGAGAAGAGGCTGCAGCAGCACTTTCCTAGGAGTGGAAACCCTGGAAGGCTGGGGACTGGGCAGGTGGGAGGGATGAAAATCACTGACCCAGAACATTGGTTGTTAATGGGGATGCTTGTCCTTACGTGCAAGACATTTGTCAATATCTGGAGATACATCTATTTGCCATGGTGGTGGGAATAGCAAAGTATGGGTGATGTTAATGACATCTAGTGAGCAGAATCTAAAAATTCTGCTGAACACCAGAGCCCAAGGAAGCAAACTAGAGCAAAGAGTCATGTGTTGAAGCTTCCAGTAGCACTCATGATAAGAACCCTGGCCTTGAGATGCGGTTTCTTATCTATAGGGACAGTATTTGGTCTAGACACATGGAAATTGAGAATTGAAACCCCTGAAAAGGAATGTCTTAATCCTAGAAGTATTATGCCTAAATCAAAGGGAGAACAATCGAGAAAAGAAAATCATAGGGTTAGGATTTGTCAAGGAAATATTTGTTCTTTTCCTTTCTGCCTGGAATGAGAAAAATCCCTGTAAGGTTAAGCAGTCTCTCAGTTGTTCAATTTACATAGCAAATTAAATACACATGAAGAAAGAATAGTAAATTGAAATAAACATAGGATCAATTAGCCATTATATAGCTCAGATGGGGTGAAAACCCAATAACATTAGAAAATAAGAGAGCTTGAGAAGTACAGTATTTAGAATAAAAAGTCAAAGTTCAAATAACCAGAATTTTGAAAGGAAAACAATTTTGGAAAGATTATATTTAAAAGTGGTAATGGTGGATTAGGCTATTTAGACAAAGCTCCAGGGTGAAATGCAACTAAATGTTGTAAGTGAAGTGTGAGAAAACATCTTTCTAAAAGGTTGAAGGAACTAGCATGTCAGTGATAAATTATTGAGCAGAATTCCAGAATGAAGGAAATTCAGAGAGGCAAGCTGATTACTTGTTAAACCCATTGGACTATGGGCATTAGCTGATTTAAGAGATAGTTGAGAGGCTGAGTGTGAGAATATTTCAATATGACACATAGAGAATACCTTATTTGAAATCCTTGGGACCAGAACTTTTTCACATTTTGGAAATATATATATATATAATGAGATGTTTTGAGGATGAGACCCAAATCTAAACTTGAAGTTTATTTATGTTTCATAAAATTCAGTTATGTTTCACCTTCTATACATGCCTGTGGGTGATTTCATATAATACTTTTAGAATACTTTCAGTGCACTGCAACTGATCATAGAAATTCATATTTTATTATTAAAAAATAAAATGTATATATGTATTTATTATACATAAAACATGCCTCAGTTTATTGTTGCTATATTTTTGTTTAAAGATATTTTAAAGAGATTTTAGGTAATAAGAAAATAATGTTATACCTTATATGTTACCATCTATGTTAGGTATAATCATACATGTCATTTCCAGTGGTTTCATTAAATTATGAGAAAATCGCACACATTATTTCTTCAAATGTTTTTCAGCCCACCTCTCCTTTGGTACAACAATTGTGCTTATGCTAGCTAATTGTAGTTATGCCATAGCTTACTGTTTTTTTTAATTTTTTCATCTTTTGGATACTTTCTTCCTCATATATTTCAGCATAGATTGCTTCTATTTCTAGATAGTCTTCTAGTTCATTTAGCTTTTCTTCTGCTTCTTCTAATTTAGAATTAATCTCATCTATATTTTTTTATCATAGGCATTACAATTTTAATCTCCTTTGTGTCTTTTATAGCATCTATTGCTCTAGTTTTTTTAACATATGAGGTACAGTTTTAGTAACTATTATAACATTCTTAGATTCTGATTCTAACATTTATCTTCATCATTTTTGCATCAGTTTCAATTAATTGATTGTTTTCCTCATTATGGGTCACATTTCCTGGTAAGCTTTGATTAGAAGCCTCACATTGTAAAATTTATGTTGTTAAGTACTGAATATATTATTTGCATTCATAAATCTTCATCAGTTTTATTCTGGGAGGCCATTAATTTATCTTAAAACAGATTGATTCTTTTAGGTCTTAGGTTTATGATTCGTTAACTATATCCAAAGCTATATCCAGTATGGGCCTAATTATTTCCCACTACTTGGAAAGATTCAAATGACCCACTGAGGAATTGTTCTAGTCTGAATGATGAGAACGGCAGCTATTTTCAACCCTATGTGAGCCCTGGACACGATGTAGTTAAATCCTTTGTATGTTTTCCCTGCCTTCTTCTAGTTATTTCCTTATGTGCCTAAGCTGCTCAGCTTTGTGCTGCATGTTCAAGTGTGACCCTCTGTGCATCTCTTGCATGTATACTGTATCTTACAAACTGTAATCTCCTTGATATGCCTGGATTATCCTTTCTGTTCTACTCTCTGACTTTTCCTGAACTTTATTTTCAAGTTAACTATCTTATAAAAAGTTTCTACTTTTAATTCTCCCATTGAATTGCTTTTCAATTGAAAATTATTATTATTTTATTTCTATAAATTGAGAAATTGCTCAAGCAACTATGCTTAGTGAGAAATAGGTTCTCTCTATTAACCCAAAGAAGGCCATGAAAAACACACATGTCAATGCTCCTTTGTGAATAGTTTAAGAATTTGGGGGAAGGAATGATTTTTATTTCCTGATGTCAGGTCATAGATTTCTAAGACACACGTATAATTAGTGGTACTCTGTATTACCAGGTTATCCTCTGCAGTGGCTATGCAAGTTTCTCTTTCATGTACTATGACACAAGAGCACTGATTTACTCACATTCTTGCCAACAATTGGCATTATCCAAATTTTCTAATTATTGCTTGAATGTGCTAGGACTAGTCTTTCATTGTTTTAATTAAAGTATTTTTAATTCATTCTTGATTTTTGTGGCCCTTTAAGTATTCATGTATTCAATTCTAGAACATTTTACACCATTATTTTCAAAAATTTTTTTTAGTTGTTGATGGACACAATAACTTTATTTTATTTGTTTATTTTTATGTGGTGCTCGAGATTGAATTCAGTGCCTTATGTATGCTAGGCAAGCACTCTACCACTGAGCCACAATCCCAGCCCTTCACCATTATTTTTTAAGATACATTTTCTTCATATTTCCAGGTAGTTTGGATTCTGGAAATCAAGTTTCACTTACTTTGATAATTTTTTCTATCTTCCAACTTTTCTATTTTTTCCTTACATTTTCTTTGAATTCTCTTTCAGTTCTACTTTCAGATTTTTCCTGAGTTCTACATTTGGGTTAAATTTCTTATCAAAGTTTTCTACTTTTAACTTTCTAATTGAGTTATTTTTTTCCATTGACATGACTATTATTTTATTTCTATAATTTTATTGTTTTTTTCAAATATCCTGCTCTTTTTTCATTTTATCTTTGTTCTTGAAATTATGGTTTTTTTTCCTTTTATTATAGTTATTAAGACATTTGTATGACTTTGAAATGGTTAGTTGGTTTAATTATTTTTAGTTTAGTAAGTTGACATTCCTGTATTTGTTATAATGTATGACTTTCATAAAGATCCATATCCTTGTGCCATTGTTTATATTTGACAAATAGTTGACCATCGTTGGTTGGAGCACTTTCTCTAGTGGTATCCTAGCATCTTCAGCTGTGGAAGGGTCCTTCTGGAGAATAGAGGACTATGTTTAACCTCTGCTAAGATCCTTAGTTTTCATCATGCCAGAGACATGTGTATGTTACAATATTAGCCTTGATTTCCATACCTGGTGGCTACAGTGAATTTAGATAGCACCTTTAGGGCCTGGATAGCCAAGGTTTGACATTCCTGCTGGGTTAGTATCCTCTGAAGATGCCTGTTGAATGGTGAACCTCTTTGTTCCTTTCCATGTCCTACTTCCATTTCCATATTGTACTTTTCATCTCATAGAGCATGACCTCTGATCATGCCTAAATTCATGCAAGAAACTCAGTTCCAATTTCCTGCTTCCATGGCCTGAGCATATGACTTGTCACGGTAAGGGCAGGGAAAAAATCACATCCTAAGCCTCTAAGTGCATTATCTGGTTTAATACTTCTTGTGTCAGAGTACTAATTATTCTGACTTTGAGTGCTGTTCATGAAAGATAACAAAACACTCAAGAATTTTTTAGCCATCAAAGAGACAAATCAAATCGAATAGAGAATTATTATGTTACATTATAACTGAACTGAATATTAATGTGGATCTGGATCCCAGTTAAATTCTGATTTATAATAGTCCAACTACTATAAATATGGAATCAATTTAAAAGGTATAAAAGAAATATTTATGAAAAGAAACCTTGCTCAGAACTAAGTGCTTCACAAACATTAATATAAACACCCCAAAAATATCCTAAAAGATTTCTATCTCTATTCCACAAGTGGAAAAATTGAGTTTAAGATAAACAATCTTTTCATGTCATATGACTGGTAAATTTTTAGACTATGAAGACAGTGGGATTAATCACTATACATGTGAGTCACAAGCTTCAGTATAGATAAAATTATCTATTTGCTTAAAATGTGTATTTTTAGACCTTTATAATAGACATTGTGATTCTGAGTTTTCAAGATAGGTTCTACAATATGCATTATTTAAGAATGTCTAATTAACCTAACAAATATATAAAATTCAGAAACAGTACACTCTACTGGGATTAAACAATATTAAACAGACATAAAAATTAAGTAAGATATTAAAACAAATTATATTAATCTCAAAAAAGAATATAATTGCTAATACTCAACATATGTTATGACAAGTAAAGTCAATTCCAGAAAAAAATATATTTAAAAGTAACCAGTCTTCTTACTTCTAGTCCCTGTCCCAATAGCAATCATTTTGGAAGGGCAGGATAACACAGTACTGGAAATCTTATTGACCACATGATTCTTGAAGGAAGGAAACCCTAACTTTCTCAAAAATAAATCCTGTAGAAGATTTTAAGTTATAGAATTGGAGTAACTTTGTTATTTGTCCACCAAAACCCACCACTTTTCTCTTGTAATCATAGAAAAAATATCATATATATATAATACTTTTGTCAAGAGGTTTTAATGTTATTTGATATTGGTTTTATGCCTTGTAAAACACAATACATAGTTCTGTATACAATTTATTTTGTTCCCTGACTTTTTCTCCATTTATTTTAATGATCTACTTTTACTCTAATAACATTGACCACAATTTTTAAATAGTATGCTTGTATGTATTTGATGACCGCTTTCCATTCTAACTATACTGAATAAAATTTCTCCCCTGATATTTCTAAGTCCTAATTGATTGTCTGGCACTGGATATGTTCTAATGAATAAATGAGAAGATGAATATAGTCACCTAAAAGCAATAGATAGGTTTTCTGGCATTTCAAAAATCATAATATTATAGAAGCTTTGGGAGAGTGTCTGTGAAGTATTTTTAAGTATCTTAACTTGAATTTATTTCTAATGCTATACTAATTTAATAATATAAGGCTGTAATAATATAATATTAATATACCATACATGTTTAAATAACTTTGAAAAATAAAATTTATTAGTAAAATACTTGAGTTGTTTCCATTAAAATGAAGAAAAAGAAAAGTATGCCAACCATTTGCATTACATATTTTTCTTGAAGTTATGCTCAATAAGATGTGATAAGAAAGATCAATGAAGAGTTTAATTCTGTAAAGAGAAACAAAATTTGCCAATATTTCCAGTTGCTCTAATCATTTGTCTAAAAAAAACACTAGAATAAAATATTTACTTTAAATTGTAAGTATTGGGTGTTATGAAGGCTAAAAAATGACCCTAAAGATATTCAGATCTTAATTCCTACAGCCTGTTAACCTATAAGAAAACCATGTAGGTTACCTTCTATGGAAAAAAAAAGGATTTTGCATATTGAATTAAGGATATTGAGATAGAAAGTTTACCCTGGGTTGTCTGAGTGGGCCCCAAATGTAATACTGTATCCTTATGAGAGAGAGAAGTGGAGGGAAACTTCAGTACAGAACAAGGTGACATTGGGATGGGAGTAGAAGAAAAGGACAGTGACTAGAAGTTGCTGCCTTGATCACTTTAAAAGACAGAGGAAGTAGAAATGAGAACAGGGATGCAAGGAATGCAGCTGTAGACCCAGAGGGCCAGAAAGGGTGAAAAGTCCTTCAAACAGGGAGACCCCTCTAGGCCTTCTGACCTTCAGAACTGTAAGACAACAGATTTGCATTGTTTTCACACACTACCAAGCTGGTAATTGTTTACAGTAGTAATAGGAAATTAAAACAGTGTGATAAGTTTCTTTCCTAAGAGATTTTCCATATTTTGGAATAAATTTATTTATCTTAAATAAATGTAAGAACTTATCTAGGAATATAGTGAGATGTACTTAGAAGTTTATGGTGTTTTTTTTTCCTAAAACATTTAAAGCATTTATTTCATACCAATCAATGTTTTATATTCCAATTTCTTTAGAATCTAAAAACATTCTATGATTCATATGCAAAAATCGATCTTGGAGGATAGGTAAGAAAAAATGAAAAAGAGAAGAATAAATAGAGGAGAGAATAGAGAAGAGAGAATGTGACTTATATTTCCAAGTATGAAAATGTATTATGTAGATAGAACAATCTTAAAAAGAAAACAAAAGCAAACAAACAAACAACAACAACAAAACCCTGAATCCATTTAGTGCTGTGTTAAAGCAAGATAATGTTTCTCAATGGAACTAGATATTGATAGACCAGCAAAAATTTCCTGTATATGTGTATGTGTGTGTGTGTGTGTGTGTGTGTGTGTGTGTGTGTGTATAAACATTTTAGCATCTGACAAGTGTGACATTTCAAATGAAGGAGAAATTATGAATTATTCAATAAATCATGCTGGGACAATTTGTTATCTCTGTAGATAAATTGTAGACTCTGTGCCAAAAAAATTCAGAAAGATTAAAAATAAAACCTAAAAATGCAACAATAAATAAATTCAAAGGCAGAAATCATACTGACTTCAACATATCTGTCTACCAACAGTTAAAAATATTTGTATCTTAAAATCTAGGCAAAAACAAACAAAAGTAAAAGGAATAAAGAAAGCTTCAAAAGTATTTGAAAATTTTATAGAAAAAGTAGGAGGAGGAATTTTCATTAATTAATAATCAACAGATTGAATATTCTAATAAAAATGGGTAATAGAAGAAGATCACTCCATAAAAACATACAGATGGCCATTCAATTGTAGGGAAAAATCATTCTCATTTATAATAACAATGCAAATTTAAACAACAATATCCTATTTGCCTTCTGAATTGGTAAAGATGGAGGTGGGTGTATAATACCCAATGTAATAATGAACATATATTTAGTGCTATAATAAGAACACAAGGAATACTGAATAAGGAATTTTAAGAGTATTTGCTCTTTTGGGTCTGGGATCTTCATTTATCTATTATGTCAACACCTGCCTTGTTTGGCTATTATTCTATTCTGGGCAATATGCTAGAAGTTACAATCAGGAATCACTAAGGATTCTAAGAGTTGTTGTCTGTGTGGGACTGGAGAATGGAGGCTTGCGGTAAGAGGCAGGTAAAGTCTTTTCGCAACTCAGTGTGATAAGTCCTAAGGTTTATATGGAGAACTTGACTGTGGATACATAGAATATCACGATGGTCCCATTGAACAGGTGATCAGAAGAGGTGCTCGATCTAAGGGTGATCATTTGCACAGACAAAAAAAATGGCTAAAGAGAAGCAGAGTAAGGTATTTTTTTTCTTTCTTTTTTTTTTTTTAAGGGAGGAGGGAAAATAGGGAAATGGGGAGCATGGCATAGTGAGGGAACAGTATAGATTCAGCTGCACATGGCTATGGCTGAGATGTAACTACATGATTGCTTCTGAGCAATCCTAGTAATGCCTTTACAGGAACATAGGACAGATTTCCAGGTTGGATGTCTGGGTGCTGATAATGGTGAATTTAATAAGGTTTCATGGAATTCTTGCTTGACAAGTTTAGGAAATGGGTCTTTTGTTCTATAATTCTTGGGGTTTCCCTGGAAATATTCATAATAATAATAATAAAATCTCATTGTGTAAAGAGAACAGCAGAAATAAGAATAATGCTAGGTTTATTCCGTCTGTAAGAAAGAGGTATAACCAATCAGAAAAATGCCTCTGTTCCTTCGCACACATGTATCTTTCCATTTGTTCACTCATTAATTATTTACTAAACAAGAATTGCTAAGCTCTTACTGAGCTCACTGGCCCATGAGTAGGAATCCTTGGGGAACGTAGTGCAGTCACTGCCTGAATGGACTTAGGTCTAGAGAGGGAGCAGGTAAGCAATCAAATTGCAGAAGTTGGCACGCAATATAACAGATGAACCTGCATGAGGAAGAGGTGTCAGGCAAGGCTTTGTGAAAGGGGTGATTTAGTTACTACACATTCTTTGACCAGATAGCTCCACACATAGAGCAGAGTCAATACCAGGAAAATAACTACAGGAATCAGGTATATATCCTCACCCACAAACATTGAGCCTGAACTAGTTTGAGCATGGGATCAGAGGGGACCTATTCTTTAGTTTCATGTATCCTAATATTCTGGGGCTTTAATAACTCTTTCCCAAGTAGAGTTGCCTTAAGATTCTGAATTTTATTGGGGAATATGATAGCTTTGTTCTATTTCTTCTAATATGTCATTGGAAACAGTTCTAGTTTTGACTATCATCAGAGATATATTTTTTAAATAATGTATAAAATTCCTGTCCTTTTGAATAAATAAGAAGACTCAATAAAAGAAGGGAGAGCAGAGTCCTACAGACAGTTATTTTAGATTTTTATGTCCTGATTTCTTTCCAGGTAAATGTGGAATTACTATGATTTGACCTCTAAATGAGAACAAAGCCCTGACACTAGCCAAAGCTGAGAAATCAGAAGAGGAATAGCCCATGTACCACATAACTCTTTGGCTTAATGCAATTATTCTTCATCATTATTCTGATTCTTCTTAAATACCATCTCAGGTCTTCTCACTAGGAGCACAATGTCTTGGTCTTTAAAAAGAAGAATCTAAATACATATTGTTGTTGGCTAAGTGTGCTGTTTATGAGAGGGAGAGAGGCTGTATTTGAGAAGAAATGAGAGTATTATGGTTTAGATATGTGGTGTCAGCCAAAATCTCATGTGTTAGACAATGTAATATTTTTAAGAGGTAAAATAATTAGGTTATAAGACCTTTAACCCAATTAGTGGATTAATCCACAGATATGGATTAACTGAACTGTAACTATGGGCAGGTAGGGAGGGTGTGGCTGGAGAAAGTAGGTCAGTAAGGGTGTGACTTTGGGGTTTATATTTAGTCCCCTATGAATGGAACTGTCTCTCTGCTTCTTTGTTGCTGTGTCCTGGACTGCTGCCCTCTGTCATGCCCTTGTTTCATGATGTTCACCATGGGTCCTGAGTATGGAATGCTCTGTTCATGGACTAAGACCTCTGAAATCATGAGCCCCAGTAACCTTTTTTCTCCTATAAAAGTTTTCTTGTCATGTCTTTTTGTCACGGTGATGACAAAGTTCACTAAAAAAAAAGTTGAGTAAAACAGAAATTGGTACTGAGAAGCAGAGTATTGTTGTGAGCAATCTGACTATGTGGTTCAGAAGCCTTTGGAGCTGGTTTGCAGGAAGGGAGTTTTGAAAAGTTTAGAAATGCAAGCAGAAAAGGCCTTAGAATGTTGTAAGCAGAGCTTAATGAGTGATTCTGGTAGGAGCTCAGAAGATCAGAGTGCTATAGGAATAGTAAAGACTGGGCTCAAGAAGTTTCAGAGGAAGAAATTGGACTAGAAGCTCTGTTGGAAATTGGACTAGTTCACTGTTCATGTTATGTTTTAGCAAAGAAATTGTCTACATTTTGTTCATGTCCTGAGATTTTTTGTGAGGCTGAATTTAAAGGTGATGGATTAATTAATCAGTTGGAGGAAATTTCAAGGCAGCATAGCATTCAAGCATGACATGGATATTGCTGGTGGCTTTCACAAGTTTGCTGTAATTATAAGGAGAAGAAAGCAGAGCAGAAAGATTTGAAAAATTTGCAGTTGGACCAGAAAAGTGCAAGTAAATAAGGAGCTAAGAAATATGTGGTAGTTAAAGAGATTACAGTCACTACAGAAATGGTAAATGGTTTACCCAGAAATAATAGAAATGGAGAGCATCTCAGGAATTGGCAAGAAACTACACCCATTTCAGGCTCAGGGTGTAAAACTAAAAATTCCTTTCAGAAGAGACCCTGTTCTCTCATTCACAAAAGGACCTAGGATATTTTGTTCTTCTTTTATTTATTTATTTATTTATTTATTTATTTATTATTTTTTTTTAACCATGTTCAGCCACCAGGCACTCAAAGGCTGTTGCAGCTGTAGTCATAGGAGGCTTGGCTACTGTTTGAAATGGTGACCTTGGCAACAACCATGTGGTGCTGCTTCTGCAGAATGCTGAATTTAGGATGTCATGGAGGCCTCCACCAAGATTTCAAAAGAAGGCCTGGGAGGACAGGCAAAGTGCAATAGGGTCAGAGACCCTGTAGGTACCACCTAAAAGGGCAATGCATGTAGATGTGAGAAGGAAGCCCCCAATTAAGAAATGGCAGTACCATGAAACATCTGCAGAGGCAAGCTCAAGAAGTGAGAAGAAACAAACTAGTAGAGAGGCCATGTTGGCTGCAACCAGCAAGGCTTTATGGGAGGATCTACATAAGCCTTTTGAAGAGAACATCACAATGCCAGGTATACTAGATGCTAGACATGGAAATACAAACTTGTTTACCCAGTTGGATTTTGGTCTTGCTCTGGTCCCATTCATTCTTTCTATGCCCATATTTCTCCACTATGGAATGGAAAGATTTGCTCTGTACTACTGTGTATTGGATGTATATGATTGATTTTAAGTTTTACAGGAGTTCATACTGAGAGTTTGCCTTGAGTCTTAGAGAAGACTTTGGACTTGGACTTTTGGGCAGGGCTGGGATTGTTAAGACTATGAAGACTCTTGGAAATGGACTAGATGTATTTTTAATTGTGAAATGGGCATGAAGTTTTGAGGGGTAGGTGTGGAATGTTATGGTTCAGATATGAAGTGCCCCCTCTAAAAGTTTGTATGTTAGGCAATGAAAGAATTTTCAGAAGTGAAATGATTGGGTTATGAAAGCCTTAATCTAATAAGTTAATTAATATGCATTAACTGGGTAGTAACTATAGGTAAGTAGGGTGTGGCTGGAGTAGTTAGGTCAGTGGGGTGTATCATTGGGGTATATATTTTGTTCCTAATGAGTAGAGTTCTCCCTGTACTTCATGTTGCCATGTCCTTATTTGCTTTCACTGGCCATTTCCTTCTGCTATAATATTTGGCTTCACATGGACCCAGAGCTATAGAGTGGGCTATCCGTGGACTGAGACCTCTGAAACTAGGAGCCCCAAATAATTGTTTTTCTCCTCTACTTTGTTCTTGTCAGGTCTTTTAGTCACAGCAGCAAAAAAGCTGAAAAAAGGTAAGGAGACATGGAGAGGGAATGCAGGGCCCATTAACTTCTCTATGCAAGTTCAGCATGGTAGGCCTCCATGGAATGGTGCCACTGCAGCCCAATGCTTCCAGATGAACCTGCCTCCTTACTCTGGAAACATGGCTCACCCCATGACGTTTCCAGCAGAAGCTTTCTGGTCAGGCTCATGTTGAGGTACTGATGTTGTTTCCTAGGTTTATCTGTGAGCAATATTCAGATTATTTTCCCCAGAATAGTCAAAATCCAAGGAAGAAAGAAAAGAAACCAATATTTTTTATTAGAAGAGCAAAGAATTGACTTTTGCCTTTCTTGTCTATTTCTAATCTGCTAGCTGGGAAAAATGTCTTACTCCACTGCACTTCAGTAGTCCTCTTGCCCATATGCCATTTATCATTTTTCCTTTATGATTTTGCATTATAGGTGTAATCCCAGGCACCCTGACTCTGTCCCACCAGAATACAAAAATTAAATTTAGCAGAGATGATGAAGGGATTATTGTAGAGGGACAGACAAGACGAAGACAAAGAACAAGTGATACTGAGTTACCCAGAGGTGTAGACGTGAGAAGGAAGCCAAAGCTGAAGTAAAGATTCCGCCCCCCCGCCACCTGGCAAGAAGCCATTATCACTCTAACCTAGAGGGCAGGGGCAGGAAATGGAGTTACCAAATTGGGGTGAGAGCTGGAGTAAAAAAGAGATGAAACAATCTAAGTTGTAGTCATGGAATGTCATGGCCACTGCCAGAAGCATCAGAAGCATGTCACTTAAGAGAGGAAGTGTGTGTGTGTGTGTGTGTGTGTTTTGGAGGGGAAGATAAATACCCTGAAATGTTTCTCCTCATGTTCTGCTCTCTTTCTGGTGCTCTCTATTGATTTCTAATTAACAACAATTATTGCCAGGATTATAGCACAGAGAAGTCAAGGTCAGTTTCAAAGTCAGTCCCTGGGGGTTGAAGATGAGTAGAGAATCAGGTATGAGGGCTGGCAGACAGATATACTAACCATCAGGCACATTCCCATAATATATGGAGTTGGTTAAAAAAAATCATAAGCAAGTTTTCTTTTCTGTTAATCAGTTGCATATAGGAAAAGGACCAGAGTTAAGACAGAAAGGGGATACAGCCATTTGTGTAGGTTTTGAACAGTATGATTGTATTATCATACTTATATAATTATGATTATTATCCCCATGCCAAACCGTGAGTTAGTTGATAAAGATGTCTCTGTTTGGTTCATCTCTTTATCCACTTTCTCCCACCAGTGTCATGGCTAGCATGACTTCAAATGTAAATATTTATAGAGACAAAGCATCCTAGTTTTGGATAGGTAAAAGCTTCTATTGCTGGTACATCCTCTTGGAAATATTTCTCTAGTTCAATGTCATATACAATAAAAATTTGCGGGAACATTGTGATGATGTGGCCATGCTTGTTAAAGAGAACTCTGAAGGACACTTGAATCCTTATAAGTGTGAAGATATTTTCCAGCAGAGTAAAACATAAAACATGAAATTGGGAAGAAAAAAAGAAAGCTCACTGTTGAAACTATTGAAATAGACATACAAGATATATAGCTTTGAATATTTTTATGGAGAACACACACCATATTTGTATCAGAGAAACAATCCTATTAATACTACATTATAAGCAGTTTCTAACTACATTCATGGAGAATACTTATTTACAAAAGAGAGTTAATCTAGACATTTGTCTACAAACTTGCTTGACAGCTATAGGAGAAGTTGGAAAACACCACTGTTTTGATTATCATATAGAGAAAAAGAGCTTGTTAAATACTTTCAGAGAGAGGACAGTAGGATACAGAGATGCTAATAATAATTTTTAATCTTTCCATAATCATAATCAGTGGTAGAGAAAAAACCCTAAATATAAGATAATGCATTGTTCAGTAGGTAATTGGTAGGATCAAAAAAGAAGGTCAGCCTAAACCCCAATAACAGTGAAATAATGCTTTCTTAATAAATAGTTGACGGGAATTGCTATGGTTGGTCATAAAGTTTCATCTGAGTAAACCTATCTATTATTACCAGGATGAGGGTGTGTCCATATGAAAGTAATTTCTCAGAAAATAAATACTGTGGATTACTAGTGGAATAGTCCACTTCAGGATGTGGTCTCAAATCTCCTCTAGAGGGAGATTTGTCACATGTAGTGAGTGATGTCTTACAGAAGTCATTGTTGACACCAGGGCTACAGGTACATATGGAATAGGCAAAAATAGCTGCATAAGTGGCATATTATAAAGCTGCAACTAATTGTTGGCCTCTGTGATTGAGATACACAATTAATGCTAGAATTTGTCTCACCATACTCCCACACTCAGAGTTTTTGGATCTCTTGGATATTTCACTTTAAAAGAAGGCTCTATTTATTTTCTACTTTGATCCTCTCTGTTGGCATCAGTCAAAGATGAAAGGCTATGAAACAAAAGATCCATTTGGGTAAATAAAACTGTACCTTCCAACTCCATATACTCAATTTCCTGGGAAATAATTTCTATCTAGCACCTTGGCTGCTTGGCACAGATGAGATGAAAAAGAGAAGAACCTTAAAAGTTGTCCATACCCTTTGGACTATGCCTGAAATGTTTGACTATGATGTTGTTTCTGTATTTCTGCATGGATCTGAAGACAGTCTTGTTAATAAAGGCATCCAGTTAGAGACTGATTACTGCATTGGCTTTGGAGAGAATAAGTATAATCAATTAAATTTTTTTTTAGTTGTAGTTGGACACAATACCCTTACTCTATTCATTTATTTTTATTTGGTGCTGAGGATTGAACCTGGTGCTAGGCAAGTGCTCCTCCTTTGAGCCACAGTCCCAGCCCCAAGCGAAATCAATTTTTAAAATATATATTTTTAAATTTTGAAATAATTTTAAACTCATATGCATTTGTAATAAATAATATAGGATAGTTTCTGTCAACTATGTGTTAATAAAACATAATTTTACTGCTCAGTTATTGGCAGTCAGGTCAGGACACTCCTTTGTCCCTACCCATTACCCACTGATCAATGCACAATCTGATATTAGAAATTGTCTTTAATGATCTTGGCTATATTCCATGTACCTCTTACCCAGTTTCCTACCAGAGCAACATTTTTCAAAACTATCACAACCAAGATATTAACATGATACACTCTGTGAATCTTATTAATTTATTGTTCTCAGTTTTACATGTACATGTAAAATTTGTGTATGTTTTTGTGTGTGTGCACTTAGTTCTGTTCAATTTTATCACATGGATTGCATCTACCTCCATAGTCAAGATTCAGAACAGTTCCATCACTATAAGGGGCCCTTCTGTTTCCCTTTGATAACCATGTGTACCTGCTTACTTATACTCTTCCACCCCCATCCCTAATTCCGGGCATCCAGGAGGAGCTAAGAATCAAGAAGCAGCCATATAAGCAGCATTATCTGTACTTTCTCCTTATGCACAGGTCAATGGCAAAACTTTCATAATTGTGGATAGTCAAAATAGCCACTGAGTCTCATTAGCATTCACTTGCATTACAACAGTTTTGAGTCATATGGAGAGCTAGGTCTACTTATTCAGGTTCTAATTGATAAAGGAGTTCATTATCTTAATTCTTTCCATTGCTTCCTTCCACTATCCAGGATTCCACAGTAATACAGAACAGCACCCTTTTCAGTAAATAAAGCTTAGAGTAAGATGATGAAGAGGCTAGCAAGAATACGGGTAAGTCCAACTGGGTTTTGAAGTTGTGGGCTGCTAGTGAGTCCTACCATTTCAGAAGCACTTGAAGCATCAAGAGATCATGAATTCTGTGACAAAGTATTTCCCTGGTCTCCTTCTCTAACTGTGGCTACAGAGCTAAACAAAATTTGATTTTAGGTAAGGAAAGAAAAGCACAGAAAAAGCCCCTTGCATAGCCTACAAATGTCATCAAGAGCTAACTCTTGCTGGGAAGATTATCATATCTGTAAGTAGGCACTATAGCTAGATTATAAAGAGAAAAGCCTTACCTACTTCTCCATTCCACCAATGAAACCATTAAGACCTTCATTCTAAAATCTCTGCAACTATGGAGTTCCTTGCATCCTGGCACACATGAAGAATATTACAAAGCAGGATTTCAGTTTGACCCTTAATTTTTCCTTGGAAACTAAAGCAGCAGAAGGAGCAGGTGGGAAGGAAATTGAGTTTTGGGGTATACTAGATTCTGAATATATTTTTCCCAAGTTTATTCAGATGGCTGGATGCTCTGAGGTTTTCCATGGGGAAAGGGGGAAAAAGACAAGGTACAATTCTGCAGTTCTATAGTTGGGAGTCTGTTATGATTTGGTTAGCAGTTTTTCCCCCAAAGCTCCTGTATTAATGCAGGGATATTTGGAGGCAAAATGATTGGATCATGAGAGCTATAACCCAATTAGTCCATTCTGTTTTGAATACACTTACTGATAGTAACTGTAGGCAGGTGGGATATAACTGGAAAAGGTGGGTCACTGGGGATAAGTCCTGGAAGGGTGGCTCTTCCCTGTAGCTCCCTCCTTCTTCTCACTCTCTCTGCTTTGTGACCTACAGGGAATGGAGTAGTACTCCTCTACGGGCACGTCCACCATATGTCCTGCTTCATCTTGGGCCCAGAGCAGTGACATCAGCAAACCAAGAATTGAATCTTTGAAATTCTGTAATTTGAGGCCAAAATAAAATTTTCTTCCTCTGAGATGTTCTTGTCACATATTTTGGTCACAGTGACACTTAGCTGACTAACACAGAGTCCATATCCTCTTCTTTAGTCTATGCAAGTCCAGCTTAAAGTTCCTATTGGTGACCTAGCAGAACATCTGTATTTGCATAGTTATTGCCACAGAGTTTGGACATTTCCCAAACGCAGAGACTCATAAAATGAATTTTCGTCAAGACATTTATTTGTAAGTGGTTGAAACCCAAATTAAATTAGGTTAAGAACAAAAGGAATGTTCTGGCCCACATAACTCAGAAAGCAATTGGTATAGTTAACAGAAGTAAAGAAAATGCCGGATGTGGGATATCAAGGGGGCAGAACAAAGGATTCTTTTATTCTCTCTGTCCATCTTTCATCTCTCATATTTTTTCATGTTGATCTCCCTTTTTTTTTTATTGCGAAGAAGCTTTTTCTATATGGCTGGGGTGAGTGTCTCATGGCATCCTTAAATTTATATGCTTAGAGCACTATGAACTCTGAATGAAGGCAAAACAGGTATCCTCTGTAGATCTGGAAGAAAATCCTGGGAAGGATTCGGGTTGGCTGGACTTTGGTATTAAGGTTGTTTCTCAAATTGTACGTGTAGTTGGAGTGTAATTGTGAGGTCAAAATAAAATTTTCCTCCTCTGAGTTGTTCTTGTCTATTCCAATAGGGATAGTGAGGGGTGATGAAGATTGTCATAATTAACATTACGTGATACTTCATAGTGTCAATGGAAACTCTATTTTGTAGAGTTTTATGGGCCCTTTATTTTCTTCAAAAAGTATCTGAGAATGTAACTTTTTACTATATGTAGTTTATTTCATGAAAACATATTCCAAGTACTTTTGCTATTTCTAATGTATCATAAAAACATCTTACTTCACTAATACAGTCTACTGTGGTAGGGATCATTTGTATCATTTTGTATCACTGATTAATACTTTCTAGTGGAAGTCAACAGCCCACCACTTGATATTAATAAATGGAAGACCTTTTGATGATACTTTCCTATTACGTCAACACTTGGGTCCTGGAGGCAGAGAATTCAGGAAGAACCTGTTTGGCAGATGTGGTGTGACATTTAGAACTTCCCTGTAACTCTTTGGGTTTCTGTTCCGTGATATTCAGTGTATAGACAAACACACGCGCGCACACACACACACACACACACACACACACACAATTTGCTAGGCCTCCATGAAAGAACATCTCATCCTGTCCCTCTATAATCAGTCAAAAGTACAGAATTCTTTCTCTGAATTCTGGAGTCATTTTATTCTCTTCATTTATTATCATAATTTGTAAACGTGTCTCACACAAGCCCTTATGTATATGTGCCCAAATATAGTTTTTGTGATTTCCTTTCTTATGTATACGTATTATCTTTCTTCCAGATAACAGCATACCAAAGCTCTTTTGCTTTTCTCTCATTTCTTTAGGAATTCCTTGTCCATTTCCCCCTGGACGGTTCAATTTACATTTTGACCCTGATGATGAAGGCTTCCCAGGAGTATTCCTCTAGCCTCTTAATCAAGAATATTTTATTTTCTTGAGTTATTCTACCTAGGACAATGTTTCACCTCTGAGGCTGCAACTCAACATCTCTAGATTGAAATTGCAAATGCAGAAAGGAGATCTTGATGTACTGAAACCATCATTGTGGACCAATCAGCTGACCTCCTAGGACTGCTCCTCCCAGTCTGATAAAGAATAATCAGGTCAGTCACAGAAGGCATGAATCTGCAATCATTCCTCAGTCCTCAATCACTGCTTAGGGTACTTGGAAATCCAGGTGTGATGGAGACACTCCTGCTTTACCATGTTTCTCCTTTCACTCTCAAAATTTCCCCTGTTTGAATTTCAAATTATGGGGGCACCTCTTGACATTAGTACAAAGTCATCCTTAAAAGCAATTTGAGAACAATAGGGCCTGATATGTATGGCATGGCTGGGTTAGACCTTATCTGGTGTCTGCTATGGCTAATGGCATACTATTTTGTTAAGGCTGCAGATGTTCTTTGAGGAACAAATACAGGATCCCATTACTCTCGCCAGTAAAACCCTGGGTCATGCATACTGCAGCCAAGATAATCTGGATTTGTTATTTAAAGATCCTTATTAGGCACACTTCTTTTCCACACTTCCTTTCATCAGAGGTTTAGCCTGATTAGTTTTGATATTTAATGGATTTTCATTTTTATGTATTTTATAATTCCAGGTTCAGGAGAAAAATCTTAATCTATTGAAGGAAGAAAGTGTGAGAATTCAAGAAATACCCCAGTGTGCTCCTTTTAGAAGGAAAAGGCCAGTTTTAATAGTATTTAAAATACGACACCCATTTCAGGGAATGCCAACTGATAAAAGTGTTAGTATTTGATTTCTCTCTAGGGTAACACCTAAACCACATTCTGAGCATCTATAAATGGCATCTTAGAGGTTGACTCAGTATCTCAGCCTGTGCTCTCACATAGCAGAGGGAGTAGGGGTGTGCTCTGAAGCCTCTATAATAATGGCTCTGATACCATCTATAACCACTGACTTCTTATGACTTAATCACCTGCCAAAGAACCTACCTCTTAATCATTATGTTGGGTGTTATGACTCAAAATATGAAATTACAGGTAGACGCTAATATCTAAACAATAACATGCAATTATATTCTATTATCTAGAAAACATAGATTTCATTTCAAAATGATAATTTCTGACCTTGATTTGTTCTCCAAAATACCCTGAATATTTTTGTGGTTGTAAACTGTTTTCTCATTTCTTGAAAAGAATTTTTTATTTATTGTTTTCTCATTTCTTGAAAGGAAATTTTTATTTATTGTTCATATTTTATTTTATTTATTATGCATTGAAAGAAATGTATTTATTGTTTATATGCACAATTAAACTTCATGCTTTCCTGAATATTTGTATCTTGTGATTTTCCCTGTATTTTCAACAATTTACATGTAAAGTATAACAGTGAGACTTGAGATGAGATTTATCATTTTGTATTTAGATCCTGGTTCAGGAAGGAAGACAATGCTTAGATTCATTAAGGTAAGTGACTAAAATAGTAGTCCAGTTGCTTTTGGGAGATAAAGAAGCTAGAGCCTGGGAAAGCCCCTTTTGCAAGCACCAGGGCTGTGCCATGGACATTCACAGGGGAATAGTTTGTTGTCACCAGATGCAGTCACCTTTTGTCTGCTGCTGTGGGACACCTTACTGCAATAACCATTACATGTGTCTTCACAGTTTAGTCCATGTCAACTATAGGAAGCTCCATTATTACACTTGCTTTCCCCCACCTGACTGACAGTCCTTCCTCACCCCAAATCTTGTCATTCAAGTTGAGGGTATCTGCTCAATTATGAGCTGATGAATCTATTTATTTTTAGTGCCTGAAAATGTTTTGTGTCCCTTTATCATCTCCCCCAACCTGGTACCCACCATTCCACTTTATGCTTCTCTGAGTTTGATTGTTATAGAATCCACAATCATGTGAGATTAGGTATAATTTGTCTTTTCTGCTTTATTTCACTTGGCATAATGTTATCCAGTTCCATCTATATTGTTTCCAAGAACAAAATTCCCTTCATTTTTCAGGTTGAATAGCCTTCTATGTGTAGATAAACCATGTGTTCTTTACCACTCATCTGCTGATGAACACTTAGGTTGATTCTGTATGTGATAATTGTGAATAGTGTTGTAATGAATTGGGGAGGATAGACCTTACTTTGACATACTGACTTTAAACATTTTTAGTAAATACTCAAAAGTGTAATTTCTGGATCATATGAAAGTTCTCTTTTCCGTGTTATGAGGTACTTCCATACAGTTTTATCCATGACTGCACCAACTTACATTCCATCTAACAGGGTACAAGGATTCATTTTTTTCCATATTCCTGCAACATATTTTGCCATCTGATAAGTTTGAGGTGATATCTTATTGTGGCTTAATCTACATTTCTCCATTGATTAGAGTAATTTTGTGATTTTTTTTTCAAATATCTCACAGTCATCTGTATATCTTTGTTTGAGAAGTGCCTATTCATATCTCCTGCCTTTAAATCAGATTGTTTTCTTTCTATAGACTTGTTTGAATTCTTTATATATTTTAGATAATGACCCATTCATTATCAAATGTACTGATTACAAATATTTTATCCCAATTCATAGGTTGTCTCTCTTCACTGTTAATTATTGTTTCCTTGTTATGCAGAAGCTTTTTGGTTTGGTATGATTCCATTTTTTTATTTTTGGTTTTGTTGCCCTCATTTTGGAGACCAAATCTAAATAATCACCACCCAGAAAATTATTTACATATTCAATGAAATCCTTCTCAAAATTCTAATGTCACTTTTTTTTCATAGAAATAGAAGAAATAAACCTAAATTTCATATGGAACACCCTCTTCCCATAAAAGAGATCCTGACTTGCTAAGGTGATTATAAGCAGAAAGAACAAAGCCAAAGGTATCATACTATCTGATTTCAGACTATATGATTAAACAATAATAATACAATCAGTATGGTACTGGCATAAAAATAAACACATAGACTAATGGAACAGAATAGAGAGCTTAATGATGAACCCCTGTGTATGATCAATTGATTTCTCAATAAAGGTACTAAGATATACCTTTGTGTGTATGTATATATATATATATATATATATATATATATATATAGTACAAAGGTACTATAATGGAAAAAGAGGGCCTCTTTAATAAGTAGTGTTGAGACAACTGGATATATATGCTGAAAAATGAAATTGGACCCAATCTGAGACAATATACTAAGATCAACTCAAAGTGGATTAAAGACTTAAAAATAAGACCTGAAACTGTAAAACTACTAGAAAAAAGCAAGAGGGAAAACTAATTTTTTTAAACACTGTATCTTTTCATATTTGTCATTTCTATGTCATTTTTTATTACTATCTTTCCATTGTTGTACTTAGTACAAAGACTGCATTGTACAATTCCAATACTGTACATACTAATAGACTTCTCTATGTAAAAGCTAAATCAATTCATGTGAATATTCATAACTTGATTGATTAAACTTCATAAAAAATGTTGGAAAAGTGTGGGGCTTTCCTCCTAATGAAGGATTGGCCATTTAGGGGCCTGAGAATGAACACACCATAACACAATTTTGCCAGGAGTCCTCGGAGACCATATTGGTTCTTGAATTGTCTTCTAGGTACTAAGCCAGTTATGTTATGGCTCTCCAGAAAGCTAAAAAAAATGGATAATTGAAAATAATTCCATAATAATTAAACCAAAGGATCACAGAACTGAAGGACTGAGTGTGGACTTAAGGTCCTTGGAATTTAATGGTTAGTATGTGTGCTTTGGACACAGAGTGGATCTGTTCCAGGTCCATGGGTGCTCTCCTTCTCATGGATGTAACCCACAATCTGCTTATTTTTCATTTTCCTGAACTCCATTAGTAGCAAGGAGCTGACTAACTCACGGGCAGCTTGTTCCAAAGTGGGATAGTTCTGACTACTAAACAGTCTCTCCATATATTAAGATAGATTACACATCATCGCAAATTTCTGCACTTTGTCTTAGTTCTGATGATTGAGAGCATGCATTAGGACTTGTCTATATTATGATTTACCATGGAGTTTCTTTCCTGAGACAGGCAGTATAGTGTGGTCTTTAAGAGCAGAGGTTTAAACAGTTTACAAACTTATTTAACACTTTCTGACATTCACACCGGAAGCAATTCACTTAAATGTACTCAGCCTGAACTGCTAGTCTTATGAAACCATGTGATTATAATATAAAACAAAGCACACATAACACATCACATGCATAATGTACATATGCAACTGGAACATAGTAATCAATTTCTTGGAGCTCTTCATCACACTAGCCTCTTTATTCATATAAATTCTTCCAAAACAAAGTAAATCCTTTCCCAAGGTAAATCCAATGCTTCTCCTAAATATTGGTCTTCTCCCACAATCACAAAGAGGCTGCCTATGAAGTTAGTGTAGGGTAGAAAAGGGACTGATTCCTTTTCTGCTTATCATAAACTGTCAAGGCTCACATCTATGTACCACATCCCAAAAGATAGATAAGAGAAAAGCCAAAAAAAATATTTTATCAGTTTTAGGTGACAGGGGAGACTTCTGATCAAAGACCCAAAGATCCAAGATGAAAACTGTCCATTTTTATGTTTAGTTTGATAAAACATGAACAGTGCTACAGAAACATAATTAGACAAAAGTACTATGATCTAATGCTTATTATTTACCATGGAGTTTACCAAGGAAATCCAACAAGGGCTGCCTGTTGCAGATTCTTCTTGGCCTCTCTGTGTAGGATTCCCTCCTTCTTAGTATGGATCAGGCCTCTTTGCAATGGGAGGTAGGGTGGGTGTCAAGATCTATTGTGGTTCAGAGAATTTCTTTGTGGTCAGTTCCAAAGATAGAAAGGCCGAGAAGATTATAGTAATATTTTGGGCCTTATGCCTTGATTTTGGGGAAAATACAGCATTCCAGTTTCTATGATCTGCCTTGGGTACAAGAAATTCTAGTTTCTTGCCTTGGTGAGTAGAAAGGGGAACAAGAGACAGGATGAGGAGAGTAGGTTCATAAGAAACTTTGCTTTTTAGACAGCTGCCAAGGCCTTCATTTTGGGGTATTGTTTATTGAGTCCCAGAATCAGGGTGCTACAATTCAGTTGTTGGTGGATGATTTGATGAACCCAGTTAGAAGGCTGAAGGCACCAGGGCAGTTATAGGCAGAGGCCAAGTCATCAAGATGTCTGTATCTCAACTTCCCGTTCTGAAACAGCATTCCTTTGATTTCACATGTGAGGAAGAAGGGGGTATGATTTCTGTAGTTCTTAGTCAGGAACTGTAGACCTATGGAAGAACACGTTACCAGTCTATAGACCACTTAGCAACAGAAACTTGAAAGAGTCTGAAACAAAGTAAAAATGTCCAAATTAGTAGCTTGCAGAAGTAGATGATACTATTTGGAAGAGGCTGCAGAGGGAATTGTCAGTTGTGTCTGGAATTCCATAGCAGATACTTTACCATTGCCATCAACATGATAGAAAGGTGTTTTATGTCATTTGTTACTGTGGAAGGATTTCCAGGACAGTATGTCTGATGTTTCTGATCAAACAGCAGAAAGAAACAAAACTTAGTAAGCCAGCAAGCATCTTTAAGAATTTACACCAAATATATGTGCCCCTGGTCCAGTAATCGTCAGTTTGCAAAGTCCATCACTAGCTGAGATCTAATTTCTCCAATTTGCTCTAATTACATCTTCAAAAGCAGAGTTTTTAGAATAGATGAATGTGGGGTTGGAGAAGAAAAAAGTCATGTGATAATGATCAAGGATCTGAATCTTGACAAGTGGGGGAATAGAAATTTTGTACTAAGAAGCAGATTGATGAGTTTTTGCCCCTCACTAGAGTCACTTTTATTCACTGATTACACGTAGTTTACAACAATCCCTCAGTGCATCTTACTTCAATTTTAGAAATGAGGAAATTAAGTTATTAGAAAGAAGGGTTTGCCTGATTCACAGAAATGAAAAATTAGGTAGAACAGAACAGAGTTTCATCTCTCATTATTATTACTCTTTCTGTTCACTCTTTATGTTTGGCTTTCCTTTCATGATTATATATTTACACATGTGTTAAATTTCTGGATTGTGTTACTCCGATGTGAGAATTATTAATGTATATATTTCTATATGCTACCTCTTTGGCTTTTCAAAGAATATCACCGCTTCTCTGCTCATACTGTTGTGTCCTCTTTTATTTTGTTTTGGGGATTAAGTAATAGAAGCATATCTTTCTATACTAGGTCATGAATGCCAAGGCTTCCTATAATAAACAATTTGGCAGTTCTTTGTCTTCAGCTTCGGGGAGGAAGTTTCTAAATCCTGGGAATTTTCTGAGTGACAGAAATGCCTTTATCATTCATGGTGGATCACATCTGAATTTTTCGTTAGGGGAATGGTTCAGAATGGGGTCTGGCTATGCCAGAAGGACCAACAAGGTGCTTAGAGAGTTGGAACTTTGTGCCACTTGACATCCTCCTGAATTCCAGGGAGGGGAAGAGGGCTGGGGACTTGAGCTCAAACTCATAGCCAATGATTCAGTCAATGATGCAATGAAATTCCAATAAAAACTCCAGATACCAAGCTCAGCTGAAGTTCCTGGTGGGTGATATACTTTCAAATATCAGGAGGAGGACTCATCCTGGTGACATGATAAGAAGTGGGCAGGAGCTTTTCTTTTGGGATGATCCCATACCTTGCCCTATGCATCTCTTCTTTTGATGTGTCTTATTTTATCCTTCATTACTACAATAAAACTATGATTGCAAGAATGATGATTTCCCAAGTTCTATGCCTTATCTCAGCAAACCAGGAAAACAAAGGTGGTAGTAGGAGACACTAGCTTTGTAGTTAGTTGATCAGCAGTGTGGGTGGCCTAGGAAACCTTGAACTTGCAGCAGATGCCTGAAGTGAAGATAGTCTTATGGAGGTTTATGAGCCATATGTATCTAAATTACATTGTACAAGGGCTCCACTTTTGCTCCTTCCTTACTCTGAACCAGGATGCTGTAATGCAGCCTCAGTGTTCTGATACAACCAGTGAATAGGAAATAAAGGACAGCCAAGTCATGGCAGTCACTATGGCAGGCCACCTATTCATCAAAATCACTGGATGCTTTCTCTGAGTTTTATCAGATGCTGCTGCTTTTAAGCACATTTGACAGAAGGAGAAGGGAGAAGTAATGCACTTCTTACAAAATGGGTTGGCTGACATGGGGACTATTGCTACAAACTGCTTTCCAACTGGAACAAGAGAGTGATGTAGTCTGCACCATGATCTAGATTTCACAGGAAAAAATAACCCTAAAAGTTGAGATAGAAGACCTCATCTTCATGGGCAAGGAACAGGACCTTGATTACCCCATGTTCTTCTTTGCAGGTGCTTAACAGGAGTATGAAAGATGACTGCATCCCACAAAACTACAGGTGTTTCAAAGAAGCTCTGTTGTGAGTTTTTGGACCATAAGCATGAGGAATGTATCTTGCTGTTTATTTTGTGTGGGTGTCTTTTATTAAAAAAATAAGATA
Organism: Callospermophilus lateralis; assembly: GCF_048772815.1. Classification (NCBI taxonomy): domain Eukaryota; kingdom Metazoa; phylum Chordata; class Mammalia; order Rodentia; family Sciuridae; genus Callospermophilus; species Callospermophilus lateralis. The sequence continues at coordinate 52,405,490 of NC_135319.1, read as the reverse complement.
CTTAATTTTCTTAATTTTTAAAACCTGTCTGATGGGAATTAACAGAAAATGGCATATGTAAAGGGAAAAGTTATTCTGGATGGTAGAGATAATATGTAGCACACTACAACATTGATGATAAAGGGAGAAAGACTCAGGTATAGTAGTAATTAAAAGTGTTTTGGTCATTTAACATTTTCTTCTAGTTCAAGCAATTTTGTGGCCAAATTTCTACCTAATTGGTGGCAGCTTACCTAACAGAATGAGGATTCACATTGGGAATCCTTGGAAAGAAGACAGATATGTGGAGTAGAGCCATCCTACCACCATAGCTCAAAGCCAAGAGACCTCAGCCATCCACACTGTGTGGTAAGAGCAGGGTCACTCACTGGCCTTGGCCCAAGTCAGCCCATACCCAGTGTGTGAAGTGACTGCTTTTCTCAGTCCCTTAATGGCTAATTGATATAGATTCTGAACACTCATAACAGGTTGTTTATTTCATATTCACTTAGTATTTCTAAATTGAAAGGTTTTATGTCTGTTAGAAGTGACATTTATTTAGTCTCAGTTACTGAAAAAATATCAAGAGTCAAAGAGGTAATCAAAGTATCAATTATATACTATTCATAAAATAACAAAAATGATAACTATGTATCTTTTGAAAAGTTGTTAAAGATATACAAAGATGCAGTTTCAAAGAAAAATAGAATGTGGTGTATGCCTGTTATCCCAGTGGCTCAGGAGGATGAGGCAGGAAGATCACATGTTCAAAGCCAACTTCAGCAACTTGGGGTGGCCTGAGCAACTCAGTAAGATCCTGTTTCAAAATAAAAAATAAAAATGAGCTGGGATGTAGATCAGTGGTTAAGTGACTTGGGTTCAGTTCCTGGCAAAGAAAGAAAGAGAGAGAGAGAGAAAAAAAAGAAAGAAAGAAAGAAAGGAAGGAAGGAAGGAAGGAAGGAAGGAAGGAAGGAAGGAAGGAAGGAAGGAAGGATTCTTTCTAAAGGGCATAAAGTTTATAGGAACAATTTATATCAAACATTAATTGGACTTAACTGCTAAGGAGAGAAGGTAGTTAAAGATGGGGTTGATAGGGGAAAGACGATTTTATCACTTATTGTGCATAATTTGGTAATGTTCAATTTATTTTCAAACATATCATATCATGTCATTAAAAAAAAAAGAATTCAGTTGGATGTAGACAATCACAGTGTTAGGGCTGATTATCTCAAGGTCTTGTAACCATAGCAATATTTTTTGTTATAATACATCTTAGTATGGGTTCTTTTAAAAGCACAAACTGAAGAAAGAACTTGGAGTCAGGTTGTTTATTTTGGAGGTGAAACCAGAAGTGATAGGAGACTGAGAAAGAAAAGCCAATAAAGCTGCCACTGTGGCTGTGGGAGTTGTATTCCCCTGACCCTCCTGGAGGCTGGGTACTTACCCACTGACAACCATCCTTCTTTGGTTGAGAATTGACTGAAGGGATATGAACTCCTCTATGCTTCTAGGTCACAGTTACACAAGGGCTGAATGGGCTCCTGCAATACTGTAGAAATTCTAGGGCCAAAATCAAGGGAAAATATCATGGATGTTTGAAGGATGAGGCCAAGGATGTCAGGTGAGTCAGAGCTTGAATGGAGCTGTCAGCTCGGCTACCGTTAAGTCAGCAGTGGTTCAAGGGGATGCAAGGCCGTGTTCCATTCTTTTCTCCTCCTCCTCTTCCTCATCCTCCTTCTCTTTCTCCTCTTACTTCTCTTGCTCCTCCTTCTACTCTACCTCCCCTTACTCCTGCTGCTCCTCTTCCTCCTCCTTTTTGGTCCTGTATTTCCCAGGTTCTCATAATGACTATTTGTTCTTTGTAAAGGGAAATAAAGCTTATTCTAAAAGCATCTTGTTAAAATACACCCCTTCTCTGGTCATAGGGAAGAACAATTACAGGAAGTACTTTTAATGCTTACATTTGCAGCATTATTCAATTAAGTACTTACTGCAAACATTAGAACTGGTTTGAATACCTACAAATGTTATAAATTGATTGTAGGGACATTAGTTAAATATTCTGACAAAGAAACCTAGGCTTGCCAAAATATAATATCTAACGATGGATCATTTTGAAAACCACTACAAACTACAAGTGCTAAATACAAACTGTTAAGAAAAACATGATTGAAAATAGGTATACTGTTATCAGAATTTCATTAGTTAATCAATAATTCTTCCCTGGCAAAAACTGTCACCTGGATGGGGCAGATTAAATCTACTTAGGTAGACCCCCAAATGGGAGATGGACCTCAACTCAGGCTTTGATGTTGGAGGGTCCTTAATGTTGTCACAGAAAGGAATTTAAGGATGGGTCAAAGTGAGTCAGAGTTGATTTAAGTTAGAGAAATCAAGAAGTGTACACACTGGGACAGGGTAGAGTGTGGAAATTGGAGAGCATACACTTATATAAGAGGATATTGTTACTTCTCTTTTGTGTTGGCATCTTGAAATGTTAATCATTACCTACTAAGGATTTTTTTTCTTTTTTGTTTTTGATGAAAATTTTTATTAATTTCCCTATCGGGTGTTTCATCATTCAAAATCATTTCATCATTTATGTATTTAAATGATATTATGCTGGTGTAACATTGAAAGTTTGATCAAGAGTGTAACATATGGATGAAGTAATCAGATTCTAAAAATACAAGTCCCAGAAATACCTATTTGTTGAACAAATGCTTGTTTTACTCCAGGTCCAGGTCAGGGAGAGGTTATTTATGGACCTATCCATAAAGTCTAATAATCAATCTAACAGTGAACAAAGTATGTGGAAGTAGAATTTAAATAGAGACTTTAAATTATGGCCCCTCTCTCTCTTTTTTAAAATCTCAATATCTCCTTTCTACCTATCCAATCTCAAAATGATTTTAATTTTCTCCTGTACAGAACTTTCAAATGGAAATGACCAACCCAGCAAAATACATTGTCTCTGATCTTAAATGAAAGCTGTAAATATCTCATTATGCCCTCATTAGGGAACTACCTTGTGAGCATTGATTCTTTTTGCCTCCCCAGCCCTCAATAATGAATCTTGATGAGAGTTTTTTTTCATTATCATGCAGACACACTCATCTATTCATTTATTCAACCAGAAGGTGTCTATTGAATTCTTACTGTGTTTCAGGTGTTATGCCAGAGTGGAGGTTAAATGGTGACTACTATCTTCACACATCTACAAACTGCTCAACAATTTTGTAAATTGCCTTTTAGATTTAACACTTGGCACCTGTGTTAGTCAACTTTTTATTGCTGTGACCAAAATGCCTGAGAAGAACAACTTAGAAGAGGAAGTTTATTTTGGCTCATGGTTTCAGAGGTTCAGTTGGATGTTAGTTGACTCCATTGCCCTGAGTTCAAGGTGAAGTGAACCTCATTGTGGAAGGGTGGCCTGGAGAACAGCTGCTCACCTCTTAGCAGCAGGGAAGAGAGAGGGTTATTGGAGAAGAGCATGAAAGTGGTCACAAGGCAGATTCATCCTCCCAGGGCATGCCCTTAGTGACCCACCTCCTCCATCCATGCCACACTTGCCTTAAAGTTACCACCTATGCAAACTAGGGTGAACCAATTAGGTTACAGCTCTTATAATCTAATCATTCCACCTCGACATATTCCTGCATTAACACAGGAGCTTTTGGTGGACAGCTCATATCCATACAATAACAGTATTACTGTTTATTTATTTAACCAACACCTTGTAACACCTTGGTCTTCTTGGATAAAACTTCTGTTGTTGTTGTTGTTTTGACAGGACTTTGTTAATTTGCATTTTCTTCAGGAAATAACCCTGCACATTTGGAACAACTGTGGTCCTGGCATCCCTTGCAGTAGCAGAAGCAGCAGACCAAGACTTTATTTTCCTTAAATCTCTGAAACAGTGAAGGAATTAAACTTCATTAGCTATAGGAAATTGAGCAGCTGTAACTACACATTTACCTAAAAAACTTGTAAATATTTACTCAGAATGAGTTAACTTCTTTAATGTGTGTACCATAAGATGGAGAATGATAAAGAATCTTCTAAATTCTGGCAAAGAGCTTGCTTTGTTAATATGCCACATTAATGTCTTTTCTATGTTTGTTTATATGAGCTCCGTTCCTTAATTTATCAACCAGTATCACTTCCAGTGCTAGATATGAATGAACTTACCTGTGCACATATTAGAACCTGTTAGCTGTGAAGTGCCAAGCCAGGCATCCCTGTGTGGTATTTCTCAACAAAAGCCTTTCTCTAGCTGAGTTTCCCTTCAATGGGACAGTAGGAATGTCCTCTGAAGATCCCAACCTGTATTGCTAAATGCCTGTTTTATCTGACACCATCTTTTCCATAGCTGAATTCCCCTACCTGCTCATGTTTGAAGTCATGTCTCACCTTTCAAAGTCTCCAGTTCTATTTGTTTCATGGACTGAATCCTCCCCCGTCAATGTTAATCTATCCTGGCACTCAAGATTAATCTCATGGGTTATGCAATTTGCCCTACCTTTTCCTAAAGTAACTGAAATATTTGAAACCCAGTTTCTTTAATTGTCCAGAAACATTTAAATCTCTTTGTGTTAAACTAAATAATAATCACAATAAGGGGATTCCCTTAAATGTAAAAAATGTAAAATTTTTCACAAAATAAAACAGCATGATATGAGATTTACCCTATATTTTAATTATTTGCTTAAGAAATATACACACAAGTTTCAATATATTTAAATAGCTGCTGAAGTCTATTTTCCTGGCTTTTATATGCTAAATAACTAATCTATAACAGGAATAATATCTTTATTCCTTTACCTCATTATGTAAGAAAAAGAAAACGGTAAAGAAATTTATAAAGAAAATAAAAGAGCACAAAGTATCACTTAAAATGTATAATTTACTGTTTAAAGCTTGTTGTTAGCAACAAACTCCCTGGTGCACAAGGTTTTTTTTTTTTTTTTTTTTAAATGACTAGTTTTCCCAACATTCATTCATCCAGTCCTTAAGTCAACACTTAGTGCTTTGAGCCACTGATTTAGGCTCTGTGGTAGAAGACAGGATCCCAGACATTTAGAAATGTAAAATATAGAACGTTAGATGGTAAACAAATCAGAAATTTAAATGTATTGTAATAATGCTGAAATCTACTCAATCATTCACTTATCATTCACCCATTATTTATTTCTTTCATTAAGATTTTGGAATTTACTCTTTGTAGCATATCTTAACAATACAAAACCAAATAAGACTCAGTTAATAATACAGACAACAGGGAGTGAGATACAAAAATAAAATAAATATATTTTAAATATAAAACTAGTCATGTGCACAAGACATGAGAGGAGAAAAGGGAAGGGGACACTTATCCTTGTATGGAAAGAAGTAAAATAATGTTCTCCGTAATGCTGGAAGGAAGAGAAAGAAAAAGAATTTTCAAGGTATAGAGTAAGCAGAAACAAGAGTAAAGACACAGAAAAACAAGTAATATGGGAGGAATCACAAGCGTGTCCATTTTTTTGGTAGGTTCTTCACAAAGGAGACTGTGGCTAATAAGGCTAGAAATCTAGAGAGCCTGGCTTATGGAGCAGAGCTATGTCACCTGAGACATCTAATGATCTAATCTATAGAAATATTGAGTTACAGAAAGTTCTTAAGAGGGTAAGAGATGTCATCATATATTTTATAAAAGCCACTTTTGCTGCTAGCATGCAGGAGAGAGAAGACTAACCTATTTAGGACTCTCTAGACACAGTTATAACGAGAGGTTAGACTATGTCGCAGAGATGATGACAGCAGGGATGATTGGAAAATATTTAAGAAGTGATTTTGTTCATCTACAGGATAGTGGGAATTATTAAATTTGAAGAGTTAAGTCATGATGGATAATAGTTCCAGCAATGGAAATCAAGATAAATGTAAAGGAACAGTTGAAAATGGAATATTTCAGTCTAAATTTCAGATTCTAAATTTGTGGTTCAGTGGAGACTCTGTAGGTAGTGAACCAATGAGCAGGCTGTGAGACTCAGAGTCATGAACATACAGGTGGCAATCCAAGTGAAGAAATGGATGGAATCCCTGGGAGGGCACATACGGGGAAAGAAAGCTAGAAGGCAGATACCGTTGGGGAAACGCAAAACACAAGGAGTAGAGGAGGGAGAAGGACTAATGGGGGAGGAACAATAAGGGTTCCTGGTGAGGGGGTGGTATGTGAGATTACCACAGTCAAAGTCACAGAGAACTTAACCAGCTCATGATTTTCAGTGAATGACTATGTTTAATTTGATGACAACAAAAAATGACCAAGTAGTGTGTCATGAGCTGCCATGGTTTAATCTTTCAGTAGCATTCTGGAGTCATGAGTCAAAGTTTTAGAAAGACAGCTGGAGAGAAAGCAGGTGTTGTGTTTAACAAGGTGCCTCCGAATGCCTTTTTTTTCCCTTAAGGTGAGCTAAGAAGAATGTGTTAGGGAGGGTAACGAGGAGGGAAACTAATCACCCCCCTTGTCTTCAATCTTTAGGTGGAATCCAAGCAGAGTGATCTTGACTGTGAAATATAGTCATGTTCTAATAAAATACCTGAAGAAACCCACCTGTGCTATTGGCAGGTGGCTGACCCTGTAAATATTCCCACTGTCTGTAGGCATAATGCAGTTCTCCATTTTGACCTTGCCTGATGCTGCCATTGAGTGAGTAATAAAATGTCCAGATCCTCTTTGTTGAATCCTCCAAGCTCTTTCTTTGGGATTGGTAAACAAACACCATGTTGGGGCTTTTGCAACCCTGTGCTTGAACACTGAGGGATGAGGAAGCAAAGATACTCAGTAAACTGCATTATTTTGAGACATTTGCAGGAGTAAGAGAAGCAAGAGGGTAGATAGTATTGATAAAGATAGATTAAAGAGATAGTTATTGGTTTTCTAGAGATTAAAAGCTATCTGCTGATAATATGCTGGCGAGCCAATAGTAACATATATAATGAGGATGAAAATTGGTGTGATCTAGGAAGATAGCATAAAATGTGAAGCACATGGGTGAAATAAACATGCATTTGAGACTAAAGGAAAAGCTGCATTGAACATGTTTGGAGTATGCTGAAGGAATGAGGAAAATCATGTCTGATGAACTCTATCAGCTAGCTACTATGGCAGCGGTTGTCCTTAGAAAACAATGAGGGACTCTTCTTTGGTTGACCAACGACACTTTCACTGAGAAAATACACTAGATATGGGTCTTTACAGAAGATGAGAAATCAATAATGTTCTCATTAACACAACATGAAGTTTTTGAGAATTTATGTGTTGGACATGTCTTTCACAGTCAATGTATTTACATTTAGATGAAATGAAAAACATTCTAGGAAATGGGCATAGCATGCATTTTAGAACAAAAGAATGGTGATTCTTGATCTCTTAGGGCACCTTCAGCTGTGTACCATGAGTCAAGTGAAGAGTTTGGTCTTTCCTGCGGATAGGATAAGTAATGTAATTCTAACTATATCTGTTTTGTTGTACAATGTCTTTGGTAATAGCATACAGAATGCATTGAGGGCAGATAAAACTGGAGGCAGGTCTATTTTAAAAAATTATAATATCTACCTAGAAGATGACAACAATCTGAAATAAGGCAGTATCATTTGGAATATATTCATTCCACAATATTCCCCCCTATTTTTGGTGGCGGGGGCATTGTGTTAATCAGAGGGATGTGTATGTACAGGCTGAATGTGGAGAGAAGGAAAATAGTGTGCTCTAGAGTGATTCCTAATTTTTGGCTTGAGTGACAATTTAGGGAAGTTAGAACCAGTAGAAAAAAAGAGAAAGATAGTGGTTTCCTGGTTAAGAGAAAGATAGTGTACAAGCATTGGTAATATTTCAGTTGCCAGTTAGTTATGCCATTCTGACCTAAGAGAGTGTTCTTTCTGGAGAGAAATTGGACATTGTGTAACAATCAGTATGCAGGTCACCAAGAAACAAAATACAGTGGGTATAAGGAAAGCAGTTAAAACACTTTATAAATGAAAATATATAATTACCAAATATTTTACAAACCCTATAATAAATCCAAGCAATGCTTATAGAATGTATATAAACAGTAGGCAAATCTTTAATTATTTTAATATATAAAGAACACATACCTAATAAAACATGATCAGACCAATAGAAAAAAGTCATTAAAATATATATACTTTGGGCTGGGGCTGTAGCACTGTGGCAGATCACCTACCCCGCACATGTGAGGCATTGGGTTCGATCCTCAGCATCATATAAAAGTAAATAAATAAGGATTTTAAAAAAATACATGCAGTTTATATGTTGGTAGGATGATCCTGACTTTTTCTCATAATTAAATTAATATGGCTTTAAAATATTTGACCAATCAAATTGACCACTACAAAAATGTGTCAAAATAAGCTGTGCTAAAAGGTAGAGGACGAGGAGCTACTGTTGAGGTGGTGGTACACTCTCTTTGAAAACCTTTGTTTAGGTCAATCAAATTATTAATTAAAAAAAAAAGTATAGAGTATGCTCCAATTTTCCAAAGATGAAAAGTACACAAATGAGAGAACACTTACATGCATGCACATTTTTCTGATAAAATATTCAAGAAACTTTTTGTTGTGGTAGTTGCTGGGAGATTTGGGGTACTAAGGAAAGTAGGGGAGTTGTTTTACATTGACATGAAACATTATGGCATTTAAAGTTTTCACCATTTGAAAAAGAAAAACAAAAGCATGTTGTGTGTACTAATGTATGAATATATTCAGTAAACAGTGTTTATTTGTGGGTATTTTGGCATAGAAAATAATCATACAGATTTACAAAGCAGGTCCAGAAATTTCCCTAGCAATTTTCAAAACAACATTCTTAGTAGTTTTGTATGCAAATTACTCAAACACAGGTAATCTTAATCTAGAATCTAAAAATTTAAAGGAAAACAATTTACAACAAAGCTTTTGGATTCTGAGAGTCATATTTACAACTTAGAATGCAAAAATAAAATTATTTTTGTTCTCTATGTTCACTCAGTCTGTACTATGCCCCAAACCAAATCAACTCTGGTAGTTCGCATTCTCTCTGTCCACAGACCACAATGGGATTATGGATAAAGCAAACAAAACAATTCATCTCCCAGACTTGTCTGCCACAAATTTGAAAATATTAACTCTTTCCTTTAGAAGTATAGTTGCTAAGGGCTTTTTATACTATTTTTATTTTCTGCATGTAAATTTGAGAGAAAACAATTATATCAATTGTGAGATTTGCAAGTCAGTACTGAATGGGTACAGAAAAAAGGTGAGCATGTTTACCTTCTGTCAGATATTAAAAGGAAAAAAATATGACATAGATCTGAATTTGAGTTTTTGGTCTTTTTGACTAGAGCACTTAAATTGTATCTCGCACTTCACTTCTCAAGTTCTTCTTCAAAATCTTATATAGTGAAAATTTGGCCCCAAATTTCCTTTCTCTGGAAGGCATGTTTTTACTTTATGTTAAATATTCTTATTTCACCAGACAGGTTGTGTTCTGAAAAGGATGTTTTATACTGCCTCCCAGTCTGTCACAACCCTCGGCTCTAAAACTATTCCATTTGTGGATTTCTACCGCTTCTGCAGATGACTGTCAGAAATAAGAGAACTTTGAGTAATGTTATTTTGCCAGTTTAGGCAAAACCACGTACATTTTCCCAGGAATAGCCAAATAGGCAAATTAATTCATATAAAATTAAAGGATGGTAATGGAAATTCTGTACAAATCAAAATAAGCAACTTTTAAAGTTCTAAGATGTTTTGTCTTGTAGGTGAGTATGATTATTTTGCTGTTCTAGTTCTTTCTTATTCAAGAAAAATTACCTAAAATTTTGTTAATGCCACAGGGCTCTATTTGCTGTAATCTTATATCTCTGTATTAATCTTGAGGACATATATAAAACCTAGGTTGCTTTAATTTTATTTGCCTGATAATTTAATTCCATACATACAAATGAACAAGTTTTAAAATAATAAGAGGCTAAAGTATGACAAATTTAACATGTATGTTATGTATGCTTCCAAAGAATTATTTTCAATTTCCAGATAAAGAAATTAAGGGAATAAAGTAACTTTCACAAAGATGCAATACAGAACAAGGTAGAAGTAACTGTGATCCTTGAGTTGTCTGAATGGAAAATTCACTCTATTTTCAGTCCTCTGCAATCCTCAAAATAGAACCTGGATTTTCTTATCCTCTCACCCTTAAAAGGAAGCTGCACAACTTTGAGCAAGTACTTCATTAGTTTGTAAAGATGCTATGTAAGTGCTTCCCGAAACAGATTCACTGGGCTCACAGTAAGCTATAATTAAATCCTAGAAATTAGTGTCCCAAAACACCCCCTAACAAATCCCATCTTTGCTTGCCCTGAGACCACACTGTGCAACCATACCTGAACACTCAGTGCCCCCCATTAGAACACCATTGTAGCTATAAAGGCCATGCTCATGAGCAAAAGCTAAATGACCTACAAGGAAGTGTTTCAGACCCCATTCCAGAAAACATTGGCATTGACTAAAATGAATCTATTTTCTGAGCCTGTTGCTATCAGGGTTGTCAAGGAAGTCTGCAATCTTTTGGCCTGAAAAAAGATGGGAACTGAAGCTATTGTGCTAATATGAGTCTTCAGCCTTAGCCCTGGCCATGAAAAACTTCTTCCTTATTTACTCTTTTAAGCTTTAAGCTCTCCTAAATTATTCTATCTTGGGTATCATACTGTTGAAATAGCAAACTGTACTTACTAGGTAGAGAAATTTTCATTATTAAATAACTATGTGATTAGAGATTCTTGATATATACGTGCATGGTATGAAAGATGGGTTCAGTTCATCTTTACAATAGAGTTTTCATTGCCTCCTATTCACCATATTGATGATGGAGGGATCTTCTGCTCTAATACAAGATGACCAAGCATACGATTCTCAAGAGTGAACAGAAATGATTAGCAGTAGTGTATAGTCACATATATTTACTTTCTAGGGGGAAAACACACCTATACCATGCAGAGCACCTGAAGGGTTATGCTTAGGCTTAGCACAAATCAGAAAGGACTGTGCTAAACAGGCTTTGTAAGTAACAGGAGGTTGCAGTGCTTCTTGGATCTTATGAATGTGATTGGCTTATTTGAATGGAAGGTAGGTTAGGTTGCTGAGAAATAATTGAAGACCAGATAGGGTACGTTCAGTCCAACTGACAAGGGACCAAACTAGATATGAAGCCTTTCTTCTCTGGGTGTGGACATATCTAGTGAGCTAGGAATACAGGTTAGTCATTTAGAGTCCTGGGAGGCTCCAATATATAAGAGGCACTTGAAATTTTAGGTCTTACAATACAAACAGCTATAGTACTACTTTTCTCCCACAGAGAGTTTTGAGATAAGTAAATGAAATGTGAAAACATTATGGGATAAAATACATTTAAAAATCCTAAGGAGGTAACCTCTGGTGCGTGTGTGTGTGTGTGTGTGTGTGTGTGTGTGTGTGCGCGCGCATGTATATATATATATATATATATATATATATATATTTTTTTTTTTTTTTTTTTTTTTTTTGAGGCAGGGTCTTGTTAAAATCCTGAGACTGGCCTTGAATTTACAATCTTCCTGGCTTAACCACATAAACTGCTGGGATTACAGGAGTGTGCCACCACACCCGGCCAAAGTTCTTTCTTTACTGCACTTGAGCATTCTTTTTTGTAGCTTTAGAAACTAATTTACCAGCTTTGGTTGTCTCATCTACAAAACAAGAGGGCTGGATTGCATTATTGGTTTTTGTAGTTAATTCCAAAGGGGATTAGGAATGTTTTTAGGGTGGACAGAAAAGTTACTGAACATGGAGAAGAGGAAGGAGCTATTGTAAATCTTCCTGAATCAAAGAAATTCAAAGAAATGTGTACAGCAGGCATTAACTTAAAGTTCAATTAGAAAAGGGGATTTTGTTAAATATCAGAGATCCCTAGAAATAAATAGGTTTTAGGATTTCTTTCACTTGTAGTTTTAGTGGATAATGTAGGTTTAAGAAAAGATATAACTTTCCTAGAATTATTTGGATACTATGTATTTTAATGTCATAGTATAAATATATAAATACTTTAAATTCTAAAGTTAGCATGGCTACTTTTAGTTTTTTCTAGAGTTGCAGAGGAGTATTGATCATTATGATAATATTCATGGGTATTAGTAATTTATCTAAAACTTCTGTAAATACTTTAAAGATATTATCATAAACCTTATTATTTAAGTGCTAATTTTGCATTTCCATATTTGCAGACCATTTTTAAACATGCAATTATCCTCCTAGTTAAGATGCAATAAAGAAACATTAACATTGAATGCTTTCCTGAGAGAAATATTATGCACTATTAAATAGAAAATATCAAGTGAATTTTATTTTATTTTTATTCTCTCTCTCAAATAAATTTTAACTAGATATTTGACACAGAATTGGGAAGCAGAGGACAGAATGAAATTCACACATTATAGTATTGACTCCATTCATCCAAACTGAATTCAGTGAAGAAGTTGGGGGCTATTTTCCTTGTTCTTTTAATTTCTGAGTGTTTTGAACTTAGTTCAAATAAATTTAAGTCCCAAGATATTTCATTTGGAAACTGAAAAGATTTTTGCCTATTTATCATAAAATCAAACGATGTAGTACTAAAATGAAACAAATGACTGATTCCTTGATCCAAAATTTGAAAGGCAACCTGAATCGCCTCTACTAGCAGTTAGCTGACTTGGGAGATTAGTTCCAGCTCTGCAATTGATGACTTTTGAAACTTTGTACCACATAACTCCTTTCCTCACCAGTTATTCATATGTATAATGAGGGTTAGATTAAGCTGAGACTCCTGGTTTGTATAGTGTGTGAGGCTGATTGCCTGGTATTTAATAGTCTAGCTAAGTATTAGAATTCATAACCACAAAACCCAGGAGATCTATGTATCTATGTATCTATCTATCTATCTATCTAATCAAATATATATATATATATATATATATATATATATATATATATATATATATATATAAAATCTTGTGACAAATCATTTCACTGCATGTTAATAACTTAGTGATTTCTTCACAGAAGGCAGCCAAATAGGTTCAAGGTCTGTTAGAACTCTACTTGTATGGTGTAGTATATTTTATGCATTTCTCAAGTTTTTTTGCGTAAGTCATAGAAGTGTATTTGACCGTATGAAAGGCTCAGCGTTTGTTTTCTGATTCATTTGACCTTTAAAAACAACAAGCGCACTCCCAGTTTGTCACTTGTACTAAATAACCAGCTGTAAAGGGCAAGCTTCCACTACTGTTGCCAAAGATTACAAAGAAACTGTGATGCATAGTTCCAAGGCCATGCAAGCTTACTGTGCATATAATATAGGCTGTGATGTCATTTCATGCCAAATTTACAATGTGTCAGTCCTCTTGTTCTCCAAAACTTACCAGCAGGCAATGTGGACGTAAATACCAACAATGCCTGTGGCTTAACTTGGTCTAGTTTTGACCATTGTCAAGCCATTGTGTCATACAAAATGGTTCATCTCACTACAATGAGATCATATTCTTTGCCTTTGTAACCTTCCTCCTCAGCACTTTGTCTACCTTTTTTAATAAGCAGTTTGGACTGTACATATGAATCAAATCACTAATTAAGTTCTCACCTACAAAGTGTATCACCCATTCCAACCCCTCTGCAAATAAATATATTTTAACTTAAATTAGATGAATATAAAAATTAAAACATAACTATGCTCAAGTGAGACTGTTTCTTTGAAGGCAAAAATTTATACTCAGCTTTGAATGAGCTAATATCCAATAAAAATAAAAATCTATATGAAAAGCTACAATTTGTAACCAGTATTTTAATTTCTGTCAAGTTGTTTCACATTATCAAGAAGTTCTGTATATTTTTCTAGCTGTGTGATTAAAAAGCTTATATTTAAGCTGTGATCACCACAGTAATTAAAATGCATAGTACATTTTGAATGAGATATTTCAACCAACCTAAAGTAAAACAAACTAATTAGGTAGCCATCTGGGTGAAATTAAATCTCAGGAAATGGAAAATAAAAATGTAGACCTTAATACTTCCATGGCTTTTGCTGGTTCTCAGAAAGACATACTGTCAGAATGAGGTAGCATTTAACCCTTTACATAGATAGCAAATTTTTAAGCCATTGTGAGTTAATTACCTGTGCAAATGAAAATAAATATTAATCCCTATTCCCCACAATGGACATATTGTTTTAATTGATCTGTTGTAAGATCCAGGCATTGACCTTTTAAAAGATCTTTGGGTAAATTTAACACATTGTTAGGACCCCAAGATCCCTAAATAGATATATTTATTACCATCAAATTTCCATTTTTCTTATTACATAGTAACAAATTGTATCTCCAGTTCCCTTGAATCTGAAAATTATGTTTGACAGTTCTTTTACATGTTGTATGTAACCTATTAGAATATATTGATATCAATTTTTTCTTAGTATCTGCCCATTACCAACATGTCAACATCCTCAGGTGTTCTCCCATGTTAATAATGACTGCTTTCTTCTGTAGATTTTCCTGTTACAAATTTTACCTTGAATTGTACGAAACCAGAGTAATAGACATAAAGAAATAGCACCATATGGAAATTTGTAGTGCTATATTATGTAATTAAATTTTTAGAGTAAGACTTGAAGTTTAGGGATAGAGTAAGGATGAGGGCCTAATAATCAGCAGGGAAGATTTAGTGGTATGAATTATCGGGGGGCGGGGGCGGGGGGCTAGTGGCACATAGTAGAGGCTCATCATGCACTATTGAATAAGAAAATAAAATAGTAGATAAACACATGGGCAACAGAACTAAGACAGCCAGGGAGAAACATGTAGAAGTTGGGCAAAAGCTTAAAGGTAGGATGTTTTAAGTGTGAGACAGAATTGTGCCTCCACAGTGGTGTGAATTGGAGGATGGGAAGTCTTTTTGTTGAGACGATCCATACATTGTGAAATTAAAAGTTACAGGAGACTTCCCTTTAGTGAGGCACATCTCCATCAAGGGCAGAAGAGTGGGCTAAAAAGTAATGCTGGGAGGCTAGTGTTGATGTCCCTGAGTCAAATAAAGGAGTGTCCCATCTGATGGGGGGCAGTAATGTATAAAGTATCAGGAAGCATGATGCAGGCTTCAGCAGTGGCCAGAGGGGCACACTGCAGAAAGAGACTCTTGAACATCATTGTAAAGTAGATATGAAAACAGTCTGTAAGCTATAAAATGTGTGTAATATTTGCTAAGGAGCTTATATTTGAACTTATGAAAGTGAAATAAGTTTATTTCTTCATGCACAGATTACAGATGATCCTTTAAGTCAGAAAGACAAAGATGGTAAAAATATTAGTGATCTTAAACAAATTTTAATTAGAGGAAAAATATTTTTCCCTGATGTATGCATGGACAGAGAATATCTACCTTTAACACTAATCTGGAGGGACATTTCTCAGTTTTGAGTAGAGAGTGTTTTCCACTCACAAAAGAACAAATGAAATGGTCCAAAGGCAGGTGTGAATGTAAGAAGCATCTTATAAGAAGGTTGGTCAATGGGTCTGTATTTAGAGAGAATTTGGGTGCCAGAACCCCAGATACAGGATCATAAGAAAGAAGAGCATTTCCATTTGTAAAAAATGAAAGCTATAATCTACATATTGATAATAATAAATCTGCATAGTTAAGTGGTGTCATTGCTACTGTTTAGGTAAATAGAGCTCTAGATTAACAAAAGCTATGATCAAAGCAAAATATGGCTATTCATGTCTTATATTGCACACATTTACATTTCTGCTTTGAATTTTCTTTGTCATAGAGAGCAGGTGACACCAATATTTATCAATTCAATATGTACTCATCTTGTTCAGCTATCTAGACTGGTCTGCTAACTCTTCCTTTATACTCTCAGTCCTGTGAACAGAATGTTACTGCTATCCCATAAGCTACAAGGGAGTCTCAGTCCTATGAAAGCTGGATTTATTCCCAAGCTCTTTCAATTTATCTGCAGTATTGGAAAAATAATTTCTGTGCTCATTAAGTTGTAATGATCTTAAAAAAAGAAATAGATGATGGTACTACTGATGCCAGTAGGTTACATTTATTGGGCATTTAATGTTAGCAGAAATAATGATAGATTAAGAATTAAAGCCAGACACTTTAATTCAAGAGCCTTCTGTGGCTCTGTCCAGGCCAAACAGTTGCTTCTAAACCTTGAAAGTACCAATTGCTTTCTTGCCTGCACTGTAGATGTTTGGCACGTGACAGACTAAATAAGGGCATGAATCAGTGTGTGAGCAATGTCTCTGTGGACAATGCTTATTGATACTTTACTTCTACTGTGGCCTGGAATATCTTCTTTCTTAGAATTAATGTTGTGCCCAGGTTATATGATCAGGTGTGACCCCACCCCAAAATTAGTTTGGATATCAATACTAATGATGCTACACAAACTCCAAGAGGCTATGACAAGGTTTATTCCTTACTAAGGATTTATGGAGATAGCAGGGCAGCCCTTAACAACTGTTGTCAAAATAGTTTGAAACAGAAAGAAAAGGAGACCTCTTGAGATTTTTTTTTTTTTTTTTTTTTTTATGGTGGTTGTGGGTGAGGTCATGCTGGAAGTTTCCACATAGAAAGAGACTTGTGTAGTTTGAGACTTTCATCTTACCAGATTGCCTGGTTGTGGGGCACAAAGGACAGAGGAAGGGGTGAGTTCTTTCTTTGAAAAATCAACAAACAAACAAAAATGGAGTCAGATTATTTATTAAAGAAGACACTGGCTTTCTACTTAAATTAATGCTTCCCTTTCACTATAATCTCTCAACTAGAGCCTTGTGGCTGGATTCATGCAGATCTGCGTCTGGTATGATAATTGCAGTGTGAACACCACAGCAATGGTCTGAATCAACACTTAGATCACAGATATCCTTGCCATGGTTGTTTCTACCTGCCAAATGTATTTTCAAGAACAAAGGGTATGATCTAATGAAAGTATTGGTGGTGTCTGAGCAGAAGATACAAACAAAAGAGGACTTAGAGAAGATTAAGTTTGTGGCAAGATTCAGGACAAAGACCCTTGTGCTCAGTAGGCCAAGCAGAAGTCTATTGACAAATTCCATGAGTGAGATAGCAAACCTTGAGTGAGTCATGTGACAATATACTGGAAAGAAAAAAAAAAAGGAATATGAGAGAGATCATATGTGGTTGGCCATGAACAAATCTGACTAGATTTCATCCCTCTTTACAAAAATAAGCTTTCTTTTTCAAACAATGATTTGAGAATATGTTCAATTTCTCTATGAAATAACCAAAGAAATATTAACATGGGAAACATAGAAACTCTCTACATCCTGTGAAATATGGAATATCAGCATCCATGTGTTAAGAACATGGCATATTTCCTACAAAATAAGTTGCAGATGAGAACAGATAGTGAGAAGTGCAATAAATAAAGGGTCTATATTCAGAAAAAAGCCGAGAGAAGTTCCACCTAGGTTATGCAAGAATGGAAGGCACATAATATGTCTGAAATTCCCTGACTTATCCCATCCTAGTCTTCTGATGAGAAGCCTGAAAACAAGGCCAACTGTGCAATGGTTGGTGTTGGTGATATTTCATCCTGACAAGCCTTTGAAAAGAATATTAGTTGTTGGTATTCCATTTATGTGACTCTTTAAAATTCCCTCCAAACTTTAATTGGTGTGGAAACATGCCAAGCAAGGCACGAATAGTGACCATCTTGAATATTAATAATGATAGTCATATCAGATAAAATCCATAAAATTTATTAAAAATGTATGTGAATTCCCTGTCCTAGTTTTGGCGAGAGGCCTGTGCTCTTGCAAACTCCTACAGTCACTTCTAGGTCCGTTATCAATGGACAATGCCCCTTCAAACCTTAATAAACCTGGTTTAGGGCTCTTTCTATATTTCCAGGATTTCACACTGGGAGCCACTGTCTGTTCTGCAGTACTTAGTTTTAGATTCTATCATCATTTCAAAGTACACTGTTAGAAGTCTTTGATAGTTCTTGGTAAATGATATCTTATTTATGGGATAACTGAAAGATATCTAAGTGGTCATCTAATTAAAATGTCCTTATTTCACTAAAGAGAAAATATGACTTCAATTTTATTTTCAGGCTATAAAAGGATGAGGTGACAAATTTTAACTCAGATGCCGAAAAGATATAATAGAAATGTGTAAATAAAGAGAAGCTGTTTTGAAAGTAGAATGGTGGGGGCATGCTATCTCTATACCCTAATGTCTCTTCTCTCACTTTTTTAATAAAAATAATCAATCTTCAGTTTTTGCAGAGCACAATATTTCTTAGAATAAAGTCTGTATATTATCATCCTCACTGTGGATACATATGAGCATACATTATCAGCAAAGTTAGTAAAGCAGCTTCCATGATTTGACTTTCAAGGCATGCTTTTTCTTCCCTTCTTCCTTCTTCCAATGGGCTGAAATGCAGCCATAATAGCTGGAATTATAGCAGACATCTTTTACCATGAAGTGGTTGGGACTGTAAGTTATCTGTAAACAGAGAACCAAAAAGAAAGTAGATGTCTCACCTTTTACCTTGCCAATCTGCTGGGCAACAGATAACCCTGTCAAAGTGAAACAGCCAGACGTTTGTTAAAGACAGCCACTGCAGAGAAAAGGGACTTGGTGTAAATGGAGCTCAACTCTGATCCAAGCTGATAAAACTGGTACTTTGAAGGGGAGAATGAAGAAGTAGAGAGAAGGAATCAATGGGGGGATTCATATAGTCACGAGAGTGGAAAATATAAAAAGCAGCTGGAAGGAGCTCTTCTTTTTTGAAAATTGTTAGGCAAGGCAGATGTTGGGTCAGAGTATAGCTTTGTGGTTTTAGCTAGTATAAATTCTTTCCGCAGCCTTAAATTTTTTTTCAGGCACTAACTTAACTGGCTGGTCTCCCCAGGGACATGATCTGCTAGAAATCATGCTAGTGTTTGCTCACTCTCTAGTGTTGGGGGTAGATGAAATAGATTGTGTCAGTGTTTAGCCGTCATCACGGCCGAGAGATTTCCTTCTACTTGAGAAGAAGGCTCAGGGGAGCTTGATTGAAGCTTGGTGCAAGAGAGTGTCTTTTTCATCTTCAGACATCTTGAAATTAAAAGTGAAATTAATTTTGAGATTATCTAACATGATAGGTGTTTTTAGCCTAATTTTTACTAATTATCATGAACATAACTTTAAAAAAAATACAGATAACACTCAGTGTTGATGATAGGATATTCAGTAGCAGATGCCAGGCAGAGGGTTGGTATTTGATGCTGAAATTCAGAAAATAGATCAGGTTTAGGGGAGCTTACTAAACATAATATTGACCAATCATCTGTGAAGTTGAGTTTCTTGGCAAAGCACAGTAGTTGGGGAAGAGAAAACAGCAGAGACAAGGTCTGGAGGCGTGCCAAATTTTGACCATGTGTCTTGAATTGATTTTCCAGGATTACTTTGTTTACCTTTTAATTTCTCAGACGAGAGCTTTGTTTGTGGGTAAAAAGATGTGGAGGGTGTCTGATAAACACATTTAACTCAGAGAAATACTGTATCTTTTTTTCTACTCAAACCCATTCTTCCCCTGTAATAGGTGGAAAGCTCATTTCTCCTTGTTTTTCCATTTTCCCCATTGTTATCTAATTTGAGGATTCTTTAAAGACTCTTGTTGCTGTGAATTATCTGTATTTGTCCTGGTTCTGTCTATTTCTAAGTGCATTTAATCATTACTTACAACTTTATGATCTACTTGTGCTTATGAGAAAAGTGATAAACACAAAAAAAATCAGCTAGTTTTTATTTTAGCATAAAGAAGAACTAACCCGAAAAGCCTCTGTAGCAACCCACAATATTCAAGGATGAAGCTTTATTCTAGCATTGTATTGTGTATGTCTCTCAAATAAGATTACTTTATCTTTTATATGTATTGTTGTAGTCAATGAGTTTGTCAATATTTAGACAGTTGACCCAAAGGCGAGCAGTGTAGGGAAAAAAACTTAATATTTTTCTAATTGAAACATGCATCTCTATATTAAATTCTTCCCCAAGAGGTTGAAAGAATAATGAGAGTAAGTATTGAGACTTCTTAGGAGGAAACAAACAACCATATAGCAATTGGGTTTGCATTTTCTCTGACATTGTTGACTCTGGGTGGTTGGTTGATTTGTACAGCATTTAAGGCCCTACCTCTACTTAAGAGAGTCTGAATATATACAGCCCAATGAAAAGAAAAGAGAATAGAATTATCAGCCCCATGAGTATGGGGACTATTTTTAGGACTCTTTTCTGAGCTATTTTTCTATCTGCCTCATAAGGTCTCAAAAGAGACAATCTAAGAAACAAAATAATTTTTGTTTGTGGGGTTTAGAAAAGAGAAAATGCCTATATGATTGGTAGGCTATTTGTTATAGTATAAAGTATTTCTATACCATTCAGTTTATTAAATTCTGCAAAAATATAAGGAGAAAAAGGTTTTGCATATTTTTTGTTGCTGTTGTTGTTGGTACTGAAAATGGAATCCAGGGATGCTCTATGACTGAGCTACATTTTCTGTCCTTTTTATTTTCAGACAGGTTCTTACTAAGTTGCCCAGGCTGACCTCAGATGCATGATCCTCCTGCTTTAGCTTCTGGAATAGCTGGGATTATGAACATGTGGTGTTTCAGAAAAGATTTACACAAGAAAGAAAACTAAAAAGATAATAAGATAAATGAAAACAAAGAGAAAATATTTAGCATATGAGAGAGAATAAATGAAACTAAAAGTTGGATACTTGTAAAAGGCAATGAAACTTACAGAAAATGACAAATAAATAGAGATGAATCTAAAATGTTATCACCTGGACCTAACCATTGTGGCGTCTTTGGTGATCATTTTATCTTTTTATAATTTCTTTATACACATAAATAAGATATCACTATTAGCACTCAGTGATTTCCACTTTCCATCTTTGGAACATTTTTCGAAATGAATAAACAGAGATCTTCAACAACAACAAGAATATCAACAACAGCAGAAGCAGCAATGAGACTGATAAACTTCTATGAGATTTATATATGTCAGTCTTTCTACTAAATAAGGAAATACCAAACATGATCTACACACAGTGAGTTTGGAAATCCATATTATAAGCTTGATTTTGTCATTAAAGCAATACAAAAAAACCCATGAAATTTTATCATTGTGCTATCTAATTAACCGATAATAATTTATATTCTTTCCTTGCATGTAGGTATCCTTGAATGTAGGTAGAAGAACTAATTTGGAAATTTTTGTAATTGAACTAGAATCATAAATGGATGATTTTGGTAAAAAAAAGAAAGAAAAACTCAGAAACATACCTGAAGAAGAAAGTATAGTATTCCTCTGTATCCCCAAGAATTAGAAATTAAGGCAATGCAACACCAAAAAGTAATATTTTAAAAGTTCAGAGTGTACCAAAATAAAAATTTTAGTCAGGAGAGGCCATATGAATATAAAAGATATGTAGTGTATGTAGTGGGATCCCCATATGGGGTTGAGGTCACAGAGACTGACCCAGATGACTATCAACGTGACCTTTAATCATGAACTTCTTTGATTCTACTTTGCATTCCTTCTTCAATCCTAATTCCTTTGGCATGATCAAATTTCATGGATCTAACATATACAAGAAAGACTAGGACACTTCAGAAAGCAAACATATATGTGTTTCCAAAAACATGTGCTGATTAAAATATTCCCTTTCATAACTGGTAGAGGCAGCCATACAAAACCTATACATGAATGTTTACAAAATTTACTGGCAAAAATTGAAGCAATTAAGATGTCCGATGTCCTTCAGCTGGTGAATGGGATACATGCACTCTGGCATATCCACACAATGAAATATTATTCAATGATTAAGAAAAACATTAAACAGGTGTGGTGGGGCATTTGCTTGCAGTTCCAGCAACTGGGGAGGCTGAGGCAGAGATCACTCAAGCCCAGGAAATTGAAGCTAGCTTGAGCAAGGTAAGGACATAGCAAGACACTTGTCTCTGAAAACAAACAAAAACAAAACAAAACAGATAAAAAGAAACAGAACAAATTAAAAAAAGAAAAGAAGAAAGGAAATATGAAGAAGAAGAAAGGAGGAGCAGGAGGAAAAGGGGGGAGAAAAGGAGAAAGGCATGAGTGAAACTTAAAAGGTAAGTGAAAGCCCAACCTGAAAAGGCTACATCCTATAAGATTCCAACTACATGGCATTTGAAAAAGGCACAAAATGATAGAGACAGTAAAAAAGATCAGTGTTTGGAGCTGGCGTTGTGGCTCAGTGGTAGTGTGCTTGCCTAGCATGTGTGAGGCACTAGGTTTGATTCTCAGCACTGCATATACATAAATAAAATAAAGGTCCATTGACAACTAAAAAATATTTTAAAAATAAATAAATAAATAAAAGATCAGTGATTGCCAAGGAGTCAGGGGTAGGCTGAGTAGAGTTTGGAAAGAATGAATAGGTACAGCATAAATGATTTTCAGAGTGATAGAGTTATTTTGTATGACAGACATGTCATGAATCCAAATATCAAAGAATATATAATGCAAAGAATGAACCTAAAGTAAACTAAGGCTTTAGTAAGTGACAATGTATCAGTTGGTTTATAAATCATAAAAATGGACCTGTTTTAGCTTTGTGTTACTATAACAAAATACCTGAGTTAACTAACTTTATAGAAATGAAAGTTTTTGAAGTCCAAGTCCATGTTGGGATAGCTCCATTTATTTGGCCTCTGATTAGGGTGGCACAGGATGATTGGAGTACTTGTAGGAGCAGAACACTCATAACTTGAACTAAAGTGGAGATAGAGAGAAAAGGAGGGTACCACAATCCGTTTTCAAGGACATAACCCCAATGGATTAAGGATCTCTCACTAGGCCCAAATATTTAAAAGTCAATGGCACTTCCCAATAGTACCACCCTAGGGACCAAGTGTTTAATCCATGGGCCTTTTTTGCAAACTCAAATTACACCCAAACCAGAGCAGAACCACATGAATGCAAGATGCTACCAGCAAGGGAAAGAGCTGGAAGTGGCATGGGAGACAATATATGCAAACTGTGTACTTATTCTGTTTTTCTGTAAGCTTAAAACTGTTCTTAATGTCTATTAATTTACAAATACTTGTTTCTAATATGTACCCTTATAATTAATGGAGGAAGCTTTAAAAGATACAATAAAGTGATCAAGGCAATATTGAAATGGAGGCTTTTTCTTTTTTTTTTCTTTTTTTTTATTGGTTGTTCAAAACATTACAAAGCTCATGACATATCATCTTCCATACATTTGATTCAAGTGGGTTGATATAAAGAGAGCAACTAAGATCAGAACAGGGAAGAAGAGCTTGAGGAAAAGATTAACATTTAACAGAGATGAGTGGGGTGGGAGAGAGGGAGAGAGAAGGGAAACTGTATGGAAATGGAAGGAGACCCCCAATGTTACACAAAATTACATATAAGAGTTTGTGAGGGGAAAGGGAAAAAAAACAAAAAACAGAAACAAGGGAGAGAATTAAACAACAGCAGATGGGGTAGAGAGGGAAGATGAGAGGGAAGGGGAGGGGGGATAGTGGGAGATAGGAAGGGTAGCAGAATACAACAGGCTTTTTCTTTTAATAAAATGAAAAGATAGAATGCTCTACTACCTCAAATGCTTTGTGTTCTTCTTCCTTAACTAAAAAGTCATAGGATGCATTTTCCTGATGATCTGTGAGGATACCTTCAGGGTCAATCTCCTATGAGTTTGTTTTATGGTCTGCCATAGTCAGCAGAGCTAGCTAAGATTATTTGCTTTTTTATTGAGATGTATTGTTTGGCTTAGTTTATCACTTTTATAAAGTACAAGGCTCCAGGGCATTTCTTGTTTTGTCTTCAATTTAGATTTCATTTTTATGTGGGAAATTCATAATTGATGTGGTCTATTGGTCTTTTATATACTTTATACATATATGTGGTTATAGTAATATACTAATCTATACACTGGCATATATGATTATGTATTTATACACACACATCCCAGCCCTAGGATCAGCTATGAATTACTTAGGAACTGTGCTACCGTCTGATAGATGCTGTGTGGGCTTCTTTTGAAGATATTTCCAATTGTGCATTTGAGTTTCCCCGAGGCAAGTTTTATTAAAAAAAAAAATACTGGGAATCTTCTGCCTCTAGTTAACTCATGTGTAGCAGTAGTGATTGGAAATAATCCGTTCTTTAAAATTATAGAACATAATTAGGAGAATTTGTGCAGCTGGCAAATCATTGCTCTTACCTGTTACTTTCTCTTCTCCTATGGTGGCCAGGTGGGATACGCTATTTTTCCTCTGGGCCATTTCTATTCTTGTCTCTGCATGTAGATCCTAGTGATTTAGAATTGGATTTGGTTCAAGTCAGGATTCAAACCTGATATTTCTGTTTCCTTGGAAACCTAAAAAACACTTCCTCCTGAAGTGCAGCCTTGAAGTTTTTGGCATTAGTATGTTGTGCCTAACTCTCAAGACTAGGCTTAAAATATTGGGATAAGTCTCTCACTTTCAAGGGTCAGGGAGGCCCTCTTTGTATACTGTTGAATCTCAGCTGCCTGGAACAGTCGGCTCATTAATACCAACTGGGAGTCTCATTGCATATTTTTTTTTGTATTTTCTATTTCCATTTATTTGAAGTATTCACAAACATCAATGGAAAATTGTCTGAATGTGCAATATAACACTTTACAAAGAGGCACTGTTCTTTGGAAGGATAATTTTCAGGCCACCCAAGCTGCGAAAGAAAATAGGATATCCACAATCTCTTATTTTCTAAAGAATTATTCCCAGTGTTGAACAAGAGTATTCTCAAACTTCATGGTCTACTGGAATTATCTGCAAGGTCTGTTCAAATACAGGTTGCCAAGCCCTACTCTCAGGTTGTATCTGTCATTGGGAAGACTGAGAATTTACATTTCCACTAATTTCCCAAGTGTTGCTGGGCTACATTGTGAAACTTAACTTTCCTACTTTTTTTATCACAGGTGAGACGCTCGGTTTTGGGTCTTAGCTGTGTTATTGGAAGGAGCCCAGTTTTAGGAAGCAGACAGAACTGGGTTTCATTGCTTTTTTGGTATCAAATTGAATGATCTTGGATAAATAACTTAACATTTCTGAACTTGAGTTACCTCATCCATGAAATGGTAAAACTAATCTCTGAAGAAGTCAATAACCCTCAGAATCTGTTTGGAAATTCTTGAGAAATAACATTCTTATTTTCCACCAATAGTACTTAAGCATATATGGTATCATGTGAATCCTTAGCAATTTGGTGATGAAGCAATAGAGTCCCATGCTGGTAGGAGCTCCTGTCCTTCCAGAATGGACAGTTTTGTCATCAAAATAATAATAATAATAATAATAATAATAATAATAATAATAATAATAATAACAGTCCATCATTGTTTTAATTGCACACTGAATATTACAAGATTGTGTTAGCTGACTGTCACATAGAAAAGCATCATGGGGCAGGCAGTTTGGTAGAGACTGCATCCTCTAATGTTTGTACCTCTGATTTGACATCTCCCTTCCTCCCTTGCCTCCTCCTATAGCAGAGGAATTGGACTTTCTTCCAATTCATATGTACATGGAAAGAATTGGCTTTTACTCCTGGAGTGTCAGTAAGCTGTTTTGGGTCTACTTGTCTTGAAGTCATAAAGTGCTAAGTACCTTCACCAGTATATGGCTTATAGCTCTTTTTGTAAATTATCAAAAAAAGTAAAACCAAACAAAATTTTATTGAGAGATAATTCATATCTGCTGCAATTTGCCCATTGAACCATGATACAGTTGTGTATTGGGTGTATCCATAGAGCAAGGTGTGAATGGATTACCACAACACACTTTCAGGACATTTTCATCACACTGAAAAAAAAAGCCTCTGTACCAATCAGCAGCCACACATCACCCTTCAAACTCTCAACTTCAGACAACCAATAATTTATTTTCGTTTCTTAAGATTTGTCTATTCTGGATAGTTTATAAAACTAGAATCATACAATACTGTCTTTCATGATGGGCTTTTTGGTTTTGTAAATTTTCAAAATTCATGAATGTTGTAGTTTACATCTGTTGTGCTTTGTATCTTTTGTATTGCCAACTAATATTCCCTTGTATGAATATACCATATTTTGTCTATCCATTCATCAGTTAGCGGGCATCTGAGCTGTTTCAGATTTTGACTATCATAAATAACGGTGCTAAGAGCACGTTCTAATAAAGGTTTGTGCTTTTGTTTCTTTCCTATGGGTAAAATTTCTGGGTTACCCGGTAACTCTATATTTCATATTTTGTACAGCTGCCAAACTGCTTTCCAGCAGGGCTGTTCCTTTAGAAATTCTTGGAATGTGGAGTCCAAGAATCACCTGTCTTGCTGATGACAGCCATCCTGTTGGCTTTGAAGAGATATTTTGCTGCAGTGTTGCTTTTCATTTCCCTAATAATCTATGGTGCTAAGTGTTATTTCGTGTCATATTGGCCATATGGGTATTTTCCATAGAAATGTGTATATTTATGTTTTTTGTTTTTTGTGGGTTTTTTTTGTAAATACCAAGGTAGGATGTTTTGGTTATTGAGTTGTAGGAATTCCTTATAAATTCTGGATACAAGCCACACAATTGTATCAGACACGCAATTCACAAGTATTTTCTTTCATTGGGGAGATTGTTTTTTCACGTCCATGCTTTCACTAATACGGTTTACTTTAATGTTTTTCACTTTAATTAAAATTTTAATTTTAATGTGATTCAGTTTAACTATTTTATTTTCTTAGGTAAACTTATGCTTTCCATAGTATATGTAAGAAACTGTCATTTAATTCAAACTCAAAAAAAATTACAGCCATGTTTTGTTCCACATTATGTTCTATGATTCATATTGAGGGTTTAAAAAAATATATGGTATTAGGTTCCAGCTCAACTTCATTCTTTCAGTGTGTGGATAAGAACTGTTTCCAGTGTCATTTCCTGAAGATACTCTTCTTTCCACCATATAATTTTCTTACTATTTTTATTAAAAATCCATTGATCATCAATATATAATTTTATTTCTGAATTCACAATTTTATTGCATTGATCTTTTTTTTAATCTATTGTTATGCCAGGCCATGTGTCTGATTGCTGTAGCATTAGAATAGTTTGAAATTGGGCAATTTGATTTCTCTCAATGTATCATTTTCTTCACATGATGTTTTGACTACTCCACCTCTCTTGCATTGCTTGGATTTTGGTGGAGATTGATTCTGCACATCCATTTTGAAAGTATTGTCATTGTAATGGTTACGTGTCAACAGGACTGGGCCATGAGGTGCTCAGATGTTTGGTTAAACACTATTCTGTGCTTCTCAGTGAGAGTATTTTTAGATGGCATTGACATCCAAATGGTAGATGAATTAAATTTGTTATTCTTCTTCCTAGTTGTTGGTTCTCCTCCGATCAGTTGAAGGTCTGAATGGAGCAAAAGGGTGACCTTCTTAGGGATTCAAGAAAACTCCTCCTGACTGACTTCTTCAAATTGGATTTTTTTTTTTTTTACTTTCAAACTTGAAAAGAAAAATAAGCTCTCCAACCTATAAGCAATTCTGGTTCTCAAACATTAGGACTCTGTTTGGAACTATACCATTTTTTCTCTTGAGACTCCAGCTTTCCAACTACAGATCTTGGGACTTTTCTGTCTCCCTAATTGTGGGAGCCACTCCTTATATATCACTTTATATGTGCCTCCTATTGGCTCTGTTTCTCTAGAGAACACTAATATATTCATTTTAAACATTGAACATGAGTGACTTTTAAAAATTTTAAAAGTTTAATTTTATTTTGCAATGTTTAATAATTTTTAGCATAAAAGTCTTATATGCTTTTTTGTTAAAATTCTTTGTGTTTTATTCTTTTTTGATGCCTTTTAAAATGAAATGCTTTTATAATTCCATTTTCAGTGTTGCTCATTGCTAGGGTTATGTATATACAGTGGATTTTTGTATATTGACCTCATCTCTTGCTTCCTTGCTGAACTCATTTTTTGTTATAATAATGTTTCTTTCCTAAATATAAACACTGTCATCTACTGCTAGAAACGACTTAACTTCTGTTTCTATGTGGATACAGATTTCTTTTTCTTTCCTAATTGACCTGACTAGAACCTCCAATACAGTGTTGAACAGATTTGACAAAAACAGATAGACATCATTCCGTATTCTTGAACTTTAAGGAAAAACACTCCATTCTTCACCATTAAGTGTGATGCTAGTCATGAATCTTTCATGGATACCCTTTTCAGGCTAAGGGAGTCATCTATTATTCCTCGCTGTCTGTGTTTTTTACTGGGAAAAATTGTTGGATTTTGTCAAATATTTTTCTTTGTCTGTTGAGATAATCATATGGGTTTTGTGTCTGTTATTCTACTGATATGTTATATTACATTAACACATTTCTAAATGTCAAAATCAGCCTTGAATTTATGTGTATTAGTCTATGTATTTTCATGAATTGTTGAATTTGGTTTGCGAATATTTTGCTGAAGATTTCTGCATCTACATTCGAAATAGAAACTGGTCTGTAAGCTTTTCTTATTATTATTTTTAATCCTCCTTGGCTTTGTCTGGATAGGAGTTTAAAACACTACTAGTTTCAGGGGATGATTTGGGGGTATTCCACTACTTATATTTTTGGGAAAAGTGTATTAAGAATTTGTATTAAATTTTGGGGGAAGAATTTATCTGTAAAATTATTTTGGCCTGGGTGTTTTGTTGGTAATTTTTAATTAAAATTCAATCTCTTTATTTATTTTAAATCAATTCAAATTTTCCATTTCTTTATACATCATTTTCAGTAATTATGTCTCTCTGTAAACTTAAAATTTTGTCTGAGTTATCAAATTTATTAGTACCCAGAGACTCATGGTATTCTCTTATGATCCTTTTTTTTTTTTTTTTTAAATCAGTTGGGACTTACGTTCTTTCTCCATTTAAGCAGACATTTCTTAATTCTGTTGATGTTTCAAAGAAGCAACATTCAATGTTCTCAATTTTGTCCATTGCTTTTCTGATCTTTATTTTACTTATTTCTACACTTTAAATTTTTTTCCTTCTGCTTACTTGAGTTTAGTTTGCTGTACTTTTTCTAGTTTCTTAAAAAGGGAGCTTCAAGATGTGGCACAGGCCCGTACTCCCAGCCTCTGAGGTCAAGGCAGGAGGATTAGAAGTTCCAGTTCAGCCTGGGCAATTTAGTGACACCCTCGGAACTTGGTGAATCCTCATCTCAAAATATAAAGCAAAAAGCCTTGGGGGTGAGTTAAGTGGTAAAATGCCCCAGAGTTCAGTCCCCAGTAACAAATAAACAAATACAAAAAAGGGTTGGTGTTTCATCTCATCTACTTTGATACGTTGTTTTTATCTTCATGTGTTTCAAATTATTTTCTAATTTCCTTTATGATTTTTTTACTTACTCCATTGATTATTTAGCAATGCATTGTTTAACTTTCATAAACTTTTTTTATTATGCTACTCAGAAAAATGTGATGTCTGTGCTGATATAGAATTATTTCAGTGGGAGTGATATCAAAACAGATACTATGATTTTCACCTCATTAATGAGGTGGCATAATTGTGAGTAGCTTGGTAAATGAGCATGATTAAAATCTCTAACAAAGGCTGAACAGTTCTTTTACCAGTGAAGCACTAGTCACAGGACAATTGTCACAGAATATGTGGATGAGTCAACTCATAAAAATCCATAAATTTTCTCTTTGGAGGGCATTTGGTTATGCTTTTTGCTTAAAAATAATCATCTGGGCTGCCAAGGGTAGGACTGGAACATATCAGGTGTTTAGTAAACAACATTAATTAGTTTGGAATTGGAGTTTTTATTCAGAAAATTATTTCAATAATAAAACAAAATTGTGCCTTTTTTGTATGTATTCTTCATAAATTGTGTTCTATGAACAAAAGAAAGTAAAAATCAAAACAAACATGGGAAAAAATATATATGTATATTCCTTTGTACATACTTCCTTTGGGTCAGTAATAACCTTGACTCAGGCATTTTTTGTACTCCTTTAGGTCCAATGTCCCTGGCTCATACTTTTCTGAGGACCACAGGTTTAATTGATTATTGGAGAAGGAACACAAAATGAAATCCACAGTCAGGGGCAAGCCCTCCAGCTCAGGGCCCGGGTTCTAATTGTAACAGCACAATGGGGGCTCAGTTATGAAAACCCACCTTTCCTTGCAGCAATTCCAAAGCATCCACTTTCCTTTATGGATTAGGACCTTAATGACAAATCAGTTTCTTTATGATTACCAAAGTAATTTATGTTTTTTGGAAAAATATAGACTAAACATTGAGTTTCCTTTCTTGAGCCTATATGATTAGCCAATTCCTGTGCATTCATAGACATGTTTTATTAAACAAAATATGAAAATTTATCTATTTAACATCTTTATTTTGGAATTTAACAATTTTTTCATGCATAATTTACATAGTAAACTAAATATATCTGATGTATCATTATTTATATTGCTTTTATTTTTTCAGTGAATGTACTTATTTGAGATAGTTTTTTGTAACAAAGAATTGAAATTGTCAAATGTGTGACAAATATTTTTACTGTGTCATTTTAATTTGATCACTCCAATAATTAATATTATTGGACATTTTTTGGTACATATTTTTGTTATATTATTCAATAGAAATACTTCTTATCTTTGCCAATTTTTTGCAAGTAGTTTGTTATTTTGATTTTGATTTGTACTTAAACTCTTAATATACAAAAGACATTGTTTGATTTAATTATTGTTATATAGTAAACCACACAAAATTAGGACTCATTTCTGCTTCTCTATGTTTCCATAAGATACAAGTATCTCAGACTGATGGACAATCAAGGGATAGATAATTAGATTGCCTTTCATTGAAAAGAGTGTCAAAGAGTTTAAAGAAATATTTTAAGTCCAACACAAAAATGAATGGTTGTTTGATTTATTTTTTTGTAACTTATATTTTACTTCATTTGAAATTATTTAGTCATTACACCAATTTAATTAGTAATATGCTTTGTGATTTTGACTGACACCTGGGGTTTCCCTAAAGCAAGACTATAAAGTCAGTCTCCTACATGTACTTTGGGTAAAATGTAAAAGAATGTAAGAAGGCTGATGTTATTTTTTAAATAGTAGGCAATCAGGTCAATCATATTCTCAAACAGCCCTTCCTAATTTTGAATGTCACTATCCTCAAATTAAGTCTTATTACACATTATCCTCCCAGATTTCTTAATGTGTCTTGTGTTTCTTGAGGGCTTTCTGTCCCCAAGAAGTTTGAGGTTATGAGGATAACTAAAATTCCTATCTTTTGAAGTACCTCCGTCATTTTGGCCAGCAGAAATTGCTTATGCCTTGCTCTTCTCTTCCAGTTCTCAAGACAATTAGCATATTATTTGCATCCTCTTTTAACAACCTTTGTAGTTTTACTGTGATCCTTATTTGTTTCCAATTCTCTTCTTTCAAGATGACTCGGAAAATCTACTTTCACGCACTTGTTCTGCAGAGTAAGCTGTTTTCTGTGGTTCGCAATAGTCCTTATCCTATTGCTACACATTTCACACCTAAGAAATTCATTCAAACTTTTAAAAAATGTATATATTTTATGTTTTTATTCTTTCACACTGAATTTTCTAGAAAATTCTAGAATAAAGAGCCTTAAAAATTTTTAAAAAATGGGATTTGTATTGAAAATGTCTAGAATTTAAGACTACATTTTGTTGGCAATTGCCACCATTATAATCTTGGAATATTTCCTATTGATAAATCTTCCCATGAATACTTCCTCCAATACCCGTGAAGATGTCTATTCGTTCACGTTTTCAGTTATGTGTCCGAGCACATTTTTACTGTTTCCCATGTTTTGGGTTTTAATTACCTCAAACCCCTCTAGGAGGGTCCAACATTTTTGGTTATGATACAGTGTACAGACAAGTTTCTAATGAGTATGCAGCTGTCACTGTTTGGATCCGGAGGCAGGAGCACAACGCATTTCTGTCTCCTCCTCCTTGTTCTTCCCAAGTAGCAGGTACTCTCTAACACATCCAGAGAGCAAGAGTGATGCTGGTGCATGAGGCCACTGACTACTGTTAGCTGAAGAGGTTTTCCTTCATTCCAGAGTGATTTTTAATCATACAACCTCAAGGTATCTCTTGTATTTATAAATAAAGGAAAATTTTTATACAGGAAATTCTTTCCCTTGGATCTCATCTTCAGTGACATAAATCACTCTTAAACTCCTCTCCAGATATCTCTCAGCATCAAGTTGGCAAGTCACCTGTGATTCTGCCTCTAATTATTGTTTACGTCATTGGTCACTGTCAAAATTCAAGCTGATAATATTGTCATTAATGCAAAATGAAGGGTTCTAGTGCCAGAATAATTGGCAGTGGCAGAGCAGAGTGTCAGCCCTTTATTGAGGCATTGACTCTATTTAAACCACACTGTCACTCTTGCTGTCAGAACTTTTGAATGTAAAAGAAGACAATAATCAAAACATTTTACAGTTCTGTACTCTCTTTCTGCCTTGCTTATGAAGTTTCCCTTGAATTTAAATACTTTTCTCATTTTTTTTCTTCTAATAACCTTGATAGCTTATTTTCCTTCTGAGTAGTTCACTTAACATAATGTTTAATTTTTGTGTCATATTAAATACACATAATTTTGCTACTAATTGGAAGAGGCAGAGGTAGAACTGAGACCCTCAAAAGAAAGCAGAATCAACAAAGGACAATGTAAAATGAAGGTTGATGTTGTCCTAGTACTCCAAGAGGCTCCTGTGAGCGACACTGGTGTGGAGTCTGGTGTCGACTGGGGTTATTCCTAAGTTAGCATGCTGCTGGAATCCTTAAGGTGAGAACTCACTGTATTAAAAATTGTAATTCAAAAAATACCAAAAAAAGGGAGCTCATGTATAATGGCAAAAAAAGAATGTTCAAAACAAAACACAATGACTGCAAATAAACACATAGCCTTCAAATGGCAGGAGAAAATTAAAAACCATTTCATAGGAACTTTGTTATTATAAAGGGTGCATCAGACTTCCAGGAGTAGGGTGGCATTAGAAGGAAATAAAAATTAAAAATACCCACGATTTGAGTGACTAGAGCAATTCAAAAGACATAGTAAAATAAATATGTTGAAAAGATTAAATGGATAAAATAAGAATTGGAAAAAAATGGAAACTGAAAGAAGAACGGGCACATTTTTAAAAGAATCAAATAAAACTTCTAGATATGAAATTATAGCCCTTGATATAAAAAACCCAATGAATGTTAAATAACAGATTAAGCACATTTGAAGAGTGATTTAGTGAGCTGAAAGATGGATCCGAGGAAATTATCCACATGCAGCACAGAAAGGGAAAAAGAATGAGAGGTAACAGATATAAAGAAGAGAAGTGAGCATGTCTTAGAACCAATCCACCAAAGATGTGCATAGTTATTATAGGGAAAGCTTTAAAATTTTAATGTTACAAAGTACATAAAAGGCCTGCATCAATAGAGAAATATATCATTTCCTGGGTGAAAGACACAATATCTTAAAGATGTCACACTTTCTCAAATGCAAATAAACACCTTCACAATCCCTTTCACAGATCTTAAATTCTAATAGATGCATAAATTTCTGAAAACTGTCAAGGGGGTTTTAGAGCAGAATATAATGGGGGATGAGTAGAGAGACACCTCCCTGCCAGAAATCCAAATATGTTATGAAGCTCTAGTAATTAGAATAGCATGATATTGGCTGAGTGGATTTATAGGCAAACAGAAAGAATAGAGAGAACTCACAAGCAAATCTTTATGGGAACTTGATCATATTCAGTGAAAAAATGATTGACTACTTGGCAAATATTTTCTTAGGGTCCAGATAGTAAATAATGTAGACACTGTAGGGCAGAGAGTCTCTGTCACAACTACCCAGCTCTGCTGTCACACCCCCAAAACAGCCAAATATGATCTATAGACAAGTGAAGGGGCTGTGTGCCAATAAAACTGGATTTCTGAAAATAGGCAGATGACTTGTAGGTTACTGTTGGACAATATATTGTTTGCTTAATAAATAGCTTTCAGATACTTAGCAATTTGACTTGGAAAATTATGAGATTAGATCCCCTTCTCACCCTGCTCATAGAAGAAATTCTTCGTAGATGAGTGTTCTGAATATGAAAAGGAAAGTTCATCATGTTAGAGAAAAATAAGAGAATGTCAGGTAAGAAAATATTTGCTGAATGAGAAACAAGAAGAAAAACTGAAATGGAAAATACTGATATTTTATTTGGCATAAATTTTAAAATATTTCTAAATGCTAAAATGCATTACATGAGCTAAGTTTAAAAAGAGACTGTAGTTTGGAAGATGATATATAGGCATCCCAGGATTAATTAAAAGAAGGCTTGTTGACCACTTACAGATCAATAGATTAAACTTAACAAAAGAAAAAACAAAGGGCAAATGACATCTATAGAAAATTTAAGAAAAGAGAATCCAAATGACTAATAAGTGCAAAAATTCTCAATCTTTAGTAATTGGGTAAATACATTTTAAAACGGAAGCATTTTGTGGCCATCAATATCATGGATATGAAGAGGTGTTAAATCAAATATTGCTACTGTGAATGTAAATGCCTACATTCATTTTGAAAAGCAAATTGGCAATATTTAGTGATACTAAAGCTACACATACACTAATATTCATCAATTTCCAGTATACATTTTGGAAAAACTCACCTATATGCATATGTAGTAACATGAGTATATTACTGTGGCATTGTTTAGAGCATTATAAGAATAAAAAACAAAAAAATAGATATTCATCAGTAGGAAAATGATGAAAACTTTCAGTGTTAATGGAATACATTATTTTCACACATATTTATATTTATATATGTTAAAATTATAATACTGAGTGAAAATTTCTGCATATTTTTGAGTATATCAAAATACTTTTGTGTAAGTGAAAATTGCAAAAAGCAATGCAATGTGTTGATGGTCTACTCAGAGGTCAAGTATAAGAAAGAATAAATTCAGATGGATTTGGATGGAAAGGATCACTATAGATTTAAGGACAATGGATACCTATTATGAAAGAAAGAGAGGAACAGAATTAGAAATTAAATCAAAGAGAATGATAATGGGTATGTAATATTTTATTCTTTTAAATGATATTAGACATTTCTGCCATTTACTATATGTGGGTGGTGGATACCATATTAACTACATCTTTGTAGTTTTCTCTATAATTGATGTTGCAGTAATTTTTTAAATGTGGAAAAAATCTTGCATATAGGTAAGATTTTTTCCACATTTAAAATATGTATATTTACATGCATACTTATGTATGCACACATATACACCCATTTGAGAATAAATATATACTCAGACAGAAAGAGTGGGGATGAAACAGGTTGAAGTATTCAAGGCAGAAGTGTTCAAAGGAAATAAAAGGACTGCAAAATTCAAGGCTGCAGGTACAAGATAAGGTTTGAAATATTACTGGGTAATAGATCATGCAGAGAGCATTGTTAAGCAACAAAAAAATGCCATTAAAGGTTTTAAAATCGAGGTGGGAGGGATGATGGTTATAATAAGTTTTGTTTAAAAGATGTGTGGAATGCAGCATAGAAAATGGCCAGGAGGGTGTATCTGGTCCTGGTGTCACAACCACTGAAGGACTGTTTTAGGAATCCTAAGAAGAAGCCGCAGCAGCTTGTCATGGTTTAGAGTGTAATATCAACAGGACTTGGTGATAAATTGGGGGAAGGAGATTAAAGTATCAAAGTAATGCTGAATTTGTGGTCTATGTTGTGCCATCACAGTATTCAAGGGATGACAGGAGGTGGTGAAGAAATCAATTTCAGTTTGAACAGTTTGAACGTAGAGTTTGCTGTGAATTTAGGTCACTGTAGGTCTTCCTACAGCTCAAGGAACAGCTTGGCTGAGAATTTTGAGATTTTTGCCTATGATGGAAGTGGATGTCTAGGAAGGATGTCATTGGATGTCTAATGTGGGATAGTCTAGGAGAGCAGAGGGAGGGGGGAAAGTGACCTAAATTGTTAACCTTGAAGAACCTCAACTTCACATGTTCAAAATGAAGACGAGGTGTCTTATGAAGTAAGACTGAGAACTTGTAGGGAATTAGATAGAAATCCTGTACATAGAAGGGTCAGTAATGACAAAAGACACTGGTTTCAGGAAAGAGTTGTTAAATACAATTGAAAGCTAGTGGGAGGTGAAAAAGGAGAAAGTCTAAAATATGCCCACTGGACCCAGGGACATGGTTACCAGGGAAAGAGCTGCTGTAGGGTAAAATGAGAAAACTGCTGGCTCATCAGAGGGCTCTGCAAAAGAAGGATAAATGGAGCTGATGAGTATTCAAATTCTTGAGACTGATTTTTCAGAGAGGAGAGAGAGATGGTTATATCTGTAAAAAACTGCTTGGTCATGATTTGATAGAGCATTTACTTAATGGGAAAATAAATTGATAGGAAGATGTTGCCTGGAGCAGACAAAAAGGCACACAGTATGAAGTGAGAATGGTTGTTCTGAGTAGGGGTAGAAGAATCAGATTCAGATGTGAGGAAGGACAGTTTACTTCTCTAACAGGGGGAAGGGAGAAACATTGAAGCTTGTTGGAATGTTCCTTATGGGGAGATTGAGGGATCTAATCTGATTTTCTCTAATGTAGCAGGCATCTGGAGGGAGCATGGGAATGAGAGTGTTGGGAGTGAGGGTGGAGTGTTTTAAGCAGAGTGGAGAAACTATGAAACCGTTATTGCAGAGTGAAAGGACGCCTCCAAGAATGAACCAGAGTAAGTCTGCCTAGCAAACTTGTATGCCTAGTTGAGATCACGTTCATGAGTTCATAGCTGAAACAATGTGCAGTCATAAGCCAAATTCTCCAACTGACTTTATCTTTTCAGATATTGGCCTAGAGAGAACACAGTGGGAAGATATGTTGGGTTGAGTTTTTTTGCAATTATAATTCAAGACTTCTCTGTCCTGGGTCAGATGTCCTAGAATCTAACTTGTACACAAAGAGAATAAAGCAGAGAACAGATAGACTGGTTTACCGTTGTTGCCTTCCTTTTTCTGGGGAAGATTAAAAAACAAAAAAATTAACAAACTAAACTTTCAAGCAAATTTTCCTGTTCTTCAGAAATGGTTCATGGACAGTAAATTTCTGAGCCCTCTTTTCTCCAAATATCTTTTTACCCCAGTCACAAGTAAACAATAATGCAGCCAGGTATTTTTTTTTTCCTAGAGAGGAATTGAAAATCTAGAGGGATTAAATATACAAATTCTCAAATCCATCTGTGTGTTTGCAATCCCCTCTCTGCTGCTCAGTAACTTTGTGAAGCTACTAAGCCACTTTGCAGAATTTACTTAACACTGTGCTACGTTTTCCCCATCTATAAAATAGGCATAAACATACTGATGCACTTACAGGTTAACTATAAGGAATAAATGGAGTACTGTCTGAAATACACTTAAAGCAATATCTATATAACATAAATGAGAGTTGATTAAAGAATAGTTTCACAACCCCTGTCCTCAGGAATTTGAAAAATGTTTCCATTTTCTTCCAACATTATTTATTGAAGATGTGTATGATCTCTTTCAGGATGTAATTCAGGTTTAGATACCTCTCATTTTATCTCTTGAGTTTTTTTTTTCTTTACATTTCTTTTGTGTCCTTGAAATATAGAAGTTCTATCAGGATTAGATAAAACATAAAAAACCCTACTTGGATACAGGGAACTTTTCAATCTGAAGTCTCAAGACTTATGCTTCACCTTGATAAAATGCCTACTTCCAATCTTATTGTTTCTGTGATTCATACTAGCTTCATTGTATTTATTCTAAAAGTTCTATGGAATGATATTGTATCTTTTGTTATTTATCTTACAGATTTCTTACTTTCATTTTATATTTCCAATTATGCTTTTTCCTCACTGGAATTTCCTTTATCACTTATGTTTCTCTCTTTGGATGTTCCCATTGCATTATTCATCATTTTAATGCATCTTTGTCTTTTTTGTGTGTATGTGAAATTGTAACACATACAGGCAAACCAAAATATTGTAATTTAATGAATTCTAGTAAAGTGAGTACTCATTTCTACATTATCTGTAATGTATGTTAATCATGTAGAGCCTTCCCCATGTCTAGAAGAGTACCATGAACCCATCACAACTTACAACCTTGTCATTCTCTCTTAGAGACAGCAATTATTCTGATTTTTATAATAATGATTTTAATGCTTTTCTTCATAATATTATTATCTATGTATTTATCC
The DNA here is from genome assembly GCF_048772815.1 of Callospermophilus lateralis. Lineage (NCBI taxonomy): Eukaryota > Metazoa > Chordata > Mammalia > Rodentia > Sciuridae > Callospermophilus > Callospermophilus lateralis. The sequence continues at coordinate 52,367,049 of NC_135319.1, read as the reverse complement.
TTACATATTATAGCTTAGATATTTATATTTATTTTTAATATATAGAATTATCTTTAGACAAATCTTGACATACAAATATTACCAAATTGATAATATTTGGTAATATTGAACTTCATTTATGTTTTTGCAAGTGGTTATACTGCAGTTATATTCATTGCCATATAATATTCCATTGCATGAATATTTCATAATTAATTTATTTGCAAAGGGTGAAATTGCTGGGCAATAGAGTATAGTAGCTTCATACTTACCAAATAATGATAAAGAAGATTCCAATCCAGTTGTACATATTTGTAGCCCACACATATTTATGAGAGACTTTAATCTTCCACATCCTATCACCATCTCATATTATCAGATTTTTAATTTTTCTGATCTAGTGGAAATGTCATGACTGTGGTACTTAAACACATTGGGATTTCCTGTTTGGAAATATCTATTTAAGCCTTTTGTCTGTGTTTCTGTTGCAGTATTTTTCCAGTTGATCAATAGCAGTTCTTTAATGTTAATCTTTTATATGGGCTGCCAATATCTATTCTGTTTTTGAATTTTGTCTATATTTATATCTATTGATGAACAATATTTTAATTTAATGTAGTCAAATTAATCAATATTTTTATTTGCAGTTAGAACTTTTTCTGTTTTGTGAGGAAGGATGTCCCATAGTGATGTCATTAAGATTTTCTCCCCATCATCTTCTAAATGAATTATGCTTTGGGGGTTTATAACCAAGTCTTTCACTTTCTTGAGTTCTTTTTTGAGTTTGATATGATATAAGATGTCAAATTAATTTTTTCTGTAATGTTAATTTATAAGCAAGTTTTCTTTACTGATCTACAGATAAATCTTGACACACATCAACTCTCCATTAAATGTGCCTACATTTAGCACATTTTTTTTAGGATCTGTTTTCCAACCTATGTATTTATCCTTGTATCAGAACCACAATTTCTTGACACCTGTCTGTTTTCTTCTTTCCTGTTACTGCTGATTGAACCCACGGCATGACAGGCAGGCACTCCACCACTGAGCTATACCCTAGTCCTATCTTTTCACAATAAATCTTGATTTTTGAATAGCTTTTTTAAAGACCATCTTGTCTATACCTATTCCATTCCCATGTTCCATTACCACGACTACCAACAACAACAACAATAAATAATTGAAACAACCACAAAAAAGAAAGAAAGAAAAAAATGGGGGATTAGATTGTAGTTGGATAAATTTATGAGTTTCTAGAACTGAATTCTTTACAATATTGAGTTTTGTAATTCATTGAGAAGTAAAAATTTCATGTATTGATTTTTTTCCTTTAGCAACTTAAGTAATGATTTAGAGTGATCTCTGTAGAATTATTGGACTTATTTTGCTAAATTGATTCCTAGGTAATTCAAATTTCAAATGCTATTTTTTTAAAAAAATATTCATTTTTTAGTTTTAGGTGTTCACAACATCTTTATTTTATTTTTACGTGGTGCTGAGAATTGAACCCATTGCCTCACGCATGCTAGGCGAGCGCCCTACCACTTGAGCCACATCCCTAGCCCCTCAAATGCTATTTTAAGTTATATTTTTAAAATGTTGCTATCTAACTATTTGAATGGCATATAAAAAAGCAATTGAGTTTTATGTATATAGAATTAATGTTTACCAACTTGTTGAACTCTATTAATTATAAAATTTATTTTCCTGTTCTTTAGAGTTTGCTACTCACATAATCATAATTTCTTCATTTTTATCCCTATGCCTTTTAAATATTTTATTGACTTTTCTGGTTGGCTATTTCTTCTAGTACCAGTGTGAACAAATGTGAGAGACGGGAAGCTTGTCTTGCCTTTGACCTTTAATGGACGACACTTCTGGATTTAAGCATGAAATGAAATGTCAGAAGTTTTATGCAGAGCCATACTAAAGTTAAGGATCTCCTGTCCAAGTCCTACTACTTGTCAATAGTTTCCATGTTGAAACCATCGAGAAAATATTTTCTTGCTTTGTTTTCCTTTTTTGAGATGATCACAAAAAAATTTCCCTTTACTCTAATTGTTGAAAGTTGAATCAAATCTATCTTATGTCCATGGTATTTTTCATATTTGTTTAAACATATTATGATCAAATTGAATTGCCACTCCTGATTGCTTGATTCAATTTGATGATATTGTTTGAGAAAATTGGAACTATCTTAAAGAGTCAAATACTCAGGATTTTTCATGGTTACATTGTTCTTGTCAGATTTTGAATCAAGGTACTATTGTCCTTATGAAAACAAGGTATCATTCCCCACCCCTATTTCTTGGAATCTTTTTTTTAGCATTATATTTATTTCTTCCTTTAATGCTTGATAGAACTCATTGCAAATTCATTTGGGTGGGTGGATCTCATGAGGAAACTTTTTTGACTACTGATGAATTTTCTTCAATGGTCACAGAAAAAATTTTAAGTTTTCTTCAGTACTGTTGACATTGTGGTTTGAAATTTATGTATTTTATCTACACATTCAAATGTCATCATAAGTTTAGTCAAAGTATATTTTAATATCAATTTAATGTTAACAAAATCATAGTGGTATCTTTTTTTCATAATATACACTGGTTATTTGTGTTCTACATTATTATATGCTCATCAATTTTATTTATCTTTTAAAAATCCAGATATTTGACTTTGATGTTTTTTTCTATTGAGAACACTTTTATCACCATTAAATGATTTAGTATTTTTTATCAAAGTCTTTTTCTTTGAAGTTTACTTGTCTGCTACTGATGCAAAAAATACCTGCTCTCTTCTTATTACTTTTTGAAAGAAATGTTTTTTTAAATTATTTTCTTTCAACATTATTGCATCTTTTTTTGCATATGGTTTGTTAAAATTGAGGTAGATTCTGTCCTTTTTCTCAGGTCTGGCAGTCTACACCTCTTAAGGGTTTTAATTTCTGATGGAATAATAAATGATTTCCTGGAGTTTAAACTTTTGACTTGTTTTGTTCTACCTTCTAAAATAGGTGAGAAATTCAGGCAATTACATACATATAAAATTTTACTTTCCTATTGTATTTTTTTTTATTTTCTAAATAATTTGAAACTTTAGATTTTTCCATCCACTTTACAAAGTTGAAGGACTTATACTGCCAGACTTCTAACTCTTTTATAATGTAACAATCTTAAGAAGGTGTGGTCTTGGTACATGTTCATGGTACATGGCCAGATGAATAAACTAATGGAACAGAACAGAGTCCAGAAACTAAGTAACACACACATAACCATCTCATTATCACAAAAGTGTCACTGTAGAACACCAATAAAAGAAGGGTCTTTACAGTAAATAGGGCTGAGTCAATTAGAAAATTATTGCTATCTCAAAGCATATAGAAAAGTTAATTTGAGATAAGTTCTAAATTTAAATAAAAATTATAACCAATAAAATTTCTAGAAAAAATGATAGGAGATAATTTTGATTTTGAAATAGGGGTATTCTTAAAACAAACCTTTCTACTTTTAAAAAAGACTGATGAAGTGGATTTTATCAAAATTAAGATATTTTGAAAATATAACTTTAATACAGAGAAAAAAGCAAAGCTGTTAACTAAGAAAAAACCTTGGTGGAAATCTATATCATGAAATACCTTGTGTGTGTGTGTGTGTGTGTGTGTGTGTGTGTCTATATGTGAATAGACACACACATATATATGTATGTGTATGTGATATTTATCTTATATTTATTTATGAATACTTATTTATCATTAATATATGCAATGACTATCTATGCAATTACTCATACTAAATATAATTTTAAAGTATTCTTCCAAATCAACATAAAAAGTATCAAATAGGAAACTTAAAGACATTTCATAAACCAGTAAATGTTCCCAAAGTAGATAAACAGCTGTCCATATCAGTTTTCCATATCATTATTATCATGGAAATATCATGGCTCACCCTATAGATTAGCTAAGTTCTGTTTATCACATGTTCCCCATTTCAGGGTAATCCATTTTGTCTAGAATCTGCTAGATCAGTCTCTATTTTCCTGTTTCTTGTTCATGAGCATCTCAGTGTATAGTCATTGTCACTATATTAATGAATATTTATGAGTGTTGTGTGCGTCCTAAACTTGTACCAAAGGCAGTTTAGCAATACATTATTTTTAAATAACAATAAAATTTAAAAAAAAAAACTTCACATAATGGTCACACCCAATCTTTTGCCAAAAAAAGTATAAATCTGAGACAAATGTGCAGTGAAATATGGTGTTTTTACATTTTCCTTACATGATTTTTACTGGCAAGAATCATTATTTCATTAGGCACAGTGGCACACGCCTGTAATCCCAGCTGCTCGGGAGGCTGAGACAGGAGGATCATGGGTTCAAGGCCAGCCTCAGCAAAAGCGAGGCACTAAGCAACTCAGTGAGACCCTGTCTCTAAATAAAATACAAAATAGGGCTGGGGATGTGGCTCAGTGGTTGAGTGCCCCTGAGTTCAATCCCCAGTACAAAAAAAAATCATTATTTCATAATTTATGCTTGAATATTCCAGTGTCTTAACCATAGTGATCTTTTTGTCCTGGTTCTCACTTACGGTGCCTTCTTTGCTTGTAAGCCTTTTCATTTCTTCTTATTTACTGCTTATTACGCCTGGAAAGTAAATTAATGCAAATCTGAGTTGCAATTCTGTGTAGTCTACCCACCACTAAAACTGCTTAGGGTATTTCCCAGTTTTCTTTCATCCTTTAATCCTGTTCACAAAGGCGATGCTCTTAGCATTAACAGAGAGCTAGTTGATGCTGGCTGCCTTTACAGTGGGTAGCAGGCTAGTCCTTAGGTCTGCATTTTAATATGGAATGTCTTATTTTATACTGCTGTCTTGGGCAGATCCAAGCCTTGATTTCTTATCATTCAGTCTGTGAGTCCATCAAAACCAAAACACAAGTTTGCAGCTTTAGTAAAAGTCCACAGGGAAAAATGAGCAGGGTGTGTGTGCAAGCACTATGCTCTCCGGAGCTCCTCTTCTTCCCTAGATTTGTTCCATCCACTTTTAGCACTATCTTTCAACTTCTTCCAAGATGTAAAGGCAATTGTTTTCAATTGTTTTTTCCATTTTCAGTTTCTTCAAGAAGAGTCAGAGAAGCACTGCTCCCAGTATTACCAGAAATAGAGTCTGAATTGACTTTACAAAATTTATATTTTTACTCTCTCAAAACTCTTTCCTGTTTCGAGGTTTCTCCTTCCATATAGTTCTCTCTTATTATGAACAGATGCTGTATTATGCTAAAAATCTCTGCTGACGCTGATCAATATTTTTATTTGATTATCTTCCTGGTGTTCTGCCTTTTCTCTCTTCCCACTAGCCTGAAATGTTTTGCTTATTCCTGCTCGCGCTTCTTCAACGTGTGTTTTATTTTTCCTTTCCAATTCCCTGAGAGTTTTAATGGTCTGTTCACATTTTTCAATGAATGACTGCATTAGTCATTTTAGGTAGTTGGCAAACATTTACTCTGGCTGAGACTCTTTCTGATGTGGGCATTTCCACAGAATTTAACTGCTGATTGCAGTTGGGTGGTTGAAATGTGTTACAAGACAGGCTATCGTTTAGGTTATTCGAGCAAGAAGCATCTAGAAAAGTAAGCCTTGAATTCTTGAGTCTGGAGCTTTATCAATGGCTGCCTTCTCACTCCCAATCCCTTTTGTTTTCATGTTTGTTGTGGAGTTCTGCTGTTACTTCCTTCTGGGATCTGCTGCTTTCTATTTCTGGTCTCAATGCACATAACAGCAAAAATTTCAGAAAAACCTCAAAGAGCTTTTCTCCTAGCTATAGCTGGGACACTAGTTCTCAAAGGGTTGCCCCCATATCAGCATCAATAGGGTCTCCTGAGAACTTGTTGGAAATGCAAATTCTTAAACTCTCCCTGAAACCTAGAAACTCAGAAAATATGGAGATAAGGTCCAGAAATCTGTTTGAGCAAATCTTTTATGTGATATTGATGCAGAACGGTTTGAAAACCATTATTCAAAGGGGCAGGATACACAGCCTTCTCCTATGTATACCCAGGTAGAAGCTGGGATGTATCAGGACTGCCCCAGATGGCTATGCTATTCTGTAAGCCTTTAATTAGTTACACTGATGACAGTTTGTCTACTGATGATCTGAGTTTGTCTCTTTGTTTTGGCTTTCATCTCTAATAAGCCCCTCTGGTGCTTTCTTCTGTTTGAGGTTTATCCATGAATCCATGTCCATATACTTCTTCTATGTTAAATTTCATCAAATTTCAGTATGCCAGTTGTGGTATATGATCCTGCTTCATAAACATTGCTTTGGAGTTATATATATATATATATATATATATATATATATATATATATATATACACACACACACACACACATACATGTCATGGAATATGGTTTGTGTAGATATATACTTAGGGGCATATGTATAAATACATACATATATATTTGCTGTCTATATTTTCATGTTATTATAAAGAAACTTTAAACTGTATGGAAATGTCCCTTCCTTAAAACGCACATCCATTCTATTATGGAACTCTCTGAGTTCCACCTTGTAAATATCTCTATTCTTTTCCTTTTTCTGCAGTGTCACTGCTGTTATGGCTTTGGTTCCTTTTATTTTTTGCTTTACATTATTTCAATAGCTGTTTTCTACATGTTTTCTGGCTTTTAACTCCTTATACATGGGCCGGGTCGGGGGAGGGATGAGTTGGTAGAATTCAGTAGTTTGCAATGGAGTGAAAGCAATGGGATCTGGAAGAAGAAGGAAAGAAACTTAATATTTAACCAAGAGACTTTCTCAATATGTTGGTCCATTTATAAAATGGAGATTAACGTTAAAGATTTTCATACTTATCATAGCAGCCAATTTTTTATTATTTACTAAAGTGAAAATCTTGGTAGATTAAATAGCTTTGTACTATAAGGGATAATAAAAATATTCTGGATGAGAATAGAAAACTTTTTGTATTTTTTGTCTGAGTTTGCTTTTCCTTCCAAGACTCATTCACTAGAATGTGAAATAACCATACTAGTGGATATGAATTTTGCGTTTCCTCAATTCTGAGATCTCAGTACTGAGAGACAAACTAACAATTTAATAATAGCTCTTCAGGAAATATATATATATATATATATATATATACATACACTAAATATATACATAGGTTGTAAGAAATTCTAGAGCCATAAACTTTATAGTGAGAAATGCATGAATATTTTTTAAAAATGGCATGTAGAGTAACAGTAATCATACTGCATCCTGTTAGCAGTCAGGAAATAACAGATTTCTCTAACTTGTGGGGTGAGGAGAGAATAGGGCACTGATTTTTCCAGTCTGCAACAAAGGAAAGAGAGAGTTGGTAGAATTCAGTAGTTTGCTTTGGCTCCATAAATTGTGAAATAAGCACAAAAGGACACATGAATTGCATACCTCCATGCAAGTTTTCTTGATATCCTGCACTGCATTTTGATGTAAAAAACTATCACAGCTAATCCCCAGAGGGGCATTGAATGCCATCCCCTTACTTAACCAAATGGCAAATTTGGCTTACTTAATAAGACTCTATAAAATGACTTTCTTCATTCTGTCTTTAGAAATATTTCTAGTGAGTAAAAACAATTTCAGGTTTCCTTTGAAAATTTTTGTCAACCTTTACTTCCAAAAATTTAACAAGCAAGGAAAAAACCTTGAAAACTTGACCTATAAAGGAAATCTAAAATAAAACCAAGCAAAATTCTTTCCTTTAATTGGAAGGAAAAAAATTTGCAAAATTTCCATAAATCCAAACATTTAATTTTAACTTTAGACAGAATTCATATTTAGTAGGCCTCTGCTGATTTGTACGTAGACCACAGGTCTCTTCCATCTCTACTAACTGCAGGCAGATTCCATTTGACATTGAACAAGTAGGATGTCTTATAGCATGCTTACCATTAGTCTTTATGTGGTTTCTATAATTTTGTTAGCAATTTTTCTTTTAAAGGTAAATAATAGGCTATTTTAAAAGTATGTAGACACAAGCTGTGTGTGGTGGTGCACATCTCTAATTTCAGTGACTTCCTGCTGAAGCAGGAAGATGGCAAATTCAAGACAAGCTTCGGCAATTTAGTGAGGCCCTAAGCAACTAAGCAAGACTGGTCTCAAAATTTAAAAAGTATAAAAACAAAAAGGACTGGGAAGGGGCTGGAGTTGTGGCTCAGCAGGAGAATGCTCACCTAGCATGTGCAAGGTGCTAGGTTCGATCCTCAGCACCAGATAAAAATAAATAAATAAAATAAATGTATTGTGTCCAATTACAACTAAAAAAATTAAAATAAATAAAGTTAAAAGGGGAGTGGGGTAGGGTGGGAAATGTGGCTGAATGGTTAAATGCCCTGGAGTCAATCCCCAGTACAAAAAAAAAAAAAAAAAAAGTATGGGGACACAAAGTAGATATTTTCTTGTATGCATTTCATTGTGGTATATATATTGGTATATATTACTTTCACTTGAAGTTGAAAGTTATATTTCTACAAATTGACTATTTTCTGTTTCTATTCTTATCTGAACTCAGATTGTTTCAGTGTTATTAATAGAATAATTCATTTATTTGTAGACATCATCCTAAGAGTATTGATTATGTAGGTTTGTATGGAATAGAAGGGGATCTGAGGTGCAATTCAATTTCAGTTATTTAATAATTGAGTATGTGTCTTAACACCTCCTGTCTTCAACATTTTAATCTTTGAGTTTAAAATAATAAGTAAAGTTATTATCGGTAATGAGAATTAAATGAGATGATATGAGTAAAGTCTAATAAATATTAGCATATTTCATATAGATGGCAAACTTTTTCACAAGTCTTTAGCCTCATTTTTGATGTACTTGTTAACTGGTTCATACAAAAGTGTTTTTCTTTGATTTTAGAAATGTTATTCCAATTTTAATGATTGAAATTTCCCTTTACTTCCTTCTTCCCTTTCTCCTTTTCTCTCTTTCTCTTCACTTTCTCTCTGTCTCTCTTCCTTCTGAAAGAAAAAAAAGCGCGAATCATGGAAATTGCAGCTATTCTGGGAGAGCATTTCATATGGAAGATGCATATTATTTTCATATCTAATATCTTATAGACACAATAAAATTGGTGTCCAGTTAACTCATACCATCATTGGAAATTTTAAATATCTGCAGAGCCCATTAACACCTAAAGTTAGATTGCACTCTGCTTAGGTTGTCATAGACATGGTCTCTCTAAGTCAGAGATGCTTGGAAGGAGATGGTACTCAGGGATTTGGTACGATGTGTAGAAGATATACTTCATATAAATACTTTATATAAATGAACATATTTATGAAAGTTGTACTTTTGCTGGTGCTCAATTAAGGCTTAGAGTTCCTTTTCAGACCTCAATAAACCCTTTCCCTAGTCAAAGCAGAGGGCACTTTCTTATGCTGTTATCTTTCATCTATATTTTTTCCTATTGATATCCCCAATTTTACACTACTACATGTTGAAATTACCTGGACAATTTTCACAATATCTGATATTTCTCAGAGTCCTTTGAGGTGTTTTTTTTTTTTTTTTTTTTTTTTTTTTTAATGATTAGAGAGATTGGGTTGAGGATGTAGAGTATTCTTGAATTTTGTGAAGTGGCCTCTTGGAAACTTAGGGCCACATGGTATGAATTTGAGCTTGTACAGGTTTTAGACAGCTTTTTGTTCCTGTGACTAAAAATCCTAACACAAACAACTTAAGGAAGGAAAGGTTTGTTGTGGTTCATAGTTTCTGATGTTTCCGAGCGTGATGGAGGTGAGGCCAAAGAACATCATGGTGGAAGGGTATGGCAGAGAAAGCTACTCAGCTCATGACATCTCCGAAGCAGAGAGAGAAGAAGCAGCTGGAGAGAAGATAAACCCTGTCAGTGCATCCCCCAGTGCTCTACCTCCTCTAACTCACCCCACCTCCCAGCAGTCCATTCAGGGGGACTAATGCACTGATGAGGTCAGAGTCCCCATGGTCTCAGAACTTCCCAGAAGACTCATCTCTGAACACAGGAGATTTTGGGGGACATTCCAGACCCAAACCCTAATAGTACCTTATTACAAAAGCCTCAACTAATGATACTTAAGGAATATTTGACTCTGTCTATCTTCAAGTTGTTCAACTTTAACAACAAAGCTTTATAAGAAGTGTTTAGCCATCTCCTGTGATCTCTAATGAGAAAGTAAAACTATAAAATAAAGTGATTCCTTGTACATAGTGTTCTGAGATGCACATCTATCTTATATGAAAAATGATATTTTAATGGCAGCTTAAGGCATGAATGATATGTGCTAAAACATAAATCACCATTTTTTTTTTTTTACCAAGTAAAGTTGTAAGAATAAAATATCCTAAAAATCTATACAACATTTAAATGAACAAGAATTTGGAAAGGGCAAACTGCACATTTATGAATGCTGATTTATGCTTCTAGTAAGCATAGTTAGGGAGACTTTATGAAACACATATAAATCACAGGGAGCTTCTCCTGCTGCTCTGAGATTCCAGAATGTGGATTGCTCACAAACAATTTACTCAAACAGTTTTTCTGTTGGCTATGTAAAGAAAACTGAGCATAATAATGCCAAACATCCATATTTTATGCATCAAGTTTACAGAATCAGTGTTATAAATTAATTTTCTTTAAAATACCAATCTAGTGATTTAAGTGTCTTATTGTTAAATAACAATAATATGTTGGCAAATATTTAGTGACTCACTTTGAGTCAAACAGGCAATAGAGACAGAGGTCAGAAGCCATCACAGCTCTTCTGGTTCCCTGATGTATGCTGATCACACATCCAATGCTCCCTTTGGCCTTTGAGGAACATCTCTTTTCTTTTTTGACAGCCTTTGTTCTTTTTCTCCAATGTTCTTTCTTACTCATGCTCCAGTGTGCCTATTCTTGCTTCTTGTCTAAAGCAGGTATTTACAGGGGTCATAGACCAAGGATCTTGGATGTGGAGATTACTGTGCTAGCAATGCTTTATGAAAGAAAATATTGTCATGACACTAGATGGTAAGGGAGATTTTATTCAAGTAGAGCTACTGCAGTGAAGCTTGTACTATGGGTGAAAAAGTTCAAGTCCAAGTACAGCAAGGACAAGTACAGATTTGCAGACAAGGAGTAGGGTGTGGGTGAGTGAGTAGAAAATAACCAAGAGGAAATATCAGGGATACAGGAAATTCTGGTTAAACTGACTCAACAGGATTTTTGCTGAAGGCAGACAAGAATGATAAAATATGGAGAGTGGGAGATGAGGAATAATTTTATTAGATGGAAGATGGGGGATTTAAGATAAATTAACCCTGCAGGATGCTTGTTAAAACTGGACTAAACCTAAGTAGCAAAGAGACCAAGCCAAGGCCAACTCAAGAAGAGGGCACTGAAGAATCTGACAGGTTTGGTTAAAAGAGAACTTGTCAGCTTCTTTCATGCTGTTAGGACAAAGTGAACCTTTTGTTCCTTGCTGCTCTCCCCATGAAGTTGTCTTTGTATCTATGACAGGAAGGATGTGCAGGCCAAGGCAGAAATATAAATCTCATTTTAAACAAGCAAGGTAAGAAGATCTTTGGATTAAAAAAAAAGTAATTTGTTTTCCCAGTAATTGGTGAATTAAGAATCAATCTCTCTCTCTCTCTCTCTCTCTCTCTCTCTCTCTCTCTCTCTCTCTCTCTCTCTCTCTCTCTCTCCAACTCCTCACTATCATTTGCAAGTTCTGAAATATCCAGAAACACTGGAACTGTGTAGGTGAAGCTTTCTCTGTCCAACTTTCATTTTACATTGGCTTTAAAGCACATCTGAAGCTTGTGAAAGGAAAATTCAGACTGTATTTGCTTTTAGTCATTTTGTGCAGAAATTTTAAGAGAGAAAACATATCTTTTATAATATCTTATATTTCAAGTCACAGGTAAAAGGATTGTGTTTGCAGTTCAGCTGTGTTTAACTACAGAGCCTAGTGAATTTCTCTTCTTGTTGTTTTACTCTAAAAAATAACATTACCACTCCTTATTGCTACCTGGAACAACTTCCTTCTCTTTCTCTCCTTATAGTTCAGGAGTACTCAACTGTAACCTCTCACTGAGAATCACGGCTGTATGTGAACCACAGCTTCTTGAGTCCAAATAATGATACCTGCTTGAGTGAAACTCAAATGGTCTGGGGTCAGATGTGGGGATCTTCTGGGTGCTGCTAAAATTGTCTTTCAACAGAGTAAATGCAGTGCTGGGGATCAAAATCAGGAGCTTGCACATCTAGGCAAGTGCTTTACCACTGAGCTACATTCCCAGTCATTAAATGTACCTTTACTTTCTGTTACTTTAGTGTGAATGTACAGCCTTTCTGACACCAATTTACAGAACTAAGCAAAGCTTTCCATTTACTTCAGTTGTCTCAGTTTATCAATACTAAACTTGACCAAACGTTCTAAAGCCTTAACTTTTCATCCTGGAGGTCTAGAGACTTCTGTGCTTTTAGTGAAGCTGGTGGCAGTTCCTGTTTAGGACTGACACATTTTTTCACCTCAAATTTAGTGTATATGCTGGGATGGAGACTTTTTATTTACCGTAGGACTGTGCTTAAAATTTGAAATACATTGAATTTCACAGGTGAAAAAATTCAGTTCGTTCATATATTCAGGTATTAGAAAACTTACTCAGTTATTCAAGAAATATTAATGAATATAAATGTCAAGAACTTCAATGATGAAAAAACCCAAACAAAACAGGAGAGACACATTTCCAACCAACAAATTTCATAGTGTAGTTCAAGAAACAGAAAAAAATCATTAAATAATTTTAAGAACTTTACACAAACTCATGCAAAGGTGTTGCTGAGCAGATGTCACAAAGCACTTACTGCTTTGTTCAGAAAAAAAAAGGGAAGACTATTCCTCTGTGATCTACAAATTGAGTTGAAGTTTGGAATCATAAGAAGGGGAAGAAAAGAATCCAGACAGAGGAAAGGAGGGGTTGAAAGGTATCAGTTCCTGAGAGTCTCAGTGACTGGAGCAAATGTAGCAAGACCCTGGAAAATAGTTTACAAAATCCACTTGCAGCATAGCATTCAGACCAATAAAATATATAAGTGTGTATTATTCCCAGGGGAGTGAGCATTGCTGAGGCTGTTAAGCCTGGTACTGGAGTCAAGGAATGGGGATATGATCATGTTAGTGTTTTGAAAACAATGAGCTGGGGGTAGGGATGATAAAATTCGAAGAAAGGCCAGGGTAGATAACGTGGAAGCATTTAGGAGATGTTGTAGTACTTTAGAAGAGAGACAATGGTGTCTTGGACCCAGAACATGCAGGTAAAGACAAAGAGGTGTGTATTGGAGAACTACTGAAAAATCCAACTTTAAGCTCAGGCAAGCACAAAAACTCATATTTTATTCTGGTTATAAGAATAGCATGTTCTTTATAGAATTTTGGAAAACTTTTAAAAGTGAAAGATGAAGTTAAAAACTATGACACCTCAGCCTAAGTGATTTAAGCTTCTTGGGTGTCTGCAATAGTGACATGGGTAGACAAGACACTGGGACTTGAACATGTGCTAAAGAGTCAAATTTCCCTTCTCTTTAGACAGTGACCTCCTCAACACCTTCAAGCTGCTGCCTACCACACTACATTCCCACCAGCACTGCACAAGACATTTTGGCAACACTTGTTATATTTTTTTCTGTTTTGTAAAAATAAGCATCTTCCTAAATAGAGAAGGTATCTCATTGTGGTTTTGATTTGCAATTTCCTGCTTATTAGTGATGTTGAACATGATCTCCTGTTCGTGTTTGGCATGATTTTTTTTTAAAAAAAAAAAACAACTCAGGGCTGGGGATGTGGCTCAAGTGGTAGCGCGCTCGCCTGGCATGCTGTGGCCCAGGTTCAATCCTCAGGACCACATACAAAAAAAGATGTTGTGTCCGCCGAAAACTGAAAAATAAATACTAAAACTCTCTCTCACTCTCTCTCTCTCTTAAAAAAAAAAAAAAAGCCAACTCAGTTTTTCCATATGAATTTGCTATTTCCCTCTGGACTTATCAATTTTGGTGATCATCATTATAATCATCATGGTTATTGTCACAATTTTGATATATTGGTATAGTTAAAATGACACAAAAGTATTTTATTATTACAGTAACTTCTCTGTTCACATGTAAGGTTTAAAAATTATAGCTCTTTTGTCATTGTACAATCACATAGCTCCTTATTTTCTTGCATTTTTTCTTTGCAATCTTCTTTGATTAATAATTTTTAATGTTAAATTTTACAATTTTATATTTGAAGTATTTATTTGCCATATCAGAATTTTTTCAGCTTCTTTTTTTTAAAGAGAGAGAGAGAACTTTCAATATTTATTTTTTAGTTTTTGGTGGACACAACATCTTTATTTTATTTTTATGTGGTGCTGAGGATCGAACCCAGCGCCCTGCACATGCCAGGCAAGCGCATTACCACTTGAGCCACATACTTAGCCCTTTTCAGCTTCTTTATATAAAGCCATCTTCAATGTACAAACCACATAGATTGATTACGTTATATAAAATTTATTTCTTTAATTTTTTGTTTTTATTTTTATTCCCAAATAGATGAATATTCACCAAAATATTACTATTGTTACTGAGGATCATTCATGAATGTATTTATCTAATCATCCGTACTTTTGTGTTCTTTCTTACATTTTACTTACATCTATTTTATAATTTTATGTGATTTACATGTATTACTCATATCCCCAGTAAGAGTGAAACATTACTAATGTGTAAATATATCACAATGGTAATTATCTAAAAAAAATGGGCATTCGCAAAAGCAATAATAAAATAGTAAGCATATACACCCTGTTTTTCCTCTCTAAGAGCTGAAAGAATGAAGATGGTGGAGTGTATCTAGGCAGCAACCCTCAACCACTCCATAGGCCAGAAAGGAAGTGGTGAAAGAACAGATGGCTAGAGATGTGCAGAGAGAAAATTCTCTAAAACTCAAAACTGCACAGTTTGAGACTTGGAGGGACTTGAAGTTTGGCTATTGAAGCAAAAAATAAGAACAAAATTTCTTGACCCCTGAACTTTGACCAGGGTCTGGTATAGGGAGAGGATAACAAAAAGAAAAGAGGGAGAGAAAAAAACCCTAAAATTACTTCCTTAACAAAAACAAGAAAGAAAAGCATACTACGTTAAAACAGAACAGAAGCAGCAAAGAAAGCGAAGGACATCACACAGTTTAAGCCAGTTGTGAACTGAGAGCTGTGCTGGGAAGGGCAGCCATTTTGTACCTAACCAGGCTTGCTAGAAGAAATTAAATCAACACAGCTTCTCCTCACCCACAGGCAGTAACAAAGCCTGAGGGAATACCTCTGAAGTGGGTTTGTCTCAGTAACCTGCCTAGAAGGAACTTGTAGAGGGATTGCTGTTAGCTGAAAGTTACTGAACTTCCTCCACCCTGACCCACCAAGGACAAGGGGAGTGAGGAGCTGATCCAGGAGCTAATCACTCCCAGGGAGTGCTAACCCCAACCCAGCACTCCACACAACCTCTGCAGGAACTCAGGCAAAGACAAGTCAACTGGCATCCTATCTGTCATGGTTATGGGTAAAGCCACAGTGAGGTGCACCAGCCAGGGTGCCACAGATGGTCCACATGGAGTCTTCACCTGCCGGCTCCACAGTTACAGACAGCCACAAAGCAGACAGAATCACTTTGTATAAGTCTTAGCAGAGGGTATCAGATGCCTGTGATTCATTGTCCCAGGCAGTAGGAGCTCAGATGAAGGTGAGTCAACTGTCAATCCCAATCACAGAGTGAGTGCCCTGGTTTTAACTTTTGCAACACAGACCACCCACAGAGATTCTTCAGCCACAGCTCCCATGCTTGCAGACAATCACCAGGCTCTATGTCACTTTACAGAAGGTCCTATGGAAGGAAGGAAGCCCACAGTATTCCACAGCAGACAGCAGCATCCCTAAGAACTGTATCCTACACCCTGGCAGCCAATAAAAATAGCTAACAGATGCAGCACAACACCCTCCAAGCCCACTAGCTCAGGTCCCTGAACTGATGAATAAGGACTGGCTGACAAGAAATCCACAGAAATCAGGGAAGTGGCTCCTGTGTCATAGCACCTCTAGGAGAACTCACAGCTTTGAGTCTCAGAGTTGCTAGTTAAGTCAATTTTCATTCAGGTGCTCAGATCTACAGAAGTCAATTCTTGAGGATAATCCCATAGCACCAGTGGAGAATCTTACACAGGTACAGAGAGACATGACACTCCCCAAAAGGGACTTGCAGAGGAGTACCCCACAGCCACCAACCAGTGAGCCTAGACACAAGTCCACATCTCTGCAACCTGTGCAGACCAGAGAGGAAAGTAACCCTACCCTTGTCCAAGGCCACCCAGTGCTACATCAGATACAAACTTCTAACTTAGAACACCATACCATGCACACTTTGAAATATAAATGGGGTAGCCCACACTGGATTTGATGGTGCTGGATACACAGAGATTGTCTTCAGGAGGGCACACAAGACTACACCCCCAAACAGGGAATAAGAGAGATACTTAGTCCCAGATAATTAGGGACTATCTCCTCTGACCCAACAGAAAGCTAGTAGGTACTTAGACACAATCTGCTCCAGAACATTATTGTGATTTTATACCTGTATTAGAGGAACTGTGAAGAACATTTTCAACAAAATTTTCCCCACAAGGTTTACTAGTACATGAATTTGCTCTGAAGTTATTGCAGTTAATAGGATTTAGTATATTCTCTCAAAGTGGTGCTGATTCTGGGAACAACGTAGGATACACTTTGAGTGAGTGTATCAATACCTGAATATTTGTTCAGTATGAAGTACTTAAGTAATAGTCATACCAGTAGATGGTAGATGTAACAACAATATGAAAAAGCAAGGGCACAAACCACCTGAAATAGTACACAACACTTCAACAACTGATCCCACTGATCCCACAGTGGAGGAAATGTCAGAGAAAATATTTAGAAAATTCATAGTTAAAAAAAATATTAAGTGAGTTAAGTGAGCATGTAAGAAATAAAATTAGGAAGTATAGGACACAAGAGATCATTTTAATAAAGAGAGATTATGAAAAAGAACTAAACAGAAATCCTGGAAATGAAAGACTCAATATATACAATTGAAAATTCAGTGGAAAGAATCACCTATAGATTAGACCACTTTGAAGTCAGATTTTTATGACTATGAAGACAAAGTATATAATCTTAAAAATAAATTCAACAATAAAGAAAAGATGCTAAGAGTCCATGACAAGAATATTCAAGAAATTTGAAATAATATTAAGAAACCAATATAAGACTCATAGGCATAGATCAAAGGCCCTGAAATATAAACTAAAATAATGCACAATCTTTTCAAGAAAATATTATTAAAAAATTTTCAAAAACTCAGGAACAAGATGGAAATGCAAATACAAAAGGCATTTAGAACCAAAAATTGGTAAGATAAATAAAACATCATCTCCAAGATGCATTGTAATTAAAATGGGTAACATACTAATAAAGATAGAATTTTAAAAGCCACAAGAGAAAAATTGCAGATCACATTTAGGATTTCTACTGATTTCTCATCTTGGATCTTAAGAGCCAAGAGGACTTGCTAAGAGCCACAGCCAAGTAATATGATACATGGCATTTTTGGTTGAAAGGTGACACCAACAAGCCATTGAGATGATATGATTATGTTAAGATTTGCATTCATATGGATATTGGACTCCTGCTGTCCACCTCAGCCTGCTAAGGGACTCCTGGAGAGTTCCCATTGGTTGGGGAAGTGCGGTAGGAGGGAATTCCAGAGGAGGAATGGCCTCTTGGGTTCCGGGAGAACGACGGCTTGGGTGGATCAGGAATCTTCCTGGATGCGTACTGATCATTGGCGGCAGTTTTAAAAAATAAAGTTTGTTCCTGCTTGAGTGGCTCGTGATTTTGTGCCCAGCCAGACTGCAGCAAGGACTTGCAATAATATACACCAGGACCTGAAAGAAAAACGGGTATCAACCAGGATTACTATATCCAACAAAACTATCCCGCAGAACTGAAATAAAAACCTGCCATGGTAAGCAGAAACTAAAAGATTTCATAACCACTAAGGCTGCACCACAAAATATACTCAGTGAAATATTTTATGCAGATAAAAAGAAAGAAAAATCAGAGCCAGTGCAGGGATGCATCTCACTAAAAGAATAATGAATTAAAAGAGTATCATGTTTGGGGCTGGGGATGTGGCTCAAGTGGTAGTGCGCTCGCCTGGCATGCGTGCGGCCTGGATTCGATCCTCAGCACCACATACAAACAAAGATGTTGTGTCCGCCAATAACTAAAAAATAAATATTAAAAAAAAAGAGTATCATGTTTGAATTAAGCATTAGAAATAAATCAAAAAGGCAGGAAATAAAATTCACCTATATATACTAACTCAAAAAGCGAATAGTATAAATTCTCCAATCAAAAGACATAGATAGACAGAATGGATTAAAAGGTGATCCAACTATATGGTGTTTACCAGAGTCTCACCTAATAGAGGAAGACATCCATAGGCTGAAGGTAAAAAGATGGAAAAATATATATCAGGCAAATTGAGACTTAAATCAAGCAGGGGTATGTGATATCAGAGGTAGTCTACTTCAAGTCAAAATTAATCAGAAGAGACAAAGAAGGTTATAACATACTGGATAAGAGAATTATTCAACAACACGCTAATATGATTATAAATATTTATGCCCCAAACACTGATTCATAACATAAAACAAATACCTCTGACTATAAAGAATCAAATAGATGATAATACAATAATACGGGGTGATTTCAACACAAGTTTCTCACCATTAGGAGGTTATCTAGACATAAACTAAATCTCTTCAGAACAAAAAATACTATTAATCAAATGAATCTAACAGACATTTATAGAATACAGAATCCATTGACAAAGAAATTCATTTCTATTTCAGCAGCACACAAAACTTTCACTAAATACATCAAATTTTAGCAAAAACCCAAATCTTAGAAAATACAAAAAATAAGAGATAATTCCTTGTATCCTATCAGGTTATAATAGAATGAAATTAAAGAGCAATGAGATAAAAAATAAAACCCATTTTTAAAATTGGAGATTAAATAATACACTTCAATGAGGATTAAGTCAGAAGAAATCAGGGTAGAAAAACTGTATGAAAAATAAGAAAAAAAGATACATGATATCAAAATCTCTGGACAGTATAAAGGCAGTTCTAAGAAGAAAGTTTTGAGCATTGAGTTCCTATTTAGAAAGATTCCAAATAAATAATCTAATGTTACACCCTAAAGAAAATAATCAAGATCAGAGCAGAAGTTAATAAAATTGAGAATAAAATAATACAAAGCATAAAAGCAACAAGTTGTTTCTTTGAAAAGATAAGATTGATAAACTCTTAGCCAAGCTAACCAAAAGAGAGAGAAAACCCAAATCAATAAAATTAGAGATGAAAAAGAAGATAATACAGACATCCGAAACCCAGAGGATCATTAGAATCTGCTTTGAAATTTTATTTTTTTAAATATATACTTTTTTAATTTTTATTTTTTTAGTTTTTAGGTGGACACAATATCTTTATTTTATTTTTATGTGGTGCTGAGGATCGAACCCAGTGCCCCATTTGTGCTAGGCGAGCACTCGTCCACCGACCCACAACCCCAGCCCTACTTTGAAAATTTATATTCCAATAAACTGGAAAGACTAGAATTTATTGACAAATTTCTAAAAACATATGACCTACCCAAATTGAATCATAAGGGTATAGAAAACTTAAACAACCAATATCAAGGATGAGATTGAATTAGCAATTAAAAATCCTCCCAAACTAAAGCCTAGGATCAGATGGATTCTCAGGCCAGTTCTACCAGACCTTTCAAGAAGAACTAACACCAATTCTCCTCAAATTATTTCATGAAATGGAAAGGGAGGGAACACTGCCAAATTTATCTAAAGAAGTCAGTCTAACTCTAGTGCCAAAGACATACATTATTGGAAAAAAAAAGATAACTCTTTAAATAGAAGGTGCTATACTGTGTGGTCTATTTGATTGTTCATAGTAAGAAGTATTTTTTTTTTTTTTGTACATCAGTGTTTGGAACAAAACTATTTACATTCCTTTTTCTTGTTGAAACCAGACAAGGACACATAAAGGAAATAAAACTTTAACCAATTCCTTGATGAAAATACATGCAAAAATACTCAATAAAACATCAGCAAATTTAGCATTCAAAAATACATTAAGAAGATAGTGCACAATGATTAAGTGGTTTTTATCTCAGGGGTACAAGGTTGTTTCAACATATACCAATCAATAATGTAATCCCACATAAATAGAGTTAAGGACAAGAATCATATGATCATCTCAATGGATTCAGAAGAAACATTTGACAAAATTCAGCACCCAAATCATGTTAAAAATGCTGCAGAAACTAGAGGTAGAGGAAACTTACCTCAATATTGCAAAGGCTATATATGACAAACCTAAGGCCAATGCCATAGTGAATGTAGAAAAACTAAAAGCCTTTCCTCTAAAACTTGGAACAAGATAAGAATTTTTACTCTCACCACTCTTATTCAATATTTTCATCATGCTTATTTCTACAGTTCTTGAAACTCTAGCAATCAAGAGCCAGAGCAATCAAGCAAAAGAAGTAGATTAAGGGGTTACCAAAAGAAAAAGGAGTTGTTAAATATTCTCTGTTTGCTAAAGACATTATTCTATATCTAGAAGACCCCCAAACTTCACCAGAAAACATCTAGAGCTGATAAATAAATTCAGCATTGTAGCAGGATGAAAGATCAACATACAGAAATGAATCACTTTCCTATACTACAATAATGAAAAAGATCCTATTCACAATACCATCAAAAGTAAAACAAAATAACTTCAGTATAAGTTTAACCAAGGACATGGAAGCCCTCTACAATGAAAACTACAGAACACTGAATAATGAAATTGCATAAAAACTTAGAAGATACAAAGAACTCCCCTGTTCTTGGATAGGCAGAATTAATCTTGTCAAAATGGTCATACTACCAAAAAACATTATACAGATTCAATGCAATTGATATCAAAATACCAATGACATTCTTCTAAAACTAGAAAAAGCAGTCCTAAAATTTATTTGGAAGAATAAAAATAGACAAAATATCCAAAGCAATCTTGAATAAGAAGAGCAATGCTAGAGGTATCACAATTATAAACCTCAAGTTATACTACAGAGCTATATAAACAAAAACATCATGATATGGCATCAAAACAGACATGAGGACCAATGGAATAAATTAAAAGATTGTATCCACATAGTGATACTCCACAAAGGTGCCAAAAATATACATTGTAGAAAAGATAGTCTTTTAAACATATGGTGCTAGGAAAGCTAGATATTCATACATAGAAGAATGAAATTAGATCCCTGTCTTTTAACCTGCCCAATAGTCAACTCAAAGTGAATAAATGACCCAGGAATTAGACCAGAAACTTTGCAACTGCTAGAAGAAAACATAGGCTTAACAAGTCAACATATTGGCATAGACACCAAGTTCCTTAACAGGACCCATAAAGATCAATAAATAAAATCAGGTATCTGCAAATTGGACAGCATCAACTTACAAAGCTTCTGCACAGGAAAGGAAACAAGAGCATGAAGAGAAAGTCTGCAGAATGGGAGAATACTTTTGTTAGCTGTGCCTCTGATAGGAGATTAACATTCAGAATATATATAAAAATTCAAAACTTAATAAACAAAAAAAAAACCAAATAATAACCAAATCAAGAAATGGGCAACATTTCTTGACCCCCAAATATATGAAAAAAGTGTTCAATATTCCTAGTAAACAGGAAAATGAAAATCAAAACTACATTGAGTACCATTGCACTCCACTAAGAATGGCAATAATCAAGAATGTAAATAATTAATAAATGCTGTGAAAATGCTAGGAAAAGGGTACACTGTTACATTGTTGATGTGACTGAAAATTATTTCAACCATTTTGCAAAGCAGTATGGAGATTCCTCAAAAGAGTAGGAAAGGAACCAGCATATTACCCACTATTCCACTCCTTAGAATTTATTTTAAAGTACTAAAATCAGCATACTATAGTGATATAGGCAGATCAATGTTTATAGCAGTGCAATTCACAATAGCTGAGTTATGAAACCAGCCCAGCTGCCTGGCAACAGAGGAATGGAGATTACGAAAAGGTGGCATATATACACAACGCAGTTGTACTCAGCAATAAAGAAGAATGAAATTATGGCATTTGCTGGTAATAAATGATATTAGAAAAAATTTTCCTAAGTGAATTACGGCAGAATCTGAAAGTCAAGGGTTGAATGTTTTCTCTCATATGCAGAAGCTAGACCAAAATAAGGGAAAAAAAAGTGTGGGGATTGGAAATCCCATTAAAATAGAAGAGAAATGGGTGCAGTAGGGAATAGGATTGGCGGGAGTCGGGAGGGATCAGGAAAGGAAGGAACTATTACATGAAATTGACCAAATTGTGATATGTACACATATGAATATACCAGAGTGAATTCCATCTTTATGTATATCTATAAATCACCAATTTTAAAAAGACTGTAAATAAATATAAGGAAGACCAGTAGAGTAAGAAAGAGAGAATGAGTGAAATCCCCTGGTCAGATTGATTTTTTTTTCAATTATAGTATGATTTTCTTCACATATCTAATCTGAGTATTGTTTCAGTGCCAATGAATCTTGTTGATGAAAATTCATTCATTACTTGAAATAACTTTTTGTATTTTGAAGGGAAATTTTTTTCTTCACTGTTGCAACCTTGAAGATATGTAGCCAACGACCTTAAACAGCAGGCTTAATAACAATGAGGTAAGTCATTGGTGCACCCTCACACATCCTGACCGTAAAATATTGTTGGCAAGTATTAGTCATTTCTCTGCAAATGCAAAATCCTCATTTATCATCAGCTCCACAGAAATGATGTGAAAAAGTTAGCACATTTGTTGTTTTATATCCCTCCTTTTTTCACTACCATTTCTCCCTTCACTACAGAAAGACTTGTTATATGAGCTATTGAAATGTTTCTCTGTTTTCTTATCTGCCCGTTTCTCTGCTTTACTGTAGCTGTACACTCTTCATTCATCTTTATTAGATCTGCAAGAGGCTGAAAAAGCCTGTCTAGTGTGAAAGTTCTTGTCAATTATTTAAGCAGGGAAAAAGCTCCCTAAGACTGAAAGGCTTATAGAATTGTTCTGGTTTCTTTTCCTTGTGTATTTAGCCAATCTCTGCTGCCCAACCCCACAATTCAAGAAGGCTCAGATTTTCTTGAAAACCTCATAAATCATGGCACACAAACTTCTACCCTAATTATATGAATTGAAACCAGAGGGAAATGAGAACTCCTTCGATGTTTAATGAGGTGTGAATGGTGGTCTGCATGGACTGGAATGTAATGACACATTTTAAAAACTGGCCTTATTCAGAATTAGACTGATCTCAGCAGACCCAGATGGAAACCAGTCTCACTTTTTAAAATCTTGCTTCTT
The DNA here is from genome assembly GCF_048772815.1 of Callospermophilus lateralis. Lineage (NCBI taxonomy): Eukaryota > Metazoa > Chordata > Mammalia > Rodentia > Sciuridae > Callospermophilus > Callospermophilus lateralis. Next base: position 52,343,466 of record NC_135319.1, on the reverse strand, counting down.
TTCTCAAACTTGATAACAAATATTTTTATTAAAGTTTTATTCTTGGGAGCTCCATAATCAATCTTTTTCAGGGACTGTATTTACTGATGTGCCTAAACCAGAAAGCAGATGGCACCTTAGGTATCAAGCCTTATTGACAGTTTCCTGGGAAACAGGAGATCAGTTTTGGTGGCATATTGGGACCAGGCAAAGGATCTGTTGCCAGGAAAACAGTGAAAAGTGCCATATAACGAGGAAGGACTGAAGCTAAGAACAGTAAGCAAAGCACATAGAGATGGATAGCAGAAAGATGAGAGTCTCATCCAGACCATCGGACAAATCAAGCAGGAGTACCACACATAATACATTAGAGTTCATGTGTTTGCTGGACTTCTGACATTCTGATATTAGAAAACTTTCCCATTCATTAATCTTTTTATTATAGTTAGAAATCGTTCTTTTTATAAAATACAACTGAAAAATTTAAATGCTGGAAAAATCTTTAACCTCCAAATTAGAGAATTATTTCTTCCTTCCATTAATATCACTTAAAGTACCAGCTAAATAGACTTATTAATTTGCAACAAAATGAATATAGAATCCAAGACTTTTCATACTCATTTACAAACACAATTGCCTTTACAGAGTGACATCTAAAACACTCTGCATGAGAGTGCTGTGATGAAGAATTTTTTATACCTGACAGTAGAGTGTATTTTGACATATTACACATATCTGGAGTATGACTCATTCTAATTAGGATCCTATTCTTGTGGTGGTACATGATATAATGTTACCCTGGTCATGCATTCACATACAAGCATAGGGAAGTTATGTCCCATAAATTTTAATATCTGTCCTCTTCCCTTCACCCCTCCCTTCCCTTCTTCACTTTTGTCTAATCCAAAGAACTTCTATTCTTCCCTTTTCCAGACATCCTTGTTGTAGGTTAGCACCCACATATCAGAGAGAACAAAAGAAGAATTAAATTAGGCCATTTCAGAGTAAATGAATGGAACTGAAGAATATTATGCTAAGTGAAATAAGCTAGGCCCCCCCCAAAACAAAGACTGAATATTTTCTCTGATATGTGGACGCTAACCCATTCATTAAACTTTATTATGATCATATTCTAAATTTCATATAAGATGTTTTGGTAAAAATTGATCATATTTTAAATTTTATATAAGATGTTTTGGTAAAAATTGTGAATAACATTTCTATTCAAAATATTTTCTGTTGATAGACTTTCTTCCTGTATTATAAAATAACTTTTTGTAGTTATACTATGTAGCTTTCTAGCTGGTCAAAATGCATAATTATTGACTTATTTATAAGTATTTTTACTGTATGACATGGATATGTCTTGCTTTAAATGGTTTTTATGCACTTGGGATACTTTAATTTTGGGCTGTAACAAACCAGAGACAAATTCATGTAAATACTGTTTCTTGAAAATATTGCCAAATTATTTTATGAAGGAGTTGTAACATATTTCAGTCTCAAATGCAGGGCATTTGAAGAGTGCTTTCTGAATTTTAATGAGTATGTGAGTCACCTGGGGATCTTGTTAAAATACAGATTCTGATTCAGTTACATCTTAGGTGTGGCCAGAGATTCTGAAATTCTAATGAGCTCCCAGGTGATGCCAGTGCTTCTGATTCATGGACCACACTTTCAGCTGAAAGAGTAGATTACATGTTCAATGTATTTCCAGGTTTTGATTCTTGGTTATTGTATTTGTGAAGGAGTAATAACAGAATATTATCATTTTTTCCTTTGCTAGTGAGATCAAACAATTGTGCAAATTCCCATATTTTCTTGTTCATTATTGGTTTGTTATGTGCTTTGTCATTGCTTAAGAAGGACCCCTGATGGAGACAGATAATTGTTTTGCATATCTTAATGAATTTTATGATGCACTTATCATTTAGCATTTTATTTTTATCTTAAAATATAGATGGATTAAATTTGATATTAAAAAATTTTAATTATCATTTTACTTTAATGAAAGTTAAAAGACATTATGATTTCTAAATACATTTTCAAAGCATATTTCCACATAAAACATATGAACATACTAACTTATAAAGTATTGGTATAAAATAATTAAAGAAATATTAAAATCAATAAGAACAATCTAATAGATAGGTGAGCAAAATAAAATAAATGAGCTATCACTACAAAGAAAAGGAAAATATAGGGCAAGTTTTTTTACCATGCTATTGCTAATTAGAATCACAAAAATGCAAATCAAGATCTCAATGAAATTCAGTTTTTAAAATAAATTTTCAAAATGAAGCCTGACAGTACTGATTGTTAGAAGGGTCACAGATTAGCAGGATGCCTTACTCATTACTGATGTGAGTTTAACTTGGTAAAATTGCTTTAGAAACTAATCCAGCACACTCTTGTAATACTGAAAATTCTCATGTCATACACCCTAGCAATTCCATTCTTGTGTATAAATCCATGGAAAAAAGTTTCATAACGAGTATCATTTATAGGAATGCTAACAATATCAAAAATATTGGAAATAATACTCATGTCATAGAAAGGTAAGAATGCCACAATATTACTATGGGATATTCTTATAATGGAGTCCCCAGAGAGGTGAAAAAGAATCACAGCTGCCGTTATACAACATGGGTGAAGCTTAGTTAATATTGTGTCTCAAGGGAAGTCATGGAAAAATATATTCCATGATAACTTTTATATATAATTCCCAAATTTTTAAAAATCAAAATAATGTAAAAAAGAACAAAATCTTTAAAAAAATAAATAAAGCATATATAATTGAGTATAACTCACTCTGAGAAAGGAAATTAGAGAACCTCTAGTAAATGCAAGTTTTGGTAGTTCATTAATTGGAGGATCTACATATTTTATTTGTAATGTTAGCTCAAATGGGTTATGATGGGAAGCCCTGGATTATCAGATGTAAAAAAAAAAAAAAAAAAAAAAAAAAATCTGTGATAAAACTACTGGTCATGGAGAGATACCAAGGGAGAAAAACAGAAAACTCTGTCAAATATAAAATATATAAGCTAATATATTACTTTAAGAAGGATAACCAACAATACTAACAAATTAAAAAAAACAAATAATGAATTCATTCCAGAAGAAAATAAAATAGTATGAGAAAGTAAAAAGTGCTTCAAAATAAATCTGCTTAGTTCTGATAACTTTCATAAAGAAAAAAAAATGAGAACAAATTCTGAATTTTATTGTGTAAGAGAGTAAGAAAATATAGGAGGAACTAAAACAAAAATAGTTGAATGTAAAATAAAACCAATCAGAAACATGTTTTAAGATAAGAATAGAACCTGTAGGGAATAATATAATTATTTGTCTTGGTATTCCACACCAAGTATTTAACTTTTTAAGGAATTGGTTGGAAATACTGAATGACTTCATGTTTATTATGGGAAAAAATAGCTGTATGTACATTAGACATTTAATGTCAAACTCTTCTATTTCAAAATATTAATGTGCATCTTTTCACCTTCATGTTAATAATCAATCTGGGACATATTTAATGTTTATTTGAAATCTGGATCTATTTTTTTTTCTTTTTTGCAATATTGGGCACAAGGTATCCAGGACCTGGTGTTAGACAAGTGGTTTACCATTAAGCTACTTCCCCAGCCTGAATCTAAATTTTAAAAGGGTTTTCCAATTAGAAAGCCAATAATTCCAACAATGAATCCAGTAGCCCCTTTCTCACTGGTTAATTATAATAGCTCTAACCTAGGTGAGCTTCTAAAATACATGAGTGTTTATGAGCTCCCCGATTGTTTCTTTTGCTATTTTCTCATCACTAAGTGAATACAATACTGTATTTATTAGTATACCTTTGTAAAACATACTGATTTACTCTAGATAAAGTCAGTTTTTATAGTCTAAGTTCTTTTGGATTATGCTTAAGACTTTTCCCTCATATTTTAAAATTTTTTTTTAGGCTCCAACAAACTTTTGTTACATATTTCTAGACCCATTGTAGATTTTATGGTATTGTGAGTGGCAGGTATAACATATATTTCCAATTGATTTTGTATATTGATCTTTTATCTACTATTCCTGCTGAAGTATTTTAATATCTGAAATAGTATACAGAAGATGTGACAATTTATGTATAGATGACTATATTGTTTGAAAATGAAGACAGTTTTGTTTCTTTCCAATTCATCTACTTCCTTATTGTCTGAGATATCCAAGACAACAATTCATAGAATTAGTTACAGTAGACTTTTGTCTTCTTCCTGGTTTCTACAATCTTATCCTATGCAAATTGTTTGCTTTAAAATTTTCACGGATACCATGTAGCACGTTGTGAAAATTCCCTGTGTTCCTTTTTAACTGTTTAATTACAAATACTTGTTTAAATTTATCAGATGATTTTTCTGTATTTATTGATATTATCACGTTTTTTGTTCATCTATTAATTTGCACATTGCCTTAAATATTGTGGAAATTGTAATGTTCACTCTCTCCCATTTTTTACAAGAAGTTCATGTCTGTGTCCATGACTTGCTATTGCTATGTGAACTGTGGGTCTGGACAGATGTGTGGGTTACAGCCTCAACAGAGGCACAGCTAGGATAAAGGCTGCAGAACTGCATGAAACAGGAGTTCTAAGGAATCTGGTTGTTTTAAGTCACTGAGATCAAGTGTTTTTGGTGCAGCACAGCTGACTAAAAATACTTTATTATATAATATCTGTTCCATAATGCTGTATAGTCTTAATTTATAAAGATTGTGAATATTATGATTTGTTTTTTATACATATTTCAAATGTAGAGAGTTTCTTTGTTTCCTCTTTGTACTGTAATTTCCACTGAGTTGTCTTGAAATATGTTGCATTGTATTATTTCTGGGAATTGCAATTCATCTGATTTTCCTTAATTTACGATAAGGTGAATTTTTATTTTTTTAAACAATTTCTAAGTACATTTGGAAAGTATTTTTTTCTAATTTTAGAGCACATGGTAGTTAAATACATTTGTGTATTCACATGTGGATACACACACATTGAAACTTCCTTTTTCTGTCATTTCAGGCCTCTTTTTTTTTTTTGTATCCACTTTGTCTCTCAAGTGCTGAAAGTGAAGACTAAAGCTACTCTAAACATTGCCCTATAATAGTTTCCTAGGATTATCCAACCCAAAGGCCTCAACTTTGTATGTCTGAAAACAACTCAGATCTCTTCTTTCATATTTATGGAGCCCATGACTCCAAAATCAAGGTTCTGGTTGGGCCATGCTCCCTCTGCAGTCTGTAAGGCAGAATTCTACCTTGCTTTTTCCTGCTACTGGCTCTAGAAGTGACTTGATTTGTAGCAACACTTGAATGTTTCTCTTATCCTCACATGGGGTCTTCTTCTCTGCTCCTGTCTCAGATCTCCCATGGCTTTCTCTAAACACGACTGTTACTGGATGAAGAGTCCACATGGATCTAGAATGGGTTTATCTAAATTAGTTACAAAATTAAAGACCCTTTTTCTAAATAAGGTCATATTCACAGTTCTGGGGTGACTAGGACACAGCCGTATCTTTTGGGGGCCATCATTAAATCTATTCTACAACCCAATATATTTCACCAGGCCAGGAATACCTTAATATAATACCTGGAAAAGGCAATACAAGAAAATGATAGTCCAATTGCTCATGAACTTGAATAAAAGTTTGTAAAGGAAATATTTGCAAATCAGTTATAGCATGATTTTGTTTTAAAGGACATCACATTAAATTATTCCTTTCAGGAAGGAAACATGAGCTTACATTTTGAAAAACTTAATCATAATATTTGCTATGGTAACAAAACAAAATAGAAAGCATGTGATCATCACAGACTCTATTCATAATGAAAACTGCAAATATGCTGGGAATTGAAGAGAAATTCCCTGCTATAATAAGGATTGATTTAATTAAAACATATTGAAAGCTTTTCCTTTGCCATCACAAATTCTATCAACAATACAGTGCATTTCCTTAATATATACAGTATCTTAAAGCAGAAAAAAATGGCAAATGTTATAAAAGGAAGACATGAAACTGTCATTTTTGCAGATGACATGAATAGGAATAAATCAAATTCAAAAGAATATATGGTTAGGACTTACGGCTTATTAAGTGAATTCACCAGGTGGCTAGATAAATGGTCAATACAAGAAGTTAATCTTCTTTCACTTTACTGGAAATCAACAAACAGAAAATTGAATTTTGAAAATGGTGCCACTTAAAAATACATTAAAATACTGGGAGGAAATCAATAAAAGATTTATTTTTTAAAGACTGCATTTGCAAGTTAATGTTTTTTGACAAAGGATAAGTATACAGGAAATGCATGCAAATAAATTAAAAAATATCCACCCATGTAGGGTAAAAAAAAAAGCAAAATATTTAGAGGCAATTCACAAATGAGATTATCAAAATGTATAATGAACTGTAAAATGTCTATAAGGTACATAATATCATCACCTATCATAGAAATACATGTCTAAAACAAAATTATAAACACCAATATTGGTAAGACTGTGGTGCATGAGTGTCAACCACTACTGAAACTGCTTGAAAATCATATACCCAAACAGGTAAGTATTTAATTCCCATGTGATTCAGTATTTCCATCCCTAGATATATGAAAAATAATGTGAGCATATATTTACCACAATGACATGTGAAGCAACATTATTTGCACCAACAAAAATTGGCCACAGTAGAATAGATGAATACTTTAGGATGCATACCAACAAGGTCATTGCCTTGCAAAACATAGAAGAATCTCAAAAAAATATGTTTGAGCAAAATGATCATGGTGTAAAAGAGTACATGCTCTAAAATGTACATTTACCTAAGTTTTAAAAGCTCACCACTTGATGTTATTAAGAGTAACCTTGGAGAAGTGGAGACTGGAAGACCAGAGACATCCAGAAGGTCAGATCATTTCCACCTGAGATTTAGTAACTCAATTCCATTAAGGAACTTCTGTATTTTCTAGGCACCATATTTCATTCAATGTTTAGAAAAATAATTTTTTTAGAAATTTTGAAAGTCTAAAAAATTTATTTTGGTCTTCAAATTTGAGAGCAAAATTATTTCTGATAATAAAGGATCTTTCAAATAATTGAGAAAATTAGGAACTTTCCAAAACCTTATGATGGAATAATTCACTGTACCATTGCAAATTATAATTCTGTTGCTGTGAACCCTAAATCCTATATAGAAATGAAATATAGATGACTTACAGAGAAAAGAAGGAATAATTGACCATATAAAATCTAAAAAAAAAAAAAAGGCGGGAAGAGTGGGGGAATATTTCTATTATTCTGATACAAAGGAAGAATTTCTGTGTATAAAAGAAAAACAAGATAAAGAACATATAGATTTAGTTATATTTAATATATAGTTTAACTATAATGAATATGGAAACTTTTAATATGTAGATTTTAATATATAGATCTAACTATATTTAACGTAAAAGTTTTGAATGGTTAATGAAGTATATGAAAAATAAAAATTGAAGGTCTTGGATGTAGTTCAGTGGTAGAGCACCCATATAGTTTGTGTTAGGTCCTACGTTCAACTCCCATAAGCACAGAAAAGAAAAAAAAAATATTGTTCAGGCACAAGATCAGTAATCTTTTTTTTTTTTTTTTTTTTGGTGCCAAGGATTGAATCCAGGGGTGTTTAACCACTGAGAGAAATCCCTAACCTTTTTTATTTTTTAATCAGGATCTCACTAAGCTGCTTAGGGCCTTGCTAAATTGCTGAGGCTGGCTTTGAATTTAGGACCCTCCTGTTTCAGCCTCCCAAATCGCTAGAATTACAGGCTTTAGCCACCACACCCAGCATCAAAAAAGTTAAAAAGTTGTTTCTCTAGTGCCGGATATGGTGGTACATACCTGTAATGCCAGTGTTATGATTTAGATATGATTGTCCCGACTAATCTCATGTGTGAGAAAATGTCAGAATGTTCAGAGGTGAAATGATTGAGTTCAAAGAACGTTAACCAAATCAGTGGATTAATCCATGATATGGATTAACTGGGTGGTTCCTACCAGCAGATAGGGTGTGGCTGAAGGAAGTAGGTCTCTGAGAATGTGCCTTTGGGGTTTATATTGGTCCCAGGTCAGCAGAACATTCCTTTGCTTCCTGTTTTCCAGTTCCTGAGCAGCTTTCCTCCACCATTGCCAACTCAGAAGGCCAGTATAAGGAGAACAGTAAGTTCGAGGCCAGCATGGGCAATTAAATAGACCCTGTTTCAAAATAAATAAATAATAATAACAATAACAATAATAAAAATACATGATGATGGCTGGTGATGCTGTTCAGTAGTAGAGTGCATGCCTACCCTGTACAAACTCTGGGTGTAATCACCAGTACCATAAAAAAAGCAAAAGAAAAGCCATTTTCCTATATTTTGCACATTCTTCTCCCATTTTATGCTTGTATACTATCTACATTATTTGATTATAAGCCATAATAATGTTTGCTCTTTTAGTCCTATTATTCTTAGTTCTATAAGTAACTGTAAGTTTAATGTTCATTATCAGTCCTTATTCATGAATGTCTTTTTAGTTTTCTGTTGCCTAAGTTTATTGTCTAGTAAATTCCTCAGAAGATGTCATAGTAACAATATTACTACACGTGTGTGTGTGTGTGTGTGTTAGTTAATAACAGTTTATGTGTTACAATTGAAAGTCAGATTTGCTGGATATAAGAGTCCTTGAGTTACATTTTCTCTCCTTGATTATATAAATACATTATGCTGTTTTCCACATCTGTCCACGTATGGATGTTGAAACACAAGATGATAATGTAATTTTATTTCCTTTATAAATATCTTGATTTTTTCCCCTCCTGAGGGCAGCAAATGGTTTTTCCTTTTTCTATAACAGCTAGCAACTTTTTCACATTCCAGGTTTGTAATATCAACATATCACATGCTCTCTAATATGTAGTTTCAAATGTATATCATTTTTAATTTCAGGACTGTTGTTGAAAATCACAAATTTTAGTCTTTGGTTCTCTTTGCTTTATTCTTCAGTTATTCCTATTATCCATAGGGTATATATACTTCACTATTTGCAACTTCCTCCTAAAATTTTTGAGTTTCTTTCATTTTTAGTTTTAAGGATTTTCCATTGTGTTTATTCACTCTTGTATTATTTCAAATTAGGTATCCACTCAATCAAATTTGTTTATTTCTAATTACTTCCTGACTTCTGTCATTGACTTTGAGGTTTTAAAAAGCTTTCTTAACATCATCAGTTCACTTTCAAGGTGAGAATTTTGATCTTTCTTTGACGTATATTTCTGGAGTGCTTTCAATATATGTAAGAATGTTATTCTTCTTCCTGTGTTCACCTTTCTTTTATTAACTTAGTGTAGAAATTGACCTGAATACTTTTTTGTTGCTCATCTTTTGTAACATTATCCTGATCTCTTAGATGAAGGTGTGGTTCAAGGTAGCTTTTCTCATTTCACAGAGCTCCCTCTTCTGTTCTTTTCATCTAGACCTCAAAATTATGCTTTCTGAAATGTCCAAACTTTTTTCCCTTCCTCATTTTATCTGGGCCTTCTCCTTAGGTTTTAGTACTATCCCCATTGTGCTCAGTTTTGGTGCCCTAATTTATGGTGTCTTCTCCACGTGGTGTTCTAGAGTCTTTTTCTTGAGATAGCCCTTGTAAGTTGGTTTTGAAAGTTCATAGGAGGAAAACTGGTACAGAATTAAGTCCTTACAACTTCCTCCTTATACTCAATCCCCCAAACACTCCCAATTTCAGATATTGATCTTATATTTGTCATTTATGCTACCTGGTAAGAAGATACAGGCTATTTCAAGTATCTAATTCATAACAGAATAATCATGTTTGAAAGCTACTTCTTTTGTTTTTTTTCCACTGACACTAGGTAGGTCTTGTGGCTATTGGAAATCTGTCCTTCTGTGCTTGTAATGTTAGGTTTGTGAGTATGATTTGCCACGTGGTTCTGTTATAAATATTGTCCATCTTTCTTTGGTTTTACAATTTAATTCATTTTCCATATGTAGATTTGGAGATCTATGTTGGAATCTATACCACTGCTTTTTCTATCTGGTGGTGGAATCAGGGTCCTCATGGGAGGGATTTTAAATTAGTAATTAATTAATTCTTTTACTAATTGAATTCAGTTAATGCTTTCCAGTTTGGCAATGCACACAAAACCCTTGGGGGCTTATAAGTTCCCAAGCAATTTTATTTCTCAGAATTCAGTCAAAGGACATAATTGAATAAGACCACAGTGATATTTGGTAAGAATCGTCACTGGAGTAGATTTACAATTGCAAAAAAAAAAAAAAAAAATGAACAATGTTCATTTATAATAAAGTTGTTTGATTCAATAATAAATGAGTAAAATCCTATTTACACATCAATAATCTGATACAGAAATAAAAATTTAGAAACAGTTTGCACAATAAAATAAACTTAGAGACATATCTATTTATATAGATGTATCTGTGACAACAAATGAAATGCTAAGGTAATTGAATAGTATGACATGTACAATGTAAATAAATCCATACATTTTCCATCATATATATTTAATGTATTTATGCATACATATATATATATGTATATATATATATGTGCGTGTGTATATGTGTGTGTGTGTATATATATATATACACACACATATACATACTTTAATATGAATTCAGACTCCTGCTCATTGATCCTCTTATGATTATTAAACAGTAATCTTACAGGAATTTTTATCAAAAGGTGTCACCATTGGTGCTGTAAATAAATTCCAGAAAGGCTAGTAGTATATATTATAAAATGTTTTTTATTCTCTACTTCCTTCTGCAACTTGGTTTATTTGCAATCACTAAAGAATTATAAGTTTGCAACTTCTGATTTTGATCAGGGTTGTGGAATTTCCCGTCACTCATCAAAGTTTCTGACTTTCTATTTGACTTTTGGAGGTAGAAGTTCAAAAGAAAATAAAATCCTCTAATCTGTAAGTAAACTGAAAGGAAATGGGAAAACAAAGTCTCTAATTTTTTTCTGTCATGTTTCATTGGTTTTTAATGAACTGTTTAAGTTTATTGAGTAACAAAGGCAAGCCAGATGTTTAATGGTCCAATAAAGTAATTAATTGGTACTTCTGGTTTAACAATGTTTCATCTATCAGTCTCCATGGCACAATTTCAAATATACTGAATTGTTTAATTGCATTCACTGTGCCCAGTTAACCCTTTACCAACAACTAATGACAATCAAATATTTCTTATAGGTATTGCTTTTCCTTTCCTTTATGTTATTCTATAGGTTCATATGAATTTAGAATTTGAAATTTTACAATTTTTACCATTCCTACAAAAATTATTAACATCTGATTAATCCTTATAACTGTCCACTCTACTATAGATTTTTTTTTCTTTTATGTGTCTCTTTTGCCATTGTTCTGCCTCAGGTAAATATTGTGCATCTTTTGAAAACTTAAACTTCTCTGGCTTATTTTAATACATGTTTACACTTTCTTCTCATGCCACTCCATATTCAAAATGTTTGATGGATCACCATGTTTTATAATAGCACTGTACACTCAAAATGCTGTCATGAGCCAAACTTGTCAACAATGGAAGCCTGAAGAGTGCCTAAGACAACACAGTAGAGAGCAATAAGGTCTACAGAGTGCTGGGAAGTCAGCAAATCTAAACACATTCTACCTGAGCCAAAGGTATTCATCAGCAAGACAAAAGCTGTATGTTTGTTACCTGTACCTTGGAAAATAGAATTCCTAACTGAAATATAAGAATACAAAGCAGCTTATTTCCTGAACTGCAGTTATGTGTATCACTATTGTCAAGTAATGATAAGCACTGCTTCCAAATAGGCACAGACCCTGTTTCGTCTTTCCCCAATAGAATCACCCACTTTGGGATCACAGCTGGTCATTTTTCAAAATTTGATCTTTTTCTTTTACAAGGAATTTTCTGACATCTTTATGTCTTCTCCAGCTGATTAATTATATCTTGAGCTGATCACTTATTGTTCCTTTTTTATTACTCAATGTTCATATATTGTCATTGCACTGCAATTATTTATGGATACGAGCTTCTTTATATATGCTCTATGCTTCAAAGGAAAATGAAATGTGGGATCTTTCCCAATAAACCCATGGTACCTCCCCTAGTGCCTACATGGTACCTCCCCTAGTGCCTAGTTCATACTAAATAAACATACTTATTTTTTCTGCTCTTTGATTTTTCATAAGAAAACCAATAACATTAGTATTTTTGTTTAATTTTTTATTGTTCTAAAACCTGGACTCGAGTATGCAGCTGAGCAAAAATGCAGAGTAGTCATCTATTTGTATGTTTCTTGAGTTTGCTAGTAGCTTTTTGCCTGTTGAAAATCATCTGAAGATATTAGGTTATTTTAGTACCCAATGAGCCTGTGGATTATGAGTAGAGCCAGAATTAATTTTTGGCTTAGTTTGAAAGAATTTTGTTAACTGTGCTGTAAGTTATTGGAAACTCTGGTCCAACTCACTTACTACAAGATTTTGGAAATATGATATATCATTTGTTATTCTTTTCCAGTATATTCAGAGAAATTAATAATACCTACATTCACAAGATGCTGTGAAAGTAATATTAGGCACTTAGAGAGTTAGCATAGTTCTCAGCACATGGTAAGCATTGAGCTTCCTCTTAAACCCTCCAGCCCTTGCCTTGGTGGCTGCAGCCACTCTTTGAGCATCCAACAGCAACCAGATCCTATGAATCCTGTCCTAGATGTCATGTTCACTGCACAATATTATTGGGATGTAAGCCAGGTTATCAGCATTTTAAAAAGTTTTACAGAAAAAAATCTCAATTCATTTTTCCACCTGAATATTTGCCAGTGAGACCTCATTCAGTTCCAGGGCTGTAGGCCACTTAATATTCCAAATGAATTCCTTAGGAACAAAATCCCAGTAAGGACACCAATGTAGCCTTGGAGTATTTTTTTTATAAAAAGGGCAGCACTTCTTCTTCCCAAGAGAACAGTAATGCTGCAATTACACTTGATGCTGACACACCTGTGGACACAAGATGAGGCAGGTAAGGTTGGGACCTGAACACATTAGGTTGTGTTAACTTTCTGGACATGTCGAGTTGGAGTCGCTCACTGAACATCTTTAAATGGAGGAGCAGTCAGTAGAAGACTTCAGCTCAGCGCACTTGGAAGATGCATACTAGAAAGGAGAGTAACTGGGAACTTACTTAGAGGGGGCATTTTTCTTTAGTCCAAATATACTACCCTGATGTTCACCAGTCTGAATTTTTCTGCTTCTGGAAATTCATGAAAAGAATTTGGACAATAAATAACAAAGCCTTATAAAACAAAATGAAACAGCAACAACAACAACAACAAAAACAGCTTCCAGCTGCTTTTATGCTGAGGCAGGAGAACAGGAGCTGAACAAATGTAACTAGAGGCCCCGATTTAGTTACATTCATAAAAAAACAATCTTGTCCTATGTCTTGAGATGACAGTATCTGACCAGTCCACGCATTTGAACACACCTTAAACTTATCAACAGAGATAGAAAATTATATTGTGCATCTAAGAGCACCTGGAATATCACAAATATTTCTGCCATTGCTTTTTGTTCCCATTTCAAAAACAACATTTCTTCAGAAAATTGGATCTGTGTTCTCTTTATTTTCTTTTTCTTTTTTTCATTCTTTCAGTTATATATAATATTAGGATATATTTTGATTTAATCACAAAAGCATGGAATATAATTTGCTCTAATCCAATCCAGATAATTTGCCCTTCCCCCTCCTTCCTTACCCTGTTCCCCTTGGTCTACTTTACTGATATTTCTGTAATTTATTTATAGTTTTTTTTAATTAGTGTCTTGTGGAGCTACTTGATGTTGGTATGCACTGTGCTGTATGAATGTATGTACAAAGGAAATTTTGGCCAGATTCATTCCTTAACAACAAATTGACCTGCATATTCCTGTGACTCATATTCCCAATCTGGCTTCTTATCATCATGAAATGCCTGGTGCTCTTGGTGTTGACTTTCCTACCCTTTTTCTGACTTCTGTGTCAAATATATTATAGTTCAATCCATTCTCACTCTTAACACATCTAAAAAAAGAGAAAACCTGTTGGTTGTCAAACATAAATGTAGATGGGAAAATGCATTAAATATCTAATATATATCTTCATTCCAATTTATTAACTTGCTGAGAACAACTACCATGAGGACCAATTCAACTCTCCTAAGCTTCCATATAAACAATTTTAGAAGAGAATCTATTCCAATGTGTTTCCTTTGTGGTAGGCTAATGGACTTCCTTGCATGCTTATGCAGCTCTTGAGGATGCCTCAGCTTTATGGAGGAACAAACAATTGCTCAACTGTGTGTTATCTATCAGTCTCAATAACTTACCTTCCATGACTACTGCACCTGATTAGGTTTCTCTACTACTTGATATATGTGTTGTCCATGTCTCTGAATTTAATACAGTCTCCTCTCCTAGAATCAGAATCAATCACATAAGTATTAAACTTCTGTTTTTGGAAAATTTATGATCTCAGTATAATAGATGGGACACTTTTCCCTTCCTGGTATGTAAGAGACCATAGACTTGGAGCTATTGGTAAGGCATGTGTTAGTGCCCTTTGGAAATCATATCAAATGAAATTTTAAAGAAGATTAGAAGACTAATTAGGTAGAGGAAATTGCAACATTTTCTTAGTGGTCTGATGAGAGCACATGAGTGGATAGCTGCCATTTGTATTGCAATCTGTCTCTTAACCATATAGTTCCTCAGATTTTAAGTCAGCATTAAATATAGTTATTCAATTTTAAAACCAAAATGGTTCTTGAAGATAGCCAATCTCTCATTTAAAAATGAGGACACTGAGATCTGTTGTCATTCAAAAAGTAAATAGTAAAGCTGGCTATAGAAATCTAGAAATCGCATCTCTTACACTCTCAGTTTAGGATTAAGGGTTGGGAAGTTATTAATAATTGATAAAACCATCGGACCAGAATAATGCAGAGCACATTAAACAGATGTTACACAGAAATTTTCGTAGCTATAACTTTTAAAATTGTTGCATTGTTTCATTTAAAAGGAAAAATGCATATATTCTTATGTTTGTTTATATATTTATATATCAATATATATGTATATATATATATCTTTGTGTCATTTACATTTTCACACATATGCATAGATGTCATCTGTACAATGACATGACTTACAACAATGCCTTGAATCTTTGTGTCATTTACATTTTCACACATATGCATAGATGTCATCTGTACAATGACATGACTTATAACAATGCCTTGAAGCTTTCCCCTATTACACGTTAATGAGGAATATTTTCAAATATGGATGCCTACAATTTTTTTTTTGAGATTTTGATTCAGGTTTTGAATGGAGTCTGAAAAATATTCATTTTTTCCTCTCTGGATTCTGATGTGGATACCATGGGATTCCTTTAAGTGGCATTGTTTTATAAGGCCTCTTCATACTCTGATTATGAACAAATCTATGATTCCTAGTAACACCTTTGCACTGGCAGACCAGCTTATCCTTAGGTCCCACAGGCCATTGGCCATCTACAGAAATAGGAAGAAGTATCTTTACACCCTTGAGAATTTAGATTTAGTAATGCCACCTTTTAGATTTGAATTGAAAAGACCCAGGAAGCCACATGATGACAGCTGAATCCCAACAGCATGTGTGGCCTGTTCTAATTTATCTCCATTGTTTTAAACTCAAGGGTTGGGAAGAATGGAAGGGGCCCTGGATTTAAAGATAAATGAACAACAGATTTACTCTATTTATAGCTAAAACATACTAGGTATAAGGTTTTACAGAAACCTCCCAAATTTTAGATCTTTCTGTGCTTATTTTATATAATGAAATATGTAATTATTTTTTCTTTTTATTTTAAGTTTTGATATGGACTAGAGGAAAAAAGGGGAGAAAAGGAGCTACCCTTCTGAGTCTGGTTTGATTTTTAAGGATTGATGAGAATGAAAACTTAGACATTCAAGGTTGACTTTATTTGGTTATTCTCTAAATAGTCAAGAACCAGAGTGATGAGTATTAAAGGGGTAAGTCAGGAAATATAGCTCCCTATCGATTCTGTAATGGAGTTTGCCCAAAGTTTGATGCTCTTAGCATTTTACACAGAGGATATCCTTTGGTGCTAGGGACTCAGAATTGAGCATATGCTGCATTTTAAACTTCTGCGATGTCAGATTCCATCAGAGTCCACTATTTTCATACACAATACTAAAAAAGTAATAACTCTGTTGCTCAGCAAATCTTGTCTTTCATACATTAGATCAAGGTTCCAGTCATTGACAAGACAGTTAGACCAGCCCTGAGGCAATCTCTCCTTGCTTTTCAGCACTTGTTTCTGATTTATTTATTTTTATTTCCAGTTTGTTATAGTTTCTATCTGGAGTCCTGCTGGGTAGCTCCACTTATCCAAGTTTCTTACATTAAATTCTACCAGAGCACATTAAATTGAAGCTGTTGCCTTCTAGATGAAAGTAGATTTATGCTGCTGTCATCTCAAAGAGTCAGATTGTTATCATAGGACCATTTAAATCAGTGGTGGAATTAGAGTTCCTAAGAGATCCTAGTGGTGTATTAGCTATCCAAAATTATGGAATCCCCTTCCAACTTGTTATCAAGCTCTGTTTCTCCAGTATGTTTTTTTTTCTCAGTATGGTTTTTAATTCTTCCTGAAACACAGATAATTTCTCTGTCTCTGACCTCTTGTCATTATATGCCATATCTATTTCTGGAAGGGAAGTCAAAATTACACAAAGCTGTTCGCAGTTTAGTCATGCTGAAGGAAGGTCTGGTATAACCTAGGCAGCCTGAACACTGGGTTAAGAGCAACTGGGAAGAGATCACCCACAGAAATAAATACTGGTTAACATAACACATGTTCTACAGATAGGTTCACAGTCCATAAAGGTTAAAACAAGCCACAAGTAAGATTTTTAGATACTGCAAAGGCAAATACAAGACATGAATGGAGATGAGAAAACTTGGTGAGTTCTTACGTGTCTGAAAGTAATGAAATATACGAGGACTGAGCAAGCCTTCTAAGTCAGCTGTAAATGGTGATAATTTAGGGATGAAGTATGTAGCTTTTCTTTCTGGGTAGAGTTAGTAAGGTTATCAATGTACTGGCAATGTTTTATCATCTAAGACGAAAGGGTATGCTCTTTCAGAGTTGAGTTATAGATGGCAGATACAAGGAAGAGTTTCAACCTAAAGAAAACATTTGAAATCTCTAGAGAGGCCATGAAGATCAATTTAACATTCTTGCTAAGTGACTTCAAGGAAGAAGACGAAAGATGCTTTGGTGGATGGTTAGGGTTATTTGGGGTCTATTACATCAGCACAATCTCAGTGAAGATATTTCAATCATATATCCTGGTTCTTCATCCGAAGAGTAGGAGACATCATTTGGCATCCATATCAATTTATCCGAACATAAACATATCTCTGCCCCTTCCTTTTGCAAGTATAAAAGCTTGAGGTTACACATAGACACACACCTCCGAAAACAACAGCTGAGATTGAAACAGCTCATTCCCCACAGGAACAGTGCTGAAATCTTAGAGTACAGAAGACTCTCTGAGGTCCTATTGATATTGTTAATTATTGTTTTATTACCAAGAAATATTGAACTCTGTATATTATGCATGTATTTTCCACATTTATATATCATTAGTGTGCCCCATATGACATGGTCTCTATTATCCCATGCAGTAGTATAATATATAGATAACACTTAATTTATGTTTTGATTTTGGCCATTATAGATCCTGTTTCATTAGTTTGTTTGTTTTAGACTTTTAGTTTAGTTACTAAGAGCAGCTGCTTCAATCAAATTGCCTGGATAAAATGCTGAGGCAGCCATTTTTTTCAGCTGTGTGATCTCCTGAGCAATTCACTTAATCTTTCTAAGATTTAAATTTTCAAACTATAAAATTGGAATAACAATAATACCCACCATGAGATTATTGTGGAAAATAAATACAGCAGTTTACATGTGGCAATTAGAACAAATTAAATGTTAATCAAATTGAAGGTATCATTCAATTTTATTGGAATTGCCTATTAATTTAAACATCTCCATTCTACACAAGTAAAACAAAAAATAATTATAATAATCATAAAGAAGACAACATATATATATATCACTATGTTCTCAACGCTATCATCCGACCTCCATGTACTTGTTAACTTATTAAATTGTCAAAACAATTTTGATATTGTGACTTTACTCCTGGCCTCTACACACTCTACACATGGGAGTAGGAAGGCCAGGAAATGGTGTCCTTCTTTGTAAGCAGGCAGGCCTCTTTCTGATTTGGTATTGTTTGTAAAATGGTGGGGTTTTGTTGTTGTTGTTGTTGTTCTCAGTTGTTTTCCATTTCTGAATATAAAATAAAGAAACAGAAGATGAAATTTTTTTCTCAAAATTAAAAAAAAAATTACTTGCTTTTTCTTTTCCAAAGTCAATCAGAGAGAGGTGTAGAAACCAGACTCTAATATTCTTATTTGGTTTGTAAGTCTGTCAGGATTTCTATGAGAAGCCAGATTCATTGCACTGATTTAACCAATCTTGGTTTTGCCTCAGCAGCAAAATAATGTCAAAACACACCTGCTTGACCTCAATTCTGCTGAAACTTCTCTGCTATGCTCTGAATATGGGGTTTGGCCTTGCAGCAATTCAGTTCCTGCATGCTCCCTCTGGGGACATGTCAGCTCCCTGAGCTCTTATTTCCTTTGCCAGGCTCCAGAGAGATATCATCATGGATGCCTTCTGTTCTTTGGAAGGGTGTAACTTGGATTGAATATTGGTTATTATTTGAGCTTCTCTGCTCTGTGAATTGAATTGCAGGGTTTTTTTTTCTTTTTAAACCTTCTTAAAAATAGTTTCCTGTGACTTAGATATTCTATTTCTAATGATAGATTTTATGTCTCCAAAAATCTCCAAAGTGGTAACAGTGAAACTTGCAAAAACTTCAAGTTTTGCAGCTGAATCTTTAGGAGTGCGTAGCTTTAATGTTTAATTGTGTGACACAAATGCAATTTTAAAAATAAGCCATATTTATCTCACCATATGGCGTGTGATGCTTTCAGTCTCTCCCAGTTAGTCACTAACTGCCTATAAAAGACCATGATGCAAGACATTTTTGCCTGGGCATAATTCTTATTTGATTGGGTTTTCATTTTATGCCACCTGAATCTTCTTAATTTCTCTTCATTAAAATGTGTCCATTTAAGATGTAGGGCACGAGTAGTGCTTATTGTTGATTGTCTCAACTGGGTGTATCATCCACTCCCTGTTCATTTCAAGGAATAAATTACCTATAGGCTACGTCAAATAAGATGAAGCCTGACCTAAGTGACACCAAGTACAGGAAAGCAGTGAGCTTGTCTGACACCCACCAGTTCAGGGTTTGAACAAATCACTAGAAAAAGCCAATGATTCTATTCAGTGAAAATGGACGACATGTAGAGGCAAGCTGTTCCCTTCTTTGGAAGTACAACTCAAACAACAGTTCCACAAGAACTGCCTGCTTCCTTCTCTACCACTCTTTTACCTTAGATTGAAAATAATTTCTTCTTCTACAAAGACCCATAATCCCTAGAATAATAATTACAACAATAGCCATTTGAGGGTTTGCTATGCACAGATCAATCATTTTTTTCAACCCAAAACTTTATGTTTTATTTTAAATTACTACAAATCTCAAATTGCAATGTCTAGAATATGAAAAAAAAACACAGTAAAGCGTTCTTGAAAGCAAAAAACGATAAAGGAATAATAAATGAGATGGGATATTAAAATATCTTCTTTTCTCATAGCCTTACATTTTCCAATTTATTCTGACATCAATTTCAAAAAACAAACCAGCCAACAAACTGTTTTTTCCCTCTTCCATGATATTTCAGAAGTATTTTCTTTTTTTTCACTTTGTGTGGTCATTACTAATGACTACAAGGTTAATGGTGACTTCTCTAGTGGTTTCAAAAATCCTTATCTCTCTGCCCCAGTTGGAATGGCCAAGCCTTAACTCCTGGAATAAAATCTGATCAGTGATCTCCCTATACCACAGCTTTGCTTATCTCATTATACACTCTGGGTTGTATAAGCCTTATTCATTTTACCATTAAATTTAAGACATTTCTTTTTCTGATGTGAAAAGAGATCTTTTAAAATCTATCTGGCAATTAAAGATCCTGAGCCTCACCCCTATCAAGTTGACGTCTTCCTTATAATGTTGGGATGGAGTTGTAGTTTAGTGGTAGAGCACTTGTCTAGCACCACAAAAATGTGAATGATAAAATAAAGGTAGTGTCCATTTATAACCAAAAAGATTTTTTAAAGTGATAATTTTAATGCTCTTTTAATACTTAACAATATAAAAGAATATAAGCTTGAACATCTGGTAAAAGTAATAAGTGAGCCAGGTGTGGGGGTGCACATTCCAGCAACTTGAAAGGGTGAAGGATTACAAGTTCAAAGAGAGCCTCAGGAATTTAGCAAGGCCCTAAACAACTTAGTGAGAACTTGTCTCAAAATAAAAAAAGGACTAGAGAGATTGCTCAATAGTTACAGCATACCCAGATTCAATTCTTGGTTCCAAAAAAGGGGGAAAAAGTGAATGCTTAAATTATGACATAAGAATTTAATGGAATGATTAAAACTGATGGTATAGATGTTTATTTTTTAGTAGGAAAGGTTTTTACTATATATTTCTGTGACTGTTAAGATATATGTTATAATCTGAATTTTGAATACACATTGTCTTAGTCTGCTTCCCATGTTATAACAAAACACCTCAACAGGGTAAGTTATAAAGAACAGAAATTTATTTTTCACAGTTCTGGATGCTGGGAAGTCCATGTCAAGGTAAAAGCATATTTGATCTGTTGACAGCTTGTGACATCTTGCTATATCCTCACGTGGCAGGAGAAACAAAAGGAAAAATGTTGTGTTCTCACAAAGTAAAAGGAGCAGAAAGTAAAAAGGCACTGGCCCTTTTATAAAAGCAGAACTTTCAAGACTTAGTCCACCTTCTAAGTTCTATATATCTCAATAATATCACCATGGGTTTAATTTCTACATATGAATCTTGAATGGAAACACACTGTCAAACCATAGAGGCGTATACACACACACACACACACACACACCCACACACACACACCTCCTACTATATATAATGTCATCTGAATTAAATATCATGTTCATAAAAGTGAGTATTAAGGGTACATATCTCTTTGCAATTGGATTACATATGCATCTAAAGATTTTACTTGCTATCCTTTTCTAAGTTCTTCAAAATGCTTAAAGAAGATCATTTTTAATGAGCAAGTTTTTTTTTTTTTTTTAATTTTTTTAGGACTGGGGATGTGGCTCAAGTGGTAGTGCACTTGCCCAGCATGCACGAGGCACTGGGTTCAATTCTCAACACCACATAAAGATAAAATAAAGAGATTGTGTCCACCTAAAATTAAAAAATAAATATTAAAAAAAATTTTTTAGTTGTTGCTGGATATTTATTTTACTGATTTATATGTGGTGCAGAGAATTAAAATTAAACCCAGTGCCTCACTAAAGTTAGGCAAGCACTCTACCACTGAGCTGCAACCCCAACCCTTAATCTAGAAGTTTTAAGATCAAAAATAATCATGGAGATTTTACATGAGAAACTCTTTTGGACTCCATTGGTAACACTGCTACCATTATGACAGAGGTTGCTATTTATTAAGAACTTGGTCACATGTGATGATCACATATGTTTGTTATTTTAATGTAAACAACAATTTTACTATTTTGTCTCTTAATCAGAAGAAGATGCTGAGGAAAAAGGTAGTTTAGTGTATGGTACTAAATTACCCTCCTTACCCAGAGCTTCTGACTCTACACCCTTTATATGTTGTGAGTCTATGTGTAGGAAGTATGTGTATCTTGACCTTGCTAATGAAGTAGAAATACTTGCAAGAAGAAGCGTCTCTCATCAAGCACTTTCAAGACATATTTTGGTATCAAGAATCTCTCTTTTTATATGATGGTATTCTTTTTATTTTTCTAATCTCTTATCTGTGCGTACACTCTATGATAGTTATTTTTCAATCACAGTCCTAGGTATCTGCTATTTTGCTACTCAGCATGGAATCGGGGAACCAGCAGCTCTGGCATCATTTGGAAACTTGTTGAAATGCTGCATCCTGGCCCATCCTCTATCTGCCTTGTACTGCAGAATGTGAACCTGCATTTGAAAAAGGCCCAAGGTGATGAGGATGCACATTGAAATCTAAGAAACTCTGTTCAGGAAACTTTTTTTAACACCTCAGATAAAGATTCTGCAACCTGTATACTTAAAATGAGAAATTATACCCCATTTGATTCAAATGTATGATATGTCAAGATCATTGTATTGTCATGAGCAACTAATAAAAAAAAAAGAAAGAAAGAAAAGTCTTTTCTTTCCTCTTGGTTTTCGTAAGCTGATTCTGGTACTTGGGAACACTGAAATTATTTTCTCTTATGAAACAAACAATTGCATTTGGCAGGCTTCCATTAAGGCTTGTTGAGGGCATCTCCTATAGAACATCTGGTTTCAAAGAACCTGAAGTAAAACAAGCAGAAATACATTTTCTCATAGTGCTAAAAGACCTGATTTATCTTTCTCAGCTTTCTGCTTTGCAGATCTGTGAGTTCACTTTGATTTTTGGCTTCCTTTTTCAGTTCCCACAACTAGTGTGGGCTTTTGGTACCTGGGAGGTGTTTTCAGGACATGGTGAGAGTCTTGATGGCTTGAGGACACCAGTGCCTCCATGACAGGAGTTGGCAAAGAGGCGGGGGATGTCTTAGAGGTTGTCACATCTGTCAGACTTGGAACAGTTTCTTACAGCCTGTAGAAAGGGCCAGGGTTTCAAATATTTGGGAGAGATTCCCAAATGTTATCTTCCTGCATCTTCCTGGGAATTGGAATATGAGTGCCTGACACCTCAGAAGAATTATCAGATGGAAATAATACATTCAGAGAGTAATTTAAAATTCACAATGTGGCTTATAAATGTTAACCTCATACACAGCCATGTCATGTGTCATTGTTCCATTTGCTAAAATGTGCCTCGGAGTATAGCTATTGCTCTGAATGTCATGTCAGGGAAGAATGGAGCCTTGGGCCCCCTGTCCAGATTTCTCTCTGAGGCACTGGTTCTAGGACTGGGAGGTTAAGGACAACTTAGGGTAATTAGGCATCTAACGGATAGAGGAATATCACGCTCCATTAGTTTTTAGTCACATCTGTTTCCTCTCTGCCATTATGCCCCCTCTTTTCCTCCTGCCTGAAGCTGTGACCCTCAGGACCTCTCCTGGCATCAAGCAGTTGCTCTCTAGTCACAAACAATTCCTTTAGTTTCACCCTGAGCTGGAGTTCCATTACCCTACAAAAGAAATAAAAGGGTGCCCTCTTCTGATTTTAAGAACAGAGCCATCTTCTCTGATCTGATTCTTAAAACTCATTCTGTCTCACTTCATTGTTTCACTTGTAAAACTAATTCATTCTACCTTTGTATCCTTGTCTTCAGATTTGCTGGATCCTGTTGTGGTCTCCTTGTTTTAATTCAGCAATTCCTTCTTGGTTTCCTTAACATGTCAGACCACACAACATAGTCTGGTATCTTGTAGCTGTCCATATGCCACTCTCCAAGGCCAGTGGGTACTGAAGCTGGCTAGAAACTAGTTATAAATTAGTCTAACAACAAAACTCTTCAAGATGGTTTTGCAGGAAAAAAATCTGCCAGAGACCAGTTAAAAAGCAGTTACTCTCAGCTGAGCATATGCAGAAGTCGCTCCCCTGACCAGTTAAATAACAGAAACTCAGAACATCCCATGCAGCAAAAGATAACTTCTCAGGAAAAGGAACATGCAACCTGCAAAGGGTGTGTTAACCATCTAAGTCAGCACAAAGGAACTCTAAAACTTCCCCTTCTGGCCATACAATCAGCCATTCTATTCTTCTCTCTCCCTTCCCGCAGATTCTGTAGCTACCAATCTATTGGAAGGGCAGATCTGAGCATGTTTCCTGCCTCTTTGTCTGCAGGACTTCAATAAATTTCTTTCTTTTTTGCTAAAACCTGGTGCAGTAGCAGTGGTTTTTATGCACATGCGGGCAATGAGCCCTTGCTCAGTATCAGCACCCTCACATCTTACAGAGAGTGTAGCAGGTGACATCTTACAGAAAGCCCTCAGACAGCTCCAATTCTTACATGGGTGCTTACATCACAATCACACTTCCACACCTACTTTCAAGTACTGGGCTTTCTTTTGCTCCCTGGGTCTAATTTCTTAGGGGATTTGTCCTGTTGTTGACCAGCCATCTCATTTTCTCTTTACTCAGAGCTTTGCATCTTGTTTCCTGTCACTGGCTAACAGTGACAGCTGTTCACTTTTCAATCGCCTTTCTAGTTTTGCCTGCCTCATACTGTATTGTGCTTCCCCTCTGGGACACTTCAGTCCCTTTGCCAGAGTCTCTGACACTGAGGGATTAAGCTGTACTATGATTTGGGGATGGTGCTTATTTTGGAGACTGTGTTCACTTTCTGTTTTCTCCTCCCACATCCGTCATCCTCTGCCACTCTGCGTACTCTCCTCTGCAAAAAGAATCCCATGCTATGTCTCACCCTCTCGCTGCCTGCAGGTGTCCGTGCCCAAATGACAAGCATCCTCGATAAGACAAATTTTTAAAAGGAGACAAATGAGCACTTAAATATCTCAACAACTAACCGTAGACTTCACAATTTTTCCTTTCTGTCATGATAAGTAGTTGTTGAGATGAGGATAGCATTACACCAAGACTCTGTTGCCTGAGCTGTCATTCTCAGTCTTTGGCAAATGATGATGGAAACTTAGGAAACAACTCAGGTGTAGAGGCCTTCTCACCTCCTTTCCCATATTCTCCCACCATTTGCATGACACAATGCCTAAGAGGAGGAAATGGGAGAAATGTGAAGCATTCCTGCCAGTCTGAGAGTAAACAAAAAGTTGGGAACCATTATTATTAGTAATAATAGTAGTAGTACCAAGAATTGAACCCAGGAGTGCTTAACCACTAAGCCACACCCCCAGTCTTTTGTAATATTTCATTTAGAGACAGGGTCTCACAGGGTTGCTAAGGGCATTGCTAATTTGCTGAGGCTTGCTTTGAACTCATGATCCTCCTACCTCAGCATCCCAAGCCACTGGGATTACAGGCCTGTGCCACCACGCTCCACTCGGAATTATTTTTGACACTGTTGCTGACTCTACAAAAACAACCCATTGAGTGTGAGTAACTTCTCACTAAGAAGAAAATAATGTGCATTAGGAAGTATTATTTGTCCTCTTTCTCATTCTTTTTTTCCTTCTTCCCCCTCCTGCTGTTTCTTCTCTCCCTCCCTCTCTCTTTCTCTTTCATAATAATATTATAGGTAGGCATAAAACTTGTAAGTTGAATGGAATAGAAATTTCAATTAATCTTTAATTTTGCATTTCACAAACCTACAATCATCTTTCTATAAACATAAAATCTATAAACATAAAAACATAAAAATACATCTGTGACTTATTTTTATAATATATAATAAATAATAATAAATAACTTTTGAAAAAAAATCAGTTGAAAACACATCTTTGGGGAGCATAAGCAACCACACATCATTTCCTGCTATCAATTATGAAATCATGTGTATCTCATGTTCTTCCATGAAGTGAATGTTCTGTCTCACCAGGCCTGTGCTCTACTCGCTATGACAATGTGGTTCACAACAGCTAGTTCAAAGCCATTGTTTATTAACAAGGAAGTCCATCTCTTAACACCTTCAAAGGCTCCTTGTATCATCATCAGACTTCTGTAAGTTAGTAGGGATTAAAAAATGAGTCCTCACTGTGTTCCATTCAGAAATGTATAAAACCTTTCCAGGTCTCCTAGTTCCTCTAGGAAGTTCTGATTTGAATACTGCATCCAAAGACATCATTTCAATTCAGATGGAATGGGACATCATAGTTTGTAATATACTTGCTACCTCTCCACAGAGTTTGAGATCTATGCCCCTAAATATACTTATTTCATGCCTTGTTTTAGTTTAACTTTTAGCCTTTTATGATAACACTATGTTATCAGTTATATCAGAAAAAGCAAATATTATATAATCTACATATATTTCTCACAGCTGCAAATCCTAAGTGAAAAGATTAACAACAACAACAAAAGATAGTGACATATTCCTGAAAAACCTGCTATGGATTTTTACAGATAAAATACGTACAAATTACAAGCTCACAATCAAAGCTTTGCATAAAGCCTGGGGTTTGAGGAGTGCACACCTTTTCTTATAGAAGATGTGGCAGCACCTCATGGTAGCAAGAGAACACACACCCTCGCTTGTATTAATAAACTGCCTGTTAGTGTTTTTTATCCAAGACTTTATTTTTGTATGCAGTTAGCTATTTATTTGTGTTTTTCAAATTTCACAAATATAAGGATTTGATAATCTAAGTGGTTAGTAAAGATCTACTTGGAGTTTTCATTCTGTAGGATGAAGGGTAGGTATCAAGGTTCAGTATTTTACTTTAAATGTTGAAACCTAGAGCTGTTCTCTTTATAATGTTTTGTGAGGTCTTTTTTGTTAATTTGAGAGAATGTAGTAGAAAATTATAGCATATTATATAGAATTCTCCTTTCCTCTCACCAAGAGAGCCAGATTATCTCTCAGTATATGGTATGATGTTTATTGCCTAATGTGTGTGTGTATCTATCTATCAATATAAATATATTTGGTATATGCTGAATGAAGAGTTTGAAAGTAGACAAAGAATAGAATGCTGTACTTTAGTTTTAGGTATAGCAATTATAATTTTTGAGCAGCTATAACTTATGTGATTAGGTTATTTACATTACTTATTACACATGGTAATTAAAAACTCATAAGGTTAGAATTATATTCTTTATTAGGATATTCCTAATAGGAATTATATTCCTATTTCTTGCCTACCTCATTCTAACTCTTTTAGGCAACTATATTGTAAAGCATAGGTATTATGACCACTTGTAAAATGTTTTTCAGAATGTTATTTAATCATTTGATTGATTTTGGCAACAAACTTATCTCAGTGCACCTCGGGATTAAATTATTTTGGTCAACCAAAGTCCGAATACCTACCTTGATCATATATTTATTAGTTCAGACACATTTAACAAGTGTTATTTTTAAAAAGATTGTATAAAATCTACTCAATGATATTTTAATTATAGATTTGAAATCCCTTAATCAGTTCAAAGCTTTGAAGCTAAGCCATTTGCTCCTGGACTCTAGTCCTCTGTTGTGATGTCAGAGAGGGCCACCAAAACATTTTTCATGCTGCACAAAGGAACATCCCTCATCCAAGGAGAAGCCAGTGTCAAGACACATTCTGGTTAGAAGTTTGACTTGTTAGAAGAGGGGAAGAGTGGAGATTGGCATCTCCTTCTTGGAGTCCCTACTCCCATTTCTCATCTGTTTGCATCTACAAGTCTACAATCTATCTGTGTCTCCAGGACACCAGTGTAATGGATGGGGTTGTACTATGAGACTCTCGATTTTACCTAATGGAATATGGCAATGGAGTACAGGGTAACCAGCTCCACACTTAAATAGCATCCTTGAAAGTGCGCAGAGAGGCAAAGTCGGAAAAAAAGCAGCAAAAGTCAGATACTTGGAGAAGCAGAACCTAGTAGAAGAGACTGGGCATAAAGATCACCGGAACTGCTTGAGACCCAAGAGTGACACCTTATCCATACTCCCTTGTATGGCTTAGTGGCACTTTATGGTTTTTTTCTTGGGCTTCAGATCTATATTAGCATATAATGTTACGCTCAATCATAGCGTAAATTAAATAACTTTCCTTTTATGGTATTTTCCCTTAAAAGTTAACAATATTATGGCTTCGGTTGTTGAGGCTGTCTTTTTCTTTTGCTGTAATTTTTAAGTATCATCAATATTTCTGACCGTGGCTCAGAGTACCAAATGCATTTCCAGCAGATGTTGTAGCCTGAGCTTTGTTTCCAGTGTAGAATTTCTGATTTACTGTATCTGAAATCTAATTTTAGAAATTACAAATTTTAGCAGTTGAAAATGAGCCGGGAATCCACGTTATGTTGGTTGAGAGCACAAATCACCACCAGTCAGCTCTTTTGCCGTGTCAGAGTGAAGAGAAGAAGGCTCTATGAGCAGGGTCCTGGACCTGGGCTGGACATCAGGGTATCATTTTATGCCTATAAGTGGGAAGTTTCCTGCCTATGGGGTCATACATCCATACCAAGAAGGATAATCAGTACCTGATAGTGAAGTTCATATGGGACGAGGGAGTCCTGAGGAACCCTGATGAGTGACCTAGGGATAAGGTAAGAGTGAAAAAAGCTGGTCAGAATTTTCTGGAGTTCAGGAACCCATTGCAAAATATCAGCTATCAGTACAGTTCAGTTCAGTGTGACAAGCCAGCAGGAAACTTCTAGCAATGTGTTTTTGTACTAGAAAATTAAACAGAATCATACCACGTTTGTGATTACAGCTCAATATGCATTTGGCTCTTTCTTTTCCCTGTGAAAAATTCCATCCTTAGTGCATTTTGCATTTCTTCAGGAAACACACAGGGTATTAACTGATTTACCGATAGTTTCCTGGAACAAAGTGGGTTGGAAAGAAAACCTCTAAGTTAAACTTGCTCTGTCGGGTCTGCTAAAGTATTTGCTGTGCAAATAAACTACAGTGTGCCTAAACAATTTCCTCCATGCAGCTTGAAGTTGCTCTAAGGTAGGACAGATAGGAATTTCCAGTCAGACAGATGTACAGTAATAGTAATCACCTTGTGAAGATTAAACTCACAAGAGCCGCAGGGTACTTTGTAACAGGGTGAGTAATCCTTACTGTCACCCAATAAAAAGATAAACAGTAGCTGGAAGCAGGAATGGTTCAGAATCCATTACCACCTTCCAAATCCTCAGTTTTTTTCTTTATCTTCTTTATCTCATTAATCAAATCCTCTTCCCCAGTCTCAAGACACAGACCTTCTGCACTCATCCTTGTTCTATGATTCTTACTTGATCATTGAATGGGTCTCCAAGATCTGTTCAGTCAGTAGCTAGTCCATAGACAGTTGTGGACTTTCAAATCGACTGAAGGGTGAGTGGCTATTAGGAACCCAGAAGAACATGTGTATTCATTTTAAATATTCCTTTAAAAATAAAAGGTTACATAACTTTTTCGGCTGGAAGTACATAGTGACATTAGTTATGAGCCTCAACATTAAATTTTTTAAAACCCTAACATCTCAAAGATCTGTCCAGTCATATTCAAGGTCACGTGTCCTATTTCAGTCTTTGTCATTCATCATCATTTCCCAGTATTCTTTTAAAATCTGAACCTGACCAAGTTATATCATTAAAAAAAAAAAAAGAAGAAAGAACAGAAAACCTTTGAACTGTAATCATTTCCACACAATGTAGTATGGGTTTTTAGCTCTAATTTTAGCCATAATTCTATTTTCATGGTATACAAGTTAATATACAGTTTTTGAAACAATAATTGATTTTCATACATGAACGCCTTGATCATGCTCTGTCCATTCTATAGTTTTCTCCCTATCCCAACCACTCTTACACATGTACCACTCATACCTATTACCTACCCCTATTACTGAGAGTTCACCCTGAAAATTTCTTCTCACCTTGAGAATCATCTCCTAATTCAACCCTTTCTTAATCAATTTTTTTCAGAACTAATTACTTCTATATTTCAGGTCTGATTATCACTTTTTAAACTGCCCATTGCTATATATATATTGCTCATTCACAATATTCTGACTTCTAAATCTGTCTGTCTTGATACTGTGAACCCATGAACTGCGGATCTGCTCATGCATTTATCTCCCAAATTGAGCATAATGTCTAGTAAATAGCAACATGCTCAACACCTATTTAAAGGAATACAAATTGAATGTTAAATTAATTGTTGGTTTTCTTTTCAGAGCACTTACTTTCTAATGCATGGTAAAAGATTTACTTAGGCTGTATTTCAAACTCTAGGTGATGATGTTCAGATACATTTTTCCTGTTGTAGTTCTGAGGATTGGCTTACAAATATAAGCTTTTTAAGAGAGAAGAAAATATGGTGAAACAGGTGTAATCAACGGACCAACCATTCCTTCTTTAAGCTTTCATATTTGGTATTTAACAGAAAATGAAAATGCATGCAAGGAAATCTAAATTTCTCAACTTATTTATCCATGCTGTTTCAACTCTGGAAAAAGTGCAATTGTACTGTTCAAAACACTATATGCCAATCAAATGTGACTATTTAAATTATTTAGATTAAAATAAGATTAATTTAGTTTCCACATTTCACATTACCACATTTCCAGTGCTCAATAGACATACACAATTAGTAGTTACCATATTAAACAGTGAAGATACAGAACATTTTCCTTCTACCAGATAGCAATGGTCTGTGAGATTTTCTGAACTATTAAAAGCTATCATTACAAATGTTACATGTTTTTATTTCACTCTTGTGTCTAAATCCTTTGGTGGGTTGATATCATAGCTAAGATCAGACCCAAGTGCTCTAATATGTATCTCTTACCCTTCATGAACTATCTCTGTTTACGATATCACCAGCTTCATGGTTTACTCTGTTCCACATGCATTCTATGTGTTAGAGAAAGTGATGTTTCTACAAGTTAATAAACAAGCAATGCTCAACCATTTCTACATTTTTTTGCCTGATATTACTGTCTATTTGATTTTTTCCAGGCACACCATGAATCTTTCCTTGAATTTTTTCATTTGGTGATACCCAGTGATTAGGTGTGTTTCCATAAATCCATATGCTCCTCTCTCATCAATTAACATCCTCAATTTTTAGATACTATTTTCATGGATCAGTAGTCATAATACCAACGATTACCTTGACATGTCCTGCTTCCCCAGTGCTGAAGTGTAACACTAGAGAAGCTCCCCAAGGCAAGTGTAGAGTAGAAAATAAGAAGCTTTATTTACAGGATAGTAGAACAGACTTCTCCCTGGAGGAAGGAAGTCCCATTCCTTTTATATCTAAAATTTTCTTTGTCCCTCTATATTCCTCTCCTTTACCCTGTTTATTTTCCTTTATCCTGCATGTGACGGGGGATGCAGGTGGGAAGGCCCAAAGATGGGAAACAAGTGGGCTGATGGGACAAGAGAGGAGTGATCCTCGAAGGAAGGGGGCCCAGGGAGAATTAATTAGCAATTCCCTATTTTCTAGGAGTTGCTTCATTAATAGTTCTTTAGGATGCCTAGTAAAGGCCAGGCTTTGGGAAGAGTAAAAATTCAATCTCCCAGGTGCAGTTTCTGATTTCGCTGATTCAAATCAGACTCCATTTTCTCTATCAAACCTGATATCAGACCATGAGACCAGATTTATCTAACTACTCTAACTACCTATCTTTAAATCTGGCTTCAGTGGTATGTCTCTTACCTTTCTTACCTGCTGAATATGGTTGAAAAAGTGTAACAATTTATCCTGTGGAATAAGTACATCAATATTAAATACAATATTCTCTTACTACCCATCCTCAGCCCCTGGAATAGAAATGATACATAAATAATTCCTAAACTTGGTGATGGTCTGAATTAGATATCTTTACAAAGTTATGTCTCTGCACTCTTCTGATTTATATACTTACTTCTTAAATATCACTTTATATAAATGAATACATAGCGTCTATTTTTGAGTTCCATAATTATTTACATGTCCACATTAATTAATTTATTCATTTTACTATACTTCTGCTTTGCCCAAACCAAGATGGTTGCATATTCTGAGATACCTTTTTGAATGCAAAGAATTACACAAGAAGTTGAAAAAAATGTATCATGAGATGCAATATTCATAGAAATAATTGGAGAATATATTATATTGTCAACATTTAGCCATTATAATCAACTTTAATCATCAAAGCTGCCTTGGAGTCTTTAGTATTTTAACATTAATTCAAAATAATTTATTCTATTATTACACTGACTTTCATACTGATGTAAATGAACTTAATAAGATAAAACTCAAATGTAATGTTAAAACAGAAGCATAATAGAAATTCTAACTCAAATGAGTACACTCCAAAGCAAAGAGGGGTTTTTTTGGCAGCCTTCCTCTGTGGAGGAATTTTCATTTCCTTTAATCCTCATCCATGACTTGTCATATCACCAAAAGGGAAGATAAAAATTCTAATGAAATCTGTTTGTTTTTAAATCATAACTTATATTCTGCATTCATTTGTATTTGAAACTGACTACTCTGAAAACACAGATACTGTAGGGTTAAACACAAGATTGTAAACTTCATGTTCTCACACACATGCCTTCCCCACCCCCAACAATTTTCATTCCATAGAGATTTTTTGTGATTCTTACCTGCATTTCTCATTTAGAGAAAAAACACTCTTTGTTTAATTTTAATTTATGAATATTATAAGTAGTATTCAATTAGTCTTTGTCATTAAATCTAATCTGCATTGATTAATCTGGAAATAATGACAAAAACTTCATGTACCTATTTAACTCTTAAATCCTAGTTAAATATTTGGTAATGTTGTATCATTATAATTAAAAATGATTAGAATATAAAACTATACCTTCAAGTCTAAGATTACACATAGTATGTACATTTAATATGGGTCAATCTTTTGGAATCAGTCCCTGTGTTTCTGTGTTTACTGTGAAAATTTCTCACCTTGACTTCATATTAACTGTGATGTACAATAAAATACTAAGTAAGTAAAATATAGTGTTTTGACATATGTATAGGTGTCTTCTCTCCCATCTTTGTAACCATCATTCCAAATATCATGTTTGAGGATTATTTTCCTTTTACATATATTCAGCTATAATTCTTATTAAAGCAGGAATTTCAAGGATTAAAATAATTTGTGTATATTGATGATATCCAGGTCCTCCCAGGATATAACTTTAAAAGTACAGTTTCCTTGCAATGACCTTTTGATCTAATATAGTGTTTCTACTCTACCAATACTCTCACTATGTACTTTATCCTCCTGTTATCTGCAATATGGCCCTTGGATATAGAATATAGCAAAGTTTGTAACAACAATCAGGAATACCATGTTTTTTCTGACTATACTATATCTAGCAATAAGTTGGCCATTTCAAAAATCTCATTCAACTGGTAGAAGTGTACTTTTTATAAACTCATTGAAAACCATTAAAAAAACCTTTTGTATAAAGATTAAATCTTCATGTGGACACTAGTTATTCAGTCATGAAGCACAAATTTTATAGTCTGTGGCTATTTGTCCTATATGAGTCATGAGTCATCTTACAGTAGAAAGTTTGTTAATACTATGAAACATCTCAGAGAAACAGCCAAAAAGGACTATACAGAGTTTGTCCTCCTATTTAAATGACCATCCATGCATTAAAATATCTTTACCAAAGCTAAGCAAAACAAAGAGAGATAATAGAGATTATGACACATAGATGTGTCACAGAAATAAAAAGAAATGCATTGAAGATGACAGAAAGGACAGTTTTATTAACGGAGTCATCCCTCTCCCATTCACATGTAGCATAGAGTGGAGTTATTCTACATGTGGGAGAAGACAAAAGAAGTGAGATCAACCTGTGCCTTCAGTCTTATGGATCTTCTCTAGTAAACCCAGAACCAGTGGCCTCCACAGTCACAGATACCAGACCAGTACATTTAGATGGAGACTCCAGGCCCATCTCCATGCCACAATAGACATCATTGTACCAGGCTGGTCTGGCTGATTACCTATAAGGCAGCTCTATCACAAGGCCACTGTATAAGACCCAGATTCTAGAGTTTCCCCTACACCAGGCTGGTCTTCACAAATCCAGACTTCAGGCTCATCTCAGACCTGGGCCAGCCCACATATCCTGACCCATCTGGGTGACACTATAGAATCTGTCTTCAACCCAGCCCCTAGGCATACAGGCTCAACAGCACCCAGCTCTAGGCTAACCCTTGTGGACCCAGGCTCCAACTGTGACCCAGGCTTAAGACCCTTGTTGAAGCAGTTTGACTCACACAGTCATAGGCTCCAGGCCTTCCTTAGTACAGTGTTTGGCATTCCTGGTCTCAGGGAATTAGGAACATGTCATGACCCTAATGCTAAACCGGTTCACCCATGTGGACTCAGAATCCAGGCTTACCCCAGTACTGGGATAGCCCATGTGGACACAGAATCTTGTCCTGTCCCAATTGATCCAGATATTTAGCCTATCCTATAACTTAGCCAATATTTAAACCCAGATTCAGGTTCTTAGGTCTTAGATTCTCTTTGGTTCTTCATGTTTCTTGTTGCCTTCATGGCCTTCCATTTGAAGAAGGAGGGTCCTATTCTAGTCTTTTTAAACTAGTTTTTTTTTTTTTTTTTTTCTGGAAAAGCCCTTCACCAGTCAGCTCATTCAGAGTTATTGGGGAGGTCATCTGTCATGGTACTTGTGTAAGCATTCTGCTGGTCTCCTGGAGTAGGCTGGCCTATTATCTGATTCCACACATGGTTAGGTCTGGAGTCTGGATTCACTATGGTGGATCTTTTGATTGGATATGTGTGGGTTGACTTAAGCCTTTGTCTTCAAGGGTTAAGCTGAAACCTGAGTTCCCAGGGGTTGGCTGGCAATGAAGTAAACCCTGACCTAAGAGCACAAAAAAGAATACAATAATCTCTCAGTAGCTAACTATAAAGAAATGGAGATATTAAAAACTGCCTGAAAAAGAATTAAAAATAATTGCTTTGAGGAAGCTCAGTAAAATTCATGAAAACATAGACAAATGATCCAATGAAATCAGAATAATAATAAATTGCAAAACACAATAATTATAAAGACATCAAACTTTTTGAATATTAATTCTGAGCTGAAAAATACAATAAATGAAATAGAAAATGCAGTAGAGCATATCAACAGCATAATTACTAGGCAAAAAGAAGAATTTGAGAACTTCAAGAAAGGTTATTTGCAAATATGCAGAAGAGAAAAAAGGAAAGAGAATAGAAATAAATGAGGAAAAGTTATTTGATTTATGGGACAGAATCAAAAAAAATATTTGACTTAGAGGAATTCAATAAAAAAAGAGAAAAATAAGAGGATAGAAAGGATGTTTAAAGAAAAAAGTGGCAGAAAAAAATTTAAAACTGAAAAGATATAAATATCCAAGTATCAGAAGGTCAAAGTTCTCAAATCAGATTCAATCTAAATGAGACAATAGATAAAATAGACTTTAAGTCCCAACTGTAAAATGAGACCGAGAGCATAACTATGTAATGAATATAGATGTCCATTCATAAAGAAAATATAAAATATGTGCTTCTAATACTGAATCACCTAAACGTATAAAGCAAATATCAAAATATTGGTAAGATAAATTGTAATAAAATAATATTAGTGAACCTTAATATCCCACCTTCAGCAATGGAAACAAATTGTTTTTCAAACAGAAAATCAGAAAGGAAACATCAGACTTAAACTACAATTTAGACTAGATGGACCTGACAAACATTTATGGAATAGTTCGTTCAACATGTGAATTTTATAAATATGATACACTACATTAAGTAAATGGGGGATGAAACCCCCATGAATATTTCAATACAATACATGTGAAAAAATTGGCAAAATACAATATTTTTTCATAATAGAAAATCAACAAATTAAAGAAGGAATGTACCTCAAAACAATAAAGGCCACATATGACAAATTTAAAGTTGATATACTTAATGGTGAAAATATGAAAGTTCCAAGATCAAGATCCAGAAAAGCAAGCCTACTTTTATCTTCTATTCAACATAGTACAGAAGTACTAGCCAGAGCAATACACACACACACACACAACACACACACACACACCACCCACCATGCAACAAAAGCCATCCAGGTTGAAAAGAACGTAATTTAATTTTCTGTTTGCAGATGGCATGATCATATATGTAAAACTTTAAAACTCTATGAAAAAGTAATAGAAATTATACATAAATTCAGTAAATTTATAGGATACCAAATTTACATACAAAATCAGCAGTGTTTCTTCCACTAATAAAGAACTATCTAAAAAAGAAATCGAGGAAATAATTCCACTAACAACAGCTTTAAAAATGTAAAATCCTTAGGAATAAATATAATCAAGGAAGAGAAAGACATGTACACAGGAAACTATAAAATATTCATGAAAGAAACTGAAGATACCAAGTCAAAGGTTGTAAGACTTAATATTGTTAAAATGTTTAAACTTCCTAGAGCAATCAACAGACTCAATGCAAACTTTATCAAATTTCCAGTGATGTTTTCCATAGGCTTAGGAAAATTAATCTTGAAATTAACTTGAAATCACAAAAGATCTCAATAGTCAAAGCCCATTTTGAGCAAAAATTATAAATCTTGATGCATCTTACTACCTGGCTTCATCAGACAGTGCTATGGCTAAGATATGAGGTGTTCCAAAAAAGTTCTTATGGGAGACAATTCAAGAAAGGTTAGGGATGAAATGACTGGGTTATGAGAGCCTGAACCCCATCAATGCAATAATCCTGTGATAGGGATTAACTGGGTGGTAATTGTAGGCATGTTGGGTGTGGCTGAAGGAGATGGGTCATTGTGAGTGTGTCTTTGATGAGGGAAATCTCTGCTTCTTTGTGTCACCACCTGAGTTGCTTTCCTCTGCCATATTCTTCTGTCTGATGTTCTGTTTCATTTTGGGCCCAGGTCAATGGAGCCCGCTGTCCATGGACTGAGATGTCTGAAACTGTAAGCCCTAAATAAACTTTTATTCCTCTAAAATTGTTCTTGTCAGGTCTTCTGGTGACAATAGTAAAAAAGTTGACTAAAACATACTCCAAACTATGATGATTTCAATGGCATAGTGCTATTATAGAAACAGACACATAGACTAATAAAATAGAATGGAGAACTTAATAATAAATACATGCATTGATGGTCAATTAAATTTTCAACAAAGATGCCAAGAACACATAATGGAATAGGATAATCTCTTCAATAAATGATGTTGGGATAACTGAATATCCACCAGTTGACAAATGAACTTAGACATATATTTCATATCATACACAAAAATCAACATAGATTAAAGACATAAAACTACCAAAGGGGGGAAAAGGCAAAAAACAAAAATCAAGAAACAAAGAACACACAGAGGGGAAAAGCTCTATAACATCCATAATAGCAATTCAGGAAATGAATTTTTGGATATAATTCAAAAGCACAGGCCACAAAAGTGCAAATATATAAATGGTACAATATCAAAATAAAAAAAAAAAAACAGCCACAGAAACAACCAATGGGCTAAAGAGACAACTTATGTAATGGGAAAAATATTGGGAAATAATACATCTGATAAAGGGTTTGTATTCAAAATATAAAAAGAATTCAAACCACTCAATAGCTGGAAAAAATAATACAATTTAAATGTGGGCATTTATGAAAATATAACTTACAAATGACTAACAGACACATAACAAACTGTTCAACGTTACTGTCACCATTGTTAGAATGGCTTTTATCAAAAAGACAAAAATAAGTGCTGGAGAGGATGTGAGAGAAGGAGTAACTTTTTATACTGTTGGGAATATAAATTCATAGAGCTATCAGGGAAAACAATACAGCGTTTCCTCAAAAAAAGTTAAAAATAGAACCACCATAATATTCAGTGATCCCATTTCTGGGATCCAAGGAAAAATAAGTCAGTATATAAAGAAGAAATTAACTCTCCCATGTTTATTGCAGTATTATTCCCTATATTCATGATATAGATGAGCTCTGAGGACATCGTGTTAAGTGAAATAAGTCCGGTAAAAAAATATTTTATTTCATGACCTCCCCTATACATGGAATCTAAAAAGTATTGCTCTTATAGAAGTAGAGAGTAGAACAGTGATGACAAAGAGTTGGTTGAGAAGATGTCAGTTAAAGTACAAAAAAAAAATCTCAGGTAAACAATATGAATAAGTTCATGAGATCCATTGTACAACAGGGTGACTATTGTTAATAACAATGTGTTGTATTGTTGAAAATCAATGAGAGTATATTTTAAATGATCTCACACACACAAAATACAAGTTGTGAGGTAATACCTATGTTACATACTTGATTTAGACATTCCCCCAAATAAACACATTTTGAACCATCATTTTGCATACAATACTATGTATAATTGCTTATCAACTAAAGAAAGAAATAAAATTTAATCATTCATAAGTTTCAGTATAGAGTGTTGAAAAATTTTATCTGAAATCAGATTGCTGGATTTGAGTCCCAACTTTACTTCTTCCCTAACCATGAGACTATACATCTGTCTTCTGGGGTTTTATCAGTTTCTATCCATAGAGTTAATAATAGTACCTTCCACATAAGCTATGAGGATTAAATAAAATAATTCATAAAGTACTTGACAGACTGACTGGCACAAAGTTAGCTTTCTATAAATGTTACTTATGATAATTTTTAGGAATCATAAATAAGATTTTTAAATACATGGGTTATCTGCTATCATCAGAATGTTTGTATGCTGGTTACATAGTGAGTTTTGCAAATGGAATGAATTTATATTCTTAATCAAGTATCTGCATATGTTATTAATCTTTGCACCCCCAAGACCTTCAGAGTTCCTAGAATTGCATGTCATAGGCATGAACAATTTTCTTATCTGATGATGGAGAGATGAATGAATAATAACATTTCGTGTTGAAATAAAATGAAAATGCGTAAAACTTCAATTTTTTTTCAAAAAAGATTGTTTTATTTATCAATTTCTATAAAATGAATCATACTTTTGAAGCATTTATTAAATTAAAATGGAATGAAATATAGTTATCTTGGAATTTCTGGATATTGGTCATACTAAGTGTACTTAAATCATATAGTGGTATGCTCAGATCTTATCCTACTTGCTTGGAGAAGTACCAATTAAATTCCTTCTGTCTTACTCTCTCTCCCTACACTTTAGACTGATCTGTAACATCAGATAGAAATTGAGCTCTGACACATTCTAGTCTACAGCTCAGGGAAAAAACAGAATATGGTATGAAGTAAATGTCTTCTATTTAGCTTCGCTACCTTGGCAAATCTCTGAGTTATGATGTACTACCCTCACCTCACAGGTAAAAGAGATAACTCTCATTTGCGTGGTCAAAAGCCTTTTCAGGAAATTTCTTAAAGTGCTAGTAGGAAAGAAAATGTTCTGCTTTAGGGACACAATGCTGGCAGGACCTAATTTTGGGGCTTGCAGTCTATTTTCTCTTGATGCAGGGAGAAAGTCCTTATTTCTTCAGAAAGCAGCATCCTGGCCTCCAGAAGAAAAGAAATGAAAGCAATTGAGAATAAAGGTTGTTATGGTTTGGATGTGAGGTGTCCCCCAAAAGCTCACGTGTAAGAAGGTTTAGAGGACAAATGACTGGGTTATGAGACCCTCAACCCAATCACTGAATTAATCCCCTGACAGGATTAACTGAATGGTAACTGAAGGTGGATTGGTGTGGCTAGAGGAGGTGGGTCATGGGGGGTGTGCTTTTGGTTATATACTTTGTATCTGGCAGTGGAGTCTGTTTCTCTGCTTTCTGATCATCATGTGAGCCACCTCCCCCTGCCACACTCTTCTGCCATGATGTTCAGCCTCAGCTAGAGCCCTGAGGAAAGTAGCCAGCAGCCTGTGGGCTGAGATCTCTGAAACTGTGAGCCCCTACGTAAACTTCTCCTCCTCTGCAATTGTTCTGCTTAGGTCTTTTAGTCACAGCATTGAAAAAGCTGACGAAAACAAGGGAGAAACTCAGTAAAAATATGAAGCCCTGTATGTGTTTGAAACCACTTTGTTCACCTCCTTTAGGGGTTCCCAATTATAGAAGCCAATATATTTTCTTTCTTAATTCAAGTTTGAGTTGTATTTTTGGCTCTTTTCTATAGTAAATGTCTTAGAGAAAAAAATTGATATGACCTAAATTTGAGTTATCACCTAACATCTAAGAAAAGGAAGTTAAACATTTTAAGGGATGTTATGAGATAAAACTAAGATATCTTCTTCTTTTACTCATAGATTATTAAAAATATTTATTGAGCACTTACTATGTCCTGGAAGTTTTTCTTGAGTTGTTTAGGAGGTATCAATATACAAAAAAGGCTAAGATTCTTGCCCTTGTAAAAGTTTCATTTTTATGGAGAGAGGAAGATTATAGAAAAGCATAATTAATGTGTAATACACAGTTTGTTTGAAGGTTATATTACTGGCAGATTATAAAGTTGTATGGGGAAAATGTGGAGATAGGATCGTGGGTATCAGAGAGACTATTATGAAAATTTTGTATACAAGGGTCAGAGTATGTCTATTTGAAAACACAGGATTTGGCAAACTTTTGAAGAAGGTGGAGGTGAAGAGTTTTCCAGTTGACAGTCAGCCTTTGTGTAAAGGACCCCAGAGTGAGTGCACACCTGGAATATTTGAGAAATGAATGAAATCCAGGGTGACTCTAACAGTATCAGTACAAAGGAGAAGAAGGGGCAAACAGCCAGATTACTGATGGGGGTCATCTTGTAAAGTGACTTGTGAGTCACTTAAATTTTATTCTAAATGAAATGAGGACTCATTGAGAATTCAGAATAGAGGAATGAGATGACTTGCAATTTGAAAGTAGACTGTGCTTCTCACTGGAGAGTAGCTCTTTTCAAGGAAAGTAAAGACAGGAGGAAAGAGACAAGTTAGGAAGATGCTGCAATAATCTAGGTGAGAAATATTGAAAACTTATCTAAAATGAGAGCAATGGGGTAGTATACAACCATTAGTTACATAGATTTGAGTGTAGAACTTACAGTATTTTTTTTCCTTCGGGTTTGATATAAAGCATGAGAGGAAGAGAGGAAATAAGACTGCTCTCAAGATTCCTGCCTGAATGGGGAAGTCTGAAAAGGGAAATCTTGGGGAAAAGATGAATAGATTCATTTGGGGCAGGGGTGTACCTCTGGCTACAGCACTTGCCTAGCATTTTCAAGGCCCTACATTCAACTAGCAGCAATGCAAAAACTAAACCAGCTTATTTCTGGATGCATTGTATTTGAGATGTCCAATAGACTCACGAGTGAGATGT
This sequence comes from Callospermophilus lateralis, assembly GCF_048772815.1. Lineage (NCBI taxonomy): Eukaryota > Metazoa > Chordata > Mammalia > Rodentia > Sciuridae > Callospermophilus > Callospermophilus lateralis. The sequence continues at coordinate 52,302,246 of NC_135319.1, read as the reverse complement.
TCAATAGACAAAGTTAAATATCAAAGTCTATGGATCATAACTGAGATCTGATCTGGAAACAAGATAGTGAAAGTGGGAACTATTGGCTAAAAGATGGGTTTTCAGTCACGAGAGTCTAAAGCCATCAAGGGAGTAATGATGGTGGATAAGTGAAGAGAACCAAGGATTGAGTCTTAGGTTATTCCACATTCAGGGCTCAAGTGGAAGCAGAGGGCCTAGTCAGAGAAATGGAAAGTGACCAGTAAATTAGAAGAAAAAAAAAAGTCTATTATATTGGAAAAGCCATAGGAGAATGCGTTAAGGAAAAGGGAAGAATAAATCAAGTCAGAAAATGATGAGAAATCTAGTAAATTAAAAAAACAAGAATTGAGCATTAGATTTAATAATGGAGTGGTTATGTGCAATCATAACCTTGACAAAGGGTCTTCTATAGCACATAAGGTGAGGAATGGTAAAAGCATAATCAGAACAATCTGGCAAAGAAGTGGAGGAGAGCAGTTTGAAACGGACATCCCAGTCAAGGAGTTTCTGGCAAAGGAGGCAAAGACATGGAATAATAGCAAAACAAGGTTTGGTTTTGCTTTTATTTTTCTTTTGTAATAGGAGAAAATATACATAATTTTCTCCCATCCCTCCCTTTTTCTCTTCTTAATGGGAATAACAGGAGAGAACAATTAATAGTGTAAGGGAGAAAGAAGTTATGGAGAAGAGTGCCATTAAAAAAGTTGAAGAATTGACTTTATATAGAGGAATGGAGAACTAATTGATGGTAAAGGGTGAGGAGGCAGAGAATGTGAACTTAGGTGTTAGTAAGTAGGTAGAAGAGGGATAGGAGTCAATAGAATCCTTAATATCTCAATGAATTAGACAGCAAGATTGTTAACTGAGAAGGGGAGTGTGAGAGAAGGTCTTGGTGGTGCTTGTGAGAGGGGAAGACATAAAACAGTTGCCTAAGAAAAAAAGAAAAAGAGCAAATGGGCTAAGGAGGAGAGTTACTGGGCATCATTAGAGGCTGATTTGAGATCCATGGGCATGCATTTAAAGAGGCCATTATTCAGGTTGTGTTTTGTTCCAGCTACATGCTGTTTTATGAATACAGGCACAGAGTAGAATGAACTGGATTAAACAGGGTTATAATTTTATCAGATAAACAGCACAAGCCGAGAGAGAGGCAGAGAAGTGTGTGTATGCAGTTGAATAGTAATAGCCCATCAAGCAATTTACTAGAGAAGGAGGGAAAAGACAAGGGACAGTTAAATTTTGTATAATTGATAAACTGGTGGGGCTGGGGTGGTTCTGGAAAGTCAAGGATAGTATTAAGTCAATGTTCTGCAGTAAATGAGTTAAAAAGAGGAAAGACACTGCTTGCTAAGAGTCCTTAGCGTACAAAGCACATGTTGGGGATAATGGAGGGGTAACTAGTATGGAAATTTACAAGTTCTCAAACATATGTTTGAGAACTAGGAATGAGCGGCTGAGGTGTGGTGGGAAACATTTTCAGTGGAGGAAAGGAAATTAAGGAAGTAGCCGATGAAGATACCTAAAATATAATTTGTATTTAAATTGAAATCCCAAAGAATTAAAGCAGATGTAATCTTGTCAAGAGCTATAATTAGAGAAGCTAAAAAATTATGTAGGCATTCATTAATACATCCTGAAAGAGGAGACTCATAAACACTTTTAAAGGATCCCAAAGTTTTGGGGCCCTCTGTGAAGAATGCTCTGTTAGAGAACAATGAAATATGGGAAAGATGGAAGAACAATTACATAATGACATTGTATATGAGACTCTGTCTCTGTGGATCCTTGTTTTAGGATGAATTTAAGAAATTTTACAAAAATGATCAATGTTTCAGGAAATGAAAGAAAAGTGACCACAACACTCGGATCAACCAAGAGATCTTTATTACAACAGTGCAACAGAGGAGAAAAGAGAGAAAGAGAAGAGAGAGAGAAAGAGAGAGAGAGAGAGAGAGAGAGAGCAAGAGAGAGACAGAGAAAGCAAGAGAGATAGCAAGAGAGAGAGGGGCTCGGCAGGAGGGAATTTTTATAGCCCAAATCTAATGTGGTCTCTGGGTCTGCAAACTGCCTTGTTGCCACAATGGGGGTTACGTGTTCGGCCTTGAGCGGGGGCTTGGGCGTTTGGGCTTGAAGCAAATAGTTGATAAAGAACCAGAGGGTTTGAGAGGCCAGGTCATCCTGCAGCTAACTTTGTTTGGCATGCCCTGCAGACAGCTTACTCCGCCTGTCCTGCACCTACATTTCTCCCTTTTTGTTTTTCTAAGTGACATGGGGGATGGCATAAAGTCCTCTGGCTACTTCCTGCTTAATGGTGGGTGGCGTTGGGCCTAGAAAGGGAAGTGGAAGAATGTTTGGGGGACAGGTCTGAGAACACCAGGGCAGCCAGAAATCACACTCAGTGGCTATAGATAACTACTTTGGTAGGGGTAAAGTCCATAAAAGTTCCTTGAAGCCATAGGTTGTCAACAGCATCAGACCATTTCTGAGCGGAGGAGATCTTTGGTATTAGTCATTGATCTTGTTGTAGGGACTCTAGGAAGTATTGAAGTGGCTTGGTTGAATCCAGTAATGTTAAGGGTGACAGCCAGATTGCAGCCAGTGGAAGAGCCTTGACCCATAAATTGAGAATGGGTGGTGTCATCCTGATGCCAAGTCACTTGATGTTAAAGTGCCATCTGTGATTGTGATAGAAACTTGAGAGAGATTAATGATTAGTAAAAGAAGAAGAGAGTTGGCGAGAAATTTTGAGTTTGGTGGTCGTGGTGGAAGTCCAGGACTAGACATTTGGAACAGGTGCCTTTTTAAGGCAGGAGACATAGTACCAGGGAGAGTGTGTAAAAGCTTGGTCACCATTGGGGTAGTAAGTATGACTGTATGTTGTTCCGTCCAGCGAGGTTCCAATGATTGAGAATGCAGTTCCTGAAGTAAGACTGAGTTACCCAGTTGAAGAGTTTCCAATTCGGTTTGTGGTTGTGCTGGGATTGAGGCAATGAATGGTGCAGGAAGACACTGGTCTGCATGTTCCCTTAGGAGTTTGTGTAGAAGTGTGAGATAGGACAGGTAGGACACCAGGGGCGGAGGAGTGATTGGAAAGCTTTGGATGATTAAGAAAGGGCACCCATAGAGTTGCTTAAAGGGGCTAAGGCCTGAGGGAGCTCTATGGGGGTGCCTGAATTCAGGTGAGGGCCAAAGCAGGAGATTGGGTCAGGAGAGCCTAAGTTTAATAGCAAGTTTAGTGAGATGATCCTTGAGAATGCCGTTAGGCCTCTCAACCTTACCTGAGGATTGGGGTTGGTGGGGGATGTGGAGCCTCCAAGTGACACTGAGGCCTTTGGAGACTAGTTGAACAACCTGAGAAATGAAGGCCAGACTGTTGTCTGACTGGACGGAGGCGGGAAGTTCAAACCTGGGAATGATCCCCTCTATGAGGATGGAGGTGACAGTGCCAGCAGTTTCCCTGGATGTAGGGAAGGTTTATATCCAACCTGAAAAGTATCAACCAAAGCAAGTAGGTAGCAAAGCTTTTTGTGCTTAGGCACATGAATGAAGTTGATCTACCAGTCTTTGCCTGGCTAGTGGCTCCTCATCTGATGCCTGGGGAGTTTAGGTTTGATGCTTCCTTGTGGGGATACTGTAGAGCAGACAGAATAAGCAGAGTGGACCTGTTGGAGAGTAGTTCTCATTCCTAGGAAGTGAAAGAGGGATTGTAAAATCTGGAAAAGGGGCAAGAGAGGGTTTTATGTGGGGGCAGAGTCTCTGGAGTTAGAGGAGTTGGTCATGAGTCCTAGGTCTCTGTCTTGGGCATCAGGGCCTGGTAGTTGATTGACTGACTGGTTGGTGAATTTATGTATCTGATCTTGCAGGAACTTCTGTAGGCAATTCAATAGTCATGGTCCTATTAGGAGAAACATAAAGAGGACTAATAGGGGTCCTGTGAGGCAGGAGGAGCCAAGGCCATACTTGACTGAACATTCCCCATGGAGCCTGTTGGCTAGTTGCTGTCTCCTCTTTTATAGCTGTTCTTTGTCTTTCATTACTCCCATCAATGACTGTGTTTTGGCTTAACTGTTTTTGGAAGGTGTTGATCTTTCAAGCTGGTCAAAATTGACTTTGTTTCTATCTATTGTTAAGAGTCAGCCAAGTTCCCATAGGGGTCACTCATGGGGAAACTTGAGAACAGCTTCTTAGTTCTGCTAGTGCTTTTGCACTAGGATGGGTCCAGGTCTTGCTTGACCATGTGGCTTCCCTTGGAAGCATCAGGGATGTCTCCCTTCTCCAATGACCCTCCTATTCTCAGCAAATGTACTGATTGGCTTTTCATTCTCCAGTGGTCTCAATAATCTCCCTGATCAGGAGGTTATGTGGCCCAGAGTTGCAAAGCTCTTAAGAGAAGTTCCCTGTTCCCTGGATTCAGACTGACTCAGAGGGCCAGAGCCAAATATTGGTTTTCTTGGTCATTTTAATTTAAGGTTAAGTCTTGATCTTAAACATCCAGCAAAGTCAGTTTCACCTTAAATTAAGAGTACTGGGCTTTAGCTGAAGTCTGGCCTACTTTGGAGTCATTCTGACATGTAGTAAGATGGGAGGCACAGCCTTATCTCAGGTAAGGCAGGGCTCTTTATAAATCTTAGGTAAAGTGTTCCAGTATTGAAGTTGGTCTTTGTTTTTAAATATTATTTTATAAAGTTTACATATATTATTGTTTGAGGTCACATGAATACTAGCTATCATAATATATTACATTTAAATTGTACCCACTTTATAGAACTTTATATTAATCTTATTGATAACAGGTCCAGTTATAGAAAATTAAATGATATAAATAAATTTCCAATATGTTATTTTTATAAGCCTAAAATTACCATGCAACCTTTTGGAGAATATCAGCTTAATATAATTTTTTTAAAAGTTTTTATCTTAAAGACTTATTAGCTGGAAATTATGAACACATTTAATATACAAAGAAGAGTAATAGTACCACAATTACATTGATGTTTTTATATTAATCAAGGTTAGCTCTTAAAGAAATAACATATTACAATATTGCAAAAAAACAGTTGTTGTTTAACCATTGTTGTATAATCCTTAATTCCTTCAAGATTACTTGCTCAAAAAACTTACATATATAACCAATATACACAGACCTTCTTTATCACTTACTTAAACCTATAGAGACAACATACGAGGACCTTCTTTATCACTTGCTTAAACCCTCTTATTTACTTAATCACATAGACTCTCTTATCCAGAAACACCTTTTCCTTCTTTTAAATCCATACTTAGAACCTTCTAATTTCTCTTTCCCATCTTTTAACTCCTTCTTTATTTATACTTTGAAATAATCCTTGTAAATTTCTGACGGTGCCTCTGCTTCAAACCAGGTCCTTTATTTTGACTTTCGAATTATGGTAAGAGCTTTCCCAGAGCCCTGGATCACATAAGAAAATTGATTATTTTTTATAATTATGTTTGTGATAAGTTTTAAAATGAAGATGAGAGAGCTCTTAAGGTGATAATCATGTAAAAGAGATAGCCAGATACAGCCACATGCAACACCTCTCTGGGGCAGGTGGGATAAAAATGCCCAGTAGAGTATGAAAACAAATGTTTTGTTTTTTTCCCCAATTTTCTCACTTTCGTCACTCACCTGCCCTATTCTATGAGTGGTAGTGCTGATTGAATATTTGTTGCAAGAAGATTTACAAACATTTTGACAGAAACTATGGCTGGATAGCTAAATTTCTCATCAATTTGACATGTCAGTATTAGTGTGATGCTTATCAACAAGCAAGTAGCCAGAAGAACCATATTAGCCAAGATAAGATAGGGTCACTTGTCTCTTTTCTTGTTCAAAAAGTGATAGGGAAAATCTCTGAGAATCTGCAAATTATTACTGATATGGAATCTAGGAAGACCTGGGAGCTGTTCTATCAGAGACATTAAAGGAAAAGAATCTGTGGTGTTCATTGCTCTAGCATATTTGGGAGACAAGATGCTCCATTCATAAATTATTAAAGTATTAATATGATTTCAGTAATAAACTTAAGGAGTTTGTATATTATGTAACTCATTCGTGTGTGACCTAATAATTTCTTCACATGGTTACGGATACTAAGCTGCTTGCTAAGGATGAAAATGTGTGGCAGCTCTACTTAATTATAATTTCAGCATTAATTGTTGATTGGGCAGAGTGATAGAGATAATAAGAGAAATATCCAGACAGTTTCACCTTATGACCATTGATATTATCGTCAAGAAGGGAATTCAGGCCATTTGGACTACAGTGGTATGTGTATGATGAAGTATGGCTTACCATGAGCCTTGGGCTGCTCCTGAAGGTTGTGATATCAGATCCCATTAATTAATCCATCATGATTATTTTGCAAATTCACTTGTGCTAGTTGTATTTTGGTCAAGAAGCCATAGCTAGAACAGACTTGGCAAGCAAGAAATAATTTAAATAAGAGAAATCTAAAAGTTTAGAACTATTTTTAATCTCTAAATGCACCCATATAATTTAAAAGAGTTTTGTGAAACCTATTATATATTTTATACCCTGATGGAGGGGAGAACAGAACTGATAGTTGGTATTACTGGTTCTTGGTGTTATAAAAGCTATTATTGCTTTCTTTTCTTTGCTTATAATGAAATGGCAGAGATGCAAGTTGTTCCTATTTCTTGCATTAGGGTAGATAAAATGGTGATTATGACAGATAATGCTAGTCAGCACTGACTTTCTAATCCACTGAGGATTTCACTTTTCTCCATTCCTTGATATTATATTGTATATATAGTCAAGCCACATGTATAGTCTCACAGAGTACAACGTGAAACTTTGCAGTGACTATGGTTTCTGGGTGCTGTCCTTGAAAGTTGTAGACATATGCTCTATTTTCCTTCTCTCTTCTGTTTTGGAATCTAATTTATGAGGATAGAAACCAAAGTAACCATTCTGAAATATGAGATGGAATCCACATGTTGAGACAGAAGAGTGAATCAGAAAGGGTCTAGATCTATAGTATTGGCCCTAAAGTGTTAAGTTTTGCCCAGTAAGTGAAAATGATTTAAACTTCCACTTATTTAAGCCACAGTATGTTATTGTGATGTTAGATTCAATAATTAAATGATAATCGTGCCTTTATAAGAGCGAATGGCATTGCTTATTTAGTCATTTATCATTCATTTAAGTATCATTTAACTCTCTAATGAGGAATCTAAACTCACATATAATAATTTGTATTGTTTCTAAGTATTAGTAGCTGAGCATAGGAGATGGTGATTTAAAAATATGTGTTGTATCATGCCTACTTCATGAAGCCTATGTTCTGGAAACCAGCTATAAAGATTAGAGAATTTGGGCCAGGGTTGTTGCTCAGTGGTAGAGCGCTTGCCTAGCATGTGTGAAGCACTGAGTTCAATTGCCAGCATCACATAAAAATAAGTAAGTAAATAAATAAACAAACAAATAAAATAAAGGTATTTAAAGAAAAAAAGGTTATGGAATTTGTTATCTATTGTTTGTTATATTACTTCCCTTAAATGAAGGACAATTTCTAGTTTCTAAGTATTTATTGATAATACATTAGCTCATTTTTTGGAGATAAATGAAATGAAGGGCTCAAAAAATAAGAAGGATGATGTTTCCTACATTTTATTTATTTTATTGAAATGCTACACACCTCTCTAAATACTGTCCTGTTAAAGGAACCTATCCTGCAATTGGAAACTTCAACAGAGAATTCATATTCACACTATTTTATGCTAAACTAAAAATTTTGACAGTCACTAATGATACAGTAATGAAATAATAATAGGTCCAATTTTCTGGTTATACAAAGGGAGAAAATTGTTCTACTTTTTCAAAGTGTTGAGCTAATTGGGGAAGATAGTTGGGGGTAATCACAATGGCTTACTTGATAAGAAGGTAGCAGTGATAATTTATTTTTTTCTTTTGAATTTTGATTATCTCTATGATGATTAGTGAAAACAAATACTCAATTAATGATTGATTACATTTTATCATTTAATGAAAACCTTTACAAAGCTTATCACATGCTAAATCTACTCTCAGCTATTTAGTTTATATTAGATGAAAACAGCTAGTAGCATTGATTTTGGGTAGGACATAAATATAAAGAAATCTAAGAGTTTTACATAATTGACAAATGACAAGTTAGAATATTTGTGTAAAAAATTATATTTTTAAGAATCTTACAATTTTTCAAGTCCTTCATTTTATAATGTGCCTCATTTCACAGAGGGAGAAATTGTACCTAGTTTAGAAACAATGACTATTTTGGGGTTATAAATGAGTAAAATGAAGTAAAATAGAACTTAAAATATTTTAACAATATGACAGTGATCATCCCCAAAACTGTTTCTACTCTTCGAGTTAGAATTTTGAGCTGATTTATTTCTTCTTGTATTACAGAGTTGTAATATTTTCATTTTGGGGTCTGAATCATTATACAAATCTTAGTCTTTCTTGAAGATACCATTGGCAATTAGAATTATTACATTTAGTTATTTCTAATATTAGCTTCTTAAAGTAACTCTTTCATTTTGTTTTTTGAAATTTTAGTCGACTTTTGCAAATTTAAAAATTATATCATAGGAAGATTAAATAGCTTTCCTAAGGTCATATCAGGCTGAAGCTAGAATTCAAACATCAGTGTTCTGAATCCAAAGGCTTATTATTTTAGCGATATTCTGCAATTCTGAAAGTCAAGAACCTAATAAAATTCCAGGGTGGGTTGTGATTCACAGTCCATTCTTTTCTTTATTTTAAGTCTTATACTTTACATACATGATAATTATATTGGGATAAGATTTAGACCAGAGATATTTTCAGCAGTCATCAAAATTGTCGAAGTTTTGCTCAAAACTAACACATCTTACTTAGTTTTCATTATTACAAAAGTGAACTAAAGAGGATAAAAGACCTAGAAATTTCAGATTGGTATCCTCTATCTAAATTCTTAAACCTCAGCCTTAAACTCTACCAGATTTGATTTAATATCTACAGTGCTTATTTTTAATAAATGTTGTCTGATAGGCAATCATACCAACATTGCTACACAGAAGTTATTTGGGCATGTGATAGATGCTTATAAAATACATGCTGTTTGGAATGATTGTTTTTACAAGCTATGGTATAATGAAGAAGGTTTAGTAATCGGGTAGGCCTAGGGTCCAATATTCTGTTGATTATTAGGGTCACTTAGACAATTTGAGAAGCTTCTCTGATCCTACAGAATGAGAATTTAATATTAATATTCTTAATATTTTCAGTCCATTCCAAAATCTAACAAACAATAAGTGGCCTGCATATGTCCACTTCCTTCTTTAGAATTTGAACTAAACTTGGAGAGAGAGGCAACCACTGGCTTTTCAATTTTTATCATTTTTTTTTTTTTTTGCTGATTGCTGTTGATATTTCAACCTAATTAAACATCTATGAAGGAATTATACTAAGCCCACCCTTAACATCAGAAAATTTGAGATTCTTTGGCTTTGGCCTTCTACAATGACAATTATTTTGCTGTCTATTTCCTTGATTGCTAACTGGGAAATACCTTCATTATGGTATTATTCTAAGGAATAACCAAAGCTAAATAGGTTGACTATTTTAAAATTAGTTTTTCAATTGTATAGTGCAATTTAAATGTATAGGCTATTTTGTTATTTGTATTATTGTCATTGTTATTTCTTAGTCGTGTGACTTTGAAGACCTATGGAAAGAAAATTAGTAAAATTTTCCTGGACATTAACACTATTATTATTTTTTAAAATTGAATCACAATGACAAACTTAATGAACAGACTAGGGAAAAGCACAAAAGCAGGCATAGTAATGCACTTATATTTTTCCAGAAAAAAATATTTAATATAAGAATGCATGCTACAATTTTCATTATATAGACCTTTTACCTCTTTTGTTAAGTTGACTCCCAACTATTTTATGTTTTTTGGGGGAGGCTATTGTAAATGGGGTAGTTTTCCTCATTTCCCTTTTTGAGAATTTGTCACTGATACACAGAAATGCCTTTGATTTATGGGTATTGATTTTATATCTTCCTACTTTGCTGAATTCATTTACTAGTTCTAGAAGTTTTCTGATGGAAATTTTAGGGTCTTATAGGTATAGAAGTCAAAGAAGACCTTAGAAGATAGAAAGATCTCTCTTGTTATTGGATAGACAGAATTAATATTGTCAAAATGAGTATACTACCAAAAGCACTATACAGATTTAATGCAGTTCCAATCAAAATCCCAATGACATTCCTCATAGAAATAGGAAAAGCAGTCATGAAATTCACCTGGAAAAACAAGAGACTCAGAATAGTTAAAGCAATCCTTAGCAGGAAGAGTGAAGCAGGTGGCATCACTATACCTGACCTTAGAATGTACTACAGAGCAATAGTAACAACAACAACAACAACAACAACAACAAATCATGGTATTGGCACCAAAACAGACTGGTAGACCAATGGTAAAGAATAGAGGACACAGAGACTAACCCACAAAATTATAATTACCTTATATTAGACAAAGGTGCCAAAAACATGCATTGGAGAAAAGATAACCTCTTCAACAAATGGTACTGGGAAAACTGGAAATCCATATGCAACAAAATAAAATTAACCCCCTATCTCTCACCATGTACAAAACTCACTCAAAATGGATCAAAGACTTAGGAATAAAACAGAGTCCTTGCATCTAATGAAGAAAAAGGAGGCCCTAATCTTCATCATGTGGGATTAGGCCCCAACTTCCTTAATAAAACTCCTTTGGCACAAGAATGAAAAACAAGAATCAATAAATGGGATGAACTTAAACTAAAAAGTTCCTTCTCAGCAAGAGAAACAATATGTGAGGTGAATAGAGGGCCTACGTCTTGGGAGCAAATCTTAACCCCTCACACATCAGAAAGAGCACTAATCTCTAGATTATATAATGAACTCAAAAAGTTAAACACCAAAAAAACAAATAACCCAATCAATAAATGGGCCAAGGACTGAACAGACACTTCTCAGAAGATGATATACAATCAATCAACAAATATATGAAAAAAATGTTCATTCTTGCTAGCAATTAGAGAAATACAAATCAAAATCACTCTAAGATTTCATCTCACTTCAGTCAGAATGGCAGCTATTATGAATACAAACAACAATAAGTGTTGGCAAGGATGTGGGAGAAAAGGTACACTCATACACTGCTGGTGGGACTGCAAATTAGTGAAGCCAATAGGTAAAGCAGTATGGAGATTTCTTGGAAAATTGGGGATGGAACCACCATTTGACCCAGCTATCCCTCTCCTCAGTCTTAAAAGCAGCATAAGAATTAAAAACAGAATTCTACAGGGACCCAGCCATATCAATGTTTATAGCAGCACAATTCACAATAGCTAAACTGTGGAGCCAACTTAGATGCCCTTCAATAGATGAATGGATAAAAAATGTAGCATATATACATAATAGAATATTACACAGCAACAAAAGAGAATAAAATTATGGCATTTGCAGGTAAGTGAATGGAGTGAGTGAAGGTAATGCTAAGTGAACTTAGCCAATCCCAAAAACCAAATGCCACACGTTTTCTTTGATATTTGGAGGGTCATTCATAGTGGGTGGAAGAGGGAGCATGGGAGGAATAGAGGAACTCTAGATAGGTAAGAGGAGTTGGAGGGGAAGGGAGGGGGCATGGGGTTACTAATGATGGTGGAATGTGATGATCATTATTATCAAAAGTACAGGTATAAAGACACGAATTGGTGTGAATGTACTGTGAATATAACCAGAGATATGAAAAATTGTGCAGTATATGTGTAATAAAAATTGTAAAGCATTCTACTGTCATATATAAATAAAAAATAATTAAAAATTAAATTAAATTTAAAAAAGAATGCATGTTGCATTAGAAAATCTACATGTTTTCTGAAAAGAAAAAGATTTTAAGTTAAAACATATGTTCTTTACAATTCTACAATCAGCCCTTTCAATTGCGAGAAATTGTGACATTCTATTTAAGCCAGAGAGTAGTCTGCTAAGAATTGTCATTTGATGCTGTGACCTTGTTTTCCATAATTGCTAACAAAGATCACATCTCCTATTTAGGTTGGAACTATTTGCTCCAAGTGCCACCTCTTCCTTCTTATTTCTCATAATCAGGGAAGAAGCCTGACATCACAGCAGTAACCATAGCTAGGAGCTCAGGATTTCTAAACTTAATTAGCTTCTGTAATTTATGTTTCATCATTGACATATCTGTCTTTAAATAGATTGAAGGCTATGCATATTTGAGATGAAATTTACACATTTAACAACTGAAGAAGACCGTTCATTTTATGAAGAAATTCACTTATTCCTAATGAATGATGAAATACTATCTCAATCATTCATTAGTTTAACCTTTTGCATCTCCTAGAAATCAATTTACAATTGCAGGAGTGTACTAAGAAAGTATTATTTATAAAACTATTTTACCTAATAGTTGATCAAAAGAATTACTATAATACTATTATTTATAAAACTATTATACTTAATAGTTGACCAAAGGAATTACTTCAATTTTAAATATTTCATTTCACCAAATTACTACAATATGAATAATAGAGAAATTAAAAATAAAGAAAATTGGCATTGAGTTACTATTGCTCCATGAGTCATTCTTTTGTAATTGTTCCTTAAATACACACCATGACTTATGAAAAGAAAGCATTTCTAATACATTAAAACAGAACACCTTTTTCAAGACTGTATTTTTAAAAAGTTATAACTAGAATATTATCTATAGGATACAGAATATTTTACAAAAAGGAAATCTTCCAAATAAAACTCTAATGGAAGAGGCTTAACCCTCTTTTACTCTCTGGGGGTTTAAGAGCCAAAGAATTATACAAATTTGAAAACTAGATATGTATCCCTCTAGCACATTGCCAGTGTGTTTTGTACTTGTGTGTGTGCATGTCTGTGTGTGTGCATGAATGTCTGTGTGTGTGTGTGTGAGCAGATGCCTGTGTATGGAGGGATGTAGTGCTCATCTATTTGCCCCACTTTTTCTACCACTGCCATTTTGCTAATATTTGGTATCATGAACAACCAAAAGTGAACACAGGAGGTACAAGGCTCTGGAAGTATGTATTATTATTTCATCCCTATTATATGGTTGAGGAGAAAAAATGAGAATTTATGAGGAGATTTTATCCTCCATTGATTTAGCGTCAGATAATTCAAATTTATTTTACTTGGTGATATTCAAAAAATTAAATCAGACTGGCCCCATTATTGATCACATTTAATTACTGTTGCCATCTATAGTAATTCCTTTGAAGCTGGGTGCGGTGGTATACACCTGTAATCCCAGCAACTCAGGATGCTGAGGCAGGAGGACAGCCAAGTTTAAGGCCATTCTCAGCAACTTACTAAGATTCTATTTCAAAATGAATAATAATAATAATAATAATAATAATAATAAAAGTCTGGGTTTGCTTCTCAGTAGTTAAGCCCCTCTGGGTTCAATCCTTGGTACCAAATAATAAAAATAATAGTGATAATAATAATAATTCCTTTTATGTTGAAATTCAGAATTTAGATGTTAAAATTATCCTGACTAAAGTTTTTGAATTTAAAATGTTACATTTAATCATTATAATACTGAGGAATTACTGACAATGAACTAACAGCCAGGGTATTTAAATCTCTTTCTGTATATAGTCTAATTTAATATTAACAGTAGTTCTATGAAAATTTTATTAATTTTAAAGCTACTTTTTAGATGATGACCCTAGGACATTGAGAGGATAAACAAATTGTTCAAAATTTCTAACGTGTGTGATGATGCAAGTGGTTAAGGTAGAGACCAAATTCAAGTCACTGTCATTCAATGCTCTGTTCTTCTGTTTTCTTTAGATGAAGGTTCCTCTTTGAGCTTTCCATTATCAGTCTTTCAAATTCACCAGCTTCTTTAGGATTTGGTATTAATTTTTGTATTTTGCTTCTACATTGTTACAAACTATCTTAAACTTCCCCCCCTGCATTGCAAATTCAATATTCTGAATTTGATACAATTTAAATTTACTTGATGATTTTCTATTATCCTTGCTTTAGTTAAAATTTTAACTTCATTTTGAATTATTTCCTCAAAAGTGGAAAGCAGATGCCTCCTCATTTTTTTTAAGTTTCTAAATTGTCACCACCATCATTGTCATTATTAGCATAATCACCACCACCCTGTTCCTTGTATGCTACCCTTAGTCCTTTATCATCTATTCAGCATTCACTGTCTCATGACTTCATGTGGCAGGACTTTATTTCTCTTGTGTCTTTCCAGTGTCTTCAAGAAATACCTGCCAAAATTAATTCCAGTTTTGCTGCATTTGCCTGGTTTTTGTTTCTTTTCACATGTTACAGCACTTTATTATTCAGAGAAGATCCTTCAATTGTTCCCCATATTCCATTATTCCTGTAGCTACTGCCATTTCCTATTTGCAGTTATGATGTATTTCTACCTTGTTATTGTTTTTATTTGGTAATTTTAGTGAGATTCCATATGAGATGGTAAGGAACTTGATTTTATGTCCCTATTGTTTTCCTAAAGTCAAAGTGATAAGTGATCTTGAAGCTTATTAAGATCATAATTAGATTGTACTAGACTTTTTCTTTTTCCTCATAGTGGAACAATTTATGAAGGTGATAATTCCCAATACTATCCCATAGTTTCAAATGACTTTTATGTATTTTCTTGTTTTTAATACATGGGATTGGTGGAAACTATCGTTTAAAGTTTACTATCCCAGATAGAAGTAGAAAGAGTTGAATTAGTTAGCCCCAAATAAGCTGCAGTAATAAGTAGACCCAAATGTATAATTTGTCAACAAGATAGAAATGTATTTGATTGCTCACATCAGGGCTTATATTGGTTCCTGTGTTTTGGGCAGAAGAACATGAAGGGTAGCAGACCTGTATTCAACATGATAATTTGAGAATTCACACTAAAAGTAGCTCTAAATGTTAAAATACTCAATACTAAAATACATGAACTGCTAGATTTTCTGGATTGCCATAGATCAACAAGAGCAAGAAAAATGTGGAACAGCATAGGAAGCCTTTTTTGGCTAGTTCTGAAAATGTCACATATTCTATCTGCTCAGGATCTATGAACCACAATTGACTACAACAGAGTCTGGGAAAGATTGTCTATTTGTTTTCCCAGAAAGAAACAAAATTTTGGTGGTGCAGTTGAATACCCAAGGAGTTTTGTACAGCCTATTGGAAGTGTATCGCTTTATCTATTTGGGTTGCATGTCTATTTGCAGAGTCTGTGTTGAGATTAAGTGTCCCATTGAACTTCCTTTATACTTCTAGCCTCAAATGTAAGAGGTTTTTCCCATGGGACCTCCACATACAAAGATGCTTTTCATGGACAATGGATAAATATGGAGCTATTCACTCTCCACTTCTAGACTCAATTACTTACAAATGCTTTCATATTATGTATTGTTGTAACAGTAGAATTTCATTAATATCTGTTCTCAAACTTTTCTGGATATTCCTTTGTCACAATTTAGACATGGGCATTGGTTGTTTCTTAGAAAAAAAAAGTCCAATATTTAAGAAAAAAAATTAAATTCTTGGTTTTTCCCTCTACCAATCTTGAAAATGATATCAGTTTAAACATTTTTACTGCATCATTTAAGTAAGGAATTGGGATAGAAACTTAGTAATGTGCTCTTATTTTGCTTTTTTTGTTACAAAATAATAAAGGAAGTTAATATTTCATGCAAATGCTATTCTTTTTTAAGTTGTTTGTTGTAGAATATTGTATGAATTGAAAAGAACAAGAAAAACTTCATGCTTCTTTTTGTTTATATTTTCACTTAGGTTACTTGTCGTTTTGCTTAAATTGACATAATCTTATAATCTATAACAGACATAAAGACTTCAGGTAATAATTTTATCTTCTAAAGACATGGGAATACCCATAATTAAGAAAATTCACTTACAAAGTATCATTTGCAAAGAATGTAGGAGTCCTGTGCTGCCATACTAAAGTAAATGATTTAATATGCTGTGGAAAGAGACATGGATTGAGTTAATAGGAAAGCTACCTTCACAGAATAAGAAAAGTGAAGTGCTGTGACACTCAGTTGTAGATTTGTGGACTCCTTAGTTAGTAGATTAATAATCTCTTCTGCCTGTATCTGGAATCTGCTACTTCAAGATAAACAACAAAGACTTTTGTTACAATATATAATAATGATTCAGATTCAACCTTTATAAATTCAACAGAGAGGAATTATATTCTGATATATTTTAAATTTTATCTCAGAATAGCAAAAAAAAAAAGGTGATGAAACTTAAATTCAAAAGATTTCTCCATTGGAAATGAGCATGCATCATGTTTAAAAATTGTGTCATTTTTCAATATCAGTTAAAGCCACTGAGATTAAAATAATTCAAGATGTATTTTTACTTTAGGATTACTTAGAGAGTTTCGTGGATATGAAGAATGCTTTGTCTCCCTACTTCATCTGACCACTTTTTTATTATCTAAATATCTCCCAAAGGATCACTCTGCAGGACATTGTAGAAATTTAGACAAAGAACTTTAAAATGAACCAAAGATGAGGTCTCCTACATTCCCATAACACTTTAACTATAGCAACAAACCAACCAACTAATTTTCCTTGACCTTTTTAGAGATTGGAAATGTTTTTCAGATCTCAGGTATATTTTGCTTCTAGGGACCTTCTTCCTTATTCTTACACAACAGAGTGGGTGCATCAGCCTCATAAATCAGTTTGCTGAATATCTTTTTTAAGGTTGGAACAAAACTAATCTTGAGTCAACTTACTTTTGTTCTTTCACTGTATAATGTTTTAATTTCTGTGATCAGAAGCCATAAAGGATGTTTATAGTAGAATGAACCTAATAGACTAGGAGAAAGCCCCAGGGATATTATCTGACTGAATAAAAAGTTTTCTTGCTTATTTTAACATCCATTGTACCTGAGGAATCTTCCTTTCACTTCAAATAATTTAACTTTGTTAGGTGGGTTTTGTATACATAAATATTGCAAATACCTGTATTCTTAACTAATGTTACATTTTCAACATAATCCCAATGCCATTTCCTTCTGAACCAGATAGATATGAAGAATAAGAGATTCTAAGAAAGTTTAAAATGTTGAGGACTCAAAAAAATAAAAGATGATAAATAAAACAGAAATCCAGATGACATGCTAAACAGAAGTAAAATGTTTTAATTACAGACAAATACAAAACTCTTTCCAGGCTCATCACTTAGAAAGAAGACAACACCAATTAAATCACTCTTTTGACCTCAGCAATTGTAATTTTGTCATTAGAAGATTGCAAAACAGAAACATAGATACTGACTCATTAGCATTAATATAGTATGTTTTATTTTATAAAGCTCTTCTAAAAATAGCAATTCTTTGCATTGATTCATTTTATTATAAGAAGTTTAAAAGATAATAAAACTGAATGGCAGAAATGTAAAGCACACAATTAGGTCTTGAATCAAGATTATTTTTGACAGTCATTCTTTGGGTCATTGCAATATATTATATTGTCAATGCATTTCTCAAAAGAATAAGTAATTTTAATGAGTTAATTTAGGAATATCAAGTATAAACTAATACATCATAAGAAAATTATAGCAATGCTATGCTAGGATTGTAAGAAGGTAGAATTTCTACTCCATAAAAAACTACCAATAGAGATGGTCATATTTTCGTTCTGTCTAGAATTCAGTTAGGAAAAATCTGGGAACATAAAAAATGGAAAGGAGGACTTAACAGCATTTACATGTATATCGCATTTTTCCTAATGTAAAAGAACATGTACTTGAAAGTCAAAAAGATGTTTGAATCTTGGGACTATTATAAATTTCGTGTACATTCATGGAGAATATATTTAAGCATGTTGAGACTAAGTTTCTTTCCATTTTTAGCAGCAATGATAATATCATTTAACAATTATTTTCTGGCAAATAATTACATGGTTTTACATTACTTTAGATACTATCATTTGCTATCAATTATTGTTGGTTTTTTCAATATTTTAACAGCCTAGAAGTGTATAGTTTGGTTACCATTATACACATTTCAGAATTCTATCTAAAAATACTGTCTATCATCAACTTAGGAATTTTGACTCAAGGTTCTCTCACTTCCCAGCTTCATGATCTTAATCAAGTTATTCAGTTTTTCTCAATTAGAGATTCCTGATCTTCAAAGAAGTCATAATATGTACCCTTAAATCTTAATCAACATTATAGTTCCACTTAAAATGGAAAAAAAAAAACTGTAAGAGAATGTTACTCTTATCCTATGGTATAGTTTGGACATGGAATTTCATGTACTTAAAGACTTGGCCCCCAGTGTAGCAAGGTACAGAAGTGAGCCTTTTAGAAACTGATTGGATCATGAGAACTCCAACTTCACCAGTGTATTAATCTATTTGATGGATTAATATCACAAAAAATTTATTGTAATGTGTGACCTAGTTGGAGAATTCAGTTCATTGAGGATGTGCCCTGGAAGGTTTAATCTTGTTCCTCATCCCTTTCTCTCTCTCTCTTTGCTTTCTTGCTGCTAAGAGCTGAGTAGCTTTCTCTGCCACTTCATTCCACCATGGATTCTGCCTCACTGTAGGCCCAATGAAGCCTGATGACCATGGAGGGAAATCTCAAACATTGAGCCAAAATGAACTCATCCTCTCTTAAATTGTTTGTGTTGGATATTTTGGTCACAGTGAAACTGACTTATACAACCTACTGTCAAGAAAAAAAAAATAGTGAGTAAAATAATAAAATTAAACTCATCAAACAGCTGAGATTGTAAGGCAACCGGGTAAAATGGATCCTAATGTTTAACTAACTCCTCCAAGTGTAAATAGAACAAATAGTTTTATTTTGAGACAAATTAGAAGAGATGTGGCAGTCATGAAAGCAAATAGTGGCAGAAAAACTGAACTTTTTACAGAGCTTTAAATTTCAAATGAGGTTATCCTGAGAGTTCTAAAGACTCATGTATCTTATACCAATCTTCTGTTAAGAGTCTTCATTAAATGTTCATAAAATAATTCAGGAAAAGGCAGAGGACCTGAGAAATCTCTCTAATACCCGACAGTAGCACAGATGTGTGGTACTAGGAGATCCTAGAGAATTCCATGAAACTCTGAGTCTCACATGTGAATCAGGAGGTTATCATCTATCTTAGAGGGCAGCCACAAACTCCATCTTATTTGGAGCATATTTAGGAATGAATCAACCACTATCTGCCAATGGAGAAGAGCAGAAAACCCTCTGTTTACTTCAATCCCAGTAAAGGTCAGCAGCAACTGGGAATGTGGCGAAAATTCTGTCTCCTACACTTAAACTCACCAAAAAGATTCTGCTGACAGATGGGTAGAAAGCATACCTGTGCCTGCAAACTTGCACAGAAAGAAAACAGATGTGCATCTATCTGGAAAGGAAGCCTCAAAACTCTCCAGATTGTTGGTTTCTCCTAAGAGCATGATGGAATTTCTATAAGGATCACATTAATTCTATTGATCAATTTTGTTGGAAATGATATCATTAAAATAGTCAGTCTTATTACTTCTGAATCTGAATATGGTTTATCTTTACATTTATTGAGGTGCTTTATATCACAACAACAGTTTTTAGTCTTGGGCATATACGTCAGGCACATTGCTTATCAGATTTATCCTTAAGTATTTTGTACTTTTTCATGCTATCTTAAATGGCATTGCATTTTTGTTTTCAATATCCAACTATTAGTTGCTTATGTATAAAAGTGTACTTGATTTTTTGGTAGTAATTTTGTATCACTCCACTCTACCAATCTCACTTAGTTTTAGAACCTTTTGTTTTAATTTTTTTATTTGTTGAGATATTCAACATAGATCATCATGTCATCTGTGAATGAAGAGAGTTTACTTCTTCCTTTACAATTTGGATGCCTTTTTATTCACTTGGCTTATTGTAACAGGTGAAATCTTTAACACTTCATAGAAGGGGCCAGAGTATCTACCTTTGTTGTTTTTGGTTTTAGGAGGAAAGCATACCAACTTTCACCATAAAGTATGATATTAAATGTACATATTTTATAGATAATTAGTTTGGGGGTTGATGATATTCTTTTCTATGTCTGTGCACTGAGAGGTTTTGCAGGAGTCACTGTTATATGTCCTACAATAATTTTTCTGGATTTATTGTGTTGAACATGTGGCTTATCTTTGATAGTATGCGTTTATGGAGAACCAAGTTGATTAATTTATGAAAGTGCAATCACCCTTACATTCCAAATATAAGTCTCAATTGGTATAATTTGCATTTTATTTGAAATATTTCTATTTGTTAATGAAGTATATTGGTATTAGGGTTTTTATGTAAAAATATTTAACAATTCTGGTCTCATAAATAAGTTGAAGTATTCTCTCTTCAATTTCCTGAAAGATTTTACATATAATTAGCATTATTTCCTTAAATAAATTTTTGGTAAAATTCCCTAATGAAGTCATTTAATGCTAATGTGTTCTTTCAAGTAAAGTGGTTGTGTCTTTCAAAGAGGTAGTGTCTTTTGAGGAATTTGTCCTTTATATCTATCTTTCAAATTTACTGGCACAAAATTCTTTATAGTATTTTTTTCTACCTTGAATATCTATGAAATCTGTACTGATACAAATAAACTGTCTCGTTGCAGGTATTGACAGTTTGTATTTTAACTATTTTTCTCAAATTCCAATTTGTTTGAATGTAATTTTTTAGAACAGTCCCTAATGATCCTATGAATTTTAAAAATATCTGTGGTGACATTTTCATTTTTAATCTCTAATTCTTTTGAGTGTTTTATTTCTCCTTTTGACTAATTTTGCTAAGAGTTTATCAGTATTGTTTACCATTTCGATTAGCCAACTCTTTATTGCATCAATCCTTTATATTGTTTTGTTATTCTGCATTTCATAAATTTCTTCTCTGATGCTAATTATTTCCTTTCTTTTACTAGTTCTGGACATAGTTCAGTCTTAGTTTTCTTCTTATTATTGTTTGGTACCAAGGATTGAACTAAGGGGTATTTAACTACTGAGCCACACCCCCAGCCCTTTTTTAATATATTTTATTTTGAAACAGGGTCTCGCTGAGTTGCTTAGGTCCTTGCTAAGTTGCTGAGGCTGGCTTTGAACTCATGATCCTCCTGCCTCAGCCTCCTAAGTCATTGGGATTACAGGCATGTGCCACCACACCTGGCTTATTCTTACTTTTCTTGAATCTTGAACATTAGATTGGCTTATTTGGGATCACTCTGCTGTTGTAGTTAATGTGTGCACACAATGCTACAAACTCTCCTCTTAGAACTGCTTTTGTAGTGTTTCAGAGATTCCAACAAGTTGTCCTCTGTTCTTGTGTGTTTCTAAATACTTAATTGTATTACTGATAACAAATATATCTCTATTCTTATACTTTTAATCAATTTCTGTTTTTAATATGTTGTCATCCAGCATATAATATAGTCTTGATTTTTAATAAACATTCTGGCAATCTTTGCTTTCACTGAGTTAATTAGTTAATTAATAATTAATATCACTAATGATAGAGTTGAGTTTAAATTTATCACCTTATTATTTGTGTATGATTTGTTTTCTAAAACTGTGTAACTTTGACAATTTTTACATTTTCATTCTCCATATGTTTTGAAAATATTTCTATTTGTCATTAAATTCAAGTAATTTGGATGATAGGCTTTAGTGTAGTTTCATGGGCTTTGTGTTTGTTGTAGTTCTTGAATTTGTGAGTTTATAGTTTCATCAAGTTATAAATATTTCAATCATTGTAAATATTCTCATCATAATTGTAAATATTTATTATTTTTTCCTATTCTCCCCCTTCCCTTTTCAGGGACTCCTTATGTTTCTTGCATTTTCCCCACTTTATTTCACAGTTAAACTTGATACTCTCTCCTCTCAAGTAAGTAGTTGGTTTAGATTGTTCTCTCAGATCAGGACCATGATTTGTGGTTGTTTTGCTTGCATCTTCTCTTTAAGAGTGGTTGATGTAAATCATGATCTGACTTCTTGGTTTAGTCAATGCTAGATGGTATTTTCTGCCTAATTTGGTCTTAGCCTGTATTTTGCTGGATGTGTTGCACTGTAGTTTATACTACACGTAGGTTTTTATTGTGCATGCTATAGTGTTTCATGCATAATCACCTCACCCATAATTAGGGCATTTGTTTTCAACTAAGAAAACTTCATGGGCTTGCATCAAGAGGCTAGGTGAAACTCTGAGTCCTCTCTTTGTTATGTTATATGAGAACTAAAGATTGCTTAAATTCAACTTGAATATTCATTGGCCAAACCATTATGTCCCATCAAATTTATTTTTAAGTAGTTCATCCCCAAATCAATGAGAGTATAGAAACATTTCAAACCAGAGGTAGATTGTCAGTGCTTTCTGTACTTAGATTTCTCATCAATCAAAATAATATACATATATACTCTAGGACATTAGTTTGGAGATAAAATATGGAAGATTCTTCAATCCCCTTCCACCTTTATTATTTACAAAACCCTTTGGTAGGATACAAGAGAAATTTTATTTTTCTTCCTTTTCTAGTCTAGCAAGACTTTAAAGAGTAAACGTAGGGTTTTCTATTTTTCTATTTTCTATGTCATATCATTCTTTATGAATACATTAATTGAATGGAGTAAAAGTACCTTCATGCCTTTATTTAAATTATGGGTTTAGAAGAGAGACTGACTCAGAGACAAAGGAATATGAATCAGATGCTATTAAAGAACACTATACCTGTTCTCATGTAAGAAAATTAAATTGTGTACACATTAAAACTTTTGTGTCCTCAATATTCATCTCTAAAACAGACAATTAGAATAAATGATTCCAAGTGTGTCTCATTTTATGATGCAGAGAAAAGTTTATTGGAAGCTTTTATCAGAACTCTAAATTCATACTGATTTATGTGAAACACTAACACAGCCAGCTGTGCACATTGTTCTCCACAGCAAATGCTTTTGTGGGATACAGGAGAAATTAACCAACCTCCTAGGGGAGATGACACATATAAATGTGATCCCTTGAAGCCTTTTGATCAATCTGATCTTATTCATTCAAGACAACACTGAATAAAAAATTGGGGGAAACATCATTAGGGAAACCTTCTGAGACTTTGAAAATGTGGAAGTTGTAGCTGATATTTGGTGTCTCAAACCACCATGAGAGTAAGAATGAGGACATGATGACTGTGGCAAACTAATGTGCCTTTCATTCAGTCCCAAGTTGCCTCCCTTTAGATGCTTCTGATGTAGTGGTGGAATTCTTGCAACTATGCCTCAGTGGATTACCATATATATGGAATTCGACATTTTTCTCTCCTCTATTTCTGTTTCGCCAAAGCATAAAATTAAAGTTATACCATTAATGTGCATTGTATGTTATTACACTAACACTGTCAGAAGTACCCAGGGTACTGTTCATTTCCTCTGATGTTTGCCTCAAGGCAACCTAGTCTTGCTTCCAACAGCCTCCTGGTTTCTGCTGTATGCCGCATCTCTTGACAAATACACAGCAGATGACTGTAAAACTGAGCATGCCTTAAGCCTTTTATGTCCCATAGAGTTGGAAGATAGACACTGCTTTGTTTTTTCCCCAACTGCTTTATTACAGTATGCTCTAATCCCAGGAATCAAGTATGAATACATGGGACTTTTCCTGATGCCAAGCCCAGTGAGAGACACTAGGCTGTGTTGAAAATCAATGTTCCCCTCTAACTCTTTCCAATTGTTTCTGACTATGATTTTTGACAATCTTCTCTTAGAGTCCATTCTTCAGTGAAAATCTTTTCAGTTTCTTTTACCTATCTTAACGCTGTCCCTTGTACATGTCCAGAAGCAGCCAAAAGTTTAGAAAAATATATTAACCAAATTGGAGAACACTGGAAAAATAACAGGCTTCCAGTAACAGAAAAAATCAAGCATTCTGATTTTTCTGTTAGTATTTCAGTTATTAGTAAGTCATAATGAGTCTTCATAAAAGAAACTCAATCTCAAATATCCATCATTAATTACAGCTATATACAAAGATTTCTAAAATCAAGGCACTGTGATCTCCTTTTCTCAATTTTTATATTCAAGAGTTTCATCCTTTTGTGTTCCTTACCTCAATGCTAGCAGAGAATTCCAATGTAAACTGATCAGCATTTATTGAGTACTATGACATGTTAGGCACTATGGGCAGTTCTTCTACAGTTCTTAACTAGCCATAACTTCCCATGATGCTACCTTCATCCACTTTCATCTTAGCATGGAAGAAACTTAAAATTTACTTTTCTTGTTCACAGAAAGATATAATTCAATGCCTGACATATTGAGAAATGTGTATTAGAGGTATCAAACAGTGCAATACCATTCCCGGTACATTGGTCTCATCCTCCTTTGAATATTACCATCAAGATTAATTGAACAGAGTACATGTAAGTGAAGGAAATCATAAATCTAAAAGCAATGATACTGTTTCTTTCATTTTGGCTCTGACTAGGCTTCCATCTGATCATATAATGGAGAGAAAGAACCTCACCAAACTAGATGTGCCCCTACTTTTCTCCCTCACTAGCTACATGATAGATAAATTCCAACATGGAAATTCAATCCAAAGCGAAAATGATGCGAAGAGAGAGAGGAACTTATAAGAGTACAAGGAAGTGGAAATGTCACACAGACACACAAAAATCTCAGCTACATGGAAGGAAGATGATTGGAACCTCACTAATTTCAGCAGATAGATAAATCAGTTCAGGATGACAGCCCAATTACCCTAATGGACCCACATAAAAACTTTACATTTTTGGAAGATGGAAAAAAATTTTGTAAAATGAAAAACTCTTATTTCCCCTTCAGCTTCCAGAATGCTACTAACACTTGGATTTTCTTCCAGCTTAATTTGAAAGACCTGAAAATCCATTTTAAAGCAAATTAGAGATTCACAATTACTAAATAGTTAAAATGGGTGGCCAAATTATGTCATAGCACACAACTTCTACTTCAAAGCTGCCTGGTGCAAAAACCAATTCTCTCTCTCTTTCTCTCTCTCTCTCTCTCTCTCTCTCTCTCTCTCTCTCTCACACACACACACACACACACACACACACACACACACATGCACCCACACACACATACATGAATGCACACCCACACCCACACACACATAACCCCTATGCACACACACACTCCAAGCACATGTTTCTGAAGAAGTTTTGATAAACAAGTTCAGTTTTTTTGTTTCAATAAATAACAGGAAGCTCTACTTGTCTACAAGATGAACAAAAATTCATAAGTATGAAGGTGAGATGAACAAGGGAGGGATAAAACAAGGAAAAATGCCCCCCTAAACCCTGCAATCTTTGCCATTCTCACAAACTCTTTCATAGTACTACTTGTGTATATAATATATAACATGCATTATTATATGTAAGACAAATATTTGTTGTTTCCTTTATAAATAACAAATATGCTGTCATTCTCCTCTTGAAATATGTATTCTACTTACTGTGAATTTTCCTTTGAAACATTTACCAAGTGCCAGATCTGACTTTTCCCAAGATACCCAAAGTCTGCTCCAATTGTGTATATGTGTTCTCTCTTTGAATTCTCTGAAACCCCACAATTTTAATAACATTACATAGGATTGTAGTCCTATTTTCAATTCATTTTTTAAAATCCACGTATTGTTTTCATTGTTCATGGTATTGATTGTCTTCTCCTTATCCTTATAGTCTCCTGTATTGCCAACTATTTCTCCTTGTTCTTCTTCAAAACTTGGCATTAGTTCTATGACCAGAATAGAAAAGATTGAATACCTTGATTGATTTCTCCTAGAAAAATATAGATATAATATAAAAATAATTTTAAAAATATCTTCGGCCCATCCTGGATAGAATACAAGGGTGAAAAACTTTTAGTGGTAAAGGCCATTTTCCCTCTCATCTTTTCTCTTTATCCCAAATATAACTATTTTCTTGGTAACAAAAACTATCATCCACTGTGTAAGGGGAATCTAATAAGATTCTCCATTTAATGTTGAGAGCCCAAAGAATTTAACCAATAGTACAAAATGAAGAATCTGAAGTGTAAGAACAAATGAGAAAAATAATACACTGTACAAAATGTAAATACAAGAAATACAAATATGTGATGGCAGAAAAGCTATGAAGAAATTTATAATGATAAGCCCTTAATAGGATGAAAGGCCATAACATAGTAACTGTGTAGGCCTATAAACCTCAAGTAAAGTTGTTTTGTGTTGGCAGTTCCTTTAGGTGACAGGTAAAATCAAATAAAATATCCACACCTCGGGAATATTTAAATAAATTTATGATTCGAATGTCAGGAATCATAAATTTATTCACCAAAAAATAAAAATGCAAAGTCAAAATCATAAGACACAGAATGAGAATCAGCTAAGTAACCAACAGATGAAAAAAAAAAGAAGGTAAAATATTCAAGTATTAGAATTATAAAACTCAAAACGCAATATAGTTCTGTATGGTATGTTTAAAAACATAAAATAAATGCTTAATAATATGGGGAGTTTAACTAGAAAGTTAAAAATTTAAGAAATCCAACAATGGGATCCTAATTAGAACAAGTTATACTCCATGCATGTATAATATGTCAAAATGCATTCTACTGTCATGTATAGCCAAAAATAACAAATACAAAAAAAATGTGAAAAGAGAAATTAGAATAAAACGTCCAAAAACTGAAAACAAAATTGATGAATTAGGATGTAGAGCTAACATTGAAGGTTAAAGAGATGAAGAATTGTACAATATTGAAGAGCTATTAAGATTCATG
Source organism: Callospermophilus lateralis (assembly GCF_048772815.1). Classification (NCBI taxonomy): domain Eukaryota; kingdom Metazoa; phylum Chordata; class Mammalia; order Rodentia; family Sciuridae; genus Callospermophilus; species Callospermophilus lateralis. The sequence goes on along the minus strand of NC_135319.1, from coordinate 52,275,327 downwards.
TGGAACCCTGTGGGAGATCTAGCATAAACATTATTGGAATTCTTATAATAAATAGTGAAGAGAATTTGGAATGGAAGAATTTTTAAGAGATTATGGCTAAAATATTCAAGAAAATGCAAATAACATCAATTCTAAGAAATCCAACACAGTCCAAACAAGATAAATTAAAAAAAAGATATCCAGACACAAATGTCACACAGTCAACAAACACAATTCCAAAGGGGGAAGAAAAGAGAAAAATCTTTAAAACAGGGGGTTAAGGCAAATCATGAAAACAAATTAGAATATCAGTTAGACAGACAGATGACCTCACAGCAGTCACAAATTCCAGAATATGAGGGAAAATTATTATTAATATGTTGAGAGAATAAACTTACTGTTACCTTATATCCAGAAAGTGATTTTTGATAAATAAACAGAAAATAATACCTTTTAAACCAGCAAAACTTAAGGCATATTATAACCCTTCTCCATTGATAAAATAAAATCCTCTAAAGAAAATTCTAAGAGGTTTACTCAAGGGTGCCAATTCTCCATCCAAGGGTGCAACTTTGTCCCACATAGGACTTTTGACAATACATAGAGTTGTCATTGGTTGTCACAATTAAAGGAAGGTAGTACTGCTATCTAGTGAGTAATGACCATGTCTGGCTACTAACCATTCTACAGTGTACGGGGACAACATTCCCAGCAAAGAATTATCAGGTCCACAATGTCACTAATATTGAGGTTAAGAAACTCTAATTAGGGAGTGCAAGGCAGACTTAGTGAAGTGTGATATACAAAGAGGAGTATTAGATAAATATCATTGGAAAATAAACAGATCAATCTTAACTAACTTAGTGTTTTAGTTTGAGAGAGAAAAATAAAGTTTATCATTTGCTTTTCCATATGCCTAATGATATCATCAATTAAAAGTGATCAACAACAACATGAATTTAAAAAACTTAGTTTAAAAGCTTCCAAGTCTTTTTTTTTTTTTTTTTTTTTTTTTAAGCAGGAAACTGGAGAAATTAAATAGCTTTAGACATCATTAATATAGCAAGGTAGAATAGTTAAGGGTTACAACTTAGAGTAAAAAAGCAGGGGAAAGTGGCAGAAGAAAAATATCTAAAAGAAGGCACAAAACAAATAAATAAACAAAACAGAAAAAAAGACAAAGCACCATTGAACCCCCCCAAATAAAACTTTTTAAAGACACCTAGATTTGCATTTTCTTACTAGTCTCCTCAAAGACCTTTCACTAGTTGACCTATTTTAGTTTCTCAGATTTTTTTCATTACAAAAGAAATGATCATCCTGTCACTTAAAGTAATGGGCAATCTACCATCTTCAGTTTATCTGACTTTTAAATTACATTTAAATTACATTTGCATCTTTGCCTAATCCCTTCTTTGAACATTGTCTTCCTGTGTATTCACATTTCCCCCTGTCTTTCTCTAAACTCCCTTTCTGCACTTTCTCAGTTTAACTTCTCCTGAAGGCTAATTGCTACACAATCTCATCCACTTCCATGGTTTCAGTTACCACCAATTTGTTGAAACTTTTTTTTTTTTTTTTTTTTTACAATTCCTTTATTTTATTTAGTTATCTGTGTTGCTGAGGATTGAACCCAGACCTCACACATGCTAGGCAAGTGCTCTACCACTGAGCCACAACCCCAGCCCTGTTGGAACTTTTAAGCATGTATTTCTAAGTCAGATTCCTACTCTAAGTTCTAGGTCAATATATCATTTTTAGTCTAACTTCTTTATTTGTATGGATTTTAAAGACATCAAAATCAACATGTCTAAAATGCAATTCATTAACTCCTCTCTCTCAAATCTGATCAAATTATGATTAATATTTTAGTCATAATCTCTTCAAAATTCTTCCTTTCCAAATACTCTTCACTATTTATTATAAGAATTCCAATAATGTTTATGCCAGGTTGTCTTTTTTTGCCTTAGTAGAGTAACATAGTATAATAACCTAGGCCCTTAGGATTCATATCTGACCCTCCATTGTCCTCATTCCTCATACTGTGATCAAATTCCGCCCACACTAGTTACAAATGGCACCAAAAGGAGGCTTTTGGGATTTAAATTACACTTTACAATAATGTTCAGCAATATCTCCATCTGTTCTGAACAAATATACCATCTAAATAAAACAGTTCTTGCTACTGCAAACTTAGCTTCAAGTTAAATCTTCCTGGGACTTAATTGCTTCACTTAATTCTCTATCATAAAAATTCTAATGTCACCATTGACTCTCTTAACTATCTTTCAAATCCCTTCTCTATACTGAAACTCCAAAATCTAAAAACAATTCAAACAATTCAAAATCTATCCTGTCCTTTTTTCCTCTTAAAATCTTTCACTAGGAAAAAAAAAAAAAGAAGAAGAAGAATCCTTCACCAAATCCCCACTGCTTTTAGAAAGGAAAAAATAATCTCAAAAATTAGCATACTATATGCACATAATATGTAACACTAGCCTAGACTCTAAAGACATGACTAATTTTAAATTTGTGTCTCTCTACATCTGACTTTATGACTCAACCACAGCAAACCAGTTTTCAGAATTTTAAATTTGCTGTTCTCTGCCTACATTAAACAATTCATAATCTCAGATGGGATAGGCACTAAAAGTTCTACCATCAACTGGTCCGTAAAATTTTAAAGAAGACTTCTTTAAATCCCCCATATGAGTCATTATTTCCATTATAAGCACTCTTATCATGTCTTTTTAATTTTTTATGGAACTTTTTAAAATGCTATACATATAATTGACTAATATTTTCCCACTAAGTGGTAACTCCCTGAATCAAGGGATATGTCTGCTCTACTTACTATATAGACTCAAGGTTTAACAAAATGCCTTTATAGATTAGATTTACCTACTCATCTTCTTTTCATACTTCTAATGCCAGCTTGTCTCATAAGTAGCTACTTTAAATAAACAATTCCCCAAAACAAATAATGATAATAATTACTGTTATTATTAATAGGCAGAGGACCATTTATATATATGTTCAGGGGAAAAAGTCTGTAATGAAAACATAATGTTCTATAACACAAGACTGTCAGAAGATGCACTCAATTTAAATTAATAAACAAAATACAGTTTCTCACTGTGAAACACAGACTCTTGTAGTTTTATTGCACTCAGGTCTTCTTCAGGAACAAAGAGTACTTTCTTTACATTTGCATAATAAAAGGACTCACTGAAATGTATCTTCCCAGAACAAAGGAACATTATGCTGGAGAGGTAAAATTCTGTTTTAATATAGAAGACGGATATTGGTGGAAAATTTTATATTCTTTCTCAAATATCACCCTTCACCCATCCTTTCACCTATCAGTCCTTCACAGAGGGTCTCCTAGTTAGAATGTATAAATGTGTATGCATATGTATGTATTTTTTAATGTGTGTATATGGGTTTGAGAATTATGTCTTTTATTATGTATGAGTACTGTATGTTATGTGTCTTTTATTATGTATGAGTACTGTATGTATATGTGCTTGTGTCTGGATATGGGTATGTGTATACTGCTTGTGTCTGTGAGTCAGTTTATCCTTTCTGTAACCAACACCTGACAAGAACAACCTAAAGAAGGACAAGTTTATTTTGGGCTCATGATTTCAGAGGTTCAGTTCAGAGTCAGCTGACTCCAATGTTCTGGGGCTGAGGTGAGGCAGAGCATCATGGCAGAAGGATGTACCACAGGACAGCTGCTCAGTTTATGGTAGCCAGGAATCCTGTTAAGTGAGGAGCCAGGGACTAAATATATTCTCCAAGGATATGTTCCCAATGGTCTCCTACCTCCAGCCACACCTCACCTGCATACAGTTACCACCTAGTACCCCTATTCAAATTATTATTCTATCAAGTGGGATTAATCCACTGATGAAGTTATGGTTCTCATTATTACCTTAAAGACCAATTTCTAAACTTTTCTGCATTAGGGATCATGGATTCAAAATATGAGCTTTCCAGGAGGAATTTCTAGAACCAAAACTATAACATATATGTTCAAATGGATCTGCTGTAAATAATAACATAAAGATTATTTATAGGTATTAAGGTTCTTGTTGCCCTTCTCTGTTAAAAAGTTCTTTAAAGTGATCATGTATTGTTTAAAAAGTAAAATAAAATAAAACCAAACGTTAAAAGTCATATAAAAAAATTTCATAAGTTCATTAGTTCAAAGTTTCATTAGGTCAAAGTCAATTGGCTTGGATGATATTTAAATAGCAATAGAACAACTTCTATCTCTCTGATCTTTAGCAGCTAGACTCCTTTCTTGGAGAATAGCCTCTAATACTCTCTTTCACTGAGGAAAATTCTGAAATTTATATTGGTAGAATTCAGTTCCTAAATTATCTCAGAAACCATCATTGTTAATTTACCATTGCAAATATTTAAAACTTCTCAATTTTCCTTCCTGTTCTCTCTTGGAGTTTTGCATGCTACTTCATTAATGTGAGCTTTTCAATAGGCAAATACACACTATCTCAGTGAATGGGCAACTTGCACTTTCTATGAACTCTATAAATAAATTGGTTGACTATGTATTTCCCCATAGACTCAGCATCCTTAGCAAAAGCCAAAGACGCTTAACTTTATCCTCTCAGTTTTTCATTGTGTCAGCTAAAACTGCTTTGTGCCTTGGCTTTACTGCAACACTAACTCCTCATTCCACAAAAGGCAGAAGGCTCCACCTCTTATGTTTTCTTCATTGAGTCTTCTTAAAGAAGCCTGGAGCAACTGGGATTCATAAGGGATCACAAGGGATTATAAGGGATCTACATCTTGCATCATTGTCTTTATTTTAAAATTTTTCCTGCCTCCACTTCTGGAGTCAAAGACTGAATTAACTTTGTATACTGTTGAAAAATTAAAAAAAAAAAAAAAAAAAGCTAAGCCTCTATTTCCTCTGTTTTTCAACCTTCACTTTTAGTGAAACATCAGAATCTAGAAATTATATGTATATGTAAATTGTATGCATATAATTACTTAATTTACATAATTATATGTAAATTATATGTATATGTATGTGTGTATATGTATGTACATGCTATGATTTCTTAAATTCCCCTGGAGAATTTAAGACAAGAGAACAAACTTAGTTTTTTCCAGCAAAACCACCTGAAAATAAAGAAAACTGATTTTTTTTTCTAAAGTCATAAATTCTAAATGATGGAAAAAACAAGAAACTAGAAGAGAAAATCATAAGAAAAATGGAAATTAAAAATCATATGGACAATTAATACTTGTTAACTAATAAAGAATTTGTTCTTTGTTCCTGGTTTCAGACAGGGAGATTCTCAAACACTGGGAATTTCCCTAGTGATAGAATTGTCTTTGTTATTCATGACACTTTGGATCACCAAAGAGTTTAGGTTAATAAGGTGATGCATGGTGATCCCTAGATAATTTCATGATGGGAGCTGGTCACTCAAAAGACCAAAGACTAAAGGATTGAGACTGTGAGTTACCTGACTTCTGAGGAGGATAAGAACTGTAAATTGAGTTGAATGAGATGGCTAATGATAAATCATGCCTACATGATGAAATGCCAATAAAATTGCTGGACAGTAAGCTCATTAGAGATTACTGGTTGATGAACACATCTATGTGTACAAGGGTGATATATCCTGATTCCACGAGGAGACAGCACAGAGCTCTCTGTTCAGGACCCTGCCACACCTTGTCTTACGCATGTCATCATTTGACTGTTTCTGCATTTATATTCTTTAATAAAATTGCAATTAAATGCATAGCACCTCCTAGGTTCTAAAAGTCATTTCAGTGCAATGTATAACCTGAGAATATTATAGAAACCTCACAAATTATAGGCACTAGAAGAGATATGAGAATAGGCTAGAAACCTCTTGAACTCGTGGACGATTTCTGAAGTGAGGGCAGGCTTGTTGTACACTATGACATTTATTTTGTGGGGTCTCTACCAATTCCATGTGATAACTGTCAGAATTTAAATACAGCATACTCAGTTGGGTTTGGTGTCAGAATAGTACCATATTAAGTTCGTCCTGAATTGCACACTTATTATTATTATTATTTTTTTTTTTTTTTTGCATTTTAACATGTTCAAAATTTGAAATGCATTTTACAGATGACAGTATGACATCCATTAAATGGTACTTTTTTGGTATGTCATATATTAAATGGTAGGTTTTTTCTTTAATGGAATATAATTAAATGATGGAATTTACAACAGAAGTTAAGATTTGAGGAAATACTAAAAGTAACTAAGCAATACTCTTCGAAAACCTAGTTCTCTTAGAAGTCAGGGAAGGTAAAAACACAACTTACTCATGGAAAATCATTAAAACTCATAAAACTCATGTGCTTTTGAATTTGAAGATAAAAGAGGTATAGGATTAAAATAATAATAATGAGAAAAATCAATTTTAGACACAGTCAAGAACAAGTCTTTTAGGAAAAATGTGGGGGTGGGGGAGTTTTAAGTTACCATGTTCACCTTGAATTGTGAATGTTAAGACCATAACTCCAGCCTGCTGTTGCCTCTGAGCTTCCAGAATGTTGCCAGTGGAAATGTTACATTCTAAGCTTAGAAAACATACTCTTTGGTATATTTGATAAGCATAAGATAAAGATTCTGACAGGAAAGTTCTCTTTAAAACATGCTTTCTACTAGATCAGTACAAGACGTTGTGAATCGCCCTGGCTTGCATCTGTTAACTTCATGTAGTAATTAATAGCACCACCTTTTACTCTCCAAATAGTACTGGTTTCAGCCAGAAAATATATAATAAATTTATCTAATAGTAGAATTGAAAATTATCAGAGCTTCCAGTAAACTCTTCACTTTTACCATCAAAATATTAGCTGACATCTGAAGAAACAATAACATGTAAAATAGGGACAAAATCTAACAACCAAACCTTATGGAGACAGACATGAATAAATAAGAAACACTGGTCTGGAGAAGAAAGCTTCAAAAAAATGTTAGTATCTCAAAGAGGTAATATATTGATTCTATGAGTCAAATAAAACCTATTGTTTTTCTAGGAGGGAGCTTTGGGGAAAATGGGGGAGGGGGAAGGAAAGAAAGAAAAGGGAAAGAGATGGAAGGAAGCAAGGTAGGAAGTCAATCAGTTGGTCAGGCAGTCTTGGAGGTTAAAAACTAAATAGAAGAAATGAAATATTCATTAGAAGCAATGAAGATAACTTTTAAAAAATCAAGAAAGTGAAAGCACAAAGATTGCAAACAGATGAGAAAACACATTAAAATTAAAGGACAAGTTTGGACGGTTACATATTAAAAAAAATCTTCACACTTCTAAAAAAATGCTTTTCAAACCTATAATTCTACACACACACACACACACACATACACAAACACACACAAATCAATAAAATTCAACCTTCTCAAGTAATTTGTATCTAATGTATCATTGATTGCACTATGCATTAAAAAAATGTATAATATTTTGTAAAGTTGAAGATAAGCTTAAGGTTGCCTATTTTGGCAAAGCAATATTTTATAGATAACTTCTATGACTTTCTCTTCCCACATCCCGTGACGTCATTTCATAGTCTATTTCTTTATCTCATCTAACTGTCTTAATCTCTGAATTTGGCTTCCTTTCAGTACAGGAGTATTTAGTTGATGCTTAAACACTATGTCCTATTTTGTCCCAAGCATCATAAAGTAGTTTTTACTGGATGTTTTAAGATGAAAAAAACATATCAATTATAATTGATAACATTATTAAGCATGGATAGAGTCTGTCTTGATTCCAAAGCCCATTTTTCTTGATTGTTTTATTTTTGTTCCTGCTATTTTGAATATGGTCAATAAGCATTTATTTATGTAACGAATTGGGCTAATTTGTTCAAGTACATTCCATTAATAAAAATTTTTTATGACTGCGTCTTTGCCTATGTCAGAATACTAAATCTCCATGGATTGTCTATCATGCTGGGTAATATTTTGTTTGCCTGTAGTGCAGATAAATCATCCTTTCAATTTTTTCATTTGATCTTTAAACAATCAAATTTAAAATTCTCAGGATTATTTATTTCAACTCCTTAAAGACAAAAAGAGAGTTTATTTTCTACCCCCATAATATGTGTCCAAACAACTTGGGACATTAAGCAGTATTTAGTAAGAAATAATGTAAGTATAACTTATTATGAGACACCCTGAGTTCCCCTTAGATTGTTTCCATGTACTTAAAATAATTAACAACATTAACCTTAATAATAAGTAGAAATATTTGGACTGAAGGGAAAAACTGGCTATTCCTTCCCACCTTACCTTAAAAGCAATTGTTTAGCTGCCAAGAATGAAGTATTTTGGAAAGGATACATGCTAAGAAATTCCTTGTTCCTCAAATAACGAATAATTTGTCTAAACAACACCAGCACAATAAATAAATTATGATAATAAAATAGCATTCCCTTCTTGTTTTTGTTTAAATATTAAATATTCTAAGAAGACATCTGGCTTTTTAAAACTAAACTACAATACACTTGGAGAACAGTTGAATTGACAAAATAAACAAATAGCTTTAGCAATATTGCTATTGAATAGAAGCTCCTTGTGAATGGGCATAACAAATATTTCTCACTTGACAAAGATTATATACTAAGGAAACCCACCTGCTGATCAGAAAGGTAATAGAAATTTAGCCAGTAAAACCTGAAAACAACGGAGTCTTAGAAATGCACAAGTCCCACCATTTGTTGCTCCTGCAGATGCTGTGATAAGTGTTCAATCCACAAAGTAAAAAAAGAATAAATAAATACATGACACTTTTGTTTCGTAATGGCCTCCTGCCCCTATTATCTCTCAAGCAGAGATTGACAGAGCATCTGAGGCCACAGAAGACCAATCTCTAAATGTGAAGGTTACCTCCCAGTGAGATCCATCTGCACTCAAGGGAATACACATTTTCATTTAGCAAATCTCTCACTACATTGTGTCAAAAGCGAACATTTTGCTTTTTGTATATTGCCAACAACCAAGGATTTGAAAAACTCTGTCGACCTTGACAACAACCATTCATGCTTTTTTTTTTTTTTTTCCTGATAGCCATGTAATTGGTAAGAGGCTGAAATCAATAGTCCAAGGGAAAAGAGTAAATGGTTTACTTTGTGTGGAGAGATGACTTTTGTGTTTGGAGCCATTTCTTGAATAATGGGAGATGATTCAAATTGGATCATTTTTAGTGCTCCAATTTGACTTATTTACTCATTGAAAAGTATTAATAATATTTTCATTTTGTATTTTTTTAGGATGCCTTAACCCCTGATGTAGCCAATCAGCTTTCCAAGAAATCACAACCTTGCACAGCCATAGATACAAAAGCTTTACATGAGAATTTGCCTTTTTTTTTTTTTTTTGAAAAATCAAAAGGGTCCCAAAAAGTCTTGGTTTATACTGATCTAGAAAAGTTTCACAGAGGTAATCCTTGAGATGGGTTTGAAGTAATTATAAGCAGTATTATATTGAAGGCCAAATAAAATTAACATGTATTGACATATGCATCCTCACTGAGCTAGAGCCTTTGTTCAAGATATTTTTGCCAATTTTGCTAACAACCCAATGAGGAATTATTATCTCTGATTTACAATTAAAGGAATAAAAGCCCAGATGGTTAATTAACAAAAATGTAGATTACCAATGAAAAAGTGGCAAAACTGGGACATAACCCCAAATATTCTTCAATCCATACATCATGGAAATTTCCATAAAGAAAGAAGTGGAACCCTCATTTGTATCTGATGATCCCTTTAAAGTAAATTAAGTATCTCATAAGGAATGTTCCAAACATAAAATGAAAAATTAATACAGGTTATGATATAAAGGAAATCATTCTATAATTCTCCTTACTTGTTTGCATGTTTTAATTATTTCAAATCAAAATTCAACACTTTATTAGTTAAACACATAAAAATTAAAAATCTGCAAGCTGTGCTTACCAAGATATTTTCAGAATTGATGAAAAAAAATATACTGGAAAGCTTTCAGGGTGAAATTTTTCCTGAGAAGTTAACAGGTCTGTTTCCAGAGAGAAAACAAAATAAGAGTACTAGACATTTCATTTGAAATAAAATCAGAGCACATTATTAGCAGACTGTCAAAGGAAAGAAACAGAGATTAAAGAATATAATAGTAAGCCAAAATATTACTTATATGAAGAATTAGGTTAGGACATTTTTGATACATAAAGTTTTAGAGAAGACCATCCATCCGTGGGTCTGATATCATGATCAATGAATCTTCAGTTAAGATAGGAAGATAATCGTGTGATTGGGAATTTGTGTTTTTAAGATTTTTTTCTGTAGTACACTAGATTGCAAACAAACCCTTAGTAATAACTAACCACCAAAGTTTTCAATGATCTCATTGTGAGCATAAACAAGATTATGAAATGCATTTAGAATTTGACAGTTTCAAATAAATAAAAAAAAGGAAAGATCTGAATAATACAACCAATCAGCTAAATTGCATAAATTACTTTGATATAATAAACCATTTCTACAAAGAGAATCACACTTTTTTCCTTACTCATAAAATATCTTCCTTTTAAATTTCATATACATCTACCCAAGAAATATTAATAAATTTCAAATTGTATTTGTTTTATTAGCCACATTATATGACTTATACAATAAAAATAGAATGAATGATGGATGGAAAGAAGACAAAAATCTATTGTATAAAATTTGAGGAATGATTTCCTAGTTGATATCAAGATCAAAGGGAAGACTCAAAATAGAAAGTATAAAATATATATATAAATATGTTATAAAAGAAGACATTTCAAGGGCTGGGGATGTGGCTCAAGCGGTAGCGTGCTCGCCTGGCATGCGTGCGGCCCGGGTTCGATCCTCAGCACCACATACAAACAAAGATGTTGTGTATGCCAAGAACTAAAAAACAAATATTAAAATTCTCTCTCTCTCTCTCTCTCTCTCTCTCTCTCTCTCTCTCTCTCTCTCTCCCCCCTATCTCTTAAAAAAAAAAAAAGAAGAAGACATTTCAAGAGAATGCCTATGGGACACAGTTAAAGCTGTACTAAAAAAATTAATGTGATATGCTTGAATTCTTTTGGAATTATAGAAAAAAGACTGAAAATATGAAGCAAAAAGTCAGCTGAAGGAATATAAAAAAGGAAGAACTACTAAAAAATATACAAATTAAAATAAAGAAAATTTAAAGATTAAAATAGAAATTTAGGAAAATAAAAATGGAAGGTAGTAAAAAAATCAAATGCTAATTTGTTAAATAATGGTTAAGTATACTAAATAAAGTACTTACTTTTTCAAATAAGACAACATAAAATTTACAAAATGTCAAAAATAGTCATTCATAACCATGATTATTTAACATTTTAAAGAACACTTTTTTGTACATCAAAATGAGAAAATTAATACTAAAAGCAGAGTATGATTTTTAGCAAAAAAGTAAACTACTGAACTGACTCAAAAAACACAAGAATTAAAATCAAGAATCAATAAATGAGATGGACTCAAACTAAAAAGTTTCTTCTCATCAAAAGAAACAATCTGTGAGGTTAATAGACAGCCTTCATCTTGGGAGCAAATCTTTACCCCTCACACATCAGGTAGAGCACTAATCTCTAGGGTATATAAAGAACTCAAAATGCTAAACACCAGAAAAAAACAAACAAACAACAACAACAACAACAACAACAAAAAATAACCCAATCAATAAATGGGCCAAGGACCTGAACAGACACTTCCCAGAAGATGATATACAATCAAACAACAAATATATGAAAAAAATGTTTATCATCACCAGCAATTAAAGAAATGCAAATCAAAACCACTTTAAGAATTCATTTTACTCCAGTCAGAATGGCAGCTATTATGCATACAAACAAAAATAATTGTTGGCAAGGATGTGGAGGAAAAGGTACACTCATACACTGCTGATGGGACTGCAAATTAGTGCAGCCAATTTGGAAAGCAGTATGGAGATTTCTTGGAAAATTGGGAATGTAACCATCATTTGACCTAGCTATCCCTCTCCTCGGTCTCTATCCAAAGGACTTAAAAACAGCATACTACAGGGACACAGCCACATCAATGTTGACAGCAGCACAATTCACAATAACTAAACTGTGGAACCAACCTAGATGCTCTTCAATAGATGAATGGATTAAAAAATATATATGGCATATATACACAATGGAATATTACTCAGCAATAAAAGAGAATAAAATCATGGCATTTGCAGGTAAATGGATGAAGTTAGAGAAAATAATGCTAAGTGAACTTAGCCAATCCCCCAAAACCAAATGCCAAATGTTTTCTTTGATATAAAGAGGCTGATTCATAGTGGGATAGGGAAAGGGAGCATGGGAGGAATAGATGAATTCTAGATATGGCAGAGGGGTTGAAAGGGAAGAGAGGGGGCATGGGGCTATAAATGATGGTGGAATGTGATGATAATTACTATCCAAAGTAAGACACGAATTGGTGTGAATATACCTTGTATACAACCAGAGATATGAAAAATTGTGCTCTATATGTGTAATAAGAATTGTAATGCATTCTTCTGTCATATATAAATAAAAAATAGATAATAAATAAATAAATAAACAAACAAACAGTAGTAAAGGCACACTAATAAAAAAAAAGTCATGTAAATTTTGAAACCTGATAACATTAGCAGGGTACTTTGTAGTGTTGCATAGAAGTAGTTTAGTCATTTCCATTATCATGTTCAATTGCAAGATTAGATTACTCTTTATCCATTATGCTACAAATGGATATTTGATTTTCAGTGACTACTTCAGATGAAGTTATGAAATTTCTATGTGAAGTCAGTTTGTCTAGTGTTTTTTGATGTCCTCTTCCTAAAAACTCTTAGGCTTCCTCTGATTGTCCACTTTTGTGTCTGAACAATAAATAATTTCTCCTCTTTAACCCATGAAATTAAAAACTTATTCTTAAGATTATTGCCTCTGAACCTCATTCTCAATCCCCTAAAAGAAAAATAGGCACACAGGAGACAGGAGAAAAATAAATCCAGACATATGATAGCCATTGTAAGAACATAAATTTGAGGGAAAGTGTCATGAACTTCCAGCTAGATAAAGTGTCTATTAAAAGGGAGCAAAAGAAATACTGAAATCTGACTTCTCAATGGCAACAATGTACACAGGAAGACAGCAGAGCAATACTTTTAGACTATTAAAGGATGCTGCAGAAGTTAAAATTTCATATAGCATGTACTTGAAATATGTGACAGTGAAATGAATAGACTCTCAGTCAAACAGAATACTTGCCAATTTTATTCAAGATGTAAAATGAAAGAATGAAGAAGTTAGGGTGAATAAATAATGTGGTAAAGAGTACTTAAATAATAAAAAAGCAATACCAATAATAATAACCTATAATGGTGATCTACACTCTTGACATGGATACCACTTGTGGTGCAAGAGAAAATTTCACATGTTCCAGGAGGGACACATTCACTTAAATATATATTTATTTTAATATGCATTTGTTAAAAAAAGAACTAAACCAACAAACTAGATTGTCTTAGAGCAAATTTAGATAGGATATATTTATTTATGTAAAAATATTAGGCAATATATAGTCCATATGATATTTCAGCTTAATGAAAATAAAGAAACAAATTTAGGTGTTGGGAAATGACTGCATATTTTGAAACATTTATTTCTAATATGGCCATTACTTCTAAGTAATAACATTTCCTTCATGATTTCAAAAACACTTGAGCAACATTTGTCATCTAGTACACAATAAATAAAAGCTGTAATTTTTTATTATATGTTGAAAGAAGAATAAACAAAATGACTATTGGAAATCTCCTCCAAGATTTATTACTGCCAAAATTATTTAAAGTCTTATGAGCTCAGAATGAGATCTTGTTGAGAATCTGAGATAATGAAATAAATGAAGGCGGATAACCCAAATCCATGAAGAAGGAAAGACAGCACAAGTATAGATATGAAAGACTGCAGGCAGTGACAAAAACAGATAAGCAAACAATATAAATGAAGAGAAACAAAAAAAAAAAAAAAAAGGGAAAAAGAACATGAAGCCACAAATCTGAATTGAGGTTCATTTGAATCAAAAGTCTACTCCAAGGCTAAATATCAACTCACGCTTAAGAATAAAAGTAGTGGGTTACAAAAGTCAGCAATTGCACCTATGATTCAGAAGCATATTTCATTGTGTGCAAAGCACATTAATATCAATATTATTGTTTTTTTTTTCTGTGGTGCTGGGGATTGAACCCAGGGCTTTGTTCATGTGAGGCAAACACTCTACCAATTGAGCTATATTCCCAGCCCATCAATGTTCTTGGATAAACTTTGTTGTAGTGAACCTATATATCCATACATTTTGAGTCTTGTTTCTGTCACTGTGCAACCATGAATTATGTAGCTTTGTTTACAGAACCTGTCAATTCTTATTTAAAATTTTGGAATATTTGTAATAAGTAATAAACAATGACTAATTAACAGGCAGGGGTATGTAATAGGTGTTCCCATTTATAGGATGTTAGGGCTCACACTTATGGTAGAGTTAGGGTTCCATCTGTGGCCAGAAAATGCTTGAGTATTGAGTTAATTTCTTAGCGATGTGATTTTATATAAATATTGGGCCCCCATGTTTTACAAGAGCCTTATTTGATGAAAATATAGCTCCTATATATTTGTCATTTTGTAATTTTGACTAGGAATGCATTTGCAAACAAAATGAACACTGAGAAATCCACAAGTATTAGCATATTAAACATGTTTAAATAATGCAAGGCCCCATAGGAAATTGCAGGGAGGGAAGTTAGTGGATGTTTTGATCTGAATGCAAACAAAAACAGAATATATAAAAATTTATATAATGTAACTAAACAATGCTTAGAGCTATAAATACTATATTGGCAAGAAATAAATCAATCTCCTTAGTGTCCATATTAAGAGTACAAAAATTAGGGAAAAAAAGAACTAAATCCAAAGCAAATAGAGGGAATAATAAATATAAATACAAGAGTGAAATCAAAGACATATAAAAGAGAATATATATCACATATTAATATACTAAAGGTAAACAAAATTAAATGATTATTGCTACATATGTATAAAAAACACTTGACAAAAATCAAGACCCATTTGTGATTTAAAACCAAACAAACAAAATACTCTTAGCAAGCTAAAAGTAAAAGACAACTTCCTAAACCTTAGGAGAGGACAACTGCTCAAAACTAAAACGAATATCATACTTAACCATGAAAAACTAGACACTCTCTGCTCAAGATTAAAAAAAAATCAGTTTCTGGTCCTTATTCCTTTTATTCAATACTAAACTGGAAGATGTAGCTAATGGAATCAGGCCAGGAAATAAATAAATAGACATCAGCCTGAAAATGAAGAAGCAAAACTGTTTTTAAAAACAGAGAACATAATATTTAATGTAGAAAATCCTAAGAAATCTACAACAAAACTCCTAAAACAAAAAAAAAAGTTCATGAGGTGACAGGATACAAAATCAGGTACAATATAGAAAAATCAAGAGTGTTTCTATATTTTACCAATGAACAATGTGAAAAAAAAGAAACAAGCAAACAGTTTCATTGGTTCTGTTTTCAGATAAAATTAAATACTCCAGGATAAATTAAGTAAGTGCAAACCCTGCATACTTGAATCTAAAAAATACTGTTTGCTGAAATTACAAAAGATGTTAGTTGGTGGTTCTCAACCAGAAATAATTTTACCCGCTACAAGACACATGACAGTGTCTGCAGATGACTTTGTTTTTCATTAGTGGAAGGGTACTACTAGTGCAGGGATGATGATATACATCCTACAATGCTCAGGAAATTCTCTTAAAAATTAACTGATTCAAAATGTTAATAATACCAAGATTGAGACACTTTGATTTAAATAAAGGAAGAAGCATGAGATGTTCATGGAATGCCAGATTTAATGTTATGAACATAGCAGTCTCCTCAAATTTATCTGTAGATATACTACAATCTCTGTCAAAATTTCAGTAGAAATTTTTCCCCTACAATTGGAAGAATAATTCTGAAATTTATAGAGAAAAGCAAACACATGGTAACAAAAATAGTCTTGAAATAAAATAACTTTGCAAGGCTTATGCTTCCTGAAGCTAAAGTTATCAAGAACGTGTGTTACTGTCATAAGGAGAGATAATATAGACTAATGGAATGAAATTGTGCATCTAAAAATAATCTCTTACCTGTATGGTCAATTGATTTTTAACAAAGGTGTAATTCAAAGGAATGAAGAATATCTTCCAGCAAATAGTGCTAAGACTATTTTAGAAATGAAAAACAAAACAAGCAAACGTCCACAATCTGGTAGACAATATATTTCAGTCATATATCTGATAAAAGAATTGTTTTGAGATTACATAATGTACTTTAAAAAATCTTTTACAAATCAATGAAAAGACAAACAGCTGAAATGTAAACATGGGCAAAGCTATTTTACCTGAAAAAAAATTCGTGAGTGTCTTCTAATAGCATAAGAAGATCAAATGTTTTCAGAATTCTGTTTAAATAAATGCAAAGTTAAAGGGAGGGAGGGAGGGAGAGAGAGAGAGTGAGCGAGCGCGAACACCACTAGTTTAGGGACATGCAGTTTTAAGACACCATTTAATACACAAGAATGTCTATAATGAAAACAGACAAGATAGTAAGTTTTGATAAAGTAATGGAGAAACTGGAATCCTTATCCATTGATGATAAATATATAAAATAAAATGTGGCCATTTTGTAAAATTATATGGAAGATTCATTAGAAGTTATACATCAATATCCATGCAAACTTAAAATTTCACTTCTTTCAATCTATTTAAGAAAGAAGAGAAGGGGAAGATGGCGAATTAGAGTATGGGTGCATTCCCCAATTGCTCATCAGATCAGGATTCAAGCAGCAGTAGTATTGCTTCTCAGCAAGGTGAGTGACCCAAATTCAACACTGAACAGTAAAACAGCCATAGAAACAGAGAAATTCAGAAGTTTTGAACATAAATCAAGAAAGACTACATTAGAGATCCGCACTACCAGCCCACTGCTGAGGGAGGAGTAACAGGCAGAAAGGAGAGGAAACCTTGGTGAGAAGCATTAGCTTAGAAGAACCTGTGGAATGGCGAAAGAGGCTGATCTTAACCCATCCAGAGAGAGTGGGAAAAGTTGGTGATGAATAAGTGATCAGAATCTCTAGGCCAGGAGCAGAGGTCACTGGGCAACATCTGAATGTGAGCATGTAGCAGCTGGCAGAGACAGGTGATTAGGAGCACATAAAGAGATTGGCAGGCTGACACAGCAGTCCTCTGTTATTAAGTCCAAAGTGTTTCTAGAACAGTGTGACTGAAACAGGTGTGGAGAAGAGTCCAAGGTGATCTGAGTTGGGGAAACTGAGAAAAGAAAGGCTCCAATTCCCTTTGTTGTTAGTGGCTCATGTAAACAGCTAGGAAGAGGCTAGAAACTGGTCAGGCAGAAACATCTGCACTCCAGATCTGATCCTGGGAAATTCACATTCATGGCAGTGGAATACGTGAGACTTGAACAGGGTTATATCTCCCAGTCTAAGAGTGAAATTGGAGGAAGGTTGAGATCCAGATGTCCAGCAGATATCAACATCTGCCCAGCACTAGGGGGTATGAATCTAAATTCCAAATGCTTTCCAATGAAGGTCCAAAGGACAGTCATAACTGAATCCCAGCTGCTGGAACTTCCTATTTAGAACTCTGGATCAGTCTGCTCTGGGAATATGTCTACCTAGTCTATCCAAACAAAACTCTAATTGTCAGTGCTGCCCAGTCTATATTATCTTACTGAGGGATGGGAAGCTGAGAGCTACAACCAGCTTTGACTCCAGACTACAATGGCTGGCAGCTTGGTGAGAAAGACAAAAAATTCAGATTTCATAATCCCCAGCCCTTGATCCAAGGGACACATAGTCCAAATATAAATGCAAAGAATGTCTCAACTGCATGCACAATGAATACATATTCTCATTGACAGTTTTGACCACCTCAGTGGAAACAAGCCCTTCATTTTTCATTATGATTTTTTCTTACTATTTTTCACTATTTAAAACTTTTCCATTCTGTTTGTAGGAATGTGTATGTGTGTGTTCTTACTGCATTCATAAGCTCAATATATATATATATACATATATATATATATATATATATATACACACACACATATATATGCATATGATATATACATGTGTATATACATATATACATATGTTCATACATATGTATGAACTTCAGTACATACATATACATATAAAAAATATACATATATACATATATGTGTATATAAGATATAAACATATATGTTATAATTTTTCTTTCATTTTAGTTGTCTATTTTTTCTTCACCTATTTATTATTTAGCCTTAATTTGACTTTAAAGGGGTAAAATTTTATGTGGGTTTGTTTTGGTTTGAATGTGTTTGTTTGTTCTTACCTTTGTTTTTATTTCTTTTAAGACTCTTTCTTGGGCTGGGGATGTGGCTCAAGCGGTAGCGCGCTCGCCTGGCATGCGTGCGGACTGGGTTCGATCCTCAGCACCACATACAAACAAAGATGTTGTGTCCGCCAAGAACTAAAAAATAAATATTAAAAAAAAAATTCTCTCTCTCTCTCTCTCTCTCTCTCTCTCTCCCACTCTCTCTTTAAAAAAAAAGACTCTTTCTTAATTTTCTTCTCCCTCTAATAGTTAAGTTCTCCTTTCCCCTCTTCCTCTATTTATTTTATTACTTTTAGTTAGTGTTTACTCTTCTTTCTTTATTGCCATCATATGCTACCTCTCTCCAGCTTCGTCTCTGTTTACTTTTTAAATATTTCAAACTTTCTATTGCTTTGTTACATCATTTTCTCTTCACTGAAGGAACCATAATTTCACCATATGTTAGAACTACTTAGGTTATACAATTCCTATAACCATTCATGTTATTGTGGTTATTAATATAAGGAATAACATAGTCTGTTCTTTAATGTTAGATCCGATTCACAGATTGTTTGTGCTGATGTTAAATGCTGACCACACCATTCCTCTTTATATGGCAATTAGTGTTATAGATGTCATAGTAGGCACAAGACATTTATTTTAAGACAGTATATTGGTCAATACCATTATAGGTATTTTTTAATCCCCTTCTAAGCGGAGTTGGGAAGTGACTGGACACTACAAAGTCACAGGGTCAATATTCTGCCTCTGAGCTACACTCATAATTCAGCCAAGTGACAGTGAACCTCCATGCATAAACCAGTTTCACCCAAGCTCCAACAAAAATTCAACACAATAACTAGGGAAGACAAAAACCTCAAACCAATAACCAGGCCCCAAGTAGAACTAGCTGGAGGTGGACCTCATGTCCCACTCCTGGACATCTATTCATACAGCAAAAACAAAGAGAAGTCCCAAGAACAAAAGAGATGACTACACACTGGAGGGCACGTACATAAAAAAGGAAGAGGAATTCCTCTCAACTGACACATAAGTCCAAGACTCTGAAAATATTAGCAACCAAGTAAACAAGACTCCACCGGCACCACCAAATTGCAATACCCCAATCATGGATTTCACAGATATGGAAGTGCATAAAATTCCAGAGAAAGACTATTTAAAAACTGATAAATAAAAATGTTCAATGAACAAAAGAAAAAGATCTAAGGAACAAATTAAGAGAGCAAATACAGAAGGTTAAATACCATTTCAATAAAGAATATATATAATGAAAAGAAACCAATCAGAATTCCTGGAAATGAAGGACACAGTGAATCAAATTAAAAATCACTTGAACCAGACATGGTGGAGTATGTGCTTGTAATTCCAGTGGCTCCTGAGGCTGAGTCATGAGGATCAAGAGTTCAAAGCCAGCCTCAGCAACAATGAGGTGCTAAGCAACTCAGTGAGACCCTGTCTCTAAATAAAAGACAAAATAGGGTTGGGGATGTGGCTCAGTGGTTGAGTGCCCCTGAGTTCAATCCCTGGTACTCCCCTGCACCTCCCAAAAAAATCACTTGAAAATATCACCAACAGATTAGATTACATAGAAAATAGAACTTCAGTCCTCAAAGAAAGAACGTCAGGTTTTGAAGACACAGTATATAAATTTGAATATTTGGTACGCAAAAAGGAAAACAATTAAAATTTAAAATCATGATCAGAGCATACAAAAACTCCAAGACAAATTACAATATCCAATAGTATGGGACTAGTTTAGGTTCCTACCAACAGATAAATGGATAAAAAGGTGATATATATATATATATATATATATATATATATATATATATATATGACATTTGCTGGTAAAAGGATGGAACTAGAGAAAAACATGATAAGTGAAATACATCAGACTCAGAAAGTCAAGGGTTGAATGTTTTCTATCATATGGGGAAGCTAAAGGTAAAAAAGGGAAAAGCGGAGGTGTAATAGAAACTATAAAAATGTAGGGGAGATCAGTGGAGTAGAGAAAGGGAAATGAAGGGGAGGGAGGAAGGATAGAAAAAGGGATGGAATGCATAATGAAATGGACCAAAATATGCTATATACATATATGAATATACCACTGTGAATTCTGCCTCCCTCCCTCCCTCTCTCTCTCTCTCTCTCTCTCTCTCTCTATATATATATATATATATATATATATATATATCACATATGTGTGTGTGTATCACCAAATAAAAAACAATAAATAAATAGAAGAAAGCCTGGTAGGTTAAAGGAAGAGGAATCGGGCAGGTAGGAGGGAAGAGAGAGAAGAAATGCTGTGGACTGAAAGGGAGCAAATGCTATTTCATGAGTGTATGATTATGTCAAAATGAACCTCACTATTACGTACTAATAAAAACATTTAAAACTATTAAAGTAGATAGTATAGCAACATCATAGGATTTCATGTAAATCCAAGAAACCTAAAAATTGGTTAGATGTCAGTAATGCTTTAATAATGAATAAATTTTAATTGACACACAAAAAAAAAAGAAAAAGAAAAACACACACAAAGATTTGAAATTGCATGTTCATAGCAGCTTTATTCATAACAAGCAAATACCCATCAATGGATGAATGCATGAACAAAATGCTCTATATCCACACAATGGATACTATTCAGTCATAAAAATTAACAGGAAGCCCTATCACATGCTATTTCATGAATGTATTGCTATATAATATTCTGCTAAGTGGAAAAAGGTAGTCACAAAAGATCACATTATTTTGTGATTCCATTCATATACATAATGTAAAACAGGAAAATCTGAAGATATAGAAAATTGAGAAGCCATTGCCTAAATTTAGGGATGGTGACAGGGATTGACTAAAAATAGGCATGCTTATTCAAAAGTGGATTGTGATTGTATCACCCTTCAGTTTACCAATTTGTAATGAGTAACTTTAGAGTATGTAAACTATACTTTAATAAAGTCATGATGAACACTGAGCTCAATGTTTCTCATTTTGGAAGATTGTCACATTACTGTACCAGATCAGATGCTTTCTGTTTTCCCACACACACACTCTTAGTTTAACCATATCTTGGCATGCAACTTGACTTGCAGAAGTCAAGATCTTCATCTCTTTTTCTGAGAGCTTTCTCTGGCCATAGGATCTTGCTTTACTTGCTCATGGCAGGTTGGAAGTACTGTGAACATCAAGAACTCTTGGGACCTGACCTTGACCAAGGACTGGAAGAAACTCATGGACAAAAAAAAAAAAAAAAAACCCAGTCCCCTCACCTTTACATGAAATAAGATAGTTGTTCACAGTATTAATGTGTTTGCACATGTATAACCATACCTCTCCTGCATTTCCTTATTTCCTTATATTGTACTAAAATTCCTTCATCTACTGTGTTTCACATCCATGGTCAGGCTGCCTTGCTAGTATTCCCACAAAATCTATGTGTCCTTCTTTCTTTACCTGAGAACTTCTACCTATAAATTTCAAAAATCTTCTCTCTTTTCCGGGTACCTTCATGTAATGTGAAGAGAAGTGATATATAAACTTTCTAGGTCATTTGCAATACAGATAAAATGGCTTTCCCAAACTCAGGCTCATGTTGTCCTGTTGAATGGAGTAAAATTAGGTAGCCTTGACCATATAGATGAAAATATCCTTAGTCCCTGCATGACTAAAACAGTTGGAGAACCTGCTAGCCGAGATTTTTCAGACTTCCATGTGACAGCAAAATAATATTCTGTTATTTAAATTGTACTTTTGGGGGAGGTCTCTTTATTATAGCACTTCATTGTTATATGGCCTTCCTGCAGTGTATTCAGTTTCTTTTCTACTACTTGTACTGTTAAATGTGTGGTCACCTGCTTAGTAATTTATAATAGGCTAATTGACTCCATCCTTTCACCCAATTTAAATAGAACCTGGAAATCTTAGTATTATATTTTTTTCCCCAGACTCTTTGAAGCCATACCAATAGAAAACAGATTTGTGTCACCCTGTTGGTGCTGTATAATTACATGCAATGAGCACTGTACACCATTAACATTTTGGCTCATAAACCTGGGTTTTTGGTCTTTCTGTGGATTAGCAGTGAGGAAAGTGGAAGCAGATGGCGTTCCCCTAGCAACTATGACTTGAACTCACCAGTTTCTGTCACTACCTGCTTGAAGATTTCAAACTTGTAGGCAGTTTAATTCCTTTGACAGACTTGTTAAAGACACGCTGAGAAGACCTCGACTTGGGAGCAAAAGCATCTAACACTGTCAGCCTTCCTTCTTCATCCAGTTCATTTTGAGGGCACTTGGTTTTATCAGGGGTTCAAAATCACAATCTCTTCTAGCGCATGATTAACTGAACCTTACTAGCTCTTGCTCTCTATTGGCTGCTTCTCAGAGAGGCAGTACTAAAAATGACAGGGATATCAATAAGCGACTCATTCAATGCTTAGGTTAGGAAGTTGAACACTTGTGGTAACAGCAGAAGGTAAGTAAGTGAGGTGACTCTGAATGTGTTTCAGAGGTCATTTAAGAAGAAAGTAATGACCACCGTGGAACACCTGCTGAGCCCATTTCGAGCAGAATCCTCACCTGCAGCAGGTTGGGTTCTGCAGCAAGCAGATTCTCAGATGGAGCAGCATGTTTAATAAGTAGTACTTTTAGGGTCAACCTCTATGTAAGGAGAGAAGAAAGACAAAGGGAGAAGTTGAGCTGTGATCATCACAAACCTCTTCCAGTCTCACAGGATGCTATAAAGTTATTATTAATTTTTTGACCAGAACAGAGTTCTTTTTCTCTCTCAAAATCACGGAAAACATAAATGAGACCAAGCATTTCTTGAGCAGTGAGGGAAGATTTTTCTCCTGGCCAAAGAACAGAATAAACAGAGAGAGAGAGAGAGAGGCTCATATACCAGCCTCTCAAACCATGGAGGTTGGAAAAGTCATAAAGGAGAGGAGTATATATTCACATCTCTCCTGGGAATGGATGGATAATTTCTGATAGTTAAAGCACCCTCTCTTTTTGCTCTTCCAGGCTCTTTCTGGTCATTGTTATGGTCACTATCAATTGTCCTGTCATTGGGGGGTGTCATTTAACATACAGGTGGGATGATAATGAAGTTAGAGGTTGTCTGGATGTCATTCTGGCAGTCATCTTCAATCCAACTAGTTTGGGCTACTCTGCCTGGAAAGGGAAATTTGGCCCTCAGGAATCCTATACTCAATGAAAAACAAGATGAGGGTGAGGCAGAAATCCAGCTAAGTCATACCAGCAATACACTGTGTAACAAAGCCAGGGTGGTCCTTAATAGTTGACTACACTGGAGAGAAGGGGCTGGACTTATATATATTTCTATGTTGACCAGTCATTGTATGCAGGCTGCTTCAGGAAGTAGCAATGACATGGGAGAAACAGATTTCTTCAGTCATAAGCAATTTCCAAAAAGGACTGATAGCTTTCAGCTGGCAGGCAACAACTTTTTCAGAGGCTTTGGGAATAATAAGTAAGAAATAAGACTGAGAGCTTCTAAAGGAGGAATCTGCACAGCTCATCACAGAAACTACTTACCACTTTGAAAAGTAATGATTTTAATGTCAGTTACAAATGCATTTCACCATGGTACTAGTTTTGTATGGCACTAGTTTTTGTAATGGCTTTCACTATAATATAAGTCAAAGAGTGGCTGGATTTGTAGCCGACATCAAATATCAAATAGTCTTTTTGCTTGTGTGTTATTATTTACTTATTTATTACAGTGCTGGGTATTGAACCCAGATCCTTGTGCATGTTGGGCAGGTGCTCTACCTCCAGCCCAATCATATTTAAGAAATATTCTTAAATTTCACTAAAATGTGTTAGCCTGGGGTCCTGTCTGTGCTCTGGAACTATGGACAACTCCTATTTTCTTGGCTTAGGTGTACACTCTGTTATTCATCATCACATGCCCTCCATTGTTAATGTCAAACAGTTTTCCTCCTTGAAATGGGCATTTATGAAAAATATTGTTAGCTTCTCTTTGAATTTGTAAAAGTGTTTCGAATCCAGGCCTTTATGTCCCTTAATGGAAGACTATAATGCCCAATACCGAGGCTGGTGCCTGGAAACACAATAGTAACTCAATAGGTATTTTCAGAACTTAATTAAATAGACAAAATATCCTCCCTGAAATTCGGATGTCCTATTTATTTCTATTCGCTGTTTTACAAATATGGAAATGCATGAATTCTAGGAACTTAAATTGCTTTATAATTGCTCTGAGATATCACTTAAAAATGTTCTCTTGAACAATTTTTGAACAAATATAACTATTGTTATTATTATTACTGTTGATACGGATTTTTGCTTTAAGAATAATTAATGGTGGCAGATAGAGGCAGAGATAATTTACTGTGAAAACATCAGTTGTCACAAAGAATCAAATGGAAGCCTAGAGAAACATGCTAGGGCTTCAGTAGGGCTTATGCCTCTCCAAGGAGGCAGAGGAGAGTGCATTAATCTCCTGATGACATCATCACTGGAATATATGCATTATGTCTTATTTGTAGTTTTCCTTTCATATCTTCATTCAAAATTCAAATACTGGGAGACTTGATTGATTAGTCTGATCATGTACTTACTTCTTACACTAACCATATTTAGTGTAACCATATTTAGTCTGCTAATTGTTTGTGTTCCTCATTCTGCTTCTCATCTCAGTAAATGTCAAAACCATTCTCCTAGTTGCCCAAGTTAGAAATCTAGATATAATGTAACATTAGTATGCACATTTACCATTCAGATATAAATACACCTATTGTAACATTTACATAGACCAATCTATTAACACTTTGTCCACCTCTCTACTTCTCACCCCACTCCCACCCTGTACTCATGTAAAAGGCTGCAAACTTTTTATAGCACAGATCACATCTTATTTTATTGTATCTTCTTCATATAGCCACACAAAAATTTGCAACGACAAAATTATATCTTTCTTGTCCCCAGCGACTCTAGAGAAATCAATCACATGTCTAGCAGAAGTTTAATATGTCTGCATAATCTTATATATCTTATCATACTTTATATATATATATATATATATATATATATATATATATATATATCAGAATAATACATGAACACATTTTAAAATGGTGAATCTTGTTAAAAGACTCATAATGAAGATAAGAATGCACTCTTCCTCACACTACAATCCAATTGTCTTGAAACAAACACCCAACTATTTTTCTTATTTTTCTGATATTTTCCTATACACATGATTAATGTGCTTATATTAATACTTCTTAAATAATTAGTGTTAGACTTTTTGTACAGATTTCATTGTTTCAATTATGAATGTACAACCTCTTGGAACTTCCACCTTCAAAATCCTCTCTGTGTAGGTCTGCCCATTTAAATACATTACCGTGAAAATTCTCTCTAGTTTTTTTGAACCTACTACTTTTCTTACTCATTTTGTGCTTGTTTGTTTGTTTCAAACTCATTGTACTTAAAGACTTTCCTTAAATATTTTATTGCCATGAGTCACATCCTTGAGAGTGAACTGCTAGTCAGAAGAGGTGGCACAGGCCTGTATTTCTAGCTACTTGGGAGGCTGAAGAAGGAAAAATCTCAAGTGTGAAGCTAGTTTTACCAACTTAGCCAAATAGTCTCAGAATAAAAAGTTAAAAAGAGCTAGGATATAGCTCAGTGGTAAAGCAAAAGCACTCCACAATCCTGGGTTCAATCTTCATTACAGGAAAAAAAAAAATAGCATGAGCTGCTAAATTGTTAATTAGAACCTATGTGAACGTGATTGGCTTGGCTTGTCGATAGGATATAAATTTATGGGATACCTATACACTGTGGATGCTGATAATCCTAGCTGTTCATTTTTCAGAGGCAGAAGGCAGAAGGGTGCTGGAAGTCTAACAGCTGAACATGCAAGCACACATTTGATCTTGGCTTCTGTAGAGCATTTAGTCCTGCTTTCCATAGTGACTGGAAAACAACAAGACAAAAACAAACAAACAAAACCTTTTTCTTGCAGAGATTTAGGAGAGGATATGTCCAGTATAAGGTTGGTACTAGGGTGGTTTCCCCGATAGCTGAGGAAGTAAGAATGTTAACAGCTAAATTTCTTTGTAGTTTTACACCATTCTTCTTTCTACTCTATATCTCATGCACATTTTAACATGGTATCTTTTATTATACTTCAAATCTTTAAAGCGTTCCAGCTTCTTCTGAGACAAACTGGTTTGTCTATTATCAGTGTATTTTTTCCAGGGTTATTTAGCTTTTAAATTTCCATTGTTTTAATTCCAAAAACACTGCTTAAATCATGTATGATTAAATTATATGAAAAATATCAGATCTTACCTAACACAGATATGTGTCTATTCACTGTGCTTACCTTTCATTTATTCATGCCTGGATTTATTTATTTATAGATTTATTGTGTTAGGCATTGGTTAAGTGCTTAAGACATAATTGTGAAGAAAACATATAAAAATACTAATATGTCTGTAAATTACTTTGTAACAGGAGTTACAGACTATATAATATTTTTTAAAATATATAATGTATTTAGATGGCAATACAGTATATAACCAAAGTATACAACTGTAGTAAATTTATCTTCATTGACTTTTGTATTATAAAACATGTCTATACACTTTATTGTTGATGTATACCAGAATGATTTCCGTATTTTGGTTTTGTTCATTTCTTGCTATTACTAATAATAACTCTATTTATGTCCTTGCACATAATTAGAGTAAATAACAAAAATAGTCTACCGTATGAAAGAATTTCACTGGGTTCTATATGTAAAACTAGAATTGGTGGGTTATAGCGTATGTACATGTTCATATTTGCTGGGAATTCTTGCTTCATATTTTAGTCAACAATTAATATTGTTGGGTATTTAAATTTTTGGAGTGTGTTATTGGGAAGATGAAAGCTCACTCTGGGTTTATTGATTATTAGTAATTAATTATTAATAAGATTAATCAGTGTATTATGTGCTTATGGGCCTTTTGTGATTCATTACTGCAATTTCTGTTTATTTCTTTTGTTTAAACCTCAATTTTACCCAAGCAGTTTTTGAAATGTTTACTTTTTCTTTTTCTTTTTTTATTTATATATGATAGCGGAATGCATTACCATTATTATTACACATATAGAACACAATTTTTTTTTATCTCTGGTTGTATACATAGTATATTCACACCAATTCGTGTCTTCATACCTGTACTTTAGATAATATAGCTCAATTGATAGAGTGCTTGCCTAGCATGCACAAGGCTTTGGGTTCAATCCCCAGCACCAGCCAAAAAAAAAAAAAAAGAAAGAAAGAAAAAAAAAATGTTTACTTTTTCTAATTGACTCAAAAAGTCTTCCTAATACATCCCAGTAAATAATATGTTAAATATTTGGCAATTTTTTCCAACCTTGTGACTTAATTTCTGATTCTCTTTATCAGATGTTAAGTGAATAGAAATTCTTAATTTTAATGCAGTAGAATTTATCAGATTTTTCCTTTATAATTTGACTTTTTGGTTTACAAAGTCTTTTCTTATCTCCCAAATAATAAAGTTATTACTGTATATTTTGCTTTGAAGGTTATAAGATTATGCCTTTTAGCATTTAAATACTTACAAAATAGACTTAAAATTTGTGAATGGTTGAGACTGAATCCTGCTAATTTCTTTATTAGTTAACCATTTATGGAAATTCATTCTTCTCTTCTCACCTGTATATATCTTTTAGGACAAACCAGGAAAAAAAACTATTACAATGCAAATTTATTCAGAAAATGGATGAAAACTCAAACCAATGATTAACAACTGAATTCAGAATATATAACAAGTGACAATGCATCATCATCAAGTGGGGTTTATTTCAGAAATGCAAACTTGATTTATAACTACAAATTAATGTAACCAACAGACATATCAAGAGTTTAGCAAAGAACAGTCATTTCATCATATTCATTGATTATGTAAATCTTTTAACACATTTTTTATAGATTTTATTTCATCTCCACAAAAAGATTGATTTTTCCTTTTTAAAAATAATTTAGTCAAAGGTTTTCCAAGTTCTTTTTATACTTTTAACTGAAGTATTTTTTCTTTTCTTATGCTTTTAATTGAATACTTGCTTTTTGATTCAAAGTTGCTGATATTATACATATTACTTTCACTGTATTTTTTTGAAATTCATTTAGCTTTCCTTCCTTTTTATTTTGAGATGAATGCTTGCCTCAAAAGATTTTTGGTTTAAATTTCTTTGACCATGAACCTCATAGTGACACATTTTACTGAGTACCGTTGGATATGTTTTCTACAGTTTTATTATATTAAAATACTATTATTCTATTTCAGATTTTTTTAAAACCTCTGCATATTTGTATGAACCTTTTAAAATTTCTAAACTTAAATGATTTTACAAACTTCTATATTAATTCATTTTGATAACAAACATGATACCAATTCTTGAACATGTTTAATATTAACTTTCCATTTCAGAATGTAGTCAATTTTCTTAAATGCTTCATGCATATTACACAGAAACATGAATTCTCTTAATGAATACAAAATCCTCTATCACATTAAATTTCAGTATGGTTTTCAAATTTTTTCTGTCTTTATTAACATTTGTTCTTACAATATCTGTCATTCAGTAAGAAGCTTCTGAAAGTATCATTTGCACATGTAGACTATTCACCTTTCCTTGAAATTCTGCCAAATTATTATTCTTTTATTGTTTATTTATTTTATTTTTTTGTGGTGTTGGGGATTGAACCCAGGGCCTTGAGCATGCAAGTCAGGCACTCTACCAACTGAGCTATATCCCCACCTGCCAAATTGTTATTCTGAATACCTTTTATGGCTCATATATTTGTAGTATTAGAACTGCTATAGCATACTGACAATTTGTATTTTCATGATCTTATGGCAAGTTTTGTCTTTAATATTGTTTGCCTCAAATTATTTATGTTCTTGACATTCAAGCAACATTAAGATTTTTCCCAGGTTAGTACTTATCTGGCATATTTTAATTATTTTTTTTTTTTATTTTTGAGCATATCTATATCCGTAGTGATAGATGTGTCTTATCAAACTGGTAATTTCTTTATGTTTTGTTTTATTTTATTTTATTTGCTACAAAAAGTAAATATCTACTGCTTAAATATCAATTTTACCCAGGCACGGGGTGTTTACCTATAATCAATCCGTGAGTCTAAGGCAGGAGAATCTCAAGTTTGAGGCTAGCCTTGAAAACTTCATCACATCCTACCTCAGAATAAAAATATAAATCAGTCTGGGAATGTAGTTAAGTGGTAAAATACTCCTGGGTTTGAGTCTTGTTAATGTAAAAAACAAACAAATTATAAAAACCTAAAATTAACCCCCCCAAAACAGCTATCAATTTCTTTGCAATTGTCTTTATTTTTATTAGTTATATATTATTTTATGCTTTCCATTTAATTGTATCCTACAACTTTAAAACATTATATCTGTCATTAAATTGCTTAATTTTCTATTGGATTTTTTTTTCTTATTTATCATTTTCAAAGTAAAATGTTGTATTTTTACTCTTTCATGCTTACTCCTAGAATCTAGACCTGCACAATTTAAAAAAAAATCTAAACTTAATCATAATATCAACTTCTCATGAAAGAAAAGATGACATTAGTATATATGAAGCCCAAACACCATGTTCGAGGGTTGCCAACATTTTAGTTTTATTTCCTGTGTTTTTTTCTATCAACCCTGCTTTTGATGAGATACTGAAATATTGCTTTATAAAATATTTATTCACCTTTATGTCCATGTTTTACAATTGTTTCTATTTGTTTCTAATTCATATATATGTATATATGTATACACACATATATACATATATTCACACAAATTTGCATATGTTTATTTCTTCGTGAATTTTTTTTTACTTTTGCCTACTTTGTATATAATATTTTTTCTATGTGTCTAAAGTATTACAGGTCTTGTCTAAGCATGGGAATATTTTCTTTATGTCTCTGGGTTACATGAATCTAACACATTGAACATGTATTTCACTGTTCTAGAGGAACTGCAGCCAGTATCTTTTGTATGTTCAATTTGCTTAATTTTTGGAAAATGCTTCATTTTTTTCTGTTCTCTTTTTATGTAACCTCAAAGGTATTAGCTCTTGCTTTCTGACTTCCATATTTGTTTTCTTCCCTTTTCTTTTAGTCTGCATTGTAATCTGAAATAACATTTTGTTAGTTTTGCCTGGTTAGCAAATTTCTGTTTAACTGCATCTAGTCTGACAGCTAACACTTCACTTGCTATGTTTTTCATTTTATAGTGTTGATTTTGTAAGTTTTCCTGTTTTCTTCATTTTACCATCTTACTGCTTACTAATATTTTTATTAATTCATTTTCTTTCCACCATAGTTAATGTCCATATTCCACATTCTTTATCACACAATTTTATTGCTGGATTAATAGAAAATCTTGGTGATATAAATTTTCTGTTTCTTGTTTTTGCTATCTCTTGATAGTTGATTTTTTTTTCTCATAAATAACATTATTTTGTTCTGCAAACTCATCTCCTAGCCAATGGAACTTTATCTGAGGAGTTCCCGCCTGTTTCGATGAGTTGTCCTAACAGAGACAAGTCCTAATGATATTTTTGTTTTTAGCTTATAATGTTGCACTAAACGTTAGAAATACAACCATTTTTGCCTTCAAGAAATTCACTGCAGGGACTGGAAAAGCAATGACTGCTCTGCACTGTTTTAGTGTCACCTTTGTAGTCACTGGTGTTCTCTTTCTTTCTTGATTCCATGCTTCCTGCTTTGAGAAACTTAAATATATATAAAATGTCCCCCCTAACACCCGGCTACCTGTCCTCTCTTTAATTTTTTTCCTGTCTCTTCTGTAGGTGTGAAGTATGTAAAAAAAGGAGAATGAATGGAGAGAAGATCATTCATAGGAAAAAATTCAGGGAGAACAAATGGCAAGGGCCAAGTCTACTGGACACTAATGGGATGGTGGTGGGGCATGAGGAGGTAATAGAGGGAGAGCTGGGGCAGCTGCACTGTGGAAGAGCTTCCTTGAAGGAAGGGATTAGGGAAACATATTTCCTCTGAAATTATAAACTGGAACCAATTCATGTTCTTAGAAAATCACAACTGAAGATTCAAATGTCATTTTTATTTACTTGTTCACTAACCCTTGATTGACTGCATGCTTTATAGAGGGCATGTTTTGACTCAAGGAGGATATAGCAATAAATAAAGCAGGCAAAGATCTTACCAATATAATGTTTGCAGAGCATAGAATAGTGTTTTGGAAAATACCAAGAAGTTGAATCATATCTGAAATTAATATGATTGTTGTGACAGAGATAAGGCAGAGTGAGGGAAAGTGAGGGGAGGACTGCTTTCTTGTGTCCGGTAAACTTTTGTGGTTAAGTGAATTTTGAGCAAACACTTTAATGAAGTTGCTGAATTTTGTTTCTGTGAATTAGAGATTGAGCAAGGACTATACTACTAAGAGATCCAGATATGTTGAGGGTTATAGCAGAGGTAAATTTATGGCTCTTTGGGAGGATAGCTGTAAGCAATGAAGCAAAATTTAGTTTAGTGGGTTTATGAAAACTATCATTTAGTGGGTTTATGAAAGCCTTCTAAGAATGCATCCTATGTCTCAAAGGTGATAAAAGAATTAAGCAGTCAAAAGAGACAGAGCGTACATAGCAAATATTATATGTTTGAAAGCATAAGGAATGTGGAATAATGGACAGCAAGGAACCTGATTTGCAAACAGAAGTAAAACACAAATTTCCTATGAGGATAGTGGGGTCAGAGTGGGATGACTTTAAGTAAAAGAGTAATAAGATAGATGTCATGTGTTAGAAAGATCATGACTAAAGCAACTCTCCCATGATCTTTGTGATATATGTGATATATATATATATATATATATCACATATATATATATAATTAAGAGAGGACAGACATTTTGGTAGAGAGCTTGGCAGTTTCTTAAAAGAAGGTAAACAGACACTTATATAACCCCCTACAGCAATCCTACTCCTAGTTATCTGCCAAAATGAATTCTGAATTTACACATTGCTTTATTTATGAATGCTCCAAACTGGAAAGAATTTTCTAATAGGCAAAATAATGATCTCCCAAGGGTATCTACACCTTAATCCCTGGAACATGGAATATAGTTGTTTACATGGTTAAGAGGAATTAAGATTTCATATGGAATTGAGGATGCTAATCAGCAGACTTTAAAATAGCAAACTCCCCTCGATTATTCTGGTGAACCAAACCCAATCAGAAAGGTCCTTCACAATGAAAAAGGAATTGGAAAGTAAAACCAGAGAGATAGTAGTGTGAGATGGACTCAGTGTGATACCCAGTTTGAGATCTCTGATGTCTGAAAAATAAAGATAATGAATCTGTATTGTTATAAGCTATTATGTTTGTGCTATTTTTTTATTGTGACATTACAAAACTAATACTTACCCAGAAGCCCTACATCAGAAGGAAATAAAACCAAACTGGTACATCTGTCAAAGACTACTACTCAACAATAAAAATGGAATAACCAACTTATTCATAGAACAACATGAATGAAATGTGAAGGCACTTTACCTACGTAGCCAAATTCCTATGGCACATTTATGACCTTCAGACAGAATGACATGATGAGGATGGAAACATATTAGTAGTTGTCAGGGTTTGAAGTTGTAGGAATAAGTCCACTAAAAAAGGGCCACTTGGGAGTATTTGGAGGGGGATGTTGTGCATCATATATGATTATACCACTTGTCAAAACCTATGGAAGTATACAGCTTAAAGGGAAAATTTGAATGTATGCAAATTTTAAAAATCATCTGGGAAATTGGGGAAGCTGGAGGGAAAATGACCACATATATCTTATAATTTTATTAAAAATATGAAAGTAATAAAAAATCATTTATATTTCTCAAAGAAAAGCATTGTCAAATTTAATGTTAGCATATATATTTCCAGATTATTTGTATTCATATAGATAAAGATAATTTCAAATGTATCGGTAGCTGTTCAACAACTCTATGTAATTTCAAAACTGTGTGATTTCTAATTTCTCAATTGTGTCTTTTCTATAGAGCCCATCAAATTCTCAAACTATTCATTTGTTATTATTGTCTGAACTAGTTTCATTAATTCTGTGATCTGCTTATCTTGTTGAGAGTAAAATGAACAATGATCTAAAGTTGTCCTTCTTCTTGTGATCGTTCACAGGGATCAGTAATTGGACTCTTTCTAAGTAGTTCTTACTTGTGTAGTATTCAAATCAATATTTTGGCTTGTTTGCTTCTTTTTAAAGAAGCATCTCTAGGGATTCCTATTATTGCAAACAAAAAGGCTTCTGTTAGATATGGCTGGTCTCCATTTTGCAAATTTTTTAGGATCTGATGATATCAGAAATAAAAGGGGGCAATTACTCATGTAGGAGACTCTCCAAGAACAAGCAAGTCTGCCTGAGGTGAGAGAAAGCAACTAGAGAGATGTGTGCTTCTGAGATGAAGAACTTATTTCCCATAGTTTATTTCTTCTTAAGATTCAGCCAGAGGAAGTCGGGAGGGGTTGTTCATAACCTCTTGCCTTTGAGGTTTCCCAGCTTCAGGGGCTCTTTTGCTCTTCACGTGGTCCTTTGTTGTGTTATATATTGCTATGGACCAACACTACTATGAAATTAGTAACATAAGACAACAAAAGACTTTTTTTTCCTGGTACTGGGCATTGAACCCAGTGATGCTTCACCTCTGAGCCACATCCCCAGACCTTTTTTATTTATTTATTTTTGTTTTGAAACATGGTCTCCCTAGGTTGCTTAGGGCCTCACAAATTTGCTGAGGCTGGCCTCAAACTTGGATCCTGTCTCAGCTGGGATTACAGGTGTATGCCACCCTGCCAAGAAAAACAATATACCTTTATTATTTCATTTTTTCTGTAGGCCATGAGCCCAGCTACAGCTTAACTGGCTCCTCTGCTTAGTCTCACAAGCTGCGACCAAATAGAAGGTCAGGATAAAAATCTCATCTGGAGGATTACTGGGGAAGAATGGCTTCTCGTGTTCTATAGTTGTTGGTGGCATTCAGCTGCTACAGTTTCAGGATTGAAATCTTAAATTTTCCCTCTGCTGTTGGCTGGATGCCACTCTCAGCTTCTACATGCCACCTGCAGTTCCCTGCCACGTGGCTTTCCGGAACATGGCTACTTGCCTTCTCTTAGCCAGCAAAGGAGACCAAAGGAACTATTCCAACAAGACATGTGCTGCAATCTCATGTGACACAATCACATAATTGCACTTATCTTGTCACTTTTGCAAGTCACAGGTCACACCCACATTCAAATGGAGGAGATCACTCAGGGACACAAATACAAGGTGAAGATAATAGGGTAATAGGGGCTACATTAATAGCTGGTCCACCACAAAGGTATTTGTAAAGAATCAGCTGTATGAAAACTACTGATGCTATCCCATGCCCCACTGATACTGGTCTATCCAGAGGGGTCCAGGCACTCTTTTCATCCCTAGGTCTAGTCCTTACCACTCCAAATCAGGCACTTTTAGGGCTTTACCCAAAGTAGGCAATTTTCTGCTTCTCAGAGAAGCTACTCTTTCACTTGCATTAAGAGCTGAGTATTCCTGTCTAACTCATTAATTACTTGCTCTTCACATAAAAAAAAAAAAAAGCGTGAAAATTTCCAACATGTGTGTAGTGGCCACATGTTTGACTGGTAAAAAGTTTCATATTGTATTTATTATATGCAACCTTTAATAATTTTAGTAGAAATCTGGAGAGAAATGTGATGCCTCCAAATGATAATACCCAGAATGTATGGGAATCTTTAAAAGGTTTATTTGTGTGGAATAGAATAATTCTGTAACAAAGATCACATATGTCAACTAGAATAATTGTGTCTGCTGCATTTAAGAATTGTACCAATTTTGAAATATATGCATTTTGGGAGAAAATCCCCAAACAGGAAAATATGACATGTGTTTCTTTCTTGGTGTTACCTTGTGGCTAGGCTTGAAACTTTTGTCTGTCTAGAGGACTATGTGACAGGGAGAAGATGCCTCTCTTTCCCTCAGTGTGTCCCTCTCTGGGTTCTGCAGGGCCTCTGACAGTACTGCTGCTCAGGACTCCCCCACTGCACAGCAAGCAGACAGGAGTGTGGGGTTGGCAGGAGATCTGGGATTCACTCAGTGTGGCTCTGCCATTGGTGTTTGGTAGTTAGTTGTCAAGGATGTGTAAATGACAGTTTCCAAACAGCATCTCCCTTCATAGTTTAAAAACAGCAGATGAGGGCAAATGCATGTTTCTTACCATTTTATTGCCATGTTATTAAGTATATATATATTATAAAAATGTCCAAAAGTGGTCTCAATTTCCATTTGCACTATGTTTATATGTAAAATGTATACAACTCATGTAATGCTGATCACATTTTCAATATTAAAAATAATGAAGTAGTAATGTCTATCCAATTCAGCACACCATTTTATTTTCACTAGGATTATTGGAACTTCTCTTATTAGTATTATTTGTTTCTCGTTATAATGCACATTTCTGTGAAGCCTGGAAATGCTTCGTTTTCTTCTCTATGTTTTCTTGTTTCTCTGCACTATCAGAAGCCCACACAATTTAAGCTAATAGTCATACATGAAAAACACTTGTCTCAAGTAAAGCTTTTAATTTGCTTTCTTATAAGAAAGTAAACATTTATCCTTAGATTAAAAAGAGGTAACTTTTCTTGAAATGAATTAAATTGTTCAGTGAAACATGATATATTTATACACAAATATGCTATGAATTATGAATGCCACAACTGAAATTTAAAAAAATAGCTTGATTAGGTATTCATGCATATGTATATATAATTGCATGCAAATATCTAAATGCATGTATATGTACATACACATACACACAATTATAATTAAATTTACTGCTATTCATCCTTCAATGTTTTTGTCAGGCTATCCCCTTGCATGCATAGACAGGAAAAAAATAAAACCCCACTCTTCATTGTTTTGTTTGTCCAAGATCAGAAGCCATCAGAATATATTCCTTTTATGTTGGCAGCTATATATGTTTGGTTCAGCCATGTAAAATTTTAAGGCACTGATTACTTCCCTCTGTACCATGTACAGGGTGTTATATGTCTGTAGTTATAACATATATAATTTACATGCTAATTAAAATCTTGAAGCCTTGGCTTCTTCATGAATAAAATAGGAAATAATTGCAGAAACTTCCTTAAAGAGTTTGAGGATTTAATATGTGCAAAGCATTTGTACATTGCCTGGTGCATGCTAACCATTTAATAAATATTATTTATGGTTTATTGTGTGCTAAAATTGGGCTTAAAGCACTTGATAT
The DNA here is from genome assembly GCF_048772815.1 of Callospermophilus lateralis. Lineage (NCBI taxonomy): Eukaryota > Metazoa > Chordata > Mammalia > Rodentia > Sciuridae > Callospermophilus > Callospermophilus lateralis. The sequence continues at coordinate 52,238,422 of NC_135319.1, read as the reverse complement.
TATCTCATTTGATTCACAAACAGCTCTGTGATATAGAAATTATTCTTCAAATTTTACATAGGAATTAACTGAACATCATAGATGCAACTAAATAACTAAGGTTTCCAAGGAATGTTGGAGCCTAGACTTGGAGCAGGGCCATTGACTCTAGTCTTGCAAGTTCACATTCTATCACTAGAGGGGAGAGACATCCCACATGGACATGCTGCCATCCCATCAGCTGACGACTCAGCCCTGTTTTCAATGCATCAAAACTAACTCATCTTTCAAATTATGTTGCCTTCACCCTACCAAGCTGGTCTAGAGAGCATTATTTGTCTACTGTACCTGCCTCCTAACTTGTCAGTTTGATTCCACCTTGCCAGCTCCTACTCTACACACACAGAGTCTATCCTCAACATATCACATTACATGCTGTTTTTAAATCTTTAGTGAGACCATGTCACTCCTTTGCACAAAATTGTTCATCATCATTGCCTGATTTGCCAGAATATTTTGTGAACATTATATGGATGCATGATCAAGTAGATATAAACACCCTAAAAATGTTGCTAAGCAAGAAATCTATATGTATAATAAATATGAACTCTTTCCTCTTCTTTAATGATTGAGAAAGAGATCAAACTAGAACTCAAATGAAATAGTTTATCTCCCAGTACAAAGATAGTCTGACTGAGAAAAGAAAAGCAAATATTGTTTGGTTGCTGTACCCAAACTCTCTCCATTTACCAAATAACTACTTTAAAAGGACATTCTTATTCAATTATGTTACTTGGAAGTTGAACCTTAAATGTAGAGTACTGCAATAGAGATAAAATCTGATTTTTTTTTTGTTGGTGGTGGTTTTGGCTTGGTCATTTTCCTTACCTAATATTTCCAGAGGCAGTTTAGAATTAGGGAGAGTCACATCATATTCCAGACTCAGTCCTTTGTCTTTTTGAACTATGAGTAAATTACTTTCACTCTCTGTGCCTTGATTTCTTCAACCAAGAAAAACTGAGATTACACTAATTTCCTCATTGAAGCATTTTGCAATTCTATAAATAGCAACCAAATTTAGCAAATCCTCAGAACTGTGTTGATCCAATTAAACTTTGCAGTGCAGTAATTAAAAAGGATTAGATACGAACATAAAACAGAGCTCTCTCTTTCCCCTTAGAGACTACAATCAGCTCAGTTATACCAAGCACAAAGCTGCTTACCTTTGTTCACTGCATAAAATCTCCTAAATTTTCTTCCATGTTCTTTACTGATTTACCAGTATGTTCCAGTGACGGTTTCCAGGTCGGGGCTCTTCATGGTACTTGAAATCAGACCCAGTGAGAACACTTCTGCTCTCCATTGGACCTATGCCATGTTTTCTATTGTTTTGTTGTCACTGTTTGTAAAATCTAAATAAAGACAATCTTATTCTTACTTCCTGGCTGCAAGTACAGCTAATGCAGATTCATGGAATCTGTGTAAGGGAAGAAAGTTTCAAGGTTTCTTGTTCCAAATGTCTAAATATTGCTAATGACCTATCGATTTCCTCAAAAGATTCTACGGTTATTTTATGGTCAGAATATTTCAGCTCTCACAAATTTACAAATTGTTTTAAAATGGAATACATGACAAATTAGGACTTGACTTCTGTTATTCTCACTAATATCTTTTCCACCTCTCATCTTAATGAACCTGACACTTAGCAGGGAATCCAGAATTCACAATGTTTTATCTTCACCTTCTATACTTAGAAGATTAGTCATTTCGTCTGAAAAGCAGGCTGAAACATCTCACTTTCTGGTCCCTTCACACTAGTTGAACTTCATTATTTCAATATTTGCTGGTCTCCATTATTATACTACAAATTCCACTAGGTCAAGTAACACGTCTGTATTGGTCATCCCTTTATAAGCTTTATATTTTATGCTTTTCAGAACAGTTCCACAAGCCTAAGAGCCTATTTCCTTGGTTGTGTATTTTAAAAGAGAAAATATGTGAATTAAGACATATTTCAAAACTCAGTGGAATAATTATTCTGTTAATATATTATTTGATTTGTCTTCCTATTCCTTCAGAGCTCTAGTTAAAGTTGATAACCTCCTTCTCTGTACCATAGACATATTATTTATATGTTTTTATATGCATTAGTATGTACTGGCAATGTTGACTTAGGAAAGAGTACAGATTAATTTTTATTTATTTTGTCAAGCACAATGTTGAAATAAAATCATTCATTTAGCAAATAATTATTGAGCAGTTAATAAAAATACTAGTTATTTCTAATTTAATGAGAAAATTGTTTATCCAAAATAATACTCCCTTTTTCTTACTTATAGATAATATGATAGTGTGCCAAAGAAAGAATGGAAAAATCACCAAACCCATTAATCTGTGCAGCACATTTCTACAAATAAAGTAAATAATTGAGAAAATCCAATTATTCTTTGAAGGATGAGAATTTACCTACAATTAAGTGGCTTCTGTTTCTTTTCACTAATAATGTTGCCCAATAACTGGGCAATGTAGCTCACTCCTGTGATCCCAGCAATTTGAGAGGCAGAGACAAGTCCCAGTAGGAAGTCAGCCTCTGCAATTTGGTGAGACCCTAAACAATTTAGTGATACTCTGTCTCGAGATTTTAAAAATAAATTTTAAAAAAGACTGGGGACATAGGTTGGTGGTAAGCTGCACCTGAGTTCAATTCCTTGTACCAAAAACTGAAAGTTTATACATATGTATACATATATACTTTTATATAGATATATATGAGTATATATATATATACATACATATAAATTTTTATATAGATATATATGAATAATTTAACTGGGTCACCTTTTACTACTTGAGGAACAATTAGAAATTACTTTTTATTTATATATTATTTATATATTATTATTATGTATTTATTTATATATTTCAATAATAATACAATAAATATATGTGTTTATATTTAAAATTGGAAAAATGAATAGCCTGATAATATTGATTACCCTTTCCAGAAATAATCAAGTTAAATATTTTAGCATATAGGTTGAGTCTTTTTCTGAAGAAAACCACTACATTCTAATTCTTAATTCTAAATTTAAATAATCTATAACATACTGATTTGTACTTGTTTCATATCATAATTATTTTTTTTAAAGAGAGAGAGAGAGAGAGAGAGAGAATTTTTAAATATTTATTCTTTAGTTTTCGGCGGACACAACATCTTTGTTTGCATGTGGTGCTGAGGATCGAACCCGGGCCACACGCATGCCAGGCGAGCACACCACGGCTTGAGCCACATCCCCAGCCCTCATATCATAATTATTAAGGCAAATCAATTTGTCTTGCAATAAATGGTCCACATTACACCTGTTACTAATCACATACAACACAATTTAGACCTTTCCCCCACTAATTTTTTTTATCTTTTTTGACAGTTTAAATATAATGTTTCTGATATATTTTTTTATTTTTTATTTACCATGCTAGCAGTTCTTTGAGCTTCAGTTTCTGTGACTTGATACCTTCCACTAATTCTGGAACATTTGTACTTATTTTATTCAAGTTATTTCTTCTTCCCCATTTTCTCTCATTTCATCTGTGATTCCAAATATATATGCCTATATCTGGGATGTAACTTTATGTGACATAAGTTACTTTCTCACATACATTCTTACTCAATAATATTCTGGACTGGTTCATTAGGGAATATATGATCTAATCCTAAAAGATTTAGATACCATCTCTTTATAGGAGGCAAAAATAAATACTGACTTTAATTACTAGGCAAGTATCACAATGGTTTAAATCAGTATCTATGACTCAATGATAGCAGAAAATCTTATTATTGACCCTCTATTAAAAATTTCCATAAACATCTATCTTGTATCTTGTCCTTTCTGTTCTTTCTGAACTTTATTTTCCTCTTAATTTTCACTTGCCTTCTTCCTGCCTAGGCCAATTTTGTTTTCTACCGGAAATTCAAAATCCTTCACATCCAGTACTTCCTAGACTTGCTGAAATTGACACCTTTAAATTGCTTTATCTTTTAAGTATTTTTAGTTAAGTGCTAAAAGAATAAAAACAAATATATAAGTTAAATGAGTCTTTGAGTGTTTTTTAAAACATTTCTTAGGTGTGTGATTTATTCAACTTCCTTTAGACAAAGAAAAATTTATATACTAGGCCATTGTGGAACTTATGCAGCAAGGACTGGAATATAAATAAGTCATGCAAGTATTGTTGCTCTTGATTACATGAGTATATTTGCATACACATGCGTATACATTCAGTATACAGATTCTAAAGAAAGATGCATAAGAGAAATGGATTGCATGCCCTAGTTTGGTAATAATAAATGTACCACTAGCATGTGAAAAATGAATGAAATACTAAAGAAATGGAATGATATTAAACATTTAAACTATTTACCACTTAAAATACTAATCTTTAAAAAAAGTAAAAGAATAGCACAGAGTCTTAGGGAAAGTGCTGCAATTTTACATATTTTTAGTATAGAAACTAGAATAAGTAATTTGGGAGAGCAATTTAGCAATGAATTTTAATAATTATATTGTACTTACATTTTCACTAACAATACTATTCCTTGAAATGTATAGCAGAATAATTTACAAATAATGGAATTTGGGAATGAAATGGTTTGTCACATCCTGTGTGTAATAAACATATTATGCCATCATGCTAGAATATTTTTCAACATAAAAAATGACTAAGTTAATGTTATACTTTTTAATATTGTCTCACTAATACTTTTGACAAAGGTGAAAACCTTAAAATACTGTATGCATATGTAATCTTAGAAATTTTAATTAAATGCATATCTACAATGTTTCCCAATGAATCATAAGCTCTTATATTTCTTTTTCCTTTGAGAGACTCATCTGAGTTTCCTGGTATGAAAAGTGGCAATGAAAATATTTTCTTTTCAGGAAAGTATATAATAAGTGGAGATTTGAGATGAATACAACATTTAAAAAATTAAGAAGGAAGATCTTAAATGATTATACTCTGCAATGTTTCTATTGAAGAAATTCTGAACCAAAAGAATTTTTAGAAATTTGGACTAATTTTCATGACATCAAACAAATAAAAACTAAAAGACATAATGAAACTCAATTTCATCTACTCACCCAGAAACAAAATCCACTTCATGTTAGGACAGTGGTTTTATTTGAGAATGGGTGGTGTCAGACGGAGTGGAAAACACCCCTTTTTTTTCTTCTGCACATTGCATCTTCTGCTTTTTCCCCTAAAAATTACAGATAAAGAAAGCTGATTCTACTATTTGCTAATAAACTACTTCAAGAAAATTTTTACTTCACATGCAGTTTAAAGTCTCAATAGAATTTTCAGTAATTTAGCAAGATTGAAATAATCATCTTTTTAAAATGGGATTTGAAAGTCATAGTTGTGTTGCTCACAGTAATGTTTAATGACAGGTACCTCCTGTGAACCAAGTGACACTGAATTTGAGTTGGAAGGTAGGAAACAAATTTACCTCTGTCAACTCCTTACAGTGTTTAAATACATCCAATCTCTTCTTGAATTAAGAAAAAAAATTAGTGATTCACATTTCTATACAAAACTAAATCTGTTTTTGTGATTTTTGTATAGCTTATTGGAAAATTGCAACGATTGTTAAAAAAATAAACAGGTTGGAAAATTGAGTTAGATGCAATAAATGCTTGATTTTTGCTGTTGTTTTATTTAATCTGTGGGTGTATGTTTTGCAGAAATTTCCTGCTACCTGGTGGGTAACACATTTCAGTCTCTCACTAAATGTATTGCTGGCATTCATTAGAGTACATTCAGTTTAATTCCCCAATGCAGGAAGCTGCAACCTACAGTTTAACAAATCAAAAACTACTTTTCTCCCACTTAAATTCTCCTTGAATCAGAGAACATTATATATGTTGTTTCTGTAAAGAATTAATTTCTCTTTTGAGCACCCTTCTTACAAGGCACTTAAGATAATTTTGCCAAAGAATTAAAATTATGTTGACATACATCAAATTTCTGTGGATTATTATTACTATTTTCAAAATTTTATGATACTTGACAAGTTTAGAAATCCATTAATATACATATTATTAAAGAATATAATGAATATCATTTTGGGATAGAATATTATATTAAATAAATGAAATGCTGCATTTAAAAAACCTGATACTATATTTGAAGTAAAAAGGAACTTCCTGCTTTTCCCTCCCTTTATGTACTTTTCTACGCATTACAAAACTACAACCACTTAGATAAAAAGGGAAACAAGACATATAACAAAAAATATAATAGAAATTATGTTCTTGAATTTTATTCTCAATTTTGTGGCAGTCTCACAATATAAATTTGTTTTTAATTATTTTGTCTATACTTAGAATTCCTAAGATGTTGTTCTTTCTTCCATTTTTCTGGAATAAAGTATATTAAGTAGAAGTTATATATTTTTTAAAAATATTTGGTAGGAATCTTCTGTTCCACTACCAAGTCTCTATATTTGTGTATATGGGTGTGTGTTTGTGTGTAATTGTGTGTTTATGCATCTTGTGTTTGAAATACTAATTAAACTTTTTAAGCTGGTGTGATGTCTGAAATCCCAATGACTTGGGAGGCTGTGGTGAGGTTCATAAGATCATGGCCAGCTTTAACATCATAGCCAGGTCCTAAGCAGCTCATTGAGACCCTGCCTCAAATTAAAAAAAAAATAAATAATGGGCTGGCGATGTAGCTCAGTGTTTGAGCACTCCTGGGTTCAATCCCTGAGTCCAAAAACAAAATAAATCAAAACAAAATAAACAACAACAACAACAAAACATTTCTAAATGCACAATGAACTATTCCTCCTTACTTTTTCTTGATGAAGCTTAAGTAGACTAGATATTTATAGATATTTCTTCAGTTCATATAAACTGACACTTATAATTGGATTTGCCATTTCCACATCTGTGAATTAGAAAGTTTCCAGTTGAGATGTTTCTAATTTAATTTATATAAAGTAAGTGGATATAGTAAAGATACATAAAAGTTCTCACCTGCTTATCAAGAAGGTGATGACCTTTTAAATTTGATATTAAATGAAACTCCATAGGGACTTAGTGATCACTGGAAAAAAGGTCTCAGTATTACATCATGGACAGATGTAGTGGAAAGCAAGGAAACTTAACATTCACTGACTCGTGTTTTACATTAAACATTTCTCAACCACTAACTCATTTGATTTCCTTAGATTCTTGAAAATGAACTATTTTAGAGAGAGGAAATAAAAAGAGATCCTCTTTTAAAGCAACACAACCAGTAAATACTCAGCCTGTATTGAGATCCATATCTGTTCACATGTGCACTATTTTTCAATTCCCCATACTCTATATTATCCAAATATTGCTCTTGACAATAACAAGCTAGATACTTGATAGGAAGTGATCATTAAAAACATAATCAAAAGAGAGAGAGAGAGAGAGAGAGAGATTGATTGATTGGAGGGCTTCATTTTCCCTCAGTAAGAAAATCAAGTCAGAAAACGAAAGGCTGGGGATAGAGAAGTTCAGAGGTCAGAGATATTTTGGAGGGAGTATGAGTAAATCAATTGTTTTGTTTGGATTATATGCATTTTTCCATTCTATAATATACCACAAATAATAGTTACTAGAGCTAGAGCTTGGTCTATTTCCACATAGAAGGCATAGTTCAGTGGTCAAAAAAGCGAAGATTTAAGGATTTGAGTGTAATTAGATGTGAGTTATAATCTTTGTCTTTCTTATTTGGTCGAAGTGACTTAGAGGAGTCTTACCTGCATTTCTATTTTTTTTTTTTTGAGTCACTAGATCTTCAATTATTAATAAAGGGAGGTGAACAAGATGACTTCAAATGCCCCCAAGTTAATCATTTAATTGACTTGATGACATAACCGAAATTTCTCATATTTCTACTTTTTAAAAGTGATCGTATTATTGTAACATTCCAACTCATAGATTGCTTTGATCACCAAAGTAGAAAAACCAAATGGAATAAGATGAGGAACCATATATGTTTAGGAGCATAATAAAATGTTTCTTTTCTGATGTTTGAAAGGCAGAGACCATGTTTCCCCAAGTAAAAGTACCATAGAATAGAAAAAAAAAATACTCTTAGACACTACAAAACCAAAACCACAACAAAGCAACAAAAAATCTCCCCCTAAATGAAACAGAACAAAACAATAGCAGCAAAAAAAAAAAAAAAAAAAAAAAAAAAAAATCAACACCTCCCAGCTCTTGCTTTCTCCCTGATGTGGGAGGGTTTTAGCAAATGTTAAACCATAAAGCCAGAATATTTATTAGTCATTATTTGGAACATAATTACATGTAAATATAATAGAAGTTTAATTTTATATGTTTTAATGTGTAAATATATGAGGGACTGTAAAGCTGCCTAGTTATGAGATTTTAATGAAAGTAAGCCACTTTAAAAATATTTACAAGGAAAAATGTCTAAGTGCTCAAACCTCTTCATTGACTAATAGAGGGATGCTATGAATACTAATAGGAAGAAATGCCTATTACAAATACATTTGTTATAAAAAACAAAGAGATTTATCTTGGTCAGATTGGATAGCGAATGGAGATTTTAAAAACCCATAAATTCTCTTCTAGTTTGGTAAATTTAACTGATAATTTTTAACATTTCCAGAATATATCCCTATTTTGCCTCTTTTTAAGGAATCTTTGGTAGTAGTGAAGGCAGATATCAATTTGTCATCTTGGTTTATTTTTCTATTAACTTATATTGATGTAATTTCTTTTTAATTCCTCTCAATTTTACTGAAGTTTCAGTGAAATTTATGGAAAAAACCTCTCAATTCTATCAAATTTTTTGTAACAAATTTAGTTCAGATATTTATAATGGTTTTTTATTATTGATGTATTTTTCTATATGTAAGTTATTTTTTATGGAGAAATATTTTAGCTGAAGGATAAGAGAGGTTATATAAATCCTGGTAATCAAATATTACCATAATATTTTTGAGTGGAACTCAAATTTAAAAATTATCAGTTTTATTTTAATAAGCAGACATTACATAAAGCAATCTGCAGCATTCTGTCAAAGATGAAATAAATGGAGTAATCTAATACAAATTAGGCAAAAGGAAATTTCTAGTATAAAACACTGTTCTAGAAGGGTTAGCCTAGCTTAGTGACTTTGGTAAGAAAGCATTTAAAACTGGAGTCTTGGTCACCTCACAGGAGCCAATAAACTAGAATCCATGGGGTTATACTCCTAATATCTCCATTTTATTTTCAAAGACCCAAGAGAAATTTTAATGCCTCAACATATTTAAGAACTCTCAATCTATAATGTTAAAAAAAAGAAAATAAAGTGTTTTAAAAGTATCACTTTACTATAAGGAGATTCAATGTTCTTTATACACAGAAGATATTATATAGAAGAAATAAACCAAATTGAGACTTAGAAATTGTTTGGCAATTTAAAATTATATTTGTGGAAATGTATATATTATAGACAGTCAATAACTTCTATATAATCCAGTAAAAATACTTAAAATTATTTTGAAACATGCTTTATTGAAAGATTATTTTATTAAACACAAAAATATAAATTGCCTGTAACAAAATAGTTAGAAATATATGGAAACTTCTAGAAGAAAATGATGAGAAAAGATATTTTTTAAAAATCTCACAAAAAGAGAATCAGCACATTTTAAATTTACCACATCAGTACAAACACACTTAAATATTATAGGAAAACAGGAAATATTAAGATAATATTGATAAACCTTACTACTGTCACTTTTTTAAAAAAAAATCTGTGCTTCAAAAATTATCATAGACAATCTTAAAATGAAAAACAAAATCTGTAAACAAATAAAACAGATGATGGGGTATTTATAAAGTACTCAAAATTACTAATCAGAAGATGAAAACACAACTGGAATTATTAACAAAGCCCACAATAGGCCATTTACTAAAATAAACACAAATGGCAAATGGACAGAGGCATAAATATTCAAATTTACTAGCAATCAAAAAATGTAATTTTAGCTTGAATGCAAACCAATTTTTTGCCTATTGAATTTGAAAAGGATTTTAAAAATCTAATTCACTAGGTGGAAGGTGAGGAGAAATGAGCACTTTCAATCACTGCTGACAGGCATGTTAATTGCTGGAAACTTAAAGTAAGTTCAGTTGAGAAATATTTATCAGAAACTCTGAAAATGTTCATACCGTTTTATTTAGGGAAATTTAGTCCTAAGGGACCAAACAGAAATATGTGCAGCAGCAATTTTATTTAATGGCAAATGGTATATAACACACACACAAATTAGAATAAAGGTCCTAAATGTTTACCAAAAAGGGAGACATTAAATGATTTATCAGAACAGACACAGAATTCCAAAACAAAATGTCATTTAAAAAAATGGATACAAGTAAACAAAAGAAGATGTGCTTTAGTCAATAGTCAATAAAAGACCTAAGGATTTATGAATATTGCATTTATTTAAATCTGATCATCACAATTTAAAAAAAAATTATTTTACTTTGTGTTGTCAGGAAAGTCAAGAAAGTAGATGAATTGTATACTCATAAAATACTAGTAGCTAAGTCCATTGGACTATAGTAATAATATTATCAAGGAACATAATATGCTGTTACTTAACATGGACTATCAGATATACATCCCATGACAGCCCTCTTGTGCTTATTATCCATGATGATCAATGAAAAATGTACTGTTAATCATTCATGAAATGTTGCTATGTGGTCTCCTGTATATGACTACATCCATGAGCACAGGAATATCTATTGTCCTATCAAAAACAATTTATGTAAACAAACAAAAAACAAGTACTCTGTAGAAACGCAAATAGGTTAAATCAGAATTTAATCATATCAAACAATAAATGATAACTGAGTAAATTCTAAAGAATTATCATAGACTTTGCTCTAATACTACAATGAAAAAGTATGAACCAATAATAATATATTTTATAGTTCTGTATATTCAAAAAGTAAATAATTAGCTACCTAATAGTCATTTTACAATAATTGATAAGAAATAGTTTAAAAATATAAATATTAAAACAAATTAAAATTATATATACACATATGAACTGACTTCAAATTATATTACAGAGCTATAGTAACAAAACACCTTCATGGTACTGGTGTAAAAACAGACACATTGACCAATGGTGCAGTTTGGAAGACACAGAGACAAACTGACATAGCTATAGTCACCCGATCCTTGACAAAAGTGCCAAAAACATACGTTGGAGAAAAGATGGGCTTTTCAACAAATGGTGTTTGGAAAACCAGATATCCATAAGAAGGAAGAAAGTAGGTCTATATCTCTCACATCGCACAGAAGTCAAATAAAATACAGATGGAAAAACCTAGGTATTAGACCAGACACATTTAAACTGCTATAAGAAAACTTTGCAACATATGGGCACAGGCAATGATTTTATCAATAGCTTTCTTAAGCTCAGGAAATAATATCACAAATTAATTTATAAGATGGAATAAAAAATCTTTGGTACAGCAAAGAAAATGATTAAGAGTGTGAAGACAGCCTACAGAATTGAAGAAAAGCTTTCCTATATACTTGTCTGACAGAAGATTAATATCCAGAATATATAAAGAACTCAAAAATTAATATCCAAACAAAATTAAAAAAACAACAACAACAAATAGCCCAATCAATAAATGGGCCAAAGAACTAAACAGCTATTTCTCAAAAGAAGACATACAAATGGTCAATAGATATTTGAAAAACTGTTCAACACCTTTAGCAATCAGGAAAACACAAATCAAAACTACACTGAGATTTCATCTCACTCTAGTCAGAATAGCAGCCAACATGTATACAAAAAATAAAAGCTGAGTAGAATGTGGAGGAAAAGGAACACTTGGACACTGTTGCTGGGATTATATTAGTACAACAACTATGGAAATCAGTATGAGGCTCTTCAAAAGACTAGGCATGGGACCACTATATGACCCAGCTATACCGCTCCTTGGTATTGATCCTAAATAATTATAAAGTCAGCATACTACATGAATACCTCTGCTTATAGGAGCTAAAACCTGAATCCCCTACTTTGTTAGAAGTGTATTTTCTGAGAGTAAAATCCAGTAAATCTTCTTCAACCTTGTAGCTTGAAGTCCATTACCCAAAACCAAAATACTGTGGGAGGTCAAATTGAATCTGTTCTCTAGCTCATAGCAGACACATCCTTGTTTGACTTATCTGTCTTATCTGACTTCCCTCAATTCCCTTCTAAGAGTACCAACTACGAGTAGTTGAAACAAGACTTTCTTAATTGCTACTTCTAGGAAACTGCCATAAAAAAGTGATAATTGAATCCAGGCCTGAACAAAGCAGAGAAGAAAAGGAAGAAGAAAGGGGGAATAGGAGGAGGAAGACTGTGTACACTGAGTATATCAAACACAAAATGAAGGACAAATAAATTAGGTAAAAGAACTTGAGTTTCTGTTCAAAGACTGGCTTGAAGAAGACTATAACTAAAATAGTTAATAAAGTGAGAAAGGGAAGATAAAAAGAATGTCATTGCAAGTCATTGAAAATAATTAGCCAAAAAATAGAAGAAGATATTGCAAGATGCAAAGTTAAGAAGTTGACTGGTATGTTATATTTCAAATGGATCATCTTCATGATGTTCTTTGATGACATGATTATAGAAGGCCAAGGGTAGAGCTCAAAATCATCTATTTGTGTGGATATGTGTGAATATAAAATTTTTAATGTATTAACGAATCATCTTAGAAATTATAAAGAAGGACATTTCATACTTCTTAAGGGAAGTATATATAAATAGGACATAACAATTATAAATATTTATGCCCCAAACAATGGAGCATCTATGTACTTCAAACAAACCCTTTCCAACTTCAAGAGTCAAATAGACCACAACACAATAAAACTGGGTGAATTTAACACACCTCTCTCACTACTGGACAGATCTTCCAAACAAAAACAAAATAAGGAAAATATAGAACTAAATAATACAATCAATAATTTAGACTTAACAGATATATATAGAATATTTCATCCATCCATGAGCAAATATACTTTCTTCTCAGCAGCATAGGGCTGCTTTTCTTATGCCACAAAACAACTTTTAGTAAATACAAAAAACAGAGATAATACCCTGCATTCTATCAGACCACAATGGAATGAAATTAGAAATCAACAATAAAATAAAAAAATAGAAGTTACTGTACAAGTGGAGACTAAATAATACACAATTGAATAATAAATGGATAGCAGGAAAAAACAAGTATGAAATTTAAAAATTCTTAAAGGTAAATGAGAACACTGATACAACATATCAAAATCTCTGGGACACTATGAAGGCAGTACTAAGATGAAAGTTTATTGCATTGAATGCATTCATTAAAAGAATAAAATGTAAACAAATAAATGACCTACCACTACATCTCAAAGTCCTAGACAAAAAAAGGACAAATCAACATCAAAAGCAGAAGACAGGAAATAATTAAAATCAGAACTGAAATCAATAAAATTGAAACAAACGAAACAATTGAAAAAAATTGACAAAACAAAAAGTTGATTCTTTGAAAAAAATGAATAAAATAGATAAATCCCTGGCCATGCTAATGAAGAGAAAAAGACAGAAAACTAAAATTACTAAAATACAAGATGAAGAAGGAAATATCACAATGAACACATCTGAAATACAGAAGATAATTAGAAATTATTTTGAAAATTTATACTCTAATCCAATAGAAAATATCGAAGACATTGACAAATTTCTACATATGACCTACCCAAACTGAATGAGGAGGTCATATATTATTTAAGCAGATAAATTTCAAGTAATATATATTTTTTCTTTTTTTCCTCCAAATTGTGGTTTGGGGAGCCTGGGAATTGGGGGCAACCTGAGAGTTCACTATGAGGTTTCAATGATAAATAAGATGCAAGTGAGTAGTTAGTGAAATGACTTAGATATATAGAACACTTAGTGACAGATTTATTTTTGAAACACATGGGTGAATGAACTGGAAAAAAAATCCAAAAAAAAAAAACTACAAAAATTATATACTTTAGAATAAATAAAACATTAAGAAATCTGTACTTTTAACAATGACAGCATAAAATTCAAGAATAATGTTAAATAGCAGTTCCTATGGTGAGGGAGGTAAATCACACAGACAATAGATATTAAAGAGAATTATAAATGAACTGAGAAAAGCCTTCAGTAAGCCAAAGATAGAAGAACTGAGAAATGTGATTACCACTTGGATTCTATGCCTATTTTTTTTTATTCTAAATAAAGCATTGCCATTCCCCTTAGGCTGAAGGATTGTTTTAAAAATTAAAAGTGTGACTGTTATGTGGAAAAAAAAAAAAGTAAATTCACGTACTTAACAAACATTCATTGAGCACCTCTTATGTGCTAGATATTCTACCAATTTATAAGGATAAAGCAGAAATCTCAGTCTCAGCTCTTCCTGAGCCGAATTCCCTGTTTCATGGGCATATGCACAAATCTGTGAACTACAATGAGAAGTCGTATATCTAAGAAAGCTTGCAAAAGGAGTTATTCTTATGTGAGGGTGTCAGGAGAAGGGGAGACCAAGGAGGTCTTCTTCAGAAGCAGAAGAGACCTTTACTTGACCTTCCAGGATAGGAATTTAAGGATATATCATTTCTATGTAGCACAGCAAGCGATTTATTACAAACGGACAGTACACACTTAAGAATGAGAGTGCAGGTGATCACAGAGGGAGACAGAGTCACTCTAGAGTCTGGACTTTTAATAATTATAGAGTAGCTAGGGGACTGGATAGAGGTAGATTTGGGGTGGGAACATGCAATTTCATGCTTATTTCCCTTCTGTTTGTTCATTGTCTTGAAACTTTTAATCATGCTACTGTTTCTCCAGATACATTGTGGTTATCTCCTGGTTTTGTTGTTTTATCATTGGCCAACTGACAAGTTGTGTGCAAAAATTTCTGTTGGCTTGCATGTGGGTTGTTTGTTTTGCATTCCAGTGGTTCATGACTATTTCCCTTTAAAACTCTGTTTGCATTTCTAGATTGTGATCTCATCACCCCCCAAGACTCAGATCCCTTATTCTTAAGGAGTCACAGACAGGTATGTATGCTCAATCATTTTTAGCTGCTTCATCAAGCTGAAATGGGACATTGTCTCTACCTATTCTGAAACCTAAATTCTCTGCCTCCTGGATCTAGAGGGAACAGAGAAAAACCAGTCTTAGTTGCTGTAATGGATTGGAATCCTTTCATGGTCATCCTCTTAAAATGGGAAATTGTTAGATCGTTGGAGATACAAATTTTACTAGGAGATTAAGAAGGCAAGGCCTCAAAATTCAACATTTCTGAATTTTAGACAAATTACTCTTTTTTATCAATAAGATAAAAATTATCTGAGCTTTTCTAATTTTCTCCTTAAACACAGCTTAATTTTTTTTTGTATTCTTTACATGTAGTTTGCATATGTTAATTAAATTTTTAACTCCTAGAATCTTACATTTTAATGAAGACTCAGGAAGAAATTTAAACTGCTTCTATACATTTTCAACAATTTATGAAAACATATTGAATAATACTAAATATATTGAACTTAAGAAACCAAGTATATTTAAATTTATATTTATCAATTGATGTTTCAATATTTTAATTACCACCAACTCAGATGTTTTCTTTTACATATACACTTATATATTTATATGTTTTGTTTTCTCTTATATATACATTTATCCCATTTATATTACCAAATTTACTCACTTTAAATGTAATTTTTAGATTACCCATGGAAACCAAGATATCAGGCAAACATAGTTAATATTATTGTTGCTCTTATTATCATTTTTATTTTGCAAAAGAACAACCCTCAAAATAATGGACATCATATCATCATATTTTAAAAATCTAACTGAGATGAATATAATCCTGATTGGCTATAAATCTAGGCAAAAATATGTATTAACAATTCTAAAAACACCTTTACTTTTATCTCCAACAAATTTAAATACACTTATTTTTAAAGATTTACGTAAGTCATGTGAGCTAAAAAGCATTAGAGACCACATTTTCTTAATTTATCTATGATGGCTCATTTATCTCTAAGCCAATTTGGTACCATGTAAACAATATACAACAAACACAATTACACATGTGGACATCATATATAGTACATACACACACACACACAAGGATACATAAAAATAGACAGAAAACAAAGATTTTATAGCTTTTGTTTAGATTTATTATTGACCAGTTTTAACAAGCTAGAGTGCTGACATGACTAACATAACTCTTTAAGAATTCCTTAATCTTTACTCTGTGCTTCCAAGGGAATGACTTAGTTTAAACAGGGTAGAGAATTTACATCTCAAAGACTGAACTTAATCTAAATAGCAACAGAGATATTCCAGTGAAAAACAAAAGGTTTAAAGGTACTGGCTTGTGTAGACTTACATTAATATCTTTTCATATTTTAAGAACTAATCAATAGAAGGGGACACCCTTACAAATGAAAATTTCTTTTATAAAGTCTCAGAAAATCATACTTCAGAGAATCATCTAGTTGGTATGTCTTTCTGACATAACATGCTTTCTCATCAAATGTAGTCCTTCAATAAATAGGTCAAAGAACATTTTTTTTATGTGTAACCCACCTGGGAAAGTCTCCTGTGAGCTTTCTAAAGCTTTTTTAATTAAATGTCTTTTTTTTTTTTTTTTTTTGCCGTTTTTTAGGACTTGCTTTTTTTTTTTTTTTTTTAGGTTTGTCTGTTGATTGTCACAAAAGTCAATGCTAGGGCTTATAGGGATTTCTTTTGAGAGAGTCACCAATAGGCCAAATACTCCCTTTGACCAAGAAGCAGAAAAGAAAGTGTCCCACGAGACAGGAAAGTGAAAGATAAAGAATTTTTTGTTTATTAATCAGTTTATATAAATCAATTATAGCATTACTATAGGTGAGGGACAAGAGAGTTACAGATGCTCACTAAACACAGTGTGTGCCAGATTTAGAGTTCTAGAAATCAAAACAAAATCTATCATAGATGTCTGTGAGCAATAGGGAAGAAAGGAAGACTATAGGGAGACAGACATGAGGGAAGTCCATGCAGCTGACTATGGATGGACAAAATTAATCAGTCATGGCTGCTACTACAGCAATGGTTCAGGTGGCCACTTACCATCCATGAGGAAGATAGATCCTCATCAACCTCAGTACTGTTTGTGTCTCTGTGTAGGACCCTCTAAAGGGAAAGATTTTTACTCCTTCTTTCTTTCTTTATTTTTTTTTCCCGTCATAAGTTTGTTTGAGACCTAATCCTTATATATCTGCTTTTCAGTCAGGAGTCATTGAAATAACCTGTGAGCAACAATTTTAATTTTTAGTAAAGAGAGAAGGAGAGTGAAAAGGCAGAGAGCAAAAAGCCTTTATGTTAACTACAGTTGAGCTGTAACTGTAGTTTAAGTACCATCTTGATTTTTTTTTAATTGACTTTTTTTTTTTTTTAACTACAGGACAACAGTGGAATGCATTACAATCCTTATTATACATGTAGAGCACAATTTTCGTATCTCTGTATATGAAGTATGTTCACGCCAATTTATGCCATTATACATGTACTTTTTTTGCATTACAGTTCTTAATACACGTATATACCACAATTTTTCATATCTCTGTTTGCATATAAGGTATGTTGACACCCAATTCAAGTCTTCATACATGTACTTTGTATAATGATGACCATCACTTTTCACCATCCTTGCTAATCCCCTTCCGGTCCCTTTCCCTCCCACCCCTCTTTCCTATCTGGAATTAATCTAATCCTCCCATGCTCTCTCTCCCTACCCCACTATGAGTCATTCCTCTTATATCAGAGAAAATATTTCAGCATTTGTTTTTTGAGATTGGCTGACTTCACTTAGCATTATCTTCTCCAATGCCGTCCATTTACCTGCAAATGCCATGATTTTGTTCTTTTTTAATGCTAAGTAATATTCCATTGTGTATAAGTGCCACATTTTTTTTATCCATTCATCCATTGAAGGACATCTAGTTTGGCTCCACAGTTTAGCTATTGTGAATTGTGCTGCCATAAACATTGATGTGGCTGTGTCCCTATAGTATGCTGTTTTTTAAGTCAATTGGGTATAGTCCCAGAAGAGGAATAGCTGGGTCAAATGGTGGTTCCATTCCCATATTTCCAAGGAATCTCCATACTGCTTTCCAAATTGGCTGCACCAATTTGCAGTCCCACCAGCAATGTATGAGTGTACCATTTTCTCCACATCCTTGCCAACACTTGTTATTTGTCTTCATAATAGCTGCCATTCTGACTGGAGGGAGATGATATGTTTTAGGCATGTAAACTAAACAAAATATTGATCGTTTTTTTTGTTTTTAAAATTTTATAGCTTATATTGAGGTCACGCAATGAGATAGAAGAAAATAAGCCACTTTTTTTTTTTTCATGAGATCATTGGCCTTAAAGTCATCCCAGTTGTTTAAAATGCAGCCCAAAGGGGAATTAACCTCAATAGACAAGGTGTTACTCAGAGAGATCAGTGATGAGAGTGTTTCTCTGGTTTGAAGATGTAGTAAGAGAGAAGAGAGAGGGAGGGAGGGAGGGAGAGAGAGAGAAAAGAGAAGAGAAGAGAAAAGAAGAGAATGAAGAGAGAATGAGAGAGTGAAAACACTGGGTATGAACTTACGTATTCCTAAATAGTGTCTTCACTTCCAGCTCACTGCTTCTGGGTATCCCCAGAGTCCCAGGATCCTTTGAGCTTCCTGAGGTCCCACTTAAGAGAGGAGAAACACATTCGGAAAGCTGAGAGTGCAGTCAATGATGGGAAAAAATATTCTGCTCGCCTTTTATCATCTCAAGTACTCCTGTTTAAAACTAGATCAGAGCATATCCCTGTAGGCTATCCCAAACCTTTGGGGTAGAATTTCTAAACTAAAACCAGAATAATTCCTCAAGGGCATACGTTTTGTAAACAAAAAACAAATGGCACTCAGGCATCTGCCAATAAGGGGCAAGGTGACTAGGAACTGTGTAAAAGGTGGTAGAAAAGAGGCTAGGGGAGCCTTAGAAGGGGAGGGGTTCTTGCTGATCATGTTTGTCCAAATCTCAGAATATCTTTTTACTGGGGGGGCAGAGAGGACAATGAATAAGGAGTGGAGAGAGGAAGCAGCAGTGGGAGAAGGGTAGCAGCTTGCCTGTGTAGAAAGCTCACTTGTATTTAAAAATAAATACAGTAGTTGTGATTATGACAGAAGAAGATGAGCACAAGAATATCAGTGTTAGAAGAGAGGTCTGCCTGCCAGCCCCTTAGTATCTATGGGCACTAATATCTACTTTTAATCATTGCATGTGCTAGTTTTGGAAGCTACATTCAAAGGTTTCAACCCAAGACTGGTTTTCTCCACCAGGCCTTAGATGTAACCTGCAAACGTGGTATTGCTCAAGACACGGGGTGATCAGCTCTTCTTTTTGTCATCCATGATGAACTTGTTAAAGTTTATCTGACCCAGTGAATATGCCGGACAGTCAGGGAATAAGATGTAGGCAGATGCTTAAGGCATCCGGCCCCCCAAAAGACTTCTTTTTTCTTTTTTGCTTTGAGGGACTGAACCCAGGCTTAAGCGCTGAGCCACATCCGCAGACCTTTTTATTTTTTATTTTGACACAGGATCTTCAGGGTCTCACCAAGATGCTGAGGGGCTCACTAAATTGCTGAGGCTGGACTTGAATTTGTAATCCTCCTGCCTCAACTCCCAAGTCACTGGGATTATAGGTGTGTGCCACCATGCCCATCCTCCAAAGACTTCTAAGAAGAGATGGGAAGGATGAACAGGGCAGACTGCTCCATAGAAATTGATTGCTCTGTAGAAAGATTCCAAACATTCCAACCACCAGCAGCTTAAGGCCAAACAATTCAATTTAACTATACTAATTGCACTTTGTTCACATGCTCCAGTTTTTGATTGCTGAAGGACAGGCACCTGGTTTGTGTTGCTCATTTGGCATCATGCATGCTTCACATAAAGTGGAGGATATAGTTGTACTCCGCAAACATCCATAAAGTGAGTGACTCCTAGTTAAAATTTGGAAGCATAGTTTTGTCTCCTTAGCAATCATTTTCAGTAGAAGGTATGTGTCTGACAATACAGAGAAATTCTGATATTCCCAATTTTCAATAAGCTAACAATGTTTATGAAATTACGAGTTAAAAACTTTACCACTATTCCAGTGTGTGACGATCCTAAATTTAACCAACAAACCTAAATTCAATATTGTTCAACTGAATGACCATTTCAAAGGGCATTTCAATGCCCTCTCAGAGCCGAGCGTACCTTTATTTCCTGAGGATTGAGAGATGAGTTAAATACAATCTTGGGAGCTCACAGTCCATTTACAGTGAAATGTTTATGAATTAATTCTAAGTATTCAGTTCCACAGAAAGTGGTACAACAACACACAGAAGGAAATAAAATTAGCAATGGAGTTGAATAAGCTCAGTGAATTTATGAGAAAGGTGGTATTAGAGCTGTATCTTAAAAGATAAGTGTTGAGCCCACAATGCCAAGAAAAGACTACTGACTGCAATTTAAACCAAATTAAAGCAAGCTTATACTGTGTACACAAGAGAGCTGACCATGGACTGCCTCACCTGAAAGCCAGGCCAGAGAACAGCGACAGCTCCCAGAGAAGGAAGGTTTTTATAGCACAAAAAGTTACGAAGTCTTGGGAACTTACAGCAAAAGAGTTTTGGCAGGCATAATATAAGGGCAGATAGCAGGTTAATGATCTACATGGCTTAACATTTCAAGGTAGAGAATAAATTGAGATTCCAACCTCAGAATTTATGAGGAACCGCTGAGGTTTTAGGGAGGGTTGCTATCTGGTCAAGGAGAGCCAGAATTTATGAGGGACCACTAAGGTTTTAGGAAGGGTTGTTATCTGGCCAAGGAGAGCCAGGCATGGGTGAGTTCAGAGCATGGGCAGGAATTCCAAACAAGTTTAAACATCAGAGTGTGGTCAGGCCAATTAGAAATCTTAGTATTTTATAGTAAAACAGAAATGAACTTTTCATGACTTTGTGACAAGATGGATCCCAATCCTAAGAAGAGTAAGGCTGGATTCATCAACAAGCAGAGTGGCTTTGTAGTAGAGTGCTGGTCCAGCACCTATGAGGCACTGGGTTTGATACTCAGCACCACATGAAAATAAATAAATAAAGGTATTGTGTCCATCTACTACGAAAAATATTAAAAAAACACACACACAAGCAGGAGTTCACTATCTGGACAATTTAAAAAAGGTATCTAGTTCCTATAAACAACATATTTAAAGAATAAAACCAAAGAAAGATCAGGTAAAACTTAAAAATAGGCTTTTGGTTTGCTTTGGTTAGCTTTGGCTGTTTGTGGGACAGACTCAGGGTGAGCAAAGACAGTGCACGCATTGATTATGGGGAATGATGTTTCTGTTTTATTCAGTAGGTCAATAGAAAATGACATGCAGTTTGAAAGTTACTTCATTTTTTTTCTGGAGCTGTAGTTTCCTGAATCATTATGGTTTTGAATTATGGAAAAGCATCATTCAAAATAGAATGTAAAAGGGGCTGAGAGTTCAAGTGACAACTGAACTCTTCAACCATGTATATAGGACTTGGATTTGGCTTATAGATCAATTCAAACTACCACACTATTTTGAGGTCTATATTCTTATGTAGGATTAAGCAGGCCAGAATCAGGAATGCTGAGTCAGGATTATAACTGAACTATCAATATCTCATCTTGACAAAATCCATATCTACCCACTTTTATTCTACTTCAGACATTAGCATTCTCTGTGGAGTATGAAAATTTGTTGCACACATATAGAGTGAATTAAATATAAAAAGTAACATGAGGCTACCCATTCAAGATAAATGGTATATAAATCCAGATATGAAATGAAGTATTTCACTGGAAAATGATGAAGTATTATACATTGTTCCTCTCTTGATGTATAAGAAATTGATTAGCTAACTTTCAAATTTATAAGGCAACCAACTAATACTCATTTTGCATAATTTCCAAAAGGATGTTCAAATGCTGACATAATCCTAACTCAAATTGTAATTTTTTGCCTGTATATTTACATGTAAATAATGAGAGTGCAAGAATTATGGGTAAGCAGTAAGAACACTTAAAAGCCATTACTGTCCTATTAATGATTTGCTCATTTTCAATGACATTCCCATTCTATTAACACACTTTATAAGCAATGCGGGCATAAAAAGTCAGAAATTTTCTTAACATGTTATTTTGTAAGATATATATGTTAACTATTGGGTCATGGGATAATCTGTTATTCTCTAAGAGTTCTCCATAGGTAAAATGATGATTCTAGAGTTAGTCCTACAGAACAGGGGCTTGGAAACCTATGGTGGATATGTAGGGAACCAGGGATCTCCTTACTCTTCTCTCTATACCTATTACTAGGTAAGGGAATTTGAATTAATTGATTGAACTACATTATTTCCAAGTTTCTTGTGAAATGAGTTAAAAAAATGAAGTAAACATGGATACATTCGTACCATTAGAGAAGGATTTCAGATATCAAAAAATATGATTCAAGCTCAGGATCTTAGTGCTAAGTGGTAACCCCCTACATTATATAACATAGAGCAAAACTATATAGATAGGAAACTAAGAGTCCTCTGGTGGATCTGCATTCACAGGAAAAAACACAAAGAAACAACTGGAAGCTGCAGGAGCTTAGAATAATGGGAGATTTGGGGGCAATAAACCAAAGGTAACTTGAATAACTTGAACAGTCCCTAACTGTACCACACCACCAACAAAACAAAGTAGGTTGGCATAAATAACAATTATTCTTTAAAGATAAATAAGTAGGTACATAAGCCTTTTAGATTGTTATAGCCAATTGTTCAAGAAGTTTTAAGTAATAACAGTAGTTGCTCAAGTAACTAAGGCATAGTTTGTACCCTCCAATTGTGTGTGCCTCTACCCCCAACTTGCCCTATGTTCTACATAACCACCTGGAATAACTACAGATCAGCTACATAAAACCATAGTAAATACCAGCCCTACCATTTTCCATTTACAATTCAGCAAACTGCATAAAAGCAACAAACACATAACACAGTTAAGAAGTAAAAGAGAAAATCTTATTAAGATTGAATAAGACTTTGCATTTTCGGAATAGAAATAACAAAATCAGTCAAAAATTGCAGAGATTAAAACCACGTGACTAAATGGGAGCTCATATCCCACTTGAATCAAAGTGTGAAATATGATATATCAAGAACTATGTAATGTTTTGAACAACCTACAATAAAAATTAATTTAAAAAAAAAAAACACGTGACTAAAATTTTGAAACAAGAAGAGTTATAAACAAGAAGAAACTGAAAGCATGCTTAGGGAAGCCCTGTGTATTACATCCTCCCTTCTTTACTTTCTTTAGATGTCATTTTCAATATTACCTCACCTTCCAGAACTTTCCTCCATGAACTTTCATTCTACTTTTAATCTTCTCTGTGTTTTCTTCTTGTCACTCTATAACATGTGATAGACCCAACCTGATCTTTTATTAAAATTGGGAGCCATCTTGCCACAAAGCCATGAAAAGATAATTTCGGCTTTACTATAAATTACTGCAATTCTGAACCTGCTTGGAATGCCTGCCTGTGCCTTGAACTCACCCATGCCTGGCTCTCTGACCAGATAGCAGCCCTCTCTGAAGCTTTAGTGACCCCTCATAAGTATTGGCCTTCCCTGGCCAGACAGCGACCCTCTCTGAGGCTCTAATGGTCCTCATAAATTCTGATGTTGGGGCCAGCAAAAAAAAAAAAAAAATGTAAACTACCATTAGTGTGATGCTTGTCAGAGTTCTGTTATCTGTAACCCCCTTTTTTGTGTAACTTTCTGGGCTATAAAGCTGGGCTGTAGGAAAGGTGAGGTTGCTGTCTTGTTCCCACCGTTTTGGGAGGGAGAGGCAGCCCGGCCCGTCGAAATAATAAGCTTGCTTTAATTTGATTTTAATTGGAGTCAGTGATCTTTTCTTGCGTCCTGGTCTAACACATGCAACATATGTTTTAGTGTCTTACTTGCTTTATTGTTTGTCTTCTTCCAAAAAAGGAAGAAATTTTTTGAATTGTTCTTTTTTTATTTTTTACTCCATTATCAGAGTCATCCATCACCACATTGAGACTGCTCAAAAAATTATCTATAGGAGAAAGGGCTGAAAGTTAGTGAGAGCATCTTTGACCACAGAGACATTCTAACTAAAACCATTGCACCAGCAAAGGGGTTACCCCTTCTTTAATAAATGAAACAACTGCATTTTTTGAAGTATGTTTCAAGAAAGACTAGCTTTAAATAGTACTCATCTATCTTACCTCAGTTATTTAGAAATCATATTTCATGTTAAGTTATCTTGAGCCTCTTAAGCAAAATCACATATGCTCCACTGAGTTTCTGTGCATAGAGCCACAAACTTCAAGTCCCACGGTGCCTTTAAAATTGCTTTTAGAATCCTTGCAATGGTAATCTTTATCCTAAATGCACATGAGAATCACTTATGAATAACTGATGAAATTACAAAGGCCCAGGTCTTCCTTACATAAACTAAAAACAAACTTACAAAGTAAGAGCTAACTATTTGTAATTTTTAAGAGTTTCCTTGGAGATCCTGATATGAAATTTATGTTGGAACCCATTGCTTTATCACTTTCTCCCCCTTGCAAAACTGCTAAAGTTTCTTTGTATTATCCATGAGAAATGCTTAATCTCCATTTTCTTGTACAGATATTAGTTTTCTAACATGAGTGCTTTGAGGCAATAGAAAATATGATTGGGTGTACCTTAAGGATGTTATGTTCATAAAACATCTGGTTTATACAGAGAGGCATTTTAAACAATTTCTGACCTTGCTACATAAGTCAGAGTCATTTAATGCACTTTAGTCTGCTTGCTACATAGCAGCAATTAACAATTCTCTTATACCAGGTCAAGTGCTCAGTGGTCTTCAAAAGCTTACAAACAGGCTTAGGGTTTTAGTGGAGCTGACATCTCAGGCTAGGTCCAGATGACCAACAAACAAGAGAAGAGAAATCTCATTTCCATGTATACTAAAGATACATGACTGTGATGTCAGAGGGAGGCAAAGTAATACCACTATTCACCTGGAAGCCATGTAGGGAATGAAGTCCCTCCAGTGAGGAGTCACTCTGTTAGTAGATGAGCTCTATCCCTTTGTGCGACCTTTCTTACAGCCAATGCATTTTATTCCACTGAAGTCTCATGAGGCTGCCATAGGTAATCATGTCTAAAACATTTTTTTTTTTTTAGTATTTCTCCCCCATTTTCTCTTCAGAACCCTTACATGTTCTCTTGAATATAAATGAGTCCTTCATTCATTGTACTTGATGACAAAACATGGCTTTGGGAATGCCTCAGTTCCAGACACACAAACATTATGTTTAATTTATCCCTGGGAGAAAAAAGGGAGAAGGGAGAAAAGTTTGGTAACCTCATTTTAATTTTGATAAGCCACCTGAGTTACCATGATAAATTCTCAGTCAGCCACTCCACCAGTTAAGCTTTGAAAACTGTTTTAATCAGCCTTTGAGCACATCATGAGGGAAGGGCACAGCAGAGGAAAGCTGCTCAGCTTCAGGAAAGGTCTGGAAGCAGAGAGAGGGAGGGAAGAAGGGGCCAAAGATTAGGAATGCCCCCAGAGACAAATTTCCTCCAACAAAGTCCTATTTGCCTACAATTAACACCCAGTCAGTCCATTCAAACTAGGCTGGACTGATTAGGTCACAGCTTTCATACTCTAATCATTTCACCTCTGAATATTTCTGCATTAACATGGGGTTTTTGGGGGAGGTTACTTTATATCCAATCATAACAGGAACTATAACCTGCTACATGTCTAATAATGAATATTGTTATTCAGTCCTATATTGGCTTACACATTTTGTTTCTCAAGGAGGAATATGCCAATGGGGAAATCCATGTATGCTCTCTGAATCGCCCAGGATGCCTGCTACAGTGTAGATTGTTGGCCATGAAATTCAGACGAATTGGAATCTACAGGGGTAGAGGATAAGAATTTTAACCTCTATGGATTCCTGTCATATGAGCTTAATTGAACTAAGGAAGCACACAACAGGGACATCATAGTGTATGTACATAATTAAGTGCATTTGAAAACAATGCCTATTCCATAATCCTTGGCAGAAATGGCTCACTTGGGGACTGACCGTAGTGCAAAATGAAAATGCAGTGCCACTTGCTTGTGAATTATTAAGGATTTTAAAACTGTGATAGAATAGCATTAAAACAAGTACAAAGCCCTCCTAAGTGTGGGGCAATGTGACTGCATGGGTGGCATGGCCACCAAGCTGACTCCCAACGTTGAATGATGTGTCCCACATTTCACTTAGGTCAACTTCAGTTGTCTTCTATGAAAATTGTCTTATGTGTTACTTAATATGTAATACCCACACTATATTTATTGTTGCTTGTTTTATCACTCACTATGAGATACATGCTAAAGCCTTCTGTGAGGATTACTGATTTGCCAATTATAGCATTTAATTCACCAATCCATTATTTATACCCTTAGAGATTATTTTATTAGGTACAAACAACTTCAGAATTACTCTAACTTTCTTATGTATTGACTCTTTCATTATTATGAAATGTCCCTCTTTGTCTCTCATGCATTTTACATTTCACACTGGTTTTAATTTTGGCAATATTTTCATGAGAAGTGTTTTCCATTATTTTGTTTCAACAATTCTACCTCCTTAAAGTGTGTCTTGTTTAGATACATAGATACACACACACACACACACACACACACACACACACACACACACACAGATACATGTGTCAGTCTGACAGTATTTTTTCTTAACTGGAAGTTTTAGTTTATCAACATTAAATGTAACCATTAATATAGTTGGTTTGAAATCTAAGAGTTTACTTGTTTTATATTGATCTTACAATTTCTATAATCCTTTTCCTATTCTCTTGCTTCTGATTAGATCAACGAAGAAGAATTATTTTCATTTCTTTCATCTTTGGGCCTGCCAATTTGCTATATTTTATTGTTACTTAGTGCTTCAGCAACCCCCACTTATTAAGAGCTGTAATTTTTCCTGTCATTTCTCCTTCCCATCTAACATTGTTAACTGGCAGAGGTTTCCTCAGTTCTTCTCTTCCTAAAAGCAAGATTTCATTCGAGAGACACATAGAACAAGCAGGAAGGGTTTATTTAGTGAAAAAGGAGAGCATGGAGGGGACCAGCTCCAAGAGAGGAAAGGGCCTGTTGTCTTCTCCATTGTGGAATTTTATGGCCTGCTTAGAATCCTTCTATCCCATGAATGATCCATTTGGAATGGTTATAGCCATTTCCTGTCATGGTTTAGTATGCCTGTACTAATTTTCCCATGCTATTTTTTTTTTTTTCCAGCATAGAAAGTATCTGTTTGCTCCAGATTGAGCTCTCGGACCACAAGAAGGTGGACCCTGGGCTGTTGAACAGGTAGTTAAATGCCGCACAGGGACTGAGCCTGAATTTCCTTTCCCCACCTCCCTTACCCACTGTAACAACTCTAATATATGAGTATCACAGAAGGCCTTTTTTTCCCTCTCATGATTTGCAAGCAGAGAGGACTTTGTCTTCAGCACACCTGTGTCCTATCAATCTTTACTGGCTCTTTCTTACA
Source organism: Callospermophilus lateralis (assembly GCF_048772815.1). Taxonomy (NCBI): domain Eukaryota; kingdom Metazoa; phylum Chordata; class Mammalia; order Rodentia; family Sciuridae; genus Callospermophilus; species Callospermophilus lateralis. The sequence goes on along the minus strand of NC_135319.1, from coordinate 52,210,656 downwards.
AAAGTGTTCTATATGCTCACTCTGCCCTATCTCTCATTGTTTTATTTGGATGAATAATTTGCCATGCCTGATTCATCAGTCATTATTCTTCATGGGAGTGGGGCCTTCCCACCAAACACAAGTCTCCTCTCATCCTCCAGACCTTAATTTGTCCAGGAGACCAACATCATGTAGGGGAAAGCCTGCCCAGTAATCAATAGAATGCTTACTGAGTAAATATGATTCCATGAAATTATATTTAATATGGTTTTTTACATAATCCATTTGGTCCAGCTTTCGAAGGCATAGTGAAAATAGAAGAAAATGAACACAACTTTGAGATTATGAAGTCTGATTATAGTGCTGCTTGATCATACCATCAGGGAGAGCAGCTAACTGGGAACTTAAATTCCCAGGAGGGTAGTGGTGATTCCACATGATGTTATTGTCTCTTGTTAAATTAAGGCCTTGCTTATATGGAAAGAAAAGCGTTTCTCCTGCCAAACCAGATGAGTAGTGCAGTGAATATTTCTTGGGTTGTGTTTTTAGACTGCTCATTATTCCTTCATGGATGGCTCATCTTGGTCATATGACCGCCATACGGTTCTTTATGGACATTAGCCTTTATCTAACTACATATTTCTAAATGTTGAAAAGACAGAGCAACTCTCAGGTTTTTGAGAATTAAGCTACTACAGATGCTACAGGGGAAAATGCACAAATTCCAAATGTTGGAATCCTTATTCTAATTGTCCTTGAGTTTTTTTTCTTCTTCTTCTCTGCATTTGCATTATAATATTTTCTAATGCATTACCCTTTTCTGTTTTTCCTAGTATAGTTCAGGTTAATAACCAATATTACAGAAATATTGGAGGATTCTACTTTATCCTCTCTCATTTTCCAGCTATTAAAAAAACATACAAACACACTCTACCAACCATAGTGTGCGTATGTTTGTGTGTGTGTGTATAGTCATTTTTAGTTTTTTAGATATGAGATGTCTCCCAAATACTCACAAGTGAGAAAAATGCAAGAATTTTCAGAGGTGAAATGATCAGATTGTAAGAGCTTTAACCTAATCAGTGGATTAATCAGTGGATTAATCCACCAATATGGATTAAGTGACTGGAACTATAGGCAGGTAGAGTGTTGCTGGAAGAGGTGGGTCACTGTTAGTATGTCCTTTTGGGTTTATATTTTGTCCCTGGTGAGTGGATCTTTCTCTTTCCTTCCTGATGGCCATATTCTGAACTGTTTTCCTCTACTGGACCCTCTGCCATGATGTTCTGCTTCACCTTTGGGCCTGAGCTATGGAGTTGGCCATCTATGGACTGAATTTCTGAAACACTGAGCCAAAACATAATTGTCTGCCTCCATGTTGTTCTTGTCAGGTCTTTTGGTCACAGAAATGAAAAAGCTGATTTAAAAAAGCATTAACTTAGGAGAAATCGGAAATTTATAAACACTGTCTAGAACTCTAAATCATCTGATTTTATTCTTTCTTTTTTCAAACATAGAAAATTTGAAATTCTCTCTGTGGGTGTATAAATAAATAAAGGGGAGGAAGGCATATATTCAAGAATATTAAGCTTTATATTTTTTAATTCAATGGATTTAGTGAATTTATTGATTTAGCTAAACTAATGATTTCCAACTGATGAACATTTAAGTACACACTTGTCTTTTAGTATGCATCTATCTTTATGTGTATTAAACATATGTGTTTTTGTGTATACTAAATAAGAGTGAATGTGGGACACAAAGGAATATTAAATGAAATCCAGATTCTCTATATTGGCATTTTGCAAGTGTGTGTGTGCATGGAAAAAGGAGCAAACTTTAGGCACTTGGCATCATGAGATACACATCATGAGGTACACATGGCATCATGAGATAGATGCTGGCATTAATTGTTTAAATAATGGGAGTTACTTTTCTAGATCCTGAATTATATATTTACAGATCCTGAAAATAGATGAAGACAAGTAATTAACAGCACTCTGATAGCTTTAATGATAGAAACAGATGTTCACATTTAAGGCATCAAATCTGAGTGGTTATCATTGAACTGCTGCTTGTGAGGGTATTATGGTCCTCTTTTTCATAGGAAAGAATATTGTAATGCAGATTATTGTGATTGTCTGAAAATATCTCCATGGCTGACAATACTCTTTTTTCTTTTTCTACTCTCTTATTTGATAGTTAAATGAAGACTGCATTTAACAAGCACAATTATGTCTTCTCTTGCCTATTATGCTGCATTTAATCACAATTTCTGGAAGAAAGCCTACAGAGGCACCTTCAAGCTGAAGTTTCTCATTTCTACCAAAACCAAAGGAAGATATTCTACACATTGTGATTCTTAATATTTCATTACTAAAAAGTGAGATAAGTGATAATGATAATAAGATTAGGACTGAGTTTTTTTTTTAATAGACTAAGAACTTAATTTGAAAATTCTGACTCAGGCTTAGTTTATTTTCATAGAAAAATAAAATTTTCACTTTATAGTATGGCTTATTTTTATTTTATTTTTTTAATATTTACTTTTTAGTTTTAGATGGACACAATATCTTTTATTTTTTTATGTCACGCTAAGAATCAAACCCAGTGCCTCACGCATGTTAAGTGAATGCGCTACCACTTGAGCCACATCCCCAGCCCTATAGTATGGCTTATTTTTAGAGAATAATAATTCTGCTTTTGTACTGTGGTACTGGGGATCAGACCCAGGGTCTCATACCTACTAGGCAAATGCTTTACCACTGAGCCACATTCTAGCCCAATGATAATTCTGCTATATACAATCTTATTTATTTTCAATTTTTACCTGGAAAGAGTAGTTCTTGCCTAAGTGATTGAAGACTTTCTTTTCATTTCTGAGTTCATATGTCTTATTGAAGTAATAAAGACTTCAAAAATGAGGAAAATCTATTATGTAATACTTTTGTTTTAATCATTGAGTTTAAATATAATATATATGTATATATATATACACATTTATATATGTATATATATTATATATACACATTTAGAAATGCATAAAATAAAGGCATATAATAAATGCACTCAAAATAAAACTTGTTTTTCCACTTGAATTATTCACCAACAACCTATTTGTTAAAATTTCATATTATATCTTTAAAAGCATGATAAAATTTAGTTAGCCACTCTATTCCTCACTGAACATTTAGTTTGTTCCAGATCTTTATTATAAAGCACACTAGGATTTGGTTTTATGTAACATTTCTTTAACCTTGATTAGTTTTTCAGAGGGGACTATTAGCATTGTATTTAGAGGAGTAAATATTATTGACTCTAAAAATTTTCTGAAGTATACTAGCTAATTGTATATGAAGAGAAGGAAGAGAAAAACAGGAGGTGAGCCAAGGATTGGAAGAGTCTCCCAAATGGGAGAGGAAACGGCAATTTACAAGATGGGAATGAAACATTAATATTTAAATTTACATTTCTATTGAACACACTTAATATATTAGTTAGCCATTTGAATTTTCTCTGAATTACTATTCCTCCCCCTTTTATTCTTTGGACTGTTTACTCTTTCCTATTATTGGTTTTACAAAGAATGGTGACACTTGGGACTATTACATGTATGCAAATATTTTTCACAGGTAATAGTTTGCCTTTTTGTTTTACCTTAGCATGTTTATTAGTATAAATATGTATGGATATTTTTAATTTTTGCTTAAACAATTCTATTGCATTTTCTCATGGGTTTTTGTTATTAGATATTCATATTTTTACTGTTTTCATGGAAACGTTTACATATTAACACTGTATTCATTAAAAATTTTATAATTGGGCCAAAAATTCTGTTTTCTCCTTAAACTTAATAAAATCAAAGCCTTCATAATAAAAATGCAAATACTATTACCATACCATGACTTTGGCAATTTTGCAAAATACCACTAATAACATTTCTACATAGAATAAAGGTGAATTTTTAAAATGTCATCATTAAATATGTCCTTTCACAACTTTTAATAGTAAAGATAATTTTGTAAATATCAGGGTTTTTATTTTAATAGTAAAATGCAATTTTGTTTCCTGTTTATTTAGATTTGGAAACAGATGTTAATTTCTTGTGTGAAAAACAAATGCAGCAGATAATAAGTTTTTATTCTGGTTATTGCAATAGGGCGAATGTTCACCAATGAGTAACATGAACAGGGTCCTGGGAATTTACAGAAGCAAATACATAAGGGAATTACTCACCATTCTCGTAAAAGTCATAAGAAAAGATGGAAACAAGTTGTAGTTTGTAATATCCTAGGACTAGCTAGTCCTTTGCAGTGAATTACTACTGGCTCCTAAGCACAGAAGGTTGGGAAGGGCAGTATTTCTTATTTGTTCCTTTTCCAAGCCCATGGATCTCAGGTAAAACCCATCATTGTCACTTAGTATGTGATGTTGTGTGGAACAAAGACACATTTAAATGTGAATTGTTGGATTCTGTGATCATTTGCTATGGTGAAAGAACTGATCCTTAAACTACAAGCAGTGAAATCTGTTATCTCCTGAGTCAGAACATTCACTAAAATTTTCTATCTACAAAGCAATAGCTTAAAGAAAGTGTTTAAAACTGGAGTATCGCTATGTAGAAAACATTTTAAAACTTTCATGAGTCACGGAATTATTTCCCTTGCTGCTGTCCAAGAGATTCCCTAGGGTACTCAAAGCACTTTCTTGAAGCACCCAAGTGAAGAAAAAGTATGTTCAGAAGGCAGGCTCATTAGTAGGCAAATTGTAAAAGGAGACGCTATCACACATTTTTTGTTTGTTTGTTTGTTTCTCATGACAATGAAATTGTGCCTGAAAAATAGAGCCAAGTGACTAATTATGGCTGAAATTGGGCAATTACTCCTCAAATTAGCCAAATGCAGGTGTAATTGTTATTTTAATAATACCAATTTCTCAGTGGTAATTTGCAAGGAGGAGGCAGTACTTGGTAGAGAAACAAGAACTTCAGTCATTTGACATGTAGCAAATATAGTTTGATATAAAAAATGAATTAAATTAAATATATTAACGTATATTTAATTTAAATGATATACACGTATTTAATTTATAATATATAAATTGAACCAATGCACACACACATATATGAGTGTGTGTGTGTATGTGTTGTGTGTGTATATATATATCTATATATAGAGATATATATGGGAAGATTAACCACTAACATTACATTAAATTTTCTATGAAAAAGTCCATGGAAATTGTCAAATAGGGAACTTATTCTAGATTCTGAAATTGGAAAATATTCAGTGTATATGAGAATCTAAATAGATTTTTGAAAGCAAAAATCCAAACATCTTTCTATGCCCACTACACTGATTATTTTACCTAAAATAAAAACATTTCTATAATAACTTGTATCCCATATCAATAAACAACGCTTTCCTTTTTCTTCATAAGACTTAAAAGAATCTGTAACATTTATTTGTTTCTTATTTGCACACCATACTTGATGTATGTTTGAAAGCTGAATAGAGAGATTTGACCAGTTGTTTCCATTGCTATATTTCTATTTACCGTAACCAAGTCTAGAGTATTGGAAATTTGCAACATGTAATTATTGAAGATTAAATATATTAATTAATTAAATGTGACCCGTACTATATATGTTTAATGTCCTGAAGTTGAAAAAGAGAAGTCAGACTTTTGTGTTGAGCAGAACTACAACGTCCAAAGAAGTTGTGTGAATTAAGGTTAAAGAAACTTTCTCAAAGAATAGTCACAGGGGCAGCCAAAAGGCACAATATGAAGCTCCACATTAGCATTAATTTTCAACCCATGGATCCAAAGTGATATACAAATAAAGAACGGGGATCATTTATTTACCTAACAGTAAAAGCAAGACATGGAGAAGGAATGATATAAATAGAAAATTGCTATTATAATAAACAGTAAATAATTAAGTAAGGCAAAGTGACCAATGAATATGATAATATTAGATTAGAAATCTAGTAAAGAGCACTATAATGCTGACATATCATCTGTAGCTGTCCAATGAAAAGGCATGTCAATTGTCACCTTTAGCAAGTCATTAAATTTAGCATTAGTACTTAAGAGGCAGCTAGACATTATATGCTTCTTGATACAATGAAACATGAAAATTTACATAGTGCCCATGATACACAAGATAAGTCAATATCCACCTCTGGGGGAGGAATTCTGCTGCCTGAGAAGTTAGCCAATAGCATTACTAAGTCTGTCATGGTTTACAGATGTTGCACTCATCAAAAAAGGCCTGGCCCATGTAAGAACTGTATGGAACAATACCATTCACTTGAAGCAAAGAAAGAGCAAAGTCAGCTTTCATTGTGAATGTCTGTCTGCCATGTCCAGAAAGTCTTGTCCTGCAGTGCAGCAGCCCAAGTAGGGAGATAGTCTGTATATGCTCCTCTTGAGCTGAAGGTGAAGAACCCTGTTCCCTCATAACTGAGATGATATACAGCAGTAGGTGCCCTATGATGTACATGTTTAAGCAAAAAATGTCTACATCAAATTCCGAACAACAAAGTATTCCAAGCAGTAATAACTAGCATAGATTGGAAAGGCTCTTTACTTGTACAAAGGTCTAAAGACTAAACATGTGAAGAACTTCCAATAGTCAACACCTTCTAGAGCCTCTGGACCACCTCCTCATGAACTGGAAACACAGAGGCTAGAGAAACATTCACCAACTGGAAAAAACAAACAAACAAACAAACAAACAAAACCCCAGAATCTGGGACATTCTACCAGGAAACTGGCTGGGCTTATTATTTCTAACTTTAGTGACTTTATTTATATCCAAATCTCCTATGTCCTCCTAAAATGCTCCAGTTAACTGGCTCTTATTCTTGTTATTACATTAAAAAAAAATGTTTCTTTCCTCTAAATACTATATAAATTAAATCAACTTTAAATAGACATTAAATGTTTTGATTAATGCATACCATATTGTTTTTTTGTAAATAGAAATAATTCTGTTAAACAACAAATTACATTTCCATGGTCCCAGGAAAATACAGAGAGTTCTTGCTAGAGAAAGTGTTTACGTTTATTTATTTTTTGTTATTGTTTTGCTCTTTTTGTTGAAAGTGTTCACACTAGAAGCAAAGCCCATAGAGGACACATTTCTGCTTTGAAGACCCTCTAATATATATCTTTAGATTGGAGGCTAGCAAATTTAAAGGCCTTTAATGACTGCCAACGCTAATTGTAGGAAATATTCTAAACTTAAAGTAACTCATAAGATTACTGTTGATCTGGCCTCTGCCTATTTTGCAGCTTCCACTTTTGCTACTCTCTGCCTTTTGCTTTCAGTTTGGGTGATACAGAACTGCTTTCATTTTATACTCTCCAGCCTTCTCCCATTATACCATCAGTATATGCCCAGCAAGCTAAATATCTGTAAATAAAGTTTGATTGAAAAAATGGTCATGCTTGCTCATTTACATATTGTCTATGGTTGGTTTTGAGTTACTACAACAGAGTGGAGGAGTTGCTGCTGAGATTACATGAACCACAAAGTCTGAAATATTTACTATCTGGCCCTTTGCAGGAAAAATAAAAAATCCCAATTCTTCTTTAAGTTGGAGAGCAAGGGACCTCAGAGACAAGTCAACACATCATATAAGTGATGGCAACTTGTCTATGATTCAGCATCTGTAGCACTTGTTGTCCCAGGTATTTTGTAAATGTTTCACATATATTATTCCATTCAAACTTGGTGTCAACCTTTTGAAATAAATATAATCATTTTTATTTTAGAAATGATGGAACCAAGTTTTAGAAAGATGGAATAACTTGAGGTCTACCCCAGTGTCGAATCAAGCTTTGATTAAAGCCCTTGACATTGACACTTAAGAAAATATTTTTGGCTCTGTTGGCTTTTTAGATATTTGTTTTGAAATAATTGTAGATTCACAGGACTTGGCTAATGAAAGTACAGGGAAGTCCCATGCACTTTGACCCATCAACCCTAGGTAATTTTGAAGCCTAAGACTATACAACTGGGGAAATTCAAGATGGTGATTGAAAGGAAGGCTGCATTCCTAGTTGCTCCCTGGCTCAAGACCAGCAGCGGAAGTACTTCTCCTCAGTGAGGTGGGTGAAAGAGGGGATTTCAGGAAGAGTCAATATTGAACAGAGTGTCTTAGAGACTCAGAAAATTGAGCACATTAAATAAAGACAAAATAGTACGGTGGAGCTGAGCCCCTTATGGCAGTAGCAGCTGTAGTGGAGCTAGTTCACCACAAAGGGAGGAAGGACACAGAGAGTAATGTAGATTTGGTACTGGAAAAACCCAAGACCAGAAAGAGGCCTGAAATTAGCTGATCCAGGGGGTGCACTTTAACTGTTGCTTGAAAAGTGCTCTGTGTTTCCCAATGGGACACGGAGACCAGAGGCAGAGCCATCTTGAGTCACCCATGCTGCAGCTCCTGTAATGGAGCCAATCACAGCGAACCCTGCCACACTGTCCCCGCAAGCACTTGCCATGTGGCCTAGGGTGTACTCAGCAGAACAGGAATGAAACAGGCACAGAGAAAATTGTACCCAGGAGGATTCAAGTCAGAAAAGTGAAGGGGAATCCAGTCTGCTTCTCCTTTGTGTCTGGTGGCTCTGGTGATCAGCTGAAGCAGGTTGGGAATTGGAAAAGGTGAGTGTGAATACTCTCAGGAACTAAGTCTGGGAAGACTGTGTTCCCAGGCAGCACAGCATGTGGAGGACTGGCTTCCCTCCCCCATGAGAAAAATTTTGGGAAGGCTCCAATGATCCGAACCCCTGACAGAGATGAGCAACTGCCAGGCTACAAGGGTGTGTTGCTCTAACCACTCCAGAGTAGGTACCACCAACAAAGCCACAGAGGCCTGGTTAGCCCTAAGCCCCACCCACCAGAACCCCACTCAGAAATCTGCAGCATCCTGACCCTGGGAGGGCACTGATCTGGTCTGTGCTGAGGAAACTCTAACTGAAAGACCATTCCACTGCATCCCACCTCATGCTGGTGAGAAGGGAAGCTGAGAATTATTTAAAATAACTCTAAATGGCAGCTCAGAGTGCATCACAAAAAGAGAAGGAGATTAACAATCCCAGCCCTCAGTGCACAGTTCAAGAAGAAAACAAAAGAAAGACAGTTGGGCATAGACAATGACCATCTATTCTCATTGACTCTTTTGAACACATCAGTGGAGATGATTCCATCTTTTTTCCTTAAGAACCTTTTTCATTTCATTTTTTTAAAAAAAGTTTTGAATGTGTATTTGTGTGTGAGTTTTTGATGTGATTGATGATTGTCTCGTTCAGGGATATATATACATATTCATATTTGTTTTTTAAATGTAGTTATTTTTAAACTGTAGTTATTTTTCTTTGCCTTGTCTTTTGAGGGTTAGGTTTTGGTTAGTAAATTTTATATTTGTTTTGTATTGTTTTCATTTATTTGTTTCTTTTTCTCTCTTCTCTTGCTAACAGACACATTTTATTGTTCTCTCTTTCCCTCTCCCTTTACTTTGTTTCTCCTATTTTTTCTCTTCCTTCGAACCATCACCTGCTTCATCTCTTCTGCATTCTTTCCAGTCACTTTTTGGAATTGTGAAACTCTTTTCTGTCTTCTTAGCACATTTTCTTTTCTCTTAATTAATTGTATTTTTACCATCATTTAGTTTATATAATCCCTGCCCCTACCATTAGTGCTGACAAAATTATTACCTCATTGAATGCCACAGATTACACTTCCTGTTTGCTTTAAAGTCAGATATAGTTCATGATTATTCTTTTCATAGTTGACAATTGTTGACCTTATCATTCCTGTTTATTTTAGTAATTAATATTGTAGATGTCATAGTAGAAACTGGTGTTTATTGTAATGCTATATACTGTTTGCTTCAGTTCGTTTTACCATATTCTCTGAGGTGCTGGGGAATCTACAGAAAGACTACAAGTTCACAGAAAAGAGACTCTTCTGTTGAACTAACTCAGTCAAAAGACAGTGCACCTTACTCCACACACAAATTAATGGTACTCAGCCTTCAGCTATACTTTAATACAAAGAATGGAAGAGACAAAAACACAAACTAATAACCAGGCCCTAATAGAAACAGATTGGGGTGGGCCACCAGATCCCAACTATGAACAACCACTACTAAGCAAAAACTGAGAATTAACACAAAGGCTCTGGATACCACACATGCAAGGGGGTTCTCAATCCAGATAACTCTAGGATACATTGAGAAGTGAAGACTGTGCCCTAAAAAGGACCAGACATAAGAGCAGAAGAGAAATACTTCCCAACAGTTGCATAAAACTCAACACATAAACACAAGAAATATGAAAAAGCAAGGTAATACAACAACTCATAATTTTATAATTCACCAGGAACTAACCCCAAAGATATCAAAATGAATGAAATAGAAGATAAAGCATTTAAAAGAATTATTATAAAAATGATAAATGAATTCCAAGAGAACCCAAAGAAAAAACTAAATTCAGGAAGTCAGTACAGGATATGAATAAAAATTCAATAAGGAAATAGAAATATTGAGGAATAATCAAACAAACAAATCTTGAAAATGAAAGACACAGTAATCAAAATTCAAGTGAAATTCTAATAGAGCAAACCATGCTGAAGACAGAACTTCAGAGCTGGAAGACAAAGTGGCCAGTGTTGAACATTCAGACAAATATGATATGCCAAAACTTAATCAAGGGTATGTAGAATACTTAAATAGACTAATAACTAGCAATGAGATAGGAGCGGTAATAAAAAGCCTTCTAAAAAAGAAAAGCCCAGGACCAGATGATTATCAACTGAATTCTACCAAACTTTTAAAAAAGAACTAATGCCAATACTCCTCAATTATTCCATGAAATAAAAAGGATGTAACACTTCCAAATTCATTCTGTGAAGTCAGTATCACATTCATACCAAAACCAGATCAGAGCACATTAAGGAAAGAAAACTATATACAAATACCCCTAATCACATAGATACAAAATCCTTAATAAAATATTACCAAATAGTGTTCAACAACATATTAAGATGATCACACACTGCAACCAAGTTGGTTTTATTCTTTATTCTTTTCTGCTTCAGTTAGTGTGACAATGAGACTTTTTTATTTGGCCCTGTGTGGGAAAGTGTGTGGTGGGGGATGGGTATCAACAACACCTTTTATTAGTTTATTTGTTTATTTTTGGTACTGGGATCTGAACCCAAGAGCACTCTACTTTTGAACTACATCCTCTTTTTCTAAAAAGTTTTTATTTTGAGACAGGGGACAGGGACTTGCTAAATTGATGAGGCTGGTTCCTAATTTGCAATCCCATTGTCTCAACCTCCAGAGTCACCAGGATTATAGGCATGTGCCACCATACCTGACTTACTGTGCCTTGTTGTAATGGTGAAGTACATTATTGAATATAGAGATAGTCTTGCATTTTTGGAATAAATGATCCAATGTATTTATAGTATATTAATGTTTTTATAGGTTATTATATTCAATTTGCTAAAATTTTGGAGGGGTTTCATTTTTAAGTTAATAAGAAAAACTGGTTTTAATTTTGGTGTTAAGATAATACTGGCCTCATAAAATGAGTTACAAAGTATTCTTTCTTTTTTGTTTAGAAAAGTTGTGTAAAATTAGTACTAATTTCTTTCCTAAAATGTCTAGTAAAATTATCCTTTGAAATTATCTTGACATGGAGATTTTCTTTTTTTAGAGCTTTTAATTAAAAATTCAATTGCTCTAATAGTTATAGGACTATTCAATTTATTACATTTTAGCTGACTTTTGATATCATGGCTTTTTTAAGTTTAATTCTTCTAAGTTATAGTATTTTAAAATGTAATTTTGTATGTAGAATTTCTTCATCACTTTTTAAAAATATATATATATATATATTTTAGTTGTAGATGGACACAATACCTTTACTTTATTTGTTTTATTTTATGTGATGCAGGGGATCTAACCCAGTGCCTCATGCATGCTAGGCAAGCCCTTTACCACTGAACCACAACCCCAAACCCATTTATCACCTTTTTAATGGTTGAAAGAACTGTTTTGACATTCTCTGAGTCATTACTCATATTGTTGAATTGTATCTTACCTATTTTTATTGTTGGCATTTTTAGATTTTATGAGGGGCCTGATACAAGAAGGAAGCTAGTGTGAGTGGTAAAATCACTTGAACCAAGTCTTGTATTAAACTGGATTTTGGTCTTTTGTGAAGAGTGCTTGTGTAATCCTTCTAGTATCCTCTCTAAATGGATATATGCATATACCATCGTGTATGTATTTTGGTTGTTTGCATGAAGTTCTTTTTTCTCTGTAGTTTTCTGTTTGAATTATTTTATATAAACTAATGAATACATGTTAATATTAGAAATGAAATAATGTTTCTTAAAAACAATAGGCACTTTTTATTGCTTTCAATTGGCATATAGTCAGAACTTTTAAAATAAAATGTTCTAAAATAAGGGCTTTAAAAATGTTGACTGCATTTTATTTTTAAAGTTGGCATAGAGTTTTCAATTTTAAAAAGTTGCTGACTAACATTTGGGACCAATTAGCAATCAGGCAGCATGTAATTTGGAAGTGAAATCCTGCTGTGTTAAATTCTGATCCTTTTAATAAGATGCATCTAGATGAGCTTGATTGTACACTACCAAAAAGGTCAGTATTTATTTTGTAAAATAAATATGAAATATGGTTTGAGGAAGCCAAAAGGTCAACCTGACCAAAATTCTGTTTTTCCCATCAAAACTTTAAATCCTCAACATTAGAGTCCTTCTGAAGATGTAAAAAATTTCTACTCAATAAGATGGCTTTAGGTAAAGTGTGAATAAACGATGTTAATTAAATAACAAATCATCTCCATGGCATTCATTGGCATTATCTAACACAAGATTTAAGCTCCATTCATTACTGCCCAGGATAGCATATAAGGTTTGTTCATTACCTCCGAGGATACACTAAGCTCACAATTGATATCTCTTTGGGCATTAAATAGCAAATATTTGCCAAAGTTCTTCTGGGTCTTTAAAATGCTCAAAATCATCAAAAATTATATGTGCTGTTATCCTTTCAAGACTTCTTCAGGAATCTCAATATTGAACTGTTATCTAAATATGTCAAATGATATTGGGAGTCACATATTTCAACTATGTAATAGTTTCCTGGTAGGATAAACTAAATACCTTTGTCACAATTTTTCCTTACCACAGTTAGACTTTTATGTAACACAACAGCCTTAATAATAAAGGGTCATTATTAAATTTTATTTTTTTTTCATAGTAACATATCCCAAATTAACTTTTTCTTTCTTTTTTTGGCAAAGATGGGTGGTATAAGTTTTAGCATATTTGTATATATATGCAACAATCAGTACAATTAGAATAGAATTTTTCCATCACTCAAAACTATATCTTGGGGCTGGGATTGTGGCTCAGCGGTAGAGCGCTCGCCCAGCATGGGCGGGACCTGGGTTTGATCCTCAGCACCACATAAAAATAAAGGCATTGTGTTGTGTCCATCTACACCTAAAAAATAAGCATTAAAAAAACCCCAAAACTATATCTTGGGCTGGGGATGTGGCTCAAGCGGTAATGCGCTCGCCTGGCATGCATGGGGTGCTGGGTTGGATCCTCAGCACCACATAAAAATAAAGATGTGTGTCCACCGAAAACTAAAAAATAAATATTAAAAAACTTCTCTCTGACTCTCTCTCTCTCTAAAAAAAAAAAAAAAAAAAAAAAAAAAGCTATATCTTGTGAGAATCCTTTTATAAAGGATCTTCCTTCCCCAAACTTCTGGTAAACACTCATCTGTATTTTTTTTTTTTTTTAAGTCATAGAAATGGAATCATACTGGGTATAACCTTTTCATACTGGTTTCTTTCACTCAGTAAAATGCATTTGAGAATTTTTTTTTCCGAGTCCCTTAGTATCGCTGTAACAAAATACCTGGGAGTGAATAACTTATCATGATAGAAATTCAATTTTCATTGTTTTGGAGGATGGAAAGTCTAACTTCAAGGCACTGCCAGGATGTGTCTAGAGAGGGCTGTTCTCTGCTTCTGTCATGGCACCTTGTGGCTGCATCCTCCTGAGGAAGAATGCTATGTTTCCACATGGCAGCCAGTAAGAAAGGCAAAAAGGGTGAAAGCTTGTCTCCTCTGACCCTTTTATAAGGCACTTATCCTTTCATGAGGATAAAACCCTGGTGACTTACTCACGTCCCAAAAGGCCACACTTCTGGATAACCCCAAAATTAAATTTCAACATACAAGGGATGTACATGAACACTTTAGCAGGATTCATCCCAGTGGTTGAGTATATCAATTTTTCATTGTGTTTATTGTTGAATAGTGTTCTACTGTATGGCTGTGCCAAGTTCATTTATCCTTTAAACCATTGAAGGACTTTTGGATGATAAACAATTTTTGATAACTATTGAGATATTTATTATTTTCTAAACTTTTCAACTTTGTGGCCAAATTTTTATTTATTGTTTTCTTACTATTGCATTTTAACAGTTCTTTATATCTGAAATATTTATTTAAATATCAAATATTGACATTCATCAGATGTGCATGTGTATATACACATACATACATATGAATAAACTGAAAACAGATTCTTTGTCACACATATGATTTAAAAATATGTTCCCTCAGTCTGCAGCCTAGGTTTTTCATTTTCTTAACATGTGTCTATTGTGAAATGCCAGTGAAATCAAATTTATCACTCCTTATGGATTTTTCGTTTGGTGTCATGTCTGATAGTTCTTGGCTTAATCCTAACTCACAAAGCTTTTATTCTGTTTTCTTGTATGACTTTTGCAGTTTTATGCTTTGCACTTATATTCAGATCCATTTTGAGTTAATATTTCATAAAGAGGGAGATGCATATCTATTTTTTTTTGCTTCTTGCATGCAGATGCCAAGTTTACTATGACATTTCTCAAAAAGAAAGCTGATGTCACCCAATTGTCTTTGAAACTTTATAAAAAAAATTAGCCATTTTTGTGTGAGTTTGTTTTTGTAATTTATATTCTATTCTATTATCTTCTGTTTTCTAGAAATGTAAAAAAAAATCTAAATATTCTGTTTTCTAGAAGATGTTTCATAAAATGTTTCATAATTATTCTATTAATCCATGTGTCTTTCATATCACTAAAATCATGCTATTTTTTTAAAGAGAGAGAGAGAATTTTTTTAATATTTATTTTTTTAGTTTTCAGTGGACACACATCTTTATTTTATTTTTATGAGGCGCTGAGGATCAAACCCAATGCCCTGCGCATGCCAGGTGAGTATGCTACTGCTTCAGCCACATCCCCAGCCCCCGAAAATCATGCTATCTTGATTACTGCAGCCTTATAATAAATGTGAGTTCTTCAACTTTATTCATTTTTTCAAAAATTCTTTGGGTACTTTAGTTATTTTGTTTTTCTATACAAATCATGTTTTCCATGTCTGCAAACAATTCTGCTTCTATTTTGATTGATCTTTGTTGAATATACAGATACACCTGAGGAGAATTAGTGTATATACTATATTATCTTTCAAATGATGAACATAGTGTATCACTTCATTTATTTATCTTTTAAAAAAATCTTAGTAATGCATTCCACTGTTGTTGTGTATTTAAAAAAAGAATAAAATCAATAAAAAAATCTTACAAATATATTATATATCCTATACATGTTTCAGTAGATTTACACCTAAATAATTGTCTTTTTTAGCACTTTTGCAAACTATATTTTTTCTTAGATTCCATTTGTAATTTTTTATTGCTAATATACATAAGCTTGATGAATTTTTATGTGTTCTCTTTGCATTGCTAAACTCGCTTCTTAGTGCAATTATTCTCTTTGCAAATACAGATTTTTTTTGATCCATATGTTAGTTTTTTTTCCTTTCCATAATTGTACTGGTTCCACTTCCCAATACAACACTGAATTGGAGTATGGAGAGTGGCACCCTTGCTTTTGTTCCATGTCTTAGGATCAGAATATTCTATTTTCATCATTAAGTATGATATTAGCTTTAGATTATTTTAGATACTCTTTTCTTCTGGTTAAGCAAGTTGTCCTTTCTTCCTAGTTTGCTAGTAATTTTATTGATTGGGCATTGAATCTACCAATTTTTTTTCTGAGATAATAGACATGATTACAGGGTTTTTTCCTTCTTTATACCATTATTATGGCCAAATGTATTGATTGGTTTTCAAATATAGAATCAGTCTTAGATTCCCAGAATAATCTCTGCTTGGTCTTTTTTGATAGAATTAATTTTTCTTATACAGTTTTTGCTTGATTTTGCTATAAGTAATGCTAGCCTCATAAATGAGTTGGGAAATATTTTATCTTCTGTTTTCTAGAAAATGTTTCATAAATTTTATTATTTCTTATGGGCAAGACAAATTTTACTGGCCCATAAGAAATAATAGTTTTATTAAAACTATTTGAAATAGTTTTACTGAAAATTCAATTTCTTTAAGAGTTGGGGAATGGTTCCGTTTATTTATTCTATCATGTATGAGTCAAGGTAGTTTTGGTTTCCAAGAAATGGTTCTTTTCATTGAAGTTGTTGAAATGTTTCTTAGGATTAACTGGTTTGTTTTCTTATTATACTTCAACATTTGCAAAGTGTATAGTGATGTCCTCTCTTTCAATCCTAACATATATTTAAGAATTTAAAGTCCACTTTCACTGATAGCTATTCTTAGATTATAATATTTCCATAATTTGAAGGAAATAAATATGATTTTTTTTGTATTCTAAAATGAATAGGTCAAGGCGGCATTGCTTTCCAAAATTCTCCTATGATTCCTGGTCCAGTGACTTTGATTATTAAATGTCTTTTAGTTCTATTTGATTCTATAATGAGAGAAAATGCTTTACTAAAATTTTAGTTGGTTTGTTGTCTGGATTTTCTGTAAAAATATTCCTTTAAGAGTTCAGAAATAACTTCACCCTGTAAATATTAAATAGAACTTAGCCAAATGCTGTAAACCACACTTTGGGTGAATATCACCAAAACTAATGTTTTTCTAAAATAGCTCAGCCTAGAAACCCATGCCAATCCAAAACATCATTAATGGCATACATATCATCAATGTAGAAACTAGAAAATGCATTTAAAACATTATAATTTGACAATATTTTTTTATTTTGAATAAACTTTGGAAACAAGGCTTTATTTCAATTTTAATAATTTTCTGTATTTTATAAAAACATCCATTTGAGCCAAAATATGTTTATAAGAACAAAACTGTCTTTCACTATATATGGTATGAGATGACCATTCCTGATAAACTTCCCACAAATCTATCAGTACCTTTCATTTAAAAAACACTACAATGAATATGTTTTCTCTTGTTCATTCTTCTTCTAGGGAACTATTTCCATAGTTAAAATAGAAATGCCATCTCTCAGCATGTATATTTTATTTGATTTTTTTCTTTCTTTCAAAAGTGGACTCCAAATACATCCATTCCTGGCTTACCACTTTTCTGTATCAGATATTGCTCTAGTTTGAGCTTCCTCTGTCCTTTTCGATTATTGATTTTTAGTAACTGGATTTAAGTTCAGTCATTCTTTTAATATTCTTTTAATCATGTCACATTATATCTATGAAACCTTCTTTGTATTATTTCTAGGTCAATGATGTCAATTTCAACCTTTGTAAGTACTAGTGTTGATACTTCAGTCCTATTTAATTTTTTTAATTAAAATCTGAAGTGTGAAAGTTTGATATCTCTAAAAACTTTACCACTTCAACTACTCCATATATAATTTTCTAATAGTCTAATAGCATATTTTCTAATAGTGTGTGATAATTTCCAAATATGAAATACCTTTGTTTTCTTGTGTTGTTTTCTAAAAAGTTGAAACTCATGGACCATGAGAGATTAGACCATGGGAGTAGCCTGACCAAACAAAATAACTTCCAATTTAGAAAAGCTTTATAATGTAATGAAACAAGGAAAATAATCAAATATATTAAGCAAATTGAGGATTTTTTTTTCTTGAAGAGACTACATATGATCAATGGTTCATAGGTGGGTGATTATCTCCATGACTGGGAACACTTGGCAACATTTGGAGAAAGTTTTGTCAAAACTGGTATGATGCTACTGAACTCTAGTTGGAGAAGTTTGGGATGATCATGAAGATCCTATAATGTCCAGGACATCTGCCCCCAGTAAAGATTTATCCAGCCTATAATGTCAATTATGCTAATATCAAGAAATCCTGTTCTATATAAAGGGCATCTGGGTGATTGCTTGACTATATGGACTAATCCCTCTGCCCACTTTCATTAGGTAATAAATCTGAGGCACAAATAATTATTATATTAGGACTAACATTTGGTTCTTTTTCAATATTATATAATATGTAGAAAATGTTAAATAATTTGTTCAAATGTTTAATTTATATCTACCCCATATGATTGGTTAGAAGATTAAATTATTTTATTTACAAAACACTAGAATAATAGCTGGTATGAGGCACCATCTCAAAGTATAAGGCTAAAAAGAGGGGTGGTTTATTGTTCTTCCATGACTTTCTCCTTGTATAGTATATATAAATACTAGTACTTTTACATTCCTTTCTGCAAATGAGGAAGATGCAGAGAGCTTACCTAGACTGACCAAGTTCACAGAGGTTATAAATGATAAAACTGGACAATCTGACTACCAAATCCATGTCTTAAATACTATATTACAATTGTCTCTCCTATGAAAGCTATGAAAGGAAAAAGAGGTCTCACAAATGTGGTACATTTCACTTAAGTTTTCCTCTCTGTATCATCTAATTATACTGTCAACTGCCCTTGGCGGCTCAACATTAATGAGAGATATATTATGCAGAAATTCAACTGATTATAGGAAGGATCTATAATATATCCAAGCTTCACATGGGGTGATGACAAATAGCCAGAATAAACAGAAAATGAGATATCAAAATCTTGTATTTCCTGTAGAGGATTCCCTAAGCAAAATAAGTAAATATTCTGAGATGTGGTTCACCTGCTGAGACTGCTCAGTTACCTGGCTGCTGGATAAGTGACTAAGTAATTGAAATGTACAGAAAACATCCCTGCAATTGAATATCTGAGAAAAGTTTTCTGATGGGTTCCATCTTAAGAGTGAAAATAAATAAAAATAATATATATTCATTGATTTTGGGTAAAAATACTATTCTAGCATAAATCTATATTCAATAAAATGCATAAGGAGATAAATCACTAAAGAGATAGGAAATACAGAGGGTAGATAGTGTGTGTGTGTGTGTGTGTGAGAGAGAGAGAGAGAGAGAGAGAGAGAGAGAGAGAGAATGAATAATCAGTATGAATGTCTCTATTCTTTTAGCTCAATATATATGATCAATCCTTTAGGGTAGGAAGAGGAAAACTAATACAGGATTTATCAATCACAACTTAGAAATAATGAGTTCATGGGATGGATAGCTGATGGAAAAAATGCACTACCACAGCCTTGGCATGTTAAAAAACAGACATGATGATCACATTAAGGTTGTTGACTTAGACCTATTTGACCTATTTTACCTGCAAGCAGCTATCTTGCCAGTTATGTAGTAAAAGTCTACATTCACTTATTTATTCATTTAATGAACACATTTTGAATGATAAGTTTTTGCTATATACTCCTATAGTTCTAGGGAATGTTAAAATAAATAAAACAGATGAAATCTATACCCCTTACTAACTTTCTAGTAGGGGAAAGAGATAATAAATAACTACATAATTTGAGGTCAGTTTGAGATAAATATTGTTTTTCTAAACTAAATGGAAGATGGAATATAAATTGGGGCAAAGTAGCTTGGAAAGCATAATCAGGGAAAGATTTCCTGAAGAAAAGACATCTGAGAAAATATATAAACAAAATAAGAGAGTAAGCAAGAAAAACATCTGGGGAAAGGCAGAAGGAATTATGGATGTAAAAACTTGAAATAAAGGATTTACATTTTTGTAGATGAGAAAGATGAAAGTATGGTTGAAGTGGAACAAATAAGAATATTTATGGAAAATGAGGTTGCAGAGATAGTCAGGGACAAGATCATGTATGGCTTTTTAAAGTAAATAATGACTTCCAATATGATTGTGATAGAAGGCCATATAATGATTTTGCTGAATGAGTGATGTGATGAGATGTATGGTTGTGCACAGGGCAAAAGTTCTTATATATAAGAGTTTCATGTTAAGAGGATAAGAAAGACTACAGGAGAAAGATGTTGAAAATTGTATCTAGGGTGGTGGCAGAGAATGGTGATAATACAATGAATACACGTGGTAAAAACAGAGATGATAGAATGTGGCAGAAAAAAATTAAAGGGAAGCAATGATAGATCAGAAAAGTAAAACAAAAGTAATAATGTGGTGTGTTTAATTAAAACTAAATCAATAACCACACTAAAGATCAATGGCCCAAACACCTAATTTAAAAGGCAAATATCAGCTTGCTATATATGTTATTTATATAATAATATGGAGGCACCATGTAAATGAATGCTAAAAGTATACTATGCCAACAAAAAATAAAAGATTGATGGACTGGCTACATTCATATAAGACAAAGTAAATTTCAGAGCCAAAATATTGCCAGTAAAATATTAGTCATTTTTTAAATAATAAAAAATTCACTTAAGGAGTGGTCATAAAAATCCTAAATCTTGGATAACCTACTCTTTGGTTCCCTGACTGTTGTTTTTCTTCTTATTTAAATAAATCATAATCCTTTCACTGTCACAAAACAAAACAACCTTAAAACTCTATGAATATAAATACAAAGTATACATTAGGAAAACACTAGTAAATGAAAAGGAGAAATAGAAAATTTCAATATTATACAATAAAGTATAAATACTGCCAACATTCTAAATACCTCCTAGACAAAATAAATAAATAAATAAATTAGAACATAGAATACTTTAACAAAAATATCAACCAATATTTGCAAAACACTTTTCATAACAAAAACAGAAAATACATTCTTCTCAAGTGCATGATGAAAAGAGGTAACATAAAGTCTATCAAACATATGCCAATAAACATCAATACAGTTACATCACATAGAAAATATTTTTGAGCACAATAGAATAAATTAAAAAATCATTAAATCACTAAATCATTGTTAATGTCATCAAATCACCATCGTCTTTAATATTTTGTAAATTCAGTGGGAAACTGTATGCTTTTAAAATCTGATGGAATGATAAAATTTGCTATATATTCATCATTAACCCAGTATCTTACTTAATGCACAAACACTGCAGTTACTTATATAATGATCAGAAACAATGCAAAGACATCTACTGTCTGCCACTCTTCAACATTTTACCAATGGTAATAGTCAATGCAATTAGACAAGAAAAATTGGATACATAATAATGATAAACAATGAATAAAGCAAACTATATTACCCTGAAAATCCTAAATAAACCATAAGAAAGTTTAAGTGATAAAAGCAGTGTGTAAGATTGCAGGATATAAAAACACTATCAAAAATAAATGACTACAGATCAATTTCCTGCACGACAGGGTGAAGAGCTCTACTGACTACTCCCTACTAAAACTGATAAAAATTATCTTAAAGTAAACAGAAGCCTCTGAAAATGGCCCTTTGGGCAAATAGCAAAGAAACATCTAATCATGAAGATTTAGAAAATTTGGAAGAAAGTGAGTTTGTGGCATTTGAACCAAGACCTCTCCTTCCCATCCCTATCCTTGTTCAGTAAGACAGAAAATCAACTTCAGATTGGTATGACATAGAACACTGAACACTTTCTACTCATGGGTCTCAATCAGAGGACTTTATTTTATTCTTCCATTTTTAGGTTCTTTTTGGTTTAAGATGACAGTAATCCATCTTGACATAATTATACAAGCATGGAATATATCTTGTTCTAACTCAGACAGAAGTACCTCTCCTTCTCTATCCTTCTCCCAATCTACTGCTCCCATCCCTCTATTGATCTTTCTGCCATTGACCCATTTAAAAAAAATCAATTTCTTATGAATGTACATGATGGTGAGATACACTGTGGTATATTTATATATGTACATAGGTCTTTTTTTTTCTTCTTTTGGCATCAGAAATTGATCCCAGAGGTGCTTAACTGAGGCACATCCACAGCCATTTTTAATGTTTCATTTCAAAACAGTGTCTTGCTAAGTTGTTTAGGCCTTTACTATGTTGCTGAGGCTGGCTTTAAACTTATGATCCTTTAAACTTACCTCAGTCTTTAAAATTGATGGGATTACAGGCATGTGCCACCATGCCTGACCAGAGGATTTCCTTACTTCGATGAGTTGTTCTTAAGCGTTTCTCACCTTGACCCTTTTCTTAGGTTAACTCCTAGGAATGTGTGGTCAATAATTGGTAGGTTACTTTGGCCCAGTCTACTTCCATGTCTACTCTTTCTTGATATTGGCCCACTGAAAATACTGGAACCACAAAGGCCTTCCTACAGTTCCATGCCAAGAGAATCTAGCCAAGAACACCCTACCACTAAGTTATTAGAATGGAGTGCCACTCCAAGAGAAAGGTGCCATTGTCCTCATACCTACTCCCTAGGCGAGAACCCTGGTCAGTGACTTTTCCTCAGGGAGAAAGAAGCAGGCTGTAAGACAGATAGTTCTTTAAGAACTAACTTAAAGAAGAGATTTCATTTGACAGAAAGTGTAGAACATTATAATGCTAAAAAAAAAAACTGGCAAAAAGTTGGAGCTTATGATGTAGAAAATTGGAAGGAAATTCATGGATTTAATGAACACACAACCCTAAGTAAACTAAAGATATACCTCCTTAAGGAACAACATTAGAGACACAGCACTGGGGAAGGAAATACTTTCATTAAAATAATCCAGCCAGTCTCTAAAAACTTAAAGATCACATAACAACAACAAGCCCTGTTTGAGAGGAATATCCAGAGATGCTATGATACAGTGTTTATAATGTTCAAACACCCACAATGAGGCATGCACATTTGAACAAACATGGTCCATGCACCGGAGTAGGCAACAGAAATTGCCTTGAAGAACAGATGTTGGTTTTTAACAGGAAAACATTTCAAAAGAGCTGTTAAATTGTATTTACAGAACAAAAGGAAAGATTGATTAAAGAAGTAAAGTATCACTATAATGTCATGTTGAATGGAGAATACAATAGATAGGAAAAAATGTAATGAATAAAGAAAAATAAATACCAGAGTGACTGAAGAGTAGATGAACTAGAAAATGAAGAATTAGAATTCTTGAATATAGATTAAAACATATTATGCAAACTGAAGATACAGGGAAAAATAAAGAAAATGAAGACAACCTGAGAGGAACATGGGGGATGTAGATACCATCAAACACACCAGCATACACATAATGAGAATACCAGGGGAGTAGAGAGAAAGCACAAAAAATATTGAAAGAAATAACTGAAAATCTCTCAAATTTATTGAGAAATAACAAATTTGTGTACATGGTATATAATATAATTAAATATAGGAATCTTGATAAACTTCAAAGAGACCCATAGACATGCCGAAGTGAAACCAATAAAAATAACAATGAAAATTAAAGATAAGGAGAAAATCTTGAAAACAAGAGAAAAGTCATGTTTCATTTACAAGGAAATCCCAATAAGATTAATATCTAACTTCTCCATAGAAACAGTGCATGCCAAAAGTAACAGTACAGCATATTTAAGTGCTCAAAAAGAAAAGTATAATCAAGAACTCCGTGTCAAACAAAGCTATTGTTCACAATAAAGAGACAATGAAGATTTTCCCAGAATTAAATTGAGAGAATTCTAGTAGGCCTGACTTACTAAAAAAAAAAAAAAAAAAAAAAAAGTGAAGGGATTTTTTAAGGCTGAAAACAAGTGACAACAGAGGATCATTTGAATCCACATGAAAGCAAAAACATTGATAAAGCTAATTAAATTGGAGAGTATACAGGATTCATGCTACATTGGTAAATTTTAGTTCTTAAAAACTAATAAGCAACATCAGAAAGGTAGCTATGTGAAATGATGGGTATGTTCATTTGCTTCACTATAGTAACTTTTTTATTTGCTGTATACCTAACATCTTTCACAATGATATTTATTTTTTAAAATATTCAATCTAATAGGAAGATAAAACAACTATAAACACATATGAACTCAATAACACAAACCCCAAATCCATAGAACATTCTAACAGAAATTAAGGGAGAAATAGACAAGTCATGAGGTTGAGGCTTTGATATGTCAGTTTCAATAATGAGTTAAAAAAAAAAAAACAGAAGAGTTTCAAAGTAGAGGGCTATCTACTATCAATCAGTGCACATTCTCTGTGATGGAACATTTACTAACACATAAAACAAACTTCAATGAATTAAAATATAGCTAGAATGTTGCTGTGGTATTGCTCAGGCACTGGGTTCAGACGGAGAGGGAAGAGGAGAAACGCTAACATCCCTGAGCAAAGGCAGGAATGGGTTGGACCCAAAGCTGACTCTTCAGCCTCAATAAATTATACCCAGGATGGTAGCCCAGGCTTTAAGCAGGGTCCAGCAGGGGTGCGGGGTAACTGGGTAAGATGACAACAAACAGCGGCCACAGAAGTACTATGATATTACTTCTATCAGTTTAGAAGCCCCCAAGGAGACTGACTGCATTCTTACACAGAAACTACCTTGAGGTTTTTTAAGACAAGAAAGGGCTGCAGCACAGAATTTCAATTTTGGGGTAAATTAAAGAAGCTGGTGAAAGAGTAAGAGAGATCAGTGAAATAAAGTTATTTTGAAATAAGAAAAAGTGAACTGAGTTTATTGATTTTTAATCTTCTGTGATCTGTAAATAAAAATGTTGGAGGAAAAAAACGTTTAGCTTTGTATCCTACAGATTAGGAGTACATACAAAAGATGCTGATATTGATACATTGTGTGTTGCACCAAAACATCTTAATTGGAGTGGTTTTATTTTCACCCCATTCTATGATAAATTAAAATTACTGGAAGAAGCCAAAGATTTAAGAGCTATGAAAGAAACATTTCTACCAGTTATTAAACTCTGTTTCAATGGGATAGAGATTAATATTTTATTTACAAGATTATCCCTGCAGACAATTCCAGAAGACATGGACCTGTGAGATGACAGTCTGCTTAAAAATTATAGATATACTATGGATATGGAGTCTTAATGGTTGCAGGTAACTGATGAAATTTAACTCTAGTACCAGATATTGACAGCTTCAGGTTAGTTCTGAGAGCTATCAAACTATGGGCCAAATGCAACAATATATATATATATATATATCCTTGGTGGTATTTTCTGGGCTGTACTAGAAGCAAGAACTTGCCAGCTTCATCTAAATGTACTAGCATCAACTGTTGCACAAAAACATTTTCCTGGTATTTCCTAAAGTGGAATGTCTAAATCCAGTGCTATTCAAAATGCCTGAAGAATGCAATCTTAAATTTGCCTGTATGGGACTCAAGGGTAAACCCCAGTAATAGGTACCATCTTATGTCTATAATTACACCAGCTACTCACAACAAAGCTTCACATGCAATGTGTCCATTTCAACATGGTGGATCACAGTTGAGAATTTTAAAAAATGCCTTTCTGTCACAGATGAAATTGTATATGTTAGAGAGTAGTCCAAACTATTTGAAGCTCCAAATGTCTTTCAAAATTACAAGCATTATACTTTATTTTTAGCAAATGCACCAACAGAAAAAAAATACCTAGAATTGGTGAGCTTGGTTGAATAAAAAAATCTAAATCCTGGTTTGAAGTTTGGAGAAGAATGCATTTATTACACTTGGCTCATGTGAATCCCCAGTCATCTCCAGCACCCACAGAAAATCCTGACAAGGATAAATTTCCCATTATGTGAGTAATTGGGTTAGGGTTTAAAAAAAATAGAAAATTCTAAAAGTCTCACTTTCATCTCACCTATGATATTCAGTCTTTCACAGACACAATTTATAGGTAAACAATAAACAGCATGAAGTTTGAAGTGGACATGAAAACTGCTGAAATACATGCAATAAATTGCAATTTTATGTGTTTTTTATTAGAAAGTATAACTATTTTTAGATTTTGAGCTTGATTTTTTTCCTAAAGGATTTCCATTATCATTAATTATTAAAATGGACACTCTTGTGTAGTGGTATACTATTACACTTCAGAGAAATGACAAGAGTACATCTAGTTTGGCTCCTAAGAGGTAGCAGTAACTCTAAAAAATGAAAGTGAAATGTCAACTCTAGGGTATACATTTGATATTGAAAAAATAATTAGAAAATGCTTGTTTTTAATGGGGTTATGATTAAGAAGTGACATATTGATTTTATTTATAGTATTGTTTTATAGCATGTATTAATCAGTGATTAGCCAGCAAATATATTTCTTTGAGTTTATTGAAGCTCCATATTTTTACCTTCAATATATTGTCTTCAAAACAAATTTTAAAAGCTTGTAAAGGTTCCCCTAATTTCCTATTAACTTGTATGCACAAAATTGAACTTATTTCACAAAAACCAAAATTACAGAATTTTCTTAAGCCATGGTGTGAAACCAATGACCCTATTACTACATGGCACAGAACACTAAAGTTTGGTTCCAACGTTAAAACTTTAGGGTGATTAAAACATAATGCTTGTGGAACATGACATCCATCTTGGATGACCATTTGATCTTTAAATAAAAGGAATTCATACACTCCACAGAACTTCTCTTCCTGTCTATAGTAAATTGATTTTCAGTTTTAAATGTGGGCAAAAAAGCATTGTCTTCAAGATTTTTATTTTTAAATGTTTTACCAAAATTTGTCAGTAAATTTAACATACAGAAATATTTTGAAGAACATGTCTAGCAAGCAATTAACATCTAATCAATCAGTTTTCTACACAGTTATTTATTTTGTTTTATTACATCAAAAAATTATGAATTTCTTATAATTTCTTATAATTATAATTTTTTATAATTGAGTGGCAGAAAATCCATCTTTATGAAGTATGAAGGATGTCAGATGGTCATAAACTTACTATTTCTTAATCTGGACAAAGTAAAGCCAACAAATTTTTATGATGAGCATTGCTAGTCTTCTGTGCCACAGGTCATTTTCAGTTACCCTTCTACCTCCCAGCTACTCACTGCCTCTGTCATTAATATTCACTTCTCCTCAGTCTAAATTCCTGGACCTCCTTTCCATTGTGTATTATCCATACAAATTCATCCACAGTGAAGGAGTGCTCTGCTCTTCTACCTGATTCTCTCCGTACCACCAGTTTGTAGGAGCCCTGAATGGGCACTGATGAGAAGGGAAAGGAGAGAAAATTTTACAAATTCTCCATTGTACTCCATTCTGTCACATGTGTATCATTCATGTTGAACTGTAATTACTTAAACTCTTCCACTATCCATCTAAATTAATTTTCTGAAGAAATTGAACTGTAGTCTTTCCCCTTTAGGCTATGCATTAATTGAGGTTTTCTTTCTACCATGACTTTTTAATGTCTAGTGCACACTATTTCTACTTTCCACATCCTTGCTCTGCACAATCACCTTCTTCCTACCACCTAAGAAAACATGTTCAACTAACCAGTGAAGTGCACAAGGTGTCCATGTGTTTTGTATACCTTCAATATTAAAATTGCCAAGCACAGACCTAATCTTGTCATTTTGTTTACACACTGGGGGAAAATTTTTAGTTTATAAAGCATTTCATGTAAGCATCCAGGTTTTTCCAGGCTGGAAACCTGGACCTTTTCCGTGTAATGGCTCTCTAATTCTGGTTTTTATAACCTGAAATCAAACTGTTGCCATCACATGATGTATGTAGTACATCTCATGATTGGAGTTGGCTTTGATTTTTAGTATATGTAATCATATTTTTCAAGAGCTATTTTGTAAACAGATGATGCAATTCTCCAATAAAAAACACAATAAAATTTTTAGAAAACAGCAAAATTATTTAAAAATATGGAAACAATGCAACATATATTTTGTAGCTACAATGGCATAAAATTAAGATCTCATAGAAGATGAATTGAGACGTTTATAAAAATGTGAAAATTAAACAAAACACTCTTAAATAATCAACAAGTCAAAGAAAAAGTCAGGAACTTTGAATTATTCTTGAGACTAATAAAAATTGAGACATGATATCAAAACTTATGGGATACAGCAAAAGCAGTGTTTAGGGGAAGATTCATCGCTATAAATGCTTAGTTAACAAAGAGATCAATAAATTTACCTTCTATATTAGGTAGTGGATAAAGAAGGGGGAACTAATCCTAAAGGAATCAAAATGAAGGAAATTGATAAAGATTAGACTGGTTGTTAATAAAATAGATAACAGAAAATTAAAAGATTAGTTTAAAAACTCAATCACATTTACAAGTCTTTACCTTCATCACAAGAAAACAAAGTAGAAGATTCAGATTAATAGAATGCTTTTACAATAAAAACACTGAAGAAACTAGGAAAAGAAGATATTTTAATTGTAATTTCCCAGAAAAATAAAAACAATGGAATATTCATATACACACATACAGTGTGTATATAAAATATGCACATATATAAAATCACATTATATATATTCACATAAATATATAATAAATATTTTATATTATATAAAATATAACCATATATATAAATATATTAAGACCACAAAAGGTCATCTTTTCAAAAAAGGTTGTTGTGACAATTAGTTGTTCACATGCAAAAGAATGAAGTTAAATCCCCACCTCATACCATGCCATATGTAATAATTAACTACAATGGATTAAATATAAAATATAAAACTATAAAATCTTAGAAGAGAGCATGAGGTAAATCCTTGGATTTGGCAAAGGATTCTCAGATATAACATGTCATGCATAGAAAACAAAAACAACTGATAAACTCTACTTCAGCAAAATTAAAAATGTACTTCAAAGGACACCATTAAGAGCATGAAAAGACAAATCATAGAATGGGATAAAATATTTGTGAATCATGTTTCTAATAAAATATTTGTTTCTAGAATAGAAAACATTTACAGCTCAATAATAAAAACATGAAATGCCTAGTTTAAAATGGTCAAACTATCCTAATGGAAGTTTTCCAAAAACTATACATATGGTCAAGAGAATTGAAAATATATATGTGCACACAAATTTATACATAAATATTATAGCAGTAAAATTCACAAGTGCCAAAATGTGGAAACCAACCAAATGTCCATCACTGAAAATATGCATAAACAAAATATGGTGCATTCATACAATTAAATATGTGGCCATATCAGGGATGAAATACTGAACATTTTATAACATGAATGAATGAAACTTAAAAACATGTTAAATAAATACTATTCAGCTACAGAAGACCACAAATTATATATGATTTCTTTTTTGGTGGAATATGACTCTGCTATACTACTCCTTGGTATCTATCCAAAAGAATTCAAGTCTACACACTGTAGTGATTCATGTATATTCATGTTTATAGCAGCAACATTCACGATAGCCAAATGTGGAATCAACTTAGGTGTCAGTCAGTGGATTGATGGATACAGAAAATGTGCTATATATACAAAGTGGAGTTTTATTCAGCCATAAGGAAGAATGAATTTATGTCAGTATAGGAAAATGGATGGAACTTAAGAAGATTATGTTAAGTAATAAACGTAACAAAACTCAGAAAGTCAAGGTCCCTGTGTTTTCTCTCATGTGTGGAAACTATAGAGGAAAAAGGAAACGAAAGATTAGGGAGAATCTTATGAAAATCAAAAGGAGGTCAGAAGAGTAGAGGAAAGGGACCAAGAGAAAGGAGGCTGGGAGGAAAAGGAGAATTGAGGAATGATATTGGCCAAATTTGATTATTATACTGTGTCCATGTATGAATATTACAATAAATCTGACCACTATGTAGCATTATAATGCACCAATAAAAATGCATGGACAATGCAGTTGATGAAATGTCAAGGAAGAAGTTCAGAAGGTTCATAATTAAAATGATATCTGAATTAAAGAGTGACCTAAATGAGCAAATACAGGCAAAAATTGATCACTCCAACAAAGAGATAAGTGAGCAAATACAGCCAACCATTGATGACATCAATTAAGAGATAAGGGAACACATACAGGTAGCCAAATATTACTTCAAGAAAGAGATATTCTGAAAAAATCAGAAATCCTTGAAATGAAGGAAATAAACTAATAAAAGGTGAAACTAAGTCAAGTTAAATTAAAAAAAAACTCAATAGAAAGCAACAGATTAGATCACTTGGAAGACAGAACATCAGATAATGAAGACAAAGTATATAATCTAGAAAATAAAGTTTACCACACAGTGAAGATGGTAAGAAACCATGATCAGAACATCCAAGAATTATGAGATAGCATTAAAAGATCAAGAATTATTGGAATAGAGGAAGGCATAGAGTTTCAAACCAAAGGAATGCACAATATTTTCAATGAGATAATATCAGAAAATTTCCCAAATATAAAGAATAGGAAAATCAAATACAAGAGGCTTATAGGACAGCAAATGTACAAAATTATAAATGATCTACACCAAGGCACATTATAATGAAAATGCCTAGCATATCGAATAAAGATAGAATCGTAAGGCTGCAAGAGAGAGGAATCAGATCACATACAGATGGAGACCAATTTGTATCTCAGCAGAGTTTTCAATACAGATCCTCAAAGTCAAGAGATCCTGGAACAACAATCAGGAATCTCATATCCAGCTAAATTAAGCTGGATTAATTTAAATTTGATGATGAAATAAAAACCTTCCACGATAAGCAAAAGTTAAAAAAAAATTACCACTAGAAAACCTGCACTAGAGAACATCCTTGGCAAAATATTCCATGAAGAAAAATGAAAAACAACAGTGAAAATCATCAGAGGGAGGTATTACACTAAAGGATAAATTAATCAAAGGAGAAACCAAGTCACATTAAATACCGAAAGTGAAAAAAAATGGCTGGGAACAAATCATGTTTCAATAATAACCCTGAATGTTAATGGACTAAACTCACCATCAAAACACATAGACTGGCAGATTGGATTAAAAAAGAAGACCGAACAATATGTTGTCTGTAAGAAACTCATCTCATAGGAAAAGACATCCACAGACTGAAGTGAAAGGTTAGAAAAATCATACCACTCACATGGACTGCAGAAGCAAGCAGGGGTTTCCATCCTCACATCAAATAAAGTAGACTTCAAGCTAAAGTTAATCAAAAGGGATAAAGAAGGACACTACATACTGCTAAAGGTAACTATACACCAACAACACATAACAATTATAAATATATATTCCCCAAACAATTGAGCATCTATGTTCATTAAACAAATTCTTCCCAAGTTCAAGAGTCAAATAGGCCACAAAACAATAATTCTGGATGACTTTAACATACCTCTTTCATGACTGGATAGATATTCCAAACAAAAGTTGAACAAAGAAACTATAGAACTCAATAATACAATTAATAACTTAACTGACATATAGAGAATAATTCATCCTTCAATGAACAAATACACTTTCTTCTCAGCAGCACATGGCTCCTTCTCTAAAATAGACCATATATTATGTCACAAAGCAACTCTTAGCAAATATAAAAAAGTACGGATACTAGCCTGCCTTCTATCAGAGCATAATGGAATGAAATTTGAAACCAATGGTAAAGTAAAAAATAAAAGCTACTCCAACACTTGGAGACTAAATAATATGCTACTGAAAGAACAATGGGCTGCAGAAGACATCAAGGAGGAGACTCAAATTTTTAGAGTTGAATGAGAACACAGATACAACATAGCAAAATCTCTGGGACACTATAAAAGCAATTCTAAGAGGAAAGTTCATTATATGGAATTCATTCCTTAAAAGAAGAAAAAGTCAACCAAATAAATGACTTAACATTACATCTCAAAGCCCTAGAAAAAGAACAAATCAACATCAAAAGCAGTACAAGACAGGAAAAAATTAAAATCAAAGCTGAAATCAATGAAATTGCAACAAAAGAAACAATTTAAAAAATTGACAAAACAAAAAGTTGCTTCTTTGAAAAAATAAATAAAATTGAAAGACCATTATCCATGCTAAAAAAAAAAAAGAGGACAGAGAGAACTAAAATTTCTAACATAAGTGATGAAAAAAGAAATATCACAATGGACACTACAGAAATACAGAAGATAATTAGAAATTATTTTGAAAATTTGTATTTCAATAAAATAGAAAATATCAAAGGCATTGACAGATTTCTAGAGTCATATGATTTACCCAAATTGAATCAGGATGATATGTACAATTTAAACAGATCAATTTCACATGATGAAATAGAAGACACCATCAGAAGCTACCAACTAAGAAAAGCCCAGGACAGGATGAATACACAGCTGAGTTCTACAAGAACTTTAAAGAAGAAATAATACCAATATTCTTCAAATTATTTTGTGAAATAGAAAAAGAGGGAGCACTTTCAAACTCATTCCCTGATTCCAAAACTAGACAAAGACACATCAAAGAAAAAAAATTTCAGACCAATATATCTAATGAACATCAATGCAAAAATTCTCCATAAAATTCTGGAAAATCAAATACAAAAGTATATCAAAAAGATAGTGTGCCACAAAAAAGTAGGGTTCATCCCAGGGATGCAAGTATGGTTCAACATACAGAAATCAATAAATGTAATTCATCACATCAATAGACTTAAAGATAAGAACCATATGATCATCTCAATGGATGCATAAAAAATCATTTAACAAAATACAGTACCCCTTCATGTTCAAAACACTATAAAAACTAGGGATAACAGAAACATATCAATATCCTAAAAGCTATCTATGCTAAGCCCCAGGCCAACATCATTCTAAATGGAGAAAAATTGAAAGCATCCTCTGTAAAAACTTGAACAAGACAGGGATGCCCTCTTTCAACATTTCAATTTAACATAGCTCTTGAAACACTAGCCAGAGCAATTAGATGAAAGAAATTATACTGATATGGACAATGGAATATTACTCAGCAATAAAAGAAAATAAAATCATGGCATTTGCAGGTAAATGGATGCCGGTGGAGAAGATAATTCTAAGTGAAGTTTGCCAATCCCCCCCCCCCAAAAAAAAAAAGGAGAATGTTTTCTCTGATATAAGGTGACTGACTCTTAGTTGGGTAGGGAGAGGGAACATGGGAGGAATTGACAAACTCTAGGTAGGGCTTAGGGGTGGGAGGGGAAAGGAGGGGGCATGGGGTTAGCAATGGTGGAGGAATGTGATGGACATCATTATCCAATGTACATGTATAAAGACATGAATTGGTGTGAACATACTTTATATACAACACAGAGGTACAAAAAATTGTGTTCTATATGTGTAATAAGAATTGTGATGTATTTGACTGTCATGTATTTAAAAATAAAAGCATTTAAAAAAAGAAATTATAGTGATATGGATAGGAAAAGAACTCAAATTAGCACAAGTTGCCAACAATATGATTCAACACCTACAAGATCCAAAAAAATTCACCAGAAATTTTCTAGAACTAATAAATAAATTCAGCAAAGTAGCAGGATATGAAATCAGCACCCATAATCAAAGGCATTTCTGTGTATCAGTGACAAATTCTGTGAAAGGGAAATGAGGGAAACTACCCATTTAAATAGCATAAAAAAATAAATACTTGAGAATCAATGAAAGAGGTGAAAGATCTCTACAATGAAAACTACAGAATGCTAAAGAAAGAAATTAAAGAAGACCTTAGGAGATGTAAAGATCTCCCTTGTTATTGGATAGGCAGAATTAATATTGTCAAAATGAGTATACTCCCAAAAGTACTATACAGATTTAATGCAATTCCAATCAAAATCACAATAACATTCTTCATAGAAATAGAAAAAGCAGTCATTAAATTCATTGGGGAAAATAAGAGGACTAGAATAGCTAAAGCAATCCTTAGCAAGAAGAATGAAGCAAGTGGCATCACTATACCAGACCTTAGTCTACACTACAGAGAAATTGTAACAAAAACAGTACGTTATTGGCACCAAAAGAGACTTGTAGACCAATGGCACAGAATAGAGGACACAGAGAACCCACAAAACTACAATTATCTTATATTTGACAAAGGCACCAAAAACATACATTGTAGAAAAGAGAGCCTCTTCAACAAATGGTGCTGGGAAAACTGAAAATCCATATGCAACAAAATGAAATTAAGTCCCTATTTCTCACCATGCACAAAACTCAACTCAACATGGATCAAAGTCCTAGGAATTAAACCAGAGACCTTGTGCATAATAGAAGTAAAAGTAGGCCCAAATCTCCATCATATAGAATTAG
Organism: Callospermophilus lateralis; assembly: GCF_048772815.1. NCBI lineage: Eukaryota > Metazoa > Chordata > Mammalia > Rodentia > Sciuridae > Callospermophilus > Callospermophilus lateralis. Next base: position 52,176,312 of record NC_135319.1, on the reverse strand, counting down.
GCCCCTGATTCCTTAATAAGTGTAATATAGCACAAGAATGAAAATCAAGAATCAATAAATCAAACTAAAATGCTTCTTCTCAGCAAGAGAAACAATCAGTGAGGTGAATAGAAAGCCTGCATTTTGGGAGCAAATTTTTACTACATGCACATCAGATAGAGCTCTAATCTCAAAGATATATAAAGAACTCAAAAATATTAACACCAGAAAACCAAATAACCCAATCAATAAATGGAACAAGGAACTGAACAGACAATTTTCAGAAGACGATAGTAAATCAATGAACAAATATATGAAAAAATGTTCAACATGTCTAGCAATTAGATAAATGCCAATCAAAACTACTCTAAGATTCCATCTCTCTCAATTCAGAATGACAGTTATTAAGAATACAAACAACAATGTTTTGGCGAGGGTGTAAAGAAAAGGTACTCTCATACATTGTTGGTGGGATTGCAAATTGGAGCAACCAATATGGAAAGCAGTATGGAGATATCTTGGAAAACTGGGACTGGGACCACCATTTGACCCAGCTATCCCACTCCTCAGTCTATACCCAAGGGACTTAAAAATAGCATACTACAGGGACACAGCCACATCAAAGTTTATAGCAGCACAATTCCCAATAGATAACTGTGGAACCAACCTTGATGCTCTTCAGTAGATGAATGTATAAAGAAACTGTGGTATATATACAAAATGGAATACTCTTCAGCATTAAAAGAGAATAAAATCATGGCATTTGCAGGTAAATGGACGGAGTTGGAGAATATGATGCTAAGTGAAGTTAGCCAATCCCACAAAACAAAATGCTGAAAGTTTTCTCTGACTTAAGGATGCTTAATAAAAATGGGGATGGGAGGGATGGGAGAATTAGATTAAATCTAGATAGGGCAAAGGGGAGGGAGGGGAAAGGAGGGGGGCACGAGGGTAGGAAACATGGTGTAATGAGATGGACATCATTACCCTAAGTACATGTATGAAGATAGGAATGGTGTGACTCTACTTTGTATACAACCAGAGATATGAAAAATTGTGCTCTATATGTGTAATATGAATTTTAATGCATTCTGCTGTTATATAAAACAAATTAAAACTAAAAAATTAAAATAAATAGATACAACATACCTAGTTTTACAAATATTAGGAGTAAACATGGATTGTTCACTCTTTAAATTTGATGTGAGGAAAAGTTTTCTGTGATTCAAAGTTCAAAGGCAGTTTTTAAAGAAACAATTTAAAATGCATAAACTTTTTTTAGAATTCAAGATAAAAATCTCCAAGAACTAAGTAAAAGAATTGACATACTTGGATAAAATACTTACGAAGTGCTAATATTCCTAATATTGAAAAACTCTTAAAATTGAGATATTTAATAAAAAATACGATAGAAAATTTTCTCAGAAAAGTATAAAATTACATCTTAAAATCTTAAACATATAGAAAATGTCCACACACTTTTACAGTTTAGAGAAATGCAAAATAAAATACTGATACTGTATCTCATACACCAGATTGACAAATTTCAAAAAATGTTTGTAACATATTCTGCTGTCAAAGCTGTGAGAAACAGAAGCTTTTCATAGAATTCTGGTGGGAATGTAACAACTCTGCATTGGGAAAATTTGGAAATACCCATCAAAACTACACATTTTGCTTTCTTTTGGCTCTCTAATCCTATTTTTAAGTATCCTTTCTGGAGCTGGACCTCCAATAATAAGAAATACATATGCACATTTAATGATTACAGCACTGTTTGTTGTTGTAAAATAATGGAAATTACCTGAATGTTCATGGAAGGATAACTAACTAATAAAATATAGTTATCCCATACACTGAAATAGAATGCAGCTGTAAAAAATGAGGAATATATCTTTAAACTAATATACAGTGATATCCAGCAGTCTTTGGGAGCTAAGGGTGGTTTGCAGCCAAGAGCAAGAAAGAGCTGACCATAGACTGAGTGTTGGACTCACATGTGCAAATAAATGGATTTTTCTAATAACTGGAATGAGTTTGGAAATGGATTATTCTGCTACTAAATCTCCAGGTGAAAATTAGAAGGTAGCCTGAAACTTGCCTATAGCCTTGTGAAACCTTATTCCGACCTCTGGCAACTAACTTTGAGATATAACTTCTGGTTATTGTAAGTTTTGTTTTGTTACTGTGGATTGAAACCAGAAATGCTATACCACTGAGCCACATTCCCAGTACTTTTTATATTTTATTTTGAGATAGGTTCTTACTAAGCTGCTTAGTGCCTCACTAAATTCCTGAGGCTGGCCTCAAACCTTTCTATCCTTCTGCCTCAGCCTTCTGAGTTGCTGGGATTACAGGTGTTATCTGAAAACCACCAATTTGTGCTAATTTGTTACCCAGCAAAAATAAAACTAATTCAATGGTACAGGAAATCCAGTAAATAAATAAAAAAAATAAATGAGTAAGGGAAGAAACAGCTCTTCCTGATAGAATTCCAAACAATAGATGTAAGAAGGATGGTGAAAATAGAAAATAACCATTAGGCAAATGCCACAGTTATAATTATTTCAGGTTAAATTCATAAATGGATGCTAAAATTGGGCAAAACTACCACACAGAATGTTTACATAGTTTCAAACAATTTTTCCATTAGACACTTTTTAGCCATAAAGGAAAAGGTCACAACTTCACAGAGGATGCAACTAAATTAAGTGATCAAAGTTTCTACCAGCAATAATGAGCCAGAGGGCTGTCATGTTCACCTTCATAGATTACACTGAGTAGGGAAAATCATTACTTTTGTTGTAATATTACCAAAATAGATAACTTTAATGTAATTGTAAAAACATTAGCCAATTAGCAATTGAGAGAGAAAACATACAAAATAAACTGCAATTATTAAGTCCTGAAAGCCAAAGACTGAGGAATCATCACAGGTTAGGAGATTTAAATGCAAGGTACTATCAAATCAATTTGTTTATTTTTTATTTATTTTTGGTACCACTGAGCCACATCCCTAGGCTTTTTTATTTTGAGACAGGGTCTCACTAAATTGCTTAGGACCTCCTTAACTTGCTGAGGCTGGCTTTGAACAATCCTCCTGCTGGTGATCCTCTAGCCTCAGCCTCCAGAGTCACTAGGATTATAGAAAATGGCACCACTGCACTCAGCTAAATCAATTTAAGACAAAATAATTACTATGGATATTAGTAGAGTTTGAATGAAATTTGTCATAATAATAACATTCGATCAATATTGTGACAGTTTTCTGGTGTTGCTCATTTTTCGATTGCTATGTCAAACATTAACAATGTTTGAAGGATAATGGAAACTTTTTGTAAATGCAAAATTATTTGAAAATAAAAAGTTAAAGAAAACTAAGACAGTATATGTCATAATCCTAATAACTTCAAGTAGTCAACATTAGTAGATGCACAATAGGAAGATTAAAACCAGGCATGATGGGTATATTCTTGGGAAAAAACAAAGAAGATCATAATCACAAAAGCAGAGCATATTGATATGAAAAAAGAAAAATATTCATAACCATATAAATTAAAATATGGTTGTAACAAGTTTTAAAGTCGTCATAGTAGATAAATATTAGGATGACTTTTGTTGAGGAGGTAATTAATAGAGCCGGAAGTCTGAACTAAGATGTCAAAAATGGAAAGTGATAAAATGAAGAGATTTGAAGGCCAAAGAGAATACTGTCAAATGAAAGTGTGAATTAAGGAAAATATGTATGCAGAACAGAGGGGGAAAGAAACTCTCAAAAATTTAAAGAAACATTCTCCATCAATTGAGGACACATGTTCTGGATTGAAGAGTTCCACTTATATCTGATGTAGATGAGTAAATTGATGTAACATTGAGAAAAGCTGGGTAAAATTTTAGAATTACAAAGTTAAAGAGGATATTCTTAAATACCCCAAAGGAAAAAAAAATACGATGCAGAAAGAAAGTAAAAAATCACATTGGCATTAGACACACCTCTTAGCAGCACGAAAATTAGAAGAAAGTATGGAAGACAATAGAGGAAACATTCTGAATCTGGCATTTTATATAGGTAAGAGCATTGAAGTAAGAGGTCAAAGTAAACACAGTTTTAGAACACTTAAAGACTATTTTTTTGCAGCAAGAATCTCTCTCTGCCTTTGTGAATTAAAAAAAAAAAAGAAAGAAAGCAGAAAAAAACAAACAAAACCTACTTGCAAAATGAAGTGTTCAGAAATACAAATACTGTATATGAGACACAAAATCAGTAATGAGAAAAAAAAATTGGCATTGATTTTAGGTGGCTCAATAATTTTTGACAAAGAAGTTAGAAAGAAAGAGTGATTATTTCATCATGAAACAGTGAGTAAACACACAGCAAAAATTGCAGTGTTAGAAATAAGTTAAAATACATCATTTATCATAATAACATCTAAAGAAACAGACTTAGCAGAACACACAAGAGATTTATAGAAGTAATGATTAATATCCCCATGAGAATAAGAAAAGATATTAATTTTCTGTCAAGAAATGTTCGGGAGAAGGAAAATTAAAACGTGGTAAATTTTTTTGTTTTCCATTCCTGTCTGGGTCTACATATTGAGAAAATATAAACACAAACTATTGTGTGTTAAAATTAAAGAATAAGTTACCAGAATAATAGAAATATTTTGATATATTATGGCAAGTATTTATATTTGTAATATACATATATATATATATATATATATATATATATATATATATTTTACAAAGAAAAAATGATTAAATGATTAGTCTAACAAAGGCAAGATGTTACAATATCAAACAACTAATCCTACCTATTTTCAGGATGGGCTTTTGCATATTTACCTCTGTTGATTTCCTGTTTGTGTGAATATCTTGGCCATCTGTTCTCAGTGGTGGTGGCGGCAGGAATGGGAGAGATCAATCAGGGCTGATCCTATCATGATTGCACCCTATCAAGACTCAAGTTAGCTTTCAAAAGCAACCAATCATGAGGAGCTTTGCCTCCTTCCAGACCTGGGATTTTCTTTTAAGCATCAGGGTGTCAGGCACAGCAAGTAAGGCATGGTGGATACATAAAACTTTTTGACTCATTTTACATTAATTAGCCATGTAATGGTGAAAAGAGGCCATTCTTCATTGAGTTCCTTGAACACGCATTCTCTCTTTATAAACTTGTTACCACACTTCAATGATTTCACTTGTAATTTTTGTTAATTTGGAAATTACACATTATATTTTATCTTACAAGTTTTTGATTGCTTCAAAAACTTTATAATTTCAGTATGAAGAACTCTTTCTTCTGAAGTATTTGGGTATGTGTTTATAATCTGATAACTAATCATCCCTCAATATTTTTGTACACTATTTACAAGTAAGAATGTCCTCCTACATAATCAAGATAAACAAATGATATTAGGAAATTAGCCATTGTACTATCCAAACCTCATACCCCAAATAAGTTTTACACTTGTCCAATAATTTATGTCAATAACTTTTTATAATTATGAATGAATGGTTTAATTTACTTAATATGTCTCTTTTATGCTCTTCCATCTGGAACAATCCCTAAGTCTTCAGTTTCTATACCTTAACACCTGAGAGATTACAGGTTAGGAATTTTTAGAATGGCCCTCAGTTTTCATTCTATTCATGGGTTATCTTCTGATAAAACTCAAGTTCTATCTATTTGGCAAGGATTCCACAGGTGTGATGTGATGTTCTTTTCATTAATGCCTATCTAGTAAAAAAAGATTTAAATCTTCCCAAATACTGGTTGATCCAAATACCTGGATCAACTGATATTTTCCAGAATTCTTCAATATAAAAGTTAAGCTTTTGTACTTTGTAATTAGTTGGATATTATGGGGAAATAATTTAAACTATGATAATATTTTATTTCTTGCAAACATTTGACATATATTTACATATGTGTGTCCTTGTGGATTACTCTTTTAGTTAATAAACCATAATTCATTACTATAATTATTTTGATAGACATACTGACTATGATTTGTCTAGGAGGAGGTTAAATAAAGTGGCTCTTCTGTCCTTTTGAAGTATTTCAATTGCTCATTGAGCACATTCTTACTTTCTAGCATGAAAAGTGTTCCAAGCACATCTTGTGGTTTTCCTTTATGGAATTAGGCATTTCTCCAGAGCCCTGGTTCCTTTAAATGATGAATGATGCTTAGAAGCCAATATCTGAACACTGTATGGTATCACTATTGAAGTGTCACTGTTTCCACGTCCTGTCAAAGTCATTTTCATTTATAGTTATTTCTCTTTCTATGTGTACATTAAAAGTTATGAGTTTCCAGTGATAACTTCAGTTCGACGTCCATTCTTTAGGGCATCATTTAGATATCTATTTTTTCTATTTCTACATTTTCTTTTTCATATTTGTTGCTTGTTTTTACAACAGATGAAGATAGAACTTTTATTTAAATTCTATTCTCTTAAATTCCTAATATGAAACAATTTTCTTTTACCTCTTGTGACCTCTATTCACCATTCTAGGCATGCTTCAATGTGTATGACCTCCTCAACCTTCTGTGCTCTGACACCGCACACCAGGCTATCCCTGCCTGTGAACCCACCCATGGCTTATGCCCCTCAGCTTTGCTCATCACACTAGCTATTCCATGTGTGGAAGCCTCCATATTTTGCTCACTCTCTGACACCAATTTATTTCAAACTTCTCACCAAGGGAAGACTTTGCACTCTGATAAAGATCTTGTACCTTGCTCTATGCCACTGTTCTCTCCCAATCTCTATGCAGTAACCTACTTCAATCTCTTCCACCTAATGTATTTGTCTGGTCCTTTCAAGAGGTAAAATTAAAAAAAAATTCTCATTTCAGCTTTTTAAATTGAAAATATATGGAGCTAATTGTAGATGTGCATGCAGATATAGTAGCAACTACACAGAAATTCTGTGTACCCTCTTTCCAGTTACCCCTGTGGTAACATTTTGCAAAAGTATAATTCAACATCACAAACACAATACTGACACTGATACAATAAACCAATAGGATTCAGTTTCCCAGTTTTAGTTTATTCAATGTGTGCATGTTTGTGTGTGTCTGTGTTCTGTAAATTTTTATCACTTGCAGATTTGATTATTCAATGTCAAGGTGCTCTGTAGTTCCATCACTATAAAGATCTCTTGTGTCATCCTTCCATCACTGCACCCAAATCTGTCCTGACTCCACCCACTTTATTGCCAACACATGGCAATCACTGTTCTTTCTTCATTTCAAAATATTGTATGAGGTCATCATGAAACAAATAAGCCTTTTGGGTTGTGATTTCTTGATTCAGTACAATTTCAATAAAATTTTCCCAACTTATTACACAAATCATTATTTTATTCCTTTTTATTATTGAGTAGGGTTCCATGGTATGAATGCATCACAATTCACTTAACCATTTATCAGCTAACACACATTTTTACACATTAAGAACTTACTGCTATTGCTATTTTTGTGTTAATAAGAATCCTAATAACTTAACGCTATATTTTTAAAACATATATCACATGATTCAATAGTGTATCTTTATGCATTGAATAAGGTTTCAAAGTCTTGCAATGAGAGATACAAATTCAAGTTCAGGAGGAAAACTCAGGGGATTGTCTTCGGCTTTCCTTCTGAAAACCTCATGACCCAAGATGAAAAGCAAACAACAGGCAAATTAAGCTTAGACAAGCTTTTCTAAAACCCAGTTTCATGTCAGCTCAGCCTCGGACTAAATTAAAATGATTAACTTCTATTTTATCTGCCTATCAAAGGGAAGAATGAGCTGTCCCTGCAAGAATACAACAACATTACAGCAGACAATTTCAATTTACAATGTTCAACATTCAGTTTGAAAGGACTCTAACATTGCCAACGACTTCATGATCAAAACAAATGTTAGGGACACAATCGCAGATGATCAAAATTTTGGAGACATCTGATAAGGAGTTTGTATTTGTTATGTATAATGTATTCAAGAAAATTCAGCATAAGTCAATGGATAAAAAGATGAAAAATGTTAACAGAAAACTGGAATCCATAAAAATATGAAAACAGACTTCTAATACAAAAAATACTATAGCTACAATAAAGAAATTAAGAGATAAGTGATTAACTTTCATGGGTCAGTAGAAAACTGGAAGAGGGATCAGCACCAATTTTCATACTAAACTATACATTGGCTGAAATAATCTAGAAAAGAGCATAACTATATGGGATACGTATATGTATCTTCTGAAAAGAGAAGATACATTTTAAGAATTAATAACCAAATAGTTTCTAAAATTGTTAAAAAAGAACAAGCCACATATCCAAAAAATTCTATGAACCAAGCAAGATGACTGCAGAAAATAACCAATTACATTTAAGTGTATATTATACAAATATTTAGTTGATGACAACTAAAAAGAAATAGAAATTTTAATAATATTGATGTTAGGCTTTCAAAAGAAAAAATGGAAGCAAAATGACAAGGGGCTAACATGTTTCATGTGTTTAAATTTCTAAAAAATTTTCTTCTGGCGAAATATCTTATTCACTAAGATATGTTATTGAACTAGATATTTGCACTCAAAAAAATGCTAAATGGAATTTTTCATTAAAAAAAATCCCAAAGAAAACACAAAAATAAAAAATTGAAGATCAAAGCATATGGTAAATATGAATATCAACTGTATAAAAATAATAATTCATTATATGAAACAATAATAATTAAAGTTATAATAATCATTTAATAAGATTGAAATATAAATTTTAATATGTATGACAGCAATGGTAAAGGGGTAAACGAAGCTAATGAATTTCAAAGTCATTTCTTGTAAGAAAATGAAAAAATAATAACAGTAAATTATAATGTCATTGGCGTATTTAAGGAATCCAACAAAAATAGTAAATCTATTAATAAAAAGAGAGATAAGAAAAAAATTGAAAGTTAAACAAATGATATCGATATTTGCTGATGACAATTGTTTAGATAGAAAATATAAAAGACTCTATAGGTCAAACATGGAATTAATAAATGAAATTGGTAATGTTTCACAAGATATGACTATAAAAAATAAATTGATGTTTTTGTCTCATCAATAAAAATAAGATAGAATTTAAAGAAAGCTACTATTATGATAGCATCAAATAATAAATATCAAAGACTAAATGTTATGAAATATCTGCCAATACATCTGTGGTGAAAATATTAATCATTACTGAGAAAAGTAAAGAATACATAAATAAATAGGAAGATAAAATATGTTCATGGAGTGGAAGACTCAATTTTGTAAAATTGTGACATCTCCTAAAACTAATCTACAGTATTAAAAAAAACCCAGTCAATTAACTAGTAGATTTTTTAAAAATGAAATAGATTTATTCTAAAATTTATTTGAAAATATAAAGGATGAAAAATAGCTGGTATATTCGCATGAAGAGCAAAATAGTGACTTAAATAATCAGAAGCCGTGGCCTGATATAAATTAGAGTAATTAGGATAGAATGAATTTAATGTAACTACAGAGTCATTGGCATACCACTGCTCAAGAAGATGCTTACACAAATATATTCACTTGATTTATGGTAAAAATGACACTGATTTGCAGGGAAGATGGGTTGCCCTTTTGGTAATGTATTGGGTCAATTGTATATTGATATAGAAAATAATACTGACCTTATCTCATGCCATACATCAAAATAAATTCCACATGGCATGCAAATCCACATATGAAAGACAAAATAGTAAGTATTCATAAAAGCATAAAAGTAAAGCAAACAAAATAACAGCAACAACAAATACCTTAAAAAATATCTATATAAACTTGGAGGTGATAAAAATTTCTGAATATGTTAATTACCATAATAATTTTACAAAATATTACAATTGTAAAGGAAAATATAATATTAATAAATAAGATTTTACCAAAATTAAGAAATTCGCTTACCCTCTTTAATCATCAGAAAATTAAAATTAAAGCCATTATTAAATAATTTGACACATCTGTTAGGAAGGTCAAGATGAAAAATATTAAAAATATTGATGAGGGTGTGGTGCAGTTTCACTACCAGATAGTTACCAAGAGAAATGCATAGACATATATACCTAAATGCATGTAAGAGAACATCTGGAGCAGTAAAAATTTTAATAGTGACTAAATGGAAGCAAACAACTCAACCATGCATTAACAGAAGATATAAAATATTTTCTTTTTATGTTATAAAATGGATTATTATACAGTTGTAAAAGAGAACGAATTTGTAATATGCATATTCAGGGACAAATATCACTGTTAAACCTTAAGAAAAATCAAAACAAACATAAAACCCCCAATAGAGTACATACAACAAAAAGTCATTCATATAATATTCATACACTGTTATAAATATTTATGAATTTAAAACTTTGAATAGCATTTTTTTTTAGGATATGGGTACCTGAGAGAATAAAATTACAAGTTCTTTTCCAATTCCAGCAAGATTTTTGTTCTATATGTTGTTCTGAAACTTATATCCTTATGATTTTCTCACTTTGCTTTTTCATGTTATACTTGTATAAGAATGAAAATACAGAATAAATACAAAGGGAAAATCAGACATTCAATGGGTTAAACATCTTTACATAAAACAGAAACAATGTTAAATATTCAAATTAAATTTGTTAATTAAGCAAGCCGGTTGCAGTATTCTTGAGACTGTTTATTACCTTATGTTTGAGGAATATCTATAAATCAATTAGAATTGGAGGTCAAAGTAATAACAATAGTCAATAAAAAAATAGAAAAGAGTTATTTCTACTTTAAAAAGTAATTGGAAAACATAGTGGTTAGTAACTTAGGAATAAGAAATGCAGAAGTAGAACACTTTACAACATCACTAACAAACAGTATAAAACCCTAGAGACTCTGAGAGACAAAACATATTTTGAAGTACCAATAGCATTTAAGATGTTATCCTCCAAAGCACATTTGAAAAAAAGGCAATAACTTCATAATTCTATTTATAGTAGAGAAATAAAGATAAATATTGTGTATATATATATGTGTGTTTATATATACACACATATATATGTATTCAGGCACATGGTATATACAAAACAGTGTAGAGGCAAATGTCAGATTCCTGCTTTAGAGAAGTGTAGTTGTTTTATTTGTGTTTGTTGACTAAGGAAATAGGGAGTTTTGAAATTTGAAGTTTCATTAGATATTTTTACAAATCTGTAGAAATATATTATTTAAAATTCAAACGTAAAAATGAATGGACTCACGAGAAAAATGTACATGCCAATTAAATATATGAAAGGATGTATTTAACACTTTCTAATTAAAGATGTAAAGCATTTTCTTAACATCAAATATATCAATTTATTTTTTATAGGAGAAAGAAAAGAAATTTAGGACCCAGTAGCAAACAAAATTAAAGCACACAACACAAATAGAGATGGAGTCCTGAGAAAGAAAAGCAAAGGAATCACACCAGAGACAAATTTATTGAAATTTGTTTCACCTGGATCCTGATCTGCCTAGATCCTCCAGGTGCCCCTGCAAGATCATAGACAACAATTTTCCAAATTAAACTGGATAAAAAAATGAATCAAAAAAACAAGCTTGTTGATATTTTATACAAACTTAGACTCTAAATGACTCTACTCGAAGATTTGCAATCTATGAAAAATCAAATGTTAGCCTATCTATTACCAATGGGCAGTTTCACAATTCCAAACTAACAGAGGAGAAAGAAACCATGAGGATCAGAAAATTCTAACTGAACCCTGCAGATCTACAAGAATTTGTTAATTTAAAAAAGGAGAGTAGGTTTGGTGGGAGGATGAAGGTAGGAAGAGGTAAAATGTCACTGTAAGTAACTGTTGTCAGGAATAGCAGGAACTCACTTTATTAAGATGGTCTCTCATCTCTGTGAGCTGGCTCAGTGACCTTGTCCAGTTTTCACCTCTTGTCTCTATTTTCTTTACTTTTCCCACTTGTTTCAAGGCTATTTTGATAATTAAATATGATTATTCCTGTAAACTTTGAAGCTGTCATATTATCTAATTAGATTATCAATGGTCACCTGAAAAAAGTCCCGTATAATAAAAAATTCTAAAATGTTATATAGTGTGAAAAGCAAAGTTTGTCAATTTGTGCAGTGGCAAATGTAGTTACAGAATATTATGATCTGTGTTTAACTGTTGATTCATCCTGAATTTAGTTACATTTCTTAATACTGTATGCATATCTTATTACTGCCAACTTGCAATATAATGGAGAATGAGGACAGTGTGATTCGAATGTTTTAATGTATATGTCATTTTGTGTAATGGAGGTAGTAATAGAAGAATTTACTCTCATTTTGCATAGCTGAAATTAGTAGGTATTAAGGGTTGGTTATGTGGTGTCTACCATATGTGACAAAGACTGTTGAAAAGAGATGATAGTCATTCAGAAAATAATTTTATATAAGCATTTATAAAATAAAATAGGTCTCATGTATTCTTCCTCCAGGTTCAAATATTATCAATATTCACCAATCTAGTTTCACCTGTATATACAATTGATTTATTCTCCCCCAATCTCTGATTAGAATATATTAAAGCAATTCCCAAATGTAATATAATTTCATAAAAATTTCAATATATACCACTAGAAAATAAATGTTATTTTTTAAACTTAACAAAATACCATCCTTATACCTAAAATAAATGAGAACAAATTTTGAAGTCATTAAATACATGATCAGTTTTCAAATTTACCTTATTATTTCATTTAAGAGATACCTGATTTACTCACATCAGGATACAATCCCAGATAAACAACTTATTCTTTTTAAATTATTTATCTTTGATCTATATCCCAAAAAGTCTAGGGATGCTGGAGGACACTCAGCATTCCTTGATGCTGAAAATAAATGCCCTCTACCCAATGAAGACATCCAACAGTCAGGACAGGGGATAACTTTAAAGGATTTCAGGAACCTATAGACATCAAAAGGCATCCTGATTAGTAGATGATTTTCAGTTAATTATTGTGATAAATCTTATTTTGTTATTCCTGATTCTTATTATTTACCAAGTTTGGAGCTGAGGGGTGGTGGGGGGTGGGTAAGTGTTCTCTTTATTCACAATTGGGTTAAAGATGTCAGAAAGCAACATAGCAACTACATGAAACCCAGGAGTAATAAGAAATAATACTGAATTCAGTAGCCCAGTATAGGGGTGAAAAAGGATTCTGCTAGTCATGTAACATAGAATATCAAGGCAAATACTCGAAATAATGTGAAGAAATGTGTGAGTGTAAAGGCCAGACCCTAAGGACCCAATAAGGGATCTTTTAAAGAAGGACAAAGATGAGAAGTTAGGGGATGGAAAGCTCGGGTCTCTTTACTAAGGAAGCATCACTTATTCTTGATAATTTTGAAGCAGAATATACATAGGCACACCTTAGAAAGATGATAGACTCATTTTTTAGGGATTTGATGAGGGTCACACACCTCATTGGGTAGTGTTTTGCTGTGTCTGTGATGGGGATATGAGTTATTTTTACCAAGCTACATTCATTTACATTTTATAAAATAATGCTTGGGGTATTTTTTAATGTGTGTAAAATCACTAAATATGAGCTATATATTTTAGATTTTCAGACTGTGCTTCCAAATATAATTTTGTCCAGTTCCTCCACAGACTGAACAGTCACATTTGTTCTCCTTTGCCAAAGAAGGAAGTGCAGATACTGCATCCTATACTGGTTGGCCTTGCATGACCTGTGTCCTACTGGCCTCTTGTCCCAGATCCCTCCATCTCCTTGCATTATTCAATATCTCAAGCCAGGAAGAAGCCCTATTTTGTCTCTGAGACTGACTATATAGAACCTTCTCCTGAAATGCTACCTCTCTCCCCAGATCTTGCTATCTAAATCTTGATTATTTTTCCATCTTAGTCTTAAATTTCACCAAGGTGTGTGTGAGTGTGAGTGTGTGTGTGTGTGTGTGTGTGTGTGTGTGTGTGTGTCTGTTCACTGCATAGTTTTAAATGGAAGAGAGAGATTCAGCCATTTTTTAAAAGACTCATTTATCAGATGGTATTGAGCATGTAATATGTACCAGCATTGTCACAAACACCAGAGGTTCACTGTTGAAAACAAAACTTCAAAAATTTCTGTCCTCCAAAGGATTTGAATAGGTATCAACCCAAAGACATACAAATGGCCAGGAAGCATATGAAAATATGCTCTACATTATTATTCATTATAGAAATGCAAATAATATACTACTTCATACTCATTAAGATAGCTATTTTTAAAAAAACTGAAAGTAATAAGTGTTTGCAAGGATGTGAAGAAATTAGAAAACTTTCTCATTGTATGGGAAATAGTAAAACCCTATTGAAAGCACTTTGACATTTCCTTCAATGGTTAAACTGATGATTACCACATAATGTAGCTATTTCACTCCTAGATCTATTCCCAATGGATTGGAAAGCATGGACTTTAACAATATTCATGGGAGCAAAACAACAACCAAGGTGGAAACAACCCAAGTGATAAATGAATGGACAAACCAAAATGTAGCATATCCACACAATGAATACTCTAAATCCTTGAACAAAGGATTGAATTAAATTTTGAGACACATGAATGAACCCTACAAAGAATATTCCAAGTTGAAGAAGTAAGACACGAAAGAACAAATAGTGTATGATTCTGCTTATGCAAGCTACTTAGACTAAGCAAATCCATCAAGACCAAAAGTAGAATCATGTGTGCTTGTGCTTGGTGCAGTTTCTGCTTGGGATGTTGAAAAAAGTTGTGGAACTAGATAGTTGTGGGGGTTGTGCAACATCATGAATGTACTGAATGCCATAGAAGTGTACCCTATAAATTGGATATTTTTGTTTTGTATACTTTTCCATAATAAAACAAAAAAGTAATAAATATGAGGCCTATCAGATTGGAAATGCATATATAATTTTACATGTTCAATCACATTTCAGTTACTTAAAACTCAACACATTTTGTCAACAAAATGAAGACTAGATTAGCAGTTTATATTTTTGTGACACTCTCTTCAGTATGCTGAGAGCTTTTCTGAGATACAGCCAAATTGTCCATCCACCATTTCTATGTTACAAGAATAATACAGGAAGAAGAATGTGTGCTTTCTCCAAGCAGAGGCACATTTATAAAGACTTGAAATTATATTTTATTCACGTAAGTTGCATTGAAATCAGTGAGGTATTATTCATGATTGTTAAAAATTGTAAGTAACCTATTGCCCAGCAAAAGCAGTTATTAAGTAAACCATGGGACATCAACCTGATGGAACATTATGTATCAATAAACAGTGAATATTTTGAAGACTCCATAAAAAATGAAATGAAGATATGAAAAGGTTTTTCGTTAGAGGGGGTTAGAGAAATTTTTTCATTTTATTATTGTGCTATGTTGTTTTAGGAATTAATAATCAAACATTAAGAAACAGAAAATGAAACCAAACTGGCTTAAAAATTATTTGTGAAAAACAAACATGTCCACTAAGTCTGTGAACAGACATAATGAACCAGAACATGTTAATTCTAAGCTGAGTATGAACTGTCTTGGCCTGAGTGAATACCAGGCCTGATTTCATATGTTATGACTAAAATGTATTAATGAAGAAATATTAGCTATTTAGAGAGATAGAAACAATTGAAGGCAAAAGGAGTAAGTAATTTCATCAAATTGAAAATAACTTAAGCCATCTGTTTGTTATTTTTAAGTCCTCATTAACAGTTAAGAAAATGTATGGTTTCCATATGTGGTATTCCCCCAAATCTCACATGTGAGACAATATAAGACTGTTCACATTTGAATGGATTAATGGACTGGTAACTCTAGGCAGGTACAGTGTGGCTGGATGGCATGGGTCACTAGGGGAATGCCTTGGGAATTTGTATTTTATCCTCGATAAGCACAAGTCTGTTTCTGCTTCCTAGTTGCCATGCCCTGAGCCGCTTTCCTCCACCACACCGTTCCACCATGATATATTGCCTCACCTCCTTCCCAGAGCTATGGAGTCAGCCGAACATGGACTGAACCATGACACAAAACATACTTTTCCCCCTCTAAGTTGTTCTCGTCAGGTCTTTCCACCAAGTAATGAACAGCTGACTAAAACAGGAATCTTAACATTATTTTTTTCCTAATTTCAGGTAACCTGGAATTGTAGACATTGAAGTAGATTCTGCCCAAATAATTATTGGAAGCCAGAGTAAAGTTTCATTGTTTCATATATTTGGTGTTTTTTTTTTCCTGTGCTAGGATAGAGGTCATCTTAGAAAATGCAGCATAAAGAGTATTAATGGGATTGGGAAAAGTCCCCAAATAATGTCTGTGAGGGACAAGCAGTAGGCTTGTTCTGAGGTCTTGGCTGCCTTGTTATAGCATTTTTCTTCATTGTAGCTTCTCGCCTGAGTTTCAGGAGAGACAGGAAACAGGAAAAGATGAGCTTCAGGGAAATAGTGTATGGAGTGAGCTGTGGGACTATAAGGAACCAGCCTAGGGGTCTGAACCTACAGAAGGTGCCACCTCTCAGATTCCTATCACAAGAAGAGAATGAGGAAGAAACTGAGTCAGACTCAGGGTCAGGATGGAGAGGGAGGGTAAGGATTGCCATTTGCAAATTCATACCTAGTAAGATAAAGATTATGACTGAGAAGTCAAAGGAACAGCAAGCACGGAGGGCAAGGAGGGACATCCACAAATAGGGGTTGGAGTCTTCCTGTTCCTCACCCTTGTCCTCGATGATCTTATATTTAGACATTTATCCAAACACCTGGGAGCAGAGAATGGGTTAGACTTGAGTATGGCTTCTGGACTCTACCACCTCTTTCTATTCCAGTTACATAGGGTGTCTGTCTATACTTGGACAATTCACCCCAACACATTTCTTCTTGCTTCACATAAAATCTTCATAACTCCCTTTAAAACTCTCGTTGTCACCATGTCATCTCTAACTTTTCTCTATCCCTTTCTTTAGTACTTCCCTGTCTATATAACTCCCTACCTTCTGAGTCCTATAATCCCTCCTATCTTTGAACCCTTTTCTGTGCCCTGTCCTCTACAACTGCTTCGAAGATCTCCTCCAGCAAGTTTTACTTGGCCTCTTCTACTGCAGCACTGCCCTGCCCTCCCCAAACAATTCCTAACTCTGAAGACTCTTAAACTCCCTAAAACCACTATTGACCTCTCAAAATAATTTGTTACTATAACACTGCTATTGTCGCCAAAGTAGCCTTCTCTTTGCCCCACAAATAAGATGCTTACATTATCACTTTTCATCTGTAATGCTTTCATTATAAACATTATTCTTTGAAATTCTCAAAAAACTTTGAAGTTCACAATAGCTCTACTATGCCCTTTTAGAATACTCCCCACCACACACATTTTTTCCTGTGAATCCATCATGGTCTTGTACCTTTTACTCTTCATCCATAAACTCCTAAACTCCCCATCAAGCCCCTCACTTGGCTTCTCTAAGACATTCTTCAACCACCTATAAACTCTGACTCCTCTCCCTTTCTACACATAACTTCTTCCCTATCTCCTTATAAATCTGTGTCCTGACTTCCTCAAACCCTTCTTTCTATTCCAAACCAGCTTGCTGACCCTTTCAACTCCATCCACTTGGAATACTCTCCCTGTTCTCCTAAAAACATTTCCCTCTAAATACTTCTCTGTCCACTTGTTAGTGTCCTCTCTGCCCCTCATGATACCCCATGTGCCCCGACCACTTCCCCTCTACCCGTCTTCCTCCTTCTCCCTGCCCACCTCTAGCATTACCAGTATGATTGACACCTGGATTCCCAGCAATCACCACCAATCAGGAATTGCCATGGAGACCAGACAGGAATCGCCTCTCATCCTGTATTTCTACTCCTACAATGGCTGCTAATTAGTGGGATGGCTTTACTCTTTCAGGTGATTGGTCAGTTTGGGAATCATTGCTTTCACCCTCAAGGACCTGTAAATGGCTTCAGTGCCTTGAATTTCTTGTTAACTGATTCCTCCTGAGTGCCTTGGATGGAAATGACTATTTGGGGCAAGAAGAATGTGGGCCTTGGCATCTTGGATTGCATGAGGTTCGCTTAACCTTGGGAATTTAACTTGAAGTCAATTCTTCAGCAGGGGAGGATTATCCTTGCAGGGATTGGCATCTTTTGAAGTGCTTATTTGCCTGCAAAAGGTGTATCTTTTTTGGTGTATCTGGTATATTTGGTATCTTTTATGGTGTATCTGCTTAAGTCTTTCACTCATTAAAAAAAAAAAAACTATCTTCATTAGAGTTAAGTTTTGAGGATTCTTATATTCTGAATACAAGTTTTTTTGCAAGGAATGTGATTGCAAATACTTTCTCCTGACCTCTAGCTTCTCTTTTTTCTAACAGATCTAATTTCTAGAACAGAACTTTTAAATTTAGATGCATTCTAAACTATTTTTTTCCTTTATGTTTTTAGTGTTATGTCTAGGAATACTGTTTTAATCCAAAAAATATCTTAATGAAATTAATTTCTTAATGAACTAATTCCATTAATTTGATTTGACGTGAAATCTTGCCTCCAGTAAGTTATTTGTTTACATTAAAAACTTAAGAATCTTAGAATAGAATCTCACACAGAATAATTTCAAGAATTGTAGAGAGATCTTCCATTACTGTCCTTGGCCCCATTTTCTTTGTAGTTTCCTAGTGTTTCTCTTTATTTCTCTATAACTCTTCCAGAATAATTGTATTTTATTCTTTCTAATCTATTAGGGTAACCTATATTAATGTTAATATATTTTATAGCTTCTCCCTATATGTAATAACATAGTTTTTAGAAAATACATTATTTTAAATTATGGTTTGTTTGATTGGAGGTGGCCAATGTTCCTATTGAAGAAAGTTAGAAAAGCTGCATAAAACAGGTTTTATTTTATTTATTTTTTATAATCTGTTTGAAGTCATCAGCTTTGAATTGGCAAGGCAGCCTGGACGTTAGATGCCTTATGCTGGAGAGAAGCTCATTAAAATAAGTAAACATCCTATATACCACTGAAAATACTTCAAGATATTTTTCAAGACTTGGTATACTCATGAGAGTAAGGAGCTGGGCAAGAGAGTTAAGGGCAATAGAAATAAGTAGAGAAAGACACTAGAGTTTTGGGCAATTTTATGGCATTATGAGACCAAAATTACATTTTAGGGTCTGCCAAAACAGTCAAGATTTAGGAGGCCAAGATCTGAAAGAGAATGCAATTGCAGAGAAATGAGAGTGATACTCAACATAGGTTTTCAGCTTTAGTCATTTGCAATTAAAGTCCAAAGGATTTAAAGCTAACTAGTCAAACACAAAGGAGCTGAAAATTTTTTTTTCAATAATCTTTATCTTTTAGTGAGATAAAAATTTTAGTTCAGACTCAACCAAAAAGATTGGCTCCAAGAACTGCTCCAGGTTATCAACTCAGAATCCCAGAAAGCCACATATCTATTATCAGTAGGAAAAAACAGAAGTAAACATGTCCTTTCAAAGGCTGAAAAGCCACCATGAGTGAACTAAAATCTGAAGTGGATTGAGATGTAATCCACTGCTCTTCTGCCATTGAGAACATAGGGGTAAGACTTTCTGTGGGAAGACAACACCCATGGCCCTACAATATTTGATATATAATGATTAGCATCCAATAAAATTAACATAAATATTGAGATTTAATGATTACAAAAATCACTCCAATTACATTTCAGCTTAAATCCATGTTCCTTGCAATATGATTTTGATATGGAGGTTGAGTAAATTTCCACACCATTGAACCATGGTAGACTTTGAGATTAATTTGGCTAGGATTGATAAAAATATATTAGATGTGATAGTGCATCAATTCCAAGTTTAGGATTCAAGAATATTTATGCCTCTTTCTATCTTTTTCTCTCTGTGATTCTTCTTAGCACCAAATGAATGTCCTGGGCTACAATATTGAGAATGAGACACCACATGGAAGAGAGTCCATTTGTCTTGGTTAAGGTCAGGCCAGAGAAGTTTTAAGTTTACCATAAATATATGAAAGAATCAAGCCATAATCATCAGATACACCAGCCTCACACCCAGATGACTGCTGGTGGGAGCATGAGCCCATCTGAAATAAGAACAACAAATGAGATGATTGATAGACTCAAGAACAATAGTAGGTATATCAGTTCTGGTGTTGTCTGCCATGTGGCAGGAGCTAATTAAAAACTACTCATTAATAAAGTAAGAGAAAAAACAGACAATAGAACCATACCTTTAAATGATGCAAATATTGGAGATATTAGATATGGGCTTTAAAATACTTGTAATTAATGTATCCATTGACATTCAACTAAAATCTATTGTCAATAGGAAGAAAGGAAAATAATATAATGGGAAAATAACTTTAAGAGGATCAAAGCATTTAAGTTTAAATCTAGAATCCTGTGGTCAATGAAAATGTCCTCCAAAATCAAATTAAAATTTCTCTCAGGAACTAACAAATGTTTTAAAGGGAGAGATTATCAACTGTATAGCTGCAATAGATTTGAATAAAATATTAATGGCAATGTAATTCAGTTACTACAATATTATTAATTGTAGTAATTGCACCTCTCTCTTTAGAGAGAAGTGAAGACCAACAGAAAGTGTGACATGTAGATAAAGTTATGTAAGTTATGTAAGATATGAATATAGAATGTACAAAAATTGAAAATATTATTCTGTGACTAAAAGAGAAGTAACAATACATGTCAAAAATTATATGGGAAAGGGACAAGTAGAGCTAGGGAAATCCAAAATCTAAGAAATACTTGGATACAGATAAAATTAACAATTACCCATAAAATGGGAGCATCAATGTAAACTTGATAAATATAAATAAATAACAGGAATACAATTAGCCCTCTGGCTCCATGATTCTACATCTGTGAACTCAGTCAACCATGAATTAAAAACATAAAGAAAAATGTTTTTATTTCCTCTACTGAATATGTACAGAGCCTTTTTCTTATATTATTTTCTGAACAATAGACTATAACAACTATTTAAATAGCACTTACATTAGGCTAGGTATTACAAGTAATAAAAAGAAGATTTAGAGTAAATGAGCGTTGCATAGGTGATCTGCAAATCCTATACCCACCATTTTATATAATGACTTGAACGTATAAGGATTTTGCAATCTGAGTGAGGGTGGTTGTGGTCCTGGAACCAATCCCTATAGGTACTATGGGATAATTATTTTGAATAATTTCAAAAAAAGAAATATAAAAATTTAGTTTAAATTTGTAAAATTATTTTAAAGACAAGTTACTAAAATTGCTCCTAAGCAAAATAAAAAAATTTGAATTATTGTATTTTTCTTGCTATAATGAAAATCATAATTAGAAGAGTTGCTTCCAGAAACTTGAGCCTCACATGGTTTCAGTGGTAAATATGTATACATTAATTTTCATTTCTTTTTGAATTTTCACTTATGAAATTTATTTCTGAGGACAATGCTCTAAGGTATATTAATCCATTTCAGAAGTAGGAGATTTAAAGAATATGAAAATTAAGATTAGATTC
This sequence comes from Callospermophilus lateralis, assembly GCF_048772815.1. Lineage (NCBI taxonomy): Eukaryota > Metazoa > Chordata > Mammalia > Rodentia > Sciuridae > Callospermophilus > Callospermophilus lateralis. Next base: position 52,154,749 of record NC_135319.1, on the reverse strand, counting down.
AAATTTATCAAAAACAACAAAAAGCTGCATAAATAAAACCAAGAAAAAGTGAGTGAAGCAGGTGGCATCACTATACCAAACCTTAAATTATACTACAGATAAATAGTAACAAAAACAGCATGGTATTGGTACCAAAAAAGAGTTATAGACCAATGGTACAAAATAGAGGACACAGAGATAAACCCCCCAAAATACACTTATATCATATTAGACAAAGTTGTCAAAAACATATATTGGAGAAAAGATAGCCTCTTCAAAAAATGGTGCTGGGGAAACTGGAAATCCATATGCAACCAAACAAAATTAAATCCCTATCTCTCACCATGCACAAAACTCAACTCAAAGTGGATCAAGGACCTAGGAATTAAACCAGAGACCCTGCATCTAAGAGAAGAAAAAGTAAACCCTAACTTTCATCATGTGGGATTAGGCCCCAACTTCCTTACTAAGACTTCTATAGGGCAAGAATTAACAAGAATCAATTATGGGATGGATTCAAACTAAAATTTTTTTCAGCAAAAGAAGTAATCAGTGATGTGAATAGAGAGCCTACAGAATGGGAGCATATTTTTACCACATGCACACCTGATAGAACACTAATCTCTAGGCTATATAAAGAACCCAAAAATCTTAACACCAAAAAAACAAATAGCCCAATCCATAAATGGGCAAAGAAATTGAACAAACACTATTCTAGAAAGGGCAGAGGTGTGGAAGGGAAAGGGAGGGTGCAGGAGATTAGCAAGGATGGTGGAATGTGATAGACATCATCATCCAAAGTACATGTATAAGACACAAATTGGTGTCAACATACTTTATATACAAACAGAGATATAAAAAATTGTGCTGTGTATATGTAATAAGAATTGTAATGCACTCCGCTATCATTTTTTAAGTCAGTAAAAAAGAAAAAGATAATATACAACTGATCAACAAATATATGAGAAGATGCTCAATATCTCTAGCAATTAGAGAAATGCCAATCTAAATTACTCTAAGATTTCATCTCACTCCAGTCAAAATGGCAGCTATTAAGAATATAAACAACAATAAGTGTTGGCAAGGATGTGCAGAAAAAGCACACTCATATATTGCTAGTGGAGCTGCAAATTAATGCAGCCAACATGGAAAGCAGTATAAAATTCCTTGGAAAACTGGGACTGAAACCACTATTTGACCCAGCCATCTCACTCCTGGTTTTATACTGAAAGGGCTTAAAAACAGCATACTACAGGGACACGGCCACATCAATGTTTATAGCAGCACAATTCACAATAGCTAAACTGTGGAACCAACCTAGATGCCCTTCAGTATGTGAATGCATAAAGAAAATGTGTTATATATACATAGTGGAATATTATTCAGCAATAAGAGAGAATAAAATCATGGCATTTGCAGGTAAATGGATGGAGTTGAAGAATATAATGCTAAGTGAAGTAAGCAATCCCCAAAAACCAAATGTTGAAGTTTTCTCTGATATAAGCATGCTAAGTCATAATGGGAATGGAGCGGGGAGTAGCATGGGAGGAAAAGAGGAAATTTAGATAGGACAAAGGAGAGGGAGAGAAAGGGAGAGGGCTTGAGGATAGGAAAGACGGTGGAATGAGATGGACATCATTACCCTAAGTACATGTATGAAGGCAGGAATGGTGTGACTCTATTTTGTGTACAACCAGAGACATGAAAAATTGTGCCCCATATATGTAATATGAATTGAAGTGCATTCTGCTGTCATTATAAAAAATTAGTATAAATAAAATAAAAATTAAAACAATTTGTTAGATGCAAATAAAATTGTTAATTTAAATGTTTTTAAATAAACTTATTTGATATGCTTTAAAAATAAATTTCAAAAAATTTTGATCATTTTGGAATGAGGAAATTTTCCAATATGTGAGATATCCATGTTGTTTTGTAAGGCAATTGTTTTGTATATAGCCACATACTATCAGAGATAATGTATGTAAGTTATTTCATATAAGCAGGCAATTGATAGTAGAGTTAATTTTTGTCCAATCCACTATATACCAATAATTTTGAAAAGGATAGCAAGTTGGCTATTCATTGAGTACCTATATGTGCCATGCACTAGAGCCTCAAATATTGTATGCTATATTTAACTCTCAAAATAACCATGTGAGGAACATTTTAAAATTCCAATTTGAAGTTGAACTAGTTATAAAACTAAAATACTCATAGAGTGGAATGAAGCTAGGCTTGGCTGAATCCAAATCCTTCGCTCTATTAACCACCATTCAGTTTTCTTCTTTGGGAAATTTGATATGCTTTTTATATAACCCCAACTTGGTGAAACTTTTCCTTCAAACTAAAGCCTAAGTCCCTATGCTCTATTGGGAATGAAAAGGTTAGCTACAGAGGGTTTGCATATTTTATTACACATTACTTCATCACAAAGGGGTAATTTGACAGCACAGCATACTATGCTCAGGAGCATCTTTGCTCACAGAGAGCATCATTCCAAATGAACTTACGGATAATCAGGTGGGGTTTTCATGTTTTGCCTTTGCAAGCTCTCAGACCTACTGCTCTGTCTATATATTAAATTTTAAAGTCTGTCAGAAAGCAGTAAAGACATTCTGAATTCCATCCTTTTTAAATATTTCTTTAGCAATTACACATGAACTGTTAGTGGAATGCTTACCAGCTTGTCATCTCTTTGATAAATGACTCATAGCTTTTTTAGTGGGTTTGGAATGAACAAACTCTATAGATAAAAAAAAAATAACAATAATTCTGTAAGTTAAAAAGAGTAAAAAAATAACAATAATTCTGTAAGTTAAAAAGAGTATAAACATATGCATTAAATTTAAAATTGTACCACAATATGTACAACTATTTGAATGGTTGCCATTTGAAAGACCAAAATGAAAAACTATAACAACAAAAACCAAAACCACCAACCTAGGAATTATAAAATCCTAACAGTTTGCAATAGTCAACAAATGAAATAGAATGCTAACACAAAAAAGTGGTTACAATAGAATAAAAAATACCATTCCCCAAAGTTTCAGTTTCAAAACTTTTTAGAGTAATATATTAATTACAAAGTTACTTCCTATTGTTTGTAAACTTTTCTGGAGTGTAGAAAGTATTTTAAAGCATGCCAATGTATTTTTTAACATTTATTTTTTTAGTTGTAGATAGACACAATACCTTTATTTTATTTTTATGTGGTGTTGAGGATTGAACCCAGTGCTACATGTGTGCTAGGTCAGTGTTCTACCAATTGATCCACAACCTCAGTCCCCTGTGTCAATGTATTTTGTAAAAGTGACTAAACATAGACATGAAACACCAGTAATTATCATCGAAAACTATAAACAATAGAGTTTTATCATTTTCAATAGGTTGTAAGTTAAAATTAGTATAAGATATTTTAAGAAATATGCAAAAATAATAAGTGAGTTCTGTGAGGCTGTAGAATCCAATATCAACACACAAATATCACATTTCTACATACTAACAATGAAATGTAGAAACAAAAATTTAAAGCACATTACCATTAACAATTAGCCAAGCAAAATGAAATAGGTTTAAATTTAAAATCAAGGATAGAATCTATCTGCCAAAAATTACAAAATGTTGTTGAAAGTAACTAAAATAAATGTGAATTAATGGAGTGAACTACAATGTTAATAGATTGAATAACTCAAGATCAACTGTGTCAATTCTGTTGTACAAATTCATCTGTAGTGTATTTTAATTTGTATCAAGATCATAGAATGTTTTTTGTAGACATATATAACCTTATTCTTAAGTTTATTTGGAAATACTGAAGACCAAGTATAGTGTAAACAATATTGATAAAAAGAATACAATAATAATCCATTATATATTAAGGTTCACTATATGTTTTTAGTGGAAAAAACAAAAATCAATGGAAAGGAATAGAAAACCTAAAAAAAAAAAAAGACACAAACATATCCATTTGAGTTTTGACAAAGATGCCACAGAAGTTCACCAAATGATGCTGGCATAAATCAACATCTATGGTAAAAAAAAAAACCTTGAACTTTACTCCACATGCATATATTAACTCAAATGGATCATAAATTTGAATGTAAGATGTAAAACTGCAAGATTTTAGAAATAAACATAAAAGAAAACATTTGGAACCTGAGGCACAATTGATAAGGGAATTTTTAATAAATTAGACTACATCAAAATTAAAAATTTATTCTTTGAGAAAAATGCTGTTAAGAGGATTTAAAAACAAATTACAAACTGGGAGAAGATGTTATCAAATCATATCTAAACAAGAGCTAGTAAACAGAATATATGCTGTGGTCCATTTGGGTTGTTATTCTTAAAAAATGCCATAAACTGGTGGCTTATAAACTGATGGAAATTTTTTTTAGTTGTTGATAGTCCTTTATTTTATTTATTCATTTATGGTTTATTTATATGTGGTGCTTAGAAATGAACCCAGTGCCTCACATATGCCAGGTAAGTGCACTACCACTGAGCCACAGCCACAGCCCCTAAACTGAAGAAATTTACTTATATCAGTTCTATATATGAAAAAGCCCAAGATCAAGGAACTAGCAAATTCATAATCTAATGGGGAAACCCCTTTCAGTTCACAGACAATGTCTTCTTGCCTTGTACCCACATTGTACATGGGGAGGGAAGTTTTCTTAGGCCTCTTTTATAAAAGATCACTGATCCCTTTTATCAAGGCACCATTTCCATGACCTAACAAATTTTCCAAAGCCCCACTTCTTAATACCATTGAACCATGTAATTAAGTTTCAACATATGAATTTGATGGGGGGAACACACTCAGATCATACTGAATACATAAAGAATTCTCAAATCTCAACTGTAAAAAGAATCAATCCCTTTAAAGGGGGGAAAACATGAAGAGATAGTTCACTTAAAAGGATATGTAGATGACAAAGTAAGCCAAAAAAAAAAAAAAAAGGTTTTTTTGTATCACTATTGACCAGGAAAAATATAATTAGTGCCACTGTGATATATCATTATGCATGGGTCAGAATAGCTTAAAAATCTGACAACATTGAATGCTGATAAGATTGTGAAAAAGCTGAATGACTCCAACAATACTATTGGGAGTATAAAATAGTACAGACACTTTAAAAAACTCTTTGGCAGTTTGTTGTAAAACTGAACATGTAATTATCATATGATATAAGGATGTAGCTTTTGGATATTTATCCCAGAGTGAAAATTTATGGTCACATGTAAATCTCAATCAGTTTATAGAGGGCAGCGAAAAGAAGTGGAGTTCAAACAAGGTTACCAGCAGGCATATCTATTGAAAATGGGCCTAGGTGCATCAGCTATAAAAGTATACAGACCATGCTAGTCTCTATTCTTGATCTTATTGTCAGTGTGTTTCACCAAGTGGAATGTGGAAATGGTGGGCAGTGTGAACTTAAGGGACTCTTGCCCTATTTAAATTTCATATGTCACACTGCTTGGCCATGCTCGCATGGTAAAGAGCACAAGTGATGATCAATCTTTCTGAGCCCCTGAGGAGGAAAATAAGAGGTAGTCCTTTTCACATGCTTGTTGAGAAAATGTCCAGCACTAAGTGGATTCTATAAATTTGATATGGTCAAGATATTAAAAGTTTCATTTGCAAATGGATCAGTCAGCCATATTTGGGCAATCATCATCTCTGCCTGTTCTCAGCTCCCCTTAAGTTTTTTTTTAAATATTTCATGATAAAACTTTTTACATTCAAAATGTAGATGGAATTGAGAACTTCATTTTGAGGGTTGGGGAGCCTAGTAAATTATAATGCAATTATTGAGAACCAAAAGTCTTCATCAAATATCTTTATTGTTTAAATTTTCTACAAATAATATATATAAAGGAAACAATTTTATTTATGCACAATAGACAGTAGGCTCGGTGTTATTTGAAAAATAAAAATAAATCAGCTTAAAGGAGCTTTATTTCCAATAATTAAAATCTATACAAAGTCCACATATTCTTCAACAGGTGAATGCTTAAATGAACTGTGGTATAGCCACAACAACGACATAAAAAAAATTCTGACAAAGATGTGGAGCATTAAGAACTCTCAACCACAGATGGTGGGAATGCAAAATGGTCTAAACATTTTGGAAGAAAGATTTTCATCTTCTTATGAAACTAAACATACTCTTAACCATATGATTCTGCAATAACTTCTTGGTATTTACCCATAAGATTTGAAAATTTATTTTCACACTTAAACCTGCACATGAACGTTTATTGCAATTTTACTCAAAATTGCAAAATTTGAAGGAACCAAGATCTCCTATAATAGTAAACTGTGGTATATCCAAATAATGGAATATTATTCTGAAATTATTTTTAAAGAGTGATCAAGTCATGAAAAGACATTGAGGAATTTGAATGCATATTAATAAGTAAAATAAGACAATCTCAAAATGTTAAATATGATATACTACATTCTGGAAAAGATAAAACTATGGAGACAGTACAAGAATCAGTAATGCTAGGGATTGGATATGAGAGGGATGAATCAGAGGATCACAGAGAAGTTTAAGGAAGAAGATCCACTTTGTATGATTTCACAATGGTGGATCTATGTCATACATTTGTCCAAACCCATAGAATGTATACTACCTATAGTGAATTCTAATACAAATATGGTCTTCAAGTGATGATGATGTGTCAATAATAATTGTACAAACAAAAATGCCAGTTAGTATATTTATAAAACAAATATACCACTCTGTGTTTCTTGATTGTAACAAATACACAACCACCATGATGCAGGCTATTGTTAAGGGGGTGGGAGGGAGGTGTTGTACATATATGGAAGCCAGGAGGATTTGAGGGATTTCTGTACCTTCTGCTCACTATTTCTGTGAAGGAAAAACTCCCCTAAAAATACAAAATATATTTTTTAAAGTCACTTTGTTGTTATAGGATCAAATATTGACAAAATTTCAGTTTCAATGAAACATTGCCTTATGAATATTTTCTACAGATTCAGCAAGTTCTCTGGTTTGAAGATGTTATGCTTATTTTAAATTAAGACATCAAATACTTGATGAAGATTATTTGTTAAATACATGACTATTTTGAAAGAAAAAACAGCAATGCTCTTAGCAACTGGGTAATATGTCTCTCTAATACATATTTTTAAGTGTTGTTTTTTTTTTTTTTTTGGTTATAGTCCCATCAGGCGGATTATTTCAAAGAATTTGTATTTTTCAAGACCATACATATAAAAGGAACATTTATATAGTCTGAAGTATTAATTGCCTGATAAGAAGATATGGTTGGTCTTCAGATATCAGATTTTCTTAATGCAATAACAAGGAAAAAAAAGCTCAAAATTTTGTCTAGTGTAGTACTCCAACCAATGCTATTTCTATAATATGTAGTAATTATTTCTCAGCAGCACCTGTCTTCTCAGCCACACATTCTTGCAACCCTAGTTATTATGAGAATTAAGCTGTGTCCGTCATAAATGCTACTGTGGAGAAAGCTGAAAACCATGTAGAGGTGTGCCATTTGCCAAAATGCACACATCTTCTGCATCTTTGTTGAAGGAAGTAAACTGAGTTCTGCAACTCAGTTTTCTTCTTCATTGGTTGAATGAAGACCATCATAAAAAGATTACCCATGTTTACCTTCTTACACCATTCTGATTTCCAGCAGGTATATAGGTAGCAGAATATGGTTTCCCAACCTGGTTTCATCCTTTCCAGTTTTAACTTTCATTTCTCAGCTCAACTGCTGCTCCTTCTAGCTAAATGGTATTTGGTATCACTTCCTTGGAATAGTTACTCATTTCCTACTTAGGAGCACCACTCGGGCTGGGTTAAACATCTGCCAGATGATTCTGTCTCCTAATCTGATCTTATTTATCATGTATCCCAGAAATATCTAAAATATCCAGGTTATTGGATATCATGTGTCCTAAAATTGAATTAAATGAATTTGATTACAATGTACACTGTGGATAAAAATCATTTCCAAATTGATTGTCCAGTGAATTGTAGGATGGTATCTGCTGCAAAAAAGAAACATCAGTGGAGACAGGAGCTCATAATCAAAAGTTTTGATGAGGAGAGTGACAGTGGATTGAGTGAGATGGATGAGATTCCAAAGACTTTTTTGGAAGATATTACACAAACATGATAAATCAAACGTGTCAACTAATTAGAAATAGAAGCTTTTGGAGAAATCCTAATGGTGATAATAATGAAAGCTAACAAATTATGGAGAAAAAAACTAACAGCCCAAATTAAAGGCATGGAGTTCAATCAAAACAGACAAAACTTGTAGGTAATATGATCCTCTAAACACAAAAACTTCCCATGGTGTGTTTCACGTGTATTTGGATTGTGTACTCTGTATTCGGAATAATAAAGTCTGGGTAAAAACTGATGGTTTTACTAAACTGAGGAGAAGGAAGTCAGATGTCAGGAGTGCAATAGAAGCAGGAACTTGAGAGGAGTAGGGGTGAGAGTTGAGTTAAATATTGAAATGGAGGGAGTCACAAAAGGGAAACCCAAAATGTGCATGAAAAGTCTCTTCCCTTGCTGTCTGATCCATAAGCTATGCAAGTGCAAGGTACAGCTCTAAAAATTCAATGGAAAGTCACAGCTGGAAAGCTAAGAAGCACAATGGAGATTTCTAATTCTGCTCAGCATGGGAAAGGAAATGTTGGGAGTTCAAAGCCTACAAAGTTGGAAGAGCTTTATAAACAACTCAAGTTTTTATTGAAAACTCAGCCTCAGCCCTAAGACTACCGGCAATATTAACTATATCAGCTCTACTGAAGCCTGAAAAAAAAAAAAAAAAACTCTCGAAAAAATGAAGAAGATTTTACTTTGGAGAATAGAATATTTCATAATCTCTATAATTTTTATTCATGATTTCACATATCTGACATTCCATAAGAAATGATAAAGCACAATAAAATACACAGGGCTGACTGACTGGAAATCAACAAGAGAAAAAATTCCAAAAGAGATTCAGATATAGAAGTTTACAAAGAAGAATGTTAAAATAACTATTTTAAAAATATCAATGAAAATTTAAAAATAGAAAAAAGAATTTTAGTAGAAAAGTTAAAATTAAAAACATCATTAAAATCAACACTCAAAGAATCAAATGCATGATATCTGAAATTAAGAGCTTATTGAATGCATTTAACAACAGAAGATAAGATTAATAATATTGAATGCAGATTGATAGAAAGTATCCAAACTGAAGCAAACCCCCATCAATGATAATAGGAATCAGAATACTGGATTGTAGAATTTGAGCCACAAACAAATTTATCAGTGCCGAAAATAATTTTTATCTTAACTGAATGTTAGTTACATAGGTTTAGATATATTTAAAAATCTATTGATTCTAAAATAAGTTCATTTATTTACCTTATTTAAATAAGTGATAACTTACTAAAAAATAATAAACGCATCCCTAAGTTGTCTTTTGCTCCTTCTCTGCCCTCATTCCCATCCCTACTCTTGCTACTTGGTGTCACTTCCCACAATTAGCCACCAGCTCCTACATTCTTTTTCTATGCTCCTCTTTATTTGACCAATCAAGGCTGAATATAGCTATGCCTTTTGTATTCTTTTTCTAAACAACTGAAAATTTTTGTCCTTGTACATGAATGTTAGTGAGTCTAGATATGGATTTTAAAGAATGTTGAAGCTATCATGTTTTAAGCACTATCTTCAATGAGATAAATATCTGATGGCATTGGTCTTTATACTCTTCATGAAAATTTGCCCTCTTGTTGCTTATTTTTACACCTTTAAGTGCTGGAATTTTACCATAACATATCTAGAGTTGTCTTTCTGATTGCTCTGTTTTAAGTCTGCCAATACAAGTTTTTCCTTAACACGAGAAATATTCATTACATATTGTTTGTCTAATTATACCTACCATTCAAAAATCTTCTAAGTGATTTTAATTTTCCACATTATGTTTTCTACTAAAATTTTTGTTGGCATGAAAAGAGAGATTTAGAATTTCATAAATATTCTTTTTTCTTACGAGAAAACAGAATATTTCATTGGAAATTTTTTTTTCATGGAAATGTTCATTTCATAGAAACTTTTACAAAATCATGAAAGCTTCCAAAACCTGAACCCTTGTCACTAACATGACCATAAACAGCTCAGGATTGTTCATTCATATTTTCAAAGCTCTCCCTAGACATTTTCATATGATTTCCATTCTAATCACTAAAGGATGTTCTATCATGTTTAGTGCTTCTAAGAAATAACTTTGGTTTTTCAAACTCCCCCAGGGTTTTGTTAGGGTTCACAGTCCATCAAAGACTCTTTTATTTAGGAGTGAATTTATCAATTTTGGCTACAGGGTAAAATGTCTTTTATAATGGCTTTTGTCTTTAGTCATTGTCTATAGTATATTACACAGTATATAATGTAGTGTGAGTATATATATTAATTATATAAATACAGCATATATTATAAATATATATAAAAATAGCACTTTATACTTAATGTATTTAGTATATACATGGCACTTTATATGATAAAGATCAATATGCATATATATGTATAAAATAATTTTATATTGTAACTTAAACAACATCAGGCCCCTTCAATATTTTTATTTATTTTATTCTTCAGAATAACAAACAGAAAATGAAAGACTAGATGGCATTTAAGATGGCATTTTCTTATATTATCTTGTTATTTTGGCATTGCATTTTAAGAACAGCATTATAGAAATAATAAGAACCTTCCTTTCCGGCTTCAATTATTTTATCCAAACTATCCTGATTTTAGTTAGTTTTAGAGATTTTTATTCCAACTTCATTTTGCCTCTACCTTTACCTTAATTGAATGGCTAATTTCTGATTTGCTTCCTTTCCAAATTTTATTTTCCTCTTAGCTCAAAATATACTCATAGGGTTATTAGTTATGTTTACCCATCAACTCATGCTGTGTTATTCAATAGTGGCATCAGCTAGTGATAGGCAAAATCATTTAACTTTAGTTAAAAATTAAGACCAAAGCAAGTATGGGTTAAGCTGTAGTATAAAAGAAATTTAGTTGAACTGATTTAAGCCAAGTTGTATTTTAATGCTCTAAAGCAGCCTCTTACACTTTGCTGCTGATTTGCTCTAATTTGCTAGTGGTCCCTTTGTGTATGAGTGTTTATGTTCTTTTCTCTAGTTAAATGCCTGCAATTCAGAGGTGCTACTTGTATTATAATACCAAGATGATGAAAAATGCATTGCCAGAAGTAGATCAAAGTGGTTAATTGCAAACTAACATAGTCGGTATTTTGCCCCTGTTTGTAAGGAGAGGAAAGCAGGTGGTGTGTGGTTCTCTGCCAGAACATTGCTATATAAATAATCATGCTCTTTGAAAATAATACCTGTAAGTCAGTCATTTCAAGATAATTTCAGTGTTTATAGATGTCTCTTCTGCAGGAGCCTCTAAGTATTTTACACTTGCCAACTGATGTTTAACCCTTTTGCATGTCAGTTTAATTGCATGATTCAGGGTTCTTCAAGAATCTGTTCAGCAGAAGGGTACTAGTCATCACACCAGACTGAAGTCAGAACTGGGTTCTGTGAATGGCCACTGTATCTCACCAGTGCAATGAATGTTGTGAATATGTACAAACCACTGGATGATATTTTGTGACTTAAAATATGTTTATTATTCTGGTTTCATTCCATTTTTTATTTCCCCTTTTCACTTCTCCCCATAGAAGATGGTAGTAGGTTTCCAGAAGGATGTATTGAATACAAAGCTGTCTGCTTATTGGGAACACTGAAACTGAAATCTACATGAATCCCTCAGTTCCGTACCCAATTTACTCTTCGGCTTCTCCCAATAGACCCTTTTCTTTGACTCCAAATTAAGAAGCTCATGGCCAAGAACAGGCTACAATTCAAACTGAACATCCACTTCCCTCTAAAAAGCTCTGAGGACAAATCCCACTGTGTCTCTCATCTCTGGAGCCCTTAGCCTCTGTGAGGAGCTGAAGTCCCCTATGTCAGCCCCATCCTCTGGGATTGTGGGTTGATGTAACTCAAACCCCATTCTGCTTTGCCCACTCCTGTATGACTCAGAACTCTTGCAGAGCTCACAGGAGATGTGTCTGCTTACTAGCAAACCTTCCCTGTATCCTTGAACTCTTCTCTGAACATACCTTTACTCTTGTGTTCTCTCAGAACTGGGATGCTCCCTGCACTCCCTTAATATATGACTGTTTTCTTTCAACTCTCTCGGCCCTGTTTTACTCTCACAAGCCACTGCTACCTCTTGTTATATAGTTAATCTAACTCCCAGACATTCTCTTTCAGACACCCATACTTCTAGTGCTGTTATCTTCCACTCAAATTTCAGCCATGATGTTCAACCCTAGGATTTATCATTACAATCAATATCACACCCCTAGTTTAGAATATCCCAGTCTGATGCCATGATCTTTTCATTTTATTCACTTTCCAGAATCAACATCTTCTACTAGGTCTTCCATGTACCCTATCACGGTTTCACCACCTAAGATGCACATAGTTTGGATTAGATAATCCATTATTTTGATGTTTTCCTTGTTTTCAGCCTTATCCTTTTGCAATCCCTCTTTTCTTATTTATTTTTGAGGAAACCCCAAGCCAGGATAAATCTACATGTGCTCCTCTGTCATCCACATCCTGCGTTGGTGACAGATTCAGGGTCACTCGGCATGAATTGGGCTGGCAATGAAAAGACCAAACAAACACAAAATACCTTTTTTTCTGGGTCAGGGATGGCTCAGTGGCTCTGCCACCTCAGGGGTCAGCTCCCGCTCTGGAGGCAAGAGGAACAAGGAGGGCAAGGGGAACAAGGAGGGCAAGAGGCCTCTTGGGGAGAAGACATTGGATAGAATATTCCACCCAAATAAGGCAAGGGGTAGGATTTTGAAGGGTGGAGTCTTGCTTGATGATGTCTTGTGGTCAGCAGATTGTTTGACATCTTAGCTCATGACATCCATCTCAGGTGCTTTGTGGGATCACAGGCAGAGCAAGAGGAAGGCACACTTGTGTCCCACAGCCTAATCAGCACTCAACGCCAGACCAGTCCCCTCATATGCTCAAATACACATCGCTCACACAAACAGCCCATGGAGCGCTCCCAAAACACCTCTGATTCTTTGTAAAGAAAAATATACAATGATGCTGACCATGTCGCTCAAAATGTGTGACCTGGCTAGATGTGGTGGTACTCATATAGTCCCAGTTACTTGGAAGGCTGAGGCAAGAGGATTACTGGAGCACACAAGTTTGAGACCAGTCTGGCAACATGATGAGAACTCATCACATAAAGAAGAAACAAAAAAAAAAGAAGGAAGGAAGGAAGGAAGGAAGGAAGGAAGGAAGGAAGGAAGGAAGGAAGGAAGGAAGAAAAAAAGGAGGGGGAGAGGGGAGGGAATAGAGAAGGGAAGGAAAGGAGGACAGAAAGGAAAGGGAACAGAAGGAAGGAAGGAAAGAAAAATAAGCAAGTCCTAAAGTTTTAAATAAACTTTGTAGAGTTCAGGCTGGATATTTCGAGGATAAAAAGGGTCTACAGGACAGGGTTGTAGAATGCAGGTGGGTATCAGTGGTAACAACAGGGCAGTTGAGTTAAAATAATCCTACAATACTACACTGAGAAGTAAACATTTGAGCAAAGTCCTGAAGAAGCTCTGGAATGGCCCACAGGGCCCTTCCAGGGGTGGGGGCAGGGGAGTAAAGAACCAGGAAAGAGCCAGCTTAGAGTAAAGGGGTGTACCTGCAAGTTCAAGCTTCCTAAGAAGACGAGTGAAGCCGGAGCTGATTGTAAGACTTAGACAGGAAGAGGGCCAGAATTGCTGAGGACTAAACCTGAAAAGGCAAGGAGGCAATTTATGAGTTTTGAATTTAATCCAAGTGAAAGGAAAAGCTATTGTTAAATTGAAGACTGAAGAATGATATGATCTAAATTGAAATTTTACACTGATGGCTTTGACTATTGTGTTAGAATAAGTCTGTGGTAAATAAGGGAAGAAGTAGCACGATAAATTCTGAGATTACTACAATACTTTCACTGAAAATTTTTAATGAATTAGACCTGGGTGGAAGAGATGGGCCATCGTTTACAACCCACAATGAATATAACCCTTTCTTGTTGTCCAATGCAACCCACTCGATCTAGCAATCACCTTTCTCTTTTCTCACCCTCTTTTTATGCTCATCCGGGTATAATATCCCCTTCTTACATAATTTTACAAACAAAAATAAACCACTTTTCACCAGAAATTGTCCCTATTTCTCTTCTCCTTTTTGTAAAAAAACAACAACAATGAAAAACTCTCCAATAAGAGTATTTGCTGCTGGCCACACCAGTAATCCCAGCAACTCAGGAGACTGAGGCAAGATAAGTGCAAGTTCTAGGCCAGCCTCAGCAATTTAGGGAGACCCTAAGCAACTTGGTGGTGAAACCGCTGTTGACCGGTGACGAGTTCTTGCTTCCCCAATGTTGAAGAATAACACCAAAGAAGCACGCCGAGGCAAGGTCAGAATAGAAATTAGAAGTTTATTAAAGGACAGCAGAAAAGACTTCTCCCGGAGGAAGAAGGGGACCCAAGAGGTGGGAATCCGTGGAAGGGCTGTTCTTTCCCCTTTTTATAGTTCTTTCAGTGATGGAATGTAGGTTGGAGGCCTACAGGTGGGCTTAATTATCACCTTTTGGGATGGGCTATCTCCAAGTCTGTTGGGGCTATTTCCTGGGCTCCATTAACATTTCTTTGAGGTGGACTTTGGCCTAGGGCCTTTTCAGGACTTCATTAACATTCCATGAGTTGTCCTGCGTTTTCCCTGAGTCATTCCCAGCATGGCCTCCATTTTAGATTTCACTCGATATTAGACCTGATTTACCTGACTACACTGACTACCTAACTTTAAATCTGGCTTCAGTGGGACCCTGTTTCAAACTGAAAAATAAAAAGGAATGGGGATGTGGCTCAGTGGTTAAGCACCCTGGGTTCAATACCCATACCCCTCACCCCAAAAAAGTGTTTGCTGTCTCCACTTTCTTTTTGTAGCTCCTGCATCTAATCGTACATAGAAACATGGCCAGCTTTTTTCACAAGTTCGCAAAGGAACCACTTTTTTCACAGTCACAAACCTGGAAACTCCACGGTGCCAGCACCAATGGCATCACTTGTCATGATTGTTCCTGCTCTCCTCCCACCCAATTTTCATCAAAATCTTAAGTACATAATTTTAAAGCTCAATCAGTTCAACAAGCTGTTTAACAGGATTGCAGGTCTTCCTCATCTGCTGGTTCCCAAATGCTACCTTGCCTCTCATACCTCTGCTTTTCAACTCCTAAAATTGTGTTTCTCTTGTTTCTTTTGCTAGTGCTTATCTTTGGCACTTTACATCCATTCTGATATTGTTAAACCCGATGAGAAATATTTCCTGAAAAACAAGCAATGAATATGAAGAGTAAGTCTTTCTCCCATGTCTAATTACGCTAGCACTATTCTCCAGGAGAATTTGAAACACTGGGCTTCCAGGGAATAATTCCCAAGATAATTTCTTGCTATCTTACTGGTCTCTCTCAGCCTCCTTTGCTAAATTTCTCTGCCTTGTCTGTTTCCTTTTCTTTATAGTTTGTAATAGTTACCTTACCATGTCCTAATATCAGCTATATAATAAAAATCAGGAAATTTACATCTCTAACCCTAATAACACTACAGAGCCCAGACTCATATGTTCTAAATCTCCACTAAGATTTTTCCAAGCCTTCTCAATCATAACAGTTTCATAATTTATGTTTTGTTTATGTCTTCATCTTAATCGGATACTCCTCCAAATCACAATCCATCCATCAAGGAGCTTGGGACATAGAACTCAACATCTATCAAATGCCTCAATCTTCACAGTGCCTCACATAGAATCCTTAGGAAATCCTACTAAATTGCAAAGTAGAATCAAATATATGTGATCAACCTGAGCACTTTTTACCACCTCAGTGGGTTCCACAAGAACTTCCAGGGCCCTTTGCTGGGCTCTCTGAAACATTATCTTAATAGGTCTCACTGTTTAATTACTGGCCACCAGTAAAAAAGTGAGAATGATCTTTTAAATACCTAAATCAGATCGTGCCATTGTCTTGCTCAAAACTCTGCAACATTTTCCCATTGTACTTTGACAAAATTCAGTTTTTATTAAAAACTCCAAGAATTTGTTACTCCTCAAATATACCAAGATCTTTCCCAACTCAGGCCTATGCACTTGCTAGAGTGCGTTCCTCTCTATATAGTCATGCTTCAATTACTTATACTTTCAGGACACTCTTCAGCTGTGATCTCTTCACTCCTCCCTAGTCATAACACCTATAATAGACTGAGACATTTTATCACATACTGTATGCGGTAACTTTTAAGAGTGCTTTCTACAACTCAGTATTATATAGTATAATTTATTTATTATGGCCTATCTTCCCTACTATCATATACAGTATTTGAGATTGGTAATATTATCTGATCCATGATAATTGCTATAGTTAGTATAGGAAATATTCCCCAAAGGCCCATGTGGTAAAGACTAGACTATAGCACTATTGGAAAGTGGTGGAAACTTTAAGAGTCAAGACCTTATTGCAGGAAGTTAGGTCATTGGAGTAATGCCTTTGAAAAGGATACTATGACCCTGGCCCCATTTTCTCTCCCTAAATTATACTTTCCAACCATGAGGTAAATGAGTCTCCTCTGCCACATTCTCCTACCATGATGTACTATGCTACCACAGGCTCATAGCAATGGGGTTAAACAACTAGGGACTGAAAGCTCCAAAACTGTGAGCCAAAATAAACCGTTCTTCCTTTTAAGTGTATTATCTCAGGTATTTTGTCACAGTAAAGGAGAACTAACACCCTAAAATATATTGAGCTTTTGTTTCCCCTCATTTGGTAGCACTGGAACTGTGCTTGACATATGAAAGAAATTCAGTCAATATTCACTAGTAAACGAGCACTGAATTACCAAAGTACTAGACAATGTTATTATGTCAGCAGTGGGTTAAAAATGCAGAACTAGATAGATGAATTCTTCTGTCTTGTGATTCTTATGGGTGGTCATTCTCCCTTTGGCTTAAAATGATATTCTTGAGATAAGATATTTTCTTCTTGTTATACTGCCCATAACCTTGCCCATAACTGCCCAAGGACCATAAAAATCTTAAGATGTTTTTAGTTATGCTATCTATAATATGTATGTTTTAGTTTGTTTATTTGTATTTATGAAGGATATTCGGCTTATTGCAAAGTTGGCAATTGTGTTTTAAAATTCACAGTAAGCAACTGCTCTCTCATAAGTCAAACTTGGGAGTTCCATGGAAAATGGTTAATATCCCAATTTACTATTAGGAAACCACAAGAGGGTGTTCAAGTAACTTTTCCAAGGTTATCCAATGAATCATTGCCAGAGTTGGAATTAAATCCCATAACTCATTCTTGTTTAGGAAGCACTTTTATTCCTGGTTCTAAGATGCACTAGGAGAACACTGTGTAACACCATCATTTTTCATGGAAGAGTTTAGGATAGACAAGGCCTAAATCAACTTCATAATAGAGATCTTTATTTCATTTTGTGGTTTCAGTGAAATATGGTAAGGAGCATTAAATGTTACAGATAGGTATAAGCGGAGATTAGCTTATTGATCATTAATCAGCTAGCGAGTTCTCAATTAATATCACATATTGGAAAAAATGATGCCAATTTGGTCAAATTTCCTTTTACCTACTATGAAATTGCACTTAATCAATTGTAAAAATGTAAAAATGAGGTCCATGTATGAATGATTGTCCTGCTTTGCATGCAATCTCATTTATACAGAGATCAAACTATAACAAGAATTTATTTTCATTAAGTCAGAATAATCTTAAAAAAACAAAACTTTCATTTGTTTCTAATCCCAAAGTCAAACAAGATATTTGTAGTAAGGAATAAACATACTTAAGATTGATTTAATGATAATGACTAAACTGTTACTTATGTCGAATTTAGATTTATTAAAATCAGGCAATACTATTTTATTTTCAGACTCTTCATTTAAAAATATTTTACAAGCTGGGATGTGCTCAGTGGCAAAGCATATGCCTTGCATTCGCAAAACCCTAGGTTTGACCTCCAGTTCCAAAAAAGACAAAAAAAAAAAAAAATGAACCCCACCAAAAAGAAAAAAGATAAATAAATAAATAAAAATATTTTACATGTTTTTCCTTTCGTTCTACTACATCATGATAATTATGACTTCCAAGTTGTTTAATTAGCCTCTTACTTATGTCCCTCATATTGTGATCAGTTATAATTTTTAACAATTTAAATTTTAGTATATATTTTTGTTTAAAAGAAAAATCTAGTGGATTATTAATGCATTTCTAATTAAATCCAAACCTCCTCTCAGGGCCTATAATGCCATATGTGATTTGATGCCTTTAATTCTCAACTCCATCTTCTGTATGGTTTTTTGTGTATTATGATCCAAAATTGCTAAATGTCTTTGTTAGTATGAGGACTTCGAGCCTTAAGGCTACTGCGCCAGTCATTCCCTGTATCTGGAATGCTCTTCCTCTGTCTCTGCATTACTCTTTTATGTTTCAGGTGTGATCACTGATGACATGAATGTCATTCTATCTGGCATGCTGCTCTCTGTCCTATGGCCCCTTTTGGTTATAGGTGGGACTATTGATGTTCTTATTATATTTCTATGCTTGATTCTTCATTACTTTCTCCAGAACTTACTATATCATACATCCTATGAGGCAGTACCTTGATGCTTCTTTGTTTATTCTCCAGATCCCAGAAAAATAGTAGATTATAGTAGATGCTCACTAAATATTTGTTTTATTTTTTATTTTTTTAAAAGTTTATTTTTTAGTTTTTAGGTGGACACAATATCTTTATTTTATTTTTATGTGGTGCTGAGGATCGGACCCAGTGCCTCACACATGCCAGGTGAGCGTGCTACCACTTGAGCCACATCCCAAGCCCCTAAAATTTGTTTTAGATGAGTGAAAACTATCTACTCTGAAACTATTCTGCTTAAAAGATTGGAAAGAAAATGGAGTCCAAGTTGATTACCTCTTCAATATTATTAATGCAACAACACTCCTTGATATTCAGTTCATTATGTTTTACCCTAATTTAAAAAAAGATGAGTGTTTACATAAACTACCCTAACTGGGGTCTTTTTTAATTTCACAATTCAGCATGCACAATGGCACTATACATCCAATGACAGAATTTAGTGCCAGTTCTTTTAAAATCTGATTTAAATTACTTTGTAGTTGAACAAGTTAATTTGAAGGACTTAAGGACAGCCTTATCCTCGTACCTGCATTAATGTGTGGTTATTTTTACTATACTAAGATTTTGAGAGTTAGAAATGAGAGAAAATTAGAATAGTCACTTCTCTGATTTTCTTCAAAGTCTAAACATCATTCAGAAAGGAGTGATCAAAAACTCAATGTAACATTGGTAGCAGGAGGGCCTATGATGCTTTAGTCTTATAAAGGACAGACTGCTTTCTCTGAAACACAAGATTTTCTTGTTCATAATAAGGAATGTAAACAATTATCATAAGAAGTAGGAAGGAGACATTTGCTTCTAAGCACTACAGTTTTGCAAAAGCATTGTTTAAAAATCTCTACATATATCCAAAAAGCTAAATCAAATATTTATCTAAAGATGCAATAAAATATTTATGCTCTATTTTATTTTATTTTTGGTGCCAGCAATTGAACCAGGGTCTTGTGCATGGTAAACACATGCTCTGCCACTGAGCAACACCTTGTATCCTTTTTATTTATTTACTTAAAAAAACTAAAAGGATGGCTTGAAATTTTTCTAATTATATATAATATTAAGGGAAATAATGTTGTTAATTCATTTTACTTGAATCAGAGAAGAGACCACATAAATTATTCAAGTTAAAAAGAAACATCTCTGGAGACCCTCTTTCTTAGAAAATCGGAAAATTTATTGAGAGAAGATTTTTCAGTATAAAATTTAATAAGATGGTTAATGCAGCATAAAATATGATATACTTCCTTAAATTGGTATTCATAGAACCAAGCAAACCGGCCCCCCTTCAGGGGCAGTTGCTTACATTTTGTCCATTTTATGTGTGGTCCATGATACAGCATGGGTGCTCAAAGGGACCAGTGGCCAGTAGTATCAACTTAATTCAGAAACTTTCTAGGAACACCTATACTCAGACTATGCATTAAACTTTATGAATCAGAAATTCTAGGACTGGCCACAGCAATCTATATAATAACAAACCCTTAACAGGATGATTCTGATGCACAGTAGAGTCTGAGATCCATAGTCATGCATATACCTATTCAGGACAATTTGCCAAACTATTTCCCAGACTTATTGAATGATAACCTATTCTCTCTTGGGAAGAACATGATTATTGATTATAGTAGACTATACTCACTGCAGAGAAATTTCACATCTTCTTACTGATTCCTGCTTATTGAAATATCTTTTATGACTTCAAATCAGAGTTTCTATTCTAAGCTATTTTTGATCTATCTGTGCTATAAACTTCCCTCCTACATATTCTAAGTTATCTTATATTTGTAATTACACAGAATCAAAATACATTCTGTGGGTAAGTATTATAAAGCCTAGAGCTATATTTTTAAATCTCACTTTTTTCCCTCACCTTCTATATTTCTAAGGTTAAAAATGCTGGAGGATGTGTACAATTAGACATGGTGATTTCCCAGAAAAGACTGCAACATATGCAGATGCCACTATTGCGGTGTAGGATGCTGTATAATGAAACACACCAGCAAAACTCATTGGCTGTCTTGACCAAATGTTTTTTTTTTTTTTTTTTAGTTGAAGGACCAATTGTGAGTTCTTACACTTGTCCTTTCAAATGTAGATAAAAATAAACAATCGTGGACTCACAAGCATAATTGTGATGGCTGTAATATAAATGAAATCTAAAATAGCTTCTTCCAGTTGGAACACTTAAACTCTATTTATTTTAATGTAGCAAGCTTCTAAAAGAGTCGGGGCATATTTAATAACTGATTCCAGGAAGAAAAGAAAACATGCACACAAAAAATTAAACAGAAGTTTGTGTTTGCAATATAGAAAGGGGTTGGCTGTCAGCCAAATTAGTTTATGTGTAAGTCAAATAAAAATGTTAACTTTGTTACAGTCAGGGGACTCTATTTAAAAATTAATGACTTCCAGTAAATATAAAATATGAGAAAGATTAACCTACATTTTAAAATAAGACATTAAACTGTTCACAACAATATCAGCAAAATGAAGAGAAAATGCTCAAAGTGACCATTATCTTTGTCAGCCATTTCAATGAGGAGAAATCTAACTATGTGTCTTGGAATGACTAGGATGCCTTGTATCTATGTAGGTGGAAAAAGGTTGGGTAATAATGCCAAGAAACATAAATTAGCTCACATAACATATTCTATTGTCTTGAGTGGGAGTAAGTACAAGCTTTCTTCTGAGCCTTATTCCTTGCATAAACAGCATGCCTACTCACTCATCTTCCTAATTTCCATTTCAAATTATTTAACTTTCTTATTTTGTTAGATGACTACATGGCAATTATATATTACTATATTTTCACACAACATATAAAGCCAGATCCTACCCATTCCACTCTTTCTAAGCTTAGTGAAATTATTATTGCACAATCAGGCAGAGTGGAATCATGAACAAACTTATCGATAATTCCTCATACTCATATGTGACATTAAACACTTCTTCAAAATTGTTATCCAATGTGTTACCTCTTGTCCTCTCCCATTGCCAATGCTGTTGTCTTGCAATATTCTAAAATTTTTAATATTAGCTAGACCTATGGATTCCAGAATAAAATCTTTATATCCCTACCTTCCTCGTAGCTTCTCATATCCATGTGAAAAAATTCTGCATCCTGGGGGAATGGTATAACCACATAGACTGCAGTCTTTGAGGGGAGAATGCTATTTTAACTTACTTTTACTCTTCTTGCAGGTTAAATCAAGACCAAAAAGCAAGAGCAACAGCTGACATAAAAAAAAAAAAAAAACAAAGATGGCTTTGAGAATAGCAGTTGGGAAGTCTGGAACCAGCAAATGGACCAAGACTATGGCCCTGGGAATGTGAAGGGTCATTTTGTACCTCCACTGACAAACTAGACACTTGATAAACATTGAGGAAAAAATATTTTAATATACTCTTGCCTCCTCCAATAATTCTTCTCTGTAAAACAGACTTCAGGAAAAATGCTCACTGAAAGTTCTGAAACCCAAATCCAACCATGTTTACTTATTTGGTTATTTCTCACCACAAAGGTTTAATATATATATATATATATATATATATATATATATATATATATATATATATATATATATAGAGAGAGAGAGAGAGAGAGAGAGAGAGTCTATAGCTTTCTGTAGACTAATTTCTTACAAATCCTATATTTTCACTATATTTTCCAGAATTTATTACATAGTTTTAAAAAATATTTTTATTGAGTACCTACAAAAATTATGCCATTCTAGATATCTGAGACCCCATATCCATCCTCTGGACCAGAACTTGCTGCTTCCTCTGCTTGAAAGATCTTCCCTCCATCTCTGTTCAAGAGGAGATCAAATTTAGCCTTCTTTGTGAATCCCTTCCAAACTAGTAGAGTTCATGCCATATTTATTTCTTTTACATGTTGGATTTCATATTAAATTGTAGCTATCTTTGTAACACAATTATAACCTTCTCCAAATTCTTAGTGTCTGCTAGGTTTCCTAAAGTAGTAATGATAAAAAAATTTGTTAAAAGAGTAATAATTTCAGACCTAACAGGGTTGTTGTGTATCATCCCACTCCTCCTTCTTTTACTAGGTGAAAATAAAAAGTATCAAGAGGTTAAAAATATTAAGTTCATTTGTTAACAAAATCACAACTAAATGTGGTGTTCTCTGACTCTCAAATCAAAGGCAATTCTTCACTATATATTGCTTTTTGATTTTTTGACCCCTGTATTACTTTAGTAAATAATCTATTTTTTTTCATCTTGCTCCCAACATATCAGTTCATCTAGTGATAAAGTAATGTTTATTTTCTCAATTTCCTAATGCTTTGATTTGTCTCCTAGAAATCACAACACTGTTATAAGACAAAAGTTGAGAAAAGGTTAATGGCTAAAATTAGTTATGCTAAAGTCTTTATAACCCTTGTACCTTAAAAATAAGATAAACTTCAACACTTCTAATTTATTTTCATGTACAATATCCAAAAACTTTTATAATTCTTTCTATAAAAATTGAATCCCATTATTTATTGGGATAATCGAATGGCATAGTTGATTGAAAGGTAGATCTGATGTATTTCAGTGATGTTGAAACTTTTCATAAATTGAAAAGAGTGGCAGTTTATCTATGTCATCTTTCAACAATATTAAGACATTGGCTTCCTGAAGAAGGTATAGACAATGAAGTTGCCATCCTCAGTGTAGAAGAACAAGAGGAATCAATAAATAGTTGGGCCACATGTTTAGAAAGCTGGCCAAAGAAAGTTACTGATTTCTGACTCTATAAAGAATTAAAATAAAGATGTAACCGATTGCCATTTTACCTTTTATTTTAATATTTTATTAATACTCTTCAATTGTACTTATTAATGGAATTCAGACTGACATTTCTACACATGCACACAGTGTGACTAATCAAATCTAAATTCCCATTGTTCCCCATTCCCCTCACACCCTTTCTAATCTCTAAATCATTCATTATTCTGCATGCAGGCTGACTTTTAATTATTTTTCCACACTTTTATTGGTGCATTATAGTTATGCATAATGATGGGACTTGTTACATCTTCATACATAAACACAATATAACAATATAACTTGGCCAAATTCACCCTCCTGCATCCTCCCACCTTTCAGGCTGACTTTTATAGCCCCATATATGTGGGGACACATACCTTAGTTGTCTTTCTGTGTCCAGTTTCTTTCACTTAACATAATATCCTCTAGTTCCATTATTTTTCCAATTGTCCCTACATTAATATTATTTCTCTCCTTTAAGCACCATTTTTAATATTGTGGTTAAATTGAATGTATTCTAGAAATAAGAAAAAGGATTGGAAGAAAATTTCAGGCAGTTCTAGATTAGAGAAAGATTCTTCTTTGTGGGCCTTCATGGGAGTCAGAGGGGTAATGCATTTATTTAATTCCTGTTTTGCACAATGCACCTTGAATCTTATCTCTAACATTACTTTCGCTATGAAAACCTAACAAAAAATAACTTTGTAACCATATTGTACAAATGATAAAACTAATACAAGAGGCCACATATCAGCAGTAACAACCACAGTAAATATTTGTTGGGCATTTATGGTACTATGCAATCACCTGAGCTGTTTGTAAGTATGATCTCATTTTCTCCTTATAAAAGTCATAGGAAGTAGATTTTACTATTATAACATATAGGTTAGACCATATAAAAAGTTCACATAGACACTAAGATAAATGAAGAGAATTAAAGACCACATTCCTGTTTTGACTTCAAAATTATGGCACAACTCTCCTTAGGATAAAAAGTTTCTCTATATGAACAGTGACACCTTGTCAGTCACAGACTTTCTGGGAGCCTTGCCCTCAGTGAGATGGCAAAACACCTGAGAAAGCCCCAAGCTTGTGAAATTCCCCCAAAGTAGAGACATTTGTAATGCCTTAGAAAACAGTTCTCAAAATCTGGGTCCCTGACCAGGGGAACCGGTTAGAAATGCATATTTCAGGCCCCACCAGATCTGCTGAATCAGAAACAAGTGGGTCTCCCCCAGAAATCTTTGTTCTAACAAAAAGTCAAAGCCAATGTTGGCTAAATCGTGGGAAGTACACTGCCCAGTGAACCTTGTAAATCCACCTCAAAGCCACCCAGTCTAGGAGCTAAAACATCTAAAAGTGGTACACTCCCTGATTTCCTTATTTGGAATGCTAAGATTCTATGGTGTGGTGGTCATTCTTTCTAAGGTAAAATAATAATCCTTTCTTTGTCCAGAAAGCTTTTTGGTTTTTTTTTTTTTTAATTTTATTTTATTGGTCATCTTATAGGGAAACAGCAATGGAGACACATTGGATTGAGAGATGAAACCCATCTATGGCATCTTTATAGAGCCAGGGTCATGGATTAAGTACCTCAGCCTGTCTTTTCCAACCCTCTAACATATTTCCAGTGCCTCCAACTGGTCAAACTCAGCCAGAAATTAAAGGGCAAGAGGAGTTATAAAGTTTTCCATTAAAGTCAGTCTCCTAAGGCCCACAGTGAGGCAGTATTAGTAAAAAGTGAATCTTCAGAAGAAAAAAAAACTTGAATAAACCTGACAATATTTCCCAATTTTCCTCTCAGTATCCACTAATTTATTTTATCCAGAATAAAAATTTACCAAACAAGGAAAACATAAGCATGTATCAGTTGTCACCTTATCATGGTGTATTACTCATTTTGTCACATCTCTGCTTGAAATCTAAAATATTAGCCACATCTAGTATTCTTATCATAAGATGCTCAAGATAAAAGGAGGGAAACATTAACAAAGCACAGGCATTGTTGTCTGAACTTCTGAAGATAGTTGTCATATCTGGACTGATGATTGTCCCCTCCTTCTTTAAGGGGATTCTATATTCTCCTTATTTAAATAACTGCTGATTCTTTCACTCTATGGGAATTTTTATGAGAATTTTGTTTCTGGCGGGTTAGAGTCTTTGTTGATCTGTTTTTGTTTTTTGATGTGTGCTGTACTATGGATCAAGACTATTAGACAAAGAGGGCTGGGGTTGTAGCTCAGTGGTAGACTGCTTGGCTCTTATGTGTGAGGCACAGGGTTCAATCTTCAGCACCACATCAAAATAAATAAATAAAGGTTAAAAAAACATGTACAGTGTGCTATAAATTCCTTGGGCTCAATGTTGAAACATCTTGCACCCATTTATTATGCCTGATATTCAGGACTAAATTATCCTAGTCCCTAAGGTAATTTTTCTTTCATGCTCATTGCTCTAGCAACATGAAGAACCCCGAAATACCTAGGGAGCCCTTCCATCTTCCAGTTGTAACCATAACTATTTTTTCCTAATGGAAAGATACTTCTTCCTGGGCATATAGGGACTTCTAAATACATTGATCCCAAGGTTGTATGAGAATTAAAAGTCTCTTTATTGAGTTGTTTAGTGTATTAACCTCCATTTGGTTACTGAAAGTGAATATGTGAAACATACCTACAAATGCTGCTAAATATTTTAGGTATTTTTAAATACCTAAAAAGTGGCTAAAAATGCTGGATGCTGGTTTAAGGTATAGATCTCATTCTTTGGGATAAAATTCCCAACATCATAGATTTACTCCCTCCCCAACTATAGCTATAAGTGAGCTGTATTACTCCAACTACTTCTCAGTAATAGGGCACATGATAATGCTAGAGGATTCCATGTGTATGTGTTGATCCTTGCATGCGAAGTTTGTAAGTATGATCTCATGTAAGTAAATATGTAAGTAAAGTAAATAAATATGTAAGTAAATATATAAGTAAAATACCCTAGTAATGGAAATTCATGATGGAGCACTGGCAAAGGAGCATATGCGTACCAAGAATATATCTGGAATATATCAGGAGGAAGCATCCACTGTCTTTTCCAAGGTAGAAAGATTTGGTATCATCAGACCAGCTTGCTCCCCAGGAAGTCTTCTCATACATGGGAGAGAGGTGTTTGGTGTTGACCTTTGTGTTAATAGGTTACACACTCAGTAGTTTAAGTAATCAAATCAATCTTTATAAGAGGAAATAAATTTTAAAGTCCACACAGAACGACTTCCCTTGCCACCATAAATATTTTCTAATAAAAAAAGTTCTGTACTGGCAGAAGCAGGGGAGCCTTATTAACATCCACAGAGTCTATTGGGAAATCATTCTTCGTGCTGTTTCTACACATAAGGGATTATTTTATCAAGCTAGAGATAGTGTCTCCCTCTGGTGTAGAGAGCAGATTTGTTTCCTGGTCATAATAAAAGCATTATGTTCCCTTGAGTAAGTAATTGGTCAAGTTTACTAGCAGTGCCCTTAAAATATCAGGGGTTTCCTAAACCCATTGTACTCAACCTGTGATTTAAGCAGTGTCCATTCTGCCTGTCTCTGGATGACTCCAGTGGGATCCGGGGGTTCAGGGGAATTCCAACAGTCATGAAGTTCATCCTGCATGCTACCTCATAAATAACAAATGTCAAATTCTATTTTGGCTTTTTTGTCTTCTTGCTGATCAGAGTAGAGAACACGACTATAGCAACTTCAGGAGCATAAGTGATTTGGGTCTGTTTGATCAGGTGACTCTGTTTACCTGATTATTGAACGTCCCACCCATAGGGATGTGTTTTGGTGAGATTTCAAGACATAATATTGTCCTTCTTTTAGTGATGCTTGTTCTCTTTAGGTTGAAGATTACTATGGTACATTTTGTGATAAAATCTATTTTTTCATATTTATGAGTCCCCATAGTAGTAGAGGTCAGGGATCATGCTAGACCACAAGAAAGATAAGAGTTGCCATGATCCCAGTAAATCATGGAGATAGAGTGGCAATGAGTCTTTTGACCATTGGGATATGTAATGGTAAATTTGCCTCAGCTTATTAAGCTGTCAAGATTGATGTTTTTTTCCTCTTTTATAATTTCCTAAAATTTAAGGAAGCACTCACCCATTGTCATTATCATGCAAACAAGGTTAGTACCTGAGAATTAGTGCTTCCTTAAATTTTTCCTTGGGTAACTTATGTGCCTCATTCAAGTTCTGACCTTGAACATGACTACTGGAAAATAAGATAGAGCTGCATGTGTCTCTATCAAATATCTCTTCTTATATCTCAGATACTCAATCTTTCCATTCCTGTTAGTTTGAGGGCTACAGCTCTACAAATGTTGGTATCGAGCTCAAAATTTTCCAAAAGCTTGTTCATCAACTTCTCTGATGAAATCATACACATTTTTAGAAAGACTACAGGAATCCTTGTGCCTACATGCCACAGTTTCTTGATTTCCCAAAGACTTAAAAACCCATGTTCACTTTATCCTAAGACAATATTATAATAATTTTTATATGATGCCACCACAGGGTAAAGATCACTCTTGTGCTACCTATGCCCCTCTAACCCTGCATTAGTTTCCTATGGCTGCACAACAAATACAAGTCGAGTGTCTCAGAATAACAGAAATTTATTGTCTCATAATACTGGAGGCTAGAAGTCTGGAATCAAGGTATCAAGAGAGCTATGTTCTCTCTGAGACTCGTAGAATCCTTTCTTGTTTCTTCCAGTTTCTGCTACTGGCCATCAACCCTTGGCATTCATTGGATTTCAGCTGTATCATTCTGTACTCTAATTTCTACCATTGTCATCACAACTCTTTCTCACTGAACGTCTCTACCTTCAGAAGGCACTTTCCTCTCCTGGTAAGGGCACCAGTCATAATGGATTAGGAGCCATCCTGATGAACTCATCTTAACTCGATTACATCTGCAAATATCCTGTTTCCTAATAAGGTCCCATTCGGAGATGCCAAGAGATAGGATTTCAACATACCTTTTTAAGGACACAATTCAATCAATAACATCTCTCACCAAATAAATTAACTCTTTTCTTCAAATGTGTGATCAATTTGGTAGGAAAGAAAAGAAATCGTTATATTAGGTAATATTCATAAACAAAATATTTACAAAAACGTGACAATATTACAGGAACCACTAGTAAAGCAGACCACTAGCGCAAGGCACAGTGGTACATGCCTGTCATCCTCAACATCAAAAATTGGAGGCCAACCTCAGCAACATAGGTCCTAAGCAACTTAGTAAGACCATGTCTTAAAATAATAAACAAATAAGTAAACCAATAAATAGGGCTGGGATGTGGCTTAGTGGTTAATCACCCCTGGATTCAATTCCTGGTTCAAAAAAAAAAAAATCAAACTTGATAGAGAGCAAGTGTTTGAATTTGTTACCATGTCTAGGATTGTGAGGGCAAGATGGAGTAACTAAAATTCAGACACAGGTAGCTATATAGGAAGACTACCCCAACAGTAGTTTTAGTCTTTGGCAGAGATTCTGACAGCACAAGTCATCCTCTCAGATTGGAGCTCAGGAAGTAAATTCCTGAACCATTTATCTTCCAATCTTCTGACATCATCTTATCAGTGAAACCCAACAGTACCTAGCATAGTGAGCCTGGAGAGAAAAATAGAAAGTTACCTTATAAGATGAAGGAGAAAATACCCAGCATCATTCATACACCTTGGAGTTCCCAAAATAAAAGAAACAAAAAAATGTATCATAGTGCTTTAAACTAAAAAAAAAAAAAAAAATCAGTGGCAATCCCATTATTAGGTCATAGATTGATTAGTGTACAAAATTGTTAAAAGAAATTTTTGTTGATATTGTTGAAAAAGGAGGATGATGTGTACAGCCAATGCTTAAAGACAAATTCATTTGATTCTGCAATTTTATTTGTAGAATTTTTCCTTGTAAATCTCCTTCAACAAAGCATAAACAGTATAAAAGGATGTTTACAGAAGCATTACTCATAATATAAACATCCTGACCACTACCTGAATGTTTTACATCTGTTTAGATGAAAATTAGCCTACCAATTTAATAGAATTTTAAAAAGCTGCACAAAGAACAAATTAAAATATTTATAGTAAACAGTAGGTGTATCATATTTATTAACCCTTTTTCCAATATGAGGTGGTAATAATAAGAACAATGAAAACAAAGGGATAAAATCAAATGATAATTTTATTCCAAATGTCTAACTTCTCTGCTATATGAATACACGATATCCTTTTCAAAGCATGATGACTAACTAGTAAATCCAACATTATTTTACACCTATTTTCCATTTAGGTATAGTGGTACATTTATGAATGTAATAATTTATTCCACTGCTTTTTGGGTTTTCTTATTATTTTATCTACATAAACATACATTTAAAGGATAATGTTTCCACAGATATTTTACCTACTCATTTTCCTAACAGTATATTTTAATGAGGGCTTTTACAGTCCGATTTATTTTTTTGTTTTATTTTTCCCTTTGTGATATTTTTGTCTACTTTATGAACCTCTTGACAATGAAAGGTCTTGAAGAAACTTTCCTTTGTTGCCTTTCATAAATTTCATAGTTTACATCTCATATTTAAGTCCATGACCCATCACACATTAAGTTTTGCATCAGGTATGAGAAAAGAGTCAAAGTTTATCCTATTATTTCAGCATTATTTTTGATGGTTTTTTTCTTCAATTGAATTACTTTAATTCCTTAAGGAATAATAGCTACATTTCTCAGCATCCCTTGCTATTTGGTGTCCTTGATGAATGAAGAATCTAGGAATGGCCCTTCATTCTTATTCCCTCCTCATTATTGGACTGTGGTCAGGAGGGTAATATCCTGGGACCTGAGATGGGAGCCACAAGTGATTATGGCTCTGCTGTCCTCAAGGTGGGTGGAGATTCTTCATGATGACCATGGAACCCACACTCAACCAGCACTGGCTGCTTTCTACAGATTCTATATACTAGAGAAAGACATTTGTGTGTGTGTGTGGAAAAAAATCCAAATCCAAAGAAAGGAGACAAAATGAAATGGAAAATAAATAATATTTTACTTTTTTTCAAATTTTATGACAATTTCCATGCCCTTGAATGTCTTCTCTATCTTTCTATATCCTGACCAGAAACCAAAATCCATTTTAATTTTAAATGAATTTTATTTTCATTTCAATAATTATTTTCCTTTAAGTTTGTTCGGCTGTGTTTTGATACTCTACATTTGTGCTTCCATCTTTCATATATTGAACATTTAATATGAAGTTTTTCTAACTTTATATTATAAATATAATATCTTATTTTCATGTTGAAGGGCAGATCGCTTTCTTTTTTTTTTTTTTTCTCCCGTTGGCAGTTACTAGTGCTGTATTCTTTGCTTAACTGTCATCTTTTATTTCAAAGTTGTATTTGCTTAATCCTAACATGTAGAAATAAATCAGACTTTAATTTAAAAATTTCCTGAGAGGTTACTGAATTTCTTAAACCCAGAACTAGGAAGCACCAATAATCAAATGTCCACACTACTCTTCTTTGAGCTTCACTGGACTTGCCATTGTAGAAACCTCACTTGCAACCATCCAGCCTTCTTTGCACATCTTTATGGTTTCTTTAGTTTTTCCCTATCTTTCAGCCCAGAAGGACAACTTTATATTTTATGCAATATTAAATTACTCTGTGGCTAAAAAGAGTTTTCCAAACTTCTACTTCATTCAATGGACAGAATATATGATTTGAGAAAATAATTTTCAATATAAAATATTCAATGTTTATCCAACCTGTAGTTTAAGCTTTTGGTAGGCTAAAGACATTTCCAACATGTAAAGCCACAGAATTTTTACCTAAAATTTCTTAATGTCATATGCCAGTAAAATAAAAATATTCAACGGAAAACAAAAATATTATATCCAGAACAAGATGCATTCATCTCTGTAGTTAAGAGATGCACTATAACCAGAAATAGTTTCATAATAGGCTCCGAGAACAGGCTGCTCAGATTGATTCAGGCAGACAGAGAATAGATAGGAGTACATATTTTGTGAATCAGAGGAATTAATGGAACATTCAAAATAGACTTTAGGAGAAATTTGAAGTACAGAAAAATATTTATATACATATTTGTGTGTTTGTGTCTGTCTGTGTGTGTGTGTGTGTGTGTGTGTGTGTGTGTGTTTTCTGTCTTTGTAACCTGAGGGAAAAAACATATTAAAAGGAGGAAAGATTTATTTTGATTCCCGGTTTCAGTGCTTGGTTGCTTGGCCTTATTGCCTATGGGTCTATGGTGAAAGTAAACCATATGATAGAAAACATGGCAGAGGAAGATGCTCACCTCATGGTGACTGGGAGAGGCTAAGGTTCCAGTATCACCTTCAAGGGCATGTCCTCAATTACCTGGCTTCCTTCGACTAACCCCCACCTACTAAAGTTACACTACTTTTAGCACCATCCCAGAAGCACGTTAACTGGGGACCATCCTTCCACTCATGAAGTTTTGGGGGCATTTAAGATCCAAATCCCAACTTGGGTGTGAAGATAGGGGGTGGGGGAGTTATTGAGACACCTGTCTATATATTATAAAGGAGGAATATATATTCATATTTGAATCTAAGGATAATCTCCCTTTAGGATACAGAAATCATAACATTCAGGTCCTCAGGGAAGGAATTCCTACAGTACACTTTTTGGCGGTGAAGTAAAAAACATTTTACAAGAGAATAAATTATATTCTATTTATTTCCAGCTTTAGAATCTATAAGAAAAAAACTTAATCATGGTTATGAATGGTAAAATAAATGTCAACTTTCTAATACAAAAAAGAAGAGATATGAAGAAGTTGTAAAAAAGTTTTTTTTAAAAAAGAATAAAGTAATAAATTTCTTTGAATAACACTGTTTCCATGAGTGATGGAAAAAAGGATTCATGTTTATACAAGCTATGAACAGTTGAAGAGTTGATCACTAAGGATAAGGCAATAACTATTACCTATATTGGGAGGATGCAAGATGTCAAGAGAGATCTAAGTATTTAAATTTTATCATCATAATATCCGAATGTTACAAAAATAGCTGAAATGGATAATTGAGTAGATACTATTACAAATTCACCATTTAAAAAGAGAATTTATATTAGTGTTCCATCTCTGTTCAATTTACCATATACTTATTAAAGATATAAAATTACATATAATTGCCAGAAGAAAATATAAGGAAACCTTCTTGATATTTGTCTTATACACAAATTTTTGGTTAGGATATCAAAAGTATGAACAACCAAACTAGATGTAGACAAAAGCAATTTAATCAAAGTAAAACCTGTACATGACAAAGAAAACAACAGAGTGAAAAAGCAAACTAAAAACATGGGAATAAATATTTGCAAATTGTATATCTGATAAGGGGTAAATATACAAAATATATAAAGAACTAATACAGTAAAAGCAGCAATAATGAAACAACAAAATAACCTGAATTAAAAATGGGCAAAGGATCTAAATAGACACTTTCCAAAAGAAACACAAATGAATTGTAGGTACATTAAAAAAATATTCAACCACACTAAACATCAGGGAAAAGCAAATCAAAACCACAATGAGATATTATTTCACACCTGTTAGAAGGACTATTATCAAAAAGACAAGTGATAACTAGTTTTGGCAAGGGTTTCAAAAAAAGGACAATCCTTATTTATGGTGAGAATGTAGATTAAAAACATTCATTATGGAAAACAGTATGAAGATTTCTCAAAAAAAATTGTAGGCAGAACTAACATGTAATACAGCAATCCCACTTATGGATATGTATCTAAAGAAAATGAAATCTGACATCAAAGAAGTATCTGTTCTCCTGTATTCATAAGAGAATTATTAACAACAGCCAAGATATGAAAAAATCCTAAATGTCTGTTGATGTGTAAATAGGGAAAAAGTGGTGTTTATATAAATACAAACAGAATGGAGCATTATTCATATTTATAATGAAGAAATTCAATCATTTGTGATTATGTGGTTGAATCAGACAGAGACAGTTACTACATGATCTCACTTGTACTGTAATCTAAAATAGTAAATCTCATAGAGAGTGAATACAATAGTGGTTACCAAAGGTAGAGGATGAAGGAAATGGGACATGTTGATTCAAGAGTATAAAGTTTGTTATGCAAGATGAATGCACTTTGTTCTAACGTACAGCATACTGAGTACTGCTAATAGTACTGTATTATTATATACTTGAAACTTTCTCTAAGTGCTTCGTTCTTAAGTATTCTCATCACATATACACTCAAGGATCACATAGACACACAAAGGTAATGATGTAAAGTGATGGACATATTAATTACCATATTTGGAGTGATCATTTTACAATATATGTGAAATGAAAATATCAAGTTGCAGATCTTAAGTATCTACAATTCCTCTTTGTCAATTATTCCCAACAAAACTAAAAAAAAACAAAAACAAAAACAAAAAACAAAAAACTTTTACACTTCCAAAAATCACAAGTCTGAATAGCTCAACTGGGTTCTCTGCTCAGGATTGCACAATGCTGGAGAATCCATTCAGTGGAAGAGTTCATTCCCAAATCATTCACATTGTTTGCAGAATTCAGTTCTACATCATTATGAAGTTCAGATTGCCATGCAGGCCATTGGCCAGGGGCATCCTCCATGTCCTAGAAGCCACCTATATTCCTTCTCAAGTACCCATCTCTATGTCCAAATCAGCAGTGGTGCTAGCTGCCACTAACTTTTTTTCTTTAATCTTCCATTTTTCCTTCCCCATTTACATTCTTCTTTGGCTACCAGTCAGAGAGTTCTATAATTTTAAAGCATTCAGAGAAGTAAATTAACCTGTGCTACATAAGGATGACCACGGCATATAACATAATATAATGATAGGAGTGATATGACATTCCAGTACTCAAAGGATAAGGGATGAGAAATCATGGAGTCATTCCTAAAAATTCTGTCTACTACAGCTTTCACTACTAAAACCTCCAAACACAAATGACTGAAGGTGTTTTCTTGGAGTGTTTGAAGCTCATATGGATAAAGTTTATTAGAAGTTTCTTCTTCTTTTAAAAATGGCAAAAGAAAATTCAGTACTAAAACAATAAATTACCCAATTACTTTTTGTAACAATTATATACATTTAGCAAATGTACATTTAAATCTCTATTTTCCATCCCAAACTAAATAAAGCATCAGAACAAAATATATTAGGGAATGATAAAGCAAATATCTCTCATGTAAGATGGCTTCAAAGGACATATTTTACTTGAACAAAACACTAAACTTTTTGTTTAATAACTACCATAAATAAAGTTAAAAATTTTCAAACTGACCAAGAGAAAGCTTGAAACTTACAAAAAATAATTAATATACAGTATATCTTATGATATGAAAAAGTATATTAAAAATGTATATCACTCACTACAAGAATGATCCAAATATATTATTAGATATTTCACAGCAGGAAATAAAAATAGTCTGGAGATTTATAAAAAGGTGTAATCCTATGGTTAACCAACAAAATTAGAATTAAAAATAAATATTTTGTGCATATCGTTAGCAATCTAAAAATACATACAATGTACCACTTTAAGGAAGTCTTAACTACACTCTCTGAGTCTGGATCCCCTAATTGGTAGGTACTCTCATAGAATCTTCACATTGAACTATTATTGAAGTAGCAATTTTATATTTGTGTGAAATAATTGTCCTGCCTTATTCATGGTTTCACTTTGTCAACTGTGGTCAATCATGATCCAAAAGTATTAAACAGAAGATTCTAGAAACAAATAACTTGTAAATTTAAGATTGTGCACCCTTCTGAGAAATGTGTTGAAATCTTGCATTGTTTGATTCTGTCAATCAATATCAACATCCATCAACAGGTGAATAAATAAGCAAAATGTAATATATACATACTATAAAAATTGGGAAATGGAAAATTACCAATAGATTACAGAAATAATTTCAATATACAACAATAAATGCTAAAGTTAGTGGGAAAAACTTTGGGGAGAAAGAGTATTTATGTAGCTTCAAGCTAACTCTCTCCCCAAATATTTGTTAATTATCACTGAAGGTGATATGACCACTAATAGGTGATATGACCACTAATACTTAGATATTCCTCTCCTTAGGAAATGAAGCACTATTTCTCTCTTCTTGAATTTGTGCTGTACTTTGTGTTCAGTTTTTAAGAAATAAAGTTTATGAAAAAAATAGTAAACTTAGGGTGGACAAACTTAGCCCACCTCACCTAAATAATGAAGGTTAATATCATCAGTGCTAAATTAATACCATGTTCTCCTTGAAATGATAAATTTGGGGGGCATTCTCTCCCAAATTTATAACTCAGTTCTAATCACAACAAACCTTAGGGACAGTCTACAGAATGGCTGAATGTTTCTTTAAAAATATCAAGGTCCTTAAACTAAAAAACCTGAAAAACTGTACACCATGGAAAATATACTTAATAAAAATGTATTACACTCTTGGAAATTGCTGAATGAGTAGATTTAAAATATTCTCTCACTAAAAATCATAGTACTATGAAGTAATGGGTATGTTAATTTGATTTATTCATTTCAGATTATATATGTAAATATAATAACACATCACATTTTACACCACAAACATAATTTTTCAAGTCAATTAAAAATAAATTCAAGTATGTGTGTGTGCGTGTGTGTGTATGTGTTTAAATTGGAATGAATGTGAGGCCACTAAGAAGACACTATGACTAAAACTGACTTAGGTTCCCAGTTTGGATGGTAAAACAGGTGAAAAGCCATTATTGGAAAAACTTATGAAAGTCAAATAAAGCTCAGTCCAATAGCATTGACAGAATGTCAATTTCTATTACAATGTATCATTTGTTATGGAAGATGTGAACATTAGGGGAAATTGGGAAGAGTATACAAGAATTCTTCATATTAGCAACTCTTCTGTAAATCCAAAGTTATTTAAAAGCTGAAAGATTATACATGGAAAAATATTGTAAATAAAGGAAAAGTTCGTCCAAAGGAGAAGCACAATTGTTTATGTAAGTAGGAATAATTTTTTCCGTATCTGGGGAAGAAAGATAACAAGGCACATTTACAACCACAAAAGAATCTCAATGGGACTAGAGACCGTTTTGTTAAGTGAAATAAGCCAAACTCAGAAGATCAAGGGTAGTATGTTTTCTCTCACACAAGGAAACCAGAAAGGAAAAAGAGAATGAAAGTGGGGCAGATCTCATGAAAATCAAAGGGAGATGGTAGAGGAAAGGGACCACAGGGTGGGATCAGGGAGGGAGTAGGGGAAGTGCTAGCGAGGGCTATTGGCCAAATTATATTGTTATATTGTTATCTCTATTCATGTGCAAATATATAACAACAAATTCCATTATTTTGTTCAACTATAATACTCCAGTAAAAAACAATGTGGAAAAATTTACAGCTCTCAATACAAACAAACCAAAGTCATGCATGTAGAAAGAAAAGAAATAGAAAAAAAGGATAGATACAGGGAATCCAGCATCAATCTAAAAGAAGGTGTAGGATTTTAAAATAAGGATAAGAGGAAGAAATAAAATTTTAAAATAGCCACTATTAATAAAAATGATACACAAATTTATTTTTAAAGGCTCACTAAATTACCAAAGGTAATAAAAACTGGCCTGCACCTAAGGGGGGGGGGGGAACAACTAAGATACCCAAATCAATATATTTGAAGGGAAAATTAATAGAATAATTAGAACCATATTTTTTCTCAATAAGACTATAACAGAAGACAACAGAGGAATGCTGTATAAATTGTAAGAAAAAAATAAAAACTAATTTTAGAATTATATGCTTCAACTATAAATGTATAATGAAAGTATTTTACATCCCATTCATTCATCCTATGTGAAAAAATAATTAAGAACCTACTCTAAACAAAAATTTTGAACATTGAAGAAAATGAAGACATGGAATTCATGAATAGAAATAATGGGTTTTTTTGGGGGGAGGGGTTTCAACATTTAGAATTACCTTAAAGATAAAGCCCTTGTTTTTATCAAAAAGAATATATTTGCAATAAACGTTGGTTTGTTAATAAGTACCCACTTGGGATGCTGCAAAATATGGGTGGGGGCTGGGGATGTGGCTCAAGCGGTAGCGCGCTCGCCTGGCATGCGTGCGGCCGGGGTTTGATCCTCAGATCCACATACAAAAAACAAAGATGTTGTGTCCACCAAAAACTAGAAAATAAATATTTTTTTTAAAAAAAATTCTTTCTCTCTCTCTCTCTCTCTCTCTCTCCTCTCTCTTTAAAGAAAAAAAAAGATGGGTGGGAACAGGAAAAAAAGCTTGATATTGTTTTTGACAGCATGGAGTCAGAAAATACTGACTGAAGTTGATGTAAAATATTAAAGAATATATATTTAAATGTATTTGAAAGTCATCAAGAACAAAAATAAGTATAATTATAAAATTAACAAAAATTTGGGGGATGGATTGAGGGGAAGTCAAAGGAAAATATTTTTAATTTCTCATTTTTACAAAGAAATGTGTGTGTGTATACACACACACACACACACACACATAAATATATACATATATTTTTTTTCCAAGTAGCTAGATAGTGGAATACAGGTGTCAGTGGAATAATTGGAATACTTCAATTTGCTGGACCAGGAATGCCATTCAGTGGTAGAGCACTTACCTAGCATGTGGGTTCCATCCACAGTACTACAAAATGGATAGATAGACAAATTGTGAATTTGTCAAAAACGAAATTCAAGAGAACAGAGATAAAGACATATCCAGAGAAAAGAATCATTGTCTCTCTTTCCCCCTTCCACCATAATTTAATATGTTTTGCTTTTGCTTGCTTGGTTGGGTTGATTATTTATTTGTTTGAAACTTTTAAAGGAGTCTAATTTAAAAAATATAGTACTGGCTATTTTCAATACAAGCAAAGCAATTTTAGAAGATTTTGGTGTTCTGACCATACAGCAACGTCTTATTCCCAGTTTACCAACCAGCTGAAAGGATCCACTCTGGAGCCCAACCACTTGGGTTTAGATCATCTCTACCATTTAGAAATTGTGTGAACACTAAACAGCAAATGTCTAAGCCTTGAGCATTTCATCTTCAAGACAAGTAAAACATAGTACCAATTGTGTGCAGTTATTTTAGAAACGACATGATAGTTGTGAAGTGCATATAACAGTAGCAGAATAAGTAAGCTCCATGTAAATGCTTGCTTTTATTACTATTATTACTGAGTGTACTAATCAAGAACTAAGGCCTAAGAACAAGAATGAAATTTTAGTATTTAAAGATAAATTAACTTATTGCAGAATCTCATCATCTTTTAGTTAATACAGAGGACAAAACAATTTTCTTATCAAACTGAAAGGCCAAGGAATAATTTCATCGATAATTTTAAACATCTTACATTTTCAATTTCTTTCAAATGTTCAATATGTTAACTGTTGAGAGCCACAGCCAAAAGGGGCCCCAGCAAACTTCCAGCTGCCAGCAAACTTCCAGCTGCCAGCCGATGATTGGCTCACAGCGGCCCCAGCAAACTTCTAGCTGCCAACTGATTGGCTCCTCTGCGGTGATGCTCATTGGGCTGTTTCCCCGCCCTTTAACAGAGCTGCTGATTGAGGGACTTTTTTTGGCTCCGCCCACACGACCCAGCCAATCAGCCTCAAGAGCAGGAGGAGTGGGGGAGGTTGAAAGGCTTGTGGGAAGCCTGTGGTGGCAGTTGGGCTCTGAAGGTTTTCCTGAGGAGCTGTGTGGTGTGGTGTGTGTGTTCTAAAAATAAAGTTCGTTAAAAACAATTTTCTTACATTTTCAATTTCTTTCAAATGTTCAATATGTTCACTGTTCTAACTTCACTGTTTTCTTAACTTTATGAACATTATGAACTAAACACTGAGAAGTTCTTCCCACAGTAAAAGAGGTGAGGAATTTTTAAAATTTATTTCATCAGTAATCCATCAAAATTCAATTTTGTTTAATATCTTTCTAAATTATTCAGTCTGGAAATACTCTTATTACACTAGATAGTGAGATTAAATGATATTTACAATAACCAAATTTCCACAAATCCCAAATTTATAAGCAAACATAAGCTTTAAGAGCTTCTGAAGATGTGTCTGGTATCACTGGTGCTAAATAAACAATATCAGCTGACTGTAAGCATGGGGTTCTCAGAAGCCATTCTGTTTTAGCACTTGCGCATCGCATTGCTGACCAGTTTTCAATCTTGCACCACATTCCTTTAAATAAAGAAGTAAATTAACAGACAGTATATTTAAATATATTCTGTACTCAACAGCAAGAGACAGGTTTCTTGCTTTGAAAGCTCAGTGAGAACAGCTGGTGATAATTAACCTTTAAATCTGTATATACTGTATTCTGTTTCATACTGTACCTGCTGTAGATGGAAGCCTCAAAAACATATAGTTTATTATACCAAGATTTCTAGTATTTAAATAATACTACTCCCAATTGAAAAGAACCAGGATAACAAAAATAGGCAAAATGAAAAAACTACATTAGGACAGTAATTTATTTAAGGAACTGGCTTATAAATTTTTTGGTTGTGTTGTGAGTTACTTTCCAAATATGGAGAGTGAATGCTTTATAGTTAATTGATGGATTATTTTTGCTGCAGAAGCCTGTACATTGTGATTCTCCTATTGATAGTTGAATAAACATCTCCTAGCGTTTCCTCCTAACACCAAGGTCTCTTCCACCGACCAACACAGGCTCTTCTAGGCAGTGTGAGCCAATTGCCTGCACAGCTTGCAGCTCAGTCTGCACCATCTACTGTAACCCGTACTTGCTCTAAACCCCCTTTGAAGTTGATAGTCGTTCTTGTCATCTGATAAGTAAGTTAAAACAATATTCTCAAGGGAATAATATGCTGCCATTAAAACCAAAATGGTCATATCTTGCTTCCTCCTTTTTTCTTAATGAAGAGATGCTTAAGAAATAATAATCAATTCTTTACTTTCAAGCTATGTCTCAACATGTCTTAGGCTACTAAGGCCAGTCAGACCTGAAAACCCCTGAAATTTATAGGTTGTCTTTCACCCTGTGGAGCACATGTGGACATAAAAAATGAAACATTGTTCAATTCAATGGCTACAACCTTGTGCTAGAACTTGAACTCTAGCAAAGACACCATACCTATGACAGTAAGTGCAGTGTTGATGATGCCTAGTTCCGCTGAATGTCTGTGTGAACTTGGACCCTACTACGTGCAATTGTCCTGAAAACATTTAGGTAGGTCACTTTCTCCTTTGCTTGGCCAAGCAAATGTTCTTCAGTCCTGTCAGAAAATATCTGAAGAAATCCTTATCAAAATCACTCACAATGTTGTTACAAGGATCATCTGCATCGGGACCCAGATTCTCCTTAAAAAAAAAAAAAAAAAAATGGGAGTGAAAAGAAGAAAGTGGGGATGGGAATACAAAAGAGTAATAAATTGGACATAACTTTCCTATGTTCACATATGAACACACAACTAGGGTTACTCCACATCATGCACAACCACAGGAATGGGATCCTAATTAGAATAAGTTATACTCCATGTACATATAATGTCAAAATACATTATACTATCATGTACATCTAAAAAGAACAAATAAAACAATTTTTAAAAAGAAATGGATTTTAAGGCCAAAAATTGACTAAGTTTGGAAATTGGGCAAAATAAATCCCAATTTTTATTAATACATTTATAACCGTTCTCTTAACTAATCACTATTGACAGTTCTTACTATATAGCTTAAGTAATATTCTTCTTGGATCCCCATTTCTTAGACTTCTAGGAAACAAAACTATAGCTTTCTGTGGGTCAAACATTGAATAGCACTCTGACATTACTCCAAATTTTCTAAATTATGAATACTTGGCCTCTGATCTCAAACTCTTATCACTTGGATCCTACAGAGCTGAGTTGCTTCACATCTTTACCTTCAGCCCTTGTGTATGGAGTAGCTACCACTGAGCTTCTCCATGATGCCTTTGCTTCCTCACCAGTTCACTCCTTATTACTTTGGTAAATGAAGTATTATCCAGCCCACCCATGAAACACAGCTCGTAAATCATCAGGCCCTATACAAAATATCCAATTATAGTATTGCCATTTTTCTAAGCCATCTTTTTTTCCTTCTTTCACCATCTTCATGGAGTTTCTAGATTTTCTGCCCCATTTAATATAGTTACATCATTTCCAAGCTATCAAGAGTCATTCTAGCAGCACATTCACACAGTCTCCCTAGGTCTTTGACAGATCATTTATTCCTGTGTTCCTGGATATGAATTTCATACCAAGAAATTCATCATTATCCAATTTTAGCCTCCTTAATTCAGCACCCTCAGACTATGTCATGTAAGTATATGTTGGTTTGGACCTGCAATTCCCTTTCTTCCATCAGCCAACAAAGAACTTCCTTCAGGTGACTTTTTATATATATCTCTGGTAACCAGAAGAGGTTAGTGCACTTGTGTTCTTTTCAAAGCACTAACCATTTTAGTTATGGGCTGGAGCTGCAGCTGTCAATGTGGTATACAACCTCTAGAAACTCTTGATTTCTGGTACTCTGGAGTTGCAAGATTTTCAAGTGCTTCAGCCAAGATAACCCAATCCCAAATCTTAGGGTCCCACTTCTTCCCTGTTTGGACTCTAACCTTTGGTGTAAGATAATTTCTAGAACAGATATTCTAGATTTCTCTTAAGATTCACTCCTTTTATAATAAAATCTTGGTTTGATGTTCAGTTTTTTTCTTCCCTCGACCACAGACAAGAGTCTCTTTACAAATTGCCAAATAGAACTCTAAATTTAATACTTTTGCCCTAAAGTTTTAAATGACCCGTATCCCTCATTGTCTTTCTTTAATGTTTTTATACTACTTACCCATAGCCATTCTTTTCTATAGTCCTGACACTTAATAATCCTGTAGTTCTCAAATCACTGAGAATTTGCACCAGTGCAATCCCTTTGACTGATAACTTAGCTTAGTTCACCACCAGAAACATTTTAGTAATTGCCTTGTTCCAGCCCTGCCAGAGTCTACAAAGGTTCTGCCTATTAAGAGTAATAGTATCTGCTGGAAAAAAAAATGCCTTAGGCTGATATATTTGGAAACAGACTTTCAGGTGAAAATTTTTGTGCAGAAGAATTACTGGAGCATGTACTCCAGGAAGACAAATTGAGCACAGAGAGAAATTGAACTGTAATGTAATTGCAACTGAGAGGTAAACTGATCCCTCAGCTCTAGAGTGGGGATATTCCTTCAAAATTGTTACAGATTGTACCAAAGTTTCAGAACTTTGTTTTTAAATGATATGGATCATTGGAAGAGTCTACCCATAAAGAGACTTAAGCTTGAGAGAGGCAGCAACCCTCATAGATAATTTTCTGAGCAGGGAATAGTTGTTGCATGAGCAGAGAATTATTTCCCATTTGGGGAAATGGGCAGCTCAGATGTGAGGTGTGGATGCAGACAGAACACTTCAGCATTTACTATACTAAAAGGGAAATAGTGTGAATAAATGAATGTGGGTGTCTAAAATTTCACATTATATTTAGATACAAATCATGAGTATGACTTTCCTTATGTGATATGGTCAAGAAGCAAGAAGAAAGTTCTGGTCACAGAAGCTTGATGGAATTTCCTGGATGGAGCATACAGCAATGTATTCGGAGAGTGACACCCTGATCTCATCAGGAGAGGGCATGGATGCCTCATTCTATGGGCAACTTCCAGACTTTACCCTATGTGTCTCATCATTTCACTATTCTTGATTTGAATTCTTTATAATAAAGTTGTAATAATAAAAATAGTCCTTTCCTGGGTTCTGTGAGTCATTCTAGAAAATAATCAAAACTGCAAGGAGATATGAGAATCCTTTAGCTTTATGGGCAGTTGATCAGGGAGACAAGTGGTTTTGGGTGCTTGCAGATGGCATCTGAAGTAGGGAAAGACTTGCTGCGGACTGTGTCTTTTAACTTGTGATGTCTATGCTGTTGAGAGGAGCTTAAGTCCTAGCAATTAATTTCAGCAAACCTGATAAGACAGTGTCAGAGGGACCAGAGGTCTTTTCTATCTTCTTGCTGTTGTATCCTCAACAGCTGGATATTTCCTGACACAACACAACAGGAAGTCAACATTTGTCAAATGAATCAATCATGTCGCTCACAGTGAGTTGGTTTCTTTCAACTTTCCTTCCTTCTAGACATCTGGATTATTTCTAGGTGAATTGCTTCCCTTGTTAGATTTCCCCCCCTTTCTTCACCATGTTTTGGATCTTATGCTATTTTCCTTCTTTTCTTGGATTTCAACTTTGTGTTTCTTGGAGTCTATTGTCAACATTTTTCTTTGTTTTTTTTTTTAATTTTGATTGGTTTTGTATCTGTGTAAGATGTGTTAGTTTAAAAAAAACTGTATTAGGAGTTATATGTTCCAAGACTTGAAACACCCTATTAAAAAAACAAAAATCACTTGAGTAATAGTCTGGCATGAAGATGAAAGTAATAGTTCCTTAGAACTTTGATGTCCTCAACCCAATGTTTTATTGAATTTTTGCTGAGGGGTAGTCAATTTTCAAACTGGTTCTCTTTCCTTTATTGGAAACCTGCTTCTGCTTTTTAGAAAAGAATACTTAGCACTCTTTCTTTACTTTGGAATTAAAAATCCATAATGGAATACTCAGCAGAATATTTATTGTCTTGGAGACTTCTGGAGGAAATGAGGACTACCAGAAGAAAGCAGATGACTTCACCACATCCCTTCCTGTGGTTATATGTCTTCTTTCAGGAGTTCTAAACCTCCCAAATAAGAGAATCATTTCTAAAAATCTGGTTTGGTTGGGTGTGGTGGCACATGCCTATAACCCCAGTGGCTTGGTAGGCTAAGACAGAAGGATTGAAAGTTCAAAATCATCTTCAGCAACAGCAAGGTGCTAAGCAACCCAGTAAGACCTCACCTCCAAATACATACAAAATAGGGGCAGGGATGTGGCTCAGTGGTCAAATACCACTGAGTTCAATCTTTGG
Source organism: Callospermophilus lateralis (assembly GCF_048772815.1). Lineage (NCBI taxonomy): Eukaryota > Metazoa > Chordata > Mammalia > Rodentia > Sciuridae > Callospermophilus > Callospermophilus lateralis. The sequence goes on along the minus strand of NC_135319.1, from coordinate 52,110,054 downwards.
TACCTCCTGCCCCCCAAAAATCTCATTTGAATTAAGAAGAAATAACACAATTTTAATCACTTTGTGTAGGAGATTAAAGGGCTGAGGAAGGGTTTGGAAAATTGATTTGACCAAGTTGTTCCACATACAGCCTTTTGATTAATTACCTTAGGTGCTTGTTCATGGCCTTTCTTGCTTTGAACACCTGTGAACACATAGTGTGGAACCTCTCTGTGGTGTAAGGAGAACTTCTCTCACATCATCTGCAGCCTTCCCCTGAGTGTTCTCTGGGAGCTGAATTTCTCTGTTCTAGAGAATTTTTCAGAATCATCTTTTACTTTTATTCTGTTCTTTGTAATCATAAGATACCACATTTAATAATGAAGAACCATTCCTCAAGAACTATATAAATATATATACATAGGTGTGCATCTTCTATCTCATTTTTATAGGATTTAAGGAGAGAGTAGAGTGAAAATTTTTCTTATTTTATCTCTTGAATTAGAAGTTCCCCAAATTATATGTGAAGGTATGATGTGAATAACTATTTTCAGTTTTTATATCCATATCGTATATCATGTTTAATGGTTTGTATTTAATAATTTATTTCTGCAATGTAGCAGAGAGAAAAATGTGTTTCCATGTATCAGTCTATGACAGTATAACAAAAATAGAAGTGAGAGAAATTTTTTTATTTAAATTTTGCTTAGAATTTTTATATTTAGGTTTGTTGAATGTCAAATACACAAATGCGTTCTGCTTTTTACTATACATGTATAATTTATAGATAAAATTTTGTGTGGCCTAAAACCAATTTACTCTCACTGCTGTTGAGTCATTTGTATTGTGTAATAACTAGCAACAATTGTGGGAATTCGCAAAATGTTTTACTAATTAATAGACTAGTATAAGATACCCATAAGTAAAATTAGATGTCTGATTTTTAAAAGATGTTTAAATTATAAGACATAGATATGTCTATCCTATTGTATAATTAAAAAGGGACATGAATATGATCTCTTATTCCTAAATCAAGAGGATGTCCTATCTAGCATAGTTAGACTTTAAATATCCACCTTACATTTGTTTTTTTCCCTGAAGAATATTTAGAGGATTCATGTTATATTATGTGAACTTCTATGGCTACCCACAATCTCTGCTTTGTCTTATTTGAAAATTCTTAATCTTTGTTTTTGTATAAAATACTTTATTTTTTTTCCTGACTACTTGCTGAATTACAAATACAGCCACTGTCCTTGAAAAAATGCTGCTGCTATTCACCTATTCAGCAGAGTAGTGCATGCAACTTGGTTTTTAATTGGTTTTTAATTTTCTACAGAATTTAAAGGACAAGTGCATATAATAATCATAATGATATGCTAATGGATACACACAACGTAATCTGTGACATCGACAACATAAAGTGAGGGGTGAATTGTAAATGAATAGGATTTTTGAATGTGACTGAATTTAAGTTGGTATCAATTTAAAATAGATTGTTATAATTTTAGAATATTTTATGTAATCCCCATGGTAACCACATGAAAATATCTATAGAATTACAGAAGCAAATGAGAAGGGAATTTTAAAATGTCACTACAATAAAAGTCAACAAAACACAAAGTATGGCAGTAAGGGAAGAAATGATGGGGGGAAGAAAGCTACAAAACATACAGAAAATAAATGTTTCTTCTGTAAAAAAAAAGAATATGTAAAATTACAATGCTGAAGGCTTTCAAATTAATAATTACTTTAAATGCAAATGAACCAAAGATATGGACTGGGAAAATGGACTGACAAAAAAACAATACTGAGAAAAAAACAAACAGAATGCCAGAAACAAAATAAGCACCCAAGAACAAATCTCAGGTACAATGGTGTGCTGTTTACAAGAGTCTCTCTCTCTCTCTCTCTCTCTCTCTCTCTCTCTCCCTCTCTCTCTCTCTCTTTTATCTGAAGTTATGGTAGTATGAAAGTGAAAGGGTGGAAAAACATATTCCATGCAAATGGGAACCAAAGTAAAACAGGGAGGCTAGAATAAGGAAACCTTAATTCAAAATTTTTTATAAGAAACAAACAGCATTATACACCAATAACTGAGTCAACCTACCAAGAAGAAATAGTAAATATGAACTGTATGTTCCAAATATCAGAGCCCTTACACACATTTAAAAAAAACTAACAAAACTAAGGGAAGAATAGACACATCCAGATTAAAAGTAAGTGATAGAGAATTATATATGATAATAACTATAATTAAAATGAAGTGGGCATAACTCTATTAATTCATTAATTCATTACATTAATGCTTAAACTAGAAAGGAGAAAAAAGAAGTGAAACATATAGAAACAGAATAGATATAAATTCAAATGTATCAGTAATAGTTTCAAGTGAAAAATGAATTAATCCATTCAAAATCTTGAAAGAGTCACACTGAATCAAAAAAATAGCATCCCAACTTGGGCAGGGATGAGATCATATTCATGTCCCTTTTTAATAATACAATAGGATGGACATATCTATGTCTTATAATTTAAACATCTTTTAAAAATCAGACATTGTGAGTACCCATTAGCTGAGGCAGGGGGATGGCAAATTCTAAACCTGCCTCAGAAACTTAGAGAGAACTTGTCTCAAAATTAAGAAACATGGGTTGGGGTGGTTAAGCGCTCCTGGGTTAAATATCCAATACCAAAAATAAAAATAAAAAATAATAATAATGATAAAAAAGCATCCAGCTATTTGATGTTTACAGGAGACACACTTCGTTTCAAAGAAATAATAGGTTGAAATTAAAATACAGAAAATACGTTCAGTGTAACTGTAACCATAAGAGGGATGATATGGATAAACTCATACAAAAATGGACTTTCAAACAAAAAAATATTACTAGATATGAAGAAGCACATTTCTATAATGGCAAAAGGATCAATCCATCAAGAATCTATGATAATTTTAAAGCTATACTCCTACAAACTAAGGGGAGAAATGAACAATTCAACAAATAATAATAGAGACTTTGTACCCCACTTTTAGTAGCAGGTGCAACAATAAGACAAAACATGAAAAAAGTAACACAAGCTTTTCTTTTTTTTATTGGTTGTTCAAAACATTACAAAGCTCTTGACATATCATATTTCATACATTAGATTCAAGTGGATTATGAACTCCCATTTTTACCTGAAATACAGATTGCAGAATCACATCGGTTACACATCCACAATTTTACATAATGCCCTATTAGTAACTGTTGTATTCTGCTACCTTTCCTATCCTCTACTATCCCCGCTCCCTTCCCATCCCATCTTCTATCTCTACCCCATTTACTCTAATTCATTTCTCTCCTTGTTTATTTTCCCATTTCCCTCACAACCTCTTATATGTAATTTTGTATAGCAATGAGGGTCTCCCTCCATTTCCATGAAATTTCCCTTTTCTCTCCCTTTCCCTCCCACCTCATGTCTCTGTTTAATGTTAATCTTTTCTTCCTGCTCTTCCTCCCTACTCTGTTCTTAGTTGCTCTCATTATATCAAAGAAGACATTTGATATTTGTTTTTTAGGGATTGGCTAGCTTCACTAAACATACTCTGCTCTAGTGCCATCCATTCCCCTGCAAATTCCATGATTTTGTCATTTTTTAGTGCTGCGTAATACTCCATGGTGTATAAATGCCACATTTTTTTATCCATTCATCTATTGAAGAGCATCTGGGTTGGTTCCACAGTCTAGCTATTGTGAATTGTGCTGCTATGAACATCGATGTGGCAGTATTCCTGTAGTACGCTCTTTTAAGGTCTTCAGGGAATAGTCCAAGAAGGGCAATAGCTGGGTCAAATGGTGGTTCCGTTCCCAGCTTTCCCAGGAATCTCCATACTGCTTTCCAAATTGGCCATACCAATTTGCAGTCCCACCAGCAATGTACAAGAGTACCCTTTTCCCCACATTCTTGCCACCACTTGTTGTTTGACTTCATAATGGCTGCCAATCTTACTGGAGTGAGATGGTATCTTAGGGTGGTTTTGATTTGCATTTCTCTGACTGCTAGAGATGGTGAGCATTTTTTCATGTACTTGTTGATTGATTGTATGTCCTCCTCTGAGAAGTGCCTGTTCAGGTCCTTGCCCATTTGTTGATTGGGTGATTTGTTATCTTATTGTCTAATTTTTTGAGTTCTTTGTATACTCTGGATATTAGGGCTCTATCTGAAGTGTGAGGAGTAAAAATTTGTTCCCATAACGTAGGCTCCCTATTTACCTCTCTTATTGTTTCTCTTGCTGAGAAAAAACTTTTTAGTTTAAGTAAGTCCCATTTGTTGATTCTTGTTATTAACTCTTGTGCTATGGGTGTCCTATTAAGGAATTTGGAACCAGACCCCACAATATGTAGATCGGAGCCAACTTTTTCTTCTATCAGACACAGAGTCTCTGATTTGATATCAAGCTCCTTGATCCATTTTGAGTTAACTTTTGTGCATGGCGAGACAAAGGGATTCAGTTTCATTTTGTTGCATATGGATTTCCAGTTTTCCCAACACTGTTTGTTGAAGATGCTATCCTTCCTCCATGCATGCTTTTAGCCCCTTTATCAAATATAAGATAGTTGTAACTTTGTGGATTAGTCTCTGTGTCCTCTATTCTGTATCATTGGTCCACCCGCCTGTTTTGGTACCAGTACCATGCTGATTTTGTTACAATTGCTCTGTAGTATAGTTTGAAATCTGGTATCGCTATACCGCCTGATTCACACTTCCTGCTTAGAATTGCTTTTGCTATTCTGGGTCTTTTATTTTTCCATATGAATTTCATGATTGCTTTATCTATTTCTACAAGAAATGCAGTTGGGATTTTGATTGGCATTGCATTAAACCTATAGAGAACTTTTGGTAATATTGCCATTTTGATAATGTTAGTTCTGCCTATCCATGAACAGGGTATATTTTTCCATCTTCTAAGATCTTCTTCTACTTCTCTCTTTAGGGTTCTGTAGTTTTCATTGTATAGATCTTTCACCTCTTTTGTTAGGTTGATTCCCACAAAAAAAAAGTAACACAAGCTTTTCAAACAAAATCAAATACAAATGTCTAAGGTCATATGATTTTTTAAGCATGTCAAAATATTCAAAGAGAAAAAAATAGATATTTTAAGAAATGATGCTGGTGCAATCCACAAAATAATGGAATTGTATTCCAAGTTTGTAAGAGGCACAAAAATTATCAATCAATATGTCAGAGACAAAATGTAAAAACTAAAAGTATTAAATCTTAAAAACATAATAAAGAAGTGTAAATTTTCATGATCTTGAGTTTAAAAAAAAAAAAAAAAAAAAAAACGCTTTCTTGGGGCTGGAGTTGTGGCTCAGTGTTAGAGCACTTGCCTGGCATGTGTGAAGCCCTGGGTTCAATCCTCAGCCCTACATATAAATAAATTAAAAAAATAAAAAGATCCATTTACAACTAAAAAAAATGTTTTTAAAAAAGCTTACTTAAATAAGACTAAAAACTCAAGCATGGTGAAAGAAAATAAATGAATAACTAAAATTGGATTCATATTAACTAAAAAAAATTGGCTTTAAAAAGATGTCTCCAGGAAACTGGAAAAAATGATACGCCCATTAAGAGCAGAATATTTGCAAATTCTTTATCACTTGAAGGATTTTTATACAGAATATATAAAGAGCTCTTGTAATTCAACAATAAAAAGATAAATAACTGACTTATAAAAGCTTATAAATAAACTTTCAAAAGAAAAACTATACAAATGGCCCATAAGCACATGAAAAGATGCTCAACATCATTAGTTATTAGGGAAATGAACTCAAAACCACAATGAGATACCACTTTGTACCTACTAGAATTACTGTAATTAAAAAGAAAGACAATACATTTTTGTGAGGGTGTTGAGATATAGGAATTCCCTATACATTTTTGGTAGAAATTAAAAAGGATGAAGTTGCTTCATAAAATAGTGTAGTGATTCCTCAAAATGTCAAACACAGAGTTATAAATTATATCCATTTATAACTATGTAGCCAAGGGAAATTAAAACATGTGTGTGCGTATGCGCGCACACACACACACACACACACACACACACACCTATAAAATAAAGTGAGGGGTGAACTGTGAATCAATAGGATTTTTGAACAGGTACCCAATGTTCATTGCAGCATTACTCATAGTCCAAAATAGAAATAACTCATAATTCTCGTTAACTTTTGTATGAATAAATAAACTGTGGTATATACATAAGATAAAATGAAGTTACAAAAGAAAAACGTATGGATACATGCTATGACACAAATGATCCTTCAAAATTTTATGCTAAGTAAAATAATCTGGTCCCAAGAGACTATATTTTGTATTCTTTCATTATATGAAATCTATAGAATAGTTAAGAAAAGAAAGAAGATTAATAGTTGTCAATGGGGAGTGAGGGCTAGGGGGTGAAGGTTTCTTTTTAGGTGTGATTTAGATGTTTTCAAATTGATTGTAATGATCCTTGCACAGTGAGCTTATTAGAAACCATTCAGTTTATACTCTGCTATAAAGTATAACTCAATAAAATTTTATCTCAGTGAAGTCATCACAAGAAAAATTTACCTTTTGGTTACTTGTCTTTAAAAGCAAACTGAAACTTTTATACAGTATATCTGACCATTTTGCTCATGAGGGTTTTTTTGTTTTGTTTTGTTTTGTCTCCTAGGCATTGAGGAAGATTTCCAAAAAGCCTGATCATTTACATTGAGATTTTATATTTCACAATAAAAGGTCTATTGTGGTATGATCCTAATTATACAGAAATCCTTTCTTTATGTAAATAAGTGCACATTTCATATGTGCAGCAGGATGCCAAAAATGATGTTTTTTTTCCTATCTGAAAATTTTAGTCAGCTGAAGTCTCATAAACAGGTGACAAGTGGCCATACAAAATGAAAGTACTTGTTTTCTAAAGGAGCTATCAAGATTAAAAGAATAACATTCTGAAACCTTAACCTTGCTATCTGTCTTATTCTTGCATAAAAGAAATTTGGAGTTGCAGGGGAAGCTTTGAAAATAATTCAAAGGCTGAGAGGACACTGTGTCATTCAGACTTGGCAGAAATCTGATCTTTCCTCTGTTCAGTTTAATGCATACATGTATACAACTTCTTAAAAATTTTAAGTGTAGTCATTTTATAGTGTTTTAATCTTATTCTGTTTTATATTTTTGACCTCTCAGACTTACTTGATATAAAGAAGCATAGAATTTTCTCAGATTGATAATGTGAAAATTGCAATTGAAATGGACAGCAGTTAGACAATGCAGAATTCCTGATTCTCTGTGTTAGTGTAAAACATAAATTGTAAGTGAAGAGATTATTTTATTAAGGATTAGATAGGGGAGAGTAGTTGGTAGAGTTGGTAATTCCTAAAGCCCTTTCCATAACTATTATGCTACAGTGTGTTTATTCTTAAAGCACTTATTTCATCAACATTTTATTTATTAGATATTCTTCTTTTATCAGGTTCCATCAATGAGTATTGCATTATCATTGATTCTTCACATATTGTCAGTGTCATGAGATATAAATCAGAATAGTAAACCTTGACACAATCAGTTAGGATTTAGGAATAGTACATTTACAAAAATATTAATTTTAAAAGTATGCATGGGTATAGGAAGACCTCAAGAGCTTCAGTCTTTTTAAATTGAATTTTTTAATAATATCCTATGATCACATTGAATATTTTTATATTAAGAGTATGATTAAAACAATAAAAATGTTCTTTTAGAATATTTAGTTACAATTATTTCTATTTTCCCTTTTTTTAGTTGAAATATCATTTTATTCTAATAATAAAAACCAAGTAAAATAGTTTACATCCCTGTTTTCAGAAGGTGAAGGATCTTATTAAACATGTTTTCATTTTCCCCCTTGTTACTTTGCAACTTCTTTCTTGCTTTCTTTCACAGTCTTTCACAGTACAGCGATGAGAACATGATGGACCCTTACAACCTGGCCATTTGCTTTGGCCCAACATTGATGCCCGTCCCAGAAATACAGGATCAAGTGTCTTGCCAAGATCATGTGAATGAAATCATCAAGACCATCATCATCCATCATGAGACTATTTTCCCAGACACTAAAGAACTGGATGGACCCGTTTATGAGAAATGTATGGCTGGAGATGACTACTGGTAAGTCCAAGAATTTTAGTCTTTCCCCACCAAAAAAAAAAAAAAAAAAATGATGAAAGTATAGATATTGACTGAATTAGGAAAATGAATTGCCTATAAACGACCAATGATTCCATTTTTAAAAAGGAAAAAGAAAGGGAAGAAGCAGTAACATTTGTGATGTCAGTCTACTAAGATCCATGGCAACACTGGCTTTTTACTAGGGAAATTCATAGTCATCTCTCTGTTTTCCCCAAAACTTATATTTTGTTAAATAAACCCACCTTATTATTATGGCTTTTGTATAGAATAAAGGTTTTGATGCTATAGAGAGCTATATTCATTTTTATTATTACATTAAATCTGAAAAAAGATGGCTGATTAAATTAGCAGATTACATTTTGTGGTTTTTTTTTTTTCTTCTTCTCTTCTTTTTTTTTTTTGGTACGAGGGATTGAATGCTGGGGCACTTAACCACTGAGCCACATCCCCAGCCTCATTTTGTATTTTGTTTAGACACAGGCTTTCACTGAGTCACTCAGGGCCTCGCTAAGTTGCTGAGGTTAGCTTTGAACTCATGATCCTCCTGTCTTGGCCTCCCAAACTACTGGGATTATAGGCGTGCATCACCATGGCTGGAATGTTTTTCATTCTTAATCAGATATTTTAGATTCCACATAACATATTTTAAGACTCATTTTAAAGCGGGTTTGTCAATGAAGTAGATTTTTATTTTTATTTTCACTGTAACCTTTACTAATAAATAGTATTCTAACGAATTATAGTAATAAAGATTATCATGAGCAAATTTATTATATTCATGTATTTTAGGAATAAAAATTTTTAATATGGCAGTATGGGCACCCCCTAGTAAAGTATAGAAATGGAGACAGTATAGTCAATTGAATAACCTCAGAAGTAAAAACCCTGAAATGTTTGTGCTGTTTGATACTTGAAATGTGAGTTTTAACAAGTTTCTTAGAAATCATATTCAATAAAACAAGCTTTGATTCCTTGAGCCCCTATTATATGCTGGTTACTTCATGTACATGATCTCTTGTATTTATCATGAATATTCTACCATGTTAATTTAGAGAGGCCAGGGAGCCTGCTTAGTGATTAGTAGCAACCTAGTCCGTTCTGTTGCTATGTCCGAATGCCATAAATTGTCTATTTTCTCTTTTTGATAGATTTTTAAAATGAGATAATTTATACCCATATGGGTTTGAATGGCATTTGATAAAACAATGCCACTCCATTCTCAAAGTCTTCCTGTGCTACACATCACACATTAGATAATGATGTATCATCGAAAAGATTCTGGTAATTGGCAGACAACATAATCGTGAGCTATCTGAAAATGCAGTTTGTTAAAAGCAAAATATTTCCTATTACAAGTCTTGCAAAAATATTTGTGATAGTTAGAAGTAATTTTTCTCGGTTTGTAGAAATTAATACAATGTGGCTTAAGCAAGATATATCAAAGTAGCATAAGTTTTTGCCTACAGCAACCTCATAAATTGAGTTGAAATTAGGCAACATTAAGGCCAAAATAACCATATGAAATTGGAAATAACATAATTTCTATCTGACTTCACTTTGTACATAAACTAGAAGAATCTTAACCAGGTATATCGGGAAATAATGAGTTGATACCTGATAATAATTACATTTATTTGACAATAATTATTTGCATACCTGACAAAATTCGAGAGCCTATCTACAACAAAGAACCTAACCCTAAATTAATAAAGAATGAAATCCTAAATATCTTTATCCTAGTGAAATAAAATTGCTTTCTAAAGTATTGAACAATAAATCCAATTGCAAAGTGAGAAACATTCTGGTACCATAGATGCTTTTATACACACATGCTACTTTTATAATAGAAATGTATTTCGTATAAATTAATGCTAGAAAACAGGTAAGACTTTAGGCCATTAATTAATATGGGTCTTAGTGAAGGGATATTAATACTTAATTGTGTCATTTACATTAATATCTTCAAAATATTTTCATTAATTTAGAAAGTGATTTGGAGTAACAGAAAAATATGTTTCCATGGATTTAAAGGGAATTGAAAACTCCCATCCAAATGAACATATAAGTGAATTTGTGTTCTCCAAAATATATTTGGAGTTCTGCCTTTGTTATATATACTTGTAAAAGCATGATGTGAAAAGGAAAATGAGAAGACAGAACCAGTTGAGATGTTTGAATGAACATTCCTGGACATACATATTTTTTTAAAAAGTATATATAGAAGCTGAAAATTTGGAAATTGATAATATCAAATAATTTAGACTCACATGCCTCTTATAACATCTTTATGTTTCCATAAAGCCTTAAAGCCCTCTGATTGAAAACAGCAACTGAAGATACGACTTCATTCAGTAAAGGAAGTACATGTTAAGTTGTGTTCAACAGTGTGAATCAACAGATGTTCTCATGATAAAGCCATGGGGCAAACTCATAGAAGCTTGAGATATGCCATATCATGTTTCTAATTTGTCTCAATTATTCTCTTTATGTATAATTATATAAACATTTCTACATTTTATCACCATTTATTTGCACATAAATGTGAAAGGTAATTGTCTATTTTTGTCCCATTTTTTCCCCAGTCTCAAGTGCCCCATTTTCTACCAAGTTTTGACCAGGACACAGGGTCTGATAATCTGCAACTACATCTCTAGGCTCACCCGACAGATATTTATCAGTTGCACTCTGCCAGTGTGGTAGATCAGAAAGTAGGAAGAGAGGAAAAGTTTGTTTTGTTTTTTTCTCCTTGTTGCTTGTTTTTTTTTTTTTTTTTGAGATTCATTTTGTTGTTGTTGTTGTAATTGGACAAAATACCTTCATTTTATTTATTTATTTTTATGTGGTGCTGAGGATTGAACCCAGGGCCACACATATGTGAGGCAAGCACTTTGCCACTGAGCCACAAGTCCAGCCCCTCCTTGTTGCTTCTTTGAGATGTCTTTGAAACGGTGTTCCCAGTTTCCCCTGGTTGTTTTTTTGTTTTGTTTTGTTTCCTTCTGTAACCAAAACACTGAAAAAGAACCATTAGACAAGGAAAAGTTTATTTGGGGGCTCCTGATTTCAGGGGTCTCAGTCCACAAAGGGCCAACCCTGACTCCATTTCTCTGGGCTCAAGGTGAGGCAGAACACCATGGTAGAAGGATATGGCAGAGGAAAGCAACTGGAAACATGGCACCAGGAAGCAGAGAGAGAGAGAGAGAGAGAGAGAGAGAGAGAGAGAGAGAGAGAGAGCGCTCCACTCTTCAGGGACTAAGAACATACCCCAAAGGCATGCCCTCAATGAATTGCCTCCTCAGCCACCCTATCAGGGGATTAATAAATTGATGAGGTTAAGGCTCTCATAACCCATCATTTCACCACTAAGTTTTCTTGCATTGTCTCACACATGAGCTTTTGGGGGATACCTCACATCTAAACCATAACTCCTTCCTTTCTGATGCATCTTGAGGGGAGCTGAGCAGGATGGGTCCCTGTTTCCCAGTCCTAGGAGCTGAGCAGAATCCTCAGTTGCCCAGAACCTGATGCCCAGGGTTCTTAAATACCTTCTCCTTTTTTTAACCTGTTTTTTTTTTCCAGTTCTAGGAGTAGTTTCTGAAGTTACTAATCTGTAGGTATCAGTTCTTTTGTTTTTTTCTTCTTTCATTTCTTTCCCTCCACATAGTTTTCTTTTTTTTAAATATCCTTTAATAGCTATTTAACTTTTCTTTTATTAAATTATTAAAGGAATAGGAGCTTTGTTTTCTCTTATTATTTTCTCTAATGGGATCCTTTATGATAAACTAATATAAAACTGAGTAACAAATACAATCTAGCTAAGCAAGGAAAAGGGTGAATTGGGGAGACTCTCTTGGTCATAGTTGATCTTCAGCTTCACTGAGGATGTAAGATAGTCAATTTGATAAAGATGATATACAAAGTGAGTAAGCGCTGGAAGATCTAGGGTTCACCAGCTACAGGACATCTGACGATTGATGCACCATCTCTGCATAAATGACTTAGATGTGTTGGAGTAGTCACTCTCTTCTTAAATTTTTAAAGATTAGATGCTTCATTTGTCTACTATTACAGATTTTCATGCTGTTCTGAGACAATACGGAGAGATTTCAGACACACTTTATCTGCTTTCTTCTAATAATAAGGTCCCACAAAACCATAGAACATTATCCCAAACAGGATATGGGCATTGACACAACCCTTGGATCTTGTTCAGATTTCCCCAATTTGTTATGTGTGTACATGCATAGGTGTTCAGTTCTACAAGATTTTTATCATGTAACTTTATCTAACAAACAACACAGTCATGATGTAGATAATTGCCATTATCTCAGGGACTCTTCATGTGGTCCTTCTCTAACCATATCTGCTGAGAGCCACAGCTGAGTCAGAATGGCCCCTGGCATTTTGCCAATAGTATTGATTGACAGGCGAGGCATTACTATCCGCCTCGGCTGCTACTTTGCAGTTCTCATGCTACTTTGGAGTTCTCCTGGGGATTCCCAGGGATGCGCGGAGAGTTCCCATTGGTTGGGGAAGTGCAGGAAGAGGCATTTCCAGAGGAGATATTTCCGGCTGCTGGTTCCTGGACTTGCCAGTGGCAATCGGGAGGAGTTCCTGGGAACGTGTGTGGAGCATGCTGGTGGAGTTCAGAAATAAAGTTTGTTCCTGCTTTAGTGGCTCGTGATTTGTGCCCAGCCAGACTGCAGCACATATCCCCTTACCTCCAAAGTTTACCTCTTTTTTAACCCCAGAAGAAAAAAAAAAAATCCCATGAGATTTATCCAAGTGATTGCATGCATCAATATAGTTCATTCATTTATTTGCCAGTAGTCTTCCACAGAGAGGATGTATCACAATTTGATCATTTACCTCTTGAGGGTATCTTGGGTTGCTTTTGGGGTTTGGTTTTCAAAGATAAAGCTACAGCAAATATGTAGGTTTTTATATGAACAGATATTTCCTATTATATGGGATAAATGCCCAAGGGTATGATTGCTGAGTATATGGTGATCATATTTTTAAAACAAACTGCCAGACCACACTCTAATAAGAAAGGCTAAAATAAACAATAGTGGGAAAACGCTGGATGTTGGAGGAGATGTAAAGACACTGATCACTCAAACTTTGCTGATGGAAATGTAAAACAAGACAGTCCACTCAGGAAAGCAGTTGAGCAGAATAACTTTAAAAAAAAAAAAAAAAAAAAAAAAAAAAAACTTCACTTTAAAAAACTACTTGAAGCTAACTTTCTCTGGAGGCCGACTGCAGCCTGTCTTATATTATGAGCCTTACAGTCCTGTCGTTCTTTCTCCTCCCCACTTCCAACTGAATGAGAGGTGACCTGCGGGCCAACCTCTAACACATGTTTCCAACAATGCTGACATGATAGAGAGGAAATTGCTTGCAATGTGGATATACATTAACAAAGCAGTTTTCCACAGATGTCTTTGAGAAATCTTTATAAATTACTGTAGCCATTGTAAATACACAACAGAAGAAAATGCTAAACCTTGTAAAACATGGGCTATTCATTATAAACTGCTTTTGTGGCATAATGTTAGTGTGTACTTGAAAATGTTTTTTAGCCACAAAAGGAAAATGCCTTGCATCTGATGAAACAGAGGAGGTTATTAATGGAGAATGAAGAATACAGAAAGCAGCTGCTTAAGGAAAAGCTCGGCAAAATGCTTTAAACTAATTTTATCTGCGTCCTTTAACATGAATACTGTAGTAAAAATGGTGTTTGCTGAATGTAAATTTCCCAATAAATATGCTGAAAAATATAACCATTAAAAGGATAAAAATAATCAAAAGCTTATCATATATAATTAAATCTATGAATTCATGTTAGGAACTCTGCTACCACAATTTTTATTATAGTTGGCATACACTTCTTTCAGTTTAGATTTTAACAAATAGGAAAAAGGTATGAAAAATCAGTCACCTGTTATAATGAATAGGGGTAGAGATAGACATCACAATTCAGAAATATGAAGTATTTTGGAGTTTTGTCACGTGCTTTTCAAATAACATTATAGCATGGGGTGCTTAATAGTTTCCAAAATCAATATATAAAACAATATTTTGAATGGCTACACAAAATTCCATTGAAGGAATATACTCTAAATTAAATAAGCCCTCAGGAGATTCACAGTCTGGTTTTATTTAAAGTGCATTAGCATTAGATAAACATTTCAGTGGCCATGTATACATCTTTGGGCATTTATCTAAATATTAGTGGGGAAAAACGCCTTGCATAAGTAAAATGGCAGTACCATGTGTTCAGTAATTACAATTTTATATATATTGACGAATTTCTTAACAGAAAAGCATCACAGTTTGCATTCCAATTGGCAGCATATATTCCTACTAGTTGATTCTCATCCAAGCCATTGTTGAGTATGATCATTATTTATTAATCTAAGAGAGAGAACTGTAAGTTTAGTTCTCATTTCTTTCCTAGTATTGAATTTTAAAAGTTTTTCACATGTTAATTGATCAGTTTTTTATTTCTCCTTTTATAAAATTTGTTTATCATTTGTTTGAAGTGTTTTTATTAATGAGTTAATATTTACTAATTAATTTATGCAGGTTTCCATCTTCTAGTACCTATGTTTTGGAAATACTTACCCAGTTTGTCCTTTTTTTCATGATTAGTTCAAGTCTACAAATTAATTTTCCCATAGCAAAAGTATACTTTAACTTTTCAGTTTTGCCCTAAGTGTTATACTAATGAGATTATTAAAAAAAAAAAAAGAAAGAAAAGAAATAACCAGTTTTTCTCTTACAACTCTTATGTTTTGTATTTAAAACTTTTCATTTTCCTTTACTTTAGGGAATGCTATGAAGATGTTTACAGTCTTCATTATTCATTTTCATTAATTTAGACCATATTTATAGCTATGGGTGACTTTTCATAAGTTGTTTTGAATATTGTTTTGACTTGAACTATATTTAAGTTAGGAAGTTTAATGGAGATATGATTTTTCACAATGTAAATTTCTACATTCAGAATTATTTCTTCCTAATTCTCAAGTCTAAAAACCACTAAAAGGTGTTTTTTTTAGTATTTCAGCTGCCATATGTAATTATATTATTGTTGTGTGACTACTTTAAAATTTAATCATAATTATTTTAAATCAAGTATTATATATGGAATATATAAATATATTATTTTGCATTTTTGTTTTATCACATTTCAATTGTAAAAATAGAGAGCAAAGCATTTTTTTTTACAAATTTGATAGAGGTTTTGAGCAGAATTATCTCTAAAGATAAAGATAATTCATTGGCTCCCTATATCAATGTTTTTAAAAATCATCTTAAAATGGTGCATGCAAAACAGAAACTCAGGAGGTTAAGGCTAGAGGATTTAAAGATAAAGGATAGCCTTCTCAATTTAATAAGACCTTCAGCAATTTAGCAAGACCCTTTCTCAAAGTAAAATAAAATTTAAAAAGCTGGGGGTATGCTCTACATTCAATCTCCAGTACTGAAAAAAAAAATATCTTACTACCTAAAATGATTGATATCTTATTGGTGCATGCTAAACAAAACTAAAAATTTTTTAATTATACGGGTTTCATTTTGTATCATTAACATCATATTTATTAATTGTGTGAACTGGGACAAATATTTTAATCTTTATGTCATAGATTTAGAATAATATTTGATATCTAAATTAAGTATAAGAATTGGAGTATAAATGTCAAAAATAAAAATTTGAGTCTAATATTTAACTCCTAGAATATAACAAATTCTATGTTTTATTGTACTTATACAGGATTTCAATCAATAATTTAACACTAAATTTACTGAGCATCTGTTTTGTGCAAGTCATTGGTAAAGCAAGTTAACCCATTATAAATTTAAGTTTAAATATTAAAGATGACAAGGTTAGGGAGGAGACCAAAAAGTAATAAATCTGCTGATTAACTCAATATGATTGTCCAATATAATTGTTCATGTATTGAAATGCACTGAGAAATATGAAGGGAATAATGGTAATATATTAGGTGTGCAAGAGGCCGTAGCTAGAGTAGTGAAGGCCTCCTTTCATGGGGCTCAACTTTTCACTAAGATGTAAAAGAGAAATGGTCTGAAAAGACTAAGT
Organism: Callospermophilus lateralis; assembly: GCF_048772815.1. Classification (NCBI taxonomy): domain Eukaryota; kingdom Metazoa; phylum Chordata; class Mammalia; order Rodentia; family Sciuridae; genus Callospermophilus; species Callospermophilus lateralis. Next base: position 52,093,766 of record NC_135319.1, on the reverse strand, counting down.
AATCACAGTCCAAGCAAAATGGTAATAATTTCATTAAAAGGCAATTCTTTAAAAATGGAAAGGAGGGCGGCTAGAGATATAGCTCAGTTGGTACAGTGCTTGCCTCACAGGCACAAGGCCCTGAGTTCAATTCCCAGCACCACCATCAAAAAAAAAAAAAAAAAAAAAAAAGAAAGAAAGAAAGAAAGAAAAAAACATGACTGAAAATGTGTACAAATACATAATACAGAAAAAAATCCTATTGAAAATTAATTACAACTAATAACTGAGATACTCATAGTAAATGCAGAGGACAATGACAATTTGAAATCAGTAAGAAATCACAGAAAAGATGTGGAAAGCAAGACAACCAAATTTTAGAAGAATTTTAAAGTTAAAAAATGTAAAAGAATATGATGCATTACATTTATTGGTTTCTGTATGTTGAACCAACCCTGCCTCTCTGGGATGAATCCTATTTGATTGTGGTACACTATCTTTTTAATATGTCTTTGTATGAGATTTGCCAGAATTTTACTGAGAATTTTTGCATCTATGTTCATCAGGGATATTGGTCTGAAGTTTTCTATTCTTGATAGGTCTTTGTCTAGCTTTGGTATCAGGGTGATATTAGCCTCATAGAATGAGTTGGGAAGAGCTCCCTTCTTTTCTATTTCAGGGAATACTTTGAGGAGTATTGGTGTTAATTCTTCTTTGAAAATCTTGCACAACTTGACTGAGAATTCATCTGGTCCTGGGCTTTTCTTGGTTGGTAGGTTTTTGACAGCATTTTCTATTTTATTCCTTGAAATTGATCTATTTAAATCATGTATAACCTCTTTATTTAGTTTGGGTAGGTCACATGTTTTTAGAAATTTGTTGATGTCTTAAAATTTTCTATTTTATTAGAGTATATTTTTTTAAATAATGTCTAATTGTCTTCTGTATTTCAGAAATTGTGATATTTCCTTCTTTATCTTGTATTTTAGTAATTTGAGTTTTCTCTACATTAGTATAGCCAGTGGTTTATCTATTTTATTTATTTTTTCAAAGAACCAACTTTTTGTTTTGTCAATTCTTTTGTTTCAATTTCAGTCCAATTTTAATTATTTCCTGTCTTCTACTGTTTTTGGTGTTGACTTGTTCTTCTTTTTCTAGGGCTTTGAGATGTAGTGTGAAGTCATTTATTTGTTGAATTTTTATTTTTTTAATTTTGATATGTTGATCAGTGTTCTCATTTACCTCTAAAAATATTTTTATTTCATCATTGATATTTTTCTACTATCTATTCATTATTCAACTGTGCAGTATTTAGTCTCTATTTGTTACAGTAGCTTCTATTTTTTATTGTATCACTGATTTCTAATTCCATTCCATTGTGGTCTGATAGAATGCAGGGTATTATCTCTGCTTTTTTGTATCTAACTAAGAGTTGCTTTGTGGCATAAGATACATCATATTAATAGACTTAAAAATAAGAATCATATGATCATTTCAAAAATGCAGAAAATGCATTTGACAAAATACAGCACACCTTCATGTTCAAAACACTAAAAAAAACTAGGGATAGTAGAAATATACCTCAACATTGTAAAAGCTATATATGCTAAACCCAATGTCAGCATCATTTTAAATGGAGAGAAATTAAAAGCATTCCCATTAAAAACTGGAACAAGACAAAGATATTCTATTTCACCACTTCTATTCAACATCATCCTTAAAACTCTATCCAGAGCAATTAGAAGAAAGAAATTAAGGGATACAAATAGGTAAAGAAAAACTCAAACTATCACTATTTGCTGATGACATGATTCTATATCTAGAAGATCCAAAAAATTCCACCAGAAAACTTATAGAACTAATAAATTAATTCAGCAAAGTAGCAAGATATAAAATCAACACCCATAAATCAAATGCATTCCTATATATCAGTGAAGAATCCACTGAAGGAGAAATTAGGAAAACTACTCCATTCACAATAGCCTCAAAACAAACAAACAAACAAACAATCTGAGAATAAATCTAACAAAAAAGGTGAAAGACCGATACAATGAAACCTACAGAGCACTAAAGGCAGAAATTGAAGAAAATCTCAGAAGATGGAAAGATGTCCCATGTTCCTGGATAGGTAGAATTAATATTGTCAAAATGGCCATACTACCAAGAGTGTTATAAGATTTAATGCAATTTCTATTAAAATCCCAATGGCATTCTTCATAGAATTAGAAAAAGCAATCATAAAAATTACTTGGAAAAAATAAGGGACCCAGAAGAGCTAAAGCAATCCTTAGCAAGAAAAGTGAAGCAGGAGGCATCACAATACCAGACCTTAAACTAAGCTACAGAGCTATAGTAATAAAAATAGCATGGTATTGGCACCAAAATAGACTTGTAGACCAATGATACAGAATAGAAGATCCAGAGACAAACACACATAAATATGGTTACATCATACTAGACAAAGTTGCCAAAAACATTCACTGGAGAAAAGACAGTCTATTCAATAAACGGTGCTGGCAAAACTGGAAATCCATATGTAACTAAATGAAATTAAGCCTTTATTTCTCACCCTGCACAAAACTCAACTCAAAGTGGATCAAAGACTTAGGCACTAGAACAGAGACTCTGCACCTAATAGAAAAAAAAAAAAATAGGACCAAATCTTCACTACATTGGCCTAGGATCTGACTTCCTTAACAAGACTCCTAAAGCTCAAGAAGTAAAATCAAAAATTAATAAATGGGATGAATCAAATTAAAAAGCTTTTTCTCAGCAAAGGAAACAATTAATAATGTGAGGAGAGAGCCTATAGATTGTAAGAAAATCTTTACCATATCCACTTCTGATAAAACATTAATCTCTAGAATATATAAAGAACTAAAAATGCTTAACACCAAAAATCAAATAACCCAATCAATAAATGGGCTAAGGAACTGAACAAACACTTCACAGAAGAAGAAAAATAATTGATCAATAAATATATGAAAAAGTGCTCAACATCTCTAGTAATTAGAGAAATACAAGTCAAAACCACACTAAGATTTCATCTTACTCGTGTCAGAATGACAATCATCAAGAATACAGGCAACAATAAATGTTAGTGAGAATGTGGTGAAAAAGGTACACTCATACATTGCTGGTGGGACTGAAAATTGGTACAAATGCTATGGAAAGCAGTATGGAGATTCCTCAGAAAATTGGAAATAGAACCACCATTTCACCCAGCTATTCCACTCCTTGGTTTATACCCAAGGGACTTAAAATCAGCATACTTTAGTGATGCAGTCACATCAATGTTTATAGCAGCTCAATTCTCAATAGCTAGACTATGGAAGCAACTTAAATGTCCTTCAATAGATGAATGGATAAAGAAATGTAGTATATATTTGATGGAATATTACTCAATTTTAAAGAAAAGTAAAATTATGAAATTTGCCAGTAAATGGTTGTAGTTGGAGAATATCATGCTAAGTAAAATAAGCCAATTCTGCAAAACCAAAGGTCAAATGTTTTCTCTAATATGTGGATGCTAATTCACAATAAGGTGGGGTGAGGGGACAGACTAAAAAGAGGATGCTGAATTCTGATAGCAGCAGCTCTACTTGTTACTAGCAATGTATCTTTTGACTTAAATATGTGGATGCTAATTAACAATAAGGTGAAGTCGGGGGTACAAGTAGTAGGGCAGATAAGTGTTAGATTAGGTAGAGGACATTGATGGGAGGAAAGTGGAGGGGATGTAGGGATAGGAAAGATAGTAGAATGAAACAGACGTTATTATTGTATGTGTATGTGTGACTACATGACCAATATGATTCTTCAAAATGTGCACTCAGAAAAATGAGAAATTATATCATATATATGTATATATATATTATATCAAAGTGCATAAATGCATTCTACTATCATGTATAATTAATTAAAACAAATTTAAAAATTTTGAAAATGTAGAAGAAAAAATTAAAGAAAATCTATAATAGAGGAGAATATTGTTTTAAAAAATAAGGTTTGCTACATAAATACAAAGTTTCATAAAAGAGCCATTGGAACCACAATAAGCAACTATATGCCAATAATTGGATAAAATAGATTAAATGGATAAATCCTTAGAAACACACAGCTTACCAAGATTGATGGAGAAGAAAATAGAAAATCTGAACGGAATAATTGTGAGCAAGAAAATTGAATCAGTAATCAAAAAATCCTACAACAAAGAAAAATTCAGGATGATGGTTTCAGTGGAAAATTCTCTAAACAAAGAAGAATTAAAGCAATTAAAGCCAATCCTTCTCAAACTCCATGTACACACATACATGTACATAGGTTTACACTTATATACGAAAGGAATATTATTTAAAATTAAATCCCCTTCATAGATCAAGTTGGATGGAGTATATTATGCTAAGTGAATAAGCTAGCCCAGGCAGACAAATACTGTGTGATCTCATTCACATATATAATCTAAAAATAGTGAAATATATATGTTCAGATATTAGAAGAGTAGTTACCAGAGGGGGTGGGGAAAATGGGAAGAGAGTGGTCAGGAGTACAAACTTACAATAATAATTTCTGGAGATTTAATGTACAGTATGATCACTATAGTTTAATAATAACATATTTTATCTTGAAATCTGCTGAGAGTAGGTCTAAATGGTTCTCATGTCACACTTATATGAATGGTAACCATGGGAGATGATGCAAATGTTAGCTTAATTGCAATAATTATTTTACACTATGCATGCATAGCAAAGTGTTATATTCTATAGCTTAAATATGTGTAATTCCTATTTGTCAATCAACCTCATAAGTTGGAAAAAAACAAAACGCCAAAATAATCACACTTCTTATTAAATTATTTTGTGGCATGGAGCCAATATTGTGAAGAGGAAAGAAATGTGAGGAACAAAGCTGTAAAGTTCAGTTTCAAATCCTTTTTTCCAAACTAACCACAGGCAGCTGTAGCAGAGGCTCAAGGACACACAATAGCCAGGAATGGGAAACTTTCCTTTTCTGACTTCGCTCATGTGCTACAAAGCCATTTCATGGATAGAATGGGGAGTTTATAACTAATCTACAATTCATAATATCTCATGATCCAGGATAGCTGACCTCAAGGATGATTTTTCCTGAGCCTGGAGTTTGAGGTTCACAACAAGAGGGAAACTTCCTAGTACTTGATACAGGTTGCCTGGTGAGTCACAGAGAAAGAATCAGTTTTCGCTGTGTCTGAAATTACCTGTGTGTTTACTCATCACAATGTACAGAAGTCCTTTAATCCTGGCACAGACCTCCTCAAAAACAAAATTTAGAGTTTCTGTCTGTCCTTTAACAGTGGTGACTGAGGACCAGAAGCATTTAAGTGACCTTAGTTGTTCTGTTTTACAGAAACAACATATGATATTTTAAAGTAAAATAATCCAGCAAATCATCTATCCGACTTGTGAAGATTCTTTACAATATTGAGAAAAAATTAAGAGATTGACTTAGAAGATGAGAAAAGTTGAAATTTTATGTCACACAAGCTTTAGAATCCCCAAAATTCCTGCATTAAAAGATCTCACACACCAGGGTCTCTGAAAAGAAAAAGATAAACAGTGAGAGATCAAGACAAAGAAAAAGGGGTAAACATTGCACCTGTGTAGATGGCCAGTGGCTCCAGGAACAAAATGTGCTGTCACATCAACTGATACGCTAAAGTAGAAGGGTCACCAGGCTAAAAAAATGGGATGCCGAATTTCTGATAGGAGCAGCTCTACTTCTTACTAGCAATGTATCTTTTGACTTAAATTTCAGAGCACTCAGTTTCCCTATTGCTTAAATAAGAGAATTGATGGTATATTTTCAAATTGGGAAAATTAAAGTGTTTAGGTCATAGGCTCAAAATTAACTTTTTTCTCAATCCAAGTCTCTTCTATAAAAGCTAATTAAATTTTCTCTTTCTTTTATATTCCTTAGCAATTAAATTTACATAACCAATCAATTAGCAACTTCTTATTAGAACTAAGGGCATTCAGCTCAGATAGGGAAAAGGTGGTCATTCCAAAAGAATACCAAAGTAACCAAAAACAAAAACAAAGCAATTATATAGAAACTATTCCAGGACCAGAATAATGTAAGCCATGCTTGCAGTTGTTAAGGCCATGAACTTGGAATCTTCTGGCTTCCTTGTCTCTCCTCATTCACATGCAAAAGCCAGCATATCTTGTTGGCTTTGTCTTTGCAGTTTATTGAGGCTCCAAGCTCTGCTAACCCTCTTCACATTTTCACTTTGGTCCAAGCCTCATCATCTCTTGCCTGGTTTATTTTTATTGTCTCCCTCCTTCTACTTTTACTTTCCAAGAGCCTAATATCACCACAGTAGTTGGAGCCTTCCTTCTAAAATGAAATGAGTTACTCATCTGGTCCAAATACCCTAACAATTTTCAATCTTAGAATAAAGCTAAAATCCGTATATTGATTTACCATCCCTTATTATTTAACCCTATTCTCCTATTTCCCTGAACTCCTCTCCTACTTCTCCTCTTTCATAGACTCAGTTTTGATTACACTGGACACTGGCTCATGACCATTTACGGTATCCTTTAATGTCTAAAAGTCTGTAGTTGATGTTTTCCCAGCTTGGATGACTCCTCTAGAAATCATTTTGATTTGCTTCTCACCTGTTTTAAGTCTCACTGTGTTAGGACATCCTCTACAGGCATTTAAGTGATGGTAGTGTCCAGGAAGTGGTAGAAGATACTTTTATAAACACATCAGAAGTGGTAGAAGATACTTTTATAAACACATTACAGCATTGTCAATATCTTTCCTCATTTTTCATCATGGCATATATTGCCATCTTTAAACTATTTTCATAATGTATTTTGACTGTCATTCCTGTCTTTGGATGAAAGGACAATGACCTTCTGTTGCTTTTATGTTCACTACTTAAACAGGGCCTAGCATAGGGTAGGTATTTAATAATGCCTCATGAATAAACCCTATGAACTCTTCCACTCTTCAATCATGATGTATCTTTAGGTGTCTCCCTCCCATAAAGTCATATGCCCCTACTCACCATTTAAGAGTCTTCAAGGATGGGGCTGGGGATGTGGCTCAAGCGGTAGTGCACTCACCTGGCATGCGTGCGGCCCGGGTTCGATCCTCAGCACCACATACAAACAAAGATGTTGTGTCTGCCGAAAACTAAAAAATGAATATTAAAAATTGAAAATTCTCTCTCTCTCTCTCTCTCTAAAAAAAAAAAAAGATCCCAATTAAAAAAAAATAAGAGTCTTCAAGGAAAAGTCACTGTCATACCGATACCACAGTTTTTAGGAATGCTTTGCTGGGTGTAACAGAACTCTTGAGTTCATATTGATTAAGCATTTATTATCATATACCTCACCAGCCGACTAAATCTGATAAGCTCTTTATCCTGTTTTACATGATTTATGTCCAGCTCTACGCTTTTTACCTAACCCTCCACTAATTTACTCCTTCCTCAACTCTTCTGTCTACACTTTCTCTTTCATAATTAGCCTAGCCACTGACTGGTCCTTCTGTCACCTGTTTGCTTGCACTGAAGACATCATATCCCTCCAGCCTACTCAGATGTGTCTTTCACATTTTTCTCATGCCCTATGAAGCAAGATTGATTCACTTTTTCTTTCCTTGCCCCCTGACATACCATTACAAGACTATTCCTCTTACATCTCACATAGCAAGTCATACCATTTTATTTGTTATATTAAATAAGTACTATATTTATTTCCTTCATGATTTCTATTTTAAAAGCTTTTTTTCTTATTTTCTTTACCACAGTATTTCTCCCTAGATGCATATGACATATTATAGAATTTAATAACTAATTGCTTAATGAAATAATGTCCTTCCTTAAAAAAAAAACACCCCTGTATTGCTGTGAAGTTAATTCTGTTCAATATACTACCCTTTATCCCCCTTTTTGCTGTAGTAGGTTAACTTTGTGTCTTGGATCCCTGTTAATACTTTCTCTTCAACTCCTGCTATAGCGGAATAAGGTCAACCCTACTCTGGAAAACCCAACATATTGCCAAAACTCCCTGTCTTTCTTATTCAGGTTTCATTTTCTCATTTCAGACTTCTTCATTCCCACTAAACTTCTAAATCACTGCATCCTGTCACTCAATCATGCAAACACTTGCTAGAATTAGATCTGTTGAAACATTCCTACCTCTAAAATTCTAGATTTCGACTATACTCTCTAATTCCTTTTTAAGTTCACCAAACCCATATCTTCTTCCACTTCATTGATATCCTTACTTCATTGACCTCTTTGCATTCTCACTGATAACCATATTGTCTTTGAATTGTTTTTGTTGCTGTTGTTGTTTTTTCCTCTCTCTCTCTGCAAATTTGATTCCTTGGTCAATTGTTTCAACACTTGCCTTACAAATCAGTAAATTCCTTTATTTTATTGTCTTTTCCTGAACATAGACTCAAGGGAGACCATCAACTCAATGGTCAGAATCCCCATCTGGGCCTCATCATACCTTCTAGAAAACCATTTTGTTTTCAAATTAATTACCTCACCTTGACCTTCAATCACTGTTACCAAGATTTACTTTTAGCTAATGTTTATTTACTGTTTCATTTAAGAGTTCAATCACCACATGCTTCACAAAGCTATTACTCATGCCCAACAATGGATTAATTTCCCCTTTCATATAGCACCTTCTATTGTACTATGTATAATTTATCACTTTGTGATTATGTGTTCAGAATTAAATCCCCAAAAAGAATCACTATATTTATTTATTTTACAGTTGTACTGTGAAGTTTGTTTATACTTTGTTGAGAGCTTCAGACAAAGTAGTTTTCTTGACTATCTTTGAAGCATAGAGGATTTGTGTTTTCAAACTACTTGTTTTCTGTGAATTTTTCAGCCTTATTAAATATCAACTATCAAATTTATTAAGACAGGATTATTATACCCACATCTATGATGACTATGAAAAGGGGAAGATGCATGCAAAGATTTATCCCAGCATACAATGTGGTCAATACTTACTATCTTTTTATTTATCTGTTTAGTGCAGAGAATCAAACCCATGAACTCATGCATGTTAGGAAAGCATTCTACCACTGAGCTACATCTCCAACCCTCCTGCTTTGTTTTTCAGCTGTAATGCACTGTCTGCCTTGACCTAAGTATCCACTGTGATTTACAAGGTTGTCTCTTTCTGCTTTCAGGCAGAGATCATAAATTGAAGGAACTGAAGACTGACTGCCCCCTGGATCATCCAAAGGAACATATTGCCTTATAGTTCATGATATAACCAAGTGGTTGAGCCAAATTTTAACTCCATATATATGCTTGAGAAACAGGCAGTATTCTTCACTCTTCTTTTATCTTACCAACAATTATTTTAGAGAAAGAAGAAAATTGACAAATCTGATGTAACCATTTCTGTGAAACAAAGAGTTCAGTTTTGTTTTCTTGTGTTCCATTTAGGCAGTCTTATTTTATCACAAATTTCACTACAAAAGCACAACAGGGAGAGAGGTAAGATAAGTGATAGAGTATCAATGAAAGATACAGAAGTCAGATTGAAAAGTTCCATTAAACATTGATTAGCAATTATAGAATAATATGGCGAATGAAACAATGGAAAATAATACTTAAAGAAATAATAGTTGAAAATCCATAAGGATACACATAAAGTCATGCCTTTTGAGTGTAAGAACTTTTAAAAAACCAAGAAAAATTTTGAAAACATAGGATAATATATCTACACTTAACTATGTTTCCTGAAAACTGTAAAATATTAAGAAAAGCAAATACTAAAAATCACCAGGATATAAAGTACATTGATGACAATAACTATAATTAATAACAGCACACTTCTCATCAATGACAACAGAAGAAACAATATAATATGGTAATATCTACACAGTGCAGATGGGAAGTTACTGTCAGTATTAATTTGTATACACAGCTGCTTGACCAGTAAAGAGAGAAAGCAAAATGAAACATTTGAATATATGTAAATAAAGTTCTTTTAGCATTGTTTAGACTATTTAGGGAACATCAAAAATAATTTAAAAGTGGGGCTGGGGTTGTGGCTTGCATGTGTGAGGCACTGGGTTTGGTCCTCAGGACCACATAAAATAAATAAAGTTATTGCATTTATCTACAACTAAAAAATGCATAAAAAATTAAAAGAGAATGAGTTAATAAAGTGGAAAATACAGAAAACTTTAATTGTGAAAAATTTTTATTTTATATTGACAACAAGGAACTACAAATTAGAGAAAATTATCTACACTTAAATTGTGCAAAGAAAAAAAGGATAAAAATTAGAGGATAGAAATTAGAAAAAGGATAGAAATTAGAAAATTCAAAGCACATGTCTCTTTGATAAATGGTATTAGAAAAATTGGACATCAATCCGGAAAAGGGGAAATTGAATCCATATCATAATGTGTTAGTTAGCTTTTCATTCATTGCTTATAACCAAAATACCTGACAAGAACAATTTAGGGGAGAAAAGTTTATTTGGGGTTTGTGGTTTCAAAGGTTTCAGTCCATGGTTGCTCAACAACATTGCTCTGGGTCCCAAGATGAGGCAGAGCATCATGGCAGAGGGGTGTGGCGGGGGAAAGCTGTTTATTTCATGGCATCCAGAAAGCAGAGAGGGGGAGGGAGGAGCCAGGGGAATAAGATATAATCCCCAAGGGTACAGCCCCAGTGACTAACTTCCACCACCCCACCTGCTTACAGTTACCATCTAGTACTTTCAAATGGTTAATCCAGCAAATGGATCAATACAATGATTTGTTTGTGGTTCTCATAATCTAATCACTTTGCCTGTGAACATTCCTGAACAGGAGATTTTGGGGTGACCTCATATCCAAACTATAACATAATCGTACACTAAAACTCAAAAAATGAATTAAAGAAGGTGAACATATATTCTGAAACTGTAAGGTCGTTAGAAGAAAATTATAACCTCCTCAATGTTTATCTTGGCAATGGTTTTTGCATGTGACAACAAAAACACAAGCAACAAAAGCGAACATATGCAAGTGGAATGACATCAAACTAAAATCCTTCTGTATAGCAAAGAAAACAATAAAATGAAAAGTCAACCTACATAACGGAAGAAATACTTACAAATCATTTATTTTATAAGGGGATAATATCTAAAATATAGAAGGTACGCATACAATGGATTAGAAGAACAAATAACCCAGTTAAAAAACAGATAAGCATCTCTCCAAAAATACTTACAAATAGCCAATATGTGAACAAAAATGTGTTCAACATCACTAATTGCCAGAGAAATACAAATGAAAATCACAATAAGGTATCACCTCACACCTGTTAGGATGATTATAAGAAAGAAAGAGAGAGAGAGAAAGAGAGAGAGAGAGGGAGGGAGAGAGAGAGAGAGAGAGAGAGAGAGAGAGAGAGAGAGAGAGAAAGAGAGAGAGAAAGAAAGAGAGAAAGAGAGAGAGAGAAAGAGAGGAAGAGGGAGAGGAAGAGGGAGAGAAAGAGGGAGAGAAAGAAGGAGAGAAAGAAGGAGAGAAAGAAGGAGAAAAAGAAGGAGAGAAAGAAAGAAAGAAAAAAAGAAAGAAAGAAAGAAAGAAAGAAAGAAAGAAAGAAAGAAAGAAAGAAAGACAGAAAGAAAGGAGGAAACAGAGAGAGGAAGGGAGGAAGGGAGGAAGGAAGGGAGGGAGGGAGGGAAAATGTTAGTGTTGTATTCTATTTTCTGTTGATATAATAGCCGATACCAGGTGCTTTATGATATAATAGAAGTTCAGTGATTTATAATTATAGCAACTAGGAAGTCCAAGAGTATTGTATCAATAGATTTTGGGGGTCTTCTTGCTGAACCATAGCATAGAAAAGAACACTACAATGAAGAGGCAGAGAATAAACAAGCCAGAAAGATCTCTTGTGTATAACAAAGCCACTCGTATAAACCATCGATCCAATATCAATGAATGGATTAATCCATTTTTATGAGAACAGAGACCTCATGATCCAGTCATTTCCTAAAGTTTCCACCTCCCAAATACTATTAATGCATGACTTTGGAAATTAAGTTTCAACAAGAAAAAATTGCCAGACGCACTCAAACTACTGCAGATAACAATGTCGGTGAGGATATAGATGTAGAGATAAAGGAGCGGTTCTCCATTGTTGACAGGAGTATAAATTGGCCCGCTATTGTGGAAAACAGTATGGGAGCTCCTACATGATGAAACATAGAACTACCACATAATCCAGTAATCCTGTTTCTGGATACATACAAGAACTAATTAGAATCAAGATCTTGAAGAGATATTTGCTCTTCCTTGTCACTGAGTCATTATTGATGATAGTCAAAATCAGAAACTGCATAAATGTGCATTGATAGATGAGCTAATAAAAAATTATGCTATAAACTGGGTATGGTGGTGTACACTTGTAATTTCAGCAGCTCAGGAGGCTTGAGGCTGGAGGATTTCAAGTTCAAAGCCAGCCTCAGCAACTTAGACCCTGAGCAACTTAGCAAGACTCTATCTCAAAATAAAATACAAAAAGGGCTGAGGATGTGGTTCAGTGGTTAAGCACCCCGGGGTTCAATCCGTGGTACCAAAAAAAAAAAAAAAGTGAGTTATAAACATGTAATGGAATATTCTTTAAAACAAGGAAAAGAAATCCCACTATTTGGGACAACATGAGTGGATTTAACACTTTATGTTAAGTGAAATGAGCCTGAGGCACATCAAGTAAAATATTATTTGTGCTCATTCATAAGTACCATATAAAAAAATCAAACTCATAGAAGCAGAGAATATTAAGGTGATTGCTAGGGACTGAGAGGAAGAGCAAAAGAGGAAGAGATGTGTAATGGGTACAGGGCTTCAGTTATGCTAGATAATTATGCTAGATAATTATGTATTATGACCTAATACAGCCCAGTGCCTAAAGCTAACAGTAATATTATATACTTAAAATTGGTAAGAGGCTAGACTTTATGTTGGATTTTCTCAGATGTAAATACACACAAGCATAAAATATAAAACAATAATAATTTTAAAAGGCAGGAGAAACATTAGGAAGTAATTTTGGCTTGGATAGTGGTGGTGGTTTTACAATTGTATACCTACTTCAAACTCATTGAGATGCATACATTAAATAAGTACATCTTTTTAAATGTCAAGCATACATCAATTAAGTGTTTTTGGAAAAGAAAGTATCATTTCAAAATAATTATTCATTGCATTCTCTACTAAGTGTGATTTCATGTGTACCTTATGTACACAGAAGTGCCCACTTAACCATGGAAGATACGTTTCAAGACTTCCAGTTCAAAACTGCAGATAGTAACAGATTTTATTGTTTTTTTCCTATGCATAAATTTTTATGAAAAAGTTTAACCTATAAATTGGATACAGTAGGAGATTAAAAATTATAATTAATAAAATAGAACAATTATAGCAATTTACTGTGGTAAAATTATGTCATATTATAAAAAGCTTACACATCATTAATTTCTATAATATCCATTTAACATTTCAGACTTTGATTGAAGCAAGTAACTGAAAGGATAGAAAGCCAAACAGAGGATAAGAGGGTATTTAGAAGCAAGTTAACATTTTCTAATTCATGGATTAATAAAATAATTGTGTAAAGGAATAATATAGCAAATATAATAATATGACAAAGATAGAAGGCAGAATATAAAAATAAGAGCAAAGTCAATAAAATAGAAGATAAAGAATGGAAAGATGAGCAGAGCCCAAAGAACTTAGTTTCAGAGGTCCGTCTTTTTCCCTCTTTCCCTTCGACAAATCAATATCCTGCAAAACTTAGGAAGAAAAATGAGAAAGATCACACAATTTAAATTCATTCAAGGGACACAACTACAGACAAACGTAAAAAGTCTTAAGATGGCATGAGAATAATAAAACAAATCCAACACATTTTGAAGATACATATTATTAAAATGAACTCAATAAAGATGGAAAATTCCAAATGAACAAAAAGATGACATAAAATTTCTATCAGATTTATCCCTGGAGAAAGACCACTAGATGGCTTTGTATACAAGTTTGAGCAAATCTTTAAGCAAATAAATTCTGTGCATGCAAGCTCTTTCAGAGAATAAATGAAGGAGCATTCTAACTGAAACATTTATAAGGATAATATAAACTGGAAACCTATTATGAAAAGATAGAACTTGAAAAATATTGATTCATCCCATCTACAAAATATCTATAACAATAAATTAAATTCAGCAAAATAAAAATGTATATAAGAGGAAAGATATTTCAATGTTAATATTTTACATACTAAGCCCTAAACTAATAGACAAAAGCTTGATAATTTTGATACCATTAATATAATGTATAACTATGAATAGTTAACTGTATAACTATGTATGAATGTATCATGTGTTTAAATTACTTCATATATGTAAATTTTAATGTATTATATATTATGGGGTAATTTCATATATGTTATTAATATATAAGATTCAAAACCCTGTGGAAAATATTATATCCACACAATCATAAAAAATTTCATCCTTGACTAGTAGGAAGATATTTCTTATATACTTATTGGTCATTTCGGGGCTTTCTCTTTAGATTGACTTCTTGATATGTTCTGTATCACTGCCTTTCTTGTAAGGAGAGGCTGGGAAGTCAGTCAATATTTTCAAGATTCCCGTGTGATTCCCCTCTTGTCTTGCAGGAGCTGGTGATTTGGATGCATTCTTACTGAACTCTGAAGTGAAACACACCATGTTGAGGACAGAAGCATAATTTTGCTGGATTGTGGTAACATGCTGATATTTTGAGGTCAGACAGTAAAGATTTCTAATTTTCTCCACAAATTTCATGCATTCTGATTTTTTGCATCCCACGTGTTATCACGTCATTTGTCTGTTTATTGATTTAAATATCAAGTCTCCAATATTTATCCATCTCTGCATTTCCTCATGGCTTCTGTCTCTGACATCTGAGTCCCAGAATATATAGATCCGCATCCATTATATAATTGTTTTAAATGTTCTATTGCTATTTTTGCTGTATTAATGGCTACCATATTCAAATTTCTTAATATTTTAGTACTAAAGTTCACTGTATGATAAGCCACTGCAAAACTCTATGGCATACAGGAATAAGCATTTATTCTCACGCACACAGATATGCAGGTCAGCTCTGGTGACTTTGATTCAGACTGTATATCTGTGAATCAGCTTGGGCAGCTGTGCTTCCTCTGTGTTCATTCTAGAGCTCTGTAAAGAGGAGCAACAGAAAAACCAATTGCCAGCTGGGTACTATCTCATGTGTTTGTTCAGTTTTGTAGCAAAACTCTTTGTAATAATGATGTGTAGACAGGCATTTGAAAACCAAGAAGAAATGAAAAGCACTGTTAAAGGACACGAAATAAATCCCACATAAAGCTATCTCTAGCCCATGTTTATTTCAGTACTCACAATAGTCAAGAGATGGAAACAATCGACATGCCTGTAAATAGATGAATGGATAAATAAATTGTGGCATATAAGTATAAATGCAGACAATGGGATGTTATTCAGTCTTTAAAGAAAAAGGAAACAACCTGCTATTTGCAACCTCGGTAAACCTGGAGGACATTATGCTAAGTGAAATATTCTAGATAGTGAAAAGTACATACTGTATAATCTCATACACTGTGAAATCTAAAAACAACAAAAACAAAAGAAAAACCCTGAATATATAGTAATAGAAAGTGGAATCAGGAAGTGAAATGGTGGTTACCAGGTGTGGTGATGTAGAATAAAGGGAGAGGCATAGATTCAAGAGTACAGACATACACTTTCTCAGATGAATAAATCTAGATATTTAATGTATGAGATTAGGATTATAGTTAATAATATTGCATTTTACACTGGAAATTTAAGAAAGTAGATTTTAAGTACTCTTTGATATTGAACTGGATGTATTTTAAAGTGGGACTTATGATGGGGATTGACCTGAAACAGTATCAGTGATATCTCTCTGGATGGCTGTCTACAGTGAGGAGAGAGTCTTGAATGGATGGAGAGCTGCTACGCTAGGTAGGTTTGGCACTCTGGGTAATTGGTTTACACCTTATCTTCCACACGCAGATATAGCACATGGTTCATTTTTAATTGTTCTCATATTATTCATTTTTAAAAATGGATGGTTAATTCTAAAATTGTTTATCACAACAGAGCAAATGATGCCTGTTTCCAGTATTGTGTGACATAAAAATGAGGTTGTTTGACTTAAGTTCTCAGATAAATGTCAATGAAATTAAAAGCTTGAATAAAAAAGTAAAATTTCTGTGAAAATATAAACATCATAATTAATAAAAAAAGACAGAATATTTAACAACTTGAAATATTTTATAAATTATAAGCAAAATAGAAAACATACACATTGGGAAATAAGAACTAAAACCTGCCCTGTGTTGATGGTATAATATAATTTCAATAATAAATAACAATAACAACTTATAAGACAAATAAACGAGCTCATTAATGTCCTATGATATAAGATCAATATACAAAAATCAATTCCAGTTTGATTAATTGTATATTTCTTTTTTAGTTTTTCATACCAACTAACATGGAAATTAAAATCAACATCTTAACATATAACAATTCAGTCCAAATTAATATCCATTTAATTTTAATAGTGTATTCAATAGTGTGTATAGCTCTGTCATCTCTCCACTTCTTTGTGCCCCAAAACATAGTCATACAACATAGATGAAGAGACCTGTTTGCCCAGGCATTTACATAAATCTCTAGTGAGTCATTAGTTGACCACGAAGTTAACTAAGCAGACTACAGAAGCTAAAATGACAAAGAACTCAAACTTTACAGAATTAGTTTAGGATGGTCACTACATAACAAAGTTCAATAACAAGACAGCAACTAACACCAAATCACATGGAAAAGGGAGAATCTAATCTCCAAGGTGCCAATTACTTATTATTTAAAATGTCTGATATTTTGTTTCTTTTTATAATTTCCATCTTTTTACTGATGTTCTGTATTTGGTGAGACAGCTTTTCTTACTTTTCTGAGGTTCTTTAGTCAAGAGTCTCTATAATTACTTAAAATTATTTCACATAACTGATGTCAATACTTGTTTAATAATCCCAGTATCTAAACTAGCTCAAGGAAAGTTTCTATGAACTACTTCATTTATTTTTTTCTGTACATTGGCCATGTTTTCCTGTTTGCATTTTTTCTGATAAATAAATTTATAAATATAAGCTTCTCTTTAGGCATCTTTTTTTCTTTGATTCTTGAATATTTGAAATTTTCTACAGTTCCAATGAAGCTGATTACCAGAATCAACTCCTGAACACATACATACTCATCTAAAGAACTGGGAACCACTAAATGATCCAACCAAAATTTTCTCTTGTTGAAGGTTTGTCTTTTAAAAGACTTAATTTCATGTCTCTCAGTAGAGTTGTTGAAATTTCATTTACAGTTGGCCATGCATAATTTAAATTTAATACTTTACCTGAATAGTATATAGAAAATTATTAATTACTATTAAAGATAGATAGTTGATTATCTGGTGTGAATAATCTGGTGTGAATAATTAAAGATTGCTTCTTTAATATTTTTTAAAGTATGTGGGAGATATTATAGTCTGGATCTGGAATGTTCTCCAAAGGTCATGTGTTAAAGGTTTGGTCCCCAAAGCAGCACTATCCAGAAGAGAATTATGAGTGCTCTGACCACATCAGTGAATTAATCCATTGATAACTGAATGGACTACTGGGATTGATGGAAACTATATGCAGGTGGGGGCATGGTTGGAGGAAGTAGGTGACTGACTAAAAGTGTGCCATTTTCTTGTTCCTGGCTCCTCCCTCTCTCGGTCTCTGTTTCCTATCATAAGTGGAGCAACTTTCCTCAGATGTTCCCTTCTACCATGTTCTGCTTCACCCCAGGCCCAAAACCACAGAATCAGTTGACCATGCACTAAAACCATCAGCCAAAATAAATCTTTCCTTCTCTAAGTCATTGTTCTCAGGCATTTGTCACAGTGATGAAAAACTGACTAATATACATGATGACTGGAACTGAAGGTTCTTGACTGACTTATTGATCAGGCCATATTGGGTGATTTTTTTCCATGACTTGACATACAAATGAATTTATTGTGCTTCAATTCTATTTCATCATCTAGGTCAAAATCTTCATCATTTTCTCCTGGGGTCATTATGCTTCAGATTTATTCTCTTGATCTACTTTTTTCCCTTATATTTTTCTAATAATTATTATTTCTTCAGCACCCATTTCTATCCAAACTTTTCCTACTCCATATAACAAAATCTAGATGTATTTTCAATGTCAATAATATATTTGATTTTTATATTCAAATAAATCCATAATCTATCCATAATCTATAGTTATTCATAAATATGTTTTATTTTTCTATGATATCACAAAAAAACTTGAATAGTTCTCTGAATATCCTTTGCATTTCTCTGCTTTAAAATACTCTGTATCTTAGAAAACATCAACAAATTCTTCAAATCCAGATATCATACGACCATAAGCTTCCAAAAGTCTGTTACTCATTTCCCTGCCATATTCAATGTATGAATATTTAACAAAATTAATCATTAAAATTTACCATATACTAGCCTACTAATCTCATTGACACTTCAAATTCATCCTTTAGGCCTAAAGTTTCAAAAGAAAAATAATATACTATATATATATATATATATATATATATATATATATATATATATATATATATGTCAAGAAAATAAACTAGGTTAGGAACCACTCTATCATCAAATATATGATGATTTCATCATAATTCTTTTCTATGGTGCCTTTTAGTCTTATCAAATCATTTCTCCTGAGATTTATCTTTTCAATTAAGTTCAAATATCTGATGACAATATTTACATATTTTATAATATTTCAGAGTAGCTAGTATTTAATTAAGTTTAGCTAATTAAATACTGGTTGACTGACTCTCCCATTCTTTGAATAGATGGATCATTCTGTTTTCAAATGATAAAATTAAATATTACTTGATAAATTCTTGCACCCTTTATGTAGACTAATTGGGCTCTTATTCATTATGACAGTAATAGATGAGTGAGGCAGGTCACTACATAGAAACTATGAAATAGCAGTATTATTAAGAAAATCAACAGATAGGAGCACATGTCATTGAAAATATTCTAGGTTATATATTCTGCAGAAAAGATGCATAAAACAATGCATAAGATCTGTGATTTTAAGAGTGTAGCATTTTTTATTCATTACTATAAGGGAGATATGGTTTCAAACCTTTCCAAAAGATTGGTCTTTGGGAATCAGTATAACAAATGGGTTCTGTGGCTCTGGGTTGCTAGATTCTTTAAGATGATTTGGAAAATAGCTATTATTATCATGAGAAGTAAAGAAAATTAGCTTTGCACATTATGAAAAACAGCTGTATGCTATCAGACCTGATTGGAGATTGTTTTAACTATTTTGTTGGAAACAGTTGCAAGAATTCATTGTATCATCTGCAGCATCTGTTATTATAAGTGGCATCTGGTTGGAAGATCACTGGTCTGGTGTAATTACATAAAAATGACAATTTCTTTTTTTCATGTAATTAGTACTGGTGAGTTGTGGTGGTGGAGATCTGACATATTTTTCAATATGTATTTTAAAAATATACATGAATACAAAATCATCTGTGCATTTTAAACTTTCTGTTTAGCCTTGCTTTCTATTAGGACTTAGACTGAAGAATGTTTTAAAAGAGATTGCCTCTGATCCAAACAAAGGAGGGAGAATCACAAAAGGCACTTCCTTGGGGGAGATTCTCAAGTATCCTTTCTTGATTCCCAAATAATAAATTTGGATATGGCTTCTTTGACTAAGTTACTTATTTCAGGGAGAAGTAATTGGCATTGGCTATCGCTCAGAGGTGGGACCCATGGTATACTGTCTTCATTGACAACATTACCTTCAATGGCTTCAAGCCATTTTAATTGCTACATGCATACTCAGTGACTGTTTTACCTTTATTTCTTTTATAGCCTTCAATTTTGCTAATTACTTAATACATGGCCAAATAATTAAGTTGGTATCTCAAAATCAAGACATTTTAGCTGATATCAATCCTATTTTATAATAAATTAATGTTTGATATAACTTTTTTTTTTTCAAAGAAACTCCACAGGGGACTACAAAAAAATCAAATTCTTAGTGTCCTTGTGAATAAATAGCACCACTTACTTGGGAGAAAATGCTTAATTTATTTCTATGCACTCTATATTATTTATCTTTTGTTCTGCCTTAATTAGCTTTTTCATAGATCAAAGCTGAACTCAGACTTTGCTGATTTGTTCTCCCTGCAGTTACAAGAAAGGACTGGAAAAGAGGATGGAGAGGACAACTGTGACCTCTTGATAAAGGAGATTTCAATATTTAACCAATTTGCATGTCATCAATAAATGCATTAGCACTTGAGCACCTAGCTTCTCAAGCAAACACTTTAATGAGCAGGTGGTTCTGACTGACTGACCATTTTAAATATTAACTGCATTTCGTGTTGACAACTTGCTTGAGACAGACTGGTATTGCTCATCAATTCTGTGGCATCTTCAGAAACAGCCGAGCTGTTTACAATTACAAATAATTCCAAGATGTTAAAAATAAATCTAAAAGTGTGCACACACATTTTAATTTAAATCCCACTGATTATTTGTTTCTTATTTAGGTATATGGTATTTGTGGTGCAAATAAATTCTCTAGAATAATTCATGTCATGTAATCTCCCCTGGGCCAGTGTAAGTCCTCCTGATTCCTGTCATTGACATTTCCTGCTTTTCATCATGCTTTGGTGTAAATGAGCCCTACCACCTCCACTTCCAGACTCAATCCTATCATTTCTTTATTGAGATTTCATTGATCATTCCCTAGTTTGATTTAGGCATTCTATTTATAAATTTCCCTAATACTGCCTTTGTAATGACTGCACTAAGTTATAATGGTGAATTATAATAGAAGTGATTGCCTTTACCTGTTGACTTCCGACACAAGGCAGAGATTACCTTTAAAATGGAAACAAACATATTTTTTTCAATTATATTCATTTTAAGTATTTTGTCCCTTAGTCTTTCCTTCAAGAGATTAATTTAAATACAGATTTGTTGTTGAGCATAAATTTAGAGAATCGTTTTAGAGAAAAGAGTAGAAATGCAATTTTTATTTCATGCATGGTATGATAAATATATGTTATAAACAAATAACACATTTTAAGTTATATGTTTTTATATATTAATTTTTAACTTATTTTCAAGATTATGGGTATAATTACATTTTTGTGGAAAGCCCACTGCATGAATATTTATGAAATAAGAACTATCAGATTAATATTAGGATAAGAAACATTGATGAAATAAGTCATTTTAAGAAATATAAGAATTCTAACATGACCAAATTGACAAATCCTTTAAGCAAAGAAGAAACAAAATGTTGTTTTATAATGCATATTTTATTCTTCAAAGTGATCATTTTCCTTGATTCACCCAACAACACCAACTATTATCAGAAATTTCAAGTATTCAGAGAATCAAAAATTTTAAAAAAATAAAACAAAATTCAAAGCTAAAAAAAAAGAAAGAAAGAATTTAGGAATTACTGGAGGGTACCCAGGCTCCTGACCACCCTAATCCTAAGTATTGTATTAGTAGCTCCTATATAATGAATAATTGCTCTAAGTCAGGCATCATGTTAGGCAAACTCTGCATTTATTGTTCCCTTAACCCTTACAATAATTGCATAAAGATACAACTAAGAAAATATAAGCTGAGAAAATGTAGTATCTTGCTGAGGTTCAAACGATCTCAAAGTATTACAAAGTACAAACTCATGTTTCAGTATATCCAGAGTCTAGGATACCAATGAATTTTGTCCATGCCAAGAAAGAGATGAGAGCTTGTACAAAGGAGATCAGCAATTACTATACCAGAAATTTATATTAGCAACATCTATTCTTGCCAATTGTATTTGAAATGTAGTGAATCTCCACTCCCTGGTTCAGACTGAATGCTTTCATATTACATTCTTACTTTTATCTTATGAAAGTTTTATTCTTTTTTAAATACAAATAAGGACAAAAATAATAGTGTACTACTCTCATTAATACAGTTGAAATTTTAACTATAACATAGGGGTGTACTTATAAAATGAAAATAGTAAAAGTAAAACATGAAAATATCCTTTTCCATTCACCACCTGAGTTCACCCACCCCAAATAACCAGTTAAGTCTTCCAAGCAAGTAATTCTTTTCACAAAAATAATAGCATAACTATTTAAGTACACATATCTTCAAATTCCTTATTTAAATAAACTTAATTGTCTTCTGAAAAGCCTATTAATGTTAAATAATTCCTCCTTGAGATTTGTTCAGCACATATGGTTCTACCATATTGTTCTTACCTACTTTTCTTATTCATTAATTATAACTCAACTGATCATCATGGGCCACTTCATGTGTCAATGTGTACACATGATTTTTCAGGATACATTCCTACTGATGAGATTATTAGATCAAATAGTACATACATACTAAATGTGAGAGAAATCACCCAATATTCCTTAAAAAGTATTTCACAATAAACTGTTGCTCAGTAATGTATGAAAATTCTAGATTTTATGCAGTTTTGCCAGCGTTAGATATCATCAAAGGATTCAATATTTGTCTAATTCTTATATTTTGACCTTTCTTGAGACATAGTCCTGGGCATCTTTTATGTGTATATTGAACGTTTATAATGAGTTGTTCGTTGTAAAACACTTTTAGTACTGTGAAGTGTGTGTCTGTGTTCTATGATGGGCTTCTTTGTGGTAATTAACATTAATGGCAGTGGATCTCTCCTGTTAACCTTTAAACTTGATTCCTCCCACTCACATATACCACACAGTCTATCAATGAGCCAATTGTATCAGCCTTACTTTCAAACTATACCCAGAATCAAACCAGAATGACCTGCCATCATCACTTCTCACCTGAACTATTGGGACATGTGATAACTCCTCTGCTGTCAACAGAGTAGCTAGTGCGACAGCTTTGAAAGAATAGGCTAGATCATGACACCCCTCTGCTCAAAATCTCATTCCAAATAAAAGCTAAAATTCTTACCTTGGGACACTGGTCTTCAGCTGCCCTGCCTTCCTGCCCTCTTCTTGTTTGTTGACTGGCTTGCTCCCTGTGCCACAGACATGCAGGTAGCCTCCATGCCAGGTCATCCTCTGCCTGCAGTGCTTCCTTGGGTATCTGGTCCCTCTTTCTTCCTTTAGCTTTGTGAGTCAGTGGTCCCTTACCATCCTACCTAAACCAGCACTGCCCCAAGAATACATGCCTTGTGTCATTTTTACTGTTTGTATGAAAAAATCACACACACCTGAAATACTATGTGTTCATTTTCATGTGGGTCAATTTTAATTTTGAGAAGGGATTCATAAGAGTTCTAAAAAATATATAGTAGACAGAATGCGTGAATAGCACATGTGAATTATTTATAATCATTGAGAAGTGAAGGTATATCTAAGCAGTGGGGCAGAGATCCTCATTTATTAATATATTATTTACAAATCGTTATTGAATGATGTCTTTTTTTCCCCTTTTTGATTTCAAAATATCACTTTCGTGTCTTACTGAATTCCTACCCCTATAAGAAAAAAATTTTGGACCATTTTATTTTTAAGTTAAGTCCTCATGTATATATGAATATATTTGAAGGCACTAATTTGTTCATTGTCCGATTTCCCTTCAGAAAAATTACAACTCAAATAAATATAAGAGAATAACTATTCTCCGAAAACATTCATCAACACTCAATCATTTAATCTTACATGTGTATAGGCAAGTGTTTAATCACTTCATGCAGGGATTATATATAATCACATGCACACAAATATAAAAATTTAAAAAATTTTAAAATAATTTTAGATAGACATTAATCCTATTTAATTTAGTCTATTGTTACAGATAGAAAATCATTTACTCATTTAAATTATGTTTTTCAACTTTATGATTTGTTTTAACACCAATTTTATTTTAATTAAAATTTATGGGTTGGTGGATTATAAGTCATCTACGTTATTATAATATTGAGTTAAACATTAATTTATTAAAGGGCATTATATTATTGTTAAGTTTATCACCTTTGAAGATACATTTTCTTCTTGGAATTGGAAAAGATTTTCTGTGTAGTAGATAAATCCCAGACACTAGATTTAGTCTGGCTTAGCTTTGAATCCTACCACTTCCCCATACCACAGGCATAGCCTTATTAAACAACTTAACCTCTTGTATCCTCTATATTCTCATCTTCATAATGGGGATAAAAATATCAATAAAGAAGGTTTGGGGTTAATTTAATGGTAAATAACATCTACGTAGTTTAATATAGAGATCAAAATCAGCATAATAATATTATAAAATGAATTTTTAAAATCATATTAATTTCTGGGCTATTTCCTCCAGAAATTTGATCTGTTAAAATCTAAAAT
Organism: Callospermophilus lateralis; assembly: GCF_048772815.1. Classification (NCBI taxonomy): domain Eukaryota; kingdom Metazoa; phylum Chordata; class Mammalia; order Rodentia; family Sciuridae; genus Callospermophilus; species Callospermophilus lateralis. Next base: position 52,069,253 of record NC_135319.1, on the reverse strand, counting down.
TCCATATTGAAGATAAAAAAAACTGATTTCAATCTATTTTAATTTTATATGTAAATTTTCATATTCATTTTATTATTTTTCTCTGCAGAAATTCTAAAATCTTGCCATTATCATAGGGGTCTCTCTTCACTTATTTCTCCATGTAAGTGACCAAACTTTTGATTCTATTTATCTCAGGTTTAGTTTGGCAGCCTGCCGATTTTCTTCTCATTTTCTTCATCCAGTAGTCTCTGTTCTCTCCTTTGAAACTTGTCAGGATCTCAAACATTCATACATTTCACATTACAGTCATCATGTACATTTCTTTACTCGTAAACACATATTTTGGGAAATCAGTCAGTTTAAAATTTATTTCTTTGAATTCTTTCTTTTAATGGTTTTCACAACATAAATGTAAAATCAGTATTTTTATTAAAGTTTTAATTTGACATCGATTATCTACTCTCCATAATTACAACCTCGCTTGACTATCTTACCTAACACATAAAGGATATCTAGGGTTCCTTATTTTAATAAAGTAAGCTTGCTTTATTGGTAGTAACAACCACTGAATTTTCAGATTTGTGTCCTTTTCTCAGACTAGTAAGACTTTTTATATAATTATTAGTGAACTTATAAATTGTTTTTCTGACTGAGATGGCTTCCTATTCATATGTTTGAGTCTAAACCAATAGGAAAGGAAGATATTTGTATTTAAGCCATTTTATTTTTTTCCATTGGAGATCAGTTACCTATAAGACAGCAAAAAGAGACCAGCAAGTTAGTCTCAGGACTTGGTTTGTTTGTGTTTTTCCTCCACATTAGTTGTAGAAAGCATCTCACCTTCTCTGACTCCCAGAACAGGTCTCCCACAGAATCTCCTGCTGCACTCTTCTGCTTCTGAAATCATATCTCCACATGAACTACATTTGGCACAAAAACTTGTCCAAATACTTCACAAAATCCATCCATTTGAAGCTTCCAATTCTGACCGGTTGCCTGCTGCTCTGAGCCTGGTTGTTCTACCATAATATGTTGTATTTCCATTTCTGTTTTTGTTTTGTTTTGTTTTTTCTCAGATGATCTATCCACATACCTTCAGGCAGGATTTTCTTTACATATTTCATGTTATAACTTCTTCATACTTCATTGGATGCAATCCTATTTGTGTTCCAACCGACTTTAGTGACATTCATTTCCAAAATTCCATTTTTGATAGAGGACAGATTTATTTTCACTTTAAAAATAAATGTGCTATTTCCCTGGGAGTTTATGAATGAAGACAGTCGAACGTGTAATAGCATATATTTAAACAAGTTGCAAGTTTATTAAACTTTAATTTAAAAGTGGAATCCTATCAAAATTAAGAACAAAGTGTTCTTTATGTCACCACCCTCAATTTTACATTTTTCTCATTTTTTTTTTAACGGTAACTTTTATTTTTATTTTTTTTATTTTTTTTTTATTGGTTATTCAAAACATTACAAAGATTTCAGAATCACATCGGTTACACATCCACATTTTTACATAATACCATAATAGTAACTGTTGTATTCTGTTACCTTTCCTATCCTCTACTATCCCCCCTCCCCTCCCCTCCCATCTTCTCTCTCTACCTCATCTACTGTAATTCATTTCTCTCCTTATTTTTTTCCCATTCCCCTCACAAACTCTTATATGTAATTTTGTATAACAATGAGGGTCTCCTTCCATTTCCAAGCAATTTCCCTTTTCTCTCCCTTTCCCTCCCACTTCATGACTCTGCTTAATGTTAATCTTTTCCTCCTGCTCTTCCTCCCTGCTCTGTTTTTTTTTTTTTTTTTTGTATTTGCATGAGAAGATGTGCATCGGTTTTGGGGAATGGGTACTTCTGAGACCAGGACTTTTACTAAAATGTTATATTGGCATAAAATCATACCAGTAACTTCAAAGCTTTCAATAACTTCCCAACATCTTCTTCCAGACTACTTTTCCTGAGCCTTTTCCTTTCCATGATGTTTTTCTTTTTCGTTTCTTTTCTTTCTTTTTTTTTTTTTTTTTTTAATGAAATAAGCAATTTGGTTGGCTTTGGGACATAATTGTTCCACATTTTGGAAACATGAAAGTAGAATGAAAGTGTGAAATCTCTAAAGAACTGACTGAATTTTTATCAAATCATGTTCATGTTTGGAATATTGAGCAATTTATTAAACTTCTAAAAATCCTTTATTCAGTCAATAAAATGGTGAAAATATCTACATTTAGAATTTTTGGAAATTAAATTATGCATGGTGTGTATAGCAATTGCCATCCATACTGGTAATCATTGATGAATCAATTTTCTCCTTGTATTTTTTTTTTCTTTTTTGATACCAGGGATTGTACTCAGGGGCACTCAACCACTGAGCCACATCCCCAGCTCTATTTTGTATTTTATTTTGAGACAGGGTATCACTGAATTGCTTAGCACCTCCCTTTTGCTGAGGCTAGCTTTGAACTTGCAATTCTCCTGCCTCAGCCTCCTGATCTGCTGGGATTACAGGTGTGCACTACCGTGCCTGGTTAATTTTGTCCTAGAAGCTTAAAATTGAGAGAGTTGAGAAAGATCTCTAATCCCTCTGATATTGACCTCTCCCTCATTTTTCTCTGTTTTTCTTCTTGCCTTCTTTTAATAGTAAGAACATGGCACCTGAAAATGATGTAATTTCAATGCTAAATTTCTGTATATGGGACACAGATTAAACTATACAGTTATAATAACAAATATACAATGACAATGGCAAAAATGTATGGGGAATTGTGGAAATGATTATGTGAGTCACATAACTCGTGATTTTCCTACTTATAGCAAATTTAAGAAGCAGAAATAAATAAGTTGTTTGAAAGCACAGCTCAACTGTCAATGTCACATTTCATTTACATAAATCTGACAACTCTTCCTATTAATGAGATCTTTGACTGACAACATGATTAAATTATATGTGGCTGTGATACTGCATATCTGGCTGAAAACAGTCTTGATTTCTAACAGATGAGTACTCTAATTTGACACTAAATGAGGCCACCTTGGAGAATTCAGCTACTGCAGTCTAACTTTTCCAGAATGTTGCTATTTCTTTCATTCTTTCCCAAGATGAATCAAGCAACTTTAATAAAATTTTGTCACTGTGTGCTTTGGAAATACTAATTGTGCATTTTTATATCAAGAAATATGCAGCAAAAAGATGAATATATTTATGAATCCCAATACCTTAAATATATAATATATTATAGCCATTTATTTTCTTTGAGGATCTCTAAACTAGCAGATCTCTAATGTGTAAAAGTTGTAAAATTTTGTTTGAGACTGTGAAATTCATTATGGTTTAGAATTTATTGATCATCTACTATATTCTGAAAAGTATGCTAGTTCCTCTGAGAACTACAAACATTAGTAAGTCATTGAAGAAGAAATTCTATGCAATCAGAACATGATTAGTTTATGTGTGACATTTTACTACAAAATAGACTGCAATGGCTAAAAATAGAAAAGATAAGTATTTTGGAAACAAATAATTGGAGCTACTTTCTGATTGGATTATATTAGAATAATATGCGGGTGAAGTGGTATTAGATCTGAGCTTTGGTAATAATTTTTCATGTAATATCAGGATAAAATGCAAATTTAGGAAGATATTCACTTAATAGTATAAAGGAAAATGTACTAAATAAGAGAACAACATTGTAATAGGTTAGTATATATCCCAAAGAGCTTGTATTAAAATTGAAAATATGCACTAAATATTGATAAGGAAAATAAACACAGTACCACTTGATAAGGGAATAGAAATTTTAGTCTAATTCCTGTGAGAAATATATACACCACCAATTTATCTACATAATATTGTTGCCTGAAATCCAAATGAAATAGATTAAAATATTAAGAATAATTGTTCTCTCTGGGTACAAACCAAATATTCTGCTTGTCTACAATAAATATAGTGATTTTGTTATGAATATTTAAAAATAAAAACTCTTGGTATTTCGTTTACTCTCTCCTTTGATTAATGTTTTGCTATTTAAATTTGTGACTTTGCATAAAGTTATAGAAGCCTGCAAAATAGCAAAATAAAACACTATAGTTCCAAATTTCAGTAAGTGAATGACTTCCTAAGAATGGTGTTTCGTTTGTCAGCAAATTGGGTCAAGAGAAACAAAATGCTGACAGATGGCAAAGAGGAATAAAGAAAAGTCTTTTCAAATATTTCAAACACAAAAGTAATTCAGATCATGGAATCTCAAGTTCATCAATAAATAAAGAGGCATATGAAACCTACGGTTACATCAAAATTGCCAGTCTATTGACCCACTTTCATGAGGGGTGCTTAATAAGAGTTGTTTGCTTCTAAAATCATGTGGCCATCAGTGCTGCCCTCTGAATTTATAAGCTACACAGTGATAACAGCAGAAGTGAGAGGAATAAACACTTGAAACAATGAAGTCTAAACAAATCACCATCTAGGTGACACATACTCAACAGTGCTGAAAATCGGATAACAAATGGCACTGACACAAGTCTGCGAAATCACAGAGGAACTTGAATGGTGCTTTACAATGTTGTATGAACATGGTTCTAATGACTGAAATTCTAAAGCACTGAATTTTACGTGTGATTAAAAAATGTAAGTGGAATTTTTTTAAAGGACTGCCACCAGATTTTGGAAGTCATTTATGTTTAAGAAAACCTTAAATGTTTTTGTTAGACTAAAGAGTAAATTAGGCTTTCATTGGTTAAAATAATAATAATAATAATAATAATACATTATAATCATACCTAAGAGCAGGAAAGTTTATCAAATCAAACTTCTCCTTTCTATTCATCATTACATATAGTGATTTCAGCCTCCAAGTTCTGGAAAACATTTACAATGATTATGACTATATTGTCCAGGATTTATTATTACACTATTATAATTTACCTCGCAAATCATATGATCTGTAATCTTTATCAATAACAATAAGTGAAATGCATATGTGTTAAGTATGTATATGTATTTTTGCCTTAGCTAAATCAACTTTGTAAAGGCATAATTTCTTTTATGGATTATTTACCTTAGAAATAAACAGAAATTCTATTTTTTTTTCTGATGTGCATCAAATATTTACCTTTGAAGGGAGTACATTGTTTTAAATCTATGCCTTATTAAGTGATATTATTTTAAAATCTTGGAAGATATATAGGAATAGGAGAAACAATATGTCAAAATTTTTCAGAAATATATGGATTCATATATGCATAGACTTCTTACCAGGCTGGTAAAAGTAACCCTAGCCACAATTACACTAAAATTAATGTTAATAATAGTTTAGTAGAACTTAGAAAATGCTTCCAAATATGGTATTATAATTAATATTCACAATATTTTATAAAGAGATTTATTCACTTTCCTTCAGTGAAAAAATATTTATAGAGCACTTTCTCTATACCTACTCTAGCTTTCTCTTTTGATACCTCGTTCCTCTTTTGTATTTATTTCTATACACTGCTATTGCAATTTATTTGTTTCACTAAGTAAAAAATGCAGACAGAGTTTTGATTGACATTGAATGAATCTTAATAATGTATACTACCATATATTTTTATATAATTTTATATTAAATAATTTGGGAGAAATAATTTTGCAATATTAATTCTTTATATCCAGGAACATGGCAAATATCCCATTTATTCATCTCTAGTTTCATTATATTCAATTTATTTTAAAGTTTTAAGTAAAAGTACTTCCTGGTTATTTTAGACTTTATTTTTAATTTAATTAATTAGTGTATTTTTCTCTTTGCAATGCTGGGTATTGAAATAAGGGCCTTGAGTATGCTCTTGGCAAGTGCTCTACCACTGAGTTACATTCATCCCCAGACTAGATTCATCTTAAGTAATCAGTTATTGCTGGAATATAGGGCAAGTTTAAGCCTCTACAATGCTAGCATCAAAATCCATTACCCAGAGCTAGGGCACAGATCAGTGGTGGAGTACAGGCACAGGTCTCTGGGTTCAATACTCAGCACCACAAAACAAATAAAACCAAACCAAAAAAAAAAAAAGCATTACCCAAGGTGCTGCAATCTAACTGACGTTGGTTTCCATATTTCCTTCAGATCTTGTCAACTTTCTGTAATTCACGTATTGCTTTTTTTGTAGTGGTCTTCAGGTAGAAACTTCTGTGTGAGGGGACGTAGTTCAGAGGTAAAGTACTTGCCCATTTTGCAGGAGACCCTGGGTTCAATGCTCAACACTGGAAAAAAAAAAAAGCATTTAGAGCACTTTTATTTTGTTTTGAATTATTTGTAAAAATGCATTTTTGTCAAATTTGAAACAGCTGGTGAATAACTACTATGTCTTCATCCATCATATGGAGCTGGGATTGATAATTTTATATTCATATTTAATTATTAGTTGTCAAAATTTTTCATGCAAATGTTAAATACAAAACTAAATGTATCACTATTCTAAGTAGTAATTAGTGCCAAACACATACCCATGTTAAATATTTCAGGATGTGCTTATACCCACTGATTATATTACTCAGTTTTCTCAACATATATTAATTTTGGTTTGGACTCTATTAATCCTATAAACAATTACTTATGAAAGAAATCAATGACCACCATCAACAATATTTTAGATTTAAAAAAATTTTTTTAAACTGCAACTTTTTGCAAGCTTTTATTTGCAAGTAATTTTAAACTTTGTCTTAATTTGATTTTATAAAATATTTCTTTTAAAATAATTTAAAATTTTATTTGAAATTTTATTTTGCAAAGAAAACAACTATAAGAAAAATGCATTGTTTTGGTCAGTTTTTTTTCTCTCCTTTTTTTATACTGTGACCAAAAGTCCTGCCAAAAACAATTTTAAGGAAGATATGTTTATTACAGTTTCGGAGGTTCAGTTCATAGATGCCTGACTGCATTTTTTGGAACCTGAGAAGGGGCAGATCATCATGGAAGAAGCATGTGGCAGAGAAAAGCAACTCAGTACTTGGCACCAGGAAGTAGAGCAGGGTGGGAGAGGTGGGGGGAGTGCTCTCCTCATTGTGGACATAGTATAAAATATATTTTATTTAAAGTATAAACCCCAAAGGACATTCTCCACTGACCTACCTTCTTCAGCCACACTATGCCTGCCTACAGTTACCACCCAGTTAATCCCCATCACTGGATTAAGGCACTGATTAGGTTAAGACTCTTATATCCTTATCATTTCACCTCTAAACTTTCTTGCATTGTCTCACACATGAACTTTGGGGGACACTTCATATCTAAACTATAACATGCCTTAATTTGCATTATTTTCAAAAAATGAGAAATTTAACATACTCTTCTTTCTACTCCCAAATAAAAATGAGATTTATAATAACCTAAAAACTTAAATTTGCATGTACATATTTTCACACACACATTCTGTGTATCTATCTTTTACATTTCTGTTAAATTTCACTACCAGAATGTTTCTTTAGACATTATTTTTAATGCATTGTCTCATTTGCTCTCAGACACTTCTTTTAGATCTTGTCTTTTATTAGTGCCATTATTAGTCAAATTTTGTCTATGTGCCAAAATACCTGAGAAAAACAACTAAAAAAAAAGAAAAGATTTATTATGACTCATGGTTTTAGAGGTGTCAGTCCACAGTTGTCCAATTTCATTGTTTCTGGACCTGTGAGGGGACAGAGCATGGGGAAAGTGTGGCAGAGCAAAGTTGCTCACCTCTTGAGTACTGGGAAGAAGGGCGACAGAAAGGGAGAGAAAGGGTGAGGGGAAGGGGCTGTAGATAGATATGCCCTTCAAGAACACATCCACAATGACCCACCTCCTCTAACAGGGCCCTAGCACCTACTAGCTCTTCAGCAATGAACTCATCAATTGATGAGGTTAGCACCCTCATAATCCATCACCCTACCTTCAGCCCTACATGAGAATATTGCCACACTGAGGACCAATCCTTCAACGCATTGGGGGACATTCTAGATTCAAACCATAACAGGGCCTGCTATGAATTGTTTTAAAACAATTACTTTTTTCAATTAGTTTCTTCCAGGATATTGTATGTATGGCAACTTTTAAATTCCTTCACATTTAGTAGTCTTGGGCTGAATAGAAAAATAACTGTATCATAATTTTACTTGAAAATAAAAGTAATGATGTACACACACATCATATTAGAAAATAAAACTTCAATATTATCATTTCTGCCCCAAATTCTGTACTATATTTTACTTCAATTATCTTTTTGTTGTTTAGAATCAGCAAAATTTAAAAAGTATGAAAACATATTATCAACAAAGATCACCAGTACAATTCTTTAATATAGATTCTTTTTTTAAAAACTAACTAAAATGAGGTTGTCCTCTCCTTTTTAAAATTGATCAACAGATGGTGCCCAACTAATGATCATTTGACTTACAATTTCTCAACTTTATGATGTCACAAAAACTGCATGCATTCAACAGAGCTCTAAAATACAATTTTTATTTTTGATCTTTTCTTGAGTTAGTAATATGCAGTATAATACTGTTAAGATGTGGAGCAATAGCAGAGAGCCATAGCTCTCAATCAGCCACATGAGTAAAAGGGAAAACAACAGATATGCTACAATATACTGTGTTCATATGTTATGAGTTAGGATAATTTAATTGTATTAATTTCATTTTCATTAATTAATCTTATTTTAATTGTACATATTTGTGGGGTATAGTGTGTCAATTTTATACATGTGTAAGATGAGCAATGATCAATCAGGGTAGTTAAGATTTCCATTTAAATGCTTCATTCTTTAAAAATTTTAACACATAATAATTATACATATGTATGGGATGAATTGTGAAATTTCAATATATATACACAACATACATTTAATATATGAAAATCAGAATATTTAACACTTTTGTCTCCTAGTCAGTGTATGTTTGGAAATTCAACCATCTTTCTTTTAGTTATTCATAAAATTTCTAATAGGATACTGTGAACTATAGTCACCCTGCTGTGTATCCAAACTAGAATTTATTAGCCGTTATGTTTTAATACTTGATATAAAACCTCCCTTCACTCCCCTCCCCCACATTCCCAGCTTCTAATAATCTCTATTCAGTTTTTTAGCTCCCACATATGAGACAGAACATGAAATATGTCTTTCTCGGTCTAATTTTAGTTAATATCCTCCAATTCCATCTATTTTGCTGAAAATGATAGGATATCATTACTCTTCATGGTGAATAACACTTTTTATGAACATGTAAAACATTTTCTTTATTCATGCATCTGTTGTTGGGCATCTAGTAATAAATTTAACTAAGGAAAGGAAAGACCTTTACAATGAAAATTACAAAACACTGATGAAAGCAGTTGAAGAGGACATAAAAAAATAAAAAAAAGACCTCTTATGTTCACAAATTAGAAGAACTAATATTACTAAAATGTTCACACTGCACAAAGTGATTCACAGATTCAATGCAGTCCCTATCAAAATACCAATGCTATTCTTCACAGAATTAGAAAAAAATCCTAAAATCTATATGGAAGCACAAAGACCCTTAAATAACCAAAGTAATATTGAGTGAAAAGAACAAAGTTGAAGGTATTTCAATTTCTGATCTCAAGACATAATAATACAAGGCCTATTAACACACATAGAAGCTGACTCATAGACCAATGAAACGGAATAGAGTGCCCCAAAATAAATCCACGTATATGTAGCCAACTGATATTCAGCAAAGGCACCAAGAACATACATTGGAGAAAGGAAAACCTCTGTAGTAAATCTGGCTGGGAGAAATGGTATTAACATGCAGAGGATGAAACTTGACCCTGTCTCTCATTCTGTACAAAAATGATCAGCTCAAAGTAGATCAAAGACGTCAAAGTAAGATCTGGAACTATGAAACTCTTAGAAGAAAACATAACAGAAATACTCAAGATATCAGTATGACAAATAATTTCTTTTGTATAAGACCTCAAAGCATGGGCAACAAAAACTATATATATATATAAATTAAGAAACTTCTGCAGCAAAGAAAATAGTTAACAGTGTGAAGAGATAACATAGAATAGGAACACTTTTGCAAACAATTCATCTGACGAAGGGTAATATGTAGAATACAAAGGGACTGAAAAACTTCAAAGATGGCAAAAAGTCTAATTAAAAATGTTCAAATGATATGAATAGACACTTCTGAAGGAAAAACTATAAATGTCCAATAAATATATGGAATGATGTTCAACATCATTAGCCATCAAGGAAATGCAAATTAAAACTACATACTATATTATCTCACTCCAGTTAGAATGACTATTATCAAAAGACAAAAAAAAAATGACAAATTTTGGCAACTATATGGATAAAAGGGAATACTTATACACTGTTGCTGGAAATGTAAATTATTAGAGTAGTCATTATGGAGATCAGTATGGAGGTTCTGCTGTAACATTTATACACCTACCATATTTTCATCTACCTTAGCTTTGGGTAAATATCCAAAGGAAATGAAATCATCATACCAAAGAGATACCTACATGCCTATATTCATTATTGCACTATTCATAACAGTTAAGAGAATTAACCTAGATATATATCCAGCATATGAATTATTAAATGCAGTTTTAATTTAACATATTTTAAATTTATGATAGGTTTATGGAGACAAACTCCAATCCTGGCATTAAAAAAAATTTGTCTCAAAACATTTCCAGTTTTTTTTCTTTGGGGGGGAAGGGGTACTGGGGATTGAACTAGGGGTCCACTGAGCCCTATTCCCAGCCCTATTTTGTATTTTATTTAGAGATAGTGTCTCACTAAGTTGCTTAGTGCCTCTCTTTTGCTGATGCTGTCTTTGAACTCTTCATCATTCTGTCTCCTGAGCCACTGGGATTACAGGCCTGCACCACCACTCCCACCTTCCAGTTTTGTTTTTGTTTTTTAATTCGGAAAAAAAAAATCCTGAATTTTGATAAAACCCTGAAATATATACTCAATTAATAATCTTTCATTTTTTTGGATCTTAAGTTAATATTTTCAGGAAAATATTGGTAATTTTAGAATAAAACACTAAAAAAATGCTTTACCCTCCATGTATATATGCTATTAAAGTAAACTGATTTAAACTTTGCTCAGAGTCAACCTAGTCCATTAGTAGTCAGTTTAACTTTTGTTAATAGAGTTGACCTTTAAACTTCAGGAGATTCTCCAGTCATTCCATCAATCCTCATAGCAACAACCTGGGTAGGGAGAATATTTTTGTCAGAGAATATTATTCTATATGTACAATTTCCTCTGTGAAGGTTAAGAGATGACTCTCCCAAGACAATGTAGCTACTTGTTTCTATATTTTCAGATTAAAGTTAAAGAAGCTTCTGTGAGTAACTGTAATCACCTCACTTGTTTTGCTAATTCACATAATTGCTAAAGATGCAGTTTACATTTTTTTTCTGCACATTGTTGGAAAACATGTGGTAATAAAATCTAAAATAAAATTGGCAAAATAATCTCTAATGTCTACAAGCATATTGTGTGCTTTCAAAATACTTTTATTTTTATTTGTGAAAATTAAATGAAAAGTTCAATCAGAATTACAAAAGCAAATATCCACTTAACTATTTTCTTTTTATTACCTTTAAATTTGTTTTGGTGCTTCTTATCAAGATAATTTTTAATTAAAAAGCATAACATTAAAGAAAAATAATAAAATATCATAAATTGTTGATAATTTAGTGACCCTGACATAATTTGCTTTGGTAATATGTTAGTCTCATTTTCTGTTCCCCTCTTCTTTTACCACCTATATATTCTCTATTATATATATATATAATCATTAGCTTTTTTTGCATGTTAGTCTATACTTATTCATTTGGGGAAACACTCTTGCAGTTGAACATTTAGTGTACATATTATTCCTGATTACATTTTCAATATTAACACAGAAAAATTATCTATGACAAAGTATAATGTTTGCAGTTATCTTGCTGTGCACTGCACTACTCTGAGAGACAAAGTCTCATAATAATTTAATTCTACTACCTTTAGTTGAATATTTATAATGGCTTCTTTTTATTTGGATTGTGATAATATGTGATTGATCAATAATAGATCATATTTATCAAAATATAAATACATTTGATGAGTATAGATTTTGATTATTTTTAATGTTATTAGTATAAGGAGAAGAGTCACAAAATGGACATTAACAATTTCAATCAACAGCTTTGGCCTTAAGTTTGTTTTCATGTTTTAAAATAGTATGTAACAGTTTTAACATACACTGCTTAAAATGGAATTATTATTATTTAATTTTTATTTTTATTTATACTATTTTGCCCTGTTTATTCAACCTGAATTTTTATGTCTCCAAGGGGTATATATTTTTTCATGGCTAGGAACATTTTCTTCTGTGTATTTCCACACTTATGATAGTAATAGAGTGGAACCCAAATTTCTTACTGTAATTTTCAATGAATATTTAATACATTGTAAATAACAATCCATTTCTCTTATGTAGCTTTTTTTAACTATTAGAATCTTTAGAATTTTACTTGCTTAAGCCAAATACAAAAATAAATTTTACAACAGATTATTAACATAAAGTCATAAAAGATCAATATTGATCAATATCTGCAAAATCAAAGGTAAATCTATTTTATTTGAAATAATTTAAATTAACTATTAGTAAAATGTAGGTGCAACATTGATAGCAGCTAAATAATAATGTCATATTTACCTAAACTTATCATGTTCTAATAAAGGAATGTTTGAAACAGTTTTTTAATACTTTGGAATTAAATTAACCTTACTTTTTATTAATTATTGCTAGTACTAAAATTATTTCTCAAATTGAATTTGTCATATTTTGAATGGTGTCCTTTCCTTTCCATAATTTTCAAGATTCCCCCTTCTTCTAAGGCAACAAAACAACCAAACTGATTTAAAACAAACAAACAAAAAACTTGCCATGGCTTTCAGTGCAAGCATACAGTGAAAGGATACATTTAGTTACCTAAGGTACTTTTCAAAAATATTGGTTCAATCTTGACATTATCCCAGCTATTCCACATCTGATCTATCCAGCCACAACAAAAGTTTGTGTGTTTTATGAGTTTGCCTTCCACATTTGCAAAACATACTTTGTCCTCATGGATTGACTTTTTCTTCAAATGACAATATCTTTACATTAAAATAAAGTAAACAAAGTTGATAGGACTTGGAAATCCTCTGAATTGGCACTAACATAGTTTTCCATTTGTGTCATCCTATTTCATAAGACATTACTTCACTCCAGCATCATGGCAGATGGGATGTCAAGCTGCAGTGCTCACAGAGTAAGGAGTAGAGGTCTTTCAAGTTGGATGTAAAGAGAAATGCATATTAGAGCAAAGAATAGATTGAAGTGAAGGAATGCTCTATTTAGGGCCAACATTATAGAGGTATGAGGAATAATAAATGACAAGGACTCCAATTCTTCATCCCACAGTGTGTCCAGGTATATTAAGGGAACAGGGAGTATGCTGGCATTGCTGGAGCAGGGAGGGAGGAGGAGTGGTATAAAATGACATCAAAATAAGTCAGAATGGAGATTCTCTACTGACTGTGATAATAATTTAGAGTTATATAATAAATGTGATGTTACACGTTTAGAGGGCCTTGTGTGGAGTACGGATATGAATCAGGAAAAATGATTTGTGAACAGAGTCAATAACACTTAGGGTTAGAGAAGTATACTGGGGTGAAGTGTGAAGACCCCCGCAGGAAAAAATATAAAGTTTCACAACACTCTTCTAAAAGCAGTGGGTGGATTGCAAGACCTAATCAGATAGAAAGAATAGTAACATTTGTTGTTGTTTTAGAAAGCTTAATAGACACGGAGCAGAAATGGAAAGGAGGGGGTATGCAATGATATACAAGTTAGGTATGACAAAATTTAATGAATGAATAAAGTTAAGTTGCTATGAATAACCATGAATAAAATAGAAATACTTCCAGATTTATGACTTTTGATTACCTCATATTAAAAGGGAGCTCAAGTTTAAAGGTTGGAATGCTAGTATTTGTTCATATGTTTGAAACTGGAAAAACACTTGCTTACTGAATTAATGGCCTATAAAAATACTGTTGAATAGAATAAAGGATCTACAAACTAATTCATGAATAGAATTTTTTGATTTTGGTTTCACCAAACATTTCTTGCCGTTATGTGTATATTTTCTAATCTTAGCAAGAATATGTGAAATTAGCCTGTGTAGAACCAGAAACATGAATTGTGTTTCACAACTTTTTGACTTTCCCTTCTTCCTTATAGCTTAAATAGATCATCAAGTCAGAGTGATTGTCTTCCTAAATATCTGCACATTAATTCAGTGAGTATATACTATGGTGGACTCTGGAATCAGCTTTTATTCACCATTGCTTTATCATTTATCTGTGGGATCCTGGAGAAAGAATCTTTCTGTGCATCAGTGCACCACCTCTTTAAGACTAGTATGGTTCTCTTCTTGGCTATTTGAATATAAAGCAAAGTCACTTGTTCTCAAGTCTCAGTAAGATCTATCTCTTGCCTACACCGCTGACTGCATGATAAACCAGTCTTTAGCAGCAGTAACTACACTTTTCCTTCATATCGGTTCATGCATAGGTTTTATTTCAACCTCTGCAGTATGTGTCTAAATTGACTCTCTGAGAGAGAGGGATAGATTGGTTGAACAAAGAATTGCATCATTCTGACAAGAAGTCCCAAATTAACTTACAGCAGTCCCAACATCACCAAATTAGCTGCTTTGGTTTTGCATTTGGCAGGCATGATCCCAATACCCGTGAGCTTTGAAAAGGATCCTGTTTTGTTTGAAATATTTTATAACAAGCGGAGATGTTAGGTGTACACTGTACATGAAGTGCTGCTTCAGCACATGGGTCCCTGAAGCTTCTGAAACTATCCCTACCATTGGTATTTGACCCCAAAAGGCTGCCCAGTGTCCTTTCCAGTTTCTGATGTGATGCTCAAATCTTAAAGGAGTTTATGTTTGTTTAGAAATTCAAATATCTGTGGGAAGTAAGTGATGGTTCTAAACCAAAATCAATGATGGATTAAAGAGTTTAACTACTTTACTGAGAAGGTTTTTTCCCATGATTCTCATGTCAGTTAGAGGTGAATTGCTTCTCTTTATCTAACTAACACAAAACTTTCTCAACTACTTGCTAATATGACCCCACTTTATGTAGAATGATACAAAGGAAAAATGTAATCCAGAGCTATCTACTTACTAACCAGATTTAAAACTGTTATTACAGCAATATTTCATTCAATTTTTAAGGTATAATTTTAAAATATATTAGAAATATCACTGAAATACTTCAATCTCCATAGTCAGAGGGAACCACCATTCTACTGTATTAAAATTGCTATATATTTTAAAGTGAATTTTTATAAACTTAATTTTGATTCTTTTTTTTTTTGACCTTTACATTTCAGTTTGAGAGCTCAGAGTTTAACACGTAGGTTTGAATTGTCATAGCATGTCCAAACTTTAAGAGAAAAGTAAATTCCAGTTACTAACTTCAATAATTATGTTCGTATTAGCAGTTGAAAGCGAATTTTTTTATACAGAAAGAACTTAGTTATCTTTGCAACACTGGAAGCTATTTTCATTTTGTTTTCCAAAGGGAAAATACACATATAAACAAAGAGTTATGTATAAATGTATGGCACTCTAGTGGCATATTTTTTGCATCTGTTTATATGCATATTTTATATAAAGCACATATATGTTTATGTATGTATATAAAATATTTATCATTTTAGGTATGGATAAGAAATATAAAATCAGGTGTGCAGAGACTAATATTTAAATATTTTATAACTTAGAAGATAGATATTTTCTGCCATTTGCTAAGGCTCAGTCTAGGACAAATGCAAGTTGAGGTCTATTTCTTCATTTCTAACATCTTTTGCTTGAGTGTTTATCAGAAATAGAAGATTAATTATATACAATTTGAATATGACAGTGTTTCAATCTAATCATCTTGTATGCAATTTTGGAGACTTTCTTCAGAGACTTGTGTTCAGTGTGCCTGGAATTAGGCAATCTAAAATCATTACTCCAGGTATTTATGATGCAGGCAATCTGAAAATATGGATTAGCAATGCACCTAGAATATCAGAGATACTAAATAACATTCACTTTACCTTTCCAGAATACTTACACTGTGTCATTCATTCTACGTAATTTTGATAATAACCATATCACAAAGGAATTAAATGTGTTCAGGAATTCAGTTCCAGTCTTACTCTAGAGGAGACAAAGAGTTTAAAGAAACTCCCCACATGCTGCTGATTTGTCAAAACACAAGTGAGGCCATGGCACCTCCACCCAAGACTCATGGTAATATTGTGTGGGGTTAGACATTGAATTTTGTTGCCATGCTGGGGTTTGGTTATTCTGGCAGAGAGAGACATTAAAGTCTCCCCATGGGTGATAAAGGTATTAAATTTGTAGAGAGCTTTGCAGTCTAATGAAAAACATCTGGCTATTTGGAAGCAAGCAGATGCTCAAATAAATTTTTCATTGTTCATAAAAACTGTCTGCCACTTGGCTAGAATCTTAGTATACACTCCCAGAAAATATAAAATAAAATATTTTATTCATTCATATATTTTAATCATGTTGGTAGGTAAAGATGAGCAGAACCACAGGGTCACTTCATTACTATGGTATATTGCAATTGTAATTAACAAATTTTATAATCTGCATGTAAGTATTTCATTAGGGTTCCTACTGCTTTTGATTTCCTATTAGATTTTTATTCTCAAAGAAAAAAACAGAAGACTTCTTTAATATCTCAAGCAAGAACACTCAAAAAAGTTTCTAAAATATATTATTATTTTTCCCTCAAATATTTTTAAACTCACAGATGAAAGGCAGACATAAACTTACATTTTACATAAAATTTCTAGCATATCATAAACTCTACATGGATATTGAGACCACATGGATGTTGATGTAAATAATAAGGGAAAAATAATGATAAATGAAAAAGGTAAAGATAGATGAACCATGAAGTTTCAGGTTCCAAAATCAAGATTCAAGGTGTTTATTGGTTCATTGGAAAAACTTTTGTTTTTAAATGAATTAGTTAAACTATGTCAACTCTTTTTGAATGTTAAAAATAATTCAAGCATTACAAAATTAGAAACCACTAAGGAAATTATATATCTATACAGTCTTGTATACTCTCTGAAAGCACTATTTTGCTTATTTGTGTTAAAGAACTGTTTAATCACAAAAATTCAAAATTTACAGATATTAAAGTTATAATACAACGAAAACACGCGAACGTATCAATATGTCTTATAGGTCATCAATTCATTATAACTTGTGTTTATTTTGTGGTTCTCTAAAATACCCCATCCCACATCATATTTTTGTATTATTAGGACATGATTCACATGTCATAAATTTTTATCTTTTGTTATATACAAAGCAGTGGTTTTGGTTTAAGGGGTGCAACTATCATCCCAAAGAGAAGCCATGTGCCATTAGCAGAAAACCCAATTAATTCCCTGCTTCTAGCCCTTTGGCCACTATCCTATTTCTGTCTCTACAAACTGTCCATTCTGAAGATAATATAAATGAAATCATATGGTATATAGGCTTCTATTTCTAATGCCACCATTTGATATGTTTTCAAAGTTCATTCACATTGAAGCATCAATCAATACTTCATTCCTTTTTGATATTCACAAGGATATTTCACATTTTGTTATCATTCAAAATTTGGAACATTTGGGTTGATGGACATTTGAGTTGTTCACACTTATTGGCCTTCATGAAAAATACCTCCATGAATACTTGTGTGAACATGTGTTTTAATTCTCTTGTATATAATCCTATAAGCAGAATTGTTGTATCATATAATTACTCCATGTTTACATGTTACAGGAACTATTTTCCCCTACTAAATGCTCCTGGCACCCTTGTTGAAAATCAATTGGCCATGAATCTGTGAGTTTATTTATCACGGACTATCAATTGTATTCAAATGACCTGTTTGTGGATGTGATTTTATTATTTATTTTATGAATTGATATTTATATGTAGGAGCAGCCTTGCTTTTTCAGGGATAAGTTTCTTTGGGTCATCATGAATAATCCCTCTTATATGCAGCTGGATTCAGTTCGTTAGCATTTTGTTGAAAACTTTTGTATCTAGGTTCATAAGAAGTATTGGCCTATAGTTGTTTCTTTTTTTTTCTATCATATTGGTTTGCATAATTTTGGAGCAGAGTAACACTGCGACTCATACAATGAGTTGAAAGGTATCCCATACTCTGCTATTTTTAGGAGAATTTGTGGAAGATTGGTGTTATTTTATCTTTAAGTTTATTGAAAATTCCTAATGAAATTGGTCCTGGGCTTGTCTTTCTGGGAATTCTTTGGATTATTATCAGTAGTTTTCCTTATAATTCCACTTAGATGCTTTTGTTTCCTCTACAGTCTGTTTTCATGGCTTGCATCTCTGTAGTAATGTATCTATTTTATTTGCTTATCTAATATATTGGCATAAAATATTTCATTATAATTCCACTTCTGATTTAATACTCTGAATTAATTAATTAATTTCTTCTTCCTCTTCCTCTTCCTTCTCTTCCTCTTCCTCCTCCTCCTCTTCCTCAGCCTCCTCCTCCTCCTCCTCCATCTCTTCCTCTTTTGGAAAGTTATAGCTAAAGGTCTTTGAATTTAGTATATTTTCTGACAGGACAAATTTGGGGGGTTTATTTATTAAATATTTTATATTGTGCTCAAATATGTTTTATTTCCTTTCATCTCCTTGCCTTGGGTGTAGTTTGCTCATTTATTCTTACTTTCTTATGATAGAAGTTTATATTATTGACTTGAAATCCTTTTTCTCTTATTTTTATTATATATATTTAAGATATAAAACATGAAGTTTCAATATATGAAATATATTCAAGTGATGACTAGAGTCATATAAATTTACATTTCATCATCTCACAGTTACTTTACCTTTTTTATGACTCTTTTAGAAAATTTCTAGTACATAGTACAAAATTATGAACTGTTAGTAACAATCAAAACCTGTCATCTGCTTGCTGCTCATTAACTCTCTAGACTTGTTCATCCACCATATTTGCACCTTTGTACCCTTTGATCTGATCTTCAACAAGTCCACTAAGGAATAATGTTGGGGAAAGTAGATGTCCAAAAGCAAAATAATGAATCCAGACCCTTATTTTACACCATGTACAAAATCAACACAAAATGGACTAAAGACATAATTATAAGATCAGAAACTATAAAATTCCTAGAAGATAACATAGAGAGAAAGCCCCATGATATTAGCCTTGGGAATAATTTTTTTAATTGACACCCCAAACACAGGCAAAATACAAGTACAAATAAACAAGTTGGACTATTTCAAATTTAAAAACTAGGGTTTTTTTTTTTCAAAGAAAAAGAAGCAATCAGAAAAATTAAAAGTTAACCAAAAAATAGGAAAAATTATTTACAAAATTATTATATCAAATAATGGGTTATATCCAAAATATATAAGAAACTAATACAGCTCACTGGCAATAAAGCAAACAATGTGATTTTAAAATGGGCAAATAAACCAAACATGTATTTCTCCAAAGAAGTAAGCCAATAGCTATGCGCAAATGTGCTCAATATCACTAATCATAGGGAAATATAAATCAAAGCCACAATGAGATATAAACTCACATCTGTCAGGATGGTTACTATCATGAAAACAAGAAATGACTGGTATTGGTGAGTTTTCAGTTTTTGTGGTTGTTTTTGGCAGAAACATTATTCCTATGAAGTCAAGACCATATTTTGTATAGTTTATTTAAATCAGCCCCCAAAATCTATACAATGCAATTGATTGATTTGTCTTTTAAATCTCTTTTAGTCTACAGGTTCCCATTCCATGTTTCTTCTTCCCTAGCTATTATTTATTAAGTCCAAAAGGTTACTTGTCTTGTAGAGTCTCACAGCCTGCATTTTCTGATTCATTTCCATGATGTCATTCATCATTTTTCCTTTTTCTTCTTACTTGCAATAAATAGATATATCAAGTTTTATATGCTTCTGGCTTGATTTTTTTTTTGCAATAACACTTTATAGGTTGTGTGTTTTTCCAACAGGGTACATATAATCCAGCTATCACTCTTTTTTGTGTGCATTATGTTAGTGCCCAATAATGATCATTGCCTTGATCTTTTCTTTTTTATGTGTTGCAAATGGCCATGTTCTTCTTTACTACCTAGAATGCTTCTTTAAAGAAAAAAAATGTGCTCATCTGATCATTGGTTGTCCTGAAGTACCAGCAGGAAAAACAAAACAAACAAAAATACAAATTAATATTTTCTCTTCATGTACCAATTTCTGGTTTGTCAAGATTGACATGTAGCATAGTCAAAAATGATCAGTGAGTTCATTACTTTCTGATAATCCTATGGATTTTAGTACAGAAGTTTTAATTGATAGCACCACTTTCTTATTTTTATTTTTAACTGATACACAAAAGCATAAAAGTTGTGCATTTTAATGTGGTACATGTGGTACCAAGTAACTATATATATATATATCATAATGTTTACATCAGATTGAAAATATCTTCTCAAACATTTATCATTTCTTTGTGGAAAAAGCTTTCTAAATCCTTTATTCTAGCTTTTTGAAACATCCATTAAATGACTGTTATCAATAGTCACCATACTATGCAATGGCACCTCAGAGCTTCTTACCCCCAGCTAAATGTAACTGGGTATACACTTATCAACATTTCCCCATCCTGCCCCCTGCTGTTTCCAGACTCTGGAAATTAGACTCTAAACTTCTATGAGATAATTTCTTTTAGATTCCACATAAGAGGGGGATCATGAGACACTTGTCTTTGTGCCTGATTTATATCACTTAACATAATGATCTTGAGTCCATTCATGTTGCAAATGGAAGAATTTCATTCCTTTTTATGGCTGACAGGTATTCCATTGTGCATATATACCACATGTTCTTTATCCATTCCTTAGTTGATAGACATTAAGTGCCTTTCTTGGCTATTGTTAATAGTGCAAATAGAAGCATTTCTAACTAAAGCTAAAATGTGTCTCATCTTTTGTTAGAAGTACTCTCCTTACATTGGATGATAAATCCTTTTGGTTGTGGTCTTAAAAGTCTTTAAGAACATCTTGCTCTGTTGTTACACCAAATGTTCCAGGTTCACCTTGTACATTTCTCGCTCAGGGGTAGATAGGCCTTTTGTGAAAAATATCATAATTTGTTCAGTGAAGAATTTTATAATTAAAATTTATACTAAGAGGACTAAGATGTTCTTTGCTATTGAAATAGTCATTGTGCTTAGGTGCATTCAGTGGTTATAGCTACAAAATAGAATATTAATGAATAAATTTAATATGAGCTAATAATGATACTTTTAAATTCAATTCAGAATTGTAAGGTTTTTCACAGCCTCACAAATATTTCTTCTCTTTTTCCAGCACTTAAAATTGTGGTTTTCAATAGCACCAACATAATAAGTCATTTATTTTATGCCATAAAATATTCACAACAATATCAGAATAGTACCACTTATAATAATATTATAAACAATGTATATTCCAACAGTCTAGATTTTTTTCAGGTTTTTGCTTTGGTTATTGAAAAATATACCTCTAGGGCTATATGGCAAATTTCAGAGATATAAAGTCACTTCAAGTGCTCATGCCTTTAATTGGGTCACTGTGGCATCATTTGTTTAAATTTGATTTTGGGTTCTTATGGATGGCTTTATAAAATCAATGGTGTTCCATAATTATTTAAAATATTTATATGGTTCCAAAATGCACTTCCTCTCTTTTACATTCATTATATTTAATTTTTAATTTCTATTTATTATGATTTTCTAATGATGCTCTTAATTATTTTATTAAAAGAAAAATATAATTGCTCAGCCACTTATTATTTAAGCATACATTGAAATTAAAAGTATTAAGTATTAAGATGAATAGTAGAGTATATGAAGAAATGAACTGTTTCACTTATGGCATTTGTAAGGAGAAACATTAGAATGCCTTACTTACTTTCTCTCCTAATTGCCATAGCAACTTTACAATAATTTTATTTAAATATTCCATTACTGATGAATGAATAGAGAATCACATAGGTTAGGCAGCCTTAAAAATTCAAGTAGATATTGAATGTAAGTCTCACATGAAAATCCAGACAACCTCAGCTAGATTCTTTGTAGTGTATTCTAATACTTAAGCAAGCAGATAGATTAATTAATATTTGTCTAATTTCTTATGGGATTACTTTACTCCTTTTGGATCCTCAAACTAATTCTGGGAAGAAAATTTTATCTGTATTTTACAATAAAAATGCTGGCTTGAAAACCTAGGCATTCTGTGGTCCTTATATTATGTGTGGCATATTCTAATCATCCATGGATGCAGGCCTCACCAGTCTTCTCTCTGAGATGCACACAGGCCCTAAGAAATATTCATAACTTTGTAAGTAGAACAGGGCATATTGCTGCTACCATCAAATACTTGAGAAGGGTGAATAAAATTCAAATTGAAATTTGACTGAGGCACATTTGCCGCACCCCGATTTATTAGGGATTCAATGGTGGTTTCCATTACATTCTACTCAACACAGTGATGACCTTCTGAAATTTGTATCTCTAGGCTCTTTTTATAAATGAGTTAAATCACCTCCACGTTTTCGTATGGGTAGTAAGTGGGGGAGACAGGACTTAACAACAAGGTCTCTGTGTTTCTACCCCCAAACTCTTTTCTGGTACTCTGAATTGGTAAACATGAGGAGACAAAAGGCCAGTGACACTGCCACCTTAATACAAGGAAAAACACCAATGAAAAGGGAAAACTACAAAACAAGAGAAGAAAAAGAACCATCTAATAGACTTAAAAATGTGATCAAATCTCAACAAACTTAGTAAACAACTTCTCTAATGTTGTCAATATACTCCTTTTTACACCTAGATCTTGAAAGGAGTGGTGGTCCATTATAGTCATAACACACTGCATAATGCTTTCAACACCCATTATCTCATGTGTACTTTTCAAGACTTTGGTGAAAGAGGCACTGTTGTTGTTATTCATTCTTAGTAAATGAAGACACTGAAGACCAGACAGCTGAGGGCATTTGCCCATGCTTTTATACAACAAGCAAGAATAGTTAATGCTTGCTCTATAATATTACTGCAAGTAGAACCTAGGTCTTATTTTCCTTGTGTCCTTGTTTAACAAAGGAGCTTCCCTAATGAGTGGGGATTAATATTTCCCCAGTCATAGAACTTAGTGTAAGACAGTAGACCAATACTTCCAGCCCATTTTGCAGAAGCAGACTTAATTTCCTGCAATGGAATGTCACTGGATGCTCAAGGCTTGACAACAAGAAAAAATTTAGGATTGAAATCTAATTATTAAATGTGCTGACAAGAAATCACACTTGGAATGTTTAATTTAACTTGAAGTTTTATTAGGAGTAGTTCCCCCCCCCCAATTTTTAATGAAAATTAATGTTAACTTTTTTGAAGTTTTTAGTTTTTACCCTAAACAGTAATTATATAAATAAAAATAATTTCAATACTTCTTGGAAGTGAAAAACACTGACATTCTTTGAAACACATATGGCACTAATAAAATTAATTACTCATTTCTTTATTGTTGATATCTCAATAATTGTTGTACCAATGCTAAGCTGACAAGTACAATAATACAACATGCCACAGAGGTCCACTAACTTCCCTGAGAGATGGAGACTGGGATGGTTTTCTAAGCTTGGCCAAGACACATCTGAATTAAGGCTGTCCATCTCAGATGGAAGTTCCTTTTTTTCCACTAAAGTTTTTCTAATAAAGTATTTTAATGATACATGTAAAGTTGTAAGAAAATGCAATAGCATAAATTAAATAATTCCATTTAGAATGGTAAAAAAATACATGTGAAATGTACTAATTATAAATTTTAGACATGATGTTAAGAGAAATAGAAAGGAAGTTAAGACTTCTCAGATATGATTTTGTGTCTCCCTCCAGAATCCTCCTTCATAAAAAAAAGGATATTAAAATAAATCTAGATGGAAATGTATTGTTTGTTGAAACATTGGCTTGTAATTTGTGGTATTAGCTCTAATTCAGATGACATATGTGGACAGCAGTTTCTGAGAAGAGGAATTTATCTGTTGATGATTAATGTCACTGCTCAGTTGCTTAGAAATGAGACACCTCTGCTGTTCAGAGAGGGACACTCGTCTCAAAGAATTATGTATATTAGAATAATTTTGGTTACACAAGAAATGTAAGCTCTTATTGATATCACAGGCTACAATTTTTATATATGTGTACATATACCTATATTTTTAATAGATTTTCAAATATCATCAGGCACCCTGGCAAAATTGATTTATTGGGGAGGAATGAAACAATCTGTCACTGAAATTTTTATTTCCATTAACATAATGATATCTTGGAAAAAGTTCCAAGAAAATAGTTACCAACAATAACAATGAAAATGGCCCTAGATGAAAATTTACCTGCTTTGCATGTAACTTACCCAATTCTTAAGCATTTCATCTTCTGAGAAACAAAAACTGGCAATTTTTCTGCTACCTGGGAGAAATAGATGCCCTTGGCTAGAGTATACAGTACTAATTTTCAAGCCAGCATTTAATTTAACTTTTTATTGTCAGCATTTCTCAAAATATTTAATTTCAATAAACACCATATAGTAAGCATTTTTCCTTACCAATGTATACTATGGTCCATATAACTCATTAGATAGATTAAAACTAAAATGAAAGATGAATTAACTTTATGTCAAGTCTCTTAAACATTTATTTCCTTAAGTTAAGCTTCAACTACAAATACATATCTAATAAAATAGACATGATGAATATATGTTCAATATTGTCTTATTGCTTTAAGGTCCATATCTGCCCTAAAAAAAAAGTCTATTTATTTGCCTCTCAAAAGAAATAATATCTATTTACATCATCAAAAGTCATGGGAATTAAAAACTCTCATATTTCATCCATACAATAAAATAATGATTAAACTGGCAAAAACTTGCAGAAATATGTTTTTGGAGTTCTAGGATCTAACAAAAAAATATAGCAACCAGAGGAATGCTTAATAAATAAGTTGCCTTTACTATTGGCAGAAGATTAAAGAGCTACTTTAATGAAAGAGAACAGATAATCCAGAAATTGACCCACACAAATCGTGTCAATGGATCTTTAACAAAGGAGTAAAGACATTTCAATAGAGAAAAGACTTCTTGTCAAATGAACAATTGAATATCCACGTGTTAAAAAAAACTCAGCCCAGATGTGGAACTTCCAACTTCCACAAAGATTAATCCAAAATACATTATAGCCCTAAATGTAAAACATAAAACTATAAAACTTCTACAAGGTAACTGGAGAATATCTAGGTGACCATGGGCTTTGTGATATGTTTTAGAAACCATACCAAAATTCTCTGAAAAAAAGTTGATAAGTTAGATTTCATTGATTTAAATATTTTTGCTATGTAAAGGATATTGTTAAAAGAATAAATAGACAAACTACATGTGTGTAAAGATTATTTGTAAGGCGCATATCTGATGAAAGACTTATATCCAAATTTTATAAAGAACTTTTAAAATAATATAGTAAGAAAAATATTCCCATTTGAAAATGGGCAAAATATCTGATCCAACATTTCACCAAAGAAAATAAACTGATGGCAAATAACCATAAAAAGAATGACAGCGAACATCATATGTTGTGAAAAAACTGCAAATTAAAACAACATAATGTTTTATGTGAGATAAAACCATATACCTATTAGAATACTTAAAACTTAAAAATAAATTACAATACCAAATGCTGGTGTGGATGTGGAGAAACAAGAACTCTCATTTATTGCTGTAGGAGTGGAAAATGGTGCAATCAATTTGGAAGACATACTGGCAGATTCTTGGAAAGCTAAACATAGTCTTACCATATGATCCAGCAATAACACTTCTTAGTTTTTATCCAAATAGGTTTAAAATTTATGTATACAAAAATCCTACAGATGGATAGTCATAACTGCTTTATATATAACTACCCCAAACCAATAACATGCAACATGCTTCTCAATAGGTGAATGGATAAACATTGATGCATTATTCAACAGTAAAAAGAAATGAACAATTAAATCATGAAGAGACATGAGGAAGCTCAAATGCATACAGCCAAGTAAAACAAGCCATTCTTTTTATGCTTTTATTAGTGCTTTATGATAATATATAATACTGGAGTTCGTTTTTACATAATCATACACGCATGGAATATCATTTGCTCTACTTCAGTCACCAGTAATTCCTCTTTCACTCCTCTCCTACCCCGCCCCGTTCACCTTCTTCTACTTCACTTGTCTTCCTTCTATTTATTTATAGTTTTTTTTAAAATTCATACTTTATAGATATTCCTACATGTGGAATTCCCTGTAATATTCATGAGTACCTAGTACAATTTGATCAATTTCATTCTACTCTTTGTCCTTTACCCACCCCTCTCCCCTCCTCCTCAATCCTTTTCCTCTACTCAACTCTGTTTCCCTTGAATTTTCATGGGATTCCCTCCCATTTTGTTGTCCTTATTTTGGTTTAGCTTCGGCATAACACAGGAAACATTCAACACTTGACTTTCTGAGTCTGGCTTTCTCACTTAGCATGATATTCTCCACTTCTACCTATTTACCGGTAAATGCTACCATTTCATTACCTTCTGTGGATGAGTAAAACTTCATTGTGATAAATGCCACATTTTTTTTTATCTATTCAGCTGTGAACAGGCACTTTGGCTGGTTCCATAACTTGACTATTGTGAATTGTACTGTTATCAACATTGGTGTGCATGTATCCACTATAGTACATTGAATACAGGTCTTTAGGATAAATGCCAAGGAGTGGGATGGTTGAGTCATATCATGGTTCCATTCCTAGTCTTTTGTGGTATCTCCATACTTATTTCCAGAGTGGTCATATTAATTTATAAATCTAGCAACAATGTATAGGTATACTTTTTTTCCTCACATCCTTACCTGTTATTATTATTTGTATGCTTGATGATTGATATTCTAACTGAAGTGAGATGGAATCTCAATGTACTTTTGAATTCCATTTCCCTGGTTTCTAGGGATGTTGAACTTTTTTTCATGTATTTGTTGGTCATTTGTATTTCTTCTTTTGAGAAGTGTTGAATTAGTTCTTTTGCCCATTTATTGATTGGGTTATTTGGGTTTTTTTGTTGTTGTTGTACAACTTTTTGATTTTCTTATATATTCATTGAAAAGTAATGTTTCAAAATCCATTCATAATAGTATCAGAAGAATAAAACATTTAGAAATAAATTTAACTATGGAGATAAAGAGTATATGCACTGGAAACCACAAAATCATTCTTTAAAATATTATAAATAAGACTTCAATAAATAAAAGGCAATTGGACATTTATGGTTTGTGTTTCAGTCAGATTTTTGTCACTGTGACAAAATACCTGAAAAAAATCAACTTAGAAGAGTGAAGGTTTATTGTGGCTCACAATTTCAGAGTTTCAGGCCATGGTCATTGGGCTCTATTTATTCAAAGTTTGTGCTGAGGCAGATCATCATGATGGGGATTGCATGGTGGAGCAGTGCTGCTTACTAGCTGGTGGCTGAGAAGCAAAGGTAGGGGTGCAGGGGAGAGGACTGAGACAAGATATACCTTCAAGGACATGCTCCGAATGACCTACTTTCCCCTACCAGACTCCCATTTCCCAAAGTTTTCACTTCCTTCTAGTGGCACTTTAGGTTGGCAGTCAAGCCTTTCCACATGGCCTTTGGGGGGCATTTTAAATTTAAATCAAAACAGTTTGGAAAGCTTAATGGCAAAAGTTTGGAAGGATAACAATTTGAAAGTTTTAAAACGGTAATATTCTCCAAAGTGATTTACGAAATTCAACGAAATACCCACCTAAGTTTTATTCATCTTTTTTCTTTGTTTGTAGAAATGGAAAAGCTGATTTTAAGATTCACATTCCAAAAAGCCTCAAATGGACAAAGAAATAAAAATAGAGCCAGAACAGTGAATAATATAGTCAGGATGATTAAAGGTGACCCTGAGAAACCAAAGAGAAAGATGTCTCATATGCTTTTTTTTTTTTTTTTTGAGTAGACAGGCAGAGAAAACCCAGAGGTCCACAACAATATTGCAGAATTTTCCAAGAAGTGCCCTACAGGCGGAAGACAGTGTCTGGGATAAAGAAATTGAAATTTGATGAAAAGAAAAGGGCAGATAAAGTATTCTGTGATTGAGAAATGATGGCTTATGGACTAGCTAAGGGAAACAAGAAGAGAAAGGAGCAGAATGTCCCTAGAAGTCTACCATCTGGATTCTTTCTGCTAGAAATTCCACCCTAAATTTAAATACACAAACCCTGTAATTTCTTTTAAAGGCATTACAGAAAAAGTTGGGTGAAATGTGGAGTAACTTAACTGGGTAAAAATAACTGTACATCACTAAGGTAGAGATGCTGAAGAAAAGGTACTAGAGAGATGTTGCTGACTCTAGTATTTGATGATACCAAGGGTCCTGCTAAAGTTGACTGGAAAGAGATGGAAGAAGAAGAGGAGGAAGAGGATTAATAAAAAGAAATTGAGCTGGTCCCAGTAGCACATGCCTTTAATCCCAGCAGTTATGACGACTGAGGCAGGAGGATCTCAAGTTCAAAGCCAGCCTCAGAAAAAGTGATGCACTAAACAACTCAGTGAGATCCTTTCTCTAAATAAAATACAAAATAGGGCTGAGGATGTGTCTCAGTGGCCGAGTGCCCCTGAGTTCAATCCACAGAACCAAAATTTTAAAAAAAAAATTTTTTTTGATCTTTTTCATTGTGAATATCTTAGGGGAGCACTGTGATTAATACACCTCTTACCTTGTACTTGAGATGTGCCTATTACCCCAGTTGGATTTTTGCAAATTTTGATCATGAATATAGTGCAATCTCTCAAAGTTTTTTTGAAAGTATCAGTTTTACCTGAAGTGGGCATGGGTATTGAAGTTATATTTCCCCACATATTTTAAATGGAAAGCATGCCACTGTTCTCAATGTGCACTTTGCCTTTGGTGAGACAAGACATTTGGAGAAGTTTCTGGAGTTTTTAAATTCTTTAATTTGTAGGGTAATTCTCAATGTAACATTATTAGATAGGAATCCTCAGTTATCAACCATACCTATATACAGTTTATAAAAAGAACACAACTGAGACAAACTCTTGATGCTCCATGCTAGATTTTGAGGCTGTGGGGCATAAGGTATTTTAAAGGGGCAATAGTTTAGGAGGTACACTGTGAGGCTATACCTGTTGACACTTCAGAGGACAACCATTTAGCTTCAGGTTGTCTTCTTTTGTTTAGAAATAAAACAAGTTTAAATCTTAGAGTGGAAAATTGTAGACTTATGTGTATTTTACCGTAATTTTTTTAAAAAGGTAATATTCAGAAGACTCAAACTAAACAGTGAAGAGAAAAACAGTAAAAATTGTACAACCATACCAACAGTTTTTCCTTTATTTCTTCCTTCTTTATTCTGTCACACTCTCGCCATGTGCAGAATGAGATGCTGTCAGTCATGGCATATCTATTTCAGAGTTCCCTGCCCTTGTGTTTTTACTTGCTTTCAAATTCCTGACTTGCATATAGGATGACATAAACATATCATTCTACATTGGACCATGAGATATGACTAACTGAATTTTATCACTGTTCTAAAGAAACAAGAATGTATCTCTGACAACAATATCAGAATTATGTTATGAAAATATTCAATTTTGGGTAAGCAACAACAGCAAAGAAAGTAAATTAGTATAACTAACATTATCACTATAGAAGGAATGCAAAAGTAGATATTACAAAGTTCATTGAATGCCATACCATGACTGTGCTAGTCAGCTTTTTGTCACTTTGATCAAAATAGCTGAGGAGGACTCAGAGGAGGAAAAGTTTATTTTTGCTCATGGTTTCAGAGGTTCAGTGCATGGTCAGCCAACTGCATTGCTTTGGGCTCCAGATGAGGCAGAATACCATGGCAGAAGGGTGTGGCAGAGGAGCATTGCTCTGCTTATGGCAACCTCAGCAATGAGAGGGAGGGGAAGTTGTCACAGGGATAAGGGACCCTTTGAGGGCACACTCCCAGTGACTCATAACAATGCCCCTTATTCCTGCAGTTAGCACCTATTGAGTTCATTCAAACTATGATGGAATGATTAAGTTACAGTTCTCATAATCCAATCATTTCATCTCGGAATATTCCTATGTTAACACAGAAGCTTTGGAGGGGAAACTTATATCCAAACTAAACCAGCGGTATTTGCATTGGGGAAATTTACTGATGGTAATATGAAACAGGAAAGAAAATGTAAAAGACTGTTGCAACTGGTTAAGTGAGAATAAGAATGCAAACAAAGTCTGAGACTACAGGTTTGACTTTGGAATAAGACATGCACTGTATGGGAACTGAATTGGAGGACCTTTAAGTTTCTTTCCAATCCTGTAGCTCAATATTGCTTGGAGAATATTAGAAAATACATTTTAAATAATGTGATATTGGAGAGGAAAAAAGTATATTTGTAGTAAAGGAAAAGAATTAGAAATAATATATTGATGGGATAAATTATGTTAACCAATAATTTTTGAATCATCTTCTGTTATTAAATGGTTTGAAATATTAGGAAAGGATCTAAAGAAACCAGAAAATCAACTGATGATGATGCAGTTGTCAGGAATGTCAGTTAACATTTCTGTGGATAAAGGCAAAGAAAATATTATAGTCACAAATTATGACATAGTGTGTGCATTCTTCAAGAGTATAATTTAGAAAACAAGATAGCATTTTTGGTGTTCCAAAAAATAGTCTCCTGGAAATTTAATGGTAGAAAGGAGGATTACTGTGGTTTATAAAGGAAAACTGAGGAGCAAGGCAATTTTTGAGACATGCAAATAACCTTGAGAAATGTAAAGAATGCAGTTAATGCTATCCAAAGGATTAAAAGAATAGGAAGGCACTATATAAATATCTCAGGAGTAAAACGTAGAAAGCAAGTAGGCATGAAATTAATAATTATTTTTAAATGCCAAGATATTGAATTCATTTTAAAGCCTGGCTTTAATAAGAAAAGTGGGAAAGTGCATTTTTGCACAATTAGGTAGTAATAGAGAATTTGTAAAATACCCATTAATAAAATGTAGTAAATTAATTTTTTTAAATGAGCATTAAAAACCATTAAGTTCAGATAAAGTTATTCTAGTATGATGAGGAAATTATCTCACTAATTTGACAAAAAGAATTTATTTTGAAATAGCAAAGTAAGGTAGAACATGGAATGTAATTAGGAAAAGTGTGGGCAGTTTCAGTTTTGCAACAAATGCACTAGGCTCCTCCTCAAATCATTCCTATTCACATTAGCAGAATAAAAGTTATTAAATTAAAAATTGAAATAACAAAGCATATTGATCACCATATGGTGAGTAGGGTTTATGAGTGAGAGTTGGAAGAGATCAATTGTCCCATCGTAAGAACTGGGTCTTCTTCTTTTTTTTTAAGAGAGAGAGAGAATTTTTTAATATTCATTTTTAGTTTTTGGTGGACACAACATCTTTGTTTGTATGTGGTGCTGAGGATTGAACCCGGGCCGCACGCATGCCAGGCGGGCGCGCTACCGCTTGAGCCACATCCCCAGCCCAAGAACTGGGTCTTCTTGCTTCTTCTTTTTTCTGGGGCACTGAATAGACCCTCCATTTTCTATAGAAATGTCTATAGGATGGTCTTGTTTCATGAGAACAAAATATACTGTACTCCACAGCAGCCAGGAACACTATTTTATTTTTTAAAACATAAAAGTTGTCTGCTCAAAAACCTCTGAAGGTTTCCTGTTATACTGAGGATAAAATCCAAAGTCTCATTTATGATTTATTTCAAGATATTTTCCAGTATCTTTTTCTCATTGGCATTTCCTCTTTCCTCTACACACTCTTTTCCATCCTGAGTTTGTGTTCTTTTTGTTTTTCTTTAGGATTGTTGTGCTTTAGATATGGGTTGTTTCCTGAAATCCCATGTTTAAAATAATGCAAGAGAGTTTAAGAGATGAAATGATTGGGTTATGAGAGCCTTAACTTAATCAGTGCATTAATCCCTTGATATGGATTAGCTGGGTGGCAACTGTAAATAAGCAGGGTGTGGCTGGAGGAGGTGGGTCTATGGATGGAGTTTATGTTTTGTCCTGTTGAGAGAATCTCTCTCCCTCTCCCTCTCCCTCTCCCTGTCCCCCTTCCCCTCCCCTCCTCCCCCACCTCCTCTCTCTTCTCTCTTCTCTCTTCTCTCTCTCTTACTTCCCATGTTCCTAGCTGCTTTCCTTCACCGCATACTTCTGCCTTGATATTCTGCTTTACCTTAGGCCGAGTCCTCCTTCTATGGACTAAGACTTCTGAAACTGGGAGCCCCCAAATAAAATTTTCCTCTTCAAATTTTTCTTGTGAAAAAGCTGACTAAAATGAATATGCTAAGCATGAAGTACTCAAGGTACTTATTCTGCCTTCCTGATGAACCCTTCTCCCAGACAGTCGCAATTCATTAATGTCTCAGATCAAAAATCATTTCTTCAGATAGACTTTACCTGTCCAAGCCCTCTACCATATCACCGTAACTCAGTGTGCTTTAGCAGTGCTTACCATTTATCATAGCACTTACCATTCCCTGCATATATTTGTTCTCTTTAATGTTTCCATTCATTATATCTAACTCCTCTACTAAAGTTTCCATTCATTATATC
Organism: Callospermophilus lateralis; assembly: GCF_048772815.1. Taxonomy (NCBI): domain Eukaryota; kingdom Metazoa; phylum Chordata; class Mammalia; order Rodentia; family Sciuridae; genus Callospermophilus; species Callospermophilus lateralis. The sequence goes on along the minus strand of NC_135319.1, from coordinate 52,036,398 downwards.
TAACTCCTCTACTACCATGAAGTTGGTGCATTTGATTGTCATAAAGTTGCATACTTACGTTTGATATGAGGTATGTATTTAACAAATATTTGTTGAGTGAAATGAATGACAAGTGATGGATATTCACAGTGGGAGGACCCTTCTCACATGCTTTAAGAAACTCTAAAAGTATATAAGAAAAAGTTCTCCTTGGGCTGAGGTTGTAGCTCAGTGGTAGAGCACTTGCCTCACACACGGGAGGCCCTGGGTTCAATCCTCAGTGCCACATAAAAATAAACAAATAAAAATAAAGTTATTGTGTCCATCTACAACTAAAAAAACAAAAATTTTAAGTGTCCCTTTCCTGATATTTTTGACCATAGAATTTCACTCTATGTCATCCTTTGACCCAAGACATAAAAATACCACATTTATTCTTTTCTGATGTTTCCTTTTAATATTATGGGAAGTTTTCTTTGGAGATTTTAGGGGAAACAACAAAGTCTATTAGGTTTGAAAAGGAAAGCAAATGGCAGTTGTGAATGGTGGACTGTTTAAAGAAATGTGCATGCCATAATTTACAAAATATGGGATCATTGACAACTCCCAGATTTCCCAGATGTTGAATTTCCTTATGTTAACTCAGACCCACAAATACATTCCCAGAATATCAAACATAATGAATCCCAGCTGCTTGAACACTCTTCATTCACAGCCAAGCTTTGAGCTCAAACCTGTTTTGTTTTTGCTATTGAGTGGAGATGGATCAAGTATACTCATGGGGACCTTCATCTCTTGAGTCTGAAGTCTCAATTCAAGCCACACTCCAGTATTCTTCTATTCCTTTCTTTCCTTAATCAACCTTGTTGGTAAAGAAATAAAGTATTATATGGGCAGTGATGTGTAAAACTTGTATTACATGTTTGTCCATCTGATAATTCTTAGTCCTTCATTATCAGATGTATCTTCAAAACACAAATTCATTTCAATTTGAGACGAAAGTCCTTCTGCAGGTCTGCTGCAAGCACTTATACTATTCTTTCTCTCTGAAAACCATATTCCCAATGACTTCCAGTTATAAATTTATGAAAACCTAAGAGAAAGATTGGAAGATATAAAGATATAAAGAAGGTTGATAAAAATAATCACAAAGAAATAAAATTTATTTTGAATAAGTTATCAGTTAATTTGCCTTTCTTAGTCACCACTAATGTTTAACATGTTCCCTTTGTTTTATTTGTCATTTGAATATCTTCTTGGGTGAAATGTCTATTTGCTTCTTTGCCCAGTGTTTTAAGTGGAATGCTTGTTTTGTTATTAAGTTTTGAGAGTTTTAAAATATATTCTAGATATTAGTACTTTATCAGATATGGGATGTGCTAAAAATTTTGACTGGCTACATAACATTTTTTTGTCTCATCCTCATAACAGAGTCTTTCACAGAAATAAATCTACTCTTGATGACTCCAATTTACTGTTTCTTCTTTTATGGATGATGTTTATGGTGTCATATATGTGAACCTTTCCCCTAGCCCTTGGTTCTATGCTTGTTTCCATGAAATGTACAGTTATATGTTTTATGTTTCTGTTTAGTGTCTGTTATTGTTTGGAAGATTTATGATCATTACTGCTTCAAATATTTCTCCTACTCTCTTATTTGTTCTTCTGAAATCTCAATCAGACATATAGAGCACCGTTTTGCATTATTCTGCATTTCCGGGATGCTTGGGTGTTTTAATCATGCTTTTCTTATCTTTGTGTAATTCAGTTATTGTCAATCTAGCTTAATGATTCTTTCTTCAGCCATGTCAAGTCTACCAATAAACCCACCCGAACATCATCATTTCTGTTATGCAGTTTTTTGATTTCTATCACATTTAGGTTTAAAAATATCTCCAAGTTCCCACATTCTAATCATAAAATCAATCTATTCTCACAAACTATGTTTTTCTATTAGAATCCTTAACATATTATTCATAGTTATTTTAAATTATGTCTGAAAATTCAAATATCCATGTCATATTTGAATCTGGTTTTGAAGATTGCTTTGTGTCTCCAGGCTGTGAATTCTCCTGCCTCTTCACATGTGTTCATTTCTTCTCTTGTTTTTGTTGAGATTCAAACATGATATAGCAGGTATCAGGATCTGAGTTACATGATTGTGTAATATAAGGATTTATTTTAATTTGATTAGACTAGGTTTAATGTTTGTTGTAGCTTTAAGTGTTAGAGATTCAGATTCATCTAGTTCCCTCTCACCTGCCTCTTTCTCTCTCTCCCTCTCTCTTTTCTTCCCTCCCTCTGTGCTTCCTCTTGGCTTTGGACTTCCCCGAGTATGTTTTAAGTCGTTTCTTTCATCTCTTCCTGCTGTGATTCATTGCTATCATACTGAAACCTTGTTGGTATGGAAGAAAAGTGTGGAATATGGGTAACATTATGTAATATGTAATGTCCAGTTTTTCCCCACAAAACTGATTACCCTCCACAGTCTTGAGGTGTGTGTCCCTTACTCCTGGCCTCTGGGCAGGAAATGTCTTTCCTAGTAAACTAACAATTCAGACATTATATTTTGAGCAAAACTTAGAACATTTGAAGATGTCACTTAAGGGGAGGGATGGTAAAAATCCTACAAAGTGAAAACAAGCAGAACTTGAGAGACACTATTTTGGCCTTTGCTAGGATCCTATTTTTAGCCACTAGTTTAATGTTGCCTCAGAAACGTGTATTATAGTAATCACAGTAAACAAATTAGATGTTTATTATGAGTATAGCCAAAAAATTAAAGAATTGCTTCTCAGGTAACAAGAAACTTACCCTCTCTACTAAGGTTCACTCAAAAGATCAGCATCTAATTTCATATTTTTTCTTAATTGCATTGTTTTTCTTATCTCCCATCATCTAAGGATTTTGAATGCAGACAGTAGAGTGTGACTAAAAGCTTTTCTTAGCACATAATATATGAGAGAACACAGAGAAATGCAAAACCACTAGGTTTGCTTTCAAATATTTGCTGCTTTTAATATGATAGAATAAAAGAGGATTTTTGTAGTTTAATTCCTACATGAAACAAAGCCTCAATTGATTAGATTTTCAGATCAAGTTCAACCCTTCACCTATCATTCAGTCAGTCTCTGGTATTAATTACCAATAGATATCTAGTAGTACCCATTAAGAACACAAGTTTCTCTTAGCAGCAGCAATCAACATTCAGAGATTTTAAGGGATTTTAAAAAATCTGTGTAACCAATCCTATTAAAAGGTCAGAATTAATCAGTCTCTCTCATAATTTCTTTATGCAAATCTTAAAGATATACCTTTTTTTTCTTTCCAGCCTAATGGTCACTGACCCTTAGAATTTTAAATATATAATACTTATTTAAATGCAGCTTATTGCTATACAGGACATCTAGCAAACTCCACAGAGGGGAACTGATAGATAAAAAATAAAGTATAGGAAGACAAGAATATCTGGCATCAAGAATGTCTCAGTAGGATACAAATAAGTAAAGCATGGGATGAAATGAATTGGAACTGAATCTATTTGCATTAGGGATTGAACATGATGTGCTCAGTAGGAAAGTTTGAAACACTTCACTGAACAATAGAAAAATAAGTTGAATATTTTAGCAGTGCTTCAGCATTCCCCAAATGAGTTTTTGTTGCATATCCCATTTCAGCCATTTTATTTCCAAAAGTAAGGGTTTCTTAACTTGCTTTAAAAAAAATAAACTATGTTCCTTCCCTTAAATGTAGTTAAAATTCTCAGAATAATTGAAATATTGACCTGGGAAACCACATTTGTTTCATGGTTTCTCAGATGTTTGTTTTGTTTTGTGGTGGTATCAGGGTTTGGCCTGACCCAATTTTAACTTCTCTTGCTCTAATCCATTTCTTCCAAAGTCCTTCAAAAATGGGAATCTATAAATTGAAATAAGTCCAGGGTCTTTGTAGAAAATCTAACTTTGTCCTTTATCAAAGGAATCATAAGAAAGTACTGCTTTGTTCTGTTTGTTTTTGTTTAGCTAAAAATTTTACATACCCCTCTGAGTTAGTTTGGAGCTAACTTGATGAAATACCACAGCTGAGTGGCTTCAACACCAAAAGCTTTTTTTTTCTCAGTCTTGGGGACCTGAAATCCAAGACTGAAGTGTAGGTAGAAGTGGTAATCCTCGGGTCTCTTGTCCTTGTGCATGCATCCCTGAAGTCCCCTCTCAAGTGTCCAAACTTCCTTTTCTTATCAGGATACCAGTTGCACTTCATGGGGGTCAACCCTTAGGACATCACTTAACTCTACTTACATTAAGGACCTTGTCTCCAAATACAGTCATGTTTTGATGTAATAGGGACTAAGCCTTGAAAATACAAATTTTGGTGTGACAATTTAGCTTATGACACCATATAGAATTATCAGGGAGACCATGTACATTTTCAAGAAAATAATAAAATGTAGAAACTATGGCATAAAATAACTGAAAACAACTTTTAACATTCTTTTGTAAAGTTCTGCATGAGACAGGATGGGTGGAATTCAATATCTTGTGGTTATGACTACCCATTCAAAAGTGAACATTAAAATCAGAAATAGATTATTAGCCAATTTTACATTGAAGCAGTTTGTGGAGAGAAATGACAAAGAGGTTATCTCTTGTAAAGCATAATAATACTTTATCAGTAGAGATAAAGGACCCCATGAAATAGAAGGGAAAATAATAGACTCCTATTCATTTAGCAGCCTGCACTGAGTATTTTGTTGAATAAATGAATGAATGAAAAAGGGATTTAAAGATGTATCATGAGGCTTTTTTTATTTTAAAATGCTAATGTTTTCTAATAATCTATAAAAAAGAATTGAAAAACATTTATAAAATATGATTATAATGTGGCAGTAGATGATTTTGTATTTATTTTTCCAAAACAAAGAAATAAAAATAAATATTAAATTGGTTCTGCAAATTTTTTAAAAAAAAAAGCCTCTATTTTTTAGCCTTTAACATAAACCTCAACTCCCGCCATGATTCCCACTTTGCTCTTTTGAAAATCCAATATATTGCTGCAAGTAATTGACTTTCTTCACAGCCTAGGGTTAATCCTATCTGGTTAGATGTTCATAATGCCTTCTTCTCTCTCAACTCCATTGAAGTGACATCACTGATTTGAAATATTCACATTTTTCAAACCAGCATGTAGAACTACTCTTTTGCTTCCACTGTTGTTGGTATTAGCTTGTGTGTGTGTGTGTGTGTGTGTGTGTGTGTGTGTGGTGTCTGTATGTGTCTGTCTGTTGATAGATATTATATATATATACACTCTATAATACACATAGAGAATATGCTTAAGTTTAACATATAGAAACATATACATAATTCTCACCACATATATATAATTCTCACCATCAGACTCACCTAATTCTTTCACTTTTGATAAAGCATGGAATCTAAAATCAAATTAAGAGAATAGCAAGAATTAGCTGAAGTTGGAGGACGTTATTAACAATCAGAAAAAAACACCCTGCTGCCAATGAAGGCAGAATAAGAGCAGAGACCTCCTCAAAGATTGGGGCTTACTCATTCCCTGTGTCTATTTATTAGATTGAGTTTGTAGTGCCTGAAATCTCTACAATGATCTTCGAATGAGTTTAAACCTGTGGCATACTGTAAACAATCATAAGGTTTGCATTTTATCTTTACCCTTATTCTTATATTTTCTTAAAATGTATAACATTTGAACTCATTTATGTAGCACAAAATGAATTTATATAACTATTTACTTTCCAGTTGATGAGTGTTGGGCTGTTTTTTTATGGAATAGACTAATTTATACATATATATTCAAAACTGGTAGTTTTATTAGTGTAGAATAATATTCTTAAGCAAGGTCTCTGAGTCAAATTGAAAGGTTAAAATGTTCACATTGATGGTGAATTTTTTAAAATAGAATTCCAAAGAAATGATGAATAGAACACAGAGGCTTGAAAAAACAATACTCTCAGTAGTTTACTTGTTTAATAACTTTATCTTATGGGGTAGGTGCTAATGCATTCCCCCTTTCATAGAACAAATTAAATATAAATTTGTCCAAGGTCACAGGACTTCTAAGTGGTAGTGCTAGTAATTGGAGGCAGGTAGGAATCTAAACTGATGGATACAAATTTATGGATTCACAGAGTCAGATACACACACACACACACACACACACACACACACACTTTTAGTCAGCTTTATCATCATGTGACCAAAAGACCTAACAGGAACAATTTTAAGGAGGAAAAGTTTATTTTGGGCCTCACAGTTCCAGAGATCCATTCAAGTGACATCACTGATTTGAAATATTCACATGTATCAAATCAGCATGTAGAACTACTCTTTTGCTTCCACTGTTATTAACTTTTGCTTCCACTGGTATTAACTTATATATGTGTGTGTCCAGTGATGGCCAACTCCATTCCTCAGAGCCCCAGGGGAGGCAGCAATTCATGGCAGAAGGGTGGGACAGAAGGAAGAGTCTGAAGACTTCCCACCAGGAAGCAGAGAGAAAAAAAAGAGAAGTGTGCTCAAGAAGGACTAAATATATCCCTCAAAGACATACCGCCAAGCCCCCACCTCCTCCAGCTACACCTGACCTGCCTACAGTTACCATCCAGGTAATCTCTGTTAGAGGATTAACACACTGATTAGAAACATAAATTCTCTCTCTCTCTCTCTCTCTCTCTCTCTCTCTCTCTCCTCTCTCACTCTCTCCTTAAAAAGAAAAAAGAAGAAGCATAACACATACACACACTTTTCTCAAGGTAGAGACTTCTCAAAACTAAAATTAAAAATCTTAATCATAAAATTAAAGCAACCATTTTCCCTTTGAATATACTGTACCCTTTCCTTCCCACCACCACCTTCCCTACCCTCCCCCCAAAATCCCCTTTTCTTTATCCTGACTCACAAAAGGAAACACTTTTCCTGAGGTGTCAATATATGAAAATCTCTCATAATTTACATTACATTAAAGTATACAGAATATTTTAAAATGTATGCTAGATAAACATATATTAATTAGACGGTTCTTGAGAGAGTCCATATCCTGAAAATAATTGTGATTTCCACATCTTGGGGCCTCATTTTCTTTATTGATGTATAATATTAAGTATATCAGTGCCTCACTTCTGTAGTGTTAAATACATCAGTGTTCCCCTTCACTTTAGATAGACTAAAACAAATGAACATTTTCTTATTCTACCTATGTACTTGGCTGAAGCCATGATAGACAATTTCATAAAACTAAAAATTTCTTTGCTTTCTGAATTATTTTATTATAACCTATCATATTTAAAGATTTTACTTTTCATTTTCATGGCCCTACAGCTGTTAACTGAAATTGTTTATTTTCTCTTTAATCTTCAGTGAATTTAAAAGTTAATTGCCTACATGTTGCTGACTGAGTGAGATTGTTTAATTGCATTACCATCATCAAATTTGGCATTTGATATGCAACTCCAATATGCAAAGATATAGGTAAATAAGTTGATAACCAGTTAGCTAAACAAATTGACATTTTTAATTAAATAAAGACACTTATTTGCTTTATAACAAATATATGAACTGTCAATGAAGAGGATATAAAAAAGTGGCTGTAGCAAATCTGTTTAGGCATTCATGAAGGAAGATGAATTGAGAAGGAAGTAGATAGGGACAAATAAAGAGAACTCAGTCACCTGCCCTACTCTTATGTGATGCTTGAGATATTTCCTTATGGTCTTAAAATAGTCACATAAATCAGGTTTGCCAGTTTATTTAAAAATTAAAAGAAAAATTGGGACTATGGTAAATTATTCTATTACAAAAACATCAGAATATAAAGGCAAAAGATTCCTAATCCTAAACTCTTGCTCATTTTATTATCCCAAATGCCACCAGAGGTTGCAGCTTAAAGCAATTGGTAAATGTCAAAAAAGAGAAAAATTTGGAGGGGGATAGATAAAAAGAGAAGAGGTCTGTCTAGTTTTAGTGTCAGTAAAATCTAAAATAAGGTAAAAGTAAGAATAATCTGATACTCTGGTTCACTTATGAAAATAAAAGTAAGAAAATATAATGCTAAAGTTATTCACTGAATCATTTCTTTAGAGGGTAAAAAAGTAAAAGAAAGACTCCCTAAAACCTAGACATTTTCAATGTATACCAGGAAATCAACCTTAGATCATAAGTGTTTGAGGTCAGAAACTGAATTGCTGGATATGCCTTTTGTAAAAGCAGAACATCAGCATCCATAATAATATGCACTTAATGAATGTATTCAAAGGGTTTTATTTCCTACTTTGAATTTTCAATTTTTCCTGTCATTTATTTTTCATACATTTGTAACCATTTTGATGTAAAAGTAAACAAATATAATTGCATCTATAAAACTAGAAGAGATAGCTAGGTAAAAATAAACTATAATAAATTACTAAATAATTGAGAAAACTATCACCTCATCTGAATAAAACTTCTGCACACACACAACACAGATATACATACAAAGGAAGGATGAACACAAAGAATTTATGTCTGAGCTCTCGATAAATAGATTGAAGGCATGTTAAGGAGATTGATAGTTGATTGAACTATGGCTCCATTTACTTAAATAATTTTAGACAAGTGGATGAACACTTAATTAAACAAATTTGGAGAAATTGAATTTGTCATATCTATAGAGGTCTGCTTAAAAACACTATAACACAATTTCTGTAGATCTAGAGAACAATAAAGACAATAAATGAAAAAGTATATAAATTCATTATCTCAGGGAAAGATAAATAAAAAATCACTATATCACCTCACACCTATTAAGTGATCTCTATTTAAAAGACAAAAGATGAGTGTCAACAGGGTTACTGAGAAAGGAATCCCTTGCATGTTATTTTTGGTAATGTAAATTAGTGAAACCATTACAGAATCAGTATGTATTCTACACAGGTTACTTAAAAGCTTAAAAGCAGAACTCTCATATGATGCAGCAATCCCACTTTTGGTTATATATTCAAAGGAAATTAAATCATTGTCTTGAAGATGTATGTGTGATATCATGTTCATTGCAGTGCTATTTACAATAGCCAAGAAACAGAATCAATACAAGTGTCTGTTAGATAAAAAGAGAGAAAAAAATGTATAATGGAATACTACTTAGACTTTACAAAGGAGGAAATTTTGCCATTTGTGACAACATGGATCAACCTGAAGAATATTATGCTAAGTGAGATAAGCTAGACCCAGAAAGACAAATATCACCTGGTCTTACTTATGGACTCTAAAATGGTCAAACCCATAGAAGCAGAGAGCAGAACCGTGGTTTCTGGGGCATAGGATATAGGGAAATGAGGAAACACTGTTCAAGTGTATAAAGTCTTGGTTAGGCTTTAGATGAATGAGATCTGAAGACATAAGTCACATTTTGCAGACTGTGGATAGTGATACAATATTGTACACTTGAATTTTCTAAAAGGTTAGATCTTAAGTGTTTTCATGCACACAAATTTAAATTGACTATATTGTTAGCATCTTAAATGTCTCCCAAAAGTGCACTTATTATAGGCTTGGTCTGCCTTCGGGAGGTGATTGGATCATAAGGACTCTGACCTTGTGAACGAATTAACACATTTAGGAATTCATGACTTAATGGATTGGAGGGGAGAGTTTTTTTGTAAAATTGATCTCTTTCTGTTATGGTTTGGATGTAAGGTGTCCCCCAAATGCTTACGTGTGAGACAATGCAAAAAGATTCAAAGGACAAATAATTGGATGATGAGAGTCTTAATCCAATTGGTAATTAATCCCCTGATAAGGATTAACTGAGTGGTAACTGAAGCGGTAGGGTGTGGCTGGAGGAATTGGGACTTGGGGACATAACTTTGGGGTATATATTTATATCTGGTGAGTGGAGACCTCTGTCTCTGCTTCTGATCATGATGTGACCTGCTTCCCTCTGCCACACTCTTCTACCGTGATGTTCAGCTTCACCTTGAGCCCCAAGGAATGGAGCCTGCTGTCTATGGACTGAGACCTCTTGAAACCATGATCCCTCAAATAAATTTTTCCTTGATTGTTTTGGTCAGGTGCTTTCATCACAGTGGTGAAAAAGCTGACTAAAATGCTTTCTTTGCTCCCTAACTGCCAGGAGTTAGGCAGCTTGCTCTAACACATATTCCCAGGCATGACATTCTTTTTCATCACAGATCAAAAAACAATGTCAAGTGACCATGGACTGAAATCTCTAAATCTATGGGTCAAAATAAATCTTACCTCACTTTAACTTGTTTACTTAGGTATTTTGTCACAGAAATGGATCTGACTAGCACAGTTACTATGGGAGGTGACTGATGTTAATTCCTGATGATCATTCTACATCAAGTTGCACACCTTAAATGTATGACATATGTTCTTTTTTTTTTTTTTAAAGAGAGAGAGAGAGAGAGAGAGAGAGAATTTTCTTTTAATATTTATTTTTTAGTTTTCGGCAGACACAACATCTTTGTTTTGTATGTGGTGCTGAGGATCGAACCCGGGCCGCAGGCATGCCAGGCGAGCGCGGTACCGCTTGAGCCACATCCCCCGCCCAACATGTGTCCTTTTTTAAAAAGGGGAAATTTGGACATAGAGATGCATAAAGTGAATGTAACACGAAGGCAAAAGAAGAGGGTGGCCATTATTAAGCTAAGAAACTTGGAACACATCCTACCCTCATGGCACTCAAAAGGAAATCAGCCTTGCCAACATTTTGATTCCAGACTTCCTGCCTCTGGAACTGTGAGATAACTTCTGTTGTTTAAGTCAGTCAATTTTTGGTGGTATTTTAGTGGCTATCTATTTTAGTCAGTTTTCTATTACTACAATGAAATACCCAGATAATGAACTGATGAAGAAAAAAAAGATTTATTTTGGTTTACAGTTTTGAAAGTTTCAATTCATGATCACTTGGGCCTGTGATGGGGCACCACATCATGGAAGAACAGGACCACTTACACCATGAGCCAGCAAAGAGAAAGACGAGGAGGATGGGTCCTGCAGTTCCCTTCAAGGACATGCCTCAATGACCTGGAAACCTCCCACTAGGCCCTCCCTCCTGAAGGTTCGACTATCTCCCAGTAATAACACCCAAAGGGCCAAGGTTTGAACACATGAAACTTTGAGGAACACTTATCCAAACCATTGTATCACCCCAGCAAACTAAGGCAAGCAAATGTGAAACTGATGATTTTAAAGTATTTTTCCATAAAGTTCGATATCTGCATTATCCTCAGGGATCGTTTCTACAGGTTGCTATTGTTCACTGTGCATGACATCTACTTTCTTATTTCTTTTTAGCTATCATAATTTCTTGTTGAACATTGGACATGGAAAATAATATAATATGACAACTCTGAAAATTAAATCCACGCTCATCAGGGTTTTGCTGTTGTGGAATGCTTGTTTAGTGACTTTCATGATTAGTTCTGAAAGCCTGCATTCTGTTTTGTGGGTGGATTCTGAAATTTCTGCTCAGTTATTTTAGTAGTGACCTCTTGATTGAACTGAGATTTCCTTAAAGTCAGGAAAATAGCAATTCTCTATGCTTTTGTTGAGCCTTTGTGTACATTTTGGTGCAGAACCTCAAAGCTCAGGCAGGCAGTTTGCAACTTTTTACTGACCTTTAATTCCTGCTTTGTGCAGGGCTTCAGCCATCCCACAGTGAGAGCTCAGGTCTTTCCTGGCATCACACATCTCTGAGCAGATGAACACTGGTCCACATGAATGTGGTCCTCCAGATTCCAAAATATATAACAGAGCTTTTCGAAACCCCCATGGCTATCTCATTTCTAGCTTTTCCTTTTTTTAGCTTTTGGTCAACTTGTCCACTCTGTGATTGCTGCCTTAGGAACATACAATGTTGAACAATTTTTGATCCTCTGTGTTTGCTTGCTTGCTTTTTAAAAATATCCTTCAGGAAAAGGACAAAAAAAAAAAAAAAAAAACTATTACGATAGGGCAAGTTCTGAGTTGAATTTTCCAAGGAAATGCTAGACAGGGCAAATAAGTACAATTTTGGTTTTGGGATGGGAATATTTAAGGTGTTTTCACTTCATTCGGCCCTGTCCAGTAGCTAACCAATTTTGCTGATTTTCACCATGGTTATGGGGACATTGGATTTTAACTCTACTGCAGGACCATGGAGAGAAGAATGGGAATACAACAAGCTAACCTGCAGCAAAACTTCTTGCTCTTACTGAAATTCAGCCATTTTTTTTTTTAAATGGACACTTGCCGACTTCCATGGTTATTAACAGATTTGGGTAATTTTGAAAATTGTAAAAAATTTGATCTTGAAAATTATTTTCTAGTGTTCTCATCACTTTATGGAAGAAAGGAATATTAAAATCCTTCACTCTTCCATTCTGAATCATGCCATTTTCATCTCAGTTTGCATCTCACTAACAGTAAGCGATATTAGACACCTTTTCATATATTACTTAAAAATATGCATACATCTTATTTCATAAAGTTTCTGTTTACATATGTAACCCTTTTTATTAGATTTTTTGTTAGCTTACAGGTGATATTCAAATGTTGTTCATATATACTAGATATAAGTCCTTTATCAGACACAGGATTTGCAAATGTAATCAATCAGGGCAAGACTTTATCTTTTCATTCTCTTAACAGTGTCTAACAGGGCAAAAGCCTTAGTAAAGTCCAGTTTGAAAATCATTTTCTTATGTTTTATGCAAAGTATCAAAAAACTCATCACTAATCTGAAAGTTATATAGATTTCCCTTATTATGCATTCTTCTAAAAGTTTGATAAATGTTATACTTTACATCTAAGTTTATATCCATTTTGAACTAATTTTTCATTTAAATGACAACAACATAAAAGAACTACAAGCATTTCTCACGCCATAAAAAAGTGAACCCCAAAGGGTTCATAAACATAAACTAAGTTGTAAAACTTTAACCTTAGAAAAAAAACTTTATAGTTTATGTTCAGCCAAAAGAAAAAATGATAAACTGAATTCATCAAAATTTAAAGTCAATCACTAATATAAATGAATAAGCCACAGACTATGAAAAATGTTTGCAATATATAAAGCTGACAAAAATATATAACCAAGATATAAAGAACTCTTTACAATTCAACAAGAAACCCCACTACGGAATTTTGAAAAATGGATAAAATATTTTACTGCACAGCACAATATCCAAAAGGTAAATAAGCATACAAAGCATCTTAAATTACTAGTAAAATTTAATATTTTGTATATATACAACATTTTCTTTATTATCTGTTAATGGACCCCTAGACTGGTCCCATATTTTGGCTATTTTGAATTGTGCTGCTATAACCATGGACATGCATGTATCACTATAGAATTCTTTAATTCTTTTGGGTAAGGAGAGATATGGCAGTGTCATATGATGGTTCCTTTCCTAGTTTTTTGAGGAATCTCCATATTGATTTCCATAGTGGTTGTACTACTTTACAATCCCACTGTTGATAGATGTCAACAGTGTGCAGTCTTCCTATTCCCCCCATCCTCACCAATATTTATTATTATATGTATTCTTGAAAGCTGCCATTGTAACTGGAGTGAAACAAAATCTCAATGTTTTGATGGGCATTTCTGTGATGGCTAAAGATGTACTTTTTTTTTCCCTCTTTCATATGTTTGTCGGCTGTTTTTAAAAAAGAAAGAAAATGATTAAGAGCACAACGAATGAGAGGGGGCCCACAGAATGAGAGGAAATTTTTGTCAGTTACTCTTCTAACAGAGGATTAATATCCTAAATACATAAAGAACTAAAAAAAAAAAAACTTAAAACACCTAAAACAACCCAATTAATAAATAAGCAAATGAACTAAACTCAATTTCTCAAGGTAAAATATAATTTAAAAAAGCTCCGATACTTTTCCAACATTTAAAAGATTGACACTGTCACCTATGTGAATTTTATTATATGTAAATTTATCTCAATAAAATTGATTAAAATATTTAATATATTCTAAAACAGTATCAAGAGCATAGGTAAGACTATTTAAGTTTAAATTATTATCATTCATATGTAAAAAAAATCCTGCTGGATGGCTTATTATTAGTAGCTACTTGTCAATACAAAACAAAACCAAAAAAATCAGTGATTCTGTAACACTAAGGGACTAACATTTTAAAAACTAACACCTGTTTCAAGAACTTGAAATACAACTAGAGGCACAAAGATTTTCAGTCAATCCCCCCCACCTAATTACAAATTATTATAATAAATAACATTTTATTTTGTAGATTTTGTTCATTGCTTCTCCCATACTTAGCTCAAGCTTATCTATGCATAATTGAGCAAAGAAAGGTTGTTTCCCAAAAGTGTTTCTGGCCAGGAGTGTTGGTGCACACCTGTAATCCCTCCAGCTCAGGAGACTGAGGCAGGAGGTTTGTGAGTTTAAAGCCAGCCTCAGTAACTTCTGGAAGTCCTAAGTAATTCAGTGAGACCCTGTCTCTAAATAAAATTTTAAAAAAGGGCTATGGATGTGCTCAGTGGTGCCCCTGAAGTCACTGCTCAATACAAAAAAAAAAAAAAAAAAAAAAACTGTTTCTGAGGTCTTTTCATTTATTTTCATAAATGTAGCCAAAGAACCAATGGTTGTACTTGTAAATTTTCTGGTTTCTTTAGTGGTTCACAATAATAATTGTTTTATATATCTTTTTTAGAATTATGAAGCAACAATACCAAAACCTAAGACATGCTATAACTGTGTACTTGCATCCAGCTCTGTAGCAAGTGTCTTATACTATTCACATTTTTAAACATTTGTTTTCTAAAAATTTGCTGTTTGTCTCTGCATGTTCCAACAGTATCCACTGAGGTATAAATGCACTTTATTTCCTGACCATCCCTATAAATTTCTTCACATTCATCATTAAATGTAGTGAAATTCTGAATAAGTTATTGAAGGGATTATCGCTTAAAAATACTTTGGAAAATAAACACATGGTTATCCTCATGCATTAGATACTTATAGTTAAAAGTTATACTGATCATAACGCTGTTTGCAATTACTTAATGCAAAATATGCATTTGGTAAACTGAACCTAGAAGTTATAACTGACAACTTTTCAAATCACATTGCCTTACTAAATAAAAGTTGATATCTTCTCTGGGACCTTCCTTTCTCTCTTCCAGACTGGTATGAGCTGAGCAACTTTCCTCTTCCATGCTCTTCTTCCATGACTTTTTATATCACCTCAGCTGAAAATGGACTGAATCCTTCAAAACCGTGAATCAAAATAAATCATTTCTCTTCTTAGTTTTTTTTTTTTTTTTTTTTTTTTGTACCAGGGATTGAACCTAGGGGTCACTTAACCACTGAGCCACAACTCCAGCCCTTTTTTTATATTTTATTTAGAGACAGGGTCTTGTTGAGTTACTTAGGGCCTCCCTAAATTACTAAGGCTGATCTTGAACTCAAGATCCTCCTGCTTCAGTCTCTCAAGTTGCCAGGATTACAGGCATGCACCACTGAGCTCAGCTTCTTAAATTTTTATTGTCAGGTATTTTGGTCACAGACAGAAAAGGCTGAGTAAACATGCAGGGCCCTCAAGATCCAACTCATGGCTTGCAGTCACCCCAAACATTGACATGTGACAGGAAGGTAGAGGGAATGGTTTTCTAGGCCAGGACTGAAAGACTCCTGCATCAGTTCTGTTAAAATTCCATCAGTAAAGGGGGCTGGAAGATGTATTTCTTAGCTTACAATGGATTCATAGCAACAGAAGGAGAATACTATTTTTTGATGCACAACTAATCATCTTTTCCACTAACTCTAGTCAAAATATAAGCTAAGGGAAGGATCATTGACTATGAAAATGGGTGCAATTTTATGGAGTAAAATAATATACCTTGTAATTTAACTTTTGGGTCAGCATACTGGCAGGTGCTAATTGACATTATTTTTGCATCTCAATGCAATCAATAAAAATCTGACACTAGTAACCATAACCTCTTTGCCATTTTTGTGTGTGTTTTACAATTAAAGAATGGGTTCAAATGAATTTTCTGTTTTTATAGGGTCAAAATTGGATAATCTGTTCCATAATTACCTCTAGCCAAGCACAAATACACTGTACTATGTTGTAATTCAGCAAGAGTAAATTAGAGAGTCCTGGTGGTATCATCACCAGCTCTGGATTGTGTAATTCTCATATCTTTGCCAGCAAGCCTCCTGAAACTTAATTCGTTTATTATTTTTAAGTTAAAGTTAAACAAAAATTATGCAAATATTTTTCTCATATCCCATTGCCTTTGCTAAATTTAGCTTCTCTTACAGATAACTAAATTAACACGTTATAAACATGCTAATTAATGATTGTTATTACATCAAAGTAATTTTAAGGTTTACCAAGGAATACTTTACCTAACATTAATTTTTGCACACCATTGAGGCATCTGCAACTATACAATGTGATAAGCCTTATCAGATAGCCAAAATTCAATCTATTTATCACTTCCTAACATTGCCTCTCACCCCCAATACCTAGATTATTCAGTCACAATTATACCTAGGCTTTGAGCCCATAGAAAGTTCCAGGAAGAAAAACTAATCCAGGAATGCTCCTATAGTCTGGGAATCTTTTATCTTGATCACCCAGCATTGCCCAAAGGGCTGAGTGGCTTTTGGCCAACATTTTTCAAACTCTAAAGTTTTCGGGCCCCTCAGGAATTAAACAGATCTATCACAGGACCTGTAAACAATGGGTAGGTTAGTAGACAGATCACTGATTCTTTAAAATCCATTTAATCATGTCTTGAGCTTGCATAAGAGGTTCCAATGGAAAAATGCAATCTACCCACTTGAGGCAAAGGTTGGAAAGGAAGGTGTGAAGAAATCTTGTCCTAGGATACTGGTGAACATAAAACGCCTAATACAGACCAGTCCCTTTTTCCTTCACCATCCCATCATGAATTGACTTTCTAATTTAAGAATCCCTGCACAAAGAAATATAGTCTCTGAATTGTTTATCACGTAAGATAGAAATGGGAAGCATATTATACTTTTTATAAGACCAGAAGAGAACTTCAAAATAGATGTTATCAATTATATTATTCATAATTAATTCTTTATACCTATTACAGGATCCATTCCATGGCAAAACACTAATTTAGTGTTTTATCCATTTAGTACTAAAGGTAGGGATGGATGGGTTCTATTTGTGTTTTATATGAAATAAGAGGTAATTATCTTCTTTGCAGTACTACTTTGAAAGTTATAAGAAGTTAAAAGATACATAATAGCTTTTGATAAATTTATCAATCAATTAGGGTATTAAAAATAGAAAAGTAAAACTAACAAAAAATCAGTCAATTAAATATTAAGAATCATTCAACATATTCTTCAGCTTATTGATATACAAGGGAAATACAATAAACTGAATATATTTAAAGTATATATTTTAATCACTTTTGACTTAGTGCACACAGCGGTGAAATCAGGTATATGTTTTAAAATCAAAAAATAGTTAAAGGGATTGAATCATTTTATATTTCTACTAGCCATGTAGAAGGGTTCTAGGGACTCCACATCTTTTGTAGCACTGAGCATTATTAGAATTATTTTTCCTTATTCAAGTTATCTGTCTAGTGATACAGTATTATGCTTTTTCTGTATATTTCTGTATATTTCTCAAATGACTAACAATTTGAAATGTTTTCACATACTTATTTCTTGTAAATATCTTACCTGCTGAATTTTATTCAAATCTTTTGCCCATATAAAAATATTCTATTTGCCTATCATTAATTTTATGCATTCTTTATGTGTTTTGAATACGAAAATTTTCATCATATAAGTCACTTGCTTATATTTTCTTTCCAGTTTTCTCCTTAGCTTTTTAGTCTTTTAAAAATGCTTCTGAATTTTTAAGTTTGTAAATGGGGCCTGTGTTGCCACCAGGACCCTAAAAAAGACTAAAAGGTTTTGTATTCATATGTCCTTATTGAGTGTGTCAAATGAGTTTCCTCTGTGAGAATATTGTCAGTGTAATATTACACCTATGTTCCTGAGAAAGGTGGATGCCGGTAAAATCTTGTCTGCCAAGATTGAGTGTGATGACAAATCTGCTGAGGTGCCACAGGGATAATATAGAAAAGATGTGTGATGTCCTTCCAGATGGAGGGCCAACTGATTGAGAGTTGTTGAAAATGGCATTGAACAGGATATATTTACTAAAAATACAGCAGCAAAAGTATTCTCTGATTGTTAACGGAAGAGAGTCAGTCATTTTAAGAATATTAGGTATTAGATATGGCTATCGGAATGAATTGAGTCCTCATGGTTAGGGTCGCAGTAATCCAATGTGAGTGACTTTGGTTAAGAACAAGCAAAATTGGTCTGTCCAATGGGGAAGTTGGGATAACTATCCCCTTATTAATTAGTTCTTATGCAAGCAGTTTTAATTCTCAAAAGCCTGGGTTAAACTTACATTAGGGCATCTTATCTATGTGAATTAGAGGGAGATGGGATCCTATTTTATCACATCAATATATAAGCACCCAAAACAATGTATTACACATTGTTTTAATGTATTACTCATTGTGTTGAGATGTTTGTGACCAATGTGGGATATTTTGGGGATTTGACTATGAGAATTACAGAAAGATTATGTAAAATGAGGCATACCTGTTTCCCTTTTATGCTATATTTACTTTTCTAAAACATTAGGTGACATTGTGTTTAAATTTAGAGGGATCCCCATATATAACTATAATTTGAGTCCCAGTATTAAGTCCATGAAGCTTTGTTAATTGGTTCATTTCAGTAAATCTTGGAGTCATTTTAGAACTTATGATGTAGAGGCACAAAATCCAATCAGTACTCCACTCTTTGGTCTTTTCATTATATACATTTTTAGATAAATTTTGAATTTTCCATTTTGTTAAACCATGGACTTTTCTTTCAATTTTATTAAATATACCTATATTATACACACCCCTCTCTCACTTTCACCCCCCGCCCCTTACCCTTCTTTGGCTTTTAGCCACCAAAACCCATGATTGCTAAGCCTATTTTGTAGCCATTATTATTTTATTCTTTTCTTCTTCCTTAGTTTTTTCCTGTATCCTGCATATCTCCTTTGTTTCATTGATATGCATCTTCAATTAACTGTATGAAAACGAAAATCTTCATTCCAAGTGCATCCTTGTTTAAGAGTTTGTCTAGACATAAAATTAGTTTCAAAATAATGTTTTTGTTTTGCATTTAAGATTTCAATTCATCAGATGAAGTTCCCAACATTGTAGACAGTCTAATGCCTGTCTCTTTTAACTGACTGACAGTTTTTGTTATTTGCTGTAGTCTATGAAGTCACTGTAAGCACTGAATTAGCAAATATGAAAAAGTTCCAATTAGAAATGCAAGATTAGATTCTTGGTTACATATTTTTCATTAACTATCAAATGTGTGCTTCTGTTTAAGGACACCTTATTAAATGTATGCTGTTGAGTTGTTAATATTGAACTGACAGTCAACAGCACTAGCATTCCTGAACAAAGCTTACCCAACACATTTACTTTCCTAATGAGGCACATGGGAGATTTCTTGTGCTTAGGAACAAAAGATACTACTCTGGCACTATGCTTGAGGGACCACTTTAAACAGTATGATCACCAACAAGGAGCACACAAATTCAGAAATTGTAGCATTAAATAGACTAAGAAAAGGACACTGATTTGAGTATGACAGTCCAAACAGGAGGCAGAACATCCCATGGTTCCACAGGAGCTGGTAATGTCATTGTGACTCAGTTTCCCCAGTCCTGTGCAGGGCCACAAACCACCATGAAAGAACATGAGTATTCATTTGAGGATTGTAAATTAATTTTAGTGAATAAGCTTTTTTGAAACTATGGAATCCATAATGAGAATGGACTCTATATATTATTCCTGAAAATGTTTTAAATATTATTTTAACCTGTGATTTTTTAAAAATATTTTTTTTTATTTAGAGTCAGAGTCTTGCTAAGATGCTTAGGGCCTTGCTAAATTGCTGAGGCTGGCTTTGAACTTGGAAATCCTCTTGACTTAGCCTCCAGAGCCATTGGGATTATAGGCATGCACCATCACACCTGGCAATGTGTGATGTTTTTAAACTTTTACAAGACTATGCCTATGTCAAAGTTCTTTTAACTTCACCCTTTTCATCATTCATAACATTTTAAGAGTGTTAGAAGTATGTACCTACACTGAAAGGAAATTATCTTCTATTATTTCTTTTTACAGTGTTCTCATTTGCATATTCTGATCATCTCTGGAATATATTAGAGAGATAAAGATATGATTAATTGTCTTCAATCTTATTTTTTTTTCTAACATTGTTCCTATTTGCTTTGAAATATTGTCTGAGCTTTCATTGGCTTTCTATCCCAGGCCTAGTGTTAAATTTTAGATGTTTCAAGCTTATTTTTGTTCTTTCTGTCTGCCTATCTCCACCACTGTGAGATGAGGACCGCTCAGGTGTATTTATTGATATATGTACATCCACACAACTCCTATCTAGCTTGTTCTGGTCTATTTTATGATTTCTTTCCTTCTAAAATCATTTTGAAATCTCATCCGCTGATATGCACATTTTTCTTATTGTTATTATGTGTGCACTTTTGAACCCCTGTGGTTTCATTTCAGTGGGGACTCAGCTGAAGTAACCCTTATTTTTGCAATTTGATATTTGCAACACATTTTACTATTACTGGTCAAGCTAATGTCCCACATAATTCTCAGCATAAAAAGGGGAAATAATAAAAGATTCATGTACAAAGCAAAGTCTTTCCCTTCCCTGAAAAAGAAATTTAAGTCCAGAAAGAAGAAACTACATTGTATGCAGACGCACCACTAAAGCCAAAGTTAGGTTCATGTAGTGAATGTATTTACCTCCTATCCCAGGGTTTCTCTTTGAAAATCTACTACCTACATCTTAGTCAAAGGGTAGCCCAACCCTAAAGAGCAGAGATTAAATATTAGATTAAAAATATATTCTAAACTAGAATTTGTACATTTCCTCTTAAGAGTCACAATGGAAATATTTATTTTTAAGGTTTTAGAAAAACACAAGGCAAGAAGTCAAATTTTGTGCTCGTCATCTTTCTGTTACTCTAGCAAATACCGGAGATACTCAGATTATAAAGAAAAAAAGTTTATTTTGGCTCAGAATTTTAAAGGTTCCTGTTCATGATTGATTGGACTATTGCTTTAGGGTCAGTAGGGCAGCAGCAAATTATGGCAAGGAAAGTATGTGGCCTGATAGTATCATTCACCTCATGGCTTGTAGTTGAAAGAGAAAAAGAATGGAAGAGCAAGATCCTACAACCCATTCATTCGCTTGTTCTCAATGACCTAACAATTCTCACTAGGTTCTACCTCTTAAATTTTCTACCACCTCCCAATAATACACTATGGGTAACTAACCTTTAACACATGAGCCTTGGGGGGACACCCAAGATCCAAATTATTCTCTTTTTTTTTCCATGATTCTTTTATTTTTCCAACATTTTAAATATGATATTCTGAGATTTCTAAGCATTTATAATGGAAGATTTCAGTCATATAGAGAAACCTGAAATGACCTTAACCTCTATGTAGACTCTCCACCTACAATCTATAATTACATTTTCTCTACAAGGTTTAATATCTGCCTATTCATGCTCCCATTCACTATATCAATATATCTTATTTTTCTGATGTGAGTGCAAGGAAGTCATGGAACATTTTCCCCTAAAATCTTCAACATAAATATTAACTTGAGGTCAATATTGATAATTTTTACTACCAATTTTTTGAAGCACACATCATGTACATATACGACAAAGTGCACCATTTGATGAATCTTTACATAAGTATAGCTACAGCAATCTAACATTACTATCAAGATACTAAAAATTCTTTTCAACACAAAAACTTCTTCATGCCACTTTGAAATCAATCTCTCCATTTAGTCCCTAGACAACTATTGGTATGTTTTTTGGTCAGAACTTGTTATTTTGCATTTTCTAGAATTTAATGTAAATGGAATCAGTACATACCATTTTGTCTATCTACTTTTGCTCAGCGCAATCCTTTTGAGATTCCTCCATGTTGTTATTTTAGAATTTTTTCATTTTTATTCGTGAGTAGTACTTCATTGTACAAGTATACTACAGTTTGTTTATCCATGCTCCTCTTGTATGCAATGGAACCATTTCTGGTTTTGAGGCTAAAATTAATAAAGCTACTGTTCTTTTTTGGTATTGGGGATTGAACCCAGAGGGACTTTACCACTGAGCTATATTTCTAGCAGGCCTTGCTGAGGCCTGGTCTCAAACCTGCTATCTTCCTACCTCAGCCTCCCAAGTTGCTTGGATTCCAAGTATATGCACCCAACAAAGCTACAGTTCTTGTATAACCATTCTTGGAATCACTTTTGTAGTCATGTTTTCATTTCCTAGTGGGTCACATGTAAGTGTCCATTTAAATACTTTGTCTACAAGTAACTCTATTACTATAAAACCGAACTTTATAAACATAAAGCAAAATGACATGTATATACATTTAACTTTACAAACACAAAATATAAAGCTTTATTAACATAAAGCATAATGAAACAAAATAATATAAAAAAGTAACAAAAATTCAGAACATAGATCAAAATAGTAATTAATAGTGATAAAAATGCTATTCAAAGTAAATGGACAGGTTCTTATATTTGTCAGATGAGCCAATTAATGAAGAGAAATGAATTATATGAATTATAATTAAGTATAATTTAATTTCTTGCTGATTTGTTTAAAAATACTGACATCAAGAAAAGATCACATAGCCCCAGCAAGGTGCTAAGGAACTCAGCGAGACTCTGTCTCTAATAAAATACAAAATAGGGCTGGGGATGTGGCTCAGTGGTCAAGAGGCCCTGAGTTCAATCCCTGGATCCAAAAAAAAAAAAAAAAAAAAAAGAGAAGAGAGAGATCACAGATCACATAGGACATAGGCCATCAGAGTGAGATAGTGGCAGTAAATTGAGTAATGAGCAACTGTTGTTTGAAAGAGTATTTAAGATCACTTGTGAAACAGGAAAACATAAAATACTTTGAAATTTCATAGTTCACTTGAAAGAGTTTTCCCAAATTTGTCAAAACTCTAGACATATAAATAGTATTTTCAAAATTATTCAAATTAACAAATTTTAATTCCTCCAAATTCAGAGGCATGTCATTATTTTTGACGACATATCTTTTACATTTTCATCTAGTATAACTACGTATATTTTAAAGGTGTCAATTCTTATAATGCATATAATAATTAATGCCTAAATTAAATAAGATCCAAATTCAAAATTATACATTACCCTCTTCCCTCCCTATTCCCTTTCCTCTACTCTATTGTTCTTTCTGCTATTTACTTTATTTTTTTAATAAGTGTTTTGTGGATGTGCATGATGGTGAGATTCACTGCACTACGTGAAATAAGCAAGCTATTTCTTAATGATCTGTTAGATATATCCCAGAATCTCTAATATTTTTCATATGTGGTTCAACTGAGCCTCTGAGATTTGGTGAAACACTCTTCTGAATCAAACAAGTGATTCTAAATTTAATATTATTTTCCATGTCCATGTAGGAGGCATTTATTCCAATCATTATAGCTGATTAAATAAACATCTTCTGAAAGTCTGAGTAAAATAAAAGCAACCTTATTCACTAAGAAAGGACTTCAAGAGAAATGGAATGAGACTCCCTCAAGTCTTGCCTTTCTCAATTTTTGTTCTCAATATCTATCAATATAATACAGAGTAAAATCATATGTAATCTCATTTTGTCTTAATGTAAGACAAATCTAATATTTAAGAAACCCTACTTACTACACTACAGAATGAAGTCTTTACTTTTTAATTTTTTATTATTTTATTTTTCTCTTTAGATACACATGACAGTACAGTATGTTTTGACATATTATACATAACCTGGAGTATATATCAGAGCTTTCTAATTCATGAAAATAGGACTTCAAAATTTTTTTCAACATCTAAACCCCAAAGTTTTTATCCTTCCATTCACTCATTCATCCTTCAAGAAAGTTCTCACAATGCCTAGCTTGAGTAGACTATAATCTGTCTGAGTCAAAAAACAGTAATCTCCTTTCCATTAGTTTTCCATATGGGCATATGAATCAGGCCAGTGGCATGAAACCATGATTTTGCTGAAGAGCATATTGAAAAGGTTTCCTCAATCATAAACACAAATAGAAGAGACCACTTCTGTGATTAGATGTTCTCTCTGCATGTGATATCTGGAACAATGGCAGCCATCCTTCAACAAGAAGTAAACCTTCCGAACACAGCCTAGAAGAGGTGACATACCGAGTATAGTGCACAATAAGAGAATCACAGCCAGTGTTACTGGAGATATAGTTTAGCTAGTACATTAACCAACCCCTAAATGAAAATTCCTGGAGGTTACTTACCATATTAGTAAATATTTATCCCTTATCTCCAATGCCTGTTAAGCAAATTCAAGCCAAATATACTCTAAGCTGATAGCATACTTTTCTAAAAACAGCTTCTCCAATTCTTTCCATAACCCTATGAATTTGGGACCAATATCAAAACTTTACCAATAAAGACATTGAAGCCTAAATTAAATAATTTTTAAATCCCGCAAAAAAAGAAAAAAAAATTTGAAACTGAATCAAACCCAGCTTTTGGTTGGTATCAAAATTTCTACTCTTTCACCTTCACAATAGAAATTTCTGGGTAAAAGCAGCTATCTTCTTTAGATAAATAGAGAAGGGCATTGTTATAACACTAGTTTGGAAACCTGAAAATTAAACTAAGAAGAACACAAATTGCCCAGAGTTGTAGCTGACAATACAGGCATGTCAGGTGTGAAGTGTGTTCTTGGTTATCTTAACACTACCTATAAATAGTTTAACCCTTTTGTTACTGCATTATCTCCAAGAAGTTCTGCAGTAGATATTACAAATACAAAAAATTTTAAAACACACTAAAAATTAAGTCTGCTACACACAATTGCCAGTAAACCAAGTTAATTCAGTAATGCATGTTACTCTCTGTGAAAAGCATTTAAGACAAGATAATCCAGAAAAGAAGAAAATATATACTTGTTTCTGAGAAAACTAAACCAAAAGAAAAGATTCTCACTGTCAATCTCAAATATGTTTCATTATCTTGCTCAATAATTCCCTCCCCTGGAAACTGATTTTTTTAAAGCCATCCATATCTTTTCCTTTACAACATTTTATTATCCTATATACTAGAGGTTTATCTTTATAAAATAAAAGGAAACTTGCATAATATATAGCCTAATATTCATAGATGACTTTATTAATGTTTTAAAGGTATGCCTTTAGACTTTTTATGGAAAGATGCATAGACAGAGATGTATAGAGATGATCCCATATAAACAGTGTCATAAATGTTTTCTGTTTACAGATGCTATGAGAAAGAGAATTCTTATACACTGTTATTAGAAAAGTAAATTAGTCCAGCCATGCTGGAAAATAGTCTGGATTTGCCTCAAATTTTTAAAAACAGATCTATCAGAAGACCCAGTAGTCTTTCCTTTGAACATATACCCAAAGGAAATGGAATTAACACCTTATAGGGATATCTGTGCTTTGTGCTCTTTGATGCGTTCACAGTAGCCAAGATAGGGACATGACCTAAGTGAGCATCAACAGGTGAATGGATAAAGAAATTGTGGTTTAAATACACACAATGAAATATTATCCAGCTTTAAAAAGTAGATACTGCCATTGTAAAAACATGAACAAACCTGGAGGATATTATGCTAAATAAAATAAGCCAGAAACAGAAAAAAAGTACTGGTTACCAGGGACAGGTAGGGGAAATATATGGGGAGATAGGGGTCAAAGTTTGTAAAATTTGCAGTAAAGTAGGATTAATAAACCTAGAAACCTAATGTATAGCATGATAATTGTGCTTAACAATATTGTATATGGAAAATTAGGTAAGAGACAAGCTTTTAGGTGCTCTTACATAATAAAAGGTAGAAATATGGAAGATGATATATCATATCATAAAATTGATCATATTAATTAATTATCTCACACTGCATATGGATATAATACAACACAGAATACACAAATATATGCAACAAAATAATTTTCCCAGTTTTTTATTAATTTTTATGTATATATGACAGTGGATACATTCCAATTCATATTACATATAGAGCACAGTTTGTCATATCTCTGGTTGTATACAAAGTATATTCACATCAATTCGTGTCTTCATACACGTGCTTTGGATAATAATGTCCATCACATTCCACCATCATTTCTAACCCCATGCCCCCTCCCTTCCCCTCCCACCCTTCTGCCCTATCTGGAGTTCATCTATTCCTTCCATGCTCCCCCTCCCTAACCCACTATGAATCAGACTCCTTATATCAGAGAAAACATTCAGCATTTGTTTTTTTGGGATTGACTAACTTCACTTAGAATCATTTTCTCCAACACCATCCATTTACCAGCAAATGTCATGATTATATTCTCTTATATTGCTGAGTAACATTCCATTGTGTATATATGCCAAATTTTTTTCATTCATCTATTGAAGGGCATCGAGTTCGGTTCCACAGTTTAACTATTGTGTATTGTGCTGCTATAAACATTGATGTGTCTGTGTCCCTGTAGTATGCTGTTTTTGAGTCCTTTGGGTATAGACCGAAGAGAGGGATAGCTGGGTCAAATGGTGGTTCCATTCCCAATTTTCTGAGGAATCTCCATACTGCTTTCCATATTGGCTGCACCAATTTGCAGTCCCCCCTGAAGTGTATGAGTATACTTTTTCCCCCATATCCTTGTCAATACTTATTGTTGTACATCTTTTAATAGCTGCCATTCTGACTGGAGTGAAATGAAATCTTAGAGTAGTTTTGATTTGCATTTCTCTAATTGCTAGCGATGATGAACATTTTTTTTTCATATATTTATTGATTGTATATCATCATCTGAGAAGGGTCTCTTTGGGTTTGTGGTCCATTTATTAATTGGGTTATTTTGTTTGTTTGTTTGTTTGTTTTTTGTGTGCTTATCTTTTGAGTTCTTCAAATACCCTAGAGATTAGTGCTCTATCTGATGTTGAGGGGTAAAGATTTGCTCCTAAGATGGAGGCTCTCTATTCACCTCGCAGATTGTTTCTTTTGCTGAGAAGAATCTTTTTAGTTTGAGTTCATCCCATTCATTGATTCTTGATTTTAATTCTTGCTCCAAAGAAGTCCTATTAAGGAAGTTGGGGCATAATCCCACATGATGAAGATTAGGGCCTACTTTTCTTCTATTTGATGCAGAGTCTGTGGTTTAATTCTTAGGTCCTTGATACATTTTGAGTTAATTTTTGTGCATGGTAAGATATAGGGGTTTAAGTTCATTTTGTTGCATATGGATTTCCAGTTTTCCCAGCACCATTTGTTAAAGAGGCTCTCTTTTCTCCAGTGTATGTTTTTGGCAACCTGATCTAATTTTAAGATAACTGTACTTATGTGGGTCAGTCTCTGTGTCCTGTATTCTGTACCATTGGTCTACAAGTCTTTTTGATGCCAATACCATGGTGTTTTTGTTACTATTGCTCTTTAGTATAGTTTAAGGTCTGGTATAGTGATGCTACCTGCTTCACTCTTCCTGCTAAGGATTGCTTTAGCCATTCTGGGTCTCTAATTTTTCCAGATGAATTTCATGACTTCTTTTTTTTATTTCTATGAAGAATGTCATTGAGATTTTGATCAGAATTGCATTAAATCTGTATCGTGCTTTTGGCAGTATGGTCATTTTGATAATATTAATTCTGCCTATTCAAGAGCAAGGCAGATCTTTTCATCTTCTAAGGTCTTCTTTCACTTCTTTCTTTAGAGTTCTATAATTTTCATTATATAGATCTTTTACCTCTTTTGTTAAGTTGATTCCCAAGTATTTTAGGTTTTTTTTTTTTTTTTTTTTTTTTGGTGCAGGCTAGTGTGGGTGGATCTGGGCTGGGCCTGGGCTCCCCAGTAGTCTGCTAGTAGGAAGAGGCAGTCTTGTGTCTAGGCTCTGGCGGGTGTCTGCCCCTCTGGTAAAGGGGTGGACCCGGGCCTATTTTTCCAGTTTTTTTTAAATTATAGCATTATAGTTATATGTAGAAGTTAGATTAATTTTAACAAAATTGCATAAGCAAGGAATTTTATTCATTCGATTTTAGTTCCTCTTTCCTCCTTTCCCTCTTTTCCTCCTTCTCCCTGTTCTCCTTCTTCTACTCTACTGATCCTTTTTTGTGCATTTATTTATTGACTTTTGATTGGTGCTTTCTACATATACATAGAGGTGAAATTTCCTGTGGTATATTTACATATATACATAACATGATATTGTTAAATTGATTCTTCATTTCTTCCCCTTTCCCATCCCTCTTCACTTTTTATATGTATATAATACAAAATGTACAAAAATAAATATAATAAAATAAAATTTAAAAGCACATGAATTAAAATTATAAATTGCCATTAAAATACTGTCTTATCCGCTGGGCACAGTGGTGCATGCCTGTAATTCCAGCAGATGCTGAGGCTGAGGCAGGAGGATCTCAAATTCAAAGCCAGCCTCAACAACAGCAAGGCACTTAGCAACTCTAAATACAAAATAAGACTGGGAATGTGGCTCAGTGGTCAAGTGCCCCTGAGTTGCAACTATGATTTTGTAATTAAGCTGCCTCTTCAATTTTCACTGTGGCATAGATTGTATCATATTCTTGTAATATGTAAAAGTCAGACTAATTCCTATCTTCCACAAGTGAACTTTAGAAGGCCTGACTTAATTGATATGGGGAAAGGGTGGCGTGAGAGTATTCTCTCTCTCATAGCATTCAACACTCAATAAAATTCCATTTGGAACCTGATGTCTGTCAGAGCAATGAATTCTTCTCTGCCGTGTCATTTTATTATGACATCCTATACATATCTTTTCATGTTACCATCTCAACAGAAGATGTTCTGACCATGGGGAATTTGAGTTTTGATTACTGACTATGAAATACATAGGGAAGGTGATAGTGCAATTTGTAGGATATTATCATGTGAACTTTCAAGCAGGCACAGACATCAATTGTCACTCTTGGTGCTATACGTTGCTCTCATTTATTTTTTTAAGGCAAAACATTAATTACTCATATACAGGTTACCTTTATATACAAATTAGCAGGCAGACACAAAAGTTCTCCACAGTATTTGTAAATTTTTTATAATAGAAGGGAAAGATTGGAGTGGTGGCTCATGCCTATGACTAAGGAGGCTGAGGAGGGAGAATCTCAAGTTCAAGGTCAGACCAATTTTTTTTCAAAGAAAACATCATTCCAAATGACTAATGTGGCATTATTTGAATTTGTCACTTTTAGGCTTGGTTTAGATTTAAAAGAAATAATATATGTGAGATATAGAAAAAAAATTTCCCCACAGGCTACTCCCTTAAAATGCTGTTTCTCTTTATTATTTTTTTTTCATCAAAGCTCTCAAATTATTTATGCTATTTAAAGTTCATTTCAAATCCATACCTTCTCCTAAAGGCTTTTTAAAATATGATATGCATGAAGTAGAAAGAGGTACCTTTGCTTCCTAACCATGAAATGTACCTAGAAATAAGAAATGATATATTTCAGATTGTTATGCTAAGATAATAGAAATGAAAAAACATAAGTTGAACAATAACTACCTTTGAATAATTTTGAATCCAGACCTGAAAAATCAGAAGACCCTGCACTTGTGCACTTGGAGGCATTTTGAAAATTCTGCTTGTAACTATCTAACCCTAAAGAATTTCATAAGAGAAAATAAGGACAATAGCATTTTTCATAATAAAAGTATTTAAGGAAAAAAAGGGAAAATGTTTGACACAACGGTCACAGATTTTCCTAGTGATTTTATTTACATATTTGGCTGAATATAAGGAGATGAAACTATTTAAATGAAGACCAGGCACTTGTCCATGCCTTGGCTAGGGGGTTGAGTAACCTTTTGGATATAAAGTGCTTCTGATTTAGAAGAAACAATAGAAAACAGATCACCATTCATATGGTGTAATTTCATACTTTCATTGTTCACACAAAACACTGAAGAATAAACTTATGTTCTATTTAATCTAAATGAATTTCTTAAATGTTGGGCCAAAAGTGGTTCAACCATGATAATGGAGGGCTTTCTTCCATTTCTTCTATCCTGGATTTTATCTATCTCAAGCCTAGAATCATTGACTATGCCTTTGCCTTGGAGCCAAGTACAAAAGACTACAGAAAAGGTAACACATCTTCTTTCTTTGCTCCTGGTATTTAAAATAAATAGGTATTCACATTCAGGGCTTGAGAATTAAGATTGCCTAATTTTATTTTAATATGGTTGAGTAGAAAATAACTGAGATAAATTTTTTCCTCTCTCTTCCTATTTTTAGCTCTATTAAACTTGGGAACCATCCTTGACACAATCAGTGCCTGGTTAATGGTTACTTTTTTCAGGACTAGTAAGAATGTGAGGACTTTATTCCTACGGGTTGAAATGAATGAGAACAATTTAGGAAGTAAGAATGTAGTGAGGAGGAAAAAACACCAAGCATAAAGAAACCTGAAAGATTAAATTGCATAAACTACTCAGAGTCATTAAAACACTGTTCCTGTCTAACCAATCTACTGATGTGGTGTGTTAATACAGGACAGATTTCACTTTTATGCTCAGAGGCTTGATGAGATAATATTTAAAATCCTTCAGCCTTAGCAAGGGAGTGCTTTGTTTGCTAAAAGGATGGGATGGCTCTGAATACCTTTAAAAGGAAGGAGGCCATTCTGCAGTCACAGATGAGTATTTTAACAAAGAATTACGAATGTTATAAAATGAATTAGGCATTGAACCAGGTAAAAGTAATGCACTCAGTTTAAGAAAACTTGCAGCTATTTGTTCAAGGGTCACCGACCTGTCAATGTCCATGACAATGTTCAAGTGCAGGCAGAGAATGCCGTAACTTTGATGTCTGTCCAGTCTTCACCATAGGCTGCATTCTAACTCTCACTATGAGGCAACATGGCATTATTTCATTAGTGAATAACAACTCTTTTTCATGAAAAGGAGGATAGGGACTCTTCCTAAGCTGTGGGAATACTATGAAGTTAATACTTATTAAAATACAGATGCATGATTGATTGTAACTGCAATAACTATTACAGTAATTATATTTTAAGCGTACATTGATAGGGAAATTACAGATTACCTACATGTACTGGGATCTGGGATTATAGGAGAAAAAATAAGAGAAGAATGATAGAATATATATATATATATATATGTGTGTGTGTATATATATATATATATTGTGTATATGTATTGTGTATATATAGTGTATATATATATATTGTGTATATATAGTGTATATATATATATATAAACATATATATGACAAGTTTACTTAAAAGCATTCTCCAAGAGTACTAAGATTTTCCTATCAAAACTCTGGTAGTCATAAAATATCAATTTGTATTACAAAAGTAAATAGATAATTATATACTGGGGTTTTCAGAAAATTTGAGGTACAGCATATCTAGAGAAACGGAACTTGAAAGAAAATGACATATCAATTATATACCATGTGCTGTATACTCTAATAGGTATTTTAATTATATATAGTCTTTGAAGGACAAAAAATGTTCATAGCAGCACAATTCACAATAGCAAGACTGTGGAACCAACCTAGATGCCCTTCAATAGACGAATGGATAAAATAATGTGGCATTTATACACAATGGAGTATTACTCTGCATTAAAAAATGACAAAATCATAGAATTTGCAGGGAAATGGATGGCATTAGAGCAGATTATGCTAAGTGAAGCTAGCCAATCCCTTAAAAACAAATGCCAAATGTCTTCTTTGATATAAGGAGAGTAATTAAGAACAGAGTAGGGATGAAGAGCATGAGAAGAAGATTAACATTAAACAGGGATGAGAGGTGGGAGGGAAAGGAAGAGAGAAGGGAAATTGCATGGAAATGGAAGGAGACCCTCAGGGGTATACAAAATTACATACAAGAGGAAGTGAGGGGAAAGGGAGAAAAATATAAGGGGGAGAAATGAATTACAGTAGAGGGGGTAGAGAGAGAAGAGGGGAGGAGAGGGGGGAGGGGGGATAGTAGAGGATAGGAAAGGCAGCAGAATACAACAGACACTAGTATGGCAATATGTAAATCAATGGAGGTGCAACTGATGTGATTCTACAATCTGTATACGGGGTAAAAATGGGAGTTCATATCCCACTTGAATCAAAGTGTGAAATATGATATATCAAGAACTATGTAATGTTTTGAACAACCAACAATAAAAATTAATTAAAAAGAAATATTATAAGCAGTTATAGGAAGATGGCAGCAAATGGAGGGCATCACCCCCATGTACCGCGTCACTGTGCGGATGAATGACGAGTTAGAATGGCCAAAAGCAATCTTGTTAAGAATTTCCAGCAAAATTGGGGTGCACCGAAACCTAGAGGAAGGATTTCCATTGCCCGAGGATCGGTTACTGGGGCTCAACCGTGAGTGATCTGTCCACCCGAAGATTCAAGCTATTTATTCAGCAACCTGCCCCGCTGCTAGAGACTGCAGCATGCCGGGAAATGGCGTCCCTAGAAACGGTGAGCTAGCAATGCAGAGAAACAGTGCTGCTGATTCTGTGGGCTCCTGCCGCCTGTGCCCT
Organism: Callospermophilus lateralis; assembly: GCF_048772815.1. NCBI lineage: Eukaryota > Metazoa > Chordata > Mammalia > Rodentia > Sciuridae > Callospermophilus > Callospermophilus lateralis. The sequence continues at coordinate 52,003,677 of NC_135319.1, read as the reverse complement.
CACTGTGCTCCAGGCTGAGTTCTGGGTTTGAGACAGGGGAAGGAATCGGAACAGTTCTGTCCCCCACACCGGTCAGCCCACCGAGGAAGCCAGCGGCCCCCATCTTGGAGAGCTGACATCACCATCGCCAGTTTCGACAGATCGCAGCTCATTCAGCGATAGAACAGGTCTGTGACATTTAGACCATCTCCCATACAGCGGGGAAATCACATAAAATCTCTCCCCGGCTTTCCGGGGGTGTGATTAACAGAGTGAGAGTGAATAGAGGTGTGGGGGAAAGGTAAAGGCACTTGACCTCCAACTCCCCGCTCCCACCAGCAGCTAAAATGAAACCTGTCTCACCAGCTCACAGAGGAGGGGCTAGCGGAGGGAATCAAAACAATAAGGTGCTGGTTCCCAAAAGCCGTGCTCCACATCCAGGAAACTGCAGGCACAAAGTGTAGCTTGAACTGCCGAGAGGTATCACACTGGGAAAGGCCTGGCTGACAGGAGAAGCCAGGGGACTAGAAACCAGGAATAAACCTAAGCTAACAGGTTTTGAGAGACACGGAAGGGGGGGGGGCGAGGAGGAGGGAGCAGCCTCACACAGATTGTTTCCTACAGCCGGAGGGCAAAATCTTGGCCCGGAAGGCACAGCACCACCTACTGGAATTAAAGGAAATAGAAACCTAACAGTGTCCCTTTTATCTTTTAATTTTTTAAAAATTTTTAAATATTAATTTTTTTCTTTTCTATAATTATACTATTATTTTTTAAATGTAATTTTATTTTACTGCATTTTATTATTATTTTTTATTATCATTTCCTTTTCTTTACTATTCTTTTCTCTTTCTTTCCTCTCTCCCTCTTTCTTGGTTTGCTTCGCTACCTTTTCCCCATCTTTCCTCTTAAGCATGACCACCCAGATTACATACAACTTACTAAATGCAAATAGATGAATACTACGAATCAGTCCATAGTCCGCATAAGCCCTTAACTACCCCCAAGTACTCCTGTCTATCTCTTGTTAATATCCGCCTGCATTTGAGCAACCCCCCCAAAGAAGCTAACATATACTAACCTCAATACCATCAAAGCGCCCGACCTCAACATAAAATCCTAAGTTCAATCCTCAATTCTATACATGCCATCAAATTCTGTAGGCCTCTAATGAAATTAATGAATTTACCTTAAATCATAATTAAATTCAACATCTCTAAACATTGTCTCCCAACACAAAGGAGAGATATTGGAACTATAAAAATCAAAACAAATTTAAAGAAGAAAACAGAAACACAGCAGTCAAACAGAGTTGAAAAGTAACGTGAGCACCATGAAAAAACAAGGGAAAAAAGGATTACAAACAATGCAGGACAACTTAAATTCACAAGAGAACCTAGAGGCATCAGAAAAATGGACAGAGAAAGAACTCAAGGCATACCAAACTCAGATGGAACAGAATCTTAGAGAAGATATTAGACAGCAAGTCCAAACAATGAAAGTATACTTTGAAAATGAATTACATAGGCAAATTCAAATGGCAAAGAATGAGCTCTACCAGGAGATAGAGATTTAAAAAAAAAATCAAAGAGTAATCCTAGAAATGCAGGAAACCATAAACCAAATTAAAAACTCAAATGAGAATATTACAAATAGACTAGATCAAATAGAAGTCAGAACATCAGATAATGAAGACAAAATGTATCAACTTGAAAAGAATATAGTCAATACAGAAAGGATGCTAAGAAATCACCAGCAATTTTTCCAAGAGATATGGGATGTCATAAAAAAACCAAACTTGAGAGTCATCGGGATAGAAGAAGTATAGAGGTGCAAACCAAAGGAATGAACAATCTATTGAGTAAATAATCCTAGAAAACTTGTCAGATATGAAAGATGGAATGGATTGCCAAATCCTGGAAGCCTACAGGACCCCAAACATACAAAACCGTAATAGACCAACTCCAAGACACAAAATTATGAAGATATCCAACATACAGAACAAGGAGAGAATATTAAAAGCTACGAGAGGAAGAAGGCAGATTACATTCAGGGGTAAACCAATTAGGTTAACAGCTGATTTTTCATCACAGACGTTGAAAGCAAGAAGATCCTGGAACAACGTATTTCAAATGCTGAAAAATAATGGATTCCAACCAAGAATAGTGTATCCAGCAAAATTAAGTTTCAGATTTGACAATGAAATTAAAATATTTCATGATAAACAAAAGTTAAAAGAAATCGCAGCCAGAAAACCAGCACTGCAAGGCATTTTGAGCAAAACACTACAAGAAGAAGAATTGAAAAACAGCAACCAAAACTAACATTGGGAGGTAACTCAGTAAAGGGAAGAAAAAAAATAACCAAAAAGGAAAAAACGAGCCATATTAAAATAAATAAATAAATAAGCATGACTGGAAGTACAAACAATATATCAATAGTAACCTTAAACGTTAATGGCATAAATTCACCAATCAAGGGACAAAGGCTAGTAACCTGGATTAAAAAAACAAATCCAACAATATGCTGCCTTCAGGAGACTCATATGATAGGAAAAGACATACACAGGTTGAAAGTGAAAGGTTGGGAAAAATCATACCACTCACATGGTCCTCGGAAGCAAGCAGGAGTGGCCATACTCAGATCCAATAAAATCAACTTCAAACCTAAGTTAATCAACAGGGATAAAGAAGAACACTATATACTGCCGCAGTCTGGCTGGGCACAAATCACGAGCCACTGAAGCAGGAACAAACTTTATTAGGAGAATAAGATAAATGTATTCACAATAATGGACCTTCTTGCCAAAATACTCCTGTAGGAATATTTTTTGTTGGTATTACAATAAATAATAAAGGCAAACTTATATCAATTCTATCCAAATGCATATTTTCCATATATGTTTCAATAATTTTTAATGCCTTTCTTGCTTCAGGCATTAACATGTGGGGTGAATTTGGATCTGATGGAACTTTTAGGATATCAAATAAAGGTCCCAAATCTCCTGTTGGTATTCCTAGATAAGGCCTTATCCAATTTATGTCTCCTAATGACTTTTGAAAGTCGTTAAGTGATTTGAGCTGATCTACTCGTATTTGAATTTTTGGTGGACGGACCATGGTTGAGGATAATAGAACTCCTAAATAATTAATTGGAAAATTTAATTGTTCTTTATCTATTGCTCTCTCTAGATTATAATTTTTTAATAAATTTGTAAGTGTGGTATAACATTCTAGCAATATGTTTTTATCCTTGTGTGCTAACAATACATCATCCATATAGTGAAATATTTGTAGTTCACCATTTTGAACTACAAAATGGCTGGATTCTAAGTGGCTGGATTGCTTTGTTAACATAAATTTGACACATAGTTGGGCTGTTAGCCATCCCTTGAGGGAGTACTTTCCATTCATATCTCTGATCAGGACCTTCATGATTCAGTGCAGGGATAGTAAATGCAAAACGTGGATTATCCTCAGGATGAATTGGAATTGAAAAAAAAATCTTTAATATCTATAGCTAAAACGTACCAGGTTTTTGGCAAAGCAGACAATTGAGGAATCCCCGATTGAGCAGGTCCCATAATAACCATCTCATTATGAATGGCTCTTAAATCTTGCAATAATCTCCATTTACCAGATTTCTTTTTGATGACAAAAATGGGAGTATTATAGGGAGATATGGAAAGTTGTGTATGTCCCTCTGCTAATTGTTGTTTGACCAGGTCATGGGCTGCTTGTATCTTTTCTTTAGTCAGGGGCCACTGAGGAACCCATACTGGTCTATCTGATTTCCAAGTAATTTTTATTGCCTCAGTGACCCCTTCTGAAAACCCAGTCCATGTCTATTTATTCCTTGATCTATTTGAATTGGTGCTGCTATACCTTGTTCTCCTAATCTATTTTCTTTCCTGAAACCTTGTCTAGCCCTAACAGTGGGCGCATTTGGATTGATGTTATTTGTTAATGTCAAACCTAATTGATCTAGGACATCTTGTCCCCATAAATTTATAGAAAGATGATCCAATACATATGGCTGTATAGTTCCTTCACATCCTTCAGGATCCTTCCAGTCTAATACCATTGCACTTCTATGGGGATTAGTTGCGACTCCTAGGCCTCGAACCGTTTGAGTGGCTTGTTGTAATGGCCAATGTTTTAGCCATTCTTGACGAGATATGATGCTAAGGTCTGCACCTGTATCCAGTAGCCCATTAAATTCATATCCTTGAATATTTAGTTTTAGCATTGGGCAAGAATCTAAATTTAAAGACAGCATAGCCCAATCTACACCTGTGGAGCCTAATCCCCTGCAACCTCTTTCTATACTACTACTGGAAAATTTATCATGTAGGCTGGGTGTTATTAATAACTGTGCTATTCTATCTCCTGGTGAAATTACTGATATACCCTTTTGGAGAACTGGCTATAATTTTTATTTCACCTTCATAATTGGGATCAATTACCCCGGGACTTATCATAAGTCCTTTTAGAGTAGAAGAAATGTGTCCTAACAATAAGCCTACTGTTCCTTGGGGAAGACGTCCTTTTACTCCTGTGGGAATGATTTGAACTCCCATCTCTGGAGTTAGTACTGCTCTGGCAGAGGCACAGATGTCCAACCCTGCGCTCCCTCTGGTTCCTCTGATGAGAGATATGATGGATAATGTGTCCTGGGCACTTCTCTGATAGTGTTGCTGGGTTCCTCCATGGTGTTTCTGGGTTCCTCCAGTGCCCCATATATTTGTGGTCATGGGCCCCGGAGCATTGGGCCCCCCTGTCCGTTTTTTGGCAATGGAGCCCAATGCCTTTCTCCATGATATCATGGGTAAACACCTGGTCCTTGTCTATTTTTTGATAACGGAGTACCCTCTATAGTGGTTTGAGAATGGCATTCATTAGCCCAATGTCTCCCTCTACAGCATCGTGGGCAAATACTCGGTATTATACTCCTTTGATACCTAGTTTTGTTAAACCCTCCTCCTATGGGGCAATTCCTTTTAAAATGTCCTGTTTGTTCACAATTGTAGTATGTTTTTGACCTGGCATCTAAAGCCTGTTGTACTGCACCTGCCAAGACTTGCCCTTGTTCATTAACGTCTCTACATAATTTAATATATGTGTTTAAATCTCCATGTTTCCATGGTCTAATGACCTCTCTGCACCAACGATTTGCTTGCTCATAAGCCAATTATTTTATTAATGACACTGCTTGTTCTGTATCCCCCAAAACTCTGGTAACTGTTTGAATAAGCCTATCTACAAATTCAGTGTAAGGTTCATTAGCTCCCTGTATTACCTTAGATAACTGACCTTGCAAATCTCCATGTCCTTGTAAAGTCTTCCATGCCCTAACTGCATCTGCAGCAATTTGTGCATATATAGCAGGATCATATTTAATTTGTTGCCATTGACCCTCATTAGGTTCTTTTCCTAACAACATATCTAGATTTCTTTGAGGGTAACCGGCTGCTGCATTTCGCCTAGCCGTCTCCATGCAAAATTCCTCATTGGCAACCTTCCATAACAAATATTGTCCTCCACTTAGCACAGATTTACACATAGTAGCCCAATCTGCTGGCGTCATGTCCAAGTTGGTAATGGATTCTACCATGCTTACAGTGAAGGGTGCTTGGGGACCATAGGTTGTTACAGCCTCCTTTAACTGCTTCACTGTTTTGAAATCTAAAGCATGGTGAATTCGTTGCCCTCCTGCCTGCTCAAGTACAGGGCATGCTAATCTTTGAGGTCCTGTCTCAGGATCCCATCTAACAACTACGGGGGTTGAGGGCCACTCAGCTATCTCCATAGGTGGAGCTGTTGGTTGAATTACGCCCTCTGGTGATAGAACGATGTTAGTAGCAGCCTCCTGTTGTAGCTTTTTCCCTAAGAGCTGTTTCTCCTCTAAGCTTTCTTCCTTTAAATTTTCTTCCTCTGTCTGACTAGCTCGAGAGACCTTCTCTTTTGCTTGATTTAAAATGTCTTTCTCCATGTTCTGAACCTCTAACAATTTACTTAACACTCTTTCAGTTTGTTTTTTACTAATTTCTAATCTGTTATAAAGATAACTCAACCCAATAAGATAACACAAAACAAACGAAACAGAATGAAACAAAAACGGAACAAAAAATTGTTGTATCAATTTTCCTATTTTCTTGACATGTGCATTTGTGGTCAATTTCTATCTCTTCCTCAGGGGCGAACAACTTCAAACCTTGAGCCAACCATTTTTCCCAGTCTGCCTGAGAAAATTCTAGGGATAGGCAGCTTGAAACAAAAACAAAACAAATCAAAACAAGAACACATTGTTTTTTAAAAATGGTCACCCATTCTCTTGCCTTCCCTTAGGGGCGAGCAATTTCACTTACCCCCAAGCTTCAGACATTCCCCGCATGGGCCGCCAATTGCCGCAGTCTGGCTGGGCACAAATCACGAACCACTGAAGCAGGAACAAACTTTATTTTTGAACTGCAAGAAAACACTTCACACACGCTCCCGGGGAATTTTCCTGAATGCCACACGGCTCGTCCAGGAACCTGCAGCCAGAAATATCTCTCCCAGAAATCCCTCCTCCTGCACTTCCCCAACCAATGGGAACTCTCAGGTGCATCAATATGTAAACACCAAACAATGGTGCTGCAAAGTTCATAAAACAAACTCTCCTCAAGTTCAAGAGTCAAACAGACCACAACACAATAATTATGGGGGACTTCAACACACCGCTCTCTCCATTGGACAGATCTTCCAGACAAAAGCTGAATAACAAAACTATAGAACTCAATAACACAATCAATAACCTAGACTTAACCAACATATATAGAATATATCAATCATCATCAAGTGGATACACGTTCTTCTCAACAGCACATGGATCCTTCTCAAAGATAGACCATATATTATGTCATAGGGCAACTCTTAGTAAATATAAAGGTGTGGAGATAATACCATGCATTTTATCTGAACATAATGGAATGAAACTGGAAATCAATGATAAAAGAAGGAAGGAAAAATCATGCATCACCTGGAAAATGAACAATATGTTACTGAATGATCAATGGGTTACAGAAGACATAAAGGAGAAAATAAAAAAATTTTTAGAGATAAACGACAATACAGACACAACATACTGGAATCTATGAGACACAATGAAAGCAGTTTAAAGAGGGAAATTCATTGCCTGGAGTTCATTCCTCAATAAAAGAAAAAAAAAACTACAAATAAATGAACTCACACTTTGTCTCAAAACCCTAGAAAAGGAAGAGCAAAACAACAGCAAATGTAGTAGAAGGCAAGAAATAATTAAAATCAGAGCAGAAATCAATGAAATTGAAACAAAAAATCATTGAAAAAATTGATAAAACTAAAAGTTGGTTCTCCGAAAAAATAAGATCAACAGACCCTTAGCCATGCTAATGAAGAGAAGAAGAGAGAGAACTCAAATTACCAACATACGGGATGAAAAAGGCAATATCACAACGGACACTACAGAAATACAGAAGAAAATTAGAAACTATTTTAAAACCCTATATTCCAATAAAATAGAAGAAAGTGAAGATATCGATAAATTTCTTAAGTCATATGATTTGCCCAGATTGAGTCAGGAAGATACACACAATTTAAACAGACCAATAACAAAGGAGGTAATAGAAGAAGCCACAAAAGACTACCAACCAAGAAAAACCCTGGACCGGATGGTTATACAGCGGAGTTTTACAAAACCTTCAAAGAAGAATTAATACCAATACTTTTCAAGTTATTTCAAGAAATAGAAAAAGAAGGAGATCTTCCAAATTCATTCTATGAGGACAACATCACCCTGATCCCAAAACCAAACAAAAGACACTTCAAAGAAAGAAAACTACACACCAATATCTCTAATGAACATAGATGCAAAAATCCTCAATAAAATCCTGGCGAATCAAATTCAAAAGCATATCAAAAAAATTGTGCACCATGATCAAGTAGGATTCATCCCTGGGATGCAAGGCTGGTTCAATATTCGGAAATCAATAAATGTTATTTACCACATCAATAGACTTAACGATAAGAACACATGATCATCTCGATAGATGCAGAAAAAGAATTCGACAAAGTACAACATCCCTTTATATTCAAAACACTAGAAAAACTAGGGATAACAGGAACTTACCTCAACATTGTAAAAGCTATATATGCTAAACCTCAGGCTAGGATTATTCTGAATGGAGAAAAACTGAAGGCATTCACTCTAAAATCTGTAACAAGACAGGGATGCCCTCTCTCACCACTTCTATTCAATTTAGTTCTTGAAATACTAGCCAGGGCAATTAGACAGACAAAAGAAATTAAAGGCATAAAAATTGGAAAAGAAGAACTTAAATTATCACTATTTGCGGATGTTATGATACTATATCTAATAGACCAAAAAGGGTCTGCAAAGAAACTACTAGAGTTAATAAATGAATTCAGCAAATTTGCAGGATATAAAATCAACACACATAAATCAAAGGCATTCCTGTATATCAGCGACAAATCTTCTGAAATGGAAATGAGGACAACCACCCCATTCACAATATCCTCAAAAAAAAAAATAAAATACTCGAGAATCAACCTAACAAAAGAGGTGAAAGATTTATACAATGAAAACTACAGAACCCTAAAGAGAGAAATAGAAGAAGACCTTAGAAGATGGAAAAATATACCCTGTTAACGGATAGGAAGAACTAACATCATCAAAATGGCAATATTACCCAAAGTTCTCTATAGGTTTAATGCAATGCCAATCAAAACCCCAAGGGCATTTCTTGTAGAAATAGAGAAAGCAATTATGACATTCATATGGAAAAAGAAAAGACCTAGAATAGCAAAAGCAATTCTAAGCAAGAAGTGTGAGTCAGGCGGTATAGCGATACCAGATTTCGAACTATACTACAGAGCAATAGTAACAAAAACAGCATGGTACTGGTACCAAAACAGGCAGGTGGACCAATGGTACTGAATAGAGGACACAGAGACTAATCCACAAAGTTACAACTATCTTATATTTGATAAAGGGGCTAAAAACATGCAATGGAGGAAGGATAGTATCTTCAACAAATGGTGCTGGGAAAACTGGAAATCCATATGCAACAAAATGAAACTGAATCCCTTTGTCTCACCATGCACAAAAGTTAACTCAAAATGGATCAAGGAGCTTGATATCAAATCAGAGACTCTGCACCTGATAGAAGAAACAGTTGGCTTCGATCTACATATTGTTGGGTCGGGCTCCAAATTCCTTAATAGGACGCCCATAGCACAAGAGTTAATAACTAGAATCAACAAATGGGACTTACTCAAACTAAAAAGTTTTTTCTCAGCAAGAGAAACAATAAGAGAGTTAAATAGGGAGCCTACATTCTGGGAACAAATTTTTACTCCTCACACTTCAGATAGAGCCCTAATATCCAGAGTATACAAAGAACTCAAAAAAATAAACAATAAGAAAACAAATAACCCAATCAACAAATGGGCCAAAGACCTGAACAGACACTTCTCAGAGGAGGACATACAATCAATCAACAAGTACATGAAAAAATGCTCACCATCTCTAGCAGTCAGAAAAATGCAAATCAAAACCACCCTAAGATACCATCTCACTCCAGTAAGATTGGCAGCCATTCTGAAGTCAAACAACAACAAGTGCTGGCAAGGATGTGGGGAAAAGGGTTTACTTTTACATTGCTGGTGGGACTGCAAATTGGTGTGGCCAATTTTTAAAGCAGTATGGAGGTTTCTTGGAAAGCTGGGAATGGAACCACTATTTGACCCAGCTGTTGCCCTTCTCAGACTATTCCCTGAAGACCTTAAAAGAGTGTACTACAGGGATACTGCCACATCGGTGTTCACAGCAAAACAATTCACAATAGCTAGACTGTGGAACCAACCCAGATGCCCTTCAATAGATGAATGGATTTAAAAAATGTGGCTTTTATACACAATGTAGTATTACGCAGCACTAAAAAATGACAAAATCATGGAATTTGCAGGGAAATAGATGGCATTAGAGCAGATTATGCTAAGTGAAGCTACCTAATTCCTAAAAAACAAATGCCAAATGTCTTCTTTGATATAATGAGAGCAACTAAGAACAGAGCAGGGAGGAAGAGCAGGAGGAAAAGATTAACATTAAACAGAGACATGAGGTGGGAGAGAAAGGGAAAGAAAAGGGAAATTGCATGGAAATGGAAGGAGACCCTCATTGTTATACAAAATTACATATAAGAGGTTGTGAGGGGAATGGAAAAAAAACAAGGAGAGAAATGAATTGCAGTAGAGGGGTAGAGAGAGAAGATGGAAGGGGAGGAGAGGGGGGATAGTAGAGGATAGGAAAGGTAGCAGAATACAACAGTCACTAACATGGCATCATGTAAAAATGTGGATGTGTAACCGATGTGATTCTGCAATCTGTATTTGGGGTAAAAATGGGAGTTTATAACCCACTTGAATATAATGTATGTAATATGATTATGTCAAGAGCTTTGTAATGTTTTGAACAACCAATAAAAAATATTATAAGCAAGACATTAATATTCTGAAAAACTATATTTCCATTTTATTCCAAAAGTCATATTTTAAATTAAATTTCTTCTAAAATGATGTATAAAATATAAAAAAAATACACATTAATTAGGTAATGTGATATTTTAATACGAGTATACATTGTGAAACATTTAATCAAACATATTTATCTCCAAATTTTATCACTTATTTGTGATGCAAATATATTCAAAATCCTTTCTTGTAGGAATATTTTTGAAATATTTAGTATAAAATTGATATTTATATTCCCCCTACTCTGCAATTCCACACCAGAACATTTTGCTGCTAATTATAACTTAGTACAATTGACCAGTCTTTCCCATTCTTTTCTTCTCCTGTCACCAGTCACTAGCAAATACCATTCTACTCTCAACTTCTATGAGATCAACATGTTTGTATTCCACTGATGAGAAACATATGGTACTTGTGTTCTTTGCCATTCTTATTTCATTTAACATAATCATATCCAGTTCCATCCACACTATCCCAAATGACAGGATTTTACTCTGTTTTATGGCTGAATAATTTCCATTGTGCATGTACAACATTTTGCTTAACCATTGATCAGTTGATGCACACTCTGATTGTTTCCTTTTCTTGGTTATTATGAATAGTGCTGGAATTAATAGATGGCGCTCAACATACTCATTCTGTTTCCTTAAATATATACCCACAAGTGGAATTACTGGATCATTGAGTAATTTTATTTTTAAATGTTTAATGACCTCCAGAATTGTTTTCCATAAAGGCTCTACAAATTTACACTCCCACCAAAAGTGGGCATGCCTCACCAGCATATATAATCTTTATATTTAGAATGGTTAATGACCATTCTAACAGGTATGGGATGATACTTTGTGGATTTAATTTGTTTTACCCTGATAATTAATGATGTTGAACAATTTTTCATATTCCTATCGGCCATTCATTTGTCTTCTCTTGAGAAATGTCTATTGTCCATTTTTAAGTCATGATCTTTTGCTATAGAGTTTTTTAAGTGCTTTATGCATTCAAGATATCTCAAATCATCCCTTTTCAAATGTGTAGTTTTAGAACATTTATCTTATTCTGTAGGTTGTCCCTTTACTTTATCAATTGTTTCCATCTCAAAACCAAAAATAAGTCAAGTGAAGACAATTATCAAGTGAAGATAGAACAGAATGAAATTAGATAAACCAATAGGAAATGTCCACACAATCATTTTCTCAGAAAGGTGATTATTTGATTATTGTTACCTTGACACTTCCTATCCGCTTTTTTCATTTAATTTTTACACACAGCATTTTATTATATTCAGATATCATAATTTTATATACTTATCCATCTAAGTTATTTGCTCCTTTGAATAGGTACCAGAAAGAAATTTTAAGAATTTTTATTTTGATATTACGATATTCAAACAACAAAAACAGTCTCACAAAATGTGGATGTTAAATAAATATTTGTTAAAATAAAAATTTTTCAATAAATAAGCATATTTAGAAATACTTTATGTATTACATATGTACATATAGAGAGAGAAAGTGTATGCATCTACATGTACATATAAAAGATAAGTCTAATTTCTTCAAAAATGCCATGTGATTCTGGATGGGAAAACATTAAAACTATCAATGTCCTCAAAGTTAATATTTAGATGTAATTAAACTTTAATCACCAAATAATGATTTTGAAATAACAAATAAAAATTTTGATGTAGAAAGCTGTTTGGCCAAGGATGGTTATCATTGTTATGAATAATAAAATTTTGAAAAGGAAGAGTGATTTGTTAAAACATGGCTGTACAAGTAGCATACTTAGATAACTTTAATTAAAATACATATTAGAGGTGAAAAAAGTTACAACTATGCTATATAGAGAACTCTTACATACAAATAACAGAGAAGACATAAACCTTCTAAAACAGAAAATTCAAATGCATAAATACCATTGAAAGTTGCTTAACATCAGAACATTTTATATTAATGTAAACTAAAACACCAAATTTTAAAAATTGAATTGATAAAAAGAGAATAGAAATACAAAAACTAACACAACTAAGAAATGTGGACAATATGTACAACAATAATAACAGAGGAAGAAAAAAGTTAATGAAAGACAAATAATTATAGTCCAGGATTTTCAGAGAACATTAAATAAGAAGAGCAACCCCAAACTTTCTATTACTGGGCATATATTATGCAAATTTCAGAAAACTAAAGACAAGAAAAAAAAAAATGTTAAGGAAACCAGGGTGATTACAGGGAACAAAGATAAGAATTATACTTTGAAGCTCCTCAGAAACTATCAGGTATATTTTGAATCTGAAATGTTCCCTAATTGTCCATGTGGTAAAGGGTAGACTCCAGGATGGTGATATTGAGAGATGGCAGAGTATTTCAGAGGTAGGGCCTATTGGTAAGTCCTTGGGTCATTGAGGGTACACTCTTGATAGAGAGTATGAGACCATGACACCTTCCTCTTCATTTTGATTTTTCCTTTTGGACTTCCTGACAATTGGACTTCCTGGCAGTGTGGTGAGCACATTTGTTTCACATGCACTCCTGCCATGGTTGCTGCCTTGCTGCATGCTCAAAGCAATGGGGCCAGCCAATTATACTAGAACCTCTGACACTGTGAGCAAAATAAAACTTTTCTCTTTAAGAGTTGATTATCTTAGGAGTTTAAGTAATTGAAAATCTGATTACCCACACTATACAAGCAAGAAGAGAGTGGATGGAAATATTTACAGTGAAGAGAGAGAGAGAGAGGGAAAAAAGTCTACCAAATTAAAATTCTATAACCTTTGAAATTATTATTTAATAGTAAAAAAAAAAGAAATACATGACTCTTTCGGACAAACAAAAATTGAGGTTACTTGGCCAGTAGATGTGTACAAATAGCATACTCAGATAACTTAGCCAGTAGATGTGTCTTGCCAAGAATACTCTTCAGAGAGAAGAAAAAGTATACAGCTTGGAAACTTGGATCTACATTAAAAAATGAAAAGTACTGGAAATGAGGTAGTGTGGGTAACAATAAAAAACATTTTATTAACTGGAACTGAAAGGATAATTGCTCAACTTGGTAAGTGTCATGTACAAAAGTCTACAGCTAATATCATAACTAGTGAGAAAATCAGAATTTCCTGTGAAGATCAACAGCAAGGCAAAGCACCTGTCACTGTGGACCTCTGGTCGGCTCTGATGCTGAATGCTCTTAACCGTCCATGACCCACCTGGTAGAGAAAAAGGTCTTTGGGATACTTCCCCAAACTTCACCCTCTTTCAGCAGGAAGCAGATTGGAGATGGAGTTGCCCACTTTTTCATAGAAATGGAATGTAGAAATTGACAGTGAGGAAATGTAACAGCGGTTCACTTTATGCTTTGAATGTAGTCTTTGCTGATCTGCTACTGCAACTTATTTTTAAAATGGACATGTTTCTTTCTCTTCTTCTCTCTCTGCTTCTCCCTAATCGCTACCCCTCCCTAATCTCGGGAGAACCAGGATTACCTTTCTTCCCCATTTTGGGCAGATTTATCTGTCCTTGAGTTCACACCCACTATAGGAATGAAATAATCCAGACTTTGGAGGTGGTACCAGAAGATCTCAGAAATGACTGTCTCTAAAATTAACAAGTGAATTACAACTTCAACAGAGAACACAAGGAATATAGCCTTTAAGTCACATTTAAGAGCCCCCTATTTCTGCTGATGGGCAGAATCAGAGCCTCTGGGACAGGAGTCCCCTGTGTTTCTCCTTTTCTAGTAAAGCAATAAAGTTTACTTTTCCTTGTTCTTCCAGAAAAAAAAAAGCAAAGTTCTTCCTTTTCAACATCAGAGCAGACTAGAAGTTCTAATTAATGCAATAAGTAAAGGAAATAGAAGGTACAAATATTAGGAAACAAAGAAATAATATTGTACATTTACTTGCTAATAACATGGTTTTTACATACATGATCCAAAATAATTGAAAAAAATCATTGGAACTAATAAGCAATTGCAGTATATGAAGTTGTTATAAAAAAATCACTTTTTTACAAATCAGTAAGAAAAAAGTGAAATTTGAAATTAAACCCATAATACCATTTACATTCATCCCTCACAGTAAGATACTAAGGATAAAACTCATCAAATATACATAATATCTGTATAAAATTTTAGAAAGATCTGATGAAAGAGTCAAAAAAAACTAAATAAATGGGGAGACATTCTATATTCATGAACAAGAAAACTCAGTATTGGCAAGATGTCAGTTCTTCCCTGCTTTATCTATAATTCAGTGCAATCTCAATCAAATTCCCAACAAATTACTTTGTGGATGTTGCCAAACTGATTCTATAGTTTGTATAGAGAAGGGAAAGACACTATTGAAAAACAAAGAGGACTGACAGGATCTGATTTCAAGATTTATCTCTAAAGATGCAATCAAGATAGGATGACTGTAGTGAAAAGAAAAGACAAAGGAAATCAAAGAAAAACTTTAGAAAAAGAAATAAATACAGTTAACTGATCCTTGACAAAGGAGCAAAGGCAATATGATGAAGGAAAAATAGTCTGAAAAAAATGGAGCTGGAATCACTGTACAAACACATGAAAAAAAATGAATCTAGACCCAGGCATTACACCCTTCTCAAAAATTAGCTCAGAATTAATTGTAGACCCCAAAATTATAATGCAATACTATAAAACACTTAGAAAATAACATAGGAGAAAATTTGGATTTCCTTGGGTTTTGCAATTACTTTTGAGATACAAAACAAAAGGTGTAATCCGTAAAAGAAATTATTGATGTGCCAGACTTCACCAGAATTAAGATCTTCCATTTTACAAAAGGCAAGATCAACAGAGTGAGAGTACAGACCATAGATTGGGAGAAAATGTATGCAAAAAACACATGTGATAAAGGAGTGTTGTCTAATATAAAGAACTTATAAAATTTGACAGGAAGAAAATGAACCACCTGTCTTAAAAATGAGGAAGACTTAAAAAGACACCTTTCTAAAGAAGGAAGAGCCACAAATGCAAGTAAGCATATGAAAAATTGCCTTTTATTAAATAATTGCAAATTAAAACACCTATTATATTCGCCGAAATCCATGAAATTAACAACACAAGAGGCTGATAAAGATATGGTTTATTGAAAATTCTCTTTGATTGCTGGTAGAAATGCACAATAGTAGTAGAGTCACTTTAGAAAACCAGTGGCAGTTCCTTACAAACCTGAATATACTCTTGCCATACAATGGAGCAATTGCACTGCCCAGCATTTACCCAAAGTAGTTAACACAGAAATCTGTATGTGGACAAGTCCACATAGAAACTGACACATGAGTATTTCACAACTTTATTTATAATTGCCAAAAGTTGACAGCAATCAAAATCAAAATATACTTAAGTAGGTGACTAGATAAGTAAACTATGGTGTTCGTATACAGTGCAACGTTATTCAGTGCTAAAAAGAAATGAACTATCAAGCCACAAAAAGACATGGAAGAAACTGAGGTAAGTATTATTAAATGAAAGATGACCATCTAAAGATGTATGTATTCTATGATTCCAACTCTATAACATTCTAGAAAAGGAAAATCTATGGGGATGATAAAATGATTGTAGGTTGTCTGAGGTTAAGAGAGGGATAAATAGGTAGACCACAGAAATTTTTTTAGAAGAATGGAGTTATTCTGTATAGTACAAAGTTTGATACATGTTATTGTACATTAGTTAATATTCAGAAATGTATAATACCAAGGGTAACCCTGATGTGAACAATGGATTTTTCATGGTAATGATATGTTTATGTAGAAGCATCAGTTATAATAAATAATACCAATGTAGTATAGCATGCTAGTAATGGCAGCATAAAGCTCTACTTGGCATTAAATTTGCTGAGAATATGAAATTGCTCTAAAAAATAAAATTCATTCACTAAGTCTTTAAATAGAACAGGAAAAAATACCAACCAATCATACCAACAAATAGACAATAAGTATAAATAGGCATAATACATATTAATAGTAAAGAAATAAATTAAAGTTTTTTTATATAATCCATAAACATCATCATATATAAATTTGAAGATGTTTTAAATTTATGCATCAGGTCTATAGATTTTTCAAAAAAGCTACTCAAAAATTAAAATCAAGGTTATGCCAATTGGAATAATTTCCAAATACTAATAAATTTATTTAAATTCTCTTTAAAGATTCTGTCAGTTAATTTCTATACAAATCCCAAATTACCTTTTAATTGATAAGTTCTTGGTAACATCTTTCTCCTCAACAAGTACTTTGCTCAAAATAAAGTTATTGGTGGAATATTTATTGTAAAGATGAACTTGAATCTACTCAAGTATGTGGTAATTTTACTTTACATGAAGAATAATTTTGCATTTCAAATTGTTATAAAACTTACCATATCCATATTGATTCCATTGGAGGAATATTCATGATCTGTTTTGAAATGAGAGAAGAAAGATTTGGAGAAGTACATGTAAAATATATTACTTGATTTCATTAAAGGGGAAAAATGTATATATTACTTGATTTCTTTAAAGGCTTTATATGAAAATGGAGAATGGAACTGAAGAACACAATCCAAATTGTTAATATTGATTGAGAATGACCTATTTGGAGCAATAAAATATAAAAACAAAATAACTTAAAACAAGTTCATTCATTCAGTAATGAAATAAAACAGGACAAAATACCGATGAATCATACCATCAAAGAGACACTAATTATAGACATAATACACAATATATATATATATATATATATATATATATATACACATAATGATGTATACACTTTTAAAATGAGCAATATTTTGGGATAATTTCATTTAATAAAACTATTAATACATTTACATAGACACCTATAGGTACATTAAAAAGACATTCATGCTTTTCCCTTGGGATTTCAGCAGGGTTTGGCACAGGGAATATATGCTAAGGTATGGTTTGAATTCCTTACACCTAGCAAATACTTTTTCACATACAAAAAAAAATAAAAAACAGAATCTAAGTGTCTCATGTATAAAAAGCCATAAATGTAAGTGTTAGTGTTTATAAGAAGGACATAACCATACTTTGTGTATTGCCTTTTTTTACAACATTAATACAAAGTTAATGTAAAATGTGTATTCATATACTTGAACCTATAGAATATTCACAAATATATGCTTAGAGTCTTAAGATTGTACTTTTTATTAAGTCAGTTTTACTTATAGTAATTTATTCTAAAGAATTATTAAAGAATATAAATGTTTAAAGACTGTTTAGCAACATACTATCAAAAGATCTGAAGCATCTAGATAAATTATCTTACAATAATAAAATAGAATACTTTTCTTTTTTAAAAAAAATGAGAGAGAGAGAGAAAGAGAGAGAGAGAGAATTCTTTTAATATTTATTTTTTAGGTTTTTTTTTCGGCAGACACAACATCTTTATTTGTATGTGGTGCTGAGGATGGAACCCAGTGCTGCGCGCATGCCAGGCGAGCGTGCTACTGCTTGAGCCACATCCCTAGCCCAATAGGATATTTTTCTAATGATATTATCTGTACATATTTACTCATAAGAAAGTATTATGTGATTTTTTTAAGAAGAAATGCTGAAAGTATTCTATACTTGATATTTCTATTTTAGTTAAAATTGTTTATAAGACTATAGTATTGGGTCAAATTGTGGTTCTATTTCCAAATTTCCAAGAAATCTCCATACTGATTTTCATATTGGCTGCACCAATTTGCAGTCCCACTAGCAGTATATGTGTGTACCTTTTCCCCCTACATCCTTGCCTACACTTATTGTTGTTTGTATTCATAATAGCTGCCATTCTGACTGGAGTAAGATGATATCTTAGAGTAGTTTTAATTTGCATTTCTCCAACTGCTAGAGATGATGAAATTTTTGTATATATTTGTTGATTGATTGTGTATCATCTTCTGAGAAGTAGCCCTCTCCTTGGTCTATACTCAAAGGACTTAAAAACAGCATACTATAGGGACACAGCTATATCAATATTTATAGCCGCGCAATTCACAATAGCTTAACTGTGGAACCAACCTAGATGCCCTTTGATAGATGAATGGAAAAAAATGTGGCATATATACACAATGGAATATTACTCAGCAATAAAAAAGAATAAAATCATGGAATTTGCAGGTAAATGGGTGGAGTTAGAGAAGATAATGTTAAGTGAAGTTAGCCAATTCCAAAAAACCAAATGCTGAATGTCTTCTCTGATATAAGGAGTCTGATTCATAGTGGGGTAGGGAGGGGGAGCATGGGAGGAATAGATGAACTCTAGATAGGGCAGAGGGATGGGAGGAGAAGGAGGGGGCACGGAGTTAGAAATGATGGTGGAATGTGATGGACATTATTATACAAAGTGTATGTATAAAGACACAAATTGGTGTGAATATACTTGTATACAACCAGAGATACCAAAAACTGTGCTCTATATGTGTAATATGAATTGTAATGCCTACTGCTATCAAATATAAATTAAAAAATTAATTAAAGAAAAGACTATACTAGTTTATTTTTATTCCAACATTTTTCCCAATATCAATAATTGTCCTCTTAAAATACATAACAAAATTAAGTCATTTTTAGATAGAACTATAAATCCTATATTAAAGAATGAAAGAAAATACAACAAAATATTGCAATGCTAATTGCAATAAGATAAAATACCGTTTACTTTTATTTTGTTTAAAATTGTATTTTATTTTTATTGTGCTGGGGATTGAGCCCAGGGCCTTGTGCATGCAGGCAAGTACTCTATCAACTGAGCTATATCCCCAGCCCTTGTTTGTTATATTTTTAGTATTGAAAAAATATATTCCAAAATTTTATGAATCATTTTGTAATTCATAAAATATTTTCAATGAACATACACTTCATTCAGATAGTATCATTATAGTTACATAAAGAAAATCTACAATTTCCAAGGAAAACAAAATAAAACTACATGACTCACTTTCTTTTCCCATGTCTCTACATTTCCACTTTAATGGTCTAAATTAGAAGCACTTATGTTCAGTTTATTTCTTCGCATTTGTGCTTGTGTTCTCTCTCTCTCTCTCTCTCTCTCTCTCTCTCTCTCTCTCTCTCTCTCTCTCTCTCTCTCCTTCTCTCTCAGTTTAGATATATTTCTTTGACTTCCATGAATTCTGTTCCTACAACAAACAGCTTTACAGCTGAAAGAGCCAAAACATTAGTGTCTTATACAATAAGTAAGGATAAGAAAAAGTTTTCATCATTTTGGGAAACCTAGTCAAATCTAATAAGAACTTATTTAATTATTACTTAATAATAGCACATTCTCTGGGACACTAAGTTTTTACAAAAACATGAGATTTATAGAAGCACAAGTAAAAAGACAGTTTAAAAGTAAAAATAATCTTATCTAACGGTATGATTTTTACACAGGAGGTTAGAGTCTTCCAGGAAGGGGATATTACTTGCTCACAAAGTAGATTATTTGCAAAGCCTGAATTTGAGCCCAAATCTTCTTAAAGTTCAGTTTGCTTGTTTATGTTTTTCCCTTGATGCCATGCTCTGTCTTATCATCTGTTCTTCCGAGCTAGGGTATTCTATTCTCTACTCAAAGAGTAATTAAATATTCTTATGTCATTATTTTTATTGCACTTCTGAAGTCACTAGGCACACATGTTATTTGGTTCAGTTTCCAAGGGTTGAAATTAATGTTTAAATGCATACTTTTTTGGGAAAGATATAATATCTTTTTTACAAAGGGACCAGCCAACCATAAAGTGTTCTTGGATGAATTATTGGGAAACTCCATGGCGGTTGATCTATAGGCCACAATACACTAGGCTGTTTGTTTTAATGAGGGAGGAGTGATCTACAAGCATGGTTGGATGCTTTGCACTGAGCTAAACCAATACATCTTTCTCCAAGGAAAATGAGGAAAAACAATCTATCAAAACTACTAGACAGCCACCCCAATCAATGTGCCATATTCGTTTAATGAAGATGCTGTGACCAGTACATTCATAATCATCCATTTTCCACACACACATAAAAAGTATTTCCTTATTTCCCCTTTTGCTTTGGTAGAGGCTGGGGCCATTAATGTGCAGCCCAGAAGGGCCTATTGCTGAGGAGAACTAATCAGGGAGCTGCTTTCTGGGGTCACAGAATTCTGAGCTTGCCATGTCTGATTAGGTTAATAGTAATCCTGCATATCGAAGTCATGCTATTTGTTCTTCCCCAAGGCCTGATATTATTTGTATAAATAGCACTGTCTAAAGATTATCATCTAAAGTTTGCATTTAAATTGAGGTGAATGTTTTTTCAACAAATTAAAAAAAAAATAAACTCGTGAATGTGTACCTCAAGGAAAAGCTTTTCACTCATTTATTTTTTCAAACAGGCCTTTGTGGTAAAACTGCATCCATTTTGAACAAAGAAGCAAAACCTGACCTATACGGGTTTTTTTCTTATTTTCTTGGATCCCATGGCAAAGTGACAGGATAAGACAGAGGTGACAGAGATGGAATTTATTAAAAACAGTTTGTTCCAGGAACCATAGTAAGTGTTGTGAAGACATCACTTTATGCTTCATAATAACTGTGTGTAACATGAGCATTATTGACTTCACCTTACAGAGATGGAAGCAAGAATTTATGGAGCTTAAGGAATTTCACAAAGTTTGACACATTCCACAGCTCTGACACATTAGAGCCAGAGAAGAGCAGAAGTCTGTTTTATCCTCACCTCTCAGTGTTCATACTGTATGGATCATAGTCTTCATTTACATCAGGTCAACCTGCTAAAGAGATAGCTTGTTAGTCACATTTCTTTTCCGTCAAGTTCACAACCTTCTCTGAGTCTTAGCTATCTTTGGTTTAATGTGATGATACTAAATGATTGGTTTTATCTGTGTATCATTAAGACAGTTCAAAGAAATCTCTGTGCCTTAGTTTTCTCGTCTGTAAAATGAGGATAGTTATAGATGACACTTTATTGGTTTGTTTTGAGGATTACCTGAGTTGATGTATGAAAAACATCGCAAAGATTTCTGTCTTAGCCTAGCATAGGGTGCACACTTGAAATCTGAGCTACCCAGGAGGCTGAGGCAGGAGGATCACAAGTTGGAGGTCAGCCTAGGCAACTTAAGGAGATCCTGCCTCAAGTCATGGAAATGTAGCTCAGAGGAAGAACTCTCTTGAGTTCAATTCTCAGAACTTCAAAAAATAAATTGCTATTTTAGTCTGTTTTGTGCTGCTGTAACATAATACCATAGACTGGACAATTTATAGAGTGGCTATTTACTTATTTCATATTTATTGCAGTTTGGGGGCTGGGATGTCCATGACTGAGGGCATGCATCTGGTGAGAAGGGCCCTCTTGTCATACAATGGTAGAAGGCATCATGTGGTGAGAGAGGGCAAGAAATTGAACCCACAATTTTCAAGCCCTTTTAGTGGGCATCAATCCATTCACAAAGGAAACTTAATTTCCTTTCCTTTCCAATTATTTTCTTTTTTTACTTTACTGTCGGGCACATCTTTCACATATATAAATTTCATCAGGCCTGTGATGTAGTTCTGTGTCTGCCACTATGCTTCCACTGAAGCTTAGAGACTACTTATTTCTGTACTTCCTAGAAACTGTTATTTTTAGGAAAGTAACCCACAGATTAAACAGAAATGCTCTAAACAGAAAACCTAAATGATGTATTGCACTTAAACTAGAATCCTATATGGCATATCTACTGATTTTATTGTCAAATTTTACTAGGCAAAAAGAAATGATCACAAACTCTCATAACTGATTTTATTTGTATTGCAACCATACATACCATGCAGTGAGCTGCTTTTGAATATCTGTACAATCACTCTAAACCTTGAAATTTGGAATGCAATCACTACATGTAGGTTTGGTTCTTTAATTCACATTCTGTTCTCCACTAGAATAACTTTACAAAGAGCTCCATCACATTTGGATTTCCACACACCTTATGGAGATTTTTTTTATGACAGTGCATAAGTTTGACATGGTTAACATTAAACATTCATATTATATCCAGTATGTAGTCTAGTATTAACTGGCCTCAATACTCATCAATAACTGAGCTCTTCCTTTGTTACACATGACAGTTAACAAATGTTTTCCATGCTAATTAAACTCCACATTGAAATTATGATGCACTAAAAACTTTTGTCTTATTTTTCTGAGATTAAGATACCTGGAAATAGGAAGCCCAAACAGCATTTACTATTTTTAATATTTTTAAGTACCTGCCTCATATGCTTTTATTCTCTCCTGAATTCAACTGCTAATAATTCTGTTTGAAAGCTCAATTAACTTACTTCTTAACTAATACAGGGATGGAACAATGTATGTCCAGAGAGATTCCTGAAAAAATGATAAAATGATATCTTTATTTTCTCTTTCTTTTAAATTTCAAGTAAAACACATTTCTCGTCCATCAGACTAAAGCCAAATGTACGTCCAGGTGTCCCACACCTTCAAATTAATAACTTTAATTTCCATCTGACTTTTATACTCCCTGGTGCAGAGGTTCAAGTAAAGGCAGTAACCAGGTGAACCTACTTTGCAAACTTCAATATTCTTTTGGGAAAAGTGTCTGAAGATCAGGACTGGTGGGACCATATCCAAAGACCTAAGGTGCATAAACAGCTACTTATAATTACATATGTATAAAACTATGCATTCTGCATGTATATGTAAATGTATAAATTTATAATTTCAACTATCATCTTAGAGCTCACACATTTTATTTAAGTACAGACTATGGTTTCCAAGTGACTTTAATTTTGCTTATTGATTTCCTTAACTAGTTTGTGGTCATGTAACATTGACTGAATTTTGTCATTTCTTCACAATATTTTGAGGACATCTTTTCCAGATCTTGGTGAAGTTTGTATATATGTACACAAGTATACATACACATACAAATATATGTACTCATGATATATGTATAAACAAATATATGGACAGAATTATTTTGTAATTTACATGGTTTGCAATGTTATTTTTAATTTTTCCCATACAATATACTTATCTACTTCACCTTGGAATTTGCCAATTTTCATTACTTCATTGCCAATAATTTGTATTAACTATGTTTTAAGATACATAGTTAATACAAATTATTCTCCTTAAAAAAAGGATTCATTTTCCAAATACGATAGCCTTCTCTTTCATTTTTAATGCTTTTTAGATTCAAATATCTTTAGTCTTTTATTCATATTAATACTCCAGCTTTCTTTCTCCTTGTAGTAAAATATTACATTTTTCCGGAGGTTAATAATTTTATATCTTCATTTTCTAATTTTCTTTATTATATTTTTTATTTTTAGTTGTAGATGGATAGATGCAATACCTTTATTTATTTATTTTTATGTGGTACTGAGGATCGAACCCAGTGCCTCATACGTGCTAATCAAGTGCTCTACTGCTGAGCTACAGTCTCAGCTCTCTATTATTTTCAATTATTCAGAGTACATCTTATTTTTCAACATTTATTTTAATGTGATCTGCCTTATCTATACGTGACTAGGTGATTTAAGCTTGTTTCTGTTTACTATGAGTCTTGATATCCTGAGAAATTATTTTGCTCTTTCATTTTGCATTTCCAGTTGCTGTACAAGATTCTCAATGCTTTTTCCCACCTCCTATTCTGCCTCTGTTGGATTTACCACATTTCTAAAATTACTTTTGAAGTTATAGACTTCAGTGATTTTTCTAATTGGTGCCAGAACATTTAAATGCAAATTTCCAAGCATATTTTTCTATCATAGTATGAAATAAATCAGAATTTTCAAACTTCTGAAAAATTCAAAAAAAAAATTCTGCCTTTGTTTCTATTCACATGCCTGTCATTCATGACTGCCACATTTTGCTGCCTAAAATTTTATTTTGATAATTAAATACATAAAAAGGATTTTAAAAAATCATAGTTACATATTGATACCACTTCTGAGAGCAGATGGAAATTTCTCTTGACTTTTTAAATCAGGGTTAGCTATGTTATCTTATCCTACATTTTTCTATTTCAAGTATCCAAGATTCATTTTATTTTCATAGCATGTTAATTTTTGGAGATTCAACATTAAATTTCCTTTCTTCTTGAAAGACTCAGAATAATAGTTTGCTTATATTGTCACTGGGCCAATAATCCAAAATAATTCACAAGTCATACAAAATCTATCAGATAAAAATGCACAAAAATTAAATTAGACAGTCATAACAAATTTTATTTTTTTTTCATGTAATTAGATTGGATGGAATATTTATTTATACACAAAAAATTTGAAAGAAAATAAAGCTATTATAGAAAATCAACTTTAAAATTAACAATTGCTTTTTATCAAAAAGCACTATGTAGTTAAAATTTAAAAGCTTATACAGTTCAGAACAATTTAGTTTTCATAAACAAATCATTCATATAGACTTCATTATCCTCGGATACCATTTTCAGAAGAATTAATAGTGAGTTAGGAAAAACATCCAAATACTGCAAAAAATAAATTTATACTTTTTAAATTTTAATTTTAAATTTTTGTTACCTAAATTGAATTAATAAATATAAATAAAGTGGTCTCTGCTCGATGTTTCAGTTTTTGTGTACATCAGAACTCCTTTATGTATGCAGTAGGCCATAATGGAAGATAATTTCTCATAGTAACAACATGATTAAACAGTCATAGCAGAAAAAAACTAAAATGTAAGAATCATTGATAATGTGTACTAAAAATAGAATTTCAAATGAGTGGGAAAACAAAGTGAGTTTCAAATCAGTTGGAAAAAAATGATGCCAAGACATTTATCAAGAGTACTTTAAAGAGTTTAAGACATAATCTTTAAACAACCAAAATTATAATATGAGGTGTATTAGTCAGCTTTTTTATTGTTGTGACCAAAATACCCAAAAAGAACAACTTAGGGGAAGAAATATTTATTGGGGTTCAGGTTTCAGAGCTCTCAGTCCATAGATGGCTAACTCCGTTGTTCTGGAGGAAACTTGTTCAGCTGGTTGGGTCACAAAGCACAAAAAGAGAGAGAGGGGCCAGGGAAGATGCCCCTTCCAGGGCACTGCCTCGGTGACCCACCTCCTCCAGTCATGTCCCGGCTGACTAGCATTGACACCCAGTCCATTCAAACTAGGACAAACTGAAAAGGTCACAACTCTAAAAAATTCAACAATTTTACTTCTGAATGTTTCTTGCATAAACAGGAGATTTGGGGGACAGCTCAGATCTAAATCATGATAAGAAGATGAAAGTTTAATCTGAATTTAGTATGACAAATAATTTTCTTAAAATAAAAATAAAGTAATAAGAATACTAATTATTAAGAAAAAATAAAAATGTCTATTAATAGCCTATACATAAATGCTATATAATAAATAATTTTCCTCCAACAATGCAATAATTTATATTGCTGAAAGGCATATGATTCAGAAAATCTAAAAGAAGAAAATAAAAACATCAATTAAATCATCAATGCCTTCTATATATAATGCTTAAAACTATTTTATACCTTTACATAATTAATAGTGTATGGAAGAGATTTTAAAACCACCTTTTGTCATAGAATACACCTATAATTTTATAATGTCTTTACATATGTCTATTTATGAGCTTTAAAGACAGAATTTTCATTATACTTTGTGTGTTTGTGTGTGTGTATACATATTTTCCCATGTATTCAATCTTTCTTCATTCAAAAGCAGCAAAATGTTGAAATATCTGGTAGAAACAAAGCTAAATGCATCATCATTTCTCATTCTGTGCCTAGAACTCATCCAGAAGCAGAATGTAGAATCAAAGTGCTAAAAATAAATGAACAGATTTTGAAATACACATAAGGCCTACCCAAAGTGACTAGAATAGGGAATCCTCCAGGGATTAAGTACAAACAAGTACAGGGTAGCCAGGTAAACACCAGCATTTATACATTTCTCAAGTGGTCCAATATATGCTTACTTTCTTTGGGGACTGTTGGTGTGGGGAGTGTGGTGAACTCATTTGGTGCCAGAAGCTCTGCTATATCTTGTCTGTTTGAGGGAAGAGGAAAAGTATTCTTGATGTGAATGTCAGCTTCCTGGGAGAACCACTTGGCCAGTTGACTTTTCTCCTTGAGCTACTATTAATACAAAAGGCAAGTCAAAGAAGTTGATTTCTTCAATGATCAGTAACGAAACACTCTCATAGAATTAGTACAGAGACAATATACGAAAGAGAATGAGATGAATATTCATTTAAATAGATGAAAAATATTTCATTAAAAAAAGGATCCTATACAGAATATGTATTTCTGCCCAAGTGCTTTGCCAAGAAGGTACAAACATTTCATGAAACAACTGCCTATAAAAAAAAAAAAAAGATGGAGAAAAAAGAACTCCAAGTAATGATAATGAGAATTGGAGGAGATGAAACATAAACTGGCAAAACTTAGGAAAGAGGTAGAAAAAAATCCCAGAAATGAATAAAAATTGCAAAAATGAAAGGGAAAATACATACTATGCAAAATATAGTATTAAATCTATAGAAGAAAGTATGTGAAATGATATGTAAAAGATTTGGGAAGAGGCAGGGGGAGAATGATAGAGCCAAAGAATACAGGCATAGGAGAACCAGCCCATGGGAGAATCTTCTTTCCTGAGAAGAAAACCAAAATCATGGAAGAGAGCCAGTATGCAAAGATAAATTTTTAAAAGGCTTAGATTTAAGAGCACATCATGTAGAAGGAAGATGCAGTCAGACCAATCTGTCCTGGACACATCCTAATAAATATACTGACCTTTAAGAATGAAGTGATAATTTGAGCAGTTAGGGGAGGAGATTCTGTTGATGTCTTTCTTCGTTATATTCTAGGAGACATTGGTGCACTCAAGGAAATAATGTTATCCCAAGAATTTCATGGACAGCTAAACTCTTTGTCAAGTATAAAAGCTATATGGCAATCTTTACATGCAAGTGCTTTATCTTTACTGTATCTACTGTGAGTCTTCTTGGAAACAATTACTGGAGTTGTAAATTTATGGTAACACCAAAGTATCTGAAGAAAGTATATATGGATTAGAGTGACCACTGGTTAATACTACCAACTAGCTAATCATATGATAGGAGAATCACTGTCACCCAACAAGCATCTTAAGCAATTGGGATATTTCATCACTTTGTCAAGAGTGTCATAATTGTTTCCCCTTTGAACACTGAGGCACAATGATCTTCTCCATGTTATCTACCTGTTTGTATTACAGCAAGACTGTGGAATTTAATTATTTTTAAAAGGTGTTGAAATCTGTTGATAAAAGTCATAACTTAGAAGAGAAAATGATAATGTATTCAGTGCTTTGTACAAATGTTTTGGATGAGATAGTAATGTCTTCTAATCAATTTTATATAAAATTTATGAAAGATTCAGATTGATAAATGTGTGGGTTTGAAAGTCTTGGAAGCAGCTTCTTTACGACCTAAATCAATATTCTATTTTTATAAGATCCTTCAGGAAAAAATAATGCATCAAGGTCAATGACAGAGGCAGAGAGTAAAACTCACCCACTTTTGTTTTA
The DNA here is from genome assembly GCF_048772815.1 of Callospermophilus lateralis. Taxonomy (NCBI): domain Eukaryota; kingdom Metazoa; phylum Chordata; class Mammalia; order Rodentia; family Sciuridae; genus Callospermophilus; species Callospermophilus lateralis. The sequence goes on along the minus strand of NC_135319.1, from coordinate 51,975,578 downwards.
AAGTTGCAGAAGCAGAAAGAAGTACCTCCCTAACCCAATCAAAGAATATTATCAAAGAAAAATGATGTTAGAAACCAAGATCCAGTTGCTGGGTGTGCTAGTTGCTAACAGGTTGTCATTGTTTATAAGACCTTTCAACTAAGAAAGCAAGCAGATATATGCATGTGCGTTCTGTCATTCCATTGGTAAGAGGGATCCCCCAACCATAAATGTATGAGATATCAAACTTTGTGAGGCTATTCTGGACAAATGGGACTGATGGGAATTTATCAGTCACACAATGATAGTCTGAAGGAGGACAATGCACACAATTCAGGGCCACCCAGCAATCACACTCAGGAGCAGTGAACAAGCAGGGGCTGTGGGAAGCAGGCTTTGCAGTGATAGGAAGGCTGGTTGTTCTCCCTCCCTGAAGGAGCTTTGTTTTAATAATTCTATAAGCTGATCAGAAGATAAAAACATGGAACAGGGAGAAGAGGAGGAGGTGGGGGAAAGAACATGTACTAAGGATGCAAATTGAGAAAATTATATTCCATGCATGTATGATAGTGCAAAAATGAGCCCCACTATTAGGTGTAACAATAATGTGCTAATAAAAAACATTAAAACTATTACATTGAGAAACAGGTGACATAGATCTAACTGGCAGAGAAACTACCCAGGTGGAGTCTTTTCCACTGGGTGGCAAGGCAGACAGTTTAGAAAGGGGGAATCATAATCAGGACTCTGAACCCCTCTGAGCTCCAAAGATGTGAAATTTTAAGACTTGTAGTACAGAGCATCTATACCAATCAGTGTGTATACAAATATCTATAAATTGTATATCTCACATAAATGCATAGAATTGAAGATAAATCTACCTTCAAATAGTATAGAATTGTCAATAAATTCAGAAATATGGAATTGTGGGCTCAACTGGATATATATTATAAATCATTAGATTCATCATGTCAACTATGTCTGTGGAAAACTTACACACATTAACTCTGTTGCTTGAATATCTGATATTATACATTTCATAATGTCCTAGAAATACTGTCCATTAAATAAATTTAAATGTTTTAAAATGTTATGTCTTAGATTTGCATTTGAAATATGTTGCATTTCTACTTTCCTGTGATTGTGAAGAGTTCCTGAACAACTTCTAATATAATAATTGTTTTGAAAATGTTTTTATTGCAGTAAGAACACTGAACAAGAGATCCATCCTCTTATCCAATATCTTTCCATCGATGTTTTGTTAAAGATCCTCTTAACCTGCTGTAGGCAGTTTCCTAGTATTTTATTGAGGATTTTTGTTTCACCTTCATCAGAGATACTGGCCTATAGTTTTTGGTGTCTTTCTGTGGCTTTGGTATGGAGATAATACTGCTTTCATAAAATGAGTTTCAAAGTATCCCATCCTTCTCAATTATTTGGAAGAAATTGAAAGGGTACTGTTAATTCCTCTTTAAATAGTGCATAGAAGCCATTTGGTGCTGATCTTCTTTTGCTGGGAGGTTTACCAGTATTGATATGATCAGAAAGAGAGGTTTCTCATTTTTTATCTTTCACCTAGAACAGTGTCTCTGACCAAACATTCTTTATTAACTTTTCTTTTGGAATATATTTGCAGGAGTGTCAATTTTCTGTGGTCTTGGTTTTGTGCTGGGCATTTCCTTTTTGTTATACCAACTTGGTTGGGTCCTGGGCCCTTTGCCCTATTCCCTTTGGCCTGACAAACAGTGGAAACCAAAGCTGAATATTGGTTAGATGCACACCTTCCCTCGGGACATGAGTCAGCTTTGGTAAGACTTTCCTCCTTAGTTTGGTCCAAGGCATAATATGTCATTTCAGTGACATAATAACCCATAATAACCATAATTCAAGTTGAATTTGTTGAGTGACAAATCAACCCCAGCTTCTGGCTTTAAACAATAAAGATGGCTCACATGAAAACTTTCTGGTGCTGATTACTCATTAGATGTTTCTACTCACCTCTGAATAGAATCTGCATCTGGGGAAATCCCTAGTTTCTATGCTGTTTTTAAAAATGAGTTTTACCAGTAGATTTTCTGCTGTTTTTAAAACAGCTTTTTTTGTTTAATTTATTTCTTCACAACCTATTGTTGTGTTTTGTTTTCTGTTTATTGGGTCCATACACAGGCACACATACTGTTATATTTAGAGATATACACAGACATATGTCTATATAATACATATGAAGATTTCTTTTTTATAGTTTATTTAAAATTTCTTTTTATTTTGATTTAAAAAGTACTTCATAATATGAGCTTGCACAGCTTTGTTGACAGGGAGTCCCTATTCTCAATGCCTATTTTTTAAAAAACTAAGTTCATAAAAAACTCTCACAAACGTCAAGTAAATTCTGATGATAAAACACCAGAAAGATCTAGTACATATTTCATATAATGCTTTTGTAACTTGATAGCCTATATGACAGGCTAAAATTTGTGGCCTAATCTAAGAATAAAAAATTTTCAAACAAAAAGAAAGAAAGAAATTCAACAAACACTACATCAACAAATTCCTGTACTAAAAGTATCATTTCAATATTATATCAGGTTATATTTTTATTAGTTTGAATAATAAAATTCTTAAAGACAACTTCAGGAACAGCAATACTGAGTAATAATCATTTTAATAGTTATTTAAGTAGACTTTTTTTAGCTCATAAAAGGATTTTCCTTGTGTTCACTAGAAATAAATTTAAGGTTGTCGGTTGAGAAGAGATTAATTTCTCCTCTACAGGACTTGAGTTAAATAGAACAGTCTAGGGAAAAAATAGTATCAGGTCAATATACTATAAATATTGGTACTATTTTAGAAAGAGTATATCTTATTAATTTGTTAAGCTACAAAACCAAATCAGAAAGAGCTCTTACATTCTCTTAGTAGAAACATCCCTGCTCTTCCCTGGTTTTCAACCCCAAATTCTCACATTGACACTTGGAAAAAATACATAATGAATGTATTATTTACTCTCCATCGAAGGGTGGATAGGCGAGAAACTGAAAAAAAAATGTCATAATGTGATAGTCTGAATTACTCTAGGGATACAGTCTTCAATATTCTCTGCCTTTGAGAAAACACTGGTCTTTATTCTGGTTACATGAACATGTAGCCCACTGATTCCAATCAATGCTTTGCAGGTGCTGAACACATGCAAAGGAGAAAATAAAAAGCCTCACTCTATAACTTATTGCTCCATTCCTTTGGATTCCTAAAATTATAATTCATAATTGTGACATCATGATTAATAGCAAATATGAAAAATTATTTCTCAATATATGAAAGCTTTGTTAGAGTTCCTTATTATAATCTATGGCAGACAATAACTCATAAAAGTTGACAAATTATTGAGTTAATAAATGTGTCAAAACATTATCAGCTTTATTACTATCTATAACATATTTGTAAAAGGGTAAACCTTATGTAAAGCTCTTTTCCTTTTTTATTAGTACACTATAGTTACACATAATTTAGAGGTTCATTTTGACACAATCCTACAAGCATTCCTAGCATTATGTAAATTGCCATCTTTTTTCCACTTTCTGCCATATCCTAATGTCATGAGTAAAGAATGGCTTTACATAGCACTCTTTTGATGCCCTATTACTTTCCATTTTTATATTCACCTATCCTTCCTTCAGTAACTTTGCAACCTCCCACCTTTTTATTTTTTTGTCATGCTACTATAATTCCATATGTAACTGATTCCAAAAATTCATACCAACAAAAATATTATATTTGAATTGGAAAATCATTAAACATTTAATAATAATTAATTAAATAATCATTAATTTTAAAATATGTGCCTTTTTAAAAATATTAGTCATGCAAATCTATGAGCAATTTATTTTGTGTCTTCTTATTCTGGAGAGTCTTGGTAGGTCATTTTCAATTAAATGGGTCAACTCCATGAACCTGCTTGTTTGCAATTATTATTTTATTTTTGCCTTGTGTGTGTGTGTACCACTAATTTTCCTCTTTGGGTTTAATTTGCCTTTTTCTTTTACCTGTTTTCTTAGGTGATGCTTACATAAATTTTTTGAAGCATATATTCCTTTCTAATAAAAATTTAAGATATGAATTTCCTTCTAAACTTTGCTTTAGTTGCCATCTGCAAATTTTGATATGTTGTGCTTTTGTTTTGTTCAGCTTTGTTTTAGAAATTTTCTTGATTTATTTCATGGATCAATGGATTATTCAGGAGTATTTTGTTTAATTTTAAATCACATGGGTATTTACCAAATAACTTTGTCAATTTTTACTTTAATTCTTTTCTAGTAAGAGAACATACTTTGTATCACTTTTTACAATTTATTATGTACCTAAAGTTTATCTTTGTAAATGTTCTGTGTGCAGTTGAAAACAAAGTTTATTCTGTTGTCATAATTTGAAGATTTCTGAAGATAGCATGTAGGTCCAGTTGGTTGATAATGTTATCCAAGTTTTCTATATTTTTACTTATTGTTTACTTGTCATCTACTGATTAGAAAGAGAGAGATGTTAACATCTGAACATAGATTTTTCTATCGATTTCATATCTACTAGTTTTTTGAAGTTCTATCCTCTTATTATATTTACCACTTTTATTTTATTTTATTTTAAAATAATAATTTTAATAATAAAGTGTATCTTTATTCCTGGTACTGTGTCTTATGGTGAAATATCTAATATTCAGTGAGGCATTTCACCTTTATTTTTATTAGCAATTCAACCTTTTTACCAATTCAGATTCTTTTGTCTAATAATTTTTTTTGCTATTCTTGATGGTATATAGTGGAGGTCTGCCTTTTAATTGAAATATTTTGTCATTTACTTTGAAATGGTTAATTCAGATAAATTGCTTTAACTATCATCTGGCTATTCATTTGCTATTTGTTACATCTATTTTTTGTTCTTTTTTTTTCCTCTTTTCATGTCTACTATTGTATTTCAAAATAATGTCACCCACATTGTTGGCCTATTTATTAGACTGTTTAATAAAAAAATCTCTAAGGTCTACACTATATATGTTTTAGTTATCATGCTTACTTCAAATCACACTTAATGTATAATGAGAGAACCTTAAAACTGCATCCAAAATATTCTCTTCCCAGGCTTCACATCATTTTTATTTTATACTTTATTTCATATTTGTAAATATTTTTAAAGATGTAAAAATACTATACTGACACCATGCATTTACCCTGTCTATTATTCTTTTTTTCCTTATTTTATTGGTGCATTATACTTGTACACAATGGTGGGTTGTGTTGTTACCTATTTGTATGTGCCCAAATAATAACAATATAATTTGGCCAATGCCATTCTCCAGCCTTTCCCTTTTACCTTCCCTCCTTTCTTCCCCTTGCTCTCATTCCTCTACCCTACTAATCTCCCTTCATTTTCATGAGACCCCCATCCCACTTTTCTTGTCCTTTTTCCTCTCTAGCTCTCACTTGGGAGAATATATATAACCCTTGACCTTCTGAGTTTGACTTATTTTGATTAGCATAATATTCTCAAGTTCTATCTATTTTTCTGCAAATGATAAAATTTCATTTTTCTTTGTGACTGAATAAAACTTCATTGTGTATATTTATCTTTTTTTTAATCCATTCACACATTGACAGATACGTAGGCTGGTTCCACAGTTTGCCTACTGCAAATTGTGCTGCTATGAACATGGGTATGCATTTGCGATTGTAGTATGATATTTTTATTTTTTAGGGTAAATACTGAGAAGTGGTATAGTTCGGTCATGTGATGATTTTATTCCTAGTGTTTAGAGGAACTCACATGCTGGTTTGCATATTGGTTTTACAACTTACAATCCCACTAAGAGTTTAAAGTATTCCTTTTTCTCTACATGCTCTTCAGTATTTATTTTTGCTAGTTTTCTTGATGGCTGCCATTCTGACTGGAGGAGATGAGATCTCAGTGTAGTTTTGATTTGCATTTTCCTAATTGCTAATGATGTTGAACATTTTTTCATAGATTTGTTGACCATTGGTATTTCAACTTTTGAGAAATGTGTTTAGATCATTTATTAATTGTGTTATTTTAGTTTTAGTATAGTTTTCTAAGTTCTCCATATGTTTTAAATATTAATATTCTATCAAAATATCAGAATATAATATATCAGCAAGCAAAGACTATCTCCTATTCTGTTGGTTTTCTCTTCACATGCATTTTTTCTTTGCTGTGAAGAAGCTTATTAATTTGATGACATCACATTTATTACCTCTTGGCATCATTTCCTGAGCTTATGGGGTCCTATTAAGAAAGTAATTGCCTATACCTGTATACTGGAGTTTATAGTGTTTCTCTTTTAATTACTATGTCTTTAATCCATTTAGAGTTGATTTTTGTACAGGGTGAGAAATAAAGGTCTAATTTCATTCTTCTACATATAAATAATCAGTTTTTCCAACATCATTTATTAAAAAGGTAGTCTTCTCTTCAGTGTATGATTTTGGTAACTTTGTCAAGTATCAAATGACTGCAGGTATGTGGGTTTACCATGTGTCTTCTATTCTGTACCATTGGTCTATGTATCTGTTGTTATGTCAGTACCACGCAGGTTTTGGTACTGTAGCTCTATAGTATAGTCAGGTATTGTGATGATTACAGCACTGCTTTTTTTGGTGTAGAATTGCTTTGGCTATTCTGGGTCTTTAATTCCTCCAAATTCATTTTAGAACTGTTTTTTGTTTTTAGTTCTGTGATGAATATCATTGGTACTTTGATGGAGATTGCATTGAATCTGTATATTATTTTTGGTAGGATGGCCATTTTAACGATATTACTTCTGTCTATCCATGAATACAGAGGGTCTTTCCATTCTCTGAGGTCTTTTTCAGTGTCTTTCTTCTGCATTCTATGGTTTTCATTATAGAAGTTTTTTTCACCTCCTTGGTTATATTTATACCTAGGCAGTTTTGTTTGTTGTTTATTTTTGAGACTATTGTAAATGGGGTTGTTTTTCTGATTTCTTTCTTCAAAGATTTGTTATTGGTATACAGGAAAGCTATTGATTTTTGTATGTTTATTTTGTAAATTGCTACTTTGCCAAATTTGTTTTTAGCTCTAGAAATCTTTTGGTGAGGTTTTATGGATCTCCTGGTATAATATCACCTGTAAACAGTGACTGTTTGACTTCTACCTTTCCTATTTAATGCCGTTTATTTCTTTCTCTTATTAATTGCTCTGGCTAGAATTTCTAGCCCTATATTAAACAGGAATATTGATAGTGGACATTCTTGTCTTATCCAGATTTTAAATGAAAAGTTACCATTTTGCCTTCCATTTACTCCAAGGCTGGCTTTGGGTTTTTCATAAATACTCTTTATGATGTTGTGGTAGGTTCCTTCCATCCATGGTTTCTTCCATGTTTTTCTCATGAATGGGTACTGAATTTTTTCACAGCCCAACTCTACATCTATTGAGATGACTAAGTAATTTTTTCCTTAATTCAATTTATGTGATAAATTACATTTATTGATTTGCATGTCTGGAATAAAACCAATTTCTTTGTGGTATACAATCTTCTTAATATGTTGATCATGATTTTCTATTTCATTAATTATTTTTGTATCTAAGTTCATCAGGGATATTGGTCTATAGATTTCTTGATATACCTCATCTTTTTTTATGAGTGTAAAACTTGCCTCATAGAACAAATTCGGAAGTGTTCCATCCCTTTCTATTTCAAGGAATAACTTGAAGTTCTTTTTTAAATATTTGGTAGAATTCAGCTGAGAATCCAGTCCTGGGCGTTTCTTTGTCAGAAGGTTTTTTACTACTGTTTTTATCTCATTACAGGTTATTGGTCTGTTTAGGTTTTCTATGTCCTCTTAATTCAGTTTTGGCAGATCATATTTGTCTAGAAATTTATTCATTTCTTCTTGAGTTTTCTATTTATTGAGGTATAACTTTTCTTTTTTAATTTTTTATCAGTTCCTTTTACCTATAAATGACAGTAGGGTCAATTTTGACATATTTATATAAACATAATAGTCATTAATCTGCTAAAATTCTCTGGGACCTGTGATAATTTCTCCTTTTTCATCTCTAATTTCATTAATTGGATTCTCTCTCTTTTTCTTTTGGTTACTTAGGCTAATAGATTGTCAATCTTATTTACTTTTTTTTTATAGAACAGACTATTATTTCATTGGTCCTTTGTATTGTTTTTTTTTTTTTTCTTTTACTCAAGTTCATTGATTTAAGCTCTGATCTTAATTATTCCCTTCCTCTACTGGCTTTGTAATTGGTTTGTTTTTCTTTTTCAAGGATCTTGAGATGCATTATTAGATTTTTTTATTTGGTATTTTTCTTATGTTAGAAAACAGAGTTATATACTTTCCTCTCAGAACTGCCTTGATAGTGTCTCAGAGGTTCTGGTATATAGGTATCACTATGATCTTCGAGTTTAAGAAATTTTAAAATTTCTTCTATAATTTATGCATCATTCAAAATGTATTGTTCAGTCTCCATGTGGTTATATAGTTTCTGTATGGTTTTGCCATGTTAATTTCTAATTTCATTCCATTTTGATTTGATAAGATACAGGAAATTATATCAAATTTGTTATATTTGCTGAGAAGTTTTGTGGCCTGTTTTGGAGAGGATCCCATAAGTTTCTGAGAAGAAAGTGTATTCAGCTCTTGATGGATAAAATATTCTGTATATGTCAGTTAAGTCCATTGGATTTATAACATTTTTAATGTACAAAGAGTCTGTACCAAGTTCATGCCTGAATAACCTATCTAATGGTGTGAGAAGGGTGTTTAAATCAACCAGTATTATTGTACTGGGGTCTATCTGATGCTTCAATGTAAGTTGTGTCTCTTTTATGTAATCGAATCCATTTGGGGGGGGCATAAATATTTCTTATTGTTATGTCCTCTTGACAAATTGTCATCTTTACAAGTATGATGTGACAGTCTTTGTCTTTTATGATTAAATTTGGTTAGAAATCTGCTTTTTCAGATATGGGAGTAGATATTCCTACTTGTTTTAGGGCTCCATTTGCATGGTACATCAATTTCCATACTTTCACTTTCAGCCTGTGGCTGTTTTTGCCTATAAGTTGCATCTCTTGCAAAACAGATATATTTGGATATTGTTTTTTAATCCATTTTGACAACCTATGTGTTTTAATTGGAGAGTTGAGACCATTTACAATGTTATTATCAAAAGATATGTATTAATTCCTGACATTTTGGTTTACTTATAATGTTTAATTTGATTTGCTTGTTTCTCTTTGCTTAGCTACACTTCAAATTTGTTCATTTATGGGCTCTGGAGTTTGTTTTTGATTCTTTCTGTGTAGAATATTTCTTTAAGTAAATTCTATAGTGCCAGTTTAGTAGTCCTGCATTCTTTTAGATTCTGCATATTTTGGAAGGTTTTTACATTCCATTTGATTTTGAAGGATAGTTTTGCTGGATGCAGCAATCATGGTTGACATTCTTTCAGAAATAGGGACATATTGATCCAAGCCTTCCTGGGTTTTAGAGTTTGTTCTGAGAAATCAAAAGTGATTCTTATTGCCTCATTTTTCTCTTGGGGTTTTAAAATTCTATATTTTTTTCTGTGAGGCATTTTAATTATAATTAAATATTAAATATTATGGAGAGGTTCTTATTTGATCTTGTCTCTTTGAAATTCTGATGGCCTATTGTATCTTGATGTTTATCTTATTCTGAAGATTTTGAAAATTTTCTATTATTTCCCTGAAGAGGTTATCCATTCCATTTGCCTGCATCTCACAACCTTCACCAATTTCAATGATTCTTACATTTGATTTTTTAATGATATCCCAGAATTCTTGTATATTCTGATCTTGGTTACTTACTTTCTTTCCTTTAATACTGACTAAATCTCAAAATTGGCCACTTTGTCTTTTGGCTCTGAGATTCTGTCTTCAACATGTTTTAATCTATTAGAGACACTTTCCATTGAACATTTTATTTAATGTATTGTGAATTTTTTCAAGATTGTTTGATTCTTTTTTAATGTTTCTATTTCCTTACCAAATTTCTTATCCATATCCTGAATTTAATTGTAGGGCATGATGTAACATGTGGGGAATGTTTCATCAGAAAAGAGGAAAACCTAACTATGTGGCTAATATAGCACCTGGTGATTAGCCAGAAGGCATTGCCATGGGTTGTGATGAAAAATTAGACCACCTCTAGCATAGGCTCAGAACCCTTCTGCCTTCACGGGCAGTTGTGTGTCTCCCGTTAGTACCTGTAGGATGGGTGTACATGTGAACTCTCCCCACCCTGATGACCTTTATCCTGATTGGCTCCTATACATTATATTAGCTGTGTGTGTTTTCTCATTAAACGAGATCCTGTTTTGACTGTTTTCCCTGATGCGTCTGATTGTCCTCTGGCGAGGGAGGGCTGGGTGTGGGCGGCCAGTGGACCTTTACCTTTCTTGGTTCGCCTTGGTCAGGGCGTGCCCCCCCAATTTCTCCCACAGGTCAGGAGGGAACAGCGGGCTAAAAACCCCAACATTTAAGAAAAATAAAGAAAATTCTGGATAAGATTTGTGGAAATTATGATAAGATTTGTCATTTTTAAGGCAGAGAACATTTGAATGGTTTACCTGTCACCTAAAACTAATATGGAACTTTATAAAGAAAAATTCTTTTTGATGACATTTCTCTGGTGCAAAACTTTCAACTTGGGAAAATGTTCCTGACAAAGTTAAATCATGCTTCAGCACTTCATAAAATTCCAGAATTCACTTAGCAGACATAAAAGGTCACAAGCCCAAGACAATGTCAACTCTTGTCAATATGATCATATTATTTTGTCTTATTTTTCCCACAAATTTACACACACACACACACACAGAGGATTTCATTTACTAATTACTTTTTGATTAATTAAAAAAATCTTGATTATGAAATCAATTTCATAATGTGATTAGGACAGATAATTAATAATAATTTAATTAAAATAAAACTTATCAAGGCCCTAAGAAACTTAGTGAGAACTTGTCTTCAAATAAAAAATAAAAAGAATTTTAAAAAAGTGGTAGAATGCCCTGGATTCAATCTCTAGTACCCAGCCCCCTGCCAAAACAAAACTATCTTCAAACAGCTTAAGAATGATGCTCAAAATAATGTTTAATAATACCTAATTTTCTAAAATCAAACTTAGAACTATTGGTTTGCCTTTCAGACCACTGTAAAAACATATGGTTGGTATTATTCACAGTTCCTGAGAAGGTAAAAAAAAAAAACAAGTATATAGGTGATCTGACATTTTCTTAATTATCACAGCAGGTAGAACAGTTTGCTTTAACTAGGAAATTTTATGGAAATATAATGGATATAGTAAAATGTTCATGAAGAATTTCTTTCATTTTCTGTATTTTTTCCAGTAACTTCATATTTATACTGGATTTCTGTCTGTTTCTCTGATCCAGAGGTTTGATTTGTGTACAAATGTTACATGGATTTTGTATAATCACTTTTTACTTACTGCAAATTTTCCATATGACTTTGAAAAACTGACCCTGAAAGACAAACTATGAGATAAAGAAGTAATTAAAAGAACACCAATAGTATAAGTCAATCTAATAGATGTTTACAAAACATTTCATACAGTTGAAACAGAATCTCAATTCTCTCAAGTACACAAGAAACAATCTCCAAAATAAACCATATGGTTAGACCATAAAATAAACCTCAATAAATTTTTACAAAGTGAAATTGTTCAAAGTATGTTCTCTGACTACGATGTAATTAAACAAGAAGTAAGCATGAGAAAAATTGAGCAATAAGAATAGGTAAAAGTTAAGTGATACTGTCCTAAACAAACAAATGTAAAAGAAGAAACTACAACAGAAATTAGAAAAATTCTCTGAGATGAATGAAAAAGAAAATAGCATATCAAAACTTAGAACATGAATCTGAAGAAGTTCTTAGAAATTTTATAGTGGTCAACAACAACATTTTTTTTAAAAAAGTTAAGTCTTAAAATTAATTACTTAAATTTCTAACTTAAGAAACTAAACAGTAAAGAAGACTCAACCCAAGCAAGGGAAGCAGAGGAAACAAAATGATAAAAAAAAGATGAAAGGGTCAGTAATTTCATATACTGAAGCAGACTACAGAAAACAAGAGAGAAAATTTATGAAGATAAAAAGTGCCTTTGTTCTTGAAAAAGATCAAGAAAACTGCTAAACCTTTAGCTATGCTGACAGGGAGAGAGAAAATTCAACTTACTGAAAGTAGGAATAACCACCAACATTACATATTTTAAAATTCCAAGCGAATACTTTGAACAACTGTAAGCCAACAAATTAAATAATCCTAATGAAATGGGAAGTCTTCTATAAAGATATAAACTACTTAAACCTGAGATATATACATAGCAGCACTACTCATAATATCCCAGAAGTGAAAACAGCATAAATGCATAACACCTAATAGTGGATAAAAACAGAATGTGCTTTACCCATACATCAGGACACTATTCATCAATAGAAGGTTTATTCTGCTGATACAGGTAATAGTATGAGTAAATCTTCAAAACCCTGAGTGAAATAAGCCCATAATAAAAGAATACATGTCATAGATTTCATTTATCTGCAAAATAGGAAAAACCTATAAAAAAGGAAAGTAGATTGATGGAAGCATCAGAGAGATCTGGAAGGAAACTGGAGAATTTGCTAATGGATATTAGGTTTCTTTGGGCATGAACACAATAATCAATTAATTTTTGCAATCATTAAATCACAATTTTTATGTTAATTTTATTTAATGCCAACCATTGTATAGAAAATATTGTAGGGCCAAGGATATTATTTTCCTTCAATTCAATCCAGAATTTAGTTCATTTACTGCTGCTTTTCAGCCTTTGAAAGGATATGTTTATGTCTGTTTTTCCCTACTCCTACTACATATGTGACCCTTTGGGAGTCTGGTTTGATAATCTGGAGTGGTTACTAAGGCCCCTATTTTTGGATGAGTTTGAATTGAAAATTTTGTCTCCCTTGAACTATGAGATGAGATTATTGGAAAGTTTTCTCTTTTTTCAGATCCTCTGTGTTTGACTATTTACCTTCTAATCCTTTGGAACTTAATTGCAAGTTAAAAAAGCTGAAAATCTATGTTGAATATCACTCTCACTTACCTGCAATTGCCTTCTCTTTCAGATCTTGGCCTCCTAAATCCTGATTGTTTTGGCAGCCCCAAAATGTAATTTTGTCTCACAATGTCATAAAATTGCCTAAAACTCTAGTGGCTTTTTTACCTCTTCTCATTGCCCTCCACCCAGTGCCTTACACTCTTGCTTATGCCAAGACTTGTAAAATGCCTTGAGATATTTTCGGTGGCATATAGGAAGTTTGCTTATTTTAATGTGCTCTTCTTCAGGATGTAACACATGACGTTTAGGCTGTCTTGCCAGCTCAAAGATGATGCCTTCAAATGAATTGTGAAAAATAAATAAAAATGATTTTAGGAAGTTTTTTAACTTTCTTCCATGGGAGCATTAGTCTCCTCCTATCTAACATAACATAATTTAAAATAACATTAATTTTCTAAACTATCAGTATTCTGGCAATTTCAATTGTGTGTGAAATTATATCCAAAAATTAGAAGGGAAGGGTATACTTGTCTATTCTACCAAGTTTTTTTTTTTTTTTTTTTTTTTTTAATGTATACAATTGACTTATCAGAGCCAAGATTTGACATCAGGTCAATATTCATGGAATTAGTAAATTTAAAAATTTGCTTCATCAAACTGTTCTTTCCCAGGTTAAGCAGAATTGTTGATATAATATCAAAAGCACATTCATAAAAGGAAAAAATAATTTAGATCCCATTGAAATTTAAAACTTTGGCTCTATGAGTTACACTGAAAAGAAGAAGCTAGAGGCCAAGAGAAAGTAGCTGCAATCACATAATCTTCCAAAGGACTTGTATCAGAATATACAAAATAATACTCAATAATTAACTATTTAAGGCAACCAAGTTTTTAAAAATGAGTGAAAGGCTTAAGGAAACACTTCATCACCAAAGAAGAATAACACTGTTGGCAGGCAAATGAACGCTTGAAAGGATGCTAGTCCCTGGTGAGGATAACCCTCCATGGCTGAAGAACCGACTTCAGGTTAAAAACCCAGGCTCACGGGAATCTGGTGCAGTCCAAGTCTCCCATGCCCACATCATTCTTAGCCCAAATAGTGATTTTCTCCCAAGGCACTCAGCAGAAAGCTGTAAACAAGGAAGTTGAAGGAGATGAAGCCATTCCCAGGTCAGTTTTGAAGCTGGAAGCAGATATTCCCCAACTGACCAATCACCTGAGAGAGTAGGCCGATCCCACCAATCAGCAGTCAGATTTTGTTCCAGTCAGCCAATAGAAGTAGAGATACAGGATGAGAGGCAGTACCTGTCTGGTCTCCGTGGCAATTCCTGGTTGGTGTTGATTGCTGGGAATCCAGGTGTCAGTAATGCTAGAGGTGGACAGGGAGTAGGAGGAAGAGGGGTAGAGGGGAAGTGTGTTGGGAGTATTATAAAAGGGTCATGAGAGAGTGATTGTGAACTTAGTTTTACAAGGTGAGAATTTTAGAAGGGAACAATGGCCAAGTAAGAAATGCTAGAGACAATCTTCAAAGCAATTAAAGAGGACAGGGAGGGAGTCTTAGAACACAGGGAAAGGTTTATTGGAAAAGCGCAGGATTGTAGGGCACAGAAGGAGGGAACTCTAATGGGCGGGGAGGTACTAAATGGGATAGAGAAAAGTTAGAGATGACAGTGGTGCGAATTAGAGAAGTCAATGAAAATTTTAAAGTGAGTCAATGAAGACTGTGTAGGAGGCAAGAAGAAATGAGTTAGGGTGAAATATGAGGGAATAGGAAGGGGTGGTAGACTCCAGAAACCATACTCAATCCTAACTCACTCTGATCCCAGGTGTTTGAGCAAATGTCTAAAGATGAGGTCAGTAAAGACAAGAGCAGCATGGAGAAGAGGAACCAGAACCCAAGGACTATTTGTGGCAGACCATTTTGGCCATTGTTTGTTGCTGCCCCCTAGGCTTTCCAGCCTTGATTTTATCTTGCAAGGTAAGAATTTACATAATCTAAACCCTCCTCCCAGGTCTCCATCCTGGCCCTGATCATGTCATAACTTCTTGTTCTCCCTCTTTGCTAGGAGCCTGAGAATGGCACCTCCTGTAGGTTCAGGCCCTTAGTTGGAATTCTTACAGTCCCACAGCTCACCCCCATCCAATATCACTTTAAGTTCATCTTTTCCTGTTTTTAGTCTCCCCTGAAACTTAGACAAAATACTAAAAATCAATTGCAAAGCTATGACAAGGCGGCCAAGACCTCTAAACTAGCATACTACTTGGCCTACATAGGCACCATGTATGGGATTTTTCTGATCCCCTTCTTATTGTTTGTGTTTCCTTTACTGAACTGACCTCTGTGCCAGCACATGAATGAACGGAAATATATACAATATTGTAACTTAAACTGGTTGTAAATGTCTATTTGGGCACAGTGGGGGCACCTGTTTCAATGTCTGGAATACCAGGTTATTTGAGATCAGGGGGAAAAAAAAGTGAATATTCCTGTTTCAGTTAGATTTTTACTGCTGTGACCAAGATCTGAGTAGAGCAACTTAGGGGAAGAAAAGTTTATTTTGGCTCATGGTTTCAAATGTTCTGTCCATAGTCAACTGACTCCATAGCTAAGAGCATGGCGGCTAGGAAGCAGAGAGCAAGCCCTATTCACCAGGGTCAAAATATAAACCACAAAGTTATGCCCCAGTGACCTACTTTCTTCAGTTACACCATACTTATCTAGTTAATCCATGTTTGTGGTTTAATCCATTGATCAGGTTGTATCTTTCATATTAATCTTTTCACTTCTGAACATTCTTGCGCTGTCTCACACTTGAGATTTTGGGAGATACCTCATATTTAAAATATAACATTTCCTTAATGGTTAATGAGGACTCTTAATTAACATGTTCTGGTTCGTTACGTGTATTCGGAGACTTGGTGAACATGTTTTATTTTTAAGCAAAAAATTTTTAGGAAACTTGGTTTCATCTTCTGTTTCTTAGCATTTAATTATTAATTCCTGAAACAATATAGCCCAATACTAAAATGAAAAAGAAAATTCCTATAACCCCCTCAAAAGAAAAACTTCTTCATATCTTCATTTTTTTTAGTCTTCAAAATATTCACTATTTATTGGTACATAATGTCCCATGAGATTGGTGCCCCCTGGTTTACTTAATAACTGCCTTTACTGGGCAATAGGTTACTTAAAATTTTTAGTGATTATAAATAATAACTCACTGACTTCAGTGTAGCCTTCATGAATAAAATATAATTTCAAGTCTTTATAGATGTGCCTCAGTTTGGAAGAAGCACACATTCTTCTTACTCTATTAGTATTCTTATAACATGGAAATGATGGACAATTTGGCTATACCTCAGAAAAGCTCTCAGCATACTGAAGAGTATGTCACATAACTATAAACTGCTAATCTAGTCTTCATTTTGTTGAAAATGTGTTGGATTTTATGTAACCAAAGTGTAACTTAATGCGTAAAATCATATATGCATTTCCAATCTGATATACCTTACATTTGTCTATTCTTTATTTTTATTAATGTAAATAAACTAAACAAGAAATTTCCTAATTTATAGGGTCCACTCCTGTGGCATTAAGTATATTCACAATGCTGTGCAATCATTGCCACTATCTATTTTGACATTTCAAACAAAAACTGCATTAATTACACAAGCACATGTGATTCTACTTTTCTTCTTCATGGATTTGCCTAGTGTAAGTTGAGCATGTAAGCTGAATCATGTACTGTCTGTTCCCTTGTGTCCCACTTCTTTCACTTGGTGTATTATTTTCAAAGTTCATCCATGTAGTGGCATATGTCAAAATTGCATTTACTCCTTTTTTAAGGATAGAGGTATATTCCATTCCATTTTAATCCTAATGGGTCTAAAGTAGTATTTATTTGCAATTTTGATTTGCATTTCTATAATGACCAATAAGGTGAGGCATCTTTTCATTTGCTTTCTGAGTTGGTGCCTATTCAAATTCTTTGGACAACAGAGACTTGAAGTTTTGTTCATCAATGTACCTCTGGTGTTTGTGAAAATGCTGGAACATACTAGATATTCAGTACTGTTTAATGAATGAATCTATAAAAATGACTGAATATCCCTTTTTCATTCAAAACTGTGCAATGAACACACAACGCGCACATACACACACACACACACACACACACACACACACACACATACCTTGGTGATATTTAAGAAATAAGACTGAAGAAGATTAATCAAGACTTGGATAGCTAGGTGTGGCAAAGGAGGGAGCATTTCAAGAGAAAGTACTATATATGCATGATCGCAAACAAAAGAGGGCTTCTCCCCAGCCCAGTGAGAATGCTTGAGATATTGCACAATGAAGGGAGAAGGAGGAATCTGGGACAAGAGGCCAATAGGAGACAGGACATGCAAGGCCAATCAATTCAGGATGTGGTGTTTTCACTTCTTTTCTTGGTATTTATTTTTGCATTACATTTTCTAAATTTCTATAATAAGATTATTTCCTGAACGACTTTCATCTCATTTCAACAGTCTTTGTTACATATAATGATAACTGTCTATTTTGAAACTAATTGGCCACATAAATGGAGAGTAGCCTTATTCTGTGGTTCCAATAATATAATCAAATCAGAAAAAAAAAAAGATCTGCATAGTGGTTGTGAGCACAGTTTCTGGAACCAACTTCCTGATTTTAAATCCTGTTTCCCCAACTAGCCAGCTGTGAGAACTGAGGAAAGTAATAAAAGTGCTATTTTTAATACTTTTTTAAAAAACTAGTAAAAATAATCTTGTCTTTTGCATCTTGTCATACTTAAGTCAATTCATATAAAGTGATTTTCATAATATGTAAAATATAGTAAAATCTAGACACATTAAATGTTGAATTGAATAAAATATTTAAATATTAATAATGTGTGTCAAAGTCTAAGTAATTCCATCTTAGATAACATATGTGACATCTGAGCATTACAATTCAGGAAAATCTCTATGAATTCACTCATTTATTTTAAATGATGGAGATCCCTTAGTAGGATATAAAAGTCACTGTTGCTCTTCCTATTTACGAACTTCAGATTTCTCATACCTTGATTTCTTGTGAATCAACATCTAAGCTAGGACACATATATTCATGTTGACAAGAAATAGATACTGGTCATATACAGATTAAATTGTGTATGATTATACCATTACAAAAAAAAAAAAGAATTTCTCAAAATAAGACCGTGAAAAGAGAGTCAATCAAGACTGTGTGTATCACATATTACTACTTATGAATCATTTTCACTGAAGAAAACACATATCCATCTAGGTAGTTTTTAAAGAGAAATTAAATAGCCTGCATAATAGGTATATTATACTTAAAATAAACCAAGGAATATGAAATGGTAATTTTCAAGTTATTTTTCATTCTGAATCTATTTTATAGTTCTTAGGATCATATTTTAGCCAAGGTTGCTGCTCAATCTATTTTATTTCTATAGTTGCATACAATAAGCTTATTATAAAGGTCACTAGAAGAAATTTAGCTTGGGAATCATACCATACAAAATGTATTTTCTCTGGATTTCCCTTTTTCTACTTTTCCACAAATCTGCAGTCTCTTGAGCATTATTATTCATAACTATGGATATAATAATAAGAGAGGAATAAGTGTGAACATAGGTACAAAAGGTAAAATTAAGCTGAAAGTATAGGCAATGAAGGACACGCATATTGAGAACTAAAAGAGAAACTAATTGCTAAACATATATCAGTTACCTCTCTATGAGGTGTCAAATTGAATTTTATGAATTACCACTCAGATTAATACTGCAATGCATAATCATTTTGAGTCTTTATGAAGATATAAATTCAATTATATGCATCTTTTCACTTTTACTACTCATGGATTCAAAGCTGTTTTTTAAAAAATATTGTCATCTATATACAGGATGTAACACATAGTAAAAAAAGAAGAAACTATTTCATGACACAACAATGAATTAAAATCTTTTATTATTAAGTAAATTCAAAATTTCTAGATATCAGTGATAACCACCAGTTGGGGATAAAGTAGGTCTTCTGTGGTTGGATTATTGCAGTCCTCAACTAGTGGTCTGCAACTTGTTTGAAAATGTATCTTATATTTTGGATGAAAATATCAGACTGTATTTTCTGTCTTGGACCATAATACATATCAGAACCATCTGTGGTGCTTTTATTTTGGACCATTACTTCTTAAAACTGTTCTTAAAAAAGACTAAGGGAAATATTTTTAGACATTATGATGAAAATGGAAAATTGCAGATAAATATAAAAAATACAACTCAATTTTGTATATGTATATATACATGTTATAAGCTCTGGTAAAGTACATAGAAGAATTGAGTAAAGGGGAAGAAAAATCACAAAAATGGGTTATTTGACTTAATGTAAACACTGCAATATCAAATTAATGTATAAATTCATCATTACATATCTTGAAATTCATAAACAAAATGTAACTGTTTTGAAAGAATAATGTTCTGCAGATGGCTAAGATAATTGGAAAAAAAAGTAAAGAGCTAGGACTTGTCACATCAGATAATACAACTCACTATAGATAATAATCTCACCCCCACATATAAAAAAGTCAATAATGGGTCCAGTTTTGAACAAGTGCATAAAATAACTCAATGGAATAGAGAGTATAAAGCCTCAGAACAGATTGATGCACATTAAACACTAGATATAGGATAGAAGTTGTAACAAAAATCACATTTTAAATATGTTTTAAAACTTGGAAAATAGTTAAATCCCTCATGTAATAGGGGAAAAATTAGATTTATAGCTACAAAGATAAGAAAAACTAGGGAAATACCATAGGAAAGGTGATAAATTTTTAAACAAATAGAAAGTGATGAATTAACATCAAATCAAATGCATTTAATTCAAAAACAAACACCTACATACAGTTAAATATAGAATGACAAATTTAGAGAAGATACTGTAGTGCTTGAAAGTAACATAAAACAAAATAAAAAAATATTCAATGACTCTTGACAAGGCAGACAAAAGTAATAAATTTTACAGAAATAAGAAAAAGAATAAAAATAGAAACTCCACTCTGAAGAAGTCCAAAAGCTAATAATCATTTAGACACAAATTAAAACAAGAATGATAATCTATAACCATGATGTGGCTAAAATTCAAATAAGTTTATGTAAAATAATGTAAATTTTATTGTTATAGTTTGGCTTGAAAGTGTCCCCAAAGGCCCATGTGTTAATGACTTGGTCCCCAGGTTGGCATTTTTGAAAAGTGTTGTAGACTTTACAAAGTGGGACCTTGTGAGTGGTAATCCAGTCACTGGCAATATACTCTTCAAGGGAATAGTGGGATCCTGCTGCTTCTTCCTCCTTCTGACTTCCTAGCCACAGGTGGTTTTGTTTCAGCACATGTTCTTCCTGATGTGCTGCTTCATTACAGGCCTAAAGCAATGGGGCCAACTGATCGTGGACTGAAACCTCTAAACCTGTGAGCCAAAATAAACCTTTTCTCTTTTGAAATTGATTATCTCAGGTGTTTGTTACAGTAACAGAAAACTGACTAACACAAATTGTTAATCAAAATGTGAGGAAACAGAAATTCATATGTGTTTTGGTAGAAATATAAATGAGCACAGAGGAAAGCAATCAGTCTTTACTAGTGACAGCTGTCCCAATCCTGACCTAGGAATAATTTTAGACCTGAGAAACTCTCTTAAGGTTCCAATTGCACAAAGAGGTGAATTACAGGAAGGTACCATTTAAAATGTGGTTGATCTTTTGACTTTTTAAAATTTTAAGCTAATATCCAGAGTGGATTTACACAGTTCTTTATAAAAGCTTAAGTAGAGTTTATCAAGGAAATTTTTTAAAAAACTAAAGAATAATACCACTAGTGAGATTAAACACAGGGTTATAAGGAAATACTATAAATACTTATGCTAACAAATTGAGTAATCTGAATACTACAAATTTAATAACCTGAAAAGTGCATGAATCTGTTCTTTCCATGAAAAAGAACAAATTTCTATAGAAATATAGTCAAAAGGAATTCAAAGGAAACAGAAAATCTGAATATACCTAAAACAACAACAAAAATTTCACTCAAAGTCTGGGACTAGATAACATCACTGGTGAATTTTATGAAATATTCAAAGAATTAACTTCACCAGATGTTACCCCCCAAAAAAGCAGAAAACACCTCTTAGCTCATTCTGAGTAACCATTATTACCCCAATACTAAACTCAGACTGAACTTGTGAAGATAAAAAAAAATGCAAACATTCATTATGAAAATTCCCAATAAAATACTCCAAATAAAATGTGGAGACATACTAAAAGAATTATAAACTGTGACTAATAGAAATTCATCCTTAGGAATCCAACATTTAAAAATTAATCAAGATAGTATCACCCTAATCAAATAAAAGACAAATATCTTCACATGACATCTAAGTAGATGCAGAAAAAGCACTTTGCAAAATTGTTTCATGATAAAATCACTTACAGAATTAGGAAGATAGGGGAACTTTCCCAAATTTAAAAAGAATATTTTTTTTAAAAAAATTGTCAACATAATTAATGGTGAAAAGTGAGTGGAAGTATCCTAACAAGGAAAAAAAGACAGGAATGCCCACTTGTACTACTATATTCATTTTCTTGTACTGAAGGTTGTACCCAGGTCAATTAAATAAAGTAAGAAAAAAAATGAAACAAAAAGGAAATGACATCTGTACTGGAAAAGTAATAATTCAATCTCTGTGAATGAAATGGTAAGTTTTTTTTTAAAAAAATATTAAAGCTAATAAATGAGTTCAACAAAGTCAATATACAAAATAAGTTGTATTTTTATACACTAGTAATAATCCAAAAATAAAATTAACAATTTCACTTATGAGAGCATCAAAATCAATAAAATATTTAGGAATTAACAAAAGAAGTGCAAAACTTGTGCATCAAAAGCTACAAGGCAGTGAAGAAAACTTACATAAGTTCAGACAGTCTGTTTTCATGGATAAGAGGATGCAAAGTGGTTAGGAGAACAATCACACTAAATAGGTCAACAGATGTAACCCAGTCACAATCATATTCCCATCTGGTGTCTGTCCAGACATTGGCAAGTTGATCTTAAAATTCATATGGAAATGCAAGGGATTAACAATAGGCAAAAATATTTTGCACAAACCACAATGTTGAAGGATCTATACTTTCTGATTACAAAACTTACTACAAGCTACATTAATGAAGACTATGTGGGGTTGCCATAAGAATAGACACATGGAATAGAATTTAGAATCAAAACATAAACCCATCGATGTGTTGACACCTCTTGTTCAACAAGGGTATCTAAACAATTTAATGGGTAAATGAATTTATTTTCAAAACTACTGAGAAAACTGGATATCCACATGCAAATATGAAGTTGGATGTTTTAACCAGCACATGTACAAGAATATATTCCAGTTGCTGAGCCACGCAGGAGTCCAGGACCAGGCTCAGGCCTAGGACTGCCCCACCAGCCTCATGGGAGCCCAGGCCCAGGTCAGGCCCAGGATGATAACCCCATCCTCTGTGCGCAGACCTGTGTGAGAGCCCAAGACAGCCCCCGTGCACAGCAGAGGATCATGCTGGGACTCCATTTACTACTGCATTACTTCCCCAGCCCACCTCCATCTTGGAACACTGCAGCCATCACCATAGCCCTCCCCATGTGGTAGCCTCCACCTTGGGACAACAGACAAGACCTGGAGGCAGCTGCCTGCTGCAGCATGGCAGGCCACTGTGCTGCATTGCAAATATAGGCAACTATTAATCACACCAACAAAGAGAGAAGACAGCAAATACAGGTGGCAAAAGATTAAGAAAGAGATGGAGACTCTGAAAACAATAAAATAAAATAAACACCAATAAGAAATCTTCGAAATGAAGGAAACAACAAACCAAATTAAAAAACTCAATAGAAAGCATCTCCAACAGACTAGACCACGTGGAAGACAAGACTTCAGACAATGAAGACAAAATATACAATCTTGAGGATAAAGTTGACCACACAGTGAAGATAGTAAGAAACCATGAACAGAATATCTAAGAATTATGGGGTAGCATCAAAAGATGAAAGACCACTACAATGAAACTATAGAACACTAAAGAATAAAATTGAAGAAGACCTTAGAAGATGGAAAGATCTCCTATGCTCTTAGATAGACAAAATTAATATTATCAAAATGGCCATACTACCCAAAGTGATCTTCACATTCAATGTAATTCCAATTAAAATCTCAACACCATTCCTTATATAAATAGGAAAAGCAATCATGAAATTCATTTGGAAAAAGAAGAGAGCAAGGATAGCCAAAGAAATCTTTAGCAAGAAGAGTGAAGCAGGAGGCAACACAATACCAGACCTTAAACTGTACTAAAAAGATCTACAGTAACAAAAACTGCATGGGATTAGCACCAAAATAAATTTGTAGACCAATGATATAGAATAGAAGACATAGAGACAAACCCACACAATACAGTTATCTCATACTAGACAAGGGCACCAAAAACATACATTAGAGAAAGGATAGCCTCTTCAACAAACGATGCCAGGGAAAATTGGAAATCCATATGCAGCAAAATGAAAATAAAGCCCTCTCTCACGGTGCACAAAACTCAAAGTATAGAAAGGACCTAGGAATTAGACCAGAGACCCTGCACCTAATGGAGGAAAAAGTAGGCCCAAATCTTCATCATGTCAGATTAGGCCCTGACTTCCTTAACAAGACTCCTAAAGTGCAAGAAATAAAATCAAGAATCAACATTGTAAAAACTTTCTATGCTAAGCCTCAGGCTAGCATCATTCTGAATGGAGAAAAATTGAAGGCATTCCCTCTAAAATCTGGAACAAGACAGGGATGCCCTCTCTCACCACTTCTATTCAATATAGTTCTCGAAACACTGGCCAGAGCAATTAGACAGACGAAAGAAATTAAAGGCATAAAAATAGGAAAAGAAGAACTTAAATTATCACTATTTGCGGAAGACATGATTCTATACCTAGAAGACCCAAAAGGGTCTACAAAAAAAACTACTAGAACTAATAAATGAATTCAGCAAAGTGGCAGGATTTAAAATCAACACGCATAAATCAAAGGCATTTCTGTATATCAGCGACAAAACTTCTGAAATGGAAATGAGGAAAACCACTCCATTCACAATATCCTTAAAAAAAAAAAATACTTGGGAATCAACCTAACAAAAGAGGTGAAAGATTTATACAATGAAAACTACAGAACCCTAAAGAGAGAAATAGAAGAAGATTTTAGAAGATGGAAAAATATACCCTGTTCATGGATAGGCAGAACTAACATCATCAAAATGGCGATATTACCAAAAGTTCTCTATAGGTTTAATGCAATGCCAATCAAAATCCCAACGGCATTTCTTGTAGAAATAGAGAAAGCAATCATGAAATTCATATGGAAAAATAAAAGACCCATATGAATAGCAAAAAGCAATTCTAAGCAGGAAGTGTGAATCAGGCGGTATAGCGATTCCAGATTTCAAACAATATTACAGAGCAATTTTAACAAGAACAGCATGGTACTGGTACCAAAACAGGCGGGTGGACCAATGGTACAGAATAGAGGACACAGAGACTAATCCACAAAGTTACAACTATCTTATATTTGATAAAGGGGCTAAAAGCATGCAATGGAAGAAGGATAGCATCTTTAAAAAATGGTGCTGGGAAAACTGGAAATCCATATGCAACAAAATGAAACTGAATCCCCTCCTCTCGCCATGCACAGAAGTTAATTCAAAATGGATCAAGGAGCTTGATATCAAATCAGAGACTCTGTGTCTGATAGAAGAAAAAGTTGGCTCTGATCTACATATTGGGGGGTCGGGCTCCAAATTCCTTAATAGGACACCCATAGCACAAGAGTTAATAACAAGAATCAACAAATGGGACTTACTTAAACTAAAAAGTTTTTTCTCAGCAAGAGAAACAATAAGAGAGGTAAATAGGGAGCCTACATCCTGGGAACAAATTTTTACTCCTCACACTTCAGATAGAGCCCTAATATCCAGAGTATACAAAGAACTCAAAAAATTAGACAATAAGATGACAAATCACCCAATCAACAAATGGGCCAAGGACCTGAACAGGCACTTCTCAGAGGAGGACATACAATCAATCAACAAGTACATGAAAAAATGCTCACCATCTCTAGCAGTCAGAGAAATGCAAATCAAAACCACCCTAAGATACCATCTCACTCCAGTAAGATTGGCAGCCATTATGAAGTCAAACAACAACAACAAGTGCTGGTGAGGATGTGGGGAAAAGGGTACTCTTGTACATTGCTGGTGGGACTGCAAATTGGTGCGGCCAATTTGGAAAGCAGTATGGAGATTCCTGGGAAAGCTGGGAATGGAACTACCATTTGACCCAGCTATTGCCCTTCTCGGACTATTCCCTGAAGACTTTAAAAGAGCATACTACAGGGATACTGCCACATCGATGTTCATAGCAGCACAATTCACAATAGCTAGACTGTGGAACCAACCCAGATGCCCTTCAATAGATGAATGGATAAAAAAAACGTGGCATTTATACACCATGGAGTATTACGCAGCACTAAAAAATGACAAAATCATGGAATTTGCATGGAAATGGATGGCATTAGAGCAGATTATGCTAAGTGAAGCTACCCAATCCCTAAAAAACAAATGCCAAATGTCTTCTTTGATATAATGAGAGCAACTAAGAACAGAGCAGGGAGGAAGAGCAGGAGGAAAAGATTAACATTTAACAGAGATATGAGGTGGGAGGGAAAGGGAGAGAAAAGGAAAATTGCATGGAAATGGAAGGAGACCCTCATTTTATACAAAATTACATATAAGAGGCTGTGAAGGGAATGGGAAAAAATAAACAAGGAGAGAAATGAATTACAGTAGATGGGGTAGAGAGAGAAGATGGGAGGGGAGGGGAGGGGGGATAATAGAGGATAGGAAAGGTAGAAGAATACAACAGTTATTAATATGGCATCATGTAAAAATGTGTATGTGTAACCTATGTGATTCTGCAATCTGTATTTGGGGTAAAAATGGGAGTTCATAACCCACTTGAATCTAATGTATTAAATATGATATGTCAAGAGCTTTGTAATGTTTTGAACAACCAATAAAAAAAGAATCAATAAATGGGATGGATTCAAACTAAAAAAACTTATTCTTAGCAAAAGAAATGATCAAAAAGGTGAAATGAGAGCCTATATTTTGGGAGCAAATTTTTGCCACACACATGTCAAATAGAGAACTAATTTTAAGAATATATAAAGAACTCAAAAAACTTAATACCAAAAAAAATAAACAACCCAATCAATAAATGGGCAAAGGACCTGAACAGACACTTCTCAGAAGGACATATACAATAGATCAACAAATATATGAAAAAATGTTTAAAATCTCTAGTAATTAGAAAAATGCAAATTAAAACTACTCTGAGATTTCACCTGACTCCAGACAGAATAGAAGTTACCAAGAATACAAGCAACAATTAGTGTAGGTGAGGATGTGTGGGGAATGGCACACTCATACATGCTGATGGGACTGCAGATTGGTGCAACCAATCTGGAAAACAGTATGGAGATTCCTTAGAACACTTAGAATGGAACCACCATTTGACCCAGTTATCCCACTCCTCAGTTACAGCCAAAGGACATGAAATCAGCATACTATTATAACACAGCCACATCAATGTTTATAGCAGTTCAATTAACAATAGATAAACTATGGAAGGAACCGAGATGCCCTTCAATAGATGAATGAATTAAGAAACTGTGGTTTCTTAATCAGCATACACTTAAGCCTCATTTAGTAATCAGCAGTGTCTGTTTCCATAAACATCTCAATATTCTTTAATATACACAATGGAATATTACTCAGCACTAAAAAAGAATAAAATTATGGCATTTGCAGGTAAATGGATGGAGTTGGAGAATATTACACTAAGAGCCAATCCCAAAAAACCAAAGGCCAAATGTTCTCTCTGATAAGTGGATGCTGACTTGTAATGGGGTGGAGGCGCATGGGAAGAATGGAGGAACTTTGGGCAAAGGGGAGGGTAGAAAGGGGAGGGAGCAAGGGAGAAGAAAAGATGGTGGAATATTATGGTCATCATTATCCTAGGTATGTACAACCAGAGAAATGAAAAGTTGTACTGAATTTGTGTACAATTAATCAAAACTCATTCTGCTGTCATATATACCTAATTAGAAAAAATAAATATTTTTTAAAAGACTATATTCCAAATGAAAATAGTACAGATATCTAAATGTAAGAGCTGTTTGGGCTGGGGAAATGGCTCAAGTGGTAGCGCACTCACCTGGCATGCGCGGGGTGCTGGGTTCGATTCTCAGCACCACATACAAATAAAATAAAGATGTTGTGTCCACCAAAAATAATAAATAAATATTAAAAAATTCTCTCTCGCTCGCTCTCAAAAAAAGAGCTAATAGTCACCACCACCACTAAATAAATGAATAAGTAAATAAATGTAAAAGCTAACACTACAAAACTTTTAAATTCTAAAGTATGTGATTTATATCTAAAGAAACAAAAACAAAACTATGTATCTTTTCTCACACATTAAACAGGTAGAAGTTAGATCCAAAATGTAGAATTTATAAACCATATACTCATTTTGGGGAAAAGAAATAGAGTATGTAGGCATGAAGTTGAAAATTTTTGCTTTTCAAATGATCATCCTCACATCGGAAAGATCACACTATAGTTTAGGATCCTTAATTCAGTTAACCGGTCAATATTTAATTTAGTCTACCAATCTTTTTTTGGTTCTAATCTTATCACATCTACACTTATTTATAGTAATTTCTTCCTCTTATTTTCTTCAACTATTTTTTAAAAAATCGATTATATTTCCAAATTATTGGATTTCAGCTTCAGGCCATTTATATGAATTTATTTAGATTTATTAAAAAGGGGATTTCATACTGCTAGTTTACCTCAGCATACACTTGAGCCTCATTTAGTAATCAGCATTGTCTGTTCCCATAAACATCTCAATAGTCTTTAATTCAGTTGCTATAGTTTCCTTGACATGAGCATAATTTTTCTAATTCTGTTATAATCAACATTATTTTTACCCTATTCTCTCTTTAGCATACTAGTCAGATAATATGGTTTATAAATTATAGCAATTTAATAATGTTACAGCTCTGTAGGCAGATAATAATGGCTTATGTGTATATTTTTGTGTTTTATTCAAGAGCCAACTTTTCAGAAGTCTCTAAATTTACTCCACTGTTTCATAATAATAAGACCATTTTTGTTTTGCTGATAGAATCCAAAATTCAATATATTTGTATTAAACCAATTCTACCATATTATCCACATATTCTTTGTTTCTAGTATATATTCATCTGTTTGGTTTCCTTAGTTTTGATTCGGACATTACAACTATATTTAAATCCACTTTTTCTATTTTTAATTTCTTTTTTAAATATATTTTTCTGATTACCAAAAAAAACCTAATAAATTGCTCATTTTTCTTGTCAACAGAGTGCAGGCTCACAGCCTCACACTCTGTTAATTTTTGTGATGAATAAGTCCTCACTTTGGGTCAAGATCAGAGGTCCGCTTACACCTAGATTTGGCCACATATTACCCTGGTATTCAGAGTAGTGTTGTCTCTTGACCTGTTGCATGGAGCCTCTTGTATACTCAGCTGTTCATACTTAATAGAAATTCAAGCACACTCAGTAATTTTATTGCTTTCTTTACTTTTAAAAACTGGGACAAAACGTGGTTTTTGTTCATAATCTCTAAATGCGAGTATTCCTACAAATATGAACATTCTATGCAAAACCTGATTTGCTCTATTTCTTCCACTACACCCTTCTGTACACAATAGTGACTTAATTAGAAATATAAGTACAATTACAAAAAAATAACAATTGGAAGCATGGTTTCTAGCACTCTGCTCTTTAATGAGTTGAAATAGATTAATCCTTATATGTACTTGAAGGGCTGAGATCGGAAGTAACACTAAATAAATGGAGAAACCAAAAGTGCAGTTCAGGGAATATCTACAGGATACACAGCAGGACCACTTTTGTTTCCCCCCTTCAATAAAATCCAGCTAGCATTTTCCTGTTCATTTGAATCTTTCTCAGGAATCAGCCCTGCCTCATTAAAATGATGGGTGGACAAAGAAGATGTTATGATGGGCAGAGGCCACAAGATGACAGTCACTGACCCAGTGAGCTCTATGCTGACTAAGGTAACAAAAGATGAAAACTTTCAGATAAAACACATAAGAGGAAATGCCTGAACTGTAAGAGGTCCACACAGGTTCATGTGTATATGCCTGTTCAGATAGAGTAAGCTAAGTGTAAAGACCTCACCTGTAGGGCATGACTTGCTGCCCACTTCCCGGCTTTGGGGCCACACATGTGGCTGGGATGGTGCCTGGCCATCAGCCAGGAGGTGGTGCTGTGGGTGGTGACAGAAAAAACAGACCAACTCCAGGATAGGTCCAGGACTCTTCCGCCCTGGTGGACAGCTCCTGCCTTCCCTTACAGACTATGGGGTGGGTATACATGTGAACTTGCTCCACCCCCTCTGACCTTTATTCTGATTGGCTCCTGTGCAGTATATAAGCTGTGTGTACTTCCTCAATAAACTAGATCCTGCTTAGACTCATCTCCCTGGTGCATCTTATTGTCCTCTGGCAAGGGAGGGCTGGGTGTGGGCCACCAGTGGACCTTTACCCTTCTTGGCTCCTCCTGCTTGGGGGGTGCTTTCCCCACTTCTCCTGCTGGTCTGGAGGAGACGGGGGTGGGAGGGAGGGCTAAAAACCCCGACACTCACCAATTGGTAAAAGTATACATTAATTCCATTTTATTCTGTTTACAAGGACAAATGACTAATACAGTCTTCACCATATTTTTCATACACTTCACATGGTACATTTCTAATTTTGAGAAAAATAGTTATATCCAAACCTTTCTCACTGAGAAAATGAAGTTCATAAGGAAAAAAAAGGAAGGTTTTACAAATAGATAATATGATATAAATACATCAGAGCCACTCTTCTGTTTCTACTCAACTAGGCAATGCTTTTTAATAATTTGTTTATTCTCCATACTACAAATGTTTATTCTTGCCCATGACAATGAAATGAACCCTCTAACTAGAGCTATCTCCTATCTCTTGTATTAACTGCATATTCTCCTATCTTCTCTGGACTGTTCCTTCATGAAATAGCCTAACTTTTGAAAGTCTTCTTAATTATTACTATTAGCCTGCATAATTTCATCATGGCCTATAATAGGTTGCATTATTTAAAAAGAGCAAGACTTTCTCTCTGCATGCAATCTGGTGATCTTTCCATCTCCTGGAAACCAGATTTGTTAAAAGCTTTCTATTCCATTAATGCAAAGTGTCAAAGAAGGAAAAGAAAAGCATGCATTAACCAATGTTTGAACTTTTTTTCCCACAACTCTCTTAATAATTATTTTCCTTAGTACTAAGGAAAAGTTTAAGGCTAAGTTTAAGTTAGACATTACATAAATTTTGAGTTTAATTACACCAAAAATAATAAAAAATATTTCCCATTTACATACAATTGATATAGATAGTACAAATAGACCTCTTAGAATATATATAATATGCAATTTAAATGCTCAGTTAGCATATACAGTCTGCCCTCCATATCTTGGTTTCTGCAAGTGATCATACAACTACCCTAGAATTGAAAATATTTGATAGATGTTAGCTTGCTACTGACTTGTACTGTGTAATTAGGTTGGATGGTTGCATCTGTCCTGGACTTACCCAGACTTTATTGTTTTTCACTATTCCTTAAGCAATAGTGTATAACTACTTTTTAGATAACATTTACATTGCATCAGGTATTGCACATAATCTAGAGATGACAACATGCACAGGAAGATGTGTGTAGGTTTTATGTAACTACTATGCTATTTTAAATAAGAGACTTGAATAGCTGTGCATTTTGATATCTAAAGGGGTCCTGAGACCAATCTCTCACATATGCAATGCATACAATTTTAAGTACTGTCTGCTTTTGTTCACTTATTCTATTAGATAACATTTACCAAATGTCTTCTGTGTCCCAGGCACTATTCTGGGTGAATGAAACTGACAAAAATCGTCATGAACTAATGAAAAAGGAAATATTAAACATTATTCATACTAAATTAGTTAATAGTAGATTTGAAAGAGAATAATTATGATAAGCAGAATGGTGTTGCAATTTTAAATATGAAAGCAAGGCAGATTTGTGGAAGGGGTGACATTTGATATAATTACTGTTGGACCCTCCGTCCCTAATTTCAGAGAGGCAAAGAAAATGTTAACAAGATGAAAAACATCACTTCCTTCTTTTTCATTCTGTCTCCTGAGGAGTTTATGGGTCAGATTGGTATTGCACCCACATTTTAAACATCCCTATGTAAGTTATTTGCCTACCTATAATTATGTGTCCCCTTGTCTTCCATACAAGTGAGATGCTGACAGCTCAGAGACAGCAGCAACTTGATATTCAGTGGCAGGCATACCTGCATCACTTCTGATTAGTCAGCCATGAACAGGCACATGGCTGAGGTGCAAGCGGAAGCTCACTTCATATAAGCAGGTTTTGCTGTGTGTACAAAACTGACACTCCCTGTTTGGAAACCAAGAAGCTTATCAAAATTCTAATGTGGTTCCTCCCCAAGATTTGCAAGAGTAAGAAACCTCTGCAAAGCCCAGGAATCTAGTAAAGGGGGTGGCTGGCCAGCACCCAGAGACAGAAAGGAAGGACAAATTATGTCCTCAGAAAGAGACAAGAATCTTCCCTCAACCCTGGAACTCAGTCTTGAATGCTTCATGAAGCTACATACTTACTATAAACTTTTTAAAAAGTATTCAAGGAGTTCAAATATATTTCACAGGAAATGTAGTCCTATAATTTATCCCATCAAAGAGCTGAGGTAAGAAAAAGGCTGTGATCAGCACCATAATACTGAGAAGAGATCTGCTAAATTCAACATCCCATACTAATTTATAAATCTTCTCAAAACAAAACATTTAGGAAATAGAATATGAAAAAATTCTTCCAAAATAATTCCTACTTATAAGTAATGACCAATGTCTACATTTATTTATTTTTAAAATTTTTAATTTGTTATGTATGGCAAAAGAATGCATTATAATTCATAGTACACCTATAGAGCACAATGTTCATATTTCTGGTCATACACAAAGTAGAGTCACATCCTTTATGTCTTCATATATGTACTTCATACATGTAATGATGACCATCTCATTCCACAGTCTTTCCTACCCCTAATTCCCCTTTTTTCCCCTTTGCTCTATCTAGAGTTCATTTAATTCTCCCCATTCCCTGCCCCTGCAGCATATTAGGAATCAGCATCCTTAAATCAGAGAAATAATTCAGCATTTGGTTTTTTAGGATTCACTAATTTCACTTACTATTATATTCCCCAACCCCATCCATTTATCTGCAAATGCCATGATTTTATTCTTTTAATGCTGAATAATAGTCCATTGTGTATATATAGCACATTTTCTTTATCCATGCATCTACTGAAGAGCGTATAGGTTGGTTCCACAGTTTAGCTATTGTGAATTTTGCTGATTACATTGATGTGGCTGTGTCCCTGTAGTATGCTATTTTTATGTCCTTTGGGTATAGACCAAGGAGTGAGATAGCTGGGTCAAATGGTGGTTCTATTCCCAGTTCTCCAAGGATTCTCCATATTGCTTTCCATATTGGCTGCACCAATTTGCAGTCCCACCAGCAATGTATAAGTGTGCCTTTTTCCCCATATCCTTGCCAACACTTATTGTTGTTTGTATTCTTCATAGCTGCCATTCTGACTGGAGTGAGATGAAATCTTAGAGTAGTTTTGATTTGCATTTCTCTAATTGCTAGAAATGTTAAACATTTTTTATATGTTTGTTGATTGATTGTAAATCTTCTGAGAAGTGTCTGTTCAGTTCCTTGACTCAGCTATTGATTAAGTTATTTGTTTTCTTGATGTTAAGATTTTTGAGTTCTTTATATATTCTAGAGATTAGTGCTCTGTGACATATGTGTGTTAAGAATTTGTTCCCAATTAGTAGACTCTCTATTCATCTCACTGATTATTTCTTTTGATGAGAAGAGGCTTTTTAATTTGAATCCATCCAATTTATTGATTCTTGATATTTTTTCTTGTGCTATAGCAAACTTATTAAGGAAGTTGAGGCCTAATCTGACATGATGGAGATTTGGGCCTACTTTTTATTCTAAAGACACAGTGTCTCTGGTTTAATTCCTAGGTCCTTGATCCACTTTGAGTTAAGTTTTGTGCATGGTGAGAGATAGGAGTTTGATTCCATTTTGTTGCACATGGATTTCCCAGCACCATTTGTTGAAGAGGCTATCTTTTCTCCAATGTATGTTTTTGGCGCCTTGTCAAATATAACTGTAAGTATGTGAGTTAGTCTCTGTGTCCTCTATTCTGTACCACTGGTCTACAAGTCTATTTTGGTGCCAATACTATGCTGTTTTTGTTACTATTGCTCTGTAGTATAGTTTAAGCTCTGGTATAGTGATGCCATCTATTTCACTCTTCTTGCTAAGGATTTCTTTAGCTATTCTGAGTCTCTTATTTTCTCAGATGAATTTCATGTCTGCTTTTTCTATTTCTATGAGAAATGGCATTGGGATTTTGATTGGAAACACATTAAATCTGTACAGTGTTTTTGATAGTATGGTCATTTTGACAATATTAATTCTGCCTATCCAAGAACAAGGTAGATCTTTTCATCTTCTAAGGTCTTCTTTAATTTCATCCTTTAGCATTCTGTAGTTTTCATTGTAAAGGTCTTGCACCTCTTTCGTTAAGTTGATTCACAGTATTTTATTTTATTTTTGGATGCTTTTGTAAATGGGGTAGTTTTCTTTATTTCCCTTTCAGAGGATTTGTCACTGATATATGGGTGTTGATTTTGTATCCTACTACGTTGCTGAATTCATTTACTAGTTTTAGAAGTTTTCCGGTGGAATTGTTTGGGTCTTCTAGATATAGAATCATACCATTGGCAAATAGTACTAATTTGAGTTCTTCTTTACCGATCAGTATCCCTTTAATTTCTTTTGCTGTCAATTGCTTTGGCCAATGTTGCAAGAACTATGTTAAATGAAGTGGTGAAATAGGGCATCCCTGTCTTGTTCCAGTTTTTAGAGGGAATGCTTTCATTTTTTTTTTTTTCAGTTTAGAATGATGCTGGCCTGGCGCTTAGCATAGATAGCTTTTACAATGTTGAGATATGTTCCTGTTATCCATAGTTTTTCTAGTGTTTTGAACATTAAGGGGTGCTGAATTCTGTTGAATGCTTTTTCTTCATCTATTGAGATGATCATGTGGTTCTTATCTTTAAGTCTATTGATGTGATGAATTACATTTATTGATTTATGTATGTTGAACCAACCTTGCATCTCTGGAATGAACCCCACTTGATCATGGTATACTATCTTTCTGATATTTTTGTGGTTGACTTGCCAGAATTTTATTGAGAATTTTTGTATCTATGTTCATTAGAGATATGGGTCTGAAGTTTTCTTTCTTTGATGTGTCTTTGTCTGGTATTGGAATCAGGGTGACTTGGTGACACAGAATGAGTTTGGAAGTGTCTCCTTTTTCTATTTCCTGAACTAAATTGAATAGTATTGGTATTTATTCTTCTTTAAAGGTCTCATAGAACTTGAGTGTATACATCCGGTCCTGGGCTTTTCTTGGTTGTTAGGCTTCTGATGGTGTCTTCTATTTCATCACTTGAAATTGATCTGTTTAAATTGTGTATATCATCCTGATTCAATTTGGGCAAATCATATGACTCTAGAAATTCCTTGATGCCTTGGATATTTTCTATTTTATTGGAATACAAGTTTTCAAAATAATTTCTAATAATCTGCTGTATTTCTGTAATGTCTGTTGTGATATTTCCTTTTTCATCATGTATGTTAGTAATTTGAGTTTCCTCTCTCCTCTTCATTAGCGTGGCTAAAGGTCTGTCAATTTTATTTATTTTTTTCAAAGAACCAACTTTTTGTTTTGTCAATTTTTCAATTGTTTCTTTTGCTTCAATTTCATTGATTTCAGCTCTGATTTAATTACTTTATATCTTGTACTGCTTTGGGTATAGATTTGTTCTTCTTTTTCTAGGGCTTTGAGATGTAATGTTAAGTCATTTTGTTGTTGTTGACTTTTTCTTCTTTTAAGGAATGAACTACATACTATGAACTTTCCTCTTTGAACTGCCTTCTTGTGCTCTAGAGATTTTGATATGTTGTACCTGTGTCCTCATTTACCTCTAAAAATTTTTTATCTCCTCCTTGCTGTCTTTTAAAACCCATAGTTCATTCAGTAGCATATTATTTAGTCTCCAGGTGTTGGAGTTGTAGTTTTTATTTTTTATTTTATCATTGATTTCTAATTTAATTCCATTATGATCTGATAGAATCCAGGGTATTATCTCTACTTTTTTGTATTTGCTATGAGTTGCTTTGTGGTATGGTCTATTTTAGAGAAGGATCCATGTACTGCTGAGAAGAAAGTGTATTCACTTATTGAAGGATGAAATATTCTATATATGTCAGTTAAGTCTAAGTTATTGATTGTATTATTAAGTTCAATAGTTTCTTTGTTCAGCTTTTGTTTGGAAGAGCTATCCAGTGGTGAAAGAGGTGTGCTAAAGTCACCCAAAATTTTTTTTCCTGGTCTATTTGACTCTTGAACTTGAGAAGAGTTTATTTGATGAACGTGAATGTTCCATTGTTTGGGGCATGTATATTTATAATTGTTAAATCTTGTTGGTGTATGGTTCCCTTGAGCAGTATGTAGTGTCCTTATTTATCCCTTTCGATTAGCTTTAGATTGAATCTACTTTTTTTTATATGAAGATGGAAACCCCTGCTTGCTTCTGTAGTCCATGTGAGTGCTATTATTTTTCCTAACCTTTCACCTTCAGTCTGTGGATGTCTTTTCCTATGAGATGAGTCTCTTAGAAGCAGCGTATCTATGGGTCTTTTTTTGAATCTTTAATTCAATCTGTTAGTCTATGTCTTTTGATTGGTGAGTTTAGGTGATAAATATTCAGGGTTATTATTGAGACATGATTTGTATTCCCAGCCATTTTTGTTTATTTTTGGTATTTAACTTGACTTGGTTTCTCCTCTGATTTGTTTTTTCTTTAGTGTAATACCTCCCTCTGCTGATTTTCATCACTATCTTTCATTTCCTCTTTGTGAAATATTTTGCCGAGCATGTTCTGTAGTGCAGGCTTTCTAGTTGTAAGTTCTCTTAACTTTTGTTTATCATGGAAGGTTTTTATTTCATCATCAAATATAAAGCTTAGTTTTGCTAGATATAAGATTCTTGGTTCACGTCCATTTTCTTTCAGAGCTTGGTATATGTTGTTCCATGATCTCTTGCCTTTGAGGGTCTAGGTTGAAAAATCTGTTGAGACACAAATTAGCCTCCCACTGCATGTGATATGATTCTTCTCTCTTGCAGCTTTTAAGAGTCTATCCTTATTCTGTATGCTAAGCATTTTCATTGTAATGTGCCTTGGTGTAGATCTATTGTAATTTTCTACATTTGGTGTCCTGTAAGCCTCTTGTAGTCGATTTTCCAATTTATTCTTCATGCTTGGGAAATTTTCTGATATTACCTCATTGAAGAGATTGTGTATTCCTTTGGTATGAAAATCTGTGCCTTCATCTATCCCAATAACTCTTAGATTTGGTCTTTTGATGCTATCCCATAATTATTGGATGTTCTGTTCATGTTTTTTACTAACTTCACTGTATGTTGCTTTGACTTTTAGACTTTTGTTCAGAAGTCATAGTGGAAGAGTATGAGGACAGAATATCTACACAATGTCATCCCCGATTGCATGGGCTACACATGCACCTGCCTGTGTACACACACACACACACACACACACACACACAGAGAGAGAGAGAGAGAGAGAGAGAGAGAGAGAGAGAGAGAACACTTTATTTATGGTACTAATATTCAGTTCATTTACAGAAAGTCTCCTGGGTTTGTCCAGGAAAGGTACCTCTTGATAGCACCTGCTGAGGAAGGGAGTTTAATGGAGAAAAGCACTTTTGGTGTATCCACTCTATGAAGTGTCTTTCATTTAGTCAAAGAGTGTATTCCACCTCTATGAATTCCAAGTCTGTGTGGGTCTAATTTGGCTTGTGTTTCAGATGCAGTCAGCACAGTTCACTTGCTTTCTTGGTTAAAAGGCTGCATCCTCTAACATTCTTGACTTCAGATGTCATCATTAAACTCACCTAACTATACTTATATAGTTTTATAATTCCTAGTCCTCAGTAGATGTTCAAATCCTGGATTTTGTGGTGATACTTTTATTTCATCATACCTTTGACACCTATGTCACCATCTGTAAAAGAGGCAGTGAGTTTTGCCAAACTTGGACACTATAGGAATGGTAATATTCCCTATAGAGTTCATTATGACTTGCTTTTTTGGCTCAACTTTTATTTTGAGGAGATCATTTTATCTGTTTTTCATTTATTTTACTTACAGTATCCCATGCTTGGTAATTTATTTACACATTTTAATGTTTATAACACAGAATTCTTTCTATTTTGGTGTTATTAAGAGAAATGGTACTATGGACATTTCACAAGGAAAATATGCATGCATTTCTTTACAGCATCTGGTAGAAAAAGATATGCTAAGCCATAGAATATAGGTAGCTTCTAAACCACTTAATAATACCATGCTTATTTACATTGCACACATTTACACTTTAAATTATGAGAATTTTCATATCTCCAAATACTTGTCACCACTTGATACTGTCAGAATTTATAATTTTTGCCAACATAGTACATGTAGAACTATTGCATCATGTGTGGAAATATCTAATTATTAATGAAGCTGATCTTTTTCATATATATTGGTTTGAATTTCCTACTATAAAAAGAGGGTTCAAATGCAATCATTGTTTTCTTTTGAGTTAACTCTTTCCTGTCGATTTGTAAGACTTTTATGGTTGTGATAACTTTCAATGATCCAGAATAAATCTGAAGTTAGCTTGATACTCTTTCATAGTACACTTAGGTTAAAAAGCCCCTTTGAGATATGTCTATGCCAAATTGTTCATTATGAAGGATGTTAATTCTATCAAGTGCTTTTCTATTTCTCTTAATATATTTATTTATTCATTTATTTTCTCTATGATCAGTTAATACTTTGGCTGATGTTAATTAATTTCCAATATTAAACCTTGTATTTCAAGAATAAACTCATTATATTCTTTACATATTGCTAAAGGGAAATTTGCTAATATTTTTATAGGGATAATTGTATCTGTATCAATAAATTAAATTTTATATATTTTTGCAGGTGTTTAGGTTTCTGACAGGTTACAATAGCTATATAAGTTGATTTTTGTAATGCTTCCTCTTATTGTATTTTTTGAACAACTTGATTATTTTTGAAAATTGCTACTTTTTAAAAAACTGACAGGACTTATTAATGAACCTTTTTGAGTTTCTGTTGAGGAAACATACTTCACTACTCTCTCAATACTTTTGGTAACAATGCGAGTACATTGTTTTTCTATTTTTTTAGTTTATTTTGTATAGCTATATGAATATAAAGTTTCACATTATTGTCATAAAGCTGCTGATAATATATTCATAACATCTTCTTCATAAGGACAGCATCTTTTTCATTGATGATATTGTTTATTGTCCCTCTTTTTCCTTCTGACTGAAGATGTACAAAATTGTTGATTCACCATGAACAAAGTTTTTGTTTAACCTTCTTCCTGTTACAAATTTGCTCACTTTTAAACTTATTTCTAATATTATCTTAATTATTTCCTTCCTTCTATGTGTCTTCACTATTCATTTTGTAACTTCTTGAGATAGATGTTTAGATCATTTACTTCAGTCTTGTTCTTAACATATTTAAGGTTATAAATGTTCCACTAATAGTGGATTTATTTGAATTTTGTATGTATAATTTCCATGATGACTTAAAGTCTCCAACTTCCAGTATTTTTGTTCTTGTACCTATGTATAGAAATGATCTTGTCCAGGATAACACTAGTGTGTTTCTGAGAGTAAGTTTTAGGCAGTCAGGAGACACACCTTCTTGGTACTTGAATCATCAGCTTTGCAATACCATTGTCCTAGGTGCATTTAGGGACCACTTTGAACCTCATGTTTAGAAGATCCTTCAGATTGGTGAGCAGTGCTAGGCCCTCAAGCCAGCTAACAGAAATACAGAAAGAGAATGAAAGATGAAAGTACACCTAAGAGTCAGGTAGAGAGAGGTCTGGAAAAATGAAAGAAATCTTTCCTGGAGATCTGGGATATTATAAGACATCTCCAATCCAGATGTCAGCAATTAAAGATTTAGGAGATTAGAAGATATATCTGTACTGAAAGGGAGACTAATCAGGGATGCTTGACAACAGAAAAACCTGACTACAGATTTGAGAGATTGGAAGATATTTCTGTCTTGGCCTGGGAGATAGCGAGCCATCTCCATCCTGGCTGGATGGACTTTGGAGATTTGCATCAAGGTAAAAGAAATCAACTCTTGAAGCTTCAGAGGAAAGCATGTTTATTTTTTTTCTTAATTCTAGGACTACCCCTACCCTCATTGTGTTAGTTTCAATGCACTGAAATCACCTGACTGTGGACCAAAATTTTAAAAATATATACACCTGGGTAAAAGTTGTTGGGTAGAGGGAGTTAACCAGAAAGAACCTGGTAGGGCATCTCTTTCATTATTGCCCATTGTATACTGTCACCTAATTCTATATGCCTTCCTCTTCATGACAGCACCTCTAGTTATGGAATCAATTACAAACCAAGCAATGGAGTTTTTTCCCTCTGACAGTTTCCAAATGGAGAAGAGAATCTTATTTACGTACATGTTCCTTTCACTGCTTTTGACTTATACAACTGGAAGGCAAGTACCCAAGTCTGAGAACTGGCCCAGGAGGACTTATCACTCTTGTGCAGACTATCTTTACAAAGCACAATCCTATATAGACACATGTTTAAACACTTCCATCTACCCTCCTGTTTAGAAAAGAAAAATTGACAGGGCTGGCAGAGGCCAGAAAGGAAGCTGATAAGCAACATTCTCCTGAGCCTGACAGCCACATTTGGCTGCCTGCTGAATAGTGGGTCCAAAGATACCAACGGAGCTGCAGGGCAAGCTGATTAGAGCATTATAGAGTTACACTCCTCAAAGAATTGCCAGAGGCTAGGCAACCCCTAGTTAAAAGGAACAAACTTAGGTAAACTGAGCAGAGGCCAGGTGGAAATTCTTTAGCCTTCATGCAGAGGTCAGGAGAAGGTCTCCAGAGGTATAGTTCTTGGAATTCTGAGAGAGACAATATCTGATAGTCCTAGATAGTTACTTCATATCTGAGAGTTCTCCTGATTGTGAGGGTGGGGGGACTCCAACAATTGGTTATGGGCCTATAAGCTAATGCTTTTCAACTTGTAGAGATTTTTGACTTCAAGGTTTTCAACAACAGAGATGTGGCCCACCCAAGAAATTAAAGAAGAAAGCAATATGCCATATTGCCACCCAGTCTACTTTAAATAATTCAGGAGGAACGAAAAAGCCACTATGGATGAGTACCATTGGCCCTCAATGAGGAATCTATTGATGACCAGCAAGGTTAAGACTAAACCAGTATGCATTTTGGAAAAAAAAAAGGGGGGGAGGGGGACATTGGAAGAGGGAATGCTCAAACTGTTCCCAGAAATGGAAGGTAGGTGACAAACCTGACTCTTATCAGCTTTCCCTGACAAAAGGTGAAGACTGACAGGGCCAAGGGGCTTCCCAGCTGGCTCACTGCAATACAAACCAGATTTCTTCCAAGGATCCCTTGGTTCCCTTTGAGATAGCTAGAGAGGGAATTGAGTTTCTGCTTGATACTTATGCATATACTCTGTATCGACTACTGAAAAGGGTACTGGGCCCAGGAGAGAATGTAATATAAGAGGAAAACAGATGGTTTCTCAAGCCTATGACCACAAAAGTGGGTTCAAAGGCTTTAAAGCACTCATTCCTGTATGTTCCTGAGTGCCCCATTCCCCTTTTCAAAAGTGAACTGTTAATCGAACTAGAGGCACTCTTTTAATTTTCCACAGACATACAGGGATTGCCTGGATTGACAAGAGGCTGTCAGGGGGAGTAAGACTGGATGCTGAAGAGGAAGCAAAGGGAGACAGGAAAACTGTAGGGAAAGAAAATGTAAGGGATGAGTTCTCTGCGGGTCACATCCACATTTAGGATGGAGAGAGAGCATTGGAGCTGGGCTGGCACAGGAAGGGGGTCTGCGGGACTCACGCTGGAGTCGGGGAGTTGACGAGAAGACAGGAACCACCTCAGCAGTGAGAAAAGCTCCTGTGTCTGTGGTGGCTTCAGCAAAATACGGACACCCGTATGGAAAAGGAAGGAGAACAGGTGGAAAGTGACGGCCAGGTGAGGACAGAGTCTTACAATGTGTTTCCACATTTGCGAAGGTTTTGTAGACGTGATGCAGAAGGATGCTGGAGACCCAGGTGGTCTCAACAGGTGGCAGAGGCAAGTGCCAGGGCAGGGCTGCATTCTGCCTATAGGGCCCTTTGGGAGCAAATGGAAGTAATGGAGGTGTGCAAAGGATGAAGAGAATAAGGCAGAAGGACTGGCTGTAGCGTTCTGTGGGAA
Organism: Callospermophilus lateralis; assembly: GCF_048772815.1. Classification (NCBI taxonomy): domain Eukaryota; kingdom Metazoa; phylum Chordata; class Mammalia; order Rodentia; family Sciuridae; genus Callospermophilus; species Callospermophilus lateralis. Next base: position 51,933,653 of record NC_135319.1, on the reverse strand, counting down.
CCTGATAGATAGAAGGGGAAGAGAGGAAAGAAGAAGTGTAATGGGAAATGTGAAGGAAAAGGCAGCCTAGGGTAGGTGAAAGCCAAAATGAAAGGAACATCCAGACCTAATACAATGAGCAGTTGCTAAAGAGAAGGCAAAACAGGGATGGAATGAGTTTCTGAAGTGAAGACAGATCAAGGAAGGAAAAGATTCCTATGGGGAAAAAAAAAAAAAAGAGGAAGGAATCTAATAAAATGGCTGGCACCAGGCAGTTGAGAGAGAGATGGACCATAGAGAAGAGGCAGGATAACATTCCCAGGCTATTGAGGCAAAGAAGAAATGAGTCACAAAAGAACAGCCTCAAGGAAAATGAGAATATGGGAGGAAAATGCAGCTGACACCTCAACTAAACCTGGGGCCATGTCTGTAGACATCTTCTAGTTGCTCTTCGCTTTCTTCCTTGACTCTATAAATTTGTCCCATTCTGTTAAGAGTAAATGTACAGGAATTAAAAGGCACAGGCTTCTGAATGCCTCCTGTCTTGGAAAGGTGGATAACAGACAAGCAAGGAAAGTTCTGGTTGCTTTAAAGATGACCTAGGTGACCATTAAACATGACCACAGTTCAACTCACGATGGGAAACTCTAAAATTGTCTTAAGAGAATAATAAGTGTCCAAGATTTAAGGGACATCATAGCTAAGCTAATAGAACAGTGAGTACATTGCCCATAAAAAACATTCAGACAAGCCACAGGTACAAAGATGGTACGAGTCAGAAGCATGAGGACTGGAAATGGGTTTTAAAATCATGCTAACTGCTCCAGGAAGATTTAGGTATTTCCTAGGTATTCCTCCACCCCCTGCTCTCTCTCTTATTTCTTCCAATTAGTTACACATGGGAGCAGAATGCATTTTGACTCATTGTACACAAATGGAGCCCAACCTTTCATTTCTCTGGTTATACACTATGCAGAGTCACATCATTCGTGCAATCATACCTGCATGTAGGATAATGATGTCCATCTCATTCCACTATCTTTTCCACCCTCAAATCCCCTCCTCTCTTCTCACTCCCATCTGCCCAGTCCAAAGCTCCTCCATTTTTCCCTTGCCCCCATCATCCCCATCGTGGACCAGCATCCACATACCGAAGAAAACATTTGGCCTTTGTTTTTTTGCGATTGGCTTACTTCACTTAGCATGATATTCCCCACCTCCATCCATTTACCTGCAAATGCCATAATTTCATTCTTCTTTAAGGCTGAGTAATAGTCCATTGTTTATATATACCACATATATATAAGTTTCCTTATCAATTCATCTATTGAAAGGCATCTAACTTGGTACCCAAGTTAAGCTACTGTGAATCCAGGAGGATTTAGGTATTTCTTAGGTGTTTTGTTTTGTTTGTGTGAGTGTGTGTGCACACTTTTACTTGGTGGATGGATGTCTTCCTCTGAATAATAGAAAAAACACAAGAGATTATTAAAAGACTTCTGAAGGTAATCATCCTGAGGTTTGGACTTCTTCTGTCTATCAATAGCAGTAATGGCATGCTTTTGTTTCAAAGATATTGTCTGGGATTTCTCAAATGCTCAGAATACAATGGAGATTACATATTATGGTATGGAGACCTCAGTCATTTGGTTAAAACTCTAAAATGCATCAGGGCCAATCATTTGAGATGTTGTATTTTATGGAAGATCCTCTCCAGGAGAATCCAGGTCTGGAATACACCCTGCTGTGGAGGTTGAACTGGCAACAAAAAACATAATCAACAGGTAATGTACTAACAGGTAATGTCTTCCCTAAATAGGTGTTTTACAGAGATAACACTCCATCCCTTATGAACCAGGAGATTGGGTATATTTAAAAACCTGGATGTCAGAGCCCCCCAGGACAAGCTTAAGTCAATTTGAACAGGGTTTTACTTAATTTTACTAATGACTCACTCTTCTCTTAAATTGTCAGGTAGAACTCCTTGGATACTTTACACCAGATTAAAAAGGGTCCAGAAAAAAGGCACATTAGCCTGGAAAGGCCTGCTTCTGTGAACCAGGAATCACTCTGAAACTGAAGATCAAATGGACAAGCAGAGCCAAGCAATGACTGATATTTTTAGCCATAGTCTTCTGTTTGATCTATTTACCTGCATGATGTTGATCTTCTACAGATTTTATGCTCTTGTTTTACCAAAAGTTTGGCTCACAATAAATGCAATTTTATCATAACCAAATGGACTTGCATATTAATTTAAGTAGGTCATAGTGTTTTAGTTGATCTGTTAGTCTGTCTGTTTCAGAAGATAATCTCCAGAGATAAGTAGCAAAGACTATATGTGACTTTGCCTAGATTACTAAGTACATAATTGTCTGTTATTAGCTGCCTTTTTTCCATTCCTCCAAGGAGATAATAGGTATGATTTCTGTTAACATTATTACTTCTCCACCCCTGTATTCAGATATAAAGATAACTCTATGATCAGATCTCTCAAACCCTGGATAAAGCAGAAAATTTAAATAACTTTTGGATATGTCATTCAAAATCTCTCTCAGTTCATGACCCCTGACCACTTGGTTTTACTTGTAACTAACTTCCATGCTTCCTAACTTTACTGTGAGTTACGACAAATGATTCTCCAAAGTAATTATTGAATAGGGGAAGCCACCTAAGGCCCTGCATGTCCCACCCCTTGTTTTCTCTTAACTTTTTCACAGAGGAGCATGAGTTTTACCATATTTTTTAAGATTGCAATTTATTCTGAACTCATAAACACTATTATAATCAACAGATTATTTACACTGTCATTTTCCAATGAGAGTTCAGCTAGATTCTGTGTAAGGCAATGCTAACATTATGAACCTCTGCCTCCTGGAGAGACCCTGTCTCAAAATAAAATATAAAGAAAAAATAACAGCTGAGGATGTGCCTCGGTGGCTGAGTTCAATCCCTGTTTAAAAAAATAGTTATTAAAATTGTTTTATTACCAAGCATATAGTTTACTGGTTTGGCATATAGAACACATGTATTTTAAAAATAATTTTTCGCCATTTTTGGAATCAATGTTTTATATGAGTCAATTAAATCATGTCTCTTAACTAGATTTATCAAATCTCTGATATGCTTACTAACATCTTGTTTGCCTGTATGTGCTATCTAAACTGACACAGTTACACTAAATTTTTCACTGTGACTTTGGATTTATCAGGTTTTTTTTTGTTTATTTTAATTTAGCTTCATAAATTATAAGTCTATATTATTAGGTACATTAATTAAGCATGCTTTTCGCACCATCTCCACTTTCCTTGCCCATCATTTTCCTCTGATTGTTGGGGTGGCAGACATAGCCTGGCAGTACCTTGTTTGGCTATATGTCAGACCTTTTTTTAAATTTTTTGCTGCAAGGCTTTTCTTTTGCCAACAAATGACTCACCTTTTGCATCCCACGGAGCCATTCTGGTGCACAGGCAAACATTAAAGTGCAAAGGAGTTAACATCCCAAGAGTAATCTGTTAATAAAAGATCACAGATGCAAGTTTAACATATCAAAGTCATCATACTTAGTAACAAATTACTAATTATCATTTCCTTTGTGGACAAAGTGATGATCTTAATATAGTATGATATCATTTACTCCATCACACCATATATATGTAATGCCTTATGCTTTTAAATTATATATATGTGTGTGTATTATTCATAAGCATATGTATATATACATAAATCTCCAAATGTATACCTACTTATAAAAATAGACACATGGTATATAAATATCAAGCAATTCCACTAAAAATCTCAAACTTTATTTTGACAAACTTGTTTTGACAATCTCATATGAATTTTATTTGCAAGTATAAAGTCTAGGAATAGGCAAGCAATTCTTGGAAACACACATTTTGAGAAAAGTCAAACTGTAGCAATTAAAATATTACATTATAGGTACAAAGGTTGATAAATATCAAGCAAACTGATGGAAGAGAATGGAGAACCCTACATAAGATCTATACATATAGGAAACATAGGTCACACAACAGGTCACTAAAGGTGGGAGTAAGTGTAGGAATAATCTTTTCAATAATACAAATGGATTGATAATCCTGATAGAAAGAAATTGTATCTATTCTCATACCACACAAAAGAAACCACTTTTGCATATATATTTTAAAATGAAATGTGAAAAGGAACCCACAAATATTTATGAGTATGTATGTATATCTATAACTTTTGAATATATAAAAGAGTTAAAGTCACATTAGTTGAGAAAATTGTCATCTCAACCCATTGATTACATCTTGTTATTCTGAAAAATAAGGCTGTAAATCAAGAACTGCTTTGATTTGTTCTTTAAAGTGTGATTCTGAGTAAAGTTCTGAGAAGAGTTGCTTCATTAATAGAAATCAGTAATTTAAGATATGGAGTAGGAATAATAAAAAAATGTACTTTTTTTCTGCTATAAAACAGAGGGCAAAAAGTTTCTGTGATATTTATGGAATAAAATAATAAAGTCCAATGCATAAAATATAAAATCTCTCTATAATCTGAAAAGCAATAAACCTATTTTTATTTGTACCCTTAGGAATATAGAAGCAGTAATAAGTGTATATCCACTGAGAAACATGTTAACTTCATCAGAGCTGTAGGATATTCTCCAAAGAAAAATAAGTCTCATGCAGAAACAAAACAAGGGATTCATGAGCAATACCCAGAAATACAAAATGTGGAAATTTGTAAGATAAATGTAGTAGCAGTGATTGCTAAAGAGCTAATATTTTGCACTTAGAGTGCAGTGCTATAATATATGTTTCTTATTTGGGAACCAACCTGTATAATATATTCCCTGTATCAATCAGCAATGCTTGTTCTGAGTTGATAGAAATTGTTTCAAATGATCTGTGATAGATTTTAACACTTTTTAAAAGTTGAAAGATTTTTTTCCTATGAGAAGAAATTATGAATCCTAATTAATAAAGACCATTCAAAAAAGAATACAATTAAGTAGTTCTAGAATTTCATAATTCTGTAGTTGCTTTAAATGATAGGAATGAGTAAATGATAGAAATAGAGTTTGATAAATGTACCTGCATTAGAAATTTAGTTTCATTCTGACTGGAGTGAGATGAAATCTTAAAGTAGTTATGATTTGCATTTCTCTAATTGCTGGAGATGTTAAACATTTTTTCATATTTGTGGATTGTATATTATTTTCTTGGAAGTGCCTGTTCAGTTCCTTGGCCCATTTATTGATTGGGTTATTTGGTTTTTTGGTGTTAAGTTTTTTGAGTTCTTTATATATCCTAGAGATTAGTGCTCTAGGATATATGTGGTAAAAATTTGCTCCCATTCTGTAGGCTCTCTATTCACCTCACTGAATGTTTCTTTTCCTGAGAAGAAGCTTTTTGTTTGAATTCAACTCATTTATTGATTCCTGATAATAATTATCATACTATAAGAGTTTTATTAAGGAAGTCAGGGCCTAATCCAATGTGATTAGTTTTTCTTCTATTATGGACAGGGTCTCTTGTTTAATTCTAAGGTCCTTGATCCATTTTGAGTTGTGCATGGTGAGAGACAGGAGCTTAATTTCATTTTGCTGCATATGGATTTACAATTTTCCCAGCACCATTTGGCTATTAAGAGGCTATTAGGAATACAAACAACAACTGTTGGCAATGATGTGGGGGGAAAGGCACACTCATACATTGCTGGTGGGACTGCAAATTGGTGCAACCAATATGGAAAGCAGTATGGAGAATCCTTGGAAAACTTGGAACCACCAAGTGATCTACCTTTCCCACTACTCGGTTTATAACCAAAGGACTTAAAAACAGCATACTACAGTGATGCAATCACATCAATGTTTATAGCAGCACAATTCAAAATAGCTAAATTGTGGAATCAACCTAGATGCTCTTCAATAGATGAATGGATAAAGAAAGTGTGGTATATATACACAGTGAAATAGTACTCAGCATTCAAAGAGAATAAAATAAAATCATGACATTTGCAGGGAAATGGATGGAGTTGGAGAATATTATGCTAAGTGAAGTAATCCAATCCCCATAATCCAAAGGCCAAATGTTTTCTCTGATGTGTGGATGCTGATGCATAATGGGGATGGAAGGGAGCATGTGGGGAATGGAGAAACTTTAGATAGGGCAAAAGAGAGGGAGGGAAAGGAAGAGAGCATGGGGGTAGGAAAAATGATGGAATGAGATGGACATCATTACCATAAGTACATGTATGAAGATACAAATGGTGTGACTATACTTTGTGAATAACTTAAAGGACATGAAAAATTATGCTCTATTGAAATGCATTCTACTGTCATGTATAACAAATTAGGATAAATAAATTTTTTAAAAAAGAAATTTAGTTTCATCTTTTATAAGTTCCAAGATTCAAATATATTTCTGTGTGTGTGTGTGTGTGTGTGTGTGTGTGTGTGTTTGGTACTTGGGATTGAACTCAGGGACACTCAACCCCTGAGCCCCATCCCCAGCCCTATTTTGTATTTTATTTAGAGACAGTGTCTCACTGAGTCGCTTAGTACCTTGCCATTGCTGAGGCTGGCTTTGAACTTGTGATTCTCTTGCCTCAGTCTCCCAAGTCACTGGTATTACAGGCGTGCACCAGTTCAAATGTATTTCTTAACTTTTAGGAACATCAGTTTTCTCACATGTAAAAAAAAAAAAGAGTATAAACTCATGTGTGTGCATATGTGTGTGTGTGTATGTGTATTATACGTTATTATCTAATATATATACACACATGCATATATATATATATATACACACATATATATACACACATGCATATATATAATATGAGTTTATCCAATAGTTAACTAATACAATATGTGTAAATAATTATAACAGTAGCTGTTACAAGGAAAAAAAAAAAGCCCATAGGAAGTGCTTTTTAGAGTTTCTTCAGTCTAGCTGTGCACAGAATCAATTACCAAGAGACACTACAATTTCCAAGTCTAAGAGCAGAACTACCCAACAGGGTGAAGATTTGGGGGGAAAGGCATAGAAAACAAAGAATTTAATTTTTTTCTCAAATTGGGTTGAAATATCCAGTTTTTCATCATTAAGTGTGATATTAGCTAAAGATCTAAAGAGATGACCATATCAGATTGAAGAGAATCCCTCTATTGCTGTTTCATTAAGAATTTTTATCATTAATTTGAGGGTTTTTTTTTCTGATGGTTTTTTTCCACAAGAAAAAAATATAGAACAGAGGTTAGCCTACTTTTTCTGTGAAGGCCTAATAGTAAATATTTTGAGCTTTGCAGACAAAATGGTCTCTTTCACATTCACTCAATTCTGGGGTTGTAATGTGAAAATCTCCATAGACAACATGTAAGTGAAGGGGCATAATTTTATTCCAATATATCTTTAAAAGAGGCATCAATAACATCATATGATTCGTATGATGTTTTTCCTTATTTTCAGGATTATAGCATGACGTGATTTCAAGGAGTTATTTTGAATTCCTAGGATAAATCTCACTTGCTTATGGTGCATTATTGTTACTATCATTATTATTTTGTGTACTGTTAAATTAAAAAAATACAGGCTTTATAACAGGAGTTGAGGAATGATGTTCTTCTCTCCTTTTCTCAAAGGTTTTTTTAAAGATCAATATTATTCCTTCCTTAAATGTGTGATAGTATTAATTACTGAATCCACTTGAGCTTGAACTTTTCTTGTGGAAAATAGTTAATTCAATTTTTTAACTTGATTTAGATTTGTTGCAATGTTCTTTTACTTCTCAAGTTATTTTTGGTAATTTGTATTTTTCAGAGAATTGGTCCATTTCACTCATTGTCAAATTTATTGACATATTCACAGATTATCTTCTTCTTATCCTTTTAATAACTACCAAAATCTGTGTACATGGCTCCTTTGTCTATCCTGTATTTAGGTATTCTTTTTCTTGAGCAGTCAAGCCAAAATTCCATCAATACTTCTGTTCTTTGGAAAAAACAAGCTCTTGTGGTTGCTGATATTTCATATTATTTTGAGTGCTGTATATCAGGATCATTATGCTACAAGTCATGGGACAAACTTGGCTTGATGCCTCTTTTAAAGATATATTGGGATAAAATTATGCCTCTTCGGGCTGGGGATGTGGCTCAAGTGGTAGCACGCCCGCCTGGCGTTCGTGCGGCCCGGGTTCGATACAGACAAAGATGTTGTGTCCGCCAAATACTAAAAAATAAATATTAAAAATTCTCTCTCTCCCTCTTTCTCACTCTCTCTCACTCTTTCTTTAAAAAAAAAATTATGCCCCTTCACTTACATGTTGTCTATGGAGATTTTCACATTACAACCCCAGAATTGAGTGAATGTGGAAGAGACTATTTTGTCTGCAAAGCTCAAAATATTTACTATTAGGCCTTTACAGAAAAAGTAGGCTAACCTCTGTTCTACATCTGTGATGTCCTCTCTAATCTTTACTAGTTCCTATTTTCCATGTGCTTTTGGATTTTGTTTTCTCTCATTTATTTTATTGCATTAAGATTGAAGCATAGAAAATTGATTTGAGAGTTTGTTTTGTTTTCTAGTCTTGTCATTTAAGGTTATCAATTACTCTCCAAGCTGTTTTAGCTAACTTTCACACATTTTGATACACAGTGCTTTCATTTTAATTTTGAGTACATTTTTAAGTTTTACTTGTGATTTTGAGTGTGAATCATGTATTATTTATCAATATCATGTTTAATTTTCACACATTTAGGAATTCTCCCAATTTTTTTCTGATATTGATTTCTAATTTAACCCTGTTGGAGTTCAAGAACATACTCTTTATTGTGAATTTCTTTTAAATTGATCAATACTGTTTTATTACTAAGCATATTGTCTACTGGGTAAATGTTTCAGACACATTTGAAAAGGATTTATATTCTTCAGTGGTTGAATAATGTGTTTATTATGTGTAAGTTAGGCCAGGCTTGTTAATTTTCAAGTCTTCTATAATTTACCTATTTTGTATAAAGTAATATTTTGTATACTTTAACTATTTTGTGTACTTATTCATTACTTAGAAATGTTAAAAGTACCAACTCCTTTTGATTTATATATTTCTCCCAATTCTGTATGTATTTTATGGCTCTGTTTTTCAGTGCATTCTATATCTTCCTTTTTTACTGTTTATAATTTTGAAATTGTCCCTAATTGTCCATAATTGTTCTCATCATCTTAAAGTGATTTTGGTTAATATTAATAAAACACTCCACCCATATTATGTTAATTGCTTATATCTTACATTTGTTTATCCTTTACCTTAAAATTTGAAGTGTTTTAAAATTAAAGTACACTGTTATTAGTGAGTAAATAAATATTACTTTCTACACAATTAGCAATCTCTGCTTTTGATAGATTCTTTACCCATTAACATTTTTTTAAAGAGAGAAAGAGAGAGACAGAGAGAGAGAGAGAGAGAGAGAGAGAGAGAGAGAGAGAGAGAGAGAATATTTTAATATTTATTTTTTAGTTTTTGGTGGACACAACATCTTTATTTTATTTTTTATGTGGTGCTGAGGATCGAACCCAGAGCCCCACACATACCAGGCGAGCATGCTACCGCTTGAGCCACATCCCAAGCCCCCACTAACATTTAATGTAACTATCCACATGATTAGATAAAAAGTCTGCCATTTTGCTATTTACTTTTATGTGTTTCCCATTTTTGTTTCTTCTTGGTTCCTTGTTAATTGTCTTCTTATGTGTTAAATAAACTCTTTAGCCCACCATCTTATTCTTTGTCTTGACCTGTTAGCTTGTTTCTTTACATTACTTTTTAGTGATTATTTAGGAAATACATGATTCATCTTTAACTCATTGTAATCTATTTCAAGTTAACACTTAACTTTTTGCATATGGTAAACTGTAGAAACTTTGCACAAAACAATGCCATCACACTGTACTTGGTAATAATAGTGTTGTCCTACATACTACATCTAAATTTGTTAAAAGCTCAACAGTATGGTGTAACAAATTTAAGAGAAAAAAGCATGCATAGCACCTAAACCTAGAACATATGGTACATTCATAATGTCCTGTAGGAATGAAATTTATCATTTTTAATATTTACCATTTCTAATGGCTGTTACGCTCTCTGTGGAATTATATTGTTCTTTCTATACCATTTTTCTTCAGCCTAATGTGTTTTCATTAGCATTATTTGTAGTCCAGGAATTCTGTAGTTTTATTTAAAATTGTCTTAATTTGTTTTCACCTTTGAAGGATAGTTTCACTGGACATATAAACCATGATGGACAGTTTGAATTTCCTTTCTGTTTTTCACATCTGGTAATTTGATTCAAAATCTATAAATTTTAAATTAATTTGCTTTAATGACACTAAATTCTATTTTGTTCTTCTGAAGATTTTTCTTTGTTGCTTTAGCTGGCAATTTACTTGAATGAACTCAAACTCTTCGATTTCTTTCCCCTGTAGGGTAGAACTGCTAATCCCTCTATAGACATTCTTGTGCATTTTGTTTTGAAACTCATATAAATGTATATGTGTCTGTGTGTGTGTGTATATACACTTTGGCCTACTCTAGGGAGTTTCTCGTGAGCCTGTGTATTTTAATATTAAATCTATGATTTGGAAGGATTATAATCAGATACCTTAAGACCACTCTGAGTCCGCTGCTCTGGGTGCAGGTTGAAAACACATTATAAGTCACAGAGAAATTGCAAGTCTCCCTAGGTTTTCCATTTCTGCTCAACTCCCTCACATAGTTTAACAGTCTGTGAGGATGTGTGGAGGGTACATTAACTCTGCTTTTCTGTGGTTCTTTTGCTTCTGAAAAATGTCCTCAGGGACAAAGGCAATAAACATTGCTCTTATCCAATGCTCTACTAGTTTTTTATGAGTAAACACTTTTCCATCTATCTCCTACTTTTGAGTATTTTCTTCCAAAGGTTGCTTTTCATAATTTTGATTTAGTTAATAACTTATTTTCTGCAGATATTAAGCTCCTCATGCAGCCTCTAATGTAAAGACAATCCATTGCATTAATTTTTAAATTTATATTATTGCATAAGTCAAATATACAATTTAAAATCTGAATTTTAACTATTTAGTGAGATTCTGAATATTGTCAACATCTCCTGATAGATTTTAAAACATTTTTATTCCTACAGTAAACTTTAAAAATTGAATTATATATGGATCTGTGTCTACCTTCTTTTTTTAAAAAAACTTGGTCCTTTTTCTTTGTTCCTCTAACATGCTTGTTAACTTTTTACAATATCCCATAAATAAATGGTAAGAAAATTTCATTTTCTTTGTGTACCAAAGCAGTTTTTTATAAAGTCCTGCCTACTTTTCTCCTAAGAAAAGGACTTCTAAAATTTCTACCCCTGGGCAATTTACAATGACCTCTCTTCCTTGTAAACTCTGTACATCTATTTGGGTGATCTCAGAATCAAAACACTGCCAGAAAGTCACTCTGAGTTTTCAAAGCTATTCATATAGCTTAATTTCCATTTTTTCCCCTGTAGATGCTTTACACATATCTGTAGGGCTTGTGAAATTGACTTATGAACCCCATTTCTTAAAGGTTTAAACTTCAACTTTTGTTTTTTCAGCATTAAGAAACTGCTGAATAACTCTGGTTTTCGAACTAATTTCTTTGTCTCTTGCCCTTCATAGTTTAAAAATTTATCAGGTATCTCCAACTAAAACTGCTAGAGTATTAAGCTTGCCCCTTTGATCTTTCCATCTTTGGATATTAAGTCGTGAATGCTTTGACAGTTTCAAAATGAAAATTTCCAGTCTCCAGTGAGGAGGGACTACTAGATGATCTGCTGGCTTCCTGGCATCCTAGCCAAAGCAATCTGCTTCATATGCAGCATTTGGTAACACACTGAAACTGGACAAATTTTCCTAAGGAAAGAAGCTTAAAGAATGTCATCTCTTCTATCTGTAGTTTTCTTCCTTTAGGAATATTGACTCCCCCTATTCTGGTCCCTCAGTGTGTTTTCAATGCTTTCAGATTCTTCTTTGCATTTTCTTTGTCTCTTTTTCTTTTGTTCTGTGAGTTTTCCTCAAATTCTAGCTACTGCATTATCTCAAAAAGGAAGTATTAAATATAATTAACCACTAAAGTACAAGATGCCTTCAGGGTTAATACCCCAAATTTATAAATAACTCCTAATATTCAATAGCAAAATACCCAAAGTAACTCAATTTTCACAAAGCCAGTGCTCATTGGCGAAATTTTTGTACATATTCTTGCATTTATAACAATTTTGGTGGATTTTGGAACCAACCTATCAGTCTAAAAAAAAAAACCCCCAAGCCTAATGTGTTTCTTAGTGTATTATTTTGACCATGAAGAATCAAATTTATAATATTGTGACTCAGACCTTCTATTCATGCACAGATGGTGAATGTACTCATATTGTCTTCAATTATATCAGAAAGTCTCTGATTTGATCTATTTCTACAAGAAGATGTTCCAATATTACTCAGCCATAAAGAAAAATGAAATCATGGTATTTGCCAGTAAATGAGTGGAACTGGTGAATATCAGGCTAAGTGAAATAAGACAATCCCAAAAAACCAAAGGCTGAATGTTCTCTCTGATATGCAGATGCTAACTCACAATAAGAGGGGGAGCCTGAAGGGAATAATAGAAGTACTTCAGATTAGACAAAGGGGACTTGGGGGAAGGGAAGTGGGATGGGAGTAGGAAAGACTGTAGAATGAATCAGACATTACTTTCCTATGTTTATATATGAATACACAACCAGTGTAACTCCAAATTATGTACAACCATAAGAACGGGAAGTTGTACTTCATCCACGTATAATATGTCAAAATACATTCTACTGTCATGTACAACTAAAAAGAAAAAATAAAAATTTTAAAAATGAAGATTTTCCAATTGTATATTCCTGATGTAGAGGAAATACAACATCATTTGCAGGAAAATGGATGGAGCTGGAGAGCATCCTGTTCATTGAAATAAGTCAGACTCAAAATCAAAGATCCTATGTTTTCTCTCATATATGAAATCTAGAGAGAAGAAATTTAAAAAGGGACCTCACAAAAATTGATGTGAGACAAATAGAATTGAGGAAGGGATGGGGGAGAAAACATAATGTTGATCTTTGTATATTAACCCTTTATGTGACCATCTTAACTGAACTTCTGGTATTTGTAATAGATCTTCTTGGATTTTACAGACAATCATATTTTAAGGAAAAAAGAGTAAGGAATAACTTTTTAAAGTCATAAATACATATTTTCCTTTTTCTTTCCAAATTTGTAACTTCTACTCATTTCTTTTATCTTGACCAGGACAATACTAAATAATAGTAGCGATAGCATTAAATACAATATGTGTAATTTTCACTATCTTGATGATTGGGATAAACTTTCAGTATTTAGCTGTTATCAGGATAACAAAGTTCGTTGTATCTCAAGCTTTCTAGATTCCTTCTATTTTATTTATTTATTCACTGTGTATATTTAAGGTATGCAACATGATTTTATTGGTGCACGGTGGTATTCATAGTACTTGGATTTATTATAACATATTCCTAAATGCACGTAATATAATTTGATCAATTTCATCCCCAGGTGCCCCCCCCTCCATCCCTCCTTCCTTTCTCTGATCCCCTTCTTTAATTCTCCTGGTCTTTATTTTCATCAGGTTCCTTTTTAAATTTATTTTTCTCTAGCTTCCACATATGAGAGAGAACATCGGACCCTTGAATTTAAAGTGATATAATTTTATTCTTCTTTATGGTTGAGTAAAACTCCATTGTATATACCATATTTGCTTTACCTGATCATCTGTTGATGGACATATAGGCTGGTTCCATAATTTGGCTTTTGCAAATCCTATTGCTATAAAAATGAATATGAATATATTTCATAGCAAACATATTTAATGCTTTGCTCAGTCTTCAACTTAAAACATTATTTTTTAATTATGGCAGGACATAAGCATACAATCCACATGAAATCTTCAAAACATTATAGGTGAAGCCCAAATCCTTCCTGACCACTACTCCCAGTCAGAACACTATATCCAGAGGGGAATATGTAAGCATCTGTAGTGTTTATCAAATACATGAAGTGTCTGGTTTTCTAGATACCTGCATAGTATTTAACTGACTCAATAAATGGCTGAAATGACTGTTGAACAACAACTGACAAATAAAAAGGGAGACATTAAAAAGTAATCACTTCCGGAGAAGGGATAGGTCCATTCTGTTTCCACATTAGTGCTTTAACACTTTCCATGTTCTTCATAATTTGAAAGACCATAGTAAAAGAAGAAACTTTGTAAACAATTTTACCATGTGACATATGACTGACATAAAATTTGGTAAACATAGTATGAACAAAGAAAAGTACGCTGTCAGCACCCTACCTTTGTTCTCTCCATCCTCCCTTGCACACTCTGAAAACTGTTTTCTGGGGACACCTGCTTATGGCCAGCAAGTTGAGAACAGTTATGTGGCCAGGCACACGTTCAGAGCAACCTGCAAGGGCTTGAGGGTTAATGCTCCCAGAAATAACCCTTAACCAGCGATGGAGAAGGAGCTGGAAGATAAATATCCCAGACCCTTGACTAGAATAATCCTGAGGGTGTTCTACACTGTCCCCAAAGTCCTACCACAGCTTGACCTCCAGGTGTACACAGTGGAAACTTTATGATAATCCGCCCTTGTATTGACTTCCTCCCTACCTCACTTTCAGTCTCCCACTGGTATTTCCTGGATCCACTTACACAGACACACAAACACACCCACAATCACATACACACACACATGCAAAACAACAAAAAAACTTTATTTGAACAGAAATCTTAGTCTTCAGGTTTGCTTCTAAGATATCCAAACCTAGGGATCAATATACCTAGGAAAAGGCTTTAGGATACAAATATTTTGGATTAAGGTAAAGTCACATTTCTGTATGTATGTCAATTACACAGATTGGAAATAATTATCAAGCTGATTTCCAGTGATTTTACTGAGTAGGATTTTTATTTGTACTACGTAATTATTTTTTATATAATTGAATATGTTTTTCTTTGAATTTTTATCTAGCACATGAGTGAGAAATTTTATCTTGCTATTTGTTGGCTCTCTCATTATAGTGAGTCTTTTAAGAATAAGTAGACACAAATACTAGCTGATTTAACTTCAGTATTTCTTATTTTTAACTAGATATATTTCTGTCTTCATTTGAAGTTATAGGGAATTCAACAATTTTAAAATTTATTGATCTGATTTTCTCACTGGGTTTCTTGGTTTTGCTTTCAAGTGCTGTATAAATTTTTCTATAATAATGCTTTTTCAGAAAATGAAAAGTATATTGTTCCCTTCTTTCCCTCCCTTTCTGTCTCTCTCCCTACTTCTCTCTCTCCCTTTCTTTCTTGCTTTTCTTCTTTTCTTTCTTTTTCTTTTTACTGTGTCATACAGCATGCTAACTTTGGTGGTAGGAGAGGCAGGCACTTGCTAATTTTCCTCCAAGATATCCCATTTCTTTATTACTGTGTCTTTTCATGCAGTAATTGTGTAGGATCAGTTTTCACTTATAGAGGAAGTCTCTGCATGTGCATGTCCAGATTTAAGAAAGATTCTTTTTTTATATTAAAGGAATAGTTGCTCAAAACTTTGATTTGGCCAGGCATGATGGCTCACACCTATAATCCCAGCATCTCTGAAACTGGAGAATCTCAAGTTCAAAGCCAGCCTCAGCAAAAGGGAGGTACTAAGCAACTCAGTGAGACCCTGTCTCTAATTTAAAAAAAAAAAATACAAAATAAGGCTGGGATGTGGCTCAGTGGCCAGATGCCCCTGAGTTCAATTCATGATAACCCCATGCAAAAACAACAAAACCCTTTGATTTGGTCAGAAAGAGAATGTCAAGGACATTGACATGTTCCCTAATTTCAAAGTGAGAGGTGGTTGGAAGCATAAGATGTGGTCATTAGTCCTCTCACAGATGAGGCACGGATGTCAGGTGCATGGCAGAAACATCCCTAGAGCAAGTATTTTCTTTCCTGTGTTGGTGGTCATTGTGGCCTGTTTATAGTTGGAGCACAGTGCTCTAAGTAGCAAAACCACTTTCATCATCTTGACAAGACTTTTTTTCTGATTTCTGGTCTCGATATAGACATTGTTCAATGTACCTTTGTTGTAAATGCTTCAATTTTTATTTTGCAATAGGAAGTTATTTTCCAGTGGAAAATTGGAAAGCCCGGGAATGAATGCACAGACTCAGAAAGCTACCTTTCAATAAATGTCTGTACATTTTTTAAAGCAAAATGTCTGTAACAATAAGACAATGATGAATGCACTTAAAATACCCTGAAATAAGGTATTAGGTAGGTTTATTTTGTTATTCTACAATGTTCTCCTTTTCCAGAAAAAAATGATTAGCTCTGAATTCAACTATAATCTAATTCAATTATACCTAAAACCCTAACAATTTCCTATAAAGCTTTAAAAATTATGCCTTTGACATCACCAGTACTAGCCTTTCAGAAAATCCATTTTGCCTTCCTTTTGACATTGCTTTATTCCAGACCAATTACAAATAGTGCAGCCTCAACAAGTTTTTAAAAGCTGAAACATACTATGAAGTGATGCAGAACAGAAATTAAAATTCATGTATTAATTTTCCTTTGTATTTCCATAACTATGTGTTCTTACCTAGCATGCTACTGAGACCTTCATATGAATAATTTTGAAATATTTTCCTCTATTTAATGACTCTTTGTTCTCTATTTAATGACTCTTTGTTATGCTGAGGAAATAATATTGAAAGTCAAATGTTCATTGTAGGTTATAAAATTTCTGTACAACTGTCAGTGTCAATTTCAATCTCTAAGGTAAATTCAATGAAACTCCTTTCCAAGACCCCTGGGGCACAGTTAGAATTTAAACACCTTAAGACAAATAAGTGTGAGAGAAAAGAGTTAATATAGTGGGGGAAATGAACAGTCATTTTCTTTGATGCTTCATGAAATACAGCGTTCTCTTTGGAGCTCTTTCTTTGGATGTTGGATTGAGGGGATGCTTCTCACTTCTTTTTGTTAATTTCATGGGACTGGGTGTAAGAAGGTATAGAGCTCCCCATCTAGAACGAAATGTCATGGTCTCCACCTGATCCTTCGTCTTCCTTTAGAGGATAATTGTTGATTTACATTTTTAATGTAAGGCAAAAACAAAAATCAGATTAATTTTCACTCTTTTGACTATTTTGTTGGTCCTATCAAGAGGACCGAATGATATGAAATCATGAGAACTGACTTAACTAAAGAAATGGGCAGATGTTTCTCCTGCTATTAATGTCCATTTCTGGCAATCACCACTCCACCATTCTAGTAAGAGCTTATCCCTCTTCCTACAGTGGGATCCCATACTGTATGATTTAAACAAATCTAACCATACTCCCTGCAAACTATTCAGCTGTAGAAATGTGATTTTGACCTCATTTATCACAGTGCCCAAGTGTTTCATCCAGGCCACAAGAAACAGTTAAGGACCAGAAATGCCATCAGAAGGAGACAAATCAAAGTTCATGCCACATTGAATTTTTCTTGTAGATTCCTTGTGCTGAGGTGAAAAAAAATACAAAAAGGATTGAACTTTCAGGAACCACCATACATATCACATAGAGAAAGCTGTCTGAGAAATGGAGATTTGAACTTATATATGTTTTTTAACCCACTAGATTCAACCAGTTCTGAAGTGTGATAATGTTGACTATTTTGTTTGGTTGGGGCTAAACACTGGTATTCTTTAAATTTAACCTACTTTGAATTGCTTAACTCTCCTCCTTAAATTATAGGAGTCCTAAAACCTGTACTCTAAGCTTAGTTTTAAGGGAAAAAAATAAAATAAAATACATGGAAAATCCAAAATTATGTCCATCGGGATTCTGTAATTGATTACGTCCAGTTTTCCACAGAGCAGATTAACTTTTGGCAGTGAGATTCCATTCGTGTCATTCCCCCTCTCAAAATGCAGACTTCATTTGACCCTTGCTTACTGCTGCTGTCATTACCTTCCCATTCTCCCCTGCCTCTCCACTCAGCCCTTTTTCTGTGCTCAGTCATTTTTACTTTAAGATCTAAGAGATTGCTGAGGATTGTTTGTAAGGTTCCTTTCATCCTGGATATTTCAGTTTAACTGTCACTTCATTAACTTTATCTTTGATGACCCTATCTAAAATAACTATGGTGACTATCATTAATAATAATGGAGTATATAATTGGAATTTGAAAAGGGAATATATCTTAAAATTTAAACCTTGCATACGAAAACTACTTATATGATGTGACAGATACATTAAGTAGCTTGATTGTGGTGACCACTTCATAATGTACACTTATAATAAAATAGCCCATTATACACCTTAAATATATATATTTTTATTTGTCAACTGTATATCAATTGGTTATCACAAAATAAAATAACCAATGCTATTAGTTTTTAATGCGTTATTTATACATACCACTTTTACCTGGAATTTATCTTTGTTTTTAATTTTTTGTCATTTACATATTTAAATCAATTTAGCTTTATGAGAACGTGAATTCCATAAGAACAGAAATCCTTTTGATTTTGCTTATTGCTGCATCCTTAGATGTTACAACAATGACTAGCACAAAGACTAAATTCAATATCATGAAATTGTTGCATGTTTAGACAACATTTGCTTTATTTCACTTTTGCTGAGAAATATTCTATGATTCTAACTTTAACCCTTGGTAGGTGTTTTTTTCCAGTCTTGATTCTTTCCCATTCTCAGTTGCACACTTCCTGTTCTCTTGCTCTCTCCTCTCTACTAGCTGCAGTTTTATTACATGCACAAATTCTGTGTAGTTATCCACCCTAAGATAAATTCCGTGACAAATTTTTGAAAATTTCAAACCACTATTTCTCTAAATAATTCTACAAGGAAAAACTCACTTTTTAATTCTTTGTGTTTTACCTTTTGACCTGAAAACCTGATGTATTTAAAGTTTCTTCTTCTAGCCTCCAGATCTCTATTACTCTTTAATAGTCTATGTGTGTATGTGTGTGTGTGTGTGTGTGTGTGTAATATTTTATCTACATATTTCTTTCTCTATATACATACATATATATCTTAGATATATCACCTTATAAACATATATCTCCACTTAACATACTTCTTTCTTCAATTATATTTTATTTTCTGCTTAACTAGTCTATTGATTTTTTCCCCAGTAATTATATTGTTCACATTTAAAAGTTCTATTTTGTTTGTCAAAGTATATTTTTCTGATGATTTTTTTTTTTTTTTTTTTGCTTCCAAGGTTTATTGTTTTTCTCCTTAAGCAGTCCATGACTAGATCTTCTTTTGGAGAAGGCACTACTGGGGATTGAACTCAGAGGCACTGGACCACTGAGCCACATCCCCATCCCTATTTTGTATTTGATTTAGAGACAGGAACTCACTGAGTTACTAAGTGCATTGCCGTTGCTGAGGCTGGCTTTGAGCTCAGGGTCCTCCTGTCTCAGCTTCCCAAGCCACTGGGACTACAGGCATGGGCACCACAGAGCCCAGCAGATATTTTAGGTTTTAACTGTAAAAAATATTGTAGTATCTGCAGTGCTTGGGAGTTCAATTCTATTGCTGTTTTTCTTTTGCTTATAATTCACGTGGTTCACCCATCATGTGTCTGACATTTTCTGTGAGATCAGGCTTGATGCATATCTGATGTAGTCCTACTGGCTATTAATTAAGGATCTACAAGGAAAAACTCACTTTTAAATGTTTTTTCCTGTGCTTCTACCAATAGAAAGGGTGTATTACTCAACTTAGCTTTATCATAAAATAAATTACATTGTGTGGGAAACAATCTCAAATTTACAGTTTAGTCATTCCTCAACACCAACACACACAGACCAACCCACCAACACATGAACCTCAGGGAACACACTCTAGCCACATCCAAACCACAGAACTACATAACATGTGACATTATTATCTCAGGTGCAAGTAAGAGGCAGTGCCAGATCAACTGGTTGAAGGAAAAAGAATTTACTATCTTATAGAATAAGCTGTCAGAGAGGGCAGTGTCTCCCAGGCCAATTTGTTTAGTGATTCCAAGTAGCACTTCTCTTCCTCTAGTAAACCATACCCTATTGACTTTGTTTTCTTCAGGATTACAAAGTGGCTACAGCAATTTCTGAATATTACATGCAAACACAAAAATATTCAATTGGAAAAGAGATACTTTTTCAGCCTTTGAAGAACAGGAAAACATTTTCCAGAACACTCCAGGAAATGTTTTCCCTCATCATTTATCGGAATCAAGTCACATGTCAGCTCCTAAACAAATAACCAGGCAGGAGAATGAGATTATAGTGACTAAGTTACTGAAGAACATGGCTATGTGGTGGGTGGTGAATTGCCAGCAAATAAAAATAAGGGCTCTGACAGACACAGGAAAGGAGGGAGTAGTGGTGTTCCTTCTGCATCATCCTTCTAAGTTTCCTATATAAAATTTTGTTTTGTAAACTTCTTTGAAGTCTTCTTTTTTAACTCTGCTATATTACAGGCATTTATCCATGTTTATATAATGTCCTTATATAAATAATTGTATTATGTGGAAGTTCCAAAGTTTTTTGGAATTATGTCCTGTTTATTGAATTAACTGTCTATCGATAGGCATTTAGGTCACTCTCTTTTTTGACAACTGTAATACACAGACAACTTTGAAGTAAATAACAAATATTAGAGATAGATTATTGCTAAGAGCCATAGCCAAGTAGTATGATGCATGGCATTTTTGATTGAAAGGTGACACCAATAAGCCATTGAGATGATATGATTATGTTAAGATCTGCATTCATATGGATATTAGACCCCTGCTGTCCACCTCGGCCTGCTAAGGGACTCCTGGAGAGTTCCCATTGGTTGGGGAAGTGCGGTAGGAGGGAATTCCAGAGGAGGGATTTCCTGTGGGGGGTCCTGTGTGGGCTGCATAGTTCCCGGGAGCTTACAGGGCATTGGCGGGAGTTTCAAAAATAAAATTTGTTCCTGTTTGAGTGGCTCATGATTTTTGTGCCCAGCCAAACTGCAGCAGATTATACAGTATGAGATTAGGCAGAGAGAGAGAGAGAGAGAGAGAGAGAGAGAGAGAGAGAGAGAGAGAGACTTATAGTAATAGTGGTGGATAGGAATTAAGTGTACAAAATAAGTATACTTTTCTTTTGAGTCAGAACTAGCTATGTCCCATACATTTTAATATGTACTATTGTGATTTCCCTTAATTAGTAAAGAACATGTAATTGTGATTTTGATTTCTTCTTTGATACATGATGCTTATAATATTTTAAAATTCGATGTTATTGCTTTTCAATGTTAAATATTTATTTTTCTATTGTTTTTAGTTTGATTACAAGAAATACAGAGGTAGAGAAAATGGCCCATATAGTTTATGCTTTGAAGATTTTATTGACGTGTGACCTAACATAATTAATTTTGAAATTATCAGTTGACAAAAACTGTACGCTTTTTTGTGTTGTGTAAATGTTTGATTAAATGTATGAAGTTACCTTTAATTTGCATGTAAATTAGCTCTATTGAGGAGAGTAATATGGCCAATAGCAGTGCCCAATGCTTGCTTCTTCCTCCACAAAGAAGAACCAGAACAACAAACTAGTAGCTGCATTTTGAGGTGAGTGGCACTGAAACCCAACAAAGGAGAGATAGGAACCTGATGGCACAGAATGTGGAATAAAGCACAAGGACAACCTTGATGCTGGTAGCCTCACTTGGTTGACTCCTGAAAAGGGTGCAAGATAGACTTTTTTTTTTTTTAAGATAGAGTGAGAGAGAGAGAGAGAAAATTTTTTTAATATTTATTTTTTAGTTTTCGGTGGACACAACATCTTTGTTTGTATATGGTGCTGAGGATCTAACCCTGGCCGCACGCATGCCAGGCGAGCGCGCAACCGCTTGAGCCACATCCCCAGCCCCCAAGATAGACTTTTAGCAGGACCCTTGTTGTTGATAGCAGCAACTTTGTCACAGACCCTGGCAACATTAGTGACAGGAGGGACTGAGTTAGAGCCCATTTAAGGAGGCTTCCGGAATCGGTGGCATAGCTTTGCTCCAGAGAAGGAACAGGCATTGTCTCTCCATCAACCCTCGACTCCAATCTGCAGAGGAGGTAACATATTTGAGGCGCAGCTAAACTGACATCCATGTCACCACCAAGCAACGTAGTTGGCCAAGCTGCTGCTCTAATTGGCCCAAGATGCAAAATTAGCTGGAGCCACTTCTGTATTCATCCCAGACCAACTCTGTAATCTATCCAGGCTACATAGTCAGCCTAGTTGCCACCCTGATTAGGTCAAACCCTGAAATCAGCCTGAACTGCCTCCATAATGAACCCAAGTCACTGCCATATTCAACAAAAACCCCAGAGTCCATGGAGCTACTGCCCTAACCCTCCCAATTTTATAATCATCCTGAAAAGCTTCCCTAATTGACCAAGCCCACTTATCTAATAGGCCCCAGTCTTTGCTCAACCCAGGTGTATATTCTAAGCTTCAACCCATTCATACCCCACTACAGACAACACCTAGTCACCCAAGACACTATTGGGCCCAAGTGCATGTCACCACTGCAAAAAAAATATTCACCATACTTTGTTTCTGACGTCATCACTTCCATCACTAGAGTGACTATATGTGGGGGCTCCATCTCTACTGCTTTGTGCACCACACTTGCCTGGGACACTAGAGTACTCACTTCCCTATGTGGGCCCTGGAAACAGTGTTTCTCAAATCCTGCCGCTGTACGCATCACACCCAAATCAATTGAATGAATACAGTGAAAGAAGCTGAAAGTAGGGAAGACTAAGGCACCCAACTTAAGCCAAAGCCAACATGGCTTACCAAACCAATACCCCAAGACACATTTTCAGGAGCTAACTATTTATTGTGAAAACTGCCTCATAAAAATGGTAGCTAATATTGTATGCACAAATCTCAATGTAGGATCACAAGAAATATTTTTTTTTAAAACAAGGTAACATTATACCACCAAAGAAACACAATCATTCTCTAGAAATTATTTTAAGGAAATTCTCTAGAAACAGACTTCAAAGAAAATAATATTGATGAAATTCCTGATCAGGAATTTTTAAAAAACTATTATGTAGAAACTGAAAAATATTAAAACGAACACAGGCAAATAGTTCAAAAAAAATAAGAAAAACAATTCATGACATGAATCAGCAATTCAGTAAAGAGATAAAGATTTTGAAAAAGAACCAAGTTGAAATCTTTAAAATTAAGATATCAATAAGTCAAATTAAAAATTCAGTTTAAAGCCTCAACAACAGATTAGATCAAAAGAAGGCAGAATATTAAAGCTGAAGACAGATCTTCTGACATATCCCAGTCAGACATAAAGAAAAAAAAGAACAATTAACAAAAAAACAAAGAGAGACTTCAAAACCTTTAGGACACCATTAAATGCGCAAATATTGAAATATTCATATTTCATTTCTAAAACAGAAAAGAAAAGGGCAAAGCCATAAGAAACATGTTCAACAGAGGGAAAAAAAGGAAAAGAAAATGATAGACCAATATCTTTGAACATTGATGCAAAAAAAATCTCACAGAAATGTAAGTAAATCAAACCCATCAGTCCATCAAAAAGATTATTAGAGAGAAGATCTTTGCCACCTGCTCCTCAGATAAGGCATTAATGTCCAGAATATATAAAGAACTCAAAAAATAATTAAAAAAATGTAAGTAACCCAACCAATAAATGGGCAATAGAACTAAAAGGGATTTCTCAAAAGAAACAATATGAATGGCCAACAAATACATGAAAAAATCTTCAACATCTCCAACAACTAGGGAAATGCAAATCAAAACATTGAGATTTCATCTCATTTCAGTCAGAATGGCAAGTATCAAGAATACAAATAATAAGTGTTGACAAGGATGTCGGGGGGAAACATACACTCACATTTTTTATGGGACTGCAAATTAGTGAAAGCACTCTGGAAGGCAATATGGAGATTCCTCAAAAAACTAAGAATGGTATCATCATATAACCCAGCTATCCCACTCCTCAGTATGCAGCCAAAGGATTTAAAATCAGCATACTATGCGGACACAGCCACATGAGTAATACTTAGTCATTAAGAAGAATGAAATCATGGCATTTGTCAGTAAATGGATGGAACCAGAGACTGTTATGCTAAGTGAAATAAACCAGACCTCAAAAGTCAAAGGTTGAATATTTTTTCTGATATGTGGAAGCAAGTCCAAAATAAGGGAAGAAAAGAAATAAATAAAATAAAATAAAAGGAGGAATTCAATCACAATAGAAGAAAGATCAGAGAAGTAGAGGAAGGGGATTAAGGGGGAGGGAGAAGGGATGGGATAAAAGAAGAACAGTGGAATGAATCTTACCTAACTTTTTTACAAAGCACATATATGAATATCTCACAGTGAATTTCATTATTATGTATATATCCACAAGGCACTAATTAAAAAAGAATACACACACACACACACACACACACACACACACACATATAAGGAAATAACAGAATGTTCGTTAGAACAGGGAAGGAACAGGTGGAGAGAGGAAGAGAGGGAAAAGAGAAGTACTTGGGACTGAATTAGATCAAATTATATTCCATCCTTTTATAATCACATCAAAATGAATCCTATTGTTTTGTAAAACTAAAAAGAATACACACACACACACACACAAAATCATTCACCATGATCAATTAAGATTTATCTCAGAAATGCAAGGGTGCTTCAACCTATTCGAATCAATAAACATTTGACATCATAGTCATAGATTTATTCCTGATTTCAAGACACACTGCACAGCCATACTAACCCAAACAGCATGGCATCAGAATAAAAACAGACACATAGAACAAAGGAACATAATGTAGTGTCCATAAACAAATACTCAGATCTATAGCCCACTGACTCTCAACAAAGGAGCTAAAAACACCTTTGGAATGAAAGGATGCTGGAGAAAAGAAAGTCTCTGCAATAAATAGTGCTTTGAAATCTAGATCTCCATATGCGAAAGACTGAAACTTGACCCTTTTCTCATACTATATAAATAAATAAATAAATTTCTCTGCCTGGATCATCCTTCTTGCTCTCTGCTTCCCAAAATGCCATGAGCTGAGTAGTTTTCCTCCACTGCACTCTTCTGCCACGATGCTCCATCTCACCTCAGGTCTAGAGCGATGTAACTGGTCAGCCACAAACTGAACCCCTGAAACTATGAGCCAAAATAAACTTTTCCCCCTCCTTCCTGAGTCGTTCTTATCTGGTCCTTTGGTCATAGCCAAGAAAAGTTGACCAACACAGCTCTCATAAGTGGAAGCTAAAAACTGTTGAACTGAATATGGAATAGTGATAACTAGAGGTTAGGAAGTCTAAAGTAATAAAGACAGGCTGGATAATGGGTATTGACCTTCAGTTAAATAGAAGGAATAACATCTCTCAGCACAGATAGATAACTATAGTTTACAATAAATTACCATATGTTTTTTGAAGATCCAGAAGAGAAGAGCTTGAAGGCTCCAAACAAAAAGAAATGATAAAGAAAGGGAACTGGTAATGACCCTCATCCGGTCAGTGTATGCTACGTGAATGTGTTGAAATACCACACTGACCATCATTAATATGTACAATTAATAAATGTGAATCAAAATAAAATAAAGTACTTACAAAAATTTATGTCTTTCATATTCCTGAAAATTGGATTTGAAGAATTAAAGAAACATTTTGTGTAATATATTTTGATTCAATTTTAGCCCACAAAGATCCTCAACAGTCATAGCCTCCTTATTGATGCTTCTCTGCAGTAAATAAGCTAATCAACTTTGTCATATTTAATGACTCTAGTCTTGGATTCCATATCCTCTGTCAATAAAGGCCCCATCAATGATCTTAGGGCTTCAACCAGTAGAGTCTTGACAGAAATGATACTCTGTGATTTCTGAGTCACAAAAAAAATCCATACAACATTTACCTTGTTTGTTAAAATGTTTGCTTTAGGAACTCTATCTTATAACTGACCATCCTACTGCCAGAAGCCTAAGCCATATGGGAAGACCATACATCTGTTCACCAATAGACAATCCGGGTTCATCCTAGCCTTTGAGACATGTAGGCATATGGTCTGCATGTGGCTGGCCCCAGCATATGAATTACTTACCGCCATTCAGATCTGAATGCTTATGCCTCCTCAAAAGTCATATATTGGGATTTTGAGGGGACGCAGTTACGTCAAAACAGTGAAACTCTCAGGAATGGAGTTGATTCCCTTACAAAAAGAGGCCAGAGAGCTAGCTGTGCTCTTTCCACAAGAAGGGCCTCCCCAGAACCAGCTATACTGGTAGCTGATCTCGGACATCTATCTTCCAGAATAGTGAGAAATAAATTTCTCTCATTGATACACCACATAGTTTATGGAATTTTGTTGGAATAGCCTGAACAGACTAAGAAACAAGATCTTTCTGTGACTGGGAAGACATGATGGAAAAAATATGAGTTAAAATCTGCTCTTCTTTGCCATTCCTGACCACAGGTCTGCAAAAAATGTTTGCTTTTTATGCTGCTAAGTTTGAATGATTTGTTATACATTAATGGTAACCAGTATAGACACTAGTTTCTGGGACCCAGCTTTCATTCTCCACCTCTTCTAAAAATTCCACCTGTGCTTCCCAGACCTAATAGTAATTTATGTTACTGTTACATCCTCAGTGATGAGTGGCAAGGTGATTGTGGAGACACAGCAGACAGTGCAGGTGGGCACAAGGTAGCCCATGACCTTTCACCTTGGTCTACTCTCAGACAGGGCATAGTATATCCCCAGCTCCAATTTATATGTTCTTGTAATGCTATTCATCTAGATATTAAAACATAATTATCATAGAATTTTTATATAATAAGCCCTTATAAACTACAACACTCTTTTTCTCAATATTTTGCTTAAACACTTCATTTTATTGATTTTTTTTAAAGAATCAGTTATTTTATCACTTCTATTATTTGTGTGGTTTCCTAATTAATTTATTTCTCCACTTATGTTTAATAATTTGCATTGCTTATTTGCTCAGGATTATTTTATTGTGCTTTATGATATCATTTGTTTTATCATTATCTTATTCTCCTGCCTCACAAACAAACAAACTAATCAATCCAATATTCTGACATGGCTCCTCTGTAACTTTTTTTTGTTTTGTGTAAGATTATTTTTAACATTTTGCTTATATTTTCTCTTTGTTTTGCATCAATTTTTCAAGGCTTAAATGAATGTTTGAAGAAAGTAATTCCTGAGCTTTCGCTGTACCAGCTCTGTAGATAAAAAGCCTAGGCTCAATGTAGGAAGTTTGATCTTGCTGGCTATATATGGGGTTCTTGGATGACCTGCTGGAGCTGTACATGTGTGTGGTCATGCACTGTGAATAAAATGCCTCCTGTTATAGATCTGTTTGCCCTGTTGGTCACGGAACTTTGGGGGACAAAGTGATGCTTACTTAGTGTTGTTTACCACTCACCTCCTAGCAGGTGGCCTGCTGACACAAGGGTGTCCTTGTCAGGAACTTTCCTTTACAGTGGCAGCAGTCTGAAGGAACGTCACAGCCTGTGACAGTCATCCTGCTAAAACTGGATATTTTCATGCCAACTTTTCTCCAAGACACTCTCAAATGATCTTTGCATATTGAACAGGACTGTGCTCCCGAGATATGAGTAGGGATCTGGAAGGATTACTTAATCCAATATTAAACATAGAAACACTCTTTCAGGAGACTTTACACAGCTGTTTAATAGAACACATTGGCCTCAGACAATAGTTTGTGATGAGACTGATTTTTAAATTAAGCTCCAGAGAGAGTTTGTAAAAGTAGAAAGTTCACCAACACAGTTCACATCTCAAGAATAACACCTTACTGTTGCAGAATCAATTTCTGAAGATGTGGACTCTTGTAACAGAGGGACATCTGAAAATGACCTCAGGGGCTATAGAGAGGTGGCCGGTGAATATTTGAGGTCACATGGATGGAGCCAAAGTCACCACAGACCTAGCGAAAAATGTACCAACCAAAATGCAATGAATGGTGACACAAAGAGTTAATTAAGCATCTTGGATTCCAGAAGGAACTGGATGGATGAAACATGACATTAATCTAGGTCTGATTGGGTTAAGGTTAGGGAAACCTTAGTGTCTGCAGGTAAAAGGGTCAAGTGCAATGCTCTACTTGCCCCAGACTCCACATTCTGAGCAGAACTTTGATTTCTCTAGAACTGTGTTGTCCCAGGGTCACTAACCTTTTATGGCTATTTAATTAGAAATCCATTAACACTAAAGATAGCTCAAAATTGAGTTCACTAGCCACATTTTAAATTAAATAGCCACAGATGTCTAGTGTCTATTTTTGTGTGTACAGCACACAATGAAGATTACCACAGTATAATATGTATTCTTTTCACTTTTCTTTCATTTTTAAATTATTGATGATTTCCACAAAATGTAAGCTCATAGTACAAAATGTTTGTTCTTTTCAAATTTATTATTTACAAGAAATATCATAGCATTAAATAATGCTATGATAATTGTTGGCTATTCAAAGTCATCCCTTTGTATAATTTTGACTATGCACCATACAAAGAGAAGGTATTTATATTATAGATAGGAGAAAATATGTGTTACAGTAAGCAGAAAAGGTGATTTTTCTTTGTAAATCATGAAATTGAGACAATTTTGTCCCATAAATAAAAGTGAAGTATAGTGGGTCATTTGTACAAAAGGTCAGTAAGGACCAACATATTAAAACTCTACATATAATGGACTTTTTGAACAGGTATATGATACACAGATTTTGAGTCCCTATCTTAGCAAATGGAATATAATGACAGCAACAGCATAAAATAATTTTACCCTGAAGAGCGACATGATGGTACAAGGGCAAAGAAAGCCAATGAAGTAGGACTTCATGCCCTGCACTACTAATCAAGGCCTTGTGTTGTGTGGGATAGGAATGGCGAGTTATCAGCACCATCTCAGGATAAAACAGGTTGGGTCCAATCCAGTCAGACATGAAAAAATCTGATGAGCCCTCCATTCATCCAGCAGGTAACACATTCTCATACCTGTGGACTCTGTTCATTGAAGTGTGTCTGATTGCCATTATCATCAGTGGTCCTGAAACACACTGGGGAGTGACCCTGAGACTGATCAGTCATCGTTAGATAGCAGTGCATCCCTATTGATTTTGATGTGATTTAAAGCTTATTGGTACAGCCCATGAAATGGAAAAATTCAATTTGGAGTCAAAAAGAAGTGGACAATAATCTGGACTCTTCCTCATTTTGGACATAGGACATGGCTCCATATTAACATCTGTCAATTCTCATACTTATAAAATGGTATTTATCACACCAAGTTATATCTCTTTCACAAGGATGGGAAGGATTATTTTGTCCATTTTTGCAAATGCTCTAGAACAATTTCTAGCATATGAGAGAAAAAGTGGTGAGCATTTTATTCCCCTTTCTCATTATTAAAATTCTAAGGAAAACTTTGATACCCTTCAGAAAGAACTAGAAAAGAAAAGAAAAAATAAAATAAGTATTCAGAAAGAACTATAAAAAGCATAGCAGCTGGTATACATTGAAGTTTCACAGAGTAAGAGGTCTATAATAAATGACTCACATATTTGGAATAACAAGAAGTTCAGCATTATATTCTCTTTGGCTCCTTATTTCTCAGCCATACTCCCCACCCTCATTAGACAAAGGACTCCTGAATCAGGAGGAATCTACCCACTTCTAGAACACTAACATATAGAAAAGAGTTTAAATATCTCCATTTGCAGGAGATTGTTTATTACCTTGTCCACAGCCATGTCTTCATGTTCCCCCGAATTGTACTCTAATCTTTTAAAGGAATATTAAATGAAGTGAAGGTTATCATGGCAAAATGAGAGGATAAGAGTGAAAATGAATGTACGTCTAGAGACAACTAACTGCAATGAATGAAGCACCAAAGGTCAGTTCAGAATGCCAAAAGGAGGAAGTTTGCATTTCCAAAAACATATATCATTAATGTGATAATTTTGTTGAGTCTGCTCTGAACCTTCCATATTTCTCTGACATGATGACATGACCTGAATTCACAAAATATCTCAAGAATGATAATTTTTCTCTATTTATATAGGAAAATTAAAGCTAAAGGTGTTAAATATCACTAAGCATATCAGGCAAAGTTTCTTGGATCCAAGTGGCCTGGAATTCCAAAATTTAAATGAGAAGAGGCAAAAGATGGGTAGATGATTATCAAAGAAAAGGAAATGGGTAGTCAGCACTTCCCCATCAACTGACTGCTAACAATTCCAACTCCAGGGAGGGGAAGGATTGCACTTTCCAACATAAGCAATCTTTTTGGACAGATCTTTTTCTGCCTTTTGGGCTTTTCCTGCTTTTAGTCATATAGATATGAGAAAAAAGAAAACTTAATATACATAAAGGGGCAAGACACCCCAATTCCCAGGGGCACCAACTCTGGGTTCTCTGCAGAGGAGTCTCAATGTCTTCCCCCCCACTCCCCACCTTTGTCTCTTAAAATGAAATTTTTCCTTTGCCCTTGCCTCAGGTGTTTAATCTTCAACACTAGGGTAAGGAGGACTGGATCCGGATTATCAAGGCTGGTATAAGAAACATACATCTAACTAGTCATTCTTCCTTCCTTCCATCCATCTATGCCATAATTCCATCCATTTATTTGTCCATTCATTCACCCACCCATCCAATTAGCCCCCCCTCCCCAAAACAATTAACCAAAATTAGGTGCAAAACTCCTAGGTATTAAGTTCTTAGATACTAGGAGCTGGCCATCCAAAATTATCCAGTCCCTGATCTCACTTGAGACAGTTCATAGGCTAGGAGAAATGCTTGTAGCATAGAAGTTTTGACAAGTGCAGGACTTTGATATTTATCCGGGTTTTTGGTTCAGTGTGGTTTCTGTCCTTATAAGGAGGTCAGCGAGGCACCTTTTGTTCACCTTGGTTGGTGTCCTTATAAAGAGATCAGAATGGGACACTGATTGAGCTTGGCTTGTGCCCTTATAAGAGGATCAGGGAAATTCCTGGGTTCAGTGTGGCTTGTGTTCTTATAGAAACAACAGGGTGGGCCATGGTTCACCCGGTCTTGAGTTCTCCTAAGGAGAGCAGCACAAGCTTGATTCAATGTAGATTGCTTTGTTATGTAATTATCTTCCCTCCTGTTTAGTTGGTGGTTGCAGTGAAACATTTTAATTCTCTTATCTCTCATTTTGGGTCCCCTCTACAAGCATTTCTTTGCAGTTCCCATGGATGTTCCAACTAACATGAGTAAAATATGTCACGATGATATGAATCTATAGCAACATGACTTCAGTAGCATACAGATGCAGTTGCTGTACCTCTCCAAACCCTCCTCCTCAGTCACTGATGTCACATGTTATATATGGTATTCATTCAATACCATTGAATATAAGTGGGGTATGTTGACACATTATTCTTTTACATCTTGTAAAAAAAAATGTAGCACTAGCTTTTATACTTGTCATGAATTTTCTTTACCAGGGATCTTCCTGTCTTCAAGATCTGAGTCCCCATCTAATGACCTTCAGTGCAACCTGGAGGACAGGTCACATCTAGTGGAGACCAACTCCCTGGGCTCTCATTTATCATGAGCTGTCATTTGAATGTGGTATCACTCCCAAATTCCTGTTGACAGTTCAGCCTCATTGTAAAAGGATTGAGAGCTGGTTAGACCAGGAAGCTCCAACGCCAGGGAAGGAATGTGCTCATTAAGATAGCTTCTCCAGAACATGTAAAAAAAAAAAAAAAAAAGACTCAGTTCCCAGCACAGCACACATACACACATATAGGTACATTTGTCAAGATGGGAGCAACTGATGATGCAATAGCCACCTACCTCATCTTCAAGCACCACAGAACCCAGGAGGTGGGCTGCAGGTTCCAGGTGAAGCCCATGTGTCTCCCAGACCCTGTGGGTCCTCCAAGGATGTGCCCTAGTAAGTGTTCCAGTGAGCCTGCCCTTCGCTTGCCCTGTGAGAAGCAGCAGCCTGAGGAGGCCTAGCAGCCCCGGCAGAAGACTGCTGGAAGTACCAGTGTGCCTGCCATCCACCTCCACTTCCTCCATGTAGACACACCCCCTCCCAGCCCAGCCTGCCAACATGACCCTGTGCCCAGTAAGTCATCCTCCCAAGGTACCTCCACAGGGCAATCCCACAACTGCTGCAGGGGTTGGAAGAGGCTGAGGAGGAGGATCACCAAATGCTTGTGACAACTCTGCTGCATACCTTGCTTCTGTGAGCCAGCATCCAGAAACAGGGTGGCTGATGGAAATAGGGAACCCAGACACACAAGGCTGACACACAGCCAGAAGACACTGAGCTCTGGATGTTGATCTCATGCTGTGGAGCTCAGGCTTCTCCTCTGGGATTCCAGGCAGGAAAGCTTCTGCAGCCACCAGGCGTCTCCTCTGCCCCCACCTGTGAAGACACATCATAGAAACTTTTCCCTGGGACACTTCCCCCTGCCGTGTTCTTTGTCCTTTCTCCCATGCTTTGGGGAAATTTATTCTTAATTTCTTTTTTCCATACATTGTATAATAAATTGGTGCTTCAAAGATTTTTAAAAGGCAGTTTTTGTTGTTTGTTTTGTTTTTATAAGTAGGCCTCAGGGCAAGGGCCAGAGTCCAGCAACCATCCTCCCCCAAACCTGGACCACTATGCCTCCCTCTACTGCTCACTGTACATACCCCCTCATCTTAAGCCAGTATAGATGTGGACTCATTTGCCTTAAGCTAATATAGATAAGGACTTAGTCCCCTTGACGTAGCATAAAAAACCCAAAGATTTTTAAAGCTGAAAGAGTAATATTTTTCAATCTAGAAAATAATCAACTCAGATCACATATTATGTATGCAAATCTCTGAGAATTTAAAATTATTTCTTTGTTTTTACACTTTTCCCTCTACCTATTCCTCATTAGTGATGTCAAGATACATTGTTAGAAAGTGTCCTTATTACTGTATTGCAAAACTCATTAGTTTGGAGCTTTGCATATTTAAATAGCATATAGACAGATATTTAAATAGACAGATTCTCCCCTTGAGCCAGTGTAGACTTGATTCTCTTTGAGCCTGTTGGAATCTTTTTCCTGGTCTTTGGTCCCAGGAAGGGAAGGGTGGGTTGCAGCTATTGGAGAAGACACCTCTGGTAACGCATTGGAGACTCCAGAGTGTTCTGTGGCTTCATCTCCATAATCCCATGTGCAAGGAGGTGAGAGCTGGCCCAGTGGGCAAGGGTGGGCCTGCCTGCAGCAGTGGCTGGGTACCTCACCACCTGCCATGCAGCCTCCTTACCCAAAAGCTCCTTCTGGTCTCAGCTAAAGGTTGTAGAGGGTGAGCAATGCAATTAAAATTTATTATATGTACCAGACAGTGCTCTAGACACTTTACATCTTCCAATCCAGCCAGCCAGCTAGCATGCCATTCACCTGAGACAGGAGCAAAATACAGATAGTTTATTATGAAAGAAAAGGAAATAAGTCAATAGTACTTCCCCCATCAACTGCTTATTATCATCTCTGAGGGAAGGAAAGCTTTGCACTTTCCAACAGAAGCGATCATGCCCTGGACAGCTCTCTTCCTGACTTTTGGTCACATAGGTGTAAGAAGAAAGCAGACCTAAAGTCTGTAAAGGGGCAAGATACCCCCACTCTCTTAGGCACAAGCTCTGGGTCTTCTCCAAAGAATGAATCAATCTCTCTCTCTCTCTCCCCTTAAATAAAATTTACTTTCTGCTCTTGCCTGGGCATTTCTAGGGTGTTTTATCTTCAATACTTGGGAACAAGGACCCAATCCTGATTTTCAAGTCCAGTGTCAAAATCATCTACCTGTATTATCCTGTGATGCAAATGGACAGCAAAATGCAAAAAAAAAAAAAACTTATGCTTATAAGTACTACCTTTTCAAAACTTCAATCTTCCTTGGGCTGGTTTTGTGACAAGAATTCACAGAAGAAAATAAAATCTTGAGAAATAAAAACCCAAAGATTTTTAAAGCTGAAAGAGTAATATTTTTCAATCTAGAAAATAATCAACTCAGATCACATATTATGTATGCAAATCTCTGAGAATTTAAATTTATGTCTTTGTTTTTACACTTTTCCCTCTACCTATTCCTCATTCATGATGTCAAGATACATTGTTAGAAAGTGTCCTTATTATGTATTGCAAAACTTTTCCTGAAAGTACAACTCATTTGTTTTGAGCTTTGCATATTTAAATAGCAAAAGGGAGGCTTTAGTAGCAGCACTATTGATTCTCTGCTTGTTCTTCCAACAGAGTTGGGCCTGGGGAAGGACGGGGCAGCTTCTTTGATGAGTTTAGATGAAATAAAACTCAGCTATGTTTCCTGCCCAAAAAAAGCAGTATTTGATATTTGTATCTTGGAATAGATTTGTATTTTAAAATTACCCTCAGAGTAAGCTTACTGATCACAGGATGAGGGGGTGTTGCTATACATTTCTAACTAGTAGCTATTGGGATTGTTTTTTTGCCAATGTTGTTCTTTTAATCTTAAACAGCCATTTCTAAATTGATCATCATTATTTCCCCAAATCTGATGTTGAATAACTTATCAGTGAGGTTAAATAGTAAATTTTGTGTGCAAAGGTGGAGGACATGTATTATCATTTAAGAACATTAAAAAAAAATGAGATAAAGACTTTGGGAATCAATACCTTCCACCAAAACAAAACAAAACAAAACAAAAAAAACCTCTTTAATTGGAAAAGAGCCACTTTTTCAGAAATATAATGAGAATTTATTGATTTATTATTAGAAGGAGCCTGGAGATACTAGGCTTATCTTTTGAGGACCTCAATGAGCAAATGTGCATTGACCTATCTGAGTCCCAGGCCAGGAAAGACACACTGTGATGATTCAGAGTCAAAGCCTGGAGCTCAGACCCTGAGCAGATTGTCTTGTTCATGGCCACTAAAATCAAGGTAGTCTAGGAGATGTGTCTTGGACATATCAATTGAGAAGCTCAAAGGACTCCAAGGGGAAAATTCAGGAGTCAGTTCTAAAGGTCAGAATTTAGGCAAATTCAGAACAGAAAAGAAGCTAAGTTTGGAGTGAACTGAAGACCGTCCAGGGTAATAGCTGATTCCTGTAAATACCCATAACTGCCTTTTTTCTTTCTTTCTTAATTCCCTCTTGTATTTGAGTTGTGATGAAGGCCATAATATCAGGGCATATATGATTCTTTTAAGGTATTATTGTGTAAAGAGGAATAAAAGAAATAATATTCAGATGTACTTTAAATATGTATTTTTAGAATTTTCAGACAAAATTCCAGGCAACAATATCTCAGCCTTTCCTTAAAAGGTAGTGATTTTATTTGGATCCATGATGATATTTCTTTCCATATCACAAGCCCTTATGCATGCCCATGCATGCACACACATGCACATGAGCACACACACACATTTAGACACCTAGTGCCTCACTTCCCTCAGGCCAAATTGGATAACAGTATTACTACCAAGATCCACTATAATTAAATAAAAGAATCCTCATTTCTTATTAAAGTGCATTACATATATGTATGTAATGTATTAAATAATTCTAATTCGTTTGCTTGATTGGTTGGTTGGTACTGGGGATTGAACCCAGGGGCACATAACCAATGAGCCACATCCTCAGACCTGTTTTATATATTATTTAGAGATAGGGTCTCATTGAGTTGCTCAGGGCTTCGCTAAGTTCCTGAGGCTAACTTTGAAATTATGATCTTCCTTCCTCAGCCTCCTGAGCCACTGAAATTACAGGCACTCACCACCTTGACCTGCTAAATAATGCTAATTCTTGAGTGAAGAAGCATGCCACCCTGTAATCCATTATATTATCCATTAACAAAAAATCTCTTTAGATGTCCATTGAATATCTTTGGAATGATTACAGGGATGAATACTTTGCTTTTTGATTTATAAAATGTCTTTCAAAGAATGATCAATGCATTCTTAAGTCAGTGGACAAAAGCTTGTATAAACTAGATATTTGTAAAGTCTCAAAGATGTAGACTATTTGTTAATTATAAAAGAGAAAATGTGTACTTATAATATAAAATTCTACAAGTCACCAATTTAGCCAAGAAATAATAGTTAGCATCACTGAGTACAGAACAATCTACCAATAAATGTCACCTTTTGTTCTGCAAAAAGAAACATATAACATCACCTAAGTAATATTTTCAAAAAATATTTTACCCAAATCTAATCACAAGAAAAACAAACCAGATGTCACAATGTGCTACTCGTTCTGAAAAGTTTAAAAAAATTCAATGACAGAAAACATAGAGAAGACCATTTTAGATTAAGTAGAATTTTAAAATAATATAAATAAATATACGATACAATCACTGGTTTAAGAACAATATTCTTAGGACAATAATCTTAGGACAATTGTGGAAATTTGAACATAAAATGAATATTAGATATTAGTGAATTAAACTTATTTTTCATATAAATGGTAGTAGTTTTTTTCCTAAGTAGGACAATATTCTCATTTTAGGAGATACATGCTGCAGCATTTAAGAACTCAAACATTTAGAATTCATACACAGAGAGAATATGCCATAATGTTAAAGACTGAGAAATCCAGGTGAAAGTTCATCAAACTATTCTTTCAACTTCCTTTATGGCTTAAACATCTATTAGTTCATGAAGTATGCAAAAATCTATGAGGAAAGGAGCTATTTTTCTCCCAACTTTATTATGAGACAATCAACTTTATGCATGAGACAATTATAACTCTACAGAAGTGGCTTTCATGCATATTTTGTAGGACTGCACTGTTTCATCATAACTATATTTATGATTTATGCATCTGAAGGCAAGAAATTCACTTTAAAATAATTAGAAATTGATCTGTATTAGCTAGGTTTTGATTGCTATAGATTTAATAACCAATATAGTATGGCATGAGGCTGATTATTATCTTAAAGAGCTCACTGTGATGTGTATTCTAATAAAGACAGATAGCCAAATTAAGTTTTTCTAAAGTATGTTAACTTTAATTGTTGCAATCACCTTGGCGTATCAGTGCTGTAAAATTAGACTTAATGGCATATTTGCAGTATGCTAGACACCAGATATGCCATCTTGTGGACACTTTCACCACTTTACATTATCTCAATTACCACATTTGTTGGAGTCATACTGTTCTCTAAGATACACAAGGAAGGTAACTATTGAGTCTCCCCAGAAGCAGATCATCATATCTCTACTCTTCATCCTGTCTTCTGGGGCTTTACAAAACTCATAATATTTTATGATCAAAGCTTAAAATATCAATTTGTAATTATTTAATAGATAATCCTATGTACTCAGTACCTATTAAACACTTCAGCATGATGTATTCTTTCTCTTAAAGAAAACTTAAAATATGTTCTATCTTATACATTTATAATAATTATATTCATATTTAAAATCCTAATTCCTATAAGAACACAAAAGGTAATATGACTATCAATATGCATATTATAAATCCACTTAAAGATAATAAGTGGATTTATAATATGGCTGATGAAGAAGACTATATTGTTCTGGGAAATGACTTTTAAACTCTCTCTGCCTTCCTGTGTTTATCATTTGTTTTTGTTAGTGTAAACAAAGAAAATAGATTTAGGCTAAAATCTCTTTGGAGATGTTAAATTAAAATATTCTCTCCTTTCCCTCCCTCTTACCCAGTCTGCTCCTCTGACAGCTCCTATCAGAAAGTCAAGGAACTTTGACTCTGCACAGTACTATTTTTCATGATTCTGGAATACAAGAAAGAAAATGGAATTGTAGATTTCCTGAGCAGGAATAAAGCAGTGTGCCTTTAGCAAATGGAACCTTCCCTCTGGGTACATACTCCTTATTTATAAACAGCATATGTATAAGTCATTCCTGTCCCATCAGTCAGGCTTTAAACATTCACTGAACCTCTACAGGCTTCCACATGCTGTGGCAGGTTGTGGGGTTACAGGATAAACAAGTCAGTTATGGTTGTCACTTACAGCCTAACAAAGGACACATCAAAAAATCGGGGAACAAATACCAAATTTGAAGCCATAAAGAAAATCTCAGTGCAAAATGATTTCAATTATTTCTCTAAAATGTTTGGAAACAACTTGAAGTTTATTAATATTTAATATGCAAATTAATAGTCATGCATGCGTAATTGTTAAATAAATGTGTAATTTTTAAAAGTCCATTACTCAAAGAGTTTAAATGATAAATACATGTAACAAAAACCTTTGGAATCTATTGATTCATCATATTTGAACCATATATGTAATTGTGTATATGTAATTATATAAGTAACCAGAGGCACAATAAGCAATAGCTGCACCTATAGTTATAACTACATATGTGTTTATAAATATATATTGTTTTATATCTGTACATTATGACTGAGACCAGAAGACCTAAATTTTAGATTAGAAGTTTACTGTAATATAAGAAAAGAATTAAAACTATAAAGATAAGTAAATTATATCTGAAATTAATGTTGAGAAATCCCTCAGACTCTTAACTTATTTCAAAAAGAAATTCTTTTTAATATGTTATTGAGAATTATTATGGTAATAAAAAATAGTTTCACATATTCAAGATCTCAAAAAAATTTATATAACTGGCATCCCAGGAACTTAAAAGAAGGAAATTATTGAATACATAGTCTAAACAAATATTGGAATGATGAGATAAATCACAGGAAAGACACAAAAATGATTTTGAAGTTAATTCAACCCACATATATGTAGAGATAATTCTAAGAAAAGTGATCATGAAGATGTACAAATGGTCTAAGTATTATAAATATCCATAGGACAAAAGCAATTATGTAATAATTGTGTAGAAATAACACGGCAGATTATATTTTTAAAATATGTGAAGTTAAGAAAAGACAAAATGAGTCCTGGGTCTCAAACTTCAACAGGGAAACATCAAAGAAATTCTTCATGCAAATAATTTAGGAAATAATTATAGATTATCTTAAAACATTTAAGAATGTTTATCTTCTAACGGTGAGGGAGTCAAAGGGAATTGTGTGATGGACAGAAAATTTCAGTTTTATAAGACAAAAAGTTCTAGAGATCTGTTGCACAATGATGTGTATAGAGTTGACACAGCTGTATTGTACACTTAAAACTAGTTAGATGGTGAATTTTATAGTATGCATTTTTTAACACAATTGAAAAAAAATGTCTTCTAAAATTAAGAGGATAAAACAAAATACATTCCATATAGCAAATTATAGAAAGAAAAATTACATAAGTATGAGAAAAACAGTTAAAAGATTTTTTAAACTTTTTAAATATATAGACAATTTTAGGTGACATTTGTTTCATCTCCTTAATATTCATCTGTTTCCTCAGAGAAATGAAAAAAAAAGAGCAACCTAATAGAGTTGTTATGCTCATTATAATACATTAATGTATAAACTTTGTCTCCAAGTATATGCAAAAAGTACCCTAATGTGTGTGGAATAGAAAATGAGACTGAGAATTAAGGACCATATGCTCTTTATAAGACCATTAAAAACAAAAACAAACAAACAAACAAACAAAAACGCCTTGGCTGGGCACAGTGGCACATGCTTGTAGTTAAGTATTTGGGAGACTAAAGCTGGAAGATCATTGGGAACATGAGTCAGAGACCATCCTGGGCAAGACCCTTTAAATTAATTAATTAATTAATTCTTAAAAATTAAAGATTTAAGATTAAAGATTAAAGAATTAAAGAATGAATAAATATATCTCAAATGCAAATTTTAAAAATACAATACAACAGAAACAATTTATAAATCAAGCAGAGTAAATAAGTGAAATAGCAGTAACTGATAAAAAGATGCTTTATACTATCAGAGTAAATTTCAGTTTGAAAATATAACAGCATTGAAACTGTCAGACAAATGACATTATGATGGAATAAATGAATGTACAACTATTACAATTTTAAGGAAATATGTTTAATTATAATGTCATAATTATGAAAATTTTAAAATAATTTATATTCACCTGCCAGTAATAGATCAACCAAGAAAAACAGAAGTATATGTTTATCTAAATTATATATTAGGTTACTATATCCCGAGCATTAAGTGCTATGTCTGACAGGAAATAATCATCTATGCATGTTTGTTGAATGAACAACCTAATAATCTTACATAAATGTAATAAAAAGAGACCACCATGTTATAAAAGAAAATAACGTATATATAGATGCAAATTCTTCAATTACAAATTATTAAATTTCAAACCATATAATATATGTAAAAGCTTAGATAACATGAAAAATCATGTAAAAATATATGGTGTGGTTGTGTGCTCAAAAATAATTTTATCTCTTCTCCATATAAAGCCTGTGCAGGAGGCTGTCTTAGCACTGTTGTGTAGATTAAATAACAGTGCTCAAAACTCAGTATTTATTGTTTATAACAATGAAAAATTTGGAAAACCTTAAATGCCCAATAAAGTGTTTGGAAAATTAAGTGATGGTCAGTCCATAAAAGGAAATAAACTAAAACGATGAAAAATGATGATGCACAATCACATTTACTTGGAAATATGTCTAACGTATGCTATCAAATAAAAATAATCTCTTGCAAAACGACATGCAAAATAGCATTCCACTTTTTCTAAACCACACAAAAAGATATATTTTTCTAAGTAAATACAAGAAGGAAAAAAGTCTGGCTGAGAACCACATGACATTAATTCTTGAGAGCAGAATTATGGATGATTTTCACTAACTTTCTTTATTGTCCAGTATCTTTGCACTGCTCATTTCACTCATAATCATACTAAAAGTTATTCCTTTAAAATTTAATGCAAAAAATGAATAATATATTTGCTTTGTGTCTCTAAAATTTTACCACTCATAAGCCTGTCCAAAAAAAATGAGAAGATTATATTTGATAACTCTTCTTTTGTAATCAATCATAATGTATCTCCCCCAAACATGCAAAGTTTCAATAAATTTTAAAGAACGACCCCTCCCCCACTGCGGAGATCTGATTAAATCTGAGATTTGGTAAAAAGCATATGTAAATGTGGTTCCCCTTACCACTGCTCCTTAGTGTCCTGTGTTTTATGTTCCTTCCTCTCTCCCTCTTTATGCTAACAAAATAAAGATGCCATTGCATTTTCTAAATGGTTCTAGAAAAATGTTAATTGTTTCATAAACAAGAAGCATTGCATATCAAACAGATAGACATGTGCCCCAGTGGTGCAAAAGAAAAGAACCAAAAATGTTAGCAGAATCTTAAATCTAATTATGTTTACATTAAATTTTCAGTTTTCAAATTTCCATTATTTTTCCTATAAAAGATATAAAAAATTCCAAACCTAGAAAATTATGTTAATACTATACTTTAGAAGGACACATTAAAATATGAAAATTGCCTTTGAAAACTAATTATGTTATTTTTAATGACCATATCAAGGATTCCATGGAACTGGAGCAGAAAGGCATCATATTTTCACAACACTGTGTAATTTGCAAAGCACTTTTGCTTGTATTATTTTATCTCACAATGGTCCATCAATCAAACCTTATGAGCACTTTATTGCATTCTGGAAACAGATAGTAACCATGCCTTCCTCTCACAGTTAGAGTTGAAATGAAAATCCAAGTCTTCAGATTTCCACTGAAATATTATTTCCAGTAGACTGGACTATCCTATCTCAGAGGTAATTGGAAAGCCTTTTACTATTACTAAGCAATGAAAATAAATTGAATACATAGCATTGTCTTTCTCCAGGAGATGTAGGTAAAACCATTTAATTTACATACCTAAGATATAACATATGGGTTTCAAAATCTATGAACAGATGTGTAGTGCCATATATATGTATATGTACACATGAGTGTATGTGTGTATGTTTATATACACACATACAAGCACATAAATATATATGCTTGTTGCTACTGGTATTTCATGCAAAGGAAAGAAAAAAGAAAGCAAGTTTGAATAATTTTGTCTTACTTATCTCCAAGTTAGAGAAAGTCTAGATTATGGGAAAGATAAGGTCCAGTGTTCTGGTTAATACTGTTAGCAATTTTATTGATACTTTTTAAACCCAGAGAAAACCCTGTGAGCTGCACTTGAAACTCTAGATGATTGCGATTCATTAGCTGCAACTACCTTCTGAAGTCATATTCTATTGTTCATTGCTCTCACTGCTATTTCAAAGCCTGCAACTGATGAAGCTAACTATTTAATTAGGGGGCTACCCAGCCAGGCTGGTGATGAAATACAAATCACACCCCCAGGGGGTAAGGAAGATGATGATGAGGCCAATGCTTTTTCTGATTGCTGAACATTCATCTAATAAGGTATTGTGATTTGTTCCTCTCTTCTTTTTTCCAAAGTCAATTTAAATCTAGGGGAAATTTGTGGTGATGGGGAAAGTGAGAACAGAGAAATACACTGAATGAGCCCTGGGAGAGATTGGGATGCAGCAGAAAGGAGCTTGGCTGGATCTAAGATCTGCCTTCAGTCCACTCCAGCCCATGCAGTCCTGAGTCATCCCAAAGGCCTAAACATGAGGAGATTACCCTGATTCTTCATCAGTAGTGAGCATCAGAATCCTCATGGCAAATTTTTGTAATGCTAAATGATCAAGGCTCACCCTGGCCCATAAAACATGGAGCATCGGGTATATTTGACTTTAAACAATTTAACAGATGCTTTTGATGTACATCTCTGATCTGAAGTGATTGGATAATTAGCATCCATTATGGCTCTTGAAATCCACGATTTTCACATGAATGGATGTTCTTCCCACTTCTCTTCCCAAAACCTTCCCTATTCTAAGAAAATGATAGAAAATTTCCTTGAGTTTTCATACACCAGTTTTCAGTCACTATTCTTAAAGAGACCATTGTACTCAACTCAGAAATGTATTACTTTGGCTACCAGTTCATGTGCACATACAGAGAGAGAGAGAAAGGGGGAGAGACACTTTAGCAAAGAGGGAATTGCCACCTGAGAAAACGAATACTGGCACAGTGGGGACAACTCATCACTCAACATTCTACAAAAGACTTGGGTAAGAAAATTTTCTCTAAACATCTTCTTGAGGCTATATGAGGGCAAGGACAAATCATCATTCTCCCCATTCCTCACAGCGGCACTTAGGAAAAGGTGAGGGAAAGGAGTCCATTATGTGAAAAGGTAGATGTTTAGGCAATCACAGAAAGGCCAAGAGTGATTGATACAACTCAGAGAAACACATCAGGCCCCCAACCATCCAGATTTCGCCAGAACCTGGTTGCTGGAATTTAAGAAAGGATGCCGCAGTAAGAAGCAAATCCGTCATCCATGGATGCTTACATGAATATATATACAATATGTCCCTTGTTATATACATACATATATACGTATGTATATAATATGTCCCTTGTTATATACATATGTCCCTTGTTATATACATATATAACTGTTTCTGAATTCTGCCATTTGATGTACTATTACCAGGAAATTCAAAGTCAGGTTTATGTCTCAATCATTGCTGTATTGGACTTGAACATTTTTCTCCTTTTACTTTTGGCTGTATTTTGCATATTTTCTCCTCTTACTTCAGCTGTTTCTTTGCTTTATGCTTATTGTAATTATTTCATTGTTTTCCTCTGATGAACAAATCTACATACATTTGTGTTCCATAGGAAATTTTATAACCTCTGCATGAAACACAATGTAACTGAAAAGCAAGAAACTGTTTTTACATAGAGTCTATTTATTAATACATTTTAGAGCTCTGGCATTATCTCGAGGAATTTGTTATTCACTCATGACTTCCAACTACCCTATGCATTCTATAGCCCCAAAATGTATAGATAAAGAAAATAAGGTATACCAACGTTCAATAACTAGCCTCAATCCCATACCTTGGAGGGGTGAATCCCAGATTCTAAGCCAATCCCTTTGACTCCCAAACCCATGTTTTTTTTTTTTTTTTCTTCTCTATCCCTTTCTGTTTCAGAAACGATGCTTTCAAGCAAAGGAACCAATAAATGCAAACTGCTTTGTTTCTTTTTAAAAGTTTGTTATGCAAAATGCTTTTGCTTCTAAAACAGGAATTATGAAGGGAAATTAAAGATATGCATCATTTTCTAAGCTTA
Organism: Callospermophilus lateralis; assembly: GCF_048772815.1. Classification (NCBI taxonomy): domain Eukaryota; kingdom Metazoa; phylum Chordata; class Mammalia; order Rodentia; family Sciuridae; genus Callospermophilus; species Callospermophilus lateralis. The sequence continues at coordinate 51,889,398 of NC_135319.1, read as the reverse complement.
AGATGATATTTCAAGTAGTCTGTACTCCTTCAATTTTTAAAACATTTCTTTTTTCTACTTATTGTATATTTTAAACAAATTTTGTTCCAATTTTGCTTACTTCCATGTTTATACACTAGAATTATAAATCACAATGTCAAAATAACACAGAGAGTTGAAGGAAAGTGGGATTGGCTAACTAGTCCAACAGAAATTGAACCATGAAACTAAAAACTCCAATATCTGCTTGAGGCAACAGAATCTTTGAAATGTCTCTTTACCACTCATTATATATTCAAATATTTTAGGAGTTGCTTTCTCCATGCCAAATGACCTGTTTAGTGCTGCAAGATTCAGATATGATATCATTTGTATGCTTTTAAGGACTAATAGTACAGTGGAAAATACAAATTCCTTTAAAAACAATAACTTTTATAAATAAAACTTCTATCAAAGATTTGTTCAGTTGGCTCCAAAAAGTGAAAATTACTTATACCTTAAACTGATATTGGCTTTTCTTTTGCCCATTTCCATCTCACATAGTTAAATTTAAGCATTATATGGAAAGTCATAATGCAAAAAAAAAAAAAAAGATAAATGGCTTAAGAGTACAAGTTATATCAAGAAAAGTACATATAAAAGGAACTAAGATGAGATCACAACCCTTATAAAACATATACTTCATATATAAAAAATGCATACCCATGATTATAGTAAAACCTGGATGTAAGACTAAGTGAAGAAAAATTTAGCAGTAGGATCAGCAAAAATAAAATGGTGAAATAGTTCAGTTATAAAGAGAAACTGGGATAAGTTCTCAACCATTAAGTTTATACCTTATACCTTAATGGATTTTTCAGTTTTGTGGTTCAATTTCTGTTGGACTAGTAGCCTATCCCACTTTCCTTCAACTCTGTGTGTTATTTTGACATTGTGATTTATAATTCTAGCATATAAACATGGAAGTAAGCAAAATTGGAACTTTGTTTAAAATATACAATAAATAGAAAAAAAGAAATCAATGTTTTAAAAATTGAAGGAGTACAGACCAATTGAAATATCATCTTAAAATGGATGTGGGATTAGGAAGGGAAAAAAGGAGAGAGGATATTCCTTAATGGTAGGGGCTGGTTTCTTAACTTATGGTTCCTAGACCCCTGATAGACTCAGAAGGAAACTCAATCTGATCTTCCCGATCCTGAATTTTTTTTCCCAAAGTTCATCATACATCTGTCTTTCACAGGGTAAAGAGCCCAGATCTCTCATTAGAGTTTTTCCCTTTACCCTCAGAAGGGTAAGAAGAATCACAAAATGAGAAAAGAAAAAGTGAACCAAAGACATCTTTTCAAAGTAGAGTTATTTACAGTTTTATTTTTTATTTTTTTGCTTTTTTAAAAAAAATGAGTAGACACAAAGGCACTTTCTCATCACATGTAAACAGGATGAAGTCAAAAGTTTTTAAAATATACACATTACGTCAGTGACATTAAAAAAGAGACAGAGATGATTTTATTAAACAGGAAATATCAAGGTGGTAAAACAGTGGTAGGAAATTATAGTGCTTATTCCAAGATAATAGTGGTGTTTATCTTGCTTGATTTGAGCTCCATATCCTTTCTATAAATTATCTGAGTGGAAATAATATAATAAATGACGTCAGATTCAAAGGAATGCACCAGCGGCTGGATAAGATCAAGGTGATGAATTAGTCACAAAGCTTAGCCGAGACTTTCATTTAGCGGAGAAAGGAAAAAAAAAATTACTAGATTGGAGCCCCAGTAGCCAACACAGAGCTTTTCTCTGGATCATTCAGTGTGTATTACTTCTTGAAAAAATTTATAACACTTCTCTCATACAATCCTGTCAAAGATTAACTCAATGCAGTAATTGATGATTTATAAGAACATTTAAGGAATAGAAATGTGTATCACTAGGGGAAATCAGGATAGGGAGACAACTTTGCTGAGTTGGATACACAACAGGATAATAAAAATGGAATTTTGGGATTGTAATTTACCATTTGAAAGACATCATTTCCATTTCTGTTGATCAAAAACCATATAAAATTTATCTTTCTCTACAAGTTTCTCTCCATGTATAACTTTACAGTCTCTGGACTTGTATAAATAAATTTAAAAAAAGAAAGCATGCTCTCCTGGAGGATTAAATAAATAATCCCTAAGCAATCCCAAAAGACAGTGCCATAATACAATATTGAAAGGACACCCAGTAATTCTTATACCTTATTTTCAAATTTTGGGTACTTTCTCTTTGTAGATATCAGGATTTTGCTATGGATAAAGGGGAAGTCCTTCTTCGTGACGTTGACTTCTCTAATTCCATCCATCTGAGATGTTGGATTAATGATTACATTGCTAAAGAAAATATTACAAAAGGTTCATCAAGGAAATTTTGCTAAATTGGATTCAAGGACAAAAATAAGAATTTTCAGGTGAATGTTGGAGGTGGGAAAGTGAGAATAACCAAGAATATTTGAGATTTGAAGCTCCATATGGTTCCCTTAAGTGTGTCTGGATCTCTCCCCTACCCTGGTAGGATTTTGAAGACTGGGGCACGGAGTCTGGAGACTGAGGATTAAGACACAAAAGTGTGTGCCCTGAAGAAGTACTTTCTCCTCTCCTTCTCTCTTAGTCCCTCACTCTGTTCTCCCTCTTGTTGCTTATATTCTGAATGCAGTCCTGACCTATATCTAGCCCTTGCTATGTCTTACTTCACCATTTCATAGATTATTGGTTCCAGGCTTGGGCAACTGTGACTACTCTTCCAGATTTCATCCAGTGGCTCCTGAGAACCTAAGATGTTGTGCCAGAAAAAGGTGGCTTCACACCAACTATAACACTGAAACACTCATGTTACTGACAATGTGTGTCTGTATTTAAGTTTGTGTTCTAGTTTCAAGGTGCTCAAGTGTCCATGACTTGGCCCCAGCCCTATGTCTACTTACGCTACCCTTTTCTTTCAAGAAATACAGGCTCCACAGCCCAAATTAAAACATGGTAGCTCAACCATCAGCTACCATATCCTCTCTCTACCACGTGTGAAAACATCACCCTTGTGAGATCCAGGCACCCTTCTGTTGGTCCCAAATCTCTGAGCCACTTGTACCACTGGAAAAATCTTTTCCTTCTCCAGGGCAGAGCATCTACCACCCGGTTTGGGTCTGCCAATTAAGTTTGCTCATAACTTCTACAAAAGAAGAAACATTTATCCATGGAAACTTAACTTAGCAATTGTTTTTCACTTCTCAGACAGTTCATCCAACATGGCTATATCTGATATAAATGTAGATGACATAAAAACAATAACCCAGCCATATCCCTTCAGTGATTTTCTCAGAGGGGCCTGAAAATAAATCCTTTCCACCAGGTCTTATAAAATATTCAAACATGTCTTGACACATTGACAAAGATTGAGGATGAATATGGCTGAGAATCAAGCAGAGGTAACATATCACTCACCAAGCAATATTCGGAATGGTAGCAAAGCCTTTTATTCTTCACATCTTCCTCCAATTTTCTCTGTATTTCTCTCTATATAATATGAGCTAGTTGTTTAAAGCTTTATATTTGCCTGTTTAAGTAGAGATTTAATTTATACCTTTACTTCACTGATTGAATAACTGACCCAATAAAGTTGTTAAAACCAGAAAATAAAAGCAAATTTTTTATTTGGTTAAAAAAAATACAGAAAACATCATTATACCTAATGGAGAAATCTTGATGAAATTTCTTAGATGCTGGGAACAAGCCAAGAATTCCCACTAATACAGCAACTGTGGAACATAATACTGGAAGTTGGAGCCAACATAATAATAGGAAGACAATAAATCAGAGAAATTTGGAAGGAAAGAGATAAAACTTCCATTCTTGCAGACATGCAATTTCTACATTGATCGGTCAACATAATCAAATCAAAAACTTTTACAGTAAATAAGAGAGATCAGCAGGGTTGCAAGATATAAAAATGAACCTATGGAAATAAATAGCAGTGTAGCTAGAAGAAAGATAGTGGAGTGAGAAGCTCCAGATTTGTCTCTTCACTTACACAACAGCTACACACTGGCTGAATCTAATGTAACATTTTGAAACACTGCAGTCCATTGAAGGCTTGAATTTTAGATTTCAGTTATTTTTGGTTGAAGATTGGGGCATGGATTGACTCTTATCACAGTAGTGACTACTCACCTCCTATTTTCTAGTCCCTAGGCAGGTAGCTATGCTCATGTACCTATAAGTAGCAAGCATACAGCTTGCAGAAGCAAGCCTGGGCAAAAACACCCTGTCCTTCAAAAACAGGAGGTAAACTAAGACGTTTTCAGATTAAAAAAAAAAAAAACCCTAAGAACTAAATAAGTGGGGAGATATTCCATGTTCATGAATAGGAAGACACAATATTTTCCAAGATTTCAGCTATTCGCAGTTTGATCTATAGATTCCCGGAAATCCAAATCAAAATCTCAGCAAGTTATTCTGTGTATATTGACAAATTGATTCTAAATTTATACAATGATAAAAGAAAAAAACAGAAATGCTAACTCAATATTGAAGAGCAAAGTCTTACATTATCCAACTTCAAGATTTGCTATTACTAAAGTAATACAGAGAGTATGGAATTTGCTAAACAATAGACAAATAGATCAATAAAACAGAATAGAGAGCCCAGAAATAGGTACACATTAATAGGGTCAACTTATCTTTGACAAAGGAGCAAAGGTAATACAATTGAGAAAAGATAGTTTGAAAAAACTGTATAATTACAATTCGAATAATTTCACGTCCACAAGTAGAGAGATGAATCTAGACACAAACTCTATACTAGTCACAAAAATTACTTTGAAATGGACCATAGGCCTAAAAGCAAAATGCAAAACTATAAAACGCCTAGGTTATAACATATGAAAAAAATCTATAATTTTTTAGATTTTGGAAGGACTTCTTAGATATCATACCAAAAAAAAGTATGATCCATGAAAAAAAAATGATTGATCAACTCAACTTCATTATAATTTAAAGGCTTTTGCTTTGCAAAAATCAGTCTAAAGAAAATGAGAAGACAAGTCACACTCTGGGAAAAATATTTGAAAACTTAAGTATTTTTGGTTTGGGGGGAGGTTGTTTGTGTTTTTGTTTTGTATTAGAGTTCCATCTGAGTTCCATCCCCAGCCCTTTTTATTTTTGGAGGCAAGGTCTTGATAAGTTGCTGAGGCTAGACCCAAATTTGCAATCCTCCTGCCTCAGCCTCCTGAGTAACCGTGATTACAAGAAAGTACCAGTGCACCCAGCTCAAATATAGATCTATTAACCAAAATACACCAAAAAAACCTTATAAAATGTAACAAAAGAAAATATATGAACAAAAAGATAGTCACTTCACCAGTGAAGGTATACATATAACAATTAAGCCTGTGAAAAGATAAGCAACCTCATATGTCATTAGGGAACTGAAAATTAAAACAACAAAGAGTAACCACTATATACTTATTAGAGTGTCCAAAATCCAAAACAAGGACAAGATGAAATGCTGTTAATATGGAACAACAGTAACTTTCATTGCTGAGAAGAAAGCAAAGTAACAGTCACCATTCAAAAAAAGTTTGGGCAGTTTCTTACAAAACCAAACCTACTCTTACCATATGATCCAACAATCATAGTAATGGTATTTACCCCCAAAGAGTTGAAAACATACCCACCAAAAAAAAACTGCACAAAAATTTTATGGAAGCTTTACTCATAATTGCCAAAAAAGACTAAGCAAATTAAATCTTCTTCAGTAGATAAGTAGATAAATAAACAGTGATGGTACATGCAGAAGTATGTACCATTCAGCACTAACCAGAAATAAGCCATCAAGTCATAGAAAGACACAGAAGAAACCTAGATTTTATATTGGTAAGTGAAAAAAGACAATTTGAAAATGCAACATAGTATAGGATTTCAATAATGTGACACTCTGAAAAAGACAAAAACTATGGAGACAGTAAAAAGATCAGGGGTTACAGTGAGATGAGAGAAAAATGGGGTGCATAGGCAAAGCACAGAGAGTGAAATTATTCTGTATTATATTACAATAATGAGTGCATGTCAACAAATTTGTCAAAATCCATAGAACATACAAAAGCAAGAGTGAGTACAATTTCCCCTGGGGCCTTTAGGGGTAATGATGTGTCATACAGTTTCACTGGTTTGAAACCATTTCACAGAGTGATATGTGCTAGGGAGCACAGTTGTGCATGGAAGGTAGGAGAATCCTCCAAACTTTCTGATCACTTTTGTGATGAACCTGGAACTACTCTAAAGAATGAAATTTATTAAGAAAATAAATCACATGTTAGGAACTAATAAGATTTTTTTTCATAAATGATAAAATGATTTTCAGGCATTCTTAGACCATTTGATGGAAAAGGATAGTCTTTTCAACAAATGGTACTGGGGAACTATTTTGGCATATAAAAGAATAAAGTTGCCTGGCACAGTGGCACATGCCTGTAAGACTAGCAGCTTGGGAAGCCGAGACAGGAAGATTGCAAGTTCAAAGCCACTCCCAGCAAAAGCAAGACACTAAGCAACTCAATTAAACCCTGTCTCTAAATAAATACAAAATTAGAGCTGGGGTTGTGGCTCAGTGGTCGAGTGCCCCTGAGTTCAATCCCCAGTACCTGCCCCCCACCAAAAAAAAAAAAAAAAAAAAAAAGAATGAAGAGTAACCTTAACCTTACATAATATATAAAAATTCACTTAAGGCCTGGGGATGTAGCTCAGTGGTAGCACACTTGCTTAAGATGTATGAGGCCCTGGGTTTTAATCCCTAGCACCATATTAAAAAGAATTAACTCAAATTGATCAAAAGCTTAAATGTAAGATCTAAAACTATAAAATTCTTTAAAGAAAACAGGGGGAAATCTTTAGGACCTTGGATTTGGCAATGATTACTTGGAAATAACATTGAAATCACAGGCATCAAAAGAAAAATAGTAAGTTGAACTTCATCAAAATTAATAACTCATACTCAAAGGACACTATCAATGTAGTGAAGAGACAACTTGCAGAATGGGAAAAAATATTTGTAAATTGAATATCCAAAAGGGTTTAATAACCAGAATAGAGATGCTCTTAAATTACCCCACTATAAAACAATCTGTTTTAAAAATAGGCAAAGGTCTTGAATAGACAGCCTCCTGAGATAACAAATAGCCAATAAGCATGTGATAAGATGTTCAAAAGCAGGAATAACTAGAGAATGCAAATCAAAACCACACTCTGATTTTTCCTTACACCAATTAAGATAGTTAATATTTAAGAGGAAAAAAAATAGACACCAAGCCAACTTACCAAGTATTGGAAAAAAATGTGCAAAATTTGGAACCATGGTCTACTGCTGGTAGATATGCAAGATGATGATATACAGTAACAAACAGCATGGCAATTTCTCCTAAAATTAAAAGTAAAATTGCTATATAATCCAACACATGCCCCAAAGCATTTGAAACAGGGACCTTAAGAGATATTTGTACACCCATGTATATAGCAGCATTATTTATAATAACCAGAAGGTAGAAGCAATTCAAATATCCATGGATGAATGAGTAGTTCAATGTATGCATATTATAGTCTATTAATTGGTCTTTTAAAAGATGGAAATTCTAACAGAGGTAGAATATTATGAAGCCTGAAAACATTATGCATTTTATTTAGTCAGGTTTTTTTTTGTCACTGTGACCAAAAGACCTGACAGGAACAACTGGAGAAGAGAAAGTTTATTTTGGCTCATAGCTCCAGAGGTCTCAGTCCATAGATGGCTGAGTCCACAGTTCTGTGCCCAAGACGAGGTGAAGGGCATAGCAGAAAAAAAAAAAAAAAAAAAAAAAATCTTAGAACGTGGCAACAGGAAGCAGAGAGAGAACTCCACTCACCAGGGACAAAAATGTAAACTCAGGGATATAAAAATATACAAAGGCATAACTCCAGGAATCTACCTCCTCCAAACATACCATACCTACCTACAGTCACCAAGTATTTAATCCATATCAGTGGGTTAGTCCACTGATTAGGTTACAGCTCTGACAATCTAATCATTTCACCTCTAGACTTGGTTGCATTGTCTCACACATGAGCATTTGGAGGACACTACATCTACAAACCATAATATTATACTCAGTGGAATAAACCAGTTGCAAAAAGACAATCATATGAATGGTTCAATTAGTTCAAGGTGCTCAGAATACTCAAATTCATGGAGACACAAAGTAGGTAGTGGTTGGCAGAAGCTGGCAGGAGGCAGGAATAGGGAGGCATTGTCTGACGGGCACATAATTAGTATTTCACAAGATGACAAAAGTTCTGGAGAATGGATGTTGATAATGGTTGCATAATAGTGTGAAAGTAATTAATGCTATTGGACTTTACACTTAAAACTAGTTAATATGATAAATGTTAGGTATATTTTATCACAGTTACTAAAAATTAATTAATTAAGGGAAAAACAACACAAATAGCATTATACTGCAGAAATAATCACTGGAAAATGAATTAAAGTCAAATACAATTTACAATCATACTAGAAATTATAAAGCACCTAAGAACTACTTTTGTAAATAGTTTTAAAATGTCTCTAAAGAAAAATCCAAAATTCTATTAGAGGACAGAAAATAAGAACTTATTAAATGAGGAAGCAGTCCATCATCTTGCTTGAGAAATCATAATGTTATAAACAACAATGTTCCTTGTGGACTCTTGGCTGGGTGGTTGGCTGTCCTTCCCTGGGTAGCTCTTCTCCCTCAACATCACTGTGGCTCCTCTTAAAGCTGCCACTGGCATAAATATATGTTTTTTTAGATAGTCAGCCCATTATGTATTTTAGAATAATTAATAGTCAGGGCTTGAATCAATTTCTGCAAAGGGATGTCAATTATTGCTAAAGCAGGTTCCTGACATGCAAGTTATTTGAGTGAAGGAGATACAGTGCAGCATTGTAGGAACCATCACTCCTATAAAATTTCATAGTTGCATTTTCAAGAGGCCCAAGGTCATGTTTCATACAGAGGTCATAAGCCCAAAAGTAGCACATAAAGCATATTTGTTTATTGTATAGGCTGATGGAGAAATGAGCATGTCTAGGAGGGCCCACGGCCAAGCCACTTTAAAGCTGCCTCCTATTTTACGAGCTCCAGGGGACTGGCCAAGCCAGCAGAGGATGGTCAGAAACTTTGCTATTTGAGCTAATGGTGACCCCCCTCAACTGGGAGAAATCTCTTCTCATTCAAGACTCCCAATGAGCTTTACCTAACTCCCTTTCAGAAATGAGCATTCTTTTAGAATACGTTTATTTGTGTCCATTCCCCTTTAAAAGACTAAGAATGTCTTCAATGGGAAATCTCCTGTTTGAGTCAGACTGGCTCCTGATACAAGTGCTAGAACACACAAAAACTCTGTGTTTGGTAGTGTTCACTGACTCTGTCTCTGAAGGAAAATGTACAGTTTAATAGATATTTTTTCTTAATACATTTCTGTACACCAACAAAGGTTCATGGCAAGATCATTTGCTAGAAAAGGTCTTTGTTTCTAAGAATCTATAAATTTAAAGCACAAGAGTTTAAGAAAAATAAATTTATACCTCAATTTCCCAAACTCTGCTCCAAGGTATTCTAGCTCTCAATGTTCTAGAGATTCATAATATGCATTTACTATCAAGGGATTTTAAGAAAATTCCACTTTTACAAACTGAATTTTTAAACGCTTCCTTGTTCATATAATTTTTTTTGTATCATTGAATTGTTTTATCATTTAACACCTATGATTATCCCTGTGGAATTGATGTTCCCAAGAACACATTTTGGGATTGTTGCCTTGACATGAGATTTCATGAGAAAAAATAAATTCAATATGTGTTATTCCAGTTCTTTCAAATGTGTTTATCTTAACAATCTTCAGTATAAGTTTTCAAGGTCACATTTGTCCTCAGTTTATTTTTGGTGGCCCTATAACAGTTAAAAAATTAATTAAACACAAATATAATGGTATCTAAAATAAATGAAATAGGTATATAAATACATACCTCCTTTTAGTTTATTTTTAGCAGTTATGTAACATGCAAACAAAAATACTTTTTCTTAACCTATATCTGTGGTACATAAAATTATTCTCCAACAGTTACCTGCAGCATCTCTCTCTCAGCCTCCCCAGGGGTTAGGATTTGTTATGTGACTTGCTGTCAATTAACAGGTGGGCAGAATTGACAGAGGCTTGTTTTGAGCCTAGGCTTTGAGTGAATTCAAGTTTACACAGCAGGAACTCCCAGCCTCCCCACCACAATGTAACTCAGGTGGCTCCTTCTATTCCAGTGTCTTCCTGAAGGACATCTGTAGTACATATAGGGCCACCCAGTCAACTTTCTGACATGTAACCTGAAACTAAACTGCCCCAATTAACCTATGAATGTATAAGTAAGAAATAAACAAGTGTTTATTGTCTTACATTGCTGATATTCTGTAATTGTTTATTGAACATCAAAAGACAATGTTAAATGCCTATATGGATAACTCTGCTAAAGAAATTGTCTGTGAAACCTGTCTCCAATTGAAGCCCTCCACTTTTCTACTCAACCAAGAGCGTTCTTGTTTTTTTTTTCATTTTTATTTTTAGTTATACATGACAGTAGAACTATTTTGACATATTTTACATACATGAGTATAACTTTCCATTCTTTGGATTGTACATGATGTGGAGTTACACTGGCTGTGTATTCATATATGAACACAGGAAAGTTATGTCCAATTCATTCTACTATCTTTCTTATCCCATGCCCCCTTCACTCATTCACCTTTTTCTAATCCAATAAACTTCTATTCTTCCCTCCCCCCACCCTCTTACAGTGTGTTAGCATCTGCATATCAGAGAGAACTTTTAGCCTTTCGTTTGGGGGAATTGACTTATTTCACTTAACATGATGGTCTCCAGTTCTATCCATTTGCCAGCAAATGGCATAATTTCATTCTTTTTTATGGCTGAGAAATATTCCATTGTGTATACCTACCATATTTTCTTGATCTATTCACCTGTTGAAGGGCACTTAGGTTGCTTAACTATTGTGCATTGAGCTGCTATAGACATTGATGTGGCCATGTCACTATTCTATACTCTTGAAACACATTAGTATCACCTAAATCTTTTTTTTTTTAAGAGAGAGTGAGAGAGGGAGAGAGAGAGAGAGAGAATTTTAATATTTATTTTTTTTTAGTTATCGGCGGACACATCTTTGCTTTGTATGTGGTGCTGAGGATCGAACCCGGGCCGCACGCATGCCAGGCAAGCGCGCTACCACTTGAGCCACATCCCCAGCCCAGTATCACCTAAATCTTAACTCTGTTTTTCCAAATCTAAAGAAAACTGTCTCTTTCTTATTGAGCATTAAGCACACTTTACTTCTAACTACTTCTATAAACACCATTTTCTTCTCTTGGCTTCCTTGTCATTCATTGTCCTGATAATTTTTGTTTGTTTGCTTTTTTGTTTTTCCAACTTACAGAAGTTGAACAACTTTGTTGGATCACTGACCTCTGCTTGGCCTAATGGACTATTAAAGTTTTTTTTAACTCCTTTTTTAGTATCTTTATACATGTTCTTCAAAAATTGTATTTGTAATTTGAATGCTACATTTATATCCCATGTCCCAAAGTCTATATTTATATGTCTAATTGTCCACTCAGCATTTTCAACAATATTTTTAATGGGCATCTCTGTCACTGAGGGTTGCAAACAGAACCTTCTATAGCTACCTCCATAGGAATGCATTAAGAACAGAATCTCTTTGAAGCCTAGAGAATCAAGCATAACAGCTACAGAACAAGGCATAGCAATCTGCCATAGATGTCACTGGGCACTAGCACTGCAGGGTCCATCACTATCCATGGGCACTGTTGCTGAGGCCAGGTTCGTTGCTGTCTTTTATCATCAGTGGAAACTCAACAGCATCTCCTCCTTCACACAGACCTCTTCCAGATATCAATGTCATGCAGATGCTTTTGATTGTCAATGCCCAGGTCACACTTATACAGCTACTGCAAGGAAAGCTAGGAAAGAAGATTGTGACTTGTACTTTGGAAAATCAGTATTGTAATACAGATAGAAGCTACTTAAACTTGATATGTCAATCACATAGTTTTGCTTATTCTGTGGTAACAATTTTTTTTTCCCAATGGCTCCAAATAAAAAGTGAAGAGGGAGAAGATGAAAAGTTTTTAGTGCAACTGAGACATTCTGGAATTCAGGCTGATGGAGGCTTTGATCTCAAGATGTGATCACCAAGAATAGAGAGCCTACATCTTGGGAGCAAATGTTTACCCCTCACACATCAGATAGAGCACTAATCTCTAGGGTATATAAAGAACTCAAAAAGCTAAATCCAAAAAAACAAACAACCCAATCAATAAATGGGCCAAGGACTGAGACACTTCTCAGAAGATGATATCCAATCAATCAACAAATATATGAAAAAAGTGTTCATTATCTCTAGCAATTAGAGAAATGCAAATCAACACTACACTAAGATTTCATCTCACTCCAGTCAGAATGGCAGCTATTATGAATGCAAACAACAATAAGTGTTGGCGAGGATGTGGGAGAAAAGGCACACTCATACACTGTTGGTGGGACTGCAAATTGGTGCAGCCAATATGGAAATCAGTATGGAAATTCCTTGGAATATTGGGAATGGAACCACCATTTGACCCAGCTATCCCCCTCCTCAGTCTATACCCAACGGACATAAAAAGAGCATACTACAGGGACACAGCCACATCAATGTTTATAGCAGCTCAATTCACAATAGCTAAACTGTGGAATGAACCTAGATATCCTTCAGTGAATAAGTGGATTAAAAAAATGAGGCATTTATACACAATAGAATATCACTCAGCAATAAAAGAGAATAAAAATCATGGCATTTACAGGTAAATGGATGGAGTTAGAGAGGATAATGCTAAGTGAAGTTAGCCAATCCCCAAAAACCAAATGCCAAATATTTTCTCTGATATAAGAGGTCATTGGAGAACTTTGAGTGAAAGAGGTTTCACATATGATTTGCATTTTAAAGAATATCTGGTCTCTTTAAATGCATTGTTGGACATCAACAGAAAACCAGTGCCTAAGAAGCGATTTCAGTTATCCACACAAGATGATTATCTCCTGGACAAAAATAATAGTGGTAGAAATGGAAGGAAGTTTGTGTTCATTAGTTATTCATCACTGTGACTAAAATACCTGACCAGAACAACTGAGAGGAGGAAAAGTTTATTTTGGGCTCACACTTTCAGAGATTCTGTCCACAGTCATCTGATTGAGGTAGGGAGAAGGAGCATGGGAGGAATAGATGAACTCTAGACAGGGCAGACGGATGGGAGGGGAATGGAGGGGGCGTGGGGTTAAAAATGATGATGGAATGTGATGAACATCATTATCCAAAGCACATGTATGAAGACAAGAATTGATGTGAATATACTTTGTATACAACCAGAGATATGAAAAATTTGTGCTTTATATGTGTACTATGAATTGTAATGCATTCCACTGTCATTTATGAATTTTAAAAATTAATAAAAAAAAGATGTCATCACCACGCCAAACTAAAAGTGGGCATAATAAATTTTGATAGAGCTTTCAATGTTCCCACTTAGAAGTAATGTGTATTACCTCTGCTTGCAATTCATTTGCGGAAGCAAATCATATAAGCATGCATAATATGACAGAGGATAGAATGGTGCAATCCTACCTTTCTCTCAGGTGAGGAGAACTCAAATTTTTGAGAATGAACCTGTGATTACCAAGTATAGGAAAGGTGGATGAAATTTACTGAGTAGCCAAGAAGTTTGGGAATATTTGTCACATGATCACAAATGTAAAATTGTATCACAAATTGACTATTCACGCCAAATATCTTTTCTTACTCATTTCAGTTTTTTTTCAGCTGCTCTTTGAAATATATTATTAAGTAACTCAATTTATTATGGTTTAGATATGATGAATCTTTCCAAAAGTTCCTTCATTTAATGCAGGAATGTTCAAAGCTGAAATGATCAGGTCAAGCTAACTGGGACCTAATCAGTGACTTGACCTGTTGGATGTTAATAATTTGAAAGGGCTACTGTTCTGGGTGGTACTGTAGGCAGGTAGGGTGTGGCTGTAAGAAGTAAGTCACTAGGTGTGTGCCCTTGGGGATTACATTTCTCATCCCTAACACCTTGTGCTATCTCTCTCTAGAGGTTAACCAGCTGCCCTGAGCTGATAGCTTTTCCCCACCACACCCTCTGCCATGATGTTCTGCCTCACCTAGGTCCCAGAGCAATGGAGTCAGATGACTGTGGACAGAATCTCTGAAAGTGTGAGCCCAAAATAAACTTTTCCTCCTCTCAGTTGTTCTGGTCAGGTATTTTAGTCACAGTGATGAATAACTAATGAACCCAAACTTCCTTCCATTTCCACCACTATTATTTTTGTCCAGGAGATAATCATCTTGTGTGGATAACTGAAATCACTTCTTAGGCACAGGTTTTCTGTTGATGCCCAACAATGCATTTAAAGAAACCAGATATTCTTTAAAATGCAAATCATATGTGAAACCTCTTTCACTCAAAGTTCTCCAGTGCCCTATTATCATAGTGAGAATAAAACTGGGAATCCTGTATCATGACTTTGACCCAGCCTCATCTCATAAACAAGCTCCTTGGTCTCTGGAATCCAGCCTCTCAGGGCATCCCCTGCCTCAGTGCACTACAACTTGGATCTGTTGAGCATGATGTTTCTTTGCCTAAAGTGCTCCTTCCACAGATTTTTAACCTGTCTTGCTCTTTATCATCACTCAATTCTCAGATTACAATTTACTTCGTTTTCTATTATGTTTTTCACCAGGTTAAGTGACTATTTATTTATTCACTTAGCTGTGCCTGGTGAAATACCTGGCAGACTGTCAGTGCTTATCAATATTTATTGAGTGTATAAATGAGTGAGGAAATGAATGACTAAACAATATGCCTTATTCACTGCATCACACCACTTCTAAATACCTGTATAGAGGACATGAAGTAACATTGAGTACAAACTTTTTCAAATTTATAAATGTTGGGGATTTTAACGCAAAACATCAACTCATATTTATTCCTAAATCACACTTCCTAAATCAGCCTTTTCAGTGATGCCTCAGATCCTTAGAACAGTATGGAAAAGAATGTTATGAGTCTGGAACCAAAATACCTTTCTAGATTAAATGACATAAAAATCTACCATTATTATACATGTTAAAATTTAATCCAAATGGATAGTAAACCATTCCTCCAACTTCATAAGAATAACTACTGCATCTGAAGGAAACCCTTCAATCTCCCAGCAGCAAATCTAGAAACGCATATTCTGCAAACGCAATAGGAAATTTTCTCCTCTTATGTAAATCCAGTCCCTCCATACTTGCTCTGAATTCATCTTCTCTTTTGTTGTCAGAAAGTTCATTTCTCTATGATATTTTTATCCATTTCTAACTTTTAAAAACAGATTTACTGAGGTATAATTCATCCAGAGTAAAATTACACCTGTTTTGAAAGTGCATCTGTGAAATCATTAACACTTTAAAGATGGTCAACATGTCTACCACTCTAAAACCTTCCTCACCACTACTTCCCCACACTCCACAGTGGCTGCAGGCACCTGAAAATATTCTTTGGATCTTTGTTTGTTTTGTTTTTGTTTTCCAAAATTTTATATGAATCAAGTCATACAGGATGTATCCTTCCATGTATGGCTGCTTTCACTCACTATAGCTCTTTTGAGGTTTAATCACAATGCTTTTTGTTATTATTGAGTAGTATTCTTTTGGATAGATGTGCTGCACTTTGTCTATCCATTCACCTGTTGATGAAACACAGGTTATTTTGAATTTTTGGCTATTACAAATAAAGCAGCTATAAGTATTTATGTATAAATACTTATAAGTCCATAGGTTTAAATGATTGAGGGTAAATATCATAAAATAGAATGGCTAGATTTTATGACAAGTCTACATTTAAATGTGTAAGATACTGCCAAAATGTTTTCCACAGTGGTTGTACCATTTTATAGTTCAACCACCAATGTCCAAGAATTCAAATTTCTATATATTCTCCCAACAATCAGATCTGTCTTAAAAGAGATTAGTCAGGGTTGATTTTTTTTTCAGAAAAGAATACATAAGCCATTATAATTGGTCAGAGTAGTAGTAGTAGTAGTATCTCATTTTTTCATTTGAATTTCTTTAACAATTAATAATGTTGAGTCTCTCTTTACATGTTTATTTGCCACCCATCTATCTTCATCAATGATGTGTTCAAATATTTTCCCCACATCTTTTAAATTGAGTTGTTTTCTTATTGAATTTTAATAGTTCACTAAATATTCTAGCTATATGTCCTTTGTTATTTCAGACATATGATTTGTAATCATTTTTATTTCACTTGGATATTTCACAAGGATCTCAACTTTTTAAAAAAATCCAAAATTTGGGGCTGGAGTTGTGGCTCACTGGGAGAGTGCTTGCGTTGCACATGCGAGACCCTGGGTTCGATTCTCAACACCACATAAAAATAAATAAATAGTAAAGGTATTGTGTACAACTACAATGAAAAAATAAATATTTTAAAAAATTTAAAATTTCCAAAATTTCATAAACTATTCCTAATGCTATTTTTATCACCTTTTTTTCTCAGGCATTTATCAATGGCCCCGGCTTCCTGTCTGCCTTTCTTCTCCTTCCAACCACATTCTGTCTGAACCCCTCTGTTCTCCGCTGTCCCAGCACTAACACCCTCCTTCTTTTTTAAACCACAGCTTTGTCTACTTTACTTGTCTTCATGAATGTGGTTTTTATTGCTGTTTTCTCCAATCCAGTCCCCATGGCAGCTGATGTCCTTGAACATGCCTGTGTCCCTGCTCTAATGATCACAGGCCTGTCTCACAGGGACTGTTTTAGTCAGGATTTTCCCTGCTGTGACTAACAGACCCAACCAGCACAACTGTAGAGGAGGAAAAGTTTATTCGAGGGCTCATAGTTTCAGAGGTCTTAGTCCATAGAAGAGGGGCTCCATTCCTTGGGACTCCAGGTGAGGCTGAACATCATGGTGGAGTGCGTGGCAGAGGGAAGCAGCTCACCTGAGATCAGGAAGCAGAGAGAGAGACGCCACTTTCCAGATACAAACACATACCCCAAAGCCACACACTAATCCACACTTCCTCCAGCCAGACCCTACCATTTCAGGTACCACTCAGTGAATCCCTACCAGGGGGCTAATTCACTGATTGGATTAAGACTCTTACAACCCAATCATTTCTCCTCTGGACCTTCTTGCATTGTCTTACACATGAGGTTTTGGGGGACACCTCACATCCAAACCATAGCAGGAACCCTTTCAATGACTTACCACTACTAGAAGGGTAAATTTAAAAACAAATACAATCTTTATCTTGACCTGTTAGACACATCACAACCTATCTCCTTACTACATTATTCCCATCAAGCTGAACAACTTCTGACCCTCAAAAGCAGTATCCTTTTTCTCCCCGTCAACTTACAACAAATTGGAACATTTGCCAGGCTGCATCCTGCCTGTCTTAATTTCCTCGCTGGAACATGACTCCATATGGCCACAGATCTTGTCTTGTCTATCTCTAGACTCCCAGAAACTGGAAAATGCCTGGTGCGCCTACCCTCACGTCAGCACAGCCACCTACAATATCCCAGGCAAAGTTAATCTCATCCTTATCTATTCTCCTGCCATACTGGTACTGTGGTCACCTTTCTATAAAGGCAAGGCTTGTGTGATTACACTTAGGTTTTCCACTACTAGAGGAGTTTTGCAAAGGTTCCTTCAATGGTTTGCTGATCAATAAGACAGGATCCCTGAAAGTCCCTGGCATACTACCTTCATGTACTTTATTTCACTTCTTTACCTAATTCCTTTCTTCCTTCTTGTACTCATAATAAATACAACAGATTTTTAAATTAATATCATCGATCGATTAGAAAGTGATGGATATTCTCCATTGAATACACAGTAACTATTAAATTTATATAAATATGTGCCTATGTACACTACAAACAGCTAAGGGGCTTTATGTATCTATATAATACATTTTCAATAAAAGTATATTATTCTTTAAAGTTCTCATGTGCAGCACATGTGAGCATAGACAGACACTTTTATATAAATAGTTAGATACATGTTACATTTCTAACCTATAAATATAATGTTCAGGGAGGGTGTGTATTATTTCTATATAACTATGTATAGACGTGCATATAATACTGCATATATATAGCAGATTGTAAAAACTTTAGGATATAACGAGTTGCACCATAAAAATGGAATATTTTAAAAATAGAAATAGCATCTTTCCACTGAGGGAAAAGACTCACAAATAGTGATTTCACAAACATACTGTGACAAGCTGAGGGTTTTCCTGTGTCATCAAAGGACTCTAGGGCAGTTGATTTGAGGTTGCTTTTCTCAAAGTGTCACCCAAGGGCCAGAGTCCTTCTGTGTATGTCAAGCATGCAGTCTCCAGGACACCATCTCAAACCCACCACACCAGCATATGTGGGGACTGAGTCTGCAAATCAGGATGTTTAATGAGCTTGACAGATGATTCTGTTGGATGCTGTATTCCAAGAATCCTTGGTCTAAGGCGCCCTGCTTGGGCAAACAGGCTCGTGTTGAAGAATGAGAAGCAAGATGGAGGAACAGCTGTGAGTGGGAAGTTGGAAATTGTGCGTGGGGAAGCACAGAAGGCTGGCTGCATGGTGGGTGCAGGATTCAACAGGGTGTGGGTGATTAAAGTGGGTCCTTGTTTCAATGAGGACCTTATGTTCTCCTTCAGGTTAAGGAAGCAAGACTCTCAGCTGTCTGTATCTTCATTTCTCACTTCCTTTTCACTCCCCTCCTGTTCTTTGACCTTTCATAAGCATTGCTTTCCACCACAACAGGCTCTGAATCTCAGCAGAGCTCTGAGCTGTCTTGCTCTCTTGTCCCTCTCAGCTTCTCAGAGCAGATCTGGACTCTAGATGAGGTGTGGAGTGGCAGTCACCACCCAATGTCTTGGGAAAAGACACCTCTGAAATCAGGTGACTACCGCTCTAGTGGGTCATCCATGGTGAGAGGCACCATAGAGATCATTTATGCTAACACGGTTCCTTGTTTTAAGCCGAGCAAATAGCTTTAGGAAGCAATTTAAAAACTACAAAATCAAAAAGCAACTTCACAGCTGATCTGCTTAGTATCCAAGTCGCGTCTCTCTCACTTGATCTTCCAGAAATCCATTGTAATACATCTTTAAGTGGAACAGTTGTCTATTATCCTCCGTAGGCACCACGCAAGTCATTTTCATGAATAAATGAGACATTAAATTATTAATTGATAAATGACCAGATGATGAATGAAAATATTTATGAAAAGAGAAAATTAAAAATAGGTTTCACAATCAGGTAGACGTTGTACAGTTGCTGAACACTCAAATACAGGCAATAAACTGCATTTAAAAGAAAAGATATTTTTCTCTGTAAAATGTTACTTTATATTTCATAATATGTAACATATGCAACACTGAGTTCTAAAACACTTCCCATATAGGATCCCATTTGACATGTTTAAAAAATGTTAACAGATATTTATAAATCTGTCCATACGTTTTAAAAACTAATGTTGTGAGATATTAAAATTTTGATAGTTTATGCAGCTGACAATAAGCAAAATCAGGACATAAATGCAGACACAAATCCAGAAGTATTCAACTCTTTTCTATGGACAGTGAAGGAGGAAGATTTTATATTTAGAAGCCCTTCACAGAACATTTTTTTAGAGACATAAATAGTCTCAGTCTTGGAATATTATTTAAGCCAAATATGTAGAAATGCTCCCAATGTTATATGCAAATAAATTAAATTAGCTAAACCAAGTGCAGTGGTGCATGTCTGTAATCACAGCAACTCAGAAGGCTGAGTCAGGAGGATGGTGAGTTCAAACCCAGCCTCAGCAACTGACTGAGGCCCTAAGCAACTCAGGAGACTGTCTCAAAATAAGAAATAAAAAGCACTGGGGAGCTGGCTCAGTGGTTAAGTGACCCTGGGTTCAATTCCTGATACCAAAAAAAAAAAAAAAATAACTACATTATTTGGTAACCACTAAAATTAAAGAAAAAATAAGTAAAGATAAATATGAAAAGAAAGAGTGCTGTTAAAGACTAAAATCCATGGTGATCTGGTGTATTTTTCTCTTAACAAACACCTGGCCCCACCATCAGCTCATGCATCTCTTCCACTATTTCAATTACAGCCCTTAATTCTATCCATACTAGAAAGCCCAAGAGTCCATTAGGAATAGGAGACGGTCCCCTTCATATATTTATTTAATTTCTAATTAATAATACTAAATATTTTAATTAAAAATTAATGTATTTCATATGGAATATGCACAAAAGCATATTTAAATAACACTTCAGAGTTGTATATAATAATTTTTAGCACATCATTTGGGCTACAATGGAGTCTTCAGGAAAAACATTAATTTCAGAGGTGGCATATTATTCCTTCACATGATTATTCCTTCACATGATTATTCCATAATTAATTATCAACTGTTAGTGACAAGTTATTTTATAAATAAGGTTATATTGAAGATCTTTACATATGAATAACGTATCTGTATTTGTGGCTATTTTTCATGGTATATGTTTATAAAAATATGTTAAATTCCTACTTCTATAGGCTAAATCTAAAAATAATGTGTGCATTGACTGGGCATTCCTTTTTAACAAGCTACTGAAACATAGTGGTTATAATAGTGTATATATATTTTATGATGATTTAATTTTAAGCCAAAATAAAGTTGAATTTGAGAAAAAGACAACAGTTTACTGTAATCTTAATCATTTGACAGAAAAATTGCAACCACATTTTGACCGTGAAATATTTATTGGAATAAACTAGTATGACTCCTAGTACCCAAAATGCAGCAACTGGTCTAGCTGATGATTTTCTTTCCCCTATATTAATAAGCATTAGAATAGAATTTATTTGCATTCGCCTGGCAAAGTCAACAGGACTTTGTTCTCTTGCCAGAAGATTATATGAATTCCTTGGCTAGGTGCCATTGTTTAGGTTGCAAGCTTTTCACATTTCAACTGTGTCTCAAGTGTGCATAATGTATTTATCTACCACATTAATGACAACAAGTTGCTAGGACCTACAGAGTAGTAGTAATAAATTCTATAGATGTTTTGGTAAGATACACATGACTGCAGCATAAAAAATTGGTTTTAAAAAATGAAAAAGGCTTACCATATCAATAAAATTTTACTCAGTAGTTTGGGTATCTTAATAGATATCTCCACATAGTACAGAAAAAGGCAACACACAACCAATGTGAGTTCATCTTCTAATTAATTGGTCAGGTGACCTCTAGAGACTTCCATTTTCTATTTGATGTATTAATTTTTTACTACTGCATAACAAATTAGCACCAAAGTGAGGAGCCTAAAACAATAAAAATTTATCCATGTTTGTGTGGATCAGGAATCTGGGACCACCTTTCTTAAGTCCTTTGGTTCAGGATCTCTCATAAGGGGGCAATCAAGGTATTTGCTGGGACCACAAAGTTCGGGTTGGGGAGAATATACTCAGAAAAAAAAAAAAAAAGCTCACTTATGAGGCCATTTGCAGGCCTCAGAAGATTCTATTCCAAGTTCACTGTCTATTGACAATGTGGGCTTCAGGGAGAGAAAGAGAGACAGAGAGAGAAAAAAAATTCACACACACACACACACACACACACACACATATACATAATACATATATATGTGTGTGTGTATATATATATATGTGTGTGTGTGTGTATATATATATATATATATGAATATTATGGTTCCTTTATCCCTAACCCTGAAAGTGACAACTCATTACTTTTGTTGTCTTTTACCCCCTAGGCTTCAAAGTGAATATTTAGAGAATTCCATATGGACAGGAGTCAGAGTTTATTAGAAGCCACTTTAGAGGTTCCCTATCACTTTGGTGCTAAGCAAAAGAAAGCCTCTGGTTAGTCCAGCCTACTTGACAAGAAATTCCATCTCTTTAACTCAGAAGACCTAGTCTATTAATAGGCTCAAAGAACCTGAGTCAGATCAAGATGCTGCATGAGACCTGCAGCCAATCTCAATAACCTCAATAGGAGTCACAGAGTGAGCCCAACCAAGACTGTGGGGCAAAGTTATGTCATCTCTCATAATTAACAATTCTCCTTTTGTTCAGTAGTCCTGAAATTTAGACTGGGTTTTCTATTGGGTTTGTCAATCAGACAGAACAAACACAAGATTTGGGCAGACCAAATGAGCATGCACTACAAACTATTCATCATGAATTTGGAGTTGATTCAAGTAGAAATAAAGTTAGGAGGAACCAGCAGCCCCTCTTCACCAAGTAGACATAAATAATGTATTGAAGACTGTGAACCGATAAGGCCAGAAGGCATAATTAAGTTGACAGGCTTATTTACATTCTTGAAGCTTCCGCCACACTGCCTCTCCTCACTCCAGCCACAATGAAGGTCCCAAGAAAATATGCTTCTGATCAGTTTTCTTACTTTGCCAACAGCTCTACACTAGATTCAGCAAACATTTTCTGCAAAGGGCTGGGGTAAATATTTTGAGTATTGCAGGCCACTTATAATCTGTCACACATTCTTTGTTTTGCTATGATTTGTCATTTGTATCACCTTTTAAATATAAAAATCATTCCTAATTTATAGATCATAAAAATAAGCCACAGGTCAAAGTTTTCAATGGCTGCCATTTTTCAATTCATGATGTTCAACATAACATGCTAGATCTATCAGAAGTGACTGCCGTCATTAGAGCTTCATTTATTGAAGAGTAGTGAGCACATTATGAATGTTCAGTGAGTTAAATCTGATGTTACATTGTTGTTTTTTTTTCTTCCCCTTAGAAGGAGAGATGACTTGAGACAAGAATCCACATTAATTCATAAGCAGTGGTGGTGTGTTCAGATTGTAAAATTCATGGAAAGATCAAGACATGAATGATTACAAAAGAGAGATGAAGAAGAATCTCTTAGAACTGTTCTACAGAGTAAAACCACCTGCTCCTATGACAGTCCCAATACAGTAGTGTGCTATTTGAATGTTGATCAGTCTTCTTCATCAGCTACTTCAGTGATTCTCAACAGACTCAGATACAAACAGCATGGCTCGACAGTATAGACATTCCCTCATCAGCCTTCTCTGCCTTCAATACATTATTTATGTGTACTTGGTGAAGAGGGTTTGCTAGTTTATCCTAACTTTATTTTACTTGAATCAACACCAAGTTTTTGATGAGTAGTTTGTAGTGCATAAGAAATATGCTTTTTCTTATTTCTTAGAATAAAAGAAATTGAGCCCAATAAGAAAACATATCTTGTTCTTTCACTGTTTGGATTTGCTGTCTCGTATCCTCTTTAAGGTTCCATTCCATCTGTCTAAGGTATTCCTTGAGTTCTTTATATGACCATTTTTCTAGTGACTCTAGGTCCTCCTGAATATTTAGGCTGTCCTTCATTGTTTGTACTCCCTTTCTTCCTTGATTTTTTTATGCTGCTCATGTTACTTCTTGTTCTGTTTGACTGCTGAGTTACTGTTTACTCTTATAAATTTATTTGATGCTGTCGTCGCTGGTTTCAATGAAGTTATCTCCTCCGCCCTTGACGTCAGTTCTCTGCCATGGTGGTATCCCATGCAAATGGTGACCGTTCGTTCCCTTTGCTGGGTGACCAATGCAACGGGTGGGTCCTGACTGTCTCTCTCCCAAGCCCCGTTTCAATCCTGTGGCCACTGCCTATGAAGGGTCGGTTGGCTTTTACCTCTGTAAATTCAGAGGGGCCGACCAGTTATTTCAGCGGGATCATTAGTGCTGAGTCACAAGACGCAGGCGAACCGGAGCTTGAATGCAGCCGATCCGGGCTCGGTGTGTGAAAATGAATTACATAAACAGATAAAAGAAGAAGTAAAGCATCTTTATCAGGAGATAGAGATTATAAAAAAAAAATCAAACAATAATTCTAGAAATGAAGGAAACGATAAACCAAATTAAAAACTCAATTGAGAGTATCACTAACAGAGTGGAGCAAGTAGAAGCCAGAACGTCAGACAATGAAGACAAAATATATCATCTTGAAAAGAGTCTAGCCAACTCAGAAAGGCTGGTAAAAAAATCACGAGAAAAACATTCAAGAGATATGGGATAACATTAAAAAACCAAACCTACGAGTCATCGGGATAGAGAAAGGTACAGAGATTCGAACCAAGGGAATGAGTAACCTTCTGAATGAAATAATAACAGAAAACTTTCCAGAAATAAAAAAGGAAACGGATATACAAATTGTAGATGCATACAGAACACCGAGCACACAAAATCACAGCAGACCAATGCCAAGACACATTGTTATGAAGATAGCCAATATACAGAACAAAGAGAAAATATTAAAAGCTACAAGAGAAAGGAGGCAGATTACATTCAGGGGTAAACCAATAAGGTTAACAACGGATTTTTCGTCACAGACGCTGAAAGCGAGAAGATCCTGGAATAACGTATTTCAAACACTGAAAGACAATGGATGCCAACCAAGAATTCTGTATCCAGCAAAATTAAGCTACAGGTACGACAACGAAATGAAAATCTTTCATGATAAACAAAAGCTAAAAGAATTTGCAGCCAGAAAACCAGCATTGCAAAGCATCTTGAACAAAACACTACACGAGGAAGAAATGAAAAACAACAACCAAAACCATCGGTGGGAAGTGCCTCGGTAATGACAGAGGGCAGGGGGGAAAGGTAATCATGGAGCGAGGATGTGGGGCAAAGGGTACTCTTGTACATTGCTGGTGGGACTGCAAACTGGTGCGGCCAATTTGGAAAGCAGTATGGAGATTCCTGGGAAAGCTGGGAATGGAACCACCATTTGACCCAGCTATTGCCCTTCTCGGACTATTCCCTGAAGACCTTAAAAGAGCGTACTACAGGGATACTGCCACATCGATGTTCATAGCAGCACAATTCACAATTGCTAGACTGTGGAACCAACCTAGATGCCCTTCAATAGATGAATGGATAAAAAAAAAAAATGAAATGTGGCATTTATACACAATGGAGTATTACGCAGAAATAAAAAATGACAAAATCATGGAATTTGCATGGAAATGGATGGCATTAGAGCAGATTATGCTTAGTGAAGTTAGCCAATCCCTAAAAAATAAACACCAAATGTCTTCTTTGATATAATGAGAGAAACTAAGAACAGAGCAGGGAGGAAGAGCAGGAAGAAAAGATTAACATTAAACAGAGACATGAGGTGGGAGGGAAAGGGAGAGAAAAGGGAAACTGCATAGAAATGGAGGGAGACCCTCAATGTTATACAAAATTACATATAAGAGGTTGTGAGGGGAAGGGGAAAATAAACAAGGAGGGGAATGAATTACAGTAGATGGGGTAGAGAGAGAAGATGGGAGGGGAGGGGAGTGGGGATAGTAGAGGATAGGAAAGGTAGCAGAATACAACAGTTACTAATAGGGCATTATGTAAAAATGTGGATGTGTAACCAATGTGATTCTGCAATCTGTATTTGGGGTAAAAATGGGAGTTCATAATCCACTTGAATCTAATGTATGAAATATGATATGTCAAGAGCTTTGTAATGTTTTGAACAACCAATAAAAAAAAAGAAAGCATATCTTGAGCTCTGTATTATTTTGTATGGCTGCTATAACAACGTACCATAATCTTGATGTCTTTAAACAATAAAAATCTATTCTCTTGCAGCTCTGGAGGACAGAGCTTGAAATCTATTTCATTTGACTAAAACTGAGATGTTGGCAAGGACACCTTCTGTCCGAGGACCTAGGGGAAAATGTGTCCCTTGCCTCTACCACCTTCTGGCACTACTGGCATTCCTTGGCCTGTGGATGCATCCTTCCAATCTCCATCTCCATGGTCACACTCCACTCTCCTCCTTCATCTATGTCAATTCTCTCTTCCATCTTCTTCTAAAGATACTTGTGACCACACTCAGAAACTAAAATAATATAAAAGAATGACTCCAACTCAAGAGCTCACATCCTAAGAGCCTTTTCCTACATAATAGTCACAGGTCTCAGATATCAGAACTTGATGCCATTGGAGGCCATCTTTCAGCCTACAAAAACATTCATTATGTGCAGCACTCAGAAAGCCCAGTGTGCTTTAGAATAAGGATGATTTGGTTGAACTTAGCCCTTATTAAAATGTATATTAATTGTCATTTTTTATCCCAGCACCATAAAACAAAAACAAAACTCTGAACAGAACAAGAATTAAACCCAGGAATGCAACAAATATTTGCTAACATAAAGCTAGTAAGAGATTAATATTCAAACTATGTAGAAAACTCCTAAAATAAAAAAAATGACAGCAAAAAATAGGTTGAAAGTGGTCAAAGAAGTCAAATAGACATTTCTCCAAAGAGTAAATGAAAAATGGTCATTAATCCAGGTGCAGCGACACACACCTCTAATCCCAAAAGCTTGGGAGGCTGAGGCAGGATGATCACAAATTCAAAGCCAGCCTCAGCAAAAGTGAGGAGCTAAGCAACTCATTGAGACCTTGTCTCTAAATAAAATACAAAATAGGGCTATGAATATTGCTTGGTGGTCAAGTGCCCCTGAGTTCAATTCCTTCTATTCTCTCCTCCAAAAATTGGCTATTAAGCACAAGAGGAGATAGATGTTCAATATCTCTGCTAGACAAATGCAACTCAAAACTACAGTGAAGATCACCTCACAACTATTAGGATGGCTATTACAAAATGAACTGAAAATAACAAGTGCACAATTGAATGTGGAGAAATTGGAACCCTTGTTCTTAGTTAGTAAGAATATGAAGTACTATAGCTATTGTGTAAAGTAATATGACATTTTCTAAAACAATTAAACATAGAATTAAACATGATCAAGGAATTTCACCTCTTAGCATATACCCAAAAGAACAGAAAGCAACATCTTGAAGAGATATTTACACTTCTGTGTTCATAGTAACATTATTTATGGTATCTAAAATATGGAAGCAACCCATATTCATAAATGAATGAATGGATAAGCAAAAGTGGTATATGCATATACACCTGTGTATATGCATATATGTATATGTATAAATATATATTATATACATAAATGCATATACACATGTGTATATGTGTGTATATGCATTTATGTATATAATATATATTTATACACATGATATGTTAATGCAATGTTATTCCTATTTAAAAATTCTAATCAAAGCTACAACATGGATGAATTTTCATGACATTATGCTAAGTGAATTAAACTGGTCACAATGATACAAATAGTGTATGTCTTACTTACATGAAGTAATTAGAATATTCAGGATCATAGAGCCAGAAAGCAGAATGGTGGTTTCCAGAGGATAGGTGGAGGAAATGATTTGTGAATATAAAGTTTCAATTTTGCAAAATGAAAAGAGATCTGGAGATGGATGGTTGGAATGGTTATTCAACAATAGGAATGTACTTAAAAGATCACTGAATTGTACACTTAAATTTGTTAAAAATAAATTTTATACCATATATTTAAAAAATTGGAAAGAAATTTAAAGATATTAATTGAGCTAGATTTGGTTCTTGGAAACTTCTTGTCTAGAATAATAAATCATGTACTGATATATAAGTTTTGCCTATGTCTTTGGCACAAATACCCTCAACAAAGCTGATATCAAGCTATCAGTGTGACATCACTGTATATTTTGTTGCCAGAGATATGTAATACATCACCATTTTAGTATTTCCATCATTCAGATATAGCAAATAACACCTAAAGCTTAGATAACAGTAAAACTTAGCAGATAAATTAGGCAGTGATGAGTTTTAAATATTTACTACTTTTGTAGTTAAAACCATTTATGTAATCATAAGCACATATGATTTAATTTTGGGGGGTGGACTGAGGACTGAACTCAGGGGCACTCTAACACTGAGTCGCATCCCCAGCCCTATTTTGTATTATATTTAGAGACAGGGTCTCACTGAGTTTCTAAGTGCCTCACTGTTGCTGAGGCTGACTTTGAACTTGAGATCCTCCTGTCTCAGCTTCTGGAGCCACCAGGATTACATGTGTGTGCCACTGCTTGCAGCACATATGATTCAATTTTTAATAATGACTCTTTTTAACAACTGGTTAACAAAATTTCTAAAAATTTAGCAAGATCTAATCTCCAAAGGCACAACCCCAAGAACACATTGCCTTTATCCAAGGATGTTGCTTTCAGTTCTTTTGGGCATGTACTCAGAGGTCAGTGTGGCTGACCAGCACAGAACTCGTCGCCTTGACCTATTCTGACATGCTACAAAACTTACAGACTGAAAAGTTGCCAGGAAACAGAAGAAGGAAGTCTAAAATGCTTCCACCTCACAAAGTCAATGCAAGGTCCTGGCCCAGGTTGGTGGTTCTGTTCTCTTTCTGGTAAGAGGGGTGTAGAGATCTCAGACATCAGTTCTTAGTTTCTCTTCTCTGCAGGAGAGACTCATCAACCTCATCAGAGGTCTGCACAGTCCTATTCTCTTCCAGAACCATGCTCTCTATCATTTCTAATGTCTCTTTGTCTGTAGATTCCCTTCCTCCCCCCAGTGAAATCACCTCTGCCTCTGGCAGCATCACCTTGAGAACACTTGCCTCTTAAAACTACACTTGGAAATGAAAGTTTAGAGGCTCATTTTCCAGATGCATAGCCGCCGCCGCCTCTTCCTCCTTCTCCTCCTCCTCCTCTTCCTCCTTCTCCTCTCCTCCTCTTCTACCTCCTCCTTTCCCCTAACCCCCTTCACCCTGCCCTATACCCAGAGGACATTAGCTATAAAAGTTTTACTCTAAAATTGAAAGACAAATTACATCAAAGTAAAGGATACATTGTTTCAAGCCTTGTATTTAATTTCAATTTCTAAAAATGCCTAACAAAATGAGGTAAATTAGACTAAAATATGTATCAATGATAATGGTGAGTCCAGTCCATGCAGAGTTTAAGAAAATCAGAAACTCAGTAGGAAAGTGCTAGTCATTTAAATTGATGATGTTTAAATTCAGTGTAAGTGGGAAAAAATAGGGTTTTCAACTTACCCAATAAACAACTCCCCCTTTAAGACATCCTGTAAGGTTGAGAGTCTAAAAATTGTGTGGTCCTCAAGGACTCCTGAACCTCAAAAGATTAGCAACTAGAAAAAAATTTCACATGGAATGAAGTTGGCCTAGATGAACCCTAACACTGTAACAAACTGTTATATCCAATGTAGCATAACTTTGTTGGTATTGGCTGACATCTTTTCTCCTTCTTATAACAGTACCCTAGCTTCCTTTTGTTAATAACTCAAATCCCCGCCACTGTTCATTGGATGATTTGACAAGATCCCAACCCTTCTATGACCAGAGAGTCTGTGTCATGCATTGGTCACCTAACATCTTTCAAATAACCCAATTTTGGGTGGTAGTTTCCTAGATTCAAATTCTGCCTTCCTGGTAGAGCAGTCAGAACTCAACTCCCCCATGCCTCCTTGCTGCTAAGGTATAAACATGTCATGTGGGGATAATAGGTTGATTCACTTTCCACAATTTGAGCAAGAACGACATGATAAAGCAGTGGTTCCTTGTGTTAGTCAGATTTCTATTGCTGTGGCAAAATACCTGAATGAAACATCTTAAAGGAAAAAGATTTATTTTGGTTCAAAGTTTAACAGGCTTCAGTCCCCGTGGTCAGCTTTGTTCTGTGGATTCTGGGCCTGTTGTGAGGTAGTAATCATGGAGGAAAGATGTGGCAGAACAGAACAAATCTGTTCACCTTATAAGGGCCAGAGTCTGGGGGACCAGGGCCAAGATAGGTTCTCTAAGGGCACAACTCCAAGAACACACTTCCCGTCTCCTACAGTTTCTGCCACCTCCTAATAAACCATTCAGCTATGAAATCAGTCCTGAATGGATTAATGCAATGATGAGGCCCTTGTGATTCAATTACTTCCCCAAAGCTCTGAACACTGCTGCATCAGAAAGGAAAACTTCCACACGTAAGTTTTGGGGGAACATTTATATCCAGTTCATAATGAACACAAATCGACTTTGGGGCTAAAGGGAAGCAGAGCTTCCCAGCTCTCAGGGGCAGCAAGTGCTGGTGGTGTGTTCCCCAGAGTTCAGTGCAGCGGTGCCATGATTTCTCTAAGCCACACCAGCAATGGCTTCTTGCTTGGAATAGTGTTCATATAGTTGGAGCACATGCTTAATTCTTAATCTTCCAAATCTGAGCATCTGATCATACCGGAGATTCTATATTAATGTCCCCTATGAAATCCCTTTTCTCTGTGAGTTAAGGGTGGTTTGGTTTTGTAACGAAGAACACTGGTTAAGACACTCACTCTTGTCAAGGGACAATAACATAACTCACATTATACCAACCAGACCTTCTCATTCCTGTGATTCCAAATCTGAAGCTTAATGTTGAAACAAGGGTGAAAAAGAAAAACAAGAAAAAAAAAAACAAAACAAAACCTTGAAGCCAGTTTATTCCCATGGCTTTGTTCTTATCATCTGGTTTCCTTCTACTTAAACTCCTAAACTGCCCTGATCTCCATGCATTTTCTGAATCCACTGTTCCAACACATTTATTCTATTACATACCTATTTCTTAATTTAATAAATTCCTCTTTTATTAATTTTGTCAGAGTTTGTTGTGTTGTGAGAATGCTAACTGAGGGCTGGGATCGTAGCTCCATGGAAGAGCACTTGTCTAGCATGTGTGAGGCACTGGGTTCAATTCTCAGCACCACATACAAATAAATAAAATAAACGTCCATCAACAACTAAAAAATATTTTAAAGAAGAATGCTAACTAAAAAATTTTACAAAAGTACTTGATAGGCGTCTGCTATAAGAACAAAAGTATATACCCTATTTGACTTGATTTAACTAAGGTTGTAGACCAGAATAAATTTATCTACAGTAGGAAAAAAATCAGTACAGTATTTGTCTCAGGGTGGAAGGGCTGGTCATTGACCTGAAATTGGAATAAGGGAACTTTCTGTGATGCCGGTTGTAGGTTGAATTGTGTTACCCAAAAAGATGGATTGAAATCTTTACCCTGGTACCTGTAATGTGACCTTATTTGGAAAAATAATCATTGCAGATAAAATCAAGTAAAAATATGGTCATTCTGGATTAGGGGAGATATTAAATCCAACAGTTTGTGTGTGTTTTATAAGAAGAGAGGAACACACAGACAAGACTACATAAAGACAGAGGCAGAGGGAAGTGATAGAGCTGCAAGCTAAGGAGCTGCCAGGAGCAAGGAAGAAACAAAGAAGCCTTCTTCCCTCCAGCCCTCAGAGGGAACAAGGCCCTGCTGGCTCCTTGATTTCAGACTTGTTGTCTCTTGAAGTTTGAAAGGATACATTTCTGTTGTTTTAAGCCACCAACACTGCAGGAAAAAGGCAGCCAGAGGACAATAATATGACAGGAAAGTTTAATATTTTGATACAGTATTAGATTTCACTGGAGCATACGTTTCTCAAAACTTAGCCAATGTATACGTATTTCCAATTCTTTGCATATAAATTTTGTGTTTCAAGAATATTATCAACAAATACTGAAACCTGTCAAATGATATATATGTTGGAATTTTTAGGACTTGAGATATAGTACATGCAACTTTCTTTGAAATGATTTTAACTACAAGGTGGACTGACAGATGATTAGCCAAATAGATAGATATGTAACTAATGATAGAACAGACTACTGATTTGTAGAGTCCAGACAATGAATGTATGGGTGTTTGCTGTAATTCTTTCAACTTGTCTATTTGAAAATATTCATAGTAAATGGCCAAAAATAATAAACCCTATTATATATTATGGTCTGTATTTTTCTGCTTTTCTTTGAGAAATGCATAAAGTTTGCAATAGTGAATGACGTTGCGTAATTTTTTGTTTCTTTCTTTTTTCCACCGAAGAATGTACTTAGTATACTAAGCAAATATCTTGCTCCACAAAGAAGAGCAAGAGAAAGAAGAGAGCATCTGTGAAACAGTGAAAACCATATACCCAGTGCTTCTGTTAACAGCAGAAGAAAGTGATGTCAGGAAAAATCTGATGTTAACTCTTGGTCAGAACCTGACCAAAATACTAATACTACTACTAATACTACTGATAATAATATGCTCAATGCTGTGGCATGTTTCTAAACAAATAGGATAAATATATGCAAGATTTTATCCTAAAATATGTCAAAATATGCATATTGTATTCTTCCAATCTTCTGTGAAAACAGTGATCTCCCAAATTGAGTGGCATTAACCCCTCAAACACACTTGTTTATTATATTTTTTCCCTGAGAAAAATTGCCAGAAAGCATGGAGTTGTTGTATCTATTTCAGGTGACCCTGGTGCTCCTGCCTCAACTGGCTCTTAAAGAAGTTGATTAGGACACTCCTAAGTCTAAATTAAGAATTTTAAATGGTGATGTCTGAATACTAAGGCAACCCACTTACAATCTACAACACAGACGTGTTTCCTGTGATTGCGTAAAGAGTGTCTTCATATCCTTCGCAAATGAACAGTTCACATTTGACTGAGCTCAGCTAGGCAGAATCTACTCCTATGGCAGAAAATAAAACTGTACTCTAAACATAAAGTAAAGAGTTTTCTTCAACTTTAAATGCATAAACTTACCTTGCAGCAATAACATCTTTCCAAGGAAGAATTTTCAGATTGAAGTTCAAGTTGTTTATACTTACATTTTTTTGCTTCTAAAAATGCTTGTGTGAAGATCTATATAGCTGTCATTTCCTTTGTGAATATTCATGCTTAATTATTTTATTTACAGAACCTCTTATCTTTTCATCCTGCATGATCTGAAGTCCTTATCTCTTTATTTTAGGCAAAGGAGGAAGAAGATACAGATAAACTCATGAGAGGAATAAAAATCCCCCCTCACCCTGAAGGGTCCAGTACAAAAAGAAACCACAGGAAGCACATGACATCTTATATTTGATTTCACAAAATGTGCAAGAATAAATTAAAAAGGATGTGTTTATGTTGCAGCATGTGAGATAAAAGGCTAATGGGCTTTATAAAATTTTAATTTTGATAAGAAGCAAAAGTATGCTGGATACAATGAAATTCCACAGTGAAGAGATAGTGTCACAGATCTTTATTCACTGAATGTTATTGTATCAAAATAGATTTTCAACAAAATTGAAAAGAAAATAGATATTCAGAAATTATAAATACAAGAAATGAATTGACGGAAACATATTAGGAGTAAGACATACTAGGCTTCACTTAGCCTTCCATGTTTTGTAGGCAAAAAAAATTATAAACGTGTGAGTGCCAAACATTATAAAAGAAAAATACATCTATTACAAGTTAATTGTTGTAGTCCTAAAATGTCACAATAAACACTAGCAATATATTCTAAAGGAAACTACAAAATATGCCATGAACAAATAGGATCAATTCCAAGGCCCAGTTGCAAGGACTCTCTGCAAGGATGGTCCAATATTAGAATATTAATATCATTTTTCAAGAAAATACTTAAAGATATATCTTAGAAGTATATCAATGCATATAATAAGGCCTCTAGTAAAATCTAGCTTTTATTCTTGATTTTTAAAAACATTAAACAATAATGCTCATCATAGCTCATAACTAACTTTTGTGAAGCCCATTATTGGTCTTCTATTTTATGACCTCCCCACAGTTTTTCTTAGTAATATTGTGTTGTTTAAATCTGACCTTATTTGGGGCTGGGGTGTAGCTTAGTGTTAGAGCACATGCTTAGCATGCAAGAAAGAGGTGCTTATGTTGCAGCTGGGGCCAATCCCAGCACCACAAACAACAAAAACAAAAATCTAGTTTATTGTTGTGGATTATGTTGCCACTCTTTTACTTCTAAATACTGAATACTTTGTCTCTTTTAAGGTAGTATCTCCCAATACTTCTTCCTGGTAACTACTAGCTAATGGTTCCCCAATATTATACTCTCAGCTGAACATCGCAGTGTGTGTTGGCCTTTATAATTATTCTTTTCTGCACTGTTCACTTATACTTCTAGTTAATTTTTTAAGCAAGTATTAGAATTATTGTTACTTAAAGTATCTATAATTGAGAATCAGAGCATAGACTGCTAGATACCATGGCTTAATTCACACAAATGATTTGATGTTTCCTAAAAATATTCTAATCACAATCACTGACAACTCAGTTTTTTTTAATACCTAAATTATTATTCCTTTTTACTTTTATTATACCTTTTTTGATGTACAAATAATTAATCTTCACATATAGAACCTGGCAAGAAAATTATATTCACTAAATATTAAGTTGTACAGAATGCTAATCTTTAGCTATTTTGAAATACTTTTAGTAATCTGAAATTTTCTCAACTATTAAATATATATGCTACCATTTGATAAGACCATGTCTAGTTATTTTTACTTGGACTACATGTACTTAATTACTGAAATTATGCATCTATTTTGTAGTTAATGTTCCCAAAACTTACTTAAGATATGAGCTACTTTGTAAAAAAAAAAAAAGATATTATTATCAATGGTAAGAATATTTTCTTGCTTCATATACTCTTCCTAGTACTAATACCCTGTTCATGTTACACATTTAATACATCGCTGAATGTTTGTCAAACTTGAAAGAGATCTCCCATTTCCACTAAATTAGAGCCTCAAAATGTTCTTATAAGTTTATTAACACCAGTTTAAAATGCATTTAACAGAAGTAACTCAATATTATTTGCATATAGGAAAGGTTTTTCATGTCATCCTCCTCTAAATAAAATTGTTTAAAATCATAAAATGTGAATGGGTTTGTAATATCTGAAACATCCAGATAAAGTCTGTTTGCCCACAAACTTTTTCTTGCTACCAACAGCTAATTATCCTTAGGAAATCATGGGCTTAATTAAATGGTAGTAGACTACAAGGAAGCCACATAACAGTGAAATGCAAAACCACTCAGCGTTGACAGTTGTGTTATCACCATTCATATATGGTTGTCAGATTAGTGTCTTCTTGCTCTTCTTAAAATAAAGCAATTTTCAAAAGAAGAGGGATTTTGATGTAGCTTTTATTACATTAAAAGTATATTAAATTTTCAGTGAGTCAATCTCTTGCTTTAATGTTCTTCAAATATCAAATGAGGTAATGGAGCAGGATATTTTAGTGGAGATTTATTTACCTTTGGTGTCATTTTGTCATAATTTGATTTCAAACTCCATATAGAATTAATCAGATAATATACCTAAACTGATTTTAAAAATGCCAAATTTATTAATTAAATCCTCATTGTATTTTTTTAAAAAATATCATATTATTTAATACAATTAAATAACCTGGGTAATAAAAATCTCTTTTCCAATTTAATTACAACTTATTTAAAGTGTGCTTCCTCAAAGAAAATACTATTTAAATACAATGACATATTTACCCCTTTAATAAAAATTATAGTGAGAAAAAGATGAGACAGAAGATCTAGAGCTTCATCTGAGTCAGAACCTGACTTCAAATTCTACTGAGACACATCTGTGATTGATGGTTTTTAATAGTACAAAAGCATTTCTTGAAACTTTTCTACTTAGTAGTAAATAGTAGAAACACATTCTGTCTATCTGAAGCTATTGAGAGTAACATTGTTCTCATTTCATTTTGCCCATTTCCATTTAAAAATAAATTGTTCTATAATTATTTATAATAGAAATTGTTCTAAAATATATTGCATAGTTCCCTTTCTTCATTCCCTAATCTCTCGGGGTGACTACATCATCCTGACACCCTTACCACATTCCAAGAATTTGGACCATATAGTTGCCTTTCTTGTAAGAACTGTAATTCCACTTGATGAGATTCTTATTTTTTTGTCCAATCTCCCCATCCTTCCCTATGCCCTCTCAACATCCCCCACTATATCCTAAACAACCCACCTGCCAAGTAGACTCAGTATTTCTGGTTTTCTATTATTAGGAGCCAATAGCAAAAATGATAGGCTCTCAACTGGCTAAACACATCATGCAGACAGGACAGATGTCATTTTAGCAGATATTCCACTTTTTTCCTTGGGTCATGTTTTCTAGCTTTTAATTCTTTTATAAATAATTTAAGATATAATTTATATACCACAAAATTCCTCCATTATGAATGCACAATTCAATGACATTTAGTAAACTTGCAGAATGATATGACCATCATCACAATAAAGTTTTAGAACATCCAAAACACTCCCCAAAAGTACCCTTGTGCCTGTTTGTAGTAAAGTCCTCTTCTTCCTGACTCCCCACCTCAGCCTAAGCCATTATGGATTTACATTTTCTGAAGATTCTTATGTAGGTAAAACAATACCATATACATTCTTCTTGTTTTTTTCACTTAGAGAAATGTTTTTGAAGTGCAACCATTTACCACAGGTACTAGTATTTTGTTCTCTTTTTATTGTTAAAGCTTGTCTCACTGTATGGACGAACCACAGGTATTCACCCAAACATCAGTTGTACATTTCGATTATGTCTAGTTTGAGGCTATTATTAAAAATATTGCTCTGAACATTTGTGTACAAGTATTTATGTGGATCTTTTTCCTGTCTTTGGGGGAACTAGAAGTGAAATTGCTGGACTCTGGGAAGTTTTACCTTTTGATGAACTACAAAACAAGGTTGTTGCTCAGTCTCTATACCATTGTACTTTTCAATTAACACCATGTGAAGGTTCTGTTTCCTCCACAACCTTGCCTCCACTTGGTGTTTCCTGTCTTTTTTATTGTAGCCTTTGTAGAGGGTAAAGAGTGGCATCTCCTTGTGGCTTGAATTGGTATTTCCCTAATGACTTATAATGGTGAGCATTTTTTTTCACGTCCTTATTAGACATTTCCATATCTTCTTTACTAAAATGTTAAGTGGAATTTCTTGTCTTAATATTGAATCATGAGAATTTTTACATAATCTGGGTACAAGTCCTTTATCAGAGGAATGATATGTAGCTGTCTTCTCCCATTTTGTGCTTTATCGTTTTATTCCTTAAGGTTTTTTGAAGAGATGCATTTTTGAATTTTGATTAAATTTAATTTACCAAATTGTTATTTTATAATTTTGTGTTGAAATACTCTTTACCTAGAGCAAGGACATTATATTTTTTCCTATGACTTTAGGTGTTCTCTTATATTTTACTCTATGATTTTTTTGAGTTAATTTTTGTGTGTGATGTAAAGAACCTACATAATTGACAAGTAGATCCACTTGTTCCAGTATTATTTGTTAAAATGACTAAGCTCTCCTTACTAAATTGTCTTAGCATTTGTGTTAAAAATCAAAAACCATACATATAAGAATTCATTTCTGGATTCTTTATTTCATTGATTCCACATCCATCCTTGTACTAGTGCCATTTTCTTTTGATTACTTTGATTCCAGAATATATTTTCAAGTGCTTTGAGTCCTCCAGTTTTCTTCTTCTTTTTCAAAACTGTTTTGTCCATTCTAGGTTCTTTGAATTTTCAAATAAATTTTATGATTAACTTGTTAAAATATTACAATAAACTTTCTAATATTTTAATCATTAGATTTCTACTTCCAGTATATCCAAGGTCATATTTACCCTCTGACTAAATAATCAGAATAAATATACATAACAACAACAGTCAATATGTTGGACATCTTTGAGATGTGAGAAATGAATGATTTGAGCCTTTTGATTATCCAAAAATATTTCCTGGAAAATGTTTCCAAGTATAGAATGGGAGGGCCACCAGAAGAATTCCAGCCTATTCCCTGAGCTGAGGAAATACAGGCTGAGAACTTGGAAGGCCAAGACAACTAGACTTTACAGGACTAAGTACTAGTGAAAGAGTTTCTAGGAAGAAAACTCCAGAGATTTGTAGAAATTCCTTCTTTTGTATTCAGTGAATGCCACTGACTAGCTTTTGAAAATGGGGAAGTTAAACACGATATCTAAATTCATACACCCTTTCTGATACTTTTGTGGATGCACAAAAATGACAACTGGTGGTGACATTCAAATGAAAATATTAAAATAAAAATGTGTTAAGAATAAAAGCACAACTTTAGGTTTGTGATTTAATGAGACTTAGAAAGTAGAATGCAAAGGGAAAGTATATAAATTTGGAAAACATTCCTCGACTCATCTAAAAATACAAATGAAGCAGTGACAAGAAAAACATTTGTTGTCACACTTCCCACCATGAAAATTAACTGCTCATTAACCTTTGATGAATCCAGCTCTCCAAGGAATTTTTATGAATGCATAACTCATGCAGTGAATCTAACACCAATGATATATTTAATAACTAAGTGCAAAATTATTTCAATAGCCTGTGCTTACTCTTCCCATTCTCAACTTCTTTAAAATTAATAAAATTATGCATGTTTGAATATAAATCTGCAGCAATGTAAAACCAATTTAAGGACATTATATTTTGTGCTAGCCTTGCCTTGTAAAGACTCATTGTCATTATCATGATGTCAAAGATGTTATCATAATTTAATTCATTAGTCTTATAACTGCATGGGTGATCTTGAATCTGTGCTCTGACAATTGCTTAAAAGACTTTTTTATTTTAATATAGTCTGTATAAAAATAGAAATGCTGGCATGCATTATCAAAGTTCTGAATATTGCAACCAGTTCAAAACTTGAAAAAAAATTTGTAAGTTGAATTCTAATTCAACTGTGGATTTCCAGTATGCCATATGAATAAATGCAATCACAATGAAGAAAAAAAATTAACATTGACCCCTACCATACTTTGTAAAACAAGATAAAATCCAAATGGATCCAAATTACAGGCCCAAAAGCTGAAATAAGAAAAGTTTTCATTTAAATTTAATAGAATTTATTTATACTCTTGGAGGGATCAGAGATTTTTAAGAACCATGTTAAAATGATGATGAAATTTTTTGAGATATTTTTAGAAGTTTAAATACATGAAAATTGACATAATACCATAAACAGAATAAAAAGGTAAATGGCAAACTAAGAAAACATATCAATAAGATCTATGCAGTTCCATAAGATAAATAATTTACCCAATGATTCATAAAGCAATTAAAAATTTAAACAAATAACTTAGCAGAAAAATATTTAGATTAAAGTTAAACAGTTGACAGAAAGGAGAATGAAATTTGCCTAAAATCAAAAGCTTTCAGTGCTCAAACTTTTCTATCGTCCAAGCACATGATCCTGAAGAATTCAAATCTCAAATCCTGCAGAATTCAAACCTCAACTTTGACATGACTGAATGCTAAGAAAGGTAGGGGGAATCAGGCACCCTGAGAAACTATAAATAACTGTGTTAATAGGTAACATAGATTTATTTTATTTATTAAACACAATTTATTTATTGTGTTTATTAAACACAAGTTTAAAATATTCCTTTTCTCATAATTACTTCTAGCATTTTCTTTTTTGCTTATTTTTTTCTTCCTTTGTGCTTCCTGGTGCATTCATTCTGCAAACTTATCTTTGTATTAAACTTAGCTTTTGTTTGAAAATATTTTTATTTCATTTTAAAACTTTAATGCTAAGCTAAAATGTTTAGGTACATGATCTAAGTTCGGAGATAATTTTCTTTAGTACTTTGATAACTAAAATCTCTGGCATCTTTTTGTTTTTTAACATTTTATTATACTTTAGAAAC
Source organism: Callospermophilus lateralis (assembly GCF_048772815.1). Classification (NCBI taxonomy): domain Eukaryota; kingdom Metazoa; phylum Chordata; class Mammalia; order Rodentia; family Sciuridae; genus Callospermophilus; species Callospermophilus lateralis. Next base: position 51,849,614 of record NC_135319.1, on the reverse strand, counting down.
TGCCTTAGTCTGTTTTCTGTTGGTATCACAGAATGCCATGAACTATACAATTTATTTTTAAAAAGTATTTTCTAGAAGATTGGGCATACAATATCAAGGGGCCAGCATGTGCTGAAGGCCTTTTGGTGTATCACAACATGAGTACATCACATGGCAAGGATGAGGAAGAATAGAAACTCAGGTTTCCTTCCTTCTTATAAAGCCACTGATCTCACCATGGAGCCCCACCCTCATGACCTCATCTCACACTAATTACCTCTCCAAAGTCCCAGTACCCCATATCATAGCATATGAATTTGGAAATTGTTTCCAACTTATAAAGTTTGGGAATATATTCAAAACATAGTACCAACACAGGGCAAATTTGTACAATGAATTCCTTCACACCTACCACCTAGATTCTATATATCACATGTCTATCCATTCATCCCTCTATTCATCCATTAGTCCATCTTTTTTTTTTTTTTTTTAGTTATAGATGGTCACAATACCTTTGTTTTATTTATTTATTTTGTGTGGTGCCTCACACATGCTAGTCAAGTGCTCTACCAATGAGCTACAACCCCAGTCCCCATTTTATTTTTGACACATTTTAAATTATATTACACACCTTACTACAGTTCCTCCTATTTAAGTTTGGATATTATTATCTAGAATTCAACATTTGTTTTCCACTATTTTGTCTGATGCAAAATTCAATACAAGGACATATACAAATGAATTTTGACAAATGCACACAGGTGTGAAACCCAGCTGTAGATCTGTAGATATCCCTCAGCCTGTGTGTGTGTGTGTGTGTGTGTGTGTGTGTGTGTTACTTGAATCCAGGGGTGCTCTACCACTGAGCTACACTTTCAGGCCTATTTATTTATTTATTTTGATATAAGGTCTCCTTAAATCACCAAGGCTAGCCTTGAACATGAGATCCAAGAGGCTTCCAAGTCATTTTGATTAGAGTGCATCCGTGGGCATGGCTCAGCCTCTATTCTTTTTTTATGTGTGTGGTGGTCCTGAGGATTGAATCCAGTGCCTGGCACATGCCGGGCAAGTGCTCTACCACTGAGCTATACCTCCAGCCCCCTGAGCCTCTATTTGTGACGTGGAGTCTTTATCATCTGAGTTCTGTCTCTAAGGTCCCACACAACCCCTCTGACTTGGGTGTTAGGTCCCTTCTCTACAGCACACGGGGAGTAGAGTCATTAGGAATTCCTTCACTTCCTTAGCCTTAGGTTTTGTTTTTTTTATAGGTTTTGAAGACTTCACTGCAAGTTTAACACTGCTCTTTCATTTTCTCCTTTCACAATTCTTGTTAGATATATTTTCCCTTTTAATTTTCTTATGTGCTAATGACTCAGAATTAATATGTTTGCAGCCCAGAAGTCTCCCACATATGGCATTTGAATATTTTCCAAATGGAAATTTAAATACTCAATTGAAATATTTAATGAGCATCTCAAATTGTAAATACATAGATTAAACATGATTTTCCCACTCCCCCTGCAACTATGCTTTTTCTCCAATAATTTCAATCTTAATTAAAAGAAACAAATCTGCCCTTGTATGTGCCCAAGTCAAAAACCCTTAGACCCACTCTCGATTCTCCTATCTTCTCAACCAATTGAAAAGCAAATATGATCAGCTATCATTTCAAATATATCTGGAATCATATTAATCCTGATGATCTCCAACACTATCAAAACACTTTCATGTCTTGCCTGAATTATAACTTCAATACTTTCTTAACTCTTTTCCTGCTTCTTTATTGTCCTTCATAGCCTATCCTTAATGTAAACAAAAGTTCTATCAAGTTACACTCCTACTCAATATCCTACACTTTATTCCTGTCTTATTCTGCAAAGTAAAAATAAAAGTCCATCAACTTGGCCACAGCACATGTATCTTCCTTCTTCCTCTCTGACTTCATTCCTACCACTCTTCCCCTTGGCCACTCTGCTTCAGCCCCACTGAACTTCTCACTGATTCTTGAACATGCCCTACACACTCCTACTTCAGGGTCTTGGTTAGATCCATTTGTCCATACCATTCCTTGTAGAATCCAGGACCCAAATGGGCAATGGGTTTGCTTTCTCACCTCCTCAGTTCTCCACTTTACCATTTTAAAGAAACTTTCTTTATTTCCTGATATAAAATAGTAATGAGACTTCTCCTCCTTACAAGTTGATTGTTCATTTGTCAAGATTGTGATGGTCCATTTTATATGTCAACTAGACTGAGCCACAATGACCATTGTTTGGTTTAGTCAAACATTATTCTAGGTTTTTTCATAAGGATGGTTTTCACACATTAATATTTAAATCACAAGCCTTTTCATAAACCAGATTGCTTTGCATAATGTAGGTGAGTCTCATCCAATCAGCTGAAGGATTTAATAAAACAAATACTGAGCACCTCCAAACAAGAAGAAATTCTGCCAGCAAACAATGTCTAGATTTGAACTGCCATATCAGCTTTTAACTGGGTTTTCAGCCTGCCAGCCTAGTCTGCATAGTTTAGACCTACCAGCCTCTATAATCACATGAACCAATATACACAGGAGCGCGCACAAGCACACACATGCAAATATATATGTATATATGTCCTAAGGGTTCTCTGGAGAACATTAAGAAATGCAATCATAAAAAAAAAAAAGACCTTTACTTGTTTATTTTGTCTCTTCCAGAATTTAAGCTTCATAAGAGCAGAGAGTTCATGTATTCTATTCAGTTCCATATCTCCAGTATTTGCATTAATTATTTTACAACACTTTCTCTTTCAGTACTGTATTCTGTGTGATTTTCTCCAGTCTTGTTTCCATTTATCTAATACTCCCTTCAACCAATTCTAATTTGTTGTTTGTTTCACTGTTTAATTCCAACTATACTTTTTAATCTACTCTTAGAAACTTCATTTTTTTCCAAAGCTGCTACTTTTTCGAAGTACATGTCTTTTCCAATATTTTAAATTTATTTTATTTTTTAATCACCTTAAAATACTTTTCTAATCCTTATTTTATATTTTACTATCAGAAATTAATGGTGGTCTACATCTGCTCTTTGTTTTGTCTACTGGCATTCCTGATTATTTACTCAGGTTCTCTAAATTTGCTTTAAATGTCAACTAATCTTTAGTGGACCCCACTTTTAATGTCTCTTCTAAATTTATATTCATTTGATTCTACCAGTACTATACTGGTGTTAATTTTGGTTGTTCTTGTTTAAAACTCTGGACCCTTGTAAATAGCTTAAGTTTTCATTACAGTCTTGTATGCTGTGGAAAAAAAAAATAAAACAGGCTGAGTTTGACTTTCCCAAGAGTCATTGTCATAACAGAGAAGTTCCATTGTCTTCTCCTTGTGCCACTGTGTGAATTTGAACCCTTCTTTCTTTGAACCTTTCTTTGTCTTTTCCTTGATTTTTCTAGTTTACCAGAATGGTATCTGAACAGCCTGTTTCTTTATAGTCTAAATGTGATCATCTCATCCTACTGGGCATTATACCCAGGTCCTCTAAATTATTATAACCACACCATTAACTCCTCTCTAATAACCACTAAAACAGTGAAATTTTGAGCCCTTTTTGAGGAATATCAAATTTTGAGGTCTATCAAAGAATTTTAACTTTACCAGGATCTAAGGTGTTTAGGGTAAAAGCATTTGAATTATAGTATTTTAGTTATGATGGAGCCTGCCGCTGAATTCTACTATTTTTTTTATTCTATTCTGAGAATCTTTGTCTTCTTACTACCAAGTATGATATGTTAATATTTGTCAATTATTTACACATTGCATTTATTTCTACTGTCTTGATGTGTGCTATTTACCATATATTTTCTTTGTTCCTTTCTTTTTAACACCCCCTCCCTTTCCTAACTTCTCTTAGATGAGTCAACTTCTCTATTTTAAAGTTCTGTCTTTGAGAACATTAACTTCTCTCTAGCTCTAAGATAGTTATCAGACTCAGTCCAATTTAAGTTCTAGTTTGAGAGATCCTACAGCCCAGGTACAGTAGCATAAATTCAGCACAAGCTTAGGAATTTTATTTCCTCTGGAAAATTTCACTTTTTTTTTCTAGTACAGAAAGGGCTTTTGTGCCTCTCAAGGGTTATTTTGTAGAGATTTTTTTTTTCTCCTTTCCCTGAAAGTGCACTACTTCAGGTATCCTGCCTACATACCATGATCCTAGTCCCTCTTTCTCATAAGTCAAGGCCCACTCTTCTGTTTCTATGGGCAAACTAAGGCCTTATTCTCTATGGCTTGGGGTCTCATTTGGGGTCTGACAATCATCCACACAGCCAACACAGTTTTAATTTATCAGATTAAAACTCTGGTTTCCAGTCTTTCTTTGATTTTGACAAATGGAACTTTCCATTTTTTCCTTGTATTAGTTATGTGTTTTACTTGAATATTCCATTTCTTCAATTTGTAATTAAAATTGCTTTGCTTGCCCTCCCAGCATGTTGTCAGCACAAGAAAATAAATGTATAAAAAATATCTAAAAATTTCATATGACTTGTAAAATTAATATAATGTGCTAATAACAATATATACAGATGCTTTAAATCAACTAGAAAATATAATAATGATTCTCTAAGAAAGAATTTGGCCAACATATAATAATTTATGCATGGAAAGTCATGGAAGCTAAGAACAAAGGGAAATAAATATACAGTTAAGTAGATTTTCAAGATACAATTGAAAACAGACTCTTGGTTTTCAATTCATATTACAAGTAAATAAAATTGGTTGTTGTCAATATTGGTGGATATTTTCTGAGGCAGACACTCATATACTGATTGAATGTTTGAAAACTTTTAAAATGTATCACTTTGAGCTGATAATTCAACTTACAAAATTCTCTTCTAAATTTGTAACCAGACACTGATACACTTTTTTTTTTTTTGGTGGGGGGGCGTAAACTGGAGATTGAATTAAGGGGCACTCAAACACTGAGGCACATCCCAACCCAATTTTGTATTTTATTTACAAACAGAGTCTCACTGAGTCGCTTAGTGCCTCGCTAAATTGCTGAGGCTGGCTTTGAACTCACAATCATTCTGCCTCAGCCTCCTAAGTTGCAGATACTAATACACTTTTACAGCCCATGCTCTGAAACAAAATGAGTATTGGAAAATAGGATCCATGCTACTCAGCCTTCTTTGAACTTTCAAAGAGGCTTACTCATTTCAAATAACTGATTTTACTAATTAGAAGAAAATTTTATATTTATGTAATAGTTAACTTCATGAATATATTCAACATTATACACAAAGGTTGATTATATTATTTGCAACAGTGATCCTTTTAGCGAAATCTTAAAGTTAGAATATTAAATCATTAAAGTTTGGACTGGGCTTTGAAAATTGGGGGTGGGTGGGAAGGAAAAAAAAGAAAATTTTCATTTAGTTAAGGTAGGTGATATGTTTATTATTTTTCTTATCTCCTTTAGATCTTTTAGTATTTATCAGGAATAGGAAGCATTACTGTTTGCAATCAAGACTTGATCTCATTTTGAGTAACATTGTTTGAGCATAAAAGTAATGATTTTCTTTTAAACATAGACTTCTCAAAGATGTTCTCTGTACTTTAGTGTGATTTTATTACATCTAAGGGCCATGTTTCTCCTCTGCCCCAAGAGAAACAAATTTTCCATTTTATGAAACCAGCAGGGAGCCAGACTCAATTTATAAAATTAACTTCACAGAGAACTTTTTTAAAGACTAACTATTGCCACATGAGAAAGTTACACTCTGGTAATCAAAGGCTCACTTTCAGAGACAAATTAACCCTCTAGCATTAAGATACTAGTAAAAAGCAGAGAAAGTGATGAGCTGTACTTTCCTTGGAAGAAGCAAAGACCTCATCAGATTGAGCACAATTTCAACAGTTCAGGAATGTGTTCCTCAAAACTGGTGTGAAAGATTACCCTTTGGGGATCTAGGAGGACCATATTATAACTTTTATTTGCATTTACTTATCATCACTTCTCTTATATTTTGTTTATAGTTTAAATGCAGATAATAGATTAATTAGCACAGCACCACATGCATATATTTATCAATGTATTTGCTGTGCATATTTGAAAACATTATTCTGATGTGGGATCATGATGAAAATGTTTGAATGCCACTCCAAGACTTCTATTAAAAAAAAAAAAAAACAGCTTAGAAGGAGCAATTTTATACAGGAGGCAATGCATTCAAATAGCTACATCAAAATTTTCCCATTCTATATATTGAAAATGGTGATATTACTTAAGAGAAAATATTCTGCATTCACTGTCTAACTTTGTTTGGTGTCTTCTGTTTCCTAAATGATTGTTGTGATGTTTTCTTCAACAGATGAACTATGGGAGCATATTAAATAGTTATTGTCTAATGTAAACAGAAATCTGAAAGATTAAACCAATCACAGTAGCAAATCATTTCACTGTAGTTGTGGGTTATAATCTTTCTGAAAGCATTAAAGAAAAGCCTTTTGTATTTTGCCTTGAAAATAAAAATGTAAAAAGAAAGCAAGGTAAAAGGTCTTCCTTTGTGACCCTACAAAATACTTTTCCTGTCACGAATCCATTTTATAAGAAATTACAGAGACTATTAATTCCATGTTTCACTGTTTCTAAGGTACATATTCTTTTTAAATATTTAATATAATTGAAATTGAATTGGCTGTTATAATATGGCATCTATAATGTTGTAGGCAGGTAGCAATTATGATGTAGTTCTCGTTTCTTTGATACAAGCACACATGACAAGTGGCAACATCATCAGGTGCAGAATGGATATCAGTACCTGGAGAGGAAATTTAGAGATGATTGTAGAGCACTAAAGAAGGTTTTCCTGGGCTGGGGATGTAGTTCAGTGATAGAGCATTTGCCCACCATGCACAAGGCCCTAGGTTCAATCCCCAAAACCTGGAGAAAAAAAAAAGAAAAGGAAAAGAAAAATATTTCCTCCAATTCTGTGAAAGACTCAGTCTATGGTTGAATAAACATGAAGTTGAAGAACCCAGGGTAGAAGGCAATTCAGAAAAGTCAGATTCTAGAGGTGGAGAAAGAAGTGTCAGAATCAGACCAACCCATTCATCTCATTTACGCTTTCTGCTAGAATTTGTATCTGGAATGTTTTCAGTGGTCCAAATGTTAAAGATGTGGTCCTCAGATGGTGGTAGAACCTTTAGAAGGTGGAGTCTATTAGGAGAAAGGTCATAGGTGTGTGCCCTAAAAGGAGATATTGGGACTTCAGCCTCTTCCTGTCTCTTTTCTTTGCTTTCCAGACACCATGAGAAGAACAGATCTCTTATACCACATCTACCCACCATGATGGACCAGGCTGCCACAGGCCCAAAGTAACAGGGCCAAGCAATCATGGACTGAAATTTCTGAAACAATGAGCCAAAATAAACTTATTCTCCTTTAAGTTGATTCTCTCAGGTATTTTGTCATAGTGACAAAAAGCATTCTAATGCATTTTCTTTTATACATGTATAAAATTGCTATCTAATAAAAGTCTAGACTTAACTAAGTATATAAATCCCTTCAATATGTATATAATAGAAATTGCAAATGACAAAAGATATTATATCAGTTTAATTGGCAGAATTTTTTCTTTCTTAGTAGTACCTAAAATAATGATTGTGCAATATCACACACTTTAGATTCAGTGAAATATGCTCCTACTATAACACATATACTATAGGCTATTAAAAAAACAATCATGGCATTTGGTTTCTAATATTTGGTCTTTCTTCTGCTTTTTAAAATTTGTTTGTTTGTTTGAGTGTAAGTTCTTCATGCTGCTCCCTGTGTCTTTTGCAGGGCGGCGGGGGGTGGGGGGTGTAGTATTAGACAATAAAATGAACAGAATAAAAGATTCATGTCCAGACCATAAGAAAACTCCTAAAACTCAACAACAAAAACAAATAACAAATGGTCAAAGGAGATAAATAAACATTTCTGCAAGAAGTAAACATGAACAATAAGCATAGGAGAAGATGCTCAGTAATATTAGAATCTGGCATTATTCAAATTCACATAATGCAAACAATATCAAAAAGAACACCCCAAGGTCTTTTGAAAATGATGATAAATCACATTTTAAGTAAAATCTCAGGTGAACGGAATCCATATGTTACAGAAGATTTGGAAACTTATATCAACGAAGTAAATGTCTCCAAGAGGGTAACTGTTGTGATAGAGTGTAAAAGATTTGACTACCTAATAGCTGGTATAATGATGAATTTGAATTGTCAATTTGATTGGATTAAGAGATGCCAAGGATTAAGAGGGATATGGGTGTGTCAGTGAGGGTGTGCCTAGGAGCCAACTGAAATGGAGACTCTCCCTAAGCGTGAGCTGCACCCACCAAGAGGATGATGACTTGGATGTAATAAAAGTTCCAAGAACAAGGAATCAACAGCAGATGCAAGCTTAATTCTTCTTGAAAGGATTCTTGATTGCTGCTGCAATCATCTGAGGATATCGGATTCTCCCTTTTTCATTCTTCCAAAACAGACTCTGCCGTGATTCTCTAGAAGGCTTAGGTCTCAGACTAGGGTAGCACCTTTGATGGCTCTCGAACCGTGCAGCTACAGGTTCTCCTAGCTCTCCAGCCTGCAGGTCACCACGTGGACTATCCAGCTTCTGGTTCTGTAAGCCAACCCAATAAGTTCCGTTTTTATAATTGTACTTTCCTGTTGATTCTGTTCCTCTAGAGAACCCTGACTAATACAGCTGGTGTGAATAACAGACTACAAATTCTGGCATACAGGCTTCCATAGTGACTTGGAGAAATCAATTCCAACAATTTCTGAACACACAACCTGAATGTGCTGGACCTGTGCTTAAGGCACAGTCTTATGTGGCTTAAAGGCACTGAGGATGCCATTTATGTTACCAGCCTCCAACTCGTTTGTATAACACCAACATAACCTTTTGCCCTGGACACATAAAGTCCCTTCAGGTACAGTGGCTCTGGTGCTCCTTTGACACTGAATCTTAAGATGAGCTGTGGATTTACTTGGGCTCTGAGTCTAGTAAACTTGATCTTCTTCACAGCCAAAATGCTGGATGCAATTCTATTAGAACATTCTTTTACTTATTTTTCTCCCTCTTTTTTTTTTTTTTTTTTTGTAACCCCACCTCTTCTGGGATATCTACAGTCTCTCTCCAAATCATTTTGGCTTTTACAGAAGATGAGAAAATTCTAAGCTTTACAGATATACTGAATTCTAAATAGGTACTGCTTAAAAGTAAAGGAGTGCTGGGGAGATAAAGGGAAGATGCACAACAACTACACATTATTGTGCCACGTCCACACAAGAATTTTTTCTTACAGCCAGGAATTACCTGGATAATTTTCATTTTGTTTCAGCAATAGCCAAGAAAAGCATATTCCAGTGGTAATAACTGCACTTGAAATGTACTTTCTCACAGACGGCATGCACAACTGCCCCAACCAGTAAATACACTCTGGGACCCTGGTGTTTATCATCACAGGAAGTGCTCACTCATCAAACTATTTTTTGAAAATTTCAAATCACAAGGCAAAATACTGTCTAAACGTGAATCCTGTCTTTTTAAGTTCTGGAAGTCAGTCTGTGCCTTGCGTCATTTTACCGCTATCATCTTGGAGTCAAACAACCAGGGGGAAATAATGCAGCATGAGGAGGTGCAGAGTGCCAGTTTATGAGTTTGTTTATTCTGCAGAAATTTTACTGCTGCTCAAACTGACTGCTTCTTTAGTGCCTTAAATCAAACAGCATAATCTGTGGACTCAAGATCAGAACAATAAACTTCACTGAATTTACAGGCTCAGGAGAAAAGCATTCAATAGGGCCTTTTATTATGACCCTATCCTGACAATGTTTTTCTGACTTTCATTGCTTTAGGAATTCATAGGAGAGATGCCAAAACAGTGTGTTGTTTTTTGTATGGGCTCTGCCTCCACGATTAATCACACCAAATATTGAAAAGAACAACTCAGATAGGAGAAGTCTCTACAGCAGGAACTCACAAGTAGGTGCAGAAATTTGTTCTATTTCATGTTAACACTCACATTTGGAAAAAAAAATGAGATGAAGAACCATTTAATCATAATGTCTAGATTTCTCATTTGCAGACTTGCACACTGGAGTTATGACATCACTGGAGTGTTGACGGATCACTCACACAGCTGAGCTGTATAAGTATACGGAAGTGGCAGAAGAGAGTTTAGAGTCATTGCCCTGATTTTATATACCAAAGAAGCAAAACTATGAAACTCTCACTTCCTATGGCTAATTATTAATTACTTTTACGTATTAGCATGTTAATATCCTGTAAATTAAGTTACACAATAGAAATTAAAAGGAGAAATATACAAGATAAAAATAAATGCAAATATGTTTCTATAAATTCTGCTGGTGTTGGGTCACTGGCTTTGTAGTCATGGAAACATGAGTTTGAATTCTAATGAGGCTCCTTAACAATCTGTCTGAATGTGAGCAGTTTATGTAAGCTCTCTTAGCATCATGGTTTTAGTGGTCATCATAGGTGAGGAGGCCACAACAAATACCAACAGAGATAGTGATGATGATAATGATGGTGATGATATTCCAGGCTACCACTCACTCTCAGGGATTGTAGAAATCTTGGCAGGACCTGCATAAACTCAGTCACAGCCACTCCTATAAAATGGCTTCCTGACTCAGCTTAAATACATTTATTGAGCAGGAACACCTCACCTCTCTGGCTATTTTGCTTTGGGAACATTTTACAAGTTGTGACATGGAGCCATCACTTTGCCCTCTTCTTCATAATCATTTGTACCAGAAGATTCTAAAACATAGGTTTGTGCGAGTCAGGCAGGAAGTTGCTGTCAGGTTCTTTAGTACCTTAGAAATATAGTCAGTGCAGTAAGAAATGACTACTTTAGTAAGTCTATCAATTTGAGGAGAATTAACATAACTATTATGTTGAGCCTTCCAACTTAAGAACATTGTTATATCTCTTCATTTATTTAGATCTTTTTTTTCTTTCTTGAATTAGCAATTTGTAGTTTATTACATAAGAGTTCTATATCAGGGTTTTCAACTAAGTTGTGGGTATTTTGTTTGGTTGTTTGATTGATTGGCAGGCTGGTGATGAAATAATATTTTAATTTCAGTTTCTGAAAGAGTCACTGCTAGAAAGGGGTTGATTTTTGTATATTGATCTTGTATCCTGAGACTTTATGGAACTGTTCTATTAGTTATAGGACAGTATGATTAACTCAATTTTCTATCTTGCTATCTGCAAACACTGGCAGTTTTTTTTTCTTTCTAGTAGATATACCATTTACTTTCTTTTCATCTTTGGCTTATTAATATGATTTCATTAATTAATTTTAAAATATCAAAATAACTTAGCAACTACAGAATAAAGCGCACTTGATCATAGTATGTCTTATGATATTATATTTACTAACATTTCCTTAGAAAATTTGCTGATTTATTTTATGATGGATATTGGTCTGCAGTGCTTTTTTATTTATTTCTTTATTTATTTATTTATTTTTGTATTGCCTTATCTAGTTTGGTACCATGTTCTGCTTTTCTCAAAAACATGAGTTCAAAGTATTCACTTTATTATTTTTTTTTCTGTTAGTTCTTTTCTAAATATTTGGTGAAGAATGCATTTGTCATCCTTTCTCTAGTGAATCTATTTGAACCCAGGGATAACTTTTTGGATATCTTTTTTTATATTATGAATTTATTTTCCACAATACTTATAGCGCTACTCAAATTATCTATTTCTTACTGGATGAATTGTGGTAGTTTGTGATTTTCAAGGAATTGGAACATCTTGTTGAAATAGTAAAAATTGATCTGTGTAGAGATGTTCTCAGGTGTCCATAGTACTTTTCTTACTACCTCTTCATGCTTTTAGCATCTGTGGTGATATCTGCTATTTCATTGCTGCTACTGGCATTTCAGTCTTCCTAGAGGTTTGTCAATTTTACTGATCTTTTCAAAGAAGTGGCTTTTAGTTTTATTGATTTTTCTCTATGTTTTGCTTTTAATTTTACTAATTTGTGCTTTTATCTTCATTATTTCCCTCCTTCTGCTTGATTTGAGCTTACTTTGATCTTTTATCTGGTTTATTAAGATAAGATTTTGATTATTGATTTTAGAATTTTATTCCTTTCCAGTGGAAGCATGTGATTTCTCTGGGTTTTCTTTTAGCTACAGCTCACAACTTTCGACATGCTGCATTCTCATTTGCTTTTGTCTAATGTATATTTTTTTATTTGCTTGAGATTGTACGTTGTTATATAGTATTGTTTTCAAGTGTTTGGGTATTTTCTTCTTATTGTGCAGTATTTGACTTCTACTTTGATTTCGTTATGATCAACCAACATACCCTGATTCCAATTATTTTAAATATACTGTTGTTTGTTTAGAATCTAGGACATGATCTACATTGGTATGTGTGTGGGAATTTGAAAAATCTGTGTTCTGCTGTGGTTGAGTGGAGTGTTCCACAAATGTCAATTAGACCCTGTTGACTGGTAGTGATCAATTTTTCCAACTTTGTCTTTGTTGCTTTTCCAACTATTTGTTTAACCGGTTGTTGAGATGTACTGTTAAAGTCTCCAACTATAATTTTGAATTTGTCTGTTTATTCTTTGAGTTGTATCAGTTTTTGCTCCACATAGTTTGTATCCCTGATATTAGGTGACTGTACATTAAGACTGCTACATTTTCTTAGTAGACTCTTCTATCATCAGATAATATCCCCTCTCTTAGATAATTCTTTGCTTTAATGTACATCTGTTATTAGTAGAGTCATGCACACTTTATTTTGATTGTTTGCATGATATATGTTTTTAGATCTATTTACTTCAATCTACCTATATTGTGACATTTGAAGAGAACTTCCTTTAAATAATACATAGTTTGGTTATATTTTTATGCATTCTTTTGATCTGTGTTTTATAATAAGTAGATTTAATGTATTTGTTTATCTACTATGACATCTGCCCATTTATTTTTGATAAAACGTTTATTTTAGAATATATTTTATATTTATAAGTGAAGATAATGTATTTGCTTCACATCTATTTCCCCCTATTATCAATATCTTGCATTGTTAGTATGATACTTTTGTTACAATTAATGAATAAATGTTGACACATACTCGAATTAAGCTAAGTCCACACCTTATTCAGATTTCCTTAGTTTTCACTTCTTATCCTTCTCCTATTCCAGGATGCCCTGCAGAAGCCCACTATGTTTTATCGTCACCCCTCCTTCAGCTCCTCTTGACTCTATCAGCTCTTCATCTGAATGAGAATGAATGATCTCAAATGAATGATCTCATTCATCGTATTTGATGTTTTTTGACAATTCGAGGAACCGCCAGTCATATATTTGACAGAACGTTCCTCAGTTTGGATTTGTCTGATGGTTTTTGTTAGACTGGAGTTGTGACTTTGAGGAAGGAAGACGACAGAAATAAGTACCTTTCTCATCACATCTTATCAACTAAATGTGCAGTCAGCATCATGCATCACTATTAATGTAAACCTCCATTTCCTAGGAAGTGATTGACAGGTTTCCAAGGTGTCAAGTTGCTCTCTCCCACCTCCACCCAGCCATCCTGCGCTCCTTGGAAGGAAGTTTGAGCACAGCATGTGGAATGCCAGACATAGTGAGGAGTTGTGCTGCATTTTCCTGAGAATGGAATATCTATATAAATTATTTGGAATTCTTCTGCATCTAAGGTTTGTCTCTTCCCTTCCACTCATTTATTTATCTGACCACTATTTATATCTGCATGAACTCATGTATAGTTATTTTAGACTATGGATTATGATTTTCCTTTAATTTGTGTGTGTGTTTTTCATTTTCTTTCTTTTTTTTTTTTTTCCCTTTCTCATACTCATCTAACTTTGGGTGCTGAAAACACTTTCCCACTGGTTCTTGCCTCCCTTTGGACTCTCCTTGTCATTGTTGTTGGTATGAGTGTTTTGTTTATTTAGGACTTACCACTTTATTTTTGTTTTTGTTTTTGGTTTTTGGTTTTCTGTGTATTTGCTCTGATTTTCTTTTTTCTATTTTGTCTTTATGACTATGGCTACTTGAATTTTTTTTTAATTCCATTTTTATTTCCTAAAAGATTTTTTGTGCATCCCTCTGTATAGTTTTCTCAGCAACTATTCAAGTCTTACATTATGTAACTTTTTCAGTTTAGTGAGTCTGGCATTTTTACCAATTCAAGTCCAGTATAGAAAATTGACCTCACTTTATGATCCTTACCTTCTAAATTCATATTAAAATTGTCCAAAATATTTCCTGTATGTGCATTCAGGACTACATCAGAAAGTATTACAATTTTTGCTTAAATGTCAAATGTAGGAAATTCAAGAGGCAAAGGAAGTTGATGTCTTTACTTATATTTGGTCTCTTCCCCTTGTTCTTTCTTCCTCCCTGGTGTCCCAGGTCCTTATTGTATCGTTTCTCTTCCAATTATAGAGCTCCTCTACTTGTTCTTCTAAGAAAGGTTTTCTGGTGGCAAATTCTTTTCTGGATTTGTCTCCACTGAGAACATCCTGATTTACCTTTCATTCTTGAAGAATGTTTCCATGGAATGCAGGAGTCTAGACTGGCAGTTCTTTTCATTCATCACTTGAAAGATACGCTGGCCTATCATCTGTCCTCCATGGTTTCTTGGGGGAAATTGATCATTGGTAATGTCAAGGAAACAAGCAAAATGGAAAAAAAAATTAAAATACCTTAGAATTCAGAAAATCTGAAGTTCTTAATGCCAAAATCTAACAGCTCAATATATTACAAAGCAATGATCCTTTTTTTTTTATACAAATGAGATTTGTAAAAGAGAAAGAGAAGCAGAAATCTACAATTGAAGATAAGGAAAAGCAGAAAAACAAAGACAAGGAGGAAGACACAGAATGTTGAGAGCTGCTTTTGGAGCTGGGTGCAAGGTGAGAGAACAGTCCAAACTCTGGGAGGGGAGGGTTGCTCCTGAGGCTGAGGTAGGTGTGGGGATTCTCTCAGCCCAGGAATAAAGGTAAAATGACCTTAGATCACCTACCAGGTCAAGAAAGCTCCTGCATGCCCACCTCTCTTCTCCTGTCAAGAGGACAGTGGACAAGAAGGAGCACAAAGGCCTGAAGGTGAAGACAGGGCCAGTTGCTGACATGAGGGAGGGGTTGGGGTGGTGGCCCCCAGTCTCCCTAGGTGGACCTTCAGGAAGCTGGAGCAGAACTGGCAGTTCAGGGCTGTCCCTTCTCAGAACTGGGTTCAGAACTGTAGGCTAAGCTGGATCTCAGGACTGCCCATCCCTGGAACAGTCCCTCCAGAGAACAGCAACCTGGCCAGTGGCAGAAGTAAAAGATCCCATTGAAGTAGAAGATACGCTACAGCCTCCGTGGTGTCCATCCAACCCCAGGACAGAGTCTGCTGCTGAGTAGGTGGTCCTCAGAAGTGACCTCTCTTCCCTGAGCCTCAGTTTTCTCCTCTGTCATTTGTAGTTCTGAATTCCTATTCTCTTAGACTGCAACTTTGAGGGCTCCTCCCAGCCTAACCCACAGGCCTGGTAGCAAAGCACCTGCTCTCTATCCAGCCATATAATCATGACATTTTCATTTTTACACATAACTACCAAAGACATACAGACTGTGTTCAGGAGGACCCATTTCCTCTCACTTTGTCAGCCCTAAATTTTAAACCTTATTTTACCTCTTCCTCTGCCAGTATATGATGTTTTAAAATTTACTCCTGAAATACAGGTGAAACAATGTCTTCTTTCACATGGCTTTTTTCCCCCATTGCATTTGTTTATTCTTTATATTTCTTAACATTCTTTATATTTTGTCCATTTTCTTCTGGGGTGCTTTTTTTTTTTTTTTGCTGTATGTAGTTCATTGAATTAGGCATGGTAAATATTTTCTGCTCAGTAATTTTAACATTTTTTTGGTGGTTTTCCCCTAATGCACAAGAATCACATTTTATATAATCAGATTTGGCAAGTTATTTCCCTTATGGCTTCTGAGTTTTACGCTGTCCTGTGAGTCACAGCAAATGGATCTGATGCCACCTCTCATAATCTAGGGGACATCCAAGGCCACCACTGATTCATATTCCTAAGGCCATAAACTCTCTTGTTCCCTCTAGTTGATTTCTGCTTCTCCTTGAATTATTCATCCACCCACATTTTCTTCCATCTGGGGCTGACACAAACCAAAGCAGGAAAGTCACCCCCTTTTACTTTTCCCTGAGCCTCTCAGGAGGCTGTGTTGTAGTGCATCAGATTTCAGAAGATGCCATGGTAATAAGGATGGAGAGCTCACAATCCAGTGTCTGTCACACTGCTTCCCACTCTGCTCAAGGGTCACACCTCCTATGGAGAAATTTTCAAGTTGAAAATTCCTTCTAAAGATCTTACTCCAACTGTCCAACCTCACCAGCCCCTGAGGCTGCATCCCAGAATCTCTTCACATTCACCACAACCCCATCTGCTACTGACTCTTGCTTAGATCTTTTGGACCAGTCCCTCACTTCCCTGTCCTCAGTTCACAACTCCTGAGGGCTGGTCACTCCATCTGATGTCACTTTCTTCTGGAACAATCATGGGAAAGTGGGTTTGTCAGCTCACTGTCATATCATTGCACATCGGTGTTTAAATAATTAAAATGCTGAGTGATGGTTGAGTAAGTCTTCATAATCACAGAGCTGAACTCTTCACAGGCAGTTAAAACACTCCCAAAACTCTCCCAAGGGTTATGATTTGCTGGCACCTATACCCCACAGGTACGGCTTGGGCACATTCATTGCTGCCTCTTAGCAGAAATCCACCCTACCTACTTTCTTCTCAGCTCTACTCTCCCCCTCCTGCACCTGGTCATGTCTCCCATCACCATAAGTCATCGCCTTGATGAGGCTCCATTCCAATCATACTGACCTGGGTTGGGATCCTAGCTCTACGACTTCCTGGCTATGCCATCTTAGCCATGTTATAGTCCATCAGAGCCTAGGTCTTCTCATCTTTGAAACTAAGTACCACTACCTTTGCTATGATAGGGAATGACTCTCTCCCGGTCTGCTCTGGGATTGCATGATGCCTACTTCCCATGACAGCCTCTTGTAGGACACAACCTGACCTTCCCACCAGGATGACTGTGCTATCATCTCACTGTAGACATCATCTGCTTGAGCAGTCCTATCATGGGCCTCCAGGTAGAGATGTGAATTTAAAACTTTTGGTTTTTGACTCATAGTTTGTGAATATAGGATCTGTCTGAATTTGGTCAAACAACTTATGATGGCAGCTTTTAAAATAATAATAATAATATACAATATAAACATTTACCCAAGAATATTTTATTATCTCCATATTTTATATCTAATGGCAGGCTTTCTCAATTTCAGTACTATAGATGTGTTGGCCAGGATGATTCTCTGTTGAGGAGAGATTCTCTGTTGTGTATTACAGGATGCTTGGCAATATTGTTGCTCTCTACTTGTAGCATGCTTACAGTTTTGGAAGACAAAAGTGTCTCTAGACATAGTTCAATGTCTTCTACACAGGGAAAGGCAACCTCACGGGAGAACCACTGCCCTCTGAGTAGTAACACAGTAGCCTTCTTGTTGGTCCTGCCTTTTCATTGTTCATTCAGCAGAATCCAAAGCCGACTTCCCACAGTTTCCTACCTGATAAAGTGGGATACCTGATAAAGCACAGGTATTGACTATTCCCACAATTCCATGAACACAAGTCATCTATCACCAACAGTGTTTGTCACATCATAGCTAGAAAGGTAATTCTTCCATCTAAGATTGTCACTCCTCACAGACAGCTAAAGATTTGGGAATGGAGGAAAACAGGTGGCAATGACAATAACTAAAATTCTGCATGTGATTCCCACACAGGTGGGCATTTTATTATATGCCTGGCACTTGGCTAAGGGTTTTACATATATGATTATATTTAATCTCTAGAGTGGATTTCTGAAGTACATTGTATAATATTCATTTTATAGATGAGAAGCTGAAGCATAAAGATGAGCCCAGAATGGCACTGTTAGTAGATATGAAGGATTTTGATCCTGATACATTGAGCTGCAAAGTTGCTACTTTATTTCTTAATATTGAAATATAACACAAAAATAGAATATTCATAAAGCATAAATATAAAATTCTGTGACAGAGGCACAACCAAAGAGATCCCTGTTGGAGCAGTCTGTACTGATTTCTCCATTGTAGAAAACTTAAAAATAATAAAAACTGAGTAAAATTGGCCTGCTTTTAATTATCACTCTGGGCCAGCATTTCTGAACAATGTCAGTGATAAAATAGTCTTTCCTGGAAAAAAAAAAAAACATGTTTTAATCTAAATTCTAGGCCATTGTATGCTTACTAATGAGTTTTAAATAAAGATCATAGATAAATAGACAATATTCATATATGTATGTGTATAAAATTATCATACTGCCTTATAGTCTTTAATAAAGTCTGTTCTTCATAAAGATTATCTAGAAGACTCCCAGTTATACTTGTAGGCCCCCAAACATTGAGCAAGCTACAAACAATCACCTCATGAGCTAAATTTAAAGTTGTTATGAGTTGATTTGTGCCCCCTTGAAATTTGGATGTTGAAGCCCCACCCAGTTCCTCAAAGTGTGGCAGTATTTGAGGTAGATCTTTTTAAAAAGAAACTAACTTAAAATGAGGTTTCTGGGGTAAGCTCTAATCCTATCTGAAGGGTGTCTTAATAAGGGAGATTAGGGAGGTGGGGCCTAGGGCAAGGTGCTGGGCACAGGCATGTTCTCTTTTCTTCCTCATGCACCAGTTTATCCTTGCACTTTCTTCCATAAGCTGATGCAGCTTGAGTCCCTCATCAGATGAAACCATCCAAACTTGGACTTTACTGCCTCTAGAGCCAGGAGCCAAAATAAGCCCCTTTTCTTTATAAATCACCCAATCTTGGACATTCTTATAGTAACAGAAAATGGATTAATGAAAGTGGGTTAAGCTGGAGACTCTTCTAAACATAATGATGTAGTGATCTCTATAAGCCTGGAACAATTACCAGTACAATTTAAAGTAACAGTAAAATGGACTCTTTTCTTAGCTAGAAAACCACATTAAATGTAATTTACAGTAAAACTAATGACATCAAAACCTGGACTTTATGCTGCCATGTGGTTTAAACTTTTAAAAAGATGTTGACAGGGGCTGGGATTGTGGCTCAGTGGTAGGTGCTCGCCTAGCATGCACGGGGTCCTGCGTTCCATCCTTAGCACCACATAAAAATAAATGAATGGAATAACGGTATAAAAAACAAGAAGTTTACATTTTTTTTAAAAAAAGATGTTGATATGCTGCAAATATACCCTTTTACTTACTTCTTACTCACAGGATGCATCCCAAATCATTAACAGATCTTTACCACACAGCAGAAAGCTTTATCTAGGTATCAAAAACGAAATCAAGTCTTTCCTTGAATCATGAGAAAATAATTCAAATTCCTTCATATTTTCAATTAAAGAAAATAAAGAAACTCTAACCATTCTAAACTCACACTACTTTAAGCAATTTGTTCTTAGAATTGGAAAATTTTAACACGCTGGAACAGAAGACTGCTGTTATTATGGGATGTATTCACTCTCTCCTACTCCTACCTCATCCCCTCCCACACATATGCTATATGAAGTAAGAGATATATAAATTCTCAATATTAACCTAATTACAGTGACAACTTTTCTGCCTAACTATCAAATATTTAGAAAAGCCTGAAGAAGCATTCTAAGCTAAAGGATACATTTTCATAAGCATGCTGACAATCACATAAATGCTTCCTTTATAAACTTTCAATACTTATAATAGATTTAGGAAAACAATATGATATAAGAAGCTTTGCAATATGTGGGAAACCATCCTTTGTTGGAGTCAGAAGGCTGAGATTCAAGGGCAGCTTCATAATTTTCAAACTGAATGACTAATAGAAACTATTATTCATTTCTAAATAATAAAATTTAGAATAATTTTTTTTTTTGCTGAGAAAGGCAGCTGTGAATATCAAATAAACTATTGTTTCTGAAATTTTCTTCTTCATCTGAAACATTATCCACATCCCATTATTTTTGTCTCCATTATCAACAGAGTCCATTCTTTTGCAAGAATTTTTCAACCCTTTTTCATGCCCAAAGGTTCAGCTCATATAAGACCACCTCTCTTCAACCTTCTGTGACATTCAAAAGACAGGATTCCTTCTCTGTGTTTCCAAAGCAGGCTAAATATCACTATTATAATTCTTGGTTCATAGTAATAGAAGTAGCCATAGTAGTAGTAATATAATAATAGTAGTAGTAACTATAGTCTCTACTAAGTATATCTAAAGCAACTTTTTTTAAAGAATTTTTAATATTTATTATTTAGTTTTCGGTGGACACAACATCTTTGTTTGTATGTGGTACTGAGGATCGAACCCAGGCCGCACACATGCCAGGCGAGCGCACTACCGCTTGAGCCACATCCCCAGCCCCTAAAGCAACTTTTTAGTGCACAAATTTAAGGCTCGTAACAATCTGTTAAGGATAGTGTGCTTATGTATTAGAAAATCAGTTTTTAGAAACATCAACAAGCATATCCAAGATCCATAGATTCTACCTTCATGTAACAGTTAGCTCCTGCTGTGTAACAGAACACACTTCTACTTTTTATTTGTTCCTTTTAGATATACATGACTGTAGAGTATATTTTAACATATTGTAAATATATGGAGTAAAACTTATTCTAACTAGGATCCCATTCTTGGGGCAGAACACACATTTAGAGGCTTAAACAACAATCAGTCTTTGAGTTTATGATTCTACCAGCTAAAAAAAATTTAGCTAGTAAACTCTTCTGATTTGAGGTGATTTTATAAGTCTGGAGCAAACTTCAGCTTGTCTAGGCAGATCTACTTCTAGGCATTGACTAGCTGTCATTTGAGCCACATTAGCTATTCTCCATGTATCTCCTCCTCCAGGTGTATGGGTATGTTCATACAGTATGGCCAGAGGACTGAAATGAACAAGAAAAACAGAACCCAGGAGGAAGGAGGAAGATTCCTGAGAAATAGACTAAGAACCACTTCCTTCTTACTTCCACCACATTCTCTCAGCTGGAGAAATCACAAGGCAAACCCAGGGTCAGAATGGGACAGGATTAGGCAATTCTAAAAAAGAGAGAGTGGACGAAGAGACATGAATTAAGTTCATCTATGCTAGTTACCCACTACAGCCTGAATCATGCTATTTCTATCATTCTTGATGGTCTTGTCTTCTTTGCATATTAGATTGAGATCACTTCAGGAACAAATAACCACATTATAGGATCTTTGTGCATAATTCCTTGTTTATTTAATGTTTCAACTTTTTATGTGCAAAAGAGGACTATAATCCAACTTTTGTCCAACTTACAAAGCTAAATAAAGGAGATATTTAGAGTTTCATTCATTTAACTAACTTTTATTGAACTTTTTCTATGTGCTAGGCAAAATTTTTTAAAGACTACTCTTTCAATTGTATGCAAAATATGATGGTATTTATTAAAAGGCTCAAAAACAATTCTAATCTTAGAATTTGTTCATCTGCTTAAAGGTACATTTCTAAACATTGAGTCTGTTTATCTGTTTTAAGTAAATAAAAAAAATTGGATATTATTAAAATCCTCACAGTGTAGCTATTTAATTCTACGACATCCAAGGAAGCTTTGTTTCACTACATTAAGCATCAGTCCTGAAAATATGCAGGAAAAATTATGAAAAGATTTACTATTTATTATATTTTGTTATGATCTCCTATCTAAAACCATCTAATCTATATTGGAAAGCCTCCAAATTAATACAATAATATTAGTCTATAAGTATATTGTATAAGAAATCCTACATAATCTGTAGAGCTAATGTTGGAATTCAAAGATTTAGTACTCAAAGAAAACTATTGTTGCAAAAAAATCCTAAAATAATATTTACATAATTAAAATGAACACTGAAAAGTATAAAAATTTCAAACACATTTACTGATATGATTTTGAGCCATTATATATATATATATATATATATATATATATATATATATATATATAGAGAGAGAGAGAGAGAGAGAGAGAGAGAGAGAGAGTCTTTGTCTCTTGTTCCTGACACAGAGCTCCTAAATTCCTTAGAATCTTCAGGGTGGTAGAGCATTTTTTATTCTAATGAGTTTACTCTTGGTAAAATTTTGGAAAGGTCTAGTAACCACAAATACAGAGTCATGATTAGAAGCTTGGAACTTTCAACCTGCCTTTATCTTCCAGGGAGGGGAAAGGGGCTGGAGATTGAGTTATTAATCAAGGATACCAATGAAGTCTCCATAATATCTCTAAAAATGGAGTTTGGAACCTTCTGAGTTGGTGAACACATCCACATGCCAAAAAGGTGGTGCACCCTAACTCTATCAGGACAGAACCTCTGTGCTTGGGAACCTACCCACCCTCCCTGCTTTGTCCTCTTTGTGTGGCTTTCATCTGTATCCTTTGTAATAAACTAGTAAACCTGAGTGTTTCTCTGCATTCTTTGAACCATCCTAGCCCTTCCAGAAAGTACTCAAACCGGGTAAGGAAGTGTGCATATCTGATTTGTAGCCAAGTTGGATGAAAGTTGTGGGTAACCTGGGACTTACTACCTAAGATTGGTGTCTGAAGTTGGGGGTATTCTTGTGGAATTGAGCCTTTAAATTGTGGGGCTTTCTTTAAATCCAGCTAGTATTATTGAGTTCAATTCTAAGACACTCAGCTGGTTTTGGAAAATTGGTTGGTGTGAGGAAATATACACAAACACACACACACACAAATGCACACACACATCTGGGCACAGAAACATTGAGTGTACAACTGAAAACCTACTATATAGAACATTGCTAGACATAGGCTGTATGGGATGCTCTGCATCTTTTTTCCCTGTACAACTGAAAACCTACTATATAGAACATTGCTAGACATAGGCTGGATGGGATGCTCTGCATCTTTTTTTCTATTAGAAAGTATCTTATTGAGAGTAAGAGACGGCACATAACTATAAAACTTCAGTAAGTAATCAGAAACCACTACAAATATTTGTCTACAAGGTGTAGTTCACTTTGTAAGCATGTTCTACCTATTACTTACTTCAGCTCTTTTGCCTATAAAATGTTAAAAAAAATGACATCAGGCATAGACAGGGACATTGTGAGAGACAAGAATTAATCAAATATGGAAGAATACATTGTACCTCCCAAATACCACTCAAGGTACTCAAAGAGCATGCAACAAGCATTTGTCCAATCATAGCTGAAATACTGTTCTGAAAATATCCTGTGGTTTAAAAAGGCTAAAATACCAGGCTAAACAAAATCTTGAACATAATTTTTGTTTTCTATTATATTTACTCATAATTTACTCTATTACAAGGAAGCCCTCACTTAGTCTCCCTCTAACCTGCATCATTTTGCTTGTAACACCACAGTCTTACCTTTCCCCTGAAGACCACCCTAACCTCATTAAATGGAAAATAAGATTATTGTTAACTTCAGAGCTGGAATAGACTTTGGCCTCTTTCGTTTCATTATCATTCATTAGCAGCACTTCCCCACCCCATGTTCTTACTGCTCTGTGTTTCCTACCACCTTTGGTGTGCTCTCTCCCCGCTGTTTCCTTGGTTTTTAACAGCACAAGTGGCATTTAGTGACCTACCCTGGTGTTGACATTCAGTTACTGCCTCCATTAAAGACAGACTAATTAGAGTGGGCCATGTGTTGGCCCAGAATTAATGAAAGAGAGTGCAAGAATCAAAGCAGGGCATTGATTGTCTGCAGCACCAAAATACAAGTTCTGCCTCGCATTTTGGAAGTCTGTGTTATGATTATTGACCTAGTTATGCATTAGTAGTACTTCTGTATCCAAAGTCAGTAGCCAGATCCATTTTAATCAGTGCTGTGTGCATGTTAAAGTTTGTTTGATTTCTCTTTTGAAAAGAATTTTATGTGAGTGAACATGAGAAGACTTCATTAGTGGAAAGCACCAACAATAGTAAGATCAAGAGAATCTCAGATTGCTTTCTATCAGACTCTTTATTTTTATTTAATTCAACCATTTAAAAAAAAAAGAGTCTTAAACTTATATAACAAGTTTCTTGGAATACAAATGTTTGAAGGGGTCCTTCTTCCCCAACTCCCCTACCTATATAATCGCTACCTCATCCATTTCTGCCTTGATCTTATCTTTTATATCAGTTAATACCTAGTTAATACCTCAAAAGCAGACATGGAGAAGCGTCCACCCTTTTAGATATCAGCTCACACAAGACATGAGCGTACATTTCCTATGCTCCTCAGATTTCCTAACTTGTGTTGCTTACACTGTGTGCTGACTCTCCATATTGTTGATTACTGATATGCTAGGACCATACAACATAAACGACTTGTGTGTAAGAGAATCATTTAACACTGAAGAGGATGTAAAACTAAAATTACTCTAAAGAGTATACTTTAAACAAAAGGAGAAGGGTAAACTTGCATTAGGGCAGCATCCCTAAAAGTTTAATGTTCATAACAATCACCCAAGGAATGTATTCAAAGACATAGTCTATAGTTGGGTGCAGGATTTTGCAGTTTTCACAAGCTCCCATGTGCTGCAGCTACTGATGATCTGCTACCCCTATGTGTCACAACAAGGTGGTAGGAGCTCTGGTGACTTGGTTAAGCATTCCAACAAATTAAGGTCTGTTTCTTCCCTCTATCCTCCATGGATTTATTTTTTAAGAAGCATTATACTTCCAAATGAAGTCCGAGAATATTGCAAAAAAATCCTAAAATAATGTTTACATAATTAAAATGAACACTGAAAAGTATAAAAATTTCAAACACATTACTGATATGATTTCGAGCTATTATATATATAGCTATTCTCCATGTATCCCCAACCTCTAGGATGAGGTTTCTGAAATTTCAAGTTTTCATGAATGATAAGAGAGCTTAAGGACTTCAATTAAGATAGGGTGCAGAGAGAAAGACTGAAATTAAATGTATGAAAATATTTATCTTTATAATTCTATTATAGTCATAAAAAGAAAAAAGGACAGCAGAGTAAATAAAAAGGAATTATACTCCCATGTCTTAATGAATACTAATGACCTCTATAAAATAAGTTCCACTTATCTTTACTCAAGATGATTTTCATGTGGTCTTGATGATGTTTTGTAATCCCTGTGATGTTGATGGCATCGCTAAAGAAGGCAGGACCGCAGGTGGAACTTCATTCAGAGAAGAAGTCCTTGGAAGTCTATTTCCCCCCCTGATCCATGCATATATCAACTTTTTTATAAAGCCCAGGGCCTTTGGACTTCTCTGAATGGTGGACTAAGTGATTCTTCTTGAATCCCTCTACACCTCTTCATAGATTGTATTAAACCACTCCAGCTGGACTTGCTAAGACTTTGCTTTTGCATTGTCATAGTGCCATCTTTGAGTACCAACCCACAGTGAAGGGGCCCTCCCAGGAGGCTTGGCCTCCTCATGGCATGGTTCATACCAGCAGCCTGACAAGTTGACCAAGAGGACTTCTATGCGGTGACACAGCTACGCCTGTTCTGTGTCCCTGCTCTCTGGAAGGTGAGCATTGTCTCCTCTAGGGTATAGTTGTGGGAAGGTGACAGCACAAGCACGTGAAGTCTCATTAGTGACAGGACTCATTCTCAGCTTCAGCTGACCATGAGTTCTGACTAAATACCAACTCTCCATTCAAATGCTTTTCCGCCCCATTCTCTTTCTTCTCTCCTTCTTGAAACAAATATGCCTGTGTGTTGAAATTTTTTGATACTGGCTCCCAGTCCCCCAGCCTATCATTTTTGTTCCACCACTTCAGTTATCCATTTTTCTCATAAGATCGTTTTTAATGACCTGTTTTCATATTCAAAGTTTTGTTTTTCTGTCCCCACATTCTGCTGTTAAGCCCATTCAGTGAATTATTTAATTCAGAAGTTACGTATTTCGGTTTTAGAAACCACATATTGTAGTCAGGTGTAAGGGCATGCATGCCTGTAATCCCAGAGGCTCGGGAGGCTGAGACAGGAGGATCACAAGTTCAAAGCCAGCCTCAGCAATGGCGAGGCACTAAGCAACTCAGTGAGACCCTGTCTCTAAATAATATACAAAATAGGGCTGGGGATGTGGCTTAGTAATTGAGTGCCCCTGAGTTCAATCCCCAGTATCCCCCTCAAAAAACAAGAAATTACACATTGCTGTTTATAGATAATTGTGTTTTCTTTGATTCTATGTATATGCTCCTTTACATCACTGAGCGTAACTTAACAGCCTCTATAATACCCTTTTCTGGCTGCTTCCACCTGGGTCATTTCACAGCTGGACTCTGTAGCCTTTTTCCTCTCCATATCTTGAGCATGTTTTACAATTTACTGCTTCTCTGCTACTATGGGTCACATCCTAGACATTGTATATGTTATGTTATAGAGACTCTGGATTCTGGTAAATGATTCAAAAAAATGTTGTTTTGGTCTATTTGTTCATTTTCTCAGGCAATTAATTTGTATAGACTTAAACTGCAAAACACCACCAGCAGCAGCTAAAATCTCATTTTAGTTATTTTATCCTTAATCCGGCTTCTTGCAACCTGGTTTAGCAACCATGGTTCAGAATCCATCAGAGATTAAGGCAGAGAAAAATATACAATTCAGGCACATGCATGTGTTCACATTCTCTTTCTCTCCAGCTCCATCCCCATCTCTATCTAGCTCTATCCTTAGTCTCTCTCTTCTTGTCCTCCCTCTTTACTTTCCTGCTGCTACACTGATCTCATTTCCTTCCACTGCAAAGACTGTTGCAGTCTTACCAACTCCATGATGCACCAACTGTGGATGGCTTTTGGGTCCAAAGCTAGAAGAAAGAAGAAATCACCATGTTAAATTCTTTCTTTTCAAGTGTTCATTCCCCACAGAACCTTCCCGTTTTTATCCATCCTTAAGTGCACTCAGTCGACTTAACTACTAATAGACTGCTGTTGACTAGAAGCCTAACCAATAACACAAACAGCCAATTAGCACATATTTTGTATGCTATATGTATTATGTATGGCAAAAAAGTGCAAGAACCACAAGAGATTACTTTTTATTGTGATGTATAATTTACTGGCCAGATGAACTGTTCAAGTGGAGATGATTAACTCCAAAGGGCATTTTTAAACATATACTCAAAACATTTGTGTTCACTGGAATAGCCAGGAGGTGGTTATGAAATTAACATAGAGGTATATTCTGTATTACCATCAATTTTATACACTTGTAATTTAATACTGTATCTATATGTTTGTTTACATGTTTTTTCAATTGCAAATGGCATCATGTATGGTCTGTGTTTATGTGTATAACTTTTGATAAATTTTAACTTTTTATGATAGCTTTACATATATGTTATTGTAGTAAATGATAAACTAGACATTTTATATACTTTATGCATTCATGATATATCTAATTTTTCCTTCATTTTAAAAATATTTTTAGGCTACACAGTTCATCTGTGCGTTTCAAATTTTGCAAACCTTGAAAAATAAACCTGTGTGTAAGTGGACCCTCACTGTTTACTTTTGCTGTTCAAGGATACATTGTATTTAGAACTATTTATTAAAGAAGCCTATCCTTAATAACACAGGAATTTAGACCATAGTTGGATACTTCTCAAATAATGCATAAATTGCTTAGCATTGGCTTAGTGGACAGACATAGAGATTGTAGTAGAAATCCCTTAATCCTTGGTATAGCACTGCATAGAGGGAAAGGCCAACAGCATTATCATCTCAGTTGTGGCTATGAGCCCCAGAGGACTTAGGTGGCAAAACTAACAATGTTAATGAATATGGAGATTCCCTGCAACTTTAGGAAAACTCTCACAAGAAAGAAACAGGCAAATCCTCTCTCAAATTGAACCAATTATAAAAGCAACTTAGAATTGGGGTGACCATAAAATTAATCATCCAAACCAGGTTATAATTGTGAGTGAAAAAAACACTAGGGAGCATTCATTGAGGCAACAGGCCTTAAGAGGCAATTCCTAGTTAATATTAGTATATTAGATATGTATGGCCTCTAACTGGGAAGGTACAACCTTAGGAGAAAACAAAATGTGGCATCAATCCCTTTCCTGCAATTTCTCATTTATATTCTTCTGTCTGAAGTTGGAGGCAATCTAGTGGTACAGATGAGATTAATAGAATGTTCTTCTAACCTAATTTATTCCATGGATCTTCATCATGAAATGAGACAAGGGAAATGGGGGAACCCAAGGAGGACAATAATCATATTTTAAATGAGTCTTCAGGCTTAGGAATCATGTCCAGATGAGATGTTTAGCTCTGGTTATTTACATGGGCAATTGACTAGAAATAAGTACACAAGAAATTGTCTGAATTTTGAGATATTATATTGTCAAGGAATTACGAATATGGTCTACAAAAAAACTATGAGTTTTACACCTCCAATGCGACATTTGAGTCTCCAGAACTATACAAGGTTATAATTTCATAGCTTTTCTGAATTAGTAACGTTTATTTGTTTGACAGAGTTTCATATTCAGGGTTTTGATCAAACATAATTATATTTTTGGAGTAAATCCAATTAGTTAGAATGGAAGTTTTCTTCTATGACAAAAGATAAGACTGTGGGACAATATTAATCTATTTGGTCACAGATATTAGTCCTTTTATTCTTTAACATCCTATTTCTTTTCTCAACCGCTTTGTACTGTTGAAGGTAATAAGAACACCTCTGTAATTAATTCACATTAAAACTTACTGGTTTGCTTTGCTTCCCTGACCTATATGACATTTTTTCTTTTGTAATGGATGCAAGTGTTCCCAATAAGGAGTTAAATCATTTTAAATTTGTTAATTTTCTTTGTTAAGGCAACATAATCAACACTTCCAAAAATCTAGAAAATAAGCGTACAATCACTCAATTACTAAATTACATTCATCTCCACATGCCTTGTAATATTAATGGAATTTTTTGGTGAGTTAACAGAGTACTCAAGAATGGTCACATTTAAATAGCTGCAAAAACGTTTTTCTATGTTGAGATTTTGACAAATAAGGGAAAAAGCAAGTTAATGGACAGTTAACTGATGAATTAACATAAAATTTGAAGAAAAAGGTGAATTATCACCCTTCCTTCATTTACCTGATAGAGAGCCTGTGAATAAGAACAGGAAGAAGGGCTCCCAGTCTAAAAACCAGTGCTTATCGAATATTGCCTAGATATAAAGTTCTAGCAATATGTGGTCTCATGATGGACATTGATCATGTACATTTGCCATGCCAGGAATGTAGGGGAAAGCAAAATAAGGTATGGAAACTGATAGAGAGAAGAGAGAGAGAGAGAGAGAGAGAGAGAGAGAGAGAGAGAAGAGAGAGAGAGAAAGGAAGGAAGGAAGGAAGGAAGGAAGGAAGGAAGAAAGGAAGGAAGGAAGGAAGGAACCATGTTGCCTGATCTCCTGAATCGGCCAATGAACTTTCTACAAAGTTAGTATTATTTTCTTTTACTCTTGGTCCAAATTCCTCTAAACTATGTTGTCATTATATAGAAACAGATGATACTTTCTATTCATAGAAAAAATACAACATTAATAATCTTTAAAAAGAAGAAAACATTTTAACTTCCTCAAGATGATACTTATTAAGGACCATAAACACCGAAGAGCTAATAATTTAGTTAGAATTTCATACAACAAATTGACA
The DNA here is from genome assembly GCF_048772815.1 of Callospermophilus lateralis. NCBI lineage: Eukaryota > Metazoa > Chordata > Mammalia > Rodentia > Sciuridae > Callospermophilus > Callospermophilus lateralis. The sequence goes on along the minus strand of NC_135319.1, from coordinate 51,819,838 downwards.
ATAGCAATGGAAGAAAAGGCAGTGACAAATCGTGCCTTTTGAGTCTTTTTATATCAAACTCCTTTATAATTTTATTTTAATTGTCATGGGCAAAGAGCGATTATTTATCTTTTAATATAGGTAGGTTTGGCATTGAGCCAAATTTAAAGGCCTTTAAATATAGATATTTATAGAAGCCTAACTTATAAAAGATAATTAAAGATATCAATCAAGGTAGTCAAGTAAGTATCAAGAAATAAGTCTTTGAGGGGGCTGTGGTTGTAGCTCAGGGGTTGAGCGCTTGCCTATAATGCATAAGGTACTGGGTTCAATCCTCAGCACCACATTAAAAAAAAATAAATAAAACAAAGATATTGTGTCCATCTACAACTAAAAAGAAATAAAATAAAGAAATAAAAAGAAATAAGTCTCTGAGATGTTAAAACCCTCAGTGTTTTGTGAGTATGTATACTCAATATTGCAATAATGTCAGTTGTTCACAAGAATCCAGTCATAAAAGAATTTAATTGTTGGTCAAAGAATACACAAAGTTTCAGTTACACAGGATGAATACATTCTAGAGAAGAGAATGGTAACTATTAACAACAAAATTAACAATACTATATTATACTTGAAATTTGGCAAGAGAATAAATTTTAAGTATTATCAACACAAAAATAAAAGGGAGCTAAGTGAGGTGATGGATATGTTTGTTAGCTCAAGCATGGTAATCATTTCCCAATTTGCAATCGTGCACTGCATTATGATTCTTCAATGTTTTGGTCAACATTTTGGTCAATGATAGATGGGACATATAGATACACAACAATGGTACCGTACAATTAAATTAACTGATGTCATAGCATAATTAGTTTATGTAAGTATGCTCTATGATATTCACACAACAATGAAATTGCCTAACAAAGTATTTCTTAGAACACATCCCCAAAGCAAAGAATAACTGTATATGTCATATGTATATCAAACATCACTTTTTACTCCCCCAAATTATACAGATTTGTCAATTATGCCTCAACAAACATGAAAAAAAGAATTGGATGCATGTTATTAACATATGTTTGGTTTCAATTTTCTTTGTAAATTACCTTCAGAGAGATGTTATAAACTTTATAAGAAACTTTCAATCCGTTTCAGCTTGTACCCATACTCCTCCCACCCAACTCTGAACTCCAGACATCTGCATCCAGCTGCATATTCTGCAACTCTACTTGGATATCCAGTAAACATCTCAAATTCAATTGTCAAAAGAAAAAACCTTCATTATCCTCACCCTAACCTCAGAACTGCTCTATCCCCAATGTTACCTGCTATAACAGTGTTCAGTTTATCCTCTTGGTTCAAGTTTTCAAAACATACCCTTCCCTACACTGCTCCCATTTGAAGACAGACTACATCCTCTCTGAACTGAACTAGTGCAATTTCTTCATAACTCTGCTTACTGATTTCACTCTTTCACATTCTTTAAGTAATCAAAGTAAAAGGTTTAAAAATTCTAACATAGAAAAAAAATCCAATACCATACCTTTCTATGTGCCCCATGGCTGAGGTGCTTATTTGAGCTGGATATGGTTTCTTGTGGCCACATTTCAGACACAGATGGGTCCCCACTCAAAATTTGATTTGGATGTTAAGACAGATGATACCACACCCTCCTAGATGGTATGAAAATGTTTCTTACTTATTTAAAGCAGCTCTCTGGGAAAGGAGGGCAGGTCTCCCAACTGGTCCAAAAGTGACTTGAGAGAGCAAAGAATAGAAACTGGTGAGTATTTCATGTGAGAGGAGGATGTGCCAGACTGAGGGTTCCAATGTGCAGTCTGAGGCTTGCTTGGTTTGGACATACCACTTAGGGACAATATATAAACTTTTCTGTTCATTTGAAACACTGCCACCTATGAGAATGAATACTGTAACTTCTTCCAGACATATGGAATGGTGCAAAGGTAATGGAGTAGAGGTATTTCCCAGAGCTTATTATAATAATTGACCATGGAATATAGGTGAATAAGCAGCAAAATACAGATACAGGATTATAACAGATTGTGAGAAAGCAGTGGAATCACTCCTCAAGGTTTTATTGAGGCAGAAGAGAAGGGGATTTGAGCAAATGAGATTAATAAATAGGAATATAATCCCTAGAAAGAGGCTGTTGAAAAAACTGGCTGAAATGCGTTGAGAAATTTCAATGGAGGTGGGGAGGCCAAGGTTCAAAGACACTTAAACAGTATTGTTAGAATTACATCTTTTTGGATGATGTAGCCAGTGAATAAAGGTGGAAGCTGGAAGTAAGAGAAATCCTTCTTCCAAACACATTCCCTGTGTCTATTCCTTTCTTTTATTTTTGTTATGAAAATGCCATTTCTACAAAAAGTTGTATTAAATTAAAATAACAAATAATATCATAACCACTTTGGACCAATTTTAATAGATTACGTCAATCCCTTTGAAGCCCACTATTTCGTCTCTTTCCACGTGCATCTCTACTCTTTCCCATCTAGATAGCTACTTCCCTGAACTTCTGACAATTAATGAGTCTCACATTTATGTAACTTTATCTCATATGAAAGTACCTCTAAATAATATTGTTTACTTTTCCTTATTTTAAATCTTCATATAAATAAAACCATCCTAAGTATCTTACCTAAAAGAGGATTTTTTTATTATATAATTTGTTTTTGAGATTCATCCATATCGGTACGTGTCACATTGGCTCATTCATTTTCACAGGTATAAAGATATAATTTAATAAATAGAACACAATTTACATATATGTATATATATACTTTTTTAATGTTGATGAATCTGTTTGTGTTGTGCTTTGCATTTATTTTTACAAAGCTTGATGATGGATGGATGGATGAATAGATAGGTGGGTAGGTAGGTAGGTAGGTAGGTAGGTAGATAGATAGCCTGGTACAAAAGTACACTAATTGTTCTATATTTGGAAATTCTGGGCCATACACTAAATTTTTTATCCTTCATGAAAATTTTTCTGTAGAAAGGCAGTAACTCACAAGTTTGTCATAAAAAATATGTTTGCAGTTGGCAGGTAGCAGAGTAGTTGATGTTTAAAGGCCCATAATAAATAGAAAACACCCAAAACTCATTTTTCTCTTGAGTTCTCTAAACATGATCAAATCCTTGCATACAGCCCACATTCAGTGAGACTACTGCACTGAAGAAAATAGTTGATCACACACCAACAGACACTCTCTTCCACCCACACAGACTATGAACAGGCCATGTCAAACAACAGGTATGACTTCTCAATGAAAAATTGCAGTAATGGGCTCCTGAGCTCCAATGGGGGAAGTAAAATGAATTACTACCATCCAAACAGGATTTCTTTCAGTTGGCTCCTTGAAGGAGAACCTTCAAACCTCTCAGGAGAGAAATTGTCCTAAAAGATCCATAACATCTGCAAATTTACACATAGATTTGTTAATATTTTAGCTCTCAGCTCATGAGATCAGAATTCCAAATCCCGGGTATCCCCCTAGACATATAAATAGGACTTTTGTAATCTTTAGGGGAGAAAGGGAAGAAGAAGGTGAACTCTAAATTGACTCTGTTTAATGTGCTGTCATCTAAAATCTGTGACTGAAAAAGTGAACTCCCACAAGTCAGTATCGAATGAATGAAGGGCAGCAGCTGGTAAAAGATCACAAGCAATTTTCCTGAGATTTACAGTAAGCTAGTGAACTACAACATGACAGAGGCTGAAAGTGAAATTAAATGAGGCTGTACATCAATGAAGATTTTGTTTTCAGCAGCTATGAACTTTAAGATGATTAACAAGACACAAAGTATAGATGCCAGCAGCTCTTCAGAATACTCTAGGGCAGACAAAGTTGTGAACAAGCAGAGTTGGAACAGATTACATGAGGGAAGAGTGAGTGGGGAGAGGAGGGAGGAAGTTAAGTGGCAATGTGGATTAGAGAAATGGATCCAGTTACAAACCCCAGAGGCAAGACTTGAGAGAGTGCTTTGTGCAATTCCCAGGTTTGCAGACACCCCTTCCTACCCTTCTACCCAGTCTATGCAAGGAAGCCTGACTCAAGATCAAGACTCTGTCTACTGCACTGAGGCATCTCCCATGGCCTAGATGGGCCCACGGTGCCTGCGCCATGCCCTGCCTTGCACACATGACCCACATCAGCCCTCTGAACACTAACAGCGGCTGGTGCATATTAGCAGGGTAATGACATCACAGAGGCCAATTCCCTGACTATTATTTCTATGCTTCACCTTTTTTCTCAGGACACTCCAGTCTCCTGAAATGTGACTTCTCATTACTCTCCATGAGCTATTTTCAGATGGCAGACTTTGCTTGCCAACAAGACTTCCTCCAAGCACATTTACTGAGTCTATTCTTTTTTTCCTCATCCAACTTCCCTTAAGTGGTTCCAGTTCTGTATTTTCATTCCCCACCACCACCCCCCGCTCCTCTCTACCAGTGCAATTTACTCAGCAATCTGGAAATATAGCGGGTGCTAATTCTGGCCAGGCCTGGATCAGATTGCCCATTTACCCATTACTACAAGCATTATGGATAATCTTCAGATACACTGCTTGTGTCAGGCCACAGTTAAGTATATTTTGTTGAGTTCACCAAGTCTATGACCTAAAAGCACAAGAATTTTATCAATCAATACAGAAGTTAGGCCAAACAAACTGGGTGGTTGGTACTGGGAAAAAAAATATTCTGCTTTTCTAAACCCAAAGAAATTATCCTTGCAGTATTCTAAGACAGTCTTCTCTTTGCTCACATGGAGGCCAGCCCAGCCTATACCCCTTCTCTTCAGTGTATCCCATTCTACCTTTGAAGTCCCAGTTACCTCCAAAACCCATATGTTGAACAGGAATAAACTCAACTCATCCCTACTTCCCAAAATATCTTCTTGTGCAGAGTCTATGAACCTGAACTAGTCTCCTTGATCCATTGGGACTAAGTGCAGTTATGCCTTCAGACCTGGAATAAAGAAAGAAGAAATCATTCTGATGATGTCCTACTGTCCTCTGCTTCAAAAGATGTCAAGAGGATGATAAATGCGATTTCCAGAGAGTAATGATCCAAAACACCTCTATACCTGCCTCTGTGTCCCCAAAGGCCAAGTCTGTTATGCTTTGGGGCCTGCAAATTCATATTTTCTACTGCCCAGTATTTTCAGATATATGATCTCTGGACCATCTGCTTCAGAGTCCACTGAGGGAATTCTACAATGCAGAGTTCCAAGCCCACAGAATGGTCCACACATTTTAAGACTGGGCATCACACATCTGCATTTGTAACAAGCTTTCCAGGAGATTCAAATGCACACTAAGTGGTTAGAACCACTCTTAGGCACTCCAGATGGACCCACAACCAAATGCCATGCAGCAGAATATTGTCACTGAGTGCTACTACCAATCATAGACTAAGGTACAATTATTCATGCCTGGGTCTCTAAAAGTCTCACAGAAAATAGTATATCTTCCATATTATTCTGAGAAACACACTAAAACTTTACTATTGAGGGCTTCCTGGACTGCAGTGGAGACATATGCTGAGAGATAGATCCAAACTTTACTGAGCATAAGCCTATATGATTAAATAATTTCCTTAGACTTCGATTGGCCCATGGGTTTCTATACAGTAAGGGAAGAGCCTCACAGAGCCTGAGAAGAGGACTCAAATGCAATCAGAGCACTCCCATGAGTGGACACTTTATGAAGCCACCCTGTGTCCTTGAAGGAGTAGGTGCATCCTATTAAAGGATCAGCCTTGATTTCTAAAATATTTACCACTTGACATGTCCAGTCACATAAACTTGTACTGAGGGTGCAAGTTTGTCCTGTTCTAATTCAGAAAATCCAAAAGTCTTCAAGAGTTCATCAGATGGAGAGTCTTTGGGATGATTTCAGGGAACCTGCAATCCCTCAGATTTTCTAGAGAAAGTCTGATAGATCTTGTACTGACCTTACATATTCCATCCCTGAGGCACACTCCAGGAAGAAGCTAATGGTGACACCTTGCAATAGAGTCTGCTGGCATTCTCTGGACTTGGTGATGATTATGAATCCTAAGACCTAAGAACATTGAGGTCTATCCTGCACAGACCTGGTGTCCTGGGAGTTCACGGATTCTGCAAGCAGAAGGTTTGATATATGGAGTGAGTGACTAAGAACTTGCTGCCAGGGTACCACCTGCAAGCCTGGAACTGAGAACCTTAACTGCTGGTGGTAGGGGCGAGATGGTACAAATAATATAGTAAAATGCTCCTCCTCAAAGGGACAGGCATGTCAGAATGAAGCCATGCAGAGTTTCTTTTCCTGTCAAAGAAGACTGAAGGGAAGACTAGATGATTACATAATTTCATTGGACTTAAGTGGCCCATGGAGAGAGAACTGAATGCCATAAAAGAAGGGAAGGATAGACAATAAAAGTGAAAAATATCTGTGAATCCCATGATCCACCCATAAAAGACGTTTTCTGGGCCTCAAAAGTACAATATTGTCATTTCATGCACAGGAGTAGAATGGATGACATTTCATGCATGAGAGATATACCCAATATGTATACAAGAGAATGTAGAAGGTCTAAAAATTTTAAAGAAGTTTTAAAAAATCAAAGAACAAATGTAATCCATCAGCATGATATTTGTTGAAGGAATTTCCTTCAGCCAAATACACAGAGAGCTTTAGGAGTTCAATAGTGATGGAGACACTGGGGAGTGGGTAATGGGATACAAGAGAAGGGCTGATGCAAACTGGATAACAACTTTAAGTAATAGCAAATTACAGGGTGGAAAGAGATAAAATTTGCTATGAGAAGAGGTATCTTTAAATAGAGTTTTTGAATATCAAGGGGACCTGTAAATACTAAGGGAAAGAGTAAAGATAAATTAAAAAAAATAAGGGTAAGGAATCAAAATAAGGGGAAGGAATCAAGAAAATAAGGGGAAAGAATCAAGAAAAGACATATTGATAATAATTTCAAGTAATATGAAGAACAGAGAAGAGTGAATTAGTAGTGTTTACTTATTTATTCATGAAACCAACACTTATTAAGTTCCTAACATATTCATGTTATAATATGAATGCATGTATAATATGTACTTTGTTTGCCATATGTTAGGCATGTACACACACACACACATATATGTATGTATGTATATATATATATATATATATATATATATATATATATATAAAATCATATCACATGTACATATAATACCTGCTTTCACAGTACCAATCAAATCTACCCAAAAGTAAATAGTGAATTTAATATTTTCTTTCTAAGCTCTGTTAATATTCAAGCACTTTTACTTTTTGATAATTATTAAATAGTCATCAGTCAAATATTATTTTAAGTCAGGGGTCAACAACCTGTGGTCCATGCGTCTCTTCCGGTTCCTCAACTATATTTATAATGAAAGATTCATGGGGACATAGCAAGCCCAATTGTTTACATACAGTTTGTGGCTATTTTTATAAAACAACAGCAGAATTGAATAGTTGTGACCAAGAACATGTGGCCTACAGAGTCTAACAAATTTTTTTCTCTCTTTACATAAAATGTTTGTCTATGCTTCGTTCAGATCACTATCAAGAAGTTGAACAGATATGTCTACAGTTAAATCTGAGAGCACATCTCAGACTTAGGACAACCTCATTTCCTTCACCTCTTGCCCAGTATTTTACTCTGCTGCAGAATAACTTACTTCCTACCTTAGCTCTTGGAAAGGAAGTAGGAACATCCCTTTCCTCTAAACTTGAGTACACAGAGTGAGTGAGACATGATTATATCCATTTCTGGAAAACTAGTTCTTCTTTTTAAAGAACTTTAGAGTCAATATAAAGAAAACAACAAGAGTAAAAGAAATAAAATTTTCAAGTTTAAGTCACCTTAAATCTTCTTCAAATAATATGAATTTAAGTTTGCAGTAATACAAAAATCCAAGTAGAGCTTTGTGGATTGAATTGTTCTGAAAAGTCAGAATCTGAACTATCTCTGATCTCAATATTCCACAATATTCTATCAATAGAAAAAAATAGGAAAGAAATGGCTAATGTCCTAAATTGAGAGGAGTCTACTCACAGGTGAGAAATTTTTGCCAAAGCTCCAAGACAGGAATTAGTAACCACTTCAAAACAGTCTGCATGCTCTGAAATCAGCCAATCAATGATGACCTCAGGCCACTTGTTTGCTTCTGGAAGTTAACCAATCAAGACAGGCCATCCTTCCAGACAACAGCCAGACACTGATGGTCTCACTCCAGGGACCATGCTCCTGGGTACCTGTCAACAGCAGTCTTAATCCTGACTACACTAACACAGGTGGGTATCTTCAATCCTTAAACACTCCCACTTCTGAAAATCCACCAATTCTGAATGCCAAGATTCCCAAAACATTCAGTAAGATCAACTTTAGTTTGTTTAGGAAGATTGTGCCTAAGAAGGGCAATTCTCCCTTACTAGCATTTGGGACATTCACCTTGCTTTGCATTTGATTTTTAATTTATTGTTTGTTTACAAATTCTCAACCCTTTCAACAATTGGACCCCAGTTTACTGTTATGCTATAAGCTTGGACTTGAGAGTGACAAGCACAGTGGAGAAAAGACTGCCAATCTTCTTAAGTTGGGCAGTTCTATTACCTATTCTTTACTTGTGTATATATGAACCCTCAAGTGCCAAAACATATGGGTAAATTTTGGATGAACTTTATGACATTTATTAAATGAGAAAAATGTCCTTTGTAAGTCTAAACAGTATGCAGTTGTTATTCAGTGTACCATATTGAAAATCTATCGCTCTCTAAATCATATACAATTGTTATTCAGAATTGAAAATTGGAAGTCAGATGTAAGCCACCATATACTGACAGCAAAGCTTAAGAGATGTATGATTTCCTCCACTACTTCCAAAGGAAGTGATAAAATAACAAATTTTTTGATTAAAATAAACTCAGAGGAAGAAGACAAAATAATCACAGCAGAAGTTGTAATGGCTTCCCACGCTGTATATCATCATCAGTCTTTCAGTTCAAATGAATGTTTGAACATACTACTACTAAAAGTATTTTCAGATTCCAAAATTGCAAGCAAATTTTCAAGTGCCAGGATGAAATCTACTGCAATAACAAAAAAGCTTAATAGTCCCACTTACTATTACAGAGATTATCAAAGATCTAAATGCTTCACCTTTTTTATGATTGCATGATTGCAAGTAATCATAATGAAAAAAATTCCTGTTACTTGTGCAATGCTTTTTCATGGAAAGAACTGATTTATGAAGCTGATATAAGTAAAATTCCTTCCATAAGACTTCAGAAACAAAAGCAAATTTTTATAGAAAACCCTCCTGTTTAGTAAGGAATTAATAAAATAATGGAACTGCTTTTGACAGAGATAACACAAATGTACATGTTGATATAAAGTTGGAACAAAGAGTCAGCCATTCTGTCCACACTCTGCTTAATGCTACTTGGACAACATTTGTCTCCTTTCTGTTGACATTGAAGTAATATTCACTAAATTGTTCTCTGACTTTAACACTGTCCAAAGTGAATGACTGGAGCCTTTGTAATTGTGCTTCCATTCAAAATTCTTCAATTTTTTCAAATTCAAAAACCAGTTGGGCTTCTTCAACAAATGCCGTTGAGATCATCCTGTTTATTTTGAAGCACTGAAGCTGTACTTTAATTCTGGTGGCCTAAAAAGTTCTTGTTGACTTTTGAAATAACTCATCGAGGGAAGCCTACTTATTTCTTTTTCATAGTTTTCAATATCTCTTTAGCAAAAGAAATTATGCAAATTTAAAGAAAAGTAAACAGTGTTCTTGAAGTACTCCATGGTTTTACACAACTTATTGAATGGATTCAAGGAAGAATTATTGAAAAACGGATCTCTGTAAGTGTCAAGGTTGTTCATATTGAGCACAGCATCATTTATGAACAGGAGAAGAAATTTTGATTTGAAGAGTATAATTATTTCAGTATTTACCATGATTATCTTTTGAAATGGATTTCATCTCAAAGAATTCAATTTTATACATGGATGTTAGTACTAATGCTCCTTCAGCATGGGAACAAATAAACTCATGACGTGTACTGTTGAAGAAGGGAATAAAATTTAACAATAATGCCCTGTTTGTCAGTGAAAAAAAAGTTTTAAGTCAATGAAATGAAGAGATTCAATATAATCATGAACAATGGGAAAGCAAGTTATGTCATGAAAGATATATGTTAACATATCTAAATTGAGAAGCTTACCAAGTGGTAAACTTTAGTGATACTACTGTCCACTGTGCTAGGTCATTTTTTCTCATTAATAATTGTTGAACTAAAAAAAAAATAAAATAAGTTCTATGATAACATAGAAACTATGATAAAATGTAAATAGAATACGGATTTTTAACTATAAGGAATTTTTATCAGAGTCTATGCAACAAGGAGCCAAGACAGCCAGAATATCAAGGAAATAAAATTACAGAAATTTCTGTTTGATTTGGATGCTTACAATTTATTTAAGAAAATCAATGAATAATTTTTCACTTAATAGATTCATGTAGTAGTTTTCCTTTATCTCAATATACATATGCACAAGTTGCTAGAAATAATCACATTAAACTGACATTTTTGCATTTTTATTTGCTATATTTGCTAACCCTAATCAGAAACTAGACTGGCCTCATTTGTCCAGGGTTGAGGGTGTTGCCTGTATGATGTTTTCAGGAACACACACAGATTGACTCTAGGACTTAGAATAGCTAACCTCTTTCAAAAGCCCAGGCTCCAAGTATTGATCTATGCAGGTCAGTCTAAGAGGGCAAAATTTTTCCTCCTTTTGGACTTTCCATTAATATCTCTACGTTACAGGTGAAGCTTAGGTAAGAAAATAAGGTTTAGGTTTACATTTCAGTAAAGAGCAAAGTCTGTGCTATGGCTGGATGAGAAACACATAGAACACTTAACAACAAAGCCTCAAAATACATGAAGCAAAACCTGACAAAACTAAGAAAGAGACAGACAATCCAATATCCCACTTTCAATAATCAATAGAACAAATGGGCAAAAAAACTAACAAGAAAATAGAACCTGGAAAAACTCTAAATCAGCTACACTTGATACATATATAATACCCACCCAATAACAGAAACAGGCCTCAATTTGAAAAGATAAAAAAAAGATACAAGGTATCTTTCTCAACATGAAGTGAATGAAATTAGAAAATAGTAAATGTGGTATATTACATAATGCTCCCTAAAAACCAATTGGTCAAGGAAGAATTAAGAAAAATTACAAATCATTTTGAACTGAATTAAAATGTTTGGATGGTGCTAAAGTGGAACTTAGAAAGAAATTTATAACTAAAAATTCCTAGGCTAAAAAAAAGAGTATTTCAAATTAATATCCTAACTCCCCAACTTAAGACATTGAAAAGAGAAGAGCAAATTACATTTACAGCAAACAAAAGAAACATTACAACAGAACATAACAGAATAGGGAAACAATAGAGACATTTTTTAAAGTTGGTGTTTTAAAAATATTTAAAAAGTAATAATCTTTAACTAGGCTGACCAATAAAACAAAGATGCCTCAGATTATTAAAATTGGAAATGGAAGAGGAAGCATTACTACCTACCTTACATAAATAAAGAGGATTATAAAGGAATACTATGAACACTTGTATGCCCATACATTAAATAATTTAGGATGTACAAAGCACCAAAACTCGTCATAGGGAAAAAAAAAAGGAGAGAATCTGGACAAACATTTAGTAAGAAGAGATTGAAATAGTAATCAAAATAAAAGCTACAAAGAAAATCTCAGGCTAAACAAATAACTATTATGAATATATAAGAATACTTAGTAAGACACTAGCAAACCAAATCCAGAACATCAGACCCTTGCTACCAAAGATTTTATCTTCTTATTGCCTTTGGACCCTTGCCATGCACGCCCAAAGAACACAGGGACAAAATTGAGGGCTTCAGTTGTGAGAATCTGCGTGTGGGAGGATCTAAGGATGTTTTCAAGTATCCGCATCTAGGACTTTGTGTGGCATTATGGTTGTCTTTCACTTTAGGTGCTGCATCCTCTTCCATTGCCATCTTTTGAGATTTTTCCTGCAGATTTCTCTGGTGGATGCTGTGTTGCGGAAGGTGAAGAGCACCATAGCTAAGACTAAAATTCCAACACTGACTCAAGACACAGAATCAGAAGTCAGAGCCACAGGGACCATTGGGCAACTTGGCCCTTGCCTTGAGGGTGGGCAGAGTTGAGTCAGAAAGCATTTGTGGGAATTAATTTGAACTGAGGCAGATCTGGGCAAGTAGACTCCAGCCAAGCTGGGGACACAGAGCTTCTTGCCTCCCCTGACTTCCTGTTTCTTCCTCTGTCAAGGGATGTGGTGATGGTTGGATGAGGGGGCATGTGGTGGGTGCTCACCGGTACAACTTGGCCTTCTTTGGGCCTTGATTCCCAAGACTTTTTTCATTCTGTTTTAATTCTCCATAGAAACATCTGTCACTTTACAACAGAGCTATGATGGTCACCCCCTGCCCCTTTTACTCCACTATTCTCCTATATCCCCCATTCTGGCTCTAGTTACTCTGTGAAGGTCCAGTGGTGGGTAGACAAGCAATGTGATGGGCAACTGTTGACTTTGGACCCCAAAGTCTTCCCTTGGTGTTTTGTTAAAAATCCAACATGCAGCTTGATGTTCTCCAAGAAGATGGGCAACTCCTTGTCCAGGATGAACTTCAGTACTTCAGAGACATCCTTGAGTGTGATGGTGGTCAATGTAGATAGTGTCCCCAGAAGATGCAGACCTCCATTCCATAGGGCATTCTTTGTAACAGGACACCCCACCCCCAACAGATGCCCTCTGTCTTTATTTCCACCGGCTTTTGTACCAAGGCTCGGGTCTGAATACTTGGATGAAGGCTCTGGACCCATCAGGTTCTCTCCTATTGGACTCCTGACTCCCTTTCCCTGAGGGACTTGGCTGACTCCCACATTCATGTACTGGTTCTGCCAATTCCAATGTCCTAGGTATTATTCTCTCTAATTCTCACTGCCTGCTTTGATACATAGAGTCATTGCAATATTTGCTTCTGAGAGGAGGACGTTTCTTTTATTTAGAAAGTTTCTTTATTATGCAAAATTTAGTAATTTATTCTTCCAGGAAAGTATCTGGAAAGAAATCTGGATTTCTGTTTTATTGCTCAAAAGAATGTATTGATGAGGGCAGGGAGAGGACGGGGATTGGAGACAGGCCATGGATGATTTTTAAAATCTTGCACTAGAAACAAACCAAAAGATCACAGGAGTATAAATGCAGGAAATGCATGTGTTATTGCATGATACTATAAATATAAACATTATTGTATATTCTGAAAGCTGAAAAGAATTTTCTGCCTCCCACCAATTGTAAAAGAGTGGACCTTTCTGAGCAGCTGCTATAAGAACATCCAAAGATTTGCCTCTCATCCATTCAGTAGTAAATTGATAGGGGCTTTCTGGTCCATAGAGGAAGACAAGGAAAAAAAGATGTCAGAAGAAAAATGAAACAAAAACTTACAGAGGTTGGGAGGAAAAACTCTGACCCAAGAATTCAGTAGTCAATTATATATGTGCCTACATTTGGGTTACTTTTAAGACAGCAAGAATACATTTTTAGAAGTAAAAGGAGACATAAATATTCTACTAGTGTTCTTCCCTTTTAAAAGTTACACTAGCTGAAATATAAATCAAAATAAACATACAAGTAGGTAAGAATTGTTGGCATAAAAGAAACCAGAGTACGTGCAGAGAGCAGGGAAAACATAAATTGAAGAGTAAACGTAGCTATAAATATGGGTACGAATGTCTTTGCCAAAATAATTTGTGAATAGAAGAAACAAAAATGGAGCATTACACAATGCATATAAATTTAACAATAATAAACTGGGTCTAAAATCCCATAATCACTAAGAAGAAGACAAGTTTTGAAAGAGTAGAATAAAAAAGAGTAACTCATGTAAATCAATGGGTCAAAAGTACAAAAAAAGAAGGAAAGAGTAAAAAATACATAGTGAATAGAAATGAGAAAAGAAAGATATCTAAGGTAAACATGAGGTTATAAGCCCAGCATTTGATCTACTTCCTCAACCAGTTGAAGTTTTCCAACTTTATAATGGGGAAACTTTTAGAAACTATAGGGCCCTCCTTAAATTCTAAAGCTTCAGGTAATAACCAGACACAGAAAGGTGGCCCCAATGTATAATTTTAATAAAAATATATTCTACCAAAAAAAGGATAAAAATAATTACAAATACTCCATCAGCTCTCAGGTTGTGCCAGGTATTACTTTTAGAGCTTTACACTTTTAATTTGCTGACTCTTCACAACAACCCCACAAAGTAGATATTACTGTTGTTATTTGTCTTCTGGTAAGGGTAATGAGAACGAGGCACAGGGGGGAATTAAGTCACCTGTTCAAGGTCAAACAATTAGTGAGTGATGTGACTAGGGTTTGAACATACTCACTGGATTCCAGAACCAGCTGATGTCACTTGGGGCCTTCTTTTCCCAATAGATATTGTAAAGATTTTCTTATTGAGATATATAATACATACAAAGGGTGCACTTATTTTGAATGCATAGTTCAGTGATTTGGCACAGTGAACTCTCCTGTTTAACCAGCACCACTGAAACCTCATCACACTTAGGAGGAAACACTCTCCTAACTTTTAAGTTAGTTTTGTCTATTTTTGTCACTTATGTAATTAAAATCATTCAGTGTATAGACTTTCATGTTTGTCTTCTTTTGCTCAATTTTATGTTTGTGAGGTACATCAATATTTTTGTGTGCAGTGGGAACACTCATTCTCAGTGCTATACAGTATTCCCTTGTGTGCCTACCAAAATTTATTTTCCCATTTTGCTGTTGACAGGTGCCTGAGTAATTTCCAACTTGGGAATCTTGGAAATAGAATTGCCATGAGAGTTCTAGTACATTCTAGTACAGTTGGTTATGCTGTAAGGCTCACTTTGAAAACACTAACGGTAATGCATTCTGCTGTCATATACAACAAATTAGAATAAAAAAATTTAAAAATCACTAATTTGTTTCAATGTAACTGGTATATTAGAGCACAAGTTGAGCATAAATATAAGTTTTTTGCTCCACTTTTGGTTGTGCAAAACACTATTTGAACACTTAATATTGCACCTGGCCAAACTAATCCATACAATACATACATACAAGACACACACATGCAAACACTTCAGACAGTTATCTGTCATATCAGTTCATTAAGTATGTTCTACAAAGTTATATTTTATTATTATTTTTTATTTGTAAACTTCTGTCTATTAAACACACATCCACACCCCAAACATTTCTAAGTATACTATGATTAGCTGAAAAACATCAAAAAGAATGCACAACATTTAAGTTCTAAATATTTAGGAGAACCTAGAAATTTTACATTTTAAAATAAATGAAAGAACATATGATAACTTATGAGCAATAGTCATAAATGAATGCACATTTGAACCACATAAGACAAGGCTATAAAAATAATACAAAGGGTTTTTTATTTCCCAGAAAGGCTGGAACCACTTCAAATGCTATGAAGTCAATAAGAACAAGCTAAAAGAAATGTTTTTTAAAAATAGTAAGAGAATATGGATTGAAGACCAAACAGTTAAAAAAAAAAAAAATTACAAGGTTAACCTTTCTCGCAATCAAAGAAAAAGCACCAGCTATGCACAAAGACTTTAAACAGAAATTTTCAGATCCTGTTAAATTGACTACTTTTGGTGATAGTAGCAACTATTTTGTGGTTTTAAACATGCAGCAATTTTCCAAGACTTCAACTCTCACACAAAGCTGAGACTGCAAACCAGAAAGCCACAGTAGAATTCTCAGCAGCGATACAGAAAAAGTTAACTGAAGAAGAAGGCTATGTGCTAGAAGTTTTGTATGTGTTGTTTGTTTTTCATGAAACGGGTATCTATTATGCACACATGCCTTAAAAGACTTTTATTTCAAAGACAGAAAAACACAGCCCAAGATTGGAGATTTTGACAACCCCCTGTAGTGGGTTGAATGGTCCAAAAATGCACCTTCGTGTCCTAAATCCCAGACCCTGTCACTGTGAATTTATTTGGAAAATAAATTCTATCTATGCAGATAGAAAAGTTAAAATCATTTTAAAATCATTCTGGATTATCCAGTTGAGTCCTAAATCCATTAATTCCCTAGATGGAAGAAGAGAGGACATAGAGAGAAGAAACAATTATATGGAGATAGAGACATAGGTTAGAGGGAAGTAGCCACAGATCTAGGACTGAGAAAACCAAAAAAAAAAAAAAGAAAAGAAAGAAAATGATTCACCCAGCAGCCTTCAGAGGAAGTGAAGTCCTGCATATGCCTCGATTTTGGACTTCTGCTTTCTAGAATTGTGAGACAATAAATGTTATTTTAAGCCACTAAATTTGTGATAATTTGCTATATGGCAGCCATAGAAACAAAATACACTCCTTCTACCATTTCATAATAATTCACAAGCTACAATCCTTGACATTCACTTCAAAAGGAAATTTTAGATCTTTTTCAACTTAATGTATCATGTTTATTATAGTATTTATGTATTTTACACTATTTAATGTGCTTAAAATTGCACTACCATTATTACATTCCTATCTTCTTTATATGTCACTGATGAAGATTTTGCTTCTAATTTTACTTGTCCCAGAATCCCTACAGTTTTATTATGTGCTTTTGAATAATGCTGTGACTTTTATGAGCATGTATGTTACATTATAGCAGAATTGACTACATACATTTCAGACCCGTATACATACAAAGTTCTCTTGAGTATGTATTCAAAAGTGGAATTGTTGGCTCTTAGGCTTTAGATAATGTTGCTCATTTATCAAAATAAATATACTGCCACTAGTAATGATAAAAGTTCTAGATTTTGCACATCACGTCCAACAACATTTTTAGTGCTTGCCATTTTAGCCATTAAGATGAGTATGTACTGGAATTATTTTATGATTTTTAATATACATTTCCCTGTGACTAATGATGTTGAACATTTCATTTGTTTATTAGCCATTTGAGTAGTCGCTTAGTGAAGTGTCTGTTGAAATCGTTTGCCCATGTTTTTAATATATTATCTACTAGCTTTTTACTGGTAGCTAGGATTTCTTTATATATTCATGAATATCTTCTCTCACTCTGTTAGTTGCCTTTTTGCTCACCCAAAGATGTGTTCTGGTAAATAGAATTTCTTCATTTTGATGGAGTCCAACGATTTTATATTTATGATTAGTGCTTTTATGTCTCATTGAAGAACTCTTTGAAACCTCAGTATTTAAAAAACTCTCTTGTTTTACTTTCAAAATTTTAGCTCCTTGTTCTTTTGTGTTTAGTTGTGCAAGCTACCTCCTGTAATGATTAAAATACATTTCTTCAGATGTATAGTTCATTGACTTGAAAATATTTATTGAAAAGACCACTTGTCTCCTCTACACTATACCATTCCAGTAGGTCTATTTCTCAGTCCTTCATTCTGTTTTATGAATAATTTATCTAACCTGGTACCAATAATAAACCTTCTTAATTCTATCATGTTGTAATATGATAGTTTGAGAGTTTCCAGATTTTTTTCTCCAAAAATTTTTTTTGACCTTTTTAATTACTACATGAATTTTTAATTACCTATTAATTTCTGAAAAAAATGGTATTTTTATTTGCAATGCATTGAATCTATAAGTTAAAAGCATTGATGTGTTAGTCCTACTAACTCTATTCCATACATATTATGCATGCACATTTATTCAAGTCTTCTCTATAAAGTTTTGTAGTTTTCACCAGAAAAGATTTCCATATTTTTTATTCAATCTAATCCCAGCTTTTTGTTTGTTTGTTTGTTTTAGGTACTTATTACAGTAAATGCAGTATTTTTAAAATTTTATTTTTTCTTCTTTGTTGCTATATAAACAAAATTGATTTTTAATACCTATTTTATATCAAGTTACTTTACTAATTCATTAACTATTTCTGATAGGCTGTTATTTCTAAAAATGTTGGGTGTGTTTTAGGTACAATCATATCCTCTACAAATAATGACTATATTTTTCTTCTTTTTCAGATCTCAGGATTTTATTTCTGTTTCTTGCCTTATTTCACTGGCTAAGATCTCCAGTACAATGCTGAGTAGGATTAATTAATAGCAAGCATCTGTGGCAGACAAATAAATGGCTTCCAGAGACACCCATGCTCTAGATCCCAGAATTTCTGAATATGTTACTTTCACAGCAAAAGAAATTTTGTGGATGCTATTAAGGGTACAAATCTTGAGATTATCCTAGATGATCCAGGTGGATCCAATTTAATTAAATGTGTTTTTAAAAATTAAGATCAGTTTCTCAGCTTTGAACTTCATCTCAGCTCTTTCTCTGTGACAATGTCACAGCTCAGAGAAAAGCGTGATGATGTTGCTGCATTTGATGGTGGAAGAGAGAGCCAGAAAGCAGCTAAGAAATGCATGTGGCATATAGAAGCTAAAAATAGCAAGGAAATGGATTCTCCCCTAAAATCTTCAGAAAAAAAATCCAGCCCTGCTCTGCTGCTCTGTAGAAAAATACTTTGGAGAAGATAATACTAAGTGAAGTTAGACAATCCCCAAAAACCAAATGCCAAATATTTTTTCTGATATAAGGAGGCTGATTCATAGTGGGGTAGGGAGGGGGAGCATGGGAGGAATAGACGAACTCTAGATAAGGAAGAGGAGTAGGAGGGGAGGGGAAGGGGGATGGGGGTAGAAATTATGGTGGAATGTGATGGACATTATTATCCAAAGTACATGTATGAAGACACTAAATGGTGTGAACTTACTTTGTATACAACCAGAGATATGAAAAATTGTGCTCTATATGTGTAATATAAATTTTAATGCATTCCACTGTCATATATTTAAAAAATAATAATAAAAGTTAAAAAAAGAAAAATACTTTCCTTTTGAGAATCAGCTTTTGACTTGATAAAAAATGAACATTTAAAATGACCCTCCAAGCTCTAACATAACCTAAGCTGCAAATCATAAACAGAGTGTTGTCTGGCTAAACAATCATAAAGTTGGGCATGCATAGTAGTACTCGGTTCTCAGTTAAAAGTAGTATATATGTTATTGAGATCAAGCAGGACTTGCAGGCACAAGTACATTGCAAGGGGACATGGCCCAAATGCCCATGGACCCTACTACTGCTATAGACCCTCTCTCTCCTGGCCCACAACAGTGGCTTCACCTGCAGTTTCTTTTGACTAATTGGCTAAGAAAGATAAAACTTCTGTCTAAGGCTTACAAATAACTGTGCATCATATGCAACATACCCAAAAGTGGATGGCTGTGACACCACATCTCTTTCTGGACATTCTTGAAAGACAATAGTCAACAGGCATCCTCCCAGTGAGCAGGAATGTTAAGCAATGTTGAGCAATGCATTGATGTTTCTTTTTCTCAAAAGTAGAAAAAAAAAAGTAAGTTGAGGAGCTACAGACAGTGGCTTATCTGAATAGTCAGATACTTGGAAAGAACATGATTGGAAAATTGTTGACCAATTCTGAATAAGAGGTATGTACATAGATCCCTCTGAATTGGTAAAGAATGTGAAGACACTTGGGTCATATCTAAATTATTACCAAATATAGTCATCCTCCATAAAAGAGGATTTTGATTTTCAAAATAAAATCGGTAAGATGACTTACTTGGATGCACACCAGCCAGCCTCTGCCCCACCATGTCATTATCCAGTAGGCTCCTGGTCACAGTGGCAGTAAATGAGGTTATCAAAATGGATTTCCACTCATCAAAACCAAGTGGTTACAGTCATGTTATGTGCCTACTCTACCAGGAGCAGAGACCTACACTGAACCTTTGATAGGGCATCAATCCCTGGGATGATCAACCACTTACTTGGTGGTAAGATGATTATATAATGGACCACTATCATCATGAAAGGGTTGTAACTGTTCTCTTTGGAAAAAGCACTCTAGCTGTGAATTTTCCTGCACACAATGCTTCTGCCAAAACAATCATCCATGGACTTAACAACACCTTATCCACTGACACTGTATTCTGCAAGTGATGTGCAGTAATGAGTTGAAGCTTACAGAATTCAAAGGTCTTGCTAGTTTTCCATTGTGCAGAAGCATCTAGCCTGATGCTTGATTTCCCTTTGAGGATATAGTTACAGAACCAAGGTTATGTGGCTGTGCCATGCAGGTATGAAGCAATGCCTTCCATGAACTTCCATGAACTTCCCTAAACAACATCCAGTACATTGGTTCTGTTTCTCTCATAGCTAAAACTCATGGATCCTGAAATTAAAGAATAGAAATATGATTGTTTCCTTCGTGGTTACCCTTAGTGATTCTTGCTACATAGCTCCACATAGAGTCAAATTTGGTAAATGTTCCATGGACACTTGAAAACAATATCCATTATCCTATTCCTTGGTAAAAGTTTCTAAATTTTATTAGTTTATTAGTTCAAAAACTTTAATTATATCTTTCAAATATTCCATATTCTTTTACTGTGGTTATAGATTATAAATTTATCTAGTTCTTCCTTCAAGTCTCCCAATTTTTGTTTTACACTTTTGAAGCTATGTTACTATGTGAGCGAAATTATTTATTTTTAATTCATATAAAATATTGAATGTATTCATGATATACAGAATGATATTTTGATAGCTATAAACAGTTTGTAATTAGCCAATCAGGGTAATTAGTACATCTATCAACTCAAACAGTTATCATTTCTTTTATTATGAACATTCAAAATCATTTGTTATAGCTATTTTGAAATTCACAATGTTATTTTAACTATAGTCATGCTATGTACTATATAAAGTAAAACTTAGTTCTTCTATCCAACTATAATTTTGTATCCCATAACCAACCTCTTTCTATCTTTCTCTCCTCTTCCCAGTCTTTGGTAAATGCTATTCTACTCTCCACTTCTATGAGATCAATGTATTTGCCTTCTACATATGAGTGAGAATATGCAGTATTTGTTATTCTGTGTCTGGCCTATTTCATTTAACATAATACCCCACAGACTTAGCCATGTTGCCACAATACAGAATTTAATTCTTTTTATGTCTGATTAATATTTCACTGCATGAACAAAATTTGGGAACTTTCATATATTTCTGACATACTTGTAACTTTGTAAAATATTTGTCTTTATTTCTAAGATCATATTTGTCTACTTGTAGGTATACTTGTAGTATACCTACTGCAGCTATCTTTTTAGAGAGCATTTGCATACCTTTTTCGTCCTTCTACTTCTAACTTCTCAGTGTCTTTATGTATAAGGATGTCTCTCGAAGGAAGAATTTTGGTGGGTTTTGATTTCCAGAGACTCCATCAATTTTAGTCTATTAAATGAATTTTCTATAATTTCTGATATATTTACATTTATAATTGTCATCATTCTATTTTTTGTGATTTTTTTAAAAAAGATAAATGGCAGTGGAATGCATTACAATTCTTATTACAGCACAATTTTTCTGGTTGTATACAAAGTATGTTGACACCAATTCATGTCTTCATAGCTGTACTTTAGATAATAATGCCCATCACATTCTACCATCCTTGCTAATCCCCTGCCCACTCCCTTTCTCTCCCACCCCTCTTCCCTATCTAGAATTCATCTATTCCTCCCATGCTCCCCCTCCCTACCTCCCTACCCCACTGAGTCAGACTCGTTTTATCAGAGAAAACATTTGCCATTTGTTTTTTGGGGATTGGCTAATTTCACTTAGTATTATCTTCTCCAATGCCATCCATTTACCTACAAATACCATGGTTTTGATCTTTCTTGATGCTGAGTAAAATTCCATTGTGTATATATGCCACATTTTTTTATCCGTTCATCCACTGAAGGGCACCTAGGTTGGCTCCAAAGTTTAGCTATTGTGAATTGTGCTGCTATAAATATTGATATGGCTGTGTCCCTGTAGTATGCTGTTTTGAAGTCCTTTGGGTATAGATCAAGGAGAGTGCCGCAGACCAGCTGGCTGGGCAAAATAACCAGGGGGTGACGAACAACTTGTGTACATTGATACAGCAGGAGTAGGAGCCGTTTATTGTAGGACAGGAGGGGTATATATACATTACACACAGCTTATCTTAATTAACATAAACTAGATACAGCAGTCAACCAATAAGGAATCTCCACACTTAATGGCTCGCTGGCGTTACTTCACAAACCACTCCCTCTGGCAAAATGCCAGGCGCCATTCTGACTTGTTTACAGACCCTAACAGGAGAGGGACACCTGGGTCAAATGGTGGTTCCATTCCCAGATTTCCAAGGAATCTCCGTACTACTTTCCATATTGACTGCACCAATTTGCAGTCCCACCAGCAATGTATGAGTGTACCTTTTTCCCCACATCCTCACCAGCACTTATTATTGTTTGTCTTCATAATAGCTGCCATTCTTACTGGAGTGAGATGATATCTTAGAGTAGTTTTGATTTGCATTTCTCTAATTACTAGAGATGATGAACATTTTTTTTTCATATATTTGTTGATTGATTGTATATCCTGAGAAGTGTCTGTTCAGGTCCTTGGCCCATTTTTTGATTGGGTTATTTGTGGTTTTTTGGTGCTTTCCTTTTTGAGTTCTTTATATACCCTAGAAATTAGTGCTCTATCTGATGTGTGAGGGGTAAAAATTTGCTCCCAGGATGTGGGCTCTTTGTTCACTTCACAGATTGTTTCTTTTGCTGAGAAGAAATTTTTAGTTTGATTCCACCCCATTTATTGATTCTTGGTTTTAATTCTTGTGTTATAGGAGTCTTATTCTCTCCTCTTTTACATTTCTTTTGCATTTCTTGTATCTTTTTGATTAATCATCATTTGTATTATTTTATTTTCCCTTTATAGAGATTTTAATTAAGTATTCTTTATTGCCCCCTTTAAAAGTTTCCTTTTGACTATATTAGGATCTTTAGTCATACCACTTTAATATGAACTAATACTCAGAACACTTGAGTTCCCCTCCTGATTTTGTGTTTTTATGCACTTTAATTATATATATATATATATATTTTTTTAATGTTAGAGTACTTTTTTGTTATTTATATTTATCCAGAGATTGACTCTCTCCATTGTTTTTCCTTCATTTCCTTCATTTATTTCTATGACTATTTTCCTGCTCTATTGGTGATTCTTTTAGTGGGTCAATGTTAGTAATTAAGTTAATTTTTGTGTGTATGCAAATATCTTCAAATTGCCAAAACTTTTAAAAAATTGTTCTTGATTTATTGAGAATTCTTTATCAGAAGTTGATTTTATTTTGTTATTGTTGTTTTAAAGATGTATTTCAATCATATCCTGGTTTTATTCATTTCTTTTGAGGAGACAGCATCGGTCTATTGGTCTAAGGAACTTTCTATCTATTGCTTTCTTCTCTATATACTTCTAAGAATTTCTTTTTGGCTTTTGCCAATTTTATTATAATGTTTTAATGTATCTTTTTCTTTGTATTTTAATGCTTGGAATTCTAAGGATTCTTGAATCTGTAACAAGACCTTTTTTTACACTTTTAGAAAATACCCAGCCTTATTTGCCCTGGTCTCAGGAACTTGAGTTGCACATATGTTAGATTTTCTCACCACATCCATTTGTCTTTTCCACTCACATATTTTCTGTCCTTTTTCTTCTGTGCTTCAGCCAGACATTTATACTCAGTCAGGGACGTTTTCACTGACCAGTATATTGATCCTCTTTTCTGCTACATGTAATATAATGTTAAACTCATCTATTGAATTTTTACTATTATTTCATTTTTCAATAATTACATTTGCACTTTAATAAAAGCCATTATTATCTATTCAGTTCATCTTTCACAACTCTAATACCTTGATCCTCTGTGGGTCTTTTTTTCCCCTCTTTTGGTCATAATTATTGGAATGTCTGGTAATTTTTGATGGATTGCTGGACATTTTACATGATGAACTGGAGAGTCTTCAGAAGGTATTATTTTCCTCTGGACATGCTTCACTCTACCTTTAGTGGACATAGTACAGTCAGGCAAATTTCACCTAACCAGGGTCTGGCCTGACTTAATTTGAGTTACAGTTTTTGTGAAGTTTTATTTTTTCTGGTTCCCCTTTGCCCTTACCCTGTACTTTCCTGAGGGGTCTTATTAAGGCTTGCTTTTTTGTGCATTCTGAAGGGTGGTTTTTATCAGCATCATGCAATGGTAGAAAACTATGATTTTCATGAGCTTTCTGCTCACCATCTAACATTCCTGCCTATAATTTAAGAATTTGGCAAATGCCTCATGGACAAAAATGGTTCCATGTGGATCTAAATTTTTTATGCCACCCTGTCCCGACTCCATACTCTGGTTGCTTGGGCATCTCTGAACTTTAACTTTTGCCCCTCTGGGTCTGTGAGATTGCCAAAGTTTCTGCTGGCTTCTTTCTCATTTAACTATAATCTTCTCCCTGGTTCTTTTCTTGCAGAATCAACACTGCTTCCTACCAAGAATAGTCAATGCCCTGAGGAAAAAAGGAGTTACAGTTGTCTACAACCCCAAGGTTTTCTTCTCTCTAGGATCTTGGGCATTTAAAGCCTGGTTGGTTCAATAGCTATCAGATGCCTTCAAAAACTTTTCTCTGCATTCTGGAGAGCTTTTAATTCTATCATATCTCCAGAGTCTTATTTTTAAAAACTCTTCAAATACTCTGGGAATGAATAATTTTCTGTTATTTATCATTTTCACCAAAAATATACCTAATATTTATTTTGTTATATTTGACAACTACATAGTTGCTATTATGTAAGTAGACCATAATTTATTTTTTCAGTGTCTTCTCAATGGATGATCTTCTTAAAGTTTTTATTCTTAACATTTTCAACATGAATAAAAATACAAGTAACACAATGAACATCCATATACTCACCCCCTAGATTCATCTGTGGGAGGGCTTCATCACACTTCTGTACTCCCTAAATTCTTCAGCATGCATATTTCATAAATAAGGACATTTCTTCTTTTCTTCTTTACCATCCTAACATGTTGGACAGTTTTGTCTAGTATTAGAGAATATCTGTTTTAGTCAGTTTTTTGTTTTTTTTTTCTGTGACCCAAACACCTGTCAAGAGCAATTTTAAAGAAGGAAAAGCTTCTTTGGGACACACAGTTTCAAAGGTCTTCGTCCATAGACAGTCAACTCCATTGCTCAGGACCTGAGGTGAGGCAGAACATACTTTCAGAAAAGTATGATGGAGAGAAACATTTCAGAACATTACAACAGGAAGTTAAGAGAGAGAGAGACCTCTTCTTACCTGGACAAAATATAAATCCCAAAGGCATGCCCCTAGGGACCCACCTCATCCAGCCACACATCCAGCCACACCCTACCTACCTATAGTTGCCATCCAGTTAATTCCTATCAGGGAATTAATGTATTGATTAAGTTAAGGTTTCATAGCCAAATCATTTTACCTCTAAATTTTCTTGCATGTAAGCTTAGAGGGACAACACATATCTAAATCATAACAATATCAATACACAGTAGTTCTTGCTTATCTGTGGGGGACATTTTCCAGGACCCCCAGTGATGCCTGAAATCATGGACAGTATGGAACTCCAAGAATACTACATCTTCTCCTATCTATACAGCCCTGTTATGATTAGGATATGAGATTTCCCCCCAAAAGCACTTGTATTAGTGCAGGAATGTTCAGAGATGGAATGAATAGGTAATGGGACCTGTAACCTAATCAGTAAATCCTTATTTGGAGGATTAACTAGGAGGTAACTATAGGCAGGTGGGGTGTGACAGGGAAATGGGTCACTGGGGGTATAACCTTGGGGATTATATTTTGTCTTCTTAGCTTCTCCCTCTTTCACTTTGCTTCTTGGCTGCCATGAACAGAGCAGCTTTCGTCTACTCTGGACCACAGCAATGCAGTTGGCCAACCTCGGACTAAACCTCTGAAACTGTGAGCCCCGAATAAACTTTTCCTCTTCTAAGCTGTTCTTGTCAGTTAGAGATGAACAAGAATATCCAATAGCAAGAATATCTAATAACAATATTATACAATATAAGAACATACTATAACAAGTTATGTGTAGGTGGATACTTTCTGCCTACCCACCTCCCCATTCTAACTGTCATGCAGCGGGTAGTACATGCAGCATGGATCTGCTGAACAAAAAGATTATTCACATCCTGGTCAGGACAGAACAAAACAGTGTAAGATTTCATCACACAACTTAAAACAGCATTTTAAAATGCATGAGTTATTTCTGGAATTTTCCATTGAGTATTTTCTCCACCAAAGTTATCTAAAACCACAGAAAGCAAAACTGTAGCTAAGAGGGGAATACAGTCCTATAGTTACAGTTTGGCTAACTTATGCTTATATATTCACAATGTATTCTAAGTAGTAGGATTGCTGGTTCAAAAGGCAAGTATATTTAAAATGTTGATAAATTACTAGCATATTGTTCTCCAGAAGATTTGTACCAATTTGCACTCCCAACAAACTGTCTATGGAACTCCTTTGAAGGAGAGAGCTTTTGATATTTCTCTCTGGGTGTCTCATCTGGTGATCCCAGCATCCTGTGAAATTCAAAACATGTCAATTAGCACTTGAAAGTCACCATCTCTGTTAAGGCACCCAGAGCTTCTTGAACCCAGGGTTGGTTTTCAGAACCTTAAGCATCTTCTAAAGGAAGCAAACTACAGGGAGACATGAATTTCAAAATCTCAACTCTGATTATCTAACTATATCCAAATCACAAAAGGATCTAGTCAACTGTCTCCAGATAAAAGAAAATTCAGTTTCACAGACACATTATCAAAGAGGAAGGAAAAGCAAAGAAGAGTAGACAGCTAGGCAATCTTATTGGGAGAGATTTTGAAGGAGATCATTCTAGTGCCATTTTAATCCCCATTGCACTCTCAGATCAGAGAACCAAATTAAAGTTTCATTTCACAAAGGCAAGAAAAAAATTATGATAGCCACAAAACTATTTGTTTTAGATAAAACAATGATTAATAAGTCTTATTCCACTTAATAAAACTAAAAATTGATTGACCCTCTATAACATCAAACACCCTAATTTAGACACAAAAGAAAATGTCATTTTCCCAAGATGTGATTAAAACCATTTAAGTGTTGCCACAAGGCTGACAGAGGAAATTGGTGGAGAAGGGGAGCCTTCTGAACTCAACTAGTTGTGCAATAAATAATTAATTACAGCAGGATCTTTGTTTTATTTTTCGATTTTATGCAATATTTTCAACCATCATTGAACACGATGCTCTGGATGTTCTCCCACAACTTTATCACATTAGCAACTAACATTTGAAAAGAGTTGACAAAATTGCCAAAGGGTTTGCATATTTGTTTTTAATTTGATCTTCAGGTTTTGTAGATAAGCAAACAAAGCCTCAGGAAAAAAAAAATTAAATAGACTGTTTCAATATGGCTAAGAATTTTCAAAGCTGAAATTAAACCCACATGATGCCATTTACATTTAAATATTATCTAATTTAAATATTAATAGGAGTTTATAATAGAAGATACAGAAAATCACAAAAGACATCAACAGCTAATTTTATTTAGAGATAGAGAATATTAATATTTTCCTACCTACAAATAGATGTAAATATCTATAATTGTTTATCTTGTATCAAAATAATATTCGCATTATTTTTTAAAACTTTGTAGAAATAAGAGAGACCTGAAAAATAAAATCTTCCTAGTGTGTCACTGTGTAGAAATAATCAATGTGTACATGTTAGTGTGTAGCTTTCCAAAAAGGTTTGCATTTATTGATGAGTTGAGAATACACTACACAAAGTATGGCACCTTGGCATTTGAAGAAATAGCAGAGGCAGGAGGGCTATCTGATCTTCCCATCTTTTCTCCTGAATCAGACCATAAAATAATTCTGAGCCCTTCTCCCAAAGTAAGTTAGAAGATGACCCTTACCTCAGAGGGTCCTCCCTACTCCTGGAGGAAAGGAATGTCACTCAGGGACACAGGAAAGGAGCTGAACAAACAAGTTTTGCTAGTTCCCAGTTTATGACCCCTGGATTTCACCCTTTTGTCTTTTGATCATAGTTCTGAACGAGTGTCCACAAAAATAGTTCTCTATTTTTCTCTGGGTCTTCATTTCTGAAGGCTCCCGTTAAATAAATCTGTATGCTTTTTTCTTTTTAATCTTTTATTTTAATAAAAATGCCTCAGCCATGAACTTTGCAATGAATGAGAAATCTTTTCTCCCTTAAGATATGTCCACAAGAATTGCAGGATGAATAAGTGTTTCCTGTTGGAACTTGCTATTTTCATTTAAGTATATATTGAGAGTGGTTTTCCACATCAATAAATATTTCCTGTTTATATTTATTATAATGGTGCTTTTATCATTATAAAAATAACAAAGAACTTAAGAATTCAAGCAGTTTAAAAAAGTTCTCTGCTACTCTATCTCCATCAATAATCTTCATCAACAGTTATGTATTCTCATATATAACATATATTTTCTTTTTCATATAAATCAACATGCAAAATATGCACTGTTCTGAAGTTTTCTTTTTTTCACTTAATAAAGTATTATTGAAACCTTTCATTTTATTATACACATAGGATGTGCCATTGGATGGGTATATCACAATTACCTCAACTGTCATGATAAAAATAATTTTTGAGTGGTTTTATTTGGATATCAAAAATATTCTTTCAATAAACATAACTAATTGTAGCCTTAGTAATCATCATAATACTGTTGTTAATATATTGTCATTGTTGCTATATACCAGGCACTATTTTAAGCGATTCAATATATCCACATCAAATTTATAAAGTAGTCATTATATTACCTTACTTTTACATATGAGGAAAATAAAGGATTTGGAAATTAAATAAATAACTTAAATTACACTGAAGATAAAATACACTTGCTGATACTACAAGAATAATTTCTAAAACATCTAAGTCAAATAAAATATACTTTTAAAATTTTGATTAATATGGCCAAATTGTCTTTTAAATGTGGTTGTGCCAATTACATACTCCCAAATCCACTACTCAACAGTGTTGGAAATTGTGAAACTTTGTGACAGTTTAATAGGTAAAAAAAATCAAATTATTCTTGTTTATGTTACTTTATTATGAATAATTTCAGGCAACTTTTCACAAAAGTATTAGCAATTTGTAATTATTTTTCTATGAACTGACTATGCTATAAATGTTTCATGCTGATAGCTTTGCTTAATATGCTATGAAACATGATTTTGACTGTCATATATTTTACAAATATGCTTTCCTAGCATTGCTTTTTAATTTTTTTTTACAAAATTTTTGCAACTGTATTTTTGAGGCCCTTAATTTATTTTTTAAAATTTTTCTATGTTTTTATTGATACAGTAGAGTTGTACATATTGATGGGATTTGTTGTTACATACTTATACATGCACACAATATAACATTTAACTTATTATTTAGGTACCCTTTTCATGATAGAAAAAAGAAATACTACATACTATTTTTTCACCAAGGGGGATCAGAAGCAAAAAAAGGAAGCACCTGCTCTTCCCAAAGTGAAGCCAAAGCAAAGTCATCAAAGTCCAAAAAGGAAGTGCCAAAAAAATGTCCTGTCACAAACAAAGGCAGCAACTACAACAACAAATTAGATCAACCACCTTCCAGAGGCACAAGGCACTGCAGCTGCAGAGGAGCCCAAATATCCTCCAAAGAGTGCCCCCAGGAGAAACAAGCTCCCCCTGAACACTGAGTGCCAGAGGAAGACAGAAGACCACACACTTGTGCTCGCTGTGAATGTCAAGGCCAACAAGCACCAGAGGAAGTCCTGTGACTCTGATGGGGCCAAGGTCAACATCCCTGACAATCAGGTCAGGCCTGATGGAGAGAAGAAGACACACTTCCCACTGGCTCTTGATTAGGATGCTTTGGGTGTTGCCAACAAAACTGGGATCATCTAAACTGAACCTGACTGACGAATTCTAAATATACATTTTTTTTTTATCATAAAGAACTTATTATTTAGTTTTTCTACTTTATGTCTGCTTTCATGTCTACTGGATTCATATGTTCTCCTTGTGTCTCTTTGTATGTCCTTCCCTCCTTCCCTCCCTGCCTCCTTCCTTTCTTTGTTGATAATGGGGTGGGTGGGGTTTTTTGTTTGTCTGCTTTGTTTTTTTCTTTCCTTTATTTCACTCTATTGCCCTCCGTTCAGATAATTGTGTTAATCGTGCTCTTCAGAATAAGGCACACAATCATCAAGTTTACATGTTAGGCTTCCCATTTTTTAATTTTATTGCATCTACCCTCATTCAGTCCCTACTACCTTCCCTCCTCTATAGCAATCTTCTCAAAGATGCCTGATGTATGTTCCTGGTAAAGTCTCATTTGGAGGAAATGACCAACAACCTTTTCAGATGATCTACCAATCAATCATTCTCATTGCCTTTTCAGTTTACATATACAGACTTACATTTACCATGCAATTTGTTATTTTAAATAAAATATTTTAATTTATATAGATGATGTTGCACATAGATATTTCTATTTATTAATAGCATCACACAGCATTGTGTCTTAAAATCTGACCATATGGTTTTATGCCCATATATCACATTTCAATTATTCATTACCATGGATGTAGGCATCCCTGGCTCCTTTCCAACTAAATGGCAGTAAATATTCTCACCCTTGTCTGCCTACTATCCTGAGTGAATGGGATCCTGGCTCCCATAAAATACTCAATCTCCATTTCTCAAAGTGTTGCCAGATGGCTCTACAAAAAGAAGACATCATTTTCCATTTTCAATAGCAGTTAACATTTTCTTTTCTCCATCTTGACCAACACCAGGAATTATCCAACATAACAGTCTTTGCAATATTGAGCATAAAATTAGATTTATTTCTTTTAAATTGCATTTTTCTGATTATAACTAAGATTGAGCATCTCTTCAATTTTCGTTAACTATTTAAGTTTTATATCTTTTCATAGTCTAATCATTGCAGTGCTTGGCAGTTGATGAAGAGACTGGTGACTTGAAATGAATAGTTGCCAAAGCTCAATGTCAGGGTAAGCTTCTAAATTCAGTTATGATTTCTCAACTATATGTTCACTATCAATTCATTATCTGTCTGTCTTCCTAGCTAGGGCTGTTGTAAAACCAGATCCGTAGTCCAGTGTGGTTTGTTCACCCTGCTGGGCATTCTGATTGCTCAGAAACTACTTCTGATTGGGCCATATCTAAAGCAAACAAGCTCTTGATTTATTTGTTTGTTTGTTTGTTTGTTGTAGATGAACATAATACCTTTATTTTATTTATTTATTTTTATGTGGTGCAGAGGATTGAACCCAGTGCCTCCACATGCTAGGCAAGCGCTCTACTACTGAGCTACAATTTCAGCCCCTTAATTATTTTTAATATCACCTTTGTTTCTAACACTTAAAATTAAACAGAAGTCTTCTCATTCTTTCCTTCTTTCTTCCATAAAAACATTTTTATAGCAGTGTGATAAAATGACCTTAAGGTAAAGTTTGTGACTAGGCCTAGAAAACTGATAATCAACACGAGACCAAGAAATGGAATTTGTGAGGAAATGGATTGGAAAGGTACAAAATAATGAATAAGTGGTGCTGAAAAATGGTTGAAAACTTTGGAAAGTAATGGGGGCGGGGAATCATGTGACAACTGGTTTGGTCCAACAATTACACTCCTAATTTGCCACACAAAACAATTCCAAAGAGTAAACCTAGGCCTTACCCAAAGATATGCACTGTTGTCATGCTTATTTGGGGGCAAGAAAGCTACATTTGAAAAGGAGGTTAATTTGATAATTTGATTATTTTGGGTAAAGCCTGAACTAGGAATTCTTAATTTTATTTTCATTTTTAATTTTATCTTGCTATTTTTGTTATTTTATTTCATGATAAAGTTTGAAAAAAATATATAAGTTAAAAGACATAATCTTTACCTCTTAAGACATAATAAAATTTTCAAATATAATTGTGTTAGGCAAGGCTTAAGGGATAGAGAGAATGCTTGGACCAAGTACAGGTGAAGGAACAGAAAAAAAACAGCAGCAGTCAGAGCCTCTAGCATCTGAAAATTCAGATGTTCACAAGAGCAATTTGGGGTTTATGTATTAAATGGGTCTTCAGGAGCAACTGTTCTAAAATGAAATACGTGCTGAGCATTCTATTAAGAGCCAGCACAAAGTCAAGAAATGCTATCTGCATCCATAATTGTAGGACTCAAATTAAAATATCGACCCAGCTTTGCTCCCACAGCACCTGAGCAAGGCCTCCCTTGTTAAAGTCTCTTCTTTCTTAGATGGCTGAGCACTGGTAAAGGGAAGCCTTTCACTGAAGGAAGCCAAGATTTCTCTCTGGCATTCACAACTCCAATCCATCTCTTTTGAGTATGAGAATGCATCTCTACCCTCACATAAATTCATATCCTAATGATGAAGGTAAATGGGTTAACTGTTCAGATTTCATTATGGAATAGTGAGCTTACCCAGTCTATTTAAATAGGAACACCTGGATGTGAACTAAAAATTTTGACAAATTCCTATACTGCAACCATAGGTCTTCTTTGAAGAGATTTATACTGCTGTCACACCGTGGAGATGGAAAAGTTATTATCTATATGCTGATGATTCCTAAATACTAATCCCCAAGTTAAAACATCTATCTCTGTAGTACAACCCACATAAATCAATTGCCAACTGGCCATTTCTATCGAAATATCTTGAAAACACCTGAAAATAATTGCATTCAATAGCAAACACATCACCTTCCCACGCAAGACCTGCTACTCTTCAAATCTCTACCCCACATAACATTACCACTATCCACCCGTCCTCCCAAGCAAAGTTATTCTTGGTTTCTCCCTCTCTCTCACCTCCCACAAGCAAACTCTTCCTAAATTCCACCCATTATGTCATCTATGTATCGGTCAGATCCATTCCTTTCCCAGCACCCCTTATCATCATGGGACTTGTCAAGCTTCATGGTAATTGGATGTTTAGATGTGAGTTCACTTGAACCACTGAACAACACGTTCCTCAGGGTTGTGTTACTATTGTGTTCCCAGAATCTAATCCAGTCTGGAGTATAGAAAGCATTACATAAACATGTTTAAATCACTTAAACTTTCAAATTAGGAAACTTGATCGTAAATAAAAATTCATAGAAGATAAAATTCTACTAAATGATAAAATATTTCCAAAGGCTGAAAATACAGATGAACATAAAGAGAGCCTATTTATTTCATCTTACTACTTAAATAAAATGTGTACTTAGTTCTTTGTTAACGCTGGAAACTGTGCTACAGATGCCTGTAAAATGTATTTCATTATAACAACTTTGTAGATTCCTCACACATAAAGTACTAAGGCTAAAAACAAAATCAAGTACCTTATAAATAACAGTATCTCCTATATTATAATGCTTGTTTTTTACTAACCCCTTGGGAAATAAATAGGGATATTAAAACTATCATTATTTTACAGATAAGAAATAAAGACTTAGAGGAGATGAAACTCAAATGTGGGTTTCCTTGGTTTTCATTTGAAATTATCTACATTGTGTTATGAAGTATATAAAATAGATTGTCAAAAAATGACTTAATCCAGCTAAACCTATCAATATAAGATAATGGACAGAGAAAACTACTTGTTTCATTTTAAATAAGAATCTGAGTCTTAGCCAAACTAAAATTCCCAAACTACACCTCTAGATGTTTCCTCCCCTGAAGATGCTCAAAACAATATTTACATTAAATTAAATTCATATTAAAATTGGGACCCCCCCCCCAATTGACTTCTTAGTTTTTAAGTGATATACATTTAAATAACAATTAAAAAGGCCACATTTAAATGTTTGCATTACTTCACCTGGCTCAAAATCAGATGAGGGTATGTTATTTTTTTTTGGGGGGGGGGGGCAAAATTCTATATAAAAGAGAAGTTTGGTCACCACAACACAGCAGTATTTGAATTTTGGTTTGCATCTTTCTCCACTAGAATCTTCTTCTGTGAGTACTTAATTCAATCCATGGAAAATCTATTACAAGACCACCAAGGAAAAACCAGAATACATTGTTCCTAACTCTGATCTTTGCAGTTAGCAATGCAAACAGCATTCCAATGGGTTTATGCTAAGTGGTTAAGCACACAGTTTTGGAGAGGAACATCTTGGATTCTGGTCCTAGCTTCATAAAAACCTATTTTAGTGTCCTGAACAAGTTGCATAAGTTGCCTAAACTTGTTTTATAATTTTTCTATAATTATTCAAAATACTATCCATCATGCAGCTAACAAAGTGTTAGACATATAAGTTATTAATAAGCTTACCAGCAGTTCTTAAGAGCAGAATTACATGTAGTCAAATGTGGGAGAAGCCTTAACAATCACTTATCTAGCCCAGCTTTTTATCAGCTTATAAACCAATTACCAGAGATTAACAAGTAATTGGTTCAAACTCATAGACGTAGATTTTCAGTGCAGTAGGGGCTTCTTAACTTTGAGGTCATCAGAGTTGTGCTCAGGGCTTGCTTATCACTGATTTCTGGGCATCACTTCCAGCGTTTCTGATTGAGTAGGTCTAAGTCAGATCCAGCAATTTTTGTGTTTCTTTTTTTCTTCTCTCTCTCTCTCTCTCTCTCTCTCTCTCTCTAAAACCAGGGACTGAACCCAGAAGGGGCCTAACTACTGAGCCATATACCCAGCCCTTTTTAATTTTGAGATAGGTTTTCACTAAATTGCTTACAGTCTTATTAAGTTGCTGAGGCTTGACTCAAAATTATGATCCTCCTACCTCAGCCTCCCCAGCCGCTTGGATTACAGGGCTGCACCACCATGCCCAGCTAATTTTTGCACTTCTGACAAGTTCCCAGCTGATGCCAATGCTGTTGGTACACAGCCCATACTGCAGTGATCTTTCTACTGTGCTGCACAATACTACTCCATATTCCTGTGGCAATCAGGGTGGGTCAGTGTCCCATCCCAGTTGGCCTAGGTTGTGTGCTTCATGAGCCAGAGTTAAAAATCATTTTAACATATATACTGATTTTATTTCATTCTATCACATAATGATGAGCTTAAAGATTAATACATTGTCTATCTGGTTTCCCTAAAGTCTATACATGGGGAGGAACTGAGAATGACTTCACTATCAGCTTATCTGACACCGTAGTCTGTCTACATTCTTACTCCTATTTCAAATTTAGCATCCTTTCCAATATTCCACATTGAATGAAACTCTGCTCCTCATTGGACAGTGTTAGTAAGCATCCAATTGGTGGTAGGGGGTGAGAAGTGAAGATTACATATTAAAATGACACCTTTCTTTAGGCAGTTAGAATCCAGGGGAGAGACAACTGTGCCCTTTGAACAAATCAAGGCATAGCATTGGATCAAGGCTGCATCCCAGGAACTACCAAGTGCAGGAGATGGGAGAAGAGGAAGGAGGGAAGTGGATGGAGCTTACAGGAGGGAAGCATTCCAGAAACAGGGAGGCCTTCGCAAGCCCTGTGTTGAGCCTTAGCTCCAACACCTTCCTCTGGAATCCATGAGCAAGGCACATTGTCTTCTGGACCTTTGGGATTATCATAGTGCCTGCCTGTGAAGTTGGAAACTCTTCGAAGGTTAGCACTGGATTTTTTTTTTTTTTTTCTGTTTCCATAACAGTGTTTTACCAGGACCTAAGAAAAATATGGGCCTTATTGTAAACATCCTATGAACATTTATTAAATAAATTAGTGAGGATGAGTGAACATTAAATGAGATAATAGATGCAAGGCAGTATAGGACTTCATTCTTCCTAAGACCTTCAGTGTATGCTATTTACTACTATCATTTTTATTAAAGACTAGAAATCAGTATCAGGATGAGGAACTTCGTGAGCAATGACATGAAGACCTGAAATCATGTTAACACAACTGTTTCCGAACTAGTTATATGGTTAAAAAGAATAGTATTGCCTCCTTTGAAAGGTGACTTGCTTCCTCTATCAGGACTAATAGGATCTAAATTCTTACTCCTGAATTTCAAATTTATGTAAAATTTACTACACATAGATCAGCTGAGTTACCAAGGAAAGGCTTAGGTTTTCATTCTTATTGTTATTTATCAGTGTTCTTTTTGTTTACTTTGTGAAAAGCACTAATTTACTGAGATTCTGCAATCCAAGGAAAGCCTTCCTTGATGGGAGGCAAGTTCCAGGTACTCCTGATACTTGCTTTTGTTGACTTTCAAGAGTTGTTTTCTTTGTTGTGTGGTAGGAATTCATTAAGTTTGAGTTGTTTTTCACTCACAAGTTAAAATTCTGAAAATCTAGTGGAACTTTCAGAGTTTGTGAATATTTCTTCTTACAAACAGTAAAAGATTTCTTAGCTTGAGCTATAAAGAGAAAGAAATAATAACAAATTCAGGCAAGGATTTTTTTTATGTTAAAAACCTCAATGTGATATTTAATGTGCTTTATTTTCTTACTTGATTTGATAGGCTAAAAAAAATCATCAGGGAAATCAAATCTTATCTTTTAATGGGTAAATACAAAAAGAAGTCCTTTATCAGTTTGTCCTGAGGCTTTGCATGTGTTTTCTGGAAATAAGTAGAAAGCTGATTTAGCTAGAGCTCAAAAAGGAAGTTTACATTTTTGTTTTCAATGAGTACATTTTTCTTGCTTTCTCCACCGCCATACAATTCATTCTTAACCATATCCAATAACCTGAGATCTCACTGTGAAATAAGCCATGAGAGTAACAAATCTTTGTTTACTCCAAAATAAATATTATTCATCTATTTTCCTCCTTCGTTCATTTTATTTAAATTTTGTAACAAAATCCATCGTGGTCTATGTTATCACTGGATCCAAAGTATCTTCCTGTGGTTCTGCAAGAAAGGAACTGCGGGGAAGAAAAGCTGATTTTTCCCTCCATGCTTCATGAATTCATAGCTGGGACTCCCTGTAACAAAAGACAGAACAGCAAGAGCAAAACAAACAGAAGTGTCACATGTGCACAAATGGTCCTGACTTAAGATGGTTCAACTTACAATTCTTCAACTTTACAATGGTTTGAAAGCAATACAAATTTAGTAGAAAGTGTTCATTGGATTTTAAATTTTGATCTTATCCCAGGCTATCAATGTGCATGATGCTAGACAGTGGCAAAGAGCTGCAGCTTCCAATCAGCCACAGGATCACAAGG
Organism: Callospermophilus lateralis; assembly: GCF_048772815.1. Lineage (NCBI taxonomy): Eukaryota > Metazoa > Chordata > Mammalia > Rodentia > Sciuridae > Callospermophilus > Callospermophilus lateralis. The sequence goes on along the minus strand of NC_135319.1, from coordinate 51,782,558 downwards.
GTAAACAGTTGACACAAAGTGACTAAGCTATGGTGTTGACACCAGTGGTGAGAATCAGGGCCAAGTCCCTCCCCACCTTTTTGAAGATAGAATACCTTAGAAACACCAAGGCAAGCTTAAGAAGCTTTATTTGAAGGATGGAACAGTGAGAGAGAGACAGAGACTACTCTGCAGAGGAGGGGGTCCAAGGGTGTGGGAGTGTCCTGCCCCTTTTATATATTTTAGATTTCCTTTGTTGTAATGCCCTTTCCTGGCATCCTGCCTACAGGACCCAAAAGGCGAGTGACTCAAGGGCTGGAATAAAGCCCCCAAAGGCCGGAAGGGAGTCACCCAGAGCTACTCATTAACAGCTCCTTGCAGGGAAGAACAATCTCCCAGAGGCTGGCAACCTTAGCAACAGGTTGGAGGAGGGGAAGTGTCTTGAAGGGATTAACATTTTATTTTCTTTCCTTTCTGAATCATCCCCCTCTTCCCAGTCCAACCCGATCACTCATTCCCTATACTGACTGTGCTTTTGCCTTAGTGTTTGATATGTTGGGAATATTAAATGCATCTTCAACCTATAGTATTTTCAACTTATGATAAGCTTATCAGAATGCAATCACATTATAATTAAGGAGAATCTCTACCCCCTGTATACACTGGAGATGATATAGCAAAGAGTCAATCTCTAGCATAGAACTCAAAGAGTTTCTTAGACTTTAGGCTTAACTAGATCCCTGATAGTCAGTCGTCCATTACCATAACAAAGTCTTCAGATAATCAACTTATAAAGAGAAAAGGCTTATTTTGACTCACAGTTTGGGAGGTTTTAGTTTGTAATCAACTGGCCTCCTGGTTCTGGATCTGTTGTGACAAAGTATATCATGGTGGAAGCTTGTAGCCTAGAAGACCACTCAGCTCATGGCCAATAGCAAGGGAGAAGAAGGGATGGGGTCCCATTGTCCCCTTCAATGACACACCTCTGTAATCTAGGGCTTCCTACTACCCCTTACTTCTTGAAGTTTCCACAGCTTCCCACTAGGAACTGGCTAAGAACCAACCCTTAAATGCATGGACCTTTGAGTGACATTTAAGATCCCAACTACAGCACCATCCATCTTCTCTGAAACAAAGAAAAAAAGGGTGTAGAGAAAACCCCATTAAATGATAAAATAAAAGTAAGGTCTATCATGCTGATATAAGTCTGATGCCCTCTCCATTGACTAAGTCTCTCCGCTGACTGAAGGGACACTCTCTGCCTTTGAAGGGAGGGAGTTGCACTGACAAATGGGAATTTCTTAGAGGAATGAATATCTCTCTTGTTGAAAAAAGGGTAACTTCTCAGGGCTTCTCCTGTGTCTATAGTCACTCAAAAGAATAGCTCAAAGAAATCTTTATGCCAAGGGGGCATATTTTGGGGTTGCATATTCTGGTCTCCTACAACCATATTTTGGGATGGCATGTCCTCAATCCTAGCCAAATGGACATGTCTACAATACCCTTAATGGTGTATCTCTTCTGTTCTGTGACAACAACTCAGAATTAAGAACTAACAATGGAGGTGGTTTATAGTGATCAAAGCAGTTGTGAATCAGGATGATGTGACTCCTACCAAGACAAGTTCTCCATACAAACTCTGTGAATATGAGCTGCTGAGACCAATGAGGGAAAACCTGCAGAAAGAGACCTCCAGTTGCCATTCTCCATCCCTCATTTTTCTACTCATTTATTTAAATAGAATAAATCACCTTATGTTATTTTTTATGACTTGTGTTCTCCAAGATCAAATCTCTGAAGAAAGAGGTAAAACTTACAACCTGAAAGCTAATACTCAGAGAAAAGTGATTTCAAAATCATGGGTCACTGTCTTTGAAAAATAGAATAATAATTAGATTTTCCAAATGAATTCAAATTATACAAAGAGGTTAAAGATTCAAATGCACTTAAAAGAAAAAAAAAATAGATGGTCCACAAATGTAGGTACAAGTTAAAACTCAATGGTAAGTAAATAAATAAAAGTGAAAATCACATGAATTGGAACATGAAAAACTGTAGTTTTAAATGCTTGTATTTAATAGCATTGTTTATGCAAGAAGAAATATGTTCCATCCCTTATAATCACCAATTATATAGAACATATATAATAACTGCTATTATATATAATAATGTGTGTATGCATAGAAATTTCATAGCTTCAAGTTGAAATCTATATATCAAATTATAAACCATTTATTTCTGGGTGGTGGAATTATCAGTGATTTTTATTTCTTCTTTTGGCTTATCCATACTTTCTACCTTTTCTACAATATATATGCATTTCCTTTGTAACACAAAAATATTATTTTCAATATAAAGGAATAAAGTCCTCTTATAGGTCTACAAAAGTAGAATATTAAAAAGTCTTTTAATACTCCAAAACTCCACGAAAGTTCCTGAAATTTTGAAAAAATGCTCCATAAACATTTGTGAAATTGTCTTGAACATAGGTTATTGTGATAGTTATATTCCCTCTACAGTTAGAATTCAAAAAAAAAAAAATTAGTATCATTGCATTTCACTCCAAAAGTAACCATGGCAAAGGCTTTCAGGGAACATCACTTGGAATCACAGAAGATCTGAGTTTGGAAGTAACTTTGCTTAAATTTTGAGAATTCTCTTATAGTCACCTTCTTGTGAAAGTCACAAGGTAAAATTTCATGAAGTTGAATATTTGATGTAGACAACGGATCTTCCTCTTCTAATTGAGGCCCCTTTTATAAACATAATTAAGTTTTGGGCCCTAGTACTACTAAAAAAGCTTGCTTCTTTTGGTATATAGAAGCCAATACTATAGCACTAGGTTTTTGCAAAAAGAAAAAGTTTCATTATGTAGCTAACCAGCAAGGAAGTCAGATCTGCCTCCCTGATCATTTGGTAACTGAGGAATGTATAGGGAAAGTTACTACCATTTAGATGGTGAAAAAAGGGATTTGGAAGGCTCTTTGGTGCAGGGATAGGCAGTTCATACCTCTTCACAGTCACATGCTCAGTTTTAAGGATGGTTATTGTGATTTGAAGTGATTTTAATCTTATGACATCCAAAGATCAGTGCCAAAGGAGCTGGCTGCTTTGGTTCATGTTCATTCTTGAAAAGCTGGTTTTGAACCATCCAGCTTCTAGAGGTTTTTCCTGAAAGACAACTTTAGCACTTCATTATTTAAAGCATGTATGCCCAAGTATGTCCAGGCTGTCGCTGGTTTCAGTATCAGATTCTGTAGTAATGCTAGGGCTCAAAAAGTGATACCCCAAAGCATGGCCTCTAGACATTCTTGGCACATGGAGGTAAAAAACTGATCCAAGCTACCACAGACCCAAGTTCCCTCTGACCTTCTCTCGTCTCCCCCACTCAAGTGCAGGGGGGATATTTTCTCTGAAGTTTCTTCTTCTGCAATAAATATGGGATCTGCCAAAAAAGGAACAAAATTACCTTCAGTCCTCATGTTGAAATTTACTCAAGGGAAATGAAATTCATATATTTGAATGAATTTGAAGAGACTGAAAGTCAAGTGTCACTCTTAGAGTCCAGAGGACTCTGTCCCAGGTAATTGTGTGTTATGTGGTCACATTCATCTTCCATAAATTTATTTATTACCCTTTTAAGTTATCTACCCTCCTATTTTTCTCTCCTCTGTGGAGAAGGAAATACACGTTTCTGAATCTGTGGGGTTATTGTGTGGTTACTTTTCTGTAATGTCCCCATGTATGCAAAGAAATTTATGTGAGATTCACAGCACAATACTTGCCTAGCATGCACAAGAACCTGGGTTCAATTCTCAACAAAAATTTCTTCAAAGTTATTTGAAATTTAAGATAATTCTCTCATTTTATTTAAATATAAAAATTTCCATTATTTCATATTTGTGCCAATTATCAAGTAACTTACTCAATTCTTCACTATCTCTATTCTATACTGTGTTTCTCCATATAATCTTTGCTTATTTAATGACTTTTTTTTTTTTTTTTTTTTTTTTTTTTGCAAAACAACAACAAAAATAGTGGGATATGACCATTATGTGAAGCTTTTTTTTTAAAGTTTCACTAGTATTACTTGGAAATAATTTATTATTAAATTGTCTTTGGAAGGAATACTTGTGGATATATATTAGTTAATGTAGTGACTCCCATTATGTTGTGAAATACAGAAATGCTGGGGCTGAACCACTGCCACCTTCTTCTTTTGTCAAGTGTGCCTGTGAGGCTCTGCCAGTAGAGGGCAGTAGAGAGAGACTGCATCAGGTTGTGGGAAGGCTGTAGGAAGGGAGGGGAATTTGATTCTTCCCATTTGCTTCTTGACTTCTTAGCTTTAAAACCAGCTATGGCTCAGGGTTCCTTATATCCTGGAAGCAGCACAGTGGCATTGCAGCAACTCATTTGCAACTTTTTCATCACTTAGAAAACCAGCCTTATGGTGGCCCCAAGCTTATAGACTAGCACAGCCCTCAGAGGTCTGGGTTTCAACTCTGTCGGACTCCTCTTCCAAGTCACCATGTTTTAATAATTCAGATTTTTATTCTTCACTCCCCTGCCCCTAAGAATGGAAATTGTTTGTGACAATTGCTACCACCCACATATCTTAAAATTGCCTTTTTACCCTTTCATTTTCCTAAATGGCCTTTGTATTGGCAAATATTCTTTGCCTGACCTGACTTCAGTCATGCTCCTGAATCCTCTTAATCCCAACCATGTACTTCCTCACAGAATGCAGTTTTAACAAGAACTCTGTTAAATTTAGCAAAAAATTGTCACCCTATATATCAGATGTCTGATCACACTCCTCACCCAATCTCCCCTGAAAAAGATATGTGATCTTTTTCCTCCACCAATCTTCAGCTAGAATTCTGTTAGGTTAGTTCAACTGGAATCCCCCAGACCCCAGGTTTCCTCTTGGTAATATTCCATACATCAATGTCCATCCTCCAGCTCATTCCTTGGCTATAAATACCATTTGTTCCACTTGTATCTGAAATGGAACCCAGTTCTATACTGGAGTCTCTCTTCTATTACAGTAGGTTTTGTTTGTTTGTTTGTTTGTTTGTTTGTTTTTAATTTTTTTTAAAGAGAGAGAGAGAGAGAGAGAGAGAGAGAGAATTTTTAATATTTATTTTTTTAGTTTTCGGCAGACACAACATCTTTGTTTGTATGTGGTGCTGAGAATCAAACCCAGGCCGCAGGCATGCCAGGTGAGCGCGCTATGCTTGAGCCACATCCCCAGCCCGTTTATTTGTTTTTAATAAAATCTATCTTTGCCAATTTAATTTCTATCCAGATATGGTTTTCTTTAACAGAATCTAGTTAACAATTTTTATATTAAGTTTTTTTCTGTTCAAACAACTAGTTTGTTTTCCATCTCCTCTGGTATCCAGAACAGACCTAATATTGGATATTTGAAACAATAAATTAAATTTTTATTTAAAAAATATATTTGAGCTAAGAATTTAGCTGTTCAAATATTAAAATAATATAATAATCTCCTAAAATAATGATGAATTTCAAGAAATGTGAAAAGTTGGAAATCCTGACACTCTGATAGAGCCATGGAACCATGTTGAAAATCTCTGAATTTATATGAAATAGTAAATCCAAGTTGCACAACAAATCTGAACTCAGCAAAAGTCTAACCAATCCGACACTATAGAACCAGAGATGGGGAAAGTAACTGCAGGAATAAATTACAGCACAAAGGAACAAGAAGAAGGAAGACTGTATACCTTAGGCATTCATTCTATGTTTAAAATATAGTATATCACTGTTTTATAAAATTATAAAAAAAATTTAAATTCATAGGATAAAAACTAGAAAAGAAAGACTCTCACACACACACACAAAAAAAAAAAAATCCAAAATATCTACAAGCCTACTACTGTGCAATTGAAATTAACTTTTGTTCAGGTTTTCAATATTTTTCTATATTATTATAATTTACTTACTGTTTTGCAACTTTATGCTGTAATAAGATATGATCATTTTACTATGTCAGTAAGTAATTTCAATGTGTTGCTATTTTGAACATTATTAATATGCTCTCTCTCCCTTACCTTATCCATCTTCCTGCAGGGAGCTGAACATATGTTTCAGAAGAAATGAAAGGGGAAAGAACAAAGCAATAATCAGCTTCTGATAAGAAAACTAGGATTTTGCCACAGAAAATTAGCTTGAGAGGCAAGAACTGCTGCAGCAGGGTTTACAAAACTCCTTTATCTCCCCGGTTTAAAATTGCAATAGCCATGCTTGAAGGACACACTTAGTTTGGCAGAGATGTGCCTTCCACATATGACAATAAATTCATAAAGCCTCCTCTTGACAGGAAGAGGCTATGACATAGAAGATCTTCTAGGACAGGAGAAAGGCAAGACAAAAGAACAGTACTGAGACAAGCAGATCCACGCTCCTGTTTCATCTCAGGCCATGACCTGAAAACAGTGAAATCCGGGTTTTCTTGAGCCAACTTTAGTTTCCATGTGATACACGCAGGTTAAAATTTTTGAACCTTGCTATTGAGCCTGAAAAGGCAGGGAGCCAAGGGACTATGGCTGTATCCACAAAGTAGTTTCTCTGAACTGAACTGCAGCTGATACTCAGCAAGACTCATGGAGTCTTTTTCTGCCAGTCAGAGACTGGGGAGGGGAACAGCAAAATCAGCCAGACAGACAGAAGACCAACATGACTCAGAAAGGGAAGAATAGGAGTCACACTACCAGTTTCTGGCCTGGGTGCCTCCTGGGTCTAAGAATCCAGGCAGAGGGAACATTGTCCTGAAAACGAACAGATCAAGTATAAATTAAGTCACCACTAAGGCTACATGGCTCTTTTCCCTCTAATGCCATGAGCTCTCCTTAGTCATGCATTCCAATACGCTTTCAAACATAGGGCATTTTAGAAAGGGAAGCAGGAGAAAAGAAAGAAATTAAGAAAAACAGCATTTTTATGAAAAGAGTGACTATTACCTAAAATGAAAAGGAATCCCTTAAATTATCAGTCTTGAACCAGGCTTAGAACTAGACTAAACATGGATCAATCTTCCCATTAAGCTTTGGATGGAAACTTGAGAGAGAAAGCTGAAGAAGTTTATAGATGAAAAAAAAAAAAATCTAAGTACATTTCCTTTACATGTTAAAGAAATGGTTTGAGTTTAGTTTTGCAATTCTACTATACAGTTATCTTTCACATAATTTAACATGTTGTATGATATTTTGTATGATTTTATATGATCATTTGTATGATACGTTGTATGATATATTTGTATGATATTTCATACAATGTGTTAGCTATCTGAGGCTGCCATAAAAAATTGCCCACAAATGAACAGCTGAAACCACACATTTATTATATCAGTTTCGGAGGATTTCACAAGATTAAAATCAAGGTACAGGTAGGAAGCTACAGCTCTCAACTGGGGCTTGGGGTCTTTTTTGCAAGCTCACTGGTCATTGGCAGAATTCAGTTCCTTTCAAGTGCATGATTAACACCCTGTTTCCTTTACATAGGCTCACCTTCACCTTCAAGCCAACAGGGGTAGCAAATCTTTTTGTGCTTTGTATCTCTCTGGATTCTCTTTCAATCGCCTTTCTCTGCCTTCCTCTTCTGCTTTTAGGGGTTTAGGAGATTACATAGGGCTCACACAAATATCCAAGATAATCTTCCTATTTTAAGATAAACTGATTAAAAACCATAATTACATCTGCAATCTGTTATTTTACTACGTAAAATAACCACAGGAGTAACACCAAGGTGACAGAGATTTCAGGGACCCAAATTCTGCTTATTAGCCTACATGGAATATGTCAAATAGCTTGTTCTATTTAATTTCCTACCATTATTCATTAAGATTCTTTGTGTTTTTGTTTATAATAAACATTTGAACAAAAACAGACTCCTATGAAGCTTGAGCATAGGGCCTTGGCCTGGGAATTTTGCAGAGGAGCTGTTGTGTTTCCAAGAAGCATGATACATATTAAATATTCACAGGCATTCAGTTCACACCTGCAAATAACTGGTAGGAAGGCTGAATGAGGCACTGTGCTGTCGATTGCTCCCCTTCTCCTTGGAGAACACACCCTGAATACTTCTATGACATAAATCCAGAGAAAAATGTCTTTTTCTATAGTCTCCTGTGTCTGAACATACAGAGTTAAGTTGTAGTTTTACACTCTTGACCAGGATGCCATAGTTACAATATCTACATCAGAGAATGGCAGAGCATACCAAACAAAAGCATAGTGGCCCCGTGGACCCACTCTCCCCCCAGCTTCAGGCTGCAGACGTTCTGCAATGTAGGTCCATACACATGCCTTGGGTGACAGGGTGTGTCAGTTCAGCCAAGGACTTGCCTTAGTTTGTGCTGCTAAAACAACATACGTGAATCTGGGTCATTTATAAAGAAGAGAGATTTATTTTTGCTCAGTGTTCTATCCAAAATCAGGCAGCCACATCTGGTCAGCTTCTGGTGAGAGTCATGTACCGTGTCATATAATGATGGAGAAGCAGAAAGGGGAAGCACACTTGCAGAAGGAGCATATGTGCAAGACAGGGACAGTGGGTAGACGGACCTGCTTTATAAATACCCGCACTCATGCTAACTAATCCAGTGCCTCAAGATCTGACGCACTCCCAGGAGACCTAACCCCATCTCCTAGAAATACATTCATCCCTTCCAAAAGAAGCGCCCCCATGATGCAGTCACCTCCAACTAGCCCCCACCTCTTGAAGGTCCCCTCACCTCTCTAAACCACTATATTGGGAACCAAGCCTGTGCACACAAATCTTTGGAAGCCACATTCGAACCATAGCAGAACTAGTCACTATCTCACTCAAAGTTTGAGAAAGAAGTTCTTCTGCTCTTGGATGTATTTCAACTTCAATGAAGCAAGTAGAAAATCCCTCATGATCCTTCTGGCATAATCTTTAGTCTTAAATAAACAAACTGAACTATAAATAAATGTGTTTATGACCACAGATGCTAAGGAAATCATTAGGTGTAAAGACAAAACAGAAACAAAAACAAAAAGAATGTGGTGTTTATGACCTTATGTTAGTAAGACATAAAATTCCACTAAGGTAGATAATGGTGCAGAAATTTTTAAAATATGCACTTAAGATTAAATAGAAATGTGAATTTACCAATTTTAGTCCCTATAGATGGCATATCAAATAACTGGAGAAGTTGTAAAATGGGCTGTGATAATAAGTTAATTATTTGGAAATTTATTTATATACCCCTTTACCTTATACCCTGTGCTAATATTTAGTCCAAAGGGATTTTAAAAAAAGAGAGAGAGAGAGAGAGAAACCATCCAGTATAAGACCACAAAGCACCAGAAGAAAATAAACATGACATTTAAATAATCTCAGGGTACATTATTCCTTTCCAAAGCATGATATCAAAGTGAGAAGTAATCAAGTTACTTACAAAGTCCTTTCAATATGATGGAGAAGATAAAACTGAGTCATTTTTGTTTTCTATTTCTTTTTATTTCAAAGGCAATATAGCATTATGATTAAAATCCTGGATTTCGATGCCAGCCATGTGTCCTTAGATAAATTCCATAGCCATTTCATGGCTGACTCTCCTGGACTGTAACATGAAGACTATAACAGCATTTACCCTGCAAATGAGGATTAAGAATATAAACACATGTTGAGTAGTTTGGATGGGCTCTGGCCCATAGTAATCACCCAACAAATGCCTGTTTTTATTATTATTCCTCGTTTTCCCTTATCATTTGTGCTGATTCCAATGACATGTAAATTTAAAATTCCAGATATGGCTTCCATCTCTTTTGAAGTCTCTTTTCTGGGTTATTTACTTCGTTCTTGCCCCTCTGAGTCTGAGAACGTACTAGTTTGCCATCACATTTTATGATTCACTTTCCTGTAGAGTCTACCTTTCATTGTCTTCTATATACCTTCAATTTTTGGAAATCAGTGTTTTGCATTTCTAGATCTGGAGGTCAGCTGATTTCACTTTTCATTCCTCACAATCTTTTTTCTCGATCTCTTTCACCCATTCGAATTAGACTTTCCCTATTTCTTCTTTTACTGGTAGTATCTGCTTCAAATGTGTTCCTCAGCTTGCTTCCTTGAATTTAGTCAACCTTTACAAACATTGGACTGTTTTTCTCTGTGGTAACTTTTCCCCTCTATTTGCCTATTTTGACAAAGGGGAAGGTAGTGAGGCAGGAAATAGATTACCTATAGGCAGAGAGAAATGGGAACCCTGGAGAAGGGGGTCCCATCACCCCAGTTAGAAACCTTAGGCGAAAGCCTGTCTTTGTTTCTGGCTGCCTGTCTGGAAAGTCCCATCATGCTCAGATGCCCACATACCCTATTGGTGCCCCAGGCTTCCTTGACCACACTAACATTAGTCAACCCCAGGGGAGTGTCTTTAACTCAGGCAGATTTTTGTTTGTTTATTTGTTTTAAGGAACAAGTACAGGACAAACTCAGGTTACAAAGACATTAAACCATCCCATCATGGGAATTCTACTCTTTCCAATGAGTCAGAAAAAGACAACAATCAAGAAGGATTCTCCAATGAAAGTTCAGTTCTGCTTCACTGAGTATAAAAACCCCTGGACAATGGCCACCTATCGGCATCCCTTTCTTGGGACGCTTCCCTCTTCAGGAGCTCTGCTTTCTATTATTATTCCAAAAAAAATCTTGTTATTTTGCTCTCTCTCACCCTTTTTTTTCTGTGGATTTTATTTCTCAAATTCACAAGACAAAAAACCCACCCATGTATGCTCCATGTTAAAGTAGGGGAAGCCCACGATTGGCTGAGACCATCAACCAGGTGATTGATTGATCTTTCAAAGATTCAGAGATAATTTCTTTTAGAGATTGTGTGTCTCCACAACTTTCAAATCTTATGAAACAATAGCGAGTTGGTTTGGAATTTTACTTTCCCTTATTAGAATTCTAATTTGCAGTGGGGAGTTGAGAACAGGTATTTTGTTACTTTGCCAAATGATTGTTTCCAAATGATTGCTTTCCATGAATGCATGAGGTTAGTTGGGACAGCATTTCTTTTCTCTTAACTAGCAATCTCTGGGTAAGAAGGCAACTATGAAAGTTCCCCTTTAATTTAGCATGCCAGTCCTCAATGCACTCACCAAAAAAGTTCAATTCATTTCCTCCAAAACTGTTTTCCACTGTCCACCCTCCTATCTCGTCTCCATAACCATAGATGACCATCTGACTCATTATATATTCACAAGTTCATTTGTTTACTGCCTGTCCCCCATCCACCCACACGCACCAGAGTTTTTTTGACACATAGTAGGTGCTGAAAAATAAATATTGGTTAAATAAATGTTTTCCTCCAAATAAAATTAATCTTGGCCCATTACTTCTTTCCTAAATATGCTTTCCTGGTATGTCTGCTGGAAAGACATTCAACAAAATTAATTGCTGGCATGGCTTCCAACACTAGCATTTTGTATAATTTCAAGGGGAATTGTTACAAGCTGGATGACGAATGCTGTTCTAAAATTGCCATATTGAACCATTAATCCTCCCTACAGTTAGTTTTTCTTGTTTCAACAGTCTTCAATTTTATTTGCTGTTTAACAGTGAAAAGTAAATATAATAAAAATGGTTTGTAATATAAAATATTCCAAACTCCTCTTTACCTTTAATGCAGAGACTATTACTTTTATTACTTTTTTGTGTTTGTTTTTTTCAATGCTTACTTTAATGACTTCTAATCTGGGGTTCTGGGTTCCCCAAGAAACAGACTCTGAGACAGAGAGTCCATACAAGTTTGTTAGGGTAGTTCTTGAATTTTTTGTTCCCCCTCTGAATGTTCCCATCTTTTAAATCTGCAGAAACAAAGGGAAAAAAATGAAAATTTCTCAGTGTGCATGGGGCCATCATAGGAAGGTGAGCACTTAGTAAACCAGTGAGAATCAGAAACATATTCCCTTCTTCATAAAGGGTAAAGGAAAATAGGGGAGTGGGCAATTTAGGGGTGTAGTAAATGATTTTTAGGGAGAGAATTGGCTCAAAGAAAGGACAATGATCTGGCACAAAGTTTGGATTCTAGGTGTAGTGTTTGGTTTTCAGTTTCTTCCTCAGTGATGTGAATTTAATCTTCCTTGAGCAATGAAATCTCAAAGGATGTAAGCAAACTGTGTTCCTTTTTGTGGATCTGGTCTTTAGAACTTCAGAGAAAGGCCAGCCCTGGACTTGGGAGCAGGATAAGGAGAGAGAAGGGAAAGTCAGAGTGCCTTGGTTTGGAGGCAGCTTCCTAAATTTTTCAATTCTTCAATTTAAAAGTGCTCGGCATATTTTGAGGTATTATTTTCCACGCCCCAACAGGATCAACTCCTGTAAGACATTGAAGAAAACAGGACTGAGCAGGATGAGAAGATAAATGTGATTCAGTTATGACAGGTCTTAGGTGTTTCCATAGCCAGTTCTGCAGTTAGACCCCTGACAGAGTCCTTGCAAATCAACACAAGGGAGATGGGTTTTTTTATACCCTCGATGAACAGTCATTCAATGTGGGCTGCCCCAAGGCCGGTGGACCTTTGGGCAGTGCCCAAGCCAGGAACAGTTCCCAGAGGGCAATACACCATAATCCACCCAAGTCCACTCTCCCAGGGCAGGAGGGGGGACATGCTTCAGTCCTGAAGGGAGGACCCAGGGAGAACACCACAGCCCCTAATACACTGTTTTAGATTATCACATGTATTTTTGCCTCATGTGTGTATCTTGTACATGGTTCTGTTGCAGCATTAATTAAGAAAGAGAAAGAAGGAGAGGAGAACAAAGAGAAGGAAAAGGAGAAGAAAATTTGAAAAATATAGCTGTTGGTTTATTATTTGAAATGAAGGATGTGATGGCAAAAAACATGAAAAACAGAAAATTCAAAGAGACCATCGAATCGACAGCAATATATTCTCAGCTCTTCATATACATAAGGGGTATACACATACACATACACACACACACACACACACACACACACACACACATAAGGGGTACCCAGGGACAAGTACTTTTAACTTGTGTTGTTAAATACAAATACTTCCATTTTGCTTAGTGATATGTTGCATATCTATTATTTAATTTTTATTGTTTTTTATTGATTTTTTAAAAAATAAATGACAGTGGAATGCATTATAATTCTTATTTCACATATACAACACAATTTTTCATATCTCTGATTGTATATAAAGTAGGTTGACACCAATTTGTGTCTTCATACATGTACTTTGGATAATGATATCCATTACATTCCACCATCCTTGCTAATCCCCTGCCCCCTCCCTTTTCCTCCCAACCCTCTGCCCTATCTAGAATTCATCCATTCTTCCCATGTGCCCCCTCCCTACCCCACTATGAGTCAGCCTCCTTATATCAAAGAAAACATTCGGCATTTGGTTTTGGGGACTGGCTAACTTCACTTAGCATTATCTTCTCCAATGCCATCCACTTACCTGAAAATGCCATGATTTTGTTCTCTTTTATTGCTGAGTAATATTCTATTGTGTATGTATGCCACATTTTCTTTATCCATTCATCCACTGAAAGGCATCTAGGTTGGCTCCACAGTTTAGCTATTGTGAATAGTGCTGCTATAAACATTGATGTAACGGTGTCCCTGTAGTATGCTTTTTTTAAAAAAAAAATGACAGTGGTATGCATCACAATTTTTATTACACATATACAGCACAATTTTTTCTATCTCTGGCTGTATATAAAGTATGTTTAACACCAATTCATGTCTTCATACATGTACTTTGGATAATGATGGCTATCACATTCCACCATCCTGTTTTTAAGTCTTTGGGGTATAGACTAAGGAGAGGGATAGCTGGGTCAAATGGTGATTCCATTCCCAGATTTCCAAGGAATCTCCATACTGCTTTCCATATTGAATGCTCCAATTTGCAGTCTTACCAGCAATGCATCAGTGTATTATTTTGAGACAGGGCCCATTAAGTTGCTTAAGGACTTGCTAAGTTGCTGAGGCTGGCCGTGAACTTGTAATCCTCCTGCCTCAACCTCCCAAGCCATTGGGATTACAAGAGTGTACCACATGCCCAGCTTATTCTTTGTATTCTTGATGAGTGTGATTCTAACTGAAGAGAGAGGAAATCTCAGTGTAGTTTTGATTTGCATCTCCCTGATTGCTAAGAATGTTAAACATCTTTTCATGTACTTTTTTGTCCATTTGTATTTCTTATTTTGAGAAATGTCTCTTTAGATCTTTTGCCCATTTATTGCATGTGTTATTAGGGAGTTTTCATATTAAATTTTTTGAGCTTTTTATATACTCTGATTATTAATCTGCGTTCAAAAGAGTAGCCAGCAAAAATATTCTCCCATCCTATAGGCTCCCTCTTCATGCCTCTAATTGTTTCTTTTGTTGTGCAGATGCTTTTTAACTTAATGCTATCCCACCTAATAATTCTTGGTTTTATTTCTTTCAAAAAATTTTTGTTTTCATTCTTTTTAGTTAGACATTACAGTGGAATGTATTTGAACATATCACACATACATGGAGTATAACTTCCCATTTTTGTGGTCACTTATGATAGGAAAGTTATGTCCAATTAATTCAACTGTCTTTCCTATTCTCATCTCCCCTCCCCTTCCCCCATTTTCCTCTTTCCAATTCAGTGAACGTCCCCTCCTTTCTTCCCCACTCATCCACCACCTGCCTATTGTGAGTCAGCACCACGTATCAGAGAGAAAATTCGGTATTTGGTTTTCTGGGATTGGCTTATTTTTTTTAGCATGATAGTCTTCAGTTCCATCCATTTACCAGTAAGTGCCATAATTTTATTCTTCTTTATGGCTGAGTAATATTCCCTTGTGTATATGTACCACAGTTTCTTTATCCATTCATCTAATGAAGGGTACCTAGGTTGGTTCCATAGCTTAGCTATTGTGAATTGATCTGCTATGAACATTGATGTGGCTGCATCACTACAGTATGCTGATTTTAAGTCCTTTGCGTATATATGAGAAGTAGGATAACTGTGTCAAATGGTGGTTCCATTCCGAGTTTTCCAAGGAATCTTAATATTTCTTTCCAGAGTGGTTGCACCAATTTGCAGTCCTACCAGCAATGTATGAGTGTACCTTTATCCCCACATCCTCATCAACATTTATTGTTACTTGTATTCTTGATAATTACCATTGGAGACTCAGGTTAGACAAAATTTCAGTGTAGTTTTAATTTGCATTTCTCTAATTGCTAGTGATGTTGAACATTTTTTAATATATTTGCTGCCTATTTTTATTTCTTCTTCTACGAAGTGTCTGTTCAGTTCTTGGTTTTATTTCTTGAGCTTTAGGAGTCTCATTAAGGAAGTTGGTGTCTGCACCAATATGTTGAAGTCCCTGTTTTCTTCTAATGGTTCCATGGTTTCTGGTCTAATTCCTAGGTCTTTGATCCATTTAGAGTTGAATTTTGTTCAGGAAGAGAGATGGTAATCTACTTTAATTCTTTTCTATACAGATATTCAGTTTTCCCAACACCCTTTGTTAAAAATTCTGCCTTTTCTCCAACATATGCTTTTGTCACCTTTGTTAAAGATCCGATAGCATTTTTATGTGGATTTGTCTCTGGGTCTTCTATTCTATTCCATTGGTCTTCATTTCTATGTTTATGCCATTGCCCTGCTGTTTTTATCACTACAGCTCGATGGTAGGATCCCAGCATCTATTTCTTGACTCGTATACTGTATTAAACATGCATTGACTTAATAATTATGAAATACTATTATTTAGTCCCCTATGCCATCTCTCACATTTATCTCTCTCTCGTCTACTCAGAATAATTTCGGGCAGGGGGTTCTTCTGAATTTGTAGAACTGTCAGCAATTATATGTAATCTTAAAAAGCTCTGTATGAAGTTGTGATGGGCAGTCAGGATGGATAACCATTGGATCTGATTGTGTTTATTAAATAAAAAGGCTCAAGAGTGACACAAACATCATCACACTTGTCATCCCATGTGAGTCTGATGCCAATGGATGCCATAGAGAAGTAAAGGTTTCCATTTTGCCACTCAGCTGAGCTTTGAAGCAACGAATGATTCATCCAAGATCAACCAGCTAAGTGTGAGAATCACAAGTCAGATCTTACTTTGATACCAAGCCCAGTTCTCTTTCCACAGCATCAGATACTATCTTTGATACTGTTCTGCCCATACAGTTTTCTCATCCCTCATTCCCAACACTCCTACGATTGACACTCTTTTGAAACCCACATCTTTTAAATTATCTGTATTTTAGGGCCCTGATCGTACTTTTCCCTATCTAGTATAAATATTGTGATTCAACACACCCAAACATACTCTCACTAACATTGACAAAGCTTCTATCCCTTACACGTTCCTACCATTAAAGCTTTCCTCCTTACATCCACACTGTCTTTCCTACCCTAGTTATCTTTTGGGATGGCTGCAGACTAGAAAACCAACCATGGTAAAATTGCTACTTACAGTTCCCATCCTCATCACGAAACTGTGCCACTCAGCTAATGCTGAACTTCAAGGTTCATGCTTCACCCTCTCCCTGTGCCTAACACTGTAAGACCCCTCTGGCTTCCTCCCCACTTTTCAACACACCGTCCTCAGACTTCTGTCCTAATTGCTTCACTGAACCCGCCTGTGCAAGGAGTCCCTAATATCTAAATCCAGTGACATGGTCCCAGTTCTGGCCTTATTTGACATCTCTGTGGAATTGGATGCTAGACCCTTCCCTTTCACTTGAAATTGTTCCTCTTGTCCTTTATACTCTTCTCCACAGGTCATCTTGTTTCCTCCTTAGTAATTTTTTAAGGTTTCTCACCTTCTTCCTGTCCATAGTGTAATGGTGTTTTCTGAGGAATCTCTAAGGTTTGGTCCTTAGAGATAAGGTTGCTTCTTCTTATTCTGCATAGTTTCTCTGGCAGAAAAATCACCCACTCCTTTCACATGGAACATCTCACAAATCACCTAAACTGTAGGGAATTCAGAGGATTTGGGAACTGATCAAGGGAAAGCATCTGACCACCAGGGGACAGTAGTATACACAAGCTTTATCTGCATGCCACTTTTGAAAGGTTTGCATGTGGAGGCAAGTCCACACAGCATGGGACCATTTTGGAGGAGGGTAAGGGAACTCTTAGGAAAGTGGGGAGTCTGAGGGGGTCTTATGTGTCCAGGTGATGTCTCTCAGCAGCTCAGCAAAGGGAGACTCTAGGTAGTAGAGACTCCAAGACTAGCAGCAACTTGGGGTCTTAACAACCCAGCATTTTTTTCTTATCCAGCAGATGTTGGATGAAGTTTCTCGGTGTATGCAAAAACAGCAGTCTATGATTGGCTAAATATCTGCTTGTTTGGACTATATTTAAAACAATTGGATGTGTAAAAATACGAGTTTGGCACAAGCAGGCTTTTGAGCTCATGAATGTCAGCCTCTGTGAAGAAATAAGCAAACTAAAGGCCAAAAAGCAAAGGACTTTTTGGGTTCACTTGTGTCATTGCAGCTCAGATTTCTGTTTGAACCTCAGAAACCTCAAAAATAAATCTGATATCTTTCTACTAAATATAGTTTCTGTTTCTTTTACTCTACTCAGATTGTATCGTTGAAGCTAACATGCTGCTCCTTCCTGACTTACAGGCACTCTGATTGATCCATGACTGTGGATTAGTTATTAATCATACTCTGTGTACATCTTTACCCCATTTCTTATGCACTTTTTTTTCCATTTTCAGTACTTTAGATCATGACTTCTCTATATCTTGACTAAATTATTGTCAAAAGCTCTTAATTCATCCTCTTTTTCCTAGACCTGCTATTGTTTGGTACCCTCAAACAATCTTCCTAAAATTCAAATATGATGATGCTCTTTGCTTGATTAACACTCTTTTTTTAACTCTCCTCGGCATATAATGGGGACCTGCAGGACCGACCAGGTCCTCTGCTGGTTTTATCAATAAAAAGCTTTTGGAATGTGAACACTTTTCATCAGTTCTCATATTGTCTATGGCTGTTGTTATGGTTTAGATAAGAGTGGCCCCCAAAGATATGTATTTAGGGAATAGTCCCCAATGCAACTATGTTCAGAGATAGGGATTTGGGGAAGTGATTGCCTAATGAGAGTTCTGACTTTATCAATGGATTGAGATATTGAGGGATTCATAATTTGAATGGAGGTGGTAGAACCTAGTTGAAGGGAATAGGTCCTTGAGACATGATCTTGGTGACTGTATCTTGTTCCCAGACTCCCTCCCCCACCCTCTCTGGCTGCCATGGAGTGAGCAGCTTTGCTTGGCCACACCCTTCTGCTATGATGTATTGTCTTACAACAGGCCAGAAACAATGGAGTCATCTCACCAGGGACTGAGAGCACTGAAACTTTAACCAAAACAAACCTTCCCTCCTGTAAATTGATTTTCCCATGTATTTTGTCATAGCAACAAAAAGTGAACAGCTGTTTTTTATTCCCAATAGCTGAGTTGGGAATAAAATAGCTACAAACAAGACCATATGTTTTCATATGGTCAAATATATTTACTATCTGGCCATTTACATAAAGTCTGTCAACCCCTGGTGTAAAGGTAAAGTTCACACACTTGGATAACCCACAGGACCCCCATGAGGTGGTCACAATTCATCTCAGTTATACCCCACACCACATTCCCTACCACTCCTCAAAATCACAGCCAGATGAAACAACCAGTAGTTTACAGAATGTATCGAGAGTCTTTACCTTGACTCCAGTGTTCCTGCTCTTTCTATCCAACATGTAACTTTCCTCCTTAGACATTTCTCAGTCACCTGTTCATTTTATAAGATTCAAGGGCTACCTGTTCTGTGAAGAACTTCCTAAAGCTTTCTTCCATAGTTTCACTGACTTCTTTCCGCCTCACTGTACAGATTTTTATCATAGTATTGACAATTACTTCTCTTGTTAAAAATAGTTTAGTCTACGTATACTCAAATGGCAGTTTGGTCAGATACACATTTCTACATTGGAAATCATATTATCTTGATGTTGAAAGCATTATGCCATTGTTTTTAGATGTGTGATACCAGTCTGATTCTTCATACTTTGGATTAAACTGTCTTTTATAATTCAAGATCTTTTTATCCTTAGTGGTTTTGTAATTAATAGCTTTTTTCTATAGATCATTTTTAGGTTTACAGAAAAGTCTAATTGAGCAGAAAGTACAGAGAGTTCTCAGACCTTGTTTAACTCTCCCACCACACATGCCCCCATTGGTTTCTCCTGCATTAGTGAGGCGATCATTTGTTACAACTGACAAATCAATATTAACACATGATTATTAACCAAAGTCTATAGCTTATGGTTCACTTTTGGTGTTATACATTCTATGGGTTTTAACATAGGTTTAATGACATTTATTCACCTTTACAATAACACACAAAATAATTTCTCTGTCCTGAAAATCCTCTGTGTTCCACTTATGTGTCCCTCCCTCTCCTGGCTCCTGGCAACCACTGATCTCTACTCTCTCCTTAGTTCTTCCTTTTCCAAAATAGTCTCCACAGTTGGAGTAATATCGCTTGCCATATCCCTCATATAGTGATGTACATGTAAGGCTCCTTTGTGTCTCTCTGGATTCATGGCTTTTTTTTTTTTTTTTTTTTTTTAATCACGGAACATTTCACTGTCTGGATGTACCGCAGGGATATATCTTTAACCATTCACTGGTTGAAGGATAACTTGGTTACTTCCAATTTGGGGCAATTATGAATAAAGCTTTATAAAAATTTGCATATACTTAAATGTTCAGCTTTTGGGTTAAATACCAGGGAGTGCCATTGCTGTATCACGTGGTAGGCATATGTTTAGCTTTTTAAAAACTGTCCATACTGTCTCCCATAGAGAATGTATCATTTCAAATCCTCACTTACAATGAATAAGAGTCTCACTCCTCCGTATTTCCACCAGTATTTTATGTTGCCAGTGTTTAAATTTTAGTCATTCCAGTAAGTATGTAGTGGTACCTCATTGTTTTAACTTGCATTTCCCTAATGATGTATGATGTTGAGCATCTTTCCATAAGCTTATTTGTCATCTGTATATCTTCTTTACTAAGGTGTTTTCTCAGATCTTTTGCACATTTTTCAATTAGCTTGTTTGCTTTCTTATCATTTAAATTTACCAATAGCCTTTTAATACTCTTATAATTATCAATATTACTCATAATGAGATCAAATATTTATGAGTGCTTAACAAGTAACAGTGTATTAGTTAGCTTTTTCATTACTGTGACTGAAATACACAACCAGAACAACTATAGAGGAGGAAAGGTTTATTTAGGGGCTCAGGGTTTCAGAGGTCTCTATCCATGGACAGGAGACTCCAT
Organism: Callospermophilus lateralis; assembly: GCF_048772815.1. NCBI lineage: Eukaryota > Metazoa > Chordata > Mammalia > Rodentia > Sciuridae > Callospermophilus > Callospermophilus lateralis. The sequence goes on along the minus strand of NC_135319.1, from coordinate 51,762,202 downwards.
TCCTCCAGGCTCAAGGTGAGGCAGGACATCATGGCAAGAGTGTGGCAGAGGAAAAGAGCTCCCAGATTATCATCAGGAGGCAGAAAGAGAGGTCTCCACTTGCCAAATATAAATATATACCTCAAAGCCATACCCCTAGTGAAACACTTCCTCCAGCCACACCCCACCTGTTTCCAGTTACCACTGAGTTAATCCCACTAGGAATTAATTCATGGGTTAGGTTAAGGCTATAACCCAATAATTTCTCCTCCAAACCTTCTTGCATCATCTTATACGTGAGCTTTTGGGGGATACTTCACATCAAAACCATACCAGTCTGCCCCTGGCTCCAAAAAGCTCACAACCATCTCACAATGCAAAATACATTTTGACCATTTCCAAGAGTCCCCATAATCTCAACAGTGCTGAGATTGCTCAAGGTTCAAATCCAAAGTCTTTTCTGAGGCTCAAGGCAATTTTGCATTAGAAGCTCCTATAAAACTAAAAGCAATTTACAAGTATCTGATATATAATGGTACAGAATAAACATTTCCATTCACAAAAATAGGGACATAGATAAAATGGATGGAACCACATCAAGACTGAAATTCACCTGGGCAAACAAGTTCTGTAGTTCTGTGTTCAGCATCTGGAGCACATGGCATGATGTTCTCTCCAAAGGGCTTATGTAGTTCTGCCCCTGTGGCCTTGTTATTTGCAGCCCAAGTGGCCTTTCTGTTGGCTTGTCTCTGCAGCTTCCTTAGGATGAACTCCCACATTACTGGCATTTCTTAATCTCAGGGGTCTCCACTGCAGCTTCGGCTTCCTCTTCACATCTGCATACCTTGCCTTCTTAGGAGTGTCTACAGGGACTCCAACTCTGCTGTACTTTGTCTGGTTTCCAAGGCCTTCCTTTGAAATCTTAGTGGAAGCCTCCATGACCCCCTGACTGCAGCATCCTGCATTCCTGCAGAAGCAGCACCATGTGGTTGACACCAAGGTCTGCTGCCATCTCCAGCAGTAGCCAAGCCTACAGGGATCCTGTCTGCATTAGCCTCTGAGTGCCTGTATGGCTGAGAACATTGAAAAAACTTCCTCTGCCCTCCAGTGCAAGAAGGATTTCTCCATTGGTATTTTCTCAAGAGAATTCTCACTTTTACTCCCTTGAGCTAGAGATGGTGTGGTCTTGCCAGCTCCTGAGATGCCCTCAGGCTATCTTCCTTATTGTCTCTAGGCAAAGTCTTTACCAATTATTTAGTGGCAGTAATGTCTTTCACAATTGCAACTTCCTTAGCCCCAGTTTTACTCCTGCCTTTCAAGTCCAAGTTTTTCAAATATTTCTGCTCTGCTTTCTGCTCCTGATTATCATAATAAATGTGGTTAAAAGCCACTATCAATATCCATTCCACTGCCTGAATGCTATGCTGCCTAGATATTTCTTCTGCCAGATAAAGAAGTCCATCACTTTTAATATCAGCCTCACAGAAAGTCTCAGGATAGGGGCAAAGCCAGAACTTAACATGAATGGTCTCTACTCCAAATTCCAACAGAGTCCTCCTTTTCTGAACCCTCATGAGTCCTGTCTTCACTGTCCACAGTCCTATTGGCATTCTAGTCTTCTGAGCTCCCAACAGAATCAGCAATTAAGCTCTGCTTAAAACAATCTAAAGCATTTCCAGCTTGCACTGTTAAGCATCTCAAAATTCCTCTCACCAAGTCCAAAAAACTCAAAAAGCTTCTGAAGCACGTGGTCAAATCAGTCACAGCAATGACCTCACTTCTCAGTACCAATTTCTGTTTTAGTCAGCATTTTTACTGCTGTGACTAAAAGATTTGACCAAAACAATTGTAGAGGAGGAAAAGTTTATTTGAGGGCACATGGTTTCAGAGATCTTCATCCATAGAAGGCCAGCTCCATTCCTTAGGGCTTAACGTGAGACAGAACATCATGGGGGGAAAGAGTGTGGCAGAGGGAAGCAGCTCGCATGGTGATCAGAAAACAGAGAGAGAGGGTCTCCATTTGCCAGATGCAAATATATACCCCAAAGACACACCCCAATTTCCACCTCCTCCAACCATACTCTACCACTCAGTTAATCCATATCAGGGATTAATTAACCTATCCTCTTTCAGTCATCCCCTCCACCAACCCATCCCCACCCCTTGTTACAAAATAAAACTCCATGGAATGGTATCATTCAGAAACACTCACTGCTGTTCACTCTGAGAAGAATGAAGAAGAAAATGAAGAGAAAGTAATAAAAACCAACTCAGGAAAATGGCAAGGATTCTGGAAGTCCACACCCATACTGTTATGGAGTTCCCTCCTCTCATCTATGGTCTTTGATAACATGATCTTATGTGTAGATTACCTGAGGGCCTTTGGATTCTCTGCCTATACTCAGGGACTCAGCTCTTATATCTCCCTTACTGACAACTCAGCACTTTCCCAGATCCAGTCATGATAAATAAAAACCATTATCCTTTGAATACAGACGAGGAGTAAGATATTGAGAGGTTGCTCTTTGTGATCTTTTTTGAGCCTCTTTGGGCTATCTCTATTCATAGATGGAAAAACTGAGATTCAAAGACATTAGTTGCCGCAGTCTGGCTGGGCACAATTCAGGAGCCACTTGTCAAAAGAAACTAACTTTATTTTTAGAACCACACAAGATAAACAAAACAGCTCCTCAGGAAAAAACCCTCAGAGCCCAACTGCCACCACCGGCTTCCCACAAGCCACACACCCCAACAACCTCTTCCTCCCACAATCCTCCTGCTCTTGAGGCCGATTGGCTGGGTCGCATGGGCGGAGCCAAAAAAGTCCCCCAATGAGCAGCTCCGTGGTCTGAAAGGGCAGGGAAACAGCCCAATGAGCATCACCGCAGAGGAGCCAATCAGCTAGATGTTGCTAGATGTTGCTGGGGCTGCTGTGAGCCAATCATCAGCTGGTAGTCTGAAAGGGCAGGGAAACAGCTCAATGAGCATCTCCACAGAGGAGCCAATCAGCTAGGTGTTGCTGGGGCCGCTGTGAGCCAATCATCAGCTGGCAGTCTGAAAGTTTGCTGGAGCCCCTTCGGCTGTGGCTCTCAACAATTAGTCATCTGCCCTGAACTCAAAATGCATGTATAGAGCATGGATTTGAAATGATGACTTTCTCATTCCTTAATCCAGCCTGCTTGCTTCATTGTCTATTCTTTCCTGAAGGTATGCTGGAATATTACATAAAAATAAATGGCATTTGTTGTCCTCTAATCTTAAATTGGTTACTTCTTCTATGGCCAGGCAAAACAGTCACTCCCCACTGTGCCATTGGTAGGCAAAATGGAGGGTGGGGGACTTTTGTTGAATTCTATTTCAGTAAGGGAATCAAGCCATTTCCTTATCTATTCCATGAAATACAAAAATCTCTAAGGTCCCATTCCCTAGATCATAAGCCTCCCTCCAAGAGAATCCACACATCATACATCACTCTATATAAAGCACTCTCTATGAGGAGCACATCCAGCAGATGCTCAAGCATTTTTTATTAAAATGCTGAAATGAACTATTCACATTCCTATAATTCAAGGATGCTATGTTTCATCATCTTCACAGTCAATAATAATAAAAACAATAACGGGAAAACATAGCCCAAATTTCAGTGGCATCTAATTTAATGCAGACTTTATGGAACACATCAAATAAAAGTTCTCATTAATTCATCTTCCAGTCTGTCAGTTAGCAAATAAGGAAATATTGAGGGAATGGAGGTCTTATTGAATAGTCCAAAATTATGAAGTTCTGTAATATAGATTCAAATTCATGACTTGGTTTCCTTTATTTTTTTTTATTTTTTATTTTTTAGTTTAACAAATAGAATTTTATTGCCCTGTATCTGGGCAACATTAATAAGAAGGAAATAGAAGCATCAATGCAAATGTGTTTTATATTACCTTAAGTACTGACAATTTGTAATAACAGCAGGATGAAATCAAAAGAGTTTCTCAAAAACCTAGAAAAATTAAACACACCAATATGCTCTTGCTACAAATATATCGTTCATCAGAAACACCCCTTCTAATAAGTAAAATATTGAATTGTCAAAAGTCTCAGGACACAGTCAGGAGGGGAGTAGTAGGCTGTTATTTTATCAGAGATGATACACACACACACACACACACACACACACACACACACACACCTTCACACTCTCCTGACTAACCTTTTCTATTCAATAGTACCTCTTAGAATTACCAACTAATCTATGATTTTAAAACAACAACAGAGAAGGCAGACACAAAACTCCTGTAAGGGAGGACTCCTGTAACTTTTCATGATGTGTTCCACTCCCATGCATCTTTGATGCCAGAGTTGAAGGAAAGGTATTGACTACAGAATGTGAAGAGATCACATGTCAGAATTCTCAAGTACATTTCTAATAGTAAATGCAGAATAATTCAACTTTGGTATTTTAATACAATAGGCCTGTAATTTTAATTTCATTTGAAAAAAAAATATTTTGGTCACAGTACTCTTTTATTTCTCACTAAATATAAAGGATCTCAAACATAATTTAGTTTGAAAGATTGCTCACACACACACCCCCCTCAAATATATGATATCTTTTCATAAACCTATTTTCTTCACTTATACAATGTGTTTTTAGTACATTGGCCTTGCCATAACAGCATTTTGAATGTCTACATGATATTTAATCATGTGGGTATATCTCTGGATTTAACCAATCTCAATATGTGATAATTTGGATATTTCCAGTTTGGGTTATTTAAATTATTATTTTTTATTTTTTTATCCGTTCTTTTTAGTTGTACATGACAGTAGAATCCATTTTGACATAATTATAAAGCCATGGGATATATCTTGTTCTAATTCCGATCCCCATATTTTCCCTTCCCCTTCCCTCACACACCCTGTTCCCATCCCTCTATTGATCTTTCTGCCATTTACTTGTGGTTATTTTTAAATGATTTGAGGAATAAAAATGTGAGGAAACATTTGTACACATTTCACATAATTTCTTAGATAAAACTTGAAGAAATAGAATTATTTATGAGAAGCACATGAGCATATTTAGACAATTGTTAGCACATTGTCATGATGCCGGCTGAAAAAGGTCACATTCTGTGGAGGATGGTGACACTGGATTAGAAAACTTTGATGTATTGGAATGTAGAGCATCTTGGAATTAATAGAATTTTATTTGAACCTTAGATTAAATAGGATTTAATAAATTCATCGAGTATTTTCATCTCATATTTTGTAAATTACCCAATTGTGACTATTACTAATTTCCCATTGTTTTTGGCCTTTTACTGATTGATAAAGACTCTTTATAAGACTTAAAAATTAGTCCCCTATCAAATATTTTACAATAGTTATTTTGCTATCTTGTAATTTGTCTCAAAGGTTAATTGTGGTTTAGGCTATAGAGCTTTTTACATGATCAGATATGTTAATAATTCATATACAACATATGATATATTTTTCATCCAATTTAAGGCTTAGAAATTTCTCTATCACCAGGTAATGTCTTAAATATATATATTCGACTGTGTTTCACATGGAACTGATTAGTCAATAGAGAACTTCTTGTCTTACATCAAATATAATTTTATCCAAATATGTCAGCATTTTCAGAATTCAGAAACATGAGATCTGGCTAGATTATTTACGAAGCAAATTAGTGTTTCTGTGTTCCATATAGTTCCATATACTTTCTTGTAAGGTTTGTTTGTAGGAAAGAGATGAGGAAAAGAGAGAAATCAGATAGTATATTTGTAAGTGCTTATTGTTCCCTTATGAATTAATGGGGTTCTTGCTCTCTTAACCTATCTATCATTAATTCAGTTCATAGACTGGATTTAGTGACTCAGGGGAAAATAAAACCAGATAAGAAGAGAAACTAAAAGGAAAAAATTGTATCATCTCTTCTGACCCCAGTTGGATTCTGTGAAGATAAGGTAGAGAGAAAAAGAGTGCTGGGAGGCATTTCTCATTGCCTCTACTAGTGTATAAAGAGGGAGGCGGGGCTGGGGATGTGGCTCAAGTAGTAGTGCACTCACCCGGCATGCGCAGGGCTCTGGGTTCGATCCTCAGCACCACATAAAAATAAAATAAAGATGTCGTGTCCACCGAAAATTAAAAAATAAATATTAAAAAATTCTCTCTCTCTCTCTCTCTCTCTCTCTCTCTCTCTCTCTCAAAAAAAAATAAATAAATAAATAAATAAATAAATAAAAATAAAAAGAGGGAAGCTGCTATAGACTGAATGTTTGTGCTCCCCCAAATTCACAGATGAAAACCTAATCTCCAATATGATGGGTATTAGGAGGTGGGGCCTTTGAGAGGTGATTAGGCCAAGAGGGTGGAGTCTTTATAAATAGTAATTAGTACCCTGATTAGAGAGAACTCAGAGAGCCCCTTGCCCTTCTGCTATGTGGAGGACATAGTGAAAATACAGCCCTCTGTGGACCGGGAATCGAGCCTTCACAAATACAGCATCTGCTGGCCCCTTGATCTTGAATATCTCATACTATAGAACCACGAGAAACAAGTTTTTATTGTTTATAAGCCTTTCAGACTTTGGTATTTTATTATAGCCATCTGAAAGACTAAGACAGAGGTAGTCACTTAAATATATCCAGACAAATTTATGGGAAAGTCTAAAAAGTGTGACACCAGCAGCTGGGCTTATATGACGTGTTTATGGGAGGCCCTCAGTCTCCCAGATATGACCTTCATGCAGCCATTGGCAATTCAGTAGGAGCCCAGGGTGTGACAGACAAGGGGGACCAAGGTAGCACTCCTGGTTCCCACAGCCTGAGACCCAGCTGTGTCTCTGATTCTGAAGGGGTGTGGAGGTACCAAAGACCTACATGGTAGTACTTGTAGTCTAAAAGAAGGTTGGGTTCAAACAAAGATACCCCACAAAAGGTGGGGAATTTGAAACCAGAGGCAAACATCTATGACTTTTGGCCAGAGTGGATAATGTCATTAAAGTTCCTCAAAAACCCAGCTGGGATCAACCATGCCACAAGTCACTGAAAAGTGATCCGCCTTGGTTGTTCATTCCAAATCAGTGACATAAAATGATCCAGGAGACACTGGGTAGCTCCAAGGAACCCACTTCTTCCATCACCACAAAGTCATGATATTTAAATGACCCCGCTCCACGCTACTAGGAGAAAAAGACAAATGCAACAATGATCTTATACTTAAGCCATCTAAGCAGAGAATAATTTTCTTTTAAAAAAATGACAGGTTAAACTATTGTAAATAAAAGAGTCTATGATGTTGAAATAAGGATAGTTATTCCTTCTCTTTACTTTTCCTTCCCACTCATTGGTGTGAGAGAGTAGAAGAGAGCTCATGCAGAAAATTAGGACAGTTACAAAGAAATAAATATTAAATTGCTTTACACATCCCTGTTCATGAGATTGAATTTGTTATCCTAATATGTATGCATGTACAGGTGTACACACACACACAGCAGACACGCTTTTCTCTCCTTGTTTATTTTTCCAGTTGATTTAGAATGATAACATATTACATTTTCTCAGAAGACAACAAACCTTCATTTTTGAAAGCTTAAGTAGTTGTCTCAGAAAATCCCAAGCATCTATGTATTTCAATATCCTTCAAAAGCAGTTGGACATTTTACTTAAAACATCATTTCTACATTTTTATTCACAACTTACTTGGCAAGTCTTAGTCTAACCAATATAAGTATTCTGCATCTTGGGCTGCCACTATTTATAATTCATATCTTAGAAGGTTTTCCCAAATTTTCCAACTGAAAATTGCATTTCTTAAGTGAATTGGACAAGAGAAGAGAGGTATAAACATTTACCTTATCCCTGAGTATGATCTAATTCTGTTTTTGAGAGAACATGTAAGCAAGCCCACAGCTGTTGAAAAAGACAACAAAACCTAATAAATTATTTTAAGTGATTTGAAAATATGAAACAACTTTTCCAGGCCCCTTTTGAGTAATCCCTAAATGTATTTATTTCACCTTGAGTTAGACTCAAAGTTGTCCTCAGATATAAATAAGAATAAAAACGAGAATAGTATAGTGGAAGCATTCACTTACTGTGTTCCAAGCACTTTAAATGCCATATGGGATTTATCCTTCCAATGACCTTTTGAAGAGGTGCTATACTTATTCATATTTTAACAGATTAACAGACTGGGACTCAGAAAGAAAAATCAGCTTGCTCAGGTCTCTACCTAGGGAACATCAGATCTGATATCCAATCTTAATTCCCCAAAGCCAGAGCCCATATTTTCCCTTCAATTTTTCTCCCTAGGACACATTTGAGTTTATGTAGCAATGAAAACAAAAGCAAAGCACTTAGTAACTGGAAATTCACATTCACATCTACCTTTGCCAAGTCTTTGTCACGTTATCCTAAGCAAATGATCTGTCACATGCCTGACTTTAAATGAATCTCATGTTCCTCTTCTATTAAAAAAAAAATAAAAACAGTATCTATGTCACTGTTTTGAGAGTTTCACTAGATAATATACAGATAGCACTGAGTACAATGCTTTCCATATTCAATGAAGCCCCTATACATCATGGTGATTATTATTAGTTTTGTATATTTAAATCCACTTCAATTTCAAAGCATGATATAGGTGTAAGAGATGATATTCTTTTAGAAGTAGAACATGAAATAATGAATATACCCTTTTAGGGACACATAAATGCACAGATGATGATAAATAAATGTACAAGGCTGCCCCGGAGAGGAGTCCCTTCTTGACTGTCCAAACTTGTGACTTCTTGAGAGATCCATTTCACAGGTACTTCAGGAACCTGAGGGTTTAACCTGCCCTCTGTGTCTGTCTTCCTAATCTCCTCACCCATCTGAAAAGGCATAGCTTCTCCAAGACAAAGTCTCAGCATGAATCAGGGCACTTTGGGAATAGCAGTGGCTGGGATCAGGATGCCAAGCTGAGGGCCACTTCCACCTGAAGCCACCATAGAACTTGCAACTTGCCCAGGTCAGTGCCTGCATGGGCAAAAGGACCCTCAAGGTCCCTTGCTGCTCTAAACATCTGCTATTTAATAATTCAAATAAGCTCATCCATTGAACTTTCTGGAACAACTCTCCTCACCACATCAGTGGCCTGCTTCCCATTCCTACTGTTTAGAAATCAGAATCTAGAGTTCCAAATAGGCTTCTCTAAATGTTCCCTGCAGAGCTGGCTTAATTCACCAGCTCCTTGGGCCTCAATAATGCAGGAAGACTCTTTTCTCACCACAGGCCAAAGGTGGTTACAGGGCTCTGCTACCATTTTGCCACCTAGAATTCTTGGAGAGAAAGTTCAAGGGTAATATATTGGAAGGAGGGCACAGCTGAACTGGCCCATCCAGCACTGGAAAACAGCAGGTGCTGTGTCTAGGCCATGGAGCAAGTCTACTTACTGGTGAAGGGGGAAAGTGGAGCTCACCCACCCAGATCCCTGGCCTCAGATACCTGCCAGGGTGCTAGGGGAACACAAGGTGATAAGTAGATCGGACGCTCATCTCTTATAGACCTCTCCATGTCTTCAGAAGAAAATATATATAACAAATTGTCTTCACAGATGATTTTAAAACCAGCACAGTTGTAAAGACATAAGAATTTATTTTTTAGAGAGAGAGAGAGAGAGAGAATTTTTTAATATTTATTTATTTTTTTAGTTTTTGGTGGACACAACATCTTTATTTTTTATGTGGTGCTGAGGATCAAACCCAGCGCCCCGCACATGCCAGGCGAACACACTACTGCTTGAGCCATATCCCCAGCCCAAGACATAGAATTTTAAGTGTAAAAAAAGGTAAGGACCCATGCATTGCTTTTTATTGGCTAAGACTTTGTCATGTTACTTTGCTTCCATAAGCCTCATTTCCTCTTTTTAAAACAGTGGCGACATTATCTTAGGAGCCAGCCTGTGGTGGGACTTTAGGAAATCAATGAGAAGCTGCTGTTGTAAGGACAGCTGTGATGACTGTCTTCTCAAAGTCATCTATGGCCCTTAATTCTAAGACGAAGGAAAGAGAGAGCAATAGTCAACCTTTGAGTGGTGAAGAGTTTGTCATTCAAAGAAAAAGAACTTTCTCTTCAACATCTTGCTAGTATAAGATATTGCCTTTACTGTAGATGCCATTTCGTTTTTACAACTTTGCTTTTGACTGACATGCCTTTATTGTATGTATTCATGGGGTTCAGTGCGTTGTTTACACACAAGCTCACAGCATGCATTGATCAAATCTAACCTCCCTTTATCCACCCTCTGCCCACAAAACACCTTTTCAGTCTACTAATTGCTATTCTGAATTCAGCTTGGCCTTTTGTGCTTCCACATTGAAGAGAGATCATGTGGTACTTATCATTCTGATTTCACTCAATGTCCTCCAGTTCGATCCATTTTGCTGCAAAAGACCGAATTTCATTCTTCTTTATGACTGAATAATACTCCACTGTGCACATATCTCACATTTTCTTTATCCAGTCATCCACTGATGAATACTTAGGCTGCTTCCACATCTTAGATATTGTGAACACTTCCACAATAACCATGCATGAGCAGGTATCTCTGGTGTGCTGACCTCAATATATATAAAGAGATACATCAATAGATAGATATAGATACATGAGAGAGAGAGAGAAAGAGAGAGAGAGAAACACTTTGGTTATATATACCCAGAAGTGAGAGAGTTGGACCATATGGTAGATCTATTTATACTTTTTGGGTTTTTTTTCCCCTGAGGAAGATTTTACTGATTCTTTAAGTATAAACATAGAACAGAATATATATCTTTACTTCCACTTCATTCTTTTTTAATTAATTAATTTATTATTCTTATTAATTTTTAATTAATTTAGTCATTTTAATTACGTCTATGTCAAAATGAATTTTGATTCATTGTACACAATTGCAGCACAACTTTTCATTTCTTTGATTGTACATGATGTAGCATCACACCATATGGGCAGTCATACATGTACCTAGGGAATAATATCCATCTCATTCTACCATCTTTCCTGCCCCCATGCCCACTCCCCAGCCTTCCCTCCCCTTTGCCCCATCAAACTCCTCCATTTTTCCCATGCCACCCCACCTCCCCCATTATGGATCAGCATCCACTCATAAGAGAGAGAACATTGGGCTTTTGGGTTTGGGGGGATTAGCTTATTTTGCTTAGCATGATATGCTCCAACTCTATTTACCTGCAGATGCCATAAGTTTATTCTTTTTTAATGCTGAGTAATGTTCCAATGTGTATATATACCACAATTTCTTTATCTGTTCATCTATTGAAGGGCATCAGGGTTGCTTCCACAGTTTAGCTATTGTGAATTGAACTGCTATAAACATTGATGTGGCTGCATTACTATAATATGCTGATTTTAAGTCTTTTGGGTATTGACCAAAGAGTGGGACAGCTGGGTCAAATGGTGGTTCCATTCCAAGTTTTCTAAGGAACCTCCATACTGCTTTCCAGATTGGCTGCACCAATTTGCAATCCCACCAGCAATGTGTGAGTGTGCCTTTCCCCCAACATCCTGGCCAACATTTACTGTTGTCTATATTCTTAGTAACTTCCATTCTGACTGATGTGAGATGAAATATTAAAGTAGTTTTGATTTGAATTTCTTTAATTACTAGAGATATTGGACATTTTTTCATGTATTTGTTGATCAAAAGTATATCTTCTTCTGAGAAGTATATGTTCAGCTCCTTAGCCCATTTATTGATTGGGTTTTTTGTTCTTTTGGTGTTAAGTTTTTTGAGTTCTTTATATGTCCTGGAGATTAGTGCTCTATCTGACGTGTGTGTGGGAAAAATTTGCTCCCGAATGTAGGCCCTCCATTCACCTCATTCATTGTTTCTTTTGCTGAGAAGAAGCTTTTTAATTTGAGTCCATCCCATTTATTGATTCTTGATTTTATTTCTTGAATATTAGGAGTCTTGTTAAGGAAGTCAGGGCCTAATCTGCCATGATGAAGATTTGGGCCTACTTTTTCCTCTATTAGGTGCAGGATCTCTGATCTAATCCCTAGGTCAATGATTCACTTTGAGTTGAATTTTGTGCATGGTGAGAGATAGGGGTTCAATTTCATTTTTTGCATATGGATTTCCAGTTTCCCAGCACCATTTGTTGATGGGGCTATCTTTTCTCCAATGTATGTTTTCAGTGCCTTTGTCTAATATGAGATAATTGTATTTATGTGGGTTTGTCTCTGTGTCTTCTATTCTGTACCATTGGTCTACTTGTCTATTTTGGTGTCAATACCATGCCGTTTTTGTTACTATTTCTCTGTTTAAGGTCTAGTATTGTGATGCCTCCTGACTCACTCTTCTTGTTAAGGATTGCTTTAGTTACTGTGGTTATCTTATTTTTCCAGATAAATTTCATGACTGCTTTTTCTATTTCTATGAGAAATGTCATTGGGATTTTAATTGGAATTGCATTAAATCTGCATAGTGCTTTGGTAGTATGGTAATTTTGACAATATTAATTCTGCCTATCCAAGAACAAGGGAGATCTTTCCATCTTCTAAAGTCTTCTTTAATTTCTTTCCTTAGCATTTTGTAGTTTTCATTGTAGAAGCCTTTCACCTCTTTCATTAAATTGATTCCCAAGTATTTTATTGTTTTTGAGGCTATTGTTAATGGGGTAGTTTTCCTAGGGTGATTTGGGATCCCTTCCTAATTTGTCCCTCTGTCTTTTGACTATAGAGGATTATTAATCGATAGTACTGATATGGGATGCTATAAATTTTGTTTCCTAAGGACACAGAATAGAATCCTTTTGTCTGTAACCACAAAGGCACAATGGCCTGAAACTGGTGTGGCCCAAGTTTGGGGACTCTTCTGGCTGTCCTCTCTACTTTCCCCATGTCTGACGTGTGTGGATTCTAGGCTATGGCATATGTGGAAGGCACATAGTGTTCCAAAGACCCTCTTTGGACTGTTAATGCACATTGCTCTGGAGATTAACATTTTTCCAAATTTAAGTATCCCTGGCATCAGTTTCTGCAGTTCACCTTCTCCAGGCAGATGTTGGCTGATTTTATAATTTTGTCCATGGTTGAACTCTAGCAGTGGGTTTTGTACAGATGGAAAAGTAGACTCAGACTGATTTCTCTTCTGACCTTTTCAAAGTCAAATGATGGATTCCATAAAAAGTCACCAGTGCTTCTGAATCTCTTTGGTCTCCTCAGAAGTGTGACCACCAAGGAAAAGCTTATATTTCTCCAGCTGCAGGTATTAACTGCAAGGGGTCAGGCAACCCTGACTTGCATATCACTGAAAGACTAAAGAGGGAGGAGAGCATGTTTGAGTTAGCTGAATCCTCTCAGTTAGAGGCTGCCTGGAGGTGCTCAGTGTATCAACCTAACTTCATCTGACAGAGTGGGAAAGAGGCTCAGCCTTATCCCCTTATCCCTCTTTCAGAGGATTCATCACTGATGTATCAAAATGCCTTTGATTTATGGGTATTGATTTTATAATCTGCTACTTTTCTGAATTCATTAATTAATTCTAGAAGTTTTCTGGTGGAGTTTTTTTGGATCCTCTAAGTATATAATCATGTTGCCAGCAAATAATAATATTTTGAGTTCTTCTTTTCCTATCCATATCCCTTTAATTTATTTCATCTGTCTAATTGCGCCAGCTACAGTTTTGAGGACTATGTTGAATAGAAGTGGTGAAAGAGGGCATCCCTTTCTTGCTCCAGTTTTTAGAGGGAATGCTTCCAATTTTTCTCCATTTAGAATGATGTTGGCCTTGGGCTTAGCATAGATAGATTTGACAATGTTGAGGTATTTTCCTACTATTCCTAGTTTTCCTAGTGTTTGGAACATGAAAAGGTGTTGTATGTTGTCCAATGGTTTCTTGGCATCAATTGATGTAATCATATGATTCTTATCTTTAAGTCTGTTGATGTGATGAATTATCTTTATTGATTCCCATATATTGAACTAACATTGCATTCCTGGAATGAACCCTATTTGATCATGGTGAACTATTTTTTAAGTATGTTTTTATATGCAATTTTCCAGAATTTTATTGAGGATTTTTGCATCAATGTTCATTGGGGATATTGGTCTGAAATCTTCTTTTCTTGATGTGTTTCTGTCTTGTTTTGGTATCAGGATAATACTAACTTCACAGAATGAGTTTGGAAGGATTCCTTCCTTTTCTATTTCATGAGGAAACCCCATAATGCTCCCCATAATGAATCTCCTAATTTATATTCCCACTAACACTGAATAACTTCTTTTTTCTCCACATCCTTACCAATGTATAATTTTTTAAACAGCCATGTGTATTAGTCAGGCTTTCCTAAAGAAACAGAAACAACAGGAGATATATAGATATAGATATAGATATAGATATAGATATAGATAGATATAAATTTATTAGATTGGCTTACATGACCAGAAGCTGGAGAGGAGCTCCACAATGGCCATTTACAGGTTGGAGAGTTAGAGGAACAAGTAGCTGCCCAGTTCAAGTTGCTAAAGCCTCAAAATAAGAGGGATCAGTGATGCTACCCAAGTCTGGGACTAAAGGCTTCTGGGAACTCCCTAAAGAATCATCAGTGGAGTCTACTTTGAAAGAATGAAGGAGCCAGAGTCTGATATCCTCAGACAATCGCAGCACAATAAAGAACCTAGAAGAATCGAGCTTGCATCTGCTGCTGCTTCTTTTTCTTTCAACTTTTATTCCATCCAAGCCACCAATCTATTGGATGTTACTTAGGGAGGGGCTCCACTTCAGTTCTTTATCCCACATGCCAATCATTCTTAGACCTACCTTCATTGACACACTCAGAAGCCTCTTAATCTTAAGACTTAATCAAATCAAGTTGACCATTCAGATTAACAATTACACCATTCTAACTGTGATGAGATGGTATCTTATTGAAGCTTTCATATGCATTTCTCTGGTGGCCAATGATATTAAACATTTTTTCATTTCATTTTTCATTAGCTATGTTTCAAACATGTTTTGTTTGAGAAGGGTATAGACACCATTACCATCCTGACCAAAATATGCTAGTTTTCTGTTGCCATTGGGACAAATTACCATAAAATTGGTGTTTTAAACAACATGAATGTACTCTCTTACATTTCTGGAGGCAAGAAGACCAACATATTTTCAAAGGGCTTGAGGTATAGCTACGCAGGTGGCTTTTTGAGCTTGAGAGAGATGCTTTTCCTTGCATTTCCCAGCCTCCACTGGCTACCTATATTCCTTGGCTTGTGGCCTCCTCTATCTAAAAAGAGCCTTGACACAATCTTCACATTGTCTTTTCCTTTACTCTGTTCCTTCTGGATCACTCTGAAGAGGATCATTGTGACAGTATCAGACCCACAGGAATAACCCAGAATAATCTCATCTGCAAAGTTCCTTTTGTATATAATCATGTACTGTACAATCATGTGATATATAATAATGTTTTGGTCAATAGTGGAATAAATATACACTTTGGCTCCATAAGATTATAATGGAGCAGGCATGGGGTCCCACTTCTGTAATCCCAGTGGCTTGAGAGGCTGAGGCAGGAGGATCTCAAGTTCAAAGCCAGCTTAAGCAAAGGCAAGGCACTAAGCAACTCAGTGAGATCTGCCTCTAAATAAAATATTAAATAGGGCTGGGGATGTGGCTCAGTAGTTGAGTGCCCCTGAGTTCAATTCCTGGCACCAAAAAAAGAAAAGAAAAAAAATGATTATAATGGAGCTGAAAAGTTCCTATTACCTAGTAAAATTGTAGCTGTTGGGACATGGTAGTCATGGTAATCTTGTAGTGCCACATTTCCTCACATTTGTGGTGATGCTGATGTAAACAAATCTACAACATGGATGGTGTAAGCAAACCTACTGTATTACATCATGTACTCTACATAAGACTTGATAACGATAATAAGTGACTAGGTTACTGGATTATATATTTCCTATATTATACTTGTCATCATTATTTTAGATCATACTTATTCTATTTACAAAAAAAGATTTACTGTAAAACAGCATGCTGTGTTACACCAGCAGTAGCCTCATACGTGTGGTCTTTATTGCAACCCTTGATTATATCCAGACCATGTTGAGTGACTTATATGCACCATCTAAGTTTGTGTAAGTATATTCTATGATGTTCACCCAGTAATACAATTATCTGTGTATTTCTTAGATATTTTAAACATCACTTAAACATTAAGTGATGCCTGGCTGTATAAGGTAATGCTAATACTTTCCAGAGATTGGAAAGTGGACATATTTTAGGGCACAATTTATCCCACTATACTAAGTTTCCACCATGGTTACATATAGACCCTATCCTGCCACACTTTCTAACTGCAGATTCAGCCAAGATACATTTGGAGTTGGTCTCTTCATTTTCAATCACAACCCAACAGTATCTAGAGCTAGTGGAACCCTGGCAGCCTATAAGACCCTTTCGCTGGAATCTTGTTTCTCTCCTACCCTTACTACAATGTATCTTTAGAATGACTGGCTCAGTTTTTCAATGGAAAGCCAAGACTTAGTCTCTCCACTAGCTTTGAGATTCAAAGGAAACATGAATCAAAAAGCATTTTTGGAAGTATGAATTTATGCAGAAAGAAATGAACCGTGTGTGTTGTGGGTGGAACAGGTGATAAAGTATGAATAAGCCTAGCGAAGGAATAAGTGAGGTTAATGATGACGATAGCTGGAAATTGTATCAGGCCAGAAAGTATAGGTACTTAAATATCTTGTTAAGGGATTTCTGATTTATTCATGAAGCTGTGTGTTTCAGTAAAAGCCACTACCTCTAGTGAAAATATGAAAAAAAGATTAAAAGAGACAGATATAAAAGGCAGTCAGACCAATTAGGAGAATATTCAATGGCCCATGACTAATACATTATGGAATTGAACATATAATTCATTCCTATGTTTATTTTAAGAATAATAAAATAGGTAAATAAAATAATAGATAGGTCTCTGACTTTATTTTTTTAATAGAAAGAGTAAAGAGGAGTGCAAATGTTAGAAATATTGCTCAGTCCCTGCTGCAAATATCCCAGCATACTGTTTACCAATTTTAAAGGAAAAATTTGGAGGACTCAATGGAGAGGGTTTGAACATCTTATTCCTCGTGTATCCTCCATGGCAGTAGGCGTGGAACAATATCCAGGGCTACACAATGTCTCCAAGTGGGGGGGACACATACAGGGTAGGTGTGTTCCTACTATGCAGATGGACTTCTTCAGATGTTTTATGAATATATCCCTTCACTTCCAATGAAACCAAAGGATCCTCACCTAAAAACTGGAGACAAGAAAATGGTCAGTTTTCCTTCTCCTTGCCTACATTATCACATTCTTTGAAGTCCTTCTTATCTCACTGCCAGGAAAAACAAGCCTTCCCAAGCATTGATTGGTGTTTACTCCAACACACATCCAGCATTATTTTTTTTGTTGTTGTTGTCTAACAAAGCTTGAGTATAGATTTCTATAGAAACTATACACTTCTCCATCAAAGTTATCTATATTAAAATGTGTGGCTGCATTCACAGAATCCGAACAGTCACATGCTTTGCCAAAGAGATAGCAGCCAAGTTTTGCAAATAAGTTTAATAAGGAAAAGTATCAAGTGGGACATGTGAAGGAAGCACTCTGGAAAACTTTTGGAAAATCTGATTTGCACAATCTCAAGCACATTTTTAGCATGGAGATATGGCTTTAAAACCACTCATCAGCAATGATAAGGGCACTCATTCCTAATAACACATCCAAATGAAACTACAGCTGGATTTTAACTAGATATGATATAATAAGGAAAGGAAAAGCAATCCACTACAAGGTCATTATGACATTTATGACTTTACTCAGCAGGGTGTTGTAGTAACAGTGACTCCCACCAAATTATCAGACTTCCTAATAATTCACCAAACAAATTATTCCATTTGTCCCTTAATTTACTCAGTAATTCTTTTGCATCTCATTGTGAATAATCTATACCAAAAATGATTGTATGTTAAATCTCTAGCAAATCATTGTAGTCATTCATTTCCTCATTCAATCGTTTAACAAATGTCTGTTGAGTGTCTACTCTAAACTAGATCAGGCCCTGAGCTAGTTACTGGAGATAAAGCAATGAGCAAGAGTAATAAGCCTAGTTCTCACTCTTTATAACAAATTACACATCGAATTAAATTGTATGTATGTGTTCACTATTTTTAACTTAATGAATTCAATGTTGAACAATGTGATTTGAATCTGTTGGTTACCAGTCTCACTGTTTTAGTGTGTTTATGAAATTGCCCACCAAGGCATTTGTTATTACAAGGGTAACAGGGCAAAAACAATGCAAAATCTCCCATAAAAAACAAACCATGTGAAGGAATTCTATCCTAGCGAATACTAAGGATCTGGAGTCTGGCTCAGGACATCACCCAAAAAAGCACGCACATCTCATTTCTTGGAATGTAGCTGGAAGTTAGGAGGCTGGTATCCAGCCCCAGAGAGGTAAGGCCACTGACTTATTGCCAAAACGTGGACATGTATGAGAGGAAACCGGAATCTAACATCAGGAAAACAGGCACAAACAAAGACCCATAATCACCCAAAGGACTAATTACTTTACCTCTTTGCCATTGTTCTCCGCCAAATGGTGACACCACCACATGTGAGTATATGGAATTCTCAGAAGACTCAGTAGACACAAGAACACACTTAAAAAGTACAGAATATTTTTCACAGAAGTACCCAGACTGTGGTTTTCTGTTAATAGCAAAAATTTTAGATTAATTAATTTTCAATTTGCCTGAGAGTTGACTCTGAGGGATTGTCTTTAATGTAGGTACTAAAACATCTAGGGATCACAGAAAAATACCAAGCTACAGTTGGAACAGGCCTCTAGCACCCTCTTCTAGTTAATTAATTAATAGTATGACTGTTTTATCACCACAAAGTTTATCAGAGAGAACAAAGAAAATAGGGGTGACAGGATGGAAGCCTGCATCCTGACACGGCATAAGGTGATTTATTGAGGGCAAGTTAGCTTTCTCATGGGGTGACCCACAATAATAGGAAACAGAAGACGGAAGAACTGGACAGATAAATTTCTTTTTTTGCTTTTTATTTTATTCGTTCTGTGGAAATATTCTAGAGAAGTCCCATATTAGTGTGAGCACTCATCATAGCAATCAGCTGTGTCTTTGGTGGCAGATGTTGAAACAGCACCTGGTGAAGGGATTCACAGCAGCATCTCATGACTTTACACCTTTCCCAGCTTCATGTTCCTTTTTTCCACAATTCCACTGTCCTGAGCTGTCATTTCCCAATAGAACATGAGCATGCTCATCTTTGCTTGAGGTTCTGTTTTCCAGAGGATCGATGCTAATAACGTAAACTAGCTAAGGTCATTTTATTTTTGTAATGTGAGATTCCTGAATCATTTAATATTAAAAAACCCAAACACTTGCACAGGGAGCTATCTTGCTCAGTATATCACCCACTCCATGGTCAGCCTGCCCCTGGTGACTGTCCAGTGAAGGGTGGAAAAGCCTAATCTGGTTCTTCAGGCACCACCACTGGTTCTGGAGGGTTCAAAAATAGGCAGAGGTTCAAGTAACAGTGGTGAGAGAACCAAATCAGGATGTGCTACACATTGGTACTGGAAATATTTCCATGAGTGAAATTTTGCCAGCATTCCATGGCAATATGTAATAGAACTGGAAATATCTGGTTTGAATGTCCCTAAAGTGGGGTACATATTAGAAGATTCCAAATACAAGTTCTGGGATGAAGGCTGCAGTGTATCCCATTTATGGCATGCCTGGATCTAACTAGACCAGGGTTTTTCAATCTCAATACTGTTAGCACAAGGAGTCAGATAATTCTTTTCGTAGGGACTATCTTATGCATCATAGGATTTCTGCAGATTCTCTGGCCTCTACTCCCTAGATACCATAACTTCATCTCTCTAGTTGTGATGATCATGCCTCCAGTCATTCCAATTGTTCTCTGGGTGGCAAAAGTATACTTCACTGAGCACCACTGGATTAGACTAGCCACAAAGATTGATTAATCATGTCAGCTTAATGTTGCTGACAATCGCTGGGGAAAAGTATTCAGCTAAGTTTCTGCTCTGTAATATTACACATATATGTGCCACCACCTAGTGACCATGGGAAAAGACAGTTTCATCCATTCCAGCAGCCATTTTCCCAGAGTTGGACCTAGAGGAACTGAGTTAGAATCACTTCAGCAGTTTCTCAGCATTTAAAGCAGGAAAGTAGAGGTTAAAAGTGAAGATGTTAGGTTAAGAGCAGTGGTCTGCTGGAGCCAGCTCACACCTACTCCCAAAAGCCACTTGTGAGGATCTTTTATTTGCCCCATATTGCAAGACACCAAACTGATAGCTTGAAATGGGCTATAGTGAAAGCATTGACACCAAAAAATTGGAAAATGCTATAAATTAGGGATTTTTTTTTTTCTGGTGCGTTTTGGTTTGATGTTCCCCCAGAGGGCCAGTTGTTAAACATTTTCCAGAACACCACTGGCTAGGAGTGATATGCTAACACCTAGAGCACCATGGGAGATGTGGAAAAGTGCAGCAGCTGGATCCAGTTCTGCAAGATCTTAGGTCTTTTAGGAAGAGATGCTCAAGAAGGATGACTCTGTCACAGAATAATGATTATAGAGATGATATTAAATAATTTTAATCAATAGTTTTATAGCTGAGTCTCAGGTGCCCTATGTATCCCCTGTCATGAAGGTGCAATGAATATAAAGCAAAATTAGAACTGGTGTAGATCATTGTAGGCAGAATAATTATACCAAGGTAGATCAATACACCGTCTCTAGAATGTAGGCTGCCCTAGTAGTTTATGAAGAAAATCAATAGTATTCAAAATTGGGTGTGAAGAGTCTATGCCTTCAGAAACCCATGGAGGACATCTATTGCACAGGATACCTGGGGTAGGATGAGAGAGCTGACCTCTCCCAGTGGCTTCAAAAAGTAAAGGAAGGGAAGAAGGGAGGACAGATGGAATATGTGTGTGTTGGGGGGGAGGAGAGATTCCCAATTTATATTTAAGTGTTAACATTCAAAAATATTTTCCTGAAATAAAAGAATATTTGCAGCTTCATTTTGAAAGAACATGTAATGACTGGACAAACTGATCCAGAAGAATGACCTCAGGACATCCCTTAGTAACAATTATTTTAACCTTTTAAAGCTCAGAGAACATTATAGGCTTGTGCCAAAGCTTATCCTCCAAAATGCCAAGCCCTTCACCAACTTGATGAAAAGTTATAAGGTTAGTATTAGAATTCTTTCCTGGGAGAGAAGTTGGGTTGTGTCTGCAATCAGGCACTGAGAACATTCCTCAATCAGTCAGCAGTGCCCCTGGGAGGGCTGAAAAGCAGCGAGGGAGCTCTGGGGAGACAGAAACCTATTATATTGTCTCTTCGGAACTCACCAAATAGCCAAACTTTGGGTTCCACTCACAGCTATAGTTCTTACTAAATCAAATTATAATAAAAAATTAAGGAACATGCATGTGAAGTATCATTTCAAATGAGGACCAGCAGCTCACACCCATGTGCTCATCAGTGAATACCAAAACAGAAACAAATGACAAGTGGATGCCACAGTTTCCTTTCCTGAAGCCATTAATAAAGGGGTGGAGACACTGTTGTGTAAGCCCAGCCGAACAGCACTAAGGCTAATCCTTGGATCATGTACCCTCACTTGAAAGGAAGTAAAAGTAATATTTTTTTTCTCTTCAATATTCCCTAAATTGGGCCTTTTAAAACATGTGGCTTGAAGAGATAAATCAATCACATTCAGAGTCAAACAAATCTACAAGTCTTACAGAATTTCCAAACTATATGTTTTCAAATCTGAAGTGGTGATTTTAATAGATGTAGAGTTTAGAAATAAATATTCACCATCTAAGTCAACTAAATGATCTAATCAGTGATGCATATGATAATTCACATAATTGTGGACATCATTTCATAATGCATATACGTAGCAAATTATCATTTTGTACAAATTGAATATATATAATTTTTCATCACTCTATTATATCTCAATAAAACTAGAAAACTGTTTTTAAAAATTGTTAAATCAGGTGAACAATACTCCCTTTTCCAAATACATATATGGCCTGTGTAAAACACATATAATGTAAACATACAGCTATATATATATATATATATGTATATATATATATATATGTGTGTGTGTGTGTGTGTGTGTGTGTGTGTGCGTGTGTATGTATATACACACACACATAACACATCTATTGTGACTGAAGATTATAAATATGTCAGAACATATTTTCATTACTGAGGCTTTACATCTACAAAATAAAATTTTGTAGGTTGGTAAAAACATGTTAAATTCAAATCTATTCTCCTGTTATTTAAAAAATAACAGATCAGCTCACCCAGATAACTCAAAAACCATTTTCCCCAGGTACCCTGCAGTACAAACTAACAATTCCTATTGTATTTCACACTGGGAGATTCTTTGTTACACGCCATTAGGTAAGCTATTTGTTCTCCTTTGAGATTTGATGTAAACATTAGTATACCTATTATTGCAACCATAAGATACATACATGATTCATCAGCTTTTTATCTTTCAAAAAGAACTACATTCTCTTGACTAACATATTTGGATGTGTTTTGAAAATTTAAACATACTTATCCAGATAACGGCCATATTTAAAATCTGCAAAAACCATATCACTGTATTTGAAGCGAGAAACAAGAGCCTAAATTATGGCCAGCCACATGCATATGCAAAATGAGAGCAGAGAGTGCATATCCTGGACTTTTAGAAAAGATCTGAAAAAGAAGAGATACATTTGAAATGGGGACTCAAAAAATTATGCAGAGCCCACCGATTGCTACCCACCCATTGGCCATGTGGGGAAAGTGTCTATACCCAGAGAAAAATTTAATTTCAGCAATATAAATGAAACAGGGAGTCTGAAAACTACTAGTTTCTGGCATGGGAGGAAACATTATTATTCAGAAACAGAAGTGCTGAGTCAAAGTCCTCAATACCTGCTGGTTTCTCTGCACAACTTCATCTCATCCCTACAACCTGTAGGAGTCATTGGAATCCCTCAGGCTATCTCTCCTGACCTCTCTTCACCTAATGAGGGACTTCAAGGTTTCTAGTTCAGCCTGGATTCTATCTCAGTCCCCAGTGATTGAAGCTGATTCTTTTTCACGTACCATGGGAGTAGGGGGATGGGTGCTAAATAGTCTCTCTGTACTCCTTCCCACAAGATTGGAGCACACTGCCTTCTTCTTACCACTATCTCCATATCTCACTCTAATGCTTCTGACTACCATCTGTCTGGGCTCGTCTTCTCCTTCTAGTTGTCTCTGTGGCTGATGGAACTCCTGCCACCAGGCTTCCTAGACAACGTTGGCTTTCATCCTTCCCACTGCAGTTGGCCCTTTCCTGCCATCCCCTGCTGCAAAATACAATTAATTACCTGGTGGATATGTCTAACCTTGATGCCCAAGATCAATTCAGTTCTTTATTTCACTTGACCCAAGAATTATGCCAAATATATAAACCATTACATCACAGGTAACCCTTCCCAAAATTCAGTAAGATATATATATTACTCCAGTTTTGAATATGAGAAACTGAGGATCCCTGTTACTCATAATGTGGTCAAAGTATTATTGCTAGATCTGTCCAGCTCACTAAGCCTAACCACTACACCACACTGCCTGTGTAGATCATAGACTTTGATCCTTTTGAGGCAAAATCATATTCTCCAGACAACAAGCTTCTGTTCTGATTTTTCTCCAGCTTCCTAATCAACATGGGGGTTTTGTGACAAAGGACAGATGGATTCCTCTCCTGTTTCCACAATATGAAATTCTGGTCAAAATACCTATAATAAAATGTCAGAAGAAAGGTGAGTGGCGAGGCTGACAGCTGGAAAGTGGCAGGAGTATCTGCTTTTTTATAATGCCGTGGGGCTTTGCTCGAGGGCTGCAGTTTTGAAATGGCAGCTGTTTCATCTTAATGTGGAAATATCAACTATAAACAGGAGACCCATATCTCAACATGTACCAGTGGTATTCTGGTATTCAGATCAGATCTTTTCCTTGAACGAATATAGATTTACTCTTTTCTGCAAGTAGTCATTGACCCATGGAAAAAATGATAAGTCACTAAGATAAAAAATTGAGCAGCCTCATAGTTTAGTCAAAGACAATGCATTAGAGTTGGTTTTCTCCTATCCCTCTTTAACATGAAATATTCACAACCTCCTTCAAGCCTTTGTTTCATCATTCATAAAATGAGTGATTTCTTGCCACCTGCCACGCATTTAGGGGAAACAATGGCAGAAATAGTCACAGGTTCTGGAACCGTCTTAGTAAAGAAAAACGACTGTAACAAAAAGCTGTAAGCACATCCTCTGTGTAGAGTAGACTTATTTGAAGAGTAAAAATCACAAGGAAA
This sequence comes from Callospermophilus lateralis, assembly GCF_048772815.1. Classification (NCBI taxonomy): domain Eukaryota; kingdom Metazoa; phylum Chordata; class Mammalia; order Rodentia; family Sciuridae; genus Callospermophilus; species Callospermophilus lateralis. Next base: position 51,737,724 of record NC_135319.1, on the reverse strand, counting down.
AATGATATAAATAGTCACATTTGGCACACATACGGAAAAAAACAAACAAACAAACAAACAAAACAGCCCTTATTCATGTGGCCTTCAGTCACAGCAAAGATTAGAGGTTAAAGTTAGCAGTTGCTCCCCATGTACAATTCATTCTGCTGGGTTCTGTTTTCTTGAGGAACCCTCAAGGTTGTTGACGTCGTGAAAAAACTTGCACCTCCTCCCCGTCATGTATCAGGAATGCTATGCACCGGGTCGTCATCTGATGCCACCCTTTAAGGTGTTAACAACTCCAGAAATTGACAGCTCCAAGAAATCCAGAAATAACACCAAAGTAGAATTATTAACCAAGAATATAATTTAATAAAAATCATCTTAAATTCTTAGATCCCAAGGCAATATCCAGAAAGAGCCCCTTGCGTCCCCACCACCACCCTTATTTTCCCCCTTTACTCCTGTTTCCAATTGGGGTTTTTTTGTTTTTTTTTTTTTTAATTTATCGGCGGACACAACATCTTTGTCTGTATGTGGTGCTGAGGATCAAACCTGGGTCGCATGCATGCCAGGCGCGCACTACCGCTTGAGCCACATCCCCACATCCCCACATCCCCAGCCCTCCAATTGGGTTTCAGTTGAAATCATCTTTCTTGGCCTCATCCCTACAGGGTGAGGTGGGTGGGATATAAGGATATAAGGAAGCTGATTCATAGTTGGATAGGGAGAGGGAGGATGGAAGGAATAGAGGAACTCTAGATAGGGCAGAGGGGAAGGGAGGGGGAATGGAGTTAGAAATGATGGTGGAATGTGATGATCATTATTATACAAAGTACATGAAGAATTATTAATCAAGAATATAATTTACTAAAAATCATTCTTAAATTCTTAGATCCCATGGCAATATCTAGGAAGAGCCCCTTGCCTCCCCACCACCACCCTTATTTTCCGCCTTTACTCTTGTTTCCAGTGTACCTTTCTCCCCACATCCTGGCCAACACTAATTGTCATTTGTCTTCATAATAACTGTCATTCTGACTGGAGTGAGACGGGAGGTTGGCATATAAGGATGGAACCAGTCTACTGGGTGAGTTGAAGAGAATTAGGGATTTGGGGTGCTGAGTTACTGTCAGTGCTACATGAATCCTAGATAATCTGGACTTGGTGTGAACTTCCAGTGTGGAGGGGTTTTCTTAGTGTGCCTGTCCCACCTTCAGCCTTCACCAGTCCCTCCTGCCTGCAGCACAGAATAGGTCTCCCATCTCTGTCACTGCTGCTGCTGTTACCTGATGCTGAGCTCAGGATGGGGTCAAAAAAGGGCCTAATTCCCCAGGTGCAGCAGGTGGGCCATTTCCTGTGTTTATCTTTCTCTCCAAAGACAGGAGGGATGTTCCATTGGTCTCCCAGATCTGGAAAATGTGGCTACCTGACCTATCCACTAAAGTGGCGGATCTCAGCCCTGGTGAACTGGACAGACAACTTCCATCCCTCCACCAGCAGCTTCCTGGATGAGCCACCTAGTAAGTACAGAGATTGCTGCCCCTGCGCAACCAAGGGGCACCTGGCTTCCCACCTGTCCTGTCCCATCTTTCAAGAAAGTCTGTGGAAAAGAGCTGGTGCTCTGCAGATGCCCTGTGTCTGGCACCCAGGATTTCTAAACTACCACACCAGTCCACACATGGTCTTTACGATTTAGCTATTTTCTTTCCTTTTTTTTCTAATTCTTTTTTTAATTTTTTTAAATTTATATATGACAGTGGAATGCATTATAATTCTTATTACACATAAAGGGCACAATTTTTCATATTTCTGATTGTACACAACCTATATTTACACCAATTCTTGTCTTCAAACATGTACTTTGGATAATAATGTCCATCACATTCCACCATCATTTCTAACCCTATTCCTCCTCCCTTCCCCTCCACTCTATCTAGAGTTTATCTATTCCTTCCATGCTCCCTCTACCTATCCCACTATGAATCAGCCTCCTTATATCAAAGAAAACATTCGGCATTTGTTTTTTGGGGATTGGCTAACTTCACTTAGCATTATCTTCTCTAACTCTATCCCTTTACCTGCAAATGATTTTATTCTCTTTTATTGCTGAGTAATATTCCATTGTGTATATATGCCACATTTTTAAATCCATTCATCTATTGAAGGGCATCTAGGTTGGTTCCACAGTTTAGCTATTGTGAATTGTGCTGCTATAAACATTGATGTGGCTGTAGACTGAAAAGAGAGAGACCTGGATTGAATAGTAATTCCATTCCCAATTTTCCAAGCAATCTCCATACTGCTTTCCATATTGGCTGCATGAATTTGCAGTCCCTCCAGCAGTGTAAGAGTGTACCTTTTCCCCCACATCCTCACCAACAGTTATTGTTGTCTGTCTTCATAATAGCTGCCATTCTGACTGGAGTGAGATGAAATACTAGAGTGGTTTTGATTTGCATTTCTCTATAGCTATTTTCTCTCTACACAGTTTTGTGGTAGACTCTTCCTACCATGCACTGCCCAGAGTGAAAGAATTTGTTCGTCTTTCCTTGGAAGGACTTTGTAACTAGGAATTCAGTCCACCTAGTTGCTATGGGACCTCAGCTCAAGGATGGACTCAGGAAAAGCCAGAACTTGTGAAAGCATGTGGCTTTTCTTTTCCTTTAGGGTTGGAGGCCTGTGGTCTTGCCAGTTTCTACATCCTGTAGGGAAGGAGAACTCCTCATGGCTTTTTCATGTAAATTTTAAGTTAACCCTCCTTCCACCAGGTTTAAAAAAAGAAAAAAATAATTCCCCTTCTCTTCCTCCAGGAGCAGAACTTCCATAAGAACTAAAGACCCACAATTTTGTGCCTCAAGGCAGGACTCCTCTGGTCTTTGAGTACCTTCCTATTTATATTTCTCAAAGCCTCACAGGTAATGGCTGAAAACTGTTACAAGGAACATTTTCTACAGCTTGTTTTACAGAATTCTATTTCCTATGCATTGTTATACTGTGTTACTCTTATTTTTATGGGAAACACTAATAATTCAATATATGGATACAATGTGTAACGGTCAAATTAGGATAATTAGCATTTCTATACCTTTATTTCTTTATGTTTGAGGACTTCAAACTCTTCTCTTCTAGTTCTTCATAAAATACAAAATAGGCATTTTAATAGGTAAATAATAGTCATTCTACTGTGCTACTGTGCTGTGGTACACAGGAATTTATTATCCTGTCTAACTGGATATTGAATGGATGATACTTTTTTTTTTTTTTTTTTTTTTTTTTTTTTGGCGGGAGGGACCAGGAATTGAACCCAGAAGTGCTTAACTACTGAGCCACATCCCCAGCCCTTTTTAATTTTTATTTTGAGACAGGGTCTCAACTTTTCAATGCCTTGTGTATTCTTTGCAGGTAAAAAGAAATCTGCTGCAAGATGCTAATGTGTAAGTCTTTGTGCATATGCACAAGCATAAAATAGATCAGGAGAGTCTTAGTGGAATTGGTGTATATGGCATATGCTTTTTAAAAGGTTAATTCAAATTCATACTTTGCAATCCAACAAAAATTATACCACCTTACATTCACAAATAGTACATTAATATTCCCATTTTCTTATACATTCTTAATAACTTCATATTAACTAATATTCTTTTAATATTTGCCAATTTTATGGGAAAAAATATAATGTCTGTCTCATGGCTCTCATTTGCAAATTGACAATGTGTGTGTGTGTGTGTGTGTGTGTGTGTGTGTGTGTTTCAGAAGTACTTATTCTTCATTCATTTTTCTATTAGGTTCATTTATCAGAAAAAAATTCTTTATACTTTAAAGACGTTAGGTATTTTTCTGTGAATAACAATTTTCTACTTAGTTTTCTATGTGTCTTCTAACATTGTTCATGAGGTTCATTCTTGCTCATAAATGTTAATATGAATGTAGTCAATTTAGGAATCTTTTTTTTGTGCTTTTCAATTTTCCAAGAAGACCTATTTCTACTTTAAATTATATTTCAATAATCACTAAACTGTTATATGTTATAAAAGTAAATTCTATACAACTATCAAAAAAGTCTATATATACTATCAAAGAGATATATTAATATGTTAAGTGAAAAAAGTCACATATTATTTCATTGAATGTACACTGTATAAAGTTGGCATTGTTATTTTCCCAATTTGGGAAATAAGTAAACTCAGTTACACAGAGTTTAAGTATCTTTTAGCTTACCTAAAGTCTAATAGCAAGTGGAAGAACTAGGATTTTCTCCTGGATGACTGACTCCAAAGTCCAAGTTATCAACCTAACTATGTGGGTTTATATTAGTCTATTTATTTACTGCTATAACAAAATACCTGAGACAGCCTAAAAGAGAAAAGATTTATTTATCAAACAGGTTTGTGGAAGCAAACAAACAGCATAGTACCCTGAAGGCCCCATAGCAGATGGTAAAATGGAGAAATGTGGGGCAGGAAAGTCACATTTTGAACAGGAAACCAGATTGAGGGGGTCTCAGTTTGAGACCCCCCTCCAGAACTACCAAGGAAGTCCCACAAGAACTACCTTAAGCCCCCCTGAGGGCAGCAACCTCAGTTGATCTAAAGACATTTCACTAAACCTTGCCCCATAAAGGTTCCACACCACCTCCCAAGACTACCCTCCTGGGGGCCAGCCTCCCAACACATCAACGTTTAGTGTCACAGCAGCCAAACCATAGCAGGGTCTATGTCTGCAATACAAGAGCCTGGTGTGGAGCTTCCCAGCGGTTTTCTATTTTCAGTGAAATGTGGCAACCGGGAAAACACTGAGGTCTTCTAACAACAGCTTGATGGGATCTCCTTTGGGAGTTGGTTTGTTGGTGTTTTTGATCCTCCACTCTCAGAATGAGCCCATATTGATTTTATGATAATATATATTTTTAAATCTATCAGGCCTTAGAGAAAGATCAATTTGTTACTACTCTAAAAGTTTAGCATTAAATATTCTCCAAACTTCTTTGAACCCAAAAACTGATTTTGAAGAACATTTTGAAGAAATAGTGTTCTTTTAAGAATAGTTTTTGGGCCAGGGAGAGTAAGAAAGAGGAAAAGACAGGGGAAGCTGATCAAGGTACTAAGTTACAGTTAGGAGAAATAAGTGCACCTTGGGGTGACTATAGAGAATGATAATGTGCAGCTTATTCCAGAAAAGTTAAAAGAAAGGATTCTGAATGTTTTCACAATGAAGAGATGATAAGTGTTTGAAGAGACTGGTAAGTTTCCCTTATTTGAACACTACACAATGTGTACATAAATGGAAACATCATTTACTACCCTCACAAATACATGGAAATTTTGTGAATTGATTTAAAATTTAAAAAAAAAAAAGAATTGGGGGTAGGGAACTAAAATAGTAGAATTTTTTTTTCTTTCCCTCTTTCCTTTCGTCTGCCAATGTCTATGTTACTACTTCCTCTATAAGTACTGTTGACTTTATTATTTGGTGAGAATGTAATGTATGTTTTCATTAATATTTTAACTTTGGTCCTTTTCAGTTACTTGTACAAAGCAAAAGATTTTGTTGATACAATTTACTTTTTTAAAGTGAATTAAGTGATTAACTTGCTTTTCCTAACATTTCTACTCAAGCAGTTAAGAGGCTCCACGCTTCATTACCAAGCCCTGAGTTATGTTAGTGGCAGAAGGGCCCATTTCCCCTGATCTGGCATTCTGTGTTAGTTATTAATGTACATCTCTATGAGATAAGGCCTTCTCTTCTCCCTATATATCCCTGCTCAGCCCCCTCTCCCCCCAGAAAATCTCAGATACATTAACTACAAGGAAAGTGTTTGTACCAACAAAATCCAGAGTACAGGTTAATCATTGGGGGGGCGTCCCTTTTCCTGGTCAATCTGAACATCTATTAAAAAATCAGTTCATGCAAGCCTAGGCTTTTGAGGAGTTTTAAATTTTTTAATATAAAATGCTTATTCATTTGCATTGATTTGACTCCACTTAATTAGACTCAGTTCAAGGTCACTAGGTACAGAGATATGTTTCTACAGAAGCATTCACATTTTCACCTACCATTCATTTCATTTCTTTTTTTCTCCCTTTTTCTTTTTTCCTTCTTTGTTTTTTATTTTTTGAAATTAGCAATTGCTGCATGCCTCTGGATTGAAGATAATTCATAGCAGTGCTAGTAATTTCAAGAATAAGCACTATTTAAAAATCTGTAACCATTCACTTCTTCATCTAATAATTATTAGAACCCACTATTTGTGAAGGCTTAAGAATTTTTCACAAATAATAAATAAAAAATCTTTTCTCGGAACAAGCATTAAAAACTAGTAGGGAGGACAATAAAGAAATTGCAGGTTAAATATTCCTTATCTGGAATATGTAGGGCCAGAAGTACTTCAGAAGTATTTACTGAATTTTGGAATATTTGCATACACATAATGAGATATCTCAGGGATGGGACCCTAAGTCTAAATACAGAAATCATCTATGTTTCACAGACACCTTATACATGTATTCTGAAGGTAATTTCATACATTGTTTTTAGCGTGTCTACATATTGACCGCAACCCATCACACCATGTCAGATGTGGGATTTTCTATTTTGTGACATTCTGTCAGTGCTTAAGAAGTATTGGATATTGGAGCATTTTGAATTTGGGATTTTTTTATTACTGATTCTCAAACTGTTCTGCCATGTAGGACAACTGGTGTACTAATGGAGGTAATTACCAAAGACCATGCAGCCACAAGAAACAGAAGGGAGTCTGGAAAACTTTCTTCCCATAAATTGCACATTCCATGACTGGGAACCCACCAAAACATCTTCCACTTGACAGGCAAGCAGGTGCATGAGGTTGTTCCCCTCCACAATTTTAATCTCTGTTCATTCAGATCCAGATTCAGTTTTACTGTGTTTTTTTCTGCTAGGTCCTGTATTGTATTCACAGAATTGAGTATTTCAAATTATTTAAACTTAAGGACTTTGAGGAAGGGGTTACTCTAATTTCATACTCCTGTTAGTTTCCACAAATCCACATGGCAGATAAAAGTGAGATTCCTCAAGGGTATCATGATTGTGCACTATACTACTGTGACTTAATCTTTTGTAGGAATGTCCTTGGGTTTCAGGCTGGGAGAACATAAAAATTATAGATGGAAAATATCCCAAGGGCCAGTTTCCTCTGTACTCCAATCTCAAAAAGTGCATATACTTCTCAAATAGTATACATATTTCCTTTTATTTATATGTTGGTAAAATTCTTTGCCTATTTATTCAATGTTGTGGCCTAGTTATATTTCAGAGATAAGTCAAATTCCCAAATGATAATAAAAGTTTAATTACTAATTAGAATTTATATCAATAGGGTTCTTCATTACCTTAATTTATCTTAGTTTTAATATCAAAATCTCAACTATAATCCCTTTTGGGAACTAGGCCTCAGAGACATAGCTAGCATCAAAGGGCTCACCTATACTTTTTATTAAATGTTCTACTTCTGCTTTCTTTTATATTTATTCTATTTTTTTTTAAATCCTGAAACTGCCATACAAATTTGTCTGGCATAAATAAATAATGTAGTCAGTATTCAAATAACTTTATAAAGATATCACAAGATAAATGAAACAATGAAAATCACTACTGCATACTAAAAGATTTATTAGTCACTTAGCAAAATGATCCACACTAAAATCATTTAACAGGTGTCCTGATTATCTTGGCACTTGTCCCACATTAAAACAAGACCAGAAAGAAACTAAAGTCTAATATAATTGGCTAGAGTTCAATAATAATAATTTGTATGATTTATTGAATAGACCTTTATGCTGTATTAGTTATCTGTTACTACATAACAAACAGCCCTAAGGCATTGCAACTTTAAACAACAGGCAGTTACTACCTCATAGTTTTTGCAGATCTGAAATTCAGGAGCAGCTTAGTTCTGGCTCAGGGTCTCTCATAAGGTCACACTCAGAATGTCAGCTGAGAAGGCAGTCATTTGAAAGCTTGATTGAAGCTGGAGGCTCCATTTTAAGATGGCACACTGGCATGGTTATTGGCTGGAGATGTCAGTTCCCACTTATGGGCCTCTCCATAAGGGTTATTGAGTGTCCACTGCCTTCTTCCTAAGTTATCCAAGAAAGTAAGATGGAAGACACTGTGTCTTTTATTATCTAGTCTCATGAGCCTCACCCTGTCATATTTATAGTATCGTAGAGTTTGCACCTGTCAGCCCTATTGACTGTGAGAGGGGACTACATAAGGACAGGAATAAGAGATGAAGCTCATTTGGGCCACCATGAGACTGACTACCACACATACCTAACTCTTCACAGGAATACTTCTTTTCAATCCCATCATATCCCCATGAGATAATATAATTACTACTATCATAGTCATTGACATATGTGGTAGTTTAGACTACCACATATTAAAGCCACTATAGAAAGGCTTTAATAATGAGCCCAAATCTGACAAACAGCATGTGTTGGAAAAAATTAACAAGGTTTCTTTGTTTGAGCACTTAACTATGGACTTTAAACCTTGAAGGATACAAACCTAGAAAGACATTAATAAGTATCACTGATGAAAAGCTGCACACTGTTCTTTCGGGTTGTAGCGCTATGAAATCTGTGCCTTACCAAAGCTTCCCTGGAGGAGAGCAGCAGTGCAAGTGCAGATGAGTGCAACCTCTACATGGACGTGAAGGAGAGTGTGCAATCCCTGTCAGTGGTTTAGAGGACTCTTCTGTGTCCTGCCCATATCCTGCAAGAACAGCCCCATCCCCTTGAAATACAGTCCAACCAGCTTTAGCTACTGACTTCTTCCCTAGGTGGAACCACATTTCAGAAAACAATGATCAACACAATGGGTTAAGTGTTCCTGATCCATAAAGAAGAATCTGGAAATTAATGCCTCAAGACATGGTTTACAAATCTCTCTCTTTCTGGGGCAACATTGGTGATGCAAACCTGAGGATGAGATTTTGCTCATTGTCTCAGCCAAGGTCCTTCTCTGAAACAGTCAGCCAGCCATTAAAGCACCCTATTCCACTTTAATAAAAACAATTCTAGAACTACTTGTTCACCTTTAAACATATTGAGATTGTGCCTTCAAAATAATGCTTCTGTCTTCACAGAGCAATAGAGCCCCCAAACTGGAGAGTAATGACCATAATGAGGAATTGTACAAGGAAGAACTTTCCATTCTAAGACCAAGACAGCATCCTCCCAAGAGCATTTCCCCCCTTATTTGAGCTTATTAAAGAAATTTTACTTTTACCTCCAGCAACAAATCCAACTTTACTTTGAAACCTAATCTCTGCCATTTTATAAATAATAACCAAATGAGTAATACAAATGCAAATTAAACTGCAGTGAAGGACTGGTGGCTGGAGGGGAAGAAATCCTTAGAGAATTGGTTTGTCTCCTAGGTAATGAAGATGACAGACTAGTGTACATATTAGTTGTTCTCTCCAAAGCCATAGGGAAAGAAATGATGAGAAGAGAGGGCACAGCTGTGGAATGTATCCCAAAACCCATTTATTTGGGTTCCCAAGATTATTCCCAAGCTTTCTCACAATGTTTGATTACTCCAGTAACTGATGACTGTTTTTGTTTGTATTTCCCACAATGCAGCTACTGTGTGCATGCTCAGCTCTGGACTGCTGAAAATCTTTAATACTCAACTGCTATTTTCCATAAGAATGAAGCTAAAGTCCCAGGGATCTGGCCTCCTGGAAAACGAGATTTTCAGCAGCAATCCAATATTTTCACAGCAGTGGCCTCTCCACACAATTCTTTTTACAGCTGAGAGAGGCAGTTCTGGGGTTCCTGGAATGGAGTTAGAGGATGAGCTACACACTGTGCTTTAAGGACACAAAAGCAGCCAGGATCCTCACTCAATCTCCTGTGCATGTACCTCCATGGAGAGAAAGCACTGATCCTCTGGATACCTCTGATCCTCGTAGGGGGCCAAACTGGGTTTCCCCAGCTATCCATGAGGTTAAGCAAAGTTCAAAAGTAAAGTTTTGCACTTAATACACTCTGGCTTTCACCACCACTCCCCCGCCAAAACATCTGTTTAAGAGTAATAGATCATTTACAGAGTATGTTGGAAAGAAAAAAATAAACATAAATATAGAGCAGCTTGTGACTATTAAAAACAATGTCAAAAATCATGAAGCATATCCTATTGCCTATGGAGATGGAGGTTCCCATGCCCAAACCACCTCCACTTACCTGCTCTGCTCACTTCAACTTAGCAAGGACAGGAATGGCATGGGCATGGTTGACCCTCTCCTTTCTTCCTACCTCTTCCCCTCCCCCAATCTGAGTGACTTTCAGGACAACCTTTGCATATTAAAATTCCTGAGGCCTTGAAGGTCCACAAAATGCCTTTCTTTCTCACCCTGCTAATTTAAGTGGATGTACAACACTAAATTCAATTTTCTTTTCCTCAGCGACTAAAGATATTTCTTCATTATCCTCTTTTATCTCATGTTACTGGCAAGAAGTCCAATGCCCTATAGCTCTCAAAATTTGATGAATTTAATTACATAAAAAACTGAAACAAAAAAATTAATGGGAAGTTTGATATTGCTTTATATTTTACAGGGTTTTTTTTAAGTGTCTGGCTTAATAAAAGACAGCTGTTTCTGTATCCCATCTGTTGCAATATCACCTATCATGTAGCCTGTGGAAAATTCCACTGAACCCTCATGACATAAATGACAGTGAAAAGGCAAATACTATCTTCCTATTGTCCTAATATTTGAGTTTCTTTTAATATTTATACTAAGATACTATTTTTTTTTACCTATATACCCCCTAAAATAGTCTTGAGGAACCCCAGGGTTCCTTAGATCATACTTTAAGAACTACTGGTATAAAGAGGTTCTAAAAGGAGAGAGGCAATTTTAAGTGAGCTAGTGAACAGAAAAAGGAAACAGCCCTTACACATATAAAATGCTCAAGCCTGCTCATGTTAAAAGAAAAACAAATTAAAATTATGCAAAGATTCCATTCACCAAAACAGCAGGGGTGGTGTCCAAAGTTTGTCCATCAATTTTGTTGGCAAGACTGTGGAAAAACCCAGGTAGGACTTTAGCAATCAGATTATAGGTTCTAAGCACCATTTACTTCTGAAGGAAACTAAGAATTCTCAAGATATAGCTGATTTCCCATTTGGAGAAATGTGCCAAATTAGTCTAGAATTTGTTGTCATACTTGATAATAACGCTGCTGTCAGAGACTACTAGAATCATCTCAAAAAGATTCAAGAGCCAAAAAAGACAATGAAGTTCCCCACTTTCAACAACAATAAGAACAATAATCAATGTGGATTAAAATACTAGAGAAAGACTTTTAACATATGTAATGTTGGGACTGGAGTTGTGGCTCAGTGTTAGAGTGCTCTCCTAACACATGTGAGGCACTGGGTTCCATCCTCAGTACCACATAAAAATAAATAAATAAATAAAATAAAGGTACTGTTTTCAATTACAACTAAAAAATAAATATTTTTTTAAAAAAACATATATAATGTTATACATTATAATGTAAGAATAATCATAATAGGTCAACACTGAAGGATGATAGCAACCATACCTGTTATAGTTTAGATATGAGGTGTCTCCCAAAAGTTCATGTGTGAGGCAATGAAAAAAAGTTTAGAGGTCAAATGATTGGGTTATGAGAGCCCTAACCTAATCAGTGAATGATTCACTGATAAGAATTAACAGGGAGGTATCTATAGACAGATAAGGTGTGGCTGGAAAAGATGGATACTCTTTGGGTTTATATTTTGTCCATGGTGAGCAAGAGTCAGTCCCTAACTATACCCCCTGCACCCCCCATCTCGCCCATTCCCTCCATCCCCCCCACCCCCCACTCCTGGTGCTATGTTCTGAACTCTGTTCCTCTGACACCTTCATCCACCATGATGTTCTGCCTCATTTCCTCAGGAACCCATGAGCCTCAAAATTAACTTTCCTCCTTTAATTGCTCTTGTCATGTTTTGTGGTCACAGCAGCAAAAATGCTAATTAAAAACAACATTCATCATTTGAAAACTAATAAAGGCAAAACTGAAGCATTATCCTGTCTTTCCTATAAGCTCTATACCAATGGATCAGCAAGTAGCAGATGAAGGGAACTTTATAGAAGTTTTTCAGCTAATAAACCAAGGAATGATAAAATCCCACCATTGCGCAACCCTTACGAAATTAGTCAATTAGGAATGGACTATCAACGACTATTCCTATGACAAAATAAAAACAGATAGTATGTATCTCCTATACAAGATGATGACCCCACCTGTGAAGTATTCTTGGAAAAAAACAAAAACAAATAAGCTGAATCAGAGAAAGCCTCTAAATATGATTACCTATCTTCCAAGTTGGCAGGAAATATTAATCTCTTAGAGTTAGGAGTTACAAAGTTTATGTGACATTTTCCAGCGGTTCATGCCCCATAAGCCCATAGATCCCAGGCTTGCTTACCATAAACAACCCCAGAAAACCAGACATCCTGATAAACTCTCCTACCAACAAATACCTTTAGTTGTTTATCAGGAAGTCTGTCATTAGCGTATTTATAAGGATACACGACTGCATTTGCCTGTCTCCTTGTTTCCCAGGGAAGTCCCTGAGAAAGGGCAGGACCACAGACCTGCTGTTTAACCATTTGCTTTCCTCATGTCCTCCCAGAAAAAAAGACATATCAAAAGTTGCAAATAAATGCTGATGTACTGAAAGGCCACAAGTATAAAGCCAAAAATTACCTACGTGAGAATTTCATTTACCTGGAGATAATAACTTAAAAATCAACAGAGAAACAATGGGTTTTTTCATAATAGTATCAAGAAAATGGAGTTACTGTGGTCACTGCACTCACCAATGATCCTCTCTCTCTCCTGGTATTCATGCCACTTTTCCCACACCATCATGGTTTGTCAATGTAGCAAATAGCATATGGCAGAAGTGATAGCTTATCACTTCCAAGGTTTTGTCATAAAAGGCTGTGACTTTCATCTTGGGTCCTGAGACTCATTTAGAGAGAATGAGGGAGGGAAAGAGGAACATAAATGTAGACACAAATAAATTCCTTGTTTTCATGAGCTTTTTCATCACTGTGTTCACAAGACCTGACAAGAACAACATACATGAGGGAGAGTTTATTTGGGTTCCTGGTTTCAGAGGTCTCAATCCATAGATGGCGGATTCCAGAACTGTGGCGGGGGCGGGGAGTAAAGGTAAAGCAGAATACCATGGCAGAAGGGCATGGTGGAGAAAAGCAGCTAAGGCCTGCCATCAGGAAGCAGAGAGAACTCTGCTCAGCAGGGACAAAATATAAAGGCACACCTGCAATTACCCACCTCCTCCAGCCACTCCCTACCTGCCAATGGGTTACCACATAGTCTATATCAATGGATTAATTCACTGATTAGGGTAAGGCTCCCGTAACCTAATCATTTTACCTCTGAACCTTCTTGCATTGTCTTATACAAGAGCTTTGGTGGGACACTTCATATCTAAACCATAACAATTCCCTTTATCCCATGTTATCCTCTTTATCTCATGTTGTGAGCAGGCATGCAGAGAGATCCACTAAGGAAGGAACTGAAGCCTCTGGCTAAAAGTTGGTGAGGAATGGAGGCCTGCCAACAGCCGAGTGAGCTCGGAACTAGATTTTACAGACTGTTGAGCCTTGAGATGATTGCAACCCTGACCCACAGCTTATTTGCAACTTTGTGAAAGACTCTGAGACAGAATTATCTAAATAAGCTGCTTTCAGATTCCTGACTTAAAGAGTGCAAGAGTGTTCATTATCTTCACCTACTAAGATTGGGGATAAATTTAATGCAGCAATTAATTACTCAGCATTAAAACAGATTAAAATCATGCCATTTGCAGGTAAATGAATGGAGTTGGAGAATATCATGCTAAGTGAAGTAAGCCAATCCCCCAAAACCAAATGCTGAATGTTTTCTCTGATATAAGGATGCTGATTCATAATGGGGATGGGGGAGGAGCATGGGAGGAATAGACAAACTTTAGATAGGGCAAAGGAGAGGGAGGAGAAGAGAGGGGATGGGGGGGTAGAAAAGACAGTGGAACGAGATGGACATCATTACCCTAAGTACATGTATGAAGACACGAATGGTGTGACTCTATTTTGTGTACAACCAGAGACATGAAAAACTGTGCTCTATATGTATAATATGAATTGAATCACATTCTGCTGTCATATATAACACATTACAATAAATAAAATTTTTAAAAAATACAGTTTGGTAACAAAAATGGGATGTGCTATAACAAAAACCAAAAATGTGGCAGAGGAAGACAGAAGGAAATGGGTAGATGAAGGACTTTAAAGAGAATATCAGTAAAAATCTAAATTGCCTTGATCAGACTGTTTGCAGAATTTTTGATTTTTAAGAAGGCTGCCTATGGGAGTTTAAAAGAAAATGAGAGGGCTGGGGATGTGGCTCAAGCGGTAGCGTGCTTGCCTGGCATACGAGCGGCCCGGGTTCGATCCTCAGCACCACATACAAACAAAGATGTTGTGTCTGCCGAGAACTAAAAAATAAATATTAAAATTCTCTATCTCTCTCTCTCTATCTCTCTCTCTTAAAAAAAAAGAAAATGAGAGAAATCTTATTGGAAACTGGAGGAAAGGAGATCCTTGTTATATAATGATAGAATCAGTCATCAAAAGTAATGTGGACGGTGGAAAATGTTCCTAGTGACCTGGATAATCTAGCAAAGAAGATTTCCAGCCAGACTGGTGAAAATGTCACATAAATGCTATTATAGTAAAATATAAGAGAAGAGTGATTAGATCAGGAAGTACTTTCATACAAAAAGAATCAGAGCCTCTAAGTCTTGAAAACTTCCAAGCTCTTCAGATTGCAAATAATATTAAAATTAATTTTTCTGAGTAAAGATCAAACCTTAGACACTCTCAAGAAAGTATGCTCCAAATAGGAAGCTGAGGATGTAAGCATAAAATCTGTTGTTCTAATTTCAGAAAAGTCAGAGGTGATACCTCAGAGTGAATAACTCAAGGCATAAGATGTCCATTAAAATATCAACTATGATACCAATGTTAGGAGCAACCTAGATACCAACACTAGAATAATGAATAACTAAAATATAGTGTAGATATTGGGTAGAAGATGATAGAATGTAGCAGTCAGGAGAGATTTACCAGCTACTGCATTATTAAATCTTTTTTTAAAAAATAGGGTTGAGTAAATCAATGAGACAATATGAGTTCTGTAGTACAGGACCACTTGTGTAAATTTAAAAGACACACTGGCAGACAGAACTCCACTTTTCACTGACTTCACTGCAACTACAGGTATGAAATGCTCCACAACAGGTGCCTGTGAACGGTATCACATAGGACGGAGCCACAGCACTTGCATAGCCTCCATGAACCCTGGGTTTGATTTCCAACACTACAAAAATAAATTAATAGTGAAATGAATATAAACATGAGCAATGAAGGAAAAAAGATAAAATAATTCATGTGAATGAGTTATCATCAACTGAAGTATAAGGTCATTTCAACTCTCCACTCAGAGGAAAACAAGTATAGAGAAGAAAAAAAAAAACTCATCAAAAGACAAAAGGAGAAAAGAAAGAGCAGGGAGAAAGGGGAAAAAAAGGCAGGAAAGATGAGTTAGCTTTGAAGTATGTAGAACTTTCAGCTGAAGAACTCTGGGGATCACCAGGAACCCTTAGGCGCTATAGACTCTGCTGACTTTCTAATCTGCTGCACCATGACATAGTATCAGGAATTACAAATATGTCAAGCTGAAGAAAAGGTCAAACTTGATGGTGGTGATTGTTTCCCTAGCTCGTGGATGGAAGGGAAGGGTGGTATAAAAGGTCTGAGGTACTTCTCTAGCAGGGGAAAAGACTCAAGTTGGTAGGAATAGGAATGTCTTGAGCCCCCTGGGAAATTGAGCAATTTGGGGTCTCTGCCTTCTGAATCTCTTTTCAAAGCATCAGATTCTCTTTCAAAATAGGTTTGAGGGCATTTCAAAAGCTACTAATTAGGTAAGATTCATGTCACATTCTGAAATTGTGTTTCATTAATGCAATATAAAAATGCTGCTATTAGCCACATTTATGTCTTATTAACAGTATAAAAGCATTAAGGTGACTTGCTTGGGCAGCCAGTGGTACTGCTAGCCTTTTTGTTGCCCATATTAATTACAAAGCCATCCTTGAAAGGGCAGCATGATAAGGTTGGCTGAAGATGAATAGAAATATGAGACTATGTTTTTCTGTGTCTCTCAGCCCTTTCTCCAGTGAAACCTGGATGATGCTTGGGTAAATGATATTCAAGAGTTACCATTTCTAAGACCCTTAATGAGACCATTAAAACCAGGAAGGGAGAAACCATTGTGTGTTATAAAAAGCAGGCCAGGAGAAATGGCTCATGCCCAAGGAAAAATCAAATACTCATTGCTTACTCAGGAAGCCAGGTGTGAGGAAAGAATTCAGTATCCATGTGGACACTTAAACCTTAAAATAATATAGAGGGGGAAATTCATAGAATTGAAAATAAAGAGGAGACTAACAGATGCTAGGCTGGGGAAAGATAGTGGGTAAGACTGACAGTCTTAGCCTATGAATAATGAAAATATCACTAGATTGAAATATCAGGAGAGACGTAAATAGGGTCACCTAGGCTTCTTTTTGCACATGTGTTCATTGTGCTGATTTTTATTGTTCATGAAGCTTTTCCATTAGTGTGTATCAGAAAAATTTAAGTTTTTTAATAGTGACTGTCTTTGTATTGCACTTTTATGTATCTATAGGGACATACCCGTGCATTTAGAGGAATGAACATAAAACTGAGCAAGGATCATCTTGATAGCTTTTCCAGGAGAGGAACCATGCCATTGCAGGGCAGATAATAACGCACATTCATCTAAGTTCTATTCTTCAAAGTGAAAGTCAACCATCACAAAAAGGCAACATCTTGATTGAAGATACAATTACATCTTTCCAATTTCTGTATTCATCCAAAAATGCTGAGATTCTAGCAGCTTAGAGGGAGTGTCCAGAGGAAATTTCTTACCTATATTTTTGTAGACTGGAATTCAGATGGCCATGCCCTATTATGATAAGTAAATTCATAGAAACTCAATATTACAATAAGCACAAATGATAAATCCGTCCTTTAGAAAACCAAAATCATATTACAGTGAAATACATTATTTGCTTTTCTTAAAAAAAAAAAAAAAAAAAAACTAGCGTTAGTCCTTCCTGGAAGAGTTACAATTTCTTGACCATCTATATAAGGAGAGAAGAAAAATCACAAGAGTAAGTGGGATGGATAACAGTAGGGCCATTTAGTTTAGAAACTGAATGCAAGAGGTCAGTGAAGGATACTCCATGACCACAGACAGATGGCAAACTTTCCTCACTGCCAGAGAAGCTAGGCATC
The DNA here is from genome assembly GCF_048772815.1 of Callospermophilus lateralis. Classification (NCBI taxonomy): domain Eukaryota; kingdom Metazoa; phylum Chordata; class Mammalia; order Rodentia; family Sciuridae; genus Callospermophilus; species Callospermophilus lateralis. Next base: position 51,720,284 of record NC_135319.1, on the reverse strand, counting down.
TCTGAAAGCCCTCCAGTGGACTCTCTGCCTCAGAGTTTACCAGGAGGAAGGGGTGAGCAGATGTGTTAACAATGTGCATTCCCCATGGGTGGCAGGGACAAAACACTTCAGGAGTCAGGATCACAGCACCAGAGGTGATTAAGAAATTTATTGTGAGCAGATGGATATACCAATGACTGCAAAGGGCAGGGGAGCAGATTTTACAGAATTAAGGAAGAAGACTATCATGATCTGAGGCCCTGATCCTATGTGCATGCAGGTTCCAAAACCTGACCTGTTTAGCCCTTAATAAAATATACCACCATATCCAGAGTAGAAGATAAAGGATGGATTTTTTTTTTTGTCCCTTGAAACTAAATTATTTGTTTTCTGCAATTTATTTATTTTATGAAAACCTCAGCTTTCTCCTCTGCAGAATAGTAATACACTGGGACCATGCCTATGGTTAAGTAGAAAGAACTTAACCCAGTGTCTGGTGCATAATGGGATTTCCTTAAATTGTATCTAATTTTCTTGTTATTATTGCCATCATCAGCCCTTGTACTTATGTGTGGATGTTCCTAGAAAATGCTGAACAGAGCTTTTAGAGATCACTACTTGGGATCAGTGGTCACATTACTTGTATTTGCCATTTGAAAAATGCACTTTTTTTAAAGGCAAACTTCACCGTATTTTGACAGGATTTTTAATATTTGGGGACATACCATTGTATTTGAAATGATCTTAAAGAAGAAAAAAAAAGAAAAAAAATTACCAAAACTCAGGCTAAGAGAAAAGGACAGTCTGAAAAATATCTAAAGGAGAAATAAACTGAAAGTAACTAACATGCCCCAAATTTTCAAAATTTGCCTATTGGTCTATAAAATAAAAGCCATGCAGATAGCACTATAAACCGCTATAAAATAAAAGCCATGCAGATAGCAAGGATAGGATGTGGAGAAAAAGATGCACTCATATATTACCAATGGGCCTTCAAATTGGTGCAAGCACTCTGGAAAGCAGTGTGGAGATTCCTCAGAAAACTTGGAATGGAAACACCATTTGACCCAATTATCCCACTCCTTAGTATATATCCAATGGATTTGAAATTAGCATATTAGAGTGACAAAGCCACATCAATGTTTACAGCAACTCAATTCACAATAGTTAGGCCACGGAACCAACCTCAGTGCCTTTCAACAGATAAAGATAATGTGGCATAAAGGATAAAGAAAATGTGGCATATTTACACAATAGAGTATTATTCAACCATAAAGAAGCATGACTTTATGACATTTGCCAGCAAATTGGTGGATCTGAGACTGTTATGCTAATTGAAATAAGCCAGTCCCAAAAAGTCAAAGGTCAAATGTTTTCTCTAATATGTAGCAGCTAACCCACAATAAGGGAGGCAGGTGGTGGAGGGGAGAATAAAAGTTCAGTAGATATGTCCATGAGGAATGAAGGGAAAAGAGGGGAAATAAGCAAAGGAAAGACAATGGAATGAATCTGACATAATTTTGCCATGTACATATATGAAACAACACAGTAAATCCCACTACCATTTACATGAAGAAGAATGGGATCCTAACTAGAACAAGATATATTTCATAACTGTATAATTATATCAAAATAGATTTTGCTGTCACATACAACTAAAAAGAACTAATATTTTAAAAAAAGAAATAAACTTCCTTCTTGCTTAAAAAAAAAAAAAACATACGGAGCTCCTCTAAGTAGCTTTTTTCTCTTGTCATGTCTGTGTGGGACTTATTCTCTGTGTATAAGATAGGGTTTAGGATGTCACATGCAGTCTCTGCAAGTCTCTGCAAGCCCATGTGGAAAGCGGGGGGACGGGGGGAGAAGAAGGAGGAGGAGGAGGGGGAGGGAGGAAAACCTAACAAACATCAAAAAAAAGCAATACTGATAATTGATATTGATGTAAATAAAGCTGGAAATCACAAAGTAAATACCCCTGGGACACAATGATAAAAATGTCCTGAAAATGAAAGAAAATATGCTCCCTCTGGCAGGACATTTTTAGTGCAATAAAAAAAAAAAAAACTTTCTTTACACCTTCCCATTTCTGACTTACAAAACTCTAGCAGCAAGTAAGTTTCTCTTATTTTCATTTCACATATGAGGAAATGGTCACAATCAATGACCACAATGGAAGTGCAGATGCAATCCGGTAGGTTTATTGCTCCAGTGTGGGCGTCTTAGGTTTGTAGCTGAGATTTTCTGACCTACCATCCCACCCTATCTCCAATATCCCGCACTCTCTCCCCCTAGAGACCCAATGAAATTGCTTTCTCTAGGGAATTTCAAGAATACGTTTCATCTTTGAGAGATGCAGTTCTCTGGGAAGAGAACTAATGATCTCTTTCCCTATCAAGATCCCTTCCAGCTTTTGATTCCTCTGCATTCTCCTTCTCTGAGCCTAAGGGCTAGTGGTTGACCTACTTGGGGAGCTGAAGAAAAGGCCCTGTGAAAGGCAGGAGTCTGAAACTGTCGTCAATACTTCTGGGTTTTAACGAGGCAGATTTAGATCCAGTTTTGAATATGATGACAACATCACACCCCATTGCCTAGGGGGTTATGAAGCACGCAGATTGATTGGCAGTATTGTCAAAAACAAACTTAAAAATAGAAAGCATATACCTATATGTCAATAACTGCTTTGACATAGACCGGATGGCGGTACACCACAGCAGCTTGTAAAATGGTTTGACCCATAGGATTTCTTCAAAAATACCTTTGGGAACTGAATATCTATACACAAAAAGACATTTTCTGGGCTGTCTTTACCTGATGTCTGTCCTTTATATTCACCTGGGTTCAAATCAAGGCTCTGCTATTTCTTTATCTAGTTTCTTCATGTATGAAAAAATAATAATAGAATCTAACTCAGGAGATATTTTTCAGAAAAAGATAAAACCACGTAGGTAAGTGCTTACGTGAAGTTGGTCTATATAATCACCACCAAGTGTTAACTGTTAGCCATTTTTAAGGCTATCCTTTCTCAGGCTTTGCCAAATCCACAACCCTGACACTCTCCTTTTGTCTCAGCTAAGTTATTTCATTATTCACCTATTAGATCAATCAAATCACAGTTTCCAAGAGCAAGCTTGACCTTGAGTACCACTGCCCTTTACCTAGAAATTAGTACCACCTGCTTCTGACTCAGATGTAACTTTTGTTTTCTAGAGTTGCCCTAGTAAATATAAACTGGGTAGCTTTAAACAACAATAATTCAATAATTCATTCCCTCCCAGTTCTAGAGACCTGAAGTCTGAAATCAAGGTATTAGCAGAGCCATATTCCTTCTGAGACTGAATAGAATCCTTTCTTTCCTCATCCTATCTTCTAATCACGGCCATGAATTCATGGTATTTTGGGCTTAATTAATTGTTATATCACAACTCATGTGATATCATCTGATATCTACTTATGTTATTGCATAATGTTCTCCCTGTGTACTTCTATCTTCAAGAGGCATTTTCCTTATTATATGAATACTGGTCATAGCGAATGGGGATTCACCCTGATGACTTACTTGATAGCTTGATTATATCTACAAAGACCCTATTTCCAAATAAGCTCATTCACAGGTATTAAGAACATAGGAATCTAATACATCTTGTGCGGGGACATAATTCAGCCTATAATTCCAGATTTCTGCTTATGCCTTTTGTTCAAGCAATTAACTTTTTCTTTACAGGACAGATAGTGTTTCCTACCCTCATGGAAATACCACTCCATGGATGGAGACAAATGTTTAAAAAAAAAAAAAAAAAGCTAAATAAGTTAATACCTAATTTCAAGGATAGTGAGTGACAGAAGATGTTGTGATACGTATAACATCTACCTGGAAACGCACAGAAGCAAACAAGGCAATGGGTTTAGGTGGAGCTGGGCAGCAATCCAGGCACAGGGAAGAGTAAGTGATGAGTTCCTAAGAGCAGAAAAAAGATAAATACTTGGGATATATTAAAAGAAAACACTGGTAGAGTGCTTCCTAGCTAGCATGTGTGAGGCTGTGGGTCTATCCCCAGCACCACCAAACAAAACAAAGACAATGTGGTTGAAGCAGAGAGAGAGAGGGGCTCAGGCACAGGATGTTGCCTAACTTCCAAGATGACAAAATGGCCCTGAGGAACTTGATCCTAAGAGTTATGACATCTGAGGAAGAATTGAGGTAAAGAAGGTTGACGTCACTCAATGTTTTTGCAGAAACAAATGTTTAATAAACCTTTGTAGCTCTCTGACCCCCAAGCAAATTCTGGGTTTCTTGGCTAACACTCTCCCAGATTTTGACCCAGTTCTCTTTTCTATTTCTTTGTCATTAACTTGTCTGTCAGTCTGCCTTTATTTCTGCACCCTGCCTTTATTTCCTTCCTCTCTGAGGTGTTTGCATCCAAGTTAGCCAGATGCCATCACCAGAACCCTACCTGGACCTCAGGTAAGAGGAGACATAGAGCACTTGAAAGCTTTTTCCTTTCCATGTGACTGACCTCACCAAAGACAACTCATGTGAAAACAACAAATGAAATAAACTTGGAGAAAAAATACATATTATTTATATGTACATATTATATATAATATATACAGTCATTCCTCTTTATCTATAGGTTTGGATTCTTTGGACTCAACCAATGATACATCAAAACTATTCTAAATAAAAATTTTAAAAACGCCTCTATTCTGAACATGTGGAGATTTCTTTCTTGTCATTATTCTCTAAACAATACAATAACTACTTACATATCATTTACATTGTACTGAATGTTATAGAAAAAAAGGATTTAAAGTATATAGAGAAGATGAATGTACATTATATGCAAATACTACCACACAGTTTTATATAAGGGTCTTGAATATCCCCACATGACATGTATGCACATGTGTACACATACAAAAAAAATTAATTTGGAGTTAGCCCTATAGCAAAATGTGAATGAAAACTACAAAGAACTAAAGAAATTATGTTAAGTCTTATGGCTGAAAAAAAAATTCTCTTCACCAGATTGGAAAAACCATTGAATCCTCCCTATAAAGTCCACAAAACTGAATTTTTAAAGCTTTTGTAATTTGATAACACTAATACACATCTGTGTTGTGATGCTCAGTTTCCTTAAGTGTTCATGTTTTATTGGCTTGGAGACCTAACAAAGTAAAATCTACTCTATTTGCAATTGTCAAGCTAATGAAAGAAAAATTGCAGTGGCTTATCCAAACATTTGATTCATTCTGAGATTTTTTAAATGTTTCAAAGTGTAGTGAGATCTTATTAAATTCTAGGCTCTAAAGGAAAAATCCACAATTTTACTTGATTCCACTCTGCAGTCTAATGCACAGTATTTCTTGTTTAATCAGGAATCATAAATGCCAAGGATTTAGTGTGAGTTTGAGACCACCCAATGCCTCCAGGATTAATGCCTCCTGGCATTAAGCAGGATATTAAATTAAGGAAAATGCCAGTCTTGTAGTTTTACTAAATGTAATTTATATTTTAACCATCATATTAAATCCTTTAATTGAAATTTGTAAAACAAACGGCAGTATTAGTAATTCCTTTATCAGCTTCCAATTCTCTGCCTACTTAACACCAGCCTTTAACCCAAGGGAAATATAGCTCCCAGTGCAATCCTTGAACTTGGGGAAATGTCATTGAATCTTCACATTGCCTAACCTTCCTGTTCACTACTCCTGCAAGATAACACATTTTCATTTATCATACAAATGTGCTCATTTTCTTTTGGTGGTACAAATGCATATTAACAGAGACTTTCCAGCTTATTGTTATCTGGACTTCTGGCTTATTCTGTAATTATACATCAGAAAGAACAATAGTTCAAACCGAGCAAGGAACAAGAAACAAAACCAAAATGACAACTAAAGTGTCAGAAAGTCCAAAAGCAAATGAGAAACAATAGCAAAACCATGACATAAGAGAGAAGAGCAGAGTGACAGGGACAAATAGAGAAAGATAGAATTAGCAGGGTACCATGATCATTTCCCCCAATACATTGTTCCATGCAAAACCATTGGTTTATTTTTTATAATTGGTGCTTTCCTGATATCAGTGTGCACTCTGCTTTCTCTGCCACCATGTGCCCACATGTTTGACAATCTCTCCTCATCTAGAAAAGAAAAACATAAGGGAGGCAAAACTCATCTAGACATTGAAAGGTAAACACATTCTCTTACATCCTTAGACCACGATCCGGAAATGTCTCTGAATTCTGCTAGATAGAGCAAAGGAAGGATCAGACTGTCATCTTTCCCTTGCTTTGACAAAAGACATGAGTGAAATCATTTAAATTAGAAAGGGCTTCTTTTGCTTCACAGTCACAGAGTTATGGGTCCATGATCACTTGGCTCCACTGTGTCTGGGCCTGAAGTGATGTAGAACATCATGGTATGGGAGTCCATGGTGGAGCAAACTGCCCACCTCATGGTGGCCAGGAAGCAAAGCCAGAGAGAGCCTGCTTTTATAACAAAGCCCTTTCCCCAAAATCCATTATGATATGAATCAATCGATGGCTTAATCCACCAATGATGTCAAAGCCTCCCTGATCCAATCACCTTTCAAAGTCTCGCCTCCAAACACGGCTGCATTGGGGACCAAGCCTTCAACGCATGAACTTTTGTAGGACAGTCTAAACCATAACAGAAAGGTTAATGAGCCCACAATGTATGAAGGAACAGCTTGCCTGGGAGACAACAAAAGGACCTCAGAAGAACCCACCTCCACTCACTTTCTTGAAGAAGCCAGGTCAAGGGGACAATAGCAACAGTGGAAAAATTTTAGAGTCTGGAGAGGAGAGGACATGAATTTGACCTTCACCCCTAAAAGGTCTTCAGGACTTGCACGAAACATGAGCACCTATCCACACGGAGGGGTGGAGTGGGCTCACTGCAGATCCTGCTGTAAAAGAGCAGCAGATGGAGCTGAGAGAGATCCCCACCCATGGCTGCCCACAAGAGAATGCTCCACGTAGAGAAGATGGGAGCAGTCCCAGGCATGACACATTCAAGCTTCCCCCTGAAGGTGCATGGGGATTTCCATCCTGTACACGGCCCATAAGTGTCTATGTTAAGTTACTTTCTTTCCTAGAGGGCAGAGACCCCCCAAAAATCTCTGACATGACAAATTTGATCCCCCACTATGTTATATCCACATGGTCTTCCCTCCCCAGGGGCATGCAAACTGTCCAGAACCACTGTTACTAATTTGGTATCAGCTACTATTTCTGTTGAACAAGCCATTAACAAACTTTCTTAGCTTCTTAACCCCCATGTTAAAGCCTATCTAGATCTCTCAGCTAAAATTCCCCAAAATTCTGACGGGATTTTCTTGGCTCTTGCATTATCATCAGCGTCATGTTGGTGTCTGCTCATTGTCTCCACCCTGGCATCATTTCCTCTCTGTGATGTTCTCATCCATGCAGCCAAATTCCAACCATCAGGACTTACCTAAGCCTCAGGTAAGGAGGCATGGAACAATTGAGGCAAGTGTAGGAAGCATCCATTCAGAAGCCACCTAGTTTCACCAAGAAAACCAGAGGATGCTTAAAAAATAAATTCTCCGGAAGCCAGCGGGGTACCTCTTAGAAAAAGTGTTCATGCATACCACCTCACCTCAGCCACTTCTGCTCCTTTAGGGTGCACTGATATTTACAGGAAGTTTCCAGAGCTGATAGGGCAAAACCCTTCCCAGTGCAACTCTCCATGCCTGGGGGCCTTTTCCCACCACACTGAGCTAGGCCTCCCTGGACAGCTCAGCAATTCTTTATAACCTTATATAGGCTTTATGTGAACCTGGCTGTACCTCTGTTCATTGCCAAGGAACAGCCCCAGAATCTGCAGAAAGCCCTTTGTTGTTGCAGCCAGCTGCAGTTCATCTACCAAAAAAATCACTGCGTCAGCCCCTCCCTCCCCAGACTCCTGGGCCAACCCCCTTTATTTTCTTTAGCTTCCTAACAGCCTGCCATGCTTACTCATTGGGAAGGTCTCCAAATCTGTAAAATGGCCACTGCAGCTTCTATTCATCCTGACATGCTGCTTTCAGTCTCTAATCTGAGCAACACATCCTCCCCATAACTCATGGTCTGACTTTATCTGGAGACCTCTCTTCTACTTCTTGGATTGTCTGAGCTTCCCTCTTCTAAATTTCCATGAGACACTGCCACTGTCTTCAGGAGATATTAGAGTCAATGTTCTGGGTTCTTTCTTCCACCTTGTTCCACCGGCAGTACAGCGAGTCCTGGTAGTTGGCAGTCCCATTCTCTGACCAAAAACATATTTGTGCTTCCATCATTATTGCAGTCAGGCTCAGAGGAGTAGGGATGGAGCTGTATATCTTTATTTCTGCCACTCCGTTTCCTTTTTTTTTTTTTTTTTCCTACCTTGATTTTCCACAGTCCCTTTTTCAAGGATGGAGACCATTTTCCCCAAAAGTGAGCTGTCACAGCTTGGCTATCCTTGGCTCCACAGCGAGCACAGGACTGCCTTAAAAATTCTTAATGAACCAATATAAGCTGGTTTATCAGGGGCATTCTGATGACCCTAATAAGTAGCCAACCAATAAGCTTTCCTCCCTTCCAAAAACCAAGAATCACCTTTGAGTAAAACACAAGAAACTTTTTCTGCATTTTCAAAATGAATTTTCTGTGCACTGACAGCAATACCTACCAAATCAAGAACTAATGCCTCCCACTAAATAATCTGATGCTGACCACACCTTCCAGAGCTTTCTGCTCTATTTCTTGGGCCATCACAAAAATTAGACCCCTAGATGTCTTTCTGTCAAAACCAACATTTCCAAGATTATTTTTCAAGTTAGGCAAAACCAGAGTTATAACTGTTCATTTAATTTAGTAAATTAGGAAAGGAAGGAAAAAGAAGAAAAAAAAATAGAGATAGTCTAAGATAAGCGTTAGTTCCAAGAAGAGTAATTTGGGGGTTTTGTCTGGTTTTGTTTTATTTAGTTGTTGTTGTTTTGTTTTGTTCCATTTTTTGTCTCCTTTTTGATATGTTTTTAAATAGAGAAGACAGAAGCTACTACTTCTCAAGAGCCTTCAATGTTCTTAAGCCCCCGAGATGGCACTTTCCTGGAATTTTTACATTTGCTCCCCCAGGAACCCTGCAAACCTTTCAGGTGGGTACACTGAGGCTAGGAAGGAATTTACCTCAACTCTCATTGCAGAGAGAGGCCAATTCAGAATTCAAACTCAGGCGGCTAATTCCTAATTAAGCCCCTTCCTCCATATAACATCATCTCTCCTATGACATCATCTCACTCTGTTGGGATTCTCTGTTCAATACAAGGATCTGTGCATGGTCAAACGAAGGAGGCAGCATGCTGCAGGGACAGCCCATTGTGCCCACTTCAGTTCAAGGAAGCTGGGTTTTTCTTGTCCCTTCCACTGGCCAACATGTGACCTTGGTCTGTTCACATGCTTTGTCTGCCCATTTTGTTACCTCTATAAAATTTTCAATTACTGAATTATTTCTAATGTCCTTTTTGAATCTAACATTCTAAGATTCCTCTATATAAGTGGATGAAGCTCTTTGAATAAGTGAATATATTGGAAATCAAGACACAATTCTTTCTAACTCTCCCCATGATGTCCCTCCCCTGGAGGACTCCATTTTCAGGCATGAGTGTGCTCATCACTGTAGATATCACAGCTTTGACATTGCCATTTCATCCTCCTTTAGAATTTAAAAATCGTCCACCAAGAGTACATTACAAAAATCACTCACAGGCAAAGGATAAAAAGTGGATCCTGCATGTAATGAATTTCTGAAGAGTATTCAGTCCCTGATCTTTCTAATACAGGCACTGCTTCTCAACAATAAAGGGACAAGAATAATTGGAAGCAGACTCCTTAAAACACACACCTCATATTCATCCTTCAGCTTTGCTGCAGTCCCATTGAAATGGAACAAGCACTTTGTCATGCTTAAAAGAAATTCATTTGGCCTCTTCATTGAGATTTGATCTAAAGGAGAAGAGACGATTAATAGCCATTTGGTACCAAGCACAGACCTCATTTTGCACCCTTTGTTGCTGAGGTGTGTGGGTGCCCTAAACAAGGATAGGGAAACTTGGGGCGGCTGTTTTTCTTTTATTTGTCACAGAATTCCCACTATAAATTAAGCCATTTCCAATTTTCCTAATCCTGAGTTTCTATGGCATTAGCATCTTCTTTCTCTGTGTTCATTATCATCCCTGACAAACATTTCCAGAGAAGTGTTTCACTGCAGTTCTAGCAAAATTTTCTCTGAAGACACATTCTGATGAAACTGACATTACAAAAGATAGAGGGAAAATAGCTTGAATGTGATGGGATTATTATTAATCATAGAACAGCACTATATATTTTCCATAGCTATATTAAGAATACCAAGTCACTGAAACATACCTGGAAAGAGATACAACAAACTAATATTCGTGGTTTCCTCCAAGGAATAGGGTACGCTCTTTGGGAAAGGGGACAGGGATGCATGCAGGCACACCGGAAGGAAATTTCAACTTGGTCCAAAGTGTCTTCACATTTTGCAAAGAAAATAAAAACAAAAACATGTTTAAAAACTCTAAAACAGAATAAACTAAAAGAAAACAACTAAGCACTAGTCTTTTTTTACAGGGGTTAGAGTGATTCTTTTATTTCTACAGACCAAATAACCAAGAAGTTTATTCAGTTGTTTGAAATTTGGGATGTGGGGGTCATCTACTCCCACTCTCCCAGGAAAGCCTGCCTGGCAACCCCCAGAAAGAGATCAACAGTGATTTTATTCCCCATTTGGTATAATCGGATATAAACAAGACAGATTCAGAATCCACTCGGGGCAGAAGTGAGAAAAGGCCTACTTGTTCTAACCAGCCTATTCCTACATCTTCTTAGTAAGCAGAGGATGCCCTGCCCACTCCTCGGGGGTTTCCTGCAAAAACAGTTCTGACATTGCTGAGAAGCCTCAGCAACCCTGACCAATGTCTCCCTCTGCCTGCTCTCCCCCGAACCACCTTTAAAGCTGGTGGTTTGTGTGCATCTTGCTGCTTCAAGTCCCGGATGCCACTAAATCCTGGATGGTAGTCTTTCTGCCAGCCTCATCTTCTGCTCCTGGGACCCTGCAGACCCTTCCAACTCAGAATGTTCATAGGATAAACAATAATCAGGTAAAAGTTTTATATCACACATTGTGACAATTGGAGAAAATATTGAACACAGTCCCCTTGAGGCCAGCAAGATGACCAAGTGTTATTTTTTAATATCTTTTCCATTTAACATTGTCCTGATGCCCATAATGAGTCCAGTAAAATAAGAAAGAACACTAAATCCAGCGGACAGAAAAGAATAAACATACCTGTCATTTTATCACAGATGATTTAAAATGTATGTAGAAAATCCTCACCAATTCACAGGCAAAGTAATGGAATTAGAGTTTAGCAGATATGGAATCAGGCAAAAATAAATTGCATTTTTATACAGCAAAAAAAAAGTTCACAGTTTTTTTTTTAAATACATTTCATATTATCATTTAAAAATATGAGGCACCTAGTAAAAACATTTTGACTATAATTTTTATTTTTTGAATTTTAATTTTCTAATTTAAAAAAAATTTAAATTTTAACAAAAAATTTTAAGTCCAAAAAGAAAATAATAAACAGAAAATATAGAACACTTATTATTTTCAGCTATAGAACAGATGCTGATATTGAATATTTCAGTGAAAGAAGTTTCAGAGTTAATGATGTGAATGGCATTCTTCAAAATAAATAATAATAATAGCACTGTTTTTCAAATAACAGAAATGTCATTGAAATCATCCACCAGCTAAATTTAATATGTCATTTTACATGAGCAGCTACAAAATTTCAAATGAAAAAATAAATATAACTTATTGAAAATAGTTTGTGAATAATTAGTAAAAATAATGAAAATATATACAAAATAAAGTGGTAAATAAGTAAATAAGCCTGACAGCAAATACTAGTACAGTATAGATGTGTCATTATAGGGTACAAACGCTAAGTTGGGAATTATTTAAACTCCATTTAAGCACAAATACCACAGTTGGAAAAACAAAACAAACCTATCTCTAAGCATGGTTTCTAAATTTATTAACTGGAAAGCATCTAAGCTTATTCAACAGCTTGAAACAAGTTCCATACAAAAGTAACACACCTTGGAATCATCACAGGAAGATACATAGTAACACTGGTACAAGGCTGAATGGGTACTAGGCTGAGGAGCCCCTAATCCCAGGAGCCCTTAATCATCAGCAAATACTTCTTTTACTCCTGTCTGACAAAAGGCTGAAATCTTTGACTACTTTGGGCATTTTTGCCACAGTTACATTTTTCTTCTTTTCTAGTTCCCCTTCACATGGAGAATTTTAAACATACATGCCACTGTATGGTTTTCTCTAAATAATCTAAGAAGTGTAATAACATGTCTTGCTTGCTATTAAACTGTCCAAACTTACAACAGGAACAGAGTGATATTTTAAGGATTTATATTTATATTATCAAAGATTCAAAAGAAAAACCAAAACATAAGTGAAGTGCAAACAATTTCATTCAAAACGGTAAGTACAAATTTGCCATTTTACTTGCAATTTGGGGGAAAAAAAAACATTTTGGAAAGTTTCAGAAAAACAAGTGATAAATTATAGACTTCTGAATTAAATTCATATTATACATAACTCTTATCAAATTTAGTTTGTTTAAACTGAAAGGAGTTTTTTTTTTTTATAGTAACTAATGGAATATACAAAAAAAGGTGATAAAGGGAGTGATGAAATAAATTAAGGATTATTCTGACATAGTAGCAAAAACATTTTTTAGATTAGAGATCAGTTAAAGCAAATAGTAGTAAAAACATGTTTTAGACTAGTGTAGTAAAGAACAGTAAAGAATAAGAGAAAAATATGAATTCCAAACAAAAGCAATGAACGGGTTTGGGAGAGCTTGAAAATGCAATTAATGTATGAGGGAAATATCTGAATACATTTTAAAAGATTTAAATTTCTTGCCAGTTTGACACAAAATGCTTATATCAACTAAGGTAGCATAAAACTAATTATATGTCATTAAAACCTGAACATCAACAACAAACTGATTAATGGAGTCTTAAAAGATTAGTTAAGATTAGTCATAGCCCAAGAAAACTTGAAATGCTTTTTGGAATTTTGGAATTCATATATGAAAGTTTAGGAGAGATTTCTCAAATGTGACAACCCCAAACATGTGCATTACATCACTAATAATGTGTTATAAATCTTGAAGGAATTTTCCTAAGCCATCAGTAATAATAAGTTTATTTAGATTAAACAAAAGACATTTAAAAATTTTAAAAATCCTCTATCCAGCTAAGAAAATAAAATTAGTATCTTCACACATCATCTTTATTCTGGTTTTTGTTTTGTTTTGTTTTGTTTTGTATTCTTGAAGTCATAAGCTAACTCATATTTTCAACTACACATTCTTTCTTTTTTGGTTCTTAATGTTTTATCATAAGCATTTTCTACATCATTAAAAATTCTTAATGAACATTTTAGTTGCTTGTGCAATAAAAGCACATGTGCTACTCTAAATTATATAGTAATAATGTGTGCAATGCAGTTCATTAAAGAATAAGCATCTGAGAATAATAAAATATATGTAAGTGTCACCTAGCCTTAGGAAATCCAACTCCACTGGGCACATTTGTGGCCTGGGATGAAAACCTTGTTAGGAAACTTGATTTGGGGTCAGCCTCCTTTCCCACCCTCCTCTCTTTCCCCCTGAGATCTTAGGCAGCTTTGGACTGAGTTGCTGGTCCTCAGTCCTGGGTAGCTGAACCATCTGAGGGTGCATCTAAACAAGTGGCAAAAGAGGTGAGGTTGAAAAAACCAGAACTTGGTGTTTCCTTGAGGATCCTTTCACTTCAAGAATTCCTGCCATGTATTTTTTAAATATAGAAGTATGTGTTGGGGTTTTATAAAAGAATGAAGCACATGTTTCCCTCCTTATTATGGTTTGGATCATTCATGTTTTCTGAAGGCCATGCACTAAAGGTCACCAGCCCATGTCCCTCCTGGGACGTGGTGGTACCTTCAGGAAGTGGGCCCTAGTGGAAGGAAGTTAAGTCACTGGGGTGTGCCCTTGAAGGGAATATGAAAACCTTAACCCTTCTTTTCCCTCTCTCTTTGCTTCCTGGCCACCATGATGTAAGTAGTTTTTATCTGCCACATGCTTCTAGCCATGATGTTCTACCTCACCTCAGGTCCAAAGTGATGGGAAACCATGGACTGAATCTTCTGAAACCATGAGCCAAAATAAACCTTTCTTCTTTTTTAAGTTGCTTATCTCAAGTATTTTGTCACAATGATGGAAAACTTGCTAATACAGTTCCTTCATTCTCAAGTCCCATGGAAATGAGAGCAAAGATGCACAGAAGAGGTAAATTTATTACTGCTCTGACAATGAACAGAAAGGGTAAACCTGTTACTGTTTTGCAATCCATGAATAAATTTAGATGCTTCAATGAATTTCCATAGGCAAGAAAGCAGAGAGTAGCTTATCAAAGAACAAACCAGGATGTAGGGAATTACATCCCAAAATACATGGAGAAGATCAAGGGTACTCTCTGCCATTTTGCTGACACCATCTCAGAGTCTCCATTCAATGATCAAAATATACGGAAGAGTATATATCTGACACTTGAAACATATGTCCTGTACACAATACATGCAGAGAGTCTGGCAGCAGTTCACATCTGTCCTCATATTGACCAAAAATCTTTTCTCCGAGATCTTTCAGAAGCCAGCCAGATTCAGCTTTGGGAGTTGATAGCACAGGAAAACCCTTGTGGTTTTGACACAAAGGGGAGAAGGAAGGCTACCTAATTGCTTCTGTAGACACACCCTGAAACAAAATCTGATCATCAGCCACTCCCAAGTACATCCACACACCAACAACTTCTGTTCAGCTAACTAGTGCTGCTTGACAATTTACACCAATATTTTGTGGTGTAAGATTTCAGCCACCTTATATATCGTGATTATTGTCTGAGAAATTCAGGCAAGTTTCCGATGGGCAGGTTTTTATGCAGCACTTGGCCTGGGCTGAGGTTACTTGCTGGTATTCAGAGGCATAATGGCTGGACTCAGGGATTTTGAGGCAGTTTCATTCATGTCTGGCATCTTGGAAGGCACGGCTACAAGGCTCAGCTCCCCTGTGAAGGTCTCTGGAGCACCTACACATAACCTTCCCAACAGGTAGCATGGTCACTCAGTAATCCCAGAGAACAGGTTCTAAGAGATGGGGAATAGGAGCCTCCACTCTCCAAGTTTGTCCCAGGAACTGGTACATGCTCACATTCTGACCTCCATCATCACGGGGTCAAGCAGTCAGATTGAAGGGAAAGGAACATAAACCTACCCTTACACACTAGTGGAGAACAGAGAGACAAACAAACACAAAAAGCCCCTAAATATATAAGAAGATAATTTGAGTAATAAAGAAAAATAATCAGAGGGAGAGGGGAATGTCAGGAGGGTGCGGGATATCATGTGTAGAGGTGGCCCTGACATCCTTGTTATCAAGATGACTTTTGAGCAGGGACCTGGAGGAAGTGAGAGGCAGCCTTATGGGTCTGTCTTTCTCTCTGAGTAAAATGTCAAATCTTAGGAGGACTCTCAGGAGGGGGTTAATATGCTCTACCTTGAATTTGAAAGGAATCCCGTCTTCATGCTCTGTGCATGACAGACTGAATGGGAAGATGAGACAGCAGCAAGAATAAGAACAGGGAAGCTATTTCAATCATGGGGCAAGGCTTCTTGGTGGCTCAGACTGTGGCAGTATTAAGAAGCAGCAATTCTCTAAAGACATGCTGTAGGTAGAGACAACAAAGGTAAGAATTGAATTTTTCATCTTATCATAGCAAATCTATAGGTTGCAAGTTATGGGTAAGAAATCAGTAATATAGACAAATAATAATAGTTCTTTCTTGTTTATGGAACCACACCACTTGATTACCTTCCCAGTTGTGTATACCAAGATACCCTATTTCACCGCATAATCAGCATCACTGTGTCAACGTATATTCACAGGTATTCTGTGATTCTAATATTGCACCAAAGAGTTTATAATCAATTACTTCTAAGTAATCCTGGAAGATTTTTTTAAAAAGAGCTTCACATAATGGTTGCATCTCATTGTTTGGGGAAAAAAAAAAAGAATGGAATGAAATCTGTGGTGATTAAGCAGTGAAATACTGTAACCACAGGGAAGTAATCACATAGAAGTCTTCCAACTGGCCCTTCTTATCATTATTTTCCTCAGAGATAACCACTAAGGATTTGTCTTGTCTGTTTATGCAACACATATAGACAGAAAAATATTGTATCTACATTTTCTTTTTGGCATATTTCACTTAGTCCTGTCTGTGAGATTTATCCAGATAGTTCATGTACACTTTGAGTTCATGCATTTTTGTTGATGTGAATTGCTTCACTGTATGGTTTATTTATATTTTATAATATCATATATTACAGCATGATTTATTTATATTTTAAGGATACAGTTCATAGAATCTGCTGATGGTTTGGAAATGGTATCTAGAAGAAAGATGGGAATCACTTCTAGCCTGTCTTGCTGGAAGACTTGGAATTGCTTTGGGCAAGTCTGTAGGAGAACAGTGGTAGGTGAGGTGGTGTTATGGTTTCGATGTGGTGTTTCCCCAAAGTTCACATTTGAGACAATGCAAGAAGGTTCAGAGGGGAAATGATTGGGTTGTGTGAGTATTAACCCAACCAATGAATTAATCCCTTGGTAGGCATTAACTGAGTGGTAACTGAAGTGGTGGGGTGTGGTTGGAAGAGGTGGGAATTGGGGTGTGATTTGGGGGTATATATTTGTATCTGGAGAATGGAATCTCTCTGCTTTCTCATCATTATGTGAGATGCTTCCTTCTGCAACACACCCACCATGATATTCAGCCTCACCTCAAGCCCCAAGGAATGGAGTCTACTGTCTATGAATGGAAACCTCTGAAACCGTGAGCCCTGAATAAACCTTTTCTCCTTTACAATTGTTTTGGACAGTTCCTTTAGTCTTAGCAGAAAAAACAAACAAACAAAAAACGCTGACTAAAGCATGTGGGCAGGAGATAGTTCTGTTCAGAGTATGCTACATACAAGAAACCTACTAGACATGGAGCAAAGGAGCCAAGAAGCAAATTGGACATGCAAATCTGCACTCAAGGGAGAGGTCTGGGGATCACTGGAGAATAGAAAGGGCTGAGGGATGAGCCCCCAGCAAAGAGGAGAGCTCAGGGAGAAGGATGAAAACACAAAGTGACAGAGAAGGCACAGATGACCAGGTGAAAAGAACCAAGCAGTGCCCTGGGAGGAAACGAATTAAGCGCTTCAAGGAGCAAACTGAGTGAAGGTTGCTAATGGGCCAGTAATGAGCAGATCCAGCTTGACCAGAGCTGTCTCATTGAGGGCTGGTGAAACAGCCCAACTGGACTTACACAGAAGCCACTGCTGGTTTCCACCCAATAACTGTGCTCTGCCCTTCCTTATTAACAAGAGCTCTGTTTCATTTGGGGTGAAATGTTTCCAGTTCTATTTTTCAGTCTCTCACACAGCTGTGACTCTGTGACGAATAAGCAGGACTATCTGTGGGTTTCTGGCTGCTGAAAGAAAAATGTGCTGTTCCCACTGCAGGACTCCTAATGCTTCAGATCAGAACCTGCATGGTCACTTCTACCCACTGGCCAAAGAATTTCCACACTTGGTCCTAAATTCAATGAAGACAGTTATTATTCTCTACCCAATATAAAATCTTAGCAGAGAAACAGAGGTAAGAATTATGCACAGATAGTAAAATCTACCACACCTTCTTTGTTTGCACTAAATTCCAGATGTAATGGCTGGAATACTAGCAGCCTTGCTGAGCCCTATGACCTTGGAAACATGGAGCTAAGATGTTTCTGGAGAAAGGTGTATCCCTTATGTCATGGAATCATCCTACTAACCCTAACTAGCCCTCTGACCTTATTTTATAAGAAAAAGAAATAACCCCTTTTAATAATATATTTTCTACTATATTTTTATATATTTATATTTTCTACTATGTGAAGCCAAACCTAATACTAATGAACATAAATAAGTAAGAATGAAGGGAGTATGAAAAATATCTTCAAGAATTTTTTTCTGCACAAATGAGCAGAAAAAAATGGGATGGTAAAAGTCAGGGGCAAAGGGGTAAAGCAAGTTTTGTTCTTCATTTTAAGTTGGAAAACATTACAGTGTCTTATAAGAGGATGAACAAAATCTAGTAGGTAAAAAGGGGATTGATACAGAAAAGAGAGGGAATTAGGGAATTTTCACAAGGCTAACTTCTATATATTAAAAGAGTTTTTTAAATTTAAAAAAAAATTGCACAAATAAGCATTGAATCTTTCACAGACCCTAACTTGATTCCTCCCTGTACTATTTTCTTCAATTTTAATTAGAAAAGAAATTAGGAGACAGTTTGTACTGTTTGGAATTACATGAATAATCAAAAGAAATAACTCATCACACCACATAAATCATCTTGCACATAAAAACTTGAGACATAGAAAGCTAAGTAAAGAAAAGCAAGTAAAAAAATCTTATTTCTTTTTCTAAATCTCCTATTAAAATGGAATTTTTAAACCCACAGATATTCAGAGGAGGTCAAAAATATATTTTTTGTTTGATGAAATTGTTAAAATTCCAAATATATAAATCCACCCACGGCAGTAATTAAATTTTGAAAAGCCTTCTCCCTCTGCTGTGAGTAACATGGTGTTTTTACCTGAATAGGGCACTACTTTTCCTCCATATTCTGTCATATAAGATCCAGGACCCTTTAAATATAGATTTTTCTCATAAGAAGCAGGTTTGGGGTAAAATATCAGGAGTTACTTTTGAGACCTGCTAACTTCAAAATGCTATTAATCACCCCAACGGGATGTTAAGGATGAGCTAGATATGGGTCTGCAGTGCAGGAGGTCTGGGGAGGAGATTTGTCTTAGAGTCATCAACCTTTAGCATATTTAAAGCCAAAGATCATCTTGAGATTCTGTAATAAACATCAATAACTATTGGTCCCTAGACTGAACCCCAAGGCACATTTAGAAGCTAAGAAAATGGGAAAAAGAAACAATCAGCCTACAGAGACTAAAAAGGAGCAGCTGGGTGAGGGTCAAGAGGTGATTCTAAGCGACTCATTCTCTAGGACTAGAAGTACAATGGTGGCATGGTGCTGAATGGTCAAAGTGGAGCTGCTCCCAGCAGAGTCCTGAGGGTGGCCGGTGGCCAGAACACTTGTTTGACATGCGTTGGAGAGAGAATTGAAGAGAAATTAGAAACCAAAAGAATTGACAATATTTCTGGAGCTTTCTTTCAAACAAGAAGTGAAAGAAATCAATGACAAAGAAGTTTGCTTGCTTTTGTTTGTTCTTAGAGTGAGAGAAATAACAGCATGTTGTCATTTTCATGGGAATGGCCTAAAAAAAAGCAAAAAACTGATGATGACGAGAGAGATGGAAACTTCTTGGAGGGATACTGGGGAGAAAGGGTGAGACCTGCTATATAGGAGAGAGCCTGGTTTCAGCCAGAAGCATGGACTGTTCCAGAATGGCAAAAAAAAAAAAAAAAAGGCAGAACATAGACTTCAATGCTAGTAAGGAATTAGTTATGGTAGTGGGAATTGGTGGAAGTTCTTTGATTTATTCACTTTTCTTGGTATCATCAGCTAATAGAACATAGAAAATATGGGAGGTTCAAGGGCAGAAGAAAAAGCAAGACATATGCATCTATGATAGTGGGAATGAAAATAAACCCGGAAAATTCAATGTGATTGCCTGGCAAACTTGAAGGTGCATTTGAAATTATGGGTCATCAATGTAAAGTGAAAGCGGTCAGCATTCAGCATGTTCACGCAGCACTTTCCAGCTGTGATTCCAGGCCTGCCAGGGTCTGGTCAGTGGTGGCACTAATCAGTATGACAGGAAGGGGTCCAGGGATTTAAGGGTGCGTGCAAGAAAGGCATCAAATGATTGACCACAGGATTAAAGCATAGTTTACAGTGAGGGGAAGATCTGAGGGGTGATGGAGAGTGAAAAGATGGTGAGTCCTGATTGGCTAATCTCACAGTCTGATGACAGGGCATGCAAAGACCAGGATTTACATGGAGGAAGTAGAGGAAATGATAGGAAGTGGCAATGAGAAGTGGGAAGGACAGGTCCCCACCTCTGGGATGCAGAGGTGTGAGGACTGTGGGTAACGGCGTCTCATTGGGGGGTTCTTCTTCCTTCCCAGGAGAATGTAAGCCATCTTAAAACTTAAAGTCTCAAATGATTAGTGAATAACAAAACACAAATATTCATAAACATATTTAAAAGTCCCCGATAAATCTAATCCACATGGGCTATGGAACTAGATAAAGAAAAGATGGCTCTGGTGGTTTATTTTATATCAAAGGCAGAAATAATGTTTCAAAGGGGGAGTCTTGCTTCCTGAAGTCTTACAGTCAGCAGGTTGATTGATATTTTGGCAGGTCACACCCATCTCAAGTGCTGTGTGGGATCTTTGGCAGAGCTTGAGGGGGAAGTTCACCTACATCAGGCGATCAATCCCTGTGGGGGTGCCACAGGAGGTTCCTAATGCCAGACTTATCCTCTCATTAGGCTACTATGCTCAACACAGTGCACACACAACCCACAGATAGCTCGTGACATGTAGGAGAGGAAGAAGTCACCTTTAGGAGGGATGCAGAAGAAAACAGGTCCAGACATAACAGCTAGAGTTCAGTTCTAAGAACACACTGGTGGTTGTGTTAGAATAGACTGAAGCATGACCAAGGGTGGAGGTAAAATAATGAGGTAGGAGGCTACTAAAGTAATGTGGGCCCAAAAAGGGGCAGGGGGAGGTTTGTATTAGGATGATAGCAGTAAAGGAGTTGGGAAATGGTTATATTCCAAATATTTTGATATATCCTATTTCACTGCACCATTGGTCTTCAGCTGCTCATGTTTTATGAAACACTGAATGAAATCAATGGCATCAGTTATATAATCATATATTTTTATATCATTTCAATTTTAATGCATTCAAATTTCAGAGATGTTAAAATAGGACAAGGTGCACCTTACAATGTATGAAATATGAAATCTTGGTTGGATATGCTACTATACTGAGGAAGAAACTTGTTTTCCAACAAACTGAGAATTAACTAAGCTACACATTCAACATGTTTGAGGGCTTGCTAGGAAAAATCACCCACAGTTACTTGAGGAAGGGCAAGGTTCTGCTGTTAGCTCACCTTCACTTGATGTATCCACCACTCACATGCTAATTGGCTGCTGTCAGGGAGTAACTCCTTGTTGGCTGGTATGTCTAATTAATGGCCACAGATCAATTTGCTTATCATTTGTATCTCTATATTCTATGTGGTATTTGCAGTTAATGGTTTGTGTCTGATAATTATGGGACACAAATTAGTGGCTCAGAATCACCCACATTGCCAACTTAAACTTGTCACGAATGAACAGTCACAGAAAGGAAAACCACAAACCAGTAGTCTATGCCAAGTTAGAGGTTTTATATCTGTAGGCACCATTTCCCCCATGAAATATCAAACTGGCATGTGTTCCTTGGTGGTACAAATCCTGGCACACATTTGAAGCACTTTGGCATACTTTTCTAAATTGTTTATTCCTAGACCCCATCCCAGATCAACGAGATCAGAATCCACAGGAGTAAGTTTCAGGTTTTAGTATTTTTGAAAATGCCCCAGGTGATTCAAATATACAATCAATATTGACGACACCGTGTGCTTGGTAGTTTCCTCATTAAAAAGACTTTCATGTGCTCAGATCAATTTATCTATGAAATATGAATTTAACAGTCATATTTCATGCAATGATATATAGCTGGCATTAGAAATGAATATGAAATAGTGCTAGAAATCGACTCACAATGTGCTGCCGAGTAGAAAATAAAACTGTGTAGAGTGTTATCTTAATTAAAATAAGTTATACCTGGTCATTTTTGTGTCCATATATTCCTAACTAATAGCCACAGATCAATTTGCCTATTATTTTCCCCTCCATATATTGCTTATTTCCAGTTAATGATTTGTATCTATTATAAGAAGGTGCTTCTGAGTCATCCACAATGCAAACTTAACCCTATCACTGATGAATAGATCCACACACATTCATATCTCTCTCTCTCTCTCTCTCTCTCTCTCTCTCTCTCTCTCTCTCTCTCTCTCTCTCTCTCTCTCTCTCTCTCTCTCTCTCTCTATATATATATATATATATATATATATATATATATATATATGGCACACATCCACATATATATGATAAAAAGAAATAGAAAAATTTTTACAACCATAAGTCCTCAAGATTACAGATTTTAATTTTTTCTTTCGTCTTCATTTTCTACAATGTAAATGTATTTATTTTCTAATAAAAATGATTTATTTCAAAACAACAGTGATATCTATTTATTGGAGAAATGTTGAAAAATTCAGGAAATCCTAAATAAGAAAAGTTAAATGGTTCATGATTTCACCACACACGGATAACCACTTTAGGCATTCCAATTCATTCTCTCTCATTTTTTTCTGTTTGTGTGTGTGTGTGTGTGTGTCCACGCATGCGTGCATACATATAAAATTATATTTACACTGAATTTTAAATATATGCCTTTAGCCTGCATTTTTCTCTTAATAAAAAATTTACTGTTTCATTAAAACTTTTCACAAAATGTGCTTTTTTTTAATGAACCATATGGGATTGTATTGTATGTACACATCATAATTTATTCAACCAAACTTTTGATATTTCATTTTTAAGTGTTATCTAACATTTTGCCTAAACATGTGCATTTATATATTATAATATTTTGCTTAAATATAAATATATCCCTGTATTAGTTTTTCTTCTGTTGCTATAGAATATTACCTGAGGCTGGGTAACATATAAAGAAATAATTTTATTTCGCTCATAGTTTGGGAGGCTGAAAGTCCAAGACTGGGCATTCCCACTGGTTCAGCCTCTTTCTGACTATATCACAACTTGATAGATGGCATCACAGAGGAATAAGATTGAGAGGAAAAGGCAGTCATATGGCAAGAAAGGAGACACGAGATATTCAAGGCCAGGCTGGCTATGTTTATAACAAGCCTCTCTGGCAGGAACTGAGTGGAGAACTACATGAATCCCTTCTGAGAGTGATTTCCCAATGACTTAATTCCCTCCCAATAGGTCCTGCCTCTTAACCCCCACCTTCCCACCTCTCACATCACCACATTGGACCCCAAGAAGGGCACTCAGAGAGAGGCCCGGGGGCGCAGGACAGCCACAGTGCCCCTTACCCTGGAAGGCTGCCATCTTCCTCGTGCTGGTCAGCTCTTCATGGGTGGCCGGCAGGGCCTGTCTGAACTTCAGATTGGTCTCCTTGGCCATGAAAAGGGGGCTTCCACTACATGAACCTGGAGGACACACTCAACCATATCCAAACCGTAACCATTTATGAAGATGGCTACCTTTGCATGAACTCCTAGAACTGGACTTCTTGAGTCAAAGGTGCACATCTTTTCAGACTTTTATAAGAACTGTTTACCTGCCTTTTGGGGAGATTTTGGAGCTTTCACATCAACAGAAAAAAGAAAATTGTTTCACTGCACTCTTAACGTTATATGCTGCATTTCTACACATTTGTATAACTTACAGTGAGTTTAAATAAGTAAAGCAAATACTGAGAAATTCTAGGTTAAAAAAATAAATAAATAGAGCCACAAGGCAAAAACCAAAAGCCACCTATAATCCATTCTTAAATATTTTTAAAACTAGTGATCCAAGTGTGAGCCTTCTGGATTTCTCTCTACCTTGATAGGAAAGTATTATGTTGATATTAAACTTCCTCAACGTGATACTTGTATTATGGTAATATAAGCAAATGCCTTTAGTCTTAAAAGACATGTACTAAAGAATTTACCAGTGAAGATTCATCACTACTTCCCAACTGACTATCTAATCATTCCTAAATAAATATTCACACACACACACACACACTCAAATATGTTTGTAGAAAGAGAAAGAAAGAAAATGTAGCTAAATGTTGACAACTGGTAAATCCAAGCAAAAGTTATACGGGTATAAATTGCACAATTCTTGCAACCTTTCTGACATTTTCCTAAATTAAAATTTAGAAGAAAACAGATCCCCCTCCTCCAAAGCCCTCTACCTCCCACTCCACCTGCATCCCTACTGTTTAGAAAGTATTCTCTTGAAGCGCATTCCCATGAGCAATTCTGGGCCCCAAAAGGTAAAAACCTCCCTCCCACTTTTCTACTGTTGGTGGATGGGCTCCGGTGGGGGGTAAGACTTAAAGGCTGAGGCTTTTCCACAGATTCCAAGGTGAGGTGGCCATGCCACAGTATGGTGAATTTCTGGCCTTAGATTATGAGCAAACAACTCACTGTCTCTTGGCTTTGGGCATCGAATATGATTCCTGGGAAATGACACCTTCCCTGTGAATACACATTTCATCTCAGTGATTTTCAAATGCCCTTAAGATGAAAGACTAAAACCCTAATGTAACCCTCTTACTCTCCTGACACCTCTATACGCTTCAGCATCCAGTTATGTGCTGTTCCCCATCAAGGTATTTATTCCCCATGTGCCAGTAGAGAGCATTTCTTTAATTGATTAATGGCTCACATGCCTCAAATTTCTTCTCAAGCCATCTTTCTGTGATCAAATCTCTTTCTGGCACACACAATGAGATGGCCATATATTTTCTTGTAGCCTCCAAACTGAGGTAAGCCATTCTGTGATGATCACCATTAGCACAGAACATAGTTCCTTCCAGAAAGTAAAAGACACCTATTATCACTCAAACAAATTAATCCAGTTAAATGGTACTGGGTGATTCTGGAACATGGGTATTAAATAGTGATGAGTTCTGGAAGTGCAGTTTAAAAAAAAACAAAAAACTCTGTAGCATCATGGGGCAGAGAATGGAAAGAGGGAAAAAATAGTGCAAAAAAGATCAGTGCAGAAGTGAAAAAGTCTGTATCTAAACTCATGGTGATGAGAATGAAGAAAATCGAACAAACCCAAAAGCTACTTAGTGGCTTCTAGTTAATGATGGCAGGTCCAACACAGCTGCTCCTGCCTCACAAGTCTCCCGTGGCCAAATAATGAAGGAAGAAATTTGCCATGAAATTGATGATCTTAAAGTTCATCAAGAGGAGAGGAGAGATGCTCGATCCATCAAAGAGTTTCTTGACATTCTGGCAGACAATAAGGGAGTGGGATATGGTTCATCCTTTTCTCCACTGCCATGTCTTCCCATATTGGGCCAGCAAAAGTGGGACCTGCAGTTACACCTGCTTTTATGAAACACTGGTATGTGTAGGCATGACTCAAATGGATTACAAATGGATAAATTTTCAGAGTGACTTTCAGCCATGTACCTTAATCTCTATATCACTCTCTCTGCAACCATCTTTCAAGGAGGTGTGAGTCCCAAGACCTTGTTTATATTTTCCTCTTTCCCATACTTTCCCACCTTCAATTCTTTGCTCCTGTGTCACAAACTCATCACTCATGCAATAGCCAAAACATTCCTTCTTCAATGAATTCTTTTCTGCCTTCCCTCTGGATTCAAGTTCCCCTGTTAAATCCTCTAATTACAAGATTTACTTTTCTTTCAGAGACCCAACCTAATTTGTAACTATGTATTTGCTTGTGTATTTGTGCAATGTCTTTCTTAAAATAAAAATTGCATGAGAATAGGGAATTTGTCTATTTTTTAGGGCTCTATCATTTATGTCTTGGAACAGTGGGACTGCCCAATAAATAATGGTTGGGATTAATAAATGAAAGGTATGAAGCAAAACCATTAGGCCATGGTGCCATTTGTGGAAGTTGTACTTAGCAGAACAAAAAGATGTAACTGCTTCCCATATAGAATATCCTTTTTTAAAAAAAAGATAGTGTTACTTCTCATTCTCCCACAGAGCTGCCTGAATGGGTACAGTAGCTGGACCTAGGTAGGAGAGAGCATGCTTTTTCCCCAGTATAATGACAAACAGGTAACCCAAGACCATGAGAAATGCATGCAATCTAGCTATACCTTATGTCATTGTAGACAAAGGGATGAAGAATTTGGCAGGTTAGAGAGCTCTCTATTTTAGTAAGCAATAATCTGTGATTTTGTCCTGATCATCCTCTGAGTGGATTTTTCAAGAACTCCAGCAAAGAGTACTATGAAGTAGGTTGTCTGAGATTTTGGGGTTGAAACTCTGGCTATTTCACCACATCATTACAGTGAGCATCCGAGATAATTTTGCAAGGTGAGGTGAGCTAATGATAAGAGGTTAAAATATGAGACACTAATGGATAGTCACAATGCATTTATTTCAATGGCATTTATGATGCAGTCATTTCCAAGGCTGGGACACTTAACAGCAAGAACAGCTACATATCTGGCTATTAGCACCAGTGAAAAGTAAGATTCACCCAAAAGGTCAGCAAAGATGCTTGGGGGAAAAAAAAAAAAGCAAGACCTTTTTGGTATCATATTCTACATGGAAACATTTTTGTCTCATTAATCAATTTCTCAGCCTTAGATGAGAAATCATGAAGAATGCAAAGCCATGAATTTGCTATGGGTTATCTGTTATTAATACAGCACCTTTCTGCTCTCATGATTGCTGAAGCTGTGTCCTTGGAAATATCCCAAATAAGATAGAATAGAGATTCCAGAAACAAAGAAGTACGTGTATTAGTCAGCATTCTCCAGAGAAACAGAATGGTGTGTGGTGCGTGCGAGCGTGCGGGCGGGCGTGTGTGCGTGTGTGCGTGTGTGCGTGTGTGTGCGTGTGTGTGTGTGTGTGTGTGTGTGTCCTTGCCTGCGCATGCGTGTGTCGGAAGTGGGTAGGAGTTTCTGCAGGTGGGAAGCTGCCGGGTGTCTGCTGGGGGAGTGGTGTCCTGTGATTTCTGCTCAAATGAGTAGCCAAAAATTCTGCGCAGGTGCTGATGCCCATGGTCCTGCTCAGGTAGTGGGTAGTCCTGCCTCAGTGAGTAGTTGGGAGACCTACTCCGACTCTGAGGCCTGGAGCCCTGGATGGGGCACAGTGATAGTGATTCTTGCGTAGGAGTAGGAATATCACTCCCAGAGAAGCAGTATTCTCACTACTTGAGTCCCAGGTCACAGAGTGACACAGAATGCTGCTTCCCTCTGGCCTGCCATCTTGGATCTCCTGCTAAAATGCCTTTTTTGTATGAATGTGAATAGGTTCTCCAAATAAAATCCCCATGCCTCCCTGTTTTTTGAGGACAGCATGGCTTTGCAGATGTCTCTGGTGCTCTCCTTACTGGTGATAGGCAATCAATCTTTCTCCATTTCTTTATCTTCTAGTCATGTTCATTGATAGTATGCTCACCAAGAAGAGAACCAATCACATTCAGTTATAAAACCCCATTCTCCCAGTCACAACTCTCCCTACTCTACCCAGTGGTGAACCTGTGATATGGACTGATGAAAAAAACATTCCTTTACTTCTGCAGGATATTGGACTTCATCTGTTTGAAGAGAGGGTCCTTGACAAAGGAGAACTACAGCAGGACAGGGGAGGCAAAGTGGGGTAAGCCCCATTCACCAGGGCAGGTAACCATTTAGGAATAGAGGCACTCACTTCCTAATGAAGAATAATATTTCAAGAATCTGTGGTTGTGGGTGTGTGTATCCTCTTTTGAAATTCCATAACATGACATCTTAAATTAGGCAGTATATTTCATTTTTAGTAGAAGGTAAATGTTGCAAAAGAGAGGTTTCTGTGTTGGCGAGAGTTTGATTGGAGATGTAGAACCACTGTGAATGATACTGAATAAGCGATGTAGGCAAGGATTATACCTGGGTAAAGCTAGGGGTGAAGAGACCTAGGAGGGGATAAGTGGAAACCAAAGAGAGGTCACTACTCAGAAACCATGGGGGACTATGGAAGGCTGCTGCCTCTGGAGCTGGTGGGGGCAGACCTGTAGGTCAGCAGGGTGGACAACTGGAAACAAAAGAAGGAAGTGAAAAGAGAGGACAATGCAATCCAAAAGGGTAATCTGAGACCTCTGAGAACAGACTGAGCCAGCGGGTCAGCACCATGTGCCACCTGGAAAGCACAGAAACTGCTACTTCACCTCACTCTCAAATATCCATGCACTGCTTTTTGTGGCCAACCCTGATGGGAGCCATAGAGGGAAAGAGAATTCAGGAAATGTAGTTCAACCTCAGATAACTTGATACAGGTTAAAAAAAAATTCCACAGTTTCCCAGTAATGATTAACAATTATATCCCTTCAAGGCTAATCTCTATCATGTTACATTATGCTTTGTCCCAAATACAAATGGGCTTTGTTAGCTACTTATTTTCTATCAGAACTGAATGCATTTAAATTCTCTTTTTTTAGTTTTTTTATTTAATGAAGTTTTTTTCATGAGCACACCTGTTTTCACAGCTTTATTTTAGAAGTTAGAGTCAAGTTGTGAGGTAAACCCAGTCTTTCGATGCTGTTGTTGTTCTTTTTAGTTATACATGACAGTAGAATGTATTTTGACGTATTACACATACATGGTGTTATGGCTTGGATGTGAGGTGTCCCCCAAAAGCTCACGTGTGAGATAATTCAAGAAGGGTCAGACAAGAAATAATTGGGTTACAAGAGCCTAACCCAATCATCGAATTAATCACTTGATGGGATTGGAGGGTAATTGAAGGTAAATGGGGTGTGGCTAGAGGAGGTGGGGGGCTAGGGGCATGCTTTTAGGGGTATATATATATATTTTTTTAATCTGGCAAGTGGAGTTTCTCTCTCTGCTTCCTGATCTTCATGTGAGCTGCTTCCCTCCACCACACTCTTCCACCATGATGCCTCACCTCATGCCCCAAAGAATGGAACCTGCTGTCTACGGATTGATACTTCTGAAACTTTGTGCCTCCAAATAAACTTTCCCTCTTCTAACATCGTTCTGTCTTTTAGTTGCAGGAGTAAAAAAAAAAAAAAAAAACTGACCAAAACACATAGAGTAAACTTCCCATTCTTTTGGTTATACATGATGTGAAATTATATTGGTCATGTATTCATATGTGAACATAGGAAAGTAATGTCCAATTCATTCTACTGTCTTTCCTATTCCCCCTGCCTTCCTCTCATTCACCCTTGTTTAATCCAAAGTACTTCTATTCTTTCCTACTGCCCCCACCTACTGTGAGTTAGCAGCAACATATCAGAGAGAACATTTGGTCTTTGGTTTGGGGGGACTGGCTTATTTCACTTAGCATGATTGTCTCCAGTTCCATCCATTTATTGGAAAATGCCATCGTTTCATTTCTCTTTATGGCTAAGTAATATTCCATTGTGTATTTATACTGAATTTTCTCTATACATTTGTCTGTTGAAGGACACCTAGGCTGATATCATAGCTTGGCTATTGTGAATTGAGTTGCTATAAACATTGATGTGGCCACATCACTAGAGTATGCTGATTTTAAGTCCTTTGGGTATATATTGAGGAGTGGGACAGCTGGGTCAAATGGTGGTCCCATTTCAAGTTTTCTGAGGACTCTCCATACTGCCTTCCAAGGTGGTTACCCCAATTTGCAGTCCCACTGGCAATGTATGAGTGTGCCTTTTCCCCCACATCCTCAGCAACATTTATTTACCCAGTCTTGATGGGTTTTCCTGGTCAAATGTATACCCTTCTGCAATACACATTTCTCTTTTCTTGAGTCTTGGCCAAACACATTGCTACCTCCGCTCAACTAGGCTTCCCAACACTGACTATGGGCACATTTTGGAACATCCTTATTGCTATCTTTCCATTATCACTTCATAATTTTCTGATTAAAAAATGAATATAGTTTTGTATCACCCATGTATAGCAAATTCAACAACTATCTCTTTGAGAAAGCTGAAGTTGCTAACTACAGTCTGGTAGATAAACATTTTATCTAATTAAGAAATTGTCAAAAATGAATAATAGATGGTTGAATATAGGAAAAAAAATCCCCTTAAGATAAAAGATTTTTTACAGTACAACTTGTTTGGGGGAGGGGTAGATTTGAGATATCTTAGTATTTAATTTTTCTCTATGATCTTTTAGACTCAAAATAATAAACAAAACTTTACTTATCTACTTATCTTATTTCAGAGGAATATATTTCAATAAGTAAAAAGTAGCTTAGTAACAAGAAAATTGTTCACATTCTGCCAGAACAACCTATTGTGTGGATTCTTTTGTGTTTATTCATTATTACAGTACATAAGAAAATGTCAGATATTCAAATCACATTTCTAAAATTACACAGAGCACTTTGTACTACATTTGTTTTCTTTCAGTATTTTGTAGCATGACTCAAAATCATATGCTTCTGGTTAACATTTTTCTAGTGATTGTCGTTAAGATTTCATTGGAAATAGTTTCCTAGGGCCCACAAATGTTTTTATTCCTGGACTTTGACCTCCAGAATTAAATCTCAGATACTAACTTTCCCTAGTAGAATCAGTAATACAGTTCCTGGCAAAATGCTCATGTTAACGAGTCGATTAAATGCTTCCTAAATGGGAAATAGGAAATATTCTTTTGAAGAAAAAGGAGCTGAGTGCAAATAAACAACATAACATATATATGCTCCCAGACCAAGTGCCAGGCTTTTCTCTGCCCCCCCACTTCCTCAACTATTTGCAGTCTGACATGCTGTTACAAGTTAATAAACATTCATCAATGATTGCCGATACTGAGCACACTTCTCAGACTTTGCTATGCAGATACTCACTGAGCAGCCAGCATCAATGAAGTTTTCATTTCATTGCTCCCTGCCACCCAGCCCTTCCTGCTGCCATTGGCTGTGCATTCCAATATTAAATTTGTCTTTCTGAAGCCCTGCTTTTATCATACCACTCCCTTGTTTAAAAATACGGAATGAATACTTTTTGCCAACTGGGCAGAGTCCAAATTCCTTAATGTCACTGACAACAACGCCTTTCATAGTCTGGCCCCATCTCCTGCCTGCCACCTCCCCACCAATCTTCCCACCTTCTACATGCCAGCCATGCTCAAGGCCAAGCATGTTTTTAAATGTGTCATATGAACCATCCATGTTCTCTTTTCTAGGCCTTGTTCCAGCTAGTCATTGTTTTGATAGGTCAATTCCATCCCCAGCCCCTCATTACCTAGGTAATTTTTATTAGTTTTTGAAATTTCATCTTTAACAATCTTATGCTTTGGGAAGCCATCCCTGGATCTGCTAGACTGATGGGGCCTTCTCTGCCTTGGGCAACCCTGACACCTTGTACTTTCCTATCTATATCTAGTGAGTAATGACCCTCTCAAATATATTGATCCCTGGTCTCCAGAACCTGAAAGTTTTGCCTTATAAGAAAAAAAAATATGCCTTCACAAATGCGATTAAAGATCTCGAAGTCGTCATAAAAGAGAGTTCGAAAGAAATTTCATACGGACAGAAAAGAAAAAGATACACATAGAAGAAAAGATGGTGTGAAAAGGAGGCAGAGATTGGTCACAAGCCAAGGAATGCCAGCAGCCAACCAGTAGCTGTGAGGAGCAGAAAACATAGTGTCCCCTAAAGCCCCCAGAGGGAAAACAGCCCTACAAAACCTAGATTTCCACCCATGATATTAAGTTCAGATTTCTATGCTTCAGGACTTTAATAGTACAAGGTTCAGTTATTTTAAACCATCAAATTCACAGCAGTTTGTTGCAAAAGCCTCTGACAGCTAAGATAGCTTCACGGCTGTGCGAGTCAGGGGCCCGTTGGGCAACAAAGGGTACAGGTAATGGAGACTGAAGGGAAAGGACCATGTAGTAGCCCATGGCTCCTGATAACAAGTTGCCATCACCACTTCTAAAAGGGCAAGAGAAGGGAGCAGTGACCAGAACTCCAAGAACAGCTGTAGGAAGGGGGCTTCCCAACAGGAGCAGTGGCCTTTAGCAGGGGGACCCAGCCAAGTTAAAGTGGCCCAGCAGGGAGAAAACCAGGGGAACAAATATCCCAACTTCACCCCCTCTCTGCACTCTGATCTCCCTAGAAGCTGTGGGAAACAGAGTCTATTCACACATTCCACAAAGGGCAAAGGGCAAAGCACAGAGCAAAGTGGAGAGCAGCTCAGGAGGGGAGAGCAGGTCCCAGGACATCAGTCATCCTGTTCAACGGCAATGACTCTTTCAACGACAGATTCCTCCACTCTGCCTTAAACACCAGGAACGCAGTACACCGCCCCCCCCACCCCCTTTATGATAAATTCCAACCCACCACGTGACATCAGGCACAGACCAGGAACTTCATAAATATTTACTGAATAATCAAACACCTCATCAAAGAATAAGAGAGACTTCACCATCGGGATCTAGACTCCCATTTCTAGTTTTGTTTTCCACTATCCTTTTATGAGTCTTCTGTTGAAAGCCAGAATGGACCATTAAATTATTCCCAAGCCTTACTCTTTCCTTCCTCCATAGCTCTTGTTTGCAGTCACATGGTCACATTTGACTATTGGTTTTTGTTCTCTGTGTGCATGTGTCATGGCTCAACTTGAAGACCATAACTTCTTTGAGAGCCACCTTTCTATCTCATAGAATTATGCATCTTAAGTGGGCTTTAGCCAGTGACTTCTAAAAGTAAATCCACAGGGCTGGGGTTGGGGCTCAGCAGTAGAGCATTTGCCTCACTCGTGTGAAGCACTGGGTTTGATCCTCAGCACCACATAAAAATAAATAAACAAAATAAAGAGATTATGTCTATCTACAACTAAAAATATTTTTTAAAACAGCAAATTCACAATGAATATTCCATTGTTAGATGGAATAGATTAACAGTTAATTAGTATATTATGTGGTCACTTATTTATCCTCATCTCTTCTATTTTTTTTTCTTACTATCAAAGCTAAAAGAATCTGTCACCTTTAGTTTTTCAATAACAGGTTTCCTTATTTAATAAAAAAGATAAAATGAAAGACTTGTGAACAAAGGTTAAACTTTGTTCATAAAAATTAAACTGATTTTTAAATTAAATTTAAAACTAAAATGATGCTCTACAATACAGCACAGAGTACTCATTCACAATGGTATTCTGTGCTGGATTATAGAGTATCATTATGAAGGTTTTGCCTCATGGATGGTGGGGAATGATGAGGAGATAGTTACAGGTCTTGAGAAACCTCTCTAAAATCTCTGAAGTTTGTCTTAAGATATGAATTTACCAGTTTTGGAGATTTCTCAGAACTTAGAGCAAGTTAAAGGTGCATTTTAATACAGCTGCATATAAAGCAAGAAAAATAGAAAGAAAACAGTAGTGGGGTGTACACTAACCACATTTCATAACATTTTAATAAAAGTCATATTAGAGGAACAAATGCCAGATGCAAGAAGGCTAAAGTGACATATTCTGCTGCAAAGTTATGTGCCTTTTAACATCAGAATAAACATTTAAAACAATCCTTATCCATGATTACCAGGAATATTTAGCAACACTCATGACAGTTTTTCAAATTTATTATCCCATTTCACTATAGTATCACCTTAAGAGAATAGCAAGCTGAGTATGTCTCCCCAAGGACTATTATAAAAGATGGTATGAATGCCTAACATATTGACTTTATTGCTGTCAGAAATAAATGCAGACTCTCATACGTAATAGCTATGTAGTTCAGTAACTATATTTTGCAAATGACTGCAGCCCTATAACGACATCCCAGAAAAACTCATATGTGAATGTCTTTGGAAACGTTTAAGCTCTTTAATATTTGAATTGCTTATAAATGTTTATCTGCGTTACGTTTTTCTTCCAAAACATACCAAGCTTGCTTCATTACAAGACATAAGTCAATACTTGCATATGGATGTAAGTAAACACAGCTTTGCAGTAGATTCATTTAGATGCAATGGACAGAATAAAATATCTATTTTCTAAAGGAACAGATCCTCTTGGCTATTCACTTAGGGCTCAAAAGCAAATGAATGTTCAATGTTTCACAGCTATTTGAACCAGTGGGGACTTAATAGCTAAATTTCTATAGAAGAAAAGTTATTTGAAAATGAAGAGTCTTGTGAATTACTCAGACCTGAAGCAGCTTCCCATTTTTTTGAGTATGGAAACACCATGCCCTCTTCTTTGCAAGGCCACGTACAGGCACTATTAAAGGATGGTGACCTTTATGCCCAGCAGCCAAGGTATTTTTCTGGATCACCTAAATATGACAAAATTAGAGCTCATAAACACTAAGTTAGCTAACAAGTTAACTGCACAAGAGAATATACCTGAGACATCCTATACTCACTTATATAGACTTACACAGATTATACAATTTCTTCTCCCTAATCTTCATTGGTCATTATACAAATACAGGTCCTCACATGTTGCAAACCATCTTGGATTTCTGAAACAAAGGCTTTCATCTTCCTTTTGAAGATTCAAAAATTGCCTGGCATTTTTAAACCCTGTTGGAATATCAACTTATTTGCCCAAGAATGATACAAGGGACTAGCAGAGATGTTCTGTTATGATTTTGATATAATCTTTTGTCCCCCCAAAGCTCTTGTGTTGAAGTCTTGGTCCCCAATGCATCAGTGTTCATAGATGGGGCCCTGGGAAGACAATTGGATCATGAGGGCTATGACCTCAAAAACTGATTAATCAAATCCATTTATTGACTCAAACTGAAAGCATTTGGATGGAGGGGCTTTGTTATAATAGCAAGCACTCTTGCTTTCTGATTCCCGGCAGGCTTGAGGTGAGCAGCTTGCCCCTGCTATGGGCTAACCACCAGGATGTTCTTCCTGGACATAGGCCCATAGAAATAGGGCCAAGCAACTACCAACTGAAACCTCTGAAACCATGAACCAAAATAAACGGCTCCTCCTTTTAAGTTGTTTTGCTTGGGTAATTTGTCACACTGACAAAAAAAGCTGACTAGCACATGTTCCAAAACAATTAATTTGACAAAGTCAGTGACCCAAAAGAACACCTATGTCTGAGATACACGCTCTGCATCTTAAAATAATGTCAAACCCCTAGCGGCAAAGGAGATGGAGATTTGTGACATTTCCTGCATGGCCCCATAACTTCCACTATTTTATCTTAATTTTAAACTTCAAGATGTGTACATAGGCATTAAGGATAAATGCTGGATCAGAAGTAAATTCCTCACTCAGCAACTCCCTGCTTACTAATGAAAGCAACACATGAGCCTCAAGAGTTGATAATTTGTGATAATTTGTGTCCAGTGGAGAGAGGTAATTCCGGGTGAGTGATCAGGCAATGTTTCATGGAGAAGGCAATAGAGGTGGGTCTGGGATTATGGATAATATTTGAGTTTATGAACAAGAGAAAAGATTGCATGGCAGAGAGTACAAATAACATAATAGTTAACATGATGATGATAATGACAATGAGGGTGTAATTATTAAGTATCAGTCAACAAACTCAGTTGTGTAATTTTCTTTATTTGCCATAAATCAACTTTTGACTTCAACCTCCCTTGCTAGGCAAATGACAAATACAGCTCTAAATCACTCTTGTGTCCTCCACCCTCCCACCACAGAGTTGTGTTAAGGTTCTGAGGCCTTAAAACTTCCAAGGCATCTAAGAAACCTCCTTAGTCATATGTTACCTGCTCCAGTGATCCTCACTTGCATACCTGATGACTCAGGATGGTCTCTTTGAGGCGGAGACTCTACTATTATTCTTTCTGTGATTTTGATATAATCTCTGTAGAAACTGAAATCAGCCTTTTTGGTGTTGTACCCTTTCATTTCTCCCTTGTCTTACCATCCTCCAGATATTACCAGATGGGAAAGGACAGGCTCCCACAGTCTGTAGGAGCCAAAGACTCCCTCTCTCACACCTAAAACCCTCTTCATCTGCAGACACTCTCTTCTTTTTTCCACTTTTCCCTCAGAGGTCTTACTGAACTCTTCAAACACTGTTCCTCTCAAAGGTTGTAGTTTATTCAAAACAAAATCCCTGAGCCTAATATGGTTAAAAAAAAGATTAAAGTGAAATTGTTACAAAACTTAATGCCTTAATAAAATATCTGCCATCTTGCCTGACATTTATCAACCATTTATCCACTCTCTGCAAGGGACTTTGTCCCAAT
Organism: Callospermophilus lateralis; assembly: GCF_048772815.1. NCBI lineage: Eukaryota > Metazoa > Chordata > Mammalia > Rodentia > Sciuridae > Callospermophilus > Callospermophilus lateralis. The sequence continues at coordinate 51,684,083 of NC_135319.1, read as the reverse complement.
CAATCCTTTTGGCATGTAAGAAGGAGATAGTCTTAACTCCACTTTTAAGATATTCTCAACTCCACTTTACAAGTAAAGGGTGCTCAGCAACCTGCTCAAGATCTTACAGCAAGTAAATGACAGAAAATAGGACTAACCTGACTTCAGAGCTTGAGCATAACACCATTGACCTGCTCCTCCCAGGGATACAGACAAAGAAGGGAGGAATCTCAATAAGTTAAAGAAAAAAAAAACAGAAAGTAAAAATATTAGTGGTTGAAGAAAAATGAAAAACAAAGACACTGAGAATAAGGCTGAGGTCAAATTGTCAAAATCTTAGAGGGCTTTTGTTTTCAGAGGCAAAGAACTGCCAAAAATCTCTCATGGAACTAAAAAATTATAGTAAGTGTCAAAATACAAAGTTAACATTCATATAAACCACCAAAGAACAAGCAAAACATGAAGTTAAAAAAAACAACTATGTCATTTACGTTAGCATTCCCCAAAATGAAGTGCTTAAATGCAAATCTACCAATATACATAAGACCTACATGCAGAAAACTACATACCCTGATGAAATATATAAAACAAGAACTAAATAAATCAGGAGATATTCCCAAACATGGAATATCATGTTTAGGCAAAGGAAGCCACCAAGTTTGCCAAGATTTCACTTCTTCCCAAACTGATTTATAGATTCAGAGCAATTTAATCAAAATCTCAGAAAGTTATTCTATGGATATTAACAAACTCATCCTGAAGTCTATTTGGACAAGGAAAAGACCCCAGATGGTCCACATGATATTGAAGGAAAAAAAAAAAAAGTTTGAGGACAAACACTACTGGAGTTTAAGAATTACTGTAAAGCTATATAAATCAAGACAGTATGGCATTGGCAATAGAAGATCAAGGGGTCAGAATAGAGAGTCCAGGAATGGACACACATGAATATGATCTGGTATTTGACAAAGGAACAAAGGCACTGTAACAGAACATCTTCAACAAATGGTGTTGAACAAATGGACATCCACATGCAAAAAAAGAATGAATCTGAACACAGACTTTGCCCTTTCCAAGAAAAGTTAACTTAAAATGGATCCTAGATCTAAAGTAAAATGCAAAACTGTAAAGTCCTAGGAGGTAATCTGGATGGCCGCCATCAGGGGGTATGATGATGGCTTTTATGAGATGACTGATAAGCTGGACTTTGTTACAATTAATTTTTTTTCCATGAAAGACACTATCAAGAAAATTAGAAGACAAGACACAGACTAGGAGAAAATATTTGTAAGAGACACAATTGGCCACAGTTTGGATATTATTTGAGTGCACTGATGAGATGTAAGATGGTCCGGGTGTAGCAGTGTGGAGAGGTAGGACCTAGTAGAGGTGGAAAGGTCATTGAGTGTACTACTCTTACCATAGCAGGTTGTTATATAAAGGAGAAGCTTAGCCCTCAATTTCTCTGGCTTCCTTCTTCACTATGCAATCTCCTTCTTCTACAAGTGATATTTTTCCCTTTCAGCTTCTCTATCATGTTGTCAGGTAGCTAGGGGTCCCTTATCAAAGGCCACATAGGGGGGTCTTCCCAGTGTTGGATTTTCAGTCTCCAAAACTGTGAGCTAAATAACCTCTTTACTTTGTAAAAGTAGCTCAAGTATCTCATTTGTGTCATCCTTAGAGAAAAAGAGAACAATAAAACACCACATCCCTCAAATGTCCCTCTCCATTCCTAAGAACCTAGCCAACTCAAGGAAATAAGAGTGAGTCTGAGCCAGAATGTCCAACTATTATCTGAAAGGATACTGATGTTCTCTGTGTGCTGCGAATTAAGTCAAATTACTGTTATCTGTAGAAAGCTGCTTTCTCGTATGAACAAGAAATTCTTTGGAATGCTGATCATACAAGAGATCAAAACAGGTTAAGCTAGTGATGTCATTTCTTATGTAGCCTCACTTACAAACTCCCTTCTGTGAAGTAACTGGCACAAACTGAAGGCACTGTGGAGAGGACAAGGGCCACTCATCCAGCCAGCCACCACGGGACAAGGCGTTGTGGGGGATGGAGATGCTATATTCTCATGAAGGGCCCAGAGGGACAGAGGTGCTGTCTGTCTCTTCTGTCACAATCGGTCCTTTCCTGTAAGCACTTTTCAATAAATCTTACGTCTTTCAGGCCATCTCCAGTTACTGTCTTTGGACTCTCAGCAACCTACCCCACCACCACAGCACAGCTAGACTGGGGAAGGTACATTATTGTAACAGTAGAAAACAGATAAATACACATCTAATAAAGGACTGTTAGCCAAAATAAACAAAGAACTCTTAAAACTGAAGGAAACAACCTAGTTTAAAAATTAGGCAAAAATCTCAGCAGACACTTCATGAAAGAAGATATACAAGTGACAAATTAGCATACGACACTACTCTCTGCATCATTTGTCATTAAGGAAATACAAATTAAAGCACCAATAAAATACTACAATCTCTCAAAACTGAAAACACCAAATGCTGGCAAAGATGCAGAGCAACAGGAACTCATTCATTGCTAAGTGTGAATGAAAGGGAACACAGATGGCACAGCCACGTTGAAAGACAATTTTTTTCTTTCTTACATAATTACTTTTACCAACGTAATCCTGCAATTGTACTCATGGATATTTTCTAAAATGAGTTGAAAATTCATGTTCATACAAAAACTTGCATTAAAAAATGTTTATGGCAGCTTTATGCATAATTGCCCAAACTTGGAAACAGTCAAGATTTCCTTAAGTAAGTCAATGGAAAAATGAGTATTCCATTGTCTGGTACATCAAGACAATAGACTATTATTCAGTGGTAAAATGAAGTAAGCTATTAAGCCATGAAAAGACAAGAGGAAACTTAGATGCATATTATTAGGTAAAAGAAGCCAATTTGTAAAGGCTCCGTACTATGATTCCAATTATATGATGTTCTGGAAAAGGCAAAACTAGGGACACAGTAAAAATATCAGTAGTTGTCAGGGAAGAGAAAGGGATGAATATTTGGAGCACAGAGTATTTTTAGGACAGTGAAACTATAGTATTGTTGTGGATAAATGTCATCATATATTTTTCAAAACCCATAGAATGAACCCTAATATCAACTGTGAACTGATAATGATATATCAATGGACATTCATGGGTTGAAACAAATGGACCACCCTGGTGCGGGTGTTGATAGTGTGTGGGCATGGGATCCACTAGGAACTTTCTATTCATTCTGCTCAATTTTGCTGTAAACCTAAAACTGCTCTAAAAGATAAATTTCTATTTAAAAGGAAAAGAACCCTAGAGGACCTAGTTATTGTTACTGCTTCATTTGTAATCTGTGGTGATCCACTGAACACTTCTATAAACACAGAACAGATATAGCTCTGCTCCCAAAGATTAATCTGGAAGACAATGCTTATAAAGGATGGGAGGAGAGAGAGAGAGAGAGAGAGAGAGAGAGAGAGAGAGAGAAGGAACCCAAATTCCCACGTGAGTGCTCAGTGACTGGTCTATGTGGAGGATGGCAGGAGACCTGAGAAGGTGCTAGCCTTGGAATGGAAAGAAAGGAGGAGAGACCATGCCTAAGTCACATCGCTACACTGAGGAGTTTCACATATGTTTTGAACCAGCGCCTAACAGGCAACCTATCCTCCCATTTACTCTGTAGTTGGGTTCCCTGGAAACCAGTGGTGCTCTAGAAGAACCAGTTCCTCTGCTTTGGAGGGAGTAAATTGGTTGAATGAATCATATACAGCTAACTGAGAAGCTGTGCTCTGGGAGAAAGTTGAGCTGTCATGGAGAGGGATTTGGTCTTTAAATCAAAGACCTGTGTATGGCGTGCCATTTCTGCCACTTAATGAACTTGAACCTGGAATAAGTTATTCTCCTGTCTTATCTTCAGCTTCTTCTTATTTAAAATGTGAATACTAATAGGTGCCTCATACAGTTGTAATGAGAAAGAATGGGGTACTCTGTGAGGGGGTTTTGTAAAGTACTATGCAGAAGTGAAGGATTTAAAGTTATTTCTACTCAGCAGAGTGAAAATACCATAACTGATTATAGATTCTGGATGGAAAAAAAGTCACCAAAAGTAGGGAAACTTTGGAAGTTTTGCATTCACTAAAGTAATGTCAAGTTACTAAATTCATTATTCATGCTTATGTACCATTGTCAAAGACCCTCCTTTGGGGGAAAAAAAGAGTAACGAAAGACACCATTCCTGACCAATGATAGCCTTGGTGGATAGAAGATGGCCCTTCTGTGCATCTCCCTCTGGGGACTTTGGAGATACCTGTAACAAGCACAAGGCACATCTACATAAGAATCATTACTTCGTCAAGGAAAAATAAAAATCTTTTAAAAAATTAGGAATTTGGGTTCCCAGAAAACAATACTAAAGATAGCAGCCGCCTCAATTCCTAGGTAGCCCCCATGATTCTAACTCCCTCAGCAGAGGGAGTTAGTTTATAACATGGTGCTATGCCTGGGATCTGGCATGTGTCACAAAGGTTTATATGTTGAGGGCTTGGTCCCCCAAGCAGTGATGTCCAGAGATAGGGTTTGGGGGAAGTGATGGAATCATGACAGCATTAACCTCATCAATGAGTGGATTCATCCACTGATGAGTACAGAGCTGAATGGGCCATTAGGAGGTGGACCCAGTTAAAGGGAATATTTGTGCCCTGGGCCCTTTCTCTCTCACAAGAATGAGATTAGCAGTTTTACTCAACCACCCCCTTCTTGCCATGATGCTCTGCCTCTTCCCAAAGCTATGGTCCAGTTGACCTTGGACTGAAACCATGAGCCAAAATAAATCTTTCTTCCTTTAAGCCTCCAACTCTCCCGTAGGAATTGTCATAGTGACAACTGGACTAACACACAGGAGACACACCCTGTAAAATGCATTCTTGGCAGCAAGGTCATTTTCTGGTAATTGAAAGAGTGACAAATGTGGTGGCTTATCGCCACGGGGACCACATGAAGAGTGACCCCCTGGATTAGGGCCTCCCTTACCACAGAAGGTAGAGTCCTACCATCTGCTCTGAGCTACTTTCCCTGGTACCCATTCCATGAGCTCTCCCTTCAGTCTTCCTGCCTCTCTTAGACCTGTGGGATTATCTACAGATTTAGATATCAGTGCTATCACTTAAAACTATTTGACCCAGTTAGCACTGATGCAAAACAAATGACCCCAAAACTTACTGGTTAAAAACAACCACCACATCACCAATGACTCGGCAGAATCATTCATGCTTTGGGATTCAGTTGGCAGATGGCTGGGGCCTGCTGGTCTAGGATACTCTTAGTTGGACATTCCACATCCCTCTAATAGACTAACCTGTGTGTTTCTCATAGAAGTGGCCAAGTTCCAGGAAGAAAAAGGAACCATGCATACACACACATTTCAAACCTCATCTTGCACCAAATTTGTACTGATTCTGATTTCACACTGCTTTTCAAAGTCAAGTCCTTCTGTATTCTTCCATTCAGGCCATGTCCTTGAACAGTACTTTTTTTTTTTAAGAAAATGAGTATAATAGTGCACATATTGCTTCATAACTTTTTTTATTATTTACCAATACATGATCAATTTATTTGCTATTATAAAATATTCCACTATATTAGCAATAAAAGCCTGTCTACTGCATCTTTTTTGTATGGCCTGCAAGCTAAGCATAGTTTTTGTTATTTTAAATGGTTGAAAAAATCCAAAAGAAGAATGTCATTTTGTGATGCAAGAAAATTGTGCAAAATTCAAACTTGAAAGCTGATGAATTAGATTTATTAGATTATAGCTACATTCATTCATTTCCATGTGTATGACTGCTTTCCTGTGATAGCACCTAGGTTGAATCATTGTGGTAGAGACTACATGGCCCCCAAAACCTAAAATACTTACTACCTGGTCCCATAGGAAAAGGTTTGTCAATCCCTGTTCTATAGTATAATGTTCCAAAGACTGAACAATGATGCAGTTCTGTGTGTGTGTGTGTGTGTGTGTGTGTGTGTGTGTACGTATTTCTGCATGTGTAGTTACACTGTCAAGATCTAAGCTATAAATGTTGAATATGGAGGTCATGGTCAATTCTTAATATGACAGATAACAACTTTGAAAAGGAAATATTGTGTGCATTTCTGAATTATTCCTTAATGAAATTCTCAGAAATGGAATTGTTGAGGCAAAAGATAAGCACATTTTTAAGGCTTTTGATCCATACCTTTGGAATGGATATAAAATCATTCAAACATGATTTTATGCCCAATTTTTCAAGAGTTATTACTGTTAAGGATGGATATGGAATTTGCTCAAGGATCATTTTTCTGATTGAGATAATCATTTGATTTTCCTTTCCTTTAGTGATGTAATCAATTTTGTGAAAAAATATATCTACATTGGTTTTTACTTTGTTATTATTTAGTCACCTTTAAATGCAAAAATAATTTTTATTAAAGGATTTTATTTAACACAAAATCATGTGGGTAACTTCTCCCTAGGTTTTCACTAACCACCTGGACTCCACTTCATTTCTGAGATGCAAGATTGAATCTTATACACTTTATTTGCCATTTATCCTAGCTTTGCTTCCCCTACCGTGTACTGTTAGATCATCAGGCCTCCCTCATTTAGTTGCTTTCTGGCACCCATAGGAAGAGGTGTTAATATTCTGGAAATTTCTATCACTTAAGTGGAGCATAAAATTTTTTGCCAAATAACATTGATTTCAAGTGACAAAAAAGGCTTTAGTGCTGGTTCCCCATCTATCCCAGGGCTGCCCTCATCAGCAGCCCCAACCCCTAATCAGAGAGGGCAGGAGTCCCTAACATGTCCTCCAACACTTTTCTGTGCCAATCTTTTGTTTCTCAGAAAGGAAAGTGGTATGTGATGGTGCCAACATCACTCAATCTAGTGAAAGTTGCAGACAAAGAGAAGAATTTTACTAAAATGTTTGGCAATTTGGTAACTTCCTCTGCGGCATTTGTAGGTCAATAGAGCCTTTCCTAATTGTTCATATTTTACATGGTTTTTAGGAGAGAGGAGCTTGACACCAGTGTATGAGTCGACATCACCTCCTAACGTCTTACTAATAGCAGAATCAGGCTCCAATGGGATTGCATGAGCATGAAGAGAGGTTTTTTAAATCTTAATTTTTATTGATTCTTTTTAGTTACATATAGCATGAGGATTCGTTTTGACATAATTATAAAAGCTTGGCCGACAATTTACTCTAATTCGGTCCCCAGTACTTCCCCTTTCTCTCCCTTCCCCCATTTCCTTCCCTCTACTGATATTTCTGCTATTTACTTTAAGTTTTTAAAGGTAATTCAGGGATGTGAAGGAGGGAGGAGAGATTCCTGACAGAAAAAACATGTAGACATATCCTTTGACCAGGTATCAAATTAAATAACTGAATATCTTAGCCAAAAAACAAAACAAACAAAAAAACAACATCAACAGCAAAAGCCTGAGAGCAAGAAAGCACCATCTCTTGGATAAACTCATGAAATAAGATCTGCAAATAACCCAAACAGTACCAGATGTCCCCTTGGTCATACTGATCATTGCCAGCTTCTTCAACATATATAGCTAATAGCTAACATATATAACATAGCTAACACCACCTATGGAAAAACTTTCTTTCGACATTGCAGACTAGGTACTTCTGTCCCACTATTGATGGCTCATTTAATAACAAAATGCTTCTCTACCTTTTACCAATATTTCAAAAGTTTTATTTCATTTCAATGTTCATCCCAGCACCTCTCACCAATTGTCTATCCACTATTTTTTCTACAGCATCCTGTAGGACACCCTCTATGTATCCTCTATATACTCTATGTAGCACGATATATCAATGTTTTTTGAATTTAGTCCCTTCTTTGAACTCAAAAAGGAAGAAGTAGACAGAGCAAGGAGATTTATTGAAGGAATGAATACATATCATAATCTGAAACAGAAAGAATATAAGTCTCCAGTAAAGATCATGAAAAAGTAGCTGAAAATCAAACTCTGGTAAGATCATGTACAAATGCCAAGTCCAAAGGGCAGCCCCCAAATCACAAATGAGATTTTGAGGCAAGACTCAGAAGCTAGACAGAAAGTAATAAGAACGGGAGGCAGTCAGAAACCTATTCCAGGTCAATTTCTGTTACCACCTCTACAGTGAACATGGCTTCCACTGGATGGATGCAAAGGGTACTAGACTATCTTAAAATAAAGACACACTAAGAGTAGAGACAAAGAGTTAATATTTGGTAAATTCCAGAAAATAATTATGTAAATCAGAATAATTAAAAAAACTGACTATCATCATTGTCCTGGTCCATTGAGGTTGCATTAACTAAGTAGCTTATAAGCCACAGAAATTTATTTATCACAGTTCTGGAGGTTGGAAGTCCAACATCAAGTCACCAGCAGATCTGTATCTGGTGAAGGCCTGCCTTATAAATGGTGTCCTCTCATTGTGACCCAAAGGGATGAAAAGGACAAGACAGTTCTCCAGTATTTCTTTTATAAAAACACTAAATATCTCCCCCAAAGGCTCTACCTCCTAACACTATCATCCTCAACTTGGAGATTTACGATTTCAACATATGAATTTTAGGGAAACAAAATTAAAACTATAGAAATTAAAATTTGCTTCAAGATTTTATAATGAAAAATTATTTTCTATCTTCTCTACGCTCACATGAAAATTATATGTTTGCTTATCCTTGTATATAAAAAGGTTGAAAAGATAAATACCACCTTTGAATTCACTCGACTCTAAGGTAAGAGTATATATTAGAACCAATGATTAGAAGTGATTATCATGTAATTGTTCTGATCTGAAGCATACAGTGCCTCTAAGTCTCAGTTTCCTTGAAGGACAAGTATAACAACCAGCTCAAAGACGTGCTAAAAGACCAATGAAACACAGTCCAATTAAACAGAGTATTTATTTTTAAAGAGTGCATCATATGAACTGAGTAAAGGGGAGACAGGACATAAAACAATCCAAACCAGATAGGATAATTCAAAGCCAGATTCATTTTCTTTCCCTTGCCCCACCCACACACACACCACAAGCACAAAATAATTGTAGAATAATATAACCTGGTACTGATATGGGTTGTTTTAAAAAAAAAAAAAAAAAACAATGATTGGGACACCATTACGCTGAGATGACACTTTAATACTACTACATCTTTGAAGAAATTGTAGCTAGATAAGATGAATGTTGGCTTGAATTGAAAGAAAAAATTCAGAAGACATAAAGTCACTTTTTAAGTAATTGTTTAGTGGAAAATAAATAAAATAATTCTACAAAACACCCGAATTACTACAATTTGGAAAGAGGAAGGCAATAAGAGTGAGCAAGGCCGGTACAATACAATAGCTAACAATTCATTTTTGCAAAATGAAAGATTTTTGTCAAAGGCTGACCAACAAAGAGATGGAGGCATGTTCAAATCTAGTCCCCATCAGTTGGTAGCTCGGGAATGTAAGGGCTTTGTTGGTAGCCAGGGAATTTAAAGATAATGTCCTGAGTCTTGATTGAATGCAATCATAGTTTGGAAATTTGGGTCTTGCTTAGATACAGTCATCTGTTGTAATGTCACAGGGGGATTCCTGACTTTTAATTTGAGTCCATGTAGCTCCTGGTCCTAAATCTAAGGTTCTATTGGTAAATGAGAGGTGAGACTGCTCTACTTGAGACATTTTTCCCACCACAAATGACTGGAATTTCATAAGTGGGAAGCTACGAGATGGAGGGGTTGGCCCCGAAATAAGAATTCTCTCCAACCTCATAAACTCAGTCAGCTGAGGAAGAGGCCTCCAAATAAGTGTGTGGAATTGTGTCAAGTCAGGAAGGTCTGGGAATGCAGTACTTCCTGAAATTACATCCTAAATATCCAGTGATGAATGTGTCAAGCCAAGGGGGAAAAATATGGGGCTCCAGGCTTCTCTCTAACCTAAATTTTCAGAAATGGGGTATGTGCTTTCTCATAGGTAAAGCAAGAATTGTCCTGTCTCACTTCCTACCACTCTCTTCCCTCCATCCATGAGTTACTTTTTGTATAGAAATGATTTCCATCTTTTTTGCTTGTGGATATTAAATAGTCCCCACACAATTTGTTGAAAAGGCTATTCTTTCTGCAGCAAATCTCCTTGACACTTTCTTCTTCAAAAAACCATTAAAAAGTATTTTTTCTTCTAGACTCTTAATTCTATTAAATTGACCTACATGTCAAAACTTAAACTAGCATCAGGTGCAAGGTATACATATGAGTCCCAGCTGGAGAGGCTGAGGCAGGAGGATCACATGTTCAAGGCTAGCCTTAATCCTTGGCTCAAAATAAAATTTTAAAAAGACTGAGTGGAGCTGAGTGGTAATGCTTTTACCCAGCATGTATGAAACCCTGGGAGAAATCCCATGGATCACAAAAATAAACAAATACAAATAAATTTACACTGTTTTAATAACTGTAACTTTATTGTAAGTTCTGAAATTGGAAAGTGAAAATCCTCCAACTTCTTTCTTACAAAATTGTTTTTGAATATCCCATGTCTTTTGCATTTCTATACAAATTTTCAGACATACTTAACAATCTCTTTTTTAAAAGAAGCAGCAGAAGCCTCTGGAATTTCTGTGTTATGATGAATGGAATAACATTCTTAATTTCACTTTCAAATTGTACCATATCATCTTATGATAGATCTTGCAAAGGGAATTGTGGAAAAAAGGAAGGTTAAGTTCCTTCTTCATTCAAGAGAAAGATTAAAATAAACCTATAATAGTTTATCAGTGTTTTAATATTTGTAACTTTATAGTAAGTTTTGAAACTGGGAAGTGAAAATCATCTTATTTTTTTCTTCTAAAAATGTTGTAGCTATTCCATGACTTTTGTAAACATGAAGGTGTGCTGGTCAATTTCTTTTAAGAAGGGAGAAAAGGCAGACGCCTCTGGAATCTTGATAGGATAGCTATCAAGGTCTCAATAAATATCATGATTTTAAATATGGATACTAAAAATTTGGAGCATAACCTTCAAAATGTTTGAAATAGGATTAAAATTTTCAAATTATCAACAAAAACAAGAAAATAGGACAAAAATCTATCTAACAAAAGATGGGACAAAAAAAGAAAGAAATAGTAAGACAGAATGAGTGAGTGATTCTCTAGGACGGGCAGGAGCAACGCATAGATTCCTGCTCCCCCGACTCAAGTTCAACCTAGCACTGGATGTTCTGGCCACTGAGATAGGTCAGAAGAAGAAACCACAGGCACAGGCTAAGGAAATTTAAAAAACGATATGTTTCTGTATATCAAAAATTATAAAGAATGGTAAAGAATCTCCAAAATACCCTTAGCTGAAATCAATGAGTTCATCAAGATGACAGGATAAAAGAGCAGCACAAAAAAATTATTATTTTCCTATATTCTAACAATAAACATGATGAAACCAGTGTTAAAAACACAATACAGATGGATGCAGTGGCGCATGTTTGTAATCCTGGTCACTCTGGAAGCTAATGTAGGAGGATCACAAGTTCAAGGATAATCTGGGCAATTTAGTGAGACCCAGTCTTAAAACGAAAAGGGCTGGGGGTGTACCTCAGCAGTTCAGTCCAGAGTAACACACACACACACACACACACACACACCACAAAATCACTTATAATTACTCCAAAGAAAATATACCTAGATATATGCTTAACAAAACATGTATGGGGTCTGTATGCTGAAATTTACAAAATGTTGTTGAAAGAAATCAAAGACCTAAGTAAATCTATTTAATGTAAGTTTTTCAAAATTCCAGCAAATTTTTGTTTTCTTCCAAAACTTGAAATTTGTTTTAATTTATATTGTATTACAAGTAACTTGTATATATAGATAGAAACCCTACAGTAGCTAAACAATCTTGACAAACAAGAAAAATTGGGAGAATCATTCTACTTAATATTAAAGCTTAATATAAATCTTATTGTATAGCTATAGTAATCACAATGATGTGATATGGCAGAAGGATAGACAGAGATAAATGGAACAAAACAGAGAGCTTAGAAATGATCTATGAAAACATTCAACTTATTTTTGAGAAAGTTCTGCAAGCAATTCAATGGGAAAAAATGTATCTTCAACAAATGATGTTGGATCAATTCAACAACCATAAGGCAAGAAATGGAACTCAATGTAAACCTCAAACTTGATGGAAAATTTAACTCAAAATGGATCCTAGACAAATGTAAACTGTAAAACTAAGTTTTAGGGGAAAAGTATTTAGGGCTAGGTAAAGTTCTTAGACTTGCTACCCAAGCACAACCATAAAAGAAAAAAATTGATAAAGTGGACCTCATGAAAATGAAAAATGGCCAGCAGACTACTAAAAGTGCTATACAGATTTAATGCAATTCCTATTAAGGTTCCAATGACATTCTTCATAGAAATAGAAAAAGCAGTCATGAAATTCATTTTGAAACTAAGAAGCCTAGAATAACCAGAGCAAACCTCAGCAAGAATAGTGAAGCAGGAAGCATCACAATACAAGTCCTTGAATCATACTTCAGAGCTATAGTAACAAAAATAGCATGGTATTGGCACCAAAACAGACATGAAGACCACTAGTGCAGAATAGAAGGGACAGAGACAAACCCACATAAATACAGTTATCTCATACTAGACAAAGGCGTCATAAATATATATCGGAGAAAAGACAGCCTCTTCAACCAATGGTACTGGGAAAACTGGAAATCCATATGTAATAAAATGAAATTAGACCCCTATCTTTCACCCTGCACAAAACTCAACTATAAGGGGATCAAGGACCTAGGCATTAGACCAGAAACCCTGCTCCTATTAGAAAAAAAATATAGGCCAAATCTCCCTTATGTCGGTTTAGGAATGGACTTCTTCAACTATCAAACTAAATGTATGTATGTATCAAACTAAAAAGCTTCTTCATAGAAAAGTAAACAATCAAGAACATGAAGAGAGAGCCTACAAAATGGGAGAAAATCTTTGCAACCTACACCTCAGACAGAGAATTAATCTCTAGGGTATATAAAGAACTCAAAAAACTTAACACCAAAAAAAAAAAATCTAATCAATAAATGGACCAAGGAAGTGAACAGATACTTTACAGAAGAAGAAATATAAATGGTCATCAAAAACATTAAAAAAATGTTCAACATCACTAGCAATTAGAGAAATGCAAATCAAAACTACACTGAGATTTCATCTCACTCTAGTCAAAATGGCAATTATCAAGAATACAAGTAACAATAAATGTTGGCGAGGATGTGGGGGAAAAGGAACACTCAGACATTGCTGGTGGGGTTGCAAATTGGTACAACCACTATGGAAAGCATTATGGAGGTTTCTCAGAAAGCTTGGACTGAAACCTCCATTTGACTCCAGTTATCCCATTCCTCAGTTTATACCCAAAGACTTAAAATTAGCATACTATAGTTATGTGGCCACATCAATGTTCACAATAGCCAAGCTATGGAACCAAACTAGATGCCTTTCAACAGATGAATGGATAAAGAAGAATAAAGTTATGGGACTTGCTGGTAAATGGATGACGTTGGAGAATATTGTGCTAAGCAAAGTAAGCTAATCCAAAAAAAACAAAGGCCAAATGTTCTCTCTGATATGGGGAGGCTGACTCACAACAGGTGGGGGGGTGTGGGGTGGGAGTGGAGAGTCACCAAATTGGACAGGGAGGAATGGAGAAAGAAAGTGGGGATGGGAATTGGAAAGACAGTAGAATAAATGGGACATAACTTTCCAATGTTCATATATGAACACATGACCAGTGAAACTCCACATCACATACAACTGCAAGAATGGGCTCCTAATTAGAATAAGTTATACTTCATGTCTGTATAATATGTCAAAATACATTCTAGCATCATTTACATCTAAAAAGATCAAATAAAAATCTTTAGAAATATTTGCTCTGTGTAAGTTCATGGGAAGAGAATGAAAAGATAAGTGTCACAAACTAAGAGAAAATATTTGCAAACTGCCTATTTGACAACAAACTAGTATCTAGAACATATAAATAACTCTCAAAATTAAGCTGTTTTAAAAAAATACCTAACTAATTAGGAAATGAGTAAAACACATAAAGAGACATTTACCAAAGAGGTCATGCAGATGAAAAATAAGCACATTATAAGATGTTCAATATAAGCAGTCATCAGAGAAATAAAAATTGAGGCCAAAATAAGATCACTATATACCTAACAGAATGACTGAAATGAAAAATGACAATACCAAATGCTGAATAAGATGCTGAAAAACTAGATCTCTCAACACTGATGATGGGCTGTCAAATGATACAGTTACTCTTGAAAACATTTTGGTCACTTATACTTAAACTTAACATAAAACTACCATTTAGCCCAGAAATTATACTTTAGGGTATTATCTTAGAGAAATGACATTATGTTCATATTAAAACCTGTGCACAAATGTTCATAGTAGCTTAATTTTTATAGTCAAAACTCAAATCAATCCAAACGCCCTTCAACAGGCAAATGGCTAAACAGACTGTGGTACATTAATACCATAAAATATTACTCAGAAATAGAAAAAAATTAACTACCGATATGCACCAACAACTTCAATGACTCTCCAGGGAATTGTGTTGGGTGAAGAAGAGGTCAATGCTAAAGATTATGAGCTACGTGACTATGTTTGTAGAGAATTTTCAAAATGACACAATTCTAGAAATGACAGAGAGCATAGTGGTTGCCAGGAGTAGGAGGAAAATCAGCATATCTCCAGGAGGAGAGCTCAAAGGAGTCAGGAACTTCTGTGTATATTGACTGTGATGGCTGATAACACTACATACACAGATATACAGCAACTCAGTGCACAAACAATGAACCAGTAAATCTGGCTAATTAAGACAGATGATCTGCATCAATGTCAATCTTCTAGCTGGGATACTATACAATACTCTTGCTAAGTAAACCAACTGGGAAAATTGACCAGAGTCCAAGTTCATTTTCTGTATTACCACCTACATATGTATATGCATCTATAATTCTCTCAAAAAAAATTCAATTATAGACAAATAAATAATCAAGTAACTATTAACCATAAATAAGACCTAAGATTCTAGTTATCATTGTAAATATGGATTAGATTTCCCTATTGAAAGACAGAGACATTCAAATCAGAATTTTTTAAAAATAAAGGTATATGCTATTTGGTACAAGATATTGTAGATTGAACATAAAAAAATTAAAAAGGTACCATGAAAATGCTTATAAAGATTAGGAAGTATAAGAAATTGCTGTCAGAAAAATATAATCTGAGGGAAAAGAATCAAATGGAAAACTAATATTCATGCAACTAAAATTATAAGAAAAAAATTAAAAGCATGCATGAATATATTCATTTCCAAACACAGTTCCAAGAAAAAGAAATTTTTTAAATTATGGAAAAAAAAACCAAGAGAAAATAGACCAAAAAAATCATATGGGAAACAATTACAACTCTCTGGGATAGAGTGAGATCAAAAGTATAGAGTATTTGAATAACCAAAAGCATTAATGTAATTAGTATAGATAAGATAAAGATATAAAAACTCCCTACACAACTAAGAGCTCACATTCTTGGCAAACTCCTAGAAACATCAATTTAAAAAAATTATTCTCCACTAGACCTCAAAGAAAAACTTCATTACTTTTCAAACAGCTGAAATATTTTCTGTTAATAGTATGATAGAATTTGAAACAAAAGATAAGACAAAAACGCTAAAGGTAGTCACTAGAGAAATCTAAAAGAACAACTCTTCCATGAAGGAAATAAGATAGAATGTTCAAGTGCCTGGAATCATCCATGTTGAGAGCCCAGGTATCAAAACTTACAAGTGCTACAGGACTAAAGTGTGAGAGAAGCCCAAAATGACACAGGGAGGTTTGTAAATAAGTGTCAGGGGAATAAGAAAAAGTAAACATTAAAGAACTAAGCGTATAGCTCAAGATGCTGATGGATTAACATATTTTTTTAAGATTAAAAAAAAGGGGAGAAATTAGATATAAAAGTAAAAAAATAAAACAAAAGATGTCACATACCTGCAATCCCAGTTACTCAGAAGCCTAAGGCAGGAGGATCAAAAGTGTAGGCCAGCCTGGACAACTTACCAAGACCCTATCTCAAAATTAAAAAATAAAAAGGACTGCAGATGTAGCTCAGTGGCAGAACATTCCCAATACAAAAAACAAAAAAGTGCACTTACCAATAAAACTTTGAAAGACTAAAAGCCCAAACAAACCTTTGGCAGGCCTGAATAACAACAATGAATAAAGTGAAAACACACAAGAAAGAAGATAAATCAAAATAGAGAAATAACAGATTTTAGTTGTGAAAGATGAATAAGTACAATTTATAATAAATGTGTGATTTCACACAAAATAGAGAATTTCTGGGAAAGATAAACCTTGGAAAGGTAATCAAAGATCCAGTCCTTTCAAATGACACAAGATCCAAGAGTGTTTTAAGGACAAGTTCTAATAAAGTTTCAAATGTCTGAAACTTCCAATGTCACCAAGTACTTACAGAACTCACAAGGG
This sequence comes from Callospermophilus lateralis, assembly GCF_048772815.1. Classification (NCBI taxonomy): domain Eukaryota; kingdom Metazoa; phylum Chordata; class Mammalia; order Rodentia; family Sciuridae; genus Callospermophilus; species Callospermophilus lateralis. The sequence continues at coordinate 51,667,518 of NC_135319.1, read as the reverse complement.
GGAAATAAAACACTCTTTAACTCAGTCTAAGAGAACAGATTAAATCAGTGCCCCTGAATCAAAAATCACAACAGGCGAGCAAAGAGAGAAGGCAAAGAGAAAGAGAAGAGAGGATGTTATAAAACAAGGACAGACAAAGATTCTAAAGGATGTTAGCGAACAAAACCCGTGACTACATGAAAAGGGATTGTTCCAGCTCTGCAAGGATGAGGCCAGACTAAACCTCTTAATATAGTAAATTATAAAAAGAACAACAAAAAAAGAACATAAAGATCTCTATGGTAAGTAATAAAGCTTTAAAATCAAAGTTAAAGCTTATCTATTCTTAATATAAAAATTGGCAAATTAGGTGGAAAACAAAACTTTGAGCAGATCAAGTAAATCTGCCAGGACCTTTTAGTAAACAACAGAATCATTAAACAACAGAATAATGGAGAAATATTTTAAAGATTCTCATTAAAGCTATGAATAAGGTAAAGATTTTGCTAATACCATTAGTATTTAATATGATAATGTATGTTTCAGAAAATGTGGCTAAGAAAAAAGAAATTATATGGACAGAAAAATATTAGATAACATAGACATTGTTACTAAATTTACTAAATTAATTTAAATTTCACCCAGAATAATAAACAAGTAAGAGCAGATCAACAAAGTGCTTTCTATCACAGTGCAAGATGTTTAACTTTTATTTGAATTAAAACAAAGTATTGTGGATGCTGAAAGAGACAGATGAATACACCAGCATATAAAACCAATAAATAGACTCAGTCACATCTAGGCACTTTTGATATACTAAAAATATCATTTCAAATCAGCCAAGAAGACCAAGGAAATATTACCCAATATAAGCTCAAAAATATATAGACAGCCAGGCACAGTGGTTCATGCCTGTAATCCCACTGGTTTGGGAGGCTGAGGCAGGAGGATCACGAGTTGAAAGCTAACCTCAGTAACTCAGTGAAACTACCAACTCAGTGAAACCCTGTTTCTAAATAAAACACAAAATAGGGCTGGGGATGTGGCTCCATGGTTGAGTGCCACTGAGGTCAATCCCCAGTTTCCATCCCCCGCCAAAAAAATATATATAGACAGAAAAATAACCACAGTGTTCTTTACTTGAATATTCAACAAAAGAAAGTTTTTATGAGAATCATTTTCCATTATATTAAAATTGTGTGGCAGAACTTTCCAGAAATTTTCCACAATAAATTGTTACCTAGTTTGTTAAAAGGAAATAAAATAGTATTTTGTTATTACAATTTTATAAATATAGAGAGCTATAGAGATGGGTACTGCTTAGGAAAAGTCTAATAGGAGGAGAAGAAAGAAGAAAAATGGCAGAGGTTATTTTAAGGGGATGCCGTTTTGAGTGACTTTTATTTCTGTTGTATTTTTCTGTGTTTTCTAATTAAAAGATGAACTTCAGGGGCTGGGGTTGTAGCTCTGTGCCTCGCATATGTGAGGCAGTGGGTTCAATCTTCAGCACCACATAAAAATAAACAAATAAAATAAAGGTATTGTGTCCATCTGCAAGTAAAAAAAAATTTTTTTTTTTAAAGAAAAAAAATGAATGTCAGGTTGACTTTTCTGGCTGAAATGACAACTCTGTTTTCTGAAGAGGGGAGGAAAAAATATCAAACTTATCATGAGTGAAAGGATACCTAAGGGCCTTATGAAAGAACACGTAAGAATATCTCATGAAAAAAATATGAAGGCTATATCATTTTATTCATTCGAAGTTTTGTCTTATAAGACGTACTGCCCATGGAATATCTTCAGGAAAATGTTAGGGTAAACATAAGGGAACATTACATCCTGAGTCTCTGTCCCAGACATGTACTAATCCCAGATGCATGGGTTGCTTTAGGGATTCATTAATAATATGTCTCATAGAAGTCAACAGAACAGTTATATTTCTGAAAATATGATTAACTTCACAAGAAAAACAAAGCATAAAAGCAACCAGAGGCCTTTTTGATCCTTAGTACAAAAGTGGATGTGTTATTGCTTTCCCTGGAAAATCTGTTTTAAAGCTATTATGTCTGCAAGGCTGCTGTGTCTCAACTTGTTTGGGTACAAATGGACTGGCAATGAGATGCAGGGTGTCCTTCCAGGGAGCCAGCTTATATCTGCAGAAATACCAAAGAGCTGCTAGACAGAGGCTGACACCAGTAATCTGGCAATCAAAAACTGTATCTGTTCTGACAGTCGGCGGGTAAGTAGTTACTGCATGAGTTTCTCTAAATACCAAGTTTTCTTCAACTTCTAGCTTACATTACAGAAGGAAAACCGTGATCAGAAACAGCATTAGTGGAGAATCAAAACCTGGAATTGTTATCTGAATTGTGTCCCTCCCCAGTATCTCAGAATGTGACTGACTGTATTTGGAAGCAGTCTAATTGAGGTAAGATGAGGTCATAAGGGTCTAATAAGAAGAGATTGCTTGTAAAAGACATTAGGACACAGATAGAGACCAACAGGCCATCCTCAAGCCAAGCGAGCTTTGGGAATCTGTGCTGGAGTGACCTTAACAATGGTGTCCATCTGCAAGCCAAAGAGAGATGCCCCAGAAGAAACTATACTTCCAACACCTTCATCTTGAACTTCTGTGCTTCTAGAACTTCCGGAAATAAATTTCTATCGTTCAAGCTATCCAGTCTATGGTATTTTGTTTAAACAGCCCAAGGGGAAAAATACTACTAGGAACACCAAATTTCTACAAAGTCTTTCTTTCCAAAGAAAAGACATATGTACATTTTTAAAGCTCAAAATATATATCAAAGAAAAAGAGGAAACTTAATTTATTATCTCTGATCAATTATTTTGACATATTGGTTGCTTCAATTGAAAATAAAATAGCCAAGAAAATAAATAGGTTATACAGAGACAATCTGGAAAGCGTACTTTATACTAATTGGGAAGTGATTTTTCCCTCCTGCTCTCATAAAACACAGGTGCTGTGAGGCTTGCTGATTTCAAACCCTGGTTTTAAAAGCTACCAGTGAGACACTGCACAACAGCTCCCAGACAAAGCCACGCAAGGCCTTCTGAACCTTTGCTTGGACATGAACAAGAGGTCTCATCATACAACAGAATGGGAATCTTTGCTGGAGTTCTCTTAACAATCAGAATGATCTTCATAGTGCACAGGTGCTCAAAACAGACACCAGGAACAGCTTCAACTGGAATTGCCAAAATTCCAGTTGTTGGAAGGTTTTTCCTAACATTCAGCATAAACTATACCCATTACTCCACGTTCTACCCTCAGATTTGCACTGAAACTCTTTACCCAGTTTGTTACCAAAGGGCCCAGGGGAAAAGGCTAGGCTGTATTGCTCTCTGTTTCACACATATTCAGAGCCAAATTAATAGGAAAATGGGTTTTATTCAAAGCTGGCTTTAACAGAAGAGAGACGAAAGTTTTCATTTCAAAAATTCCATCTTCTGGGAGACTCCGGGGCTAGGAAGGGTTTTATAAGAGAAGAAGCAGCAAAGTGAGACAAAGGTGGGAGTCATGCACATGCAGATTTAGTTAGCCTATGCCACACAGGCCCAGACAGCAGGCAATCTCCATTCCCAGCTTCCATGCTATCTGTCAGGCGAGGAGTTTGCAGCCCTGTCAGCCTTGACTCTAAGCAGGACGAAGCTGCTCTCAGTTTTAGAGGAGCCCTACATACTAGTCTGTTTCAATTCCTCATGTCCAGTGTCCCAGCTCTTCATGCCTACAGCCTACCTTCCTTCCTTCAAGTATACCCTCCTTGACCCTGTTCTGCCTAGTCCAGTGTCTGCAGAGTCAATACCATGTCTCCCTTGAAGGCCTCTAAGAAAGAAGAAGCATAGGTAGACTTCCAGCTTGACCACAGAGACGTTCAGCTGACCTGCTCCCCAGCAGAGCTGGGGAAACTAATTTATACTTTAAAATATTAATTACACACACATACACACACACACACACACACACACACACACACACACACACCTGCATTTATAGCCTCTGGAAATGGTCCTAATAGCAAACAGCAAATGAAGAGACATCTATTGAAGAAAATTCTGTAACAAAGGCAAGGCTTTACATTTCTTAAGAAAAAGAAAAAAAAAAGATTCCAAATCAATAACGTAATCTTCTACTTTAAGATATTGGAAAAAGAAGAGTAAACTAACTAGATTGAAGAAAATAATAAAGATTAGGAAGAAGTGAGAAAAATAGAGAATTAAAGAATGACAGAGAATACCAATAAAACCAAAAGCTTGTTCTTTGAAAAGACAAACAAAATCAACAAACATAAGCTATATTGGTCAAGGTCAAAAGAGAACTTAAAATTAATAGAAATAATTTAATTAAAGCAGGAACATTGCATATATATATATATATATATATATATATATATTTTTTTTTTTTTTTTTTTTTGTGGTGCTGGGGATTGAACCCAAGGCCTTGTGCATGCAAGGAAAGCACTCTACCAACTGAGCTATGTCCCCAGACTAGAAATATTTTTTAAAGGAAAGCTATAAACAATTGCATAACAATAAATTAGATATTGTAGATATAAAGGATATTTAAAAAGACACTGTGGTGATTTGGATCTTAAATGTTCCCCAAAGACTCATGTGTTAAAGGCTCATTCTCTAACTGATGGTACTATTGGGGGGTACTACCTTTAAGAGGTGAGGCCTATTGGAAGGAGGATATATCACTGGGAACAGAGCTTTGAAGGTGATAATGAGACATTCATCCTAACTTTTTCTCTTTCTCCTTCTGGCCACAATGAAGTAAGCAGCTTTGCTCCACCATGCACTACACTTTGTGCTCCTCTACTCAACAAAGCCCCCAAACAATGGAACCAACTGACCATAGACTGAAACCGCTAAAAATGTGAGCCAAAATAAACCTATTCACAAAGAAAAGATGAAGCAGAAAAGTTTTCAATGGTGAATTCTGCCAAATATTGAAGGAGCAATTAATCCTAAAATTTCACCAATTCTTCAAAAACTACAAGAGGAGAGAACATTTCCCAAATCATTTTATAAGGCCAGTATTAATCTCATGTCAAAACCAAAAAACATATGGAAAAAAAAGATCAAATCAAATTATTAACCAAGATCTTTTATGAATAGGGATACAAAGGGCTTCAACAAAATATAGATAGTCCCCAACTTACACTAGTTCAAATTAAGAATTTTTCAACTTAATAATGATATGAAAACATAACAATTCAACCATTCTAGTTTTTTTCTTTCAGTATAGTATTCAATAAATTACATGAGAGAAGTAACATTTTATTTAAAAATTGATTTTTCTTTAGGTAATTGTGCTCAACTTAGGCTAATATAAGTGTTCCAGAGATATTTAAGTTAGACTAGGCTAATCTATGATATTTAATAGGCTAGCTGTATTAAATACTTTTCCAACTTAGATATTTTCAACCTACAATGGATTTATCACAACATAACCTGATCATAAATTGGGGAGCAGCTATACTAACAAATTAGATTCAGGAGCATATTAAATATATATTTATATACCATGACCTTGTGGAATTTATCCCAAGTACATAAGGATGGGATAAAAGTCAATTAATTTAGTAAATAATGTTAATATAATAAAATTTTAAATTGCATAAATAAATGCAAAACAAGCATTTGACCTGTCATAATAAAAACATGCAACAAACTAGGAAAAGAAGAGAACTTCCTCAACCATATACAAGGCAGCTATGAAAAACCTACAGCTATCATCATACTTACTGGTAAAAGACTGGATACTTTCTCCTATAAGATCTTGAACAAAACAGAAAGGTTGTCCAGTCTCCTCCTTCTGTTCAACATAGTACTAGAGGTTGTAGCCAAGGCAATTAGAGAAGAAAAAAATAAATAAAAGACATTACACATTGGAAAAGAAGAGATAAAACTATCTCTATTCATTAATGACATTAATTGATGGTATAGAAAGAAAATTCTATGGAATATACTAAAAACTATTAGAACTAACAAATAAGTTTGACAAGACTGCAGGATATAAGATCAGTATGCAAAATTCAGTTGCATTTTTGTATATTTGCAAATGAGTAATCTGAAAGTGAAATTAAGAAAAAGCAATTCCATTCATAATAGCATCAAAAATAACAAAATACTTAGGAGAAAAACACTTAACAAAAGAAGTTCCAGATATACTCTGAAGACTACAAAGCATTGTTGACATTTAAGATCTAAATTAGTGGAAAAATATGTCATGTTCATTCATCAGAACACTTAACCTTTTTAAGATGACAATAACTCTCCAATCTGACTTCTTTGTAGAAATTAACTACACAGGTACAAGGGCATATGCCTGTAGACCCAGTTACCAGGGAGGCTGAGGCATGAAGATCATTTCAGCCCAGGATTTGGAGATCAGTCAGAGCAACATAGGAGAGACATCATTTCTTAAAAAAAAAAAAAAAAAGGAAGAGAAAGAAAATAATAAGCTGATTTCAAATTCATATGCAACTTAATGAACATGGAATACCCAATAATTCTGAAAAAGAAATAGAAGGAATCATACTTCCTGATCAAAACTTTCTACAAGAGAATGTTAATCAATAAATTGTGGCACCAGCATAATGACAGACTTACAGACCAAAGGAATAGAACTGAGAGTTCAGAAATAAATGCCATAGCCAACTGATACTAATAATAGTGCTAAGAGGATTCACTGAGAAAAGAAATGACCTTTTAACAAATGGTGCTGGGACAACTGGACACACACACACAAAAATGAATTTGAGTTCTTACTTCACACCATATGCAAAAATTAACACAAAATGAATCAAAGAACTAAATATAAAAGCTAAAACTCAGTAAAAACACAGGGATACTTGGGTATGGTGGCTCATCTTCTGATCCCAGCAGCTAGGGAGTCTGAGGCAGGAGAATTGCAAGTTCAAAGGCAACCTCAGCAAAAGTGAGGCACTAAGCAACTCAGTGAGACCCTGACTCTAAACAAAATACAAAATAGGGCTGGAGATGTGGCTCAGCGGTCAATCCCTGGTAAATCTTCATGATCTCGGATTTGGCAATGGTATGTTAGATATGACATTTAAAGTATAAGCAACAAAAGAAAGTAGATAAACTAGACTTCAACAAAATTTAAAAGTTGTATGCTTCAAAGGGCAACACCATAAAGTGAAAACATAAAGATAAAAAAATTAAGTGATGGGCAAAGGATCTGAACAGAATTTTTTTTTTCAAGGAAGATATACAAATGGCCAATAAGCACATGAAAAGATGTTCACACCATCATTCGTTGAGAAAATACTCATCAAATTTACATGTGTAAATAGCATTTCGTGTGCAATAGGCCAGCTGAACCAAAATGTCATCCAATAACAAGTGCTTGCAAAGATGTCAAGAAATGGGTACCTTTATACACTGATAGTGGGAATATGAAATGATGAAGATACTTCAGGAAACTATCTGACAGTTCCTAAATAATAGATTTATCATATTACCCCAAAATTTCACTCTTCAGTATGTAGCCAAGAGAAATGAGAACATAGGTGAAGCCAGAATTAGGCAGATAGGCAAAGGTCAGATCTAGAGAATGAAGGGATTGAAATGTTAATTCCTTCAGAGCCCTTCCTCCGCTCTTATCAAGACAGCCAGTCCCTGCTCCAATCTGTTGCTAAGGTAACCTGTCCCAGGGATTGTCCTTCCCTACAGGGAGATGTTAATTAAGTCCTCTTCCAGCCCAGATCACTCCTCCCCAGCCCCTCCAACCCATCTGCTTCTCACCTTTTGGCCCTCCTACCAGCATCTCCTAGACCTAGTCAAGTATGCAGGAAGGAGAGGGATAAGGGGGAGAGAGCAGGAGAACAAAGGGAGCCTAGGACATATAAGAAAGGCAGGACACTCTCACCTCTTGGGAACACTCTCACTTATTTTCTCAACGAACGATGGTATGAACATCTTTTCATGTGCCTATTAGCCATTTGTATATCTTCCTTGAAAAGAAAATTCTGTTCAGATTTTTTGCCCATCACTTAATTTTTTATCTTTATGTTTTCCCTTTTTAAATAAAACCTGCTTTATATGCCTTGGCATGCTTCTCTAATGTTATACTTCAACATGTGGGGAAGCAGAACTTGTCTCTGATAATCAGTGGTATCATGGGTACACATGAAAGCATATACACCAATATGCAGAGCAGTACTATTCATCCACTGGAGCCAGGGAACATCCCCCATCAATAACTTTTTTTTTTATTATTGGTTATTCAAAACATTACAAAGATTGCAGAATCACATCGGTCACACATCCACCTTTTTACATAATACCATAATAGTAACTGTTGTATTCTGCTATCTTTCCTATCCTCTACTATCCCCCCTCCCCTCCCCTCCCATCTTCTCTCTCTACCCCATCTACTGTAATTCATTTCTCCTTATTTTTTTCCCATTCCCCTCACAAACTCTTATATGTAATTTTGTATAACAATGAGGGTCTCCTTCCATTTCCATGCAATTTCCCTTTTCTCTCCCTTTCCCTCCCACTTCATGACTCTGCTTAATGTTAATCTTTTCCTCTTGCTCTTCCTCCCTTCTCTGTTCTTGGTTGCTCTCATTATATCAAAGAAGACATTTGGCATTTGTTTTTTAGGGATTGGCTAGCTTCACTTAGCATAATCTGCTCTAATGCCATCCATTTCCCTGCAAATTCCATGATTTTGTCATTTCTTAGTGCTGCGTAGTACTCCATTGTGTATAAATGCCACATTTTTTTTATCCATTCATCTATTGAGGGGCATCGGGGTTGGTTCCACAGTCTAGCTATTGTGAATTTAATTATGGGTAGTTAGAGGTAGATGGGGGAATAAAGGATAACCAAAGGTGTTAGGTAGGTCAGCCAGCCATGAGCAGGTGGGCAGGGGAAAGACAATAAAGGGCAACTTTGTTAACTTAGAGGGAGGAAATCAGACATGCATCAGAGAGTCCGTAGGTCACAGGACTGGGATAATGGATTTTATCAACACAGGTAAGAACAAAACCACTCTCCAACTGGCCCAGGAGGAAGGACTTTTAAGCCATAACACTCTGCTCCAGAGATATTCAAAGTCAAATTAGTAGGAAAGTGGATTTCATTCAAAGGTAACTTTGGAGGAAGATAGGGAAAAAATGCATTGTTTCAGAAGTTCTATCTCTAGAAACTCTGGGAGGAAGAAAGGAAGAGCCAAGGGATGCATTAGAAGGAAATTAAAAAAAAAAAAAATCACAGGTTTCCTCAAGTTTTATTTCCAGGAATTTCACAGGCTTTTAACTCCTTCTGAGTCCCAAGAATCTTCAGGTCAACGGGAGCAGGACTTCCTGGGGCCAGCATCTACAGTTTCAGAGTAAAAGGACTTCCAAACTCGGCCTTTAAAAACCTCTACTTTATAAGGCCACTTGTGTGTCTTGAAGTCTGTATTTTCTTTCTAATAAACCCCTGCTTGTTACTCTGTGTGACTTGTTTGAAATTCTTCCTGCAAGATTGCAAAAAACTTGTGGGGGACCTCTCCGCCCAGTCTCTCCAGACCTGCAGGCCACCTCTACAAACTTTACCAGAAACAGAGGTTTCTTTTGAGACGATGAAAATATTTTTAAGTGGACTATGATGATAGTTGTACATACCTGTGAATATATTTTAAAGAACAGTGGATTGTATATTTTAGGTGTACAACTCACATGGCATATAACTTATATCTCAATAAAGCTATTAAAAAAAAACGAACAGAAAATATCCCAATATCATAGAAGAACATTCTTAGTCTCAACCCCTCCCAAATGTTCCTAGATTAAATAACATGTTGAGCAGTAACCTCAGTGTAGCCACACAACAGATGTTCCCCAAGCATTTGACTAGACTAGTAAAGTTTCATTGAATTTCTACTAGATTTGCAACATCACATGCCCACCATAGTCTATTCTAGGAGTGCAGCTTTTGACTTGTCTGCAGTGACAGACATAATGTACAGGTCTGGTCTCTGTCCTTATCTCTGTCATCAATCATACTAGATCCCTGGGCTTCAGTTTCCTCATCTGTGCATCTGGCACTAACCCTACTCTGACAAATTTCCTAGTTCTTTGTGAGGATCAAATGAGATAATGAAAAGCACTTTGAGAAGATGAAAGCATTATAAAAACAGAGGATAATATTCCTTAACATTGCCCTCAAAAATTGCTTTAGCAACTAGCCCCCTGGGGAGAGCAGACTAAGTACAAAGCAAAAACAAAACTCTTCCTAGTGTTTTCATCCACATTCCAGAGGTGTTTTGCCTTAATTAAGCTTTGAAGCTGATAAACTAAAACATCATTTAAATATTTCTGTCAGTGCTTTAAAGTGAAAAATGAAGTCACAACCTTTATCAGAGTACTGAATGTTTTCCAAGTAACATATCTCATGGATACAGGACAGAAAAGTAGTTTCAAATATCAAGCTCTATCTTTCTTTCCCAACATAATACTAATTTAAGGTAGGAGGGGAAGCTTTTAAATTTAAAAATAATCTTGGCCCCACTTTGAGCATACTTATCATTTTTAAAGCATTTTCTCTGCTGGCAGTGGATTTTAAGTTGCAACGCCTTAAGCAGAGAAAACAAGTCCAAAAAGAAAAGGCGAAAAACCAAAGGAAACAAGTTTGTTGCAGTCAGTCATAAGTAATCATTTTACAAGGGGAACGAAAAAGAGTTCTCATAGTCTGCCTTCAGCGTCCCTCCCCTGAAGGACCTGGCCATTCATGCTGTTCCATAAATTCGTAGCACAAGAGGGAGCCAAGTTCTCTGATTATGATTGTCAGTATTAAAATAATTATTAACATTTTCCAAGTCGTTTCACATATATTATCCCTTTTGATCATACTAACATGAGAGAGGCAGTTTTTCCCCGGACTCACAAATTATAGAAACTTTTCCAGAACCCAGGCCAGATGTAGGAACCTGGGTTCCCAACAGAATTCCGTTGCTCTCCTGTATCAGGAAAAAGAGAAAAACAATATAAAAAACAAACTAGATAAAAATTAATTTAATTGAAGTTTGATCAAAACTGGGAAGTTTTGACAGTTATTTGCCTGCCTCCAATACACATGAGTGTTAAAATATTTTCTCTGATATAAGGAGGCTGACTCATAGTGGGGTAGGGAGGGGGAGCATGGGAGGATTAGATGAATTCTAGATAGGGAAGAGGGGTAGAAGGGGAAGGGAGGGGGCAGGGGATTAGCAAGGATGGTGGAATGTGATGGACATCATTATCCAAAGTACATGGATGAAGACACGAATTGGGTGTCAACCTACTTTATATACAAACAGAAATATGAAAAATTGTGGTATATATGTGTAATAAGAATTGTAATGCAAAAAAGTACATGTATAAAAACATGAATTGGTGTGAACATACTTTATATACAAAGATATGAAAAATTGCGCTCTATATGTGTAATGTATAATATTGTAATGCATCCCACTATCATGTATTTAAAAAAATAAAATCAATTTTAAAAAAAGAAATGTATACATATAGATTGAGTCAGACTTGTGGACCTGCAGGTGAGCCCACCGCATATGTTGTAATACTGATTTTTTGCATCCTCCTGGCACCAGGGCTTTGGAGAATAGTTTCGGCTTCCATTCTTTGCATGAGATGATGACCTGTAGAAAGCTGGCATAGATCAAGTAGCTTAAAGGATATGTGAATAGGATGATGGTTAAAACTGAGAGGAAAAAACAATTTGAGGCTTCTTTGAAAACTCCTCATTTTAAAGGGGCCCCATTATAGAATGAGAAGTAATGAAACCAAAGTTTTGAGATAAAACTCAACTCCTGGCTTCTGCTGGTGGGTGGGGTCTGCCTAAGGTGCAGGCCTCTGTAGCTGAGAAGTGATGCAGCTCTTAACTGGGCTATGCCCTCCAGCGTGCAGCAGACCCCAGCAGCTCACCATCAATTTCTTCTTCTTTCCCTGCTCTTACCTCTTGAATTTGAAGAGTGAAATCCACACATCACGATGAGTGAGTGTAAGGTTAGATTTATGAAAGAATAAAAACAGGTACAGACCTCTTACAGTGCAAGAGGGAACACGTTTTCTCCATCCCGAGTGTGCTAGTCTAAGGGCTTATATAGCACTTGGGTCACTGCTGTTGGTCCAAAATCATGCTAATTAGGTTTGAAAAAGAACCAATGCTATTGATCCAAATTTATGTTTATTAGGGTCTGGAAAAGTAATAATGCTATTGGTTATCCCTGAATCCCATTCAGGTTTTACTTACTTCCATTTTCTCCTCATTTGGGGAAGCAGAAGGTCAAAATCATTGTGCATGCTCAGTGGGGTGTTTTTCTGAAGCTGCAGCTGCATGGAGTGCCTTTCTGCAATGGGTATCCCCACTGTGTGAGGCCTGGCTGCTGCAGGGTAACATGTAAACGGCTATTTTATCCCCCTCCACCCTGCCTCCCCTGCCCCCTGTCCCTGCCTTAGGCCTGCCCCACCTCAGGCCTGCACTGTCATGGCAGGCTCCACATGGCAGCCCATGCTGGCTGCCTGTATTTCAATCCTCTCAGGCTGCCACTCTGCTGCTTTACCACTTCTCTGCTGCTCCTCCGCTTCTCTTCCGCAGGGACCAATGGGCTGGCTGCACCACTTGGTAACTGGTGTCAGCAATACCTGACATTCCAACTTTCCACCCCTGTCTACTGGCCTACGCCCTGAAATGAGGGCTTCTAATCACACCCCGCATGGAGAGACTTGACCACTGGCCTGCCTTCTGCCAGCCTGAGGTCACGTCCCCCAGCCAACCCAGCCCCACTTATGAGACAGACTGGGACCACAAGGACAGAAAGGCCCGTAAGATCTTGGGCCTTCATTCATACTCTGTCACTAGAGGGTCACTAGAGGTCTCTTGCTACTTCCTACTCCTTTTATATATGGACTGTGCCTTTTGTCACCCTCCTATTTCTTAATGAAATTGATCACAGTTATCAGATGACCCAAGATAACTCATAAGATCTTCCCCAACTCAGCTACACTCTTAAAGCAGCCCTCTTCCTTTGCTGGGGATGGGGTCAACCTAAATTTTCTCTCCCTCAGTGCTGCCTTCCCTCTCCTGAAGATGAAACCCCTGAATAAAAGCTTTGTCTGTGTGTTCAGACCCTTTGGTCTGATTTCATTTCTGTTGTCAGTGGGTAAAAGTTCCCATCTCCTATATCACTTTGAGTTCTTCTCTGAAGAAAGTCAGGGCTGTCAAAAGAATTTTCTAATCAACACCTGACCACTTATCTACCCTCTACCTTTCTTAGAGTATTTATTGTAAATTCTTACAGTAGTAAATCTTTCCCCTGATCTTTTGAGAGAGATACTGGATATGTCTCCTATAATTTGGGTGTGTCTCTCTCAAGGACCTGAGAGCCATTCCTTTGAAATATAATCATAAGGAAAGATATGGCCTCTGCCTCCCAGTCTCCATAGTAGGGTAGAATCCTGCCTTTAGCTAGCTCATAGACACAATCTCATTTACACTGATTAAATCTCTTACCCTCTTTGACAATTTTTTACTACCCTGACTACTGAGCCCCTGCTTACTCCTCGCACCCCCCTCCATCATTCTCCCTTTAAAATGTCCAATCACTTCTGCAAAAATCAGAATGGCACTCAGTTCTTTCCCTACTGTCAATTATTACAGAATAAAATCTGTTTTCACCACTTCTAACTAATGTCTGGCTTGATCTTTCTTTGACAAAATACACACACACACACACACACACACACACACATGAGACACCAAAGGTAAATGTGGTCAAATCCTGGCAGCTTTCCTCTTCGTGTGTCTTGGACATGACTAAAGTCACTACTTCTAGTCTTTCTTGGTTTATCCCTGCCCACCTGCTTTCAGAGCTTTTCACCAGTGGGAAAACCCCCTTTGCACATCTCTCTCACCTCCATCTCTCAGGCAATCAATTCAGCATCTTCCCCCTATAGCATAAGTTGCATCACTATCTTCCTCTCTTCAAAAACATCTACAGTGTTGACAAACTAATTAGCATTCAGTACACCGCACTGGCTGATCTAAGCCTCAAATTCATTTGGATCCTAAGCTAGCATGCTAAGGAATACAGAGGCGGGAAGAAACAAGTCTCTCACAACTGCTGCACAGGTACCCAGTTGAAAATAGCTTCACAGAATGATAGTCTGGAGTGGTCAAAAACATACAGTGTGGCCATTCACAGAAAACCCTAGCCTTATCCCAGCCATTGCCTGAAAATGTGACATGGTAACACAGCCAGCATCTCCTGAAACAACACAGAATCTCAGCCAATCCTGCCTCCCAAAGCCTGGAGTTTCTCATTCTTCATCCTAATCTACTCTTATGGCTTATACAAAACAAAAGAGATGATACCAACAACCAGCATTTGTTGAGTATGCGCTCTACTCCAAGCATCTCATTAAATGTTTACCTACATAATCTCATTTAATCTTTATAACCATGAAGTAGGTACTGTCATTACTCTCATTTAACACATGAAGCAACTGAGGCTTAAAATGAATCTGTATCTTCTCCTAAAATACATGCACCATAGTTGGGATGTGAGTCCAGGTCCTTGTGCCCCAAAACTTAGTCCTTAAGGAATCATGTTGATAAGCAAACATCTTTAAGCAGTCTTGAGGTTCTTAAGCCATTTCTCATAAAATAAGGACCATTATCTTTTTGTTAACCTAAGCATCATCCTCTGAACTTGAGCTAGTGAATCTAGAATGAAGTACAAATAGCCCTTCAAGGAAGGTCTGAGCTGGTCAGTGTGGAGTGGGGTTGACACTCTGTCATTTGTTAAATATCAATTTCCATTAGGATTTTATTATTCTTCATTCATTTACACACACACACACACACACACACACACACACACACACTTTTCTGCCACTCCCATCAATTCATCAGGATAAATTTCAAATAGATAAAAGAGTTAAATATTTTCTCCAAAGAATCAAACAGTGAAAAACTAGAAGAAAACAAAATGACATGTTTCTTAAAGCTCTGAAAAAAGATAATTTTAAACCTAGCATTAACAAAAGTCTTATGTTTCTTGTGTTAACAAAGAAAAATATTGTAAGATTTGACTGTCACCAAACACGCTAAACAAAACAATCTGTTTTTACTAACCAGCACTGTGTTTCAAATAAAATACCCACCCTTCCCTATAATAGGATAAGCTGGAACTGAGAAAAAATGGTTTCAGCCACAAAGGGAACCATGTTAACTCACCCATGAATACAATCCCACTGTGAGACATTACCCTAGTAGAACTCCTGCCCACTCGCACCATCTTGGTCCAGCCTGCTTCTGACCAAGGCAAGAACTCACCCACATTGTACCCCCTCTTAGAAAAGTCATGAATAATCCTACTTATTACCTAAAAAACTCCCTTTTCTCCCCTTACCTGTAACTTGAAATAATTCTCAGACTTTGCTCAGGTTGAGAAGCTGAATTATGAGCATATCTTCCTCCTACTCTCCTAGTCTTGGCCAAGAGTAAAAACCTGTGGCTCCGAGAGGGGAAAAGGACCCAATCAGGGTCAAAATTGACAATATGACCAAAAAAAAAAAGTTTTAAAACTTCTGTACATAAAAATTATCTAAAATATAAACACAAACAGCAAACTGAAGTAATATTTGCAGTAAAAATTACCCAGATAAATGCCTATATTAAACAAAGAAAAATATGCCAGAAAATTAAGATTAATAGGCATCAGTCAAATATTTCACCCCCCAAAAAAGAAAATACAACCTGTAAACAACTATGTTAGGGAAAAGTTCAAACTTAGAGAAACAAAGAGGCTCTGACCCCGCGCAGGGCTCTGGCCCTCAGTGTTGGAGCAGGACCCAAAGCCCAAAGTTCCAGTTCACGCAACACTCAGTGGGTGCCTTAACAGAATCACCTATCAACACATCTGCAGACTACCAAGACTTCACTCCACTCCCATGCAGGTCACTTAGCTGCTACCTACCCACAGCACAACACCATTGCCTAGCTCCCTCAACCTCACCAGACACCCCATGCTGAAAGCAGACCGCCTTCATCTTGGCTCAACATTCTCGCCATATTAGGTGGGGGCATTTCCCAGATCAGATCTCCAGGGGCCAGTGGATTTTTGCAGAAATCACCAGCTCTGCGAACACCCACGCAGAAACCAGAGTCTCTGGGTTCAAGTAAGTCTCCAGACTCCGGACGCAAGCGGCTTAGGAGAAACACCTCCCAGCACCTCTGCAGAACTCCAGACTGCGCGCTGCTCCCACGCAGGTCGCAGGTCACTCAGCTGCAACCTATCCACAGCACAAGGCCACCACCCAGCTCCCCCCACATTACCAGACACTGAGGCGCTGGAAGCAGACCAACTCCATCTTGGAAAACATTCCTCGCCATTTTGTGGTGGGCATGGCTATCAGATCAGATGGCCATTTGAGCAGGTACCTGATTTCTACTCCCTTCCCCCTCCCCAAGGGCGTTAACTCGGCACAGTGGCCACCCAACACAAGAACAATTCTCAGCTGGACAGGAGTGCAGTGCGAACAGGGTGCTGCCCACCTGGTGTGAGCCTGGGGGTGAGAGGTCTCACAGTTGGGACCTGATAAATAAGAGAGGGGAGGGGACTAAAGTCTGGAGCGTAGCAGAGAGATCAGGTTTTGGGAAATCTTTAGGCAAGAGAGGAGACGATACTGGGGGCCCAAGTCAGACGAGTGGTCACAAAAAAAGACCCATGAGGTGCTATTTCCCTGCTGGAACTGATGGGTGGCACTCCCCGCATTCAGATGCTCCACATCAGGTACAGTCTTCACACCCTGGTTGCCTACATCATCCTAAGGCAGAAACACCTACTCGATGAGACAACCCCCCCTCCCACTGGATAAGAAGAGAAAGAAATAGATCTCTAAGAGTATTTTATTTTCTCTTCTTCTTTCTCTTCTACCCTTCTATCCTCTGGCCCTCACATCCCCAACATATGTAAAACCAAGAACTTTGAGGACTGAGTCACCTGAATAATATAATATAGAGGAATTGCATAAGCTCTTTTTTCTCTGTTTTTTCCTTCTTCTTTTTTTTCTCTTTTTCTTCTCTCTTTTTTCCTCCTTTCTTTCCCATTTTTAATTTCTCTTTCTTTTTCCTTCACCCTCCAAATTATACTATTTTAACATCCTGTATTTTTCTAAAAACATATGTGTGTTTATGCTATGTACTCTACTGTTTTCCCATATAATTGTCTACCCCAAATTACCTCCTATCTATTCTCCTGCTACTAACCCTCTTCACTAGATTTCTCCTTCACATTTCCTAAGATATGTTAACTGTATACCCCACATCTACTCGCTTCAACATATCATTCTATGCCTAACTGTAAACCTTTTTATGAAACTACTGAATGTATTTTAAATAATAATTGAATCCAACATTTCTGGACATTGAGATGAAACTGTAAATGTCTTAATAACAATAATTTGTTCATAGGTGATGTATTGTTGACATTGTATACAATTTGTTCATAGGTAATGTATCTGTTAACATTGTCCTTCCCCACAAAGGAGAGATCTTGGAACCCTACAAGAGCACTACAAATCTATAGGGTAAAAACAATAACACACCAGATCCACAGAGTTGGAAAGGAAGACACATGAGCAACATGAAAAGACAAGGAAAGAAAGTACCAAAAACAAATCTAGACAACACATCATTAGAAGAATTGACAGCTACAGCAGAAAGAATGACAGAGAAAGATTTCAGGATATACATGGTTAAAATGTTTTGGGATCTCAAAGAAGACATCAAAGAACAAATTCAGGCAGTGAAAGATCACTTCGACAATGAGCTATGTAACTCAACATAACTCAATGAGCTCTCAACACTGGATAAAAGCAAAAGATCACCTCAACAGGGAGATAAAGATTATAAAAAAAAATAGAAATCTTTGAAATGAAAGAAATAATAAACCAAATTTAAAAATCAAATGAAAGCATCACCAACAGAGTAGACAATTTAGAAGATAGGACATCAGACAATTAAGATCAAATAAATCATCTTGAAAAGAACATAGACCACACAGCGAAAATGATAAGAAACCATGAGCAAAAAATTCAAAAAATATGGGATAGAATAAAAAGACCAAATGTAAGAGTTATTGGGTTAGAGGAAGGCATAGAGGTTCAAACCAAAGGAATGAGCAATCTATTCAATGAAATAATATTAGAAAACTTTCCAGACATGAAGAATGAAATGGAAATCCAAATCCAAGAAGCCTACAGGACACCAAATGTGCAAAATCACAACAGATCCACACCAACACAAATTATAATGAAAATGCCCAACATACGGAATAAGGAGAGAATTTTAAAAGCCACAAGAGAAAGGAATCAGATTACATATAGGGGTAAACCAGTTAGTATAACAGCAGATTTTTCAACACAGACTATGAAAGCTAGAAGATCCTGGAACAACATATATCAAGCTCTGAAAGATAATGGATGCCAAGCAAGAATCTTGTATCCAATAAAATTAAGCTTCAAATTTGAAGATGAAATAAAAACCTTCCACAATAAACAAAAGTTAAAAGAATTTATAGCTAGAAAACTGGCACTTACAAAACATCGTTGGCAAAATATTTCATGAAGAGGAAATGAAAAACAGCAATGAAAATCAGCAGAGGAGGTAGTACACTAAAGGAAAAAGTAATCAAAGAGAAAAACCAATTCAAGTAAAATAACAAAAATAAACAAATAAACATGGTTTGGCTGGAAATACAAACCATGTCTCAATAGTAGCCCTAAATGTTAATGGCTTAAACTCACCAATCAAAAGACATAGGCTAGCAGATTGGATTAAAAAAGACCCAACAATATGCTTCCTACAGGAGATTAATCTGATAGGAAAATACATACACAGACTGAAGGTGAAAGGTTGGGAAAAATCATACCACTCACATGGACTGTAGAAGCATCAGAGGTTTCCATTCTCATATCAAATAAAGTAGACTTCAAGCCACGGTTAATCAAAAGGGATAAAGATGGACATTAAATACTGCTCAAGGGAACCATACACCAACAAGACATAACAATCATAAATATATGTGCCCCAAACAATGGTGCAGCTATGTTCATCAAACAAACTCTTCTCGAGTTCAAAAGTCAAATTGACCACAACACAATAATCTTGGGTGACTTTAACACACCTCTCTCAACACTGGATAGATATTCCAAACAATATCTATAGATACTAGAGAACTCAATAACACAATCAATAACTTAGACTTAACTTGCATATATAGAATATTTCAATGTGCATCAAGTGGATACACTTTCTTCTCAGCAGCACATGGATCCTTCTCTAAAATAGACCATATACTATGCCACAAAGCAACTCTTAGCAAATACAAAAAAGTAGAGATACTACCATTCATTTTATCATATCATAATGGAATGAAATTGGAAATCAATGACAAAATAAAACATAAAAATTTCTCCAACACCTGGAGACTAAACAATATGCTACTGAATGAACAATGGGTCATAGAAGACACCAAGGAGGAGATTTAAAAATTCCTAGAGGAAAATGAGAACATAAACACAACATATTGAAATCTATGGGACACTATGAAAGCAGTACTAAGAGAAAAATTCATTGCATGGAGTTCATTACTTAAAAGAAGAAAAATTCAACAAATAAATGACCTCACACTATATCTCAAAGCCCTAGAAAAAGAAGAACAAACCAGCAGCAAAAGCAGTAGAAGGCAAGAGATTAAAATTATAGCTGAAATGAATGAAATTGAAACAACAGAAACAACTAAAAAATTGACAAAACTAAAAGTTGGTTCTTTGAAATAAATAAATAAAATTGACAGACCCTTAGCCATGCTAATGAAGAGAAGGAGAGAGAGAACTCAAATTACCAGCATACGTGATGAAAAAGGTAATATCACAACAGACACTACAGAAATGCAGAGGATAATTAGAAATTATTTTGAAATCTGATCAAGTGAGATTCATCCCGGGGATGCCAGGTTGGGTCAACATACAGAAATCAATAAATGTAATTCATCATATCAATAGATTTAAAGATAAAAATCATATGATCATCTCAAGACACAGAAGAAGCATTTGACAAAATACAGCACTAGAAAACATGGTGAGAGAAAGGGGTTTAATTTCATTTTGTTGCATATGGATTTCTTGTTTGCCAAGCACCATTTGTTGAAGATGCTATCTTTTCTCCAGTGCATGAGCTTTTGAGGAACACCTAATATCTAAATTTTAACTGTGATATATGAAGTAAAATAGAACCAAAAGGGGAATAAACACATCCAGAATTACAATTGGAGATTTTAATACTTTTTTAAAAGAATTGATGGACCAGCTAAGACAGAAAATCAGCAATGGTATAGAACTCACCAACAGCATTGACTAACAGAATCTAATTGATACAGAGCATACCACCACAGAACAGCAGAATGCACATTTTTCCCAATGCCACAAACCATGTACCAAGACAGACCATATCCTGGGCCATTAAACAAACCTCTACAGGTCTAATAGAATGAAAATCATACAAAATGTCTTCTCCAACCACAGTTTGAAATCAACACCTGAAATAAAACAGAAAAAAATCACTGAACACTTAAAAACTGAACAACACACTTATTCATAACTCACAATTCAGATGAAAATGGAGTACATGAAAATTTGTGGAACATAGCCATAGCAGTGCTAAGAGGGAAATCTGTAGCAGTAAATGCATGTATTTTTTTTTAAAGAAGAAAATTCTCCCTTGCTCATGATTCTAAAAAAAAAGAAGAAGAAGAAAAAGAGCAAAATAAATTCAAACTCAGTATAGGGAAAAGAATAATAAAGAATGGAAATTCATGAATTTGAAAACAAAAACAGAGGAAGTGAATGAAGCAAAAGTGTATTTTGTAGTTTTCATACAAATCACCTGTATGTTTTGACAGATTTGTAGTGAAGGATCAGACATACATGAGACTGAATCTCTACCAGCAGGATTCCACAGTCCTTTACGAGTAAGCATTTAATCACAAGATTATGACAAGGGATGGAAGCAAAATAGACTGTTGATGAATGCTAAGGACCAAACCCAACCCTCTCCAAAATAAAAAGATCTACATCAGTACTTAAAATTAGGGAAGAATTCTGCCCATATGGCATACACCCTGAAAGACTTCTGCTAAATATGTTGAAGACTCGAGAGGTTTAAAAGTCTTTATAAGGGAAGCATCCTGGTACATTTATGGAGGTCATCCTGAAAAGAGTGAGGCCCACTCAGGGTCAAAGGGGTCAGCCTCTCCATTTCAATGCATCAGGGTACACAGGGGGAAAGGAAAGAAAGAGAGGCTGCTATGTGCTGTGTGTGTCTCTGGGTGGGGACTTCATGTCCAAAGAGGCCCTGGTGCAATGACAGTCACACAGCTTCTCAGGCCACCTTATCACCTTATCCAATGCTGGACTGGGCGTTCTCTCAAGTGCTTCTGGTTTGATTGTTCTTTGAGAGTCTGTTTTATCCATATTTCAATGGTAAATTTGATTCATATTTACTTTAGTAAATATTATGAGAACATAATTTATTTTAGTAAAGAAATAAAACCAACACAAATGCAACACACAGCTCTTCAAATGCAAAGGAAAACTTAATGCAACCAATTCTTTCAGAAAGAGGTTGAGAACTTCTGAAAATAAGTTTACTGTTTTGGAAATGAAAGAGGATAGAGTTAGGAGTACAGATTCCTCAACCCCACTTTTGTTTCTCCCAGGCTCCTCCAGTCCTCCTGCTACCCATGGGGGAAGCATAGGTTGCCTCTGCTTCTTACCAGTCAGAGCAGGTGGCTATCCAGGCAGAGGCCATCCATCCAATGACTGATGGCCAGTTTCACATTGGCTTGCACCACAGCCTGCCCTGGGCTAGTGGTATGGGAGATTTGGCCTCTGATGAGCCACCAGGCCCACTTTTGCCCTGACACAGCCAGTGTTCTCAGATTTGCCAAACTCATGAAATCTCTCTGCAAACTACTGGCAGTCATGAGTATATGACCTGCTGTCCTACCCAGAGCAATTCATACATACTTTGTAGCTTTACTGCATGGCCTACTTTGAAGAAGTTACCTAGGTTAACTTCTACAATGGACAAACTGAGACCAAACAGAAAAACAGCTGATCCCATGATCCGTATCTATGAGATCTCGCTTTAGATTTCTACTGTTAAAGAATAATTAAGGAGTCTGCCATGTAGTAGTATAGAGATACTACTACATTGGAGTTTTTTTTTTTTTTTTAAAAATCCAGAAAATGGTATATGTGGATGGACATCATTTATGTTTAGTCTGACGTTTAAGATATTTGTAAAATGAAAAAGATCATCTAGCCTTGCTTTAGTATTCCAATGTCAACCAAGTTGTATTATCTCCTTTGGGCTGGTAGTTCTATTTCAAGAGCAACTGGATCCATTGCATTGTGATTCCTTCAAGGAATGGCCTGGCAAGACGTAGCAAGTTTCTACAGGGCTGTAGCATTCAGACTTCAGTGGTAAATTTTATAGAAACAGGAAAGGAATGTCAACAGCCTCCTTTGGTCATTTATTTTCTCTAATACTTGTGTCAAAATATCATAAAATTCAATAGGAAAAGAAAACTGACCTATATTAATCTTTATTTGTCCATTTAAAACCTTTAGTTTTTCTATCTGAATTAAGAATGTTATAAAACTTTCATTCATGTGAATTGACCTGTAACTTGGTAGTTGAAGAATCTAGGAGTGTAACTGCACCCAAACCACACAGCCAGGAAATCTCTCCTCAATCTCTTGACTCTGTTGCCTCTGAAAGATTTAGAAGGAAATCTGGGGAGTTAAATACTCAGTCTATTTAATCAGAGAGAAATTCATCAGCTTTCTTTCTCCTTTACTCCTGTATCACTGAATTCCTAGATCAATGAACCTAGAGTGTTTAATGTTTTTTTAATAATACTGGTATAGAAAGATTTGAGGCCAGGATCCCGAGATTTGAATTTCAGGTCAGTTAGTAACATGCCAACCTTGGAAAATATGTTCAACCTTTAGAATCTAACTTTCCTGCCTCCCAAAGATTGTTGTATTTGTCAGCTTTTCATTGCTATAACAAAACACCAAAATACCAGAGATAAACAACTTTAAAGGAAGAAAGATTTATTTTGGTTCATTGTTTCACTTGATGTCATTGCTAAGGGCCTGTAGTGAGGCAGAAGCTGCTCACCTCATGGCAGCCAGGAAGAGGAGAGGGAGAGGGAAAGAGAGAGAGATAGAGATAGAGAGAGAGAGAGAGAGAGAGAGAGAGAGAAGGAAAAACAGAGAAGTGGGGGCCAGATACAAGATATACCCTTCCCAGGCATATCTCTAGCAACCTCCATCTGTCAGCTAGAACCCCCCTTCTTCCAATCAGCTAGATTCTACCACCTTCCAATAATCCATTTACTTATGAACCCATAAATGGATTAATTCATTGATGAGGTCAGAGCACTTTCAAAAGCTCCACCTCTGAACATTGCTGAATTGGAGACTAAGCCTTCAACCCATAAGCCTTTGGCAGATATTTCAGATCCAAACTATAATAGTGGAACAACTAACCATGGGAAAAGAAGCAGGTTTCTGTGGGGTTCTTTTGGAGAGAAGGTAATTTTTATGGATTTTATCTTAGACATTTTGACTTTATGGCAATATCTATTGATATGCTTTTAAGAAACACAAGGAGTAGTCTTATGAGCCAGTGGAGGAAAGTTAAGAAGGAAAAAGTAGCAAGGAAATGTTGCAACACAGCAGAAACAAGAAGCAAGAGCTATCTTAATTGTTATGGATTGGATATAAAGTATCCCCCAAAGTCTTAGGTGCTGAAGGCTTGGTCCCCAGGGCAGTTTGGGGAAGCCCCAAAGATCACAAGGACTTTGAGCTCATCAGTGTATTAAGCCAGTGATAGCTGAAAGGGATTACTGTGGAGTGGTAGGCAGTGGGGTGTGGTTGGAAGAAGTAGGTCGCTGGGGAAGCCCTGGAAGCATATTTCTTGTCCCAGATCACTTCTCCCTCTCCCTACATCTGCCCCTGCTTCCCTGGCTGCCATGAGCAGAGCAGTTCTCCTTGGCCACGCTCTTCCACTGTGATCATCTGCCTCACCCCGGGACCAAGCAACAGAACCAGCCAACCATGGACTAAATGAAACCTCTGAAATCAGAGCCAAAATAACTTTTTTGTATTTTAAATTGGTCTGAGCAGCTATTTTAGTTACAGTGACAAAAAAGTTGACTAACACAATAATCAAGGTGGGAAAAAAAATATGTTCAGAAGAATAAACACACACACACACAACCACACACATGCACATGCGTACACACACACACACACACACACACACACAACACATACTTATGAAAAGATAAATTTTCAAAAATGAAGCATAAAGTTTACTTATTTTTATTTTAGTGATAATCCTTTTTCTCTGACTCTGTGCCCAGGCAGCTAATTGTACTTAGAGAATTCGGACAACGGACTAATTAGAAATGCCACAAATATGTGCTTGCTGCCCTCAAATGGGCCTGTGACCCTCCAGGCTCTCAAACTACATAACCCTGGTCCAACACCTGACCCTCTTCTACAAATACATCAGAACTTCTCCACCTTCATCCAACCTGAACCATTATGATGGTTGATTTTATGTTAGTACTCAGATAGTCGGTCAAACATATCTGAATGATGCTATGAAGGTAGTCTTTTGATAAGATGAATATTACAACAGTAGACTTTGAGAGAAATAGATTACAGTCCATAATGGGGGTGGACCTCATCTAGCTAGCTAGCTGAATGTCTGAAAGACTGAGGTCCTCAGAGGAAGACAGAATTCTGCCAAAAGACTGCTTCAAATTCAAGCTGCAAGACCAGCTCTCCTTAGGTCTCCAGCCTGCCATTTTTAGCTATTCCACACTCATATCGAAGCATCCCCAAACACCCACAATCCTGGTTTCCTTCCTCCCTCTCTGGGTCCTTTCTTGGGTTGCTTTCAGGCTCTCTCCTTCTCAGTCCAAGCTCAGAGAATGCCTTCCAAAAGCTGGAATTCCTCTGAACTCAGGCCTAGGCCTTTTCTATCTGCCCAGTCTACACTGTTCCCAAATGATTTCATCCAAAAACATGGTTTTGCTGACTCCAGCCTAGGTTTCTCTAAGGTCCAGATTCATATTACCCAAATGCTCTTCTGAAAGCTCCACCTGCATACTCAAATGCTATGGTCTTGTTTTATCAGATGAGAAGTTCAGTTTCCTGAGGGAAGCAGGGAGCTAGCATCCATAAGAGGCAACTGGGTAACCTTTGTGTTCACCTTTGTGCACAAGAATTCTTTTTCTTTTTTTTTTTAAAGAGAGAGAGAGAGAGAAAATTTTAATATATATTTTTTTTAATTTTCGGCGGACAAAATCTTTGTTTGTATGTGGTGCTGAGGATCGAACCCAGGCCGCACGCATGCCAGGAGAGCGCGCTACCACTTGAGCCACATCCCTAGCCCCAAGAATTACTTCTTATTAACGGAATCTGATAGCCAGAAAGGTCCTTCTCTAACTCAGATAATTACCCCTGAAAATTTTGCAATTTCTTCAGCCTTCAGCTCACAGACAAACTTAGTTGAGCCAAATGTAAACTGATAGCACCAAACCCAGACTCTCTTGTACCTCCACAAGAGCATGTTTGCCTTAGATTAGTAGCATAGGAAATTGCCTCCAGATGACGCACCACATCCTATACTTCCCTCTAGCCCTGTGCTCTGGTCATGGTCATATACGGAAGATTTTTCCAGAAGTTCTATTAATCCTCAAGCAGACTTCACATTGTATGCAGCATCTCACAAATTATACTGCATTCAGTGTAGTCCTGGCTACATGGCAACAAGCAAAAGTTCATCAACATTCCAGCAAATGGACATCTTTTGATGGCTTCCCATATTCTATAAGTTACCCAATGAGATTGAAGATTAGGGAGAATTCATTCATATAATTCATATGCCATCTTAAAGTAGAAGTTCAGATTTGATTTCTAAAGGTTTTTCTCACTCTGATAGTCTCCGAACCAATAATTATTACAAATCTTCCAATCAAGAGTTTCCATTCTGCTTAACTCAGGGATAAGCCTATAATCTTGACCATCAGTGCCCAGGAAAATGATGGTCTCAAAGCACCTCTAGTAAATATTATGAGGGGGAAAAAAAGAGAAACTAATAACCTTCAAGCTTTAAACATCTTTCCATCATAAAGTCCAATGGACTAAAGGCTGTCCCTTAGTGTTCTGTCTTCTTGCTATCATCCAACAGCCCAAGGCACAGGTGTCTACTGCAGGCATCTCCTTATTGCCTTCTGCTCTTAACTTTCCAAAGTATCTACATTTTAAAGAAGTAAAGGTGATACAAGATAGTGAGCTCTTTAGTACACAACGAGGGATGAGATTATCTGGTCTGGGCAGATGTAGAATCCTGATTATGAAAGGTAGCAGCAGTGATAAATGTCCAGTGAGTCCCACATAAAAAGATCCAGGAATAGATCAAGGGCACAGTTAGGAAGAGAAAGCCTTTATCTTCATGCTTGGGACAAACTTGCTTTCTTCAGGAGCCCCTGAGTATTGTAACTTTTCATCTTCCAAATACCTGTAGTTAAGATTTAAAGTTATTTTCACCAATTTTACTCTTAACTACAATTTTGAAGTTCCCTTTTCCTCCAAGGGAATATTCTAAGAACACTATGACAATTAATCCCTTAATTATAGTAAAAGCAATAGTTTTCTGGTTAGTTTTTAAATCAGAAGTATAAATCCCCCAACTTTGTTAGTCTACAGTCTGATGTATCCCTGTGGTACGCTGCAGACTGCATTTCTCAACTTTGTTATATGAATTTAAATTTTTTAAAAATTGTGGCTTCTATCATGCAAATCATGTCTATCTTCTCTTTCAATTCTGCTTGTATTTTGGCCAATTCTTTTCTGAGCTAACCCCATTCTTGTAGTACCTTGCCAAAGGCAACCAAGTCACACGATGGCATTTTATTTGCCTACTTTCTCATAAAGCTATAGTCTCATCAGCTTCGTTACATGTTTCCCAAGCTGTCGTGGGCAACCATTTCACCAAATGCTTTGGCACTGCCACATCATATTTTAGGTTTTGTTGCTGCTTCTGTTGTTAGACAGCACCTCTTTCCCTACTGATCAACTCTTAGCTAAGTTTTGCTCCCATAGCCATGTGACTGGCAGCAGGGTTTCTTTCTCACCCACAAACACACAAGTTGGCTGAAGATCAGCTGTGGCTATGTTTCCAATGTCTTCTTCATCCTGGGATCCAGGCTGAAGGACCCTCTCCTACCAGAAAGAAACCTACTGTTCGCCCAACAATGGAAAAGAATGATGAAAGAAACAGCAAGGGCTTTCAAACATTTTTAGGAAAGGGTACATAAAATTTATACTCACATTCAATGGCCAGATCAAGTCATAAGGCCAAGCCCAAGTTCAAAGAGATGACCATTAGCAGGAGCTCCCCCATGGGAAAGGTGCTGGGAGCCCTTGCAGGGATGGGTGTATGGGAACAGTGAATAAGTCAAATAAGTAGAATGGTGTTCCATAATTCTGTTACAAAATTGTGATAACTTAATTAGTAAAAGAAATACCATACAGTTCCTAGAACACAAGAGCTACTCAATAAATCATAGTTTACTTCCTTTTCTTTTCCTTTCTTCTCCTCCTTTCACAACACTGAGATTTTAGCATCCTACGATTTTGCTGGATAGCATCTGCAACCATTGAATGAGAACGATGAAATGAGAAAAGATAATAAAAATAATCATCAGAGTGTTTCTTAATTTCCAAAGTAGAGGACATGTAGGAAATGATCCTGAATATGACCTAATTTGCTCATCATTATCTTATAGAATTGATGGAATAGCCTTCTCTTCTGTATCCTTTCAACAAATTCAATATATTTTGCATGTCTGCTTTAAAGTCAGCACAATGATTCAGGAAAATGGGTGTCATTATGGTTTTCTTTAGCCATCATTGCTAACAATCAAATATATTGTCCTCACTTAAAAGATCTTAACCTGAACTGATCTGTGCCAGCAAAGAATGAATTTCAAGGCTTATTGGCTGATTATGTCCCAGTCACCATTTGCTTTATTTCCTGAACTTCTGTCTTCTAGTCGCTGACTATACTTGAGCTGCCATCATGGAATGACCAAAATAACTGGACTTCTGTGACTTTTTCCCTGTAAACACATTGGTAGAGCTACCAGTGAAGATGGCCAGAGGGGGAAAAAAACCGCTAGAGTGAAATGTTTGCCAAAGCTGGGTTATTCACCTATTTATTCAAATTTGTTTTCTATTACTGAGGTTGGATGATTTCTTTATGGAGTGAAATGAACTCATTCTTCCTCTTCCTTCCACTATATTATTCAGACAGAAGATGTAAGCATGGTAAACCAGGTCGTTAGGCTTTATTTCACTTACTCTCACCATTTCCTAAATAGTTATTTTTAAAAAGGTATGGGTTTCTTCTTAATAAGTCATTTCTTTTATTCCAATTTTTTAACAATGACTTATTCAAAGACTCGATTGTGATGACCATATATCGAAACACCTGCCACCATAGACCATCCAGAAAACACAGCTGTAAGACCCTGTGATGAAGGTCACACACCAGCTAGAAGAGCAGCAGGGGATTGAGGCTGAGGATGTGGAAACCAGCGGGGCCTTCTAGAAAGGAACCTGATGGGAGGGCTGGAAGCTCATATGTGGATCTGGAAAACCCTGCAAAATAAGAGCACTGAGGTCATGGTCGGGAATGCTAGAACCAGCATGTTTTATCATCCAGTTAGAATGACTGTTAAAAAGACTGGAGATCACAAGTACTGGAAGAATGTGGAGAAAAGAGAATCCTTGCACACTGCTGGCATAAATGTCAATTACTACAGACATTATGAAAAACAGTATGGAGTTTCTTCAAAAAAGTAAAAACAGAACTACCAAATGCCCCAACAATCCTGCCACTGAGTAGGTCTCCAAAGGAAACGAAATCAATATGTCAAAGAGACTTCCATGTCCGTTGCAGCACTAGTCACAGTGGTCAAGAAACAAAAGCAACCTGAGTGTCCATCAACAAATGAATGGATAAAGAAAACACAGGACATGTTTATGATGAAATACTATTCAGCCATTAAGAAAGAAATTCTGTCATTTGTGACAACATGAATGAAACTGGAGTTTATTACATTAAATGAAATAAGCCAAGGCAAAAAAAGACAAGCACTTCATGATCTCACTCATTTGTGGAATCTAAGAAAGTTGATCTCATAGAAGTTGAGAGTAGAATGTTGTCCACCAAAGGCTGGTGACTGCAGGGGTCAGGGATGGGGAGAGTTTGATCAGTGGGTTCTAAATTATAGTCAGAAATGAGCAAATTCTTCTGATGTGCTATACAGTAGTGTGACTATAGATACCAATTTACTGTAAGCTTGGAAAAGCTAGAAGAAGAAATTTTAAAACTTTTACCATAAATAAAGGATAAATTTCTGAAGAGATTGATTAGCTTAGCCTGATTTAGACATTACATGATGTATCCAAACATGACGTTACTCTATTAATATGTACAAATTTTATGGGCATTTTACTGGTTAAAAATAAATTTAAAAAAAATTAAATTAAAAATAATTTAAAAAAAAACTTCAGAAAATTTTGTAAACCAGTTATCAAATTGTGGGTAGTTTGATATTAACCATGAAGGGAGCATTTTACCATGGAAATCGGTATAAGCTACAAATAAGGCCTCTATTTTCAGAGAACCCGTTGCTACTATTTACCAGCACCCACGACTCCAGACTATGGTTGCTGCTCTCAAATTGAAATTTTGCAAGTGAGAGTTTCATATTTCTCTCCCCTAAGAAAATTATCCAACCAGATACATTATTTATTGGGTAGATACTTGATTGTGAACTATTGCAAGGCTTGATGCTAACTTTGGGAGAGAGCCCAGACTTTCTCCACCAGAAGGAAAAGCCAGGCTTCTAATCCAAGTCCACAGTACTATCCCCTCTATTATTTGTCTTGTTTTTGTTTTGTTTTGTGATGGTGGTGATCTTACTCAGGTACTCATACATGCTAGGCACATGCTCTACCACTGAGCTACACCCCCAATACCCTCCTCACCATCCCCCCTTTTTTTTTCTGGGCAGATGGGTACTGGGGATAGAGCTACATCCCAGCCCTTTTTACTTTTTATTTAGAGACAGGCCCTCACTAAGTTACCTAGGGCCTTGCTAAGTTTCTGAAACTGGCTTTGAACTCATGATCCTCCTGTCTCAGCCTCCCAAGCCACTGGGATTACAGGCATGTACCACCAAGCCCAGCCTCCCCTCTGCTCTTAACAGAGTAATTCTATTTGTATTTTTAAAATTTAGATGCCACTTTTTCAGAGAAAAAAAAAATTCCACAGTGATGGAACAAAAACAGAAAACCAATCAAATGCTACGAAGACACCAAAGCCATGAATTTGTTGGCCAGCAATCAAGACTAGAAGTGACCAGGGGTTCCACCACAGGCCATGATGAAGACCTCAAGCCTTTACCAGCAACTGAGGGAACAACCCACTCCCAACACAAAATAGGATGTGACTGGCCTAAGAATAAACTGTGAAGAGTCTGGGAATGCAGCTCAAGGCACCAGTACCAGCAGTTCCAGGAGAAGAGAAAGCTATTCTTGCAGGACCAAATTCCTGGCTGTGCGATAGCTCTGCCATTGACCTGAGCTGGCAGTACTGGATCTGGGGTTCATTGACCAGATCGATTTAACCACAAAAGTGACGGATGGTGAGGCATGACAGCAGAGAGAGAGAAAACAAAACCCTGACTCAGCATGGGCCCAGAGGATGATGAGAAAGGTAACACTCTGAAGGGCAGCCAACAGAAAGCAACGGTGAGTGAAGAGAGTCCAAATAACACCTATAAATAGAATACTGACCGTGAGATTCATTTACCGTATACAAACAGTGCATTAGAGAGTAGTAACAAGAGAGGCAGAAGCAAAGACTGGTGGGTTATAAAGTGTGCTGAACTCTTTTTTCTAAATTTTTCTGTTAGGAACAGAATAGAGTCACTAACTTACATAAATATCTACTTAGGATATATGCTAAAATTTAAGAATACCCATTTCAGGAAATATAACTAAATATTAGCTTGCCAAACAGAGGAAGGAGTAAAAGAGAATCGAGAAAATTATATCAATTCAGATGAAGGGAGAAAAGAAGATAAAAATATATCCAAAAAAGCGTATGGTAAGCCAAAAACAAAATTAGATGTTAAAAATAAGAGTAAGCAGTTTGGTCATCATATAAATTGCAAATATATTATATTTGTATAGAAAAAAGAGAATACATATCATTTCAAATGACTAGTTTATACATATTTATTGTTTATTTTATAAATATTGTACATATGTATGTATTATTAATATTGTTTATTAGAAGCACATAGAAAACAATGTAACACAAAAGCCTAAAACCTAGTAGAAAAGGTAAGCCACTGATATAAACACAAGGCAAATGATGCCATGAAAGAAACATAGATCAGTCTTTGTAAAAATTCAAAAGAGAGGGAGAAAAGCTAGATGGGCAGAAAGAGAGAGAACCCATGAATAAAGAACAAAATCAGAAATTTCTTCAGAGCAGAGGGCACATTTGAGCAGAATTTTGAGAAATGGGCAGGATTGGGCTGCTGGCAATGAAGAAGAGCTTCCTCTGCTGAGGAATTTGGGGAACTTTGGATTTATGAAACTAGAGAGGACTCGGTTGCCTTACATAATATGCACATTATCTTTGGGCAAAGAGAGCTGCTTCAGTTTTATGCATGAGGAAATACCATTACATTCTAAAATTTCAAAGAGTCCAGATGGCTCTTAGTAGATGAAAGGAAGAACAGAGAAGAGCGAATAAATACATACAGACTTCATGGTATTCCTGGTGTCTTAGTCTTCCTAGAGAAGTTTTGGGGATTATGTTGCTCGCAAAATCAGAGGAAAACGACCTATTCTTCCCAAATTTCATTTTTCCAGCAGGACCTTCAGGAGCTTAGGTTCTAGTTTTGCTCTGTTAATATGGTGGAGCAATATCACCCATCCCTAGGGAATGAACGCCAGTCAGCATTCCCAAGATCCTTGCTCTAGCTTTGGTGGAAGGCAGGGCAAAGTAGAAAAGTAGACAGCAAGGAGAGGAAAATGTGCCTTAAGCTCCTACTGTGGTCAAGAAACCATGCACTTTAACTCCATGTTGTGGGAGAACTTTCCAAGTTTCTTCTGGACATGTATTAGATTTGTATAGAAAAAAAAGAGAATACATATCACGTCAAATGACTTGTTTATACATATATTGCTTATTTTATAAATGTTGTGTATGTATATATTATTTATGTTATTTATTAGAAGCACACAATCATTTCTTCAGTGTCATTTCTACATGCAAATTTTCATTTTCCTAGAAGTCTTTTTCCCGTTCTCTTTATCTTTTCATTATGAAGTATTTTAAACGCTTACAAAAATAGGTCTGTTTCATCCATACATGTTAATCTTTCGACATACATATTTAAAAGATAATTACTACTTTGGAGACGCATGTAGAAGTTTGCAATCATACCTAAAACGATTCACAAAGTTCCTTAGCCCAGATGTTTATGCCATAAATGCTTGAATTTTTCCAAAATATCTTATCAGGTTTTTTTTAAACAATTTGTTTATTTGAAATTAAAACAAAATCAGTTCAGTTGATATAGCTCTTTAATCTCTTTTAATTTATAGCTTTCCTTTATTTCTCTGATTTTTCGCTTTATTTATTTATTTATTTTCCTTCAGAAACCAGGTCTTTCACTCAGGTCCTGTGGCCCATGCCTGTCATCCTAGTGGCTCGGGAGGCTGAGGCAGGAGGATCACAAGTTCAAAGCTAGCCTCAGCAAAAGCAAGGTGCTAAGCAACTCAGTGAGACCCTGTCTCTAAATAAAATACAAAATAGGGGTTGGGATATAGCTCAGTAGTCAAGTGTCCCTGAGTTCAATATCCAGTACCCACCCACCCAAAAAGAGAAACTAGGTCATTCATTTTATAGAGTTTTCTATGCTCTGAGCTTTGCTCATTGCATCCCTGGGGTATTGTTAATTTGTTCATTCATTTTCTGTGCTTTATGAAAATTGATACTTAGATCTGAAGGCTTCATCAAGTGAGTATGTGTGTCCATGTGTGTGGAAGACCCCTTTTGTAGCTATGGTGTTTATTTCTACTAGATTATGTATAAGTGACTGGTTGTCTCTCTTTGGTGATGTTACCAGCCACTTATAAGCATTGTCTGGTTCCATTGCCCAGTTCCACTGCTGTAGAGACTGCAAAATGGCCCAATTCTATCATTCTTTGCTTATCAGGTGAAATTTTACCCAGAGAAACTGCTCTTCCTCAACCCATCATCCAGAGGAAGAAATTCTATAAGAAAAGCAGGAAAAATGTTTGTTACTTTCCCAGTTTCTCCTGGAATTTGAAAGAATAAAGTATTCCCCAGCATCATCCAAAAATATAGCTGAGTTTTTTTATTATCATCATCAGTATAAACACTTGCATTGAAACATGTTTGTAGTGTGTTTTAATCCATTGCAGTTACTGTCCAATGAGTGACCAAGACCAACATATCCCCTCTTTGGCCAGTGGGAGCTTACTCAGGTGGTCTTGGAGGTACATTGATACACCTCTAGTGATATTTAATAGCTTTTTTGTTATCTAGTAAGACAACTTATTTTAAACTCATCTTGAACTTTTTATCCCCAAAACTGAAATCATCTAATTCTCTAAGAAGCCCTGGTTTCTCTTGGTAAATGGCTTTAAGACATTACATTCTGGACACCAGAGATGCTCACTGCAGGCCACTGCTTCTAGGCCTTTGCAATTGACAAAGATAGAAAGAACTTTTAGGGCAAAACACATTTCACACCGAGAGTTTACATTCAGAGTTACAGAAGTTTTATTTAACTTTATCTGTCTTACATTTTTCCCTCCTTTCAACCATGCCAAAAACCTCAGTTCTCAATATCAACATAACCACTCATTTGATTTATCCAATGATAGACACTTACTTGTCTTGGAATAACAATATTAACACTACTGTCACCAGTATGATTTCTGAATATGAGTTAAAGTATTTTGGAGTTATTTTTTGTCTTTGGGGAATAATCCACCTCAGATGCCAAAGTACTGTGTTTTAGAGTCACTTGAAATACTACCTTTCTGAATGATTATGTCAACAATTGGATATGAATTTAGATTTATTTGTTTTATTTTTCTGAAAATCTTTATTGAGTTCAATTAGCTTTCTTGCTGTCTCATCTGTTTACATCTCATTCCCTCTCTTCTCTTTTGGGCCTATTCTTATTTGGTGAAGGCCATGTTTTCTAAAACACACATCTTGGGAAATGTTCTTCTGAGTTCTAATTATAAGCAACTTTTGCTTCAGGATTCTTTGAAAATCCTCTTTCTGTTTTGTCTTGTTTTTACATTGTACTTGTTAGGCCTAGTGGATGGATGGCCTGCCTACCCTTCTCTAAGACAGGGTTGATTGATCATAATAACTTATAATAATATTTTTATTGAAGCTTTATTAGGTACTAAGAATTATGAGCTAAGAACCAAGCACTGTGTATTGGGAACTAACTTAATCCTCCTGCAGCCCTATTACACAGATATTGCTATCTCTATTTTAGAAATAAGAACTTCAAGATGTGGCATTTTATTCAAGATGACACACTCAGCAAGTACCTTAGCCAGGGAGAATCCTTTCTCAAAACTAGAGCTAGGACAAATTCTGATGATGTTTGGGAATGCAGCACAGTGGTAAAGCATATGCTTATAATGCACAGGCCCTGAGTTCATTACCCAGCACTACATCAAAATAATAAATAAAGGAAGGAAGAAAGGAAAGATAGAAAGTAAGTCTGATGGCCTGATGTTGACCTTTCAGACTCTAAATTCTATATTCTAACACAAGTTCATGCCCTGCTGCATTAAGGAAAAGATGGTGATTCCTAGAAAAGATGAGTAAGAGTTTTCCTTTGACCAAATGCAGTTGATAAATATGTAAACTTCTATTCCCCTCCCCAGCAATCCATATTCCAGAGTTTATCTTTTCTCCATAATTTTCCATAATAGCCCTATATACAGTAGCCAGTTTCTTCCTATAGATGTTATGGTGAGCATGACCCTAGCTCCTCAGAAAGGGGCTGTCTGTTTCCCAGTTGGGTCAGAATCTATCTCTGACCTATGGACATTCAGAGCTGAGCAGGGTGATTGCTCTTCCTACCCATTCACCCCAACAAGGCACCATCCAACAGACACTAAATTATGAAACAATGCTATAGGTCACCAACTTGATAAGAAAAAGAGATTCTGTAAAATAATGGGTACTTGACCAGAACTAGAGTTAAGAAAATTTCTTCCAAAATGTTGAATGACGGATCTTATTTTCAAAACTGTTTTTATATAACTTCATTAATATCCGTATGGCAACTAGGAGGAAAAAAAAACTCTCAAAGTAGAGTTGCCTGAGGCCATCTCAAAGTAGAAATTCTCGATATGATAAATAATTTAATCTTCACAACAAATCAATGAGGCAAAGGTTAATTTCCCAAATTATCAAGTAAGGAAAGTGGAATTTAGTGAAAATTTGGCCAGGGTCTTATGGCTATTAAGTGGTGGAAGTTGAATTCTAAATCTCTTTTCACTACTCTATTCTACTTTGTCTAGGACAAATGGTTTCCAGAGTCTATTGACCCTTGATATCCAGGAGTGAAACAGTTCTGAATCCCAGGCACTCAGCACCACATGCTCTTAGCTACCTACTTAATGTCAAGCTATGGAATAAGTCACTCTATTTCACAAGACTCCCCACCCTGTTTGTGGTGATGTTCTTATTGTGACCTATACTTCTCTACCTACTTGGGGCCTTTAGCACCATATACCTACATACCTGTGGTCTTGTCATCTCCCTTTCCAGTATCAAAGTGAAAACTATCCAGTATTTTTTGCCAAACTAGCACTCACCACACCAAGCAGAAATCTCAGTCTCTTCTTTGCCCAGTGATTCTCATATGGTAAAATATGAGAATATCCCAATGACATACAAGATGCCTGCAATAACCTTGGTTGCCCTGGTCTTTATATACTTTCCCTCATAGGACCTCAGTTTTCTCTATTTTAAAAAAAGTTGTGGGGGGTGGAGGCATATCTTACCAGCTCTCTGTTAGATAAGATCCTTCCCAAGGGAGACTCCTACACTGAGGGCAAGAAAGAGAGCAATTTCAACAGAAAGCCTGTCTTAGTCCATTCAGGTGGTTCTAACAAATTACCCTGGACTGGGTCATTATCTAGTTATTAAAGACAGCAAGGCCTCATCCTCTCCCTTCACAACAGCAATTTATTGCTTCCAGTTTTATAGGGTGGTATGCACAAGATCAAGATCTTGGTAAAGGCTTATTCTCTACTTCATGGATGGTGACCTCTAGCTGTGTCCCTACGAGGCAGAGGTGGCAAGGGAGTCCACTAGAACCTCTTTTATAAGGATGCTAATCTCATTCCCAGTAATAAAGGACTCAGTCATTTCTCAAAGGCTCCACCTCCTAATACCACCAAGATGGGTGCCAAGACCAACATATGAATTCCATGGGGACAATAACATTCAGGCAAAACCTCATATAATCCTGAAATGCTTTCATGTCAGCCTTTTCTGAAAAGAAAATTCCACTTGGCTCCAACCCAACTGGTTTTTCTAGTTATTAAAGAGAGCAAACCCAATTTGGAAGCCCCATCCTCTCCCTGAAGATTCTCTACAGGGTACACTGGACACCATGATTGGGCATGTCTCTAAGTAAAAACAATCACTGATGTCCACTTGGAAACATCAGTGGGGCCTTAATTTTCCTGTCCCCCTTCCTTGTTCCTGGACTAGACTCTCCAACAAAGATGTCATTAACTGGAGCTGAGCTAACCAGTGCCTGCTCAGACAGCACAATGGGTGTCTGCCCTACGAGTCCTAAATACTCAGGGAATCCAGATACTCAACCTTGAATCTGAGACACCAAAGCTCAAGGTCACCATGGCTAGTGGGCATGCTAATTTCAGCCATCAGCTCTGGACTTCTCTACCCCTCTTGCTTTCAAAGTGCACATTATGTTATTCCTCCACCTGACTCATATCCTCTTTAATTCCTCGGCAGAAACTTCTCATATCTTTAACTTCTTTTTAATCAGGTCAAATAAAAATGTATTTAATTAACTGCCTTGGCTTTTATTC
This sequence comes from Callospermophilus lateralis, assembly GCF_048772815.1. Lineage (NCBI taxonomy): Eukaryota > Metazoa > Chordata > Mammalia > Rodentia > Sciuridae > Callospermophilus > Callospermophilus lateralis. Next base: position 51,630,130 of record NC_135319.1, on the reverse strand, counting down.
CTCACACCCAGCTGTGTTTTGCAATCTGGCAGGTCCCATCTGTCGGGGTTTAGCAGGCTGCTTCTGCATTCATTGCTCCTTTCCCATTCTTTAACTGAGCAACCCCCTGGACACCCACAGCTTTATCCTGGGTGCTATGGACACAAAACACAAGGAGCTGTAGTCCAGATGTGGAGGGGACACATCAACGGAGAGCTTCAAAAGAGTCTGAAAAGGAAGAGGTCCAAGGGATATGCCCAAAGAGAGGAAACGACAGCACACTTCAGAAAAACAAAAAAGACTCCACAGAAGAGGTGGCTTTGAGGCCTGGAGAATGGATGGACCAAACTGAGAAGGGAATTTTGTGAGAGGAAAACAGCAGGAGTCTTCCCCATACTTACAAAAGCAAAAGAAGAAATAAAATCCCCTACCCGTGAGATGAATATAAAATTTGGACCTACTGAACTTTCTCTTAGCATCTGCAAATGCTCCCTACCAGATCTGAGTAAACTGCAAATTCATATGCTAGTGCTAATTCTCCAAATCTGACCAGTACCAGAGATGGGGAGCATTAAAGACAGTGTAAGTGATTAAAACCCACTTTATTATCAGGGCACTTGATGGGAAGGAATTCTGGCAGAGTGACAAGAGGCAAGACAGAGAAGGATGGATAAGAAAGCAGCCCAGAGGGAGCCAGTTTCTGCTAAGGCTCCCTGAGATGGTGAAGGTGTCAAAGAAGCAGCTCAAGAGACCTCCTTGGCCTTCCTGGGTGTCTTCCACAGGCTAATCCAGCAACATGGAATCCAGCATGGAGCCCATCTTCCGGAATGATCGAACCTCCCATAGGCTGCCTCTTCCAAACCAAGATGGTGACACTCCTGTGGTATCTGCCTCCCTGCAGAAGTTGAGGAGAACCTCCAGATGTGGAGAAGAGGGAGGGAAAGAGAGAGGAGAGGAAGAAAATGTGAATGTGTTTTAATATCTTAATGTTTATGCGGGGCCATTTCTTCAGCTGCCTAGTTCAGACTAGCACTTCTCTCAACCTTGCTCTTTGGTCTGACACAAGATTATTTTATGTACACTCATCTCTGTGCACTGCAAGGTTTTCTTAGAACAGGCACAAAAATGTCATAAAGGCAGGAACAGTTTCTGCTTTGTAGTCCTGTAGCTTCTAAACCAGCACCAAGCACACAGTGGGAAACTAATAAATGCCTGCTGTTTAAAACACAGATCCATTGATTAGAGTAAAAAATAGAGCAGACTGAAATTTTTCAGAAATGTGACCTGTTCCAAGATACATCTCTTAGGAGTATGTTCGGTCACTCCTTTTTGCAGAGGCCTGACGTGGAAAAAACTATTTCCATGTATTTCATAGATAAATTTAATTGAGTCTCTGATGGATGAAGTGAGTGTTTCCAAAAATTTATTCAGCTTTCAAAATCTCCTGGAAGAGGAGCCGCTGATCACAGGCCCATATCCCCCTTCCCACGCTGGCTTTGCCCTGAAGCGGATAGCCTGAGATGGGGCTGCATATCCCCAGCTATTTAATTAAATTGACACAGTCCCTTATTTTTTCTTAATCAATGCCGTGATTATGTCAGTTACAAAAGCCTGCAATCCCTCTTCCAGCTTGGCAGCAGCATAAGAAAAAGCACAGTGTGGCCAATTCATATAAAAGGGTTTCTGTGACATATGTCCCCTGGTGGGACTGGAGATGAAAGTTCCAATCTCCTTCTGCCATGAACTTCATCTGGGGTCTGGAGTAAATCAAGACTAAAGTGTACATATTTATTAAGCACTTGCTGTGAGTGAGACACTCTGCTTGCTAAGTGCTAGAGGAAATGACAATAATAAAAACATCTAACATATATTATGTTTATCAGATTAGAAAATACTTTCTCATATCTGCTCATTCAATCCACATAGCTTTCCTGAGAAACAAATATACCGATTACTGCTTTGCAGAAAACTGAGGTCATAAACTGATCCACAGTTACTCACCTAGGACTCCATAGGCCCAAGACTTCAGGGGGATATTACTCTTTGCTGGATGTGATGAATCAGCCAATGAATGATGTACAGATGTTCCCCAACTTACAATGATTTGAAATAAAATTTTGAAATTTTACATGGTGCAAAAGCAATACACATTCAGTAGAAATAATACTTTGAATTTTTGAATTCATTTCTTTTCCCAGACTGGCAAAAGGCTAACTGGGTCACAACAGCAAGCTGCAGCGCCCAACCAGCCTTGCAAGCATGAGAAGAAGCAACCAGAACTTTACAGTGCACTGTGTTGCTCAGCTGGCACGTTTGGTAGGTTAAATGTATTAAATACACTTTCAACTTAAGGAATTTTCAATTTATGACATTCTATTTATTTATTTATTTTTTCAATTTATGACATTTTAAACTTACAATGGATTTATCCAGATGGGTTTATGAAGGAGCTTCTCCATCACAGAATCATGGTAGCGTGATGATCAAGGAGGGAAAAGAGACTGGAGCCCAAGGAACCTGGTTAGGCTTCTAGGAGTCCTACTGGTTTAGGGGCCTGAGTGGCCCATCAAGTGCATCCATGATCAAGGAGACAGACACCTGAGCAGCAGGGCCCTCCCATGGACACAGAAAAAGTCCACTTCTCTGCAGAGCAAGCTGGAAAGTCTTTGAGGTTTTCACATATCCTAGTCACTACACCCTTACAGATGGGCAAAGGAACACTGTGATTAGCCTTTCCTTGGAGAAACCTAAGGCAAGATCTCTGTGCAGATCATTCAAAGGTGCCCAGGTATGGCTATATGGCCCCCCACTCCAATGTCTGCCTCCCAAGCTAAGTGGCTACTTGCTACATTTTCTCTAAAAGGGCCCTACTGGTTTAGGAATTCAGCCATGTTAAAGACATTCTCTCCATTCCTTTGCTCATCCCTCCCCCAGGCCACAATGACAAGCAATGTTGTCTAATAGGCAAAGCACTGGCTACAGAGTCAAAGGACCGGATTCAATTCCTGTGTTGCCATTTTAAAACATGGCTGTAAATTCTTTGATACTCATTTCATTGAGAGATGAAGTTTATGTGTCCCCTTTCATTGAAATGAGACTGACTTGTGGCTGCTTCAATCAATAGAGTCGGGAAAAAGTGATTGTGGTGACTTTTAGATCAGAAGAAGACTTACAGCTTCTGCCTTGGTCCGTCCCTCTTGGAATACTTCCTTTGGAGCCAAGATGCCATATTGAGATAACTCCAGTCTAACACAGCAGCCACTTGTAATGTTCTGGGCAACAGTCCAGACATAACACCCCAGGGGCTGTCTCCTGTTCAGGTCACCTACAGTCACTGAAATTCTTCATGGAGGAGAGACAACCATTCTTACTACTCCCTGCCCACAGAATCTGAGTATAACAAAATAAATGTTGTTTTATATCCTACGTTTGGGGATGGTTTGTTATATAGCAAAAGAAAACCAGAATATCTCACTTTTAAGTACCAATTTTGCGATTCTAGGCAAAAATAATTAGTCCTTTTTAACAACCTCCTCTAAGAAATAGTGATTTTTAAAAATTAATTAATTTGTTTCAACTAGGTATATATGAATGCATTTTGATTCATTATACACAACTGCAGCACAACTTTACATTTCTATGGTAGTACATGATGTAGCGTCACACCATATGTGCAGTCATACATGTACGTAGGGTAATGATGTCCATCTCCTTCCATTATCTTTCCTGCCCCTATGTACCTCCCTACCCTCTCTCCCCTTTGCCCAATCAAAGTTCCTCCATTTTTCCCATGCTTCCCCCCCTGTTAAGGATCAGCATCCACTTATCAGAAAGAATATTCAGCCTTAGGTTTTGGGGGATTGGCTTACTTTGCTTAGCATGATATTCTCCAACTCCAAACTTATGGCATATGCCATAAGTTTATTCTCTTTTAATGCTGAGTAATATTCCATTGTGTATATATACCACAGTTTCTTTATCCATTCATCTATTGAAGGGCATCTAAGGTTGCTTCCACAGTTAAGCTATTGTGAATTGAGTGACTATGAACACTGATGTGACTGTGTTACTATAGTATGTTGACTTTAAGTCCTTTGCCTATAGACCCAGACAGAAGTGGGATACCTGGGTCAAATGGTGGTTCCATTCTAAGTTTTCTAAGGAATCTCCATACTGCTTTCCAGATTGGTTGCACCCATTTGCAGTCCCACCAGTAAAGTATGAGTGTGCCTTTCCCCCCCACATCCTCACAAATATTTATTGTTGTCTGTATTCTTTTTTAAAATTAATTTTTATTTTTTTAATTAATTATACATGACAGTCGAATGCACTTATATACTTTGATATATCATACATAGATGGAATGTAATTTCTCATTTTTCTGAGTATACATATTGTAGAATCATATTGGTCATATAGTCACATATATACATAAAGTAATAATGTCTGTTTCATTCTACTATCTTTCTTATCCCCACATCCTCAGCCTTCCCCTCCTCTCACTTCCCTCTATCTAATTTAAGGTAACACTATTCTTTAAACTGCAACCCTGCTTCATGGGCTACTGTGCCAGTGGATCATTTGGCACAGAGCATAGCACAGGACCAGACCCTACCAGTGTGCATTTCCAGGAGACGTGAGAAAGGGGCTTGAGTTTGTCATGGGCCATGGTCTTCCATCTTGTCAGACCTGAGGCTCAGCCTACACATTTCAGACCTTCCACAACCACTTCCTCTCAGCCTTGCTGCTGATGGCCGCTGGTTTGGATGAGAAGGAACCATGGCAGAGTAGAGTCTTTTCATGGCTGAGATTCCCTCTTCCCCCACCCAAGTCTGATCTTGCTCATCATGGGAGGGGGCTCTATGCAGTGGCCTTTGCAAAAGCCCTCGGGGCTCCCACAGTAACTCAGCACAGGGTAGACATCCACCTGCATGATAATCATCGAATAGGGCGACTTCAGAACCTCATCAGACAGCACTTTTCTCCATGTTAAATTCTGCATAAACCTCATGATCAAAGTTCAAGTATGACAAGCACATAGATCCACAGAGTGGCATGGAGCCCAGGATGTGCTTGTCTGTGTGGGTCCCCCTTCTCCTGAGGACCAGCACAAGGATAGGTCTTTCAAGAGGAAAGGTAGTTCCAAGCATCCCAGAAGGTGATAATTAACTTTCTGTCCCCACAGGTCTGGGCCTGTGAGAGCGGAAGAGGGAAGAGCAGCTCCTTCTCCCTGCGTGACCAGATGGACCCCTACGGCAGACACTCTGGGACAGAACAGCTCATAGTTCATTCCTGCAGTGCAGACATCACACACTCCAGCCTCTCACTCTAAAATATATGAACTTTTCTAAGTCAAACTAATAATTAAAGCAAAGAAATTTTTTCTCCAAGACAAAAAAAAAAATTCAGGAAGATTAGATAATACATTCACAGAACATGGTAAATATCAGTGTACAATTATTTTCATTTCAGTATCTGAGAACATGAGGATCCCCATGAGACAGTAACACCCCAAAACAATCAAAAGTCAAAGGGGAGAAGGTTTTAGAGCTTGCTGAGTCCATTTCAAACTGTTCTTCGTACGAATGAGGAAACTGAGGGACTGGCCTGCAAGAGATAACCAAACGACTAAATATGCAGAAATAAGATTTTTCAAGAGTTTTTTTTTTCTTTCTTTCTTTCTATTTTCAAATTTTGGCCATGTTTTGTTTGGAACCGAATAGAAAAGCTACAGCAAATTGACCACAAACCTATATTTTTGTAGAAAGATGCTACAGATAAAGGTCCAGAAAGATTTCTTTGAAGAAGGAGCACTGGAACAAACTTGAATAATGAGACAGACCTCAACATGTGGGCACTCTCCAGGCAAAGGAATCAAGCTCTGAGGAGCCAAGACCATGAAGAGCCAGGGTTCATAAACAAGGAGAAGGTGGTTTGAGTTGAACATGCAGGTAAACGGGGCCAGATGAGATAAATTCTTGAGGCTATCATAAGGCATTTGAACCTTACTCCCAGTATAAAGGAAACTGCTGCAGGATTTTTAAGTAACAAGATCTCATTTATACAATGCCAACTACAGAGTGGAGAATGGATAAAAAGATACAAGGCCACATAGATGCAGAGGACTCAGTTCAAGAGACCCTGTGGTAGTCCCTGAAATAGGTGGCTTGGAGCAGGTTGCGTCCATGGAAATGGACAGGAGTGTATGTTCTGTGCAATAGTGAGCAGCTTCAGCACATCCTGATACTACCCCCCCTGCCAAAAAAAATAATGAAATATGAAAGATGGCCTACCCAACCACATACTGCCCTAGGAATCTAGGGAGCAGTGACCAGAATTGACTGGTCAGTGGACAGAAAGAGTATGCATTCAGGGTCAGGGCCAGGGGCAAGGCAGCAGCCAGAAGGCTTCCTAGAGTGTGTGCACAGGAAGGACTTGCCTTCAATGCCAGAATGGGGGCCTTAACATGAACTTGGTGTGAAATGACAACACACAAAGACTCAGAATATTTTCCATAACAGCCCACAGAGAGCACAGCCCCCACTCAGGGCAGAGACCACCAGACAAGATTCACGTGATGACACATTGGGAAAAAGACAGTCCCACTGGACCTAAAGAGACATTGTTCAGGTGGCCACACCTGTCGGATGGTTTGCCTCTGGCCTGGATAAATGGGAATCAGACACTAGTCTCAGATTCCTTCATGGGCTCCCTTTCAGTTGCACATGCAAGTGTAAAGAAAATGACAGCTGCTTCTCCTCTCGGAGTAGGAAGAGTCCTGGAATCAGAGGTACAAGAAAGTTTCCCTTTGGTGTTAAAACACCCCACATACCTCATGGACCATGTGTGGGAACAAGCCAAGAGATAGTGGACAGAGAATCTGTGAGCCACCAAATTCTACCCAAAACGTCCTGGACACAGGCTCAAAGAGAAGCAGCCATGACCAGGATTTACTAAGCAGAGACCCAGTGGTTTGCACAGTTCCCACTTGAGAGGAGCTACAGAGAGCAAGGAATGGGAAGGCTGAGCGCGAAAGGCAGGAGTAGAGGGTGCCAAGGCCAGAGCTGTAGTCCTGAACCACAGTCAGTCCCGCCTGGCTGAGTCGCATTTGGGGTGATATGGAAATGGGGACCTCTGCCTTACTTAGCCGGATACCATGCCTCCCACAGGGATAAGTCCAGACATCCTAAGAAAATGGCCACACACTGTTCAAATGTACTATCTAGAGAAACAGAAGCATAAACAGTAACAAAAAGAAATCTGTAACCAAGAAGTGATTTAGAGACCAGTTATCAGCTGACTGGGGAGGCAAATCAGTCTTCTGTGAGGAACTCTACCTGCCCCACCGACTCTTAAGGGCCTGGGAATCACATCCAGAGAATTCTCTGTACATATCTCAGGTGTAATTTGAATCAATGAGGATGAAGGGACTAGTCCACGGCTTGAATTAATGGAGGACAGTGACAGCGTTTCCAGAGCTGCTTGGGCTCATTTATCACACAGCGTGACCCACTGACAGCTACAGCTGTGTGGAATCTACAGCAAAACGTACCTGAAGTGGAGGTTTTTTAATGTAACATTAATCATGTGGAAATTTCCTGAAAAGGCCTGGAAGAAATGACAAGTGTAGACAAGCAAGTATTTTGAAGTTGGTGAACTAAAGGAGTGAGTAGAACATCACGGCTCTGGGCTCTGCAGAAACTCAGCAATTCAGAATAAAGAAGCTTTTCATCTAAATGTGAAATGAGACCCCTGTCATTCCTGAAGACACCTCTGGAAGTCAGGGACTTCCTCTTGACTCTTCCGGGCCTTTCTTTCTCTAGACTGTAAGCTCATTCAAGTACGTTCTGGTGTTTTTCACGTTATCTGGCTCCTAGGGCAGCTCCTGACACACGGTGAGTGGTTGATGAATCCTTGATTAGTCCAAGTTTACTCTGGTAATGAACCTGCCCTAACCAGATACACAGAAACTTCCAGACCTCTTCCAAATCGGAGCCACTCTTCACTGGCTCCTGAAAGAGGTGAAACCTCTTTAAAGTCATCAAGAGAAATGGACTTAGAAACCCTGAACCTACTGCAGGAGGCAATTTTGCTGCAGGATCCCTGCTTTGAGCCAGGTTCCCTGCAGGGAACCTAGGCATAAGGGGATGGCCCTCAAATTCTGGCCAGAGCCTCACCACTTGCCAGCCACATGGCTCAGCTCTGTTGTTCCATGATGTGATGCCTGCATCTCTTAAATGAGTGAATCAAAGTCCCTTTCAAGAGGTAAATCTTGACCACAGTGTACCAGACTCCAGGCACTATATAGAAAGCCTAGGTTCTGCGACCAGTAATACTGCTTTTGGGCAAAGCAATTGGCCTCTCCAGACCACAGTTTTCTCCTAAGAAAAGGAACAATTCTTTCCTTCTCTACACTATAAATCTTTAGAAGTGGAAGATGTACCTACTTTTCAGTTGATGAATGTCCCAGCTATTTTTTTTTCCTTTTAAGTTGTTTCACAAGCATTATAGTAACTCTCCCATTTAACACCTTTAAAAAATAACTGGGTTTACAAAAAAAAAATCCTGATAGAATGTTTATAATTAGATGCACTTGTGAATTCAATATGATTACAGCACTGAGGGAGGATGGTTTTCCCACTGTTTCAATCATAGTTGGAAATAATGAAGTACTTCCTATACTGTTGAAAAGTATAGTTTTATATCTCAAATGCAAGTGCTTTAATGGGCTGAAAGAGTTGTTGCCCCTTGGAGTCTACTACATGTTAAATTATTGTTATTCTGATTATCACACCATGATTATAATGTATTCCATTTAGCACTACAGATTGTATTTCCTAGGTCGTTCTAGATAATTTATTACTTATCCACTCAGTGGTTCTCGTAGCACCTGAGCAAAAGTTAAGGACAAAATGTAAGCCTTTAGTCTAAATAGACTTAATTTTCAATACTCAAAGCAGAGCCTTATTCAACCTGAACAGAGCTGGCATGGTTTAATTCCTTTTGTCACAATCTCCCTGGATAATAATTCCTTAATTGCTTCTTAGATGGAAATATTAATCATGGAGCAGCCCTTAATAAGACCCAAAGTATGGTGTTCTTATCCCCAAAGGTTAATGAAGAAAAAAATTATTCTTCTCTTCTCTCTCTCTCTCTTTTTTTCTTTTTCTCTTCCCTGATCCACAGCTCATCTGGCTCCAATCTCTTTCCCTTTTGAATTATACTTAAGCTAATATGTCATTTATAATTGGAATGTCTGTGCTCCTTAAGGAAAGAAACTGCGTCTGATTCGTTTCTAGAATCTAGATCCAATGAACGACACAGTCTGGCTGCATACAAATCACGGTTTAAGTAAAGTTGAGGCATCTCCTTGACGATTGTGTCACGGCTTCTGTTTGATTGCATGATGATGCACCGGTTGGTTGGTTCAATAGATTGTTTTGGAGAAGCGAGTGGGACACAGAAGTCAATCCTTCTCTATCGAGTAGTAATTAAACCTCAACCTTGTGAATTATTCTGTGCTCTATACTGGGGATTGGGAATAGAAGATGTATATGTTCTGCCCTCCATCCACTCACAGTGTTGGCAGAGGTAGACTTATAAAAGATAAATTAACAAAATAATTGGCCTTATAATAGAGATAGGAAGAGTGTGTCTATTATCTGATGGCTCTTACTTTGACAAGTGAATGAAACATTACATTTGTCCTCCCCTTGTAAATGGCATAAGAAACCCTTTTGTGACCCTGTCCAATCTTCAGATGCTTAGAATCTCTGATGTGGGGAGTAATTCACACAGGAGAGAAGATAATCAATTTGCATAATTGGGAGGGCACTGGTCACCTGGTCCTGTGAAAGTAAGTCAGGTGCCCTACATACAGACCTTCCCCGTAAAACTATTTGCAGGGTTCAGGGGTAAACATGTCAAGCAAACATTTGATTTGCTCTCAGTTTTATGCTCGAGAAATATATGAAGCAAGATTTTGTGGTATATATTTCAGGGAATGCATTAACCCAAAAAATACAGTTTGAGAGAAGCTGACAGAGAATTATCTAGGTGAGGCAATATGGGTGCAGGGCAAGGAGAAAGCCCTGGCTCACAAAAGCACCATGTAAGATTGAGAGGAGGCAGCTCAAAAGAAAATGAGAAGCAGCCACAGGAGAAACAGTGTACACAGATGTGCAGGCTCAAATTTAAAATTCAACACATTCTACTGAAACTTGAGAAATAGAAAAGGAAGAACTCATCACATTTTTGTGTTGGTGATGAATTTGGAAAAAAAAAAAAAAAACCTGTTAACTTTGAGTTCTTCCTGAAATCATATACTAAGTAAATTTTTAAATGAATTACAGAACTACATATTAAGATATTAAATTCCAATTATAGAAAAATAAATGATAAAATTGAATATCAAGAATGTAAATTTAGAACTAAAAGAAGGAATCACAATGAATAGATCATCAGATTTAATTATATACAATTAAAATTTTGCATACCTAAAGAAACCAAAATGAAAAGGCAGATGAGACAAGAAATGCTTCTGTAAATATATCTTTAGAAAAAAAAGAAGTAATGATTTTATTCTCTGGTGAACAAAGGAACATCAATTATAAAAGGAAAACAAATAGTAAAATAATTGCATAAGTAAAATACCCTCAAAAGAACAAAAGGTATTATTATCATTATTCTATTATTTCATTTATTATTGTTAAATAACGTTTAACAATGATTAGTACCTGAAATTATGCTAAGCACTGAAAACTATTTTGTAAAAACTACTCCATAAAGTTCTCAATTCCCAAGAAATTATCAAAATTACAAATCAGATATGAAAACTTGTGGCAAAATATTAGTAGTGACTATTTTTATTTTTTTCAGTGCTAGGGATTGAATCCAGGGGTGTTTTGCCATTGAGTTATCCTCAGCCCATTTTATTTTGAGATAGGATCTCACTAAGTTGCTGAGGCTAGCCTCCAACTTGCAATCCTTCTGCCTCAGCCTCCCAAGTAGCTGGGGTTACAGGCACCTGAGACGGTGTCCAGCAACAGTGATTAATTATTTACTCTAATTAAATATAGAACTAAAACTAAACAACTGTGGAATTTAAAGACTAGGGTATAAATGTTACAGATCGTAACCAAGAAAAATATTAAAAACAAGAACAAATAAAAACATGCAAGAAATGAGGATGGCAGAAAGAAACCCTCACAGCAAATTGGTTGATAAAGTTTCCACAATTTAAAAGATGTCATTCCAAAATCTAATTCTCCCCTGTTGAAGTTTCATAAGCAGTTTCTTGACCATGGAAAGGTCTTCTAGAAAGATAGCCATGTCATAAAATAAAGAAACATTTATCTAAAATTCACACTTCTTCCAAGGAAGACAGTCAAGAAAATTAATTTTTTTTAAAGAGAGAGAGAGAAATTTTTCAATATTTATTTTTTAGTTTTCAGCGTACACAACATCTTTGTTTGTATGTGGTGCTGAGGATCGAATCCGGGCCATATGCATGCCAGGATAGCGCGCCACCGCTTGAGCCACATCCCCAGCCCCAAATGTTATTTTAAATTTTAAAACAGGCTTCTTTCCATTTCTAAGACTCACAGAATGGCCAGGCAGGAAGGGACCCTCTCACAGGCAGCCAGTTACAGGAGTGGCTTTCTGAGTAGGGATTTTAAAAGAGATACAAGATATGGGGAAGTTTGATACAAAACCAGAATTTTTATATTTAAGGTGCTAAATAAACACTGTTGTTATAGAGTAAAAGTAGGAGGTGAAAGAAAGAGTTGGAAAGAAGAGCATTTAAGGAAAGAAAGAATTCATATTTCTTTTAGCATATAAAATAGAAAAAAATAGGAAAGCATAAATGTTATTAGAGTTTCCTAATTAAAATAGGGGAACAGGAGAGGAAAAATAGTGCTCTCAAGCCAGCAGACTTATGGACTGGGAAAAAAGAAGAAAAAGAAAAAGGAAATAAGTGGTATACTGCAAATAAAATTAAAGGGATAGAATCAAGGCTGTCATCTATCATCCAGAATTCCCAGATCAATAGATAGATTATTAGAATGTATCTTGTTTTTACTATATATATATATATATGTATATATATATATATATATATATATATATATATATATATATATATATATATATATATATATATATTTTAGTACCAAGGATTGATTTCAGAGACACTTGATCACTGAGCCACATCCCCAGCCCTATTTTGTATTTTATTTACAGACAGGGTCTCACTGAGTTGCTTAGCACCTCACTTTTGCTGAGGCTGGCTTTGTACTGGAGATCCTCCTGCCTCAGCCTCCTGAGGTGCTGGGATTATAGGTTACAGGTTTGTGCCACCATGCCTAGCTGGAATGAACGTATTCTTGAATGATTTGCGCCTAGGTATTGTGTTTCTTCCATTTCCTTAGCTTCTTCTCTCATTGCTTCATTTTCCCATTTTAAAAAATTTTCTGCAATGTGTTTCTATCACTTTTGTAATAAAAAATACATAAAAATGTCTAATGGAGCAATTTCATTACTAATCACACTATTAATGAAATTCAAAGGAAAAACTACTTCAACTGAATAAGAAGTATCATCATTCCTTAGGTCAGCATAATCTAATATTTATGTTAGTTTCTGATGGTGGGGGTGTGTCAGGGTGGGGAAGAGAGGAGGGTGTAAGTCAACATAGAACTGTTTAATCTGTGGCTATTTCAAAAGAAAGAAAATATCCCCACCAAGGCCCATCATCCGAGAGGGCTGCCCACAGGCTCCCACCATAATTTCTCTAATTAAAGCTATCCCCTTCTTTACTGGATTGGTGTAGCTGGGTGGAAAGCAAAAATAGCCCCTGGAACCTTCAGACTTTGATTTCCAAAAGCAAGAAGAGGAGGTATTGTATGTGGACTTTCCCCACAACCTCCTGTGACCACTCCAAAACCGGAAATGGAGTCAGTGGAGGATACACAGTAGGAGAGAGTATGTATTTTGTGGGTGCCAAATAGGAAGCATCCAGGCAGCCTGCCCAGCAGCTGAAACAGTCCCCAAAAGAACGGGTTGTGGGGCCCCCTGAGGCAAGGGCCAGAGTGGGTGGGGCCCCAACAGGCATGCAGGTGCAAAGCAGAGTGCAGGACAGAAAAGCCGTGCCACCTGAGGAAGGTGTCCAGCAGCACCTGACCACGGAGGACAGATGCTGAAAGACGACATGGACACCCACTAGCAGGAATCCATCTTGTGGTAGCCCCAGGGTCTTGGTAACATCGTGAGCGGCAGGAAGCCCTGAGAAAGAGTGAGGTCAATGTTTCCCAGTTGCCTCGTAGAGCAAAGGTTCAACATGAAATCCATTTGGAAAATAAAGTAATACTGTGTTGCTGTTAATACTGAGTTTGCTGAGTAAGCCTGCCAGTTGCTGTGGTGCGCTTTCCTACCCTCCAACGCCCTTTGCCAAGCGACAGGCCCTTGTGACCTGCTACCTGGTCCTGCAGGAGATCTCTCTGCAATCACCCATCAGCATTCTCCCGACAGTGGTAAGGGCACAGGGTCTGCAGACCTAGAGATCAAAGCTGAGTTTGCCCCTCTGTGCTGGGCTGGAAAGACCACCTCTGACGTCCTTCTATCATCCTCCCCTCCCCTTCTCCCACTTGACAGATGAGGAGCTGATGAGGAATAGAAATGATGCCCTTAAGACAGCACAGCCAGTAAGAATGGAAGAGAAGCTGCCAGGTGGGGGTGGTGAATGGAGGAGCTTGTCTCTTTTTAAGCCCAGGCAGGCTGTTCCTCCTTCCAGCCAAAGCACTCAGGTCACCTCACTTCTGAGCTGCAGGCACCAGCCCACAGCATTGCCCCAAAGACACAACCCAGCTTCTTATTATTTTCAGGGTTTTACTGCTGGTTCCCCAAGAGTAACCTTATGTCCAATAGGCCCAGCTTGTGAGACACAATCAGAAAGACCCCGTATCTTTGCCCCAACACCTCTTTACCTCTTCATTTTTTGATGCAATTACAACATTGTAGAATTTTTTAAAAATGCATTTTGAAGCATCTCTCTCTCCTCCCTCTGTCCATCCCTCTGTCTCCCCACCCGCCCCTTCATTTTCCCTAGGAAAATCCTCTAGATGGTCCTTCACATTCTCCAAGCAGGTAGCTATACATTTGTTGGCACCAGTTCCATTGCTATGTAATTGTCACATTAGCAATATGTTTACATGATAATTATGTTAACAATAGCATCTACAACTTGTTATTCAGGCACTTGGTGCCATCGCTAGCACAGTGAGCTTCTAGAGCCATCATCACGTAGTGCGGATGAGAAACTGAATCTTGAAGAAGTAGCAGGAGCCTCCCCAGCGTGCAGAGCAGCAGGGAGTAGCAGCAGGTTCTGAATGCACGCTCCATCTAAATCCAGATCCACACTATATAAACTGGTTATTGCTGCTCCCTAGCTAAAATTGTCTCATGCCCTTTAAATTTGCTCAGTGGGATTCTTTTTTTTTTTTTTTCCTCATCTGTTCTGAGAATAAATTCTCAGGACTTTCCTGGTCATTATAAAATTCTAAAGTCATTTGAAATCACAGAGCCCAGGCTTGATTGAGAAATTAGATGATCGACCTCTATATAATAATCAACATTTCAATCTTAATTTGAAAATAAGACTTATCCTCTTTCTCATCTAGGGTGTCCTGCCGGCACAGAGCATCTCTCTTCCCACTCAGCTCTTTTCCCATGGATGGCCAGTTTCTTATCACTTCCTTCAATTTTTGAATATGAAAACTTCCCAGCATATGCAAATGTACAAAGAATTGTCTAATAAGCCCACCATTCACCTCCAACAATCACCTCACCCACTCTTGGTCCTTCTTGTTCAACTATCCCCCATGCACCAAAACTGGCTGCCACTTCTGATCCATCCAATGCTGGGCCCTGGAGAACTGAGGAGTGGAAGTTCTTGCTGAGTCAGAGTTGGAAGCACTGTGCACAGACAAAAAGAAGAGACAGAAGAACCTTCTTTCTAGCAGGGACACTGGTGGAAAGACAGCTAAAGGCAAATGTGGTTTCAGGTTTCACATTGAAACATCAACTCTTCCCTCTGAGAAGCACCCAAAAAATAAGAGGAGAGGCCTAGCGTCAACCATGGTGTGTTCAGAAGCTGAAGTCAACTTATGCTGAGAATTCAAACCGTAACTTTCTTCAAGGGGCTTGAGGATTCAGTGAGCTGACACGCAAAAACACTCTGCAAGACAAAGAATGTAATAAAATGAAGGGAACTGAGTAAAGCCTGAGTAAATTGTACATTCATATTATACTGTTGTCCTTGTATCTCATACTATTTAACAGGATCTTTCCAATGCTGTATGTAGATTCATCACAAACCCTATCTAATCTCTCACCAAGTCCTGCTGGATACACCCAGGACCCCTTCATCACTGCCACATTTGTCATGACCATTCTGCACCCCACCCCCACCCTGGCCCAGACTCTCACCTCATCAGTGGCCTCTTCTCTCTGCTCCCTCTCCTGCACAAAGTCAGCTTTTGCACAACAGGAGTTTTTTTTTTTTTTTTTTTTTTTTAGATATGCTAAAATAGTACATTATCCTTTTTTATGTTTAAAAAATATTTATTGCCAGGTGCTGTGGGGCACATCTGTAATCCCAGTGGTTTGGGAGGCTGAGCCAGGAGGATCACGAGTCCAAAGTCAGCCTCAGCAACTTAGTGAGGCCCTAAGCAACTTAGTGAAAATTTGTCTCTAATAAAATATTTTAAAAAGAGCTGGGAATGTGGCTCAGTGGTTAAGCACCCCTGGTTTAATCCCCGGTACAAAAAAAAAAAAAAAAAAAGGAAGAAAAAGAAAGAAAGAAACAGAAAAAAAATTATTGAAGTATAACTGACAAATAAAAATTATGTTTCAAAGCCAGGTGCAATGGCACACGCCTGTAATCCCAGCAGCTCAGTAGGTTGAGGCAGGAGGATCAAAAGTTCAAAGCCAGCCTCAGCAAAAGCGAGGCGCTAAGCAACTCAGACCCATCTCTAAGTAAAATACATAATAGGGCTGGGGATGTGGCTCAGTGGCTGAGTGTCCCTGAGTTCAATCCCTGGTACCCTAAAAAGAAAAAAAAAATGTTTAGACACACACATCAACTGTGAAATAATCACCACAAACCAATTAGTATGTCCTTCATCTCATCAAGTTACTGTGTGAGTGTATGTGTCGTGTGCATGTACATGAATTGTGAGGACACTTAAGATCTTTGCTCTTAACAAATTCACCTATGCAATACGGTATTGTTAACTGTATTCACCAAGCTGTATATTAGGTCTCCAAAACTTCATCCTGCTAACTGAACGTCTGTACACTTCGACCAACATCTCCCTGTTTTTCATACCCCACAATCCCTGGCAACAATCATTTTACTCCCTGATTCTATCTGTGAATTTGACCATTTTTGGATTCTACATACAATTGAAATCATGCAATGCTTATCTTTCTGTATCTGACTCTTGCAAAATGTGCTCCAGGTCCATCCGTATTGTTGCAAAAGGCAAGACTTCCTTCCTTGTTCTGACTAATAAGGTTGTTAACACAGTGGTTCTGGGATAAACTAGGTGTATTAGCCAGCTTTGTGTCACTTTGACCAAAAGTCCCAAAAAGAACAACTTAAAGGAGGAAAAGTGTATTTTGCCTCACAGTTTCAGAGATTCCATCCATGGTCAGCCAGCTCCATTGCTCTGAGCCATAGAAGAAGCAGAACATCATGGCGGAAGGGCATGGACAGAAGAAAGTAGTTCAGTTCATGACAGTCAGAAAGCAGAGAGAGGTGTCTGCTCACCAGGGACAAACTATAAACCCCAAAGACACACCCAGTGACCTATTGCCTTCAGCCATACACATTTACGACTCTGTTAATCCATATCAGTGGGTTAATGCACTGATTAGGTTATGCTTGTGATAATGTTTCACCTCTGAACATTGTTGCATTGTCTCACGCCTGAGCTTTTTGGGGACACCTCATACTTATCTAAACCATGACACACAGCATCTCAGTTCCTTACAGAGTGTCAGAAATAATTGCATCCAAGCTGGAACTTTATTCTTTGCCTAGATCTGGAGATACTGGCCTTCTTTTTTTGTTTATTTGTTTGTTTTCACAAGCATCTTAAGTGGTGTGGCCCCACGTCCCCTCTGGTCTTATAAGAATTCCTCAACAGCACCAGTCCACCTCCCACCTCTAGGTTCTGTTTGCACATCTCTATACTTCTTTATGGAAGCTAAAATGGTCAGAAGCTGAGAAGGCCACAATGTGTAGACAGCACCATTGATCTTTCCCTCCCAGGAGGGTCCAAGCTGCCAAATGGTGAAGGTTAAATGGCCTGGCAGGGGGTCCCCCCAGGCTCTTCCCAGCCCCATCTCCCAGCTCTGCAGCTCAGGGGACCCCTGTGTCTCTCTCCTCTGCCTCAGTCCAGACTCAGGAAGCAACTGCAGCTGCAGTCCCCAGCCCAGCCCTGGGCTTCTGCCATTCTCATTTCTAGGCCTGATGCTGTTCCCAAAGAGAAAATAAAAGCAAATAAAATTCAGGCTGCTGCTATTGATCTCTAGTCATTTTGGAATGTTGCTACAGCAACCAACAGGAGCTTGACAGTCTATATCTTCCCTTCCTTCCCATATTCTTCCTCACCTCCTCACCGTGGCCAAGGACCAGAACCATTCCAAGGGTTGTAGATGCCCAGGGACCAGTGACAGGTGCCAGCTCTGTACACCTGCCCATCACAGGCAGATTCAGCCCCTATCCTGGCCTCATACTAGAATGACAGATCTAGGGAGGTTGAAGAGTCTGGCTACTGTTAGTTGCTGTTGAAAATACAGGAAATTGTTAAAGAAATTGTTAAAGAAAGTTTTCAGATGGGTTTTCCCTGTCTCCCTCCAAGGTATTGGGATGAATTATCCACAGACTTTGTAGTAAAGTCAGAGAAGTTTGATTTGTGTGGCCATTCAGAGACCTGGGGGAACCACCCCCCAACACCATGCCAGCAGGTCCAGGGCTGTTGTGTTCTTCCGGGTTCAGAACCCCATTGTAGGCGAGGATAACATGTGCACACTGAACTACAGGTAACCAATAGCAACGGAGGGCTTGGCAAAGGGAAGCTTTGGATTTGGGTCAGCACTGGGTACTGAGCAGGGTCAGAATCTGAGCCAGGATCCCAGCCCCTCTTACAGCTATTGTCTAATTAACCATGCCAGTGAGGACAGCAGGGCACACAGATCCCAGCACACATGGCACAAGCCAGGGGACGCACCAGGACACAGTGAAATCCACGTGGGTGTGGGCACAGGAGACAGTGAAGCAGCTGACCCAGGCATGCATGGCTGAGGGCCAACAGGGCCAAGAGCTTTATGGGAAATGACTTCAAGATAATAGGCAGCAAGTTCAGAGCTGTTCTAATTCCACACGAAGCAGGGCAGTCTACAAAAGCCTTCACACACCAGCAGTTCAGCAAGGAAGGTGTGTGGAACAGGCAGCTGCTACAGCCATTCCTTGCCCAGTACATCCTGTCAGAAAGGCTCCTTGGTGTCCTGCATCTCCACAGCAGAAAATAATCTCAGAAGGAGCTGGACCTGCAGAAATGCAGCTCATGGAAAAGCACAGCAGTGGGGTCCCAGGAGCAGCACGGAGCCGGCCCATAGCCAAGTTCTAATCAGCCCTCCAGCCTCTGGGTGAATTCTTTTCCCTACCTGTTTTCTTTCACAGGTTTATCTGGTCTGCCCCAATCTCCACCCCGCCTTTGAGGTTAAGACCTTTGGAAATAAAACCATGAAAACTCATTGACTATTTCTGCTTTCAATTCTCCCTCATCCTTGGAGATGAGAACCCAACCATCAGCTTGGATGGAAGAAGGGAAGAAAAGACCTAATTTACTACATGGAAGCATTATACCCATAGAAAACTACGCCACCTTCTGCAACTACTCTTCTCATGCTCTAGGTTAACCCCTTCCCCAGGTTACCTGATCAGACCCATGGACACAGAGGACTGATAATAATAGAGTTCCCAGTTCCTGCCCAAATACATGTGTGTCCTTAAATCTAGGAACTTTGTGGTTTGGAAGATTATGTAAACTTAACATGTACTTAATGATAACAGTTAATGCTATTGAATAGTTTGTTGTAAGTATAATGAGCATAAACAACTATAAATTTTCCAAATGCACTGCATGTATCACCTAGTTATCCTCAGAGAAGCCTGTGGGGAAGATGTTATCTCTGTTCTAGGTTAAGAACAGAAGACACAGAGAGGGCAAATAACTTGTCCAACGTCACACAGTTTGGAATTGGTAGTCATGACTCAAATTCAGGCACTTTGAGGGCAGGGTCCCTGGCTCTTCACTGCCAGATTGCACCAGCATGTGACATACTCCAGGTGTCTTGAAAATCAGATAATGCAGAGATCAATCCAGCATCTGCCTTCCCAGCCCTATCCCCACCGCCCATCTCTTGGTGCCCTTGGACCAATGGAAGTCAGATGGCTTTGGGGATGGAGGAGCAGGCTGGGGCCCATCAGGACATTGAGGCACAGACAAGGAGGTTGTGAGACTGTCCAGATACTCCAAGCAGGTTCACAAAACCTCTCTGCCCCCACATCCTTCCCCTGGCCTGCTGCCCAGCTCCTCCCTACTCCCCATCCACACTCAAAGACAGGGCCCACCGGAGCCCAGGCCTCCAGGAGCCCTTGGCTAGGGAACTGGCCAGCAGAGGCTGTCCCAGCTTGTCAACAGCCTGTGTCTGGCCTTGCACTTTCACATCCTGCAGGGGGAGACAAAGACAATTGGCGCTCTCTGTGCATCTTCTGCCCTGCCCTGGCCAGGTGGGATCTACGGACTCCTCATGGCCTTCAGTCTCTGATCCCTGCTCTTCTCAGGTCACCCAGCAAGTCAAAGAAATGTATGGATTCAAGCGCAGCATCTGTACCCACAACTACCATGCTGAAGGCGGTACGGTACAGTGGAAAAGGGATGAGTATCAGGACAGGGAAGGCTCATGTTTTCCCCAGCCATATAGATACATCAATTCAAGTCCAAATGGTCGTAGTTTGGAAAATGTGTGTAACTGATTGGTTCATCCTAAGACTGCACATCTCATCTCTCAGAAAGGGCCAAAGTTTCAGGGACAAATGGACCTTTCTTAGTTCTGGGGGGTTGGAGGGGAGCTTTCACCCTGCTCCAGGGAGAGCCACAGGCTACGGAGGAAGTGCAGCATTCTGGCTGGCCCTGGAGCCTAGCCTGCGGCCACCCCTGCCAACAAAACCCTGGGTCAGGCAGAAACTTCCCTTCACTCCGGCACGTGTGCGTGTAGAAGCCAGATTTTTCCAGCGGAGGACAAATAACCTCTGTCTCAGTCGCCAAAAGAGAAGAATTCTCTTTGCGGTGGCCCTTGCTGGGACCTGCAGTTTGGGAAGAAGCCCTAATGCGGCTGTTTTTTTCCTTGGACAGGACCGGCTCTCCTCAGATAATCAGCTAGATGGCGCCACCTGCTGGAAAAATGGAAAATCTCTCTGGGTGTCACACCACTGCCCAGGTTTCACTCCCCCTGGTCCCCTCCCATCTGCCCCACCCCTAATACTGGCCAGAGGAAAGGAGAGACCTTGCCTTCCTAGATCTTTGCCTTGGTATCTGCATCTGGATCTTTCACAGGATCAATCAGTGGCAGGATTGTTCATTTATTAATCTGCACTAATTTTCTTCTTTCTGATTCCCATGGCTCTGAGGATGACCTCCCAGACCCTCCTCACATCAGTTCTTGGTTGGGAATGCTAAATCTTTAAATTCCTTGAGCCTTGTTTTCTCTGCCTATTAAGAGGACACAGAGTTGTTGTGTACAGACAACTGCACATCTGCTTAGAGAAGCCTCCTGTGGGGCCTCTGTCGTGGCAAACGCCAATGGATGGGGACTGTATGTCTGCAGAGAGCCTCAGATTTTCATTTCCTCTGTAAAACGTATTTTAAAAAAATATAGAGTCCTTTTGAGATGAGGATTCCGGGCAGTTCTTTACCTTCCTGTCTATGGGACTCAGAGGGCACTAGACTCACATCATTGTCCCAGCAAAGTAAAAAATCACTACACGACATTGACTCTCAGAGCCTTCTCGGAACCATAGCTGTTATGCCTGGAACACCAAGGTCTACTCCATTTCACTTAATAAATGTTATTTTTCTTCTTTTTTTTCCCCCCTTTGCTTCTTATTCCCTATAAGCTGCGTCTTTCTCGCCTGTTAAGTAATGAGCTTTGTCCCCTCCAAAATTTGTATGTTTTAAGTCCTCACATCCAAGTATGACAGAAAGTGACTGTAGTTGGAGACAGGGTGCTTAAAAAGGTAACTCAGTTACTATGAAGTCATTAGGATACAATCAATCTGACTATTGTTTATATAAGAAGAGAAACTTTGGACACCCAGACACACCAGGAAGGGACACTCACAGAGGAAAGACCAGGTAAGAATAGCAAGACTGCAGCCATCTGCAAGCCAAGGAGAGAGTTCTCAGGAGAAGCAAACCTGTGGCACCCTTGATCTTGACCTCTGTCTGACAACAGAGTTCTCTTGTTTAAGTCACCTATCTGTGCTGTTTTGTTATGGCAGCCCTAGCAAACTAGCACACCATCTTGGTGGAGCAAAGTCATCTGCTGGACTTTCATCCTTGTGGGTGAGACAGAGGCATGGCTCAACCTGGCATGAACTCCCAGCATGCACCTGGTTTTCTTGCACAGCTTCAGGCACAGTGTAAGAACATGAGACCAGTGGAATTAAATTGTCCACATTGCACAGTCTGGCAAGACCTGCCTGGGGCCCCTGCATGATCCCTGCTTGAATTTCTGCTCCTACCCAGTCTCTCTAGAGAGTCACGAATCCCCACCTCCTTGATAGAGAAAATGACTCATAAACCATAGTGCCCGCTACAAGGGTCACAGAAGGGCAGGGTCACCTCTCTGTGGAGCTCTAAAGAGAGGCTGGAGTTTACGACTGTGTGAGATGTTTACAACAGAAACATTTGTTTCTCAAACTGCTCTCGGGTTGCTGAAGTGAATTTCCTCTAAAGCTGAAAACACCCATCCGTCTGCTTGATGGCAGCTTCCCTGGAGGCAGAGAGCAGGGGACCGGGCAGCTGGAATGGGTTCTGGCCAGGGAAAGCAGCCCAATGAATCAGCTACAGCTGGGGTGGGTGCTGAGGTTGTCCCTCTACTAGTGAAGTGGCTATATGTCTGAGGCAAAACACAGATTGAGCATCCCTAATCTGAAAATCCAAATCTAACAGCCTCCAAAATCTGAAACTATGTTTATTGGTGCATTATACTTAAACATAATAGTGAGATTCATGTGCCGTATTCCTAGATGCATATAATTTGATAATCTCATTCCCCCTGTACTATCTTTTCCCTCCCTTCCTCCTTCTTATGTAACTTTTCTTCTCTACTCATCTTTCTATTATTATTGCTGTTGTTGCATTATAATTAATATAAAAGTAGGATTCATGGTGATATATTCATACTTGGCCCTAGCACGATTTGGTAGATTTCATTCCCTGTGTTTCCCCATGCCCGCCCCTCCTCCCTGCCTCTTAGTCCCCCTCCACTACTCTATGGATCTCCCTATGATTTTTGTGAGATCTCCATTTTCTATCCTTTTTTTTTTCTTTTTTCTTTCTCTAGCTTCCACATTTGGGAGAAACATTTGACTCTTGAGTCTTGTTTATTTCATTTAGCACTCTTTCAATGCCATCAACTCTAGAAGCTGAGGCTGAAGGATCTCAAGTTCAAGGCCATCCTAGAGAGACCCTAGCTTAAAAAAAAAAATTAAAAGGATTGGGGGTGTTACTCAGTGGTAAAGAGCTTCTGAATTCAATTCTAAGTGCTCCCCTGCCTCCACCAAAAAAAAAAAAAAAGTATGCAATCTGAAACTTTTTTAGCACTGGTTTTTTGATGCAGCGAATGAAAATTTCTATACCTGACCTCATGTGATGGGCTGCAGTCAAAATGCAAAATGCAGGCACACTAAAAATATCATATAAATTAGCCTTTGAGCTCTATGGCTAAGGAGTATGTGAAACGTAAATGAACTCAGACTTGAGTCCCATCACCACATGTTCTGAAAAAATCTGAAATCTGAAACCTTTCTAGTCCTGAACATTTCGGATGAGGGAGAGGAAAGAAAGGGAGGGAGAGAGGGTTCGGGAATGTGAATGTTTATATGAAAATTTTTACAGAGATTTACAGAATCCACCATATTTAATTAAACATCCAAAACGTTTTCTATTGAGGCTAGGATTGTTTCATTAAAACATATCCAAATCTTTCAAAAACCACAGATCATTCAAATCAAGAGTGCAAGGTCTCAGCTTGTGCCTAAACTGGATCCAAACTGTTCTAGAGAGACTGGTGAGCAGAGGGCAGGGTCTCAGCAAGGAGGGAACCAGACAAGACAAACTTGACCCAGGAACAGAGACAGTGACCTGGGGACCCAGGAGGAAGGATCCCACAGACATTGCAGAATTCATCCCCAGGCCAGTCCCAAGAATTTGCAGATTCCTCAAGGCAACAAAAATCAAATCCAAGAGCAGCTCTCCCTCAAACACACAGAATCACCAGCCAGGGGCAACATTGGCTTTTGTCCTGAGGAGGCAGGTGAGACTCAATCATCAAGAGGCTTTTTTTCTGTGTACTTGTCTCCCTTCTCTCAAGTACCCTGGGGCACTCCAAGAGGAAACAAAGACTCCAAGAGACAAATCAGCTGCTGACCTGGGTAAAGGCAGCACATCTACGCAGTGTTTTGCCAAAGTAGATGTTTTCATTTTGCTCCCTAAATATATTTAAGACAAAGGGTAAAGGGAGGGAAAAGCATAGCTGATGGATGACAGGGACAGAAGAAAAAAGTTAGGAGGGAGCAAAGTGCATGCAATGCAAAGGGGAAGAAAGTTCAGCCAGCAAAAGAATCAGGAGGCCAGGGACTGCAGGGTGTAGGCTGTCCGCAGGCAGTTCCCACACCAACCTGTCCTTCAGGAGACTTGGACGCCATTGGTGGAGCACCAAGAGAAAACCTCAATCTTCACCAACCAGCATGGAACGTCCTAGGGTCCAGGGTAATGGCCGGCTCAGCTCCAGTGTTACAAAGTCCTGTAATACCCTGCTGCCAAAGACAGAAGTGTGCAGCCCATCTTGCCACCATGCACTTCAGCACCAGCGGGCGTCCTTCAGAGCAGTGAGAGCATTGAGCAGAGCATCTCCAGAGGCCTGAGAGATGCTGGTTCCTGGAGAGAGCTGGAGGGAGCGGAGAAGCAGAGGGCCCAGCAAAGACTGCGCACAGCGGAAAATGGCTAGAAGCAGAATCTTTGGTGAACACGTGTAAAGGATGCCCTGGAACTCCTAAGGAGTCCTAGGAGAAGAAGGACCAGGTCCTATGGGAGCCATGCAGATGGCTCCTGGAGGTCTAACCCCATTCATGCCTCTGACCCCACTGGTGAGGACTGAGCACCCCAGGAATCAAGCTGGTCCAAGACACAATTGGAAATGCAGCTCCTCATTTGGGAAAACCCAGCTGTCAGGACTGTGACACATCTGATGGGGGAAATTGATGGCAGGGACAGCACAGACTATGCAAATGAGAAAGCAATGTGTGATTTTTAATTCCAGGAAAGGGAAAAGATGTACAGGAAAGCAAACGTAATCATAAGACTGACTCGACCTGCCATGAACGATGATTTTAATTAAATTGAGACAGTGACCTGGGGACCCAGGACCTGCCTTTCAAAGCGGAAGATAGAAAGGCAGAGTCCACATCTACCTGATAAAAAGTCAACAAATAACTGCCTGCGACTGTAAGTGTTGAAACAGTCACCAAACTCATAATTCAGAAAAATAAAGATAAATAATATGAGAAATAGCTGAAGAATGAAGGCAGATGATGTCCAGGGAGGAGCACTGGGTACACTGGAAGAATGGGACAGCAGAGCCAATTGGGCCTGCCTTTAGCTCTCCTAGTGATTCTGGACCTGTGAGCTCCCTGCTCTGGGTTTCAGTTTCCCTATCTGTGCCATGATGATGCCATCTAAGTGGCCTTTAGTGGCTGTTCATCTCTGCAGTTGTGGGATCTGGGTACCTGTGAATGGATGCATTGTGACTTGATGTGAGAATGAAGGCATGTTCCAAGATCATAACCCACTGTCATAGAACCTGGCCAGACCTGCCTCAGCACCCACCTTAAAGTGATATTCAGACACCACTGGGCATATGGTTTACCCAAAGCAGCCAAGGCCCTGCCCTACCTTGGCCAAGAGAAACCCTGGCCTGCCTCCAGACCCAGATTCAGCCCCACCTACCCCAGGCTGAGATCTTGACCTGGGGAGGCCCCTTGAAAATGGCATCATCGTACCGCTAGGGATGTTGAGCCACACTTACCAAGCGCTGCTCTTACTGCAGAGGCTGGTGACCACCCCATTATCTCTGCTAACACCTGGTGCTCCCAGCACCCCTGAGACACACCCCTCCATCTTCATACCCCACCTCCACCAACACACCATATTAACACTCAGACTGGTAAGCAAGATATAAATAAGCTTGTAGAATGAATAAATGATTAAAAGAGTGAGTAAATTAAATTATACACTAATTAGCTGTATGTGCATTGAATGTCTTTCCTGTTCACCAGAACTGAAGAACTTCATTCCATTAAGAGATTGAAAGCAACTGGCAATATTCATGCACATGTTCCACTCACAAAGGATAAGGAGACAATAGTAACAGAGAAATTAAATTCCTGGCTTAGGTTTCCTCTAGAGGCCAAACTGCTATGGAAAAATAAGAAAAATGTTTCTGTGAAAAGTAACTGTGTTAATGTCAGGATATCTTCCAGGACCAACTACCCGGCAAGGCCACCTGCCACTATGCAGCCACATCTCCCTTCCTAGTACTTCCAAGGCAAGTTAGATGAGAAATGCTGGCATGTGCTGGGCCCTTTGGAAATGCTGTTGTCTCTGAGACTGACACTCTGAGGCAGGAAGAAAAAAATGCACATGTTTAGCACCTACTCCATGTCATCAACTTGTCCCACACTTTCTCATTTAATCCTGGCAATGACATTGTGAAGTAGAAATCATGACCCTGATTTACCAATGTAGAAACTGGGCCTCTAAGAGCTAATCTTTGTTCCCTTGATTTCCATAACTAATGAGTGTCAAAGTTGGGATTCAACACCAAGGTCAGATCCTGACAAAGCACACTCTTCTTTATTTACAGATGTACTTCACACAGTTCCAGGTTGGTGGCTCTCTTAACCTGCACAGTGTCAGAGCCCAGGAGGGAATATGCATTGCAAGTCTTCTCAGTGCCTCAGTGAATATGCCTCAGTGAAGACTCGGCACATTTTCCGGGCTGGGGAGTAGGTCACAATAACTTGTTAGTCAAATGGGGAGAGAAAAGACAAGAACTCATACAACTGTATTCTTTTACAAATGGGGTACTCATCACAACGTATTAATTCTGTGTTTCCTACCAAATCCAAATGTCCACGCTATGCCTCCAATGTATTTTAAATGCATTTAAGCAAAATGATAATGTAATGATTTCTGGGGGTTTCTGGTATTTGTTTTAGAGAAATTTTTTTTTAATTTTTGCTTTTGTTTGACAGTGTTGAATCATCAAAATATTGTAAAGCATTTTTCTGGCTCACTAATTGATACACTCCTGCCTAATTGCCTGCTGTTTCATCTTTTCTTTGTCAGAATGACATGAGGTTTTCTGTTCTGTTGCTTCCAAAAATTAAACGATGCAGCTCGACCATGCCTCTGTCTGCACCTCCACCAGGGTGACAGCACACGTCTCAAATGTCACAACTCCCTGGGCAGTGAGAAGCAGAGGCTGCAAAGGCTAGGAGCAAGGGAAACTGGGGCCTGCCAAGGGTCTCTCCCTGAAGCCATTTCTCCTTGAGCGTCCCCTTCCCCACCCTCCTCCCATTAAGAATGTGGATTTTTTTGAGTAGGTGGCTGCCCTTACTTTAGACCTTTGTCAAAGCCAGAGGCTAGTTGGGAGGAAACATGCCTGGTCCTGACCTCTTTACTATAGAGAAGCCCAGTGAAAGAAACATGAAGCCCCAAGTGACAGCGTGAGCTAGGACACCTCACCATCCCTCTGAAGAGCTAGATATGCCTGAAGAAATGGAAGACGTTGGCTGGCAGACACAGTTGTGATAGGTCGGGGCTTTGGTGCATTGGAAGGGCATGATGATTTGTCTGCTACAAAGCAATCATTCACCAAATGTGGGACTAGAGAGTTTCCTGTGATTTATAAATGTGTCCCCCAAAGTTCATGTGCTGGAAACTCAATCCTTAGTGAAATGGTATTAAGAGGTGGGATCTTTATAAGATGATAAGGACTCTGTCTTCATGCAAGGATTAATGTCATTATCAAGGAAGTGGGTTCTTTGGAGAGGAGAGGTTTGACCCCTCTCTCACTCTCTCCCACCCATGTGATACCTTCCAACATTTTTAATGCAACAAGGACTTTACCAAATGCAGCCCCTCCAAACTGGGACCCCCAGACTGTGGAACTGTGAGTCAACTATATTTCTATTCATTGTAAATTACTCAGCCTATGTTATAGCAGTACTAAATAAACTAAGACAAGAGTCATTGGCTAACTGTGGTATCTATCATACATGCATAAACACACACACACACACACACACACACACATACACATTAAGCTTAACAACCTTTCCATGCTAAAGTAAGGAAATGGCTATCTTTCCTGACCAGACTCCCTGTGGGGGTGCTGCATTCAGAGAAAATTTGGCAAATGAGCATTCCCAGAGGAAACTAGCCCAGAAGTCAGACTGACTAAAAATAATAATGTGAGGGATTGTGTTTAAAAGTCTAGAAGAAGTTTAGTTTACAGAAGAGAAAACTAAACACATATTGCATCTGAACCTGGATAGCTAAAAAATAATGCAGTAACGAGAACAAAGTAATCATGGGTCATTTTAGAAAGCAGATTTCTTAAATTTTTCTTAAATTTGTCTTCAGTGGAGACAAATTTAAGAAAATAACATTTCAACCACCTAATTTGGAAAATTGCCCTGTGAAGTAGTGAGTTCCCCATCATTTCAGGAACAAGAGACAACCAAGGAGAGACAGGAGACAACCAAGGACTTCCAGAGTGTGCTTTAAAAGAAATTCAGGCAGCATAAATGAGTTTGAACAAGATTGAGTTGATTCTTCAATCTGATAAATTCTAAATTCCCTGTGCTGAAGTTTAGAGTGAAGAGAGAAGAAAGGAAGGGAACCCAACAACCTTCTAAGAGAGGGGCCGAAGGAAGTAACAGCATACTTTTACCTGTTTGTGCATCTGCGACACTAGAATGATGACTAACTGGAATTCTTCCTATAATGTGTCCTTTGTGGCACATGACAGAAGATCTAGTATTTTCAAGCTAAAAAGAAGGTGTTTATTATAAGAATATAGCATGTTTTATGAAGAGTAGAAAATTGGTGTTTTAGTTCATTTTCTGTTGCTATAACAGAATACCCAAGGCCAGGTAATTTATAAAGCAAGGAAGTTTGTTTGAGTCCACATTTCTGGAGGCTAGAAGTCCAAGAGCATGGCATTAGCATCTGTTGGCTTTTGATGAGGGCCTTGCGCTGAGCCATATTATGGCATGTCAGAAGGGAGAGTGAGCACATGTGAGTAAAGGGAAGTGTGAGGGGAGACTCCCTTCATAACACCCACTCAGAACCCACACCTGCAAGAAGGACACTAATCTACTCATGGTTGGAGGTGGGTTGTTCCCATGACCCCACCACCTCTTCAAGGTCTCATCACTTCTCAATACCACTGCATTAGCAACTAAATTTCAATCTGAGTTTGGGATGGAACAAAATATATTTAAAACCATGGCAATTTGTGAGACTTTCTCCCCGTCTTGCAGTTCTGCCTGAGAACTTCCAGCAATTATCCTTTACCCACAGTCTCATTATTAGGTTCTTCAGAGTCTTAAGTTGATGAGTTTAGAATTTACTCAGCAGGACAATTGGTTTTTCAGATTTATTTGAGGTTAATTATTACCTGGAGTGATTGTTAAAGAAATTGATTGCTAGATTAGGAATTGGATAACCAGGGGTTTGATATTTCTGAGGAAGAGTCCTGATATTTCAGTGATTCTTGTTATCAAGGATATTTGGAAAATATCAAGGAGACAAATCTGGAGCCATTGAAAATTTTAGAGCAGGTCCATTACATAAGTAGAGTTATCCTTCTAGTACTGATTAGGTGGCTCGGTGGAAGCCAGATCATCAGCAGGTGAAATGTTAAAATGACTGATGAGGAGTGCTTGGGGTGCATTGCTAAGACCTAAGTTAATGGGACAAGAACTGAAGGCTACAGCTGTGTCTGCCCCTCATGACCTGCTTTGCTCATGGACTCAGCTCAGAGGATGGCATAGACTTATGATCTAAGGGGAAAACTGGAGTCTTTCTCCCAGGGATTCAGAGCAAGTGTCTGCTGATCCGGAGCCTCATCTCCCTCCTCTAAGCCTGCCCAGTCCCCAGTGCCCACATCAAAGCCCACTGCTTCACTGATGTCTTGATCCCGACAGGACCTCATTCTCCTTTGAACACTCATGTCACCTCTCCTGGGCCTCTCTTCTGACCCTAATTATTTCCTCCCATCCTGTATCAGGAATGTACATGCATATTCTACCACCCCTCTGCAGGAAGCTGTGAGTACATAACCCAGCTAAACCCGCTCACCTGATGTTCAATGTCAAGGGCACTCAACAACTGAATTGAGAATTCAGATGCCTCTTCGGTTATCTTTTCTTCTTTCCAACAAGCCTTGAACATCTACACAACACATCAGTCTGGATATCAAAAAGGTATTTCTCTAACTGCAATTCCACTCATTCTATGGAAACTTTGATCCCTACAAAATTCCTTCCAGTCAATTCTCAAAGTGGCCAGGAGGTTTGCCACATGAGCTTTGAGAACAAGCCCTCTTAGCTAAGATGTCTGCAGTTTACCTCCTGTCACGGTGATGTCACCTATGTTTACCCACTCGAAAGTGGAAGCCATGATCCAATGTTCAACAAGGCCCAGCTATTGCTCATTAGGGCCTGATGTTCAATGTCAAGAGCACTGAAGGTCAATGTTGGTAACAACCCCAACCCACAAACTGTTGATGCATTGGCTTTTCTGGATCCCACAGAAAAATTCATGCATTCAAAATGTATCACTGAGGATCTTATTATTGAGGAGACCCAGATTCACCAAAAGGCTGCAGGAACTGTGAATACATAACCCAGCTAAACCCGCTCGCTGAAGAGCTCCATGGGCTGTTAAGAAGGTCTGGAGAACAGGATGGTCCTCCTGGGAACCCCAGCTCACCCCTTCCAACATAGTCCCTTGGCTTGAAGCTGGACATCTGCACCATGATGCTGACTTCCCCCATAACTCATGTGCAGAAGGAGTACAAAGCCCTCTCCAAATTAACTCCCCAGTCAAATTCCATCCTAAACAGTCCTAACCCCAAAGTGAACACAGCTCCAGCCCACACTAATAAGCATTTGTGGAATATTGAATGGGTGTTTCACCCACAAAAGTTCCATACTGACAAAACACAGGCCCACCCCTCTCCATTTTGCCTCCTCATAAACATCTTTCTATGTCACGATAATTAAGAGGGCTTTGTGGCTCTTAAAGGACTTAGAACCCTCTCTTGAGGTGTGAGCCTCATAGCATCTGTGAGAGGAAATCAGAAGGTACAATTGTATTAGTACATTTTTATGGATGAGGCCTGTGAAATTCAGAGATGCTGAGAACTTCTCACAACTGAAAAGTTGGACACCTGAATCCAAGGGTTCTGTTTCCAACAGCTGGTCTTTTTCCAGTAGAGCCTCTTTAGAAGGGAGAAGTTGCTTTGATGGAGCACCTGCTGTGTACCAGGTGTCTCACAAGCTTTATGGCACTTTATCCCTGCAGTGGTCCCATGAGGAAGATGCAACCACCACCACCGGCCCCCCACGTAAGTGTCGTGACTGAGGTACAGGGAGGGGAAGTGAACTGCCAGGATCACCCAGCAAACATAGGTGGTGGAGGAAGGATTCCAATTTAAGTCTACCTGACTCCAAAACCCAGACCTGGGGCCCTCACCATAGTGCCCTGCCACGTAGAAAATGCCACACTGTCTGACTGGCTCATTAGAAAACCAGTGCTCATGTTACTGCAGCTAATGCAATCCTCATAAATAAATTACCTCCCTGATTAATGAAATAATAAGCAGCAAAGGGGGGCTTTAATTATAGGGCCAGTGGAGCAGAGCACTATTATGTAGTTGTATGGCACTGTCCCTGGGTCATGTCACACAAATTCCCAGCTAAATTCTTTTTTTTTAAAGTTTTTGTTTGTTTGTTTGTTGTTTTTTAAAGCTTACGAACGCATTAGCTAAAACAGGGACATCTTGATGCAGCACTGAGCGTCCCTCCATATCCTAAGAGCACTTAAAACTACCAAAATTCCAGAAATTTGTCTGGAAACTGAAGGTGCTATTGATGAATCTTATCTATAAAATTTTAATTAAGGGGGTGGGAAAGATGGTGAAATGAGACAGATCATTACCCTAGGTATATGTATGATTGCACAAATGGTGTGACTCTACTTCATGCACAACCACAGAAGTGAAAAATTGTGCTCCATTTGTGTATTATGAATCAAAGTGCACTCTGCTGTCATGTATACTAATTAGAACAAACAAATAAATCAAAAATAAAATAACTTAATTAAAACATAAACATCGCCCATCACAAACCAGGACATTAGCTAATTTTTCCCATAGGGGATGAGCCAGTCTTTTTGATTTTCCTTCCATCTTACCTCCTCAATAAAGTTGTGCTTTTAAATGAGAAGAGAATCTGAGCAGGGGAGAGTGGCAGGTGAGACCCAGCTGAGATCAGCATGGGGTGTGGCCGGGATGCAGCACCGGACTAGGATGGGAACAGGAAGAGCCAGGACCTCATCAGGAGCATGGGAGCCATTTCTGGTACTGGTAGCTGTTTTGTGTTTGCCCCCATGTTTCACCTCTTTATTCTCATATGGCAGTCAGCAGTCAATTCAAGTTCAAATCTAAGCAATCTACACATTATCACCCCTGTCACTGTTCCCTGTTCCATGTACTTCAAGAGAGCATGGAAACAACCCACCTGCCGATCCCTACAATAAAATCTGTCCCTCCTCCCTGGGTAGGCCTCATTGGATTCCCTCTCAGGTTAGTGCTCCTACCAACACATAGTCCTCTTCTGCATGAGTTGTGTCCATGAGCTCCTCTTTTCATCTGTTCCCAAGGGCTTTCCATAATGCAGGGATTGCTTGATTTGGTTCACAGCAATGTCCCTTTACATTTCCTTTAAGGGTTTTCCTGAGTTCATGCACAGTGCATGAGTGTCTTCTTCAATTCTTCTGCTCTTGCTCCCAACCCGCCTACTTGGGGCTTTCTTCCATTGCTTAAGACTCTTTCCCCAAATCACTGCATTTGAAACTGAGCTGCAGGTACATCACAGCAAGTGGCAAGTTAAGCAATTGTTGGTTTCAAGAAGCATCGTACTAAAAAATCAAGATGAAATCTGATGGTGAGGAAAGGCTCTGAAAAGGCAATATTCTCTTCACATGTCCAAAATTGAGCTCATTGCCTCCACTCTCCTTCCCCATCCTCCCAGTTGCTCTATCCTGGTTGATGGCTTCATTCTTTGTTCAGCTACCCACTCCAGAAAGTGGGAGTCAGCCCTGAAATTCTATATCCAATCAGTAGCCAAGTGCTATCAAATCTGTCTCCTTGACATCCAAACATGCCCTCTCCTCTCTATCCCAAGATGGTGCTACCTGATTCCAGCCCGCCTCACCTCTCAGATGGATGATTGCAGTGGCTTCCTAGCTGTCTGTAATTTCTCTTAAAATGATCCAATTCTCCTTCAACTTGATGCCCTGGTGCTCTTTAGAAAATTCAGACTGTAACCCCCGAAAACACTGCATTTTCTAGTGCACACCTCTTGGTTTCACTTCATCCTCCCTGGAATTGCACCTAGATGGGGTCATTTTGCTGCTATTCTGGAACAATACTGAATCCCTCTGTGGTACACAGGTAGGCCAGGCTGCCTCACACCTACATTCCTCAGTGGATGCTATTGCCCTGTCTAGGTGACCCTGTCCATGCCCGCCTGGGACATTTCCAGTCATATTCTCAATACCTTTACTTGTCTCAAGCTCCTCTTCAGGTGCAGTCTGAAGAATGAACACTTGCCAACACCTCCATTCTCCCACTTGCCCTAGGCAGTCCTTCTTCTGAATAATTTATAGACTTAGCAAACTTAATATCCGACCTCTCATGGAACTACTCAAGAGCAGAGGCCTTGCTTTCTTTATCACATATTCACCAATAAAGTGAACCGAATTCAACAAAATGAATTCATTGCAGAAAATTTTTGAAATTCATTAATTCCCAATCTTAAAGAATATGAGTATAAAAATTTTAACCCTTCCTTGAAAATGTTATTCAATGGCAATAGATCTTGAGGTAAAATTCACTCCTATTCTAGGAATTATCTAATGAGACAAGGTACCCCCAAACTGATAGAAAAATAAAACTTTAAGTGAAGCAGAAATCATGGTATAAGTCGATTGTGCAATATTATTATTATTATGAGAAATATTGTGTAATATTATTCTGTAGAGTCAGGATATGATTCCTCAACATAGAGCATACAGACGAGAATAGTTTTTAAAAATGTGTCAAGCATCTATTATGTGAGAGGCATTTTGTTAAGTACTTTGCAAACATTTAATCTCACAACTTATGCAAGAAGCATGCTATTAAAGATTTACAAAGAAATTAAGATTAAACATAGAAAACATTTCCAGTTTGGAGCCAATAACTGACAAAACTAGAATTCAAGTTCAAATCTAAACAATCTACACATTATCTTCCCAGACGAAATGTTAAGTCAAAAAATAAAGCAACAAGCAATAAGAAATGCAAAATTCTGATTATATCAGCTAGGATTAAGCTCAGCTGCAACTAATAGTGACACAAAATGATAGTGACTTAAACCAGATAAATATTTACATTTCTCATGCTTCAAAGCCTGAAGGTCAACAGGCCAACCTGCGTTAGTGTCTGCAGAATCATCTAAGAGAAAACGTTTGTGTTTCTATCCAACACAAATCTTCAGTCATATCATTGTCAGAAGCAAAAAGAAAGAAGAGGGAGAAAGAAGAGACATACATCAAAGCCTGAAGATATCATACATCAAAGCCACTGAAGTCCTTTTGCCGGGAACATAATCTCATGCTTCACCCAATTGCTAAGGTAGTTGGGAAATGTAGTCTTTGTTTCATATAGTTACGTATCCCAGTAGAAATCAAGGGCCCTATGAAATGGAAATGGATACGAGGGTAAACAACTCTCTCTGCCAAAATGCTTAATATTAAATACATTGGCAATATTATTTCAAAGTTGTTATGTCAATAAAACACTCCTCCTGCAAAAGAAAATGCATGTGTTTATCTATTGATAGTGTGCTCATTCAGAAGGACTCTAAGCTACAGTAATAAGCCTGGCAAGTAAGAAAGTATGGAAGTAAATGACTACGAAATCCCTCGTGCATTGGGGTCAAGTGTTTAGGTAATAAAAAAAGTGCACTGCTCACAGCACACATCACACGCAGTAAGGAAGCACTGGACACAGTGGTACTACAGTCAGATAGATGACAAGGTGCATGCTACACTGCTCTGACTTCACACCCGAGAAGTGAGAGCCAATTCAATTAGACAAAAGGAGGAAACCATAATAAGAACAAAATAGAATGTACAGCTTTATATCAGCAGAGTAAAACAACATTCTCTACAACAGCAAAACAGTAAAAAGGAAGATACACACAAAAAATGAAAAAGATGATGTACAATGACAGAATCAAGTTCTAATCTAATAACAATTAGAAAAATAAATCCAAGTGGGTTAAAACTTACCGATTAAAATGAGAGTCCAACATTGGACTGAATTTTTAAAATTTCACCAATAGCTATCTTAGACTCATTTGAAACCAAAGAACAGAGAAATCCTAAAGAACAAAAGAAATCAGAAAGATACACCAGGCAAATAGGAAGCAAAAGAAAGCTGGGGAAACATTGTCTGACAAAATGAAATGCAAAACACAAAGAGAAGGGTTACATACTGATCAAAACAGAAGCAGAGTAAGAAAATATAATCATGAATATTTATGCACCTTACAATTTAATTTCAAAATATATAAAGCATTAACTGACAAACTATGGGGAGAAACATATAAATCAGCAAAAATAGTTGAAAATTTAATACTCAGGAACTGGAGAATATAGCAGGAAAAAGTAAATAAGATTATATAGTATCTAAATAATGAAATTATTAAATATAGAGAACTTGATACCCAGTAAATATAGAAAATGTATTTTAATTAAATATTATACATACACTAAAAATGACAATGAATTTGGCTGCAAAGGGAGTATTGTAAATTCTAAGAACTCACTATCGGAGAGAATATGTTATCTCTCTGTCTATAGTACATGACTTTAGAAATTACCAACAAAATTAGTTTCAAAATCCCGTGGATCAAAAACTAAATTATATTTTATTAATAACAGCTGGTCTAACAAAATCAGCAATGATATTAGTAAGTACTTAAAAACTCAGTAAAAACACTTCATTTCAGAATTTGTGGGAACAACTAAAGCAAACTTTTTAGCTCTCTGTAAATTTATAAAGAAAAAATTAAAACAGACATTGACAATACACACTTAATTCAAGGAGTACCAAGAATGGTAAGAAATAAAATGAATAAAGAAAAAATAATATAGACAAATTGTCCAAACCTCAGATCTGACTATGTTGCACCCTTGTTTAAAACCCTGGATCTGAGAAATTGTTGCAGCTGGGCAAGGTCTACGGAAGCATGATAAGGAAATGTAATGAGGCATCCTGGATGGAATCCTGGAACAGAAAAGGAACACTTAGGTAGAAACTAAAGAAGTCTGAATAAAGTATGGACTTCATTTAGTAACAATATATCATATCAATATCAGTCATTAATTGTGATAAATACTCCATACATACATATAACATATTAAAATGCTAATAATGTTTACCAGTGCTCTGGGCCAGAAGCCAGACTCTGGAATTCTCCACTAATCAGGTCTGGCCACTTTCCCTCCAAACCAAACACAAAATATAGTGTGAAAAGCAAGAAAGGAACTTGGCCCTACTGGGAAGACAAAGAGGACCAGCATTTCCAGCCTTGTCTTCAGGGATACTGACAGGAGCTTCTAGATTACATAGACAAAGGGGAACCAGAAATATGCAGTCAAGCAGTCTTGGTTAGACTGTGGTCTGGTAGGTCATTATCTCAGAATTGGTCAACAGGGCCTTCTCAGTGGTAATGAAAAATGTTGCTCTACCTGAGTGGAGGTTTGGGGGTAAATTGGTCCCTGATAAACGTTTTGTGATGGACCAATTTGTTGTCCTGGAATCCAAGGTGACTCAGCAAAAGAGACAGATGCAAAATGGAGGAATGGATACCAAGATGTTTTACATTTGCAGGTCCAAGTCAGTGGTTTTTAAGCAAAAGCATCCTTTAAGTTTTTGTTACAATAGTACGGGAAACTATCTGGTGTTACCACTCCTGTGACCACTTTCTACTCCCAAAACACTCTGACAGCAAGTAGTGGGGAGAGGGAACATTTGGGGGTTTGGTTTAGATTTTGTTTTGTATTTTGTTTCACATCAAACAGTTCTTCAACTCTCTGTGTGAAGAATTGGTTATTCTATAATTTAATTCAATTCTGATACTAGCTACCCAGAATTAGTACAGACCCCACAGCTGAGAGGATCAGACACACAAG
This sequence comes from Callospermophilus lateralis, assembly GCF_048772815.1. Lineage (NCBI taxonomy): Eukaryota > Metazoa > Chordata > Mammalia > Rodentia > Sciuridae > Callospermophilus > Callospermophilus lateralis. The sequence goes on along the minus strand of NC_135319.1, from coordinate 51,593,198 downwards.
ATTACCCTCACTTCAGAAGCCAATCACAAGTCTAAGCTATCTGTATTCTGACAGACCAGCTATAAAGTTGGAGAGGGTTTCCATCACCCTGTCCTTGAGTTCCCTAATTTGTTAAAGTGGCAAACAGAACTCAGAAAAACAATTTCCTTGCTATTCCCAGATTATTATACAGGATGCACCTCAGGAACAGCTAAACAGAAGAAATGCATAAGGCAAAGTGTGGAGTAAGAGGGCGGACCTTCCATGCTTTCTCCACACACAACACCCTCCCAGCATCTCAGTGTGTTCACCAACATGGAAACTCTCCACACCCCAATGTCTTAGGATTTCCATGGAGGTTTCATTATGTAGGCATAATGGATTAAATCTCTGGTCATTGGTGAATGAACTCAACATCTAGTCCCTCTCCCCTTCCTGGAGAAGAAAGTTCCAACCCTCTAATCCTATAGTTTGTTCCTCTGGCCACCAGCCTCCTTCCTACAGCTACCAAAGGGCCCACTAAGAGTCAATAATTGCAATATAATTGCACAAATGTTTGCATGGGGGCTTATTATGATGAACAATAAATGTCCCTCTCACCTCAATCACTCAGGGCATTCCAATGGCTTTAGAATCTCTGAACCAGTGAAACTAAAGTTTTGAGTTGAAACTTTATACCCCACTTCTGCAGGTGGGTGAGCCTGGAGTTTTTCCACTTCTGCTGGTGGGTGAGTTTTTCCGCTTCTGCGTAATGTTGCAGGCCCTGCAGCTGAGAAGTGTTGCAGCTCTTAATGGCAGGCCATGCCCTCTGTGTTGCAGCAGATCACAGCAGCTCACCATCTATTTCTTCTTCTATCTGGGTTCTTGTCTCCTGAATTTAAAGAATGAAATCCACAAACCAGGATAAGAAAATGGGAGAGTAGGCTTTATTTTGTTGCTGTTGTTTTAAAATAAATGATAGCAGAATACATTACAATTCATATTACACATATAGAGCACAATTTTTCATACCTGTGGTTGTATGTAAAGTATGTTCACACCAGTTTGTGTCTTCATACATGTATTTTGGATAATGATGTCCATCACATTCCACCATCATTGCTAACCCCCTGCCCCCTCCCTTCCCCTCCCACCCCTCTGCTAGATAAGGCTTTATTGAAGAATAGAAACAGGAACCGAACCTTTGCAGGGCCAAATGGAACCCATAGCAAGTTTCTCCTTTCTCTAGTCCAGTGGTTTACATAGCACTTGAGTCACTGCTATTGATATAAATTTATGCTAATTAGGGTTTGGAAAAATACTAATGCTATTGGTCAATTCTTTTAAAAAAAAAGAGAGAGAGAGAGAGAATTTTGATATTTATTTTTTAGTTTTCAGCGGACACAACATCTTTGTTTGTATGTGGTGCTGAGAATCGAACCCGGGCCGCACGCATGCCAGGCGAGTGCGCTACCACTTGAGCAACATCCCCATCCCTATTTGTCAATTCTTGAGCCCCAACTTCCATTCAGGTCTGTCCCACTTGCATTTTCTCCCACCAGGTCAGGAAGCAGGAGGTTGAGATTGTGGGATGTTCTATGCACGCAGGTTCCAGGCTTCTGCAGCAGGCTTCCCTACTGTTCTGAGGCCTGGCTGCCAAAGGGCTTGGCAGGTTCCATGTAGCAGCAGGCAGTGCTTGCCACCCTCCAACCCACCTGGCTGCCACTCCTCTACTCCAGCCCTCCACCATTCCACTGCTGCTTCTCAGCAGGAACCAATAGGCCGCTGCGTGACTTGGCAGCCTGGGAGACTGTCATCAGCAGCCCAGGGCAGAGACCAAACGTACATTTCTTTTTATATCGCAGGGGTATTTGGAAATATTTTTTTTCCATCTTGGCAATTTTTCATTAAATCTAAAAAATATTAAAAATAAAAAGCTATTGATATTTTGGATGAACAAGAGTAGAGATCTAAGGTGCAACATGATGACTATAGTTAATAATGTTGTATTTGGGATTTCTGTTTAAAGAATAGATTTGGAGTGCTCTTGACACACAAATAGATAACTGTGTGAGATGATGAGTGTGTTAATTTGTGTAAATATAGTAACCATTTCAATATGTCAAAGAAAAAAATCAAAATGGAGTAGCCTCAGTTCAAGGTACCTAATATAGAGCCAGAGTCCATTGTTAATTAGATATTAGAATTGCTAGCAATTGAAACTTTACATTGGCCTGCAGACAGACCCAACCCTAGGTGCAAGTTGACCACTGAAACCTCATCTAACTTTCCCTGACCATCTGTACACCAAACGATTTTGCCAAACTACTCAGAGACCAAAACCACACACATTTCCTTTCTTGGAAGACACCTTAACTTCTGCCAATGCTGTTCTGACTAATAATGATATAATTACTAGCCCCCATTGCAGTTTAAAATATTAATACAGCCGCCATTTTGTAAAACCTCAGAGCACATTTTCAAGACTGCTTGAATTTGTTTTCTCAGATTACAATCAACCCTTACTAACCTCAAATAAATGCTATCCAGTATACAAGCCTATGAGACTGAGGTAAGTTTCTACCCTGCCCTAATTTTGCTTATCTTTAAGGACACGATGCCTAAAGGCCAGAAGTCCCTCTTCAGATAGGTTTATCAAAATATTTAGATATAAGATCCACCAGAGTGACCAGCAGGCAGCCTCTAAATTCATCATAATTCCAACTGCATGCTAATAAAACACCCCACCCCCAGCTCTATGACAGTTGGCAATTGCCATAATGATGACCATAAAGAATCATCAAAGGAGCAACAAGAAGTAGAGCCTCTGCCCATTCCTGGAAAATATGTGAATGTTCCTCCCCTTTTTCTCCCTCTGACTTATTTCTTTTATACTCTATCTATGACTTCCCCAGCCTCCACAGGTTGAGAAGATGATTTATGATTGCATTTCCCTGCTTCTCCTGTTCTTTGGCCAAGAATAAATATCCCTTTACTGCTCAATTGGTATTTGGTTCCACAACTCTGAGAGCAAAAAAGGACTCAGTTTGGATCCAAAAAAAAATTGGTAACATAAATGTTATTTTCTTTGCTCTTGACTAAGTTGCATTTATTCTTGGTTGACTATATATATATATACACATACATATATAATATATACACATATATATCAAAACATTATGCTGCACACCTTAAATATATGTAATTAATTAGTTTAAAAGTTATTAGGCACTTTTAAAGTCTAATTGTGAAAAAGAAACACTTCATGGTTCCTACTCTTCCAAATCCAAGTCCCTTGTCTTGGGAAATGTATCTCTTTGGGAGATCCCTGATGATCTCTGTAGACTTATCTATTTGATAACCCCCTTTGTGTCCTGCACTTCCAGTCATTTCTCCAAATACATCATGTTTCTTCGAGCCTGACTACCCTTTCCTCTTTTCAGAATACCACTTCCATGCACTCAGTACATGAACTGATGGAGCCACACTAATGGCTGAAAAGCTTTTGCCTCCCTCAGGATTGTCCTGGAGTTGGCCAGAAGCTTTCTGCACAGGGAGTCCTGGAGTTTAGCATGTTCTTCCTAAGGACACAGCTTTGTCCCGACCTCTGGGACCTTGGAAGGAAGAAACAGAGGAGGCAAGAGGGAAAGCTAAAGGCTCTGTCTGTCTTTCCAGGTGACTGAAGCACAGCCTGAGGCAAGTCAGGATCCTATCTATATTCCTCATCAGCTCCTCCCTCCCTGAATAGCACTGGCTGCTCACACAGGGACACCCAAGTATCCAGGAGCCTGTGGCTTAGGCAGGTATAAGGGAGAAGGGAACATTAAAAGAAATACTGAAAAGATCCCATTCCCAGGGAGACAGAGTCCAGGGAACAAGCATCAAGAATGAAGAGACATGAGATGCCTTCTTACCCAGACTTACCCAGACTGTGGAACCAAATGGCTGGTGGGAGTACTAGACAAGAAGATGAGCAAATGAAGAAAAGAGAATTCTGAAACATGGTTCAAGCCTGGGGATGGACCCTCATTTTGATCAACTGAACAAGCCATCTGACTTCCCAAAATAAGCCTTGGCAAGCCTTGAAAACATGTACCACTACTAAAGAGACCCCTCAGCTTGAGACCTCCAGAGAGGAACAGCAGTCCAGGCTGGAGCCCCAACAGTGGCCTGCACAAGCCAAGGGTCCCTCCACCAGCCAGTCCCTCCACCAGCTAGATATGGCCTGTTTTGATCTAAACAGCCTGCCTGAATTAGATGCAATTCTCTATCTCTGTAGCCATAGCGATTGTCAGATGTCACCTCCAATCCTTGGGCCTTCTGAAGCAGTAAGCAGAAGGCCTATGAGTCCTTGTCACTCATACAGGTGAGGCTCCCATGGCTCTGTCCAAACTGACTCTGTCCAAACTGATTGCCCCACTGTGAGGGAGGACTAAAGTAGAACAGAATAGATGACTTCTAAGAACCTTTCCAGCTCTAACAAAATTCTCTGAATTTCTCCATCAAATCTGCAGAGCCAGACTCTTCAATCCCCTTCTCCTTCCTCCTCTACATTCCTTATTTTCAATTCTCCTGCAACTCTGCTGGAAGTCAATGATACCCTACAGGTGCCTTCAGCATTTTTTCCACCCAGGCCCCATGAGAAGCAAATGTCTATGCTTGAAAACCCGGGGTGAGCTATGGAGTAAATGTCAGGCAGCCACACACACAGAAGCTACTTTGCAAGTAACAGATTACATTTCCATCTACAACCCCCTCACTCATCTTCTGGCAAAGAGCAGAGAGAGGATTAGAAACAGAGAAGATTCCATAAAGTCAGGCAAAATTAATTAGCTGCAATTTCACTGCTGAGCTGCCAGGTAAATTTCACAGCATAATCACTCTGAGTTCCTGCATTCATGCAGCAATAACGCCTTATATGCCTTCAATATCCCATTCCCCTCCATGCATGGGCAAGCCTAAGAATGAGGTACTAGACCAGCTGCCATGCTTGGCTTGGAATCTGGATATAATCAAATTTTGTGCAGTGTTTTTCATAGACAAACACAATAGCTGATGTCTCCATTTTTTTTTCTCCTCCAACATTCATCCCCCTAGCACTGGAAGCAGGTTGAACTCCTCTCTTTGGCCACATCTAGGTGCTGCTTGATAGAGTCAGGCCCTTGGAAAGGCAGCAGAAAGCATACAGGAGCTTCTGTTCTGATATTAATTGACTATGTCACTTTGGGCATTTTGCTCAAAGCTTTCTGGATCACAGTTTCCTCACCTGTAAAACAGAATAATAGCATCTGCCTTGCCTTATGGAGGATGCTCTTGGCAAACTGAACAGTGATGTGTGTACCAAGTATCATTAGTTAAAAACATCACAAAGCTGAAGACTCAAATTATTTAAATATGAAGAGTCACACCCGACACCTCGTACTGAGCCCCTGAGCTGAGCTGCGGTTGAGACAAGTGGGTACAAACACTGGCCACTGTAGACCTGGGCAAAATGTCTATTTTCTGTTGTCCACAGCTGATAGTTGGAGAAGAACCAATGTATTCTTTGTTATTCCTCAGCTGATATTTCTGATGTTGGATCTTCACTAAAACATCAACACCTAGTCATATATTTCCGATGGTTTATGGGAAGAAATAAAGAAATCCCATAATTAATCTATGACACTGACAAGATAATTTGTACATTAGCCAATAGGCTGGAGAACTTTAAAAAATATAATGCCAGGATCTGCTCAGAGTAATATGTAGGGATTAAATAGACAAAATATGGGACCAGGTGACTAAAGTTTGAATCTGAGCTCTACAACTTCACATTTCTAAAGTTTCCCCACCTCTAAGTGGGAATAACACCTACCTGACAGGCTGTTGGGAATGCCTGCCCTACAGTGACCCAATTACTGCTTAGCATAGCCCTATGTGGCAACAGACAGGTGTCATGCACCATATTGCTGCTTATTGGTTGGCTGATTTCCATTAAGAAAACTGAAGACACAGGAGGAAAACCAATGAGAGGGAGTGGGAAGGGAGATTGGAGTATTTGAATCGTACTTTATGGCCCAGAAAGCAAGAGGAAAAAGAACTTGGCCTCCAGTAGCAGCCTGTCATCATACACGAGAAACAGCAGGCTGAACTGGAAAAGGGACATGATTTGCTTCTCCCTGATAATGATGGGCCAGCCTCGGCCTGCACATCTCTATGACCAGGAATCCCACTGCCTATGCACGGCTCAGAGAGCCCTAAGTATGGGAAAGACTTCTCTGGGTCCAATGAAATCATCTTTTCAGTAGCCTCCAACATGGTCCTGGCTCTGTCCTCTGCTGTTACATAGAGAATTTTCATATCCCTCCAAATGGTGGCTCTGCAGAAAGTGCCTTTGTCTCCACTAAGGATCTCCACTAAGCCCCCAGAAAGGCAGTGTCACCTAGCACTTAACCTCAAGGGCTCTGGAGTCAGACAAACATAGAGTGAATCTAGTTTGGCCTTGGTCCAATTACATTAGCCGCTTAAGACTTAATGCCTCTTCTGTAATGCGGAGAATTTAATAGAGAAGATGCATCATGCAGTATTCTGCATAATGTGGGCACCAATCCTAATTCATATTAAGCACTCATTAAACCTTAGTAATTTTTGTAAAATGAAGACTTTAAAGGAGAAGATAACTCCTAAAGTTTTGTTGCAGGAGTGCAAACATGTCTTAATGTATATTAAGAACTCCTTTAAACACTAGTAATTATTCTTCCTTTCAAACTCTCTTGTATTTATGATTCTGACACCTTTAACCATTCTCATGCACCATAATGACATAAATATCAAGACTCTCTGAAAGTATCTAGCTCCATCCTACCTTACTAGATGATACCATTCTGTGTCCTTTGCTGATCCAGGATCTTTGGATGCCTGCTGTAACTGGTGGAGTGCCTGGGTTTGTCCTAGGCCCTTCAACCTCCCCTATCTAACCTGGCTTCTGGTACATCACTGTTTAAGACTCTTAAACATTTTAGCTCTAGCATGGACATTTCCCTTGAGATCTAGACTCATTTATCTAATTGTTTATGTAATATATCCTCTTGGGTGCTTTGTAATAAAGAATTTAACCTTATCCAATAAGAGGCCTAGTCTTTGTCATTGACTCCCAGGAGGTAATCACTAAAAATATGGAATATCATGACGGATGAGGCAGCCCTCCAACAAGGAAAGATCACATCCTTAAACAAGGCACCCTATGTGGGCTTACCAGATCCTTCGTTGTTCCATTTTTCAGTACAGTCTGTGTGAAGGAAGGACCTCACCACCGGAGTGCTCCCATAGATGGGTGGAATGTCGGGGACACCTCAACATCATGCTCTCACTGTCCTGAACAGGGACAACATGCACTACCACCAGGGCATGGTGCTAAAGTTTGGATCTTAAATGTGTCCCAAAGGCCCACATAGTAAAGGCTGAGCCCCAGCTTGGTGTTATTTGGAGGAGATGGAAAGTTTAAAAGATGGGGCTTAATGGGAAGTTTTAGGTCTTTAGGATCATCCCCCAACAGGAGATTGTGGGACGCCACTTCCTCCCTTGTCTCTTTTGTGTCCTGGCCCTGAGGTAAGTGGCTTTCCTCTACTGCATGCTGCCTGCTATGATGTGCTGCCTCCTTTCCCACCAGAGGCTTAAAAGCAATGGGGCCAATGGATCATGGACTGGAACCTCCAAAACTGGGAGCCAGAATAACCCTTTTCTGTTTCTCAGTTCATTATCTCAGGTGTTTATTTCAGTAACAGGAAGCTGACCAGCACATGGGCTAACAAAGTCAAAAGCAGACTTGGATCCTGCCCAGGCAAGAGTCAGAGGTCAGAGGTGGGAGGTCCTCGGAGATGCAGAACAGACAGCTGGCCTGTGAGTTCTTATTGAACTCTTCACCCTCTGTCCTAAAGTCCAACCACATCAGGGTCTGAAAGCACCCTTCCATAGGGCAAGCAAGAGAGCCTGCCAGCCTCCCTCAACGTGCTCCTGCAGACAGGCCTGGACCCAAGGCCCTGGAAGAAGGTAGACACTGCTTCAAGGACGTGAACTGCCTTCTGCTCACTCATTAAGTGGATAGGTGAGAAGACAGCAGGCCTTGCCTGCTGATTAGGGACAGCTGAAATGAAACAAGGTCAGGACGGGAGTTGACAGCCACCTCAAGTCCTCCTGTCTCCCCCCACCTGCTCAGAAGTCCTAAAGGATTCCCTTCCATACAGCTTGCTGGGGAAAGGCCTATACAATGGAGGAATAAAAGCTGCCTCAAGATATTCCCTCTAGGAATAAAGGTAGCTGGAAAAGATTGAAAGAAAGAAATCTTATTCTTTTCATTGCAGCATTTATTTCTTCTCTTATAAATCATCGTGTCTGAAAGGTCACTCTTTGAGGTTGATGGCTTTCTTAAGAATGCACTTTCTAGTCCTCAGCCATGGGGTCTGAGTGTCACAAGACAGTGAGGCTGATGTGGCAGCTACTCATAAAATCTTAAATTGTGACTATGTGAATTGCTAAAATGAAACCTGCCTGGGCGCTGAGATTCTGGCCTTATTAAAAATTGAATTTATAGGCTGCTCTGCTTTCATATGTCTGTTTCCAGTACTGGCTTTTGAAAAGAATCAGTGAGAGGCTGGTTTTCCAGAGAATTTCAGGAGGCATTGATTCTGGTTCATCTTGTGTGCACCCATCTACTTATCTGTCCAACCAATTACCCATCCCAAGTATCCACTCACCCATTCACCTACCCACCCACCTATCTACCATCATCCATCCACCCATCAGCCATTCCCACACCCATCCACCCATCCACCCACCCACTTACTTATCCACTTATCCATTCATCTATCCACCCATCCACCATCCTTTAGGCATTCATGTCTGTTCTTGCAACAACAATTGGCTGAATACTGGGCTCTGTCCTGTAAAGTAGCCATACAGCAGGAAACTCAGAGACTTAGTCCCTGGCCTTAAGGAAATAGCATTCAAGGAGGGTACAGACAAATGAACCAGTGTAGAAAGATGATTTGATGATTTGTTAGAAATATACTATAACCTGGTTTAAAAACAACTGCTTTATTCCTCAAAAAGACAGCCAGACATTAGGCTCTGAAAACATGGGTTTCTTTTCCCTGTTAAATGAATTTGTAAGCCTTTGTTATCAAAAGCCCAGGTGAGTGATCCCACGCTGTCACTGGGGGCCACCTTTTAGCCACTGTTTTTCAACCTGAAACAATGTTTTTGAAGACCATGAATCTGCGCAGGTGGGAGGTTTGGCATCCTGTCTGAATGTTAGCCATTTACTCTGCAGAGGTTGGGAAAGTTCTCTCCGCCTAATGAAGAGAAATTGGGCTGGCCGTATCTCTCAACCTTGGCTGCAGATGAGAATCGCCTGAAATTTTAAAAGTCCTTATGGCCAGACTAAACCCAGACCAAATAAATCAAAGAATTCAGAGGTAGGAGTCAGTCTTCAGTTCTTAAAGCTTCCCAAATGAAGTCCAGGAGAAGAAAAGCTTTTAACATTGGGGTTAAAGGAAGTCTTATTCCAGCCCCTCACAATCAGCTGAGGAAGGGGACATTTGGGTTTCTGCTCCTAGTGGGAACATAACCCCTCTCTAGCCCAGCACCCCAGGCATGGCTAGGACTTGTATGAGAAGGAAGATACAGTGGAACAGCCCCGGCTACAGACAAAGAGCTGCAGCCACAGGCACCAAAGCCACCTTCCCAAGCAGGCAATGACAATGCCAGCAGGCAGAGAGAGGGGGAAGGCAGCCACCACTATGGATCATGTAAACCAGGACTCTTGTCCAAAAACAGATCCCAGATGTGATTGCACTCGGCTTTCCTGTGAGCTGAACTGCAGAATTGGATTGCATATTATTTAGAAAAAATAATAAATGTGTCAATTTTGGGTAGTACAAGTATCATGTAAGTAATGCAAACTATTCCCCGACTCAGTGGTCACATGATGGTTGGGGAGAGACTCTGGTTGCAGGATCATGAGCACCTCACTCCTCATATAAGGCCACTCAGCTGCCCACACCTGCCCTGATCAGCTTCTAAGCCATGCCCTATGAGGATGCACTTTCTGGACAAGGGCAGCCACATTACAGAGGACAGTATTGAGGCTCCTTTTACCTCTGCAAAGAGGCCTCAATATCATGGCTCTGTTCAGTGAGGCCCATCCCAATTTTCTCCTGAAGCACACAGCTGCAAGAACCTTCCCTTGCTCACTGTCGGAACTACTGACTATGTTTTGTAGAAATAAAGAACTATAGGCTTGCTGTCTCTGTTGGCACCGTCAACATGGAGCAGCTGGCAGGTTGGTGGATGGCTCCATTAAATCCCAGCTCTGTAGAGGGGCGAAGACTTCCACAGCCCAGTGCTTCTCAACCTTAGCTGCAATTGTTATCATCTGGATGGGTTTTCAGATATAAGATGCCTGGGCTTCCACTCCCATGGGAGAGCTGAGCCGCAGTATTGAGTCAAGCTCTTCCCTAGGTGATCCTAAAGTGTGGTCAGTGAAGCAGACCAGCACCTCGTCTTCCAGGAGTCCCACCTCATCATTCAGGGGAGCTTCTCTGAAAAGCCATCACCAGGGATGGGACACAATGTCATAAAGCTTCATCACTCATTACTCCCCCAAGGGCTCTTGCCTGGTACTCCTCCTGCCTCCACACTCTGCAGTGGTACAGGCACTGCTGGGCAGCCTCTTTCTATGTAAATACATTTTCCAGGATAAGTTGTTTTGATCTGGTAAATCCTCCAATCAACACACTTTTTCTAAGCATATAGTCCGCGAGGGCTACAGTAGACATCAGACCAAGCTGTGACCTTTCCTTGAAGGTCCCTTGTCCCACTGGGGAGATGAGCAAGTGAGCAGAAGCTGACCTGTGAGCAACCATCTGTAAATTCAGTGGGGGTGCTGTGAGCTTTCAGGGGAGGGACAGGCAGTGTGTGTTGTGATGGGCAAGGCAAGATCGGAGGTCAGCCTGGCTTCAGGAAGATGGACTGTAAAGAAGGGGAAGGAGTAAGGGAGGGCTTCCTATGAAAGGGTAACAGGTTAAATGAAGCCCAGAAGCAAGAAATTTGGTAGCTGTATATAGAGAAAAGAAAATGGAAAAGACAGAGAAAACATCTCTATGGTCCACCCCAGCCATGACTGAAGTCCCTGTCACCACTTCTCTGGACCTTTGCTCTGCCTCTTCCTTTCCCGTATATCCCCAGAGCTGGGTGATGCAGGTAGCAGGAGTGCTAACCATCTGCTGAACCTTAAGTCAAGTTATCACTACATCACATCTAACCATACCAACAAAAATTCCTTGGTATTGGTTAATTTCCAGACCATGTTCAATTGTCACATTTCTCAAACACTCTTTTATAGTCAGTACAAATCAGGATTCAAAAAATGTCCACACATTTAAATTTCTTTGAATCTAAAAGGTATTTTCAGCCATGCCCCTTTTTCTAACAATAATTCTTTTTTGAAAAAGTTCAGTCAATTGCTCTAAAGAGTTGTTAAAGTAAGTTAAAATGAAAACTAGACTTCAAGAATCCCTAAGCAGACAAAGCCAGTTAGGCCTTACTAGAGTTTGCATCTGAGACATCCCCCAAAGGCTCAGAGTGGCAGTATTGGGAGGTGGTGGAACCCTTAAGAGATGGGACCTGGTGGGAGGACTTCAGGTCATGGGGGCGAATAATCCTGGTGCAGGAATGTGGGACTCCAGGGTCTTCCTTTTTCCCTTTCACTTTCCAGCCAGGAGGAAAGTGGTAGATCATGCTCCCAACATGATCTACTCTTGTTCCCTGTTCCCTCCCCACCACAGCCTAAAAACTATAAGTCTACCCTATAAGTCATGGACTGGAACCTCCAAAACTGTGAGCCAAGATAAACCTTTTCTCTTCATTAATTGATGACCTCAGGTATCCATTACAGTGATAGAAAACAAGTTTCATAAGTGACTTTAACCTTGCTTGATCTGCAAACATAAATTAACCTTAACATGAACTATTTTTCGTAAAGGCCTATCAAAAAAAAAAAAAAAACAGAGCTTAAAGTCAATCAATCAGAAGCAGCCAACAAACTTATAATTATCTAACTAGGGACTTTCCAGTGGGATAGACCAAATAAGGCAACTTTATACCTACAACAAATCAGATACTTTCTTTCTTTCTTTTGCTCCTGTTTGATCCTATAAAGCATCCCCCTTGGGTTTCCTGCAGAGTTCCTGAGCCCCTTCTGGTTTGGATATACCTAATCCATGAGTAGTTCTTTGCTCAAATAAACTCTCAAAAGTTTATTAGCTGCTCAGTTGAATTTTTTTTTTTTTTTTTTTTTTTTTTTTTTTTTTTTTTAGTACAGGGATTGAACCCATTGGAACTTTACCACTGAACTATACCCCTAGCCCTTTTTCACTTTGAAACAGGAGCTCACTAAATTACCAGAGCTGACCTTAAGTTTGCAATCCTCCTGCTTCAGCCTCCAAGGAGCTGAAATTACAGGCATGCACCATCGTGCCCAGTTCAATTTACCTTTTTAAAAGGATTTCTTTTATTCTGAATTTGGCTCATGCATCCTCAAAGGAGGTATAATGTAAGAAGAGGAGGAGGAGGAGGAAATCACCTACATAAGCTAAAGGAAGGGAGCCCTTCCTGAGAAATATTCTCCAAATAGATAAAACATTCACTTCTTTTCTTACACTAATAACTCGAATTGTGGTTTGAATTGAGGAAAATGTAGTATGCATCTAGTTTCATTCCAAGTCTATCTACTTTGGGAATGTTTCAGACCTCAGGAATATGATGGGGAAACTAGTGATAAAAACAAGTGATACACCACATAGAAGGAAAATGACCCTGAGTTTTAGCCAGCTTAGGAGAGGTGAAGAAAACCTGAAGCAGTGGAAGCAGATGTTCACTTTCCCCCATCCTCCCCTGAAACCTTACTCAGGGAAGAGCAAAGCCTTGCTCAGCCACAGCCAGTGATCTGCACTGCCCCCTGCAGGTGGACATTCTTTAGACACAACATCCTCTACCCTTCAGGTTCTGATTTGGAGACAGCAAGAGTATAGCAGTGGCTTCCAGGAAGGTATAGGACCTCCAATTCTATCACTCTAGGGACATGTCCCACCACAGCTGCCACCTGATGTCAATGATGAATGGAGGAAAGAGGAGGTTTGAAATATACAGAACTAAAAGTTAATTTGTGAAAAAGTCTTCAGGTCATTAAATAGTTATAATTAATGGTAGGAATCAGAATTCTCACTGAAATTTATTCAAAATAGAAGTTCTCTCAAGAATATGCTCGAGAACACAGTGTAAAAAGTTATAAATGCACCATAGTTTTCTCCTTTATTGATGTAAATTAGATAAAATGATTTTTCAGATTTTGCATTTGAAAAACACAATCTTGTACCAATCATTACAAACAATGAGCACATCTGTATCTGAAGTATATGATTCAGAAACCACAGTTGTGAATAATAAAACATAAATTTTGATCAACTCTGTTAGAGGAAAAGCTAGCTTATATTTTTAATTCTTTATATGAAAAATAAAAATGGCAGTTATCTAGAGATATGATCGAAACATATGAAGCCAAAAAAGAAAATTCTAGGAAAATGAAAATCTTTATAGAGACCTGTTAGGTTATTTAGTATAAATAGTATGCATGTCATCTTTCTGGATATGGGGGATGTTTGGGTATTTGGCAATTTACTCAGATTTATGTCTTATGATTTCATTTCCTATTTTAGAGATTCACTTTTATATATTTTTAAAAAACTTAGGAAACAGTGAAAGTTATAAAATAGATGAGTTAAGGAGTGATAATTAGATTGCACAATTGGATTTAACAGAAAGATTCTTTTAAATTTCTAGTGCCTTTTAATTATTACTTTATAGAATGTCACGGCTTAAGAAGAACTTTGAGGTTATATCTTGTGCATTTTATGCCTCAGATAGCTGAGGAACTTAAGTCGGAGAAAAGGGACCAACGCCCAAAGTCACACTGAGAGTTAGTGCAAAGCAAAAATTAGATGCCAGGTACCCGGCTTCCTGTGCACTGGCCCCTGCCTCTGGGCACAGAGCTGCAGCCCCCTGAGAGAGACACGCAGGCTTTAGCTGGGGATTAGTTCCATCACTTACTGTGAAATACACAGGTTGACAAAAGCCCTTTTCCACCTCTGTGCCACAGCACTACAAAGCCAGATCCCTTTGCCCAGCAAGCAGAGAGCAAGGCTCATTCCCACAGCATTGTTTTTAATCCGTGCTTTGCACCCTCCCATCGCCAGGGGCTGAACTTCCCAACTTTCTTTCCCGCTGCTAGATAAATTACTGCAGAAGATGCCGCTGATGCCCCCTGCTGGCCAGAGGGAATAGCACAGGCCTGCTACTGCTGCTTTTTACAAATGTGGGAGTCACCAGCAGTTTAAGACATGTACCCCAGATATAGGACTTTAATAGACCAATTCTCAATGTTACAGGGGAAATAAGGTGTTCCATAAAACTTCTTGTTTATGGTCAATGACAATCAGGATTTGATCCACAAGATCCTGACATGATGAAGGGGAAGTGATATAGCCCAGAACCAGTTTCTAGAGACTCAATGCACACAAATACCACATGTTCAAATATGGATATTAATTGGCTAGGTTTAGATTATAGCCTGGAATCCTGCATTTCTAACAAGCTTCCAGGTGATACTGCTGATCCAAGATCCACATTTTGAATAGGAAGATTCTAAGTGAAAGGACATGGGCTGTGGAGTTCAACCAAAATGCCATAGCCTCAATTTTTACACTTACTAGCTGTATAATCTCAGAAAAAAAGTGGCCCATGCCTGTAATCCCAGCAGCTCAGAAGGGTGAGGCAGGAGGATTGCAAGTTCAAAGCCGATCAGAAAAAGGGAGGCACTAAGCAATTCAGTGAGACCCTGTCTCTAAATAAAATACAAAATAGGGCTGGTGATGTGGCTTAGTGTTAGAGTGGCCCTGAGTTCAATCCCCAGGATCCAGAAAAAAATAAAAAGAATTTAACCATGTTGAGTCTTGAACTCCACAAATGTAAAAGGGCATGCCCACACCTACCTTGTGGAGCCTGTGTGATGTGCACAGATCCCGTACAGATACCTGATGTAGTGGCACACAGTGGATATTCAGTAAATCATGACCATTACCAGCATGTAGATTTTCTCCCAATAGGTTCACGTCCTCAGCAGCTCACTGCTATGGAACTAATAAAGGACTCTTATTTACAGACATGTAAATTATAACATCACAACTTATGAATGGCATGGTCTATCTCATTCATTAGCCCATTACTGCCAAGGTTAGATACTCCTACATCTGTAAACCTAGAGCTTACAGTTAGCTCAGAGCTGAATCCCTAATAGTGGTCCCAGTCGTCCCTGATGAATGTACATCTTTTCTTACATCCCAACTTGAAAAACACAGAAGAAATAAGATGGATGTTTCATCGCCAAACTGGAGGTGAGCTGTATTTCACGTGTGCTCTGGGCAGACACTGGAACGTGACCAGCAGGTAAAATTTTCTGAGAGCACAGAGTGACTCCGTACTGAATAGCTAGAAGGTCTGGGTTCATGTACTAGCATTGGTGTTCTGTAATTGAGCAATCCCAACAAACCTTTAAAGCTATTTAAGCCTCAGTTTCCTCACCTGTAAAATGAGATTATGATAATACAGTCAATGTAGGCACAGAATGTGTAGTACTTTCAAAATGATCATCCCCCTTTTCTTGGTTCCTTTTATGTGAGACAGCTTAGAATTTAAGATAAACTGGGATCCTTTCTCCATTATTAGCTGTGGACCTATGTTAGAAGCAGCAGAAGTTATAGAAGTATCCATTTGTAAATAAAGCAGACCCCAAGTTTAGAGCCAAAGAATTTAGGTCACTGAGGATTGGAGACCCATGTCCCCACCTGGGTTACATCTTAATGCAGAGTGACTAAAGCACCTAAGTCCATCTCCACCTAAACTGTCTCCTGGCCCTCTCCAGCTCTTCTCTACTACCATCTTAATAATGCCAAACTCTTATAGCTCCCTGGACCCAGGGACCCTTTCACATACCTCTGTCCCTGGTCACATGCCCCTCTCTTTCCCTCAATCTTCCCCACAATTCTGACCCAAGGATGAGGCAGAACTCTGGGTTGCCACATAAGAAGACATCAGGGAGCTCTAGGGATGACCAGAAAGGCTAGAGAAGTATCTGGGAAAATAGATGGGAATGAAGGAAAACACAGAACCACAGACCAGACCGTATCACAGAACAGTCTATGGTCAAGATCTCTGCCACCATCACCAATCACCTGAGGCCATCTGAGTGTGCACCACCAATACCAACAGCCTCATAGCTCTCCCTACTTTGCCACCATCACCACCACTACCTGAGCATCATGGCAACACCTTCTTGTGCATGTCACATTCACACACACGAACACACACACCGCCCTTGAACTCTCACCCAGCACCCCTTTAACTTGACCATGTGGTTTTGCTCTGACTAGGTTTCTGTGATGCATTTCGCACAGACTTTCCAAAAGCTGACCTTGAGATGTGCAAGTGATTTATGAAGGAAGCTCTCCCAGGAAAGATTGGTGAGAGAGCAGAGATAAGGACAGGAAGAAGAGGAGGCCAAGTCAGGGAGGGATCTCAGGCAAGAGTGAGGTAGAGGGTAAATTACACCTCAGAACTGTCCCATCCCAAGGTGAGGGCCTGGGCTTCCATACCCCATACCCAACAGGCCTTGGTAATGGCAGCCAGGGCTGGAGAAGCAGGGTGGAAATATTCACTCCAAGACACCTCCTTACAATTGGCTCCAGTCACAACCCAAGCCCATTCTTGAGGAAGAGCCAGCCGGCAGGAGTTACTGAAAGCAGGATGTGGGCAATAATGAAAGTGAAAGGGGCTCCTGGGAATGGACACAGTGATTCCTAGACCCAAGTACTGCCTGTGGCCAATCTGTCCCTATATTCCCAGCACCCAGCAGAGGCCAGGAGCTAAGCAAACATTCAGGAAAATGTGCCACCACAGAAGAGAATAAATGCTGGCTAGGTAGGGCATACAGTTTCCAGGGCGTAAAATGATGCAACAGGGACAGGCACAGACCAAAGAGGGGGAAAGCAGACAAGGATCAGAGAATTCCAATCTCACCTTTCGTTCCCTTTGTTGTCTTACAAGTCCTGGTCACACTGTCTCCATCAAAGGAAAGAAATCATGCAATTCCAAGGTTAGAGACCTTTGTCATTAGAAAGGGCCTGGTGGAGTCTCCTGTCTCTGCTCAGTGAACATCCCAGGGAGAGGAACAAGATTTTGCAGTTCTCAAACACAGCAGGGCTACAACTTCCCATCCCCTTGGGGAAGAGGATAGAAGCTGGAGCTAATGTGAGCAGCTTCCAGAAGCCACATAATATACCCGAAGGACACGGATGATTGGCTGAGGCAGCTCACTTCTCTGCACCTGCTAGCGAGTGGAAGGCAGGACTGGACAGGCTCATAAGCCCCTGACGGATGAGCCTTCACAGGCGAGCCCCAGAGGATTCAAACAGGCAGCCTCCAGAGGGAGAGCCATTTTCAATCCTACACCACTGAATTAGCCAACCTCAGAGAAAGAGCAAAGCCAGGGTGGTGGGGGACAATTCCACCTCCCATTTTAGGGTGAAGAAGAGAAGAGCACTGGTTTGGCACCCCTGGTCCACACACACACACATACACACACACTATTTGTTTTCACCTGAGACTCATGCCCATTCAGAAATCTAGACATAAAGAATATTAGGGTTGTTTTCACAGGGGAAACCGGAAAATCTATACGTCAAATCCTTGCTTTTTTGAAAGTTTCTCGCAACCCATTTTTATCATAGGAAATTTCAAACATACACCTAAGTGGAAATAATAGCATAATGAATTCCCAAGTACCCATCATTCAATTTCACAATTACTGATGCACAGTCTGGCTTTAAATTCATAGTCCCCCCCCCCCCCCGCCTTTGCATTGCTAAGGTTTGAACCAAGGAGCCTGCAAGAAAATGCTCTACCACGGTGCTACATCCCCACTCCCTTTGGCTTTAAGTTCAAAGGCTGCAGCCCTAATACAAGTGAAGTATTTAGGAGACCACAGATTAGACCAACCCAGTTCAACCTTGTTCACTGGGACCCTTGAACTACACAGAGACCCTCCAAGTTGGTAGGGGAAAAAAAGAATTGGAGAGAACCAATTAGTTGTATTCTGCCAAGCAGCCCCCCAAAGAGCCACATCCAGGACCCCAGCAGTCTAAGCCCAAAGGGAGGCACAACACACCTGGCTTGACTTGAGCCTGCGTGGATGACAAGCCTCCCCACAGTCAGTCATATCGCCAGCCTCAGAAAACAGAGTAGGAAAGGCCACACGGACATGCCCAGGAGGATGACTCCAGTTGTGTCACAGAGTCCCCACACACCCAAATGGATTGAATCCCCAAAGCAAATGAGCCATTTCCTGTGTGAATTTGAGAGAGAGAAGACCCAGAAGGACTTTGAAGCTGGGGCAAGACTATCAGATGACGTATGTGAATCTTGTAGCTGAGATTCAGGTGGGAAGCTGTGCCAGGACCCATAGGAAAAACCTGGAGAGACTAGAAAGAGGGAGACCAAGCTGCCTCCCTGCAATGTTGCCTCAAGCTGGCTCTCTCCCTGCTCAGAGTCTACTCCTCCAAAATGGCCAATTGGACCTGCTGTGTCTGCTCCCCGAGAACTGCTCCCTCTTGTCTTCCTGGCATAGGTGGGTAAAGGCAGGAATGTTATTAAGTCAGCCCCAGGTGGCTCCCTACACCATCAGCTTTGTTACTGAGCCCTCTTCAAATACCCTTTTCAAGGGCCTGTCCTCTTTCCTACAGGGACCCTGGCTATTATTGATACCAAGATCCCTGGATCTTGGTGTCTGCTGGTAAAAGACAAATTGCACATTCAAGAAGACAAAACAATGATTCCACCTGAAGAAGTAAAAGAGGAAAGAGAAAAAGTTTCCACAAGTCTGCAATGTGTCTCTTTTTCTCTTCTTTGAGTCACCATTATACTTTTGAATACAATTTCTTAAAAATTAGAGTTCAGGGGCTCTTAAAATTGTCAGGATAGATGGAACCTCCCTTAAACCAATCATTGAATTGCTTAATGGAGAACATAAACCTCCGCTGTGAACACTGAGGTTTCCTCTTTAGCGGTGCCCTGTGCAGTATCTACCAGCCTGGGCTTTACTGTTTTTATGTGTGTATCAGGTAAATGCTGTTAACACACAATATCCCTCCCTTGGTATCTACTAAGGAATAAAAGCTAAATTGTTGCTCAAATGATCTTACATTTGTGTTTCGGCTGTGAGTTAGTATCTGCATTTTAAGGTTGAGAATGTATCTAATGCAGAGTGTCATTAATTAGGTTTCCAGTGGCCCATTTGTTCAGGGACGCCATGCCTCTTAAACAGATTGCTAAGTTGTTAATGGAAAACAATATTTTGTCAGACAGACTTGGGGAAGGGGTTGATTTGTTCCTAAAATACTGTGCTAAAGCCAGACTCTGAGCTGCTGGCTCATAGATTCTTTTTACTGAAGTTGGTTATATATAATAAATATTATTTTTCTCTCTATGTATTATTTTGGTTGTTGTGTTTGCCATAAGTGTTTCTTACTTTTCATACATCCTTAGAAACTAGAAAGGGAAAAAAAGAGGCTTAATTAACCCAAAGAACTTTTCATGGTTCTGTTTAACAAACAGTTGCCAATAGAAACATGAGATTGAAAAGAATACACATTTCAGATACAAGGAGTTGGTTTCTCCCCCTTATCAAATTTCCCAGAGAAAAGGAATCATTAAAGAGCTGCAGAATGAAAAGCAAAAATTCCAGCCAATCAGAATAAGCCCAATATAAACATCACAAAGATGTGACAATAAGAAGGGAATCATCCAAAAGCCTTCCAACAGGAGGACATAAATTGCAGTTAGCAGTATACAACATTGATTAAAGGATTTGGGAAAAGATGCACAGGGTGGAAACCAAGTCATAAAAGATCTAGGCCAAATGTTGAGCCAATACCAAATTATTAATACAAGCGGCTGTTTTGCCATAGGCTTCCAGAAATGTCTAACACCCTTGGCTCATGGCTGAGAATCTGGACAGAATATATCCCTTTTGAAGAATTTGGTCATGCTATTGTTTAGATTGTGTCATACAGAGGAGTAGATATAATACACTAAAGAGCCCATTTTTAGCCTATACACACACACATACACACACACATACACACACACATACACACACACATACACACACACACACACACACGTGCCTCCAGGTCTTTCCTTATTCCAATTATTTCCTCTTCCTGAAGGCTTCTTTTATTCTTCTACTGCCATTTAAATTCAGGTTTATATTCATGATCCCCCCCACAAAGAATGACTCCACCTTCCCTAACAGTGTCTCCTTCAACCTGGAGTAAAGAAGGAAGGGATATTCATAAAGCACAGATGTCTCTTGGCAAATGAGCAAAGGTCCACCACAGAGCAGCTGTGCTGGCCCCTCCTTTCACAGAGGATGAAGGCTCTTGGTCTCCTCTACTTCAGCCTCCTTCCAGGAGGTACCTGTGATGACTGGACCTTGACATTGGTACCTCCATAGTAAGGAGGTGTCCTTCAGCAGAGCAGCTGCCACAAGCATCTTTAAGTCCATCTCTGGCTCTCTCTCCTCACTGTCCTCCACTTCACAGTCTCCTGGGGGATGAGCTCACAAACAGCTTCCCATGAAATCATCACGCTCTGGGATGAGGATATATAATGGACGTAAGAAACACAATTGAGACATATGCAATGCTACTCAGCATGGTCAGTGGAGACATTGAGTCTTAATTTATTTTTTATACCTTTATTTTGCTTATTTAGATTTTTTTTAATGTGGTACTGGGGATCAAACCCAGTGCCTCATGTGTGTTAGGCAAGCACTCTACCATTGAGCCACAATCCCAGCCCTTAATTTATTTTTAATTGACAAAATATGCATACATATTTATGGGGCACAGTGTGACAGTGCAATACATATATACATATAAAATTATTAAATCTGAGTAATTAGCAGTTCCATCTTCTTAAATATTTATCATTTCTTTGTATTTAGAGCCTTCAAATACCTTTCTTTTAAAAATATATGTTGCTATAGTCACCCACTGTATGTGCCGCACTAGACCTCATTCCTCCTAACTGCATTTCAGTACCTGTTCCCCAACCTCCCTCTATTCACCCTTTCCCCTACCCTTCCTTGCCACTAGTAATCATTATTTTCTTCTCTTCTTCTGTGGGATCAACTTGTTAAGCTTCACACATAAAAGAGAACATACATTATTTGTCTTTCTGTGTCTGGTTTATCTCAGTTAACATAATTGCCTTCAAGTCTCTCCATTTTTCCACAAATGACAAATGACAGGATTTCATTCTTTTTAATTGCTGATTAATATTCCATTAGTTATATATGTCACAGTTTCTTTATCCATTCATCCATCCATGGATACTTCAGTTAATTCAACACTTTGACTATTGTGCATAGTTCTGCAATGAACAAAGGCATGCAAGTATCTCTTTGAGGTACTGATTTCATTTCCTTTGGATATATACCCAGAAGTGGGATCCCTAGATCACACGGTAGTGCTATTTTTAGACATTTGAGGCACCTCCATACTGTTTTCCACAATGGCTACAGTAACCCCTGAGGCAGTAGCTCAATGGTAGAGGGTTTGCTTAGCACACACACAGCCCTGGGTTTGAACCCCAGCACCACAAAAGGAAAAAGGAAAACAAAAGTGGACATAATGACTGTATTAATTCACATTCGCACCCAACAGTGTATAAGAGTTTCTTTTTCTCAGCATTCTTGTCAGTATAGCCATTCTGACTGCGGTGAGAGGCTACCTCATTGTGATTTTGATTTGCATTTCCCTGATAACTACATAGGAAAATGTTCCAAGATATTAGTGATTTTTTTTATAAAACCCCAAAAGCCTACAAAACAAAAGCAAAACTAGATAAACTGGATAATATCACACCAAGAAGCTTCTGCAGAACAAAGGAAAAAGCCAACACAGTGAAGAGACAACTGGCAAAATGGGAGAAAATATTTTTAAACTATTCATCCAACAGGGTATTAATATCTAGACTATATAAGGAGATCCAAAAAAACTCAACAAGAAAAAGTAAATAGTCTGATTTCTAAAATAGTCAAAGGATCCACATAGACATTTCTCAGAAGATACACTAGTGGCTAATAAGTATAGGAAAAATACCCAACATCACTAATCATCAGGGAAGTGCAAATCCCTCTTCCTGTCTATTGCAGATGGCTTCTCAGGTGTTGTCTTTTTATTGCCCATCAGCTAAAGCCCGCCATGAATACACATGTGGCCAGAGTCAGGCTTAGTAGCTTATTGCAGCAGGGTAAAGCACACACCAGAGGAGTCATGGACAGGGAAAAGTTAGGAAAGGGTACTTACAGAGACCGGGGAACTGGAGAGTGAGCAACTAATGTGACTCCATTTTTGAGAAACCAGCCTCTACCTCAGAGCAAAGCCTGTCCAAGGAAGTGGGCATGACCCTTGTCCTTGGAAAAACCCACAGAGCATTCCTAAGCATATACCCACCCTGCTGAGTTGTTTGTCTGTAAATAACAGGAGAGGTCTGTGGCACCAGGTGTCCCTGACTCAGTTAGGCTAGGTGGGGACCCATAGCAACTCCCCTAGCAACCTCCAATCAGCATGAGACAGGGAAAATACCTGGAATGTCAGATGACCCCCAAGTAGTTTATGGTGGTTGATAACATGTTGGGAAACCATGTAGTTTAGCACATACACCCCTCATGGCCTAAACCAATCAGTTCAAACAAATCCCCCTCTTGTACTAACCAATCACCCCTACCCAACTTGTTCCCACCAGTGAATGTGCTAATAAATGTTAAGAGTTATTGTTTGATTTTCCTGTGGTATGGAATGATTTGCTGTGTGATGTTGTGACGCATAGAGTATCCCCCCCAAACCTATAAAATCTCACTGAACAAAGAACCGGGACTCACTCCCTGGGACCACTGCGTCGGGAATGGTTGTGAGTCCAGGCTTGAGCTTGCAATACAGACTCTTGTGTGATTGCATCAGATTCGGCTCCTGGAGGTCTATTGGGGTCCCACGAATCTGGCATAGCAAGAGCAATGATGTGGTCAGGATAAATCAGAATCTGTAAACTGGGGAGTTGCTAGAATAGTCAAAGATTTCATCTTTAGAGCACAAGAATTGTGAGATGTGCACCCATGTTTATGGCAGCATTATCCAACGTGGCCAAAAAAGAGAAGCAACTGAGTGCCCATTGGCAGATGAATGGCACAGAAAATGTGGCACTTCTATACTGTTTTCCACAATGGCTACAACAATCACTGAGGCAGTAGCTCAATGGTAGAGGGTTTGCTTATATACAATGGAACATTAACAATTTAGAAAAGAAATTCTGACATATGCTACAACATGAATAAGCCTTCAAAACATCAGCTATGTGAAGTCAGCCAGTCACAAAAGGACAAATATTGTATAATTCCATTTATATGAGATACCTAGAGTAGTCAAATTTGTAGAGATAAAAAGTATGGTGTATTCTGGGGAAGGGATGAAGTAAGAACTTTTTGTTGAATGAGAATGCAATTTCAGTTTTGCAGGATGAGAATCCTTCTAGAATGAATGGTATTGATGGTTGCACAATAACATGAATGTACTTAATGCCACTAACTGTACACTTAAGAACTGTTTAAATTCTAAGTTTTATGTTATGTACTTTTTACCAAAACTTTTTAAAAAGTCATGCAGAGATGGATCAGCTCGTCTGATGACCTATCTTTACATGCGTAAATCTGGTTAAGAATTTAAGAATGCAAGCCAATATTTAGACAGTTCTTCTGCTATGCTATGATTTGACTCTATTTACCTGTGCTGTGAGCCACATAAGATATTTACAAAATGTGATTTCTGTTTCAACTTGCTGTTCTCCCATCTCAAAATAGCCCTCAGAACTGCTTTTGACTTTCTTGGTCTCATTTATTCACTAGCTTATTTATTCTTCTTAGTAACTTAAAGTAGTAGATTTGAGATTCTAATGCAAAGCAGCAAGAATTCTCAGCCTAGGCTTTTTTTCCCTGTCGAGGTCCCCTAAAGATAAAAGCAGATCTTTGAAATCTGCACAATCCGTTGTCCCCAATTCATATCAAATGAATACAACAACCACTGTTCCAGATACCTTAAAATACACAGATTAATATGTTTTTGCCTGACCCCAGAATCTCACAGACTGAAGGGCAAAACATACAATTATAGCTACCTTCAGGGAAGTATGGTAAATTCTAAGAAGAAAACAATCACGTGCCCATAATAAAACATCTATGTAACTGATGCTACCATCTCACATTTGGTTAGAATCTTTGACAAGAAAATGAATCTTCTCTTAGAATACTAGACATAAGATTCAAAACTGAAATAGTAACACTATTATGAAACTTAGTAGGCTGGGAACCATGGTGTATGCCTATAATCCCAGCTACTCAGGAGGCTAAGGCAGGAGGATCACAAGTTCAAGAGCAGCCTTGAAAATTTAGCAAGGCTTTGTCTCAAAATTTTAAAAATAAATAAAGAAGGAAAAAGTAGCTCCAACAGATGAATGTATAAAGAAATTGTGGTACCTATGCATAATGAAACATTACTCAACATTAAAAGAGAACAAAATTAAGTATTTGCAGCTAAATGGATGGAGTTGGAGAATATCATGCTAGGAGAAGTAAGTCAATTCCAAAAAACAAAAGGCTGAATGGTGTCTCTGATAAGTGGATGCTGACCCATAATGGGGGCCGGGGGGTGAGGTGTGGGGAGAATGGAGGAATTCTGATTGGGTAAAGGGGAGGGAGGGAAAGGAGGGGGCATGGGGGTAGGAAAGATGGTGGAATGAGATGAACATCATTACCCTAGGTACATGTATGATTACACATGTTGTACAACTGTACATCATGTACAACCGGAGAAATGAAAAGTTGTGTTCCATTTGTGTACAATGAATCAAATTGCATCCTGCTATTATGTATAACTAATTAGAACAAATTTTTTTTTTTTTAAAAAAAGGCCCATGTGTTAATTGCTTGATCCTCTGCCTTTGGTGCTATTGGGAAATGGTAGGACCTTTAAAGGGAGGGGGCCTAGTAGAAGGAAGTCAGATCATGGTGGTCATGCCCTTGAAGGGGACTGCAGGACCCTGGCCCCTTGTGGCCTCTCTCTTTGCTTCCTGGATGCTACCAGGTGAACAGGTTTCCTCCACCATGAGGTACTGTGTCACCACAGGTCCAAAGCAACAGGGTCAAGTGACCATGGACTGAAACCTCTGATACCATGAGTCAAAACTAACCTTTCTTCTTTTTAAGTTGATTCTCTCAGGTATTTTACCACAGTGGATGAAAAAAATGTAACACTAGGGTATACTTAGATAAAGCAGAGGAAGCACACAAAATAATTCCTAACAGATGCACCACAATTTAAAGCAGGGGTCAGCAGACTTTTTCTATAAAAAGCTAGATAATAAATGCTTTAATTCTTGTGAGTCAAACAGAGCCAAAGACAATATGTAAACAAATGAGTATGGCTATATTCCACTAAAACTTTATAGATGAACACTGAAATGTGAGCTTAATATCATTTTCACAGATCATAAAATATTATTCTTCTTTTTAATTTTTTCCAGCTATTTAAAAATATAAAAAACATTCTTAATCTCTCAGGCTGTAGAAACACAACTTACAGGCCAAATTTGACCTGCAGCTATAATTTGCTGATCACTGCTCTCAAAGCTGGTTCCTCAAAGTGTGGCCCACAGTCGAGTCATGACAGCAGAACCCACAGCCTTTTAAAAACACAGAACCTCAAATGTGATCCCAGATCCTCTGAAGAAGAACCTGCATTTTTAACATCACCCTGTATCTGGTTCACACATTCCAGTTTGGAAAGCACTGGTCTAAGGCCTATACCATTCCAAAAGCCAGGCTATAGTCAATGTCTGTTCTTTTCCAAGAGGAGTGACCCTGGAAAAGTTCTGAGCCTCTCTGTTCCTCAGTTTCCTCATGTGCAACATGGAAATGAGAGCATTGTCTCCCTCAAGCATGGTCTGGAGAATTCACACAGATACACAAACTCACACATATACACACAGAGCTTAAAACAATGCCTGTCATTATTATTATAAAATCTCACATTATATTCATAGCTATCCTCTGAAACCATCCATGTTTATCCATCTCAAATAAGAAACTATGGCCCAAGGATGGAGAAACTTATCTGGCATCACAAATTAGACCTGAGGATAAGGAAAGGATCAAGGTGATATAAAGGAACAAACTACCCCAGGTCCCAAGTTTTCATGCCCACGTTTTCCTTTAAGGGTCTTCTCTGTCAGTAGCCCCCTTTGGGCCATAAACCCCTTGCTATTCCCTAAGAATATCTGCCATGCAGAGACCTCCCTGGATCTGCACCCCAAGTTCCCCTACCATTCCCTGAAATTTATCTTCCATTAAGTTGCATTGTGTTTTTTACAACTTCTCTTTCTAGTTACAGGTTGTAAATTTTCCCTCTGCTGAGTCTTGTAGCTGACTGGCTGTTTTTCATTATATTTGTAGGGCTCAGGGAAAAAAAAAAAAAAAAAAAGAGGCAATTCCTTTATTTGAGAATCCTGACATTTATTAGCATAATAAAACTCTCAAGATGAAATTGCAGTTTTCCAGACAGTAATTTCATTTGCAGGACAACTTACAAGGAATTTATTTTAAAGCCAGGTAAAACCTAAAATATATGAGACATGCAGAAAGTGCTGGCCCCAAATAAAATGAAATAAATGTGTTAGGGATGGAAAACTCAGCTGTTGTCTCTCTCATATTAATTAGGCAGTGACAGGTACAGCAGTCTGGGGATTTGGGTTCTCAACCCATCTTGGTCTGCTTTCAAAGATGCTGCTGGAAGTTTCTTCCAACACAGTGAAAATCATCACGTCATCTCTCCCGACACATCACTGCTCAGTATGAAGCTTTCATTTGGATGGAGCTTCCATATTGTCATTTAACTAATCTTCCAAAACTACCAAATGGATACCATATAGGAAAATCCTCTCCCCTGTTATACAGAGATTTAGTGAGGTCAAAAGACTTGAACAAACTCATATAGTTGGTACCTAGCAGAGCCTGAACAAAAACTTGGTTCTGCAAAGTCCTGATAGAAACAAAGTAATTTTGATAGTACTTGATTATAAATTAAAGTGTCTTAGAATTCAGAAAGCAGGGTTCCCTCTATCACTTGATTGTATCTATCCAACGAGACAGGAAGGCTGGGGAAGGTAGAGAACTGAGCTGCAAAACTGATATTATTAAATACCTTGCTACAACGAGGGCTTTTCAAGAGTTCCCCCAAAAGGAAGAGCCTGTGGCAAGTTTCTGTGCTGCTGCTTAATCCAGGAAAGCCATCCCAGAGGAGCAGGATGGAGAGGGGCCAAGACAGAGGAAGAGCAAGAAGAGAGGGTGTCGTACTCACCTGGTCACTGCTTAGTTTCCTCATGACTGACATCTCCATCTTGCAGAACTATAGAGGCCAAATGAAGAGCTGGCTCTCAGGACAGCCCCTCCAGGTGGAAGAAGTAAGAAGAACTGATCAACCAATGAGCCAAGGTTCACTGCATGGGCACTAACCCCCAGCTCTCCTGTGGTATGCCTCGGTAGCAACAGGAGGTGAGCAGCTGTTTCAGTCAGCTTTTTCGGTGCTGTGACTAAAAGACCTGACAAGAACAACTTTAGAGGAGAAAAAGTTTATTTGGAGGTTCACAGTTTCAGAGGTCTCAGTCCATAGCAGCCAGCTCCATTCCTCAGGGCTCAAGGTGAGGCTGAACATCATGGTGAAAGAGTGTGACCGAGGGAAGCAGATCATATGATGATCAGAAAGCAGAGATGGACTCCACATACCAAATACAAATACGTACCCCAAAGTCACACCCCCAGTGACCCACCTCCTCCAGGCACAGCTTACCTCCCTCTAGTTACCACTCAGTTAATCCCACCAGGGGTATTAATTCACTGATTGGGTTAAAACTCTCATAACCCAATCATTTCAACTCTGAACCTTCCTGCATTGTCTCTCACATGAGCTTCTGGGGGATACCTCAGATCCAACCCATAACAGCAGCCGTAGTACCACATGGCGCCATGCACCATAAGCTGATGCTCAAGTGAGGCTGATCCACGCAGTAAAGAAAAGCAGAGCTCACACAAAACTGGTTCCAGTGATGGTGGCTGTGGGGGAAACAAGTGGCCGAGGATCTGGGAAGCAGGTGAGGCAAGAAATGAGTGGAGCATAAGAGATGTTTGGCACACTCATCAGGTAAAGTAAACCAGTTCCCTGATGTTCCCGGAATCCATTCACCTTTTTATGCTTACCGAGCTAATAATACTGCAAGCATTATCATGCAAGTAAGTTCCAGGGATAAGGATTTGGACCCAGGTCTTCTTAACTCCAGATTATTATCCTAATCTGCTGTCTCTGTGTATGTGGTCATAAATGCTTATGCACAAATAGACACCATCACACCATCACCGAGCATAATTGAGGAGTTATTGGGAGAGTCTTCTTGTTAAACATATTCAGATTAAGTAGACACTAGAATCAACACAAGAACAATGAAGACAGTGCTAATCATTTCAGTAGCCTGCATACAGAGAACATTCTAAAGTGCAAAAGCCTTGTCAGATATCTAAAAATATTTCTTGCATACCAGGTCTTGGGCACATATGTTGGAATACATGAAATCATCACTTCAGTACTGCCAAACTGCAGTCAAGATATATATGATTCAAAAACAGGGAAGGGTGACCAAAGAAGAGGTTAAATAAGGAAGGCAGCACAGAATCCATCACCTGTCCTGGAAGCCAGGGCTCAGGAGCCTTAGGTAATTCCAGTGATAATATCAAAGAGGGTAATGAACTCCATAAGCAAAGTGGCATCTATTGAAATCGTCCCCTCCATCTACAGCATCCTCCATAGAAATCCTTTACAATCTTTCTTCTGTTATCTCCATGGCTTTATAAAGAGTGAGAAGCAGGAAATAACTTACTAGAAACCATTGCTTATTAGTGTTGAAAAACTTTCAGAAGTGTGTTTGTTCAACCAACATTTATTGAATGTTTATCATACCACATGTTAAAGTCCAGGTTCGGCACTAGAATATTTTGGATTATTAAAACATGATCCATACATTCTAGGAGCTTAGTTTAGAGTAACCATGACAAATAGGGTGAATCTTCTGAGGTCACAGCTAAATTCTCCATGAAACAGTTGCAGCAGCTTTTAGCAGTTTCTGTCCTGAGCATTGGGATGGAACCCATAGCACAGATGCACACATTTCATATCTCTTGAGACATACTGATGTTCTTGATCCTCTGGATAGTGGTAGATCTTCTAGAAAGCCATTGGGATCTGAGTTGGGAAGTTCTTGCACTGAGTACAGAAAGAGGGTACCCAAAGGGATTTAACTATAATAAGGAAAAAAATTAATCATTCAAATAATAGGTGGTAGTCTGGTGGGCTGTCCCTCTGTCCACAGGGTTCCTGTAGCAATTCTCCCCCTGAAACAGTGATAATCTCCTCCTGAAAGGTAAAAAAAAAAAAAAAAGGAGGAGAGGCATTTACTTAAAATCAAGAAAGCCATATAAACATTCACTACAGTTTTGTTTGAGACAGAAAGACAAAGACTATGCATATGCCTTCTTCACTCAAATTTCTATAAATAATGAGGCAGGGGTAATCTGCTTTAAAAAAGAAATAAATCTTTAAAGTATTGGAAAATAAGAGAAACCCATCAACAGAATAAAAATGTTGAAGGATCTCTGAAAACCAAGAGATATACCACATGAGATTGTCATAGGTGTCAATGTAGGACAGGGGCTACCTGTCTACAGTTACCACTCAATTAGTCCATATAGGTGGATTAATCCATTATTAGTTCACAAGTCTCACAATCTAGTCATTTCTCCTCTGAACATTCTTGTGTTGTCTCACACATGAGCATTTGGGAGACACCCATCTAAATGACAATGATCCTCTGTATCCTAATTTAATTGATCTGAGTTGGGGCCCAGGGATCATTTTCTTAAAACCTAAGCTGTGGTCAACATGCAAGTAGAGTTGAGTTCCTAGTGTGGTGAAACATGTATAGGAGGATCCAATAATAACTTTGGGACTAATCTAGAACCCCTGGTGTGTGCTGAAGTCAGGTAGGGGATTTCGAACAGATTGGGGAAGCACATAGCTCCTGGGGAAGCCAAGGAGACCCCAAAAGTTCAGATACTACCATGCCCAAAAGATGAACTACTCACTATTTACTCCAACCCCTCAGCATGAAGAGACTGGAAAGAGAAACTAAAAGCACTCATGGATAATCAGGAAATTTAAAGTTGGACTATCATCTCATAGCCCCAAATTTAGAAATATTTAAAGACAAGCATAACTATAGAAGAAAGATGCCAGGCTCAATAATAGAACTGATTCCCAAGAAAATAACAAGTTTATAAAACAAACATAAGGAGCCTTTAAGAGATGTGAATTAACTTTCTCAACAGAATAAGCCATCCATGAAACAAGAATGAGCTATTATATTTGAGTGGGGAGAGAAAGGGGGGAGCAAATGAATAGCATGACCATTTAAATTAAAAAAGAAAAATTTCAGTAGAGGAACTGAAAAAGCAGAATGGACATAACTGAAGAGCAATTTAGAAGCTGAAGAAATGCCCACATCGATAAGAGAGAGACATCTAAATAGAAAAAAAATTGACAAAGGATATGAATAGATGATTCACAGACTAAGAAATCCAACTGGCCATTAAGAGTATGAAAAGATCCTCAGCATTGGCAGCAATCAGAGAGATACGAGCTAAACAATAGTGAGATTCAGTGTCTGCCCATCTGATGGAAAAAAATTAAATGACTGAGAATCCCCAGTGTTGGCAGCAGTGTGGGGAAACAGCCTCATATAGTTTTGGCAGGAACATGCATTGGCACCATGTTTGGGGAGGGCATTCTGGCAGATCTTTTCTAATTAGAATGTGCATACTTTCCTCTCCAGAAATTCCAGTTCAGGGGATCCATCCTAGAAAAAATATTGCACATGTATTCATAGTAGCATAGTGACATATACATAGTGATGAAGTCTCTGCAGCACTGTTCATCAACTTGAAAAACTAGAGGTTGAATGAGTGGACATAAGAGGAGAATGGATAATTAAGCTGTAATATACATTCGTACCATGGAATACCACAGGGCATGTACAAGAACTGGTACGTGTCATGACATGGAAAGATCTCCTGGTAGTGACTTAGGAACTTACAAGTGTCAGGCATACTTTTCAGTACTTTCTATGATATCTCATTTAAACCTCACAGTGAACCTAAGAGATAAGTGCTATCATTAAACCCATCTTACTGACCAGGAAACTAAGACACAGAGGTTTGAGTAGTTGCCCAAATCACATACTGTAATGAAGTTGGGATTTAAACTCAGCACTCTGATTCCAGGGACCATGATTTTAAACACCACATTCTATGGTGCTTTACATAGAGTTTTAAAAAATCAAGTTGCTGAGCCACATGTAAAAAGTTATACAATTTCTGTGAAAAAAATGAAACTATATATTTCCTTCTATACTTAAGCTTTTGTATTACTGGCCAGGAAATACTTGGATAGGCACATTGCAAAATGATTATTCATGGTGAAGGATAGAAACAGGGATTTTAAATGAATGAAGTGTGGGGTTGCTATAGCATTTGAATTTTCTTAAAATGCAATCGTGAATTAATTGTGTAATTAAATTTTTCATTTATAAAAGCTGGCTACTGGATCTCCACGTGGATATGGATGCTATCTCTCTATAGCCTTAGAAGTGAATTGTCAGTCTCAAACATTGACCTTTGGAAGAGAATAAAGACCTTCGGAGACATCTGGTCTGGGATTCACATACAGAAACCTGCCCTGAGAGATGGGCATTTACCCTTTGCTGGGAAAGCTTCCAGGGACAAGGAGCTCATCACCACTGAAGTAGCTTATGTTGGACAGGGAAAGAAACACAGAGGTTTAGTGGGAAGAGCACATGCTGTAACGGCAGACAGCCTGAGGATTTACTCCTGGTCCCAGCTGGTCCCGGCCATGAGAATTGGCCAACTTTCTCATTCTCCCTGGCCTTGGTTTTCTGATCTGTGAACTGGGGCTAATACATATCCCTCACAGAGTAGTGAATATTAAATGAGGGCATGGGTGCATATCAGTGGGCTCCATGCTTGCACAGAGAAGGTATCCAATATTCCCAGGCTTTGCCTTTCCTCTGGTTGTGAGAGGCTCTTTCCCACACAAGTGGAAATATTCCCTGATCCTGGTTCATCCAGTTATCCAGGCAGTCCACTGCACTCTATGTCCAGGTGTTTTGGGGTGGGTGACTTTTTTATGTGCCTCAGTCATAAGGTTACATGATAAGCTCTCTCTCAAGCCCTGGGGACACTCATGAAGAAATGAAGAGAATATAAATCTGAGGGTCCCTATTAAAGCAAAAGCCTATTGAGATGGTCGAGTCACTCTGTGAGCCCTTCTAAGCCTGGGAAGCTCAGGGAGATGTTGAAGCCCTGAGCTTCTACCACTCAGCTCTCAGAATCCCTCTATCCTGCCCTTCCAGGTCACTGACTTCCACCTCTGCCTTTCTCTCAGTTACTACTGATGCCAACAGCCACGTAACATAAGAGTGGCTTCTCACTACATGCATTGTTTGAACGACATCTTTCTCAATGTGAGTCTGTGGCAGAGGAACAAATCACAAGAAGAGTGATGGGACACAGATTTCCATAACCCCAGTTACAGAACACAGTTGTGTACATGATCTCATTTAAGGCTCACAAGATCCCAGCTAAGACTATTTACATCCATATGCCTGGTGTTGTGGTTTGAATGTTTCCTCCTGAAAATCATGTGTTGAAAACTTAATTGTCTTTGTGATGCTATTAAGAGGACCAGTAAAAGGCTCTGCCTTCATGAGTGAATTAGTGCCTTTATTTCAGGAGCCATTTCTGTATTTATAGGGGAAAAAAAAAGAAAGAAATACAACATGAGTTTGGCCTCCTCTTCTCTCACTGCCTCATTCTCTCTTGCCTTTCCACTTTCCACCATGGGATGATGCCATAAAAAGGCACTCACCAGATGCTGGCCCCTCAGTCCTGGACTTCCCATCCTCCAAAATGGTGAGAAACAAATTTCCATTCTTTATAAATTATCTAGTTTGTGGCATTCTGTGATGACAGTGCAAAATGAAACGGGGCACCTGGCCAGGACACCGAAGGTAAATGAGACTGAGTGTTCTGCCCATGGCCACAAAGACATCAAGTGCTAAAGCTGAGGTTCACACAAGAGAGGTGGTAACTCCACTACTAGGAAAGCATCCCTAACCACAGAGCTGCCTACTACACTTGAGATAACTCTCAGAGGCTGCCAGAGGCCTGGCTAGAATGTCCTCAAGAAGGGCACCCCTGAGACTGAGTCATAGGTGTGCAGAGAGTGTCATCAGTCAGCTCCTAGGTATTGACAGTAGGGAGCACTGGGCTATTCAGCATGACAAAAGGCCTAGAGAAAAGGGCTACAGATGCACACGTGAGTTATAAGATATAAAGGAACAGAGAGAAGTGGGCCCCCGAGCCTGGCCTAGACTACCTTTATGCTCTTCTACCCTGTTGTCCTGAGTGTCTCTATTCCGCAGCCCCATGGGTTAGTGCCTTCAGTCTTGCTGTGCTTGCTCTAGCTCTCTTCAGCCTAGGTTTCCACCTATTTCATATCCCGACTAGCATCCCGAAGAGGGATACCTTGTGAAAATCAATGAGATCCGTGAGTGTGGCATGGCGATTGGGGTCCACTCCCAGAAAGCTGTAAAAGTCTCCAGAGGCATCCACAAGAAAGTGCTTGAAGCCTTTCTGCAGGCGGTACGAGAGGGTGTAACCCCAGATTTTCTCACTGACTCGGATCAGAAATGCTCCCTCAGTCATGCTCTCCAGGAGATCTTCTGCATTTTCTCGGCTGATAATTCCTGGTTGAAAAAACAGTAATAATAATAAGCTGGCTAGTTCTGCACCTCCTTCCCCTTCCTCCCCTACCTGTTGCTGCCTCTTACCTGCAGCTCAGCCCACCACACTATCTGGGGTGTGGACAAGGGAGGAGAAGGGCCGCAGAGGCTGGCTAGCACTCACTTCCTTCTACAGACAAGTGTCTTGGCCCAGAGCAACCAGCTGTGAGCCTGGGCACAGTTTCTGCCAGGACTGGAGTTGAGCATGCTTTCCTCCAAACTACAGCACATCTCATTTTGATTAATTGGATAGGCAAGGGATTATTAATGAACCAGAATCATAGCATCTATTGATTACAAATTCCCATTAGCATGCACAGCTCTGTGGAGAGCCATAAGGGTCTTGCTTTAATGACTGCAGCAGAAGGACTGACAGTGGCTACACTCACCTCTCCACCTTTCTGGGGCCAGAAATGAGAGCCTGGAAGCAGTGTTTTCTCTTAAGAGGAAAAAAAAAAAAAACTTCCTCCAAATACTTATGCACACTGGGCACAAAGTTTCTGGGGCACAGAATGAAGCTTCACATCCTTTCAAGGGACCATTCTGAACTGTTGAGATCCCGTGCCACATGGTGTCATCGTACTACAGAAGTCAGGCCTGGAGCTGGAGTTGTTTATTCATGGATGGCAATACCTCAAGATGCTTTTAGGGAGCTGCTCTCCTCAGGGTCAGGTACAAAGGGCCATGTGTTTGGTGAGGCACGCTGAGGAGCAGGGAGGTGGGAAGGATGGACACAAAAGAGACAGACTCACTTCCCAACTCTGCGTTTCCCTGACTATGGGATCATATGCTGTGAAGAAGCCCCCAGCTTCTCCAGTGTCTTCTGACGTTTAAATGATCATGTGCGGTCTAGTTCAAAGGCATATTATGGCTTTCGGGTCAGGTAAAGAACCTAAGATAGACCGTAATGTAGCAGGAAATAATGGCAGCTGTCTTGGCTTTTACCTAAGAATTTACTGTAGCTCACCCTCTGGATCAATTCGACCAGGTCCTTGATCATTGATTTCTCCGTTTCCAGACATGCCATGGTGCCATCTGAGATGCAGGTTTTCTTAATACCCCTCTCTGATTTGCCTGCAGTGGATCCACATTGGCAACTGCCTGTGGTGTGTAGTATCCAAGTGGAGATCCACATTGGCAACTGCCTGTGGTGTATAGTATCCAAGTGGAGATATTCAGAAATCAGGTTGTCTTCATAGAAAGTAACTCAAAGGAATTCATATTTATACTGATTCATGAAGAACCAGAAGAATCCAGAGATTCTAAAAGCCAGGAAATGTATTCCAGACAGAGTAAAAGTGACTTAAAGTTGTTGAGGTGCATTTGAAATACTGACAGCAAGATCACCAGGAGGAGTTGGGGATACATAGTAAGGTTGTTGCTAGGATAAATTGGAGCCATTCTGTAAGTATGGCCTTAACCTAAGAAGGGCCTTAGCCTAAGTAACTCCATTTTAAAATAAAACTATTCTCCACCAGGCACGACTATGGAACTCTCCAATATTTCATCAGGCATAGCCTAATAAATTAAGTCACTTCCCACAACCCTGATAAAACTCAAAGTGAATCCACTGTCGTTTGCCTTCGCCCTGATCAAGGCAGAAGTGAGAGATTAGGGAAACCACCAGACCAGATGTCCTGACCCCAGAATAAAAGATGTCATTGAGAAGCCCAGTAACAGCTGACAGGGATTGAAAGGGCCAGTAGAAGCCCCAGAATTTAGCATAAATGATGGAGCAAATGAACTGACATTCAGCCAGCCAATACTGATGCACACATGCCCGAAAGCCTGGACTGACATCCCATCTCTTCTCATCATTTGCCTGATCTTCTGCATCATCCTCACGGCTCTCAAACTCTACAGCCACATCTTGACCCTGGTGAGAACAGTGACTTCTCCTCAGGACCCTCTCTTCAGTCAGCGTTCAGCTCCACCCCAGGAGAAGCCTTTATGCATTCCTGACCTGATCACTGCGGTCTGAATGAGTGTGTATCTGCTGGACTTAACTACTAGGAGTTGAGACTTTAGATCTGGAACTTGAACTTAGCATGCAGAGGGAATGTCTGTAATGAGCCTATCATAAATATGTTTGCAGTGCTTAGAATTAACTTAGAATTGTTTGCTTTGAATTGATTATATCTATTGCACTGCCCAGCATTAAGGATTGTCATTTCTTGATTAAGTACCTATAGATTGGAATTGTATTGAATAATGTGAATGGATAAAGCATTGAAAAGAGGGAAAAAAAGAATCCAAGATAGTTTTTAACATTGAGACTAGTGTGAACATGTGGGTCCTGTCACCATCTGCTATTTTGGAGGAGCGGTGAATCTCAACACACTGTCCCTTTGCATACCCACTCGCTTGCCCTTTGCATACCCTCAGGGGGACTATTCACTGTCAGTGACAAACAGAGTGGCAGGAATAGCTGGGCAACTCGTCTCTATGATGCTGAGAGGCACTCCGCCACTGAGTATACCAAGTGCACACGCAGGCCACTTCCCTCCCATTGCTCTGCCCCCAGACAAGGTGCACACCCCTAACTTTTATTATGCCCAAAGCAGAGGACACAGAGACAACCCACACTGTCAAATGCCCCACCTTTTAAGCACAGCCAGCATGCCTGGGGACAACCAAAGTCCTCCTTTCCTGGGATTCAGATCAAAAGGCAATCGAGCCAACTACCCCCTCCCCAACCAGGCAATGTAAGAGGAAAACTATGCTGATGGAGGTAGGAGAAGGAATGGGAGCCCTCTGGACACAGGATACCAGAAGAATCACACATAGCCCCACGCTGGACGATGCACCCTTGTGCCACCCCCTGGTCAGCCTTGGTGGCTTGGGTCCAACAGGCAGTGACAGTTATAGAGGACCAAAAGGTAATGTCCAGGATCCATCAAAAGACTCAGCACGGTCCCTTATCCACCCCTCTGCCCCAACACCAGAGGACCTAGACCCTAAAGATGGCTCAGATGACTTCATTTCTTTTGGATATATACCTGGAAGCAGAATTGCTGGATTATATGATATTTTCTTATTTTTTGAGGAAACTCCATGCTCTTTTTAAAATAGGTGTACTCATTTACATCCCCACCAACAGTGTGCAAGGGTTCCCTTTTCTTCATATCCTCAATGACACTTTTTATCTTTAGGATTTGACTTTTTCATATCCAAAATGAACCAGAGCACCAAAATGACCATGTGCTGTCTCTCTCCCATCTGAAACCCTGGAGTGGCTTCCTATTGATTTCCAAGGGTTCATAGACCCCAAAACAGTTGAAACTGGACTCCTTGCTCCCTACCCTACTTGTTCTTTGGACTTACAGCTTACCTTCTTTGGGCTGAAGCCTAAAGCTTTTTCCCAGCCCCCACTGTTCCAGCTGACCCTGACTCATTGAAAACCGCATCCCTCTTTTCTCTTAGGAAGGACAGGCTGCTGGTAGTCTTCACTCTCTACTTTTGTGCAAACGATGATCCTCTGAATAGCTGAATTAGGGAAAAGGTGCCTCTTTGAGCCACAATAGCAAAACTCACAACTTTGCCGAGAGGGTGCCTGCATGTCAATCCCCTGCTCTCTCTTACTAGCCCCCTCGACAGGGTCCCTTTGTACAGTGTACAACTTGCTCAACTGATAATGAAATAATTTCTATCCAGGAGACTACATTGGATATTCTACTTTAGGGTTTTTAAAACACCCACCAAACCCTCCAGTAGTAGAGGACAAACAGTATGTGACTGCTCAAGGCTAGAGCCTGTGGCAGCCATGAAAGCACACACCTCGGCCTCCCTTGGAGAGAAGAGCCTGTTACAAGGGGCAGTATCATGCCCTACAGGATCCACCATGAAGCCATGACACCCTCAGCCACTATCTAGACACAGAAGACACTAAAGCCACCATTTCTGCCCAGCGTGGGACTCCTCTGTGAGTGGTCTTCACTCTGAGGCTCCCTACAGACTAACCAGGATCTTTTCTGAGCTGCGCTCCAGGGGCAGGCTCTTCTCACCTGAGTGTCCTTTCCTGCTCCCTCAACAGATGCCACTTGCGCCACATTCCAAAGGCTCTCCCCACCTTCTCTGGTTTCATCTCTCCTGAGTCCTCTGCGAGCATTTCCTTCCATCGATCCCTTATACTTCTGCTTCCCAGAAGACCTGATCTAAGACAGAAACCTCTAATCCTATCTTCATATCCCAAGTGCCTGGCATTGGGAAGCATATTTGGGGGAGGAGGGGTTATTAGCAAGAACTCATCCTGGCCCCGAGACTTGTTCCAGAGGTCACCTTGGGCAGATCTCTGAAATTCAGTCCTCATCTAGTAAGCTGATAACAGATAGCAACAGCTGCATCATAAAGTGGTTTGAGAATGAGGTTAATGCATGACTGTGCCTAGCACAGAGCCCAACGGTATAACAAATATTTAACATGCTATAACTAGTTGCATGAGACACGCTAAGCAGCCCACACATGCGTTAACACTGGGGAACCACCTGGTGCAGGTGGCAGCAATGGTCCTAGTACTGCCAGGTTTTGCCGCCCACCCCCCCCCCCCCCCCCCCGCCTCCTCTCAAACTCGGGCTGAGTGATTTCTCTGAAGAGGCCCCAGCCTGGGTCCCTAGGCTCCTACCTGCACTATAAGTCTAGCTGGGCCAGTCTTAGTCTTAGGAGACTCTCCAAGTGTCTCCAATAGTAAGCTTCTGTGAATTCCCCAGAACTTCCATACTTGCCTAGAAAGCAAAATTGTAATTTGGCACAAGACAAAAGGTAGAATAACCTCACAGTTTAGGAAGCAAATAGCATTTTATAGAAAATTGACCTCCAAGAGAATTACTGTGGGAAGCCTGAAGGGATAAGCTGCTGTGTTCCTACCCCACCCACTTTGCCCTCTCCATCTCTCTCTCTGCCCTTGGATCTCAGTCAAGCATAGAAAGGCTGGGAAATGAGCTCTAATCACCAGCCTCCTCATCCCACCCCTCCTTATCTAAACACATACCCCTCCCGGCTGAGGGAAGAAGGAGGGCCTCTCCTCCCTACTTCTGGCTGGGAAGCAAGCTCGCTGTAGGGGGCATTAAAGCTTTCAAGCTCTATTGGTCTGGCTAGTGACCTGGTCTGGCTAGTGACCAGGGCTGGCTGAGGGGTGTGGCCACACCAGCTAGTGCTCGTGTGGTTGTTCTGGAATGACTGTTAGGCTATGTGTTGTGGTGTGGATCTGGACTATCCCACAAAGGATCACATGGTGAAGGCTTTGTCCCCATTCGGGAATGTTCTGAGGTGGGTTTGGGGAGGTGACTGGATCGCGAGGGCTCTGACCCCTCAGTGGATGAAAACTTTGATGGTGCTATTGCAAGGGGATAGAAGGTGTAGGAGGTGGGGCCTAGTTAGAGGAAGTGAGTCTTTGGGGACATGTTACTGGGGACTGCATCTTGTCCCCAGTCCATTCTCTCTCTCTGATTCGTGGCTGCCACAGTCTAAGCAGCTTTCCTCTGCATCCTTCTACGTGTTTCCTCCTTGGAGCTGGCTGATCATGGACTGAAACCTGTGAAACCAGGAGCCAAAACGAATCTTTCCTCCTAACCCAGGGAATAACTGTAGATTCTTTCTGAGCCAGTCCTCACCCCTAGGTGACAAAAACACCATTTTTCCTGTAATTCCCAATAACATTTTGTCTCCTTCCTTCCTTCCTTTTCCCCTTCCTCCCTTTGATAGATATTTATTAAGCACTATCTAGGGGTTTTATGTTGGGTACCTGGGGACCAGCAGGAAATGAGAGCCAGGTCCTGCCTTATGGAACCTCTGACTAGACAGAAATAAATTGGCAGAATTTTTTTTTTTAAATAAAAGCCTATGCTGTGGTTTGGATGTTGAATGTACCCAAAGTTCCATACGTTAAAAGCTTGGTCCCTGGGGTGCTGCACTTGGGAGGCGGTGGGAACCTTTAAGAGATGGGGCAAGTGGGAGGTCCTGAGGTCTTGGGACCGAGACCTCCAACAGGATTGTGGGAACTTGGCTTCTTAGTCCATCTGCTCTGACTGAAGATGAGAGAGTTTTGCAGGGACACACACTTCCCACCATTGTCATTTATAACCTATATGATGCAGATAGGGGCAGCTTGGAAAAGCCTCAGCTATGCTTTTTGGTCTTTAAGCCTCCTCTTTAAGTATGAGCTAAATTTATCCCTTTCTCTTTATAAAGTTAACTGCCTCAGGTTACTTTCATGTAGTAATGTGCACCTGACCAATGCAGGCTAACTGTAACCAGGCCATGTGGGTGTGGGCTCAGGTGTCATGGTAGCACTTAGGGAAGGCACCACTCAACTCTGGAGCCCAGGATTGAAGTGACAGTTAGAAGGAGATCAGAAAATTGAAAGTAAAAGGGCAAGACAAAAAAGACATCTTGAAAAAGCCACTGTGGAGTCCTGGAAGGAGGGTTAAGGTGGGAGCTGGGCAATAACAAGACATGTAGAGGTGGGCAGTGGTCTAGCACCAAAGGGGTCACCACACCATGGAAGGATTCTGGACTTAATTCTGAGGGCAATGGGGAGCTAGTGATGTTTCCTTAACAGAAGGAGGGCATGGGCATGTTGCAGCATGGAAAGTTGAATGAAGGAGTGCAGATCGGAGGCACACAAGCTGGGATTTCATCCTTGCCTAAGGACCACTTCATGGCCACATTTCTACAGGTGGGCACTGGCAGCCACCTCTGGACCACCATCCTCCCCAAAATAGATTCCATTGAGGCATAAAGGTACAAGGACATGCTGAGGTCACAGCCAGCCCTGGGAACTAGCTGGGGCCTCTGTGACCCTCATCTCATTTATTCTTCCTGACAACTTTGTCATCATCAGACGACTACTGAGGACGCTGAGGGTCAGGAGGACAATGACTACCCAAGCACATAGGGCTATTAGGTGGTGCAGTCAGCGTCCTCGGACTCCAAGTGCCACACCTTTGCTCCACACCCTGTCATCTCACGCAGGGGACAGCAATTGCTGTGAAAGACACAGAAGGTGGGAATGAAGGAGGCCTGTAGAGTCCCGCACGGCTTTGTGGAGGCGCTGGGGGGCAGATGAGGTGGGCCCTGAAGGCTGGGCTGGTTCTGTGTGGACAGTGAGGGGTGGGGAAGAGCTGCAGGATGAGATGAGTGAAGACTGACCATGGCATATCCACGGGCCATTTATATAAATGTGACAGGAAGGAAGCTTAACCTAAAGCTCGGGAGGCCCAGAGACAGGAGGATGGAATGAAGGTCTAACAAATGTGTATTCTAAGCCCCAAGGAGGGAAGGGAGGAATGGGGCGGGGAGTGGGGGAGAGGAGCAATGAGGAAATGGAGGAGGGGAGGGGCTGAGAGGGGAGGGGAGAGGAGCAGGGAGGTGGGGGAGAGGAGGAACAGGGAGGGGAGGAGGGGGAGGAGGGGAGGAGGGGGAGGAGGGGAGGAGGGGGAGGAGGGGGAGGAGGAGGAGAAAAGGAGGAGGGGGAGGAGGAAAGGAGGGGAGGAGGGGGAGAAGGAAAGGAGGGGGAGAAAAGGAGGAGGGGGAGAAAAGGAGGAGGGGGAGGTGGAAAGGAGGGGGAGGAAAGGGGAAGAGGGAGGAGGGGAGGAGGAGGAGGAGGAAAGGAGGACAGGAGGAGGGGAGGAGGAGAGGAGCTGTTCTAAGTCATGAGAAGTTGAGAACTGTCAAAGACGCATAATAGTGGAACTTCACAAAGATACTCAGTGTACCTTTCTGACAACTAGAGACAAATGACAAATTTCATATAAAGAATTAAGCAATTAGACCTATGGCTGACTTCTCCACTGCAATACTAGGAGCCAGAGGACATTAGAATAATATTTTCAGTATGCTAAGAAAATATAATCATGTTTAATAAAACTATCAAGAGAAGAGAGAAAAAAGACATTTCCAGTAAAAAAAAAAAAATGAAGGACTTAATTACTAAAGTCAATTTTAAAGAATGTACTTCAGGAAGAAGAAAAGTTGTCCTGAACAAGGACTATGAGAAACCAATAGGAATGATGCACACAGGTGCTGGAAGTTAATCTAATTTAAAGAAAAAAACTTACAAAATGATAGTAATGGATAATTCGAGGACTTTAAAAAGATAAAACTATAATACTGGACAACATCTTACAGTTGAGAGTAATGTGATTAGAGTTTTAAAATTGTTTGTTTAGGATAAACATACATACTAACCTTATAATTTCTTAGGTACACATTAAATTACCTAAATTAACCACTAAAACAGGTTTTGAGTGTATATAACCTCCAAGTAGTGGAGGTGGAAGAATGGAATATGAAAAAAAATTTAATAAAGCATGAAAAAAGCAAATATTGAAAAAATAAATACACTCTGATTCCATTTCTATTAGGTCAAAAAGCTCACAAAGCTAAACATTGTAGAGCTTGGATATTAACATATAAGTAATAAATGCAGCAAAGAAAGGATGGGCAAAGCATTTGGGGCAGGGATTCTCCCTGGGGGGAGGGAGAGGGCAGAGACAGCTAGGAGCAGCTGGGGTACCCAGGATGGCTGTTGCTCCCACCGGCTTTCATCATGCCAGTTCCTCATGCGCGAGCATACGCTGTAGGTATTCGACATTTCATGTTACAAATATGATATCATTGTTGCTTTGCAGCTTTCTGCGCTTGCAAATTCCCACACATCACTGCCATGGCATTTATTCAAAATCATCAGTGTCTTTTGGGGTCTGGGCAGGTGACCACCAAGAGCAAAAGGGTCACTAATGAGTTCTAAATCTCCATGCTGGCTGGTACCCGTGTCCTTCTTCAAGGGAGTCTGACTTGACACATTTGGGGTCCACCCTTCATTCATGTTGTTTAAGATCTTCTAGGTAATTCTAATGCATAACCAAGTTTGAGAGTCCCAGAGCTAGGAGAATCCCAAGAAGCTAGCTGCTCTACTGGTAAGCCCTGCACAAAACAACAGAAGAGGAAGCTCTGTGGATGGAAAACATTCTGGGCTGCATTCTCACTGGATAAATTCAGAAAAACTAATTTCATATAAAAATTAACTATAGAAAAACATCAAGGTCAAATCACAATATTATCATGAGGAAAGAAAAAAGAGGTAAGAATAAATTCCCTTGAATGACACATGTCCAATACACAGTCATCCTTATCTGAATCTTTGGGTTCAACCAACAGCAGGTAGGAAAAAAAAAAACTACATCAGTATTGACCATGTACAGAATTTTCTCTTGTCATTGTCCCATAAACAATGAAATATAAAAATTGTTTATACAGTATTTACATTGCATTAGGTATGAAAGTAATCTAGAGATGATGTAAAGCATAGGGGAAGATGTGCATAGGTTATACGCAAATATTACACCATTCTATATAAGGGACTTGAGCATGCGGGGATTTGGGTATCATTGAGAATCCTGGAACCAATTTCCTGTAAATACCAAAGGATAGTTGCCTATACAGGAACATTTTCAATAGATAATATTAAATTTATCAAAATGACTACTTATTGAGAAGGAAGGAGAATGCAGATGAGGAATGAAAATAAACGAGAATATTTAGATAAAT
Source organism: Callospermophilus lateralis (assembly GCF_048772815.1). Classification (NCBI taxonomy): domain Eukaryota; kingdom Metazoa; phylum Chordata; class Mammalia; order Rodentia; family Sciuridae; genus Callospermophilus; species Callospermophilus lateralis. The sequence goes on along the minus strand of NC_135319.1, from coordinate 51,549,476 downwards.
AGGGGTAGCTTTGCTTCTTCCAGTAATAAGCCATGAAGGGGGAGTGATGGGGCAGCTCAGGAACTCAACCTTCAGTAGTAGGGCTTTTTAAAAGGTGGAGCAAGGTCAACTCCCTAAGTACCCTCCTAGAAAAGAGGCAAGATGACCCTAAAACCACCTTCCTGGTGAATGGGCTCAGCCAACAGCTAATTGAGGGGAGTTGCTGAAACTCCAAGTCCTCAGAAGGAGTGGAGATAGGGACAAGTTATGTTTGGAAGCTAGTCAGTGCAGGGAAGGGATCCCTCAGGCCCTGGCTGTATCAAAGATCAAGTCATCTCTTCCACCAGTCACGGATCATCAGAGGCACAGAGGAAAGGCTGAGAACTGACCCAGTGAACAAGGCCATGAGCTTCCCTTCCATCCAGACACTATTTTGGGAAGAGGAATAATGTTGGACAGCCCCAATGACAAGGGAGAGGCAGTACTTTGAGTTTAAAATGATTGAATATTTATTAGAAAACAGAAGAGTGAAACTGGAAGATACTCTTAAACCAGAGGAAACAGGACGTTTTTAATAAAAAACATGACACTTTTTTCTTTTTAATCATTATTCTTTTAACTGATACATAAAAGTGTACAAATTTATGGGGTACCATGTGATGTTTCAATACAAGATTATCTTTGATTAAAAAATGATGTGTATTTCTTTAGTCATTAACAGGAAATAGGGGTCCAGAGTAAGATGGGATCATGTATCAAAACAAGCAAAGAAATTTCAACTGTTGCACATAATTCTAGTAACAATTAATGTCTGGAGGAGAAGCAGATAAAAATATATGGATAAGGGTTTCTCAGCCAGCGCACTACTGACATTTTGGACCAAATAATTTTCTGTTGTGGATAGCTGCCCTATACACTGGCCTCTACCTACAAATAACCAAAAACATATTCCAGTTGTGACCACCAAGAATATCTTCAGATAACATCAAATATCACCTGGAGACATAATCACCCCCTGTTGAAAACCACTGCCATGGACATAGACAAGGAATCTCTAAAGCATGTCAGTAAATTAAACAAAAAGAAAAGTTTTAGAACAGTAATACTATACTGTATGATATAATTTATACAAAACAGTTTCTATAATAGTTTAAATTAAAATTTTTACAACTTTACAAATATAAAATCTATACAAACAATGGGCATTGCCTCTTTATGATTTAAATGTGAGGTGTCCCCCCAAAAGTAGCTGTGTTAATGTAGAAATGTTCAGAGGTAAAGTGATTGGATTATGAGAGCTGGGACCTAATCAATCCATTCTAGTTTGAATGACTAGGTAGTAACTGTAGGCAGGCAGGGCCTGGCTGGAAGAGATAGGTCTCTCTCTCTCTCTCTCTGTCTCTCTCTCCCCCCCCCCCCCCACCTCTCCTTCCTGGACCTGCCATTAACCCAGTAGTTTATTGATTTTTCTCCCCTGGGCCCACAATGTTCTGCCTCACTTTGGGCCCAGAGCAATGGAGTCGGCCATCTGTGGACTGAGACCTCTGAAACATGAGCCCCAAGTAAACCTTTTCTTCCTCCAAGTTGTTCTTGTCAGGTCCTTTGATCATAGCAATGCAAAACAGCAAGAAGTTTTTTCTACTCTATCCCTAAGTCTAGAAGAATGTCTGAAACTTGGGCCTTTGATAAAGAGCACTGAATAAATCACTAACAAAAAAATTTAATCCCTTAACTAGCATTTATGGAATACTACCACTATGCCTAAGGATGTGCTACAGATTTATAAACACAGTTCATTCAATCCTCACAATAATCCCTGAAGTCCTCTTATTCTCCCCATTTTATAAAGGGGAAAATTAAGCTGAGAGAGATTGAATTACTGCCAAGATCCCATAGCTAGTAAGTGGCAAAACAAGGATAGAAGAGCAGTATTCTTTTTAATATCAATCATATGAACAAAGCCTGCATTCCTATTAGACCGCAGCTATCAATTCTCCCCAGGAACACCCCATCTGCAGAGCCTTACATGGGAGCTCCCAGAGGAATACAAGCATGAGGTGTGGATTAGCAGCAACAGTTCTTGCCCCAGGCCTGCTGTGCTTATGGCCTGCTGTGCTTATGGCCTGAACCAGGGGAATTCGGCTAGGAAGCCTGCTAAGGCCTCTCAGCTACCTGATATTCCAAATGAGCCCAGGCCAGGACTTCTGACACTGATCATTTATAAAGCTGAAGAGGCAATGCCCAGAAGGTCTAGTTTTGGTGGGGGCATGCCCAAGATGCCTGATGTGGAGATGCGATGTAATTGCAAACATCTGCAAACAGAAATTGTGCCCAGACTTGAGGGCAGGGTTCTTTCCAGATTGGGTAGACTTGTCCACATGGATTGGGAAATTAAATCCACTTCCTGTATAGCCAAGGAAGATTGGTTCCAGGATCTCTCATGGATGCTGAAATTCAAAGATGCTCAAGGACCTTATATAAAACAGCATAGTGTCTGCATATAATCATCTCTAGATTGCTTATAACACCTGGGTAAAGTGTAAATGCTATGTAAATAGTTGTGTTACTGAACTATTGAGGAAACGGTGACAAGACAAAAGACTGTACTTTTCAGCATGTTGCAACCATTCTAGGTCCAATGGACTACATTTCCAATCCTTGTTTGGTTGAATCATGGATGGGAAACCCACGGACACAGATAATTGATTTATACTATCCTGTTGAAAGCAGGAGCTAAAGTCAAACAAATCTGAGTTTACAATTGTGTCCCTGCCACCTATGGCCTGATCTTGAACAAGTGCCTCTCTCTTCGAAGGTTAAAAACACTCACATTAGTTATCACCCAAAGCTGCTGGCCACATAAAGAAAAACAATGCTGGCCAGGCATGGTGGCGCACGCCTGTAATCCCAGCACCTCGGGAGGCTGAGACAGGAGAATCTCAAGTCCAAAGCCAGCGTCAGCAATGGAGAGGCGCTAGGCAACTCAGTGAGACCCTGTCTCTAAATAAAATAAAAATAGGGCTGGGAATGTGGCTCAGCGAGCAGTCCAGTGGCCCTGAGTTCAATTCCCAGTACCCAAAAAAGAAAAAGAGAAAAGATTCCAGGCAAATGATGTATGCTCAGTAGCTGCTGCCATCAGGGGGGAACACAAACTTAATTGGCCCCGTCATCTCTCACACAGCTCAAAGATCAATGACAGAAAGTGAACAGAGGAACAATCAGGAAACTGAGGCAAATGCCCACCATACAAATGTGAGCCCTTGATGGAGACTAAGGAGGGCTGCTCCTGTGCCTACCTGCAGGTGCCCAGGGCTCCTCTGAAACTAGGTGCCCAAGTCCGCCTACATGCTACAGCGCCCCCTAGTGAGCCTTTGCAGAACAGGACAGGCCAGAGACAGGAGACAGCCTCCTTTCCCATGGTTACATGCTAGAAAGCAGAGAATGGAGAAGGGAGCAGAAGGGAGAAGGAAGCATGCAGAAGGCAGCCAGGCTGGCAAACAAGCCCACGTCTGCTTCCACCCTCTCACCACTAGCACTTTGCTCTTACAGGAAGGCATCTACAGCTAGCACCCCCGTGGGATAGACCAGCATCACCCAGCTCCCGTTATTGTGCCCTGAGTGTAAATCCCACCGTGTGCTTCCTGACACCTCCCCTAATCATCCCCCCGGATCCCACACAGAGGCTGTCAAACACCATCAGCAACTTCATGTTCACTTTCAAAATATTACTCCTTCAGCAGGAACAGGCGGGCAGCCCCCGAAAAGGAAAGCGCTTGCTACTTTCCAAAGTCACTGTGCTCTAATGGACCCATAAATCCACTTGTTAGCAAGTCCTCAAAGACCTGGGATTCCATCCCCAGCCCCTCCTCCACCCCCATTCCGTCCGCTCAAATCATTAGCCCAGAATTGAACCTGAGTAACCAGATGAGCTCTTTTTATTTCTGTGCTAGTGCTTCACCCTGAAAAAGAAAGAAACACAGGCAGGCCAGCCATGACGTTTTGCTTTTTATGGGTCTCAATTTATCTGACATGCATATTTCTTAAAGCTTTCACTGCGGCTTCACCTCACCAGCTGACAACTCCTCCATTACCGCTGAGCTATTTCTCATTCATTTTTGTGACTTTCCTTTCTTATTGCCACACTTTCCAGACGATATCATTAAGGAGGCTGGGATTATTAAGCTCTTCATTCTCAACAGTTTCTCAAAGCATCCTAAAGCCACAGAGATCGTGATGAATGAGTTCAAATGCTTTCATTTTTTATAATTCCTAATGAAATTTTACCACAGCTAACTGCTGAGACAAGGGCTTGCTTCTGTGTTGCACACATATTTATTGCCAAAAGGCAACACCCATGTGCACTGTGACATGCCAGGTTCTAAGCATGAATTCCGCTTATGCCGGTCAGGTTTCTGTTACTATAACAAATACCTGAGATAAACAACTTATAAAGAGGAATGGTTTATTCAGACTTATGGGTTCTAGAGGTTCCAGATCATGATCGAGCAGACCCTTTTAGGCCTCTGGTGGAGTACCAGATGGCAATGGCAGGAAATGTATTGGAGCCAAAACTGCTCACCTCATGGCCAGAAAGTAAAAGAAAGAAAGAGACTAAGGTTCCCACAAGCCTCTTCAAAGGCACAGCCCCAATAACTTGAAGACCTCCTCCTAAGTTCTACCTCTTAAAGGTTCCACTACCTTCCCCAAAACACTACACTGGGGACCAAGTCTTTAATACCTGGGCCCTTGGGATATATTCCAGATCCAAACTACAGTACCACTCTTCCAGGCAAAGGATGGTACCACCCAGCAAAATGACTTCTGAAAATGGCAATGCAAGAATCCTGTGTATCACCTCAATTGAATGTGCAAATTTATGGTATGATTATTATTATTATTTGTGTGTATGGTACTGGGGAATGAATCCAGGCATCCCCAAACCTTTTAATATTTTGATATAGGGTCTTGCTAAATTGCTGAGCCTGGTTTTAAATTTCCAAACTTCCTGCCTCAGCCTCCCAAGTCACTGGGACTACAGGTATCGTCACCATGCCCAGCTTCATTATTTGCATAAAGTTAGTCTCAGGGCTAGACTGGCTGCTTTGCTACAGCAGAAGCCAGGTTATTTTCCTCTCTAGTGGCCTGCTCACTACCATTCACCCTTTTCTGGCAAGGGAACCATGACTTTCTTCTGCTCTCATTCTATACAGATCTAATAGGGTAGACTCTGCCTACCCCCACTCCAAGAATGGCCATGTGGCTCAGGCCTACCTAACCAGATGGCTCATATTTCTGGCCACGGGATTGGGTCAGAAGTGGGCATGGACCAGATCAGATAAAAAAAAAAAAAAAAACAGCCAATTGGGACTAATATTGGGACTGCTGAGAGAAAAGCATATCTTCTTCTGGCATGAATCTTGGAGAATGTAGACATACAACCTCCAAATGATGATTGCTTGAGAATGAAAATGTAGAGAGCAACATAATGGAGAGACGGAGGAGGGCTGAGAAGCTCAAGCTCCCTGGATCAAGCAAAGCCTGAAGCCTCTACTTGTAAGTTTTTCAGTCATATGAGCTGAAAGTTATATCTTTTTAGTTTGCATTTTTCTGCTACTTGCAAGCAAATGTAAGTTCCACGAGGGTATAAAAAAAGATCAGTTTTATTTGCCACTCTGTGTCTTATAACGTCAAAGTGTTCACCATATAATAGAAGCTTAATATTAATAAACAACTCATTTCCAGGCTTGGTGACACACATCTGCAATCCCAGCAACTCTGGAGGCTGAAGTAGGAAGACTACAGTTTCAAGGTTAGCCTGAGAAACTTAGCAATACCCTGACTTAAAAGAAAAAGAAAAATGGGCTAGGGGTATAGCTCAGTGAGAGAACACCTCTGGGTTCAATCCCCATCATAGCAATAATAATAATCAATGAATTAAATGCCTTAAACAAGGGAAGCTGCCCCCTAGTATCCATGACTATGTAATGCAACAATCCAAAACACCGACAATCAATTGCCTATTTCACTAATCGCCTAAAATCTTTGCAGACTGGAGACTCAAATGGTACCCTTGAGGACTCCTGGAGAGGGCAGTGCCAACCTCAGGAGGTGTAGCCACTTGCCCCAGCCAGGAAGGAGGCGTGGCAACTAAAACAGCTGACCCCACAGCCCAGAGACACCTGGGTGTCTCCTAGAGAAACAGCCATCTCTCCACCCTCAAGGAGATATCCTACACTGGAAAGGAAAAGACCAGATCTTCCCATCCTGCTCCCAGCCCCCTGGGGTAGTTACTTAACTTCCAGAGTCTCTTTTCCTCGCCTGTGAGATGGTAACAGGCTGCACCTTGTCACAGGTAAAAGCTCAGATTCTGAGCCAGATCGTTTGGGCTTGAACCCCACCTCCCCCACCATAACCGACTGTTATGGTTCGGATGTACAGTGTCCCCCAAAAGCTCATGTGATGAGACAGAGAAAGAAAGTTTATAGGAGAAATGATTGGTTTATGAGAGCCTTAATACAGATGGTTGAATCAATCCCCTGATGGGATTAACTGAGTGGTAGCTGAAGATAGGTAGGCTGTGGCTGAAGAAGGTGGTCACTGGGGACATGCCTTTGGGATATATATTTTGTATTTGGCAAGTGAAGTCTCTTTCTGCTTCCTGATCATCATGTGAGCTGCTTCTCTCCACCAATACTCTTCCACCATGATGTCCAGCCTCACCTTAAGCCCTGAGAAATGGAGCTGGCGATCCCTGGACTGAGATCTCTGAAACCGTGAGCCCTCAAATAAACTTTTCCTCTTCTACAATTATTCTGGTCAGGTCTTTTAGTCCCAGCAGCAGAAAAAGCTGACTAAAACACTAACTGTCAACTTTGGGCAAGTGGCTTCACTTGTTTGCATCTTGGCTTCCTCATTTGTGGAGCTAAAGCTAGTAGCAAGGGTGCAGTAATGTTGTAAGAATGGAATAAGTTAACATATGTCAAGTGCTCAGAAGAGTGCCTGGCACACTGTAAGCACCGTGTGCATTATTAACAGCATCACTTCCTATTCCAAGGGTTGTGTGAGGAGTAATGCAATACATGCTCCTTCAGTATGTTTACTTAACATACTGCAAACACAAAGGAAATGTTTGAAAAATTATTAGTCAAAACATAAAAAAGCCAGCATGATCCCATAGGTAAGGTCAACCACCACACCCCACAGATATGAGCCAGTACACACTTGAGGACAGGTATAGTCTAAGGTCCTGTCCCCACTGATCCACATGGTACCTCTGGGCACCAGCAGGTACACACAGCCCTGTACAGTGTACAGGGGTTGGAAGCAGAGAAGGCACTGGAATTCAGCTGAGAGGAAGGAGTATTGTATTGGGAATACCAATACAAGCTAGGCTTTCCTAAAGCCAAAAATAATTTCATTCTTCTTTGTAATTCCTTTTTGAGACTATCTAGCCAGTGCACACTTTTGAAAATGAACCATATTCTTTTATGTCTTAATTTGACCACCTTAAGCAAGAACTTAAGAAGAGACTGGGAATGTAATTCTGTGGTGCTTTTCTAGTACATGCAAGGCCCTGATTCGATCCCCAGCATTGAAAAAAAAAAAAAGAAAGAAAAAAGAAAAAAAAATCTTAAAAATAAAGTGCGTCAGCTGACCTACTTTTTTCTCCTTCAGAAAGTTTTTCATTTGAGATAAGAGTTGGTGGAAAATTTCCTTTCCAAATTCTACTCAGGAAAGAAAAATTAGTAAGCTCACTTGACATGCTAACTGGTCTTCCAAATGGCCTTTACGTTACACCTAATGGCTTTTCAAAAATATTCCAAGATGATTGTCATAATGAAAGAAAATTTGAACCTCTACTTTTTTTTATTGGAAGACTAAATAAGTATCATATTCCTTTTGTGCACAGGCATTCAATGTCATCTTTTTCTTTATTTCTGAGTGACAGCACTAACTTAGGGAGTGCCTTCAAGGCATGAAGTACCATTGTACACGATTCAGCTCCTACTACTCATCTCCAAATACCACCATGTTTGTTAAGTGGAGGCATTTATTGAATTTCAGACATGTTCTAAACACTTTATAAATATTACTACATTTAATCCTCATAACACTACCAGGTATTATTATTTTCCCCATCATGGTTTCCTCAGCAATTCCTTGCCTAACATGGATTTTTGTGCCCATGCTCACACTCCCAAGGTCCTTAGCACCCCTTCCTGGCTGCCACCTCTCAACAGAGTGATTCCAAAGCTTCACCATCATTTCCTCTTCTTCCACTGATCTTGGAAGCCAAAGATAGGGGTCTGGGCTGACTTGCTCTCCCTGTATTGTCCCCAGAAACTCTAGCTTTTGAGAGTAAACCATAAGGAACAACAAGAACATTCCCAAATATTCCCTCAAGCTAGATCAAGAGAGCAGTGTCCCAGCTCTGCTTTGTAAGATGGAACAAGGAGGATTGAGGGTTAGGCTGTGCCTAAGAAATTCATAGAAAGGGATTTCAGTTTTTTCAAGAAGGCAGCCAGAATGAAGTAGGAGAAACAGAGCCAGGAAACTACATTGTGTCCCAGCTCCTGTGATTACTGCTGAGCAAAGATGGGTCAGTTTTCCAAGCTCTCTGGTCATCTGTAAAGGGCCAACCATGCCCAGCTCAAGGAGAAATTGACAGCACCATGAGATAGTACATATCAAACCACTCTACATCTACGCTGCAGGTCTACAGGGAAGCGGCATGCTGGAAGAATGGCCAACAGTCAGCCCTGGTCAGCCAGTGCAGCCCCTTCCCTCTCTATGTGGCTCAGAGAGGAGACAACATCCTAGTGCATGCAGCTAGAGGGCCAATCTAAGACTTCATTATAGTGAGCTGCTCCCAGGACACAACCATTCCACCTCATGGGGGCTGACTCCTGCAGAGTAGCTGGTGAGTCTATCTGTCATCCACAGGGACCCTGGGAAGGCCATTAGGAAAAGAATCACCACTACTCAGTCTTCAGCTTCTGGACCAACAATGCCAACAGCAACAGAGGAGTGAGCAGGAGGAAGTCTGACAGTTGAAGAAACAAAGAACATACTAGTTCCTCAGCTCACAGACTAGCAGGGGCCCACTCTGTGGCCAGTCCTGCAACATAGCCAATGTTTGTGACCACCTGGGACACTGGAATACACTGAAGTCTTGACAGGAAGGGCTTGCCCTCAGAAACACCCTGAATCACAGATACCCAAAGACTCCCTCATCGGGGGAATGTTCAGTCCAACAAGAGTGCCCCATAGCTAGCTGAAACCATCAAAAGCTATTTCTCCTATTGAAGTGACATGTATCTATGTCTTCAGAACCCCATACCTGAACCCTAGTTCTGTCTCTTTAACAGTTCCCTCTTCTCAAGACAGAGATCCAGAGATTGAGAGGTAGCAGCTCTACTCTTCCACCTATTCTACCCCCTAGCATCTCTTTTCCAAGACAAACATGCCCCAAGTAATTCTTTAAAATGACCATTGTGACTTGTATTCCTTCCCTTCCCTCAAACACATTTGGATGCACTGTGGCATAATGCAAGACAGCAGTGGGCACAAGAGATCTAAAGGTCCAGGGCCCATTCTAGAACCCAGCTCTGTGACCTTCAGCAATACTCGCTCAATATGCTCTGAGGTCTCAGTGTGAAAAGGTTCCCATTACACTTTGGAGCTCTTATTTTGCACAGGAAAGCCACCCCTCAGTTCTGGGCTCCCTGAAGGCTGCACTGTCCTAGTGGATGGGGAGCATCTCTTCTCTGGGCCCTCACTTTGTGCTTATTAGAAAAGACATCAAGCCAGTAACACCTCACCTGAGTGTACCTGGCCCCACATAATCTCATGGAAGGACATGCTTGAGGCCCACTCTCAGCACACCTGAGCAAAAGCCCTCAGGAATAATTTACCAATGCCAACTACATCATCTAACACAGAGCCCTATGCTGTGCCAAGCACTATAGGCAAGCAGCAAGACAGCCGGTGGGTAGTTGCCAAGACAATAAACCATGGACCATATTGCAACTCTTTTCTAGAAGTAAAGCTCAGGAAGAGAAATGAACTCTGAATGAGTCAATGTTCAGACAGAGAACAGTCTTAATAATTTTAGATACAGGTCGAAGCCCAAAAATAGATTTTCCCCCAAAGCTAAGCATATATGTACTGGCATTTCTCAGGAATAGTTTTATATAATTGGAAGTCTCTTAACTACTGAACATAACAATGAACAAAGGAGAAACAAGGAATTGCTTTTTCACCACTCTTTTAACAGAGGAGACTTTGGCAGGAACACTGGGGCCCCAGAAGAAATCAGTCCCATCACTATCTCCCTACCTACCCCAAGCTCTGAGCCCATTTCCTCACATTCTGCTTCCCAGCAGAGGTGGGTCTCTGGTGGTTGAGCTCAGGCTCCAGGTTCATCAACACTTGTACAAACTGGGCTCCTTAGAGGGGACAAAGCATTTTTGTTGACTCCTGCAAAGTGGACATAATAATGCTAGTTTCACCGGTAGGGAATCAAAATACACATCCAAGGTCACATAGCTGCTAGGTTCTAGAATAACTTTGAATCTTCAGGCCCCTCGCGCACATTGTGGTTTGAATCACAGAACACGTACAAATGTTAGAGGAAAGGGAAGGAAGTAGAAGTCCCAGTAGTCATTTTTTTACTTGCATCTAAAATCCAGCTAAATTAACTAGGAATGTTTTACCAAGAAAAGATTTATATTGGGATTGTGATAAATTGCATTATTGGCTCAAATTCTTCTTCTCTCCCTGTCTCCACATCCTTTGACATATGACTTCGAAGTTCCTCACAAGAGAAAGACAAAATATATTTTCCTGCCTCTCAACTCTGTGACATATTGTGGCCAACAGCATGAGGCAGAAGTGACAGTGTGCTGCTGCTAAGACTAGACTTTAAGATTGACTGACATACTGCCAATTGCTTGCTGGTATCTGGACTATTACCAGGAGCAGAGCATGCCTGATCCAGCCCAGGGGCCCCAGGAGGAGCTTGAGAGATACATGGAGCAGAGCCTCCCCAGCAAAGATGCCCAGACACGCCCAGGAGAGAGTAAAAACCCTGTCAACCTGCAGTAAAAACTCCCTGAGCTGGGGCTATGGCTCAGGAATAGTGCACTTGCCTGGCATGTGTGAGGACTGGATTTGATTCTCAGCACCACATATAAATAAATAAAATAAATATCTATCAACAACTAAAGATATATTTTTTAAAAAATTAATTTAAAAAAAACTCTAAAAATTTGCCAGGTGCAGTCTGCCTGAGGAGTAGTGAGTACCCAGTCTCTGAAGGATTAATACAGAAGGAGCCCAATCTCCTCTGACAGTGAATTCCTATATTGGGAGAGTGGTTGAAACATACCAATAATCGTTCCCAGGCTTTTGCTCTTCCAAGGACAATATATAAAAATAACTACTGTTTACTACCAACATCAATTCATAAAAGATAGGATGTTTTAACACTAAAACTGAAGAAAGGAGATAATCTTAGAATACAGCACAGTCATTTCTAAGCAAAGACACTTGGCCACCCTCCATATGTGAGCCTTTTTTCTTTCATTCTGTCACAGATCAATGAAGATTTGGTCACTAAATAGCTCCCTTCCCTGTATGAGCAAATTTCTAGAATGTTTTATGTAGGAATAAGGGAGAACATGAAATCAGTTACATAAATTGTGATTTAAATCTTGGTTCTGTTTGTTCTATGACAACATAAAATTAGCTTTTTCTCCATCAAGGTAGAAAAAAAGCTAAAGACAAATTTGAGCACCTCCACTGCGCCTTCTCCATTGGCCACCACCAGTATCGCTGGGCAATCAGTGCAGCTGTCAATCCCCTACTTCCACAGAAGGTTTGAGTTGCACTCTGCAGGCATCTGAGGTGCTGTGCTCTGCTCCCATGGCAATAATAGTGTGTGACTTAAGAGGAAAGTGGTGATTCAAATGGAGGCTCCATGGGGGCTTCAGGAACACATGATGTGACAGAAGTAAGGGGCAGGGAATCCCTGGGACCAGCTCCAGGGGCACATATCTCAGTCACTTGTATTGACCACCTTCTCTCTGAGCCATAAGGAGTCACTTAATAGATGCTACTGTCATACTCTACCACACTGTGGAAGCCAGGCTGGGTCTGGTAATGAAATGTGTGCAGTAATGGCAGGTATCGGTTTCATGTAGAAGCTCTAGGGTCACCGTGTGGCTCACCAAGTCTTTTTTTTCCTTCTAATCTAACATGGGACTATCAGAGTTTCCAACAGAGGTGGCTTCCTTGGTTTGAGGCCCAGATTAAAGTCTAAAATCAACCCCTGGGGCTGGGACTGTGGCTCAGCAGTAGCGCATTTGCCTGGCATGGGTGAGGCACTGGGTTCGATTCTCAGCACCACGTACAAATAAATAAAATAAAGATCTATCAACAACTAAGAAAAATTTTTTTAAAAAAAATCAACCCCTGATGGGCATGAGACATAGGTAAGAAATAAACCTTATTTGTGATTGGACTGCAAATTGGTACAACCACTATGGAAAGTAGTATGGAGATTCCTCAGAAAACTTGAAATGGAACCACCATTTGACCCAACTATCCCACTCCTCAGTTTATACCCAAAGGACTTAAAATCAGCATACTACAGTAATGCAGGCATGTCAATGTTTATAGCAGCTCAATTCACAATAGCTAAACTATGGAGCCAACCTAGGTGTCCTTCAATAGATGAACAGATAAAGAAAATGTGGTATATATACTCAATGGAATATTACTAAGCTTTAAAGAAGAGTGAAATTATGGCATTCGCCAGTAAATGGATGGAGTTGGAGAATATCATGTTAAGCAAAATAAACTCATCCCCAAAAAGCAAAGGCTGAATATTTTCTCTAATATGTGGATGTTAATTCACAATAAGGCTGGAGGTGAGGGCACTAGAGAAGAATAGTATTACCTTAGATTAGGTAGAGGGAAGTGAAGGAAGGGAAGGGGGGATGTGGGGATAGGAAAGATAGTAGAATGAAACAGACATTGTTACTGTATGTATATATGTGACTGCATGACCAATATGATTCTACAACATGTACACTCAGAAAAATGAGAAATTATAACCCCTCTATGTATGATATCAAAGTACATAAATGCATTCTACTGTCATGTATAGCTAATTAAAACAAATAAAAATCAATTAAAAAAACTTATTTAATGGAAGTCATTGAGATTTTGGGTGCATCTGTTACTTAGGTACAACCAAGCTGACCTACACATTGTGACCTCTACAGTGGTGATGCCATTAATGGGACTGGAAAGCTCCACAATAGTGACACCAGAGGAAGATGGTGAGTTTGCCTTAGATGTGTTTCTGCACCTGAGCCCTGGGCAGGTGGAAGGCAGGTGGAGGGGTCAAGACAGAGGTGCCTGTCCCCATGGAGCACATGGACAACTGGGAAGGCAAGCCAACCCTTGCATGTGTGGCTCTGATTGCTCCTAGCTCTGAGGGGACTCATGCACATAGCAGGGCCCATGTAATAAAGCAAGAGCTATTCTTTGGAATTGGAAACCTGGGATCTCATCCCAGCTCCAATGCTTCATTCCCACCTTCAGCCATTCCCATCATGGATACTTACTATATCAGGTACTAGGGGAACAGACAAGGCCCTGAGCCTGACATTCACATTCAGGTAGGAGAACAGAAAACAAGAAATAAGACAAATAACAATGGGGTGAATGCCTTTAAGGAACTAAACAGGGCAAATTAAGGAAAACTGCTTCAGGTAACGAGTTCTCAGGAAAGAACTCTCTGAGGTGGGGACAGGTCAGAGGAAAAATAAAGATGTGTCAGCCATGCAAAGAGCTGGGGAAAGAGAACAAACTCAAGCAGAAAAATTACAAGAGCAAAGGGCCTAGACAGAAAGAGGATGGCTCATTTGAGGAGCACACAATAAGTTCAGGGCTTTGAGAAAAAATTCTGGCATGTGGAGATTGAGTAGGACCTGTCACCTGGGGACATGGGGCCCCAGGATGGAGTTTGGTTTTCACTGCATGTACAGAGAGAAGTAGGAGTGAGGGTACTGGCATGGGAGTGACAGGAACAAATTATATTTAAAAGATTTTCAGGGTGTTATGTGGAGGATAAATCGTGGAGGCCCCCAGTGAAAGAGACAGACCAACAGGGCACCCCACAGCCTGGATGGGTGGCCACCACTTTTGTGACCTTCAGCAGTCCTTCTCAGCACTGTATCTCAGCTGTCCTGTCTGTAGAGTGCCAGCTGCCTGCACCTCATAGTTCATAAGCGCTTTGGGCTCCTGGAGGTGGGGATGAAGGTGCAGATGGCTCACCCATGCTCGCCCAGGCATGATTTCTTCTAAGTGCCACAGCTGCCTCTCCTGGAGCCAGAAGCCACGTCCAGAGCTTGCCTGGGAAGGCCTCCCTCTGCCATCTGCCCGTCGACCCTGGAGATACCCCAGTCTCTAGTGCACATCATGACTCTGGGTTCATCTCTCCATTTGGAGAGAACTGAGAAGACACAGAAGCTCGCCAGGAAGCAAGGAGGTAGTTCACAACATCAGAATAAATGCAGGGGAAATACAGGCCAAGGGTGAGGCTAGTCGAGACTGGCAGACAGGAAACAGGCAGGTAAGGGTCAAATGGGTGATAATGGTAGCAGGGAGATCATTTCTATCCAGGGGAGCTCCAGGCAAACCTGAGCTCGATGCTGGCTAGGAAGGGAAGGTTCAGGGAGCAAGGTCAAGATTCAGCTTCCCCAGAGGAACTAGATGGTCTCTGCCCAGCTGCTAGAGGGTGAGGCCACAGGCAGCCAAGAGGAGACATCCCAGCTGAGACCGTCCTGAATCAGCCAGCCCCATCTGGCCCTCTAGCTGCTCAGAGACACATGAGCAAGCTCAGCCAAAATCATCTGAGCCCAACCCAGACTAGAACTGCCACACTGATCCAGAAATTCATGAAAAAAAAAAAAAAACAATAAATGCTTGTTTGCCTGAAGCTGCTGAGTTCTGGGGCAATTTGCTTTGCAGCAATAGCTAACTGATACAGAGGGGACTGGTGGCTGGTAACCACTCCTTTTTCCCTGTAGCCAGTCTGCTGAAGTTACAGTGCTGTTTCTTTGCTTCAAGTCACTACGCAAGCACATCACTGGAGCAGTCATGAGCAGTGAAATGTACTCTTGAACTTGACTTTCAAGTTCATTGGCATGCTTTATGAAAACCTCTTCCTCTCTCTGTGCCTCAGTTTCTTATCAATAATGGAGGGATTGAATGACTTCCAATACCTAATCCTCTGTGTTTGGACAACTCTAACCTCTTATTCAGCCATCTGTCATCTAATCAACATGGATTTTTTCAGAGTTTACAGTGTTAGGCTGTGGCCAAAATCCCAAGGTACAGGCTCAGACACAAAGCTATGCGTCCTGCCCAACAGGTCTCTGTACCCACTGAGAACTCACTGCCTTATGAGGATTGGGAAGATGCCTTGGAGGAGCCTTGATGGCCAAGGAGGTCACATGGTGACAGCAGTAGAAAGGACTCATGTTCACCCTTCCCAGCAGATACAGTGGTCCAGCACCCCAGGTGCCTCCAGGCTCCTAGACTCCTGCTGGAGCTGCTGAGGCCAGAACAGAGGCATCCTAGAATATAAAGACCTCTGCCCCCTGGTTATAGCTGCCCTTCATGACCCATGCTCCACCCAGAGAGCAGTAGATGTGTGGATACATCTTTTCTCAAGCCCAGAAAATGGCCCTACCATGGAACCAGGGAGCGATCGACTTGGTGTTCCTCTCGAAGCCAGCTCGGCGAGGCAGCTGCTCCTCCTTAAACCAGCGGACAATGACTTCTCTGGAGAGTGGACGCAGTGGGCGCTCCCAAGTCCTGCTGAGAAGACAGGGAAAGTGAAAGAGTCAGGGAGGGATGGAGGAAGGAGGGAAGGGGAAGATAGGGAATAGGAAGAAGTGAGAGGGAAGAGGAAGGGGGATGGAATGAAAAAGGAAGGGAGGGAGAAGGGGAAGAGGGGACGCAGAGCATGAATAAGCACAATACCCACATTCATGCCATGAAGAGGATTCAACAAGCCCAGGTACTTGAAGGCACTCTGCAGATTATTACGTAGCAGCTATTATTGTTTTTCCCCGAAGGACACTGTTAACACTTGCTGCAAATAAAACCACACAGGTGAGAGTAGAAAGAGAATAAGAGATAACCAAAGCAGGGGAAAGCCTTGTCCTTCCCTCGGGCATAGGCCAGGTCATAAGCATCAGCATCAGTGAATAAGGATCCTAGCAGAGCAGGAGCAAATTTATTAATGTGGGAGTGTCCTCTACCCACCACTGAAGTGAGTTCTGATTTTTTACCTCCCATGCCTTCCTTCTGCCATGCCCTGTCCCTGAGGGGACACCTGCCTTTGCCAGCTAGCTCCTGTGCTTTTGTGAGCCGAATCAGGACAATGCACAGAAAGAGACCAAAGAACATTAATTTGCCCTGGAAATGGCTGAGACTCTCCACCAGGAAATAAAGAACATAAGGGAGAGGAGAGAGAGGGGAAGGGAACAAAACTTCACCATAGCCAGGAGATCAGTGAGGGATGGAAGATGGAGGGAGAGATGAAGAAGCAGCAGCAGGTGAAGATCTGAGTGATAAATTGGACACTTTTCATATTTTCTCACAAGAAAGTCAGGATTTCCATTGCTTTTGTTTCTGAATGGTGGTTCTTGAATGCACAGAAATTGGGCCACATAAGACCCCTGTGGTATCTGAGTTTTACTAAAATAAAGCACATTGGGAGTTAGAGAGCACATGACAGGTAACAGGCCAGGCACCCAACAACTGTTTGCTGAATAAATATGTAGTAAGACCACCCTGTGTTAATTCACGCTATGAAAACACAAGGCCTGAAGAACAAAGCCTTGGCCCACTTGGACATCCTTAGCCTCTTCACTATATGGTAGGAACCTGGTAAATTCTTATTTTGTCACTACTGTCTACCTACTCATTATGGAATTTAGAAGTCACCCCTGTTGCCATTGGTTTCCTTTTTTAAAACAAACAACTTTATATTCTCTTTGTACCAACATTTTGATGCTGAGCCCAGTACCTCCTTTCAAGCCTCAGAATAGACCTACTTACATACACATGTATATGCAAACACACACACACACACACACACACACACACACACAGTACTGAACACTGTAGAGTTCAGAAAAGATTCTGGAAGGAAGACAAAGGATGAAGTTACATTTCACAGTTTATAGCCAGTGTGTCTGTCCAGGCTCTGCTTCCCCACCTCTCCACCCTGCAGCCAGTCCTGCTCTCTCCTCTGTTCTCCCATGGGAAGGTCCCCTCCTTCTCAGTACCCTCCAGTGCCTTTCCTCTCAACTAAGCAACACAGGGCAGTCCAGCCTCTTCCTCTACATTTGTATTTCCCCAAAAATAACTGTGTCAGAGGAAAGAATCCTTAGTTTCTAGGACTCTGTCTCCTTAGAAGGTAATAGGAGGTTAAAAATAACAGCAAAAAAAAAAAAAAAAAAAAAAAAAAAAAAAGTACTCCCTCTTGTCCTTCTGTTTCTAAGCAGTAAAACTGAATTGTTTCTACACAGAGTTTTGATTTTTATTTATGTTTTTTTGTAGTGCTGGGGATTGAACCCAGCACCTTGCATGTGCTAACTGCATGCTCTACCAGCCCTCTTACATTTACATCTAAGCTACATTCCCAGCCCCCCACCCCCTTTTTTTTTTTTTTAATTTTAAAGGCTGGACAGGGTCTTGCTAAGCTACCCAGGCTGGCCTCAAGCATGTGATTCTCCTACCTCAGCCTCTCTGCAGAATTGCTGGGATAACAGGCATGCGCCACCACACTCAACTCTAAACAGAGAATTTCTAAGCAAGGAATTTGATTCCCTAGAATATAAATGCTAGGTCAGGTGCTCCAATGGGGCTACCTGGCCAGAAGCCTCATTTCTGCACCTGTGACTCTCCTCCTATCAGTAATGTGTGTCTACCCCTTAGCACAGTCAGACAAACAGGTGCTGGGCAGGGCCAGCACCATCAAGCTGAGGGTAGTGGTGCTGGGAGGACAGATGTACACCTCTCTGTGTGTCCAGTCCTGTTGCTCCAACTACCCGGCATCTTGACCCCCTCAAGGCCGGCTGCAGGGCCACCCCTTCCCTATTGACCACATAGCCAACCTGGAGCCAAGTTGCACCATAGTTCATATCGTTCTATCATCTGGGCAAATTATGGGTTTCTTAAAAAAAAAAAAAAAAAAAAACGCAAAAGTGGAAGTGAGCTTTTCTAACTATTCAGAAAACATAACAAAATTAAACCTCAGAAAAATCAAGAATTTATACAAGATGGAAAATTCCATCACAAGCATCAAAAGATCAATGACAAGCAGAGAAAAAAATACTTATCACAAACAAAGTGTCCTTTTCCCTAACATGTAAAGAGTTCGTAGAAATTGATAAGAAAAAGAACAGTCACACCATGAAAAAATGATTAGGGGAATGAACAGACAGATAAAGAAATACTAATGGCCCTAAAACAAATATAAAAGACTATATAAGTAGAAATGTACATTTAAACTTGCTCTGAGATGTTATTTCTCACACAAAACAAAAGTCTGACAAAGCACTGTTGGCCAGGCTAAAGAATAAAAGTGGGCTGATATAAGGAGGCTGATTCATAGTGGGGTTGGGAGGGGAGTAAGGGAAGAATAGACAAACTGTAGATAGGGCAAAGGGGTGGGAGGAGAAAGAAGGGGGCATTGGGGTAGGAAAGATGGTGGAATGAGATGGACATCATTACCCTAAGTACATATATGAAGACACGAATTTGTGAATATACAACCAGAGATATGAAAAATTGTGCTCTATATGTTTTTGAACTGTAATGCATTCTGCTGTCATATATAACAAATTAGAATAAAAAGTAAAATTTAAAAAAAGAAGAAGAAGAGTGTGAATTGGTTTCAGTCTTGAGGAGGGCAAGCTGAATTGTTAATGCACTTATACCTTGACCCAGTGATCCCACTTTTGAGAATTCCTCTTTCAGATAATGATTGCATACATATAATTTCTATCATTCTGTCATTTATTCAGGGCACTGTTGGTTATAACCAAAGATTTGAAACAACACTAATGTCCACTAATAGAGTTTTTGATAAATAAATTATAGCACATCCATGCAGTAGAATGCTAGGTAGCTATTAGAAGCGGGAGTGGGGATAAGACTTTTCATGTTGGTGACTCTAGAGAGAAACTGGGTGGGCACAAAGGACACTGAAGAGCCGTAATGACCTGTGGGGAAGAGGGACCTCCGCAGATGGAATGCAGAGGAGGCAGTCAGATTCTTCTTGGTGCAGTCTACCTTATTAAACTTTCTGGTTTGAGAACCTTACATGACAAGAAAGGAAAGGAGTGGGGAGAGAAGGAGGGAAGAACTGAAGACCTGGTCAGCTCTCCCTGGACTGCAGGGGAAGGAAACAGGAGGTTATGAATAATCTCAAACTCCAATTAAAGCACAATTCATACCACCCCCACTCTCTGGTGGTGAACTGACTTCCAAGTATTCCCTGTAGTAAAAGGAGAAGCAGGTGCTCACCACCCACCTCTGGGCCCTGCCTGTTTTTTTTTTTTTGTTGTTGTTGTTGTTGTTGTTGTTGTTGTTTTAATTCCCCTGAATATAAATGCAATCATGTGGAATGGGGTCTAAAAGGAGCCAAACCCCAGGGCTGGCCTTCAGTGGGGACAAGTGGAAGGTTCAGAGACCTGCTGCAACCTCTTGACCTTCAGTCCTGGCAATCATGGGAAGTCCTTGCTAAACAAACCTCCTGGGGACACAAATGTATGAGAGAACCCTCCAGTACTCAGCCACACTTAATATGCAAATCTGCTATTCAAACCGGATAAACCAGCATCACTGGTATGTAGAAAAGGCCCAAACCCTGGATTCTGGGGTGTTGGACCTTATTACACCCATCTGAGGCCTTTCATTATAACTTGCTGACTAGGGCCCATGGCTCTTTAGGAGTTAAGAATTGTGTGCATTTTGAGGTGTGTATATTTATGCACATTTTGAGGAGAAGAAGGTATCCAGCTTTCTTCAGTTGTCAAAGGGACTCATAGGACTCTAAGTTGTTAGAAATTTCCAAACCCCATCCCACTGCATCTCCTTCCATCCCAAAACACAGA
Organism: Callospermophilus lateralis; assembly: GCF_048772815.1. Lineage (NCBI taxonomy): Eukaryota > Metazoa > Chordata > Mammalia > Rodentia > Sciuridae > Callospermophilus > Callospermophilus lateralis. Next base: position 51,529,290 of record NC_135319.1, on the reverse strand, counting down.
CTAGGACATTGTGGCACACAGAGGGGAAATAACTAGCAGATCAGGGGCAGAGCCCAGAATGGAACTAGGTGTGGCATGCCCCAGTTCAACACTCTCCCCACAACCCCACAAATGTCAACGTGGAGCCCCGACTCACCTCACGGGCACAGCGAGGGGTGGTGGTGGACCAGGACCAGGAAGATGGTGGTAGAGTCTTGATTCCTGCTCATGGTTCTGGCCGAGCTCCTGGAACATGGAGCTAAGGCCAGCAACTGTACCCTTCTGGATGGCACGGAGTGAGTGGCGCCGGTACTCATCTCGGGCACGCTGGGCCCCGCGGCTCCTCTCCTCATCAGCTGCCTTGGACCTGCGCACTGAAAAGGAGGAGATGGTGTGTTGGTCTTCACCTATGGCCCAGGCTATAACACTGTGCACATACAGGTGGATTCTCTAGAAGCTGGCCACCAGACCTATTTGTGCTACAGGGAGGTTTGGAGCCTCTGGAAATAGTAGGGCAGGCTTAGCCCTAAAAGCATGGAGGAAGGGCAGAATCTTTTGATAACTTTCACTCTTCATGTATAAATACATGAAGATATTTATAGACTCCAAGACACCCTTCATTTTGGCTTTCCACTTTTTCATGTTCCTCAAGGTAGAACCCTGTCACAGTCAAATGGCCTTGAAAAGGCCAGTATATTGCTGCTTCAAAAATCCAGAAAAGTCTAGACTGAGGAAATGAAGGAAAAGAACAAAGAAAGGAAAGGAGTGGGGAGAGAAGGAGGGAAGAAGTCAAGGCCTGCCATTAAAATGAGTTATTTTGTGGTTTGGTTGCATCTTATTATACCCCTATCTGCCACTCAATTCCATAAGTTCTTTGTTAGAAAACCCCAAAGCTAGCTTTGGTCTTCTAATTGTGCAAGGCTAGTCAATGCCCTGATCCAACAGTTCACCTTCCCCTCTTGGAGGAAAATGATACTTGTAGTCCACTTGTCCTCCACCTCCATTCAACAGTCACATAGCAACAACCCACCACCTATCAAAAACTGCATTTTGATTAGTATTTGGAGGATACAAAGTAAGTTGCCCTAGTCCCAGAATAAATCATTTCTCCTTCACAGGCAGTCAAAGAACTTTTTCTGGGAGGATAACATAACTGAGAAAAAAAGTCTGTCTTTAAGAAAGTATTTATAGAAGTACCCCTCATGGAAGTCACATACAGAATATCCACTTGGCTGTGAGCTCCATGAGGGCAGGTAGGGAATTTTCTTTGATCTGCCCATTGTTGGATTCCAGTGTCTGGAAAGAGTTGGCAAGCAATACATATTTTTGGATGCCTGAATGCAACTGATTAAGTCTTTAACTTTGTATTTGGCCCTGAGCTGGATAAAGAGATAACAAAGAGACAGACCCTTCTTTCAAAGCTTTCTAGGCCAGGGTAGGAAAACATGATAAGTAAATATCTCCACCTTAATGAAGCAGAAGCAGGTTGTGAGCATCATTTAAAAGAGAAACGATAAAGTACTGTCAGCATGTAGGGTCTGCAGCCCTCACAACCTGCTAGGGAGCTAGAACCATAACAGAGGGGAGAACTGAACCGGGCTATGCTATAAGGTAGATGTGGTTTGTTCCCATCAAAACTCATGTTGAAATTTGGTTGCCAGGTAGTGGTGTTGGGAGGTGGAGCCTTAAGAGGTACTAAGATTTTTTTTCTGGTAGTGGGCTAGTTTCTATGGGATAGATTATCCACAGGTTGTTATAAAGTAGGTCTACTCCCTTGTTCCCTCCCTCTCTCCCTTGCTTTTGCACTTCCAGAACCATGAGAAAAAAATAAACCCCTTTACTTTATGAATTACTTAGTCTCAGCTATTCTATTATAGCAACAGAAAATGAACTAAGACAGTCTGGAAAGATCAAGAGGAGTTTTCCAGAGAAAGGAAGAGGAAAAGGCCATTCCAGGAAGAAAAGCTGTATTTGGGGTCCCACTGACTCCTCTGTAAGTTTCAGATAGTAAGAACACCATGAAACCTGCCTTGCATTGTTGGGAGGAGTTTCAGACAAGATCAAGATGCCCTGGGACAGGCTTTGCACTGCACTACAAACTAAACGGCAAACTAAACATTAGAAGCTCATGCCCTACAAGGACTTCTGGAAGTTGCAGAGAGACATAGTGACACTCAAGTGATTAACAGACAGGGGTTTTGCTCCTGGCTCCCTGTTTGGCTTGGGACAACTTCTCATCTCTCTGAGTCTTAGTTTTCCCTCCCTAAAAAATGGAGACAGTAGCATCCTCATCCAAGGACTGCCAAATAGCTAGTTTACTCTAGAATCATGCCCTTATCTGTGCTCAGGGTTCCCGCTCAGTTTTCTGACACAGCGGTTGTTTTTCCTCTTGACAGAATCCCCATGAGCAGTTACACAGCTCCATAAGTACAACCAGGCTAGATGTTGAAAGAGAAAGGATTTTTACCTATTTCAACAACAGGCAAGGTGTCTGCATTTATTCAGCACGTGTCTTAGGCCTACTCAGTGCCTATTCCATGCTGTAGAGGGACACTGCTTTTACTGCAAACGGAGCACTGTACAGCTCCCGGGGGCACAGTCACAGCATGGTCACCATAGAAGTGTCCAGTAGTTCTAACAATTTTCTGACAGATGGCAGTTCAGCATCTTGATAAGTGGGTCTCTAGATCAAGATCCCCATTATCAGCTGGCGGCTGGGCCTGTGGTAGGGCATGTCTTGCCCTGAGAGGACTTACTGTCTCACAGGAGAAACACATCTGTGAACAGTGAATGGAATTGTGGTGGGGTGTGCACAGGTGCTGGGGCTCCAGAGGAGGGACACCCCAGCCAGCCAGCGACATCCCCTGACGGGGAAACATCTAAGCTGATGTCCGATGGACACACAGGATTCAACCAACAGAGGCCAGGGGAAGGAGATTCTAAGCAGAGGAAGATCATGTGCAGAGACCCAGAGGCAAGAGGGAGCTGAGCATGGACAGAGGGAAGTGCTCAGAGGGAGGGGACAAGTGACAAGGCTGAAGAAACAGAAAAGGCCATTTGGGAGATCAATAGCTTATGGCTAATGAGTTCTAATCCTTTACCAAAAGGTGATTGTAAGTCACTGGAAGGTTTCAAACAGGAAAGATGGATGCTAGTTGCACTTTTAAAAGACTGATTGGGCTACCGCGTTGGTAATAAATTACACAGGAACAAAACTGAAGACTTAGAAAACAGAAATTCAGTCAGGCCGCAGTGGGACTTAGATGGTCTCAGGAAAATGGTCAGGGCAATCGGAATGAAAACTCAGAGAAATTAACAAGTAGAACCCTCAGAACCCTGGAAGGTTTTAGATTGGTAGTGAGCAACAGGCAGAGAGCAGAGACGGCCAAGTTTCTACTTGGACAACCAGGGATGAGCAGGTGGGGTAGGGGTGAGCTTTAGACATGAGGAGGAAGTCTGAGAGGAAAGGCCCAGGAGGCACTTGGTTCTAGAAAATCCTGAGTCTCTGGCCCTCAAGAAACCCCTCTTCAGTGGATTTGCCCCTGGTTCCCTGGGACGTGCCCACTCCCCTCCCCTACACAGTGAGAAAGGAACCAGTGTCTCTCTTCCAATCTCATTTGATCCAGTTACATCCTACAGAGGAACCGGATGCTTCAGAGCAATGTCAGTTTGTAGTGAAGAGTAGAGTATCACCGAAAATTAATGAGTAATCCAATAATATAGCAAAGGCAGCGATAGAGATTTAAATTGTGTTTGTATGTGTATAAATATGTTTGAAAACTGCTTTATGTGGCCGTGGGCAACCCAAATTACCATAGCTATACTTTATTTCTTCATCTATAAAATGGGATCCCCATAGGCCCCACTGAGATGTAAATGAAATATGGAAAAAATCTGCACAGCACCTGGCACAAGGTAGAACTTCACTAAATGTCATCTAATGTTTACTGTTATGTAGGCTGAGACAAGGGGACTGATACACATCCTCTAGGAAGAGTTTACCCCTAGGTGGAAGTTGGGGGGTGGCTTACAGCAGGGAGCTGGGTAGAGTCAGAGGCTCCTGTCGGGGAATGGGGGAAAATGAAAACTTGTGTAAAGGTGAGGTTTCCCAAGCACAGGGAAGTAAGTATAGGTGACAGGGTATACACACAAGCTTCTGGAGACTCAGCCTGGTAGAGTCCCAGTCACCTGCAGGAATTAGCAGGTTTTGTATTAAAGATGATAAAGACTGAGAGGTGAACCTCTGGAAAAGCAAGTGTGGTTTTCCCACTGCTAAGGTAAGCCAAGAAAAGGGGCCATAAGCCCCAACTCAGAGACTTCCAAGGTCAGCTGCCAAATATCCTTACCGGCCAGAAATGCCAGATGTCTGCCAACAGTGACCCCCTGTGGCCTCCAGGAGCAACTGCAGCCACTCTTTAAGACAATAATGTTGGGCTAACTGGTTGCTCAGGGATTCCTGAGCAACTGGAGAGCAGACAGAACCCTACACAGGGCACAACTGGACACGTGGGAGCTCAGGCACCTAGATAGTGAGTGCACTTCAAACTACAGATGGTTTCCAACTTATAATTTTCAACTTTAATGGGGGTAATTTTCAACTTTAATGGGGGTATGTATTCAGTAGAAACCATACTTCAAGTTTTGAATTGGATCTTTTTCTAGGCTAGTAATAAGCAGTCCCATCTTCTCTCACAGTAGCAAGCCACAGTTCTTTATCAGTCAGGTGACCACAAAGGTGAACAACTGACATACTACAGGGTGCTATGTTGCTGAGCCAGGATATTCTGTAGTTTAAGGGGATGAAATGCATTCTAAGTTTGCCATATTTTTAATTTATGATGGATTTATCAAGATATCACCTTGTCCTGAGTAAAAGACCATCCATAGTTACCTCCAGGGAGAAACTTCAGGACCCACCATCCATGGATAGAAAACACCCTTCTTTTGTATTATACTTTCTTTTCAGCCCCCAAATTCCACTCTGCTCCATCCCACTTCCAGGCCAGATGCCAGCTTCACAAGCTCCTCCAGGTTCAGTCTGTCCCAAGCTCACAGCATTTTAGAATCACTGATATTCAGTTGGGTGCAGTGTTGCAAACCTGTAATCCCAGCTACTCAGAGGCTGAGGCAGGAGGATGGCAAGTTTGAAGACAGCCTAGACAATTTAGTGAGACCCTGTCTCAAAATAAAGTAAAAAGGGCTGGGGTTAGAACTCAATGGTAGAGCACTTGCTTGGCATTGCATAAAGCCCCTTGAAAGACAAGGAAGAAAAAGAGAGAAAGAAAGGAAGGAAGGAAGGAAGGAAGGAAGGAAGGAAGGAAGGAAGGAAGGAAGGAAGGAAGGAAGGAAGGACTGATATTCAATCCAGAATCAGGGCACACTTCTAAGAGGAAAGGGATTAGAATTAACATCACTGAACCCTGAATTGGGCCTAAACACACATTTTGCATTTGCTCTGTCAACAATTTGCAAGGGCTGAGACAACTAGATACAGATTATTGGTTTGGGGCTATAACTAAATTTACACAGTTTAGGAAGAAACATGCAAACACAAGTCTCAACAATGGGTCCAAAACCTATTTACATTTCTAACAACAATAAGTGCCCAATTTTTAAAAGCTTCATTTGCCAAATATGGCTCACCCCTCATCTGTGTGCAACTGGATGTTACCTAACTCTACAGTCCTACAAGTTCACAGTGGAAATATTATCAAATGAAGTCCTGTGCCCAGTCTATTCAGATTCTCAGAAGCCAGAGCTCTGCTATTTGAACTAAATAACTTTGTACTCAAGTGATACTAAAAGGAATAATTTCCTTTTTTTTTCGCCTAACTGGAGAATTTAATTTGGCTGTTTTATCAAAAACTGCTGTTCCTCAATAGATTAATGGCCCACTATATCTTTCATATTAAGTTAATTGAGTGCAGAATAGCTTTGTTGGATTTGAATGACAGGCTCCAGAGTACAGCTCTTTGGTCTTTAAGAAAATATAAAATGAGGAACTAAAATCAGAGAGCCTGAATTATCACATCTCTTCTGTTTCTTCTGTTTTCGGTTGCCATATGGTACATTAATTAGCAATCAGGCGGCTCCTGGGCAAGATGATTCCCACTCTCCATCTCTAATGAAATATCAGCCCAGCTCTTCACTTTCCACCCCATCATGTAGCTACAAAAGAGGAGCCTTCGCAAGTGCACAGACCTTACAACTAGGAAAGTGCTTTGGCTTCCCCTCTCTCATTTCACCCTCCCAACAAGACTCAGCTCAGCATGATTAATTGCATTTTACAAAGGAAGGTATTGAGTAACTGAGCAAGAACTTGCTCAAGGTCACACTAGCAAGTGGCAGAGCTAGGACAGAACTCCCAGTCCAGTTCTCCTTCCCAGACAGTACAGTAGCTTCAAGTGACTTCAGTAATTATTCACTTTTTTTTTTTCAATATAAACAATTGCCCTGCCTCCTTTCTCCATTTGACTCTTTCCATTCTGATTTTAAACGAATGAATTCCTACCCAGCTGTGGCCTGTCTTATTCTTCTAGCCCCCAGAAGCCTTCCTGTTGATTCAAGCTCATTTTATTGAGACTGATTTCTGCTCTGTGCTCCTGAAAATTCAGCCACCAATCAAAGGTCCTGGGGTTCTTGGGCAGTTCTACGCAAGGAATCAATGAGTGTTTCTGGCTTCTTTCCTATGCACAGACCCCCAGATGCCCTGAGAGGCAGATGGCCAGAGACGTCCTTCCTGCTTTTGGAAGACATTGAATCCGCAGGTCAGAATACACACCCAGGAGTAGAGAAAAAGAAAGCCTGCATTTGTGCACAATCCTGCAAAATGCCTGAGTCTGAGCTTCTGTTTCAGTTCCCATCAGTAAAGAGTTCCAACAAAAATACCGACACCCACTCTGCTCTGAGGCTGTTCTAGGCATATGAGCAATTAAATGCCCAAATCTTTGTGAACTCTATGAACTCCCAGGGTTTGGGGCTGTTACAGTTTGAATGCCAAATGTTTCTCAAAGGCTCATGTTTCCTCCTCCTTGGTCAGTGAAGCTTTGAGGAAATCATAGAAACTTAGGACCCAGTTAAAGAGAGTGGGTTATTGTCCCCCACCCCTTCCTCTCTTTCTTCCTCCTGTCCACCATGAGGTGAGCTGCTTTGCTCCACCGTATGCTGCCCACCATGAAGTGCTGCCTCATCGAGGTGTGGAAGCAATGGAGCCAGGTGAATATAGCTGAAAACTCTGAAACCGTGAGTCAAAATAAACCTTTCCTCTTTTAAGCTGTTTTTCTCAGGTATTTTGTCACAGCAATGAAAAGTTAAAACAAGGGCATTCAGTTGAATTTAGTTAAGACTAATTTGTGGTAATACTTAGAAATGCTTTTAAACTCCAACCCAAGATCAACATGGTGATGAATACCTGTAATCCCAGCAATTTGGGAGGCTGATACAGGTGGATTGCAAGTTCAAGATCAGCCTCAGCCACTTCGATGCTCAGCAACTTAGCAAGACCCTGTTTCAAAGTAAGTGAATTAATAAAAACAAAGAACTGGGAATAGAGCTCAGTGGTAAAGCATTCCTGTCTGTGTTCAATCCCCTGTACAAAATAAAGCAAAAACAAACATTCAAAAAAAACCTGCAATTCTTATGTGAATGGGCATTAAACAGTTTAAGCACACCTGCCTAGCAGTTATCAGTCAGTGCACAGAACATTCTCCTCTCCTGTGCCTCAGCCTCTGAGAGGCATCACCTCAGAATGTGCCTTGATAAAAAACAAAAAGGACGTTTGGACACCGTATTTGCATTTGTAATACTGGCTCTGAAGACAGAAAATGCCTTGCTCCTATAGTTACAGAAGTGGTCAGCAGATGAAAGGATACTGTCCTGAACAAGGAATCCACAAATACAGTAGAAGGAAGTCAAAGAGTCACAGAGGAGTCCCTGGAGCCACATGGAGTGGGCAGGATGCCAGTGGCAAGGGATCATGGCCCCATACCACAGCTACTTGCTCACATCTGTTTTACTGAGCCAGATAAAGAATAAATAAACCCATAAAGGGACCTTGGAGAACACTGATAGCCCATTTTTCAAGATCTCTTGGGAATACAACAGTAAGTCACTAGGAAAAAGAAACATGAGACATGAGGTTCACTCCACGCTGGCACTGAGACTTCTGCGAGGAGTCTGCTTTGGGCTCAGGCTCACGGGGCTACCAGGGACCAAGAGGCCTAGGAACATTTGGTCAAAGACATCGGTGCTCAGAAACAGGAAGAACGTGCTTGTCTTAAACGCCGCAACTACCTCATGATGAAAAAAATAAATTAAATATAAAATTAAAGTTAAATTTTAAAAAGTTAATTAACTTTTCATTTTATCCAATTCTGACTTATTCCTTTTCTAGCACTTAATTATGTGCTATGTCACTTAAAATTTAAATATTCAATGTAAAAATAAATACTTTCCACCCAACTACCTCTCCAGAAGCCCCATTATGTCTCTGAATATGCCCTAGAAACTTGGTATTTTCGAATTGGCACTGCATTGATATATATCAGTTTAGAGGATATTAGTAGAAAAGGTGAATTAAGGACTTCTGAAAATCCTCTCCTCTATGAACAATAAGAACACTGGCAAGTTATCAGAACCAACTCTCTCCAAACGTTAGAAATTAACAAAAGGCTTTCAGCAATCCAGGGAACATTTATTCAAGGGAAAAAAAGGCTCAGAATAAGCAAAGAAACTAAATTACTAATCAAAAAACATAAAAAGATAGGCATGAACCCAGCATGGTGGCACACACTTGTAATACCAGCAGCTCAGGAGGCTGAGGTAGAAGTTCAAAGCCATCCTCAGTCACTTAGCTAGGCCCTAAGCAACTTAGACCCTGTTTCTAAATAAAATATTTTTAAAAACTGGGGATGTGGTTCAGTGGTTAAAATCAGTGGTACCAAAAGAAAAAAGGAAGAAAGATAGATATGAACACTTCCCAACTCATTCTTTGAGGCCAATATTACCCAGATACCACAGCCAGACAAAAATATCACAAGAACTACTGACCAAAATCCTTCATGAATACAGATGCAAAAATCCTCAACAAAATTGTAGCAAACCAAATCTGGCAACACACAATAGGTTTTGTATACTACAGACAAGTGGAATTTATCCCAGAAATACAAGATTGATTCAACATCTGAAACTCAGCATGGAATGTACCATATTAGTTGAATAAAGAACAAAAACATATAATCATCTCAACAGATGCAGAAAACGTATTTGACAAAACCCAGTCTTTTTCCTGATAAAAACACTCAACAATCTAGGAAATCATGGACCTTGCCCAACCCAATAAATGTTATTGTATGAAAAACCCACAGCCAACATCATATTAATGGCAAAAGAGGACTGAAAGCTTTCCCTCAAAATCAGGGACAAAGATACCCACTTTTGCCACTTTTACTCAACATGGCATTAGAAGCTCTAGCCAGAGCAACTAAGCAAGAAAAAGAAATCAAAGGCATTCAGACTGAAAAGAAAGAAGTAAAACTATCTCTGCTTGTATGAAACCATCTTTTATATAGAAAATATAAGGAAACCACAAAAAATATATATGTATATTTGGGCTCATAAAAAAGCTTAGTAAGATTTAACAATACAAGATCAGTACACAAAAGTCAATTGCATTTCTATGTGCTATCAATAAACAATACAAAAATAAAATTAAACACTTAATTCCATTTACAATAGCAACAAAGATATTTAACAAGGGATCAACTTATCAAAACAAGGACAAAGTACACTGAAAACTACAAAATATTATGAAAGAGGTTAAATAAGACTTAAATACATAGAAAAGCATTCTGTATACAAGGAGTGGAATACCAAATATCATTAAGATGGCAACACTTCCAAATTGAGCACAAATTTAATGCAATCATTATTGAAATCCCAGATGGCATTACTGCCAAAATTGATAAGTTGGTCCTAAAATACATATGAACCAGGGGCCCAAAATGATTCTGAAAAAGAGCAACAATGTAGGTTTCATACATTGCAATTTAAAAACTTACTACAAAACTACAGGAATCATGACTGTGTGGTGCTGACCTAAAAACAGGTATGTAGATCAATAGAATGGAATTGAGAGTCCAGGAATAGTCACTTACATTTTTGGTCAATTGATTTTTGCAAGTGTGCCAAGATCCTTGAAAGAATAATCTTTTCAATAAATGGTGCTTGGACAACTAGGTCAAGTAGGAACCTATTTCACACAAAAATGAACTCAAAACGGATCAAAGGCCTAAATGTAAGAGCTAAATCCATAAATCTTAGAAGAGAGATAGGCATAAGTCATTTTGACTCTAGATTAGGCAACTAGTTTCTTAGATGTGACACAAATCACAAGAACAAAAGAAAAAATAGATAAATTGGACCTCATCAAAATTAAAAATTTTTATATTTCAAAAGATGATCCATCTGGGCATGACAGCATGTGCCTGAAATCCCAGCTACTGGGGAGACTAAGGCAGGAGGTTCTTGAGTTCAAGGCCAGTCTGGACAACATAGCAAGACCCTGTGTCATTTAAAAAAAAAAAAAATCACTCTTCAAACCTGGCTCCACCTTCTCTTTCTCACTTGACTTCTCACTCCTGACACTCTCTAAGCTTCAGTCACCCCACACTTCTGCCACATTCCTTTTGTCCCCATGCCTTTGCACATGCTGGGGCTCTCTTTGCCTCAGTAATTCCTAGGCAACTATCAAGCCTCATGTCATGCCTCGCCCTCTGGAACCCCACCAGGGCAGCCACTGAGTGCTCCAGTGGTATGTAGTACATCCTCCCTCAAAGCCCCCTATCTTGGCTCTGATTCCTCATCTCTGGATCCCCAGGTGTTTTATTCAGCTCTTTCGGGGCTACAACTTGAAAGACCCGACCAGAACAACTACAGAGGAAGAAAAGTTTATTTTGGGGCTCACAGCTTCGGGGGGTCTCAGTCCACAAGTGGCTGCCTCCGTTCCTCCAGGTTCAAGGTGAGACAGGCATCCTGGAGGAACAGTGTGGCAGAGGGAACCAGCTCACATGATGATTAATAAGCACAGAGAGAGAGAGAGAGAGACTCCACTCTCCAGATACAAAATATATACCCAATAGCCATGCCCTCAATGAACCACTTCCTCCAGCCACAACCTACCTGCCTTCAGTTACCACTCAGTTAATCCTACTAGGAATTAATTCACTGATTAGGTTAAGGTTATAACCCAATCATTTCTCCTCCAAACCTTCTTGCATCATCTCACATGTGAGCTTTTGGAGAACACCACAACTAAACCATAACACCAGGCATAGATCCAGGAAATTACTGGCAACTCAGTAAAAGTAGCATTTAATTTTTTTAATGTAAGAAATCTCCAGAATGGACATATTAGCTCCTGAAGCATGACACTCACTGTTCTGCTCTGGGTCATACCTAGCAAGATCATGCACATGGTCAGCCTTAGGAAAGATTTGTGAAATGTGAATGAACTAAAATGATGGCTGAGCCAATGAACAGTGGAGGAGTGGAGCGTGGGTGGGGAAGGCAGGAGTCTCCTGGCCCCAGGAACCAAGCTCAACTCACATTGTTCTTCCCACTCTTGCTCCTCTTTCTCGCTGGCTTGGCAACGAAGCTGGGCTTGCTTCAGCGACCAGTAAAGCTCCTTCGCCCTCTGTTCCTCCTGAAGGCGAATCTGCTCTTCTCCTCGCTTCCTCTCTTCTTCCTCTTTCCTCTAAAACATCATGGAGACAGATAACATTAGAATGAAGAAGTATCTCTTTGAATCTGCAGTAGGTCAGGGCTGAGCTATCTCAGGATGGGATAGGCCAGTAGTGACCACTCCAGTCTCATCCCCTACACAGTTGAAATGGTGAAGTTTACATTTGGTAAGAATCAAATATGTGGAGCAAAAAAAAAAAAAAAAAAAAAAATAGGAAAATTCTGAAGTTTTCTACAAAGATCAGAGGACTCTGGGCCAAAAGCTTTTCTGCAAAGATCGGAGGTCTTGGACCATCCTTGGATTACTTTCATTTGGGGCAGAAAGAAGGAAGGTACAGGAGGGCCACCTGGTCTTCCTGGAGGCCCATTAAGCAGGATATTAACATGCTTTAAGCTTAAATCTGGAAAAGGTATTTCAAAAAGTGAATAGGTTTAGGAGCCCTGAATCTCCCACTTCTATCTCACCTTCAAGTTCCAGAAAGGTTTGTGTGTGTCTGCATGTATCTGTGTGTGTGTATATGTGTGTGTGTGTGTCTGTGCACGCACATTTGTACATGTGCATACATCCACGTGAATGTTCCTTTAGTTTGTATGAAAATAGCATGTATATGTTAAACATGCATCATGAGCTTAGAAAGGCTTATAATGCAAAATAGCAGACTGGGGTGTGCAGCTCAATAGTACAGCACTTGCCTAGGCATGTGACAGGCCCTAGGTTCAGTGTTTAACACTGCAAAAAAAAAAAAAAAAAAAAAAAAAGTTGCAATTGTATTTGTTTTGCTGGGAATGGTGGCGCATGCCTGTAATCTCAGCTTCTCAGGAGGCTGAAGCAGGAGAATCACAAGTTCAAAGCCAGTCTCAGCAACTTAGTAAGACCCTATTTCAAAAAAAAAAAAAAAAAGGTGCTGGGGATGTAGCTCAGTGGTAGACACTTGGATAGTATGAGGCCCTGGGTTCACTCCCTAGCATCACAAAAACAAAAATAGAAAACTGAATTCTCATTGCAATTTGTAATTAAATCAGTAACAATGTCAATATAGTTTATTGCAAAGCCAAAGAGGGTGCTATTTTCACCAATTCTAAAAAGTACTTTTAAAAAAAAAAAAAAAAAAAACTTTTTAGCATCACTAAAATTTGCATGTCTTACAACTTGTCTTTTTAATAGGCAACAGTTTTTTCTTCTTAAAATAATGGCATGTTTTTATAATTAATAGCATCTTAAATTCAGTAAAATATGAAAATATGATGGCTTTTTCTCTTTTGTTTTTCCTGAGTTGTTAATTGTTTTCTCTTGAAATTCTAAATATTTCTCTATATTTAACCAGGTGTTCTTTCTTATAATAGATAACACAGTCCTGAGTGCCATTTTTCCTTCTTGTCCAATCCCAGTCCCTAAGGTGCTTAGGTCTCCTCTCCATCTGTCTTCCTAGGACACCCTCAGCCTTCCCTGAAATAGAGCTCTGTTTCTTTGTTGGCCATTCCCTGGCTTTGGGATAACATGTCTCATACTGCTTCTCAGGTAAGCATGCACAGAAACATTTTCTGAGTCCTTACTGGTCTGAAAATATCGCCATGTGAACCCCACCTGTAACTGCTAACTTGGCTGAGCATAAGAATTTGATTAAAAATTCTTTTCCTGCAGAATTTTAAAGACTTTACTTCCCTGTCTCCTAGCATTCGGTGCTGCCACTTTGATTGTCATTTTTCCACATAGGGTATCAATTTTTCTTTCTGGAAGCCTTCGGGGTCTCTTTATTGCTGACGTTCTGGGTGTTTTTAAATGTTGTGTCTTGGTGTGGTTGTTCTCCCATCCATGATATGGAGCACTTGGAGTGCTTTCAGTGTCGAGTCTCTTGTATGTCCAGTGCAATACATCTTTGCTTAGGATTTCTTCATCATTTCTTCTCCTCTCATTCCTCTTTCGCTTTTTATAGGACTCCTATTTGTCACTGCTGGTCTCCTTGAGTTGGTTGATGTTCTAAGTGCTTTATCATTTCTTGTTTTCCACATCTTGTTCTTTTTGCTCTTCTCCCTGGTTGATGTGGCTGACTTTATCTTCCAAACCTTCTACTGAGTTTATTTCAGCTATGGCATTTACAATTTCCAAGCCCTCTGTTCTATCCTTTTCTTGCCCCTTTCTCCTCTTTGCATCTGTATTTATGTCAGAAATACAGTAGCTCATCTTTCTGAGGCTTTTTTTTTTTTGCCCCCTCTGTGATTTAGGTTTATTTCCTCTGTGTTTTTGTTTTTTATTTGTTTGACTTGGTGCCTGCCACCATTTCCCTGGGAGACTTTCCTCCTGTGTCTGATGCTCACTGGTCGTCCATTCATATTCAAGAGGAAGGTAAAACCCGAATGGGAGGCTCACTGTGTAGCCAGGCTTCCCTGAGAGGTGGACCTCACTCTAGAGCAACGGGATAAGGAACTAGCCATTCACTGAGCCATCCACAAATGTAAGACTCTAGAGTCTTGTCTGTGAGAATATTCAGGGTCTTCTCCTCTCTTTCCTGGATGATGTCTGATGACCAATATTCCAGGAGTCAGTGGGGAGCAGCCTACAGATAAGACTAACCTTTCATCCAAGCCAGGAGGGCTCTAACCTGGGCCCCATTCTTCATGGAAGCCTATGCTTTGAAGTGCCTTTTTTGTAAATGTCCTCACCAAGCCCTCCCTGCAAGGTATATCCAGAAATAGTCCCCCTAGAATTGAGAAAATCAGCAGAGTTTTTCAGGAAAGCTGCTCTGTGCCCAGATGAGGTCCTGTCTGAATCCTGGTTCCTGTTGCTTCCCTTCATGGAGCACTCTAACCCTCTCCCCCACCACCCGGGAACAGGTTGACCAGATGCCCCAGGGAACTCCAGAATTCACACTCATGAAGTCAGCTTGGACCCTGTTTTGAAAAGGTAACCTAACAAGTGATAGATTGTGCCAAAAAATATAGAATATAGAATTTTTAACACAAGTTCACACAAGATTCAGTTGCCAAGTAGAGCTAACGGGCTGATTTTATGTGGCCCTAATTGTTAACATGAAGAAAGATCTTGCAAAAAAATTGTTTGCCCAAAAAAAAAAATGTATATATATTTGCCAGCCCTGCATACCCTAGAGGCAACCTTGGCTATTGGCCCCCTCCTCTGAGTTCAGATTTTTATTGAATCTCCATCTTTCCTACCTGGACCTCTCCTGCTCCCCCAAGTGCCCCATTAGTCCAAGCCCCAAACCTTCCCTTTCAACTCCCCATCTCCTTCTAGACCTAGTCCTGGAGGAATATAATATCTTGGAAGAAACAGGTGAAAATTGGGACATTTGGGTCCAGTCACTCCATACAGAAACTTGTAGCCCTTTCCATGTTCTCAGCTCTGTCCTTTGCAGTAGCTGGTGCCTCCAAGTCCTGGAGCTGCGAGGGCTATGGACTGACCTGCTCGCTGCCTTCACTTCTTTCTGCACCCAGAGAGGCCCTCACCACCTTTTCCCAGTCCTCCAACTGCTGACCTTCCTGGACATTTTCTCATCCGTTCTTCTTTCTTCTCTCATTTTCCCAATCCTTGTGGTTTACAATTTTTCTCAGGCCCTTGGAGTATTTTAATGGATCAAATAAGAATTTAAAGGGAAATAACTGAACTTTTAATCCCTCATCTTAAAAACAAAACTGTGTTGCTTCTGAAATGATTTAAATGGAGAACTTTCCTCCAATTCAGTGATCAATTTTTATTTATTTTTTAAATAGACACAGTTCCCACTTACTAATGATCCATTCTCAAAGAGTTAGAGATCAAGGACAAGAGAAGTTAAGTGGCTTCATTTAATCACTCATCAAATACTTATGAAGCACCTAAGAGGCTCAAAAGCCTACTCAAGGTGCTGCAATACAGCAATAAGCAAGACAGTCCCCACTGGCTCAAAGCTTGCTTTCTAGAGGTGAGCAAAACACTAAACAAATAAATGAAAAGTCAAGAAATTTCACAAAATAACAACCAACGTACAGAGAATCAAAACTGGGTAAATGAAGAGTCTAGAAGGCTACTTTAAATGGTGTGACCAGAAGACTTCTCAGGAGTGATATCTGGTCTGAGACCTTAATAACAAGCAAGTGGGTATTGGGGAGAAGAAATTTCCAGGCAGAGGGAATTGCAAGTGCAAAGGGCCAGTGTTGCAAGCCAGGCTGGCCTGTTTAAAACAGAGTTACCCACTATGCTGGAACTGAAAAAAGTCTAAATTCTATGTTGGAAGAGTGCGAAGTGCCCTCAGACACCCAGAGGCTCCTGAGGACAGTGGAATGCTGAGCCTGGGGATTAGGGGAACATCAGTCTGAAGAGACTGATGAAGAAATCACCTGGTGTGAATGATGTTCCTCAGCCATGGAACCTAATGGTGACTCCAGCAGAAAGAGAGCAGATTAAGAGAAGACAATCAGAGTGTCTTGGGTCACTCCATCAATTAAAGGCTGAGAGAAAGAGTCAAAGCCAGAAAAGGGAACTGAAAAGGAAGACCAAGAGGAAGAGGAAAACCCAGAAGGGATAGAGAGCATTTCAAGGGACAGGGAATGGCAAACAGAGCTGAAGGCTGCTCAGGCTTTGAGAGATAAGGAAATCACAGGAGACTGCTGGGCATGGCCACTGGAGGCAACGGAGAGCTTCACAAGAACAGTCCTAGTCCAGCAGAGGGGCAGCCATCCCGATGACACCGGAAGGAGTGGACAGGACCACAGACAACCCATTCAGGATGTCCATTTCCTACGAAGAAGAGCCTAGAACAGAAGTGTTAGCTGGAGGTTAACGTGGGGCTATGATAGACTTAGGATGGGTTGATTTTGATGTGGGAAACACTGGAGCAGAGTTATTGACTGATGCAGAATTGGAACCCAAGTCTCTAAGACCCCAAAGTGAAATCAGCTGAGTTTTACCTCAAAGCCTGACGTCATCTGTATCAGCCTCTCAGCAGCATGGAAATCCCCTGCATACTGGCTCAGCAGCCCCTCACAGTTTACACAGTGGGTTCTGCTCCCTCCCCCAGGGATTCCTGGTATCTAAGGACAGTTACGGCATCACTCAGTCCACAGGGCACAGCCATGGCAACCTCCACCAGTACTTCAGATCTAGCACCTGCCCCCCGGAGTCTTCCAGGCAGGACCGGGTCTCAGGGAAGATAGATAGGGACAGCTGGCAGGGCTTCACCCTGGGCTTCCGTAATGAAGTACCACATCAAGTGGCTTCAACAATAGGAATGTGTGTTTCCTCCAATTTTGGAGGATGCATGTTCAAAATCAAGGTGTGGACAGATTGGTTTCATTCTGAGAGCTTTTTCCTGGGCCTGGAGAAGGTCACGTTCCCACCATGTCCTCATATGGCCTTTTCTCTGTGCATGTGTGTCTATAGTCAAGCTTCCTCTTCTTACAAGGACACCAGTCATATTGGATCAGAACCCAGCCCACCCTAAAGACTTCATTGTAGTTCTGTATACAAAAGAGCTACATTCTAAAGTATCAGGAGTTAGAACTTCAATATATGGATTTCCGGTGGAGGAAGCATAATTCAGCCCCAAACAAGGAGACTGCACCCTGGAGAAGGGTTGTATCTACT
Source organism: Callospermophilus lateralis (assembly GCF_048772815.1). Classification (NCBI taxonomy): domain Eukaryota; kingdom Metazoa; phylum Chordata; class Mammalia; order Rodentia; family Sciuridae; genus Callospermophilus; species Callospermophilus lateralis. The sequence goes on along the minus strand of NC_135319.1, from coordinate 51,511,994 downwards.
GTACAGTGAATAAGTGGAACTTCACTTCCAATTACAACATGGGTTCCTACTTCCCCCAGCTGTAATTAACATGAAACAGAATGTAAAATGGTGAGTGACTATTCACCCAGTTCTCTCCCCCTTGAGAGTGGGACACCACCCAGGAAGCCAGAGGTCTGCAGCAACCTTCTCTCTCAAAGGAGAATGACTGGCTGCTTCCTATGAAAGAGGCAGCTTTCAAAAAGCTCTTTGCAAAGGTGGGAGCAACAAAACATTTTGCAATCACAAATAAACAGAATTGCATCTTTCTTCCTGAGGTCTTGACTCAACTCTCAAGAGCTGAAATTGCTCAAAAATTCTCATTGTTGTTGCAACTATCAGAATCCTTTGGCCAAATTGAGATCTCTGAAGAAAAGTCCGCCTTACTTACTAGGTTTAGCAGCCAGAGGTCAACAGAGCCAAGAGGAAGCTATGCAAACACTCCCATTCTACCCAGGAATGATTCAGCCTTGTTCTGGCTGCTCCAGCCCCTCTGAGCTGTCCAGCTTCTACAATCCTCCTTTTCCTGAGAAGCCCATCACTCACATACACCCAAGGAGCCCCCCAAGGTCCAGGTCTGCCTCACCAAAATGGAAAATGTCAGAGACATAAGTTATTTTTCTGGAAAGTGTCATTGTTGTCTGGCTCCAATAATACTGTGTTTTGTGGGATGATGATACATTCCAAATGGGCAAGGTTGAAACTGTGCCACTCATTCCTCCCTCCTCAGTTCACAGCACTGGGCTTGCCTGATAGTAGATGCCCCATAACACCCAGCAGAGGAGCCCAGTGAATTATCCAGCAATGAAGATGAGACAGGGTTTGTGGGGATCCAAGAAAGGGAAAGGGTACGTAGATCACATGGTCTTATTCACATTAGCCTTGACAAGAGAGATTCAGGTGAAATCTGAAATGTTCAAGAGAAAACTGAGAAGTGGAAAGTTTTCCTACCACTTATAGTCTTATTGGGAACAAGGCAGCAACCATTTCCACAGTTGGAGAGGATGTCATTCAGTGGCCAAGATAAACGCTAACCTCAAAGAGGAAAAGAACAAGAGAGTGGCCTGGCAGAGAAAATGGAGAGAAGTTAAAGAACTTCTTAACTATGTTTGTACCTATCAAGGAAACTGGGAAGAGATGGGGAATGGGTAGAAGACTTGAAAGTGTAAAAGGAAGGTCACAGGATCCAGGGAGAAGGAGGGAGCAAGAGTCTCACTGAGCCTTGTTCTGTGGTCATGAGCAGAAGGAACAGCATCTGGAAGCAGTCTTACAGTTAACAAGGGGGCAGGAGGGGAGAAGGGTAAGGGGGAATACAAATAATATCTGGCCTCAGATCTCCTTTTTTCTAACAGAGTCTTCAGTGAGCATGTAAATCACATTTGAATGGCACCAGCCACAACAGAAAGATTTCCAAGTATCTTTATCAGCCCAACCTGCCTACGTGCCCAATACAAGCTGTCTCAAACGAGGCTAGCCAACTTCCCTTCACCACCAGGTTTCTCAGTCAGGTTCTCTCCTCCCCTCCAGCCTCCAGCTTCCAGCCTGTCACCCTCTATGTGGTAGAAACCTCAGCAGGCTCTCTTCTCTCTCAGCCTGTGCCTCCTGCCCAGCTCTCCCTGGCAGGAGGAGGCTACCCTCTGCACATCCCTCTGCCGGAGATGCAGATGTCTGTGCTCCTTGCTTTCCCCCAGCCCAATATTTAATTAGTGCCAACACCACTGATTTCATCACTGTTCTCTGTGTCCACGCCCTTCTGTCTTTCCTGTAGTCACAACTGTCCAGACCTGTATCACTTCACATCTTGAGCATTGCAAAAGTCTCCCAACTGGCATCCCTTCCCAAAAAACATAGCACTTGAATCATACCATTGCCACCAGTTATGCTCTAAAAACTTGATCCAACCATAACTCTTGGGGTTAAGAGGCTGTCTTGCATGCAGAGGACAGTCCACCCCTTAATGCAGCATTCAAGGACTCCACAAACTACCTTGCTCAGTCTATGAGGCTTCACCCATCAGGGGCTTTTTACCTCCCCCTACCAGGTCATTCTTCAATCCACCCATCTCCTTTCTATTTCCCACCTTTGTTCACTCCAGGACTCCTGCAAGCATCCCTTGATAGTCCCCTGGGTGTGTATGGGGCTGAGGGTTGCTCACAAAGTTTCTCTCACCCCATAAACTTTTATAGAACAAGGAGTTTACACCTCCCCTCCCCTAACAACCTTCACTTAGGTTCTCAGTAGGAAAAGTACTAATAAAAGTTGTTCGTACATTCTAACATGCACAAATATTAGCATCTTGGTGTTAAACAAGCACAATAAAAATAATCCAAGACCATCTCTCACCCAATCCATAATCCCTTTGGTAAAGCTGGTTTTGGTTATCTATTGCTGAGTAACAAACTACTAGAAAATGTAGTTGCTTAAAACTACAATCATTTTATTCATTTACAATATATAGGTTAATAATTCAGGCAGGGTTTGGCTGGGTGGCCCTTCTGCACCATGTGGTCCCAGCTGAGGTGAATGTCCTGATTGGGCTCATTGTCCAGGATGCACTAGCAGAGCCAAGAAGGATTCAGAGATGTGCCTGTTACCTCAGTGGGTTTGGGATGGATTTTTTCTCTCTGCATGGCTACTTGAGTTTCCTTACAGCATTGTACTCTAGGGTATAGGACATCTATGAGACAGCTCCCAAAATGGAACATTGCAACAGAGGCAAAAGTAAAAGGTGCAGATCTCTTAGGACTGTCCTCAAAGTGGGCTGGGGTGTGGCTTAGTGGAAGAGCACTTGCCTAATATCAGACAGGACATGTCCACCAATCCCATATATGTACAAGGAAGCCTGTCCACAGATGTTCACCATTACATTAAAATTTATTCTAATCAAAACTGAAAGTGACCTAAATTCATCAGGAAAGAATTGGAGAAAAAATATGATATGCTCATTCAAACAAAATTATATATAGCCATTAAATGATACTAATATGAAAAAACTTTTAAAATAACTGAGTATTCAGTTTGACAGTTTATATAAAGAATTAGGAATATAAGGAGAATTAGAGAATTTGTAAGAAATTGTTACTATGTTTATTTGGTTTCTTATATATCATAAAGTAAAAATGGAAAGAAAATACAACTTCTGAAGAGTGGCCACTCCTTGGTAGGGAGATAGTGAATGAGGAACACTAATAGTTCTAGAAACATTGTTTTTTTTTTTAATTTTTCAATATAAAGTAAACATGGAAAACAGTAATGTTTGTTGAATTTGTGAGTAGGACATCCACATATTTTTGTTATTTTCTATGCTCTTTGTATATTTAAATGTTTTAGCAATACAAACCCAATTCGTATTATTTTTAATTTGAAAAATTTTAAAAGCTACAGAGAACCATTTCTACTTGGATCTTCCATAACAAAACTAGTCTCAAGCCAGGTTCAATGGCACATGCCTGTAATCCAAGCAACTCAGAAGACCAAGGCAAGAAGATCACAAGTTCAAAGGCAGCCTCAGTAACTGACCAAAGCCTTATTTCAAAATAAGAAATAAAAAGGGATGGGGCTACATCCCCAGTGGTAAAGGACCCCTGAATCCAATCCCTAGTACTGGAAAAAAAAAAACTAACCTCAAAGCCAGTGGACTTGAAGGAAAGAGGGTGGGGAATAAATACCACCACCTGTCAAAGGGAGAAGTGACAAAGAATTTGCCACCAGAATCTGTAATCCACCACAGAAATCTTTTCAATAATGTTTCAGCCTTTTGCTTAACTATTTCCTAGGATGAAGAACTCAATATGATAAAAGAAGAGTGCATTAAAATCTAACAAAAAATACCCCAGCTCATAAACCTGGAGCCACCAATTCTAGGCTCATTGATCTGCCACTCCTGACAGACACTGTCCTTCGCAGCCTCTCAGGGATCTCAGTTACAACCTGTATTTCTGAAGATCCTTCAAATGAAGACATGCCGAGTCTGAATGACTATTTCTATTAAAGATGAAACATTCACATTTAGCAAAGTAATTTTTTAAATGAAAACAAATGCATCATAGTCTTCTTTGTAAATAACACCAAAGCCTACATATGAGTTCCTCAGTGACCTAAAGGCCAGAGGGCCTTACTAACCCATTCATGAGCCCTGGCACAGAGCACCCCACAATTTATCACCCCTTCTATCATTAAGGCTCAAAGAGACACCATCAAACAGAAAATATTCACAAGTAACCTGATCCCTCAGTGTCTTTGTGAACAGAGCCCAGGACCCAGCTGCACTGAACTACCTCCTGGCATCTGGGGCCCAGCCTTATCTGGAAAAGAAGGTGGCCAAAATGGAGCAGGTGACGACTATCATTGCTAGAGATATATATATAAATAACTGGTTTCTTCCCCAGCAGACTTGAATAACCACATACAAAATCTAACAACATAGACCTCTCTGCACAGTGGATTGTATTGGATTTACTATTTTGGTATTATTGTTAATTTCAATAGGAGTGATAATGATTATTGTAGCTCTTCAGGTCTCATGTTCAAGTTCTTAGGTTTTTTTATCAGGAGTCTGAAAGCTTAGTCTCCCATGCCAAACTAGACCTCTATTTTATAACATTAAGTCTTGTTAGAATAGAGCCACATGCATTTGTTTGCAATACTGTCCATAGTTACTACCATCATGCTACAGTGGCAGTGAATCATATGACATAGGCAGCATAGCTCCCCAAGTCTACAATATTTACCACCTGACCTGTTATGGTTTAGATATGAGATGTCCCCCAAAAGCTCATGTGTGAGACAATGCAAGAAGGTTCAGAGGTGGATTGATTGGGTTATGAAAGCTTTAACCTAATTGGTGTATTAATCCCCTGATAGGGATTAACTGAGTGGTAACTGTAAGCAGGGAGGGTGTGGCTGGAGGAGGTGGGTCATTGGGGTATGCCTTTGGTATATATTGTGTGAGCTGAGCTTAGTCTCTCTCTGCTTCCTAATACCATGGTCCCAGCCACTTTCCTCTGCCATACCCTTCCACCATGATAATCAGCCTAACATTGGGAACCAAAGAATGGAGCTGACCATCTATGGACTGAGACCTCTGAAACCACGAGACCCAATAAATGTTTCCTCTTCTATGTTGTTCTTGTCAGGTCTTTTGGTCACAGTGAAATGGCTGAGTAAAACACTGACCATTTATGAATACCAGTTGGCCAACACCTAGGTTAGAATGTCATGATTGTTGCAATTCTCTTTCAAATTGTTAACAAAAGAACCATGGTGTGTGTGTGTGTGTGTGTGTGTGTGTGTGTGTAAGAGAAACAGTAGAAATTTAGCAAAGTATTAATATTGGTAAATCTAAGTGGAAATACATGAATCTTCAATCTACTTTTCTTTCAACTTTTCTGCATGTTTGCAATTTTTAAAATAAAATGTCTTGAGAATAAATATTGCTTTATTTAATAACTCAGAAGAATTCTCCCCTGAAAAATTGTAACTCCTGGGAAAGGTAAATCAGGAGATCAACAATAGTATATAACTAGCAATTGCAATAGGTTTAAAAATAATGGGAGCAATTTCATTCACAATAGCAACAAAAAATATGAAATCTAAAGTTTAAATAAAAAGGAAATGTGGAACACTCAAAGAAATAATAAATTTTAGCAAGATCCAAAAAATAGAAGCACAAAGATGAATATAATTTTTTGAGAATGTTTGGAATTAGATAGCTGGTGCATTTACAGATGTTTAATAAAATTTAAACAAAGACAAAAGGAAGCTTTGGATAATAGGAGAAACATAATACATTTCTAAAGAAGATTCAGTGATTCAATATTGTTAAAACAGAACTATCACATGGATGCAATTCCAGTGAAAATCACTGTGAGTTCTATTGTAGAGAGAGGGGGAAAGCCATAAAATAATTTAAAAATTTCCCTACCAGAAAAAATGGGTGAGATTAGCCAAGGACATTTTGAAAATGAAGAGTAATGGTAGGGTTCTTACCTTAATAGATATTGAATTTTATTTTAAAGCTATAATAATTAAGTAAGTCTGGCTCAAGAATAATAATTCATAGAAGAAAATGAAGAGATCCAGAAGTAAGTAAAAAGTAAAAATCTAATCAAGGCAGAAAGTCCAATAGAAATGGAAAGAACAGATTATATAATAAATGATATTGGAATAACTGGCTAATCATTTTGAAAAAAAATAAAGTTAGAGCCCTATATCATAGCACTCTCCAAAGTGAAGGAGAATTAAATGCAGAGAAATAAAATCATAAAAGATACATGAAACAGTGTAGGTTCATATTTTTATAAGCTTGTGACGGTACAGATCTTACTGAGCGTGAAATAAATGGTAAAGGAAAAGATGACTAGATTTGGTTAATAAAAATCCCAAGCTTCTGTACATCTGAAAACAACCAAGACTAAGAAAAATACAATAACTACTGAGAAAAATATTGTCAACATAAAACAATTTTAAAAACCCATGTCTTCACTATCTAATCATTATGGAGGGATAAAGATTTTTGAATGGGCAAATATAATGAATATACAGACACTTCTCAGAAGAAACATAATAACTCCTTCCAAACTCCTGCACTCAGAGGCTACGCCAAATTCTAGCCTGGCTCCTAGCCCATAAGACCATGTCCCTAGGTGACTCCAGACACTACTTAAGTGGCTGCCTGAGAAAGCTCAATACTGCCAGAGAAAGCGCGTACTATTTGATCTTACTTGCACCTAGTGACAGCCCCTGACTGCCCTTTCTTAGAGTGTTTACTAAAAGGAGCTGACAGTAGTGAATATGTGTCTCCTAAAATTCAGAAGTGTCTCTCAAGGACCTGAGAGCCATGCCTTAGAAATGTCATCATCTGGACGGAGAGGGCCTCTGTCTCCTCCATGGGAGGGTGGAATCCTGATTCCAGCTGCCACCTAGCAGACACAGCTGCCTAACCGAATGCTCACTGGCCGGCTCTTTATAATTTCTCTCTTCTCTGACTCTGTAGAGAACCTGCTCTCCACCACCCTCCTTCACCCAAACATCCACATCCCCTCTACATGAATCAGAAGGGGCTCAACTCTTTCCCCTACTGTCAGCAGTTACTGAAAAAAAATCTGTTTTCACTGCTCTAACTAAGTCTGGCTGTGCTTATCTTCGACAATACAAGTTACAAAATAACACAACGTTGAGATTTAGCATGATTATTATTTTCAGTTTTCTGCTTATCTATATTTTGTTTTCTATCCAGGAAAATATATTGCTACTATAGGAAAAAAATAAACTCAAAATAGGAATCAGGAAAAAATATACTTTCAGGTAATTCGAACTTCCTATCAGAGGACAGTGAACCTCCTTTACCAATTACAAAGGCTCCCAGAATGAGTTGACATGCAAGATTATGAATAATGCCCTCCCCTAGAGGAGAGAGAGAGAGAGAGAGAGAGAGAGAGAGAGAGAGAGAGAGAGAGAGAAGAGCTGCTTTCAATCCTCATAAAAAGAAAAATGGTGGCTCAGAGAAGTTCAGTAAGCTCCCCAGGGTCATAAAGCAATAATAGTAAAGTTGGAATAGGATCCCGGGCTGGTCTGACCAGAAACCCAATTCTCTCCAAAGCCCTCATTTCAGGATCCTTGGTTTGGGGTGCGGAAAACCTGAGTTCTGACCCAACCACTATTGCATGTAACCTTGGCAATTCTCTTCCTCTGTCTGCCCCTCAGTTTCCTCATCTGTGCAAGAGATGGATGGGACCAAATGGTGTGTCAAGTTCCTTCTTCTATTCTCATAAAGCACCCAGTACCAACCAATGGCCAAGGTCAGATCCAAATCAGAGATCAGCCGCAAAGGCCTTGGAGCTAGAGCAAGAGCCACCACACAGGTGCCCCATGCAGTGGCCCACCTTGAATTCTTCGTGGATGCGTTCCTCCAGGACTTTGGCAGCCTTGCGGTCCTCCATCTCCACTTTCCACTTCTCCGCCAGGATCCGGGCCTTCTCATTGGCTAGAGCATCCCGGAACTTCTTGGTGATCTCTGCCTCCTTCTGTTTCCTTCCAAGAGAGCACCAGCAGGAATCAGCTTGAGTGAAAAACTCAAGGACCACATCTCAGTGGGAATTCAAATAAGAACAACGAATAGCGAATATTGAAGGTCAACAAAAGGTTAACATTGGCCAAGATGGGGAGAAATAGGTACTCTCACATATGGGAAGGTTAAAATCAGTAGAATCATTCTGGAAGCCAGACAAACAAGATTCAGAAATCTCATTTCTCACTCAAGTGTACACAGATGTATGTAGAAGATGTTCATTGGAGAATTTTTATAACATAATAGATAACTCAAATGTCTGTCAATAGGACCAACAAGTTGTATTTCTCAAATACTATACAGTAATCTTAAATAGTTTTGTGGATTTATATTCATCAATTTGTCAAGGTGAAGACTTTATAGAGCATGTATCACCTAAATGCTCACTGTAGTTATCTTAGGTGGTATGTCTTTCTATAATCTATTTAATCTGTTCCTTATAGTTTTCCGTGTTGTTTACGGGCTTCTGCAGCTTACAATTAAAATATTGTCATTCAAAATTGGTGGTGGGGAGATGTCAGAGTCAATTTCACATGGATTTCCAAGTTTGGCAAAAAAAAAAAAAAAATTAATTATTTATGAGAGTCTCACTCTAACCTCACCTGGGACTCAACCGTCCAACTTGTCTGAGAAACGTGGATGATGTATAGAGGAACAAACAGACAACAAAAGTCAATCCAAACTGCTGTACTGCCCCCCTGACAATTAAGTACAGGAAAGAGCCAAAGCATGTTGTATATACAATCAGGATGAATCCAACTACATGCACATCGGAAGGGCATTGTTAGGCTTCTGTTACTGATGAGAAAACTGAGGACCCAATCAGCTAACTAGTAATTAGCAGAGCCAGGGTTTGAACCCTCAGTTTTGCCTGATGCAAGACACTGACGCTTTGGTCCCCTAATCTTAGCAGAGCTCAAAACAGCCAGTCAGATGGTACCTTTTACCTCCTACCCAAAACCTGTGGTCTTTGGCTTGTACCTACCCCAAGGCTGTGTGCTCAGGTCCCACCAACACCCCTCCTGCCCCAGCACCACTCACCAGAGCTCCTCGGCTTCCCTCTGTGCTTGCAGCCGCGCTCTCTCTGCAATCAGCTCCTCGGAGATCTCTTCATAAGGCTTGTCACCAGGGCCTTCGCCCATGACCCAGACCCAGACCTCGCCATCTTCTCCCAAGAGCCACTGGATGTGTTTGTCACTTGCTACCTCACAACAGGAGGAGGAATAAAGAAGGAAAAAGAAACATATCTGATTTCCATTCGTTAGGAAATGGCACACAACCATTACACCCCCCATAGCAGAGCAGTGTCATCTACAAATACGATTCCAGAGAGATACTGCCTAAAGGCAGGTCCAAGACCCTCTCTTCATTCCCTCCCTCTCCCCCTGGGGAGCATCACAATAGCTAAGCCACCCAGCAGGAGCAGGTCCCCAAGGTGTCTGTGACTGAGCTCTCCTAAAATCCTCATCAAAGAGAACATAGATAACAGTGAGGCACTTTCTGTAGGAACTGACTTATGTCACTCCTGGGCTGTGGCAGTAGGTGGTGGTGAACCTTCTCTGCAGTCTCTTCTTCCTGTCCACCAGCTAGAAAAAAAAAAGAGAGAGAGAGAGAGAGAATCAAGGATGGTAGATTGCCAGATGAAGCAGCCTGATGCTGAGTCTCTGTGAACTATATCAGACAGTAACCTGAGCAAGAAATAAACCTGTGCTAGATTCAGCCACGAAGATTTCTCAGTTTTCCTACTGCAACAGATGGCATTGATTACTATGACTAATATGGAGATCTATCTCAAAAACCAGCTGCTGCTGAAACACATATAAACTACGCATCATTGACTTTCAGTTGAGTGGCGAGTGATGTCCATTAGGCTGAATGGCTGGAGACTCATGTCATGCAAGAGCAAAATATTTGGTAAAAATGTCAGACACTGTAACTTAAAAAGCAGGCCCAGGGCTTCCTGAACTTTCATTATAAGGGAAGAGGGTGGGAAATAAAAAGTTTGGAATGTGTGTTGGTTACTAGTGGCTGTGTTTGGCAAAGTGTCAAGAGAAGGAAATGAGTCTAAAGAAGAATTGAAGGCTTTGCAAGTAAAATGAGACAGAATAGAGACCATTTCGAAATCTGGGACTTCACGGGATTGAGAAAAACATCTCCTTTTCTTTGAGGGCTCCAACTATAAGAGATGGAACTTTTAAAGTATTTTCATGTAGAGCTGAGTCAACTTTCTAAGGTGAACACATGATTGAGGACACAAAGCTCCATGGTGGTCACAAGATGGTGCTTCACCAGCCTCCTACTACTGAGGGCATTTTATCTTCATGCTTATAAATCTTCTAGCAACCTCAAGCATCATTTCCTCAATCTCTCAGGAAGATGTAAAGAGGGAAAGGCTTCTCCTAAGAAGTTTCATCTGTGGAGGAGAAAGCCCTTCACTGGGGCTCTTGGGTTTGTCCAAGGCCATGTTTCAGAGTCTGCTTCAGCCTCTGACTGAGCACACCAGGCTCATTCCTGAGACACACCGGACTCCTTGCCAAACTTTCTGGGACACCTCCAACCAATCTCCCTCCCTCTCTGCTTCGGTCAAGGTCAGGACCGCACTGCAGGGCAATGTCTCTCCCAGCCTCCGGCCAGCTCCTTGCCCTCTTTCTCGGACAAGCATTTTCCTTGAGGAAAAAAAAAAAAAAAAAAAAAAAAAAAACTTGCATGGTGAATCCCTCCCCGTTCCTGCTCCTCAGAGAAGCCAGACTAACCCAAGTACATTGAGTGCCACTCTCACCACTGTTTTACAAAGAACTTCAATGTAGATGCCTGAAGATGACAGTGAGACACGTAGGGGTCCAGGGGCAAAGAAATAAAGTCAACTGTAGAAAATGACCAGTAAAGAATTTTAGATATTGTTCCTGGGACATGGAAGCCAACAGAGGAGAAGCCTTTTGAGTTTTGGAGTATAGACTAGAAAGCCTCTGATTGTTCAAGACTCAAACAACTCTTGGGTGCCGACTCTAGTGAGCTGGAGGCGGGTCATGCTGCTCTGGGGAGGGTGTGGTCCTCAACATTCACTCCAGAAGAGGCTGGGGTCAAAAATCCAGGAGAAAAAGCTTCCTCAAGGGGGTCAAGTCCATTCAAGGAATTCCTTCATGGCTAAGGCAGGGGAACCTCTCAGAGCCCGGCCTGCAGGACTCAAGGATGCTGTAGACTAGGGAAAACAGGTCTCCCGCTCTCTCCTTTCCCAAATGGCAGTGTGCCTAGAGATATTCTGGCCTTGTCTAGTGCTGTATGTTGGTCTTAAGGGTGAGAGGTATTCAGGTGACATGTCTATTTAGCACATTTGGACTTTATAGATATAAATGTGGGGCCTCGGACCCTGTGGACTTCCAGGTGGATGCAGTGACTGGAATCCCTTTAAGAAGGTGGTGAGTATATTTCATAAGAAGGAGAAAATGAAAGGTAGAAATGCTCAGAATGGCAATCAATGACAGTGACCATGCTAGGTCCCCCCTGCACTCCTTTTTTCGAGTCCACCAAGGACCACATTCTTCAGGTTCCCTTCAGTCCTGTGGGAACTGACTTCTAGTCTATGGAGTGTCAGGGGAAGTGATTGGTCTCACTTCCAGGCTGAGGCGATGAGCAGCTGCTATATCTTTTCTGCATTTTCTCCCTTGTCCACCCAGCTAGAAATAAATGACTCCAAGATGATGGAATTTCGAGAAAAAAAAATCATCCTGATCCATGAGTCAATGTCTAAAACAAGATCACACAGAGGAGCTGCTGAATCCACACCCAACCATTGCAGTCAAGAAATAAGCCTTCGTCATGTAAATGTACTGAAATGTCAGGGTTTATCAATTGCACAAGGCACATTAATCCCCCTAATATAGAAGGACACTGTTATATTTTTAGTACATTAAGGGAAATATAGTAATCAAGAACTAGGTATAATTCAGAGAGGCCATTACTACTAGAATTATAAAACTTTCAACAAAATAATGAAGAAAAGCAAATGACTAGTGACATCCCCATCCTGTCACAGTAAGTAAAGGGAACAGAGAAAGAACAAAATACGTTTAAGTATCACAGAAGATACTATCAATTGCCTCCACACCATTCACCCCAGCCCACCATTCTCCCTCACCACAGAACCCCAAGTTGTTCAGGGAGTAGCAGAGATGCTCCCCTGCAGGAAAGGTGAGTTTCCAGCCCAGCCTCAAAGGACAAATAACAATGGATCTAAACCCATCCCATAATGTTATTCTCATTGGCAAGTGATGGATCTAAGAGTGACAAGATCCCCATTTCTAACAAAGTAGATACTGGCAGAAGCCCCAGTGAAGGGCTTTCTCCTCCACAGGATGAAACTTCTTAGGAGAAGCCTTTCCCTCTTTGCATTTTCCTGAGAGATTGAGGAAATGATGCTGGAGGTTGCTAGAAGATTTATAAGCATGAGGATAAAATCACAGGTTGAGCATGGGGGAGCAGAAAGATAGACCAGGATGTGCCCCTGGAAATCTTGAACAGCTAAATAAATCATCCATTTCAGGACATCTTTAGACTTTTTGTCCTTTGAGAAAAACAAGAAACCTCAAGAAATAAAATTCTGCAGTTATTAAACAAAATAAGGCAACCCAGACATGGAAGTTTAATTTAATAGACATTTGTTTAATTAAGCAACTATTAGTTGCGTGTTCTGTTAGTTCTAGTCAAAGATATCTGCAGCCGATACAGAAAATTATGCAAAGACAATGAACCCTTAATATGTCCATTAACACAATAAATGTAGGCAGAAAGTATTCTCCTTTTAAAATCTGAGACTATTGAATGTGATTAAAAAATAAATCCAGCTACGTTCTATTTAAAGAAAACCCACTTAAAAAAAAAAAAGAAAAGGTTAAAAATAGAGGCAACAACAGACTGTGCAAAGGCAAGCGTCAATGTCAGACAAAGCAAAATTCAAGGACAAACGTGTAAACAAGACATAGAAGAATATTGTGTGATAATAAAAGTTGCAACCCGCCAAGAAGATATAACAGTCATAAAACTTTATACAACAAGCAACATAACAGCAAACTGCATAAAAGAAAAACACCAAAAATACAAGAAGAATTTGAAAATGTGTATAAACTCCTGGTGGGCATTTACTACGTCTGTTTCAGAAGTCAGTTGGTCAAACAGATTTTTTAAAGTAATGATATATAGGACTTGAATGATTCAATTTTATTTAATAATTACAGAACTTTTTTTTTTCTTCTTTTGGTACCGAGACTGAACCCATTGGTGCTTTACCACTAAATTATATCCTTTTTATTTTGACACAGAGTCTCACTAAGTTTCTTAGGGCCTCGCTAAATTGGGAGGCTGGCTTCAAACTTGCAATCTTCCTGCCTCAGCCTCCAGAGATGCTGGAATTACAGGCATGTGCCACAATGCCCAACAGAACTTTATTTCTTAAACATTTTGGATATACTTTTCTTTTGCTCTGATAGTTATGAGAAAATTTTTATAGACCATATTCCCTGATAATAGTACCCCAAATTAGAAGACAGTGGGGGAAAATAGTCATAAAAAAATTTTAACTGTTCTATAATCTAGAAAATATCTCCCAGATAACCCTTGAATCTTTAAGGAAATCAGCGTTGAAAAGACACATTATTTGGGGGGGGGGGGCGAATGCAGCAAGAAATATGCAAGAAATGTGCATATGCACACATCTCATAGTAAGCTCAGAAGAAAACTTGCAGGTTTAAAGGCTTTTCTTTTTGATGTTCCTATGAAGATATTCCTCTCTTATCCAAACACATCATAATGCATACAAAACAACAAGGAATATAAGAAATACCTCTACGGTATCTCTACCGAACAGAAGCGTGAAACGGTGGGAGGTGGGAGCCTCCAGCCTGCTGGACTCCATCTGGGTCCCAAAGAATAACATGACTCCTGCAGGGTAAAGGGGCATAAATATTCTCCAGGCAATACAGGAACCTAACTCAAGAGGAGTGTAATGAAGCCAAATGCTGGTAATGGGAGCAGCAGGTAGAGTGGACAGAGGTATGTGGTAGATGTACATGGTAGAATACTCTTCGGTCTGAAGAAGAAGGAAATATTATCATCTGCAACAATGTGGATGAACTGGGAGAACATAGACAAGTTCCACATGAACCCCTGATATGTAGAGTCTGAAAGTGGTTACCAAGGACTGGAGACAAGGAGATTGGGGAGATGTTGGAATCCTGTGTGTGCGTGTATATGTGTGTAAATGTAATACATATATGCAGAGTTGAAAGAGTAGTCTCATTTTACATTTTTGCAAATCTGCCTTATGTCCAACCTAATTGAAAGCAGATGGATTTTTCATATCTGTTCCTACATTTACTCTGTTATAATATGTAATTTTGGTTAAAATATATTTTTTAAAATGTATTCCCCTACATATGCAGTTGGAAAAAAAGAAGAAAAGAGAACAATTAGCACCTTTTTCAGATAATTTTTGATGCTAAACCAAAAATCAAACAAGAGGTGGTTTCTTAAATGTTAGCTGTGGCTTGGAATCTGAAACCATATTGATTAGTTTTATTATAATTTATTAAATTGAAATTCATTTGTTATGTTATTTTCTTAGTTTTAGCTATGTACCACGGTGACATAAGATGTTAACCATAGGGAAAGCTGGGTGAGAGGCAGATGGAAAGTTTCTAAACTACTATGAAACTCTTCTAAGTCTAAAGTTAGTTCAAAATAAAAAGTTTGAGCATTTAAAAAGCAAAATAAAAATAAACACCCATTTGGCGCTGGATGCGATGGAATACACCTGTAATCCCAGCAGCTCAAAAGACTGAGACAGGAGGATCACAAGTTCAAAGACAGTCTCAGCAAAAGCAAGGTGCTGAGCAATTCAATGAGACTCGTCTCTCATAAAATACAAAATTGGGCTGGGGGTGTGGCTCAGTGGTTGAGTGCTCTTCAGTTCAATCCCTGGTAACCACCCCCCCCCAAAAAAAAAACATTTAGCTTGTTATTCACTTTGAACAGATCTTTTTCTCATGCATGATTTTGCAACATTGCTTGTTTGTCCTTTGGAAAATAGTGATTCAGAGAATCAAGCAGACATTCCATACATGGACTCACTTTATTTTACATATCAGAAAAGTCACATTTGTAAATACATGTATGAATCTCTTGAGAAAAGTCATTATGTATTGGGTGACAAATAAACGCACTGTGGCAGATGTTAAGTTTTTCAAAATTTTTAGCTTTTGCCTGAAAGTTAGAATTTATCACTGGCATAAATTTTATCTGTTGCTTTCCTTGAAGTAACAGATCTACTTTATTTATTTTCAAATACCCATATCTGAAAAAATATATGTATATATATACATATAAATTGTTGGCCTTTTTTAAGTAAAAATGGTGTAACCTGAAAGAGGCTACTTCATCATGTAATGAAACAAGCATACCTGCTTTTTCTCAGGACACCCATCATACTTCTGTAGGCAGCAAAAATACTTCATGCATACATTCCATTTTGTCACACAATGAAATAAGGTTTACTATTCATCAAGAGATGAAAATATCATCCATTTTATTGTGAACACATCATCATTTTTTTGTGATTGTGTCATGGTAAAAAATACGACACTGCTACCATTATGGTGCCAGCAGATTTACCACTAGGTTAGTCAACTTATAAAGAGAAAAGGTTTGTTTTGGCTCATAGTTGTGGAAGTTTCAGTCTATGATTGGGCAGACCTATTGCTTTTAGGCCTCTGGTATAGGGATGGGGCAGCCAGTCATGGTGGGAGCATATGTCAGAGAAAACCATCCATCTAATGTACCAGGAGAGAAAGGGACTGAGGTCCCACAGTTGTCTCTTAGGGCATACCCACAGTGACTTCCTGACCTCCCAGTAGGTTCCATCTCTGAAAAGTTCCAGCCCCTCCCAATAGTACCAAGCTGGGGACTAAGCCTTTAGCACATGGACCTTTTGGAGACATTCCAGATTCAAACTATAGCATCCACTATTGGTTTTGTATCGTTAATACAAGTGTAAGCACTGTTTAAAATAAAAAGTCACATCTTAATGTTGTTGTGAAAATCATTTTGACCTTGTAGACACCCCCCACCCCCGTACCCTCAAACACCCCTAAAAATCCATTAACCACACTTTGAGAAACACTGCCAGGATACTGGAGATTAAATTTTTTTAATATAATTCTAATTTTAAAAGGAGTAATCTAAAATATACAAAGAATACTCATAAATGAATAAGAAAATAATCCTATGAGAAAAAAGTGGAATAGATACTATGGTAAATGCTGTTAGTGACCTACTGGTTACTCCTCCAGATTCTGTCCACTGCTTTTTTGCTATTAGTACTCTGAGTTTAAGGCAGTAATTCACCTGCTTAAAAGTCTCAGCATTTTCTCAGTCTTCTTTCCAATTAAGGGTAACCCTGTGATAAGGTTCTGACCAATAAATGTTAAGTAGATTACCAGGGAGTTGTGGGGAATATTTTTTATTGTTCTAAGATAGATAACATTCAGTCTTCCTTTCCACTTCTGAACACTAAAATATAGATGTGATACCAAGAAGCACAATAGCCACTGGAGACCCAAAATGCTAAGCCGCCTTCTGGGGATCTTGAAAGAAGAGACAGAGAAAGTAATGGTATCACAGAGCCACTCACACAACCCAGGACTATCCTTTTCCAGATTTTTGTTAGGTGGGATTAAATATAATTAAATAATTAAATACATTAAATAATGTATTGCTTATAAATACAAAATGCTTATGGTTTGAATGTGTTTATCCAAAATCTTATGCACTGAAAATTTAATTCAAAATTTATAAATTAACAGTATTTCAAGGTGGAGTCTTTGAGAGGTAATTTAGATTAGATGAGGTTAAGAAGGTCAGGTCTGCATGATGGCATTAGTGCCTTTTAAAAGGATGAGGGACTTGAGCTAACAAGCTTAATATTTTTATAGAATTTTGATTGTAAAAGAACTCAAAAGGGATATACAAGGAATGCTTATAAATGACCCAGCAATTCCACCCAAGAGAAAAGAAAACTTATGTGTACACAAAAACCTTGTACATAAATGTTCACAGAAGCATTATTCATATAACCCCCAAAAGTGGAGATAACCCAAATGTTTGAAATCATGCATATACTGTTCTCTCACCACAATGGAATTGATATAGAAACCGATGTGAATCTGCAATATGTATACAGGGTAAAAATGGGAGTTCATAATCTGCTTGAATCAAATGTATGAAATATGATATGTCAAGAGCTTTGTAATGTTTTGAACAACTAATAATTTAAAAAAAAGAAGAAAAAAAACAAAAAGTCAAAAATATATATATATAACAGAAGAATATCTAGAAAAAATTCCTTCAAACATTCAGAAATTAAGCAGCACAATTCTAAATAACCCATGAATAAAAAAAGGAATCACAAAGTGAATTAGAAAATATTTTAAATTAAAATATAACACATAATAATCTATGGGATTTGGTTGACACAGTGCATTGGGAGAAAATTCTAGCATCAAGTGCTTTTATTCAGAATGAAGAGCCAGATGCAGTTGTAAATGCTTATAAATACAGCAACTTAGGAGACTGAGGCAGGAGGATCCAAGTTCAAGGAAACCCTCAGCAAATTACTGAGGCCCTAAGCAACTTACTGAGACCCTTTATCAAAATAAAAATAAAAAGGGTTAGGGATGTAACTCAGTGGTAAAGTACCTCTGAGTTTAATCAGAAGAAGAAGGAGGAAGAGAAGAGAATAAAGGAGCTCAAACCAATGGTCTAAGTTTCTATACTTTCTAAAATAAGAAAAACTTAAATTTAAAAACTTCATGATAGTAAGTTGATAACTTAGATGAAATAAATTCTTTAAAAGATGCAAGATGTACCAAAGCTCACCAAAGAAGAAATGCATCCTCTGAATAGCTCGGTCTACAAAATAACTTCAACTTGTACTTTCAAATCTACCCATAATGAAAGCCTGGACACATAGATTAATAAAAAAACTTAATAAAGTATTAGCAAATTGAATTTAGAATTATATAGAAATAATAATTTATCATAACCATATAGTTTACCACAGGGATTCAAGGTTACTTCAACATTTAATAATCAAAGAAAGTAATTAATCATATCTGCAAGGGCAAAAAAAGAGAAAAAAAAGAAAAAGAACTACAATCATTTCAGTAGTTGAAAAGAATATCTGACAAACCTAAAATCCATTCCTAATAAACATTCTTAGCAAACTAGAAATAGAGAAGGAGCTCCTCATCCTGATAAAATGCATCTATAAAAATCCTGGAGCTAACATTATATTCAAGGATCAAAAATTAACTATTTACCCTTAATGACTGAGAACAAAGCAATGTTGTTAGCTCTCACCACATCTAACACTGGACTGAAAATCTTAACCGGTGTAGTGAGGCAAGAAAAAATCATAAAGATGTATGTATTGGAAAGAAAGAAATATATCTGTCTTTGTTTTATGACAAATTACATATAAAAATCTCAAAAAAAACTATAAAAAAAAGCTCTTCAAATTAATGAGTGATTTTAACATGGTCAAAGCATATTACATTGGTAAACAAAAATCAATTGCCCTGCAGAATGAAATCGAACAAACTATGCAATGTACATGTATGAATATATTACAATGAATTCAACTTTTATGTATAACTATAATGCACCAATATAAGTACGTATATATAGTAGAGTCAAGGAAGGGGATCAGCGGGAAAAGGAGGGAAAAGCAGAAATACTTGGGATGGAAATAAAGCAAGTTTTGTGATATGCACTTATATGTATGTCAAAATGACCCACCATTATGTTTAACTATAATGCATTAATGAAAAACATCCATTGTGTTTCTATATTTTAGCAATAGATAATTAAAAATTAATTTTTAAAATGTCATTTACAGAAGTATCAAAAATAAGAACTACTATGAGGTATTAACAAAATTTGTTCCCTAATCTATAAAACATTGCTGAGAGAAACTAAAAACTTTAAGAAGCAGAACAATATATCTTTTTATGAATTGGAAAAGCTATTTATACAAATTTGGCAATCTGATTCTAAAACTTAGGTGGACCTAGAATAGCCAAAACAATGTTGAAAAAGAACAAACTTGAATGATTTGCACAATTTGTTGTCACGATTTACAACAGAGCCACAGTTTCAGGACTTGCTAGAAAGCTATAGCTAATGTGCTATTTGTGTAAGTAGAGAAATAAATATAATGAAACAGACTCACATATACATATATGATCAACATATGAACCATGCCAAGGCAATTTAATTAAGAATAATTTTTTCTCAACAAATAATACTGGGAAATAATATATTTTGCATTCACATGCAAAAAAAATGAATTTGACTCTTACTTTGCATCATATATATACCCATATTCAAGCTGTCGAGGAATGAGAAAGATAATGTATGCATATATATATTCAGCTTTCCCTCCAATTAAAAAGTCACTTTCCACTTGAAAATGCTGGGAAGCCCAAGCTGTACCATGCTGGTTTACCAGATTTTCCTTTAAAACCCAGATGCAGGGGCAGTGAGTCCAGAAATAACCCAAGAATATTTCCTTCTATTTGATTCCTTCTCCGCATTTATGTGGCACTAAGTCTCCTGCTCCTGAAACCCACTTTGTCTTCTGAAGTTTCCATTCAGGTGTGTTTAATGGATGGGGTGACCAATAGTCCAAGTTTGCCTGGAGCCAAGTTGATTTCCAAGATGTAAGCCTTTTTATTTTATAAAAAGGAAGGTCCTAGGCTAAGAAGGACAAGATGGTTCACCCTCAGCAGAGATAGTAACAGGTTACCCACTATATCCAACTTCCCTTCTAACTCTACCTTTCACAGCTCATAACTCTGAAAAGCAGCAGCCCTACTATCTCCATGAGCCTCTTTGCTTACAGATGTGGACCACAGCTGAGACAACCAGACTCCCATGAAATGGAATACACTGAGATGCAAAGGCATGAGTGTCATATTTGGTACTGGATCTTGGAGATAGAAGGCCATGTGATTAAGACCTGGAATACATTAAGAGGGGGCCATGTTTGCGGATGAATAGCATCAGGAGCTAGTCCTTAGGAGCAAGTGTGCAGAGAGAATCACAAATGAGTGGCAGGGGAGAAAAACGACTCTGACTGCAGACAGCTTTCTAATTCCATGCTGTGCTTGTTTTCACATTCTTGGAGATTGCTTGGAAGTACCTCCTTTCTCTGGCATGTCCTTATTGAAATACCAGAAACCTAGCTGAACCATGGAAGTCTAATGAGCAGACTACTGGTACCTATTACAATAGATGCACACTGCACACAGTAGGTGTGCAGTGAAATTAATTACATGCTATGTTGGTGAATAGTATATGTCAGCCTTGCTAGGCTATGGTGCCCAGATGTTTGGTACACTAGTCTTAGCATTGCTGTGAAGGTATGTTGTGGATGTAAAGAACATTTATAGTCAGTTAACTTTAAAGCAGATGAGTCTCCTTAATGGGGAGGTGGGTGTCATTCCCTCCAAAGCCTTAATAGTGAAAAATTAAGGCTTCTACAAGAAGAAGAGACTATAAAATAGAAATCCTGCTTCAATTTTCAGCCTCCTGGCCCACCCTATGGATTTAGGATTTGCCAGTCCCACAAACATGAGCCAATTCCTAAAAATAAATTATACGAACACATATCCTTTTGGTTCTGTTTCTCTAGAGAACCTAGACTGATGCATGTGTTAATACTAGCTGGTGATGAAATGACAGAATTTCAGAACAGTCAGGAATCAGGAGGCACTGTGGACCAGATAAAGCATACCACAGCACCTGCTCCTAAGTGTAGGACCATATCTAATTGTAAGGAACCTCTCAAGAGACTCCTTCAAGAGAGGTGGCTGACCCAACAGCTGGTGGGTTCTCTTAACTTAAGTGCCTTTTGTTCTATTTGTGAATTTGAATCTCTGGAGAAACAGAAAAGAACTCAGCCAGGCACACAAGAAATGTGCTAACACTAATGTTTGTCAAGTATTTACAACATGTCAGACTTCACTGGGACCATCTCATTTCATCTTCCCCACAAATCTGGGATATAGGTACTATCATCATCTCAGTTTACACAGAGGCTAAAATATCTTGCCAAAGTGGAAAAGAGCCACAGTTAGGGAGTAGGCAGAGCCAAAATTTAACCCAGGCAGTGTGACATACAACTCCTCTGGCAAATGCAAAAGCCCAGCAGGATTTCGACATAAGGTACACTATCAATAGTGCCAGGCTATTTTATATTGCATTCCACACTGTCCTTACTGTATGACACAGACATCCCACCATTCTCTCCAACACTGTGACTGTAAAATGACTCCTCAGCTCAAGGCCACATCTCCTTTTGAAGGAGTGTATCTTAGTACCTGATGCAATTATTGTTGAGAATCGGCAACACTCTAACTCCAACCCAGCTCCCCATCTGGGACCCAGCAGAATCAATGTGACAGAGAGGGGGTCAGGACCTGAGTCTTCATCTTGTTACTTACCAGACCAATTTTCTCATCTGGGGACAACATCTAATGCATAAACTGTTTGTCAAAGGAGGGGATTGCTCAAATTCTTCAGGCAGGGACTAGACATCCTGAATCTTTAGCATCTCACCAAGTCTGAATGTGAGAACCCAACTGAGGTGGCCAGAAAATGAAATACATCAGTGAAATGACAGGATGGAAAATAAATGAGGCCTAAGGTTATGTAACTTTGAAAGGATGTGAAGGAAACTGGTGTGAAAATGAACCCAAAGAATTTCAACCTTGGACTATGAATGTAGGTCAGTGCTAGGCAAGCCCACGTTCAACCCCCAGTACTAAAAAGAGAGAGAGAGAAAAAGAGGAGGGGGAGGGAATTTAGATCTAAAAGTCTAATGCAAAAAAAAATCTATTTACAAAAGGGAAAACCATAGGAATCTTTGCTAATTCTTACGTGAGAAAAACCTAGAGAGCAGAAATGCTAGCCATTCTGAGAGAGAGCAGAGGAACAGGCAGCCAAGCCGTGTGCAAGCTGTTACTTCAGCTTCAGTCCAGTGGCTCCAAGCCAGAGTTGAGACCTGAGGTCAGGTTACTGAGAGATAAATAGCTGGTGGCCTTTCTCAGAACTGCCCTTGCTGACCTCCAGGCCAGAAAGGGAAGCAAGGAGGTGGCAGGCATGAGCATCCCTGAGACAAGAGGAGAGAAATAAAACTCAGGCAGCTCAGTCCAACACCCTCGAGCTGGGTCCCTGCATGGGTTTAGGACAGGTGCCTCCCTCTGTGCAGAACTGAACAAAATGCAGCCCTGTTCAAACAGTTCTTGGGCTTCCGGCTGCAGCTGGGGAGAAAGATGGAGAATAAGAAAGAACAAGGTAAGTGCCCAGAAACTCAAGTTCCCTGCTGATCCATTGATCACTGACAGCGGTGTGATCCAGGACATGGGCCTTTGTTCCTTCCCTAAGACTTCTCAGCAATGAAATCCCAGAATCCCTATGTTGACACTAAACCCAAGTATTAGGAGGTGTGGTCTTTGGGTGATTAGGTCATAAGGGTAGCGCTCTAACAAGTGGGATTAGTACCCTTAAAAGAGGCCAGAGAGCTAACTCACTGTCTCTTTGCCATGAGAGGATACAAGGAGATGCCAACCATCTGCAACCAGAAGAGGGCCCTCATCAGAATCCAACTATGCTGGCACTCTGAGCTGAGTCTTCCAGGGTCCAGAACTATGAGGAATAAATACTTGTTATTTAAGCTATCTAGACTGGTAAATCGCTATAGCAACCCCAGCTCACTAAGACACACCTTACCCCTATGTGCTTTGGTTTAGACATTAAATGTCTCCTAAAGACCTGGGTGTCAAAGGCTTAGTTCCCATCTTGGCACTATTGGGAGGTGATAAAAACTGTAAGCAGCGGGGCCTAGTGCAAGGTCTTGCCATCATTGAAGGAGTACCCTTGAAGGAGATATTGGGATCTTAACCTCCCACCTTCCTCTCCTGTTGATTCCCAGCTACTGTGAGGGAGGCAGCTTTGTTCCACAATACACCATGAGATTCCTCCTCACCACATTAAGTAATGGGGCCAAGTGACCTGGGCTAAAAACTACAAAAGTGGAGCTAGAATAAACCTTTCCTCTTTTTAAGTTGATGACCACAGATATTCATCATGATTGTAGAAAGCCCACTAGTGCCCATGTGGCCCAGCTCTTGGGGAACCTACAGAAAATGGAAAGGGGCAAACACTCCCTGCCTCTTTGTATCACCCCTAGAAACCGTGTATGAAAAATAGCATTAACAGGGGATAGACAGAGGTAAGCGGTGGGACATGAGATTAAGGGAATAATTCTATAAAGTGAGCTCACTGTGCTGACACCCACGTGCTTTCTGTTCCAAGAAGCTCTTTACCTGAAACCCTGCCTGGTTTAAGTGAACAGGATATGTTACATTCCTCAGCAAACTACCTGCTATCTGCAGGAGAAATGCAGGCCCCAAATAATTCCAATAAGAACACAAGGTACCCTGAAGTGGAGACTTTTGTGACCCTTTTATACACCAGATCTTGGAACAGGGAGATAAGGATAATTTCCCCTTATAGATTATAAAATCTATAAGAATAGGTTTCATTTAGAACCTGCCAGCATGGGCCAAAGTGACCTAGAGTAGTCATGACAGTGGGGACTTGAAAGTCTGATGTTATCCTGCTGTCAGTCAAAAGTCAAGAGGTGGACCCAAGTAGAACTTTCTGGAAAATTCCCTAGGACCCCTATAAAACTCCAGGGCAAGACATGCATGCAGTGCTATCCTTTCCTCTCTGAGAAGGATCCACTCCCTCCCTTGAAAATGTCCCCTTTTCCCCTTTCCTATCCCTCTAATAAACTCATACCTGTTATTCTGAGTGACATGTTTGAAATTTTTCTGATTTGATTTCAAGAATTGGTGTTTGAATGGGGGGCCTTGATGCTGCCTCAGTCTCCCAGAAGCCTCAGCCCTGCAACAGTATCTCTTTCCCTATACCCTCATGAACAGTGTTGACTATCAAATGTTGACAACACTTGCTAATCCCGTTGTTTTAATTTGCATTTATGTGATTTACTAATGAGGTTGAACCTCTTTTCACATCAGCATTGTGATCTGAAATCTCCCCACCCCCATGAGTTACTTGTTCATGTCTTTTCTCCATTTTACTGGTGTTGGTTGTTATTTCCTAATTGATTTAGAGAATTTGTTCAAGGGGATACTAATACCTTGCCTGTTATGTATGGTGCAAATATTTTTCCCATTTATCTCCTGTTTTGTCCTTTCTGGAAGTTTGGTTTGTCATGTTTTATTCAGATTTTGTGTTTAGTCAGGTTTTTCTTAATTTTCTTTTTTATTCTTGTATTTTAAGAAAGTCTCAACTATCCCCAATATTCTCTTATATTTTCTTTTATTATTTTTTTATAATTCTTTATACTTTTTCTTTTTGTGTGTTGGTCCTTGGTCACCTTCGATGAGTCTTTTTTATCAGGGGGAAGCCATGATGAGGAAAGCTCTGTATGGCACAGCCAGAGAAATCAGAAACTTTAATCCCAGCATCGCACTCAGATTCTAACTCCATCTCCCACTTGCTTCCTCCAGCAGGCTGCTGAACCCTCTGAGGTTCTATTTGCTCAACTAAAATGAAGATAATTTCTTATCTGGTTGATTCAAAGATACACATTTTACTTAACATCTCTGAAATCAGAATGTGTCTCATAACCAATGGATCAATTTACATCTTTCTTAGTAGCACATAAAATAATAGCATGTCTTTTAATCAGTCACTGTTTTATTTTTATGAAATACATCTGGCTGCATCTTCCAAGTCACTGAAGGGCTTAGGCAAGTGGAGGTGCTTGAAGGGCAGACAAGTCTCCATTTGGCTAAGCTCTCCTTCCTTCCAAGAAGCAGTTGCTTTGAGGCCTTGTTCTGCTTGCCCTCTCCACCACCCTAGATCTGAGTCTGCTTCCTAGAGACCCCTTTAGGATCCTCCTACCAAAAGCCCTCAGCTGCCTGAGGCTGCTAGTTCTGTGCTTAGAGATACAGAGGACAATCAAGGGCTTGCATAAGGTCGATCCTCCTCTATAACCACAAAAACTGCACCTTCACCCCTAGGGACATGGCACCGACCAGGCACCAGAGCCATCACTCTGGTCACTGTGGGTGACTCTGCAACTCCTCATAGAAGCCTCTGCCCTGGTTCCTCTTGCTGCCCACCTGGCAAGTCTGGGGCTTTGTGGCTTCTGAAAGCTGGAGCTAGAGATGGGGAGCAGTGGCCTTGGTGCCCTTTGTCAGGAGGAGCTGTTCACTAGGATGCACACCACTGGGCCTAGGGATGGCAGGAAGAAAATGATTGGGAAGGATGAGAGGACCTTCATCAGTGTCGTGCACCCAGGGTAGGCCTCAGGGACTGCACATTAGCCCATCCAATCCTCACAGCCACCATGAAGGGAGGGGGTCACAGAACCCCTCCCCCAGTACAGATGAAGGCTGTGCTGCAGGAGGACGGTGACACATCCAGGATGCTGAGACCTGTCACCATGCTGAGCCAAAAGTGGGTCCCCATCAATGTCTAGGCCACACACCTGAGTGGAGCACCTACTACATGGTACATCTAGAGTGGGCTACACAGACCAGGTGGGTAGAGCAGAAAGGTCTAGCTACCTGCTCTTTTCTCCATGTCAGATTGCCAACAGACCACACGGCAAGTCCCTTCATGGCTCTCAGGGACTTCCTTCATCCACTCTCTTGACCAGCCAAGCACCCTACACCCAGCTACATAGTCACAACTAGGGTGGTCCCTGGCCATGGGCCATGCCTTCAGTTATCAACAGATTACAGTAATTCCCTGTGACTATGCCTCATGCCCACTATAAAGCCCTTTTCTTTACTTGATGATAAAGAAAGAAAATAGGTTTGAGAACATTTACCAAAATAAGTCTTAAAATTGCAAATAGTATTTAAACACATTTTTCCAATGGAGTCTTCTTTTAAAAAAAAAATGATATCAAAAGCCTAGGGTGGAGGAGATGCACACAAATACACACTAAGTAAATGAGAATTTAAAAAGCAGTATTGGACAAGCTAAAATCTAAGTCAAAATCCTAAAATAAGAAATGAAAATGAAATTAGTTCTAAGTGAAAGGGTAACAAAGAATTGTCACTATGTGTATATTATAGTCTCATATATCAGCTTCTATAACAAATCCCAAAGCACAAGTTTATATGATCAATCTTTATATATGTTTACTGAAGAATTTCAAGATCAACAAGAGGAATCACATGGTGTAGCACATAGCTCATATTAAAAAAAATATATATATTTTAAGACCTGGTTCTTCAATCACATCCTTTGGACACACCATGCATACAAGGTTCTTAGCCTCTTCTCACCCACACAAGCTACAACTGTACCCCAAGACCTTGTTCTAGATAAGGGGATGGAAACTTGAACAATGCAAGAAACACCCATGGTCTGGGGATGACTTCAAGCAAATGGAGGAGACAGAACATAAACTAGCAAAAAGAAACAGTAAGAAGAGGAGGGAGAGAAAGACACAGAGGAGGGGAAGGCAGGAATCCTCAGAATGGAAAACACAATGTTTGCCAGGCTGAGGGGAGGAGAGGAGAGGGAGGAGCACTCAATAGATGTGAGATTTCCTTTTGTTCTGAACTTGACAGTGGTGATGCTGGACAACATTTGAATACATTTAAAACCACTGAATTGCATATTTTTAAAATGGCTAAGATGGTAAATTTTATCTTATGATTTCCACAATTAAAATAAAAATAGATAATTTTCAGATGTGGTAAGTGCTAGGACAAACATTAGGGAGGGAGTTGTAACGGAGAGATCAGAGAGACTCCTTGAGAGTGAGTCTTTAGTAAAGAACTCAACATGTAATTGCAAAATGATAGATAGAAAGGAACCATCCTTGGGAGGATTTGGGAAAAGTGGCTTCCCACACAGTGGGACACAAAGGGGATTGGAGAGATATGTGGCTACCATGCTGTAAGTGTAATGGAAGCCACCAGTCAGAGAAGTGAGATATCCCCAAGACTTATTATATCAAATGGTCTTTGGTAGCTGAGTGTGAGGCAGGGGGACGCCTGAGGATATGGTCACACTAGGAATGCTCCAGTCAAGGTTAACATTCAAGGTTGGGACTTTTGTGCCTGGAAAAGTCACATGCTGAGCACAGTAGGACCTAGATTCAACAGGTGAAGTTGCCATGGTTACCAGATGGTCCCTAGAAAACAGAAGGGCCAGTGAGAAGTTCTGCATTCATGAAACTCCCATTGGATTGGCAGGAGTGGAACTGCTCAGACATAAAGGAGACCTAGGAGGGTGACTCCCTCTGGCCCCAGCTGGGGCTGCTTCTGGGAGCTGCTCAGGCCAAGCAGGCAGAGAGGTGAACCAGGAAGTGGGAGGTCATCTTGAGCCCTGCTGTGAGGTATAGAGGTAATGGAAGCTGGAGACCCAGCACATCACAGGCTGGAATAGGTGCAGGCCAAAGAGCCACCTGGTGTGGGATTCTGCCTCAGGGCTGGCTGTGTGGTGAGAATAAGCCGACCTCCTGAGTGTGCAGGCTTTCTCACTGTGGCTGATTTCAGCCACACTGAAGGAGAAAGCAGGAAGAAGGTCAAGGAAAGCTGTCTGGCTCCCAGAGGACATCCAGAAAGATGAGGCGGTGGACACAGAGGAACCAATTTAACACTAGCAGAATGTCAGTCATGGCAGAGCTGACAGGTCCAGCTGGGAAAGCTTCCCATATTATCAGAGCAGTGTGAATATGTGCCCTGACTCCTTATCTCCAAGACCACAACAGCTCCAGCCCTGAGAAACTGGGATACTTAGATAACTAAGCAAGTGCAGAAGTGACCCACAAGACTGTGAAGTTTCTGATTCCCAAAGCAGTTGGGAGTTCTTGCAGAGACATGGGAACAAAGCTGGAGGAGGCCACATGGGTAGGGAAGGGGATTGGCTTAAGTCTTAATAGGAACATAATGTTATAATGCATCTCCCAGAGTCTCAGTATAACAACGCAACTTCCCACTGGACAACAAACTTTATCCAAAATATGATAAATAATCAACATGATAAATAACCCATCTCCCAAGCTAAGGACCTGTATCTTCCATGACTGGGTAGAACATCTGAAGCTTCATGCCAAAATGGAAAGTGAAAATAGAAAAGAAGTGCCACAAGATTAGAGGAGTGAGGTATGCCCAGCTGTGACCCCATCTCCTCTCCTGCCTTGCTTTAATGGTATAGTTCTAAGCCTTCACCCCAGCTTATATGTGTTGGTCCCAAATATATGTCCCAAGACCAATAAAGCCCCAAGATGTTGTGAACTAGAATGATCCATGCCACCCTGCTTATTCCCAGTCTCACTGGGCACAATTTGAAAGTGGACACAGCACACCTTGTCCTGCCCTGTGCTACGCTGCCTATAAGTGCCATCAGAGCGTTACCTGAGCTCTAAGAACAGTGAGGTCAGGCCTACTGGGAGCTGGGAAATGTTCCCAGAAAAGAGAGGGTGAGAGAGGAGAACAAAGGGGACAGGCAGGACTGGGGACAGTGGCCAGGAGGCGGTGCAGCTTCATTCCAGCTGGCTAAGACCCATCAAGATCATGTTTAGGATCCCAAGAGGCCAGCACACAGCTCACCAGAGGCACTACAGATGCCTCTTTCAGGATAAATAGGAGTAAAGGGACCAGGAAGGAAGAGAAAAGATCCAGTGGGTGGAGACTGTCCTCTCCTGCTCCTGCCCGGAGCCACCACACAGCTGCCCTGCACCAGGTCTGGCTCCTGGCTGTGTTCCCTGTGATCTATCCACCTAAGATCAGGAGAAATAAAGCTCCATCCAGTTCACCAAAGCTAGCTCTTCGTAATGCTGGAAAAACAAACAAATGAGTGAATGGATGAACAAGTGAATGTGAACATAGATGATTCATCTAATTCAAGTCCCCAGTTCAGAAATAAAAGAAAAAGCATGCATCAGTCATCAGACTCCACGACAAAGTCACAAGATGTGTGTTTTGACTCCATTTCTTAGCAGCTGGGTAAACTTGGATACAATGCATCCTTTCTGTGGGCATCAGCTTCTCCTCCTGAAATGCAGTCACAGGAATTTGCCCTGCACCCCACATGGGAGGACTAAGGGTAGAGCAGGCACCTGGCAAATGAAAAACTCGCAGGCATGGTACAGTGTCTTTGCACCATGAGGTTATGAAGAGGGCACCATGCATCCCAGACTCTTCCAACAAAAAGCTCTTTGTCCACCAGGCTCCTGGTGGCCTACCCAGATAGTTCCTAAGGACAAGATTGAAGCACAATGCTGGGATCCAAAATGGATCCTGACCCAGGACATGCATATTCCTCAACATGTTCCCCCTCTT
The DNA here is from genome assembly GCF_048772815.1 of Callospermophilus lateralis. Lineage (NCBI taxonomy): Eukaryota > Metazoa > Chordata > Mammalia > Rodentia > Sciuridae > Callospermophilus > Callospermophilus lateralis. The sequence continues at coordinate 51,482,456 of NC_135319.1, read as the reverse complement.
TCCATTCTTTATAAATCTAAAAATTAATAACCTAGAAAAGAATCTTCTGCTCCAGAAACCCATATGAGTTTAATGTATAATTTATACATGAAAATGCAGATGTCAGTGTGAGACAAATCTCCATATAAATATTTTTGCAGTTAAAATTTTGGGGCATCTGTCTTCCTCCCAAAGGAGCCACCAGACACATGTGAGGCCTCGAGGCACAGGTCGGATGGGACTGGAAAGGTGACTGGTTATTTTTGCCAGCTAGTGATACAGCCACTAGTGAGCCAAGTCACACTCTGCCACAATCTGCCCCCTCAGGGTCCTGCTGTGTCTTGTTCGGAATAGAGATTTAACACTGTATACCAACCAGCTCAGTGGTAGGCCCAAGGGAGAAGGGCAGAATGGAGTATGGCCTCACGCTCCAGTGCCTTTGAGTCTACTGAGAGCCAGGCAAGCAGATGATGAATGACAATGACAGTGTGGCAAATGCAAGGGCTGGGGTAAGTCCTGCATGCCCGTCAGCTACATAGGGACAAGTACTCCCTATGCTGGAGGGCATCCCCAAAGACTCCGAGGACGAGACAGGTTCTGACAGAGTCTTTCAAGTGGATGAAGGCAGGAGCTCATTTCCAATAGTAAAAAGCACATGTGCAAAGACCAGAGCAGGAGTGGGCACATCTTAAACTATATCCTGGTGCAAATTGGGGAAGGGCCATCAGTGAGGCTGGAGTGAAAGGCGGAAGCTAGAGCCCCAAGACACCTGTATGCCCAGGCCTGAAACAGCCCTGAAACAGCTTGAATTGAAGACTTTAAACAGATCCAAACTTCACTTCACTGGATGAATAGTACAGAGGCAAAGTGGAGGGTCGCAGAAGGGAAAAAGAAAGGCAATGAGCTTTGCAAAGTATAAAATGAGTGCAGTGCACATAAATGACCATTCCCATCAGATTCTAGCCCAGGGGTCCTGAACATTCTCCTTCATTCAGGTGGACCCATCCATGGGCTTGATTGGCACCTGACTTTGCATATAAACTACCTGAAAGGTAGCACCCGTCCTTCTTGTCTGCAGTTACTATTTCCATTTGGGGCTGGTGACTCATTGTGTGATGATATTCCCTGACACCCTTTCTCCAGACGCCCAGCAGAGTTCCAGGCATAATCCAAACCATCCCCTTGTATGAGGAAACAGAGAGGCACAGTGCAAGACCAAGCTGAGAACTACTGAGCCATGCTCGCAAAGGAAAGAGGAACTGCATGTCTCCACTGTACCCTGGCCTGAACCAGCAATGAGGTCAAGTACATGTCCTCCTTCCATCATGCAATTGCCAACTATGCCTGAGCTTAATCTGACATCCCCAGGGTGACTTCACAGAACCTGGACATTCTACAAGAAGATAAATCAAGTCCACATTCTCGGGGACTTTGTAGAGCCTCTGCTGTGTTCTAAACCTATAGTCCTGGTCTAAAGATAACAGCCCAGGCTAAAGGGACCAAACACCACAGCACAAGGGTTCTAAGCCCTCAACCCTCATCATACCAGTGCACATCTTGCAGAAGAGCCCAGGTTAGCCTCGCTGACTTTTCCACCCTCCTGGAACTGGTGAATGCCCAGCCACATACCTCGCTTGACCTTCGGGGGCCGGAGGCCGTCCCCCTGACATAGGGCCTCCCAGGCCTCGCACTCTCTCCAGCGCCTCAGCTGCTCCTCTCGCATCTTGTAGAAGAGGATGTGCTTCTGCACATCGCTGAGCTCAGCAAGGAGCTCAGGGTCTATGTACATGTCATGCAGGATCTGCTGCAGCATGGTGCCACCTGTGATGCACACACCAGAAGGGCAGCTGACCAGAGCAGCCAGGCAGGATGCCCCAAGCCACTCTTCAGCCCTGGCCTCACTCGGGCGCCACTCCCAGTGCCCCTTCTCTGTGCAGCAGCATCACTCTGTCTCAGCTCCCAGCCAGTGATGAGCGTATCTCCTCTCCCCAGGACAGCAGGGGACCAAGTAGCAGGAACCAAAGAAGCCTCTGGGACCCTGAAAGGGAAAGCAGCCACCAGGAGAAATTGAGTCCCTCTGTTGGGTCACCAAGCACTGTATCCCAGCAGCACCTGTGTCTTGGACTCACCTCAGCTTCTGGAAAAACAGGGACAGTCCAAGTTCTAGCTCAGCTGGGCAAGGCCCAAGCCCAGCCCTGCCTGGGCCAGTAGGTGTCGAGTGATCTGTCAGTGGAAGGTAACGATGACACCAGCTGTATCAATGACACTGCCCTGGCCAGCCGGAGAACTGATCTCTCCTCTGCAGATAAGAGAAAGGAGGAGGCAGCTTTGCCTACTAATTCCCTATATTGAGGATCAATTCTAAAAAGAGGCCAAAAGAGCCAGCCAGGAACTTCTGGGCTCCTCAGCCCCAGCATCTATCTACCTGCTCCACCACTGCCAGCCCTCTCCTTTCCGGGATGTTTGGCAGACTGAGGTAATGCTTTTAAAACTTCGCATTGGGGGAGGAAAGATCTTTCCTCTTATCAATATTGTAGCCAAGGAGGGAAATGAAATGGTATCAACAGAGAACACCAAAAGGAGTACTGAGATGGAGTTCCAAGAAAGAAGGAAGCCAGATTTTCTTTCCCCTTTCCCCATTAGGAAACTCAAGCTGGTTGTGTGCTGACAAGCTGGTTGTGTGCTGACAGGCAACCCCCCAGAGCCCAATGGGATGGTTGATGTTGATCTTGTTGTTGCAGTTGTCTGGAATTCACCAAATAGGAAGAATATGAAGCTGCCTCCTCTTCATGTCCTGATCTGAGGCACCTGGGCCGGAACGGCAGGATGATAGCGCTTTCTGCTTGGAGGGAAACCACCTCTGTTTGGCTGTGAGGGTGGGTGGAACTGCTTTTGCTGAGACCAAAGCCCCCCCCCCAAAAAAAAAAACAATGCTTAGAGGTACTTACAGTTAACTGCCCTTTTATTCAGATAAGGAAATGGGATCAGAGAAAGTAAGCAACTTGCCTGCGGCAACCCAACCAATAAAGTGCTGTAGTTGGACTCAACCCAATTTTCAAATCTAACTTCTTGTTGATGGTTTAAAAAAATGTAACCCCACCAGGAGAAAATAAGCAAACAAATATGATTTGGCATTGTGGCTTGGTTGGATTGGTGACCTTTGTGTCCCCTTCTCTTCCCTTAGGACTCAAGGTGGATCGCACATCTGAGCGATGGAACATGGTGGCAAGTGAGCTCCCTCGGCAAGATTAACCCACACAAATGCAAGGACTAAACAGGTTTCAACCAGCTTGAAGCCCACTAGGTCAAAAGAAATACTGTCTGGAGCCGCTTCCCAGGACCAGATAGCTTGTCCCAATGTGACCCAGACCTCTGGGAGCCTCCACCCAGGTGTTCCAGCCACCTGGATGAGCCGTGGCCTTGGATCCTGCCCTGACCTCTTCTCTCCTTTCCCTACCTCAGTTTTGACTCCTCTAAGGGACATGGTTCCCTTTGGTTCTTGACTGAGAACCCCCTCTTGCTCTGACCTTCCTGGCCTTAATTGTGGCTGGGCTGGGGGCAGCTCAAAGTCCAGAGAGAAGACCAGGGGAGGGAGGCAACCAAGGGAGCTGGCCTCCTACAGGCAATGTCTTTCTTCCTTGGCTCCCCAGAGGCATGGGACAAGAAAGGGCACAGGGCCAAAGAGAATGGCATTATGTAAAAATGTGGATGTGTAACCGATGTGATTCTGCAATCTTTGTAATGTTTTGAATAACCAATAAAAAAAAAATTTAAAAAAAAGAGAGAATGCTGTTCAGAGCAGCAGCACCAGCCGGCTGGGTGTGGGAATGGGCATGAGGTCCTGTCCTCTGGCTGGGTGATGATGGTGTCGTCCTTCTAGTGGAAACAGATGAGGATGACCCTGGCTGGCTCCCCATCTTGTGCAACAGAACGGACCTCGCTGGTGGGAGGGGTGCTCCCTGGCAATCCCAGGTCAGTGGGGCAGGAGGCCAGGAGACACCGAATCCCAGGGACGTGACCGAAAGGCGGATCGCAGACTCTCTGCGGGATGGATCGGGTTTCGGTAACAAGTGGTGGGGGCCGCTGGGCAGTCCTGGGCGCTACCTCCCACCTGGCTTTCGCCCGCCGCTCTGGCTCGGCCTGGCATGGGGCGCCCTCTGGCGGCCGAACTGGGCATTGTTGGGCTCCTCAGATAATAGGAGACAAGACAAGAAGCCAGGGAACCCCGCGGTTCTCAGATCAGGTTTCCTGCAGCCTTTCAACAGGCTGTATTCTGTTTTCATTTCTCATTAGCCATGTGACGCATTTATTTTTGCAGGCTAACGCAATTCCTTCAGGCGCCAGGAGATACGCGCATGAAATGCTATTGTGCAAGTGACTGGAAACTACCTGAGAGTCCCTGGTGAGTTCAGGGGTCGCCCACTATAAAACTGTATGTTCCAGTCACAGAGTGCGGTCGATTTGGCTTAATGAGGGGAAAGGTCCAAGGCAGATGAAATGGAAAGGCAACGTGTAGGATTCTGTGCACAGGACAATCCATTTTTTAAAGTCTATGTTTGAACATGGAACGGGAGAGAAAATAATAAAATAGAAATTCTGACTACTTTTGTGTAAACAAAGGAAAAATACAGATGATTTTACATCTAATTGTTTAGCATTGTTTCATCTTGGAATAGGGAGGGACCACTTTAACTTTTTCTGTGTTTTATAGAATAATTAGCATACACTTATGTAACTCACATGACTGAAATCAAATGTACTTCAAAATCCTAAAATGTGATCTATTAACACCAACCTCCCTCCGGAGATCAGCAGGGGACCCACCCCCAGAGAAGGATCACAGGCAGAGTCAGACCTCCCTATGCCAGGAAGTCAGGGTGGACAAATCATCATATCACCTCAGGTTCCTAAGCAGCAGAAGGGCTTTGGAACATTTCTGAAACAGCTTTGTCACTGGGGTGGAAAGGGTGCTAGAAAAACAGGAAGCAGGGAAAACAGCCACCAAATGCTGGCCAGATCCAGGGGAGAGGGAATAAAGGGCTACCCAGGCATTGTTAAGGGGTCAGATAAGAGTAGAATTGGGGATCCCAGAGTTTTATCCAGAATCTCTGCTTCTACTAAAATCCTCTTAAATTAAATCAGAGCATGTCATTTCTTTACTCAAAACCCAAGTTCTCACAGGGGCACACAGGCCCTTCATGATCTGCCCAGCTTCATACCACCCCTCATATGGCACCACCCCCGTCCTTTGCACCTGGTCACTGGATACAGCCTGCTGGCCTCACACTGGACAGCAAATACACTAGACATCTGCCTCCCCAGGGCCTCACAATGGCTCATCCCTCTGTCTAGACCTCACTTGGCTCAGGTACCAAATTCTAGTCTTGGCTCAAACTTTTAGCTCCCCTATTCTCCTGATGACCCCTCCCTTCCTCTGCTCTATAAACTATCATTTTATTTATTTATTTGGCAATAATATTTCTCTCTCTCTCTCTCTCCCTCCCTCCCTCCCTCCCTCCTAGATAATAAGCACTCCAAGAGCAAGTACTTCCATCCAGTTCATCACTGATGTAGAATGCTCCTTGACACATAGCAATGCTTGGTAAATACCTATAGAAAATGAATGAAGAAGGAACCTTCCAGGTGGAACTGGCAGAGCCTATGCAGATGCTGGGGAGCCATCCAGAGCAGGCCTCTGCAGAAAGGATGCTGGACACTTAGACCCAGGAGTCATGGGCTACATTAGGTGAATGGATAGCCTTGTCAAAGTCACCGGCTTTGGCTTCCCCAGCCTGTCCCATAGTCCCTCACAGGCAGGGTCAGTGATGGCCAGAGGACCCTCTCATTTCAGCTATAGTTGAGCTTGGGCAAAGTTACCATGGAAGAATCAGCTACAGGAGGGCCCTTCTTACATTCTGTCCACCTTCCCTGGAGCATCATCACTTGGGAAGCTACTCCCAAGAGTACTTACTTATCTTACTCGATCTATTTTGCAAGCCAAGGGCTCAGTGAAAGTCAACAGTAGTTTCTGCTTGTCACCACCATGATGATACTTATGTCATCATGGACATAAGTATCAATAGTGTTTCTGCATGAGTGCAGCAACTACTTAGAAAAAAAATGAGGTATATTTTTTAATAAAATAAAATAATGATTTAAGGAGGGAGGGAGAAAAAAATGATGTATTAAATAAGATCCTGCTCACTACAGGAACCAGACATACGAAATACTGAGAATGAACTTAACAACGTGGGAACCTGTAACAAGGAAAAGTAGATCTTTTTACTGGGAGAATATGTAGGCTTTAAGTTGGTCTAGGAACACAAGACATTCACAATCAGAAAAGAACCAACATTGAAAAAATGTCCAATTAATCTCCATATCAGCCATTTGGCAAGAATGGTTCTCAAAGATCCCTACCTCCTGGATTTCACATCCGTGCCAGAAGGGAGTATGCCTTCTATCAGACACTTGACCAGGCTCTCAGCTCTCATCATGCACTCAGGAAACCATGCTGTGAGGCCCATGGGCAGAACTGAGACCTCCTGCCAGTCACTAGTGAGGTTGGAAGAGGATCCTCGAGCTCTGCTAGGGAGAAATCTTTGCCTGGTCAACAGTTTCATTACAATCTCATGAGAGAGAGAGCCAGAACCATTCAACTAAGCTGCTATTATATTCCTAACCCTTAAAATGGTTATGAAAGTCATGTGTGTGGTTTATGAGCTGCTAAATTGGAGGATAATTTGCTATGCAGCAATACATAACTAATACTATCTCAAATTAATTTATGGACTTAATATCATTTCAAATATGAAAGGAAATTAGGAGAGAGGATTGATAAAATGATTCCCAAGTTAAACAAAAGAATGAATAGATGAGCGGCCAGGGGTGTAGATCAGTAGGTAGAGTGCTTGCCTGGCATGTGGGAGGTCCTGGGTTGGATTCTCAGCACCAAGAAAGAAAAAAGAATGAACAGATGAAACCAACTCCCCAAATACTGAGAAATATTGAACTCTATACTGCCAGTATTATACTCCTCAATGCTCACATCCTCACTGTGGGGGCGGGGATCTTATGACATAGGTAAGGATCATTACTGTGACATTTGTCATAGTGGAAATTTCAGAATAACTAATGTGTTCAACAAAATGTTTAGCTGAATAAATCATGGCACATCTATAGGATAAAATGCCGTGCAGCCATTGGAACTGAAGTTGAGGAGAACATTAGCATAAAGAGGTTGCTCAAGATGTGTTGGTCAAGGGGAAAGCAGGTAAACTGAGATTGGATGTATGTAGTACAGCCTTAGTCTTATATATCAAGACAAAGAACAGTACAAGCCCCACTCCTTTCGAAGGAGTACAATTGTGATCTATTAAAGGTAGGAGGCCAGTTATATTGTGTGCATGTATGAATATGGAACAAAAATCCCATTTTTATGTACAATTATAATGCTCCAATTAAAAATATGAGAAAAAAAGGAAGAAGCCCCGCCTTTCTGGATACCTTGTTAGATTTGGAATTGATGCTAGTGAACTAGGGATTGTGAGCTTCAGAGAAGGCAGGGGAAGAAGAGAGAGAGGGAGTCATCTAACCTGGGTTGCAGTCCACCCTGCCCCAAATCTTCATCAATGTGATTTAATTCAGAAAATGCTTGCTGTGACATCTTTATTATTTAAAAATGAATTTTATCCAATTCTGTGAGATAAAGGTAGGGATAAACAGAGATCACTAAAGAGAAGTGATCTCTGTGTTTTGGGGTACATGGGCTTCTAGGAAAGTGGTCAGCAGAAATCCTGGAGAAGTCTTGGAATTTTGCTCATCATAGAAAACTGGTGACATCCAAGTATCTCTAAAGGGCAGAACACCCATGGTGACGTTTGTGAACAAAAAAACAACAAAAAAACTACCACACACACCACAAACACACACACTGATTCCAACAGCACAGTTCTAGTAGCCAACTAGACCTGTGTCACTCCACACTCAACCTTACCAGCCCAGTGAGCTCCCAGACAGGCCTTGTTTTCATGGTTCAGTTTCCTCATCTGTGCCTGGGTAAGCAGTCAGGGCTCCGTGTTAAACAGATAGGCCCTGTATGAGCCAGCCAGGCACATACTGGGTAACAACATGAATTCTGTTTGTATGCTTCTTAATCTGGGGCTTGGTTCCTCATTAATTTGGTGAATCAAAATAATATTAGGTGGGGGAGTGCATTGTGGAAGTTAATTCCTCTGCCTAGAGAGCCTCCCCATATTCCTGGCTTTAAAGGGGACTTACGAGCTGGACAGATATTGGGTCTGGGATTGATATACAAACATGGGGGATAATGAGCTTATTTTCTACCAAGTTACTAACTTGGGGCTGCTGATACTCAAGTCTCCCTGTAAGATTAAGGTCTGTATGTAGCAGAAGGAAGTAGGACCAACCTGTAAAGATAGCAGAGGAGCCAATGGGAAGGTCTCCCTAGCAGGTTCAAGGCCCCTGCCTACTCCAAAGCCCTGGTTCTGCTCTGAGTCTATGAATGTGCCCCTGTCTTTCTTGGGGGTGTGGGCCTTTGTAAAACCCCATTTTGCTTAACCTGGAGGTAAAGTTTTAGACTACTGCAGCCAGTGTCTCCTGACCACCCCAGTGGTTTGCCTCTGTCTCCATTTGTCTTGTCATGGATGCTACAGAGATGGGCAGGACATGAGACCACAAAAGGGAAGAACCTGGGCCCTTTTGATGGCCTGATTCCCACAAGAAGTCTTCTCAGGCCCCCAAATCCAGCCATCGCCTCCATACTTGGATGTCACCAGTTTTCTATGGTGAGCAAAACTCCAAGACTTTAACATGATTGTTCAATGTACGCTCTTAGAGCTATGCAGTGTCCCAGGCCTTCCTTCTTTGCTTCATGGACAGAAGCTGTGACACAATAAAGGAACAGTTTCTAGAGAAGCTAAATCTTCTATTCACAGGCTAATGGAGTAGGAAGCTCTGGGTCCACAGGGTGGAGAGAGCATTGAGATGGCTGCCACCTTTCCACCATCAGCTGACCCAGACAAAGGACCAACACTGGCCTGCATCCTTGCCCCATAAATCTGTCCTGGAAACCTCATCCTCCTCATAAGAAAACACTGTTCACCTGATCCCTCTCCAGAGGCCACTCAGCACTGGTTTACCAGACACCAAGTCTTAATGCATACTTGTGAATTCCAAGGGCAGGCTGGAACTCTGCTGCTCTAGATGGCCAACACTATGAACAGCCTCCCACTAAGGCTGCCCTGGTCCCTTGGGTCCTAGTAAAAATGAAGCAGTCTGCTAGCCCTCCCTGCTGCCCCACTCAGCTGCAGGCAAGTCACATACAAACCTCAAGCCCAGCGCTAGCCATCCTGATCAGTAGTGAGAAGCCATCCTTATCCTGCAAGTGGCTGAGAACTGGAGTGAGCCCCTGCAGCCAGGTTCCAAGGCACCAGGAGAGCCCAGTGGCTCCCATCCCCCATGTTCTGCTCAGTGGAACAGCCAGGGAAGAACTATCAACATTATGTCTATGTGGCAAAAGGGTACGTGCCAGGGGCTTCCTTTTTAAATTCCTCATTTAATTCTCAGAACAAGATTATGAAACTAGCAATTTTATTATCTCAAGTTTATATTTGAGGAAACCAAGACTCAGGTCGCACAGCTGCTAACAAGAAGTTCAGGACTAAAGGCAGGTCTCACCTAGCCAAGAATGGCTCCTGCCCTCCCATGCTCCACTCTTGTTCTAGACTGGACAGTGCAGTGTGCTGTCTGCCCTCCAGTCTGGACACAGCCCACTCTCCTGCCCAGAATTTGAGAAGCTCACTGCTTTCAGGGCACTCTGTAGAGCAGAGAAGGCTGAGCAGAGCCTGTCAGGCAAACCAGCCCGAACTCCAATCTGGGCCCCAAATTCCTACAAAAAGGGATTTAGGAAGTCAGAAAATTCAGTTCATCTTTATTTCCCTAAACTGTGACTTGGGGCACAGAACATTGGTGTCCAAAGTCTGACCTCCCTTCTTATTCTCCAGTCTCTGCCAGGCTCCTGTAGTTAACTGGCTCAAGTTCTGGCCAATGGAATGTGAACACAATATATTCCCATCTGGGTCTAGCTCCCAAGATCCTCCTCCCTGGTCCTCACCCTTGCCCCAGCCACCATTTAACTAGAGACAACTTCAAGAGGCTCTAGGAGATAGAGCCATAAGACTGAAGGAGACTGGATCCCTGAGAGGCTGTATGGAGCAGAGTATACCCCACCTCAATCCCAAGAAGCCACTAGGGAATGTGATATACACAAGAAACAAGTGTTTCTTTTCTTTTTCAAAGTCACCAAAATTCAGGGGATGTTGTTACAGTGGTTAGTCTATTCTGATTCTTCCCTTATAAAACAGTTCTCAAACTTTAGTATGCATTAAAATCACTTAAGAGCTGATTGAAACAGAATACTGGCCCTCTCCCAGAGTATCTGACTCCATATACTTGGGGAAGGGCGGTGTATAGAAGCTGCATTTTGAGAAGATCTAGTAGTGATGCTGTAATTGCTGACCTGGGGATCATACTTTGAGAACCACTGCCCTAACTCATAAGCTAGTGTTGGAATGACTGCACTATTCCTTTCTAAAGAAAGGGATTGTAGTCCCTGGCTTTTGTACTGTGCTACATCAGTACACACATCTGCCCACATCTGTACACACACCTGTATCCTGTGAATTAGTGTCATCAGAGGGTGGGACAACAATCCTTAAAGTGGAAATCCTAGCTGTAATCCCAGCTATGCTACTTCCCAGCCATCTGGCAAGTTCCTTGGTCTGTTTCCTCTTAACTATAATGGAGAAAATAGTTCTCTCCCAGCCCCCACCTGTCCAGCAGCCTTGGACCCACTGTAGATTTTCTGAGGTCATCATCAGACTGTTGCATTTTCATAGCAGAAAAAGGGCTTATGGACCTACATGCCCCAGTTTAAACCTTACTCCTGAAGACCACAGTGAACATTCACCCATATTACTTCCTCAAGGCCGTGGCTGGCACCTATCCTGGTATGACCTTAAGGTAAGGGGATGGGATGCTTAGTTTGGAGGTTGAATGTCCCCAAAAGTCCATGTGTTAAAGGCATGTTCCTGGGGCTGGGAGTGTGGTTCAGTGGTAGAACACTAGGGTAGAGGCCCAGGGTTCCATTCCCAGAACCACAACTCCCACATACACCAAGTCGTTGGTCCCAAAGATGGTGTTATTGGGAGGTGCTGTGGGCCTTCAAAGGAGGTGAGACCCTATGAGAGGTCCTTAGGTCATTGGGGATGTCCCTTCAAGGGGGACTGTGAGACCCCAGCCCCATCTTCTTTCTTTTCCATTTTGGCCATGGGGTGAGCAGTTTTGCTCTGCCAAGACTCCTGCTGTGATATTCTATCTCTCTAAAGGCTCAAAGTAATGGACCAATCAATCTTGAACTGGAAGCCTCCAAAATGTAAGCCAAAATAAACATTTTCTCTTTATAAGTCACTTATCTCAAGTATTTCACTTTAGTGATAGAAACTGACAAACACAGGGAGGTTATAGGAATTTTTTAAAAAGACCAAAATTGTGACATTAAAATGCATGTCTTTGCCAGTTCTAAGAACTGTTTTTCAGGGAGGAAAGAGGGGAGAATTCAGCAGCTAGGGGCTGGGGACCCCTGCACTCCTATTATTTAAAACATCCATTACAGGTTTCCTTCTACATGACCAAAGTCCTCTCACCCCTATATCTTTCAGGAATCTCTTTGAGATTCAGAGAGAAAAATAAACACACTTTACTTTGTTCTGGGCATGGTGGCACACACCTGCAATCTCAGCCTCTTGGGCAGAGGCAGGAGGACCCCAAGTGTGAGGCCAGCCTCAACAATTTCAGCAAAACCCTGTCTCAAAATAAGAAGGGCTGGGGATGTAGCTCAGTGGTACAGCACCCCTGGGTTCCATTCCTAATACTTAAATAAATAAGAAAACAAAAATCAAATGTACCTATATGCATGCATTACAAACAAGGGGAGTCTCAGGAATCATTCAGACAAAAAAGGGGGTAAATGATACTGAAATCTGTCATGGTGGATACTCCAGGGAGTGAAGCATTCACCATCATTTGGCTAGATGGTGATTAACTTTTAGGATAGATGGCCTACTGACTACAGAGGAGTCAATTTCATTGTCATAGCCCAGGTGATACCATATTCCTGCATTTGGTCACTGATAAATGGTGGGGTGCTCGGCTGAGATACAGAGGACAAGGGCTGGTTGCAGTGTGGGTGCAATGTAGGCTTGGGGGAAGAGAAAACATGTTAAGCAATTTGGGATATAGCAATTGAGGTGTGTACAGCAGTGGGTCAAGAAGCAAATGTAAATCAGGTTTGCAGCTGGGCACAGTGGCTCAAACTTTGTAGTCCCAACTACTCATGAGCTGATGGAGGAATATCACTTGAGCCCAGGGTTTGAGGCCAGCCTGGGCAACAAAGCAAGACCCCATCTTTTTATTTAAAAAAGAAAATAAAAAGTTGGGTTTTCCCCTCTTTCGTTTAAACAAAAAAATAAGCAGATTTGCAGACATGAGCTTTACAGGTGGCAGACATGGCCTGAGCCAGCCATTCACGCTGAAAGAACCCCCAGAATGCTTCCCATAGTGGTTGGCCCTTGGCTGGGGCAGCTAGGTGTTCTAATCCTCAAGCACCTCTTATCACTGTGAGCCATTGGTTCCTTTCGATGACCTGCCTGGTTCTATTTTAAAAGTAAGCTCTAGAGGGACAAGAGGTAGAAGGAAATTAGGAATAAGTAAAAAACATTCTGAGTGTCTTCAGTGGAAACCTATGCATTGTTTGGGACACACTTTCCCATTTATCTGATCTCGATTCTAGATCTTCATTGGCTTTGAGCTATTCTACAACTCTTTATGTTGCAGAGTTATTGTCAATAGATGTACATATCTCCCGAAGAGATTCAACTGCTTCCTTTCCTGAAAAAAAAAAGACAATTTCAACACTTTTACTACATATGGATTTATGATTCATTGTGATTCCTCCTTTGAATTGTTAATCTTACCAACTCCCTTATTTAATGAATTAAAACCTTAACAGGTTCACATGTAATATTAGAGTCATGCTTTTTTTAAAAAAAAACAAACATTTTTTAGTTATAGATAGAAACAATACTTTTGTATTATTTATTTATTTAATGTGCTGAGGATTGGACCCAGTGTCTCACATGTGCTAGACAAGCGTTCTACCACTGATCTACAACCTATCCGCCTTCCTTTTTAATCAATAGATGGAAGGAGTTGCTGTCAGTCCATGAAGCACAAAACTCACATGCTGCCTGTCCTATCCATATTATCCCAGATAAGTATTGCATTCCTTCAGAGACAGGCTACTCAATACCTCCCAGAGACCACTCCAAGTCTTCCCATATTAAACTACATCTGTACTGACTTCAGGAAAAAAAAAAAAAAAAGAACAAAACAAAATCAAATCTAAAAGTAAAGAAAACACAATAGCTGATAGCTGAATGACTGTTTATGCCCAAAGGATCTGCAAACCTGCCACCCTGACCTCCTTGCAAAGGCACAGTAAGGCTGAAATGGCCACCTTAGGGAGAGAAGAGGAAGACACCAGCCCTGGTGGTGACAACTGCCACACTCCACCTGACTTTTCCTGACATTCCCACAGTTTTCAGACACCAAGTTTTTCTCAGGGCTTCCTGGCAAGCAGAGCAGGGCCCGTGCACCGATCTCACATAGGTCCCCTGGCTCTTAAAGAGCCAAGGCTTCCTACACCTGATCAGGTGAGGGCACTTGGCCTCCTCCAGAAGGTCCTAGCACTTCTCCAGGCCTCTGTTCTTACCAGGAGCAGGGGACCAGATGGGGTCCACCAACCACCCAATGAGATGTTCTAAAGTTTTCAGAGCACATCATTACACACCAAGCCCTGCTATTCTAGCTCACCTCTGTCCCATTCCAAGCTCTTTCTCCCTGTGGACCATCCCTCCTTTGCCCCTGAGCGTCAATAGCAGTCCTGGAAACCCTGACAGGTGAGGGCCCCCTGCTGCTTTGTGGGGCCTTGAGGGGCAACTTCTTTGGTTGTGTAGGTTTCTAGCAGGATCCATGTTCCAGGTAGGAAGCAACCCCCTCTCATCTCCATATCCCAAAGGGACATAAAGCAAACAGATCTTGAACTCCAAATGCCTGAGACTCCCTACAAACCCAGAAGCTTGTGCCAAAAAAGGCGGAGGAATGAATATTACATCTTACTCATTTCACTGGGCTCAGAACTTGAGCTGTATGACATGTAACCCAGGTAGCTCAGCAGGTGGGGACAAAAAGCTACAGATCAAATCCCCTTAATCTCCAAACTACATTAGCAATAATTTGGGGGTTACCATACTAACTAATCTGGACCTACTGTTAAATGTTTTACCCACCACATCTCATTTAATCCTTGAAAGGTCCAAGAGAGGGATTATTACCTACCAAAAAAGGAGGAGAGGTTTAGAACACTTTCCCATACACCAGCAATGACCTGGCAGAAGAGGCAAATCCCAACCCAATGTAAGCCAACCCCCTGGAGAATTCCCTTAAACATGTTATAAATCCTACTAAGAAGTAATTCCATTAACCAAACACACATGCTTTTTTTTCAACCCCTTGTTAGAACAAAACCCTGCAAGCTACCCTAATGTTCGCCCACAGCAATGCAGGGGTGGGGGGGATTGTTACCATCTCACATCCATCCCCCATCCTACAGGACTCTGCTTAAACCACATCCTGCCATGTGGTTTAAGTGAAATGAACAAGCAGGAGGGCCTCCCTTCCCCCAGTGGCTTTACCACATGCTGCATCCATCACAGGAGCTTGTCCCAGGTGGAAGGATTCCTCCCTCAGCCCCAGAAGATGGGGATACCATGGAAGGCAGAACAGAGAAAAAGGAAACCAGATCCTGTTGACATTGCTGAGCCACTGGATCAAACCAGCCCTGAAACTCACCCAACTTCTGGACTTTCCAGTTTCAGGAGCCAAAACCCTCCCCTCATTGTACAGGCCAGTCTGAATTGGGTTTTCTGTTACCTATGTCTGTAAACATACTCCCCTTTACTGAGGGCAAGGTTCATTTGCTGGTGGCACAGCCCCACAATGGACAGTGTGACCATGCAAATGCACCACAGATCAGTATATTAAGTAAAACTAATCATGGGATACCATGTAAAATGATTGCCATTTGTGTAAAGATCTGAAGACACTTGCTGGAAGGAGACTTCATTATGGTTGCCTCTGGCAACAGAAGAAAAAAAAATTCACTTTACACTCTATTTAGATTGCTTTTACTTATATTTTAAAAAGACACATTTAAAAGTTGCTTGAGGTGACAAAATTACAGTCCAAGGTGGTAATTTATTTTGGTAGTTATTAAGTGATGCTTTTGAAAGCCCTGCTGAAATACAGGACACAGAACACAGGGTGGGGGGAGGCAAGTGAAGAAATAGTCACCTCCAACCTTTGTAAGGAATTTTTACTCTGCCCTCTTCAGAGCTGGGGCCCCACAGAACCCCTAGAACAGTTTCCACTTAAATGTATCCTTAGCTTTTTTTTTTCTTCTTTCTTTCTCCTAAGGTTCCACAATAGCCCCAGTTCTACATGTGACATTTCTGAGGCTCCTTAAAGCCCCCCAAATCATTCTGAGAATAAATTTGGTTTTAACACAGCCTTTGAGGAGGAAAGGCCAGTTAATTGTGACTTTGTAAGAAGTTCAAAATGCCCTAAAAGTATATGGTTCTCTGGGCCTTTGGAGAGCACCCAGGTAAATGAGAACAGCCTGCAGGTGGCCCAGTCTGACCTGGAAGCCCAGAGATCCTTTGGACATGATCAGATAGAAGCACCTCTACCCAAGATCCATCATGGGGCTGATGAGCTAAAGCTTTGTAGCCCTGGAGACACTGACACTGGAGCAAAGGCCCACATGAAGTACTGTTCCTCTTCCCTTCTCACCTGATGGACCTGAGGGTTTTCAGCTAGTGGGGGCCAGTGCTGACACACCTAACATCTGGGTAGGGACTTTCCCACGACAGCAGGAACCCCAGGTACTGGGCCATTGAGATAGCTCTCCCCATTCTCTGCATCATGCTTCTGAGGTTGCTGGCCAGGAAGTCATCATGTGGACCCTCCTACTGGACAGAGGCCCTCCCTCTGTGGCTTCTGCTCAGCACTTCCTTGAGAGAAGGCTGCGTCTTACCCCACAATGCCCAGCCTCCATAAGCTTGTTGAGTGCAGGAAAGCTTTGTCCCCACCCCATCCCCAGCAACTTGGCTTTAAGATAAGCACCTCACACAGAGCAGTCAGTTTGTGGACTGAACACAGCACAGCTTGGGCCTTGCAGCAAACTGAGCCTACTTTGTGACACCAAGGCCTACAGCCCAGCATAGGGCTGTGCTTAGAAGTAATGCCCCACTTTCCCAAAGGCCCCAAAATCAAACTGGGCACTCAAGTTCAGGAAGTCATCATGTGGACCGGGAGGGGAGGTCACCATTTCCCCACTTTTCCCAAATGCCTATAGGTCCTGAGCCCAGTGACCTGGAGGATCTTCTGGGACTGGTTCTGTTCAGCAGGAGCCAAATAGATTTGAAATTCAGAGCTGGCAGGTTACCTCCTGGCCTCCTGCTTTAGCTGTAAGGTGAGGTTCTAGGGATAGGCTTCCAGAGTTAAACCAGACCTTTCCCAATCCTTGGAGGTAAGCTACCTTCCTCTGAGGTACATGTTTTATGCATGAAAATGGCTTCCTCAGACCTGTTCTGGTGCTTGAGTGAGTTATTAATTCTTAAGTACTCTGAGTACTTCCTGTGTTGCTGAAACATACTGTACTATGTCCATTAATTTTTATTGTTATTCGTGTGGGGACACTGAGTGCCTGGGCTTGTGAAGCAATGCAGATGCTTTTCCTGCCTGACCCAGGGCCCTGACCTGTGAGCAATGGAAAGGTCCTGGAGACCACTGAGGAGGGTGGGGCAGACACAACTGAGGCCTGAGAGGGACAGATGGAAGAGGGTTAGAAGTAGCACACCTGGACCTCAGAAGCAGAGGCTTTTGAAGAGTCGGTTGTCCTGGTTTGACAACCAGCCAAAAGGAGAGTACTGGTGGGGATGAGAAGGGCAGAGAGTGGCCAGGGAAGAAGCTGCCAGGGAAGGAAAGTGGGAAAGGAAAGCAATGGGGCCTCAGCGAGTCTGTAGGAGGAGGAAGAGGGGTGGGGAAAAAGCAGGGCGGAGTCCTGAGAAGAGGTGGGAGGAGGGTCACAAGAAGGACAGGAGAAACCTGGAGACTTTGAAGTGAGTGGCAGACCTGGAGGTGGGGCTCAGTGGTGGAGTACTTGCCAAAAAAAAAAAAGTTAAAAAAGTGAGCTCTAAGGAGGACAAAGCTTTAAGGAGAGTGCAGAGGTGGCACATTGGCCTCTGTGCAGCCTGAGAGAACAGGGAAGGTGAGGGTACAGGGCAGGCCAAGGTAGGGTGTCTGAGCTTCAAGTCAGGGGCTCCCTAATCAATCCTTGATTTGTTTTGTTTCTTCAACAAACGACTCAAGAGTTAAACGAGATGGCCTGAACATTTTATGAACTGAGAAACAAAATTCTGGAAGTCATGGCTAGAATTCCTCCTGAATTGGAGTGTGGTACCTAGGAGGATTCCAAGGGGTCCAGGCAATAGGATTACATGAATAGATGGGATAGCAGGAGCTGTCTGAAGCCTTTGGAACCAACACTCTGGCAAGCAGGGTCTACGGCCACCAACACACTGGCAGGGAGATTGGGTAGAAGGCTCCCTGAGCTGAGATAGACACAGCCCCTGATACCCTCCCACCTCCCCCAATGACAAAGAGGCCAACAAGTCCAGGATACATGGTTCACGTAGCAGCAATGCCCAGATACTAACCCATAGTCCCCAAGCTTTTTTTGCTTGGGTAAACAGTATTGTCAGGGTTTGGAAAGGAATCACCTAAAGTAATGTTTCATGTGGGCCTGAGGGTTAAAGTTCTTCCGCTCCTGCCTACACACAGGCGTGGCTACACCACAAGTCAACCAGTTCCAGTTGTAGCCTTGTTTGAAGGATAACTGAAATCCATGTTGGAACGTGCCAATCTGCACTTCTATACCTCTAGTTACACTTGATTCTGCTGGTCCCCCCTGCAGCCAAATTTATACTGTGTATTTAAAACCATTTTGGTAGTGACCCCAAATAAAAACAACCAAAACAGCAGCATTAATATAAAGATATATTCCATAAAAGAGTCTGGCAGTCAAAGAGAAGCAACACACTTTCTAAAAACACAAGCATTCTTCCTCTAGTCTACAGAGAATGGTAAAAAACAAAACAAAAATATCATCATCATCATCAACAAACACCCACCAGCATAACCAGTATACACCACACTAGAATGTACACTTCTGCAAGTGAATGAAGGTAGCTCTCAATCCCTGAACAGTAAGGACAGAACTGGTACAAGCTACAGAGAAGCATTAGAAAGTAGCCCAGCCAAAGATGGACAATGCCCCAACTACTCCAAGGGTTTTTCAGCACATACAATAAACTTCATTGCCAAGAGCAAGCTCCAGAAGAGCCCCAACAGGAAGGGTGGGCACAGTGACCACACATATCCTGGTGGGGAATCACCACGAAAGTTAGAAATAAAATGTCCCAAGATTCTAAGCAGCTGTGGCCTGGGGTGCACAGCTCAGCACAGGCCTGGCTGCAGGGCAGCAGCTCTCTCCAGGGACAGATGTCAGGCCAGCCAGCCTTTGGCGTATAGCTTCGACCAGAAGTTTTGCCCAAAAGGTTTTTGGCTGCCTAAGTGGGGGCTGGGGCTCCCTAGGCAGGCCATGGGGAAGGAGGGGCAGGATTCAAGTTCGGGTGACAGCTTTAGTAGCACCAAGACTGGAAGACAGTGAGGCCAAGCTGGGAGGTGGGATGTGTCTCGGGGGCAGTGTATGGAGGAAGGGGAATGCAGGAACACAGTAGATGGAAAGGACAGGCTGCTGTGGTTGGTTCTGGAAACACTCAGGGGAACTGAAAGGGATAGCTTTTAGTTCCAGACACTGTGTAAGGCTGCTGAGAGGAGATGCTGGAGGAAAGGAAGAGGAAATGAAGACATGGTGTGAAAACATTCTTACCCCTATAAATAAACTATTTACACACTTTAAGAAAACGAGAGCCGGCTCTCAGTGGGGAACAGGCCACCCCCGCTTCCCCAGCAACCAGGGCTTAATGCTGTTGAAACCAGAGGCAGTTCCTGTCCTGGAAAATGGCAGTGGGGCTTGGCAGGTAGCCGCCGAGGCATTTCGTGGCACCAGTCATGCCCTGGCTCAGGCTTACTTCACTTGGACATGGCTGAGGATCCTGCAAAAGACCCTAACCCACCACAATCCCGCTAGCATACACAGATCCACTTGAGCCCCTCCCCTTCTCCAGCTAGAAGCAGGCCACTGCACTGCTGGACTTGGTGGAGAGAGAAGCTCTGTGCTCACCTGCTGTCCCTTTACCCATGTCCCACCCTAAGATGTGGCTGTCCATCAGGCTAGCGCCCATGACCCAAAGCCTGCAGTGAGGAGCAGGTGTCTGCAGAGGCTCTCGGTCTCCAAGAGGGCCAAGACAGGCACTCCTTACAGCCACAGAAGCCCAGTCTGTCCCTCAGGGCCACTGCCCCATGTAGAGACACTTCTGCCTCTAGGAAGTCCCAGCAGGGATGCAGGCTCAAGTCTTGCAGGTAAAAAGGAGCCCTGGGTCTTCAGCACCAGCAAGGAGAAATAGAGTTCATATCACACTGATGCCGAAGAAAGGGCGCTGGCTCCAGGTGGCTGTGCCAGCTTCTCTCCCACTGGATATAAGGTTGATGACAGTGAAGGGTTCTGGCCTCCACAATGTGGCTCAGCTGCACTTGCTCGCCTCTGCTCCTCAGAAGTAATGGCCGGCCTTCACCGCCTCGATGTCTGAGATCAGGGTCCTTGCCAGGAAGATGCCAAATATCTGAAACCAAAGCCAGCAGTCAGTGGCCTTCAGCATTAGCAACCAAAGGAGGAGGGCGGGGAGCAGAGAGCAGACCGGTGGACACCCCATTGCACACTGCTCCCTTGGTCCACTCTGTCAGGGTAGGGACACACTGGGAAAAACGCTCAGGCAAGGGGCAAAGTACAACTGACCCACAGGTAGAAAGTGCAGTCTGCTGTGTCTCTTGAGCCCAGAAGAGGCAAGAACAAGCAGGAACCATGGACTGAAAAAAGACACTTGGTCCTGCCTCTAACACAAGTGAGCACAGCACATCCCACAGGCAGGACACATGTACCCAGATCAAAACCAAAATTAACAAGGCCACTCTATCATGTTGATCCCCAAAATAACAAATCTCAAATGTTTCCTATAAACCTGGATTCCATCATAAAACCAAGGTAATCAATGATGCTGGCTGTGCTGATGTCAACACGTCCTGTCCTTGGAGAAATGGGCAATCATGAGGCTCGGCTGAAGTTTTCCTACATGAACAGACCAAAGTGAACTTGGTAACCTTCAGGAGTGCTCTTGATTTTTATTTCCCCTTTTAAGTTCTGCCTGTGGTTCGTAACTGACTCCCCTGCCTGTTTTGCAAGGCTATTTCTTTCCTTGTCTACATGCTTCTCTGCCTTCCTCTGAAGTCACTAAGTACACACTGCTAAGTGAAGGAAAAGGTGCATGCAAGTGGCTGGACCCACTGCAGTCATCCTCTTCAAGGCAGGGTTGGTGTGTTCACAAGCACACCACCCACTCTCCCAGAAGCTGCTCAGAGACTGCCAGCATCTCCTCACAAGCTCTGTGCAGCACTAGAAATGTTCATTCCTCTGAGACCACTCAATTACTGACTTCCCTTCTAGGAGATACTGGCGGTTCCACTCACCCTAGGCCCTGTTGCCCCCTCACCACCAACATCCTTCCAACTGTTCAGGTGAACAAGCATCCACAAAGGGCAGGAGCCAAGAGAGGCTCATGTGAACAGGAAGAGGCCTGGGTGCCCAGGTGCTAGGGACAGGGAGGAAGAGATCCTTAGGTGACTACATTGACCTGAGCCTCAGTCCTCCTTCAAGCCCCAGGTGATCCACAATATCACCTTCCATTAAGCAGCTCTGACATCTTAAATCCTGCCATTTTCATCCACTTGCAGCAGGGTAGACTCTCAAAGCAGGTGACCCTCCCAGAGTATACTCCAGTCCCAACCAGATACCCTTATACAGTCTACTAGGGTCTCACTCCACTGCCATTCTGTAACAGTACCTCTTACATTGTCACGACAGAGAGGCTTCCTTTAGGTAGTAGACCACAGGGAGACAGGAATCAGTCTGTCCTGGGTCTAGCCCACACAACACACACATACATTACACACACACACACACACACACACACACACACACACTCTCACATTCTCTCTCCCCCTCCCTCCGTCTCTCCCTCCCCCGCCCCACACACTCAGCTTTAAACATCTAATTTCTTCTGTCAGGTTCCTTCACACCATACACAAGCTGGACAAGCATTCTCTGTTAATGGCCCCCATTAACTTCCTCAAATGAAAAAACCCCCACCCATCTGCAGGCCCCTGGAACACACCTGAAGCAGAGAGATGGCGATAAAAACACCAGCCACGATGTAAATGTTCCTCGGAAGCCAGCCCTCCAGCGCCTGGATGCAGCCTTTGGTGAAGATGAACTCGTCCCACTTGCTCTTCAGCTGCAGGGAAGCACCCCAGAGGCCTGAGCCTGTGGCACAGAGTTCCCACCCTGGTCCCCAAAAGCTCAGCTCCAGCACAGAACAGGATGAAGCACATGGGAAGGACAGGCAAAACTCTCCAGGAAAAACACATCCCTTGGTTTTGGTCTCTATCCCTCCGGGGTCAAGCTGCTATCATGTCACCTGTTTACCAAAGGCCAGCTGGCCTGTTCTGTAATCCCATTTCTGTTTGGGCTACTGGAAATTCAATTCAACTTACTCAGCATACCTCCAATGCCCACATCTGGAGACACAGGAGGGGGCCTGAAGCCCTGGAGGAAGATGTACCTTTAAAGGGAGAAACTAGGAGATGAGGTGTGGGGCATTCTCAAAGGATGGGCAGAAGGAAGGGACGGTGGCTCCTCAATTGTCTCCCACAGGAAAGTCTAGCTCCAGGAGACAGAGCCAGCAGGCAATGGTCCTTAGCCAACCAGTACCCTCCAATGTCAACCCTCAATGGAGCATCAGTAAGTGCTCCAGGACCTGTCCTAGCACACACACACCCTTATTAACCTCACAAATGGCAATCAGCTTCAGTTCCCTTCCCCAGTCAACTTTCTTCATGGCAATAATAATGGAAGACAATTCATTTTAGAGGCCTTAGGGTCTGAACTGTGCCCCGCATTCATAAATTAGAGCCTTAACCTCCAGCACCTCAGAATGACTGTATTTGAAGAGAGTGCTTTTACAGAGTTAATTTAATTAAAATGAGGTCACTAAAGTGGGCCCTAATTCAGAATAACTGGTGTCCTTACAAGAGAAGATTAGTACAGAGACATGTAGAGGCATGAAGAGACTCAGGGAGAAGACGACATCTACAAGCTAAGGAGACAGATAGATTCAGTGTGTGCTGAGGGCTCCTTTCTGGTCCATGGATGGTGTCTTCTTTCACAGCAGAAGAGGTGAAAAAGCCCTCTGGGACCACTTCTATAAGGATACTAATCCCACTCCTCCGGTCCCTGACCTCATGGCCTAATGCCCTCCCAAACACCCTGCCCCATCTTCAAAAATGCATGACTCAAGGGATGAGGTCTCAGTCTATGAATTTGGGGGAAAAACAAACATTCAGCTCATGCAGCCCATCCCTGAGAAATGGCAATCACTGAAGGATGCCAAGTTTTCCAAGCCACAGAACACATCTCTAATGCCCAGGAGATGCCCCTGCAGATTCCTGAGACCCCTTCCTTTCAAGACAGTAGTCATTCCTATCACCAAAAGTCACCAAAGCAAGAACTGGAGTCAGGGTGGAGGGTTATGCCTATATCTTCAGGGTGGTCTTGTTCCTCTTCACATGTAAGGTGGCTTTAAGAAAATCCTGTAATCATGAGTCCCATCCCTGCCCCAGGCCAGTCTCCTTCCTGCTGCCACTGTCTCCCTGAGGAAGCTGCACCAAGCCACACACTCCTACAGCTTCCTCCAGAACCCCTTTATAATAGACACCTTGTACAGCTCCAAGGAGCCTCTTAAAAATACAGACTTTGTTCCCCAAAATGTCCATCCCACTCTTTAATGCAGCAATGATTCTGTTTTGTGACTGTAGTCACAGGGTTTGAAATCTCCACCTGTCACTGTTCCCAAGGATCCTGCCTCCAGCTCAGGAGGGAGTGTGTGGGGCACCAATCCCTTCTCAGCCTTGTCTCCGTTTAGATGTCACCTTTTCAGCTTAATCTCCCCCTGCTTTTCCCCACCCCAATTTTCACTTTTGCTAAAGCAGCAAGTTAAACTATAGGGAATACAGCTTGAAAAACTGTCACCCTAAGGAGCTCTTGAAGTTCTGCATGTTGGGGTTCTCACCTGAATCCTGACATCGTATCCACACTGTGTGTTCACAACTTTTTGCTGTAAGATAATCAGAAAAATCAGTCACTTTTATCCTCTTGAGAAGTCAGTGGTAAAAGGTTCAAGAAAAGTTATAACCCAACACCAGAAAACACCTTTGCAAATTCCACTAACAGCCCACATCCTCCAACCAGGATAGGACAGGTGTCAGTAAACTGTTTCTGTTATGGACGAGAGAGTAAATATTTCAGATGCAGTCTCCAGAACAGTACAGAATTCTGCTTTAGTAGCAAGAGAGCAGGCACTGACAACATGTAAACAAACAGGCCTGGCTGCATTTCAGGATGGACCCTGGAATTTGAATTTTGTACAATTTCCACATATCACAAAATGTTACCTTTCTTTTCAACCATGCTATAGCTTGGATATTCAATGCCCCCCAAGTTCCCTATGTTAAAGGTTTGGTCCTCAGGGTGGAGCTAGTGGGAGATAAAAACTTTAAGAGGTGAGGCCTAATGGGAGGCCCTTAGGTCATAGGGTATATGACCTTGAAGGGGATTGTGGGAACTTGGCCCTTTCCTCTTATGCTTCTTGGCCACGAAGTGACCAGTTTGTTTCCACATACATTCCCTGCCATTGCCGGTCAGGCCTGAAAGTAATAGGTCTGTCTGATCATGGGCTGGAATCTCTAAATCCATGAGCCAAAATAACCCTTTTTCTTTTTCTTTCTTGTTTTTTTTTTTGGCGGGGGATTGGGGGGCAGGTAAGTGGCTTTGCTGGAGACTGAACCCACATACTAAGCATGACCTCTGCCACTGAGCTAAGCCCAGCCCCATAAACCTTCTGTCTCTGGAAGTTATTTTCTCAGGTATTTTGTTATAGTGCTGGGAAGATGAACAACCATTTAATAATAACTAAAAGCATTCTTGGCTCCCAGGTCATATAAAAAAGCAAGCCAGATTTGGGTCCTGGGTCACAATTTGCCAATCTTTGTGCTAGGAAGCAAAAGTTATACTAGATAAATACAACATTTACTACATTAGTATATTTCATAGTAACCCTCAGAGTCCTCAGACATCAACTGTGCAACCTCAGCAAATCTGAGCCTCTCCTGGGCTGGAGAACCTGCTCATGTAGTAGAAGTGATGGCCGCCCTGCTGGGAGCCCTGTGACCCAGAACAGGCATTACATAACTGCACTGAGAGTTAGCACAGGGTCAGTTCTGCACAGATTCAGCTCAGACAAAATTCAGTGCTCCTTCACAGGTCATCCCGTGAGCCCAGTTTCTGAACCCAATTACCTGGTTTAGACTGAGAATAAAATAAACAGTGGAGAATCCACAGAAAATAATTCTCCACCACAGAGATGCTGTTCCCCTGACAGTGATGTGTTCCCCAAAGCTCCTGTAACCTTCTGAGAACTGGGGTTTTTTTTCACCTGAGAAAGGGTATAAAAATGCCAATCAAGGGCTCATGAGCATCACAGCATCTTGCCCAGGCACCCCAAGTGAAAGCCCCTCAAGGGAGGGTAAATATTGCTTCCTCCTGCTTCACCCAGTACAGCAGTGCCAGGGTGGGCCATGAGAGAACAATCCCAGAATGTATGTGAACAGGATTGCAGAGGTGCAAGGCCTTGGGGCAGATGTGAAGGGCATGCACCCAGCTCCTCCAGTGTGCAGCAGAATAACAGCTCAGGGCATGCGCAGACTCCCAGAAACTACTGGCTATATGAGGGACACACGTCATGCCCAGGAGCAAGTCAACTCACCGCAGGATCCGGCACACAGCAGGAGAAGGGAACCCCACACTTCTCGCGACTATAGCTGGCACCACTGCAGTTGAAATAGACGTTAAGGTCCCAGTCTTCAGGGCCATAGGCTCCACAGCACTGGTTCTACAATCACAAAAGTCAAGAATTATCAGATGCTCCCAGAGTCAGTCTTAATGTGGCAGGATAAGTATGGTTCCTTCTATCAGACAGAGAAACTGAGGCCCACCCTGCTATCTCCCACACATACAGAGATGCTGAGCAATACCACCCAGGAAATCCTCTAAAAATGAAACAGCAGCTGGGTGCAATGGCACATGCCTGTAATTCCTGTGAGTGGAGGCTGAGGCAGGGGGATTGCAAGATTGAGGCCAGCCTGAGCAATTTAATCTCAAAAATGAAAAAAAAAATTAAAAGAGATGGAGACATAATTCAATGGTAAAACACCCTTGGGTTCAATCCCCAGTGCCACCGCCACCACTACCATCAAGGCAAGAGCAGCCCCAACATCTCTGTCAAACACAGGTTGACTCAGGGGCACCACCTGGCCTCAGCACAGGGCTTTAGTTTCTACTCTGGCTTTAGTTGCCTTTTTTGTTTCTTTATCAAAATCAAACAAACAAAATACATACATATATATAATATATTTTATATATATATATATATATAAAAGCGCTGAATGTCTACTCCCAAAGCAACAGTTACAACTGGAGTGAATGGCAACACAGGAAACTCTGCCCCATCCAGGGCCTCGGCCCTCCTCACTGTCTGGTACAGCTGCAAAGAAGAATCCTCATCAGTCTAACAACTGTAAAACCCAACATGCTGAAGGTACTGCTGCGGTGTGAACGGTGTCCCCACACGAGAGCAGATCGCATTTCCACACCTGCCCTTGGAGCTGACTTGGTTATGGCATAATCATAACAAATGACAATGGGGATTTCCACTTGTTTTCCTGCTTTTAAGGTAAAATACTGTCTTTCCCATCCCCACCTGTCCACTGTGCCAGCTGCTTAATGATTTAATAATTAACTAATATTTCACCCCAAGAAAGCTCCATAACCTACTGAATCCCTCTGGAAAACTTTGTTTTTTTTTAAAGAGAAGGAGGCAGCAGAGAAAAGATGATTGTTTTAGGTAATGCTGGAGCCAGCAAACCCAAGACCATGTGAACACAGAATGAGACTGTGGCACCGAACAGAAAGAAGAACAGTGAGGGGCATGGGGTAATGGCAGGGATTTGGTGGCTTTCACAGACCATACAGGTCAATGACAACAATTCGGGTAGACTCTTTGGTCATATAAATGGGTTTGGCTAAACTCCATGATACATGAAATAAGGGTAAACAAGTTTTGGTTAATAAGAGTGGGTCATAGTTATTTTTAGTGCTCTCTAGAGTTTATTTTCTTCTCAGAACTAAAGTGTTCCATATAAAAATTTCCTGAGGAAGATGGGCTTTCAGACAGAGCACAGATCAAACAGAAGATAACATGGCTAGGAAGGGGGTTTCTCCCAGGGGGCCTGGAGCAGCTGGAGCCCAATCCTCCAGGTGCAGCTGTACACCAGGGGGACAGGGACAGATGGACTTATGGCCCCAGCGTGGGACTACTTAGATAAACCCCAGGGGACATACTCCAGAGAGGTCACATTCCCCTCCATCTGAGGAAGCTTCCTCTAGGCAGCTCTGCCCTTCTCAAACAGGAAGGGGAAAAGGTCCTAGAGAGGAAGGGGACAGGAATAGCTTTAAGTGGTGAGTCATGAGATTAGGGAGTAGGAGCTCGGCCTCCCCTGCCCCCAATACCCACAGGGCTTAAGGTCCCAGGGACAACTGGCTGCCAGTGTGGCTGTTGGGCAAGGCTGGGGAGACCTTAGCCACAAAGGGGGAGGGTAGTGAGGGCTGAGATTCTAGAAGTGGGTGGCCTTGGTACAGTTGGAATTGCCTGCCCAATACAAATAGTGGGTGGGGAGGCACAGGAAGAGAGAGCCTGGCTGGGCCACATGAACGACAGAGACAAACTGACCACAGGCAAAGTACACACTCCATAACCTCCCTACTGCCTGCCACGCTGCAGGCAGAAACACAGCAAGGAGAGAAGGTTTGTGTCCCCCAACCTTGACTGTCGAGCTGCACAGACTTGACTTAAGGCAGGAAAGTGCAGGTGCTACCACGAAACCCGCCAGGAGACAGTGCTTACAGCTTTCTGAAGGGAGTCGATGAGGTTCTGCAGGTCGATGTCGTCCCGGTAGGATCTGATGTTGCTCTCAAAGAACTCCCGGAACCGATCCCTTACCCAGTCCTGGAACAAGAAGGCCAGCACAGCCACAGCCAGCTCCAGGAAGAAGATGAGCACGATGGCACCACAGAACTGCACGGAGACAAGGGCAGTGCAGGAGTTACCACATCTACCAGGCTGGTCCTATACACCCATTTGACCCAAAACCACTACCTGCTGCAGAGCATGAGCTGTCACAGGAGACCCCAGGTCAGACTGGGAATCCTGCATTAGTAGCAGGGGGCTTCATCTCACCCGTAAAGGGGGATGGTTGATCACTAACCACGTCATCCACTGCAACACTGCTAACAGTGAATGAGTGAAAAAAGATGAGAGGGCTCCAGGTCAACGTGCCAGTCACTGTTATGAAGCAGCCCTCCTCCCTCGAAAGAAGGAAACCATAATACGGAGTGAATGGCTGTCCTACCCACAAGGTTGACAGCTCCTCTGGGACAAAGTCTGGGCCCAGACACTACCTGACCACTCTCCACACATACACAATCATCCAAATTTCTAGAAATCAGATTTATCACCCCAACCTTAAGGATGAAGAAAGTGAGGCTCACTCAGGTACATAGCTTGTCTGCAGTCACATAACTCACACAGGACATCTAGTTCCCTGGAAGTCTTACCACTCTGGAGGCACCAATGTTATCAGTACCCACTCTGTATGTGAGCATGATAGTCACATACAGACCTTTCCTGAGATATGTCTGTGACAGGCCACGAATAGTGGTGGCATTCTACAAGGCCCCTCTGCAGCCATAGGTTCATATCCACCTCTGTCACCAGAGACTTTCAGTGTGTAAAGCCTGTGTTCTCACAGACACAAAGGCCACTAAACAGCTTTAACACCACTGACAAATTTGGAGGAGCCTTTCAAAGCAAGATGGAGAAGTACCGGCATGTAGGCATAGGAACATGCATATACACAGGCCCTACAAATGCACTCCCTGTTCCCATGGAAGCAAGATACTAAACATAGTATTTTTAAGAGGGAAAAAATAGAAAAAAAAAATGTGCTTTGCTTTTTAAATTAAGCCCAGGAAAGAGAAAGCTTGACCTAATAAACTCAACAAATAATATATTATAAAAAACCTTAATGTGTTTTCCCCACCAGGTGCTATTTAATTTTAACTGAATGTATTTAAAAATGAATTTGTATCTAAATATAAAACTAAACTCTTAGTAACTCGCAGTTCTACCAGGAAATTAAAGATTCTACATTGCACATCCAACAGATTCACACACCCTGGAGGAGGGAAATAATTTCTTAATGTTACTGACAACATCTTTTGATCTTAGCCAGGAAGGGCAAAGGTGAGTAGCAAACAAACAATTCCTCCAGAACTTCTGAGAGGAGATAAAAGGCAAAGAGGGGGAGTGGAGCTGCTTATAAGCACTTCCTCCCACCAGGAGCTGAAAACCAGAGGAGCCCCACTTCTCCCGGGGAAAGGAACCAGCTCATCTGGATTTTTTTTTTCCTAAAATCTTACCACTCAATGAGGCAGTAGGGTACAAAGTGACTCAAACCAGGTAACATATAGGCCGTCCTAGCTGAGCCAGTACCCCTACCCCCCATTACCCCTACCTCTGTTACATCCCACCCCCATCTCTGGGGCCACTCACAAACTTGAGCAGGCAGATGTTCTCCCGTAGGGCCCCCACACAGCCAGCGAACCCCAGTGTGAACATCACCACGCCCACCATCAGGACCAGCACCACAGGGTCTATTCCATGTAGCCGAGTCACTTTGGTGAGGTCAGACAGTACACCCTGAAAAAGGCAGAGAAAGCAGGGTAACATCAGCCTTGAAGGGGACTCAAGGGGACTCTAGCTGGGCTGTCCAGAGACCTGCCTTTCAGGGCTCAATCCTATCATTAAAAGCCAGGCAGAATATGGCCCTGACTACCCGCTGAGAGGCACATCAGGTGAACAGATTCTTGACCACCTCAGTCCTGAGACCCTCATAGGAGGGTCACAACCTCCTGGTCTCCATGGAAGCTCAGTACCTGGGAGGCAGACCCAAGGCTTCCTTTATGGCCTATTGGGTATCTCTGATGGGTCCACTGGAAAGCAAAATGCTGTGGTTGACTGTCCAAAGCAGCCTCAAAATGAACATTCTGTGGAAAATACACCTAGCAAGGGAAGAGGTGTAGCAGTGCTGCCTACAGAATTACCTGTGATAGTGGAGGTGCTGTGTACCTGCACTGTCCAAATTGGTAACAACCGTTTCTGGGTGCTTGGAATGTGGCGAGGGACACTTAAGAATTTTCATTTGTGTTTAATTTCAATTAAATAGAAACACATAGTCATATGTGGCTAGTGTGACCCACAATGACACAGCAATTCTGTGAGATTCAAAGGAGAATGAAGAAGAGGACAGCCAAACCAGGTGCTCGGCCTAGCGCAGACAGCTAGCTAAGCAAACTGCTGCAGTCCCAGAGGTGGCCACACAGTGGCACCACAAGTCACAGGTTGCACTGGCTTCCAGGTCAGTGGGGCAAAGGGACACTGCACTGTAGTTCTTGCCCTGTTAGGGTTCACAGGCTACCCTGAAGGTGTCCAAACCCAAGGGCAGGACTCATCCAGATCCCAAGGCTATGGCAGGAAATCCCATAAACCTAAGTGCTCCTGTCTCCTCCTGGAAACAAAGGCAGTTTCCACTGAAGGAACAGGGGGCTCTTCAGTTTTTCTCTTTCACCTAGCTTCTCTCTCTACCTCCCTTGGTGCCCTGGCAGGGATTTCCGCCCTCTTCACCTCCCCAGCACCAAACTGCCATGGACAAAGACAACACCACAGCTCCACCTGCTCTTTATCCTTGCAGACTGTTACATACTGGTCTCTTTTTCTCACCTCTCTCACAGGCTTGGCAAAGAGGTCCAAAGATACTTAAAGACCTGCTCCCACCACATAGGGTGCCTGAGGGCACGCAACCAAGCCCTGCTCCTGTAGGCAGGACAAGAGCTCCAGGAATAAACACAACTGTGTTTGGGACTTGCTCACTTGCCCTAGAAGCGTACAGGGTCAGGCAGACAACCCCAGGCCCACTCTGGGCATAGCTGCAGGCAAGCCCAGGGCCACTACGGGCTGCTGCAAACAGAAATTTCTCCACATTCACAAAGCTCAGAAAAACCCCAAAACCTAACTGTTCTAGCACTGACCACCCCTCCCTGCACTGCCCAAGGCAGAGCCAGCCTCAGGAGGGTTCTGTGGATCTTTACTTTGCACAGGAAATGTTCCTTGTCAAGAAACAGATAGGAGGAGGGGATAATTCAAGCAGAATGAATCTAGTTTTGGTCTCCTGGTACTCAGGGTTCTACCTACCTTTTCACTCCATGCCCAGAGTCCAACTCCAAGGAAGACAACTCCAGCCAACTGAGCAGGAACAGTGGGGTGGAGGGGGGGAGAGAAGAAATGTTAGATCAGAAGCCAACACCATAAACATGCTTCTCACAGCAAAGACCACATGCTAGTCAGGATGCTCCTGGCTCCCAACCAAGATTCTAGGCCCTTCTGGGCGTGGTGGCACACACCTATAGCCCTAGCACTCTGGAGGCTGAAGCAGAAGAATCGAAAGTTCAAGGCCAGCTTCAGCAATTCAGCAAGGCCCTAACCAGCTTAAAGAGACCCTATCTCAAATTAAAAAATAAAAAGTGCTGGGGATATAGCTCAGTGGTAAAATGCCCCTGGGTGGTTCAATCTCCAGTAGCAAAAAAAAAAAAAAAAAAAAAAAATCCTTAACCCTGCAGATGACAAGGGCTTCTACCCCAGGAAAAGGACAAGGAGGCTCTGCAGATAACTGGTTTGTACTCCTGAATGTATGTATGTACTCCAACACCAGATGGCTCCACAATCCAGAGAAGAGATAAAGGCCTCAAGGCAGACTAGGTCCTACAGAGACTGTGCAGTCAAGCTCTACCCTGTTCCTTCTATATTCTGCCACACCTACCCCCACCCAAGTTCATTTCAGGGCACTCTCAGTGTGTAAGAGGACTTTGTGCCCCAGGAGCATTAGAGGTTTCCAGTGTAGATGGGGGCATGGAGAGCAAAACCCAGCACCAAGTATGCTCCCCACCTCAGGCCTCCAGCACTGTATTCAAACTCAGTCATAAGCTACTCAGTCCAGCTGCTGGCCAGAGTTGAGCCCCCTCCCCAGGGTACTTACATGTAGCACAAAGTACACATGTGCTCAGGAGGTGCTGGGTTACTAGCTAATGAATTAAAATAAGCCTGCATTAAGCAATGACCTCACTTAGAAGAAAAGCACCCCAGTCTCCCACCTATAGGAACCCACTAGGGCTAAGCTGCTCCCTGGGCCAAGAGAATGGAGCCCACCCAAATGCACCACACAGGTTTCTGAACCGGGGAGAATCTGCCATATAAAAGGAAAATACATCATGATCTGTGCAAATGAAGCTGCCTCCTGTTTTTCTGTTAACTACTTTATACCACACTGGCATTGCATTGCCATATATTAGTATCTCACAACAAATAACAGGGCTAGATTTCTCTATGACTCTCACCTTTCCAAAGTTTATTCTCAAGCTTCAAGCTATTTCTGCCGTTTTATTCAATACTAGACCCAGGTGGCTGGAATGGGAAGGCAGGCCCTTTAATGAAAGCCCCAGGAGGTCTCAGCCTCTTCCAGATCATAGATCATTTTTCAGAAAATGCACACACTCCCAATATTCTGCACAGAATTTTGGAGGGTGGTTCACAGCTTCTAGTGGTTGGTTCCCACAGTGGTCTGTAAACCCCAACTGAAGAAGTCCTGCCAGAACCCCAACCCCTGCATTTTATAAAGCAGAATACTGGGGTCCAGAGAGTTCAAAACCAAAATGGCAGGAAGTGAGGAGAAGGACCCCATCCCAAGCTCAGTTCATTCATTCATTTGTTCCTCACTCACTGGTTCAAATATTCATCGAGTACATCCTAGGTGCTGCACTCCACCAACAGGCCAGCGGGCTGCTGGTGCTTATGTTCCTGTGGGCTCATCCTTGCTCCTTTCTACCACACCACCCCACTCCACCTCACACCAATTTCCTAATTGATATCTTTTTCTTGATGAGTGCATGATCATTTCCTCCACTTCCCAGGAGTTTCAAAATGCTATGAGAAGTAAACCCACAAGTGACTGGTAACCCTACAATTCCTCAAGGTTCTCAATACTTACTTACCTCTTGCCAAAGCTGGAGCTAGTCTTTAATCCCACCTTATCTGACCTTATGGAAGGTGAGATCAAGTCAGTCATTTCTCCTTCAACTATTTCCCTGCATACGTAGCTTCAGGAATACCAAGGCAAAGGGTTGTCTCCCTCACTGACTCCTCTTTCAGATCACACCAAGTGGTGGAGAAGCTCACAGCTCAGTCCTAGGTCCTTTGCCCTGCCTTGAGCCTGCTAGATGATCTCATGATTGCCACAACACTAAATGCTGTCCAACACACTGCCAACTCACCAATACAGACCAGAATAGCCACTTCTCTAAGTCACGCAGCTCAGGGTCTCCTTGACTTGTCCACCTGAAAGATCTGATAAGATTCCAATCGAAAAAACGTCTTCAACGTCTCCTGGATCTCCCCACCCCTGCTCTGCTCCTCCCCAACTCCTCACCTTCTCCTTAAAGGGTACCACTGTCTGTTCCTCTGTTTAAGAGAAAACCTTGACTTCGTGCTTAATGCTTCTTTCTCCCTTGCCCAGTATTCAACTCACTATTGACCCTCTGCTGGTTTTACCTTCAAAACACATAATACATCTGAACAGTTTTCCTCTCTGCACCCACCTGTCTGTTATCTATCTGCTCAGGTCTGGATCCTGCAGGGGTTTCCTCACAGGCCTCCAAGCAACTAGAATGACCCTTTGAAAATACAACTGCCCCTCAGAAATTGAGAGAAACTGGTTCCAGGAACCTCTGTGGATACCAAAATGCTCATGCCCAGGCATCCCATATAAAATGGTGCAGTATTTGCATATAACCTGTGCACATCCTCCCATATACTTCAAATCATCTCAGATTACTTATAATGCCTAATACAACATAAATTCTGTATAAATAGCTGTTATAATGTTTAGGAAATACTACAAAAAAATGTTTACATGTTCAGTACCAACACAGATTTAAAAAAAAAAAAAACAGCTTTTATCCAAGATTAGCTTGTAGAGCTGGCAGATACCAAAGGACAACTGTAAGATTACATGGCTCCCCACCTTGAAACTCTCCAATGACTTCCCTTCAGACCTGGAATAAAATTCAAACTCTGCCACGACCTACAGGGCTGTGCCCCAGGCTTCGGCCCACATCCCAGCAACACATTCCTCCTGCCCATCACCCCCATTGCAGCCCTGCTCCCCACCACCCTGGCATCCTGGCTGTTTCCTGAACTCACTCCCTGCTCAGAGCTTTGAATGTTCTTTGTCCATATCCATTCCTGGCTTCTTCCTCATTTCTTTCAGGCAGGTCTCCTCAAATTTCACCTCTTCAGAGTTGCTACCTTTACCATCATATGTAGAACAGCTCCCTGTCCATCACTTGGAAATCTCCTTTTGCCTGATTTACTTTATTGAACTGAACCTAGATCAGATAGGCTGTCTGTGCTGTTCAGGGGTGTATACCAGCAACATGGAGAAGGACCTGGCATGTAGGTGCAGAACAGGCCCTTGTAAGAACCTTATCAGGCTGCAAGGATAGGCAGTCCCAGCCTGTGGTGCTTCTGGCTCTCCTCCCAGGCACACTTGTGGAAATCATCTACTTCAAAGAGCCAAGAAAGAACCCAGCCTGGCCCAGGTTTATGGTGTAGCCCTAAACAGGGGCATCAGCCGAGAATCAGAGCAGAACAGAGCCTGTTGGCTGACTAGCACTATCCCCCATCCAGTGTTCCCAACAGACTTTCCCAGCTCTGCTTTCTGCAAAGTCCACCCAGCTCCCAGTGACATGTGGACCAGTGAATGAAGTCAGCCTTGAAATACTCAACTGACAGCCATGCAGACCTCCCCTTTCCTGATCTCTGCATTCACTGATCTCACAGTTCACTCCTCACCCCATGTTCTGCATCTATTTTTCCCCATAATAAGACCAGCCTCAGCTCCACCTATATGTCTATGTCTTGCTGAATTCATACTGAGGTGCTGTTTGAATTCTTCCTCCAGGTGACTAAACTGATGCAAGAAAGCTTGCACTGCTAACACACACAAAGGACAAGTCCTCCAGAAAGATCCTCAACTCTCCGTAACAGAAGCCAGCATTTACTGCTGATCTACCTGCTCAGGTCTGGATCCTGCAGGGGTTTCCTCACAGGCCTCCAAGCAACTAGAATGATCCTTTGAAAATACAACTGCCCCTAAGAAATTGAGAGAAACTGGTTCTAGGAATCTCTGTGGATACCAAAATCCTCATGCCCAAGCTGTGCCAGGGCAGGCAGCTCCTATTCATGGCTGCTCCAGTCATCACTGTTTTCCAAGGCTCCCTAGGAAAGCCATAGAGGAGCCCGGTCCCCATCACTGCAGCACAGTTCTCCTTCCCCACACAATGACTAGGCTCTAAGAGTAAGAGCTTGTTTTGTTTTTTTTTTCCCCATTTTGTTTTAGAGGAAGAACTAAAGTTAACTCACATAAGAAAGATGGGAACTTAGGGGTCACATGTCAGATCATGGGTTTAATGAATACTGGCCCAAAGCTGAAACTTTGTGGACCAACAATCATGATCCTTGAACTCTGGAGCAGATTATGTGGGTCTGGGCTGGGTCTTGTTCCCTAGCTGCTAACCTTCTGGGAGCAATGGCTCTGCTGGGTGACCCCCAGTCTTAGAGCAGCCTTCTTTGTTCTTCTTACATTCCAATTGAATCTCCTCAAGTAGGGATCCAACTCCAGTCAAGCCCAAAGTGAGTCCAACCTTCAGTCTGCTTGGATCACTGAACACATATACTGCTATGGTCACCAGGCCTATAGCCCCACCCTTTCCTTCACACCATGTTAAACACTTAAACACCAAAAGAGACCTTCTACATACTCCAACACTGCTCTTATCACCTTCATTTGTCAGATGGAAAGCTCAGACGCAGAGCAACTTGGTCAATTGTTCAAGGTCACAGAACTGCTACTTAAGAACCAAATCTGAGTGTCTCTGACCCTGATAACATGTGATTTCAGAACTGACAGTCACATGGGAGCCCAGTGGTATGATGCCACAGAGAGGCATTTGGGCTTTGCAACTTCAAAGACAACAAAACATAGCTATGTGATGAGGCCCCTATTAAAGGAATCTTTGTTCCAACCAGGGCAGATGGTAAGGGAGGAGGGCTTCTTTAGGGATCATCAAAACATTCAGAATTGACCTTTCCTCCTTAGCCAAAGGCCCATATCATAGAAGTAAGAGGTCTGCTTGTGGGTGCTCTGGGCTGGTACACTCCTTCCTTGTCCTATAAGCTACAAGGAATTCCTTCACCACCTGAGGAAGCCTGTGGCAGTTTACTCAAGGGGGAGCCAAGTCCCAGCAGAAGTATAAACAGATGGCCAGGCCCTGTTGGCCTGGAAGAGACAATTCCAACTCCAAGTAGTCAAAAGCAGCCTCTTACCCAGGATTTAATGAACTTAGTCCTTGCAAGATTTCCTTTAAGCATGTGTGAAAGCACTTAGACAACTCCTGCAGGCCCCAGAGGCCTTTCCTCATCAGGCTCAAGGAGAACCACCAATAACAGGGCAACAGGACTCTGTCCTCTGGGCCCCTGGTTCTTGCACAACCCTGTTGCTGACTCAGTCTAACATTCACAGAGTCCCTTCCTTCCCCTGGGCCTCCTACGGGTGTCTCAGAGATAACGGAAGGAAACACAAGGCTGAGATACCAAAAGATGGGGTGGTTCAGAGCAGTGCTGAACTAATGGCATAGGCCAGTGTGCTCTGAGTCTCGTCTCTGCTCTGGAATATCCTAGCAACAGGACCACATGCACTTCTAGGAATTTCTCTGAGCCTCATTTCCTCTACAACAAGGATGACCCTTTCCTTGATCATAGGAAGGTTGTAGGTTTTAGCCTCCTGTGGCATGCTTACCCTGGGGCAGAGCTCAGCTGAAGAACCCTGGTCTCCAAGGTGCAGGCAGAGCAGAGAAATAGAAGATCCTTCAGAGCAACATCACAAGCACCTACTACACTAAAGTCCCACCCCAGCAGCTTCCGCCCTAGTCTCTGTCCCAAGTTGAGGTCTTTCTTTCCAGATACACCTGCTTCATTGGGCTTCTGGAGATGACAGAAATGCATAGCTCAGGGATGGGGCTTTCTGGAGGCTTTCACATGAGGCAGGAAAAGATGATTGAAGAAAACAGGGCAGAGAGTGAGTGGAAGAAGCTAGAATTGAGCCTCCGTTCTGTCCTAACATACTCTTTGGCTTTGAGCAAGCCATCCCTCTCTCCTGGGGCTCAGTTTGCCTATCTGAAAAATGAGCAAAGAGCCTAAGCACCTCCACTAAGCCTTGCACCCCTCAATCTTTCCAGGTGCAAAGCCCTTGGTCTTGGTACTCTCCAAAATAGGGAATCACGAGTTCAGGCCTGGTAAACACCAGAAATCCTTGTTGCTTCTTGAAATGCCAATGAATCAATTGAATTAGAGGCCAGAAAGGTTGCCAGAGTACACAGACCCCAAATCCAAACTCAACTATGAAAGCCTAGTGGGCTGAGGGAGGATTCATGAGATATTCATCAAGGTTAGAAGGCCTTGCCCCTCAAGACTGGGGCCACTCTGAGCTCTAAACACAGCAGGGAATCTCCCTTTCAAAGTAGTCTCATATTAGATGAATTCTGAACTAAGCCACTTCTCAGAGGGAGTTTGGAAGTTTTGAAAACCAGAATGAAGACTGGAGCTCAGCTTCCTCATTATAGGGGGAAACAGTGCCCAGGAAGGAGATGCCTTGCCTGGGCCACAAAGCTTATCACACACCAGCATTTTCTCTTGCCGGAAGGGTGGGTCTGACAACAAGAAACACATGCCCTTTCAGTGAACCCATGTAAGGGTCCCAAAGAGGAAGGGCAAGGACTGGGCAGAGGGATCCAGAGGCAGTTTCCACAGCTGTCTCTGTGACCTCTGATAACACAGAGCTGGTTCCACCAAGCTCCACCCAGGAATCTGTCAAGGAAGGAAGGCGAGGGGATAGTCATCCAAGGGAGGCTACAGGCAGCGCCACAGGAAAGCGGGTGGAGGGAACCTCCACCCCAGTTGCTGCCATCACTGTCACAGATCATAGTGATTAACAGTGGGTGGAAACCCAAGACTCCAAACCAGGGCCAAAAAGTAAATGCTCGCCGCTTTGTGTGCTGGATGATCTCTGTTGCAAGCACTCAACTCTGCTGTTACAGTGGGAAAACAGTCAAAGACAAATAAATGAACTGACATGGCTGTATTCCAATAAAATGATATGTGCAAAACAGGCGGAAGACCAGGTTTGACCTGCAAGCCATGTGTGCCAAGCCCAGCACTAATCTATCACATTAAAGCCATCTGGACCTAGAGATGAAAGACAGGATTTCCTTTAACTCAGCCATATGAAGCCTGGGATACCCCCATATACTGGTGTCCAGATTTTATATTACATTAACAGATAACTTAAAACTATAAATAACCCAAAATGACATATTTCTACAATTAAATATTACACAATAAGAATAAACTGTCTACAACTACATATTAACAGCAGAAATGAAACTCACATATTTAACAAAAGATTTCAGACACAAAAGTCTTCAAATGATTAATGGAGAATATTTGGGTGGAAAAACTAAGCATCTACTCAAAAGATACTAGATAGAATAAAAATGTGATCTACATACAACAAGGAAAAAATCAGTAAATATGAGAATATAAGACAGGAATGACAGAGAAGATGGAATTAGCAAGACAAAGACTTTAAAATAGATATTTTACATATGTTTATAGATCTAAAGAAAAACATAAAAATGATAAGGAGAGAAACAGATATTTAAAAGACACAAATGGAACTAGTACAAGAAATAGAAAATATAACATGAGAAGTAAAGAATTCACTGGATGCATTTAACAACCAATTAAACCCTGAAAAAGAAGAGATACGTGGATTTGAAGACAAAGCAACTGTACGGACTAAAGGAAAGAAGGAAAAACAAGAAAAACTAAACACAATCTCCATGGTCTACAGGACAACACCCAGAAAAGAAGGGAGGGAGGGAGCACATTTGAAAAATAATGATCAGAATATTCGCAGATTTGATAAAATGACATCCTCACAAATCCCAAAGGTCTAATGAACCTCAAACAGATTAAATGCAAAGAAAACCACACTGTACAATACAATACAATACAGTAGAAAAGAGAAACTTTTTTTTTAAATACCAGGGATTGAACACTGGGCACTCTATCACTGAACTATATCCCCCAGAACCTTTTTTTTTTTTTTTTTTTTTTTTTTTTTGAGAGCAGGTGTCACTAAGTTTCCCAGGCTATCCTTGAGTTTTCAATACTCCTGCCTCAACCTCCCCTCCCAAGTAGCTGGGGTTAAAAGAGTGCACCACTATGCCTGGCTAAGAGAAACTTCTGAAACAAACCTGAGGGTGGGGAAAGATAAACTACAAGTACAATATGCATCTACAAAATATTTTAACCAAATGAAGTGAAAACATATCAAAATGTGTGGGATGCACAAAATATACAGCTTCAAATTCTTATACTAGAAAACAAGAGAAATTCAAACCAGTGATTTAATCTTCTACCTTCAAAGGCTAAGAAAAAAGCAAAATAGTTCCAAATAGAGGTAAGAAATAATAAATAAAAGAACAGCAGTCAATGAACTGGAAATAGATGGTGGTCATGGTTGGATAAGTATATGAATGTGCTTAGTGCCAATGAACTTAAAAATGGTTACAAGGATAAATTTTTTGTTATGTATATTTTAGTTTTTGAAAAAAAAGTAAAAAATAATTATAAAAGATTTTTTTTAATCAATGGAATTAAAAACATTAAAAAAAATCACCTAATCATGTAATCATATAAGCTGATAATGTCTTGATTCATTCTACTATCTTTTAAGAAGTCAAAGATAAAAGAGTTGAGTCTAATTTATGGCAAGGGGATGCAGACTGATGGTCACCTGAGGAAGGGGTGTAGGGAAAGGGACTGCAGAAGACACAAAGGAAGCTTCTGGTGTGACAGAAATGTTTCACATCTTCATTTTGATGATGGTGGTTGTATGGCCCACTGAATTGTCATCAAACTGTACACACACATACCAGGTTACTTCACCTTGAAAATACCCTGTGAGTGTTCAATAACCATATGACCCAGCAAGAATCTTGGTGCATCCTGGATATCCCTTCCTCCTACTCTGCTTCATTCAGGCCTGTGTGAGGAGGGCAGGGGCTACAGCCCTGCAGAGATCCAGCACCCTTGGCTATGCCTCAAGTTCCCCTGGTGACTCTGAGTAGTCCTTGCCCTTTGCCTTGGCAAGGCTCAGTATAAAAACACACACATCTACCTACACCCAAAGATAAGGCAGTCTATTTCCTGTGAATTGGAGCAGGCTTTCTGAAAAAGTAATTTTGACTCTATAAGTATGTCAGGGAGGTCAAATCAATGTATACACCTTCTGACCCACTTAATGTCACTCCTAGGAATCTATCCTGACAAACGACTTCCCTCCTTTCCCCAAAAGGAAGAATTCTGTATTATAAAAAAATAATCACTACATCCTTATCTAGGATGGGGGGAAAAAAACTGAAAACAACCTAAAAGTCCAATATGGGATTCTCTAAAACAAATATAATCACAAAGACTATGTCACAACCAAGAATGTTCTACACCAGGTGATGCTGCTGTGAAAATGCAGACCTCAAGAAAGGGAGGATTCTGCTCACAAGGACATGAAACCATGAAAGCCTCAGACAGGAGTGGGTGGAGCAGGGGGAATGCAGTAATCCTTGGCTGCCTTGTTAAGCCTTCTTGAACCTCATGCAATAATAAAAGTTTATTATATAATACTTGGAGAGAAATAGGTACCATATCTTCTCAGTAGTGAAGACAAGAATATTATTAAAATACTACACTTGGGGGACCAGGGGAGGAAGGAGAGAAAGGAGAGGGAAAGTACTGGAAATGAAACTGACCAAATCATGTTGTGTGCATGTATGAATATGTAACACATCCTACTAATACATATAATTACCAATAAATGTACCAATAATATACTAATAAATTTAAAAAAAAAAAACACTATACAGAGGGCCATACATGGTCCCTCCAGCACATACTTCTGGCAGCTTCCCTCCCTCTGCAAGCCAAAGTGAGATTTTTTTAAAAATTTAAAAAATTTTTAAATTGTGGTAAAATATACGATATGAGTGTGGATTTCAGTGGTATTAAATAGATGACAGTCTGGTGCAACCATCACCACCATCCATCCACAGAATTCATTTCACATAACTGAAAGTCTATACCATCAAATAGTAACTCTTTGCTATGCTTGAATGTGTTCCCTGAAATTGATGTGCTGGAAGCTTACTACCCAAGGCAGCAGTGTTGAGAGTCAGGACCTTTAGGAGTGGTTAGGTTAATTCATTATCACCAGAATGGGTTTGTTACAAAAACAAGTTCTGCTAATCTTGCCCTCTTTCTTGCCTATGTGATGCCTCTGCCCTGTTGTGAGGCAGCAAGATGGCCCTCAACAGATGCGGACCCGAGCATGGGTTTCTTGACTTCTAGAATCATGAGGCAAATAAACGTCTCTTTTCAATAAGTACCCAGCTTGTGGCAATTTGCTAGAGCAGCACAAATGGACTCAGACACTCTGCCATTCTCTCTCTCACACTCCTTGGCAACCAACATTCCACTTTCTCTATGATTTTTGACTACTCCAGGTAACATAAGTAGAATCATACGTTTGTCTTTTAAGTGGAATCAATTTGTCTTTTTGCATCTGGCTTATTTCACTTAACATAATGTACCCAAAGTTCACCTATATTAAGAATGAATAAGACACTACGGCATGTATGTGCCACATTTTATTTACCTAATCACCAAAATATACCTGGGCTGTTTCCACCTTTGGCTATGGTGAATAATGCTGCTACGAATGTGGGTATACACATCTCTCTTCAACATCCTGCTTTCATTTCTTTTGAGTCTATACCCAGAACTGAAATTTTAGATCACATGGTGATTCCATTTTTAATTTCATGAGGAGCTACTATATTGTTTTCCATCACAGCTGCACCATTTTACATCCTTGCCAACAGTGGACAAGGGCACCAATTTTTCCGCATCCTTCCCAGCATTTATTTTGGGTTGTTCTGGGTTTTTTTTTTCTTAAAGAACAGACATAGATGTGAAGTGGTATCTCACTGTGATTTTGATTTTTCATTTCCCTGAGCTGAAGATTTTGCACTGCAAACAAGTCTAGTCTAACTAAACTACAATTTAAAAAGTAAAAAATGCTCATACTCTCAAAATGCTATTGTTGGGCCAGGTGTTGCGGGGCACGCCCATAAATCCAATGATTCAGGAGGGTGAGACAGGCGCATCACAAGTTTGAGGCCAACCTGAGCAACTTAGCAAGAGCCTGTCTCAAAATAAAATCCAGAAAGAGCTAGGAATGCAGCTCTAGAGAATTCCTCTAGAGAATTCTTCGGCAAAACCAGGAAAGCTCAAATTCTTTGTGGAAGAGTACCCCGAGGTGCATTATCCAGTACAGTTAAAACAAGCAAACAAACAAAAAAACTATTCTGGCTAGAAGCAATTTTTCCTATCCCTATTATAAGACCCCTCAGGAAGCCCAGCACCATTCTTACTATGTGAAACATGAAATTCAGAACTGAAGAGAGACATCAGCGGCATCCGTGTTTCTTACCCCAATCATGTATTAATGTTTCCTGGGAAATCTCAGCTCCAAAGTCAAAAAAGAGCTAACAAAAATTGTTAGAGTGCTATAGGCGTTTATCTTTAAAGAAAATTATTGTGAAAATAATGCTCAATGGGGGCAAACTGCTAAATTAAAGCTTGCATTTGTCATATCACCTAGAACTGGCTGCAGAAACAACAGGCTGCCTTCTGCATATTCATCCCCGCCTGCTGAGCAATCCTCCTCCTCCACTGCTCACCTCAATCATCAAAATAAAACAAGTATCAACACTGTGCAAAATCATCTATCCAGACTTTGCTTCAAAATAATCCAAAGAGTGGGTGGGGGGAACAAATGAAATTAAGATCAGCTATGAGTGGATAATTTTGAAGCCCGATGATGGGAATGTAAGGCTCATTACATTTTTGTATTTTTGTATTTCTCGCCATTTCAAAAAAGAAAATTTCTCTAAAGAGATATACCATTTGAAACATTTCTGCAACCATATGAGGCAGACAGCAAGCAGCTGAGAACAATGTTTCACAACAAGAACACCAGGCTTATCAAACACAACCAGTTTCAGTGAAGAGTCCAGACTGGCACCCTGGTGCCCAGAGTAGCCTGACTTTTCTGCTCCATGAGCTTAACAGAGGACTGTGCATCTCAATTCTCAGGCCTTACTCCACACTGCACAGAGGAAGATGGCAAATCCCAGCCAGGACCTA
Organism: Callospermophilus lateralis; assembly: GCF_048772815.1. Lineage (NCBI taxonomy): Eukaryota > Metazoa > Chordata > Mammalia > Rodentia > Sciuridae > Callospermophilus > Callospermophilus lateralis. The sequence continues at coordinate 51,439,317 of NC_135319.1, read as the reverse complement.
GCAAGGAGGGTCAGGGCAGCTTGGGCCTGACCAACGTGACCAGTCTCCCACCTGTATTTCTCAACCAGGCTCTCATTTCCTGTTTCTGGTTTTTCCCTGCTGTTCAGCCCCAGTGCACACTAACTGAAAAATGATTAACTCTCAACAGCACACATTGCCAATTCTGCAAAACCCTGATAACACTACAATGCCCTTCAACCACTAAGCGAACTTGCTGCAATCCTGAATTCATGAACTCTGCTATTTGAATTTGCTGCTATAATGTGAGAGTAGGCAAGTGAGTACAGCTCCCCAGGAGCCAAGAATCTGTTCTAAAAAAGTTCTTGAAGAAACAGAGATGACCAGGGCCCTCAGCCACAGCAGCTTGAGGATAGCTCTGCTCTAGCTACAAAAATCTAGATGACAGTCTGAGGTGAAGGAAGCACAGCCAGCAGGGGTGAAGCCAGTGCTCCAGTGTACCAAGTGTTAAGCTGTCTATAGCCCAGGTGGCCTTCTATCATTCACCTGACCTGGAGAAGTGGGGAAACAGGCCAGGTGGGTCCAGAGGTTTCCCTCCAGACAGGGAGCAATGCAGGTCTGGGAAGCCACACATGATGTGGACAAGCCACAGTTCTCCCATTAGGAGGGACCCACAGGAACAACAGTTGCAAGGTCCAGCAATGTCCTATTTCAGGAACAGTGATGGCACTGTTTGTGAAAGGCTATTCTAAGCACAGCAAATGACCTGGGGTCAAAGGCCAAGCCATTGGATCCCCCCCGTCATCGGCCAAGCCACTGGATCCCCCGTCAATGGCCAAGCCATTGGATCTCCAGAACAGAACACATTGAGATGAATTCCCAGGAGATGATGATATAAAATAATATTGAAAAGCTGGGAAGTCTTAGTGAGTCTGCCTTGTTTTCAAAAGTTCCAGTTCCAATAGGAACCACCAAATCCACAGATACTGTGCTAGTCAGCTTTCTATTGATGCAACAAATACCTGAGATAATCAGTTCATAAAGAGAAAAGGTTTATTTTGACTCACAAATTTGAAGATTTTAGTCCATGACTTTTGGCCCATTGTTCTGGAGCCTGTGGTCAGAAGCGGCACATCATGGAGGCAGTATATGGCAAAATCATTCACCTAACAGCCAGAATACAAAAGAAAGAAACAAGAAGAGACCAGGTCCCACTAACTCCTTCAGGGGCACCCCTCAATAACCTAATACCTCCACTAGGCCCTACCTGTGGAACAGCACCTAGGCTAGGGATCAAGCTTATAACACATGGGACTTTGCGATCTAAACTTTCAAGAGCTCAACTACAACAAATACTCATGGTTGCAACCATTAAAAGGCTTATGGTTTAAAAGCATTTTTAATTATCATGTCCCTTATTGTCCTCCTGTTCCTCTCCTTGGACCAATTCTACTGCAAGACACACATGATGTATCTCAACTCTTTCACCATCTCCAGCCAGTGACCAATTTTTCTTCTTCTCTTTAAGGCAAGAGTCCTTTAAAGAACTACCAAGAGTCTCAGTTTCACTCCCTCACTTTCTGCTGGCTCCTTTGGCCAACTCCAGCTGAGTTTCCATCACCACCCCCACTCCCACCCAGAGCACAGTGTCTCCAATCAAGGTCACCAACCACCTCTACAGTGTCCAAGCCACTGCCAGTTTTCAGTCCTCATCCTGCACCACCTTGATGAGGCATAGCTGACTGCTCCTTTCTACTTCATTGACTTCTATAACATGAGCTCTCCTGGTCTCCCTTTCACCTTAGTCCATCCACTCAGCCATTTCTGCATGGATTTTCTCCTCCACCCAGCCTCTGGCACCCCAGGATTCAATATTCCAAATTTCCCTCTCCTCGGTCAACATGCTCACTTGTTTTGATGTTCTTCTTAGCCTACTCCTTCCTCTGATAATGACCAAGACTTTCACCTCCACCATGATTACTGACAAAGAAAACTGACATACACTGTGCTCCCTCTCACTTATGCTTGGCTCCAGTCACATGCCCTTCTTTTGATCTTTGCAACTGCTATTATCTCTGCCTGGAGCTTTTTTCCCCCAGACTCCCATTTGGCTGCTCCTTCACTAATATTCATAGCAGGGGCTGTGGTCCACTCCTGAAGTCCCAACTATCTGGAAGGCTGAGGCAAGAGAATATTGAGTTTGAGGCTAGATCTCAGCCCCCAAGTCACCTCCTCAGAATGCTCTTCCCTAGCCACCCCAGCCAAGGAGCTTCTCCCTGCCTGCTCTCTAATGCCAAGCAGGCTAATCCTGCTCTTGGTAAACCATAAGCATCACACAGTCAAATGCACATTGAATTTGAATTGAATTGACAAGTACCATACTGTCTTCATTTCACTGGGAGCCTTCTGAGGGCAGGAAAGATAGCACCTGGGCCAGAGCTCCAAGCCTTCCTGAAACCCAAGGCTGAGTTAGGGGCCCTTAATCCAGCTTTCAATCACCTTGACTCACCCATCACATTTGCTGGTTCCAGAACGTCACCTATGCAGGGCTTGGCAATCAAACATATGCACAGAATCATGATTTATTCATGAAGGACTGCACAAGAAAATATGATTGTTCTCCTATACTTACCCAGAAGACGATGTTGTAGCTGAAGAGGAGGTACTTGTACCAGCAGCTGACCTCGGCATTTGAGTATCTGTAATAGTGCATCTTCTGAGAAGCAGGACCTGCAAAGAGACAGCAACTGATGAGAGAGCAGGTTTAGTGTTAAGGCATCTGCCCAAAACCTGCTCCCCAAGAAAAGAAAAAAGTTGAGGCTCATACAGATTCCAGAAATCTCTGAATTATTTCTCTTTTGTCCTTTTGCTAGTCCAAGCACAGTCTACTACTAATATCAGCTATGTATGAGGTAAAAATCAGATTAGGTTGGCTTTTGAAAACAAACAAAATTAGGAGGAAATTTTTAAAGAATGGAAAAATAACAATTTTTAAAACGTCTTTTAAGTCCCTGGAGTTCTGCTTGGAATCATCCCAAACATTCAGCTCATCACCTCACGATTGGCTATTGATTTTTCCACTTCATGCTAAGGAAACAGGAGTTCAGAAAGGTCATGTGACTTGCCCAAGGACAAGAGAGCAATAATAGATCTAACATCTGCACCAAGAGCAGCTGACTCCACACTCCATATCCTTCCACACTCCAGAGCCAACCAAAGAAATGAGGAATCAGAGCCTGACCACGAAGAGTCACATTTGGGAAGAGGAAATGAAAGGTTAGGCAGGTTTGCATGATCCAACTACAGCCAATACATAAAGCCAGAACTAAGGTTCCATATTCATTTACCTATTATCTTCCCAAGTTCAGCCTGCACAGAGGTGAAGGCCCAGCACCCTGGCCTGTGTAGAAAGACCCCAACAACCCATAGCTGCCAGCATTTGCCTCCACCCCTTCTTCTCTGCCTTCTCCCTATGACCGAACACAGCTTTGGCTTCTTGGGGCTTATAATAAAGCTTAGATTATACAACCCCTGTGGGAACATCCTATGACCTACATTTTGAAGGGTGGTGACTGCTGATTTTATCTGAGTCCATTCCCCAAAGTCTGTCACAATCATACAAAAGGGGGGATGGTCCCAAGGAAAAACTCTGAAAAAACACCTATACTTTTTTCCTTTTTGAACCCCAGTGATAATCCAGGTGATCCCTAAATTCCTCTACCATCCTCTGGTGGGGAGTGGTGGGGAAGGTGAAAATCTCTGCTGCCAAGGCAAGGCTTATGCTGGGGAAGGAGAGGATGTCTAAGCTAACATTCAGGGTCAGGATCTGAAGCTCAAAGAGCAAAGCTCCCTTCCCAGCCCCCTGTTCACCTCCCACCTTCCCAGAGTAAGGGGAAGCCAGCTAGAACAGGGATCAGGGCCAGAACAACATGACCAGTGAGGACACAACCCATCCCCAATAGACAGTAAGAAATCAGCACCTGCCACCTTTGTATATTGTGTGAAGAATGACAACTTTCAAATTCTTACATGGCAGAAGACACGGAAGCCTTGCCACTTTGCTGAGACACTGGTGCAGAGAAGGGACAAGGAAGCACATTCCTCTGGAAGTGGATTGACTGCTCAGTCAACCCTCCTAAGGTATGGAGCCAAGAGGCTGTCTAGAGCCCACCATTCATTCACCCTGCTCTCGCCTTCCCAGGAGGGATGGAATAGAGGTAAATGCCCTGTTGGAAGAATCCAGTCTGTCTGACCTCAAAACCTAGCCAGGAAGGTGCCAACCACCCAGCAGCCCTCTTTCCTACCCTCCTACCACCATTAGAAGAATGCTCCAACAAAACTGCCCTGTAAGAATGAGGCATAGCCATCCCAGTGCCCAAGGACTCTGTGATAAGGACACACCCTTGAGAGGCTAGAACATAGCTGGACACATGTGAGGTGCTGCAGGAAGAAGCACAAGGATCTCAGGTAGAGACAGAGGCATCTGTAGCAGGATGGCCTGACCCTATCAAGGCTTTCCCTCCTGGGGCCTTGGTATCTCCAACTAAAACAGGGTTTTTATTGACTAGTCCCTGACACCACTAGAGTGATGACCCCAGCTAGCACCAAGATCATTTATTCCAAATACAGATTACAGCACTTCTCACCCCACAGCCCAATTCAGTTTAGTAGGTCTTGGCTGGGTCCTGAATATGCATTATTGACAAGTTCCTCAGAAAACAGGGACATGCTTCCAGACATGTGGCCAGAGGACCAGGTATCAGCTTAGGTAGGGGCTGCAGTTGCTTTGGGGATCCTCTGAAATTAAAAGAGCCTTGTTGGTTGGGGTACAGCACACAGACTGAGGGTCAGGAGAGGAAAACTCCTTGCAGACAATTAACTACCCAAAGAAACTAATATCCATCTGTTTTTGTATCACCGATTATAGAGCCCCAAAGCACTGGGGATTTTTGTTTTTGTTTGGGAATATTTGGTGGTAGACTATAGATGGACTCAGACATGTAGGGAAAAAAATTAAACCTAAAACTTGATTAAGTTTATCACAAAAAACAGCAAACTCAGCTGAAAATGTACCACAAGGCAGGAAAATAGTGGTAGAAACTGTTATCTTTTTTTTTTTTTTTTTTTTTAACCTACAAGACAATCCTGTTCCTTGGAATGCAAAATGTACCCTCTTCTTTGAGGTTCCTGGAGAAGGCTGAAAGGCAAATGGCCCTTCCCTTCCCAGAGCTGGCCTTAAAGACATGGAAGGCGAAAGGGCTGTTCAGACTTAGTACCCAAATGTTTAGGAATCCTAGAAAGTGCCCTTTTGCCATCAGAAAGTGCCCTTTAGCCAACCAAACCAGAATCCCCCCTCTCTCCCTGACTGCAGTTCCATAAAGAAACTACTAATAAATTAACAAATAAACCAATTCAGTTTGGGTGACTCATCCCTGTTCGGCTTGCCCAGGGTCTTTGAGACATGATTATTCTATGGTGACACAGGGAATCTCACCCTTAAGATCCCTTGTCTCCTAGAAGTTCATCCATTTCAGTATGGAGAACAGATGCCCCACAGGGAACCTCACAGAGATGCAAACAGCAGGGAGACTCGTGCTGTGGAGCATGAATTCTCCTTCCACAGGGAACCTGGCTTCTCTCCCCACCTGCTTTACTCTCTTCACCCCACAAACCACACAACCAAACAAGAAATAATTGCTTGCACTGATGCTGGGGCCCAAAGCCAAGTCAGAGAATCCCAACAGCCAGACCTAACCCAAAATGACTTCAAAGTGAACATGGTCATTGGCATCTCACCTTATCTGCTAACCAAGTCATACTGAAGGAAAGCAGAACTTGGCCCTCTATTAGTGATGTGTCCATTAACACCTATATCATTTACCTTAAAGTACACACACACATACACACACACACACACACACACACACACACACACACACACGACTAAGCATATTGGCTTCCTACAAGTAGATGGACAAACTTTTCCAAAACTAATTTCTACCCCAGCAGAGAAGAATCCAAAATCTATTTTGTGTGCATATAAAACAATTATTAATACCTCAAACTGTCTCAATTCCAAGAACTTATTAATAAAAAATATTTATATAGCAAATACAAGGTACATGTTTGTCATTTCATCAACTTCTCAAAACAGGGTCAAAGGTAGAATTATTTAATAATGTTGGGACAACATATCAGCAATCTGAGGAGAGTTAAATAAGCATGTCTTGGAAAACAGAGTATCTCAGTAGGTCCATGTTAATCATCTTTTTTTAAAAAAAAAAATAAACTTGGGTCCCTCTTCTTTTTGTAGTTTAGAGATGAACAGAATGCCTTTATTTTATTTGTTTATTTTTATGTAGTGCTGAGGATGGAACCCAGTACCTCACACATGCTAGGCAAGCGCTCTGCCACTGAGTCACAACCCCAGCTTAATCATCCTTTTTTAAACAGTATTTGGAATTGAATCCAGGGCTTCATACATGTTAGGCAAGTTCTCTCCCACTGAATTACACTCAGCCCTTTCTATTTTACCTTAAGACAAGGTCTCTCTAAGTTTCCCAGGCTGGCCTTGAATTTGCCATCCTCCTGCCTCAGACTGAGTAGCTGGAATTATAGGCATGTGTCATTGTCCCTGGCCTCATTTTCTGAGGCAACAGGGAAAAAGTACAAGACTACTCAAAATTCCCATATGACTAAAAGAAACTTTAAAATAATAAAGGAAACAAATAATAAGTGATATGCAGCTGTAGCACTTACGACATAGGATAAATACAACACATAAACATTGATACTAAATAAAACAAGACTCCAGTTTTAGGTAAACAAAGGATACAAACATTATGAAATGGAAAATCAATACAATTAACAGATAAAAATAATGTCATTGGATATTTTAATTTTTAAATTTTTTTGCAGGCTAGGGATTGAAACAATGGCCTTGAACATGTGAAACAAGTGCTCTACCGCTGAGCTATATTCCCCCAGCTGGAAATAAAATTTAAACAATATCCAGAGATACTATTTCACACTTCTTAATTTAACAAGATAACCACCACTATTGCTGGCAAGCATGTTTGTATCTTGTTGGCAGCAGAGAGATCTGTTACTACCCTTTCATTTAACACCCCCAAAATCTGGTCATACCCTTAAACCAATAAATTCATGACCAAGAATATGCCTCATGAAAATAAACCATGAGAAAGAATACACACTATGAAATGTGAACATCACAGTTTGCATGATGGAGCAAATTTGTAAGCACATGGTTAAAAAAGGCCAAAGTGGAATACAGGAGCTTGAAAATGGGTGCATGGTGTGTGGCCTTTAGGTGATTTTCCAAAAAGGTTTCCACTATCACCTTCACCATTTCCTCCCTGGTGTTATAAATATAAATAGAAGCGACTGCTGGGGTAGGCAGGGTGGGTGGTGACGAGCCCTGCAGTCATCATAAACAGGGCTCCTGTCTACTTCTGTTACATTAAGCTGTATCATTCCTCCCCACTGTCCATTTGTAATTTGAAAAGTAGCACATGCTCAACTGTAAAATGTTTGATCAATTCAGAAGTGTGAAAAGTGAACTGGCAATGAGAACCCACTCCAACATGGCTTTCTGTTTGACCACAGCTCACAATATGAAATACATTTCATGGGTTGAGGATGACTAATTTCAGTGTAGAGCATTTGGGATTGGAGCTTTCGTACAACCAAAAACAACAACAACAAAAAAAAAAAAAGAACAGAAAGCAAAGCAAAGCAAAGCAAAATGAAATACGTAATACATTTGACAAAAAGTAATCCAGTGTGCACAAATTTGCATGCATAAATTTAAAATGATTTTCCTGAAATAATACTTCCTCTTTTCACATGTTGTACATTTTAGATTTGCTCTTATTTAAATTTTTATCAAAATTATATCTACATATAATCTAAGAACCAACTATTGTAAAAACTGTGCTGAGAAAAACAGTAGACCCTAGCCCCACCCCTAAGTTAGGCCTCCTCTCCTAAGGACATTCAACTTCTAGATGACTCTTGTTTATACCTACTATCTCTTAGAAATGTCTGTATATAATGTTTGAATTACTAGTCCCTGCTTTTCAAATTGGGACATTACCTGTCTACTTCCTACCCTGAAGATGAGGATTTAACTAGACTACCCTTGAACCCACCTTGCCCCTGAGCTACCCTTCCCATATCTGACCTTTTCCATCTCTCCTCTCTCTAATGATAAGACGTAGAAGTGGCTAGAGTAATTTTCAGAGCTGATACTACAAAGTTACCATACGGGTCATCAAAAAGAGCCAAGTAAACCACAATTGTCTGCTTTTCCCGTGCAATTTTTGTTTTCTCTGGAGTTATTCTCATTTTTGTTTGCTTCAATTTCTATAATTTACCAATAGTCAATCTCATATTCATTTTTTCCCATATTTTTATTGATGCATTATAGTTGTACATTACGATAGGATTTGTTGTTACATATTCAAACATGCACATAATATAACAATATAATTTGGCCAAAGTCAACCTCAAATTCAATGCCAGGTGTCTAAATCTACTCTGAATAAGTTCTTACACACCAGCTATTCTATCTCTAATCCCTTCCAGAGGCTTCTGAGCTGCTTCCATCTCACCTGATGCCTAGGGCTCCCTTTCCCTTTTGGGATACCATCTTCAGAAGGTCTGGTCTTTGGCTCACCTTTGTAAAGAAAGGTTTCAGTGCAAAAGGCATGTTTTTCTGACCAGGTGTATCTGAAAACATCTTTGTGCTCCTTTCGCCTATGCTACATAGGTGCTCTATCCAGCTAATATCTTCACTCTTTTTTTCTCCCACATTTCTTTATTAGTGCATTATAGCTGTACATATTGATGGGATTTGTTGTTACATATTCCTACATGCACACGAAATAATAATATTCTACCTTCACTCTTTAATGAGTTTGTATATACAATTCTATACTGAGAAGCAATTTCATGGAGAATAATGAGGCATAGCTCCACCATCTTCAATATTCTTCTAGAGCACTGAGAAGCCCCAAAGTACTTGATCCTTATCTTTGTATTTTTTTAAATATTTTTCGTTATTGATGGATCTTTATTTAATTTATTTATTTGTATGTGGTGCTGAGAATTGAACCCAGGGCCTCACACGTGCCAGCCAAGCACTACCTCTGAGCCACCACCCTAGCCCCCCTTATCTTTGTATTTGATCTGTTTTTTTCTCTCTGTGAACTTACAGATTACCTAGCTCCCCAGCTTACTGAGATTTCAGAGTACCAGTCTATGTCTACCTTCCACCATGTGGCTCAACATTCAGAGGACCATTCCTATTTAGAAAAAAACAAAAAAACAGCTTTCTAGTCTAGGAATGTTTTCCTTGAGATTTTATCACTTGCATTCTTTGTTCTCCCTTTCTGCTACAGCTTTTAATGGATATGGGAAGCCTGGCTCATTCTTTCTTTCTTTCTTTTTTTTTTTTTTTTTTTTTTTACCTATTATCTGTCTTTTCATCTTTTTGTTCTATTTCCTGGAAGACTTCCTCAACTTTACCTTCTAATAATTCTCTGATGGTTTTGCTCTGACCACATTTCTTAATTTTTAAATAACTTTTGGTTTTCCACATGTGATTTTTTTTCATAGTATCTATTCTTATTTCATGTATGGAGTATTTCTTTAACTCTGAGTATATTTCTGAGTTTTTTTCAAAAATCGTTTTCTCTAAATAGACTGTTTCTTTCAAGTTTTTTCCCCCTTATTTGTTTTGCCTTCTTTCATGTTAGTTACTTTCTTAACATGCCTAGTAGTCTTTGGTAATCCTCATGACTAAGGTGGATGACTAAGAAGTTAACTTGGAAACGCTAAATCCCTGGGCAGCTAAGTTTCTGTCTAGAGTGATCTAGCTGGCCTTTTGCTGGGAAATCTCTCTTATCAGCATCATTTGTTTTTTTCTCTTTTCTTTCTAGGCTGGTTAGGTTTCCCCAGTGAGATTGGCTGGTTATTTATTTATCCATTTATTCATTCATTCATTTGTTTATTTATTGGTACTGGAGATTTAACCAGGGGTACTTTACTGCTAAACTACATTCCCAGCCCTTTTTATTTTTTATTTTGATACAGGGTCTCACTAAGTTGCTTAGGGCCTTGCTAAACTACTGAGGCTGGCCTTGAACTTGCAATCCTCCTGCCTTGGCCTCTCAAGCCTCTGGTATTATAGATGTATGCCACCCCTCCGGGGAGACTGCTTTTTAATCACCAAGGGATTGGATATCAGTATTCTAGAAGCCAAATAGGGTTAGAAGATTGGGGAATAGAGGTGATCTTCATATGAACCCTCCAAAATACTTGGAGTCTCCAAGGCCCTTGTTTTTTTTTTTTTTTTTTCCTTCTGCAGAATTAATCTCCAATATCCAGCTGAAAAGTGGGAGAGGCAGAGGCAATCACCCAGCATCACGGAGGAAGGAAAGGAGACTAGGTATGTAACCACATCAATTGCTTTCAAACCATCATATTACCCATCTTGGATGCTCTTCATCCCCTGTCACCCCTCAAAATAATCTGGTGCCATCAATTCTTACATTTTAAACTGGAATACTTGTCCATCAATTCCTAGTTTGCAAAAGTTTTCTTGCTGTTGTTTTCTTTCTCATTCTACCCATGCTCATGGATTCATTTTTTAAAATCCTCCTTAACTTATGTGAGGTTTTCAGAGAAAGTAAAATTAGGTCTGTTCAATTCATCACTTCTATCCCAGGAAGATTTCAAAGTATTTTTAGTTGCTACTTTTTATTTAGCAAAGTATAAAAGTCAAGAAGAAGAATCTATCACCACATTAAAAAAAAAAAAAAAGGCAAAAGAGGCTTTGTTCATGCAATTAAGGTGAATAATCAACTGGTCTTAAAATAGGGAGATTATTGAGTGGGTCCAAAGTACAGTCATCCCTCTGTATCTGCAAGGGATTGATTCTAGGACCCCCTTGGAAAAAAAACCAGAGATGTTCAAGTTCCTTATATAAAACAGTGTATTATAACCTTCACACATCCTCTAAAACTTTAAATCATATCTATATTATTTATAATATCTAATACCATGTAAATGCTTTGCAAATGTTGTTTACTGTATTGTTTAGAGAATACTGCCAAGAAAAAAAGTCTATACATGTTCGGCACAGATGCCATTTTCCTTTCCAAGTATTTCTGATCTGTGGTCATTTGAATTCAGATACAAAACCCACAGATACATAGGACCAACTGTAATTACATAAGCCTTTATAAACAGAGCTTTCTCCCAATCAAGTGCAGAAGCATCAGTGAGAGAGATTCCAAGCATGAGAAGATCTGATGTACCTTTGGCTGGGTATGAGACATGGGGGCCACCTGCAAGGATCAGAGACTCCAGGAGTTAACCTCTAGCCCTGGCTAGCATCCAGCAAGGAAGCGGGGACCTCTGTCCTACAACAGCAAGAAACTGAATCCTGCCAACAACAGGAAGAATAAGCTTAGAAGTGGATCCTCCCAAGTCTCCAGAAAGAAACAGTCCTGCTGACGCTGTGATTTGGGCCTTGTGAGACCCTAAGCAGAATCAGAGTTGAGTTTTGTTGTACTTGGACTTCTGACCTACAAAAACTGTGAAATAATAAACATGCATTGGCTTAAAGAAAAAGGATGGATTGGAAAGGCAGAAAAGGAAAGACATCCAATTCAGAAGGAAAAAAAAAAAAAAAGATTGGGCTTTTAAATTAAAACCTAAGTTTACAAATTTGGTGCAGTGGTGCATAACTGTAATCCCAGCTACTCAGGAGACTGAGGCAGGAGGATTGCACATTCAAGGCCAGCCTAGGAAACTAAGCAAGATCCCCATCTCAAAATAAAAATTTAATAAGGGCTGGGGATGTACACAGCAGCAGAGTGCTTGCCTACATGCACAAGGCCTTGGGTTCAATCCCCAAAACTGCAAAACCAAAACAAAACAATCATCACCACCAAAAAAAAAAAAAAAGAAAAAAGAACCTTTGAGTTTACAGAAAAGTTCATTACCTTTTTACAGATCAGCTTCATACAAACATCATCCTCACCAACTGACATTCAAGAAGCAACTGTTTGTTGAGCTTCTCGGCCATGTTAAAATCTGGCTAGTGCCTAGCTATCCCACACCCGAGGGAGTTGGGCCCTTGCTCCTCAAGCTGGGACCTTCGGAGGGAATGGCAGCCACTTGCACACTCTCCTTCAGGGTCTCCTTTCCCCATTAGCATCTCCCCATTCTGACCTGTCCTCTTTGGACAGTATCTGTTTTAAAATTGTTACTGACTCTCTGGTCAGATATCACTACCAATAACATGAATTTGCAGGAAATGCAAAGTCTCAGTCTCCCTCAATGTGTATTTTAACTAGATCAAAATTTGAGAAACTGAGATACCAGACTCATTCCTGACACAGACACACAAACAAAAGCGAAGAAGACAGAGACAGCCTGCCAGACAGACTGAGGCACAAAGGAAAGGAAGTGGAGAAAAGGGAACTCAGTGCCACACTGCCTGACCTTGCTGTAGGCAGTAAAGTTCTCAGTGAGCTCTGTCCTGAACTAAAGCTTACCACCCTCCTAAGAGGTGGTTACACACCTAGCATCCCCTCCACTACTGCTCTCTGCTGGTGGCTCCGTTGCCTATTATCTTGCCACTGAAACCTATTCCAAGCTCCAGACATAAAAGTTAAGTATGGACCAAGGAGTGCCATTTGGATCCCCCAGGGATCTCAATCAATGTGGCTACCAACTGGGTTCCCCAAGGGCACCTTCAATCACCTCCAATCACAAAACCATCTGCTCAGAAGCTGTTCTTAACTGCTCTCCTCCTCCTCCCAGGGACCCACAAGTCAGTACTTCATTTCCTTACAAGAAGGTCTGAAGGTCTCCTACCTGGCTCTCCACCTCTTCTTCCACTCCTCCTCATGCTCCTCTCTTTTACCTGAGGATCAAGTGACCTTAATCACAAAACCATGCACCCACATTCTTAGCTAAAATGGGCACCACCCCTCCAATTTAATCATCCTTGCAATCTCCCCTTCTCTCTATTGTCCAGAGACAGCCATTCACTAAGAATTAACTTTTCACCTTGCCTTCAAGGCTCCCAGTACTGGCAACTGACCCAATCTCAGGCCAACCAAACAGGAAAGGGCAGCCACATTCCCAACAGAATTAGGGCCTCTTCTGCATCTCAAAGCAGTACAACTTAGACCCTGGATATTCCAACCATCTAAGAAGGGGGTGCCTCAGGGCCCACTGGGCACCAGAGAACCTTCACAGGCCAAAGGAACAGATAGGTCTCAAGGGAGATGCCTAGGCAGGGGTAGATGGGCATGGAAGGGAAAGGGGCTCCAGCAGGCAGTAGGAGAAAAAGTTAGTATGATGCAGGCCAGAGCAGGCAGCCCACAGGAATCTCACTGAGCTGCCCCAAGGCACCACCACACTCTGAGAGGCAAAGAAGGGGCTCAGCTCTCTCTGACTCACTCTCAGAGTCTAAAGTATCTATGTCCTCTGCTGACCCAGTCCCGTTACCCAATACCCTAGACCTAGGGTCTACCAGACAACAAGGCAGCAGACACTCACTGGCATCAGGAAATGTGACTACACCGTGGGAAGGAACCACAAAGTTGTACAGAATTTGGGGTGAGTCAGCTTCCTTCATCACAGGGTGACAAGCAGTGCTCCAGAGCACAGGTATGGGAGAAGGTAGGCTCCCAGGATCATCAGGCCCTTGACCACCAGCCCTAGGATATCTTCCATGTGGAGGTTCAAGAGAAGCTGGGCCACCAACTCTGAGCCACAGATCTAGCTTGAGGTTCTAAGTGCGTGGCTTCCTGTAAAAACACTGAGCTTGTCAAATTAGGCATTGTAAATTTCCACCACCAAAAACCCACAACCCCAAACCTGCTGAGTTTCACAAGCATCAGGGGCCTCTTCACTAATTGATGAAAGAAGCCTTTGCCTCCTTCAATGCAGTCATCAGGAGAGAAGCCCAGGGAGGGGTGGACAGGGGTCAGTGGAGGGAAGCAGGAAGGGGACTCTGCGGGAGAGGTTGGGCCTGAAAAATCACAAATCCAGTGATTTTAAAACTTACTATTTTTATTATTTTTTAAGCTACAGAAGTCTTTGTTCAAAAAAACTCTGACCCAGAAACCCAGCTTGGAAGTAGGCAGAGTTCAGGTCACTTTTCTCTGCAGGTGACTGGGGAGAAAATGGAACTCTGTGGGGTGACCACAAAAAAACAACCGGCTAGATCCACATGATACCAAATTCCACAGAACATCCAAACTGCTGAAGGACATGTTTCCAGAATCCCATTGAGTTCAACAGGGCTGTTATAGACCTGGAAAAGCACAGTTTTAAAGAGCTGTCCTTCCCAGCAGTCAGTTTAAAGAAGCCTCCACTAGCCATATCTGGAACAATCTGAGAATCAAAAGAGACAAGAATTCTGAGTGGATTCTAATACACACATGGATAAACAAACAAATGGGAGAAAAGAAAGATAAATGCCAAAGAATAAATACAGAAGGAATTATGGAATTACATCTTCACCATTCAGCAACCATGAGAGATATAACCCATTCTGTCAAGGATGGTCAACAGATCCTAAAACTAGCTGATCAAAGTTTGATGGGAAACAGCACATTTTCATAGTCTCAAATTACTCCCCATAGGGCACTTGTTAATTACAAAGAGCATCAAAGTAACTTAGCAGTGGAGAAACCCAGCCAACAACACAATAAGCAAATGATCACTGCTAATATCACTAGTAATGAGTCGAACTGAATAAAGACATCATGTGCCTTCCCAGGGGAAGCACCTATGACATAAACTCTCTTGTTGAAAATGCTTAACCTGAATCTAATCATGAGGAAACATCAAACAAAGCCAAATTAAAGGTGATTCTACAAAATAAGTGGCCTCAAGTCAAAACATAAAGTTTGCAGTCCTTTTCATTGGGGTGGGGTGGGGGTGGGGGTGGGGGGGAAGCAGACAAAACCTAAGGCAACAAACAAGCCTCTGCAGAGGACCCCAGAGGAAATTCTCAGAATGATTCATCAGGCAACTCACTCAACTGCACCAGCAGCTTCAGGGTATTACCTGCCCGCCCAGGTGAGGAAGGGCCTGCTCATCCACAGCTGCTGCCCCACCCCATCCTCTCAAAGGGGTGAAAGAAGGATGGCACTTTCCTGGCTTGCAAGTTTATTTCCCACACCACTTGCTTTCTGCCATCCGAGATGAGGCTGCCCACTCATGGGAAGATTTGGAGTTGACATTGTCATGGTGCCCTGTGCTCTGATAATCATGGCCCATTCTGAAAACTTAAGTCCAGGTCAAACCCCTATGGACACAATCCTTTCACATGCCCCAGGCAAAAGCACATGAGAGTCTCTTTCTCAGCCAGCTGCACACAAATGTGCCACATGTGGGCCTGTTTACAGCAGCATCTCCAAGGTGAACAAGAACACAGAAGGCCAACTTGCTGTGCCTCAGGACAACTGTGGTACAGAGTCCCACGTCCACTCAGAAACTCTCAAGGGAGGACCAGAGGGCCAAGGGCAGCCCAATTTAGCAAGGCTGCAGACAGCCTGCCCAACAACCCCTGAGTACACAGCCGGCTTCCGTCAAGGAGGAAAGGCTTTGTTGTGGGAGACAGCACCTCAGGACTTGTTTCTACATGTTTGGGGTGCAGCTGCATGCCATGAACCCAGAATGACTCTGTGCAGACAACTCTTGTAAAGGTAAAATTTTTAAGCTGACTCTAAGCGGCAGAGCCTGAGTTAAAGTGTAAAAGACCGGACATTGTGAAGTTTCTAAACTGCAAGGCTTGGGTTAAAAAGTAAAAGACCAAGTATTGTTAAATTCCTCTGCTACCCCCGGAACCTATAATCTCTGTAGTTGTTAGAACAATACCCGAACTGCCCAGTAAATATTCTGACTGACTCCTCTGGTTGTCTAATAACTTGGGACTCTGAGTAGCCTGGCACATAGGCATCCAGGCCCCCAAAAACAATCAGTTTAAATGTGTACCCCGCTTAGAAGTGACCAATCACCCGTGTCCAATCTCTTCCCGCCAATGAATGTACTAATCATGACTCAGAGTTGTTGTTCAATTTTCCCGCACCTCATGATGATTTGTTCTGATGTATGCCAAGCCCCCCCCCCCCCGCCCTCTCCAAAAAGTGTACTTAAGCTCTGCCTGACCTCTGCTCGGGGCTCTGGGCTGCTCTGTCTTCCTGAGTGAGCCTGGAGTCTCAGCATGCTGAATCAATAAAACCCCTTCTGCCAATTGCATGGAGCCACTCTCTTGTGGTCTCTCCCTCTGACGCTTCGCTGGACCCTTACATTCTGACTCAAGAGTAGGACCTGGCTGTGGGACGTGGGAGAGGATTCCCACTCCTAAATGCAGGGCCAAGTAGGTGCTGAGCACAGGAAGGAGGTGCAGGGGAAGCTCATCAGGAAATGCTCCACAGTACAGCTGGTTTAAATGTGAACCAGCTGAGAGCACTGCCTCTAGAGGAACAACATTCTGGAAGCAACAGTGGTGTCTGGCAGATGGGGACATTTGGCCATCCAACCTGGTGGCTGCCAACTGTCTCAGGACACACTCTGCAATGCAAATCATCAACAGAGTCCCCACTATGCCCCCAGTTCTAGGCCAGGGGTCTAGAACAAAACCAGTTAGGAGGGAACCACTCCTGAATACTACAGGTTCCAAGAATGGATCTCTTGGGCCCAGCACCTGTAATCCCAGACAGGAGGCCAAGGCAGGAGGATTTCAAATTCAAGGTCAGCCTGGGAGCTTAGTGAAACTCTGCCTCAAAGTAAAAGCCAGAAAAAGGGCTGGGGATATACCTCAGTGATAGAGGGCCCCTGGGTACCCCAGTGGGAATGGGGGGAGTAGCCTATGGATCTGTTCCAGTGAAAAAGTACAACTCTGCTTAAATGACTGGATTTTGCTGGTTATTGAGGAGCTGCTCCAATAACTCTGCTAGGATTTGACCTGCATGCCTAATGGAGACTTGAAATGTTTTCTTTGTGTGTGTTGCTCCACCTCTCTTCTCCTACAAAGGAAACTACTTAAGAGAATTTCAAGTAATACATATTTAGTCCTTTCCTCCATTTATTTCATGGCTGAAAGGCATAAAGGGTACTTATGGATGTTTAAAAATCTTTGTAACCAAACTACATAGTCTGCTACAAAATACTGTGTTAAGACAAACACCCCAGTTCACCCTGAGGAAGGCATTCTGGAGAACACCCAAACTCTACCAAGCAGTTCAGGGTGGGACACTTTTCAGCCCAAGGCAGAGCCTGGCTCCCAGACTCCTACAAGCAAAGAAAAGCCTGGGGCGGGGGCGGGGAGGAGATTTACAAAGCTAAAAACAAGCAAGCAAAAAACTTTCCCAATGAAGTTATGAAAAGTGAAAAGGGGCAGAGCTAAGCAAAGCTATGTGATGTGTTGGACAAATGTCAAAAGAGAAACCGAATAGGAGGGGGTTTAAAACTATAAATCAATGAAATCAACAGTGGGAAACTACTGACAAGGACTGAGAGGAAGCCAGTAAGAGATCAGCAGAACAGCTCCAAAAGTAGAGCCCAGAAGGGCAGGGATTCTCAGCAAATGGGCAGGGGAGCTGGAGTCTCATCCCCAGGGACCTAACTGTACCCCCAACCCTTCATCAGAATATAGGAGATGCTAGTGTGATCAAGACAGTCACATGTCTTTTCCACAGCAAAACTACAACAAAATGTAATTTATAGTCCCTCTTCTGAATTATTTATTTGAACTTCAACATACACCAAAATATTTTTATGTAGAATGCTTTGAGTTTCAATAAAGTGAAAAGAACTCCTACAACCTGATTCTGATTATGTCCTCCAGATGGACCAGACAGGGACAAACGGGATAGGACAAGTGACACCAAATGGCCTGGAGAAGCTCCAATTACCCACCTCAGCTCTATGCCCCAAAGATGAACTCACCAGCAGGCTTGGAGCCATGGGAGCTTTGGGGTACTAGCCCCACCTCCAAGACACTCCTAGTGCCCAGGAATACCTGTGTGTGCTGCATGCCCTAGTAGAGGGGCCACAGACATAGGAGTCGCCAAACCCACCTTAAGTGGACAGTTTTAAGGAAGGCCAGAGGGTAAAGACCACAAAACCACAAAACAGACTGGTGGAGAAATAACAGGGTAGGTGTATGAGCCAGTGCTTTTCAAATGTGAAAGTGCATGCATATCATATGGGAATCCTGTTAAAGATTCTGATTCAGCTAGTCTGGGTGAGGCCCCCAGGACTGCGTCTCAACAAGCTCCCAGGTGATGCTGATGCTGCCTATCAACAAGCCTGTGGGAGGCATTCTGAATAGAGAGGATGGGAGATGCCAGAGAACAAGCCACAACACCAATGCACAGGAGGAAACCAACCATTAAGTGAAGCATGTCCTTACTGTGCACTGATTTACAAGGATGCAATCAGCTTTCCTTGAGAAACACTTTAATTTTGGAATTTGTTAGTTATCGTAGGGTATCCCACTGGATTGTCACAGGTGTCTTGCTGTTTTTGCCATGCTGGGGAATCAAATCTGGAGACCAGCGAATGCTCTGCAGTGACCAAACACTGAGCCACAGCCCTAGCCATCACAGATTATTTTTATTCCCATTCCACCACTGCAAACGCTACTCTAACCAAAAGATGAACAAACCCTGCCTCCCTGTTCCTTGAACTTCTTCCAAGACCATAGGCTTCCAGTGACATGCTGGCAGAAACAGAGCCCGGAGTAGTGGCATGGGCTGGTCCCAAAGACAATGAAAGGAAAGCAGGAGGGCAGCAGACACAAGGAGGTCTGGCAGTTAGTACTGGTTAGGGCTGGGAAGACCAGGGGATGGAGGCTGGGTGGGGAAAGGCAGATAAAGGGCCAGAATCCCATGCTGAAGGAGCAAAGGAACAGCAGCAAAAAAAAAAAAAAAAGAAAACATTTTATCTCCTGGAACCTGTGAACAAAACAATGAAAAAACTGAAACTGAACCCCCACCTCCCGCACACTAAGGTAAAAAACAGAAACTATTTCAGTACAGAGGGTATCTTTACCTTTTCATTTCTACTTTGAACCATCTGTCTTCACTTTGGCAGGAGATAATAAAATGTTTTCCTTTCCTTTCCTCAGGTCCCCCTTCACAAGAGAGGGGTGGCTATAATAACGAATAAGAGTAATATGTCATTTCCAAGAAAAAAGCAAGTTGAGGTCTAAGGCAAGACTTTACCCCTGGTCACATACAGCCCTTGAGAACTGGCAATGTGTTTGGGTTCAAGGTGGCAGGTTTCCAGATCTCAGTTAAGAAGATCATTGCAGTCCCTCAAGAATCTGAAAAGAAATGCCCAGGAAAAGAGGACCTTTGTTCATCCCATCTGAGGGCATTTTCTTCAAAGATTCTGAGCTGGCAAGAGAGGTTCCTGGCAGTGACTGCCCACAGGACTAAAAAGGTCACAGTTAAAACCTTTTGAAAGTTCATCTGAGCAACCTGTCCTCCTGTCTTCTAGCCAGAGGCCCATGCCAAGTGATCTGGACTGGCCAAGGTCACCCAGGGAGCCAGTGCAAACGCCAGGCTCTGTCTCCATGTGCTCTTTCCTGAGCAATGTGTGTGACCTTTTCCATGCATGAACTACCCTCTCCTCAAAAGTGGCATCTGTGTTCCAGCTCTTTTTGCTTTGAGTCTCCTGGATGCTACAATATTTGCTGAAATAAGGACACCCCAAGGTGCAATCCTCTTTGTGGCTGAGACTTGCTTCCTAATTTGTAAGACTAGGCTGATTAAAAAAGTCAGATAAGACAGCCAGTCAGGCTGATCTACACATGGGTGGGTTTTGAAAGGTTAAAGTAAAAATGTTCTGTACAAAACAACTCTATAGTTCAAAGGCTGGTGACTATTACAGATTCTAGGACAGTTCAGAAAACAGGAGAAAGAGAAAACAGGGGCAGGTACTCCAGAAAGAGATATCATATGGTGGGTGACAGAAGTGGCCTTTGGCCCAACCTGTGACCACACATGGCTGGAAATAGATAGACCCCCCCCAGAGAAAATGTTCCTTCTGCTCACTAATAACTGGGAGGAGGAACAAGAGAAATTCAGTGTGAAGGGGGAGGGGCGGTTCCCTCCAGATGAAAAATCCTCACAACCATAGAGATGAAAATAAAAAGAAACTTTTCTCAACCAACCCCGCCACTGGTGGCTAAGAGCTCTTTCTACATTGACTTCAATGATGATCACACTGTGCCCAGGAGTGGCTTTTTCTGCCAAGGACCAGAAGGCTAGTTCTGGGGTGTGTGTGTGAGTATGTGTATTGGGGGGGGGGGGGAGAAAGAGAGAGTCTCTTTCTGCTCTTTCTGTCATGTACACACTCAGTGGCCACAAACAGATGAGACCTCTTTTTTTCACCATACAAGCTACTATCATTCTGATTCATAAGAGGGGCAACTCTGTAAATAAAGGAAACTTCGGCACTGCAGGGAAATGGGGTACAGCCAGGGGCTGCCATGCCTTTGCCTCAGCAGGCAGACTTCTGTCGTAAGGACTTCCGCTGGTGCAGCGTGCCCGCCGCCTGCTGCCAGCCTGAGATTCAAGAGCCCGGAGATGGCAGAACAAAGGAAAATGGCTGTGGCTCAGTCAGCGGTGGTTGCTGGCTGGGTTGCCAGCGAGCAGGCTTTTCTGCAGTTGAGTGCTGGAGCAGGGATGAGGGACACCGGGAGAGTACAAAGGAAGGTGGAGGCCCTGTGAGACTCACAGCAACCCAGGCATGTGCCTGGCCCCCACCCAAGGATGCAGCTGGGCCAGGGGGGATGAAGCAGAAACAAGCTCCCCAAGGCAGCAGAGTAGGTGGCAGCTGGGCCCCTGGCACTGGGGCTCCTTCCAGTAAAAGGAAAAGGGATCTTGACAGAGGTACCCACAAAGGGCAGGCATGAGGGCATAGCAAGGCCCAGAGTTTGAGAAAAAGTGAGAGGTCCAGGAGTGGCTCAAGACAGTCTGGAGTGGACCTCTAAGGAGCACAATGGGTTCCTGCAGCCAGCAACAACAGCAGCCCTGGCCACTCCCTCCCCTCCTTCTCTAGTCCCCACCCCCCAAAATCCACAATGGAAGCAACAGGAAACCAGGACAGAGCCCATGAATAGCTCCACTGTCAGTCCCAGGCCCCACCTCCTCAGTTCCACAGGTCAGGCTTTGCAGCCACCAAGACACAATAGAAACCTCTGTACTACTGGGGCCCTTAACAACAGAGCTGCTGGCATGGGGAACTCTGGACTGCAATGGTGAGAAGTTCTCTGCATGCCAGGACAGAAGGGCCAGGGCAGGAACAACCAGGGCAGGGATAAAGGCCAGGGTCTAGTGAGGGGGCTATCTGACAGCCAGCCTTAAAATCTCCTTGTTTCCTGCCCTGCCCTTGTTGTGGTCATCTCAGAGGCACATAGTGGCAACAGCCAGAGTTCTTCCAGGGCAGTGGAGACAATCCTCCCTCCCTCACTCCCCTAATCCATCCCAGGAAGGAAAAACTCTGTGCCTTACCCCCTGTTTCTGCTCTGAAAAGAAGTCCCTGCTCAAAACAGAAAGTCCGTCTACTATTTACCCAGGCACATTTTACATAGACTTTTAAAATCACAGCATGTTAGGCAAGTGCCAGAGCAGGCAGGATACCAGGGACCCCAGAGCAGCAGGCCTGATCCTCACACTAACCCCTAGACCTGCTCTTCTGAAAGCAGGCCAGCTCCAGCGTGGTTCTCAACCAAGGCTCCCTCTTCACACCCACCCAGGTCCAGCAAACCCCAGAGGCAGCTCAAACCCACATGTGAGAAGCTGCCTTTCTCTTTTCAGATCCCTCTCTCGCTCTGGCTGCCTCCTCACACTCCTATGTCACACTTTTGGATGCACAGGCCTCATGACCCACAGGGCTCAGCCAAGGGACACAAACATAACACTCATGGAGACAGGCAAGCCTGAGGTGAACCAAAGACAGGCTGGGATGTGAACCAGATTGCAAAAATATAAGATCCTTTTAGAAGAAATCCTCAGAAACTTCCATTCTCCCTCTTGGAAGAAGGAGTGTTTCCTTCCTGTTAAGCACCCAATGCCTTAATCTCATAGCCAGCCAACATGTATATGATACCCTGCAGAAACAAAACACTGAAAGCAACTTCAATGTCTGTCAACAGGGGACTAGTGAAGTGAGTCAAAAGTCACTATTCAGCAGAATGACCTACTGTTTTAAAAATAATGGACTAAACTCTACTAAAATGGAATAATCCCAGGATAAGTTTTAGAGTGAAAAAAACCAGTAAGTGCAGAACAGTATAATTAGTATACCACCAAGGGAATAAGCTAGAGAGGAGTACAGACATGCCTGACTAGGCACAGAACATCTGGTGACCAAGGGCCCCCTGGGGCAGGAGGGGTATGTGTATGCACAATTGGGGACAAAGAAAATATGAATTTTCATTATATCTTTGCTCTGTGTTTTTCATCACATATATATTTTTAAAAGATAAAAAGTTAAACCTAAAGTAACATTTAAAACACCTAAATTCTGTGGCTGGAGGCACAAAAAAACTTTACCTACAGCTTTGCAGACAGATTGTGATATCTCTTGAGAACAAGGAGTAGAGAGGGGATGGGGGAGGGGAGGCAAGAAGAAAGGGAGGAAGAAGAGATTGGGCAAGGAGGGAGGAGAGTGCCAACCCCCAAGCAACTTGGAGTCCCTGCTTACAACTCCATCCCAAGTCCCAAAATAGTAAGTTTGCCTAAGAAGAGCACAAACAGGCTCTGATAAAAGCAGAAAAGAAATTATGACAAACCAAGGATCATCTGTGGGACTCAAGGTCCGGGCACTATGTGTGTGTGTCTATCTGTCTGTCTGTCTGTAACCCAAGCATTCAAGCAGGGATCCTATAGGGCCCCAGTCATTAGTCAGGCTCAAGGTCCTAATGTTATAATCCCATCTCCATTTTAGCAGCTAAAGAAACCTATTTCAACAGATTTTTAGGCCTGGCCCAATTCCAAGGACAAGCTAAAAACAATTTCTCCAAAATCCTAATCCCTTAACCACTAAACTCCATGTACCTTCAGGAAATGAAAGCTACAAAATGGAGTTGTACGATGCATTTGTATATCTATCTCTTGCTAAAGAGATACATATATGTTGTTTAAAAGCCCTCTTTAGCTGGCCTATCAATACTCTGCACTCAGAAGCACTGATGTATTTCCTCCAAGTGATTTGGCCCCAAAGGAATAATACAAAAACAGTCCCAGACTCTCCTGCTGCTAAGGGATATGACACAATGGCCATTAAGTGCCAGGAATGGCCAGACCATCTGGGGAGAGAACTGGAGGGCAGGGAATGGCCATAAGCAAAACCTTTCCATGTAAAGAATGCTCCACCGTATCCCTGGGGATACCAGCACAGGCATAATTTCCTAATGGTCTCAAGTTCACAGGCTGCTCAGGCCAGAGAAAGGAGGCTAGAGAGAGGGCAGGTGCATGTTTGGCTCCCCCTTCTCTAAGATGCTTTCTGATGACTGTTATGTGTTCAACAAGTAACCTCCAAATTAACAAGCACAAATGAGAGCTCACAAGCAGAACCACACTGGCATTTGGAGCCCTCAGACTTCAGTTTGGGGGAACAAGATCCTGATCCCCTGGATGGGCTCAGTGCAAGTCCTGGGCAGGTCTTAACCTGAAATCCCACAACCCTGCATGAGACCAAGTCCAGCACTTCTCCAGTCCCATCCCCACCCCTGAGAGGCACTGATTCTCCATAGTATACCTTGTGACACTGAGGCTTGCACCTGCCCCCACCACCTCACCTGCCTCCCAGAGGGAAGCTCACAGGACTACCCTCAGGCAGCTTCACAACTCAGGCTCTGAATTAAACTGCCCGTCCACCCCTGTGCCTGGGCACACGCCACTCCCTCTTCCTATTTTTCTCAGCATCCCAGGGCCATAGGGAACGAATGCCCCAACACCACACTGACTCTTTTCTTGGCATCCCCCCTCAAAACTTATCCTGTTTACACACTGTTTGTATTTCACAGGAAGCAACTATGACAAGGAGACAAAGCGTGTGGGAGGCAGGATGGCTGAGGAAAGCAGGGCTGTGTCACCATTCTTCCCCTGCAAGGGTGGAAGCCCAACACTGGCCTTTGGGAGATAGGTAGGTCCTTACAGGCAGCCAACAGGTTTTCCCTACAAACAGGCAGCCTGGTTCCTATAACGCTGACTTCTGAGATGAGAGTGGCCAAGACCAAACACACCATCTTCTCAAGGAGGCAGGTGGGAGCCTACCCTGATTGGTAAGGGGCAGAGCCTGACCAAGTAAGTGGAAGGGCAAACAGAAAACCAGGGGGAGCACGGCTCATGGAGCAGTAGGAGCCAGGCTGACTGGATGCAAGGATCCAAAGGCCTCATACAGGGAAAAGAGTTGTGGGGTTATCACAGGCAGAACACCCAGGAGCTCACACCAGGAGGACCCAGAACAGAAAGTATCCTCAGCCCAGTCAGAGAAAAGATCTGCACAGCACCTCCCTGGGCCCAGCTCAGAAAAAAGAGACAGCACTAGGCTGAGAGAGGGGTGGGGCACAAAGTTGTCAGACCAGTTTGCTAGACCAGACCTGGACAGCAGGAAATGCAAGCAACTCAGTTTTGGAAGCCTGGCAGATGGAGCTGTCCAGAGAAAAGTGGCAAGGGTTGGTTGGCCAGCAGATGCCGCTGTGTAAGATTAGTGGGCTCCAAGGAAATGAAGACCCAGACTATAGTCTTGGTCTTCATTTCCTTGGAGCCCACTAATCTTCATTTCCTTGGAGTCCATTAATTCCTTGAAGCTCCCTACTAGCCTGCTTCCTGGGTGCAGCAGGCTAGTAGGGAGGAAGCCAAGAGATAAGGAACCAGTAGATGGTGAAAATAAAAAGACCAAGGTTCTGGAAACAATGAGGGACTCTTATGAGAAGGGACACCCACAAGGAAAGACCACTCCTGTGGGACAGGGGTAAGTGGTCATGAGCTTAGACTACAGCAAGAACTATGGACAAGCTAAATACAGGTCACTGCTGGTCATGGGACACTGAAAACAATTCTGTCCTTCATCAAACTTTTTAGTCAGATCCTCTGAGCCCTCTGCTGAACTAGTTCTGACCTCCGGCTTCTGTCTCTATCTTAAAAGAGCCCAGTATTAGCAAAAATCCTGCTGAGTTGGTTTATTCCCAATATCCAATCAAGTGCCTCATCTGCCACCATTCACTAGTTAATATATAATCACTTGGGCCTACCTTCAGCAAGAATCCTGTTACATCATTTACAAAAAAAAAAAAAAATCCTTTCTTCTTAGAAATTTTCCAGGTCCCCCACACACTGTTCCTTAGCTGTGAAGACCCACTCTTCCTTTGTTGAATTTGGAGTTGAGCCCAATCTCTCTCCCTTACTAAAAATCCCATTGCCATTGTCCTGAATAGTTTGCCTAACTGTTTAAACAAGTGCCAGAATAATTTTTTTCTTGAACCATTCAGAGCTCCCCAAAGCTTCCCAGACCTATCAACTCCCACTCTTCACCCAGTGTCCCCTACACTTCAACTGGGGTTAGAGCTGGCATCCCCCTGCAAGCCTCAGGAATACACCCCTTTCTGACTGGGGCAAAGGACTGAAACAAGACTACTACCCTGCAGGCTGGTTAGGCACCAGGGAGATCACGGAGATGGATAATTGTTACTCAGTGGGCATTTACAGCCTCTCTGTGGAGCGGGGCACTCAGCACAGCTAAGTGCCCCTCAGACTGGGTACGTACTCTTGCTGTCCTGAGCCCCATCACAGCCTGAATTGCTGCAGTGAATTTATGGCGCCCAGTTGATCCTTCCTGGGAGGCCCCAAACTGAAAGTTAGGTGACATCTTCTTCTGATGCCTTAGACTCAAGACCCTGCCTAAGGACTTTGTGTCCTTGGATATGCTACTGCCCTGGGCCCTCACAGGATCAGGACTCTGACACCTCAGAATACAGACAAAAAAGTCAGGGGCACTCACTCCCTTCAAGATGCTGTGTGGGTCCCTCTCCTGAATGTCAGAGTTGTGAATTCCTCAAAGCCTCTTTTTTGAGTGCTCCTTGGGCTCTGTGGCATACATGAGCATAGGCCCAAGAACTGGCACACATATTCAGGGAAAACCCAGAAAGGGTTTACCAGCACCCTTGCTCTGGCCCCTCCCCAAATCTTACCCATGCCAACAGCGGAAACTCAGGTCTGCCTAATGCCAGGGAACACAGTCTGAGGCAGCACTAGAGGCCCACCTCCTACTAGGATCCCAGCAACCAACTGAGACAACTGTCATGGCTCTCAGTCATCCAGTGCAGGCTGACAGAGCTCAAGGAGAGAGGAGCCTGCCTCTCCAGCTATCTAGCCAAGGTCTTTACCCTGTTGCTCAAAGAGGGAAGCAGACAGACCTCAGGAGGTGAAGGTTTCAACTCTGGTCTGTCGAGGCCCACTTACAGGCCTGCTGCCTCCTAAGAGAAAACCACAGCCCCGCCCAGCTCCACCCAACCCTACCAGGCCCAAGAGTGGAGGAAGTGGGGTTCCCAGAATCAGCTGCTGGTAAGTATTTTGCTGAGAGCCTCCAGACAGATGGCACTGTCCCAAACAGAATATCAGGCCTGACTCGGGCTCTGGACCCAGTTTCTCAAATCTGAAGTGTTATTCACACCTCAAAGCAACCCAGTGAGACGAGAAGGCAGATTTGATTCTGCTTCTCTATCCAGAGGAGAAAATGTAAAACTGTGATCTAGGACACTTGGTCAGAAATTAGACACAACTTGAAAGCTGGCCTCCCCACTGCCCACTCTGTGAGCTGGTTGGTGCCAGTCATCTTCATGTTGAATCACCAGAGATCCTGAACAATGCCCACTAGCCAGGTACTGTGCTAACCAACACAATTACTTGCTCTATCCAAATGAAAAACATATGCGGTTAAGGGAGAAATGAGTGGGAGACTACAAAACCCTATGCTCTTCACAGTCAGAGAAGACACTGCTTTTTGGGTTTGGGGAAAGCAAACCCAAAATACTGGCATTCTCTAAGCCCAAGAGTTTCAAATCACCAGTCTACACAGCCCCCTGGGGACTCTGACGGCCAGCCAAGAGTGGGAACTGCTGGAGATCACAATCACTTGTTCCTCCATTCCACAGATGGGAAAAGAGGATCTGCAAAAGGAGAAAATATGCCTAAGGATAGTGAGTTAGCCATAATGCAGAAGAACCTGAGGTCTCTCCACCATTCCCATTGTCTGTGGGGTATATTGGATGTCACCAGAAACCAAGCAGGTAATGAAGCACAAAAGAAGAACTTCAGTGTAGCTCGCTTTTTAACATCATCTATGTTTTCTAATCCCTTCTAGTAGATGGTTCCAGAGAACCATCCCAGCCCCACACTCAATCCTGTTTGCCAATGAGTCCACCCTCCAGCTACCTACCTCTCCACACAAACACTCCTTTCCAAACTTCTAGGCCTGCAAGCTCAGCCTCAGAATACAAAAAGGGAAGGGGGAGGGCACAGTTGCCAGAGGTAACTCTACCTGTTCCTGCTTCAAGGAAAGGTGGCTAGCCACATCTAGGCGGGATAGGAAGTACAAGATATCCTAGAACTCACAAGCCAGGGCAGTGAAGTAGAACAGGAGCTGTCTTAACTTCTCAGGGATAATAATATTTCTCTTAAAAGGCTACTGGGACTCAGCAGCAAAAAGCAGGTATCATCATCCCTAGCAGTGGACTGGGACCTGAGCATGTGCTTAGTAAGAACCTCTGACCTGAAACTTGCCACTGGTTCTTGAGCTTCTGGATGAATGGATGAATTAATGAATGAGCAAAATAATATTCAGGAATTCAAGTAACTTACCCAGGACCAGAGGAGCAAAGTGCCTTTGCAGACCACCTCTTACTATCCTGAAATGCATTTTTGTTTACCATACCTCTGCCTTTCAAATGTAGCACCTCAATTCATCTTTAACTTAAATGGTGCTTCTCTAATTCATGATTACTGTTCCTGGTGACATAGATACATACAATGATAAGAGGATCCCCTCTGTGGGAAGAAACCACAGAGGAAGGAACAGTGGCAAGCAAGTGTTGGGCATAAATGCTATTCACCAAATGTTTCTGATTCTATCTCCTCCCCACTTCGCAGGTAAATATGGCCATGTGACTTGCTTCAGCCAATGAAATACCAGTTCTAGGCAGATAGGCTAAGAATCAGGGGAGGATTCATCATGCTCTCTATCCCTCTGTTCAAGTGGCCAGGAATGTTCCAATGAATCCGTATAGTACCATATGTGGTCCTATAATGAGGACAACATAAAGACAGGCAATGGATATGTAGAGTGAATGAGAAATAAACCTTTGTTGCTTTAAGCCTCTGAGATTGTTGTTACCACCATCAAACCCTGATCTCTCTAGACAGATATAAGCAGTGACTTTTCAGTCACTTTTCCCATTATCTGTCCTTACCACATAAGCTATATCAGCAGTCAATCAGCAGGGATCTGGAGATACCTGCTGTGTGCCCAGGCTGTGTTAGACTCCCAAGATGCTTTCTGATGCAGGGATATAAAGGCAACTCCCCAGTAAGAACTTAGTCTTTCTGCTGTGGCCAGGTTTGTTCAGTATATTAATCAATTTTAATCACTTCTTGGAGGACAGCATTAAGTAATGCCTGTTTCCAATTAGCAATCAGGAAATCCAGCTCAAATTGAAAACTCAAGCTAAGTTACTCTGTGACCTCTCTTGACCACTGTTTCCTATCTGTAAAATGAGGTGGTTAATATCATCTCACACTGGGTTGTTTCAAGGATTAAATGAGTTAATATAAGTAAAACTAGGATAGTTTACTGGTTTAAGTCTCAGTAAATACTAAGCCTCAACAAAGTCACTATTACTATCAATATTAAACCTGCCACATATTTGCTGTAAGCTTCTCCAAAACCTTCCTAGATTGTACACCAGCAAAGGTTTCCCAGGACTGGCACAATGGCACTTCGTAGGTGCTGCCAAAATGAATTCTACTCAACTGAAGTTAAACAAGGTCAAATCCCTGAGCGCATTGTGACCTAGAATGAGGCCTCAGGAAATGGTTCCATACACCCTGGCCTCCCTGGGAACTTCACTCCCAAAACCTGCAAAGCAGGCCCCTCCCCTCCCACGCAAGGCATGAGCTTCATCCTCCCACTCCCAAACATGCAAAGGGAGGAGCAGTCCTCACCTGTCCTAAGAGATTAGCACAGCTGCTAAAAAAGGGGTGGATCTTCCCTGGGCAGACAACACTTCTGGAGCCCCCTCTCCTCCATGCCCTTTCTTCCTGGGAGCAGCCACAAACCTGCAGAGGCATCCATGATTCAAATTCCTGTTTGATGCTGCTAAACTCAAATCAATAAACACTACTGGGCACCTACTTAAGTCCAGCCTGGATTCTAAGACCACACAGGTTTTACAGATGGTCAGGGAATCACTAGTCCTAGAACACTGCCTGCAACAGTGCCAGATCATATTAGGTGGTCCAAGTAGTGGAGTTCAGAAATGAAAGGAAGAGACTGACACATCAAAGAAGTCTTCACCTGAAGGTGGAGTGCAACAAAGGATAACACAATGAGAATGAGGGAAAATTTATCTGATAGCCTGGTTTCTAAGGTCTGACCTCGAAACAATAGAAATCTTCAGAATGGGGCCTGGGGGTATAGCTCAGAGGTAGAGCATTTGCCTAGCATGGTGTGAGGCCCTGGGTTCAACCCCTTAGTGTGGCAAAGTGCAATGGCACTGCAATCGCACTGCAAGCACACGCGTGTGCGTGCACACACACACACACACACACACACACTCGGAATGGGACACAAAGCTTAGGGACCGTTGAGGAAGGGGGGCTAGAAGGCAATATGGAGCCATGATGGAATCTGGCCTTCATTCTGAGGGTGCCAGCACCCAGGAGCATCCCTGAAAGGAAAATTGCCTCCACCAACCACTGTACTGGCTGAATGTGGATCTCCAGGTTTCCTTTCACAAAAGGGAAGGGGTGGCCCAAGCACTCAGATGGCACTAACTTCTACTTCCAGGTCAAGGGGCAGGGTGAAGGCTTCTTTGAGGATTTGGCATACAGTTGACACACCAGCTCAAGAGTGACCTCCTGTAGAGCAGATTCTGGCTCTCAGCACACCTGCAGAAGCTCCAACTCAAAGCCCTACACTCTCTGGCATGAAGTCCTCAGACCAGCATCCAGGGACAGTTATTTAGTACTCACCACGGCTTGGTGGCCAGCGCCAGAATACCAACGGGCTCATGACTTCCCCAAACTCCGACTTTCTACGGAGGCCAATTTTAAGTTCCCAAGACACACGTTTAAGTGGTCCCAAGGCCAACGTCCCTACACACACACACACACACACACACACACATACACACACGCAAACTTCCTAACCTCCGCAACGGGGACGGAGCAGCAAGCTGGGATGAGCCACAAAACCAACCCGGCCAAAGCTTAGGCCAGGTCAGGGGTCGGGGGGTAGGGCTCTGCTTCCAAGCACGGGGAAGCTGGGTCTCCACGTACTCAAACTCCGGCAGCCCCAAGCCGGGGCCAAGCAGAGTCGGACGCACAGTCGCGTGCGCGACTTGGAGAACACCCATCGCTGAGCAGGGGGAGGGGGCAGCCCTCACTGGCCTGTACCCACCCCTCCACCTTCAACCCCGACCCTAGCTCCCGGGTGTCGAGGTGTTTGGCTACGGAGACGAAGAGAGCGCCCACCCCGGGGCTCGCTGCTGGGGAAAAGCCGAGCCCGGAGCGACGGCGGGAATCCAGCCCCTCCCTCGCAGGGTACTCCCACCCCCGCCCGTCCCCGGAGGAGGCCAGGGCGACTGAGTCAGAAGCGCCAGCCGGATCACCCGCCGCGCCTCTCACTCCGCCCCGAGCCTGAGTTCGGCTCCGCAGGGTCCGGGCCGCGGCCTCCAACCTCTCGCGGGCGATCCAGGCAGACAAAGCCAGCGCCGCCCGCGGGGCCGCCCCCGGGCAGGCGAGGAGGCAGTCTGAGGGACAGAGCGGGAATCTGGGGAGCAGTCCTTGTCTCCGGTGGACGCTGACTGGGGAGTTCGGCCTCAGACAATGAGGGGGGCAGGGCCCGACGCTTCGGCTGGGGCTCCGCGCGATACTCACCCGGGCGCGGCAGCGGCGGCGCGGCCCGGTCGGCCGAGGAAGTTAGAGCAAGTTCGGCAGCGCCAGGCGGGAGGGCGCGACTCGGGCCGTCCAAGCGGCGGGGGCGGGGCGCAGAGGGGCGTGGCCGGGGGCGCGGCGCCTGGCGCCGGCGAAGGAAGGGGCGCCGCTTCCCTTCGCCGCCCGGTGCGGCCCCGCGCCTGGCCCCGCCCCGCCCCGCCCCGCCCTCCGCGGATCGACCCGCCCCCGCCGCGCCCCGCCCCGCCCCGCCCCGCCTTCCAGCTCTTGGAGCACCCCAAGCTGTGAGGCCGGATCGCCGACCCGCCCCTTTGTCCGACTCTGGGCGGTGCCCTAGGCTGGGGTCAGCCCTGGTCCTTGCCCTCGCGGTGGGTGAGCGGCGCAGGCGGAGCCTGGACCCTGGGCGGGCGTTTGTGGCCACAGCGAGCAGTCGGCCGAGACACGCTGCGCGAACGCCTCTCCGGCCTTGCCCCAGGCTTGGCCCCAGCGGAGAACAGCGAGCTGTGGGAGGCCACATCTCAAGGGATGCTCAGGGCGACTGGGTAGAGGTGGGAGAAGGATTAGGAAAATGGCTGTTTTGAAGATGGAAGGCGTTCTTGCCCGGCCTTGGAAATCCAAGGTGGGGGTAGTCTGTAAAAGAAGAGATGGTAAATTAAGATTTTTATTTCTTTGCATACAGAACGCTAAGGACTCGCTCCTTCCAGCCTTGATGCTAAAAATACCACGCTTTCTTTGTATCTCCTGCTGAGATTTGTTCCTCACCTTTATGATGAGGAGGTGGCTGAGGTGATTCTTGGCGGCAGGGAGACCTGAAGTACAGACAGGTATGCAAGGGGATCCACCCTGCTGGCATGCATCTCCTGATGAAAAGGCTGACCTTCCTAGCATCGGCCTCCCTACTTGTAAAGTGAAGCACAGGCACACAGCTGTTGCTTAAACTCATAGAGGGGACGGAGGATCAGGTAGTTGCTCTGCCTGGCAATGCATAACAGGAATCTTACTAGGCTGAGGGCACAGTCACCGCACATCTGTAAGCCCAGCTATTTGGGAGGTTGAGGCAGGAGGATCATAAGTTAAAGGCCAGGCAGCCTGGGCGATTTAGTGAGATCCTGTCTCAAGGTAAAAAGGGCTGGGCATATAGCTTAGTTGTAGAGCGCTTGCCTAGCAAGTGGGAGAAGGACCTGGGTTCAATTCCCAGCCCTACAAAAACAAAAACAAAGAGAGAAAGAGAGAGAGAGAGAGAGAAACTTGAAATGGTATCTGTTCAGTTCATTCCAGTTATTGCTGTTTCTCTAAGGGGATGCAACTGTCTCTGTGACACCCCAGGTAGTTTAGGGACCTCTATGGGAACTTGACCCTCCATTCATTTTCAGCAGACAGTGTTTGATTGGGGGCCTGATGTGTGTTGGGCCCTCTTTTCATGCTGGGTATGCAGTGTTCTTGAAGTAGAGGGGTGAAAGCTAGAGTGTAGTATAGCTATCATATATGGACTACCTAACAGGAAACAGAGAACTTAGAAAGAATCTCAAAAGGGATGTGGGCATATAGGAGGCTTTGGTAGAGATTGCTAGATTACCCTAAAAACCATTCTCACCCTTTCCTTTCATAATAGAATTTCTCAGCCTATTCTGCAATTATGTATGATCATGTGACTCAGTTCCAGCCAGCAGGATGTAGGGGTGATCATGTGCAAATTTTAAATTGGCTTTAAAGGAAATAATGTGCTTTCCTCAGCCATTGTTCTTTCTTCCTCACTGGAATATATGGATATACTGTTGGAGCTCCAGTAACCATATGGAATCTGTAGTAGAAGCCATATATTGAGGAAGTTATGGAAGAGTGAGAATAAATGTGGGTTCCTGATATTTAGGGAGTCACCACACCTACTCAGCTACCTACCTATTGACTTTTTATATATGTTTAATCTTCTATTTTCTGGTGCTTGTGACCACATTTAATTTTGACTTTCATTAGACTACAGAGGAGTTTGTTACAATATAAATTATCCCAGAGCAGGTTTGTACAGTGATAGGAAAGATCTAGGATAGAAGGAGCAGTGACTGAAGAGCAGACTAAAGAACATGGGATATGGGCACTGATGAAAAGGTCACCTCTGATGGAAGGAGACTGCCACAGTTATTAAGAAAAGGACACAGAGGCTGACATATTTCCAGTGAAGAGAAGATGACCATTCACATCTGATGATATCTGCGTAATCCTGGATGTGAAGGTCATGAGCATAGAACAAGAGGAAGGAGAGAGTGAAGACAACTTTGTGAACCATAGACTGAGTGATGTTGGAGGTTCTGCCAATCTGAGCAGCCACTGGGACACATTTTTCTTTTTAGACAGGTTGAACACACTGCTGCAGGTTCTTAAGAGGGTAGGAATATGAGGCTGGGGTTGTGACTCAGTGGTAGAGCCCTTGCCTAGCATGTGTGAGGCACTGGGTTTGAGTCTCATCACCACCTAAAAATAAATAAATAAATAAAATTTTAAAGAGGGTGGGGAAGATCCCTCAGAGTCCGCATGTCCTACCCCACCTCACTCCACCCCATCCCCCAGCAGGTCTCACTGGACACTCACATCTGATACTCCTCTGCTATTCCCAGCTACCCAGCTTTCCCATTTTGACAGCAACATGGGGTTGCTTCTGAGAGCAGCAGAGAAACTCCATTCAGAACATGTTTATTTCCTTTATTAAAAAATAAAAGAATTAGGATACAGACAGCCCTAACTTATAAAAGAATTGTATTGTAACTAGTAATTTCCTTTGCAGGCTAGTCCCTAGGACTATAATTGCCAATAATATAGCTGAATTAAAGTACAGACTACAAGCCTGGAGTATGGATTGTGGAAACAAGGAACAGTAAAGAAAGAAAGAAAGAAAAGAAGTCAAAAGTTTCTTTTCCTGAAGCAAATATCAATTAAAGTTTAAGTGGAAGAACTTGGTTTTTGTCTTCCTCTGAATTCCTCCATAGTCCTTTGTCCTGAAGCTGCTCTTGCCCATCCTGGGCTGTACAACCATGTATGTACTGGCAAGGGGCAGGCACAGGGGACCTTAAAGAGAAGAGGGATTTGGTGACAAACTTTCCTAATTCATAGTTTTTTCATCTTGTGCAAACCATATGACATCTATGAATCTTAATGTTCTTACCTAAAATGTCAAGGTCTTAGTAATACCCATCTCACAAGCTCCTAGCACAAATTGGCTACAGGTGTAGGTCAGTGGCAGAGCACTTGCCTACCATGCATGCACAGGGCCCTGAATTTGATTCCCCAGCACCTCCACCTCCCCCCCCCCAAAAAAAAAGAGAGAGAAAAAAAAGAAAGAAAGAAAGAAAAGTATCAAATGAAATAAAGTTTGTAAAACTGAAAAACAGTAGGTAAGCTGTGAAGAACTCTGTTATCCAGGAATAATTTCTTATTAAGGCCAGACTGACAAAGCTCTTCACAATAGTCAGGAAATAATTAGTTGGAAACAAGAGGCCTCTACTTAAATCAATGTAGGAAAATGGGGAGGGAAGAGATTACGGGAAGGATATTCAGGTCACTCAGAATCGAAAGAAAAACCTGAAACCAAAGTTATTCCGGAAATTCATGGCTGATACTAGGGGCTTCCCAGACCAGGACCCCCTGCCTTTCTCTCCTACTTCTTAGAGTTTGCCATTTCAAAAGTATATGACTGTGAATAATTCTATACTCTAGCTTGATTTGGACAAGTTCCAAGAAAGATTTCTAATTGGTCCAACTCTTGTCATGTGCCCATTCCTGGACCAATCACTATGGTGAGGGAGATGGGATACCATAATTGGGCCATCTTGGGTCACATGCCCATAGCTCAAGACCTATGTTAGAAGAAGGGATGGTGTCTGCAGGACCAACATCATAATTCCTGGCAGAGTCTTGTATAGCCGGTCCTAGGCAACCACTGAAAGGTTTTAGGCAGAATAATGACATTGACATGTTTGTGCTTTAGAAGATCCCTTAGACTGCAGCCAGAAGAGTGGGTTGAAAGGAGCAAGATTAAAGGGGGAGGGGAGGATTATAAAGGAAAATGTAGTAATAATCCAGTACAGATAAGGCAGAATGGAGAGAGGTGGACAAAGTCAGGATACTTCCTGGATATAGAAGTGAGGGTGAGGAGTTGAATGGGAAAATAAGGAAACAGGAGACATCATATTCTGGCTGAATGAACAGTGGTGCTATTCGCTGAGACAAGGAACTCAGGGGTCCTTTGTATGTGTATATCTAATGAGAGTTGATGACTTAGACCTCTTCCATTTGAAGTGCCTCTGGACAGAAGGAATAGGTCCAATTTGAGATTGTATTCAGGAGAAACATCTGAGCAAAAGCCAAAAAATTTCAGGTTTTATATCAATTAAGAATTGTGTTTAGTCCTTATAACAGTGACCCAACTACATGCTTTACCCAAATGGGTTTTGTTGCTGATGGTAGCTATAGTTATTGAAAAAACTTCCATGACATACTGGGAAGAAGAGCAGGCTGATCGGTACCTCCACAATGTCATTCAGGTCCCAAGTCCACTCAGCTGGTCTGTTCTGGCTCTCCTCAATGGCCAGGTTTCAGCCTCAGTCGACTTATAATCATAAAAGAAAAAAGTTATAAAGAGAGCTGTGCAATGGTTCAGGTGAAAATGAGGCAGAATGGAGAAAGGTGGATAGTCACCATAGTTTTCTAGGATGTGGAACTGAGCACTGTTTGGGAATTTGCCAGAAGGCATGAGAGAAAAACAATAGTGCAAAGGATTCAAGGATACTGGAAAGAAAGCAGAGGTGTTGTATCACAGGCCTTGGCTGGTAGGAAGGAGAAGATGGCAGTGGAGCTGGCGGGCCCTCAGTAAATGAGAAGATGATATGGTAACACAAGGCTATGGGTGTATTTATGAGAATGGGTGACTGCGTGAAGCAAAGAAGTAAGTCAATGGCCCTTACTTAGAATGAGAAAGTAGGGCCAAGAGGACAATTTAAGGATGGGTCATCTTATCAATGTATGGCAGGACTTGAGGTATCAACAATAACAATGAACCAGGTCATAACATCTTTGGGAGACCGTTCACTCCAAGATTAGTTTTAAATGGATGTTTCCTTTCTTTAAAAAGAGGCCAGAACTAGGGGAGAAAGAACAAAAAATAAGTTGTCTTCCAATGCTTATTGTTTCATTATGATTTTTTTTTATTTCACTATGGGGGATTGAGACCAGTGGTACTCTACCACTGAGCTACATCTCTAGACCTTTTTTAAAATTATTTTTTATTTTAAGACATGGTCTCACTAACTTGCACAGATTGACTTTGAACTTGGATTCTCTTGCCTCAGCCTCCTGTGAAACTGGGATTACAAGTATGAACCACCACACCTGGCTAGAATGAACTATTTTAAGGAATCTGTAAATTTCCAAGTACTTCTTATTCCCATTAGAATCTGCATCCTAAGCCATGTGACCTATGCCCTCAGGTGGTATTCCCTGCAAGACAGAACTAAGATTTGTGATAGTGAGCATCAGACACAGAGACAGAGGTGTACTCTTCAGTGATGGGGGCTGAACTTTCAGCAGATGGTGGTAATAAGGAGACCCATAATATCTCTGGCCAAGGTTGTGCCACCCATGAACTGGGGTTAGGGCAAGAAGAAGGTGATTTGACAGGTGACCTCCCAACGTCCTATCATCCTTGACTCAACTGTGGTATAATTACTCCACATGGGAGATGGTTTTGCCAAAGAAGGAAACCCTACTTGTGGCTAGATAGGACATCAGAGGGAGACAGCAGATCCTAGAGGTCAAGAGCAAGGACCTGAAAAATGAGACTGCGTGGGCCGAACCCCAACTCTCCCCTTGAAAGCTATGTCCACTCAGGGTTGAGAGTTGCTCATGTCTGTTCAGGGAATTATGGGGTATATGTGGATATAAAAGCCACTTAGAGTTAAGAATGTTATATCTGGAATAATCTCATGTGAACTGACCTTCATAAAGCTCTGGGTTAGTAAACTAAATGTGGAAACGAGGTTCAGAAGGAGTCACCCAGTCCATAAGCAGTAGAACTAGAACTATCATCTTTAAATCCAGACTTGAAACGCCTGTTTGTCTCAATCTCAGGGTTTTGAGGGTCTGCTAAGGCCCTGAGACCTCCAGGTTCAGACCCTGCCAGGAGAGTCCCAGAAAGATCCTCATGTTTCTATCCCCAGAAGCATGGGACAGGGGTGCTCTGGGACTTACCTGAAGCAGAGCACAGGTGAGTACTTTAGGCATCTCAAGTGCCCCTCTCTGTTTCTCTCACAACTTTGGGATCTTTTAGCTGATCCCACGGGAAAATCTGGTTGTCCTTGGGGACCCATGCCCAACAGCTGCTGCATGTGCACACACTGCCACCTAGGGGCAGTCTAAGGAATCTCTGAGTTTTTCAAGCTGCTGCTCTGTGGGTGTTGTGTTGCAGGCAGAAGGGCGCATATATGCTAGAAAAGGGGGCACAATTTTGTTGACCTTGTGTGACACTGCTTCTATCTCCTTCCTCTGGGAGCACTCGTTCTTCTGCTTACCCACTCAGGACCATGTAGTGCACACCCAGCTGCTCCTCAGCCTTCTTTGAGGCACCCTGTTTCCCACTTCCTGTACATGTTTCTGCTCTTTCCAGACTCTGATCTAAGCACCCCCACCCCATCTTCACAGGCTCTCTGCAGTCCCAGTCACTCTATGTCTTTAGATATTCTCTATGCACACCATGTCTTTATCATGAGACTTAATCTCTATCCTGCGGTCCCAGTTACCCCCTCCCTGACCCTAGAACAAAAATCTGATCCTATCAGTCTCCCTCCCCTAAACTCTTATTCATCTTGAATACCAACCCCTTCCTGTGTTATTCAGAGGCTGGGCCTGGTCAGCCCCTGAATGAACTGCTGTAACCACATTCTGACCACAGGCCTCCCTTGCACTCAGTGACCCAGCCTGTCCCCTCCATGTAGTGGCCACACAGGCAGGACGTAGGGTTTGAATTTTATCACTCACTTGGAATTTTCCCTAGTGGAAGGAAGGTGCCAAGCTGTGCCCCACCCCAAGGCTCTGCCCCATCCCCAGTGTGTGTGTGAGCCGGTAGAGAAGACAGGCAACTACATCCACTAAGTAGTTGACGGGGATTCTGACAGGGATTCAGAACTTCCTTGCCTCTTTTCCTGGGAACTATTGGAACATCCCAGCTCAGAGCTCCCATGGGATCAGTTGAGGCCTCATTGTTCAGTTCCTGTCTCTACTCAGTCCTGCTTCCCTCCCTTCCTGCACATGCATTTCTGGGTCAGCTTCTGTTTCCTGTGCACTTGACCCCTTGCCCATGCTGTTGCATGGCTCAGAACACCTTTTGCCCATTCCCTTTGCCTATGTGAAGCCAGGGAAAGAGAAAGTCACCCAGAACAGCCTCTCCTCAGTGCCTTTTGTAGAGCAAGCCTGCAGGGGTCAGGATCTGGTACTATACCCATGTCATGTACTCCCCATTTGTGCACTGATACTGGAGTCTCTTTTTCCACTGCACCAGCAATTTTAGACCGGCACTCCTCAGGGCTCATGCCAGATTTCTGCTCACTGGTTCCTCTGTAAATCTTTGGTTTCTGTCCCAGCCTTTCTCTCAGATGCACACTGAGACACCCCAAAAACCCATAGCTGATTGCTCTGTTCAGCTGACAACATTAGCATCCCTTCTTGGACAAAGATTTTATTCAAGTCTTGAAAGTCCATGGCCAGCCCATGAGGGTCTGATGTACAGTCTAGGGCCTGACTGTCATCTAGTCACTATATCCTGGGTGGAAATTTAAGTCACAGAACCTGATGAGTCTGGATTAGGTGTGGCCTGGCCAACTCCCTCAGGTTCCCAGGAGAGGGCAGTGATGAGCAACATACAATCGTATTATCTATCCTGCTGGCTGCTTCTGCCACTGATTGCAAATAATAAAGAAGCAATTTTAAATACACTCACTAGCATTGAAAGCAGAGTTAGTATGTGTTTATAGGTCCAGTTCTGTAATGGTTATGTTATTATTTGTCAATATTTACCGGTGTTAAAAACATTTATAAGACTGAGTCATTAGATTCAGGAAGGGTGTAATTTTTAAATGTTCAGGGGAAATTTATTCTGTTAAAATTACAATAATTTGATTTATTAATTGTGGAAATGTTATGTAAATATTTAGAGGAATGTTAACAGTTTTACTTTTCTTTCATTGGACATTAGACACGATGTGGAGTTGGAAATGTTTCTCTGTGTGTGCAGAGCCCCTTGGGTACTAAATAACAGCTGCAGAGCACCCTGGAGAGTACTGGGAGCCAGTTTAGGTAACAGGGCCTGAGTGGTCTATACTCGAGGAGGTGTCAGAGTGTCTTTTCTGTGGTCTGTCTCACAGCCCAGCAGGAACCAGTAGAAGGGTTTGCCCTCCTGCACTAGGATGATGGGCTCGCTGCTGGTAGCCTCCCAGCTCCCATCCACACAGGCCTGAAGTTTGCCCCAAGGTTTCATGAGTCATGAAGGATGGGAAAGAGATGAGAGTCAGATAAGGGCAGCTTGGCCTCTGCCTGGCAGAGTCTTCAAAGGCTTCCTGCTTCAAAGGGCAAGCAGCAGCATTTGCCTAGGAACTGCCTGCACCTACATCTCCAGGGCCCACTCCCAGTCTCTCCTGGCCTCCTCTTCTCTCTCCTCATGATCCATGCTGGGACAAAAGCCTGGCAGAAGAATGGGCTTCCTCTTCTCTAATCAAACCTGGCCCAGTCAAGATGGAATTAGGGAGGCCAGGTTGGGTCCTCTGGCTCAGGAGGATTAGCATTCCCAGGGCACTTATCTGGATTTGAGCTCTTTTCCAGGCTCCTGTACAAAGAAGCCCATGTAGGCCTATGGGGCTTCCCCAGCTCCTCAAACCATGTGGATTTTCTGCAATTCAGTGTGGCCTGAGTTTCACACCACATTTATCTGTAACCTTCTCTGAGGGGTGAGGGGCAGATACACAAACTTCTGTCAGTGAACTAGCTAGGGAGGTATACTAA
The DNA here is from genome assembly GCF_048772815.1 of Callospermophilus lateralis. NCBI lineage: Eukaryota > Metazoa > Chordata > Mammalia > Rodentia > Sciuridae > Callospermophilus > Callospermophilus lateralis. The sequence goes on along the minus strand of NC_135319.1, from coordinate 51,399,079 downwards.
GAACATGGTAGGTGCCATTTATATAACCTTGTTTAAAATGTTGGATTAATTAATACATTCACATGGAACAAATTATAAAGATCCAAAAGGGTACTAAATAGAACATTGTCCTCCCTATCTATGTCCTCAATCACTATTACTCTGTTTCTAGAGGCAAATACTGTTACCAGAGTTTCATGTATTTTCCATATATATGTTAAGGCAGACATTTGGTTTTCCCCCCAAATTCATTCTTTTTCAGGGGTGGGGATAGAACCACCAAATTTTGGCTGGGTACAAAGCCATCTATGAGAGAGACCACATTTCCAGGGCTGGAAGTGTAGCTCAGAGTGGAGGGGGGGGGGTTCAATCTCCAGCATCACCAAAAAAACAAAAGGAAGAAAGAAAAAAAATGAAAAAAGGAAAGAAAGACTACATTTCCCAGTCTCTGTTATAGATAAGAGCATTCCAAAGTCTTGGCCATTGGGATGTGAGCAAACATGAGGTGTGCTATTTCCAAGTTGTGACTTAAGGGAAAGAAGTGCGACCTCTACATCTCCTCCCCACCAGCTCTGGTGAACTAGTGGGTAATTTCGTGGAATATGAAGGCATTGAGGTAAGATGACAGAGTAACAATTCAGAAGAAAACTGACCCCTGACCCAGTGGGGCCACCAGCCCAGTCTTGGATAGCTTAGGTATAGACTATTCCATTAGGAGAGAAATAAACATCTATCTTGTTAGAGCCAAACAAATATACATATAGATGGATAGGGACAGAATAAATGGGATTCTGTATGCCTTGGTTTTTAATTTGCTAATGTATTTCCACTTGCTAGTGTATTTTGGTTTGTGTTACAAATATATTGGTAAACTATGTTTGGTGGTGTGCACCTGTAGCCCTAGCTACGCAGGAGGCTGAGACAGGAGGATGGCTTGAACCCAGGAGTTCATGAATGGACAACATAATAAGACCCTCATCTCAAAAACAAAACAAAAGCACCCAATATATTCCTATTTAATATATTTGTATTTTTCATGCCCAGCTAGATTATTTTTTAAAGCAATTTTAGGTTCATGGTAATATTGAATGTAAGGTAAAAAGATTTCCCATATAATCTCTACCCTGTACCTGCACAGCCTCCCCATTATCGACATCCCCTACCTACCTGGTATATTTGTTATAATTGAACCTACATTGACACTTAAGAATCCCCCAATGTCCATATTTATATTGGGGTTTAATCTTAGTGTTTATGTTAGTCAACTTCCTCTTGCTATGACAAAATGCCAGAGAAAAACAACCTTAAAGGAGGAAAGATTCATTTTGGCTCATAGTTTCTGCGGTTTCAGTCCATGATTGCTTGGTCCCATTGCTTTGGGCCTGTGAGGAGGCAGCACATCATGGCAGGCAACAATAGTGAGCCAAAGCCCCCAATTCCGCGGTGGCCAGAAAGCAGAAAGAAGGGACTAGGGTCCTAATTTTCCATTCAAGGACATGCCCCCAGTGACCTAACTTCCTCAAACTAGGTTTCACCTCCTAAACTTTCTGTCACCTCCCGATAGTTCTATTAACTGAGGACATGAGATTTTGGGGAACATTTACATTCCAAATCCTATCAGTGGCTTGAACCTTCTGTAGAATGGAAATATACAATGATTGTATCTATCATTAAAGTATAACACAGATTAGTTTCACTGTCCTAAAAATCTTCTGTGTCCTATCTATTCCTAACCTATCTTCCCCCTAACCCTTAGCAGTCAACAATTTTTTTACTGTCCCCATACTTTTGCATTTTCCAGAATATAATATAATTGAGTCATATAGTATGCAGTCTTTTCACATAGCCTTCTTTCACTTAGTGAAAATTTAACTTTCCTCTGTCTTCACGGCTTGATAGCTCATTTCTTTTTAATGCTAACTAATATTCTATTTTCTGGATATACCATAGTTTATTTATTCATTTACCCACTGAAGGACATTTTGGTTGATGCTAAGTTTTAGCAATTGATAAAAGCTGCTATAAACATATATGTGCAGATTTTGGTATGGATAGTTTTCACCTCTTTGAGATAAATACCAAGGACTGCAATTGCTGGAACATATGGAAAGGGTTATATTTAGTTTTGTAAGAAAGTTTTAAACTGCCTGGCATGGTAGCAAACATCTGGAATCTCAGCTGCTGGGGCAGCTGAGGCAGGAGGATCACAAGTTCAAAGCCAACTTTAGCAAATTAGCAAGACTCTATCTCAAAACAAAATAAATTTTGAAAAGGAGGTGGTGTTGGTAAAATACCCTGGAGTTCAATCCCCAGTACCAAATAAAAAAGTGTTGTTATCTTCCAGAGTGGATGTACCATTTGGCATTCCCACCCCAGTGAATATGAGTTGTTGCTGATTTATATCCTTGGCAGCATTTTTTTTTTTTTTTTTGGTACCAAGGACTGAACCCAGGGGTGCTTAACCACTGAGCGGTATCTCCAGTCCTTTTTTATATTTTATTTAGACACAGGGTCTCAATGAGTTGCTTAAGACCTCGCTAAGTTGCTGAGGCTGGCTTTGAACTCTCGATCCTCCTGCCTCAGCCTCCTGCGGCTTTGGGATTACAGGCATGCACCACTGGGCCCAGCTCTTGGCAGCATTTTTATTGCCAGTATTAAGGATTTGGGCCATTCTAATACTGTGGTATCTTATTGTTATTTTGATTCACATTTTCTTGATAATGACATATTATGTGGAACATCTTGATTTGCTTGTCATCTGTACATTTTCTTTGTTGAGGCATCTGTTCATGTCCTTGGGCTTTTTTTTTTTTTTCTTTCAGTTTTGAGGATCAGTACCCAGGGCCTCACTCATGCTAGACAAGTACTCTACCACTGAGCTACATCTACATCCCTTGCTTCCCATATTCCCATGATTTTTCTTGATACAGGATCTTGAAAAATTGCTCAGGCTGTCCCCAAATTTGGGATCTCCCTGCTTCAGCTTCCCAAGTATCTGAGATTCCAGGCATATACTGCCATGCTCAACTCAGGTGACCATAATTATGTGAATCTATTTGTGGGCTCTCTGTTCTGTTTCACTGATCTATTTGCTATTGTTTTGTCAATACAACACTGTCTTGATTCTTTATACTGTCCTATTAAAGTCAGATAGCATCAGTATTCCAACTTTTTTATTTTCATTCAATATTGTGTTGACTTTTCTGGGTCTTTTGCCTGTTCATACAGATTTCAGAGTCAGTTTGTTGATATCCATAGAATGACTTTCTGGGATTTGTATCCATCTATAGATCAATTTGGAAGGAACTAACATCTTAACAATGTTGAGTCTTCCTATCCATGAATATGGAATATCTCTCCATTTAGTCCATTCTTTGATTTCCTTGATTAAAGTGTTATAGTTTTCTGCATATAAATCTTATACCTATTCTGCTATATTTGTACCTAAATATTTCTCTCTTTTGGAGGATGCTAATACAAATGGTAGTGGTTTTAATAAATATTAAGTCATATTAATTGTGTGAATTAATGGGTTTCTCTGTGACATTTCCACACGAGCATATATTGTGCTTAAATACTTCAGATTTATACCCAGGAGTGGTATAGCAGCATCATGGGGTAGTTATTTTGCAATTTCACCTTACCCCAGTCAGAATAGACATTATTAGCCAGGTGCAGAGCTACATGCCTGTAATCCCAACTAACCAGAAGGCTGAGGCAGGAGGATTGCAATTAGTGAGACTGTCTCAAAATAAAAAATAAAAAGTACTGTGGATAAAGCTCAGTGACAGATGCCTCTGAGATCAATCTTTAGTACTTGGGTTCAGGGGCAAAGCTATGTTGGCTGGAAGCAATTTCCCCCTAACATCCTTAGGGGTGATAGGAATAGAGCCCAATCTGTTGTGGCCAGTTCCTCCTCTCAAGATGCTACAATCCCAGCACATTCTGGGAGAGCTGAGTCTATCCAAGGCTACTTCCTTGACCCAAATATCCTCTTTAGCAAATCTAGTCTATATTTTATACTCAACAGCTTCCCTGGATCTGGAAGGAGAGGTTTGTCCTAGTGTAGTCTCAGTGCATCAATTAGAGGTGTGTGCCATCACACCTGACCAAGATCAACATTTCTGTTTTCTTGGAATGTCCAGTCCACTGATCCAAAGAGGATGGGGTTGGTGGACATGGTGGTGCATAGTAATAGCCAACTACTTGGGAGGCTGAGACAGCAGGATACAAGTTCAAGGCCAGCCTCATAAAATTAGTGAGACCTTGTCTCAAAATAAATATAAAGAGGACTGGGGATGAGCTTAGTGGTAGAGTTCAATATCCAGTTCCACAAAACAAGATTAGTAACAACAGCACTGGATATGAACAGAGACCTAGACTCCAGGTTTGGCACTGATGAAGGATCCATAGTGCCCATAGCTGCCAAATCTAGAACCTCCTGAATGATACAGATGGAGACACAGACCCAGAGAAGAGAGCCACCAACCCAAGATTTCATGGCAATAGGTGGCCCAACTCTGAAGGCTTACCTCAGAGCTCTTTGCCCTCTATCACAAAAGTTGCTCCTGACCAGCTTTTGAGTATTTTTATTTTTTAATTTATTCTTTTAGTGCTGGGAATTGAACCCAGGGGCACTTATCCACTGAGCTACATCCATAACTCCACCACCCACCCTGCTTTTTTTTTTTTTTTTTTTTTTTAATTTGAGACAGAGTGCCACTAAATTGCTGAGGCTGGCCTCAAACTTGTGATCCTCCTGCCAAGTCTCTATCTGGGATTATAGGCATGTGCCAATAGACCTGCCTAACTTGGAGTTTTGAAACATCATTCTCTGAGAACACTTTCCTCCTCTTAAAGTGAAGACATAAGATCCAGATTTTGACTGACTTGATCTGTGCTAGAAGAACATTTTGAGTAGGAAGTGGTACCAGCACGTCTTGCAGGATAGAGTGCTTTTAGAGGCATCACTGCTGGGGCAGAGCCCTGCATGGAGCTGCCTTTTGGACACTCTCAGGCATTTTTAGGAACTCAGGCCTCTCCCACTGGCTGCCTCTTGGCAACTACCACTCTAATATGGTATTGCTGGATCTGAATTACTACTTCTATAGTGAGAAACTTCTATTATTAACCCTTGGTTACTTTCAAGTAGCAAAGGCAAGGTAAATCATATTTGTTTTTACGTGCTAGGTTTCAATATTAACTGGAGGTTTTTTCCTTCTTAAAATTATCATCAAATTTATGGATTTCTGTAGCTTTCCTGTGTTTGTGCAGTTATACTCATTGATGCTAAGATCATCCCATTATTGCCCAGCAAGAGCCTCTTTTGTCTCTTGAATCTGTCCTTTCTACAAGTGCTCAGTGGTCTTTGAGAGCCTGTTTGTTATCTGATGTGACAAGATGTTATAGACTCATCTTGTACATGTTCTGCCCCAACTTTGCAATCAGCCATTTCTCTAAGGAGTTCCTTTTACTGGAAAGTGATGGTGGGAGGCTAGTCTGGGTTCAGTTGCCCCTAGGGAGTATTTACTCATGTTTCCTGGATGAACATCATGGAAATTAGAGCATGGGTATCTCTTGCCTAAATCCAAAGCAGACACTGACCAAGATTTTGATATAAAAGGGGAAAATTCCTTTTGCTTCTAAAAGATTTCACAATTGTTTTCCATTTTAAGGCAGTGGTTTTCCACCTTGCCCACATACTAGAATCCCTTAGGGAGTTAAAAAGTAATAATTAATCCTGAGATTCTACTTTAACTGGAATAGGCTCTGGCTTAAGCAATGGGATTGTTAAAAGTGTGAAGCTCCCAAGTAGGGCTCAACCCAGGCTGCACATTGTTTATCATCCCATACTTGTCTTTTCATCTCATATATATATATATATATATATATATATATATATATATATATATATATGTGTGTGTGTGTGTGTGTGTGTGTGTGTGTGTGTGTGTGTGTGTGTGTGTGTAAGGATTTTACACCCCCCTCCCAACAATGTTGTTTCCATGTCATAAAAAACATGCAAATTGCATCCTATTGAATGTATTATTTGGGAGCTGGCTGATTAGCTTAGCATTGTTTCAGTCCATCCAAGCTGAGACCTCTGGCTCATTCTTTGGACTGTTGTAGCCCACTAAAATTTCGCACTATCCCATCATCTTCTGCTCTCCTTTAATGCAAAATTCACATGCAGTTGCTGTTCAGACCAAAAATGGTGAAGTCATCCTTGATGTATCTCTTTCACATTCCACATCAAATGGTTCAGGAATCCTCTTTAGTTTTTCCTTTAGGTCTGGTCAGCATCTGACACTTCTCAGGCCTCCCTGCTCTACCTGGTTCCTGCTACCATTATCTCTTGAATGGATCATTACAACAGCTCTAAGTGGTCTCACTGCTGCCACCTTGGATCCTCAACAGTCTATTCTCTCCAAGTAGCCAGAAAAATAAAAAGTAGATCATGTCACTCTTCTTAAAACCCTCCAATGGACTCCTATATCTCAGTAAAAGATGTAAGTTCTTACTCTGGTCTGCTAGAACCACATGGCCTGCATTCCAACCATCTCACTGCCTTTGCTTCCTCTCTTGCCACTGTCCATGCATCACTTGGCTCATCTTGCTTTTTTAACTCTCCACTGAACTTATCAATCCCAGTACCACCCCTGAGCCTTTGCACCTGCAGTTTCCTCTCCCTGAAAGGCTCTTTCTCCAATATTTGTAAGACCCACTTTTTCACTTCCTTCAGATGTCTGCTCAGATGTCATATTTTGAGAGATGCCCTGACCACCATGCAACATGGAAGTGGACCAGATGTTCCTGGGAAGGAGGATGTTCCTATTCTCCTCCCCAAATCCAGGGATCCCATCAAATACTATCTTTTCTGATAATACTTTAAAAACTAACTAGGCTGAGGTTGTGGCTCAGTGGTAGAGTGCTTGTTTAATATGTTCAATTCCTAGTATCAATCAATAAATAAATGAGTAAATAAAAAGAAAGTGTGTGTGTGCGTGTGCATACACATGCTTGGGAACTGAACCCAGGGCCTCAGATACACAAGGTGAGCTCTCCATCTCTGACCTACACCCCAGCCCCAAACTCTTCTCCTTTAAGTATTTGAAAGTGAAATCAGAATGAGCAAATTTTCTTTCCCTTCCCCTCACAAATATCCACCTGCCTGCTTGCCCCATTGGACATTAGTGGAGGAAGGAAGGCAGTCAGAGGATGGGCGTAAGTGTTCAGTCTGCTCTCTGATTTCCATCCTTTGTACTCAACAAATCCCTACTGCCTCTTTCCCACAGTTTGTCCTTCCTAACCCACCTATCCAATGCCTCCCTATCACAGTGGAATGCCTTACTCTGGGAAGAGAACATAAACACAGGCATGCTTTTGATAAATCAGTATACTGGGGAAAGAACATAGAATTGCATAACAAAAATTACCAGAATTCTTCTCGTTTTCCTATCTCTACTCTTTTCTATTTTTTTTTTTTCACCTTGAAGGTTCATATTCAGTTAAAGTTCCCGCTTCCCCGTTCCATGACCACATCATCCCAACACTTGCCACCCAAAGGTTTTTCCTTGAATTTATCAGGGATGATCAGAGGCAGCCTGGTTCTGAGAAAAAGCTCTTCAGATGTAACTGCTATTCTTCTAAACTTGATATTCAAAGCACTTTTCTACATTGACTGCATATTAGAATCACCCAGGAGCTTAAAGACATATTGTTGCCTGAGTCCCATTCCAAAGACTCTGATTTAGTGGGCCTGGGCATCAGAAGTTTTTAAAAATCTTCCCAGGTAATTCTACTTTATGTCCAAAATTGTCGTGGATTCTCCAAATTGACAATTCACAAAATTGTCTTTGCATTTTGGATTTCCAATTCTTTTATCAAATAAATTAAAAGGGAAAACTGCTAATGTTTGTAAACATTGCTGAAGCTTTTCAAGCCCAAAGCCCACAGAGGTTAATGCCTTTGCTTTGTACAGTCTTCTTTTAGAGTCTTGCTTCTTAAAGTATTATGCATGAACTAGCAGGATATCAAGATTAATCGGAATGTGTTAGAAATTTGGAAGCTCAGGCCCTAGCTCAGGCTGCTATATTAGAGTCTTGAGAACCACTAAACCTTTAGCAAAAATTATTTTGTCCACCAGCCCCTTACTATGCATACACGAAAGGAATTGAACAAACACCAGCTTGGGAAGGCCTTGTCTCAAGGCCTTGTCTTCTCTTGAAGACAAGGGGTCTGGGGAAGTTCAAGACTGCCAATAGAATTTACCATTTGTTCCAGTCAACACCTAACTACAGGCCGATAACTTCCCCTTTTCTTAGAACAATTTACTTTATAAAGTTTCAATTTAAATCCTTTCTATACCTCAAAGGCACATATGCATCTTTTACTAACCAGGAGCCAGAGTATTTCTTAAAGCCCTGGGAACATCACTTTGAAATGTAATTATCAAGAAATATAGGACTGACTCCCAGACACTGTGAGAGGCAGAAAACCTAACTTCATAAACTTGCCAGTCAGTACAGTCACAGAAGCTCTGATCACATTGACCCCTCCTACCAGTTCTTTGTAATTTTCCACTTCTCTGCTTGCCCCCCCCGCCAATTTCCCTCCTAACCCCCTCATTCACCCTTTAAAATTCCCAGTCACTTCTGCACAGATCAGAATTGACCTCGGTTCTGCACTGAGAACTCCTTTCTGACCAGAGAATAAAATGTCTTTACTGTGTCCACCTTTTCCAACAGTCTCAATTTCAATGAGCTTTGCAGGTGTTTTTCGTGTACATTAAAGTTGGAGAAGCATTGTCTTGTAATATTTATCATTCCTTCAATAAATTTTTTGGTTCCAGGGATAGAACACAGGGGCACATAACCACTGAGCCACATCCTCAGTCCTTTTTATTTTTTACTTTGAGACGAGGTCTCGCCAGGTTACCAAGGGCCTCGCTAAATTGCTGAGGTGGGCTTTGAACTTGTGATCCTCCTGCCTCAGACTCCTTAGTGGCTGGCATTACAGGTGTGCACCACCATGTCCAGCCCCTTCAGTGATTTCTAATAAATAGCTCCGAAGAATAGGCAGGGATTTTTATGCCCACTTGATAGCAATGAGGGTACCTGGAGCCAGAGCTTTGCTTAAGGTCCCAGTATACTAGAAATTGAACCCACCTTGACTCGATTCAATGCTCTTTCCAGGATGCCATACTAACAGGAGAGAGAATACAAGGCATATGAGGACCCAGGAGAAAACAGCAGGTAAAAGGGATCACAATGAGGTTTCTACTTTTGCATCCATTGGTGCATGCTTTAAGGCTTTGCTCTTTCAGTTGCAAGAGTCAAGTGTCCTCTGGGCATCAAAGAACTCTATTCTGAGCTGGAATCCCATGGATCAAGCTCCTGAGAAAGAAGTCACTGCATTGATCCTGTGCAAATACTTAAGGGTGTTGCCTCAAAAACTGCAGAAACCCAGCCCAGTATGGACCTGTACAAACTCTGCACTGCCACCCACCTGAAGCTAGACCCAAACCTCATCTTAGCCCTGAGCTACAAGCCCTACTATATCCTCAGTCTCCACTTTTCTACTTTCCCAGCTTGACTTCCAGCCTCAGTCTCTGTTCTTGCTTTCCTAGATGACATACTTCACTCTCTTCCTCCAGGCTGGGCTGGTCCCCTGAATAAATCCTCTTTTCTTGATTCTCATTTCAATACTTATACTCCTGGGCTCATTTGGTGCCTTAGTGGAGACTTCTAGGGGCAGAGCTCCCCACAAGAAAAAAAGTTCAAACATAATAAATTAATGTATTAAGTCACATTTCATCTTATGTTCCTTCTCTTCCTTACTTTCCCAATTAGACTAAAAGACCAATATGAAAGTGGCTCCCGATTTTAAACGTCAAAGTCATTCCTCATAAATGAGTAACATGAATGATGGGATGAATACTTCTGATCATTTTCAAACCTCTTACATTATTAGAACTACAGTCTGCCTACCTACCCTTTATACTCCTGGGGAATATAATTTTTCACTTTCAGACAACATTATGGTAAGTATTTTTATTATTGGTTTTGTCAGAAAAATTTGTACAGGTGATTATTGATGCATAATTTATTAGAGCCAGAGATGATCACTCCTAGAAAAACAAATCTCTGAGGTTAGAATAGAGAACATGAAAAAGGAGATTTCAATTTATAATTTACCTTCATCAAACTATCCCATAACACATAATTTCTTTGAGTATTACTTTGACATTTATATAATAAGCCATTAATAGAAAACACACACACCAAGTCTTACATTCTCTAATCTTTAACTCCATTATCAATGTGTCCTACATCTTTTTATTTTATTTTTAAGCACCGGGGATTGAACCCAGGGCCTCCCGCATGATAGGCAAGCATTCTACCACTGAGCTACACCCCCAGCCCCAACTTTTCTTAGATTTTTGAAGACATGAAAATAAAAATCATTTCAAATAATGGTACTCAAATACCACATAAGTTTTAATGAGGTGCACCAGCCAACTTTAAGCCTCATCTTTTCCAGGTCTTACCTAAAATGATCTGCACTAGTTTCTTGGATTTTTTATCAGTCATATTTTGGGCCTATTTTGCCTCAATGGGCCTAAACAGAAAATTATATTAAAATATGTTAATAATCTATAGTGAGAATATAGTGGTATAAGTGAGTTTCCTAACTTTTCAGGGACATCAGTGGAAACAAGGATAAGCCAGGCAGTTTCATGTGATCATTTTTTCTCTGAGGCTGGAACCTGTGATTTGATTTTCTTAGCAGCTTCCAGAACAGAAAGTGGGTTTACTTTGTCTCCAAATTCTTTTTCTCGGTGTTCAAGAAGAATGCCCTAAAAAGGAAACGAGAGGGAATATCAATCCTCATTCTAAGACATTCATTCATGAGACAGACGTGGAGCACAAGCTGTCCATCAAGCCTTGTGCTCAAGGAAAAGAGAACATGGATCCCAATAAGGGCTGGCATCTGCCCTGGAGGAATTCAGACCTTGGGGGAAGGTGAATCAGAAAGGCCACATCACATGATTTGGAGTATGCAAGGAACACTTTGAGATCATGAAGTCAGGAGCTGCTAATTATGATAAGGGTATAAAACAGACAGGGTAACTCAGGTGTCCATAGATAGAGAGGCAGGCAAAAGAACATGGTAGCTGAAGAGAACTGAATGAAGATAAAAGAAAAACCCGACGGAGTGGAACTCAGACGGCAGACTTCAGCAGGTCTTCAGCAGGAGACCCATGGTTTCCTTTAGTTTTCATAAGAAACTGGAGGCCAATCTTTCAGTACTATGAAACAAAATGCACTAAGACCAGGATATCCCAAAGTAATCCTAAAGAAGTGGTAAAAAAAAAGTTTTTTGGGAGGACAGAGGGCATTAGTGATTGAATCCAGGGCCTTGTAAAGTCCATGATAAGAAAGCTTTCTACCAAGAGTTCCATTCTCACCCATTTTTATTTTTAGACAGAGTCTCACTAATTTGCCCAGGCTGGCCTCAAACTTGCCATCTTCCTGCCTCAGTCTCCCAAATATCTGAGATTATAGAAGTATGCTACTGTGCTTAAGTTATTTAACCCATTACACCTGAGAACTCAGACTTAAAAAAAAAAAAACCATTGTCAGGCATGGTGGCAAAAAACTGTAATCCTAACTACGCAGGAAGCTGAGGCAGGAGGACCAAAAATTCGAGGCCAGTTTTGGCAACTTAGCAATACATGGCTCAAAACAAAAAATTTTAAAAAGGGCTAAGGATGCAGCCCAGTGGTTGAGGATGCTTAGGTTCAATCATAACACACACACACATACACACCCCAAAACAAGCAACACCCCCCCCAAAAAAAACCCTGAAAATATGTTGTCATTATTTAGAAAGACTTAAAAAATTAAAAGTCCCACCTCAGTGTAGTGACTATAGGTGAACAGATCAGGAAATTATATTTACTTGCTATTCAATAAAGAGTAAAGCAGGTAGTAAAAATAAGGCTTGCATCTGCCCTGGGAAAGAATATATAATGACATTCAAAAATGCCAAGGATACCTGCTAAATGAAAAAAAAAAAATCTAGTTTAGTTAAGGCACCATTTTCTAAAAATAAAAAAACAAAGCCACCCGGGCATGGTTGCACATGCCTGTAATCCCAGCTACTAAGGAAGTTGTGGAAGGATAATCACAAGTTCAAGGCCAGCCTCAATAATTCAGTGAGACCCTGGCTCAAAATAAAATAAAAAGGGCTGAGGATGTAGGCCAGTGGTAGAGCACCTGAGTTCAATCACCAGTACGAAAGATTAAAAAATAAAAGAAGAACAAAAACAAAGCCAAAGACCATTCAGCTCTGTTCCAATGGGTTGTCTGTGGTGGTCAAGCTCACAGAATGGTTCCCCGCACCTTCCATTATTTGGCTGTTTTCAAATTTTCTATAGCACACATATGTTCTTTAAAGTATGCCTTACAGATTATTATTACAAAAACATTTTAAAATTCCCACCAAGTGGCACTGAGTGCTTTATGTATTAATAATACAAAAAAAGGAAAAAAGAAAAAAGTTCCCATCAAGTGGTACCTGGCATAGTGGACTGTAAAAACTAGTCCCAAGAACAACTGAGCAAGGTCCTGATGCTCAGCCAATCCAGTTAACCTTCCACCAGGCAGGGAGAGCCTGAAGCTCCAGGGAGTGCCCACAAAGGCAAACAATACATCTGACAACATCAGGAATGTGCTAGCCAGCCTGTGAGCATCAGGTGAGTCATCACTAGGCAAGAAAAGGCTGGCAGGTATGCCAAACCCTGCCCTAGAGGCCAGGAGAAAGCAAGGAGGGAAACCCAAACAGGGAAAGTAAACCCCCATTCTAGGTCCCTGATCAGAGACAGATACCCAGAGATGCCCAAGGAAACATTAAGAATGTACCTGCTTTCCTGGTCCCACCACAAAAACTCCCCCGAGGATGAAGCCTTCGCCTTCTAGGTTTCCAGAGAAGCCTCCATTCCAGGCCCGGAAGAAGTTGTACCATACACCCAGACGAACAAATCCCATAAACATCATCTTGCGCCTTTGTGGACCATAGAATTTTTTCTAGGGACCAAGAAAGATAGACCCCATATGAAGAGTCTTTATGCCTACCCCTCCAGGGAGGAAGTTTCCCTACAGGGTATCTGTTCTCAGGCAAAGACACAAAGACTGACAGTTCCTGTCCTCTCCCCATTTAGCACACACAACTCCACCAGAATGAGCCTCAACTGCCAAGGACATGAAGAAACTTGCCAGGTTTGTCATCTTTTAATTTCTTTTTTTTTTTTTAGTATTGGAGATTGAACCCCAGGGCCTTGTACATGCTGGGCAAGTACTCTAACTCCCAGCCCTGGGTTCAGCTTCTGATTTCAAGACAGGCCCAACCTAGAGAAATAACTCTAACTCGACCTTATCACTATTCTCATACCTGCAATGATGCTACATTCTGCAGGTGAGGAATGGAGGGGAAAGCAAGAGAGCTGCAATACATTAAGGGTTGGGGGTTTGTGTTAAGGTCCACCTGTGTGATGGGGGAACCCAAGTGGGCTTCGGCTACTGTCCACCTCCTGGGTTACACTGCATGAAAGGGTTTTAGTATCATTGAAGAAGGCAACTTTCAAGCATCTGATGCTCTGGCTCATAGGGCTGGGGGAGCCCCAGCAAGTCCAGAGAAACAGAAGGGGAGGCTGGCCTCCAGCTCCATGCTAGATTGACCCTGAGCCACAGAGCTCTCCATAGCTGAGCACAGTCCCCATCAGTATGTGTCTCACAAGCTCACAGGACATGTACCTTTTCATCCAGGAAGATGTCTCCTTTGAAATAAGGCTGAAAGTCCTTCACTTCAGTCCCAACCTTTTCCTTTACCACCGCATAGAGGGGAACACCCAGGTCATCCAACTTGGGTTTCAGGGAGGACAGGTCCATAGCCTCCTGTGGAAGATAGAGAGGTCCAGGGGCATGAACTCCTGATGTTCTGCAGCCAACAAACCTCTCTCTACATAGTACCAGAGTGTGGCTGGCTCTGAACGTAGGGACCAAAGGCAACAAAATGCCAGAAGTATTTGTGCAGCTCAGCATGCGCCTGTCTCAGCTGAGCACTAGGCCTCAGGAAAGGGCATCAGAAGCCATCCTCAGTCCAGACTTGTGTTTTTCACTGTGGAAAGAACAGCTAGCTTCCTCTCATGGGTGTTTCAACCACAGCCTGGTGTAGGCAGCCATAACAGTGTCGCCTCTACTCCCAGCCATGACACTTCTCACCTATCTCATCTTCCAGCTACTCTCTGGCCTTAGACCAAACTAGTACAAGGGACCATCAGACACATGCCACACAGTCCACCCTCCCAGGGCCTCTACACTTGTGCTCAGTGGTCTCCCCTCCCCTGCTATCACCTCCTTTATCTTTTCAGCTCAAACTGGACTCTCTGGAAAAGCATCCCTGATCTAGAAAGATCTCCCTGGCTAAGCCTATCCAGTCTGGAGTGACGTTCTATTTCTGTTTCTCTATGTATGTTCTTTTTTGTTGCTGTTGTTTGTTTGTTTGGTTTGGTTTGGTTTTTTTGGTACTGAGGATTGAATCCAGGGGCCCTCTACCACTGAGTTATTTCCCCAATTTTTTTTTTTTTCTATTTTGACACAGGGTCTTGCCAAGTTGCTGAGGCTGACCTCAAACTTGCGATCTTCCTGCCTCAGTCTTCTGAGTCACTGGGATGATAGGTGTGAGCCACAACTGGCTCTATGCATGTCCTCTATAGCTTCCCTGCTTGGCTACATTTTTTTGTGCTGAGTCTGTGGGATACCACTAAGGTGAGGATTGTCACTTAATTTCCAAATATATCTCATATTCAGAAACTGTGTGTTCCATTTATTGGTCCCTCAGTGCATAGAACATGACTGGATATAAAGAAGGTTGCTAAATACCAGGTGGAAAAATTTGAAGGTGGAGAACGTAGCTGAGCTGAGCAGTTCAGACATCCTTGACCTTCATGAACTGGTGTGGATAAGTAAATACTGCACAGATCATGGTAAAGCTTTAACCTTAAGAACAAATTATTTTTTCACTTTGAGTGTCAGAATTAAAGGACTAGCAGGAAATTCTTTTAAATGCAGCCTGCTTGCTTCAAATACAAATGCACTGCTGTATGGTGGCAACTACATTTACATTTTCTAGAACAACAACAACAAAAAGTTGAAGCAGAATTTACTATAATACATTTATCAAGAGCTTCAGTGAGTGGCAAATTCTGCCCAAGAACCAGGAGGAGGGATTATAGTGTCTGATGTGGTCAAAGATCACCTGTTGGAGAAGAGAAGCTTTTTTATCACTTGCTTTTCCTGGGCTCTTTATCTGGGAATGTCACTGCACAAAGCTGTGAAATGGAAACTGAGTCAAATACCTTCTCCTCAGGCCTCCCCAAATAACTCAGACTAACATCCACCCATCTTTTTTGGAAAATTTAAGTTTCCACAAAAATGTTCTGCCAGGGCACAGACCAGCATAGAGGAAAACAGGCTGCAATTAGCAAGAGTTATTGCTCTTGGAACCTTCTGGGTTTCACTGGCCTCAAGAGATCAAGTCATAACAGGCTTCAATGTTGGTGTGTGGAGACACTGCAGATTTGGAATCAAAAACTCTTAGTTTAAACTCCACCTCTAGTAGTAGACAGAAAAATGAGCCTCTAAAGATAGCTGTGTCCCAATTCCTGAAACTTGTGAATATGTTACATTACATGGCAAGGGGGAGGGAGACTGAGATAAAATTTAGTCTGTTAATCAGCTGACCTTGAAGTAAGAAGATTATATGGTTGGGCCCAATATAATCACTAGGGTCCTTAAGTGTGAAGAGGAAGGCAGAAAAGTCACTGTCATTGGAATACAATGACATACAACCACCTGACCAGCTAACTTTTAAAACAGAGGAAGGAGGTTATAAGCTAATGAATACAGGAAGCTGGAAAAGGCAAAAAAAAAAAAAAAAAAAAAAATGGATTCTCCCTCATAGCCTCCAAGAGGAATGCATGCATATTCCATTTTGGAATTCTGACTTAGAACTCTGAGGCAGTTGTGTTGTTTAAAGTCACCAAGTTTGCGGCAACAGGACATTAATACACCTCCTTAGACAGCATGACTTTGTTATAACATCTACACCATTGTTTCCTCCTCTGCAAAATGGGAATAGTAACAACCAGCTATATTTTCAAGAGATATGAGGAAAAACCAATGGGATGACAGGCAAAAAATGCCCTGAGGGGGAGACTCTGCAGGACAGCCTGTGCATCAGGGTATAAGTGGATTCTCCACTGGTCCACCACACAATTAGGAGAGAGACCAACAGGGCTGAAAAGGAAATCCCTCAGGGCTGAAGACGGCAGCCAGAGGAGTAGGATGATAATCTTCACAGGGCCAAAGCCACAGCTTGGGAAGCCAGGCGGTCTTGTGAGTAGGAGTTTTCTTCCAGGCAAGGAGTGATTTCAGAACTTGGTGCTTCTGTTACCAGATTAGGCAGGCCACCAAACCATTCTGGCTCTCAGTTTACCCATAGAGGCCTAGGTCACTGCAATGTTTCCTTTGATACTAGTATTTTGTGACTTAGAAATCACAGTGCCTGCCTTCCCTGCTGTGCTTCTTCACTTACTGGGCAGACAGCAGTGGCTTCCCTTTGAAGGGCCAACCTGGAGACCATCCAGTCAGCGAGTCCCAACTTTCATGGATTTCTCATGTCAAATGCACCCACACCATCAGCCTAACTAAATCCCTGCCAAAGTACAGATCCTGTGAGACCACAGTTCCCATACTGGACTCCAAGTGGGTCCCTAATGGGAGGCTGACAAGTAGGTCTATTCTATACCACCTTAAAGAGCTTCTCCAGGTGCTGCAGCTTTATCACAGATGGGCGCTAACCATGCCCATAGCAATGTAGACCTCCCATTTCAAGAAGTTTGTGTCTGTGCTGCCCACTGTGAACACTGAACTGTACCTCAACTTGGATTAAATGGGGAGAACACAGATGTCACAACACAAGGTGAAAGGCTTGCAAGTATCAAAGGGAAGACAGATGTGTTGCTAACCTCAGTAAGAGACAGCAAGTTGCTAAAAAGCAGGAACAAAATCTACATCAAAAGAAATATCCAGAGCAAATAACAGAACAGCCCAGAGTTGACAAAAGGCCACAGTAGGTCTACAGGCCTTTGATCCTGGCTGGCAATGCTCTGGTTCCCACTTGCAGGAATTCTTTTCTCTGAATTGATCTTCTAAGGTACCCACCTCTCGACATAGAAAACAGCCTGGCCTCCGCACAGCCATAATCACAGCTCCACTCTTTTCCCATAGTTCCTTTGCTTTGAAAGTCCTTGGTTCTAAGGGGGGAAATAAAAGGAAATTCAGTATCTCCTCCTGGCCTTCCAGCCCTGACCCCTAAGCAGCTCATGATCTGCACTAAGCCAAGCTAAGGTCAGAAACCAGGCTTGAGAGAGGGCAAGGACAGGCATTTCACACATGGGAGGGGACTATTCATCTTCCTGAAGAAAGTTAATAACACTTACAGATCCTATTACATACTCAAAGGCCCCTCCACATAAAAACATTTTCAAATATGAACATTCCAAACTGTGGCAGAATGGCATTCCTTTTATGGCCAGTGTCACTGAACATTGTAACAATTCTGTAGGTCAGAAAAATAGGCAAACTGAAAATGTCTTGTACTTTCTTTCTCTCTCACACATACACACACATACACACACACATACTCTTATAAAAATATTCAAAGGAATTAAGACAACAGAATTTTTTTTAAAAAATTACCTCAGTTATGTAAACTGCAATGTTATTAATAGGGTGGGGTAGATGTCCTACAAGGAAGTGATTAGGGTAGATAGTACTGCAGTACAAGACTGTAGTACAAGATTGTCTCTGAGATCAGATTGAATTTGAATCTAGAGCTGTGTGATCATGGGAAAGCCATTTTTCCTCTTTGAACCTCAGCTTTCTCATTTGCAAAATGCATATAAATATATGCAGTTCTACCTTGGGCAGCAGGGATTATTAAAAAGAGAATATAAAAGTGTTACTCATGGTGTCTGGTCATAGAGTTAGTGGGGGCTCAGTAAGTATGAACCCTTATGCTTTAGTGTGCCAGAGGCATCCATGTTCCTGTGGGGGGCAGGGCTATGTGAACAAAAAAGGGAAGAGGAAAGTGGGGGAGACTGTCCATAATCAAATGAGACTGGGAAGCCTGGGGTAAACAAAGGCTATCAGGCTTTTCTCATACCTTACTGAAGAGGCCCTCCATGAGTCTGCACAACCACACAACTGCCTTCCTTTGCAAGCTTCCTCACTTATTGAATGGCTGACAAAGGCTTCCTCTCAGGACACTAATCTGGAGACCACACAGTCAATGAGCCCCAGTGTTTACCAGTCAAACTTCCTTGCTACATCTGGGCACAACTGAATCCCCACAGAGTTACAGCTTTAATGCTGAGAATACACAGGGAGTGTGTGGCTCCAGAATACACAGGGAGTGTGTAATGGACTCCAGAGGGAAAAGTGTTCCAGAGGGAGGTAGAGAGGTATGTCTGTTCTGAAGTGTGGCACTAAAATGTTTTCTCTTGTACTGCCTAATTGGGGGCTGATTATGCTCTATCAATAGCAAAGCAGACCTCCCCATTTCAATAAGCAAATTCCTTCTGTGCACCAGGTCCTGTGCTGAGCATCAGGAACATGGAATTAGATACACAATGTTTCTCAGCCTTATCTGACCCAGAGACTTCTTTATTTAATTACTTTTTGCAGGGGGGAGGGGTGGCACATTGATGATTCCACAAGCCTGGAATTGCTCAGAAAACTCTCTAGAAGGTTTACCAAATGATGGCATAATACATGATTAAACATTATGAAGTGATTTATCATTATAATTAGATAATAAGAGTGAACAATGATTTTGATAAGAAAAGGTAAAATAACATATCAAGATCATAACTTTATAATAACATGTACATATGGAAAGGAAAATGCTGGAATAAAAATGATGACTGTGTTAGGAAAATGGAACTGTTGGTAATTTCAAAGTTTACTAAATTTTCCCTAATGTTATTATATTGTCTCTTCAAGAAAAAATAAATACATAAATAAGCAAGCCTGTATGCCAGTACCTTGGAAAAGTACTGAGAACAGCAGGGTGACTACTTACCCTTCTCCAGTGTTTTCAGGTCTATATCTTCCAGATACTCCAGTGCTGCTTTCTTGGGCTTGGATAGAAACATGTCTGTGTTGGCCAGGAACAGTGCCAAAGCAGCAGCCCCCAGGGCTCCTGCACCAATGGACCACATTCCCATGGTGAAGACACTTGGGTCCTGGAGGAAAGACATCTCTGGAGATTGAGAGGAAGGAAGATGTTACTGGTTCCACAGGACAGCTGGAATCTGATCTCCTGAGTAAGGTTCCAAGGCTCTGGCAGGCAGCTGGCCAGGAAGCCAAGGGAGGAGGGGAAGCAGGATCAGAAATGTGGAATGAGGTCTGCTAACCACCTGCCAGTTATTAGAGCTTGAAGATATGACATATGTGTAATTACTGCCCCAAGGAACTCACCAGGGGGTCAGAAGTAATGACAGAGAAATGACAGCATTCTCAGGACTTCTCTTGCTGTTCCCTCTCTTTTAGTCTAAGATGGTGGCCCCCAACTCTGCAGTGCTCTGCCATGCTGTGACCCCTTGACTCCTTCCTTTCCTCTCCAAACTCTGATACTCTTTTACAACACAAGTGGCTCAGCTATGCCTACCTAGATAGCGACAGCTTTCTCTTCCACGATTAGAGGATACTTGCTCTGTTACCCTACCTTTTTTCCTTTTTAATTGGAAAATCCCCCAGAAACAAGGACCATATTCTATTCATTAAGGCCCCAGCAGGACCCACTCATGGTAGGCAGACAATCTCAACAAACTTCCCCCAACTGAGAATAGCTTTATTTTCTAGTTATTGTAGAAATAAAATAGGCTCATGGTAAAACAAAACAAAAAAATAGCAAAGAGGCAATACATAAAATTATGGTTGACAAGAAAGCAAACATCCTCCAAAGCCTACTACCAAGAGATAGCAGCTGTTAAATACCTTGTCTAACCTGCCATTTTCCCACTGTGAACAGAACTGCATGGTGTCTGCTGAATGAGGGAAGTAAGGAACTAAGGGGGGATGTGTTATGCCCAGAAGCAAGTGCTTCAGAAGTAGCCTAGCAAAAGGTGTCTCTACACAATGTATGGGACTCTGCAAGTGAACTGGAGTCCCAGGCAGATTTTATTGGAACACTGTCTTATTCCCAGCCAGGGCCTGGACACTCAGTAGTAAAATTCCCTTTAGCTTGGAATCCTTACGCTTCTGGGTAGAAAACCCTGGAAGCAGCACACCCCTGTAACAGTGTTAGGGACCCTATCAAGCCTTCCTTCTCCTGACAACCACTTAAACACCTACCCTTCCATTACTTCTCATGCCATCCTAGGATCTGACTTATTCTCCTGCCTTCCTCCCATATCCCAGCCTGATTCTGTGCACTTAGATCTCTAGGGACAGGCCTTGGAGTATATGTGGTTCACTTAACCTCACCCTCAACTTGCCCCTTCAGGACTTGGCTCACACAGAATTTCTCCAAAGTCCAAGCAAAAGTCTGGAAATCCATGGGGCTGTAAGGGAGGCACTACAACTTGGTGGTAATGACTTTGGGAAAGAAAGAGTAGGTCAGACTAGTACTAAGGTTGGCCTCAGAAGTCCAGATTTTGAATTAAGAAATGAAAGAGAACTTCCAGACAAGGGGTGACTAAATGAAAACGGCATTTCAGAAAGACGATCTGGCATCTATGTACTTGGGAAGAAAAAAACAGCAGAGAGGTCAGTATGTGAATTAGGGAGGGGGTTGCTGCTGTGGTATCTCTGATGTGAGAGACTCTTGCTTGGAGAGGAGTTTCTTAAAACCATACTACTCAAAATGTGGTCCACAGACATGGACTCACCACAAATGTATGCTGAAATGAAATCAACAGAATTGAATGGCGAAGAAAACAACTCACAAACAATCAAGTTCTTAGACCAAGCAGGAAAGAAACTTTCACAGGCCTGCTTCCAATTCTTTCATGTGGCAAAGTTACGAATTATTGGATTATAGTTCACAGAATAATTAGGAGGAAAATCACAGTTTTCAACCACCTGCTGAGATTCCACAATGCCTGGAACAATGTCTATATATATTTAAACATTTCTAAAACATCTCTGGATTTCTGACAAGTGTGTAGGATCCAGGATCATGAGTAGTATCTGATCAGATGTAAACATTTCTGCTTCAGTATGCAAAGGCCAGCTTTAATCTACTCTACAAATAGACTTGCTTTAACTTGGTAGATGAATGAATTCAGGAAGTTCAGAGACCCTTAGAGTCAGCTCTACATCCTTAAGATACAACCTGGTTGCACTTAGAGACAAACAGGCTCCATTCCCTTATTGCCCATCCACAGGCATTTAGCCTGTCTTCTTAAGAGTACAACATGGGAATTCAACTCAACTAGACTTAACAATTATTTCTGAACGTTTATACAGCATTGACCTTATTTAATATATGACAATTTGGAACGATATAAAATGAAATGATAAACAATCCTCAAGGAGATGCAGGCCTGGCACACAAATAACAGAAAAGTAGATTAGAAGGTAAAGCAGTTGAGTCAGGGAATGAACATGAGGCTATGGCAGTACAGGGATGAGAGTCAGTCTGGGTAGCCACAGATGCATGGAGAAGTGGCTTTGGAGCTAGTGCAGGACACAAGAAGCAGGATGGAAGGGCTTGGACCTTCTAGGGCTGACTAAACCTGGGAAGGAGACTGACTGGGGCAGATGTCAGGGCTGAAGGTACCATCACCACTCTGGGGAGGTGGACTGCATCCTCAGTTCCTGCAGCACTAAGCTGTCAGAGCATTATTAGGATTACTGGTCAGTCAGTTCTCTCCATGAACACACTGTGCCAAGTGGACCTCCAGCAGCTGGCTCTTCTGCCCATGATAAGCAGTGAAAAGTGATTTCTGGAAATACCCAGAGAAGGTACAGGTTCAACCCCGCAGCCAAGCCCCCAGAACTACAAAGCAACCCCGTCCTGGCATCCTGGAGCCTGCTGCACAGCCTGAGCAGATCCTGAGCAGATCCTGAGTCCTGGATCATAGTTACTCCCACCTACAGGAAAAGGGTGGGCAGGAGGAGCTTTAATATCTAAATAAAAACATATTTCCACATGGGCCTCTAAGACCACTGACTTCAGAAGAAAGGAGACCAGTAACTCTGAATTTCCTTAGAGTCACTTGATACACATGGCCTAATGTACTCTACAGTCTTGTGATGCAGAAATCCTCCTGTTTTATAGCTGCCAACATTGAGAAGTTCATTAACTTCCCCACTGTCACAGAGCCAGCAGGTAGTGATAAATGCCACCTGGATCAGGCTCAACAGAAATAAGACTTCAAACCTTGTAATCTTTCTGTCACACCTTGCCCTGCTGCATTCAGAAATGGGTCTGTGGAAGTCAAGAGGCATAATCTCTTTTGTCTTTAAAGATAATTAAAAAAGATAAACTTATTCTTCAACCATCAAATACAGTCAAATCATGATCTTCTAAAGGAAATTTACCCACACACCAGATGTTCCTTCTCCCAGGCCCCATCCCTTTTCCATGAAAAAAGGGTCAGTCTCTCTAAAAGAGAATAACAAAGTTGTTTATAGGAAAGCCAGCCTCCACCAGTCTTCAATCACCCCCCCTCCCATGGAGCTTATCTGATCCTCCTCTCACAGAAGGTGAAGTTGATAAGAACACAAACAACAGATGGAGCAGATCAGAGGCAGTTCAGGTCTAGAAGCTGTGGGGTAGAGAGCACAACCCAGATGTGCTTTAGGACAAGCTGCGCTGATCCCTTCCCAGGCCCCATTTTCCACAACTCCAAAATGAGGGGGTGCCCAGGTACTTAAAGCTCCCAGGTAACATCCTAGGATTCCAGCAGAAACAGCTCACTTTGAAGTCTGAACATTCTTGGTTTTTTACCAACACCCCCAACCCTGCCCATTCAGTTTACAACTTTGAACCTTCCTCCTTCCACAAGGCACCTCCCCTCCCTACAGGGTCCCTATCCCAAACTTCAGGCAGGTTAAACCTGAGAACAGGCACTCACCATGTGCAGCATCCAACCCTGTCTCTGTGGACAAAAAGGCTGACCCACAGTGAGCAGGAAGGGAGAGAAGGCAGGGAGGGAGGGTTGGAGGTGGGGCCCTGGAGTCTAGCCTATGCCCCTAAGCTCAGTCACCCCATAGGCAGGACCAGGCCACACAGACACCCTGGGGCTCCCCCAGCTGCCAACAGTTAATCTTCAGCAAACAAAAAAATGGAGAGCCGCCAAGGCCCCCCTAGCTCTTCAAAAAGTTGAGCAAAGTTTTGAGTCATTCGCAGTCATGCAGATTATAACATTTCCCAAGTGCCAACAGACTCCCCCTCTGCTATCCAGGGAAGACTAATGAAGAAAAGCCCTTAATACAGCCCACCTGTCACTTGAACAGAATCAAAGAGCCAGCTTCTTTTCTCTGTGGCAGCCTGCTTCCTTGCCCATTCCTCACACCATGCCCAGGAAGTCAGCTAGCATCACTGAGGACCTTCACCTGCATCTATTCATTACCTCCCTTTGCTTTCCCTGCCATGCAAGTGTTTTTCAACTCATACTTCCTTCCTGAGTGATCTCACCTACTTCAGCACTTTAGCCTCTACCTTGGTATTGACTTCCAAATCCCCAATCCTGCTTTTGACTCAAAGTTTCCACATGCAGGTTTTGTATCTCTATTGTACCCCATCAAAACTGACCTACGCTCAAGTTAATTTCTCTTCAAGTTAATTTCTCTTCTGGAGTTCTCTCTTGGGGAAAACCACAAGCATCTAGCCCATTTGTTCAAGCCAGAAACTAGTAGTCACATTTTAATCTCCTTTCAACCTCCCTCCCCATACCTATAGGAAGTTCTGTTCATCTTATAAAATGTATCTGCTACCCACTTCTTGACTTCACTGCTACAATCCAACCTCAAGACTGTATTATTTTGCACCCGGTCTACTTCAGTAGCCACAGAATTGAACTTGGCCTGACTCTGCTTTTTTCTTTTCTTTTTTTTTAGTTTTTCTCCAGGTTGTAGCAGAGCAATCTTAACACACCTTGACCCGCCCATATCCTTCCCTTGGTTTCAGACTCTCACAGTAAACTTCTTGGCACAGACCTCCACAGCTTAGCTTCAGCCCACCATTCTGGCCTCCTCCCAGGCCACTAGAGCATCCTTATCAGACCACTCCACAAGCAAAGGGCTGTGCTACTGCTCATGCCATTTCTTTTATTCAGAATGCCTTCCCCACTCTTGCTAATGAGGTAAATGCCTATCTATTTGTTAAGGCTAAGCACAAATAATACTTTCCTCTAAATTCTTTCCTGAAAACCCTGCCACTTGACTGCTCCCTCACCTCTGATTATAGTGCACATGCATATATAAACACATGTACGTGGTTACTGCACAAGTGGATTTCATGCATTTTACCTACTTACATCTGTCTCCACGATATTATGGCACAATCTAAGGACAAGGACTATTGTTTCACTCATTCCTGTATCACTAGCACTTAACATATAGCCTAGTAATTAGTAGGTGTTACATGTCTAATGAAATAATCTAAATTTTAAACTCCACAGTGAGGTGAGGTTGAAACCATTCAATTTCAGTGTAGTATGGAAGGTAATTTTGGATGGGGATGGCTTGATGTTAAAGAAAGCACTAAGCCTGGTGGGGTGGCATACCTGTAATCCCAGTGACTCAGGAGGCTGAGGCAAGAGGACTGAAAGTTTAAGGCAAGCCTCAGAAACTTGGTGAGACTCTGTCTCAAAACAAAAAGGGAATGTGGCTCAGTGGTAAAGTGTCCCTGGGTTCAATCCCTAGTGCCCAAAACAAACCAACCAGTAAGCCACTAAATTTATGGTTTAGGTGAACTTACATTGAGTCCTAGCTACACTGCTTGCTGGCAGGGTGGTCTGACCTAATCTATGTAGACATTCTGGGTGTACATTGAACATCCAGACTCTAAAGTACCCCAAGACTGCAGTTACAAGGATCTGATGGCACTTCAGAAAGTCACAGGGGCACTTGCCACCAGTGCTTTCCTGCTGGATATGCATCCTCACTTCTTCCTTCCCCAGGCCAAACTCCTGCCTGTTCAAAGAGCTGCCTCTAGGCAGAAACGGATAAAGTATTAATAAAATAAAGCATCAGCACTGGGTGGGTTAATTCATGTCCAAAACAAGTATAGACAGCATCATCAAGGGTATTCCTGCCTTGCCCAGCCTACCCAGGGAATCCTCCCTTCTCAGAAGGAGCTAGCCTGGGGCAGACAGCACAGAAGGAAGAAAGAGAAAACCAGGAGACAAGGAAATTAAGGGCCTCCTTGCCTCAGGCCCTCAGTGCCAGGCTGGAAGGATATTTCATCTTCCTCTCCTTCCCTTAAAATTCTACTTCAGCCCCTCCTTTACTAAGTTCATGAGGGAACTAAGGCTCAGAGAAGGGGCTTGCTAGTGCAAGATCACAAGGGTGACTCAGGTTTAGGTCTACCAAATCCCAGTCCATGACTGTTTATTCTGCATTTATTCTATCTGGTTTTCAAACAGCCAACCATTGGCCAAAAGTCTCTAGAGCTAGAACTATGTAGGGGTTAGGGATCTAGTCAAGAGGCTCAGGGCCTGAAACCTGATTGGTGGCTAAGAGAAATTTGAATGTCAGACTACTCCTGAATAGAGCCTGGGAAACCTGGTACTTAGAGAGAACACCAGACTCTGCCAGGCCCAACCCTTGGCAAATAACTTATAAACCAATGCCAAATGTTTTCTTAAGGGTCACACTGCCCATTCTTGGCTAAGAAGCTGATCCACACTTTTCCCACTCACAGTAACAAGGCCCTGACAATTCTAGATGCTAAAAAGCTTGAAAATGCTAGTTTAACAACATGTTAACATGGGCACCTCGGGCCCCACTAGCAATAGAAGATGCCCTCCCACTCACTAGTGTCTTCAATACCATAGCCACTTGCAAAGAGCTTTCACCTACCTGCTGCAGTCTCCAACTCTCAGTTCTATTCTCTGGACTGCCTGCTTGTCTGCCTAGCTCTGGCTTAGCCCTCCTCTCAAATGCTAGATTCAGAAAGTTTTGAACAGATGCTCAAAGAACAAGCCATAACTAGCTACCAGGAAATTTTAGGATGTGGCTAAAACTGAGGAATGTATGAACTAGCAGAGGTCCTTTCCTCTGAGAAAGGAGGCTAAAGCTACAGAGACCCCAAATGATTTAGCCATTCTGTTCCTCACTTGCTGTCTCCTGTCTAGGGACAGAACATCTGTTCTATCAAGTTATATGGGCGCAGATAGGAAGGCAGGGGTTATATTTCAAAAGACACTCCTTCAGGACCCTAAACCTAAACTCTTCCTCTGACTCTGTGAGGTCATTTCATTCCTTTGTACCTCAGTACCTTCTTAAAAACAAGGGTATTTTGAAAGGCTATCATAAAGAATATTTAAAAACAATGTGAAATGCAGCAATGCACTAGAGAATTGTGAGGCAGGCATCTTTCTCTTCTTTGCAGGGCTCAGATTCATTTACTTTCCCATGAGAGCAAGACATCTGAAGCAGGACACAAAACACTGAAAAACTGCTCCAGATCTATCACTGCAGACCTGCTTTGTAGGTGGAGGTTCTAGATATGGAAGGAACCCTGGCTTAGCTTCACCTCTCTGCTAACTGCTCACTGCACAACACACGCTCCAAGTAAACCCTGCAGCAGCTACATACTGCCTTCTGCACCCATAGTGCCAGAGAAGGTAAAGGGCACTGCTTAGCTGTAATCTGTGCCAGAGGTCACTGAGCTCAGAGATGAGGCTGGCTCCCTCCACAGCAACTCTGGACGGTTCTTGCCACACAAGCCTCAGTCAAGGGAGACTTAGAGTCTCTGCCCAACCTTTCACAAAGAGGCATGAAAGTTGCCTTATTTCTGAGATACTAACAAAGCCTGCAGCTTGAGTCCTGGAATTCCACTAAACCTTCTCAATACCACACAAGCTAATGAGAAACGTCTTTTGTACCCACTCAGAAACAATAGTCTCAACTACATGGTACGCCCTTATAAAGGAGGCCAGGTCAAGAATACCCAAGACATAATTCCCACTAGTTGTACGAACCTGGGCAAGGCACTGTCTTGAACAGTAAAATGAAAATGACTCTCGAATCACTTCCCACAGACATGAAATAAGAAGAAGATTAAACACATAGGAGCTGCTTTGTACACTGCCTTACAAAGGGTGACACTGATATGATATATAATTCTTCCTTGTTTCCCAATTAATGACTATCTCAAAAATGTTATCCATATGTTTCTAATGAATGTGTATATTCTGAGGAGTCAAGGTTTGCAATCTGACTCCCAATTCTCAGTCTCCCGGGACAGGCTAAAACAGGTATATCCAAGACTACATACAAGCTGACTTTGTACAGATAGCTTTTTTCAAACTAAATCCTAATTATTTTCCTTTCTAATAAATAATCCACCAGCTGACAGGAAAATTCATTACAACAAAACCCAAATTCCAAGTTGAGGTCTAGGTCAATGGGCTGTGGAAACAGCATGGTGTAGTGGGATAAGAGGCAGAGTCAGCCCGACTGGAACTCTGGTCAATCCTTTGGCCTCGCGGGGGGCTTCCCACTGCACAGCTCAGCACCTCCTGACAGCGCCAGGGGGGGCCCTAACTTTTCTCGCCCTGTCTCTGACCACCGACCCCTTCTCTGCCAGCTCCTGCACAACGGGGAAGACAGGCTAGTCCTTCCTTGTCTTCTCATTCCCACACCTCTGCACTGTTTTGAAATTTACACTTGGACTCCTTCCAACAGTAAACCATGGGCTTGTAACCTCTGGCAGAGGGAGAACAGGTGCCTGAGACTGTAGGGGCACGGGTGGGTGTGCAAACAACAGTGACGGGACGCACCGTCAGGAGCCCCTGCCTTCACTGCCTCCTCTCAGGGGTCCGCGCGCCGCTCACCCCAGGTTTAGCCCAGGAAGGGTGGGCGTGCCGCAGCCCTTTGTCCCAGATCTTCTGGCAGGTCGGTGCCACCAGCCTCACTCAATGCCTGAGCGGGAAGACAAGCGTTCTCGTCCTCAGATCAGCGCCAAGTCGTGGGCGCGGGAGCGGGATGTTCCCACGGGTCGCGACCACGCAGAGGTGCCTCGGCAACAGGAAGGAGCCCCTTCCCGAGGGGGTGGTCGGGCAGCCACTAAAGGGACTGCACGCTCGCGCCGGACCGGCCGAGAGCGCGGACGTAAACCCTGTAAGTGCTCCCGGCGCGCCGCAGACCCGGCCCCGCTAGACTCCTCACCTGCGCAGCGACCGACCCCGCCTCTGCGGACGTCACCGGCTTCACAGAGCCCTGCGCGCAGCGCCCGCTGTCAGTACTCCCGTCCCGCCCTCCTCTCGCGTGGGACTCGGACGCTGAGATCTACCCCGCGGGGATTCCAGGGCGGCCCCGCGCCTGCGCAGTTTCTCGCTGGTGCCACCGCGCCACTCACACGTGACGGGCCCCGCCCCCCGCGGGGCCGCCTTAAGGCCCTGGCTCCGCTTCCTTTGCGCAGCTCTCCTCTAGCGGACCGTCTTGAATTTCCGCGCTTCTCCGGTTGCGTTCCCGGCTGTCCTTGGTTCGCACAGCGCTAGTTTGTTCACAACTCCGGAAGTCAGTGAACGCCGGCTCCTGAAGCGTTTTGTGTTGGTTGTTGTTTGGTACTAGGGTTTAAGGTGCTTTATCGCTGAGCTACATCCCAAGCCCTTTTTTATTGTTTAAAGCAGGGTCTCGCTAAATATCCCAGGGCGGCCTCCAAAGTGCGATCCTCCTGCTTCAGCCTCCCCAATGGTTGGGAGGAAAATTCATTACAACAACAACAACAAAAAAGCGTTCAGCTCCTGAAGCGTTTTTTTTAGCGCACTACCCCAATCGGATGTAGAAGCACCTGTCGTGTAGCTAAGGGTGGTCACCTTCCAGTTTTAGGCACTTTCGGGAATAGTCCCGCCCTCTCCCCACACACACACTGCGGTTGGAACCCAGGGGTTCTCATCCACTGAGCTACATCCTCACCCTTTTGTTTTTGAGACAGGGTCTCAGTAAATTGTGGAGGCTGGGCTCGAATTTGTGATCTTCCTGTCGGAGCCTCCCAGGATCCTGGCGTTATAGGCGTGTGCCTCAGCGCTCCGAGATCGAATAGTGTTTTTGTTGTTGTTGTTGTTTTGTTTTAAACTACTACTTTCTCACCCTACTTTTTCTGGTATGGCGATGGAAATATTCAGGACTCATACTAATGAGCATCCCGTCAAGCATTGGGAACAAATTCAGAATTGCCAGCCTCCAACTTATCCTTGAAATGCTGTTTGCAAGGCCGAGTTATCTGTGGCAGCCAAGAACACTGACTCTTGGGATGTTTTTTGCCTGTTTCTCTCAGCCTGAGGAAGATGGGTTAGTTTGGCCCACAGTCTTTAATCCGTTCATTCTTTTACTCATGTATTAAGGACCCACACTGAGTAAGTGGTTTGGGGAACATCCTTTCAGAGATAGGATTAGCTGACTCACAGCAGAAGTCTTAAAAGATCAGAGGAACAATGAGGCCAGTCATTGGGCAGCTCACAAAGAAAAAGCAAAACAGCCTGACACCCCTCTGGTGAGAGGAGGTCTCTGCCTGCAGTGCTCTCCCCCCTTCACCTGGGAAGTACTTACTGTTGTGGTGGTCCAAAAGCTCCCCCATTTACCTCCCTGACTTCCAACTCAGACTCCGTGTTTCAGATGAATTTATGGCAGCTCTTGGACCCATAGAATCTACTCAAGCATTCTTCTTAATCAAATTCTGAGTTTCTTTGCTCCACTTCTGGGACTCCAGAGCCTGGCCTAGGACCAGCATCCAGATGTACTTGGGCAGTGTTGTGAAAGAGGGGTGGGCCTAAGTTGGGGAGTGAGAGGGGTCAATCAACCAGAGGGATCATGCAATTTTCTTGCTAGATGGTGTGTTAGTCAGCTTTTCATTGCTGTGACCAAAATACTTGACAAGAACAATTTAAAGAAGGAAAAGTTTATTTGGGACTTAAAGTTTCAGAGGTTCAGTTCATGGTCAGCTGATTACATTTGCTCTGGGTTTGAGGTGTGGCAGAAAACCCTGGCAGAAATGTGGGATTGGGAGGAAAGCAGAGAGAGAAAGAGAGAGGAACCAGGGACAAAATATAATCCTCAAGAGCACACCCGCAGTGATCTACTTCCTCCATTCATGCCCCCACCTGCCTACAGTTACCACCCAGTAGTCCATTAATCATCAAATGGATTAATCTGCTAATGAAGTTATACCTCTTATCATTGTCTAAAAGTCCTACCTCTGAACCTTGCTGTATTGGGGACTATGCTTCTAAAACATGAGCTTTGTGGGGAGGGGTGGCATTTATAGATCCAAACCATAACAAGTAGCCAACAGATTTGAAGGTCATAAAATATTTGGTATAATTTGCTACAATGTGGATGTACTCATAAAACGGTAATTTTCTACACCTCACCTCCGACCTGCCTGCCTAATTTCTCCCTACTCTGTGAAGAGGGGGGAGAAAAGGCTTACTTTCTTCATTCTGACATAGAAGGTATGGTCAGAGATAAGGAAAGTTTGCAGGGAGGTCTACTTAAGACAAAAGAAGAAGCCATTTCCTTGGGACATGGGCACCCAGAAATTGACCATTAATGACAACTGCATTCAGGAATTAGAGCAGAAGAAAGTGCTCTTAGGCTTCAGCTAGAATATATTTACTAATCAAATGGAAAAAAGCCATGACTCCACTTCTGCAACACCCTCAAGCTCTGGACTTCAGAAACCAGGCCAGATCTGGTAGTGAATTAATATGCTCCTAATGCTCCCAAGTTTCTCTTTGTACAAGAAAGCACAGGCTGAACTCTTTAAACTGCCATCAGACAGAAGAAGAAGTTATGGGCAAGCAGGCACAGGAAAGCTTATTTATAAAACATAAGGATAAAAATTTAAAATAAAAACAAAAACCCTGAAAACCAAACCAAAAAACCTCAACAACATACCAAGTTTTAAAGAGAAAAGTAATTCTGATGTTGTAAAGACTATAGACTAGCTTTAGATTTTGAAGTTAACGTTGATTAGAATCTTCGTGACAACTTAGATAACTTAGATATGTTACCACCCGGCAGGGACTGGGAAACTTACCTGTCCCTCTCAAATCCAATGGGCAGTCAGAAAACATGGCCAGCAGCAGACAGATCTGAGTAGACACTTGTGATTCTTTCAGTGTCCATCACCTTTACATTCAGCTGGATTCATCTGCTTACTCAGCGGTGACCCAAGCCAGCAGCATGGCATGATTTTTTAAGCTGATGACCCTGCAATATCTGGGCTCACTGGGAACAGTTCAGCTAGCATCGAAGTGAAAATGAAGCAAAAATTGGTGCTCAGCTTCATTGTGTTAGGCCCAGATTTCCAGTCTGTGGCTGATAAAAGTCAAATCCAGATCAAGAATTGTTTCTGAATTGCAAAAATATTCTGTGGCTGATAAAAGTCAAGAATTGTTTCTGAACTACAAAAATAGATGTGCATAGATCAGCTTCAAATGCCTTCCCTACTTACCAATTTCTCTTAATTCCACTTTTTCTTATTTTATTTATTTATTTATTAGACATAAAGATGTTCTACTTCCACAGTGTTCCCCATAGCAAAATCTGTAGGACTCTTTCTAGGACCCTCCATAGATGAGACCAGTAGTTTATCATGAGGGCCCAGTCGTGGGATCATTCCTAGGTTAGGGAAGCAGGGCTACTCCAGTGTCCTCACTCACTATTATTTGCACTATCAACTAACATTTACTAAGTATTTATTCAATTAAGGTTTGGTTTGCAAGTAACAGATTGCTTTAAGGTGAACATGCAGTTCCATGATGTCATCAGCAGTCCAGGAACTTTTGCTTCTATAATGTTATTCATGTGTTGGTTTAATGTTAAGGCTGGTTCTCCTTGTGATCATAGCATGGCTTCTCCGATCCAGCACAGGGAGGGGAATGATTAGACAAAGGAATGAACAAAGCTTAGAATCTGACTCTGATTGGCTACTCCTTATAGCCAGGGTACTGCTGACCTTTAATCTAAATCTGGGGTTGTTCCCATCTCATCTATCACTGTGTGTATACTTAAAATTTAAAATAGAAACAAACCAAACATTTGGGAATTCCTTAGATAGCTTCACATTGGAAGTCCCAACTCTACCATTTGTAGACTCAGAGTCACTGATTTCTGGATTTGCACACGATACGCTCATTTGGCCATCAGTTGTACTGGTGATGCGGCATTTTTTTAAAGGGTGCTTTCTCTATAATAGTTTTCTGTTCAAAGTTAGCAAAAATTTTTGATAGTTTTGCTATCTTAATGATGGTCCTTCAAAACACATGAATTGATGACATTGCTTTGGAATTTCTCTTACCCATTTCAAAACATTTGGCAACTTTTCTAGAGCACTGCAACTCTTTTGTGTGTAACTCAATAGGAAAATGTGTATGTGGGTTACTTAGTTCTACATGTCTCTCAAGTGTTGCTTTGTGAGAAAGTGGGAAAACTAAGTCATTTCTGATGACAAAATTTGTTTTATGATTATCCAAGTTATGTTCCTACTCTGATTCCATGAATTTCTGTATGTTTAATAACTTGCTCATTTTGGTGACAAACCATAATGTAATATTTTAGATTTTATACAGCAACTAAACTTAACTCCTCGAGTAAAACCCAATGTACATAACTCAAAGGGTCAATTATCTAACATCTGTGAGCACTTGACATGTGTGCAGGCCCTGGCAACTGTGTCATACCTGCTGTCTAGTCAACAACAAGTGTAGGGTGCCACTGACTGAAATGTATGACCCAATTTCCGAGATGATAAAATGTAAAACTTAGAAATTATGATCTATGCTAACTTACAGCCAAGTTGAGTTTAGTGTAGGAATACAAATGGGTGTCAACATTAGTAAGTCTACTGATCTATATGAGCAAATTAAATGCAACAATACTGCCTGTTATATTTGAAGAGAATGAAAAGGGATTTGGTAAAAATTTCACAGCCCTTCCCAGTAACAATCCTAAGTGAAGTAGAAATAAAAGCACTAGCTACCACTTGCATATAATATTCTTTACTAAGACCTGAAAGAAAATTCCTTAAATGGTAAAATGCTAAATATTTTTTGGTACTGGGGATTGAGCCCAGGGGTGCTTTACCACTGAGCAACATCCCCAGCCACTTAAAAATTTTGTTTTTAAAGTTTTGAAACAGAGTCTCAGTTGCTGAGGTTTTGAACTTGTGATCCTCCTTCCTAAGTCTTCCAGGTAGCTGGGATTAAAGGTATGTACCACCATGCCTGACTCAACCACTAATTTTAATTAAATAAGGAACTATTTATTTACCTCCATAGTAGTAGAGTATTAGAAAGTTCAATAAAAATTCAATACTTAGTACAAACATTGGGAAAGGAGACTATTTGTTTTTGCTAATGATGTGATTCTATCCTTAAGTAACCCAAGATATTTTATTAAAATTATTGAAATTGCCTGGCAGAGTGAGTCAGGGGGTTGAAGCAGATGGATCGTGAGTTGGAGGCCAGCCTTAGCAACATAGTGAAACTCTTAGCAACTTAGAGAGATGCTAGCTCAAGAGAGGGAGAGGGAGAGGGAGAGGGAGAGGGAGAGAGAGAGAGAGAGAGAGAGAGAGAGAGAGAGAGAGAGAATTGGGAATACTGGGGGTGTAACTCAGTGGTAAAGCATCTCAAATTAAAAAAATGGAATTAATAAAATTATATTTTAATATTGAAAATTCTAATACAATTTACTATGTACCAGGGACTATTCTAAATTTTAAATTTTCCTATGTGTTGCTATTACCCATTTTACACATGAAGAAAGTGAGCAGAGAGAGGAAGTTCCCCAGGTCACGCAGGTATAAAGTGGTAGGGTTGAAATAAAGTGTCTGATAATTTGACTTCTTATTATTAAGTGCATGTGATGATATATTACATCTCATGGGATAATTTAGAAGATGGCAAGATTCAAGGGATATGTGCAAATACCTATACATATCTGTAAATAGACATAGCAAAATATTACAGTCACAATAGTGACAAATACTGTAAAATATTTATGTGGGCCTATATTGAAGCAGAGAGCTTCAGGACTTTTATTAAGGGAACTGAAAATATTATTAAATTTCTTAAAATAAGAACAAAATAAATGGAATAGTATAATAGTTCTTGATGAAAAAACTTGAAAACCATGAAATATTAAGTCTAAGTTAATATATAAGCTAAATGTAATTCAACATAAGAGTTTCAAAGTATTCATTAAAAAAATATGGATTATTCTTAAATGTAAAGGTGTGGCAGACACAATTGCCTACCCAACAGTTATTCCCCACTAGTTTCTTTCAAACAGAATTGCAGTTATAAGAAATGGGTAGAGAGGCCTTATTCTCAGAGAATTGGTTCCTACCTCAGACCAGTGAGTTATGATTGATCTCAATCAGTAATTATTTCCTATTCTCTTTGACCAATGATTTGTCCAAGAAAGGATGTATGATTCAGATCTGGCTAATATAGGTACAAGTAGTCTACTGAGGCCTCCTAATAGTTTTTATTCTTAGCAAAAAGACTGTGTCACAAGTAGAAGATTCCTACTTTTTTAAAAAAATATTTTCAGTTATAGATGGACATAATACCTTTATTTATATGTGGTGCTGAGAATCAAACCCAGTACCTCACAGGTGCTAGGCAAGTGTTTTACCACTGAGCTACAAGCCCAGCCCCAATTCTTACTTCTTGCCTTTGGATGTGGTTATAGTGACCAGATCTGTGCAGCCATGGAACGGCCATGAGGCAACAATTATATATATTGTCAGCAAGCTCAGGGTGGTAAAGCAGCTGTAGGCACAAAGTCTACATCACTGATGACATTGTTGGACTATTGGTCTCATTCAGAACAGTCTAAGCATCTTGTTGGTTGAATAGAAAAGGTTTATATTACTTAAACCAACAGAAAATTAGTCAATTTTCTATCACTTGAAGCCAAATGTAACTTTAAACTAACAAAGAATTTAAGTTTTATAAAGAAACATACACATCCAAGAATAGTTATGAATATTATACGAAAGAATGGTCATGTGACATTTACCTAACCACATATCAAAATACTAGAAAGTCACTGTAATTCAAATCCACATGGCATTGTTATAGTCATATAGTAATAATGTGATTTATTGTAAGGGCTTGGAGCTATTCCAACAGAGTGATTTAGGGTAGAGACCAAGCAGTATTAGCTTGACCTCCAGAGAGGTTGGAGACGGTGGGGGACCACATGGTCAGCCAACTAGGTGCCCAGGTTAGCTTCTCTGGTTGCCAGTGCCCTTGTGTGTGTTGTCACACATTGATGTCAGAGAAATAAGACTGTCCATGACTTCATAGGAACAGGACAATTGGAGGCGCTATGTTTGGAACCATCCTAGACTCTGCTGTGCACCTTTTCCCTTGCTTGATTTTAATCTGTCTCCTTTCCCTGTGACAGCTTTCAGTGAGTTCTGGGAATCTCTCTCGTGAAATATCAAAACTAAAAGTGGTCTCAGGGATCCAAAATTCCTCACTGGTCTCAGAAGTGAGGGTTGTTTATGGACCATACTTCCTCTAACTCTTCCTCTAACTCTGTCCTTAATCAGTGTGGTGCCTTTGGGATGCTAGCAAAATAATGCACATTAAGAATTTTCATTCATCCATTCATTCACTTTTTGTGTGTGTGTGGTGCTAGGGATTGAATCCAGGGCCTTGCACGTTCTAGGCAAGTGCTCTATCACTGAGGTACAACACAAACTCTTTTTTACTTCTATTTTGAAGCAGAGTCTTGCTAACTTGCAGAGACTAGCAATGAACTTGCAATTCTCCTGCCTCAGCCTCATGATTTACTGAGATTTTAGGTGTTTATCACCATGCCTGGCCAAGAACTTTGATGTAGGTTCACTTTATTAAATTATGTATTTTTAAACAGTGTTCTTTATAAGTGAAATATCTTATTAAAGTTGTTCACCATAGATTTTTTTAAAAAACTCTATAATTATATTTCATTTTTATTACTGAGAATATTCCATTGTATAGATATGCAAACATTTATCTATCTATCAGTTAATAGATGTAACTGAATTGGTACTAGTTTAGGGCAGTTATGAATAAATTTACTAGGAGCATTTGGGTAGAACTTTCATCTGAACCTATGTTGTCATTTCTCTTGGTTCAATATCTATGAGTGGTCATATGGTAAATGTATGTTTAACTTTGCAAGATACTGTCAAACTGTTTGCAAAAGTAATATATCAACAACTGAGGTTGTTGAAGCAGAAGGAGGCACAAAGTCTATTTCATGGATGACATTCTTGAAATATTGGTCTAATCTTGGACTGTCTACCTCTAAGCATTTTGGTGGGTGAATAGTAAAAGTTTTTATCTCTTAAACCAGCATTAATCAATTTTCTATTACTTACAGCTAAATGTGACTTAAAAGAGAATATAAGTTTCATAGAGAAATACAAATTCCTAAGAGTATCATTTTCATTCCCTTCAGCAATGCATAAGAGATCCAGCAGCCCCGTGTCCTTGCCAGTGCTCAGTGTTGTCCATCTTCCCTGTGTATTCTCCACTGATAGCTACTTGCCCCTAGACCCTCCAAGCCAGTTAATGCTTTACTTCGTGTACTCCTATCTTTACAAAATCCTGCAGTTATACAAGGACAGACAGAATTCAGACTCTCCATCATGTCAGATTCACTCATCCATCTCTTCTGTCAATCTTAGAAATTTCAACATTCCCATAAGCCTCTCCTTGCTTTCAATCACGGTTTCTCTTTCCCTTTGGGGAGGCTCCCATATTACTGCTCTCAGCTGGCTGTAAACAGAAAACTGTACTCCTGTCAGCTCTTTGGATTCTTTGTTTCTGCTGAACAGGAAGGGACAGCTGACATCAGCCATCTCTCCCCCCACTTTCTCTATCCTAGTTCTGTCCTGCCTCTGATGAAGTTTGCATCTAAGTAAGTCCCTACCTATACACTGTGCATGGCATGAGATGTAGAAGAATATGGTGTGCATTGGTAACAGTGGTTTTGGGAGACGGATGTGCAGGGGTAAAAACCCCAAATTTTCATCACAGGGAAAGGCTCTTTTTGTAGTTTACAGACTTGTATGTTGTCGACATTTAAAAGCAAAGTAATTAAAAATAAAATAGATACAATATTTAAAATTAACAATGTCCTCACCCTTCATATCTTGGGTTCCCTTGCTGTAGGAAGAATTCTGTAGCTTTTCTTAGCTCTGTCTCTCATTTAATTATTAACTATTGCTTTAAAAATCATCTACAATTTCATTGAGGCTGGGGAGGCACTCAGAGCTCCCAGACAAAGAGAAACCTGTCCAGCAAAGCCAGCTGCTCCATTCACTAGAGAATCTCCCAAGAGACTCTCAGTTTCCTTCTAAAGATAGTTAGAGGAAAGAGCACCCCAGGGAGAGTCTAGGTTTGCTTAATACAGTCCAATTTTTTGTCTTTTTCCAGTGTCCTGTTCAGTATAGCATGATTCCAGACAGAGGAGTCTTAGTTGTAACAATAAAAAGCATTGTCCCCCAAACCGTGGGTAACCTGCTTTGGACAATACCATGCAACCAGCTGAGAACAGATGGAAGGCTCCTACCTCCCTTCAGACTCCTTGCTGGATATTCTCTCTCCCGTCAATTACCAGCAACAGCCCCTGTTGGCACATTGTGAAGATATCTAAGGAGATCACTGGATCCAGTAGATGGTGTTTTTGCACCTCAGGGATGCTAGTGAACTTCGAGTTAGTAGCGATTGCAGGTATTTCAGCACATGTGCTATTCCTCCCAGCATAGACTGCTCTTTCTTATGTTTCTTTGCCTGTAAAACTCCTTCTCCTTCAATGTCCCCATGAAATGTCAGCTGCGTGATGCTTTCCCTAACACTCTGCCTGAGTTAGCTGCTTTCTGAGATTCCATGGTTAGTGCCTCTCCCTGCCTTCTCCACTGCACTCAGGGGTAGACACTTTGATCATCCTGTTCACATTCCCAGACAAGGACTTGGTGACTCTTATGGAAAGGAATTGTTGGGCTCTCCTCATTCTGAATGGGATAGGTATTCAGATTTTAGAAGTGAACCTAGAAAGTTTCGGTGGATCAAATCGGGTTTTTGTTATAGTTTCCTTTAAAAAGGACTCTACATTGAATGATTAGTTACTTCTGCACCCCTACCAGTAGTCACACCTTTGCTCAAATATTAATCATCTAACAATCATCCAACGCTCCACTGAGTCACCTCGCTGGAGGGGCAGGTTCCAGTGTTTAGGAACATACCTTCAAGCCTGAACCTCTGCCAGATATTTCAACCATGCTACCTAGGAGAGAACATTAGCCTTTATTTTAAAGGAATACATGTTGGATCCTAAATGTTTTTCCCTGGGGGGGACAATATGCATGGCTGAGTTTGGCAGATGTTTTTCTGCATACCTGGCATGTGTTCTCCAACAAGTTAATGCATGGCTTATTCAGCAAGTAATTTATATTAACAGACTCCCATAATCTCCATGGAAAGGGTATCCTAGATACTGTTGAGACCGAAGTCATAACTATACTGCACAATGACAGCACTTCCTCTGCAAGGCCCTGTTCTAGTTCCTTTTGGTGATACAGCTTTAGGAGTTTTTGAGTGCAAAAATCTTAGCTTTGAGTGTCCAAATTTCCTAAAATGAGTGTCTCCTTGTGACATTGGAAGTATTCAATTCGATGACTCCTTGAGAGGCTCTTGGTGGTTTTTATTTTTAACAAAGGAGTAATAAAGCACAAAACTAAACACACTGCATGCACCTTAAACCTGAAGGGCCATGCCAGGTCTTGAAGAGATAGCAGCACACTCATGTTCATAGCAACCAAGAGGTGGAAAGGACCCAAATGTCCATCAGCAAATGAAGAAACAAAATGTGAGGAATCTCTCTAATTAGATAGGACAATATAAGTATGAGGTATCTAGTCTATCTATCTCTCATTCAGTTGTGGAAGTGAATCCAGAAAGTTCTGGTGAATCAGTCCAAGTTTTTGCTACAGTTTTCTCTAAAGTGATTAGTAATTAATTATTTAGCAGGCACACCTATGCTCGAACATTAATTATCTAGCAGTCCCCCTCGCCCTACTGAGTCACTATGCTAGATGGACAAAGTCCAATGTGTGAAATTCCAAGGTGTGTGTGTGCATGTTTGTGCGTGCATGCACGTGTGTGTGTGTGTTTGTGTGTGTAATATTCATCCAGTAGAATATTCCTAAAAAGGAAGGGAATTCTGACATATGCTACAATATCTATGAACCATGTGGACATTACGCCAAGTAAAAAAGCTAGCTACACAAAGACAACACTATATATTCCACTTATGTAAGGTCCTTATAATAGTCAAAGTCTCAGACACAAAAAGTCAAGTGGTGGTTTCCACAGATTGGGGCATGGGACATGGGGAGTTGTTTAACAAGGAATGAGTTCCAACTTTGTAATATGAACAACTTCTGGATGTCTGTTGTAAATCAATGTAAACATACTGAATGTTACTAAACTATACACTTAAATATGAAGATGGTACATTTTACGTTTTATTTTTTAACCACAATAAAAACTTAAACAAACAAACAAAACTCTGAAGGGTCTTCAGGATCATCTGGTACCTCCTGTCATTTTATTGATAGCAAAGAGACTTGTCCCATGCCTCATTTATTTATTCAAGGTGACTTGACTGACACCTAGATACTCATTAAGCTCTAGCAGATGCCCCCTCCAGCAGGTCTGATGGGCTTTCCTTCCTTCTCCATGGGGCACAAGAGAAGTCCTTGGCCTTGTGGTGCTTCTAAGCAAACCAGGGTAGTGGGGAGAAGATCTGTGAAGCTCTAGCATCTCACCAACCTTGCTTTCATCTTCCTTATGCTCTCATCAGCCTCTAAGTTGCTGGATAGAAATCTGTGTAAGCACCACCTTGGGTCCTGCCAGCAAGAGAAGCCTAGAGTGTTGTCAAAGAATGGCAGACTGAGCAGACCAGCACCTGGGGGGAGCTTCAGACCCTGGATCTGGAGTCTTACTCCCAGTATAAATCTATTATCTCAGGTCAGAGTTTTTCTGGCCTCTCAGTTGGGTCATTAGTTGGCCTAGATCTCTTTGCATGCAACTTTCTGCTCAGGGTAAAGGAGTCTCTTCTATAAACTTGGAGGCCTCTAAAATGCTCTTACAGCTGAGCTTTAGTGTCACTGAATGCAGGACTCCGTGAAGCATTCAAGTCCTTTGTGCCCTGACCCTAATCTACTTTTCTGATCATATCTCACTAAAAGCTAACATTGCATGTGTTATGGACCAGGCTATATGGGCAATGACCAAAGAGATTCCATTTTATCCTGAGACTCCATATCATGTAAAAAATGCTTTTCCCATGGGAAAACCCTGCTTCTGTACCCATTAATAGTTACTCAGCATAACATATTTGGCAACACAAAATAGCAATCCTTATATAACATAAAATTGTTCTCTTTGGTTTCCATTTTTCTTGGCCAATGAACCTTGTCAGAGATTGATTGCCTAGACATTTGCAACCATTCTCTAACTTGTACTGAACTAGGGTCATTTTGACCTACTTCCTTTCTGCTTACTTGCTGCTATGCCAACCTGGAAAGTCCTGTGGGAAATACCAATGTACCCTCTGCATTGTCTCACTAACTGCCCAATTCGGCTTCTGTACCTGTTCGCTTGCAGCTCTGTCAACCCGGATGTGGTTTTTGTGGGTTTTGCCTTTAAATATCCTAAAATGCTCAGGCATGGGGCTGTTCCTTGCAGAGACACTTATGGGTCCTGCTGGGAGCAGTCACTGGCCGGCCAGCTAAATAAAGACTCTTCAATTCAGTCAAAACTGGGACTTGGTGTGTTTTCTGAGCTATCTGCCCAATAACACATGGAAGTTAAATTTTGGACTTGGAGTCAGGGTTGAATTCCACATTTAACAGGCTTTATCTCTGTAACCATAGATAGTCATTTATCTCACTTAGCCTCAGCTTTCTCCTAAGAAAAACAAGATAACAGTATCCATTGTTGGAGGGTTTGATGAAACAATGCATTCCAGATCTTAGCCCCAGAAACTGGTGCATTATAAGCACTCTTTAAAGTACTTGGAAATCAGAGCCATTGTCATGGGCAGAGGTGCCCTCTGCTCCACCATGGTGGTCTAATTTACCCAATCTGGACATGATCTGCCATTCCAACCTCTGCCTCTGCCCTGCTCTGCCCCTTCCCCTTCCTAGAACATCTTTCCTAAATCCCACCAAGGCCCAGATCAATGCCACTCTGTTCCTGAAAGCTTAGTTGACCTCCCTGCAGGAGGTATCTGTGTGAGCAGAGGTTTACAGCCTCTAGTGGGTGATTATATCTCTGGGCTATAACATAGCCTTAGGGAGACTGCTACAGTTGGGTTGTGTTGAACGGGCCCTCAGGGCTGGTCATGGAATGCAGGAGGCTTCAGGATCTCAGTAAGTGCTTAGGCTCCCTCTGGGCCTGTTGGAAAGTACTCTGAGCAGGTTCCACAGTTTTTATCTGCATATTAAGACTGTGAGACCCAGTGGTCTTATGGGCCCCTGCAAGCCTTGGGGAAGAAGGGCATGCTATTTATAGAAGGTTCTTGAAGATATTGCAAGGGTCCCCCTGGTGGGCTAAGCTCCCATGTCTATAGTAAATGGAACTCTGGGTGTTGGGGCTGGCTTCCTTCTGCACCATTCTGTCCATCTTATGCCTGTGTTAGATCCCAAAGTCTAAGCCAGTTCTACCATCAATGCTCCTACCATAAAGTTTTAGAAATTGTGGTTCCTCTCTTGAGACATAACACCAGCACACCTTGTGTGATGATTATTTAGTGCATGCTCTGTTCCTCTATCAGATTAGAAACTCTTTTAGGATAGGAATTATATTGGGCCATTTTCTCTTTTGTGTGCAGAACCAGTATGGGACTTGGTTCATGCTTGGTACTCAATAGTTCTGTGTCAACCTACCACCAATTAACATGCTCGTGATCTGACTGGCACAGTACTAAATGCTTTGCATATACTATCTCAGTTAATCCTCACATCAGCTCTGTAAGGAAAACATCAGTGTCTTCTTAAAGGTGAGGACTGGAGGAGGCTTTGAGAAGTTAAGTGAATTGGTTAAGTTCACAGAAAAAGGAAAAGGTAAAGCTGGGGTTTTACCATCTCCACATAAATGGCCAAGAGAAACACAAAGGTAGAGTAGCACTGCACTTGAAAATTTTTCATCTCATATCTGAACTCCCCCAGACAACCTGGTCTGGCATCATTATGGCTTCCTGACTTGTTCTAAACTCTTCATCAGCACTTGAACCAGAGCTGAGTTTCACATAATGATCTCTTCCTTGGATCAGGATGAGATCTCTTCGTACTCTAGACAGCTCAGGGGGGTTGACATTCAATAGAAAATATTTTCATGCTACTCAGAAATTTCTGTGATGGGTTTATGATTTTTCATTTTATGTATGAGAAAGTGAGATTCAGGGAGAACAAGTGATTTCCCCAATGTCACCAATAAGTTCCTGCTAGAACCAGGCTATTGCTCAAGTCTTCTGGCTTCATGATCAGAACTCTAACCACGACCACTGCAGTTGCTTAG
Organism: Callospermophilus lateralis; assembly: GCF_048772815.1. Classification (NCBI taxonomy): domain Eukaryota; kingdom Metazoa; phylum Chordata; class Mammalia; order Rodentia; family Sciuridae; genus Callospermophilus; species Callospermophilus lateralis. The sequence continues at coordinate 51,356,202 of NC_135319.1, read as the reverse complement.
TTTTAAATCTGCTATAGTCTTGCTTGCTTAGGGCAAGACTGTTTAAAGGAAGACACAATCTCAAATCTCTGAAAAATATAGAGCATTTCAAAGAAAAAATAACTTCTCCAGTCTCATCTTTGTTGTGCATTTGAGGCTGTTTGGTGGAGTTAAGAGAGGGTGACTTTGTAACTAGATGGGCCCTGGTTTAAAGCCTGGGGCCCTGACCCTTTCTTACCCTGGGAGTGTCACCTGTACAATGGCAATATAATCTACTTGGCAGGGCCATGATGTCCCTCGTACTTTTAAATCTCACTGTGCTGTTACTTTCATCATTCCTATCCCACTATTCAAAGCAGCCTCCCTGGAGGATATCGGTTTCAGTTCTGACATACAAACAACTTAGAAGCCTTCATTCCCACTCTAACAGCAAGAAAAGTACGGAAAAATCGAAGATCCATATTTCTGTAGAACCACAGCAAACTGAGTTGTGGGGCAAGTTCCACCTAAAGAGAAAAGCTCATCCAGAGAGGACCAGCTAAGATCTGCTTATTTGGACACTTCAGTGGTAATTTTGAAGGACTGCTGCAGGCAGAGTGTGGACTAGTGCAAGAGGAATAAACTCCAAGGGCTGTGCCACACTGGGTTCTCCTGGTGAAGATATGGGAAAACTCCCCTCTTGGCTTAGGGGCTCTGTTGGGAAGGAAAAGATTAATCCGCATGAAATATGTTCAGAGAACTTTCAGCCTGCAGTGTAGGGACAAAGACTTTGCTAGAAGCTTATCTCAGCTGGGAAGATGTACATTCCTCTCCAGTTTTCTCTAGCCTTCCTGTCTTGCTAATAAAGGTGTGGGATGGGGGAAAATGGACTAGGAGTACGGCAGCCAGGGAAGGGAGTACAGATGAGGAGGCAAGCATCCACATCACTGGAGAAACACTTGCGAAGCTGATAGCCCCAGGACACAAGCCCACTAAAAGCTGAGGTTTAGTGGAAAGACTTAAGTACTCCCCTCCACTACTTTACCACTGCATCAGCAGGTCTCCAGATAATAACAGTGGATGACAGCTGAAAGGCAAAGGCTGTCTCTGAGGAGGAGCAGGTAGGGAAACCCAGATTCAAAAGGAGAGATGTAAACAAGGGGAACCCAAAGCCTGAACCTGTAGCTGCAGCAAATATTACATGTACCCCAACTTCTACTAAAATTACCTTAAATTCCTACTTTAAATGTCTACTCATTTCAGTTTCTATTGACCTGATGTAACATGTCTGGCTTTCTAAAAAAAAAAAAAAGAAAGAAAGAAAAAAAGATCAATTATGCCAAAAGGCAAGAAAAAGCATGGTCTGAAAAGATGAAGCAATGATCAGACTCAGTTGTGACACAGATATCAGAATTGTAAGAAAGGAATGCAATATAACTACGGTGGATATGTTAATGGAAAAGTGGACAACATATAAGAACTGATGGGTAATGTAAACAGAAAGATGGAAATTCCATAAAGAATTCAAATAAAAATGTACCACCACAGAAAGTCCTATTTAGGACAATACCTGGTAAAGACAGGGGAGTGGGCAACCCCCAAAACTCCAGGACCATAGGGCCATTAGGGTAGAACTGCAGCCTTGGAGAACTGAAGGCTTGAATCTCTAGATTGCGTGAACTTCTGGGTAGACTGAGCCTAGCAAGGATATAAGTGCAAGGTGGCATGAGGCCCTGGGGCCCAAACCCTGGCCCTAGCATGCTTAAATTGCTGCACTTGGACTCAGAAGAGATTATTTTCCTGTTTAGTTTTAAACTTTCTTGGGAACTGTTACCCATTTCTTTTTGCCTGTTTCCTCTTTTTGGAATGGGAATGTCTGTTATATGCCTGTCTTGCCATTTTATCTTTTGGAAGCTTATTAATTTCATAGGCTCAGCCAGGCACAGTGGCAACTTGGGAAGCTGAGACAGGAGGATGGCGAGTTCATAGCCAGAGTGGGTAACCTAGTGAGACCTTGCCTCAAAATAAAAATTAAAAAGGGTTGGAGATACAGCTCAGTGGTAGAGCACCTTTGGGTTCGGTCCCTTGTAACACACACACACACACACACACACACACACACACACAAATAAAAAAATCACAAGCTCTGAGCTAGAGCAGAATTGGATCTTGTCTACATCCAATTCTGGACTTTGAACTTTTGAGTTGGTGCTGGAAGAAGTTAAGACTTTGGGACTATTGGGGTGGAATAAATGTGTTTTGCATGTAAGAAAGACATGAATTTTGGGAGCCAGATGTAGAATGCCATGGCTTGAATACGTACCCCAAAGATAATGTGTTAGAAATTAAGTCCTATGCAACAGTGTCCTGAGGTGGGACCTTTAAGGGATAATGAGATCATGAGGGCAGAGCCCTCATGGATTAATGCTGTTATCATGGGTGGGCTAGATTATTAGAGAAGGTTCCAAATTTAAGCACAGACACATGAAAGTTCTCTTGCCCTTCTGTTTTCCACCAGGGGATAATACAGCAAGAAGGCCCCCATCAGATATAGGCCCCTTGACCTTGAACTCCTTAGCCTCTAGAACCATCAGAAATAAATATCTGCTTTTGTAAGTTACAAAAACTTGTCATGTATTTTGTTACAACACCACAAAAATGAAATAATACACCAACAGATAGACTTGAAAAGAGAAATAGCCAAATCTATTTGGGGTGGAGATTCAGTCTCTCTCTCTCTGTTAGTAATGTATAGTTTAGGTAGGCAAAAACCTAAGCAGCACCTTCAATCAATTGGATTTTATTGAGTTTGTAGAATATTCCACTCAATAATGGCAAAATACATGTCCTTTTCAAATTGTTAAATTAAATTTAACCTAAAGCTGTCTTCATTCATAGTGAACTGTAGACCTACCTATAAGCAATAAACTGCCTGTTCTTATTGCTGGGTAGGGCTATCTGAACTTTCGCTTGTTCAGGGTGCTTCCCAAATCACACATCCTTTTTTTTTTTTTTTCCTCAAAGAAACTCTACTAAATTTAACTTGTCTAAAGTTTTTATTTTAACAAAGCTTGCATGGAAAATTCACTAAGATAGACCATGTTTTGGGCCATAAAACACAGCTTACCAAGCTGAAAACAATAGAAATCATTCCAAATGTGTTCTCAGAAAAAAAAAAAAAAAAACAGAATTAAACAAGAAGTCAATTAAACAGAAAGAGAACTGGCCATCTCCAAATTTTGGAAAGTTACCACACATTTCTAAAGAACCCATAAGCCAAAGAACTAAAATATTTTGAATTAAAGAAATATGAAACTATGATTTACCAAAATTTGTGAGAGCCAGTCAAATTAGGATTTAGAGGACAATTTACAGTATTAAAATGCATATGTTCATAAAGAAGACAATAATCTAAGTTTCTACCTTTGGAAGCCAGAAAAAGAAGAGCAATTTAAGCCTAAAAAGAAGCAGGAGAAAAGAAATGAATAAAAGTAGAGAAAAAAAATCAATGAAACTTATGACAGAAATACCGTAGAAAAATATTTATCTATCAGCTTTCTTCTTTGAAAAGAACAAGGCAATCATAAATCTAGAGCCAGGCTAAGAAAAAAGAAGACACAAATTACTCATATTGGAAATGAAAGAGGGCACCACAAATGAACCATCAGTGGATATTCAAAGGAAAATAAAGAAATACTATGATCAACTCTATGATCCAAAATGCAATACATGAAATGGACCGATAACTTGAAAGATAAAACTACCAAAATTTACACAAGACACAATAGATAACCCAAATAACCCTATATTGATAGAAAATGAATCAATAATTAACAAACTTTAAAAAAAATGACTGTAGGACCAGATGATTTCACGGTGAATTTTTCCAGACATTTGAGGAAGAAAATAGTACCAATTGTCTACAATTTCTTTTCAGGAGTAGAAGCCGAGGGAAGATTTCCTAAATCATTCTATATGGCCAGCATTATCTTAACAACAAAACCAAATAAAGACATTATAAGAAAGGAAAACTGCAGACTAGTATGTATCAAGAACATTACATGACACAAAAGTGCTCAACAACAACAACAAAATAGCAGATAAAATGAATGCTTTTCACCTAAGGTCTGGAACAAGGAAAGGATGGGTCTCTTACCATTGCTTTTCAACAATACACTGAAAGTCTTAGCTCATGTAATTATAAAAGAAACAAAATACAAAAAGTGTCTTTTTTCATAGATAGTATAATTGTTTATGAAAAAACTCAAAGCATTCTCAAAAAAATCCTATAATGCCGGGTGCATTGGTGCATGCCTGTAATCCTAGCTGCTCGGGAGGCTGAGGCAGGAGGATTGTGAGTTCAAAGCCAGCCTCAGCAATTTAGCGAGGCACTGAGCAATTCAGTGAAATCCTGTCTCTAAATAAAACAAAAAGGACTGGGGATGTGGCTCAGTGGTTAAGGGCCCCTGAGTTCAATCCCTGGTACCCACCTCCCACACACACCCCGCCCCTGCCAAATCCTGTAATAAATAAATGAGTACAGCAAGATGAATATACAAAACTCAAGTGCTTTTCTATATATCAGCCATTTAAAAATGGAATTTGAAATTTTAAAATTGCCTTTTATAATAACAGCAAAAGAAAAGTACTTTAAATAAAATATAACAACAAATGTGTAGAATCTATATGTGGAAAACTAACAACAACAGAAACCTGATGAACTAAGTCAAAGACCACTTAAATAAACGGAGTGCTATTCCATGCTCATGGAATGAAAGACTCAATATTGTTCAAATGTCAATTCTTTCCAATTTGAGCTATTTCCAATGTAATCTCTATAAAAATCCCAGCAAGTTATTTTGTAAATATCAACAAATTGATTCTAATGTTTATTTGAAAAGGCAAAAGATTTAGAATAATATAATAATACAATACCAAAGAAGAATAAGATTGACGCACCCTTACTTCCCAATATCAAAACTTACTATAAAGCTATAGCAATTACAACAGCATGATATTGGCACACAGATCTATAGACTAACGGAACAGAAGAGAGAATACAGAAATAGACCCACACAAACACAGTCAAATGATGGTTGACAAATGCAAAGAACTGGAGAAATAACAATCTTTTCAACAAATGGTGCTGGAACAATTGGATGAATGTATGTTAAAAAATGAATCCAGATACACATCTTAACACCTTTCATAAAAATTAACTCAAAATGAATCAGAGACCTTGCTGTGGTTCTGGATACGGTGTGCCTCCCAAAGTTCATGTGCTTTTAGACGTGGTCCTTAGTTTAACAATATTGAGAGGTGGTGGGATTTTAAGAGGTAGGGCCTGGTGGGTGGTGATTAGGTGATGGGGGCACCACCCTCCTAAGGGATTAAGGTCTACCTTGAAGGAATGAGTCAGCTGTCGTAACTGGGTTAGTTACTGGCTGTTCCAAAGTGAGTCAGTATCCTTTGTCCAATCTCTCTAGTGCCTGTTTGCCCTGTTCACATTCTTCTTTCCCTTCTGCTTCTCTGTCATGTTGTGCTGTGGTCTGAAGCCCTCACCAGAAGCCAAGCAGATGCTGACACCGTGCTCTTGAACTTCCTCATCTGATTCCCAAATCATAAATCAAAATAAACCACTTTTCTTTATAAATTACCCAGTCTTCATGTTTTATCATAGGAAAAGAGACTGGACAAGACAGGATTGGCATAAAATAATGGGGCTTTTCCACGTGGCCCTCTATTTTCCTTATTATAGGGCTGGGGACTTCTGGGAAACTGAGGCAGCACAAAGACTCCCCTTCAAACCCCAATTCTTGTGATCAAGTCAGGAAGATTTCAGACATGTTTCTCAGAGTAACAGTTTATAAGAAGGGGTGGGAAAGGGGGAGAGGGGACACTCAAGGGAGAGGGTGAATCCTTTCAGAGAGGAGAGGGAGGGACAGTGTGCCTCTCCTGTACTCTAGAGAACTTTCCAGAGAATCCTGCTCAGTCCACCTCTTGACTTTTGATTGACAGTAGAATGACATCAGACCTTCAAGTCCACACTGCCAGGACAACACTAGATCACTTTGGCCCATGCTGGATTCTTAACCATAAATTCTTACAGATTTTTATGCCTAGTAGAAATTATCCTTATCTCCCTGAGTTCCAGGATCTGATCTGTTAAAAGGGTCACAAAAGTGTTCCCCTTCAGGGTAACTTGAGTTCCTCTTACTGACATTATTTTGGCTCTACTTTTCTCCTGCAGATAATAGGTAGTTTGCTGAGTAATGTGCCATATTCTGTTTCACTTAAGCCAGGCAGGGCTGCAGGTAAACTGCTTCTTGGAAAACAAAGCATACGGTGGTCAGCATAATGGGTCATCTTATAGAATTATTCCCTTAACTTTGTGTTCATATTTGTCTGTCCCCTATCAATAGTACTTACCACACTCTAGACTTATTTTTATATCTTATTTTTTTTTCAGTACTGGAGATTGAATCCAGGGGTTTGTATGTGAAGAGCAAGTTCTCCACCATTGAGCTACACACCAGCCCTTTTTATTTCATTTTGAGATGGGGTCAGGCTGACCTTTAATTTGGGCTCCTCCTGCCTCAGCCTCCAGAATAGATGGGATTGCTCGTGTGTGACACTGTGCCCCGTTACACTTTAGCGTTCCTTGTTCAATTGCCCATTATCCCTATTTCCAGATACTCTGTAGGCTCCAGGGCGTTGACTGTACCTGGCAGGTGCTTAATAAATAATCTTTATTATAAGTTGCTCTTTAGTCTACTTTCATTTCCTGAGCATAATTAGTGAAGAATATGAAGGCCAAAAGAGGAGTAGTCTTACACAATATTAAGTGCTAAATAAACCTCCATGGAAATAAGCACACAAAAAAGACACATTTCTGAAGCTTGTGGGAGATTTGATTGTCTAGGTTGACTCTGTGTAAACAGGTCTGATCTCAGAGTCCCTGTGGAAAGGCCTCTGGAAGTTAAGAACTAGCCATTTCAAATGGTGGTTACCAGGGGCTGGGGATTTGGACAGATGTTAGTCAGAGGATGAAAAATTTCTATTAGATAGAAGAATAAATTCAAGAGATCTATAGTATAACACTGTGGCTATAGTTAATGTGTTGTCTACAAAAATTGCTGAAAATAGATTTAGAGTGTGCTTATCCCCCCCAAAAATGACAAGAATATGAAGTGGTGAATATGCTAATTAGGTCTATTTATCCACTCCCTAATGTATACATATTTCAAAACATTATGCTGTGACTATAAATATATCATTCTTATCTGTCAATTACACAGCCATTTCTGATGAACGTTTGTGACACAATGCTGCCACCCCATGGCTAAAGGAAGGAAAAACAGCTGTGACTTTTGTGTAGAGAGAAAACTAGATAGAGGGAGACATGGGGTACTGAGCTGACTGGCAGTAGCAACTAGTTCTGATTTAAAATCATGAGGGCCCAGCACAACAAGAACAAGGACACAAAAGCACCAGGAGCAGTTGATGTCGCTGGGGAGTCCCTGTGTCTCGGGTACCTACTTCTCTATGCTCTTTGAATTCATTCATTTACGTGTCACGGGGAGTCGGGGAAGGTGGGGCAGATGTTCACGGATGGGATAACTAGAGACTGACTTCTGTAGTTTCAAATGCCCGAAGGACTATGTCTCCTAAAACACAGCAAAAGTATTTAACCAATGACCGTTACATTAGTGATCGTAATGCCAGTGAAGAGCTATGGAAATGTAATTGCAAAGGCAATAATAATAATTATCATCTGGAGAATGATTTCATGACAAAAGAGCAGTTTCAGTGGGTTCTAGTATTTCAATAGAGTAATAATTTGTTTCAGATTATTTTCAGATGGAGAGATAATCCACTGAACTGACAATCGTGGTCTCTCATCTTCCTCCAGGAAAATGGCTTTTCCCAAACTGTAGACAGAAAAACTGAAGATGAGAAAATGTGAGACCAGGGCAACAGTGACTGTTTTCATGGCCAGGTGAAAATGGGTAGTACAAAATGGCAAGACGCTTTTTTTCCTACATCTACCACAATGTCCAGAGCGTCAGGACTCTGCCTTTGTGGAACACAGTGCTATTTGAGTCCTGAGGGCCAAGCAGTAGAGCAGCAGTAGCTGAATTGGGAGCAACCACTTTTCATTGGTCAGTCCTTTCAAACCACTCTTCAGAGAGCAGAGGTCTGAGGAGAAAATTCACTGAGTGGGAGAGGTGCTGCATGGCGTCATGTGTGAGTGTCCATGAAATGTTCACTAGGAACAAGAAAATAATATGGAGAAAAATCAGAATTTATAGATGGAATCTGGGCAATCCCTCAATGTGATCCTGTCTAGCAGTCAGTGTCGAGCTCTGGAAACATGGAAAGGAGATACTGTTTATTGAGCAGTTATATATACATCTGTGTGTTAGTCAGCTTTTCATCACTATGACCAAAATACCTGAGAAAAATCAACTTTAGAAGGAAAGATTTATTTTGATTCTTGGTTTCAGTTCATGCTCTGCCTGCTCCACTGCTATGGGCCTGGGGCAAGGAAGAGCATCATGGCCAAGAGGGTGGGGTGGAGCACAGCTGCTCACATCATGGTAGCCAGGAAGGAGAGAGACAGAGGATGAGAAAGGACAAGATATACCCTTCTAGGGCATGCATGCCTCCGGTGACCTACTCTTCTAAATAAGCCTCACCTCCTACAGTTTCCATCAAATTATGAAGCCACCAGTGGCTTAATCCATCGATGAGGTTGGAGCCCTCATAATCCAGTAACTTCCCAATGCCTCACCTCTGAACATTGATGCGTTGGGATCAAGCCTGCAACACTGGAACCTTTGAGGACACTCCAGATCTAAACTGTACCATATTCCTTCATGCAAACCTCAAAGCAATTGGCCAGGAGCATCCCCACTGTAGGGGAGGGAGATAACTGCATCACAGAAAGGTTAAGCAGCTTGCCCATGGCCGACTAATTACCTGGGCATGGATTTGTACTCTGGTATTTCTGTAGCCAATGTCCTTGCTTTTAAATATTAGGTCATAATACCTGCTGGTTATATAACAATGAACACGAGGGGCAAATCAAATAGGAATCTTATAATCAGTTCTTTATTCTTGTTATGTTGTCTCCATTCTTCATTAAGCTAATTGTTACATCTACCTTGATTATCCATCAGATAACCACATGGACATCTGCTGTTTCTTCTGAAATTTCTGAAGTATTTGGTACACCTTTAGGCCTGCTATTTCAATTAATAATCTGTTGGGATGTAGTTCGTTGATCATTTAACCCTTGTTCTTCATGTGTAAGAAATATCACTTCCCCATAGTAGAAAAATTATAGTTACCTTAAAATAACCACTTTGAAATGTTATGGGCCAGGCTATATGGGCAATGACCAAACAGACTCCATTTTACCTTGAGACTCCATATCATGTAAGAAATGCTTCTCCCGTGGGAAAGCCCCACTTCTGTACCCATTAATAGTTACCTAGCATAATGTACTTGGCAACACAAAATAGTAATTCTTATACAATGTAAAATTGTTATATTTGCTTTCCATTTTTCTTGGGCAATGTACCTTGTCAGAGAGTGATTGTCTAGACGTTAGTAACCATTCTCTAACTTGCACTCAACTAGGGTCATTTTGACCCACTTCTCTTCTGCTTGCTTGCTGCTATGCCAGCCTGGAAAGTCCTGTGGGGAATACCAATGTACCCATTGCATTGTCTCGTTGACTGCCCAATTCAGCCTCTGTACTTGCTTGCTTACATTGGCTAAACCCCCAAACATCGCTTTTGTGTGTGTGTGTGTGTGTGTGTGTATGTGTGTGTGTGTGTGTGTGTGTGTGTTTTTGACTTAAATATGAGGCCATCTGAAGGCGGGCACGCCACATCTGTAGGGATACTTGACCTGGAACTAGTTTATCCTGTTTGTTATGGTTTGGATGTGAGGTGTTCCTCAAAATCATATGTATAAGACAATGCAAGAAAGTTCAGAGGGGAAATGATTGGGTTGTGAGAGTCTTAACTCTCTTTGGAGAGCAGAGTGACCGCCCCTGGCCAGCAATAAAGGCTTAATGGGAATGGCAATGTGTGGTCTGAGAGTTATTTGGGGGTCTCGGTATAAAAGAAAGAGGAATTTGACTCAGATTGGGAGCAGAACAACACAGTTTTGACTAATAGCTTCCCGAGAACTTGTCTCTTATGTTGAAATTTCCTTGGAAAGTGTGGCCAGATTCTTTATCCCTTCTCAGTTGTGTCTGTTCATGGCTTACCTCTAGCATTTATCTTTCCTGGAAACACAGTTTGGTAAACATCCTATATCAGCTGTCATCTTATCTCCAAAGGCAGAGAAGCTTTGGAAACTTTATCACTTTCTAAAGAAAACACTTTGAGGATCATTCTGTGGGTCATGCTGACTGACCCCATTCTCTAATGCTATGATTTCCAGTTTTGTTTTTGAGAGCTATCATCTTTGTTAATCTTAGTCTGGGGTTGTGTTTTGCAAAAGTTTCTAAAAAAAAAGTTAAGGCGTGACAAAATACCTTAGATAAACAATTTATAAGGAGGAAAGGTTTATTTGGGCTTACAAATTTCAGAGATTTTGGTCCATGGTCAGCTGGCTTTCCTGCTTTTAGGCTTGTGATGAGAAGAAAACATCTTGGCAGTGAGCACATGGGAGAGCAAAGCTGCTCTCCTCTTGGCAACAAGGAAGTGAAAAAGTGAAAGGAAGGGGCAAAGGTCTCAATTTCCCCTCCACCAGCATGCCCCCAGTAACCTAGCTTCCTTCCACTAGGCTCCACCTCTTAAAGGTTCCACCGTCTTCCAGTAGTGCCACAGGATGGTGACCAAGCCTTCGACAAATGAGCCTTTAGAGAATACTTAAAATCCAAACCATCACACAAAGTAAACCTGAAGTGGGGAATTTTCATGGCTATCTAATAATGCAGCATAGGATCCTAAAAGAAAACTTCTTTTGAAAGCTTTAGCTGGGGTAGCACTGACCATAAATTCTGAACTTTCAGATAACATCTGTAGGGATACTTGACCTGGAACTAGTTTATCCTGTTTGTTATGGTTTGGATGTGAGGTGTTCCTCAAAATCATATGTATGAGACAGTGCAAGAAAGTTCAGAGGGGAAATGATTGGGTTGTGAGAGTCTTAACCCAATTAGTGAATAATCCCCTGATGGAGATTAACTGAGCAGTAACTGAAGAGGTAGGGTGTGGCTCGAGGAGGTGGGAATTGGGGCATGGCTTTGGGGTATATATTTGCATCTGGCAAGTGGAGTCTCTCTCTGCTTCTTGATCACCATGATGTGAACTCCTTCCCTCCACCACACACTCTACCATGATGTTCAGCCTCATCTAAAGACCCCAGAAATGGAGCCAGCCTTCTATGGATGAAGACCTCTGAAACAGTGAGCCCTCAAATTTTTTCTCCTCTATGGTTGTTCTGGTCAGATCTTTTACTCACAGCAGTGAAAAAGTTGACTGTTTTCTGTTTTTTTTTTTTTTTTTCTTGAAAAGAGATTAAATGAGACAAAAAACTTACCTCAGGAAAGAAAATGCAAAGCACTTCTTCCTGAAGGGCCATAGGCATATGGCACTGTGAGCTCAGTCTCAGCTCTATCTTGTTCCCAACTGCTCCTGATTTTTGAGACATTTTCACTTGTCTATCTATCTCTGAAGATTGTTTTTTTTTTTTTTCCTTTGGATAATGTTTACTAGGGAACTTCATCGAGTTAAACCCCTCCATAGAATTTCTGACAGTATTTTCTGGGAGAATTGCCCTGGATCAAAATTCTTCTCTTGAAGAATTGCTTGTAAGATTTTTATCCTTTTTTTTTGTACCAGGGATTGAACCCAGGGAACTTAACTCTGAGCCACATCCCAGCCCCTTTTATTTTTTATTTTGATATGGGATCTTACTAAGTTGCTTAGGGCCTTGCAAGTTGCTGAGGCTGGCTTTGAAACTTGTGATGATCCTCCTGACTCAGCCTCCCAAGATGCTGGGATTATAAAAGTGTGCCACCACACCCAGCTTCTGACTAATCTCATACCTGAATATTTAAAAAAAAAAAAAAGACCACACACACACACAGGTACTTTTGGTAGCATTCACAGGGGGATTTGTACTGTATTTGAAAGCTTTACCCACAGCAGTGATCATTCTTTTGCTATCTTATTTTGAGGGATCTGGTGATGTGTACTAATGTGACTGATTACCTGTGGAATCTCTTTGGTAGGTGTGGCTACTCCTGAAGAGTAATCCTAAGAAACTATGACCTATTTCAGGATTGACTTAGTTTTATCGTTTCTCATTGAGTCGATGCATCATCTTTTAGATGAGATTGGGCACGTTCAGTGTGGGATGGCTTTAGACTGAATCATCATTTAGAATCTTCTTCATTAGAGGTTTTGTTCTGACCATTTTAACCTTTGGACATAATGTTTCTATATAAATTTTGGAATATCTTCTGTTCTAGTCAATCTTATTGGTGGAAACTTCTCTTTCTGAGGATTTTTTCATAGTACTTATGTTCTACAAATGGCACCGAAAATGCTTCTTCCCAACAGTACTTTTGAGAGAGAGGGCAATTTCCTTCTGGATTTCTGTAAGTTGGACTCAAATGCTCTTGAAAGTACTTGTGAGGATTCATGCCTTGGTTGACCTCCTTTCTACATGGTAACCCCCCTGAAAGAGCTGCTTAGGGAGTTATCCTAGTCACATTTGTACGTTCATGACATCTGCAAAGCTGTCATTTGGGGAAATGTAAATGTACTCAATCTTTTTTTTCCCCTTGCAGTGCTGGGGAGGGAGCCCAGGGCATTGTACATGTTAGGCAAGTGCCCTACCACTGAGGCACATCCTAGCCCTCCAAGACTTTTTTATAGTTATACTTTACTTTGGTTAAACAAGGGATAGTTTTTCAGCCAATGATAGTTTTGGATCCTGTCGTTATGTTCCTGGAAATTATCCTTTTGATAATGGTAACTTAGGATTTTTTTACATTTCTAATAATTCTTTTAGAATCAGTATCTTTTGGCCATCACCCAAGAGGACAATAGACCCAAGAAACACTATCTAGTGCCACCTTGATTTCTCACTATGGCTCCCAAGGGCTGCTTTTTGGGGACAGTTTTGGGGACTCTCTTCCCTCTGTGACACTGGGACTGGCTTTTCATTGAAGGACTTTCAGAGAAGGTTTCCTCTTGACAGATGGAGCTCACACACAAAAGCAGGAAGACCTAGAGCGCCTTTCCTTCACTCATGGTAGGCACGTGATGTGACTCAGTGGCAAGCCAGCCTTGAGGAACTGATGGCTCACGTGTTTAACTATCTTCATCTCAGTCATAAATTTTAATCCTGCCTGAAGAAATCTCTCATTAGCTTTTCTTTGCTGACAAGCATCTTCTGATGGTTACATTTTTAGTTGATTAAAGCTATTTCATTCTCATATTCTGCTAATATCTGATATCACAGCTTTAATATTTGTTTCCCCGTAGTTTTATTCCCTATCTACAGGCAGAGAGGGGAGATTTATTTACCCATTGATATTAATTCAACCTTTTGAAAAAGCATAATATCCATAACAATTAAGAATGACTATTGCTCATTAATTATTCAAAAGGGATGTTTTCACTAGAGGATAATATTCTCTCACTGAGAAGAACTTTGATTTATGGACTTTATCATTTATACAGTTATTTATACAGTTATCATTAAAAAGTGTCTCTAATATGAATTTTTGAAATTTCCTTGAATTTTTGAAGTTTGAGATTGAAATGCTTATAAGGTCAGTTAATTTTGGCTGAAAATCAAGACACCTAAAATATGCACGAACGAGCTTGAGTGCTTCTGAACAACAATGGTCATTTGAAAGTTCTGTGAAAATTTCATTTCATCTAAGAGGTAATAAAAGGACTGTAACCAGCTTGGCTCAAAAAGTCTGTGAGCAGGGAAATTAGACTTTCTTTAATAGAACTTGTTACTCAGCACAGCTCAGCAGTCAAGTGCAGGGGCTCCTGACAGAGACCTGAGTACCACCTCTCAGCCAGCCACTGACCCCTCTGAACCTTAGCTGTTTCCTTACCCATAATGGGAGAATTATAAGAGTCCCCAGCTCGTTGTCAGAAGTAACTAAGATGATGCAATTAGGCACTTAGCACAGTGCTGGGCACATGGTCCACATCCCGCAAAAGTCAGATATTATTATGGGAAACTAAGATATAGTGCTTTTAAACGATGTCTGTTCCTTCCTTTAAACACATATGGAGGAATAAAGTTAAGCAGTAAGAGGAGGATCCACACATTTCCTTTGGAACATCTGATGGACATGTGCCCTTTTGGGGGAAGATGCATTCCATCCTTGACTCTTACTCTTTTAAAATCTCTTTAAAAGCAGGAATTATTTTGGGGTAAATTTACTTGAACATTTAATTTGATCCTAAACAAATGAAAACTGGAAACCTTCCTTCTCACTGTGGCTTCTTCCTTCCCAGCATCCCTAAGATTTGCCCTTCCTCTACATCTTCAGCCTCTGTGGCAATTCTTTCACATCCACAGAACTCACACTCTAGTTAGTACTCACTCCTGCCCCCATGCCTTTGCACATGCCCTGCCCTTGGGTCAGAAACGCTCATTTGTGGTCTCTCAACCTGCCTTGTTTATGGCATCATTTCTTTCTATACTGGGGATCTTGATGTAGTCATTGAACATCTCCTGTGCACTCCGCACTGAATCCCTCACCTCTCCTGCTCATCACAGCTGCCCTCAAAGGTGGACAGGTAGGTGAAAAGAGCTGCCAATCACAAGAACAAGGAGGCGGGGAAAACAAGACAGTCTGCCTTCAGTTTACCTGGTGGAGCTCTGCCAGCTTGGGCAGGACTGAGATGTGTCATGGCACCTTACAGAGAGAGGCAAGAAGGACTGAACCCTGAGTGAATGTGTTGAGCTTCCTTTAGAGAGGAAGTGTCAATCAGAAGGGGCAGTGCAAGCATGCACAGTGACCTCAAAGCACTGCCCTGAGGGGATTGGAAACTTGGCCATTTACTTTACAACTTTCTGACCCTGAGCAAGGCTGGCTGTCAGAGAAGCTCTGTTGCCATCATCCTGATATTCTGGTATTCTTTTTTCTTCAGTCATGGGTATTGAGCCCAGGGATGCTCTATCACTGACATACAGCCCCAGCCCTTTTTTATTTTTTATTTTGAATCAGCATCTTACTAAGTTGACCAGGTTGGGCTCTAACTTGTGATCTCGTCCTGCCTTGGCCTCCTGAGGAGCTAGCATTATAGGCAAGTGCCACCGTGACCACATCATCCTGTTATTCTTAATACATTTTGAACACAAGGATTCTGCATTTTTATATGACCTTGGGCCCTACAAATTAGGAAGCCGTCCTGTCCAGCACGTGTAAGTGCTCAATACATGGTTGCTAACAAGATTGACAGAAGACGACGCACATTAGCCTAGCCCAACACGGGGTTGGCATCATCAGTATCACTGTCTCCACCTCCACGTCTTGTTGCAAGGTTTTCAGGGGCAATAGTGCACTGAAACCCTCCTTCTAGAACCTTCTACCCTCTTCAGAATTAAGTCTCTGATGGTTTCCTTGGCTTATTTCTTTTTTAGTCTTATTTCTTTTCTTTCTTTTTAATTTTTTTTTTTTAATTGCAGATTTGCTTGAATGCAGTACTGAAGGAGGTACTAGATAAGAAACCAAGGAATGTAAACACTCAGTTTCTGGCCTCTAGTTGGAAGATAATAAGCCGCTGTGGCATTCAAGCTCTTGGAGGCTTTAAGTGGAAAGACAAGTCATGTGTTCCTTGATGAAGGGGATAAGATCTGAATAATGTGTCTTTGGGCAATTTTGTCATTGTGCAAACATCTGAGGGTGTACACACATAAACCAAAAAGTATGACCTTTTAAAAGGTTACAGACCTGCACAGGATGTAACTGTACTGAATATAGCAGGCAGAGTTAACACATGGTTTTTGTGTGTCTCAGCATAAACAAACATAGAAAAAGTACAGTAACAATGTAGTATGAAAGATAAAAGATAGTACATCTGGTATTTGCCAGGAATGAAGCCTGTGGGCCTGGAAGTTACTCTGAGTGACTCCGTGAATAAGTGGTGAGTGACATGGAGGCCCAGGATGTCACTGTCTCTTTGAACACTATACTCTTGGGCTACACTAAATTTACAAAGCATATTTTTCTTTCTTTGACAATAAATTAACCTTATCTTACCATAACTTGTTTATACTTTAGACTTTTCATTTTTTAAAATTTTCCCTCTTTTGTAATAACTTAGTTTAAAACACAAACACATTGTACAGCCATACAAAAATATTTCCTTTTAATATATCCTTGTTCTATATCTTTCCTATTTTTAAAATATTTTGCTTCATTTTATTTTTCACTTTTTAAACTTTTGTTGTTGTTGTTAAAAACTGAGACACAGACACACATTAGCCTAGCCCAGCATGGGGTTGGCACCATCCATCTCACTGTCTTCATCTCCACATCTTGTCCCTGCAAGGTCTTCAGGGGCAATAGTGCACTGGAACCCTCCTTCTGGAACCTTCAACCCTTTTCAGAATTAAGTCTCTGATGGTTTCTTAGCTTATTTCTTTGGTGTTTTTCTTTTTTATCAAAGATTTGCTTGAAAGCAGGTAATGCACTGTGAACATTCCTGTCTGTGAAAACTTTTCTGTTAGGATTCCTGTTTTCAATCCTTTCAAGGAGCTTTTTGAAGTCTACAAAAACTGTTGCTAAGCTTTTCGCTGTTAATTTTTTGCAAGCTCTTCTTTCTCTTTTACATTTTTGTTTTTCTAGCCCCTTTTCAGCAGTAGGACTTTTTCAGCTCCACTGTGGCGTTAAAGGAAACACTGTCAGATATGTGTCGGTCACTAACCGAAGCACTGCATGCAACTGCAGCCTAGAGACCAGCCTTCACTGAGGTATGCCTTCCTTTTTTCTAATAATAGTTGGAGTTTATTAGAAAAGGTGAATTATTACAGAAACATATAACTCAAAGCCACTATCTCCTGTAATCCCTACCACTGTGATAATACTATTAAGTTTGGTGTTTATTCTTGCTAATATTTGTCATGGCTTCTACTCATATATCACCAGTATTATTTGTTATCAGACTGTGGATATAGTTCAGTGGTTGAGAATTTGCCTGTGTGAGGCCCTGGGTTCAACACCACAAAATATTATTCATTATTAATATTTCCATTATATTTGAAAATGGAATCTCTTTCTTTCCCTCCTTTCCTCCCTCTTTCTTTCATATTGGGGTTTGAATTCAGGGGTGCTCTACCACTGAGTTAAATCCCCAGCCCTTTTTTATTTTTATTTTGAGATAGGGTCTAAGTTGCCAAGGCTGCTCTTAAATTTGTGCTTCTCCTGTCTCAGCCTCCCAAGCAGCTTGAAAATGGAATATTTCTTTGTATTCTATAAATGGGTCCCTTTTAAAATTAAGATATAATTCACATGTAATAAAATGTTCTCTATTTAAAGTATCATTCATCAATTTTAGTGTATTTTCACAGTTGTACTACTACTATAATCTAAGATTGTTTTTATCATCCAAAAAGGAAAGTTCATACCCACTAGCAGTTATTCTATATATTTTCCTTCTCCCAACCCCTGGCAAGCAGTGATCTATTTTTCGTCTCTATAGATTTGCTTATTGTGAATAAGTTTTATAAATATAGTTATGTAATATGTGACCTTTTGCGTTTGGCTCGTTTTATTAGTGTAATGTTTTAGATTCACTCACGATGTGGCATGACATTACATACTTCTATTTAGTGGCTGAATAATATTCCATTGCATGAACATTATGCATTTTGTTTATCTATTCATCAGTTGATACATATTTGTGTTTATATATCTTTTGGATATTATGAATAATGCTGCTATGAATATTCATGTTCAAGTTTTTCCAGGAATATATATTTTTACTTCCTTTGGATATATACCTAGGCATGAAATGACTTGGTCATACAATAATCATGTTCAACCTTTTGGGTAATTGCTAAACTGTTTTCTAAAGTGGGTACCACAATCAACATTACTACCAGCAAAGTGTGAGTGCTCCAATTTCTCCATATATTCATAAATTCTTTAAAAAATTATTGTAGCATTATAATGATACATAGTAGTTGGGGTTCATCCCAATAAAGTCATATATGCATGGAATTCAGTTTCAGTTCTCATTCCCCCACTTTTCCATTCCCTCCTCTTTTCCTGTTCTCCTTCCTCTACTTGTCTTCCTTTTGCTCATCTGTTTATTTATTTTTGATTGGTTCTTTCTATTTATACATAAAGGTGAAGTTCCCTATGGTATAGTTGTATATGCACATAACATGATTTTTTAAAAAAAAAATGATTTCTGCATTTCCTCTCCTTTCCCGTCCTTCCTCTCTCCTTCTCAATCTCCTTCTACATTATTGATCTTCTCTGTATCTTATGATATCTACTCCTCCCCTCCTTTCCTTTATTTTATTGTAGCTTCCACATATGAGAGAAAACATTCAATCCTTGACTTCCTGAGTCTGGCTTACTTCACTTAACATGGTGTTTTCCAGTTCCATTCATTTACCAGCAAATGCCATAATTTTGTTCTTTATGGATGAGTAAAACTCCATCATGTGTATATACCACAGTTCCTTAATCCATTAATCTATTGACAGGCATCTGGGTTGATTCCATAACTTAGTAATCACTTTACAAATGATTTTTACTATCTTTTTGTTACAAAGATTTTAGTGGGTACAGTGGTGGCATCTCATGAAGTTTTGATTTACATTTCCTTGTTGATCAAGGATTTTGAGCATCATTTCACATATGTATTTGCCATTTGTATGTGTTCTTCACAGAAATGCCTATTCAAATTCTTTGCTCATTTAGAATTTGGTTTTCTTTTCATCAGAGTTGTAGGAGTTCTTTATATACGTTCTGGACACCAAAACTTATCAGCTGTTTTGCAAATACTTTCTCCTAATCTGTGAACTTTATTTTGACTGTTTAAATAGGTGTGTGTACAGTTGTGTTGCAGAGTTGTTTTAATTTGTATTTCCCTGGTGACATATGAAATGAGCCTCTTTTCACATGCTGCCATCTGCATATCTTCTTTGGTGAGGCTTCTGTTCAGGTCTATGGCTCATTTTTAATTGGGTTGTTGTTTTTCTTATTATTGAGTTTTAAGACATCTTCAATATTTGCTTAACAATCCCTATTGTCTGTCTGGTTATGCATATGTTAATTGGCTTTACTTGGTTATTCCATATGTTTATGTATTTCAGAATATCACATCTACATCATAAGTACATACAATTTTTATTGTCAATTAAAATTTTAATTAATTAATTAAAAATCTTTGATGTACATGAGATCACTTACATTTTCTTTTATAGGAATCTTACAGTTTTGAGTTTTACATTTGAGATCCCATTTGAGTTAATTTTTTTATTTCATTTGAGTTAATTTTTGTGAGAGTTTCTCAATTATTTTTGCATGTGGATGCTGTTGTTATTTAGATATATTAAGTGTCCCCCAAAAGCTCATGTGTGAGACTATATAAGAACATTCAGAGGTGAAATGATTAGGTTATGAGACCCTTAACCTAATTGGTGGATTAATCCACTGATATGGATTATCCAGGTAGTAGCTATAGGTAGGTAGGGCGTGACTGGAAGAAGTAGATCACTGGGGGCCTGCCTTTGGAGTTTGTATTTTGTTCTTCATGAGTGGAACTCTGTCTCTGCTTCCTGGTTACCATGGTCTGAGTTGCTTTTGTGGACCAAGTGCTTTTGCCGTGATAGTATTCTTTGCCTTAGGTACAATCAGCAGGTCATGAACTAGACCTCTGAAACTGTCAAGCAAAATAAACTTTTCCCAGATTTTTTTGGTAACAGCCACACCAAAGCTGACTAAAACAGATGCCCAATTGTTTCAGCACCATTTGTTGAAAAGACTATTTTTGCTGCATTGTATTGCCTTTGCTTTTTTGTCAAAGATAATTAATCGACTATGTTTATGTGAGTTTATTTCAGAACTCTCTACTATGTTCTAATGATTTATTCATCTGTTTTTCCACCAGTGCTATATTGTCTTGATTACTGTGCTTTATCATAAGACTTGAACTTGGGTAGTGCCAGTTTTAACTTTGTTCTTCTTCAGTATTGTGTAGGCTATTTGGGGACTTTTACCTTTTCATATAAACTTATAATCAATTTGTTGATATCCACAAAATAATTTGCTACAATTCTGATTAGAATTGCCTTGAATCTAGATAGTTGAGTATAACTAGCATCCTGACAATATTGAGTCTTCCTATACATGAAAATGAAATGTTTCCTCATTTGTTTAGTTCTTTGATTTCATTCCTTAGAGACTTGTACTAATCTTCATATAGATCATATATATGATGTTACATTATTATTTCAAGTGTTTATTGCTGGAATACAGGAAAATGATGGACTTTTGTTGATTGAACTTATATTCTTTATCCCTGATGTCATTGCTTATTTGTTTCAAGAGTTGTTTTGTTTGTTTGTTCATTTTTCCTATATCATCATGACATTGAGCAAAGAACGATTTTATTTCTTCCTTTCCAATCTATATACCTTTTATATATTATTTGGTCTTATTGTGTTAGCTGTGATTTCCACAATGATATTGAAAATGAGAGGTGAGGATTACTTTCTTGCCTACTTCATGATGTTAGTGGAAAACTTCTAGTTTCTAATCACTAAGAATAAAATTAGCTGTATGTTTTTGATAGTTATTCTTTATCAAGCTAAGAAAATTACCCACCAATGAAATTTTATCATGCATGGGTTTTGAATTTATCAAAAACTCTTTCTGCATCTATTTATATGATCATATAGTTTTTCTTTTTCAGTTAGTTGATTTGATGGGTAATATTAATTCATTTTCAAATGTTAAACAAGCCTTGCACACCTAGGATAAATCTTAATTGAATAATTTATGTGTGAGGTCCTGGGTTCAATCCCCAGTACTGGAAAAAAAAAGACTTCCATCTGTTCAATGTATAATTCTTTTTATACATTTAGGAAAAAATCCTCTAGTCTTTGCCAGATACCCTGGAAAGTCTGGCCGAATGCTTACCTACAGGTACAAATTCTATGTGATGATCTCAGCACATCCCTGAGTGCTTTACTGAAAGATTGAATGGATCGAGGCCAGTTTCCTAGATTTACTCTTCCATCATAAATCAGCTTCCTGTGCACAAGACCTCCTATTGGGCTTAACTCCTAATCAAATACAAACTCAAGCTAGTCTCCAAGCTATGTTCTCTCAAGGCTTGATTATATCCTGCTCTTCCCTCAAAACTCTTAGGTAATAATGAACTTTGTTCCCTTTTGATATATGGACACAACATCCTCCCTAGCAAAGACCACTCCTGAGGCCCATTAGGACCTAGTTCTGCAAGCCATTCCTGTCCTAAGATTTGACAATTTTCCACTAGTAACCTGGTAGGTAAAATTTTTTGAATAAGATATAAGAATATCTTATTCTTCAGGCACCATCTTACACCTCAGGCAGCAAATAAACAAACCATCTTTCCATTACCATAGTAACTACCTCAAGTAAGTATAGACGGAATTAATTATGCAAGTTACAGCATTTCACATATCTTCCCCAACAAATGATTTATTTTCTCCCAACCACACACGCAAAAAGAAGTGACTACTTGGGCTGAGGTTGTGGCTCAGTGTAGACCACCTGCCTAGCACATACGAGGCACTGGGTTCAATCCTTAGCACCACATAAAAATAAAATAAAGGTATTGTGTCCACCTCCAACTAAAGAGTATGTATTTTTTAAAAAAAGAAGTGACTACTTTAAAAAGGGCTACTACTAGTTATGCCATTTTAGAAAATCCGGCTTTTCTCTAGCATAGTAGCTCTCAAAGTGGGGTAATTTTTCCTTACCCCCAACTAGGGCGACTAATTGTTCCAATTTGTCCAGAACTTCCCTGGTTTTAGGACTGAAAGTCTGTGTCCTGGGATTCCCTCAGTCTCAGGTAAACTGGGGTGGTTAGTCACCCTACCCAGAGGGGACATGTTTGGTTCTTATCATCCAATGTTTTTAGTTAGCTTTGCATCACTGTGACCAATATACCTGACAAGAACAACTTAGAGAAGAAAAAGTTTATTTATCTCACAGTTTCAGAAATTCAGGCATGGTTGGCTGACTCCATTGCTCTGGGCCCAAGATCAGGCAGAATATCATGATGGATGTGGCAGAGGAAAGCCATTCGGGCCATGGAAGCCAGGAAGCAGAGACCTTTAGTACAAGGAGTTATGGATGTTATAATGCCCAAGGGTCTACCCCCAATCACTTTTTTTCTCCAGCCATTCCTTACCTGCCTACAGTTACCACACACTAATCCATCTGAATTATTAATCCATCAAATGCATTAATCCACTAATTCAATTACAGCTCTCATAATCTGATAATTTCACCTCTGAATATTCTTGCATTGTCTCATACAAGAGCTTTGGGGAGGACACCTCATATCCAAATTCTAACATCTAGGTAAGTTATGTATTACTGGCATCCAGTGTGCAGACTGAATTCTACTGAGCATCTTTTAAATATGCAATATGAAAGCCCACCACAACAAAGAATGTCTAAAACATTACTAGTACCAAGGTCCAGAAATTCCCCTCTAGCATTTTGCTACTCAAAATGTGGTTTTTGGATTGGCAGTTTAAGTATTACCTAGAATATTTGTTGAGATGCAGACTCTCTGGCTCTACCCCAAATCAAGGGAATGAGAACTGACCTGCTGATTAACAGGAAAGCTGCATGGAAAGCTCTCCAGGAAAGTTGCATGAACATTGCAACTAGGAAGTACTCTTCTGGTGCTCTTATTGTTGATTCTCTTTCAGCGTCAGCATGGATTTAAATGGTTCCAACTAATTATAAACATAGGTTTATCATTGAAAGTTGGCGTCACCACAGGTCTACCAAGGCCCAGATTGATCCTTCTCCCATGAAAGCATTCTTAATCTCTGATAATAACTACATAATGTCCCAGAGTCATTTTTGCTCTCCTGGACCCTAGAAAGAATCTTCTTTCTGAAGAGACCTGGTGCATTTAATGGAGAATAGAATCGAGATACCTGAACTAAGCTATAGGGGGTTGTACATCCAAGCATTTGAGGCAGAGAAATCAGAGAACTAGGAAATTAGGCAAGAGGTTAAAGAAATCTGTCTTTCCCTAAAACAAATAAACACACACACACACACACACACACACACCCTCAGTGTAAGTATAGGCTCCTCTAGAATCAGGAATGAAAGCAATGAAAGGAATAATTGAAGAAAAACACAAGTTCTTGCATTTTACCCTAATATGCTTTGTTTTGTTTTGTTTTGAGATGGGATCTTTATATGTTGCTGAAGAGGTCCCCCTGTCTCAGCCTCCTGTGTAGTCAGCACTACAGATACAAGCCACCACATCGGGCCTGACACTAGTCCTTCATTTTCATAGGCACTGATGACATTTATCATGCAGTTTTTGTTTCAAACTTCATTGTTTTAAAAGCCTGCACACAAATTCATAATAACTCTCTCAGCAATATGTAAATATATCTAAGATTCACAAAGTCAATGAAATATGTAAGAAAATACAACTTCATTAAGAATTATCAGAGGAAGAGAGTTTCTTGGATAGATGACATTTGTTCCAGTGGAAGCATGTGAAAATGAGGGTGGGGAGTAATGCTTTGAGAGCAGGAGTTGAAGGAGACCAGAATAATTCTGGCTGTCTGGAAGGGAGAATGTGGGGAAGGTAAAAGCAAAGGGGGAAATAGCAGGCTTCTGTGATGGCAGGAAGCAGAGGGAACAGCAGAAAAGAGGCTGAGGGTGTAAATATGTTAGAGAGTCTGTGTCTCAGGATGTGGGGCCCAAGGGAGCAGAGGTCAGGCTGGGAAGAAGGGCTGTTGCTGCCACAGGGGCTGCCCCTTGGGGTGGGAGAGGAGCCAAAGCACCCTGTGCTCGTCTTCCCTCTGCTGTAATGCCTGGTCCTCCCCTGCCTCCGGCCTTTCCCTCTGTCAAGGCAGGGAAAGGGAGTCGGGGCAGGCCAAAGGAAAACCTGGAGCAGGAAGCCTGTGGTGCCTGTTAACAAATGCCCAGGTAAGTGACACATCCCATGAAAACAGGAACCAGAATGTGGGAGAGGAAATGGCCTGGGAAAAGGCACGGTGCCTTTGGGCATTTGCAGGTTATTCTGTGTGGCTGGCTGGAGGGCCCCTCAGGGAATGGGGTGGGCACTGGCATTGAAAAGGTTGGCAGGTGTCAAAATACATCCTACTGTCATGTATAACTAGAAAGAAAAAATATTTTTAAAAAGAAAAGAAAAGGTTGGCAGGACCCCCATCCCCCCTCCCATCATGAATAGCTTTTTATGCTGTTCCAAGGAACTCAGACTTCATTCTGAGTGAACGGAGACATGCAGAAGGACGGGTACCACATGCCAGACAAGAGACCTTCACTTTCTTTGACATGAAGAGATTGGATTGTGGTCTTCAAACTTTTACTAAACTGGGAATCATAAAGGTGTTATCTCACTTATAGCGCTGGGTAAAAGAAGTATTTGGGCATTTAGTTTGAGACATTAGTACTTATTCTAGAAGCCCACAAGATGGGGATGTTTCTCAATGAAAATATTCTTCCATTTCTCATCTGTATTTCTTTCCTCCTCTGTCTTCACTCTCCTTATTTCCATTTCCCATTGCCTGGCCAAGCAGCCAGGTATTTGGTGAACTCCAGTTTCCTTCAGTGACAATCCCTCTCCTCCATTCATGTTCTCGCCCACCGGGGTTTCCTCTCATTCATGATGGTTTGGGGGCTTTCTCCACTGCTTGAACCTCATTGACTCTGGGTGGCTGAATGCCTTTGAATTCATCATGAACTATTTTGCATTATTTCTGTAATGTGGCCCTCTTCTTTCTGAAGAGATGTGTGTTGCAGGAAGAGTTGTTAGAGGACCCTCACCTCCTGTGCATAATTCCCCACCTTGAGTGTGTATAGAACTGGTGACTAGGATGGGATATCATGGCTATGGTTGGGAGATGACCAAGTTCATCAATAGAGAGATCCATGTGGATGAGCCCTTAAAAGAGGTCAGAGAGATTCAAAGCAGAGATTTTTTTTCCCTTGGCTTTGAATGTGCAAACAACATGTTGTGGATAGGGTCACAGTCCTACAATTGCAAGGAACTAAATTCTACCAACAACCAATGAGCTATGGCCAACATTTTGATTTTTACCTGGAGACTGAACAGAATACTCTGTGAATCATGCCTGAATCTCTGGCCTATGTAACTGTGACAGATAGGTGTTGTTATAAACTGCCAGTTTGTGGTAATTTGTTTCAGCAATAGAAAACTAATAAATTCAGTCTTCCATGTTAAGATGTAGGACAGAGGACCCTTACTCTTTTCTCTGTTGCTATATCCAGAAGGAACTGGATAAGAAACTATTAGGAGAAGAGGGTCCCCATGTGATGGGAGGGGTATCTGAAGGGACCTCCATTGACCCTATTCACTTTTTTGGTGGAGCACTAATGCAAATGACTCAGGCATTTTCTCTCCTATTCCCTAAGCACAAAACACAAAATTAAGGTGATTTTACCCTAATGACCCTCAATTTTTATTCCCATATCACTTGGATATGGATCTTGAATAATGAAGTTTTCCTATATAGCCTGTATGCTGTTTGCCTCAGCTCCCCATTGAGTTGGCTGGTTTATGTCCCTCATAGGAATTAACTTGATATAGCTGAGCTCATCAATACCACACAACAGCTAAATAAACTTATGCCAGGATCATTGGAAAAATTGAAGAGAAAAACAGTGTCACAATGATTTTTAGTTGTTTTTAAAACACTCCACATTTTCATTTACATTACCATATCGTTGGGATTCCAAGCTCTTTTTGTATTTCATATGCAGTTTTACAATCTTTAAAGAAATCATGATGATCATGTTTCACAATTTCAGCTAAAGCATTCTTAGAAAGTCAGAAGGGATTCTAAGTTCAGGGGTCTGTCCTAGGTAGGTCCTGGACACACTGAAGCATTCTGGGTTCTTGGAGAACAGGAGGAATGAACACATTCACAGCGAACCTGCTGTCTTGTGGGAATTAAAGCCTGAAAATAATTCTACGAAATATTTGTAATAGTATTCTAACTCCAAGTGCTACCACCAAGCATCACCCAATTTATGATGAGTTTTAAAACATAGCTAAGAAGGTAAACTTGCTTCTGGAGTAGAAGAAATCTATAAAGACACACGTCTAAGTCAAGCATTATTATCTCCTAATGTCAGGAGAATATCTCTTATAGGATCTCAGGTATTTAAAATTGTTACACTTGGAAATGAACATTGTCATTCACAGAGTTGAAATGAAGAACTTCTGAGGCCCCTTCAGTTCATGAACAGTAAATCCAGCCTCTGCTCTGGGATCTTACAGAAAAGCCACAGCTGGGCTGGGGGCTTTGGTCTTTCCTGAAGCTTGGGTGGGGACAATAACTCAAAGATGCTTCCTTTTGTGGCATCCCCTGCCTGTCCCCTTCATAGGTATGATATACCCAGCATGCCCTTACTTGCTCTTTCTCTTGTGTCCTTTATTGCAAGAAGAGTCACCACTATCCACCCCTGGGACTCAAGCCAGAAGCCTGGCAGCTGTCTTGGATTTCCCACACCTATTCTTTACCTTTTTGGGGACCAAATGCCCTTTGGTTTCCTTCTTAATTCTTACATCACATGAGACACCATAGTGTGGTGGTTAAGTGCAGAAACACCGGCATTTTATGTGTTCCACAAATGGGGTGGAATCATTCAGCCTTAAAAAGGAAGGAAATTCTGATGATATTTGAATCAACCTTGAGGACAGTATGCTAAATGAACCAAGCCTGCCACAAAAAGACAAATGCTGTGTGAGTCAGATGAGGCATGTAGAATAGTCAAAATCGTAGATACACAAAGTGGAACGGTGGCTTCTGGGGGCTGGAGGGGATGGGAGTTTTCATTCAATGGGCATAGAGTCTTAGGTTTGCATTATGAAAAGAGTCTCAGTGCTGATTGGTGATGTTTGCCTACCAATATTAACATACTTAATACACTTAGTCTACTCAGGATTGGTTATGATAGTAAATTTTATGTTGTGTTTGATTACAATAAAAAATTGGAAAACATGAGACAAACTGGCATATACAGTGAGGGAAAATACCTGTTATTAATGACAGATAGACTCCAGGGTATGTGTAAATATTCTGGGAGTCCTGACTGCAAAGTACAGCTAAAGTTAAGACATGTGCATAAGAGATGATGTGCTTTCACTGGGCAGTCTCCAAATAAATGATAAAACAAGAGGTAAGACTCAGTTCCATTCCTTATTTTAAAATCTTTATTTTCTGAGTTGATTTACACATGATGAGGGGTCTTATGGCTAGCTGCTTGACAATGATAGAGAGGCCCTGCAGATCCTGCCTTTCAGAGTCCTGCCAACCTTGGTAGGCAAGAGCTCTCCCTCCAGGGCTATTTTCTTGGATTGCAGTGTTGAGGGAAAGCTCACTCAAATTCTTCCCATTCTGATAATTAAAGAAGGAGATTTGGAGCCAGGAGGCATTTCTTTCTTTTCTTTTCTCTCTCTCTCTCTCTCTCTCTCTTTCTTTTGTTGTAGGTGGACACAATGCCTTTTTTTTTTTTAAAGAGAGAGAGAGAGAGAGAGAGAGAGAGAGAGAGAAGAGAGAATTTTTTAATATGTATTTTTCAGTTTTCTGTGGACACAACATCTTTTATTTTATTTATTTTATGTGATCTTGAAGATGGAACCCAGCGCCCTGCGCATGCCAGGTGAGCGCGTTACCGCTTGAGCTACATCCCCAGCCCATGCCTTTATTTTTATTTATTTATTTTTATGTGGTGCTGAGGATTGAACCCAGTGCCTCACTCGTGCTAGTAAAATGCTCTACCATTGAGTCACAACCCCAGCCTCCAGAAGGCATTTTAATCATCAACTTCACAGGGAAAAGCCTCCTGGTGATTTGATCTTATGGGGATTGCAAGTTCTGCTCAATCTCCTCAGCTAGCTCTGAAGGAGGAAATTGTTGAGGCATTGCTGGAATCCTACTGGCAGTACCGGGCAGGGGTTCCTGCTCCAAGGCCTCCTCCTCAAAGGGTTCTGTTCGTTCCTGATTGAAAGCAACAGTCGGGGAAATCACTTTCTAAATAGAAGACAAAAAAAAGCAAAAAAGGTATTAGTTATCATGGCTTGAACTAGGAATGTCCCCCGCAAAGCTCATGTTAAAGCATGGTCCCCAATGTGGCAAGGTTCAGAGGTGTCTCTTTTAAGAGGTGGTTGGATCATGAGGGCTGTGACCTCATCAGTGCATTAATCCATTTGATGGATTAATCATTTGAATGGACTGCTTGGTGGATGGTAACTGGTAGGCAGGTGGGGCATGGCTAGAGAAGGTGGGTTACTGAGGACATGCCTCGGGGATTCTATATTTTGTCTCTGGTTCTTCATACTCTCTCTGCTTTCTAGCTGTCATGAGTCCAGTTAGTTTTCCCTATCACACCCTTCTGCCATGATGTTCTGCTTAACCTCATGCCCACAACTATAACCTGAGCAGACCATAGATTGAGGTCTCTGAAACCATGAGCCCAAAATAATTTTTTCCTCCCCTTAGTTGGGTATTTTGGTCACAGTGACAAAAATCAGACTAATACATTAGTAGAGGCTAACCACACTCTGGAAACATTCTCAAGAATGGCAGGAACACAATGTTGCTATTTTCATGCCAAAGACTAAGTATAAAACTGAAATACAGCTGCCATAGCAAAGCAGATCATCAAATCTGCTAGGATCAAGTGACTCACCAATGATCTAACTGCCTCTGGAACAAAACTCAACACCTTTGAAAGGAAATGCAACATGGTCTAGGCTCCGTAGAAAATACCACCTACAATGTTCAGCATAGGAGTAAAAATTACTAGACATAAGAGGAAGTAGGAAAATGTGAACCATAATCTAGTGAAAAAGTATTCAATTAAAAGAGACCCCAAAAGGACACAGATGCCAGAATTAGTTGACAAGGACTTAAAACGATGCTTAAAACTTTTCAAAATTTTAAGGGGAAAAAATGGACATATTGTTTGAAAGAGTATATCAGCAAAGAAAATGGAAATTATTTTAAAAAAGAGTGCTAAGCTGGGTGTAGTAGCACATATCTGTAATCCCAACCACTCAGGAGGTGGAAGTAGGAGGATTGCAAGTTTGAGACCAACTTGGGCAACTTAGTGAGACTCTTAAAATAAAATTTCAAAAAGGCGTGGGGGTGTAGCTCAGAGGTAGAGCATTTGCCTAGCATGTGTGAGGTCCTGGGTTCAATCCCCAGCCAGTACCACAAATGAGAAAGGGGAAAAAAAAAAAAAAAAAAAAAAAAAAAGGGCATGGGCCAGTTAGAAGTTCTAGAACTGAAAAGTATAATATCTGAATTTTTTTTTTTTTTTTTTAAATCCTAACATAGGGTATTGGACATTGCAAAAGAGAGTGTTTACAAACTTGAAGCCAGATCAATAGAAATTGTCCAAACTGAAGCATAGAGGGGAAAAGATGAGCAGTGCCCTCAGGGACCCATGAAAAAATTTCAGGTGATTGTAGTCTCTGGCTGAGGTAGGAGTCCTTGGAACCTAAGCCCTACGGGCTACTTCCACTCCATCTTTGCCTAGAAGTCTCAGAGTTTCATTCCATACTGAACCTTAAGGGATCGGGCAGAGAGCTCTGGGTGAAGCACTTGGTCACATGATCTCTGAGACCCTTCTATATGCAAAGTATTGAGACTGTGCAGCAAATACCTGTATTGATTTTTATGAAAATGTATTCCTAAAACATGAATGGTTTGGAGCTTTATAAACAATAGGAATTGCTTTCTGACTGAGATACAATATTATGGTTTATATTGTCAAAGCTCCTCTACTTAGTGAAGAGAAACCCACACAAGTCAAGCCTCGCTGGCTCTCTTTGCCTGGACTCTACTGTTACCCACTCTATGGAGCTCTTCTTGATTCCTGAAATTGGAATGACCTCTGCCACACTGAGAACTCTGTTTCTATTCTTCTTTTGACACTTCTACTAGACTAGTATTCAATCTGGGGTACTCAAGAAACAAAGTTTTGCTAAGGTAGTTTTAAAGGATTAAGGGGAAAAAAAATCTGGCAAAGCTTTGAGTTTGCGCATATAAGCCAATCAGGTGAACCAGCAGGACTGCTGAAATTTCATGAAACCCCTCCTGGGCCTGTTTGAAACTAGATTTACCAGCACTAGTGATGCAAAATTTGCAGGTAGCCAATAGCAAGGGATAGTCCATAATCCACCTTGAGCCCACTTGGAACCAGATCTTGGTTCCCGCTACCTCTTTGCCTTTTATCTTGCTCTTTCAACTTCTACTTGGAAATTAACTCAGAACTGAATGATGTGCTTCTCCCCTGCCAGGCAGGTGATCCTTTCAGCTCTATTTTAAATCCCTGTTGAGTTCTCTTTGTTTATTCCCCTCTAACAAGTGGAATCAATTTTCATAACCACAACTTGCACATGAACTCTTTCCTAAAAGTGAGAACTTGCACACAGCCCAGGCATTATCTCTCAGTTCCCATCTTCCCTTACAATTTCCTTGTCTCACACTTGGTAAAAGAAGGGAGAACCTGTTGCTTTTCAAAATCTTGCTGAGGAATATTGCTGCAGGGTGCAAAACATCCTCAGTGTGACTCAAAATACCGGAGTGCACAAAGTTTTCTTCAATAAAGCTACCACAAAACTAGGGTGGAGACTTGGGAGTTCATCATCTTGTATTTTTATTTCTTTTACCAGTGAAACATGGTGTTAGAAAATGATTGGGTTGTCAGTAAGGTGATGGTGACTTCTGCTTACTGAGCCTCATTTCTTCCATCCCCCCAAAACTACTCCAAGTATGAACCCTTCCTGAGGGAGAGCTCCTTAGATCACCTCAAAAAATAGCATAAAACCATCTTTCTTTTAATTTATTTACATATGTTTAGCCTTTAAAATAAATTTACTTATTGTTTATGAGGATGCTGAGCATTTTATTATAAATGAAAATAAGTTTAATATATGCATATTTTCAAAGTCGGCATTGGAAACCAGCAAAAGTTAGTGACTTATACCGGACTGCACTAAAGACTCAAATGCACAGGATGTAGTGATAGTTGAATAAGATTTCAGATCTCCAGCCTGACATCCCCATTAAGTGAGTTATCTGTTCCGGCATAATGTGATTTGTGGAAAGCATAAAATGGCAGGGACATCTTTTAGGAAATTGCAGAAAAGATTGTGGGAGATAAAAGATTTGCTTGTCAGAGTGATGAATGTACAGTTTTTTCCAACTATTCTGAACTACGAATTTATGTTCATTATTATAGCTTCAAAGAGGAGGCACCAGAGGCTTGACACCTAAACAGAATATAATAATAATATACCAAATAGTTAATGTAATCATATGCATTAAGTATGCACTGATAACAATCATGTTTGGTTTCTGAAAAATACTGAATAATTTTTGAAAAAGGGCTCAAGGATTTCATGAAAAAAAATTTGTTCCAGGTGAATAGATTGTTTTAAAAAAATCTAGATGTGTAAGTCAGTAACATCAGTGGCATTTCCTGAATCTAACATGAATTTGCCTTTGAACCTTCCCTATTTCATTGACAAGACCTGGTTCAGACATGAATGTGGGACAGGGAGGGAAAGTTGACTAAGGGGGCCTCAGTGTGCTCAGCACAGTGGTGGCGGCTGCCCTGGGGATTTCCTGGAGTCCATCCCTGGGATGGGAATGGGCCTTGGTGAGTTCCTCCTTCCTACCTTGCGACACTCTTCACACTTCTGTTGCATCTGAAGCTCTTCTTGTTTCAACATTGCTGCCATTTCCTTTTCCCTGAGGCTGTTCTCATATTCCTCCTTCAGCTGGATCTGTTCTCGCATATTCTGGGGGAATGTCACAGGCTCAAGTCAGGTCAGCACCAGGAGGTCTTCTAAGGGGGCCCGCCCTCCCTGGGGATAGTCCTGGACCGGGGTCCTTCAAGCCTGTGGAGTTTCTTCCTGTAACTAGCTTTAGCCTGCTGGCAGCTCCAAACCCACCAACTCCACACCCCTGAGTTGGATTCCAGCTGCAGACTAAGTCATCCTGGGAAGGTGGATGAACCAAACCCCTGGCCAACTCCAGGACTCTGCCTCGGATCCCAGTCCCTCCCGGGAAGCTGAGCCCTCCCTAGACACACCTGCACACACACACGCACCTTTTCATTTGCTAGAGCTATTTTCCTGTAATGGTAAAGCCAGTGAGCCAGGTACTCTATTGGGTCACTGGGCCGAACCTTTGCCACTTCTGCCAGTGCCTGGGACAAGGAATTTCCAAAGCACTTCTTCAGGTATTCCGTTTCCATCCTGGGGACCTGGGAAGCATTCAAACAGACACATTCTTGTACACAGGTAACCATATTTTAAAAACAGATTCATTCTAACCAACTCAGATTTATTTTAGGATAAATATGAGATGTTACGTGGTCTCACCCATGTTCATCAGCTTCCCATGGCTGTGACAAAATACCTAAGGTAATCAACACATAAAGATGAATTTATATTTGCCAGTAGTTTCAGTCTATGGGTGCTCAGCAGAACATCATGGCAGGGAGCATCAGGTGGAGCAGAGAAGCTCTTGTTATGGTGGCCAAAAACAAACAGAAAAAGAGGAAGCAGTCAGGGTCTCACAGTCCCCTTTCAAGGGCTTCCACTGGGCCTCACCCCTGTAGAGTTGCACCATCTCCCTATAGCACCTCAGGCTAGAGACTGAAATGGCAGCATCTGGCTTTTTGGGACATCTAAAATCCAAACCATAGAGTCACTCTTCTCAAAAGAACCAACAAGTGTATACTTGCCGGTAGGCCTTATGTTCAAGAAGACTTTTGTTCTAAAGCTCTCCAGCACCTGGCTCCCTGACAATCTCCATGTTCCTGAAAGTTACAGATTTAAACTCCAGAAGAATCCAGGGAATAACAGAGGGTCAGATCTAGCCTTCACATTTTCTGGAGGCGTTTTTTAGTTCATTCCTCCCTGGAACTCTTTCCCTCCATTTTTCAGTTTAAGGAAGGAAGGAGAGAAAGAGAGATGTGAAGCTAAAAAGGAAAAACCAGTGTTTCCCAGCTCTGGGGGCTGCAGGGCCTAGAAGCCAAGTGCTTGAGCAGCAAGGAGAGCCCTGAGCACTGGGAAAGTGTTTTCAAACATCCCTCATCATGAAAAGGGCGTTGGAGCTCCTCAAGAAACAGCTGGCTCCAAGCCAGGTACAGGAAAAGCCTAAAGTGCCTGATCACTCACTGTGCCAGAAAGTAAAGGAGTTCTAAAGAACCGAAAGGTTGAGAACCCTGGAGCCATGTTCAAGTGGCTACTACCATCCAAATATGGGACAAGTTGATCACTAAAATAAATAATGAGTGTAATAGATTTGTTAACCTAAATAACAAACAGATTCTCCAAAAATTAAGTTTATACAGGAGTAGCACTGCAACAGGAAAACATACGCTACCTGCAAACTGTGCATTCACAGAGGCTGAGGCCAGGGAGCGGATGGCTGCTGGTGGTGGGACTAGGGATTGAACCCAGGGGTGCTCTACCACCGAGCTGCAACCCATTTTACTTTCACTTTGAGACAGGGTCTCTGATTGACCCACCTGGCCTTGAACTTTCTATTCTTCTGTATTGGTCTCCCAAACTGCTGGGCACAACAGTGCCCAGGTCCAGGGGAGGTTTACAAACGCAAAAAGAGGAGGATTTTATCAATATTTTGAACAATAATCCTTGACCATGAAGAATCCATAGCAAGGGTGACATCAGTGCAAGATTAGACTGTTGCTGGGCAAATGTCCCCGCAGAGGTATTGTCTGTATCAGTTTGCACTGGTGTTTGTGCAAGGCTGTGGCTCTGGCAGTCTTTTGCCATAGTTCCTATTATCAGGCACATGTGTGTGAGATCCTGTCCTTCATGGCTTGAGAGCCTGACTTATTATTTGTTTCTTTGGACTTAGCACAGTGGCAGTATTTTTATTCTGATAAGTTTCACATATAACTCAGAATAAAAAAAGTATCCATAAGTCCATCCAAAAACAAATGTAGATGAACAGGGAAAAAACTAAGTTCCTTCCCAGAGTAGAATGCTGATTAATATATGTGGAAAGAATAATGGAAGTTTCAAAATTGCTATTTTATAACCATTGTAGTATAACTGAATCAAGCTGGAGTGCTAAAACACATCATGAATGGGTGAATGACTATTAGTTTATTTTATTTAAAATTGTTTTTTTGTATTGAGGGATTGAACCCAGGAGTACTCTACCACGGAGCTACATTTCCATCCCTTTTTATTTTAAGACAGGGTCTCCCTATATTGCTAAGGGGCTCGCTAAGTTGCTGAGGATTGCCTCAGACTTGTAACCCTCCTGCCTCAGCCTCCGGAGTCACTGAGAAAATGGCCATGCCCCATCCTGCCTGAGCAGGTAAATAATATTTGATAAGGATCAGGATATTTACATGGCCTCAAAGTTTCTCTCCAAAAATATGCATTAATTTTTCAAAAGGGAAATATAGAAGTTTTATAGTGGTGCAATCTGGCCAACACAACCTTAACCAAGTGATCAAACTGAGTATCACCAGTGAAGGAACAAAGACATCCCATACTTCCTGCTGGGATGCCCTTCCTAAGGCACATTATACATTTCTGTGAAGTCCTGTCCAAATGTAAAATTAAATCCAAATGAGAAAAACATCAAGCAAAGTAAATTGAGAAACAGTCTACAACTACAACTCTTCAAAATATTATGGGCCAGGGCTGGGGATGTGGCTCAAGTGGTAGTGCGCTCGCCTGGCATGCGTGCGGCCCGGGTTCGATCCTCAGCACCACATACAAAGAAAGATGTTGTGTCCGCCGAAAACTAAAAAATAAATATTAAAATTCTCTCTGTCTTTTAAAAAAAAATTATGGGCCAGGCTGTATGAGCAATGACTAGACTCATGTAAGAAATGCTTCTCCCATGGGAAAGCCCCACCTCTGTACCCATTACTAATTGCCTAGCATAATATACTTAGCAACACAAATAGCATATCTTATACAATGTAAAATTGTTCTCTTTGGTCTCCGTTTTTCTTGAGCAATGTGCCTTATCTGGGAATAATTGATTAGATGTTAGTTGATATTCTTTAACTTATACTTGACTAGGGTCACTTTGATCCATTTCTCTTTTGATTATGATTATGGAAAATCCCACAAGAAATACTGAATGAGAATGAAAATATGATTAAGGACATTGCATTCTTTCGCTAATGGCTTTATTCAGCTTCTGTACTCCTGCTTGCTTGCTTGCTGGTTGCTGTCAACCTGGATGTGGTTTTTGCCTTTAAATATCCTAAAATGTTTTGGCTGTAGGCTTTTTCCTGCAGAGACAACTTGGTCCTGCAGGGAGCAGTCCTGGTTGGTCAGAATAAAGACTCTTCAATTTGGGTAAAACTGGGACTTGATGTGTTTTCTAAGCGACCTGCCCCACAATGTAAAGGTCATAAAAAAAGATAGGGAACGAATAAAGAGAAAAGCAGACTAAACACATGATACTAGGTTTTTTTTTTTTACAGAAAAAAAAAATTCTGTAAAAGATATTGTTGGGAAAATTGTATAAATAAAATGCAAACTGTAGATTATACAGTAGAACTTATTAACTTTATTGTGAATAATTGAAATTTGAGTGAAATTTAATGTCTCCCAAAGGTCTCTGTGTCCTAATACTTGAAACCTATAAATATGTTAGCTTATATGGCAAAAGGGACTTTGTAAATGTGATTAAATTAAGCATCTTGAGATGGGAAGTAGATTATCCAAGTAAGTATAATGTAATCACAAGGTTCATTCTAAGACAGATCAGCAAGGTCAGACAGGGAGGGTAACATGGTGAGAGAGTAGAGGGACAAGAGGTGATGTTGTCAGGAATGGATTCTCCCCCAGATCCCCCAAAAGGCTGCTGACACTTTGCTTTTAGCCCTGAAGACTCATTTTGGACTTCTGACCTCAGTAACTAAAAGAAAAAATGTGTGTTTAGAGTCACTGAGTTTGGTGTAGGGGTGGAGGGTGGGAAGGAGGGTGGATGGTGTCTCTTTCTGCCAATCTGTGGCCCAACTAAATAATGAATGAGGATTAACAATCTTCTGCACCCCTTTCACTCAGTGTGGTCTGATGACAAAAGACCATCAGGATTCTATCACCTGAGGGCTTGTGGAAATGCAGATTCTCAGGTCCCACTCAGAGCTACAGATTCAGAATCTTTACTTTAACAGAATCCCCAAGTGATTTGTATCTAGAAATCCACCTTGTCATTGCAGAACTGTCAATACCACGAGGAAGAGCCATCAACTCTGCATTCCCAGGGTGACTCTCCATTCCCTGTTCATTGGGTAGCTGCCACACTGCTTAGGTGTGACAAACCCTACTGGGAGAACTTATCCCTTTTGCTTGGCACACAGTGGGTGCTCAGTAAATACATCTTCTGATGTGTGTGGGCCCAGATTAGAGCTTCTGTTTCCTTGATCCATCAGTGCCCACTCTGGCAATTACTACTCAACCAGCTTTTATTGATGCCTCTCCTACCAGGTAATGCTACACCCATAAATTAAAACAGAACCCGGGAAGGTGGCCTGGTCATGCATGCCTGTAAACTCAGACACTACAGAGGAGGCTGAGGCAGGAGGATCACAAGGTGGAGGTAAGTTTGGGCAAATTAGTCAGGTTCCCTCTCAAAATAAAAAATAAAAAGGGTTGGAGATGTAGCTCAGTGGTAAAGCGCCCCTGGATTCAATCCCTAATACCGCAAAAACAGACATAACAAAGAAACAAACAAACAAACAACAACATAGGAAACGTTAGCAGAGTATTTTGCACACACGCCTGGGCCTGGTTAGAGTGCAATCCTGAGAGTCCAGAGGTCACCAGGAAGTACCAAAGTGCGGAGGCGTGACACTGCCAGACCACGCAGCATGCAGGGAGTCTCCCAGGGGCTGTGGTCTCCTGCTTTCTAGGTCTGGCAGTCCCTCAAGGCTCCTTCCCGAAAGTCCGCTGCCCCTTCACCTCTCCCACGCAGAGCCGGTCCACCCGCCAGGTCTGAGGGTTCTTTTCAGCAAGTGCCTGCTCCCAGCTTCTGGGTGGCAAGCCTTCTCATCTCTCCCCCAGTCCTTCGCGCGAGTGCCCTCCCCTCGGGCGCGCGATTCCGCTCCATCCCCCACGACGCTCGCTCAGCTCACCGTTCCGCGCGCGCCCCTGCCGGGAGGTCGCCCGCTCTGGCCCTGGAGGGGAGCGCTCGTTGCCTAGCATCGGGACGCGATTAGCAGATTGGGATGGGCGCATGCGCCGGGTGCGCGCACCAAGAAAGGAGGAGCCCTTATTCTCAGAACGGTTCCTCTCGCCTAGCAGGGCGGTTCTCACCGTTGGACCTTGAGAGCGGCACAGGTCTCTCCCCCCAAGGCCGAGGGAGAGTTGGTTCACTCCTGGGAGCTCCATGGGTCGCCACTTTGTGGATCCGCTCCCCCTCCTCCCCATCTCTGCCTTCCTTTCCGTCCTCTTCCCCACCCCAGTCTCCTCCCTCTAGGCCCCCTTTCCGGCTCCTTCTCCTTTTGCCCTCTAGTTCTTTTTCTCCTCCTCCTCCTCTTCCCTTTCTCCCTACCTACCTCCCCGCTTCCTAGCAGGATCCCTGGGTCCCGGGAAAGGAAGAGTCTCTTCTGCAGACCCGAATAGGAAAAGTGACCTAAAAGCCCCAGGTTGATGGTTGCCAGATAAAATACTGATAAAATACTGCAAGGCTATGTACATTTCAATTTCAGATAGACGGATTACTTTCTAGTAGGAAAATGGTCTAAAAGTTATTTATTGTTTCTCTGAAGTTCAAATTTAACTGAACCAGCTCTTTTTAAATTTAACTTTGGTACCTCTGCCTGAGTACTTTCCCTTCTTATTCAGCTGCGGGTTCTCCCCCAGGCTGGTTCTCCCACCTTTTAATGGCTGCAGAAGCTTCTTCAGGCCAGAATTAGCTCTTTCTGTAGAAGGGGCTTTAGTGGCCTAGGTCCCTAGTGGTGCATATAAAAACAACATTACTTAATGCAGGAAAGAAGGGCACTATTGTAGGTTCATGGACAGGGACCAGATGTTAAATGAGAGGCCCAAGAAGACATTTTTTCTACTGTCATTACCAAGGCTCTTCCTTCTCTTTGTTGCCTTGTGAATTTTATTGTCCCTTTAGGAAAGGTTCTCCTAGGGTGACATCTCAGTTAACTTCAAATTTAGCTGAGATATCACCCTTAGGTCCCACTGATAAGGCTATGCAACTTCCAGCGATTCCAGACACACACTGAACTTGTCTTACTCTAAGGCCAGAGGTTCTCCCCTTCCCACGTGTTATCCTTCTGAAACAGCAGCAGGACTCCCTTCCCTTTTTCATGTTACTCACTTCAAATGACCTGAGACATCTGTGTAGCACTGTTTTTTGAGTGGATCCCACTGAAGAAGCACAGTGAAGACTGTTCCAAGTCAGTAGCAATAATGCTTTTCTCTGTGTTATTAGGACACTAATACCAACTTGATAGGAAATTAGGTTCATTTTTGAGTCACTTTTCTGTTTTCAATTTTGAGTTTTTAGGACTATGTTTATGCATACACACATACTCGTTCTTTTCCTACTGCTGTTGCGAATGCAAAAGATAACATATGTCATTTCTGGACCTTGTTTTTTTTCACTTCATTTTGGGTCCTAGAGAACATTTCTTGTTTTAGAGAGCATTGTCCTTCTTTTTTATGCCTGCACAAGAATCCAGGGTGCTGTATCTCATTGATCCCTATTATATGAACATCTGAGTGGTATTCCAGTTTGACTATGGTAAATAAAAGTGCAAGTAACTATGCACTTGCATGTACTATATGCCATTTATATTTTGCTAGTATATCATTGAGATAGTATTCAAGAAGTGAGATTGGTGGATCAAACGTATGATTTTCTAGATTTTTGCCAATTCCCCTCTGTAGGATTGTATTTTGCTCTTGGACCAACATCTCATGACAGAAGAAAAGCCTTGAGGCCTATAGATGGACCTCAAGATGTCAGTGTTTCTGAAATTTTATGCAAAATGCTAGGTGCAGTTGTCCAGGGATGGATCCAGACACATTGGCATTTTGTCTACTGTCATTACCAAGGCTCTTCCTTCTCTTTGTTGCCTTGTGAATTTTATTGTCCCTTTAGGAAAGGTTCTCCTAGGGTGACATCTCAATTAACTTCAAATTTAGCTAAGATGTCACCCCTAAGAGAACCTCTCCTTCTCTGACTGTGTGAGCTGCTTGGAGAAGGAGCAACTGCCTTGAGTTGCATGGGAAAGCTCAGGGAATGAGAAATGATCTCTGTCCTGCAGGTGAGGAGATACTTTTTCCTGTTGAGAGGAAGGGATCATCTTCATGTACAAAAATCACAATGATGGAAAGGCACAAAGTGTTATCAGCAGAGTGGCAGGATGTTCAATGGAGCAAAAGCCCAGGGTGTGTTGTGGGCACGAGAGTTGCCTGGAAGCAAACCTGAAAAGAAATTTGGGGCCAGGTTGTAAGGAGCCTTTTTTTTTTTTTTTTTTTTTTTTTGGTCAGCTTTGTGTTGCTGTGACTAAAGGACCTGACAAGAACAAAGTAGAGGATGAAAGTTTATTTGGGCTCAGGGTTTCAAGGTTTAATCTGTGGTTAGCCTACTCTGTAGCTCTGAGGTGAGGCAGAACATCATGGCAGAAAGGTGTGGTTAAAAAGGAAAAGGAAAGCAGTTCAAGACATGGCAACCAGGAAGTAGAGAGACAGCTCCGCTCACCAACGACAAAATATATACCACAAAAGCACACCCCCAGTGACCTACCGGCCTACAGTTACCACCCAGTTAATCAGCATCCATGGATTAATCCACTGATTAGCTTAAGTCTCTCATAATGTAGTAATTTTGCCATTGATTATTCTTGCCTTTTCTCACAAACACCAGCTTTTGGGGACATCTCTTATCTAAACCATAACAGAGCCTCGTATTCTATTCTTTTATACTCCTAACCTTGGGAATACACGGAATTTTAATGTTGAGACTTTTTGTAAAGATGGCATACATGGTGTAGGAGGAACATCTTAGTAGACTGTAGGGTGAAGCCCTAGAATCGAGAGGTGGGTACCAACTCTTCAATCTGAACTGTCCACTTATGCTCTTTTTGCCTGGACTTCCTCAATCTGCTCAGTGGGGAATCATGATACCCAAAGTTTTAGGTGTGTTGTGAGGATTAAATGAATCAGGTATTGCTTGGCATAAAGTCAACTTGAAGTCAATAATCCCTTTCTGTCTCATGCACTGGACTGAAAAGCCCTTCAGGATTTTTAACTATTTTAGCTGTAATGATTTTAGAACAACCCTTTTGGAAGCTGTTAGAAGTTTCCTCGGGGCAGTTTGCTTATGCTACCCATACAGGGAAGTACCCATGATAAGGTAGAGTGCTTTGTTGGCGTATTTTACTTTACTCCTGTTGCATTGTAACTGAAAGGCTGCACTAATGCAAAATGTTTATTTTTCACAGGTTTTTATTTAGGAGTTAGAAATGGAGTCGTCATATCTTCAAAAGCACCTTGGAATGTGTCTAACTCTAGGTCTTGCAGAAGTAGCAAGAGTTCGCCCAGCGGATCCAATAGAATATTTAGCATTGTGGATTTACAAGTATAAGGAAAATTTAACCATGGAACAACTGGTAAGTATGAATCTCCTTTTAGGAATTAAGAAATGTAAAATAATTGGTTCTTTTCTTTTTTTAAAGATTCCATGTGTTAGCAATAAGAAATCAAATATATGCTCAAAATGGGTGGGAAAGGCAAACCTTTATTTCTGCCAAAAGGGCTTGCTGCAGGAACCTGGCTAGCAAGAGCACCTGCGCTGGCTCTGCAGGTTTATATATCTAATGCAGCACTTCCCTTCACCCTGATTGGAGGACTCCAGGGTACAACCTATGCTATTGGCTAATTTTAAAATTCAGGTGGGCAAAAGGGAAGGACTATAATTTGATCCAATTAAGACTGAATACTTTATTCTGAAAATGGACTACCAGACTATTTCTCATACATGTTATTTCTATTGTAAAAAATAGTATGTATTATAAAAAAATAACATGTGAAAACATAGGAGAAAAAATACCCAAAAAAGATTTCTGTTTACATTTTTTAGGTATTTTCTTCTATAGGTAGTCTTTTTTCCACATGTTTGCCTATAGATTTTCTTTTTACATACCTATGGTCATTCTCAATGTATAATTTTAATTTTGTGCTCTTTGTTCAGATAAAACACACATCTCCCCAAATTACTATATCGTTTCTAAATGGATGGACTATAATTTGCTTGCCTGTTTTCCTATTGTTGGTGAAGTTTTCAAGATCATTTTTGAATTGTTTGGTCTCTAATGAGTCATGTACTATTGCTTTTAACCATGCTAGAGGCAACAAGAAATGGTGGACTTGGAGCATGAAAGAGAATTGGCTCGGAGGGAGCAGGAAATTATGGAGCGGCTCAAGGCAGAGGAGCTCTTGTTGCAGCAGGTGAGCAAGAAAGGGAGCTTGGTGGTGACAGGAATTAGTGATGTCAACTTCAGTTCCTCTGCCACAACACAAACACTGGCAAACTCCTCAGCTCTGGCCACATGGATGTGGCTTCCTGATAGCTCCATCTTGCTGCCCCTGTGCATCCTCTTTGCTGCAGAAACAGCAGCAGTGCAGCTGGGAAAACCCAGAGAGCTTGATGTCGTGGAAGACCAGGGGAGAGAGCAGGACCTAAATGGTCTACCATGTCTCTGCTGAACTGAAGAGTGTTCATTCAGGGTGGAGTAAAGTAGGAGATGGTGAGTGAACACAATATTTTCAAGGAGATTTTTCAGGGGAGATGAGTTTTTTGTTTTGATTTAGGAACACAGTAGGGGGAATAGGTGACATTAGGAAACTGGATGATTCAGAGTCAGCTTCCCTTGGAAACAAGGAGATGAGGTGTGGAAGATGGTGAGGCAAGTGGAAGGCACTTCTTTGATTACAATGGAAGGACAGAAGAGAGGAGAGGCACATGTGGTTTTCCATGGCACATGTTGGAAGCAGTTTCTGTGTGGCTGTTTCCATCTCTGTGAAGTAGGGACCATGACCATCTGCCAAGAATGAATTGGCAAGTGGGAATGTGAAGGGTTGCAGGTGGCTTTGGGTAATGGAATAGAGAGTTGACCAAGGAAACTTAGCATTACAGATGGAGTATTCCTAAATTCCTAACCAAAAAAAAAAAAAATCCTAAGTCTGAAATTCTCCAAACCTGAAAGATTTTTAAGTGGCAACATGATACCACATCATGAAATTTTGTTTCTTGTCCAATATTATATGAAATTACTTGGGTGTATATGAAACATACATGAATTTTGTGTTAAGATTTAGGATCTGTCCCCAAAATATATTATTATACATATGCAAATATGTCAAAATTGAAAAAAAAACCCTCTGAAATTTGATATAATCCTGGTCCCAAGCATTTCTGATAAGGGATACTCAGCTGGTACTTGATAGCAGTTGATGGATGATCACACATTCATAGTGGTGCCCTTTGGTTTGGTTGTATCATTATGTGATTTCCCTACTTAGTGCAAGTGTAGAGTAGGCAGACTCCTTGACTACAGTTGGCATAGCAGGACTGGGGGCTGAACATGCTGGTAAGGGAATGAGTGGTGGGAGAGGTCAAGGAGTCTCAAATGGACAGCTCTAGGGTGACCTCTGAACTAACAATTTATAGAGAACTTCTGAACTAAATGTAAGCCACCTCTGTAGTTCCACCACAGAAGACTTCACTTTAGAGTCTCAGATCTACACACCTAAAAAAGGGAAAGAAGCTCGCTACTTGGATGTGTGGATAAAAAGAAAAATACAGACTAACAAACAGCTTTTCTGCCGGACTCTCCCTTGACGCTGAGAAGTGTCCGGGTGCCAAGGTGTCTAGATGAATAGGGCTGTTGAGAACATTGCTGCTCTGAGTCTTCACCCTCAGTTACTTGGCTTATTCTTGAGGGGAAGTGGCAGCATGTTGAGCTGGATGTCAAACCATTCATCCAAACAGGCCAGCCATCTCTCCAGCAGCCGCAACTTTGGGGATCTGTCCTCCTCTGACTGCTCCTATGCCTAGCATCTGCCCCCTGTCAGAATGACAGGGATTCTGTCTCTGTCTTTTGTTCTTTACTAATGATTTCAGATTTTAAGTTCTTTGGAGGCTTATCCCTCTGAGCAGGCAAAAGTTCCCTGGTGAAGTGCTGGCCACCCTGGGATATTATATGAATTTCTTTATCCAGCCATCTAGCGGTAGACATTTGCTTCCACATTTTGCCTATTCTAAATAATGCTGCAATGATCATGGGAGTTCAGGTCATCTCTTTGAGATGCTGATTTCATTTCCTTTGGATATTTACCCAGAAGAGGGATTGTTAGATTCATATTTTAATTTTTTTGAAGAATGTCCATACTCTTCAAAAAAATACTCTTTTTCCATATTGACTCTACTAATTTATACTCTCACAAGCAGTGTCCAAAATGGTTCCTTTTTCCATTTCCCTGATGCTAGTGATGTTGAACAGCTTTCATATTCCTCTTCAACATTTTTATGGCTTCCTTGGAGAAACGTCTGTTTTTACACTGTGGCCAACTCTTTCAGGACCGTGGCACATTTTTAAATTCAGCTACTTTTTTTTTTTTTTTTTTTTTGCTATTGAGTTAAGCTTCCTATATATTTTGGTTATGAACTATTTATCAGCTATATAATTCAATATTTTCTCAGAGTCCTCAGGCTGCCTTTTCTCTTGTTGACTGTTTCCCTCACTATGAAGAAAGAAGAATTTTAATTTGATCTAGTTCCACTTGTTTATTTTTGCTTTTGTTACCTGTGCCTTCAGTGCTGTATCCAAAATGTCATAGCCAGACGCATTTTAAAGAGATTTTCT
The DNA here is from genome assembly GCF_048772815.1 of Callospermophilus lateralis. NCBI lineage: Eukaryota > Metazoa > Chordata > Mammalia > Rodentia > Sciuridae > Callospermophilus > Callospermophilus lateralis. Next base: position 51,312,074 of record NC_135319.1, on the reverse strand, counting down.
TGTACTATGTTTTCTGAGTTTTATGGTTTTGGTCTTAAGTTCAGATCTTTAATCCATTTTTAGTTGAGTTTCGTGTATTGTGCAAGAAAAGGAAGGGTCCAGCTTCATTCTTCTGCATGTTGGACTCTAGTGATTATCCCTCCCCTGTGTGTATCTTGCAGGACTTGTTGACCATATATACTTGGGCTTATCTGGGGGCCATCTATTCCATTCCATTGGTCATCTATGTGTCTGTTTTTACACTGTTAATTACCATAACTTTGTAACATAATTTGGAATCAAGGAGTATAATGTCTTCAACTTTGTTGTCTTTCTCAGGATTTCTTAGACTATTTGGGATCTTTTATGATTCCACAGGAATTTTAGTACATTTTGTTTCTAGTTCTGTAAATGGTTTTTTTTTGAATTTTGATAGGTTCCAAATATGTATTAAGTTTAAACTATAGATTACTTTAGGTAGTATGGACATTTTAATATTATTAATTGTTCCAATCCATGAACACAGGGTTATCTTTCCATTTATTTGTGCCATCCTCATTTTTTTTTATAGGAGTTTTACAATTTTCAGTGTATGGTCTTGTATTTCCTTGGTTAAATTTATTCCTAAGTACTTTGTCCTTTTTGATGCTATCATAAATGACATTTCTTTTGTAGATAGGTTATTGGCATACAAGTTGTAAATTTTTGGAATAAGAAGAATCACACTCAACCCTTACTTCAAATGTTAAATGATTTTGAATTTCTTGATTATGTTTCTTAATTCAACCTAAGAATTATAAAACAAACAACACTTATATATGAATCTTACACTGCAGTAATATCATTTCAACAACTCATGTTGTGTGAATCATAAGAAATGTCAACCAGCATTATGTACTTCCCAGTGCCTCCAGAAACTGAAATGAGAAATCACATCTTCATCCCCAGATAATTGGCTTAGATGTATTTTCCAGCCTCAAATTATAGTTTCAGAGTGTTCATTAGACCACATTGTAGGTACAAAGAAAATTCTCATATTTCAAAATTTACTTAACTGTGCCATTAAGAAGCTTCTACCAGACTTCAGCTGGCAAATATCAGGAGAAAAATCTAATAGGATTCTGTAAATGCCTTCTAAGAGATAAATATGCTCAATTAAAACTACAGGCACACAGGATTATATCACTATTTGACAGTAACTATCTGTGTGAAAAGACAGTTTGAAAGATGAAAGATTAGCATTAACATTTTCAATTTTGATGATAAGGAACACTAAGTTTTAAATCCAACTAAGTGGAATGTTATCTTTAAATTTTTTAAATTCTTAATAGTAAGCTGGTATTATAAAAAAATCTATTCAAGAATTATTATTACTTAAATTTCATCAATAAAATATTGTGGAATTTTTTTCTCTCTTTCTATAACTGTGTAAGATACTATAATATCCTCAATTTTGCCTCTAGGCCTGTGAAGCATAAACTACTATCTGACCCTTTACAAAATAAGTTTACCCATTCCTAAGCCAGAAAGTAACTTCTCACCACCAGCCCAGCACTGTCTAGTAAAAAGTTAAGCTCCTCACATTCAGAAAATTTTACAGATACATTTTAATAACATATTTAGCAAAACAACATGTTTACAAAGGTAACAAATAGTAATATTTTATTTACAAAAGACTTTTAAAGGCAATTCCTTGATATTCCTATATTATACCCACTAAAAGAACAGCCCTGGGGTAGGTGGCTTATTTATGGAATCTTTTTTTTTTTTTTAAATGAAAAAGTGGTTACCAGAGGTGGGATACATGAGATGGGAGGGGAAAAGGGGGGATGTAGGTTAAAGAATCCAAAACTGAAGTCAGGTAAGATTAATTTAGGGATCTAAGGTCCTGGATGAGGACTGTAGTTAATGATATTGTATTGTATATGGAAAATTTTCTAAGATGGTAGATTTCAAGTACTCTTATCTCCCTCCCACACACAAACAGCAACCAGATGGATATATTAAGTTCTCTACCATTAGTAATCACTTCTGTATGCATATGTATATGAAAACATCATGTTGTATACCTTAAATTTATATAGTAAAACATTTAAATCTTGGCTCCAAACTAAAAATTCACAATAAGATGTTAGCACTGTTAAGCTGCAGAACTGCTCTGTCGTGGAACAAATCAAGATATATTTAGCTTTATTTCTGACAAAAATTATAGAACCCATGATGGTTAAGTATATAAGATTAGGCCCATCACTGTGGCATATGCCTATAATCCAGGGTACTCAGGAGGCTGAAGCAGAGGATCACAAGTTTGAGGCCAGCTTCAGCAATTTAGCAAGACCCTGTTAAAAAATCAAAAGTCAGAAAAAAACAAAAAAAGGCTAGGGATGTAACTAAGTGATAAACAGTCCCTGGGTCAATCTCTAGTAGTAAAGAAAAAAAAAAAGTTTATAGGAACGGATGAAAGTCACCATTATCAATGCTGGCTCAATTACACATGAGAGATACAAGTATTTTCTGTAGTAGCTTTACACACCTATGTGTCTAACCAGCGTTTTCAACTAAGCCTTTTTCTATACAACACTTATTTTAATCATTGTCAGTTGTAACACATCAGACTTCACTTCAGGTTGTATATGTGTTTATGTTTCTCAACTTTTTTGGAAATATTCTTACCTATAATTGTTCCATGATTACTGTTCATGGAGACCAATTTGTTCCAAACCCAGAATTGACTCTTAGAATAACAACTGGGCAGCCTTAGGAACATGTGACTATCATCAAGCGCCAAGGAAAAACAAAGTCATTTGCCTGTTTTTTAATTGACTGTGGATGTTGTTCCCAACATCAACTCTTTGCACAACTGTCCTCACCAAAAGACTAATAATCCAACAAGTTTTTTTTTTTTTTTTTCCTGGACACATCTTTTGGTCACTGAAATGAAATGAGTTTTAATAACTCATTGCTGGCTAATGTCATTCCTTGCTTTTATAAGATATGAACTAGTTGGGAACTTACATTTGTTGTAGTCTTGCTTTCATTTATAATTTTGGTGAAAAAATTCTGCTGTGATAATTCTGTTTTAAATTTTCTATTTTATTTTATCTGAACTTTGCTTTCATGTGAGTCAAGAATATCATGGTGAAGGCTTAGAGTGGTAATGTTGATGCTTAAGTGTATTTTTTTTAGCATAATGTCATTGTATAATACAAACCATATTTTGCCATTCAATTTGATAACAAAATAATCCACAGTCCATTGTACCTTAAAAGCACAACATCTGAAGTTCATTTCTTCTTTTGTTTTGACATGATAGATGAAATAATTTTTTTTAAATGTTATGTTACTATGATACCGTGATACTCCAAACCCTGTTAAGTTATAACATTGTCACTGTGATTCATAGCACTCTGAGCAGCAGTATAAAGTTGTGAGAGGCCCATACATGGTCTCTGTTGCAGCTACTCTGCTTTGCTGTTGCAGGGCAAAATCAGTCACAGTACATAAGTGAATGAGCACAGCTGTGTTTCAATAAAACTTTATTTATGGATGCTGAGATTTGAATTGAATATAACTTTCAGGTGTGATGAAATTTCATTTTTTGATTTCTTTACCAATTATTTAAAGATGTAAAAAGCATTCTTACCTCTCAAGCTATAAAAAAAAATGAGTGGCATCAGATTAGCCCACCATCCTTATAGCCCACCCAGATTCTAGTATATACCTGTTGAGTTGGCAACAAATATACTGATGATTATCAGTATAATCTTAAGATTTTTCTCACCCATTGTTTTGCACCCAAGTTTTGACAACTTGAAGATCCATTTATGCTTAAAGAGGTTTTATCTTAAAAAATTATCACAATTGCATTTGTAGCTCCAAGATAAACAGAAAATTACTTGATTTTTGTACAAACTGTTCTTCCTACAACCAGCAATTAGAAATCTTCCCCCTTTTTTGTGCTTCAGGAAATATTTGTAGAAACTAAATATTATGTGGCTGTGATAATTTATTTCTATAATTTTCTAAAATTCAGGTAGGTATAAATGAAATTAACCTGGGGCATTTAAGAGTGATAGAGTATTTTCCTGGTGATTAATCAGACTGTAATATGACTTACATATTTCTGAATATTCAGCAACAACTGGCATTACAAATGGAGTTGGAAATGCAAAAAAAAGAGAAAGAGAGACTAGAAGAACTTCAGAGAACTCAAGAACAATTAGAGAAGGTAATTTTAAGTTTTATGAATATGTTTATTTTAAATCTTCTAGAATCCTTAAACTGATATCATAGCAAAAAGATCAAGGGATTGTCTAAAGACCTGTCAGACTTTAGCTGGGTGACTTAAGTATATCATCACCTTTTCCATCTCAGTTTACCTGTTTCAAAATATATGGATAGAAACATAATATTATGGGTAATATCTCACTAGATTATTGTGAGGATCAAGTACAGTCATGTATGTGAAAATGCTTTGTGAGCAGCAAGTTTCTCTGTCAACATTTTTGTCAAGAGCTAGCTAATCCCAATGGAGTCTTACTGAGGCATAAAGAAGAAAGAAATATGGCATTTGCTGGTAAGTGAATGGAAATGGAGAAAATCATGCTATGTGAAATATGTCAGACTCAAAAAATTAAGGGTCAGATGTTTTCTCTCACGCGGAGGCTAAAGCAAAATAAGGGAAAGAAGGTGGTGTGGAAGGGTATCGAATATCATGAAGATAAAGGGAAGATCAGTGGAGTAGAAGCAGAGAATGAGAGGAAGGAAGGAGGGAGGGAAAGGGGAAGAAATATGGAAGGAGTCTAACAGAATCATGTTATATACATATAAAAACACACCAAAGGGAATTTTACCTTTATATGTGTGTAGAAAGTACCAATCAAAAATAAATAAATAAAGGAGTGAAAGGACAATCAGTAGAGAAGGGAAAAGAGGAGGAGGGAGGAAGGGAGGAAAAGAGGGGATGGGGATTGAAATCGAATTCCTTGTATATAATTTGTTAAAAGGAACCCAAATACTGTGTATAATTACAGTGCTCTAAAAAAATAAAAAAAAGAAGAAAGAGAGATGAGAGGAATGATGGAATGAAATTGTCAAAACTTTCCTCTGTATACATATGAATATGTGACAGTTATTTTCACCCTTATGTATATTAAGCACTAATTTTAAACAAACTATCAATAAATTGTAGGAAGACAGTAGTGGAAAAGAAACAGGTAGGGAAGAGCAGAGGGGAAAGGGAAATACTGGGGACTGAATTGAAGCAAATTGTATTCTATGAAAAAAATTATATTCCATGCTTCCATAATTATATCAAAATTAAACCCAATATTATTAACTGTAATGCACTAATAAACATGTGGATTATGATCCTAAAAAAAGAACCCCAATACTGTGTATAATTACAATGCTCTAAAAACAAACAAACCTAAATGTAGGAAAAGAGGAAAAAAGCTTACCATTTCTGATGGTGGTAGCTACTGTTGGAAGTTAAGTTTGTTGAAGAAAATAGCATGTCTATTTTCTTCAGGTTAAATGGATTAACAGTAATTTGCATTTTGAAATACATTTATATAGATTTTCATGTCTTTTACTAACATAAATTGTGCACAATTGATTTTTTAAAAGCCTGTCTTCAATGATTGTGTCTATAGAATGTCAAATGTCCAGTTTACTAATATTTCCTGGTATCAGAAAAGTATGTATCATACAGACTAAACTTAATTGTGGCTACTATCTCACACTCCCATGTTGATTCCATAATTAAAAATAAGATCAGAAGGAGGTTTTATAGAATATGTCCAATATGTTTATTAATGGCTCAGATGAGAGCATCGCTATTTAAAGGGTATTTTTAAAAGTGTCAAGAATGAATTGAATCAAAAAGATGAGATTTTGATGTATAAATTTAAACCCCTCTATGTAATTTTATAAAATATAGATGCAGGTGTTAAGTTAGTCTATGTAGGAGGAGCGCCTGGATATGCACATACATGCAAGCACAGCCTTTCTCTTTAGTTGATTAGTGACCCAGAATGAAAGGAGAAAAACAGAATCATATCAAGAAGATAACAATCAAAATCAGGGATTTAAAGTATCTTTTACTGAGGTGAAATGATGGTTCTGTTTGAGTGCCTAAAAATCGGAGGTATCATTTTATGGCTCCAAAGCCTCACACCCATGTTATTTCACTCTGTTCTGGTATCAGCAGTCTGTGTGACCAGAGTGATGGTAATTTTAATAATTCGTCTCTCCTCTGGTTTATCATCCTTTATCTCTCCCCTGCAAAGTACCTCTGCCTCTCCCATTGCTCAGAGACCAGTCCGTTCATGTTCTTTATTCTGGCCTTATTGTGGCTGCAGACACACAATTTAAACTATTATTCTCAAAATAAGTTTATAGGAAGGATTGCCAGTTGGAGAAAGTATTGAACACTTAAACTGTGAAGAACTCTGGTACATTTGGGCTTTCCAGACTGTCCAGAGCAAGAGAATCAAATGCTGCCAAGGCTCTCACCTCTGCTGTTCTCTGGTTGCTATTTCCAGTCTCTCTTATGATGGTCTGGTTTGCAGCACTTGAGTGAGAAATGTGGTCTTTAATGGTTCCTGGGTTTATGTGTGTGTAGCTGACACCATTGGTGAGGAATGGATTTCTCTTTTGGTTCAGTTAAGAAAAGAATTTGGGGGAAAGATTCTGACTGTTTTTGTTTGTTTCAAATATCTATTTCTGTGGTTGGGGGCTATAGTCCTATAAGAACATAGGAAAATGGAGTTGTCTTTGGAAAATAGTATCATGTATGTTCCTATAATTAGGATGACCATATGTATGAGTACAAGGTTATTGCCTTCCAACAGCAAATGATCTGTCAGGTCACCCTGCTGCTTTAGAATGAAAAGGTAGATAGTAAGCAAGGTTTGGCTTGGTTGGGAGAACACTTTGTCATTCATGAATAGGCCTCCCCTGTTAGGCAATACATTTCTACTGTAGACTTATGGAGAGTGTTGCCTACACACTACACGTCCTTGTTTTGTTTCTGATTTGAGGGACTTAATAGAAAAAGCTTTAAGTCTTTGATCATTTAGTGTGATATTACTATTTTTTTAATGGATGCTTTTAAGCAAATTGAGATAGTTGGTTTGTATACATAATTCATTTTTGTTTGTGTGTGTGCACGTGCACTGGGGATGGAACCCAGGGCCCCACACTTGCTAGGCATGTGCTCTACCAGTGAGCTGCATTCCCAGTCCAGATGTTGCATTTTGATAAAATCCATTTTCTGTATCTACTGAGATGATCATTTTTCTTAGTGTGTGTGATGCTATGGATCACACCCAAGGCCTCACACCTGCCAGGAAAGCACTAAGTCACATCCCCAGCCCTAAGAAGATTATTAGGAATTAATAGGAATTTGGGGAAAACACACTTATTTCTTTCATACTATGTGTAAAACTCTATTTATACCTGCAAATTCTCTTTAAAATTTCTTAAGATTTTATTAGAACTTTTATTTTGTCACTCTTTACATTTGCTAATAACTTGGCTTCAGATTTAATGTTTTAACTCATTTAGTTTTTAAAAAGTCTTACTTAATTATAAATAAAGCATAGCTGTCTTCTGCTAGTATTTCAGTTAAACTGTGATCTGCAGTTGTGTGTGAAGTGTGTATAGACCACACCTTAAAGAGTGATGGGTTTTTACTCTTAGTTTGATTAGAGCATTATGTAAAAATAAAAATGTTTGAAAATTAAACATGAAATAAAATGGGCTGTATTTAAAGTATTTTATTTTATTTTATTCTAGGAGATGAGAACGAGTGTGGAAAGTATGCCTAAGAGTGAGGATACTTTTTATTCAGAGGTGAGAAGAAAAAGTTATCTATGTTATGTGAAATGAATGACTATGCTAGGACGTAAATCTTAATTTTGATGCATCAGTAGCTAAAGGGGTATTATCAAAACTAATAGTATAAATATATGTTCTTGTGATAGATCACAAGCGTGATGTGCTTTGAAGCTAAATCTCAAAGCAAACAAAAACTGTGCATTCAGAGTGTGTTTATATACTTAAAAACTAGAATATTTTGAAATATTGGCCATAGAATTATTTACAAATTATGTATTTTAAGTTTCTGAATGTAGTTTTTCTAATTTTTTTCTTGTCCTTAGCAGATATTAGCTAATTCCACTAATTAACAATGTTGACTTTTTCTGATGTTATTGAGAAATTTCACATTAAATCTGAAAGATATTAGTTTCAAGTCACTTAAAAGTAAAAGTGAGTTTTGTGATTGTAGGAAGGATTTCTAGATACAAGCAAAACACTTGCTGAAATTAGTGATAGATATGGAGCACCTAACTTGAGCAGAGTAGAAGAACTTGATGAATCAATGTTTTCTGATGTAAGTATCAAAAATTTTTAATTATATTTATACACATACATTTTAGTTGTTGATGGACCTTTATTCTATTTATTTATTTATTTATATGTGGTGCTGAGAATCAAATCCAGTGCCTCACACATGGTAGGCAAGTGCTGTACCACTGAGCCACAACCCCAACCCCCAAATATTTTTTTAAAAAGCAGATTATTTCATCTTTTTCTTTACTTTGATAAAGCCTAATACATATAAGGCCAGAATTGGTTGGCAAATAGGCTATTTTTCTTCATAGAAAGTCAGTTCCCTGGTTACTGACCATTAGCATAATTGGCACTATGTTATTTAATGAAGTGTGTCATTGGAAAATCCATACTTATATCTGTATCTGCCTATGCCTATTATCTGCCTATGCCTATCTATATATGTCACCTTATCTGTCTATTTTGGGGTTAGACTTTGAAAATAACAAAATCTCTTCAAAAGGTGTGTGTATGTATGTGTGTGTGTGTGTATGTGTGTGTGCATGCACATGGGTAATATATAATCTTTGGATTTGGGAAGGCACACCATTTTGCTTCTCTTTAACAAGCCCTGGAACCACATACACATCCTAATGAGAGTGCATATTTTTTCAGTATATAAATACATTTGTTTGTTTAGCAAACATATCGTGTCTTCTGTGTGCCAGGCTCTGTGCCAGATGCACTTGTGAATAAGAGTTTTGACCTTGTCCACAAGGTTACTCTCTAGAGGGAAAATAGGCCAGAATTTGGTAGAATGACCAGGTAAATTATTGTCCAAACTAGTACGCTTTTGAGAATGAAAGGAGGAGCTTTCAATAACTGAGCTAGATTAGCAGGTGTGGACCTGGAAGGTACTGGTAGAAGGGCACATTGGAGCACTTTAGTTTGATGAGATGGAACTGCCAGCACAGATTGGGAACCTTGGTCAGGGAAGGAAGTCACCTACTTGTTACTCAGTGGTAAGGTGGAGGATGAGGAGTTCCAGATAGCACAATAAGTGTGAAGATCCAGGCAGGAGAGAGTATGGAGCGGAGTGATTTAGTGGGGGCGGGTAAGGGATGAGGCAAGGGACAAAGCAGGGGCCAGGCCCTGAAAGGACTATAATAGCTGCCCAGAGAATCATATTTCCTTACAGGCAGTAGAGTTTGATGTAGTGGAGGCTGACATATCCAGAGCTTGCATTTCAGAAAGACCAGGCTGGCTATTTTGTGGGAAGAGAATGTGTGATACCTGTTAGGAGCTTTGGGAGTAGTCTAGAGACAGGCAGCTGTGGCTGGACATGAATGTTGTTTTCAAGAGCTGTTCAAAAAGTTAGACTAGAAGGACTCAGTGCTTGTCAGTTTATGGCTATATTTTTATTGGATATCTGCTGTTATTTGACACTATGGTGGGAGCTATAAAACACCATTGAACAATGCACCTGCCTTTTGTGAGCCTTGGGCCAGTGAGTAAGGTGCTCTGAGGGACTAGGCAGAGATTTTTAAATTTTTTTATTGTTATTTTTTGGTACTAGGAATTGAACCCAGGATGTTTTGCCACTGAGAGACATCCCCAGCCCTTTTTATTTTTTATTTTTGAGACAGGGTCTCCCTAAGTTGCCTAGGCTCTCACTAAGTTGCCAATGCTGGCCTTGAACTTGCAATCCTCCTGCCTCGGCTTCCTGAGTTGTTGGGATTATAGGCATGTGCCACAAGACCTGGCTGGATGAGTCTTCTTGAGGAAATGAAGATCAAGCCTCAGCCTGAGATGAGCCCAGAGGATGGAGAGAGAGAGAGAGAGAGAGAGAGAGAGAGAGAGAGAGAGAGAGAGAGAGAGAGAGAGAGAGAGAGAGAGAAAGATGTTGAGAATGGACTGAAACAGTCCAGCACTGTGGCTGAGTTGCATGAAGCTAAGAGGATGGGAAGATTTAAAGCTGGAGAGGTGGTAAAGGTCAAATGGTACTGGGTTCCGCGTATTCATGTAAGGGATTTTGATCTTAAATGCAGTGGGAGTTATTCAAAGGATTTAGGGATTAGATCTGTCTTTTTATAAGCTGCAGAGAGGTTTGCAATGGGCAGCAGTGGATAAGGGTGACCTTTAGGAGGCTATTATGGTTATCCAGATGCGAAGCAACCAGGATTAGGTAGAGATGAGTCCTGATAGAATTTGAGATTGGCTGAGTGGACAAGGGAAGAGGGATCCCAGAAGAAAGCCAAACTCTTGTCCTCAGGCAACTGAGCTGAGTGTTACCATCTGATAAGTTGATGAATATAAGAAAAGGAAGGTTTTTGAACAAGAGGGCTTCAGTGTGGAGAGGTTGACTTTCTGGCAGCTCTGAGATATGCAGGTAAAAATGGCCACTTGGTGTGATGTAGGGTATGGGTCTGAAGAACAGGGAAGAGTCCAGGCAGGAGATTCAAATTCAACAGCCATGGGCAGAGGTGCCAAGTGAGTAAGGAGAGTGAGCAAGGCACCTGGGAGAGCGTGCTGTGAGTGTTTGTAAGCCTGTGGGCTCAGGGGAAAAGCTCGGAAAATTCCAGAATTTTAGGGGTGGGCCATAAAAAGAGGACCTCACAAAGAGAGTGAGAAAGGAAGCAAAAAAAGTTGAAGAAAGGAAGGGAGATGACCACCTGGAGAACACATTCATTATCATGTTCTATTTGGATATTCTTCTAAATCATCTGAAATTCGCAAAAAAAGCTTCATTTACATAGCAATTATGTAAGCTCTATTTTCTTGTCTTGTACCTTTTCACAATTCTCATTGTATTGAAGTCTTTTTGCTTTTATTTTGCTTCTAGGTCGCATTAAACATTGATCAAGATTTGCAGGATCAATAAATCTAAGAACAATAAAAATTGTCTGCTTATTTTAAGTTCCAAATCATGAGCTCTTGATTTGTAAGAATTTTTTTTTTTACCTCCAATCTTGAACTCTACATTTTTTTTCCAAGGACAACTTTACAAATGGGCTTCAAAGGGGTACCTTAAAATATTGTTTGGATATTCCAATGCATTTGGTTATTTGTGTGATTACTTTGGGAGAACAGGATGGATGGAGTTTGCTGAAGCAACCAAAAACAGGCAAAAGATGAGCTGTCTGCAGGAAATGAAGGAGGAAGCCACTGAGGAGAGCTCAGCACCGTTCAGCATGCTTAGATATGGCTTTCTTCCTGGGAGGGAACTACAGGGCTTTCTCCAGTTTGCTGGGAGCTGGGAATTCTGAATCCCCACTTCCATGTTGTGACTGGTCTGGGGAAGGAACATTCTCCACTGTCCTGCTGGAAAATTTTCTCAAGCTTAGCTTGCTCAGCCTCCTCAAGAACAGGCATAGGAACTTCTCCTTCCTCACTTCTCTGCCCAGTGGGATGTCCAGGATCCTGCCTTCCTCTTGGGGTTTATGAAGTCCAGGGACCTTGTATAGAATGTCTGTATGGAAAGAATTGAGTGGGGTCCAGGCAAAGTCTTAGGGTGCTAAAAGGTATCATTGCTTCTGAACTCATCAGTAGGCTCAGGTATGGGGGCAACTGCTGAAGGGCGGGTCTCACTGGGTTCAGACTATGCACTGCCCTCTTGGCTCCTTCAACTTCAGGCCTAGTTTGAGACTCTGGAGAGAACTTTACTTCCTTTACAAAATTCTTCCAAATTCAAGTCTATGGGATGAGTGTTTTCTCAAGGACACTGGTTTGAAAACACCCATTTCAGAGATTTTTTTTTTTCAATTGTGTTTTTTTCCTTGTAATTTGCTTTTCCTGAGTCAATGACAACTGAACAGCCCACTGCTTAAATGGAAAAACTAAAAGAAAATAGGAGAAATGTTCGTTTTTTGTTAAAAATACATGTTATTCTGTATCAGTTCCATGTACATTTTTCAGAATAAAGTCCCATGGACCTTGGAGAAATGACTTCTATGACAGTCTGGCTGCAAGGCACTGTGACCCATGGATGACCTACATTCATATCTGCTCAGGCATGAGAGTCTGAGGGCATCTTTTCCTTCCAGACCTCAGCCTCAGCCTACAAGGGGCCCATTATGAAAGGCTGGGAGGGGGGTGCAGTCTTGAGAGGGTCATCCTTGCGGTATGGGTGAGGGTCTGGGATGTGGCAGCAAAGGAATCTGAGCTTGGTTTGGGTATTTATTATAGTCTTATTTAAAGCCCTCCTGGCCAGAGGCAAAAGGTGGAAGAGACTCCTGTCTCTGAAGGAGATGAGTCACAGATTGGCTACCCTGAGCTGTCTTTCAGTATCCGAGGATTTATTGCTGATGTCAGGAAGATTCATTGTGGACCCACCCAAGGGTACAGAGGGATATGGCTTTTATCCTGATAGACTTTCTGTTAAGTGGTATCTCTTTGTGGTTTGATTCTTATTTCCCTAATGACTAATGACTAAGCATATTTTCATGTTCTTTTTGCCATTTCTGTATCTTCTTGGAGAGCCAGCTTATTGTTTATTTTTTAATTTGTTTCTCTTTTTGTTTTTGAATTATAAGAATTATTCAGTTATGCATTCTGATAATAGACCATCATCAGTTACATGATTTACAAATATTTTCCCCTGTTCTATGATCTGTCATTTCACACTCTGGATAGTGATCTTTCACGGCTCAATGGTTTTGATTTTGATCAATTTCAACTTATCTACATTTTTTTTTTTTTTGCTGCTTATGTTTTTGACATGATCTCTAAGAAAGCATTGCCAAATCCAAAGTCATAAAGATTTACATTATGGTTTCTTTTAAGTGTTTTATACATCTTAGCTTTTATTTAGCTCTTTGATTACTTTTAGTTAATTTCTATATATAGCAGAAAGTAATTGAACATATTATGTGAGGTAATCAAATGACTATCTAGTTTTCCCAGCATCATTTGTTAGAAGAGATTATCCTTCCTCCATTGAATAACCTTGGCATTCTAACTGAAAATCATTTGACCATAGACAAATGAATTTATTTTAGGATTTTCAGTTCCATTCATCGACCTGTGAGTCCTCCAATTGTGTTCTTCCAACAATAGAAAGTTGTTTTAGCTATTGGGCCTCACTTGCCATTACACATAAATCTTAGAATTGCTTTTTTGTTTTCATTTCTGTAAAAAAAGTGATTGGAATTTTTATGGGCTTACATTGAATCTCTAGACTGCTTTGAGTAGTGGGTAGTTGCACAATATTAAGTTTTTCCAATCCATGAACATAGGATGTTTTTCCATTTATTTAGATTTTTTTCCCATTTCTGTCAGCAATATTTGTAGTTTTTAGTGTACAAATTTGGGCTTCTCTTTGGTTATTTTTTTCCCCTAAATTATTGGTATTTTTTATGCTTTTATAAATGAAACTTTTTAAAATTTCCTTTTCAGATCATTCATTGTTAGTGTGTATAAATTATACTAGTTTTGTATTCTGCAATTTTGTTGAATTCATTTTTTAGAACTAATTGTATCTCTCTCTCTCTCTCATATATATATATATAAAATACATATAAATAATATATATATATATTTTTTCTTTAGGATTCTCTATATTCAAGATCATGTCCTCTATAAATATTAAATATATGTAATATATGTGATTCTTTATTTTTATACATTTCTGAACCTTTTCAACTTTGGATGCCCTCCCTCCCTCCTCCCCACACAGTTTTTCTTATTTGATCTGGATGGGACTTCCAGCATGATGTTGAATAAAAGTGTTGAAAGTGCACATCCTTGTTTTGTTTCTGATTTGAGGGACTTAATAGAAAAAGCTTTAAGTCTTTGATCATTTAGTGTGATATTACTATTTTTTTTTAATAGATGCTTTTAAGCAAATTGAGATAGTTGGTTTGTATACATAATTCATTTTTGTTTGTGTGTGTGCACGTGCACTGGGGATGGAACCCAGGGCCCCACACTTGCTAGGCATGTGCTCTACCAGTGAGCTGCATTCCCAGTCCAGATGTTGCGTTTTGATAAAATCCATTTTCTGTATCTACTGAGATGATCATTTTTCTTAGTGTGTGTGATGCTATGGATCACACCCAAGGCCTCACACCTGCCAGGAAAGCACTAAGTCACATCCCCAGCCCTAAGAAGATTATTTATTTTTGTCTTTTATTCTATCAGTATGATGTATTACATTGATTGATTTCTATTTTTTTGAACAAATCTTGATGTCTTGGGGGTAAGTTCTGCTTGTTCTTTTTTGAACGTTGTTTCAAACTTTATTCCCAGGCTTCTTCAGTTTAATTAGCTTCAAAGAGTCAATTGTATATAAGCAAAAACTGAAAAGAGCTGCAGTGTCCAAGGATCTTGGGCTTAAAAATATTAGAGATCTCAATTTTATGAGATCCATAAACAAAACAATTTTAAATATCAGTCATAATATAAAATAGCAGCTCCCAGTAACTTCTTCAGAAGTTGATCAGTTCAGTTTACCGCATCTTAGAAGGCTCATCAAAATTCTCCACAAAATCTGGAACTTGATCATCATCATCCTCTTCAATAGCAATTAATGCTTTTCCTTCTACAGATTGTTTGAGCAGAGCTTCAGCCAGTCTCCTTAAACTAATCAGATGGTCTGCACCAAGCTGGTTTAAGATGCTGGGTAGCATTTCTGTCAGTTGCTTTGTCTCAGCATGGCCTGTAATGGTGAAAGTGTTTGCTGTCAGAGACGCCTGAACTTTAGGGTTGTTAAGGTGAATCACTGTACATACATCACATGTAAACATATTCACCTCTTCATTACTTTGGTGGGGGGTGGACTAGGGTTGGCACTCAAGGGGTCTCAGGCAGACCAGCTGAGATTAGGCATATGCATGTGAGGATGCAAGATGCAGCTAGAGAGTTCTGCTTGTTCTTGATGTCTGATCCTTTTATATATTGCTTGAGTCAGTTTAATTGTGATTTGTTGAGGATTTTTGCACATATATTCAAAACATGTTGGAATTGTTTTCTTGTCTGGCTTTGGTATCACAGTAATACTGGTTTTATATAATAAGTGGGAGGTATTCCTTCTTTTACTTTTGAAGCAGGTAGTGAAGAATCAATGCTAGTTGTTCTTTAAAAATTTGATAGAATTCACCTCTGATGCCATATGGGCTTGAGTTTTCTTCTTTGGAAGCTTTTTGATTACTAATTAATTTTCTTTACTTTCAGGGTTTCTTTTATTATTGAGTCAGTTTTGGTAGTTTGTATATTCCTAGCAGTTAGTCTATTTCATCTAGGATACCTCACTTATTAGCATGCAATGATCATAATATTCCCTTGTAATCCTTTGTATTTCTGTAAGTTCAGTAGTAATGTCCATTTCTTTCATTAATAATTTGAGTCTTCTCTCTTCTTTACTTAGTCAAATTCAGTCTTTGTTTTTTTCTTCGGGAAGATCAAATATGATTTGTCTCCTTGTACAGCTGTACCTTGTTTTTCATCAAATTGAGGATGTTTTGGGTATTCTCAAATGTTCTTTTTACTCTTTTCTCTCTCCTGTAACTATCATGCATATGTTTGTTATACTTGATAGTGTCCCACTGGGCTCTGAGATATTGTTTTTTTTTCAAATCTTTACTCTTTCATTTGTTCTCAGAAGGATAATCTCATTTGACCTGTCTCTGAAGTCACTGATTGATTCTTCTGCCAGCTCAGACCAGCTGTTGAGTCCCACTTGTAAATTTTTCAGTTCTAGGATTTCTTTTAGTTGTAGATGAATACAAAATCTTTATTTCACTTATTTATTTTTATGCTGTGCTGAGGATTGAACCCAGTTCTAGAATTTTGATTTGCTTTTTTATGATTCTCTTTGTTGACATTTTTCTTCTGATAACACATCATCAACATACTTCTCTTTATTTCTTTAGACATGGTTTCACAGTATTATGAAACTTATGGGGATGAGGAGGAGTGGCAAAAGAGGAATAGACAGGCTGCTAGGAAGAGATCATGGCAGATCAGAACACGAGCTCCAAAGGTCTGGGCTTGACTGAAGGCGTTTTGTCCTGGCACTGAAGGTTTTGTCCATAGGATCAAACTGGTTTTATAGGAAAACCAAATTCTTAGGGAGTGAGTCAGATGGATTAGAGACTTAGGGCAGAATCTTCTTTTGTTCAATAAATAATTTTTGGTGTGGCAATGCAAATGGAAAGGAAGAGTCAGATGCCAGTGTTCCTATAAAGGACGAATAGTCAGAACTTGAGGATTCAACAAGGAGGCCAAGGAAAGCAATCATTGCTGACTTAATTGGAACCCTGGTGACTTGGAGAATAGGAATTAAATTTTCTTTTGGCAAAGATATACGGGGGAATGAAACAGTGTATTGAAAGAGACCAGCCAGAAATATCCACTTTAGAATTGTTATGGCAAAATGGGATATTGGGGCTAAAGTTTCAGTTTAGATTTACTAAGTTTAATGAGTCATCTTGACATGTATGTAAACTCATTTAGTAGGCTGTTAGAAAGGCAGAATGTAACTCAGGAGAAAGTTGAGAAAGGGTGTAATGGTGTGGGAGTACTGGCAGAGATCCCTGAAGGAATTATGCCTATTTTAATTTGGAGAGGGGTAGAGTGGGGGCAGTGGAGCAGCAAACAGGTTAAAGGGGAGTTAGTGGAAAAGAAGCCTCAAGTGGATGGACAAAAGGAGACTCTCAACCTCCCTATAAAAGTGTCAGTGAGAGCAACACATGTCACAGAGGGGAAGAAGAATAGGAGGGATGTGTGCAGAGATCCATGATGTCCTTTGGTGACTTTTCACTATTTTCGGGGGTGAAATTCACATCATGTAGTTTAAGGTCATGAATTCTGAAAGAAGGGAATGAATGGTAAAGCCGTTATGTGGAGAAGTTTGGTGATGAAGAGTGAGTGGCTTGAGGCTGTAGTAAGGTTGGAAGATATTCTCCTTGTGTGGAGAAAGTTGTTTTTTAGTGTTCTGGTAATAAGAAAGTAGGCAAGTCAAGAGGTAGGGACTGGAGATGTGGCACAGGGGAGGCAGAGCAAAAAGATGTTTTAAGAAGCTCAAATGGTGTATTTAGAGATTAGGAAGCTGTTGTCAGTCAAGGTCCAGGACTGATGTAGTGAAGGTCTTAACCTAGGTCATGGTGGTAGAAATTAATGTTAAGAGTCATATGACTACTAAGGGTGGGAACTGGTCTTGTTACCTAGTATGTTTGACATATAACTACTAAATGTATTTGAATATACCAAGAGCATTAAAAAGTAGAGATCCAGGGTTGAGATAGTGAAGGCCTGAACCCAGGTCATGGTGGTGGAAATGCACTGTATTAAGTTCTTGTGGGGAGCATGTGTGCAAGACATGTTCCCTGCTCTCAAGTAATTCAAAATTTGTAGACGATATAAAGAAAACCAGTGATGGGTAAGATACATTTCAAGACGGGCTTGGCAGCTTATTGGATGGAAGTGAAGGACAAAGAAAAGCCTGGTTTCTGGAACAGTGGTGGGCTTTGAGAACTCAGGAGGTCAGGCAGAGTTGCAGGTCTGGGTTGGGAGGGACACCTGTCCCAGCTGGTGTGTAGCAGGGTATATTGGGAAAAACTTCTTCCTGTTGCTGTCTATGACCTAGAGAGTGGGACAGCAAGGGTTCATCTGTATATAATTGATACATTTTCTAAGAAGCCATAACCACATTAGTTAATGTATACAAGAAAATTAGCTTACTTTTAAAGTCTCACATTCATAAAAACCTTCAGGTGTGTACTGCCTGGAATAGCAAATAAAAAACAAAAGCACAAGCTTTTAAAATTCATATTAAATTTTCATGAAAACCCAATTAAACCAAAAATTCAGATATTAATATTATATTGAACCAAGTTTGTTTCTAGTTGTTTTAAATTGCAATAATTTATACTACCACTAGGTGTCACAAAAGTTCAATTTTTAAAAAGCTCTTGAGGTCCTTTTGGAAAATTTCTTTTGCAGAAATAAGGTTTTCTAATGTTCGTAAGTATGACAAACTACAAATGTTCCTTGACTTCTGATGGAGTTGCAACATGATATTCCAATCTATGTTGAAAAAATTGTAAGTTAAACATGCATTTAAATACAAGTAGCCTGTCACTCATCATAGCTTAGCCTCAGACATGCTCAGAATACTCACATTAGCCAAAATTGTTGAACACAAGCCTTATATTATAATAAAGTGTTAAATAACTCATATAATTTATTAACATACATTAACTGAAAGAACAACTGGGCCTGAAGGAAGTTTAAGTCATTAAATTAAAATCCATTGCTGGTTGATGGGGATGCTTCAGTGACAGGGTATCCATTTTTCTCTTGATGAGGCTCAAGAATAGGAAGTAGAGCTGGGCACTGTGGTGCACGGCTGTAATCCCAGTGGCTCAGGAGGCTGAGGCAGGAGGGTTGCAAGTTCAAAGCCAGTCTGAGCAAAAGTGAGGTGCTAAGCAATTCAGTGAGACCCTGTCTCTCAATAATATACAAAATAAGACTGAGGATGTGGCTCAGTGGTAGAGTGCCCCTGAGTTCAATTCCCAGTAGTACCTTCCTGCCAAAAAAAAAAAAAATAGGAGTTAGAAGGCACTGGGACATCAACACTTGCTGATTTAGCAGGCATAGTGTTCTTCAGAAAGAAATCAATTTTTAACTGTAGAGTGTATTGCTTCTTTTCATCACATATTTCTTTCTAGCAAGCAAGAACATCTTGTATTTACCTGTCAGTTCATGTGACTCTCTTATGGTTGATGTGCATTTCTTCCAATATCTGTATACCATTGCTGATAGCAGCAAACACCTCCACCAGTTTCTTTGCAGTGAACACTCGTGATTCCTTAGGTACTTTTCTTCTGCTTCAACTTTTTTACTTCCTTCTTCCTCCAGTTTGATCAATTCCTCATTGGAAAGCTGTTTGGCCTCCATTGTAATAAGCTCATAAGTCTCCTCTTCATCAACATGCAATCCTAATTATCTCCCAAGCCCTAATACCTTGTTACTATTTCATTAACAGCAGAATCTCTGTCAAAACTTTTGAATGCATTCATGTTTTAAATTTTTTTTTCCAAATTCCCTTCATGCATTGCTGTGTGACTTCTCCCTAGGCTTTGACAATATTTTGGTTAGCCTTTAGAATGTTAAAAACTTTCGAAAACTCTGTGAGCTTTCAGCCAGAATCAGTCACTTTGACAACTAACTCAAGCAAACATTAGGCATAAATAGTATGCTTTGAACTCTGCTATCACAACTTGACCCATTGGCTGAATGAGTGCCATCGTGTCCAGGGCAAATACAGAGCCTTTGCATTAGGATGCACATTGCCCTAGGCTGTAGATGCCCTGCTGATTGAATAGCTATTTGTTTTGCCTATGGTTTCACCTGTAGAATGAAATAGTCCAAAAACCAATTCAAGAACGATGCTGATGTCATTCAGGCTTTATTGTGTGGTTGTAAAAAATACGAAATGACTCATATTCTTGAATGCTCTAGGGTTCTCAGTGGTAGATGAGGAATGACTTTAATGTGAACTCTGCAACATTTCTCCCCCAAAGCAGCATCACACAGTCTTTGAATGTTTAGACACTTGGCATCATCTGGGACTCTTGATGAATATATGTATGCTTCATCATATGTCTCCAGAACAGGCTAATTTCATCCACATTAAATATTTTGTCTTGCAAATATTTCTCATACATAATTGTCCCATGCAGCTCTCCCTTAACACCTTCAGGACTAGCACCTTGCTGCTTGCTGCTGACCTTCACGTTAAGAAAATTAAACTGATGCCTTCTGAAGTGTTGGTATCATTTGTCACTTTCTACAAATATTGGCAAACTTGTAGGGTCTCCAGCATGCTCATGGGAAAGGTATCTTACCCAAGACTGTGTCATCAGGAGACTATATTGCATGCACTTCTGCATCTGGTCTTCCACCCACATTGCAAGTAATGTTTACCCATCAGCAGTTGGCCTGGCTGTTTCCTTTACAAGATGGTGAATTAACTAATGCTGATAATTTCACTGAATTACCAACTAACTCACTTCTTATCCTCTAAGCTGTTCAAGATATCTACTGTAAAAGTCTGAACTCACAAGCAATGGCCCTTTTTGGCATGTGGCCTTCATGCTGGGCAGGTATCTTAAGTTGCCTCTCAAAAGGAATTGCCTTCCTCCTCACCAGAGATTGGAGACACAGATGGGAGTTCCGTGGACATGATGGCATGTGGAAAACATAGAACACAATATCCCAACATTGCTGCCAACACAGTACTCTGTCCAGTGTTAGTTGCTTTCTTCATGATGGTGTGACTGGCTGGGAGCTGTGACTCACTGCCCAGCCAACTGCAGGGGTGTCATGATACTATACATTGCTAGCCAAAGAAAAGATCAAAATTCAAAATTTGAAGTATGGATTTTACTAAAAGCTCTGCAAAATCAAAGAAATCATAAGTTAAACGTTCATATCAGACCATCTCTACTCCTTTTTACTTTAAAAGCCATTATGAAATAGTTTAAGCATATGGGAGAGTACAAAGAATACCTTATCAGTATCTTTTCTCCTGACCCAAATTTATCAAATATTATCTCTTTACCATAAGCTTGAAGCTTTTTAAAAAACTAACCAGTTGATATTCTTCTCCATCCCAGTTCTCTCCTTTCTGACCTACAGGTAACCATTATCTTGAGATCAGCAGATACACTTTACAGTTATACATTCTTGATGTTTTCAAATACATGTGTATATGTTTATCCAAATAAAAGACAGTTTCTTTTGAGTGTGATTTTTAAACTAATGTACAATGGTATCATTCTATAGTTGTTATGCTGCAACTTGCTTTTTTTCCAGTATTTTCAAGATCTATGCCATCAATACACATATTTACACTTCATTTATTGCCTTCCTCCTCGCCAGAAACAGATGGAGACACAGATGGAAATTCAGTGGACTTGAGAGCACATTGTACCCATTCTTCTATTGATGGGTGTTTAGATGGTTTTTAATACTCTATTTTTGTATATACTTACATGCACACACACACATATATATAGGTATGCATTTCTTTATGCAAATGTAGGCATTTGAGGAAATCAAATTGCACACTGTCCCTTTGACTCTTAAGTGACACTATATTTATTAGTAAGCCAAGTTCTTTCAAACTCATCCTGTCTAAAGAATGTGTCAAGGACCATGTATCTAATATCCTTTTGATGCAATCTGCTGTTGAAACAAGCAAGAAATTTCTCTGTTAGTTCTGAAACCTCAGCATGTATCATAATCTGCAGGAGGGCTCCCTAAAACCCACTCCTGGGCAGAATGTTTTCGCTGATATGTGGAAGCTGAACTACAATAAAGGTGGAGAGGTGAAGAAGAGAAGTTCAGTAGATTAGACAAAGGGAATGAAAGAAAGGGAGGTGGGGATAGGAATAGGAAAGAAAATAGAATGAATCTAACATAATTTTCCTATGTATACATATGAAAATACTTACATTAACCTTACCATTGTGCCCACCCACAAGAATGGGGTTCTGATTAGAATAAGATATATTCCATGTTTGTATAATTTTATCAAAATGGATTCTACTGTCACGTATAACTAAGAAGAACCAATTTTTTAAATAAAAAGAACCCACTCCTGGTTAAGTTAGTATACCTTGGCTGACGCTGGAGAACATGCATTTCTAAATAATTCCAGATTCTGCTTCTGTGGCTGGTCAGCAATCACTCGTGGGAAAAACCTTACTAGGGTATACAAGGCACACTTGCGAGAGTCCTGGGCACAGGTCATGTCCATTCTCAAGCTGCTAGATAATGCTCAATTGCTTTCCAGAGTGGTCATGTGAGTGTACACCCCGACAGGCAGGGAGGCCCTGTCACATTATGTCATTTCAACAGTTTTTGCCCACCTTCGTGTAACATTGTAGCTTCTTTGTTGTTCAATTTGCATTTCTTTGATTAATAGTGAGGTTACACCTCTTCTCATGGTTCATGGACAACAGATTTGTTCTTCTGGGAAGTACATGTTCAGATTATTTGCTTATATTCACTATCGATTTGTTTTTCTCTTTCTTATTGACTTTCTTTGTTGGTTATATGTGTTGGGAAATCTCCCAGGTGGCAGGTTGTCCTTTAACATGGTTTACCATATTTCTTTTGTGGCAAGAATGTCAAGTTTGATTTTATGTAAATGTGTTATTTTTCATGTATGTCTCGTCCCTTTTTTGTCTTGTTTCATGAGTTGAACTAGTATTAATTCTGAAAACTTCTGGGATATGTAGTTTGATTTAAGGATTATCTTTTCAAGTGAATTCCCTTCAAGTATAGCCAGTGATGAAACTGACAATTTAAATATGAGTGAAAGCACACTGTTTTTTTTCCCAAACAAAAGTTATTTTAATACAGATACTACACATTTCATACTTTTAAACTATATCCATTTAAAAATAGAAATTTTATGTGATAAATGTATCTGGAGGGGACCTTCCTGAAGGTAAATTTCTTAATATTCTTAAGTAATTCTCAACTTTGTTTGCAATTCAACAGATTGAAAATATGTTTGCAATGATCTAAGTAGGTTCTTATTTTTATTTTTACCTTTTTCCTAAAAAGTGCATTTTTCCTAAAATAGTGCATTTATAAAAACACACTTTCACAGTTATACTGAAGAATAAAAATTCTAGTTCATTATTTGTACATTGGTGATATTGCTGAAAAAAAGTTATTTTTATAATTTTATTTGTTTATTATTATTTTTTATGTGGTGCTGAGGATTGAACCCAGTGCCTCACAAGTGCCAGGCAAGCGCTCTACCACTAAGCCACAACTCCAGCCCTGAAAAGGTATTTTTAAAGCAGCAAATGAGCTCATCTATTGCAGTTTAGACATTTCAACCTGCTTACAGCCTTGCTGTTACATTGGCTCTTTAATTTGCTGATGAAACAGAAAACTTTAAGAAGAAAGGGAAATAGTTTTTAAATCAGAACACTCCAAAATACATTAGCACAAGGAAACCTCATGGGTGACTTCTAGTGTAGCTAGGCTGATGGTGGGATTTTATGAGTTACAAGAAATGTTTACATTCTCCAGAGTGTCTCTCGTGATCACCCTGGCTGAAGGGATGTCAGCTAGATGTTTACTTGCATCAATAGTATCTTGACGTCCAGTTATCTCTGACATTACTGTACATTCATTTAAAAGGAAGAAAGCACCTACTGTGAGCCAGGCATGGTACACAACACACTTTGCATGATCTTGGTTCCTTTTGTAGCACAGATACATTTCACAGAGGCAGAGGGGAAATTCAGAGTGTGGACTAGAAAGGAAAGGAAAGAGTTTGATAGAAGCTTCTCCAGAAGTTTGGGGGCACAGCAGGATTCCTGGTTTGGGAATGAAAGCTTGGATGGGATATGTGGTATTTATATCAAAAATGTTCTAGAGAAAATAAAAGAAAAATAGACTGTTGAGAGAAAACTAATACCACAACTATAATTATCTTTTTCTACCAAATTTACCTTCAAATGTTGTAACTCTGTTTCATTTTTTGGGATGGGGATTTGTTTAGTGAAGAAACTAGGGAGAAGATGACAGAATCTGTCTCTGTTATAGTCTTTGGTGGTACTGTGTAACCTTAGGCCAATGACATAATCCCAGCAAGTGAAATATGGACTGAGGCCACATCGTCCCCTGTCAATCTCTGTACATACCAGTGTGTTGTTGAGTTTATGGTGAGTTGACTTAGAGGGAAAGATGTAATTTTTTAAATTTTTTATAGATTTAATAATGTCAGTTGAGATCATCTTCAGTTTTAAAAATACTACTAATTTACACTATCTATGATCATCATGATTCTATTTCAAAATGGAGATTTTTGTGTGCACATAGATGTCTTCAGGCATGCCTGGTAGAAATCTAGATACCTCTTAGCAGTGTTCTAAGTGAAGAGGTTTAGAGTTGAGACATCATAGCTAATTTCCTAAAACCATATGTAGCACCTGTCAGTTCATAGAGTTGGCTTAGTGTTTTTCTATGAAAATGTTAAAAGCCATCCTACAGTAGGAGCTACTGGTAGCTGGAAAGAGAAGCCCAGAGAGACACATGTAATTCATGATGCTCTGTCCAACAGTTGAATTTTTACAGTCCTCCTCCTTCTTCCCTTCTACTGATGTTACCCTTGGTTGGGAAATTAACTGGCCAATCACATCCTGCTTTTCTATGCCACCCAACCCTGTACTTTCCCCTCTAAAATTACTGACTAATTCTGAGCACACTCATGCTATTTTCATTTTTGTCTCAGTTGTATATTTATCTTGGTGGATGCATTTGCTTGTGTAAGATGAATAGGATTTAATTAGTGATCCCAACAACCTGTGAAATATTGCTTATTTAATATACACTCATATATTATTAAAATTCCTTGTACAAGTTGCTCTTCATGGTTTGCAATTACTTTTATATTTTATATCTATAAAAAGAATATTTATTTCAGTTTTTTTGGGGGGGGTACTGGGGTTTGAATTCAGGGGCACTCAGCCACTGAGCTACATCCCCAGCCCTATTTTGTATTTTGTTTAGAGACAGGATCTCACTGAGTTGTTTAGTGCCTCACTGTTGCTGAGGCTGGCTTTGAACTCACAGTCCTCCTGTCTCAGCCTCCCGAGGTGCTGGGATTAGAGGTGTGCGCCACCGCACCTGGATATTTCAGATTTTTGAATGTTCATTAAACACATTTTTATCTGTCAAGTGAGATGTTGGCTTGCGTGTAAGAGGGAATACCAGTATTTGAATGGTAGGAATCTAGACTAGGTCCCTCACTTTCCCCTAGGGACCAGCATTCACCCCCTTGCTTTGCCTGATACATCCTGGCAACACACAGTATTTGTGTTTATTGTCATTATTACTCTAATCTGGAATCCTGCATATTTACTCAGGCCAGAAACTTGGAAGTCATCCCTGAATCCTCCTGCTCCTTTCCTTACTACATCCAGGGAGGTATCAAATTCTACCCCTGCTTTCTGACTTTGCCATGTGATTTCCTGCCTTTAGGGCAGCCCTGTCTAGCCTGGGTACCACAAACAGCAGCTAGCGACACAGTTTTCCTAAACATCCGTACCTGATTGTCTGCCCCAGGCGTAAACAGATTTTGTTCAAACCCCTTTGTTTGTTTTTCTTTGTCTTCAGGATAAAGTCTCAACTCTGTGCAGGAGCCACAGAGCTGTTCATATCTGGCCTTTGCCACCATCTACACTATCCTCTGTCACCATTTGCCAGCCCACACTCCATTTCTCAACCCACAACCCACGGAACTCCTTGAAATGTCCTGAGAGTTTTACTCATGGCTCACTTCCTGGGTCTTACATGTTATTCCAGTTGCCTGGAACACTGATTCCCAGTGTCACCTGGTATACATGTTGATTGATGCCCGTTAGGTCTAATGGTAGTGTTCAGGCGGTGTTTAATTCATGGTCAGAGAATGGAAGAGTGGGATGGAGAACAGAGGACAGGTGGCTGCCTGCGCAGCTGGAGTGGAGCCTCGTCTATCTATTGGCTGCCTACCCATCTTTCCTGCCAGCACGGCTACTGCTGAGACAGCACCCAAGGGCATGATGTCTCCTAACCATATCGCATTGTCAAGCACTCATCTGGCTTTTAGAGAACCAACAGCTAGCCTGTTCCTGTGGCATAGCCCTAGACTCAGAATAGTTTTTCCTGCTAGGGTCAGGAAGCTGAGTTTCCTCCTAGGGATTTGCATTGTTTGGTTCAGGAGCTGACTTCTGTTCCTCTTTGAAAATCACGCTTCTCAGTTGTCAGATTGCCTAGACCTTTCTCAAAAGTTTTCCTGTCTATAATGAAGACTCAAGAAGATGTGTGTTGATTTGGAAGGTAGTTGCTTATTTCTTATGGGGTTTAATGGTAACTTAGTGTTCTTTCATTTTCCACTGGAAGATAAGCTCTTTGAAAGCAAGACATGTTGAATTTTATTTGTGGTTTGTATCTCCAGAGTCTAGAGCAGTGTCTAGGATATAGTTGGTGCTCAGAAAATGATTAAATTAAATGATTAAATGAATACAGGAATGAATAAGCCAAGATCATTATTTAAGTTTTAAAAATTCGGGAAAAAATAAGAACTACTTTAGCTTTACAGAATTATTATGAAGATACCACAGAAAGTTTCCATGTAGCCTATACCTAGTTTCCCCTGTCATTAGCATTTTATATTACTATGGTTTATTTGTGACAATTAAGTAATAAGTTCATCTAGTATTGTCTAGTATCCATACATTATTCACATTTCTTTAGTTTTTTCCTAATGTCTTTTCTTTTTCCAGCTCTAGGATCCCATTAGGTTTCCTATATTTATGAGGTATGTCTTCTTAGGCTACTCTTGAGTGTGACATATCTCAGATTTTCCTCACTTAGTTGAATTTCCCAGTTTTAAGAAGTCTAGTCGGGTATCTTGTAGAGTATCCTTCAGTGTGCATTTGTTTGATCCTTTTATCATTATTAGACTGAAGTTGTGTGTTCTTAGGAGGAAGACTAAGCAACGTCATTATTATCACATATCAAGAGCACAAACTGTCATCAGTATACTGTATCACTGTTGATATCTGTCACCTTGGTCACTGGCTGAGCTAGTATTTGTCAGGTGAGTGCACTGTAAAGTCACTTTCCCTTCCCTCCCTTTCCATGCTGTACTTTTGGGAAAAAAAAGTTACATGTGCAGCTTAGACTTTAGGAGCATGAGTTACACTCTACCTCTACAGCATCAAAACAAATTATTTAGAATTCTCATAAATGGGGGATTCATCTGGTATTCCATATTTGTTTATTCAATAATTTATTTATATTGGTATGGACACATGAATTTTTATTTTATACTTTGGGTTATAAATTCGACCTCATTTATTTTCTTACTCAAATTATTTTAGCTTTGACCATTAAGAGGTCTTTCAGCAGTCTCCTAGATCCCTTTGACATAACCTCATTTTTTAGCATTTCCTCGTTTTCTGGCACTATAAAGATGTTCCAGGTTCATCTTATGTATTTTTTCTACCCCAGACCTAGGATCAAGTAGCTCTCTTTCCTTTAATTAGGGAATAATATTAGAAGCCAGGATCTAGGTAGTTGGTTGTTACTGAAGTGCTATTGCTCAGCCAATACAATAAAGAGATGTATTTATGTATACTAATCCAAACACACTTATACATATTATATATAAATATTTCTATGTGGAAGTATCTGTATATATTTAAGCTAAATATGAGTTCATATTAATGTTTCTAATTCTGAAGATTTAATTTAAAAAGTTAGATTGAAAATGACAATATTAACGTAACCATTTCAATAATTGCATTAAATTTGAATGGTCAAACACTTCTATGGAATTTGTCAGATTGGATGAAAAATCAGGATCCACATATATGTTTTCTACAAGAGATATGGAAAGGTAATGTATATAGTAAACTTCAAGGTTAAAAACATGTCAAAGAGTAACATAATAATAAAAGGGTCAAAATTATCAAGAAGATATAACAATTTTAAATATACATGTACCTAACAACAGTACCCCCAAATGCATAAAGCAAAAATGAATGGAGGAACAGACAAATCAACAAAAATAATTGGTGACTTCAATACCTGATTTGTGGTTATTTATGGAACAATCAGCCAGAAAATCCATAACAATATAGAAAACTTGAATAACTTTATCAATTAAATTGCTCTAACTGCTATTTATCCAATATTCCCCAAACCATAGTAGCATAGATGGAACATTTTTCAGGAAAGACCACATATGCAAGACTATAAATCAAGTCTTAAGAAGTTTAAAAGATTTAAATTAAACAAAATGTGTTTTCCAATCATAGTGGACTTAAATTAATTAGCTCACATAAATTGGGACCAGGGCAATCATATGTCATTTAGTTCATTTATCAATGTATTTTGCATACAGTTGAGGATCAGTTCCATGCATGTTCAACTTTACAATGATATTTTCCTGAGCAGCTTTCACCTTGTGTTCTTAGTTTGCCCTCATTCTCTAGGATTCCCATGATAGGCTTTTTATGCAGAAACCCAGTTTTAGTTAACCCAGTCTGTTGCATACTTTCCATGACTATGTTTACATCTGAAGTCAAATCATGGAGGACACAGACAAAGAAAGCAACAGGTATTGACTCCACCTATTTTGGACCACACCTTCTCTATGTTTTGATAACTATTTCAATCTTTTTACTTCTTATATTTCTATTTAGATTTTCTATTACTTTTAAAGCCAGTTTTGGTAGTTTTTATATTTCTAAGAATTTGATAATTTCATTTTGGTTATCTTATTGGCATATAGTTGTTCATGGTATTCTTTTATAATTATTTTTATTTCTGTAAAGTCCATAGTTATGTTCCCTATTTCATTTTTCATTTAAGTTATTTGAGGCTTCTTTCTTCTTCTCTTTTGGTCTGTTGATCTAAATGTTTTCAATTTTGTTGCTCTCCCTCAATCATTTTGGCTTCATTACTTTTCTATTTCATTTACCTTCAATACTATGTACTGTTTAATTTTTTTTGTCATTTTAAAAGTTTTTATTTGTTCTTTTTATATGTACATGACAGTAGAATGTGTTTTGATATCTTATACATAAATGAAGTATAACTTCCCATTCTTGTGGTTGTACTTGATGTGGAGTTATACTGGTTGTGTATTAATATATGAACATAGGAAAGTTATGTCTGATTAATTCTACTGTCTTTCCTATTCCCATCCCCACCCCTTCCCTTCACCCCCTTTTATGTAATCCAATGAACTTCTATTCTTCCCTCCCCACTGCCTTGTTGAGTGTTAGCGTTCATATATCAGAGAGAATATTCAGCCTTTGTTTTTTTGGGATTGGCTTACTTCACCTAGCATGATAGTCTCCAGTTGCATCCATTTACAGATAAATGCCATAACTCCATTCTTCTTTAAGGTTGAATGATATTCCATTGTGTATATACCACATTTTCTTCATTCAGTTGAAGAACACCTAAGTTTATTCCATAGCTTAGCAATTATGAATTGAACAGCTATAAACATTGATGTGGCTGCATCACTATAGTATGCTGATTTTAAGTCTTTTGGTTATATGTGGAGGCATGGGATACCTGGATCAAATGGTGGTTCCATTCCAAGATTTCTGAAGAATCTCCACACTGATTTTCAGAGTGGTTGCACCAACTTGCAGTTCCACCAGCAATTTATTAATGTATCTTTCCCCCCACATCCTCACCAACATTTGTTGTTTGTACTCTTGATAATTGCCATTTGTATTGTTTAATTCTTTATGCCAGGCTTGGATTTATCTTGCTCTTGTTAATTTCTTAATCTGTACAGTTAGGTTATTGGTTTGAGACCCCTCTTCTTTTTTAGTCTAAGGATTTATAGATATAAATATGAATTTGAATACCCCTTTCTCTATATCTCATAAGTTTTGGTATGTCTCTTTTCATTTTAATTCATCTCTAAATATTTTTAAATTTTACTTGTGATTTTTTTTCTTTGACCCATTTGTTGTCTTGGTAGGGATATATTAAAATTTGTCCTGCTTGGAGTTTGTTGATATTCTTGAATATAGAGATTCATGTATTTCACCAAATTTGGGGGAGTTTTTGGTTATTATCCCTTCAAGTATTTTTTATCTTCTTTTTTTGGTTTCTCCTATCTCTGTGAAACTCTCATTATACATGTGTTGTTAGAGTTGATATTGTCCCACAGGTTTCTTAGGCTTGGTTCATTTTTCTTTATTTTTCATTTCTCCTCCTCAGATGGAATGTACCAATTGGCCTATGGTATAGGTTTGAATGTGGTTTGAGTGTACCCCCACATGTTCTTATGTTGGGAGCTTGACCCCAGGATAGAGATGGAGGGAGTGAAACTTTTAAGAGGTGGAGTCTAATGGGAGGTTCTTGAGTCCTTGGGGAAGATGCCCTTGGAAGGGATTAAAGTAGTTTTCATGGGTAGTTTTTCATGAGCACTCATAGAGTAAGTTGATTTAAAAGTAAATCTGAGGACTAGGGTGGTGGCTCAGCGGTAGAGCGTTCACCTAGCACGTGCAAGGCCCTGGGTTTGATCCTCAACACCACATAAAAATAAATAAATAAAATAAAGGTATTGTGCCCAACTACAACTAAAAAATAAACATTAAAAAAAGTAAATCTGAGCCCTGAATTACACTCTGCCATCCTTTCCTACACAAACAAGCTCCTGCTGTCATGACACAATTCATCATTAGACCCTCACCAGAGGCCAAATCAATGGGGTTACCCAATCTTGGATTTTGAACCTCCAGAGATGTGAATTAAATAAACCCCTTTGCTGTACGCAGTTAACCTGTGTCAGGTATTTTGGTATAGTATCAGAAAAGCAGACTAATACAGCTTCTCTTCATATTTGTTGATTCTTTCTTCTGCCTGCCCAAATCTACTGATGAACTCCTCTAGTGAAATCTGTATTTCTGTTATACTTTTTGGCTCCAGAATCCAAATTTGGTTTCTTTTTATAATTTTATCACTATGTTGCCATTCTTATTTGTTTCCATTAGGATTTGTCCATTTACTGTGGTATATTCATATATATACTTAGAAAAGGTAGGTTAGATTCATTCCTCTCTTCTTGCCTTATCCTGTTCTTTCTTCCTTCCCATCAGTCCCCTTCAACTAGTCTATCAGTTTTTCTTCTATTTTAATGGAATTTGGTTAGTGTCTTGTGGATATATATAACTCCCCCCTCCAATTTCTTTAAGAAAATAGCAGAAAGATCAATAGAGGAGAGGGAAGGAGACAGGGAAAGGGAGAAGGGGAGGCAAGGGAAAATAATGAAACTGAATTTGAGCAAAAGAAAAGAAAAGAAAAGAAAAAGACCACAATACTTTTGCATTTTTTCAGATTGCTTCTGAGTCAGGGTATTCTTCAATGCTTAGCCAGGACATTGACACCTCTGCCTAAGCCTTCACTTCTTTTTGCAGAAAGCTTGAATCTTAGCCTGACGTCATAGCTTAGAACCTTCTCAGGCCTTTTCTGAACACACGTGCAGCTCTGGGCATGAGCCTTACCTCGATTCTCCAGAATATGTGGCATTTTTAAAAGTCCTTATTGCCCAACCCCATGTATCTTCTTTCCAACCTTTTTCCTTCTAGTCTTTTTGGTCGGCCCAAGTCTCCAGCAGATATCATTTTTCCTTTAAATGTATTCTGCAAGCATTCACAGCCTGGGAAACTGGTCCAGTCCTGGGACTGCTCAAAGTGAGGAGCAAAGGCCAGCCCTTGTACCCATCCCTCGGGGAGTCATCAAACATACAATCATGGTTCTTTGAAAATGAGGTTCCATGTGCACCCTCTGGCATTTGCAGCCTAGACAAAGAGCTTGGGCTGGCTCCATCACAGTTGCCCTGATCTGGCGAGTGGTGGTAGGCAAACTGTTTTACTGTTGTAGCCCTGTCTTTCAGCTGTGGGACAGCTTCTTTCCTCACAGAGCTTTTCTCAAGTTCTTGACTAGCTTCTACCATTCTACAAAAGTTGTGTTCAACAGTTTTTGCTCATTAGATGACGTTGTGGAGCCCAGGAGTTCTTGAGCCCACCAGTTTTATTGAGCTTGCTCCCTTCTTTACCTTTATATATCCTTTATTTCATCTTGATATATTTCTAAAAATGTGTTTATTTTTGTGAAAGGAGTATTATATTCTATATTTTATTTGGCTTTTTTTGGGGGTGGGTACTGAATTCTATACTGCTGTGATTCTTCCCTGTCTTTGTGTATGACACTGTGATTCATGTTTTGACTGCTGACAGAGATTGCAGAGTGGGACTGTTTCTGGGAGAGTGATTTGGCTTTCACTATGTAAATATTGTTTGTATGCCTTAACTAGGGATAGTTGGCATAAGAGATTGCTCTTTTTTTCCAGGTAAGAATCAGGTTGTAGCTTTAAAATACCTACCATGGGCAACATGGTACCCACCTCTGGAAGGTCTGTTGGTGTAAGATGGCAGGCCCAGCTGGGGCCTGAATCAAATCTGAAATAACATGGAAGGGTGCACAGATACCTATACATGGACCTGGAAATGGAAGGAAGTATTCCAATGCATTGTTGAAGAAGAATTGACAGGTTTTGTGAAAAATTAAATATTGATGATAGCTAATCAGGAATTGAATCAACTTCTCAGAATTTCAAGTGTTTAAAGTGGAAATATGCATATTTTGGGGAAGGAATGATTCTACCAAGAAAAGCCACATGGTTTTGAAAAATGACAAGGCATAGCTGATTTTGCCTTCAATTACATGAACATTGCAGAGTCCGTTTTTTATTAGATTACTCCTAAATCAAGGCAAGAATCTTAACTCTTCTTTCTGAATTTGGATTCTTCCTCCTACAACTTTGCTTGCACTTCCCTGTCAAGCTGTAACTCCCATCTTCACCACCACCCCTGTTTTTTATTGATACATTATAGGTGAATACACTGATGGGATTTGTGGTTACATACCTATACATGCACACAGCACACAATACAACAACATAATTTGTTGTAACTTCCATCTCATTGCCTCTTCAGGGCTACTCACTGCTTGAAGCATCCAGCTTCCCAGACCTCTGTGTCCCTGCCCAGCTCTCTTACCCTGCCATCCTCAGGTGGCATTGGACAATGATCTTTTGCTGTGGCTCTTGACTGAAATTGCCCCTTTCCAGGGTCTCTTGGCCTCTCAGCTGCCTTCCTAAATTCCATCATTCATGTCCTGCTTTTTGCATGAACTCTTTCAATATTTCTTTTTTTTCTTTTCAAAATAGTTTATTGTTCATGAAGTGTATCTCATTTTGAACTTTTTACCCAATGAAGGCCATATATCATGAAAATTATCTAAAATTTTTAGAAATGTACATTCTAAATTGATTTTATTTTTCTTTCACAAATAAGTTATCCAGGTTCTAGGATGACATACGTGGGGGAAGTCTGCATTTAAGTCAATTAATAAGACAAAAGAAATAGATCTTTCTTTCTGAAAATATTCTATGCAATTACTATGCCATTTAAGCCAGAGGAGCTTCTAACTGAAGTTTAGAAATGTTTGTATTTAAATAGCTCCTTTATGCCAACTCACAATAAGCCAGGGTAGTGGGGTGGAGGAGATAGAATTTCAATGGATTAGAAAAAGAAGAATGAAGGGAAGGGAGGTGGATGGGAATAGGAAAGACAGTATAAATCAGACATAAGTTTCCTATGTTCATATATGACTACATAAGCAGTGTAACTCCACATCATGTACAATCACAAAAATGGGAAGTTGTACTCCATGTATATATGATATGTCAAAATACACTCTACTGTCATATATGAATAAAAAGAACAAATAAAAAATTAAAAAAATAAATAAGCAAATAGTTCCTGCTCATGGTGTCTCTGCATCTAGAGTTCCAGGTTGTCAGATTTGCCCTTTCTTCTTTTTGTCACATGTCCATCAGGCATGGTGGTATGGCTGCCAGTGAAGGGCACCATCTGGTCAGCACCCTTCCACTGCTTCATGGTGGTGCTGAGGATCAGATGCCCTCAAAGCTCCTTCCATAAACTTGTCAGAGTGTCCTGAATACACTGCCCATTGAAAATGGTTCTACCTTTCACACTCAGAGACTCATTAGGAGCGAATCTGGCTTGCAGTGAGATCTATTTTCAAAGCCAAGTTGTTTTCTGAGACTCATCAGTGAAGTGTCAGAGTTGAAGGTTGCTTCATGGAAAGTGAGTTCAATTGTGGGCCTTTGACATTGAACTTGAGTAATCAGTGGGGCTGGGGGCATTAGGACAATTCATGCATAAGGGAGAACAGGACAGTCTGTGCAAAAGGTAAGATTCAATTTGCATTTATGATAGCAAATTAGGGCTAGGAAGTCCTTGTGGTTTCAGCTATCAAAGCAATTATGTTTTTGCCAAGATCTGCTGATTCTTTCTGAAATAGATTGAAGCTATGATTTTAACTCTTGAGTGGATTGCTATTGATTTTTATCTAACTGGAAAAAATGTATTCCAGAAGTGAAAATTTTTGGCTCATTCAGCTTTTCCAGGGCCTTTCATTTTATCTTTTACAAAAATATGGCTATGATAGGTATCTTCACTACAGCATTATTGAGATACTAAATAGCTCAAGTTGAAAATATTCAACAATTGGGGAATGACTGGTTAAATAATTTATGGTACATCTTAGTGTGAAATACTAATCAGGTGCTCAAAATGAGGTCTATCTAGATGATGTGAAAAGAAGACCTTGTGGGAAAAAGCAAGATGCAAAAACAAATAAGCAAACAAATAAATAAACATGTGTATGTATGTACATATATACACGCATGTATACACATATATACACACTTATGCATTCACCCAAACATATACACAGAATGATATTTTTTGTTCAGAAGAAAATCATGTGTATGTATATAGACTTAATCATAATATTTTGCAGTATTTATTAAATTTTTATTGTTTGATAGCAGTATGTTCAGCATTCGTCATATCTAAATGGTCTAATTTAGTTCTCACAACAATGCTATTAGGAGGAAATTATTTTACCTGTTTTATAACTCAAGAAACAACAGCCTAGAAAGGCTAGAAGGCTGACTCTAGGCAGCCTAGTAGGTTAGAGGCCACACTGGGTCACCAGACTCAAAGCCTGCACTTCTAATCACCATGTCCTGTATGTTGTTTCTTAACACTTATTTTCTGAAAGAATATTAAGCTTCCCAGTATTTACTAGGGATGTTATAAGAAACTCATACATGATATGGGTACTGAAATAAGATCCTTCCCAGATCCTTTGCTCACTCTGAATTGGTGGCCAGGCTGCATGAGTATCTGGCATACATTTTTGAAACTATCACTTCTGTGCACAAGACATCTCCTAGCCTTAGTACTTCCCTACCCAATGATGTTGTTATTCATTTTGGAATTCAAAGGGCAGTCATTGCCTTGTTTTTTGTCTTCTTGCTAGATCTAAGAATTATGATGAGTGTTTGACACTTGAACTTCATCTTACTCTTCAGGCAAATTTAGAACAGAATGGTGTTACACAGTTCTAACTACTAGGGTAACCTAGGTCTATAGTTCAAATTAAAAATTAGCTCATATTATCTCTAGCTTTGAAACTAATGTACCCCAAATAAATTTACAAAGGGATGATGATGTTGAAATAATTTAAGTACACATAGGAGAGGTCCTGTGTGCTGTCAAGGTTGTGTTGTTTAAAGTCCCAATTGGATTCCTCATTTATCTGTCCCTTCCCAGTGCCTTTTTCCTCTCCGAACTTCCAGCAGTCTCGTGCCTAAGCAATTTAGTTCATTCTTTGTTAAAGGCCTTTGGTCAATATGTGTATGTAGAATCCCTTAGATTATTCCATAAAAGGTCACTTCAACATTGTTTGATTCCCTGGAGGAATCATGCTGGCCAGTTGGCAAAAACCCAAGATTTGGAACACTAGAATTTATGCCAGGAAAACATTCTGGAACATTTATGCCCAGGTTTGGTTCAGCAGAATTACTAGTTGGAGCTATTGCCTCCTGCCTTTTGCTTCCCACAGTTCCACCTTTGATGCACAAGGTTGTGGCTGATTGCTTTTTATTGCATTCTATTGGAAACTGGTTACTCCATCCATCCTCAGTCTCTGTGATCTCAATTCTCTATTATTCCATAAGTGTGAGGATCTGAAATAGAAGATCTGAAAGTAGGAGACAACAAGACAAGAGATGCTGTCATTTGGCACACAAACTAGTTATAATCCTGTTACCTATTTTTCTGTGTCAAGGCAAAAATATGTAAGAGTTATGTGAACAAGATGTTTGTCAAGTGTGTAGAAGTAAATGCACAGATGTTTACTTTATCCCTGGGAAGTTTTGGGAAACTGGACTCTGATAATTTTCCTGTAATGAATGTGCCTCTCAAAAATCCCTTTCCAAAAGAATCTATTGTTCTCCATTACCTGTTCAGATAATTAAAAAACAAAACAAAACAAAACAAAAACCTTGCCTGATATATGCCTGCCAGCTGCTTTGAGAAGTTAATAGTCTAGAAGATTTCTGTTAGCAGAAAAATGTGGACTCAAAAGCTTTTCCTTTAAAATAAGTCTGTTGTATAATATCACAGCTGGTTCAGAGTACAGGTGTACACTCCTGCTGTGCCCTGAGGAGGTGGTGGGGAGCCTGATCCAGATAAGATGTGGGGGAGGAGGGGTAGCACCCAATAGCAAAGCCACACAGTGTTGCAATCTAAGCCTAAACCATATCTCTGGGAAAGAGTTTCTTGCTGCTTGTTTGTGTCTGAGTAACCACTGACCCCTTCCCCCTGACCGAAGACCCTCCAAAGTGGGCTATTAACCCTGAAACAACACGGAGATTAGCTGGAGAGCTGAAGGAGAGTCCCAAAGAAGCTTCACTTCTGCAGAATCTAGACAGCTTTCTTCACCTTACATTGACCAGATGCCTAGGGTTTGGGCACAGGACTAAAATTCCTCAAGGTAAAAAGACTCCCCTCCCAGGAAATGGACTCCTCCAATGTTCTCACATGATTATTCATGCACTTTCACTTTTCCATATATAGGAGTCACTCAGGAGCAAGCTCAGACCAGCCGAGGGGAGTGACATATCCTACTCCATCCACTCCCTCCCTCTCGCCCATTCTCACCTTACTTTCAGTGCTCGCTCACTGGGCAGTTAGGCAGAAGTGATCCCTGTGACTCTGCCAAAGACAAGCCTGTGGGTCTGTAGGAAAAACCCCAGGCGAAGTCACAGCACTGAAATTGTTACTTTTTTAAGGAGTGGAGTAGAAAAGTGTGAAAAATGAATGGACCTGTGGATGGCTTGTGTGACTATTCTCTAAGTGAAGAAGGAGCCTTCATGTTCACATCAGAATCTGTAGGAGAGGGACATCCAGGTAAGTAGGTTGTCCTGGACTGATTGGTAAGTCCTTCATTCCCAGCCTGTACGAAGGCAGCCACTTTTACTAGATGTCTTAAAATAATGTATGCGATTTACTTATGATTAGGTATCTCTGGAGAAACAATATATAATAGTTTTGTAAAACAGTTACTCATTATGAAGTCAAAGGTCCATGCAGTTGCCCGCCACCAGCATCTCAGCAGAGTGGGGTCAAGACAGAACAAGCAGTTGGTTATCTATATGTATATGATACATACAAAAATGCATCATCAGATCTTAACTTTTTATAGTCTTTTTTCCCCCTAAAGCTTTAACCTGTTATCAATGTGCATTTTAAGGCAACAGAAGACCATCGATCACTAAGTGTTGCATGTAAAGCATGTGAGGTTAGAAATGAACAGCCCTGCATTCCACGCAGTGCTGACATAGATTTTCAGTTGCTGAGGGGTCTATTTCATCTTCTAAGAGGAAGACTGATGACTTCCAAGAGGAAGAAAATACAAGCATTGTTTTGGTCCCTGAAAGGTGGGTGGACTTAGACATGGGAAAGTGGGAGAGGCTTCCTTGGTGTCAATGAGGACAATGCTCAGATATGCAAAGATTCAAATTATAGGACAAAAGTTGCCTAGCTTTGGGGCATATCATCATTATTCAAGGGCTTGTTGAAACTCAGGATCTTGGACCCCATCTTCAGAGTTTTAGACTCAGTATGTCTTGGTAGAGGTTCTAGAATTTGCATTTTCAACAAATTCCCAGGAGATGCTGATGGCTGATGTGGGAACCACACTTTGAGAAAGGCGATTCTAGGAGAATTTTGGGGGCTAGACAGATTGATGCATGTATTAAACACCCCTTCATATCCATTTGAGAAGTTGAAGTGTATGGTAACTGATCACTGGTTCTGCCTTTCCCATCTTCCCTATTCTTGTTCTTTCTCAAAGAAACTTAACTTTCATACCTTGTAACTTGGCTTTGGACATCTTCTTGCAGTAATCCTTCTGTGTGTGTTACCCAGTGGCTTTCAATCAGAAAAAATATTGTTCTCTTTCCCTCAAGATCATTTTTTTAATGTATGGAGACAATTTGGGTTGTCAGAACTATGGGGGTGGCAGGAAGATGCTACCAGTTTCTATTAGATAGAGGCCAGACATGCTGCTGAACATCCTGCGATGAATAAGACAATCCCACCACAACTATTTGGCCCAAAATGTCAATAGTGCAGCTGTTGAAAACCTTGAATTAGATTAATTTGTAGGACACTTAATTCAATGTAAATAGTTTCTTTCATTGTTCACAACTTTATAGTTTCTAGGTTTACTATACTTATCTCAGGGAATCTGCTGATATTCAATGTACTCTGCTCAGCTCCATGCCCTATAAAGATCATCTGCAGGTTAGGAGAAACATTTGGTCCACCTAAAGGAAGTGGGTTCTTTGGCATGTAGTGGCCAGTGGTCCCAAGCATGGTCCATTTTACATAACAGTCGTGTGTTTCAGTGGACAGAAAATGAAAATCCCCACCAAGCCATCGGTTCTCTTGTCTGCTTAATGACAGTCCACCAATCTGTCTGATTCCCCTCTTACTTGCCAAGGTAAATGAACTGTCCAACTAAGTCAGTTTCTTCTAATGTCTGGTGACTTTCTGCTTGTCATTTCAGGGCTGAATTCTTCTCCACTAGAAAGATAAAATTCATGTTTCTTGTTCAACTTCTAAGAAAAGCAACTAGTAGCTATTGTAAGCCTTTTGAGTGATACTTAGAGAAATTTTGTAAGCCTAAAAAGACTGTTTTCTGTCAGGCATTATGCTTTCTGTACTGTTATCTCAACAAGCTTGCTGAACTCTGGTTTCGTACCTATAGCAATTGTTTTTCCCCATCCAGAGTGGGACATGTAAGCTGAGTCCTTTAAATAAGCAGAGACATTAATAACCAATCTGTGATAACTTTTTGCAATATGATGGCCTGAAATCTTAGGATATTTAGCCAAAAGAGGGCTTTGTTGGTAGGGATGTACAGAGGCTATGGATTTGGACATGCCTGGATTTATAACCAGTATTTGCCACTGGCAAGAAAGAGAGGAAAGCCCAAATATATTTAGAAGTAGTTTCTAAAAGAGACATTAGAAAATTTACTTTTAATGGCAGATTAACTAATATCTTTAATTTCAGAACTTAATATTTGCTTTTGAGAGCTGAAAAACTTGATTCTGGATCTGGATTCTTAACTTAAAAACATATTAACCTACTTAGAGGAGCAGACTCCATGGGTATTTTGAACACTAAATGAGATGTAACATGTGTAAAAAGAGGTCACTTTTATTTCTTTGTGGGTGTTCACAATTTACATAACCCCAAAGCAAGAGTAGAGTTTTCCACAGTGCCATTTAGTGATCCACATATTAGACCAGGTAATGTCTTTAAGGCCAATCGTGGAAGAATATGATCAAAACTCAGCCCATGTTGAAACCCTGGTAGTCCTACCTTGACTCAGGTACGAGGATATCTGACTTTCAGGAGGCCAAGAAACCAGAGGAGGAACTGAAAGAAGTTGATGGAAAAGTTCTGTGGAATAGCAATGATGTATAGTGTGTGCTTATAGAATTTTTGCAGGTGGAACCATGTACTTGGGGGTGGTGTCTTTTTTTCCATTGTGCACCCATAATGTATAGCACAGTGTACAAAAGCCCACAATGGTGGGATTTGTTGTTACATATTCATACATGCACACAATATGACAATACAGTTTGGCCAAAACCATTCCCTGGTATTTCCACTTTCCCTTCCCTCCTCCCACCTCATTCCTCCCTCCTCCCTCCCATGGTCCTTTTCCTCTACTGATCTCCATTCAACTTTCCATGTGATCCACCCCACTTTCTTTTCCTTTTTCCTCTCTAGCTTCCACATATGAGGAAAATCACATCTCTGGACCTTCTGAGTTTGGCTCACTTCACTTAACAAAATGTCCTCAAGTTTCATCCTTTTTTGGTGATATCTTATACGTGGTGCGTTGCATCTTCTGGAACCCACACACAGCCATGCAGCTGTTTTGTCCCATCTGATTTTTTCATCATAGCACCTAATCTTACTGACTGACATTAATAATAATTTTAACTTCCATTTCTAGGGCTTTTCCATATGTTAGAATTAAAGGGAATGTGCCCAAGAATGAGAGGGATTTTAGTTAAATGAATGTATGTGTGTGTGAATTGCCTCAGAGTCTACAAGGAGCTGAAGTTTGAAATGTACTTCATTTTTTAGGAAATGCTATGATATATATAGTATGTGCCCTCCAAAAAGTAGGCAGAAATGAGAAGAAATAAAAATTTCAAAATATTTCTGATTTCTTGTATTTAAAAGTGTTCTCTTTGGCAGGTGAGTTTGATATGTAAATCGACAACCTCAAATTATTTTAGCATGTCCGTTTGTTAGACCTATTATTTGTGTCATTCTCACTCATGTTTGTTCTTGTTCAGATAAGATCTGCGACCAGATCAGCGATGCAGTGCTGGATGCCCACCTCAAGCAGGATCCCAATGCCAAGGTGGCCTGTGGTAAGAGACCACACCCCTTTCTGCCAGAGACCTGAGTGGGCTGCATTGAGGGTCTTAGTGGGCATAAAATCATAGAGTCATTCTATCGAGTTCCAAAGAGGTGTCCTCTGGTCTGCAACAGATTTCTTTATCCCGTGATATTCTGTGTATTGAATTTTTCTGGAATACATTCCTTATTCCCCTCTCCATACTGTGAGAGGTCTAGGTACTTGAGCTTCCTCCAGGGCCCATGGCTGCTAACCTCTCCCCTTCCCTTTCAGAGACAGTATGCAAGACAGGCATGGTGCTACTGTGTGGGGAGATCACCTCAATGGCCATGGTGGACTACCAGCGGGTGGTGAGGGACACCATCAAGCACATTGGCTATGACGACTCTGCCAAGGGTGAGGGCGGGTCCCTGGGTCTGGGATCCATGTTGGTCTCTGCAGAAAACACCCCCCTGAAGCTGTCAAATCTGAGCTTTTAGTTTTATGTAAGTAAAACCCTGCTAGAAGAAAAAAAAAAATCCTTTCCTAGACCCATCTTCTGGGTTTCAGGTGTCAAAGGCTCTGGTAAAATTATGAAAGTCTGACTGTGTATGACATACCTGGTGGAACCAGCATGTGCCTGTCCTTTGTTGGCTGGTGTCATTTGAAGTCTTAATTCTTGCTGCTGGCAGACGCTTTGGAAGAAAAAGAAGCACAGAATGGAGGGAGCTGCTCTCTGCCGAGAATGTTCTCTACTAGGCAATGGTGCTACTCTTTGCATCATTTGTCTTCATCCTTTCTGAAACTCTTATGCAGATGGAGGCTTAAGAGACTTACCTAAGGTAACACAGAGAAAGGCCACCAGGTTTGAAATCCCTGTTCTTTCCACCAAACCATGCTTTCCCTCGTTATAGGCATGGAGAAAGATGACTTGGTCCAGAACTAGGCAGGTGAAGAAGACAGGAGGGCCCGGGTTAGCCCTGGTGCCAGATGGTGCAGAAGCCAAAACCCAGGATAGAGGCACAGGTCCTAGGATGGAATTGAGGAGAAGCACCAATATAACCAGGTGAGGGGGAAAGCTTGGAAGAAATGAGAGCCTGGAAGCAGATTCCAGTGTCTGAGCTTGGGCGGCCAGGGAGCAGCATGGCCTGAAGGTACTTCAAAGGCCCCAAGTATGAATGCTGGGTACTGAGGACTTGTGTACAGTACCATTCCATGGGCGCTGCAAAGGCTGTTTATTTAAGCTGGCCTCCTGTGAAGAGCACTGGGCTCCAATTCTTAGAGATT
The DNA here is from genome assembly GCF_048772815.1 of Callospermophilus lateralis. NCBI lineage: Eukaryota > Metazoa > Chordata > Mammalia > Rodentia > Sciuridae > Callospermophilus > Callospermophilus lateralis. The sequence goes on along the minus strand of NC_135319.1, from coordinate 51,270,056 downwards.
CTGCGATAATCCCTGGTAGTACATGTTTAGGCAAGTTCAGTTTTTTAAAAGAAAAATTCCTTTTGAGTCTTTAATGGCTTGGTTCTCATTCTCTGGAGTCGCCATGAAAAATGTAGTGATCTTAGGCAATGGCAAGAAGGTCCACTTTCAGAACAACCTGCTGATACTCAGACCTATAATCAAGACTCACAAACAGGACCATGACTGTTGAAAGATGCTTATTTCTGCATCTGTCACATATTGATTATTTGTGCCTCTGTCACATCTTTGTGGGTCATGGAGGAGAGACATGTCTATGTCCAGTGTTTATAAGTGAGAGAGCCAATTACAGGATGAGACACTCAGTTCAACCATAGTCTGACTTGGTCCAAAGCATTCATGAGCAATGAAGTCACTAGAATGCATAAGTGTTTTCCAGGAATGTGTCAAGAATCACTGGAAAGAAAAACAAGTCTTCAAATGGATTTCCCTCATCAGGACATGAGGGTGTTCATAGAGGGGAGGCATTGTTCTAGAGCAGCAGCTTCCTGAGACGTTACCATGCAGAACCTTCCTCTCTGTACCAGGAAAAGCCAATTTGTGTATATATATTTAGGCCTTATTCAAGAGCAAACCTTGTTCTCTGTAGCAGAGAAATTTTCCAGGAGGTAATGTCCCCCAGTAAGAGATAAATGAAAGAGCACCCAGATCTGGCTAAGTTGGGCTCAGCTGGTTGAGTTTCCCTTACCCAAGCAGGCCCATGGACTTGTGCCAGATGGCCCATTGTGGATGGTGACAGCTACCTTGGCAGGGCCAGCTGCTCCTTACACAAAGGGGAAGAGCCCTTTTCAAACTCTTCCCCTCTCCCTTTGGTTTTTAAATTCTGCTTCCCCAAATCTTTTGAAGGCCTTACTTGGTTTTTGGCACTGGGGAGAGTTATTATTTAGACAGAAAGTAATTAGGTAAAATACGAAATGTCTAATTCGGAATGAGGGAGTCCTTTCACAGCTCTCTATTGATTTGCATGCTCAACGACAGTCACTGGGGAAAGAGGGGTGCAAAGGGCAAAGATGTCCTGATTTCCCGTGGTGAAGGGACTGCCTGGCCTCAGATGACATCACTGAGCATGCAGAGTCCGTGGCATAGTAAACAAGGAGCGAGCCAAACTTGAAGGGTAAACACCCAGGGACATTTGCTGAGAGCCAGTAGGGTTTGGGCATGGGTGTGGATGGGAGCATTGCAGGCAGAGAGACCCAATAGAGGTGGAAAAGCAGGTTGTGCTGAAGACTAACCCTAAAAGATTTCCCACAGCAAGAGTTCTGTTGAACAGAGGCGTTTCCATTTTATTCTCTGGTGGGAGATCCCCACCTGAGGCTTGAACATAAACAACGTAAGTTGGCATTGTGTGTAGGAGAACAGACTGGAAAGGGGATGGCTGTTGGGGTTCTGGGAAAGAGAACTCATGGTGAGCATCTGTGTTTAGCTCCTCATTCTGTGAGGGCCAACTGGGAGAGGAACATGCTTTTCACACCTAGCAGCTTCCTCCAGGGCTATCTGCAGTGGGCGACAATTTGCAAGACTTCCTTGCACCAGCACCCAGCACACTGTACTCACCCAGCCTCCAACTCTGTGCCTCAGCTTTGCAGACAGGGGCCTTGACCCCAAGGGTGTGGTTTTTCCATTTGCTGCTGGCCCCATGAACATTTCAGAATGAGAGAACCCGGGCTCTGGGAGTCTCTCTACACTGGTTCATCCACACTGTATTTTTTCAGTAATTTCATACTTGGGTTAGGCTCCTGAGCTTCTGAATGACAGTTAAGACCCTTGATTTTTCATTCAATGCAGTGATTTTCATACTGTGTACTGGTGATGCCTCTGGAAAAACCTAAGGCCAAGTGTCACTGACCTGTTTATCAGCCACTGTCACCTAGTTTTTATGCTGCAGTTCCATGTAGGGTATACTTTTTAAACCAAGGTATAATTGAATACAGTAAAATGTACCACGAAGAATTTTCTCTGACAAAAGATTGCGTGGAGAAGACACATGGCCTCTCCACACTTTCCTGGGTGGCAGCTGTGAACCAAGGTAGACCCCTGCTGGTTAGAGATCATAGACCCCTTCACAAAGGGCCATGTCAGCTCAGCGATGAGTAGTCTACCAGGAAGCTGGCAACCCCTGTCTCTCTGACATGTGTCCCTTCTGCCTAGGCTTTGACTTCAAAACCTGCAATGTGCTGGTGGCTCTGGAGCAACAGTCCCCAGATATTGCCCAATGTGTCCATCTAGACAGAAATGAAGAGGATGTTGGTGCAGGAGATCAGGTAGGTCAACATTGTGGGAGCTGTGTGGGACATCACTCCAGTGATCTCACTCTTGGATCAGACTATGACATGTGTGGCTTCAAGAGAAAATTCACAGGCAATGGATTAGTTGTACTATCAGGGAGACCCATCATGCTGCATGAGAGTTGTAGGGGAACATGCCCGGAGTGACTTGGACATCCCTGCTTCATGGCAGTGACTTTAGGGTATGGCCATGTTGTGTTGTGAAAGGCTATGATTGTTCATATCCCTTAGGTTTTTCCAGAGGCCCCCTAGTACCCAGTTTCAAAAATCACTGCATTGAATGAAAATCAAGGTCCTTAAATGTCATTCAGAAGCTAAGGTATCTAACCCAAGTATGCAATTACTGAAAAAAATACAGTGGATGAACCAGTGTAGAGAGACTCGCAGAGCCTGGGTTCTCTCATCCCACCCCCTCCTACAGTGCCGGGGACCAGGGATGATGTCTTTCCCTTCAAAAATGCCCAGTGCAAAGTGTTCCATGAGTGAGGCAACTAATAATGTTGAAGCACTAGTGAAATTTTAGATTTGGAGAAAACCATGGTCCTGTTGGTCTAAATGGGTGTTGCTTATCATTCCCCGATGTTCGGCTGCAGGGTTTGATGTTTGGCTATGCCACTGATGAGACAGAAGAATGCATGCCCCTTACCATTATCCTCGCTCACAAGCTCAATGCCCGGATGGCAGATCTGAGGCGCTCTGGTGTCCTTCCCTGGCTGAGACCAGACTCCAAGACTCAGGTGAGCTGCCTCTTCAGCCCTCCACAGTCTGGGCACTCAAAGAATTGTCCATTTTGAAAAGAATTACTTATTTGAAAACTCTTCCACTGTAGATGTACCTCCCTGTCTGTCTCTCCCCCCATACAAAAACATTGTTCAAATTGTTCTAGATTTTTTTCTTTTTCTTTTCTTTTCTTTGCCATGCTGTTATATGTGGATCCCCCACTTCCTGTCACAAACTTATTTCTTAACCATTCTCAGACATATGGGTCCCTGCCTTTGCACATGCACAGGTCGCCACATCTTGAGAAGGCTGTCTGTTCTGCCTGGGTCTCACTGTGGCCCTTTTACTTATCTTTGTTCTATAAAAGGCCTTTACCTGCACTGTGTCCAGAGCCAACCCTGTGGGCCCTGGCCTCTCTCTCCCTGCTGTGTCGAAATCTGTCCTGCAGTCCCTATTTGAAGGTCAGCAGTGATGCAAGCATTAGCACATGTGGTGAAGGCCTCCTGTTGCCCTTGAGTCCCTATGGCCCCTCCCTGTTTAACCCTGATGACCCCAATGACTGTTTTCCCAGTGGCCTCCTGCACTGGCTCCTTCCACATTCCAACATGTCATCCCCCAAAGTCTTGGCACCTCTTCCTCCATGTGCTCCCTCCCTCTGTTCATGCTTGTGGGTCCCACTTGCCCCTTCACATGCTCAATGCTCACATCTGCCCACCTGCATGTCCCTCCAGATCAAGATCCCCATTTCTCACCCTGAAAGCCCACTGTGAGTGGCCCAGTGTCACCTGTTTCCAGTTCTGTTCAGTGCCCTCTCTGTCTCTACCCTACCTGTGTCCCGAGACTTTCCCTGCGGAACATCCCCTGGTCCAGCCCACCTGATGACAGAGGCTGCCCCTGCCTGCATCAGCGCCCTCCCTCCCAGAGGCTCTCCCTGCTAAGAAACTCCTACAGGCTTCACTTCAATTTCCTGACATCCCTTCAGTGTTTTCGATAAGTTTCTGCTTTCTTCCTATGGGGGAAGGAGAAATCCAGCTGTCACTTTGGCATTCAAAGCCTCGCATGGTCTTAGAACTTCACCTTCCTCTGCCCATGCCTCACCCCATCTTTGCTCAAGTAGCACCATTTCCCTCAGGTTCTTCTTGTGGCTTAGTGCTTGACATCTGTGCTCCTACCTTTTGCCTTCCTCTGGGTCCGTCACTTGCCTACCAGTGGCCAACAAAGTTGCCATCTTCTCCTGCATGCCCTGGCTGGTCACCACAGACAGCACCTTCTCTTGCTCCTGTGCTTGGAATTGGCACATGTGGTTTCATAGTTCAGCATGGTGTGTGTGGCTCTGTCCTGTTACTCCAGTGGCACAGAGACACCTCCTTCTGTCTCCCATATGTGAGGCCACACACAGGGCAGAAGTGTCTAGGGTCAGGAAGTGTGCTCACGGCCAGAAGAAAGCCCTTCTTGTGCTATCCACGTGGCCCTCAAGGTGGGAAGTGGGATCACCACCCTCTCTCTCATTGTTGTTCGAGGCCATGGAGCAGGAGAGCTAACACAGATTTCAATAGTACTGAAAGAAAGGGACACAGAAAAGTTGTCATGCCCTCAAATGGTGCTATGATTTGGAAGCAGGATGGAGATTCACAAAAAGGAAATTCCAGAACACGGATGGAAGGAAGTCAGTGGAACTGACTGGACTTTCCCTTTTTGGGAGTGAGAGTGAGCAATGGAGGATCCACCTCTCTGGCTAGCTGAAATAAGAAGAGCCTCCCTTGTTTTGTTACATTAAAAAATAGAAAGTGTCCAAGTCTAGGGTCATTGAGGAAAATGGGGAGGATGACTCTTTTAGGGCTTCCCTTCATGTGAGTATGCACTGAATTCTCTTAAGATGCTGTTATAAATTCCAGGGTCTGCCTCACTCCCACAGATGGGCTGTGAGCCAGCTCCAGTTGGAGGGTGCAGGTTGGCCAGTTGGTACTCTGTCTAGCCCCTTGGAGGGCATAGAGTGCCTGGCTCCCTCCTGGTGCTCTCTTGGTGCAAATGGCACTGTGCCAGTAACTGGTTACAGGCCTCCTTCTCTTTGCCCTGTTTGTAAAGGATTTTCATCATGTAACCAGTGTTGACCGTGAACAGGATGAGTCTTTCCACCTGAACAAATTCTTGCTGCTGATACTGAGAATTGGGTGGCAAGGTGATGGCTATTTTTGTACCTGGTCAGAGCTATGTTTTCCATGGTGTATTTTTCCCCATATCTTGCTGACATGAGGAGATAAGAGCAGTGCTTAGATCCCTCTGCTCTGCCACCCAGTTCTGCCACTCTGCAAGGACACTGCATGTGGTTTGCCAGGGTGAGGGGTGGAGTTCTCCAGGGGAGCAGTGGGAACAGGCCTGGGCAGCTCAGAACCGATCCTTGTTCTGAGGCTCCATGCAGCACAACTGGTGTGAGAGCCTGCCGCAGAGTTTCCTGTCTTGGGAAACCCCACCCTTCAACACCCTCTTATGGGGCCCCATGTGTGGACAGCTGAGGTTTTAAGGTTAGTGTTCGATGTCTGTGCATATCTTCCCATCTCACTAGTGTCAGGCATCAGGTGGGCCAGGGCTTTTGCTCTCCTTTCTTCTGGATCCCACCCTTTAGCTCTTTAGACCAGGCAGGAAACAGAGCAGGAGCCAGCATTTGATGGATATCTGAGGTGCCACAGGAAGACAGAGACATTGCTATGGGAACATAGCATGCTTGCTGCCCTATGGTCCTGAACAGGCCCTCAGGTAGAGAATAGTCCTATGCTATGGGCCAGTGTGCATCCCAGGGTTATGTAGCATAGGTGTATCCCTTCAGGCATCTCATGCCTTCAAGTCCTATGGGCATCATTCTTATAGGTACACACTGCCTGAAGCAGGGTTGGTCTAGCTCGTGCTTCAGATGTCTTAAGTAGCAGACTTCATCTGAAAAGAACCCTGGACATCAGACCATTCAACTCCAAATTAGACCTTTTAGCTCTTGTGTGTGACCTTGACCAAGGCTCTTACTTTCTGGAGTCTTGGCTTTCTAGTCTGTAAAATGGGGTAGTAACAGCTTCTCATCTTTGTCATGGCTTCCAGCATATCATGCATACTCAACCAATGCTCATTTCCATTCCCAGCCTCATCTGCCATCCTCACCACCTCCTTTCCAATCACTCTGAAAACCCAGGGTGCCCAGGCTGCTCTTCTTTGTCACCATTGCATCTGGGACATCAAGCTCCTGTACTCAGTGAGGAGTCAGTAAAGGACAGGGGTCTCTGGAGAAGCATTTTGTCTGTACTGCAGTGGGAATAACATGAGATTTTGGCTCATCCTGAGCAGAGTTTGGCTCTTTGGCCCTTCACAAACAGACATCACACAATCGTTTCCCTTCCATTGCTTTGTTTTCTCATTTGTGATGTCTTAAACACGAATTGATAATGCACAGGATGAACACAGCACCAGCCAATTATGGTGGAAAGGAATATTAGATTTGTGCCTGTGGCCTGCCCTGCCCGGGCACCATGGGAAGGCTCCCTCCCTTCAGGCCCCTCAGCCCCTCCCTTCTTTTGGCAAAAATCCAAGGTGCAGGCAGTCCAGAGCTTGCTACCCACTCCACCTCAGTCCCCTGGCCAGGATCCTGCTCATGTCGCCACTATAGCAGGCAAGTCTGATGGCCCCAGACACTCCCAGGGCTCCTCCATTGAGGGTGCTGGGGCCACTCATCAGACTCCTCCCTCTGTCTCAGAGGCCAATAGATGTCTCTCTGGCCAAAGTCTTCTCTTAAACATTCACAGCCAGGGGCCAAGATATCCCTGTTCCTGCCACTGACATATGGCCTGTGGATTCCTATAGTCACTGGTAGTAGCAGAATGCCCAAGGACATGGAGGGTCAGAAGAGAGCTTTGGCCAGAGAGACATTTGTTGGTTTCCAGAAACCTCTAAGATAAAAGAGAAGAAGTTGCTTAGTGGGTCCCAGCTGCAATTCAAGTCTTTAAGTCATGCTAATTGTGGTCACACATGGGAATAGCTATGCTGTATGCTCCATTGTACATAGTACCAGGGAACTTCAAACATAAAGACATGTTAACTTTCTGGAAGCTCTTTGCAGGCAAGAGGTCCCACTTGATCCCTGGGATACCTGCCTGCCTGCTAGATATCTGCCTGGCAACCAGGTGCCTTCAGCTCAGGCCTCAACCTCACCATGCCTCCCCTGCACTTCTTGTGAACAGGTGACAGTTCAGTACATGCAGGACAATGGCGCAGTCATCCCTGTGCGCATCCACACCATCGTCATCTCCGTGCAGCACAATGAAGACATTACGCTAGAGGACATGCGCATAGCCCTGAAAGAGCAGGTGATCAAGGCTGTGGTGCCAGCCAAGTACTTGGATGAAGACACCGTTTACCACCTGCAGCCCAGTGGGCGGTTTGTTATCGGAGGTCCCCAGGTGAGCTGGGTCTTGGTTCCTGAAGTGGCTTATGTCTACAAGCACACAGATGATTAGAGATAGCTTTGAGTGGCTCAGCTAGGTCTGGCTGCAGAAAAGAGGTAAAGAGAGTAGGGGGCCTACTGTGTATCTGTCAGTACACCAGGAATGTGTGACTCGTCTCTAGGAGTTTCCCGCTTAGCGCTGCCTGACCCTTCCACTCTGGCCATCTCATATGCCATTCTACCTGTCCACAGCTGCCACTGCCTCTCCCTGCTGGGGCGTGCATCCTAGCTGTGGTGCCTGCTCATGGCTGACCCCTCCACTGTGGCACTTGCTGGTATCTACCATGGCTGCCTCCAGCTCTGGTAGGCAACATGGTGGGGTGGGGTTTTGAGTGGGGACAGCTGCTTCCTGCTTTCCCCTGAGCCACAGGAGTGAGGCGGTGGACATTGGCAGAGTACCTCGGAGAGGCAGCTGACTGCTGCAGCTTCCAGAGGACCACAGATGCCTTGCCACAGGGGTGAGCCCCATATCAGGCTCGGGGAGCAAATGTAGTGTGGAAACACAGGGTAAGAGAAGGGTCAGGCTTACTGTTCATTCTTGCAGGACTTCTCAAAAGCCTGGACACACCAATGTGAACTGTGGATGTCCTAAAGGAGGGTTAGAGAAAGCAGACTCTCCCCAAATGATTTTACATAGACCCTCCACCCTTAAAAGGCATTTTTATTGACTGATGCTACACAGGACACACTTAGGACGTGGGCAACATGGCATTTCCTTAGTCAGGGTCATAGCCCAAAGTTACATTTACGGTGGTAATATTCCTATCTGCTATTGGATTTCTCCTTATGATGGACCCAGAAACAAAAGCAGGGGGCATGAGGTGGCTATGTCCCCAGGCAACGTCTGGCTCATCTTTGGTACATTATAATGAGATTTTGACCGGTTACCCGATTCCCAAAGCTGGTCAGTGACAAAGCAGACAAAAGCCTGAGGTTTCTGGTTAATTACCAGCCCAGGGGTCTTTGAGGAATCCCTGAAGATGACTTCCTTCTTGAGGACTTCCACCCCTCTCCAGTCATTCAGGGCTCTGGTTCTCATCTCTTCCATCTCTTTCCCTCTGCAGGGGGATGCAGGTGTCACTGGCCGCAAGATTATTGTGGATACCTATGGCGGCTGGGGTGCTCATGGTGGCGGGGCCTTCTCTGGAAAGGACTACACCAAGGTGGACCGCTCAGCAGCTTATGCTGCCCGTTGGGTGGCCAAGTCCCTGGTGAAAGCGGGGCTCTGCCGGAGAGTGCTTGTCCAGGTAGGCCACCCCCTCCCACTCTGACTCCACCTGTCTGTCCCTGTTGATGGCCCTGGTCCAGCTCCACCCTGAATGAGATGTTCAGAAAGCTACACATTTGCGAATAGTTGTGACTCTGTGTCGTGGGTTGGGCGGAGCGGTCAGTGCTCTGGAAAGCTGAGGGAGGCAGAACAGAAGTGTTCAGGGAGATGAGCATTAGAGAAGGGGCACTTCATGAAGACAGTGGGGGCTGCTGGTACGATAAGGTGGCAAAACCCATGGGGCAGGAGAAGTGTGGTCCCTTGGCCTTGGCCTGAGGACATCTCTGTAAGAAGCTTCAGTCACTGAGCCTGGCCTTTTTGGAAGGTGTCCTATGCCATTGGTGTGGCGGAGCCACTGTCTATTTCCATCTTCACCTATGGAACCTCACAGAAGACAGAGAGGGAGCTGCTAGATGTGGTGAACAAGAACTTCGACCTCCGACCAGGCGTCATTGTCCGGTAAAAGTGCTGGGACCCTGCCCCTCCCTTGCTCAGAAGTGCAGCCCAAGGAGGAGGATCTTGAGCTCTTGGCCCAGCACCGTGCATATCCCCAGCACGGAATGTCTGGTTTTCAGAGGCTGCGTGAGATCCCTGCTGGCCCAGCAGATGCTAACTGGAGTGGGGCCATCTTTGAGCAGCTGGGGGAACTCAGAAAAGTTATTGTAAGGCAAAACAGCTGGGAATCGAGTAGGCAAGTCCTTTCCCACATGCTCTCATGTCTCATGCTATTCTTGTTTTCTGGAGTGTGGTCCAGTTGACATTGGCTTGGGCCAGTCTAGTGGAGTTGAGTAAAGAGGAGAAAGGCAGAGTTCAAATCCTGGTTCCTGGTGCATCTGTGTGCTCAGCTTTCTCTGAACATATGAGCTTCCATTTCCTAAGCTGTGGAGCAAGATAGCGCTGAGGCTTACGTAGAGCATGCACATGGGTGGCAAAGCCCCACAAAAGGCCTGCCCATGAATTGCTCTTATGCTTGTATTCAAAGACATTTCTTTTCCATTTATAAATGACCTCTTCTTCTGCCAAACATGCAGGGATTTGGATTTGAAAAAGGCAATCTACCAGAAGACGGCGTGCTATGGTCATTTTGGAAGGAGCGAGTTCCCCTGGGAGGTTCCGAAGAAGCTTGTGTTTTAGAGCTGGTGGGAGCTGAGCCTGGCCTCACCCTGGATGCTCCTCTTCTGCAGAATCTGAACTCTCACATCTCCCAGACCCTCCTGGGGTGTGCCTTCCCCACCCACCACCCCTTAGGGCAAAGTCAGCTCCCTCTAATTTTTGGTCCATCCTGTTATCACCATGAATGGCAGGGGGCAGGTGGCTTCCTGGTGCTGCAGGTCCAGTTTCCTTGTGAGGGTAGTCACGATGTTCCCCTGCCTGTCCCTCAGATAAGGTCAACGTTGATTTAGTGGGAAGATTCTTCCTTTCACGAGTAAAGTTCCTCACTCACCTCTTCCCAGAATCTAGACCCTGGCCAGCTCCTCCACCCTGGGTGTATGCCCAGTTTAGTTCAGTACACACACCTTGAGATCCTTGTGGTTCTGGGCATACTGGGCCTCCCCTCCACATCTGCGCCTGCCCTGCTGAGCCACAACCTTCGCAAACCCCCTACATGGCTCGGTGTCTGCTGTGGATAACGGACTGATATCTCCTGAGCATCTGAATGTGTGAGAATCCAGCTAAGTACTGACCTCACATATTCATTCCAGCAATATGATGAGGTAGCCCCTTTTTGTTATCCCCATTTACAAAGAGGCAATCTGAGGAGCAAATTCTTTCACAAGGTCTCACAGCCACACGTGTCAGGGCTTAGATGTGATCCGAGGATCTTTGACTCAGTAGTCCCTCCCCCATCTCTGGCCCTTGTGCCTTCTGCACTCTGAGTGCTGCTGGAGTAAGTGTGCAGGCCCCTCAGGGTCCCCTTCCAGGGCTAAGGCCAAGACACCCAATGTTAAATAGTGATCCAGTGCAGGGCTTGCCTCCTGGTGGTGGAATGGTGGCCTGAGATGTCATGAGGAGATTCTGCCTTTGCTAAGGTAGCTTTTGGGGGACACACTGGCCCCTTAAAGGGCCTGGGAGGTCCTTGGACCCTTGAGTCTTTAAAGCTCCTTGTCCCTCTGCCTTTCCACCCGTGGCTGGCACTACTCACCCCATCCATCCTCAACCTGGATTGTACACAGTAAACCTCCACCTTCTCCCCAGCTCCCAAGGATTCAGACTCAGGAAAGGGCTTCCTGGGGACACAGCACTGGATCTGGCTGGGAGAGACAGCCCAGGAAGCCTCAGTTAGGGAGCAGATGCCCTGCTCCCTTGTACCTTGGGGAGCATAGAGACCCCAGCACTCTCAATTGAGGGAGGGAAAACTCTGCAGAGGAGATAAAACACAAGCCCCAGTGGTCATTAAGCCTTGGAGCTAGTGAGTGACACAGAAGCTGGAGTCTGTCCATAGGGATCCGGGCTGCCTCACCACCCTCGAGTCTCTTGCAGCAGAGGGAGGGTCAGGATTGCAGGTGATCAAGTTCCTCTAACTTGGGCTCTATTTGGATTAAAAATTCAAAATTTTAAACTTTCCCTATCCCCTAGAGAAACAAGATCTATTTTGGCCAACATTGTTTATATAAAAGTAAACCATTTATTTGTTCATAGTTCCTATTACGGTGGTGAATAAAAACTCATTAGTAGCAATTACCCTATGCTTAGTTTTTGTCTGCAAACCCCAGAGTTGCTCTCTCCATGAAGTAATACCTGACTTCCCCATCCCCAGGGAAGTTGGGTTCTGCCCTTGGGTTACCCTAACCCAGGTCTGTGTAGGACCCCGACTCCACCATGGACTAAGGTTTTCTCATCTGCCAGCTCCTGTGTTGAGTCATTGTGTTGACTCCCTGCATCCCTCTGAAGTAGACATCCTTATGAACCCCATTTTACACATAATAACCCAAGGACCAAAAAGTGTTGGGAGTATGACAAGGGCCCTAGGCTGGCCAGTGGCTCCTCAGTCTCAGAGTATCTCAGTCCTTTGACCATACGCATGGTTGCCTCTAGTCTGCGTCTCTGTCTCCTTCTTCCACCTTACTTACTGTGCATTACCCACAGTAAGGTTGGCAGAAGTTAGGCCACATTAGTCAAAAGGTTGAGTAAGGCCCAGCATGGTAGCGCAAGCCTGTAATCCCAAAGGCTGGGGAGGTTGAGGCAAGAGGATTATGAGTTCAAAGCCAGCTTCAGCAATGGCGAGGAGCTGAGCAACTCAGTGAGACCCTGTCTCTAAATAAAATAAAATGCACACACAAAAGAGGGATGGGAATATGGCCCAGTGGTCAAGTGTGTGGGTGAAGGGGTGTGGTCTGCAGAGAGAGGAGCCAGACCTTCTAGTGGTTGCACATTTCCTTTTCCCGAATTCTCAACTCTGAAGAGCATAACCAGTTGCTGCAGGAACCCCAGCCGTGCAGCACTGGAGCTGGAAGTTTCCCACAAGCAGCTGGTCTAGGAAGGAGTCAGCTCTGGGACACAGGTGGAAGGCAGATCTGTGTGGCTCTTCCCCTCACTGAGGAGGAAACTGACCTGGGTACCAGGGAGGGAGAGATACAGCAGAGGCCCGGGACCATGGTGGGGAAGAGAGCAGAAAGGCAAAGGCAAAAGACAGGAGGCCCTCGGTCTTGTGTGAGGGAGATTCTGGGCCTGGAAAAGCCACTGCACAGGCCATGAAATGAGATATTGCATATGACGGAAAATCATACCCATTTTGCAAGAACACGTGGGAACAGAAAAACTCTTTGAAACGCATGATTGTGGAAGAAGGGCTTTTTTGGGGGGCTGAAAAGGCAACATAATTATTGGAAACAACAGAGTCAGCTTCTGAGCCACGGAACTCTCAAGTGTCAAAATGCCAGGGAAATGAAGAAGTAGCAAAGGAGGGTAGGAAGGAGTGGCCAGCATGGGAGGTCAATTCTAAGTGTGCGACGAGGCTGTCACTCCTTTGCGTACCTTCCCAGGCCCACTTCTCTGTCCACAGTCTGAGTTCTGTGCCACGGCATCTCACTCCAGACTCCTTGGCTTCTTTGACTTCTCCAAACAGGCCAAGTTCATTTCTGCCTCAGGATCTTTGCTCATCATTCTGTTATGGATGCTTCCATCTTATCCTATAGATTTTGGATGAAATTTATGTTTCTGAAAAACCACTCCATTCATTTCCAGGGTCTTGTTCAGTGTTCATCACTATATGCCAAAATGTATTTCCTTGTTTAAGTCCCTTGGGGCCCAACCCCCTCATTGGACCCTTCCATACCTGCCCAGCCTCCCTTCTTTTCTTCACATGCTAGTTCTTCTGATTGTTTTCAGTCTCAGCTTACAAATCAACTTGTAGAAAGATACTCCCAGATACCCTCCATGTTCAACCCTATCTGTATTAGTCAGCTTTTCATCTCTGTGACCAAAATACCAGACAAGAACAATTTAGAGGAAGAAAATTTTCTTTTGACTCATGGTTTCAGTCAATGGTCAGCTGGACCCATTACTCTGGGCCTGAAGTGAGGCAGAACGTCATAGGGGGAGGATGTGGCAGAGAAAAGCTGCACAGCCCAGGGCAGCCAGGAAGCTGCAGGACAGGGGATGGGGCTGGAGAGAAGATCAGCTCTTCCAGGACCCGCTTCCTCCAACTGAGTCTCACCTCCCATGGTCCAATCAGCCATCAATGGATCAATCCACTGATGATGTCCAAACCCTCATGATCCATCACTTCCCAAAGCCCTACTTCTGGGCATGGCTATCCTGGGGGCACATGAGACTTTGGGGCACATTCCAAATCCAAAGCACAACACTATCTTTATCTGACACTAAGATATCAAAGATTATAATTATTTTTAAGTAACCATTTTATTATTAATAATGATATTATGGCAGTAATAATAGCTCATACACAGATGATTTATGAAAACAAGAAAACTTTTTTTCCTAGTTTTATTGAGGTATAATTGATAAATAAATATTGTATATGTTCAATGTGTACAATGTAATAATTCAATACAAGGTGTAATGATTGCCATAACCAAGTTATCAATGCACCCATCACCACATTTAGTTTTACTCCAAGTTAATTCTTTATCAGTGTTAGTGCTGGCTTGTTTATGACTGTTTCCCCCATAGGTCTTGGTCTTCCCTATATCTATTGTACCCTATCTTCTCTCTCTTCTCTCTCTCTCTCTCTGTGTGTGTCTCTGTCTTTCTCTCCTCTCTTCATTTCATTCCTGGCTCTAGTACAGGGCCTGGCATAGAGAATGTATTTGATGTAACTACGGCCAACTTAGAGAGTGAATTTGAGATGCCCATTTCTCCCGTCTCCTAAGCTCTTTTTAGAAAAAAGGTTCCAAAGGACTAGAGAATCCTGCTTACCCTTTGATTGGTCCTTCCAGTCTCAGGTGTGCAGAGAGAGTAGCACTGTTTCTGTGAGAATTTATACAATGATCACTCAGCATTTCTCTCAACACTAGAAGTAACCATGTGTTACTTGAAATGACACACCCCCTTTCCCACAGATGGGCCAGAGGAGTATGACATCACTGGAGGTAGGCACTCAGGAGGTCTGAACTGTACATGGGGAGGCAGGAGCCAGTACTGAAAGGCATATAGAGGTATTTAGAGGCGACAGTGGATGGAGAAGTAGGGGGATGTGGGGAGACTGTGGGTAAAAGATTGAGCATCTCAGCAGTGCTTTCTTGAGATGAGAGGAGTGGTGGTAAACTTTCAGCAATTCTCCAGAGTAGGTGTGACCCAGGCACAGTGTAAGAGGCAGTGTGACAGATAACTGACTTCTGAGCTGTGAGGTCTTCTGCTTTAACACTGACTGCTTCTTTGTGAGTGAACCTTGGCAGAATTTCTTCCTCTCCCTTTGCCCAGCATTCTAAATTCTAAAGAAAAACACTTAAGTGATGAAGACGTTAACTATGAAATAATCTGCTAAATAATCACCAGAACATCAGGATATCTAGTATCTTCAGATAGCACCAGCATGTGTCTCACTTTCCCCATTCCTCAGCTCTTTGCTTCAACTGATGAAAAGCATATAACTTTTTGTGAGGTTTAGCTTTCAGAAAAATAATGTTTTTCCAAAGAAATTACAGAAACTCACCACAGGAGGTCAAGATTCACTTAAATGCTCTAGTCAAAACAAAATAAAGGCACACCCTGCATGATGAAGACCCAGTGTTCCTGACTGTTGTACAACTGCATCTCCTTTTCCTTCACATACCCGAGTGCTACAAAATTGTCTTTTTTTTTTTTTTTTTTTGGTGGGGGGTGATAGTCTGCACCATCTCAGGGCTAGCCCTGAAATAGACTTGCTTTTCTTCCTACCAAATCTTGTCTCCAGGTATTGACTTTCAAGTGGTAAGCAGAGGACTGGGTCCAGTAACAAATCTGGCAAGCCAGCCAGGAGTAGTGCTCTCTAGGCTTTGCAACTCTTTGGGTTTATGCTACTGAGAGGAACAACAATTGGTCATGAGTGTCAGCTGCTAGTGACAAGCTGACCACGACTGGGATTTCAGGGAACTCCTAGAAGTTGTCAGAAGTTGTTTAGGAAGTTCTGCCTTTTCTCCTCCTTGCAGCATCAGTTGCCTACAACCCCTTTGTGGGTGGAAAGAAAATCTTTGGGAGACCAAAAAGAGGGGAAGTTGACCGACTCCAGACTGGGTAAGTTGCACTGGTGTGAACCCTGGGAATCCTCTACTTCTGCTGTTTGGGGCTAAATAGACAGTTAGATATTGCTTGGGTCATTTGCAGTACCAACTGGTGTGAGATAAAAATGTTATAGACTGGTACTACCGGCTTCTTTCAGGGGGAAATTTGTTTGCTTGGAGAGTATTCTGTGCATTTGGTTTAGCTTTTGTTGCAGAGACGATTTTCTATTGGAATAGTGTTTTGTCACAATATGTATTAGAATCTGGAGAAAATGGGTCCTGGAGACAGAAAGGAGCAGGATTTGATTCAAACTTACCCAGGCAACTTCCCCCAGAATTCCTAGGGACAGCTTTGGCAGAGATGCTGGTAGCTCTAATTTATCGGTAGAGATTTCTCCTGTGCCTGTTTTAATTAGTTACACATGACAGTACAATGATCTTGACATATCATACATTTGAATCAAATGGGGTATAACTTCTCATTTTCTGAGTGTATAGGTTGCAGAATCACATTGGTCATGCAATAATAATGTCTATTTTATTCTACTGTCCTTCCTTTCCCCCATCCCCCTCCCCTACCCTCCCATCACTTCTCTCTACCCAATCTAATGTGACACACTTCTTTTTAAATTCTTTTCCCTCACGTTGTCATACATGTATTCTGTATAATGATGAAAGTCTCCTTCCATCTTCAGTGCGATTCCCCTTATCCATCCCTTTCCCTCCCACCTCTCTTCCCTATTTAGTGATAATTTTCTTCTCATGTTCTTCCTCTCTACCCCGTTTTGAGTCACCCCCACTTATATCAGAGAAGACATTTGGCATTTGTTTTTTTAGGGATTGGCTAACTTTACTTAGCATAATCTGTTCTAATGCCATCCATTTCCCTGCAAATGCCATGATCTTGTTATTTTTTAGTGCTGAGTAATATTCCATTTGTATACATGCCACATTTTTTTTTATCCATTCATCCATTGAAGGGCATCTAGGTTGGTTCCACAGTCTAGCTATTGTGAATTGTGCTGCTATAAACATCCATGTGACTGTGTCCCTGAAGTATGCTGTTTTTAGTCTTTTGGGTATAGTCCAAGAAGAGGAATAGCTGGGTCAAATGGTGGTTCCATTCCCAGCTTTCCAAGGAATCTCCATACTGCTTTCCAAATTGGCTGCACCAATTTGCAGTCCCACCAATAATGTATGAGTGTACCACCAGCAATGTATGAGTGTACCTTTTCTCCTGCATCCTCTCCAGCACTTGTTGTTGTTTGACTTCATAATGGCTGCCATTCTTACTGGAGTGAGATGGTATCTTAGAGTAGTTTTAATTTTTGCATTTCTCTGATTGCTAGAGATGGTGAGCATTTTTTCTTGTATTTGTTTTTTTTTTTTTTAATTGGTTATTCAAAACATTACAAAGATTGCAGAATCACATCGGTTACACATCCACATTTTTACATAATACCATAATAGTAACTGTTGTATTCTGTTACCTTTCCTATCCTCTACTATCCCCCCTCCCCTCCCCTCCCATCTTCTCTTTCTACCCCATCTACTGTAATTCATTTCTCTCCTTATTTTTTCCCCATTCCCCTCACAAACTCTTATATGTAATTTTGTATAACAATGAGGGTCTCCTTCCATTTCCAAGCAATTTCCCTTTTCTCTCCCTTTCCCTCCCACTTCATGACTCTGCTTATTGTTAATCTTTTCCTCCTGTTCTTCCTCCCTGCTCTGTTCTTAGTTGCTCTCATTATATCAAAGAAGACATTTGGCATTTGTTTTTTAGGGATTGGCTAGCTTCACTTAGCATAATCTGCTCTAGTGCCATCCATTTCCCTGCAAATTCCATGATTTTGTCATTTCTTAGTGCTGCGTAGTACTCCATTGTGTATAAATGCCACATTTTTTTTTATCCATTCATCTATTGAGGGGCATCGGGGTTGGTTCCACAGTCTAGCTATTGTGAATTGTGCTGCTATGAACATCGATGTGGCAGTATCCCTGTAGTACGCTCTTTTGAGGTCTTCAGGGAATAGTCCGAGAAGGGCAATAGCTGGGTCAAATGGTGGTTCCATTCCCAGCTTTCCCAGGAATCTCCATACTGCTTTCCATATTGGCCTCACCATTTTGCAGTCCCACCAGCAATGTATAAGAGTACCCTTTTCCCCACATCCTCGCCAGCACTTGTTATTGTTCGACTTCATAATGGCTGCCAATCTTACTGGAGTGAGGTGGTATCTTAGGGTGGTTTTGATTTGCATTTCTCTGACTGCTAGAGATGGTGAGCATTTTTTCATGTACTTGTTGATTGATTGTATGTCCTCCTCTGAGAAGTGTCTGTTCAGGTCCTTGGCCCATTTGTTGATTGGGTTATTTGTTTTCTTATTGTTTAATTTTTTGAGTTCTTTGTATACTCTGGATATTAGGGCTCTATCTGAAGTGTGAGGAGTAAAAATTTGTTCCCATGATGTAGGCTCCCTATTTACCTCTCTTATTGTTTCTCTTGCTGAGAAAAAACTTTTTAGTTTAAGTAAGTCCCATTTGTTGATTCTTGTTTTTAACTCTTGTGCTATGGGTGTCCTATTAAGGAATTTGGAGCCCGACCCCACAATATGTAGATCGGAGCCAACCTTTTCATCTATCAGACGCATAGTCTCTGATTTGATATCAAGGTCCTTGATCCATTTTGAGTTAACTTTTGTGCATGGCGAGAGGAGGGGATTCAGTTTCATTTTATTGCATATAGATTTCCAGTTTTCCCAGCACCATTTGTTGAAGATGCTATCCTTCCTCCATTGCATGCTTTTAGCCCCTTTATCGAATATAAGATAGTTGTAATTTTGTGGATTGGTTTCTGTGTCCTCTATTCTATACCATTGGTCCACCCGCCTGTTTTGGTACCAGTACCATGCTGTTTTTGTTACTATTGTTTTGTAGTACAGTTTGAAATCTGGTATCGCTACACCTCCTGATTCACACTTCCTGCTTAGAATTGCTTTTGCTATTCTGGGTCTTTTATTTTTCCATATGAATTTCATGATTGCTTTATCTATTTCTACAAGAAATGCCGTTGGGATTTTGATTGGCATTGCATTGAACCTATAGAGAACTTTTGGTAATATTGCCATTTTGATGATGTTAGTTCTGCCTATCCATGAACAGGGTATATTTTTCCATCTTCTGAGATCTTCTTCTATTTCTCTCTTTAGGGTTCTGTAGTTTTCATTGTATAAATCTTTCACCTCTTTTGTTAGGTTGATTCCCAAGTATTTTATTTTTTTTGAGGCTATTGTGAATGGGGTAGATGTCCTCATTTCCAGTTCAGAAGATTTGTCGCTGATATACAGGAATGCCTTTGATTTATGCGTGTTGATTTTATATCCAGCCACTTTGCTGAATTCATTTATTAGCTCTAGTAGTTTCTTTGTAGACCCTTTTGTGTCTTCTAGGTATAGGATCATATCATCTGCAAATAGTGATAATTTAAGTTCTTCTTTTCCTATTTTTATGCCTTTAATTTCTTTCGTCTGTCTAATTGCTCTGGCCAGTGTTTCAAGAACTATATTGAATAGAAGTGGTGAGAGAGGGCATCCCTGTCTTGTTCCAGATTTTAGAGGGAATGCCTTCAGATTTTTTCCATTTAGAATGATGCTAGCCTGAGGCTTAGCATATATAGCTTTTATAATTTTGAGGTAAGTTCCTGTTATCCCTAGTTTTTCTAATGTTTTGAACATAAAGGGATGCTGTACTTTGTCGAATGCTTTTTCTGCGTCCACCGAGATGATCATATGGTTCTTATCTTTAAGTCTATTGATGTGGTGAATAACGTTTATTGATTTCCGTATATTGAACCAGCCTTGCATCCCAGGGATGAATCCTACTTGATCATGGTGCACAATCTTTTTGATATGTTTTTGTATACGATTTGCCAGAATTTTATTGAGGATTTTTGCATCTAAATTCATTAGGGATATTGGTCTGTAGTTTTCTTTCTTTGAGGTGTCCTTCTCTGGTTTGGGAATCAGGGTGATATTGGCCTCATAGAATGAATTTGGGAGTTCTCCCTCTTTTTCTATCTCCTGAAATAGATTATGGAGTATTGGTATTAGTTCCTCTTTAAATGTTTTGTAAAACTCTGCTGTATATCCATCCGGTCCTGGGCTTTTCTTGGTTGGTAGTATTTTGATGGCTTCTTCTATTTCCTCCCTTGATATTGATCTGTTTAGGTTGTTTATATCTTCCTGATTCAATCTGGGTAGTTCATATGTCTCAAGGAATTTATCTATGCCTTCACTATCTTCTATTTTATTAGAGTATAGGGTTTCAAAATAATTTCTAATTATCGTCTGTATTTCTGAATTGTCTGTTGTGATGTTGCCTTTTTCATCCCGTAAGCTAGTAATTTGGGTTCTCTCTCTTCTTCTCTTTGTTAGTGTGGCTAGTGGTCTATCAATCTTATTTATTTTTTCAAAGAACCAACTTTTAGTTTTGTCAATTTTTTCGATTGTTTCTTTTGTTTCGATTTCATTGATTTCTGCTCTAATTTTAATTATTTCTTGCCTTCTACTGTATTTGCTGCTGATTTGTTCTTCTTTTTCTAAGGCTTTGAGGTGTAGTATGAGGTCATTTATTTGTTGACTTTTCCTTCTTTTAAGGAATGAACTCCATGAAATGAATTTTCCTCTTAGTACTGCTTTCATAGTGTCCCAAAGATTTCGATATGTTGTTTCTGAGTTTTCGTTTACCTCTAAGAATTTTTTAATTTCCTCTTTGATGTCTTCTGTAACCCTTTGTTCATTCAGTAGCATATTGTTTAATCTCCATGTGATGTAGGGTTTTTCCTTTCTCCTTTTATTATTGATTTCCAATTTCATTCCATTATGATCAGATAAAATGCATGGTAGTATCTCAACTCCTTTGTAATTGCTAAGCTTTGCCCTGTGACATAATATATGGTCTATTTTTGAGAAGGATCCATGTGCTGCTGAGAAGAAAGTGTATCCGCTTGATGTTGGGTGGTATATTCTGTATATATCAATTAAGTCTAAGTTATTTATTGTATTATTGAGCTCTATGGTTTCTTTATTCAATTTTTGTTTGGAAGATCTGTCCATTGGTGAGAGAGGTGTATTAAAATCTCCCATGATTATTGTGTTGTGGTCTATTAGACTCTTGAACTTGAGAAGAGTTTGTTTGATGAACGTAGCTGCACCATTGTTTGGGGCATATATATTAATGATCGTCAAGTCTTGTTGGTGTATGGTTCCCTTGAGCAGTATGTATTGTCCTTGTTTATCCCTTTTGATTAACTTTGGCTTGAAGTCTATTTTATTTGATACAAGTATGGACACCCCTGCTTGCTTCCGGGGTCCGTATGAGTGATATGATTTTTCCCAACCTTTCACCTTCAGTCTGTGTATGTCTTTTCCTATCAGATGAGTCTCCTGTAGGCAGCATATTGTTGGATCTTTTTTTTTAATCCATTCTACTAGCCTATGTCTTTTGATTGGTGCATTTAAGCCATTAACATTTAGGGTTACTATTGAGATATGGTTTGTATTTCCAGCCATATTTGGTTATGTATGACACTTAACATGATTAGTTTTTCCTCTATGCTTAGTTTTTCCTTTATTGTACTACCTCCCGTTGTTGGTTTTCATTGTTATTTTTCATTTCCTCTTCCTGTAATGTTTTGCCAAGGATGTTTTGAAGAGCTGGTTTTCTAGCTGCAAATTCTTTTAACTTTTGCTTATCGTGGAAGATTTTTATTTCATCTTCAATCCTGAAGCTTAATTTCGCTGGATACATGATTCTTGGTTGGAACCCTTTTTCTTTCAGCGTTTGAAATATGTTGTTCCAGGATCTTCTAGCTTTCAGAGTCTGTGTTGAAAGATCAGCAGTTATCCTGATTGGTTTACCCCTAAATGTAATCTGCTTCCTCTCTCTTGTGGCTTTTAAGATTCTCTCCTTATTCTGTATGTTGGGCATCTTCATTATTATATGTCTTGGTGTGGATCTCTTATGATTTTGTATATTCGGTGTCCTGTAGGCTTCTAGTATTTGGATTTCTTTTTCATTCTTTAAGTCTGGGAAGTTTTCTAGTATTATTTCATTGAATAGATTACTCATTCCCTTGGTTTGGACCTCTGTACCCTCTTGTATCCCAATAACTCTTAGGTTTGGTTTCTTGATGTTATCCCATAATTCTTGGATGTTCTGCTCATGATTTCTTAACATTCTCTCTGAGCTGTCTATGTTCTTTTCAAGTTGAAAAACTTTGTCTTCGTTGTCTGAAGTTCTATCTTCCAAGTGTTCTACTCTGCTGGTAATACTCTCATTTGAGTTTTTAATTTGGTTTATTGTTTCCTGCATTTCCAGGATTTCTGTTTGTTTGTTTTTTATATCCTCTATCTCCCTATAGAGTTGATCTTTTGCTTCTTGGATTTGTTTATGTAATTCATTGTCAAAGTGATTTTTCATTGTCTGAATTTGATGAATAATGTCTTCCTTGAGACTCCAGATCATCTGAAGCATGTATATCCTGAACTCTTTGTCTGACATTCCATCAGCTGCAGATATTACCTCATCTAATGTTGAATTGACCTGTATTGTTTGTGGTCCTTTCTTTCCTTGTCTTTTCATACTGCTCATGGTTCTTTCTAGCTTTGTGAAACTGTTGAGCTAATGTTTTTCCCCTTATATATTTGTATTGTTCTTGAATAGCTCCAATATCCCTCTTTTTCGGAGGAAGACAATGTTAACAGATCCCAATATCAACAGTACATTATCTAAGGACAAGTTTTCATTATTAATACATTTATAGTTAGATTCTAAGACTATAGATATTGGATTTAATTATTACTTAAGAATATATTCCTTAGTTTCATAAAAGGCGTACCATATCTGGTGGCATATAGAAAACTTAATTTCAGACGAAGGATGTTATACTTAAAGAGAAAGGAGTGAGGGAATGAGGTTAAACTAACTTAGCACCTTTGGAGAACTATAACCACTCGACTGGTAATTTATGGAAGAATGTATAGATTCAACCTCCTATTTAGATAGTTACCCTATGTATAGATAGCAAAAGTTAGGAGACTGAAAGTGGTATAGAGAGAATATGAATTAAAAAAAAAAGAAAAGAAATAACAAGGAAGAAAAGAGAAATAAGAGAAGGGAAGGGAAGTAAGATAGAAATACAGAAAAAAATGGGGGGGGGAGGTGGGGTATATGCAATTCCTCTATATTATATTACTTTGGTAATTCAGTTGTTCATCTCAGTTCTTGGTTTCACATATGCTGAAGTTGTGGAAGAGAGAGAAGAAAAGAGAAAGAGAGGAAAAAAAAAAAAACAAAACAAAAGTCTCTCAGAACACTGTTTTCCTTGCTTCCAGTAGGTGGCGTTGTCTATTCCTAGTTTGAGCCTCTGTATTCAGGGTGGTGGGTATAGCCAGTGTGAAGGGAAATGAGCTTCCACCTGTATCTTCCCTACTCTAGTCTCTGAGGTAGAAACCAGGTGCCTCTACAGTTGTTGTTTTGTGTTGATAGCTACAATCCCCAAAAGCTTGTGGGAAATATTTTGAGTTATCGCAGCTAAGGGTGGGGGAGTTGGAAACCGGGTACCTGGATCAGCCGCAACTGTGCTGGTAGCCACACCCACTTTGATGGGTTTTAAGGGTTGATGGGCTTCCTGGAGACTAGCGCTCAGGGCGGGACCGGACTTCCTCCTCCGGTCTGGCTGAGCGGCTGGCGCCTTCCTGCTCCGGTCTGGCTGGCGGCTGGCACCTTCCTGCTCCGGTCTGGCTGGGCGGCTGTCGCGGCTTCCTGCTCTGGTCTGGCTGGGCGGCTGTCGCGGCTTCCTGCTCCGGTCTGGCTGGTTCTTGTATTTGTTGATTGATTGTATATCCTCTTCTGAGAAGTGTCTGTTCAGGTCCTTGGCCCATTTGTTGATTGGGTTATTTGTTTCTTTTGTTATTTAACTTTTTGAGTTCTTTGTATACCCTAGAGATTAGAGCTCTATCTGATGTGTGAGGGGTAAAAATTTATTCCTAGGATGTAGGCTCCCTATTCACCTCACATATTATTTCTCTTGCTGAGAAAAAACTTTTTAGTTTGAATTTGTCCCATTTGTTGATTCTTGGTTTTTACTCTTGTGCTATAGGTGTCTTATTAAGGAATTTGGGGCTGACCCCACATGATGGAGATTAGGGCCAACTTTTTTTCTATTAGACGCAGAGTCTCTGGTTTGATTACTAGATCCTTGATCCATTTTGAGTTAACTTTTGTGCATGGTGAGAGAGATTCAATTTCATTTCATTGCATATGGATTTCCAGTTTTCCCAGCACCATTTGTTGAAGATGCTATCCTTTCTCTATTGCATGCTTTTAGCAGCTTTGTCTAATATAAGGTAGTTGTAATTTTGTAGGTTGGTATCTCCTGTGCCTTTTTAATACTATTGAGTTTATGGCAACAACAAATGGCCTGTTTCTGATAAATCCACTTTTGAGTCTTCATGACTAGTTTAATTTTTTTTTAATTTGAACAGCATGCACAATTTATAACATTTCTTGCAAATACCTTTAAGATAATTATTAAACTGCAGATAGGGTTAACATGTTAAGACCTTTGGATTTATGTATATTTTTTTTCTTTTGCTGTCCTTCTATTTATAGTAAGATAATTTTGTTTTCCAAGGTCACTCAGAAGTTTGTTATTTCAGACAGTCCTAACCAAAATGCAAAACTCTCAAGAGTCATCCAAAATGAGATAAACTTATTTGATACTGAGGGGAACAGGGGAAAAGGGGAAAAGAGACTTTTTAAAAAAAATTCCAAGTTGCTACATGAACTTGAAAAAACTTGCCTGAAAAATTTGGTCGACAGTCTTCATAAGATTATAAAAAAATATATTAAAGGAGATTTTTTTAAAGCAACAACTCAGAAAGAAGGCAATTTTGAATTATTTATTTTGAACAGGCAACCTTAACTGTTCCATTTTGTCAGAAACATAATTTGAATTATGTCTTTTAAAGCTGTAAGGCTTTTGTGTATATATGTGTTTATGTATGTTACCCTCATGCAATTATGTTCGTGTGATAAAATTACCCAAGAAATTCTATTCAAGTTGACTTTCATATAAATGAGCATTCAACATAAACTGAAACTGTTAAATTAACACAGGTGCCTGTTTGTTGAAGTCCAAAAGTAATGTGATAGAGATAAAACATCTAAATTACTTCTAAGTAAGTTGAAATACTGAAACATCAATCAATACATATAAATCCAAGTACTTTTGGCTTCTTGAATTATATAAAAGACTATCTATCTAATTGGTTCTTTTCGTGTATTTCCATAAAGTTTTGGTTTGTAGAAAATTGATTCAAGATGGCCTTCTTTCTGAGTTGTTGTTTTAAAAAGGAAGGTCATTAAGATTTAAAAATTCTAATTAACAAATATAATTCTCTATGCAAAAAGTTTATCTGAATTCAGAAAAAATTAGGTTTACTAAACCTTCTTGCATTGGCACAATGCAAGAAAGTTTAGTAAAAATTCAGTAAAAATACACATTTAAAAAAGATATGAAGCAGAAATGAGCCAGTGAAGTAAAAAAGGAGAAGAGAGCTGAAATAGTGGGGCTTTCACAGGTTCGTACTGGACAGGGAACTCAGGTTGGCCAGGAGCCTTCTCCAGGGAAGGGCAATTTTAATAAAGAGATAAATATTCTCATGAGGACTAAAGGGGCCCAGGGGCTCCAGTGGACTTGAGACACTCAATCTACGTTTTTCTCCCAGAAGTCCTGGGTGTAACTGATGGTGGGGAACAAACTAATCGAAATTACATCTCTGGAGAAATTCAGGCTTGTTTATTTCCATAGCCATTGGAGCGTTGGGACCCGCCTCCTAAACACAGTGTCATGAAATGCCAAGATGTCCTGTTTTTTTCTGGGCCGAGATCTCTGCCCAGTGACTTTTGCTCTGGGGTGGTTCAGTGTTCAAGTTCCTCTGGAATAATCCCAAAGTTTATAGATGGTCCTGTTGGGACTGCCAGAGAAAAAGCCAGAACCACCATCATCTGAAATCAATAAGAAAGTGAAGACCAACGTTTGGGCAAACAGGACTCCAGGAAGAGCAAGATATGCCCAACCTGTATAAGTAAATCATCATAGGCTAAGACAGGAAACACACAAGGGCATGCAGTCTATTTTCAAAAGATAATTAAGATCTGCCCACCATAATGAGGCAGCTCAGGACTTACACTCTGTATACTATCAAGCCCTTAAACTGTGTTGACTAATGTGCCAGGAGAAGATGTCTGGTCCTTAGTATTGGATTTAAAAGAATGCATTTTTCTGCATACTATAGACTGAGGAATAAAAATTATGTGATAGAGATTATGGGTTAGATGTGAGGTATCCCCTAAAAGCTTATGTGTGGCACAATGCAAGAACACTTAGAGATGAAATGATTGGATTATGAGAGTCTTAATCCCTGATGGGGATTAATTGGGTAGTAACTATTGGCAGGTAGGCTATGGCTAGAGGAGGTGGGTTATTGGGGATGTCCTTTGGGGGTATATATTTTGCACCTGGCAAGTGGAGACTCTTCTCTGCTTTCTGGTTCCATGTTCTGAGGTGTTTTCCTCCTCTACACCTTTCTGCCATAATGTCTGCCTTACCTTTACCCCAAAGCAACAGAGTTGGCCATCTAAGGACAGAGACCTCTGAAACCACGAGACCTAAATAAACTTTTCCTTCTAAAATTGTTCTTGTCAGGTCTTTTTGTTTAGCAATGAAAAAAATGATTAAAACAGTGGTTTTAACCTCGCAAGAGACTCTAGACATGAGGCCTTTCCCACCCACAATGTCCTACTTTGCCAGACCCCAAACAACAGATCCAAGTGACTATGGACTGAATCTTCTGGAATGATGAGTCAAAATAAATATTTCCTCATTTTAAGTTGATGTTCTCAGGTGTTTTGTCACAGAAGTGGGAATCTGATAACACAGCAAGGACACAAACATTTAATCACTTGCCAAATTTAATTTCATAAAAGTGAAATTCACATGCATTAAGAAAAACGCACAAATAAAGGTAAATAAAGGGCAAAGATAAGTGACACATTAAAAAACATCTGCAATGCCAAATTGAATGAATTACACATCAATAAAAAGGTAACAAAAGTTCAATGGGAAATGGACAAAATATAAGAATAGGAATGAACAAATATAATGAAAGAAATGAAAAAACTACAAGAAACAGAAGTTGCTCTACTGCACTTACATTTTAAAAAATAAAAACTTTTTAAAAATGCATTTTTTTTTCTTGGCAAACAAAAGGCAAAAACAAAAAGAAAAAAGAAAAAGTTCTTCAAATCCAGGACTCACAAAGAAGAAAAGAAAAGAAAAGAAAGAAAGAAAGAAAGAAAGAAAGAAAGAAAGAAAGAAAGAAAGAAAGAAAGAAAAGAAGGAAGGAAGGAAGGAAGGAAGGAAGGAAGGAAGGAAGGAAGGAAAGAAGGAAATAGATATCCCTAAACATAGTTAGTGGGGTGTAACTTGGTACAAACTTTCTGGAGGGAAATTTGATTCTTTCTTCTTGAAGTGTCAATATCCTGTTCACCTGGTTAATCCTTGGGTCAGAGATGCCATCAAATAAGGAGGAGGAATTAGCAACCCGGGCAGTGGGTCAGGAGGCTGAGCTCTGTCCTGGAGGTGGTAGGAGGGCAAGACCAGTGTGTTCTGGATGGAGGGAGGGGGACTTCCTGACTACTGAAGATCAGGGATCACCTCTGTCTCTGAGTCTGAAGGGGGCTAACTTCAGGGTGTTCACTTAGCCCCACAAAGACCCCGGGACACAGGCTCAGACCCGAGGGGCCCTCACATCCAGGGATGCAGTGACTGAGCCAATCATGCCGCCTGAGAGGTCAAGAATTCCCCACTGCAGGGGCTATTCAGGATCCCAAATGACAGAGGACACCGAGGCTCACACAGGTAAGGACACTTGTAAGTAGAGAGCAGCAGCAGGCCAGGATGGGCCAATATTTCCCTCCACTTCTCTGAGGTGGTTCTCCCCTGATAGTAGCCTGGTCCCTGGTTTCTGGAGGGGACTATTCCTGGGGCCAAAATGTTCTAGGATCTGGTCTCTCTTTTAGTTCTGAGCCTGGTGTGTTCTCAGCAGCCCTGGCCTCTCAGCTCTACTCTGGCTTCTTAGAGGCTCCTCTGGGAAGAGTGTGGAGCACCACGGTCATCAGCCCCTGTCCCTACCAGGACCCCCCAGAATCTTTGTACCTCCCTGTTCCCTGAGCCCAGGGCCTTCCTTTGATGGGACAGTGGGTGTAGTGGGCAGGGTGAGGCCTCTTCACCTGGCAGGAGATCTTGAGATGTTCTATCTTCTTATTGGGCCTGAGAGAACCTGGTAGCCCACCCTGGTCCCCTCCTTCTGTTATACTTTGTCCCTTCCAGGAGGCCCTTCCTGATGTCTCCACCTCCATGAAACTGCATTTTTCTGCCTCTTATTGAAAAAAAAAATAAACAAGTAAAAATAAAATAAGTCATTTTGTACTTAGCTTTTGGATTTTGTGCATCAAATTCTTTAGATTCCTGATTCGAAGATATTTTAATTTGTGCTTTCCTGATGTCTTTCTCTTCCACTTCTAACTTTCTGAGTTGTATGTTGGTTTGGATGACTTCTTAATCCAAAATTTACTTCTTAAGAAGTTCTAAAATTTCCATTTTTTTTGTTTTTGTCTTCAACTTTTCACTTGTTTCTAGTTTCACTGACAGCTAACTGCAGACAAAAATTTCCATTATTTTCACTTTTCCAAAAAACCTCAAAAATTTTCTTTGTAATCCCAATGGTGAATTTTAATAAATGTTGTGTGTTACCTGCTGTTATCAAGGTATAGATCTGTATTTATTTCAATAAATTAAATATTTAAGTTTACATTGTACATATTTGTATTTTAATTATATCATCCAGATATTCCTGGGATTTAAGCTTTCCTTAGAGAAGCAACTGATAAGAGAGGAGAATGATACTGTGTGGATTCTGGACTCTAAGGAATGGCAAATGACGACTCTATGCCTCCTTCATTCAGGCACTTACTCATTTCTTCCTCCTTTCTGCAAGGAAGTCAAAGGTGTGTGACTTTGTTGTTGCCATCCTTTGCCCCCTTTCCCTGGTTGCCAGGCATAGGCTCAATTCTGGGCAGAGCCCTGGTCAATGATCTCAGTGTTGTGACCCAGCCGGCTGTGGTGGCCCAGGGAGGCCTGCAGCAGCCTGGGGAACTAGCAAGGAGCTTCAGCCTTCCACACAGCCCTTCTGCCTGTGATCCAGGAGTCACTGTGCAGTTTCTTGGCAGAAGAACCTTAGGCATGTGAGACCAAGTATTGCTCTTCCTGGATCTCAGTGGGAGATGGGGAGGGTGTCATGGCAGGCAGTGTTGGATGGTTCTCTTGTTCAACCAGTGACCGAAAGATATTCTATACAGAGGGACCAGGGACCCACCAGGCATGGTTCAGTTCAGTGCTAGTTCTAGTGAATTGGAAAGGGGTCATGGTGTTTCACACTGGTATAGAAGAAGGCAGAAACTCAGAAATGTCTGATGTCCACCTTCTGAGCTAGAGCTACAGATTCAAGGGTCTCAAAGAAAATCTGGAAAATCTGGTCTGAATTTTAAATGTCTCCCAAAAGCCCATGTGTTGAAGACTTTATCGGCAGCCGGTGGTGCTATTGGAAGGGGGTAGAACCTTTCTAAAGAGGTGGGGCTAGTGGAAGGAAGTTAGGTCATAGAGGGTGTGCCCTTGAAGGGGAGATTGGAAGCCTGGCTTCTTCCCCTCTCTCTCTTTTGCTTTCTGGTACCATGAGCTGAGCAGCTTTGTTCTATCATGTGCCAGGATGCTTTGCCTTACCACAAGCCTAAAACAATAGAGGCAGCCAACCATGGACTGAAATCATGAGCCCAAATAAACATTTCTTACTTATAAATTGCTTATGTGTTTTGTTTCAGTGATGGAAAGCTGACTACAAGAACCATTTCTTCTTCTGCCAGGTCCATTCCTTGAACAGAAAGATCATGATCATCATCTCTAGACAGGAGATGCACACTTGAGACAAAATGGAAACACTGGTTAAATGTGAGCCTCTATACACGAAGCCTCATGCAGTTTATGATCCAGATGGAGCATTTGTCAAGGAGTATTTGACCTCATCCTGGACACAGGATTTGGCTTCCTCTAAAACAGAAAGCCCTCACCCTGCTCCCTTTATGTCCCATGCTGGCTGCTAGGCTTTCTCCTGTCACCTCCTCCTCCATTCCCAAAGCCTATTTCCAGTGCACTCATGTGAGTTGTTCATGACAATAGGACATCCTCTTCCCCTTCTCCTCCTGGGGAACCCTTGAGCTGGCTTTCAAGATGGGGTCACTATCCTCTTTATCTTTCCTCAGGAACTGGACACAACCATTCAGAAAATGGAAATGTGTCATCTTCTGGCTTCACTGAGCCTCCATATGACTCTGGTGGCCCAACTCCCTAGTCACCACAAGGCCCTGTTTCCTCTCTTTTCTTTAAATGTATTTTAAAATTATCAATAAATGTTTTAGCTTAAAAACTTTTTATGTGTTTTACTTTTTCTCAAATTGCATCTCAGCAGAGTTACAAATTTATGAATAGCACTTGATGAATTGATGCTATTTATTATATTATGATTTCTAGAACATACCAGGAGTCTATTTGAATTTGATGATGCAGACCTCTGTTTCCTAAACAACATGCTGTTATCTGGGAGCAGTTCAGCCACCAGAGACTTTTGAAATGTTGGAATACTTTGTGCTGATGCTTCTGTGCTGCTC
The DNA here is from genome assembly GCF_048772815.1 of Callospermophilus lateralis. Classification (NCBI taxonomy): domain Eukaryota; kingdom Metazoa; phylum Chordata; class Mammalia; order Rodentia; family Sciuridae; genus Callospermophilus; species Callospermophilus lateralis. The sequence continues at coordinate 51,239,753 of NC_135319.1, read as the reverse complement.
AGTGACAAAAGTAGAGGCTATTTGTTGCTTTCCACAAATGTAAGTTGATTTGATGATGGCTGTGATGTGCTGACTTTGTGCAGGGCAGGTGTGTGAACTGAGGGCTTCCAGTGGTCTGAGCCCAGCAGACCAGCAGCCTTCTGACTGCCAGGACCCTGGCCAGGGTTGGACTGAGCTCAGCTGCTTATGGCAGCAAAAGGTTGGTGTATTCTGGAATTTCTTGTCTCTGCTCCACCTCACCAGGGCATCTGGACCACAAAAGCCTGCCTGCCCCAAGCCCTGGGTGTCTGCTGCTTAAGGATCAAGTATTAGGAAATGAGTGTTGCTGAGATCAGCAGCCTGCTTATATGGGACTGGGTGTGACTTATGGGCAAAGAACAAAGTCAGAGCCTCTGGGTAACATGGTGATCAGTGTTGGGAGCTGAGGTCCAGATCAGGTCAGCCTATAGAGTGGAAATCCAGACTGACCAGAGCTGATCCATGGCTGTGGCCATTGTGGGCAGAACATGCACTGAGGTCTTCAGAGAAACATGAACAAGGACTCTGTGGTCAGGCAGGGCAAGGTTTGAACCAGGGTCCAGACCCTTCAGGTTGAGCTACCTCTAGTGCACTATAGAGCCTTCCCCAGCCTCAGTTTCCCTATCTGTTACAGAGAGTAAAGATAGTTCCAGGTTTGAGGTAAGCCTCGTGAGGATGCGGTAGACATAAAGGTCTAGCCAACATCCAGTACCTCGTAGGTTTTCTGGAATGGATAGTCATTCATGTTGGGCTTCTCCAGGGCTATGGCACTGATGTGGGCTCTGATGACAAATAGGGATGGAACAAGCAGCCAGAAGGGAGACTCTGTTCCTATCAGACCAGGTCATAGAGGAAGCAGGGGAAAAGGAGAGAACTCACTGGGAGGCTTATATAATTAAACTGTCTTCTGTCCTATCAGGGCAGCTGATGCAAAGTAGCCCTCTGTGAATGTGGAGGGAACCACCCGGGAGAGAGGGATATAGAAAGTTTGCACAGTACCTCAACTGCCTGCAGTTTTTCATGCAGCCAGCAGAGGGCAGCATTGATCCACACATTCCCTGTGGATGGCAGGGGCTCCCTCTTAGGAATTCTGTGTGTCTCTTGATGGACCCTGAGTTGCTGGAACAGATATATTACTTTATCAGTCCAACCAGATTTCTCAGATCCTAGGTATACCTATGTTTCTTCCTGTCCCAGAGAGTGCTCCTTCTATTTTGGGAAGTTCTTTTCTTTGCAGGTAAGGCTAATGCACACAAGTGCAATTCCATACAGTATTTGTAACTTGTGTGTCAACTGGGAGCAGCTGTCTTCATGCCCATTTTTACAGGTGTAAGACCTGAGGCCCACTGCAGGGATCACCATTATCAATGTTAAGCAGAGTCCCATTGAGCATGGAGAGGACTTTGGCCTGCATCTGTTTTCCCTTTTCTCTGCCCTGCCTCGGATGCTAGGCTGGTGCTCTGATGGGAGACAGAAAGGATAGCTGGCCGTGCTGCTGGTGTAAGGAGAAGTGGTAGCTAGCATCAGGCTCTGTTGGTATGGAAACAGTTATTTTGGGGGCTGAAGTTCTCTTTTGGAGGAGGGCTTCAGGCTTGGGAACCAGTTCTTAGTTGGGTCCTTCCAGACCCTTCAGCCTGGGGATACCAGGCCACATCCCTGCCACTGTATAGCCCGTTGCTTCCTGGTTCATATTTATCCGTAACACTGCCCTCAGGTAACTCTGTGTTACCTGTTACGGGTCCCTCTGGAGGACAACCTCTGCCCCTTTGCTCTGTGCTGACCTGTTTTTGTCTGGGCTGAGGGTCTTTCTCCCAGTGGCAGGTGGGCAGCAGGTCTCGCCAGCTTGTAGGAGTGGCACATTTTCAGTATAGATCAAGTTTTTTCCACACCAGTCATCTTCGGCATGCTCAACCTGAATTGCTGTATATGTCATCTTTTCAGCACAATGAGGTAGATCATGTTGGTGTCTCCACTTTATAGATGGGTATCTGAGACTCCCAGAGGCCCAGGGATGTGCTGAGGGGTTGCCCATGCAGGTGGCCCCTCTGTCTTCTCCAGTGCCTTGCCCCCCACACTGTTTCCACGTCCTGTTGTCTGTGTTAGGTTCTGCTCTCCCTTCCTCCCTTGGGCTTCCTACCCTTACACTGGCACCGGGTAGTACTTGGGAAATACAGTGAAGTTGAAAATAAGCAAATGAAGGAAGGGATAAAGTCTGTGTGTCTCTGAGGTGGTCAGGTGGCACAACCTTGGATCATACTTTAGAATGATGAGAACTTGTCAAGACTTTTTAAAATCTGATGCCTGGTCCCCACATGACTATTTCCCACTGAATTCTGAAGATAGCCAAAAAAGGAGATGCCCATTCTTTAGGAATGTCTTTCTTTAAATTGAACCCTTGAGATATGATCCTGAAGGTTTGGCCCGAGCAGCCAGGGAGATGCTAACTACCTTGTTCACTGTTGGTCCATTGGCTTAGCTCCAAGGAGCCTCCCAGCCCAGGAGTCAAAGCCCCTCACTGGGAATAGCCTGGGAAGCTTGCAGTCAATTCAAAGCTCTCTCTTTTCACAAAGTAAGTGGCCAACCGTTTATCTACATCCCCAGGCTGGGGTCCTGGTGCAGCCCAACCTGTGGCTTTCGTGGGGAGACAGGTAGAGGCAGAATCTCAGCCTGGGAGCTGCTTGAGGTAGCTGCCCGTGCTCTTTTTCTATCCTTTCCCCACTCCCCTCACTTTCCCCTCCTCTTCCCCCACTCCTCCAACCTGTGGGCATCCTATCATTCTCTATTCAAGTGTTGAAAAACTGACCCATTGAATGACTTTGGTCCTTTTGTCATAAGTCAGTTGGGCGTATTTGGTTTCTCCATTCCATCTATCTGGTCTAGGCATCCATCATCCGGTCACTAGGATGTACTCCTTATATATTTTTCTTCTTCCCCATCTCTCTAATAAAAGATTGCCGGAAGTGTTTCTACATGAGAAGTAGAACTTGGTTTTAACAGAACTGGTGTCCTATTTAAAGTATGGGGAACTATGTCACGGCTTGCGTCACTCTTCCTTGACTTAGTCTAGATGTCCCAATCCCTACCCAGGTAATTTGGGGTGGATGTGAATGCAAATTTCTTTTTTCACTAAACATGGAAAGTTTTTGGACTCTCTGAGTGTCTTTTTTTCAGAGGAGAAATTTTTTGTTTAATGAACACAAACTCATCCATTTTTTTTTTCATGAATTACACTTTGAGATTGCATCTAAAAAGTATGGCTAAATCCAAATCGAGACTTTCTCCTGTGCGATGATCTAGGAGTTTTATAGTTTCACATTTTACATTTACTCTATGATGTGTCTTAGGTTACTTTCTGTGAAGGGTTTAAGGTAGGTGTCTAGGTCCCCACCCCCCATCACTCGTGGAATTCCTGCTGTTCCACTGTCACTGTTAGAAAGAAGACCTGTTCTCCACGGTGTCACTTTTGCTCACTTAACAAAGACAAGTGGACTATGTTTATGTGGGCCCATTTCTGAGCTCTCTAGATTCTGTTACAGTCATCTATTTTACTATATTTTCACCAATATTACACTCTCTTGATCACATTTTCTTTGTAAAAAGTTTAAAATTTAACTAACATAAAAACATAAAAATCATACCTATTAATCGGGAACCATGTGATGTTTGCATACATGTATGCGTTTTGAACTCAGGTAAAATATATCTATCTCCTCAAATATTTATCACTACTCCATAGCAAAACATTCAAAATCCTTTCTTCTATCTTTTTTTTTTTTTTTTTTTTGACATATATAGTACTCGGTCACTCTCTGTGGCCACCCTACTGTGCAACAGCACACCAGAACTTTTACTCCCAATTGCAACATAATCACCATTGGACAAACTCCACCCACCCCCTCCTTCTTGCTCTCCACAGACTCTGACAACCACCATTAACTCTTAATTTCTATGAGATCAACGTTATTTATTTTTCACATGAGCTAGATCATGTGGTACTTGTCTCTCTGTGTCTGGCTTTTATCATTTAATATAATGATGCCTATGCCCAGTTCTATTCATGTTCTCTCAAGTGATATGGTTTCTCTTTTTATGGGGTGAATACCATTCCATTAAGTACAGGCATGGCATTTTCTTTATCTGTCCATCAGTTGACATTTAGATTGCTTCCCTTTCTTGGCTGTTGTGAATAGCACCACAGTGAACACAGGAATGCAGATGTCTCTTCGATATACTACTTTCATTTCCTTTGGTACATACCAAGTAGCAGGATGGCTGGATCAAATAGTTCTATTTTTTAATTTTCTGAGGAACCTCCATTCTGTTTTCCATAATGATTATACTTTCTTGCATTCTTGCCCAGAGTGTACAAAAGTTCTCTTTTCTCCACATTCTCACCAGCACTTTTGTCTTTTGTCTTTTTGACCATAGCCATTCTTACTGAAGTGAAGTATCTCATAGTGGTTTTAGTTTTCATTTCTCTGATCAATTATTCTATGGATGTCTTGTATTGTGTTTTAAATTTCACTTAATATATTTTTTTCAGCTCAAGGATTTTTCTTGGATGCTTTAAAAAAATTGCTTCCTTCTCTCTGTTAAGTTTTTCTGTTGGAATATTGAATTGTTTCTCTGTGTTTTCTTGAAGCTCATTGATTTTCCTTAAAATGACTATTTTAAACTCTCCATCTGTGAGTTTTATCATACTGGTTACTATTAGACCAGTATCTGGCACTTTATTTTGACAACTAGGTGAGGTCATGTTTTTCTGAATGTTTCCAATGCTTGGTGTGCAACATCATCTGGGCGTTAAAGGTTTAAGTATTCATTCCAGTCATTGTGACCTATCTGTGTTCCTGTCTTTTCAGAAATTCTAAACAGGCTGTTTATTTTCTCTAAGCCTATAGTCACTTCTAATTCAGCACTATAGGTGTCCTAAGCCCAGGTTTGTTGCCAAGGCTACCATTGGTGCAATGTCACTGTTTTAACACTAGAGGGTGATTCAAGCCCATATTTGCCCCAAATATGCAATTGGTGTATTGTTCAGTGTGAACTGGTAGAGAACCTATAAGTGAGAGTCCATTCCCCCAAGCCTTTCCCAGATGCTTCATTCACAATCTCCAGCCTGTGTTTGAGTACCCTGGGATTCTGTCCAGCTCTAGGCACGTATGCCACACCTATGGCCACCTACTGCTATACCCTGAACCCATTGCCTGCCAAGACCACAACACTGGCATAGGGCCAAGACCCATAGTGCCATAGGCTGAGGTGGATTCATGGCCAAAGCCTGCTGCAAGCAGCCACAGGTGATGCTGGCCAGAATAAAAACCCAATAGAGTGATATAATGTGTTTCTGCCTGGCACTGGGGCTGCTTCACAGATTCTGTTCATAGGTGCTGGCCTGGAGTTGGAGGCTATTAGAATCTTTCCAGTATTAGTTTTTCCAGCCTGGCACTGAGCCCCAAGGCAAAGTCCTGTGCTGACTGCCTGTCCTACCATCAGTGAATTGAGTGTTGCTCCAGGTTATGCAGCCTAAGGTTGGGGGCAGTGGTGGAGGCAGTCCCTTGGTTACCAAAGCTGACTCTAAGCTGGGTGATGCCTGAGTCTCACAGTCATAAGAACCTGTTCAGTCTCAGTGTTGCACCTGGCCCATGCCATAGCTGGCAATGACATAGGCTAAAACACAAATCCATCCCACTGGGAATCAAGTCTGTATCTGGTGCCCAGGGCAGGTCTAGAAACATCCATCTGAGAATATTGATCTGGGAATAGCTGTGTTACCTGAGATTGGGAAATGGGAGGTAGAATCAGTCCCTTGGCCATCAAGGCTGATGCTAAGCTGGTTCTGAGTCTCACACACCTGAGTCTCCAAGCTGCAAGAACTCATGCAGCTGGGGGCATTTGCCCTAGGTTCACTCAAAGCTGACAATGATGCAGGACAAAACTCAAGTGTGCCTCACCAATACACAGTTCCCTACTTGGTGCAGGGAGAGGTCTGGGAGCTCTGTGATCTATGGCCTAGGAAGAGTAGCCTGGGGTTTCTGCCTAGTGCCAGATTTCATCATGGCAGTCCTGGCTCTGAGCTTCACCACAAAGAACCGTGCTAGCCTTCACTCCCTGCCGCCCATCAGGTGAGGTCCTCCTCCCCCATTTGCTACCTGAAGTTGGAGGACGGGTGGCGGAGACAGGTTAGCACAGTTCTAGTGACTCAGTCTGTGGGTATTGGCCTGGGGGTAGGGCTCCTAGGGCTCTGCTTGACACGGAGTCTCACTGTGGTGGGTCTGGTACTATGTTTTGAGTCTAAGGTCTGCACCTAATTCTTTCTTCTTCCGCAAGCAAATGGTGTCCCTCTCCACACTCGAGTTGGGGGAGGGGTGGTGCTGGCAACTCTTTCCCTGCTGCCTTCCTGAAAGCATCTTTTCTCTTTTCATACTGAAACCAGGCACTGTGGTCTCTCACCTGGCTCCTTAGCTCTTGTGAAGGTAGTTTGTATGTGAATAGCTGTTCAAACTGGTGTGCCTGTGAGGAGATGATCACTAGAGGGTCTTACCCAGCTCTCCTTCCTGTCTCATCCTTAAGTCCTTTTGAATCCCCTAGGCAGCAATGAAATCTCCTCTTATTTCTTCTGTGGAAACATATAACTCACTCTGAACACCAAAGAAAATTTCCATGTAACAGATAGGTGCACCTTGGGCCAGTAGTGCTAATTCATGACAACTAACAGAAAGTCAGTCAGTCTTGTGTTGCCCATTGGAGCCTCCCATTCACTCTTTCCAACCTCTGTGTGATCCTGGGCACCTTACTTCTTCTTGATTCCACCCCACTTCTCTTGCACCCCATGCCCACTTACTTGATGAATGATCGCCTCATTTTGCTTGATGATTCAAGTAATCAAAAGATAATATCTCTACCATTTCATCACCAAACTGTCTACTTCCCTGTTTCAGCTCTCTCCACATTCTGGCTTCCTAGAGCCAAAGTGTACACTTCTGTGTTAAATCCCATACTCCCCCTCCATTCAGTGGCATCTCTCCAGCCATTTCCACCTCTGTTTCCTTCAGTTTTTCTACTTGATTGCATCATTCTCCTCGATTGAAAGCATAGTCTCTCTGAAGAAAAGAGAGACTTTGGTTCACATGCTTTCAAACACTGTCTCATCTCTTTGCTCCCTTTGTAAAGGAAACTCTCAGAAATATTGGTCCTCTTACTGTCTCTACTTTATCCTCTCCTATTCTCTCTCTTATTTAGTAATAATACAAATACCATAGTTTGCTACAGTTTGGATATGGCTTAAGTGTGCCCCCAGAGGTTGATGTTCCAGAAGCTTGGTCCCCAATGTGGCAATGCTGAGAGTGGTAGAACCTTCAAGGAGTGGGGCTCAGTACAAGGGGGTTAGGTCACTGGGATCACCAGCCTTAGAAAGGATTGGTGAAATTCTCTAAGATCCTAGTTAGTTCTTATGAGAGTGAACAAGTTGTTATAAAGAGAGCTAGTCTGGACCTTGAATCTCTCTGGCTTCCTGTCTCACCACGCTATTCTTTCTCTCATATCAGTTACCATGATCCACCTGCCATGTTATGATTCAGAGCTTAGCAGATGCTGGTGTCATGCTCTTGAATCTCGAAGCTTTGAGCTAAATAAATTTCTTTTCTTCATGTACTATTCAGCATCAGATATTTTGTTATAGATACAGGAAATAGATTAATACACATACCATACATTCATCATTTAAAAGTGAATAACTCATTGGCTCTTAATATATTTACAGGTGTGTAATCATCATCATTATCTAATTCTAGAATATTTTCACCACCCAAGAAAGAAACCCTATTCTCTTTAGTAGTCACTCCCAATTCCTCTCTCCCCTTACCGCACCCCCCACAAGGAATAATTTACTTTCGTTCTGTATGGATCTGCTTCTTCTAGACATTTAATATAAATGAATTCATATAATAATATGTTGCCATTTGTGTCTTTATTCTTTCAGTTAGCATGATCTTTTCAGATTCTATTTGTAACATACTTCATTATTTTTATGTTTAAGTAAGTTTCCACCATATGGATTTGTTACATTTTGTTTACCCACTAATCACTGGATGAACATTTTGGTTGTTTCTATATTTTGCTCTGAACAGCTGTGTACAAATTTATGTTTGAACACCTAGTTATAGTGTAATTGCTAATCATAGAGTAAATCTATGTTTAATATTTTAAAGAGCTTCCAAGGTTTTTCAAAGCTGTACCATTTTTCATTCCATTAGCAATGTATGAGGTTTCCAATGTCTCTGTTTTCTCCCAAGGTTTATAGTATAGTGTCCATCTGTTTTTTTTTTTAATAGTCATCCTAGTGGAGGTAAAGTGATATCTCAGTGTGTTATTTTGTATTTCACTGATGGATAATTACATTGAACCTCTTTTAATGTGCTTATTGACTATTTGTATATCTTTGAAGAAATTTAGATTCTTTTCTAATGTTTTAAAGTTATTTGTCTTTTTACTACTGAATTGTAAAAGTTCTTTATATAAATATTTTCTCCATTTTGTGAATTGTCTTTTAGCTTCCTTTGCTAATTTATTTATCCTTTGATGCACAAAAGCTTTTAATCTTTATGAAATCCAATTTCTTTTCTTCTTATTTTTTGTTTATTTATTTGTTATATCTAGGAATCCATTGCCAAATGCAAGCCATGAAGATTTACACTTATGTATTTTTAAAAAAGATTTTATAGTTTCAGCTATTATATTTAGATCTTTGATTGATTTTGAGATGATTTTGTATATGGTAAATGTGACACCAAATTCATTCTTTTGCCTGTGGATAGCCAGTCATTTCTACATCATTTGTTAAAAAAAATTATTATTTCTCCATTGAATAGTCTTGGTTCCCTTATTGAAAATCAGCTAAGCAGAGATGTATGGGTTTATTTCTGGACTTCAAATTTTATTGCTCTGTATGTCTATTCTATGATAGTCTCATACTATTTTAATTACTGTAGCTTTGGAGTAAATTAGAAAGTTTGAGTCCTCCAACTTACTTTTTCTTTTCAAGACTGAATATTCTGGATCCCTGCAAACTCATATGAGAGTCATTTATTTTGCAATTTCTGCAGAAATAGCATTTTGATAGAAATTGGCTGTCTGTGGTTCAATTTGGTAATTAAATAATATTAAGTGTCTCAATTCATAAATATGGTATTTTCCATTTATTTAAGTCTTCTTTAATTTTACTTAATAATATTCTCTAGGGGCTGGGAATGTGGTTCCATGGTAGAAATGCTTGCCAAGTGTGTGTGTGTGTGTGTGTGTGTGTGTGTGTGTGTGTGTGTGTATAGTTTTCAGAGTGTATATTTTTTCTTTATTAAATTTATTCCGTAACTATTTTATACTTTTTGATGCTATTGCAAATGATAAGAAGAAAGACTTTTTACATTATTCTTTTTAAAAACAAAATGACAAGTTCAGTACAGTGGTCCATACCTATAATCCTAGTGACTCAGAAAGCCAAGACAGGAGGATCACAAGTTCGAAGCTAGCCTGGTTAACTTAAGGAGACCCTATCTCAAAATAAAAATAAAAAGGGCTGGGGTAGAGCATCCCTGAGTTCAATTCCCAGTATCACAAAATTAATCAAGTAATTAATCAACTTATTAACTAAAGTACAAATGAAATGACATTTATTAGAGAGGCACCAATGTGATATGTATGTAAGCATGTATGTATATAAAAATATATAATATATGTGTGCATGTGTGCATCTGTGTGTATATAAAATTTATTTATTTAATATGCTGGCTGCATCAGGGAAGAAAAACCTGTACTCTCTTCCCCTTCAGGTTGTTGATCTGGGCCCAAACTCCTGAGATTAGAAGATACTTTGAAATAAATACAATCAATAAATTAATTTATGCTGCCCCTTTTTTCCCCCTAGATCAAATAGAACAAGCACATCCTCTCTGACTCAGGGAGGATATTTCTGAAGTCAAATTTATGCTGTATTAGAGAAGATCTGGGTGATCTGGGCAATCCAGGAAGCTCTGAGCCTCAGTTGACTGAAGTCTCAAATGAGGATTTACTTTCTAGATTTACTTTATAGAGTTGTGATGATTCCAAAATACAGAAAATTCAAGGGAGCCACATATGGACACCTCACCTGACTGCAGCATCGAGCAGTTGGAGAAGGGGAAGTCCAAGAGTTCCCTGAACAGCTGTGAGAGGTCTCAAAGCTGTCCAGATGCCATGCCCCAACCTCAGGAAGAAGGCGTGACTTCCACTTTACACCTCTTCCATCTTAACTTCACTCAAACTTACCTGAGTGTCTTCTTTCTGATATCAAACACATTGAGTGAGGGGTGCTTCTGCACGGGAGGGAGTAGAACTGTCTGAGGTGGCTTGGTGTGGACTGCCTGAGCCTGGCCATGTGAAAGGGACATCCCCACAAAGGAGGATCCTGATGTGGATGTTGGATCACCCAAGTGGGCAGGTGGACCAGTCATAGGGTGTAAGGCCCTTTAAGGAGAGTAAGGAAGTTACCGGAGAAGGCAAAATACCTGGCAAGCATGTCAGAGCCTAGGCCAGGTGAGGAGAGTGTGTACACAGGAGTGACTTGGCATGGTCTATCAGGACTCAGCAGGAGAGCAGAGAAATATGTTATTAATGACATTCCTTAGATTTGCTGGAGCAATGTGCTAACAACTTGTAGATTGTTTAAGATTTTCTATAGATAATGCACCCCCTTAATCCCTGCATCTTAAGTGAACAACTCCCCACTGCTGGCCTTTGGTATTCCTCAAGCCAAAGTTTATATGGATAAAAATAAATAAATGGGGGAAAAAAGAAAGTTTAGTGAGAAATGGGACCTTTACATAGCTTCAAAATACCTCCCCACAAATAGTTCTCACGTTAAAAAAAAAAAAAAAAAGAACTTGGTACAGAATCCTGGCACATAGCAAATGATCAAAGTAGACATCACCAGGATCTGAACAAATTGAAGTTACATGCCACCTGATGAGAAGGAGAACGCACCATCATTTTCATGGAATTTCTTCCAAAGTTGCAGAATCTGAATCCAATCATGAATACTTAAGGGAAAAAAACCCAAGGTGAGAGTCATTCTACACAGTAACTAACCAGTAATCCCCCAAAAGTGTTAAGACTCTGAAAGTTAAAAAAAAGATTGAGGCACTATTTTTTATTTAAGGAGACTAAAGGGAAATGACTACTAAATGGGGCACATGATTATGAATCCTTTTCCTGTAGAAGACTTTACTGGGGCATTTGGTGAATTTTGCATAGGATCGAAGGTTATTTGGAGATAGTATAAACTGTATCTGCAACTTTTCTGTAAGTTTGGTATTGATTCAAAATAAAGAAAAAAAAAGAAGGCTCCAAAATTTATATAACCTTATTGGGGCCACATGGGTGGTAAGTGGCAGCTCCAGGCAAACTCAGGTGTGTCTGCCTCTAAAGCTTCACCCTCCTTGCAAACCACTGGCCCTGGACATCTCAGCTAGCCTCTCTTCTTATTCAGCTGCACCTGGATTTGCTCCCCAACTACCCCAGCTCTATGCTAGACATGGCTACCCCATCCACACCTATCCAGAACCCACCTGAAGGGCATGTAGCAGCAGCACCAGGGCAGCTGAGAGTACTCAGTGATTCAAGGGGGTGCCGCCTGGCTTCCTGTCCTAGGAGTGAGGTAGTGTCAGTTGAGCTTCTACTGCCTAGAAGTTCTCCACACTTCCCAAGAATTTCAAGATTTTTCAAACTACATGATAGGAAGCCTGGGGATTTTCCTTGTCTTGGTTCCCTGTGGTTACCATCTTTGCAGTTAGGAATTCCTTCTTACTTAAGCAAGTCTAATAGAATATCTCATTAATTAGGATTTTAGATATCATTTGATCACTTAAAATCATCACCTTTGCAGTTACCTGACATCACCTATGGCCCCAAACAGAAACTGATGCTCTCCTGTTAACTTCCAGGCACTGTCCTGCCTCCCCATGGCTGAACCAACTGGGACAGAGGAAAACGGAACATGCCACCTGTTTATCTGTCACTCTGCTCATAAACCTACCAATTCAGCCACAAGGCCACAGAGGCAGGGGCTGGTAATCCTGGGGACTCAACAGTGAACAAACCAAAGGACAGATAGTATTCTCCAGTTCAAACTGACCACCCTAAACTAGAGCCACCAGTCTCTGTGTTGTTTGAAACCAAACCAGGAGCCAAATGCACCTCCATCACTACCTAGGTAAAAGATTTCATCCTCTACTGTAGAAAAGTTGTTAGGAATAGAGTGGGTGACCTCAGGCGGAGGGAAATTCCCCTTCTTACAGCTCTGGAGTTTTTCTTTAGGGATTCTGGGCTCTCCTCAAGTGTTCCTCCAGCCTGAGGGCTCTGTGGGGAAATGGGATATGTACACGAGAGGCCCTCCAGGGGGGAGAGGCTCTTAAGATAGGGGCCTCTCAGGGACTGGGAGGAAGCCTGTCAGCCCACATCCCTATAAATGGTGCTCTCCACTCTGACTCGGAGGCAGAGATCCACCAAGACGGAAGCCTGTGTGAGGGTGAGCTGAGCCCCCATTCCCTGGTATATGGGTATATGGGCCCTCTCTAGCATAAGGATTCCAGGACCAGCCTAAGAGCCACAGTACTAACTAAGGGCCTGAGAAGGAAGGGGTTCCCCATCATTAACTGCTATATAGGGGATAGGCCATGGACCCTGGTCATATCTATCCATTCTGAGGTCCATGATTCCTTAGCACCCAAAAAGAGGGTTACTGGGAATTTTGAGGGACATATGGATTGCATTCCCATATCAGGGAGTGAAGGACACCTGGAAGGGATGGGTCCAGATTGTGTCCACAACACTGTAGTTCATCTGTAGGTCAGAGAGGTGCAATGAGTGCCTCAGGGCCACACTGGGACATGCTAACAGAGAAGACACTCTGTGAGAACCAGGATGCTGACTCTCCAAAGTTCTACCCCTCACCTGCCCAAGGACCACACCACCTCAGATCAAAGGCATGGGATATAAGACCAGGCTAGATACTGGATGGTGCCGGGAATTCCTGTGCATGGATAGTTTGGGTCTTCAGTTCTTCCCAGTACTCTTATTTGGACTGGATTGGCCCTCAGACTCTGCCATATTCCTGAATTCTAACAAACACAGCAAATGTAAAGGGTTAAGGAGAGACATTTGCAAATTCTGCAGATGGGTCAGTGGCCCTTGTCTTCAGCAGGAGAAGCAGCTGGGACAGGAGCCATGTTGCTGTGCACTTTGGCTCTCACCCTCACCTTGATGGCAGTTTCTGGCATCATGAGCAATGGGACAGAAGTCTGTGTTGGAAGCCCGGGTATCCCTGGCACTCCTGGATCCCATGGCTTGCCAGGCAGAGATGGGAGAGATGGTGTCAAGGGAGACCCTGGACCTCCAGGTATTGTGTTGGAGACCCCATCCTCCACTGAGGGGCAGGGACACATTTTTTAGGCCCCTTTGACCAGGGCTGTATGTTGGGTTTCAAGACTCAGTTGGCTGGGACATAGTGGGGTTTCCTAGGGCACTTAGGCTGGAGCATCTGGAGAGTATATCTTCAAAGTGCCCCTACAATGTTAAGTGAATTCACTCAGATGGAAGTTGAGGTCCACACAACCATGTCCTCTTCTCTCTACAGGTCCCATGGGCCCTCCAGGAGGAATGCCAGGTCTCCCTGGGCGTGACGGGTTGACTGGAGCCCCCGGTGTCCCTGGGGAGCGTGGAGACAAGGGGGAGCCTGGTGAAAGGGGCCTTCCAGGTGAGTGGGAGCCAGGGGAGAGGATGGGCAGGGGGGACATGGACATAATGCCTATGCAGTCAGCAACATGGGGTAACAGAGGTGCCTGTGGCATACTGCTCAACCTAATTAATGATATGTGAGGTTGAAGACAGAAGTCAGAGGTGTTCAAGTAACATGGTCACAGTTCAGGGACTGATGGGTATAGGAAGTGTTCCATGCATTGTGACTGCTTATGGAGAGATAAAAGGTGTCAGATGAAGGAAGAGGGACAACACTGGGAGTCATAGCCCTCCATGGGACTGAGGCTCTTGGGCATTCTGAAAGGTATACAGGGTTATGTGCATGAGGGATCCAGGAAAAGGTTATGATCAGGAGTCCCAAGTGTGCAAAGGAACTCCATAGCTCTGAGTACTATCAAGATCTATCAGGAGAATGCAAAAGCAATCATATTCATCCTGGGTGGAAGGTGGAGGAGAGGACCTTTTCTAGAGGTCAGAAAAGCACACAAAAGTGGGAAAGCAGAGCCATTCAGGAGATATTACATGAAAGAAGAGCAGAAGGAGGTTCATCAGGGGCACAGCTGCATTAAAGGAAGATAGGTGTTTACAGAGTATGGAAACATTCCACCTTGTGGACCCTCATGCCTGCACAGGGGATGCGGACAATTAGAGGGCAGGGTTCCAGGGTTACAGTGGGCAAAACATCTGTGGGCAGCAGGTTGGGATCTTGTCTGCTTGCCCTTCATCCTGGTGGGGGTCTCTCCATAGGACTTCCATCTTATCTAGATGAGGAGCTCCAAACCATGCTTCAGGAATTCAGGCATCAAATCTCGCAGTCAATGGGAGGTAAGGGGACTCCTTGGGGGCACAAAGGGTAGAGTTACCCCCAGCTTCTGGAGACTATAGACCTGAAAAACAAGTGTGAATCTGCAGGTTTGGGATAAGGAATGATGCTTTCCTTTTCTGAAGTCTCTGAATGGTCCAGAAAAGAGAGAAGTAGACACAGATTTGCTCCCAATTTCCTAGGAGAGCATGTTCTCTGCCCATCCTGCTTTCTCTTGCATCCCAGAAAATTTCACAGTTCCTGGCAATAAGTAAATGTTAAGGAGATGAATGAATGAATGAATAGATGGATGGATGAAAGCAGAGAGAGGAATTTATAAAACTGATTGGAAGAGGAAGGGAAGGAAGAGAGAGGCAGAGACAAAGAGATTGGAGACAGCCTAATGGTAGAGACCCTGGGGAAGCAAGATGGATGTGGAGACAGAGATTGGTGGCCTAACCCAGATTCCTCTGCTCTTAGTCCTCAGCTTGCAGGGGTCCATGCTGGCAGTTGGAAAGAAGATCTTCTCCACCAATGGGCAATCGGTCAACTTTGATGCCATTAGTGAGTCTTGTGCCAAAGCAGGTGGCAACATTGCTGCCCCAAGGAATCCAGAGGAGAATGAGGCCATTGCAAGCATTGTGAGGAAGTACAACACTTATGCCTACCTGGGCCTGGTTGAGAGCAACACTCCTGGAGACTTCCGTTACCTGGATGAGACCCCTGTGAACTATACCAACTGGTATCCCGGGGAGCCCAGGGGTCGGGGCAGAGATAAGTGTGTGGAGATGTACACAGATGGGACATGGAATGATAAGAACTGCCTGCAGTACCGTTTGGCCATCTGTGAGTTTTGAGCAGACATTTAGGTCACAGGCTAGACAGGATCCTGCATGGCAGCCTCCATCAAAATTTATTTTTAAATTTAAATTTCAACAAAATGTATTTGTGATTATTAGATCCAAAGGCATTCTTAATCACTTCATTCCCCAGATGGTTCCTAACTCTTCTCCTATAATCACTAATCTTTGACACTGTCCTGGGAGCCCCTTCTCAGACTGCAACTTAGGTATCCACTCCCGACCTTGAACTTCACTATGAGACAGAGATGGAGAACAATTTGTTCTTCATCTTCTCCAGTTTTTTTTTTTCATTTATAAATGGCAACCATGAGGCCTCAAGTTAGAAAAATCCTCTAAAATCACAGAGTGCCTGCTTCCTGCTCCTCTAATCTTCCCCTGAAACTCTCCCCTTTCCCAGTCCCATGAAAATTTAGAAATCTTGGTTAAACACAGTGATAAAGATAGACTTCCAGAAAATTACAAATGTGAGGAGCTAAGGTCACCTTCAGGATTACTCAGCACCCTGGTTCTCTGGGGGCATACCTGCTCTCTTCCATGAGGTTAGAGAGCCAGAGGGTGGCCCAGCATGGAGCTGATAGAACTTAGTCTTCCAGATTGGTAATCACTCCCTTGAGTTTTCGGGTTCCTGCTCAACCACTGATCTAACAGAAACCAGCCTAGGCCTCTAATGAAGAACCTTCCCACCCCAGGCCTGACCAAAGTAGCTTCCTGCTGATCCCCACCTCACCTCAGATCTCCATGAGGCATTTACACTATCAACCCCAGCACTGGCTCTGCTTTCTTCTTTAATTTCATTCAATCAGGATTTCATTAAAATCAACTGTGCATAAAATCTTGGGCTCTGTCTTGGTGTGGGTAAAGGTATCCTGTACCTCTTTGGGATATTTAATTTTCCTGAGCCAATTTCTTCATTTTGAATGAAGATAAAATATTTGTTGCCATTGCTCCAACTGCTCAAATCACTATCATAACTACTACTACTACAAAATGACACAGTTTCTCAAGCACAAACTATGCACCAATTACCTTGACAGACACTTGTAATGCTTCTTATGAAATGTTGTTTAATCTTTAACAATTTCATGGGAACAGTATTCTTTTTCCCATTTTTAAAATGAGAATATGGATGCTTAGCAAAGTCAAATGTTTTGACTATTACAATGAAGAGCAAATGGCAGAGGCTAGATTCAAATCCATCTACTCCACCTGAACCTCATATTCATAATCACCCCACCATTGAGCTGAGTAGAGATGACTTAAGTGCAATAAATTATGAATGTGTTAACATGAATTTCCATTGCTTTAGTTTCATTTCTTTTTATTTATGTAAATGAAGTGAGTTCTGCCTCTGAGCCCCCCACTTGCCCGAAGAATGAAAAATCCAATCTTAGGATATGCTTTCTTTGTTTGGTGGGTGGAACAAACTAATCTTCTCCTTCAGGCTGTACACAGGAATGGGGGCTACAGAAACATCTGAAAGAACATATAAACATCAGTGTTGGCTGCCAGTTTGTAGATAATTCCTGGTCTGAGTCCACAAGGCCCATTTGCAGTTGGTGACATCATGCCTTCCATACTCCACTTAGTCACCTGGATGTTTTCTGCAGCACAATGTTGGAAGTGGCACTCAGGGCATGGTCCCAGGTCTTGTGTCAAGTCTGCAGGAATGGGACTATGCCTCATGCCCCAGGGACACATGGGAATGGGACCGTGTCCCATGAAGGGCAACCACATAAATAGCTTGTCTCTAGAAAGGCTCCCCCTCCTCCCACCCTCACACTTTGAACACTCTTTCTCACTGCATTAATTCTTTCCCTGAGCAAAATTTCTACATCAAAACCCCAAAGACAGGTGGGAATAGAATGTTATTTCTTATTCTATGATGAATATTGGTTTTTAAGCTAATTATCCTCCCATATGTACTCAGAATCCAGCATACAAATTATATCATAATATCAAATTTAAAAATTTTTTAAATCAAGGAAACTTTTTAATATATAAACTATCTAAGCCTCTGAAAATCGATATATCCTTATTTTTTTTAAATTTATTTATTTTATGATTTTATTTGATATTGTTACTATGGTATTTTTAAATCACATTTTAAATTAATAATTGCTTGTTTGTGAGAAAACTTGCCTTATTTTTTATTCATATTACATCCAACCATCTTTTTGGATTCTCATTCCTTCCTCCCAATACTTCTGAAATAATTGACTCTTTTATGTTTTATAAATATATGATTGTATTTACAAATGATGGAAATTTTGCTCTTTTCTTTATGGTATTCATAATTCCTATATTTGAATTTTTATCTTTTGATAGGGTCCAGGAGCCCCTATACATTGTTGGAGAGATCCAATGACAATATAAGTTTCTTATTGTGACATGGGAACATTTTCAATATTTCACAATTGAAAATACTGCTTGTTCTAGTTTCTGATAGATACCTTGTAATTTTTATCATGACTGTGTATTGAAATTTATCAGATGACTTATGGCATTTCCTTTAGTCTGTTCACAGTGTGTAAGGGGTGAGGTGAGCCATTTCTCGTTTCTGCTGATGAACATCTGGAGTGCACAGCTGAGATTGACAGGTTCCAAGTGCCTCATATTTTAAACCTGGAGAAATACCCCAAGCATCCACTTCTTGACATGAAAGAAAGGGACTGTGCAGTAGAATTGGTTTGATAATTCTATTTCTTTGGTCAGCATAAGGATTGAAAAGGGAAAGGAAGGTGACCCACCCTGGGTAGCACCTGTGCTCTCACAGTGGAAATTATCCTTCCCTTCCAGGACACCTAAGGCAGGTACAGGAAATCATGCCTTGTTCTAAAAGTATTGAAGTGCTAAACCAACAGAGAGCCTTATTTTGCTGAGTCATGGGGAAAAAAAGAAAAGAGGAAGGATACAATTGTGAACAGGAGTGTTCTGGGGAAACTTGAGTGGTTTCTCCAGGGCTGGGTGAATGCCTTTGTCACAGAAAGCTATCTGTGGTTTAAAGTCTGTTCATGAGCAAGTTGCTCCCTAAAGCACAGGGGCACCAGCAACAAGACCTCTGGACTGAAGTGTCCACTGACAGGGTAGTGGCCATAGCGCAGGAGGCTCTCAGAGTCCATTTCCTGAGAGGAGCTGTCATTGTAAGCAGCCATTCCAGAAACTTGAGAACCAGTCAGTGTAGGCTGAGAGCAGCTGTGTCCCCACTGATACGTGGCTGCTCATGGGAGCAGGAAGTGTGCACCTTTGACATCAATGTTCTCTCTACTCTCCACCTATCTAAAGATTCAAGAGAGGAAGCTGCTACCCATCCTTGACATCAAGAAGCAACAGCATCAAACCGAGCTATCACTCCATGGCCCTGGTGGTGAAGAATCAGACGTTGACCAGAGAGAGAGAGAGAGAGAGAGAGAGAGAGAGAGAGAGAGAGAGATATCTTAATGACAAAACCAGGAGACAAAAATAATTTGTGTTTTAAATCAATCCTAGAATCATTTCAAGGATCTGGGAAGAACATTTCCAAAGAATTTGAGACCATGTACTAGTTTGGAGAACAGGATGCACTCCAAGCTTTAAGCTAGTGTATATCTAAATTGACGTTTTTAATAAAATTTGTTACATATTAAGTCAATGAATTATTTTGATTTTTGTTTTGGTGTTGAACTATCCTTGCATTCCTGGGATATCTCCTACTTGCTCTGATGGCTGATACTCTTTTCACAGTTACTGTGTGCAGAGACTATACTTGTGTTCATCTATGTAATCTTCATTATCTCTGATCTATAGATGCTATTATTTTCCCCAATGAAAAATAAGAAAATTTGAGGCACATTGAGGTTAAATTGATTTTTTTTCCATCATACAGTCAATCCATGGTCTTATAAAGACAGAAAGTCAGATTCCAAAGACTATGCTATTAATTATCCGTACACTTTTGGACTTAAATAACTGTTTTTTTAAAAATTGTGTTTGTTTGCATTTGTGCTAATATATTATTATTGTCTAAGAGTATACTTTTTTTTGTCAGGTCTTTATTCATTATGATTTAAATGCTTAGCTAAGCCATTTATATGAAAGAGGATTATCTTTCTCTGAAGATTTGGTAACATCTTAAAACCTTTTTTTTTTTTTAAAAATAAGAATAGTGGATAACTTTTTACTTCTCTTTCTTTGTGATTTATGTGTCATTCTAACACTTCTTGGGCCAATTCTAAATTGCTTACTAACACCTATTTTTCTAGTTTGCAATCATGTTGCTATGAAAATACATCGCTATAAAAAATTTGTACATAGTATATTTTTTTAATGTCAATACTGTCCATATTGTCATATTCTTCTCTTTTCCTTCCTGATTTATTTCTTATACTTTTCCATCAATCATTGCAACAATAAATCTGTATCACATACATTTTTGGTTGTTGCTCTGAGTCTTCCATTTTGCTGGGCTTTGGCTGATCTCAGCTGAGCTTGCCAGGACTCAGCACAATGGGCTGGACCCAGGGCTTTCAGGTGAGTTCATGTCTATTCTGCATCATGTAATTATCCTGATATTAATGGCTTCCAGGGACATATTCTTCCCATGGTTGGGAAAGAAACACAAGAGGCCACATTAACTTACAAGCACACTTGAAGCTACTGTTCCCTTCCTATCTACTCAGAGTCACAGGGCCAAACCAAATATCAAAGGGGCTAGGTTGTTTACTCCACATACTCCAGTGGGAGCCTCTACAAAGTACTTTAGCAAAGAGCTTGGATTTATAATTCTATCCTAAGAAGGAAGTTAAAATTGGAAACAATCATCTAAACTACCACAGTCATCTTTGCCAAGTTTAATGGGTATTTTTTTTTTGCATTTTATTTCATTATTTCATTTTATTTCATTACTAGCTCTATTGTTTTTTCTTTTCTTTATTTCTTTATTTTAATTTATATATGACAGCAGAATGCATTACAATTCTTATTACACACATAGAGCACAACTTTTCATATTTCTGGTTGTATACAAAGTATATTCACACCAATTGTGTCTTCATACATGTACTTTGGATAATAATGATCATCACGCTCCACCAGCATTTCTGACCCCATGCCCCCTCCCTCCCCTCCAACCCCTAATTTTTTTTCTTCTTATTGTTCATTAACTTAATTTAAATTTATCTTTAATTATATATTTTTAAACATACAGTTGCCCCTTAGTATCTATAGGAGATTGAATTCCTGGTCCCTACAGGTATCAAAATCTGCAGATACTTCTATGTATATATATTGTATTTGCATACAATTTATGCATATCCTACTATGTACTTTAAATCCTCTCTGTATTACTTATAATACTTAAGCCCATGTAAATAGTTGATTTACTGTATTGTTTAGGGAACAATGATAAAAAAAATTTTGTATATGTTTAGACAGACATGATATATATATAACTTGGTTGAATCTGCAGATGCAGATGGATAGTGAGAGTGGCTGTTTATTATCTATTGTATGAAGTCCATAGTCCTTGGAGGACTATTTTTGGGGCTTGCTGTTTCTGTCGACTCTCATTCTGCTTATTTCCAACATATTTGAGATTTTTTACAAGGTGAATTTAAATTTATCTCATCTCCTTTTAAGAAAGTCCTGTGGTATCTGGGTTGATGGTAAGGTTTTCCATTGCCTGTATATCTCCACTGCACTAGGTGTGACAAGCTGGGACACGTAAAGCACAGTTTTTCATTTAGGAATAAATACAAAATCCAGTAATAATAATAAAGAATTTTGATAGTAATAAGTTCACTAATTCCTGGTGCCTGGCAGGCTCTCTGTAACAGGGAGAGCTACTGAATGGGGTACGGTGACTTGAGTATACATGAGCTGTCGGCCCTTAAGAAGCCAAAATGCCAATCATAATACAGAATTTAAGGTAAATGACCCGACCTTGCTTCCCACCGGGGAAAAAAGCAAACTTCTCGAGTTGTTTGGTCGAAGTGTTTCAAAGCATTACTGTGAGTTTGGGTGAAGGCAGGCATCAAAGGTCACATTAGGAATTTGGTCATTTGATCAGAGTCCAGCAATAAGCAGTGGATGCTTCCAGACAGCGTGGCCTGTAAGAGCCACAGCCTAATCTGGCACATGCTCCTGCTCCAGGTCTCTGCTTCTTTCCTTGCTCTCTTACTGGGTGCTTCCTATGTGCCCAGCCCTGGGATGTACCATGGGGACAAGGAATTGAACTGGACACAGTTCCTGCCCAAGAACAGTAACAACACAGGTGAAGTAGACACAGAAGTTAGCTCTAGTCAGAGGAAAGCCAAGAGTGCTGCTCTGAAGACACAGTGCTACAATTTGCAATTGTTCCATCAATTTTTCTTGAGCACTGGCAGTTTGTAAACACTGTCCTAGATGGACATGCATCAGCTGTGAGCAAGATGTCAGCTCATGAAACTCTCATTCTAAAGGGGTGAGGTGGTCAATAAGCAGGTAATCAAATAAACAACAAAAATTCACACAGAGAAGCAGAAAATTAGAGCAGAGAATCATTATTTATCAACATGTGTACTTAAAATTTATTGGTTAGGAAAGACCTTTCTCCCAAGACAATATTTAAGATGAAATCTGAATGACAGCAAATGACAATGCAAAGACACAGGCAAGTGTCTGGGTAGAGAGACCAGTTGGTGCAAATGCTCACATTCAGCTTTGAACTTAAGTTGTCTGCAAATATGTCTTTCCCTTGTCCTAGCTCTGTGTCATGTCCCAAGAAGATATTTGACAAATTTCCTGGATGATGAGGGAAAAGTGAGTTTACCCAGGGTTATAGGTCTTTCATGTCTCCACCCTGGCCCTGCAATAAATGAAACCAAATGAAGGGATGAGAACAATGGATACAGAGATGTATGCTAGTGTGTGCATGTGTGCGTGTGCATGAACACATGTGTTTGTCTGGTATAACATCTGTGCATGTTTGTTTTGGAAATAAGTATCTAGATGGAACCATGCTGAGAGCTTGTGACTCTATAGGATCAGAGTGACTGAGCTGTACAAATGGATGTGTGGGTGGGACAGGTGAAGGAGGAGTTGGTTTACTATAGAGACACTGCCTAGAACTGTTCTGGAGACCCCACCAGCATCCCAGGAGAACTACCTAGTTATAGCAGCTCCAAGAATGGTTGTTTATTAGAATTTAATTTTATTTTCATTTATTCATTATTTTTTTGCAGTGCTATGGGTGGCATCCAGGGCCTCATATATGCAAGGCAAGTGTTGTACTGCTAAACTACATCTCCAGCCCAGGATAGTTGTTTATTAATCTGGGGTTGAAGGCCAGGCCAGTGTGGTTCTTGGTCACCAGCCTAATTGGGCCTGACATTGTTGAGGCAGCTGCCAGAAGCCTGAGCTGGAGGGCTCCCTTCCCTGCATTGCCTCTGTGCCGGGTAAGTCATTTCTGGAGGAAAGAGGTGGAGACCTGGGGCTACAGTCTAGCTTCATGGCTTGAACCTGGTGAGGACTGAGTAGAAGCTTTAGAAGGGTCAATAGGCCCACCTGGGCTTCTGACTCTATGATTCAAGGCATCTGTGTCTTTCTTGGATCCACTTGACCATCCGTAAGCTAAAGGTGATCTTTTCCAAAGGAAGTGATGAGTGGGGTGTGAGTGCACCAGTACCATATAGAAACCTTGACTGTGGACTCCAGGACCAACAGGAAAGGAAGGAAGGAAGGAAGGAAGGAAGGAAGGAAGGAAGGAAGGAAGGAAGGAAGGAGGGAGGGAGGGAGGGAGGGAGGGAGGGAGGGAGGAGAGGGAGGGAGGGAGGGAGGGAGGGGAGGGAGGAAGGGGAAAGATGTCAAAGGATTGATCACAAGAGTTCCCTTCCAACCAGACCTCTCTCCAACTGGTCCTGGAGAAAGGGAAGGTGAAGGGCCCTGACAGGCCAGGGGAGGCAAGCACAGGTAGCAGCATATGCTGACTCAACAAAATGAGATGATTTTTTTCCTTTGACTTTCTCCACTCTGAGGTAAGGACCATGTTCCTGTTTCCATTACTCCCTGTCTTTCTCCTGAGTGTGGTGACAGTGGCCTCAGAAACAAAAACATGTGAGGATGCCCAGAAGACCTGCTCTGTGATTACCTGTGGGATCCCTGTCACCAACGGCACTCCAGGCAGAGATGGGCGAGATGGACTCAAGGGAGAAAAGGGAGAGCCAGGTACATGACGGGCTGCTCTGTCTTCCTGAATGTCGCCAGCAGGGGACTGTTCCACATGAGGGATGTAGCAGAGACCTGGGGAGGCTCAGCTTTTATTATGGTGGATATTGGTGCACCTGACTAGTCCCTATAACACACCACTGCCTTCCAAACAAAGGTGCTCTCTGCCTCTCCAAGATCCCACACTTCCATAGAAATTGGGGGTGTGTGATTGCCTTCAGGACAGCCTTCTTGCCCTGGGATGCAGAAGTACTTTCTTCTCTGAGTCGCTACTAGTTCCCTGGTTCTTTCCTGGGGTCAGTGTGAATCAAGTGTTGAGTTCTTAGAGAGGGAAAATGAGTAATGATCATGGCTCATTGTTCCTTGCTTTGTAACAGGTCAAGGGCTCAGAGGTTTGCAGGGCCCTCCAGGGAAACTGGGGCCTCCAGGAAATACAGGGGCGCCTGGGGCTCCAGGACCAAGAGGCCAAAAAGGAGATCGTGGAGATAGTTCGGGTAAGGAGCACACCCCAGTAAGATCTGGGAACTAATAAATAAAAAAAAAAGAAATTTGTGTATTTAAAACAAAAATAAATAAATAAATAAAAACAAAAGTTATATTTCAACCAAAAAAAATTATTATAACATTACCATAAGCAAAAGGCGAAGAAAAGAATCCAGGATTATAGTCACAAGTTGCTAAGGGTGACTAAGTCTATTAGTCAACTTTTCTCACTGTGAGAAAATCAACCTAAAGTAGAAAAGACTAATTTGGCCCATGGTTTTAGAGGAGTCCATCTGTGCTCTCAGGCTCCACTGTTTCTGGGTCTGTGAGGAAGTAGAACATCATGGCAGAAGGGTGTAGTGAAACAAAGCTGCTCACCTCATGGCAGCCAGAAGCATAAAGACAGGGAGGGGGGAGTGGGGACAAGATATGTCCTCAAGGACAAAGCCCCCAGTGACCTACTTCCTCCTAAAGTGTCCACTATCCCCCAATAATGCCACCAGCTGGGGACACTCCAGATCCAAACGATAACATCAAGATATAACTGGGAAGACAGAAATACAGTTAATTTTTTTTGCTTCATTTTGATTTCTTTTTTCTTTTTTTTTTGCAACAAGCTTACATTTAAGTAAGCCAAAAAAAAAAAAAAATCCTTTTCCAAAATATTCTGTTGTCCAATTTGAGGTCTTCTTACTAAATACCCTTGTCTCTATTGCTTTGCAGCTGCTGAGACTAAACTGGCTAACTTAGAGAGAGAGATAAGGAACCTGAAATCAGAATTGGACCGCATTAAAAAGTGTAAGTCTTTTCTCTGCCCCCAACATGTACTTGACCCTCACTTTTTTTCTTCAGCATGAACTAGATTTGGAGGGAGAGTGGAAGAGAACTAACACTTAGGAGTACTCAATACATACCAGGGTCTGTGCTGGGTTGTCATTTTCCTGTAATAGGGCTTCATTCAATCCCCTCACCAATGTCAGTTGTGGTTGTTATATGTGTTTTGTCTGCAGATGAGGAAGAAGTGAAGAGAGATCTGTTGTCTCCAAAGTCTTTGCTCCTTTCTCAACATCCACTGTTCCTACATGGTTGTTGGTGCCTGATCCTGTCAGTGAGGCCCAAGCATGTCTTCTCTGTCCACCAAGTGCCAGGGTAGTTTTTAACCAATGTAGGTCTCAAGGATGGGATCTGGCTGTCTGCCAGAGGTTATGTCCCTTCCATGACTCTACAGCTGGGAAGTGGCCTCCTCATAGTCTCTGACAGAGGGCATTAGCTTGGGCATGGTACTATTTTTTAGAGTCCAGTTCCCAGAGAAGGGCTTTTTCACCTATTGTCCTGAGCTGGGCTCCAGTCAGCCTCATCTACTCTTTGTGATTTCAGTGCAAGCCTTCTCTTTGGGCAAAAAGTCTGGAAAGAAGTTCTACGTGACCAATGGTGAAAATATGCCTTTTTCCAAAGCGAAGGCTTGGTGCACAGAGCTCCAGGCCACTGTGGCTGCCCCCAAGAATGCTGAGGAGAACAAGAACATCCAACAGGTGGCCAGAGACAATGCCTTCCTGGGTATCACAGATGAGGTTACAGAAGGCCAGTTTATGTATGTGACAGGAGGGAGGCTAACCTACAGCAACTGGAAGGCGAATGAGCCTAATAACCATGGCTCAGGGGAGGACTGTGTGATTCTCTTGAAGGATGGACTCTGGAATGATGTTTCCTGCTCGTCCTCCTTCCTGGTTGTCTGTGAGTTCCCAGCCTAAAGCACCTCATTTCTCTGGCCCTTCCTTGTCTCCCTGCTGAGCTCTATGTTGCTTCAAAAGAGAATTCAGTGCTGGTTTCCCATGGCTAGAGTTAAGTCATTCCTGTTTGGAGAAGGAACTAGAGTGAAGGAAGCATATTTAATCGTGGGATGGGGAAATGGCAGAAGCTAACTATGGGGCACAAGGATCTGGTCCAGCCCAGGGACATTGTCTTATCAGAACAGTACTGAGGCAGATTCAGCCATTGAAAGGGCCAAATAAACTCTCGTCTTTTACAGTGAGGACACTCAACCTGCCAGAGGGACCCGTGGAGTGCCATACCTGTGTTAGAATAGATAGTAGATCTCAGGGACAAAGACATCCAATTCCTTCTTTCCAATAATTGCACTCCTTGGTGCCAATTCTCCTTTCCTAAACCCTTCCCCAGGGCCAGCCTAGCACTCTCCATGCTATGGATATTGTCTCTTGGTTTCATGAGTCACCCCCGGGCACCTTCCATTTTCTGACTATAATATCTGGCAATATCCATATGAGTGACAACTATTAGTCCTAAGAATCCCCTTACCCCACTCAACTTCCTGTGGCTTTTCTTTAGCCACTAGAGTAAACTTGAGGGCAAAGAATATCTTTTCCTTCCTGCATAATTTTAAGGGGATGATTCAGCATCATGGTACATACCAGCAGCATGGGAGGAGACAATTGCAGGGTGTGCCCTTCTCACAGACATTGTTAGTCTCTGTCCCCACTGTCCCTTCCTTTCATGGTAGCATTCTATCTCCATTGTGGGTCAGTGTCCCATTATTAGTATACACAAGAGGACAAACTCTCCCCAAGTGAGTTCTACACCCTAAGGGTCCAATTCTGCAGGACCAGCCAGTCAGCAAATGCAATCTCCTCTGAGCAGCGTTCTGCTGTGATTTTGGCTCATGATTCTGCTTAACCATGGGAGGTTTTTCAACTACCTCAGGGTGAGGAGATCTGAGATTTCAAAGCATCTATGCAGCAAACCAGGAGAAGAGGATGAATTGCAACTCCAGCTGCATGCCCATCACAAAATGAGATTGGAAAATAATTCATAAATGGAACAAGGGCCACTTTCACTTAGTGAAAAGTTTTTGGTAACCTTTGTTTTCTGCTTTATTTCTCTTTGTATCTGAACTACCAAGAGAAGCACTCGGTGGCTAATAACTGCTAGACTAATATTTGTTAAATGAATACATCAAAGAATTACAAATGAACAAATGGATTGGCTACCGAGAAGTGACTGTCAGGCCATACTTCTTCCTGCCAGGAGGTCGGGGTGAGGGACCTTCTGCAGAGCTGTCCAGGCAGGCGTGGGAGTTGGATTGGGACATGCTGAAGGTACTGGGGCCAGCAGGGTAAAAGTGATAGGACTTTTGTCCTTGGTCTCTAGCACACCTAGACTGTCACATTACCAAATTTTCTTTAGCTATTGCGATTGGCAGTGATGAAAACATTTTTGTGAAATACAGCAGAACAATTCACTACTTTTAATTGAAATCCAGGCTACTTACCAATGGCATTGGAAACTGCTTAAAACTTAGAGGCAGCTATGAAACCATGTATTAAGGAAAATAGAAAAAGGAAAGACTAGAGACTTTTTAGAAAATGAAAAATATATATGTATGATGACCCAGAATGACTGTAACCAGCACATAAGTTTCACCTAAATTTTCTCACAGCTACAACAGCTAAATTTTCTCACAGCTACAATAGGTAACTCTTACATAATTCTTTCTTATTTATGGTAAGGGTGAGGGGTTGTTA
This sequence comes from Callospermophilus lateralis, assembly GCF_048772815.1. Lineage (NCBI taxonomy): Eukaryota > Metazoa > Chordata > Mammalia > Rodentia > Sciuridae > Callospermophilus > Callospermophilus lateralis. Next base: position 51,212,082 of record NC_135319.1, on the reverse strand, counting down.
TGGTATACCCAAGATGAATGTCCCTTTTGTTATACTGTGCATAAAGGACAGTCTCTACACTATAAAACTGCAGAAGATTTTTGTCAGCTGCAAGGATGGTTTCCCAACAGGTGAGGGTCACCGGCTCAGTTCCGGAAATGCAATAAAAACTTTTAGGACAAGCTCAAGCTCTTCTGTTGTCCTCTCAGTCAGTTTCTGTTTATTTTGTCTCCCAGCCCCCTTCCTCCTGCATCCCTCCATTACTAGAGCTTCACATTCCTGCCCCAAGAGTTCTCTCGGCCACAGGGACCCATCCTCCTTCTCTCTTGCCCTATCCCTGGCCACTTAAAGAGTCCCTGATGGTACTCTCAGCCCCCCCTGCAGGGCATGCAGTTTTCTCAAGTGGATAGAGCTTGTTCTTCCCCTGATCCAGCAGTTGATGGTCCTTTCAGAGCTCCTCTCTCTATATGTCTACCCCCTTCCCACCACCATTTTGACCTCAACCTAGAACTCTCTCTCTCTCTCTGTATTCACTTTCCAACGGACCCCTATCAGGAAGCTTTGGAGAAGCTTAAAATATGGAATTCTTGTAAGAGTCCAAAGATAGAAATTACAGTTCACCCAGGCCTCCCAGCATACCTAGAACAAGAAAGAAATGATGGGTTCAAGGTGTCCCTCCAGTCTCTTTTTCCCTCTCCTCCAAAGGCTGAAGGCAGATGGTTCTTTACTAAAGGATGTACAATGATTGACATCTCTTGCATATCATTTTAGTCAGCTTTTGCATTGCTGTGGATAAAATTGCCACTTGAGGAGGAAGTTTATTTTGGCTCATGGTTTTAGAGGCCTATGGTTGGTCAACTCCATGGCTCTGGGCTGGAGGTAAGGCACATCATTATGGCAGAAGGCATGATGGAGGAAAGCAGCTGAGGACATGGTGATCAGGATACGCACGCACGCACACACACACACACACACACACACACACACACACAGAATACTCTTTTCACCAGGGGAACAAACAAACAAACCCCAAAGATACACCCGAAGTGACCTACTTCTCTAAACTACTTGCCTACAGTTACCATTGTAATCCATATTAATGAATAAATCCACTGATTAGATCATACCTCTCATAATCTGATCATTGCAACTTGAAAATTCTTAAATTGTCTCACACATGAGCTTTTGGGGAACACTTCATTCTACACCATAACACATACCAACGAAGCTGGACACTCCAAGAACAGATATTAAGGGACCACAGGCAGCATGTTCTCCTTGAGAGTGTAGGAATGGAGATGACTAAGAGGAATCTTTTGAGCCTCATTGTTCTAAAGGAATAGGTGTCTCTGCTACCCATTTTCCATGCTGGAAATGTTTTTGGAACAGGGAGCTGGCCACCTCTGAGCTTCGGTCTTTCTTTGCTGCTCTTTGCACAGAATGAAAACCTGATGGTCATGCTGCAGAGCATTCTTGGAAAGGAAGTCAGTGTTCAGAAGTCTATGAAGCCTAGACTCTGGCTCTGGAGCCATTCCCAGGGGGAGAAAAAGGCACAGGTCACTGTGTACCATATTAGGGTTGAAGAAGAGATGGTTTGGTAGGTGGAAAGTTCTAAGTTTGGAAGCAAGAGACTCTCGATTGAAGTTAACTCCCTATCAATGATGCACTGAATGGTATGTTGACTTTCTGGGCCACAGTTTCCCAGGCTTTACCTCAGTCTCTAAAGAGTTCTGTCTTCAAAAGCTATAGAAACCAGTGGTCACATATAGATGCAGACTGCAGGATCATTTCAGGAATAGAGTTGCCGGATCTGAAATCTGCTTTCAGTTTTTTTTGCCTATATTTGACTAAGCTAATTGTGGGGTAAAAACCAGCTATTTCTGAAATCTATAGAAAACAAATTTGGGTGAGTGATATTGGCCAAATTATATTGTTATATTTTATAACATGTGCATGCACAGATATATAACAAATAATCCCATCAGGATGTACAACTAGAATGCACCAATAAAAAATGTGGGGGAAAAAAAAGAAAAGAAAAGAAAAGAAAACCACTCTGGGTAAGTTGGAAGGGCAAATACAAATCGTCCATGAGTTGGAGACTTTGGGCTTAAATTGTGTCTTTGAGTCCATGTTCTTCTGTGGAAGCTGAAACATGACCAGTATGACCATAATTACCAAAGCTTGTAACATTCAAGGCCCAGATTCCATCTCAGGTTCCAGATCCTGGAATTTTAGGGACTTGATCCTACAGGACAATCTTTCTTTAAAGTTCTACAACTCTGCTTCTGACACCTTTGGCCTTGCTCCACCCAGAGTTGGGGACTCAGGGTAGCAACTGACGCCTGCCATTCATGTCTGTCAGATCTCCTTCCCTTCAGGGGTGGGCAAATCTTCTTTCTCTGTGGCTGCCTGAAATTGATCAGTGCCAAGAGTCAGGCTGTGGACTATAACCCGCCTCCATCCCCTTCATATGACATGCTGAGCCTCTGACTTGGGAGGTTGTTTGCTTGTTATTATGTAAATGATCTGTGCTTTGGTAACTGCCAGGAATCAGAGATTTCTTTTTCTTTTTTTTTTTTTTTTCCTTTCTCATTAACCAGGAATAGATCTGATGTTATCAAGTGGCTGGAGATGTCAGGAAGTGGATTTTGTAAAGTGATGTTGTCCTAGTAACCCTGAGTGGCTGATAGATTCCCAGGAAAGCAGGAGGAGCTCAGGAGGCCATCTGGGAAGGGTGCTTCTGACCCTGGTGACCACTGTGTGGGGAGGGTGCAGAGCCTCTAAGAAGGAAGTGGTGGTTTGTCCAGGCAAACACAATTTTCATGTTTTAAAGAAATAGGGTGCAAGTAGCCCTTTACTAACTAAACAAATGCTTCAGGCTAGCCACTGCCATGCCACAGTCTCACCTGCCTTTTCCTGGCAGGTGGATGGTTTGTGCCACCTCATGTGGCCCTTCAGCATAGAGACCAGAATTGACTGGAATGCTTGATAAAATTGTAAGATCTGGTTCCATTCTGGACCCAGTGAATTAAAATATCAGAAATATTCATCTTAGTGAGGTCCTCAGGTGATCTGGAAGTTTGGCCAGTTTTGGAAATCATTGCCCCAAGAAAATGCAGTCACCATAGGGGCTTTCTGCCTGGCTTTCACTCTCACAGGGTGACTGTTATGGGGAGTCACCCCAGAAAGCACTCTAAGTCTAAATTCAGATCAAAAGAGAGCTTTATTTACCTGGCCAGAAACTGTCACCCACCACAGAGACTCAAGCTCTCTGGGAGGACAGCAGCTTCCTGGTCCATCCAAAGAGAATATAAGCGCAAAACCCACAACATAGTGACTTGCTTATCGTCACGTAAGCTAGCCAATTATAGAAATTAAAACATTAATAAGTGGGACCTGTGGGCTCTAGGCAGGACTGGAATTTTCCAGTCAGCAAGCAAGTGGTAAACATAAGCCAAAAAAAAAGCATTAGCTTTGCAGTTCAGTTGACCATAGTCCTGGGTTCAAGCAGGTGCTAGACAGTTGTATCCTGAATTTGGGGCGGGAGTCAGCGGGGTGAGAATCTACTTCTAAGTCATGTAGACCCAAAAGGGCATTCACGCCCAGGATGTACTCACCACAACCACTGCTGCGTCCTGAGTAGGGTACAATTTGTGGGGTACAAAGTTCAGAAAGACATTTTTTTTTTTTTAAATAAGAAAACAGCTTTCATTTCAGTTTCTCAGAAACAGCTCTTGTAATAGTTTTTTATAGGAGACAGCAAAAAGGAGTCTTAGGCCTGTTTATGACAGTTCTTACTTTATAATAGTCTTATCTTACTTATCAAAATCTTATATCTATAATATATATTGTTTACTAATATATAACCTATAACTTACACTCTTATTGATTGTATTTATCAGTTTCACATCACAACAGTGACCAAGTAGCAGATATCAGGGTTTCTCGATTCCTTGTAGGCCCATCACGAGGCAAGTGGTTCTGTTTCATTTAGAGTGTCACACCTTGTTATGGTTGGGATATGATGTATCCCTCCAAAGCTCCTGTGTTAATGCAAGAATATTCAGAGGTGAAGTAATCAGATCATGAGAGCTGTAATCTAATCAGTTCATGCTAATTTGAATAGGCTAAGTGGGTGGTAACTCTAAGCAGCTGGGGCATGACTGGAGAAGGTGGGTCACTGGGAGCATGCCCTGCAAGGTTTCATCTTCCCTGTGACCCCTTACTCTTTCTCTTTCTCTCTCTGTTTCCTGGACACCATGAACAGCAGAGTAGCACTCTTCTATCATGCCTTTCTGCCATGATGTTCTGCCTCACCTTGGCCCAGAGCAATGGAGTAGGCCAACATGGACTAAACCTCTGAAACCATGAGCCGAAACAAACCTTTCCTCCTCTAAGTGGTTCTTGTCAGATATTTTGGCCACAGCAACAAAAACCTAATTAACACAGATCCTGAACAATCTCTCTCAACTCACCAGTGTCCCGCTAGTAAAAAACAACTGTGGACCCCATTTTTTTCCTACACATTTCTAGGTACTTACTGCCCCCTGTGACTTCAGGGAGTGAGTCTGGGGCTAAAACAGCTCTAGGAGTCTCAAAGTATGGGAGACTGGCCCCTGGGACTCAGACTGGAGACCTGTGTGTTCACAAGGTTGGGCTGTTTGTACATTTTTTTTTCTTTTTTGCAAGTGTGAATGTGTGTTGAGTGTCTCTATGGAGATCAACAGACCTAATGCTTGAAATTTCCTGCATCCTATTGCTAGGGGTCTCAGCCCTCACCGTCCCCTCAAATCTGGATAGTTCCAGAGACGCTTAGTGCAGAGTATTTGTGTTTGGTCACTTATTAAAAGTCTATAAGTGACCCTAAACTGTGTTGTAGGATGCTGGGGGCTTGACAGAAATTGTTTGTACAGTAGCATAACCTTCTGTGCAGATCTTGGATCACTGCTGCCCTCATCTGCGTCCTTATGTGATCACTGAATCTAAGATGACTCCAACATCAGTTACCAATATAACATTTGTTTTATTTTCTTCTCAGGAGTTATAGATATTGACTATTTTGGCTGATTATTTGTTTGAATAATATCAGATCATTAAGAGTGAGGACTCTTGGGCTGGGGTTGTGGCTCAGTGGCAGAGCGCTTACCTCACACATGTAAGGCATTGGGTTCGATCCTCAGCACCACATAAAAGTGAATAAACAAAATAAATATATTGTGTCCATGTGTAACTAAAAATATTTTTTTTAAAAAAACAAAGAGTGAGGACTCTTTCAGGGCACACTGTAACCACAGCAACTTGGGAGACTGAGGCAGAAGGATCATAAGTTCAAGACAAGCCTCAGCAACTTATGAAAACTTGTCTCAAAGTAAAAAAATTAAAAAAGGACTAGGGAGGTAGTTCAGTGGTAAGCACATCTGGCTTCAATCCCCAGTATTAAAAAAAAAAAAAATAGTGAGGACACTGAAACTAGACTGACTGCCTAGATTCAGATCCTGATTCAGATCCTGGCTTCATCACTTTGCAGCTGTATGACTTTGGGCAAGTTGCATATACTCTCTGTGCTTTAGTTCCTGTGGGAGACCATCCTTACACATGACTGGGTCACACTCCCCTGCTGGGTGCTGAGGCGCTCAGTCGCAGAAATGTGGCAGAGTTTTCCCCACCCTTCTTGGGTTCAAGGGTTGGTGTCTCGTGCATGGGTGTCTCTTGCTACATAGGTGAAGCTATGCTCACGTGTTCCTTTGTAATATAACCCCTTGCCCTGTTTAGGATAGAATCTTCCATGGAAGTGCCTTGTGTGTGTCACCTTCTCTTACTGTGCCCTTGGGGTGTCCTACCCAGGTGTCAGTCAACCTGCTGACAGTGGACATCATGAAGATAGACTCAGCCCCCTGAAACCTGACCCCTTGCCTCATTTGAATAGCTTCTCCTCAATAAAAGGGGTCATCGCGTGCTCTCGCTCTCTTTCTGTGAACCCTTAAGGTCAGAGGAGCCGTCAGAGAGACCCCCCAAAAAAGGGTATTGTGTCTCTTTGTGGTTATTTTGTGCAGCCCAGTTAGTCCAGTTTAACTGGAGTGACCCCTGAGCCTTTTAGTTTCGAGAACAGAAACCTGGCAATTGGCACCCAACATGGGGCGTGCCCGTCAATCATACATAAGCAAGATAATATCCATAAGCCAATCATCTTCTGCCTAATGTAATCACACTGTGAGGGAACTCTAAATAAGTCTATTTCAACATTTTTTCTCCTTTTATTAAATTTGTTGCCAAAGGAGAACCATGATGAGAGAAGAAAGGAAAAGGGAAAAGCATAGAAAAGAGAAGAATTAGGCCTTTGCACCAGTGTGTGGGGGGGTGAGATTCTGTGCCTCACCTCTGTTGGCCCCCAAGCTTTCTCCTGATGGCCCCTCTGCGACTATGCCTGTCTTAGTCTGTCCCTTGAGGAATCTTACCGTCATTGACTATCCAGCCATCCTCTGGGGCTAAATAGGGTGATATGGAGTGTGCAAGGCGTTGTCCCCGCGAGGGCTCTCTGTCTCCTTGGTAGATAATGCCCCCGTGGCCTCCACACCAGCATTTACCTTAGGATCAGCAAACTTAGGTTTCTTCTCCATGGAGAGACCAGTTCACAGCACTGGGCTGGTGAGGCTGTGTTCAGGAAGGAAGGAGAAAGGCCATAGACAGACAAACAGTAATATTGTGACAAAGCTGAGACACAGATAGATGAAGAGGAGAGCAGTGCTAAGACTCGATCCCTCATAGAGAACTGGCCCTTAGTTGGTGTTACTTACATCTGGTCCATAACCACCATCCATATGGATGCAGAAGAATCCGTTATTCGAACACTGTCTTTTTTTTTCAAAAGATACTTCTAGACAGCCTGTTTACCACAGAATCAATATATAGGTATAACTGACCATTACAGTCAGGACAATTAATCTAGTTTCATGGGTGGACTTTCCAGTCCACACTGCAAGACACATTAAAGGTGGACCTGGGGAACAGGTCCATACAAGACTTTTCATAATTTTTACTTACCTGACAAGCTTGTGAAGCTGCATGGTTATCATCTCTGTAGCTGGAAATTTACCTTCCTGTGCCAGGTTTCTCAGTCATTATCATGATGACCGGTTTAAACTCTCCTTTGATATCTGATTTAATTTACTGAATCATGTTCAGTAACATTAAGACTCTCAATATTACAATTTAAGAAAAAACCTTAAAATATTTGTAAAATCTAGCGTGCGTCTCTGGGATCCTGTATTTCCCTTTTTCTTTATTTAATAAAATTGAGTAAAGCCTTAGCATACATCATAGTATCATCATGTTGAGTTATATATAATAGTACAAGTATTTAAATGATAAGAATAGATTTATCTTTTATTGATTATTATATAGACTAGTCAATCCATCCTAACAATTTAGAAAGAACCCTCAATCTCTTTGAGAGAAGGTCTCAAAATATCTCTATATTTTAGAATATTATTCTTTAAATAGGTATCTCTTAATTGCCTTTAAAAAATATGATTAAGGGTATCTTTTAGTGTAGGGAGCAGTATATAAATCTTACTGTATTTTTTTATGGACAATAGGTACAGTCAGAGAACTTATATAATATCAATGAATTTTTAAAATTTGTAATCTTTATTATTTAAAATTAACATACAACTTTAATTTGGAGAACGTCAGTCCTAATAAAATGTCTTTTTTAAATCTCATAATTATCTAACAAACAAAATATGTAAGAATCAACAGTATCTCAGTGTCTTATAATCAATCAAATTTAGTCTCAAAGGACAATTATCAAAATTGGGATCTAAATCAGTAGTTTAATATACTTAGTGTTTAATCAATGATGTGGATTTAGTTACCAAAATTAATTTTTGTCTTAAACAGCAAGAATTATTAGGCAATAAGGATCTTTCTTTAAGGAAATAAACTTAACATTTTAATAGGTCCTTATCATATCAAAATATGGACAAAATCTTAGCTCACATCAGTATAGTCAAATTAGGAAAATAGCCTGAAATATCCTTAAATTAATCATAGTCAGTTCAGTAATATATAAATCTCTTTTTTAATTGTTTTTAACTTTTTATATCATCTGTTTAGATAATAATATAAAAATTTTTATTTAGGAAAATACTTTTATCATTAAAATCTAGAATATAAAGACCTTGTTTTACTCAAAGATTATTATTATTATTTTCTTTTTAGGATCCAATGTGTGCTTTCTCTCTGTTGAAGCATCTTTTTTTTTTTTTTTTTAGAATTTTTTTTTTGGTTATACTTTGGAACAATTTCTGAAAACCTTAGAATCTATAAACAAATTATTATACTTTGATAAGAAATATCAATAAAAATATAGTTAAAATCCTTAGTTTATTATCTTATAAGTTTGTACAATAACTTGAGAATTAGAAACTACTTGAAGATTGTTTTTTTTTCCTTAAAAGCAAATTTATAGTAAATACATTTATCTCAAATATCTGTAACTGAAAGCATATACTCTCTGTGCTTTAGTTCCCTTCTTGATAAAACTGGATAATAATAGTGCCCACCTCAGAGGCCTGTTAGAGTGGATGAGCTGATGTAATCAAAGCAATTAGACATCACTGACTTGAGATAATGTCATACAAGCATCAGCCCCTGCTGTTGTGATTATTACAAGACTATGTTTTTCATTTCTGCAATCCCAGTTCCTAGAAAAGGGTGGGGAACCACACACTCAATTAGTAACTGTTAAACCAATAAATGAATGAAGGAATCTGAGTCCTCCCCCAAAACGTGCAACCCAAGTCTTTTCTCCAGAGCTTAACTCAGCTCCAAGCTGCATCTAAGGAATAAGCAGCAAAACTGATTTAGGAGGAGGCCTAAGGGCACAACCTCCTTTCTCAGGTTATAGGGGATCCCTGGCCTGTTGGTCCAGAGAAGCCTGTGCAGCAGGTGCTGTGGTTTCATGCTGCCCTCTGCTGGGAGGGCAGAGTCGGCAAACCCAGAGAGACTTACATGTGGGACCAAGTGCTGTAATCCCATGAGCACCTGTCTGCAACTTGGAATGCTTTCCTTCTCTCCACTTCTGTCCTGGTTGCTATAGTCACTTGAATTGTGCACCTACTTTGCAGAGCCAGTTCCAGATGCAGGTTCCTACTGGGTGATCACAAGTCCCCAGCATGCTGGACCCTGACAGCCTTCACTGTTCAAGAAGTCCAAGTTACTAGTGGAATTCACTGCTCCTCACCCACATGTCTGCCTCCTTTCTGAACCTAGAATGTGAGTTCCTGTTTGCCACCTTCACATTCTTCCCTCTGCACCCTCTCCAGGCCCCTCAAGATAGAACTTTGCTTCTGCTCTTGCCTGAGACCATGGGGACTGGGTTGGTGGCCTTGCCCCTGGGCTTTCTCTGTGGACTTTCTGGGTATCTCTCTGAAGTGAAGCCCCCCTTTTTTTTCCTTTTCTCAGCATCAGCAAGGAAAGAATCTGGACTTTTCTCTGAATTCGATTTCTCTCTGAGAACACTACATTCTCTCAAAATTTCAGAGGGGCTCATCCTGGGGACCTGTCATTAAGGACACTTTAGGGACTGTGCCTGGACCCATCAGGCTGCCAGCAGAGGGTGCTGTGCACAGATGGTGGACATCTCCTGCATGTCCCCAAAGGAGATGGCATTGTTATTCCACCAGCTGTAATTCTGTTTCTGGTTCTGGAGCTTCCTAGAAGATGAGCTAATGGAAGCAAGATTCGTAAAGAGAATATTTTGCTCACTGATAAAATTCAGGGACATATTCCTTCTTGGGGTGCATCCGATCCTGCAAGGCAATGCTATCTTTCGCCAAGTATGGCAAATATTAGCACACATAATGCCCCTCTCCTTCTTCATGTTAGTGGCAGACACAGCTAACTAGTTACCTCCTACCCTGCCAGGTTTAAGACCTTGAAAACCATTTAACCCTACAGTCGTGGCCGAGGGATTTCAGATGGTGGGTAGAAAAGAACTCATGGTCCAACCCTGCCCAGTGCCCCTGAAATGTCTAGCTTCCTGTCCCTGTAATAACCTATGATTGTGGCAATCACAAAATTACAAACTGATGTGGTATGCCTAGGTGCACATGAGACCCTGTTCCTTAGTGGGAACATCTTCTCAAGGGTTCTCCTTAACCATCTGGGCTGACCCTTTCCCACCCCTCTGTCTGGGAGCAGTTCTTGGTGATTATCTCTCCTGTGCAGATGAATTCTGGTTCCCAAGTATTCCAAGGGCAGGAATCAGAAAAGGCAGGTACATTTCAGATTCACTAAGTGAAAAGGGTTTGGAGAGTCCAGAGGTGAAAATAGCCCAAAGTGACTGGGATGGAGAGAGAGCTCGAGGGAGATGGTTTAATACCATACTCATCATTGAATGGTTTGTTTGTGATTAATGTACCAGGGTCATGGGCTGAATTCCAGATCTGAGAAAAGGTGCCATTTTCTTCCTCATAGCCAGGGAGTTATAAACCGCCCAGAGCTTCAGAGCAAGAGGTGTAGAATCTGACCCCAGGTCACAGACCAGAAGGGAAGGAGGGGTGGGAATGAATGCTAAATTCCTTTCGCCCTTGCCTCTTTCAAACCTAATCAGTACTTAGAAGAAGGTGAATAATCTTTTCAGTATCTATGGTTATAGTTCCCTTCTTATTGCTACTACTAAGTCAGGGGGTCCCTGACTTATAATAGTTTGAAAATTTTCCAACTTCATGGCGATGTGACGCCATACTTCCAATATTGAAGTTGGATCTTTCCTGAGCTAGAAAGTTGGGTGCCATCCTCCTTCGAAATGCTGGGCAGTAGCAGCACACCGCAGCTCCCAGCCAGCCACTCCTTAAGGAGAAACAGTGGATAACTGTCAGTGTTTTTCAGATATAGTATTGTTTTTTATCCTATCAGGTCTACAAAATGCCCATCTCTGTATATTAACATATTCATGCTTTATTATGAAATAGGTTTTTCATTAGATGATTTTGTCCAACTGTAGGCTGACATAAGTGCTCTGAGCACATTCAAGGTAGGCTGGGCTGAATATGCTGTGTCGGCATAGGTTAAGTGTATTAAATGCATTTTCAATTTATATTTCTAACTTACAATGGGTTTATTGGGACATAACTTTGTTGTAAGTTGAGGAGCATCTTTACATGCTGGTGGATATTTTTGTATAGCTTTTTCAGGATATATTTTTTGAATTTGACTTTTAAAAAGTTTGATTTTTCAAAGTTATCCTCAGCAACTTAGTGAGGCCCTAAGGAACTGTCTCAAAAAAAAAAAAAAAAAAAACTGGGAATGTGGCTTAGTAGTTAAGCACCCCTGGGTTCAATCCCTGGTACCCCAAATAAATAAATAAATAAAATTAAAAAATAAAAAGTCTGATTTTTGATTTTACCATTTCTACTTTTTTATTGGTTTGATAGTTCATTAATTTCACTTCAATATTTACTTATTTGGTCCTTTATTTTTTCTTGTCTCTAAAATTTGTTTTAAAAAGATGAGCACCTAGTTCAACTATAATTAGTCCATGCTTTAAAAAAAAATTTTTTTAATAATGAAAATTAAAGTTATATATTTTCCTCTGAGTACAGCTTTAATGCTACTCCCTGAATTTGGGGATACTTACTATTATTCAATTTGTTTCTTTAGTTGCTACCAAGATTGTGTACTTTTTCATGTTTCAATCTATAGTTGCTAATATTTCTTTTTTTAATGAATTTTCTCTTTTCCTTCTTATCCTATTTTTCCTATGTAAAAATCAGTTCCTTATTGATTTATCTGTCACGCACATTGAAAGTCTTCTTCTTGTGTTTTTATGTTGTGTTTTACTTTTCAGCCAAGAAGTTTTATATATTTTTTTACGTATCAATATCATCACTTTGGGTCTCCCTCTCTGGTAGCATTTTCAGATAGCTCTTTTCCCTCAAAGAGTACATAAATCATTATTCTGAGTTTTATATTTATATGTAACTAAGATTATCTGATTTTACTTTTCCTCTAAATGCTTAGCTATTTAATCTAGGATTATTAACTGACAAGTCATTATTTTTCTATAATTTTGATATTCTGTTTTTATCACATACCTATATGACATATGCACTTGGATCCATTTTTAAACTTCCTGTTCTTTTCCATCATTCTATTTATTCCTATGTAAGTAATACATAATTTATTTTAAACAAGTTGGTTTTTAAAAAAAGCAAAACACTTTAACATAAGATGGGCCAAATCTATGTATTTTAACCAATTTTCCAGATTCTTGTAGAATTCATTCTTTTCCTAAAAGCTTTAGAATCATTTCATGAAGTCCTCACAGCCTCGTTTAATGAAATATCCTAGACATTAGTAACTCCGTTTTGATTCTGGGACTCCATCTTAACCTGAAACAGAAACTTATAAACTGCCAAGAAAAAGAAACTTAAGATATCCTGCTCCCATACCCTCCTCCCACCCTTTCCAAGATCTTTAACTACAAAAATCTGTTATTTCCCAACTACCTGTGCTCAAGGTCAATTCTAGCTTTCGTGCCAAGGCCATTTCCAGTTCACTCTTGTTCTTTGTTAAAAAGATATAAAAACCCCTATTCAAATAACTCTGGGGGCTGTACCATTTGACTGGGCAATCTGGCAGGCCTTCCTTGTCAATAAACCTTGCTTATGGAGCCTGAGACTTCAGTGTTCTGTCCTAACGTTCCTCACATACCCCCACATGCACATACTTTATTTTTTATTTTTTATTTTTTAGAAGAACCCTCAGAGGGATACTAGGTTGCTAGATTCACAGAGAAATTCACTCCCCTCTCATCCTCATCCCCTTTCTGTTCTCTTGGGCTCTTACTAGCTGGAGACGAAGTATCCCAGGCTTGCTCAGGACCCACCTCTTGGTCTCCTTTTCTTTCTGCCCTGACCAGTCCATCTGGTTACAGAGTGTATTTACTTGTCCTAAAGTTGCCATCCGACCTGTGGGCCCTGGATTAAGTGCCAGCCACTTGTTCCTGAAATGAAGGGTTAGGGGAATGAAAAATAAATACGCAAAAGGGCTGGCAGTGAGGTCAGTGTGCTCTTACCGCAGATCAAAGGGCCTAATGACATCTTAAAAACACTTTATTCAGCCCTGCAAATAAGACTTTCAAGTAGGAATTAAGGGTCTCTTTCTCTGGACTTTCTCAGCACTACATCCATTCTAGTTGCTAAATATGGAATGCACCATTTTGCATAGTCTGAGCCTCTGTAAGTTCCTCTTTGTGGCACAGAAATGGTTCAACCAGGTAGTCCTGGGGAGCCTACAGTCTTTCAAGTAAGTAGTGGTCAAACATGTTACCGTTTGAAATGCATCCATTAAGAACCCCCAAATTTCAAAGTCCAAGTGGAACAATGAATTGAAATTCATTCTACTATCATGTATAACTAATTAGAACAACAGCAACAAAAAAAGTCCAAGTGGACCCAGCTGATGCCCAGGGGTGGTTTGGTTCCAGAATGTTTGGTTGCAGTATCACTTTACATCAATCAGTCCTCCGCACTCAGCATGGCCAAAGAAGAGAGGGCATTATGACATGTGCACTGGTCTTATCTGACTTTCCAGGAGAAACATGAATCACAAGTTCATGCCTGTCTACCCAAGGCCTTTCAGTCAAATATTAGAGTGAAACCTACCATAAGATTCCTGCTGTTAGTCACAGAGAGGCTTAATAATTACAGACAATTAGAGCAGACAGTAATAGAATATTTTGGTCTCTGAGTAGCTTAGTGATTACACAAGAAGATGACTTTCCTCTGTGTCCTTTGTTAAGATCTCTTAATATCCATCCATTTGTTCTAAATCTATTTGCTGAACACCTTATCATTCACTGCTGGAACACAGTTTCACCAATTAATTCTCTGTGATGTTAGGGAAGTTCAGGGCTATAGGATCCATGAGAATCTGACTAGCGGTTTCCATTTTTATATCCAGTGCCTGAAAAAATATTTGACAACTCAATTAACATTTTATTTTCTCTAATAGACACCTAGTTTTTTTTCTCTAGTATATAAAACATAGGTAACTTGAGATGGTCAAGCAATCATTAAACTTGTGAGAATGCTCTGACCGTAAGCAACTCAGTTGTCAATGTTGTGTATCAAGGGTTTACAGAACAAAAACAGGGTCCTAGAAAAGCAGACATCAGAGAGCTTGCCACTGGCTGGTCATTATGGGATGTGGGCTGGTTTGGTTACAGGAGGGTTAAGAACAAGAAGGAGACTTGCAAGTACACCACTAAACTGAACAGGAGCTTCCCAATGTACTACAGGAAAGACCACCCTTCCAGACAGGGGTTGTAGCCAGTCACTCCCATGATGGCCCCTGGCATTGTGAGAGACAAAAATTTCCTGAGAGCTCTTAGGCTCTGGTTTCATTTGACGCCTAGGCTACTATGGTTGAGGATGTAGGCACAGTTTAAGATTTGAGCTGAATGTTGCTCATGTATGTTAGCATAAGAGACCCTCTGTGCTCAAGGTAGGACTTGAACTTCTGAACTATTTGCTTCAGTCCTCTTTAATCAGATTGTGCGTATAGAGTCAAATGACCCTCCTTAGAAGACCTCTGTGCTTGAAGGCAAACCAGGCACTCATGCCCATGGGTCCCTTGGATTTGAAGGTTTCTCTCTGGGTTAGTTTTCTGTCCACACAGTCCTGCTACTCTTTCCTCCCCCTTGTCAAGAAATAGGTCTGGCATGAATATTGGGGTGGGCAGTGAGGTACCAAGACCACATGACCTTGAATAGGTTTCAGTGGCCATAGTGTGCTAGGTCATCCCACCTCCCAAAGCTTAGTCACCTGAGCCAGAGGAGAGTACCTGAGACAACCAAACTGATTTCTACAGCAGTTTAAACTGAAAGCAGATGAGAGGGTCTCATGCCTGTGCGGCAGTCTCTGAGCACAATCCCTGTCCTCGTGCAGTGGGGAAACCATGAAGCAGAGGAGTCCAGTGTGCAAGGAATAAGAGGCAAAAACAGAGAGAAAGGCAAAGGACAGGGAGGTGGCAAGACTTTGCCTGTGCACCCCTCCTCCCACCCCCAGTCCTTTTTAACCCATTCAGAGCCAACTATTCGTTAAAAAAAAAAAAAAATTCTTCTTGTCTTAAATTCAGTTGTTTCCTCTTACAATAAAAAGGGCCTTTCTAAGCTCCCGCTATCATGTGCCCAGGTGTGGCCTTTGTAGGGGGGAATTGTTTGCTAATTATTGTGTAACTGACTTGTACTTTAGAAGGTGTAGGCAATTGGGGATTTTTTTTTTTTTTTTTTTAATAACAGAAGAAAGATCTTATCTCAGAGCCCCTGCTGCGAACTGTCTGAAAATGTGGCTTTCGCTTTTGGACATGCTACCCTATCTATATATGAGGTGTAGCTGCAGGAGTTCTGGGAAGAGTTTTGGGGTTTGGGGGCCCCATCCAGAAAGGGCAACCCCCCTAGTGCCTGTGAACAAAGGAGAGCATTTCATCTGATTTCATATCTGGGGGAGGAGGAGTTTACTCATGGGCCTTTTATTATGGGCCTGTGATTCACCCAGGTGCCATTCCCATTTCTTTTATTTTCCTTAAGCGTTTTTTTTATTTATTTTTAGAATTCTGTAATTTTTTTTTTCTTCATTTATTGCCTTCAATGTGTTGCTGAGTCTGTGCCAGGGGCAGATTTTTTTTTTTTTTTTTTTTTTATGTTGTGCTGGGGATTAGAACCCAAGGCCTCATGCATGCAAGGCAAACACTTTTACCAACTGAGCTCCCTATCCCCAGCCCCCATTCTCATTTCTTGAACACAAGTATCATTTAAATAATTTTTTGTGGTTTGTGCATGATGTGGAGTTTCACTGGTGGTGTCTTCAATCGTTGAACATAGTAAAGTTACATCTGATTCATTCTACTAACCACAGAATGGGATCCTAATTAGAATAAATTATACTCCACATATGTATGTCAAAATATACTCTACTGTCATATATATCTAAAAAGAACAAATAAAAATGAATAAATAAATAAATAATTTGTGAGAGTGTGTCAGTAAAATCAGCCAAATATATGGGAGTCTTTGGTTTATATATTTAGAGGCCAAAAGTATAAGCTTTGGGATCAGAAAGACCTTGTTCATGACTGAGCTCTAATCCTTCTACCCCCATGACTCTGAACAAGTCCTTTCACCTCTCTGTGCCTTTGTTTTCATATTTGGAAAATGGGGAAGATTTAATTAGACTGTCTTTGCGACAGAGTAGGGAAAGAAAATTCCTGAAACTACCAGAAACTTCCAGGCAAGAGAAGTGTTGGGGTGAATTTGAGCATGACCGATGACCCTCTGCTCCAAAGTTCCCTGAGATTTCAAAAGGCTTTAGAGTTGTGCACTTGGCATTCCTCCCCTGTGTCAGGGTGCAGCTCTATTGACAGATGCTGGGTGGCATGGGAGGAGGAGTACTGGGTGTGGGACCACGAAATGACTGGGGCGGGGTGGAGGGTAGGAAGGCTTCTGGACCAGGTCACCCTGCCCAGCTATGTAGCTTCCTGGGTTTAGGCTTAAAGCCAGAGTCAGCTATAGAGACTTCCAGCTCAGAGACTCTAGCCTGCAGTGGCTAGAGGAGTTTGGGGTCTGGAAGTGGTCCTGAAGAGGACATATACCTGGGATCCATAGCCTGTAGATGGAATTTAAGACACGGGCACAGAATGCTTAACCCATGGAGTGAGTGCAAGGAGAGAAGAGAACTGAGACTCAAGTATGCTTCCATCATGTGTCAAGGAGAAAAGCAACAGGGATGAGCAAGAGGCTGATCAGGAGTAAAGGACAAGAGTAAACACAGGCAAGGGCTAGAATACAGCTAGTGGTAGAGCTCCCGGGTTTGATTCCCCAGCACCACGAATATTAAACAAATGAAAAGGCCTTGGGAGGAAGCTCAGTGATAAAGTACCCCTGGGTTCAATTTTCAGTACCCAAAATATTTTTGAAAAAAAGAAATTTAAGAGTAAACAGAGCCAGTCACAGTGGCAGACACCTGTAGTCCCAGTGGCTTGGGAGGCTGAGGCAGGAGGATCAAAAGCTCAAAGCCAGCCTCAGCAACAGTGAGATGCTAAGCAACTCAGTGAGACCCTGTCTCTAAAAATAGTAAAAATATACAAAATAGGGCTGGGGATGTGGCTCAGTCGAGTGTTCCTGGGGCTGGGGATGTGGTTGAGTGTCCTTGAGTTCAATCTCTGGCACCCTTCCAACCTTCAAAAAGAGTCAACACAGGCAAGGTGGTGATCTATAAGCTGAGAGAAGGAAGAGTTTGGAAGAAGAAGAGGGAGAGCTAATCATTCAATGAGGAGGAGGGCTGAGAAGGAGATTTTGGACTTAGTAACAGTGACATCATTGTCATTGCAGGCTGACTTTTATCCCTTGCAACTGGAAAGCAGGCTGTCCATTTCTTCTGGATAGGCCTTCCGTGTGTGAGGTGATCTGCAATAATGCTACCTCTGGCTGTGTCCTGGAGAGAAGCCTAGGCTGTCACCGGTGGTTATCTTTTTATTAGGGTGTAACTCACTTGCCAGGCTTCTGGGCCAAGCATGGCTACTCTTCCCTCCCCAACCCCTGCCACAGGGGCTCAGAACTCGCAGATCACAAGTCCCTGTTCTCCACAATGTTTGTCATTCCACTTGCCATTGGCAAAGATCTCCACACAGTTCTCTGCCTCGCCATTGTTGTTGGGCTCCCCTGGGGCCCAGTTGGAGTAGCCCAGGGCCTCCCCAGTGGGGTAGATAAACTTGCCCTCCGTCTTGGTGTCTGTCATGCTCAAGAAAGCAGACTTGTTGTGAGTTGTGACCAGCTGTTGCAAAGCCTCATTCTCAGCTGCAGAGCGAGGGGAGGCCAGCTGTCCGCCGGCCTGGGTGCATACCTCCTGCGCACCCTCAAAAGTTTTTTCAAAGCCAGCTGTTTTGAAGATCTTGTCCCCAACACTTCGGCCATCCGGGAAGAGTTCAGCTGGGAGAAGAGGGGAATCAGGTTGAGATGAGGTACTCCTGGCCAAAGTGCAGGGGCTCTGAGATCTCTGTGCTGCAGCCCAAGCCTTCCAGACCTTCCCAGGCAGGGCCTCAGGGCACCAGAGGGAATGTGAGTGAGACACTTGGTTCCAGAGAAGCCCCATCCCCATAATGCACACTGCAAACTGGTACCGTGGTCCCTAGTTCACAGATGACAGAGCTGGAGTTCAGAGCAATTAAGAGCCATGCAACCATCCTACTTAGGGATAAAACCTCACGAAGTCCGACACCAAAGCTCAGGCCTGTCCTTTCTGTTTCAGATCTGCCCTTTCGGGTGTGTACTGGCATTGATTTTTAATTACTATGGAGAACTGGACAACTTGACATGGGAAATGATTACTGTGTAACCTGAGTCCATTTCTGAGAGTACAGAAAACAATGCCGTGAGCCTACTGTCACCACTGTTGTTATGTTGGATTGTTTGAGTTGTGTGAGGGATAAGGGGACAGTAGAAGATAGGGTGGGACATCTGAGAGCTAAATGCACTGATCTCTGCCCTTGGTCAATCCCATGTTGGCTTCTCAGTGGAAGATGCCCCAGCCTGTCAGGTGCTGGGGAAGGGGACAAGGGCATCTGAGAGGAGGACTTTTGTAAAATTAGTGCTGGAGAGAGGCTTGGAAAGAAATCATATCTGACCTTAAGACCCAACCTGGCAATGACTGTCTTGGGGACAAGACAAAGTCACTTTCCCTTTCAGAATTTGCATTTCTTCTCCTCTAAAGTGAGGGGTCACTTCAGAAAAGTACCATCTGTGTAACATGTCGAGTATCTTTTTTTATATTCTCATCCCTGTGGCTTCTGGACCCATGTGTGGAAATCTGGCAAAGGACACTGGGCTCCAGAATGGGCTGCATCCTTGGAATTGTTGGGATGGTCAGAATCCAGGCTGAATCCTGGATCACTGTTTTCCTCTGGGCATTTTTAACAAGATCTTGGTAGGGAAGATTGTCCACAGACCCCAAGATGGCACCCAGAGCAGCCCTGAACAAGGTCAGTGTAAGATCATGTGCCATTACTGGGTGTAAGTTCCATGGTCCCAGGGCAGTATGCATGTGCTACACGAATATGCCCATGAGTTCATCCAAAAGTATGTGGACATGTGTTAGGTCCAGCCAGTTGGTTGTGCATATGAGCTTGTGTATGTAGGTGGATGTGGAATGAATGATAATATTTAAGTATACACATAGGTGGCAGGTGCATGCACACATGTTCTTCATGTTTGCATCAGCGTGCTTATGAGCAAATGAGTACATGTATAAGTATGTTTACGGAGAGAAGGAAACGTACAAATGCTTAAAACTCTCACCTCAGCCTGGGTGCTTAGGAGCCAACCCCATGTCTTACCCAAACAAAATCCTTTATGTTCTACTTATTCAGAAAACTTCTTTTTCTGACTCAGTGAGATTTATCTAAAGAGTGTGAACTCAAAATTGATGTCACAGAGGACAGAGGAGGAGGGAGCAACTGGGAACTAAGGTAGAGATTTTAAAAGGCACAGAGCACTCAGGTGTGAGCTCTTGGGGGGCCATGACACCACAGGATTGCACATTTAAGGTGGAATCTGCTCTAAACACATCAGGGATTGCAGGTAGAGCTCAGCATTGGCTGAAACCCCAAGGCAGCCTGCCCCCTGCTTGACCCAGTAAGGAAAGATTCTCAATGACCAGTCATCAAAGTCAGTCCCTCACCTGCCTTGTACCTCCAGAGTGTAATCCAGCCCCAACCCTCAGGACAGCAACTGCATTCTGTGCTGCCTTGGACTGTGCAGCAACATCTCTGAGCACTCCCATGCCTGGCTTCACAGAGGTAAGTAATGCAATGTGTTTGTCATAGGGACTAACTCAGTCAGACAGGAAGGAAGGTCGATTGAATTGCCCTGCACTTGAGACATTTGCCTTGGGGCATGGATGGCACTGAGGTTGAAGGGTGCTCTGGAGCCTGGTGGTTTCAAATATGCATCTGCCAGCCCAGTGAACTGGTGATAAAGACTACTAAATCCTCCTCCTTCTTCCTTGGATCTACTTCTAGGTTGTGGAACACATGGCTTCCCTCCCCAGCCCCAGCTTTATCCCCAGTCCCAAGCCCAGCCTTAGACATAGTCCCTCACTGGGTAAGGCTCAGTCAGCCCCACCTCAACCCTAAACCCATGCCCAGAACCAGTATGGCGCCCAACATTGGTATGAGGCTGAGGTTCAAATCCAGAAACTCACCTTTCTTATACTGAGAGAAGACAGTCTGAAGGTGCTGTAGCTGTCCCTGTAAGTCCTTCACCTGCTGCCTCATGGCAGCGATGTCTGCAGGGGAGGAAAAGGGCCATGTAAAGACTTGTCCAGCACATCCTAGGAAGAGCACAGAGCCCAGGCCTCACGGAAGGGTACGGAGTTGTAGCTACAT
The DNA here is from genome assembly GCF_048772815.1 of Callospermophilus lateralis. Classification (NCBI taxonomy): domain Eukaryota; kingdom Metazoa; phylum Chordata; class Mammalia; order Rodentia; family Sciuridae; genus Callospermophilus; species Callospermophilus lateralis. The sequence goes on along the minus strand of NC_135319.1, from coordinate 51,191,655 downwards.
ATTGGGGATGGAGGTGACAAATGCCCAGCAGCCCACACCTGCTGACCCAACTGGTCCCTGCTGTATGAGGCTTTCTTATGGGAATTTAATCACATATCCTTTTTTTGAGGGTGGGGTGAGTGGGAATACATTCCTTATATAATTCCCATCCATTGGATTATTTAATGCTCAAAGCTATCTGGTGAATGGGAAAGACAACTGTCATTTTCCCAGTGGTCTGGTGGAGAAACTGCTCAGGTCAACCTTCCCACACATATTAGAGAGCTAAGACCTAATTCTGCCTGCCAGCCTTTCCCTAGTTGCACCCACCACCTGTAAACAATGGGGCTGTCATCCCAGGGAAGAGGCCAACCTGAGCAGAAGAAGGCTACACTTTTCCCTCCCATGCCCTCTTGGGGGTTCCAGAGTCAGGAGCTGCTGCCTTACCTGATACCCCACTTTCACCCTTTTCTCCTCTGTCTCCAGGAGCACCTCTGTCCCCCTTCAGTCCAGGAGGGCCCCTGGCTCCCGGGGTTCCCTGTGGACCCACAGCTCCAGCAGGCCCTGGAATCCGAGAAGGGCTGGGTGAGCTATGGACTCTATTTACAGCATTTTCACCTTTTCAGTTCATGACTTGCCCTCATTTCCCAGCTACACACTCTCCCGGCATACATGCTCTTCCCAGAACCCAGTCGTGTACCCTCTCTGTGCACAACTATTCCCATCACACAACATTCAACCTTCTCTGTGTACAACTGCCCCTGTCACCAACAACTAACCTTCTGTGGATACAGAACCATTCCAAGGCTTAGCACTGCACTTTACCTATATATGGTCAGTTCCCGGAGATGAAAAGTGCACCCTCCTTGGATACAGACTCTCAACAACACCCGCCCGGACTTCATGGATGGTGGTGGTACAGGGGCTAGGCAGTGGCAGCTCCAAATGGACACCACATAATTGGATCCAGCCCAGATCTTTCCATCACTCACCTGCTGCCCCAGCATTTCCAGGAGCTCCACGCTCACCAGGGGCACCTTTCTCTCCTTTAGGGCCTGTGGGGCCTCTGGTTCCTGCAGAGCCCTGCGGGCCTGGGGCACCTACTTCTCCTGAGGAAGGAACAAACAGGGACAAATGCTTCTGAGAGTGTGTTCAGCATGTAACATCTCCTCAGTAGTAGAGCTTTTTACCCACAACTCCAGGGTCTGAAAGAGAACTGGGGAGACTGCACCTGTTACCCGGGCTCCTCTGTGGAGGGTAAGAGGAAATTACTGTTAATGTGGGGAAGGTGAGGAAAGATGTGCATGGTGAGGCCTTCATGGTATTCATGGTCTGGGCTCTTCCTGGCATGTTATGCCTCAGGTTACATCATGGTCCGCCATTATCATTTCTCCCTTCTTCCTCCCAGACGGGCCATATCACATTCACCTACCTTTGGGCCCCACCTCTCCTTTTGGACCTGGTTTGCCTTGTGGTCCTATGTTCCCCTGCTTCCCTGAAGGACCTTCTTTTCCAGCTGGACCAGGCATACCTCGAAGTCCTGGGGGTCCTGGAGAAAAGGACCAATCCTATCAGTGACACTAAATCCTCTTGACAGTAGGAGTACATAAAATGACAGTAATAGTAGAGGACAAAGAGGAACCCCACAGTAGGCCCAGTCTGAAATAAGCCAATGCCACCTTCAGAACAACCTTCTTCCTGGTCTGGGATCTGTGCATGCATACTGGTATAGCCTATTGGCAAAATCACCTTTTTTAAGATGCCTGAATTCCATGTCTAGTTGCTTACCACTTGGCCCAGAATCTCCTTTGGGTCCAGGTTCTCCAGCAGAGCCATTGTCCCCTTTTGGTCCAATTGGGCCAGCTGGTCCAGGGAGCCCCCTTTGCCCTGTAGCTCCTGGCAAACCTATAGCAACAAAAGAAATGGGTATAAAGTTAGCCCTAGGCCCAGGAGGGTTAAATCCCTGGCATTCCTTCAGGGTTTTGCAAAGCATGGACATTTCATGGTCACACACAGTGGTCCAGTGGTGATCCAGGAAACGGATCTTAACATTCCCATTATGAAGAAACAGACTTGTCAGAGGTGAATTCAAGCTAAGTGCTTCTTCTCCTGACCTAAGATCTCAGTATCAACAGAAGGCAACCTGTCAGCATTTGCCTATGATCACACTCATACACACACACACACACACACACACACACACACACACGTGATATATATGTGATATAAATATGTGTGTGATACATATGTATATGTGTTTGTGTATGTGTTTGTGTGTTGGAGGATCAACATTTATATCAGAAATTATACTAAATAGAGGAAAATTTGTTCAGTTATTTGTGCACTTACTCATTTATTTGTTCATATGGAACACCAAAACATAGAAAACAAAAGCAAAATTTGACCTGTGTGCTTACATAAACTAAAAATGGTCTGCACAGCAAAGGCAACAATGAATGGAGTGATGAGGCAAGCAGCAGAATGGGAGAGAATTTTTGCTAGCTATTTAAGTAACTCAAAAAACATTTAAGTAACTCAAAATATTTAGTAACTCAAAAATATTTAAGTAACTCAAAAAACTTAACAACCCCAAATAAGTAATCCAATTAAAAGTGGGCAAATGATCTAAATAGACTCTGCTCAAAAGAAAAGATGGCCACACAATATAGGGAACAAAATGCTAAATATCTTTAGCCATTGGGAAATGCAAGTCGAAAACTACAATGAGATACCATCTTACCCAAGTTAGATTCAGTATTATCAAAAAAGCAAAACCCAACAAAAACAAAAGTAATAAATGCTGGCATAAATGTAGAGAAAAAAAGAACTCATACACCATTTGTGGCGATGTAACTTAGTATGTCCCTTCTGGAGAAGAAGCTTCCTCAGAAGACTAAAAATCAATCTACCCTATGATCCAGCTCTCCCACTCCTGGGTACCTATCCAAAGGAAATGAAGCCAACACACCAAAGGGATGATGCCTGCATCCTGGCCTATTGTGGCACTCTTCATAATAGCTGAGATATGCATCAACCTAGGTGTGCAACATATAAATGATTAAAGAGAATGCGGTACCCAGACACAATGCAATGTTATTCAGCTGTAATGAAGAATGGAATCCTGTCATTCACAACAAAATGGATGGAACTGGAGGACATGATGTTAAGTGAAATAAGCCAAACAGAAAACACAAGTCCTTCATATTCTCTTTCATATGCGGAAGTTAAAAACCATAAACCTGAACCTAGACTAGTGATTAATAGAGATTGAGAAATGTGAGGGTGGGATAGGGAGAGAGTAAATAAAGGGAAGCTGAATTTGATCTGCACATGCTGCATGCATGTGTGGAAATACCACACAGAACCCCAACGATATATACAATTAATGCATTTTAATAAAAATGAAAAAGAACTCAACCATGCACATCTACTTTATAATTCCCACTGGATCAAATGCAAATATTAGTCTCAGGCCCTGATATAAAATTTATAATGAACTGTGAGACAGGACAACAGATGAGGAAGACAGTGCATGAGATGCCTCTCGTCTCATCCCGGTGTCCCTGCCCCAGCACCTACACACATCCTTGGAGCTATCTTTCTAGAGGAGAAAATGAGACTTGAAGAGTGGGAAGGGTTTAGAGAGCCTATCTTCTTAAATCAGTTTAGAGAGAAGAGATGTGACATTTCAGTCTTGGAAGATATGCTCCTGTGGCAGGAAAATCCAGGCCCTCTGGGGTCAGGAGTATGGTTGGGATAAGGGTGACTGAATTTGCCAGATGAATGGAAGATTCTGTGCTGGATTCTGTTTCAGCTATTGATTACTATCCTTTCTAGGAATGAAATGGAAGCATAGAAGGTTACAAGACAGATCCATATCCCACTTTTACAGAGCACTGGGCTGAGGACACAGATGTCCCAAGCTCAGGCTCAGCTTCTCTTAAACTCCACCATACCCAGGCTGGCAACAGGCATATTGGGCTAAAGAAAGCAAGTCATCTCTAGAATGGAATGTTAGAAGCCACCTGTTCTTGGTGTACAGAGGCCACAGAGCATTGAGGTGGAGGAGGGGCCCCCTCCTCAACAATAGCACCCATACCTCTAAAGCACTAACTTTGCATTAGTGTCCCCAAAGACCTAGCTCTGTGCCCTGGTGCCACATAAAGTGGAGCTTCGTGATCTAACAATTTGGTCAATCTTAGCAATACTAAAATTCCTCCTACCCTTCCATTTTATACTCATTTACTAATTCAATAATATTTATTGAAGTTCACTGTCCTAAATTTGGGAATATGGTAATGAACAAAACAGATCCCACCTCCTCCCCCCAAAAAAAATCTCTTCCTCATGGACTTTTTGAATCTACTGCATAGAAACAGACAATCAAAAATTAAAATGTACAACCTATGGCTTATTAGATTGTAATAAGTGCCACAGAAACAAAATAAAGCTGGTCGTTCAGGTATCTGTTTTAAGCAGAGTGCTTAGGACCTCCTTGCTGGGAATGTGGATTTGGGTGTAAGGCCTTGAAGGAGCCATAAGGACATCCATGAGAAGAGCAAGAAGAGCGAACTACAGGAAACTGAGGAGAGAGGGGCCCAAGTGGTTAGGGATCAGCAAAAAGCCCGTGTGCTTGGAGCCAGTGGGTGTGAGAATAGAAGCCATTGAGACCAGAGAAGCAAGCAGGGATGAGAAGGTCATGTAGGGCCTTCAGGATGCTGCAAGGGGGAGGTTACTCTGAGGAAGTTGAGTGTCCCTGGAGAGATTCTCCCTGAATCTTTCTGGGCAGGAGTGTGGGAGGTGCTGAGGCACAGGAAATCATCCCCCACAGGCAAGATCTGGTCTTTCTTGCTCTCTATAATGCATCTGAGGCCCCTGTGCTAATCACTCCAGGACAACAACTCTACCTTCTACTCTGCTCAAGCATCTCTCAGGTACCAGTTGTCCTTTTCAGGAAGTTCTGGGGACCACATGCTTCAAAATCTGCCTAGCAGAATATCACAGTACAGACTTTGGCCCCACACAGACCTATGGAACAGCATCTGAGGGTACTTTGGACTCCCCATGACATTCACAGACCCATGTGGTCAAATAACTTGAGTGAGTAGAATAGAGGAGCCAGAGTGAGCCTCTGTCTCCATCTACTGTGTGCTATTCTCTAAGAACTGACTAAAGTCACATTTGGTTGTGCAGGGGGCAAGGCACCTGCAGAGGAAAGGAAGGTCTCAGTCATAGTCCATGTGGCAAAGCCTAGGGATGTTAGTCTTTCTGACTTAAGTGTCACTCTTTTCCTTTCTCCCTAACCAAAATACAAACTCCAGAAATATACTCAAAGCTGTGGCCTAGGACCACGTGATCCCTTGGCTGATGTTGCTAGTTTGTTGAATGTTTCCTTCTTGCCAATAAGATCCAGAGCCTTTCCCAGGGCAGGGACAGTATTTCAGGGACCATTTCCTATTTCTTAGTACCTTTGGTAACCTCAAGAGAATTTACCCAATTAGTATAGCAGGAAAATGCAACTTCATCCTAAAGACTCAAAAAATAATGATAGTAAAAAGTTTGGCTCAATTATTTGTCACTGGGCAGCAAACACTATTCCCTTTTTCATATAAGCAAACTAAGACTCTGTGACACTAAGTGGCTTGTCCCAGGGAGTCGCAGACCTGGAGCTACTAGTCTAGTTCAGATGTGTCTGATGAGAAGCCCATGTCCTCTTAACCCTCTAGAATGGTTTTATTTACCCTCTCTGAGTCAGTTGTCTTACCTGTCAGGAGAAACTAGTATGTTCCTTGTAAGGCTGTGGAAGGGTTAAGTGAACTACTCAAGTGAATACCCAAGCACAGGACTCCACAAAGAAATATGAGCTCCTGCTCTCTGCTTGTCATGTTTTAAGGCAAATCCATTTGATTAGATCTGTATATGGGGAAATGAAACCTCATCTTTTGTCACACTTCATACAGTGGAGTTTAAATAAACATTAAAAGTATTTAATACCCTGGGTAGGTATCACTTATCCAAAGTGAACTATTGCTACCTCCTGGAACAGGGTCCTAGGGCTCCCCTAAATATCAATAATTTACCCACTCTGTATTCATTTTATGGGTAAGGGAAATCCAGGAGTCCTAGGGGATGAGTCAGGTCATTTGGGAGATGTGGGAAGCACTTGGGGGCGTGGGACAGAGGACATTTGCCAACTGGTAGAACACTGTTTTAGATAGAACAAACATTGGTGGAAACCCACCCCCATGGTGGGGGGTGGGAGAAGCCCATCTCCAAGTCTTCCATTGCAAGTATCCAGACTTGCAGGTTTGTTATGCCAAGGCTCAGCCTTCCCCACCCAGATAAACCACTGGTCCCAGCTCTACCTGGATCCCCCTTCTCGCCCCGGGGGCCCTCTCTCCCATCCCTTCCATCACGGCCAGGCAGGCCATTCTCCGTGGGGCTGCACATGACCAAGGTACAGGTGCTGGCCATTGATCTCTGCAGGTAGTTCTTCATTTCTACTCCCAGGTAACTCAGGGGCTGAGCAAGCAGGACCAGCATGGAAAGAAGGAGGAGCATCATGGCCTGGGGAAAGGAACAGAAAGAGAAAGGATATTCTGTCAGTTCCAGGACATGGGATAAGGCTGGGCCCAGGTCCTGGAGGTCAAGAGAAGTCCCCGTCCCCAGCTCCCTGTTGTGGGCTTAGAGAAGCAAGACTCCAGAAGCAGTTCAGGGAAGTACACTTTTAGTCTGACTTTGGAAGGCCTGAGTTACCCCACTGGAACTGTGTCATAGGTTGACAGCAGTTTCCATCTATTCTCAGGTGCCCCATGAGAACAGTGGCTGTGGTTTGGTGTTCCTCACTAAGGCCACCTGTCACATCAGGAAGGATTCCTTCCCCTCCCTGGATCAGGCAGTCAGATCAACTCAAATAAGACAAATCTGTTTCCTCTCACTTGCTGTCTTGGTGGATCAGCACTGGCTGCCTACCATACTAGTCTGAAAATAAGTCTAAATCCTGAAGGCTTTGTCATGTTTGTCCTCAGCTTGGGCAGGGAACAGGCTGCATGTTAATTGGGTGATTTGTCATTCCTGGACCAGGCACTGACTCCATGAAGAAAGTACCAGAGGAAACTCAGGTAAAAGATTTCAAAGATACTAAATTAGCAGCTGGAGTGACCCAAAGACATCTAGAAGTCTGCCCAGGAAATGTGCTTGGAGGAAGAGGACATCCCAAATGGGCTCAGTCAGGTGAAAGACTAGTTTTAGGGAATAGCAAGGGAAACTATCCAATAGAGAATCCATCTGAGAGGGGCTTTGGAACTGAGATCAGGGGCAGGATGAGTGTGCAGGACCTTGGTTACTCCCTACATTGGGCATCTGAGTTAATTTTCCATCACTATGACAAGCATCTCAGATAAAGCACTTAAAAGAAAGACGGTTTATTTTTCCTCATGGTTAAGAGATTTCATTCCATGGTCATCTGGCCCTACTGCCCTGGGTCTGTGGTGATACAATAATACATAATGATGGGATCAAATGGCAGAGAAGGCCTGTCCATCTCATTCCAGCCAGGAAGATGAGAGTGGAGGGGCCAGGGTCACAAAATCCCCTTCAAGGGCACGATCCCAAAGACCTAACTTCCTTCCACCAGGCGCCACCTCCCAAAGGAGCTGCAACCTCCTGATAGCACAGCAGGCTGGGGACCACGCTTCAACTCAAGGGCCTTTGGGGGACATTTAAGATCCAAACCAAATCAGCATCTTTCCTCTCAAAGAAAGAAACTGCCATGAGAATGGAAAGGACCAGTGGGAGTCACAGAAGCTGGGAACAAAGCCAGAGTACACTGTGCAAAGATGATGGGCTCTCTAGGAGGACTGGAGTGCTGGCAGGACAGGGGCTTCCTGGCCAGAGAGGTGCTGCTAGTGATTCTGGGATGTGACTCTTATTTTCCATTGACCCCTTTCACTTTTGAAATCATAACTTCCTCAAGTACCCTGGAATTCTCTAAAAACACCTGGGTGAGCCCACAGGCCAGTGCTTCTTTGTGCCTGTTCTGCCAAAGTTCAGTCCTGAGCACAGGGTATTGTCCCCTGGCACTCAATCCAGGGCCCTGTGGCTGATTCTGGGAGATTATAAAAGACAACAGGCAGTCTGCCCACGAAACTCAAGTTACTCCAGAAGGCACCACCAGCATTAAGGGGTCTTGCAGAGGGCAGACACACAGATTTTCAGACAAGAGATTCAGGAGGCAAAGTAGACTGGCAGCAGATGGAACGGGCAGAGCCACAGTCCCTAGAACCCCTGCAGTGCTCAGTTTACGCCATGCTTTCAGCATAAGAGTTTATTGAAAAAGTGACTCTTCAGAACATTGGTTGGAAAATCAGAGACTGAATCCAGTAAGTGTATTCTTTAAAGACTTGAGGCTGTAAGAAAAGCAGGTTTGGCCAAAATCCATAGGGAAATGGTACCAAGTTGGGTTAAAAACCCAGGCCTGAGAATGCCTAGTCTGTTTCTCCTCCACTGTTTTGCTTTTTGAACAAATCAGGGAGAGAGATGGAACCCAGACCAAAGCTAGAATCGGATTTCCCTCCTGAAGCTTCTGTACCTGGCACCTGAGGTCTCAGGGGGTATCAGAGTTCACTCATCTTCTCTACCACAGCTCAGAAAGAAAATCTCACACTGAGCCCAGCAAGCTGAATGAGGGGCAAAGAGAACCTTCTTACCCCACTGTGCCCTCACCTCCCATGCTCTCAACTCCTAGACCAGAACCAAGAATTGGAAACCAGAATCACCCTTCCTCAACACCAATAAACTGCTCAGATAGGCAGGGGGGATATTCACAGGATATGGGGGGAATAAAATGAGAGGCAGGGGCAGAGACACTCACAGATTTCTTCCTTTAAGGTCCCAGGAGCTCCAGGCAAATGAGCTTGGTTTGGCAGGCACTCACTCTTTATGCCTTCTCTGTCACCTGAGCAGCACAGCCCTGGTCTTCTGAGAACTCCCTTTGAGAAGTGGAACAGTTTTCTTCCTTGTTGACTCACTCACTCACTCTCACCCCTGCATGCACTCTGGAGACCTGCCATGGATAGTCATAGCACTGTGCACGTCTATCTCCTTAAAGCTTACAAAGCACTCTCAGTCTGTGATCCCATCCATACCTTCCCTGCAGCCCTGGGAGTCAAGTAGCATCACCAGTATCTATATTTTATAGATGTCCAGGAATTTGAGGTCCAGAAATGTATGTGTTGCACAATGACCTACAACGATTGCAAAAGCAACTTGCATCTGCCTATCTCAAGAGCCAGGACCTACTGCATCCACTTCTCTTTTCTCTTCATCTCAACAGCACTGCCCAGACATTGGGAAAGAGCTGCTTACCATATTCAGGCAGGGTTAGGGCAGGTTCAGAGGCTGCAGAGGTAGAACCCCATGGAGGAGTGACGGAGGTACCCTCTGGAAGTAGTCATTATTTTCCATCCTACTAGAACTTAGCCCTTCACTTACCTTTTGTGGCATGGGCTGCCCTCAGCAGGCCTCTGCTCTGCCCCTGTTCAGACACATTCTGTTTTCTTAACTGCCGTTTACCTTGTGCATGGCTCTAGTTATTGTTTAGACCCCTGAGCTCTTAACATGCTGTTGCAACCACTCTCAGGGAAGTTCTTAACTTCCAATGCCTGTTGGGCAGTTGTCCGTCCTACTGCCATTGGTATCATCCTTCCTTCCTTCTAGATTCCCGGGACTTGATTTCTTGCATCAACTCTTCCTGGCTCCATTACCAGCAGACCCATGTCCCCAATCCGCTCCTTTGGCCACCCTAATGGTAGCACTGATTGTCCTTGCTTTTGATTTTTGGGGCATCTTCTTGCATATTGTGAAATCTAAAATACCAACTAACCCTATTTGGTAGAGAAAGGTCTGTGATTTTTTTGAGCAATATTCCATAGTAAATTACTCATGCTCTGATAATAGAGCTGTTTTATTATTAGCACACAGTTTTTTCCATTCTAGAATATTCACATGCCTCCTAGAAATCTGGCTCAGTGTGAAACTACTGCTTTCTTCTACCCACAAAGAATATTTGTCAAGTCCTATCCTGGTGTCTAGCCAAATCTTTCTTATTAGTGGTGGCTTTTATTTCAGGAACCTGGTACTTTATGTCTCTTTGCAAGCAGATTCTCTCACCTGCCACCTCTCAGCCTGCCCAGTAGTTTTCCCACAATGCTCTGGGATCCCATTATAGTACAGAAAATGCTGTGTTCTTATTCTAGTTTCACACTCCAGAGGAGTCTAGTTTTATTTCTGATCTAACCCAGAGACAGTCATATTGATAACTTTTGTTTTCCTGAGTTACACCTATATTGATGAGAAAAATCAGAGTTTGGATGGTGACCATAGTGTCCATCATCCAGAGGATCTTTGAACCACTCTCTCTTTGCAAGATAGGGTCCAGGGTGACCACATGGTTTTTTTTGACAGCCAGCCACTCACACTATACTATAGCCTTGTCAATATTTGCAGCCCCTGGTGAGTTTGATTAGCTGCACTTTTGTCAGAGCTAAGTGGCAACCTGTGATTACCCCTAAATACTCTGAGCTCATTAGGACACAATCAGCTATATGCAAGTTTTCTCATCCCTAGACTTACCTTTCAAAGGTAGCCACTTTCCTGGGAAAATGCCTCTATTTCAGATTTTAGGTGACTCTGTAAGTATAGCATACATTTTTAAATTTAAAACATTTTCAGTTTCCCTCCTTTACTACCATACTTTTGTTACCCAAACCAAAACAAACAAAAAATCCAGACCAAAACCCCTCTTTTTAAAATGGGAATCTGTCGACTTCTTATTTTATTATTAATGCCAAAGATATTAAGATAATTTTATGAACTCAAATTTTTTTAAGTAATGAAATTTCCATTTTATTATGAAGTTTTATATCATAATAGTTCAAATGTGGTTCTCTACAACTACTGCTCCAAAGCTCCTTGGGGATTGAGTCTTCCCTAATGGAGCTTTCATCACTGACCTTCAAGTTTAACAAACAAAATTCCAAATGACTAAATTTTTATATAAATGAGGTAAGAAACAGTCTTCAGATAATTAGGAGTGTTAATCTCCATCAAGACATATTGCTGAAATATTTATTCTGGTACCACAATTATAAGTCAGAATCTTCAAAAAACAAAAGGTGAACAAAAGTAAATTGTAAATCAAAGAAGCTTATGCAGCTGAAATCTCCCAGTCAAGCCCAAGAGAAGCAAGGCAAAACAACTTTCCTGCAAACTAAATGGGTCTCCAAATATTTGCATCTAGTTGAGCTTTCAGAGATAGATACCTATGACCTATCATTAATATATTTACCATCCTGGCTGTGGTTGCATTAATTACACTTAAAGAGTTTAAAACCCATCCAAGTCCAAAGGTGGAAGAACACATATACTGGTATGGTCATCGCAAGGCAGACTGACTGTAAAAGTAAAGGCTAGCCATAGGCAGAGTAAAAAAAAAAATCCTGCCAAGGGGATTAGCAGAATCACAGTCAATTTAGGCAGAGGCAGAAACACTCTTCTTCCCCACTTACTACTCATCACCCTGTTTTAAAAGATATATAGTGTTAAGAAAATTTATTTATTTATATTTAAATTATGAGCTACTGCCGCTCCATTTCTTCTTGCTTCTTATTTTGATGAGTGTCCTAGCTGCCTGATGATGGGACAGGCTAGGCTCTTCCCAGCTCAATTCATTTGCTGAGGCTTCATATCTGAGCAGCTTCTTGGAGAGCCGGCACATCAGGAACTCCAGCAGTGCTGGGTCCAAGGAGGAGCAGGACGGCTCTTTTGCCCTCTGGGCCTAATCTGCTGCGGACGACCACCCCATCGCTCACAGGCATCTATGAGTGACCATAGACAGACAGCTGGCTTGTCCCCCGCAGCAAGGAGGGGAGCCTGAAGCGTGCTGGGTTCAGCCGGATCTGTAGCTGGTAAAAGCACTTTCCCCCTAGCTTGGCTCCCTTCTTTCCGCGCCCCTCCCCTCACCTATTTTTTTTTTTTTTAAAGTCATTGTATAGAGTTTTTCTAAAAAACGGTGTTTTTTTTTTTTTTTTTTTAATTCGTCTGGGAGTACTTTCCAGCAATATTGCTATTTTTGTGGGTCTCTAGGTCATCTCCTTTGAAGGCAAAAGGCTCAAGGGACCCAAAGTCCAATGGGATGTACAAAGAAAAAAAAAAAGGCATCTTTTAAATTTAGGATCCTGTAGTATTTACTATTAGGTTAGCTAATAAAGTATAGGGATTAGGAACAGCTCATGAATACCATATACAACTTTGTTTATTGTTGATAAGTTCAATAAAAATCTATGTATTTCTATCTTTGTTTAGGTTATTCGTTTTGGTTGATTTTTTAGTATTTTTCTCCCCCCACCCCTTTTTGCGTGGGTTGGTGGTGTTTATTTATTTGTTTTGGTGCCAGGGCGTTTAACCACTGAGCCACATCTCCAGCCCTTTTGAACTTGAGATGCTTCGGCCTCTCAGCCTCTGGAGCTTCCCCAGCTCTCCCTGGTTTCTTAATTGGTAGGACAGGAGTATTATAGGCAGACCTGCAGGGTCTTAGTAAACTGCTTAAAAAGCTAGTCAAGCACAGGTTTGATCTCAGCTGGGGCCTAAGGGTTATACTCTAGGACATCTGTTAATTTGTTTTAAGGTAGCTTTTACCTTAGGTTTAGCACTAATAAGTCATCCCATTTGTCCTTGTGACCAGAACTTGAGCATGACTTGAGTCAGGATATTCTCAGAGACAGTCTTGGGGTACTGTTGGTGTTTTGTGGAGGAGCACCATGAGCTTCTCTCCATGACCAGGAAGGTGTGTTTGCCTTTTATCCCACTGAAGAATAACAAAAAAAAAATGTCCCTAGTTTGCTTAACAGACTTCTCCTAAGAGGGGAATAGGACACACAGAAACTCATAGAAATGAGTGCTTTAAAACCTTTGAACCACTTCACAGGTCAATGATTTAGTGTTCCTTTCCTGATGCCCCTCTTTGTTTTTCTTTCTTTCTTTTTCTTTTTCTTTTCTGGACAGTGCCCTTTTCAGTACCCAACAGAGTGTGTGGCTCTAGTCCTCAATACAACTCAGTTTTCTTTCCACTATTCCTAAGGTAACCCGGGGCATGCTGGAAGAATCAGAATTGTATTAAAGAGATGGATGGGGTGCCCCTAGGTCCCTTCAGTCTTTACTTGCCTGTAAGAGGGAACTGCTAGGAGTCAGCTTCCTCTTTACCAACCCTTCGCTAAGGATGGTTTGGGAATCTCCTCTTCCAGAATCCCTCCTGCTTGCACTGGTTTGGTCCAGCTTTGCAGGTAGCCAGTGGGTACCAAGGTCGGGGTAGGGACACTCTCCCAAGATGGTTGCCTTTCCTAGAGAGTTACCTGGAGCAGACAGGAGTAAGACCAATAACCAAGCAACCTGCTCCTTTATCCTTTTATCTTTTTCCTGCAGTCACATCATTCTTGTGAAAACCTTAAAGGAAATATCCATTAGTTGAGAAGGCTTAGTGTCTGGACCCATGTTTTAGTCAGCTTTTCCACTGCTGTGACCTGACAAGAACAATTAGAGGAGGAAAAGTTTACATTGGAGTTCACAGTTTCAGAGGTCTCAGTCCATAGATGGCTGACTCCATTCTCAGGGCCTGAGATGTGGCAGTGTGTGGTTGGGGAAAGCGGCTCAGACATGATTATCAGGAAGGATATATATATATGGAGAGAGAGAGAGAGAGAGAGAGAGAGAGAGAGAGAGAGAGAGAGAGAGAGAGAACTGTTCATAAAGGACAAAATATATACTCAATAGTGGGCCCACAATGACCCATCTCATCCAGCCACACCCTGTCTGCAGTTACCACCTAGTTAATCTTCATCATGGGGTTAATTCACTGATTAGGTTCAGGTTCTCTTAACCCAATTATCTCACCTCTAAACTTTCTTATATTTTCTCACACATGAGCTTTTAGGGGACACTTCGTATCTAAACCGTTACACCCCCCAACCAATTTTTGGCGTTTTCTCCAGATATCAGGAACACTCAGATATGAAGTAAGCTCCCAGGACTATCATAAACCTGTGACTTACTCAAACCTTTAGTTTTGCTGTATCTGTTTTTAAAAAATACTTCTACTTTATGATAAAAATCTTATTTTACCATACAAAATTCTTTTTTAGCTTTAAAACATTTTTATACTTACAACTTTACACCTCTCTTCCTTTTGCCTACTGGCTTTTGGGGTTTGGGTTTTTAATTTTTAAAAAAATTTACATTGAAACAATCTGTACAGTTTCCATATTTAGACATATGTTAATTAGAATTTTAACTCTTAGTCACGTTGTTTATTAATGAAGACCCAGAAGGAAGTCCATCTTGAAATCTTTTTTTCCCTACACCAACAACTGAAGAGAATACATTTTATTAAAAGACACAAATATATTTTCTTTGTGGGATTTAGAAATCTATAAGTGAATGGGAAGCTGTACTCCACATATGGATAATATGTCAAAATACATTCTAATGTCATGTATATCTAAAAAGAACAAATAAATTTTTTAAAATGAGCCACAAGTACTAGGGTTTACATTTAACTAATAATGTTTCAATATTTTAACTTTCTTAGAAATAACACATTTTATATTTGTCATAAAACATAACTCTTAGACTATACATGAAGACTCCATTCAATCACATATCTCAATTATGTTTATTTAATTTATTTACTTTGAACAGTTACTCCTAGATTACCCATAAAGACCATGAACCAGACAAGCATAGTCAGTATTTTAAAATAGTTTTTTTTTAAAGAAATTTTATCTTGTTTTCCTTTTTATTTTTACACTCAAATGAATTTAGGAGTTAATTCTCAGACATCTGCCTTCCAGCTAAGACTGGCTGAAATAAAAAGAAACCTCCAAAAGACCAGGAATTTTTAAAAATTATCCTTTCTTTTTCTTTTATTAGTGCATTGTAGTTATTAAAATTATCTTAAAGGTGTTTACAAGAAAATTTAAGTTAGGCATGACAATCAAACAAAATATTAAATTAGATGTACAAATGAAAAGTAAAAATTTTAATCTTTTTTGTTAGTGCATTATAGTTATACATAATAGTGGGTTCATTTTGAGATAATCATACATGCACGGAATATAATTTGCTTTATTGTAGTCTCTAGTGCTTCCTCTTTCCCTCCTCTCCTCCCTTCCCTATCTCCTTCTTCTATTCTACTGATATTCCTTCTATTTATTGTATTTTTAAATTGGTGCTTTGTAGGTATACATGCAAGTAGAATTCACTGTTGTATATTGACATATGTACAGAGCATATTTGGTCATTTTCCATGATTTCTCCCTTTTCCTATCTCTTCTCCCAAACCCAATTCTCTTTTAAGAATAAAAATAATTTTTATTTTTGTCCCTTTTTTGTGATGTAGAAAAGTGAAACTATCAGATTCCTTTAGTAATAAATGAGTAAAAGGAAAGATATGCTATGCTGGGTACTGGTTTCTGCTTGTCTCTCTGAAGGTGTAATTTCAATAGAGGTAAATCACATTTATACCACTACAATCACTAGTGCTAACTTTTTAGATGATTAAAAAAAGAAAAAGAAATTACCCAATAGGCATAAAAATGGTCAAAAGGACCACAACAATGGAATCCTAATTGGAACAAGTTATAATTATTTTATTTATGTATAATATTTCAAAACATCCTTTACTGTCATGTTAAAATTATATATATATATTATATATATATATAATTTTATATATATAAAATTAGGTGTCTTCTGCTATAGATGAAGAAGGTTTTCATATATATATAAGAAAACCTTCTTCATTTATAGCAGACACCTAAGAAGGAACTAATTAATATCTTGATAGATTCAAGACATGGACAAGCATCTTTCCTTGTTTTTTTTTTTTTTTTTTTTTTTTTTTTTTTTTTTTTGGTACCAGGGATTGAACTCAGGGGCACTCAACCACTGAGCCACATCCCCAGCCCAATTTTGTATTTTATTAGAGAAGGGTCTCACTGAGTTGCTTAATGCCTCGATTTTGCTGAAGCTGGTTTTGAATTCTTGATCTTCCTGTCTCAGCCTCCCGAGCTGCTGGGATTACAGGTGTGCACCACCATCCCTGGTTTCCTTGGTACTTTTTAAAATTGCTAAAAGGGAGGGTGAATCAGTGAAACTGGGGTCCAGGGGAAAAAAAAAGTAATAAATGATTGTTGGGAAAAAGAAAAAAGGTACATGCATTAGATAATGCCAAAGAAAATGTGACACTTCCAAAATTCACATTATAAATAAACCATTATTGAGTTCTTGTACTTAAAAAAAAATGTCAATAGTTTTTTTTTCCCTAGGTCAATTAATGCCTCCCACCAAAAAAGATACAAAATGAGTTCTTCTTTTCCTATCTGTATCCCTTTAATTTCTTTCATCTGTCTGGTTGCTCTGGCTAGTTTCAAGAACTATGTTAAATAGAAGTGGTGAAAAAGGGCATCCCTGTCTTGTTCCAGTTTGTAGAGGGAATGTTTTGAGTTTTTCTCCATTTAGAAATATGTTGGCCTGGGGCTTAGCATAAATAGCCTTTACAATATTGAGGTATGTTCCTAATATCCCTAGTTTTTCTAGCATTTTGAACATGAAGGGATGCTGTATTTTGTCAAATGCTTTCTATCTATTGAGATTACCATATGATTTTTGTCTTTGAGTCTATTGATGTGATGGATTACATTTATTGATGTCTGTAAGTTGAACCAATTTTTCATCCCTGGGATGAACCTACTTGATCTTGGTGCATGATCTTTTTTATATGTTTTTGTATTTGACTTGCCAGAATTTTATTGAGAATTTTTGCATCTATATTTATTAGAGAAATTGGTCTGAAGTTTTCTTTCTTTGATGTGTCTTTGGTTTGGAATAAGGGTGATATTGGCCTCATAGAATGAGTTTAGAAGTGCTGCCTCTTTTTCTAATTCATGAAATAGTTTGAGAAGTATTGGTAATAGCTCTTCTTTAAAGGCCTGTAGAACTCAGTTGTGTATCCATCCGGTCCTGGGCTTTCCTTGGTGGGTAGGCTTCTGATGGTGTCCTCTATTTCCTTGCTTGAAATTGATCTGTTTAGATTGTGTATATCATCCTGATTTAGTTTAGGCATATCATATGCCTCTAGAAATTTGTCGATGTCTTTAATATTTTCTATTTTATTGGAGAACACATTTTCAAAATAATTTCTAATTATCTTCTGTATTTCTGTAGTGTCTGTCATAATATTTTCTTTTTCATCATGGATATTAGTAATTTGAGAACTCAAATTATTAATATTTTCAGATGATATGACTCTATACTAGAAGAACCAAAACATTCCACCAGAAATCTCCTAGAACTAATAAATAAATTCAGCAAAGTAGCTGGATATAAAATCAACACCCATAAATCAAAGGCATTTCTGTACATCAGTGACAAATCCTCAGAAAGAGAAACTAGAAAAACCACCCCATTTACAATAGCCTCAAAAAAGATAAAATACTTAGGAATAAATTTAATGAAAGAGATGAAAGACCTCTACAATGAAAACTACAACATGCTTTAAAAAGAAATTAAAGAAGACCTTAGAAGATGGAAAGATCTACCTTGTTCTTGGATAGGCAGAATTAATATTATCAAAATGACCATACTACCAAAAGCACTATTCAGATTCATTGCAATCTCAATCAAAATCCCAATGGCATTCCTTATAGAAATGGAAAAAATCAATCATGAAATTCATCTGGAAAAATAAGATACCCAGAATAGCCAAAGAAATCCTTAGCCAATATTACAGAGCAAATAGTAAACAAACCAACATGGTATTGGCACCAAAATAGACCTGTAGACCAAATGTCTTAGATTAGACAAAGGTGCCAAAAATATATGTTGGAGAAAAGATACTCTTCAACAAATGGTGCTGGGAAAATTGGAAATCCACATGTAACAAAAAGAAATTAAACCTCTATCTCTCACCATGCACAAAACTCAACTCAAAGTGGATCAAGGACCTAGGAATTAAACCAAAGACCCTATACCTAATGGAAGAAAAAGTAGGCCCAAATCTCCATCATGTTGAATTAGGCTCCAACTTTCTTAATAAAACTCCAGTAATGCAAGAATTAAAACCAAATATTAATAAATGGGATGTATTCAAACTAAAAAGCTTCTTCTGAGCAACAGAAACAATCAGTGAGGTGAAAAGAGAGCCTACAGAATGGGAGCAGATCTTTATACAAGCACATCAGATAGAGCACTAATCTCTAGGATATATAAAGCACTCAGAAACCTTAACACCAAAAAGCAAATAACCCAGTCAATTTAAATGGGCCAAGGAACTGAACAGACACTTCTCGGAAAAGGATATACAATCAATCAACAAACATATGAAAAAATGTTCAACATCTCTAGCAATTAGAGAAATGTAAATCAAAACAACTCTAAGATTTCATCTCATTCCAGTCAGAATGGAAAGTATCAAGAATACAAACAATAAGTGTTGGTGAAGATGTGGGGAAAAAGAAACACTTATACATTGCTAGTGGGACTGCAAATTGGTGCAGCCTATCTGGAAAGCAGTATGGAGATTCCTTGGAAAACTCAGAATGGAACCACCATTTGACCCAGCTATCCCACTCCTTTGATTTAAACCCAGAAAACATTCGGCCTTTGTTTTTGGGGGATTGGCTTGGTTCACTTAGCATTATATTCTCCAACTTCATCCATTTTCCTGCAAATGTCATGATTTTATTCTCTTTTAATGCTGAGTAATGTTCCATTGTGCATATATATCAAAGTTTCCCTATCCATTCATCTACTAAAGGACATCTAGGTTGGTTCCATAATTTAGCTATTGTGAGTTGTGCTGCTATAAATATTATGGATGTCTCTCTGAAGTATGCTGTTTTTAAGTCCTTTGGGTATAAATAAATGGCCATTGTTCTATGCCTTTCCCATTGTGAGTCCAGTAGTAAAAGCCTGGGAGCCTCTTTGGGTTGCCAGTTTTATAACCAAACAAAATGGGTTCACATCTTTGTGTATGCAAAACCCAAAACCCAAACCAGGAGATCAAACAATGGAGAAAGATTTATTATGGGCAATAGGTGAGGAGAGCAGTAAGGTTATTTGCAAAACAATGCTCTCCTTAAACAAAGAAACTGTGGGATTTTATTCATACAGCCTATACATATTCATGTGGGAAATCATGTGGGGGACCTCTGGAAGTCAGGTTTTCATCTATTTTCCCATAACTATTGGCCGGAGGTGAGGCGGAACATTATGGTGGGGTGATGGTAGAGCAAAACTGCTTGGCTCATGACAGCTGTGAATCAGAGAAAGAAGGGACCAGGGACAAGATATACCCTGCAAGGACATGCCTCTACTGACCAATCTCCTCCAATGAGGCCCCTCCAACACCTCCCAATAGTGCTACCAGTGGGGGACAAAACCTTCAACCCATTAGATACTGAGGGACATTCCAGATCCAAACTCTCACAGGGGAGAACACATGTCTGAGCATGCTCAGTTTAGGGTCACAGATAATAGGTTTTATAAAGGAAAATAGTAGACACAAACACTTCTGGGCATGCTCAGTTCAATTTTATAATGAGAGAATTTTTACTCTTAGATGCCTAAAAGAATAAGTCAGAGTAACTTGATGACCTTGGCTTGTTCCTCATAAGTTTCTGCAAAGGGTTTTAGATGAAATAAAAGAAGAAGGTGGATTAACAGTCCTTCAAAAGGGCAGAAGCTTTCTTCCTCCTAAATATAGGAATTTGCCTCTATAGATTCCTGCCTCACTTGGTAGCTAATAGGAAGAAATGTCAGCAAGTAGGAAGCCAACAAAATGGATATCTCAGAAGTTAATATGCTCCAAGAAAAATAGCATGCAAAGACTTGACATGTGAAGAAATGAAACTCTCAATGGGCCCTTAACTTATAAGGTTGGGGATATAACTCAGTGAGAGGTATTTGCCTAACTTGCAGAGGCATTGGGTTTGATCCTTAACACACACATACACACAAAAATGAAAATAAAAATGCAATGATAATTCAATGTGTGGAAAATCAATGCAATCTACTACACTCATGGAAGGAAGGACAGAAACCACAGGATTATTTCAGCTGATGCAGGTGCAAAAAGCACTTGATAAAATTCAATGATAATTCATAATAAAACAATTAAAAAGACAGGAATAGAAGAAAACAGTCTCAGCATAATGAAGACTATATAAGAAAAGCCCACAGTGGACACCAAACTCAACAGTGAAAGACTGGAGGCCTCTCCTCTCAGATGGCGAAGGAAGCAAAGATGCCTAGTCTCGCCATTTCTATTCAACATGTACTAGAAATTTTATGAGTAAGGAGGCAAGAGAAAGAAACAACAGGCATCCAAATAAGGAAAGAAGTAGAAAAATTCTCTGTTCATAGATGACATGGTTTCACAAGTAGAAAAAGTTAACACAAAACTTTCAGAACTAATTAAAAAAATTCATCAAAATTATAGGATAATAATCTGTTGTGTTTCTATGTACAATGAACCGTCCAAAAATGAAGAAATAAATCTCATCACAAAGGCATCAAAAAGAATAAAATACTTAACAAGTTTTAAAAGGAGGCAAAAGGCCCAATTATTCAAAACTTCAGAAATTTTGTTGAAAGTAATTGAATGAGACACAAATAAGCAAAATTATCTTGTGTTCAAGGACTGAAAGACGTCCTGTGGATAATATTTCCATATAACCTACAGTGCTGTGCACATTCAATGCCATCCTTACTAAAATCTCTTGACATTTTTGTATAATTTGGAAAACATAACTTAAATTTATATGGAATCTCAAGATATTCTGAATTGTGAAAGTAATCTTGAAAAGGAAGGACTAATTTAGAGATCTCACAAATTCTAACTCCAACACTTACAATTTTACAGTAACTAACTGGCATAAAGAGCAACAGACCAACGAAACAGAACAGTGAGATAGAATGAAACCAATGGAAAAATGGTCTTCAACAAGGACGTCAAACATCACAATAGGAAAAGGACATTACTTTCAATATATAGTATAGGAAAAATTGATGTTCATATTTAAATGATGAAGTTAGATCTCTACCCCATACTCTATGTAAAATTTAACTTAAAATAGAGGAAAGATTTAAATTTTAAGTCCTGACACTATAAAAATCCTTTAAGAAATGAGAGCTTCATGACACTGGATTTGGTCATGAACTTTTGGATTAACAATAAAAGAACAATCAACACAAGCAAAACAAGACAAACATGACCACATCAAACATGAAAATGTAGGACTAGAGATGCAGCCCATCAGTAAGAATGTTAGCATGTGTAAGAGCCTGGGTTCAAACCCCAGGAAATACACACACACACACACACACACACACACACACATTACTGATTTTGTTCCTCTGGTTGAACCATGATTTATGCATATTTTGCTACCTCTTCTGGACAAAAATGTTTGGGTTGGACACAGGAGAGTTATACAACCCTAGGCGGAAGTGTGACTTTGTTATTATCTTTAACTGAAGAGCTTCTATTTACTTGTTTGAAGTATGGCTTCAAAAGCTATGTATGGGTGCCAAGTTGACATGACTGTCACATCTTTGGTTTAAAGCAATGTTTGGATTAAAACTCTACTGAGAAAAAGTTTCAGTTGTCTATACTGCTACAAGGAAAACATAGTGTGTGCTTTTCGTATAACTGATAAGTTTAAGATAATTAGACAATGTATTGGGGAATGACTAACATCATCTGCAGCTAAACACAATTAGCTAAGTTAACTAGACCAGAGTGTGCTACATGTGTCTGTGTGTGGCCCATGTGTGTTATTACCAGAAAGGAAAAAAAAAAGTCAGGATTGAACTAAGAGAAACCATATTTTTGAATGAAGAAACAATACTCTCTGGATCCACAGAATCCTACCCAGATGACAAAATGCCAAAACACCATGGCTTCTAATGCCCCTACAAATGAGACTATGAATGGTAAGGGAAAACCAAGAATCTAGATTGGGTGCCTCACTCATGGAACAGAAATTAACCAAATCAGGGGAAAGCACATCTGAAGGTAAAGGATGCTGAAAATAGCTCCCCAACAATATCTTGGTATTATATTAATGCTGTATCCTATCCTTTTATTTTTATTTTTTATTACTTTTTAATTTATATATGGTAGCAGAATGCATTACAATTCATATTACACATATAGAGCACAATTTTTCATATCTCTGGTTGTATATAAAATTGATGTATTCAAATCAATTCATGTCTTTATACATGTACTTTGGATATTAATGCCTCTCATATTCCATGCCCATTTCTACTCCCATACCCTCTCCCTTCCACTCCCACCCCTCTGCCCTATCTAGAGTTTGTCTATTCCTCCCATGCTCCCCCTCCCTACTCGAGTATGAAACAGCCTCCTTATATCAGAGACAACATTCAGCATTTGTTTTTTTGGGATTGGCTAACTTTACTTAGCATTATCTTCTCTAACTCCATCCATTTACCTGCAAATGCCATGATTTTGTTATTTTTTATTGCTGAGTAAAATATTCCACTGTGTATATATGCCACATTTTTTTATCCACTCATCTACTGAAGGGTGTCTAGGTTGTTTCCACAGTTTAGCTATTGTGAATTGTGCCGTTATAAACATTGATGTGGCTGTGTCCCTGTAGTATGCTGTTTTTTAGTTCTTTTGTATAGACCCAGGATAGGAATAGCTGGGTCAAATGGTGGTTTCATTCCCAATTTTCCAAGAAATCTTCATACTCTTTTGTACTATAAAATATCATTTTTATTTTAATGGCCCAGTTTCTGTTTCTACTATATAATGCTAGAGTGTTTTGCTGATCATTTTGTTCCTGGATATCTAGTAGAAAAAGAGGTTTATGTGAATTTGCAAGAAACTTGAAAGTGTTATAGAAATTTGAGCCCAAACTATTTTGGACAGTCTTTCCTACTCTTCTAGACAAAGCAGCAGAAGAAGATTATTCTTTGTACTTAAGGGACTGCCACAGTTTGGATCTTCAGGGTCCCCCAAAGGCCCAGGTGTTCAAGGACTGGTCCCCAGTGTGGTGCTACTGGGAAATGACGGAACTTTCAGAGGTGGGGTCTAGAGGAGAGTCTTTGGGTCATTGGGGGTGTGCTCTCAAAGGTGAGTGGTTTTGTTCCATACCTGATCTCACCAAGAAGTGCTGCCTCTTCACAGGCCCAAAAGCAACGGGACCAAGTGATCACAGAGTGAAACCTCCAAAACTGTGAGCCAAAGTAACCCTTTCTCTTTATAATTTGATTATTTCTGGTATTTGTCAGAGTAACAGGAAGCTGACAGACACAGGGATAAAAAGTAATAATCCTGATGGAATAAAATGGACCACCATCTTTTTGATGAGAGCCAAATGTTTCTTGCCTATCTTCATAGGACCAGCCTAGGCAGGCTACGTCTTTCAAGAATAGTAGACTTTACAGCTTAGAATTCAAGCTTTGCCCTGTGACTTTAATCAGCCAATGAAAAATGAGTAGATAGTATTATGTATTATAATGAGAAAAATTTTTTCCTGTATTTGGGAGTTTTGTTTGTTTAATTTACTAGTAACAATTGTGTTGAATTTGTGAACTCTAGTGTAATGTTTGGAGTTCGTTTATTACCAGGGCACTATTTAGACAAAAATAATGAATCTACAAATTTCTGTTGTATTTTAAAACTCTATTATACAATTGAGTCTTTGAAAGTATTTCTCAAATTTTCAGAAATACATTCATTATAATTGTATCTTAAAATCCTTTTCTCAACTGAAGTAAAATTTCTGTGAAACTTACAAGATAAACCATTTACTATCTGAAATGTTCCAAGAGACTTGTCATTCTCTCATGCTCAAACATAAAGAGATAGGAGCCAAGATCTTCACCACATCAAGGATCATGGGAAAACATTTGCTTCTGCACATGATGTACGGAATCTGATGTAGAGATTATTAAATAAAATGTGGGGGAAGCCATTGATTTGGCCTAGGCTCTTGCTTAGATTCAACAGACCAAATCAACATGGAGTTCCATCTCAGTAGCGGACTGCTATGAATCTCAAATGGACGTAAAGGCCATGTACTGTAGGCCTTTTGCTGGCCTCTGGTACTACTGGGAGGTGGTAGAATCTTTAGAAGGTAGGACCTCACTTGAGCATTTAGGTCTTTGGGCACATGTCTTTGAAGGGGATGTTTGGATCCTGACCTTTTCCCTCTGGCATCTTTTTTCTTCCTAGCCACCATAATGTGAGATTTGTTCCACCATATGCTCCCCACCATGATGTTCAGCCTTACCACAGGCCCAAAGTGATGAGGCCAAGTGATCATGGACTATAACCTCTGAAACCAATTTGAAGTTGTTTAACTCAGGTATTTTGTCACAGTCATGTAAAGCTAACACTGAGTTTCAGTTAATGTGGGAACCTTTTAAACCACTTAAGCTGTAACCAATTAAATTGGCCCTATACTTCACTTCCATTTTCTATAAATGCTAATTATATTATTTGCCACAGATCTTAGAACCTGTTCTGATTCTAAGGGCTACCTGATATACAATTTTTTTTGTGTGTGTGTATGTTTCTTAAATAAACTCAGTTTGAGTTAAACTTGTCTAAGATTTTTTTAAAAAGGACCAAAGCATCAGCTGTTCCTCATAAAAGAGCATGGCCCAAATTAAAGGAAGATGTCTTCCCAGCTATTCAGATATTGTTTTAGGAAAAGAGGAATGTCACTATTTTATACCAAATCACTTTGTTGCAATTTTTCTTGATCAGGAAGGGGAAGGCAGGAACTCACAATCCACAAGTCAACATAATGAACTAGAGTGCTCCCGCACACACACCAAGAGAGGAGTGTCAGCCCCTGCTCAAGGAGGTTTCACTAAACCCAAGTTAGAGCCATTGTGCAGCACCTGGGTCTTTTCTGCACACAGATCTTTGAGAACCCATCTCTTTCAACAAAACTTTGACAGCAGATTGCACAATCAGTCTCAAGGAGTGTACCACAATTCTATGGTGCTCAGTCACAATCATGTCCACCATGGCACACTGTGAAGGCCAGGCCATTTTGCTTTCATATTCCCAGCTTACTCTTTGCAATTTGTACAGGGTCACACATTCTCCACATCATTTTTCTATTAAGTACCTTCTATTGAGAGCAGATGTGTTCTTTTACAGTTGAGTCCATTTTCCATGAAAAAGATAATATTCCAAGGATGTCAAGTATGGTCCTGAGGGTTAACCCTGTCCACCATTCAAGTGTTCATTGACAGATGAATGGATACAGAAGATAGATGATAGATGGATAGATTTCACATGTATCTAAGGAGATGAATAAACCTTTGTAAAAACTCCATTTGTTTCTCTGTCCTCTTTCCGTATATCTGTCTAGGCTTTATAAAACTCAGTTTGACTTTTAACAATTGCATAATGGACATGCAAATGGGCAAATTCCCTCATGTGACACTACGTTATTGAATACCTCAGAAATGTAAAGCTGGCTTTTCCCAAGACTCTTGTGATGACCTACCACCATGAAGTGAAGGAAGATCTAAAATCTGTATGAAGCCTGGCATGGTGGCTCACACCTGTAATTCCAGCAGGTTGGAAGGTTGAGGCAGGAGAATGACAAGTCCGAAGCCAGCCTCATCAATTTATCAAGGCTCTCAGCAACATAGCCAGACCCTGGCATAAATGAATGATGGGAATGTTGCTCAGTGGTTAATCAACCCTGGATTCAAACTCCAGTACCAAAAATAAAATCTACATAGATCAACTATAAATTGATGGGAATACCGGTGATATTTCATATGGGAATTTGTTTTGAACACATCTGAACCAAATGATGACACACTTTTTGAAAGACTGAATCCTTTATTCACCTGAAAATTCTGCACTCACTCACTTGGGTTCCTCTTGAACATGAGTGGTCTTAAGCTGGTTCCTGCCACTTGGGACACACAGAGAGCTTTAAGTCCCCTTGTATCACATCTGCCTCATCCTGGCACTTTTCCATCCCTGAGGAAATTGGTCCCCTGCTAGAGCTGGATGGAGCCCCTCAGAGACACCAGGCAGGGTACATCATTTGTTTGTGACTAGACACAAATTCCTCCAGTGTGAAGTTCCAATCGTCCTCCTGGGGATTAGTTCCATCTCTCCTGCCAGAAACCAAGATCTGCCTTGCTCTGCAGTGCAGGAAATGCTACTTGAGAGCTGGCAAGGGAAGGCCAATTGCACCTCGATGAGCTAAAGCTCCACTTGGGCTCCGAAAACTGTCTGGTGCCAACTTTTTCTTGCTAAGACTTCATCCTTGATTTTCTAGGTGGTCACCAGAAAGTTCCTGGCATCTAAAGAGACCAGGAAAAGACTTGACAATTAAGAATTGAGGCCTGGTCCTAGGCACTATGTCTGAACCAAATGATGACACACTTTTTGAAAGACTGAATCCTTTATTCACCTGAAAATTCTGCATACACCCACCTGGGTTCCTCATTAGAGGTCTTAGGCTGGTTCCTACCACTTGGGGCACACAGAGAGCTTTAAGGAGAGATCATGGGGAGATTCAGATAATCCCTAGTCACTTCATGATGTAGGCACTATGTCTATAGCTCTAGGAATAAAAGTTATGAGGATATTGAGAACAATTTTATGACAGTAAATTTGACATCTTTCACAAATATACTCTTGGAAAAATTCAAGTTCCTGAAAATGGCTCAAGGAGAACCAGTTGGAATCATTTAAAAATATGGAATAAGTAGTAAAAAATCTTCCTGTAAAGAAAAGGTCAGATTCAGATAGTCATTGGAAAAATCCAAACATTTAATAAAGGTATACATGTAAATTTGCACAAGATTTTGGAGAATACTAAGAGTGGAAACATACCTGATTCATACTAA
Source organism: Callospermophilus lateralis (assembly GCF_048772815.1). Classification (NCBI taxonomy): domain Eukaryota; kingdom Metazoa; phylum Chordata; class Mammalia; order Rodentia; family Sciuridae; genus Callospermophilus; species Callospermophilus lateralis. The sequence goes on along the minus strand of NC_135319.1, from coordinate 51,164,694 downwards.
GGCTAACTTAATATTACCCAACTCCTTGAAGATAGTGCTAGCAAAAACCTGAATATGAGGTAATTACTAAAAATAGGTGCAAAATTTTTAATTGAAATATTAGCAACCTTAATGTAGAAAGAAACACATAAAGGGGATTCACATGTCATGATCTACTTGGGTTCCTCAAGAACACTGTGATCTTTAAAAAAAAATCTATGTGCCCTTCAATAGACGAATGGATAAAAAAATGTGGCATTTATACACAATGGAGTATTACTCTGCATTAAAAAATGACAAAATCATAGAATTTGGAGGGAAATGGATGGCATTAGAGCAGATTATGCTAAGTGAAGCCAGCCAATCCCTAAAAAACAAATGCCAAATGTCTTCTTTGATATAAGGAGAGTAACTAAGAACAGAGTAGGGACGAAGAGCATGAGAAGTAGATTAACATTAAACAGGGATGAGGGGTGGGAGGGAAAGGGAGGGAGAAGGGAAATTGCATGGAAATGGAAGGAGACCCTCAGGGGTATACAAAATTACATACAAGAGGAAGCGAGGGGAAAGGGAAAAATAATACAAGGGGAAGATATGAACTGCAGTAGCAGGGGTAGAGAGAGGGGAGGGGAGGGGAGGGGAGGGGAGGGGAGGGGAGGGGAGGGGAGGGGAGGGGAGGGGAGGGGTGGGGAGGGGAGGGGGGATAGTAAAGGATAGGAAAGGCAGCAGAATACACCAGACACTAGTATGAAAATGTATAAATCAATGGAAGTGTAACTGATGTGATTCTGCAATCTGTATATGGGGTAAAAATGGGAGTTCATAACCCACTTGAATCAAAGTGTGAAATATGATATATCAAGAACTATGTAAAGTTTTGAACAACCAACAATAAAAAAAAATAAAAATAAAAAAATAAAAATAAAAATAAATAAAAAATAACAAAATTATTCTTGCAAAAAAAAATCTATGCAAATCACTATATGACTAAGTTATATCTTGCAATCAATGAAAACAGCATTTTATAATTCAAAATCTAGAAAGGGGGAAGGCATGAAGAAACTCAGTTAAGGGCTGGGGTTGTGGCTCAGTGGTGGAGTGCTTGCCTAGCATGTATGAGGCACTGGGTTTGATCATAGCATCAATTAAAAAAAAATATATATATATATATATAGAGGGGGGTGGGGTGGGGCTGGGGTCCTGGCTCAGTAGTTGAGCACTTGACTCACATGTGTGAGGCACTGGGTTCAATTCTCAGCACCACATATAAATAAATAAAATAAAGGTCTATCAACAACAAAAAAATAAAAATTAAAAAAACTGAGTTAAGAATTTCTCATAATACTGAATAAAGTAAATCTTTTCCTCCATGTCTAAATGCAACTGTCACTAATAAAACTAGTCCATGTTTTTGTGTTTTTACTGGATGAAAACATGTGTGAATCCAAGATAAATCATTACCATTTCACTCCTTATTTCATTTTCACAGTCATCATACTATAAAACTAATTTAAAAACTTGATATCTCACTGATAGTGTATCCTTGAAAACTATCAAAATAACATAGGACTAGTCTATTATTTCTAACTGCACTGTGCTGATAGCTTTGATCTTAAACATCCGTTGAAGCTACATGTGGTATGGTTCAGTCCACACTGTTGTGACACTGGGACATGTGGGACATTTAAGAGGTGAGGCCTAGTGGGAACTCAAAGTTATGAAAATGTTTTATATCTTTAGGTCATTGGAGGCAGGCTCTCAAGGGGATTATGGGGCCCTGGCCCCTCCCTCTTTCTCCCTAAGGCTTCCTGGGCATGTGGTTGACAGTTTTACTCTACTATGATGTGCTGCCACCCCTTGGGCCAAAAGCAATGGGGACAACTGACCAGGGACTGAAATATCCAAAACTATGAACCAAGCCTGGTGTGGTGGACAACACTCATAATCCCAGCAACTTGGCATGCTGAGGCAGGACAGATCACAAATTTAAGGCCAGCCTGAGCAACTGAGTGAGACCTGTCTTTAAATATAAAGATGCCTGGGAAAGTAGCTCAATGTAGAGGAACCCTGGATTCAATCCCCCGACCAAAAATAAAAAAGTCAAAATAAGCCTCATCACAGGTATTATATAGGTGTGTTAGTTTCCCACCACTATAACTTGATTACTTTATATAAGCCTTTATATCTGGGGGTTCTGTGTTCTGTAAGAAAGTATAAGCATTTTCCTGTAGAAACATCTAGTAGCAGAATTGCTAGGTATCTAGAACTTCAATCAACATTGCAAGTGACCATCCAAAGTGATTGTGCAGATAACTCATTTCCCCATTTGGAGAGTTGTTATTTCCCCACCTGTTCTCTATCGCATTATAGAAAGGAAGATATTTACAAAATTAAGATTTGTATGTTACATGCCTTGGAAATTCATACAAACCATTTATTGTGCAACTTAATAAGTATAATAATGCATAATATCACTATCAAATGAGACATCACAAACAGCATCTGAGACTCTTCCAATGGTTCCAAGAGGGGGGCAAAGTGCAAAACCCACAAATGCAAGCTTTCTTCACAACTCCTGCTGTCGTTTAAACACTTATGAGCAGTATACACTGTTTTATAAACAAATATTGTCAGAGCAAAATGGCAAGAGCTACCAAAGAGCTCTAGCCTTGGCCTGCCTCTATACAAAACACTCCAGGAGTCAACAGGGAATTCAGCACTTGCTCCTCTCTTCTACTGGCACTGTGTAAATGGTGCCCCCTAGTGGTCTGAGAGATGTAGCTTGCAGAGCTGTGTTGGCAGGGCTTTCCCAGGGACAGGAAACTCTCTGGAATACTTCAAAGAGTTCTATAGCTTAGGCTCAAAATTATGAAAATGTTCTTCAAAGTGGGAGGTTTTCAGATAGCCCCACTTTGAACTTTTGTCTCAAAAATGCAGATCAACTATATCCCGAATGCTTCCCTGGGCACCCCTCAGATATCATTGACCCACATGCCCAGGTGACTGTCAGAACACTCTGGATTTTCAAACAGGGGCTCTCAGACCTGTACAGAAGCCTCCTGGGGTTCTTGAGACTGCAGAAGCTAGAACTGTGGCTTCAGTGGAAGCCGTGACTTCAGTGTAACGTTGTGCCTTTTAGGTGGATGGAGGAATCAATCGAAATAACAGAGAAAGAGTCTGCCAAGGATGTGGATTGGAAATAGAATGACACTGCAATAGGTAGATGCCTGCCACAGGAAACCCTGGGCATACTCACTGTGAGCACAGTGAGAGAGTAGGGCTAGGGAGGATTTTTAAAGGCAAAAATAAAAGGAATTGCAACATATATTTCAAAACAATAAGTCTTGGCAACATTGGTGAATAACAAGGTACATACGTGTGCAAAGTTAAGCAGATAGTTGCTGGGCAGACACCCTTGCAGAAGTCTGTTCTCTTTAAGGCTTCATTCTGGCAGAATTCTTGTCAAGCAATAATGGGTGAGATGGCTTTCTTCATAACCTCCTCACTTGTTTCTTTTTTTGTTAGGGTTGGCACACAAGCAAATTCATTGTGATAACAATGATGCTGATAACTTTCAGAGAGTCCAGGCTGTCCTGGCAGGCTATGCTGTGTCTTGAACATGCTGTCCTGGGCCATGGAGGAGAGCAGCAGCCTGCAGACCCCTCCATACAAAGGGAGCTTAGAGTATCTTACCTCCAAGGGGGAGATAATTTGTGAGGCAGGGCTGTGCAAGAAGTGTCTACCTAAAGCACATGTTGGTTTGAATTTGGCAACTGCTGTTATTTGGGGGTGGTCTTGCTGTCTTTGTGCCCGTTGCTGTGGTAGTGGCTGCATAAGTCCACCTTTCTCCAGAGCACTAGAAGATGCAGTCAGGGATCTACCCCGGGGGGTTACTATTGCCCTACCAGAAGACAATGACAATTCAGGAAATTCTCTTTCTGTGTGTGTGTGTGTGTGTGTGTGTGTGTGTGTGTGTGTTTTCTAGGGAGTAGGGGGTTGTATGAAGGATTTGGGGTTTTTCTTTATTTGTTTTTGTGTTTTTGCTTTTTGATTTTTTTCTTCTTGTGGTTTTCTTCAGAGAGCCTTCCTGAACTCAATAACTTATATGCAGACTCTAGAGAATCCTTTGACCTGAACCCCTGTGGATAGTTACACAATGACCTATGTCTATAGCTCTCTAAAATTTAATGCCATGTTATTCTCTAGTTATAATTTTGTCCCAGTTGTAGATCTCTTCAGATCCTTCATCCCAAAGCTGCTGTGTTGGGGACCTGGGCTGCTCTGCAGCACCTTGCTGTCCAGCTTGCCCAATGGGCACTGGCAGAGAACCGACTACGATTTGTGGAGGACATGCATATTTTTTCCCCCCCAGTGGACTGGCCAGAGACTCTCTTTTTAAATTCAAGACATTAGCACAAAGCTCTGTGGACACAGAGCCACTGGGACTTCGTAAACAAAAACACTGAACAAAGAACAATGGCACACAGTAATGAGCCAGAGAGAATGGTCTTCAGGGCACTCCAGAGACCTGCCAACTGGAGGCAGAGTGTTTCTGAGCAAGCAGGTCTAGGCAGAGGGTGTCCAGGCTGCCTCTCTGCTGGCTGCATGGTTGTCACTGAGGGCTCCCCTCCCCACCCCCCCAGGCCCCCTTCTCTCCCTACCTGCCTCCTGGAGACTCCTACTCCACCCCCGAGGCCCTGTGCTCCCTGAGGAGCAGCAGACATACCTCAGCTGCCCACCAGAGACCTCAGCTAGCTGTCAGTCTCCTGGTGATCAGACTTCCTGCTCAGTAGAGGGTAGGCTTGTCCATCAGCGGCTCAGGCCACAGCCTGGGAGCCAATCTGCTTGTGTGCCCACCCTCACATTCATACTGAGCTGTGGCACATCCTGGCCTTCCTGTACTCCACTGCTGTGGTCCACCACAGCCACACCCTTGGCCAGGGCACAAGGAACTCAGAGCAGGCCATTGCTGGCTCTGTTCCTTGGCCCCTGCCATGGTCCTGGTGGTTTTAAACAGCTATCTGTGTAACAGCAGGCAGGAGGACATGCATATCTGAGCGCTCAGGGCCACTCCATTCCTTAGACAACCTGGACCCTGATGTTGTAGAAGGGAGGGCACATGCTGCTCTAAGTCCCCATGCTTCTTGGACATTAGAAACAGTCTTGAAACAGCAGTTTGTTTGTTTGTTTGTTTGTTTTTTGGTAATCCTGGGGCTATTGAAGCTGCTGAAGATAATATCCTCATTCATTCTGCTGCTATCCTTCATACAGTAAATACTTACAAGGGACCTCCTGGTCCTGATGCTGTTGCATCTTTCTGCTTTAAGTCACCTGTTTCAAGGTTATCCAATTTTAAGATACCAAGATTCCCAGGATGCCATCTCTCAACAGCAAGACTGTCCTGCCCTCTTTCCCCCAGCAGGCTCCATTGGGAAGACCAGGCTGGTTGTCATCTTCTGGTGACAATTTCTTTTTCTCCCTAGGTCATAGTCTGACTCTTTTGTTTTGAAATCAGATCTAAAAAGAAAGAGAAATTATTTGTAATAAAATATAAGGTACTACTCAGTGGTAGTGCACTTGCCTGGAATGTGTAAGGCATTGGATTCGATTCCAGCACCACATATAAATAAATAAATAATAATAAAGATCTATCAACAAAAAATATTTTTAAAAACTATATATGGTAGTTTAGCTTAGTTCCAGAATTATCACTTACTTGCTTCTTGACCTTGAGTAGACCCAAAAAAGGCAATCCTCCCTGGGATGTCCATATGACTGAGGTTATGAATGGTGCATAATTTCAAACTCCCAACTATCCACAGAGTCTGAAGCAACACTTCTGTCCATGTGAACCCAGACTTTTTAAATTCTTCCAGCAACCCTTCTGCAAACTCTGTATTTAGACTGAACAGATTCCCAGCTACCCTACATATATTCTTACAACTTCTTTATTTTTCTCAAGATACCCCATCAATGTACATTCATGACCCAATGTTTTTAAAAATATTCTTAACTTTTTGTATTTAAAAGCAACAAACAGAACAAGCAAGGGTTTGTCATCACTGGACAGTGCATTTTACAATTGGTCCTAATAAGTGCACTGAATACTCTAGTCTTCATATTTTTCTCCTACATAAATAGAAGACAATTGTAATGTGGGCCATAGTCCCCAGAGCTTAGAGGTAGGTGTATGGAAATGATAAAATGCTTTTTAGACTATATAGCCCAATTAGCCAAAGTTTAGAAGGGGACAGGAAAGAGTGTCTGGAAGCCTTTTGATATTTGACCACTCCTGGAACCCATCTCCAAGTTCAGAATGGCTTTAAGTTAACAGGTAGAAAGATCTTTGATCCACACTTAAGACGATTAAAATTGTAACTATACAAAACAAAATGGGTGCCTCTAAACACATGCTCTCATTTTCTCTCTCCAATATAATTGCACACAGAAAGATGAGGTGCAAGTATCTTTTATATGTCAGTGGTAACAGACCCAGGTGGCAGGTAAGTTACAAAATGATGGAACCAAGAGGCAGGTGCTCCCTATCTCACATTCAGACCTACTAAGATCCTCTCCCCAACCAGGCTTGCTTCCTGATCACATGGATATTCTCTAAGCACCTGCACCTTATTTCAATTCATATTTCTCTCCAGTCATTATCTTGTTCAGATTTTCTACTTATTCATATAACATCATTGCTTTGCAGGAACTTTGAGATATTTCTAATTCATGAAAATTTATAAAACAATAACTTCATGCTTACATAGTATTTGCTTACATAGTATTTTCCAATGCTGTTCTTATATTCCATTTCCTCTAAGAAAATGTTTTACTGTCAAGCAACCAAAATATTCAACGAACCATAGATAATGACAGAATAGAGATCTATGGAAATCTTCAGTGAGTGTATGTTAGGGCAATCCTAGTATAATAAATTTTGTGCAGCTATAATTTACAAAATAATCATATAAGAAATTCCCAAAACAAAATATTAGCTCACATAACAAATGGATAAGTACCTAATAATACTCTGAGTTGCCCTGTGTGAGACACAATCAAAATAATTCCTTTCCCCTTCAGTCTATGTGATTTCCTCTTGGAGGTTTCATTGGCATACTAAAGTAACAGATCTAAGTAAATACTCCTAATGTGTCTGGCATAAAATTGATCATTACAAAATTTTAGAGCCATCCTTAACTCCTCTCATTGAACATTCAACATCTCTGCAAACTATCAGTTCCACCATTAAAGTATTCAATCTTCCTAGTTCTGCAGAATTCCACAGCTAGCACCCTGATCAAAACCTGCACAATTTCTATCCTGGATAACTACAAAAACATCTTAATTAGTGCCTACTCCCAAACTTGCCTCCCAATAGTTGATTTTTCCATAAAAGTCATATGATACATCCATATCCACACTGAAATGAATACATGACAAGTATCAACACTGTCCTATGTAAAGAAATGGCATGAAAGATTGTCAAAAATTCTTTGTATTTCTTGTATCATCTACAGAAAGATATGTTCATGTAATTTTTGGACTTTTGACTTACCTTGATTTCACATATGTGGTCATGTATTTGGTCAGCTCCTCACTGACAGAAAAATCCAGGTACAGATTCTGTTCAAATGATAGATTAACAATCTCCAAATCATGTTTTCTAAATGTGTGCCATTGCTTTCCTTTTCCTCTTTCCTGTTTTGCTTCTTCTACTTCTTTATGAATATTTTCAATTGAAGATGCTGAAAAAAATATGGAAACAGAAAGAAAAAAATTGAGGAATACTAGAGACATCCAAAGAAAGAAAAGATTATTTGTTGACTAAGATTTTTAAAAAGTGGAGCTGTGCCTCACTACTTATTCATTAAAAAGGGGGGTGGAATTAAGGGACTATGTTTAAAAATATAATGATAACTTGAGCTATTATGTTCTACAGGGTAGGAAAGGATTTTAGTCTAACAAAAATTTAAAAATAGGAAGACCACGAATGAAAAATGCTCAGTCATAATAGTAATTGAGAAAGTACCAATAAACCAGCTCACATTAATCTCATACCCCACAGTTTAAGTGGGTGGTGAAGGAGGAAGGGAGGAATAAGATTAAATAAAATAGGGAGCGAACACTGGGATGGAACAAGTATTGATTTTTATGACCACTTTGGGTTTTTTTCTCTGTACTATGAAGTTCAAAGTGAGCTTACCATTCAAAGTAGCAATCAAATAAAGAATACTTGAAGTTTTTAGAGCATGTTTACATGACCCTTTTCTAACCCCTCTCCAATGGGATGGCAAGAGTTTGTATGGAGGGTTGGTTTGTTTGGTGGTAGTGAGGATTGAAGCCAGGGCCTCAGGTATACTAGGAAAACACTCTACCACTGGTTCACACTCAAAATAGAAAAAGCAAAAAGACTAGGCACTTAGCACAGTGGTAGAGCATCCTGAATTCAATCCCAGCCCAACAACAAAATAAAGAAAGAAAAGTGAGAACATAAATTGTGGGATACAACTGTAAAGGAATAGAGATTTTATGAGATTAAAGTTAGTATTAACATGAAAATAAAATATTATAACTTTGATTTTCTTTATGGTAAGAAAAAGAGCTACAGAATTGGCACAAAAGGAAAGGACAAGGAAGTAAAAACATGTCACTACCAAAGGGAAAAGAAAAAACCCAAGTCAAAGCAGTAGAACAAAGGAGGCGCGCGCGCACACACACACACACAGCTGTAATATATACCAAATAAGAAAAATGGCAGTACTAGTCCTCCTCTTTCCACCTCCCTCTTCTCTCTCTCCCTCCAGTGGCTTGGTCTTTAGTTATTTTTCAGATGGGAGGGGATAAACCCAGCAGCTGTTCCAGTGGCTTTACCACAGAGCTTTATCCAAGTCCTTTTTTATTTTCATTTTGAGATAGGGTCCTACAAAATGGCCTCAACTTGTGATACTCCTGTCTTAGGCTCCAGGAGTCACTGCAATGACATGCATGCACCCCTGTGCCCTGCTACTAGTGCATTGTTCATTGTACAAAATAATGGGATTCTGGGTGAAAAGCTCAAACATGTATAAAAATGTTTGGTTAATAGGCCCTCCCCGTTTCTGTTCTCCCCTCCTCTCTGGATGAACTAAACCACTTGGAAGGCATCCATTCTTCCATAGAAAACAAAAATGGAACACTTATTTCTGATTCAAAAGAAACAATAGGCAGGATTTTACAAATGGTACTGGGAAAACTGGATATCCACATGAAAGCATCAAGTTGGACCTTTTACCCCATAGGGAAAAATTAACTCAAAATTGAAAAATTGAAAAAAATAAAGCTAGAAAAACATAAAACCTTCTGCAAGAAAACTTGGGGGAAAGTTTCATGACATTGAATTTGGCAGTGATTTCTTAGGTATGTCACCAAAAGCACATGCACAAGAAATGTGGACTACATCCAAATTAAAAAAAAAAAAAAAAAACTGTGCATGAAAGGACACATGAAGAAAAGGCAAGAACAATCTGTGGAATAGGAAAATCCCTTTGGAAATCCCATCTGACAAAGTGTTGATATCAAGACAGAGAACCACAACTTACACAGAACTCCATTTTAAAGTGGGCAAAGGATTGGGATAGATATTTCTCTGAAGAAGATAAACAAATTGTCATTAAGCATGTGAAAAGATGGTCAATATTACAAATCATTAGGGAAGCCAAATTCACATCCACAGAAAAATAACACCTCACTCCCATTAGGATGGCTACCATCCCCAAACCAGATAACCAAAACAAAACAACTGCAGAGGAGGAGCAGAGGAACTGGAACCCCTAATGCACTGTTGGTGGGAAGGCAAAATGGTGTAGCTACTATGACAAAAAATATGGTTGGTGCTCACAAAAAAAATAACTATTATCCAGCAGTGTTATTTTTATGAGGTACCTAGAGTAGTCAAAGTCATAGAGATATACAATGATAGTCTTCAGGGGCTGGGGAGGGGGCTCTGGGGAGTTCTGTTTTAATGGTTACAAAGTATCAGTTCTACAAGATGTAAAGAACTCTGTGGACAGTTGCTGGTAATGGTTACAGGACAATATCATGTAGGTGATGCCACCGAAGTGTACGTTTAAAAATGATGGTGAGGGTAAATTTTACATGATGTTTTATTAAAATTAAAAAAAAATAACAAGGAAATCGTCTCAAAAGAGAAGACCTGAATCTCTACACTTTAGACAAACCTAGTTCACTTTTACAGCAAAGCCACTTATGTGATAACTAACCTACTCCATATAACAGAGTTAATTCACTCTAGGGGTGGAGCTTCCCTGGCCTTAAAGACCACACCTCACAATGCTGTTCCATTGAGCATAAGTTTTTCACACAGGAACTTCAGGGGGTTCAACGTTGACTCTATTCCAGTTGGACTGAGCCCAGAGCTGTTTTACTCTCAGTCTCTCAGTCATGCACCAAGTAATAATGCTGTGGTCAAGGATGGATATATGATGGCGATGCCACAGAGCATATCATCAAATGAAGGTTGACATCAGACTTATATATTAGTTTATGTAAGTGCACTCTATGATGGCCACACAACAAAACTCTCCTCATACATTTCTCAGAAACAACCCTCACCATTAAACAATGCCTGATTGAAATCATTTTTCTTTTTTTTTCTTTTTGACATATTTTTAATATGAGAAGTACGGTTGTCCCTAAAATACAGGCATTCTGTGTTCTGTCTTATGGAGCAAAGTACAATTTCCTTTACAAAAAAAAAAAAAAAAAAATTGAATACAGTATTAGTCATGACAGTGAACTCTTCAGAGTATATTTGAGGCTTCTGCCTTTCTAGGAGGGGCTGTTGAGAAGAGTAAAGGAAGCAATGCTTTTAATAATGGTACCTAGGAGACAAAGTTTCCCCAACATTTCATATGCAGGACCATTTTCAACCTCTTGTCCTAGAGAACCATAAAAGATGTGCAGCAGGAGGAATTAGCCATGAGACTACAAGTTCCTCATGTTTGGAAACAACACCTAAGTGGGGATTTAAAATTAAAAAACAAAAACAAAACACTCTCTTCACAGCAAAATCACACTTGGGGAGTTCAGATGAGCACTACCAAGATTCTAGAGAAGCTTCTGGTCTGTTTTATCCCACTCCCTACCCCATAACTGAAAAAATAAATGTGCATGCTTCAAAATATTTGAAAAACTTGAGGTTTTTCAAATGAAAGCTCAGTAGGAGGAGGAGCAACCAAAGAGAGTCCTTTGAATCACTCTAGCCCCACGGTTAGAAGCACGACTCTGCCACCTGCTTACCAGAGATCCATGGCAGATTCACATCCAGAAGTGACTGCTGTTGAGTCATCACTGTTTTGGGGGCCCTTTGATGCATGTTTTTCCTTCCAAGACCATGTGGCCAGTGGACTCCTGGGTCTACTATTTTACAGCTGGGGAGGAGTGTCATGTATAAGTTGCAAGACAGCCACAGCTGACCCCACAATCTTCTCCTCTAAACTAGGGCTCATCTAAAAAAAAAAAAAAAAAAAAAAAAAAAAAAAAAAAAAAAAGAAATCAGAGCCAAAATCAAGACTTTTGTAAATGCACTTCCTCAAAAAAACTGGCATGCCAAAATCTTTCACTATCCTAGGTTTCAAATGTTCCAATTTATTTCTAAATTTTACAATATATAAAAAAAACTGTGTACTTGAAAAACAATCCCCAGGACCACTCTTAAAATTCTTGCAATGTAGTTTCTCACCCCTCCCTGCCTTGGGATTCTGGAGATGGAATCCTGAACCTGTGGCTTGCTAGGCAACACCCCACCATTAAGCTATACCCATGCCTTTCTTTACTTTTTGAAGATGGAACCCAGGGCCTCGTGCCTGCCTGCCTCACACTTGCAGGCCTAAAATGCTGAGCAAGCACTTTACTATGAGCCTCCCCCAAACCTATTCTACTGATTTTTATCTATTTGTATTTTTTCTCCCAGCCTTTTACAGCCTTCACTCCCATTAACTTTTAAAACACCTGAACTGACCATGAAGCCAAGATCCTCGTGCCACAGCCTCTGGGGTATCTGGATCACATGGCAACTGGCCAACGATTTAACTCACAGGAAAGAGGAAAAAGAACAAGAACATAAACTTATCCCTCGACCTTAACATGGAGCAGTTCCTGACCATTTTACTTTATTTGATCCACCCCATTGTTCACCTCATCTCCTTGGCATTCCCCTTCATTGATTTGATGGGAATTCCAGACATATCATTGCCCTGAAAATACTTCCATATCTCTCTAAAATATAAGAAATCTCTTTTAATGTAACCAGGGGCTAATTTTTAAATATAAGAGGCTTTGGAGTAGCCTTGCTCCCCAATTCCACTGTGCAGCAGCCATAGACAGTTCCGCCAGTAACAGGGGCTATTCCTGGCCCACAAAGCCACCCATTAAAAAAAGGGGCTGGGGATATACCTCAGTTGGGGGAGTGCTTGTCTCACACAGGCCCTGGGTTCAATTCCCAGCACCACAAAAAAAAAAAAAAAAAAAAGAGAGAGAGAGAAGGAGAAGGAGGAGGCTCAAACACCCCTACGCCCCAATGCCCCAACATTAGTGCATGCAGTCCACAGCCTGCCACGAAAAAAACATATCTTAATCCTCCACCAGAGAATCTCACCTTTGGAAGTCATGTTGAGCCTCTGCTCTTCGGGCTTTCTCAGTGGTAAAGTGAGCAACTCTGGACCAGCATCCATTAATATAGACAACCAGCCCACCCAATAGGGACATGGGCCAGCAGAATTGGTCCCGCCCTAGCCTGCAGCCCACCCTAGACACATCTGATTACGTTTAACCTAACACCTACCTCTGCAAATCCTAATTTCCATTCATTCAGCACCCACTGAAACTAATCTTATTTAATCCCTACAACATCCATATAAGGTAGGATACTTTTTTTTTTAGTAACACAATATCTTTATTTTTATGCAGTGCTGAGGATCAAACCCTGTGCCTCATGCATGGTAGGCCAGCGCTCTACCTCTGAGCCACAACCCCAGCACGCCCACCCCCCTCTCTACTGTAGGGTACTATTTTTTTCCCCACCTGGACTTGAGAATAATGGAACAGAGATGTTTAAGCCATAGTATTCCCCTGCCCTTGAACCTAAACCCTTGTGCTCCTCTATCACACTCTCATCATTCTTGACTCAAAGCTGTGTTGCATCACTTGATAGGGTATTGATTATGGAGTACTGAGCTTAGAAGCAGGAGAGGCCACAGATTGAAATTGAATAAGGACATAGGGACAATAGGAACATTATAAGACATAAGACTTGTGTTTTATTATCTTTAGATCGGTTGTCAAAAAACAATCACTATAGATACATATTTTTTCTTGTCAGTACTGTGGATTGAACTCAGAGGCTCTCTACCACTGAGCTACAGCCCTCAGGATTTTTTTTTTGAGTCAGAGTTCTGCTGATTTGCTGAAGCTGGCATCCAACTTGCAATCCTCCTGCTTCAGTCTCAAAATTACAGGTACGGAATTACAGGTATGCACCACAGAGCCCGCTTAATTCATCCTGTTCTTCATACAGTCCTGTGATAGAGAGCAAAAATCTTCAATTCACAAATGGAGAAACTGCAGGCCTTTGAATTTTCTTCACAGCTCTGGGACTTTGTACTTTCCCACATGTGGGGGAAAGGTAATAATACTTTGAAGGTTTTTTTTGTACTTCAGGTGTAGAGAATGCAACCCATGCTTGACAGTCGTTTCTCATTCTTCTGAATCAGAGTGATCTGCCTGCCCCTCTTTCTATTGAAACAAATGGCTTTTTTCTTTTCTTTTTTGGTCCTGGTGATTAAACCTCCAAATGCTTGAAGACTAATTCTGCAGCTGAAACTGATTTTTTCCACATTTTCTCCTAGCAGCCCTATGGGGATATACATGATTATACAGATGAGTCCTGAAGCTCAAAGTAATTAACTAAATTATCTGATGTCAAACTCTGACTACAACAAGGTAAAGCAGAGAAAAATAAGGTTTGCCAGGCATGGTGGTGAACACCTGTAATCCCAGGGGCTCTGAGGCCGAAGGATCACAAGTTCAAAGCCAACCTCCATAATGCAGCAAAGCCCTAAGCAGTGTAGTGACACCCTATTACTAAATAAAATATAAAAGAGGGCTGGATTTGTGGCTTAGGGTTGAATGCTTCTGGGTTCAACCCTTAGTACTAATAAATAAATAAATAAATAAATAATGAAATAAGTAAATAAATAATGAAATATGTTTGCAACTGGGCAAGTTAATGGCAGCACTACAGAAGATAAATTTTAAAGGGCAGGGGAGAGGAATCCTGAATAATGAAGTGTTTTTAACTTGGTCCCAGATAGATGGTGTCTCTCATCTAAATCAAGCCTTCCCTTTCCAAAATATTCACAGACAGATTGATGGGCAAATAAATTCATGGAGGTTATTTCGTGTGTATGACGGCATATTAGGTCCTTTTCTGCTTGGGAGGCAATAAAGGTGATTTGGGGTATATGGAGGAATATTTTGGGAAAGGGAAGGCTTGAATAAGATTAGCGACTGAGGAAGTAGAGCAAACCAAAATTGGGTTGAGCCACCAGCAGCTCCAAAACCATCTTCATTATTCCAGGATTCCACTCCCGCTAGCCACAGCCCCCTCTGCTGATGGCCTTCTTCAGCCCTGGACTCTGGCAGGTCTAGCTCCAAAATCCAGATCTATGTTTTCTTTTTGGACCCTCTGCATGGAATCATGACTTACCCACCATGCAAAATGCCACCATGTGCACCAGCTCTGAGATCACCACCAAGGATTGTAGTGAGAAAAAGGAAATTGTGGAGGAGTCAGAATGGAAGAGCCCTTGCTAATGGGAATGCTAATGAGGATGATGGGGAACAGGAGACCAGGCAGACATTGAGGGAGATGAAGAAGGGCAGGAAGGTGATGGTGAGGAAGGGGATGGAGATGTCAAGGAAGAGGCTGCAGTACCTAGGGCAAACAGGCAGCTGAAGGTGATATGGATGGCAATGTTGATACCAATGAGGACGCCAAGACAGCAAGGAAAAAAAATAAGCTAGGCATGGTGGTACAGGCCTGTAATCCCAGCAACACAGACAGGCAGCTGAGGTAGGAGGATCATAAATTGGAGCCTCAGCCTCAGCATTTTAGCTATATTAAGCAGCATAGTGAGACCCTGTCTCAATAGAAAATGAAGAGAACCAGGGATGAAGCTCAGTGGTAAAACACCACTGGGTTCAGTCTCTAGCACCAAAGAAAAAGAAAAAGAAAAGAAAACAAGGAGAGAAAGAATGAAAAGTTACGATGTTTTTAAATGTCATGTGACCTAGTCATTCTTCACCTCCTGTCTCAATCTAAACATGGTCACTTTCCGGTAGAAAGTCCCACCGACCCACTTTGGTCAGCACCATTGGCAGATGACCTGAGCTCTCCCTCCACTCAACCAAAACCACAATATGAATTTGCAACACAGAAGGGTTCTTTTTTTTTTCTCTTCAGAGTACTTTAAAAAGGAAAGTTTTCATTTTTCACTTCCATTTCATATTTTTGTACATTTTCATAGTGGTCAAGCATTTTTAATCATCATAGAAAACCAAACCAGCCTTTGAAGAGTTTTGACCTTATTTTGGTGTGACCATGTTCATTATAAACTCAAAGAAGAAAAAAAAAAGTAAAAAAAAAAAATGAAAACAGTGGCTGCAGTGCCATAAACATAGAACTCAGCACCTTAGGTGGCTGAGGCAGAGTATCCAAAGTCTGTCTGGCAATGAAGCCAGACCTGGACCAAGATAAAAATCAAGGTCTCAGGATGCAACTCAGTTTTAGTGTCCTGGTTCACTCCTCAGGAGCAATAGGGGTGGAGGTATCTTATTTCCACCATTCCAGTAATTTTTGTGTCTATGTTCTTAGCTGGACTATAAGCACATGG
Organism: Callospermophilus lateralis; assembly: GCF_048772815.1. NCBI lineage: Eukaryota > Metazoa > Chordata > Mammalia > Rodentia > Sciuridae > Callospermophilus > Callospermophilus lateralis. The sequence goes on along the minus strand of NC_135319.1, from coordinate 51,148,765 downwards.
TTTGTATGAGATAATCTTAATGGTCAAAGATAACAGTTTTCTCTTTTTTTTCTTTTATTGTCTATAAAGTTGCTATTTTTAAAATGTGGTTGGCCCATTGGTGTCCAATACTATAGCAGAATTTTATTTTGCTGAATTCTTCTAACAATCAAATAAAAAGGTAGGTGTTAGATTGAGTTTACTTGTTTCCCAATAATTCAAAGTTCCCATCAGCTTTGTTTCCTTCTTTTCTCAGTACCCTGAATTCATACCAGTTGCCCTTTCCTCCCCTCCTCCATCAAGCTGCTTCCCAAACTATTGGACAGACACCCTCCCTGCCTTATTTTCTTTCTTTCCTCAGCTCCAGTCAGGCTTTCCTCAGAGCTCACTCCATGTTTCAAACCAAGGAATCAGCTCCACATGGCCCAGTCTCATTGGTAATTTTTCTAAGTCATCACACATATTGGCCAATCTCTTTTGTATTTGCTATCCTACTTCACATCCTTTATATGAAGCTTGCCTTCAGAGCATGTTTTCTGAGTCCTCCATTCTTGTTACAAATGCCCCTAAGGAGCTGGGAGTGGTGGCAAATGCTTGTAATCTTGTGTCTTGGGAGATTGAGGCAGGAGGATCTTGAGTTCAAAGTCAGCTTCAGCTGCTTAGTGAGGCCCCGAGAAACTCAACAAGAACCTGACTCTAAATGAAATACAAAAAAGGGCTGGGGATGTGGCTCAGTGGTTAGGTGACTCTGGGTTCAATTCTAGGTACCCCAAAAATTAAAAAACAATTTAAAAATGTCCACCATGGTAAGAGCCCAGCACACACCAGGTCCTGTAGTTGGAACCATGTGATGATGGAGTTGTGAACAGCACAGTGCAGGCTCAGAAACATCAACATACAGGTGAACATTTAAAAAAAAAAAACATAATTCCTGCATGGCACAGGGGTGCACAGCTGGAATCACAACTACTCAGAAGGACAAAGCAGGAGGACTGCAAGTTTAAGGCCAGTCTGGCAACTTCGCAAGACCCTCAGCAACTAAGCAAGACCACGTCTCAAAATTTAAAACAATAAAATCAAATGTGTTGGGAATATGGCTCAGTGATAAAGTGCCCATGGCTAAAATACTCAATAGAAAAACAAAACAAAACAAAAAAGTACCATTTCTTTTCTCCATGGCCCAAAGTGAATATGTTCAAAAGCCTATTTAACATTTCTGTCAAAGTATTAAAACCACACCCTATAAACTGAGTAAATTTGGAAAAGTGATCACTCAGCAAATTGACTTCTAGGACATTGAGTTTTGTGGAGAAGACTTGATAACAATTGCCCATTAACTTAATTTGTCCATGTAAATTTTAGCTGTTTGCCTCATTCTCCCATATCACAGCATTTAGTTCACTCAATCAAAATGATGCCAAGAAATCAGCTAACAATTATTAGTTTACACTTCGTTCCTCCTTAAATCTCTTTATATATTCATATTCTATAGGTCAAAATCCTGCATAAAATTTAATTACCAACATCATTAATCATCATTATTTGAAGTTTTTTTTTTTATTTCTTTATTTACTCAGTACTTGGGCTTGGACCCAGGGGTGCTCTGTGCTTTGCTACTAAGCCACATTCCCATTCCTTATTTTTTTTTTCTTTTGAGGTGGGGTCTCACTAAAGTTCTGTGACTGGCCTACAACTTCTAATCCTTTCTCAGCTTCCCAAGTCCCTGGGTTTCTAGGTGGAATTTGAAGATTTTTAGTCATGTCAAATATCCTCTGGTGTCCCCTTCACCCCACAAAATCTTCATACCCTCCTGATTATCCCTGCCCCTTTAGTTAATTCAATATCTGGAGGAAATTCCTGGTCACAATCCCTGAATGCAGAACCTCACAGGATAAATGCAAAACAGACCCTTGTCCCTTGTAAATCCCTATTATTGATTTTCCTGTCAGCTAAACTACACTGAACCAACCCTGAGAGCCCCCAGACTGCATCTGCCTTCTTCACTGTTGTAGCTCTGGGACCAAGCATTACCCCTGGCACTAAACAGGCCCTGAGAAATATTTATTCTTATTTGAAGGAATGATTAAATTTCTCCTTCATTCCCATCATATAGAGCTTTGTCACTCTTTCACTTTCCCTGCTTCCAATCTCACCTCCGTCCAATGTACAACAGTCATCTTCAATTCTCTGATGTAAAACAATCAAAAATCCTTCCCTAACTTCCCTTGGCTGTAGGATCACAACAGGTTGATACCCAGTGCCATTTATGATCAGAGCCCTTCCTGATTTTCCACCCTCATCTTTCTTCACTGAACTTCACGTTCATTTCTTCAACACACACAAAAAAACATCAAAACAAAACAAAAAATATTGCTTTTGACTTTCTGGACGTACAGTACTTGATTAATATTTTTAAAAATTGTTTAGATTGCCCCCACCCCATTATTATCCTCAAAAAGTTGGAGGAATGGACATCTTGGCACATGCCAATTCTACTCTCTAGCCATCTCCTCAGAACACCCCCAGGGGTACTATTTATCTCCGAACCCCCCTGATACTGCATAGAGAATTTGTGCTTCAGGATGGGAAATAACGTTTAAAGTTTTTTTTTTTTCCCTCCCAAATGATAATGAGGTCAGGCATGGTGTCTGCATGTCTATAATCCCTACAATTTAGGTAGCTGAGGCAGAGGGATCACAAGTTTGAGGTCAGCTTCAACAAATTAGTGAGATCCAAAAAGTTCACTAATATCCCAGAAGAATTTAGCAGTTTTTCTATTTTTCCTCCTTAATTTGAAATATAAATTGCATAAAATAAATCCTTGAATACATGAGTTCTCTTAGTGGGTATTATTTCCCATTGATCAATTTGTTGGTTTTTGCATGTCCAATACCAAAGATTTTTAATTTTTACAGTTTTTTTTATCATGTGTCTTGATATCTCATAGGCCAATCTTATGGGGGAAAATAAGTAGTTCTTGTTTTCGCTGTTTAGGTCATCAAGCCATTCAGAATGGAGAAAGTGTCCGGGGTAAGCCTAGAGAGGACAACAGTGCAGGATGCCTTGAGGTTACAGAATTCAAGTTCCATGTCCCATGTGAAAGGCAAGATGGATGAAGAGGGGAAGTCCTTCCATTTGACTGTGGATTCTTCATGGATTGCCATAAATTACCCACATCTAACTAAAAATCTTATATGATATCTGGATTCTTGATGTGCGCATGATAGGCTAACTTTTCCTTTCTTTTGTGAGCTCTACCCACTCTTTCCACCAATGTACTTAGTTCAGAAGTTATAAAACTAAAATATAGCTCCCTATGGTCCTTAATCCCCAGAAATTTTGTTTAAATCACTTTGTTTATTAATAAAAACTTGTCATCTTCCCCACACCAACAACTGCTTAGAACACATTTTATTAATAGGCTCAAATATATGTTCTTTATAGGATTTAAGAAACCATAAGTGAATGGGAAGTTATACTCCACATATATGTAAAATGTCAAAATACATTCTACTGTCATATATCTAAAAAGAAGAAATATTTTTTAAAAAACCCCACTATTTAGCTACTAATGTTTCAGTATTTAAATTTTCTTAGAAATAACTCATGTTATTTCTGTACATGAAGAACACAGTTATAAACACATATCTCAATTACATTTATCTAGTTTATTTACTTTTAACAATTACTCCTAGATAACCCAGAATGACCAAAATTTCAGACAAGAATAGTCAATATTTTTTAAGCTCTTTTATGTTTTCTTTTTTTTTTTTTTTAACATTCAGATGAGTTTAGGACTTAATCTCAGATATTTGCCTTCCAGCTAAGATTGACTGAAATTATAAACCTCCAAATGACCATGGATTTTTTAAAATGATCTTTTTTCTTTCATTAGTACATTATAGTTATTAAAATTATCTTAAAGGTGTTTGCAAGAATACTCTATGTTATATGTGCCAATCAGACATAATTTTAAGTCAGGTGCATAAATGAGAAGTAAATTTTTAATGTTTTATATTAGTGCACATAATAGTGGGTTGCTTTTGAGATAATCATACAGTGTGGAATAAAATTTGCTTCATTGTAGTCCCCACTAATTCCTCATCCCTCCCCCATTTTCTTTTTCTATTCTTCTGGTCTTCCTTCTATTTATTGTATTGTTATATTTGTGCTTTATAGGTATACATGCAAGTAAAATTCACTATAGTATATTGACATATCTACAGAGCATAATTTGTTAACTTTCATTCCATGGTTTCTGCCTTTTCCTGTCTCTCCTCCTAGTCCCAAGTCTGTACCTATACTCCATTAGCTCCCTTTTATTTTCATGGTGTCCCTCTCTCTTTTTTCCCCCTTCTTTGTTCTTTTCAAGAAATGACAGAAAACATTCAACCCTTAGCTTTATGAGCCTGGCTTATTTCACTTAGCATGATGTTCTCCAGTTCCATCTACTTACTGGAAAAGGCCATAATTTTATTCTTCTTAATGGCTGAGTAAATTCCATGTGTCTATATACCACATTTTCTTTATCTGTTGATAGGCACCCGGGCTGGTTTCATAACTTGACTATTGTGAATGGCACTGCTCTAAACATTGAGGCCCCTGTATCACTATAGTATGCTGATTTTAGTTATTTATGGATAAATTTAAAGACATAAAATAGCTGGATCACGTGGACATTCCATTTCTAGTCTTTTGGGGATTTTCCATAGTGTTTTCCAGAGTAGATGTACTAATATATAAACCACCAACAATGTATGAGTTTACACTTCCCCCCACTTCCTCCTCAGCATTTATTAATATTGTATTCCTGATGATTGCCATTCTAAATGGAGTGAGATGAAATCTCAATGTACTTTTGATTTGCATTTCCCTGGTTGTTAGGAATATTGAACACTTTTTTCTTGTATTTTTGGCCATTTGTATTTTTTCTTTTGAGAAATGTTTGTTTAGTTATTTTGCCCATTTATTGATTTGGGTTTTTTTTTTAGTGTTAAGTTTTTTTGAGTTTTTTTTTATATATTCTGGATATTAATCCCTTATCAGAGGAGTAGCTGGCTAATATTTTCTTACATTCTGTAGACTCTCTCTTCATGCTTCTTTCCTTTGTTGGGCAGAAACTTTTTTAAAAATTTGTTTTAATTGGTTATTTGTGACATTCAATGCACTTTCATACATCATCATAGATGGAGTATAATTTCTCATTCTTTTAGTTGTAGAATCCCACACCATATTTTCTTTACCCATTCATCTGTTGAAAGGCACCTAGGTTGGTTCCAAGTTTAGCTTGGAACTGTGAGTTGAGCTGCTATAAACATTGGTATGGATGCATCAATGTAATATGCTGATTTTAAGTCTTTGGGTATAAAACAAGGAGTGAGATAAGTTGGTCAAATGATGGTTCCATTCCAAATTTTCTGAGGTATCTCCATACCACTTTCCACAATGGTTCACCAATTTTTATTCCTACAAGGAATGTCTGATTGTATCTTTTTCCTCACATCCTTGCCAATGTTTATTGTTTCTTGTATACTTGATAATTGCTATTCTGACTGAGGTGAGATAAAATCTTAGAGTATCTTTGATTTACATTTCTCTTAATTGCTAAAGATGTTGATTTTTTTTATGTATTTGTGGTTGATTGTAGTTCTTCTTATGTTAAGTGCCTGTTCATTTCCTTTGCCCATTTATTGACTGGGTTATTTGTTATTTTTTGGTGTTAAGTTTTTGAGTTCTTTATATATCCTGGAGATTAATGCTCTATCTGAGGTTCATGTGGTAAATATTTTGTCCTATTCTGTAGCCTCTCTCATTGGGTTATTGTTTCCTTTGCTGAGAAGAAGCTTTTTTGTTTGAATCCATCCCATTTGTTGATTCTTGATTTTTGTGCTTTAGGAATCTTGGTAAGAAAGTCATATCCTAGGCTGACATGGTGAAGATTTGCACCGACGTTTTCTTCTTTTAGGCAGAGGGTTTCTATTCTAGTACTTAATTCTTTGATCCAGTTTGAGTTGAGTTTTGTTCAGGGTGAGAAATAAGGGTTTCAATTAATTTCATGCAGCTTGATTGCATGTATCTCCCCTCCCAGAATTTTTGAGGTCATTGTGAATGGAATAGTTTTCCTGATTTTTTTCTTATCTGGTTTATTATTCAAGTGTAGGAAAGCTATTGATTTCAGTATGCTGATCTTGTATCCCGCTGCTTTGCTAAGTTTGCTCATCAGCTCCAGAGGCTTCTGATAGAGTTTTTGAGTCTTGTGGATATAGGATCATGTCAAAAAAGAGATAATTTGACTTGTCTGTTTCCTATTCGGATCTCTTTAACTTCCTTCACTTACCTCAGTGCTCTGACTAGAGTTTCAAGAACTCTATTAAATAAGAGTAATGAGCAGACATCCTTGTCTTGTTCCTGATTTAGAGAAAGTGTTTTCATAATTTTTTCATTTAGTTTGATGTTACTTTGCATTTGTCATATATATGTTTTATAATTTTGAGGTGAATTCCTTTTATCCCTAGTTCCTCCAGAGTTTTTAACATGTATCAGTGCTATATTTTGTCAAAGGCTTTTTCTGCCTTAGTTCTTGATTTTAATTCTATTTACGTGGTGAATTTCACTCATCAATTTGTGTATGTTGAACCAACCTCGCATTCCTGGGATGAAATCTACTTGATTATGGTGTATTATTTTCTTGATGTGTTTTTTAATGTTATTTGCTAATATTTTATTAAGGATTTTTGTGCTTATGTTCATCATGAATATTGGTCTATAGTTTATTTCCTTGATGTATCTTTGTCTAGTTTTGATATCATTGTGATATTGGCTTTAAATAATGAATTTGAAAGTGCTTCTTCCCTTCCTATTTCAAGGAATAATTAGAGGAAGTTTGGCATTATTTCTTTTCTTTTTTTGAGGGAGGGGGGTGGGTGGCCAGGGATTGAAGCCTGTGTGCTTAACCATTGAGCAAATTCCCAGTCCTTTTTTACCTTTCACTTTGAGACAAGGTCTTGTTAAGTTGCTTGCAGTCTTGTTGTATTCCTGAGGTTGGCTTTGAACTTGCGATCCTCTTACCTCAGCCACACAAACTGATGAGAAGATATGTGCGTAGTACTGCATCCAATTTGTGTTTTGTTTTTCAGTGAAGGGGCACTAGTTCATCTTTAAAAGTTTGAATTTCTCAGCTGAGAATCCATCTGATCTTGAGCTTTAAAACTTTTACCTGCTACTTCTATATCACTGCTTGATATTGGTAGATTTAGGTTTTCTACCTCTTCATGGTTCAATTTGAATATATCATATGTGTGTAGAAATTTTTCAATATCTTCTAGACTTTCCTGTTAATTGAAGTATATATTTTCAAAATAATTTCTAATGATGCTCTGGATTTCAGAAGTATTTGTGGTGATGATATCTTCTTCATTTTTAAGTTTGTTGATTTGGGTCTTCTCTCTCTTTTTGTTAGGGATACTCAATCTTATTTATCTTTTGAAAGAACCAACTCTGCACTTCATTGATCTTTGATATCTTTTTCATTCTCAATTTCATTAATTTTGGCTTTGATCTTAATAATTTTCTGTCTTCTACTGATTTTGGAATAGTTTGTTCTTCCTTTTCTGGGGCTTTGAGGTGTAACATCATATTATTTATTTAGGATTTTTCTATTTTTTAATGTAGGCACAACATTTCATAAAATGGCCTGTTAAAAATGCCATCATACTGGGCTGGGGATGTGGAGCAAGTGGTAGCACGCTTGCCTGGCATGTGTGGGGCACTGGGTTCGATCCTCAGCACCACTTAAAAATAAAATAAAGATCTTGTGTCCACCAAAAACTGAAAAATAAATATTAAAAAATTCTCTCTCTTTAAGAAAAATGCCATCATACGGTCTCAGACATTTTGATATGTTGTACCCATGTTTTCATTTCATTCTAAGAATTTGTGTTCCTCTCTTGGTTTCTTCTATTATCCCATTCATCATTCAAAAGCTTATAATTTATCTCCAGATATTGAAATGATTTGTTTTTATCTAATTACTAATTTAATTTTTTTCCATTATGAACTGATAGGATGCAAGGGATTATCTCTGTATATTTGTAATTGCTAAGATTTATTTGGTGTCATAAAATATGGTCTATTTTGAGAAGGTTACATATACAGCTGAGAAGAAAATAAATATAGATGTTAATGTATGAAATATTTTATAAATATCTCTTATATTCATTAGATTAATGGTAGTTTTTAAGTTCTGAAAAGTCTTTACTTGGTTTGTGTCTGGATAACCTATCTGTTTGTGTAAGAGATGTGTTGAAGTCATCCCTTATTACTGTACTAGAATCTATTTTATTCTTTATATTGAGTAGGTCTTGTTTGATGTATGCAGGTGCACAAATATTTGGAGCATAAATATTTAAAACAACTACATCTCTTTGTCTCTTTTGACTAATTTTTTGTCTCTTCTGACTAATTTGGGCTTAAAACCTATTTTGCCAGATGTGAAAGTAGCTTCTCTTGCTTTTTAAAAATATTCTTTATTAAAAATATTGAAATTTTCCCACTGAGGTACCTGAACCTCTGTATTTACTTTCTATATCAAACTATCCTTCTGTCCCTTACTGTGCCTTTTAGAAGGAGTCAGGACTAGGTAAGGTTCAGCCCAACTTTCTTTTGTGAGTTTTTCCACTCCACCTGCTGGAGTCAATTGGAAGTGCAGCCTGTTGAACCTGCTCTCAGCTTCTCTGCTTACCCATCAGTCAGTACAGGGGAAATGGAACTGGAAGGACCTTTTACTGGGCTTTTGACCAGACCTCTTCATAGTTGGAAGTGTGCCTTTGGACCTTTGTTAGGGGTAAGTACTCTGGAGAGATTAAATTCTTGCACCCCTAGTGCAGAGTAGAAATTAAGCTCACATGGGCATCTAGGACTCCATTGTCTTCAGAGTTCTACTCAGAATAGATTGACAGACCTCTGGGTGGATGGTGCAAGGCAGGGATCCTGTAGCCCATTTACCACCCAAATTTGGGTTTCCACGTCTTCATCCCCAATGTAATTTTGCCCACCTGATCAATCTCCCCTTACCCTTTGCAGTTGATCATTGGTGCCACAGAGTTCTAAAGGAAATTGGATTGCATTCTTCTGTCCCTATTGTAATCACTCTTATTTTACCTTATGTACTCCTGCCTGCACAATTTTCCTGACCCTTTTCTGCTGGTTATTCATGTGTTAGTGGCCTTAAAGAGCAAACAGGATACATTTTCTTCTGTATCTCTGTCCCAAATCCCCTTGGATCCACTATTCTCCGGGAATGCTTTGGGATTGTGATTTGATAGCTGTGCTTTAGGTCATACAGTAAACACTGGCTGAGACAAATAAAAACATTTGTTAAGGACTCTCAGGTTCCCATAGAACAAGACTCACTACAATCCCCTCAAGCTGGGTGTCCTTCTCACCTACAAAGTGAGAAACACAGAGCACTTTTTGTTGCCAATTTTTCCATTGTGTTTCTCTTTCCCATTTGGTTTCCCCTTCCTTTGCAGTGACATAGCACCAGTGTTGCTGCAAGGTCTTAGTGTAGTTTCTTACATCTTTTGTTCATTGCAAAATAATCTCCAGGATTCTCCAAATCTTGAACATACAAATAATGATTTATAATGGTTTTCTTCATACACTCACCTTATTATGAAGCCTTATTTCTGTCATTCAAATTACAAACAGCAGAGAACAAGGGAAGCTCCTCCTTCCTCTACTCTGCCATCTTGGGAGGATGGCCTCCTAAAAGTGAATTTTTAAAAAAAGACATAAAATTAATCATGGACTCAACAATGTTAAAAATTTAAGAAAGGGGAAAATTCTGTGAAAGGGTGAAGCAGTCACTGAAACCACCACTAAAATTATTCCTAGGGTGCTGGCTGTGGTGGTGTGTGCTTCTCACTCCAGAGACTGAGAAGGCTAAGATGGGGCTATTGCAGGTTTGAAGCCAGCCTCAACTAAGTAAGGCCCTAAGTAACTTAGTGAGATCCTATCTCAAAATAAAATTAAAAATGCCTAGACATTAAACTCAGTGGTACAGTGTCCCTGGCAGCCAAAAAAATATAGTCCTAAGAATTTCAGAGGCAATTTAGTTTTTTTTTTTTTTTTTTTTTTGGTCATTGGTGAAGGTACAAAAATCTGCCAGTGTTGAGAGAGACTCTCCTTTTTCAAGTTCTCCTGTATCATTACCTTCATATGAATTCCCGAAAGGCTGGAGAAAAGACTGTTAATCAAAAGTGCAAATTTCAGAGTTCTTTACCCAGATATAAATTTTGAATTCAGTTTATTGTCCAAAGATTTCAGAGCACTGAAAACATAAAATTAGGTATCTAGGGGTTCTGAAATATCTATACATACATAGAACAAAATAAAACCCACAGTTCCTTTTGGAGTTCCTTTACTTGGATGCAGATCTGCAGGATGAAAATGTCTTTCAACATTCCAAGCTTTTAATTGCCAGTAATCAAGACAGAAATACTATTTTTAAATCACTCAGACTCTTTCTGAGACTTCTTGTGGTCAAGTCTCCCTGGCTAGCCTCTGTTTCAGATGGATATTTTTTTAAGCTCCCAGATCCCAGGACAAAGGCAAAATGCTCTAGATCTGTGGCTCACTCTTGCATGCTTTTTTGACCTTCCCAGTCCTTCTCTAGATTGTCATGACCCTATTAGCCCACTCATGGGCCCTGCACTACTCACTGATCTGTGGATACTTCCAAGCAACAGGCTCCAAGTGGCCACTAAGTTTTCCCGAAATGACAGTGGTACAAGGCCACTGAATCAGGCTCAGGGCCTGGAATCCTGGGAAACTTCCATTCTTCTCAGCCTCACTCCTTGTGAGTCCATTAGCAAAATCCTGGGAGCCTCTGAGGAAATTGTCCCCTCTCAGTTACCAATTTTATAACCAAACAAAATGGGTCCACATCTTTGTGTATGCAAAACCAAAAAAACCAAATCAAGAGAACAAACAATGGAGAAAGATTTACTATGTTCAACAGGTAAGGAGAGCACTAAGCTTATTTGCAAAACAATGCTCTCCCCAACAAAGAAAGTGTGGGATTTTCTTTCTATAGCCTACACAGATGCATATGAAAAATCATGTGGTGATCTCTGCTAGTCAGCTTTCCATCAACTTTCACATAACTATGGGTCTCCCATCGTAAAAGGCTGATGGTGAAGAAAAGCTGCTCAGCTCATGACAGCTGGACCTGTTCTGTGAGGACAGGCCTCTACCAACCAACTTCCTCCAATGAGGCCCCAGCTCCCAAAGTTTCCAACACCTCCCAAATAGTGCCACCAGTGAGGGAGAAAACCTTCAACCCTTGAGACACTAGGGGACATTCCAGATCCAAACTCTAACAAGAGAGGACATATTTGTGAGCATGTTCAGTTAAGGGTCACAGATAATAGGTTCCATAAGGAAAAATGATGGACACAAAACACACTTCTGGGCATGCTGAGTTCAATTTTATGAGAGAATTTTTATTCTCATGTGTTTCACATGAGTTTCTCCAAAGAGTTTTGGCTGAAATGAATAGAAAGAGGAAAGTTAGACTCATAAGCCTTTCAAAAGTGCAGAAGCTTTGTCCGTCCTAACAATAAAAATTTGCCCCTACAGATGCCTGCCCCACTTGGTGAATAATAAGAAGAAATATCATCAAGAAAGTGAATATGAAGTCTGAGACCCTGTTTCCCACCCTGGACACAACAATTCCTCCAAACCTGGACAGATTCCTTTTGGGAGACACTCAGAGACTGGCTGGGGAGCTCCTTCCTACACCCCATGTAAGTGCAAACACAACCATATTAAAGCCAGTAGAAAAAGATTCACACCCTGAGTTCAAAGCTTTTTTTTTTTTCTCCCTTTCTTCAAAATTGCAGGCAATAATTTGATTTTCCACCCCTTGTTTCATATCTTAACAACTCACTATGGAGTTAGATGAAAGCACTAACCTTTTCCTTATATACCCACCACTTCCAGGCTAAGAGAAAGGTCTCAATTATTAGGCAGTTATAAAAGTTTAAAGCAGAGACTGGCTGTGGTGGAAACCATGCACAGACCCTCAAAAGGCAAACTTCTGAACAATCATATTTTCTTAGATTCACAGGATGGAAACTCAGTAAACTTAGTACCAAGAAAAGATATTCACAACCCTTGCTCCAGAGCTGACCTTCTCAAATGTAATGAAATATCATGGTGCTCACCTACTAGAGAATGATATAATAATCTCTCAAAGTATGCTATAAACCAGGTGTGGCAGCACTTGATTACAATCTCATTTCCTTAAGAAGCTGAGGCAAAATTATCACAAGTTCAAGGCCAGTCAGGGCAACACAGTGACACCATGTCTTAAGATAAAATGGCCCAGGTAGAGGTGTAGATTAGTGGTTAGAAGCTTGCCTCACAAGCATAATGCTCTTGGGTTTGATCCCCAGAATCACTAAAAAAAAAAAAAAAAAAAAGAAACTCTCAAAGTGATAAAAATTTAATTTAAAAAAAACATGGAGAAAAGCAGAACAAACTAGGAAACTTTTAGCAGACACTGTCATTTAAGGAGAAAAAGCACTCAATTGAGCAACATAGCAATGCAATTTTATACCTTAAGGCACTATAAAATGATGAACACCTAAACATAAATTAGCAAATGGAAGAAAATAATGTAGAGCAGAAATAAAGTCAAAATTTGGAGTACAATACAAAAAAAAACAATTAAAAAAAGAAAGAGCTGGATTTTTTTAAGAGATTAAAAAGTTGAAAATCCCTTAGCTACATTAACTAAGAAAAAAGGAGAATGCTCAAATAATTAAAGTCAGAAATGAAGGAGGATACGTTAGAACTTATGCCACAGAAATGAGAAACATTAAGGAAATTTCTACAAGCAATTTTATGTCAATAAAATGGATACCACAGAAGTTAATATGGTCTAAAAAACATAGCATGCAAAAGACTAAACATGTGAAGAAATGAAAAATCTGCATAGACCCTTAAATTTTGAAGAGATTTCTATCAATTGTCAATAACCACCAAGAAAGAAAATCCCTGGGTCCAAGTGTTTCACTGGACTATTCTACCACACATTTTTTAAATGCCATATGTACTTTTCAATCTCTTCAAAACATATATAACAGGAAGGAATACTTCCAAACTCACTCTACAAAGTCACAATTACCCAGATCTCAGTGCAGACAAAGACACTACAAGAAAAGAAATGTATAGACCAACAAATTTTGAAAAATCTGGTGAGAATATCATCATCAAAATTCTAAGAAACTGAACTCAACAACATAATGATAAAATTATAGTTCTGGGAATATAACTCAGTAAAAGGGCATTCACCTAACTTTCATGAGGTGCTGGGGTTGATCCTCAACACCATACACAAAAAAAAAAAGAAAGAAAAAAGAAGAGAAAAAATAAATAAAACAATTCTATACCATGTTCAAGTAGAACTTACTCTTGAAATAAAAAGATGGTTCAACATGTGAAAAATCAATGCAATGTACTACATTCATAGGAGGAACAACAGAAATCACAAGATTATTTCAGATGATGCCAGAGGGAAAAGCACTTGACAAAATTCAACTCTAATTCATGAAAAAAGAAAAAAAAAACAATTAACAGACAAGGAGTAGAAGGAAACAGTCTCAGCATAATGAAAACCATATAAGAAAAGGCTACAGCTATTGCCAAACTCAACAGTGAAAGACTGGAGGCCTCTCCTCTCAGATCACAAAGGAAGCAAAGATGCCCAGTATTGCCCTTTCTATTCAATGTGTACTAGATGTTCTATGAGCAAGTAGGCAAGAGAAAGAAATAACAGACTTCTAAATTAGAATAGAAGTAGTAAAATTCTATGTTCATGATGATGATATGATTGCACAGGATAAAAAAAATAAAAACATAAATATTCCACACAAAACTATCAGAACTAATTTAAAAATTCATCAGAATTATATGATAAAAATCAATTATGATTCTACATATTACCAATATACAGTAAAAAAGAGAAATAAAGAAATAAATCTCATTACAAAAGCATCAAAAAGAATAAAATACTTTACAAACTTACAAGAAGATAAAAAGATTCAAATATTCAAAATTTCAGAACATTGTTGAAAGCAATTGAATGAGACACAAATAAGTATAAGGTATCTTGTGCTCAAAGACTGAAAGACTTCATATTGATAATATTTCCATATAACTCACAGTGATGTACAGAGTCAGTACAAAACTTATCAAAATCTTGGTTTCATTTTTGTATAGATAGGAAAAAAAATATATGGAATTTCAAGATAGCATGAATTGCCAAAACAATCTTGAAATGGAAGAACTAAGAGATCTCACAAATTCTAACTCCAACATTTACAATTCCACAGTAACTAAAAGTGTGGTACTGGCATGAATACCAAACAGAGACCAATGAAATAGAACAGTCAGAAAGAAATAAACCCATTTGTATATGGGGAAATGGTCTTCAACAAGGGTGTCAAAGTATACAATGGGGAAAATAGAGCATCTTCAACATATAGTATAGGAAAACTTACTGTTCACATTGAAAGAATGAAGTTAGATCCTTACCTCACACCATATGTAAAAATTAACTTGAAGTATAGAATAAAAATAAACTAAGGCCTGAAGGTATAAAAATCCTATAAGAAATGATAACTTCATGCTTTGGTCATGGTCTCTAAGATTGACACTAAAAACACAGGCAACAAAAGAAAGACAAGACAAATATGACTGCATCACACATGAAAATGTAGGGCTAGGGATTTTGCCCATTGGGAAGTATGAGCATAGCATGTATAAAAGCATGGGTTCAAGCCCAGGTAAATACACAAACAAATACACACACACACACACACACACACACACACACACAACTCATTCTGTGTCTCTGGTTGGACCATTATTTTTACATACTTTGCTGTCTCTTCTGGGCAAAAGCTTTTGGGTTTGACACAGGATAGTTTTACAAATTTATGTCAAAATATGAATTTGCTGTTGACTTTATTTGAAGAACTTGCACTTATTTGAAGTATGGCTTCAGAAGACATATATAGGTGCCAAGTTGCTTTATATATGGGTGGCAGTCACACCTTTGTTTTAGTAGATATGCTGCTGAAATAAGCACAAACAGCATTGTTTTAAAGCAATGTTTGGATTAAAACTTCTACCAAGAAATAATTTCGCTTGTCTATATTCCTAGAAGGAAAACATATCACAAATAATAAGTTTGAGATATTTAAGATGACAGAGAAAATAAGATAAAATATTGGGGTTTGACTAATGTCATCTACAGCTAAACACAATAAGCTACATTAATTAGCTCTTGTTGAATGTGTTACTTGTGTCTGTGTATGGTCCATGTGGTAGTACCAGAAAAAAACAAACCAAACAAAACAGGATTGACCTAAAAGAACATATTTTTGGATAAAGAAATAATAGCCCCTGGACCCACAGAATCTTACCCAGATGACAAAATGCCAAAACATGCATGGCCTCTAGTGCTCCTACAAATGAGACCATGAATGGTAAGGGAAAACCAATAATCTAGATTTGGTGCCTCACTCATGGAGCAGAAATTAACAAGATCAGAGGAAAACACATCTGAAGGTAAAGGATGCTGAAAATATATCCCCAACAATATCCTGGTATTGTATTAGTGCTCTATCCTATCCTTTTCTTTTGTCCCATAATAGATCATTTTTATTTTAGTGGCCCAGTTTATGTTCCTACTATATAATGCTAGAGTGTTTTACTGATAATTTTGTTCTTCGATATCTAGGAGAAGAAGAGGTTTGTGTGAATTTGCAAGAAGATTGAAAGTGTTATAGAAATTTGAGCCCAAACTATTTTGGACAGTCTTTCCTAGTCTTCCAGACAAAGATGCAGAAGATTAATTTTTGTACTTAAGAGACTGCCACACTTTGGATCTTGAGAGTCCCCCAAAGTCCCATGTTTTCAAGGCTTGGTCCCCAGTGTGGTGCTTTTGGGAGGAGATGAAACTTTCACGGGGGTGGGGGGGGGGGCTAGAGGAGAGTCTCTGGGTCATTGGGAGAATACTCTCAAAGGTGAATGATTTTGTTCAACACATGCTCTCACCATGAAGTGCTGCCTCTCTACAGGCCCAAAAGTAATGGAGCCAAATGATCATGGAGTGAAATCCCCAAAAGTATGAGCCAAAGAAACCTTTACTCTTTATAATTTGATTATTTCAGGTATTTGTTATAGTGACAAGAAGCTGACAGAACATTGATGAAAATTAATAAAGTCGATGAATAGATGGACCATGATCTTTTTGATGAGGATAAAATATTTCTTGTCTATCTTCATGGGGCCAGCTATGGTCAGGCTATGTCTTTCAAGAATTTTGGACTTTACAGCTTTGAATTTCAGCTTTTTTCTGTGACTTTAATCAGCCAGTGAAATATCAGTAGATAACATTATGTATAATAATGGCAAAATTTACCATTTATTTGGGACTTCTTTTTCCTTTTTTTCTTTACAAATAAAAATTGTGTTGGATTTGTGAACTGAAATGTAATGTCTGGAGTTCATTCATTATTATGGTACTATTTAGACAAAAATGATGGATCTACAAATTGCTGTTATATTTAGAATTCTATCATACAATTGAGTCTTTGAAAGTATTTCTCAAATTTCCAGACATATATTTATTATAATTGCATCTTATAACCCTGTTTTCAACTGAAGTAAGCTTTCTGTGAAACCTGGAAGGAAAAAACTTTTCCTAATTGAAATGTTCCAAGAGGCTTTTCCTCCTCTCAGGCTCAAAAATAAAGATGTCAGACCCAAGATTCACACCACATTCAGAATCATGGGAAGGCACTGCTCAGGTATGTACATGATGTAGAGAAAATGACTTAGGGATTTTGAAATAAAATGTTTGGGAAGCCATTAATTTGGCCTAGACTTCTGCATATATTCAATAGACCAAATCAACTTGGAGTTCCATCACAGTAGCTGAGTGCTATGGATCTCATATGGCCCTAAAGGCCATGTGATGCAGACCTGTTGCCAGCCTCTGGTACTACTGGGAGGTGATAGAAATTTTATGAGGCAGAACCTCATTGGAGCATGTTAGGTTTGGGGGCACATGTCCTTGAAGGGGATGTTGGGATCCTGACCTTTCTTCTCTGGTCTCTGTTGCTTCCTGGCAACCATGATGTGAGAAGTTTTGTACAACCACATGCTCCCCACCATGATGTTCAGCCTTAACACAGGCCCAAAGTGATGAGGCCAAGAGATCATAGACTGAAACCCCTGAAACTCCTTTGAAGTTGCTTAAACTCAGGTATTTTGTTACAACAATGGAAAGCTAACACTGAACTTCAGTTCATGTGGGAAAGTTTTGAACCATTTAAGCTGTAGCTAAATACATTTCCTCTATACCTCACTTTTATTTTCTACACAAGCTACCTAATTATATTGTTGACCACAGTTCATAGTACCTCTTCTGATTCTTAGGGCTGTTGGGAGCTACCAATGAATCATTGCTTTAAACTCCATAGACCTTTTGGGTTTCTCTCAGTACAATGGTTCTGAAAGACATGACCAGTTGCAGGTGGCTGCTGTTAATGGTGCAGATTCCATGCATGGCATGGGACTTATGAGTTTGATTATTTTGTATTCAGATGCCTGCTGCTCTGCAGTGAAAGAAATATTGTCACAGCTCAATCGCCTTGAGGTGCCAGCTGTCCAGAGGAAGAAGAATATATCACATAAATGTATAAGTCCCAATTCGCCTGTTGCTGCCCACTTTGTTTACCTTGAAGAATATTTCCTGACAATATATCCCTTTGATGTGCTTCCTCTTAAATAAACCATGCAGAGCCCTACTCTTTCTTAGAGATTGGACTTATCAGATCTCATCCACTCACCAGGCACCCACTGTGAAACTGTTTCCCTTGTATTTTGTCATTGTTTCTAAATATTATTTCAGACTTAATTTCCCAGCCAGCTTACTCCTCCATGTGATTATCTGATCCCTCATTTTTTAGGCCACAGTGACAATTTGGTGCCTGAACAAAGATCTATCCATGAGCTAGTCAGAATGAGAAATTTCAGGTGAGCTTGGACACTCCTCATAAAAGGGATGCCACATCATTTTTGAAACACAGAGAGGGGGTGGAGTAAATTGTTTAGTCAGCCCTGTAAAACTTGCAATATTCTCTGAAACTATAACTAAGAAAAGAAAGCTCTTTTATGCTTAGGACAAGGAAGGCACAGTTGTCACAGCTTTTAGAATTTTCTTTTCAAACTTTTTTTTTTGTTTCTTTAAGAAAAGAGTAGTAAATGCAGATTCTTGGGAGGCATTTGGTACCACTGGCCAAGAAACTGGGCAAAATCCACATGGGAGAGTTTATGTTATGGTCATTTATCTTGTGGTATAGAAACTGTCTTCACTCACCTTGTAATAGCATACAATGTTTGGTTTCTAACTCAGTTTCTGATTTTAAAGACTACAAATTGTTAGCTAAGACTCTTCAGCCTCTGGCATTTTTTCTAGCCCCTCTTCTTCTCAGCAACAGTCTTTATCTTCTAAGAATGAACAGGAGAAAGAGGAAGAAAAAGTAAAATTCTGGCAATGTTTTTTTATAAAAGAACTTTTCAACCTTTCTGGAGATAAAACTCCAGAAGGAAATATTTTAGTGGTGATTTGGCCAGAAACTGCTGGGTGATGCCTGGTTGTAAAAACAAACCAGAGAGCTGGGGTTGTACCTAAGTGGTAGAGTGCTTGCCTGGCATGTGTGTGGCCCTGGGTTTTTCTCAGCACTACATAGAAATAAATAAAATAAGGTCCATCATTATCATCTTTATCATCATCATCAACAACAACAACAACAAAAGCAACCAGAGCTTCTGCCTTGATTCTGCAGAATTAACAACCACACTGGTTTGTTAATAAGCCCCTCTCTAATTCTACAGCTTCAGGAGAGAGAAACAGCACTGACAGAAAACTGACTTCCATTTGTGGAGGAGATGTAAACTGCATCTCAGCGATCAGGGTCTCTCCATTCCTTTGACAACCTGTATCCTGCTGTTGTAGAGGGAGGGCACCTGATGCCCTAAGTCCCCATGCTCCTGGGACATTAGAAGTGGGTCCTGAACTGGCAGCAAAATACTGCAAAGATGAATCAAGATGACTATATGTGGCTGGAGTGAAGCTGGGAGAAGGTCCACATCCTCTGGACCCTTGACCCAGCAAAACATAACTTGGCTCCTTCCTCATGCCAGGGAACATGCAGACACATGAGCCATACTCTTCACTGGGAAGTCCCCATATCTCCATAGGAAAGTAGCCAGTTTCTTCCAGTGGAGCCTGCTGGGGGTGGAGGGGGCTGTGCAGTGGTGCTGTTGTCAGATTGCATCTGGGCAACCTGGTGACCTAAAACAGGATGACCTTGATCATGGAACTCATGTTGTCTCCTGGCAATAAACATTCTCTGTTTTGCTCTATGTTGTAGTGTGGATTTTTTTTTGAACCAATTTTAAAAAGAAAGAGAAATTATTTTTAATCAAATATTTTATACTTAAGCTTAATTTCAGCATTATCATTGATGTGGTTCTTGACCTTGAGTAGACACAAAAAAGGCAATCCTTCTGGGGTTCTCCATATAATCGAGGTTGTGAATGGTGCCCAATTCCATATTCCAAACTGTCCCCACAGTCTGCAGCAGCCTTCTGTCCATGAGAACCTAGGCTTTTCAAAGTCTCCCAGCCACCTCTCTGTAACTTCTGTTTTAGAATGAACAGATCCGAGCTGCCCTCCACATATTCCCACAACTTCTGTATTTTTTTAAGTCGCCCCATCAAGGTACAGTCATGACTCATTGTATTGTAAAGAACATTTTAAAATTTGTTGTATTTGAAAACCACATACAGAACAAACAAGAATTTGTCACAACTGGGCAGGGCATTGTACATGTGATTCTAATAACTGCACTGAACAACTCAAGTCTTCATGTTGTTCCCCTGCATCAAATGAGGATAACTGCAATGCTGGCCACAGTCCCCAAGACTTTGAAGTGGGTATATGGAAATGAGAAAATGCTTTTTAGACTACACAACCCAATTAGCTAGGGTTGTAGAGGAGAACAGGCAAGAGTGTCTGGAAGCCTTTTGATATTTATCTTTAGGTTTAGATATAGATTTAGGTTTAGAGCTGGAAGAACCTTCTATGCATACTTAGGATTGTTAAAATTGTCAAGGTACATAACAAAACTGGTACCTCTAAAAACACACTCTCATTTTCTCTTTTCAATATAATTATACACAAAAGATGTGGTGCAAGAGACCATAATTTGTCAGCAGTTACAGAGCTTTGAGCAGGTAGGTGAAAAAAAAATTAAACCAAAATGCAGGTGCTCCTTTTCTCACAACCAAACCTCTTAGGATCCTCTCTCTGATCAAGCTGGCTTCTGATCACATGAGCATTCTCTAAGCACATGTAACTCATTTCAATCCAAATTTCTTTCCAAGTCATTACCTTGTTCAGTTATTTTTTACTTATTTGCAAAACATCATTGATTTGCAAGACATTTGAAATGCTTCCACTTCACAGAATTTTTATAATACAATAACTTCATTGATTTTGTGATTCCTGTATCTTTCAAACCTGTTCCTATATTCCCTTTCTTATTTTCTCCAAAATGTCCTCCTAGTGTCAAACAACCAACATATTTACTGACCCATGGATAATGACAGAATAGAAATACAGAAAAACCCTCTTCATTATATATTAGGGCAATCCTAATATAGTAAAATTTGGGGGCAGCTTTAAAAATAATATGAAAATAACTACACCAGAAATTTCTAAGACAAAATATTGCTTATGTAACAAATGGCTAAAATGTACCTACTAATGCAATATATATAGGACATAATCGAACCAAGCCCTTTCCTCTGCATTTAGGCCATCATCTCTTGGAGTCTGACTGGCATAGCAAACTTCATATATCTAAAGTAAAAACTGCTAATGTCTCTGGCATACAACTAATCAGGACAAAATTGTACAGCCATGTTTAACTTTCCTTAATGAATGAATACCCAACACCTCGGCAAACTATCAGGTCCACCTTCAAAATATTCAGTCTTTCTAGTTCTGTAGAATTCAATAGCTGATCAAAAACTGCAAAATTTCTAACCTGAATAATTACAAGAGCATCTTAATTGGTGTCTATTCCCACACTTGCCTCACAATAGTTGATTTTTCCATCAAAAAATCATATGATACATTCACACACACACACTAAAATGAATACATGACAATATCAAAATTGTCCTATGTGAAGAAATGGCATAAAACTTTTTCAAAAAACCTTTGTATTTCCTGTATCATGTACAAAGAGATATGTTAAACAATGGGTTAAAGGTCAATCTTAAAAGTATGAGATTATGATCTACAGGGTAGAAAAAAATTTAGTTAGTCTCACTAAACTGTTGTGACTGGCCTTGAGCCAGTGGCAGCCTCCCATGTCACTGGGATTTTGGGTAAAATTTGTAGATTTTTAACCAGGAAAGTAACCTCTGGTGCCCCCTTTGCCCCACAAAGTCTCCACACCTTACTGATTATCCCTGCCTCCTTTGTTCTTTACTTAATCCAATGTCCTGAGGATATTCGTGGTCACAATCCCCAAATACAGGATCAATGCAAAAATAGACACTATGTCTAGTTAATTCCTATTATTAATTTTCCTGTCAGCTGACCTACTTGTACCCAACCTGAGAGCCCCCAGGCTGCATTTGTCTTCTTTACTGTTGTATCTCTGGGATGAAGCATTACCCCTGCACTAAATGGGCCCACAGAAATATTTCCTCCAGATTTGAGGGAATGATGAAATCTTTCCTCCAGTCCCATCATATAGAGCTTTGTTAATCTTTCTTTTTCCCTGCTTCCAACTTTATTTGCATCCAATGTACAACAGACATTTTCAATTCCCTGATGTAAAATAATCAATCAAAAAACCTTCCTGAACTTGCCTCAGCTGTAGGATCATAACAGGCTGCTATCCAGTATCATTCATGATCAGGACCCTTTCTGCTTTCCCATGCTCATCTTCCTTCACTCAATTTCACATTTGTTTCTACAAGCCAAAAAACAAACAAACAAACAAACAAAAAAAACCACACACACAAAAAAATACTTCTTATGATTGTCTGATAATACAATACTTTTTATTGTAAAAAATTTATTCACATTGCCCCCCCCATTATGATCCTGAATAACTGTGGAAGAAGGAGTCTGTTACATCTTTGCACATGCCCATGCTATTCTCTAGCCACCTCATCAGAACACCCCTTCAGGTACTATATATCTCTATACTCTGTGATACTGCACTGAGAATTTGTGTTTGGGGATGGGAGTGAAAGTTCAAATATTTTTCCCCCAAAAGATAACTAGGTCAGACATGGTGGGTGCATGCTTATAATCCCTGACCTCAGGGAGCTGAGGCAGAAGGACCATAAGTTCAAGGTTCATCTCAGCAAATCAGTGAGACCCAAATAGTTAAGTAATTGCCCCACAATAATTTAGCTGATTGCCTATTTTTTTCTCCTTAATTTAAAATGTTACCTTCATCATAAAATAAGTGCTTGGATATATGAGCTCTGTTAGTGGGTATTATTTCCCATTGATCTATTTATTGGGTTTTGCATGTCAAATACCAATGGTTTTTATTATTACAGTCAGTAATAGTGTGTCTTCATACCTCATAGGCCATCTTATGGGGGAAAGAAAACAACTCTTGTTTTCCATGTTTAGGTCATCAAACCATCCTGAAAGGAGAAGGTCCAGGGGTAAGAAAGTCTTCTGCCAGTCCAGAGGGGACAACAGCCAGGAAGTCTTGAGGTTACACAATTCAAGTTCCCTGTTCCATGTGAAAGTCAAGTTGAGATGAAATTTACAAATTAAATCTACATAATTTTTAAACAAGACAAACAGAAAAAAAAAACCTGGTCTAACCAATTATGGTCACTCATTTGGATGCCTCCAAAAAGTAACTTTATTTTGAGTTGCATTCAATCACACTGGATATGAGATGAAATCATGTTTGCCATCCACTTCTAATCAGAATGCTGGCAAGAACTGCAAAACACTCCCCTCACCACACACACACCTTGTTTTACACTGAGAGAAACTAAGGAAAATAAACAACAACATCCCATGGCCAATTGGGTGGCAGACCTGGGTCCCTCATGTCTTGCTATTCTGCCAAAGTGCCTGTCAGCAGTTTTGGATGAAGCTTTCAAAGTAACATTCAACAGCATGCCTCACCTCCCTTTTTACAAAGTATTCTCTACAAAGAATACTTTTTACAAAGTATTCTCTACAAAGAATACTTTGTAAATCTCTTCCAAGAATGATGCATTAAGGGAGAATAGTCTCTGTCACTGTTAGTGGCCTTAACTCCCTGCATCCTATTTATATTACTTGTGGTTGAAGTTGATAGGGTATCCATGGCAATGCTCAACTATTGCAAACACACTGCAGACCTAGAGTTCTTCTTGCCCTCAGTTAAAGATGCAGCAATAATATTTTGCACATGTACAAATGATGGGGGTATTTATAACATTTGTGAAGGTTTGCCATCTGCACAACCAGAGTTTATGGGTTTATGTTCTGGGTATTAGAGTATTCCAAAGCTCAATGTGTCACTACTATTATACTGGATCCTGTCATGCCTGTAGCAAACACAGTTTGACCACAGGAGGGATTTTTTTTTCTTTTGAAGAGGAAGGATTCTTTACATCATCCCATGGTGTCCTTTGCATCGGCCGGAATCTCACAGAACAGTTTTAATGTTAATAATAATAGGAGAAACATCAACTGAATGCTCACTGCTGGTCAGGCATTGTGCTAAGAGCCTAGCTTGCATTCTTTCATCTAATCCTCACTTTGACCCTTAGGAGACAGATTCTGCTAGCCATTATTCCCATGGGTCTGAGGAATTAGTAGCTTGTTTGCAATCAGAACAGTGAGTGATAGAACCAGGAATCAAACCTAAATCCCTGTAGTTCCAAAGCCTATGTTGGTAAGCTGTTCAGAGACAACCAGTTGTAAATTACTAAGGTAGCCAGTAATTTAGTTCCACCTGGTATCAATATATTCACTGTGAAATATGGATGTATATTGATTCCACCATCTAATTTGTTATACAGAAATTACCCCATTTCTTCTTCAAGCAAGGGGTCCAATTGAAATGATGATAAATAACATCCAGGAGGAGAAGACTTAACATGAGTCTGAGCAAGAACTGAGCAGAAAAGAATCCTCTGAGGCCACATAGAAGCTGCACAACAGATCTGGGCATTGTAAAAGACCCCAGTGCTAATTCTGATTTGGCACCATAAGTTATTAATTCAAGAGGAGGAATAGGAGAGGCCCGCTCAGGAGAACAAGACTACATGGCAGGATTCACATGGGGCATTCATCCAAGTTCTGGGCAGTGGCACTGAGGGCTTTGGGTAGGCATGGCCAGGTTCTTCCCTGAGCAGGTGCACAAGGTGTTCTCCCATGGTAGCTGTGGGAGTGATGCCCCTTCGCAGCTCCTCTGAACTGGCCACCAGGTTCCATTTCCAGTGTGAGGACACAGCCAGACTAGATGGAGTAGATCAGTAAATGCTCATTGACCTCCAGGGGTTGTAAACTAGAGATGAAGCTTCTTCAAGCAGGACCAAGGTGGATGTTAAGAGGTTTTTGGGATTGGAGGGGGTGGGACAATCAGAGGAATGTGGCCAAGAACTTGGCAAAGCCCAATCATCCTGTGACATTGCAAGACTGAGAACAGGGTTGCCTTGCAGAACCTAGCTTTCATTAGTGAACTTGGCCTTCACCACTTATAAGTCTTAAAACTGAGGAATTAATCCTGGGGTTCATAAAGGGTCAGCAAACATTTATATTGGTTTGTTTGTTGAAATGCTTTACACTTTTCAAACATATAGAGGATATGAAGGAGAATTTATACATTATCAATAGTTATGTTTACTATATTACAAATAGAAACTGAATTTTTTTGAATGATTTTTTTTTTGATGATTCACTTCAAAATAGCAACAATGAGTGAATTGCAATGAATATACTCCACAGAAATTAGTTTCAACCACATGGGCCCCTGAAAGTAGTCCTAGTCCTGGGGCTGGGCTTGGTGGGGCCCACCTGTAATCCCCATGGCTCCAGAGGCTGAGGCAGGAGGATCATGAATTTAAAGCCAGCTTCAGCAACCTAGAAGAGGCCCTGTTTACTAAATAAAATATCAAAAAAAAAAAAAAAAAAACCAACCCTGCTGGGATTGTAGTTAAGCACCCCTGGGTTCAATTCCAGTACCAAAAAAAGAAATTGTAAAAAGAAAGAAATTAGTCCTAAGAATCATTTTGTTATAAAATATAAACAAGCATAATGAAGAATTTCAAATGAGTTTTAAATGTGGCTCAATAGGAGAACACTTGCCCAGCATGAAAAAGGACTAGGGTTCAATCACCAGCACAGGAAAAACAATAAAATAAATTTTATTGCTTTGTTTATTAAACTTGAGTCTGAAATGGGTTAAATATGATGACAAATGTTAAAACATATTATGAAAGGTTGCTTTTATCACACTATAAATTTTATCATACAAAATTATCACACTATATAATAATATTTATAACACATAACATGCAATGCTTCTAAAATACAGCATGGGCAAAACACTCCAGGTGGTACATGCCTATAATCTCTGCTACTGGAGAGGCTGAGGCAAGAAGTTCACATGTTGGAGGCCAGCTTCAGAAATTTAGTGAGGCCTTGTCTCAAAATAAAAAATTTAAAAACAAATTGGGTTTAGCTCAGTGGTAAAGTGCCCCTGGGTTCAGTCCCTAGTACCAAATAAATAAACAAAATGTATCATATAGACCTGGGGTTGTGACTCAGTGGTAGAGCTCTTGTCTCACATTCAGGGGGCACTGGGTTCAATCCTCAGCACCACATAAATAGATAAAATAAAGGTATTGTGCTCATCTACAACTAAAAACAAAACAAAACAAAACAAAAACGTCTTTTAAAATGTATCATTCACTTTTTTACACTACAAAATACTTTAGAAATCTTAGAAAAGTTTGTGTAATTTTGATGGCCTCATTTCCTTGATTTGCTATTAAGGGTTTTTCTTTTTTCTCTGTAACTTATCTATGTTGAAACATTCCTGGATTTACCAGAATAATTTCCTAAGATTTACATTGATTTTATTATACCCTTGATTATTTAATAAAATAAAATTTCTCACTGAGGAGAGAGCTAAACATTTAAAGTTTCTATCAGTTTCTAGGTTTATTCTTCAATGTCCCCTCCAAAGAGGAAAATAAGTATTATTTCTCAAGCACCCATGGCTCTAAATTAAGGATTCACATTGTACAGTTTTGGATTTTCACCTTCCTCAAATCAGTCCTAAATGTGGAATAAAAGGCTTGGCGTGGTGGTGCATGCTTGTAATCCCAGCAGCTCCAGAAACTAAGGCAGGAGGATAGCAATTTCAAAGCCAATCTCAGCAATTTAGAGAGGCTGTAAACAATTTAGTGAGACCCTGTCTCTAAGTAAAGTATAAAAAAAGGGATGAGGATGTAGATTAGTTGGTTAAGTGTCCCTGGGTTCAATCTCCAGTACTAACAAACAAAACAAGGGTGTAGAATAACACTAATGATAGTTGAGCTCATCAAGAAAGCCTATTGAAAATCACAAAAACTTTGGGACTCCATCATATAAAAACAGGTGCCAGAAACATTAGACCTCTGATAGAATTACTGTGAATAAATGAGTTTTATTTTCAATGTTTCTTTTCTCATTGAAGACAAAAGAAGCTTTGTCTATAGCACATCTTTCCACCTTATCTGGTTTTGATTTCATGGAAGCTATTTTGCAATTCTGCACAATATAGATAGCTAATAGCAGTACAAATTAACCCTCATCTCTACACAGGTAAATTCTGCTATAGCAGATGGCTTCAGCTAAATTCCCTTTCCGTCCCTTGAAGAAGCTCATCTGTGATACTTCTTTAACTTTCCTTTGCTTTATATAAGTCTGTGCTTTTTGACTTCTCCTTTGAGTCAGTTATAATCTGTCTAGTTTTCTCATAGATTCAGTGAAAATCCCTAGCATGTGCTCATTTTATATCTGTTTGAAGGTCACGATTTGACCTTTAAAAAATATGGTTTCAAACAATTCATAGGGTAAAGATTAATTACAAACAAGGCAAACCTTAGGATTTAGAGTTTAATTCTCACACTTAAAGTTGGTGCGAAATCCCTAGAAGGCATTAATTAGGTGGAAAATTCTAGAAGAAAAGATGGCTAGCTGGATTAACCCTCCACAGCTCTGCATTCCTACTCTATCTCTGCAGGGGGTAACCCTTGGGCAGGTCCCTTCCCTTCCTTACACTGTACTCCTAGGTAGGTGGGGTGACAAGAATCCCTTCACCACCTGGATTAGAGATAGTATCAATCATGAAAGCATTATCATCACACTTATGTAATATGGTCAGAAAGAAGAAGCAGGGTGGGCTTGCTCAGAATTGTTCTTTTTTTTTTTTTTTTTTTTTTTCAATGAGCCTTTTGTAACACCTGAGTTGAAATGAAGGTAACATGAGATTTACACCACGAGATGAAGATTTTGCCAAAACTTTATATTGAAGGAACAAAGACATTTTCAGAATTGAACACATTTGCCAGTGGTGGTGGCACATGCCTTTACTCCTAGCAGTTTGGGAGGCTAAGACAGGAGAATTTGAGTTCAAAGCCGGCCTCAGAACCTGTGAGGCCCTAAGCAACTCAGTGAGACCTTGTGTCTAAATAAAATACAAAATAGAACTGGAGATGTGGCTCAGTGGCCGAGTGCCCCTGAGTTCAATCTAGGATACAAAAAATAAAAAAATGGATCACACTTGTGTAACCAGCTCAGGTCAAAGGACAGAACAATATCAGGGACTCCCTTGTTTTTCTCACAATCACTACTCTCTCCGAGCCCCCAAAAGAACTGGACACTGAGTTCTCAAACCTTGAATTAATCTTGCCTATTTTTGATTTTCATAAAAAGTGAATCACAGCATTTTTGTGAAAGTTCCTTTCACTGATTATATTTTCATCCACAAGTTTGCATACAGTGGTAGAATATTCATTACAACATCTGATGTAAATTGGAATTTGGGTAATTCCATTTAGGACTATTATGATAGTATATTTATGAACATTTGTATTGGTATATTTTCACAATAATGCAATTTTTACTGTGGAGTAGAATTGCTAAGTCACATTTACTTCTCCATCGGTCTAAAATATGAATTCACCTTGAGAATCTTTGATCTAATCGAACACAACAAGGTTCCTTTTACCCTCTCCCTTTCTTTATTTGTAGTTCATTTCATCCACAGTGAGAAAACAAGCTCCTACAAAATATAGCATGCTTATTATTTGCTCAATCGTAGAAACCTATAAAATAATTTCAGAATTGCTAACCTGTATTCCCTAGCTGTGTCTGCTGAGAGGGCCTGGGATCAATGGCACTCTAGTAGCAATGAGCACAAACAGAACCCCAAGAAAGGGAAGCAGAGGCCAGATGCAGTGGTGCACACCTGTAATCCCAGCAGCTCAGGAAGCAGAGGCAGGAGGATCACAAGTTTGAGGCCAACCTGGGCAACACAGTGAGACCCTGCTCAAAATAAAATCTAAAAATCTGAGGGGTATAGCTCAATGGTAGAGGAATTGCCTGGTATGTACAAAGCCATGGGTTCCATCCCAAGCACTACAAAACTAAATGAATAAATATATAAGGAATTGTTGAATGTGTTACTGGCGAGGGGTGCTGGGTTTATTGTCTCTGTTCAGAAAAGAACAGGACACAGAGACAGCAAGCAAGAAATAGGCTTATTGGAAAAGCAATAGAGTTACAGAGATAGGCTTCTTGAAAAGAAGGGCCCCAAAGCTGAAAATTAGTTGGGGGAGTTTTGGCTTGTTCTTTTTGTGATCTGTGGAATTTTCTCCTTTCCTTATCTCCTCTCCTGTTCATGTACTCCTCACTATTATTGATTGGTGTCCCCCTCTGTCCATGTGTCTGTTTTAGTTTTTGTATTGAATCCCCCACTTAGGAGCATAAAATCAGAAGTGTTTGTCTGATTGGGTCCCTCGCTTGAGTCCTCCATGAGCACTTCATCAAGGAGGAAGTTGACCTCATCAGAAGACTCTCTCCCTGCTTCTTTGTTCTGGCCCCACTCCTGACCTCCTCACTCGCCATCTTGCCCTGACTGTTTATGCCCTTCTACATCTAGAAATCCTCCTTTGGAAACACAGTGTTCATGAATAGTGAGCCGGGAGTAGGCAATGAATTAAAGGGTTATTAGGTAAAAACACAGTGATCAGATATTTACATAGTATTAAAGTATCTCCCATGATATATTTATTACAAAAGAAAAATTTTAAAAAAATATTTTTAGTTGTAGAAGGACATAATACTTTTAGTTTTATTTATTTATTCTTATGTGGTGCTCAGGATCAAATCTGGTGCCTCACAAGCACTAGGCAAGTGCTCTACCAATGAGCCACACCCCAGCCCCAAAAGGAAATTTGTACAGCACAGAGATCATGGAGCCATTACCTTTATCACACCCTCTTCCTTCCCCCCATTAGTGGGCATTGAGCCCAGGGGAGCTGGCCATACCACTGAGCTACATCCCATCCCTTGAAGAGATGGACTGAGAAACACTCTATGCCACTTCACAGGAGTGGAGTGGCATTTGGACTTAACACAAAGTCAGAATGGATGAATTGTGGCATTTGAGCTGTTGTTACTGTTACAATAATTATTGACACTAAATCTGACCCGCACTCTGCATTTCACTTCTCCCTGTACCAAGAAGACTCTCCTCTCCTCTTATATCTTTTCCCACCTGGCAAGAAGATGGGAATGCATACTAAAAAGTTGGTAGCTTAAAAGCAAAATATAAACAATGAAAAAGCTTCCTAAATCTCAACTTTCCAAGTTATCTCCCTCCTTTCCCCACCATGCCCCAGATGTCCTGGATCTCTTCTCTGGATATAGCTTGCTGTGGTCTCGGGCTAGCAGCCTCCTAGGCAAAGCCCAC
Organism: Callospermophilus lateralis; assembly: GCF_048772815.1. NCBI lineage: Eukaryota > Metazoa > Chordata > Mammalia > Rodentia > Sciuridae > Callospermophilus > Callospermophilus lateralis. The sequence continues at coordinate 51,118,634 of NC_135319.1, read as the reverse complement.
ACTGCCATGTGGGGCAACACTGAGGGCTCTCTTGGCTGGGTCTCGCTGGTGGATCTGGAAATTTTTCTTGGTGCCAAAAGTCAAAGACCAGTATGCATTGTGTGGTTCAGGCACTCCCAACCAGGAGGGTTTCCATTTGGGCTGACTCTCACCCCATGACTGTGCTCAGAGAGAGGGCTACCTCCCAGCTTTCTGCTTTCCTTGGACCCTTGCTTTGGGCCAGAGTGAGGAGAGCAAGCCCCAGAGTAGGCTGCAAACCTGAGTACACACTTTGGGCACTGGTACAACCTGGGCACCTGGGGGCAAATCCCCACACCTCTAAATAGTCTCTGTGTACCTTGAGCCACCTCCTCAATCCTCCCAGACTCACCTTGCATTCAGCGTGGGTATCAATGCAACCTGCAGGATAAAGGAGCATTAAAGAAAAGAGAGACTGGAGGCTCCTGCATCCAGGGTGCCTCATTAGCTCAGGCCAAGAGTGTTTTTTCTGGCAGCAGGATGCTCATGGCAAAGACCCGCATACACCCCAGGAGCCTCATTCTCACCTGGTTCACCCTCCACATTCCCTCATTATCTATAATTTTCCTGGGACTGAGAGTTAAGAGGCTCCATAATGCTGAAGATGTGGATTTTGCAGGCAGACCTAAGTGCCTTCCAACCTGGAAGCTGCAACTCTCTGACTTTAGATTAAATATATTCATAAATTTTACTTGAAAAAGGATGAATATATTTAATGAGGATGAAGATACTTACCTGGTACAAAGATTAAATGAGATAAGGCATGTAGAGTCCAAAACACCACTGAGATTAGAGAAAGCATCCAGCAAATGACAGAATAATAATAAATGATGGTATTTGCTGGCCACCAGTGTGCTTTGTGGCCTGGCACCTGGTGGGTATATTCTCTCAGTTACTTTCACTGATGCCATTCTTCCCAATTTTGAACTTGATGGCTCATTTTTAGAGAGAGAATGTTGAACTTTAGGAAACTGAGCCCTTACTGTCTTCTTGCCCAGAAATATCCCATATACATTGCGGTGGTTTCTTTAAGTGTGAAACACACAGTTGCCATAAAATCAGGCAGATTATGGAATCATTCAAGTAGTTCTGGTCCCACCATATTTTCTAGGTAAGCAAATCTTCTACTAATAGCAATAATTTGTCTCCTTCACAATACTGCCTCTTTTGATTTGTCCTTTATTGCATTGAACTGCCCTTGAGTACTTGATTAATTAATTAATTCAATGTCAGCATCTCTACATTTTCCTGGTGTAAGAAAGAACAAAGACCATGAAAGGAGGCATATGTCTGTATTCCCACGGCTGGGGAGGCTGAGGCAAGAGGATTCAGAGTTCAAAGCCAGGCTCAGCAATTTTGAGAGGTTCTAAACAACTTAGCAAGACCCAGTCTCTAAATATAAAAAAAGGGATGTTGTTCATGCAGCTCAGGGGTTAAGAGCCCCTGGGTTCTATCCTCTGAAAAAAGATTTAAAAAAAAGGAACACAGCTGTCCTTTATCCTCTATGCAGGTGACAACTGTTTGATTAACAAAGAAGTAATTTTCCATGGATATGTCCCTTAACTTATACCTTAGAGTTTATCATTATTGATAAGTCATCAATGGCTATTTAATTTCAATAGTTAACTATTTATTGAAATGATACTATTATTTTGATTTTTCATTCTTTAACTATAAGACAGGAATGGTGGCCTGAAAATTTTTCAGAATACCATTTGGGAATGAATAGTCAGCAACAATTTAATTTATTTTCAATTATCAGTTAAATGACTTGGCTGACTTGGGAGGCTGAGACAGGAGGATCACAAGTTCAAGGTCACCCTGGAAACGTAACCAGGCTCAAAGCAACAGAGTGAGACATTAAAAATAAAAAATTAAAAATCCAGGGATGGGGGGATGTGGCTCATTGGTAAATTACAACTGTGTTAAATCCCTAATACAAAAGAAAGTAGGAAAGAAAATTAGCAACTAAAGGATAGTCTATAAATTAGAGCAGGAGGATATTTAGATGTCCATTTCAGGGAAAAAACTTTAAGTTAGAAATATTTTTAAAATACATTTCAAAAACCACAGAAATGTTATAAATGGCAAAGAGATTACATCTTTAATAACCTTTAAAACTACTTGAAGAAAATAATGGAAATCATTTTTATAATTTTGAAGTGTAGAATCATAAGCAAATTGTAAACTTTAGAAGTCACACAAAAAAAAATTGAGAAATTTGGCTACCTAATATCTAAACATCCTGAGCAAAGACAGCAAAAAGATAATTAAAAGGAGGTCTGGAGAAAACATTGCCAGCACCAATAAAAGGTATTTACATTAATAATCAGAATATACAAAGAAAAGTGGGAAAATAGAAGGGAAAATTATTTGAGTAGACAAATGCAACCCAATCTCACTTCTAAATAGCAGCAACTAAATAAAAACAACAAGAAGATACCATTTTGAAGCATAGGATGGTTTTATTAAAAAAAAAAAAAAGGTGTTGGGGATCAGCCCTGGACACCTGGGTCTGTGACCTCAGGTCCTGCCACTCCAGAAGTATTTTATGTAAAGGAAACCTCCTCCAGCACTATTCCAACCAGACAGTGATGTCAGAGTGGGTGCGCAGTGACTCATTTGTGGTATAGTGAGAGTTGGGGGCAGTGTTTGCCTTTTGGATGAAACAGAAAGTTTCTCTCATTCTGTGATTGCCAGGCCAGGAATCTAGTCTTTCCAGAATACATGAAAATGGGGACTAGGAATGAGGTTCAGTGGTTGAGCACTTACCTAGCACATGCAGGCCCTGGGTTCAATCCCCAGCATAGGGGGGGAAGAGAGAGAGTGAGAGAGAGAGAGAGAGAGAGAGAGAGAGAGAGAGAGGAAAAAAGAGAGGGAGAAAGGGAGGGAGAATGGGAGAGAGAAAAAAAGGAAAGAAACGTGGTATTTACAGCTGCCTGTTAGACCAGGGTGCAAGAAACGAGCACTGACTCCAATTAAAATCAAATTAAAGCAAGCTTATTATTTCAAAAGGCCAGGCTGCCTCTCCCTCCCAAAATGGCAGGAACAAGACAGCAACCCCAGTTTTCCTGCAGCCCTGCTTTATACCCCAGAAAGTTACACAAAGGGCGGTTACAGATAACAGAACCCTGACAAGCATCACACTAATGGTAGTTTACATTTTTTCTGGCCCCAACATCAGAATTTATGAGGACCATTAGAGCCTCAGAGAGGGTCCTTGTCTGGCCGGGAAGGCCAATATTTATGAGGTGTCACTAAGTTTCAGAAAAGGCTGCTATCTGGTCAGAGAGACAGGCATGGGTGAGTTCAAGGCACAGGCAGGCATTCCAAGCAGGTTCAGAATTTGCAGTACTTTATAGTAAAGCCGAAATTATCTTTTCATGGCTTTGTGGCAAGACGGCTCCCAATTTTAAGAAAAGATCAGGTTGGGTCTATCACTGCCCTCCCTCTCTAACGCCTGCACTACTTCAAGTGCGCTGAACTCCAGTAGAAGGGAGCAAGAAGGTCTCAAAATGAGTCCTCCAACAAAGCCCCACAAGTAGTAAAACCTCCAAGAAGCACTTGGCTACAAAAATCGCTTGAAATGAGCGCCCTCTAGTGTAGAGACGAAGAAAACTCAGAGTTACAGGCCCAGTGTTGTGGTGCTCTGACATCTAGTTTGTCCACTAAATTTCAGATTCATTAACTCCTCTTCCAGCGTCTAGTGTGAGAAACTGCTCCGATTTAAAAACAGATTTCTGCTTCCAGAGGGCAGCTATTCTGCTTGGTGGGAGGCAAATGAAGACTGTCTGATTGGCTTTTTAGAAGACACAAATGAGATCTGTGCTATCCATGCCAAACGTGCAGCAGTTATGCCAAATGACCTCCAAATAGCACTCTGACACATTGAGAACTTATGTAAGAACCTACTATGGGGCTGTGTGTATGTGTAACTGTGTGAAAGCCTCTCATGCATGAGACCCTGGGTTTGATTCACAGCATCTCAAAAACAAGAAACCAAACCACTATTTTTAGGTCTGATGTTAAACATCCCCTCTGTCCCCAAGGTGTCAAAAGGTGCCTCAGTGGATGATTATAAGTAGAAAACTAGGGGAGAGGAATCAGGTATTGGCAGCTTTTCCATTTTTATTTGTGTGTGATTTTTTATGTAAATGTTAAATATGCAAAGCATTAATGCAGATCAAAGTGTTTCAATGAACAAATTCTGGCAATTCAGCTGTATGATGATTATAAAGGTCTGCTATTATTTTCTTTTTTTGGACTGTGGCAGCATTTTGATTGTTTACAAAGTAAGTTAACTTCTTACTGACAGCCACTAAATGTCATTTGTGGAATTGTGATCATACAGTGGATTTCACTCACTATGCCTTTCTCAGTTGTCCCACATGCTAGTGCAGGTTTTTACTGCTGTCAATCTTCTGTGCTGTTTTTATAAATTTGCTATTAAAATATAGGAAGCCAGGCACTGTGACACATGCTGGGAATCTCAAGTATTCCAGAGGTTGAGGAAAGGGATTGCAAGTTCAGGGACAGACAGCTATGCAACTTAGTGAGCCCCTGTCTCAAAATAAAAACTTAAAAAGGCCTGGGGATATAGCTCAGTGGTGGAATGTCTCTGGGTTTAATCGCTAGTAACTAACTAAATAAATACACGCAACTGTTAAAAAGATGTATGTTCATGAAGCAGGTTTTATATTGGGGGGGAAAAAAAAATATGAATAGGGCACTGTCTGCATAAATAATGGTATGTCCATCCACAGGATCCTTTGTAGCTCCTACATGGAATAAAGTAAATTTATGTGTACTCACTTTCATAAACTTTTTTCAAATTTTTGATGATCTCCCAAGAATTGATGCTAGGACACAGGTAGACATGAATGTGAAAGCAAACTATTTTTAGTTGATACCCTGTTTCTATATTTTTTTCTCCATATATACTGAAAACACGGGCAATATGTAGAGAAGAAATAGGAGAGTCCATCACGTTATGGGAATAGAACTGGAATTATTTGGCAGAGGAAATTAGTGACAGGGAGGAGTTTGATGTTTTGCATTTTAAACTTTATTACTTTGTGCTCTAACATAACAAGAAATTAAAGTGTGTGTGTGTTTGTGTGTGTGTGTGTGTTTTGAATCATAAATTCACAATATTAGGCAACCAATCCCTAACTTTGAGCTATAAGAATTTTTGTGGATTTAAATGTTCTTTGATAATTTCCCACTGAGCTAAATTACTGTGGAATGTCCAACCAAGTATGAGAAATTCATGGCAACTGACTACGGACTGAAACGTCCAAAAACATAAAGTAATCCTCGTAAGGTGGACAACACCTATTATTCCAACAACTCTGGAGGCTTAGGAAGGAGGGTCACAAATTCAAAACCACCTAAGCAACTCTGTGTCTCCAAAAATAAAGAGGGTCAGCAAACTAGCTAAGTGGAGAAGACCCCTGGATTCAAAACTTAGGCCATCAAAAAAAAAAAAATTAGAATAAGCATTATCACAGCTATTAGCTGTTGTAGGGGGAAAATTAACACAGCTAACATGATAACTTTATGTGGCTAACTTGATAACTTTATGTGAACATTCTTATCTGGGGATTCAGTGTTCTGCAAGAAAAGATAGAATATTCTTGTGGAAACATCTAGAAGCAGTATTGCTAGGCATCTGCCACTTCAATCAACATTCCAAGTGACTGTCCAAATAAGACATTCCCCCTGTTAGAGTTGCTATTTATCCACCTATTCTCAGTCTCATTATATAAAGGAAAATATTTATAAAATAAAGGTTTGTATGTTACACGCCTTTTAAATGCATGCAAAACACGTTTTATTTTGTCATTTAATATCATTTCAGAATTTCACCCTGAAATAAATGTGAGATACAGAACAAACTTAGCATCTGAAACTCTTCACAATGGTTCCAAGAGGGTGGGCAAAGGAAAACCATAAATGCAAGATTTCTTCACTACTCCTGGTGTTGCTTAAATGACAAGAAGGAGTATAGCCTCTTTAGTAATCAAACATAATGATAGCAAAATGAAAAGAACTGACAAAAAATTCCCTATCCTTGGCCTGCTTCTACACAAAACACCCCAGGAGTCAACAGGATATTCAGGAAGATCATCTCCTGCTGTATATGTGAATGGTGCCCCCTAGTGGTCTAAGGGATGTAGCCTGCAGAGCTGGGTCCACAGGAGCTTTTGGAGAGACAGAAAACTCTCTGGTGGAAGACTTCAAGGTGTTCTATGTCCTACAAACCCAAGTTGCGAACCTGGTTCCAAATGAAAAGTTCAGTGATACCGCTGTCTTCGAAGTTTCTCTCAAAAACTGAGATCAACAATATCCAAAGTCTCCCCTGGGCACCCTCAGATACCATTCACCTGCATGCCCAGGTGACTGTCAGAACACTCTGGATTCACAAACAGGGGCTCCCATCTCAGTGCAGGAGCCTCCAGGAGTTCTTGAAGTTGCAGTAGCTGAACCTGTGGCTTCAATACAAGTTCTGCTTTCAGTGGGGACCTGGGCTGCTCTCTAGCAACTTGCTGTCCATGTAACACAAAAGGTAGCCCATGTAGGAGAATGGAGGTATCCAACTCAATTATGGTCTGAGAAAGACTCTGCCAAGAATGTGAATTGGAAATCGAATAACACAGCAACAGGCACATGCCTGCCACAGTACACCCCAGGCACATTGACTGTGAGCACAGTGGGAGAGTTGAGGGCTTGGGGAGACTATTAAAGGCAAAGGTAGAAAGTACTATGACACATATTTTCAAATAATAAGTCTTGGCAACTGTAGTAAAGAACAAGAGAGATGTAAGTTCAAAGTTAAACAGACAGTTTCTGGACACACATCACAGCAGAAGTCTGTTCTAAAAGGCCAAATTCCAGAAGACTCTTGTAAATTCTTGTCAAGCAATCCTGGCTGTGATGTCTTCCTTCCTAATGTCCTGGCTTGGTTTTTGTGGGTTTGTTGGTGACGGTGGACACACATGAAAATCCATTGTGATACCAATGACACTGTCAAATTTCAGAGAGTTCAGGCTGTCCTGGCAGACTATAATATCCTGAAGATACTGCTCTGCTTCAGGGAGGAGAGCAGCAGCCTGCAGACCCTGCCATACAAAGGCACTGTACAGGACCTTATCTCCAAGGTGGAGATAATTTGTGAGACAGGCTGTGCAAGATGCATCTACCTAAGCACACATTGGTGTGAATCAGGCAAGTGCTGTCTTTGTGCCTGTTGCTGTGGCAGTGGCTGCCTGAGTCCAGCTTTCTCCAGAGCACTAGGAGAGGCACAGTCAGGGATCTATGACTGCTGGGTACTGCTACCCCTCCAGAAGACACTGAGAGTTCAGGAAGGTGTGAGGAAGGGTTGTTAGCTGGGATAAAGGGGGATGTATGAAGGATTGGGGGAGTTTTTTTTATTTTTTTGTTTTTATTTTTTTTTTTAATTTTCTAGGGCATTTGTGATTTTTTTTGAATTTTTTTGTTTGTTTGTTTTTGTTGTTGTTTTCAAGAAAATGTCCTACACTGAGCATCTTTATGTGCACATACAAGAGACTCTTAGCTCTGACCCTGAGAGCATGACTACAGGATGACTTCTGACTCTAGGTCCCTAAAACTCAATGCCAAGGACTTCAGTTAAAATTTCAGCCAAGTCATCAAATGTTTCATACCTCTGCTCAGTTGGGGACATTAGAATTGGGTCCTGAATTGGCAGTTTCTCTTGGTAACTCTGTGGCTGTTGAAGCTGTGGATTATAAGAAACACAGGCACTCTCCTGCAGTCCTCCACACAGATCAAAGAGGTCCATGTCCTGCTGCTGCTGCATCATTGCCTGCACACTATTGTCACAGGGCAAAGGCAAGCCATCAAATAGTTCATACCCTTCACCCCAGACCTGCTGGTTTGGGGACCTGGGCTGCTCTCTAGCAACTTGCTGTCCATCTATTGCAATAGGCTCTGGAAGAACACTCAACTCCATTTGTGGAGTAGATGCGCACTCAATCTGAGACCTTGAGTCCTCTCCACGCTTTTGAGAATCCGCATCCTGCTCTTGTGGAAAGGAGAGCAACTGCTGCCCCAAGACATTGTGCTTCTCAGACAATAGAAGTGGGTCCTGAACAGGCAGCTTCTCTTGATTACTCTGTGGCTGTTGCAGCTGTGGATTATAATATCCCCAGTCACTCTGCTCCTGCAGTCCCCACAGATCAAAGAGGTCCATGTCCTGCTGCTGCTGCATCTTTCCCTGTGCACTACTGACACAGGGCAAAGGCAAGCCATCAAATAGTTCATAGCCCTCACCCCAGACCTGCTGCTTTGGGGAACTGGGCTGCTCTCTAGCAACTTGCTGTCCATCTAACACAAAAGAGTCACAGGAGCCATTCTTTTCACTGGGGAGTCCCCATGTCTCCACAGGAAAGGAGCCAGCGTTTCCCTGTGGAGCCTGCTGGAGGCAAGAAGGCTGTGCAGTGGCACTGTTGTCATATTGCATCTGGGCCTCCTGGTGCCCTAAAACAGGATGATGCCCTTGGACAGGGAACTCATGTCTTTTCCTGGTGATAACTGCTTTCTGTTTCTCTTTTAGTCGTAGTCTGGATCTTTTATTTTGAAACCAAATCTAAAAAGAAAGAAATTATTTTCAATAAAATATTTTATAGTAAAGCTTAGTTTCAGGATTATCACTGATCTGCTCATTGGCCTGGGGTAAACACAAAAAAGGCAATCCATCCTGGGCTGAACCAAAAAGGTTATTGTGGAGGTTATGAACAGTGCACAATTCCGAACTCCCAACTCTTTCCAAAATCTACTAACATTCTTCAGTGCATGTGAACATAGCTTTTCAAAGTCTCCCAACTACCTCTCTGCAACCTAGGAGAGCCCCAAGTGCCCTGCACACTTTCACACAGCCTCTTGATTTTCCTAATTCTGCCCCATCAACACCCATTTATGACTCCATATCCTGTAAGGTTATTCATAAACTTGTTGCATTTAAAAGCCATAAACCAAACAAACCAAAGTTTTTCAAAACTGGACAGTGTATTATAGATGTGATCCTAACAACTGAATAGAAAAACTCTAATCTACATTTTTCCTCCTGCATCAATTCAGGATAATTGCAATGCCAGCAAGAGTCCACAAAGCTTTGAGGTATGCGTTTAAAAATGATAAAATGCTTTTTAGACTAGGTAACTTAATTAGCTAGGGTTGCAGAGGCTCACAGTCAAGAGTGTCTGGAAGCATTTTGATATTTGACCACTCCTGAAACCCATCTCCCAATCAGGATGAATTTAGGTTAACATCTAAATAAATCTTTGATCCCCACTTAGGAGGTTTAAAATTATAACTCTGCACAACAAAACTGGTTCTTCTAAATACATGCTCTCATTTTCCCCTCCAACACAATTAAACACAAAGAAAATAAGATGTGAGCATCCATCATTTGTCAACAGTTAGCAGGTGGGTTCAAAATGATGAGACCAAAAGGCAGATGCTCCCTTTCTCATTTCCAGACTCCCTAGGATCCTCTCCCTGACCATGCTTGCTTCCGCATCACATTGGCTTATTCTAAACTGTTGCACTGCTTTTCAAACCAGTTCCTCTCCCTGACATTATCTGGTTATGATTTTCTACTTCTTTGTATAGCATCATTGATTTGCAGGATGTTTGAAATGTTTCCAGTTCATGGAACATTTGAAATACAGTAACTTCATAGCTGACAGATAATTTGCTATTCTTTTATTTTGCAACACTGTTATTACATTCCCTTTCTTATTTTCTCTAAGAAAACCTTCTCCTAGTCTCAGACAACAAATCTTTTCAATAAGCATTGGATATTGATAGAAGAGAGGTATATACAAACCCAATTCACTATACATTAGGGCAATCCCATACAGTAAAACTTTGTGCAGCATAAACAATAATTCACAAAAATCATCATATCAGAAATTCCCAAACCAAAATATTGACTCATGTCCCAAATGGCTACAAAGTGCCTACTAATGCTATGAGGTGCCACATGTGGGACATAATTGAGCCAAGTCTTTCTCCTGCACCTTGGGTGATCACCTCTTGGGAGTTAGATTGGCATACCATATTGAGCAGTTTGCAAATAAAATCCTCCAATGTCTCTGCCAAAAAACAAATCAGGACAAATTGAAGTGCCATTCTTAAATCTTATCACTTAATACTCAATATCTCTGCAAACTCTTTGTCTTAACTTTAAATTATCCATTCTTCCCAGTTTTCCATAATTCCATAGCCAGCACCATGATCAAAAACTGGCACAGTTCCTATTCTGAATAATTACTGAGCATGTTAATGGGTGCCTACTCCCAAAGTTGCCTCACGGTTGTTGATTTTTTCATAAAAGTAACATAATAAATTCACACCCACACTGAAATGAAACTGTGACAAAGATCAACAATATCCTATGTGAAGAAATGACATGAGACATTTTCAAAAAATCATTGTATTTACTGTATTATATTAAAAAGATATGTTCATGCAAGTTTTCCAAATTTTGACTTACATTGATTGAGCTGATGGGGCAATCCATTTGCTTGGCCAGCTCTTGTCGGGTCCCAAAATCAGGGTAGGAATTCTGTTCAAATGATCGATTAAGAATCTCCAAGTCATGTTTTGTAAATTTGTGCCTTGGTTTTCCTAACCCTTTTTTCTGTTTTGTTTCTACTACTTCTACTTCCATAGGACTATCTTCAACTGAAGATGCTAAAAGTGCAGAAACAGAAAGAAAAAGATTGAGGATTGCCAGTAGCAGCCAGAGGAAAAAAAATATTATTTGTTCACCAAGATTTTAACAATGCAGAGCTCTGCCTCACAATGTATTCATATTAATAACACCAAAAATGGATTAACTGCTGATCCTTAAAAATATGAGGAGAACATGAGATTATAATCTGCATGGTAGAGAAGAATTTTAGTCTAGCCAAAATTCAAAATATATAAAAAGAGACAAATAAAAAATGTTCACTCATAACAATAATTGAGGAAATACAGATAAACCAGCTCATATCAATCTGATAACCAATACTTTAAATGGTTGGTGGAAGAGTAGGGGATGAAGAAGATTATATAAAATAGAAAGGAAGCATTGGGTTGGGACAAGTATTTATCATAATGTCCACTTTGAATTTTTGCTCATATGATGAAATTCAAAATAAGCTTAGCCTTCATAACATAACAATTAAGTAAAGGTTACTTGAGGTTTGGGGAGCATGTTTACATGACTTACATGATTCTTTTTTAAACCCTCTTCAATAGGACAGCAGCCTTAAAATAATGAGCACAGCGTGTAAGATCAGGTACACAGAGTATATTTGTTTCATGATAGTGAGGATTGAAGCCAGGGCCTCAGGCATGCTAGGCAAACACTCTACCACTGGGTCCCACTCAAAGCAAAAATAAAAAGAAAAGCTAGGGATGTAGCTCAGTGCTACAGCATCCTGAGTTCTATCCCAGCACAACACCAAAATAAAGGAAGAAAAATGAGAACATACAGTGGGAGATAGAACTCTAAAGGTACAGTATCTTTATGAGATTGAAGTTAAGTTAGTATGAACAGGAAAATAAAAAATTTTGACTTTAATTTTCATTTCTGTAAAAAAAAAGAGCTACAGAATTGATAGAAATTGACAAGAAAGTGAAAACAAGCCAATAGCAAAAAAAAAAAAAAAAAAAACAACAACAACAACAAAAAAAAAAACCACGTCAAAACAGTAGAACAAAGGTGGAAGAAACACACACACACATACACACACACACACACACACACACACTTTTGTAAAATATACCAAACAAGGAAAATGGCAGTATTAACCCTACTGCCTCCTCCTTGGGCCTTCAATCCCTCCAGTGGCTTGGTTTTCCATTATTTTTCAAATGGGAAGGGGATAAACCCACCTGCTGTCACACTAGTTGTACTTCATTCCAGCCCTTTTTTATGTGTTTATTTTGAGACAAGGTCCTACAAAGTGACCTCAAACTTGAGATCCTCCTACCTCAGGCTCCAGGAGTCACTGCCATGGCAGACATGCACCCCATGCCCTGCTACTAGTTAATTGTACAGAATATTGGGATTCTGGGTGACACACTCAACCATTCATGAAAACATTTTTGATTGATACACCCTCCCTGTTTCTACCCTTTCCTCTCTGGGTGACCTAATCCAATTGGAAGGCATCCATTCTTCCATAGAACACAAAAATGAGACATTCATTTCTGATTCAAAAAAATTAAATTTAACAACTGGTCCTGAGAAAACTGGATATCCACATGGAAAGATAGAGTTGGACCTTTTACCCAATAGGGAAATATTAACTCAAAATTCAAAGAATTATAAATAAAGCTAGAAAAATCATAAAACTTGCTGCAAAAAAAACTTGGGAGAAGGTTTCATGATATTGAATTTGGCCATAATTTCATAGATATATCATCAAAAGCACAAACAAAAAAATTATTAGACTATAACTAAATAAAAACTGTGCATGAAAGGACACAAGGAAGAAAATGAAAGGACAATCTGTGGAACAGGTGAATCCCTTTGAGAACCACACCTGATAGAGTGTTGATATCAAGACATAAAGAATCATATCTCTAAAGTGGGCATAGGATTGGAATAGATATTTCTCCAACTAAGATAATCAAATTGTCATTAAGCCTGTGAAAAGCTGGTCAACATGACAAATCATTAAGAAAGCCAAATTCAAATTCACAGGAAAATCAAACCTCACTCCCATCACCAATGCTACTATCCACAAACCCAATAAGCAAAACACAACAACTGCAGAGGGGGAGCAGAGGAACTGGAACCCGAGATGCCCTGTGGGTGGGAAGACAAAGTGATGTAGATACAATGGAAAAAAATATGGTCATTGCTCAAAAATAATTAAAAATTACTATATTATCCAGCAATAACATTTGTATGAGGTACCTAGAGTAGTCAAATTCACTGAAACAAAAATACAATGATAATCCTCAGGGACTGGAGAGGGGGCTCTGTGGGGGGGTGCTTTAATTTTCACAAACTATCAGTTCTACAAGGTGAAAAGAGCTCTGTGTAGAGTTGCTGGTAATGGTTGCAGGACATTAACATGTAGGTGATGCCACTGAAGTGTACATTTAAAAATGGTGGTGAGGGTAAATTTTACCTGTTTCATTAAAATTAAAAGAAAAAATAACTCAAGGAAATAGACCCAAAAGAGAAAATCTGAATCTGTACACTTTACACAAACACAGGTTACTTGGCAGGAAAGTCACTTATAAAATAACTAACCTGTGCCTGAAAACAGATTTAATTCACTCTCAAAGTGGAGCCTCTTTGGCTTTAAAGGCCCAACCTACAAATAAAGTTGCAGGGCACATGTGTTTTTCACACATGAACTTCAGGGGCTTCAACACTGACTCCATTCCAGTCAGATTGAGCCCAGAGCAATTTTCTCTCAGCCATGCACCAAATAACAATATTGTGGCCAAGGATGGACTGGATATATGATGGTGATAACTCATGGCATATCATTGAGTTACTATTGACATCAGATTATATTAGATTTTGTAAGTGCACTCTATGATGTCCACACAAGAAAAATCTCCTCATATGTTTCTCAGAAACAATCCTCACCATTAAGCAATGCCTGATTAGAAATGTTTTTTTTTTGTTATTGTTATTGTTTTTATTTTTTTTTAATTTTTTTTGATGATTTTAATATGAGAAATTCAAGTACTCTTAAAATACAGGCATTTTCAGTTCTGTCTTATGGAGCAAAAACCAATTTTATATAGAAAAAAATTTTTTGAACATAATATTTAGTCATCATGGTGAGCTAAGGAGAGTACATTTGAGGCTTCTCCCTGTCTAGAAGAGGCTGCTGAGAAGAGTAAAGGAAGCAATGCTCTTAATAATGGGACCTAGGAGACAGAAAGTTTCTTCAGCTTTTCCTAAGCAGTACCACTTTTCAAGCACTTATTCTAGAGAACCATCAAAGATGTGCAGCATGAGGTACTAGACATGAGAATGCAAATTACCCAAATGTTTTGAAACAACACCTAAATGGGAATTTAAAATTTAAAAACAACAACAACAAAATCATCTATTCACACTTGGGGATTCCAGATGAGCACAGCCAAGTTTTCAGAAAAGCTTCTGGTCTGGTTCATCCCACTCCTCACCCAAAAACTCATATACAAAAGTTTCAGATTTTCTGAAAAGAAAACGTTCATCCTTCAAAGGTTTGGAAAACGTGAGGTTTTTGGAAGTCAAAGCTCAGTAGTAAAAACAGCAACCAAAGATATTATCCTGTGAACTGCAGTAGCCCCATGAGTAGAAGCAGGGCCTCTGGTGCCTACTTACTTGAAATGCATGATGGCTTTGTGGAGAAATTCCCATCCCATACAGACTGCACTAATTCAACACTGTTGTCGTTTTGGGGGGAGGGGGAGTTTCCTGAACATTTTTGACTCTGAGACCATGTGCCCAGTGGACTCTTAAGTCCACTATGTACACTTGGGAGGAGGGTCAAGTAAGTTGCAAAACAGCTACAGCTGAATCCACAGCCTTCACCTTTCAGCAAGGGCTCATCTACAAAAAGAAATCAGAACTACAACAAAGACTTTTGAATATCCACTACGCATACAAAAGATTGTGCCAAAATCTCTTCCACTATCCAATTACTTCTTTTTTTTTTTTTAAAGAGAGAGAGAGTGAGAGAAAGAGAGAGAGAGAAGGAGTGAGAGAGAATTTTTTAATATTTATTTTTTAGTTTTCGGCAGGCACAACATCTTAGTTTCTATGTGGTGCTGAGGATGGAACCCGGGCTGTACGCATGCCAGGCAAGCGAGCTAACACCTGAGCCACATCCCCAGCCCCTATGCAATTTATTTCTAAATTTATTTCTAAATTTCACAGAATATTAAAAAAAAAAAAACTGAACTCGATAAACAATCCCCAGGATCACTCATGAAATTCTTCTAGTATATTTTCTCTCCCCTCCCCCATCCTTGGGTTCTGGAGATCTAACTCAGGACCTGGGACATGCTAGGCAAGTACCCTACTTTTAAGCTATGCCCATGTCTTTGTTTGCTTTTGATTTCTTTGTTTTGTGCTGGGGAAGCCAGAAAGACCAAGGCTTCATGCATATGGGCTCCTGCCTGCTCAGCAATGACTCTGCTACGGAGCCACACGCCAGCCTATCCTGTTGATTTGATTTTATTTTTCTCTTCACTCTGGGCCCTTTACCACCTCTGTCCCCATTAATATCTAAAAACTCTGAGACTGGCCATGAAGTCAGGATCCTCCCGCCTACCCACATAGCTGGGATGACAGGAACACACACACCATGCCTGGCTAACTCTTCATCTCACAGGAAAGGAGAAAGAGAATGAGAACCAAAAGAACTTATGCCTGGACCTCAACCCAGAGCAGTACCTGGCCAATCTAACTAGATAAACTCACCCATGCTGCACATCTTCTAGGCATGCCGCTTCATTTGTGTGTGTGTGTGTGTATGTGTGTGTGTCCGCGTTTAAGTGGGACTACCAGATATATGGTTTGGCTTGGAAATATTTCCACATATCTCTAAATTTTATAAGAAATCTCTTGCATGCAGTCCACACCATGCCACAAAATATCATAACTCAACACTCCACTAAAGAACCTCACCGTTGGAAGCCATGTTGCACTTCTACTCCTCACGCTTTCTCGCTTTCTCCCTGGTAAACTGAGAAACTCTGGAGCAGCATCCGCTAATATACCCCACGCCAGACACGCCCACAGATGGCTCCACCCCTGAGTGATGACGCCAATACCCATACCACGCCCCTTGCCCCAGGCCCAGACAGGTTCCCTGGGGTACCGACTCAGCCCAGCCCTAGCCCACAGTGCAGCCTAGACTCCTCTGATGACATTTAACCTACCTCTTCCAATCTTGGCTTTCCTTCATTGAGCACCCACTGAAACTAAATTTATTTCATCTCCACAACACCCATAAAATGTCTGTACTACTTTATGCCCACTTGGACTTGAGGGTACCAGGAATGGAGTTGTTTAGGCTTTTCAGAGCCACTGACCTCAAACTCCCTCTCACCACACTCTCACAGCTCACACACACTATGTGTTCTGACAGTCTTGACTCAAGGACGAGACACATCAGTGGATATAGTATTGCTTAAACAGTATTGAGCTTAGAATTAGGAGAGACTATACACTGGAATTGAATAATAATATTATAAGACATAGACTAATATTTTATGAAACTTAGATCATTGTTAAAAACAACAACAACAAAAAAAACACCTTTTATTCTTGTTTTTACTAAGGCAGCATGAACATACAGGCACTCTACACTGAACTACACTCATAGCCAATTTTATTGTTTTATTTTATGTTTTCATCTCGGCAATTTAATGGCAATAGTGCAGAAATGAAAATTTTAAAACCAAAAAAGCTGAAGGAATCCAGTTTTCTAACTGAACTCCACCATAGACAGTTTCTCTGTAACCAAAAATCAAGAAGAGGCCCAACAAACAGATTGATGGGCAGTTAAATTCATGGACGGCCTTTCACAGGTTATGAGAACAGGTGTGCCCCAGGCTGTCTGCTTAGGACAGTCTGCCATTTGAGGCACTGCATGTGCTTTGGGGCACATGAGGGAATATAGGAACCAGAAGGGTTGGAGGAGATTGGAGACTGAGACAGTAGAGCAACCAAAATTGGGTTGAGCCACCAGTTGTCCCCAAAGCTATCTGCATTTTTCTGGGATCCCATTCCCCCTAGCCACAGACCCCTCTGCTGATAGCTATCTTTGCCCCCATGGACTCTGGCAGGTCTAGCTCCAAATTCCAGGTCTCATGCTTCCTTTTGGAGCCCTCTGCATGGGATCACAACTTATCTACCATGTGACAGGCGGCCATGTATACGATCTCTGAGGTCCCCAACAAGGACTTCATAAGAAATGGGACATTGTGAAGGAGTCAGATGGGAAGAAACCTGACTAATGAGAAAGCTAAAGAGGATGACAGTTTCAGGATTTCAGGCCAACAATGAGAGAGACGAAGAGAGGCAAGAAGCTGATTGTGAGACAGGGATAGAGATGTCAAGGAGGTGGATGGAGTGGTGGTAATAAAATGGGCAGCTTAAGATGATATGGATGGAAATGTTGATACCAGTGAGGATGCCAAGACAACAAGGAGAAAAAATAATAAGCTAGTCTTCCTGGTGCAGGCCTGTAATCCCAGCAACATGAAAGGCTAGAGCAGGAGAATCACAAATTGAAGCCTCAGTCTCAGCATTTGAGCAAGACTCAGTAGTATAGTGAGACCTTGTCTCAAAATCAGAAAATGGAAAGAAGCAGAGATGAAGTTCAGTGTTACAGTACCACTTGGTTCTGTCACTAGCACCAAAAAACGAGAAAGAGAGAGAAAATGTTAAATAAATAAATAAATGTCCCATGACCTGGTCTTTCCTTTTTATTTCTTCAAAGTACTTTAGAAAGAAAAAAAAAATGCAGTTTTTATTTTCATTTTATATTTTGTACATTTTCATAGGTGTTTTAATAGCCAAACCAGCCTTCAGAGCCTTTATTGTACTTTGACCATATTCAATGTAAACTCAAAAAAAGAAAAAAAAATATAGTATAAATCAAAATAGAAATATGGCTGCAGTGGCACAACCTGTTACCCCAGTACCTAAGGTGACTGAGGCAGAAAATCAAAATCTGCCTGGCAATGGAGCCAGGCCCTGGCCAAAAAATAAATAAATTAATTAAAAATCAAAGTCTCGCTATAAAAGTCAGTGTTAGTGGCCACTGGTTCACTCCTAGAAGCAAAGTAGAAGTGGGTATCTAATTCTCATTCCAGAAATTTTTGTGTCTATGTACTTAGCTGGACTATAAGTTTATGGCTTGTATGAGATCATCTTAAAGGTCAGATATTAAATGTCCCTTTTTTTCTTTTCCTTTATTATTTATACATTTGCTGTTTTTAAATTTGTTGGTGTTTCAGTATGAAATTATGTTGTCCAATATTACACCAAAATTTTGGTGGTCACTACCACCAACAACTGACATGTTCTCTACTGCCACATATGGATGGAAATGTTGATACCAATGACAAGCAAGGAGAGAAAAAATAAGCCAGGCTTATTTTTTTTAGAGTTCCTCTAACAATCAAATAAAAAGGTTGGCCTTAGATTGATTTCTCTGGATTTTTTTTTTTTTTTTTACCCCAATAACTCAAAGTTTCCATCACCTTTGTTTCATTCCTTTCTGAGTACTTTGTATTCAAGCCAGGTAGTGACCTCCTTTTCTGCCCTCCTTCATCCAATCCACCTGGACAGACACCCTCACTGCATTGTTCTCATTCTTTTCTCAACTCCAGTCAGGCTCTCCTCAGAGCTCACTCCATGATTTACAGCAAGGAATCAGCTCCAAATGGCCCAATCTCATGGCTAATTTTTCTAAGTCATCAAAAATTTTAGCCAATCATTTTTGTTTGTTTTCCTAGTTCACACTCTGTATGTGAAATTTGGCTTCAGAGCATGTGACCTAAGTCCTTCATCCTTGTTACAAATGCCTGTGAACATAAGAACCCAGCACACACCAGGTCCCTCAGATGGAGCCATGCAATAATGGAGTTTTGACCAGCAAAGTGCAGGCTCAGAAACAACAATATTCTGGTGAACTCTGTTTTTGTTGTTGTTGTTGTTGTTGCTGCTGTATTTTTTTTAATTAGTTGCAGATAATCATAATATGTTAATTTATTTATTTATTTTTATGTGGTACTGAGGATCAAACCCAGTGCCTCACAACCATGAGGCAAGCACTCTGCCATCAAGCCAAAATCCCAACCACTCAGGTCAACATTTAATAGTACATAATTCCTGCATGGTATGGCCTACATATCTGGAATTCCAAATACTCAGGAGACTGAAGCAGGAGGATTTAAAGTTCAAGGCCAGTCTGAATCTTAGTGAGAACCTAAGTAACTAAATTAGATCATGTCTAAAAATTTTACAATAGAATAAAAAGGACTGGGGAGAAGGCTCAGTGGCAAAGTGCCCCTAGGTTCAATATTAAAAACAACAACAACAACAACAACAACAACACAATACCACTTCTTTGTTTCATGATGGAAAATAAAAGTGTTCCATAAGGCCATTTAACATTCCTGTGGAAGTCTCAAAACCACACTCCATGAACTGATGCATTTGGAAAACTGATGAGTCATCAGTTGGCTTGTAGAACATTGAATTTTTTGGAGTTAATTTGATATCACTTGACCATTCACTGAATTTTTATTTTGTCCACCTAAATTTTACCTGCTTGTTTCATTCTTCCACATCACACCATTTAGTTCACTTAACCATAATAATCCTAAGAAAAATAGCTAATATTTATTAGTAGATTCTTTGTTTCACCTCTAATCTCTTCAAGGATACATAGAAACCAGTATTCTTTAGGACAAAATGGAGTACAAACTTAAATTATCAACATACTTAATCATCATTACTTGAAGTTTTTTTAAAGTCCTTTCTTTATTTAGTACTTGTACTTGAACCAAAGTTTGCTTTGCCACTAAGCTACATTCCCAATCCTTTTTATTGTTTTGTCCTGAGTCAGGGTCCCCCTAAACTGCTGTGACTAGCCTAGAGCTAGCAACCCTGTTATACCCTCCCATGTCCCTGAAATTCTAGGTAAAATTTGAAGATTTTAGTCAGAAAATTATCCTCTGGTGTCTCATTTGCCCCACAAAGTCTCCACACTGATTATCCCTTCCTCTTTGTTCATTAGTGAGTCAATGACCTGAGGGCATTCCTGGTCACAATCCTGAATTCAGAATTTCACAGGATCAATGCAAAATAGACACTTGTCCCTATTAAATCCCTATGATTGATTTTCCTGAGAGGTGAACTACACTTTACCAAACTGAGAGCTCCAGACTGCATTGACCTTCATCATACTTCTGGGACAAGGTATTCCCCCTGGCACTAAACAGGCCCTCAGAAATATTACTTCCAGTGGGGCAATCATTATTGTGGCACATTTTAATTAAATCACTGGTCAGGCTTGAAGCAGGACATGAGACTTTATTTGTCATGGCACGTGAGAAGTGCAGCAAGCAAGTCCCCTCTGCAACCTCTGACACTGGGCAACAGGTAGGGTACCTTTACACCTAATTGACCACAACAATTGGAATGACCAAGAGATCTTTATTGTATCAGTGCAGAAGAGGAGAAAGGAGAGAGAGAGAGAGAGAGAGAGAGAGAGAGAGAGAGAGAGAGAGAGAGAGAGAACTGAGAGAAGAAGGAGAGCAAGAGCAAGAGAGGGAGACAGAGAGAGAAAGAGCAAGAGAGAGGAGCCCAGCAGGAGGGAGTATTTATAGCCCAAATCTAAAGAGGTCTCTGGGGTTGCAAGCAACCTTGGTGGTATACAGTGATTGGATCATACAGTCGTGTCATTTGCTGCCTTCAGACAGAAGGGGCAGGGGCTAGATATGGGTTTCCATTGCAGTAGACAGGTGGGGTTTCAGTATTCAGCTTGAGTGGGGTTGAGTGTTCAGACTTGATGCAAACAGGTGATAAAGGACCCGACCGATCCGGGTTTGAGTGAATGGATTATCCTGCAGCTAACATTTGTTCAGCCTGACCTGAAGACAACTTAGTGGAGCCTGCCCTGCATCTAACAATGTCCATGTAAATACATTAATGTGACTGGTGAAATGTGGTTTTTCTACCAGCTTGGGCCTTCTAACATAGTCCTAGAAAGAGAAAAAAACATGATGAACTTCTTTTTCAGTCTTATCTTTAGAGGGTGGCTGGGGCCATGAGGGCTTTCATTGTTTTTTAGGACACACAGTTTCTCTTCTGACTCAGGTGTGATGAATATTCTGTGGGCTGGAATGGGTGTTGGAAGTCAGCAGTCTCTCAGGACTGGTTATCTTCAAAGAAATTATTGAGCTTTAAGGTGAACCTCTTGGAGAGACTTAGCAACAGTTTGGAGTAGAAGCAGTTTATTTTGGTAAGGGTGGATGTGGGGCCCTGGAGGAATTAACATTTTAATCTACCACAGGTGGTCTCCCAATTTCTGGATCCAAGCTGGCTTCCATTTCTGTGATCTGACCGAATCTGATACTAAACCTGTTTTTCTGATCTCTTAGATAGTGCTACCAATATTTTCGCCAGGCAACTACACTGTCTTTAATTTCTTTTTTTTATTTTTCCCCTCTAATTTTAGGTATGCCTACTGCTGTAAGAAAAGGGAATTGAAATGACATGGCTGGGGCAAACACTTTGGAGTCACCTTTTCAAAATTTAAATATATTTATTGGGACTTTTAACTCTTACTACAATTCTTTTCAGTGAGGACAGACAGCAATTTTTAACCTGTATTATTTACCAAACACATACAGACATGCAAACACGTGGTGTACATACATACACAAAACAAAACAATAAACAAAGGATTTCTAGATTTTTAAAAACATTTTACATTGACGGCTAACCCTTGTAAATTGGTCTCTGAACAAAACTATGTGTAAAAATGAAACCTCCATAGTTGGATAAAATAGGATTGATCAGAAAAACACATATCCTCTGCAGGCTAGATCAAAATTATAAGCTCAAAAAAAATGTACAATTATAAAAGCCTGTCTGGTGTCTGGCCTGATGTAGCCCTCAAATGTAAAAAGCATTTAATAAAAGAAGTGAGGGCTTGTGGGAACTCAGAGAAAGAAGAATTTTGATTTTTTTAATTGTAAGGGAATATAGACAAAGGCTGTGTCCACACCCACTCTGAAGGGATTTCCCAAAGAAGCAGCAAGGGAGCCTGCTTCCACAGTCTAACAGTTAAACTTTTGAGGAGGAATTTTCTCCTTTAAAATCGGGTTCTGTTGTGCCTTGTGTGGAGGCATTTTCCCTGGAGTTTGTGGCACTTATTAGAAGTGCAGGACCGAGTATTCTGCTTGGGTATCCACTGCAAGACTGACACATTGGCCCCATATCTTGGCAATTATTTTAGATTGATGGGGGCTGAGAGTATCTGAGTTTTTTTGATCTGGTTCTAAGCCAGCTTTTCCTGGTCTCTTAGATAGCAGTACCAATATTTTAGCCTGGCATTTTGTAGCTTTATCACCTGGGCTGCCATGGTTCTTAAAAACCTCCTCAACTATTGACCAACTCCAATAGTTGGGACATATTTATGGTGGCGAATTTTAGTAAAGCAACATGAGAGTGCAATAAAGAGAGAGGGAGAGACTTCTAAAATCATTTTGACTTTTTCTAAGTCTCAGCCTGGAAGAGTTTAAGTATATGTTTTTAAATCTATATTTTCACATTAGTTGTCTACTGAGCCTTTTTGCAGCCATGTATATTCCAGTGCAAGCCTTAGTGAGGAGCCTAGGGCTTTTTAACCATTTCCCACACCACCCAGTGGGTGGTCATCAGGCCAGGTTAGGATTTGGGTTTCACATGACAAAGCTAACAATTAAAACCATAAGTACATACAAATGGAAGGTGAAAGTCAACAATTTGACAGGGTGCTGAGCATGACTCAAGTCAGAGGATGGTGGTTTATTAGGTCCCTGATGAGTCCAATCTGCCAAAATATAAAGAAAGGAATTGCTGGGGTGAACAGTCAGAGGACATTGTCAGCAACAGAGACAGACATGAACAAGCAAGAGGCAGACATGGATAAGGCACTCTGTCCTGAAATACCCTGGCATTAGACCATCCCCAAGGTCTATTTACTGGCTCAATGTGTTAAACACCCTGTCAAACAGTGCTAGGGTTCCAGGTCTGAACTGCACCAGATACTCTTTCACAGGTGGGCTTGAATCCACAAACACATGGTGTCCAGACCACGCAACCCAGAGAGCTCCCACAACTTCAGAGGAATGGCAATCTTCTCTGTGAAGCAAGGTTCAAGAATCCCTCATGCCCCAGAGCCACATTCCTGACTCCTGAAATCTGGCTGGAGCTTCTGAATGTTGTGGCACATTCAAAATAAATGACTGGGTCAGTCTTGAAGCAGGACATAAAACTTTATTCACCATGGTAGGGGTGCAAAAGCAACAAGCAATCTTTGACCCTTTGCAGAAGGTAGAGTACATTTAATAACAAAACTGCAAGCAACCAGTAACTCAAACCATTGCCAACATAAGAACTTGGTTAAAGTGACCTAGCTAAGGGAGTAGTGCATGCTCCCACCCCACCAAAAAATGGGGGACTAAAGAAGATCATCTTCCATTGTATAAGAATAAAAGGAACACTTTTTCAGCTGATATGCATTGCTTAACAGTGTCTGCTAAGAAGGATGAGAGAGGTGGGTTTTCTTTTGTGAGAGCTATTTTTTATATGAAATGGAGTCTCACTGTAAAAGGGAGTTTGTCTGCTCAAGGCCCATATAGTTTAACCCATAACATGATGAAATCTTAACTCCATTCCCATCATAGAGAGCTTTCTCAATCATTCATCTTCCCTGCTTCCAACTTCACCTTCATGCAATATACACCAGACATTTTCAATTCCATAATGGAAGACAAACAAATGAAAAAACCTTCACTAACTTGCCTTGGCTGAAGGATCACAACAGATTGATACCCAATGTCCTTCATGATCAGGACCCTTCCTGTTTTCCAGCCTCACCTTCCTCCACTCACTTGCATAAACATTTATGCATACCAAAATAAAAAGTTAAAAAGTAAATAAGTAAAAGCAACTGCTCCTGATTCTCTGGATGAACGATGCTTGATGTATATTTTTAAAAATTTCATCATATTGCCTTTTCTCCATTATGGTCTTGAAAAAGTGTGGACACGGGGCTTACTCCATTTTGGCATATGCCCATTCTACTCTGTAGCCATCTCACTCAAACACCTCTGTAGGTACTCATTATCTCTGTACTCTGTGTTACAGCATTGAGAATTTCTGTTGAGGGATGGAGCAAAGATTAAAATTATTTTCTCCCAGAAGATTACTAGGTCAGCCATGGAGGGTGAATGCCTGTAATTCCTGCAACTCTGGAACCAGAAGGGTCACAAGTTCTAGACCATCATAGGTAACTTAGTTACACCCAGTGTCAAGATATAAAGTATGGGTTAGAAATGTAGGTCAGCAACAGAGAGCTTGCCTACCAAGTACAATACCCTAAGTTTAATACTCAGAATCATTTAAAAAAAGAAAAAGAAGAAGAAGAAGAAGAAGGAGAAGGAGAAGGAGAAGGAGAAGGAGAAGGAGAAGGAGAAAAAGAAGAAGAAGAAGGAGAAGAAGAAAGAAAAAAATAATGCATTTTAAAAATGTTTAAACTAAGATATAACTAGGGGAGAGAGTATTTATCTAATGCTCACAAGGTCCTGGATTGGATCATCAATAACACACACACACACACACACACACACACACACACACACACACACATACACACACACAAATGAAAAACAAATAAACCATCCTACACCATGATCAAATGGGATTTATTCCTGAAATATAAGATAATTCAACATGTGGAAAAGCAATGCAATCTAGGACATTCATGGAAGAAAGAACAGAAGCCACATGATCATTTCAGCTGATGCAGGGGAGGAAAGCACTTGACAAAGTTCAACACTCATTCATGAGAGAAATAATTAATAAACCAAGAGTAGAAGGAATCAGTCTCAGCATCATAAAAACTATATAAGAAAAGCCCACAGCTGACACCAAACTTAATAGTAAAAGACTAGAAGCCATTCCTCTAAGATCAGGAAGGAAGCAAGGATGCCCAGTCTTGCTACTTCTATTCAACAGAGTACTAGGAGCTCTATGAGCAAGTAGGCCAGAAAAAAAATAACAGACCTCCAAATTAGAAAGAAGAGGTAAAGTTGTCTGTTCATGGATGACAGAAAAAAACAGCCTAAATGTTCCTCACAAAACTTTCAGAGATGACTTCAAAATTCATCAAATTATAGGATAAAAATAACTTATGTTCCTATGCGCTACAAATGAACAGTCCAAAAAAGAATTGAAGAAATAAATCTTAATACATAAGAAAAAGAAGAATGACATAGTGGGTGGGGTTGTGGCTCAGAGGTAGAGCACTTGCCTAACACATGCAAAGCCCAGGTTTGACCCTGAGCACCACATAAAAATAAATAAATATATCAAAGGTATTGTGGACAGCCACAACAAATAAATAAATATTACAAAAGAATTAAATAAGTGACAAATTTACCAGAGAAGCAAAAGACTTAATTTTTCAAAACCTCAGAACATTATAGAGAGAACTGGAATGAAAAACAAATAAGTAAAAGGTGTTGTGGGGTGTCACATTGAGTGACCACACCTTCCAGTCCTGATGCACCACAGGGATGTGAAAGATCACTGTAGTCTGGCACAGTGGTGCCATGACTTGTGTCTCAGTCTTTTCCCCTGCTCAGAGAGCAAGGAGGTCCTCTTTGAGGGGTGTGCCCCTAGGTGGGAGCTACACTCACCTGTTCCCTTGTAGTCCTGCCCTTTCTGGCCTTTTTTGAATAGAAGTTTCTAAGAACAAGAGTCCCCCCAATAAAAGCTCACTTCTGTATATGTTTCCTCTCTCTTTTCACCCTCTTGTGGCTTTCTCATGCTGTCCCTTTTGGGAGCCTCAGGAAAAGAGCCAGGGAAGCTGTCGTGAAGCCTGTGTAAAGGTAAATTGTGTCTGTGTTTTATTTTGTGTCCCTGCAAATTCACACGAGTGATCTTAGTTTAGCTGCCCACGCTGGTCAGGGGCAGCAAAGGATCTTAAGTTCAAGAGCTGAAAGACTTCATATTGATAATATTTCCATATAACCCACACTGCTGTACAGATTTAATGCAGTTCTTATTAAAATCTCAATGGTATATTTGTATATATAGGAAAAAACAACTTAAAATTCATATGCAATCTCAAGAGATTCTGAATTGCCCAAGCAATCCAAAGATGGAAGAATTAAGAAATATCACAAATTCTAAATCAGCACTTCACTATTCTACAGTAAAAACGATGGTACTGACATGAAGAGCAACAGACAGACTACTGAAACACAACAGTGACCCGGAAAGAAACCCATGTGTATATGGAAAGATGGTCTTCAACAAGGGTGTCCAACTCCACAGGGGGGAAAGGACATATAGTATAAATAAAATTGATGTTCATATGCAAAGAATGAAGTGAGATTCTTATTTCACACCATATGTATAAAACAACATGAAATACAAGATAGACTTAAATGAAGGCCTGAAGCTGTAAAAATCCTAAAGAAATGATAGCTTAATGACATGAAATGTGTTTATGGCCTCTTGGATTGACATAAAAAGCACAGGCAACAAAAGCAAAGGAAGACAAATATGATCACATGAAGCATGAAAAAGTAAGGCTACGGATATAGCCCAGTGGTAAGCATGTGCTTAGCATGTATAAGGCCTGGGTTTAAGGTCAAGTAAATACACACACACAAACACATACATAAACACACACACACTACTGATTCTGTCTCCCTAGTTGAACTGTCATTTATACATATTTTGTTCCCCCTTTGAGGAAAAAGTTTTTGGGTTTGCCACAGGATAGTTATACAACTTTAGGTGGAAGTATCACTTTGTTATTGTTCTTATTTGAATAACATGTGCTCATTTGAAGTATGGCTTCAGAAGATTTGTATGGGTGCCAGGTTGACATGCCTGTCACTCCTTTGGTTTAAAACAATGATTATTCTGAAAATTCTACTGAGAAATAATTTCAATTGCCTATGCTGCTACAAGGTAAATAATGTGTAATTTTTATACAACTGATAAGTTTAAGATATTTCAGATGAAAGAGAATATTAGACAATATATTGGGGAATGACTAATGTAATCTACGCGCTAAAAACAATTAGCTACATTAGCCCTTATTGAGTGTGTCACACATGTCTGTGTATGGACCATGTGTGTTAGTTCCAGGAGAAAAAAAAATTGAACTAAAATAAACCATATTTTGAATAAAGAAATGATACTCTCTCTGGACTCATACAATTTTAACCAGATGACAAAATACCAAGAGACTCATGACCTCTAATACCCCTACAAATGAGACCATGAAAGGTGAGGGGGAAATAAGGACCTACTGGGTGCCTCATTCAGGCAGATAAAATTAACCTAATCAGGGGAAAACACATCTGAAGCAAAAGGATGCTCAAAACTTCTGCCCCGGAACATCTTGGTATTACATTTGCTGTATCTTACATTTCCTTTGGTGTCATAAATGATAATTCTTGTTTTAGTGACCTAGATCCTGTTTCTTCTACATAATGCTAGTGTGTTTTACTAATAATTTTTGTTTTTCAATATCTAATAGGATTGGAAATTTATGTGAATCTTCCATAAGCATAAAAGTGTTATAGAAATTTGAGCCCAAACTATTTAAAAATTCTTTTCTACTCTTCCAGACAAAGAAGCAGAAGATTTTTTCTTGTACTTAAGAATCTACCATAGTTTGGACTTGAGAGTCCTCCAAAGGCCAAGATGTTTAAGGATTTGTCCCCAGCATGGTGCTCTTGGGAAATGTGAATGTTCAGAAGTGGGGCCTAGAGAAAATTTGTTGGATCATTGGGGGTGTGCTCTCAACGTCAAATGATTTTTTGGTTTTATTTTATTCATTTATTTATATGCAGTACTAAGAATACAACCAGTGCCTCTTGCACATATGCTAGGCAAGTGCTACCACTGATCCACAACCCAGAAGCATTGTCTATAGCATATCTTTCCACCTCATCTGGTTTTGATTTCATGGAATCTATTTGCAATTCTGCAAAATATAGATATCTAAAGCAAGGCAAAATATCCCTCATCTCTACCCAGGTATATTCTGCTGTAGCAGACAGGTTCAGCTAAGTTTCCTTTTCGACCATTGAAGAAGCTTATTTGACCTCTATCTGGGATTCTGCTTTAACTTTCCTTTGCTTTATATAAGCCTGTGCTTTTTGACTTCTCCTTTCAGTCAGTTATAATCTGCCTAGTTTTCTCATTGATTCAGTGAAAATCTCTAGAAAGTATTCATTTTATATCTGTTTGAAGGTCATGATTTGACCTTGAAAAAATATGTTTTCAAACAATGCACAGTGTAAATGTTAATTACAAACAAGGCAAGCCTTAGGCTTTAGAGTTTAATTCTCACCCTTAACCTTGGTGGGAAATCCCTAGAGGGCATTAACTAGGTGGAGAATTTTAGAAGGAAAGATGGCTAGCTGGATTAACCCCCAACAGCTCTGCAGTCCTACTCTCTCTCTGCAGGGGGTATCCCTTGGGCAGGTCACTTCACTCCCTTCCACTGTGCTCCTAGGTAGGTGGAGTGACAATAATCCCTTCACCTCCTGGATGTTGTCAGTCATGAAAGGGTTATCATAATGCTTATGCAATGTGGTCTGGAAGAAGAAGCTGGGTGGGCTTGTTCAGAATTGTTCTATTTTTTTTTTTTTTTTTTTTTTTTTTTTTTAATGAGGCTTTGTAACTCCTGAGTTGAAATGAGGGTTGCAAGAGTTTTAGACCAAGAGATGAAGATTTTGCAAAAACTTTATATTGAAGTAATAAAGACATCTTCTGAATTGAACACACTTGCCCCGGGGGGCGGGCAGGGAGGGTGGCACACACCTGTAATCCCAGCAGTTTGGAAGGCTGAGACAAGAGAAATTGAGTTCAAAGCCAGCCTCAGCAACTTCAAGGCAATTGTTAGACTAGGACGCAAGAAAAGATCACTGACTCCAGTTAAAATCAAATTAAAGCAAGCTTATTATTTTAACCAGCTGGGTTGCCTCTCCCAGCAAAAACCACAGGAAAACAGAAGCCACAAGTTTCTTGCACCCAGCTTTATAGGCCAGAAAGTTATACAAAGTGGGGGTTGCAGATATCAAAACTCTGAGGAGCATAACACAAATGTTAGTTTACATTTTTGCTGGCCCCAACATCAGAATTTATGAAAGTCATTAGAGCCTCAGAGAGGGTCATTATCTGACCAGGGAAGGCCAAGATTTGTGAGGCATCATTAAAGTTTCAGAGAGGGCTGCTCTCTGCTCAGAGAGAGCCAGGCATGGGTGAGTTCAAGGCAGGGTAGGCATTCCAAGCAGGCTCAGAATTTGAGTAATTTATAGTGAAGCTGAAATTAGCTTTTCATGGCTTTGTAGCAAGATGGCTCCCAATTTTAAGAGAAAATCAGGCTTGGTCTATTATTCCCCTCTTTTCTTTCTTTCTTTTTTCTCAATTATATACTTTTATCTTCTGAAATGATTTAAAAGAATAAGATCACTTAATATATGTTTATTATTGCCCTTAAGATAAAATTTAAGGGCAATTTATGTTGCAAGGATTGAGTCTCTGCTTTTCTTTCTGATTTGATTTCTGCCTTCTTATTGCTGTGTGTACTAAATCAAACTGGATTTCTTTCAATTCCTCAAGCACTCCATGACTTCAGTCTTTTTCCATGTCCTTTGTCTAGAAAGTCCTTGCATTCCCCATTCTCCACAGCAAAGTCTCAGGGATGTGGGGATGTGGCTCATTGGTAAATTATAATTGTCTTAAATCCCTAATACAAAAAGAAAGAAGGAAAGAAAATTAGCAGCTAAAGGATAGCAGAAGGATATTTAGATGTCCATTTGCAGAAAAAAAATTAAGTTAGAAATATTTTTCTTTCTTCAAAACCACAGAAAAATTGTAAATGGAATAGAGATTATATCTTTAATAACCTTTAAAAGTACTTGGAGAAAATAATGGAAAAAAATTATAATTTTGAAGTGTGGAATCATAAGCAAGTTGTAAACTCTAGAAGTCATAAAGAAAAATGTTGAGAAATTTGGTTACCTAATATCTAAAATTCATGAGCAATGACACCAAAAATGATAGTTAAAGGGAGTTCTACGAAAACATTCCAGCACCAACAAAAGGCATTTACATTAATAATCAGAATATACAAAGAAAAGGGGGAAAATAGAAGGGAAAAGTATTTGAGTAGGCAAATGCAACCCAATCTCACTTCTAAATAGCAGCAACTAAATAAAACCAACAAGAAGATACCATTTTGTAGCATAGGATGGTTTTATTAAAAAAAAAAAAAAAATAGGTGTTGGGGAATAGCCCTGGACACCTGGGTCTGTGACTTTATGTCCTGCCCCTCCAGAAGTATTTTATATAAATGACACCTCCTCCAGCACTATTTTAATGCAGACAGTGATGTCATAGTTATGAGCACACTGGCTCATCTGCGGTTTAGTGAGAGTTGCATTATGGACAAAAAATAAAGGTTTTCTCATTCTGTGATTGCCCTGCCAGGAATCTAGCCTTTCCAGATACATGAATATGGGGACCCGGAATGTGGTTCAGTGGTTGAGCACTTGTCTAGCACATGTAGGCCCTGGGTTCAATCCCCAGCACAGGGGAAAGAGAAAGAAAGAAAGAAAGAAAGAAAGAAAGAAAGAAAGAAAGAAAGAAAGAAAGAAAGAAAGAAAGGAAGGAAGGAAGGAAGAAAGGAAGGAAGGAAGGAAGGAAGAAAAAAGGAAAGAAAGAAAGAAGGAAAGAAAGAAAGGAAAAGAAAGAAGAGAGGGAGAAAGAGAGGGATAAAGAAGAGAGGGAGAAAGAGAGGGAGAAAAAAAGAAAAGAAACATGGTATTTACAGCCACCCTCCTCCTCTAAAGCCTGCACTTCCTCAAGTGCACTGACCTCCAGTAGAAGGGAGCAAGGATGTCTCAAAAGGAGTCCTCCACCACAGCCCACTACTCCCAAATCCACAAGGGGTAAAAGGACCTAGTCATTGGCTACAAAAATCGCTTGTAAGGAGCGCCCTCTAGTGTAGAGGTGAAGAAAACTCAGAGTTACAGGCCCAGTGTTGTGGTGCTCTGACATCTAGTTTGTCCACTAAGTTTCAGATTCATTAACTCCTCTTCCAGGGTCCGGTGTGAGAAACTGCTCCTACGTAAAAACAGATTTGTGCTTCTAAAGGGCAGGTATCCTGCTTTGTGAGAAGCAAATGAAGACTCTCTGGTGTCTTTTTAGAAGACACAAATAAGATCTGTGCGATCCATGGCAAACATACAGTAGTTATGCCAAATGGCCTCCAAATAGCACTCTGACACATTGAGAACTTATGTAAGAACCTACTCTGGGGCTGGATGTATGTGTAGCTGTGTGAAACCCACCCATGCACGAGGCCCTGGGTTTGTTCCACAGCATCTCAAAAACAACAAACCAAACCACTCTTGGTAGGTTTGATGTTAAACATCCCCTTTGTCCCCGTGGTGTCAAAAGATGCCTCAGTGGATGATTATAAGTAGAAAACTAGGGGAGAGAAATCAGATATTGGCAGTTTTTCCATTTTGTGTGTGTGTGTTAGTTTTTTATATAAATGTTAAGTATGCAAACAGGAATGCAGATCAAAATGTTTCAGTGAACAACTTTTGGCGATTCAACTATATAATCATTATAAAAGTCTGCTTTTTTTCTTTTTCTTTTTTTTTTTTTTTGACTATGGCAGCATTTAGATTTTTTAAAAACTAAGTTAACTTCTTACCGACAGCCACTAAATGTCGTTTGTAGAATTTTGATCCTACAGTGGGTTTCACTCACTATGCCTTTCTGAGTTGTCCCACATGCTGGTTGCAGATTTTTAATACTGTCCATCTCCTGGGCTGCTTTTATGAATTTGCTTTTAAAATATAGGAGGCCAGACACTGTTCCACATGCTGGTAATCTCACTAATCTCTGGTAATCCAGAGGTTGGGGCAAGGAATTGCAAGTTCAGAGGCAGACAACTCTGCAACTTAGTGAGACCCTGTCTCAAAATAAAAACTTAAAAAGGACTGGGGATATAGTTCAGTGATGAAATGTATCTAAATAAATAAATACATGAAACTGTTAAAATGATATATACACAAGTATGTTCTTGAAGCATGTTTTATATTGGGGAAAAAAGAAACATTCCCTTTGTCCATAAATAGGGCACTGTCTGGATAAATAATGGTATACCCATCCACAGGATACTTTGCAGCTCCTACATGGAATAAAGTAGATTTATGTGTACTCACTTTCATAAACTTTTTCCAAATTTTTAGTGATCTCCCAGATTTGATGCTAGGACTGACGTAGACATGAATTTAAAAGCAAAATATTTATTATTTGATACCATGTTTATATTTTTTCTCCATACATACTAAGAATACAGGAAATATGTAGAGAGGAAATAGGAAGTGTCCACCATGCTGTGGGAACTGAACTGGAATTATTGGGTAGAGGAAATTAGTGACAGGGAGGAGTTTGATGTTTTGCATTTTATACTTTATTACTTTGTGCTGTAACATAACAAGAAATCAAAGTGTGTGTGTGTGTGTGTGTGTGTGTGTGTGTGTGTTTCTAATCTTATTACATTAGGCAACCAATCCCGAAATTTGAGCTATAAGAATTTTTGTGGATTTAAGTATTCTTTGATAATTTCCCACTGAGCTAAACTACTGTGGAATGTCCAACCAAGTATGAGAAATTCAATGCATTCTTTAAATAAACACTTCCTTCTAGCCAGCTCATCTGGGCATCATAATCCCCATGTAAGCTTTTTAAAAATTAGATCCTAAAGGCTGGGGTTGTTGCTCAATGGTGGAGTGCTTACCTAGCATGTGCGGTATGCTGAGTTCAATACTCAGCATCACATAAAAATAAATAAAGAAATTAGTGTGTTGTGTACAATTTATATATATATATATATATATATATATATATATATATATATATATATATATATTTTTTTTTTTTTTTAATTAAATATTATTCTTGGTGACAGATCTGATGACTCAGAATCAGAATGTTTGTGCCTGAGGCTGTTGTCTTACTGTTCAGGAGGAGATGGGATGTGAAGATTATTGACTAGGTAATTATGTGTAACAATTGCACTGAGCCAGGAACAGAAAAGGCAGAGAGGCAGACCTGGCCTGTAGGGGCTCCTCCATATAAACCTGATGGGGACTCTTGATGGATAAAGTCATTCTCCCAGGCTTGGCAATGAAAGTGTTCCATATGATGCAAGTAAGGTACTCCAAGTATTCAGAACTCTCAGATTTGTTAGGGCTGTACCTTTATTTGTATTTTCAATAAAACTATTATTTTTTGCACTTGTCTCAGTTTCTGTGTTCTAAACTGGAGGAAGGTGGGGGATGATTAGAAGATCACCAAAAAACTCACCCAGCTTTTGGAATGAAGAACCCCCCCCCCCCCCCGCAGTTTTCTTACCTAAACACAACAGGATGTAGTGTGTTATTATCTAAGAACCAGGTTGTGCAGAGGCAGACAAGTTAGATTCTAGTCCTCACCTCTCTTTGTGCCAGTTGTGTGACTTATCTGCAAGTTATCTGCAAGGTTCTTGACCTCTTTGAACCTCCATTTCTTGATCTGCATAATGGACAATGACTTGCTTTAAATGACCTTTAAAGAAAGATCAGAAGTGACAAAGAGTAGAAATCAATCAATCAAAGCTCAGCAGTTGTTTGTTAGTACCACAACAATTACTAGAGCATGAACTCCTTAAAGGTTAGACACAATGTGTGACTATGTGATTTCCCTTTCCTCTTTCCCTACAGTCTACCTAACACTAGTAGAAGGCCACTACCAGGGATTGAACACAGGTTCTTTCACATGCTGGGCCAGCACATAACCACTGAGCTGTGCCTTCAGTCCCCCCCCCCCCAAAAAAAAAACACACAGATACAGATATAGATAAAGATAGATATAGATAGTCTACAGATCTGCAATTCTGTCTGCTACAGGTTGTTGTGGTTCCCATCCCTCCTGGAGTGCAAGAGTTCAATTCTTTTTGCATGTGCAAGCCTCTTTTCCTAATCTAAGTCTGTTCTTAGGACTGCTTGTAACATCTACTTGTTCCCTCATTAACAATGAGCTAAGTAAAATCTTTGGCACATGTTCATTTTCTATCTGCATGACAGCCATGAATTTATTTTCTTTTGAAAGGCGTCTTTTAATATTGCTACTACTTCTTTACCAAAGCAGTGGATTTCTGTGGAGGGCAGACACCTTGCCTGAATCTCCCTCTCAGGGTCAGATGGGGTTGGACAGCATTAGCGTTAATATCTTGTCCCTGGGTAGACAGAAAAGCTCCCTAGGAGTCTGGCTTCAGGTCCTGTGCCAACAACCTGCGGTGACAAAGAGGAAAGCACTTCTCTCAAAGAAATGGGCTCATAAGGAACCTCTGGACCCCCGGGGCAGCCTTCTAGGGCTCCATGTCTTCCCCAAAGCCCCTCCTGTGCAAGAACACCCTTCCTTCCTGGGGTGGCGCCCTGGCTGGAACCTAGAGATTAGGTCTTTGGGGTCTCTGAGATCCGCGAGGTGCCCCAGGGCCTCTGGAGGGGAAGAGTGTTTTGGAGCCAGAAAGCCCCAAGCCACTCAGGAATTTTGGCTCAGACTTGGAGCATTTCCTCCTGGGCCGGCCTGGCGCTATCCTGGGAAGGGCGTCCGCCAGCAAACAGGGTGCTGAGATTTGCCAGGCCAGCACCTTGGGGCTCCTGTTCTGCGTACAGGCTGGGCTCGCTGTGCTCCATGCCAAGGGCGCCTTGGCGGGTGGGTGGGAGTGGGGGCGCGGGCAGGGTACCCAGGGAGACCGCGGATGGCAAGATAGGAATGATAGAGGGAGAGAGAGAGAGAGAGAGAGAGAGAGAGAGAGAGAGAGAGAGAGAGAGAGAGAGAGAGAGAGAGAGGTAGAGAAGGGTGGAGAAATGAAGATAAGAACAAGTTCTAAAGGAGAGGGGGAGCCTAAAAAGAGAGATGGAAAGGCTGAGACAGAATGAGGCTTTGGAGATTCAGAAAAGCGATTTCGTCCATCAGGCTGTGGATATGCTTTTGGAGCTCTGCGGGGGGCCAGCGTTGCCTCCTCTGCGCCTTCGCGCGCCTCCATCAGGCGGCCCTTGGCGTCCTCGCGGCTCAGCACCTCCTCTTCATAGCGTGCTTGCAGTTGCGCAGAGTCTCCTCCAGCTTTCCGCGCTCTCCCTGGAGCGCCTGCTTCTTGTTGGTAGCGTCCCCCCGCCAGGCGCAGGTGGCTAATCTCCTGCTCCTACAGCGCCCAGAAACGGGACGGCTCAGAATCCTTCTGGCACAGCACCAGCAGCTCGGCTTCCAGCAGCTTGTTCTGCTGCTCCAGCTCTTGCACGCGTTCTATGAAGCTGGCAAAGCGGTTTTTGAGGTCCTGGAGCTGCACCTTCTCCTGAGTGCGGATGGACTTGAGGTCGTTGCTAATGGCGACTACCTGGCTCAGGTCTAGGTTCTCCAGGCTGTGCATCAAGGAGCCGGAACTGGACAGTAGCTGCGGCGCACGGAGAGCCAGGAGGACACCAGGGCCATGTAGTTGGAGTAAGCGGAGCGCGGGGTGCTGTAGCCGCTGTGCACGCTGGAGATGTGCACCCAGGAGTCTCCACATAGTGCCACTTGTAGGAGGTCTAGGCTCATAGCTAAAGGAACTCATGCTGGAGGCCAGTGCCGCCCCCCCCCCCACGCCCATGGGGGACATGGGGGCCTGGAGAGGAGGAAGGACAGGGGAGGAAGGGAAGGATGGATGGCTGTGTGCCTATTATTATTATTATTATTATTATTAATTTTATTTTTATTTTTTTACTTAAGAGATTGCCATAGTTTGGACTTGAGAGTCCTCCAAAGGCCAAGGTGTTCAAGAATTGTTCCCCTGGGTGGTGCTCTTGGGAAATGATGAATGTTAAGAGGTGGGGCCTAGGGGAAAGTTGTTTGGTCATTGGGTGTGTGCTCTCAGAGGCAAGTGATTTTTGGTTTTATTTTATTCATTTATTTATATGCGGTACTGAGAATCCAACTAGTGCCTCTTGCACACATGCTAGGCAAGTGCTACCACTGATCCACAACCCAGGACTAAGGTGAGTGGTTTTGTTTCAATACATGCTGTCACCATGAAGTTTAGCCTTTCTCCTGGCCCAAATAGGTTTGTCACGGTTTCTTTTATGAGAGCAAAATGTTCTTTGCATATCTTCATTGGACCTGGCTGGCTAGGCTATGTCTTTCAAGAATAGTAGACTTTAGAATTTGGAATTTAAGTTTGTCTTGTGACTTTCATCAACCAATAAAATATAAGTAGATTGTAATGTGTGTAATAATGAGAAAGATTTATCATCTATTAGGCAATTTCTTTTCTTTTTAAATTTATGAATAACCATTTTATTGCATTTATGAATTTAATGTAATGTTTGGAGTAATTTATTACCATGGCACTATTTAGACAAAAATGACCAATCTACAAAACTTCTGTTGTATTTTAAAACTGTATCATACAATTGAGTCTTTGAAAATGTTTATGAAATTTCTAGATATACATTTATTATAAGTGCATCTGAGAATCCTTTTGTCAATATAATTAGACACAATGAAATAAGGTGCTAGCATCCATAATTTGTCAATGGATAAAGATCTGTTAGCAGGTCTGTTACAAAAAGATGAAGCCAAAAGGAAGGTGCTCCCTTTCTCATTTCCAGACCTCCTAGGATCCTCTCCCTGAGCATGCTTGCTTCTGGATCACATGGGCCCATTCTAAACAGTTACACTGCTTTTCAAACAAATTTCTCTCCCAGTCATTATCTTGTTCAGATTTTCTACTGATTTGTACAGCATCAATGATTTACAGGACCTTTGAAAGGTTTCCAGTTCATGGAACTTTTATAACACAATAACACCATAGGTTACAGAGAATTTGCTATTCTTTTATTTTGCAACAGTGTTCTTATATTCCCTTATTTTCTCTAAGAAAATGTCATCCTAGTCTCAAGCAACCAATATTTTAAATAACCAATGAATAATGATAGAAGAGAGATATATGGAAACCTGATTCAGTGTATATTAGTGCAATCCCAATACAATAAAACTTTGTGAAGCTTTAATAATAATTCAAAAAAATATCATATAAGAAATTCCCCAAACAAAATATTGGCTCATGTAACAAATGGCTACAAAGTACCTACTAATACTATGAGGTGCCACATGTTGGTGAACCAAATCCTTTCTCCTGCATCTTAGGGGATCACCTCTTGGAGGTTTGATTGGCATACTTAACAGATCTCAAGTAAAAACTTCTAATATCTCCATCAAAAATTGATCAGACAAATTATAGAGTCCTCCTTAACTCCTCTCACAGAATACCCAACATCTCTGCAGACTACCAATTAAACCTTTAAAATATTCAATCTTTCTAGTTCTGTTTAATTTCACAGACAGCACCATGATAAAAATCCAGCAGGATTCCTATTCTGTATAATTACAGAGCATCTTAATTGGTGTCTACTCCAATACCTGCCTCACAATGATTTTTTCATAAAAATGATATGATACATTCACAGCCACATTGAAATAAATATGTGACAAGGGTCAACAATATCCTATGTGAAGAAATGACAGGAAACATTTTCAAAGAAAAATCTGTATTTCCTGTGTCATGTAAAAAAAAATATGTTCTTGCAAATTTTTCGATTTGACTTACATTGATTTCACATATATGGCAATGCATTTGCTTGGTAGCTCTTTTCTGATTCAAAAATCTGTGGATGGATTCTATACAAATGATCAATTAAGTATCTGTAAATCATTTTCCCCACATGTGTGCCATGGTTTTTCTTTTCATCTGTTTTGTTTTGTTCCTCCTACTTCCTTGTGACTATCTTCAAGTGAAGATGCTGAAAAAATATCAAAACAGATAGAAAAGAATTGAGGAATACTAGAAGCATCCAGAGAAAGAAAGGAACATTTGTTCCCCGAGATTTTTACAAGGTGGAGCTCTGCTTCCCAACTGATTCTTAATAATAAAACCAACAATGGATTAATGGCTGATCCTTAAAAATACAAGAACATGAGATTATGATCTGCAGGGTCAGAAAGGATTTTAGTGTAACACAAATTCATAATATAAAGAAAGAGACCAATAAAAAATGCTCAGCCATAACAGTAATCAAGGAAGTACAAATAAACCAGTTCACATCAACCTGATAACCAACACTTTAAATCATTTGGTGGAAGAATAGGATCAAATAAGATTAAATAAAATAGGGAATAAGCATTGGGATGGGAAAAGTATGGATGATTCTGACTATTTTTGGTTTCTGCTCATACTATGACATTCAAAGTAAGCTTATCCTTTAATATAGCAATCAAATAAATGATACTTCAAGTTTTGGAACATGTTGATTTCCCTTTCCTAACCCCCCTTCAATGGGATGGCAGTGTTAAAACACTGGACATAGAATGTCAAGGGTTGTTGGGGAGTATGTTTGTTTGATGGTATTGAGGATTGAAACCAAGGCCTCAGGCATACTAGGCAAAGCCTCTACCACTGGGTCACACTCAAAATAGAAAAAGCAAAAAGGCTAGGCATGTAGCT
This sequence comes from Callospermophilus lateralis, assembly GCF_048772815.1. Taxonomy (NCBI): domain Eukaryota; kingdom Metazoa; phylum Chordata; class Mammalia; order Rodentia; family Sciuridae; genus Callospermophilus; species Callospermophilus lateralis. The sequence continues at coordinate 51,080,202 of NC_135319.1, read as the reverse complement.
CAATGGGAGAACACCACTGGGTTTAATCCTAGAATGAACTAAAAAATAAAGAAAAATGAGAATACAAAGTGGGGGATAGGACTGTACAGGATTAGTGTATTTACGAGATTGAAGCTAAGTTAGTATTAAAATAAAAATAACATATTGTAACTTTAATTCTTTTTTTTCTGTAAGAAAAAGAACTACAGATATGACACAAAAGGAAATGACAAGGGTGTCAAAACATGTCACTACAAAAAAAGAGAAAAAACAAACAAGTTGAAGCAGTAGAATAACAAGTGGAGAAACAAAAATACACAAACACACACACACACAGAGGGGTGGAGGGAGAGAGAGAAAGAGAGAGAGAGAGAGAGAGAGAGAGAGAGAGAGAGAGAGAGAGAGAAAGAGAGAATACTGTAAGATATACCAAAGAAAATAAATGGCAGGAGTAGCCCTATTCCCTCCTCCTCCTGCCTCTCTCCCCCATCAGTGGCTTGTTTTTTGTTGTTTTGTTTTGGTAGTTTTCAGGAGGGCAGGGAATAAACCCAGCAGCTGTCTTACTGGCTTTACCACAGAGCTTCATCCAGCCCTTTTTAATTTTTATTTTGAGACAGGGTCCTACAAAGTGGCCTCAAAATTAAGATCTTCCTGCCTCAGGCTAAAGGAGTCACTGCAATGACAGGCATGAAACCCTGTGCCCTGCTACTAGTGCACTGTTAATTCTAAAAAATAATGGGGTTCTGCATGGCACACTTAACCAAGTATTAAAGACATGTTTGATTGATACTTCCTTTTTTTTTAGTCCTTTCCTCCACTGTGGGTTACCTAATCCACTTGCAAGAAATCCATTCTTTCATAGAAAACAAAAATGGAACATTTATTTCTGATTCAAAAGAAACACTAGGCAGAAGTGCTGCAGTCTGGCTGGGCACAAAATCACAAGCCACTCAAGCAGGAACAAACTTTATTTTTTAAACTGCCGCCAATGCCCTGTACGCTCCCAGGAAGATTGCCGATCTACCCACGCCGAGTTCTCCCCGTCCCAAGAGGAAGTTCCTCATCCGGAATTCCCTCCTATCGCACTTCCCCAATCAATGGGAACTCTCCAGGAGTCCTGTAGCAGGCCAAGGTGGACATCAGGAGTCCAATATCCATATGAATGCAAATCTTAACATAATCTTATCATCTCAGTGGCTTGCTGGCATCACCTTTCAGCCAAAAATGCCATGCATCATATTACTTGGCTGTGACTCTTAGCATCTCCCTCCTTCTATTTAATTAAGCAACAAGCAATGTGGTTAGGGACTGTGCCTTTTAGGTTTGTCCAATTCAACATATGGTCCTTATACATCATGGGATGAACTGACCTCTAGGCGTTAGCCTCCTCTCTTAGGTTGATACCACTTCAATTGGATCATACCCATCACTGACTACCACTCCAGCATATAGCCATGCTTGTGGATAGGCCTATGTACCAGTGGGGGGGTGGGGTGAGGTTCTTTGCCTCACCTCTGTCGGCCAGAAAATTTGGCCTTGGTACCGGTGGGGGAGTGAGGTTCTTTGTCTCATTTTGTTGGCCCCCAAAATTAGACCATCACTAGTAGAAGGGAGGAGGATACAGAAATGCCACGACACCAAGTCAATTGACAGCTCCTAGGAAAAATTGCATCACTGGTGACACATCAGCAAAGATATGCCAGCACTACCTTAATTCGCTGCATCAACAGATAGATCACAATGCATACAAGTGATACATAGTCCAGGCAAGTTCTGTAAGCAGTTCAAAGTGGAGAAATTTATCAATATGTCCATTTCCTCCCAAAATAAATCGACTCATTAATTGAGCATTACTTGTTGAGTTATTATTCATTGATGTATCAGTTTATACAGTTTGTTGTGATAATTATCGAAGAAGTTGTAGTTTGGTTTCATCTTTGTCTTCACATGCACTGGGATGAAAATAGAAATTCTGACAATGATGCTAAAAAAAAAATATATAACATTTCAACAAGCACTAAGAAAACAATTTTTAGAACAATTTACATTATCCTTAACAGAATTATTAAATATAATGAAAAGGAAAGGTGAAAGTAAACAAATAGATCTGTTAACCTGCTTATTTGTACACATATTAAAACAATCCTCAACAGCTGTTTACCCAATTTAAATTAAACCATTAAAATCACGTGAATAATAAAAAAATTCGGATCCATTTATTCATGAGCGCTCCTCATATATGATATATGGACATACGCACATACAGACATACAACACAAAACAGAAATGTGCACATGTAACATACAACACATAAGACAATAGTAAAGGCCTTGTAGCTTTACCTAGGTGAAATCTCCATTGCAATGTTTAAAAACTCCACAGTCAAAAAATAAAACTGATCAGAAAAACATTAACCTAGGTCTGTATGAGCTCAAAAATAAAATAGAACTTTATGATGTGGGAAAAAGCAATAATAAAGTAGATATTGAAAAAAGCATCCTGGTTAATCACTGTTGCAGATGTAAGAATAGCCAAGATGGAGTTCTGGATATCAGCTGTTATGGATTTGACTCAAATCATCTTCTTTTTGATCTGTAGAAATTGTTTTCGTTAATCTCTCTGGAATCCAAATCAGCTGCTGTTCTCCCTGTGGAAACACACAAACAGAGCCCCGACTCCAGACAATCACTGGGTCAGGACCTTTCCATTGTCCTGTTAGAGTATGCTTCCAAAGTACCATAGGCTTATGTACATTTTTTGGATACAAACGTCTTTCCACAGCACTAAGCCCTGATGAATCCAAATTTAAAATGTTTAGAGTAAAAAGGGTTATTTTAAGTTTATCTTTGGGGGATATATACCCCTTTCCAATTCCCTCCTTTTGTTTTAATAAGTACATTTTAATAGTTTGATGAGCTCTTTCAACTATGCCTTATCCCTGAGTATTGTATGGAATTTCTGTTATGTGACTAATGCCAAATGATGAGCAAAATTGTTTAAAAGAGGTAGAAGCATAACTAGGACCATTATCTGTTTTTAACTGTTTTGGAACGCCCACAGTGGCAAAATTTTGTAAGCAATGAGCTATAACATTTTTAGTTTTTTTTTCTGGCATGAAGAGAGCCCATCAAAAATCTGGAAGAAGTATCAACTGTAACATGCAAATATTTTAATTTTCCAAATTCTGGCAAGTGTGTGACGTCCATCTGCCAAATATGGTTAGGTATCAGTCCTCTAGGATTGACTTCAAGATTAACTTGTGGTAAAAATGTCACACAATTTTGACATTGTTTTATTATATGTCTGGCTTGTTCTTTAGTTATTTTAAAAAGCTTTTGTAAAGTATTAGCATTGACATGAAACCTTTCATGAAAATTTATAGCTTCTTCTATTGTGGAGAAAATATGTATGTCATGTGTAGATTTATTTGCTAATTCATTGCCCAAACTAAGGGCTCCAGGCAATCCTGTATGTGCCCTGATGTGTCCTATAAAGAATGGATCTTTTCTGTCCCAGATTAGACTTTGTATAGTGGAAAACAAAGAGAAAACAGTAGAAGAAGGGGAAATCCTACCAGCATCTTCAAGGGATACTATAGCATTAACTACATACTGACTATCAGAAAATAAAATAAATACAGAATCTTTAAACATCACAAAAGCTTGTAATACTGCATTAAGCTCTACCTTTTGAGTTGATTGTTTGGGTACTAAAAATGTAAAATTTGATCAGGGGTAACTACTGCTGCTGTTCCATTATTTGACCCATCAGTGAATATACATGGAGCATTCATGACAGGGGTTTTTCTTGTCATCTTTGGAAAAACTACAGGATGCTTAGAACAAAAAGACAGCAAAGGATTAGATGGTAAGTGATTATCAAATGAAACATTAGATTTACACATGATTATTGCCCAAGTATTTAACTCATTAGCTAACTCATCAATTTGATCCATAGTATATGGAGTAATAATTTTATTAGGAGAAATCCCAAACACTCCCTTTGTTGCTTTTATTCCTTTGAGTATTAATTGTCCTACAGCCTCAGGATACCTAGTAAGAATAGTGTTAGGAGAATAAGATAAATGTATCCACAATAATGGACCTTCTTGCCAAAATACTCCTGTAGGAATATTTTTTGTTGGTAGTACAATAAATAATAAAGGCAAACTTATATCAATTCTATCCAAATGCATATTTTCCATATATGTTCAAATGATTTTAATGCCTTTTTTGCTTCAGGCGTTAACATGCAGGGTGAATTTGGATCTGATGGACCTTTTAGGATAGCAAATGAAGGTCCTAGCTCTTCTGTTGGTAGGCCTAGATAAGGCCTTATCCAATTTATGTCTCCCATAACTTTTGAAAGTCGTTAAGTGATTTGAGTTGATCTACTCGTATTTGAATTCTTGGTGGATGGACCATGGTTGAGGATAATAGAACTCCTAAATAATTAATTGGAAGATTTAATTGTACTTTATCTATTGCTATCTCTAGATTATAATTTTTTAATAAATTTGTAAGTGTGGCATAACATTCTAGCAATGTGTTTTTATCTTTATGTGCCAATAACACATCCTCCATATAGTGAAATATTTGTAGTTTAGGAGTTTGATTTCTAAGTGGCTGGATTGCTTTGTTAACATAAATTTGACACATAGTTGGACAATTAGCCATCCCTTGAGGGAGTACTTTCCATTCATATCTCTGATCAGGACCTTCATGATTTAGTGCAGGGATAGTAAATGCAAAATGTGGACTATCCTCAGGATGAATTGGAATTGAAAAACAACAATCTTTAATATCTATAGCTAAAACATACCAGGTTTTTGGTAAAGCAGACAATTGGGGAATCCCTGATTGAGCAGGTCCCATAATAACCATCTCATTATTAATGGCTCTTAAATATTGCAATAATCTCCATTTACCAGATTTCTTTTTAATGACAAAAATGGGAGCATTATGGGGAGACACGGAAGGTTGTATATGTTCCTCCGCTAATTGTTGTTTGACCAGGTCATGGGCTACTTGTATCTTTTCTTTAGTCAGGGGCCACTGAGGAACTTACACTGGTTTTTCTGATTTCCAAGTAATTTTGATTGTCTCAGTGGCCCTTTCTGAAAATCCAATCCATGTCTAATTATTCCTTGATTTATTTGAATTGGTGTTGCTATACCTTGTTCTTGTTCTCATAATCTTTTTTTCTTTCCTAAAGCCTTATCTAGCCCTAGTAGTGGGCACGTTAGGATTGATGTTATTTGTTAATGTCAAACCTAATTGATCTAGGATATCTCATCCCCATAAATTTATAGGAAGATGATCCAATACATAGGGCTGTATAGTTCCTTCACATCCTTCAGGATCCTTCCAATCTAATACCATTGCATTTCTATGGGGATTAGTCACCACTCCTAGGCCTGGAAGCATTTGAGTTGCTTGTTGTAATGGCCAATGTTTTGGCCAATCTTGACTAGATATGATGCTAAGGTCTGCACCTGTGTCCAGTAGCCCATTAAATTCATGTCCTTGAATATTTAGTTTTAGCATGGGGCGAGAATGTAAATTTAAAGACAGCATAGCCCAATCTACACCTGTGGAGCCTAATCCCCTGGAACCTCTTTCTACAGTACGACTGGAAAATTTATCATGCAGGCTGGGTATTACTAATAACTGTGCTATTCTATCTCCTGGTGAAATTACTGATATACCTCTTGGAGAATTAGCTATAATTTTTATTTCACCCTCATAATTGGGATCAATTACTCCAGGACTTATCATAAGTCCTTTTAGTGTAGAAGAACTGCGTCCCACTAATAAGCCTACTGTTCCTTGGGAAAGAGGTCCTTTTCTCCTGTGGGAATGATTTGAACTCCCATCTCTGGAGTTAGTACTGCTCTGGCAGAGGCACAGATGTCCAAGCCTGCGCTCCCTCTAGTTTGTCTGATGAGGGATTTAATGGATAATGTGTCCTGGGTACTACCCTGATGGTGCTGCTGGGTTCCTCCATTGCCCCGTATACTTCTGGTTTTGGGCCCCGGAGCATTGGGCCCTCCAGTCCGTTTTTTGGCAATGGAGCCTGATGTCTTTCTCCATGATATCATGTGTAAACACTTGGTCCTTGTCCATTTTTCCATAACGGAATACCCTCTATGGTGGTTTGAGAATGGCATTCATTAGCCCAATGTCTCCCTCTACGGCATTGTGGGCAAATACCCGGTATTCTATTTTTTTGATACCTAGCTTTGTTAAACCCTCCTCCTATGGGGCAACTTCTTTTAAAATGTCCTGTTTGATCACAATTATAGTATGTTTTTGGCCTGGCATCTAAAGCCTGTTGTACTGCTGCCAAGACTTGCCTTTGTTCATTAATGTCTCTACATAATTTAATATATGTGTTTAAATCTTCATGTCTCCATGGTCTAATGACCTCTCTGTAGCAACAATTTGCTTGGTCATAAGCCAGTTGTTTTATAAATGGCATTGCCTGTTCTGTATCCCCAAATATTCTAGAAGCTGTTTGAATAATCCTATCTACAAATTTAGCGTAAGGTTCATTAGTTCCTTGTATTACCTTAGATAATTGTCCTTGTAAATCTCCATGCCCCTGTAAAGTTTTCCATGCCCTAACCACATCTATAGCAATTTGTGAATATACGCCAGGATCATATTCAATTTGTTGCTGTTGACCCTCATAAGGTCCTTTTTCTAACAACATATCTAGATTTTTTTGAGGGTAACTGGCTGCTGCATTTCGCCTAGCTGTCTCCATGCAAAATTCCTCATTGGCAACCTTCCATAACAAATATTGTCCTCCATTTAGCACAGATTGACACATGTTAGCCCAATCTGGTGGTGTCATGTCCAAGTTGGTAATGGATTCGACCATGTTCACAGTGAAGGGTGCTTGCAGCCCATAGGTTGTTATAGCCTCCTTTAATTGCTTCACTGTTTTGAAATCTAAAGAACTGTGAATTCGTTGCCCTCCTGCCTGCTCAAGTACAGGGCATGCTAATCTTTGGGGTCCTGCCTTAGGATTCCGTCCATCAACTACGGGAGCTGAGGGCCACTAAGCTGTAGATGGATCTGTTGGTTGAATTATGCCCTCTGGTGATAGAACGGAGTCAGTAGCAGCCTCCTATTGTAATTCCTCCCCTGATGGTTGTTTTTCCTTTAAGCTTTCTTCCTTTAAATTTTCCTCTTTCTGACTAGCTTGAGAGACCTTCTCTTTTGCTTGACCTAACATGTTTTCTACCATAGTCTGGACCTCTAACAATTTACTTAACAGACTTTCAGTTTGTTTTTTATCAGTTTCTAATCTACTATAAAGTTAACGCAACCCAATAAGATAGCATAAAACAAAACCAAAACAGAATGAAACAAAAACGGAACAAAAAATCGTTGTATCAATTTTCTCTTTCTCAGGGCCGAACAACTTCAAACCTTGAGCCAACCATTTTTCCCAGTTTGCCTGAGAAAACTCTAGGGATAGGCAGCTTGAAACAAAAACAAAACAAATCAAAACAAGAACACATTGTTTTTTGAAATGGTCATCCATTCTTTCACCTTCCTTCAGGGGCGAGCAATTTTACTCACCTCCAAGCTTCAGGCATTTCCCGTATGGGCCACCAATTGCTGCAGTCTGGCTGGGCACAAAATCACAAGCCACTCAAGCAGGAACAAACTTTATTTTTTTAACTGCCGCCAATGCCCCGTACGTTCCCAGGAAGATTGCCGATCTACCCACGGCGCGTTCTCCCCCGTCCCAAGAGGAAGTTCCTCCTCCAGAATTCCCTCCTATTGCACTTCCCCAACCAATGGGAACTCTCCAGGAGCCCCAAGCAAGCGAGGTGGACACCAGGAGTCCAATATCCATATGAATGCAAATCTTAACATAATCATATCATCTCAGTGGCTTGCTGGCGTCACCTTTCAACCAAAAATGCCATGCATCATATTACTTGGCTGTGGCTTAGCACATAAGTTAACAAATGGTGGAGAAATACTAAATATTCATGTGCAAAGAATCAACTTGTACTTTTTACCCCATAGACAAAAATTATCTCAAAATGGAAAAAAATGCATAATACCTGCTGCAAGAAAACTTGGGGGAAGTTTTCAAAATATTGAATTTGGTAACAATTTCATAGATATGTCACCAAAAACACAAACAAAAACAAAAATATATTAGACTACAATTAAATAAAGAACTGTGAGTCAAAGGACACAATGAAGAAAATAAAAGGACTATCTGAGGATAGGATAATCCTTTTGAAAATCATACCTGATAGAGTGTAGATACCAAGACATAAAGAGCCACAAGTGTAATTTAAAGTAGGCAAAGGATTAGAATAGACATTTCTTCAAAGAAAATAAACAAATTTTCAAGAAGCATGTAAAAAGATGGCCAACATTACTGTTGGTGGGCAGTACTGTACTAGGAGTACACTGTACTCCTAGGTAGGTGGGGTGACAAGAATCCCTTCACCACCTGGATTAGAGATAGTATCAATCATGAAAGCATTATCATCACACTTATATAATATGGTCAGAAAGAAGAAGCAGGGTGGGCTTGCTCAGAATTGTTCTTTTATTTTTTTTTTTTAATGAGCCTTTTGTAACACCTGAGTTGACATGAAGGTAACATGAGATTTACACCACGAGATGAAGATTTTGCCAAAACTTTATATTGAAGGAACAAAGACATTTTCAGAATTGAACACATTTGCCAGTGGTGGTGGCACATGCCTTTACTCCTAGCAGTTTGGGAGGCTAAGACAGGAGAATTTGAGTTCAAAGCCGGCCTCAGAACCTGTGAGGCCCTAAGCAACTCAGTGAGACCTTGTGTCTAAATAAAATACAAAATAGAACTGGGGATGTGGCTCAGTGGCCGAGTGCCCCTGAGTTCAATCTAGGATACAAAAAAAAAAAAAAAAATGGATCACACTTGTGTAACCAGCTCAGGTCAAAGGACAGAACAATATCAGGGACTCCCTTGTTTTTCTCACAATCACTACTCTCTCTGAGCCCCCAAAAGAACTGGACACTGAGTTCTCAAAGCTTGAATTAATCTTGCCTATTTTTGAATTTCATAAAAAGTGAATCACAGCATTTTTGTGAAAGTTCCTCTCACTGATTATATTTTCATCCACAAGTTTGCATTCAGTGGTAGAATATTCATTACAACATCTGATGTAAATTGGAATTTGGGTAATTCCATTTAGGACTATTATAATAGTATATTTATGAACATTTGTATTGGTATATTTTCACAATAATGCAATTTCTACTGAGAAGTAAAATTGCTAAGTCACATTTACTTCTCCATCTGTCTAAAATATGAATTCACCTTGAGAATCTTTGATCTAATCGAACACAACAAGGTTCCTTTTACCCTCTCCCTTTCTTTATTTGTAGTTCATTTCATCCACAGTGAGAAAACAAGCTCCTACAAAATACAGCATGCTTATTATTTGCTCAATTGTAGAAACCTATAAAATAATTTCAGAATTGCTAACCTGTATTCCCAGCTGTGTCTGCTGAGAGGGCCTGGGATCAATGGCACTCTAGTCGCAATGAGCACAAACAGAATCCCAAGAAAGGGAAGCAGAGGCCAGATGCAGTGGTGCACACCTGTAATCCCAGCAGCTCAGGAAGCAGAGGCAGGAGGATCACAAGTTTGAGGCCAACCTGGGCAACATAGTGAGACCCTGCTCAAAATAAAATCTAAAAATCTGAGGGGTATAGCTCAATGGTAGAGGAAATGCCTGGTATGTGCAAAGCCATGGGTTCCATCCCAAGCACTACAAAACTAAAGGAATAAATATATAAGGAATTGTTGAATGTGTTACTGGCGAGGGGTGCTGGGTTTATTGTCTCTGTTCAGAAAAGAACAAGACACAGAGACAGCAAGCAAGAAATAGGCTTATTGGAAAAGCAATAGAGTTACAGAGATAGGCTTCTCTGAAAAGAAGGGCCCCAAAGCTGAAAATTAGTTGGGGGAGTTTTGTCTTGTTCTTTTTGTGATCTGTGGAATTTTCTCTTTTCCTTATCTCCTCTCCTGTTCACGTACTCCTCACTATTATTGATTGGTGTCCCCCTCTGTCCATGTGTCTGTTTAGTTTTTGTATTGAATCCCCCACTTAGGAGCATAAAATCAGAAGTGTTTGTCTGATTGGGTCCCTCGCTTGAGTCCTCCATGAGCACTTCATCAAGGAGGAAATTGACCTCATCAGAAGACTCTCTCCCTGCTTCTTTGTTCTGGCCCCACTCCTGACCTCCTCACTCGCCATTTTCCCTGACTGTTTATACCCTTCTACATCTAGAAATCCTCCTTTGGAAACACAGTGTTCATGAATAGTGAGCCGGGAGTCAGCAATGAATTAAAGGGTTATTAGGTAAAAACACGGTGATCAGATATTTACATAGTATTAAAGTATCTCCCATGATATATTTATTACAAAAGAAAAATTTAAAAAAAATATTTTTAGTTGTAGAAGGACATAATACTTTTAGTTTTATTTATTTATTCTTATGTGGTGCTCAGGATCAAATCTGGTGCCTCACAAGCACTAGGCAAGTGCTCTACCAATGAGCCACACCCCAGCCCCAAAAGGAAATTTGTACAGCACAGAGATCATGGAGCCATTACCTTTATCACACCCTCTTACTTCCCCCCATTAGTGGGCATTGAGCCCAGGGGAGCTGGCCATACCACTGAGCTACATCCCATCCCTTGAAGAGATGGACTGAGAAACACTCTATGCCACTTCACAGGAGTGGAGTGGCATTTGGACTTAACACAAAGTCAGAATGGATGAATTGTGGCATTTGAGCTGTTGTTACTGTTACAATAATTATTGACACTAAATCTGACCCGCACTCTGCATTTCACTTCTCCCTGTACCAAGAAGACTCTCCTCTCCTCTTATATCTTTTCCCACCTGGCAAGAAGATGGGAATGCATACTAAAAAGTTGGTAGCTTAAAAGCAAAATATAAACAATGAAAAAGCTTCCTAAATCTCAACTTTCCAAGTTATCTCCCTCCTTTCCCCACCATGCCCCAGATGTCCTGGATCTCTTCTCTGGATATAGCTTGCTGTGGTCTTGGGCTAGCAGCCTCCCAGGCAAAGCCCACACTGCCATGTGGGGCAACACTGAGGGCTCTCTTGGCTGGGTCTCGCTGGTGGATCTGGAAATTTTTCTTGGTGCCAAAAGTCAAAGACCAGTATGCATTGTGTGGTTCAGGCACTCCCAACCAGGAGGCTTTCCATTTGGGCTGACTCTCACCCCATGACTGTGCTCAGAGAGAGGGCTACCTCCCAGCTTTCTGCTTTCCTTGGACCCTTGCTTTGGGCCAGAGTGAGGAGAGCAAGCCCCAGAGTAGGCTGCAAACCTGAGTACACACTTTGGGCACTGGTACAACCTGGGCACCTGGGGGCAAATCCCCACACCTCTAAATAGTCTCTGTGTACCTTGAGCCACCTCCTCAATCCTCCCAGACTCACCTTGCATTCAGCGTGGGTATCAATGCAACCTGCAGGATAAAGGAGCATTAAAGAAAAGAGAGACTGGAGGCTCCTGCATCCAGGGTGCCTCATTAGCTCAGGCCAAGAGTGTTTGTTCTGGCAGCAGAATGCTCATGGCAGAGACCCACATACACCCCAGGAGCTTGATTCTCACCTGGTTCACCCTCCACATTCCCTCATTATCTATAATTTTCCTGGGACTGAGAGTTAAGAGGCTCCATAATGCTGAAGATGTGGATTTTGCAGGCAGACCTAAGTGCCTTCCAACCTGGAAGCTGCAACTCTCTGACTTTAGATTAAATATATTCATAAATTTTACTTGAAAAAGGATGAATATATTTAATGAGGATGAAGATACTTACCTGGTACAAAGATTAAATGAGATAAGGCATGTAGAGTCCAAAACACCACTGAGATTAGAGAAAGCACCCAGCAAATGACAGAATAATAATAAATGATGGTATTTGCTGGCCACCAGTGTGCTTTGTGGCCTGGCACCTGGTGGGTATATTCTCTCAGTTACTTTCACTGATGCCATTCTTCCCAATTTTGAATTTGATGGCTCATTTTTAGAGAGAGAATGTTGAACTTTAGGAAACTGAGCCCTTACTGTCTTCTTGCCCAGAAATATCCCATATACATTGCGGTGGTTTCTTTAAGTGTGAAACACACAGTTGCCATAAAATCAGGCAGATTATGGAATCATTCAAGTAGTTCTGGTCCCACCATATTTTCTAGGTAAGCAAATCTTCTACTAATAGCAATAATTTGTCTCCTTCACAATACTGCCTCTTTTGATTTGTCCTTTATTGCATTGAACTGCCCTTGAGTACTTGATTAATGAATTAATTCAATGTCAGCATCTCTACATTTTCCTGGTGTAAGAAAGAACAAAGACCATGAAAGGAGGCATATGTCTGTATTCCCACGGCTGGGGAGGCTGAGGCAAGAGGATTCAGAGTTCAAAGCCAGGCTCAGCAATTTTGAGAGGTTCTAAACAACTTAGCAAGACCCAGTCTCTAAATATAAAAAAAGACTAGGGATGTTGTTCATGCAGCTCAGGGGTTAAGAGCCCCTGGGTTCTATCCTCTGAAAAAAGATTTAAAAAAAAAGGAACACAGCTGTCCTTTATCCTCTATGCAGGTGACAACTGTTTGATTAACAAAGAAGTAATTTTCCATGGATATGTCCCTTAACTTATACCTTAGAGTTTATCATTATTGATAAGTCATCAATGGCTATTTAATTTCAATAGTTAACTATTTATTGAAATGATACTATTATTTTGATTTTTCATTCTTTAACTATAAGACAGGAATGGTGGCCTGAAAATTTTTCTGAATACCATTTGGGAATGAATAGTCAGCAACAATTTAATTTATTTTCAATTATCAGTTAAATGACTTGGCTGACTTGGGAGGCTGAGACAGGAGGATCACTAGTTCAAGGTCACCCTGGAAACGTAACCAGGCTCAAAGCAACAGAGTGAGACATTAAAAATAAAAAATTAAAAATCCAGGGATGGGGGGATGTGGCTCATTGGTAAATTACAACTGTGTTAAATCCCTAATACAAAAGAAAGTAGGAAAGAAAATTAGCAACTAAAGGATAGTCTATAAATTAGAGCAGGAGGATATTTAGATGTCCATTTCAGGGAAAAAACTTTAAGTTAGAAATATTTTTAAAATACATTTCAAAAACCACAGAAATGTTATAAATGGCAAAGAGATTACATCTTTAATAACCTTTAAAACTACTTGAAGAAAATAATGGAAATCATTTTTATAATTTTGAAGTGTAGAATCATAAGCAAATTGTAAACTCTAGAAGTCACACAAAAAAAATTGAGAAATTTGGCTACCTAATATCCAAACCTCCTGAGCAAAGACAGCAAAAAGATAATTAAAAGGAGGTCTGGAGAAAACATTGCCAGCACCAATAAAAGGTATTTACATTAATAATAAGAATATACAAAGAAAAGTGGGAAAATAGAAGGGAAAATTATTTGAGTAGACAAATGCAACCCAATCTCACTTCTAAATAGCAGCAACTAAATAAAACCAACAAGAAGATACCATTTTGAAGCATAGGATGGTTTTATTAAAAAAAAAAACAAAAAAAAGGTGTTGGGGATCAGCCCTGGAAACCTGGGTCTGTGATCTCAGGTCCTGCCACTCCAGAAGTATTTTATGTAAAGGAAATCTCCTCCAGCACTATTCCAACCAGACAGTGATGTCAGAGTGGGTGCGCAGTGACTCATTTGTGGTATAGTGAGAGTTGGGGGCAGTGTTTGCCTTTTGGATGAAACAGAAAGGTTCTCTCATTCTGTGATTGCCAGGCCAGGAATCTAGTCTTTCCAGAATACATGAAAATGGGGACTAGGAATGAGGTTCAGTGGTTGAGCACTTATCTAGCACATGCAGGCCCTGGGTTCAATCCCCAGCATAGGGGGGGAAGAGAGAGAGAGAGAGAGAGAGAGAGGGAGAGAAAGGAAGGAAAAAGAGAGGGAGAAAGGGAGGGAGAATGGGAGAGAGAAAAAAAGGAAAGAAACGTGGTATTTACAGCTGCCTGTTAGACCAGGGTGCAAGAAAAGAGCACTGACTCCAATTAAAATCAAATTAAAGCAAGCTTATTATTTCAAAAGGCCAGGCTGCCTCTCCTTCCCAAAATGGCAGGAACAAGACAGCAACCCCAGTTTTCCTGCAGCCCCGCTTTATACCCCAGAAAGTTACACAAAGGGCGGTTACAGATAACAGAACCCTGACAAGCATCACACTAATGGTAGTTTACATTTTTTGCTGGCCCCAACATCAGAATTTATGAGGACCATTAGAGCCTCAGAGAGGGTCCTTGTCTGGCCGGGAAGGCCAATATTTATGAGGTGTCACTAAGTTTCAGAAAAGGCTGCTATCTGGTCAGAGAGACAGGCATGGGTGAGTTCAAGGCACAGGCAGGCATTCCAAGCAGGTTCAGAATTTGCAGTACTTTATAGTAAAGCCGGAATTATCTTTTCATGGCTTTGTGGCAAGATGGCTCCCAATTTTAAGAAAAGATCAGGTTGGGTCTATCACTGCCCTCCCTCTCTAATGCCTGCACTACTTCAAGTGCGCTGAACTCCAGTAGAAGGGAGCAAGAAGGTCTCAAAATGAGTCCTCCAACAAAGCCCACTACCTCCCAAACCACAAGTAGTAAAACCTCCAAGAAGCACTTGGCTACAAAAATCGCTTGAAATGAGCGCCCTCTAGTGTAGAGACGAAGAAAACTCAGAGTTACAGGCCCAGTGTTGTGGTGCTCTGACATCTAGTTTGTCCACTAAATTTCAGATTCATTAACTCCTCTTCCAGCGTCTAGTGTGAGAAACTGCTCCGATTTAAAAACAGATTTCTGCTTCCAGAGGGCAGCTATTCTGCTTGGTGAGAGGCAAATGAAGACTGTCTGATTGGCTTTTTAGAAGACACAAATGAGATCTGTGCTATCCATGCCAAACGTGCAGCAGTTATGCCAAATGAGCTCCAAATAGCACTCTGACACATTGAGAACTTATGTAAGAACCTACTATGGGGCTGTGTGTATGTGTAACTGTGTGAAAGCCTCTCATGCATGAGACCCTGGGTTTGATTCACAGCATCTCAAAAACAAGAAACCAAACCACTATTTTTAGGTCTGATGTTAAACATCCCCTCTGTCCCCAAGGTGTCAAAAGGTGCCTCAGTGGATGATTATAAGTAGAAAACTAGGGGAGAGGAATCAGGTATTGGCAGCTTTTCCATTTTTATTTGTGTGTGATTTTTTATGTAAATGTTAAATATGCAAAGCATTAATGCAGATCAAAGTGTTTCAATGAACAAATTCTGGCAATTCAGCTGTATGATGATTATAAAGGTCTGCTATTATTTTCTTTTTTTGGACTGTGGCAGCATTTTGATTGTTTACAAAGTAAGTTAACTTCTTACTGACAGCCACTAAATGTCATTTGTGGAATTGTGATCATACAGTGGATTTCACTCACTATGCCTTTCTCAGTTGTCCCACATGCTAGTGCAGGTTTTTACTGCTGTCAATCTTCTGTGCTGTTTTTATAAATTTGCTATTAAAATATAGGAAGCCAGGCACTGTGACACATGCTGGGAATCTCAAGTATTCCAGAGGTTGAGGAAAGGGATTGCAAGTTCAGGGACAGACAGCTATGCAACTTAGTGAGCCCCTGTCTCAAAATAAAAACTTAAAAAGGCCTGGGGATATAGCTCAATGGTGGAATGTCTCTGGGTTTAATCGCTAGTAACTAACTAAATAAATACACGCAACTGTTAAAAAGATGTATGTTTATGAAGCAGGTTTTATATTGGGGGGGAAAAAGAAATATGAATAGGGCACTGTCTGCATAAATAATGGTATGTCCATCCACAGGATCCTTTGTAGCTCCTACATGGAATAAAGTAAATTTATGTGTACTCATTTTCATAAACTTTTTTCAAATTTTTGATGATCTCCCAAGAATTGATGCTAGAACACAGGTAGACATGGATGTGAAAGCAAACTATTTTTAGTTGATACCCTGTTTCTATATTTTTTTCTCCATATATACTGAAAACACGGGCAATATGTAGAGAAGAAATAGGAGAGTCCATCACGTTATGGGAATAGAACTGGAATTATTTGGCAGAGGAAATTAGTGACAGGGAGGAGTTTGATGCTTTGCATTTTAAACTTTATTACTTTGTGCTCTAACATAACAAGAAATTAAAGTGTGTGTGTGTTTGTGTGTGTGTGTGTTTTGAATCATAAATTCACAATATTATGCAACCAATCCCTAACTTTGAGCTATAAGAACTTTTGTGGATTTAAATGTTCTTTGATAATTTCCCACTGAGCTAAATTACTGTGGAATGTCCAACCAAGTATGAGAAATTCATGGCAACTGACTACGGACTGAAACGTCCAAAAACATAAAGTAATCCTCGTAAGGTGGACAACACCTATTATTCCAACAACTCTGGAGGCTTAGGAAGGAGGGTCACAAATTCAAAACCACCTAAGCAACTCTGTGTCTCCAAAAATAAAGAGGATCGGCAAACTAGCTAAGTGGAGAAGACCCCTGGATTCAAAACTTAGGCCATCAAAAAAAAAAAAAATTAGAATAAGCATTATCACAGCTATTAGCTGTTGTAGGGGGAAAATTAACACAGCTAACATGATAACTTTATGTGGCTAACTTGATAACTTTATGTGAACATTCTTATCTGGGGATTCAGTGTTCTGCAAGAAAAGATAGAATATTCTTGTGGAAACATCTAGAAGCAGTATTGCTAGGCATCTGCCACTTCAATCAACATTCCAAGTGACTGTCCAAATAAGACATTCCCCCTGTTAGAGTTGCTATTTATCCACCTATTCTCAGTCTCATTATATAAAGGAAAATATTTATAAAATAAAGGTTTGTATGTTACACGCCTTTTAAATGCATGCAAAACACGTTTTATTTTGTCATTTAATATCATTTCAGAATTTCACCCTGAAATAAATGTGAGATACAGAACAAACATAGCATCTGAAACTCTTCACAATGGTTCCAAGAGGGTGGGCAAAGGAAAACCATAAATGCAAGATTCCTTCACTACTCCTGGTGTTGCTTAAATGACAAGAAGGAGTATAGCCTCTTTAGTAATCAAACATAATGATAGCAAAATGAAAAGAACTGACAAAAAATTCCCTATCCTTGGCCTGCTTCTACACAAAACACCCCAGGAGTCAACAGGATATTCAGGAAGATCATCTCCTGCTGTATATGTGAATGGTGCCCCCTAGTGGTCTAAGGGATGTAGCCTGCAGAGCTGGGTCCACAGGAGCTTTTGGAGAGACAGAAAACTCTCTGGTGGAAGACTTCAAGGTGTTCTATATCCTACAGACCCAAATTGCGAACCTGGTTCCGAATGAAAAGTTCAGTGATACCGCTGTCTTCGAAGTTTCTCTCAAAAACTGAGATCAACAATATCCAAAGTCTCCCCTGGGCACCCTCAGATACCATTCACCTGCATGCCCAGGTGACTGTCAGAACACTGTGGATTCACAAACAGGGGCTCCCATCTCAGTGCAGGAGCCTCCAGGAGTTCTTGAAGTTGCAGTAGCTGAACCTGTGGCTTCAATACAAGTTCTGCTTTCAGTGGGGACCTGGGCTGCTCTCTAGCAACTTGCTGTCCATGTAACACAAAAGGTAGCCCATGTAGGAGAATGGAGGTATCCAACTCAATTATGGTCTGAGAAAGACTCTGCCAAGAATGTGAATTGGAAATCGAATAACACAGCAACAGGCACATGCCTGCCACAGTACACCCCAGGCACATTGACTGTGAGCACAGTGGGAGAGTTGAGGGCTTGGGGAGACTATTAAAGGCAAAGGTAAAAAGTACTATGACACATATTTTCAAATAATAAGTCTTGGCAACTGTAGTAAAGAACAAGAGAGATGTAAGTTCAAAGTTAAACAGACAGTTTCTGGACACACATCACAGCAGAAGTCTATTCTAAAAGGCCAAATTCCAGAAGACTCTTGTAAATTCTTGTCAAGCAATCCTGGCTGTGATGTCTTCCTTCCTAATGTCCTGGCTTGGTTTTTGTGGGTTTGTTGGTGACGGTGGACACACATGAAAATCCATTGTGATACCAATGACACTGTCAAATTTCAGAGTCCAGGCTGTCCTGGCAGACTATAATATCCTGAAGATACTGCTCTGCTTCAGGGAGGAGAGCAGCAGCCTGCAGTCCCTGCCATACAAAGGCACTGTACAGGACCTTATCTCCAAGGTGGAGATAATTTGTGAGACAGGCTGTGCAAGATGGATCTACCTAAGCACACATTGGTTTGAATCAGGCAAGTGCTGTCTTTGTGCCTCTTGCTGTGGCAATGGCTGCCTGAGTCCAGCTTTCTCCAGAGCACTAGGAGAGGCACAGTCAGGGATCTATGACTGCTGGGTACTGCTACCCCTCCAGAAGACACTGAGAGTTCAGGAAGGTGTGAGGAAGGGCTGTTAGCTGGGATAAAGGGGGATGTATGAAGGATTGGGGGAGTTTTTTTTTATTTTTTTGTTTTTATTTTTTTTTTTTAATTTTCTAGGGCATTTGTGATTTTTTTTGAATTTTTTTGTTTGTTTGTTTTTGTTGTTGTTTTCAAGAAAATGTCCTACACTGAGCATCTTTATGTGCACATTCAAGAGACTCTTAGCTCTGACCCTGAGAGCATGACTACAGGATGACTTCTGACTCTAGGTCCCTAAAACTCAATGCCAAGGACTTCAGTTAAAATTTCAGCCAAGTCATCAAATGTTTCATACCTCTGCTCAGTTGGGGACATTAGAATTGGGTCCTGAATTGGCAGTTTCTCTTGGTAACTCTGTGGCTGTTGAAGCTGTGGATTATAAGAAACACAGGCACTCTCCTGCAGTCCTCCACACAGATCAAAGAGGTCCATGTCCTGCTGCTGCTGCATCATTGCCTGCACACTATTGTCACAGGGCAAAGGCAAGCCATCAAATAGTTCATAGCCTTCACCCCAGACCTGCTGGTTTGGGGACCTGGGCTGCTCTCTAGCAACTTGCTGTCCATCTATTGCAATAGGCTCTGGAAGAACACTCAAATCCATTTGTGGAGTAGATGCGCACTCAATCTGAGACCTTGAGTCCTCTCCACGCTTTTGAGAATCCGCATCCTGCTCTTGTGGAAAGGAGAGCAACTGCTGCCCCAAGACATTGTGCTTCTCAGACAATAGAAGTGGGTCCTGAACAGGCAGCTTCTCTTGATTACTCTGTGGCTGTTGTAGCTGTGGATTATAATATCCCCAGTCACTCTGCTCCTGCAGTCCCCACAGATCAAAGAGGTCCATGTCCTGCTGCTGCTGCATCTTTCCCTGTGCACTACTGACACAGGGCAAAGGCAAGCCTTCAAATAGTTCATAGCCCTCACCCCAGACCTGCTGCTTTGGGGAACTGGGCTGCTCTCTAGCAACTTGCTGTCCATCTAACACAAAAGAGTCACAGGAGCCATTCTTTTCACTGGGGAGTCCACATGTCTCCACAGGAAAGGAGCCAGCGTTTCCCTGTGGAGCCTGCTGGAGGCAAGAAGGCTGTGCAGTTGCGCTGTTGTCATATTGCATCTGGGCCTCCTGGTGCCCTAAAACAGGATGATGCCCTTGGACAGGGAACTCATGTCTTTTCCTGGTGATAACTGCTTTCTGTTTCTCTTTTAGTCGTAGTCTGGATCTTTTATTTTGAAACCAAATCTAAAAAGAAAGAAATTATTTTCAATAAAATATTTTATAGTAAAGCTTAGTTTCAGCATTATCACTGATCTGCTCATTGGCCTGGGGTAAACACAAAAAAAGCAATCCATCCTGGGCTGAACCAAAAAGATTATTGTGGAGGTTATGAACAGTGCACAATTCCGAACTCCCAACTCTTTCCAAAATCTACCAACATTCTTCAGTGCATGTGAACATAGCTTTTCAAAGTCTCCCAACTACCTCTCTGCAACCTAGGAGAGCCCCAAGTGCCCTGCACACTTTCACACAGCCTCTTGATTTTCCTAATTCTGCCCCATCAACACCCATTTATGACTCCATATCCTGTAAGGTTATTCATAAACTCGTTGCATTTAAAAGCCATAAACCAAACAAACCAAAGTTTTTCAAAACTGGACAGTGTATTATAGATGTGATCCTAACAACTGAATAGAAAAACTCTAATCTACATTTTTTTTCTCCTGCATCAATTCAGGATAATTGCAATGCCAGCAAGAGTCCACAAAGCTTTGAGGTATGCGTTTAAAAATGATAAAATGCTTTTTAGACTAGGTAACTTAATTAGCTAGGGTTGCAGAGGCTCACAGTCAAGAGTGTCTGGAAGCATTTTGATATTTGACCACTCCTGAAACCCATCTCCCAATCAGGATGAATTTAGGTTAACATCTAAATAAATCTTTGATCCCCACTTAGGAGGTTTAAAATTATAACTCTGCACAACAAAACTGGTTCTTCTAAATACATGCTCTCATTTTCCCCTCCAACACAATTAAACACAAAGAAAATAAGATGTGAGCATCCATCATTTGTCAACAGTTAGCAGGTGGGTTCAAAATGATGAGACCAAAAGGCAGATGCTCCCTTTCTCATTTCCAGACTCCCTAGGATCCTCTCCCTGACCATGCTTGCTTCCGCATCACATTGGCTTATTCTAAACTGTTGCACTGCTTTTCAAACCAGTTCCTCTCCCTGACATAATCTGGTTATGATTTTCTACTTCTTTGTATAGCATCATTGATTTGCAGGATGTTTGAAATGTTTCCAGTTCATGGAACATTTGAAATACAGTAACTTCATAGCTGACAGATAATTTGCTATTCTTTTATTTTGCAACACTGTTATTACATTCCCTTTCTTATTTTCTCTAAGAAAACCTTCTCCTAGTCTCAGACAACAAATCTTTTCAATAAGCATTGGATATTGATAGAAGAGAGGTATATACAAACCCAATTCACTATACATTAGGGCAATCCCATACAGTAAAACTTTGTGCAGCATAAACAATAATTCACAAAAATCATCATATCAGAAATTCCCAAACCAAAATATTGACTCATGTCCCAAATGGCTACAAAGTGCCTACTAATGCTATGAGGTGCCACATGTGGGACATAATTGAGCCAAGTCTTTCTCCTGCACCTTGGGTGATCACCTCTTGGGAGTTAGATTGGCATACCATATTGAGCAGTTTGCAAATAAAATCCTCCAATGTCTCTGCCAAAAAACAAATCAGGACAAATTGAAGTGCCATTCTTAAATCTTATCACTTAATACTCAACATCTCTGCAAACTCTTTGTCTTAACTTTAAATTATCCATTCTTCCCAGTTTTCCATAATTCCATAGCCAGCACCATGATCAAAAACTGGCACAGTTCCTATTCTGAATAATTACTGAGCATGTTAATGGGTGCCTACTCCCAAAGTTGCCTCACGGTTGTTGATTTTTTCATAAAAGTAACATAATAAATTCACACCCACACTGAAATGAAACTGTGACAAAGATCAACAATATCCTATGTGAAGAAATGACATGAGACATTTTCAAAAAATCATTGTATTTACTGTATTATATTAAAAAGATATGTTCATGCAAGTTTTCCAAATTTTGACTTACATTGATTGAGCTGATGGGGCAATCCATTTGCTTGGCCAGCTCTTGTCGGGTCCCAAAATCAGGGTAGGAATTCTGTTCAAATGATCGATTAAGAATCTCCAAGTCATGTTTTGTAAATTTGTGCCTTGGTTTTCCTAACCCTTTTTTCTGTTTTGTTTCTACTACTTCTACTTCCATAGGACTATCTTCAACTGAAGATGCTAAAAGTGCAGAAACAGAAAGAAAAATATTGAGGATTGCCAGTAGCAGCCAGAGGAAAAAAAATATTATTTGTTCACCAAGATTTTAACAATGCAGAGCTCTGCCTCACAATGTATTCATATTAATAACACCAAAAATGGATTAACTGCTGATCCTTAAAAATATGAGGAGAACATGAGATTATAATCTGCATGGTAGAGAAGAATTTTAGTCTAGCCAAAATTCAAAATATATAAAAAGAGACAAATAAAAAATGTTCACTCATAACAATAATTGAGGAAATACAGATAAACCAGCTCATATCAATCTGATAACCAATACTTTAAATGGTTGGTGGAAGAGTAGGGGATGAAGAAGATTATATAAAATAGAAAGGAAGCATTGGGTTGGGACAAGTATTTATCATAATGTCCACTTTGAATTTTTGCTCATATGATGAAATTCAAAATAAGCTTAGCCTTCATAACATAACAATTAAGTAAAGGTTACTTGAGGTTTGGGGAGCATGTTTACATGACTTACATGATTCTTTTTTAAACCCTCTTCAATAGGACAGCAGCCTTAAAATAATGAGCACAGCGTGTCAGATCAGGTACACAGATTATATTTGTTTCATGATAGTGAGGATTGAAGCCAGGGCCTCAGGCATGCTAGGCAAACACTCTACCACTGGGTCCCACTCAAAGCAAAAATAAAAAGAAAAGCTAGGGATGTAGCTCAGTGCTACAGCGTCCTGAGTTCTATCCCAGCACAACACCAAAATAAAGGAAGAAAAATGAGAACATACAGTGGGAGATAGAACTCTAAAGGTACAGTATCTTTATGAGATTGAAGTTAAGTTAGTATGAACAGGAAAATAAAAAATTTTGACTTTAATTTTCATTTCTGTAAAAAAAAGAGCTACAGAATTGATACAAAAGAAATTGACAAGAAAGTGAAAACAAGCCAATAGCAAAAAAAAAAAAAAAAAACCACATCAAAACAGTAGAACAAAGGTGGAAGAAACACACACACATACACACACACACACACACACACACACACACACACACACTTTTGTAAAATATACCAAACAAAGAAAATGGCAGTATTAACCCTACTCCCTCCTCTTTGGGCCTTCAATCCCTCCAGTGGCTTGGTTTTCCATTATTTTTCAAATGGGAAGGGGATAAACCCACCTGCTGTCACACTAGTTGTACTTCATTCCAGCCTTTTTTATGTGTTTATTTTGAGACAAGGTCCTACAAAGTGACCTCAAACTTGAGATCCTCCTACCTCAGGCTCCAGGAGTCACTGCCATGGCAGACATGCACCCCATGCCCTGCTACTAGTTAATTGTACAGAATTTTGGGATTCTGGGTGACACACTCAACCATTCATGAAAACATTTTTGATTGATACACCCTCCCTGTTTCTACCCTTTCCTCTCTGGGTGACCTAATCCAATTGGAAGGCATCCATTCTTCTATAGAACACAAAAATGAGACATTTATTTCTGATTCAAAAAAATTAAATTTAACAACTGGTCCTGAGAAAACTGGATATCCACATGGAAAGATAGAGTTGGACCTTTTACCCAATAGGGAAATATTAACTCAAAATTCAAAGAATTATAAATAAAGCTAGAAAAATCATAAAACTTGCTGCAAAAAAAACTTGGGAGAAGGATTCATGATATTGAATTTGGCCATAATTTCATAGATATATCATCAAAAGCACAAACAAAAAAATTATTAGACTATAACTAAATAAAAACTGTGCATGAAAGGACACAAGGAAGAAAATGAAAGGACAATCTGTGGAACAGGTGAATCCCTTTGAGAACCACACCTGATAGAGTGTTGATATCAAGACATAAAGAATCATATCTCTAAAGTGGGCATAGGATTGGAATAGATATTTCTCCAACTAAGATAATCAAATTGTCATTAAGCCTGTGAAAAGATGGTCAACATGACAAATCATTAAGAAAGCCAAATTCAAATTCACAGGAAAATCAAACCTCACTCCCATCACCAATGCTACTGTCCACAAACCCAATAAGCAAAACACAACAACTGCAGAGGGGGAGCAGAGGAACTGGAACCCGAGATGCCCTGTGGGTGGGAAGACAAAGTGATGTAGCTACAATGGAAAAAAATATGGTCATTGCTCAAAAATAATTAAAAATTACTATATTATCCAGCAATAACATTTGTATGAGGTACCTAGAGTAGTCAAATTCACTGAAACAAAAATACAATGATAATCCTCAGGGACTGGAGAGGGGGCTCTGTGGGGGGGTGCTTTAATTTTCACAAAGTATCAGTTCTACAAGGTGAAAAGAGCTCTGTGGAGAGTTGCTGGTAATGGTTGCAGGACATTAACATGTAGGTGATGCCACTGAAGTGTACATTTAAAAATGGTGGTGAGGGTAAATTTTACCTGTTTCATTAAAATTAAAAGAAAAAATAACTCAAGGAAATAGACCCAAAAGAGAAAATCTGAATCTGTACACTTTACACAAACACAGGTTACTTGGCAGGAAAGTCACTTATAAAATAACTAACCTGTGCCTGAAAACAGATTTAATTCACTCTCAAAGTGGAGCCTCTTTGGCTTTAAAGGCCCAACCTACAAATAAAGTTGCAGGGCACATGCGTTTTTCACACATGAATTTCAGGGGCTTCAACACTGACTCCATTCCAGTCAGATTGAGCCCAGAGCAATTTTCTCTCAGCCATGCACCAAATAACAATATTGTGGCCAAGGATGGACTGGATATATGATGGTGATAACTCATGGCATATCATTGAGTTATTATTGACATCAGATTATATTAGATTTTGTAAGTGCACTCTATGATGTCCACACAAGAAAAATCTCCTCATATGTTTCTCAGAAACAATCCTCACCATTAAGCAATGCCTGATTAGAAACGGTTTTTTTTGTTATTGTTATTGTTTTTATTTTTTTTTAATTTTTTTTTGATGATTTTAATATGAGAAATTCAAGTACTCTTAAAATACAGGCATTTTCAGTTCTGTCTTATGGAGCAAAAACCAATTTTATATAGAAAAAAATTTTTTGAACATAATATTTAGTCATCATGGTGAGCTAAGGAGAGTACATTTGAGGCTTCTCCCTGTCTAGAAGAGGCTGCTGAGAAGAGTAAAGGAAGCAATGCTCTTAATAATGGGACCTAGGAGACAGAAAGTTTCTTCAGCTTTTCCTAAGCAGTACCACTTTTCAAGCACTTATTCTAGAGAACCATCAAAGATGTGCAGCATGAGGTACTAGACATGAGAATGCAAATTACCCAAATGTTTTGAAACAACACCTAAATGGGAATTTAAAATTTAAAAACAACAACAACAAAATCATCTATTCACACTTGGGGATTCCAGATGAGCACAGCCAAGTTTTCAGAAAAGCTTCTGGTCTGGTTCATCCCACTCCTCACCCAAAAACTCATATACAAAAGTTTCAGATTTTCTGAAAAGAAAACGTTCATCCTTCAAAGGTTTGGAAAACGTGAGGTTTTTGGAAGTCAAAGCTCAGTAGTAAAAACAGCAACCAAAGATATTATCCTGTGAACTGCAGTAGCCCCATGAGTAGAAGCAGGGCCTCTGGTGCCTACTTACTTGAAATCCATGATGGCTTTGTGGAGAAATTCCCATCCCATACAGACTGCACTAATTCAACACTGTTGTCGTTTTGGGGGGGGGGGGGGAGTTTCCTGAACATTTTTGACTCTGAGACCATGTGCCCAGTGGACTCTTAAGTCCACTATGTACACTTGGGAGGAGGGTCAAGTAAGTTGCAAAACAGCTACAGCTGAATCCACAGCCTTCACCTTTCAGCAAGGGCTCATCTACAAAAAGAAATCAGAACTACAACAAAGACTTTTGAATATCCACTACGCATACAAAAGATTGTGCCAAAATCTCTTCCACTATCCAATTACTTCTTTTTTTTTTTTTAAAGAGAGAGAGAGTGAGAGAAAGAGAGAGAGAGAAGGAGTGAGAGAGAATTTTTTAATATTTATTTTTTAGTTTTCGGCGGGCACAACATCTTAGTTTGTATGTGGTGCTGAGGATGGAACCCGGGCTGTACGCATGCCAGGCAAACGAGCTAACACCTGAGCCACATCCGCAGCCCCTATGCAATTTATTTCTAAATTTATTTCTAAATTTCACAGAATATTAAAAAAAACAAAAAACAAAACTGAACTCGATAAACAATCCCCAGGATCACTCATGAAATTCTTCTAGTATATTTTCTCGCCCCTCCCCCATCCTTGGGTTCTGGAGATCTAACTCAGGACCTGGGACATGCTAGGCAAGTACCCTACTTTTAAGCTATGCCCATGTCTTTGTTTGCTTTTGATTTCTTTGTTTTGTGCTGGGGAAGCCAGAAAGACCAAGGCTTCATGCATATGGGCTCCTGCCTGCTCAGCAACGACTCTGCTATGGAGCCACACCCCAGCCTATCCTGTTGATTTGATTTTATTTTTCTCTTCACTCTGGGCCCTTTACCACCTCTGTCCCCATTAATATCTAAAAACTCTGAGACTGGCCATGAAGTCAGGATCCTCCCGCCTACCCACATAGCTGGGATGACAGGAACACACACACCATGCCTGGCTAACTCTTCATCTCACAGGAAAGGAGAAAGAGAATGAGAACCAAAAGAACTTATGCCTGGACCTCAACCCAGAGCAGTACCTGGCCAATCTAACTAGATCCACTCACCCATGCTGCACATCTTCTAGGCATGCCGCTTCATTTGTGTGTGTGTGTGTGTGTATGTGTGTGTGTGTGTGTGTCCGCGTTTAAGTGGGACTACCAGATATATGGTTTGGCTTGGAAATATTTCCACATATCTCTAAATTTTATAAGAAATCTCTTGCATGCAGTCCACACCCTGCCACAAAATATCATAACTCAACCCTCCACTAAAGAACCTCACCGTTGGAAGCCATGTTGCACTTCTACTCCTCACGCTTTCTCGCTTTCTCCCTGGTAAACTGAGAAACTCTGGAGCAGCATCCGCTAATATACCCCACGCCAGACACGCCCACAGATGGCTCCACCCCTGAGTGATGACGCCAATACCCATACCACGCCCCTTGCCCCAGGCCCAGACAGGTTCCCTGGGGTACCGACTCAGCCCAGCCCTAGCCCACAGTGCAGCCTAGACTCCTCTGATGACTTTTAACCTACCTCTTCCAATCTTGGCTTTCCTTCATTGAGCACCCACTGAAACTAAATTTATTTCATCTCCACAACACCCATAAAATGTCTGTACTACTTTATGCCCACTTGGACTTGAGGGTACCAGGAATGGAGTTGTTTAGGCTTTTCAGAGCCACTGACCTCAAACTCCCTCTCACCACACTCTCACAGCCCACACACACTATGTGTTCTGACAGTCTTGACTCAAGGACGAGACTCATCACTGGATATAGTATTGCTTAAACAGTATTGAGCTTAGAATTAGGAGAGACTATACACTGGAATTGAATAATAATATTATAAGACATAGACTAATATTTTAGGAAACTTAGATCATTGTTAAAAAAACAACAACAACAAAAAAACACCTTTTATTCTTGTTTTTACTAAGGCAGCATGAACATACAGGCACTCTACACTGAACTACACTCATAGCCAATTTTATTGTTTTATTTTATGTTTTCATCTCGGCAATTTAATGGCAATAGTGCAGAAATGAAAATTTTAAAACCAAAAAAGCTGAAGGAATCCAGTTTTCTAACTGAACTCCACCATAGACAGTTTCTCTGTAACCAAAAATCAAGAAGAGGCCCAACAAACAGATTGATGGGCAGTTAAATTCATGGACGGCCTTTCACAGGTTATGACAGCAGGTGTGCCCCAGGCTGTCTGCTTAGGACAGTCTGCCATTTGAGGCACTGCATGTGCTTTGGGGCACATGAGGGAATATTTTAGGAACCAGAAGGGTTGGAGGAGATTGGAGACTGAGACAGTAGAGCAACCAAAATTGGGTTGAGCCACCAGTTGTCCCCAAAGCTA
This sequence comes from Callospermophilus lateralis, assembly GCF_048772815.1. Classification (NCBI taxonomy): domain Eukaryota; kingdom Metazoa; phylum Chordata; class Mammalia; order Rodentia; family Sciuridae; genus Callospermophilus; species Callospermophilus lateralis. The sequence continues at coordinate 51,052,277 of NC_135319.1, read as the reverse complement.
TCTGCATTTTTCTGGCATCCCATTCCCCCTAGCCACAGCCCCCTCTGCTGATAGCCATCTTTGCCCCCATGGACTCTGGCAGGTCTAGCTCCAAATTCCAGGTCTCATGCTTCCTTTTGGAACCCTCTGCATGGGATCACAACTTATCTACCATGTGATAGGCTGCCATGTATACGAGCTCTGAGGTCCCCAACAAGGACTTCATAAGAAATGGGACATTGTGAAGGAGTCAGATGGGAAGAAACCTGACTAGTGAGAAAGCTAAAGAGGATGACAGTTTCAGGATTTCAGGCCAACAATGAGAGAGATGAAGAGAGGCAAGAAGCTGATTGTGAGACAGGGATGGAGATGTCAAGGAGGTGGATGGAGTGGTGGTAATAAAATGGGCAGCTTAAGATGATATGGATGGAAATGTTGATACCAGTGAGGATGCCAAGACAACAAGGAGAAAAAATAATAAGCTAGTCTTCCTGGTGCAGGCCTGTAATCCCAGCAACATGAAAGGCTAGAGCAGGAGAATCACAAATTGAAGCCTCAGTCTCAGCATTTGAGCAAGACTCAGTAGTATAGTGAGACCTTGTCTCAAAATCAGAAAATGGAAAGAAGCAGAGATGAAGTTCAGTGTTACAGTACCACTTGGTTCTGTCACCAGCACCAAAAAATGAGAAAGAGAGAGAAAATGTTAAATAAATAAATAAATGTCCCATGACCTTTTCTTTCCTTTTTATTTCTTCAAAGTACTTTAGAAAGAAAAAAAAATGCAGTTTTTATTTTCATTTTATATTTTGTACATTTTCATAGGTATTTTAATAGCCAAACCAGCCTTCAGAGCCTTTATTGTACTTTGACCATATTCAATGTAAACTCAAAAAAAGAAAAAAATATATAGTATAAATCAAAATAGAAATATGGCTGCAGTGGCACAACCTGTTACCCCAGTACCTAAGGTGACTGAGGCAGAAAATCAAAATCTGCCTGGCAATGGAGCCAGGCCCTGGCCAAAAAATAAATAAATTAATTAAAAATCAAAGTCTCGCTATAAAAGTCAGTGTTATTGGCCACTGGTTCACTCCTAGAAGCAAAGTAGAAGTGGGTATCTAATTCTCATTCCAGAAATTTTTGTGTCTATGTACTTAGCTGGACTATAAGTTTATGGCTTGTATGAGATCATCTTAAAGGTCAGATATTAAATGTCCCTTTTTTTCTTTTCCTTTATTATTTATACATTTGCTGTTTTTAAATTTGTTGGTGTTTCAGTATGAAATTATGTTGTCCAATATTACACCAAAATTTTGGTGGTCACTACCACCAACAGCTGACATGTTCTCCACTGCCACATATGGATGGAAATGTTGATACCAATGACAAGCAAGGAGAGAAAAAATAAGCCAGGCTTATTTTTTTTAGAGTTCCTCTAACAATCAAATAAAAAGGTTGGCCTTAGATTGATTTCTCTGGATTTTTTTTTTTTTTTTACCCCAATAACTCAAAGTTTCCATCACCTTTGTTTCATTCCTTTCTGAGTACTTTGTATTCAAGCCAGGTAGTGACCTCCTTTCCTGCCCTCCTTCATCCAATCCACCTGGACAGACACCCTCACTGCATTGTTCTCATTCTTTTCTCAACTCCAGTCAGGCTCTCCTCAGAGCTCACTCCATGATTTACAGCAAGGAATCAGCTCCAAATGGCCCAATCTCATGGCTAATTTTTCTAAGTCATCAAAAATTTTAGCCAATCATTTTTGTTTGTTTTCCTAGTTCACACTCTGTATGTGAAATTTGGCTTCAGAGCATGTGACCTAAGTCCTTCATCCTTGTTACAAATGCCTGTGAACATAAGAACCCAGCACACACCAGGTCCCTCAGATGGAGCCATGCAATAATGGAGTTTTGACCAACAAAGTGCAGGCTCAGAAACAACAATATTCTGGTGAACTCTGTTTTTTTTTTTTTTTGTTGTTGTTGTTGCTGTATTTGTTTTTTTTTAATTAGTTTCAGATAAACATAATATGTTAATTTATTTATTTATTTTTATGTGGTACTGAGGATCAACCCAGTGCCTCACAACCATGAGGCAAGCACTCTGCCATCAAGCCAAAATCCCAACCACTCAGGTCAACATTTAATAGTACATAATTCCTGCATGGTATGGCCTACATATCTGGAATTCCAAATACTCAGGAGACTGAAGCAGGAGGATTTAAAGTTCAAGGCCAGTCTGAATCTTAGTGAGAACCTAAGTAACTAAATTAGATCATGTCTAAAAATTTTACAATAGAATAAAAAGGACTGGGGAGAAGGCTCAGTGGCAAAGTGCCCCTAGGTTCAATATTAAAAACAACAACAACAACAACAACACAATACCACTTCTTTGTTTCATGATGGAAAATAAAAGTGTTCCATAAGGCCATTTAACATTCCGGTGGAAGTCTCAAAACCACACTCCATGAACTGATGCATTTGGAAAACTGATGAATCATCAGTTGGCTTGTAGAACATTGAATTTTTTGGAGATAATTTGATATCACTTGACCATTTACTGAATTTTTATTTTGTCCACCTAAATATTACCTGCTTGTTTCATTCTTCCACATCACACCATTTAGTTCACTTAACCATAATAATCCTAAGAAAAATAGCTAATATTTATTAGTAGATTCTTTGTTTCACCTCTAATCTCTTCAAGGATACATAGAAACCAATATTCTTTAGGACAAAATGGAGTACAAACTTAAATTATCAACATACTTAATCATCATTACTTGAAGATTTTTTAAAGTCCTTTCTTTATTTAGTACTTGTACTTGAACCAAAGGTTGCTTTGCCACTAAGCTACATTCCCAATCCTTTTTATTGTTTTGTCCTGAGTCAGGGTCCCCCTAAACTGCTGTGACTAGCCTAGAGCTAGCAACCCTGTTATACCCTCCCATGTCCCTGAAATTCTAGGTAAAATTTGAAGATTTTAGTCAGAAAATTATCCTCTGGTGTCTCATTTGCCCCACAAAGTCTCCACACTGATTATCCCTTCCTCTTTGTTCATTAGTGAGTCAATGACCTGAGGGCATTCCTGGTCACAATCCTGAATGCAGAATTTCACAGGATCAATGCAAAATAGACACTTGTCCCTATTAAATCCCTATGATTGATTTTCCATGAGAGGTGAACTACACTTTACCAAACTGAGAGCTCCAGACTGCATTGACCTTCATCATACTTCTGGGACAAGGTATTCCCCCTGGCACTAAACAGGCCCTCAGAAATATTACTTCCAGTGGGGCAATCATTATTGTGGCACATTTTAATTAAATCACTGGTCAGGCTTGAAGCAGGACATGAGACTTTATTTGTCATGGCACGTGAGAAGTGCAGCAAGCAAGTCCCCTCTGCAACCTCTGACACTGGGCAGCAGGTAGGGTACCTTTACACCTAATTGACCACAACAATTGGAATGACCAAGAGATCTTTATTGTATCAGTGCAGAAGAGGAGAAAGGAGAGAGAGAGAGAGAGAGAGAGAGAGAGAGAGAGAGAGAGAGAGAACTGAGAGAAGAAGGAGAGCAAGAGCAAGAGAGGGAGACAGAGAGAGAAAGAGCAAGAGAGAGGAGCCCAGCAGGAGGGAGTATTTATAGCCCAAATCTAAAGAGGTCTCTGGGGTTGCAAGCAGCCTTGGTGGTATACAGTGATTGGATCATACAGTCGTGTCATTTGCTGCCTTCAGACAGAAGGGGCAGGGGCTAGATATGGGTTTCCATTGCAGTAGACAGGTGGGGTTTCAGTATTCAGCTTGAGTGGGGTTGAGTGTTCAGACTTGATGCAAACAGGTGATAAAGGACCCGACAGATCCGGGTTTGAGTGAATGAATTATCCTGCAGCTAACATTTGTTCAGCCTGACCTGAAGACAACTTAGTTGAGCCTGCCCTGCATCTAACAATGTCCATGTAAATACGTTAATGTGACTGGTGAAATGTGGTTTTTCTACCAGCTTGGGCCTTCTAACATAGTCCTAGAAAGAGAAAAAAACATGATGAACTTCTTTTTCAGTCTTATCTTTAGAGGGTGGCTGGGGCCATGAGGGCTTTCATTGTTTTTTTAGGACACACAATTTCTCTTCTGACTCAGGTGTGATGAATATTCTGTGGGCTGGAATGGGTGTTGGAAGTCAGCAGTCTCTCAGGACTGGTTATCTTCAAAGAAATTAATGAGCTTTAAAGTGAACCTCTTGGAGAGACTTAGCAACAGTTTGGAGTAGAAGCAGTTTATTTTGGTAAGGGTGGATTTGAGGCCCTGGAGGAATTAACATTTTAATCTACCACAGGCCGTCTCCCAATTTCTGGATCCAAGCTGGCTTCCATTTCTGTGATCTGACCGAATCTGATACTAAACCTGTTTTTCTGATCTCTTAGATAGTGCTACCAATATTTTCGCCAGGCAACTACACTGTCTTTAATTTCTTTTTTTTATTTTTCCCCTCTAATTTTAGGTATGCCTACTGCTGTAAGAAAAGGGAATTGAAATGACATGGCTGGGGCAAACACTTTGGAGTCACCTTTTCAAAATTTAAAAATATCTATTGGGACTTTTAACTCTTACTACAATTCTTTTCAGTGAGGACAGACAGCAATTTTTAACCTATATTATTTACCAAACACATACAGACATGCAAACACATGGTGTACATACATACACAAAACAAAACAATAAACAAAGGATTTCTAGATTTTTAAAAACATTTTACATTGACGGCTAACCCTTGTAAATTGGTCTCTGAACAAAACTATGTGTAAAAATGAAACCTCCATAGTTGGATAAAATAGGATTGATCAGAAAAACACATTATCCTCTGCAGGCTAGATCAAAATTATAAGCTCAAAAAAAATGTACAACTATAAAAGCCTGTCTGGTGTCTGGCCTGATGTAGCCCTCAAATGTAAAAAGCATTTAATAAAAGAAGTGAGGGCTTGTGGGAACTCAGAGAAAGAAGAATTTTGATTTTTTTAATTGTAAGGGAATATAGACAAAGGCTGTGTCCACACCCACTCTGAAGGGATTTCCCAAAGAAGCAGCAAGGGAGCCTGCTTCCACAGTCTAACAGTTAAACTTTTGAGGAGGAATTTTCTCCTTTAAAATCGGGTGCTGTTGTGCCTTGTGTGGAGGCATTTTCCCTGGAGTTTGTGGCACTTATTAGAAGTGCAGGACAGAGTATTCTGCTTGGGTATCCACTGCAAGACTGACACATTGGCCCCATATCTTGGCAATTATTTTAGATTGATGGGGGCTGAGAGTATCTGAGTTTTTTTGATCTGGTTCTAAGCCAGCTTTTCCTGGTCTCTTGGATAGCAGTACCAATATTTTAGCCTGGCATTTTGTAGCTTTATCACCTGGGCTGCCATGGTTCTTAAAAATCTCCTCAACTATTGACCAACTCCAATAGTTGGGACATATTTATGGTGACGAATTTTAGTAAAGCAACATGAGAGTGCAATAAAGAGAGAGGGAGAGACTTCTAAAATCATTTTGACTTTTTCTATGTCTCAGCCTGGAAGAGTTTAAGTGTATGTTTTTAAATCTGTATTTTCACATTAGTTGTCTACTGAGCCTTTTTGCAGCCATGTATATTCCAGTGCAAGCCTTAGTGAGGAGCCTAGGGCTTTTTAACCATTTCCCACACCATCCTGTGGGTGGTCATCAGGCCAGGTTAGGATTTGGGTTTCACATGACAAAGCTAACAATTAAAACCATAAGTACATACAAATGGAAGGTGAAAGTCAACAATTTGACAGGGTGCTGAGCATGACTCAAGTCAGAGGATGGTGGTTTATTAGGTCCCTGATGAGTCCAATCTGCCAAAATATAAAGAAAGGAATTGCTGGGGTGAACAGTCAGAGGACAATGTCAGCAACAGAGACAGACATGAACAAGCAAGAGACAGACATGGACAAGGCACTCTGTCCTGAAATACCCTGGCATTAGACCATCCCCAAGGTCTATTTACTGGCTCAATGTGTTAAACACCCTGTCAAACAGTGCTAGGGTTCCAGGTCTGAACTGCACCAGATACTCTTTCACAGGTGGGTTTGAATCCACGAACACATGGTGTCCAGACCAGGCAACCCAGAGAGCTCCCACAACTTCAGAGGAATGGCAATCTTCTCTGTGAAGCAAGGTTCAAGAATCCCTCATGCCCCAGAGCCACATTCCGGACTCCTGAAATCTGGCTGGAGCTTCTGAATGTTGTGGCACATTCAAAATAAATGACTGGGTCAGTCTTGAAGCAGGACATAAAACTTTATTCACCATGGTAGGGGTGCAAAAGCAACAAGCAATCTTTGACCCTTTGCAGAAGGTAGAGTGTATTTAATAACAAAACTACAAGCAACCAGTAACTCAAACCATTGCCAACATAAGAACTTGGTTAAAGTGACCTAGCTAAGGGAGTAGTGCATGCTCCCACCCCACCAAAAAATGGGGGACTAAAGAAGATCATCTTCCATTGTATAAGAATAAAAGGAACACTTTTTCAGGTGATATGCATTGCTTAACAGTGTCTGCTAAGAAGGATGGGAGAGGTGGGTTTTCTTTTGTGAGAGCTATTTTTTATATGAAATGGAGTCTCACTGTAAAAGGGAGTTTGTCTGCTCAAGGCCCATATAGTTTAACCCATAACATGAGGAAATCTTAACTCCATTCCCATCATAGAGAGCTTTCTCAATCATTCATTTTTCCTGCTTCCAACTTCACCTTCATGCAATATACACCAGACATTTTCAATTCCATAATGGAAAACAAACAAATGAAAAAACCTTCACTAACTTGCCTTGGCTGAAGGATCACCACAGATTGATACCCAATGTCCTTCATGATCAGGACCCATCCTGTTTTCCAGCCTCACCTTTCTCCACTCACTTGCACAAACATTTATGCATACCAAAATAAAAAGTTAAAAAATAAATAAGTAAAAGCAACTGCTCCTGATTCCCTGGATGCACGATGCTTGATGTATATTTTTAAAAATTTCATCATATTGCCCTTTCTCCATTATGGTCTTGAAAAAGTGTGGAACACGGGGCTTACTCCATTTTGGCATATGCCCATTCTACTCTGTAGCCATCTCACTCAAACATCTCTGTAGGTACTCATTATCTCTGTACTCTGTGTTACAGCATTGAGAATTTCTGTAGAGGGATGGGAGCAAAGATTAAAATTATTTTCTCCCAGAAGATTACTAGGTCAGCCATGGAGGGTGAATGCCTGTAATTCCTGTAACTCTGGAATCAGAAGGGTCACAAGTTCTAGACCATCATAGGTAACTTAGTTACACCCAGTGTCAAGATATAAAGTATGGGTTAGAAATGTAGGTCAGCAACAGAGAGCTTGCCTACCAAGTACAATACCCTAAGTTTAATACTCAGAATCATTTAAAAAAAGAAGAAGAAGAAGAAGAAGAAGAAGAAGAAGAAGAAGAAGAAGGAGAAGGAGAAGGAGAAGGAGAAGGAGAAGGAGAAGGAGAAGGAGAAGGAGAAGGAGAAGGAGAAGGAGAAGGAGAAGGAGAGGGAGAGGGAGAGGGAGAGGGAGAGGGAGAAGGAGAAGGAGAAGGAGAATGAGAAGGAGAAAAAGAAGGGGAAGAAGGAGAAGAAGAAAGAAAAAAAATAATGCATTTAAAAAATGATCGAACTAAGATATAACTAGGGGAGAGAGTATTTATCTAATGCTCACAAGGTCCTGGATTGGATCATCAATAACACACACACACACACACACACACACACACACACAAATGAAAAACAAATAAACCATCCTACACCACGATCAAATGGGATTTATTCCTGAAATATAAGATAATTCAACATGTGGAAAAGCAATGCAATCTAGGACATTCATGGAAGAAAGAACAGAAACCACATGATCATTTCAGCTGATGCAGGGGAGGAAAGCACTTGTCAAAGTTCAACACTCATTCATGATAGAAATAATTAATAAATCAAGAGTAGAAGGCATCAGTCTCAGCATCATAAAAACTATATAAGAAAAGCCCACAGCTGACACCAAACTTAATAGTAAAAGACTAGAAGCCATTCCTCTAAGATCAGGAAGGAAGCAAGGATGCCCAGTCTTGCTACTTCTATTCAACAGAGTACTAGGAGCTCTATGAGCAAGTAGGCCAGAAAAAAAATAACAGACCTCCAAATTAGAAAGAAGAGGTAAAGTTGTCTGTTCATGGATGACAGAAAAAAACAGCCTAAATGTTCCTCACAAAACTTTCAGAGATGACTTCAAAATTCATCAAATTATAGGATAAAAATAACTTCTGTTCCTATGTGCTACAAATGAACAGTCCAAAAAAGAATTGAAGAAATAAATCTTAATACATAAGAAAAAGAAGAATGACATAGTGGGTTGGGTTGTGGCTCAGAGGTAGAGCACTTGCCTAACACATGCAAAGCCCAGGTCTGACCCTCAGCACCACATAAAAATAAATAAATATATCAAAGGTATTGTGGACAGCGACAACTAATAAATACATATTACAAAAGAATAAAATAAGTGAAAAACCTACCAGAGAGGCAAAAGACTCAATTTTTCAAAATTTCAGAACATTATGGAAAGAACTGGAATGAAAAACAAATAAGTAAAAGGTGTTGTGGGGTGTCACATTGAGTGACCACACCTTCCAGTCCTGATGCACCACAGGGATGTGAAAGATCACTGTAGTCTGGCACAGTGGTGCCATGACTTGTGTCTCAGTCTTTTCCCCTGCTCAGAAAGAAAGGAGGTCCTCTTTTAGGGGTGTGCCCCTAGGTGGGAGCTACACTCACCTGTTCCCTTGTAGTCCTGCCCTTTCTGGCCTTTTTTGAATAGAAGTTTCTAAGAACAAGAGTCCCCCCAATAAAAGCTCATTTCTGTATATGTTCCCTCGCTCTTGTCACCCTCTTGTGGCTTTCTCATGCTGTCCCTTTTGGGAGCCTCAGGAAAAGAGCCAGGGAAGCTGTCTTGAAGCCTGTGTAAAGGTAAATTTTGTCTGTGTTTTATTTTGTGTCCCTGCATATTCACACGAGTGATCTTAGTTTAGCTGCCCACGCTGGTCAGGGGCAGCAAAGTATCTTAAGTTCAAGAGCTGAAAGACTTCATATTGATAATATTTCCATATAACCCACACTTCTGTACAGATTTAATGCAGTTCTTATTAAAATCTCAATGGTATATTTGTATATATAGGAAAAAACAACTTAAAATTCATATGCAATCTCAAGAGATTCTGAATTGCCCAAGCAATCCAAAGATGGAAGAATTAAGAGATATCACAAATTCTAAATCAGCACTTCACTATTCTACAGTAAAAACTATGGTCCTGACATGAAGAGCAACAGACAGACTAGTGAAACACAACAAGACCCGGGAAGAAAGCCATGTGTATATGGAAAGATGGTCTTCAACAAGGGTGTCCAACTCCACAGTGGGGAAAGGACATATAGTATAAATAAAATTGATGTTCATATGCAAAGAATGAAGTGAGATTCTTATTTCACACCATATGTATAAAACAACATGAAATACAAGATAGACTTAAATGAAGGCCTAAAGCTGTAAAACCCTAAAGAAATGATAGCTTAATGACATGAAATGTGTTTATGGCCTCTTGGATTGACATAAAAAGCACAGGCAACAAAAGCAAAGGAAGACAAATATGATCACGTGAAGCATGAAAAAGTAGGGCTAAGGATGTAGCCCAGTGGTAAGCATGTGCTTAGCATGTATAAGGCCTGGGTTTAAGGTCCAGTAAATACACACACACAAACACATACATACATACACACACACACACTACTGATTCTGTTTCCCTAGTTGAACTGTCATTTATACATATTTTGTTCCCCCTTTGAGGAAAAGGGTTTTGGGTTTGCCACAGGATAGTTATACAACTTTAGGTGGAAGTATCACTTTGCTATTGTTCTTATTTGAATAACATGTGCTCATTTGAAGTATGGCTTCAGAAGATTTGTAAGGGTGCCAGGTTGACATGCCTGTCACTCCTTTGGTTTAAAACAATGATTATTCTGAAAATTCTACTGAGAAATAATTTCAATTGCCTATGCTGCTACAAGGTAAATAATATGTAATTTTTATACAACTGATAAGTTTAAGATATTTCATATGAAAGAGAATATTAGACAATATATCGGGGAATGACTAATGTAATCTAGGCGCTAAAAACAATTAGCTACATTAGCCCTTATTGAGTGTGTCACACATGTCTGTGTATGGACCATGTGTGTTAGTTCCAGGAGAAAAAAAAATTGAACTAAAAGAAACCATATTTTGAATAAAGAAATGATACTCTCTCTGGACTCATACAATTTTAACCAGATGACAAAATACCAAGAGACTCATGACCTCTAATACCCCTACAAATGAGACCATGAAAGGTGAGGGGGAAATAAGGACCTACTGGGTGCCTCATTCAGGGAGATAAAATTAACCTAATCAGGGGAAAACACATCTGAAGCAAAAGGATGCTCAAAACTTCTGCCCCGGAACATCTTGGTATTACATTTGCTATATCTTACATTTCCTTTGGTGTCATAAATGATAATTCTTGTTTTAATGACCTAGATCCTGTTTCTTCTACATAATGCTAGTGTGTTTTACTAATAATTTTTGTTTTTCAATATCTAATAGGATTGGAAATTTATGTGAATCTTCCATAAGCATAAAAGTGTTATAGAAATTCGAGCCCAAACTATTTAAAAATTCTTTTCTACTCTTCCAGACAAAGTAGCAGAAGATTTTTTCTTGTACTTAAGAATCTACCATGGTTTGGACTTGAGAGTCCTCCAAAGGCCAAGATATTTAAGGATTTGTCCCCAGCATGGTGCTCTTGGGAAATGATAAATGTTCAGAAGTAGGGCCTAGAGGAAATTTGTTGGATCATTGGGGGTGTGCTCTCAACGTCAAGTGAATTTTGGTTTTATTTTATTCATTTATTTATATGAAGAACTAAGAATCCAACCAGTGCCTCTTGCACATATGCTAGGCAAGTGCTACCACTGATCCACAACCCAGAAGCATTGTCTATAGCATATCTTTCCACCTCATCTGGTTTTGATTTCATGGAATCTATTTGCAATTCTGCAAAATATAGATATCTAAAGCAAGGCAAAATATCCCTCATCTCTACACAGGTATATTCTGCTGTAGCAGACAGGTTCAGCTAAGTTTCCTTTTCGACCATTGAAGAAGCTTATTTGACCTCTATCTGGGATTCTGCTTTAACTTTCCTTTGCTTTATATAAGCCTGTGCTTTTTGACTTCTCCTTTCAGTCAGTTATAATCTGCCTAGTTTTCTCATTGATTCAGTGAAAATCTCTAGAAAGTGTTCATTTTACATCTGTTTGAAGGTCATGATTTGACCTTGAAAAAATATGTTTTCAAACAATGCATAGTGTAAATGTTAATTACAAACAAGGCAAGCCTTAGGCTTTAGAGTTTAATTCTCACCCTTAACCTTGGTGGGAAATCCCTAGAGGGCATTAACTAGGTGGAGAATTCTAGAAGGAAAGATGGCTAGCTGGATTAACCCCCAACAGCTCTGCAGTCCTACTCTCTCTCTGCAGGGGGTAACCCTTGGGCAGGTCACTTCACTCCCTTCTGTGCTCCTAGGTAGGTGGAGTGACAATAATCCCTTCACCTCCTGGATGTTGTCAGTCATGAAAGGGTTATCATAATGCTTATGCAATATGGTCTGGAAGAAGAAGCTGGGTGGGCTTGTTCAGAATTGTTCTTTTTTTTTTTTTTTTTTTTTTAATGACACTTTGTAACTCCTGAGTTGAAATGAGGGTTGCAAGAGTTTTAGACCAAGAGATGAAGATTTTGCAAAAACTTTATATTGAAGTAACAAAGACATCTTCTGAATTGAAAACACTTGCCGGGGGCGGGGGGGGAGGGGAACACACCTGTAATCCCAGCAGTTTGGAAGGCTGAGACAAGAGAAATTGAGTTCAAAGCCAGCCTCAGCAACTTCAAGGCAATTGTTAGACTAGGACGCAAGAAAAGACCACTGACTCCAGTTAAAATCAAATTAAAGCAAGCTTATTATTTTGACCAGCTGGGTTGCCTCTCCCAGCAAAAACCACAGGAAAACAGAAGCCACAAGTTTCTTGCACCCAGCTTTATAGGCCAGAAAGTTATACAAAGTGGGGGTTGCAGATATCAAAACTCTCAGGAGCATAACACAAATGTTAGTTTACATTTTTGCTGGCCCCAACATCAGAATTTATGAAAGTCATTAGAGCCTCAGAGAGGGACATTATCTGACCAGGGAAGGCCAAGATTTGTGAGGCATCATTAAAGTTTCAGAGAGGGCTGCTCTCTGCTCAGAGAGAGACAGGCATGGGTGAGTTCAAGGCAGGGTAGGCATTCCAAGCAGGCTCAGAATTTGCAGTAATTTATAGTGAAGCTGAAATTAGCTTTTCATGGCTTTGTAGCAAGATGGCTCCCAATTTTAAGAGAAAATCAGGCTGGGTCTATCATTCCCCTCTTTTCTTTCTTTCTTTTTTCTGAATTATATACTTTTATCTTCTGAAATGATTTAAAAGAATAAGATCACTTAATATATGTTTATTATTGCCCTTAAGATAAAATTTAAGGGCAATTTATGTTGCAAGGATTGAGTCTCTGCTTTTCTTTCTGATTTGATTTCTGCCTTCTTATTGCTGTGTGTACTAAATCAAACTAGATTTCTTTCAATTCCTCAAGCACTCCATGACTTCAGCCTTTTTCCATGTCCTTTGTCTAGAAAGTTCTTGCATTCCCCATTCTCCACAGCAAAGTCTCAGGGATGTGGGGATGTGGCTCATTGGTAAATTATAATTGTCTTAAATCCCTAATACAAAAAGAAAGAAGGAAAGAAAATTAGCAGCTAAAGGATAGCAGAAGGATATTTAGATGTCCATTTGCAGAAAAAAAAATTAAGTTAGAAATATTTTTCTTTCTTCAAAACCACAGAAAAATTGTAAATGGAATAGAGATTATATCTTTAATAACCTTTAAAAGTACTTGGAGAAAATAATGGAAAAAAATTATAATTTTGAAGTGTGGAATCATAAGCAAGTTGTAAACTCTAGAAGTCATAAAGAAAAATGTTGAGAAATTTGGTTACCTAATATCTAAAATTCATGAGCAATGACACCAAAAATGATAGTTAAAGGGAGTTCTACGAAAACATTCCAGCACCAACAAAAGGCATTTACATTAATAATCAGAATATACAAAGAAAAGGGGGAAAATAGAAGGGAAAAGTATTTGAGTAGGCAAATGCAACCCAATCTCACTTCTAAATAGCAGCAACTAAATAAAACCAACAAGAAGATACCATTTTGTAGCATAGGATGGTTTTATTAAAAAAAAAAAAAATAGGTGTTGGGGAATAGCCCTGGACACCTGGGTCTGTGACTTTAGGTCCTGCCCCTCCGAAAGTATTTTATATAAATGACATCTCCTCCAGCACTACTCCAATGCAGACAGTGATGTCATAGCTATGAGCACAGTGGCTCATCTGCGGTTTAGTGAGAGTTGCCTTATGGACAAAAAATAAAGGTTTTCTCATTCTGTGATTGCCCTGCCAGGAATCTAGCCTTTCCAGATACATGAATATGGGGACTGGGAATGTGGTTCAGTGGTTGAGCACTTGTCTAGCACATGTAGGCCCTGGGTTCAATCCCCAGCACAGGGGAAAGAGAAAGAAAGAAAGAAAGAAAGGAAGGAAGGAAGGAAGGAAGGAAGGAAGGAAGGAAGGAAGGAAGGAAGGAAGAAAAAAGGAAAGAAAGAGAGAAAGAAAGAAAGAAGGAAAGAAAGAAAGGAAAAGAAAGAAAGAAGAGAGGGAGAAAGAGAAGGAGAAAGAAGAGAGGGAGAAAGAGAGGGAGAAAAAAAAGAAAAGAAACATGGTATTTACAGCCACCCTCCTCCTCTAAAGCCTGCACTTCCTCAAGTGCACTGACCTCCAGTAGAAGGGAGCAAGAATGTCTCAAAAGGAATCCTCCACCAAAGCCCACTACTCCCAAATCCACAAGAGGTAAAAGGACCTAGTCATTGGCTACAAAAATCGCTTGTAAGGAGCGCCCTCTAGTGTAGAGGTGAAGAAAACTCAGAGTTGCAGGCCCAGTGTTGTGGTGCTCTGACATCTAGTTTGTCCACTAAGTTTCAGATTCATTCCTCTTCCAGGGTCCGGTGTGAGAAGCTGCTCCTATGTAAAAACAGATTTGTGCTTCTAAAGGGCAGGTATCCCGCTTTGTGAGAAGCAAATGAAGACTCTCTGGTGTCTTTTTAGAAGACACAAATAAGATCTGTGCGATCCATGGCAAACATACAGTAGTTATGCCAAATGGCCTCCAAATAGCACTCTGACACATTGAGAACTTATGTAAGAACCTACTCTGGGGCTGGATGTATGTGTAGCTGTGTGAAACCCACCCACGCACGAGGCCCTGGGTTTGTTCCACAGCATCTCAAAAACAACAAACCAAACCACTCTTGGTAGGTTTGATGTTAAACATCCCCTTTGTCCCCGTGGTGTCAAAAGGTGCCTCAGTGGATGATTATAAGTAGAAAACTAGGGGAGAGAAATCAGATATTGGCAGTTTTTCCATTTTGTGTGTGTGTGTTAGTTTTTTATATAAATGTTAAGTATGCAAACAGGAATGCAGATCAAAATGTTTCAGTGAACAACTTTTGGCGATTCAACTATATAATCATTATAAAAGTCTGCTTTTTTTCTTTTTTCTTTTTTTTTTTTTGACTATGGCAGCATTTAGATTTTTTAAAAACTAAGTTAACTTCTTACCGACAGCCACTAAATGTCGTTTGTAGAATTTTGATCCTACAGTGGGTTTCACTCACTATGCCTTTCTGAGTTGTCCCACTTGCTGGTTGCAGATTTTTAATACTGTCCATCTCCTGGGCTGCTTTTATGAATTTGCTTTTAAAATATAGGAGGCCAGACACTGTTCCACATGCTGGTAATCTCACTAATCTCTGGTAATCCAGAGGTTGGGGCAAGGAATTGCAAGTTCAGGGGCAGACAACTCTGCAACTTAGTGAGACCCTGTCTCAAAATAAAAACTTAAAAAGGACTGGGGATATAGTTCAGTGATGAAATGTATCTAAATAAATAAATACATGAAACTGTTAAAATGATATATACACAAGTATGTTCTTGAAGCATGTTTTATATTGGGGAAAAAAGAAACATTCCCTTTGTCCATAAATAGGGCACTGTCTGGATAAATAATGGTATACCCATCCACAGGATACTTTGCAGCTCCTACATGGAATAAAGTAGATTTATGTGTACTCACTTTCATAAACTTTTTCCAAATTTTTAGTGATCTCCCAGGATTTGATGCTAGGACTGAGGTAGACATGAATTTAAAAGCAAAATATTTATTATTTGATACCATGTTTATATTTTTTCTCCATACATACTAAGAATACAGGAAATATGTAGAGAGGAAATAGGAAGTGTCCACCATGCTGTGGGAACTGAACTGGAATTATTGGGTAGAGGAAATTAGTGACAGGGAGGAGTTTGATGTTTTGCATTTTATACTTTATTACTTTGTGCTGTAACATAACAAGAAAATAAGTGTGTGTGTGTGTGTATGTGTGTGTGTGTTTCTAATCTTATTACATTAGGCAACCAATCCCGAAATTTGAGCTATAAGAATTTTTGTGGATTTAAGTATTCTTTGATAATTTCCCACTGAGCTAAACTACTGTGGAATGTCCAACCAAGTATGAGAAATTCAATGCATTCTTTAAATAAACACTTCCTTCTAACCAGCTCATCTGGACATCATAATCCCCATGTAACTTTTTAAAAATTAGATCCTAAAGGCTGGGGTTGTTGCTCAATGGTGGAGTGCTTACCTAGCATGTGCGGTATGCTGAGTTCAATACTCAGCATCACATAAAAATAAATAAAGAAATTAGTGTGTTGTGTACAATTTATATATATATATATATATATATATATATATATATATATATATATATATATTTTTTTTTTTTTTTAAATTAAATATTAGTCTTGGTGACAGATCTGATGACTCAGAATCAGAATGTTTGTGCCTGAGGTTGTTGTCTTACTGTTCAGGAGGAGATGGGATGTGAAGATTATTGACTAGGTAATTATGTGTATCAATTGCACTGAGCCAGGAACAGAAAAGGCAGAGAGGCAGACCTGGCCTGTAGGGGCTCCTCCAAATAAACCTGATGGGGACTCTTGATGGATAAAGTCATTCTCCCAGGCTTGGCAATGAAAGTGTTCCATATGATGCAAGTAAGGTACTCCAAGTATTCAGAACTCTCAGATTTGTTAGGGCTGTACCTTTATTTGTATTTTCAATAAATCTATTATTTTTTGCACTTGTCTCAGTTTCTGTGTTCTAAACTGGAGGAAGGTGGGGGATGATTAGAAGATCACCAAAAAACTCACCCAACTTTTGGAATGAAGACCCCCCCCCCCCCAGTTTTCTTACCATAAACACAACAGGATGTAGTGTGTTATTATCTAAGAACCAGGTTGTGCAGAGGCAGACAAGTTAGATTCTAGTCCTCACCCCTCTTTGTGCCAGTTGTGTGAATTATCTGCAAGTTATCTGCAAGGTTCTTGACATCTTTGAACCTCCATTTCTTGATCTGCATAATGGACAATGACTTGCTTTAAATGACATTTAAAGAAAGATCAGAAGTGACAAAGAGTAGAAGTCAATCAATCAAAGCTCAGCAGTTGTTTGTTAGTACCACAACAATTACTAGAGCATGAAGTCCTTAAAGGTTAGACACAATGTGTGACTATGTGATTTCCCTTTCCTCTTTCCCTACAGTCTACCTAACACTAGTAGAAGGCCACTACCAGGGATTGAATACAGGTTCTTTCACATGCTGGGCCAGCACATAACCACTGAGCTGTGCCTTCAGTCCCCCCCCCCCCAAAAAAAAAAAAACAGATACAGATATAGATAAAGATAGATATAGATAGTCTACAGATCTGCAATTCTGTCTGCTACAGGTTGTTGTGGTTCCCATCCCTCCTGGAGTGCAAGAGTTCAATTCTTTTTGCATGTGCAAGCCTCTTTTCCTAATCTAAGTCCATTCTTAGGACTGCTTGTAACATCTACTTGTTCCCTCATTAACAATGAGCTAAGTAAAATCTTTGGCACATGCTCATTTTCTATCTGCATGACAGCCATGAATTTATTTTCTTTTAAAAGGCGTCTTTTAATATTGCTACTACTTCTTTACCAAAGCAGTGGATTTCTGTGGAGGGCAGACACCTTGCCTGAATCTCCCTCTCAGGGTCAGATGGGGTTGGACAGCATTAGCGTCAATATCTTGTCCTAGGGTAGACAGAAAAGCTGCCTAGGAGTCAGGCTTCAGGTCCTGTGCCAACAACCTGCGGTGACAAAGAGGAAAGCACTTCTTTCAGAGAAATGGGCTCATAAGGGACCTCTGGACCCCTGGGGCAGCCTCCTAGGGCTACATGTCTTTCCCAAATCCCCTCCTGTGCAAGAACACCCTTCCTTCCTGGGGTGGCGCCCTGGCTGGAACCTAGAGATTAGGTCTTTGGGGTCTCTGAGATCCACGAGGTTCCACGGGGCCTCTGGAGGGGACGAGTGTTTGGGAGCCAGAAAGCCCCAAGCTGCCCAGGATTTTTGGCTCAGACTTGGAGCATTTCCTCCTGGGCCGGCCTGGCGCTATCCTGGGGAGGGCGTCCACCAGCAAACAGGGCACTGAGATTTGCCAGGCCAGCACCTTGGGGCTCCTGTTCTGCACACAGGCTGGGCTAGCCCTGCTCAGCGCCAAGGGTGCTTTGTCGGGTGGGTGGGACCTGGGGCGCGGGCAGGGAACCCAGGGAGACCACAGATGGCAAGATAGGAATGATAGACAGAGGCAAAGAAAGGGTGGGGGGGGGGGGAGAGAGAGAGAGAGAGAGAGAGAGAGAGAGAGAGAGAGACAGAGACAGAGACACTGAGACTGAAGGGGAGAGACAGTGGTGAGAAAACAGAGGCAGAGAAGGGCAGAGGAATGAAGATAAGAACAAGTTCTAAAGGACAGGAGGAGCCTAAAAAGAGAGAAGGAAAGGCTGAGACAGAATGAGGCTTTGGAGATTCAGAAAAGCGATTTCGTCCATCAGGCTGTGGATATGCTTTTGGAACTCAGCGGGGGGCCAGCGCCGCCTCCTCTGCACCTTAGCGCGCCTTCATCTGGCTGCCCTCGGCGTCCTCGCGGCTCAGCACCTCCTCTTCATAGCGTGCTTGCAGGTTGCGCAGAGTCTCCTCCAGCCCTTTGCACTCTCCCTGGAACGCCTGCTTCTTGTTGGTAGCATCCCCCCGCCAGGCGGAGGTGGCTAATCTCCTGCTGCTACAGCGCCCGGAAGCGGGACGGCTCCTAATGCTTCTGGCACAGCACCAGCAGCTCGGCTTCCAGCAGCTTGTTCTGCTGCTCCAGCTCGTGCACGCGCTGGATGAAGCTGGCAAAGCGGTTTTTGAGATCCAGGAGCTGCACCTCTCCTGAGTGCGGATGGACTTGAGGTCGTTGCTAATGGCGACTACCTGGCTCTGGTCTAGGTTCTCCAGGCTTGCATCAAGGAGCCAGAACTGGACAGTAGCTGTGGCGCACGGAGAGCCAGGAGGGCACCGGGACTGAGTAGTTGGAGTAAGCTGAGCGCGCAGTGCTGTAGCCGCTGCGCACGCTGGAGATGTGCACCCAGGGAGTCTCCACATAGTGCCACTTGTAGGAGGTCTAGGCTCATAGCTAAAGGAACTCATGCTGGCGGCCAGTGCCCCCCCACCGCCCATGGCGGACATGGGGGCCTGGAGAGGAGGAAGGACAGGGGAGAAAGGGAAAGGGAAGGATGGATGGCTGTGTGCCTATTATTATTATAATTATTATTTATTTTGATTTTTATTTTTTTACTTAAGAGATTGCCATAGTTTGGACTTGAGAGTCCTCCAAAGGCCAAGGTGTTCAAGAATTGTTCCCTTGGGTGGTGCTCTTGGGAAATGATGAATGTTCAGAAGTGAGGCCTAGGGGAAAGTTGTTGGGTCATTGGGTGTGTGCTCTCAGAGGCAAGTGATTTTTGGTTTTATTTTATTCATTTATTTATATGCAGTACTGAGAATCCAACCAGTGCCTCTTGCACACATGCTAGTCAAGTGCTACCACTGATCCACAACCCAGGACTAAGGTGAGTGGTTTTGTTTCAATACATGCTGTCACCATGAAGTTCAGCCTTTCTCCTGGCCCAAATAGGTTTGCCACGGTTTCTTTTATGAGAGCAAAATGTTCTTTGCATATCTTCATTGGACCTGGCTGGCCAGGCTACGTCTTTCAAGAATAGTAGACTTTAGAATTTGGAATTTAAGTTTGTCTTGTGACTTTCATCAACCCATAAAATATAAGTAGATTGTAATGTGTGTAATAATGAGAAAGGTTTATCATCTATTAGGCAATTTCTTTTTAAATTTATGAATAACCATTTTATTGCATTTATGAATTTAATGTAATGTTTGGAGTAATTTATTACCATGGCACTATTTAGACAAAAATGACCAATCTACAAAACTTCTGTTCATTTTAAAACTGTATCATACAATTGAGTCTTTGAAAATGTTTATTAAATTTATAGATATACATTTATTATAATTGCATCTGAGAATCCTTTTGTCAATATAATTAGACACAATGAAATAAGGTGCTAGCATCCATAATTTGTCAATGGATAAAGATCTGTTAGCTGGTCTGTTACAAAAAGATGAAGCCAAAAGGAAGGTGCTCCCTTTCTCATTTCCAGACCTCCTAGGATCCTCTCCCTGAGCATGCTTGCTTCTGGATCACATGGGCCCATTCTAAACAGTTCAACAAATTTCTCTCCCAGTCATTATCTTGTTCAGATTTTCTACTGATTTGTACAGCATCAATGATTTACAGGACCTTTGAAAGGTTTCCAGTTCATGGAACTTTTATAACACAATAACACCATAGCTTACAGAGAATTTGCTATTCTTTTATTTTTCAACAGTGTTCTTATATTCCCTTATTTTCTCTAAGAAAATGTCATCCTAGTCTCAAGCAACCAATATTTTAAATAACCAATGAATAATGATAGAAGAGAGATATATGGAAACCTGATTCAGTGTATATTAGTGCAATCCCAATACAATAAAACTTTGTGAAGCTTTAATAATAATTCAAAAAAATATCATATAAGAAATTCCCCAAACAAAATATTGGCTCATGTAACAAATGGCTACAAAGTACCTACTAATACTATGAGGTGCCACATGTTGGTGAACCAAATCCTTTCTCCTGCATCTTAGGGGATCACCTCTTGGAGGTTTGATTGGCATACTTAACAGATCTCAAGTAAAAACTTCTAATATCTCCATCAAAAATTGATCAGACAAATTATAGAGTCCTCCTTAACTCCTCTCACAGAATACCCAACATCTCTGCAGACTACCAATTAAACCTTTAAAATATTCAATCTTTCTAGTTCTGTTTAATTTCACAGACAGCACCATGATAAAAATCCAGCAGGATTCCTATTCTGTATAATTACAGAGCATCTTAATTGGTGTCTACTCCAATACCTGCCTCACAATGATTTTTTCATAAAAATGATATGATACATTCACAGCCACATTGAAATAAATATGTGACAAGGGTCAACAATATCCTATGTGAAGAAATGACAGGAAACATTTTCAAAGAAAAATCTGTATTTCCTGTGTCATGTAAAAAAATATGTTCTTGCAAATTGTTCGATTTGACTTACATTGATTTCACATATATGGCAATGCATTTGCTTGGTAGCTCTTTTCTGATTCAAAAATCTGTGGATGGATTCTATACAAATGATCAATTAAGTATCTGTAAATCATTTTCCCCACATGTGTGCCATGGTTTTTCTTTTCATCTGTTTTGTTTTGTTCCTCCGACTTTCTTGTGACTATCTTCAAGTGAAGATGCTGAAAAAATATCAAAACAGATAGAAAAGAATTGAGGAATACTAGAAGCATCCAGAGAAAGAAAGGAACATTTGTTCCCCGAGATTTTTACAAGGTGGAGCTCTGCTTCCCAACTGATTCTTAATAATAAAACCAACAATGGATTAATGGCTGATCCTTAAAAATACGAGAACATGAGATTATGATCTGCAGGGTCAGAAAGGATTTTAGTGTAACACAAATTCATAATATATAGAAAGAGACCAATAAAAAATACTCAGCCATAACAGTAATCAAGGAAGTACAAATAAACCAGTTCACATCAACCTGATAACCAACACTTTAAATCATTGGTGGAAGAATAGGATCAAATAAGATTAAATAAAATAGGGAATAAGCATTGGGATGGGAAAAGTATGGATGATTCTGACTATTTTTGGTTTTTGCTCATACTCTGACATTCAAAGTAAGCTTATCCTTTAATATAGCAATCAAATAAATGATACTTCAAGTTTTGGAACATGTTGATTTCCCTTTCCTAACCCCCCTTCAATGGGATGGCAGTGTTAAAACACTGGACATAGAATGTCAAGGGTTGTTGGGGAGTATGTTTGTTTGATGGTATTGAGGATTGAAACCAAGGCCTCAGGCATACTAGGCAAAGCCTCTACCACTGGGTCACACTCAAAATAGAAAAAGCAAAAAGGCTAGGCATGTAGCTCAGTGGGAGAATACCACTGGGTTTAATCCTAGAATGACCTAAAAAATAAAGAAAAATGAGAATACAAAGTAGGGGATAGGACTGTACAGGATTAGTGTATTTACGAGATTGAAGCTAAGTTAGTATTAACATAAAAATAACATATTGTAACTTTAATTTTTTTTTTGTAAGAAAAAGAACTACAGATATGACACAAAAGGAAATGACAAGGGTGTCAAAACATGTCACTACAAAAAAAGAGAAAAAACAAACAAGTTGAAGCAGTAGAATAACAAGTGGAGAAACAAAAATACACAAACACACACACACACACAGAGGGGGGGAGGGAGGGAGGGAGAGAGAGAAAGAGAGAGAGAGAGAGAGAGAGAGAGAGAGAGAGAGAGAGAGAGAGAAAGAGAGAATACTGTAAGATATACCAAAGAAAATAAATGGCAGGAGTAGCCCTATTCCCTCCTCCTCCTGCCTCTCTCCCCCATCAGTGGCTTGTTTTTTGTTGTTTTGTTTTGGTAGTACGACTGGAAAATTTATCATGCAGGCTAGGTATTACTAATAACTGTGCTATTCTATCTCCTGGTGAAATTACTGATATACCTCTTGGAGAGCTAGCTATAATTTTTGTTTCACCCTCATAATCAGGATCAATTGCCCCAGGACTTATCATAAGTCCTTTTAGTGTAGAAGAACTGCGTCCCAATAATAAGCCTACTGTTCCTTGGGAAAGAGGTCCTTTTACTCCTGTGGAAATGATTTGAACTCCCATCTCTGGAGTTAGTACTGCTCTGGCAGAGGCACAGATGTCCAACCCTGCGCTCACTCTAGTTTGTCTGATGAGGGATTTAATGGATAATGTGTCCTGGGTACTACCCTGATGGTGCTGCTGGGTTCCTCCATTGCCCCGTATACTTGTGGTTTTGGGCCCCGGAGCATTGGGCCCTCCAGTCCATTTTTTGGCAATGGAGCCTGATGTCTTTCTCCACGATATCATGTGTAAACACTTGGTCCTTGTCCATTTTTCGATAACAGAATACCCTCTATGCTGGTTTGAGAATGGCATTCATTAGCCCAATGTCTCCCTCTACAGCATCATGGGCAAATACCCGGTATTCTATTTTTTTGATACCTAGCTTTGTTAAACCCTCCTCCTATGGAGCAACTTCTTTTAAAATGTCCTGTTTGATCACAATTATAGCATGTTTTTGGCCTGGCATCTAAAGCCTGTTGTACTGCTGCCAAGACTTGCCCTTGTTCATTAATGTCTCTACATAATTTAATATATGTGTTTAAATCTTCATGTCTCCATGGTCTAATGACCTCTCTGCAGCAACAATTTGCTTGGTCATAAGCCAGTTGTTTTATAAATGGCATTGCCTGTTCTGTATCCCCAAATATTCTATAAGCTGTTTGAATAATCCTATCTACAAATTTAGCGTAAGGTTCATTAGTTCCTTGTATTAACTTAGATAATTGTCCTTGTAAATCTCCATGTCCCTGTAAAGTTTTCCATGCCCTAACCACATCTACAGTAATTTGTGCATATACGCCAGGATCATATTCAATTTGTTGCTGTTGACCCTCATAAGGTCCTTTTTCTAACAACATATCTAGATTTTTTTGAGGGTAACTGGCTGCTGCATTTCGCCTAGCTGTCTCCATGCAAAATTCCTCATTGGCAACCTTCCATAACAAATATTGTCCTCCATTTAGCACAGATTGACACATGTTAGCCCAATCTGCTGGTGTCATGTCCAAGTTGGTAATGGAGTCGACCATGTTCACAGTGAAGGGTGCTTGCAGCCCATAGGTTGTTATAGCCTCCTTTAATGGCTTCACTGTTTTGAAATCTAAAGCACGATGAATTTGTTGCCCTCCTGCCTGCTCAAGTACAGGGCATGCTAATCATTGGGGTCCTGCCTCAGGATTCCGTCCATCAACTATGGGAGTTGAGGGCCACTCAGCTGTAGATGGAGCTGTTGGTTGAATTATGCCTTCTGGTGATAGAATGGAGTCAGTAGCAGCCTCCTGTTGTAATTCCCCCCCTGATGGTTGTTTTTCCTCTAAGCTTTCTTCCTTTAAATTTTCCTCTTTCTGACTAGCTTGAGAGACCTTCTCTTTTGCTTGACCTAACATGTTTTCTACCATAGTCTGGACCTCTAACAATTTACTTAACAGTCTTTCAGTTTGTTTTTTATCAGTTTCTAATCTACTATAAAGTTAACGCAACCCAATAAGATAGCATAAAACAAAACCAAAACAGAATGAAACAAAAACGGAACAAAAAATCGTTGTATCAATTTTCTCTTTCTCAGGGCCGAACAACTTCAAACCTTGAACCAACCATTTTTCCCAGTTTGTCTGAGAAAATTCTAGGGATAGGCAGCTTGAAACAAAAACAAAATAAATCAATACAAGAACACATTGTTTTTTGAAATGGTCACCCATTCTTTCGCCTTCCCTCAGGGGCGAGCAATTTTACTCACCTCCAAGCTTCAGGCGTTTCCCGTATGGGCCACCAATTGCTGCAGTCTGGCTGGGCACAAAATCACAAGCCACTCAAGCAGGAACAAACTTTATTTTTTTAACTGCCGCCAATGCCCCATACGCTCCCAGGAAGATTGCCGATCTACCCACGCGCGTTCTCCCCCGTCCCAAGAGGAAGTTCCTCCTCCAGAATTCCCTCCTATTGCACTTCCCCAACCAATGGGAACTCTCCAGGAGTCCCTAGCAGGCGAGGTGGACAGCAGGAGTCCAATATCCATATGAATGCAAATCTTAATATAATCATATCATCTCAGTGGCTTGCTGGCGTCACCTTTCAATCAAAAATGCCATGCATCATATTACTTGGCTGTGGCTCTTAGCACAGAAGTTAACAAATGGTGGAGAAATACTAAATATTCATGTGCAAAGAATCAACTTGTACTTTTTACCCCATAGACAAAAATTACCTCAAAATGGAAAAAAAAATGCATAATACCTGCTGCAAGAAAACTTGGGGGAAGTTTTCATAATATTGAATTTGGTAACAATTTCATAGATATGTCACCAAAAACACAAACAAAAACAAAGTATATTAGACTTCAATTAAATAAAGAACTGTGAGTCAAAGGACACAATGAAGAAAATAAAAGGACTATCTGTGGATAGGATAATCCTTTTGAAAATCATACCTGATAGAGTGTTGATACCAAGACATAAAGAGCCACAAGTGTAATTTAAAGTAGGCAAAGGATTAGAATAGACATTTCTTCAAAGAAAATAAACAAATTTTCAATAAGCATGTAAAAAATGGTCAACATTACTGTTGGTGGGCAGGCAAAATGGAGACGGTACTGTGGGAAAAAATATGATCATTGCTCCAAAAATAAATAGATAAATAATAAAAATAAAATTAACATAGCCAGCAATATCATTTGTACAAGGTACCTAGAGTAGTCAAAATCATAGAGACAAAAATACAATGATAGTCCTCAGGGGCTGAGCAGGGGACATTGGGGAGTTCTGCTTTAATGCTTACAAAGTTTCAGTTTTACAAGATGAAAAGAGCTCTATGGAGAGTTGCTGGTGGTGCTTACAAGGCAATGTAATGTAGGTGAAGCCCCTGAAGCATACATTCAATCTTAGCACCACTTTTAAAAAATAAATAAAAAAGAAACTGAGTTTAGAATTTCTCATAATATTGAATAAAATAAAACCTTTCCTCCATGTCCAAATGCAACTGTCACTAATTTGCTGTACATAAATCTAGTTTATGTTCTTGTTTTCACTGGGTGAATACATATGTGTGATTCCAAGATAGATCCTTATTGTTTCATTCCTTATTTCATTTTCAGTCAACATACTGTAAAACTAATTTAGAAACTTGATATTTCACTGGAAAGTGTATTCTTGAACACTCTCAAAATAACATAGGACTAGTCTATTATTTTTAACTGCACTGTGCTGATAGCTAAGATCTTAAACATCTCTTACAGCTACACGTGGTATGGTTTACTCACTACCGTGGTGACACAGCAACATGGTGGGATGTTTATGAGGTGGGGCCTAGTGGAGATCTTTAGGTCATTGGAGGCAGGCTCTCAAGGGGATTATGGGGCCCTAGCCCCTCCCTCTTTCAACCTATGACTTCCTGGGCATGTGGCTGACAGTTTTACTCTAATGTGCTGTGACCCCTTTGGCCAAAAAAATGGGGCCAACTGACTAGGAACTAAAACCTCCAAAACCATGAACGAAGCCTGATGTGGTGGACAACACCCATAATCCCAGCCACTTGGCCAGCTGAGGCAGGAAGATCAAAAATTCAAGGCCAGCCTGAGGAACTGAGTGAGACCCTGTCTCAAAAAAATAAAGAAGGCTGGGAAAGTAGCTCAATGTAGAGGAACCCTGGATTCAGTCCCCAGACCACACCCACAAACTCACAATAAGACTCATCACAGGTATTAGATATAGTGGTGGAAAACTTAGACACCTAACTTGATTACTTTATATGACCCTTTGTATCTAGGGGTTCTGTGTTCCGTAAGAAAGTATAAGTATTTTCCTGTAGAAAACATCTAGTAGCAGAATTACTAGGCATCTGCAACTTCAATCAATATTCCAAGTAACCATTCAAAGTGATTGTGCAGATAATACATTTTCCCAGTTGGACAGTTGCTATTTCCCCCAGTTCTCTATCTCATAAGAAGGAAGATATTTGCAAAATTAAGATTTGTATGTTAATGGAAATTCAAACCATTTGTTGTGCAGTTTAATAAGTATAATAATTCATAATTTCACTATCAAATATGAGACATCACAAACATCATCTGAGACTCTTCACAATCATTCCAAGAGGGTGGGCAAAGTGCAAGAACCACAAATGCAAGCTTTCTTTACAATTCCTGCTGTTGTTTATACAATCATAAGCAGTATACACTTTTATGAACAAATATTACCAGAGGAAAATGGAAAGCACTACCAAAGAGAGCTCAAGCCTTGGCCTGCCTCTACACAAAACACACCAGGAGCAACTGGGAATTCAGCAGTTGCTCCACTTTTCCAGTGGCACTGTGTAAATGGTGCCCCCTAGTGGTTAGAGGGATGTAGCTTGCAGAGCTGTGTTGGCAGGAGCTATTCCAGGGACAGGAAATTCTCTGGAATTCTTCAAAGAGTTCTATACCTTAGGCTTAAAATTATGTAAACGTTTTCAAAGTGGGACATTCCCAGATACCCTCACTTTGAACTTTTGTCTCAAAAATGAAGATCAACTATATCCAAATGCTTCCCTGAGCACCCCTCAGATATCATTGACCCACATGCCCAGGTGACTGTCAGAACACTCTGGATTCCCAAACAGGGGCTCTCAGACCTGTGCAGAAGCCTCCTAGGGTTCTTGAGATTGCAGAAGCTGGAACTGTGGCTTTAGTGAAAGCTCTGCCTTTAGTGGGAAGAACTCAGGTAACGCTGTGCCTTTTAGGTGGATGGAGGGAATCCATCAAACTAACAGAGAAAGAGTCTGCCAAGGATGTGGATTGAAAGTAGAATGACACTGCAATAGGCAGATGCCTGCCACAGGAAACCCCGGGCACACTCACTGTGAGCACAGTGGAACAATAGGGCTTGGGAGGATTTTTAAAGGCAAAAATAAAAAGAATTACAACATATATTTCAAAACAATAATTCCTGGCAGCATTGGTGAGTAACAAGGTACATGTGTGTCCAAAGTTAAGTAGATAGTTGCTGGGCAGACACCCTTGCAGAAGTCTGTTCTCTTTAAGGCTTCCTTCTGGCAGAATTCTTGTCAAGCAATAATGGGTGAGATGGATTTCTTCATAACCTCCTCGCTGGTTTCTTTTTTTGTTAGGGTTGCCACACAAGCAAATTCATTGTGATACCAATGATGCTGATAACTTTCAGAGAGTCCAGGCTGTCCTGGCAGGCTATGCTGTGTCCTGAAGATGCTTCCCTGGGCCACAGAGGAGAGCAGCAGGCTGTGGACTCCTCCATACAAAGGGAGCTTAGAGTATCTTACCTCCAAGAAGGAGAAAATTTGTGAGGCAGGGCTGTGCAAGAAGTGTCTACCTAAAGCACATGTTGGTTTGAATTTGGCAACTGCTATTATCTGGGGGTGGTCTTGCTGTCTTTGTGCCCGTTGCTGTGGTAGTGGCTGCATAAGTCCACCTTTCTCCAGAGCACTAGAAGATGCACAGTCAGGGATCTACCCCGGGTTACTAGTGCCCCATCCCAAGACAAGACAATTTAGGATCTCTCTCTCTCTCTCTCTCTCTCTCTCTCTCTCTCTCTGTCTCTGTGTGTGTGTGTGTGTGTGTGTGTGTGTGTGTGTGTGTGTGTTTGCTAGGGAGCAGGGGTTTGTAAGAAGGATTTGGGGTTTTCCTTTGTTATGTTTTGTGTGTATGCTTTTGCTTTTTTTCTTCTTGTTTTCTTCCTAGAGCCTTCCTGAACTCAATAACTTTTATGCAGATTCAAGAGAGTCCTTTGACCTGAACTCCTGTGGATAGACAATGACCTATATCTATAGCTCTAAAACTTAATGCCATGTTGTTCTCCAGTTATAATTTTGGCCCAGTCGTAGACCTCTTCAGATCCCTTATCCCAAAGCTGCTGTGTTGGGGACCTGGGCTGCTCTGCAGCACCTTGCTGTCTAACTTGCCCAATGGGCACTGGCAGAGAACTGACTACTATTTGTGGAGGACATGTATATCTGAGAGCGCAGGACCTCTCCATTCCTTTGACAACCTGGACCTTGCTGTTGTAGAAGGGAGGGCACATGCTGCTCTAAGTCCCCATGCTCCTTGGACATTAGCAACAGTCTTGAAATGGCAGTTTCTTTGGGCAATTCTAGGGCTATTGAACCTGAAGATAATATCTTCAGTCATTCTGCTGCTATCCTTCATACAGTAAATACTTACAAGGGACCACCTGGTCCTGATGCTGGTGCATCTTTCTGTTTTTAGCCACCTGTTTCAAGGTTATCCGATTTTAAGCCACCAAGATTCCCAAGATGCCATCTCTCAACAGCACTACTGTCCTGCCCTCTTTCCCCCAGCAGGCTCCATTGGGAAGACCAGGCTGGTTGCCATCTTCTGGTGACAAACACTCTCTTTTTCTCCCTAGGTCATAGTCTGGCTCTTTTGTTTTGAAACCAAATCTAAGAAGAAAGATA
Organism: Callospermophilus lateralis; assembly: GCF_048772815.1. Classification (NCBI taxonomy): domain Eukaryota; kingdom Metazoa; phylum Chordata; class Mammalia; order Rodentia; family Sciuridae; genus Callospermophilus; species Callospermophilus lateralis. Next base: position 51,023,396 of record NC_135319.1, on the reverse strand, counting down.
AATTATTTGTAATAAAATATAAGGTAGAGGATGGGGCTGTGACTCAGTGGTAGTGCACTTGTCTGGTATGTGTAAGGCATTGGGTTCGATTCCAGCACCACATATAAATAAATAAATAAATAAAGGTCTATCAACAACAAAAAATTTTTTAAAAACTATATATGTGGGCTGTGGCTGTGGCTCAAGCAGTAGCGTGCTCACCTGGCATGCATGCGGACCGGGTTTGATCCTCAGCACCACATACAAACAAAAATGTTGTGTCCGCCGATAACTAAAAAATAAATATTAAGATTCTCTCTCTCTCTCTCTCTCTCTCTCTCTCTCTCTCTCTCTCTCTCTCCCTCCCTCCCTCCCTCCCTCTCTCACTCTCTCTAAAAAAAAAATAGTGGTGAGGGTAAATTTTACATGTTTTATTGAAATTTTAAAAATAACACAAGGAAATCATCTCAAAAGAGAAGACCTGAATCTCTACACTTTAGACAAACCTAGTTCACTTTTACAGCAAAGCCACTTATGTGATAACTAACCCACTCCATATAACAGAGTTAATTCACTCAGGGGGTGGAGCCTCCCTGGCCTTAAAGACCACACCTGGAAATGCTGTTCCATTGAGCATAAGTTTTTTCACACAGGAACTTCAGGGGGTTCAACGTTGACTCCATTCCAGATGGACTGAGCCAAGAGCTGTTTTACTTTCAGTCATGGACCAAGTAACAATGCTGTGTTCAAGGATGGACTGGATACATGATGGTGATGCCACAGAGGATATCATCAAGTGAAGATTGACATCAGAGTTATATTAGTTTATGTAAATGCACTCTATGATGTCTACAGAACAAAAATCTCCTCATACATTTCTCAGAACCAACCCTCACCATTAAGCAAAGCCTGATTGGAATTGTTTCTTTTTCTTTTTTGACATGTTTTTAATATGAGAAATACAGTTGTCCCTAAAATATAGGCATTCTGTGTTCTGTCTTATGGAGCAAAGTACAATTTCCTTAACAATAACAACAAAAATTGAACACAGTATTAGTCATGACAGTGAACTCCGCAGAGTATATTTGAGGCTTCTGCCTCTCTAGGAGGGGCTGTTGAGTAAAGGAAGCAATGCTTTTAATAATGGTACCTAGGAGAGAGGTAGTTTCCCCAACATTTCATATGTAGGACCATTTTTCAACCTCTTATCCTAGAGAATCAAAGATTTGCAGCAGGAGAAACTAGCCATGATACTGCAAGTTCCCCTTGTTTGGAAACAACACCCAAGTGGGGATTTAAATTAAAAAAAAAAAAAACAAAAAACACTCTATTCACAGCAAAATCACACTTCGGGAGTTCAGATGAGCACCACCAAGATTCTAGGAAAGCTTTGGGTCTGTTTTATCCCACTCCCTACCCCAAAACTCATATAAAAAGTCTTAGGTTTTATGAAAAACAAATGTGCATGCTTCAAAATATTTGAAAGACTTGAGGTTTTTCAAATGAAAGCTCAGTAGGAGGAGGAGCAACTAAAGAGACAGTCCTTTGGATCACTCTAGCCCCATGGTCAAAAGCATGGACTCTCCCACCTGCTTACCAGAGATCCATGGCAGATTCACATCCAGAAGTGACTGCTGTTGAGTCATCACTGTTTTGGGTGCCCTTTGATGCACATTTTTCCTTCTAAGACCATGTGGCCAGTGGACTCCTGGGTCTACTATGTACAGCTGGGGAGGAGGGTCGTGTATAAGTTGCAAAACAGCTACAGCTGACCCCACAACCTTCTTCTCTACACTAGGGCTCATCTAAAAAAAAAAAAAAAAAAAAGAAAGAAAGAAATTAGAGCCAAAAATCAAGACTTTTTTGAGTACACTTCCTCAAAAAACTGGCATGCCAAAATCTCTTGCACTATCCTAGGTTTAAAATGTTCCAATTTATTTCTAAATTTTACAGTATATAAAAAAATTGTGTATTTGAAAAACAATCCCCAGGACCACTCATAAAATTCTTGCAATGTAGTTTCTCACCCCTCCCTGCCTTGGGATTCTGGAGATGGAATCCAGAACCTGCAGCTTGCTAGGCAACACCCCACCATTCAGCTATACCCATGCCTTTCTTTTCTTTTTGTTTCTTTGATGGGGGAGGTAGCCAGATGGAACCCAGGGCCTCAGACTGCCTGCCTCACACTTGCAGGCCTAAAATGCTGAGCAAGCACTTTATTATTGAGCCTCCCCCCAGCCTATTCTGCTGATTTTTATTGATTTATATTTTTTTTCTCCCAGCCTTTTACAGCCTTCACTCCCATTAACTTATAAAACACCTGGACTGACCATGATGCCAGGATCCTTATGCCACAGCCTCTGGGGTATCTGAATCACAGGTGCATATCATGGCAACTGGCCAACTTTTTCACTCACAGGAAAGAAGAAAAAGAACAAGAACATAAACTTATCCCTCGACCTTAACACCAAGCAGTTCCTGGCCATTTTATTTTATTTGATCCATCCTATCATTCGCCTCATCTCCTTAACATTTCCCTTCATTGATTTCATGGTAATCCCAGACATGTTGTGCCCTGAAAATACTTCCATATCTCTCTATAATATAAGAAATCTTTTTTAATGTAACCAGGGGCTAATTTTTAAATATAAGAGGCTTTGGAGTAGCCATGCTCCCCAATTCCACTGTGCAGCAGCAAGAGACAATTCGGTCAGTAACAGGGGCTATCCCTGGCCCCCAAACCTGCCCATTAAAAAATGGGACTGGGGATATACCTCAGTTGGAGGAGTGCTTGTCTCACACAAGGCCCTGGGTTCAATTCCCAGCACCACAAAGAAAGAGAGAGAGAGAGAGAGAGAGAGAGAGAAGGAGAAGGAGGAGGCTCAAACACCCCTATGCCCCAAAATTAGTTCATGCAGTCCACAGCCTGCCACAAAAAAACATTGTTGAGGGCCACACCCGAGTCCTGATGACGCGTCTTAATCCTCTACCAAGAACCTCCATCTTAATCCTCTACCAAAGAACCTCACCTTTGGAAGTCATGCTGAACCTCTGGTCCTCGTCTTTCTCAGTGGTAAAGTGAGCAACTCTGGAGCAGCATCCATTAATATAGCCCACCCTAGACATGCCCTCAGATGGCCTGGCCCCTGACGGACACAAACAGCCCACCCAATAAGGGCATGGGCCAGCAGAATTGGTCCCGCCCTAGCGCGCAGCCCACCCTAGACACATCTGATTACGTTTACCCTAACACCTACCTCAGCAAATCCTAGTTTACATTCATTGAGCATCCACTGAAAGTAATCTTATTTTTTTATAGTATTTATTTTTTAGTGACAGGTGGACCCAATGTCTTTATTTTTATGTGTTGTTGAGGATCAAACCCTGTGCCTCAAGCATGGTAGGCCAGTGATCTAGTTCTGAGGCAAAACCCCTGCTCACCACCAAACCCCCTTCTCCCTCCACCCCTGCTAGGGTACTATTTTCCCCCCACCTGGACTTGAGGATAATGGAACAGAGATGTTTAAGCCATAGTATGCCCCTGACCTTAAACCTAAACCCTTATGCTCCTCTATCACACTCTCATCATTCTTGACTCAAAGCTGAGTTGCATCACTTGATAGGGTATTGATTATGGAGTACTGAGCTTAGAAGCAGGAGAGGCCATAGATTGAAATTGAATAAGGACATAGGAACATTATAAGACATAAGATTATGTTTTATGATCTTTAGATCAGTTGTCAAAAAATAATAACAATAGATACATACTTTTTCTTGTCAGTACTGTGGATTGAACCCAGAGGCACTCTACCACTGAGCCACATCCCTCGGGATTTTTTTTTTGAGTCAGAGTTCTGCTGATTTGCTGAAGCTGGCATCCAACTTGCAATCCTCCTGCTTCAACCTCAAAATTACAGGTATGCACCTCAGAGCCCACTTAATTCATCCTGTTCTTCATACAGTCCTGTGATAGAAAAAAAATCTTCATTTCACAAATGCAGAAACTGCAGGCCTTTGAGTTTTCTTCACAGCTCTGGGACTTTGTACTTTCCCACATGTGGGGAGAAGGTAATAATAATTCGAAGGGTTTTTTTTTTTTTTTTTTTTTTTGTACTTCAGGTGTAGAGAATGCAACACATATTTGACAGTGGTTTCTCATTCTTCTGAATCAGAGTGATCTGCCTGCCTCTCTTTCTATTGAAACAAATGGCTTTTTTTTCTTTTTTTTTTTTTTTTTTTTTGGTCCTGGGGATTGAACCTCAAAATGTTTGAAGGCTAACTCTGCAACTGGAACTGATTTTTTTCACATTATCTCCTAGCAGCCCTATGGGGATGTACATGATCATAGAGATGAGTCCTGAAGCTCAAAGTGATTAACTAAATTACCTGATGTCAAACTCTGAGGAGACTGACTACAACAAGATAAAGCAGAGGAAAATAAGGTTTGCCAGGCATGATGGTGCACACCTGTAATCCCAGGGGCTCTGAGGCAGAAGGATTACAAGTTCAAAGCCAACCTCCATAATGCAGCAAAGCCCTAAGCAATGTAGCGACACCCTATCACTAAATAAAATATAAAAGAGGGCTGGATTCGTGGCTCAGCGGTTGAATGCCTCTGGGTTCAACCCCTAGTACCAATAAATAAATAAATAAATAAATAAATAAATAAATAAATATGTTTGCAACTGGGTAAGTTAATGGCAGCACTACAGAAGATAAATTTTAAAGGGCAGGGCAGAGGAACGTAATTTTCTAACTGGATCCCAGGATAGATTTTGTCTCTGTATCTAATATGAAGAAAAGGCACAAGGAACAGATTGATGGGCAAATAAATCCATGGAGGTCATTTTGTGTAGTATGACGGCATATGGGTCCTATAATTTCTGTTTGGGCATCTCAACCTGTCATTTGAGGCAATAAAGGTGATTTGGGGTATGGAGGAATATTTTGGGAAAGGGAAGGCTTGAATAAGATTAGTGACTGAGGGAGTAGAGCAAACCAAAATTGGGTTGAGCCACCAGGGGCTTAAAAAGCTATCTTTATTATTCCAGGATTCCACTCCTGAAAATACTTCCTGCTAGCCACAGCCCCCTCTGCTGATGGCCTTCTTCAGCCCTGGACTCTGGCAGGTCTAGCTCCAAAATCCAGATCTCATGTTTTCTTTTTGGACCCTCTGCATGGAATCATGACCTACCCACCGTGCAAAATGCTGCCATGTGCACCAGCTCTGAGATCACCACCAAGGTCTTTAGTGAGAAAAAGGAAATTGTGGCAGAGTCAGAATGGAAGAGCCCTTGCTAATGGGAATGCTAATGAGGATGATGGGGAACAGGAGACCAGGCAGACAATGAGGGAGATGAAGAAGGGCAGGAAGGTGATGGTGAGGAAGGGGATGGAGATGTCAAGGAGGAGGCTGCGCTACCTATGGCAAACAGGCAGCTGAAGGTGATGTGGATGGCAATGTTGATACCAATGAGGATGCCAAGACAGCAAGGAAAAAAAATAAGCCAGGCATGGTGGTACAGGCCTGTAATCCCAGCAACACAGGCAGGCAGCTGAGGCAGGAGGATCACAAATTGGAGCCTCAGCCTCAGCATTTTAGCTAGACTAAGCAGCATACTGAGACCCTATCTCAAAATGGAAAATGAAGAGAACCAGGGATGAAGCTCAGTGGTAAAACACCACTGGGTTTAGTCCCTAGCACCAAAGGAAAAAAAAAAAAAGAAAAGAAAAGAAAACAAGGAGAGAAAGAATTAAAAGTTAATATGTTTTTAAATGTCATGTGACCTAGTCATTCTTCACCTCCTGTCTCAATCTAAACATGGTCACTTTCCAGTAGAAAGTCCCACCGGCCCACTTTGGTCAGCACCATTGGCAGATGACCTGAGCTCTCCCTCCACTCAACCAAAATCACAATATGAATTTGCAACACAGAAGGGTTCTTTTTTTCTTCTTCAAAGTACTTTAAAAAGGGAAAGTTTTCATTTTCATTTTATATTTTTGTACATTTTCATAGTGGTCAAGCATTTTTAATCAACATAGAAAACCAAATTAGCCTTTGAAGAGTTCTGACCTTATTTTGGTGTGACCATGTTCATTATAAACTCAAAGAAGAAAACAAATAATAAAAGAAGATGAAAAAAGTGGCTGCAATGCCACAAACATAGAACCCAGAACTTCAGGTGGCTGAGGCAGAGCATCCAAAGTCTGCCTGGCAATGGAGCCAGACCCTGACCAAGATAAAAATCAAGGTCTCAGGATGTAACTCAGTTTTAGTGGCCTGGTTTACTCCTCAGGAGCAAACGGGGTGGAGGTATCTTATTCCCACCATTCCAGTAATTTTTGTGTCTATGTACTTAGCTGGACTATAAGTACATGGTTTGTATGAGATAATCCTAATGGTCATTTGATCATCTCGATAGACGAAGAAAAAGCATTCGACAAAGTACAGCATCCCTTTATGTTCAAAACAGTAGAAAAACTAGGGATAACAGGAAATTACCTTGACATTTTAAAAGCTATCTATGCTAAGCCTCAGGCTAGCATCATTCTGAATGGAGAAAAATTGAAGGCATTCCCTCTAAAATCTGGAACAAGACAGGGATGCCCTCTGTCACCACTTCTATTCAATATAGTTCTCAAAACACTGGCCAGAGCAATTAGACAGACAAAAGAAATTAAAGGCATAAAAATTGGAAAAGAAGAACTTAAACTATCACTATTTGCGGATGACATGATTCTATACCTAGAAGACCCAAAAGTATCTACAAAAAAACTACTAGAACTAATAAATGAATTCAGCAAAGTGGCAGGATATAAAATCAACACGCATAAATCAAAGGCATTCCTGTACATCAGTGACAAAACTTCTGAAACAGAAATGAGGAAAAACACTCCATTCACAATATCCCCCCCAAAAATAAAATACTTGGGAATCAACCTAACAAAAGAGGTAAAAGATTTATACAATGAAAACTACAGAACCCTAAAGAGAGAAGTAGAAGAAGATCTTAGAAGATGGAAAAATATACCCTGTTCATGGATAGGTAGAAGTAACATCATCAAAATGGCGATATTACCAAAAGTCCTCTATAGGTTTAATGCAATGCCAATCAAAATCTCAAAGGCATTACTTGTAGAAATAGATAAAGCAATCATGAAATTCATATGGAAAAATAAAAGACCCAGAATAGCAAAAGCAATTCTAAGCAGGAAGTGTGAATCAGGCGGTATAGCGATACCAGATTTCAAACTATATTACAGAGCAATAGTAACAAAAACAGCATGGTACTGGTACCAAAACAGGCGGGTGGACCAATGGTACAGAATAGAGGACACAGAGATCAATTCGCAAAGTTACAGCTATCTTATATTTGATAAAGGGGCTAAAAGCATGCAATGGAGGAAGGATAGCATCTTCAATAAATGGTGTTGGAAAAACTGGAAATCCATATGCAACAAAATGAAACTGAATCCCCTCCTCTCACCATGCACAAAAGTTAACTCAAAATGGATCAAGGACCTTGATATCAAATCAGAGACTCTGTGTCTGATAGAAGAAAAAGTTGGCTCCGATCTACATATAGTGGGGTCGGGCTCCAAATTCCTTAATAGGACACCCATAGCACAAGAGTTAATAGCAAGAATCAATAAATGGGACTTACTTAAACTAAAAAGTTTTTTCACAGCAAGAGAAACAACAAGAGAGGTAAATAGGGAGCCTACACCATGGGAACAAATATTTACTCCTCACACTTCAGATAGAGCCCTAATATCCAGAATATATAAAGAACTCAAAAAATTAGACAATAAGATAACAAATAACCCAATCAACAAATGGGCCAAGGACCTGAACAGACACTTCTCAGAGGAGGACATACAGTCAATCAACAAGTACATGAAAAAATGCTCACCATCTCTAGCAGTCAGAGAAATGCAAATCAAAACCACCCTAAGATACCATCTCACTCCAGTAAGATTGGCAGCCATTATGAAGTCAAACAACAACAAGTGCTGGCGAGGATGTGGGGAAAAGGGTACTCTTGTACATTGCTGGTGGGACTGCAAATTGGTTCGGCCAATTTGGAAAGCAGTATGGAGATTCCTGGGAAAGCTGGGAATGGAACCACCATTTGATCCAGCTATTGCCCTTCTCGGACTATTCCCTGAAGACCTTAAAAGAGCGTACTACAGGGATACTGCCACATCGATGTTCATAGCAGCACAATTCACAATAGCTAGACTGTGGAACCAACCCAGATGCCCTTCAATGGATGAATTTGGATTAAAAAAATGTGGCATCTATACACCATGGAGTATTACGCAGCACTAAAAAATGACAAAATCATGGAATTTGCAGGGAAATGGATGGCACTAGAGCAGATTATGCTTAGTGAAGCTAGCCAATCCCTAAAAAACAAATACCAAATGTCTTCTTTGATATAATGAGAGCAACTAAGAATAGAGCAGGGAGGAAGAGCAGGAAGAAAAGATTAACATTAAACAGAGACATGAGGTGGGAGGGAAAGGGAGAGAAAAGGGGAATTGCATGGAAATTGAGGGAGACCCTCATTGTTATACTAAATTACATATAAGAGGTTGTGAATGGAATGGGAAAATAAACAAGGTGAGAAATGAATTACAGTAGATGGGGTAGAGAGAGAAGATGGGAGGGGAGGGGAGGGGGGATAGTAGAGGATAGGAAAGGTAGCAGAATACAACAATTACTAGTATGGCATTATGTAAAAATGGGGATGTGTAACCCATGTGATTCTGCAACCTGTATCTGGGGTAAAAATGGGAGTTCATAAATCACTTGAAGCTAATGTATGCTAATGAATGAAATATGATATGTCAAGAGATTTGTAAGGTTTTGAACAACCAATAAAAATAAATAAATAAATAAAAATCTTAATGGTCAAAGATAACAGTTTTCTTTTTTTTTTATTGTCTATAAAGTTGCTATTTTTTAAATGTGGTTGGCCCATTGGTGTCCAATACTATACCAGAATTTTATTTTGTTGAATTCTTCTAACAATCAAATAAAAAGGTAGTTCTTAGATTGATTTTACATATTTCCCAATAATTCAAAGTTCCCATCAGCTTTGTTTCCTTCTTTTCTCAGTACCCTGAATTCACACCAGTTGCCCTTTCCTCCCCTCCTCCATCAAGCTGCTTCCCAACACTACTGGACAGACACCTCCCTGCCTTGCTTTCATTCTTTCCTCAGCTCCAGTCAGGCTTTCCTCAGAGCTCACTCCATGATTCACACCAAGGAGTCAGCTTCATGTGACCCAGTCTCATGGGTGATTTTCACAAGTTATCACACATATTGGCCAATCTCTTTTGTATTTGCTATCCTACTTCACATTCTTTATATGAATCTTGTCTTCAGAGCATGTTTTTTGATTCCTTCATCCTTGTTACAAATGCCCATAAGGAGCCGAGAGTGGTTGCATATGTGTGTAATCCCAGTGTCTTGGGAGATTGAAGCAGGAGGATCTTGAGTTCAAAGTCAGCCTTAGATGCTTAGTGAGGCCCTAAGAAACTCAACAAGAAACTGACTCTAAATGAAATATAAAAAAAGGGCTGGGGATGTGGCTCAGAGGTTAGGTGACTCTGAGTTCAATTCTAGGTACCTAAAAAATAAAAAGCAATTAAAAAATGCCCACCATGGTAAGAGCCCAGCACACAACAGGTCCTGTAGCTGGAACCATGTGATGATGGAGTTGTGAACTGCACAGTTCAGGCTCAGAAAAATCAACATTCAGGTGAACATTTAAAAATATAATTCCTGCATGACACAGGGATGCACAGCTGGAATCACAACTACTCAGGAGGCCAAAGCAGGAGGACCACAAGTTTAAGGCCAGTCTAGCAACTTGGCAAGACCCTCAGGAACTAAGCAAGACCATGTCTCAAAATTTAAAACAATAAAATGAAACATTTTGAGGATGTAGTTCAGTGATAAAGTGCCCCTGGCTTCAATACTCATAGAAAAACAAAACAAAACAAAAAAGTACCATTTTTTTTCTCCATGACCCAAATATAAATATGTTCAAAAGCCTATTTAACATTCCTGTCAAAGTATTAAAACCACACCCTATAAATTGAGTGAATTTGGAAAAGTGATCACTCAGCAAATTGGCTTCTAGGACATTGAATTTTGTTGAAAAGAGTTGATAATAATTGCCCATTAACTGAATTTGTCCATGTAAATTTTAGCTCTTTGCCTCATTCTCCCATATCACAGCATTTAGTTCACTCAATCAAAATGATGCCAAGAAATCAGCTAACAATTATTAGTTTATACTTTGTTCCTCCTTAAATCTCTTTTCAAGGGTGTATACACCCTTGAAAAGAGATCTATATCTATATCTATATCTGTATCTATATCTATATCTATATCTATCTATATCTATATCTATCTATCTATCTATCTCTCTCTATATATTTTATACTTTTTTCCTCCTTAAATCTCTTTTCAATTCTTCTATAGGCCAAAAGCCTGCACAAAATTTATTTATGAACATCATTAATCATCATTATTTGAAGTTTTTTTTTCCTTATTTCTTTATTTATTTAGTACTTGGGCTTGGACACAGGGGTGGTCTGTGCTTTGCTACTAAGCCACATTCCTAGTCCTTTTTTTTTTTTTTTTTGAGTTGGGTTCTCACTAAAGTTCTGTGACTGGCCTACAACTTCTAATCCTTTCTCAGCTTCCCAAGTTCCTGGGTTTCTAGGTGGAATTTGAAGATTTTTAGTCACATCAAATATCCTCTGGTGTCCCCTTCACCCCACAAAGTCTTCATAGCCTACTGATTATCCCTGCCCCTTTTCTCATTAGTTAATTCAGTATCCTGAGGACATTCCTGGTCACAATCCCTGAATGCAGAACCTCACAGGATAAATGCAAAACAGACCCTTGTCCCTTGTAAATCCCTGTAATTGATTTTCCTGTCAGCTAAACTACACTGAACCAACCCCGAGAGCCCCCAGACTGCATCTGCCTTCTTCACTGTTGTAGCTCTGGGACCAAGCATTACCCCTGGCACTAAACAGGCCCTGAGAAATATTTATTCCTATTTGAGGAAATGATGAAATTTCTCCTCCATTCCCATCATATAGAGCTTTGTCATTCTTTCACTTTCCCTGCTTCCAGCTTCACCTCCATCCAATATACAACAGTCATTTTCAATTCCCTGATGTAAAATGATCAAACAAAAAACCTTCCCTAACTTCCCTTGGCTGTAGGATCACCACAGGTTGATACCCAGTGCCATTTATGATCAGAGCCCTTCCTGATTTTCCACCCTCATCTTCCTTCACTGAATTTCACATTCATTTCTTCAACAGAAAAAAGAAAAACAACAAAACAAAACAAAAAATACTGCTTTTGATTGGACATACAATGCTTGATAAATATTTTTAAAAATTGTTTAGATTGCCCCTACCCCATTATTATCCTCAAAAAGTGTGGAAGAAGGGGTTTACTACATCTTGGCACATGCCCTTTCTACTCTTTAGCCATCTCCTCAGAACACCCCCAGGGGTACTATTTATCTCTGTAGCCCCTGATACTTCATAGAGAATTTTTGTGCTTCAGGATGGGAAATAAGGTTTAATTTTTTTTTCCCTCCAAAATGATAACAAAGTCAGGCATGGTGGGTGCATGCCTATAATCCCTGCAACTCAGGTAGCAGAGACAGATGAATCATAAGTTTGAGGTCAACCTCAGCAAATTAGTGAGACCCAAAAAGTTAATTAATTGCCCCAGAAGAATTTAGCAGATTGTCTATTTTTTCTCCTTAATTTGAAAAACAAATTTCTAAAATAAATGCTTGGATACATGAGTTCTATTAGTGGTATTATTTCTCATTGATCAATTTGTTTGTTTTTGCATGTCAAATATCAAAGATTTTTAGTTGTTACAGTTCTTTATCATGTGTCTTAATACCTCATAGGACAATCTTTTTTTTAGTATATATATATATATTTTTTTTGGTGTAGATGAACATGACACAATGCCTTTATTTATTTATTTATTTAAATGTGGTGCTGAGGATCGAACTCAGGTCCCACCCATATTAGACAAGTGCTCCACCACTGAGCCACAATCCCAGCCCCATAGGCCAATCTTATGGGAGAAAATAAACAGTTCTTGTTTTCCCTGTTTAGGTCATCAAGCCATCCAGAATAGAGAAAGTGTCCAGAGGTAAGTCCAGAGGGGACAACAGTGCAGATGTCTTGAAGTTCAGAATTCAAATACCATGTCCCATGTGAAAGGCAAGTTGGATGAAGAGGGGAAGCCCTTCTGAAAATCTGTTTGACTGTGGATTCTTCATGGATTGCCATAAACTACTCACACCTAACTAAAAATCTTATATGATATCTGGATTTTTGATGGGCACATGATAGACTAACAATAAGATCCTTAGATTGTGAGCTCTACCTATTCTTTCCACCAATGTGTTTAGTTCAGAAGTTATAAAACTAAAATATAGCTCCCTATGGTCCTTAATCCCTAGACATTTTGTTTAAGTCACTTTGCTTATTAATGAAAACCCATCTTCTTCCCCACAACAACAACTGATGAGAACACATTTTATTAATAGACTCAAATATATGTTCTCTATAGGATTTAAGAAGCCATAAGTGAATGGGAAGTTATACTCCACATATGTATAATATGCCAAAATACATTCTACTGTCATGTATGTAAAAAAGAACAAATATTTTTTTTAAAAAAAATCCCCACTATTTAGCTACTAATATTTCAGTATTTAAACTTTCTTAGAAATAACTCATGTTTTATATTTGTCACATAACTTAGACTGTACATGAAGAACACAGTTATAAACACATATCTCAATTACATTTATTTAGTTTATTTACTTTTAACAATTACTTCTAGATAACCCAGAATGACCAAAATTCCAGACAAAAATAGTCAGTATTTTTTAAGCTCTTTTATGTTTTGTTTTTTTTTTCCTTTTCTTTTTTAACATTCATATAAGTTTAGAACTTAATATCAGATATTTGCCTTCCAGCTAAGACTGACTGAAATTATAAACCTCTAAATGACCATGAAATTTTTAAAATTATCTTTTTTCTTTTATTAGTACATTATAGTTATTAAAATTATCTTAAAGGAGTTTGAAAGAAAACTCTACGTTATATGTGCCAATCAGACATAATTTTAAGTTAGGTGCATAAATGAAAAGTAAATTTTTAATGTTTTATATTAGTGCACATAAGAGTGGGTTGGTTTTGAGATAATCATACAGTGTGGAATAAAATTTGCTTCATTTAAGTCCTCACTACTTCTCATTCCCTGTCCTCCCCACCCATTTTTTCTATTCTTCTAATCTTCCTTCTATTTATTGTATTATTATATTTGTGCTTTATAGGTATACATGCAAGTAAAATTCACTGTAGTATACTGACATATGTACAGAGCATAATTTTTAAGTTTCATTCCATGGTTTCTCCCTTTTTCTGTCTCTCCTCCTACTCCCAAGTCTGTACCTATACTCCATTAGCTCCCTTTTATTTTCATGGTGTCCCTCTCTCTCTCTCTCTCTTTTTTCCCCCTTACTTTGTTCTTTGTGAGAAATGACAGAAAACATTCAACCTTTAGCTTTATGAGCCTGGCTTATTTCACTTAGCATGATGTTCTCCAGTTCCATCTACATACTGGCAAATGCCATAATTTTATTCTTCTTAATGGCTGAGTAAATTCCATGTGTCTATATACCACATTTTCTTTATCTGTTGATAGGCACCTGGGCTGGTTTCATAACTTGACTATTGTGAATGGCACTGCTCTAAACATTGAGGCCCCTGTATCAGAATGCTGATTTTGGTTCTTTATGGATAAATATAAAGACATGAAATAGTTGGATCATGTGGTTGTTCCATTTCTAGTCCTTTGGGGATTCTCCATAGTGCTTTCCAGAGTAGATGTACTAATATATAACCCACCAACAATATATGAGTTTACACTTCTCTCCACTCCTCCTCAGCATTTATTAATATTGTCTTTCTGATGATTGCCATTCTAAATGGAGTGAGATGAAATCTCAATGTGCTTTTGATTTTCATTTCCCTGATTGTTAGGAATATTGAACATTTTTTCTTGTATTTTTTTGTCATTTGTATTTTTTCTTTTGAGAAATGTCTGTTTAGTTATTTTGCCCATTTATTGATTAGGTTATTTGGGGGTTTTTTTAGTGTTAAGTTTGTTTTTGAGTTTATATATTTTGGATATTAATCCCTTATCAGAAGAGTAGCTGGCAAATATTTTCTTACATTCTGTAGGCTCTTTCTTCATGTTTCTTTCCTTTGTTGGGCAGAAACTTTTTTAAAATTTTGTTTTAATTGGTTATTTGTGACATTTAATGCACTTTAATACATCATCATAGATGGAGTATAATTTATCATTGTTTTAGTTGTACATGTTATAGAAACCCACACCATATTTTCTTTATCCATTCATCTGTTGAAAGGCACTTAGGTTCGTTCCCAGTTTAGCTATTGTGTGAGTTGAGCTGCTATAAAAAAATTGGTGTGGATGTGTCAATGTAATATGCTGATTTTAAATCTTTGGGTATAAAACAAGGAGAGAGATAAGTTGATCAAATGAAGGTTCCATTCTAAATTTTCTGAGATATCTCCATACCACTTTCCACAATGGTTGCACCAATTTTCATTCCCACGAGGAATGTCTGACTGTACCTTTTTCCTCACATCTTTGCCAATGTTTATTGTTTCTTATATACTTGATAATTGCCATTCTGACTGAGGTGAGATGAAATATTAGAGTATCTTTGATTTGCGTTTCTCTAATTGCTAAAGATGTTGAACATTTTTTTCATGTATTTGTGATTGATTGTATTTCATCTTATGTGAGGGCCAGTTGATTTCCTTTGCCCATTTATTGACTGGGTTATTTGTTATTTTTTGGTGTTAAGTTTTTTGAGTTCTTTATATATCCTAGAGATGAATGCTTTATCTGAGGTTCATGTGGTAAAGGTTTTGTCCCATTCTGTAGGCTCTCTCATTGTGTTATTGTTTCCTTTGCTGCAAAGAAGCTTTTTTGTTTAAATCCATCCCATTTGTTGATTCTTGATTTTACTTTTTGTGTTTAGGAATCTTGGTAAGAAAGTCATTTCCTAGGCTGAAATGGTGAAGATTTGCACCTACTTTTCTTCTTTTAGGCACAGGGTTTCTATTCTAGTACTTAAGTCTTTGATCCAGTTTGAGTTGAGTTTTGCTCAGGGTGAGGAATAGGGGTTTCAATTAATTTCATTTTCTTTCATGCATCTTGATTACATGTATCCCCCCTCTCCAAATTTTTGAGGTCATTGTGAATGGAATAGTTTTCCTGATTTCTTTCTTATCTGGTTTATTATTCAAGAATAGGAAAGCTATTGATTTCAGTATGCTGATCTTGTATCCCGCTGCTTTGCTAATTTTGTTTATCAGCTCCAGAGGCTTCTGATGGAGTTTTGGAGTCTTGTGAATATAGGATCATGTCACAAACAGAGATAATTTGACTTGTCTGTTTCCTATTTGTATCTCTTTAATTTCCTTCACTTGCCTCAGTGTTATGACTAGAGTTTCAAGAACTCTATTAAATAAGAATGATGAGCAGACATCCTTGTCTTGTTCCTGATTTAGAGAAAACATTTTCATAATTTTTTCATCCAGCTTGATGTTATTGCTTTGCATTTGTCATATATAATTTTTATAATGTTGAGGTGAATACCTTTTATCCCTAGTTCTTCCAGAGTTTTTAACATGTATCAGTGCTATATTTTGTCAAAGGCTTTTTCTGCCTTAATTCTTGCCCTTAATTCTATTTATGTGGTGAATTTCATTCATCCATTTGTGTAGGTTGCACCAACTTTGCATTCCTGTGATAAAATTTACTTGATTATGGTGTATTATTTTCTTGATGTGTTTTTGAATATGCTTTGCTAATATTTTATTAAGGATTTTTGTGCTTATGTGATCATGAATATTGGTCTGTAGTTTATTTCCTTGATGTATTTTTGTCATATTTTGACATCAGTATGATATTGGCTTTATGTAATAAATTTGAGAATGCTTCTTCCCTTCCTATTTCAAGAAATCATTAGAGGAAGTTTGGCATTATTTATTTTCTTTTTTGGCTGAGTGGGTGGGTGGCCAGGGATTGAAGCCTGTGTGCTTAACCAGTGAGCAAATTCCCAGTCCTTTTTTACCTTTTATTTTGGGACAAGGTCTTGTTAAGTTGCATGCAGTCTTGTTATACTCCGAGGTTGGCTTTGGACTTGTGATCCTCTTGCCTCAGCCTCCCAAGCTGCTGGGATTACATATGTGCAGTATTGCATCCAGTGTGTGTTTTGTTTGTCAGTGGAGGGGCACTAGTCCATTTTAAAAGTTTGAAAGTCTCAGCTGAGAATCCATCTGATCTTGAGCTTTCCTCTGTTGGAAAAATTTTACTTGCTGCTTCTATCTCACTGCTTGATATTGGTAGATTTAGGTTTTCTACATCTTCATGGTTCAATTTGAATAGATCATATGTGTGTAGAAGTTTGTCAATATCTTCTAGGTTTTCCTGTTTATTGGAGTATATATTTTCTAAATAATTTCTAATGATGCTCTAGATTTCAGAAGTGTTTGTGATGATATCTTCTTCTTTACTTTAAGTTTGTCGATTTGGGTCTTCTCTCTCTTTTGGTTGGGGATACTCAATCTTATTTATCTTTTGAAAGAACCCACTCTGCACTTCATTGATCTTTGATATCTTTTTCATTCTCAATTTCATTAATTTTGGCTTTGATCTTAATAATTTTCTGTCTTCTACTGATTTTGGAATTAGTTTGTTCTTACTTTTCTGGGGCTTTGAGGTGTAACATTATATTATTTATTTAAGATCCTTCTATTTTTTAAATGTAGGCACACCATTTCAAAAAATGGCCTGTTAAAAATACCATCATACTCTCTCAGGCATTTTGATATATACAACCTCTGTTTTGATATGTACATTTTGATATGGCATTTTGATATGTACAACCTCTGTTTTCATTTCCTTCTAAGAATTTGTGTTTCTCCCTTGGATTCTTCTATAATCCCATTCATCATTCAAAGCTTATAATTTATCTCCAGATATTGAAATGATTTGTTTTTATCTCATTACTAATTTCTATCTTTCCATTATGAACTGATAGGATGCAAGGAATTACCTCTGTATATTTGTAATTGCTAAGATTTATTTGGTGTCATAAAATATAGTATAATTTTGCGAAGGTTACATATGCAGCTGAGAAGAAAATAAATTCAGATATTAATGTATGAAATATTTTATAAACATGTCTTATATTCATTATATTAATGGTATTTTTTAAGTTCTGAAAAGTCTTTACTTGGTTTGTGTCTCGATTACCTATCTGTTTGTGTAAGAGATGTGTTGAAGTCATCCCTTATTACTGTACTAGAGTCTATTTTATTCTTTACATTGAGTAGGTCTTGTTTTTTGTATGGAGGTGTACAAATTTGGGGGGCATAGATATTTAAAACAACTACATCTCTTTGTTGAATGATTTCCTTAACTAGTATAAAGTGACCTTCTTTGTCTCTTCTGACTAATTTGGGCTTAAAACCTGTTTTTCCAGATGTGAAAGTAGCTTCTCTTGCTTTTTAAATTTCAATATTAAAATATTGAAATTTTCCCATTGAGGTACCTGAAGTTCTGTATTTACTTCTATGCCAAACTATCCTTCTTTCCCTTTCTGTGCCTCTTAGGTGTCAGGACTAGGTAAGTTTCAGCCCAACTTTCTTTTGTGAGTTTTGCCCCTCCACCTGCTGGAGTCAATTAGAAGTGCAGCCTGTTGAACCTGCTTTCACCTTCTCTGCTTACCCACTAGTCAGTACAGGGGATATGGAACTGGAAGAACCTTTTACTGGGCTTTTGACCAGACCTATTTGTAGTTGGAAGTGTGCCTTTGGACCTTTGTTAGGGGTAAGTACTCTGGAGAGATTAAATCCTTGCACCCCTAGGGCAGAGTAGAAATTAAGCTCACCTGGGCATCTAGGACTCTATTTTCTTTAGAGTTCTACTCAGGGTGGATTGATAGGCCTCTGGGTGGATGGTGCAAGGCAGGGTTCCTGTAGCCCATCTACCACCCAAATTTGGGTTTCGAAGTCTTTATCCCCAATGTAATTCTGCCCACCTGATCAATCTCCCCTTACCCTTTGCAGTTGATCATTGGTGCCACAAAGCTCTAAAGGAAATTGGATTGCATTCTTCTGTTGCTATGTAATCAGTCTTACTTTACCTTATGTACTCCTGCCTGCACAAGTTCCCTGATGCTTTTCTGCTGGTCATTCATGTGTCAGAGGCCTTAAAGAGCAAACAGGATACATTTTCTTCTGTATGTCTGTCCCAAATCCCCTTGGATCCACTATTCATGGGAATACTTTGGGATTGTGATTTGATAGCTATGCTTTAGGTCATAAAATAAACACTGGCTGAGACAGATGAAAACATTTGTTAAGGACTCTCAGGTTCTCATAGGAACAAGACTCAGTATAATCCCCTCAAGCTGGGCCTCCTTCTCACTTACAAAGTGAGAAACACAGAGCACTTTTTGTGTGCCAATTTTTCCATTGTGTTTCTCTTTCGCATTTGGTTTCCCCTTCCTTTGTAGAGACATAGCACCAGTGTTGCTGCAAGGTCTTAGTGTAGTTTCTTATATCTTTTGTTCACTGCACTAGAATCTCTGGGATTCTCCAAATCTTGAACATACAAATAATGATTTATAATGGTTTTCTTCATACACTCACCTTATTATGAAGCCTTATTTCTGTCATTCAAATTCTAAACAGCAGAGAACAAGGGAAGCTCCTCCTTCCTCTACTCTGCCATCTTGGGAAGATGGCCTCCTAAAAGTGAATTTTTTAAAAAAGCCATAAAATGTAATCATGGACTCAACAATGTTAAAAATTTAAGAAAGGGGAAAATTCTGTGAAAGAATGAAGCAGTCACTAAAACCACCACTAAAATTATTCCTAGGGTGCTGGCTGTGGTGGTGTGTGCTTGTCACTCCAGAGACTGAGAAGGCTAAGGTTGGAGTATTGCAAGTTTGAAGCCAGCCTCAACTAAGTAAGGCCCTAAGCAACTTAGTGAGATTCTATCTCAAAATAAAATTAAAAATGCCTAGACATTAAACTTAGTGGTACAGTGTCCCTGGCAAAAAAAAGTTTAAAAAAATATTCCTAAGAATTTAAGAGGAAATTTTTTAAAAACTTTTTTTTTTTTTTGTCACTGGTGAAGGGTCAAGCATCTGCCAGTGTTGAGAGAAACTCTCTTTCTTCAAGTTCTCCTGTATCATTGCCTTCATATGAATTCCCTAAAGGCTGGAGAAAAGACTGTTAGTCAAAAGTGCAAATATCAGAGTTCTTTACCCAGACATAAATTTTGAGTTCAGTCTATTGTCCAAAGATTTCAGAGCACTGAAAACATAAATTTAGATATCTGGTAGTTCTGAAATATCTATACATATATAGAACAAAATAAAACTCACAGTTCCTTTTGGAGTTCCTTTACTTGGATGTAGATCTGCAGGATGAAAATGTCTTCTTTCAACATCCCAAGCTTTTAATTGCCAGTAACCAAGACAGAAATACTATTTTTAAATCTCTCAGACCCTTTCTGAGACTTCTTGTGGTCAGGTCTCCCTGGCTAGCCTCCTCTTCAGAATGGGTATTTTTTTAAGCTCCCAGATCCCAGGACAAAGGCAACAATGCTCTAGATCTGTGGCTCACACTTGCATGCTTCTTTGACTTTCCCAGTCCTTCTCTAGATTGTCAAAACCCTATTAGCCGACTCATGGGCCCAGCACTACTCACTGATGTGTGGATACTTCCAAGCAACAGGCTCCAAGTGGCCACTAAGTTTTCCCAAAATGACAGTGGTACAAGGCCACTGAATCAGGCTCTGGAATGGTACTTTTTCTTATCATCTCAGGGCCTGGCATCCTGGGAAATTGCCATTGTTCTCTGCCTCACTCCTTGTGAGTCCAGTAGCAAAATCCTGGGAGCATTTGAGGGAATTGTCCCCTTTAAGTTACCAATTTTATAACAACAACAACAAAAAAAAAAAAAAAAAAAAAACCATGGGTTCACATCTTTATGTATGTAAAACCAAAAAGCCAAACAATGGAGAAGGATTTACTATGTTTAACAGGTAAGGAGAGCACTAAGCTTATTTGCAAAACAATGTTCTCCCCAACAAAGAAAGTGTGGGATTTTGTTTGTACAGCCTATACAGATGCATATGGAAAACCATGTAGCTATCTCTGCTAGTCAGCTTTACATCAGCTTTGACATAACTATGGGTATCCCATTGTAACAGAGTGATAGTGGAGAAAAGCTGCTCAGTTCATGACAGCTGAAAAGCAGAGAGAGTCAGAAGGGGCCAGAAACAAGACGTACCCTGTGAGGACAGGTCTCTACTGACTAATCTCCTCCAATGAGGTCCCAGATCCCAAAGTTTCCAACACCTCCCAATAGTGCCACCAGTGGGGGAGAAAACCTTCAACCCTTGAGAAACTAGGGGACATTCCAGATCCAAACTCTAATAAGGGAGGACACATTTGTGAGCATGTTCAGTTAAGGGTCACAGATAATAGGTTCCATAAGGAAAAAATGGTGGACACAAAACACTTCTAGGCATGCTGAGTTCAATTTTATGAGAGAATTTTTATTCTTATGTATTTCATCTGAGTTTCTCCAAAGAGTTTTGGCTGAAATAAATAGAAAGAGGGAAGTTAGACTCATAGTTCTTCAAAAGTTCAGAAGCTTTCTCCATCCTAAGGATAAAAATTTGTCTCTACAGATGCCTGCCTCACTTGGTGAATAATAGGAAGAAATATCATCAAGAAAGTGAATATGAAGTCTTAGACCCTGTTTCCTACCCTGGACACAACAATTCCCCCAAATCTGGACAGATTCCTTTTGGGAGACACTCAGAGACTGGCTGAGGAGCTCCTTCCTACACCCCATGTAAGTGCAAAGCCAACCATATTAAAGCCAGTAGAAAAAGATTCACACACTGAGTTCAAAGCTCTTTTTTTTCTCCCCTTCTTCAAAATTGCAGGCAATAATTTGATTTTCCACCCCTTGTTTCATATCTTAACAACTAATTATGGAGTTAGATGAAAGCACTAAATTTTTCCTTGTATACCCACCACTTTCAGGCTAAGAGAAAGGTCTCAATTATTAGGCAGTTATAAAAGTTTAAAGCAGAGACTGGCTGTGGTGGAAAACATGCACAGACCCTCAAATGGAAAACTTCTGAACAATCACATTTCCTTAGATTCACGGGATGGAACCTCAGTAACCTTATTATCAAGAAAGGATATTCACAACCCTTGTTCCAGAGCTGAACTTTTCAAATGTAGTGAAATATCATGGTGCTCACCTACTAGAGAAAGATATAATAGTCCCTCAAAGTATGCTATAAATCAGGTGTGGCAGCACTTGATTACAATCTCATTTCCTTAAGAAGCTGAGGCAAAATTATCACAAGTTCAAGACCAGTCAGGGAAACACAGTGATAAAATGAGGTATGGATTAGTGGTTAGAAGCTTGCCTCACAAGTATAATGCTCTTGGGTTTGATCCCCAGAATCACTAAAAAAAAAAAAAAAAAAAAGAGAGAATCTCGAAGCAATAAAAATTTAATTAAAAAAATGGAGAAAAGCAGGACAAACTAGGAAAATTTTAGCAGAAACACTGGCATTTAAGGAGAAAAAGAACTCAAATGAACAACATAGCAATAAAATTTTGTACTTTAAGGCACTAGAAAATGATGAACAACCTAAATATAAATTAGCAAATGGAAGAAAATAACATAGTGTAGAAATAAAGTCAAAATTGGAGTACAGTACAGAAAAACAACAATCAAAAAAAATAGAGCTGGATTTTTTAAGAGATTACAAAATTGAAAATTCCTCAGCTACATTAACTAAGAAAAAAGGAGAATGCTCGAATAATTAAAGTCAGAAATGAAAGAGGATATGGTAAAACTTATGTCACAGAAATGAGAAATATTAAAGAAAGTACTACGAGCAATTATATGTCAATAAAATGGATACCACAGAAGTTAATATGCTCTAAGAGACATAGCATGCAAAGACTAAACATGTGAAGAAATAAAATTTTGCACAAGCCCTTTAATTTTGAAGAGATTTTTATTAATGGTCAATAACTACCAAAGAAAGAAATCCCTGGGTGTCCAGTGTTTCACTGGACCATTCTACCATACATTTTTTTAATATAAATGCCATATGTTGTTTTCAATCTCTTAAAAAATATTTAACAGGAAGGAATACTTCCAAACTCACTCTACAAGGTCACAATTACCCAGATCTCAGAGCCAGACAAAGACACTACAAGAAAAGAAAAGTATAGACCAACAAATTTTGAAAAATCTGCTGAGAATATCATCACCAAAATTCTAAGAAACTAAACTCAACAACATATTGTTAAAATTAAGGTCTGGGGATATAACTCAGTAAAAGGATATTCACCTAACTTGCATGAGGTGCTGGGTTTGATCCTCGACACCACACACACACACACACACACACAAGAAAAGAAAAGAAAAATAAATAAAACAATTCTATACCATGTTCAAGCAGAACTTACTCTTGAAATAAAAAGCTGGTTCAACATGTGAAAAATCAATGCAGTGTACTACATTCATAGGAGGAACAACAGAAACCACAAGATTATTTCAGCTGATGCCAGAGGGAAAAGCACTTGACAAAATTCAACACTATTTCATGATAAAAACAATTAACAGACAAGGAGTAGAAGGAAACAGTCTGAGCATAATGAAAACCATATAAGGAAAGGCTGCAGCTGAAGCCAAACTCATCAGTGAAAGACCGGAGGCCTCTCCTCTCAGATCACAAAGGAAGCAAAGATGCCCAGTATTGCCCTTTCTATT
This sequence comes from Callospermophilus lateralis, assembly GCF_048772815.1. Lineage (NCBI taxonomy): Eukaryota > Metazoa > Chordata > Mammalia > Rodentia > Sciuridae > Callospermophilus > Callospermophilus lateralis. The sequence continues at coordinate 51,000,416 of NC_135319.1, read as the reverse complement.
CAACATGTACTAGAAGTTCTATGAGCAAGTATGCAAGAGAAAGAAATAACAACTAAATTAGAATAGAAGTAGTAAAATTCTATGTTCATGATGATGATATGATTGCACAGGCTAAAAAAAAAAACGTTAATATTCCACACAAAACTATCAGAACTAATTTAAAAATTCATCAGAATTATAGGATAAAAATAATATACCAATAAATGGTAAAAAAGAGCAATAAAGAAATAAATTTCATTACAAAAAGCATCAAAAAGAATAAAATAAAAACTTACAAGAAGATAACAAGATTCAAATATTCAAAATTTCAGAACATTGTTGAAAGTAATTGAATGAGACACAAATAAGTATAAGGTATCTTGTGCTCAAAGACTGAAAGACTTCATATTGATAATATTTCCATATAACTCACAGTGCTGTACAGAGTCAGTGCAATCCTTATCAAAATCTCTGTTTCATTTTTGTATCAATAGGAAAAAAATTATATGGAATTTCAGGATATTATGAATTGTCAAAACAATCTTGAAATGGAAGAACTAAGAGATCTCACAAATTCACAAATTTTAACTCCAACATTTACAATTCTACAGTAACTAAAGTGTGGTACTGGCATGAATACCAACACACAGACCAGTGAAACAGAACAGTCAGAAAGAAATAAAGCCATTTGTATATGGGGAAATGGTCTTCATCAAGGTTGTCAAAGTATACAATTCGGAAAGGACAGCATCTTCAAATAGTATAGAAAAACTTATTGTTCACATTGAAAGAATGAAGTTAGATCCTTACCTCACACCATATGTAAAAATTACTTGAAGTAGAGAATAAACATAAACTAAGGCCTGAAGCTATAAAAATCCTATGAGAAATGATAGCTTTATGCTTTGGTCATGGTCTCAAAGATTGACACTAAAAACACGGGCAACATAAGAAAAGACAAATATGATTACATCACACATGAAAATGTAGGGCTAGGGATTTTGCCCATTGGGAAGCATAGGCATAGCTTGTATAAAAGCATGGGTTCAAGCCCCAGAAAATACTCAAACAAAACCACATACATATAGACACACACACACACACACACACACACACACACACATGCACACACACTACTAATTCTGTTTCTCTGGTTGAACCATTATTTATACATATTTTGCTGTCTTTTCTGGGCAAAAGCTTTTGGGTTTGACACAGGATAGTTATACAAAATTTATGTCAAAATATGACTTTGCTATTGTCTTTATTTGAAGAACTTGCACTTATTTGAAGTATGGCTTCAGAAGATATATTTGAGTGTCAAGTTGACATGGCAGTCACACCTTTGTTTTAGTAGATATGCTGCTGAAGCAAGCAAAAACAGCATTGTTTTAAAGCGATGTTTGGATTAAAACTTCTACCAAGAAATAATTCCACATGTCTTTACTGCTAGAAGGAAAACAGTGTTGTTTTTGGTACAACTAATAAGTTTGAGATATTTAAGATGACAGAGAAAATAAGACAAAATATTGGGGGTTGACTAATGTCATCTACATCGAAACACAATAAGCTACATTAATTAGCTCTCGTTGAGTGTGTTACTTGTGTCTGTGTATGGTCCATGTGGTAGTACCAGAAAGAAAGAAACCAAACCAAAAAACCAGGATTGACCTAAAAGAACATATTTTTTGATAAAGAAATAATAGCCCCTGGACCCACAGAATCCTACCCAGATGACAAAATGCCAAAACATGCATGGCCTCTAGTGCTCCTACAAATGAGTCCATGAATGGTAAGGGAAAACCAAGAATCTAGATTGGGTGCCTCACTCATGGAGCAGAAATTAACCAGATCAGGGAAAAACACATCTGAAGTTAAAGGATGCTGAAAATATATCCCCAACAAGATCCTGGTATTGTATTAGTGCTCTATCCTATCCTTTTCTTTTGTCCCATAATAGATTATTTTTGTTTTGGTGGCCCAGTTTCTGTTCCTACTATATAATGCTAGAGTGTTTTACTGATAATTTTGTTCTTAGATATCTAGGAGAAGAAGAGGTTTGTGTGAATTTGCAAGAAGATTGAAAGTATTATAGAAATTTGAGCCCAAACTATTTTGGACAGTCTTTCCTACTCTTCCAAAGACGCAGAAGATTAATTTTTGTACTTAAGAGACTGTCACAGTTTGGATCTTGAGAGTCCCCCAAAGGGCCAGGTGTTCAAGGCTTGGTCCCCAGTGTGGTGCTTTTGGGAGGAGATAAAACTTTCAGAGGTGGGGCCTAGAGGAGAGTCTTTGGGTCATTGGGAGTATACTCTCAAAGGTGAATGATTTTGTTCAAAACATGCTCTCACCATGAAGTGTTGCCTCTCTACAGGCCCAAAAGTAATGGGGCCAAGTGATCATGGAGTGAAATCTCCATAAGTGTGAGCCAAAGAAACCCTTTCTATTTATAATTTGATTATCTCAGGTATCTGTTATAGTGAAAAGAAGCTGACAGAACATTGATGAAAATTAATAAAGTCGATGAATAGATGGACCATGATCTTTTTGATGAGGATAAAATATTTCTTGTCTATCTTCATGGGGCCAGCCTGGTCAGGCTATGTCTTTCAAGAATTTTGGACTTTACAGCTTTGAATTTCAGCTTTTTTCTGTGACTTTAATCAGCCAGTGAAATATCAGTAGATAACATTATGTATAATAATGGGAAAATTTACCATTTATTTGGGACTTCTTTTTCCTTTTTTTCTTTACAAATAAAAATTGTGTTGGGTTTGTGAACTGAAATGTAATGTCTATTTTGTCTAAATAGTACCATAATATCATTATTATGGTACTATTCAGTTTGTGAACTGAAATGTAGTGTCTATTTTGTCTAAATAGTACCATATTGTCACTATTATGGTACTATTTAGACAAAAAATGATGGATCTACAAATTGCTCTTATATTTTAAAATTCTATCATACAATTGAGTCTTTGAAAGTATTTATCAAATTTCCAGACATATATTTATAATAATTGCATCTTATAACCCTGTTTTCAACTAAAGTAAGCTTTCTGTGACACCTGGAAGAAAAAAACATTTCCTAATTGAAATATTCCAAGAGGCTTTTCCTCCTCACAGGCTCAAAAATAAAGATGTCAGACCCTAGATCCACATCACATTCAGAATAATGGGAAGGCACTGCTAAGGTACATACATGATGTAGTGAAACTGACTTAGGGATTTTGAAATAAAATGTTTGGGAAGCCATTAATTTGGCCTAGACTCCTGCATAGATTCAATAGACCAAATCAACTTGGAGTTCCATCACAGTAGCTAAGTGCTATGGATCTCATATGGCCCTAAAGGCCATGTGATTCAGGCCTGTTGCCAGCCTCTGGTACTACTGGGAGGTCATAGAAACTTTATGAGGCAGAACCTCATTGGAGCATGTTAAGTTTTGGGGCACATGTCCTTGAAGGGGATGTTGGGATCCTGACCTTTCTTCTGTGGTCTCTTTTGCTTCTTGGAAACCATGATGTGAGAAGTTTTGTACAACCACATACTTCTCAGCATGATGTTCAGCCTTAACACAGGCCCAAAGTGATGAGGCCAAGAGATCATGGACTGCAACCCCTGAAACTCCTTTGAAGTTGTTTAACTCAGGTATTTTGTTACAAAAATGGAAAGCTAACATTGAATTTCAGTTCATGTGGGAAACTTTTGAACCACTTAAGCTGTAATCAAATAAATTTCCTGTATACCTCACTTCTGTTTTCTACATAAGCTACCTAATTATTTTGTTAGCCACAGTTCATAGTACTTCTTCTGATTCTTAGAGCTGTTGGGAGCTACCAATGAATCATTGCTTTAAACTCCATAGCCATTTTGGGTTTCTCTCAGTATAATGGTGCTGAAAGACATGACCAGTTGCAGGTGGCTGCTGTAAATGGTGCAGATTCCATGCATGGCATGGGATTTATGAGTTTGATTATTTTGTATTCAGATGCCTGCTGCTCTACAGTGAAGGAAATATTGGCACAGCTCAATAACCTTGAGGTGCCAGCTGTCCAGAGAAAGAAGAATATGTAACATAAATATATAATTCCCCATTTGCCTGTTGCTGCCCACTTTTTTTTTTTTACCTGAAGAACCTTTCCTGACTATATGTCCCTTTAATGTGCTTCCCCTTAAATAAATCATGCAGAGCCTTACTCCTTCTTAGAGATTGGACTCATCAGATCTGACCCACTCACCATGCACCCACTGTGAAATTATTTTTTCTTGTATTTTGTCATTGTTTCTAAATATTATTTCAGACTTCTAATTTCCCAACCAGCTCACTCCTCCATGTGGTTATATGATCCCTCATTTTTTAGGACCCAGTGACAATTTGATGCTTGAAGAGGCATCTGTCCTTGAGGCATTCAGAATGAAAAATTTCAGGTGAGGTTGGCCACTCCTTATAAAAGGGATGCCACATAATTTTTGAAATATAGAGAGGGGTGGAGTAAATTGTTTAGTCAGCCTGGAATAAAACTTGCAATATTTTCTGAAACTATAACTAAGAAAAGAAAGCTCTTTTGTGCTTTGGATGAAGAAGGCACAATTGTTGCAACTTTTAGAATTTGCTTTTCAAACTTGTCTTTGTATCCTTAACAAAGGAGCAATAGATGCAGATTCTTGGGAGGCACTTGGTACCACTTACCAAGTGACTAGACAAAATCTACATGAGAGGGTTTATCTTGTGTTCATTTATCTTGTGGAAAAGAAACTATCTTCACTCATCTTGTAATAGCATACAATGTTTGGTTTCTATCTCAGTTTCTGATTTTAAAGGCTACAAAATGTTAGCTAAGGCTCTTCAGCCTCTGGCATTTTCTCCAGTCCTCTACTTCTCAGCAACTGTCTTTGTCTTCTGAGTGTGGACAGGAGAAAGAGGAGGAAAAAGATAAAATTCTGGCAATTTTTTTTTTTTTAGAAAAAAAATTTTCAACCTTTCTGGAGATAAAACTCCAGAAGGAAATATTTTAATGGTGATTTGGCCAGAAACTGCTGGGTGCTGCCTGGTTGCAAAAACAAACCAAAGGCTAGGGTTGTGGCTCAGTGGTACAGTGCTTTCCTGGCATGTGTAAGGCCCTGGGTTTGATTCTCAGCACCACATACAAATAAATAAAATAAAGATCCATCATTATCATCATCATCAACAACAACAACAAAAGCAACCAGAGCTTCTGCCTTGATCCTGCAGAATTGGCAACCATGCTGGTTGTCAATTAATAAGTCCCTCTCTAATTCAACAGTTTCAGGAGAGAGAAATGGAAAGATTCTAAATGTACAAGTTTTTTTAACAAAAATTTTTATAATTTTTTCTTTATTTGTATTCTTTAAATGTCTGGTCTTTAAAAATTATTGTATTTTTCTAATCAGTTTTATTTTATTTAACTATGGAGCGGTTTTGCACTCTCCTTGTTTAAAGGCCAATTTCAAAAGAGGGTGATGCTAGGAGTGTGTCTGGCAGTCGTGGGGACAAAGCTGGCAAACCTGAAATCTTTTATTTCAGTGTTCCCATGATTGCCAGATTTCAAACCTGATATTTCCATCTATAAAATTTAATTCTAATTTAAAGTCATAATGTAAAAGTCTGATTGGCTTTATTTTAATTACTAGAGCAAAGAAAAGCATTTATAAAAATCTATACCGTTACTTCCAACCTATGGAGCTCTACCTGAAAAAGTTATAATTTTTTGTTTATTTGTCTATTTTGTGTATGCATGAACACACTATCTTGTATTTGTGCTATATTTGTATGTATATGAGATTAAAAATTGGCATATAGATAAATGAGTGCTCGTAAATTAAAATTAAAATAAAATATATCCAAATATATTTTAATTAATTCAAGTAACTTACAAATAATTTCCGTTTAACCTGGATAAACAGATAAATGTAAAGATGGCTTCAACATTACTGACTCACAAGTTTTTTCCAGGTAGTCAGTTAATTAATAAACTGCTGATTAATGTGAAATGTCTAAAATATACTATACATTGCATCTAACAATTTTCTTCAACAGGAAAGAGATGTTGAATATTATTATCTACGTTTGTTTGATGTCTTGGCTTTTACTTTTTAAGAATAAGATAAATTTAAGATAAATGGGATTAATTTTACATGTCTTTATTAAAGAAGATACTTATTAATTTATAAAGTTAAAGTGCTAAATATCATCTATTAAATATAGAAATATCAAGCAATCTTAACTAAAAGATATTTAAATGTTACAATGTTTATAAATTTGTTAATATAAAATTGTTTAAAATTCTTTTATTCCTTAATTTTTCACTGATAAAGGACTTGCTAGGAGTTCAGCTTTGGTCAGTTGTGATTTATGGACAAGGGTCTAAGAAATTTTTCTACTGGTAAAGTAAAAAACTGTGAATGTCTGGGTAAATTAAAACAAAATTGTAACAAAACAAATTTAAAACAGTTTGCATGTAACTATATTGCTTATAAATAATTAGCACAATTAGATAAAGTTGTTTAAACCTTTTCCCTCTTTTAAAAAGACAAGTTTGGTTTTGTGCTAAGGCTTTTTTACATGTGTAGATAAGCTCTTTTCTTAGACCCCTGTTAATTGGGGCTTTTAAAAATCAGAGAAGAGAGAAATGCTGAAACAATAATATACTCGAATTCTAATAAAATACTTTTAATGTCTTTTAAGTTTCATTAAAAACACACAAAAATACTAGTCTTGAAGGAATTAAGGTTTGTACAATCTTGGTTAAACAGTAACTGTTATTTTAAAGTATCTCATTATATTGCAGATTTCAAATTGAAGGATATGGAAAATAGGCCTCAGGACATTTCTCTAATCTACAGTTGTTTCCCCACTGTCCTTGTTTATGGTAATTGGAGCTTTTGATAAGCCTAAGGGAAGGGAGAAAAGAAAAACGGGAGAACACAAAATAACTTGCACCTGACTGGCCCTTAACTCCCTATCCTAATGGATCTGCTGATCCCAAAGCTTAGTAAACCTTAGTAACTTCCCTATCTGACCTTCTGTCCCAACCTAGTGGATTAGCTGACTCTGATAAACTCCAGGAATTACCTTTCTGCCCCACCCTAAATGAGGCCTGTAACATTCAGATACTTTTCTTCTGGCAGTTTGTTTTTTTCTGCCCAGAAGATGATCTTTGGGTGTTTGATTGACTCCTTGCTGAATAAAGAGCTTTCTGATTTCAGGTTGGCTTCTTGCCTCCATTCTTTGTCCTTACTGGGAATCCACTGAAAGACTCTTCGTGCTTACACAAATTTTTCTTTAAAAGCTAAACTTAGTTAATATAAAAACATAAGTGCAATTGTGATACTTTGATTGACTTCTACATTTACTAAATATGTTTTTATTTCCCAAGTATATGTCTTTAAGAGATAAGATTCGTAAGAACATTCTGCTAAGCTGATGTCTCCAATATAAAGTTTCCTACAACAGTGCTTTCTTATAGACTTATATAAAAATAACAAATTAATTAGATGTTTAATTATGTCATTTAATATTTTGTAATTCAATAAGTTGTAAAATTTTATTACTCTCTACCATGAAAAGTAAACTTTCTAAGCACAAAGGGGATTCAAGTGAGTTCCCAGTTAGGGAAGCAGAAAACATAAGCACAAAGAGTGGAAGTTGGAAGCCCACCTAGGATCAGCAAGCTCTTCTTTATTTAGCGGAAGCATCAATCAAACAACCAAGGCTCATCTCTGGGGCAGAACTGGGCCAACAGAAGATTTCTGAGTTTTCCTGCATTATCTCCTAAGTTCTCAGTCAGAAGTAGTAACAGGGAACATATCATGGGGTCACTTAGTAACCCCTATTGTGGGAGGATGACTTTGCAGAGACACAAAAAACCCTGGACACCAATGTGGGCCATGCTGGCCACCAACAGCTTCCAGCTAGGACACCTAAGGCCGGGTCCAGAGCTGCCTCCCTTTAGTTCAAGATACTTTTGACAAATCCCCACCTTGACACACAGAGATCCCCTTATGGAAACCATCCCTGAGCCTTAGCACTGCCCCTGCCTCAGGAACCCCTTCCCAGCAGAATCCCAGGGCCTGTCACAGATACTGGCCTGAGAAACCAACCTGTGCAAAAGAACATGCATGTTACAAACATATAACATGAAAATAACACACCATTACACATTTTCTAGGTAGTAAAATTACCAGGTTATTTGGAACAACTTTATCACAGTAGATTTGACATTTTTTACAAATATATTCTTGAAAAAATTCAACTTCCCAAAAATGGCTCAAAAAGAACCAGGTGTAATCATTGAAAAATATGAAATCAGTAGTAAAAAATCTTCCTATAAAGGTCAGACTCAGTCACTGGAAAATCCAAAAATTTAATAGTGGTATACATGTCATTTTGCACAAGATTTTAGAAAATACTAAGAAAGGCAACATACCTGATTCATACTAAGGCTAAGTTAGCATGACCCAAATCCCTGAACATAGTGCCAGCAAAAACCTGAGTTTGAGGTAATTCCTGAAATAGGTGCAAAAATTTTAATAGAAATATTGAGAACCTTAACCTAGCAACACATAAATAGGATACATGTATCATGACCTACCTGGGTTTCTCCAAGAACACTATGATCTGTAAGAAAAATCTCTGCAAATCAGTATGTGAATAGGTTATATTCTTACAATCAATAAAAACTGCGTTTTAAAATTTAAAATCTAGAGGGAGGGAAGGTATAAAGAAATTCAGTTAAGAATTTCTCATAATATTAGAGAAAAAATTTCTTTCCTCCATGTCCAAATGTAACTTTCACTAATTTTAGTGTATATAAATCCAGTCCATGTTTTTGTATTTTTACCGTATGAATGCATACATGTGAATCCAGTATAATCATTACAGTTTCAACCCCTGTTTCATTTTTACAGTCATCATACTATAAAACTGGTTTGGAAACATCATATTTCACTACATAGTGTCACATAGAACACCCTCATAATAATATAGTACTAGTATATTATTTTTAACTATGCTCTGCTTGTAGCTTAGATCATAAATATCCCTTAAAGCTACATGGGGCAAAGGTTTAGTCTCTACTGTGATGACATTTGGACATGGTGGGATATTTAAAAGGTTAGGCCTAGTGGGAGAACTTTAGGTCATTGCAGACAGGCCTTCAAAGGGATTGTGGGGCCCTGACCCTCCTTTTTTCTTCCCCTGACTTCCTGGTCATGTGGCTGACAGTTTTAATCTATCTTGATGCGCTGTCTCCCCTTGGGCCCAAGGCAAGGGGACAACTTACTAGGAACTGAAACCTCCAAATATATATACCAAACCTGAAGTGGTGGACAACACCTATAATCCCAGCAACTCAGGAGGCCAAGGCAGGAGGGTCACAAATTCAATGCCTACTTGAGCAACTTAGTGAAAACATGTCTCAGAAAATAAAAAGGGCTGATAAAGTAGCTCAGTAGAGAGGACTCCTGGATTCAACCCCTAGACAACAAAAAAGAAAAAAAGAAAGAAAGAAAGAAGGAAAGAAAGAAAGAAAGAAAGAAAGAAAGAAAGAAAGAAAGAAAGAAAGAAGAAAAAAAGAAAGAAAAATAAGCCTTCTCTCAGGTATTAATTATAGTGCTGGACAGTTGACCGAAACAGAGAGCTTGATTACTTCATGAGCCTTCTTATCTGGGGAGTCAGTGTTCTACAAGAAGAGATAAAGGTTTCTTGGAAACATCTAGTAGTAGAATCGCAAGGCATCTTCAAGTTCAATAAACATTACCACAGACTGTCCAAAGTGATTGTGCAAACTTTTTTTATTTTTCATATTAAAGAGTTGTTGTTTCCCCACCTTTTCACAGTCTCATTATAGGAAGAAAGATATTTACAAAATTAAGATTTGTATGTTACACACCTTGGAAATTCATGGATAACATGCTTTCCTATGCAATATAATTAGTATTTCATAATTTCACAGTCAGAAAAATAGGAGACACATGACAAACATAGCATATGAGAGTCTTCACAATGGTTCCAACAGGGTGGGAGAAGTGCAAGAACCACAAGTGCAAGCTTTCTTCACTACTCCAGGTGTTGGTTAAATGATCATAACCTGTATCCACTGTTTTGTAATTAAATATTGTCAGAGAAAAATGGAAAGAGCTACCCAAGAGAGCTCTAGCCTTGTTCTGCTTTACACAAACACCCCAGCAATCATCTGGGAATTCAGGAGGAGTTGCTCCTCTCTTCCACTGGCACTGTGTGAATGGTGCCCCCAGTGGCCTGAGAGATGTATCCTGCACAGCTGTGTTGGAAGGAGCTGTGGGAGAGATGGGAAACTCTCTGGAATGCTTTAAATGTTCTAAGTCCTAAAGCCCAAAATTATGAAAATGTTTTCAAAAGTAGGAGTTTCCCAGATACCTCCCACTTTGAAGTCTTGTATCAAAAACTCAGACCAACAGTACCCAAATATTCAACTGGGCACCCTTCAGATATTTTTGCCCCATATGCCCAGGTGACTATCAGAACATTCTGGATTCCCAAAGAGGGGTTCTCAGGCCAGTGCAAGTGCCTCAGGGGTTCTTGTGATTGCAGAAGCTGGAGCTGTGATTTCAGTGGAAGCCCTGCCTTCAGTGTGGAAAACTCAGGTAGCACTATGTCTTTTACGTGGATGGAAGTGTCCATCTAAATAATGGTTAGAGAAAGATTCTGCAAATAATGGGAATTGGAAATGGAACAACACTTCAATAGGCACATGCCTGTCACAGTACACTCCAGGCACATTCACTATGAGCACAGTGGGAGAGTTTAGGGCTGGGGGAGATATTTTAAGGCAAAAGTAAAAAAGAAGTAAAACAGATATTTCCTAGTAATAAGTCTTGGCAATAATGGTTCATAAGAAGAGCTCATAAAACAATGCCTGGGCAGACATCCTTACAGAAGCCTGTTCATAGAAGGCTGAATTCTGGCAGATTCTTGAGAATTCTTATCAGGCAATACCAGGTAGGATGGCTTCTTTTATAACATGCTAGATTTTTTTTTTTGGATTGATACATAAACAAATCCATTTTTATACCAATGATGCTGACTACTTTCAGAGAGTCTAGGCTGTCCTGGAAAGCTATGCTATGTCCTGCAGATGCTGTCCTGGTCCATGGAGGAGAGCAACAGCCTGTGAACCCCTCCATACAAAGGTACACTAGAGGATGTTACTTCCAAGGGTGAGATAACATGTGAGGCAGGACTGTGTCAAATGTGTCTACCTAAAGCACACACTGGTTTGAATGTGGCAAGTGCTGTCTTCTTGTTTGTTGGTTTAGAAGTGCCTGCATAAGTCCAACTTTCTCCAGGGTACTAGAAGATGAACAATCAGAGATCTACCACTGGTGGATACTGCTGTCCCATCACAGACACTGGCAATTTAGAAAGGTGTGTGTGTGTGTGTGTGTGTGTGTGTGTGTGTGTGTGTGTTTGCTGGGGGGCTGGGGATTACATGAAGGATTTGGGGAGTTTGGGTTTTTTTAAATTTTGTTGTTGTTGTTGTTTTGGGGGGTTCTTTTTTTGTATTTTATGTTTTTGTTTTGTTTTGTTGGTATTTTACATGGAGATATCCTGAACTCACCATCTTTTTTTTTAATATTTTTATTTGTAGATGGATACAATATCTTTATTTCATTTATTTATTATTATATTATACTGAGGATTGGGCCCAGTGCCTCACATAGTCTAGGCCAGCATTCTACCACTGATCTCCAGCCACAGCCCCCTGAACTTAGCATCCACATGTACAAATTCAAGATAGTCCTTTTCTCTGAGCCTTTGTGGTTGAATACAGAATGTCCTAGGATGATAGCTCTCTAAAATTGAATGCCATGTTCTTCAGTTGTAATTTAAGTCCAGTCATAGCCCTCTTCAGACCCCACATCCCAGAGCTGCTGGGTTGGGAACCTGGGCTGCTCTGCAGCATGTTGCTGTCCATCTTACCCTAACAGCACTGAAGAGAACTGAGCTCCATTTGTGGAGATGTAAACTGCATCTCAGAGATCAGGGTCTTTCCATTCCTTTGACAACATGCATCCTGATGTTGTAGAGGGAGGGCACCTGGTGTCTTAAGTTCCCATGCTTCTGGGACATTAGAAGTGGGTCCTGAAATGGCAGCTTCTCTTGGTAATTCTGGGGTTGTTGCAGCTGTGGATTATAATATCCCCAGTCACTCTGGTGCTGTCTTTCACACAGACCAGAGAGCTCCTGTTCCTCCTGCTACTGCCTCTTTCCCTGCACAATGTTACCATTGGACAAAGGCAAGGGCTTCTGTGCTGGCTTTCCTCTGTCATGAACATGGCCCTCTCAAAATGCTGCAAAGATGAAGCAGGATGACTATAGGTGGCTGGAATGAAGCTGGGAGAAGGTCCACTTCCTCTGGCCCCTTGACCCAGCGAACTACAACTTGGCTCTTTTCTCATGCCTGAAAACATGGAGACACATGAGCTATACTCTTCAGTGGGAAGTCATCATGTCTCCATAGGAAAGTAGCCAGTTTCTTTCAGTGGAGCCTGCTGGGAGTGGAGGGTGGGGTGCTATTGTCACATTGCATCTGATGACCTAAAACAGGATGACCTTGATCATGGAACTCATGTTGTCTCCTGGCATCAAACATTCTCTGTTTTACTTTATGTTGTAGTGTGGATTTTTTTTGGGGGGGGGAATCAATTCTAAAAATAAAGAGAAATTATTTTTAATCAAATATTTCATACTTAAGCTTAATTTCAGCATTATCACTGATGTGGTTCTTGACCTTGAGTAGACACAAAAAAAGAAAATCCTTCCAGGTTCTCCATATAATGGAGGTTGTGAATGGTGCCCAATTCCAAATTCCAAACTGTCCCCACAGTCTGCAGCAGCCCTTCTGTCCATGAGAACCCAGGCTTTTCAAAGTCTCCCAGCAACCTCTCTGCAACCTCTGTTTGAGAATGATCAGAACCGTAGCTGCCCTCCACACATTCCCAAACTTCTGTATTTTTTCAAGTCGCTCCATCAAGGTACAGTCATGACTCAGTGTATTGTAAGAACATTTTAAAATTTGTTATATTTGAAAGGCACGTACAGAACAAACAAAATTTGTCACAACTGGGCAGTACATTGTACATGTGATTCTAACAACTGCACTGAACAACTCTAGTCTTCATGTTGTTCTCCTGCATCAATTGAGGATAACTGCAGTGCCAGCCATAGTCCCCAAGGCTTTGACGTGGGTATATGGAAATGAGAAAATGCTTTTTAGACTACACAACCCAATTAGCTAGGGTTGTAGAGGGGAACAGGCAAGAGTGGAAGCCTTTTGATATTTATCTTTAGGTTTAGATATAGATTTAGGTTTAGAGCTGGAAGTATTTCTTTGCATACTTGGGATTGTTAAAATTGTCAAAGTACATAAGAAAACTGGTACCTCTAAAAACACACTCTCATTTTCTCTTTTCAACATAATTATAAACAGAAAGATGTGGTGCAAGAGACCATAATTTGTCAGCAGTTACAGAGCTTTGAGCAAGTAGGTTACAAAAAAAAAATTAAACAAAATGCACATGCTTCTTTTCTCATAACCAAACCTCTTAGGATCCTCTCTCTGATCAAGCTGACTTCTGATCACATGTTCATTCTCTAAGCACATGTAACTCATTTCAATCCAAATTTCTTTCCAAGTCATTACCTTGTTCAGTTATTTTTTACTTATTTGCAAAACATCATTGATTTGCAAGACATTTGAAATGCTTCCACTTCACAGAATTTTTATAACACAATAACTTCATTGATTTTGTGATTTCTGTATTTTCCAAAGCTCTTCCTATATTCCCTTTCTTATTTTCTCCAAAATGTCCTCCTAGTGTCAAACAACCAACATATTTACTGACCCATGGATAATGACAGAATAGAAATATAGAGAAACAGTCTTCAGTGTATATTAGGGCAATCCTAATGTAGTAAAATTTGGGGGCAGCTTTAAAAATAATTTATGAAAATAACTACACCAGAAATTTCTAAGACAAAATATTGGCTTATGTAACAAATGGCTAAAATGTACCTACTAATGCCATATATGGGACATAATCAAACCAAGCCCTTTCCTTTGCATTTAGACCATCATCTCTTGGAGTCTGACTGGCATACCAAACTTCATATATCTAAAGTAAAAACTGCTAATGTCTCTGGCATACAACTGCTCAGGACAAAAATTGTACAGTCATCTTTAACTTTCCTCACTGAATACCCAACACTTCTGCAAACTATCAGGTCCACCTTCAAAATATTCAATTTTTATAGTTCTGTAGAATTCAATAGCTGATCAAAGACTGCACAATTCCTATTCTTAATATTTGCAAGAGAATTTTAATTGGTGCCTATTCTCAAACTTGCCTCACAATAGTTGGTTTTTCCATAAGAAAATCATAGGATACATTAAAACACACACACACACACACACACACACACTAAAATGAATTCATGACAATATCAAAATTGTTCTATGTGAAGAAATGGCATAAAACTTTTTCAAAGAACCTTTGTATTTCCTGTATCATGTACAAAGAGATATGCTAAACAATGGGTTAAAGGCCATTCTTAAAAGTATGAGATTATGATCTATAGGGTAAAAAAAAAATAGTCAGTTTAAAAAAACTCAAAAATATAAAGAGGCAAATAAAAAATGCTCATCCATAACAGTAATTGAGAATATACAAATAAACCAGCTCCCCTTAATCTCATAGACAACAGTTAAAATTATTGGGGTAGAGTAGGAGAGGAATAACAGTGAATAAAATAGGGACAAAATATTGGAATGGTACAAGTAATGATTATTAAGGTGTTGGTTTTGCTCTGTACTATTACATTCAAGTGAACTTATCCTTCAAATAGCAACCAAATAAAAAATACTTCAAGTTTTTGGAGCATGTAACATGACTCTTTTCTAACCCCTCTCCAATGGTATGGAAGTCTTAAAACACTGGACAGAGGGCTGGGGTTGTGGCTCAGTGGTACAGTGCTTGCCTAGCATGCACAAGCCACTGGGTTTGATCCCCAGCACCACATAAAAAAATAAACAAAGGTATTGTGTCCATCTACAACTAAAAGTAAAATAAAATAGAAAACCACTGGACAAAAGAGTCGAGGGTTTATATGGAGGGTGTGTTTGTTTGGTTGTAGTGAGTATTGAAGACAGGGCCTGTGGAATGCTAGGTAAACCCTCTACCACTGGGTCACACTCAAAATAGAAAAAGTTAGAAGGCTGGGGATGTAGCTCAGTGGTAGAACATCAATGGATTCAATCCCCAGCACAACAACAAAATAAATAAATAAAAATGAGAATATAAAATGGTGGATAGAAGTGTAAAGAATAGTATATTTAGGAGATTGAAGTTGTTAGTAGTAACATGAAAATAAAATATTGTAACTTTAATTTTATTTCCAGTAAGAAAAATAGCCACAGAATTGGCACAAAAGCAAATGAGAAGAAAGTCAAAACATGCCACTATCAAAAAGAAAAGATAAAACCCCAAGTCAATGCAGTAGAACAAAGGAGACAGAAGCACACAAATGCACACCCACACATATACATGCATACACACACAGGTGTAAGCTATAACAAACAAAAATAGCAGTAGTAGCCCTACTGCCTCTTTCATCTGCTTCTCTCTCCTCCAATAGCTTGGTTTTTCAGTATTTTTCAGAAGGGCAGCAGATAAACCCAGTAGCTGTCCCACTGGATGTACCAAAGAGCATCATCCCAGCACTTTCTCATTTTCATTTTGAGACAGAGTCCTACAAAGTGACCTCAAACTTCAGATCCTCCTGCCTCAGGCTCCTGGAGTCACTAGAATGACAGGCCTTCACTCCCATGCATTGGCATTGTTATTTTACAAAATAATGGGATTCTGGGTAACAAGCTCATACATGTATAAAACATGCTTGATTCACACACCCTCCCTGTTTCTGTCCTCTCCTCTCTGGATCATGAATCCACTTGGAAGGCATTCATTCTTCCATAGAAAACAAAAAAATGGAACATTTATTTCTCAGTTCAAAGAAACATTAGGCAGGATTGAACAAATGGTACTCGGAAAACTGGATATCCACATGCAACGAATCAAGTTGGACCATTTATCCTATATGCAAAAATTAATTCAAAATTGAAAAAAAGCTAGAAAAATGCATAAACCCTGCTGCAAGAGAACTTGGGGGAAAGTTTTATGACATTGACTTGGCAATCATTTCTTAGATATGCCACCAAAAGCACAAATAAAAACAGACTACATCCAAATGAAGAACTGTGCATAAAAGGATAAAATGAAAAATGGTAAAACAATCTGTGGAATAGGAAAATGCCTTTCGAAATCACATCTGACAAAATGTTGATATCAAGACATAGAGAACCACAACTTACACAGAACTCCAACTTAAAGTGGGCAAAGGATTGGAATAGGTATTTCTCCAAAGAAAATAAACAAATTGTCATTAAGCGTGTGAAAAGATGGTCAACATTACAAATCATTAGGGAAGCCAAATTCAAATTCACAGGAAAATAACACCTCATCCCATTAAATAAAACTGAGACCCTGTACCCAGTTTTATTCCAAAACCAAATAACCAAAATAAAACAACTGCAAATGAGCAGCGGAGGAAATGGAATTCCTGATGCCCTGTTAGTGGGAAGGCAAAATGGTGTAGGTACTGTGGAAAAAAATAACTATATTATCCAGCAGTATCATTTGTATGAGGTACCTAGAGTAGTCAAAGTCATGAAGACATACAATGATAGTCCTCAGGGGCTGGGGACGGGGCACCAAGAAGTTGTGATTTAATGGTTACAAAGTATCAGTTCTATAAGATGAAAAGAGCACCGTGGACAGTTGCTGATAGTGGTTACAGGACAATGTAATGTAGGTGATGCCACTAAAATGTATACTTAAAATAGTGATGAGGGTAAATTTTACATGATGTTTTACTAAGCGAAAAAAAATAATACAGGAAATCATCCAAAAATAGAAGACTTGAATCTATACACTTTACACAAACATAGTTCATTTTTACAGCAAGGCTGCTTATATGATAACTAACCTACTCCTCAAAACAGATTTAATTCACTCTGGGGTGGAACCTCCCTACCCTTAAAGACCACACCTAGCAATACTGTTCCATCTGGGTTAAGTTTTTCACACAAGAACTTCAGGGGTTCAACATTGACTCTATGCCAGTCAGACTGAGCCCAGAGCTATTCCTTCTCAGTCATGTGCCAAGTAACAATGTGAGGTCAAGGATGAACTGGATATATAATGGTGATGCCTCAGAGCACTATTGCCATCAGAGTTATATTCGTTTATGTAAGTGCACCCTACGATGTCCACACAACAAAAAACTTCTCACATGTTTCTCTGAACCAATCCTCACCATTAAGCAATGCCTGGTTGAAATAATTTTTTTTTCTTTTTTTGAAGTGTTTTTAATATGAGAAATACAGTTGTCCCTAAAATACAGGCACTTTGAATTCTGTCTTACAGAGCAAAGTACAATTTTCTTTATGAATAAAAAATTGAACATAGTATTTAGTCATGACAGTGAGCTCTGGAGAGTGCATTTGAAGTTTACCCTGTCTAGGAAGGGCTGGTGAGAAAAGTAAAAAAAAAAAATCAATTTTTTAAATAATAATACCTAGGAGACAGAAAATTTTCTTAACATTTTATATGCAATAACACTTTTCGACTTCTTTTCCAAGAAAACCATCAAAGATGTGCAGCATCAGGTACTAATCAAGAGACTGCACTTTCCCTCAATGTTTGGAAACAACACCTAAGTAGAATTTAAAATAAAAAGCACTTTATTCATAACAAAATAATATTTAGGGAGTCCAGATAAGCATAGCAAAGATTCCAGGGAAGCTTCTGGTCTGGTTCATCCCACTTCCAACCCCATAACTCCAATAAAAAAAAAGGCCCAGGTTTTCTGTAAAGTAAATGTGCATGCTTCAAATGTTTGAAAGACATGAACTTTTTCAAATGAAAGTTCAATAGTAAAAATAACAACAAAAGAGATTGTCCTGTGGATTGCTTTAGTCCCATGGTTTACCTGAGATCCATGGCAGCTTTGTGGAGGACTTCACATCCCAAAAGGACTGCAGGTAATTCATCACTGTTGGGGGCAGGGGGCAAATTTTGCCTCTGTGACTCTGTACCCAGTGGACTGTGAGTTCCACTATGTACAGTTAGGGAGGAGGGTTGGGTATAAGTTGCACGACAGCTAGAGATGACCCCACAACAATCTCCTCTGAGATAGGACTCATCTAGAAAAAGAAATCAGAGCCAGAACAAAGACTTTTGAATGTTCACCTCCTCACAAAACAGGTGTGGCAAACACTCTGCCACTATCTTTGATTTGAAAAATTCCTATTTATTCCTGATATATCAAAACAGGACCACTCATTAAATTCTTCCAATATACTTTCTTGTCCCTCTCCCACCCCAGGTTCTGGAGATCTAACCCAGGACCTGAGACATATTAGTCAAGTACCCTACCATTAAGCTATATCCGTGCCTTTTTTTGCTTTTTGTTAGTTTGTTTTGTACAAGAGTTAGCCACAAGGAACCCAGGGCCTCACTCATGTGGGCCTCACTCTTAGGGGCTTCCTGCCTGCTAGGCAAGCACTCAACTACTGAGCCACATCCCAGCCTATCCTGTTGATTTTTATTTATTTTTCTTTTTTTTCCCTGGCCCTTTGCCACCTCTGGCCCCATTAACATCTAAAATGACTAGACTGGCCATGTAGTCAGGATCCTCTTACCTCAGCTTCTCAAATAGCTGGGATGAATGGCCCACACCACCATGCCTGGCTAACTCTTTATCTCACAGGAAAGAAGAAAGAGTACAAGAACATAAAAAACTTTTCCCATGACCTCAACACAGAGCAGTACCTGGCCAATTTTATCATTCTTATTATTATTTTTAATTAATTAATTTATTTATTTTTTATTGGTTATTCAAAACATTACAAAGATTGCAGAATCACATCGGTTACACATCCACATTTTTACATAATGCCATAATAGTAACTGTTGTATTCTGCTACCTTTCCTATCCTCTACTATCCCCCCTCCCCCCTCCCATCTTCTCTCTCTACCCCATCTACTGTAATTCATTTCTCTCCTTATTTTTTTCCCATTCCCCTCAGAACCTCTTATATGTAATTTTGCATAACAATGAGGGTCTCCTTCCATTTCCATGCAATTTCCCTTTTCTCTCCCTTTCCCTCCAACCTCATGACTCTGTTTAATGTTAATCTTTTCCTCCTGTTCTTCCTCCCTGCTCTGTTCTTAGTTGCTCTCATTATATCAAAGAAGACATTTGGCATTTGTTTTTTGGAGATTGGCTAGCTTCACTTAGCATAATCTGCTCTAATGCCATCCATTTCCCTGCAAATTCCATGATTTTGTCATTTCTTAGTGCTGCGTAATACTCCATGGTGTATAAATGCCACATTTTTTAAATCAATTCATCTATTGAGGGGCATCGGGGTTGGTTCCACAGTCTAACTATTGTGAATTGTGCTGCTATGAACATCGATGTGGCAGTATCCCTGTAGTACGCTCTTTTAAGGTCTTCAGGGAATAGTCCGAGAAGGGCAATAGCTGGGTCAAATGGTGGTTCCATTCCCAGCTTTCCAAGAAATCTGCATACTGCTTTCCATATTGGCCGGACCAATTTGCAGTCCCACCAGCAATGAACAAGAGTACCCTTTTCCCCACATCCTCGCCAGCACTTGTTGTTTGACTTCATAATGGCTGCCAATCTTACTGGAGTGAGATGGTATCTTAGGGTGGTTTTGATTTGCATTTCTCTGACTGCTAGAGATGGTGAGCATTTTTTCATGTACTTGTTGATTGATTGTATGTCCTCCTCTGAAAAGTATCTGTTCAGGTCTTTTGGCCAATTTTAATAGATGCACCCAACCATTCTGCTCAAGTTCTTCACATGCTGTTTTGTTGTTGTTGTTGTTGTTGTTTGTTTGTTTGTTTGTTTGTTTGTTTAATGAGAATCCCAGACATGTGGTTTGGCCTGAAAAATATAAGGAATATTTTTTTCCTTAACACAGGCTCTTTTAAATCTAAGAGCCTTTGGAAAAGCCCTTCTTCCCAATTGCACTGTGCAGTAGCCATAGAGAGTTCATAGATTACAAGAGTTGTCCCTGGCCTCTAAGCCTGCACTTTAAAAGATGAAGACTCAAACACCTCCACTCTTCATACTAGTCCACACACAATCCACAGGCTGCCACGAGAAAACACAACAACAATAACAACAACAACAAAACACATCTCAGTCCTCCACCAAAGAACCTTACCTTTGGAAGTTATGTTGAACTTCTATTCCTCAGGTGTTCTCAATGGTAAAGTGCCTAACTCTGGAACAGCATTCATTAATGTAGCCTACCTAGACACACCCTTACATGGCTCTGAGGGATGCAGACAACATGCACAAGGCCTCCAGCCCCACCTATAATAGGCACTCTGGGGCAGCAGACACAGTCCCACACTAGCCCATAGCCCACCTTAGACACCTCTGATGACATTTAACATAACCAACCTCTTCAAATCCTAGCTTCCCTTCATGAGCACCACTGAAACTAAACTTATTTAATCCCTACAACACCTATATAATGTCGGTACTATTTTATCCCCATTTGGACTTGAGGATAGTGGAAACAGAGATTTTTTAGGCTATCATGAGCCCCTGACCTTGAAACTTGGTAAACCTTACTCCTCTCCATCACAGAATCACAGCCATTGCTTCTTATTCCTATTCTTCTAAATCAAAGAATTCCCACTTCTCTTTTTCTATTAAAACAATTTGCTTTTTTTTTTTTGGTGCTGGGATTGAATCTACAAATGTACAAATGTAGATTCAATATAAATATTGAATGTAGGAAGGCTAACTCTGAAGCTGAAACAGATTTTTCCTTCATTATCTCCTAGCAGCCCAATGGGGATATACATGATTTTACAGATGAATCCTGAAGTTCAGAGAAGTTCACTAATTTACTGGAAGTCAATATACTGAGGAGACAGTATATAAAAATATACAGCAGATGAAATTAAGGTTTGCTGGGCATGGATGGTGCCCATACTTGAATCCAGAGGCTCAGGAGACTTTGACAGGAGGATCCAAATTCAAAGCCAACCTCAGTAACTCAGTAAGGCCCTAAGCAAGCAAGTCAAGGAGACACTGTCTTTAAATAAAATATAAAAAAGGTCTGATGTAGCTCAGCAGTTGAGTGCCCCTAGGTTCAATCCCCAGTACAAAAAAATACAAAGAAGTCTTCAACTGGGCAAGTTAATGGCAGCAGTGCAGAAACTAAATTAAAAAAAAAATGATGAAGGAATCCAGTTTTCTAACTTTATTTGTGGATAGATGGTGTCTCTGTAACCAAAAATGAAGAAAAGGTACAAGGAACTGACAAACTCAGCCTAATTCCATTTTAAGATTGGGAGCCAACTCATCACAAAGTCCTGAAAAGTTAATTTCTGTTTTACTATAAATTACTGATATTTCTAAACTTGTTTGGAATTCCTGCCAATTCCTTGAACTCACCCATGCCTGGCTTTCCCTGAACAGATAAAAAAACCCTCTCTAAAACTTTAGTGGTGCTTTATAAATACTGGCTACCCCTGAGCAAATAACAACCCTCTCTGAAGCCTAAACAGTGCCTCATAAATTCTGATGTTGAAATCTCAATTTATTTCCTACCTTGAAATGTTAAGCCATGTAGATCATTAACCTACTATCTGCCTTTGTATTATGCTTGTCAAAATCCTGCTAGTGGTAAGTTCTCAAGACACCCCCTTTGCAACTTTTTGGGCTAGAAAACGTTTTCCTGGAAAGCTGGGATGCTGATCTCTAGCCCAGCTTAGGGAGAGACATCTGCTGGCCAGCTTTCTTTGTGTGAACAATATAAGCTTGCTTTAATTTGATTTAAAATTGGAGTTGGTGGTCTTTTCCTTGTGTGTGGCTCAACAGAACAGATTGATTTGCAGTTAAATTCATAGAGGGTGTTTCATGGGCTATGACTGCAGAAGGGCCCTATGTTGTCTGCTTGGGGACCTCAACCAACCATGAAATGAATTAAAATCAAAAACCTACATGAAGCTGGGCACAGTGGTGCATGAATGTAATTCCAGCAGCTCCAAAGGATTTGGCAGAATTGCTGAGTACAAAGCCTGCTTCAGTAACTTAGCAAGGGTCTCAGCAGCTTAGAAAGACCCTGTCTAGGAAAAACAAAACAAACAAGCAACAACAACAACAAAAAGTAAAAACAATTTGCTAGAGATATCGCTCAGTGATTAAGAACTCCATTTATCAAAAATACATAAATAAAATAAAGCAAAATCTACTTGGGACAACTCTAAATTGTTGGGAATACCTGTGAAATTTCATATAGAAATTTGTTTGAAACACATCCTATCTGAGCCAAATGATGACACCATTTTCAACAGACCAAATCCTTTATTCACCTGAAACTTCTGCACCCATGTAGGTTCTAATGGATATGAAGGGTTTCAGAATAATTCCTGCCCACCTGGAGCACACATAGGCCTTTGAGGAGACATTGTTCTGTGACTAGGAATAGCTGAGTTCCATGTCAGGATCCCCATGTATCACATGTGCCAGCTCCTACTGCTTCCCTGTCCCTGGGGATCTTGGTCCACTGCTGAAGCTGGAGAAATCCCTTCAGATACACCTGGCAAGGTAATCATCATTTCTTTGCAACAAGACACAAACTCCTGACTCCAGTCCTGTGAGAATTTCCAGCTGCCCTGCTGGGATTCAGTCCCTCACTCCTGCCAGAAACTGCACTCTGACCTTGCTCTGCAGTGCAGAAAATCCCACCTGAGAGCTGGCAAGTGAAGCCAGATTGCGCCTTGCTCTGCTAAAGCCTGATTTGGTTTCAAGAAACCACAAAGTGTGAGCTTCTTCCTCTTAAGCTTTCATACTGCTTTAGTAGAAGGTCACTGGACAGTGTTTGGCATCTAAAGGGACCAGGATGGAACTTGACAGCCAAGAACTATGACTTGTTCCTAGGCACCCCAGTGCCTCAGTTCTCAGGGTCAGTAGTTGGCAGGGAAATCCTTATGGAGTCACTGAGATAAACCTCACTGAGTGCTGATGACTTTGCAGAGGAGCAAAAACTCCTGGACACCAACCCAGGCTATGTTCTGGCCACCAACCTCTTCAACCTTGGGAAACTAAGGCTGAGACAAGAGCTGTATCCTGAGAGCTTGAAGATGCCTTTTGACAAAACCCCACCTGTACCCAGAGAGATCTCCTGATAGAAAGAAGCCCTAAGATTTAGCACCACTCTCACCCAGATAACCCAACCTTGCAGACCCCAGAGCCTGTCACAGATGCTGGCATGCAAAAACAACTTGTGCCATAGAACATACATGTTACAAACATATAACATGAAAATAGCACATCACTATACTTGCTCTAGGTATGAAAATTACCAAGATATTTGGAACAATATTATGTCAGTAAACTTGTCATCTTTCACAAATATATTCTAGGAAAAAAATGAACTTCCCAAAAGTAACTCTAGGAGAACAAATTAGAATCATTGAAAAATACAGAATCAGTAGTAAAAAAATATTCCTATAAAGGAAAGGGCAGACTCAACACTCTTTGGAAAATGTAAACATTTCATAAAGGTATACATGTAAATTTGCACAAGATTTTAGAGACTAGTAAGAGAGGTGACATATAATTTATACTTTGTATAAATTACTGTGAACAAAACCCTTGAATATAGTGCAGGCAAAAACCTGAGAGTGAGGTAACTCCTGAAAATAGATGAAAAATATTTAATTGAAATCTTAGGGACCTAAAACTAGCATCATATAAAGAGGATACATGGGTCATGACCTACTTTGGTTTCTCAAAGAACACTATGCTCATAAGGAAAAATCTATTCTGATCATTATATGACTAGATTATATTCTTGCAATCAATGAAATCTATGTTTTAAAATTCAAAATCTACAGAGAGTTAAGGCATGAATAAACTCAGTTTAGAGCTGGGTTCTGGCTCAGTGGGAGAGTGCTGACATAGCACATGCCAGGCACTGGATTTGATCCTTAGCATCACAGAAAAAAAAATGAAAAGAAAAAAGAACTTGGTTAACAATTTCTCATAATATTGGAGAAAAATAAATACTGTCCTTTATGTCCAAATGCAACTGTCTCTAATTAACTGTATAAAAATTTAGTCTGTTTTTGTGTTTTTACTGGGAGAATGCACATATGTGAATCTAAGATCATTACCATTTCACCGCTTATTTCATTTTCACAATTAACACACTACAAAACTAATTTAGAAACTTGATACTTCACTGGACAGTGTATCCTCCAAAACTCTCAAAGTAACATATGATTATTCTCTTGTTTTCAGCTGTGCTATGCTAATAGCTTATATCTTAAACTTCCCTTAAAGCTACATGTGCTAGAGGTTTAGTCCCCAATATGGTGACACACTGGGACATAGTGGGTCATTTAAGAGCTGGAGCCTTGTGGAAGACCTTTAGGTCATTGGAGGAAGGCTCTTAAGGGGATCATGGGGCCCTGGCCACTCCCTTCTTTCTCCCTCTAACTTTCTGGTCATGTGGTTGACAGTTTTACTCTACCATGATGTGCTCTCTCCCCACAGGCATAAAGCAACAGGGACAACTGACCAAGGACTGAAACCTCCAAAACCATTATAGATGTTATATGGACAACACCTGTAATCCCAGCAAATTAGGAGGCTGAGGCAGGAGGGTCCCAAGTCCAAAGCTACTTGAGCCACTTAGTTAGACCATGTCTCCAAAAATAAAGAACTGGTAAAGTAGTTCTGTTTTGAGCAGACTCCTTACACCACCACCAAAAAAAAAGTCAAAATGACCCTTATCACAGGTATTAGGTGTAGTGGTAGAAAACTGGGCCTTCTTGTCTGGAGATTCAGTGTTCTGTAAGAAAGCATAGCATTTTCTTTTGGAAACATTTAGTAGCAGAATTGCTAGGCATCTGCAACTTCAATCAACATTCCAAGTGACTGTCCAAAGTGATTATGCAAATAACACATTTCCCCTGATGAAGAGTTGCTATTTCCCCACAGGTTCTCTGTCTCATTTTGGGAGGAAAGATATTTACAGAATGAAGATTTGAATATTTCACACCTTATAAATTCATACAAAACATGCTTTATTGTACAATTTAATATTATTTCATATGAGACACATGACAAACATAGCATGAGAACTCATCACAAGGGTTCCAAGATGGTGGCCAAAGTGCAATAAACCATAAGTGCAAGATTTCTTCACTATTCCTGGTATTGCTTAAATGACCATAACTCGTACACACTGTTTTATGATTAAATATTATGACAGAAAAATGTAAGAGCTGAAAAAGAGTTATCTAGCCTTGGTCTCCTTTTGCACAAAACATCCCAGGAGTCAACTGGGAATTCAGGAAGAGCACCTCCACTCCTCTACTGACACTGCATGAATGGTGCCCCCTAGTGGTCTGAGGGATGTAGCCTGCAGAGCTGGTGTTGGCAGGACCTGTTGGAGACAAGAAACTCTCTGGAAGACGTCAAGCAGTTCTATATCCTAAAGCCCAAAGTTGTGAAAATGGTTCCAAAGTGGGAGATTCCGTCATATTGCCATCTTTGCAATTTTGCCTCAAAGCCTCAGATCAACAATATCCAAAGGTTCCCCTGGTCACTCAGATATCATTGACCTACATGCCCAGGTGACTGTCAGAATACTATGGATTCTCAAACAGGGGATCTCACTTCAGTGAAGAAGCCTTCAGGGGTCCTTAGGATTGCAGTAGCTGAAGATGTGACCTCAGTAGAAGTTCTGCTTTCAGTGGCAAAACTCAGGTAGGCCATTTTAGGTGGATAGAGGTGTTGATCTAAATTATGGTCAGGAAAAGATTCTGCCAAGAATGTGAATTGGAAATGGAATGAAATGTTGTGATCATGGCCTTCTCAAAATTCTGCACACATGAAGCAGAATGACTATAGATGGTTTCACTGAAGCTGGGAGAAGGTCCACTTCCTCTGGCCCCTTAAACCAGTGAAGGAAAATTTGGTTCTATTCTAATGCCTGTGAACACAGCATCACATGAGCCATTCTCTCTGGGGAGTCCCCATGTCTCCACAAAAAAGCAGCCAGCATTTCCTTGTGGAGCCTGCTGAAGACCAGAAGACTGTGCACTGGTGATGCTGTCATACTGCATCTGGGCCTCCTGGTGACCTAAAACAGGATGATGCCCTTGGACAGGGAACTCATGTTGTCTTCTGGTGGCAAACACTCTCTGTTTCTCTCTAAGTCATAGTCTGGATCTTTTATATTGATACCAAATCTAAATATATATATATTTTTTTTTCCAGACGAATATTTCACACTAAAGCTTAGTTTCAGCATTATCACTGATTTGTTTCTTGACCTGGAGTAGAACCAAAAAAGGCAATCCATCCTGGGATGAATCATGGAGGTTATTGTGCAGGTTATAAACAGTGCACAATTCCAAACTCCCAACTCTTCCCAGAATCTGCACAAACCCTTCTGTCAATATTAACACAGGCTTTTCAAATTCTCCCAGCAATCTCTTTGCAACCTAGGAGACCCCCAGGTGTTCTACACACTTTCCCACAGCCTCTAAATTTTTCCCAAGCTGCCCCATCAACACCCATTTATGACTCCATGTACTGTAAGGTTATTCATAAATTTGTTGCATTTAAAAGCCATAAACAGAACAAACAAAAGTTTGTCAAAACTGGACAGTGCATTATTGATGTGATCCTAAGAATTGAATAGAACAACTCTAGTCTATGTTTTTTTTTTCCTGCATCAATTGAGGATAATTGCAATGTCAGTCATAGTCTACAAAGCTTTGAGGTATGTGTTTAAAAATGACAAAGTGCTTTTCAGACTTTGTAACTTAATTGTCTAGGGTTGTAGAGGGTGACAGTCAATAGTGTCTGAAGCCTTTTGATATTTAATCACTACTGAAACCTATCTCCAAATAAGCATGAGTTTAGATTACCAACTAGAAGAATCTTTGATGCACACTTAGGTTGTTTAAAATTATAACTCTACATATCAAAACTGGCACCTCTAAACACATGCTCTCATTTTGTCTCCAAATATAATTAAACACAAAGAATATAAGATGTGAGCATCCATAATTTGTCAACAGTTAGCAAGTTGATTAAAAATGATGAGACCAAAAGGCAGGTGCTCCCTTTTTCATATTCAGACCTCCTAGGTTCCTATCCCTGACAATAGTTTCTTCCACATCAAATGGGCCAATTCTAAACAGTTGCACTGCCTTTCAAACAAATTCCCCTCCCAGTCATTATCTTGTTAAGATTTTCTACTTATTTGTAAAGCATCATTGATTTGCAGGATGTTTGAAATGTTTCCAGATCATGGAACTTTTGTATTACAATAACTTCAAAGCTGACAATGAATTTGCTATTGTTTTATTTTGCAATATTTTTATTACATTCCCTTTCTTATTTTCTCTAAGAAAATATTCTCCTGGTCTCAAGCAACAAATGTTTTCAATAACCAATGGATAATGATGGAAGAGATATATATGCAAACCTGATTTACTGTATAGTAGGGCAATCCCAATACAGTAAAACTTTGTGCAGCTCAAACAATAATTCAAAAAAATCATCATATCAGAAATTCCCAAAACAAAATATTGGCTCATGTACCAAATGGCTACAAAGTGCCTACTAATGCTGTGAGGTGCCACATGTGGGACATAGTTGAACCAAGTCCTTTCTCCTGCACCTTGAGCGAACACCTCTTGGCAGTTAGATTGGCATACATTACTTAACAGATCTCAAGTAAAAACCTCCAATGTCTCTGCCAAAAAGAAATCAGGACAAACTGAAGTGCCATCTTTAACTCCTCTCACTGAATATTTAAAATCTCTTCAAATGACTTGTCCCACCTTTAAAATATCCAATCTTCCCAATTCTCCATAATTCCATAGCCAGCACCATGATCAAAAACTGGCACAGGTTCTATTCTGAATAATTACTGAGCATGTGAATGGGTGCCTACTCCCACTGTTGATTTTTCATAAAAGCAACATAATAAATTCACACTCACACTGAAATAAATATATGACAAGAATCAACAATATTCTATGTGAAGAACTGACATGAAATATTTTCAAACAATCTTTTCGTATTTTCTGTATAATATACAAAAAGATATGTTCATGCAAGTTTTCCAAATTTTGACTTACATTGATTGCACTTATGGGACAATGCAATTGCTTGGCCAGCTCTTGCCAGGTCCCAAAGTCTGGGTAGGAATTCTGTTCAAATGATTGATTAAGAATCTCCAAGTCATGTTTTATAAATGTGTGCCATGGTTTTCCTATTCCCCTTTCCTGTTTTGTTTCTCCTACTTCCATAGGACTATCTTCAACTGAAGATGCTGAAAATATAGAAATAGAACAAAAAATATTGAGGGTTGCCAGTAGCATCTAGAGGAAAATAATATTATTTGTTCACCAAGATTTTTACAATGCAGAGCTCTGCCTCACAACTTATTCATATTAATGACACCAAAAATGGATTAACTACAGATCCTTAAAAATATGAGGAGAACATGAGACTATGATTTAGTCTAACCAAATTCAAAATATATAAAAAGAGACCAATGAAAAATTCTCAGTCATAACAAAAATTGAGGAAATACAGATAAATCAACTCACATCAATCTGATAACCAATACTTTAAATGGTTGGAGGAAGAGTAGGGGAGGAATAAGATTATATAAAATAGAAAGGAAGCATTGGGATGGGACAAGTATTGATCATAATAACCACTTTGAATTTTTTCTCATACGATATCATTCAAAGTAAGCTTAGCTTTTAACATAACAGTTAAATAAAGGATACTTGAAGTTTTGGGAGCATGTTTACATGACTTACATGACCCCTTTTTAAACCCTCTTCAATAGGATAGCAGCCTTAAAACAATGGACACAGCATGTCAGATCAGGTACACAGAGTATGTTTGTTTCATATAGTGAGGATTGAAGCCAGGGCCTCAGGCATGCTAGGCAAACACTCTACCACTGGGTCACACTCAAAGCAAAAATAGGAAAAAGGCTAGGGATGTAGCTCAGTGAGTGTCCTGAGTTCTATGCCAGCACAACACCAAAATAAAGGAAGAAAAATGAGAACATACAGAGGGAGACAGAACTCTAAAGGAACAGGATCTTTATGAGATTGAAGTTAAGTTAGTATTAACAGGAAAATAAAATATTTTTAATTTTCTTTTCTGTAAAAAAAAAGAGAGCTACAGAATTGATACAAAAGAAATTGACAAGAAAGTGAAAACAACCCAGTACCAAAAATAAAAGAAAAAATACACGTCAAATCAGTAGAACAAAGGTGGGAGAAACACACACACACACACACACACACACACACACACACACATACACACACATACACAAACACACACTTTAGTAAAATACAACAAACAAGAGAAATGGCAGTATTAAGCCTACTCCCTCCTGCTTGGGCCTTCAATCCCTCCAGTGGCTTGGTTTTCCCTTATATTTCAAATGGGAAGGGGATAAACCCACCTGCTGTCACACTAGTTGTACATCATTCCAGCCCTTTTTTATGTTTTATTTTGAGACAAGGTCCTACAAAGTGACCTCAAACTTGAGATCCTCCTACCTCTGGCTCCAGGAGTCACAGCCATGGCAGACATGCACCCCATGCCCTGCTACTAATTAATTGTACAGAATATTGGGATTCTGGGTTTCACACTCAACCATTCATAAAAACGTGTTTGATTGATACACCCTCCCTGTTTCTACCCTTTCCTCTCTGGGTGACCTAGTCCAATTGGAAGGCATCCATTCTTCCATAGAACACAAAAATGAGACATTCATTTCTGATTCAAAAGAAATTAAATTTAACAACTGGTCCTGAGAAAACTGGATATCCACATGGAAAGGACCTTTTACCCAATAGGGAAATATTAACTCAAAATTCAAAGAATTATAAATAAAGCTAGAAAAATGCATAAAACTTGCTGCAAAAAAAACTTGGGAGAAGGTTTCATGATATTGAATTTGTCCATGATTTCATAGATATATCATCAAAAGCACAAACAAAAAAAATTATTAGAATATAACTAAATAAAAACTGTGCATGAAAGGACACAAGGAAGAAAATGAAAGGACAATCTGTGGAACAGGTGAATCCCTTTGAGAACCACACCTGATAGAGTGTTGATATCAAGACATAAGAACCATATCTCTAAAGTGGGCATAGGATTGGAATAGATATTTCTCCAACTAAGATAATCAAATTGTCATTAAGCCTGTGAAAAGATGGTCAACATGACAAATCATTAATAAATCCAAATTGAAATTCACAGGAAAATCTAACCTTACTCCCATCACCAATGCTACTGTCCACAAACCAAATAACGAAAACACAACAACTGCAGAGGGGGAGCAGAGGAACTGGAACCCCTGATGCCCTATCCAGTTTATTTCTTTTGTTTTTTTAAGGAGAGAGAGAGAGAGAGAGAGAGAGAGAGAGAGAGAGAGAGAGAGAGAGAGAGAGAAGGAGTGAGAGAGAATTTTTTAGTATTTATTTTTTAGTTTTCGGTGGGCAAAACATCTTTTTTGTATGTGGTGCTGAGGATGGAACCCGGGCCGCAAGTATGCCAGGTGAGCGAGCTAACACCTGAGCCACATCCCCAGCCACTATGCAATTTATTTCTAAATTCCACAGAATATTAAAAAAAATGAACTCGATAAACAATCCCCAGGATCACTCATGAAATTCTTCTAGTATATTTTCTCGCCCCTCCCACACCCTTGGGTTCTGGAGATCTAACTCAGGACCTGGGACATGCTAGGCAAGTACCCTACCTGTAAGCTATGCCCATGTCTTTCTTTGCTTTTGATTTCTTTCTTTTGTGCTGGAGGAAGCCAGAAAGACCAAGGCTTCATGCATATGGGCTCCTGCCTTCTCGGCAAGCACTCTGCTACGGAGCAACACCCCAGCCTATCCTGTTGATTTGATTTTATTTTTCTCTTCACTCTGGGCCTTTTACCACCTCTGTCCCCATTAATATCTAAAAACTCCTAGATAGGCCATGAAGTCAGGATCCTCCCACCTCAGCTATCCATATAGCTGGGATGATAGGCACACACACACCATGCCTGGATAACTCTTCATCCCACAGGAAATGAGAAAGAGAATGAGAACCCAAAGAACTTATCCCTGGACCTCAACCCAGAGCAGTACCTGGCCAAGCTAACTAGATCCACTAACCCATGCTGCCCATCTTCTAGGCATGCCACATAATTTGTGTGTGTGTGTATGTGTGTGTGTGTGTTTATTTACAAATTTGATGTTTTTTTAAATTGGTTGGTGTTTTAGTATGAAATCATGTTGTCTGGGACTACCAGATATATGATTTGGCTTGGAAATATTTCCAAATATCTCTAAATTTTCTATGAAATCTCTTGCATGCAATCCACACCATGCCACGAAATATCATAACTCAACCCTCCACTAAAGAACCTCACCTTTGGTAGCCATGTTGCACATCTACTCCTCAAGCTTTCTCCCTGGTAAACTGAGGAACTCTGGAGCAGCATCCTCTAATATACCCCATGCTATACATGCCCACAGATGGCTCCACCCCTTAGTGATGATGCCAATACCCATACCACACCCCTTGCCCCAGGCTCAGGCAGGGTCCCTGAGGCTGCAGACTCAGCCCCGCCCTAGCCCACAGTAAAGCCTAGACTCCTCTGATGACATTTAACCTACCTCTTCCAATATTGGTTTCCCTTCATTGAGCAAGCACTGAAACTAAACTTATTTAATCTCTAAAACACCCATAAAATGTCTGTACTACTTTATGCCCATTTGGACTTGAGGGTACCAGGAATGGAGTTGTTTAAACTTTTCAGAGCCACTGACCTCAAACCTCCTCTCAACACAGTCTCACAGCCCACACACACTATGTGTTCTGAGAGTCTTAACTCAAGGACGAGACACATCACTGGATATAGTATTGCTTAAATAGCATTGAGCTTAGAATTAGGAGAGAGTATACACTGGAATTGAATAATAATATTATAAGACATAGACTAATATTTTATGAAACTTAGATCATTGTTTAAAAAAAAACTTTTATTGTTTTTTTCAGTAAGGCAGCATGAACATACAGGCACTCTACAATGAACTACACAAATAGCCATATTTTATTGTTTTATTTTATGTTTTCATCTCCACAAGTTAATGGCAATAGTGCAGAAATTAAAATTTTAAAAGCAAAACAGCTGAAGAAATCCAGTTTTCTAACTTAACTCCATGATAGACAGTTTCTCTGTAACCAAAAATCAAGAAGGGACCCAACAAACAGATTGATGAGCAGTTAAATTCATGGAGGGCCTTTCACAGGCTATGACAGCAGATGGGCCCCAGGCTGTCTGCTTACGACAATCTGCCATTTGAGGCACTGCATGTGCTTTGGGACACATGGGAAAATATTTTAGGAACCAGAAGGGTTGGAGGAGATTGGAGACTGAGACAGTAGAGCAACCAAAATTGGGTTGAGCCACCAGTTGTCCCCAAAGCCATCTGCATTGTTCTGGGATCCCACTTTCCCTAGGCACAGCCCCCTCTACTGATGGCCTTCTTTGCCCCCATGGACTCTGGCAGGTCTGGCTCCAAATTCCAGGTCGCATGCTTCCTTTTGGAACCCTCTGCATGGGATCACAACTTATCTACCATGTGACAGGCTGCCATGTATAAGAGTTCTGAGGTCCCCAACAAGGACTTCATAAGAAATGGGAAATTGTGAAGGAGTCAGATGGGAAGAAACCTGACTAATGAGAAAGCTAAAGAGGATGACAGTTTCAGGATTTCAGGCCAACAATGAGAGAGATGAAGAGAGGCAGGAAGCTTATTGTGAGGCAGGGATGGAGATGTCAAGGAGGTGGATGGAGTGGTGGTAATAAAATGGGCAGCTTAAGATGATATGGATGGAAATGTTGATACCAATGAGGATGTCAAGACAACAAGGAGAAAAAAAAATAAGCCAGACTTCCTGGTGCAGGCCTGTAATCTCATCAACATGAAAGGCTAGAGCAGGAGGATCACAAATTCAAGCCTCAGTCTCAGCATTTGAGCAAGACTCAGCAGTATAGAGTGAGACCTTGTCTCAAAATCAGAAAATGAAAAGAAGCAGAGATGAAGTTCAGTGTTACAGTACCACTTGGTTCTGTCACCAGCACCAAAGAGAGAGAGAGAAAATGTTAAATAAATAAATAAATAAATAAATAAATGTCCCATGACCTTGTCTTTCCTTTTTATTTCTTCAAAGTACTTTAGAAAGAAAAAAAAATGCAGTTTTTAATTTCATTTTATATTTTCGTACATTTTCATAGGTGTCAGGCACTTTTAATAGCCAAACCAGCCTTCAGAGCCTTTATTGTACTTTGACCATTTTCAATATAAACTCAAAAAAAGAAAAAACTACATATTTTAAATCAAAATAGAAATATGGCTGCAGTGGCACAATCTGTAACCCCAGTACCTCAGGTGACTGAGGCAGAAGATCAAAATCTGCCTGGCAAGGAGCCAGGCCCTGGCCAAAAAATAAATAAATAAATAAATAAATAAATAAATAAATAATCAACCTCTTGCTATAAAAGTGTTAGTGGCCACTAGTTCACTTCTAGAAGCAAAGTAGAAGTGGGTATCTTATTCTCATTCCAGAAATTTTTGTGTCTATGTACTTAGCTGGACTATAAGTTTATGGTTTGTGTGAGATCATCTTAAATGTCAGATATTAAACGTCCCTTTTTTTCTTTTCCTTTATTATTTACAAATTTGATGTTTTTTAAATTTGTTGGTGTTTTAGTATGAAATCATGTTGACCAATATTACACCAAAATTTTGGTGGTCACTACCACCAACAGCTGACATGTTCTCTCCTGCCACATATGGATGGAAATATTGATACCAATGACAAGCAAGGAGAGAAAAAATAAGCCAGGCTTATATTTTTTAGAGTTCCTCTAACAGTCAAATAAAAAGGTTGGCCTTAGATTGATTTATCTGGATTTTTCTTTTTTTAACCCCAATAACTCAAAGTTTCCATCACCTTTGTTTCATTCCTTTCTGAGTACCCTGAATTCAAGCCAGGTAGTGACCTCCTTTCCTCTCCTTCTCCATCCAATCCACTGGGACAAACACCCTCACTGCCTTGTTCTCATTCTATTCTCAATTCCAGTCAGGCTCTCCTCAGAGCTCACTCCATGATTTACACTAAGGAATCA
Source organism: Callospermophilus lateralis (assembly GCF_048772815.1). Lineage (NCBI taxonomy): Eukaryota > Metazoa > Chordata > Mammalia > Rodentia > Sciuridae > Callospermophilus > Callospermophilus lateralis. The sequence continues at coordinate 50,966,004 of NC_135319.1, read as the reverse complement.
GCTCCAAATGGCCCAATCTCATAGCTAATTTTTCTAAGTCATCAAAAGTTTTAGCCAATCATTTTTGTTTGTTTTCCTAGTTCACACTCTGTATGTGAAGCTTGGCTTCAGAGCATGTGATCTAAGTCCTTCATCCTTGTTACAAATGCCTGTGAAGGTAAGAACCCAGCACACACCAGGTTCTCCAGATGGAGCCATGCAATAATGGAGTTTTGACCAGCAAAGCGCAGGCTCAGAAACAACAACATTCTAGTTAACTATGTTTTTTTTTGTTGTTGTTGTTGTTTGGGTTTTTTTTAATTAGTTGTAGATAAACATAATATGTTAATTTATTTATTTATTTTTATGTGGTACTGAGGATCAACCCAGTGCCTCACAACCATGAGGCAAACACTCTGCCATCAAGCCAAAATCCCAACCACTCAGTCAACTTCTAAGAGTACATAATCCCTACATGTATGGCCTGCATACCTGGAATTCCAAATACTTAGGAGACTGAAGCAGGAGGATTAAAAGTTCAAGGCCAGTCTGAATCTTAGTGAGAACCTAAGTAACTAAATTGGATCATGTCTAAATTTTTACAATAGAATAAAAAGGACTAGGGAGAAGGCTCAGTGGCAAAGAGCCCCTAGGTTCAATATTAAAAACAACAAAACAATAACACTTCTTTGTTTCATGATGAAAAATAAAGGTGTTCAATAAGGCTATTTAACATTCCTGTGGAAGTATCAAAACCTCACTCCATGAACTGGTGCATTTGGAAAACTGATGACTCAACAGTTGGCTTGTAGAACATTGAATTTTGTGGAGATGATTTGATATCACTTGACCATTCACTGAATTTTTATTTTGTCCATCTAAATTTTACCTGCTTGCCTCATTCTCCCACATCACACCATTTAGTTCACTTAACCATAATAATCCTAAGAAAAATAGCTAATATTTATTACTAGATTCTCTGTTCCACCTCTAATCTCTTGAAGGATACATAGAAACCAGTATTCTTTAGGACAAAATGGAGTACAAACTTAAATTATCACCATACTTAATCATCATTACATGAAGTTTTTTAAAGTCCTTTTTTAAAAAAAAAAAAAAAACAGACAGAGAGAGAGAGAGAGAGAGAGAGAGTATTTTTTAATATTTATTTTTCAGTTTTCGGCGGACACAACATCTTTGTTTGTATGTAGTGCTGAGGATCCAACCCAGGCTGCACGCATGGCAGGCGAGTGCGCTACCCCTTGAGCCACATCCCCAGCCCTAAAGTCCTTTCTTTATTTAGTACTTGTACTTGAATCAAAGGCCGCTTTGCCACTAAGCTACATTCCCAATCCTTTTTATTGTTTTGTCCTGAGGCAGGGTCCCCCTAAACTTCTATGATTAGCCTAAAACTAGCAACCCTGTTATAGACACCCATGTCCCTGAAATGCTAGGTAAAATTTGAAGATTTTAGTCATAAAATTATCCTTTGGTGTCCCCTTTGCCCCAGAATGTCTCCACACTGATTATCCCTTCCTCTTGTTCATTAGTGAGTCAATGACCTGAGGACATTCCTAGTCACAATTCCTGAATGCAAATCTCACAGGATCAATGCAAAATAGACACTTGTCCCTATTAAATCCCTATGATTGACTTTCCTGAGAGGTGAACTACACTGTACCAACCTGAGAGCCCCAGACTGCATTGACCTTCATCATACTTCTGGGACAAGGTATTCCCCCTGGCATTAAATAAGCCCTCAGAAATATTTCTTCCAGTGGGGCAATCATTATTGTGGCACATTTTAATTAAATCACTGGACAGGCTTGAAGCAGGACATGAAACTTTATTTGTCATGGCATGTGAGAAGTGCAGCAAGCAAGTCCCCTCTGCAACCTCTGACACTGTGCAGCAGGTAGGGTACCTTTATACCTAATTGACCACAACAATTGGAATTACCAAGAGATCTTTATTGTAACAGTGCAAAACAGGAGAAAGGAGAGAGAGAGAGAGAGAGAGAGAGAGAGAGAGAGAGAGAGAGAAAGAGAGAGAGAGAGAGAGAGAGAGAGAACTGAGAGATGAAGGAGAGCAAGAGCAAGAGAGGGAGACAGAGAGAGAAAGAGCAAGAGAGAGGAGCCCAGCAGGAGGGAGTATTTATAGCCCAAATCTAATGGGGTCTCTGGGACTACAAGCTGCCTTGGTGTTATACAGTGATTGGATCATACAGTAGTGTCATTTTCTGCCTTCAGACAGAAGGGGCAGGGGCTAGTTGTGGGTTTCCATTTTACCAGACAGGTTGGGGTCCAGTATTCAGCCTTGAGTGGGGTTGAGGGGGTTGAGTGTTCAGACTTGATGCAAACAGGTGACAAAGGACCCGACAGAGTGGGGTTTGAGTGAATGGGTTATCCTGCAGCTAACATTTGTTCAGCCTGACCTGAAGACAACTTAGTTGAGCCTGCCCTGCATCTAACAATGCCCATGTAAATACACTAATGTGACTGGTGAAATGTGGTTTTTCTACCAGCTTGGGCCTTCTAACATAGTCCTAGAAAGAGAAAAAAACATAATGAACTTTTTTTTCAGTCTTATCTTTAGAGGGTTGCAGGGGCCATGAGGGCTTTCATTCTTTTTTAGGACACACAGTTTCTCTTCTGACTCAGGTGTGATGAATATTCTGTGGGCTGGAATGGGTGTTGGAAGTCAGCAGTCTCTCAGGACTGGTTATCTTCGAAGAAATTAATGACCTTTAAGTTGAACCTCTTGGAGAGATTTAGCAACAATTTGAAGTAGAAGCAGTTTATTTTGGTAGGGTGGATGTGGGGCCCTGGAGGAATTAACATTTTAATCTACCACAGGTGGTCTCCCAATTTCTGGATCCAAGCTGGCTTCCTTTTCTGTGATCTGACCGAATCTGATACTAAACCTGTTTTTTTGATCTCTTAGATAGTGCTACCAATATTTTCGCCAGGCAAGTACACTGACTGTCATTAATTGTTGTTTCATTTTCCCCCTCTAATTTTAGGTATGCCTACTGCTGTAAGAAAAGGGGAATTGAAACAACATGGCTGGGGCAAACACTTTGGAGTCGCCTTTTAAAAATTTAAATATACCTGTTGACTTTTAACTCTTAGTACAATTCTTTTTAGTAAGGACAGACAGTAATTTTAAACCTGTATTATTTACCAAACACATACAGACATGCAAACACATGGTGTACATACATACACAAAACAAAACAATAAACAAAGGCTTTGTAGATTTATAAAAACATTTTACATTGAGGGCTAAATCTTGTAAATTGGTCTCTGAACAAAACAATGTGTAAAAACGAAACCTCCATAGTTGGATAATATAGGATTGATCAGAAAAACACATTATCCTCTGCAGGCCAGATCAAAGTTATAAGCTCAAAAAAATGTACAATTATATAAGCCTTCCTGGCCTCTGGCCTGATGTAGCCCTCAAATGTAAAAAGCATTTAATAAAAGAAATAGGGCTTGTGGGAACTCAGAGAAAGAAGAATTTTGATTTTTTTTTAATTGTAAGGGAATATAGACAAAGGCTGTGTCCACACCCCTCCCTGAAGGGATTTCCCAAAGAAGCAGCAAGGGAGCCTGCTTCCACAGTCTAACAGTTAAACTTTTGAGGAGGAATTTTCTTTGTTAAAATTGGGTTCTGTTGTGCCTTGTGTTGTGGCATTTTCCCTGGAGTTTGTGGGACTTATTAGAGAATTCAGGACAGAGTATTCTGCTTGGGTATCCACTGCAAGAGTGACACATTGGCTCCATATCATGGCAATTAGTATAGATTGATGGGGGCTGAGAGGTATGTGAGTTTTTTTGATCTGGTTCTAAGCCAGCTTTTCCTGGTCTCTTGGATAGCAGTAACACTAATTTAGCCTGGCATTTTGTAGCTTTATCAGCGGGCTGCCATGGTTCTTAAAAACCTCCTTGACCAATTCCAATAGCTGGGACATATTTATGGTGGCAAATTTTAGTAAAGGAACATGAGAGTGCAACAAAGAGAGAGGGAGAGACTTCTAAAATCAATTTGACTTATTCTAAGTCTCAGCCTGGAAGAAGTTAAATAGACATTTTTTAATCTATATTTTCACATGAGTTCTCTACTGAGCCTTTTTGTAACCATGTATATTCCAGTGCAAGCCTTAATGAGGTGCCTAGGCCTTTTTAATCATTTCTCCCAAAACCCAGTGGGTGGTAAGCAGGCCAGGTTAGGATTTGGGTTTTCCATGTCAAAGCTAATAAGTAGAAACAAAAGGAAGGTGAAAGTCAACAGTTTGATAGGATGCTGAGCATGACTCAAGTCAGAGGATGGTGGTTTATTGGGTCCCTGATGAGTCCAATCTGCCAAAATAAAAAGAAAGAAATTACTGGTGTGAACAGTCAGAGGACATTGTCAGGAACAGAGACACACATGAACAATCAAGAGACAAACATAGATAAGACAGTCTCTCTTCCAATAATCTGGCATCAGACCATCCCCAAGTTCTATTTACTGGCTCAATGGGTTAAACACCCTGTCAAAAAGCGCTAGGGTTCCAGGTCTGAGCTGCTCCAGATCCTCTTTCACTTGTGGGCTTGAATCCATGAACACATGGTGCCCAGACCACGCAACCCAGAAAGCTCCCACAACTTCAGAAAAATGGCAACCCTCTCTGTGAAGCAAGGATCAAGAATCCCTTATGCCCCAGAGCCACTTCCTGACACCTGAAATCTGGATGGAGCCTCCAAATGTTGTGGCACATTGGAAATAAATGACTGGGTCACTCTTGAAGCAGGACATAAAACTTTATTCACCATGGCAGGGGTGGAAGGGCAGCAAACAATCTTTGACCCTTTGTAGAAGGTAGGATAAATTTTAATAGCTAAAATCGAAAGCAACCAGTAACTCAAACCATTACCAACATAAGAACTTAGTCAAAGTGACCTGGCTAAGGGGGTAGTACATGCTCCCCCCCACCACCAAAAAAAGGAGGGGGGACTAAAAGAAAAACATCTTCCATTGTATAAGAATAAAAGGAACACTTTTTCAGCTGATATGCATTGCTTAACAGTGTCTGCTAAGAAGGATGGGTGAAGTGGGTTTTCTTTTGTGAGAGCTATTTTTTATATGAAATGGAGTCCCACTGTAAAAGGGAGTTTTTCTGCTCAAGGTCCATATATTTTAACCCATAACATGATGAAATCTTAACTCCATTCCCATCATAGCTTTCTCAATCATTCATTTTCCCTGCTTCCAACTTCACCTTCATGCAATATACACCAGACATTTTCAATTCCATAATGGTAAACAAACAAATGAAAAAACCTTCACTAACTTGCCTTGGCTGAAGGATCACAACAGATTGATATCCAATTTCCTTCAGGATCAGGACCCTTCCTGTTTTCCAGCCTCATCTTCTTCCACTCACTTGCACAATCATTTATGCATGCCAAAATAAAAAGTTAAAAAATAAATAAATAAAAGCAACTGCTCCTGATTCTCTGGATGCATGATGCTTGATGCATATTTTTAAAAATTTGTTCATATTGCCCTTTCTCCATTATGGTCCTGAAAAAGTGTGGAACAAGGGGCTAGCTCCATCTTGGCACATGTCCATTCTACTCTCTAGCCACCACAGTAGAACACCCCTGTAGGTACTCTTTATCTCTGTACCTTGTGATACAGTATTGAGAATATATTTTGAGGGATGGAAGCTAAGTTTAAAATTATTTACTCCTAGAAGATTACTAGGTCAGCAATGGAGGGTGAATGCCTGTAATACCAGCAACTCAGGAAGCTAAGGCAGAAGAGTCACAAGTTGTAGACCATCATAATTAACTTAGTGACATCCTGTGTCAAAATAAAAAGTACCTGGTTAGAAATGTAGGTCAGCAACAGAGAGCTCGCCTACCAAGTACAATGCCCTACGTTTAATACTCAGAATCATTTAAAAAAAGAAGAAGAAGAAGAAGAAGAAGAAGAAGAAGAAGAAGAAGAAGAAGAAGAAGAAGAAGAAGAAGGAGGAGGAGGAGGAGAAGAAAAATGAAGAAAAAAAAGAATGCATTTAAAAAAATGAGGACTAAGATATAACTAGGGGAGAGAGTATTTATCTAATGCTCATAAGATCCTGGGTTTGATCATCAACAACACACACACACACAAACACACACACACACACACACACACAAATGAAAAACAAATAAACCATCCTACACCATGATCAAATGGAATTTATTCCTGAAATATAAGGTAATTCAACAGGTGGAAAAGCAATGCAATCTAGTACATTCATGGAAGGAAGAACAGAAACCACATGATCATTTCAGCTGATGCAGGGGAGGAAAGCACTTGACAAAGTTCAACACTCATTCATGAGAGAAACAATTAATAAACCAAGAGTAGAAGACATCAGTCTCAGCATCATAAAAACTATAGAAGAAAAGCCCACAGCTGACTCCAAACTTAACAGCAAAAGACTGGAAGAGTCTCCGCTAAGATCAGGAGGAAGCAAGGGTGCCCAGTCTTGCTACTTATATTAACCAGAGTACTAAAAGCTCTGTGAGAAAGTAGGCCAGAAAAAAAAAAAATAACAGACCTCCAAATTAGAAAGAAGAGGTAAAGTTTTCTGTTCATGGATGACAGAAAAAAACAGCCTAAATGTTCCTCGCAAAACTTTCAGAGATGATTTTAAAATTCATCAAATTATAGGATAAAAATAACTTATGTTCCTATGTGCTACAAATGAACAGTCCAAAAAAGAATTGAAGAAATAAATCATATTACATAATCAAAAAAAGAATGACATAGTGGGTGGTATAGTGGCTCAAAGGTAGAACACTTACCAAACGCATCCTAAGCCCAGGTTTGACCCTCAGCACCACATAAAAAAAAATAAATATATCAAAGGTGTTGTGGACAGCGACAACTAATAAATAAATATTACAAAAGAATAAAATAATGAAAAGCTTACCACAGAGGCAAAAGACTCAATTTTTCAAAACTTCAGAACATTATGGAAAGAACTGGAATGAAAAACACATAAGTAAAAGGTGTTGTGGGGTGTCACATTGAGTGACCACACCTTCCAGTCCTGATGCACCACAGGGATGTGAAAGATCACTGTAGTCTGGCACAGTGGTGCCATGACTTGTGTCTCAGTCTTTTCCCCTGCTCAGAGAGCAAGAAGGTCCTCTTTTAGGGGTGTGCCCCTAGATGGGAGCTACACTCACCTGTTCCCTTGTAGTCCTTCCCTTTCTGGCCTTTTTTTGAATAGAAGATTCTAAGAACAAGAGTACCCCCAATTAAAGCTCACTTCTGTATATGTTCCCTCTCTCTTGTCACCCTCTTGTGGCTTTCTCATGCTGTCCCTTTTGGGAGCCTCAGGAAAAGAGCCAGGGAAGCTGTCCTGAAGCTTGTGTAAAGGTAAATTTTGTCTGTGTTTTATTTTGTGTCCCTGCAAATTCACACGAGTGATCTTAGTTTAGCTGCCCACGCTGGTCAGGGGCAGCAAAGTATCTTCAGTTCAAGAGCTGAAAGCCTTCATATTGATAATATTTCCATATAACCCACACTGCTGTACAGATTCAATGCAGTTCTTATTAAAATCTCAATGGTATATTTGTGTATATATATATATATGAAAAAACAACTTAAAACTCATATGCAATTTCAAGAGATTCTGAATTGCCCAAGCAATCCAAAGATGGAAGAATTAAGAGATCTCACAAATTCTAAATTCAACGCTTCACTATTCTACAGGAAAAACTATGGTACTGACATGAAGAGCAACAGTCAGACCACTGAAACACAACAGTGAGCCAGGAAGAAACCCATGTGTATATGGAAAGATGGTCTTCAACAAGGGTGTCCAACTCCACAGTGGGGAAAGGACATATAGTATAAATAAAATTGATGTTCATATGCAAAGAATGAAGTGAGATTCTTATTTCACACCATCTCTATAAAACAACATGAAATACAAGATAGACTTAAATAAAGGCCTGAAGCTTTAAAAATCTTAAAAGAAATGATAGCTTAATGACATGAAATGTGTTTATGGCCTCTTGGATTGGCATTAAAAGCACAGGCAACAAAAGCAAAAGAAGACAAATATGATCACATGAAACATGAAAAAGTAGGGCTAAGGATGTAGCCCAGTGGTAAGTATATGCTTAGCATGTATAAGGGCCTGGGTTTAAGCTCCAGTAAACGCACACACACACAAACATACATACACACACACACACACACACACACACACACACACACACACTACTGATTCTATTTCCCTGGTTGAACAGTCATTTATACATATTTGGTTCCACCTATGAGGAAAAGGTTTTTGGGTTTGACACAGGATAGTTATATAACTTTAGGTGGAAGTATCACTTTGCTATTGTTCTTATTTGAATAACTTGTGCTCATTTGAAGTATGGCTTCAGAAGATTTGTATGGGTGCCAGATTGACATGCCTGTCACTCCTTGGATTTAAAACAATGATTATTCTGAAAATTCTACTGAGAAATAATTTCAATTGTCTTGCTGCTACAAGGTAAACCATGTGTAATTTTTATACAACTGATAAGTTTAAGATATTTCAGATGAAAGAGAATATTAGACAATATATTCTGGGATGACTAATGTAATCTAGGAGCTAAAAACAATTAGCTACTTTAGCCCTTATTGAGTGTGTCACACAAGTCTGTGTATGGACCATGTGTGTTAGTTCCAGGAGAGAAAAAAAATGAACTAAAAGAAACCACATTTTTGAATAAAGAAATGATACTCTCTCTGGACTCATAGAATTTTAACCAGATGACAAAACACCAAGAGACTCATGACCTCTAATACCCCTACAAATGAGACCATGAGAGGTGAGGGGGAAAGGAGGACCTAGACTGGGTGCCTTGTTCAGGGAGATGAAATTAACCTAATCAGGGGAAAACACATCTGAAGCAAAAGGATGCTCAAAACTTCTGCCCAGGAACATCTTGGTATTACATTTGCTGTGTCTTACATTTCCTTTGGTGTCCTAAATGATAATTCTTGTTTTAGTGACCTATATCCCGTTTCTTCTATATAATGCTAGTGTGTTTTACTAATTATTTTTGTTTTTATATATCTTATAGGAAAATTTATATGAATCTGCCATAAGCATAAAAATGTTATAGAAATTTGAGCCCAAACTACTTAGAAATTTTTTTGTACTCTTCCAGACAAAGAAGCAGATGATTCTTTCTTGTACTTAAGAGACTGTCATAGTCTGCAATTGAGAGTCCCCCAAAGGCTGAGATGTTTAAGGATTTGTCCCCAGCATGGTGCTCTTGGGAAATGATGAATGTTCAGAAGTAGGGCCTAGAGGAAATTTGTTGGGTCATTGGGGGTGTGCTCTCAACATCAAGTGATTTTTGGTTTTATTTTACTCATTTATTTATATGCAGTACTGAGAATCCAACCAGTGCCTCTTGCACACATGCTAGGCAAGTGCTGACACTGATCCATAACCCAGGACTAAGGTGAGCAGTTTTTTTTCAATACATGCTCTCACCATGAAGTGCAGCCTTCCTCCAGGCCCAAAAGCAGTGTGCCAAATTGACATTGGAGTGAAATTTCCAAAACTGAGCCAAAAGAACCTTTCTTCTTTACAATTTGATTATCTCAGGTATTTGCTATACTGAGAGAAAGCTGACAGGCACAAGAATGAAAACTAATAATCCTGATTGAATAGTTGAACCATGATCTCTCTTATGAGGGCAAAATGTTTTTTGCATATCTTCATTGGATCAGCCTGGCCAGGATATGTCTTTTAAGAATAGTTGTCTTTAGGGCTGAGTATGTGGCTCAAGTTGTAGCACAATAGCCTGTAATGCATGTGGCTGGGTTCGATCCTCAGCACCAAATACAAAGATGTTATGTCCACCGAAAACTAAAAAATAAATATTAAAAAAAATCTCTTTCTTTCTCTCTCTCACTCTCTCTTTAAAAAAATAGTTGACTTTAGAGCTCTGAATTCAATTTAGTCTTGTGACTTTCATCAACCAGTGAAATATAAGTAGATTGAAATGTGTGTTATAATGAGAGAGGTTTATCATCTATTAGGCATATTTCTTTTCTGTTTCAATTTAGAAATGACAATTTTATTTATGAATCTAATGTAATGTTTGGAGTTATTTATTACCGTGACACTATTTAGACAAAAATGACTGATCTACAAAACTTCTGTTGTATTTTAAAACCATATCATACAATTGAGTCTTTGAAAATATTTATTGAATTTCCAGAAATGCATTTATTATAATTGCATATGAGGGCCCTTTTGTCAATTGAAATATGCTTTCTGTAAAACTTAGAGGAAAACCCATTTCCTTATTGAAATGTTTCAAGAGGCTTGTTCTCTTTTCAGGCACAAAAATGAAGAGGTAGAACCAAAGGTCCACACCACATCCAGGATCATGGAAAGACATTTGCTCCAGTGCTTACATCAAGTGCAGAAACCGATTTAAGGTTGTGAAATAAAACATGTGCATGTGGGAAGCCATTGGTTTTGCCTAGGTTCCAAATAGAATAAAAAAAGCAAATCAACATGCAGTTCCATCCAAGTAGCTGAGTGCTATGCATCTCAAATGGTTCTAAAGGCCATGTGCTACAGGTTGGGTTGCCAGGCTGTGGTACCACTGGGAGGTGGGAGAACATCAGGAGGCAACTTCAGGTAGAAACAAATTAGAGGGCATTAGGTCTTTGGGATCATGTACTTGAAGGGGATTTTGGGATGCTGACCTTTCTTCTCTGGTCTCTTTTTGCTTCCTGGCTACCATGATGTCAGAAGTTTTGTTCAACCACATGCTTCCCACCATGATGTTCAGCTTTACCACAGGGCCAAAGGGATGAGACCCAGGGATCATGGACTGAAACCTCTGGAACTCCTTTGAAGTTGCTTAACTCAGGTATTTTGTCACAGCAATGAGAAGCTAACATTATGTTTTGGTTCATGTGGAAACATTTAAATCACTTCAGTTGTAAACAACTAAATTGTCTCTATACATCACTTCTGTTTTCTATCAATGATGCATAATTATGTTATTGCCCACAGTTCTTCAAATCTGTTATGACTCTGAAGGCTACTTGATTTACAAGTCATTTTTGTTAATTTCTTAAATAAACTCATTTTTAATTAATCTGATCTATGATGTTCTTCCAGCTTATTCAGGCATCCATTTAGGAAAAGGGCAATGTCACTTGGAATTTACTTCATGAAGAAGAGGAGGGCAAGGACTCACAATCCACAAGTCAAAAACAATCAACTAGAGTGCTCCTGTACACACACCAAGTGAGGAGTGGCAGCCCCTGCTCATTAGAAAGGCTTCACTAAAGCCAAGTCAAAGACATTGTGCATCACCTGTGTCTTTTCCAAAAACCAGTCTTTGAGAGCAACCCATCATTTCAATGATGCTTTAACAGCAGATTTTAAAGTCCAGCTCAGGAAGTTAACCACAATTCCATGGTGCTCAGTCACCATCATGGGCATAATGGCACACTGCATAACACCCAGGCCATTTTGCTTTCTCATTCTCAGGTTGCCCTTTGCAATTTGTACAGGAGTCACACATTCTCCAAATCATTTTTCTGTCAAGTACCTTTTATTGAGAGCAGATGTGGTGTGAGTCCATTTATTATGAATAAAACAACATTCCAGAAATGTCAGGTGTGGTCCTATTGGGCAGCCCTATCTACCATGCATGTGGTCTTTGGCAGATGAATAGATAAAGAAAATAGATGACAGATAGATTGATCTTGCATGTGTCTGAAGAAATGAATGAACGTTTACTCAAACCACATTTCTTTGTACCCTCTGTCCTCTCCTTCCATGAATCTGTCAAGATTTATAAAAATCAGATTGAACTTTTCACAACTTCATAATGGACCAGTAAATGGACAGAATCTCTCAAGAGACACCTTGTTATGGTATGCCTTTGAAATGTGGAGCTGGCCTTTCCAATGACTGCATTTCAACCACTGTGCGGTAACCTACCTATCATGAACTGAAGGAAAATTTAAAATTTGTATGAACCTGGGAACAGTGGTGCACAAATGTAATACCAGCAACTCTGGAGAACTGCAAGTTCAAAGTCTGCTTCATCAAATTAACAAGGCTCCCAGAAATATTGCATGAATAGGTCTCAACATAATCAAACAACAATAAAAATACTTTTCTGGAAATGTGGCTTAGTCATTTGGTAATGTAAAGATCTCTCATGTTCTAAGACAGGAAAAATTCATATAATCAAAATGGCCTTAATATTAAATAGAGGATGCCATCAGAAGCCTACCAACCAACAGAAGACCAGGACCAAATTTATACACATCTAAGTTCTGTAAGAAATTTAAAGAAGGACTAACATTAATAATTCTCAAACTATTTCATGAAATAGAAACAGGGAACACTTCTGAACACATTCTATAAGGTCAATATCACCCTGATTTCAAAACCAGTCAAAGACACTTCAAAGAAAGAAAACTTCAGATGAATATCTCTAATAAATACAGATGCAAAAATTCTCAATAAAATTCTGGCAAATCAAATACAAAATCATATCCAAAAGATAGTATATGTTCAAGTAGGGTACATCCCAGGAATGCAAGATTGATTCATCATATGGAAAGCAATAAATGTAATTCATCACATCAATAGACTCAGAGAGATAAATCATATGATCATCTCAATAGATGTAGAGAAGGCATTTGACAAAATACAGCACTCTTTCATGTTCAAAACATTAGAAAAATAAGGATATCAGCAACATACCTCAAACTTGTAAAGGCTGTCTATGCTAAGCCCCAGGCCAACATCATTCTAAATGCTGAAAAATTGCAAGCATTCCCTCTAAAAACTGGAACAAGTCAGGGATTCCCTGTTTCACCACTTCAATTTAACATAGTTTTTCAAACTCTAGTATCAGCAATCAGGCAGACTAAAAAAATTAAAGGCATATGGATAAGAAAAGAAGAACTCAAATTATCACTATTTACAGATGATATGGCACTATATGTAGAAGGTCCAAAACATTCCACCTGAAATCTTCTAGAACTAACAAATGAATTCAGTAAACTAGCTGGATATAAAATGAACACCTATATCAAAGGCATTTCTATACATCAGTGACAAATCCTCAGAGAGAGAAACTAGGAAAACCACCCCATTTACAATAGCCTCCAAAAACAATAAAATACTTGGGAATAAACTTAATGAAAGACCTACAATACAAACTACAGCATGCTAAAATAAATAAATCAAAATAAAAAATTAAAGAAGACCTTAAGATGGAAAGATCTACCTTGTTCTTGGATAGGCAGAATTAATATTGTCAAAATGACCATACTACTGAAAGCACTGTACAGATTCAATGCAACCCCAATCAAAATCAAAATGATATTTCTCATAGAAATAGAAAAAGCCATTGTGAAATTAATCTGGAAAAAAAAGAGACCCAGAATCTCAAAGCAATCCTTAGCAAGAAGAGTGAAGCAGGTAGCTTTACTATTCAAGACTTTAAACAATACTACAGAGCAATAGTAACAAAAGAAGCATGTTATTGGCACCAAAACAGACATGTAGACCTTGGTACAGAATACAGGAAGCAGAGATTAACCCAGGTAACTGCAGCTATCTAGTATTAGACAAAGGTGTCAAAAACGTACATTGGAGAAAAGATAGCCTCTTCCAAAAATGAGCTGGGAAAAGTGGAAATCCTCATGTAACAAAATGAAACTAAACCTCTATCTTTCACCATGCACAAAAATCAACTCAAAGTGGATCAATGACCTATGAATTAAGGCTGAGACCTTGTACCCAAATATCCATCATGTCAGATTTGGCCCCTACTTTATTAATAAGACTCCTATAGTGCAAGAATTAAACTGGAGAATCGATAAATAAGATGGATTCAAACTAAAATGTTCTCCCTGATAAGTGGAAGCTGATTTATAATGGGGAGGGGGTGAGAAGAATGGAAGAACTTTGATTAGGCAAAAGGAAGGAAGGGAAGGGAAAGGAGATTGGGGGCAGAAAAGATGATGAAATGAAAAGCACATCATTACCTTGGGTACATTTTGACTGCACATATGGTGCAAAGCTACATAGAGTACAACCAGGAAATGAAAAATTGTGTTCCATTTCTGTACAGTAAATCAAAATGCATTCTGCTGGCATATATACCTAATTGGAATAAATAAACAAATAATTTTAAAAAATTACCAAAAATCCAATTACCAAAAATAAGTAAACAAAATAAAATAAATCAAAATGTACATGGAGCAACTGCAAATTGATGGGAATACCTGTGAAATTTTATATGGGAATTTGTTTTGAACACACCTCATAGGACCCAAACAATGACACACTTCAAAGACTGAATCCTTTATTCACCTAAAAATTCTACATACACCCACCTGGGTTCCTCTTATACAGGGGAGATCTTCGAATGGTCCCTGCCACCTGGAGCACACAAAGACCTTTAAGGAGAGGTCTGGGGTGACCAGGAAACAGCAGAGTGCCCTTGTCAGGATCCTGATGTATCAGGTCTGCCTGGTCTTATGGCTTCCTTATCCCTGTCAGCCTTGGTCCCCTGGTAGAGCTGGATGGAGCCCCTCAGAGACACCAGGCAGTGTAAGCATCTTTTGTTTGCGTCCAGACACAAACTCCTGACTCCTGTCCTGTGTGGAGTATCAACCGCCCTGCTAGGGATTCGATCCCCAGCTCCAGCCAGAAACCCTGCTTGGCCTTTGCTTGGAAGTGGGGGAATCCCACCTGAGAGCTGTCAAGAGATGCCTCATTGTGCCTCGCTGGGCTGAATCTGATTCCTCCTCTAGAAGCAGAACAGTGCCAGCTTCTTCCAACTAAGGCTACCTCCCTGCTTTAGAGGAGGTGACCAGACAGTGCCTGGCATCCAAGAAAAAAAAAAAAAACTTGACAGACAAGAAATGCAACCTGGTCCTGGGCACTTCAGCATCTCAGTTTCCAGGCTCAAGAAGTGGCAGGGAACCCCTCCCTCATGGGGTCAACAAGCTAATCCCCATTGTAGGCAGATGACTTTGTAGAGGCCCTGAAACCCAACTTTCCACAGCGGCCTCTCACCCAGCAACCTTTTCCACTTTGGACACCAAAGGCTAAGTCCAGAGTGGGCCTCCTGTGAGCTTGCAGATGCCTTTTGACAAAACCCCAACTGGACCCACAGAGATCTGCTGATGGAAACCAGCCCTTAGCTTAGCACCACCCCCAACACATGGACCCCCACCCCAGCAGACTCCCAGAGCCTGTCATAGACGCTGGCCTGCAAAAACAACCTGTGCAATAGAACATACACTTTACAAACATATAACATGAAAATAACACACCACTACATTTGCTCTAGCCTTGAAAGTTAGCAGGCTATTTGGAACAACTCTATGACAGTATATTTGATACCTTTCATAAATATACTCTTGGAAAAATTCAACTTCCCAAAAATGACTCAAGGAGAACCACTGGGAATCATTGAAAAATACTGAATCAGTCATAAAAAATCTTCCTATAAAGGAAAGGTCAGACTCAGTCACTGAAAAATCCAAACATTTCATAAAGTTATACAAGTAAATTTGCACAAGATTTTAGAGAATAACAAGAGAGATGATATACCTAAATCATACTAAAGCTATCTTATAACCCAAACCCTTGAAGATAGTGCTGGCAAAAACCTGAGTATCATGAAATTCCTGAAAATAGGTACAAAAATTTTAATTGAAATATTAGATACCTTAATGTAGAAACACAGAAATAGGATACAAGTATGATGAACTACTAGGCTTTCTCAAAGAAAAATATTTTTCTTTAAGAAAAATCTATGCAGAACACTATATGACTGGGTTATAATCTTGCAATCAATGAAAACATCATTTGAAAATTCAAAATCTACAGAAAGGGAAAGCATAAATAAATTCAGTTAATCATTGGGATTGAGGTTCAGTGGGAGAGTGCTTGCCTAGCATGGAAAAAGCCCTGTGTTTTATTCTTAGTACTGCATATAAATCACTAAAATAAAGGTCCATTGAAAATAAAAAAAAAATTAAAAATAAATAAATGAATTACTTGGCTAGTTAGTTAAAAACAAACCCAGTTGACTTTTCTCATAATATTGGAGAAAAAAATTCTTTTTCCCAAATCCAAATGCAACTTTCAAAAGTTTAGGGCAGGGGCTGGTGTTGTGGTTCAGAGGTAGAGAACCCATGTACCACACATGAGGCATTAGCTTCTATCTTCAGCATCACATATAAATAAAATAAAAATACTACATCCAACTATAACTAAATATAATATTTAAAAAAAAATAGGGCATATAAATCCAGTCCATGTGTTTTTATTGAGTGAATGCCTATATGTTAATTCAAGAATAATCATTACAGTTTCAGCTCTTCTTTCATTTTCAGAATTATATTATAAAGCTAATTTTGAAACTTGATATTTCACTGGACATTACATCCTAGAACATTCTCAAAATAACACCATTAGTTGTTATTTTTAACTGTGCTCTGCTAACCTTAGATTTTAAACATCCCTTAAAGCTACAAGTGGTAAAGTTCAGTGATGCTATTCGGTATATTGGGACATTTAAGAAGTGGGGCTTATGGGGAGAATTTTAGGTCATTGGGGGCAGACCTTCAAGGGGATTATGGGGCCTTGGCCCCTCCCACATTCTCCCTATGTCTTCCTGGTGGTAGTCAGTTTTACTCTACCCTGATGTACTATCTCCCTTCAGGTCCAACTGACCAAGAACTGAGACCTCCAAAACCATGAATCCAGCCTGGCTTGGTCAACAACACCCATAATCCCAGAAACTCATGAGGCAGAGGCAGGAATAACACAAGTTCAAGGTCAGCCTGTGCAACTTAGTGAGAAAATGTCTTAAAGAATAAAAACACCCAGGAAAGTAGCTCAGTGTCAAAAAGCCCTGGAATTACTCCCCAGACAACTTAAAACAAAAAAAAAAGTTAAATAAGCCTTGTCACAAGTATGAATTATAGTGGTGGAGAACTAACCACAGCTAGCTGGATTACTTTATATAAAATTTCTTATCTGGGGGTTCTGTGTTCTCTATAAAAGTACCATCATTTCCTTATGGAAACATCTAGTAGCAGACTTGATAGACATCTGCAATTTCAATAAACATTCTAAGTGACTACCTAAACTGATTGCATAAATAACAGATTTCCCCTGTTGGAGAGTTGGTGTTTCCCCATCTGTTCTCAATCTCATTATAAAAAGGAAGATATTTTCAAAATGAAGGTTTTTATGTTACACACCTTGGAATTTCAGACAAAACATGCTTTATTATGTAATTTAATAAATATAGTATTTTGTACTTGCACACTAATAAATATGAGTCACATGACAAATGTAGCATATCATATTATTCACAATGGGTATGAGGAGGTGGGCAAAGCACAATAAACACAAGAGCAAGGTTTCTCTAAAAGTCCTAGTGTTACTAAATGATCATAACAAGTATACACCATTTTCTAATTAAATATTGTTACAGTAAAATGGGAAGTGCTACCAAAGGCCTTGGT
Organism: Callospermophilus lateralis; assembly: GCF_048772815.1. Taxonomy (NCBI): domain Eukaryota; kingdom Metazoa; phylum Chordata; class Mammalia; order Rodentia; family Sciuridae; genus Callospermophilus; species Callospermophilus lateralis. The sequence continues at coordinate 50,948,424 of NC_135319.1, read as the reverse complement.
TTACTTCTACACAAAACACCCCAGGAGTCAACTGGAAATTCAAATGTTATTGTTACTCTCTTCCACTGGCACTCTGTGAATGGTGCTCCCTAGTGGTTTGAGAGATGCAGCCTGCAGAGCTGTTTTTGCAGGAGCTGTGGAAGAAACAGGAAACTCTGAAATACTTCAAAGTGTTCTGAGTCCTAAAGACCAAAATTATGAAAATGGTTCCAAGTGGGAGGTTCCCAGGTACTCCCCACTTTGAAGATTGTCTCAAAAAATCTTATTGACATTATCTGAATGCTCACCTTGGCACACTCAGATATCATTGACCCACATGCCCAGGTGACTGTCAAAATACAATGAAATCCCAACAAGGACTCTTATTCCAGTGCAGGAGGCTCCAGGGGATCTTGGGATTTCAGTAGTTGGAGCTTCAGTTTCAATGGAAGCCATGGCTTTGGTGGGGAATACTCAGGTATTTCTGTGTCCTTTTAGGTGGATGGAGGTATCTATTTAAATAACAGAGAAAGATGCTTCCAAGAATATGAATTGGAAATGGAATGACACTCTAATAGGCATATGCCTGCTACAGAAGTAGTAGGCAGGCATATACCTGCCACATATGCTTGAGTATATTCACTATGAGCACAGTGAGAGAGCTTAGGGCTGGGGAAGATTTTTAAAGGCAAAATTAAAAAGAAGTACAAAAGAAATTTTAAAACAACAATTCTAGGCAACAATGATTAATCACAAGGATTATGTGAGTTCAAAGCTAAATAAATAGTTGATAGACAGACCTCTTTGCACAAGTCTGTTCCTAGAAGGCTGCATTCTGGCAGAATGTTGTGAGCTTTTCTCGGGAAATCCTGGGTGATATGGCTTCCTTCTTAATGTCCTAGCTTGTGTAATTTTTGGTCTTTGTTGTTGTTAGATTTGACACAGAAGCAAATCCATTTTGAATCAATGATGCTGACAACTTTTTGAGAGACCAGGCTGTTCTGGAAAGCTATTCTGTGTCCTGAAGATACTGTGCTGGCTCTCAGCATGCTGATCCATGGAGGATAGCAACAGCCTGCAGAACCCTCCATACACTGGCACCTTAGAGGATCTTACCTCCAAGTGGAAGAAAATATCTGAGGCAGGGCTGTGCAAGAAGTGTCTACCAAAAGCGCATGTTTGTTTAAATTTGAGAAGTGCTCTCTTTGTGTCTGTTACTGTAGAGGGTCTGCATAAGTCCAACCTTCTCCAGAGGACTTTCTAATGCTTTGGAATATCTAGTCACATGAGCCATCCTCTTCACTAGGACCTCCCAGTGTCTTCATAGCAGAGTAGCCAGGTCTTTCCAGTGGATCCCGCTGGGGGCAAGAGGGCTGTGCAGTGGTGCTGTTGTCAGATTGCCTCTGGGCACCCTGGTGGTGGAAAACCTGATAGCCTTGGACAGAGCACTCCTGTTGTTTCCTGGCAGCAAATATCCTCTGTTTCTCTCTAGCTGGTAGTCTGGATCTTTTGTGTTGATACCAATTCTAAAAAGAGAGACAAATTATTTTCACTCAAGTATTTTATAGGTAACCTTAGTTTCAGCATTACCACTGACTTGCTTCTTGACCTGGAGTAGACACAAAAAAGAAAATCCTTCCTGGTTCTCTATATAATGGAGGTTGTGAATGGTGCCCAATTCTAAATTCCAAACTGTCCCCACAGTCTGTAGCAGCCCTTCTGTCCATAAGGACCCAGGCCTTTCAAAGTCTCCCAGCAACCTCTCTGCAACCTCTGTATTTAGAATGAACAGATCCTGAGCTGCCCTACACACACTCCCACAACTCCTTAATTTTTCTCAAGCTGCCCCATCAAGGTACAGTCATGACTCAGTGTATTGTATGAATATTCTTAAGTTTGTTGTATTTAAAATATACATACAGAACAAGCAAAAATTTTTTACAACTGGGCAGTACATTGTACATGTGATTTGAACCACTGCACTGAACAACTCTAGTCTTCATGTTTTTCTCCTGCATCAATGGAGGATACCTGCAATGCCAGCCATAGTCCCCAGAGTTTAGAGGTGGGTGTATGGAGATGAAAAAATGCTTTTTAGACTATGCAACCCAATGAGCTAGGGTTGTAGAGGGGCACAGGCAAGAGTTTCTGTAAGCCTTCTGATATTTCATCACTCCTGGAACCCATCTCCAAGTTGAGAGGAGCTTTAGGTTAAGAGCTAAAAGTGGTCTTCCATACATGTTTAAGACTTTTTTTTTTTTAGAAAGAGTGAGAGAGAGTGAGAAAGAGGGAGAGAGAGAGAGAATTTTAATATTTATTTTTTTTTTTAGTATTTGGCGGACACAATATCTTTGTCTGTATGCAGTGCTGAGGATCGAACCCAGGCCGCACGCATGCCAGGCGAGCGCGCTACCGCTTGAGCCACATCCCCAGCCCCCATGTTTAAGACTTTAAAATTGTCACTATATATAACACCTGGGACCTCTAAAAACATGTTCTCATTATCTCTTTCTAACATTATTATAACAGAAAGATGAGGTGCAAGATTCCATAATTTGTCAGTGGTGACAGAGGGGTTAGCAAGTAGGTTACAAAAATTAAACCAAAAGGCAGGTGCTCCTGTTCTCACATCCAAACCACCTATGATCTTCTCCCTGACCAAGCTGGCTTTTGATCACATGGGCTTCCTCTAAGCACGTGTATCTTATTTCAATTAAAAATTTTTTTCCAGTCATTTCCTTGTTCAGATTTTCTACTTATTTGTCTAACATCACTGATTTGCAGGACCTTTATAATGCTTCATTTTATGGAATTTTTCTAACACAGTCATTGCTTACATACTATTTGCTATTCCTGTATCTTCCAAAGCTCTTCTTATATTCCCTTTCTTATTTCCTCAAAAATTGTCCTCCTTGTGTCAAACAGCCAACATATTTCCTGGCCCATAGATAATGACAAAATAGAGATATATGAAAAACCCTCTTCAATGTATACTAGAGCAATCCTGAGATGGTAAAATTTTGTGCAGCTTTAACAATTATTTTGTTATTATATAGCTATTTTACAAAACTAAGTGCATCAGAAATTTCCAAAACAAAATATTGGTTTATGTAACAAATGCCTAAAAGTACCTACTAATGCTGTGCAGTGCCATGGGTGGGACATAATCAAACCAAGCCCGTTCTCCTGCACCCTAGGCTATCACCTCTTGGAGGTTTGATTGACATACCAAACTTCACATATCTGAAGGAAAACTCCTCATGTCTCTGGTATAAAACTGATCAGGCCAAAATTGTACAACCATTCTTAAATCCTCTCCCTGAATACCCAACATCTCTGAAAACTATCAGTTCCACCTTCAAAATATTCAATCTTCCTAGGTCTCTAGAATTTCACTGCTAGCACCCTGATCAAAACTGCACAGGATAATTATAAGAGCACCTTACCTGGTGCCTATTCCCAAACTTGCCTCACAAGAGTCGATTTTTCCATAAAAGTCCTATGATACATTCACAAACACACTGAAGTGATACATGACAGAGTATCATGCTGTCCTATGTGAAGAAATGACATAAAACTTTTTCAAAAATTATATTTTCTATGTCATCTACAAAAAGATATGTTCATGTAATTTTGGACTTTTGACTTACATTGATTTCACCTATTTGACAATGCATTTGCTTGGCCAGCTTCTCCCGGATCCCAAAACATGGATATGGATTTTGTTCAAATGATCGATTAAGAATCTCCAAATCATCTTTTGTAAATTTGTGCCGTGGTTTTCTTTTTCCTCTTTCTTGATTTGTTTCTCCTTCTTCCTCATGACTATCTTCAACTGAAGTTGCTGAAAAACATGGAAATACAAAGATCAAAATTTAGGAATACTAGAGGCATCCATAGAAAGAAAAGATTATTCATTGACTAAGATTTTTTTAAAGGTGGAGCTCTGCCTCACACCTTATTCATAATAAAAAAATGGATTAAGGGCCTATCTTTAAAAATATGAGGATACCATGATATTCTGATCTGAAGGGTGGGAAAGGATTTTGGTCTAACAAAAATTCAAAAATATAAAGAAAGAGACTAATGCAAAATGCTCAGCCAGAATAGTAACTGAGAAAGTACAAATAAATCATCTCACATTAATCTCACACCCAACACTTTAAGTGGTTGGCAGTAGAGTAGGGGAGGAATAAGATTAAATAAACTAGGGAGTAAGCATTCAGATGACACAAGTATTATGTTTTATGACCACCTTCATTTTTTGCTCTATAATATAAAGTTCAAAGCGAGCTTACTGTTCAACATAACAATCAAATAAAGGATACTGACATTTTTGCAGGATGTTTACATGACCTTTTCCTAACCCCTCTCCAACAGGATGGCAGTCTTAAAACACTGTTGTCAAGGACTCACCAAGTGTTTATATGGGGGCTTTGTTTGGTGGTACTGAGAATTGAAGCCAGGGCCTCAGGCTTGCTAGGCAAGCACTCTTCCACTGATCACACTCAAAATAGAAAAAGCTAAAAGGCTGGGCATGTAGCTCAGTGGTAGAGCAGCTGTGGGTTCAATCCCCAGCACAACAACAACAACACAAAATAGAAAGCAAGAAAAATGAGAGCCTAAAATGGGGGATAGAACTGTAAAAGAATAGAGATTTTATGAGACTAGAGTTATTAATAAGATGAAAATAAAATATTGTGTCATTATTTTCTTTTCTGTAAGAAAAATATACACATAATTGATATGAAAGCAAATGAGAAGAGAGTCAAAACATGCCACTATCAAATAGAATGAAAAAACCCAAGTTAAAGCTACAAGAACAAAGTAGGGACACACACACAGACAGACACACCCCCCCACCCCCCCACACACACAGGTGTGAGGCATATCAAAGAAGAAAAATGGCAGTAGTAGCCCCCCTTTTTCCTTCTCCCACTTCTCTCTCCCTCCAGTGACGGGTTTTCAGTATTTTTCAGAAGGGTAACAGATAAACCCAGTAGCTGTTCCACTGGCTTTACAATAGAGCTTCATTCCAACACTTTCTTATTTTTTTATTTTGAGACAGGATCCAACAAACTTGGTCTCAAACTTGAGATCCTCCTGCTTCTCAAATCACACAATGCATTGCTGGGGCTCTCCACATTCCCTGGAATCTACACACCCTGTATCATTCCACCTCTTCAGGCAAGGTAGAATGCATTAATCTCACCCTAAATGAGACCCACACCAAGCTCTCCCTGGAACTACATCTCAGCTGGGTTAAACTTCTCTAGTCACCCTGTTTCACCTTCAGGCGCTCCCCAAAAGACCAACTCAAACATCGCCTTTTGTGGTGATGCATGCCCACCCTACTACCTGGGGTGAACCCTTCACCCTGCATTCTTCCAGAACATCTCAGTCATCCCCTCCTTAGTTTCTTCAAAACACAGATTTGGAAACTCCAGAAAACTTTACCTGATCTCTTCAGGTCACACATCTCTTTCCCTTTATTCCCAGGTGACTGGGTATATTTCTCTCCTTCTGGTGACACACCTACACTGACACCCGAATGGAAGGGCCCCCTGAGGGTTATATTGTGCACTCCCACCACTGCCCACCTACAGGAATCCCCAGGAAAACTGACTTCATGGATTTACATTTCCAGGCTGAAACCAGCCCCGCCTGCAACAGAGGGAGCCCAGATTGACCTTCCACCATCCTCCTCTCAGTAATCCATCTGCTCCACCACACCTGAGAGTCCTTTAAAGCTCCAAATCTCACACCTGAGGGTTCCTTCCCCCTTCCTGAGGAGGACCTTCCTCAACCTGAGAAACCCTCACAGCAACATGCCTCACTCTAGTTCCCCTTTTCTCTGCCACCCTCCTGGCACCCACGTCCCTCACACCCACTCCTTCTGCCTCCTCAGACACCCCAGATTTCCCTCTAATGGGGAGTTTCCTGTTTTGGGCCTTTCAACCATGGATCAGAGATTCCTGCAGGACCAAGTAGCCAGATATCTAATCAGATCTTTAACCAGCCTTGCCCCAGGGATTTCCAGCTACCTGCCCCCTCGGAGGACACATGTCCCTTATGTGAAGGCCTCAACAATGGCTGATGCAAGTTCGCCATCGTGGTTATGGAGCTACAAAATGGAAACATGACTGGGAATGTCACTAGCCTGTCACCCAGGGTTTCTAGGCCCACTCACTCTCGTGTGCCTCCTCCTGACCGCTGGTCTCTTCTCAGCCAGTCCCTCTCACTGGACCTCTGGTCAGAAGCTAATGTGGCTTCTCCTCTTCCCTCTGCCCCTTGCCTTCAGGTATCTTTGGTGTTCTTAGGCTCATCATGTGGCGCACCTGGTTCGTGGATCTTCTGGAGGCCCTCCAACAGGATAGCTGGCTGGTTGCCCCCTTTTGCAAGGAGAAGGATTGGATGAAGACTAGCCATGACCCTTGGCTTCCAGGAACATTCATCGACCTCAGCCCCAAGGAAATCCACATCTTCAGCGCCCTGGCCTTTACAGCCATGCTTCTCTTGTCCCCCTGCCCTGGCCATCCCTCCCTTCCTTCACACTTGTTGTCCCCCTCCAGCAGCAAGGAGCCAGATAACTTTGTCAGCCTGCTCCCAACACAAAAACAAAAAGGGAGGATCCTTGGGTGTGAGGGAGACTCCCCACTGAAGTTCAGGTTCCCTCTGTTCTCATGAGAACACGGAATCCTTTACCCTCCTGCTGCTCTCCAAAGGGCACCAAGCCCAAGAGGCAAAATTCAAAGGTTTCTAAACCAATCCCCAAAGGACACAGTGTCTGCTGGCTGTTCCTGAGTCACCCTGCCAATCAGCACCCGCCATGTCACCTATGCAACCCTTCTTAAGCCCAAGCTTGCAAGCTCACACCCTCTCTGGCCTCTTCCTCCTCTCTCTCTGCCCTCCTCCCCTCTTTCTTCCCTCTTCCTCTTTTCTCTCCTCTGTGCTCTCTGCCCTCTTCCTCTCTCTTCTCTTCCTCTTCTCTCTCTGGTCTCTTTCTCTTTCTCTCTGCTCTCTTTCTGTCTCTCTCTGCCCTCCTCCTCTCCTCCTCTCAGGAAACTCTGAGCTTGGAAGCAGAAGAGACCACAGTTTGAAATGGAATAAACATATTTTAAGACATCAGATGAAAGTTTTATGAGCCTTAGATAGTTTGTCAAATTTTTTTTTTCCTTCTTAGTACTAGGGATTGAACCCAGAGGCACTCTACCACTGAGCTACATCCCCCAGCCCCTGCCTTTTGGGGTGGGAGGGTCAGGGTCCTGGTAAATTGCTAATGGGAGCATCCAAATTTCAGCTTTCCTGCTTCAGCCTCTGGAGTAGCTGGAATCACAGGTATGTGCCACGGTGCCCTCTTATTTCATCTTGTTCTTCATACAGTCCTCTGATAGAACAGAAATCTCCATTTCCCAAAGAAACTGCATGCCTTTGAATTTTCTTCAAAAATCTGGGACCTTTGACTTTCCTGAATGTGTGGGAGAAGATGATAATACTAGGAAGGTTTTTTTAAACGTCATGTGAAAAAAAAAATGCAACCAATGCTTAAGAGTTTCTCTCTTTCCTGAATCAGAGAATTTTCGCGTCCCTCTTTCTATTGAAGCAATTTAACAATTTGATCTTTTAATTTTTTGATGTTGTTGTTATTGGGGATTGAACCTACAAATGTATGAAGGCTAATTCTGCAGCTAGAACAGATTTTTTCTTCATTATTTCCTAGCAGCCCTATGGGGATATACCTGATTATACAGATAGAGTGCTGAAGCTCAGAGAGATTACCTAAACTCTGAGGAGACTGAATACAACAACATAAAGCAGATGAATGGGAGTGTAATGCCAGAGGCTTGGGAGGCTGAGGCAGGAGGATCATGAATTGAAAGCTAACCTCCATAACTCAGTCAGGCTCTAAGCAACTCAGCAAGATTCTGTCTCTAAATAAAATTAAAAAAGGGCTGGGTAATGGCAGAGTTTTGAGTGGCCTGAATTCAACCCCCCATACCAAAAAATAAATATAAGGTTTCAATTGGGCAACTTCATGGCAGCCAGCAGTGCAGAAGTTAGATTAAAAAATAAAATAAAGCTAGCTGGATGCGGTGGAACAAGGCTGTAATCCCAGCGGCTCTGGAAGTTGAGACAGGAGAATCATGAGTTCAAAGCCTTAGCAATTGCAAGGCACTAAATAACTCAGAGAGACCCTGTCTCTAAAATACAAATTAAGACTGGGGATGGAACTCAGTGATCCAGTGCCCCTGAGTTCAATCCCTGGTTTAAAAAAAAAGAGAGAAAGAAAGAAAGAAAGAAGAAAAAGAAATCCAGTTTTCTAACTTGATTCCAGGGTATATAGTGCTTCTGTAACCAAAAATGAAGGAAAAGCTCAAGGAACACATTGATGGGCAGTTAAATTCATGGAAATTCTTTTATGGGCTGGCAGCAGATGGGTCCTAGGCTGTCTGTCATTGGAGGCAGTCATTTGTGTACTTTGGAGTACATGGGGGAATATTTGGGGAGTGTTGGAGGACATTGGAACTGAGAGAGTAGAGCAAACCAAAATCGGATTGAACCACCAGCTGCTCCAAAGGCCATTTGCATTGTTCCAGGATCCACCCTCCCCTAGCCACAGCCCCCTCTGCTGATGCCTTCTTTGCCCCATGGACTCTGGCAGGCCTAGCTCCAAAGTCCTGATCTCATGCTTTCTTTTGGAACCCTCTGCATGAGATCACAACTTATCCACCATGTGATAGGTGGCATGTATACCATCTCTAAGGTCCCCACCAAGGACTTTATGAGAAATAGGAAATAATGGAGGAGTCAGATTGAAAGAGCCCCTGCTAATGGGAATGCTAAAGAGGATGATGGTTTCAGAAGGTGAAGCAGACAGTGAGAAAGATAAAAAGGGTAGAAGGTGATGGTGAGGTAGGGGATAGAAATGAAAGGAGGCTGCTGGGGTAGCTATGGCAAAGGGCAGTGAAAATGATAAGCCAACATTCATACCATTGAGGATGCCAAGACAGGAAGAAAAGAAAAAATAAGCCAGGCATGGTAGTACAGGCCTAGAATCCCAGAGACATGGGAGGCTGAGGCAGGAGGATCACAATTTGGAGACTCAGCATCAGCATTTTAGAAGACCCAGCAGTATGGTGAGACCATGTCTCAAAATTAGAAAGTGAAAAGAAACAGGGTTGTAGCTCAGTGGTAAAGCACCACTGAGTCTGGTCCCCAGCACCAAAAACAATAAAAAATAAAAATAAAAGAGAAAGAAAGAAAAGTTTTTAGAAATCTTACAAGTCACATACATGGTCATTTTCACATGCTGTCTTAATCTAAAGGTGGTCACTTCCCTGTAGAGAGGCCCACCCACCCACTTGGTCATCACCACCACCAGATATAATGTGCTCTGCCACCACTCAACCAAAACCAAAATGTGAATTTGCAATACAGAACGGTCCTACCTTTTTTTTTCCCCTCAAATTACCTTAAAAAGAAAAATTTGCATTTTGTATTTACATTTTATATTTCTTACACTTCCATAGGGTCAGGTATTTTTAATGATCACAGATATCCAAACCAGCCTTCAGACAGTTCTATTTTTATTGTGGTATACCATGCTCATTATAATCTCAAAGGAGGAAAAAATGAAAACACTGGCTGCAGTGGCCCAAACCTGTAACCTCAGAAATTCAGGTGGCTGAGGCAGAGCTTCCAAAGGATTCCTGGGCAATATGGTCAGACCTTATCTCAGAATAAATATAAAAATCAAAGATTTAGTATGTTATTCAGTGTTAGTGTCCCCTGGTTCACTCTTCAGGAGCAAAGAGACAGGAAGTATCTTATTCCCAGCATTCCATTAACCATAGTGTCTCTGTACTGACCTGGACTATAATTAGATAGTCCAGTTCAGTACAGTTTGTATGAGGTATTCTTAAAGGTCAAAGATAAAAGATTTTTTCCTTTTTTATTGTCTATAAAATTGCTAATTTATATATTTTTTTAATTTGTTGCATTGATGTGGAAACATGTTGTCCAATATTATACCAGAATTTTATTTTGGTGAGTTCTAACAGTCAAATAAAAAGGTTGACCTGCCTTGGCTGAAGGATCACAACAGATTGATACCCTGTGTCCTTCATGATCAGGACCCTTCCTGTTTTCCAGCCTCTCCTTCCTCCACTCCCTTGCACAAACATTTATGCATGCCAAAATAAAAAGTTAAAAAATAAATAAGTAAAAGCAACTGCTCCTGATTCTCTGGATGCATGATGCTTGATGTATATTTTTAAAAATTTCATCATATTGCCCTTTCTCCATTATGATCTTGAAAAATTGTGGAACACAAGGCTTACTCCATCTTGGCATATGCCCATTCTACTCTGTAGCCATCACACTGGAACACCCCTTTAGGTACTCATTATCTCTGTACTCTGTGATACAGCATTGAGAATTTCTCTTGAGGGATGGGAACAAAGTTTAAAATTATTTTCTCCCAGAAGATTACTAGGTCAGCCATGGAGAGTGAATTCCTGTAATACCTGCAACTTCGGAAGCTGAGGCAGAAGGGTCACAAGTTCTTGACCATCATAGATAACTTAGTGACACCCGGTGTCAAGATATAAAGTATGGGTTAGAAATGTAGGTCAGCAACAGAGAGCTTGCCTACCAAGTACAATATCCTAAGTTTAATACTCAGAATCATTAAAGAAAAAGAAGAAGAAGAAGAGGAGGAGGAGGAGGAGGAGGAGGAGGAGGAGGAGGAGGAGGAAGGAAGGAAGGAAGGAAGGAAGGAAGGAAGGAAGGAAGGAAGGAAGGAAGGAAGGAAGAAAAAATAAAGCATTTAAAAATGATAGAATTAAAATATAACTAGGGGAAAGAGTATTTATCTAATGCTCACAAGGTTCTGCTTTGGATCATCAATAACACACACACACACACACACACACACACACACAAACAAACACAAATGAAAAACAAATAAACAATCCTACACCGTGATCAAATGGGATTTATTCCTGAAATAGAAGATAATTCAACATGTGGAAAAGCAATGCAATCTAGGACATTCATGGAAGGAAGAACAGAAACCACATGATCATTTCAGCTGATGCAGCGGAGGAAAGCACTTGACAAAGTTCAACACTCATTCATAAGAGAAACAATTAATAAACCAAGAGTAGAAGACATTAGTCTCAGCATCATAAAAACTATATAAGAAAAGCCCACAGCTGACACCAAACTTAATAGTAAAAGACCAGAAGCCTCTCCTCTAAGATCAGGAAGGAAGCAAGGATGCCCAGTCTTGCTACTTCTATTCAACAGAGTACTAGGAGCTCTGTGAGCAAGTAGGCCAGAAAAAGAATTAACAAACCTCCAAATTAGAAAGAAGAGGTAAAGTTGTCTGTTCATGGATGACAGAAAAAAACAGCCTAAATGTTCCTCACAAAACTTTCAGAGATGACTTCAAAATTCATCAAATTATAGGATAAAAATAACTTCTATTCCTTTGTGCTACAAATGAACATTCCAAAAAAGAATTGAAAAAATAAATCTTATTACATAAGGAAAAGAAGAATGACATAGTGGGTGGTGTTGTGGCTCAGAGGTAGAGCACTTGCCTAACACATGCAAAGCCCAGGTTTGACCCTCAGCACCACATAAAAATAAATAAATATATCAAAGGTATTGTGGACAGCGACAACTAATAAATAAATATTACAAAAGAATAAAATAAGTAAAAAAAAATTACCAGAGAGGCAAAAGACTCAATTTTTCAAAACTTCAGAACATTATGGAAAGAACTGGAATGAAAAACAAATAAGTAAAAGTTGTTGTGGGGTGTCACATTGAGTGACCACACCTTCCAGTCCTGATGCACCACAGGGATGTGAAAGATCACTGTAGTCTGGCACAGTGGTGCCATGACTTGTGTCTCAGTCTATTCCCCTGCTCAGAGAGCAAGGAGGTCCTCTTTGAGGGGTGTGCCCCTAGGTGGGAGCTACACTCACCTGTTCCCTTGTAGTCCTGCCCTTTCTGGCCTTTTTTGAATAGAAGTTTCTAAGAACAAGAGTCCCCCCAAATAAAAGCTCATTTCTGTATATGTTCCCTCTCTCTTGTCACCCACTTGTGGCTTTCTCAAGCTGTCCCTTTTGGGAGCCTCAGGAAAAGAGCCAGGGAAGCTGTCCTGAAGCTTGTGTAAAGGTAAATTGTGTCTGTGTTTTATTTTGTGTCCCTGCAAATTCACACGAGTGATCTTCGTTCAGCTGCCCACGCTGGTCAGGGGCAGCAAAGTATCTTAAGTTCAAGAGCTGAAAGACTTCATATTGATAATATTTCCATATAACCCACACTGCTGTTTAGATTCAATGCAGTTCTTATTAAAATTTCAATAGTATATTTGTATATATAGGAAAAAACAACTTAAAATTCATATGCAATCTCAAGAAATTCTGAATTGCCCAAGCAATCCAAAGATGGAAGAATTAAGAGATCTCACAAATTCTAAATTCAACACTTCACTATTCTACAGAAAAACTATGGTACTGACATGAAGAGCAACAGACAGACCACTGAAACACAACAGTGAGCCAGGAGGAAACCCATGTGTATATGGAAAGATGGTCTTCAACAAGGGTGTCCAACTCCACAGGGGGGAAATGACATATAGTATAAATAAAATTGATGTTCATATGCAAAGAATGAAGTGAGATTCTTATTTCACACCATATGTATAAAACAACATGAAATACAAGATAGACTTAAATGAAGGCCTAAAGTTAGCTGTAAAAACCCTAAAAAATGATAGCTTAATGACATGAAATGGCCTCTTGGATTGGCATTAAAAGCATAGGCAAAAAAAGCAAAAGAAGACAAATATGACCACATGAAACATGAAAAAGTAGGGCTAAGGATGTAGCCCAGTGGTAAATATGTGCTTAGCATATATAAGGCCTGGGTTTAAGCTCCAGTAAATACACACACACAAACACATACACACACACACACACACACACACACACACACACACTACTGATTCTTTTTCCCTGGTTTAACTGTCATTTTACATATTTTTTCCCCCTTTGAGGAAAAAGGTTTTGGGTTTGACACAGGATAGTTATACAACTTTAGGTGGAAGTATCACTTTGTTATTGTTCTTATTTGAATAACTTGTGCTCATTTGAAGTATGGCTTCAGAAGATTTGTATGGGTGCCAGGTTGACATGCCTGTCATTCCTTTGGTTTAAAACAATGATTATTCTGAAAATTCTACTGAGAAATAATTTCAGTTGCCTATGCTTCTACAAGGTAAACAATGTGTAATTTTTATACAACTGATAAATTTAAGATATTTCAGATGAAAGAGAATATTAGACAATATGTTGGGGGTTGACTAATGTAATCTAGGTGCTAAAAACAATTTGCTACATTAGCCCTTATTGAGTGTGTCACACATGTCTGTGTATGGACCATGTGTGTGAGTTCCAGAAGAAAAAAAAATGAACTAAAAGAAACCACATTTTTGAATAAAGAATTGATACTCTCTCTGGACTCATAGAATTTTAACCAGATGACAAAATACCAAGAGACTCATGACCTCTAATACCCCTACAAATGAGGCCATGAAAGGTGAGGGGGAAATAAGGACAAACTGGGTGCCTCATTCAGGGAGATAAAATTAACCTAATCAGGGGACAACACATCTGAAGCAAAAGGATGCTCAAAACTTCTGCCCAGGAACATCTTGGTATTACATTTGCTGTATCTTACATTTCCTTTGGTGTCGTAAATGATAATTCTTGTTTTAGTGACCTAGATCCTGTTTCTTCTACATAAAGCTAGTGTGTTTTACTAATTATTTTTGTTTTTCAATATCTAATAGGAAGGAAAATTTATGTGAATCTTCCATAAGCATAAAAGTGTTATAGAAATTTGAGCCCAAACTATTTAAAAATTCTTTTCTACTCTTCCAGACAAAGAAGCAGAAGATTCTTTCTTGTACTTAAGGGACTGCCATAATTTGGACTTGAGAGTCCCCCAAAGGCTGAGATGTTTAAGGATTTGTCCCCAGCATGGTGCTCTTGGGAAATGATGAATGTTCAGAAGTGGGGCCTAGAGGAAATTTGTTGGGTCATTGGGGGTGTGGTCTCAACATCAAGTGATTTTTGGTTTTATTTTACTCATTTATTTATATGCAATACTGAGAATCCAACCAATGCCTCTTGCATACATGCTAGGCAAGTGCTAACACTGATACACAACCCAGAACTAAGGTGAGCAGATTTTTTTCAACACATGCTCTCACCATGAAGTGCAGCCTTTCTCCAGGCCCAAAAGCAGTGTGCCAAATTGATATTGAGTGAAATCTCCAAAACTGAGCCAAAAGAACCCTTCTTCTTTACAATTTGATTATCTCAGGTATTTGCTATACTGAGAGAACGCTGACAGGCACAAGAATGAAAACTAATAATCCTGATTGAATAGTTGAACCATGATCTCTCTTATGAGAGCAAAATGTTCTTTGCATATCTTCATTGGGCAAGCCTGGCCAGGATATGTCTTTTAAGAATAGTTAAATTTAGGGCTGGGGATGTGACTCTAGGGGTAGTGCTCTCACCTGGCATGTGTGCGCCCGGGTTCGATCCTCAGCACCACATACAAACAAAGATGTTGTCTCCGCCGAAAACTAAAAAGTAAATATTAAAAAAAATTCTCTCTTCCTCAGTCTCTCTCTCTCTCACTCTCTCTCTTAAAAAAAATAGTTGACTTTAGAGCTCTGAATTCAATTTAGTCTTGTGACTTTCATCAACCAATGAAATATAAGTAGATTGAAATGTGTGTAATAATGAGAAAGATTTATCACCTATTAGGCATATTTCTTTTCTTTTTTAATTTACAAAAGACAATTTTATTTTATTTATGAATCTAATGTAATGTTTGGAGTTATTTGTTACCATGGCACTATTTAGACAAAAATGACTGATCTACAAAATTTCTGTTGTGTTTTAAAACCATATAATACAATTGAGTCTTTGAAAATATTTATTGAATTTCCAGAAATACATTTATTATAATTGCATATGAGGACCCTTTTGTCAATCAAAATATACTTCCTGTGAAACTTAGAGAAAAACCCATTTCCTTATTGAAATATTTCAAGAGGCTTGTTCTCTTTTCAGGCTCAAAAATGGAGAGGTAGAACCTAAGGTCCACACCACTTCAAGGATCATGGAAAGGCATTTGCTCCGGTGCTTACATCATGTGCAGAAACTGATTTAGGGTTGTGAAATAAAACAGGTGGGAAGCCATTGGTTTTGCCTAGGCTCCAAAATAGAATAAACAGACCAATAAACATGGAGTTCCATCCCAGTAGCTGAGTGCTATGCATCTCAAATGGTTCTAAAGGCCATGTGCTGCAGGTTGGTTGCCAGGCTGTGGTACCACTGGGAGGTGGGAGAAACATCAGGAGACAACTTCAGGTAGAAACACATTGGAGGGCATTAGGACTTTGGGATCATGTACTTGAAGGGGATGTTGGGATCCTGACCTTTAATCTCTGGTCTCTTTTTGCTTCCTGGCTACCATGATGTGAGAAGTTTTGCTTCATCAAATGAACAAGGCTCCCAGAAATATTTCAAGAATTTGTCTCAAAAAAGAAATCAAACAACAACAAAAACACTTTTCTGGAAATGTGGCTCAGTCATTACATAATTGAAAGATCTCTCAGGTTCTAAGACAGGAAAAATTCATATCATAAAAATGCCTTAATATTAAATAGAGAATGCCATCAGAAGCCTACCAACCAAGAAAAGACCAGGACCAAATTGATACAAAGCTGAGCTCTGTAAGACCTTTAAAGAAGGACTAACACTAATAATTCTCAAACTATTTCATGAAATAGAAACAGGGAACATTTCTGAACACATTCTATCAGGTCAATATCACCCTGACTTCAAAACCAGACAAAGACACATCAAAGAAAGAAAACTTCAGATGAATATCTCTAATAAATACAGATGCAAAAATTCTCAATAAAATTCTGGCAAATCAAATACAAAAACATATTCAAAAGATAGTACATGATCAAGTAGGGTTCATCCCAGGGATGCAAGGTTGATACAACATATGAAAAACAATAAATGTAATTCATCACATCAATAGACTCAGAGAGAAAAATCATATGATCATCTCAATAGATGTAGAGAAGGCATTTGACAAAATACAGCACTCTTTCATGTTCAAAACATTAGAAAAATAAGGATATCAGCAACATACCTCAAACTTGTAAAGGCTGTCTATGCTAAGCCCCAGGCCAACATCATTCCAAATGCTGAAAAATTGCAAGCATTCCCTCTAAAAACCTGGAACAAGACAGGGATGCCCTGTTACACCACTTCAATTTAACATCGTTTTTCAAACTCTAGCCTCAGCAATCAGACAGACAAAAGAAATTAAAGGGATATGGATAAGAAAAGAAGAACTCAAATTATCACTATTTGCAGAAAATATGACTCTATACCTAAAAGGCCCAAAACATTACACCAGAAATCTTCTAGACCTAACAAATGAATTCAGTAAAGTAGCTGGATATAAAATGAACACCTACATCAAAGGCATTTCTCTACATGAGTGACAAATCCTCAGAGAGAGAAACTAGGAAAACCACTCCATTTACAATAGCCTCCAAAACAATAAAATAATTTGGAATAAACTTAATGAAAGAATTGAAAGACCTTCAATACACACTAGAGCACACTAAAATAAATAAATATATCAAAATAAAAATTTAAAGAAGACCTTAGAAGATCGAAAGACCTACCTTGTTCTTGGATAGGCAGATTTAATATTCTCAAAATGACCATACTACAAAAAGCACTGTACAGATTTAATGCAATCCCAATCAGAATCCCAATGATATTTCTCATAGAAATAGAAAAAGCCATTGTGTAATTTATCTGGAAAAAAAAAAGAGACCCAGGATGTCAAAGCAATTCTTAGCAAGAAGAGTGAATCAGGTAGCTTTACTATTCAAGACTTTAAACAATACTACAGAGCAATAGTAACAAAAGAAGCATGTTATTGGCACCAAAACAGACCTGTAGACCTTGATACAGAATACAGGAAGGAGAGACTAACCCAGGTAACTGCAGTTATCTAGTATTCTACAAAGGTGCCAAAAACATACATTGGAGAAAAGATAGCCTCTTCAACAAATGAGCTGGGAAAAGTGGAAATCCTCATGTAACAAAATGAAATTAAAACTCTCTCTCTCACCATGCACAAAAATCAACTCAAAGTGGATCAATGACCTATGAATTAAGTCTGAGACCTTGTACCCAAATCTCCATCATGTCAGATTAGGCCCCTACTTCATTAATAAGACTCCTATAGTGCAAGAAATAAACTGAAGAATTGATAAATGGGATGGATTCAAACTAAAATATTCTCCCTGATAAGTGGAAGCTGATCCATAATGGGGGGGGGATGAGAAGAATGGAAGAACTTTGATTAGGCAAAAGGGAGGGAGGGGAGGGGAAGGGGCTTTGGGGCAGGA
This sequence comes from Callospermophilus lateralis, assembly GCF_048772815.1. NCBI lineage: Eukaryota > Metazoa > Chordata > Mammalia > Rodentia > Sciuridae > Callospermophilus > Callospermophilus lateralis. The sequence continues at coordinate 50,930,906 of NC_135319.1, read as the reverse complement.
AAGATGATGAAATGAGAAGCACATCATTACCCTAGGTACATGTATGACTGCAGATATGGTGCAAAGCTACATAGAGTATGACCAGGAAATGAAAAATTGTGTTCCATTTCCATACAGTAATTCAAAATGCATTCTGCTGGCATATGTACCTAATGGGAATATATAAATAAATAACTTTTTAAGAACCCCATTTACCAAAAATAAATAAATAAAATAAAATAAACCAAAATGTACATGGAGCAACTGCAAATTGATGAGAATACCTGTGAAATTTTATATGGGAATTTGTTTTGAACACACCTTATAGGGCCCAAACAATGACACACTTCAAAGACTGAACCCTTTATTGACCTGAGAATTCTACATCACCCACCTGGGTTCCTCTTACACAGGGGAGATCTTAGAATGGTCCCTGCCATTTGGAGCACACAAAGACCTTTAAGGAGAGGTCTGGGGTGACCAGGAAATAGCAGAGTGCCCTTGTCAGGATCCTGATGTATCAGGTCTGCCTGGTCTTATGGCTTCCTTATCCCTGTGAACCTTGGTCCCCTGGTAGAGCTGGATGGAGCCCCTTAGAGACACCAGGCAGTGTAAGAATCTTTAGTTTGTGACCAGACACAAACTGATGACTCCTGTCCTGTGTGGAGTGTCAACTGCCCTGCTAGGAATTCAGTCCCCAGCTCCAGCCAGAAACCCTGCTTGGTCTTTGCTTGGCAGTGGGGGAATCCCACCTGAGAGCTGTCAAGGGATATCTCATTGCGCCTTGCTGGGCTGAAGCCTGATTCCTCATCCAGAAGCAAAACTGTGCCAGCTTCTTCCAATTATGGCTTCCACCCTGCTTTAGAGGAGGTGACCAGCCAATGCCTGGCATTCAAGAAAAACAGGCCAGACTGAGCAACTTAGTGAGAATAGGTCTCAAAGAATAAAAACAATCCTGGAAAGTAGCTCAGTGTCAAAAAGCCCTGGATTTAATCCCCAGACAACTTAAAAAAAAAAAAAAAGTCAAATAATCCTTGTCACAGATATGAATTATAGTGGTGGAGAGCTAACACGGCTAGCTGGATTATTTTATATGAAACTTCTTATCTGGGGGTTCTGTGTTCTCTAAGAAAGGACCATCATTTTCCTATGGAAACATCTAGTAGCAGACTTGATAGACATCTGCAATTTCAATAAACATTCCAAGTGACTACCTAAAGGGATTGTGTAAATAACAGATTTCCCTGTTGGAGAGTTGCTATTTCCTCATCTGTTTTCATTCTCATTATATGAAGGAAAATATTTTCAAAATGAAGGTTTTTATGTTACACAAATGGAAATTCATACAAAACATTCTTTATTGTGTAATATTTATAGTACTTTTTACTTGCACAATCTAATAAATATGAGACACATGACAAACATAGCATATCAGATTATTCACAATGGCTATGAGGAGGTGGGCAAAGTACAATAAACACAAGAGCAAAGTTTCTCTAAAAGTCCTAGTGTTACTAAATGATCATAACCAGTATACACCGTTTTGTAATTAAATATTGTTAGAGTAAAATGGGAAGTGCTACCAAAGAGAGCTCAGGCCTTGGTCTACTTCTACACAAAACACCCCAGGAGCCAACTGGAAATTCAAAAGTTGTTGTTCCTCTCTAGCACTGGCATTGTGTGAATGGTGCCCCCTAGTGGTTTGAGGGATGTAGCCTGCAGAGCTGTTTTTTGCAGGAGCTCTGGAAGAAAAAGGAAACTCTGAAATACTTCAAAGTGTTCTGAGTCCTAAAGACCAAAATTGTGAAAATAGTTTCAAGTGGGAGGTTCCCTGGTACCCCCCACTTTGAAGATTGTCTCAAAAACTCATATTGACAATATCTGAATGCTCACCTGGGCACCTCAGACCAACATGCCCAGATGACTGTCAAAATACAATGGAATCCCATCAGGGACTCCTATCCCAGTGCAAGAGGCTCCAGGGGTTCTTGAGATTTCAGTAGTTGGAGCTTCTACTTCAATGGAAGCCATGTCTTTGGTGGAGAAAACTCAGGTAGTGCTGTGCATTTTAGGTGGATGGAGGTGTCTATTTAAATAACAGAGAAAGATGCTTCCAAGAATGTGAATTGGAAATGGAATGACACTGAAATAGGTATATGCCTGCCACAGTATAGTAGGAAGGCATACACCTGCCACATATGCTTGAGTATATTTACTATGAGCACAGTGGGAGAGCTTAGGGCTGGGAAGATTTTTAAAGGCAAAATTAAAAAGAAGTACAAAAGAAATTTCAAAAAAACAACAATTCTAGACAACAATGTTAATAACAAGGATTATGTGCGTTCAAAGAAAAATAGACAGTTGATGGAGAGACCTCCTTGCAGAAGTCTGTTCCTAGAAGGCTGCATTCTGGAAGAATGTTGTGAACTTTTTGAGGGCAATCCTGGGTGAGATGCCTTCCTGCATAATGTCCTATCTTGTCTATTTGTAGGTCTTTGTTGTTGTGTTTTTGTTAGATTTACACTGAACAAAATCTATTTTCATATCAATGATGCTGACATCTTTTTGAGAGTCCAGGCTGTCCTAGAAAGCTCTTCTGTGTCCTGAAGATACTGGGCTGGTCCACGGAGGACAGCAGCAGCCTACAGAACCCTCCATACACTGGCACCTTAGAGGATCTTACCTCCAAGTGGAAGAAAATGTCTGAGGCAGGGCTGGGCAAGAAGTGTCTTGCACATGTTTGTTTAAATTTGGCAAGTGCTCTCTTTGTGTCTGTTGCTGTGGAGGGCCTGCATAAGTCCAACCTTCTCCAGGGCACTCTCTAATGCTTGGGAATACCCAGTCACATGAGCTATCCTGTTCACTAGGACCTCCCTGTGTCTTCATAGCAGAGTAGCCAGGTCTTTCCAGTGGAGCCTGCTGGGGGCAAGAGGGCTGTGCAGTGGTGCCCTTGTCAGATTGCCTCTGGGCATCTTGCTGGTGGAAAACCTGATAACTTTGGACAGGGGACTCCTGTTGTTTCCTGGCAGCAAATATCCTCTGTTTCTCTCTAGCTGGTAGTCTGGATCTTTTGTTTTGATACCAATTCTAAAAAGAAAGACAAATTATTTTCAATCAAATATTGTATAGGTAACCTTAGTTTCAGCATTACCACTGACTTGCTTCTTGACCTGGAGTAGACACAAAAAAGAAAATCCTTCCTGTGTTCTCCATATAATGGAGGTTGTGAATGGTGCCCAATTCCAAATTCCAGACTGTCCCCACAGTCTGTAGCAGCCCTGCTGTCCATGAGAATCCAGGCTTTTCAAAGTCTCCCAGCAACCTCTCTGCAACTTCTGAATTTAGAATGAACAGATCCCAAGCTGCCCTACACACATTCCCACAACTTCTTAATTTTTCTCAACCTGCCCCATCAAGGTACAGTCATGACTCAGTGTATTGTAAGAATATTCTTAAATTTATTCCATTTTAAATACACATACAGAACAAGCAAGCTTTTGTCACAACTGGGCAGGGCATTGTGCACATGATTTGAACAACTTCACTGAACAACTCTAGTCTTCATGTTTTTCTCCTGCATCAATTGAGGATACCTGCAATGCCAGCCGTAGTCCCCAGAGTTTAGAGGTGAGAGTATGGAGATGAGAAAATGCTTTTTTGACTATGCAACTCAATGAGCTAGGGTTGTAGAGGGGCACAGCAAGAGTGTCTTTAAGCCTTTTGATATTTGATCACTCCTGGAACCCATTCCCAAATTCAGAATAGCATTAGGTTAAGAGCTGGAAATAATCTTTCATACATGCTGAAGATTTTTAAAATTGTCACTATTCATAAAAACTGGTACCTCTAAAACACGTTCTCATTTTCTCTTTGAACATAATTATAACAGAAAGATGAGGTGCAACGTTCCACAATTTGTCAGCGGTGACTGAGAAGTTAGCAAGTAGGGTACAAAAATTAAACCAAAAGGCGGGTGCTCCTTTTCTCACATCCAGACCACCTGAAATGAAACTTTTTAAAAATTCTATTTTCTGTGTCATCTACAAAAAGATATGTTCATGTAATTTTTGGACTTTTGACTTACATTGATTTCACATATGTGGCAATGCATTTGCTTGGCCATCTCCGCCCGGATCCTAAAATTTGGGTATGGATTTTGTTCAAATGATCGATTAAGAATCTCCACATCATGTTTTGTAAATTTGTGCCGTGGTTTTCCTTTTCCTCTTTTTTGATTTGTTTCTCCTGATTCCTCATGACTATCTTCAACTGAAGATGCTGAAAAAGATGGTAACATAAAGAATAGAATTTAGGAATACTAGAGGCATCCAGAGAAAGAAAAGATTATTTGTTGACTAAGATTTTTTAAAGGTGGAGCACTGCCTCACACTTTATTCATAGTTTAAAAAAAAAGGATTAAGGGCCTATCATTAAAAATATGAGGATACCATGATATTATGATCTGAAGGGTGGGAAAGGATTTGGGTCTAACAAAAATTCAAAAATATAAAGAAAGTGACTAATGCAATGCTCAGCCATATTAGTAACTGAGAAAGTACAAATAAATCAGCTCATATCAATCTCACACCCAACACTTTAAGTGGTTGCAGTAGAGTAGGGATGAATAAGATTAAATGAACTAGGGAGTAGGCATTCAGATGATACAAGTATTGATGTTTTATGACCACCTTCATTTTTTCTCTATAATATGAAGTTCAAAGTGAGCTTACTGTTCAGCATAACAATCAAATAAAGGATACTGAAGTTTTTGCATACATGACCCTTTCCTAACCCCTCTGCAATGTGATGGCAGTCTTAAAACACTAGTGCCAAGGGCTCACCAAGTGTTTTATGGGGGCTTTGTTTGTTTGGTGGTACTGAGAATTGAAGCCAGGGCCTCAGGCATGCTAGGCAAGCACTCTTCCACTGATCACACTCAAAATAGAAAAAGCTAAAAGGCTGGGCATGTAGTTCAGTAGTAGAGCACCAGTGCTTTTAATCCCCAGCACAACAAACAAATGAAAGAAAGAAAGAAAAAAAAAAGAAAGAAGGAAAGAAAGAAAGAAAGAAGGAAAGAAAGAAAGAAGATGAGAGTCTAAAATGGGGGATTGAACTGTAAACAAATAGAGATTTATGAGACTGCAGTTATTATTGAGATGAAAATAAAATATTGTAACATTAATTTTTTTTACTGTAAAAAAAAAATACATAGAATTGACATGAGAGGAAATGAGAAGAGAGTCAAAACATGCCCCTATCAAAGAGAAATAAAAAACCCAATTAAAGCAGTAAGAACAAAGTAGGGAGACACACACACACACACACACACACACACACACACACACACGACATACCAAACAAAAAAAATGGCAGTAGTAGCCCTCATTTCTCCTCCTTCAACTTCTATCTCTCTCCAGTGGCTTTGTTTTTCCAGCATTTTTCAGAAGGGTAACAGATAAACCCAGTAGCTGTTCCACTGGCTTTACAATAGAGCTTAATCCCAACTCTTTCTTATTTTTCATTTTGAGACAGGGTTCAACTAAGCGGCCACAAACTTGAGATCCTCCTGCTTCAGGCTCCAGGAGTCACCGAAATGACAGGCATGCACCTCATGCCCCACTACTAGTGCATTGATAATTGTACAGAATAATGGGATTCTGGGTGACACTCTCAACACCCTCATATGCAACTCCCTCTTTCTGTCCTCTCCTTTTCTCTGTGTGACCTAATCCACTTGGAAGGCATCCATTCTTCCATAGAAAACAAATATGGAACATTTATTTCTGAGTCAGAAGAAACATTAGGCAGGATTTAACAAATGCTGCTGGAAAAACTGGATATCCCCATGCAAAGGATCAAGTTGGGCCTTTTACCCCATAGGGAAAAATTAACTCAAAGGAAATAAATAAAGCTAGAAAAATGCATAAAACCTGCTGCAACAAAACTTGAAGATAAAGTTTCTTGACATTGAATTTGGCAATGATTTCTTAGCTACATCACCAAAAGCACACATGCAAGACTATTAGACTACATCTAAATAAAGAACTAAAAGACACAATGAAGTAAAGAAAAGGACAGTCTACAGAATAGGAGAACCCCTTTGAAAATCCTCTCTGACAAAGTGTTGATATCAAGACAAAGAACCACAACTTACACAGAACTGTAAATTAAAATGGGAAAAGATTTGAATAGACATTTCTCCAAAGAAGAAAAACCCATTGTCATTAAGCATGTGAAAAGATGGTCAACATCACAAATCATTAGGGAAGCCAAACTCAAATCTACAGGGAGATAACACATCACTCTCATTAGGGTGGCTACAGTCCACAAACCAAATAACCAGAGTAAAGCATCTGCAGCACAGGAGCAGAGGAACTGGAACCCTTGATGCACTGTTGGAGGGAAGGCAAAATGGTGTAGCTACTGTGGAAAACAACATGGCAGTTTCTGAAAACAATATTTAAAAATGACTCTATTACCTAGGAAATTCACTTGTATGAGGTACCTAGAGAGTCAAAATCATAGAAACCAAAAGTAGTATATGATAGTGTCCAGGGGCTAAGGAGCAGGGTAGGGAATGGGGAATTATGGTTCAACGGTTACAAAGTATCAGGTTTTCTTTTTTTTTTTTTTTTTCACTTGTAAATGGCAGTAGTGCCTCTGCTTTTTCCTCCTCCCACTTTTTAACATATTTTTTACCTATAAATGGATCATTTATTTATTTATTTATTTATTTATATGCAGTGCTGAGGATCAAACCCAGAGTCTCACACATTCCAGGCAAGTGCTCTACCACTAAGCCACAATGACAGCCCACAAAATATCAGTTTTGCAAGATGAAAAGAGGTCTGTGGACAGTTGGTGGTAAGGTTTACAGGACAATATGGTGTTGCCACTGAACTGCACATTTAAAAATGGTAGTGAGGGTAAGTTATACATTGACTATACATCCCAAAGAATGGTTCTTGAGATGTTGAGGAGGTCTGAGAACCCAGGACTGGCACAGAGGATCAGCTTAATTGAATAAAAAAGTAATTCAAGGAAATCATCCCAAGAGAGAACACCTGAAGTTATTCACCTTAGACAAACATAGTTCATTTGCAGCAAAGCCACATCAGGATAACTAACCCACTCCATAGAACAGAATTAACTCACTGTGAGGGTTTAGCCTCCCTGGCCTTAAAGACCACACCTCCCAATGTTGTTCCATCAGGATTAAGCTTTTCACACAGAAACTTCAACATTGGATCCATTTTAGCTGGACTCAGCCCAGAGCTGTTTTACTCTCAGTCATGCACTAAATAACGATGCTGTGGTCAAGAATGGACTGGATACATGATGGTGATGACACAGAGCATGTCATCAAGTTATCAGAGATATATTAGTTTATGTAAGTGCACCCGATGGTGTCCACACAACAAATGTCTCCTCATATGTTTCTCAGAATTGGTTCAAATCTTTAAGCAATGCCCGAATGTAAACATTTTTGGTGTTTTTGGATGTTTCTTAATTTGAGAAATACAGTTCTCCCTAAAATACAGGCATATTAATTTCTCTCTTATTAAACAAGGATGATTATCTCCTTTATTAACAAATTCAACATACTATGTAGTCATAATAGTGAGCACTGGAGAGTACATAGGAGGCTTATCCCTGTCTAAGAGGGGCTGGTGAGAAGGGTAAAGGAGGCAGTGCTTTCAATCATGCTACTTAGCAGAAATCTCCTCAACAATTCGTATGCAGTACCACTTTTCTACCTCTCATCCTAGAGAACCATCAATGAGCTGCAACATGACATACTAGCAATGAAATGCAAGTTCCCCAATTGTTCAGAAACAACACCTAAGTTGGGATTAAAAGAATAATAATAAAGCACTCTATTCACAGCAAATGTCACATGTGGGGAGGCCAGTTCTTCACAGTCAAGATTCCAGGGAGCTTATGGTCTAGATTCATCCCACTCCCTACTCCATAACTCAATATGAAATGTTCCCAGCATTTCTGAAATGCAAATGTGCACACTGAAAATGTTTGAAAGATGTGAAATCTTTTTAAATAAAGCTCAGTATTAACAAGCAGTAACCAAAGAGACAAGTCCTTTAGATTGCTCTAGCCCCATGGTTAGAAGCAGGAACTCTGGCACCTGCTTAGCTGAGTTCCATGGTGGCTTTGTGAAAAACTTCACATCCCAAAGGGACTACACTTGAGTCATCACTGTTTGAAGGCCCTTTGATGCACATTTTTGCCTCTGAGACCCTCTGGCCAGTTGACTTCTGAGTCACTATGTACAGTTTGGGAGCAGGGTCGTGTATAAGTTGGAAGACAGCTTACTCCTAAACCTTCTCCTCTAAACTAGAGCTCCTTTAGAAAAAGAAATCAGAGACAGAACCAAGACTTTTGCAAGTCCTTCTGATGAGAAATCTTGCAGGTAAAATCTCTTCCACTATCCTAGGCTTGGAAAGTTCCACAATTTAATTCTAAATTGCACAGAATTAAAAAAAAAAATCATTTGTGAACTGGAAAAAACAATTCCCAGGACCACTCATTAAATTTTCCAGTGTACTTTCTCACCCCTCTCGCACTCCTAAGATTCTAGAGTATCTGTGGCATGATAGGCAAGTACCCTACAACTAAGCTATACCCATGCTCTTTGTGTGCTCTGTGGGGGAACAAGCCACATGGAAACCAGGGCCTCCTGCATGCAGGCCTTGTGCATGCAGGCCTCTGGCAAGCTAGGCAAGTACTCTACTATTGAGCCACACCCTAGCCTATCCTGTGGTTTTAAGGATCTAACCCAGTGCCTCACCAGTGCCTCACAGTGTTAGAGCAAGTGCTCTAACATTGATCCACAAGCCCATCCCCCCATAAACTTTCAAAACACCTAGACTGCCCATGAACTCAGGATCCTCCTGCCTCAACCTCCCTCCTGAGTAGCTGGGATTACACGCACATACTTCCGGGCCCGGCTAACACTTTAACTCACAGGAAAGAAAAAAAAAATACAAGAACCTAAAGAATTTATCCCTCCACCTTAACACAGAGCAGACCTAGCCAATTTTAGTTGATCCACCCAACCATTCTGCTCATCTCTTTGACATGTCCCTTCATTTTTTTGATAGGAATTCCAGATATATGGCTTGACCTGAAAATACCGCTGTATATCTATAAAATATAAGGAATCTTTTTTAATGTAACCACGAGCTTATTTTTAAATATAAGAGCCTTTGGATAAGCCCTGTTCCCCAATTCCAGTGTGCAGCAGTCATAGACAGTTTTGTTGGTGACAGAAGCTGTCCCTGGAACACAAGCCTACACTTGAAAAGTGAAGACTCAAACATCCCCACTCCCCAACACTAGTGCATGTGTCCGTGGCCTGTCCGAAAACACACATCTCAGTTTTCCTGCAAAGAGCCTCACCTTTGGAAGTCATGTTGACTCTCTACTCCTCAGGCCTTCTCAGTAGTAAAGTGAAAAACTCTGGAGCCGCATTCATTACTATAGCCAACCCTAGACACGCCCACAGGCGGCCCCTCCCCAGACAGAGGCAGCCAACACCCCCCAACCCTGCCCCATCCCCAACAAGGGCCCTGGGGCAGGAGACTCTGCCCCACCCTAGTCCACACCACACCCTAAAAACCTCTGTTTACCTGAACCTAACCTATCTCTTCAAATCCTATCTTCTGTTTAGCACTCCCTGAAACTAATCTTGGCTGGTAGTATTTAATCCCCATTTGAACTTGAGGACAATGGGAACAGACATGTTTAGGTCATAGTGAGCCCCTGAACTCGCACCTTAAACCTTGGGCTCCTCTCCATCACACTATCACAACCCACACTATGAGGCAGAGAAGTCTCGAATCAAAGATGAGCCACATCACTTGTTATAGTATTGATTAAGCAGAACTGAGCTTGGAATCAGGAGAGACCACAGATGGCAATTGTATAAAGATATTATAACATATCAGATTAAACTCTTAAGAGCCTTAGATAGTGTTAGACCACGATGCAAAGAAAAGACCACATACTTCAATTAAGATCAAATTAAAGCAAGCTTTTTATTTCAAATGGCCGGGCTGGGCTGCCTCTCCCAACACAAACCCTAAATTAAGGATTCACATTGCACAGTTTTGGATTTTCACCTTCCTCAAATCAGTCCTAAAGGTGGAATAAAAAGCTTGGCGTGGTGCTGCATGCTTGTAATTTCAGCAGCTCCAGAAACTAAGGCAGGAGGATAGCAATTTCAAAGCCAATCTCAGCAATTTAGAGAGGCTGTAAGCAATTTAGTGAGACCCTGTGTCTCTAAGTAAAAAAGGGATGAGGATGTAGATTAGTTAGTTAAGTGTCCCTGGGTTCAATCCCCAGTACTAACAAACAAACCAAGGGTGTGGAATAAAACTAATGATAGCTGAGCTCATCAAGAAAGCCTATTGAAAATCACAAAAACTTAGAGACTCTATCATATAAAAACAGGTGCCAGAAACATTAGACCTCTTTGATAGAATTACTGTGAATAAATGAGTTTTATTTTCAATGTTTCTTTTCACATTGAAAACAAAAGAAGCTTTGTCTATAGCACATCTTTCCACCTTATTTGGTTTTGATTTCATGGAAGCTATTTTGCAATTCTGCAAAATATAGATACCTAATAGCAGTGCAAATTAACCCTCAACTCTACACAGGTACATTGTACTATAGCAGATGGCTTCAGCTAAATTCCATCCCTTCAAGAAGCTCATTTGTGATTCTGCTTTAACTTTCCTTTGCTTTATATAAATCTGTGCTTTTTGACTTCTAGTTTGAGTCAGTTATAATCTGCCTAGTTTTCTCATAGATTCAGTGAAAATCCCTAGCATGTGCTCATTTTATATCTGTTTGAAGGTCACGATTTGACCTTTAAAAAATATGGTTTCAAACAATTCATAGGGTAAAGGTTAATTACAAACAAGGCAAACCTTGTTTAAGAGTTTAATTCTCACACTTAACCTTTGTGGGAAATCCCTAGAAGGCATTAATTAGGTGGAGAATTCTTGAAGAAAAGATGGCTAGCTGGATTAACCCCCAACAGCTCTGCATTCCTACTCTATCTCTGCAGGGGGTAATCCTTGGGCAGGTCCCTTCCCTTCCTTACACTGTACTCCTAGGTAGGTGGGGTGACAATAATCCCTTCACCACCTGGATTAGAGATAGTATCAATCATGAAAGCATTATCATCATACTTATATAATATGGAAAGGAAGTAGAAGCAGGGTGAGCTTGTTCAGAATTGTTCTTTTTTTTTCAATGAGCCTTCTGTAACACCTGAGTTGAAATGAAAGTAACATGAGATTTAGACCAAGAGATGAAGATTTTGCCAAAACTTTATATTGAAGTAAGAAAGACATTTTCAGAATTGAACATAATTGCCAGTGGTGGTGGCACATGCCTTTAATCCTAGCAGTTCGGGAGGCTGAGACAGGAGAATTTGAGTTCAAAGCCAGCCTCAGCACCTATGAGGCCCTAAGCAACTCAGTGAGACCTTGTCTCTAAATAAAATACAAAATAGGGCTGGGGATGTGGCTCAGTGACTGAGTACCCCTGAGTTCAATCTAGGATACAAAAAAATAAAAGAATGTATCACACTTGTGTAACCACCATCCAGGTCAAAGGACAGAACAATATCAGGGACTCCCTTGTGTTTCTCACAATCACTACTCTCTCCGAGCCCACAAAAGAACTTGACACTGAGTTCTCAAACCTTGGATTAATCTTGCCTATTTTAGAATTTCATACAAAGTGAATCACAGCATTTTTGTGAAAGTTCCTCTCACTGATTATATTTTCATCCACAAGTTTGCATACAGTGGTTGAATATTACAACATCTGATGAAAATTGAAATTTGGATAATTCCATTTAGGACTATTATGATAGTACATTTATGTACAATCGTATTGGTATATTTTCAAAATAATGCAATTTCTACTGAGGAGTAGAATTGCTAAGTCACATTTACTTCTCCATCTGTCTAAAACATGAATTCACCTTGAGAATCTTTGATCTAATCGAACACAACAAGGTTCCTTTTACACTCTCCTGTTCTTTATTATTAGTTCATTTCATCAATAGTGAGAAAAGTAGCTCCTACTAAATATAGCATTCTTATTATTTGCTCAATTGTAGAAACCTGTAAAATAATTTCAGAATTGCTAACCTGTATTCCCTAGCTGTGTCTGCTGAGAGGGCCTGGGATCAATGGCTCTCGAGAAGCAATGAGCACAAGCAGAACCCCAAGAAAGGGAAGCAGAGGCCAGATGCAGTGGTGCACACCTGTAATCCCAGCAGCTCAGGAAGCAGAGGCAGGAGGATCACAAGTTGGAGGCCAACCTGGGCAACACAGTGAGACCCTGCTCAAAATAAAATCTAAAAATCTGAGGGATATAGCTCAATGGGAGAGGACTAGCCTAGATTGTGCAAAGCCATGGGTTCCATCCCAAGCACTACAAAACTAAATGAGTAAATACAAAAGGAATTGTTGAATGTGTTACTGGTGAGGGCTGCTGGGTTCATTGTCTCTGTTCAACAAAGAATTGAAGAACAAAACACAGAGACAGCAAGCAAGAAATAGGCTTATTGGAAAAGCAACAGAGTTACAGAGATAGGCTTCTCTGAAAAGAAGGGCCCCAAAGCTGAAAATTAGTTGAGAAAGTTTTTGCTTGTTCTTTTTGTGATCTGTGGAATTTTCTCCTTTCCTTATCTCCTCTCCAGTCCATGTACTCCTCACTATTATTGATAGGTGTCCCCCTCTGTCCATGTGTCTGTTTTAGTTTTTCTGTTGAATCCCCCAATTAGGAGCATAAAATCAGAAGTGTTTGTCTGATGGGGTCCTCCATTGAGTCCTCCATGAGGAGGACTTTCATCAAGGAGGAAGTTGACCTCATCAGAAGACCCTCTCCCTGCTTCTTTCTTCTGGCCCTACCCCTGGCCTCCTCACTCACCATCTGGCCCTGACTGTTTATGCCCTTCTACATCTAGAAATCCTCCTTTGGAAACACAGTGTTCATGAATAGTGAGCCGGGAATCAGCAATGAATGAAAGGGTTAGTAGGTAAAAACACGATGATCAGATATTTACATAGTATTAAAGTATCTCCCATGAGATATTTAATACAAAAGAAAAATTAAAAAAAAATTTTTAGTTGTAGATAGACATAATACTTTTAGTTTTATTTATTTATTCTTATGTGGTGCTCAGGATCAAACCTGGTGCCTCACAAGCACTAGGCAAGTGCTCTACCAATGAGCCACACCCCAGCCCCAAAAGGAAATTTGTACAGTACAGAGATCATGGAGCCATCCCCTTTATCACACCCTCTTCCTTCCACCCATTAATGGGCATTGAGCCCAGGAGAGCTGGCCATACCACTGAACTACATCCCAGCCCATGATGCGATGGTCTGAGAAACACTCTATGCCACTTCACAGAAGAGGGGTGGCATTTGGACTTAACACAAATTCAGAATGGATGAATCATGGCATTTGAGCTGTTGTTACTGTTACAATAATTATTGACACTAAATCTGACCTGCACTCTGCATTTCACTTCTCCCTGTACCAAGCAGACCCTCCTCTCCTCTTATATCTTTTCCCACCTGGCAAGAGGATAGGAATGCATAGTAAAAAGATGGTAGCTTAAAAACAAAATATAAACAACCAAAAAGCTTTCTAAACCACAACTTTCAAGTTATCTCCCTCCTTTCCCCACCATGCCCCAGATGTCCTGGATGTCTTCTCTGGCTATAGCTTGCTGTGGTCTTGGGCTAGCAGCCTCCTAGTCAAAGCCCACGCTGCCTTGTGGAGCATCACTGAGGGCTCTCTTGGCTGGGTCTCGCTGGTGGATCTGGAAATCCTTCTTGGTGCCAAAAGCCAAAGACCAGTACGCATTGTGTGGTTCAGGCACTCCCAACCAGGAGGCTTTCCATTTGGGCTGACTCTCACCCCATGACTGTGCTCAGAGAGAGAGCTACCTCCCAGCTTTCTGTTTTCCTTGGACCCTTGCTTTGGGCAGGAGTGAGGAGACCAAGCCCCAGAGTAGGCTGCAAACCTAAGTATACACTTTGGGCACTGGTACAACCTGGGCACCTGGGGGGCAAAACCCCACACCTCTAAATAGTCTCTGTGTACCTTGGGCCACTTCCTGGATCCTCCCAGACTCACCTTCCATTCAGCCTGGTTATCAATGCAACCTGCAGGGTAAGGGAGTATTAAAGAAAAGAGAGACTGGAGGCTCCTGCATCAAGGGTGCCTCATTAGCTCAGGCCAAGAGTATTTTCTCTGGCAGCAGGATGCTCATGGCAGAGACCCACATATAACCCAGTAGCTTCATTCTCACCTGGTTCACCCTCCACATTCCCTCATTATCTATGATTTTCCTGGGACCTGAGAGTTAAGAGGCTCCATAATGCTGAAGATGTGGATTTTGCAGGCAGACCTAAGTGCCTTCCAACCTGGAAGCTGCAACTCTCTGACTTTAGATTAAATATATTCATACATTTTCCTTGAAAAATGAGGATGAAGATACTTCCCTGGTACAAAGATTAAATGGGATAAGACATGTGGAGTCCAAAACACCACTGAGATTAGAGAAGGCATCCAGCAAATGACAGAATAAGATCAAATGATGGTACTTGCTGGGCACCAGGGTGCTTTGTGGCCTGGCACCTGGTGGGTATATTCTCTTAGTTACTTTCACTGATGCCATTCTTCCCAATTTTGAATTTGATGGCTCATTTTCAGAGAGAGAATGTTGAACTTTAGGAAACTGGGCACTTACTGTCTTCTTGCCCAGAAATATCCCGTATACATTGAGGTGGTTTCTTTAAGTGTGAAACACACAGTTGCCATAAATTCAGGCAGTTTATGGAATCATTCAAGTAGTTCTGGTCCTACCATATTTTCTAGGTAAGCAAATCTTCTACTAATGGAAATAATTTGTCTCCTTCACAATACTGCCTCTTTTGATTTGTCCTTTATTTCATTGAACTGCCCTTGAGTACTTGATTAATTAATTAAATCAATGGCAGCATCTCTATATTTTCCTGGTGTAAGAAAGAACAAATGCCATGAAAGAAGGCATATGTCTGTATTCCCATGGCTGGAGAGGCTGAGGCAAGAGGACTGAGAGTTCAAAGCCAGGCTCAGCAATTTAGAGAGGTCCTAAACATCTTAGCAAGACCCTGTCTCTAAATATAAAAAAAGGCCAGGATGTTGTTCCTGCAGCTCAGGGGTTAAGAGCACCTGGGTTCAATCCTGTGAAAAAAGATAAAAAAAGGAACACAGCTGTCCTTTATCCTCTATGCATGTGTCAACTGTTTGATTAATAAAGAAGTAATATTCCATGGATATGTCCCTTAACTTATACCTTAAATTTATCAGTATTGATAAGTCATCAATGGCTGTTTAATTTCAATAGTTAAGTATTTATTGAAATGATACCATTATTTAGATTTTTGATTCTTTAACTATGAGATGGGAATGGCGGCCTGAAAAATTTTCAGAATACCATTTGGGAATGAATAATCAGCAACAATTTAATTTATTTTCAATTATCAGTTAAATCACTTGGCCGACTTGGGAGGCTGAGACAGGAGGATCACAAGTTCAAGGTCACCCTGGAAACTTAGCTAGGCTCAAAGCAACATAGTGAGACACTAAAAATAAAAAAAAATAAAAATTGAAAGTCCAGGGATGTGGGGATGTGGCTCATTGGTAAATTACCCCTGTGTTAAATCCCTAATACAAAAAGAAAGAAGGAACGAAAATTTGCAGCTAAAGGATAGCCTATAAATTAGAGCAGGGGGATATTTAGATGTCCATTTCGGGAAAAAAAACTTTAAGTTAGAAATATTTTTAAATACATTTCAAAAAACCACAGAAATATTATAAACTGAAAAGAGATTACACCTTTAATAACCTTTAAAACTACTTGAAGAAAATAATGGAAATCATTTTTATAATTTTGAAGTGTGGAATCATAAGCAAATTGTAAACTCTAGAAGACACAAAAAAATTTGAGAAATTTGGCTACCTAATATCTAAACTTCCTGAGCAAAGACACCAAAAAGATAGTTAAAGGGAGGTCTGGGTAAAACATTGCCAGCACCAATTAAAGGCATTTATATTAATAATCAGAATATAAAAAGAAAAGGGGGTAAATAGAAGGGAAAATTATTTGAGTAGGCAGATGCAACCCAATCTCACTTCTAAATAGCAGCAACTAAATAAAACCAACAAGAAGATACCATTTTGAAGCATAGGATGGTTTTATTAAGAAAAAAAAAAATAGGTGTTGGGGATCAGCCCTTGACACCTGGGTCTGTGATCTCAGGTCCTAAACTACTCCAGAAGTACTTTATGTAAAGAACACCTCCTCCACACTATTCCAATCAGACAGTGATGTCAGAGTTGGGTGCGCATTGGCTCTTCTGTGGTTTAGTGACAGTTGGGGGCAGTGTTTGCCTTTTGGAGGAAACATAAAGGTTCTCTCATTCTGTGATTGCCAGGCCAGGAATCTAGTCTTTCCAGAATACACAAAAATGGGGACTAGGAATGTGGTTCAGTGGTTGAGCACTTACCTAGCACATGCAGGCCCTGGGTTCAATCCCCAGCATAGGGGGGAGAGAGAGAGAGAGAGAGAGAGAGAGAGAGAGAGAGAGAGAGAGAGAGAGAGAGAGAGAGAAGAGGAAAGAAACGTGGTATTTACAGCTGCCCTCCCTCTCTAACGCCTGCACTACCTCAAGTGCGCTGACCTCCAGTGGAAGGGAGCAAGAAGGTCTCAAAATGAGTCCTCCAATAAAGCCCACTACCGCCCAAACCACAAGTGGTAAAACCCCCAAAAAGCACTTGGCTACAAAAATCGCTTGAAATGAGCGCCCTCTAGTGTAGAGACGAAGAAAACTCAGAGTTACAGGCCCAGTGTTGTGGTGCTCTGACATCTAGTTTGTCCACTAAATTTCAGATTTATTAACTCTTCTTCCAGCGTCTGGTGTGAGAAACTGCTCCGATTTAAAAACAGATTTCTGCTTCCAGAGGGCAGCTATTCTGCTTGGTGGGAGGCAAATGAAGACTGTCTGGTTGGCTTTTTAGAAGACACAAATAAGATCTGTGCTATCCATGCCCAACGTGCAGTAATTATGCCAAATGACCTCCAAATAGCACTCTGACACATTGAGAAGTTATGTAAGAACCTACTATGGGGCTGTGTGTATGTGTAACTGTGTGAAAGCCTCTCATTCATGAGACCCTGGGTTTGATTCACAGCATCTCAAAAACAACAAACCAAACCACTATTTTTAGGTCTGATGTTAAACATCCCCTCTGTCCCCAAGGTGTCAAAAGGTGCCTCAGTGGATGATTATAAGTAGAAAACTAGGGGAGAGGAATCAGGTATTGGCAGCTTTTCCATTTTTATTTGTGTGTGATTTTTTTATGTAAATGTTAAATATGCAAAGCATTAATGCAGATCAAAATGTTTCAATGAACAAATTCTGGCAATTCAGCTGTATAATGATTATAAAGCTCTGCTATTATTTTCTTTTTTTGGACTGTGGCAGCATTTTGATTGTTTACAAACTAAGTTAAATTCTTACTGACAGCCACTAAATGTCATTTGTAGAATTGTGATCATACAGTGGATTTCACTCACTATGCCTTTCTGAGTTGTCCCACATGCTAGTGCAGGTTTTTAATACTGTCCATCTTCTCTGCTGTTTTTATAAATTTGCTATTAAAATATAGGAAGCCAGGCACTGTGACATATGTTGGTAATCTCAAGTATTCCAGAGGTTGGGGCAAGGGATTGCAAGTTCAAGTGTTTTGAATCTTAAATTCAGGGGCAGACAATTCTGCAACTTAGTGAGCCCATGTCTCAAAATAAAAACTTTAAAAGACCTGGGGATGTAGCTCAATGGTGGAATGTCTCTGGGTTTAATCGCTAGCTACTAAATAAATAAATAAATGCAACTGTTAAAAAGATGTATGTTCATGAAGCAGGTTTTATATTGGGGATAAAAAGAAATATGAATAGGGCACTGTCTGCATAAATAATGGTATGTCCATCCACAGGATCCTTTGTAGCTCCTATATGGAATAAAGTAGATTTATGTGTACTCACTTTCATAAACTTTTTTCAAATTTTTGATGATCTCCCAAGAATTGATGCTAGGTCACAGGTAGACATGAATGTGAAAGCAAACTATTTTTAGTTCATACCCTATTTCTATATTTTTTCTCCATATATACTGGAAACACAGGCAATATGTAGAGAAGAAATAGGAGAGTCCACCATGTTTTGGGAACAGAACTGGAATTATTTGGCAGAGGAAATTAGTGGCAGGAAGGAGTTTGATGTTTTGCATTTTATACTTTATTACTTTGTGCTGTAACATAACAAGAAATTAAAGTGTGTGTGTTTGTGTGTGTGTGTGTGTGTGTGTGTGTGTGTGTGTGTTTTGCATCTTAAATTCACAATATTAGGCTACCAATCCCTAACTTTGAGCTATAAGAATTTTTGTGGATTTAAATGTTCTTTGATAATTTCCCACTGAGCTAATCTACTGTGGAATGTCCAACCAAGTATGAGAAATTCATGGCAACTGACTAGGGACTGAAACCTCCAAAAACATAAAGTAATCCTGGTAAGGTGGACAACACCTATTATTCCAACAACTCTGGAGGCTTAGGAAGAAGGGTCACAAATTAAAAACCACCTAAGCAACTCTGTGTCTCCAAAAATAGAGATGGTCGGCAAACTAGCTAAGTGGAGAAGACCCCTGGATTCAACACTTAGGCCATAAAAAAAAAAATTAGAATAAGCATTATCACAGCTATTAGCTGTTGTAGGGGGAAAATTAACACAGCTAACATGATAACTTTATGTGGCTAACTTAATAACTTTATGTGAACATTCTTATCTGGGGATACAGTGTTCTATAAGAAAAGACAGCATTTTCCTGTGGAAACATCTAAAAGCAGAATTGCTAGGCATCTGCCACTTCAATCAACATTCCAAGTGACTGTCCAAATAAGACATACCTGCCGGGGTCCAGCCCTAGCGGGGTCCAGGGAGTCCTGAAGGATGAGTGGCGTCGGCGAAAGGATGAGACAGGAGTCGTTCTGTTCGAGCAATCTCCAGAGAGAGAGCTAAAGCAGCTTTCTCTGGGTCCCCTTTTATTACAATTTTTCTCATTATTATAAATTCACAATAGGTCATTAATTATATAATTTAAAACTTTGCCAAGACATGACATTTCCTTAACCATCATTGAGGGTACATTAATTTACATTTTTCCAGGATGTGACCTTCAGTTATATAATTACTAAAAGTACAGAATCATTAATAAAATATGTCACTAATTTACATTCTTCAGATTTTCCCAAGATTTACTATTTTTCCCAAGATATGTTATTTTCTTATTAACTAATGCCAAACTACGTAACCAGACTCTAAATCTCCTAATCAATCATTAACCTAAAGTACATTTGTACTTTATATCTAATTCAAAATTCCCATATAAAAAAGTCCCTTTAAATCTTATATTTAAAATATCCTAAAGTTTATGAATCATCCTTAAAACATATCAGAAACCTATACAACTAAAGACTTAAGAATTTCTAAACTTAAGAATCTAAATAAAATAATATTTCTTACATTATTCTAAAACTGTGTCTTATAAAGCTATTTTAATTAATTCCTAAATTTATTCTCATAAAACTGGTTGAGCTGCTTTCTCAAAGAGTTTCTTTGTTTCTCAGTCAAGATACACTAGTTCTCAAAGAGTTTGTTTCTCAGTCAAGGTGTACTAGTTCTCATGACCTATCAGAGGATGATTGTTGTCCGTAATTAGGTTTGTCCACAATGTACTAAGATAGAAGAATAGCCTTTTACTTTGTCCTAGATATGCTGAGGGGTAGTAGAAAGTCTCCAAGGCATGAACTACCTGTTATGTTCTAGCCATCTGAAATTTAATTTGTTTGGCATTTGACATACTCATGCCTCCTGTGAGAAACATAAGCATGAAAATGCAAAGTCCCAATTACATAAAAAAGAGTCTCATGGTTTCGGTTACCCACCAACCAGCGTGGCTTTGCCAGCATTCATCCTCACTGTGACCCTGTCAAGACAGTGGGAGAGTGGATTTGCCAACACTTTTTCTCACTGTGACCCTGTCAAGACAGTGAGTGGGGGATCGCCTCCACCACATTCCCCCTGTTAGAGTTGCTATTTATCCACCTATTCTCAGCCTCATTATATAAAGGAAAATATTTACAAAATAAAGGTTTGTATGCTACATGCATTTTAAAAGCATGCAAACCACGTTTTATTTTGTCATTTAATATCATTTCAGAATTTCACACTGAAATAAATGTGAGATACACGACAAACATACCATCTGAAACTCTTCACAATGGTTCCAAGAGGGTGGGCAAAGGACAACCATAAATGCAAGATTTCTTCACTACTCCTGGGTAGGAGAGCAGCAGCCTGCAGACCCTGCCATACAAAGGCACTGTAGAGGACCTTATCTCCAAGGTGGAGATAATTTGTGAGACAGGCTGTGCAAGATGGATCTACCTAAGCACACATTGGTTTGAATCTGGCAAGTGCTATCTTAGTGCCTGTTGCTGTGGCAGTGGCTGCCTGAGTCCAGCTTTCTCCAGAGCACTAGGAGAGGCACAGTCAGGGATCTATGACTGCTGGGTACTGCTACCCCTCCAAAAGACACTGAGAGTTCAGGAAGCTGTGAGGAAGGGCTGTTAGCTGGGATAAAGGGGGATGTATGAAGGATTGGGGGAGTTGTTTTTTATTTTTTTGTTTTTATTATTTTTTTTTGAATTTTCTAGGGCTTTTGTGATTTTTTTGAGTTTTTTGTTTGTTTTTGTTGTTGTTTTCAAGAAAATGTCCTACACTGAGCATCTTTATGTGCACATATAAGAGACTCTTAGCTCTGACCCTGAGAGCATGACTACAGGATGACTTCTGACTCTAGGTCCCTAAAACTCAATGCCAAGGACTTCAGTTAAAATTTCAGCCAAGTCATCAAATGTTTCATACCTCTGCTCAGTTGGGGACATTAGAATTGGGTCCTGAACTGGCAGTTTCTCTTGGTAACTCTGTGGCTGTTGAAGCTGTGGATTATAAGAAACACAGGCACTTTCCTGCAGTCCTCCACACAGATCAAAGAGGTCCATGTCCTGCTGCTGCTGCATCATTGCCTGCACACTATTGTCACAGGGCAAAGGCAAGCCATCAAATAGTTCATAACCTTCACCCCAGACCTGCTGGTTTGGGGACCTGGGCTGCTCTCTAGCAACTTGCTGTCCATCTATTGCAATAGGCTCTGGAAGAACACTCAACTCCATTTGTGGAGTAGATGTGCACTCAATCTGAGACCTTGAGTCCTCTCCATTCCTTTGAGAATCCGCATCCTGCTCTTGTGGAAAGGAGAGCAACTGCTGCCCCAAGACATTGTGCTTCTCAGACAATAGCAGTGGGTCCTGAACAGGCAGCTGATCTTGATAACTCTGTGGCTGTTGCAGCTGTAGATTATAATATCCCCAGTCACTCTGCTCCTGCAGTCCCCACAGATCAAAGAGGTCTATTTCCTGCTGCTGCTGCATCTCTCCCTGTGCACTACTGACACAGGGCAAAGGCAAGCCTTCAAATAGTTCATAGCCCTCACCCCAGACCTGCTGCTTTGGGGAACTGGGCTGCTCTCTAGCAACTTGCTGTCCATCTAACACAAAAGAGTCACAGGAGCCATTCTTTTCACTGGGGAGTCCCCATGTCTCCACAGGAAAGGAGCCAGCGTTTCCCTGTGGAGCCTGCTGGAGGCAAGAAGGCTGTGCAGTGGCGCTGTTGTCATATTGCATCTGGGCCTCCTGGTGCCCTAAAACAGGATGATGCCCTTGGACAGGGAACTCATGTCGTTTCCTGGCGACAACTGCTCTCTGTTTCTCTTTTAGTCGTAGTCTGGATCTTTTATTTTGAAACCAAATCTAAAAAAAGAAAGAAATTATTTTCAATAAAATATTTTATAGTAAAGCTTAGTTTCAGGATTATCACTGATCTGCTCATTGGCCTGGGGTAGACACAAAAAAGGCAATCGTCCTGGGCTAAACCAAGGAGGTATTGTGGAGGTTATGAACAGTGCACAATTCCAAACTCCCAACTCTTCCCAAAATCTACCCAAATTCTCCAGTGCATGTGAACATAGCTTTTCAAAGTCTCCCAACTACCTCTCTGCAACCTAGGAGAGCCCCAAGTGCCCTGCACACTTTCACACAGCCTCTTCATTTTCCTCAAGCTGCCCCATCAACACAATTTATGACTCCATATCCTGTAAGGTTATTCATAAATTTGTTGCATTTAAAAGCCATAAACCAAACAAACAAAAGTTTTTCAAAACTGGACAGGGTATGATACATGTGATCCTAACAACTGAATAGAACAACTCTAATCTACATTTTTTTCTCCTGCATCAATTCAGGATAATTGCAATGCCAGCCAGAGTCCACAAAGCTTTGAGGTATGTGTTTAAAAATGACAAAATGCTTTTTAGTCTAGGTAACTTAATTAGCTAGTGTTGTAGAGGCTCACAGTCAAGAGTGTCTGGAAGCATTTTGATATTTGATCACTCCTGAAACCCATCTCCCAATCAGGATGAATTTAGGTTAACATCTAGGTAAATCTTTGATCCCCACTTAGGAGGTTTAAAATTATAACTCTACATAACAAAACTGGTTCTTCTAAATACATGCTCTCATTTTTCCCCTCCAACACAATTAAACACAAAGAAAATAAGATGTGAGCATCCATCATTTGTCAACAATTAGCAGGTGGGTTCAAAATGATGAGACCAAAAGGCAGGTGCTCCCTTTCTCATTTCCAGACTCCCTAGGATCCTCTCCCTGACCATGCTTGCTTCCGCATCACATGGGCTTATTCTAAGCTGTTGCACTGCTCTTCAAACCAGTTCCTCTCCCTGACATTATCTGGTTATGATTTTCTACTTCTTTGTATAGCATCATTGATTTGCAGGATGTTTGAACTGTTTCCAGTTCATGGAACATTTGACATACAGTAACTTCATAGCTGACAGAGAATTTGCTATTCTTTTATTTTGCAACACTGTTATTACATTCCCTTTCTTATTTTCTCTAAGAAAAGGTTCTCCTAGTCTCAGAAAACAAATATTTCAATAAGCATTGGATATTGATAGAAGAGAAGAATATGCAAACCCAATTCAGTATACATTAGGGCAACCCCAATACAGTAAAACTTTGGGCAGCATAAACAATAATTCACAAAAAATCATCATATCAGAAATTCCCAAAACAAAATATTGGCTCATGTCCCAAATGGCTACAAAGTGCCTACTAATGCTATGAGGTGCCACATGTGGGACATAATTGAACCAAGTCTTTCTCCTGCACCTTGGGCGATCACCTCTTGGGAGTTACATTGGCATACCATAGTTAGCAGTTTGCAAATAAAATCCTCCAATGTCTCTGCCAAAAAACAAATCAGGACAAATTGAAGTGCCATCCTTAAATCTTGTCACTGAATGCTCAACATCTCTGCAAACTCTTTGTCCCAACTTTAAAATATCCAGTCTTCCCAGTTTTCCATAATTCATTAGCCAGCACCATGATCAAAAACTGGCACAGTTCCTATTCTGAATAATTACTGAGCATGCTAATGGGTGCCTACTCCCAAAGTTGCCTCACAGTTGTTGATTTTTTTCATAAAAGTAACATAATAAATTCACAAACACACTGAAATGAAACTGTGACAAAGATCAACAATACCCTATGTGAAGAAATGACATGAGATATTTTCAAACAATCGTTGTATTTACTGTATTATATAAAAAAGATATGTTCATGCAAGTTTTCCAAATTTTGACTTACATTGATTGAGCTGATGGGGCAATGTATTTGCTTGGCCAGCTCTTGCCGGGTCCCAAAATCTGGGTAGGAATTCTGTTCAAATGATCGATTAAGAATTTCCAAGTCATGTTTTGTAAATTTGTGCCGTGGTTTTCCTAATCCTTTTTCCTGTTTTGTTTCTTCTACTTCCATAGGACTATCTTCAACTGAAGATGCTAAAAGTGCAGAAACAGAAAGAAAAAGATTGAGGATTGCCAGTAGAATCCAGAGGAAAAAAAATATTATTTGTTCACCAGGATTTTAACAATGCAGAGCTCTGCCTCACAACTTATTCATATTAATAATACCAAAAATGGATTAACTGCTGATCCTTAAAAATATGAGGAGAACATGAGATTATAATCTGCATGGTAGAGAAGAATTTTAGTCTAGCCAAAATTCAAAATATATAAAAAGAGACAAATAAAAAATGGTCAGTCATCACAATAATTGAGAAAATACAGATAAACCAGCTCATATCAATCTGATAACCAATACTTTAAATGGTTGGTGGAAGAGTAGGGGATGAATAAGATTATATAAAATAGAAAGAAAGCATTGGGTTGGGACAAGTATTTATCATAATGTCCACTTTGAATTTTTGCTCATATGATGACATTCAAAATAAGCTTAGCCTTCAACATAACAATTAAGTAAAGGTTACTTGAGGTTTGGGGAGCATGTTTACATGACTTACATGATCCTTTTTTAAACCCTCTTCAATAGGATAGCAGCCTTAAAATAATGAACACAGCGTGTCAGATCAGGTACACAGATTATATTTGTTTCATGATAGTGAGGATTGAAGCCAGGGCCTCAGGCATACTAGGCAAACACTCTACCACTGGGTCCCACTCAAAGCAAAACTTGAAAGAAAAGCTAGGGATGTAGCTCAGTGCTAGAGCATCCTGAGTTCTATCCCAGCACAACACCAAAATAAAGGAAGAAAAATGAGAACATACAGCGGGAGATAAAACTCTAAAGGTACAGTATCTTTATGAGATTGAAGTTGAGTTAGTATGAACAGGAAAATAAAATATTTTGACTTTAATTTTCTTTTCTGTAAAAAAAAAAAAAAAAAGAGCTACAGAATTGATTCAAAAGAAATTGACAAGAAAGTGAAAACAAGCCAATACCAAAAATAAAAGAAAAAAAAACACGTCAAAGCAGTAGAACAAAGGTGGGAGAAACACACGCACACACGCACGCGCACACACACACACACACACACACACACACACTTTTGTAAACTATACCAAACAAGAAAAATGGCAGTTGTAACCCTACTCCTTCCTCCTTGGGCCTTCAATCCCTCCAGTGGCTTGGTTTTCCATTATTTTTCAAATGGGAAGGGGATAAACCCACCTGCTGTTACACTAGTTGTACTTCATTCCAGCCCTTTTTTATGTGTTTATTTTGAGACAAGGTCCTACAAAGTGACCTCAAACTTGAGATCCTCCTACCTCAGGCTCCAGGAGTCACTGCCATGGCAGACATGCACCCCATGCCCTGCTACTAGTTAATTGTACAGAATTTTGGGATTCTGGGTGACACACTCAACCATTCATGAAAACATTTTTGATTGATACACCCTCCCTGTTTCTACCCTTTCCTCTCTGGGTGACCTAATCCAATTGGAAGGCATCCATTCTTCTATAGAACACAAAAATGAGACATTCATTTCTGATTCAAAAAAATTAAATTTAACAACTGGTCCTGAGAAAACTGGATATCCACATGGAAAGATAGAGTTGGACCTTTTACCCAATAGGGAAATATTAACTCAAAATTCAAAGAATTATAAATAAAGCTAGAAAAATCATAAAACTTGCTGCAAAAAAAACTTGGGAGAAGGATTCATGATATTGAATTTGGCCATAATTTCATAGATATATCATCAAAAGCACAAACAAAAAAATTATTAGACTATAACTAAATAAAAACTGTGCATGAAAGGACACAAGGAAGAAAATGAAAGGACAATCTGTGGAACAGGTGAATCCCTTTGAGAACCACACCTGATAGAGTGTTGATATCAAGACATAAAGAACCATATCTCTAAAGTGGGCATAGGATTGGAATAGATATTTCTCCAACTAAGATAATCAAATTGTCATTAAGCCTGTGAAAAGATGGTCAACATGACAAATCATTAAGAAAGCCAAATTCAAATTCACAGGAAAATCTAACCTCACTCCCATCACCAATGCTACTATCCACAAACCCAATAAGCAACACAACAACTGCAGAGGGGGAGCAGAGGAACTGGAACCCGAGATGCCCTGTGGGTGGGAAGACAAAATGATGTAGCTACAATGGAAAAAAATATGGTCATTGCTCAAAAATAATTAAAAATTACTATATTATCCAGCAATATCATTTGTATGAGGTACCTAGAGTAGTCAAATTCACTGAGACAAAAATACAATGATAATCCTCAGGGACTGGAGAGGGGGCTCTGTGGGGGGGTGCTTTAATTTTCACAAACTATCAGTTCTACAAGGTGAAAAGAGCTCTGTGTAGAGTTGCTGGTAATGGTTGCAGGACATTAACATGTAGGTGATGCCACTGAAGTGTACATTTAAAAATGGTGGTGAGGGTAAATTTTACCTGTTTCATTAAAATTAAAAGAAAAAATAACTCAAGGAAATAGACCCAAAAGAGAAAATCTGAATCTGTACACTTTACACAAACACAGGTTACTTGGCAGGAAAGTCACTTATAAAATAACTAACCTGTGCCTGAAAACAGATTTAATTCACTCTCAAAGTGGAGCCTCTTTGGCTTTAAAGGCCCAACCTACAAATAAAGTTGCAGGGCACATGCGTTTTTCACACATGAACTTCAGGGGCTTCAACACTGACTCCATTCCAGTTAGATTGAGCCCAGAGCAATTTTCTCTCAGCCATGCACCAAATAACAATATTGTGGCCAAGGATGGACTGGATATATGATGGTGATAACTCATGGCATATCATTGAGTTATTATTGACATCAGATTATATTAGATTTTGTAAGTGCACTCTATGATGTCCACACAAGAAAAATCTCCTCATATGTTTCTCAGAAACAATCCTCACCATTAAGCAATGCCTGATTAGAAACGGTTTTTTTTGTTATTGTTATTGTTTTTATATTTTTTTTAATTTTTTTTGATGATTTTAATATGAGAAATTCAAGTACTCTTAAAATACAGGCATTTTCAGTTCTGTCTTATGGAGCAAAAACCAATTTTATATAGAAAAAATTTTCTGAACATAATATTTAGTCATCATGGTGAGCTAAGGAGAGTACATTTGAGGCTTCTCCCTGTCTAGAAGAGGCTGCTGAGAAGAGTAAAGGAAGCAATGCTCTTAATAATGGGACCTAGGAGACAGAAAGTTTCTTCAGCTTTTCCTAAGCAGTACCACTTTTCAAGCACTTATTCTAGAGAACCATCAAAGATGTGCAGCATGAGGTACTAGACATGAGAATGCAAATTACCCAAATGTTTTGAAACAACACCTAAATGGGAATTTAAAATTTAAAAACAACAACAACAAAATCATCTATTCACACTTGGGGATTCCAGATGAGCACAGCCAAGTTTTCAGAAAAGCTTCTGGTCTGGTTCATCCCACTCCTCACCCAAAAACTCATATACAAAAGTTTCAGATTTTCTGAAAAGAAAACGTTCATCCTTCAAAGGTTTGGAAAACGTGAGGTTTTTGGAAGTCAAAGCTCAGTAGTAAAAACAGCAACCAAAGATATTATCCTGTGAACTGCAGTAGCCCCATGAGTAGAAGCAGGGCCTCTGGTGCCTACTTACTTGAAATCCATGATGGCTTTGTGGAGAAATTCCCATCCCATACAGACTGCACTAATTCAACACTGTTGTCGTTTTGGGGGGAGGGGGGAGTTTCCTGAACATTTTTGACTCTGAGACCATGTGCCCAGTGGACTCTTAAGTCCACTATGTACACTTGGGAGGAGGGTCAAGTAAGTTGCAAAACAGCTACAGCTGAATCCACAGCCTTCACCTTTCAGCAAGGGCTCATCTACAAAAAGAAATCAGAACTACAACAAAGACTTTTGAATATCCACTATGCATACAAAAGATTGTGCCAAAATCTCTTCCACTATCCAATTAATTCTTTTTTTTTTTTTTAAAGAGAGAGAGTGAGAGAAAGAGAGAGAGAAGGAGTGAGAGAGAATTTTTTAATATTTATTTTTTAGTTTTCGGCGGGCACAACATCTTAGTTTCTATGTGGTGCTGAGGATGGAACCCGGGCTGTACACATGCCAGGCAACCGAGCTAACACCTGAGCCACATCCCCAGCCCCTATGCAATTTATTTCTAAATTTATTTCTAAATTTCACAGAATATTAAAAAAAAAAAAAACTGAACTCGATAAACAATCCCCAGGATCACTCATGAAATTCTTCTAGTATATTTTCTCGCCCCTCCCCCATCCTTGGGTTCTGGAGATCTAACTCAGGACCTGGGACATGCTAGGCAAGTACCCTACTTTTAAGCTATGCCCATGTCTTTGTTTGCTTTTGATTTCTTTGTTTTGTGCTGGGGAAGCCAGAAAGACCAAGGCTTCATGCATATGGGCTCCTGCCTGCTCAGCAACGACTCTGCTACGGAGCCACACCCCAGCCTATCCTGTTAATTTGATTTTATTTTTCTCTTCACTCTGGGCCCTTTACCACCTCTGTCCCCATTAATATCTAAAAACTCTAGACTGGCCATGAAGTCAGGATCCTCCCGCCTACCCACATAGCCGGGATGATAGGCACACACACACCATGCCTGGCTAACTCTTCATCTCACAGGAAAGGAGAAAGAGAATGAGAACCAAAAGAACTTATCCCTGGACCTCAACGCAGAGCAGTACCTGGCCAATCTAACTAGATCCATTCACCCATGCTGCACATCTTCTAGGCATGCAGCTTCATTTGTGTGTGTGTGTGTGTGTATGTGTGTGTGTCCGCGTTTAAGTGGGACTACCAGATATATGGTTTGGCTTGGAAATATTTCCACATATCTCTAAATTTTATAAGAAATCTCTTGCATGCAGTCCACACCCTGCCACAAAATATCATAACTCAACCCTCCACTAAAGAACCTCACCGTTGGAAGCCATGTTGCACTTCTACTCCTCACGCTTTCTTGCTTTCTCCCTGGTAAACTGAGAAGCTCTGGAGCAGCATCCGCTAATATACCCCACGCCAGACACGCCCACAGATGGCTCCACCCCTGAGTGATGACGCCAATACCCATACCACGCCCCTTGCCCCAGGCCCAGACAGGTTCCCTGGGGTACAGACTCAGCCCCACCCTAGCCCACAGTGCAGCCTAGACTCCTCTGATGACATTTAACCTACCTCTTCCAATCTTGGCTTTCCTTCATTGAGCACCCACTGAAACTAAATTTATTTCATCTCCACAGCACCCATAAAATGTCTGTACTACTTTATGCCCACTTGGACTTGAGGGTACCAGGAATGGAGTTGTTTAGGCTTTCCAGAGCCACTGACCTCAAACTCCCTCTCACCACACTCTCACAGCCCACACACACTATGTGTTCTGACAGTCTTGACTCAAGGACGAGACTCATCACTGGATATAGTATTGCTTAAACAGTATTGAGCTTAGAATGAGGAGAGACTATACACTGGAATTGAATAATAATATTATAAGACATAGACTAATATTTTATGAAACTTAGATCATTGTTAAAAAAAACAACAAAAAAAAAACACCTTTTATTCTTGTTTTTACTAAGGCAGCATGAACATACAGGCACTCTACACTGAACTACACTCATAGCCAATTTTATTGTTTTATTTTATGTTTTCATCTCGGCAATTTAATGGCAATAGTGCAGAAATGAAAATTTTAAAACCAAAAAAGCTGAAGGAATCCAGTTTTCTAACTGAACTCCACCATAGACAGTTTCTCTGTAACCAAAAATCAAGAAGAGGCCCAACAAACAGATTGATGGGCAGTTAAATTCATGGAGGGCCTTTCACAGGTTATGACAGAAGGTGTGCCCCAGGCTGTCTGCTTAGGACAGTCTGCCATTTGAGGCACTGCATGTGCTTTGGGGCACATGAGGGAATATTTTAGGAACCAGAAGGGTTGGAGGAGATTGGAGACTGAGACAGTAGAGCAACCAAAATTGGGTTGAGCCACCAGTTGTCCCCAAAGCTATCTGCATTTTTCTGGGATCCCATTCCCCCTAGCCACAGACCCCTCTGCTGATAGCCATCTTTGTCCCCGTGGACTCTGGCAGGTCTAGCTCCAAATTCCAGGTCTCATGCTTCCTTTTGGAACCCTCTGCATGGGATCATAACTTATCTACCATGTGACAGGCTGCCATGTATACGAGCTCTGAGGTCCCCAACAAGGACTTCATAAGAAATGGGACATTGTGAAGGAGTCAGATGGGAAGAAACCTGACTAATGAGAAAGCTAAAGAGGATGACGGTTTCAGGATTTCGGGCCAACAATGAGAGAGATGAAGAGAGGCAAGAAGCTGATTGTGAGGCAGGGATAGAGATGTCAAGGAGGTGGATGGGGTGGTGGTGATAAAATGGGCAGCTTAAGATGATATGGATGGAAATGTTGATACCAGTGAGGATGCCAAGACAACAAGGAGAAAAAATAATAAGCTAGTCTTCCTGGTGCAGGTCTGTAATCCTAGCAACATGAAAGGCTAGAGCAGGAGAATCACAAATTCAAGCCTCAGTCTCAGCATTTGAGCAAGACTCAGCAGTATAGTGAGACCTTGTCTCAAAATCAGAAAGTGGAAAGAAGCAGAGATGACGTTCAGTGTTACAGTACCACTTGGTTCTGTCACCAGCACCAAAAAACGAGAAAGAGAGAGAAAATGTTAAATAAATAAATAAATGTCCCATGACCTGGTCTTTCCTTTTTATTTCTTCAAAGTACTTTAGAAAGAAAAAAAATGCAGTTTTTATTTTCATTTTATATTTTGTACATTTTCATAGGTATCAGGCAATTTTAATTAACCAAACCAGCCTTCAGAGCCTTTATTGTACTTTGACCATATTCAATGTAAAGTCAAAAAAAGAAAAAAATATATAGTATAAATCAAAATAGAAATATGGCTGCAGTGGCACAACCTGTTACCCCAGTACCTAAGGTGACTGAGGCAGAAAATCAAAATCTGCCTGGCAATGGAGCCAGGCCCTGGCCAAAAAATAAATAAATTAATCAAAAATCAAAGTCTCGCTATA
Source organism: Callospermophilus lateralis (assembly GCF_048772815.1). Taxonomy (NCBI): domain Eukaryota; kingdom Metazoa; phylum Chordata; class Mammalia; order Rodentia; family Sciuridae; genus Callospermophilus; species Callospermophilus lateralis. The sequence continues at coordinate 50,899,718 of NC_135319.1, read as the reverse complement.
AAAGTCAGTGTTAGTGGCCACTGGTTCACTCCTAGAAGCAAAGTAGAAGTGGGTATCTAATTCTCATTCCAGAAATTTTTGTGTCTATGTACTTAGCTGGACTATAAGTTTATGGCTTGTATGAGATCATCTTAAAGGTCAGATATTAAATGTCCCTTTTTTTCTTTTCCTTTATTATTTATACATTTGCTGTTTTTAAATTTGTTGGTGTTTCAGTATGAAATTATGTTGTCCAATATTACACCAAAATTTTGGTGGTCACTACCACCAACAGCTGACATGTTCTCTACTGCCACATATGGATGGAAATGTTGATACCAATGACAAGCAAGGAGAGAAAAAATAAGCCAGGCTTATTTTTTTTTAGAGTTCCTCTAACAATCAAATAAAAAGGTTGGCCTTAGATTGATTTCTCTGGATTTTTTTTTTTTTTTACCCCAATAACTCAAAGTTTCCATCACCTTTGTTTCATTCCTTTCTGAGTACTTTGTATTCAAGCCAGGTAGTGACCTCCTTTTCTGCCCTCCTTCATCCAATCCACCTGGACAGACACCCTCACTGCATTGTTCTCATTCTTTTCTCAACTCCAGTCAGGCTCTCCTCAGAGCTCACTCCATGATTTACAGCAAGGAATCAGCTCCAAATGGCCCAATCTCATGGCTAATTTTTCTAAGTCATCAAAAATTTTAGCCAATCATTTTTGTTTGTTTTCCTAGTTCACACTCTGTATGTGAAATTTGGCTTCAGAGCATGTGACCTAAGTCCTTCATCCTTGTTACAAATGCCTGTGAACATAAGAACCCAGCACACACCAGGTCCCTCAGATGGAGCCATGCAATAATGGAGTTTTGACCAGCAAAGTGCAGGCTCAGAAACAACAATATTCTGGTGAACTCTGTTTTTGTTGTTGTTGTTGTTGTTGTTGCTGTATTTGTTCTTTTTTTAAATTAGTTGCAGATAATCATAATATGTTAATTTATTTATTTATTTTTATGTGGTACTGAGGATCAAACCCAGTGCCTCACAACCATGAGGCAAGCACTCTGCCATCAAGCCAAAATCCCAACCACTCAGGTCAACATTTAATAGTACATAATTCCTGCATGGTATGGCCTACATATCTGGAATTCCAAATACTCAGGAGACTGAAGCAGGAGGATTTAAAGTTCAAGGCCAGTTACTTAGTGAGAACCTAAGTAACTAAATTAGATCATGTCTAAAAATTTTACAATAGAATAAAAAGGACTGGGGAGAAGGCTCAGTGGCAAAGTGCCCCTAGGTTCAATATTAAAAACAACAACAACAACAACAACACAATACCACTTCTTTGTTTCATGATGGAAAATAAAAGTGTTCCATAAGGCCATTTAACATTCCTGTGGAAGTATCAAAACCTCACTCCATGAACTGGTGCATTTGGAAAACTGATGACTCAACAGTTGGCTTGTAGAACATTGAATTTTTTGGAGATAATTTGATATCACTTGACCATTTACTGAATTTTTATTTTGTCCACCTAAATTTTACCTGCTTGTTTCATTCTTCCACATCACACCATTTAGTTCACTTAACCATAATAATCCTAAGAAAAATAGCTAATATTTATTAGTAGATTCTTTGTTTCACCTCTAATCTCTTCAAGGATACATAGAAACCAGTATTCTTTAGGACAAAATGGAGTACAAACTTAAATTATCAACACACTTAATCATCATTACTTGAAGTTTTTTTAAAGTCCTTTCTTTATTTAGTACTTGTACTTGAACCAAAGGTTGCTTTGCCACTAAGCTACATTCCCAATCCTTTTTATTGTTTTGTCCTGAGGCAGGGTCCCCCTAAACTGCTGTGACTAGCCTAGAGCTAGCAACCCTGTTATACCCTCCCATGTCCCTGAAATTCTAGGTAAAATTTGAAGATTTTAGTCAGAAAATTATCCTCTGGTGTCTCATTTGCCCCACAAAGTCTCCACACTGATTATCCCTTCCTCTTTGTTCATTAGTGAGTCAATGACCTGAGGGCATTCCTGGTCACAATCCTGAATGCAGATCTCACAGGATCAATGCAAAATAGACACTTGTCCCTATTAAATCCCTATGATTGATTTTCCTGAGAGGTGAACTACACTGTACCAACCTGAGAGCTCCAGACTGCATTGACCTTCATCATACTTCTGGGACAAGGTATTCCCCCTGGCACTAAACAGGCCCTCAGAAATATTACTTCCAGTGGGGCAATCATTAATGTAGCACATTTTAATTAAATCACTGGTCAGGCTTGAAGCAGGACATGAGACTTTATTTGTCATGGCACGTGAGAAGTGCAGCAAGCAAGTCCCCTCTGCAACCTCTGACACTGGGCAGCAGGTAGGGTACCTTTACACCTAATTGACCACAACAATTGGAATGACCAAGAGATCTTTATTGTATCAGTGCAGAAGAGGAGAAAGGAGAGAGAGAGAGAGAGAGAGAGAGAGAGAGAGAGAGAGAGAATTGAGAGAAGAAGGAGAGCAAGAGCAAGAGAGGGAGACAGAGAGAGAAAGAGCAAGAGAGAGGAGCCCAGCAGGAGGGAGTATTTATAGCCCAAATCTAAAGAGGTCTCTGGGGTTGCAAGCAGCCTTGGTGGTATACAGTGATTGGATCATACAGTAGTGTCATTTGCTGCCTTCAGACAGAAGGGGCAGGGGCTAGATATGGGTTTCCATTGCAGTAGACAGGTGGGGGTCCAGTATTCAGCTTGAGTGGGGTTGAGTGTTCAGACTTGATGCAAACAGGTGATAAAGGACCCAACAGATCTGGGTTTGAGTGAATGGATTATCCTGCAGCTAACATTTGTTCAGCCTGACCTGAAGACAACTTAGTGGAGCCTGCCCTGCATCTAACAATGTCCATGTAAATACATTAATGTGACTGGTGAAATGTGGTTTTTCTACCAGCTTGGGCCTTCTAACATAGTCCTAGAAAGGAAAAAAACAGGATGAACTTCTTTTTCAGTCTTATCTTTAGAGGGTGGCTGGGGCCATGAGGGCTTTCATTGTTTTTTTAGGACACACAGTTTCTCTTCTGACTCAGGTGTGATGAATATTCTGTGGGCTGGAATGGGTGTTGGAAGTCAGCAGTCTCTCAGGACATGTTATCTTCAAAGAAATTAATGAGCTTTAAGGTGAACCTCTTGGAGAGACTTAGTAACAGTTTGGAGTAGAAGCAGTTTATTTTGTAAGGGTGGATGTGGGGCCCTGGAGGAATTAACATTTTAATCTACCACAGGTGGTCTCCCAATTTCTGGATCCAAGCTGGCTTCCATTTCTGTGATCTGACCGACTCTGATACTAAACCTGTTTTTCTGATCTCTTAGATTTTGCTACCAATATTTTCGCCAGGCAACTACACTGTCTTTAATTTCTTTTTTTTATTTTTCCCCTCTAATTTTAGGTATGACTACTGCTGTAAGAAAAGGGAATTGAAATGACATGGCTGGGGCAAACACTTTGGAGTCACCTTTTCAAAATTTAAATATATCTATTGTGACTTTTAACTCTTACTACAATTATTTTCAGTGAGGACAGACAGCAATTTTTAACCTATATTACTTACCAAACACATACAGACATGCAAACACGTGGTGTACATACATACACAAAACAAAACAATAAACAAAGGATTTCTAGATTTTTAAAAACATTTTACATTGACGGCTAACCCTTGTAAATTGGTCTCTGAACAAAACTATGTGTAAAAATGAAACCTCCATAGTTGGATAAAATAGGATTGATCAGAAAAACACATATCCTCTGCAGGCTAGATCAAAATTATAAGCTCAAAAAAAATGTACAATTATAAAAGCCTGTCTGGTGTCTGGCCTGATGTAGCCCTCAAATGTAAAAAGCATTTAATAAAAGAAGTGAGGGCTTGTGGGAACTCAGAGAAAGAAGAATTTTGATTTTTTTAATTGTAAGGGAATATAGACAAAGGCTGTGTCCACACCCACTCTGAAGGGATTTCCCAAAGAAGCAGCAAGGGAGCCTGCTTCCACAGTCTAACACTTAAACTTTTGAGGAGGAATTTTCTCCTTTAAAATCGGGTTCTGTTGTGCCTTGTGTGGAGGCATTTTCCCTGGAGTTTGTGGCACTTATTAGAAGTGCAGGACCGAGTATTCTGCTTGGGTATCCACTGCAAGACTGACACATTGGCCCCATATCTTGGCAATTATTTTAGATTGATGGGGGCTGAGAGTATCTGAGTTTTTTTGATCTGGTTCTAAGCCAGCTTTTCCTGGTCTCTTGGATAGCAGTACCAATATTTTAGCCTGGCATTTTGTAGCTTTATCACCTGGGCTGCCATGGTTCTTAAAAACCTCCTCAACTATTGACCAACTCCAATAGTTGGGACATATTTATGGTGGCGAATTTTAGTAAAGCAACATGAGAGTGCAATAAAGAGAGAGGGAGAGACTTCTAAAATCATTTTGACTTTTTCTAAGTCTCAGCCTGGAAGAGTTTAAGTATATGTTTTTAAATCTATATTTTCACATTAGTTGTCTACTGAGCCTTTTTGCAGCCATGTATATTCCAGTGCAGGCCTTAGTGAGGAGCCTAGGGCTTTTTAACAATTTCCCGCACCATCCAGTGGGTAGTCATCAGGCCAGGTTAGGATTTGGGTTTCCCATGACAAAGCTAACAATTAAAACCATAAGTACATACAAATGGAAGGTGAAAGTCAACAATTTGACAGGGTGCTGAGCATGACTCAAGTCAGAGGATGGTGGTTTATTAGGTCCCTGATGAGTCCAATCTGCCAAAATATAAAGAAAGGAATTGCTGGGGTGAACAGTCAGAGGACATTGTCAGCAACAGAGACAGACATGAACAAGCAAGAGACAGACATGGACAAGGCACTCTGTCCTGAAATACCCTGGCATTAGACCATCCCCAAGGTCTATTTACTGGCTCAATGTGTTAAACACCCTGTCATACAGTGCTAGGGTTCCAGGTCTGAACTGCACCAGATCCTCTTTCACAGGTGGGCTTGAATCCACGAACACATGGTGTCCAGACCACGCAACCCAGAGAGCTCCCACAAGTTCAGAGGAATGGCAATCTTCTCTGTGAAACAAGGTTCAAGAATCCCTCATGCCCCAGAGCCACATTCCTGACTCCTGAAATCTGGCTGGAGCTTCTGAATGTTGTGGCACATTCGAAATAAATGACTGGGTCAGTCTTGAAGCAGGACATAAAACTTTATTCACCATGGTAGGGGTGCAAAAGCAACAAGCAATCTTTGACCCTTTGCAGAAGGTAGAGTGCATTTTAATAACAAAACTGCAAGCAACCAGTAACTCAAACCATTGCCAACATAAGAACTTGGTTAAAGTGACCTAGCTAAGGGAGTAGTGCATGCTCCCACCCCACCAAAAAATGGGGGACTAAAGAAGATCATCTTCCATTGTATAAGAATAAAAGAAACACTTTTTCAGGTGATATGCATTGCTTAACAGTGTCTGCTAAGAAGGATGGGAGAGGTGGGTTTTCTTTTGTGAGAGCTATTTTTTATATGAAATGGAGTCTCACTGTAAAAGGGAGTTTGTCTGTTCAAGGCACATATAGTTTAACCCATAACATGATGAAATCTTAACTCCATTCCCATCATAGAGAGCTTTCTCAATCATTCATTTTCCCTGCTTCCAACTTCACCTTCATGCAATATACACCAGACATTTTCAATTCCTTAATGGAAAACAAACAAATGAAAAAACCTTCACTAACTTGCCTTGGCTGAAGGATCACAACAGATTGATACCCAATGTCCTTCATGATCAGGACCCTTCCTGTTTTCCAGCCTCTTCTTCCTCCACTCACTTGCACAAACATTTATGCATACCAAAATAAAAAGTTAAAAAATAAATAAGTAAAAGCAACTGCTCCTGATTCTCTGGATGCACGATGCTTGATGTATATTTTTAAAAATTTCATCATATTGCCTTTTCTCCATTATGGTCTTGAAAAAGTGTGGACACGGGGCTTACTCCATCTTGGCATATGCCCATTCTACTCCATCACACTGGAACACCTCTGTAGGTACTCATTATCTCTGTACTCTGTGTTACAGCATTGAGAATTTCTGTTGAGGGATGGGAGCAAAGATTAAAATTATTTTCTCCCAGAAGATTACTAGGTCAGCCATGGAGGGTGAATGCCTGTAATTCCTGCAACTCTGGAATCAGAAGGGTCACAAGTTCTAGACCATCATAGGTAACTTAGTTACACCCGGTGTCAAGATATAAAGTATGGGTTAGAAATGTAGGTCAGCAACAGAGAGCTTGCCTACCAAGTACAATACCCTAAGTTTAATACTCAGAATCATTTAAAAAAAGAAAAAGAAGAAGAAGAAGAAGGAGAAGGAGAAGGAGAAGGAGAAGGAGAAGGAGAAGGAGAAGGAGAAAAAGAAGGAGAAGAAGGAGAAGAAGAAAGAAAAAAAATAATGCATTTAAAAAATGATCGAACTAAGATATAACTAGGGGAGAGAGTATTTATCTAATGCTCACAAGGTCCTGGATTGGATCATCAATAACACACACACACACACACACACACACACACACACACACAAATGAAAACAAATAAACCACCCTACACCACGATCAAATGGGATTTATTCCTGAAATATAAGATAATTCAACATGTGGAAAAGCAATGCAATCTAGGACATTCATGGAAGAAAGAACAGAAACCACATGATCATTTCAGCTGATGCAGGGGAGGAAAGCACTTGTCAAAGTTCAACACTCATTCATGAGAGAAACAATTAATAAACCAAGAGTAGAAGACATCAGTCTCAGCATCATAAAAACTATATAAGAAAAGCCCACAGCTGACACCAAACTTAATAGTAAAAGACTAGAAGCCTCTCCTCTAAGATCAGGAAGGAAGCAAGGATGCCCAGTCTTGCTACTTCTATTCAACAGAGTACTAGGAGCTCTATGAGCAAGTAGGCCAGAAAAAAAAAAAAAAAAAAAACAGACCTCCAAATTAGAAAGAAGAGGTAAAGTTGTCTGTTCATGGATGACAGAAAAAAACAGCCTAAATGTTCCTCACAAAACTTTCAGAGATGACTTCAAAATTCATCAAATTATAGGATAAAAATAACTTCTGTTCCTATGTGCTACAAATGAACAGTCCAAAAAAGAATTGAAGAAATAAATCTTAATACATAAGAAAAAGAAGAATGACATAGTGGGTGGGGTTGTGGCTCAGAGGTAGAGCACTTGCCTAACACATGCAAAGCCCAGGTTTGACCCTCAGCACCACATAAAAATAAACAAATATATCAAAGGTATTTTGGACAGCCACAACAAATAAATAAATATTACAAAAGAATAAAATAAGTGACAAATTTACCAGAGAAGCAAAAGACTTAATTTTTCAAAACCTCAGAACATTATGGAGAGAACTGGAATGAAAAACAAATAAGTAAAAGGTGTTGCGGGGTGTCACATTGAGTGACCACACCTTCCAGTCCTGATGCACCACAGGGATGTGAAAGATCACTGTAGTCTGGCACAGTGGTGCCATGACTTGTGTCTCAGTCTATTCCCCTGCTCAGAGAGCAAGGAGGTCCTCTTTGAGGGGTGTGCCCCTAGGTGGGAGCTACACTCACCTGTTCCCTTGTAGTCCTGCCCTTTCTGGCCTTTTTTGAATAGAAGTTTCTAAGAACAAGAGTCCCCCCAATAAAAGCTCACTTCTGTATATGTTCCCTCGCTCTTTTCACCCTCTTGTGGCTTTCTAATGCTGTCCCTTTTGGGAGCCTCAGGAAAAGAGCCAGGGAAGCTGTCTTGAAGCCTGTGTAAAGGTAAATTGTGTCTGTGTTTTTTTTTGTGTCCCTGCAAATTCACACGAGTGATCTTAGTTTAGCTGCCCACGCTGGTCAGGGGCAGCAAAGTATCTTAAGTTCAAGAGCTGAAAGACTTCATATTGATAATATTTCCATATAACCCACACTTCTGTACAGATTTAATGCAGTTCTTATTAAAATCTCAATGGTATATTTGTATATATAGGAAAAAACAACTTAAAATTCATATGCAATCTCAAGAGATTCTGAATTGCCCAAGCAATCCAAAGATGGAAGAATTAAGAGATCTCACAAATTCTAAATTCAACACTTCACTATTCTACAGAAAAACTATGGTACTGACATGAAGAGCAACAGACAGACCACTGAAACACAACAGTGAGCCAGGAGGAAACCCATGTGTATATGGAAAGATGGTCTTCAACAAGGGTGTCCAACTCCACAGGGGGGAAATGACATATAGTATAAATAAAATTGATGTTCATATGCAAAGAATGAAGTGAGATTCTTATTTCACACCATATGTATAAAACAACATGAAATACAAGATAGACTTAAATGAAGGCCTGAAGCTGTAAGAATCCTAAAGAAATGATAGCTTAATGACATGAAATGTGTTTATGGCCTCTTGGATTGACATAAAAAGCACAGGCAACAAAAGCAAAGGAAGACAAATATGATCACATGAAGCATGAAAAAGTAGGGCTAAGGATATAGCCCAGTGGTAAGCATGTGCTTAGCATGTATAAGGCCTGGGTTTAAGGTCCAGTAAATACACACACACAAACACATACATAAACACACACACACTACTGATTCTGTCTCCCTAGTTGAACTGTCATTTATACATATTTTGTTCCCCCTTTGAGGAAAAAGTTTTTGGGTTTGATACAGGATAGTTATACAACTTTAGGTGGAAGTATCACTTTGCTATTGTTCTTATTTGAATAACATGTGCTCATTTGAAGTATGGCTTCAGAAGATTTGTATGGGTGCCAGGTTGACATGCCTGTCACTCCTTTGGTTTAAAACAATGATTATTCTGAAAATTCTACTGAGAAATAATTTCAATTGCCTATGCTGCTACAAGGTAAATAATGTGTAATTTTTATACAACTGATAAGTTTAAGAAATTTCAGATGAAAGAGAATATTAGACAATATATTGGGGAATGACTAATGTAATCTAGGCGCTAAAAACAATTAGCTACATTAGCCCTTATTGAGCGTGTCACACATGTCTGTGTATGGACCATGTGTGTTAGTTCCAGGAGAAAAAAAAAATTGAACTAAAAGAAACCATATTTTGAATAAAGAAATGATACTCTCTCTGGACTCATAGAATTTTAACCAGATGACAAAATACCAAGAGACTCATGACCTCTTAATACCCCTACCAATGAGACCATGAAAGGTGAGGGGGAAATAAGGACCTACTGGGTGCCTCATTCAGCGAGATGAAATTAACCTAATCAGGGGAAAACACATCTGAAGCAAAAGGATGCTCAAAACTTCTGCCCCGGAACATCTTGGTATTACATTTGCTGTATCTTACATTTCCTTTGGTGTCATAAATGATAATTCTTGTTTTAGTGACCTAGATCCTGTTTCTTCTACATAATGCTAGTGTGTTTTACTAATAATTTTTGTTTTTCAATATCTAATAGGATTGGAAATTTATGTGAATCTTCCATAAGCATAAAAGTGTTATAGAAATTTGAGCCCAAACTATTTAAAAATTCTTTTCTACTCTTCCAGACAAAGAAGCAGAAGATTTTTTATTGTACTTAAGAATCTACCATAGTTTGGACTTGAGAGTCCTCCAAAGGCCAAGATGTTTAAGGATTTGTCTCCAGCATGGTGCTCTTGGGAAATGATGAATGTTCAGAAGTAGGGCCTAGAGGAAATTTGTTGGATCATTGGGGGTGTGCTCTCAACGTCAAGTGATTTTTGGTTTTATTTTATTCATTTATTTATATGAAGTACTAAGAATCCAACCAGTGCCTCTTGCACATATGCTAGGCAAGTGCTACCACTGATCCACAACCCAGAAGCATTGTCTATAGCATATCTTTCCACCTCATCTGGTTTTGATTTCATGGAATCTATTTGCAATTCTGCAAAATATAGATATCTAAAGCAAGGCAAAATATCCCTCATCTCTACACAGGTATATTCTGCTGTAGCAGACAGGTTCAGCTAAGTTTCCTTTTCGACCATTGAAGAAGCTTATTTGACCTCTATCTGGGATTCTGCTTTAACTTTCCTTTGCTTTATATAAGCCTGTGCTTTTTGACTTCTCCTTTCAGTCAGTTATAATCTGCCTAGTTTTCTCATTGATTCAGTGAAAATCTCTAGAAAGTGTTCATTTTATATCTGTTTGAAGGTCATGATTTGACCTTGAAAAAATATGTTTTCAAACAATGCATAGTGTAAATGTTAATTACAAACAAGGAAAGCCTTAGGCTTTAGAGTTTAATTCTCACCCTTAACCTTGGTGGGAAATCCCTAGAGGGCATTAACTAGGTGGAGAATTTTAGAAGGAAAGATGGCTAGCTGGATTAACCCCCAACAGCTCTGCAGTCCTACTCTCTCTCTGCAGGGGGTAACCCTTGGGCAGGTCACTTCACTCCCTTTCACTGTGCTCCTAGGTAGGTGGAGTGACAATAATCCCTTCACCCCCTGGATGTTGTCAGTCATGAAAGGGTTATCATAATGCTTATGCAATATGGTCTGGAAGAAGAAGCTGGGTGGGCTTGTTCAGAATTGTTCTATTTTTTTTTTTTTTAATGAGGCTTTGTAACTCCTGAGTTGAAATGAGGGTTGCAAGAGTTTTAGACCAAGAGATGAAGATTTTGCAAAAACTTTATATTGAAGTAACAAAGACATTTTCCGAATTAAACACACTTGCCCCCGGGGGGCGGGCAGGGAGGGTGGACCACACCTGTAATCCCAGCAGTTTGGAAGGCTGAGACAAGAGAAATTGAGTTCAAAGCCAGCCTCAGCAACTTCAAGGCAATTGTTAGACTAGGACGCAAGAAAAGACCACTGACTCCAGTTAAAATCAAATTAAAGCAAGCTTATTATTTTAACCAGCTGGGTTGCCTCTCCCAGCAAAAACCACAGGAAAACAGAAGCCACAAGTTTCTTGCACCCAGCTTTATAGGCCAGAAAGTTATACAAAGTGGAGGTTGCAGATATCAAAACTCTGAGGAGCATAACACAAATGTTAGTTTACATTTTTGCTGGCCCCAACATCAGAATTTATGAAAGTCATTAGAGCCTCAGAGAGGGTCATTATCTGACCAGGGAAGGCCAGGATTTGTGAGGCATCATTAAAGTTTCAGAGAGGGCTGCTATCTGCTCAGAGAGAGCCAGGCATGGGTGAGTTCAAGGCAGGGTAGGCATTCCAAGCAGGCTCAGAATTTGCAGTAATTTATAGTGAAGCTGAAATTAGCTTTTCATGGCTTTGTAGCAAGATGGCTCCCAATTTTAAGAGAAAATCAGGCTGGGTCTATCATTCCCCTCTTTTCTTTCTTTCTTTTTTCTCAATTATATACTTTTATCTTCTGAAATGATTTAAAAGAATAAGATCACTTAATATATGTTTATTATTGCCCTTAAGATAAAATTTAAGGGCAATTTATGTTGCAAGGATTGAGTCTCTGCTTTTCTTTCTGATTTGATTTCTGCATTCTTATTGCTGTGTGTACTAAATCAAACTGGATTTCTTTCAATTCCTCAAGCACTCCATGACTTCAGCCTTTTTCCATGTCCTTTGTCTAGAAAGTTCTTGCATTCCCCATTCTCCACAGCAAAGTCTCAGGGATGTGGGGATGTGGCTCATTGGTAAATTATCCTTGTCTTAAATCCCTAATACAAAAAGAAAGAAGGAAAGAAAATTAGCAGCTAAAGGATAGCAGAAGGATATTTAGATGTCCATTTGCAGAAAAAAAAATTAAGTTAGAAATATTTTTCTTTCTTCAAAACCACAGAAAAATTGTAAATGGAATAGAGATTATATCTTTAATAACCTTTAAAAGTACTTGGAGAAAATAATGGAAAAAATTTATAATTTTGAAGTGTGGAATCATAAGCAAGTTGTAAACTCTAGAAGTCATAAAGAAAAATGTTGAGAAATTTGGTTTCCTAATATCTAAAATTCATGAGCAATGACACCAAAAATGATAGTTAAAGAGAGTTCTATGAAAACATTCCAGCACCAATAAAAGGCATTTACATTAATAATCAGAATATACAAAGAAAAGGGGGAAAATAGAAGGGAAAAGTATTTGAGTAGGCAAATGCAACCCAATCTCACTTCTAAATAGCAGCAACTAAATAAAACCAACAAGAAGATACCATTTTGTAGCATAGGATGGTTTTATTTAAAAAAAAAAAAATAGGTGTTGGGGAATAGGCCTGGACACCTGGGTCTGTGACTTTATGTCCTGCCCCTCCAGAAGTATTTTATATAAATGACACCTCCTCCAGCACTATTCCAATGCAGACAGTGATGTCATAGTTATGAGCACACTGGCTCATCTGTGGTTTAGTGAGAGTTGCCTTATGGACAAAAAATAAAGGTTTTCTCATTCTGTGATTGCCCTGCCAGGAATCTAGCCTTTCCAGATACATGAATATGGGGACTGGGAATGTGGTTCAGTGGTTGAGCACTTGTCTAGCACATGTAGGCCCTGGGTTCAATCCCCAGCACAGGGGAAAGAGAAAGAAAGAAAAAGAAAGAAAGAAAGAAAGAAAGAAAGAAAGAAAGAAAGAAAGAAAGAAAGAAAGAAAGAAATGAAGGAAGAAAAAAGGAAAGAAAGAGAGAAAGAAAGAAAGAAAGAAAGAAAGAAAGAAAGAAAGAAAGAAAGAAAAAAAGAAAAGAAAGAAGAGAGGGAGAAAGAGAGGGAGAAAGAAGAGAGGGAGAAAGAGAGGGAGAAAAAAAGAAAAGAAACATGGTATTTACAGCCACCCTCCTCCTCTAAAGCCTGCACTTCCTCAAGTGCACTGACCTCCAGTAGAAGGGAGCAAGAATGTCTCAAAAGGAGTCCTCCACCAAAGCCCACTACTCCCAAATCCACAAGTGGTAAAAGGACCTAGTCATTGGCTACAAAAAATCGCTTGTAAGGAGCGCCCTCTAGTGTAGAGGTGAAGAAAACTCAGAGTTACAGGCCCAGTGTTGTGGTGCTCTGACATCTAGTTTGTCCACTAAGTTTCAATTCATTAACTCCTCTTCCAGGGTCCGGTGTGAGAAACTGCTCCTATGTAAAAACAGATTTGTGCTTCTAAAGGGCAGGTATCCCGCTTTGTGAGAAGCAAATGAAGACTCTCTGGTGTCTTTTTAGAAGACACAAATAAGATCTGTGCGATCCATGGCAAACATACAGTAGTTATGCCAAATGGCCTCCAAATAGCACTCTGACACATTGAGAACTTATGTAAGAACCTACTCTGGGGCTGGATGTATGTGTAGCTGTGTGAAACCCACCCATGCACGAGGCCCTGGGTTTGTTCCACAGCATCTCAAAAACAACAAACCAAACCACTCTTGGTAGGTTTGATGTTAAACATCCCCTTTGTCCCCGTGGTGTCAAAAGATGCCTCAGTGGATGATTATAAGTAGAAAACTAGGGGAGAGAAATCAGATATTGGCAGTTTTTCCATTTTTTGTGTGTGTGTTAGTTTTTTATATAAATGTTAAGTATGCAAACAGGAATGCAGATCAAAATGTTTCAGTGAACAACTTTTGGTGATTCAACTATATAATCATTATAAAAGTCTGCTTTTTTTCTTTTTTCTTTTCTTTTTTGACTATGGAAACATTTAGATTTTTTAAAAACTAAGTTAACTTCTTACCGACAGCCACTAAATGTCATTTGTAGAATTTTGATCCTACAGTGGGTTTCACTCACTATGCCTTTCTGAGTTGTCCCACATGCTGGTTGCAGATTTTTAAAACTGTCCATCTCCTGGGCTGCTTTTATGAATTTGCTTTTAAAATATAGGAGGCCAGACACTGTTCCACATGCTGGTAATATCACTAATCTCTGGTAATCCAGAAGTTGGGGCAAGGAATTGCAAGTTCAGGGGCAGACAACTCTGCAACTTAGTGAGACCCTGTCTCAAAATAAAAACTTAAAAAGGACTGGGGATATAGTTCAGTGATGAAATGTATCTAAATAAATAAATACATGAAACTGTTAAAATGATATATACACAAGTATGTTCTTGAAGCATGTTTTATATTGGGGAAAAAAGAAACATTCCCTTTGTCCATAAATAGGGCACTGTCTGGATAAATAATGGTATACCCATCCACAGGATACTTTGCAGCTCCTACATGGAATAAAGTAGATTTATGTGTACTCACTTTCATAAACTTTTTCCAAATTTTTAGTGATCTCCCAGGATTTGATGCTAGGACTGAGGTAGACATGAATTTAAAAGCAAAATATTTATTATTTGATACCATGTTTATATTTTTTCTCTACACATACTAAGAATACAGGAAATATGTAGAGAGGAAATAGAAAGTGTCCACCATGCTGTGGGAACTGAACTGGAATTATTGGGTAGACGAAATTAGTGACAGGGAGGAGTTTGATGTTTTGCATTTTATACTTTATTACTTTGTGCTGTAACATAACAAGAAATCAAAGTGTGTGTGTGTGTGTGTGTGTGTGTGTGTGTGTGTTTCTAATCTTATTACATTAGGCAACCAATCCCGAAATTTGAGCTATAAGAATTTTTGTGGATTTAAGTATTCTTTGATAATTTCCCACTGAGCTAAACTACTGTGGAATGTCCAACCAAGTATGAGAAATTCAATGCATTCTTTAAATAAACACTTCCTTCTAGCCAGCTCATCTGGGCATCATAATCCCCATGTAAGCTTTTTAAAAATTAGATCCTAAAGGCTGGGGTTGTTGCTCAATGGTGGAGTGCTTACCTAGCATGTGCGGTATGCTGAGTTCAATACTCAGCATCACATAAAAATAAATAAAGAAATTAGTGTGTTGTGTACAATTTATATATATATATATATATATATATATATATATATATATATATTTTTTTTTTTTTTTAATTAAATATTAGTCTTGGTGACAGATCTGATGACTCAGAATCAGAATGTTCGTGCCTGAGGCTGTTGTCTTACTGTTCAGGAGGAGATGGGATGTGAAGATTATTGACTAGGTAATTATGTGTAACAATTGCACTGAGCCAAGAACAGAAAAGGCAGAGAGGCAGACCTGGCCTGCAGGGGCTCCTCCAAATAAACCTGATGGGGACTCTTGATGGATAAAGTCATTCTCCCAGGCTTGGCAATGAAAGTGTTCCATATGATGCAAGTAAGGTACTCCAAGTATTCAGAACTCTCAGATTTGTTAGGGCTGTACCTTTATTTGTATTTTCAATAAAACTATTATTTTTTGCACTTGTCTCAGTTTCTGTGTTCTAAACTGGAGGAAGGTGGGGGATGATTAGAAGATCACCAAAAAACTCACCCAGCTTTGGAATGAAGAACCCCCCCCCCCGCAGTTTTCTTACCGTAAACACAACAGGATGTAGTGTGTTATTATCTAAGAACCAGGTTGTGCAGAGGCAGACAAGTTAGATTCTAGTCCTCACCCCTCTTTGTGCCAGTTGTGTGACTTATCTGCAAGTTATCTGCAAGGTTCTTGACCTCTTTGAACCTCCATTTCTTGATCTGCATAATGGACAATGACTTGCTTTAAATGACCTTTAAAGAAAGATCAGAAGTGACAAAGAGTAGAGATCAATCAATCAAAGCTCAGCAGTTGTTTGTTAGTACCACAACAATTACTAGAGCATGAACTCCTTAAAGGTTAGACACAATGTGTGACTATGTGATTTCCCTTTCCTCTTTCCCTACAGTCTACCTAACACTAGTAGAAGGCCACTACCAGGGATTGAACACAGGTTCTGTCACATGCTGGGCCAGCACATAACCACTGAGCTGTGCCTTCAGTCCCCCCACCCCCCCACCCCCGCCAAAAAAAAAAAAAACAGATACAGATATAGATAAAGATAGATATAGATAGTCTACAGATCTGCAATTCTGTCTGCTACAGGTTGTTATGGTTCCCATCCCTCCTGGAGTGCAAGAGTTCAATTCTTTTTGCATGTGCAAGCCTCTTTTCCTAATCTAAGTCCCTTCTTAGGACTGCTTGTAACATCTACTTGTTCCCTCATTAACAATGAGCTAAGTAAAATCTTTGGCACATGCTCATTTTCTATCTGCATGACAGCCATGAATTTATTTTCTTTTAAAAGGCGTCTTTTAATATTGCTACTACTTCTTTACCAAAGCAGTGGATTTCTGTGGAGGGCAGACACCTTGCCTGAATCTCCCTCTCAGGGTCAGATGGGGTTGGACAGCATTAGTGTTAATATCTTGTCCCTGGGTAGACAGAAAAGCTGCCTAGGAGTCAGGCTTCAGGTCCTGTGCCAACAACCTGCGGTGACAAAGAGGAAAGCACTTCTCTCAGAGAAATGGGCTCATAAGGAACCTCTGGACCCCTGGGGCAGCCTCCTAGGGCTACATGTCTTTCCCAAATCCCCTCCTGTGCAAGAACACCCTTCCTTCCTGGGGTGGCGCCCTGGCTGGAACCTAGAGATTAGCTCTTTGGGGTCTCTGAGATCCACGAGGTTCCACGGGGCCTCTGAGGGGAAGAGTATTTGGGAGCCTGAAAGCCCCAAGCTGCCCAGGATTTTTGGTTCAGACTTGGAGCATTTCCTCCTGGGCCGGCCTGGCGCTATCCTGGGGAGGGCGTCCGCCAGCAAACAGGGCACTGAGATTTGCCAGGCCAGCACCTTGGGGCTCCTGTTCTGCACACAGGCTGGGCTAGCCCTGCTCAGCGCCAAGGGCGCTTTGTCGGGTGGGTGGTACCTGGGGCGCGGCAGGGAACCCAGGGAGACCACAGATGGCAAGATAGGAATGATAGACAGAGGCAAAGAAAGGGTGGGTGGGGGGGGAGAGAGAGAGACAGAGAGACAGAGACAGAGACACTGAGACTGAAGGGGAGAGACAGTGGTGAGAAAACAGAGGCAGAGAAGGGCAGAGAAATGAAGATAAGAACAAGTTCTAAAGGAGAGGAGGAGCCTAAAAAGAGAGAAGGAAAGGCTGAGACAGAATGAGGCTTTGGAGATTCAGAAAAGCTTTCGTCCATCAGGCTGTGGATATGCTTTTGGAACTCAGCGGGGGCCAGCGCCGCCTCCTCTGCGCCTTCGCGCGCCTCCATCTGGCTGCCCTCGGCGTCCTCGAGGCTCAGCACCTCCTCTTCATAGCGTGCTTGCAGGTTGCACAGAGTCTCCTCCAGGCCTTTGCACTCTCCCTGGAACGCCTGCTTCTTGTTGGTAGCATCCCCCCGCCAGGCGGAGGTGGCTAATCTCCTGCTCCTACAGCGCCCGGAAGCGGGACGGCTCCTAATGCTTCTGGCACAGCACCAGCAGCTCGGCTTCCAGCAGCTTGTTCTGCTGCTCCAGCTCGTGCACGCGCTCGATGAAGCTGGCAAAGCGGTTTTTGAGGTCCTGGAGCTGCACCTTCTCCTGAGTGCGGATGGACTTGAGGTCGTTGCTAATGGCGACTACCTGGCTCTGGTCTAGGTTCTCCAGGCTGTGCATCAAGGAGCCAGAACTGGACAGTAGCTGCGGCGCACGGAGAGCCAGGAGGGCACCGGGACTGAGTAGTTGGAGTAAGCTGAGCGCGCAGTGCTGTAGCCGCTGCGCACGCTGGAGATGTGCACCCAGGGAGTCTCCACATAGTGCCACTTGTAGGAGGTCTAGGCTCATAGCTAAAGGAACTCATGCTGGCGGCCAGTGCCCCCCCACCGCCTATGGCAGACATGGGGGCCTGGAGAGGTGGAAGGACAGGGGAGAACGGGAAAGGGAAGGATGGATGGCTGTGTGCCTATTATTATAATTATTATTATTATTATTATTATTTTATTTATTTTTATTTTTATTTTTTTACTTAAGAGATTGCCATAGTTTGGACTTGAGAGTCCTCCAAAGGCCAAGGTGTTCAAGAATTGTTCCCCTGGGTGGTGCTCTTGGGAAATGATGAATGTTCAGAGGTGGGGCCTAGGGGAAAGTTGTTGGGTCATTGGGGGGTGTGCTCTCAGAGGCAAGTGATTTTGGGTTTTATTTTATTCATTTATTTATATGCAGTACTGAGAATCCAACCAGTGCCTCTTGCACACATGCTAGTTAAGTGCTACCACTGATCCACAACCCAGGACTAAGGTGAGTGGTTTTGTTTCAATACATGCTGTCACCATGAAGTTCAGCCTTTCTCCTGGCTGAAATAGGTTTGCCACGGTTTCTTTTATGAGAGCAAAATGTTCTTTGCATGTCTTCATTGGACCTGGCTGGCCAGGCTACGTCTTTCAAGAATAGTAGACTTTAGAATTTGGAATTTAAGTTTGTCTTGTGACTTTCATCAACCAATAAAATATAAGTAGATTGTAATATGTGTAATAATGAGAAAGATTTATCATCTATTAGGCAATTTCTTTTTAAATTTATGAATAACCATTTTATTGCATTTATGAATTTAATGTAATGTTTGGAGTAATTTATTACCATGGCACTATTTAGACAAAAATGACCAATATACAAAACTTCTGTTGTATTTTAAAACTGTATCATACAATTGAGTCTTTGAAAATGTTTATTAAATTTCTAGATATACATTTATTATAATTGCATCTGAGAATCCTTTTGTCAACATAATTAGACACAATGAAATAAGGTGCTAGCATCCATAATTTGTCAATGGATAAAGATCTGTTAGCAGGTCTGTTACAAAAAGATGAAGCCAAAAGAAAGGTGCTCCCTTTCTCATTTCCAGACCTCCTAGGATCCTCTCCCTGAGCATGCTTGCTTCTGGATCACATGGGCCCATTCTAAACAGTTACACTGCTTTTCAAACAAATTTCTCTCCCAGTCATTATCTTGTTCGGATTTTCTACTGATTTGTACAGCATGATTGATTTACAGGACCTTTGAAATGTTTCCAGTTCATGGAACTTTTATAACATAATAACACCATAGCTTACAGAGAATTTGCTATTCTTTTATTTTGCAACAGTGTTCTTATATTCCCTTATTTTCTCTAAGAAAATGTCATCCTAGTCTCAAGCAACCAGTATTTTCAATAACCAATGAATAATGATAGAAGAGAGATATATGGAAACCTGATTCACTGTATATTAGTGCAATCCCAATACAATAAAACTTTGTGAAGCTTTAAAAATAATTAAAAAATATCATATCAGAAATTCTCAAAACAAAATATTGGCTCATGTAACAAATGGCTACAAAGTACCTACTAATACTATGAGGTGCCACATGTTGGTGAACCAAATCCTTTCTCCTGCATCTTAGGGGATCACCTCTTGGAGGTTTGATTGGCATACTTAACAGATCTCAAGTAAAAACTTCTAATATCTTCATCAAAAATTGATCAGACAAATTATAGAGTCCTCCTTAACTCCTCTCACAGAATACCCAACATCTCTGCAAACTACCAATTAAACCTTTAAAATATTCAATCTTTCTAGTTCTGTTTAATTTCACAGACAGCTCCATGATAAAAATCCAGCAGGATTCCTATTCTGTATAATTACAGAGCATCTTAATTGGTGTCTACTCCAATACCTGCCTCACAATATTTGATTTTTTCATAAAAATGATATGATACATTCACAGCCACACTGAAATAAATATGTGACAAGGGTCAACAATATCCTATGTGAAGAAATGACATGAAATGTTTTCAAAGAAAAATCTATTTCCTGTGTCATGTAAAAAAAAAATATGTTCTTGCAAATTTTTGGATTTGACTTACATTGATTTCACATATATGGCAATGCATTTGCGTGGTAGCTCTTTTCTGATTCAAAAATCTGGGGATGGATTCTGTACAAATGATCAATTAAGAATCTGTAAATCATTTTTCCCACATGTGTGCCATGGTTTTTCTTTTCATCTGTTTTGTTTTGTTCCTCCTACTTCCTTGTGACTATCTTCAAGTGAAGATGCTGAAAAAATATCAAAACAGATAGAAAAGAATTGAGGAATACTAGAAGCATCCAGAGAAAGAAAAGAACATTTGTTCCCCGAGATTTTTACAAGGTGGAGCTCTGCTTCCCAACTGATTCTTAATAAAAAAAACCAACAATGGATTAATGGCTGATCCTTAAAAATACGAGAACATGAGATTATGATCTGCAGGGTCAGAAAGGATTTTAGTCTAACACAAATTCATAATATAAAGAAAGAGACCAATAAAAAATGCTCAGCCATAACAGTAATCAAGGAAGTACAAATAAACCAGTTCACATCAACCTGATAACCAACACTTTAAATCATTGGTGGAAGAATAGGATCAAATAAGATTAAATAAAATAGGGAATAAACATTGGGATGGGAAAAGTATGGATGATTCTGACTATTTTTGGTTTTTGCTCATACTCTGACATTCAAAGTAAGCTTATCCTTTAATATAGCAATCAAATAAATGATACTTCAAGTTTTGGAACATGTTGATTTCCCTTTCCTAACCCCCCTTCAATGGGATGGCAGTGTTAAAACACTGGACATAGAATGTCAAGGGTTGTTGGGGAGTATGTTTGTTTGATGGTATTGAGGATTGAAACCAAGGCCTCAGGCATACTAGGCAAAGCCTCTACCACTGGGTCACACTCAAAATAGAAAAAGCAAAAAGGCTAGGCATGTAGCTCAGTGGGAGAACACCACTGGGTTTAATCCCAGAATGACCTAAAAAACAAAGAAAAATGAGAATACAAAGTGGGGGATAGGACTGTACAGGATTAGTGTATTTACGAGATTGAAGCTAAGTTAGTATTAACATGAAAATAACATACTGTAACTTTAATTCTTTTTTTCTGTAAGAAAAAGAACTACAGATATGATACAAAAGGAAATGACAATGGTGTCAAAACATGTCACTACAAAGAAAGAGAAAAAACAAACAAACAAGTTGAAGCAGTAGAATAACAAGTGGAGAAACAAAAATACACAAACACACACACACACACAGAGGGGGAGAGAGAGGGGGGGAGAGAGAGAGAGAGAGAGAGAGAGAGAGAGAGAGAGAGAGGCGGGGGGGGGGGGGAACACTGTAAGATATACCAAAGAAAATAAATGGCAGGAGTAGCCCTATTCCCTCCTCCTCCTGCCTCTCTCTCCCCTCAGTGGCTTGTTTTTTGTTGTTTTGTTTTGGTAGTTTTCAGGAGGGCAGGGAATAAACCCAGCAGCTGTCTTACTGGCTTTACCACAGAGCTTCATCCAGCCCTTTTTAATTTTTATTTTGAGACAGGGTCCTACAAAGTGGCCTCAAAATTGAGATCTTCCTGCCTCAGGCTAAAGGAGTCACTGCAATGACAGGCACGAACCTCTGTGCCCTGCTACTAGTGCACTGTTAATTCTACAAAATAATGGGGTTCTGCATGGCACACTTAACCAAGTATTAAAGACATGTTTGATTGATACTTCCTTTTTTTTTTTTTTTAGTCCTTTCCTCCTCTGTGGGTTACCTAATCCACTTGCAAGAAATCCATTCTTCCATAGAAAACAAAATTGAAACATTTATTTCTGATTCAAAAGAAACACTAGGCAGAAGTGCTGCAGTCTAGCTGGGCACAAAATCACGAGCCACTTAAACAGGAACAAACTTTATTTTTGAAACTGCCACCAATGCCCCGTACACTCCCAAGAAGATTGCTGATCTACCCACGCTGCATTCTCCCCGTACCAAGAGGAAGTTACTCCTCCGGAATTCCCTCCTATCGCACTTCCCTAACCAATGGGAACTCTCCAGGAGTCCCGTAGCAGGCCGAGGTGGACAGCAGGAATCCAATATCCATATGAATGCAAATCTTAACATAATCATATCATCTCAGTGGCTTGCTGGCGTCACCTTTCAACCAAAAATGCCATGCATCATATTACTTGGCTGTGGCTCCTAGCATCTCCCCCCTTCTGTTTAATTAAGCAACAAGCAATGTGGCTAGGGACCGTGCCTGTTAGGTTTGTCCAATTCAACATATGGTTCTTACCCGTCATGGGATGAACTGACCTCTAGGCGTTAGCCTCCTCTCTTAGGTTGATACCACTGCAATTGGATCATACCCGTCACTGACTACCGCTCCAGCATATAGCCATACTTGTGGATAGGCCTATGTACCAGTGGGGGGGTGAGGTTCTTTGCCTCACCTCTGTTGGCCCCCAAATTTGGCCTTGGTGCCGGTGGGGGGGTGAGGTTCTTTGCCTCACCTTTGTTGGCCCCCAAAATTAGACCATCACTAGTAGAAGGGAGGAGGATACAGAAATGCCACGACATCAAGTCAATTGACAGCTCCTAGGAAAAATTGCATCACTGGTGACACATAAGCAAAGATACGCCAGCACTACCATAATTCGCAATGCATACAGATAGATAGATAGATCACAATGCATACAAGTGATACATAGTCCAGGCAAGTTCTTTAAGCAGTTCAAAGTGGAGGAATTTATCAATATGTCCATTTCCTCCCAAAATAAATCGACTCATTAATTGAGCATTACTTGCTGTTATTATTCATTGATGTATCAGTTTATACAGTTTGTTGTGATAATTATCGAAGAAGTTGTAGTTTGGTTTCATCTTTGTCTTCACCAGCACTGGAATGAAAATAGGACTTCTGACAATGATGCTAAAAAAAAAAAAATATGTAACATTTCAACAGGTACTAAGAAAAAAATTTTTAGAACAATTTACATTATCCTGAACAGAATTTTTAAATATAATGAAAAGGAAAGGTGAAAGTAAAGAAACGGATCTGTTAACCTGCTTATTTGTACACATATTAAAACAATCCTCAACAGCTGTTTACCCAACTTAAATTAAACCATTAAAATCACGTGAATTATAAAAAAAAAAATTCGGATCCATTTATTCATGAGCGCTCCTCATATATGATATATGGACATACGCACATACAGACATACAACACAAAACAGAAATGTGCACACGTAACATACAACACATAAGACAATAGTAAAGGCCTTGTAGCTTTACCTAGATGAAATCTCCATTGCAATGTTTAAAAACTCCACAGTCAAAAAATAAAACTGATCAGAAAAACATTAACCTAGGTCTGTATGAGCTCAAAAATAAAATAGAACTTTATGATGTGGGAAAAAGCAATAATAAAATAGATATTGAAAAAAGCATCCAGGTTAATCACTGTCACAGATGTAAGAATAGCCAAGATGGAGTTCTGGATATCAGCTGTTATGGATTTGAGTCAAATCATCTTCTTTTTGATCTGTAGAAATTGTTTTTGGTTAATCTCTCTGGAATCCAAATCAGCTGCTGTTCTCCCTGTGGAAACACACAAACAGATCCCCAACTCCAGACAATCACTGGGTCAGGACCTTTCCATTGTCCTGTTAGAATATCCTTCCAAAGTACCTTAGGCTTAAGTACATTTTTTGGATACAAATGTCTTTCCACAGCACTAAGCCCTGATGAATCCAAATTTAAAATGTTTAGAGTAAAAAGGGTTATTTTATGTTTATCTTTGGGGGATATATATCCCTTTCCAATTCCCTCCCTTTCTTTTAATAAGTACATTTTAATAGTTTGATGAGCTCTTTCAACTATGCCTTATCCCTTTGTATTGTATGGAATTTCTGTTATGTGAGTAATGCCAAATGATGAGCAAAATTGTTTAAAAGAGGTAGAAGCATAACTAGGACCATTATCTGTTTTTAACTGTTTTGGAATGCCCACAGTGGCAAAATTTCGTAAGCAATGAGCTATAGCATCTTTAGTTTTTTCTCCGGCATGAAGGGAGCCCATCAAAAATCTGGAAGAAGTATCAACTGTAACATGCAAATATTTTAATTTTCTGAATTCTGGCAAGTGTGTGACGTCCATCTGCCAAATATGGTTAGGTATCAGTCCTCTAGAATTGACTCCAAGATTATCTTGTGGTAAAAATGTCACACAATTTTGACATTGTTTTATTATATGTCTGGCTTGTTCTTTAGTTATTTTAAAAAGCTTTTTTAAAGTATTAGCATTGACATGGAACCTTTTATGAAAATTTATAGCTTCTTCTATTGTGGAGAAAATATGTATGTCATGTGTAGATTTATCTGCTAATTCATTGCCCAAACTAAGGGCTCCAGGCAATCCTGTATGTGCCCTGATGTGTCCTATAAAGAATGGATCTTTTCTGTCCCAGATTAGACTTTGAATAGTGGAAAACAAAGAGAAAACAGTAGAAAAAGGGGAAATCCTACCAGCATCTTCAAGGGATACTATAGCATTAACTACATACTGACTATCAGAAAATAAATTAAATATAGAATCTTTAAACATCACAAAAGCTTGTAATACTGCATTAAGCTCTACCTTTTGAGTTGATTGTTTGGGTACTAAAAATGTAAAAGTTTGATCAGGGGTAACTACTGCTGCTGTTCCATTATTTGACCCATCAGTGAATATACATGGAGAATTCATGATAGGGGTTTTTCTTGTCATCTTTGGAAAAACTACAGGATGCTTAGAACAAAAAGACAGCAAAGGATTAGATGGTAAGTGATTATCAAATGAAACATTAGATTTACACATGATTATTGCCCAAGTATTTAACTCATTAGCTAACTCATCAATTTGATCCATAGTATATGGAGTAATAATTTTATTGGGAGAAATCCCAAACACTCCCTTTGTTGCTTTTATTCCTTTGAGTATTAATTGTCCTACAGCCTCAGGATACCTAGTAAGAATAGTGTTAGGAGAATAAGATAAATGTATCCATAATAATGGACCTTCTTGCCAAAATACTCCTGTAGGAATATTTTTTGTTGGTAGTACAATAAATAATAAAGGCAAACTTATATCAATTCTATCCAAATGCATATTTTCCATATATATTTCAATGGTTTTTAATGCCTATTTTGCTCCAGGCGTTAACATGCGGGGTGAATTTGGATCTGATGGACCTTTTAGGATATCAAATAAAGGTCCTAGCTCTTCTGTTGGTATGCCTAGATAAGACCTTATCCAATTTATGTCTCCCAATAACTTTTGAAAGTCTTTAAGTGATTTGAGTTGATCTACTCGTATTTGAATTTTTGGTGGACGGACTGTGGTTGAGGATAATAGAACTCCTAAATAATTAATTGGAAGATTTAATTGTACTTTATCTATTGCTATCTCTAGATTACAATTTTTTAATAAATTTGTAAGTGTGGCATAATATTCTAGCAATGTGTTTTTATGTTTATGTGCCAATAACACATCCTCCATATAGTGAAATATTTGTAGTTCAGGATTTTGATTTCTAAGTGGCTGGATTGCTTTGTTAACATAAATTTGACACATATTTGGACTATTAGCCATCCCTTGAGGGAGTACTTTCCATTCATATCTCTGATTAGGACCTTCATGATTTAGTGCAGGGATAGTAAATGCAAAATGTGGACTATCCTCAGGATGAATTGGAATTGAAAAAAAAACAATCTTTAATATCTATAGCTAAAACATACCAGGTTTTTGGTAAAGCAGACAATTGGGGAATGATTGAGCAGGTCCCATAATTACCATCTCATTATTAATGGCTCTTAAATCTTGCAATAATCTCCATTTACCAGATTTCATTTTAATGACAAAAATGGGAGTATTATGGGGAGATAAGGAAGGTTGTATATGTCCCTCCGCTAATTGTTCTTTGACCAGGTCATGGGCTACTTGTATCTTTTCTTTAGTCAGGGGCCACTGAGGAACTTACACTGGTCTTTCTGATTTCCAAGTAATTTTGATTGTCTCAGTGGCCCTTTCTGAAAATCCAATCCATGTCTAATTATTCCTTGATTTATTTGAATTGGTGTTGCTATACCTTGTTCTTGTTCTCTTAATCTTTTTTCTTTCCTAAAGCCTTGTCTAGCCCTAATAGTGGGCGCGTTAGGATTGATGTTATTTGTTAATGTCAAACCTAATTGATCTAGGACATCTCATCCCCATAAATTTATAGGAAGATGATCCAATACATAGGGCTGTATAGTTCCTTCACATCCTTCAGGATCCTTCCAATCTAATACCATTGCACTTCTATGGGGATTAGTCGCCACTCCTAGGCCTGGAAGTGTTTGAGTGGCTTGTTGTAATGGCCAATGTTTTGGCCAATCTTGACTAGATATGATGCTAAGGTCTGCACCTGTGTCCAGTAGCCCATTAAATTCATGTCCTTGAATATTTAGTTTTAGCACGGGGCAAGAATCTAAATTTAAAGACAGCATAGCCCAATCTACACCTGTGGAGCCTAATCCCCTGGAACCTCTTTCTACAGTACGACTGGAAAATTTATCATGCAGGCTGGGTATTACTAATAACTGTGCTATTCTATCTCCTGGTGAAATTACTGATATACCTCTTGGAGAACTAGCTATAATTTTTATTTCACCCTCATAATTGGGATCAATTACCCCAGGACTTATCATAAGTCCTTTTAGTGTAGAAGAACTGCATCCCAATAATAAGCCTACTGTTCCTTGGGGAAGAGGTCCTTTTATTCCTGTGGGAATGATTTGAACTCCCATCTCTGGAGTTAGTACTGCTCTGGCAGAGGTGCAGATGTCCAACCCTGTGCTCCCTCTAGTTTGTCTGATGAGGGATTTAATGAGTAATGTGTCCTGGGTACTACCCTGATGGTGCTGCTGGGTTCCTCCATTGCCCCGTATACTTGTGGTTTTGGGCCCCGGAGCATTGGGCCCTCCAGTCCGTTTTTTGGCAATGGAGCCTGATGTCTTTATCCATGATATCATGGGTAAACACTTGGTCCTTGTCCGTTTTTTGATAACGGAATACCCTCTATGGTGGTTTGAGAATGGTATTTATTAGCCCAATGTCTCCCTCTATGGCATCATGGGCAAATACCCGGTATTCTATTTTTTTGATACCTAGCTTTGTTAAACCCTCCTCCTATGGGGCAACTTCTTTTAAAATGTCCTGTTTGATCACAATTATAGCATGTTTTTGGCCTGGCATCTAAATCCTGTTGTACTGCTGCTAAGACTTGCCCTTGTTCATTAATGTCTCTACATAATTTAATATATGTGTTTAAATCTTCATGTCTCCATGGTCTAATGACCTCTCTGCAGCAATGATTTGCTTGGTCATAAGCCAGTTGTTTTATAAATGGCATTGCCTGTTCTGTATCCCCAAATATTCTAGAAGCTGTTTGAATAAGCCTATCTACAAATTTAGCGTAAGGTTCATTAGTTCCTTGTATTACCTTAGATATTTGTCCTTGTAAATCTCCATGCCCCTGTAAAGTTTTCCATGCTCTAACCACATCTACAGCAATTTGTATGTATACGCCAGGATCATATTCAATTTGTTGCTGTTGACCCTCATAAGGTCCTTTTTCTAACAACATATCTAGATTTTTTTGAGGGTAACCGGCTGCTGCATTTCACCTAGCTGTCTCCATGCAAAATTCCTAATTGGCAACCTTCCATAACAAATATTATCCTCCATTGAGCACATATTGACACATGTTAGCCCAATCTGCTGGTGTCATGTCCAAGTTGGTAATGGATTCGACCATGTTCACAGTGTAGGGTGCTTGCGGCCCATAGGTTGTTATAGCCTCCTTTAATTGCTTCACTGTTTTGAAATCTAAAGCACGGTAAATTCGTTGCCCTCCTGCCTGCTCAAGTACAGGGCATGCTAATCTTTGGGGTCCTACCTCAGGATTCCGTCCATCAACTACGGGAGTTGAGGGCCACTCAGCTGTAGATGGAGCTGTTGGTTGAATTATGCCCTATGGTGATAGAACGGAGTTAGTAGCAGCCTCCTGTTGTAATTCCCCCCACCCATGGTTGTTTTTCTTTTAAGCTTTCTTCCTTTAAATTTTCCTCTTTCTGACTAGCTCAAGAGACCTTCTCTTTTGCTTGACCTAACATGTTTTCTACCATAGTCTGGACCTCTAACAATTTACTTAACAGTCTTTCGGTTTGTTTTTTATTAGTTTCTAATCTACTATAAAGATAACACAACCCAGTAAGATAGCATAAAACAAAACCAAAACAGAATGAAACAAAAACGGAACAAAAAATTGTTGTATCAATTTTCTCTTTCTCAGGGCCGAACAACTTCAAACCTTGAGCCAACCATTTTTCCCAGTTTGCCTGAGAAAATTCCAGGGATAGGCAGCTTGAAACAAAAACAAAATAAATCAAAACAAGAACACATTGTTTTTTGAAAGGGTCACCCATTCTTTCGCCTTCCCTCAGGGGCGAGCAATTTTACTCACCTCCAAGCTTCAGGTGTTCCCCGTATGGGCCACCAATTGCTGCAGTCTGGCTGGGCACAAAATCACAAGCCACTCAAGCAGGAACAAACTATTTTTGAAACTGCCGCAAATGACCCGTACGCTCCCGGGAAGATTGCCGATCTACCCATGCCGCGTTCTCCCCCATTTCAAGAGGAAGTTCCTCCTCCAGAATTCCCTCCTATCACACTTCCCCAACCAATGGGAATTCTCCAGGAGTCCTGTAGCAGGCAGAGGTGGACAGCAGATATCCAATATCCATATGAATGCAAATCTTAACATAATCATATCATCTCAGTGGCTTCCTGGCATCACCTTTCAACCAAAAATGCCATGCATCATATTACTTGGCTGTGGCTCTTAGCACAGAAGTTAACAAATGGTGGAGAAATACTAGATATTCATGTGCAAAGAATCAACTTGTACTTTTTACCCCATAGACAAAAATTATCTCAAAATGGAAAAAAAAAATGCATAAAACCTGCTGCAAGAAAACTTGGGGGAAGTTTTCATAATATTGAATTTGGTAACAATTTCATAGGTATGTCACCAAAAACACAAACAAAAACAAAAATATATTAGACTACAATTAAATAAAGAACTGTGAATCAAAGGACACAATGAAGAAAATAAAAGGACTATCTGTGGATAGGATAATCCTTTTGAAAATCATATCTGATAAAGTGTGGATACCAAGACATAAAGAACCACAACTGTAATTTAAAGTAGGCAAAGGATTAGAATAGACATTTCTCCAAAGAAAATAAACAAATTTTCAATAAGCGTGTAAAAAGATGGTTAACATTACTGTTGGTGGGCAGGTAAAATGGAGTAGGTACTGTGGGAAAAAATATGATCATTGCTCAAAAAATAAATAGATAAATAATAAAAATAAAATTAACATATCCAGCAATATCATTTGTACAAGGTACCTAGAGTAGTCAAAATCATAGAGACAAAAATACAATGATAGTCCTCAGGGGCTGAGCAGGGGACATTGGGGAGTTCTGCTTTAATGCTTACGAAGTTTCAGTTTTACAAGATGAAAAGAGCTCTATGGAGAGTTGCTGGTGGTGCTTACAAGGCAATGTAATGTAGGTGAAGCCCCTGAAGCATACATTCAATCTTAGCACCACTTTTAAAAAATAAATAAAAAAGAAACTGAGTTTAGAATTTCTCATAATATTGAATAAAATAAAACCTTTCCTCCATGTCCAAATGCAACTGTCACTAATTTGCTGTACATAAATCTAGTTCATGTTCTTGTTTTCACTGGGTGAATACATATGTGTGATTCCAAGATAGATTCTTATTGTTTCATTCCTTATTTCATTTTCAGTCAACATACTGTAAAACTAATTTAGAAACGTGATATTTCACTGGAAAGTGTATTCTTGAACACTCTCAAAATAACATAGGACTAGTCTATTATTTTTAACTGCACTGTGCTGATAGCTAAGATCTTAAACATCTCTTACAGCTACACGTGGTATGGTTTAGTCACTACCGTGGTGACACAGCAACATGGTGGGATGTTTATGAGGTGGGGCCTAGTGGAGATCTTTAGGTCATTGGAGGCAGGCTCTCAAGGGGATTATGGGGCCCTAGCCCCTCCCTCTTTCAACCTATGACTTCCTGGTTATGTGGCTGACAGTTTTACTTTAATGTGCTGTGACCCCTTTGGCCAAAAAAATGGGGCCAACTGACTAGGAACTAAAACCTCCAAAACCATGAACGAAGCCTGATGTGGTGGACAACACCCATAATCCCAGCCACTTGGCCAGCTGAGGCAGGAAGATCAAAAATTCAAGGCCAGCCTGAGGAACTGAGTGAGACCCTGTCTCAAAAAAATAAAGAAGGCTGGGAAAGTAGCTCAATGTAGAGGAACCCTGGATTTAGTCCCCAGACCACACCCACAAACTCACAATAAGACTCATCACAGGTATTAGATATAGTGGTGGAAAACTTAGACACCTAACTTGATTACTTTATATGACCCTTTGTATCTAGGGGTTCTGTGTTCCGTAAGAAAGTATAAGTATTTTCCTGTAGAAAACATCTAGTAGCAGAATTACTAGGCATCTGCAACTTCAATCAATATTCCAAGTAACCATTCAAAGTGATTGTGCAGATAATACATTTTCCCAGTTGGACAGTTGCTATTTCCCCCAGTTCTCTATCTCATAAGAAGGAAGATATTTGCAAAATTAAGATTTGTATGTTAATGGAAATTCAAACCATTTGTTGTGCAGTTTAATAAGTATAATAATTAATAATTTCACTATCAAATATGAGACATCACAAACATCATCTGAGACTCTTCACAATAGTTCCAAGAGGGTGGGCAAAGTGCAAGAACCACAAATGCAAGCTTTCTTAACAATTCCTGCTGTTGTTTAAACAATCATAAGCAGTATACACTGTTTTATGAACAAATATTCCCAGAGGAAAATGGAAAGCACTACCAAAGAGAGCTCTAGCCTTGGCCTGCCTCTACACAAAACATACCAGGAGCAACTGGGAATTCAGCAGTTGCTCCACTTTTCCAGTGGCACTGTGTAAATGGTGCCCCCTAGTGGTTAGAGGGATGTAGCTTGCAGAGCTGTGTTGGCAGGAGCTATTCCAGGGACAGGAAATTCTCTGGAATTCTTCAAAGAGTTCTATACCTTAGGCTTAAAATTATGTAAACGTTTTCAAAGTGGGACATTCCCAGATACCCTCACTTTGAACTTTTGTCTCAAAAATGAAGATCAACTATATCCAAATGCTTCCCTGAGCACCCCTCAGATATCATTGACCCACATGCCCAGGTGACTGTCAGAACACTCTGGATTCCCAAACAGGGGCTCTCAGACCTGTGCAGAAGCCTCCTAGGGTTCTTGAGATTGCAGAAGCTGGAACTGTGGCTTTAGTGAAAGCTCTGCCTTTAGTGGGAAGAACTCAGGTAACGCTGTGCCTTTTAGGTGGATGGAGGGAATCCATCAAACTAACAGAGAAAGAGTCTGCCAAGGATGTGGATTGAAAGTAGAATGACACTGCAATAGGCAGATGCCTGCCACAGGAAATCCCGGGCACACTCACTGTGAGCACAGTGGGACAGTAGGGCTTGGGAGGATTTTTAAAGGCAAAAATAAAAAGAGTTACAACATATATTTCAAAACAATAAGTCCTGGCAGCATTGGTGAGTAACAAGGTACATGTGTCTCCAAAGTTAAGCAGATGGTTGCTGGGCAGACACCCTTGCAGAAGTCTGTTCTCTTTAAGGCTCCCTTCTGGCAGAATTCTTGTCAAGCAATAATGGGTGAGATGGCTTTCTTCATAACCTCCTCGCTGGTTTCTTTTTTTGTTAGGGTTGGCAAACAAGCAAATTCATTGTGATACCAATGATGCTGATAACTTTCAGAGAGTCCAGGCTGTCCTGGCAGGCTATGCTGTGTCCTGAAGATGCTTTCCTGGGCCACAGAGGAGAGCAGCAGGCTGTGGACCCCTCCATACAAAGGGAGCTTAGAGTATCTTACCTCCAAGGAGGAGAAAATTTGTGAGGCAGGACTGTGCAAGAAGTGTCTACCTAAAGCACATGTTGGTTTGAATTTGGAAACTGCTTTTATCTGGGGGTGGTCTTGCTGTCTTTGTGCCCGTTGCTGTGGTAGTGGCTGCATAAGTCCACCTTTCTCCAGAGCACTAGAAGATGCACAGTCAGGGATCTACCCCGGTTTACTAGTGCCCCATCCCAAGACAAGACAATTTAGGAGATCGATATCTCTCTCTCTCTCTCTCTCTCTCTCTCTCTCTCTGTGTGTGTGTGTGTGTGTGTGTGTGTGTGTTTGCTAGGGAGCAGGGGTTTGTAAGAAGGATTTGGGGTTTTCCTTTGTTATGTTTTGTGTGTATGCTTTTGCTTTTTGCTTTTTTTTCTTCTTGTTTTCTTCACAGAGCCTTCCTGAACTCAATAACTTATGTACAGATTCAAGAGAGTCCTTTGACCTGAACTCCTGTGGATAGACAATGACCTATGTCCATAGCTCTAAAACTTAATGCCATGTTGTTCTCCAGTTATAATTTTGGCCCAGTCATAGACCTCTTCAGATCCCTTATCCCAAAGCTGCTGTGTTGGGGACCTGGGCTGCTCTGCAGCACCTTGCTGACTAACTTGCTCAATGGGCACTGGCAGAGAACCGACTACTATTTGTGGAGGACATGTACATCTGAGAGCGCAGGACCTCTCCATTCCTTTGACAACCTGGACCCTGCTGTTGTAGAAGGGAGGGCACATGCTGCTCTAAGTCCCCATGCTGCTTGGACATTAGAAACAGTCTTGAAATGGCAGTTTCTTTGGGCAAGTCTAGGGCTATTGAACCTGAAGATAATATCTTCAGTCATTCCTCCTGGTCCTGATGCATCTTTCCGTTTTTAGCCACCTGTTTCAAGGTTATCCGATTTTAAGCCACCAAGATTTCCAAGATGCCATCTCTCAACAGCAAGACTGTCCTGCCCTCTTCCCCCAGCAGGCTCCATTGGGAAGACCAGGCTGGTTGCCATCTTCTGGTGATAAACACTCTCTTTTTCTCCCTAGGTCATAGTCTGGCTCTTTTGTTTTGAAACCAAATCTAAGAAGAAAGATAAACTATTTGT
The DNA here is from genome assembly GCF_048772815.1 of Callospermophilus lateralis. Classification (NCBI taxonomy): domain Eukaryota; kingdom Metazoa; phylum Chordata; class Mammalia; order Rodentia; family Sciuridae; genus Callospermophilus; species Callospermophilus lateralis. The sequence continues at coordinate 50,866,865 of NC_135319.1, read as the reverse complement.
AATAAAATATAAGGTAGAGGATGGGGCTGTGACTCAGTGGTAGTGCACTTGTCTGGTATGTGTAAGGAATTGGGTTCGATTCCAGAACCACATATAAATAAATAAATAATAATAAAGGTCTATCAACAACAAAAAATATTTTTAAAAACTATATATGGGGGCTGGGGCTGGGGCTCAAGCAGTAGCATGCTCGCCTGGCATGCATGCAGCCCGGGTTTGATCCTCAGCACCACATACAAACAAAGATGTTGTGTCTGCTGAAAACTAAAAAATAAGTATTAAAAAATTCTCTCTCTCTCTCTCTCTCTCTCTCTCTCTCTCTCTCTCTCTCTCTCTTCCTAAAAAAAAAAAAAAAACTATATACAATAGTTTAGCTTAGTTTCAGAATTATCACTGACTTGCTTCTTGATCTTGAGTAGACCCAAAAAAGGCAATCCTTCCTGGGATGTCCATATGACTGAATGGTGCATAATTCCAAACTCCCAACTGTCCAGAGAGTCTGAAGCAGCACTTCTGTCCATGTGAACCCAGACTTCTTAAATTCTCCCAGCAACCCTCTTGCAAACTCTGTATTTAGACTGAACAGATTCCTCTGCTGCCCTACATACATTCCCACAACTTCTTTATTTTTCTCAAGATACCCCATCAAGGTACATTCATGACTCAATGTAAAAATATTCTTAACTTTTTTGTGTTTAAAAGCAACAAACAGAACAAGCAAGGGTTTGTCATCACTGGACAGTACATTTTATAATTGGTCCTAGTAAGTGCACTGAATACTCTAGTCTTCATATTTTTCTCCTACATAAATACAGGACTATGTGGGCCAGAGTCCCCAGAGCTTAGAAGTAGGTGTATGGAAATGATAAAATGGTTTTTAGACTAAATAGCCCAATTAGCTGAGGTTTACAAGGGCACAGGCACGAGTGTCTGGAAGCCTTTTGATATTTGATCACTCCTAGAACCCATCTCCAAGTTCAGAATGGCTTTAAGTTAACAGGTACAAAGATCTTTGATCCACACTTAAGACGATTAAAATTGTAAGTATACATAACAAAATAGGTGCCTCTAAAAACATGCTCTCATTTTCTCTCTCCAATATAATTGCACACAGAAAGATGAGGTGCAAGTATCTATAATGTGTCAGTGGTAACAGGCCCAGGTGGCAGGTAAGTTACAAAATGATGAAACCAAGAGGCAGGTGCTCCCTATCTTACATTTAGACCTACTAGGATCCTCTCCCCAACCAGGCTTGCTTCCAGATCACATGGGCCTTCTCTAAGCACATGCACCTCATTTCAATTCACATTTCTCTCCAGTCATTATCTTGTTCAGATTTTCTACTTATTCATATAACATCATTGCTTTGCAGGAACTTTGATATATTTCTAGTTCATGAAAATTTATGAAACAATAACTTCATGCTTACATAGTATTTGCTATTCATTTATTTTTCAAATGCTGTTCTTATACTCCATTTCCTCTAAGAAAATGTCCTCCTACTGTCAAGCAACAAAAATATTCAATGAACCATAGATGATGACAGATAGAGATCTATGGAAACCTTCTTCAGTGAGTGCATGTTACGGCAATCCTAGTATAGTAAAATTTTGTGCAGCTATAATTTAAAAATAACCATATAAGATATTCCCAAAACAAAATATTAGCTCACATAACAAATGGCTAAGTACCTAATAATACTCTGAGTTGCCCTGTATGAGACACAATCAAAATAATTTCTTTCCCCTTCAGTCTATGTGATTTTCTCTTGGAGGTTTCATTGGCATACTAAACTAACAGATCTAAGTAAATACTCCTAATGTGTCTGGCATAAAATTGATCAGGACAAAATTTTAGAGCCTTCCTTAACTCCTCTCATTGAACATTCAACATCTCTGCAAACTATCAGTTCCACCATTAAATTACTCATCTTCCTAGTTCTGCAGAATTCCATAGCTAGCACCCTGATCAAAACCTGCACAATTTCTAACCTGGATAATTACAAAAGCATCTTAATTAGTGCCTACCCCCAAACTTGCCTCACAATAGTTGATTTTTTCCATAAAAGTCATATGATACATCCATATCCACACTGAAATGAATACATGACAAGTATCAACACTGTCCTATGTAAAGAAATGGCATGAAAATTTTTCAAAGAATTCTTTGTATTTCTTGTATCATCTACAGAAAGGTATGTTCATGTAATTTTTGGATTTTTGACTTACCTTGATTTCACATATATGGCCATGCATTTGGTCAGTTCCTCACTGACGGAAAAATCCAGGTACAGATTCTGTTCAAATGATAGATTAACAATCTCCAAATCATGTTTTCTAAATGTATGCCACTGCTTTCCTTTTCCTCTTTCCTGTTTTGCTTCTTCTACTTCTTTATGACTATTTTCAACTGAAGATGCTGAAAAAAAATATGAAACAGAAAGAAAAGAATTGAGGAATACTAAAGCATCCAAAGAAAGAAAAGATTATTTGTTGACTAAGATTTTTAAAAGGTGGAGCTGTGCCTCACTACTTATTAATTTTAAAAACGAGGGGTGTAATTAAGGGCCTATCTTTAAAAATATAAAGATAACATGAGATTATGTTCTACAGGGTAGGAAAGGATTTTAGTCTAACAAAAATTTAAAAGTAGGAAGAAGACAAAAATGCTCAGTCATAATAGTAATTGAGAAAGTACCAATAAACCACCCCATATCAATCTCATACCCCACAGTTTAAGTGGTTGGTGAAGGAGGAGGAAAGGAATAAAATTAAAGAAAATAGGGAGCGAAGATTGGGATAGGACAAGTATTGATTTTTATGACCACTTTGGGTTTTTTCTTTGTATTATGAAGTTCAAAGTGAGCTTACCATTCAATTTAGCAATCAAATAAAGAATACTTGAAGTTTTTAGAGCATGTTTACATGACCTTTTTCTAACCCCTCTCCAATGGGATGGCAAGGGATTATATGGAGGGTTGGTTTTTTTAGTGGCAGTGCGGATTGAAGCCAAAGCCTCAAGTATGCTAGGAAAATACTCTACCACTGGCTCACACTCAAATTAGAAAAAGCAAAAAGGCTAGACACTTAGCACAGTGGTAGAGCATCCCTGCATTCAATCACAGCACAACAACAAAAGAAAGAAAGAAGTGAGAACATAAAGCATGTGATAGGAATTACCACTGTAAAGGAATGGAGATTTTATGAGATTGAAGTTAAGTTAGTATTAACATGAAAATACAATATTATGACTTTGATTGTCTTTATGGTAAAAAGAGCTACAGAATTGACACAAAAGGAAATGACAAGAAAGTCAAAACATGTCACTACCAAGGAGAAAACACCCAAGTCAAAGCAGTAGAACAAAGGAGGGAAACACACACACACACACACACACACACACACACACACAGCTGTAATATATACCAAACAAGAAAAATGGCAGTTGTAGTCCTCCTTCCTCTTCTCTCCTCCCTCTTCTCTCTCTCCCTCCAATGGCTTGGTCTTTAGGTATTTTTCAGAAGGGAGGGGATAAACCCAGCAGCTGTTCCAGTGGCTTTACCACAGAGCTTCATTCTAGTCCTTTTTTTATTTTCATTTTGAGAGATTCCTACAAAATGGCCTCTTTTGAGATCCTTGAGATCCTCCTGCCTCAGGCTCCAGGAGTCACTTCAAGGACATGTATGCACTCCTGTGCCCCGCTACTAGTGCATTGTTCATTGTACAAAATAATGGAATTCTGAGGTGAAAAGCTCAAACATGTATAAAAATGTTTGATTGATAGGCCCTCCCTGTTTCTGTCCTCCCCTCCTCTCTGGCTGAACTAAACCACTTGGAAGGCATCCGTTCTTCCATAGAAAACAAAAATGGAACACTTATTTCTGATTCAAAAGAAACAATAGGCAGGATTTTACAAATGGTGCTGGGAAGACTGGATATCCACATAAAGCATCAAGTTGGACCTTTCACCCCAGATGGAAAAATTAACTCAAAATTGAAGAAAATCAAGCTAGAAAAACATATAAAACCTTCTGCAAGAAAACTTGGGGGAAAGTTTCATGACATTGAATTTGGCAATGATTTTTTAGATACGTCAACAAAAGCACATACACAAGAAATTTGGACTACATCCAAATAAAAAACTGTGCATGAAAGGACACATAAAAAAGGGAAAGAAAAATCTGTGGAATAGGAGAATCCCTTTGGAAATCACATCTTACAGAGTTTTGATATCAAGACAGAGAACTACAACTTACACAGAACTCCATTTTAAAGTGGGAAAAGGATTAGAATAGATATTTCTCCAAAGAAGATAAACAAATTGTCATTAAGCATGTGAAAAGATGGTCAATATTACAAATCATTAGGGAATCCAAATTCACATCCACAGAAAAATAACACCTCACTTCCATTAGGATGGCTACCATCCCCAAACCAGATAACCAAAACAAAACAACTGCAGAGGAGGAGCAGAGGAACTGGAACCCCTAATGCACTGTTGGTGGGAAGGCAAAATGGTGTAGCTACTATGACAAAAAATATGGTTGGTGCTCACAAAAAAAATAAATAAATAAATAACTATTATCCAGCAGTGTTATTTTTATGGGGTATCTAGAATAGTCGAAGTCATAGAGACATACAATGATAGTCCTCAGGAGCTGGGGAGGGGCCTCTGGGGAGTTCTATTCTAATGGTTACAAAGTATCAGTTCTACAAGATTAAAGAGCTCTGTGGACAGTTGCTGGTAATGGTTACAGGACAATGTCATATAGGTGATGCCACTGAAGTGTACGTTTAAAAATAGTGGTGAGGGTAAATTTTACATGATGTTTTATTAAAATTTAAAAAAATAACACAAGGAAATCATCTCAAAAGAGAAGACCTGAATCTCTACACTTTAGACGAACCTAGTTTACTTTTACAGCAAAGCCACTTATGTGATAACTAACCCACTCCACATAACAGTTAATTCACTCAGGGGGTGGAGCCTCCCTGGCCTTAAAGACCACACCTGGAAATGCTGTTCCATTGAGGATAAGTTTTTCACACAGGAACTTCAGGGGGTTCAACGTTGACTCCATTCCAGTTGGACTGAGCCCAGAGCTGTTTTACTTTCAGTCATGGACCAAGTAACAATGCTGTGTTCAAGGATGGACTGGATACATGATGGTGATGCCACAGAGGATATCATCAAGTGAAGATTGACATCAGAGTTATATTAGTTTATGTAAATGCACTCTATGATGTCTACAGAACAAAAATCTCCTCATACATTTCTCAGAATCAACCCTCACCATTAAGCAATGCCTGATTGGAATTGTTTCTTTTTCTTTTTTGACATGTTTTTAATATGAGAAATACAGTTGTCCCTAAAATACAGGCATTCTGTGTTCTGTCTTATGGAGCAAAGTACAATTTCCTTAACAATAACAACAAAAAAATTGAACACAGTATTTAGTCATGACAGTGAACTCTGCAGAGCACACTTGAGGCTTCTGCCTCTCTAGGAGGGGCTGTTGAGTAAAGGAAGCAATGCTTTTAATAATGGTACCTAGGAGAGAGGTAGTTTCCCCAACATTTCATATGCAGGACCATTTTTCAACCTCTTATCCTAGAGAATCAAAGATTTGCAGCAGGAGAAACTAGCCATGATACTGCAAGTTCCCCTTGTTTGGAAACAACACCCAAGTGGGGATTTAAATTTAAAAAACAAACAAACAAACAAAAAACCACTCTATTCACAGCAAAATCACACTTTGGGAGTTCAGATGAGCATCATCAAGATTCTAAAAAAGCTTCTGGTTTGTTTTATCCCACTCCTTACCCAAAAACTCATATAAAAAGTCTCATATTTTCTGAAAAACAAATGTGCATGCTTCAAAATAATTTGAAAGACTTGAGGTTTTTCAAATGAAAGCTCAGTAGGAGGAGGAGCAACCAAAGAGACAGTCCTTTGGATCACTCTAGCCCCATGGTCAAAAGCATGGACTCTCCCACCTGCTTACCAAAGATCCATGGCAGATTCACATCCAGAAGTGACTGCTGTTGACTCATCACTGTTTTGGGTGCCCTTTGATGCACATTTTTCCTTCTAAGACCATGTGGCCAGTGAACTCCTGGGTCTACTATGTACAGCTGGGGAGGAGTGTCGTGTATAAGTTGCAAAACAGCTACAGCTGACCCCACAACCTTCTTCTCTAAACTAGGGCTCATCTAAAATAAAAAGAAAGAAATCAGAGCCATAAATCAAGATTTTTCTGAGTGCACTTCCTCAAAAAACTGGCGTGCCAAAATCTCTTCCACTATCCTAGGTTTAAAATGTTCTAATTTATTTCTAAATTTTACAGTATATATAAAAAAAATGTGTATTTGAAAAACAATCCCCAGGACCACTCATAAAATTCTTGCAATGTAGTTTCTCACCCCTCCCTGCCTTGGGATTCTGGAGATGGAATCCAGAACCTGCAGCTTGCTAGGCAACACCCCACCATTCAGCTATACCCATTCCTTTCTTTACTTTTTGTTTCTTTGATGGGGGAGGTAGCCAGATGGAACCCAGGGCCTCCTGCCTACCTGCCTCAAACTTGCAGGCCTAAAATGCTGAGCAAGCACTTTACTATTGAGCTTCCCCCTAGCCTATTCTGCTGATTTTTATTTATTTATCTTTTTTTCTCCCAGCCTTTTACAGCCTTCACTCCCATTAACTTTTAAAACACCTGGACTGACCATGAAGCCAGGATCCTCATGCCACAGCCTCTGGGGTATCTGGATCACAGGTGCATATTATGGCAACTGGCCAACTTTTTAACTCACAGGAAAGAAGAAAAAGAACAAGAACATAAACTTATCCCTCAACCTTAACACTAAGCAGTTCCTGGCCATTTTATTTTATTTGATCCACCCTATCATTCGCCTCATCTCCTTAGCATTTCCCTTCATTGATTTCATGGTAATCCCAGACATGTTGTTGCCCTGAAAATACTTCCACATCTCTCTAAAATATAAGAAATCTCTTTTAATGTAACCAGAGGCTAATTTTTAAATATAAGTGACTTTGGAGTAGCCATGCTCCACAATTCCACTGTGCAGCAGCAAAAGACAAATTGGTCAGTAACAGGGGCTATCCCTGGCCCCCAAAGCCACCCATTAAAAAATGGGGCTGAGTATATACCTCAGTTGGTGGAGTGCTTGTCTCAACGCTCTGGGTTCAATTCCCAACACCACAAAAAATAAAAAATAAAAAAAAAGAGAGAGAGAAGGAGAAGAAGAAGGAGGAAGCTCAAACACCCCTATGCCCCAACATTAGTTCATGCAGTCCACAGCCTGGCACAAAAACATATCTTAATCCTCTACCAAAGAAGCTCACCTTTGGAAGTCAGGCTGAACCTCTCTCGGCTCCTTGTCTTTCTCAGTGGTAAAGTGAGCAACTCTGGAGCAGCAACCATTAATATAGCCCACCCTAGACATGCCCTCAGATGGCTTGGCCCCTGATGGACATAACCAGCCCAACTAATAGGGACATGGTCCAGCAGAATTGGTCCTGCCCTACCCTGAAGCCTACCCTAGACACATCTGATTATGTTTACCCTAACAACTACCTCAGCAAATCCTAGTTTCCATTCATTGAGCATCCACTGAAACTAATATTATTTTTTTATAGTATTTATTTTTTAGTTACATGTGGACCCAATATCTTTATTTTTATGTGTTGTTCAGGATCAAACCCTGTGCCTCATGCATGGTAAGCCAGCGCTCTACCTCTGAGCCAAAACTCCTGCTCACCACCAAACCCCCTTCTCCCTCCACTCCTGCTAGGGTACTATTTTTCCCCCACCTGGACTTGAGGATAATGGAACAGAGATGCTTAAGCCATAGTATGTCCCTGACCTTGAACCTAAACCCTTATGCTCCTCTATCACACTCTCATCATTCTTGACTCAAAGCTGAGTGGCATCACTTGATAGGGTATTGATTATGGAGTACTGAGCTTAGAAGCAGGAGAGGCCATAGATTGAAATTGAATAAGGACATAGGAACAATAGGAACATTATAAGACATAAGATTATGTTTTATGATCTTTAGATCAGTTGTCAAAAAATAATAATAATAGATACATATTTTTTCTTGTCAGTACTGTGTATTGAACCCAGAGGCTCTCTACCACTGAGCCACATCCCTCGGGATTTTTTTTTTTTTTTTGAGTCAGAGTTCTGCTGATTTGCTGAAGCTGGCATCCAACTTGCAATCCTCCTGCTTCAACCTCAAAATTACAGGTATGGAATTACAGGTATGCACCTCAGAGCCCGCTTAATTCATCCTGTTCTTCATACAGTCCTGTGATAGAAAAAAATCTTCATTTCACAAATGGAGAAACTGCAGGTCTTTGAGTTTTCTTCACAGCTCTGGGACTTTGTACTTTCCCACAGAGGTGGGTATCATTGCTTAGCTAAACTGTTCAGGGGACAGAGCTAAGAAAAATGTTTTTCTCTTTTCTGTTTTTCTTTTTTTAAAACCATGGGCTGATACTGATGCCTTGTGACTCCAGTTTGATACCCCAGGGCTCTTCTTCCTCCTCTATGTCCTGCTCCCACTGTGAGTATCCCAGCTCCAATGGCCTCCCTCCCTCAGTCCTCTGGCACATACACCCGCACCGCAGAATCACACCTTCTCAACCAGTGTCACCACCAACAAGGAATCACCTTTGCAAGTCATTTTATCCTTATAGCAGAGAAGTTACCTTTTATCTCCTTGTGAATATGCTGTTGGTGTTCAGGTTTATTTGCTAATTGGCATTCAGTTTGAGGGTTTTTCCCCCCATGCTTTTTAATTTTATCTTATATCCTTAACATATAAGACATTGACAAGGTCCAAAAAGAAAAACTGTGTAAAAAGGTAAAAATGGAGAAGTCTTCTTCTTCTCCTTTTATTTTTTATAAAAATTTTTCTAAAAACCTTATTTTTATTTACCCTCACATAAAAAACATAATTTCCATCAGGTTTATCCTTGTGAAATTTTCAAATGAAAGCAAATACACATGAACATTCCGAATTTGCCTCTATCTTGTGTGTGATTTCCTGGAATAGATGCCCACCATGAAGTAGATTCCCCAGGAAAAAAAAAATGAGCAGAGGCTCTTTCACAAAACATCCAACATGGTATTTCAGTTGCTCATCCTCAGAGAGTAACTAATCCCACCAAGAGCCCCATGTTCAAGAACTTTCTACTTTCTAGAGCCCTCTACAGTCTCCATGAGCTGAGACCTCAGAACACCAGAGCTGAATTTATTTACCTTCCCTTTTCTGCTTTGAGAAATGAAATTACCCAATCAAGATAAGAAGAGGTCTGATCAAAGCCAAAGTCCTAAAGAAGGAAGACTAGATTTGCATGAATCTTAAAGTACTTTATTCACAAGGAAAAAATAACAATATTACACCCCTCAGAGTTGATAAGGAACAAATCCCTTTGTAATCCTTTGTTGTTATTGTTTCCCTTTATGAGCACAAGAGGCAGAGGGAGGGAACAGCCCTGGGTCTTTCAGTGACAGCTCTGTTCAATCACCCAACACTCATTAGCTATCTCTCCTTGGGTAAATTACATTCTCTCTTTGAGTCTCAGTGTCTATTCCCTCTTGTTTTGTTTGATTTCCATTATCCCCCTTACCCAGCTGTCCCCAATACTGGACAATAATTCCAATGTGTTTGCTATGCCTGTATTCTTGCAAAAATGTACATCATCATTTTCTGACTGTATTTTTAATATAAATGAATAGTATTGTAATATATTTGTAACTGGAAGACCCATTCAGGTTGCAATAGGTCAATTACAACTAAACTTTGGCATCTAGAAAGGACTCTGTGGATTCTGAGTTTGGTAACTGACTTATCTGATTTTCATTTAATTCTTGGCAATTTGCCAACAAGAGCTGAGTCACTTACATTTCATGTTGCTCTCTTAAAGGGGAAAATCTGTCTTTAAGACAGTATGAGAACCAACTAAAATCTATATAATTTTTGAACAAGACAAACAGAAAAGAAAAAAGCCTTGTCCAACCAATTATTGTAGCTCATCTTGGATGCCTCCAAAAAGTATCTTTATTTTGGTTAACTTAACTAGAGTTGCATTCTACCACACTGGATATGAAATGAAATCGTGTTTGCCATCCACTTCTAATCAGAATGCTGGCAATAACTGCAAAACACTCCCCTCACCACACACAAACCTTGTTTTACACTGGGAGAAATAAGGAAAATAAACACGAACATCCCACATCCAATTGGGTGGCAGACCTGGGTCCCTCATGTCTTGCTGTTCTGCTGCACTGCCTGTCAGTAGTATTGAATGAAGCATATAAAGAGATGTTCTCAGCAGCATACTTCACCTCCCAAATATTTTGAAAATCTCATCATACTTATATAATATGGTCAGGAAGAAGAAGCAGGGTGGGCTTGTTCAGAATTGTTCTTTTTTTTCAATGAGCCTTTTGTAAAACCTGAGTTGAAATGAAGGTAACATGAGATTTAGACCAAGAGATGAAGATTTTGCCAAAACTTTATATTGAAGTAACAAAGACATTTTCAGAATTGAACACAATTGCCAGTGGTGGTGGCACATGCCTTTAATCCTAGCAGTTTGGGAAGCTGAGACAGGAGAATTTGAGTTCAAAGCCAGCCTCATCACCTGTGAGGCCCTAAGCAACTCAGTGAGATGTTGTCTCTAAATAAAATACAAAATAGTCCTGGGGATGTGGCTCAGTGGCCGAGTGCCCCTGAGTTCAATCTTGGATACAAAAAATAAAAGAATGGATCACACTTGTGTAACCAGCCCAGGTCAAAGGACAGAACAATATCAGGGATTCCCTTGTTTTTCTCACAATCACTACCCTCCCTCAGCCCACAAAAGAACTTGACACTGAGTTCTCAAAGCTTGGATTAATCTTGCCTATTTTTGAATTTCATACAAAGTGAATCAAAACATTTTTGTGAAGGTTCCTCTCATCACTGATTATATTTTCATCCACAGTTTGCATACAGTGGTAGAATATTCATTACAACATCTGATGTCAATTGGAATTTGGGTAATTCCATTTAGGACTATTATGATAGTGCATTTATGAACATTCCTATTGGTATATTTTCACAATAATGCAATTTCTACCGAGGAGTAGAATTGCTAAATCACATTTATTTCTCCATCTGTCTAAAACATGAATTCACCTTGAGAATCTTTGATCTAATTGAACACAACAAGGTTCCTTTTACCCTCTCCCTTTCTTTATTTGTAGTTCGTTTCATCAATAGTGAGAAAACTAGCTCCTACTAAATATAGCATGCTTATTATTTGCTAAATTGTAGAAACCTGTAAAATAATTTCAGAATTGGTAACCTGTATTCCCTAGCTGTGTCTGCTGAGAGGGCCTGGGATCAATGGCACTCCAGAAGTAATGAGCACAAACAGAACCCCAAGAAAGGGAAGCAGAGGCCAGATGCAGTGGTGCACACCTGTAATCCCAGCAGCTCAGGAGGCAGAGGCAGGAGGATCACAAGTTGGAGGCCAACCTGGGCAGCACAGTGAGACCCTGCTCAAAGTAAAATCTAAAAATCTGAGGGGTATAGCTCAATGGGAGAGGAAATGCCTGGCATGTGCAAAGTCATGGGTTCCATCCCAAGCACTACAAAACTAAATGAATAATATATAAGGAATTATTGAATGTGTTACTGGCAAGGGGTGCTGGGTTCATTGTTTCTATTCAGCAAGGAATTGAAGAACAGGACACAGAGACAGCAAGCAAGAAGTAGGCTTATTGGAAAAGCAACAGAGTTACAGAGATAGGCTTCTCTGAAAAGAAGGGTCCCAGAGCTGAAAATTTGTTGGGGGAGTTTTTGCTTGTTCTTTTTGTAATCTCTGGAATTTCTTCCTTTCCTTTTCTCCTCTCCTGTCCACATGCTCCTCACTATTATTGATTGGTGTCCCCCTCTATCCATGTGTCTGTTTTAATTTTTCTATTGGATCCCCCACTTAGGAGCATAAAATCAGAAGTGTTTGTCTGATGGGGTCCCTCGTTTGTGTCCTCCATGAGCACTTTCATCAAGGAGTAAGTTGACCTCATCAGAAGGCCATCTCCCTGCTTCTATGTTCTGGCCCCACTCCCGGCCTCCTCTCTCGCCATCTTGCCCTGACTGCCTAAGCCCTTCTACATCTAGAAAACCTCATTTGGAAACACAGTGTTCAAGAATAGTGAGCCAGGAGTCAGCAAGGAATGAAAGGGTTAAGAGGTAAAAACACGGTGATCAGATATTTACATAGTATTAAAGAATCTCCCATGAGATATTTTTTACAAAAGGAAATTTCAAAAAATATTTTTAGTTGTAGATGGACATAATACTTTTAGTTTTATTTATTTATTCTTGTGTGGTGCTCAGGATTGAACCTGGTGCCTCACAAGTGCTAGAAAAGTACTCTACCAATGAGCCACACCCCAACCACAAAAGGAGAGATCATGGAGCCATCACCTTTATCACACCCTCTTCCTTCCCCCCATTAATGGGCATTGAGCCCAGGGGAGCTGGCCATACCACTGAGCTACATCCCAGCCCTTGATAAGATGGTCTGAGAACACTCTATGCCACTTCACAGGAGTGAAGTGGCATTTTGACTAAACACAAAGTCAGAATTGATGAATCGTGGCATTTGAGCTGTTGTTACTGTTACAATAATTATTGACACTAAATCTGACCCTCACTCTGCATTTTACTTCTCCCTGTACCAAGCAGACCCTCCTCTCCTCTTATATCTTTTCCCACCTGGCAAGAGAATGGGAATGCATACTAGAAAGACGGTAGATTAAAAACAAAATATAAACAACCAAAAAGCTTCCTAAATCTCAACTTTATAAGTTTTCTCCCTCCTTTCCCCACCCTTCCCCAGATGTCCTGGTTCTCTTCTCTAACTATAGCTTGCTGTGGTCTTGGGCTAGCAGCCTCCTAGGCAAAGCCCATGCTGCCTTGTGGGGCAACGCTGAGGGCTCTCTTGGCTTGGTCTCACTGGTGGATCTGGAAATCCTTCTTGGTGCCAAAAGACAAAGACACATTGTGTGGTTCAGGCACTCCCAACCAGGATGCTTTCCATTTGGGCTGACTCTCACCCCATGACTGTGCTCTGAGAGAGGGCTACCTCCCAGCTTCCTGTTTCCCTTGGACCCTTGCTTTGGGCATGAGCGAGGAGAGCAAGCCCCAGAGCAGACTGCAAACCTGAGTACACACTTTGGGCACTGGTACAACCTGGGCACCTGGGGGGCAAATCCCCACACCTTTAAATAGTCTCTGTGTACCTTGAGCCACCTCCTCGCTCATCCCTGACTCAACTTGCATTCAGCCTGGGTATCAAGGCAACCTGCAGATTAAGATTGCATTAAAGAAAAGAGAGACTGGAGGCTCCTGCATCAAGGGTGCCTCATTAGCTCAGGCCAAGAGTGTTTTTTTTTTTTTTTTTTTTTTTTTGGAGGCAGGATGCTCATGGCAGAGACCCACAAATACCCCAGTATCTTCATTCTCACCTGGTTCACCCTCCACATTCCCTCATTATCTATGATTTTCCTGTGACCTGAGAGTTAAGAGGCTCCATAATGCTGAAGATGTGGATTTTGCAGGCAAACCTAAGTGTCTTCCAATCTGAAGCTGCAACTCTCTGACTTTGGATTAAATATATTCATACATTTTCCTTGAAAAATGAGGATGAAGATACTTCCCTGGTACAAAGATTAAATGAGATAAGGCATGTAGAGTCCAAAACACCACTGAGATTAGAGAAGGCATCCAGCAAATGACAGAATAATAATGAATGATGGTACTTGCTGGCCACCAGTGTGCTTTGTGGCCTGGCACCTGTGGGAATATATTCTCTCAGTTACTTTCACTGATGGCATTCTTCCCAATTTTGAATTTGATGGCTCATTTATAGAGAGAGAATGTTGAACTTTAGTAAACTTGTCTCTTATTGTCTTCTTGCCCAGAAATATCCCATATACATTGGGCTGGTTTCTTTAAGTGTGAGGAAAGAAACACAGAGTTGCCATAAATTCAGACAGTTTATGGAATCATTCAAGTAGTTCTGGTCCTACCATATTTTCTAGGTAAGCAAATCTTCTACTAATAGCAATAATTTGTCTCCTTCACAATACTGCCTCTTTTGATTTGTCCTTTATTGCATTGAAAGGCCCTTGAGTTCTTGATTAATTAATTAATTCAATGTAAGCATATCTACATTTTCCTGGTGTAAGAAAGAACAAAGGCCATGAAAGGAGGCAAATGTCTGTATTCTCATGGCTGAGGAGGCTGAGGCAAGAGGATTGAGAGTTCAAAGCCAGGCTCAGCAATTTAGAGAAGTCCTAAACATCTTAGCAAGAACCTGTCTCTAAATATAAAAAAAGGCTAGGGATGTTGTTCATGCAGCTCAGGGGTTAAGAGCACCTGGGTTCAATTTTCTGAAAAAAGATAAAATAAGGAACATAGCTGTCCTTTATCCTCTATGCATGTGTCAACTGTTTGATTAATAAAGAAGTAATTTTCCATGGATATGTCCCTTAACTTATACCTTAGAGTTTATCACTATTGATAAGTCATCAATGGCTGTTTAGTTTCAATAGTTAAGTATTTATTGAAATGATAACTTTATTTTTATTTTTGATTCTTTAACTATGAGACAGGAATGGTGGCCTGAATTTTTTTCAGAATACCATTTGGGAATGAATAGTCAGCAACTGTTTAATTTATTTTCAATTATCAGTTAAATGACTTGGCTGACTTGGGAGGTTGAGACAGGAGGATCACAAGTTCAAGGTCAGTCTGGAAACTTAACCAGGCTCAAGCAACATAGTGAGACACTAAAAATAAAAAAATTAAAAGTCCATGGATGTGGGGATGTGGCTCATTGGTAAATTACCTCTGTGTTAAATCCCTAATTCAAAAAGAAAGAAAGAAAGAAAATTAGCAGCTAAAGGATAGCCTATAAATTAGAGCAGAAGAATATTTAGATGTCCATTTCAGGAAAAAACTTCAAGTTAGAAATATTTTTTAAATACAGTTCAAAACCACAGAAATATTATAAATGAAAAAGAGATTACATCTTTAATAACCTTTGAAACTACTTGAAGAAATAATGGAAATCATTTTTATGATTTTGGAGTGTGGAATCATAAGCAAATTGTAAACTCTAGAAGTCACAAAAAAAATTTGAGAAATTTGTAGCCAAGTGCTTCTTGATCTAAATTTCCTGAGCAAAGACACCAAAAAGATAGTTAAAGGGAGGTATGGGTAAAACATTGTCAGCACCACTAAAAGGCATTTACATTAATAATCAGAATATACAAAGAAAAGGAAAAAAAATAGAAGGGAATATTATTTGAGTAGGCAAATGCAACCCAATCTCACTTCTAAATAGCAGCAACTAAATAAAACCAACAAGAAGATACCATTTTGAAGCATAGGATGGTTTTATTAAAAAAAAAAAAAAAAATTAGGTGTTGGGGATCTGCCCTGGACACCTGGGTCTGTGACCTCAGGTCCTGCCACTCCAGAAGTATTTTATGTAAAGGACACCTCCTCTACACTATTCCAACCAGACA
The DNA here is from genome assembly GCF_048772815.1 of Callospermophilus lateralis. NCBI lineage: Eukaryota > Metazoa > Chordata > Mammalia > Rodentia > Sciuridae > Callospermophilus > Callospermophilus lateralis. The sequence continues at coordinate 50,851,246 of NC_135319.1, read as the reverse complement.
GTGATGTCATAGTTTGGTGAGCACTGGCTCATCTGTGGTTTAGTGAGAGTTGGGGGCAGTGTTTGCCTTTTGAACTAAACATAAATGTTCTCTCATTCTGTGATTGCCAGGCCAGGAATCTAGTCTTTCCAGAATACAGAAAATGGGACTAGGAATATGTTTCAGTGGTTGAGCACTTACCTAGCACATGCAGGCCCTGGGCTTAATCCCCAGCATAGGGGGAAGAGAGAGAGTTAGAGAGAGAGAGAGAGAGAGAGAGAGAGAGAGAGAGAGAGAGAGAGAGAGAGAAAGGAAGGAAGAGAGGGAGAAAGGGAGGGAGAAAAAAAGAAAAGAAACGTGGTATTTACAGTTGCCCTCCCTCTCTAACGCCTGCACTACTTCAAGTGCGCTGACCTCCAGTAGAAGGGAGCAAGAAGATTTCAAAACGAGTCCTCCAACAAAGCCCACTACCTCCCAAACCACAAGTGGTAAAACCCCCATGAAGCACTTGGCTACAAAAATCGCTTGAAATGTGCGCCCTCTAGTGTAGAGACGAAGAAAACTCAGAGTTGCAGACCCAGTGTTGTGGTGCTCTGACATCTAGTTTGTCCACTAAATTTCAGATTTATTAACTCTTCTTCCAGCGTCTGGTGTGAGAAACTGCTCCTATTTAAAAACAGATTTGGGCTTCCAGAGGGCAGCTATTCTGCTTGGTGGGAGGCAAATGAAGTCTCTCTGGTTGGCTTTATAGAAGACACAAATAAGATCTGTGCTATCCATGCCAAACGTGCATCAGTTATGCCAAATGACCTCCAAATAGCACTCTGACACATTGAGAACTTATGTAAGAACCTACTATGGGGAAGGATGTGTGTGTAGCTGTATGAAAACCTCCCATGCATGAGACCCTGGGTTTGATTCACAGCATCTCAAAAACAACAAACCAAACCACTGTTTTTAGGTCTGATGTTAAACATCCCCTCTATCCCCAAGATTCAAAAGGTGCCTCAGTGGATGATTATAAGTAGAAAACTAGGGGAGAAAAATCAGGTATTGGCAGCTTTTCCATTTTTATTTATGTGTGATTTTTTTAACGTAAATGTTAAATATGCAAAGCATTAATGCAGATCAAAATGTTTCCATAAACAAATTCTGGCAATTCAGCTGTATGATGATTATAAAGATGTGCTATTATTTTCTTTTTTTGGACTGAGGCAGCATTTTGATTATTTACAAACTAAGTTAACTTCTTACAGACAGCCACTAAATGTAGTTTGTAGAATTGTGATCATACAGTGGATATCACTCACTATGCTTTTCTGAGTTGTCCCACATGCTAGTGCAGGATTTTAATACTGTCCATCTTCTGTGCTGTTTTTATAAATTTGCTATTAAAATATAGGAGACCAGGCACTGTGACACATGCTGGTAATCTCAAGCATTCCAGAGGTTGGGGCAAAGAATTGCAAGTTCAGGGGCAGTCAACTCTGCAACTTAGTGAGCCCCTGTCTCAAAATAAAAACTTAAAAAGGGCTGGGAATATACCTCAATGGTGGAATGTCTCTGGGTTGAATCCCCAGTACCTAAATAAATAAATACATGCAACTGTTAAAAAGATGTATGTTCATGAAGCATGTTTTATATTGGGGGGAAAAAAAGAAACATGAATTGGGCACTGTCTGCTTAAATAATGGTATGTCCATCCACAGGATCCTTTGTAGCTCCTACATGGAAAAAAGTAGATTTATGTGTACTCACTTTCATAAACTTTTTTTAAATTTTTGATCATCTCCCAAGAATTGATGCTAAAACACAGGTAGACATGAATGTGAAAGCAAACTATTTTTAGTGGATATATATTTTTAGTGGATATATATTTCTCCATAAATACTGGAAACACAGGCAATATATAGAGAAGAAATAGGAGATTCCACCACATTATGAGAACAGAACTGGAATTATTTGGCAGAGAAAATTAGTGACAGGGAAGAGATTGATGTTTTGCATTTTATACTTTATTACTTTGTGCTCTAACATAACAAGAAATTAAAGTGTGTGTGTGTGTGTGTGTGTGTGTGTGTGTGTGTTTTGAATCTTAAATTCACAATATTAGGCAACCAATCCCTACCTTTGAGCTATAAGAATTTTTGTGGATTTAAGTGTTCTTTGATAATTTCCCACTGAGATAAACTACTGTGAAATGTCCAACCAAGTATGAGAAATTCATGGCAACTGACTAGGGACTGAATCTTCCAAAAACATGAACTAACTCTGGGAAGGTGGACAACACCTATTATTCCAAGAACTCTGGAGGCTTAGGAAAGAGGGTCAAAAATTTAAAACCACCTAAGCAATTCTGTGTCTCCAAAACTAAAGAGGGTTGGAAAACTAGCTAACTGGAGAAGACCCCTGGATTCAACACTTAGGCCATCAAAAAAAAAAAAAAAAAACTTAGAATAACCATTATCACAGCTATTAGCTGTTGTCGGGGGAAAATTAACAAGCTAATTTGATAACTTTATGTGGCTAACTTGATAACTTTATGTGAGCCTTCTTCTCTGGGAATTCAGGCAACTGTAGTAAAGAACAAGAGAGATGTAAGTTCAAAGTTAAACAGACAGTTTCTGGACACACATCGCCGCAGAAGTCTGTTCTAAAAGGCTGAATTCCAGCAGGCTCTTGTAAATTCTTGTCAAGCAATCCTGGCTGAGATGTCTTCCTTCCTAATGTCCTGGCTTGGTTTTTGTGGGTTTGTTGGTGAATGTGGACACACATGAAAATCCATTGTGATACCAATGACACTGTCAAATTTTCGAGAGTCCAGGCTGTCCTGGCAGACTATAATATCCTGAAGATGCTGCTCTGCTTCAGGGAGGAGAGCAGCAGCCTGCAGACCCTGCCATACAAAGGCACTGTACAGGACCTTATCTCAGAGGTGGAGATAATTTGTGAGACAGGCTGTGCAAGATGGATCTACCTAAGCACACATTGGTTTGAATCTGGCAAGTGCTGTCTTTGTGCCTCTTGCTGTGGCAATGGCTGCCTGAGTCCAGCTTTCTCCAGAGCACTAGGAGAGGCACAGTCAGGGATCTATGACTGCTGGGTACTGCTACCCCTACAGAAGACACTGAGAGTTCAGGAAGCTGTGAGGAAGGGCTGTTAGTTGGGATAAAGGGGGATGTATGAAAGATTGGGGGAGTTGTTTTTTATTTTTTTGTTGTTGTTTTTTTTAATTTTATAGGGCTTTTGTGATTTTTTTTTTTTTGAGTTTTTTGTTTGTTTGTTTTTGTTGTTGTTTTCAAGAAAATGTCCTACACTGAGCATCTTTATGTGCACATTCAAGAGACTCTTAGCTCTGACCCTGAGAGCATGACTACAGGATGACTTCTGACTCTAGGTCCCTAAAACTCAATGCCAAGGACTTCAGTTAAAATTTCAGCCAAGTCATCAAATGTTTCATACCTCTGCTCAGTTGGGGACATTAGAATTGGGTCCTGAACTGGAAGTTTCTCTTGGTAACTATGTGGCTGTTGCAGCTGAAGATCATAATATCCCCATTCACTCTGCTGCTGTGGTCCCCACAGATCAAAGAGGTCCATGTCCTGCTGCTGCTGCATCTTTCCCTGCATATTACTGACACAGGGCAAAGGCAAGTCATCAAATAGTTCATAGCCTTCACCCCAGACCTGCTGTTTTGGGGAACCGGGCTGCTCTCTAGCCACTTGCTGTCCATCGAATGCAAAAGGCTCTGGAAGAACACTCAATTCCATTTGTGGAGTAGATGTGCACTGAATCTGAGACCTTGAGTACTCTCCATTCTTTTGAGAATCCGCATCCTGCTCTTGTGGAATGGAGGGCATCTGCTGCCCCAAGACATCATGCTTCTCAGTCATTAGAAGTGGGTCCTGAACAGGCAGCTTCTCTTGATAACTCTGTGGCTGTTGCAGCTGTGGATTATAATATCCCCAGTCACTCTGCTGCTGTGGTCCCCACAGATCAAAGAGGTCCATGTCCTGCTGCTGTTGCATCTTTCCCTGTGCACTACTGACACAGGGAAAAGGCAAGCCTTCAAATAGTTCATAGCCCTCACCCCAGACCTGCTGCTTTGGGGAACTGTGTTGCTCTCTAGCAACTTGCTGTCCATCTAACACAAAAGAGTCACAGGAGCCATTCTCTTCACTGGGGAGTCCCCATGTCTCCAAAGGAAAGGAGCCAGTGTTTCCCTGTGGAGCCTGCTGGAGGCAAGAAGGCTGTGAAGTGGCGCTGTTGTCATATTGCATCTGGGCCTCCTGGTGCCCTAAAACAGGATGATGCCCTTGGACAGGGTACTCATGTCGTCTCCTGGCGACAACTGCTCTCTGTTTCTCTTTGAGTCGTAGTCTGGATCATTTATTTTGAAACCAAATCTAAAAAGAAAGAAATTATTTTCAATAAAATATTTTATACAAAAGCTTAGTTTTAGCATTATCACTGATCTGCTCATTGGCCTGGGGTAGACACAAAAAAGGCAATCCATCCTGGGCTAAACCAAGGAGGTATTGTGGAGGTTATGAACAGTGCACAACTCCAAACTCCCAACTCTTCCCCAAATATACCCAAATTCTTCAGTGCATGTGAACATAGCTTTTCAAAGTCCCCAACTACCTCTCTGCAACCTAGGAGAGCCCCAGGTGCCCTGAACACTTTCCCACAGCCTCTTGATTTTTCTCAAGCTGCCCCAACAACACCCATTCATGACTCCATGTCCTGTAAGGTTATTCATAAATTTGTTGCATTTAAAAGCCATAAACTGAACAGACAAAAGTTTGTCAAAACTGGAGAGTGCATTATAGATGTGATCCTAACAATCAAGTAGAACAACTCTAATCTACATTTTTTTCTCCTGCATCAATTCAGGATAATTGCAATGCCTGCAAGAGTCCACAAAGCTTTGAGGTATCTGTTTAAAAATGACAAAATGCTTTTTAGACTAGGTAACTTAATTAGCTAGGGTTGCAGAGGCTAACAATCAAGAATGTTTGGAAGCATTTTGATATTTGATCACTCCTGAAACTCATCTCCCAATCCGGATGAATTCAGGTTAACATCTAGGAAAATCTTTGATCCCCACTTAGGAGGTTTAAAATTATAACTCTACATAACAAAACTGGTTCTTCTAAATACATGCTCTCATTTTCACTTCCAACACAATTAAACACAAAGAAAATAAGATGTGAGCATCCATCATTTGTCAACAGTTAGCAGGTGGGTTTAAAATGATGAGACCAAAAGGCAGGTGCTCCCTTTCTCATTTCCAGACTCCCTAGGATCCTCTCCCTGACCATGCTTGCTTCCGCATCACATGGGCTTATTCTAAACTGTTGCACTGCTTTTCAAACCAGTTCCTCTCCCTGACATTATCTGGTTATGATTTTCTACTTCTTTGTATAGCATCATTGATTTGCAGGATGTTTGAAATGTTTCCAGTTCATGGAACTTTTGAAATACAGTAACTTCATAGCTGACAGAGAATTTGCTATTCTTTTATTTTGCAACACTGTTATTACATTCCCTTTTTTATTTTCTCTAAGAAAATGTTCTCCTAGTCTCACACAACAAATATTTTCAATAAGCATTGGATATTGATAGAAGAGAGGTATATGCAAACCCAATTCACTATACATTAGGGCAATCCCAATACAGTAAAACTTTGGGCAGCATAAACAATAATTCATAAAAATCATCATATCAGAAATTCCCAAACCAAAATATTGACTCATGTCCCAAATGGCTACAAAGTGCCTACTAATGCTATGAGGTGCCACATGTGGGACATAATTGAACCAAGTCTTTCTCCTGCACCTTGGGCAATCACCTCTTGGGAGTTAGATTGGCATACCATAGTTAGCAGTTTGCAAAACAAATCCTCCAATGTCTCTGCCAAAAAACATATCAGGACAAATTGAAGTGCCATCCTTAAATCTTATCACTGAATGCTCAACATCTCTGCAAACTCTTTGTCCCAACTTTAAAATATCCAATCTTCCCAGTTTTCCATAATTCCATAGCCAGCACCATGATCAAAAACTGGCACAGTTCCAATTCTGAATAATTACTGAGCATGTTAATGGGTGCCTACTCCCAAAGTTGCCTCACGGTTGTTGATTTTTTCATAAAAGTCACATAATAAATTCACACCCACACTGAAATGAAACTGTGACAAAGATCAACAATATCCTATGTGAAGAAATGACATGAGACATTTTCAAACAATCATTGTAATTACTGTATTATATAAAAAAGATATGTTCATGCAAGTCTTTTAAATTTTGACTTACATTGATTGAGCTTATCGGGCAATGCATTTGCTTGGCCAGCTCTTGCCGGGTCCCAAAATCTGGGTAGGAATTCTGTTCAAATGATCGATTAAGAATCTCCGAAGATGGCTGCGAAAGGAGTGCAGCACTCCCGTGTACTGCGTCACTGAGCAGGAAAAAGACAAGGTAGAATGGATAAAAGCTAGCTTGTTAGGAATTTCCAGCAAAATTGGGGCGCTCCGAAACCTAGAGGAAGGATTTCCATTGCATAAGGACCTGCTACTGGAGCTCAAACGCGAGAGATTTGTCCGCACGGAGGGTCACGCTGCGTATGCAGCAAATCGCCCTGCGGCCAGAGTCTGCGGCGCTCGCTGGGAAACGACGGTAAGATAACAATGCAAAGATACAGTGCTACGGATTCTGCAGGCTCCCGCCAGCTGTGCAAATACTGTACTCAGAGCTGAATTCTGGGCTTGAGACGGGGAAGGAAGCCATCCAATTCGGTTCTCCACATCGGTCAGACCACAGAGGAAGCCAGCGGCCACCATCTTGGAGAGCTGACGTCATCATCTCTGTTTTTTTTTTTTTTTTTTTTTTTGACTGATCACAGCTCTTTCAGCTATAGATCAGCGGGGAAAACTTAAGGGCCCCTCCCAGCTCTCCTGTGAGCGCAATAGCCAGACCGAGGGCGGCACGGAGCCGGCGGGAGCCGCGGCTTAGGCGAGGGAGCCGGCGGCAGCGGCGGCTGCGTCGAGGGAGCCGGCGGGAGCTGGGGCTGCGGCGAGGGAGCCGGCGGCAGCCGGGGCAGCGGCACGGGAGCCGGCCAGAACCGGCGGGAGCCGCAGCAGCGGCGCGGGAGCCGGTGGGAGCCGCGGCGGTGCTGGCACAGGAGCCGGCGGGAACCGCGCGGTGCGGGACTCCCAGCTACCGCTCCCACCAGTGCTGACAACTGAGGTCTCTTGCACCGACTCGCCTTGGCATGGGACTCACGGCTACAGCTCCCACCGGTGCTGACAACTGAGGTCTCTTGCATCAGATACGGGGGCATGGCTACCAGAAGGTAAGCAAGTTTGCTGGGGGTGCTCAGCCCCAAGCTCTACAAACTAAGGGCCTGAGGGAGGCAAACAAGGAGAGTGTGCCCAGGCACTAATGAAACAGCTGCTCCACGTGTGTGCAAGGTAGGCAGAACTGTGACCACCGACAAAACAGGTCCAGTGGACTGCCAGACACATCGCTCAGGTTGGGGGAGGGGCAGAGCCGCCGGGCGCCTGCAAGTTACGCAGACCTGCGAATCACCAGCTGATCAGACCCAGCAACCGCGGAGCGGCAGAGCCACCCCGGGCCTGCAAGGTAGGGGCACTTGCCACCCACTGGCAGGTCTGGCCCAACAAATTGCGGAGGGGCACAGCTGCCCCACGAGCCTGCTAGGTAGGCAGAACCCTGACTACCAACAGAACAGGCCCAGAGGCCGGCCAGACACATCGCCCCACCCCAGTTGGGGGAGGGGCAGAGCCGCCGGGCGCCTGCAAGTTACACAGACCTGCGACTCACCAACAGATCAGGCCCAGCAACTGCGGAGCGGCAGAGCCACCCCCGGGCCTGCAAGGAAGGCGCACTTGCCACACACCAGCAGGTCAGGCCCAACAAACTGCGGAGGGGCACAGCTGCCCCACGAGCCTGCTAGGTAGGCAGTACCCTGACCACCAACAGAACAGGCTCAGAGGACGGCCAGACACATCGCCCCGCCCCGGTTGGGGGAGGGGCAGAGCCGCCAGGCGCCTGCAAGGTAGGCAAACCTGCGTCTCACCAGCATATCAGGCCCAGCAACCCACGGAGCGGCAGAGCTACCCCCGGGCCTGCAAGGTAGGTGCACTTGACACCCATTGGCAGGTTAGGCCCAGCAACTCTCGGAGGGACACAGCTGCTCCACGCACGTGCAAGGTAGGCGGAACCGTGACCACTGACAAAACAGGCCCAGTGGCCCGCCAGATACATCGCCCCAGTTGGGGGAGGGACAGAGCCGCCACCAGCGCCTTTTAGGTAGACAGACCTGCAACCAACAGACAGAACAGGCCTAGTGGCCAGCGGAGGGGCAAAGCCACTGCTCACGCCTGCAAGGTAGACGGACCTGTGACCACCGAAAGAACAGGCCCATCGAAAGTACAGGCACAGCGGCCTCCAGGCGTGGTAGGCACATTGCCTCAATTGGAGGAGGGGAAGAACCACCGCCAAAGCCTGCGAGGGAGACTTTGCAGCTATACAAGAGCAATATAAATATATAGGGGGAAAAATCAATAACACAACAGTTTCACCAAGCAGAAAGAAACGCGATCAATATGAAAAGACAAGGAAAGAAAGGACCACAAGCAATGCAGGTCAACTCAACTTTAGAAGAGGTAATTTCTGCAGCAGATGGAATGTCAGATAAAGAATTCAGGATATACATGCTTCAGATGATCTGGAGTCTCAAGGAAGACATTAGACAGCAAAATCAGTCAATGAAAGACCACTTCGACCACTTTGACAATCAATTACATAAACAAATCCAAGAAGTAAAAGATCAATTATACAGGGAGATAGAGGTTATAAAAAACAAACAAACAGAAATCCTGGAAATGCAGGAAACAATAAACCAACTTAAAAACTCAATTGAGAATACTACCAGCAGAGTAGAACACTTAGAAGATAGAACATCAGACAATGAAGACAAAGTATTTCAACTGGAGAAGAACATAGACAGCTCAGCAAAGCTGTTAAGAAACCATGAGCAGAACATTCAAGAAATATGGGATAACATAAAGAGACCAAACTTAAGAGTCATTGGGATACAGGAAGGTACTGAGGTCCATACCAAAGGAATGAGCAATCTATTCAACGAAATAATACGAGAAAACTTCCCAGACTTGAAGAATGAGACAGAATCCCAAATCCTAGAAGCCTACAGGACGCCGAATGTGCAAAATCATAAGAGATCCACACCTAGACACATTATAATGAAGATGCCCAACATACAGAATAAGGAGAGAATTTTAAAAGCTACAAGAGAAAGGAAGCAGATTACATTTAGGGGTAAACCAATCAGGATAACAGCTGATCTTTCAACACAGACTCTCAAAGCTAGAAGATCCTGGAATAACATATTTCAAACACTGAAAGAAAAGGGGTTCCAACCAAGAATTGTGTATCCCGCGAAATTAAGCTTCAGGATGGAAGATGAAATTAAAACCTTCCATGATAAACAAAAGTTAAAAGAATTTGCAGCTAGAAAACCATCTCTTCAAAACATCCTTGGCAAAATATTACAGGAAGAGGAAATGGAAAATATCAATGAAAACCAACAGCGGGAGGTAGTACAGTAAAAGGGGGGGGAATAATCAAAGAGGAAAACAAACCATGTTTAGTAACATAAATAAACAAATATGGCTGGAAGAACAACCCATATCTCAATAATAACCCTAAATGTTAATGGTTTAAACTCACCAATTAAGAGACACAGGCTAGTAGAATGGATCACAAAACAAGACCCAACAATATGCTGCCTTCAGGAGACGCATTTGATAGGAAAAGACATACATAGACTGAAGGTGAAAGGTTGGGAAAAATCATATCACTCATATGGACTTCGGAAACAAGCAGGAGTGTCCATACTCATATCAAATAAAATAGATTTCAAGCCAAAGTTAATCAAAAGGGATGAAGAGGGACACTACATACTTCTTAAGGGAACCATACACCAACAAGACATAACAATCATAAATATATATGCCCCAAACAATGGTGCAGCTATGTTCATCAAACAAACTCTTCTCAAGTTCAAGAGTCTAATAGACCACCATACAATAATCATGGGAGACTTCAACACACCTCTCTCACCACTGGACAGATCTTCCAAACAAAAGTTGAATAAGGAAACTGTAGAGCTCAATAACACAATTAATAACCTAGACTTAATTGACATATATAGAATATACCACCCAACATCAAGCAGTTACACTTTTTTCTCAGCAGCACATGGATCCTTCTCAAAAATAGATCATATATTATGTCACAGGGCAACTCTTAGACAATATAAAGGAGTAGAGATAATACCATGCATCTTATCTGACCATAATGGAATGAAATTGAAAATTAACGATAAAAGAAGTAAGGAAAAATCATGCATCACCTGGAGAATGAACAATAGGTTACTGAATGATCAATGGGTTATAGAAGACATCAAGGAGGAAATTAAAAAATTCTTAGAGATAAATGAAAACACAGACACAACATATCGGAATCTATGGGACACATTGAAAGCAGTTCTAAGGGGAAAATTTATTGCTTGGAGTTCATTCCTTAGAAAAAGAAAAAACCAACAAATAAATGATCTAATACTTCAACTCAGAATCCTAGAAAAAGAAGAGCAAAACAACAGCAAAAGAAGTAGAAGACAAGAAATAATTAAAATCAGAGCTGAAATTAATGAAATCGAAACGAAAGAAACAATTGAAAAAATTGACAAAACTAAAAGTTGGTTCTTTGAAAAAATAAATAAAATCGACAGACCCTTAGCCACGCTAACGAAGAGAAGAAGAGAGAGAACTCAAATTACCAGCATACGGGATGAAAAAGGCAATATCACAACAGACACTTCAGAAATACAGAAGATTATCAGAAACTATTTTGAATCCTTATACTCCAATAAAATAGAAGATAGTGAAGGCATCGATAAATTTCTTAAGTCATATGATTTGCCCAGATTGAGTCAGGAGGATATTGACAACCTAAACAGACCAATATCAATTGAGGAAATAGAAGATACCATCAAAAGACTACCAACTAAGAAAAGCCCAGGACCGGATGGGTATACAGCAGAGTTTTACAAAACCTTTAAAGAGGAACTAATACCAATACTTTTCAAGCTATTTCAGGAAATAGAAAAAGAGGGAGAACTACCAAATTCATTCTATGAGGCCAACATCACCCTGATTCCTAAACCAGACAAAGACACTACAAAGAAAGAAAACTACAGACCAATATCTCTAATGAACCTAGATGCAAAAATCCTCAATAAACTTCTGGCGAACCGGATACAAAAACATATCAAAAAAATTGTGCACCATGATCAGGTAGGATTTATCCCTGGGATGCAAGGCTGGTTCAATATACGGAAATCAATAAATGTTATTCACCACATCAATAGGCTTAAAAATAAGAACCATATGATCATCTCGATAGATGCGGAAAAAGCATTCGACAAAGTACAGCATCCCTTTATGTTCAAAACTCTAGAAAAAATAGGGATAACAGGAACATACCTCAATATTGCAAAAGCAATCTATGCCAAGCCTCAGGCTAGCATCATTCTGAATGGAGAAAAACTGAAGGCATTCCCTCTAAAATCTGGAACAAGACAGGGATGCCCTCTCTCACCACTTCTGTTCAACATAGTTCTCGAATCACTGGCCAGAGCAATTAGACAGACGAAAGAAATTAAAGGCATAAAAATAGGAAAAGAAGAACTCAAATTATCACTATTTGCAGATGACATGATTCTATACCTAGCAGACCCAAAAGGGTCTACAAAGAAACTATTAGAGCTAATAAATGAATTCAGCAAAGTGGCAGGCTATAAAATCAACACGCATAAATCAAAGGCATTCCTGTATATCAGCGACAAATCCTCTGAAATGGAAATGAGGACAACCACCCCATTCACAATATCCTCAAAAAAAATAAAATACTTGGGAATCAACCTAACAAAAGAGGTGAAAGACTTATACAATGAAAACTACAGAACCCTAAAGAGAGAAATAGAAGAAGATCTTAGAAGATGGAAAAATATACCCTGTTCATGGATAGGTAGAAGTAACATCATCAAAATGGCGATATTACCAAAAGTTCTCTATAGGTTTAATGCAATGCCAATCAAAATCCCAACGGCATTTCTTGTAGAAATAGAGAAAGCAATCATGAAATTCATATGGAAAAATAAAAGACCCAGAATAGCAAAAACAATGCTAAGCAGGAAGTGTGAATCAGGCGGTATAGCTATACCAGACTTCAAACTATACTACAGAGCAATAGTAACAAAAACAGCATGGTACTGGTACCAAAACAGGCGGGTGGACCAATGGTACAGAATAGAGGACACAGAAACCAATCCACAAAACTACAACTATCTTATATTCGATAAAGGGGCTAAAAGCATGCAATGGAAGAAGGATAGCATCTTCAACAAATGGTGTTGGGAAAACTGGAAATCCATTTGCAACAAAATGAAACTGAATCCCTTTCTCTCGCCATGCACAAAAGTTAACTCAAAGTGGATCAAGGAACTTGATATCAAATCAGAGACATGGCGTCTGATAGAAGAAAAAGTTGGCTATGATCTACATACTGTGGGGTCGGGCTCCAAATTCCTCAATAGGACACCCATAGCACAACAGTTAATAACTAGAATCAACAAATGGGACTTACTCAAACTAAAAAGTTTTTTCTCAGCAAAAGAAACAATAAGAGAGGTAAATAGGGAGCCTACGTCCTGGGAACAAATCTTTACTCCTCACACTTCAGACAGAGCCCTAATATCCAGAATATACAAAGAACTAAAAAAATTAGACAATGAGATAACGAATAACCCAATCAACAAATGGGCCAAGGACCTGAACAGAAATTTCTCAGAGGAGGACATACAATCAATCAACAAGTATATGAAAAAATGCTCACCATCTCTAGCAGTCAGAGAAATGCAAATCAAAACCACCCTAAGATACCATCTCACTCCAGTAAGATTGGCAGCCATTAGGAAGTCAAACAGCAACAAGTGCTGGCGAGGATGTGGGGAAAAGGGTACTCTTGTACATTGCTGGTGGGACTGCAAATTGGTGCGGCCAATTTGGAAAGCAGTATGGAGATTTCTTGGAAAGCTCGGAATGGAACCACCATTTGATCCAGCTATTCCCCTACTCGGTCTATTCCCTAAAGACCTAAAAAGAGCACACTATAGGGACACTGCTACATCCATGTTCATAGCAGCACAATTCACAATAGCAAGACTGTGGAACCAACCTAGATGCCCTTCAATAGACGAATGGATAAAAAAAATGTGGCATTTATACACAATGGAGTATTACTCTGCATTAAGAAATGACAAAATCATAGAATTTGGAGGGAAATGGATGGCATTAGAGCAGATTATGCTAAGTGAAGCCAGCCAATCCCTTAAAAACAAATGCCAAATGTCTTCTTTGATATAAGGAGAGTAGCTAAGAACAGAGTAGGGACAAAGAGCATGAGAAGAAGATTAACATTAAACAGGGATGAGAGGTGGGAGGGAAAGGGAGAGAGAAGGGAAATTGCATGTAAATGGAAGGAGACCCTCAGGGGTATACAAAATTACATACAAGAGGAAGTGAGGGGAAAGGAGGAAAAATATAAGGGGGAGAAATGAATTACAGTAGAGGGGGTAGAGAGAGAAGAGGGGAGGGGAGGGGGGAGGGGGGATAGTAGAGGATAGGAAAGGCAGCAGAATACAACAGACACCAGAATGGCAATATGTAAATCAATTGTTGTGCAAATGATGTGATTCTGCAATCTGTATATGGGGTAAAAATGGGAGCGCATATCCCACTTGAATCAAAGTGTGAAATATGATATATCAAGAACTATGTAATGTTTTGAACAACCTACAATAAAAATTAATTAAAAAAAAAAAAAAAAAAAAAAAAAAGAATCTCCAAGTCATGTTTTGTAAATTTGTGCCGAGGTTTTCCTAACCCTTTTTCCTGTTTTGTTTCTTCTACTTCCATTGGACTATCTTCAACTAAAGATGCTAAAAGTGCAGAAACAGAAAGAAAATGATTGAGGATTGCCAGTAGAATCCAGAGGGGAAAAAAAATATTATTTGTTCACCAAGATTTTAACAATGCAGAGCTCTACCTCACAACTTATTCACATTAATAACACCCAAAATGGATTAACTGCTGATCCTTAAAAATATGAGGAGAACATGAGATTATAATCTGCATGGTAGAGAAGAATTTTAGTCTAGCCAAAATTCAAAATATATAAAACTGGATATCTACATGGAAAGGATAGAGTTGGACCTTTTACTCAATAGGGAAATATTAACTCAAAATTCAAAGAATTATAAATAAAGCTAGAAAACTCATAAAATTTGCTGCAAAAAAAAAAAAAACTTGGGAGAAGGTTTCATGATATTGAATTTGGCCATGATTTATTTCATAGATATATCATCAAAAGCACAAACAAAAAAATTTATTAGACTATAACTAAATAAAAACTGTGCATGAAAGGAAACAACAAAGAAAATAAAAGGACAATCTGTGAAACAGGTGAATCCCTTTGAAAACCACACCTGATAGAGTGTTTATATCAAGACATAAAGAATCATATCTCTAAAGTGGGCATAGGATTGGAATAGACATTTCTCCAACTAAGATAATCAAATTGTCATTAAGCCTGTGAAAAGATGGTCAACATGACAAATCATTAAGAAAGCCAAATTCAAATGCACAGAAAAATCAAACGTCACTCCCATCACCAATGCTACTGTCCACAAACCCAATAAGCAAAACACAACAACTGCAGAGGGGGAGCAGAGGAACTGGAACCCGAGATGCCCTGTGGGTGGGAAGACAAAGTGATGTAGCTACAATGGAAAAAAATATGGTCATTGCTCAAAAATAATTAAAAATTACTATATTATCCAGCAATAACATTTGTATGAGGTACCTGGAGTAGTCAAATTCACTGAAACAAAAATACAATGATAATCCTCAGGGACTGGAGAGGGGGCTCTGGGGGGAGTGCTTTAATTTTCACAAAGTATCAGTTCTACAAGGTGAAAAGAGCTCTGTGGAGAGTTGCTGGTAATGGTTGCAGGACAATAACATGTAGGTGACGCCACTGAAGTGTACATTTAAAAATGGTGGTGAGGGTAAATTTTACCTGTTTTATTAAAATTAAAAGAAAAAATAACTCAAGGAAATAGACGCAAAAGAGAAAATCTGAATCTGTACACTTTACACAAACATAGGTTACTTGGCAGGAAAGTCACTTATAAATAACTAACCTGTGCCTGAAAACAGATTTGATTCACTCTCAATGTGAAACCTCTTTGGCTTTAAAGGCCCAACCTACAAATAAAGTTGTAGGGCACATGCGTTTTTCACTCAGGAACGTCAGGGGCTTCAACACTGACTCCATTCCAGTCAGATTGAGCCCAGAGGGATTTTCTCTCAGCCATGCACCAAATAACAATATTGTGGCCAAGGATGGACTGGATATATGATGCTGATGCCTCATGGCATATCATTGAGTTACTATTGACATCAGATTATATTAGATTTTGTAAGTGCACTCTATGATGTCCACACAAGAAAAATCTCCTCATATGTTTCTCAGAAACAATCACACCATTAAGCAATGCCTGATTGGAAACATTTTTTTGTTTTGTTTTTTGATGACTTTAATATGAGAAATTCAATTACTCTTAAAATACAGGCATTTTCAGTTCTGTCTTATGGAGCAAAAACCAATTTTATATAGAAAAAATTTTCTGAACATAATATTTAGTCATCATGGTGAGCTAAGGAGAGTACATTTGAGGCTCCTCCCTGTCTAGAAGAGGCTGCTGAGAAGAGTAAAGGAAGCAATGCTCTTAATAATGGGACCTAGGAGACAGAAAGTTTCTTCAGCTTTTCCTAAGCAGTACCACTTTTCAAGCACTTATTCTAGAGAACCATCAAAGATGTGCAGCATGAGGTACTGGACATGAGAACACAAATTACTCAATGTTTTGAAACAACACCTAAATGGGAATTTAAAATTTAAAAACAACAACAAAATCATCTATTCACACTTGGGGAGTCCAGATGAGCACAGCCAAGTTTTCAGAAAAGCTTCTGGTCTGGTTCATCCCACTCCTCACCCAAAAACTCATATACAAAAGTTTCAGATTTTCTGAAAAGCAAATGTTCATCCTTCAAATGTTTGAAAAACATGAGGTTTTTGGAAGTCAAAGCTCAGTAGTAAAAACAGCAACCAAAGATATCATCCTGTGAACTGCAGTAGCCCTGTGGACAGAAGCAGGGCGTCTGGTGCCTACTTACCTGAGTTCCATGATGGCTTTGTGGAGAAATTCCCATCCCATACAGACTGCAGTAATTCAACACTGTTGTTGTTTTGGGGGGAGGGGGAGTTTCCTGAACATTTTTCCTCTGAGACCATGTGCCCAGTGGACTCCTGAGTCCACTATGTACACTTGGGAGGAGGGTCATGTAAGTTGTAAGACAACTACACCTGAACCCACAGCCTTCACCTTTCAGTAAGGGCTCATCTACAAAAAGAAATCAGAACTACAAAAAGACTTTTGAAGGTCCACTATGCACACAAAAGATTGTGCCAAAATCTCTTCCACTATCCAATTTCTTTCTTTTTTTTTTTAAGAGAGAGAGAGAGAGAGAGAGAAGGAGTGAGAGAGAATTTTTTAATATTTATTTTTTAATTTTCGGCGGGCACAACATCTTTCTTTGTATGTGGTGCTGAGGATGGAACCCGGGCTGAACGCATGCCAGGCGAGAGCGCTAACACCTGAGCCACATCCCCAGCCCCTATCCAATTTATTTCTAAATTGATTTATAAATATCACAGAATATTAAAAAAAAAAAACCCTGAACTCGATAAACAATCACCAGGATCACTCATTAAATTCTTCTAGTATATTTTATCGCCACCCCCCCATCCTTGCGTCTGGAGATCTAACTCAGGACCTGGGACATGCTAGGCAAGTACCCTACATTTACGCTATGCCCATTTCTTTGTTTGCTTTTAATTTCTTTGTTTTGTGCTGGAGGAAGCCAGAAAGAACCAAGGCTTCATGCATATGGGCTCCTGCCTGCTCCACAAGCACTCTGCTATGGAGCCTATCCTGTTGATTTGATTTTATTTTTCTCTTCACTCTGGGCCCTTTACCACCTCTGTCCTCATTAATATCTAAAAACTCTGAGACTGGCCATGAAGTCAGAATCCTCCCTCCTCAGTTACCCACATTGCTGGGATGATAGGCACACACACACCACGCCTGGCTAACACTTCATCTCACAGGAAAGGAGAAAGAGAATAAGAACCCATAGAACTTATCCCTGGACCTCAACCCAGAGCAGTACCTGGCCAATCTAACTAGATCCACTCACCCATGCTGCCCATCTTCTAGGCATGCCGCTTAATTTGTTTGTTTCTCTGTGTGTGTGTGTGTGTGTGTTTTAAGTGGGACTGCCAGATATATGGTTTGGCTTGGAAACATTTCCAAATACCTCTAAATTTTATAAGAAATCTCTTGCAAGCAGTCCACAACCTGCCACGAAATATCATAACTCAACCCTCCACTAAAGAACCTCACCTTTGGAAGCCATGTTGCACTTCTACTCCTCACGCTTTCTCCCTGGTAAACTGAGGAACTCTGGAGCAGCATCCTCTAATATACCCCATGCTAGACACGCCCACAGATGGCTCCACCCCTGAGTGATGATGCCAATACCCATACCACGCCCCTTGCCCCAGGCCCAGACAGGATCCCTGGGGATGCAGACTCAGCCCTGCCCTAGCCCCACAGTACAGCCTAGACTCCTCTGATGACATTTAACCTACCTCTTCCAATCTTGGCTTCCCTTCATTGAGCACCCATTGAAACTAAACTTATTTAATCTCTACAAAACCCATAAAATGTCTGTAATACTTTATGCCCATTTGGACTTGAGGGTACCAGGAATGGAGTTATTTAGGCTTTTCAGAGCCACTGAACTCAAACCTCCTCTCACCTCACTCTCACAGCCCACACACACTATGTGTTCTGACAGTCTTGACTCACGGACGAGACACATCACTGGATATAGTATTGCTTAAATAGTATTGAACTTAGAATTAGGAGAGACTATACAGTGGAATTGAATAATAATATTATAAGACATAGACTAATATTTTATGAAACTTAGATCATTGTTTAAAAAAAAAACACCTTTTATTCTTGTTTTCAGTAAGGCAGCATGAACATACAGGCACTCTACACTGAACTACACCCATAGCCATTTTTTATTGTTTTATTTTATGTTTTTATCTCAGCAATTTAATGGCAATAGTGCAGAAATTAAAATTTTAAAACCAAAAAAGCTGAAGGAATCCAGTTTTCTAACTGAACTCCACCATAGACAGTTTCTCTGTAACCAAAAATCAAGAAGGGGCCCAACAAACAGGTTGATGGGCAGTTAAATTTATGGAGGGCCTTTCACAGGCAATGACAGCAGGTGGGCCCCAGGTTGTCTGCTTAGGACAATCTGCCATTTGAGGCACTGCATGTGCTTTGGGGCACATGGGGGAATATTTTAGGAACCAGAAGGGTTGGAGGAGATGGGAGACTGAGACAGTAGAGCAACCAAAATTGGGTTGAGCCACCAGTTGTCCCCAAAGCCATCTGCATTATACTGGGATCCCACTCCTTCTAGCCACAGCCCCCTCTGCTGATGGCCTTCTTTGCCCCCATGGGTTCTGGCAGGTCTAGCTCCAAATTCCAGGTCTCATGCTTTCTTTTGGAACACTCTGCATGGGATCACAACTTATCTAGCATGTGATAGGCAGCCATGTAGACCAGCTCTGAGGTCCCCAACAATAACTTCATAAGAAACGGGAAATTGTGAAGGAGTCAGATGGGAAGAGGCCTGACTAATAGTAAGCTAAACAGGATGACAGTTTCAGGATATCAGGCCAACAATGAGGGAGATGAAGAGAGGCAAGAAGCTGATTGTGAGGCAGGGATAGAGATGTCAAGGAGGTGGATGGGGTGGTGGTGATAAAATGGGCAGCTTAATATGATATGGATGGAATGTTGATACCAATGAGGATGCCAAGACAACAAGGAGGAAAAAAAATAAGCCAGTCTTCCTGGTGCAGGCCTGTAATCCCAGCGACATGGAAGGCTAGAGCAGGAGGATCACAAATTCAAGCCTCAGTCTCAGCATTTGAGCAAGACTCAGCAGTATAGTGAGACCTTGTCTCAAAATCAGAAAATGGAAAGAAGCAGAGATGAAGTTCAGTGTTACAGTACCTCTTGGTTCTGTCACCAGCACCAAAAAGAGAGAGAGAAAGTGTTAAATAAATAAATAAATGTGCCATGACCTGGTCTTTCCTTTTTATTTCTTCAAAGTACTTTAGAAAGAAAAAATTGCAGTTTTTATTTTCATTTTAATTTTTTCTACAATTTCACAGGTGTCAGGAATTTTTAAGAGCCAAACCAGCCTTCAGAGCCTTTATTGTAATTTGACCATGTTCAATATAAACTCAAAAAAGAAATATATATATAAATATATATTTTTTAAATCAACATAGAAATATGGCTGCAGTGACACAATCTGTAACCCCAGTACCTCAGGTGAGTGAGCAGAAGGTCAAAATCTGCCTTGCAATGGAGCCAGGCCCTCACCAAAAAATAAATAAACAAACAAATAATCATATAAATGTCAGTGTTAGTGGCCACTGGTTGACTCTTAGAAGCAAAGTAGAAGTGGGTATCTTATTCTCATTCCAGACATTTTTGTGTCTATGTACTTAGCTGGACTATAAGTTTATGGTTTGTATGAGATCATCTTAAAAGTCAGAGATTAAATATCCCTTTTTTTCCTTTTCCTTTATTATTTACAAATTTGCTGTTTTTTAAATTTGTTGGTGTTTTAGTATGAAATCATGTTGTCCAATATTACACCAAAATTTTGGTGGTCAATACCACCAACAGCTGACATGTTCTCTCCTGCCACAAATGGATGGAAATGTTGATAACAATGACAAGCAAGGAGAGAAAAAATAAGCCAGGCTTATTTTTTTTAGAGTTCCTCTAACATTCAAATAAAAAGGTTGGACTTGAATTGATTTCTCTGGATTTTTCTTTTTTTAACCCCAATAACTCAAAGTTTCCATCACCTTTGTTTCAATTCTTTCTGAGTACCCTGAATTCAAGCCAGGTAGTGACCTGCTTTTCTCCCCTCTTCCATCCAATCCACCTGGACAGACACCCTCACTGCATTGTTCTCATTCTCTTCTCAACTCCAGTAAGGCTCTCCTCAGAGCTCACTCCATGATTTACACCCAGGAATCAGCTCCAAATGGCCCAATCTCATGGCTAATTTTTCTAAGTCATCAAAAGTTTTAGCCAATTATTTTTATTTGTTTTCCTAGTTCACACTCTGTATATGAAGCTTGGCTTCAGAGCATGTGACCTAAGTCCTTCATCCTTGTTAGAAATGCCTGTGAAGGTAAGAACCCAGACACACCAGGTCCTCCAGATGGAGCCATGCATAATAGAGTTTTGAACAGCAAAGCGCAGGCTCAGAAACAACAACATTCTGGTGAACTCTGTTTTGTTGTTGTTGTTGTTGTTGCTATTTTTGTTTTTTGTGGAGATGATTTGATATCACTTGACCATTCACTGAATTTTTATTTTGTCCACCTAAATTATACCTGCTTGCCTCATTCTCCCACATCACACCATTTAGTTCACTTAACCATAATAATCCTAAGAAAATTAGCTAATATTTATTAGAAGATTCTCTGTTCTACCTCTAATCTCTTCAAGGATACATAGAAACCAGTATTCTTTAGGACAAAATGGAGTACAGACTTAAATTATCAACATACTTAATCATCATTACTTGAAGTTTTTTTAAAGTCCTTTCCTTTTTTTAGTACTTGTACTTGAACCAAAGGTCGCTTTGCCACTAAGCTACATTCCCAATCCTTTTTATTGCTTTGTCCTGAGGCAGGGTCCCCCTAAACTGCTGGGACTAGCCTAGACCTAGCAACCCTGTTATAGCCACCCATGTCCCTGAAATTCAATGTAAAATTTGAAGATTTTAGTCAGAAAATTATCCTCTGGTGTTCCCTTTGCCCCACAAAGTCTCCACACTGATTATCCCTTCCTCTTTGTTCATTAGTGAGTCAATGACCTGAGAGCCTTCCTGGTCACAATCACTGAATGCAGAATCTCACAGGATCAATGCAAAATAGACACTTGTCCCTATTAAATCCCTATGATTGATTTTCCTGAGAGGTGAACTACACTGTACCAACCTGAGAGCTCCAGACTGCATTGACTATCATCATACTTCTGGAACAAGGTATTCCCCTGGCACTAAACAGGCCCTCAGAAATATTTCTTCCAGTGGGGCAATCATTATTGTGGTACATTTTAATAAAATCACTGGTCAGGCTTGAAGCAGGACATGAAACTTTATTTGTCATGGCATGTGAGAAGTGCAGCAAGCAAGTCCCCTCTGCAACCTGTGACACTGTGCAGCAGGTAGGGTACCTTTACACCTAATTGATCACAACAATTGGAATGACCAAGAGATGTTTATTGTAGCAGTGCAAAAGAGGAGAAAGGAGAGAGAGAGAGAGAGAGAGAGAGAGAGAGAAAGAGAGAGAGAACCAAGAGAAGAAGGAGAGCAAGAGCAAGAGAGGGAGACAGAGAGAGAAAGAGCAAGAGAGAGGAGCCCAGCAGGAGGGAGTATTTATAGCCCAAATCTAATGCGGTCTCTGGGGCTACAAGCTGCCTTGTCAGTATACAGTGATTGGATCATATAGTAGTGTCATTTGCTGCGTTCAGACAGAAGGGGCAGGAGCTAGATGTGGGTTTCCATTGCTACAGGCAGGTGGGGGTCCAGTATTCAGCCTTGAGTGGGGATCAGTGTTCAGACTTGATGCAAACTGGTGATATAGGACCGGACAGAGTGGGGTTTGAGTGAATGGGTTATCCTGCAGCTAACAATTGTTCAGCCTGACCTGAAGACAACTTATTTGAGCCTGTCTTGCATCTAACAATGTCCATGTAAATACATTAATGTGACTGGTGAATGTGGTTTTTCTACCAGCTTGGGCCTTCTAACATAGTCCTAGAAAGAGAAAAAAACAGGATGAACTTTTTTTTTTAATCTTATCTTTAGAGGTTGGCTGGGGCCATGAGGGCTTTCATTCTTTTTTTAGGACACACAGTTTCCCTTTTGACTCAGGTGTGATGAATATTCTGTGGGCTGGAATGGGTGTTGGAAGTCAGCAGTCTCTCAGGACTGGTTATCTTCAAAGAAATTAATGAGCTTTAAGTTGAATCTCTTGGAGAGACTTAGTAACAGTTTGAAGTAGAAGCAGTTTATTTTGGTAAGGGTGGATGTAGGGCCCTGGAGGAATTAACATTTTAATCTACCACAGGTGGTCTCCCAATTTCTGGATCCAAGCTGGCTTCCATTTCTGTGATCTGACCAAATCTGATACTAAACCTGTTTTTCTGATCTCTTAGATAGTGCTACCAATATTTTCACCAGGCAACTACACTGACTGTCTTTAATTGTTTTTTTCATTTTCCCCCTCTAATTTTAGGTATGCCTACTGCTGTAAGAAAAGGGGAATTGAAACAACATGGCTGGGGAAAACACTTTGGAGTCGCCTTTTAGAAATTTAAATATATCTGTCGGAACTTTTAACTTAGTACAATTCTTTTCAGTGAGGACAGACAGCAATTTTAAACCTGTATTTTTTACCAAACACATACAGACATTCAAACACACGGTGTACACACATACACAAAACAAAACAATAAACAAAGGCTTTGTAGATTTTTAAAAACATTTTACATTGAGGGCTAATCCTTGTAAATTGGTCTCTGAACAAAACAATGTGTAAAAACAAAACCTCCATAGTTGGATAAAATAGGATTGATCAGAAAAACACATTATCCTCTGCAGGCCAGATCAAAATTATAAGCTCAAAAAAATGTAAAATTATAAAAGCCTTCTTGGTGTCTGGACTGATGTAGTCCTCAAATGTAAAAAGCATTTAATAAAAGAAGTGGGGGCTTGTGGGAACTCAGAGAAAGAAGAATTTTGATTTTCTTAGTTGTAAGGGAATATAGACAAAGGCTGTGTCCACACCCTCCCTTAAGGGATTTCCCAAAGAAGCAGCAAGGAAGCCTGCTTCCATTAGTCTAACAGTTAAACTTTTGAGGAGGAATTTTCTCCTTTAAAATAGGGTTCTGGAGGACCCAACATGGAGGCCGGCGAGGAGGTAGCACTTTCAATGCCTCCACAGTAACGGGAGCAGAGAGGCCCATTAATCCACCTGCATGTGGCCTGCTGAGGGACTTCTAGCAAAATTCCACTGAAAGGAGACCTGCCGGGAATTAGTAAGTCTATTGGAGGGGTCAGTTTGTCCCAGACAAGTGAATCTTGGCAACGCGGATCCCACCGGCCAATCCCGAACTCCCGTTGCCCACACTTTGCAGCGAACTTACAAACGGCCACAGCCTGCTTGGGCCCCAGCCGGCCTGGCGCAGAGGCGGTTCGGCGCTGCAAAAGACCACCCCACCCCTCCACCCCGCGCTCGTGTGGACAGCCCCCGCCTGCCAGGCGCTGCGAAAGGCCCCGCCCACCAGGCTCTTCGAAGAGCCCTGCCCATCCGGGGTAATCAGGAGTGGCTCAGGACCGCGGAGCGAAAATACCAGCTACAGCTACCACCAGTGCTGACAACTGAGGTCTCTTCCACCATCTTCCAGGGGCGTGGCTACCAGAGGGCAAGCAAATTCGCTGGGGGTTCTCAGCCCCAAGCTCTACAAACTTAGGGTCCAAGGGAATGGCAGAATGGGAGAATGTGCCCAGAAATTCTTGAAAACAGGGCTCACAGGAGCAGCAGACTTGGCGTGTAGCCAATATTGTGGTGAGCGTCACTGGTGCACTCAAGATTGGAGACACGCCCAGTCCAGGAGAATGAGCTGCTGCACAGTGACTGGCTCCCGCCTACTGAGAGGAGAAGCTTGGCCCAGTGGGCACAGCTCCACCTACTGAAAGAATAGTGAATCGAACTCTAAGACTGCATGTATTAAATTTTTTTTTTTTTTTTTTTGGTTTGGTTTTGTTTTTGTTGTTGTTTTCCCAAAATTTTTTTTAATTCATTTTATTTTATTTTTTAATACTAATTTTCATTCTTATTATTGCTATTATGATTTCTTTTTAATTCTTTTTAATTTTCTGTTTCTTTTCTCTCTCTCCTTTTTTTCTGTCTTTGCATTTCTTTTCAATTCTCATATTCCCCCTTCCTTGAATTCTGCCTGCTTACTCTCATTCTCTTTGGTGACTTATTCCCTTCCCCTATAATATCTTTCCTCCCAAGCATCAAATAAATTTATAGGAGTAAACAGCAACTCGGTAGTCAAACAGAACAAGAAGCAATATGAGCAACATGAAAAAGCAAGGAAGAAAAGGAGTACAAACAATGCAGGAAAGCCTAAATATTCAGGAGGATATAGATTCATCAGAAAAATGGTCATATAAAGAACTCAAGGAATACCTTAGACAGATGGAATGGAACCTTAAAGAGGATACGAGACAGCAAATTCAAGCAGCGAAAGAACACATTGAGAACGAATTACAAAAACAGATAAAAGAAGAAGTTAAACATCTTTATCAGGAGATAGAGATTATAAAAAAGAATCAAACAATAATATTAGAAATGAAGGAAATTATGAGCCAAATTAGAAACTCAAATGAGAGCATCACTAATAGAGTGGAGCAAGTAGAAGCCAGAACGTCAGATAATGAAGACAAAATATATCATCTTGAAAAGAGTCTATCCAACTCTGATAGGATGGTTAGAAATCATGAGAGAAACATCCAAGAGATATGTGATAACATTAAAAAACCAAATTTAAGAGTCATCAGGATAGAGGAAGGCACAGAGATTCAAACCAAGGGAATGTGTAACCTACTACATGAAATAATTACAGAAAACTTTCCAGAAATAAAAAAGGAAACAGACATACAAATTGTAGATGCATACAGGACACTGAGCATACAAAAACAAAGTAGACCAACACCAAGACACATTGTTATGAAGATATCCAATATACAGAACAAAGAGAAAATATTAAAAGCTACAAGAGAAAGGAGGCAGATTACATTCAGGGGTAAACCAATAAGGTTAATAACGGATTTTTCATCACAGACGCTGAAAGCGAGAAGATCCTGGAACAACATATTTCAAACACTGAAAGACAATGGATGCCAACCAAGAATTCTGTATCCAGCAACATTAAGCTTCAGGTACAACAACGAAATAAAAATCTTTCATGATAAACAAAAGCTAAAAGAATTTGCAGCCAGAAAACCAGCATTGCAAAGCATCTTGAGCAAAACACTACACGAGGAAGAAATGAAAAACAATAACCAAAGCCAACAGTGGGAAGTACCTCAGTAAAGACAGACGGAGGGGGGAAAGCTAATCATGGAGAAACAAACTAAATTTAAAAAAAAAAAAAGAGAGAGAGAGAGACAAATAATCAAACATGGCTGGAAGTACAAACCATATAGCAATAGTAACTCTAAACATTAATGGTTTAAACTCTCCAATAAAGCAACATAGACTGGTAACACGGATTAAAAAAACAAATCCAACAATATGCTGCCTCCAGGAGACACATCTGACTGGAAAAGACATACACAGGCTGAAGGTGAAAGGTTGGTAAAAAATATACCACACACACGGTCCTCGCAAACAAGCAGGAGTGGCCATCCTCATACTGAATAAAATCGACTTCAAGACTAAGTTAATCCAAAGGGATAAGGAAGGACATTATATACTGTTAAAAGGAACCATTCACCAACAAGATATAACAATTATCAATATTTATGCACCAAATAATGGTGCTGCAACGTTCATAAAACAAATTCTTCTCAAGTTCAAGAATCAAATAGACCACAACACAATAATTATGGGTGACTTCAACACACCTCTCTCAATATCACAATCAATAACCTAGACTTAACTGACATATATAGAATATATCAACCATCATCAAGTGGATATACTTTTTTCTCAGCAGCACATGGATCCTTCTCAAAAATAGACCATATATTATGCCATAGGGCAACCCTCAGTAAATATAAAGGGGTGGAGATAATAACATGCATTTTATCTGATCATAATGGAATGAAACTGGAAATCAATGATTAAAGAAGGATGGGAAAATCCTATATCACATGGAAAATGAACAATATGTTACTGAATGATCAAGGGGTTACAGAAGACATAAAGGAGGAAATCAAAAAATTTTTAGAGATAAATGAAAATACAGACACAACTTATCGGAATCTATGGGACACAATGAAAGCAGTTTTAAGAGGGAAATTCATCGCCTGGAGGTCATTCCTCAAAAAAAAGAAAAACCAACAAATAAATGAGCTCACACTTCATCTCAAAGCCCTAGAAAAGGAAGAACCAAACAACAGCAAATGCAGCAGAAGGCAAGAAATAATTAAAATCAGAGCAGAAATCAAAGAAATTGAAACAAAAGAAACTATTGAAAAAAATTAACAAAACTAAATTTGGTTCTTCGAAAAAATAAACAAGATTGACAGACCCTTAGCCATGCTAACAAAGAGAAGAAGAGAGAGAACTCAAATTACTAACATACGGGATGAAAAAGGAAATATCACAACAGATGCTACAGAAATACACAAGACAATTAGAAATTCTTTTGAAAACCTATATTCCAATAAAATAGAAGATAGTGAAGACATCGAAAACTTTCTTAAGACATATGATTTGCCCAGACTGAGTCAGGAGGATACACACAATTTGAACAGACCAATATCAATAGAGGAAATTGAAAAAGCAATCAAAAGACTACCAACCAAGAAAAGCCCAGGACCAGATGGGTATACAGCGGAGTTTTACAAAACCTTTAAAGAAGAATTAATACCAATACTTTTCAAGTTATTTCAGGAAATAGAAAAAGAGGGAGCTCTTCCAAATTCATTCTATGAGCCCAAAATCACCCTGATTCCGAAACCAGACAACGACACCTCAAAGAAAGAAAACTACAGACCAATATCCCTGATGAACCTAGATGCAAAAATCCTCAATAAAATTCTGGCGAATCGGATACAAAGGCACATCAAAAAAATTGTGCACCAGAATCAAGTAGGATTCATCCCTGGGATGCAAGGATGGTTCAATATACGGAAATCAATAAATGTTATTCACCACATCAATAGACTTAAAGATAAGAACCATATGATCATCTCGATAGACGAAGAAAAAGCATTCAACAAAGTACAGCATCCCTTTATGTTCAAAACTCTAGAAAAACTAGGGATAGCAGGAATTTACCTTGACATTATAAAAGCTATCTATGCTAAGCCTCAGGCTAGCATCATTCTGAATGGAGAAAAATTGAAGGCATTCCCTCTAAAATCTGGAACAAGACAGGGATGCCCTCTATGACCACTTCTATTCAATATAGTTCTCGAAACACTGGCCAGAGCAATTAGACAGATGAAAGAAATTAAAGGCATAAAAATTGGAAAAGAAGAATTTAAATTATCACTATTCGCAGATGACATGATTTTATACCTAGAAGACCCAAAAGGGTCTAGAAAAAAACTACTAGAACTAATAAATGAATTCAGCAAAGTGGCAGGATATAAAATCAACACGCATAAATCAAAGGCATTCCTGTATATCAGCGACAAAACTTCTGAAACGGAAATGAGGAAAAACACTCCATTCACAATATCCTCAAAAAAAATAAAATACTTGGGAATCAACCTAACAAAAGAGGTGAAAGATTTATACAATGAAAACTACAGAACCCTAAAGAGAGAAGTAGAAGAAGATCTTAGAAGATGGAAAAATATACCCTGTTCATGGATAGGCAGAACTAACATCATCAAAATGGCAATATTACCAAAAGTTTTATATAGGTTTAATGCAATGCCAATCAAAATCCCAAAGGCATTGCTTGTAGAAATAGATAAAGCAATCATGAAATTCATATGGAAAAATAAAAGACCCAGAATAGCAAAAGCAATTCTAAGCAGGAAGTGCGAATCAGGCGGTATAGCGATACTGGATTTCAAACTATATTACAGAGCAATAGTAACAAAGACAGCATGGTACTGGTACCAAAAAAGGCGGGTGGACCAATGGTACAGAATAGAGGACACAGAGACCAATCCACAAAGTTACAACTATCGTATATTTGATAAAGGGGCTAAAAGCATGCAATGGAGGAAGGATAGCATCTTCAACAAATGGTGTTGGGAAAACTGGAAATCCATATGCAACAAAATGAAACTGAACCCCCTCCTCTCACCATCCACAAAAGTTAACTCAAAATGGATCAAGGACCTTGATATTAAATCAGAGACTCTGCGTCTGATAGAAGAAAAAGTTGGCTACAATCTACATATAGTGGGGTCAGGCTCCAAATTCCTTAATAGGACACCCATAGCACAAGAGTTAATAGCAAGAATCAACAAATGGGACTTACTTAAACTAAAAAGTTTTTTCACAGCAAGAGAAACAATAAGAGAAGTAAATAGGGAGCCTACATCATGGGAACAAATATTTACTCCTCACACTTCAGATAGAGCCCTAATATCCAGAATATACAAAGAACTCAAAAAATTAGACAATAAGATAACAAATAACCCAATCAACAAATGGGCCAAGGACCTGAACAGAAACTTCTCAGAGGAGGACATACAATCAATCAACAAGTATATGAAAAAATGCTCACCATCTCTAGCAGTCAGAGAAATGCAAATCAAAACCACCCTTAGATACCATCTCACTCCAGTAAGCTTTGCAGCCATTATGAAGTCAAACAACAACAAGTGCTGGCGAGGATGTGGGGAAAAGGGTTCTCTTGTACATTGCTGGTGGGACTGCAAATTGGTACGGCCAATTTGGGAAGCAGTATGGAGATTCCTGGGAAAGTTGGGAATGGAACCACCATTTGATCCAGCTATTGCTCTTCTCAGACTATTCCCTGAAGACCTTAAAAGAGCTTATTACAGGGATACTACTACATCGATGTTCATAGCAGCACAATTCACAATAGCTAGACTATGGAACCAACCCAGATGCCCTTCAATGGATGAATGGATCAAAAAAATGTGGCATCTATACACCATGAAGTATTACACAGCACTAAAAAAATGACAAAATCATGGAATTTGCAGGGAAATGGATGGCACTAGAGCAGATTATGCTTAGTGAAGCTAGCCAATCCCTAAAAAACAAATACCAAATGTCTTCTTTGATATAATGAGAGCAACTAAGAATAGAGAAGGGAGGAAAAGCATGAAGAAAATATTAACATTAAACAGAGACAAGAGGTGGGAGGAAAAGGGAGATAAAAGGGGGATTGCATGGAAATGGAGGGAGACCCTCATTGTTATAGTACATTACATATAAGAGGTTGTGAGTGGTATGGGAAAATAAACAAGGTGAGAAATGTATTACAGTAGATGGGGTAGAGAGAGAAGATGGGAGGGCAGGGGAGGGGGCATAGTAGAGGATAGGAAAGGTAGCAGAATACAACAGTTACTAGTATGGCATTATGTAAAAATGTGGATGTGTAACCCATGTGATTCTGCAATCTGTACTTGGGGTAAAAAAGGGAGTTCATAACTCACTTGAAGCTAATTATGCTAATGTATGAAATATGATATGTCAAGAGCTTTGGAAGGTTTTGAACAACCAATAAAAAAATAAAATAAAATAAAAAAGGGTTCTGTTGTGCCTTGTGTGGTGGCATTTTCCCTGGAGTTTGTGGGACTTATTAGAAGTGCAGGACAGAGTATTCTGCTTGGGTATCCACTGCAAGACTGACATATTGGCCCCATATCTTGGCAATTATTATAGATTGATGGGGGCTGAGAGGTATCTGAGTTTTTTTGATCTGGTTCTAAACCAGCTTTTCCTGGTCTCTTGGATAGCAGTACCAATATTTTAGCCTGGCATTTTGTAGCTTTATCAGCTGTGCTGCCATATTTCTTAAAAATCCCTTTGACCAACTCCAATAGTTGGGACATATTAATGGTGGCAAATTTTAGTAAATAAACATGAGAGTGCAACAAAGAGAGAGGGAGAGACTTCTAAAATCATTTTGACTTTTTCTAAGTCTCAGCCTGGAAGAAGCTAAATAGACTTTTTTTAATCTATATTTTCACATGAGTTCTCTACTGAGCCTTTTTGCAGTCATGTATATTCTAGTGTAAGCCTTAGTGAGAAGCCTAGGTCTTTTTAACCATTTCCCACACCACCCAGTGGGTGGTCATCAGGCCAGGTTAGGATTTCGGTTTCCCATGACAAAGCAAACAATTAAAACAATAAGTAGAAACAAAAGGAAGGTGAAGGTTAACAATTTGACAGTGTGCTGAGATGACTCAAGTCAGAGGATGGTGGTTTATTGGGTTCCTGATGAGTCCAATCTGCCAAAATAAAAAGAAAGGAATTGCTGGGGTGAACAGTCAGAGGACATTGTCAGCAACAGAGACAGACATGAACAAGCAAGAGGCAGACATGGACAAGGCACTCTCTCTTGAAATACCCTGGCATCATACCATCCCCAAGGTCTATTTACTGGCTCAATGTGTTAAACACCCTGTCAAAAAGTGCTAGGGTTCCAGGTCTGAGCTGCGCCAGACACTCTTTCACAGGTGGGCTTGAATCCATGAACACACGGTGTCCAGACCACGCAACCCAGAGAGCTCCCACAACTTCAGAGGAATGGCAATCTTCTCTGTGAAGCAAGGTTCAAGAATCCCTCATGCCCCAGAGCCACATTCCTGACTCCTGAAATCTGGATGGAGCCTCCACATGTTGTAGCACATTGGAAATAAATGACTGGGTCAGTCTTGAAGCAGGACATAAAACTTTATTCACCATGGTATGGGTGCAAGAGCAACATGCAATCTTTGACCCTTTGCAGAAGGTAGGGTACATTTTAATAACTAAAACCTACAAGCAACCAGTAACTCAAACCATTACCAACATAAGTGCTGAGAGCCACAGCGGAGTCTGTATGGCCCCTGGCATTTTGCCAACAGTATTGATCGACAGGCGAGGCATTACTATCTGCCTCTGCCGCTACTTTTGAGTTCTCACACTATTTTGGAGTTCTCGAGGGGATTTCCGGGGATTACCCGAGAGTTCCCATTGGTTGGGGAAGTGCAGGAGGAGATATTTCCGGGGGAGATATTTCCGGCTGCGGGGTTCCTGGACGAGCTACGTGGCATTCAGGAGATTTCCCCAGGAGCGTGTGTGAGGTTTTTTTCTTGCAGTTCAATAATAAAGTTTGTTCCTGCTTCAGTGGCTCGTGATTTGTGCCCAGCCAGACTGCGGCACATAAGAACTTGGTCAAAGTGACCTAGCTAAGGGAGTAGTACATGCTCCCACCCCACCAAAAAATGGGGGACTAAAAGAAGAACATCTTCCATTGTATAAGAATAAAAGAAAAACTGTTTCAGCCTCTATGCATTGCTTAACAAGAAGGATGGGGGAGGTGGGTTTTCTTTTGTGAGAGCTATTTTTTATATGAAATGGAGTCTCACTGTAAAAGGGAGTTTGTCTGCTCAAGGCCCATATAGTTTAACCCATAACATGATAAAATCTTAACTCCATTCCCATCATAGAGAGCTTTCTCAATCATTCATTTTCCCTGCTTCCAACTTCACTTTCATGCAATATACACCAGACATTTTCAATTCCTTAATGGAAAACAAACAAATGAAAAAATCTTCACTAACTTGCCTTGGCTGAAGGATCACAACAGATTGATACCCAATGTTCTTCAGGATCAGGACGCTTCCTGTTTTCCGGCCTCATCTTCCTCAACTCACTTGCACAATCATTTATGCATGCCAAAATAAAAAGTTAAAAAATAAATAAGTAAAAGCATCTGCTCCTGATTTTCTGGATGCACGATGCTTGATGTATATTTTTAAAAATTTCATCATGTTGCCCTTTCTCCATTATGGTCTTGAAAAAGTGTGGAACATGGGGCTTACTCCATCTTGGCATATGCCCATTCTACTCTGTAGCCATCAACTGGAACACCCCTGTAGGTACTCATTATCTCTGTACTCTGTGATACAGCATTGAGAATTTCTGTTGAGGGATGGAAGCAAAGTTTAAAATTATTTTCTCCCAGAAGATTACTAGGTCAGCCATGGAGGGTGAATGCCTGTAACACCTGCAACTCCGGAAGCTGAGGCAGAAGGGTCACAGTTCTTGACCATCATAGATAACTTAGTGACACTCGTTGTCAAGATATAAAGTATGGGTTAGAAATGTAGGTCAGCAACAGAGAGCTTGCCTACCAAGTACAATACCCTAAGTTTAATACTCAGAATCATTTAAAGAAGAAGAAGGAGGAGGAGGAGGAGGAGGAGGAGGAGGAGGAGGAGGAGGAGGAGGAGGAGGAGGAAAGAAAGAAAGAAAGAAAGAAAGAAAGAAAGAAAGAAAGAAAGAAAGAAAGAAAGAAAGAAAGAAAGAGCATTTAAAAATGATAGAATTAAAATATAACTAGGGGAGAGAGTATTTATCTAATGCTCACAAGGTTCTGGGTTGGATCATCAATAACACACACACACACACACACACACACACACACACACTACTGATTCTGTTTCCCTGGTTGAACTGTCATTTTACATATTTTTTCCCCCTTTGAGGAAAAGGTTTTTGGGTTTGACACAGGATAGTTATACAACTTTAGGTGGAAGTATCACTTTGTTATTGTTCTTATTTGAATAACTTGTGCTCATTTGAAGTATGGCTTCAGAAGATTTGTATGGGTGCCAGGTTGACATGCCTGTCACTCCTTTGGTTTAAAACAATGATTATTCTGAAAATTCTACTGAGAAATAATTTCAGTTGCCTATGCTTCTACAAGGTAAACAATGTGTAATTTTTATACAACTGATAAATTTAAGATATTTCAGATGAAAGAGAATATTAGACAATATGTTGGGGGTTGACTAATGTAATCTAGGAGCTAAAAACAATTAGCTACATTAGCCCTTATTGAGTGTGTCACACATGTCTGTGTATGGACCATGTGTGTTAGTTCCAGGAGAAAAAAAAATGAACTAAAAGAAACCACATTTTTGAATAAAGAATTGATACTCTCTCTGGACTCATACAATTTTAACCAGATGACAAAATACCAAGAGACTCATGACCTCTAATACCCCTACAAATGAGACCATGAAAGGTGAGGGGGAAATAAGGACCTACTGGGTGCCTCATTCAGGGAGATAAAATTAACCTAATCAGGGGAAAACACATCTGAAGCAAAAGGATGCTCAAAACTTCTGCCCAGGAACATGTTGGTATTACATTTGCTGTATCTTATATTTTCTTTGGCGTCGTAAATGATAATTCTTGTTTTAGTGACCTAGATCCTGTTTCTTCTACATAAAGCTAGTGTGTTTTACTAATTATTTTTGTTTTTCAATATCTAATAGGAAGGAAAATTTATGTGAATCTTCCATAAGCATAAAAGTGTTATAGAAATTTGAGCCCAAACTATTTAAAAATTCTTTTCTACTCTTCCAGACAAAGAAGCAGAAGATTCTTTCTTGTACTTAAGGGACTGCCATAATTTGGACTTGAGAGTCCCCCAAAGGCTGAGATGTTTAAGGATTTGTCCCCAGCATGGTGCTCTTGGGAAATGATGAATGTTCAGAAGTGGGGCCTAGAGGAAATTTGTTGGGTCATTGGGGGTGTGGTCTCAACATCAAGTGATTTTTGGTTTTATTTTATTCATTTATTTATATGCAGTACTGAGAATCCAACCAGTGCCTCTTGCACACATGCTAGGCAAGTGCTAACACTGATCCACAACCCAGAACTAAGGTGAGCAGATTTTTTTCAATACATGCTCTCACCATGAAGTGCAGCCTTTCTCCAGGCCCAAAAGCAGTGTGCCAAATTGACATTGGAGTGAAATCTCCAAAACTGAGCCAAAAGAACCCTTCTTCTTTACAATTTGATTATCTCGGGTATTTGCTATACTGAGAGAAAGCTAACAGGCACAAGAATGAAAACTAATAATCCTGATTGAATAGTTGAACCATGATCTCTCTTATGAGAGCAAAATGTTCTTTGCATATCTTCATTGGACCAGCCTGGCCAGGATATGTCTTTTAAGAATAGTTGAATTTAGGGCTGGGAATGTGACTCTAGGGGTAGTGCGCTCACCTGGCATGTGTGCGCCAGGGTTCGATCCTCAGCACCACATACAAACAAAGATGTTGTCTCCGCCGAAAACTAAAAAGTAAATATTAAAAAAATTCTCTCTTCCTCACTCTCTCTCTCTCTCACTCTCTCTTAAAAAAAATAGTTGACTTTAGAGCTCTGAATTCAATTTAGTCTTGTGACTTTCATCAACCAATTAAATATAAGTAGATTGAAATGTGTGTAATAATGAGATTTATCACCTATTAGGCACATTTCTTTTCTTTTTTAATTTACAAAAGACAATTCTATTTTATTTATGAATCTAATGTAATATTTGGAGTTACTTATTACCATGGCACTATTTAGACAAAAATGACTGATCTACAAAATTTCTGTTGTGTTTTAAAACCATATAATACAATTGAGTCTTTAAAAATATTTATTGAATTTCCAGAAATACATTTATTATAATTGCATATGAGGGCCCTTTTGTCAATGGAAATATACTTTCTGTGAAACTTAGAGAAAAACCCATTTCCTTATTGAAATGTTTCAAGAGGCTTGTTCTCTTTTCAGGCTCAAAAATGGAGAGGTAGAACCTAAGGTCCACACCACTTCCAGGATCATGGAAAGGCATCTGCTCCGGTGCTTACATCATGTGCAGAAACTGATTTAGGGTTGTGAAATAAAACAGGTGGGAAGCCATTGGTTTTGCCTAGGCTCCAAAATAGAATAAACAGACCAATAAACATGGAGTTCCATCCCAGTAGCTGAGTGCTATGCATCTCAAATGGTTCTAAAGGCCATGTGCTGCAGGTGGGTTGCCAGGCTGTGGTACCACTGGGAGGTGGGAGAAACTTTAGGAGACAACTTCAGGTAGAAACACATTAGAGGGCATTAGGTCCTTGGGATCATGTACTTGAAGGGATGTTGGAATCCTGACCTTTAATCTCTGGTCTCTTTTTGCTTCCTGGATACCATGATGTGAGAAGTGTTGCTCAACCACATGCTTCCCACCATGATGTTCAGCTTTACCACAGGGCCAAAGGGTAGAGACCCAGGGACTATGGACTGAAACCTCTGGAACTCCTTTGAAGTTGCTTAACTCAGGTATTTTTTCACAGCAATGAGAAGCCAACATTGATTTTTGGTTCATGTGGAAACATTTAAATCACTTCAGCTGTAAACAACTAAATTGTCTCTATACATCACTTCTGTTTTCTATCAATGATGCACAATTATGTTATTGCCCAAAGTTCTTCAAATCTGTTCTGATTTACAAGTCATTTTTGTTAGTTTCTTAAATAAACTCATTTTGAATTAATCTCATCAAAGATGTTTTTCCAGCTTATTCAGGCATCCATTTAGGGACAGGGCAATGTCACTTGGAATTTTACTTCATGAAGAAAAGGAGGCCAGGGACTCACAATCCACAAGTCAACAATAATGAACTAGAGTGCTCCTGCACACACACCAAGTGAGGAGTGGCAGCTCCTGCTCATTAGGGAGGCTTTACTAAACCCAAGTCAAAGACATTGTGCAGCACCTGTATCTTTTCTGAAAACCAGTCTTCGAGATCAACCCATCACTTTCAATGAAGATTTAACAGCAGATTTTACAATCCAGCTCAGGAAGTTAACCACAATTCCATGGTGCTCAGTCACCATCATGGGCATAATGGCACACTGCATAACACCCAGGCCATTTTGCTTTCTCATACTCAGGTTGCCCTTTGCAATTTGTACAGGAGTCACACATTCTCCAAATCATTTTTATGTCAAGTACCTTTTATTGAGAGCAGATGTGGTGTGAGTCCATGTATTATAAATAAAACAACATTCCAAGAATGTCAGGTGTGGTCCTTTTGGGCGCCCTATCTACCATGCATGTGGTCTTTGCAAGATGAATAGATAAAGAAAATGAATGACAGATAGATTGATCTTGCATATGTCTGAAGAAATGAATCAACTTTTCCTCAAACCACATTTGTTTGTACCCTCTGTTCTCTCATTCCATGAATCTGTCAAGATTTATAAAACCCAGTTTGACTTTTTTACATCTTCATAATGGACCAGTAGGTGGACAGACTCTCTCATGAGACATCTTGTTATGATATGCCTTTGAAATGTGAAGTTGACTTTTCCAAAGACTGTATTTCAACCACTGTGTGGTAACCTACCTACCATGAACTGAAGGAAGATTTAAAATTTGTATGAAGCTGGGCACAATGGTGCACGAATGTAATACCAGCAACTCTGGAAAACTGCAAGTTCAATGTCTGCTTCATCAAATTAACAAGGCTCCCAGAAATATTTCAAGAATCTGTCTCAAAAAAAATCAAATAACAACAAAAATACTTTTCTGGAAATGTGGCTCAGTCATTACATAATTGAAAGATCTCTCAGGTTCTAAGACAGGAAAAATTCATATCATCAAAATGGCCTTAATATTAAATAGAGAATGCCATCAGAATCCTACCAACCAAGAAAAGACCAGGACCAAATTGATACAAAGCTGAGTTCTGTAGGACCTTTAAAGAAGGACTAACACTAATAATTCTCAAACTATTTCATGAAATAGAAACAGGGAACACTTCTGAACACATTCTATAAGGTCAATATCACCCTGACTTCAAAACCAGACAAAGACACATCAAAGAAAGAAAATTTCTGATGAATATCTCTAATAAATACAGATGCAAAAATTCTCAATAAAATTCTGGCAAATCAAATACAAAAACATATTCAAAAGACAGTACATGATCAAGTAGGGTTCATCCCAGGGATGCAAGGTTGATTCAACATATGGAAAACAATAAATGTAATTCATCACATCAATAGACTCAGAGAGAAAAATCATATGATCACCTCAATAGATGTAGAGAAGGCATTTGACAAAATACAGCACTCTTTCATGTTCAAAACATTAGAAAAATAGGGATATCAGCAACATACCTCAAACTTGTAAACGCTCTCTATGCTAAGGCCCAAGCCAACATCATTCTAAATGCTGAAAAATTGCAAGCATTCCCTCTAAAAACCTGGAACAAGACAGGGATGCCCTGTTACACCACTTCAATTTAACATCATTTTTCAAACTCTAGCCTCAGCAATCAGACAGACAAAAGAAATTAAAGGGATATGGATAAGAAAAGAAGAACTCAAATTATCACTATTTGCAGAAAATATGACTCTATACCTAAAAGGCCCAAAACATTACACCAGAAATCTTCTAGACCTAACAAATGAATTCAGTAAAGTAGCTGGATATAAAATGAACACCTACATCAAAGGCATTTCTCTACGTGAGTGACAAATCCTCAGAGAGAGAAACTAGGAAAACCACTCCATTTACAATAGCCTCCAAAAACAATAAAATACTTTGGAATAAACTTAATGAAAGAATTGAAAGACCTTCAATACACACTAGAGCACACTAAAATAAATAAATATATCAAAATAAAAATTTAAAGAAGACCTTAGAAGATCGAAAGATCTACCTTGTTCTTGGATAGGCAGATTTAATATTCTCAAAATGACCATACTACAAAAAGCACTGTACAGATTTAATGCAATCCCAATCAGAATCCCAATGATATTTCTCATAGAAATAGAAAAAGCCATTGTGTAATTTATCTGGAAAAAAAAAAAGAGACCCAGGATGTCAAAGCAATTCTTAGCAAGAAGAGTGAAGCAGGTAGCTTTACTATTCAAGACTTTAAACAATACTACAGAGCAATAGTAACAAAAGAAGCATGTAATTGGCACCAAAACAGACCTGTAGACCTGTAGACCTTGATACAGAATACAGGAAGGAGAGACTAACCCAGGTAACTGCAGTTATCTAGTATTCTACAAAGGTGCCAAAAACATACATTGGAGAAAAGATAGCCTCTTCAACAAATGAGCTGGGAAAAGTGGAAATCCTCATGTAACAAAATGAAATTAAAACTCTCTCTCTCACCATGCACAAAAATCAACTCAAAGTGGATCAATGACCTATGAATTAAGTCTGAGACCTTGTACCCAAATCTCCATCATGTCAGATTAGGCCCCTACTTCATTAATAAGACTCCTATAGTGCAAGAAATAAACTGAAGAATTGATAAATGGGATGGATTCAAACTAAAATATTCTCCCTGATAAGTGGAAGCTGATCCATAATAGGGGAGGGATGAGAAGAATGGAAGAACTTTGATTAGGCAAAAGGGAGGGAGGGGAGGGGAAGGGGCTTTGGGGCAGGAAAGATGATGAAATGAGAAGCACATCATTACCCTAGGTACATGTATGACTGCACATATGGTGCAAAGCTACATAGCGTATGACCAGGAAATGAAAAATTGTGTTCCATTTCTATACAGTAATTCAAAATGCATTCTGCTGGCATATGTACCTAATGGGAATAAATAAATAAATAACTTTTTAAGAACCCCATTTACCAAAAATAAATAAATAAAATAAAATAAACCAAAATGTACATGGAGCAACTGCAAATTGATGGGAATACCTGTGAAATTTTATATGGGAATTTGTTTTGAACACACCTTCTAGGGCCCAAACAATGACACACTTCAAAGACTGAACCCTTTATTCACCTGAGAATTCTATATCACCCACCTGGGTTTCTCTTACACAGGGGAGATCTTAGAATGGTCCCTGACACCTGGAGCACACAAAGACCTTTAAGGAGAGGTCTGGGGTGACCAGGAAATAGCAGAGTGCCCTTGTCAGGATCCTGATGTATCAGGTCTGCCTGGTCTTATGGCTTCCTTATCCCTGTGAACCTTGGTCCCCTGGTAGAGCTGGATGGAGCCCCTTAGAGACACCAGGCAGTGTAAGCATCTTTAGTTTGTGACCAGACACAAACTGATGACTCCTGTCTTGTGTGGAGTGTCAACTGCCCTGCTAGGAATTCAGTCCCCAGCTCCAGCCAGAAACCCTGCTTGGTCTTTGCTTGGCAGTGGGGGAATCCCACCTGAGAGCTGTCAAGGGATATCTCATTGCGCCTTGCTGGGCTGAAGCCTGATTCCTCATCCAGAAGCAAAACTGTGCCAGCTTCTTCCAATTATGGCTTCCACCCTGCTTTAGAGGAGGTGACCAGCCAATGCCTGGCATTCAAACAAAACAGGCCAGACTGAGCAACTTAGTGAGAATAGGTCTCAAAGAATAAAAACAATCCTGGAAAGTAGCTCAGTGTCAAAAAGCCCTGGATTTAATCCCCAGACAACTTTAAAAAAAAAAAAAAAAAAGTCAAATAATCCTTGTCACAGATATGAATTATAGTGGTGGAGAGCTAACACAGCTAGCTGGATTATTTTATATGAAACTTCTTATCTGGGGGTTCTGTGTTCTCTAAGAAAGGACCATCATTTTCCTATGGAAACATCTAGTAGCAGACTTGATAGACATCTGCAATTTCAATAAACATTCCAAGTGACTACCTAAAGGGATTGTGTAAATAACAGATTTCCCTGTTGGAGAGTTGCTATTTCCTCATCTGTTTTCATTCTCATTATACGAAGGAAAATATTTTCAAAATGAAGGTTTTTATGTTACACAAATGGAAATTCATACAAAACATTCTTTATTGTGTAATTTAATATTTATAGTACTTTTTACTTGCACAATCTAATAAATATGAGACACATGACAAACATAGCATATCAGATTATTCACAATGGCTATGAGGAGGTGGGTAAAGTACAATAAACAAAACAGCAAAGTTTCTCTAAAAATCCTAGTGTTACTAAATGATCATAACCAGTATACACCGTTTTGTAATTAAATATTGTTAGAGTAAAATGGGAAGTGCTACCAAAGAGAGATCAGGCCTTGGTCTACTTCTACACAAAACACCCCAGGAGCCAACTGGAAATTCAAAAGTTGTTGTTCCTCTCTAGCACTGGCATTGTGTGAATGGTGCCCCCTAGTGGTTTGAGGGATGTAGCCTGCAGAGCTGTTTTTGCAGGAGCTCTGGAAGAAAAAGGAAACTCTGAAATACTTCAAAGTGTTCTGAGTCCTAAAGACCAAAATTGTGAAAATAGTTTCAAGTGGGAGGTTCCCTGGTACCCCCCACTTTGAAGATTGTCTCAAAAACTCATATTGACAATATCTGAATGCTCACCTGGGCACCTCAGACCAACATGCCCAGATGACTGTCAAAATACAATGGAATCCCATCAGGGACTCTTATCCCAGTGCAAGAGGCTCCAGGGGTTCTTGAGATTTCAGTAGTTGGAGCTTCTACTTCAATGGAAGCCATGTCTTTGGTGGGGAAAACTCAGGTAGTGCTGTGCCTTTTAGGTGGATGGAGGTGTCTATTTAAATAACAGAGAAAGATGCTTCCAAGAATGTAAATTGGAAATGGAATGACACTGTAATAGGTATAAGCCTGCCACAGTATAGTAGGAAGGCATACACCTGCCACATATGCTTGAGTATATTTATTATGAGCACAGTGGGAGAGCTTAGGGCTGGGGAAGATTTTTAAAGGCAAAATTAAAAAGAAGTACAAGAGAAATTTCAAAAAAACAACAATTCTAGACAACAATGTTAATAACAAGGATTATGTGAGTTCAAAGAAAAATAGACAGTTGATGGACAGACCTCCTTGCAGAAGTCTGTTCCTAGAAGGCTGCATTCTGGAAGAATGTTGTGAACGTTTTGGGGGCAATCCTGGGTGAGATGCCTTCCTTCATAATGTCCTATCTTGTCTATTTGTAGGTCTTTGTGGTTATGTTTTTGTTAGATTTACACTGAAGGAAATCTATTTTGATATCAATGATGCTGACAGCTTTTTGAGAGTTCAGGCTGTCCTAGAAAGCTCTTCTGTGTTCTGAAGATACTGGGCTGGTCCACGGAGGACAGCAGCAGCCTACAGAACCCTCCATATACTGGCACCTTAGAGGATCTTACCTCGAAGTGGAAGAAAATGTCTGAGGCAGGGCTGGGCAAGAAGTATCTTGCACATGTTTGTTTAAATTTGGCAAGTGCTCTCTTTGTTTCTGTTGCTTTTGAGGGTCTGCATAAGCCCAACCGTCTCCAGGGCACTCTCTAATGCTTGGGAATACCCAGTCACATGAGCTATCCTATTCACTAGGACCTCCATGCGTCTTCATAGCAGAGTAGCCAGGTCTTTCCAGTGGAGCCTGCTGGGGGCAAGAGAGCTGTGCAGTGGTGCCCTTGTCAGATTGTCTCTGGGCATCTTGCTGGTGAAAAACCTGATAACCTTGGACAGGGGACTCCTGTTGTTTCCTGGCAGCAAATATCCTCTGTTTCTCTCTAGCTGGTAGTCTGGATCTTTTGTTTTGATACCAATTCTAAAAAGAAAGACAAATTATTTTCAATCAAATATTGTATAGGTAACCTTAGTTTCAGCATTACCACTGACTTGCTTCTTGACCTGGAGTAGACACAAAAAAGAAAATCCTTCCTGTGTTCTCCATATAATGGAGGTTGTGAATGGTGCCCAATTCCAAATTCCAGACTGTCCCCACAGTCTGTAGCAGCCCTGCTGTCCATGAGAATCCAGGCTTTTCAAAGTCTCCCAGCAACCTCTCTGCAATTTCTGAATTTAGAATGAACAGATCCCGAGCTGCCCTACACACATTCCCACAACTTCTTAATTTTTCTCAAGCTGCCCCATCAAGGTACAGTCATGACTCAGTGTATTGTAAGAATATTCTTAAATTTATTCCATTTAAAATACACATACAGAACAAGCAAGCTTTTGTCACAACTGGGCAGGACATTGTACACATGATTTGAACAACTGCACTGCACAACTCTAGTCTTCATGTTTTTCTCCTACATCAATTGAGGATACCTGCAATGCCAGCCGTAGTCCCCAGAGTTTAGAGGTGCGAGTATGGAGATGAGAAAATGCTTTTTTGACTATGCAACTCAATGAGCTAGTGTTGTAGAGGGCCACAGCAAGAGTGTCTTTAAGCCTTTTGATATTTGATCACTCCTGGAACCCATTCCCAAATTCAGAATAGCTTTAGGTTAAGAGCTGGAAATGATCTTTCATACATGCTGAAGATTTTTTAAATTGTCACTACTCATAAAAACTGGGACCTCTAAAACACGTTCTCATTTTCTCTTTGAACATAATTATAACAGAAAGATGAGGTGCAACATTCCATAATTTGTCAGCAGTGACTGAGAAGTTAGCAAGTAGGGTACAAAAATTAAACCAAAAGGCAGGTGCTCCTTTTCTCACATCCAGACCACCTGAAATGAAACTTTTTAAAAATTCTATTTTCTGTGTCATCTACAAAAAGATATGTTCGTGTAATTTTTGGACTTTTGACTTACATTGATTTCACATATGTGGCAATGCATTTGCTTGGCCAGCTCCTCCCGGATCCTAAAATTTGGGTATGGAATTTGTTCAAATGATCGATTAAGAATCTCCACATCATGTTTTGTAAATTTGTGCCGTGGTTTTCCTTTTCCTCTTTTTTGATTTGTTTCTCCTGATTCCTCATGACTATCTTCAACTGAAGATGCTGAAAAAGATGGTAACATAAAGAATAGAATTTAGGAATACTAGAGGCATCCAGAGAAAGAAAAGATTATTTGTTGACTAAGATTTTTTAAAGGTGGAGCACTGCCTCACACTTTATTCATAGTAAAAAAAAAAAAAAAGGATTAAGGGCCTATCATTAAAAATATGAGGATACCATAATATTATGATATGAAGGATGGGAAAGAATTTGGGTCTAACAAAAATTCAAAAATATAAAGAAAGTGACTAATGGAATGCTCAGCCATATTAGTAACTGAGAAAGTACAAATAAATCAGCTCACATCAATCTCACACCCAACACTTTAAGTGGTTGCAGTAGAGTAGGGATGAATAAGATTAAATGAACTAGGGAGTAGGCATTCAGATGATATAAGTATTGATGTTTTATGACCACCTTCATTTTTACTCTATAATATGAAGTTCAAAGTGAGCTTACTGTTCAGCATAACAATCAAATAAAGGATACTGAAGTTTTTGCATACATGACCCTTTCCTAACCCCTCTGCAATGTGATGGCAGTCTTAAAACACTAGTGCCAAGGGCTTGCCAAGTGTTTTATGGGGGCTTTGTTTGTTTGGTGGTACTGAGAATTGAAGCCAGGGCCTCAGGCATGCTAGGCAAGCACTCTTCCACTGATCACACTCAAAATAGAAAAAGCTAAAAGGCTGGGCATGTAGTTCAGTAGTAGAGCACCAGTGCTTTTAATCCCCAGCACAACAAACAAATGAAAGAAAGAAAGAAAAAAAGAAAAAAATAAAGAAGGAAAGAAAGAAAGAAAGAAAGAAGATGAGAGTCTAAAGTGGGGGATTGAACTGTAAACAAATAGAGATTTATGAGACTGCAGTTATTATTGAGATGAAAATAAAATATTGCAACATTAATTTTTTTTACTGTAAAAAAAATATACATAGAATTGACATGAGAGGAAATGAGAAGAGAGTCAAAACATGCCCCTATCAAAAGGAAATAAAAAACCCAATTAAAGCAGTAAGAACAAAGTAGGGACACACATACACACACACACAAACACGACATACCAAACAAAAAAAATGGCAGTAGTAGCCCTCATTTCTCCTCCTTCAAGTTCTATCTCTCTCCAGTGGCTTTGTTTTTCCAGCATTTTTCAGAAGGGTAACAGATAAACCCAGTAGCTGTTCCACTGGCTTTACAATAGAGCTTAATCCCAACTCTTTCTTATTTTTCATTTTGAGACAGGGTTCAACTAAGCGGCCACAAACTTGAGATCCTCCTGCTTCAGGCTCCAGGAGTCACCGAAATGACAGGCATGCACCTCATGCCCCACTACTAGTGCATTGATAATTGTACAGAATAATGGGATTCTGGGTGACACTCTCAACACCCTCATATGCAACTCCCTCTTTCTGTCCTCTCCTTTTCTCTGTGTGACCTAATCCACTTGGAAGGCATCCATTCTTCCATAGAAAACAAATATGGAACATTTATTTCTGAGTCAGAAGAAACATTAGGCAGGATTTAACAAATGCTGCTGGAAAAACTGGATATCCCCATGCAAAGGATCAAGTTGGGCCTTTTACCCCATAGGGAAAAATTAACTCAAAGGAAATAAATAAAGCTAGAAAAATGCATAAAACCTGCTGCAACAAAACTTGAAGATAAAGTTTCTTGACATTGAATTTGGCAATGATTTCTTAGCTACATCACCAAAAGCACACATGCAAGACTATTAGACTACATCTAAATAAAGAACTAAAAGACACAATGAAGTAAAGAAAAGGACAGTCTACAGAATAGGAGAACCCCTTTGAAAATCCTCTCTGACAAAGTGTTGATATCAAGACAAAGAAC
This sequence comes from Callospermophilus lateralis, assembly GCF_048772815.1. Lineage (NCBI taxonomy): Eukaryota > Metazoa > Chordata > Mammalia > Rodentia > Sciuridae > Callospermophilus > Callospermophilus lateralis. The sequence goes on along the minus strand of NC_135319.1, from coordinate 50,806,550 downwards.
CACAACTTACACAGAACTGTAAATTAAAATGGGAAAAGATTTGAATAGACATTTCTCCAAAGAAGAAAAGCCCATTGTCATTAAGCATGTGAAAACATGGTCAACATCACAAATCATTAGGGAAGCCAAACTCAAATCTGCAGGGAGATAACACCTCACTCTCATTAGGGTGGCTACAGTCCACAAACCAAATAACCAGAGTAAAGCATCTGCAGCACAGGAGCAGAGGAACTGGAACCCTTGATGCACTGTTGGAGGGAAGGCAAAATGTTGTAGCTACTGTGGAAAACAACATGGCAGTTTCTGAAAACAATATTTAAAAATGACTCTATTACCTAGGAAATTCACTTGTATGAGGTACCTAGAGAGTCAAAATCATAGAAACCAAAAGTAGTATATGATAGTGTCCAGGGGCTAAGGAGCAGGGTAGGGAATGGGGAATTATGGTTCAATGGTTACAAAGTATCAGGTTTTCTTTCTTTTTTTTTACTTGTAAATGACAGTAGTAGCTCTGCTTTTTCCTCCTCCCACTTTTTAACATATTTTTTACCTATAAATGGATCATTTATTTATTTATTTATTTATTTATATGCAGTGCTGAGGATCAAACCCAGAGTCTCACACATTCCAGGCAAGTGCTCTACCACTAAGCCACAATGACAGCCCACAAAATATCAGTTTTACAAGATGAAAAGAGGTCTGTGGACAGTTGGTGGTAAGGTTTACAGGACAATATGGTGTTGCCACTGAACTGCACATTTAAAAATGGAAGTGAGGGTAAGTTATACATTGACTATACATCCCAAAGAATGGCTCTTGAGATGTTGAGGAGGTCTGAGAACCCAGGACTGGCACAGAGGATCAGCTTAATTGAATAAAAAAGTAATTCAAGGAAATCATCCCAAGAGAGAACACCTGAATTTATTCACCTTAGACAAACATAGTTCATTTGTAGCAAAGCCACATCAGGATAACTAACCCACTCCATAGAACAGAATTAACTCACTGTGAGGGTTTAGCCTCCCTGGCCTTAAAGACCACACCTCCCAATGTTGTTCCATCAGGATTAAGCTTTTCACACAGAAACTTCAACATTGGATCCATTTTAGCTGGACTCAGCCCAGAGCTGTTTTACTCTCAGTCATACACTAAATAACGATGCTGTGGTCAAGAATGGACTGGATACATGATGGTGATGACACAGAGCATGTCATCAAGTTATCAGAGATATATTAGTTTATGTAAGTGCACCCGATGGTGTCCACACAACAAATGTCTCCTCATATGTTTCTCAGAATTGGTTCAAATCTTTAAGCAATGCCCGAATGTAATCATTTTTGGTGTTTTTGGATGTTTCTTAATTTGAGAAATACAGTTCTCCCTAAAATACAGGCATATTAATTTCTCTCTTATTAAACAAGGATGATTATCTCCTTTATTAACAAATTCAACATACTATGTAGTCATAATAGTGAGCACTGGAGAGTACATAGGAGGCTTATCCCTGTCTAGGAGGGGCTGGTGAGAAGGGTAAAGGAGGCAGTGCTTTCAATCATGCTACTTAGCAGAAATCTCCTCAACAATTCGTATGCAGTACCACTTTTCTACCTCTCATCCTAGAGAACCATCAATGAGCTGCAACATGACATACTAGCAATGAAATGCAAGTTCCCCAATTGTTCAGAAACAACACCTAAGTTGGGATTAAAAGAATAATAATAAAGCACTCTATTCACAGCAAATGTCACATGTGGGGAGGCCAGTTCTTCACAGTCAAGATTCCAGGGAGCTTATGGTCTAGATTCATCCCACTCCCTACTCCATAACTCAATATGAAATGTTCCCAGCATTTCTGAAATGCAAATGTGCACACTGAAAATGTTTGAAAGATGTGAAATCTTTTTAAATAAAGCTCAGTAGTAACAAGCAGTAACCAAAGAGACAAGTCCTTTAGATTGCTCTAGCCCCATGGTTAGAAGCAGGAACTCTGGCACCTGCTTAGCTGAGTTCCATGGTGGCTTTGTGAAAAACTTCACATTCCAAAGGGACTACAGTTGAGTCATCACTGTTTGAAGGCCCTTTGATGCACATTTTTGCCTCTGAGACCCTGTGGCCAGTTGACTTCTGAGTCACTATGTACAGTTTGGGAGCAGGGTCGTGTATAAGTTAGAAGACAGCTTACTCCTAAACCTTCTCCTCTAAACTAGAGCTCCTTTAGAAAAAGAAATCAGAGACAGAATCAAGACTTTTGCAAGTCCTTCTGATGAGAAACCTTGCAGGTAAAATCTCTTCCACTATCCTAGGCTTGGAAAGTTCCACAATTTAATTCTAAATTGCACAGAATTAAAAAAAAAAAATCATTTGTGAACTGGAAAAAACAATTCCCAGGACCACTCATTAAATTTTCCAGTGTACTTTCTCACCCCTCTCGCACTCCTAAGATTCTAGAGTATCTGTGGCATGATAGGCAAGTACCCTACAACTAAGCTATACCCATGCTCTTTGTGTGTTCTGTGGGGGAACAAGCCACATGGAAACCAGGGCCTCCTGCATGCAGGCCTTGTGCATGCAGGCCTCTGGCAAGCTAGGCAAGTACTCTACTATTGAGCCACACCCTAGCCTATCCTGTGGTTTTAAGGATCTAACCCAGTGCCTCACCAGTGCCTCACAGTGTTAGAGCAAGTGCTCTAACATTGATCCACAAGCCCATCCCCCCATAAACTTTCAAAACACTTAGACTGCCCATGAACTCAGGATCCTCCTGCCTCAGCCTCCCTCCTGAGTAGCTGGGATTACACGCACATACTTCCGGGCCCGGCTAACACTTTAACTCACAGGAAAGAAAAAAAAAATACAAGAACCTAAAGAATTTATCCCTCCACCTTAACACAGAGCAGACCTAGCCAATTTTAGTTGATCCACCCAACCATTCTGCTCATCTCTTTGACATGTCCCTTCATTTTTTTGATAGGAATTCCAGATATATGGCTTGACCTGAAAATACCGCTGTATATCTATAAAATATAAGGAATCTTTTTTAATGTAACCACGAGCTTATTTTTAAATATAAGAGCCTTTGGATAAGCCCTGTTCCCCAATTCCAGTGTGCAGCAGTCATAGACAGTTTTGTTGGTGACAGAAGCTGTCCCTGGAACACAAGCCTACACTTGAAAAGTGAAGACTCAAACATCCCCACTCCCCAACACTAGTGCATGTGTCCGTGGCCTGTCCGAAAACACACATCTCAGTTTTCCTGCAAAGAGCCTCACCTTTGGAAGTCATGTTGACTCTCTACTCCTCAGGCCTTCTCAGTAGTAAAGTGAAAAACTCTGGAGCCGCATTCATTACTATAGCCAACCCTAGACACGCCCACAGGCGGCCCCTCCCCAGACAGAGGCAGCCAACACCCCCCAACCCTGCCCCATCCCCAACAAGGGCCCTGGGGCAGGAGACTCTGCCCCACCCTAGTCCACACCACACCCTAAAAACCTCTGTTTACCTGAACCTAACCTATCTCTTCAAATCCTATCTTCTGTTTAGCACTCCCTGAAACTAATCTTGGCTGGTAGTATTTAATCCCCATTTGAACTTGAGGACAATGGGAACAGACATGTTTAGGTCATAGTGAGCCCCTGAACTCGCACCTTAAACCTTGGGCTCCTCTCCATCACACTATCACAACCCACACTATGAGGCAGAGAAGTCTCCAATCAAAGATGAGCCACATCGCTTGTTATAGTATTGATTAAGCAGAACTGAGCTTGGAATCAGGAGAGACCACAGATGGCAATTGTATAAAGATATTATAACATATCAGATTAAACTCTAAAGAGCCTTAGATAGTGTTAGACCACGATGCAAAGAAAAGACCACATACTTCAATTAAGATCAAATTAAAGCAAGCTTTTTATTTCAAATGGCCGAGCTGGGCTGCCTCTCCCAACACAAACCCTAAATTAAGGATTCACATTGAACAGTTTTGGATTTTCACCTTCCTCAAATCAGTCCTAAAGGTGGAATAAAAAGCTTGGCGTGGTGCTGCATGCTTGTAATTTCAGCAGCTCCAGAAACTAAGGCAGGAGGATAGCAATTTCAAAGCCAATCTCAGCAATTTAGAGAGGCTGTAAGCAATTTAGTGAGACCCTGGCTCTAAGTAAAGTATAAAAAAGGGGATCAGGATGTAGATTAGTTGGTTAAGTGTCCCTGGGTTCAATCCCCAGTACTAACAAACAAACCAAGGGTGTGGAATAACACTAATGATAGCTGAGCTCATCAAGAAAGCCTATTGAAAATCACAAAAACTTTGGGACTCTATCATATAAAAACAGGTGCCAGAAACATTAGACCTCTTTGATAGAATTACTGTGAATAAATGAGTTTTATTTTCAATGTTTCTTTTCACATTGAAAACAAAAGAAGCTTTGTCTATAGCACATCTTTCCACCTTATCTGGTTTTGATTTCATGGAAGCTATTTTGCAATTCTGCAAAATATAGATAGCTAATAGCAGTGCAAATTAACCCTCACTCTACACAGGTACATTCTACTATAGCAGATGGCTTCAGCTAAATTCCATCCCTTCAAGAAGCTCATTTGTGATTCTGCTTTAACTTTCCTTTGCTTTATATAAATCTGTGCTTTTTGACTTCTAGTTTGAGTCAGTTATAATCTGCCTAGTTTTCTCATAGATTCAGTGAAAATCCTTAGCATGTGCTCATTTTATATCTGTTTGAAGGTCACGATTTGACCTTTAAAAAATATGGTTTCAAACAATTCATAGGGTAAAGGTTAATTACAAACAAGGCAAACCTTGTTTAAGAGTTTAATTCTCACACTTAACCTTTGTGGGAAATCCCTAGAAGGCATTAATTAGGTGGAGAATTCTTGAAGAAAAGATGGCTAGCTGGATTAACCCCCAACAGCTCTGCATTCCTACTCTATCTCTGCAGGGGGTAACCCTTGGGCAGGTCCCTTCCCTTCCTTACACTGTACTCCTAGGTAGGTGGGGTGACAATAATCCCTTCACCACCTGGATTAGAGATAGTATCAATCATGAAAGCATTATCATCATACTTATATAATATGGAAAGGAAGTAGAAGCAGGGTGGGCTTGTTCAGAATTGTTCTTTTTTTTTTTCAATGAGCCTTCTGTAACACCTGAGTTGAAATGAAAGTAACATGAGATTAGACCAAGAGATGAAGATTTTGCCAAAACTTTATATTGAAGTAAGAAAGACATTTTCAGAATTGAACATAATTGCCAGTGGTGGTGGCACATGCCTTTAATCCTAGCAGTTTGGGAGGCTGAGACAGGAGAATTTGAGTTCAAAGCCAGCCTCAGCACCTATGAGGCCCTAAGCAACTCAGTGAGACCTTGTCTCTAAATAAAATACAAAATAGGGCTGGGGATGTGGCTCAGTGGCTGAGTACCCCTGAGTTCAATCTTGGATTCAAAAAATAAAAGAATGGATCACACTTGTGTAACCACCATCCAGGTCAAAGGACAGAACAATATCAGGGACTCCCTTGTGTTTCTCACAATCACTACTCTCTCTAAGCCCACAAAAGAACTTGACACTGAGTTCTCAAAGCTTGGATTAATCCTGCCTATTTTAGAATTTCATACAAAGTGAATCACAGCATTTTTGTGAAAGTTCCTCTCACTGATTATATTTTCATCCACAAGTTTGCATACAGTGGTAGAATATTCATTACAACATCTGATGTAAATTGGAATTTGGGTAATTCCATTTAGGACTATTATGATAGTACATTTATGTACAATCGTATTGGTATATTTTCAAAATAATGCAATTTCTACTGAGGAGTAGAATTGCTAAGTCACATTTATTTCTCCATCTGTCTAAAACATGAATTCACCTTGAGAATCTTTGATCTAATCGAACACAACAAGGTTCCTTTTACACTCTCCTGTTCTTTATTATTAGTTCATTTCATCAATAGTGAGAAAAGTATCTCCTACTAAATATAGCATGCTTATTATTTGCTCAATTGTAGAAACCTGTAAAATAATTTCAGAATTGCTAACCTGTATTCCCTAGCTGTGTCTGCTGAGAGGGCCTAGGATCTATGGCACTCCAGTAGCAATGAGCACAAACAGAACCCCAAGAAAGGGAAGCAGAGGCCAGATGCAGTGGTGCACACCTGTAATCCCAGCAGCTCAGGAAGCAGAGGCAGGAGGATCACAAGTTGGAGGCCAACCTGGGCAACACAGTGAGACCCTGCTCAAAATAAAATCTAAAAATCTGAGGGATATAGCTCAATGGGAGAGGACTAGCCTAGATTGTGCAAAGCCATGGGTTCCATCCCAAGCACTACAAAACTAAATGAGTAAATACAAAAGGAATTGTTGAATGTGTTACTGGTGAGGGCTGCTGGGTTCATTGTCTCTGTTCAACAAAGAATTGAAGAAAAAAACACAGAGACAGCAAGCAAGAAATAGGCTTATTGGAAAAGCAACAGAGTTACAGAGATAGGCTTCTCTGAAAAGAAAGGCCCCAAAGCTGAAAATTAGTTGAGAAAGTTTTTGCTTGTTCTTTTAGTGATCTGTGGAATTTTCTCCTTTCCTTATCTCCTTTCCTGTCCATGTACTCCTCACTATTATTGATTGGTGTCCCCCTCTGTCCATGTGTCTGTTTTAGTTTTTCTGTTGAATCCCCCACTTAGGAGCATAAAATCAGAAGTGTTTGTTTGATTGGGTCCCTCCATTGAGTCCTCCATGAGGAGGACTTTCATCAAGGAGGAAGTTGGCCTCATCAGAAGACCCTCTCCCTGCTTCTTTGTTCTGGCCCTACCCCTGGCCTCCTCACTCACCATCTGGCCCTGACTGTTTATGCCCTTCTACATCTAGAAATCCTCCTTTGGAAACACAGTGTTCATGAATAGTGAGCCGGGAGTCAGCAATGAATGAAAGGGTTAGTAGGTAAAAACACGGTGATCAGATATTTACATAGTATTAAAGTATCTCCCATGAAATATTTAATACAAAAGAAAAATTTTAAAAAAATTTTTAGTTGTAGATAGACATAATACTTTTAGTTTTATTTATTTATTCTTATGTGGTGCTCAGGATCAAACCTGGTGCCTCACAAGCACTAGGCAAGTGCTCTACCAATGAGCCACACCCCAGCCCCAAAAGGAAATTTGTACAGTACAGAGATCATGGAGCCATCCCCTTTATCACACCCTCTTCCTTCCACCCATTAATGGGCGTTGAGCCCAGGAGAGCTGGCCATACCACTGAGCTACATCCCAGCCCATGATGCGATGGTCTGAGAAACACTCTATGCCACTTCACAGAAGAGGGGTGGCATTTGGACTTAACACAAATTCAGAATGGATGAATCATGGCATTTGAGCTGTTGTTACTGTTACAATAATTATTGACACTAAATCTGACCCGCACTCTGCATTTCACTTCTCCCTGTACCAAGCAGACCCTCCTCTCCTCTTATATCTTTTCCCACCTGGCAAAAAGATGGGAATGCATACTAAAAAGATGGTAGCTTAAAAACAAAATATAAACAACCAAAAATCTTCCTAAATCTCAACTTTCCAAGTTCTCTCCCTCCTTTCACCACCCTGCCCCAGATGTCCTGGTTCTCTTCTCTGGCTATAGCTTGCTGTGGTCTTGGGCTAGCAGCCTCCTAGGCAAAGCCCACGCTGCCTTGTGGAGCATCACTGAGGGCTCTCTTGGCTGGGTCTCGCTGGTGGATCTGGAAATCCTTCTTGGTGCCAAAAGCCAAAGACCAGTACGCATTGTGTGGTTCAGGCACTCCCAACCAGGAGGCTTTCCATTTGGGCTGACTCTCACCCCATGACTGTGCTCAGAGAGAGAGCTACCTCCCAGCTTTCTGTTTTCCTTGGACCCTTGCTTTGGGCAGGAGTGAGGAGACCAAGCCCCAGAGTAGGCTGCAAACCAGAGTATACACTTTGGGCACTGGTACAACCTGGGCACCTGGGGGGCAAAACCCCACACCTCTAAATAGTCTCTGTGTACCTTGGGCCACCTCCTGGACCCTCCCAGACTCACCTTCCATTCAGCCTGGTTATCAATGCAACCTGCAGGGTAAGGGAGTATTAAAGAAAAGAGAGACTGGAGGCTCTTGCATCAAGGGTGCCTCATTAGCTCAGGCCAAGAGTGTTTGTTCTGGCAGCAGGATGCTCATGGCAAAGACCCACATATAACCCAGTAGCTTCATTCTCACCTGGTTCACCTTCCATATTCCCTCATTATCTATGATTTTCCTGGGACCTGAGAGTTAAGAGGCTCCATAATGCTGAAGATGTGGATTTTGCAGGCAGACCTAAGTGCCTTCCAACCTGGAAGCTGCAACTCTCTGACTTTAGATTAAATATATTCATACATTTTCCTTGAAAAATGAGGATGAAGATACTTCCCTGGTACAAAGATTAAATGGGATAAGGCATGTAGAGTCCAAAACACCACTGAGATTAGAGAAGGCATCCAGCAAATGACAGAATAAGATCAAATGATGGTACTTGCTGGCCACCAGGGTGCTTTGTGGCCTGGCACCTGGTGGGTATATTCTCTTAGTTACTTTCACTGATGCCATTCTCCCAATTTTGAATTTGATGGCTCATTTTTGAGAGAGAATGTTGAACTTTAGGAAACTGGGCCCTTACTGTCTTCTTGCCCAGAAATATCCCATATACATTGGGCTGTTATATTTAAGTGTGAAACACACAGTTGCCATAAATTCAGGCAGTTTATGGAATCATTCAAGTAGTTCTGGTCCCACCATATTTTCTAGGGAAGCAAATCTTCTACTAATGGAAATAATTTGTCTCCTTCACAATACTGCCTCTTTTGATTTGTCCTTTATTGCATTGAACTGCCCTTGAGTACTTGATTAATTAATTAAATCAATGGCAGCATCTCTATATTTTCCTGGTGTAAGAAAGAACAAATGCCATGAAAGAAGGCATATGTCTGTATTCCCACGGCTGGGGAGGCTGAGGCAAGAGGACTGAGAGTTCAAAGCCAGGCTCAGCAGTTTAGAGAGGTTCTAAACAACTTAGCAAGACCCTGTCTCTAAATATAAAAAAAGGTCAGGGATGTTGTTCCTGCAGCTCAGGGGTTAAGAGCATCTGGGTTCAATCCTGTGAAAAAAGATAAAAAAAGGAACACAGCTGTCCTTTATCCTCTATGCATGTGTCAACTGTTTGATTAATAAAGAAGTAATATTCCATGGATATGTCCCTTAACTTATACCTTAAATTTATCAGTATTGATAAGTCATCAATGGCTGTTTAATTTCAATAGTTAAGTATTTATTGAAATGATACCATTATTTAGATTTTTGATTCTTTAACTATGAGATGGGAATGGCGGCCTGAAAAATTTTCAGAATACCATTTGGGAATGAATAATCAGCAACAATTTCATTTATTTTTAATTATCAGTTAAATCACTTGGCCGACTTGGGAGGCTGAGACAGGAGGATCACAAGTTCAAGGTCACCCTGGAAACTTAGCTAGGCTCAAAGCAACATAGTGAGACACTAAAAATAAAAAAAAATAAAAATTGAAAGTCCAGGGATGTGGGGATGTGGCTCATTGGTAAATTACCCCTGTGTTAAATCCCTAATACAAAAAGAAAGAAGGAACGAAAATTTGCAGCTAAAGGATAGCCTATAAATTAGAGCAGGGGGATATTTAGATGTCCATTTCGGGAAAAAAAACTTTAAGTTAGAAATATTTTTAAATACATTTCAAAAAACCACAGAAATATTATAAACTGAAAAGAGATTACACCTTTAATAACCTTTAAAACTACTTGAAGAAAATAATGGAAATCATTTTTATAATTTTGAAGTGTGGAATCATAAGCAAATTGTAAACTCTAGAAGACACAAAAAAATTTGAGAAATTTGGCTACCTAATATCTAAACTTCCTGAGCAAAGACACCAAAAAGATAGTTAAAGGGAGGTCTGGGTAAAACATTGCCAGCACCAATTAAAGGCATTTACATTAATAATCAGAATATAAAAAGAAAAGGGGGTAAATAGAAGGGAAAATTATTTGAGTAGGCAGATGCAACCCAATCTCACTTCTAAATAGCAGCAACTAAATAAAACCAACAAGAAGATACCATTTTGAAGCATAGGATGGTTTTATTAAGAAAAAAAAAAAATAGGTATTGGGGATCAGCCCTTGACACCTGGGTCTGTGATCTCAGGTCCTAAACTACTCCAGAAGTACTTTATGTAAAGAACACCTCCTCCACACTATTCCAATCAGACAGTGATGTCAGAGTTGGGTGCGCATTGGCTCTTCTGTGGTTTAGTGAGAGTTGGGGGCAGTGTTTGCCTTTTGGAGGAAACATAAAGGTTCTCTCATTCTGTGATTGCCAGGCCAGGAATCTAGTCTTTCCAGAATACACAAAAATGGGGACTAGGAATGTGGTTCAGTGGTTGAGCACTTACCTAGCACATGCAGGCCCTAGGTTCAATCCCCAGCATAGGGGGAAGAGAGAGAGAGAGAGAGAGAGAGAGAGAGAGAGAGAGAGAGAGAGGGAGGGAGAGAGAGAGAGAGAGGAAAGAAACGTGGTATTTACAGCTGCCCTCCCTCTCTAACGCCTGCACTACTTCAAGTGCGCTGAACTCCAGTAGAAGGGAGCAAGAAGGTCTCAAAATGAGTTCTCCAACAAAGCCCACTGCCTCCCAAACCACAAGTAGTAAAACCTCCAAGAAGCACTTGGCTACAAAAATTGCTTGAAATGAGCTCCCTCTAGTGTAGAGACGAAGAAAACTCAGAGTTACAGGCCCAGTGTTGTGGTGCTCTGACATCTAGTTTGTCCACTAAATTTCAGATTTATTAACTCTTCTTCCAGCGTCTGGTGTGAGAAACTGCTCCGATTTAAAAACAGATTTCTGCTTCCAGAGGGCAGCTATTCTGCTTGGTGGGAGGCAAATGAAGACTGTCTGGTTGGCTTTTTAGAAGACACAAATAAGATCTGTGCTATCCATGCCAAACGTGCAGTAGTTATGCCAAATGACATCCAAATAGCACTCTACTATGGGGCTGTGTGTATGTGTAACTGTGTGAAAGCCTCTCATTCATGAGACCCTGGGTTTGATTCACAGCATCTCAAAAACAACAAACCAAACCACTATTTTTAGGTCTGATGTTAAACATCCCCTCTGTCCCCAAGGTGTCAAAAGGTGCCTCAGTGGATGATTATAAGTAGAAAACTAGGGGAGAGGAATCAGGTATTGGCAGCTTTTCCATTTTTATTTGTGTGTGATTTTTTACGTAAATGTTAAATATGCAAAGCATTAATGCAGATCAAAATGTTTCAATGAACAAATTCTGGCAATTCAGCTGTATAATGATTATAAAGCTCTGCTATTATTTTCTTTTTTTGGACTGTGGCAGCATTTTGATTGTTTACAAACTAAGTTAAATTCTTACTGACAGCCACTAAATGTCATTTGTAGAATTGTGATCATACAGTGGATTTCACTCACTATGCCTTTCTGAGTTGTCCCACATGCTAGTGCAGGTTTTTAATACTGTCCATCTTCTCTGCTGTTTTTATAAATTTGCTATTAAAATATAGGAAGCCAGGCACTGTGACATATGTTGGTAATCTCAAGTATTCCAGAGGTTGGGGCAAGGGATTGCAAGTTCAAGTGTTTTGAATCTTAAATTCAGGGGCAGACAATTCTGCAACTTAGTGAGCCCATGTCTCAAAATAAAAACTTTAAAAGACCTGGGGATGTAGCTCAATGGTGGAATGTCTCTGGGTTTAATCGCTAGCTACTAAATAAATAAATAAATAAATGCAACTGTTAAAAAGATGTATGTTCATGAAGCAGGTTTTATATTGGGGATAAAAAGAAATATGAATAGGGCACTGTCTGCATAAATAATGGTATGTCCATCCACAGGATCCTTTGTAGCTCCTATATGGAATAAAGTAGATTTATGTGTACTCACTTTCATAAACTATTTTCAAATTTTTGATGATCTCCCAAGAATTGATGCTAGGTCACAGGTAGACATGAATGTGAAAGCAAACTATTTTTAGTTCATACCCTATTTCTATATTTTTTCTCCATATATACTGGAAACACAGGCAATATGTAGAGAAGAAATAGGAGAGTCCACCATGTTTTGGGAACAGAACTGGAATTATTTGGCAGAGGAAATTAGTGGCAGGAAGGAGTTTGATGTTTTGCATTTTATACTTTATTACTTTGTGCTGTAACATAACAAGAAATTAAAGTGTGTGTGTTTGTGTGTGTGTGTGTGTGTGTGTGTGTGTTTTGCATCTTAAATTCACAATATTAGGCTACCAATCCCTAACTTTGAGCTATAAGAATTTTTGTGGATTTAAATGTTCTTTGATAATTTCCCACTGAGCTAATCTACTGTGGAATGTCCAACCAAGTATGAGAAATTCATGGCAACTGACTAGGGACTGAAACCTCCAAAAACATAAAGTAATCCTGGTAAGGTGCACAACACCTATTATTCCAACAACTCTGGAGGCTTAGGAAGAAGGGTCACAAATTCAAAACCACCTAAGCAACTCTGTGTCTCCAAAAATAGAGATGGTCGGCAAACTAGCTAAGTGGAGAAGACCCCTGGATTCAACACTTAGGCCATCAAAAAAAAAAAAAAAAATTAGAATAAGCATTATCACAGCTATTAGCTGTTCTAGGGGGAAAATTAACACAGCTAACTTGATAACTTTATGTGGCTAACTTAATAACTTTATGTGAACATTCTTATCTCGGGATACAGTGTTCTATAAGAAAAGACAGCATTTTCCTGTGGAAACATCTAAAAGCAGAATTGCTAGGCATCTGCCACTTCAATCAACATTCCAAGTGACTGTCCAAATAAGACATTCCTGCCGGGGTCCAGCCCTAGCGGGGTCCAGGGAGTCCTGAAGGATGAGTGGCGTCGGCGAAAAGATGAGACAGGAGTCGTTCTGTTCGAGCAATCTCCAGAGAGAGAGCTAAAGCAGCTTTCTCTGGGTCCCCTTTTATTACAATTTTTCTCATTATTATAAATTCACAATACGTCATTAATTATATAATTTAAAACTTTGCCAAGACATGACATTTCCTTAACCATCATTGAGGGTACATTAATTTACATTTTTCCAGGATGTGACCTTCAGTTATATAATTACTAAAAGTACAGAATCATTAATAAAATATGTCACTAATTTACATTCTTCAGATTTTCCCAAGATTTACTATTTTTCCCAGGATATGTTTTTTTCTTATTAACTAATGCCAAACTACGTAACCAGACTCTAAGTCTCCTAATCAATCATTAACCTAAAGTACACTTGTACTTTATTTCTAATTCAAAATTCCCATATAAAAAAATCCCTTTAAATCTTATATTTAAAATATCCTAAAGTTTATGAATCATCCTTAAAACATATCAGAAACCTATACAACTAAAGACTTAAGAATTTCTAAACTTAAGAATCTAAATAAAATAATATTTCTTACATTATTCTAAAACTGTGTCTTATAAAGCTATTTTAATTAATTCCTAAATTTATTCTCATAAAACTGGTTGAGCTGCTTTCTCAAAGAGTTTCTTTGTTTCTCAGTCAAGGTACACTAGTTCTCAAAGAGTTTGTTTCTCAGTCAAGGTGTACTAGTTCTCATGACCTATCAGAGGATGATTGTTGTCCGTAATTAGGTTTGTCCACAATGTACTAAGATAGAAGAATAGCCTTTTACTTTGTCCTAGATATGCTGAGGGGTAGTAGAAAGTCTCCAAGGCATGAACTACCTGTTATGTTCTAGCCATCTGAAATTTAATTTGTTTGACATTTGACATACTCATGCCTCCTGTGAGAAACATAAGCATGAAAATGCAAAGTCCCAATTACATAAAAAAGAGTCTCATGGTTTCGGTTACCCACCAACCAGCGTGGCTTTACCAGCATTCATCCTCACTGTGACCCTGTCAAGACAGTGGGAGAGCGGCTTTGCCAACACTTTTTCTCACTGTGACCCTGTCAAGACGGTGAGTGGGGGATTGCCTCCACCACATTCCCCTCTGCTATTTATCCACCTATTCTCAGCCTCATTATATAAAGGAAAATATTTACAAAATAAAGGTTTGTATGCTACATGCCTTTTAAAAGCATGCAAAACACGTTTTATTTTGTCATTTAATATCATTTCAGAATTTCACACTGAAATAAATGTGAGATACACGACAAACATACCATCTGAAACTCTTCACAATGGTTCCAAGAGGGTGGGCAAAGGACAACCATAAATGCAAGATTTCTTCACTACTCCTGGGTAGGAGAGCAGCAGCCTGCAGACCCTGCCATACAAAGGCACTGTAGAGGACCTTATCTCCAAGGTGGAGATAATTTGTGAGACAGGCTATGCAAGATGGATCTACCTAAGCACACATTGGTTTGAATCTGGCAAGTGCTATCTTAGTGCCTGTTGCTGTGGCAGTGGCTGCCTGAGTCCAGCTTTCTCCAGAGCACTAGGAGAGGCACAGTCAGGGATCTATGACTGCTGGGTACTGCTACCCCTCCAGAGGACACTGAGAGTTCAGGAAGCTGTGAGGAAGGGCTGTTAGTTGGGATAAAGGGGGATGTATGAAGGATTGGGGGAGTTTTTTTTTATTTTTTTGTTTTTATTTTTTTTTTATTTTCTAGGGCATTTGTGATTTTTTTGAGTTTTTTTTTTTTTTTTGTCTGTTTGTTTTTGTTGTTGTTTTCATGAAAATGTCCTACACTGAGCATCTTTATGTGCACATATAAGAGACTCTTAGCTCTGACCCTGAGAGCATGACTACAGGATGACTTCTGACTCTAGGTCCCTAAAACTCAATGCCAAGGACTTCAGTTAAAATTTCAGCCAAGTCATCAAATGTTTCATACCTCTGCTCAGTTGGGGACATTAGAATAGGGTCTTGAACTGGCAGTTTCTCTTGGTAACTCTGTGGCTGTTGAAGCTGTGGATTATAAGAAACCCAGGCACTCTCCTGCAGTCCACACAGATCAAAGAGGTCCATGTCCTGCTGCTGCTGCATCATTGCCTGCACACTATTGTCACAGGGCAAAGGCAAGCCATCAAATAGTTCATACCCTTCACCCCAGACCTGCTGGTTTGGGGACCTGGGCTGCTCTCTAGCAACTTGCTGTCCATCTATTGCAATAGGCTCTGGAAGAACACTCAAATCCATTTGTGGAGTAGATGTGCACTCAATCTGAGACCTTGAGTCCTCTCCATTCCTTTGAGAATCCGCATCCTGCTCTTGTGGAAAGGAGAGCAACTGCTGCCCCAAGTCATTGTGCTTCTCAGACAATAGAAGTGGGTCCTGAACAGGCAGCTTCTCTTGATTACTCTGTGGCTGTTGCAGCTGTGGATTATAATATCCCCAGTCACTCTGCTCCTGCAGTCCCCACAGATCAAAGAGGTCCATTTCCTGCTGCTGCTGCATCTTTCCCTGTGCACTACTGACACAGGGCAAAGGCAAGCCTTCAAATAGTTCATAGCCCTCACCCCAGACCTGCTGCTTTGGGGAACTGGGCTGCTCTCTAGCAACTTGCTGTCCATCTAACACAAAAGAGTCACAGGAGCCATTCTTTTCACTGGGGAGTCCCCACGTCTCCACAGGAAAGGAGCCAGCGTTTCCCTGTGGAGCCTGCTGGAGGCAAGAAGGCTGTGCAGTGGCTCTGTTGTCATATTGCATCTGGGCCTCCTGGTGCCCTAAAACAGGATGATGCCCTTGGACAGGGAACTCATGTCGTTTCCTGGCGACAACTGCTTTCTGTTTCTCTTTCAGTCGTAGTCTGGATCTTTTATTTTGAAACCAAATCTAAAAAAAGAAAGAAATTATTTTCAATAAAATATTTTATAGTAAAGCTTAGTTTCAGGATTATCACTGATCTGCTCATTGGCCTAGGGTAGACACAAAAAAGGCAATCGTCCTGGGCTAAACCAAGGAGGTATTGTGGAGGTTATGAACAGTGCACAATTCCAAACTCCCAACTCTTCCCAAAATCTACCCAAATTCTTCAGTGCATGTGAACATAGCTTTTCAAAGTCTCCCAACTACCTCTCTGCAACCTAGGAGAGCCCCAAGTGCCCTGCACACTTTCACACAGCCTCTTCATTTTCCTGAAGCTGCCCCATCAACACAATTTATGACTCCATATCCTGTAAGGTTATTCATAAATTAGTTGCATTTAAAAGCCATAAACCAAACAAACAAAAGTTTTTCAAAACTGGACAGGGTATGATACATGTGATCCTAACAACTGAATAGAACAACTCTAATCTACATTTTTTTCTCCTGCATCAATTCAAAATAATTGCAATGCCAGCCAGAGTCCACAAAGCTTTGAGGTATGTGTTTAAAAATGACAAAATGCTTTTTAGTCTAGGTAACTTAATTAACTAGTGTTGCAGAGGCTCACAGTCAAGAGTGTCTGGAAGCATTTTGATATTTGATCACTCCTAAAACCCATCTCCCAATCAGGATGAATTTAGGTTAACATCTAGGTAAATCTTTGATCCCCACTTAGGAGGTTTAAAATTATAACTCTTCATAACAAAACTGGTTCTTCTAAATACATGCTCTCATTTTCCCCTCCAACACAATTAAACACAAAGAAAATAAGATGTGAGCATCCATCATTGACCAACAGTTAGCAGGTGGGTTTAAAATGATGAGACCAAAAGGCAGGTGCTCCCTTTCTCATTTCCAGACTCCCTAGGATCCTCTCCCTGACCATGCTTGCTTCCGCATCACATGGGCTTATTCTAAACTCTTTCACTGCTCTTCAAACCAGTTCCTCTCCCTGACATTATCTGGTTATGATTTTCTACTTCTTTGTATAGCATCATTGATTTGCAGGATTTTTGAACTGTTTCCAGTTCATGGAACATTTGACATACAGTAACTTCATAGCTGACAGAGAATTTGCTATTCTTTTATTTTGCAACACTGTTATTACATTCCCTTTCTTATTTTCTCTAAGAAAAGGTTCTCCTAGTCTCAGAAAACAAATATTTCAATAAGCATTGGATATTGATAGAAGAGAAGTATATGCAAACCCAATTCAGTATACATTAGGGCAATCCAAATACAGTAAAACTTTGGGCAGCATAAACAATAATTCACAAAAATCATCATTTCAGAAATTCCCAAAACAAAATATTGGCTCATGTCCCAAATGGCTACAAAGTGCCTACTAATGCTATGAGGTGCCACATGTGGGACATAATTGAACCAAGTCTTTCTCCTGCACCTTGGGCGATCACCTCTTGGGAGTTACATTGGCATACCATAGTTAGCAGTTTGCAAATAAAATCCTCCAATGTCTCTGCCAAAAAACAAATCAGGACAAATTGAAGTGCCATCCTTAAATCTTGTCACTGAATGCTCAACATCTCTGCAAACTCTTTGTCCCAACTTTAAAATATCCAGTCTTCCCAGTTTTCCATAATTCATTAGCCAGCACCATGATCAAAAACTGGCACAGTTCCAATTCTGAATATTTACTGAGCATGCTAATGGGTGCCTACTCCCAAAGTTGCCTCACGGTTGTTGATTTTTTCATAAAAGTAACATAATAAATTCACAAACACACTGAAATGAAACTGTGACAGAGATCAATAATACCCTATGTGAAGAAATGACATGAGATATTTTCAAACAATCGTTGTATTTACTGTATTATATAAAAAAGATATGTTCATGCAAGTTTTCCAAATTTTGACTTACATTGATTGAGCTGATGGGGCAATGTATTTGCTTGGCCAGCTCTTGCCGGGTCCCAAAATCTGGGTAGGAATTCTGCTCAAATGATCGATTAAGAATCTCCAAGTCATGTTTTGTAAATTTGTGCCGTGGTTTTCCTAATCCTTTTTCCTGTTTTGTTTCTTCTACTTCCATAGGACTATCTTCAACTGAAGATGCTAAAAGTGCAGAAACAGAAAGAAAAAGATTGAGGATTGCCAATAGAATCCAGAGGAAAAAAAATATTATTTGTTCACCAAGATTTTAACGATGCAGAGCTCTGCCTCACAACTTATTCATATTAATAACACCAAAAATGGATTAACTGCTGATCCTTAAAAATATGAAGAGAACATGAGATTATAATCTGCATGGTAGAGAAGAATTTTAGTCTAGCCAAAATTCAAAATATATAAAAAGAGACAAATAAAAAATGGTCAGTCATCACAATAATTGAGAAAATACAGATAAACCAGCTCATATCAATCTGATAACCAATACTTTAAATGGTTGGTGGAAGAGTAGGGGATGAATAAGATTATATAAAATAGAAAGAAAGCATTGGGTTGGGACAAATATTTATCATAATGTCCACTTTGAATTTTTGCTCATATGATGACATTCAAAATAAGCTTAGCCTTCAACATAACAATTAAGTAAAAGTTTCTTGAGGTTTGGGAGCATGTTTACATGACTTACGTGATCCTTTTTTAAACCCTCTTCAATAGGATAGCAGCCTTAAAATAATGAACACAGCGTGTCAGATCAGGTACACAGAGTATATTTGTTTCATATAGTGAGGATTGAAGCCATGGCCTCAGTCATGCTGGGCAAACACTCTACCACTGGGTCCCTCTCAAAGCAAAACTTGAAAGAAAAGCTAGGGATGTAGCTCAGTGCGAGAGCATCCTGAGTTCTATTCAAGCACAACACCAAAATAAAGGAAGAAAAATGAGAACATACAGTGGGAGATAGAACTCTAAAGGTACAGTATCTTTATGAGATTGAAGTTGAGTTAGTATGAACAGGAAAATAAAATATTTTGACTTTAATTTTCTTTTCTGTAAAAAAAAAAGAGCTACAGAATTGATTCAAAAGAAATTGACAAGAAAGTGAAAACAAGCCAATACCAAAAAGAAAAGAAAAAAAAACACGTCAAAGCAGTAGAACAAAGGTGGGAGAAACACACGCACACACGCACGCGCACACACACACACACACACACACACACACACTTTTGTAAACTACACCAAACAAGAAAAATGGCAGTTGTAACCCTACTCCCTCCTCCTTGGGCCTTCAATCCCTCCAGTGGCTTGGTTTTCCATTATTTTTCAAATGGGAAGGGGATAAACCCACCTGCTGTCACACTAGTTGTACTTCATTCCAGCCCTTTTTTATGTTTTATTTTGAGACAAGGTCCTACAAAGTGACCTCAAACTTGAGATCCTCCTACCTCAGGCTCCAGGAGTCACTGCCATGGCAGACATGCACCCCATGCCCTGCTACTAGTTAATTGTACAGAATATTGGGATTCTGGGTGACACACTCAACCATTCATAAAAACATTTTTGATTGATACACCCTCCCTGTTTCTACCCTTTCCTCTCTTGGGTGACCTAATCCAATTGGAAGGCATCCATTCTTCCGTAGAACACAAAAATGAGTCATTCATTTCTGATTCAAAAGAAATTAAATTTAACAACTGGACCTGAGAAAACTGGATATCCACATGGAAAGATAGAGTTGGACCTTTTACCCAATAGGGAAATATTAACTCAAAATTCAAAGAATTATAAATAAAGCTAGAAAAATCATAAAACTCGCTGCAAAAAAAAATTGGGAAAAGGTTTCATGATATTGAATTTGGCCGTGACTTCATAGATATATCATCAATTGCACAAACAAAAAAAATTATTAGACTATAACTAAATAAACACTGCGCATGAAAGGATACAAGGAAGAAAATGAAAGGACAATCTGTTGAACAGGTGAATCCCTTAGAGAACCACACCTGATAGAGTGTTGATATCAAGACATAAAGAACCATATCTCTAAAGTGGGCATAGGATTGGAATAGATATTTCTCCAACTAAGATAATCAAAATGTCTTTAAGCCTGTGAAAAGATGGTCAACATGACAAATCATTAAGAAAGCCAAATTCAAAGTCACAGGAAAATCAAACCTCACTCCCATCACCAATGCTACTATCCACAAACCCAATAAGCAAAACACAACAACTGCAGAGGGGGAGCAGAGGAACTGGAACCCGAGATGCCCTGTGGGTGGGAAGACAAAGTGATGTAGCTACAATGGAAAAAAATATGGTCATTGCTCAAAAATAATTAAAAATTACTATATTATCCAGCAATATCATTTGTATGAGGTACCTGGAGTAGTCAAATTCACTGAGACAAAAATGCAATGATAATCCTCAGGGACTGGAGAGGGGGCTCTGTGGGGGGGTGCTTTAATTTTCACAAACTATCAGTTCTACAAGGTGAAAAGAGCTCTGTGTAGAGTTGCTGGTAATGGTTGCAGGACATTAACATGTAGGTGATGCCACTGAAGTGTACATTTAAAAATGGTGGTGAGGGTAAATTTTACCTGTTTTATTAAAATTAAAAGAAAAAATAACTCAAGGAAATAGACGCAAAAGAGAAAATCTGAATCTGTACACTTTACACAAACATAGGTTACTTGGCAGGAAAGTCACTTATAAAATAACAAACCTGTGCCTGAAAACAGATTTAATTCACTCTCAAGGTGGAGCCTCTTTGGCTTTAAATGCCCAACCTACAAATAAAGTTGCAGGGCACATGGGTTTTTCACACAGGAAGTTCAGGGGCTTCAACACTGACTCCATTCCAGTCAAATTGAGCCCAGAGTGATTTTCTCTCAGCCATGCACCAAATAACAATATTGTGGCCAAGGATGGACTGGATATATGATAGTGATACCTCATGGCAAATCATTGAGTTACTATTGACATCAGAGTTATATTAGATTTTGTAAGTGCACTCTATGATGTCCACACAAGAAAAATCTTCTCATCTGTTTCTCAGAAACAATCCTCACCATTAAGCAATGCCTGATTGGAAATGTTTTTTGGGTTTTGGGGGGGGGGGGTTTGTTTGTTTGGTTGGTTGGTTTTTTTTTTTATGATTTTAATGTGAGAAATTCAAGTACTCTTAAAATACAGGCATTTTCAGTTCTGTCTTATGGAGCAAAAACCAATTTTATATAGAAAAAAATTTTCTGAACATAGTATTTAGTCATCATGGTGAGCTAAGGAGAGTACATTTGAGGCTTCTCCCTGTCTAGAAGAGGCTGCTGAGAGAGTAAAGGAAGCAATGCTCTTATAATGGGACCTAGGAGACAGAAAGTTTCTTCAGCTTTTCCTAAGCAGTACCACTTTTCAAGCACTTATTCTAGAGACCCATCAAAGATGTGCAGCATGAGGTACTGAACATGAGAATGCAAATTACTCAATGTTTTGAAACACCTTAATGGGAATTTGAAACTTAAAAACAACAACAACAAAATCATCTATTCACACTTGGGGATTCCAGATGAGCACAGCCAAGTTTTCAGAAAAGTTTCTGGTCTGGTTCATCCCACTCCTCACCCAAAAACTCATATACAAAAGTTTCAGATTTCTGAAAAGCAAATGTTCATCCTTCAAATGTTTGGAAAACATGAGGTTTTTGGAAGTCAAAGCTCAGTAGTAAAAACAGCAACCAAAGATATCATCATGTGAACTGCAAGAGCCCCATGGGTAGAAGCAGGGCCTCTGGTGCCTACTTACCTGAGTTCCATGATGGCTTTGTGGAGAAATTCACATCCCATACAGACTGCACTAATTCAACACTGTTGTCGTTTTGGGGGGAGGGGGAGTTTCCTGAACATTTTTGCCTCTGAGACCATGTGCCCAGTGGACTCTTGAGTCCACTATGTACACTTGGGAGGAGGTTCATGTAAGTTGTAAGACAGCTACACCTGAACCCACAGCCTTTAGCTTTCAGCAAGGGCTCAACTCAAAAAGAAATCAGAACTACCACAAAGACTTTAGAACGTCCACTATGCACACAAAAGATTGTGCCAAAATCTCTTCCACTATCCAATTTATTTTTTTTAAAGAGAGAGAGAGAGAGAGAGAGAGAGAGAGAGAGAGAGAGAGAGAATTTTTTAATATTTATTTTTTAGTTTTCGGCGGGCACAACATCTTTGTTTCTATGTGGTGCTGAGGATGGAAACGGCCTGCACGCATGACAGGCGAGCGAGCTAACACCTGAGCCACATTCCCAGCCCCTATCCAATTTATTTCTAAATTTATTTCTAAATTCCACAGAATATTAAAAAAAAAAAAAAAAAAAACTGAACTCGATAAACAATCCCCAGGATCACTCATTAAATTCTTATAGTATATTTTCTCTCCCCTCCCCCATCCTTGGGTTCTGGAGATCTAACTCAGGACCTGGGACATGCTAGGCAAGTACCCTACCTTTAAGCTATGCCCGTGTCTTTGTTTGCTTTTGATTTCTTTGTTTTGTGCTGGAGGAAGCCAGAAAGACCAAGGCTTCATGCATATGGGCTCCAGCCTGCTGGGCAAGCACTCTGCTATGGAGCCACACCCCAGCCTATCCTGTTGATTTGATTTTATTTTTCTCTTCACTCTGGGCCCTTTACCACCTCTGTCCCCATTAATATCTAAAAACTCTGAGACTGGCCATGAAGTCAGGATCCTCCCGCCTACCCACATAGCTGGGATGATAGGCACACACACACCATGCCTGGCTAACTCTTCATCTCACAGGAAAGGAGAAAGAGAATGAGAACCAAAAGAACTTATCCCTGGACCTCAACCCAGAGCAGTACCCGGCCAATCTAACTAGGTCCACTCACCCATGCTGCACATCTTCTAGGCATGCCGCTTCATTTGTGTGTGTGTGTGTGTGTGTGTGTGTGTGTGTGTGTGTGCGCGCGCGCACGCGTTTAAGTGGGACTACCAGATATATGGTTTGGCATGGAAATATTTCCAAATACCTCTAAATTTTATAAGAAATCTCGTGCACGCAGTCCACACCCTGCCACGAAATATCATAACTCAACCCTCCATTAAAGAACCTCACCTTTGGAAGCCATGTTGCACTTCTACTCCTCACGCTTTCTCGCTTTCTCCCTAGTAAACTGAGGAACTCTGGTGCAGCATCCTCTAATATACCCCACGCTAGACACGCCCACAGATGGCTCCTCCCCTGAGTGATGACGCCAATACCCATACCACGCCCCTTGCCCCAGGCCCAGACAGGCTCCCTGGGGATGCAGACTCAGCCCCACCCTAGCCCACAGTACAGCCTAGACTCCTCTGATGACATTTAACCTACCTCTTCCAATCTTGGCTTCCCTTCATTGAGCACCCACTGAAACTAAATTTATTTCATCTCTACAACACCCATAAAATGTCTGTACTACTTTATGCCCACTTGGACTTGAGGGTACCAGGAATGGAGTTGTTTAGGCTTTCCAGAGCCACTGACCTCAAACCTCCTCTCACCACACTCTCACAGACACACACACTATGTGTTCTGACAGTCTCGACTCAAGGACGAGACACATCACTGGATATAGTATTGCTTAAACAGTATTGAGCATAGGATTAGGAGAGACTATACACTGGAATTGAATAAGAATATTATAAGACATAAACTAATATTTTATGAAACTTAGATCATTGTTAAAAAAAAAAACACCTTTTATTCTTGTTTTCAGTAAGGCAGCATGAACATACAGGCACTCTACACTGAACTACACCCATAGCCAATTTTTATTGTTTTATTTTATGTTTTCATCTCAGCAAGTTAATGGCAATAGTGCAGAAATTAAAATTTTAAAACCAAAAAAGTTGAAGGAATCCAGTTTTCTAACTGAACTCCACCATTGACAGTTTCTCTGTAACCAAAAATCAAGAAGAGGCCCAACAAACAGATTGATGGGCAGTTAAATTCATGGAGGGCCTTTCACAGGTTATGACAGCAGGTGTGCCCCAGGCTGTCTGCTTAGGACAGTCTGCCATTTGAGGCACCGAATGTGCTTTGGGGCACATGAGGGAATATAGGAACCAAAAGAGTTGGAGGAGATTGGAGACTGAGACCATAATTGGGTTGAGCCACCAGTTGTCCCCAAAGCCATCTGCATTGTTCTGGGATCCCACTTTCCCTAGGCACAGCCCCCTCTACTGATGGCCTTCTTTGCCCCCATGGACTCTGGCAGGTCTAGCTCCAAATTCCAGGTCTCATGCTTCCTTTTGGAACCCTCTGCATGGGATCACAACTTATCTACCATGTGACAGACTGCCATGTATACGAGCTCTGAGGTCCCCAACAAGGACTTCATAAGAAATGGGAAATTGTGAAGGAGTCAGATGGGAAGAAACCTGACTAATGAGAAAGCTAAAGAGGATGACAGTTTCAGGATTTCGGGCCAACAATGAGAGAGATGAAGAGAGGCAAGAAGCTGATTGTGAGGCAGGGATGGAGATGTCAAGGAGGTGGATGGGGTGGTGGTGATAAAATGGGCAGCTTAAGATGATATGGATGGAAATGTTGATACCAGTGAGGATGCCAAGACAACAAGGAGAAAAAATAATAAGCTAGTCTTCCTGGTGCAGGCCTGTAATCCCAGCAACATGAAAGGCTAGAGCAGGAGAATCACAAATTGAAGCCTCAGTCTCAGCATTTGAGCAAGACTCAGCAGTATAGTGAGACCTTGTCTCAAAATCAGAAAATGGAAAGAAGCAGAGATGAAGTTCAGTGTTACAGTACCACTTGGTTCTGTCACCAGCACCAAAAAATGAGAGAGAGAGAAAATGTTAAATAAATAAATAAATGTCCGATGACCTGGTCTTTATTTTTTATTTTTTTTTATTTCTTCAAAGTACTTTAGAAAGAAAAAAAAAATGCAGTTTTTATTTTCATTTTATATATTGTATATTTTCATAGGTGTCAGGCAATTTTAATAGCCAAACCAGTCTCCAGAGCCTTTATTGTACTTTGACCATGTTCAATATAAACTCAAAAAAGAAAAATATATATATAGTATAAATCAAAATAGAAATATGGCTACAGTGGCACAATCTGTTACCCCAGTACCTAAGGTGACTGAGGCAGAAAATCAAAATCTGCCTGGCAATGGAGCCAGGTCCTGGCCAAAAAATAAATAAATAAATAAAAGATCAAAGTCTTGCTATAAAAGTCAGTGTTAGTGGTCACTGGTTCACTCCTAGAAGCAAAGTAGAAGTGGGTATCTTATTCTCATTCCAGAAATTTTTGTGTCTATGTACTTAGATGGACTATAAGATTATGGCTTGTATGAGATCATTTAAAGGTCAGAAATTAAATGTCCCTTTTTTTCTTTTCCTTTATTATTTATACATTTGCTGTTTTTTAAATTTGTTGGTGTTTTAGTATAAAAGTATGTTGTCCAATATTACACCAAAATTTTGGTGGTCACTACCACCAACAGCTGACATGTTCTCCACTGCCACATATGGATGGAAATGTTGATACCAATGACAAGCAAGGAGAGAAAAAATAAGCCAGGCTTATTTTTATTTTTAGAGTTCCTTTAACAGTCAAATAAAAAGGTTGGCCTTAGATTGATTGCTCTGGATGTTTCCTTTTTTAACCCCAATAACTCAAAGTTTCCATCACCTTTGTTTCATTCCTTTCTGAGTACTTTGAATTCAAGCCAAGTAGTGACCTCCTTTCCTGCCCTCCTTCATTCAATCCACCTGGACAGACACCCTCACTGCATTGTTCTCATTCTTTTCTCAACTCCAGTCAGGCTCTCCTCAGAGCTCACTCCATGATTTACAGCAAGGAATCAGCTCCAAATGCCCCAATCTCATGGCTAATTTTTCTAAGTCATCAAAAATTTTAGCCAATCATTTTTGTCTGTTTTCCTAGTTCACACTCTGTATGGGAAGCTTGGCTTCAGAGAATGTGACCTAAGTCCATCATCCTTGTTACAAATGCCTGTGAAGGTAAGAACCCAGCACACACCAGGTCCTCCAGATGGAGCCATGCAATAATGGAGTTTTGAATAGCAAAGCGCAAGCTCAGAAACAACAACATTCTGGTGAACTCTGTATTTTTTTTTTTATTGTTGCTGTTTTTGTTTTTTTTTAATTAGTTTTAGATAAACATAATATGTTAATTTATTTATTTATTTTTATGTGGTACTGAGGATCAAATGCAGTGCCTCACAACCATGATGCAAGCACTGTGCCATCAAGCCAGAATCCCAACCACTCAGGTCAACTTTTAAGAGTACATAATCCCTGCATGGTATGGACTGCATACCTGGAATTCCAAATACTCAGGAGACTGAAGCAGGAGGATTTAAAGTTCAAGGCCAGTCTGAATCTTAGTGAGAACCTCAGTAAGTAAATTAGATCATGTCTAAAAATTTTACAATAGAATAAAAAGGACTGGGGAGAAGGCTCAGTGGCAAAGTGCCCCTAAGTTCAATATTGAAAACAACAACAACACAATAACACTTCCCTTTCATGATGGAAAATAAACGTGTTCAATAAGGCCATTTAACATGCCTGTGGAAGTCTCAAAACCACACTCCATGAACTGGTGCATTTGGAAAACTGATGACTCAACACTTGGCTTGTAGAACATTGAATTTTGTGGAGATGATTTGATATCACTTGACCATTCACTAAATTTTACCTGCTTGTCTCATTCTCTCACATCACACCATTTAGTTCACTTAACCATAATAATCCTAAGAAAAATAGCTAATATTTATTAGTAGATTCTCTGTTCTACCTCTAATCTCTTCAAGGATACATAGAAACCAGTACTCTTTAGGACAAAACGGAGTACAAACTTAAATTATCAACATACTTAATCATCATTATTTGAAGTTTTTTTAAAGTCCTTTCTTTATTTAGTACCTGTACTTGAACCAAAGGTCCCTTTGCCACTAAGCTACATTCCCAATCCTTTTTATTGTTTTGTCCTAAGGCAGGGTCCCCCTAAACTGCTGTGACTAGCCTAGAGTTAGCAACCCTGTTATAGCCTCCCATGTCCCTGAAATTCTAGGTAAAATTTGAAGATTTTAGTCAGAAAATTATCCTCTGGTGTCCCCTTTGCCCCACAATGTCTCCACACTGATTATCCCTTCCTCTTTGTTCATTAGTGAGTCAATGACCTGAGGACATTCCTGGTCACAATCCCTGAATGCAGATCTCACAGGATCAATGCAAAATAGACACTTGTCCCTATTAAATCCCTATGATTGACTTTCCTGAGAGGTGAACTACACTGTACCAACCTGAGAGCCCCAGACTGCATTGACCTTCATCATACTTCTGGGACAAGGTATTCCCCCTGGCACTAAACAGGCCCTCAGAAATATTTCTTCCAGTGGGGCAATCATTATTGTGGCACATTTTAATTAAATCGCTGGTCAGGCTTCAAGCAGGACATGGCACGTGAGAAGTGCAGCAAGCAAGTCCCCTCTGCAACCTCTGACACTGTGCAGCAGGTAGGGTACCTTTATACCTAATTGACCACAACAATTGGAATGACCAAGATATCTTTATTGTAGCAGTGCAAAAGAGGAGAAAGGAGAGAGAGAGAGAGAGAGAGA
This sequence comes from Callospermophilus lateralis, assembly GCF_048772815.1. Lineage (NCBI taxonomy): Eukaryota > Metazoa > Chordata > Mammalia > Rodentia > Sciuridae > Callospermophilus > Callospermophilus lateralis. The sequence continues at coordinate 50,779,089 of NC_135319.1, read as the reverse complement.
GAGAGAGAGAGAGAGAACCGAGAGAAGAAGGAGAGCAAGAGCAAGAGAGGGAGACAAAGAGCAAGAGAGGAGCCCAGCAGGAGGGAGTATTTATAGCCCAAATCTAATGGGGTCTCTGGGGCTGCTAGCTGCCTTGGCGGTATACAGTGATTGGATCATACAGTAGTGTCATTTGCTGCCTTCAGACAGAAGGGGCAGGAGCTAGATGTGGGTTTCATTGCACCAGACAGGTGGGGGTCCAGTATTCAGCCTTGAGTGGGGTTGAGTGTTCAGACTTGATGCAAACATGTGATAAAAGACCCATGAGTGGGGTTTGAGTGAATGGGTTATCCTGCAGCTAACATTTGTTCAGCCTGACCTGAAGACAACTTAGTGGAGCCTGCCCTGCATCTAACAATGTCCATGTAAATACATTAATGTGACTGGTGAAATGTGGTTTTTCTACCAGCTTGGGCCTTCTAACATAGTCCTAGAAAGAGAAAAAACATGATGAACTTTTTTTTCAGTCTTATCTTTAGAGAGTGGCTGGGGCCATGAGGGCTTTCATTGTTTTTTTAGGACACACATTTTCTCTTTTGACTCAGGTGTGATGCATATTCTGTGGGCTGGAATGGGTGTTGGAAGTCAGCAGTCTCTCAGGACTGGTTATCTTCAAAGAAATTAATGAGCTTTAAGGTGAACCTCTTGGAGAGACTTAGCAACAGTTTGGAGTAGAAGCAGTTTATTTTGGTAAGGGTGGATGTAGGGCCTTGGAGGAATTAACATTTTAATCTACCACAGGTGGTCTCCCAATTTCTGGATCCAAGCTGGCTTCCATTTCTTGATCTGACCAAATCTGATACTAAACCTGTTTTTCTGATCTCTTAGATAGTGCTATCTATATTCTCGACAGGCAATTACACTGACTGTCTTTAATTGTTGTTTCATTTTTCCCCTCTAATTTTAGGTATGCCTACTGTGGTAAGAAAAGGGGAATTGAAACGACATGGCTGGGGCAAACACTTTGGAGTCGCCTTTTAGAAATTTAAATATACCTGTTGGGACTTTTAACTCTTAGTACAATTCTTCTCAGTGAGGACAGCAATTTTAAACCTGTATTATTTACCAAACACATACAGACATGCAAACACATGGTGTACATACATACACAAAACAAAACAATAAACAAAGGCTTTGTAGATTTTTAAAAACATTTTACATTGAGGGCTAACCCTTGTAAATTGGTCTCTGAACAAAACAATGTGTAAAAAACGAAACCTCCATAGTTGGTTAAAGTAGGATTGATCAGAAAAACACATTATCCTCTGCAGGCCAGATAAAAGTTATAAGCTCAAATAAATGTACAATTATAAAAGCCTTCCTGGTGTCTGGCCTGATGTAGCCCTCAAATGTAAAAAGCATTTAATAAAAGAAGTGAGGGCTTGTGGGAACTCAGAGAAAGAAGGATTTTGATTTTTTTAATTGTAAGGGAATATAGACAAAGGCTGTGTCCACACCCCTCCCTTAAGGGATTTCCCAAAGAAGCAGCAAGGAAGCCTGCTTCCACAGTCTAACAGTTAATCTTTTGAGGGAGAATTTGCTCCTTTAAAATTGGGTTCTGTTGTATCTTGAGTGGTGGCATTTTCCCTGGAGTTTGTGGGACTTATTAGAGAATTCAGGACAGAGTATTCTGCTTGGGTATCCACTGCAAGAGTGACACATTGGCCCCATATCTTGGCAATTAGTATAGATTGATGGGGGCTGAGAGGTATCTGAGATTTTTTCATCTGGTTCTAAGCCAGCTTTTCATGGTCTCTTGGATAGCAGTACCAATATTTTAGCCTGGCATTTTGTAGCTTTATCAGCTGTGCTGCCATGGTTCTTAAAAACCTCCTTGACCAACTCCAATAGTTGGAACATATTTATGGTGGCAAATTTGAAGAAAGCAACATGAGAGTGCAACAAAGAGAGAGGGAGAGACTTCTAAAATCATTTTGACTTTTTCTATGTCTCAGCCTGGAAGAAGTTAAGTAGACTTTTTTTAATCTATATTTTCACATGAGTTCTCTACTGAGCATTTTTGCAGCCATGTATATTCCATTGCAAGCCTTAGTGAGAAGCCTAGGGCTTTTTAACCATTTCCCACACCACCCAGTGGGTGGTCATCAAGCATGGATAGGATTTGGGTTTCCCATGACAAAGCTAACAATTAAAACAATAAGTAGAAACAAAAGGAAGGTGAAAGTCAACAATTTGACAGGGTGCTGAGCATGACTCAATTCAGAAGATGGTGGTTTATTGGGTTCCTGATGAGTCCAATCTGCCAAAATAAAAAGAAAGGACATTGTCAGAGAACATTGTCAGCAACAGAGACAGACATGAACAAGCAAGAGGCAGACATGGAGAAAGCACTCTCTCCTGAAATACCCTGGCATCAGACCATCCCAAAGGTCTATTTATTGGTTCAATGTGTTAAACACCCTGTCAAAAAGTGCTAGGGTTCCAGGTCTGAGCTGCACCAGATACTCTTTCACAGGTGGGCTTGAATCCATGAACACACGGTGTCCAGACCACGCAACCCAGAGAGCTCCCACAACTTCAGAGGAATGGCAATCTTCTCTGTGAAGCAAGTTTCAAGAATCCCTCATGCCCCAGAGCCACATTCCTGACTCCTGAAATCTGGCTGGAGCCTCCAAATGTTGTGGCACATTGGAAATAAATGACGGGGTCAATCTTGAAGCAGGACATAAAACTTTATTCACCATGGTAGGGGTGCAAAGGCAACAAGCAATCTTTGACCCTTTGCAGAAGGTAGGGTACATTTTAATAACTAAAAACTGTAAGCAACCAGTAACTCAAACCATTACCAACATAAGAACTTGGTCAAAGTGACCTAGCTAAGGGAGTAGTACATGCTCCCACCCACCAAAAAATGGGGGACTAAAAGAAGAAATCTTCCATTGTATAAGAATAAAAGAAACACTTTTACAGCTGCTATGCATTGCTTAACAGTGTCTGCTAAGAAGGATGTGAGAGGTGGGTTTTCTTTTGTGAGAGCTATTTTTTATATGAAATGGAGTCTCACTGTAAAAGGGAGTTTGTCTGCTCGAGGCCCATATAGTTTAACCCATAACTTGATGAAATCTTAACTCCATTCCCATCATAGAGAGCTTTCTCAATCATTCATTTTCCCTGCTTCCAACTTCACCTTCATGCAATATACACCAGACATTTTCAATTCCATAATGGAAAACAAACAAATAAAAAAACCTTCACTAACTTTCCTTGGCTGTAGGATCACAACCGATTGATATCAAATATTCTTCAGGATCAGGACCCTTCCTGTTTTCCGGCCTCATCTTCCTCCACTCACTTGACAAACATTTATGCATGCCAAAATAAAAAGTTAAAAAATAAATAAGTAAAAGCAACTGCTCCTAATTCTCTGAATGCACAATGCTTGATATATATTTTTTAAAATTTGATCATATTGCCCTTTCTCCATTATGGTCTTGAAAATGTGTGGAACAAGAAGCTTGCTCCATCTTGGCACATGCCCATTCTACTCTGTAGCCATCACACAAGAACACCCCTGTAGGTACTCTTTATCTCTGTACCCTGTGATACAGCATTGAGATTTCTGTTGAGGGATGGGAGCAAAGTTTAAAATTATTTTCTCCCAGAAGATTACTATGTCAGCCATTGGAGGGTGAATGCTTGTAATACCTGCAACTCCGGAATCTGAGGCAGAAGGGTCACAAGTTCTAGACCATCATAGGTAACTTAGTGACACCCTGTGTCAAGATAAAAAGTATGGGTTAGAAATGTAGGTCAGCAACACAGAGCTTGCCTACCAAGTACAATGCCCTAAGTTTAATACTCAGAATCATTTTAAAGAAGAAGAAGAAGAAGAAGAAGAAGAAGAAGAAGAAGAAGAAGAAGAAGAAGAAGAGAAAGAAAGAAAGAAAGAAAGAAAGGAAGGAAGGAAGGAAGGAAGGAAGGAAGGAAGAAAAAGAATGCATTTAAAAAATGATAGGACTAAGATATAACTAGGGGAGAGAGTATTTATCTAATGCATACAAGGTCCTGGGTTGGATTATCAATAACACACACACACACACACACACACACACACACACACACAAATGAAAAACAAATAAACCATCCTACACCATGATCAAATGGGATTTATTCCTGAAATAGAAGATAATTCAACAAGTGGAAAAGCAATGCAATCTATCTAGAACATTCATGGAAGGAAGAACAGAAACCACATGATCATTTCAGCTGATGCAGGGGGGGAAAGCACTTGACAAAGTTCAACACTCATTCATGATAGAAACAATTAATAAACCAAGAGTAGATGACATCGGTCTCAGCATCATAAAAACTATATAAGAAAAGCCCACACTGACACCAAACTTAATAGTAAAAGACTGGAAGCCTCTCCTCTAAGATCAGGAAAAAACCTAGGATGCCCAGTTTTGCTACTTCTATTAAACAGAGTACTAGGAGCTCTATGAGCAAGCAGGCCAGAAAAAAAATAACAGACCTCCAAATTAGAAAGAAGAGGTAAAGTTGTCTGTCCATGGATGACAGAAAAAACAGCCTAAATTTTCCTCACAAAACTTTCAGAGAATGACTTCAAAATTCATCAAATTATAGGATAAAAATAACTTCTGTTCCTATGTGCTACAAATGAACAGTCCAAAAAACAATTGAAGAAATAAATCTTATTACATAAGGAAAAGAAGTATGACATAGTGGGTGGTGTTGTGGCTCAGAGGTAGAGCACTTGCCTAACACATGCAAAGCCCAGGTTTGACCCTCAGCACCACATAAAAATAAATAAATATATCAAAGGTATTGTGGACAGCGACAACTAATAAATAAATATTACAAAGAATAATATAAGTGAAAAACTTACCATAGAGGTAAAAGACTCAATTTTTCAAAACTTCAGAACAGTATGGAAAGAACTGGAATGAAAAACAAATAAGTAAAAGTTGTTGTGGGGTGTCACATTGAGTGACCACACCTTCCAGTCCTGATGCACCACAGGGATGTGAAAGATCACTGCAGTCTGGCACAGTGGTGCCATGACTTGTGTCTCAGTCTTTTCCCCTGCTCAGAGAGAAAGGAGGTCCTCTTTTAGGGGTGTGCCCCTAGGGGGGAGCTACACTCACCTGTTCCCTTGTAGTCCTGCCCTTTCTGGCCTTTTTTGAATAGAAGTTTCTAAGAACAAGAGTCCCCCCAATAAAAGCTCACTTCTGTATATGTTCCCTCTCTCTTGTCACCCTCTTGTGGCTTTCTCAAGCTGTCCCTTTTGGGAGCCTCAGGAAAAGAGCCAGGGAAGCTGTCCTGAAGCTTGTGTAAAGGTAAATTGTGTCTGTGTTTTATTTTGTGTCCCTGCAAATTCACACGAGTGATCTTAGTTTAGCTGGCCACGCTGGTCAGGGGCAGCAAAGTATCTTAAGTTCAAGAGCTGAAAGCCTTCATATTGATAATATTTCCATATAACCCACACTTCTGTACAGATTCAATGCAGTTCTTATTAAAATATCAATGATATATTTGTATATATAGGAAAAAACAACTTAAAATTCATATGCAAACTCAAGAGATTCTGAATTGCCCAAGCAATCCAAAGATGGAAGAATTAAGAGATCTCACAAATTCTAAATTCAACACTTCACTATTCTACAGTAAAAACTATGGTACTGACATGAAGAGCAACAGACAGACCACTGAGACACAACAGTGAGCCAGGAAGAAACCCATGTGTATATGGAAAGATGGTCTTCAACAAGGGTGTCCAACTCCACAGTGGGGAAAGGACATATAGTATAAATAAAATTGATGTTCATATGCAAAGAATGAAGTGAGATTCTTATTTCACACCATATGTATAAAACAACATGAAATACAAGATAGACTTAAATGAAGGCCTAAAGCTGTAAAAATCCTAAAAGAAATGATAGCTTAATGACATGAAATGTGTTTATGGCCTCTTGGATTGACAGTAAAAGCACAGGCAACAAAAGCAAAAGAAGACAAATATGATCACATAAAACACGAAAGTGTAGGGCTTAGGATGTAGCCCAGTGGTAAGTATGTGCTTAGCATGTATAAGGCCTGGGTTTAAGCTCCAGTAAATACACACACAAACACATACATACACACACATACACACACACACACACACACACACACACACACTACTGATTCTGTTTCCCTGGTTGAACTGTCATTTATACATATTTTGTTCCCCCTTTGAGGAAAAAGTTTTTGGGTTTGATACAGGATAGTTATACAACTTTAGGTAGAAGTATCACTTTGTTATTGTTCTTATTTGAATAACTTGTGCTCATTTGAAGTATGGCTTCAGAAGATTTGTATGGGTGCCAGGTTGACATGCCTGTCACTCCTTTGGTTTAAAACAATGATTATTCTGAAAATTCTACTGAGAAATAATTTCAATTGCCTATGCTGCTACAAGGTAAACAATGTGTAATTTTTATACAACTGATAAGTTTAAGATATTTCAGATGACAGAGAATATTAGACAATATGTTGGGGGATGACTAATGTAATCTAGGAGCTAAAAACAATTAGCTACATTAGCCCTTATTGAGTGTGTCACACATGTCTGTGTATGGACCATGTGTGTTAGTTGCAGGAGAAAAAAAATTGAACTAAACAAAACCACATTTTTGAATAAAGAAATGATACTCTCTCTGGACTCATAGAATTTTAACCAGATGACAAAATACCAAGAGACTCATGACCTCTAATACCCCTACAAATGAGACCATGAAAGGTGAGGGGGAAATGAGGACCTACTGGGTGCCTCATTCAGGGAGATGAAATTAACCTAATCAGGGGACAACACATCTGAAGCAAAAGGATGCTCAAAACTTCTGCCCAGGAACATCTTGGTATTACATTTGCTGTATCTTACATTTCCTTTGGTGTCCTAAATGATACTTCTTGTTTTAGTGACCTAGATCCTGTTTCTTCTACATAAAGCTAGTGTGTTTTACTAATTATTTTTGTTTTTAAATATCTAATAGGAAGGGAAATTTATGTGAATCTTCCATAAGCATAAAAGTGTTACAGAAATTTGAGTAGAAAAATTCTTTTCTAGTCTTCCAGACAAAGAAACTGAAGCTTCTTTCTTGTACTTAAGAGGCTACCACAGTTTGGAAGTGAGAGTCCCCCAAAGGCTGAGATGTTTAAGGATTTGTCCCCAGCATGCTGCTCTTGGGAAATGATGAATGTTCAGAGGTAGGGCCTAGAGGAAATTTGTTGGGTCATTGGGAGTGTGCTCTCAACATCAAGTGATTTTTGGTTTTATTTTACTCATTTATTTATATGCAGTACTGAGAATCCAACCAGTGCCTCTTCCACACATGCTAGGCAAGTGCTACCACTGATCCACAACCCAGAACTAAGGTGAGCAGATTTTTTTAAACACATGCTCTCACCATGAAGTGCAGCCTTTCTCCAGGCCCAAAAGCAGTGTGCCAAATTGACATTGAGTGAAATCTCCAAAACTGAGCCAAAAGAACCCTTCTTCTTTACAATTTGATTATCTCAGGTATTTGCTATACTGAGAGAACGCTGACAGGCACAAGAATGAAAACTAATAATCCTGATTGAATAGTTGAACCATGATCTCTCTTATGAGAGCAAAATGTTCTTTGCATATCTTCATTGGACCAGCCTGGCCAGGATATGTCTTTTAAGAATAGTTGAATTTAGGGCTGGGGATGTGGCTCTAGCAGTAGTGCACTCACCTGGCATGCATGCGGCCTGGTTCAATCCTCAGCACCACATACAAACAAAGATGTTGTGTCCACCGAAAACTAAGAAGTAAATATTAAAAAAAATCTCTCTTTCTCATTCTCTCTCTCTCATTCTCTCTTTAAAAAATAGTTGACTTTAGAGCTCTGAATTCAATTTAGTCTTGTGACTTTCATCAACCAATGAAATATAAGTAGATTGAAATGTGTGTAATAATGAGAAAGATTTATCACCTATTAGGCATATTTCTTTTCTTTTTTAATTTACAAATGACAATTTTATTTTATTTATGAATCTAATGTAATATTTGGAGTTACTTATTACCATGGCACTATTTAGACAAAAATAACTGATCTACAAAACTTCTGTTGTGTTTTAAAACCATATAATACAATTGAGTCTTTAAAAATATTTATTGAATTTCCAGAAATACATTTATTATAATTGCATATGAGGACCCTTTTGTCAATTGAAATATACTTTCTGTGAAACTTAGAGAAAAACCCATTTCCTTATTGAAATGTTTCAAGAGGCTTGTTCTCTTTTCAGGCTCAAAAATGGAGAGGGAGAACCTAAGGTCCACACCACTTCCAGGATCATGGAAAGGCATTTGCTCCGGTGCTTACATCATGTGCAGAAACTGATTTAGGGATTGTGAAATAAAACAGGTGGGAAGCCATTGGTTTTGCCTAGGCTCCAAAATAGAATAAACAGACCAATAAACATGGAGTTCCATCCCAGTAGCTGAGTGCTATGCATCTCAAATGGTTCTAAAGGCCATGATCTGCAGGTGGGTTGCCAGGCTGTGGTACCACTGGGAGGTGGGAGAAACTTTAGGAGACAACTTCAGGTAGAAACACATTACAGGGCATTACGTCTTTGGGATTATGTACTTGAAGGGGAAGTTGGGATCCTGACCTTTAATCTCTGGTCTCTTTTTGCTTCTTGGCTACCATGATGTGAGAAGTTTTGCTCAACCACATGCTTCCCACCATGATGTTCAGCTTTACCACAGGGCCAAAGGGATGAGACCCAGGGATCATGGACTGAAACCTCTAGAACTCCTTTGAAGTTGCTTAACTCGGGTATTTTGTCACAGCAGTGAGTAGCTAACATTGATTTTTGGTTCATGTGGAAACATTTAAATCACTTCAGCTGTAAACAACTAAATTGTCTCTACACATCACTTCTGTTTTCTATCAATGCTGCATAATTATATAATTGCCCACAGTTCTTCAAATCTGTTCTGATTCTGAAGGCTACCTGATTTACAAGTCATTTTTGTTAGTTTCTTAAACAAACTCATTTTGAATTAATCTCATCAAAGATGTTCTTCCACCTTACTCAGGCATCCTTTAAGGGACAGGGCAATGTCACTTGGAATTTTACTTCATGAAGAAAAGGAGGCCAGGGACTCACAATCCACAAGTCAACAATAATGAACTAGAGTGCTCCTGCACACACACCAAGTGAGGAGTGGCAGCCCCTGCTCATTAGGGAGGCTTCACTAAACCCAAGTCAAAGACATTGTGCAGCACTGTATCTTTTCCAAAAACCAGTCTTGTTCTTGGATAGGCAGATTTAATATTCTCAAAATGACCATACTACAAAAAGCACTGTACAGATTCAATGCAATCCCAATCAAAATCCCAATGATATTTCTCATAGAAATAGAAAAAGGAATTGTGAAATTTATCTGGAAAAAAAAAAGAGAGACTCAGGATGTCAAAGCAATTCTTAGCAAGAAGAGTGAAGCAGGTAGCTTTACTATTCAAGACTTTAAACAATACTACAGAGCAATAGTAACAAAAGAAGCATGTTATTGGCACCAAAACAGACCTGTAGACCTTGGTACAGAATACAGGAAGGAGAGACTAACCCAGGTAACTGCAGTTATCTAGTATTAGGCAAAGGTGCCAAAACCATTCATTGGAGAAAAGATAGCCTCTTCAACAAATGAGCTGGGAAAAGTGGAAATCCTCATGTAACAAAATGAAATTAAAACTCTACCACTCACCATGCACAAAAATCAACTCAAAGTGGATCAGTGACCTATGAATTAAGTCTGAGACCTTGTACCCAAATCTTCATCATGTCAGATTAGGCCCCTACTTCATTAATAAGACTCCTATAGTGCAAGAATTAAACTGAAGAATCGATAAATGGGATGGATTCAAACTAAAATATTCTCCCTGATAAGTGGATGCTGATCCATAATGGGGGGGGGTGAGAAGAATGGAAGAACTTTGATTAGGCAAAAGGGAGGGATTGAAGGGGAAGGGGCTTTGGGGCAGGAAAGATGATGAAATGAGAAGCACATCATTACCCTAGGTACATGTATGACTGCACATATGGTGCAAAGCTACATAGCGTATGACCAGGAAATGAAAAATTGTGTTCCATTTCAATACATAAATCAAAATGCATTCTGCTGGCATATGTACCTAATGGGAATAAATAAATAAATAATTTTTAAAAATTTTACAAGAACCCCAATTACCAAAAATAAATAAATAAAATAAAATAAACCAAAATGTACATGGAGCAACTGCAAATTGATGGGAATACCTGTGAAATTTTATATGGGAATTTGTTTTGAACACACCTTATAGGACCCAAACAATGACACACTTCAAAGACTGAACCCTTTATTCACCTGAAAATTCTACATCACCCACCTGGGTTCCTCTTACACAGGGGAGATCTTAGAATGGTCCCTGCCATCTGGAGCACAGAAAGATCTTTAAGGAGAGGTCTGGGGTGACCAGGAAGTAGCAAAGTGCCCTTGTCAGGATCCTGATGTATCAGGTCTGCCTGGTTTTATGGCTTCCTTATCCCTGTGAACCTTGGTCCCCTGGTAGAGCTGGATGGAGCCCCTCAGAGACACCAGGCAGTGTAAGCATCTTTAGTTTGTGACCAGACACAAACTGATGACTCCTGTTCTGTGTGGAGTGTCAACTGCCCTGCTAGGAATTCAGTCCCCAGCTCCAGCCAGAAACCCTGCTTGGCCTTTGCTTGGCAGTGGGGGAGTCCCACATGAGAGCTGTCAAGAGATATCTCATTGTGCCTTGCTGGGGTGAAGCCTGATTTCTCCTCCAGAAGCTGAACTGTGCCAGCTTCTTCCAATATGGTTTCCGCCCTGCTTTAGAGGAGGTGACCAGCCAGTGCCTGGCATCAAGAAAACAAAAACAAAAACAGGACTTGACAGGCAAGAAATGTGACCTGGTCCTGGGCATTTCAGCATCTCAGTTTTCAGGCTCAAGAAGTGGCAGGGGGTCACCAAGCTAATCCCGATTGCAGGCAGATGACTTTGCAGAGGCCCTGAAACCCAACTTTCCACCCCAGCATCTCACCCAGCAACCTCTTCCAACTTGGACACCAAAGGATGAGTCCAGAGTGGGCCTCCTATGAGCTTGCAGATGCCTTTTGACAAAACCCCACCTCGACCCACAGAGATCTAATGATGGAAACCAGCCCTTAGCTTAGCACCGCCCCCAACACATGGACCCCCACCCCAGCAGACCCCAGAGCCTGTCACAGACAGGCTGGCCTGTGAAAACAACCTGTGCAATAGAACATACACTTTACAAACATATAACATGAAAATAACACACCACTACACTTTCTCTAGCCTTGAAAGTTACCAGGCTATTTGGAACAACTTTATGACAGTACATTTGATACCTTTCATAAATATATTCTTGGAAAAATTCAACTTCCCAAAAGTGACTCAAGGAGAACCACTGGGAATCATTGAAAAATACAGAATCAGTCATAAAAAAATCTTCCTGTAAAGGAAAGGTCAGACTCAGTCTTTAAAAAAATCCAAACATTTCATAAAGTTATACATGTAAATTAGCACAAGATTTTAGAGAATAACAAGAGAGATGACATATCTAATTCATACTAAAGCTACAAACCCTTCAAGATAGTGCTGGCAAAAACCTGAGAATCAGGAAATTTCTGAAAATAGGTGAAACAATATTAATTGAAGTATTAGGTACCTTAATGTAGAAACACATAAATAGGATACATGCATGATGATCTACTAGGCTTTCTCAATGAAAAACATTTTTCTTTAAGAAAAATCTATGCAGATCACTATGACTGGGTTATAATCTTGCAATCAATGAAAACAGCATTTGAAAATTCAAAATCTACAGAAAGGGAAAGCATAAATAAATTCAGTTAATGACTGGGGTTGAGGTTCAGTGGGAGCAAAGTGCTTGCCTAGTATGGAAGAGGCACAGTGTTTGATTCTCAGCACTGCATATAAATCACTAAAATAAAGGTCCATTGACAACCAAAAAACATTTAAAAATAAATAAATGAATTAGTTAGCTAGTTAGTTAAAAACAAACCCAGTTGAGTTTTCTCATAATATTGGTGTAAAAAAAATGCTTTTGCCCAAGTCCAAATGCAACTTTCAAAAGTTTAGGGCAGGGGCTGGTGTTGTGGCTCAGAGGTAGAGCACTCATGTACCACACGTGAGGCACTGGGTTCTATCTTCAGCACCACATATAAATAAAATAAATATATTGCATCCAACTATAACTAAAAAAATAAATATTTTAAAAATTTAGGACATATAAATCTAGTCCATGCGTTTTTACTGGGTGAATGCCTATATGTAAATTCAAGAATAATCATTACTCTTTCAGCTCTTCTTTCATTTTCAGAATTATCATATTATAAAGCTAATTTTGAAACTTGATATTTCACTGGTCATTATATCCTAGAACATTCTCAAAATAACTGCATTAGTCTGTTATTTTTAACTGTGCTGTGCTAATCTTAGATTTTAAACATCCCTTAAAGCTACAAGTGGTAAAGTTGAGTGATGCTACTGGGACATATTGGGACATTTAAGAGGTGGGGCTTATGGGGAGAATTTTAGGTCATTGGAGGCAGATCTTCAAGGGGATTATGTGGCCCTGGCCCCTCCCTTTCTCCCTATGTCTTCCTGGTGGTAGACAGTTTTACTCTACCCTGATGCACTATCTCCCTTCAGGCCCAAATGATCATGAACTGAAACCTCCAAAACCATGAACCAAGCCTGGCCTGGTCAACCACACCCATAATCCCAGCAACTCAGGAGGCAGAAGCAGGAATACCACAAATTCAAGGCCAGCCTGAGCAACTTAGTGAGAATAGGTCTCAAAGAATAAAAACAACCGGGAAAGTAGCTCAGTGTCAAAAAGCCCTGGATTTAATCCCCAGACAACTTAAAAAAAAATGTCAAATAATCCTTGTCACAGATATGAATTATAGTGGTGGAGAGCTAACACAGCTAGCTGGATTACTTTATATGAAACTTCTTATCTGGGGTTCTGTGTTCTGTAAGAAAGGACCATCATTTTCCTATGGAAACATCTAGTAGCAGACTTGATAGACATCTACAATTTCAATAAACATTCCAAGTGACTACCTAAAGGGATTATGTAAATAACAGATTTCCCTGTTGGAGAGTTGCTATTTCCTCATCTGTTTTCAATCTCATTATAGGAAGGAAAATATTTTCAAAATGAAGGTTTTTATGTTACACAACTTGGAAATTCATACAAAATGTGCTTTATTGTGTAATTTAATACTTATAGTATTTTTTACTTGCACAATCTAATAAATATGAGACACATGACAAACATAGCATATCAGATTATTCACAATGGCTATGAGGAGGTGGGCAAAGTACAATAAACACAAGAGCAAAGTTTCTCTAAAAGTCCTAGTGTTACTAAATGATCATAACCAGTATACACCGTTTTGTAATTAAATATTGTTAGAGTAAAATGGGAAGTGCTACCAAAGAGAGCTCAGGCCTTGGTCTACTTCTACACAAAACACCCCAGGAGCCAACTGGAAATTCGAAAGTTTTTGTTCCTCTCTTCCACTGGCATTGTGTGAATGGTGCCCCCTAGTGGTTTAGGGATGTAGCCTGCAGAGCTGTTTTTTGCAGGAGCTGTGGAAGAAACAGGAAACTCTGAAATACTTCAAAGTGTTCTGAGTCCTAAAGACCAAAATTATGGAAATGGTTCCAAGTGGGAGGTTTCCAGGTACCCCCCACTTTGAAGATTGTCTCAAAAACTCATATTGACAATATCTGAATGCTCACCTGGACACCTCAGACCAACATGCCCAGGTGACTGTCAAAATACAATGGAATCCCATCAGGGACTCTTATCCCAGTGCAAGAGGCTCCAGGGGTTCTTGAGATTTCAGTAGTTGGAGCTTCTACTTCAATGGAAGCCATGTCTTTGGTGGGGAAAACTCAGGTAGTGCTGTGCCTTTTAGGTGGATGGAGGTGTCTATTTAAATAACAGAGAAAGATGCTTCCAAGAATGTAAATTGGAAATGGAATGACACTGTAATAGGCATATGCCTGCCACAGTATAGTAGGAAGGCATACACCTGCCACATATGCTTCAGTATATTCACTATGAGCACAGTGGGAGAGCTTAGGGCTGGGGAAGATTTTTAAAGGCAAAATTAAAAAGAAGTACAAGAGAAATTTCAAAAAAACAACAATTCTAGGCTACAATGTTAATCACAAGGATTATGTGAGTTCAAAGATAAATAGACAGTTGATGGAGAGACCTCCTTGCAGAAGTCTGTTCCTAGAAGGCTGCATTCTGGAAGAAAGTTGTGAACTTTTCTCAGGCAATCCTGGGTGAGATGCCTTCCTGCATAATGTCCTATCTTGTCTATTTGTAGGTCTTTATTGTTGTGTTGTTATTAGATTTGACACTGATGGAAATCTATTTTGATATCAATAATGCTGACAGCTTTTTGAGAGTCCAGGCTGTCCTAGAAAGCTCTTCTGTGTCCTGAAGATTCTGGGCTGGTCCACAGAGGACAGCAGTAGCCTGCAGAACCCTCCATACACTGGCACCTTAGAGGATCTTACCTCGAAGTGGAAGAAAATGTCTGAGGCAGGGCTGTGCAAGAAGTGTCTTGCACATGTTTGTTTAAATTTGGCAAGTGCTCTCTTTGTGTCTGTTGCTGTGGAGGGCCTGCATAAGTCCAACCTTCTCCAGGGCACTCTCTAATGCTTGGGAATACCCAGTCACATGAGCTATCCTGTTCACTAGGACCTCCCTGTGTCTTCATAGCAGAGTAGCCAGGTCTTTCCAGTGGAGCCTGCTGGGGGCAAGAGGGCTGTGCAGTGGTGCCCTTGTCAGATTGCCTCTGGGCATCTTGCTGGTGGAAAACCTGATAACTTTGGACAGGGGACTCCTGTTGTTTCCTGGCAGCAAATATCCTCTGTTTCTCTCTAGCTGGTAGTCTGGATCTTTTGTTTTGATACCAATTCTAAAAAGAAAGACAAATTATTTTCAATCAAATATTTTATAGGTAACCTTAGTTTCAGCATTACCACTGACTTGCTTCTTGACCTGGAGTGGATACAAAAAAAGAAAATCCTTCCTGGGTTCTCCATATAATGGAGGTTGTGAATGGTGCCCAATTCCAAATTCCAAACTGTCCCCACAGTCTGTAGCAGCCCTTCTGTCCAAGAGAACCCAGGCTTTTCAAAGTCTCCCAGCAACCTCTCTGCAACTTCTGAATTTAGAATGAACAGATCCCTAGCTGCCCTACACACATTCCCACAACTTCTTAATTTTTCTCAACCTGCCCCATCAAGGTACAGTCATGACTCAGTGTATTGTAAGAATATTCTTAAATTTATTGCATTTAAAATACACATACAGAACAAGCAAGCTTTTGTCACAACTGGGCAGGGCACTGTACACATGATTTGAACAACTGCACTGAGCAACTCTAGTCTTCATGTTTTTCTCCTGCATCAATTGAGGATACCTGCAATGCCAGCTGTAGTCCCCAGAATTTAGAGGTGAGAGTATGGAGATGAGAAAATGCTTTTTTGACTATGCAACTCAATGAGCTAGGGTTGTGAAGGGGCACAGAAGAGTGTCTGTAAGCCTTTTGATATTTGATCACTCCTGGAACCCATTCCCAAGTTCAGAATAGCTTTAGGTTAAGAGCTGGAAATGATCTTCCATACATGCTTAAGATTTTTAAAATTGTCACTATACATAAAAACTGGGACATCTAAAAACACGTTCTCATTTTCTCTTTCCAACATAATTATAACAGAAACATGAGGTGCAAGATTCCACAATTTGTCAGCAGTGACTGACAAGTTAGCAAGTAGGGTACAAAAATTAAACCAAAAGGCGGGTGCTCCTTTTCTCACATCCAGACCACCTGAAATGAAACTTTTTAAAAATTCTATTTTCTGTGTCATCTACAAAAAGATATGTTCATGTAATTTTTGGACTTTTGACTTACATTGATTTCACATATGTGGCAATGCATTTGCTTGGCCAGCTCAACCCGGATCCTAAAATTTGGGTATGGATTTTGGTCAAATGATCGATTAAGAATCTCCACATCATGTTTTGTAAATTTGTGCCATGGTTTTCCTTTTCCTCTTTCTTGATTTGTTTCTCCTGCTTCCTCATGACTATCTTCAACTGAAGATGCTGAAAAAGATGGTAACGTAAAGAATAGAATTTAGGAATACTAGAGGCATCCAGAGAAAGAAAAGATTATTTGTTGACTAAGATTTTTTAAATGTGGAGCTCTGCCTCACACTTTATTCATAATAAAAAAAAAGGATTAAGGGCCTATCTTTAACAATATAAGGATACCATGATATTATGATCTGCAGGGTGGGAAACGATTTGGGTCTAACAAAAATTCAAAAATATAAAGAAAGTGACTAATGGAATGCTCAGCCATATTAGTAACTGAGAAAGTACAAATAAATCAGCTCACATTAATCTCACACCCAACACCTTAAGTGGTTGCAGTAGAGCAGGGAAGGAATAAGATTAAATAAACTAGGGAGTAGGCATTCAGATGATAGAAGTATTGATGTTTTATGACCACCTTCATTTTTTTCTCTATATTATGAAGTTCAAAATGAGCTTACTGTTCAACATAACAATCAAATTAAGAATACTGAAGTTTTTGCATACATGACCCTTTCCTAACCCCTCTGCAATGTGATGGCAGTCTTAAAACACTAGTGCCAAGGGCTTGCCAAGTGTTTTATGGGGGCTTTGTTTGTTTGGTGGTACTGAAAATTGAAGCCAGGGCCTCTTCCACTGGATCACACTCAAAATAGAAAAAGCTAAAAGGCTGGGCATGTAGCTCAGTAGCAGAGCACCTGTGGTTCCAATCCCTAGCACAACAAACAAATAGAAAGAAAGAAAGAAAGAAAGAAAGAGAGAGAGAGAGAGAGAGAGAGAGAGAGAGAGAGGAAGGAAGGAAGGAAGGAAGGAAGGAAGGAAGGAAGGAAGGAAGGAAGGAAGGAAGGAAGGAAGGAAGGAAGGGAGGGAGAAGATGAGAGCCTAAAGTGGGGGATTGAACTGTAAACGAATAGAGATTTATGAGACTGCAGTTATTATTAAGATGAAAATAAAATATTGTACCATTAATTGTTTCTTACTGTAAGAAAAATATACATAGAATTGACATGAGAGGAAATGAGGAGAGAGTCAAAACATGCCCCTATCAAAAGGAAAGAAAAACCCAAGTTAACGCAGTAAGAACAAACTAGGGACACACACACACACACACACACACACACACACACACGTAAGACATACCAAACCAAAAAAAAAAAAAAATGGCAGTAGTAGCCCTCCTATTTCTTTCTTCCACTTCACTCTCACTCCAGTGGCTTTGTTTTTCCAGCATTTTTCAGAAGGGTAATAGATAAACCCAGTAGCTATTCCATTGGCTTTACAATAGAGCTTCATAGCAACCCTTTCTTATTTTTCATTTTGAGACAGGGTTCAACTAAGTGGCCTCAAACTTGAGATACTCCTGCTTCAGGCCCCAGGAGTCACTGAAATGACAGGCATGCACCTCATGCCCTGCTACTAGTGATTTAACAATTGTACAGAATAATGGGATTCTGGATGACACTCTCAACATCCTCATAGACAACTCCCTCTTTCTGTCCTCTCCTTTTCTCTGGGTGACCTAATCCATTTGTAAGGCATCCATTCTTCCATAGAAAACAAATATGGAACATTTATTTCTGAGTCCAAAGAAACACTAGGCAGGATTTAACAAATGCTGCTGGAAAAACTGGATATCCACATGCAAAGGATCAAGTTGGGCCTTTTACCCCATAGGGAAAAATTATCTCAAAGGAAATAAATAAAGCTAGAAAAATGCATAAAACCTGCTGCAACAAAACTTGAAGATAAAGTTTCTTGACATTGAATTTGGCAATGATTTCTTAGCTACATCACCAAAAGCACACATGCAAGACTATTAGACTACATCTAAATAAAGAACTAAAAGACACAATGAAGTAAAGAAAAGGACAGTCTACAGAATAGGAGAACCCCTTTGAAAATCCTCTCTGACAAAGTGTTGATATCAAGACAAAGAACCACAACTTACACAGAACTGTAAATTAAAATGGGAAAAGATTTGAATAGACATTTCTCCAAAGAAGAAAAACCCATTGTCATTAAGCATGTGAAAACATGGTCAACATCACAAATCATTAGGGAAGCCAAACTCAAATCTGCAGGGAGATAACACCTCACTCTCATTAGGGTGGCTACAATCCACAAACTAAATAACCACAGTAAAGAATCTGCAGAAGAGGAGCAGCGAAACTGGAACCCTTGAAGCACTGTTGCTGGGAAGGCAAAATGGTGTAGCTACTGTGGAAAACAATATGGCAGTTTCTCATAAAAATAATTAAAAATGACTCTATTATCCAGGAAATTCACTTGTATGAGGTACCTAGAGAGTAAAAATTATAGAAACCAAAAGTACTATATGATAGTGTCCAGGGGCTAAGGAGCAGGGTAGGGAATGGAGAATTATGGTTTAATGATTACAAAGTATCAGGTTTTCTTTTTTTTTATTTTTTTTTTTACTTGTAAATGGCAGTAGTGGCTCTCCTTTTTCCTCCTCCCACTTTTTAAAATATTTTTTTTTACCTGTGAAAGGATCTTTTATTTTATTTATTTATTTATATGCCGTGCTGAGGATCAAACCCAGAGTCTCACACATGCTAGGCAAGTGCTCTACCACTGAGCCACAACCACAGCCCACAAAAATATCAATTTTACAAGATGAAAAGAGCTCTGTGGACAGTTGGTGGTAAGGTTTACAGGACAATATGGTGTTGCCACTGAACTGCACATTAAAAATGGTAGTGAGGGTGAGTTATACATCAACTATACATCCCAAAGGATGGTTCTTGGGATGTTGAGAAGGTCTGAGAACCCAGGACTGGCACAGAGGATCAGCTTAGTAAATAGGAAATAAAAAAGTAATTCAAGGAAATCATCCCAAGAGAGAACACCTGAATTTATTCACCTTAGACAAACATAGTTCACTTATAGCAAAGCCACATCAGGATAACTAACCAACTCCATAGAACAGAATTAACCCACTCTGGGGGTGGAGCCTCCCTGGCCTTAAAGACCACACCTCCCAATGCTGTTCCATCAGGATTAAGTTTTTCACACAGAAACATCAAGGGTTTCAACATTGGCTCCATTCTAGTTGGACTGAGCCCAGAGCTGTTTTACTCTCAGTCATGCACTAAATAAACGATGCTGTGGTCAAGAATGGACTGGATATACGATGGTGACGACACAGAGCATGTCATCAAGTTATCAGAGATATATTAGTTTATGTAAGTGCTCCCGATGGTGTCCACACAACAAATGTCTCCTCATATGTTTCTCAGAATTAGTTCAAATCATTAAGCAATGCCTGAATGGAATCATTTTTGGTGCTTTTGGATGTTTCATAATAGGAGAAATACAGTTCTCCCTAAAATACAGGCATATTAATTTTTCTCTTATGAAACAAAGGATGATAATCTCCTTTATGAACAAATTCAACATACTATGTAGTCATAATACTGAGCTCTGGAGAGTACATAGGAGGCTTATCCCTGTCTAGGAGGGGCTGGTGAGAAGGGTAAAGGAGGCAGTGCTTTCAACCATGCCACTTAGCAGAAATCTCCCCAACAATTCATATGCAGTACCACTTTTCTACCTCTCATCCTAGAGAACCATCAATGAGCTGCAACATGACATACTAGCAATAAAATGCAAGTTCCCCAATTGTTCAGAAACAACACCTAAGTTGGGATTAAAAGAATAATAATAAAGCACTCTATTCACAGCAAATGTCACATGTGGGGAGGCCAGCTCTTCACAGCCAAGATTCCAGGGGAGCTTCTGGTCTAGATTCATCCCACTCCCTACTCCATAACTCAATATGAAATGTTCGCAGCATTTCTGAAATGCAAATGTGCACACTGAAAATGCTTGAAAGACATGAGTTTTTTCCAAATAAAGCTCAGTAGTAACAAGCAGTAACCAAAGAGACAAGTCCTTTAGATTGCTCTAGTCCATGGTTAGAAGCAAGAACTCTGGCACCTGCTTAGCTAAGATTAATGGTGGCTTTGTGAAAGACTTCACATCCTAAAGGGACTACAGTTGAGTCATCACTGTTTGAAGGCCCTTTGATGCACATTTTTGCCTCTGAGACCCTCTGGCCAGTTGACTCCTGAGTCACTACGTACAGTTTGGGAGGAGGGTCGTGTATAAATTGGAAGACAGCTTACTCCTAAACCTTCTCCTCTGAACTAGAGCTCCTCTAGAAAAAGAAATCAGAGACAGAACCAAGACTTTTGCAAGTCCACCTCATCAAAAACCTGCATGTAAAATCTCTTCCACTATCCTAGGCTTGGAAAGCTCACAATTTAATTCTGAATTGCACAGAATAAAAAAAATCGTTTGTGAACTGGAAAAAATAATTCCTAGGACCACTCATTAAATTATCCAGTGTACTTTTTCACCCCTCTCCCACTCCTAAGATTCTAGAGAATCTGGGCATGATAGGCAAGTACCCTACAACTAAGCTATACCCATGCTCTTTGTGTGTTCTGTTGGGGAACAAGCCACATGGAAACCAGGGCCTCCTGCATGCAGGACTTGTGCATGCAGGCCTCTGGCAAGCTAGGCAAGTACTCTACTATTGAGCCACACCCTAGCCTATCCTGTGGTTCTAAGGAACTAACCCAGTGCCTCACCAATGCCTCACAGTTTTAGAGCAAGTGCTCTAACATTGATCCACAAGCCCATCCCCCCATAAACTTTCAAAACACCTAGACTGCCCATGAACTCAGGATCCTTCTGCCTCAGCCTCCCTCCCGAGTAACTGGGATTACAGGCACATACTACCATACCAGCTAACTCTTTATCTCACAGGAAAGAAGAAAGAATACAAGAATCTAAAGAATTTATCCCTCCACCTTAACACAGAGCATGCCTAGCCAATTTTAGTTGATCTGCCCAATCATTCTCTCATCTCTTTGACAGGTCCTTCATTTTTTTGATAGGAATTCCAGATATATCTCTTGACCTGAAAATACTCCTATACATCTCTAAAATATAAGGAATCATTTTAATATAACCATGAGCTTATTTTTAAATATAATAGCCTTTGGAAAAGCCCTGTTCCCCAATTCCAGTGTGCAGCAGCCATAGACAGTTTCGTTGGTGATGGAAGCTGTCCCTGGAACACAAGCCTACCCTTGAAAGGTGTAGGCTCAAACATCCCCACTTCCAAACACCAGTGCATGAGTCCATGGACTGCCCTGAAAACACACATCTCGGTCGTCCACCAAAGAGCCTCACCTTTGGAAGTCATGTTGACTCTCTGCTCCTCAGGCCTTCTCAGTAGTAAAGTGAGGAACTCTGGAGCTTCATTCATTACTATAGCCAACCCTAGACATGCTCACAGGTGGCCCCTCCCCAGACAGAGGCAGCCAACACCCCCCAACCCTGCCCTATCCCCAACAAGAGCCCTGGGGCAGGAGACTCTGCCCCACCCTAGTCTACACCACACCCTAAACACCTCAGTTTACCTGAACCTAACCTATCTCTTCAAATCCTATCTTCTGTTTAGCACTCCCTGAAACTAATCTTGGCTGGTACTATTTAATCCCCAATTGAACTTGAGGACAATGGGAACAGACATGTTTAGGTCATATTGAGCCCCTGACCTTGCACCTTAAACCTTGCGCTCCTCTCTATCACACTATCACAATATACATTATGAGGCAGAACAGTTTCGACTCAAAGATGAGCCACATCACTTGATATGGTATTGATTAAGGAGTACTGAGCTTGGAAGCAGGAGAGAACACAGATTGAAATTGCATAAAGATATTATAAAACATCAGATTAAAGTTTTAAGAGCCTTAGATAGTGTTAGACCAGGACGCAAAGAAAAGACCACTGACTCCAATTAAAATCAAATTAAAGCAAGCTTATTATTTCAACCTGCCAGGCTGCCTCTCCCAACACAAACCACAGGAACAAGACAGCACCACAGCTTTCTTGCAGCCCAGATTTATTGCCCAGAAAGTTACCCAAAGGGGGAGTTACAGATGACAAAACTCTGATGAGCATAACACAAATGCTAGTTTATATTTTTGCTGGCCCCAACATCAGAATTTATGAAGGTCATTAGAGCCTCAGAGAGGGTCATTATCTGGCCAGGGAAGGCCAAGATTTGTGAGGGGTCACTAAAGTTTCAGATAGAGCTTCTATCTGGTCAGAGAACCAAGCATGGGTAAGTTCAAGGCACTGGCAGGCATTCCAAGGAGGTTCAGAATTTGCAGTCATTTATAGTAAAGCCAAAATTAGCTTTTCATGGCTTTGTGGTGAGATGGCTCCCAATTTTTAGAGGGAATCAGGCTGGGTTTATCAATAGTTTGTCAATAAAAAAATTTTTTTTTTCCTTCTCGGTACTAGGGATTGAACCCAGATGCACTCTACCACTCAGGTACATCTCCAAGACCTTCCTTTTGGGGTGAGGGTGGAGGCTCAGGGTCCTGCTGATTTGCTGATGGGGGCATTCAACTTGGAATTCACTTGCTTCAGCCTCTGGAGTAACTGGAATTACAGGTATGCACCATGGTGCCCGTTTAATTCATCTTGTTCTTCATACAGTCCTTTGATAGAACAAAAATCTCCATTTCACAAAGAAACTGCACGTCTTTGCATTTTCTTCACAACTCTGGGAACTTGTACTTTCCCAAATGCGTGGGAGAAGGTAATAATTCTTGAAGGGTTTTTTTGAACTTCTTGTGTAGAAAATCAACCAATGCTTAATGGTTTATCTCCTCCCTGAATCAGAGAATCTACATGTCCCTCTTTCTATTGAAGCAATTTAACAATTTTTTTGGTACTGGGGACCAAACCTACAAATGTATGAAGGCTAACTCTGCAGCTGGAACATATTTTTTTCTGCTTTATCTCCTAGCAGCCCTATGGGGATATATATGATTATACAGATGAGTCCTGAAGCTCAGAGAGATTAACTAATTAATTTAATTCAAACCCTGAGGAGACTGACTACAACATAAAGCAGATGAAAATAAGGTTCACAGTGTGTAGGTAGGTACATATAATCCCAGAAGTTTTGGAGGCTGAGGCAGGAAGATCACGAGTTGAAAGCTAAACTTAGTAACTCAATGAAGCTATACACAACTCAGGAAGACTTTGTCTCTAAATTGTTATAAGCCAGTCTATATGAACAATGACCAAACAGACTCTGTTTTACTCTTGACACTTAATATCATGTAAGAAATGCTTCTCCCTTGGGAAAGCCCCACATCTGTACCCAGTAATAGTTATCCAGTAATAGTTAACTACATAATATACTGGCAACATAAAATAGAAATTCTTATACAATGTGAAATTATTCTCTTTACTTTCCCTTTTTTTTTTTGGGCGTGGGGGTGCAATGTACCTTGTCAGAAATTAATTTTCTAGATGTTAGTAACCAGTCTCTAACTTGTACTCAACTAGTGTCATTTCGACTGACTTCCCTTCTACTTGCTTGCTGCTATGCCAACCTGGAAAGTCATGCAGAAAACACCAATGTACCCATTGCATTGCTCACTAACTGCCCAATCCAGCTTCTGAACTTGCTTGCTTACAACTATGTCAACCCAGATGTAGTTTTTGCCTTTAAATATCCTAAAATGCTCAGGTTTGGGGCTATTTCTTGCAGACACAGTTTGGGTTTTGCAGGGAGCAGTCACCTTCTGGCTGGCTAAATAAAGACTCTTCAATTTGGACAAAACTAGGATTTGGTATGTTTTCTGAGCAACCTGCCCCACAACAAAATAAAATACACAAAAGGGCTGGGGATGTGGTAGGGTTGTTGAGTGGCCTGAATTTAATCCCCAGTACTAAAAAATAAATATAAGGTTTCAACAGGACAACTAAATGTCAGCCAGCAGTGCAAAAGTTATATTTAAAAAAAAAAAAAAAAGCTAGCTGGACACGGTGACATACACCTATAATCCCAGCAGCCTGGGATGTTGAGACAGGAGAATAACAAGTTCAAAACCAGCCTTAGCAATAGTGAGGTGCTAAGCAACTCAGTGAGACTGGGAGTGGGGCTCAGTGGTTGAGTGCCCCTGAGTTCATTCCCTGGCCTAAGGGGGAAAAAAAAAAAGCTGAAGGAATCCAGTTTTCTAAACTTGATTCCAGGTGATATATAATGTCTCTGTAACCAAAAATGAAGAAAAGGCACAAGGAATACATTTATGGGCAGTTAAATTCATGGAGGATCTTTCAGGTGGTGACAGCAGATGGGTCCTATGCTGTCTGCTTAGGACAACCTGTCATTGGAGGCAGTCATTTGTGTGCTTTGGAGTACATGGAGGAATATTTTGGGAGCCAGAAATGTTGGACTTTGGAACTGAGAAAGTAGAGCAAACCAAAATTGGATTGAGCCAACAGCTGCTCCACAAGCCATCTGAATTGTTCCAGGATCCTACCCTCTCCTAGCCACAACCTTCTTTGCCCCATGACTCTGGCAGGTCTAGCTCCAAAGTCCAAGTCTCATGCTTTCTTTTGGAATCCTCTGCATGTGATAAGCGACCATGTATACCAGCTCTGAGATCCCCACCAAGGACTTCATGAGAAAAGGGAAATTGTGGAGAGCCAGACTGGAAGAGCCCCAGGTAAACGGAATGCTAAAGAGGATGATGCTTTCAGAAGGCCAAGCAGACAGTGAGGGAGATAAACAAGGGTAGAAGGTGATGGTGAGGAAGGGGATGGAAATGCAAGGAGGCTGCTGGGGTAGCTATGGAAAAGGGCATCAAAAATGATATGGCAACATTGATACCAATGAGGATGCCAAGACAGCAAGGAAAGGAAAAATGAGCCAAGCAAGGTGGTACAGGCCTGTAATCCCAGAGACATGGGAGGCCGAGGCAGGAGGATCACAATTTGAATCCTCACATGTTAGCAAGACTCAGCAGTATGGTGAGACTATGTCTCAAAATCAGAAAATGAAAAGGAGCTGGGATGTAGCTCAGTGGTAAAGCACCACTGAGTCAGGTCCCCAGCACCAAAACCAGAAAAACAAAAAGAAAAAGAAAGAAAAGTTTTTTAAAAATCTTAAAAGTCGCGTGACCTGGTCATCCTTCACTTGCTGTTTTAATCTAAAGGGGGTCACATCCCTGTAGAGAAGCCCACTCGCACAGTTTGGTCAGCAAACCAGCAGGTGTAATGTGCTCTGCCACCATTCAACCAAAACCATAATGTGAAGTGCAATACAGAAGGGTCCTACCTTTTTTTTCTTTTTCCTTCAAAATACCTTAAAAAAGAAAATTTACATTTTGTATTTACATTTTATATTTTTTACACTTCCATAGGGTCAGGCATTTTTAATGATCACAGATAACCAAACCAGGCTTCAGACAGTTCTGATTTTATTGTGGTGTACCATGCTCATTATAATCACAAAGGAGTTAAAAAATGAAAACAGTGGCTGCAGTGGTCCAAACCTGTTTCCCAGCAATTCAGGTGGCTGAGGCAGAGCATCCAAAATACTCCTGGGCAATATGGCTAGACCCTGTCTCAGAATAAAAATAAAAATAAAAGTCTTAGGATGTCATTCAGTGTTAGTGACCCCTGGTTCACTCCTCAGGAGCAAAGCACCAGGAAGTATTTATTTTATTTTATCCCAGCATTCCATTAACTATAATGTCTCTGTACTGAGCTGGACTACGATTAAGATGGTTTGTATGAGGTATTCTTAAAGGTCAAAGAGGTTTTTTTCTTTTTCTTTTTTATTGTCTATAAAATCATTGTCTATTTTTAATTTGTTGGTGCATTGGTGTGGAAACATGTTGTCCAACATTATACCAGAACTTTATTTTGGTGAGTTCTTCTAACAGTCAAATTTAAAGGTTGACCTTAGATTGATTTCTCGGGTTTTTACTTTTTCCCCAATAATTCAACATTCCCATCAGCTTTATTTCCTTCTTTTCTCAGTAGCCTGAGTTCACACCAGGAAGTGACCTTTAGTCCCCTCCTCCATCAAGCTGCTTCCAAAACCACCTGGACACACATCCCCACACCCCACCCCACTGCACCCCACCACACTGCCTTGTTCTCATTCATTCCTCCCCTCCAGTCAGGATCTCCTCAGAGCTCACTCCATGATTTACACCAAGGAATCAGCTCCAAATGGCCCAATCTCATGGGTAATTTTCCTAAGTCATCAAACTTGTCCAATCTCTTGTTTGTTTTCCTAGTTCACATTCTTTATATGAAGCTTGGCTTCAGAGCATGTGATCTGAGTCCTTCATCCTTGCTTCAGACGCCCATGACTGAAAGAGCCCAGCGCACACCAGGTCCTGTGGATGGAGCTATGTGATGATAGGGCTGTGAGCAGCCCAGCGCAGGCTAAGAAACATCAACATTCAGGTGAACTTTCAAAAATACATAATCCCTGCATGGCACCCTGGTACACACCAGGAATCACAACTACTCCAGAGGCTTAAGCAGGAGGACTTCAAAGTTCAAGGCCAGTCTGGAATTTAGAGAGACCCTCAGCAACTAAGCAAGACCCTGTCTTAAAATTAAAAAAAAAAAAAAAAAAAAAAATGGGCTGGGGATGTGGTTCCGTGGTAAATTGCCCTTGGGTTCGATATTCAATTAAAAAAAAAAAGTAACAGTTCTTTTGTCCATGACAAAAAGTGAACATGTTCAATAAGAATATTTAACATTCCTGTTGAAGTCTCAAAACCACATCCCATAAACTGGGTGAATCTGGCAAACTGATGACTCAGCAAATTGGCTTCTAGGACATGAGTTTTATGGAGATGATTTGATATCAATTGCCCATTCACGAGTTTGTATTTTCTCCACCAAAATTTTAGCTGCTTGCCTCATTCTCCCACATCACAGCTTTTATAGTTCACTCAACTGTAATAATGCTAAGAAAAATTCCTAACATTTATTAGTCTTACTTTGTTCCACCTCTAATTTTCTTTCAAGGATATATGTAAACCAGTATTCTTTAGGCCAAAATCATGCACAAAGTTTAATTTTCAACATCATTAATCATCATTATTTGAAGAGTTTTTTTCTTATTTACTTATGTGGTACTTGGGCTTGAACCCAAGGGCACTCTGCCACTAAGCAAGCTACATTCTCAGTCCTTTTTGTTTTTGTTTTTTTGTTTTTTATTGTGAGGCAAGGTCTCACTAAGCTGCTGTGACTGGCCTAGAGCTAGCAACCCTGCTGCAGCCTCCCAAGTCCCTGGGATTCTAGGTGAAATTTGAAAATTTTTAGTCAAAAAAACAATCCTCTGGTGCCTCCCCTCACTCCACAAACTCTCAACACCTTACTGATTATCCCTGCCTCCTTTTTCTTTACTTAATTCAATGTCCTGAGGACATTCCTGGTCACAATCCCTGAATACAGGATCAATGCAACATAGACACTTGTCTCTAGTTAATCCCTATTACTGATTTTCCTGTCAGCTGACCTACTTTGTACCCAACCTGAGAGCCCCAGGCTGCATTTGTCTTCTTCACTGTTGTATCTCTGGGATGAAGCATTACCCCTGCACTAAATGGGCCCGCAGAAATATTTCTTCCATATTTGAGGGAGTGATGAAATCTTTCCTCCATTCCCATCATGTAAAGTTTTCTTAATTTTTCTTTTTCCCTGCTTCCAACTTCACCTTCATCCCATGTACAACAGACATTTTCAATTCCCAGATACAAAACAATCAAACAAAAAACCTTCCCTAACTTGCCTGGGCTGTAGGATCATAACAGGCTGCTACCCAGTATCATTCATGATCAGGACACTTCCTGCTTTTCCATCCTCATCTTCCTTCACTCAATTTCACATTTGTTTCTTCAAGCCAAAAAAAATGAAATAAAAATACTGCTCCTGATTGTCTGGACACATGATGTTTGGTTTTTATTTTTAAAAATTTATTTAAATGCTCCCCCCATTATGATCCTGAATAAGCGTGGAAGAAGGGGTTTGCTACATCATGGCACATGGCTTTTCTACTCTCTAGCCATCTCATCAGAACACCAAGGGTACTATTTTTCTCTGTACCTTGTGATACTGCACTGAGAATTTGTTTGGGGATGGGAGTGAAGTTTAAAACATTTTTACCCTCAAAGATAACTAGGTCAGACATGGTGGGTTTGTGCCTATAATCCCTGCAACTCGGAGAGCTGAGGCAGAAGGATCACAAGTTTGAAGTCAGCCCTAGCAAATTAGTGAGACCCAAATAGTTAGCTAATTGTCCCACAATAATTTAGCTAATTGCCCATTTTTCCTCCTCAATTTGAAGTATTACCTTCATAATGAGTGCTTGGATATATGAGTTCTATAAGTGGGTATTATTTCCTATTGATCTATTTGTTGGTTTTGCATGTCAAACACCAAAAGTTTTTATTACCACAGTCCTTTATAGTGTGTCTTCATACCTTGTAGGTCAATCTTATGGGAAAAAGAAACAATTTTTGTTTTCCATGTTTAGGTCATCAAACCATCCTGAAAGGAAAAGTGTCCAGGGGTAAGCAAGTCTTCTGCTAGCCCGGAGGGGAACACAGCCCAGAGGGGACAACAGCACAGGATTTCTTGAGGTTACACAATTCAAGTTCCCTGTCCCGTGTAAAGGTCAAATTGGATAGAAGAGAGGAAGCCTTTCTGAACATGACAAAAACTATTGACATCTAAGTAATAATCTTATATGGTATCTGGATTGCTGATGTGTGCATGATAGGCAATAAGATCCTTCGAATGTGAGATGCACTCACTCTTCCCACCAATTCCTGGTTTTCAGACGTTATGAAACTAAAATTTAGCTCTCTAGTCCATTAACCCAAGCCATTTTGTTGAATTATTTCTAAAGTGAATTATTTCTCCAATGTCTCCCTTGCTTCAGATTTAATATCTGAAGAAAAATGTTTTCAAACAAGAAATAGCATTAGAAAAGTTCCAGAAAAGCAAAATGAAAACCTTAATCAGAACTACACCTGAAGATGACCCTGTCATTTGTAGATTTGATAAATGGTGTGCGTGTGGTTGCTGAAGGAGAAAAAAATCAGAAAGGAATGACCCAGAGAGAGTGGGGATTAAACAAACCATGGTTTAATCCAAAAGAATTAGATGTCATGTTACTCCAACAAGAAGATTCTCTACAGTTAACTAGGTATGGGGGGTACAGCGTAGAAGGAGAGTGCTTTTTACATAAATAGGGGAGCTGTAGTCAGAACTGACTGTGAATAGTGAGCATAAACTCTGTTTTTGATGTGTGCAGGTTACTTGGTGAAAGCGACTAGCAGGTATCTGGGGAGACGTCAAGATTAGAAAGAGCATTTTAGAGTCATGAAAAAGGAGATGAAAATTGAATCTCAAATGTACAGAAAGCACAGAGAACACGGGCAACCTTGAATCTGGGGGATAAGAAGTAAAAGGAAAGCTGAGAAAATACTTATTCAGAAGATCCAAGAGGTTGAGCGCCCCAGGGTTCAATCCCAGGTGCCAAAAAGAGAGAGGGGAGGAGGGAATGCACTAGAGAGACTGATTTCTGTCTTCACCCCGCGCGGTGGCGCACGCCTCTCCCTCGCCCAGCCCAGGTCCGACCCAGCTCCCACCCCCGCGCGGAACTGGGTGGCCACTCATTCCCCTGGAGATGCTGCAGCGATGTCGACCGTAGCAGGTGGTGCAGCCTACTTCCGGAGGGGCAGTCTGTTCTGGTTCACAGTCATTACCCTCTCCTTTGGCTACTACACGGTAAGGGCAAGGGCCACCCACCCAGGGAGCAAAGCTAGTGCTGCAAGGTCTCAGGACTCGCCTGCAGGGGGTCCGCGCAGGCGCAGTCCTGGCTCCAGCGCGCTTGGATGGGGTGGGGAGGGCCGAGACCTGGGGAGGAGATGCCGAAGAATTAGTCCTCAGCAGGGCCTTGGGCGGGTGCTCAAGGCTCTGAGAAACCGGCTTGCCGTGCTTTCCCTGTGTGGACGCCAGCACGGCTCCCCACCCGGGAACTCAATGCCTGGGTCTTTCAAGATGGTGGAGGGGAAGTCGGAGACCGGCAGGGATGCTACCTCCTACTTCCGTGTAGCCAGACCCTTGCCCTCGCTGGTCACAGCCCTGACGCTGGGATACTTCTCGGTGAGTCCTGGGGCGGGCGGTAGATTGGTTTGGGCCAGCCAGGCCCTTGCGCGAGGGTTGCTGTGGGAATGAGGTTCTGCGCACGCGCTCCTGACGGCTGCCGACGTTACTGGTGTAAGCGGAAGTTCCCTGGGCTCTTGGGAAATCTTCTGCTTTAGAGGGCTTCTGCCCTTGTGTTCTGGCTCCCTGTACAGTATTCAAGCTTAACCGAGTCTGAGCCTCTCACAAAGAGTAAAGAAGTCAAGTTGACAGACTTCCATAGCCCTGTCAGCTCAGGATAGGACTTCCGAAGCAGAATGTTTGAAGCAGTTGGAATGGCTTGGAAAATGGGGATAAAGCTGAACAATGGGCAGGTTTAAATTGCTCAAAAGAAATAAAGAGGATATAACTAACTGGGCATAGATGTGGCAGCAAGAAAGCTCTACAGAGGAAGCACGTCTTTTGTAGGGCTGAGAGTTTGTTTAATGGGAAAAATGCTAGGAAATACACTGGGAGCTAAATTGATGTAAATATGAAGGAAGGCAAAACTATTTGACTATTGCCCAGGAGAGATTCTGAAGATTGGGGAGTCCTCATGTCCACGCTGTTGTTTGGTGTCAAGTGTGACCACCACTGTCCTGATTTCCCCATATGTAAAAATGAAGGCATTGAATTGAAACTTTTCAAAGGTGCATTTCTGTTGTGCTGTTTTGACTCTCTGATTAGGTGGAATCCAAAGGGAGGAAAGCTTTGAGGACTTCACATGGGGCTATCATGGAGCTGTATACTTTCTTTTATTTGTTTTTGTTTGCCCTGATAATTCATGCTTTGTTTTAATTTTATATGGAAAAGAGCATCTTGGGAGAAATAGTATTTCTCTTGACAGAGATGAATGGACAATAAACTTTGACACTGTTGACAATTCTCAAAAAACTAAGCAAAACTAAGCTGGTAGAGATTACAACATAGGCTGAAGAAAAGTTGATAATTTTACTATAGAAACCTCATGTGTTTAAGCAGTTGCTATTATAACTTCACAAAGTGAATCTTACCTATTTTTCATCTTATAACTTCACAAAGTGAATCTTACCTATTTTTCATCTTTGTGCAGTGGATCATTTCCAGTTTTAAAAGTACACAAGTGAAGGAAGAGACAGAAGTTTTACATTAAATGGGGCTTTGGCTCAAGCTGTAGTTTCTTCAGTAAAAAGCTAGTCAAGGAACATAAACTGAAAAAAATGTTAATGACCTCTGTAAAATAATGTTTTGCTGAAATTCATTAGTAAGATTAGGAGTTGGCCACCCTGGGCACTGAGTCTAATAACCACATAGTTTCCTCTGCATAAACATCGCAGTATAGTCACTTTTGTAAATTAAAATTTAAAAATGGAGGACCAGAGCGGGAGTTGTGACTCTGATAGAGTGCTTGTCTACAGTGTGTGAGGCCCTGGGTTCCATCCTCAAAACCACATATAAATAAATAAATGTTTAAAAAAATAAAGGACCAAGGGCTGGGGATATAACTGGGTTGATAGAGTGCTTGCCTTGCATGCACAAGTCTTTGGGTTCAATCCCCACCACCACAAAAAAAAAAAAAAAAAAAAAAAAAAAAAATGAAGGTCCAAATAATGCTGTTCAGAGTTTTTACAGTCTGAGTTGTTTTGTAGAATCAATATTATTTCATAGCTGCTCTCAAAAATAAATAATTGCTGATCTTTTAAATGATCTAAAAGATACTTTGTACTTCTGCTTCTCTTTCAGTGTGTTGTCCTCTGGCCTCAGAGTGTCCCTTATCAGAGCCTTGGACCTCTGGGCTACTTCACTCAGTATTTGGTGAACCACCATCACACCCTGCTGCATAATGGGTAAGAAGAACTGCAGAAGCCAGTTGTGGACATTACAGCCCTGGTCTCACTGGAGACCTGAAAAGCCTGCAGTTGCCGTTAGATATCTAACAGTGTTGCTAGTTCACATTAAGACACCTTTCTTTTTTAGATTTCTGTGTTAGATTTCATCAGTTGGTAGCTATCACCTTAAACTAGTCAAAATGTTTTTGTTTTCCCTGTTTCAGGTATTGGCTTGCCTGGTTGATTCACGTGGGAGAGTCCTTATATGCCATGGTATTGTGCAAGTAAGTCTTTGCAATAGGTCTTTGTCACCTTTCTCATGGTATCTAATGGAAGATGAGAGTAGCCACATTTCAATAATTTATATACTTGTAGGATAAGAACACTCTCAGGTTAGATCTGAATCCCCATACCTAGTACTGAACCTGACATGGAGTACTCAGTAAATGTTTGATGAATAAATTCAGTTTGTTTGTTAATGAATCACTTATTTAGTTATCTAATTGAGATGACTTTTGTTATGTTTTCAAAGCTGTGTGGCCCCAACTAGAACAAAAGGTTAGGCTTCCTTCTAATTTGAAAAAAGAGCTAAGTTATTGATGTAGGCCAATGGTTCACAGTCCTAGTGTCACAACTGAGTCACCTGAGGCACTTTTATGAAATATACAAGTGTGGTTTCCAGCCCCAGAGATTCTGATCTGGTAGGTCTTGCTTCAGACATAGGAATATGATCTTTCTTAAAGTTCCAAAGATAATTCTGGAGCACAATACAAGTTAAAAGTCCCTAAACAATGCCCGATTCATCAGATTCCAGTGTAGGTTAATACAGTGTGAAAGTACTAGAAAAAAAATTCTCTTTACATTTGTGCTTTGCATAAGCAAATACAGAAATTATGATACAGAGAATAAGATGATTATCCTAATGCTTAATTTCTTTGAAATTAATATCTTTGTATGACCCAGATTAATTATTACTTCTATTATTGTTGTATTCTGAAAGTGCAAAGTCGGACACTGTATTACCACTATATTTTAATAATAAAAATAATTAACATTGATTGGGTGCATACCATGCAAGAAACTGCTAAGTATAGATTATGGTATTCTATCTTCTTGTTATTAAACACACTGGGCTTTCTACCAAAAGAGCAGAAAGCAACTATGTTCTTTTCACCTCTCTCCAAGTAAATTTACTCCATGAATTTTTCTGTCTCCCCTGCATGCCCACTATAGTCCTGGATGAAACTCAAACAGATCTGTGGGTTTTTTAATCACTGTCTGTAATTGTCCACTCTCATCTAGTCTGTTTGTTAAACTGTAAGCTTCTTCTAATTCAAAATGTCAGCTCCTATCCAGCTACGGCTCAGGAGCCTGCTTTTAGCTTCCTTGGAATGGTAGGA
This sequence comes from Callospermophilus lateralis, assembly GCF_048772815.1. Classification (NCBI taxonomy): domain Eukaryota; kingdom Metazoa; phylum Chordata; class Mammalia; order Rodentia; family Sciuridae; genus Callospermophilus; species Callospermophilus lateralis. Next base: position 50,745,546 of record NC_135319.1, on the reverse strand, counting down.
ATGGTTAGGGAAACAGGCCCAGTCTCTTGATCAGTTATTTGGGTGCTATCTATGTTGCAAATTCAGTGTAGACTCTTTTTCTCTAGAGGGCCTTTGGTGAATTGGGGGGAAATTGCTTATCTTGTGGATCTCCCTTTGCATTTCCCTTGATGGTTTTTCCTGATGCCTCCTCCAGCATGCTACTTTGCAGTTTTACCTCTAGACCTGTTTTGAGAAAGACTTTTACCCTTTTATTGAGATCATATCTGTGCTTCATTTGGGCCTTTCAGGCAGGGTTCTTTCAAAACCCACCAGGTCCAGTACTCTTCTAAAAAAATCTGTCTGGCTGATTTCCTTATCCTTCCAGTGTGATAATCTGCAAGTGTGTACAGTTCCCAGTACAGCTGGTTTCTTTTCTCTTTCACCCAGCAGACTAAAACAGTCTTAATACTTTTGAGTCAGATACTAATCCTTTCTTCAAATCTCAAGGGCTCATGTCAATCTCTCCAACTGGTTCTCTTGAAGCCATTCTCTGGAGTTGACACAGAAAATGTTAGAGCATACTGGTACCTCTTTCCAATGGCCTCTTCAGCTTCTCAGTGAAATCTTACCTTGGAGTTGTTTGGCCCAGTCCTTGAACTTAGACTGCCAGAGTATAGATGGCGTTATTATAACCATCTTATCCTTTGAATCAGAATTTCTGTATATGCTTATGCAAAGTACAAATATGCAGAGAATCTTTTTCCTAATACAGGTTAAAGAGAATTTTTAAAGAGATCTTTCTCATGTGGTATTAACCTATACTGGTATCTGCTGAATAGGGTCTAGTCTGGGGGCTTTAAACTTGCATTGTGGCCCAGAATTATCTGTATAACTTTAAGAAAGAACATTCCTATGTGTGAAGCAACACATACCAGATACCAACACATACCATATCAGAATCTCTGGGTATGGAAACTAGATATGCGTATTTTGAAAAAACTCTTATTTTGTAATGGCATTTGGAACCTCTAATGAAAACCTAAAGACTCAATTTAACATTCTTTTATCAGTCTTTTGAAGAGCAGAGGGAGGTTAGACATGGAGAAGTTGATTCTTGAAATCGTGGCCTAATCTGTTGGAATGTAAATCAGAATAAATACTCCTTTTGAATTATAAGATAAATGACAGAATAAATAAATAAGTGAAAACCTGTAGTACAATTGCAGCCTCCCAAATTCTACTACCCAGAAATAGCTACATGTAACATTTTTGGTGGATTCCTTTTTTCATGCATGTGAATTTTTTAATTGAATAAGTAGTATGCACAAAACAGTGTGGGTACTGAACCCAGGGCACTTTAGGGTCCCACGAAGTTGCTGAGGCTGACTTTGAACTTGAGATCCTCTTGCCTCAGCCTCTGGAGTTGCTGAGATTACAGGCCTGTGGCACTGCACCCAGCTGACAATATCCTTGATTCTAGATAATTATGAGGGGCAGAAAATTAAAATTTACTGAACATCTGGTATAAATTCAATACATTTCTTGTAAATTCCTCTTACCCAGAGATAAGATTGGACGATGTTTGTCTTTATGTCAACCATAATCATAATATTAAGCACCTTTTCCATATTTTTAACAATTTCATGGTAAAGCTAGGGATGTGGCTCAGGGGTATAGTTTTTATCTAGCATGTGCATGGCCCTGGATTTAATCTTCAGCAATCAAAATAAATAAATCAATTTCTTGGTAATGTCAGGTGCAGTAGTACACTCCTGTAATCCCAGTGACTGGGAAGGTTAGGCAGAAAGATCTAAGTTCGAAGCCAGCCTCAGCAACTTAACAAGACCCTGTCTCAAAATTAAAAATTAAAAGGGCTGGTACAGCCCTAGGTTCAATCACTAGTACTGCAAAAAAAAAAATTAAATGAAATGAAAATTTAAAGATCTCCTAAAATCCCCCAAAATAGTCATTATTAAAAGTTTAATATTTATCATTATGATTTATGCGTTTATAAATAATTTTACACATACATAGAACTTCTTCTATTAACAGTTTTCCATTGTTACATATCCTTGTTTTTCTGTGTCTATTCATGTGAATTGTACTCCATCCATTAATATTAGTGCATAGTGTTCTATTATGTGAATGTGCCTTAATCTATTGAAGGAAGTCCCCTTCTGATCAACTTTTTAAGTCTCTAAATTGTTTTGCCATTATAAACTATATTGCAATAAATATGTCTTTGGTACATTTGGCCTACACCACCCACACTAACACTTTTGTAATTGGGTATTTGCCCTTTTCTTACCCATCTATAGGCACCTTTTTCTTTTCCCCCTTTATTTATATACTTTGCCACTTAGATGTTTTGCAAATATTCTTTCTCTGGGTCTTTTTCTTCTGGTAGATCTTTTGAAAAATAGAAGTTGATCAGTGTAGTCAAATTTATTATTTTTTTCTTTGTATTGAAATGATGAAAGTATTCTTTAACAGTGTCTTCTAAAAGAGTTTTACAATTTTACCTCTCACATTTATGCCTTTAATGTACCTGGAACTCATTTGGGAGTGGGAAAGATGTTTCTGACGTCACCTTTTTCCATATGGATGCTCAGTCCTCCCAGAGCCATTTGTGATTGTCTTCAGTCTCCATTGATGTACCTGTCTTATATCATATGTATATTTGTGTATGGCTATTTCTAGGCTTCCTGTTTTGTTCCATTGGTCTGAGTGTTCATTCTTGGGTCAACATGGCTCTGTCAGTAGTAGTGGCTTTATGATCATTGACAGCTGATAAAGCACGTCCTCTTGCCTTCTTGTTCAAGAAGGAGGCTGCTCCTGGACTTTTACACATTCTTATGCCTTGTCATATGCTGCAAAAGCAAAAATCTAAACCTGTTGAGATCTTTATTGTATTTACCATGTGAGTTAATTTGAAGAGAACTGACATTTTCATTCCTGCATCTTCTAAACATGAAATGATCCATATCCATCTATTAAAATCTCCTATAATATATCAATAAAGTTCTGTAATTTTAGGAGGTATTTCACATCTTTGTTTATTCATTTATTGACTATGGCCAGCTGTTTCTACTTTCAGATGATATTATAAGTGACTTTTCTTCCTTTTCTAATTGTTTGATGGTAGTCTGTGTGGATATCATCAATTTTTATATATCACCCTGATATCTAACAACCTTGCTAGGTCCATTTATTTATTTAGTCCATTTATTAATTCTAATAGTCTCTACATATGCAATTGTGTCTAGATAGTTGCACTTCTTTTTTTCGATTTTATGTACCTTTGGTTGGTTCTTCCCTTTGTGTGCTGGCTGTATTTACAGTGTCAACTGAAAGTGGTGGTAGTAGACATTATGCATGGTTCCTGATCTTAAAAGAAAGCCTTCTGCCAGGTGCAGTAGCACAAGCCTGAAATCACAGTGGCTTGGGAGGCTGAGACAGGAGGATCACGAGTTTAAAGCCAGTCTCAGCAATGGCAAGGCGCTAAGCAACTCAGTGAGACCCTGTCTCTAAATAAAATATAAAATAGGGCTGGGAATGTGGCCCTCAGTTCAATCCCCAGTACAAAAAAAAAAACTTCTGTGTGTATCATGTTACAGGAATTGTTTCTTCTAGAGTTCTGTAGACCTCTAGTAAATTTAGGAAGCTCCATTGTATTTCTAAGTTTGCTGAGAATGTTTATTAAGAATAGATGATAAAATTTATCAAATGCTTCTTCTGAATTTACTAAGATTCTTTATGGTCCTTTTAAATCTGTTAGTGTAGAAAACTATATGCTTTTATATGTGATGTTTGTTTTAAATAAAAAGACATCCAAGTGAGATTTATATTACAGATGAAACTAAAATTTCCTTCAATTAGATCATTTTTCTTATTTATTAATTGGAGTTTTGTTTTAGGCAGTTTAATTTGAAAGACTCTGTGAGCAGGTGTTTATTATTACTGTGCACCAAGCTCTTTCCTAAGCCCTTTGGTTAATTATCTTACCAATCACCTCAAAATTTGGTGAGTTAGAAACTACTATTTCTATTTTTCAAATGAGAAAACTGAGTAAGTTTCCAGGTCACAGCTAGTGGGTGGCAAGCTGGGATTCTCTTCTGGTCTGTCTTCAAGACACTTACTCTGAAGCCCTACTAGTGCTGATAACCTATCCACTGATCAGGATCACATGAGAAACAGTTGTACAATACTGTACCCAGAGAGCAGCCAGACTGGTTCCCAGGGAGGTGTACCACCTAAGATGCATTTATCAGAAAACAAGAGAGATGAAAAGTAAATGAACCTATCTTTCACCTTCAGAGAAAAACAGCAAAATAAACCTGAAAGTACATGGAAGTGCTAAATGAAAAAAATAGAGAAGTCAGTAACCCCCATAAAATGACAATTCTGGTGTCTAAATTTTGTTCTTTCTTTTTCAGGTATAAAGGAATCACAGACAGTCGGGCTCAACTACTCTGGTTCTTGCAGACTTTCCTCTTTGGGATAGCATCTCTCTCCATCTTGATTGCTTACAGGCCAAAGCGCCAAAAACACAGTTAAAGGAGAAAGTCAAAACTTCCTCTCCACTTTCACATTCAGACTCTCTTTTGGGGGGTGCTATGTTTACTTGATGATATTTCTACATTCTAAAAATTCTGTCCTACAAAGGTATTTAAGACCCTCTCAATGTTCATTTTTCTTCCATATGCTCGGGTTGAGCTTGAGTAGACTAGTTGTTATCTAAGAAAGAAATAAGAAAAAACTCTGGTTTTCTAAGTTCTGCAGAAAACTTGAATGACAGCAATCTTGCAGCCTCTGCCTCTAAGGCCCTTGGCTGTGCTGGTCCCTCTCTGTCTTCAGGGCTGAAAGGAGTACTAGATTTGCTTGCTGGTGGGCCTGTACTCCCTGTTTCTGAGTAAAGCATCTCTTCTAAATTTGTTCTCACCTTTCTGAACCAAAACGAAATGACACATCCATAATACATTTGTTAGACAACTGTGAGGCAGGATCTTATCTCCTCAACTAAGCAATTGTGTAAAGGCCCAAAGGACCTGCCAAGAACCCAGAGCAGAGGACCAGGGCAGGGTCTCCCTGATGCTGCCGGTCAGCAGTGATCCTTCTCTGCACATGGCCCCAGGGACACAGTGCTCTGTGGTAGGCAGAGTGTGATGGCCACTGCTAGATTGTCCCTTCAATTCAAGGCCACAACTCAGGCATCTGTCCTTTTCCCTGGGGCACCTGTTCCCACCTGTGCATCAGGTGGTCCTCCTCCAGTGTCACTGACAAAGGAGGGAAGCACTTCGCTTCCACTTGTTCTGTTTCATTCATTCCATGTGTCCTCATCTCCTAGAACAGCACAGGACACCTTCAGTAGTGGTGCCACCTTTCTGTGGGTCCTCTGGGGAAAAGTGGATTGTTCCCCACTCTCCTGCTGTCTGTCGCTTTCTTCATCCAGCCCTAGCTTACTCAGTCACACCCACATTCCTCTCTAGAGATGCTAACCTCTGGTTTTTCCAACTGATTACTACCTCCCTGATTAACCTGAATGTACTTTATTTCTACTGGCCTTTGGGGAGAGAGGTTCCCTATCTCTGTCCCTTTACCTTGGAAAAATGGCATCATCACACTTAGGAGACATTAGGGCTCCTTCTGTGGAGAGCATCTGCTTGTTCTCTGGAAGCTATTTCTCATTTCCCTTTGGGATTCCTTGGGCAGTTGTTGAATCAGCATACATTTATAAGAAAAAACTCTCCCCAAAAAGAAAGCCCCCATGAGAGATCATGAGCTATGAATTGTTTTTAGTGGACATAATTTTTTTGCAAATATATCTCAGTCTTTCCTGATCTTCCTCTTGGAGTAGGGGTTACTTTTGAGTAAAGAAAAAAATTTGACCAGGAGTTAAGCATCATGGAGATCCAACCCAGATTTTTTTTTTTAAAGCATAGCTGTCTCCAGATGACCCTAATAATGACAATAATGGTGCCCCAGAACAATGTGGCAGATGATTAAATGAAATAGACTAACTCAAATAAAATGCTGTGACTTTCTCTACAATGAAATGGATTTTTTTTTTGTTTTGATCAGTGTTGATATTATCACACATTTTATTTTTCTCGGTAGCTCTAAATGGAACTGTTGGCACAGTTCAAATATCAGTTTGGCGTTCACTGATTAAGAAATGCAGAATGCCCTGGTTGTGGGGTGTGTAGTTCTCCATTCCTGTGTGCTCGCTGAGTCTCTGGGTTGGACACCAGTGTCTCTTTTTCCTTGTATGGTTGTTTCCTGTTTGTTTCTGTTTTCATTCAACATCTGATAAAATCTGTGCAGCAGGTGAAGTGTTCTGGCATTTTTAAAATGCCAAACCTAAAGAAGTCCTATAATCTTATTTGTGGCATTATTATGGCTTAGAACCAAAGGGGATCTTAACAGGTGCTGCAGGTCATTCATTTTATAGAATCATAAACTGCATCCCCACGAGAGTGACCTACCCAACATCTTCCAGAAAGAGGCAGAACCCTGAGCCTTGTATTTCCCCTTCCCGCACAGCCCAGGGATTTAGAAGTAAGTCTGTGAAGCAAAAAGTAAACAGAAAAATGGAGCCATCTTGGCTCTGCATTAGTCATGGTGGTGATAAGGGAGAAACAGATCTATGTTGAGATGAATGAGAAAAGGCCAGAGGCATCTTCATGGAAGCAAACATGGAAGATGAAGAGACTGACCTGTTTTCTCATAAACCCAAAAGATTTCCAGAGCATGTATAGTTTGGAAGAACAAAAAAGAAAAAAAAAATGACCTCACATCTTAATAGAAGTATCAACATATAAACTAACATGGCCTCCATTCACATGTTTATGAATCCAAGTCTGAACATGTTTTATAAGTCATGGTGTTAACAAGCCTTACGTTTAAGAGGCTAAATTTCAGATGTGTTGAGGCTTTTTAGGAAAACAACTTGCTCTCTCAGAAGGCCCTTATGTCTTTACAGTGAACATACACAAAAGAAAAGAAGTTAGAGGATAGAGTGCAACTGCAATTTTATCTTGCGAAGGCCCTTCCTGGAGTTTCCTTAATTAAAGCTCTAAGTTTGATGACTTGGTTAATAAATACCATTGCCCTGCAAAGGAACTAAACAGACACTTCTCAAATGAAAAAAAATATGAGTGGTCAAAAATTATATGAAAAAAAAATGTTTAACATTGCTAGTAATTAGGAAACTGCAAACTAAAACTACACCAAGATTTCATCTCCTGTCAGAATGGCAATTATGAAGAATACAATTAACAAATATTGGTGAGGAGGTGGGGATACATTGCTGGTAGGACTGAAAATTGGTGCAACCACTTGGAAAAAAAGTGTGGAGAGTCCTCAGAAAACTAGGAATGGAACCACCTTTTGATCGAGTTATTGCATTCCTCCATATATATCCAAAAGATTTAAAGTCAGCACACTTTAGTGACCAGCCACATCAGTGTTTATAGCAGCACAATTCACAATAGCTATGCTATGGAGTCAATCTGGGTGCCCCTCAACAGATGAATGGATAAAGAAAATGTGGTGTATATACACAAGCCATAGACAATGACTTTATGGCATTTGCCAGTCACTGGATAGAATTGGAGACTACCAGACTAAGTGAAATAAGCCAGCTCCAAAAAGTTAAAGGTCTAATGTTTTCTGATATGAAGAAGCTAATCCAAAATAAAAGTAGGATAAAAAAAAGAAAAGAAAGATCAGAGGATTAGATAAAGGAGAATGAAGGGAAGGGAGGAGGGATAAGAATAGGGAAAGACAGTGAAATGAATCTGACATAACTTTCCTATGTACATAAATGGATATGCCTTAGTGAATCTGACCATCATGTACATCCAAAAGATACTAATTTAAAAAAAAAAAAATCAGCGTAGAGGGAAGGGAACAGTGGGAGGGAAGAAGGGAGGAGAAGAGGAAATATCAGGGACTGAATTAGAACAATTGTATTTCATGCTTTTATAATTGTGTCATGGTATATTCCATCATCATGTATAACTAAAAGAACTAATAAGAAAAGATGATTGCTTTATCTATTTCTACAAGAAATGCCGTTGGGGTTTTGATTGGCATTGCATTGAACCTATAGAGAACTTTTGGTAATATTGCCATTTTGATGATGTTAGTTCTGCCTGTCCATGAACAGGGTATATTTTTCCATCTTCTAAGATCTTCTTCTATTTCTCTCTTTAGGGTTCTGTAGTTTTCATTCTATAAATCTTTCACCTCTTTTGTTAGGTTGATTGCCAAGTATTTTATTTTTTTTTGAGGATATTGTGAATGGGGTAGATGTCCTCATTTCCAGTTCAGAAGATTTGTCGCTGATATACAGGAATGCCTTTGATTTATGCGTGTTGATTTTATATCCAGCCACTTTGCTGAATTCATTTATTAGCTCTAGTAGTTTCTTTGTAGACCCTTTTGTGTCTTCTAGGTATAGGATCATATCATCCGCAAATAGTGATAATTTAAGTTCTTCTTTTCCTATTTTTATGCCTTTAATTTCTTTTGTCTGTCTAATTGCTCTGGCCAGTGTTTCGAGAACTATATTGAATAGAAGTGGTGAGAGAGGGCATCCCTGTCTTGTTCCAGATTTTAGAGGGAATGCCTTCAGTTTTTTTCCATTTAGAATGATGCTAGCCTGAGGCTTAGCATATATAGCTTTTATAATTTTGAGGTAAGTTCCTGTTATCCCTAGTTTTTCTAATGTTTTGAACATAAAGGGATGCTGTACTTTGTCGAATGCTTTTTCTGCGTCCATCGAGATGATCATATGGTTCTTATCTTTTAAGCCTATTGATGTGGTGAATAACGTTTATTGATTTCCGTATATTGAACCAGCCTTGCATCCCAGGGATGAATCCTACTTGATCATGGTGCACAATCTTTTTGATATGTTTTTGTATACGATTTGCCAGAATTTTATTGAGGATTTTTGCATCTAAATTCATTAGGGATATTGATCTGTAGTTTTCTTTCTTTGAGGTGTCCTTCTCTGGTTTGGGAATCAGGGTGATATTGGCCTCATAGAATGAATTTGGGAGTTCTCCCTCTTTTTCTATCTCCTGAAATAGATTATGGAGTATTGGTATTAATTCCTCTTTAAATGTTTTGTAAAACTCTGCTGTATATCCATCCGGTCCTGGGCTTTTCTTGGTTGGTAGTCTTTTGATGGCTTCTTCTATTTCCTCCCTTGATATTGATCTGTTTAGGTTGTTTATATCTTCCTGATTCAATCTGGGTAGTTCATATGTCTCAAGGAATTTATCTATGCCTTCACTATCTTCTATTTTATTAGAGTATAGGGTTTCAAAATAATTTCTAATTATCTTCTGTATTTCTGAATTGTCTGTTGTGATGTTGCCTTTTTCATCCCGTAAGCTAGTAATTTGGATTCTCTCTCTTCTTCTCTTTGTTAGTGTGGCTAGTGGTCTATCAATCTTATTTATTTTTTCAAAGAACCAACTTTTAGTTTTGTCAATTTTTTCGATTGTTTCTTTTGTTTCGATTTCATTGATTTCAGCTCTAATTTTAATTATTTCTTGCCTTCTACTGTATTTGCTGCTGATTTGTTCTTCTTTTTCTAAGGCTTTGAGGTGTAGTATGAGGTCATTTATTTGTTGGCTTTTCCTTCTTTTAAGGAATGAACTCCATGAAATGAATTTTCCTCTTAGTATTGCTTTCATAGTGTCCCAAAGATTTCGATATGTTGTGTCTGAGTTTTCGTTTACCTCTAAGAATTTTTTAATTTCCTCTTTGATGTCTTCTGTAACCCTTTGTTCATTCAGTAGCATATTGTTTAATCTCCATGTGATGTAGGGTTTTTCCTTTCTCATTTTATTATTGACTTCCAATTTCATTCCATTATGATCAGATAAAATGCATGGTAGTATCTCAACTCCTTTGTAGTTGCTAAGAAATAGATAAAGCAATCATGAAATTCATATGGAAAAATAAAAGACCCAGAATAGCAAAAGCAATTCTAAGCAGGAAGTGTGAATCAGGAGGTGTAGCGATACCAGATTTCAAACTGTACTACAAAGCAATAGTAACAAAAACAGCATGGTACTGGTACCAAAACAGGCGGGTGGACCAATGGTATAGAATAGAGGACACAGAAACCAATCCACAAAATTACAACTATCTTATATTCGATAAAGGGGCTAAAAGCATGCAATGGAGGAAGGATAGCATCTTCAACAAATGGTGCTGGGAAAACTGGAAATCCATATGCAACAAAATGAAACTGAATCCCCTCCTCTCGCCATGCACAAAAGTTAACTCAAAATGGATCAAGGACCTTGATATCAAATCAGAGACTATGCGTCTGATAGATGAAAAGGTTGGCTCCGATCTACATATTGTGGGGTCGGGCTCCAAATTTCTTAATAGGACACCCATAGCACAAGAGTTAAAAACAAGAATCAACAAATGGGACTTACTTAAACTAAAAAGTTTTTTCTCAGCAAGAGAAACAATAAGAGAGGTAAATAGGGAGCCTACATCATGGGAACAAATTTTTACTCCTCACACTTCAGATAGAGCCCTAATATCCAGAGTATACAAAGAACTCAAAAAATTAAACAATAAGAAAACAAATAACCCAATCAACAAATGGGCCAAAGACCTGAACAGACACTTCTCAGAGGAGGACATACAATCAATCAACAAGTACATGAAAAAATGCTCACCATCTCTAGCAGTCAGAGAAATGCAAATCAAAACCACCCTAAGATACCATCTCACTCCAGTAAGATTGGCAGCCATTATGAAGTCGAACAATAACAAGTGCTGGCGAGGATGTGGGGAAAAGGGTACTCTTATACATTGCTGGTGGGACTGCAAAGTGGTGAGGCCAATATGGAAAGCAGTATGGAGATTCCTGGGAAAGCTGGGAATGGAACCACCATTTGACCCAGCTATTGCCCTTCTCAGACTATTCCCTGAAGACCTCAAAAGAGCGTACTACCGGGATACTGCCACATCGATGTTCATAGCAGCACAATTCACAATAGCTAGACTGTGGAACCAACCCCGATGCCCCTCAATAGATGAATGGATAAAAAAAATGTGGCATTTATACACAATGGAGTGCTACGCAGCACTAAGAAATGACAAAATCATGGAATTTGCAGGGAAATGGATGGCACTAGAGCAGATTATGCTAAGTGAAGCTAGCCAATCCCTAAAAAACAAATGCCAAATGTCTTCTTTGATATAATGAGAGCAACCAAGAACAGAGCAGGGAGGAAGAGCAGGAGGAAAAGATTAACACTAAGCAGAGTCATGAAGTGGGAGGGAAAGGGAGAGAAAAGGGAAATTGCATGGAAATGGAAGGAGACCCTCATTGTTATACAAAATTACATATAAGAGTTTGTGAGGGGAATGGGAAAAAAATAAGGAGAGAAATGAATTACAGTAGATGGGGTAGAGAGAGAAGATGGGAGGGGAGGGGAGGGGGGATAGTAGAGGATAGGAAAGGTAGCAGAATACAACAGTTGCTATTATGGTATTATGTAAAAATGTGGATGTGTAACCGATGTGATTCTGCAGTCTTTGTAATGTTTTGAATAACCAATAAAAAAAAAGATGAAATGGAAACTTACTCTTCATTATGTATAATTTTATGTAGTTCTTTACCCCATCTAAATATTTTTTAACTCACTATATATAATGAAAGTATATTCTCCAAATTTTTTTCTTTTTATGAAGAGATTTGTATACTGATTCCACAGTGAACATTTGAAAATGCTAATCAATTGCCACTAAATGTGCTTTTTTTATTTTTTAGGTACCGGGAATTAAACCCAGGGATGCGGAACTCTTGAGGCACATCCCCAGCCCATTTTATATTTTATTTAGAGACATGGTCTTGCTAAGTTGCTAGGGCCATGCTAAGTTGCTGAGGCAGGGTTTGGCTTTGAACTCACAATCCTCTTGCCTCAGCCTCCTAAGCCACTGGGATTACAGGCATGCACCACCACGCCCTGTAGTGTATCTGCAGTTTCTAAGAAACATATTAAGATGCTTCTACCATACTAAAATATTCAGTACTTAGGAAAACAACACATTTCAGTACTTACGAATACAAAAAAGTGGGACGTCTCTACACTGAAAACAAAAAGATGAAAGACAGAAGTTGAAGAAGATACAAATTCTCCATGGCATTAATCTGAGCAATGATTTTTTGGACATGACCCCAAAAAGAACAGGCAACAGAAGTAAAAATAGACAAACAGGATTTCATCAAAGTAAAAAGCTTCTGCACAGCAAATGAAGTTCTCAACAGAGGGAAGAGACAACCTTCAGAGTGGAAGAAAATATGTGCAAAGCCACACACCTGATAATGGGTTAATATCCAAAACATACCAGGAACTCAGACTGAAGCAACAAACAAAGCACTCAATTAATAAATGGAAAGTCCCTGAGTAGATAATTTCAAAAGAAGAAAAAAGTCAGGTGTAGTGGCATAATGCCTGTAATCCCAGTGACTTGGGAGGCTGAGGCAGGAGGAGGGCAAGTTCAAAGCCAGCTTCAGCAATTAGGGAAGCCCTAGGTAACTTAGCAAGACCCTGTCTCAAAATAAATAAAACTGCTGAGGATGTGGCTCAGTGGTTAAGTACCCCAGGTTCAATCTCCAGAACAAGAAAAAACCAAAAGGAAGAAGAAAAAATCTGCCCCTGGTGGCACAAGACTGTAATTGCAGTAACTCAGAAGTTGGAGTCAGGAGGGTCAGAAGTTCAAGGGCAGCGCTAGTAACATAATGAGACTGTCTCAAAATTAAAACTTAAAAATGGCTGGGGATGTAGCTCATGGGTAGAGCACCTCTAGTGTCAATCCCCAGAACCACACAAAACAAAAAGAGACAAACAAATGGCCAACAGATGTACAAAAAAATGCTCAAGGTCACTAATAATCAGAGAAATTCAAACTGAACCACAATAAGATACTATCCTGGAGGTGGGGTTGTGGCTCAGTGGTAGAGTGTTTGCCTCGCATGTGTGAGGCCCTGGGTTCAATCCTCAGCACCACATAAAAATAAATTGATAAACAAGAGGTATTGGGTCCAATTACAACAAAAAATGAAATAAAATATTTTTAAAATGTCGTCTTCTCACACCAGTTAGAATGGCTATTACCAAAAGGAGTAAAGATAAGTGTTGGCCAAATGCAGAGAAAAGGGAACCCTAGTACACTGCTGATGGGAATGTAAATCAGTAACCCATTTATGATAAATAGTGTGGTGGTTCCTCAAAAAGTTAAAAATAGAACTAACATCACCCAGCAATCTAATTACTGGATATATATCCAAAGGAAATGAGACCAACATGTCAAAGAGACATCTGCACTCCCATGTTCATTGCAGTGTTGTTTTCAGTAACCAAGGTATGAAATCAATTTATGTGATCCATCAACAGATGAATGCATAAGGAAAATGTGGTGTATCTGCATAGTGGAATACTATTCAACCTTTGAAAGAGGAAATTCTGACATTTACAATAGCATGGAAAGACTGAAGGACATTGTGTTCAGTGAATTAAACAAGATACAGAAAGATATATGTCACATGACCTCACTTATATGTAGAATCTTAAAAAAAAAGTTAAACTCAGAGAACCTTGAAGGCTATCAAGGGCTGAGAATGTTTGTCAAAAGAAGCATATTTTCAGTTAGAAAGGAGGAATAAGTTCAAGAGGTCTGATGTTCAACATGGTGAATATAGTTATTAACAATATATTAGGTACGTGAAAATTGCTAAAAGGATAGATTTTTAAGTGTTTTCACAACAACAAAAATTTCTATATAAAGTGATTTTATTGAGCCTGATATAGTTATTTCACAATGTACACATATGTCAATACATTATGCTACACATCATAGGTGTGCCCAATTTTTTATCATTTAAAAAGAACAAAAATAATTCCACATCCTTAGGATGAAAATAGAATGGCAAATTTAAAGTCATTTAGATAAACTGATTATAATGCTGGCAAGGGGCTGGGAACATAGCTCAGAGTTAGAGGGCTTGCCTAGCATGTACAGTGCCCTGGATTCAATCCCCAGTACTGGGGGAAAATAAAAATACAGCACAGGCAACAGGAGTAGAGTTGCTCTGGAAGGTCTACAATTCCCCATGATGCATCCAGTGCTTCTCAAACTTGATTCTTTAGATGGACCAAGTAGGATCTTGTAAAAATGCAGGTTGTAATTTAAGCTTGATTAAGTAGAAGTGATTGAATCCAGCAATCAAGCTCGATTAGGCCAGGCATGATTAGGTTATTTCATCAAAGTAAAAAGCTTCTGCACAACAAATGAAATTCTTAGTGGAGAGAAGAGACGTTAGTGATGATGTTAAGACTGATGGCATCAAGTATAGAGTATAGAGGAGATTCTACAGGTCTAGCAGGCTCTCTGTGATGTACAGCACTTTGAGTAGCCAGGAAGAAAAAAAAAATTTAGAACTAGAAGTCAGATGATTCTATCATGGTTCCCTGAGGATGAGGTTAATTTCTGTATGTGCCAACATGGGTTGGTGTGTGAGTGTGTGTGTGTGTGTGTGTGTGTGTGTGTGTGTGTGATGCTGGGGATTGAACTCCAGGGCCTTGTCCATATTAGGCAAGTATTCTGCCAACTGAGCTATATCCCCAGCCCAGCCAACATGTTTTTGTCAATAATAAAAACTTCATTGTGAGCTCAGCACTCACTATATACAGTATTTGGAGGCAAATGAAAAGAACATTGTTCAAGGCCTTAAAATGCCTGATTGGATTAGTCGATTGAAATTTGGGATTGAGGTCTTTTGAAAATAGAAAGAATCCAGTACCTTCCAATCATTTACTTTATTCTAGACGTTGATGTAAAATATTCAAATCCACAACTCCTTCCGGTCATGTCATCCCCATCTTGTAGTTGAAGACACAAAGAATTCTTGCCAAGATGACTGACTGGCCAGGAGATTGACTCCCTCCCCAACAGTCAGCCCTGAAGGAGACAACAGAAGCACACAGAAGCCAGGATTTCTAAAACTAAGGAGTGGAGGAACTGAGAACTCTCCCCACTGTTCTAGACCAAAGTCAACTGCAGTCTGTGGGGATGGAGAGCTAGCTAATTAATAGCTATAGTCTGACAGCTTGTGAAACAAGGTTGGAGAACTTGGCACACTCTGCTCTCATACCGTCAAGTTGCCTTAAGACAGTCACCCTTTCAGCACAATAGCACCAGGGCCCATCAATGTCAGCAATGGGGGGGAGGGTGGGCAGTGTGGGAAATAGTTCATAACAGGTCATTTGCTCCACCACACTCCCAACCAAATCACCAGAATTGTAGATTAGATTGTTATTTCTTCCTAAATTTAGAAGTGAAACCCTAGCCAAAGGAAGGGCTAGTGGATTGGCCTTAAACAGGGATTAAGAATTGTTTAGTCCTTGGATTCTCACTCTATAAATCACTAGAACTGGAAATGTCACCAGAAAGGTTCATGGAGGTCCCCCAAAAGGAAAAAGGGGACTTTAACTCAGTCCCAGTAGATTCTCAAAATTTCAGAGAAGAATGTCAGGACACATCTAAAGTGGCTCAAGCTGAGATTTAGCCAGGATAGCAAGCACTAGAGCAGGATACACACTCAAAGGGAGAGGAGCGCGGGCCTCAAGAGTGAGCCACACTGTTGGGGTCTCAGCCTTCTTCTTTTTTTTTTT
The DNA here is from genome assembly GCF_048772815.1 of Callospermophilus lateralis. Lineage (NCBI taxonomy): Eukaryota > Metazoa > Chordata > Mammalia > Rodentia > Sciuridae > Callospermophilus > Callospermophilus lateralis. The sequence goes on along the minus strand of NC_135319.1, from coordinate 50,729,866 downwards.
GGTAGCAGGAATTGAACCCAGGGGCACTTAACCACTTAGCCACATCCCAGCCCTCTTTTATATTTTATTTAGTGACAGGATCTTGCTAAGTTACTTAGGAACTTGCTAAATTGCTGAGGCTGGCTATGAACTCCGAACCCTTCTTCCTTAGCCTCCAGAGCTCCTGGGATTCAGGTTTCTTCTTTTAAAGGCCACTTTGTAAATGGTGAGCGTGAGAAGTACGTGGGCTGGTGGGAACTTGATGAGCTTATTCTTTTGATCACGGAGCACAGTGATCCACAGTGGTCTAGTTCTAAATAATTTTCATGGTGACATTATCTAGTTTCTAGATAGCACTTGGAATGTGCTCATATTGTGGCTCTGTAGCAATCTCTCAATTGTTCTTCCTTTAATCAGTCTAAAAATATATTCTGTAAGCTAACAAGGTATATAAGCACAAATTAACTAGACTTACAGTGTTCTAAAGTATATTGAACCTCTTAAAAATTTAGGCCTAGAGGAAATATTGGCCAGGGCGTGATGGAGAGGACACTCCAGGAGTTGTTAGACTTAAAGTCACAGTCATACTTTCCTTCTCTGTATCCTTCCCACCTGTTTTTATTTCTTCTCTTTCAAAACCGTTCTAGGCTGGGTTTGCTGCCCTCACCCCCTACCCCCATTGAGTCACTGCATCAGGAAGCAGTGTGATAGCAAGCCATGTGTTGGAAAACGGCAACTGTCACTTTTTAAATGACCATCTTAACCTTTGCCCTAAGGGAGAATCTTTATATGATTTTTCGAGGGATGGTATATGGGTCTCAGATGGGTGGGTACCTCAGTTGTCCTGCGCAGGCTGAGTATGCGTCTCTCTTCCTACACATGGGTCTGTAAGAGCTATCCAGAATCGATTTCCAAAGAGGACATCGATGATTAAAGTTTCTGGGTTTTGTTGTGGTCAAGGTTCCTGGCAAGACCCTTCTAGGTATGACCTTCTTTGGTAACAGGGTGCTCTGGAAGATGGCTTTGTGCATTCCCAGCTCACTTCAGCCTTCAGTTACTTCATAAGAAAAAAAGCTTCAGGTTGGGGATGTGGCTCAGCATTAGAGCGCTTGCCTAGCTCGAATGAGGCTCGGGGTTCGATCCTCAGCACCACATAAAAATAAATAAGTAAAATTAAAGATATTGTGTTCATCTACAAGTAAAAAGGAAAAAAGCTTCACTGGGCAGTTTATCCTGAGGAGACAGCAGATGGTAGCAAAGAGAAACTTGTAAAAATCAGATCTCCCTCATCAAGGGACTAACTACACTTGTAAGAAGAGCAGACATGAGGGCCTGGCTGGGCCGTCTTCCACTGCGTACTATGGGATGACCTAGTTTGATGTCCCAAGGAAAGGTGAGCTCTCAACCCAATTCATTGGACAGTGAGGAAAAGAACTCTACATGGAGGAACAGATAGCCTCCAAAACAGATGTGTTGGAACAGAAGGACCCAGAATCTAAAAGTATTCTTTAGGTAGGCAATAAGAGAAAATTATGTAAAGGAACAAAAAATTGTTTAAAAAAAAGTGAAAATATCTGGCGCATAAAACAGTTGAAATAATAAATGGAAACAAAACAAATGAAATATGATGGATATAGTTGAAAAAATAAATTGTGAATATAAGATTGTAGAAGTCCCACAATAGGACTAAAAGATATCAAGTACAAAAAAGAAATAGTTGGGCTGGGCAAGGTGGTGCACACATGTGATCCCAGAAGCTCAGGAGGCTGAGGAAGGAGGATCATGAGTTCAAAGCCAGCCTCAGGGATTTAGTGAGGCCCTAAGCAACTTAACAAAACCCTGTCTCAAAAAAATAAAATGGGCTGGGTATGTGGCTCAGAGTTAAGCGCCCCTGGGTTCATTCCCTCTTTTTTTTTTTTTTTTAAAGAAAAGAAAAATAAACACTTCATAATATGAAGAACAAGCATAAATACTAATAGCAGATAGAAAAAAATAAGAGTAGAGGAAATATTTGAATAAATATTTCTAAAAACTGACCTTATTTGAAAGGGCTTATAAAGAGCTAGACAAGACCCACATTGAAAACATGTTTGGAAGAAGACCTCAAATAATAAGAGGGAAAAAATCCAAGCAATGATGTGAGAGATAGGAACAGCAAGAGGGTGGGGAGGGGAGAGTTCATATTATCTTATATGAAGTTCAGGTTCAAATTATCTTCATGGTGCAGATGTCTTTACAGCCTCTCGGTATTTGAGGATGAGGGTTAAGGGGATCCAGGACCCAACCCAGGATCACACACAGCAGTTAGTTGTTGGGTTCCATTACCATTTTTGTTTTTGGTTTTGCCTGTAATGATTGTGTGTGTGTGTGTGTGTGTGTGTGTGTGTGTGTGTGTGTGTGTCTGTGTGTGTTTTGTACACATGCTCGCGTTTTACTGGTGATTAAACCCAGGGATGCTTTACAACTGAGTCACATCCCCCAGCACCCTCCTTTTTTAAATTTTTGATGTAAGATCCTGATAAATTGCTGAGGCTGACCTCAAATTAAGGATCCTTCTGCCTCGGTCTCCTGGGTTGCTGGGATTACAGACTTTCTATGACTGATGTTTTTAAAAAGTTTGTTCCAGTTATGTTGCAAAATGTCGCTCAATATTCTCCTTCCTCATGGTCAGACCGAAGTTAAGCACTCGAATAGGAACCATCCCTGGTGAGCCTGTGTCCTCTTCATTGTATCCCATCAGTAGGCACAAAATGAGGTTTATCCTGTTACTAATGACCCTACATTTCTTTACTGGGTTCCATTGGTATCCTCTCATTTTCTCCATTGGAAGGGTCTCTTCTCCCACCCAACCTGTGAGTTCATAAGGGATCTGTGGATCCTCACCAGAGGCCAAAGATGCCATTGATGATCCTGCCTCAACCAGTTTTCACCTTGATGTGGGCCCTGGGGGAGTTCCTGTCATTTCACCTGCCTTCCTTGGACGACTTTCCTCAGAGAGCTTTCCCTTCTCTGCCCCTCCTCCTTTCATTTCTTTCATATTTTAAGTATCACTTTGAATTCCTGGATTCTTTTTTATTTTTTCATTGTTTTTTTTTATATTTTTTATACACAATACCTTTATTTTGTTTTTTTTTTTAATGTGGTGCTGAGAATCCAGTGCCTCATACGTGTTAAGCAAGCGCTCTACCACTGAGCCACCACCCGGCCCTTGTCATTGGTTATTTTGATGCTCATATTTGGCCAGCGGAAGTCCCTTCAAGCTGGTTCCTATTTTGTCCCCTTTAAATCCCTTCTAAGTATTTTTCAATGAGATGTAATTTTTCCTTCCATAGCCTTGGATTGGCTTTTCTCTGAGCAGTCTGACTTCCTTTTATTAGTAAAAGGTATTTAGTAACCCAGATTTGGTGTGTCCCTGAAGCTTAGCTAAACTGTTCAGGGGACAGAGCTAAGAAAAATGTTTTTCTCTTTACTGTCTTTCTTTTTTTAAAAATCATGGACTGATATTGATGCCTTCTGACTCCAGTTTGATACCCCAGGGCTCTTATTCCTCCTCTATTTCCTGCTCCCACTGTGAGTATCCCAGCTCCAATGGCCTCCCTCCCTCAGTCCTCTGGCACATACACCCGCACTGCAGAATCACACCTTCTCAACCAGTGTCACCACCAACAAGGAATCACCTTTGCAAGTCATTTTATCCTTATAGCAGAGAAGTTACCTTTTATCTCCTTGTGAATATGCTGTTGGCGTTCAGGTTTATTTGCTAATTGGCATTCAGTTTGAGGGTTTTTCCCCCCATGCTTTTTAATTTTATCTTATATCCTTAACATATAAGACATTGACAAGGTCCAAAAAGAAAAACTGTGTAAAAAGGTAAAATGGAGAAGTCTTCTTCTTCTCCTTCTATTTTTTATAAAAAAATTTTTTAAAAACCTTATTTTTATTTACCCTCACATAAAAAAACATAATTGCCATCAGGTTTATCCTTGTGTAATTTTCAAATGAAAGCAAATACCCATGAACATTCCGAATTTGCCTTTACCTTGTGTGTGAGTTCCTGGAATAGATGCCCACCATGAAGTAGATTCCCCAGAAAAAAAAAGAGCAGAGGCTCTTTCACAAAACATCCAACATGGCGTCTCATCCTCAGAGAGTAACTCATGCCAAAAAGAGCCCCATGTTCAAGAACTTTCTACTTTCTAGAGCCCTCTACAGTCTGCATGAACCGAGACCTCAGAACACCAGAGCTGAATTTATTTACCTTCCCTTTCCTGCTATTGAGAAATGAAATTACCCAATCAAGATAAGAAGAGGTCTGATCAAAGCCAAAGTCCTAAAGAAGGAAGACTAGATTTGCATGAATCTTAAAGGTACTTTATTCACAAGGAAAAAATAACAATATTACACCCCTCAGAGTTGATAAGGAACAAATCCCTTTGTAATTCTTTGTTGTTATTGTTTGCCTTTATGAGCACAAGAGGCAGAGGCAGGGAACAGCCTGGGTCTTTCAATGACAGCTCTGTTCAATCACCCAACACTTATTAGCTATCTCTCCTTGGGTAAATTACATTCTCTCTTTGAGTCTCAGTGTCTATTCCCTCTTGTTTTGTTTGATTTCCATTATCCCCATTACCCAGCTGTCCCCAATTCTGGACAATAATCCCAATGTGTTTGCTATGCCTGTATTCTTGCAAAAATGTACATCATCATTTTCTGACTTATTTTTAATATAAATGAATAGTATTGTAATATATTTGTAACTGCAAGACCCATTCATGTTGCAATAGGTCAATTACAACTAAACTTTGGCATCTGGAAAGGACTCTGTGGATTCTGAGTTTGGTAACTGACTTATCTGATTTTCATTTAATTCTTGACAATTTGCCAACAAGAGCTGAGTCACTTACATTTCATGTTGCTCTCTTAAAGGGGAAAATCTATCTTTAAGACAGTATGAGAACCAACTAAAATCTATATAATTTTTGAACAAGACAAACAGAAAAAAAAAAAAAAAAAACCTTGTCCAACCAATTATTGTAGCTCATCTTGGATGTCTCCATAAAGTATTTTTTATTTTGGTGAACTTAGCTAGAATTGCATTCAACCACACGGGATATGAGATGAAATCATGTTTCCCATCCACTTCTAATCAGAATGCTGGCAATAACTTCAAAACACTCCCCTCAACACACATAAACCTCGTTTTACACTGGGAGAAACTAAGGAAAATAAACACCAACATCCCACAGACAACTGGGTGGCAGACCTGGGTCCCTCATGTCTTGCTGTTCTGCAAAGTGCCTGTTAGCAGGGTTGGATGAAGCATCCAAAGTAACATTCAGCAGCATACCTCACCTCACAAATATTTTGTAAATCTCATCCAAGAATGATGCATTAAGAGAGAATAGTCTCTATCACTGTTAGCTGCCTTAACCAGCTGAGGTCCATTTACATTACTTGTGGTTGACTTTGATACTGTATCCATGGCAATGCTCAAATATTGAAACACCCTGCAGACCTAGAGTTCTTCTTGCTCTCCATTAAAGATGCAGCAATAATATTTGGCACATGTACACAGGATGGGGGTATTTATAACATTTGTGAAGTTTTGTCATCTTCACAACCAGAGTTTATGGGTTTATGTTCTGGGTATTAGAGTATTTCCTAGAAAACTGAAAATAAACATGTTATGAAATTCCAAAGCTCAATGTGTCACTAATGTTATCCTGGATCCTGTCATGCCTGTAGTAAACACAGTTTGATCAGAGGAGGGATTTTTTTTTTCTTTTGAAGAGGAAGGATTCTTTATATCATCCCATGGTGTCCTTTGCATCTGCAGGAATCCCACAGAACAGTTTTAATGTTAATAATAATAGGAGAAACATCAACTGAATGCTCACTGTGGGCCAGGCATTGTGCTAAGAGCCTAGCTTGCATTCTTTCATCTAATCCTCACTTTGACCCCTAGGAGACAGATTCTGCTAGCCATTATTCCCAGTGGGCCTGAGGAATTAGTAGCTTGTTTGCAATCAGAACAGTGAGTGATAGAACCAGGAATCAAACCTAAATCCCTGTAGCTCCAAAGCCTATGTTGGTAACCTGTTCAGAGACAACCAGTTGTAAATTACTGAGGTAGCCAGTAATTTAGTCCCAACTGGTATCAATATATTCACAGTGAAATATGGATGTATATTGATTCCACCGTCTAATTTGTTATACAGAAATTACCCCATTTTGGCTTTAAGCAAGGGGTCCAATTGAAATGTTAAATTGCATCCAGGAGGAGAAGACTCAACAAGAGTTGAGCAAGAACTGACCAGAGGAGCATCCTCTGAGGCAACAGAGAAGCTGCATGGCAGCAGCTGGGCATTGTAAAAGACGCAGTGCTAATTCTGATTTGGCATCATAAGTTATTAATTCAAGAGGAGGAATAGGAGAGGCCCACTCAGAAGCACAAGATGACGTGGCAGGGTTCACATGGTCACAGTGCATCCATCCAAGTTCTGGGCAGTGGCACTGAGGGCTTTGGGTGGGTGTGGCCAGGCTCCTTCCCTGCGCAGGTGCACAAGCTGTTCTATGGTTGCTGTGGGTGTGATGGCCCCCACGCAGCTCCTCTGAACTGGTTCCACCAGGTTCCATTTCCAGTGTGAGGACACACCCAGACTAGATGGAGTAGATCAGTAAATGGACGTTGACCTGCAGAGATGGAGCTTCTTCAAGCAGGACCAAGGTGAATGTTAAGAGCCTTTTGGGATTGGAGGGTGCGGGACAATCAAAGGAATGTGGCCAAGAACTTTGCAAAGCTCAATCATCCTGTGACATTGCAGGATTGAGGGCAGGATTGCCTTGCAGAACCTAACCTTCATCAGTGAACTTGACCTTCACCATGTATAAGTCTTAAAACAGAGAATTTAATCCTGGAGTCCATAAACAGTCAGCACACATTTATATTGGTTTGTTTGTTGAAATGCTTTACACTCTTCAAACATATTGAGGATATAAAGGAGATTTTATATATTATCGATAGTTATGTTTACTATATTAGAAATAAAAACAGAAGTTTTTTTGAATGATTTTTCTGATGACTCACTTCAAAATAGCAACAATGAGTGAATTGCAATGAATACACTCCACAGAAATTAGTTTCAACCTCAGGAGCCCTTGAAATTAGTCCTAGGGCTGGGCGTAGTGGGGCCCACCTATAATCCCTGTAGCTCTGGAGGCTGAAGCAGGAGGATCATGAATTTAAAACCAGCTTCAGCAACCTAGAAGAGGCCCTGTCACTAAATGAAATATTAAAAAAAAACTGCTGGGAATGTGGTTAAGCACCCCTGGGTTCAATCCCAGTACCAAAAAAAAAAAAAAAAAAAATTGTAAAAAAAAAAGAAAGAAATTAGTCCTAAGGAAAGAATCATTTTGTTATAGAATATGAAAAAGCATAATAAAGAATTTAAAATAAGTTGTGGGGCCAGAAATGTGCCTCAGTAGGAGAGCACTTACCCAGCATGAGCAAGGCCAAGGGTTCAATCACCAGCACAGGAAAAAATTAATTAAATAAAACAATTTATTTGCTTTCTTTATAATACCAGAGTCTGAAATGTGTTAAATATGATGACAAATGTTTAAAAATCTTATGAAAAGTTGCTTTTATCACACTATGAATTTTATCAAGCAAAATTAACACAGTATATAATAATATTTATAACAGATAACATACAATGCTTATAAAATCATCATATGCAAAACCACTCCAGGTGGTACATGCCTATTATCCTTGCTCCTGGAGAGGCTGAGGCAAGAAGTTCACAAATTGGAGGCCAGCCTCAGCAATTTAGTGAGGCCTTGTCTCAAAATAAAAAATTTTAAAAAGAATGGGTTTAGCTCAGTGGTAAAATGCCCCTGAGCTCAAAACCTAGTACCAAATAAATGAATAAAATATATCATCCACTTTTTCACATTACAAAATACTTTAGAAATCTTATAATACTTTGTGTAATTTTGATGGCCTCATTTCCTTGATTTGCTGTTTGCCATCTTCAGCTATGATACAAAGGGTTTTTCTTTTGTCTATGTAACTTATCTATGTTGAAAGATTCTGGATTTGTTTCACCAGAATAACCTTCTAACTTTTACATTGATTTTATTATGCCCTTGATTATTTAATAAAATAAAATTTCTCACTGAGGAGAGAGCTAAACTTTACAGTTCCTGTCACTTTCTGGGTTTATTCTTAAATGTCCCCTTCAAAGAGGAAAACAAGTGTTATTTCTCAAGCACCCATGGCTCTAAATTAAGGGTTCACATTGAACAGTTTTGGATTTTCACCTTCCTCAAAACAGTCCTAAAGGTGGAATAAAAGACTTGATGTGGTGGTGCATGCCTCTAATCCCAGCAGCTCCAGAGACTAAGGCAGGAGGATAGCAAATTCAAAGCCAATCTCAGCAATTTAGAGAGGCTGTAAGCAATTTAGTAAGATCTTGTCTCTAAGTAAACTATAAAAAAGGGCTGAGGATGTAGATTAGGTGGTTAAGTGTCCCTGGGTTCAATCTCCAGTACCTACAAACAAACAAAGGGTGTGGAATAAAACTAATGATAGCTGAGCTCATCAAGAAAGCCCATTAAAAATCACAAAAACTTTAGCAATGCAAAATAACCCTCATCTCTACACAGGTACATTCTGCTGTAGCAGAGGGGTTCAGCTAACTTCCCTTTCTGTCTCTTGAAGAAGCTTATTTGAGCGTTATCTGTGCTTCTTTAACTTTCCTTTGCTTTATATAAGTCTGTGGTTTTTGACTTCTCCTTTGAGTCAGTTTTCTCATTGATTCAGTGAAAATCCCTAAAAAGTGTTCATTTTATATCTGTTTGAAGATCATGATTTGATCTTTATAAAATATGTTTTCAAACAATGCATAGGGTAAATGTTAATTACAAACAAGGCAAGCCTTAGGCTTTAGAGTTTAATTCTCTCCCTTAACCTTGGTGGGAAATCCCTAGAAGGCATTAACTAGGTGGAGACTTCTAGAAGGAAAGATGGCTAGCTGGATTAACCCCCAACAGCTCTGCATTCCTACTCTATCTCTGCAGGGGGTAACCTTTGGGCAGGTCCCTTCCCTTCCTTCCACTGTGCTCCTAGGTAGGTGGGGTGACAATAATCCCTTCACCTCCTGGATCAGAGATGGTGACAGTCATGAAAGGATTATCATCATGCTTATGCAACACGGTCTGGAAGAAGAAGCAGGGTGGGCTTGTTCAGAATTGTTCTATTGTTTTCAATGAGGCTTTTGTATCCTGAGTTGAAATGAAGGTAACATGAGAGTTAGACCAGGAGATGAAGATTTTGCAAAAACTTTCTATTGAAGTAACCAAGACATTTTCAGAACTGAGCACACTTGCTAGAATTTAATCCCACAGTTTAGGAGGCTGAGGCAGGAGAATTTGGGTTCAAAGCCAACCTCAGCAACTGTGAGACCCTGTCTCTTAAAAAATACAAAATAGGACTGGGGATATGGCTCAGTGGCCAGGTGCCCCTGAGTTCAATCTTAGATACCAAAAATAAAAGAACTGAACACACTTGTGTAACCAGCATCCAGGTCAAAGGACAGAACAATATCAGGGACTCCCTGGTTTTTCTCACAATCACTACCCTCCCACAGCCCACAAAAGAACTGGACACTGAGTTCTCAAAGCTTGGATTAATCCTGCCTATTTTAGAATTTCATACAAAGTGAATCACAGCATTTTTTGTGAAAGTTCCTCTCACTGATTATATTTTCATCCACAAGTTTGCATACAGTGATTCATTACCACATCTGATGTCAGTTGACATTTGTATAGTTCCATTTAGGGCTATCATGATAGAGCATTTATCAACATTCCTATTGGTATATTTTCACAATTATGCAATTAGGAGTGGAATTGCTGAGGCACATTTATTTCTCCATCAGTCTAAAACATGAATTCACCTTGAAATACACAAAAAGGTTCATATTTCCCTCTCCCTTTCTTTATTTGTAGTTCATTTCATCCACAGTGAGAAAAGTAGCTCCTACTAAATATAGCATTCTTATTATTTGCTCAATCCTAGAAACCCATAAAATAATTTCAGAATTGCTAATCTGTATTCCCTAGCTGTGTCTGCTGAGAGGGCCTGGGATCAATGGCACTCCAGTAGCAATGAGCACAAACAGAACCCCAAGAAAGGGAAGCAGAGGCCAGATGCAGTGGTGCACACCTGTAATCCCAGCAGCTCAGGAAGCAGAGGCAGGAGGATCACAAGTTTGAGGTCAACCTGGGCAACACAGTGAGACCCTGCTCAAAATAAAATCTAAAAATCTGAGGGGTATAGCTCAATGGTAGAGAACTTGCCTGGCATGTGCAAAGCCATGGGTTCCATCCCAAGCACTACAAAACTAAATGAATAAATATATAAGGAATTATTGAATGTGTTACTGGCGAGGGCTGCTGTGTTCATTGTCTCTGTTCAGAAAAGAATTGAAGAACAGGACACAGAGACAGCAAGTAAGAAGTAGGCTTATTGTAAAAGCAACAGAGTTACAGAGATAGGCTTCTCTGAAGAGAAGGGGCCCCAGAGCTGGGAATTTGATGGGGGAGTTTTGGCTTGTTCTTTTTGTGATCTCTGGAATTTCCTCCTTTCCTTATCTCCACTCCTGTCCACGTGCTCCTCACTATTATTGATTGGTGTCCCCCTCTGTCCCTGTGTCTGTTTTAGTTTTTCTATTGGATCCCCCACTTAGGAGCATGAATGCAGAAGTGCTTGTCTGATTGGGTCCCTCACCTGAGTCCTCCATGAGCACTTTCATCAAGCAGGAAATTGACCTCATCAGAAGACCCTCTCCCTGTTTCTTTGTTCTGGCCCCACTCCTGACATCCTCACTCGCCATCTTGCCCTGACTGCCTAAGCCCCTCTACATCTAGAAAACCACCCTTTGGAAACACAGTGTTCATGAATAGTGAGCCGGGAGTCAGCAATGAATGAAAGGGTTAGTAGGTAAAAATACAATTATAAGATATTTACATGAGATATTTATTACAAAAGGAAATTTTTAAAGTAGAGAAATCATGCAGCCATCATCTTTATCACTCCCTCTTCCTTCCCCCCATTAATGGGCAGTGAGCCCAGGGCAGCTGGACATATCACTGAGATACATCCCAGCCCTTGATGGAACGGACTGAGAAACACTCTACGCCACTTCACAGGAGCTTCACAAAGTCAGAATGGATGAATCGTGGCATTTGAGCTGTTGTTACTGTTACAATAATTATTATTAACACTAAACCTTGACCCTCACCCTGCATTTCGTTTCTCCCTGTACCAAGCAGACCCTCCTCTCCTCTTATATCTTTTCCCACCTGGCAGGAGGTTGAGAATGCATACTAAAAAAATGGTAGCTTAAAAACAAAATATAAACAACCAAAAAGCTTCCAAAATCTCAACTTTCCAAGTCATCTCCCTCCTTTCCCCACCCTGCCCCAGATGTTCTGGTTCTCTTCTCTGGCTATAGCTTGCTGTGGTCTTGGACTAGCAGCCTCCTAGGCAAAGCCCACGCTGCCTTGTGGGGCAACGCTGAGGGCTCTCTTGGCTGGGTCTCGCTGGTGGATCTGGAAATCCTTCTTGGTGCCAAAAGCCAAAGACAAGGACGCATTGTGTGGTTCAGACACTCCCAACCAGGAGGCTTTCCAATTGGGCTGACTCTCACCCCATGACTGTGCTCAGAGAGAGGGCTACCTCCCAGCTTCCTGTTTTCCTTGGACCCTTGCTTTGGGCATGATCGAGGAGAGCAAGCCCCAGAGCAGACTGCAAACCTGAGTACACACTTTGGGCACTGGTACAACCTGGGCACCTGGGGGCAAATCCCCACACCTCTAAATAGTCTCTGTGTATTTTGGGCCACCTCCTCGATCCTCCCAGACTCACCTTCCATTCAGCGTGGGTATCACTGCAACCTGCAGGGTAAGGGAGCATTAAAGAAAAGAGAGACTGGAGGCTCCTGCATCAAGGGTGCCTCATTAGCTCAGGCCAAGAGTGTTTTTTCTGGCAGCAGGATGCTCATGGCGGAGACCCACAAATACCCCAGTAGCTTCATTCTCACCTGGTTCACCCTCCGCATTCCCTCATTATCTATGATTTTCCTGGGACCTGAGAGTTAAGAGGCTCCATAATGCTGAAGATGTGGATTTTGCAGGCAGACCTAAGTGCCTTCCAACCTGGAAGCTGCAACTCTCTGACCTTAGAGTAAATATATTTCATAAATTTTACTTGAAAAATGGGGATGAAGATACCTACCTGGTGCAAGGATTAAATGAGATAAGGCATGTACAGTCCAAAACACCACTGAGATTAGAGAAGGCATCCAGCAAATGATAGAATAATAATAAATGATGGTACTTCCTGCTTCCTGGCCACCAGTGTGCTTTGTGGCCTGGCATCTGGTTGGTATATTCTGTTAGTTCCTTCCACTGATGCCAGTCTTCCCAATTTTGAATTTGAGGGCTCATTTATAGAGAATGTTGGACTTTAGTAAACTGGGCCCTTACTGTCTTCTTGCCCAGAAATATCCCATATACATTGGACTGGTTTCTATTAGTATGAGGAAATAAACACACAATTGTCATAAATTCAGGCAATTTATGAAATCATTCAAGTAGTTCTGGTCCTACCAGATTTTCTAGGTAAGCAATCAAATCTTCTACTAATAGCAATATTTTATCTCCTTCACAATACCTCCTCTTTTGATTTGTGCTTTATTACATTGAACTGCCCTTGGATTATTAACTGCTTCTATGGATACAGCATCTCTACCTCATTCCTGGTGTAAGAAAGAACACACAGCCATGCAAGGAGGCATATGTCTGCAATCCCATGGCTGGCAAGGCTGAGGCAAGAGGACTGAGAGTTCAAAGCCAGGCTCAGCAGTTTAGAGAGGTCCTAAACAACTTAGCAAGACCCTATCTCTGAATATAAAAAAAGGCTAGGGATGTGGCTCAGTGGTTAAGTGCCCTGGGTTCAATCTTCCAAACTAAAAAAAAAAAAAAAACAACAAAAAAACAACAACAACAACAACAAAAAAAAAAACAGGAACACAGCTCTCCTTTATCCTCTATGTATGTGTAAACTGTTTGATTAAGATAGAAGTAATTATCATGTTTGAGATATGACCCTTTATTTATACCTCAGAGTTTATCATTATTGTAAATCAGCAATGACTATTTAATTTTAATAGTTAAGTATTTATTGAAGTGATACTGCTATTTTGATTTTTATTTCTTTAACCATGGGACAGACATGACGGCCAGAAATTATTCCAGAATACCATTTGGGAACAAATAGTCAGCCAATAATTTAATTTATTTTCAAATTATCAGCTAAATGACTTGGCTAGCTTGGGAGGCTGAGACAAAAGGATCACAAGTTCAAGGTCAGCCTGGAAACTTAGCAAGATTCTAAGCAACTTAGTAAGACCTTCAAAATAAAAAATAAAAAAGTCTGGGGATGTGGGGATGTGGCTTTGTGGAAAATTACCCCTGTGTTAAATCCCTAATACATCAAGAAAGAAGGAAAGAAAGAAAGAAAGAAAATTAGCAGCTAAAGGATAGACTATATAATAGAGCAGGAGGATATTTAGATGTCCATTTGGGGAAAAAAATGTTAAATGAAAAATTTTAAATGGAATAGAGATTACACCTTTCAAAACATTTAAAACTACTTGGAGAAAATAATAGAAAACATTTTTATAATTTTGAAGTGTGGAATCATAAGCAAATTGTAAACTCTAGAAGTCATAAAGGAAAATCTTGATGGGGCTGGAGTTGTGGCTCTGTGGTAGAGTGCTGGCCCAGCACATGGGAGGCCCTGGGTTCAATCCTCAGAACCACATAAAAATAAATAAATAGATAGATAAATAAATAATATTGTGTCCAACTAAAAATAAATAAATAAATATTAAAACGAAAATCTTGAGAAATTTGGTTACCTAATATCTAAACTTCCTGAGCAAAGACACCACAAATATAGTTTAAAGGAGGTCTGGGGAAGACATTGCCATCATAGATAAAAGGCATTTATTTACATTAATAATCAGAATATGTAAAGAAAAGAGGGGAAATAGTGGGGAAAAGTATTTAAGTAGGCAAACACAACCCAATCTCACTTCTAAATAACAGAAACTAAATAAAACCAACAAGAAGACACCATTTTGCAGCATAGGGTGGTTTTATTTAAAAAAAAAATCAGGTGTCGGGGAACAGCCCTGGACACGTGGGTCTGTGACCTCAGGTCCTGCCCCTCCAGAAGTGTTTTATATAAAGGACACCTCCTCCAGCACTATTCCAACGCAGACAGTGATGTCAGAGTTGGGAACACACTGCCCTCCCCCCACCCCAGCCTCACCCCCGTGGTTTAGTGAGAATCGGGGACAGTGTTTGCCTTATGGACAAAAAATAAAGGCTCTCTCATTCTGTGATTGCCCTGCCAGGAATCTAGTCTTTCCAGAATACATGAAAGTGGGAACTGGGAATGTGGTTCAGTGGTTGAGCACTTGCCTAGCACATGCAGGCCCTGGGTTCAATCCCCAGCACAGGGGGAAAAAAAAGAAAAGAAAAGAAAGAAAGAAAAAGAAAAAGAAGGAAGGAAAGAAGGGAGGGAGAAATAAAGAAAAGAAACATGGTATTTACAGCTGCCCTCTCTCTCTAACGCCTGCACTGCCTCTAGTGCGCTGAACTCCAGTAGAAGGGAGCAAGAGAGTCCTCCAACAAAGCCCACTACCTCCCAAACCACAAGCGGTAAAACGCCCAAGAAGCATTTGGCTACAAAAATCGCTTGAAACGAGCGCCCTCTAGTGTAGAGAGGAAGAAAACTCAGAGTTACAGGCCCAGTGTTGTGGTGCTCTGACATCTAGTTTGTCCACTAAATTTCAGATTCATTAACTCCTCTTCCAGCGTCTGGTGTGAGAAACTGCTCCGATTTAAAAACAGAACTGGGCTTCCAGAGGGCAACTATCCTGATTTGTGGGAAGCAAATGAAGACTCTCTGGTTGGCTTTTTAGAAGACCCAAAACGTACAGTCGTTAGGCCAAATGAGCTCCAAATAGCACTCTGACACATTGAGAACTTATGTAAGAACCTACTATGGGGCTGGGTGTGTGTGTAGCTGTGTGAAAGCCACCCATGCATGAGACCCTGGGTTTGATCCACAGCATCTCAAAAACAACAAACCAAACCACCCTCTGTCCCCAAGGTGTCAAAAGGTGCCTCAGTGGATGATTATAAGTAGAAAACTAGGGGAGAGGAATCAGGTATTGGCAGCTTTTCCATTTTTATTTGTGTGTGAATTTTTTATATAAATGTTAAGTATGAAAAGCAGTAATGCAGATCAAAATGTTTCAGAGAACAATTTCTGGCAATTCAACTGTATAATGATTATAAACAAATGCTTTTTTTTTTTTTTACCATGACCATGCCAACATTTAGATTTTTAAAAAACTAAGTTAACTTCTTATTGATAGCCACTAAATGTCATTTGTAGAATTTTGATCAATCAGTGGATTCCACTCACTATGCCTTTCTGAGTTGTCCTTCATGCTATTGTTTTTAATATTATCCATCTTCTGTGCTGTTCCTATAAATCTGCTATTAAAATACAGGAGGCCAGGCACGGTGGCACAGGCTGGTAATCCCAGTTATTTCAGAGGTTTGGGCAAGGGGATTGGAAGTTCAGGGACTCTGCAACTTAGACCCTGTCTCAAAATAAAATCTTTAAAAGGTCTGGGGATATAGTTTAATGGTGGAATGTCTCTGGATTTAATCCCCAGTACGTAAATAAATAAATACATGAAACTGTAATATGCACAAGTATGTTCATGAAGCATGTTTTATATTGGGGAAAAAAAGAAACACCACATGTGTCCATCAACAGGGTATTGTCTGCATAAATAATGGTATATTCATCCATGGGATCTTTTGTAGCTCCTATGTGGAATGAAGTAGATTTATTTGTACTCATTTTTATAAATTTTTTCAAAATTTTTTCCCAAGATTGATGCTAGGACTGATGTAAACATGAATGTAAAAGCAAAATATTTGTTATTTGATAACAGGTTTATATTTTTTCTCCATATATAATAGAAAGGAAATATGTAGAGAAAAATAGGAGAGTCCACGACACTATGGAAACTGAACTGGAATTATTGGGCAGAGGAAATTAGTGACAGGGAGGAGTTTGAAGTTTTGCATTGTATACTTCATTACTTTATGCTCTAACATATCAAGAAATCAAAGTGTGTGTGTGTGTGTGTGTGTGTGTGTGTGCGTGTGTGTGTGTGTGCTAATCTTAATTTCAAAATATTAGGCAACTGTCGGGAGCCATTCTCACACGTGACTGGGTGACTCCCGGTTAGGGTCTGAGGCGCTCTGGCTGTGTCGGAGCTTTCCCGGCCCTCTTCTGTTGAGAAAACCTGTCCGTGTGGGGGTGTAACTGACCACTGACCCCGGAGGCCCAATCACTGACCCTGACCTTGGAGTGCGGCCCCCCTTCAACCTTCATTGGATGGAATTCTCCCCTGAATTTCTTGCTCCTCAATAAAAGGCTACTCCCTGGCGTGCTCGCTCTCTCTCTCTCCTGCTAGCCCTGAGTAATCCTTGCTGCCCTGCCGGGCGGTTAGAGGAGGGTATCAGAGAGGGGAGCCGTCTTGGACCTGGTCATAGAAAAAGGTAACTGAGTCTGTGTGTTTATTTCGATCTCACTAGCTAACTTTTATGCCAAGAACCTCATTAATGAAACCATTGCGCTGAAGGTTGAAGGGGGGCCGCACTCCAAGGTCAGGGTCAGTGATTGGGCCTCCGGGTCAGTGGTCAGTTACACCCCCACACGGACAGGTTCTCTCAACAGGAGAGGGCCGGGAAAGCTCTGACACAGCCAGAGCGCCTCAGACCCTAACCGGGAGTCACCCAGTCATGTGTGAGAATGGCTCCCGACAGGCAACCAACCCCTGGCTCTGAGCTAAAGAATCTTTGTGGATTTAAGTATTCTTTGATAATTTCCCACCCAGCTAAGCTACTGTGGAATATCCAACCAAGTGTGAGGAATTCTTGGCAATCTTAAAATAAACCCACCCTTCTAGGCCAGCTCATCTGGGCATCATAATCCCCACGTAGGCTTTTAAAAAATTAGATCCTAGTCTCAATGACAGATCTGAGGACTCAGAATGTCTGTGCCTGAAGCTGTTGTCTTACTGTTCAGGAGGAAATGGGATGTGAGGATTAATTGTTAGGTAATTATGTGGGACAATTGCACTACCACTGCAAGGAACAGAGAAGGCGGAGAGACAGACCTGGCCTGCAGAGGCTCCTCCAAATAAACCGGATGGGGACTCCTGATGGAAAAAGTCATTCTCCCAGGCTTGGCAATGAAGGTGTTCCACGTGCAGCAAGCAGGGTCCTCTAGTACTCAAGGCTCTCAGAAATGTCAGGGCTGTACCTTTAATTTGTATTTTCACTAAAACTATTATTTTCTTGCGCTTGTCTCAGTTTCTGTGTTCTAAACTGGAGGAAAGTAGGGGATGATTAGAAGATCACCGAAAAACTCACCCAGCTCTTGAAATGAAGAAACCCACCCAGTTTGCTTAGCATAAAGACAACAGGATGTAGTGTGTTATTATCCAAGAACCAGGCTGTGCAGAGGCAGACAAACAAAATTCTAGTCCTGACCCCTCTTTGTGCCAGTTGTGCAACTTATCTGCAAATTATCTGCAAGGTTCTTGACCTCTTTGAACCTCGATTTCTTGATCTGCATAATGGATAATGACGTGCTCCATGTGAGATTGCAGTAAGGATCAGAGATGGCGAACAGTAGAAGTCAAACAACCAAAGCTCAGCAGCTGTTTATTAGTTCCACAACAATTACTAGAGCATGAAATCCTTAAAGGTTAGACACAATGTGTGACTATGTGATTCCTTTTCCTCTTTCCCTACAGTCTACCTAACACTAGTAGAGGGTCACTACCAGGGATTGAACCCAGGTTCTTACACATGCTGGGCCAGCACACCATCACTGAGCTGTGCCTTCAGCCCCAAAAAATTCTTGTCTACAGATCTGTAATTCTGTCTGCTACAGGTTGTAGTGGTTCCCATCCCTCCTGGAGTGCAAGAGTTCAATTCTTTTTGCACGTGCAAGCCGCTTTTCCTAATCTAAATCCCTTCTTAGGACTGCTTGTAACATCTACTTGTTCCCTCTTTAACAAGGAGCTAAATAAAATCTTTGGCACATGCTCATTTTCTATCTGCATGACAGCCATGCATTTATTTTCTTTCGAAAGGCGTCTTTTAATATTGCTGCTACTTCTTTACCAAAGCAGTGGATTTCTGTGGAGGGCAGACACCTTGCCTGAATCTCCCTCTCAGGGTCAGATGGAGTCGGACAGCATTAGCGTTAATATCTTGTCCTTGGGTAGACAGAAAAGCTCCCTAAGAGTCCGGCTTCAGGTCCTGTGCCAACAACTTGCCGTGACACAGAGGAAAGCACTTCTCTCAGAGAGTCAGTCTGCCTATTTGTGAAATGGGCTCTTGACGAACCTCTAGACTCCCGGGGCAGCCTCCTAGGACTACATGTCCTCCCCAAACCCCTCCTCCTGAACACCCTTCCTGGGGTGGCGCCCTGGCTGGAACGCGAGAGATTTGGCCTTTGGGGTCTCTGAGATCCGCGGGGTGCCGCGGGGCCTCTGGAGTGGAAGAGTGTTTTGGAGCCAGAAAGCCGGAGCCGCCCAGGAATTTTGGCTCAGACTTGGAGCATTTCCTCCTGGGCCGGCCGGCGCTATCCTGGGGAGGGCGTCCGCCGGCAGACACCGCGCTGAGATTTGCCAGGCCAGCACCATGGGGCTCCTGCTCTGCGCACAGGCTGGGCTCGCCCTGCTCTGCGCCGCGGGCGCCTTGGCGGGTGAGTGGGACCCGGGGCGCGGACAGGGAACCCAGGGAGACCGCGGATGGCGAGGTAGAAATGAAAGACAGAGGCAAAGAAAGAGGCGGATAGAGGGAAGGAGGGATAGAGATGGAGAGAGAGAGAGAGAGAGAGAGAGAGAGAGAGAGAGAGAGAGAGAGATGGTAGAGATAGAGAAGAGATAGATATTAAGATGGAGATAGAGAGATAGAGACAGAGAGAGGAGATAGAGATAGAGAGATAGAGATAGATGCTGAAAGGGAGAGACAGCGGTGAGAAAATAGAAAGAGGCAGAGAAGGGCGGAGAAATGAAGATAAGAACAAGTGCTAAAGGAAAGGGGGATCCTAAAAAGAGAAGGAAAGGCTGAGACAGAAAGAGGCTTTGGAGATAAATGAATATGAAGGAGGATAGAAAGAAAACAGAGTCTGGAAAACAAACAAACAAAAGAACAAGAAGAAAAGAAAAAGAGGAACTGGATGGGCAAGAAGAAAGGAGAAAGAGGCAAAGAGAAAGTTTTAGAGACCAAAGGGGACAAAAGCTCAGAAAGCCCATGCCAGGGGCCCAGCGGGAGAGAGGAAGGATGGGGATGGAGGTCAAGGCTTCTTGGTGGGGCAGCCCTGGAAGCCAGCTCCACCCCCAAGGCCTGCGGGGGCGCCCAGGTCTGGCTTCAGGGGGCACTGCTTTGGCAGCTGAGCTCCACAGCATGAATGACCAGGCAAGGCCCAGATTCAAATGCCAGGTGGCCTGAGGGGGTTCTGCAGGCAAGTGGAGGCCAGCCTCCAGGGTTCCAGTTTCCTTGAGGGTCCAAGCTACCGTGCATGGGGAGTGGAAGTGGAGGGGGAGGGGGCCTTACAGGAGGGAGAGGCCATCTGGGTTTCTTACCTTGCACTGTCCCCTTTACCCACTGACTCCTGCAGTCTGATGCTGCCCCTTCCCAGGCGAAACTGTGAAGAGACAGAGTGACTGGTGGCAAGGGACATATAGTCCTACAACCCAGGACTGTACACAGAGGCATGTCCTCCACATCAAGACTCTGCTTATTGTACAGCACTTTACAGTTCACAGCCAGATTCCCATTTACTCGGGGAACAGTTGCTGCTCATCCCAGTTGTCCCTATGAGGAGAAAGCTCATTTCTCATGGATGCAAGAAAGAGCCCTGTCCAGGCATCCAGCACTGCAGCCCCCTCAGACAGGCTGTTGGACCCACCCATGCAGAAGTGCCCTGTTGACAGAGAAGTGTAGGAGTGGCTTTCGGGGGCCAGTGTCTGACCGAGTACTCAGGGAAAGGACTCAGCAGTCCTGATCCTTGGGAACTTCCACCGTGGGTCAGTCACTTTACACATCTGAGGCTGTTTCCTCCTCTGTAAATTGAGGAGAAGCAAGTCATCCCCCAAGCTGGCTTCAGGGATAGGATGAGAGGAGGTGCCCACCAGGAAGCACACATCCAACCTAGCTCCCAGACAACCAGATCACTCCCAGCCTCAGTTTCCTCACCTGGTAAAGATAATCAGCTGCTTCTGCTTAAGGCTGGTTGAAGAAGGGTGGAAATTCTGCCCAGCATAGAGCTCTATGCACACTGCATGACCTCCCCATCACCTCCCTGGGCAGGGGCCTCCTCCCACTCAGCCCAGGCTCCCACAGCTAAGGGCACAAAGCCTTTCTGTGCTTCTCTGAGGGAGGAGCCAGCTCCGCCCCAAAGTGATTTTTTGTGGCTCTTTTAACCACAATTGATATATACATTTTAAATTCGTTTTTAAGCATTATTTTTCCTTCTGATTATGCACGCTCATTGCTACAGATGGAAAAGAAGAAAGTATAAATATGTTAATGTACTTTCTCACATTTTAATTTATAACCAGATTTCAGACAATATCCCACGGTTTTCCTTAACATTTTAAAAAATATAATTTTTTATTTTTTATTTGATGCATAGGAATTATACATATTTCTGGGGTACAAAGTTTTCCTTAATTTTTTTAATGATGTGAACATTAGGCCACAAACTATACAAAATAATAGTACATAAACATAGAATATTGTGTAACATATCTAGAAACCTGCCTTAAGTACTAATTCATGGCCAATCTTGTTTTATCTATGAGTCTACATCCTCTCTCCTGCCTGGATTATTTAAAAGTAATTCCAGGCATCCTGTATTTTCATCTATAAATATAAACATCTATAAATATTTCCTTGTGTATATCTAAAAGATAAATAATTTGTTTTTCGTTTTTTGGGTCCTGGGCATTAAACCCAGGAGTGATTAACTACTAGCCACATCCCCCGCCCTTCTTTACATTTTATTTAGAGACAGGGTCTCACTAAGTTACTGAGGCTGGCTTTGAACCCACAATCCTCCTGCCTCAATCTCCTGCTTCAGCCTCCCAAGCGGCTGGGATTATAGGGTGTACCACCACACCTGGCGAAGAAAAATAATTCTTAAGTAAACATAACTGCAATTATCACACTCCCCAGAATGAACAATCCCTTTCTGACAACTATTCACTCTGTTCAAATGTCCTTAATTGTGTATATGTGTTTACATATCATTCATTCATTCCAGGTAAGGTGCTATACATTGCATTTGGTTGATATGCTTGCTAAATCTCTTCAAATATGTAGGGTCTCTCTCTCTCCTTTTTTTTTCCTTAAAATTTCTTTGTTGAAAAACTAACTTTGTCCTGTGAAGTTTTTCATATTTATTTTGCTATTTGTATCACGTTGATATCATTTATGTGTTCCTCTACCTCTCCTATTTTCTATAAAAGATTCCTAAATCTAGAATCTTTATCTAATTCCAGGTAGAATTTTCTTTGCAATAATACTTTATAGATAGTCTTTATGATTTTAATTTGAATTTATTTGATTACTGGTGAGGTTGGACTTTTTCTTCAAAGGTATATTGGTCATTGGTACAGATTCTTATAAACTACTTTACACTTTCTCAATTGCATTGAGGTTTTTCATATTGACCTATTAAAGCTTTTTTATATATCGAGTGAAGTGAACTGCTTTGTGTTACCTGTAGAGAACTTCTCTTAAGGTAAAGCTTCAGCTGAGCTCCTTTTTGCTGTCAGAGGAATCCCAAATTAATTCTAGTCTTCTTCATTAATATTATCATTCTCACCCACCCCTTGGGGCTTGAACTGTCACTGTCCACCACCTTCCCTGTGTCAATGGATATCTGTCTGCCATTGAGATTCTGCTTTTGCTTTGGATCAAAGCAGAAGATGCTGGAGGTTTGTGGTGAGGATCCTATGATACCTGTCCAGCCCCTCATTTTACAAAGGAGGCAGTAGAAGCCCAGAGATGGGAGACCCTTAACCTACACAAAGTCACACTACTGCTAGGGGACAGTATAGGCAGTATCAGGCAGTGAGACTCAAATTCTGTTGCCGCCACCTAACAGCTATGCAATCTTCAGCATGTCACTCAACCTTTTTTATCCTTGGTTGTTTGGTCTATAAAAAATTAAAATAATTAAAAAGACCTCAAGATATATGTAAATGAGATGATGCATATAACCACGTAACAAAAAAGCTTGGCACATAACAAGCCATCCCAAATCAATAGTCACTTAGAATGTAGAGTATGGTTATGCCCATTTAAAAAGCAAAGAAAGCTAAGGTCCAGCAAGTGGGACTGGCTTGGAGCAGAGCATCCCAGCGCCCCTCGGACCCTTGTATCCTCTGACCCCTGCATGGGTTTAGCCTTAGAACAGATGCCTCTCCATCTTGAGTCCTGGTCAGAGTGATCTGGAAAGAACGCTTGCCTCCACACAGAGAGCTGTGTCCTGGTTGACTTGCTGACCTCCCTGCTCCATGCCTTCCTCTCCCTGAGTCACAGATTCCTCACCTAGAAAGGCCTTAGAGGGCAATTGAAGAAGCTGGGTGACAGGCAGAGAGCACACCGTGAGAAGGCAGTGTCTTCAACAGCCAGCCCTGTGTTCTTTCCCACAGCACACAGAGAGAGGTTTGTCTCAGCATCCTGGGGTTTGGGGATGTGTTTAACATGATAAATCCGTGGTTTGAAAAACACAGTGTATCGAGATAGAAGTAATCTAGTGTCCTATCCAACTTGGAGAGCAGAGCTGCCAGCCAGCCAGCAGCCGGTCCAGCTCTGAATCAAAACACAAGAGAAATGAACATGGGTGTAAGGGAAAGGGGCTCTTGTTACAGCAGCTTAACTTGCTTTCTAAAAGTAAAGTACTAACTTAACCCAAAGAATGCATCAGAATGACACTGGCACACTCACAGTGATCCACAGGGCTCCCATCCAGATCCAGAAAACGACCAGAGGACAAGGAAACTAGGACACATCCCTTCTTAAACAAAACAAACCAAACCAAACAAAAATCTGCACTCTCAGGATCTTCACTCTCTCTTCCGGGGTTGGAGGGTCCCTCTCCTGCTTCAGCCAGAGCAGCTCCACAGACTGGAGGTCTTCACACACTCACTTCAAAGTAGCATTCTTCTGCTTTATGTATTTATTTTTCTGCTTCTTAAAAAAAAAAAAAGCCACTGATGGTTTTGAATGAATCACTTGTATAAATATAAGTATTAGATGTGAAAAAAGTTATCATTCTATTATGTTGAATGTGATCAAATATAATGAACCCCCCAGTGACCAATGCTGATGGTAAAAATAGGATGTGACATTGATGATCTGGAAGGCGACTGTTAGACTTGCTACTGAGAAAATGGTCATCACCCAGCACAAGAAATCACTTTAGTTGTGGGTCTTTCTTGCTCTCTGAATGCCAGATCCCAAAGGTCTCCCTGTGAGGTCTATAAGTGGGAAGGGGTCATACTTTCTATCCCAGAGGACAGGTCCTGGTGGTCAGGTCTCTAACTGGGCCAACCCAGCACTTCCCCTGGGCTTCTGGACTCCCTTTGGCAGTGCAGGATGCTTCTCCACCCATGGCCACTGGCCAGGGTGCACATCAGGCCTTGAGCAGGAGCTGAGCCAGAGAAAACAACCCAACATCCAAGGAGGTCCATTTCCCAACTGGTGGGGTCAGGAGAGCAGGAGGAAGGACAGAGGGACACTGGCAAGCCACAGTTTGGGCTCTGAACACTATGCCATGATAATCCTTCAGCCTTTCCCACTCCTGACAGCCGGATGTGGGGGGTAATACGGCAGAGAAAGAGAGAAATGGAAGGCACCCAATTTTTGCCTTGTTGGAGTTTCTGCTCCAAGAAGTAACTTTTTCCTTTGGAGATCACTTTTAAGGCCTCTTAGCAGGCCCCGAAAGGCAGAGAAGCATCTTGGATGAGCTACATCTGGAGGCATCGGGTTAACCCCAGCCCAATTTACACAAGAGGCTGCGGAGGCTCAGGAGGACAAAAGAAGTTTCTCATAGCCCGGGATAACTAGTGGCTGAGCCAGGCTGAGGATGGGTCTGCAAGGTGTTCTTGGCCAAAATGCATTCAGACCAAAGCAACGAGCAGCCCCCATTGTGGGGCTGGCTGGGCAGGGAGGTTGTCAAGGCCCGCTCCAAGTTTTCTCTCTCACAGGGAGTCCCCCAGAGGCCCGGATGAGCTCATGGACAGTTGTGCAGTGGTGCACAGATCCCAGCTCTGTCCAGATGTGAGGGATTAGTGCTGAGCTGTGTGGAGAATGACCTCAGCCCAGTCTCTTCCCCAGGGAGATGCTGGAGCCAAGTCAGACCTCATCGCAGGCACGTAGGGAACAGGGAGCTTGAGGCCAATGGAGGGGAGCAGTTGCATGTTGTTTGAGCATGCACAGCTGGCTCATTTGCTGTCTGCTGCCAGGGTTGCAATACTTCCTCTCTGCATGAGCTCTGAGAAAGTTGGGAGTAGAGGAGGCAGGTGATACCCAGGGAAATGACTTCATCAAAGGTCCTCAGGTATGTATGCTCACAGGCTCACACCAGGACAGTCCCCTCTTCCTGGGACAGCCTACACTGTGGGCAAAAGCTTCTCACTCTGCAAAGCCTTTCCTCTCCAGGCTGAGCACCCTAGTTTAAGCTAAGACAAATGAGACCAGGGTCACCTCTTGACCTTCCCCTACCTCTTAAAGGCTTTCTTACAATGCCAGCCCTTCCGGTGGGGTCTCCCATACAATCCTCCCTCTGCATTCGATCCATGACAGCTTCTACTTTTTGCTAACAACTCCATCAGACAAGTGGCTTATTTTATGAAAAATTTCAAACCATATAACTCAAATGTAGAGGGAATAGTGGAATGCACCCCCATGTGACTGTCACCCATCTCTAGCAATGGTCAACCTTGGCTGATTTTGTTTTCTCTAAAGGCCTGTTCATGCCTCTCCTTCATCCCCATGCCAAGCCTGGGATATTTTGAAATAAATCAAATATATCATAGCATTTCAGCTGTTACATATTTTAGTCTGGGTTTCTAAAAGACTTGTTTTTATAAAAGTAGCCAACATGCCAGGATACCAGCCTTCTCCCTCCCCAAATTCAACAATACCACCATTGTCTTTTGTGGAGGGCTTTCTCAGTCCAATAGAAAAAAATAACAAAAAGGAGAAATTGAAAAGCGAATCATTCTCTGTAAGAGGTTCTGTATTAGTCAATTTGCTGTCACTATAATGAAACACCTCAGGTGATTGACTCACAAAGAGAAAAGCTTTGTTTTGGCTCAGAGTTTTGGAGGTTCCAGTCTATGCTTGCTTGGCCCCATTGCTCTGGGCCTAGGAGGGAGGCAACACATCATGCTGGAGGCCTATGACAAAGCAGACCACTCACCTTATCAGTCAGAAATAAAAGAGGAGTAAGAGACAGAGATCCCACAAAGTCCTTTGAGGGCACACCCCCAATGACCTCAGGCGCTCCCAGGAGGCCCCACTGCCTGAAGGGCCACAGAGCTTCCCAATAGCAGCATCCTGAGGACTAAACATTTACACATGGATCTTTGGGGACACTTGGGACCCAAACTACAGCAATGGGTGCTTCTGGAGCTGCCCATTGGTGCTGACTCCCACACAGCCTCCCTCTCCGCCTCTCCTCCAAACTGCTCTTTATTCAAGTTCCCTGTTCAATGCTGCACGAATGAGCTGATTCTCAATGTTTAAAACAGCATTTTCTGATTTCCTCCTATTCTCGCCATGGCTACTATTTTAATGGCTGCTTTTAACAACCCAGACACAGAATTCCTAAAAAGTCAACAAGTCAGTTGGCCATGATCTTCAGCAGACAGTCCCATCTTATTTCGCAGTTAGAGGTCTTCAGGTGGGTATCCCCCTACCAATTTTTTGGCCACTTAAACAGTTCACCTGGACTATTCCTGCTGCACTCCTTTTGTTCTTCTCTGATGGTGGTCTGTCTCCCTTCTGGATCCCATGGCCTCCCATTTGCAGGAAATACACTCCTTTAGTTCTGTTTCCCTCCTGTCCCTCTGGCTACAAGCATGGCTGTGTTTCTCCAGTGCTTAAGCAAACAGAAACGACAACAGGAAACACTTTTCGAGGCTTGGTGATCTGATCTGCCTTTCCTCTTGCCCAAGCCTCATGAAAAGGGTTCCCGGACCTGGTCCATCCTCTCCTGTCTCTGCCTCGCCTGCACCAGTCTGGCAGAAGTGTGGGGTGGCACTGGGCAGGGCCTTCTGGTGCTGCCCTTCTGTGCTCTTCAGGTTAGCCCTCCCTGCTGCCTGACACCATGCTGTCCTTGTCACCTTCTGTAGAAGCTGTAAAGCTCTTCACTTCTGACCTCTGGGACAGCACCCTGAGTGGCAGCATTCTTCCAGGTGCCCCGCAGGCAGCTCAGAGTCACCACCTCCAAACCCTGAGCGCAGAACCAAGGCTCTGAAACTTCTGGTGTGAGGGTTGGTGGTGCCAGGAGAACAAGGTTGGGCAGAAAACTGGTGAATCGAAGTTGAGAAGGTTGAATCTCAGGTCTTCTCTTCCCAGCAGTGGCATTTCAGCCCTCTTTGCGTCAATTATCCTATTTGTAAGTTGGGGGTGATAGCAGGCTGTTGGAGGGGCAGTTAACATATGGAGTTAACATATTGCTTGACACACTGCTTGGGAACACTCATCAAATGCCAGCTATGATTAACTGGTGCCCACTGTCAATGCTACTATTAAAACACCTTCTTCCTCCCTCCTTCCTTCCCTCCCTCCCTCCCTTCCTTCCTTGTTACTGGGGATTGAACTCAGGGGTGCTTCACTACTCAGCCACATCATCCCCCAAACTTTTTATTTATTTATTTATTTTTGACACAGGGTCTCACTAAGTTGCAGAGGGTCTTACTAAATTGCCTAGGCTGGCCTCAAACCGGCAATCCTCCTGCCTCAGTCTCCCAAGTTGATGGGATTACAGGCATGCACCACCACATCCAGCTTTCCCCATGCATTTTCTTTCCCCTCTATTCCTTTTGCTACTGTGTTCATCACTCCTTACTCTGATTACCTCCTGCCTCCAAAGACCTACCCTTCCAATCTGTTATCTGTATTTAAAATACTCGACTGTTAAAATAAAACTCCGAACATTGTAATTGGTTTTCTTTTTAATATTTTGTCAATGGACTTTTTTTCTCTTTTTTTTTTTAATGCCATGCTGAGAATCTAACCCAGTGCCTCACACGTGCTAGGCAAGCTTTCTACCACTGAGCTACACCCCCAGCCCTGTAATTGTTTATTTATTTATTTACTTACTTACTTACATATTTATTTATTTTTAAAGCCTTAGGATAAAGATCTACCCTTTGGCTTTGTTTCCAGGATCCCTCTGCCCCGTCTCCTCTCCCACCCTCTGTTCTCTGGTCACTCCAAATCCCTGGAGGTTTTGTCCTGTGGAGCCTGTTATTTCATGCCTCTCTCTGGCTAAAATCTGTTCT
This sequence comes from Callospermophilus lateralis, assembly GCF_048772815.1. NCBI lineage: Eukaryota > Metazoa > Chordata > Mammalia > Rodentia > Sciuridae > Callospermophilus > Callospermophilus lateralis. The sequence goes on along the minus strand of NC_135319.1, from coordinate 50,702,120 downwards.
TTCCTGACTTTTCCCAGGAAGGGCACTGCATCCTCATGAAGCCCATTTGGGTCTGTAGGTGAAGGCGGCTGCAGAGACAAGTGGTGATAGGGTGGTGGCAACCTGCACACTAGCTCACCCCTGATCATTTCTCTGCTCATCCTTGGGGGCTTTCAAGATCCACCTCACTCCAAGTCTGGAGTCTCTGTGCTGCAGGGAAACCGAGGGTTCACTGACAAGACTTGTTTTTCCACAGCCGCTGAGCCCCTCAGCCCCTCACAAGGAGACCCTGCTTGGAGCACAGGCTGTGACAGATACATGGCTGTCCAAGACCGTTTAGACGTGATGGAAGAGGTAACAAAGGTGTTGAGGTGGGGGACATGAAGCATAAAGACCACTTCCCTGCCAGGCTGGTGGAATAGACACAACCTTACCTTGGAATGGCAGGAAATCAGTTCAATCTTGTCCCTTAATCACCTCGTTGACTGTCCCCCTGCCCTAACTGGGGCAGCTGGTTCAGGTGACCAGCTGAAGGCAGAATTAAGGAAAGTAGAAATCTGGTCCCTGTGTTTGTAATGCCGCCATGGCTCATGACCTGGGGTTCATAAGCTTATGTGGGGGAAATGTTACATCTTTATTGTCACAGACCTTTAATTGAGATTTTGTGTTCCTATTCACAGTAAAACTGTATGGTAACTTTGTCCTCAACAGAAATCACAAATAACTTCATGCCATTATAGTCACTGAGAATATCTCAACATGTGCCAGGTGCAGAGGCACACATCTGTAATCCTAGTGACGTGTGTGGGTAAGGTGGAAGATTACCAAGTTTGAGATCAGCCTTTAGTAATACTCTGTTGCAAAATAAAAAGTAAAAACAGCTGGGGATATAGTTCATCTCAGTTGTAAAGCACCCCTGGGTTCAATCCCCAGTATAGAAAAAAAAAGGAATATCTCAAGTCATTTACACTCCTTATTGTGTTAGGATAGCATTAATTGTTATGCTCGATTTTAGATCATTTTATTTAGTGAGTTAAATAAATACATATATTTTATATCAAAATTTTTTAACATTTGAATAATATTTAATAAAGTTTATTTCCTTGTTAACACTACAGAATTTTCTTTTTACATTTAAAGCATTTTTTTCTGGAAAGTTCTGTAGGTTTCATCAGACTGCCAACAGGGCCCATGACAAAAAAGTTAAGAATCCTGAATAAAGAAAAATTAAAAATCCCGAACCTGTTATTTGGCAGCTGTGCCACCAGGGGGCGCGACAATAAAAGGAATGTGAACTCTGGCTGCCAAGTTCTAAAGCAGAAAGGGGGCGCTTCTGCCAAGCCTGGGACGGAGACAGCTGAGTGCAGACGGGGAGGGGGCCTTAGAGGGCAAGCCGCCTGGGACATTGTCATGTGGGGAAACAGGGAGGTGGGAGCAGAGCCCGAATGAGCACCCAGTTCTCTTCCCGCTGGACCCAGTGGTCCTTGGAGCGTGGCAGACTAAGCAGAAGTTGCCCCACTCTTGTCCCTAACTTCGCCCCCCTCTCCCTCTCTAGACGGCGGAGAAGGTGGTGGAGCACCTGGAGGCAGAAGTGAAAGGCCTCCTGGGCCTGCTGGAGGAGCTGGCCTGGAACCTGCCGCCAGGGCCCTTCAGCCCCGCCCCAGACCTCCTCGGAGACGGTGAGCGGCGGGGGAGGCTGGGGAGGCTGGGGAGGCTGGGGAGGCTGGGGAGGCAGGGCGGGCAGCCCCTGGGCCTCGGTGCGCGGAGTCTGGGAAAGCGCGCGAGAGGTGGCTGCTCCACCGCAGGAGTACAGCCTAGACCCGCAGGGAGACCCTCCGCCGCTCCGAAGGGACAGCTCGCGCCACCGCGGGCACCGCTGCAGCGGAGCGTTGATTCGAGGTGTACTCACAACCCCGACCTGGAGAGCGTCTCCCTCCGACGAGGGCCTTGGGCACGCCTCAGAGATCCCCCGTCCTCTTTCATCTCCTTCCCAGCATCCACTCTTGTTCCATCCCAAATCCCCGCCAGGGAAGACCCGCACGTCACTGATGGGGCCATGGTGGGATTGTCGCCTGCTTCCTTCTTGAGCCTGTGTGTCCAGGGGACTGAGGAGGGAACCGGGGAGTAAACTGCTGCCCTTGTGAGGATGAGGGGACCATTCAGTACCCCTGCAGCTCACTCTGGGGTCACCCCTTTCTTTCAGATCACTTCTGAGCCGCAGAGGTGGAGGAGCTGAGCAGCTGGAGGTGGGACCTGGTGGAGGGCGACTCAGACCAGAGCCACGTCTTCTCGTCCTCCTTTCTCTACCTTTGTGTGAAATAAAAGCAACTCCTTTGATGCCCTCTGTGTATGTGGACAGTGACCCCTACAGCCACAGTCCCTCCTCCCTTTTCTTCCATGCTCTGAGGCTCGGGTTCCCCCTCTAGACTCAGATCTGGGAACAGCACCCTGCCACCTATGCTTCGGCCCTCCTTATTTATAGGGACAGACTGAGCAGGAGTGGTACCCAGGGGTGAGACTCCTGAGGCCCAGAATCATAACAGGGACACAGCAGAAGGGCCCTGTAAGTAGCCCTGCTACTCAGACTTAGGCCCCAGAAAAACAGCGACAGCACCACCGGAGCTCCTCAGAAATGCAGGATTTTAGCAGAGTCCAGTGGCACACACCTGCGCTCCCAGATGCGCAGGAAGCTGTGGCAAGATCACAAGTTTGAGGCCATCCTAAGCAACTTAGTGGGACCCTGACTCAATATAAAAATTTTTTAAAAGGGCTGGGGGTGGTACAGTGCTTGCCTAGTGTGTGGCCAGGCCCAGTTCCCATCTCCAGTGCACATACAAACACACACAAGAAATGCAGGCTCTTGGCCCCCATCCAGATCTCCTGAATTAGACTCTGCATCTTAATGAGATTCCCCAGGGGATTTCTGTGTTCACTGAAGACACCCCACGCCCACCACCTTGGTACTGGGGATGAAACCCACCACCACCACCAAGGCTCTACCACTGAGCCTTACCTCCAGCCCTTTTAAAATGTTTTTTCCTATTAAAATAAAATTTACATAAAATTCACCATTTTAACCAGTTTAAACTACAAATTCAGCGGCTTTCAGTGTATACACAATGTTATACAATCACTTCCATCTAATTCCAGAACACTTTCATCATATCCTGCAATTACTAGGCAGTTACTTCCCATTCCCTCTCCCACCAGTCCCCTAAAGACCTCTAACCTTTATCTCTATGGACTTGTCTCTCTGAATATTTTATATAAACGAATCATACAATAAGTGGCTCTTTGTATCTGGCTTCTTTCACTGAGCTTGTTTTTAAGTTGTACACCTATCAGTACATTCCTTTTCATGGTTGAATGATGTTCCATTGAGTGGATGTACCACATTTTATTCATCCAAGCATTAATAAATGGACATTTGGGGTTGTTTGCACTTATGGACAAATATGAATAATGCTATAATTTATTCACTTAATAATTTAGGAGTTTTTGTGTAGATATGTTCTCGTTTTCTTGAGTATGTGCCTAGAAATGAAACTGCTGAACCAAATGGTAGCTGTTCAACTTGTTTGAAGAACTGCCAGTTTTGCACAACAGTTGTGCTGTTTTCCATCCCCACCAGCAACATTAGCTGCGGATGTTTCATGGACGCCTTCTATCCGATTGAGACATTTCCCTTCTGTTCCTTGAGTGCTTTTTTTTTTTTTTTTTAATCACAAAGAGAGTGTTGGCTTTTTTTCAAATGCTTTTTCTGCATCAAGAGAGGATCAAGCGGGGTGTTCTCCTTTCGTTTTATTAATAACACAATACGTTGATTAATCTTTGTATACCGAGTGAGCCTTGCATTCCCGGGGTAAATCCCACTTTGGCAAGGTGTACAGTCCTTATATATGCTAGTGGATTTTGTTGAGGACTTTTGTACCTGTAAGAGATATTAGTCTGTGGTTTTCTTGTGATATCTTTGTGTGGCTTTGGTACTAAGGTCATACTAGTCTCATAGGATGGATTAAGAAGTGTTTCCTTTTTTTTTTTTTTTTTTTTTTTTGAAAAAGAGTTGATTTTTCTTTAAGCCTTTGATGGAATTCACCAATGAAGTCATCTGACCATGGGCTTTTTTTCCCCACTGTAAATTATTTGATCACTGATTTAATCCCTTTAGTATAGGTCTATTTACATTTTCTATTTCTTCTTGAATCAGTTTGATAATCTGTGTTTCTAGGAATTTATCCATCTCCTCTAGAATGTTCAACTTGTGGTCATAGTTGGTCAGTGTCTTCTTATCCTTTTATTTCTGTAAGGTTGTGAGTAGTGTCACTCTCATTCCTCATGAGCATTCATTCCCTCCTTCTCTGTCTAAAGATTTATCAATTTTGCTCATATTTTTATAGAACTTTACAAAATTTAGATTGCTTTGTGGTCTATTATCAGCTGAGTGGAGTGTTTTACATAGCTCTAGTTGGTTTGCAAGATTGTTCAAGTTTTGTTTCCTTGTTTACCTAATTGCTCTATCCAATAGAGAAAGTGGAATGTTTGAAATCTCCATTATGTTTATTTATTTTCTGCAGTGGTGGGGAACAAAACTGGGGCATTGCACATGCTAGGCAAGAGTTCTACCACTGGCTACATTCCAGCCCTTCCAACTATTACATTGCCTATTTCTCCCATCAATTTCAGTCAATTTTTATTCAAAGTTTCGAGGGCTTTATGTTTGGTACATGAGTATTTATAATTGTCATATTCTTATAGGTTGACTCTTATCAGGGTAAAATGTCCTGTGTCTCTTGTAACAGTGTTAAAATCTATACTACAATTCCTTCCTTTTAAATGGAGAATTTATTCCATTTACATTTAAAGTGATTAATTCTTATTACTAAAGAAATGAGTCAATTCATCTATTATGCTGTATTTTATGTTACAGATTAAAAGCATATCATTTTTATTCCTTTTTCACTTTTACTGTTTTGGTTATTGTCTTAGTGGTTTCACTGGAATTACAATTAACATCTGCTTTATACCAATTTGGTTTGAATGAACATCATTTTTTAATAGTGCACAAGAACTTTGTTTCTATACAACTTCATCATCCACCCATATGTTGTCACTGTCACAAATTATCTTTATACATTTTGTGTCCGTCAATATTAGTTATGGTTTTTGTTTGGTATGGTCGTCTTTGAAATCATACGAGGAATAGGTGGGTATGGTGACACACACCTGTAATCCAAGTGACATGAGAGACTGAGGCAGAAGGATCACAAGTTTGAGGCCAGCCTCTGCTACTTGGCAAGGCCATAAGCAACTTAGCTAGACCCTATCTCAAAAGGGAGGGGGAAAGATGGGGATGTAGTGACTCAGTGGTTAAGTACCTCTGGCTTTAATGCCTGGTACCAAAAGCAATCAATCATGTGAGGAAAATTAAAAAGCAGTTACACATCCAAAAAATACACTAATACTTTTATATTTACCTTTACAATTACCTTTATTGGTGTTCTTTATTTCTTCATGTGGATTTTAGTTACTGTCCAGTAGTCTTTATTTTGGCGGGAAAGACTTAGCAATCCATGTGTGATATCTACTAGCAACAAATTGTTTTTGTTTATCCCAAATGTTTTATTCTTTTTTTGAATTTATTTTGCCAGATATAGGATTTTTCTCTTTTTTTGGTACTAGGGATTGAACCCAGGGGTGCATAACCACTGAGCGACATCCCCAGCCCTTTTTTACAACTTAGAGACAGGGTATGAGTTGCTTAGGGCCTCGCTAAGTTGCTGAGGCTGGCTTTGAACTCGTGATCCTCCTGCCTCAGCCTCCTGAGCCACTGGGATCACAGGCCTGTGCCACTGCACCCGGTCAGATAAAGGATTCCTGGCTGACGTTTCTTAGAGCATATTAAACGTATCATCCCACTGGCTTCCGATCCCCATGACTTCTGATGGGCCACTGGCTGCTGGTTTTATTGACGATAACCTCGACATGACAAATTGCTTCTCTTGCTGCTTTCAGGATCCCTGTCTCTCTCTTTGGGTTTGGTCACAACGAGTCTCAATGTGGACCTCTTTTATCCTGCTTAAAATGCACTGAGCTCCTTGGATATACAATGACTTCTACCAACTGTGTAAGTTCTCCCTCTTTTTTCAAGTATTTTTGCTATTTCTCTCCTCTCCTGTGATTTCCCATGTGTACACTGGTACACCTACTAAGGTCCAGCAATTTTCTTAGACTGTTAGAAGCAGGAAAAAAAAAATGAAGTACTAAGACTGGATACCCCCAAGTGGCCTATCTTGAAGTTTGGTGACTCTTCTGGCTTCTCAAATCTTCTCTTGAACCCTTCTAGTGAATTTCTTATTTTTATGCTTTTTAATTCTAGAATTTCAATTCCATTCTTTTTATCATTTCCCTTTATTGAAATTTTCTATTTGGTTCTATTGGATTCTTTCAGTTCTTTGTTCATGGTTTCCTTAGCTCTTTGAGCTTTGGGGGTTTTGTTTTGTTTTTCTCCAGTTGATTTAAAGTCTTTGGTAAGTACATCTGAGCTTTCTTGTTTCTATTAGTAAGTCTTTCGTGGGTGAGCCATACTTTTTTGTGTGCCTAATATTTTTGCTGAAAACTGAACATTTTGAACAGCATAAGGCCACCTAGAAAATCAAATCTCCTTTTTACCAGCTTGTTATTACTATAAGTTGCAGTTTATTCAGGAACTTTCTTGAGCTAATGCTTTAAAGTTGTACTCTTTGTCCAAGTGTGATCTCAGTCTTTGGCTAGCTTAATAGCCAGTCAGTCACCAGATTTCCCTAAACATCTGGAACAAACAAAAGTCCCCCCAGTCTTTGTGGGTGTTTTCCATGTGTGAGCCATACCTGTCACTCAGGCAGTTTCTAACTCTTCCTTAGCTTTCTCTTCCTCCTTGTGCACAGCATAATGGTGAGCCACAGGTGGGAGCTCAGGACTCTCTCAAGTCTTTTCTCATGCACCCAGGACTGGACATGTGTGGGATCCTCTAAATTCCCAGGACATGTGCAAGCTCTTCAAACACTTCATTCCCTAAAGCACCTCACTCCCTAGCCTTTCCTTTCTCAAGTTTCTAATTTGTCTCCTGTTTGCCCAACTATTATCCCTCTCCCTAGGCATCAGTGGCTAAAAGATTGCCTTTGAAATGACTCTCCTGTCCCCAGTTGCCACCTTCACCCTGGGAAAGTTCCAAATTAGGCCAAACAAAAGTAAGTTATTTGAGTTAGTCTTTTAGGGCATAACCTGACATAATTATTCCTGAGGATAATATCTATTCTCTTCCCTCCAGTGTTAACAAAGATTTACAGGGAACGAGGAATATTGCTTTTGATGCTACTGTCAAGCTGGGGAGTGGGGAATGGCACATTGGTAAGTTAATATACAACAGAATTCATACTGAATTCACTTTTTTCTTCCTTAAACATTCACTTGGTTGCTGTGAACGCTATTTCCAGATTTCCACTAAAGTTGACTCTGAAAAGAGTTTTTGCTAGCTTACTTGTTTTTGAGTAGACTTTGGGATTTCCCTATCTCACCATTGTTGTTGAGCACACTAAATTTTAGAAAGCTCTGCCCTAGTTTACTGCTCATTTTATAAAGGCCCAAAGACAGATGTGATTTCTCCACGGTCACAAGGCAAATCAGTCGTTGAGCCAACATCAGAATAGGGATGCTCGACTTCCAGCCCAGAGTGTTTTCTGATTCAGGATACAGGCTCTAACTACAAAAGGAAACGGGCTCAGTGTGAATACCAGTGTTGGACTAAGGAGCAGCCAAGGAGCAGAAGCTGTGGATTATGGTCTCCATTAGAGCTGGGAGACTTGAATGACTGACTCCTTTACTGAGAAGAGATTTGCATGGGGTCTGATGGGGGACGAAGTAATGATGTACCTGTCTCTTATTGGGAACACAGGCACAGAGAACTTTCAGGTTTGATAGGTAAAAATAAGAAAAGTGCCCCATTTGCCCTACAGATACTGAAAACTCACTAAGAGCTGAATTCACCTTGTGCTTCATCTTTCTGTTGTTGTTTGATGATGCTGGGGACTGAACCCAGGGCCGGGAAAGCCCTGAGCTACATTCTCAATCTCTTTAGTTTTTTTTTTTTAAGTTTTTTTTTTTTTTAGAGAGAGAGAGAAATTTTTAATATTTATTTTTTAGTTTTCGGCGGACACACCATCTTTGTTTTTTGTATGTGGTGCTGAGGATTGAACCCGGGACGCACGCATGCCAGGCGAGCGCGCTACCGCTTGAGCCACATCCCCAGCCCAATCTCTTTAGTTTTACTGTGAAACAGGGTCTTCCGAAGTTGCCCAGGTTGGCTCAAAATTGGCAATACTCCTGCCTCAGTCTCTCAAGTAGCTGGGATTACAGGCATGTGTCACCATGCCTAGCTCGTGCTTCATATTCTAGTTGCCCTTTCAGAAGTGAGATTACATGTGTAGCCTGGACTGGCCTTGACTACTGTCTCCAGAAAGCAGCCACAGCCCAGGGCACCTGTCTTCAGGAAGAAGCCTGTAAGGCTGCATCTCTTCCCATCTCTTTTGTCCTCAGCATAACTGACAGTGTTGACCCACATCTCCCAGTAACTCTGCAAGGAAGTAAGTATCTTTGCCCCTGGAGAGATTTCAATGAGATCACACAGTCCTTTAGCCCACAGGTACCTTGAGTTGGGCCCATTTCCTCCTGGTCACACTCTTAAAACTCAGTCCCTATAAATTAGCTTATGCTCACAAATTTCTATTTCAAGTTGAGCAAATTTTCAGTGGCTAATGAGATGGGAACCCCTAGCCATGAAGCAGGAAAAACAACAGGCTGGCCCCAGGAAGTCATTTCCAGAACATTCCACAGCTTGCTGACTTTAATTTTAAAACAGTTTTTGGCTACAGACATTCAGGTTTAAGGCACATTCCAAACTACAAGGAGCCCTGTCACTGGCAGGGAACCAGCCTTGTTCTTGTGGTTGTACATGGATGATGGAACAAATGACTTTCTGGCCTTTTTATTTTTCTAAAAAGGAGTGAGTTTGGCAAAAACAAAGCCTATGACACATTCTCACCAGATGCAAACATTACCCTGACAGGTCCTCCCTTTTGTCCTTGGTGAGGGCAGGGTGCTCTCTACCCACCCCATCGCTCTCACCAGAAATGTGTGTGTAGTAAACAGACTCGTATGCATCTGTCTGGCAATGACAGTTAAAAAAAGAAAGAAAGAAAATACGCCTTCAAATAGACATACAAAATCACATGACTAAAATGAAGCTAAGAGTCTTCGTCACAAGCAATGAGGAATGACTGCATGAATCAGGAAATAAAATATCTACCTAAAGAGCAAGAGGCGAAGGGACGGAGGCACCTCGAGAGAGCTCTAGCCCCACCCAGGCCCTTCAGCACGACATAATATGTGGATTGGGAAGGGCAGGAAGGTCAGGGCCAAGGCTCTAGGGACAGACAGTGCACCTTTGGGCTATTCTGTGGATTTGTGAGAAAAGGGTGCTCCTTTGGCCTTTTCCGGGCATCACCATTGCCTGCAGGGGGCAGAAGTGAGCCACGTCACTGCTCAGTGGTCACTCCTCAGTCGTTGCCACCACAGATCTTTAGCAGAATCTTCCGGTAGTCCCCTGAAGTGTCTCCCTGGTCACAGAAACAAAGGCATCCGTTAAGGGAGGCAAGGCACTTCCAGCCTCCTGGTTCCTGACTTTCTCTGGTTCCAAGCCCCCCTGAGGAGAAGCAGGGCCCTCCTGGGAAACGTCCCACCCTGCTGGTCCTACAACAGGCAGCGAGCACAGTCCTTAGACAGTGCAGTTCAGCCTTCCCGGGGCCCCATTAAAAAATAAATAAAGAGCTGCACTCACCCCAGTTATCAAAGTCAACTGCAACAAAATTAAAATCAGCCTAAAACCAATATGCAGGGCTAACCAAGATTGTTCTTTTCCCAGTGCGCTGACCTAGTACCAAACTGAGTTTCTGCTATAATGCACCATGTCCTGCCCAGGGAGTGTGATTTCCATGACCACACAATGTCAGATGCTGCTACTACACGGGCCTCCCAGCTCCCAGGCTCTCTCCTCTGTCTGACTCCTCTGCACCTGCTCCAGGAGTGCTGGCCAGGCCCTGCTAATTTCTAATCATTTCCTGCCACTGTCTGTTCTTTGAAAGTAAGGCCCATGGCTTCTTCCAGATGCCAGTCTGCTGGTGCACAGGAGATGCTGTCAGGAATTGCTAGTTCCTTGCTTTTACAGCCTTATCTTTACAGCAGGGAAATGGAGATGAGTTTCTCTCAAGGAACAACATCAAATGCTAGGGAGTCTAACTCAGGACCTGGTCCTGGCGATTTCAATTTTAAAGTTCACATGAGTTTGGAATTTCACTGTCAGGTCACCCAGACAAGAATAAATGTCGTCAGCCTGGCTCTGGGGCACAGTGACACAACAGTTGCCATTGGGTGATCACTTCCACGCACTGACTGACTGAGCAGGTGCACTGGAGCTGAGGATGCAGGGTCCAGACATGCCTGGACCTCAGAAGCTTACAAGTTGTTCAGGGGCAACTGGATGAACCAGTGGAAGTTGAAGTCTGAGGTCCAGCCACAAGATTACACGTGTGGCCCAGAGCCCAAGCACCTGGCTGTTCCAGAGAGGGCAAGGTGAAAACAGGGGCACAGGTGAGTGGGATGCCAAGAGCCAGCCCGGTCAGCCCCAGGGCCTCGTACCGTGATGTCGTGGTAGAGCGACTTGCCATACAGCCGCTTATACTCTGCTCTGATGTCCAGGAGGTCGATCTCGCTGCGAGACACCATGATGCGAATCAGGGTCCTGTCCTTCGTTCCTGCTCCCTAAAGAGAGTCCACCCAAAGCATGAGCAAGGGGCCTTCTACCCTCTCACTCCCCAACCCTCTGCCCCTCCCCTGCCCCTCGGTGCTCAGACCTCCAGGCTAAGGTCTCTCTCTCCATGACTTCTATGCTTAGCCCCTGGTCCCAAGCACAGGTAGGGCTAATGCAGGGATGACCTGGGCCTTTTGCACATGGGAGTTACATACCCTCATGGCCCTGTTGAGCCTTTCAGCAAAGAAAGCTGGAGTATTCTTGAGACATTTCACTAGAAGAAAAAACACAGCATAACCAGATCAGCAGAAAACTCAGCCCGAGAAAGGCACAGACTTCCCAGGTGTCCTCCTTGGAGGCCCCAGAGATCAAACCCGTCACTGCCTCCATCTTCCTCTCCTCCAGGCTCAATTACACCCCATGATCCTGACTCCAGCTCTTTGGAATAGGAACACAGAGTCTGGCACCAACCCAGCCTCTCTCCTCGTAACTCCCCAGATAAAAGGGGTGAGAACATGAAGTACGGTGGTGCACGCGGGTAATCCCAGCCACTCAGGAGGCTGAGGCAGAAGGATCCCAAGTCCAAGGCCAGCCACAGCAATTTAGTGAGACTCTTGTCTCAACATAAAAAATAAAAAGGGCTGGGGATAGCTCAGTGGAGCCCCCTGGGTTCAACCCAAGTACTGTTAAAAAAAAAAAAAAAAGAGGAATGAGAACCAGTGGCCCCTGAGCAATGCAGGAAGCTGTGTAGGGAGGGGAGGGAGAGGCGCATCAGAGCCCTATGAACCTCACAAAGAAAGATGGCTGAGCAGAATTAGTGTCCTTCTAGAATTTTCAAGCAAGAGATACACATGAGGACATATTAGGAAATGAGGACTTGTTGTCTGTTCCACTCAGAAAGCTCCAAGGAAAGCACAGTGGGCTGGTGGCGGGGGAGGGATGGGGAGGGCAAACTGCTTTCCCCATTGAGTATAAAGAGCTGTTGTGAGAGCTGCAGGGGGAGGACCCAACTCTGCATGATAGGCGGGGTCTGCTTCAGAGGCCACAAGCCCTGCAAGAAGCAGCCACCATCCTGGGAGCCCCGCCAGCTTCCTCTGGCATAGGCCTGTTTTGCTGTTGCAAGTAAAATCTTTCCACGTGTTTCCATCACAAACATCTGACAACTGCCTGCAGGGATGTATTTTTAGAGGAAACTTGGCAGGATATGAGTCACCTTCCTCCAGGACAGCAGCTGGATGCTCTCCCACTAATGCCCACACTGCAGCTCCCTGTCCAGAGTGGCTCTGGAAATATAAACAAGACACCCCTGACCGGGCTAGCGGGGCTCACTCTGCCATGATCCGGGAAGCGGGACTTCCCACCATTGGATCTGGATTTAGCAACCCTGGACACTTGGTTCTTGCACTCCGCCACCCTTCAGCAGGACGGCGAGCACCCTGACCACTGCTGTGCGTGCCAGCCCCTGCCTGGGGAGAGGGGCAGGTCTGAGACACCTACCCACAGCCAACATGCCCTGCTCCAGGTCCCCGGACATCTCCCGGCAGATGCTCTTCTCAATGTCTCGACCTGTCATCCTCTGGTACTCGTTGAAAACTAGCGGGAAGACAGAAAGGACATGTCATGGACTGAGCTGTTTCCCCCCAAATTCAGAAGGTGAACTCTTAACCCCAGCACCTCAGAACAGAACTGTATTTGAAGATAGGATCTTTAAAGAGGTACCTCTATTAAAACCTGACCAGTGTGTCTATAAGAAGAGGAGTTCATGACAAAGGAAGATGAGAGAAGTGCATGCACAGAGAGTCCTCAACTTATGATGATTCAACTTATAATATTTTTGTACTTACAAAGGTCCCCATACAACACTCAGTACAGTATTTGCTGAATTACAGGAGACATTTGGGCTCTGTGGTCAGATGACTTTGCCCCACTGTCGGCTAACATGAGCATCCTGAGCATACCTAAGACAGGCTAGCCTAAGTGTGACTTTCAGGAAGTTAAGTGGTAAATAATGCTTTTTTTTTTTTTTTTTTTGAGACATGGACTTTCAATATTGTCCAGGTTGGTCTCAAATTCCTGTGCTCAATTGATCCTCCTGCCTCAGCCTCCTGCGTCCCGAGGACTGCAGGTGCATGCTGCTGCACCGGGATTTAAGTGCGTTTTGACTTACAACATTTTCGACTTACGATGAGCTTACTAGGACATAAGCCCATCGTAAGTAAGTCAAGGAGCACCTGAACAGAAGAGAGGCCACGTGAGGCCACAGTGACAAGGAGGCTGTCTACAGCCAAGAAGAGAAGCCCCAGAAGGGGCCCTGCGGCAGCTTCGCCTTTGGACTTTTAGCCTCCGGAACTACAAGAAAATAAATTCCTGTCATTTGAGTCACCCAGTCTGTAGTCTTTGTCAGAGCAAACTAAGGACGCGCAAGAGGAGGCCTCTGGCCCTCAGGAGCTGCCTCTCCTGCTCTGCTCCAGGCGCCCTGGGCAGCCCCACTGACTGTGCCTGCCAGCTCTCAAGGCAGCCACAGTGTCCCACGTCATGGGCACTGCCCAGTATTCCTTGCTCATGGAGTCCTCCTACCAGGACAGTCCTCGCCAATCTGCTTACCCAATCGCAACCAACCCACCCTGGCACACCCAGGGTCCCCTCCCACCAACTCTTCTGCACCCCCAGCCCACGCATTCCTTCTCAGTCATTCCTTGTTAGTTCCGTCTGCTCAGCCTAACAGTGAGCTGAGGCCCGGCCAGCAGGGCCAGCATCGCCCCATGCTCTCCCCACAGCCCTGCTTCCCCAGGACCAGCAGAGCCGGGGCGGGATGGAGGCCTGGAGCCAGGCTCTGCATTGCATGCTGCTCTCTCTCGCTCTGCCTGCTCCCCAGTATCAGCTCCAAACTAGTGTCATCTACAGAACAAAGCTGTGACTTCGGCTGCACTCGTGCTCAGCGCAATTCAGATTTTCTTCAAGGTGGGGCTATTTTCCCCCAAGCCACGTTTGTGGAATCCTGGGTTTGCTGCAGCTACTCTGGTATGATATCTCGCTATTAAAATGATACCGAAGTGGAAAGTACCTTAACTCCCACTCTACGCAGCACAGTGAGGAAGCTTAAAAGTGTGCCCTGAGGCCAGAGGCCTGGGTTCAAATCCAAGTGTGGCCAGACTCACTTGCCCAACAGCCTATTCCCTCCTCTTGAAGCCAGGAGGACACATGCTCCTGGCGCCTGCGTTCTAAACTCAGTGTGTGCTGGGCCTTCACCTCCCGCCAGCCCTGCATCTCTGGCCAGTGCCCTTCCATGCTGCCCACGCTCAGGATTCCCAGTCCCTTCTCAGTCCTTCCAACACAGCTGGCCTCCAAGACTGCCCTTTTCCGTGAGTCCTCCCCCAGGGCCCTGACCTCAAACCACCATTCTCTCTCTGTCCCCTCCCAAGGGGACATCTAACAGTCCAGAGGCCAAAGCACTGTTGACCCTTTGCAGCTAGCTACCAAACTCCCACCTCTGGCTCACAGTTCTCCTGAGCACCAGGCTCATAAGCTGGCTTCCTGGCTTCTCTGTCCCAAGGCTCCTAGTGTCCTTCTCTCCTGATGAGGCCCGTTCCGTCCAGAGCTTCCCAATCTCTGTGGAGTGTCACGCCATTCTTCCACTTGCTTAGCCAAAACCAAACTCTCTATCATCCTGGGCTCCTCTCCTTCTCCCACTCTGCGTGTCCCAGTCATCAGCAAGGAGGGCCGGAACCTGACCTCCTTTCACCCCATCCCTCCTCCAGGCCACCCTCATTTCTCCCTGGAGTCACTGCAGCAGCTTCCCAACAGGTTCCTCTGCTCTGCCACAAACCCTGCACTCTCAACACAAGCTAGGTCCAGGTCCCCCAGCACGCCCCGAGGGCAAGGAGTACACTCAATTCTCCAGTGAACTTGCAAGTTGCCTCCTCAGGACCCTCCAGGGCCTCCAGGCCACTCAGGATAAACACCTAACCCCATGCACCATCAGCCAGGCCTCCTCCGACCTCATTCATTCCAACTGCTCTGGTCACACAGCCCGTTTCCCTGAGTCTTAGCCACTGCACCGGGCCTTTGCGCCTGTGTCTTCTTCAGGGTTTCAGTAAAATGGCACTCAGTCCAAGCAGACTGGCCCCAAAGCCTCCCCTGGGGTTCTGCTCCATTACTCCCTAACCCCACGTCCGGCTTTATTATGTTCTCTACAGGATTTATCGCCTGACACAGGCTCTACTCAGTACTCACTTACAGTCTGTATCCTGAACAAGGCGAAGCCCATGAGAACAGAGACTCTGCTGGCCTCTGTTCCTTCCAAGCCCCGCACCCACTCCACCACCCAAGAGGAACACAGCCAGAGTTCCAACTGGATGTGTTGACCAAGTAAACAAAGTTGCCCACAGTCATTGCTATAACTGTGTCTTATGCCACCCTGGAAAACCCCGATGAGGAGCCCCAGAGGGCACTCCCAACTCCAATCCATACTCCAGCACAGCCAACCAGAGCCCATTTCCTCATGTCACCCTTTGCTTCCCGCAGAACCGGTGCTTGGATTCAGCAAACACTCAAGAGCATCTTTTAACTCACCACCAGGGGGCGCTTTTAAGAAAGCAAAGGCCCCAGGCAGAGATGAGCCGCCCAGTGGTCCTGCAAGCTTGGTTTCCCACAATGCCCTCATCTAACTGGTCCCAGGGAGGCCCAGGACTGCCTTACCTGCCACCAGGTGGGCCCGGCTCCGGGAACACAAAATTGCATTGAACTTGGACTCGTCTGTTCCCAAGCGGTTCTCCCCAGCCGCATACAGCTCCTGGAGAGGAAGGCACATGTTCAATGCAGGGCTCACTTCATACCCCTGGCTCAGGTCACCTAGAAAACAGGGCAGTGTCTGGCCCTGTGACCCCAGAGGAGAAGAAAATGGGGCAGTTGGAACAAAGGTTTGCTGATCCCCTGCTGTGCTCCACCCCTTGGGGTGGCACAGAGAATGCTGGTGCTGGGAGACACTCAGATCAGGACAACCAAGGCAAAGAGCATCCTTAACTGGCCCAAGGGAGCAGCAATGCAGAGAAGAAATGGAAGGAATGGAAGAAGAGGGCTGGGCTCCAGGCAGGCGTCTCCAAGTCCGTTTCTCATCTCTAAAACGCCAAGGGTGAGTTTGATTTGAGGTTGCAAAGTCAAGAGCCCCAGAGGGCCAGCTGGGTAACAACTGACGAAATTAGGTCAGCTTTGAAGCCCAGAGTGGGGCGCCATGACTAGCCATCCTGAGGGACAGTGCTTCTCAGCAGCAGCTGAGTCCTGTGACAGAGAGACATGGTCTGATGCTGCCAGATCCATTCCTCAGAAGCCTGAAATCCAGATTTCTACAGGTAATTTCCCAGCCTTGAAAAGCAATTTCCGTATCTATAAGAAGGAATGCGAGTGAGCTGGGGTTGTGGCTCAGGGGTAGAGCCCTTGCCTAACACATGTGAGGCCGTGGGGTCAATCCTCAGCACCACATAAATAAAATAAAGGTATTAAAAAAAAAAAAAAAGAAGAAGGAACATGTGAGACAATCAATATTACAACAGCAGATAGATGGCAATCATGAGTAAGGGATTTCATAATTTGTTCTTCCTCTGTTTATTATGTATACCATTATGTTTGCAAAGAGGCAGAATTTGCATTCACCTGTTAATGAGCTTTTGAAGGTTTGAGTCCTAAATACTTGACAATTTGCAACCCTGCCCCAGATGGCCTCTAAGGTGCCTGCAAGTCCCAAGCAGCAGCTCTTAGACCTGTGGGCACTGGTACCCAAGGGAATCAGCAGGTCAAGGTGAGGCTGAAGGAGGTCAGGCATGGAGGACAGAGAGCATGATACTTCTGCCTTCAACAGAAGGCTGCTGAGAGGTATAGCCGCTCTCTCCCACCAGACGGGGCTCCCTGAAGCCAGCACACCAGGGTCTGAATGCAATAGTAGGACACACAGACTTTTCCAGAGAAGCATAGACACCTGAGCTTCCTTCCCCTTTTGCTTTGCAAATCACAAGAGGAACAAGGATGGAATTCTAAGGAAGCACAACTGGGGTGACAGCTGGTTTCTAGGCTCAAAGCCTCAAAAGCTTAACAGGCAAGTGCTAATTCTTTCCCTTTGCAAACATAATGGTGCACACACCTCAACACCGGAAAGGTCCCAAGCCATGTGAAATCCCACATCCATAACTCATCGATCAATCATTGCACTATTTATTTTCTTGCATGTTCCCCCTTATAGGTGGGGAAACTAAGGCCCAGAAGACTAGGTGGTTTCTCAAGGTCACACAGTTGACAAAGGGCAGAGCACAGCTGAAACCTGAAGCATCTCTCTCTGTATCCATTGCTCTTTTCTTCCCAGAGCATCTCTTTGTGAAGGAAGAAAGTGGGGGACACCCCTGGTTTAGGAAGCCTGGCCTGGTCATCATGCTCACCTGCACATCTCTCTGGACAAGGGACATGTCCACATTGGTGCTTTCATCCCGGTTTCCCTGAAAGGAAGCAGGTGGTACGGTGAAGCCCACCCCGTCGAGGCACGGAGCTCCTCACTGCTCCCCTGCCCTCACTGCTCCAACCCCACTGCTCTGATTGCCTGTCGTGGGGAAGGTACCTGAGAGAGAGAGATGAGGAGCCGCTGGAAGTGCCCCGACGTGTCACTTCGGATGGCCTCCTCCAGGGTCTTTTTGAATTCTGAAAGGGAGACACAAGGAAATCAACTCCCAGCTGCAGCTGCCCACTGCAGGGTCAGTCAACAGTGGACAATGGGACAAGACAGTGGCCCAGATGGCCCTTCGAGACATGCAACCCTGTGACCCCCAGGCTGCCCTGGCCTCTGACAGGCGTGGCTCTACCACAGCCCCCCCTTACCTTAGTCACCTGCTCCATGTATGAAGAACAGGCAGGGTTGGGCCTGGGTCAAAGCCCAGTGTGCTAGGAGTGGCAGGAAATGGGGTGATAAGGAGGCCACAAAGGAATAAGAAGCCCTGGGAGAGGGTGTGGCCCATACCTGGCATGCAGAGCCACCTGCAGAGGGCAGAGGCCCTGGGCCAGGCTCACCTGTTTTGTAGGCTCTGCTCAGTTCCCGGATGTGCTCATTGCTGCGGGAAGCGAGGATCTCAATCAGGCAGGCTTCGTCAGTCCCAGCCCCCTGCAGTGGCACAGAACACAGCAGACCACACAGTTACCCTCACCAGCACCCTCGAAAGACAGCAGGTGCTACATTGTTAACACCAGCCCCAGAGGCACACCTGTGGCACTGCTCCTGGGCCTGGGAGCCAGTCCCCTCACCTCACTTCCCCAGTGAGGGGAAGCACTAGATAACAATGTCAATAGAGATGAATACAGATCACATAAAGGGTCACCATCACTGACAAGAAATAATCAGAGAGGTACAGTGACTGTCCAGGGCCACACAGTACTTAGTAAGGGTGAGATGTGGACCAAGGTCTATTTTATTCCAAGGTCAGCCCATGAGTGAGATGACAAATAACTGAGAAAATGGGCTAAAAATAAAAGAGATCAGAGTGGGTGTGTGGGAGTCCCAAGTAGAATGTGGAGTGTCTGGGGACATCTTAGAATAGGCTGCAATGAGGATTAAAAAAAAAATGACTATACCAGGGACAGTAGGAAGGCAGAGGACAGAGTCAGCAGCCTTGCTTTTATGTCACTTTGAATCTTGGCCATGTGGTTCACCAGCTATGCAACCTTGATGAGTTACTTAACTTCTCTGTACCTCAGGTGGCTGGGTTAAGGTAGGTAGAGCATTTAGACAGTGCTGCTCAGGCAGGATGGCCTCCTCCAGGGTCTTTGTGACCCTTAATTGTAAAAAAAAAAAAGTAGCTTATGTGAGCTACTGTTACCATTACTGATACCCCCTTGCAATTATCAGATTACTTGGAGTTTACGATGGGCTTCTGGGTTAGGCACTTACCCAGTGCCCACTGCACATCCTGACAGCATCTACTGTCCCCACTTCCTTATGCTCAAGGACACACAGCTGGGCAGCAACAGCTGCAGCCACGCCTGTGTTGCTCCCAGCACCCCATCACCACCACCTTATCAAGCTGCTGAAGGCGGGTGTGGGGCAGAAGCCTGGGGACCACTGCCCTCCCCAGTCACCTCCTGCGTCCTCCCTGGACCAACACAGGTAGTGTGTGTTCCAACAGAGTCCTCTCCCCCTTCCAGGCACCACACTGAATCTCTACTTCTCCTGGGGGAGGCATTGGACCCCAATGAGCAGTTCCTTCCGGGATGCATGCTCCACCCACAAGGAACCCCCTTCTGAGGGGTTGTCCCTTCTCAGCCCCAGGACACACACAGGTGCAGGACTGTATGGATGGATGGGACCTGCCCCTCAGCCGGAACCATCTAGACCTGTGGGGGACAGTGACCCCAAGCCAAGTCCATCAGAATCTGCCTCATTAGGTATTTGGACAAGGGACAGCTGGTCTCTTCTGTAGCTGGATCTGATAGGTGGCGGAGATGGCGGTGGGGTACAGGGTGTCATCATTTGGAAGCAGATACCCCAGAAGTGGACCCAGAAATCACATCTGGGTCCTGCCCTTTATATGCCCTGGCCCTGGCCCTCCTTCTCTATGCCAAGCTGTCTTGATCCCCACGACCAGTTCTCTGCCTCTATTTTGGTTCAGCTCAAGCAGGTGGCTGCCATTTGCTAGTGGCAGAGACCCACAGGATGAGAGCTCCCCAACCATGGCCTTGACCCCCCCTCTCACTCCATTACCACCTTCCTCTATACCCCAGCTCCTGACACGTAAGATGGAAAGAGGCTTAGACACCCCCTCTGACAAATGGCATGTCATGTGTCTCTTGGGGAAATTACCGGAAGATGTGCTTTCTACAGCATGTTGACTCCAACCCAGGAGGGCCCAGGAGCTGCACTGAGCAACAGCTAGGAAGGGGACAGCCACATTTCACACCATCCAGCTCTCTTCTGGGCTGTGTGTCCACACCCACACTCCACTCCACACCCCTCCCACAGCCCTACGTGTACACACCTTGATGGCTTCCTTTATCTCATACACATCAAACAGGACTGGAGTCTTCATCAGAGCCAAGATTGTCTTCTCAAAGTTTCCCGACAGCTCAGACTTCAAGTCTTTGATCAAATCCTGATTGCATTTTCAAACAAACAAGACAAGGACATTTTGAGAATCCCCAGAAGGTGACTCACAGGAACAGAATCCCAAATGGGACAGCCACATCATGGACATCACAGGGAAGAAAAGCCTGCTTTCAGGGACGGGCCTGAGCTGCAGAGCCTGCAATTACACAGGATGCCCGCCACTGGGGGCACACCAAGGGGAGCGCTGGGCCGGGCACTCACCCATCCAATATGTACATGATTATTTTTTTAAGATTCAAAGTTCTAGAAGTTGAAAATATACCCCTTTTACATTTGTTCAGTTCACAAAGTCTTTTCTTCCAAAACTCCTTTGTCAGCTAAACCTCCCAGGGTGACATGAAGAGGGAGGGGAAGGGACCCTGAGGCTGGGTAGGGCTGGGGGAGAAATGAACTATGCCTGGTGTCAGTGAGTGGAGGCAGAGCCAAGGCTGCAACCCAGATGTCCACATGCCTCTCACCAAGCCTCACTACATTATGGACTCTGGGGGTACTTCCTCCAGGCATCCTTCACCTCTAAAAGATGTCACCATCTGGGGATGACCAACTGGGGAAGATCAGGAAATGTCCTAATGCAGTTCACTGTCCATTAGATGTCCAGGTCCACTTGGTTCCAAGGAAAAGTGGGTCTGTAGGCCATGCTTGCCTCTATAGGGACCAGGGCCCACTGTCCTCGCCCACCCCCACCCCATAACTCACCTTGCCATAAGCTGTCTTGAAGGACAGGAGGATTTGTTGCCGCTGCTTGTTGGAGCGACTCCCCAAGCAGTCAATGATGGCCTGCTCATCAGTCCCTGGGGATGAGGAGGTGGGAGTGGGTCACCGGATGCTTTGCAGGTGATAGGGACGCTCTGTGATTACTGACTCCTGGCCTGGGGCCGCTAATTCTCCTGGACATCCCTACACTCCCAGGCCCACCTTTCCTTCCAACACCACTGGGGTCAGGTTCGCCTCCCGCCAGCCACCTCAGCCCACGGAACCATCGTGAAACTGCTCAGGGATTTGGGGCACGGGGCGGGGTGTGGACGGGAGCCTCCCCAGGTCTCTCACCAAAGCCCTTCATGGCCTTCCGTAAGACCTCGGCATCTCGCAAGGGGTCAAAGCCAGAAGCATCTGTGATGGTGCCTCGGTTTCCAAACTACTTGGACAAAGAGTTGCAGGTAAGATGACTCACTCTGGCTGTCCAGGGCCAAGGCTGTCCCACCCCAAGGCGACTCTGGCACCACTTCTCTCTAAACCTGGGGGAGCTCAAGGAGCCCGAAATAAACAGTGCAGAGGGCTCCACATTGAGTCTCCTTCAAATGGCTGTTACCTGTCCTTGTGTTCTGGTATGGGTTTCTTCCCGGCTTCTGTGGCTAGGAGCCCTTACAGCTGGTTCCTGCCACTAAAAACCTGCCCTCCACCCAGGTCCTCCAGGGCTGGGCCCAGGTCCTGAAAAAGGGCCCCTGGCCTCTCCTCCATGCCTAATCACATCATGCATGGAGCACACATCAGGACAGTCCTGATGGGCGGCCACTTCATGTGACCCTGGAGATGCCGGCATCCAGCCCTCACAATGGTGGGTGGCCTCCTAACTGCTTCTTGGGACTAGCGTTCATTCCCTGTCCCTGTCCCTAGAGGCCATGCTGCCTGACTACTGCACTGCCTGCACAGCCAGCAGCTGTACAACCCCAGTGAAATTGAACTTCCCAGTTGCTATTTGACTTTTACATGCCTCCCAGAGACTCTTGTGTTAAAAGGACTTTGCAGAAAGCCTGCAGCACTAGTGGGAAGTGGCAGCACAGTGAGGAGCCGGGGCCTGGTGGGAGGAAGTTAGGTCAGTGAAAGTGTGCCCCGCCCCTTCCTCTCTGCTCCCTGGCTACTATGAGGTGACAGCTCCACTCCAAGCACCTGCCTTGATACAGGCCCAAACAACAGGCCAAGTGACCATGGACTAAAACCGGGGGTCCAAATACATCTGGCCTCCTTTAAGCTATTCGTCACAGGTATTTGCCAAAATGACAGAGAGCTACTGCACAGGCTCAACTGTCTCCTGGTGGGCCGTCCTCCCAGGCGGGCTAGACAGACGGCTATGACACGGTGAGGAGATGTGCTCAGAGAAGAGATGGGAAGGAGGCGGGGAGGCAGGCTGGAGGGTGGCATGGAGGCGGACAGGGAGCAGAGGGGACCCTCTGTCTAAAAATAGTCACCCAGCACATAACACCAGCCCTGTGCTTGGCTGCTTTGCCACGTAACCATGACAATGAATTCTAGGCTCTGCAAACATGAACCGTGCTCCAAAATGAGCCAAGATCAACCCTGGAGGAACTGCCAACAATTTTCCCAGCCCAAAGGGGATTTTAAGAATCCTCCAAAACCTGTCTGGGAGGGCCCATCGAGGGGACTATAGGGCATGAGCCTGGAGACCGGTGGCCTGGGTAGTTCTGAAAAATTCACATAGCCCAGGCGGTAAATCACAGGAGGAATGAACAGCACCCAACTTGCACTTGAAGCCAACTGGGAGAAGCTCCCACAGGCCTAAGGCATGGTCCCAGGGGAGCCTGTGACAAAGTGATACTCTGTCCAAATAAGCAGCAGCAAAGGCCCAAGCCCTCCAGTACCTCCTGGCCTTGCTGCCAGAGGCCACAGGGAAGTCTCCAGTTTTTGGGTTCAGGTCCCAAACAGCACTCACCTGAGCTGGGGGGACAGCAGGAGTGACAGTCCCAGAGCTTGAGTATCCTGGGTAGCTTGGTTGAGGCTGCTGCCCTGGCGGTGGCATTGGTGACTGCCCAGGGTAGGTCATTGGTGGCTGCCCAGGATAAGCCCCTGGGGGCTGCTGCCCAGGGGGTGGCATGGGCTGGCCTGGCACAGGGGCCCCTGGGTACGGTGGATATGAGGGCATCCCAGAGGGTGGGTTTCCTCCAGGGGGCGGGTACATTCCATATGGAGGAACAGGCTGCTGGGCTGGAGGGGGCTGCCCAAAGCCCCCAGGAGGGACTGGAGGGTAACCACCCCCAGGGGCCCCAGGGTACATGTTTGGCACGTTGGCTCCTCCGAATGTCCCAGACATGTTGGCTGCCTGCAAGTGCACAAAGCAGAGCCTGAGACCCCCAGCCCAAAAAGTCTGGTGGCGCTCTGATGGTCTACCCTTCCCTGGCCTGAGCCCTGCCGGCTCCCAGGAGCCTCATTCCAGGACCTGCCCACCAAGCCCTGCTACCTAAGCTCTTCTCATACCTGAGCCGACTTAATACAGCACCTCCACCACAGCTACATGACGGATAATCACACCCACAAAGTGGACTCAGAGACAGGCACATTTGTTCAAAGCTACAGAGTCAGCAAGTGGTGCAGCTGGAGCTCTGACCTGAAGGTCTACATCCAAACCAGAGACCTGCCACCCCCAGTGCAGAGGAGATGCCTTCCTTCTCCCACGGCTGCTGTTTCCAGCCAGACCCACTGGCTGAAGGTAAGGGCTCACAGCCCCAGAAAGCAAGAGGGCCCTTTCCTGCAGGCTGGCCACCGGCTCTGCAAATGAGGCCCAGGAAGATGTGTACTCACAGGACCCCGACAGGGTCCTGTGTCCTGAGACCTGGGCCCGCCTCCATCTCTAGCCCCACACTCACCTCTCCTCTCCAGCTCACTGTCCCTGAGCACATCAGGCCACAGCAGCTCAGAATTTACAGTCCCTAACATCCACACGGCACATCCCTCCTCTGCTTAGATCTTTGCTCAACACCCGCTCCCACTCTGACCCACGTTAAAAGATGGAACCTCTACCTTATAAGCCATATCCCACATCACCCTACCCACTCCCGACCCTTCTTCCTGGCTTTTCTTGCTTCCAAAACCCTTCAATACAATATCATCACGTGGTTACGTCATTGTCTGTGTCTTCCCAACAGATGCTGAGTGCATCAGGGCTGTGATTTTTGTTGTTTTATTTGCACACCCCTAGTACCTAGAGCTGGGCCTCAGCAGATCTAGGTGTGCACTGGTTGCCGTTTCTACATCTGCTGTCAAATTTTTAAATATATTTTAGAAGCAAAACAACAAATAAAATTAAGTGTCTGCCCACTCTCCTGCCATACACCCACCCAGGACCAACCAGACAGATCTCCACGTGTACACACACACATGCACATGCAGACACCTATACACAACACTCTCATGTACACACACATGCACAAACATGTGTGCACACACACACCCTTCCCTCTGGGCCCTGTGCTGAGCTCGTAAGAAGGTGCTCCACGAACTTCCATGAAGACATGGCCCTTACCCAACCCCCAGGGCTGAAAGGACCCTGAGAGACCATCAGTCCAATTATGCTGCCCTTCCACTCATCTGACAGAGGGAGACACTGAGGCCCAGAGAGGCGGTGAGGAGGTGGCAGAACGCTGAAGAAAACCCGCATGTTCTAACATACAGCTCAACACACTCCAGCTCAGGACCACCTCTGAAGCCACAAGGGGCCAGTGCCCTGACCCCTCTGGCCACGCAGCTACAGCCCCAGGAGCGGCCTCAGGTGCTGGACTCACCATTCCTGAGAGGTAGTCCGGATTGAACTGCCCGGCATAGTTGGTCACGTTATCCAGCCCGATGGGAGGCATGCTGGGTGGGGGGTAGCCAGCTCCGCCCCAGGCACCACCACCTGAAAACAACACCGAAAGTCTACAGTGATGTGCAGGCTCGGGGGTGAGGGGTCCTGCGGGTTTGGTTTTTTGCTCTAAGTCTATAAATGGCAGAGACAAGAAGGACGACAAGATGGAGGAGATAGGGTTGCATCGTGGGACACTAACAGACACTAACCAGTATTCACAAGGGGACAGTAAAGCCAGCGGTGTGTCTTAGGGCAAGGTTCTCAACCACTCTGGGCCCATCTCCTGTGCCGAAAAATGGGCACAATGCCCAGTGTGTGTGTCCAGCTGCTGCAATGGAGAATAAGCTAATGCCTGGGCAGTGGCTACATGTGTCCACTGGACCTGGTGGAGGCTGCTGCCTGGCAGGTGCACTCCTGCCCACAGCAGCCTCACGTCTGGCTCTTCAGTTCCAGGGCTGTGGGATACCCAGGGACCATCCTGCCCTAAGACACCCGCCTACTCTCCCTCCTGCTGCTCGGGCTGAGCAG
Source organism: Callospermophilus lateralis (assembly GCF_048772815.1). Classification (NCBI taxonomy): domain Eukaryota; kingdom Metazoa; phylum Chordata; class Mammalia; order Rodentia; family Sciuridae; genus Callospermophilus; species Callospermophilus lateralis. Next base: position 50,677,064 of record NC_135319.1, on the reverse strand, counting down.
TCATGCTGACAGAGGTGGGGATGGCAGGATTTCTGCAGAGGAGATCGGCCCAGTGTGGTTAAGCTGGGGGTGAGCAGCTGCTTCAGCAGAAGTGACCCGGCTCAACCCTGAGATGAAAGTGACAAGTGACTGAGTCTCCCCCCCACCTTGGGCTTGGTCTTCACCTGTTGAATGGGAGGGAGGAAGGACACAAACGGCCTACAGGTTCCACTGATGCTTAGACCTCAACTCCAAAAGTGTGTGATGTGGGCTGTGTCCCCCGGGGCAAGGGGCAGTACAGCTCGGACTCCCTCTGAGGGAATGTCCCTGAAATGGCCCTTGCCTCCCCTTCATTCCAGAAGCTCCCACATCTCCTTTTCTAGTGTGGGACCAAATTTCACTTCAGGAAAATGAGGGCCCAGGGCCAGGGCAGAAGAGCCCTAAGCGTACGCTTTGCTTCTGGGGCAGGGTTCAGATCACCCACTGGGTGGGTCAGCCTCACCCTATAACACAGGGCTTCAGGCAGCTGCAGGGAATGACACGTGATCCCCACCATCTGCCTCCAGGAGACGGCCTCTACTTCCTCCCTGGGGGAGGGCAAAACCCATGCTCCCCGAGCCAGGGTGGACGCTCTGGAGGGCACCCAGCCAGAGCCTTTGCCTGCCAGGCTCATGAGCACCTGGGTATATGGTGAGTATGTCATCAGTAGCCCAGAGAAGGAGAGATCTTTGAAGTCACTTTGCAAAGGAGAAAATGGAATCTCAGAAAAATAAAGGCATTTGTCTTTATCAGCTAATAAGGTTGGAGACAGTCCTGGTCTGGCCCAGGGCCTTCCAGAACCAGTTTCAAACCCAGGCTTCCCCAAGCCTCAGCGTGGGTCCTCTCCAGGCCCTGCCTGCCCTGGGGAGGTCCCCTCTGTTGTCCTCGCCTCCTGCAGGTTGTGCTCAGGGGAGGACAGGGAGTGAGGAAACTCCCATTCCTCCTTCCCCACTCCAGGCCCACCCCGCCCCACCCCTCTTACCTGGTGCAACTGGGGGGTAGCCGCCAGGAGGTGGGGGATAGCCTGGGTAGCTCATGGCTAGATCTGAAAGAGAAGAGAAAGCACACTCAGGTGTGTCCTGGGCGTCCTCACCAAGCAGGCTTACTGGTCAGCTACGAGAGGACAGCAGCCATGGCCACAGCTGCAGGAGTTGCATCAGGCTGGTGGCACTACCAAGCTTCCTCGCTCCCTGTGGGGCCTCAGAGCCGGGCCTCAAGCTCGGACTGTGGGCCAGGCCCCGAGCCCAGGCCACAGGAAGACTCACCACCTGGAATCTTCTCAAATCCTGGACAGCCCTCTCACCCACATTTCCCTCCAGCTTCAGGGGACAAGGGTGCAGCGTGTGTCTGGACCTGCCCTCTGGCCTCTGACCTCAAGTGACAGAGAAGACACCGCCTCCTTTTCAGGGCTCCAAGTCCACGTGTCTTCCTCTTCCTGTGCCTTTATCGCCATCCCTCCAGCAACAGGGGAAGTCAGAGGACCCCGTCTCCCTGTGGCCAGCCTACAAACCCCCAGCTGTCCACTGCCACTCCCATCTTGGGTCTGACTTATACACCTTCCAGTTTCCAACCACTAGTTCGTCAGGCAAGGGACCTGGCCAGTACAGAACTGTCCTTCCTAGAAACAGAAGGGCCCTGCACAGGGATTTTACCTGTTGTGGGGCCCAAAATCAGGGCAGAGGGGACAACGCCCTTCTGTTCATGATGATGAGGCCACTACAGGTCACTTCGAGTAAGTGACTTACTTGCGGATCAGATAGTAAGGGGAGGAGAGAGTCTGGAACCCACGACAGCTGCAGGACACCTGTTTCCACAGTCCCTTCATACACAGACCCTTGGCAATGCCCATTGCCTAGGAGGGACACAGATCAGCCGCCACACCAGCCACTCAAAAGACTCAGGTCCCCTTCATCCACCCTGAAGAACCAGACATGTTGTTTTTAAGGAAGCTGAAGGGCTCTCAAGGTGCTACAGGTCCCCAGAAGGCGATCCGGGTTCTCAGCCATTGGGTGTGGTCACTTGATTTGCTCAGTGGGTCCAGAAGTGACCAGAGGCAAAGCAATGGGAAGTCAGATGATGCCTTAGAGGTCTTGGAGAGAGCTGGAACTGCTACCTGCACCTTCAACAAACCACCCTTCCCCTTGCAGTTTACCATCTGGCCCAGATGACCCTTCCCCATGCAGTTTACCATCTCTCTGAACTTCTGGCCCATGCACTGCCTGGGGCATGGTCTGAGTCATCACCCAGCAGCCAGGTGACCTATCAGCAGGAAGCCCCGCTTGTCCTGCCCTCAAGCTGCTCCTTCAACCCAGATTCTGCTGGGACCCTCAGGCCTCCCAGGGAGGAAGGAGCCTGGGTGGGGACAGGTGACCCAGGAACCTTCTGACTGTAAGGAGCTGTCTGCAGCAGGATGAGTTGCAATGGTCACTTGGCATCTGCCCCTCCAGAGACAGCACTGGACAGGACTTCAGGGCACCAAAGCACAAGTGTATTCTTCTATTCCTCTTCCTTACACCAAATAAATGTTCACTAGGCTGGAGATTTAAACTGTAAGCAGCAGCCCCAAATCCCAAAGTCACAAAATAGAGCTTCTGCATTATCAGAAACAACCTAAAGACATAACAAATGACTAACTTATGGGGAAAGTTATACAATTAAAAAAAGCCAGCTACTCAGGAGGCTGTGGTTTGAGTTCAAGGCCAGGATGGAAAACACAGGAGACCCCCCATCTCAAAACAAAAAAGAAGAGACCAATAACCATTAGAAAAACTGAAACGATGTGGATGAAACGCGTTTGCCTTCAAAAGGTGCTAAGAGAAGCACCGTTAAAAATGCAGAGATGCCAAAATTTAAAATGGCACTTGCTTTAACCCAGCAACTCCACTAGACATTTATCTCCCAGAAGCACTTGGCCCTATAGGAAATGATGTAGGGCCATGGATTTACTGTGGTATTACCTGTAACAACAGAAAACCCCTCACCACCCAACATCTGGTCAAACATAAAACACAACAGAGTCCTACAACACACCCTTCAGAGTTAGCCAGCTCTCTCTCTCTATGGGGATCATTTCATGTCCCCACTATTCACCAAGGTACAGGGCTACGTGTATACAAACTGGTAATAAAGAAACCAGAAACACACAAACTAAGTGGTGCCCGTAAGTACACGAGCCCAGACCGCCTCTGGAGTGTTGAACAAGATTCTGGGAACCCTGGTTGCCTCTGGAAGGGAAAGCGGGGGCTGGAAGTGAGGCTTGCTGTTCCCGCACACGTCCTCTGCATTTCTGCCACACATGTACTACCTACCAACACACAGCTTTACGAAGGGCTTAATGCAGGCAGGCACTTCTGACACACATCAGGCCACTCCTTCCTGCCACACAGATTCATGGCTGTTCTTCCAAGATTAAAATAACTCACATAGGGACAGTCAGACCTGGCAGCAGGACCCCAGGCCTGTCAGCCACACAACTGGAACGGCACTCAACTTCTGGGAGGACAGCTGTGGAGCCTCCTGGCAAGAGTCAAACCTGCCCCCTAGGAAGGGCTCTGCCCTGCAGGCCCACCCTAAGGCACCTGCAGAGCCTTATCCTGCAGTCCCTCATCAGGGTCCTGTCCTCTCCCCAGGACACACCTCCCACCTTCCCCTCTGCTGAAAGAAGGATCTCCTTATTCCTAATATTTCTTACCTAGAATAGTTTCAAGCCTGCTGCTCACTCACTTATCTGTCTCTGAGCCTTTTCAAGACCAAAGGGCCCTGGTGCAGTCTGCAGAGGCAGGGCAGGACATTCCGCTGCCTCCCCGTGGACAGAGCCGCCCACCTCTCTGGATGGCCGCGCGTGGGTTTTTCTGGGTGGTGGAGCCCGTACATGGATTCCTGTTAAATTTCCCTTGTAGATCCTGCCGTGGCTCCAGCCCACCGAGAAACCCTGCATCCTGACCCACATCACATCTCAGCTCTTGCTCCCTTCTCTTCCCAGCTGCAGATCTGAGGGGAGTGGCATCTGTGCTCTTCTTCCCAGGAACAGAGGCCAGCCACTTCCTGACCCATCATGCTGACAACTCCCCACCATGGTATCAGACACGGGGACCCAGTGCCCCCCTAAAGGTGTCACAACCCAGCCCACATCCCCACCACGTTCAGATGAGGGCTGTAGCAGCTTATCTCTCTGACAGCCGCAGGGGAAGCAGGGGAAACATAAAGTGGCCGGATGGCCTGGGGTGGCCTTTAGGCCTCACCTTGGACCTCACCTTCTCCTCCCACCCATCTGACCCCCAGTCTCCGTTTCAGAGGACAGCCACAGACAACAGCACTGTGAGCTCCAAGCAGCAGACCTGCCTGCTCTTCCACATTCATGAGGATCACCCTGCCTCCTGGACTTAGGCCTCTCTCCTGTCCTTGAGCAAAGAAAAAAGGTGCCTGGGGACTAGGGTGTGGCTCAGTGGTAGTGTGCTTGCCTAGCATGAGTGAGCCCTGGGGTTCAAACCCCAGTGTAAGGAGAAGAAAGAGGAGGAGGAGGAAGAAGAGGAGGAGGGGTAGGGAAGAAAGGAAGGGGAGGGAGGTGCATGAACCTGGGGACATGCTTCACATTACTGAGTGAGTCTGCCAGCTAGGGCATGTCCCTCCTTCTATATGCCCACATATGATCACAGCACCCAGACATGGGGCTTCATTGGAGAGGTTCTCCCACATACCAGGCGGCTGGCCTCTTCAGGCTGACCTCCAGCTTCAATTCTTTTTTTTTTTTTTTGGTCCTGGAGACACAGAAGTTCTTTACCACTAAGCGCTACAGACCCAGTCCTCTTTATTTATTTTGAGAGAGAGTCTGGCTAAATTGCTGAGGCTGGCCTTGAACTTGTACTTCTCTTGCCTCAACCTCCTGAGTCGCTGAGATTACAGGCGTGGGCCAACAAGCCTGGCAGAACTGCTCCAATTCTTAGAACCTGCCTCTAGGGAATCTCCAGCCTCTGGTCCTGACTCTCTGGGGGACCTTGCAGCACAAACACCCACTTCCTTCCTGCAACTGTGCACTGATTTCATTAAGCTGTGGCCACTGTAGGTAAGAGTTTGCCTCAATAAAACAGTCACCGGTGGGGCCTGTTACCCCTCGACTGCTGGGTCCCACTGCCATAATCCAGCATCGGCAAGTCTGGGGCAGGGCCCAAGAAGCTGCATGTGCAACATACTTCCATGTGATGCTGCTGGACCATGGGCCACACTTGGAGTGACACTGCTTCCCCATGTGTGAGCATCACCAGGAGAACTCGGGAAACACTGATGCCTCAGCGCCAAGCATGCGGGGCCCTTGAACCTGAGGTGGGCCCAAGGATATGAAATGTTATGCACACACCAACCCGAGGCCCCAGGATTCTGATGAATTGGTTCTGTGTTCCACATGCTGGAAAATGCTCCTTCCTTCAAGGTACCTGGCCTTTCTGGCCTGTACCATCTGCTTTCCCCTCCAGCAGCAGACTGAGAAGACACATCCCAGCAGAACCAAACTCCAGGGCACTCGTGAATGTCGAAGGAAAGAGCTGGGGGCGTGGAAGGGACTAGCAAGGGGCCTGTTCTCTGCAGCTGTGAATAGGTGCTCAAGTACACCAGTAAATTTCAAGGGTCCCGCACGGACACTCGCCAGTCCTCACACACAGAAAGCCAGAAATGCATGTTGTGCGGGAGGCTAAACCACCCAGAGGGAGTTTGCTTCCCACTACTGGCCGTCCCCGACCCAATGGGGAGATGGACGCCAGGCCTCCAGCCAGCAGCAGGGCTGGCCTGTGCACATCGTGTGGTGGCAGTACCTTGCCTGGCATGAGTATAGAGATGGCCTGCCTGGAGGAGCAGCAAAGGCTCACACAGGACAGAGCCTGCACTGGGTTAATGCTGAGAGGCCCAGACAGACGAGAATGGATACCTTCCTGGGATGACCCTCCACTGACCTTCCTGGGCCTGTGGGAATATTCATTTATCCATTTGTTTTTTAAATATTAAATCTTTAACCTGCTTTTACACAAAATTTAAATATGGATAGTTCAAACCACAGTGTTCTGATAATCCTCCATGCTCTGTTCTGTAACAGAAAAGAAACAGCACACACACCCTAATCCCAGCTACTCAGGAGGCTTAGGCAGAGGGATCCCTGGAAGGCAGGGGTATGAGGCCATCCTGGACAACACAGAGAGACCCTGTCTCAAAAAAGAAAAGAAAAAGAAGCCACAGAACAACAGAAAATATCTGCAAAAGACACCTGACAGATTGTTAGCCAAAATATACAAAGAACTATTAAAACTCAACAAGAAAAGCAACCACATAATTTTTTAAAAAGTGGGCAAAAGACCTGGACAGACACGTCACCAATGAAAGATCTACACATGACAAAGAAGGATATGAAAAGACAACATGCCATTAAGGAATTGCCAATTAAAACAATGCAATACCACCACAGGCCTGTTACATGGCCATGGTCCAAAACACTGACAGCACCACATGTTGGAGAGGATGTGGAGTTAACAGGAACACTTGTTCATTGCTGGGAGGAATACAAAATGGTACCTCCACTTTGGAAGAGATTTTGGAAGAGACAAAACCAAGCATAATTTTACAAACAATTCAGCTATCATGATGTTCTTGATATTTATCCAAAATGAGCTGAAGACTTAGCCACACACAAAAACCTGGACATAGATGCTTGTGTTAGCTTTCCACACTGTGACAAAAATACCTGAGATAAACAACTTATAAGAAAGAAAGGTTTGTTTTGGCTCATGATGTCAGAGGATCCAGTCCATGGTTGGTTGGCCCATTGCTTTCCGGTCCATATGAGGCAGGACATGATGGTGGGGAGCACAGGATGGAGCCAAGCTGCTCACCTATGGTGACCAGGAAGCAGAAAGTGAGAGAGGAGGGTCCAGGTTCCAATGCCTCCTTCACAGGAACATCTCTGATGACCTAACTTCCTCAAAGTGGGCCCCATCTCTTAAAGCAGTGCCACAGGCTGGGGACAAAGGGACCTTTGGGGATAATTTCAGACCCAACTATAGCAAAGTTTATGGTATTTTAGTCAAAACTGGTAGACTCAGAAGGAACCAAGATGTCCCTCAGTAAGTGAATGGATAACCCCATACTGGTGCCACTAGGCAGTGCAGTGGTGCTCTACATTAAAAAGAAATGAGCTATCGAGCCATAATACAAGTGGACAAGTCCTTCTCACTTGTCCTAGGGGTGGTGAGGGGGGTCGCCTCTGGTGGCTCTTCCTTCTTCTGGGATCTTAGGACTTCTGAAGAGCTTCTACCCTGAAGCCTCACAAAATGATTTCCACACTGGAGGCGATCTTGGAGACTATGTGGGTCCCACCTCCCTGGGTCCGGCTTGCTAAAATCACAGGCGCTCTGGAGGCAGTCCGTGCACAACGTGGCCTGCTGGCGGCAGAACCTGCCTCCTCCCAGGCTGGCCAGCCTGTTCAGGGGTTGCAGCTGCTCCTGCCATGACAGTCTGAAGACCCCTCCTCCACGGGCAAGAGACAGCATGGATGTGTTTAGAAAGGGCTCTGCAAGGCCATTCCTCCTGCTGGGGGTCCAGAAGCCCCAGGGCCTCAGCTCACCCCACCCCACACTGTCAACACCTACACCCATGGCCCTGGCTCCAGGCAGGAGGGGGCCAGACTCCGCCCACACCTGCCACACACACTCAAGTAACTGCACCTCACCCTGTGAGCAAGAGCACTCCCAGGAGTGAACCGGAGTAGGGAAAACAGAGATGAACAATGACTGGCATCCTTTACAGCTTTGTCTTGTGGAGAATATGCATAGAGCAGAACAGTGCAGTAGACGCTCACCACTGGGCTTCTGTGAAGCACCATCCCGAGGCCAATCCTGACTCATCTGGACCCTGCCTGCTCCCCGGTATCATTTAGAAGAAAAGCCCAGACACTGTATATTACTTCACCTGTAATTTTTCACCTCTCTAAATGCCATGAACTTGAAGTAGACACACACATGCATGCATCAGCGGAACTCTCAGGTAATAACCAGGCTTCTGTGCCAGCAATGCTCAGGCACCAACTCATCCTAGGAGAAGTGGAGCTTGGAATGCTTGAGGACACCTGTCAATATAAGGAGTCCCAAAAAACAGCCTCCCCAGGACTTTCCCAGTCCCTGGATCATAGAGCTCTTACCTGGTGGCAATGCTGCCAACCATAGGTTGGCACCAGTAGACACACGTCAGCAGCCTCGTTCACCCCCATCATTCTGCATCTGGCTTAATATGTACCCCATAAGTGCAACGTGGGTGGAAGGCTGAATGAGGTCTGGGGCCCGGCATGTGCTCTGCTGATTGGTGGCTGAGTGAGCCTGGCCCCGCCACCAATACCCCTCCACCTAGACTCTCCTTTATAACCTTTTCCCTCACTTGCTCCTAAGACCATGTGAGCATCAAATAAGAGGCATGTGGCCCGCACAGGCAGGGCAAGGAACAGCACAACAATTAATCCAAGGCTCTTGGCAAAAACGATAAACTGACTCCAATTCTGCATCCCGGTGCTCTGTAGGACTCTGTAGGATCACCGCTGACTGATGGCAGCCACACAGCTACAGGGACCTAGAGCCACCTGATCCTGATCTTCCCTCCAGGCATCGAGTTTGTCTGTCTTCACTGTAAACCTGCTCACTTCTGTGCGTCCACCGTCTTTCTCAGGTCCAACCCGGGCCACTGTCCCCAGCCAGGGATGCCAAGGGCAGAAGCAGACAGCGTGACCTGCAGCTCAGTGCTGCCCCAACTGTGTTCTCACCAACATAGCATCCTGCGAACTGTGAAGTCAGCCAGACTGCAGCTTCAGAAGACAGATTCACTGTCCAAACACTTCAGGAAATGCTGCCTAACACACAGTTACGGGCTGCCACTAAGACCTCCCCCTCCAGGAAGCCGCTGACTCCCAGGAGCACAGAGTAAAAGCTCCGAGAAGTCCCGTGACAAAGAAGCCTGCCTGTCTCCACCCTCCAACTTCCCAAACATAGCAGGCCACAGTCACAGCCACCGGTTGCCGATACTAACCACGAGCCAGGCACGGCAGCAAGAGCTTTATGTGGAATTTAACGTCACGACAACCCTAGACAGGAGCTCCCACCAGCTTCCTCCTTGCACAGAAGAGACGGAGGCCCCAGGAGCAAGTGGCTGTGGCAGAATTCACACCCAGGCAGGCCAGCACCAAAGCCCAGCACTCACCACCATGCCATCTCCCTCTCAAGAGCCAGTGACCCCAGGACAGTGTCTCACGGATTGAGTTTGGAAATACGGGTGTGACTGAACAGCATGGGAATAGGAATCAGCACAAGCAAGCTGGTTTCTATGTCCAGCTGTCACAGGGTGACCCTGGACTTCCTCGAAGGCAGTGAAGGGTGGTAGGAAGAACCCGGCCTCTGAAATCAGACTGCACAGGTTCAAACCCCAGCTCCGCTCCCTGCTAGCTCTCTGATCTTGGGCAGGTTAACTTTTCTGGGCCTCAGTTTCCCAGATCTGAAGAATGGAAATGGTAATGTCAAGTTCGTTCTCATTATTTCACCTAACCTTTCCTTGATGGAGGAGGATCTGAGGAAGTACTGTGGAGCTCTCAGGAACAGGATGAATCACCTATAATAGAAAGCCCAGAGAGACCACCACAGGAGAGGGAGACGGTGTGTCTGTGAACCTGAAAGCGGACCCTCACCAGACACCAAATCTGCTGGCACCTTGATCTTCAGACTTCCAGCTCTCCAACCGGGAGCAGCAGATTTCTGTTGTCCAAACCACCTGGCCCACGATGTTTTGCTACAGCAGGGCACACTGGTGAGATGACCTAAGGACACACCCACCCACAAAGGGAGACTGCGCCGCCCCTGCCAGGGCAGAGAGGTCTGTTTCTGTGTCATCACCTTTTGCACAAGCAGAGCCCAAACAGCTGGAGAAGCTCAATAAACGGGACCATCCAGCAGAAGTGGCCGCTGACGGTGATGTGCACAGGTCCCCATATGTCGGGCCCGGTGGCTACCACAGCTCTCCACGCTGCCAAGCCCACCCTGGCTTCTCCAGGTCGCCTGACCACAGGGACGCTCCACACTCCTAACCCTGCAGCAGCCACTCAGCCTGCACAAAGCACCCCTTCCAGAGGCTCCGAGAGAAGGGACCAAGGGGAACCCCTCCTCTAGACCCTGCCCTCACCTGGGTGGGGACAGGGTGGCGGAGTCTCATTCCAGGCCACGCAGCCTGAGCGTCACCAAAATGGCTCCTGACATCCGACCACAGATGCTTGCCAGTCTTTCTACCACCCCCACTTACTCCTCCCACACCCTCAGCCAGTTCCCCCACCTTCACACAGCCCATGATCCCCCATCAAGAACCACAAAAGTCACAGGATTATCACGAGAGACTTCTCTATTCTGCTAAATGAAATTTCCCCACAGCCCACACAATTCTGTTATCATCTAACACTGCTGCTGGGCTGTGATAGTGACATACAGGGTCTGGAGTCCAAACACAGTGACTCCAATTCTAGCTCAATCCCTCACTGGCTGTGTGATCTTGGGCACACTGCTGGATCTCTCTGAGCCTTTCTCCTCACCTGAAAAATAGGGGAAAACACATCCATCTTTCTCTGGCTGTGGGGATTCAGGTACTAATTAATATCCATATATAAAGCTACTCCCCATGATAGCCGATTAGCATTTGGTAGGCACTACATTTTAATAATCTTAACTCATTCCTTAAAAAGCATTAGCTTGGGAACCAAGGTCTAGGGTCTAACTGTGCCCCTAGCTGTATGACCCTCCCTGGGCAACTTAACCTCTCTGAAATTCCATGCTTTCTAGTGGAAAAGCATGGACTTAGTCCACTTACCTTGGATTACTATGATGATTAAATGTAGTAATAAGAATGAACTTTGTAAAGTACTGGAATAGCTATCTTCCCTGTGACCAGCTTGCCAAGTGCCATTCTCTCCCAAGTGGCCAAAGAGGACAGGCTGTGATATTTGGAGAGGGAATAAAAGGATCAGAGATCCCAAGTGTCTGCCCTCCAGTTGACCAATCCATGCAGTGAGGGCCGTGCCGAACCAACTGCTAAGGTCACAGGGCCTCAGGACCAAGTTGGTCAGAAAGGGTAGAGGGGAGGGCTTCCCAAAGCCCGAGATGAAGCCACCATCGGGTTCCACACTTGGAAAAAACACAGATGGTCCACACCCTGGTCCCCAGAACCCAAGAACATGTGACCCTACTACTGGCAAAAGGGACCATCCAGATGGGATGAAGGCCACCAGCCATGTGCGGGAAGGATCCTAGACTACCCAGGTGAACCGGCCAGTTCCAGGAGTCCTTCAGGTGGTGCACCAAACAGGCATGAGGAGGCTCCGGGGAGGAAGAGGCCCTGGCCAAGGGGCACCCCTGAGGAGAAAGGGGACCTGGCCAAGGAATGCAGACACTACTGAGGCAGGAAAAGGAAAAGACACGGAGCCCTGGAGCCTCAGGAATGACAACCCTGCCAACATCCTGACCAACCGCAGCACTGACATCAGACTATGGGAAGAACTGTAAGACGAGAAAGTCACAGGGTTAAATGGTCAGCTGGCGTGGGAAACCCTGGGGGCTCCTCAAGCAGCTGACTGCACCACTACAGATGCCCTGTAATCCCACTGTCATTCCCAAAGGCAACGGGAGCCTCAAATGGATACCTGCGCACCCACAGTCACAGCAGCATTATTCACAGTAACCAAGGTGGCGGCAATGTGAATGTCCCTGGATGGAACAAAATGTGTGTGCCAGAGACCCACGCTGTGGAATACTACTCAGCCCTCGAAAGAGAGGAAGTTCTGACACCTGCTATCACCTAGATGAACCTTAAGCACATCATGCCAAGTGAAATAAGCAGTCACAGAGGCGAATTATCGCAGGGTTCCCTTTATACGAGGCATCCAGAGTGCTGGAAGTTATAGACAGGAAGGTGCATCTTGAGGCCAGAGGCCGAAGAAAGGAGTGAATACAGTCAGTTTGGGAAGAAGAAAAAGTCCTGGAGGCAGGTGATCGTGACAGCTGCATGACGGTGTGAATGTATTTAATGCCACTGAACTACACACCTAGAAACGGTTAAGAGCATCAATTTGAGGTTGTGTATGATTTTTCACAAAAAGTTGCAAGGCTATAAGCCCCGAGTTTGTTATAATCGGTTACTGCAGGAAAAGAAAACTCATTTATTCAGTGACCATTCCTCCTCTCCGTCCCCCAGAGCCTTCCATGGGGTTCTTGAAGCGGCCTCTGCCCTGTGTGAGAGACGGCCATAAACCAGCCTGCCTCGCTCAGCGGCCTTCCGTGATGAGGAAGTATCAAACCACCAGACCACAAAACAGCACTCCCCAATGAAGAGGGACCAGGTGCTCGCTCTCCCATGCATCTGAAGAAAAGCTCAACAAAGGTTTGCTCACTTGTATTATAGGTCAAACCGGTCGCCATGGTTGCCATGGTCACCCTGGTCACCATGAGTCACCATGGTGAGACTCGGGCCCTAGGATAGTTTCCGTGTGGCTAAGCAAGACACACCCGGGCAGCAATGCAAATGCTCTGAAGGAGGGCGAGGGTGAGAGCTCCGCCAGGCACAGGCCGGGCAGTCATGCCCGATGGGCCAATCATGCCAAGGAGAGGTGGGCAAGTCCAGTCCCACCTACCCACCTCCTCCTGATTCAGTGGGGAAACTGGCGGCCAGGGAGGGGGACTGGCAGGCCAAGGTGATACTGCAAGATCCTAGGGGGGCTGCCCCAGAGCCTCCTGCCTCCCATGTCAAGAGCTCAGCATCCCAAAGGCAGGGCACGGGCACAGCAAAGGGTGTCCAGGGGACGGAAGCCCCCTGCTCCAGGATGCTTCTTTTGGATCCTTCTGCAGAGGGGCTCTGCAGCCAGGGAGCTCTGGCCTGGCCGGCTGCCTGAGGCAATGGCAGGACAGAAGTTCAGGGCTGAGCAGAGATGAGTTCTGCAGTACCCAGGAGAAACCAGAGGAGAGGGAGGTGTGGTAAAATCCCCGCCTCCTCCTGCCACCCCAACTATGGACCCTGAGCCCCTCACCAGCCTCCCCTCTCCCTCTCCGTATTAACATACCAAGGATGCCAGAACAGGGGAAGGTCTCCAGCAAGAGGGGCAAGGTGAACACACAGGAAAAGGACCAGGGAACAGAAACGTTGACGGGCAGGAGAGGAAAACTACAATCAATATCCTCAGAGGCCTGAGGAAACACCGCCTAAAGATGCTCAAACGTGGAACAATTAGCCGGCAGTAAAGTGCCTTCAGAAACTGAAGACAGAGGACTGAAATAAAATAGGCAACCGAAAGATTAAAGACCAAGTCAGGGAAAATTCAGGAAAAAAAAAACAGAAATACAAACAAAAAAATCATACAGATCAAAAAAAGAATTAGAAAATGGCCAGGTGTGGTGGTACATGCCTGTAATCCCAGCTACTCAGGTGACTGAGGCAGGAGGATTGCAAAGATAGAGGCCAACCTGGGCAACTAAGTGAGACCCTGCCTGAAAATAAACCTTTAAAAAGGGCCGTGATGCAGCTCAGTAGCACAGGGCTTGCTGGCACGCGTGAGGCCCTGCATTCAATCACCCAGCACTGGGAAAAAAAAAAATGATCAAAAATGAAAGGATGGAGTGAAAACAGAGGCGGGAAAATTATCACTTAAAATACAAGTATGTTGATAAACACTGAAATAAACTTCCATATTGATTATTATATTTATTGCTACATTATAAAACATTTTATAATTAAATACTGTGAAACCTACTGGCAGTCCAATGGCTGGAGAAAGACCATCAGCAAAGCTTATCACTGTGAAATTTGAGAGAGGCAAAGAAAAGACACTGAAATGTCTCAGGGAAAAAAAAAGGAACAAAGGTCTTTTGGGGGGAAGCAGAATGACACTGAACCTCTTAACAGCCACATTGGAAAGTAGAAGACAATGGAACAATGCCTTCACCATCCTGAATGAAGGGCTACTTTCAGCTTCTAATTCTATACCTGGCTAAATTATAGGCTGATGGAGAAAATGGAATAGACTTTTCCACAAGACTCAAAAACAAACCAAAATCCCCGACCTTTCATGCACTCTTTAGGAACTTCTAAAGCACTCCAGCAAAAGGAAAAGTTTTTTAAAAAGAAGAAAGAAATGAAATATATGGACCCCAGAAACATGGGGAATCTAGCATAGAAAACCAGCAGAAATTGTAAAAGGAAGTTCTCAAATGAGAGCTCATCAACAGACCTGGGGACAACTTGTCTAGTATGGATCAATAGATACGCAGAACACTGAGTCAAAAAAAAAAAAAAAAAAAAAAAAAAAACGAGGAAACTATTCACTTCAGGAATAAGGAAAAACGAGGGTTTGAACTCCTGAATGTCTAACCACAGTGGATTAGTTGGCACAACACTGACAAATATAATTTATGGTCAATAATATGTATTGATTCTTATGAATCCAAACAGGAAGTCAACACACAATGTCTAAGAAATTAAGAAACAGTAATAGGAATCTATTATTTAAAGATAAAGAGCTTCTTAAAGACGGGAAAACTGTGGAGAGCTAGAAAAAGGGAAGGACAACTGGTTTTATTATAGTCTTTCAGATCTTTATATTTCATTTTTCTCATTTTTTTAATATTTATTTTTTAGTTCAACACAATACCTTTACTTCACTTATTTATTTTTATGTGGTGCTGAGGATCGAACCCAGGGTCTCACACGTGCAAGGCGCGCGCTCTACCACTGAGCCACATCCCTAGCCCATCATTTTTCTCATTTTTTAATTACAAAATATTTTATAGTATTTTGTGATTTTATAATATTTATGATATTTTAAATACAACATGTGTATGAGTTAAAAGGCACAATAATAAAGTCAGCACCCTTTATCATCTAGCCAATGAACAAATTACACCAGGCACATGGCGCACACCTGTCATCCCAGCGGCTCAGGAGGCTGAGACAGGAAGATAGTGAGTTCAAAGCCAGCCTCAGCAATGGCAAGGCACTAAGCAACTCAGTGAGACTCTGTCTCTAAATAAAATACAAAATAGGGCTGGGGATGTGGCTCAGTGGTTGAGTGCCCCTAAATTCAATCCCTGATACCAAAAACAAACAAACAAAAAATAGATTATTGTTATTATTGGTCATATTAAAATCAACTACTTTGTGGAAAAAAAAAATTAACTTTGAGGTTTTTTCTAAAAGTTGAAATACCTTTTGCTTCCAGTGTTGCTTTCTTCCAACAAGTCTCTGAGTGTTTTTGTTTTTAATCATCATCCACAGGGGTAGCTCTAAGGTTTATGGGTCATGAGATTTTGTATTCATTTAATTCATTCATTTAGAAAAGAAAATGAATGCAAAACACTTTGCTTTCTGCAAACTTTATAAAGCCAGATGACTTATGGACTCACTGACAGGGCCCTTCCCATAGCCTGGTTGGGGCCTGAGCATTCACAGTGCTGTGCCTAGTCACCGAGGCCCTGGGGGTAGGCTAGATACCCCAGGACAGAGGAGAACACAGTAGGGCCCCAGCCTGCAGCAGGTTTTCCCTCGGTTGGGAGGTAAGGCCTGTGCACTTCCAGAAAACACACAACAGTACTCCAGAGCGGTTCCCAGGAGGTACAGAACTAAGAAGTGAGAAAGGTGGTCTTGGGAGCAGAGCCAGGGGCGCTGGGGAAACTGGCTTCTCTCTAAGCCTCTCCCAGGTTTCTCTGCCTCACCTATATTCTTGGTACCTGGGGTCCCACGAAGGTTTTGTGGTCACAACAGGAAGATTCTGTAACTCACACACAGTAATTTCCTTGGAGGGGGCTGGAGGACAGGGGTTACGAAAGACTGTGACTAAGATCTTTTGAAAAATGGAACAGCAGGGACAGGGGCACTCCAGGTAAGAGGTGGCAAGCCACCTCACCTTCACAGGAAAGTATCACAGAAGTCTCAAAACAGCTGAGGGCAGAGGCGTGGAGGGTGAGAATGGAGTCTGCAGGCAGCAGGGAGGCCCTGAACTGCAGCCGCCCAATCCTCAGGCCTGCTGGACCCGAGGGCCACAGGGCCAATGCTTCCCGCCCTGCCTAGAAGCCTGGGAACCTCTCCTTCAAATGCCCCTGATCCAGGGCCCCTCTTCCAACTGTGGAAGAGCCCCCAGCCAGACATGCATGCTGGTAGCCGAAAGGAACCCCTAGAGAACCCACAGGTCGCAATGGAAAGAAAGATTCTCTCTTAGGGCCCGGGCATGGGCTGATGCCCTTCAGTTGGCATCCTGAGCTATGGCAAAGCAACTGTACCAAGAGTTATACTGGGGCACTGAGGGATGGCAAGACAGGAGGCCCCCCAAGGAATGTGTGTGACAGAAAGAAGAGCAGGAAATACATGCCCTTCACTCAGCCAAGCCCAGCAACTTCCATCTTTAAAGTTCTGTCTGGAAGACCCTGTGGCTTATCCCTCCTCTGGTCTCCTGGCCTTGCCTAAGGCTAGGCAGAGTCCCACCTCCTTTAGTAAACCCACCTTGGTCTCCCCACCCACAATGAAGGCCCTTCCAGGAATCCCCCCAACACTTGGCCTAAAATGTCCTCCATTGTTCCAATCATGCTCCCCCTTTGCTCATTCCCAGGATGGGCATGACACATGCCGCATCACCTTGTTAACCTACACAGCGATTCTGCTGGAGATGCATCATCACCTCATTTTATAAGCAAGAGACCTAGGGCTCAGCAAGGGACCTAGCTAGCGCTCAAAGGTCACACCCCAGTGAGGTCAGAGCCAGGACTCTTTTTCTAAGACAGGCAGTGCTGCAGGACGCGGGACAGGCCTCTCCTCTCTGTTCCCCACCGCCAGGCATGAGGCTGGCACCATGAGGTCCTCCACACACAGAATCCCACCAGGAACACCTGTACCTTGACCAGTGTATCCTGACTCATCTCTTCCACGCCCAGGTGGCACCTGTTCGGGCAGCCTGTGTCTGGTGTGTAGGCTTCAGGAATTCTGGGGGCAGGGAAGACACATTAGGACATTTCCCTCTCCCTCCTACCCCCTAGTAGGATGTGAGGTGAGAGGGCATATAAGTGTCCCTGACTGTAGGGCAGGGGCTACAGAGCCCCAGGCCTTGCCCTGGTAGGTCACAGGTAATATTAAGTCACCAAGCAAGCCAGAGAGCCCCAGGGCAGCATCTCACCAACAAGGGCCCTATTTTCCCAGGCTCTACAAAAAAAGCCTACGGAAGGTGCTGTGGAGCATTCAGCTCCCACCTACACAACAGGAATTAAAAACAGTGGTGTCTCTGTCAATCATTAGCCAGGCTGAGCTTCAGACTCTGCCCTCCCAAAGCTGGCACCTGGGGCAGCCCAGCCTGGAAAAATTCAAGGCAAAGCAGGCCAGGAATGGCCTCGGGTAGTCTCCACGGTGACCAACAGCCCACACCTGAGCCAGCAGGTTCTGAAAGACACTTTTTAGAAATAAAAGCTCAATGCCCCGTGCTCTGGCATTTGGAGTACAGAGGAATCCTTAGGGACAGAGCTGCCCTGCACACACTGCCTGCCAGCTTGCCACTGCCACCAAACATGGGTCCCACTTCCTAACCTGAGGAATACGGCTCGGCCAATGGCAAGGCTGATAAACACAGGAACAGCTTCAAATGAAGGAGAGCAGTGGGTGGTGTTCTGGAAACTTCCGGCTGCCTCCCCTCAACCATCTGCCCCTGCTTGCTTTAGTAACAGAATACTCGCTGTAGCCTGGCACACACAAGCCCCGAGTAAGGACCACGTCCCCAGCCTCCTACCAGCTCGGCAGGGCCCTCTCAGTGGCTGTCTTGGGCCACAAGGGGGGCACCTAGACAGTGCTACCCTAAGCGTGACCCCCACACTGGCAGCATCGGCACATCCTGGGCCTACTAGAAGCTAATTCTCAGGCCCCATCAGAGATTCCCAGATCAGAACCCTTAGGACAGGGACTTGGGAAACTGGGGTTTTTGTTTGTTTCTTGGGTTATTTTTGTTTGTTTGTTTTGTAGAACTGGGGATGGAACCGAGGCTTTGAGTATGTGATGCTCGTCAAGCAAGCCACCTCTGAGCTACACTCAGTACTTCTTATTTTGAGACAGGGTCTCACTAAAAGGAAACTGCTAAGTTTCTCACTAAAAGGAAACGTGTTGCTCAAGTCTGAGAAGCACAGACTGGAGGATGCCAGGAGCAACATGACACAAGGGGCCTGGTGCCTGGAAACCTCAGGGAACAGATTCTTGGAGCCCGGCTCTGGTTTCTAAAGGCGGGGGAGGGGCTCCCTCACATCACAGCCAAACCCAGATCCTAATCCAGCTGGGCTGGGGAGGAGGGATGCAAAGAAACTCAGCCACCAAGCAAAGATCAGAGGAGAGAACAGTCTCCCAGGGTACGAAGTAACGAAGACACAAGGAATAAAGTCAAGCATAACCCCCATGTGAGCAGTCCAAGTCCTCCGTCAAAGATGGAAAGCCCCAAGTCAGGTCTGCGGTTGCCATCCGCCATCCTCTCTCCTGCCATGTGCTGATTATAAGAAAAACAAAGTTTTAAGTGAGAAGGATTCAAAATCAAAGGCTGAGCAAAGGAAAATGGAAAGAAAACCCTGAGGTGGAAGTATTAATATTAAAAGTAAGTTGAGGCCAGGTGCAGTGATGCTCACCTGTAATCCCAGCAGCTCAGGAGGCTGAGGCAGGAAGATCGAAAATTCAAAGCCAGCCTCCGAAACTCAGGGAGGTGCTAAGCAACTCAGCGAGACCCTGCCTCTAAATAAAACACCAAAAAAAGCTGGGATGTGGCTTAGTGGTTGAGAATCCTGGGTTCAATCCTTGATATCAAAAAACTAAAAAATAAATAAGTTGAGGACTTTTTGATAACCCTGACTCAGCAAGCCAAGGACTTCTTTTCAATCATTTGCCTTTATTTGGAAACAAAGGACTTGGAAAAACCACTAAGCTCTGAAGGTCCAACAAGGCTGAGACGACTCCAGTCGGTTGAGACTGTTTATGAAACCTGAAGCACACTGAGGTCTGAGTGTCTATACCTAATGTCTGTCCCTCATAAATTCTTGCATATTAACTGCTTCAAAACAGCTAGGTACAGGGGCGCACGCCTGTAATCCCAGAGGCTCAGGAGGCTGAGGCAGGAAGATCACCAAAAGCGAGGCACTAAGCAACTCAGTGAGACACTACTGTCTCTAAATGAAAATACCAAATAAGGCTGGAATTTGGCCCAGTGGCCAAGTGCCCCTGTGTGCAATCTCCAGTACTCCCCTGGCCCAAATAAAATAACAAAGACCCATCTTGCTGCCTCAAAGGAGGACGGAAATATTAAGCGCAAGTGAGAGCTGCCCAAATCCTTGAACCTAAGGAAGGGGCCTGGGCAGCAAAGGGAGAGAAGAGGTTCTGCCATGGTTTGAAGACGGTTTGTCCCTAACAGGTTCACATGTGGTGCTAAGGTAACAGTATTCAGAGGTGACAGGACCTCTTACAAAGTGGGGCCTAGCAGGAGGTGACTAGATCAGGGTGACTGGATTAGTTACTGCGAGAACTGGTTGTTATAAAACAGATCAGCCTCTTCTATCCACTCTCTCCCCCATGCATGCCTCCTTTTTGAACATGCTTGCTTCTTCTCTGCCATACTGTGACACAGCATGAGGCCCTCAGCAGAAGCCAAGCAGATGCCATGCCATGCCATGCTCTTGGAACACTATAAAATTGTGAGCTAAATAAACTTCTTTATAAAATCTCAGCCTCGGGTGTTTTGTTATAGTAACAGAATAGACTAGGCCACGTCAATAGAGGTTGCAGACAATTCTCATCTTAATTCCTCCTAAAAGCCTGACAGACCACTGGGGCAGCCATGAAGGGGAGCCCATGACTATAAGCAAGACCTTATCACCAACTACTCCACACGAAGAGCAGACAGGGTTTGAATACCTTCCCACTGATATCTGCCTCTCAATTTCTGGCCCTTAATGTCTTATAAAGTGTACTTACTTATTAATTTTAGGACAGTAAAGAAAAGGGATTCTCCCAGATCCTTGCCTGAATATTTTCCCCAAACAGATGATGAAATTTAAGGTCAAAAGACCAAAATCATTAAATAAGCAAAAAAATGAAACAAGGTATGATCCACAAGGTAAGCATGATAAACCTGTAAGCACCAAACACGAAAGCCAAGTTCACAGAGCTGGGATTCCCACCAACACAAATAGAGCTTGGCTTAGAAAAAATTGTAGTGAGAATTTTTTATACATTGCTCAGAATTTGTCAGATGGACAAGCACAGCCATAAAGAGCAAGCTCAAGTTAAAAGACATTTCTAAAATCTGTGTCCTCAGAGAATACAGATCTTCTTCTTTCAAGTTCACCACACACTTTAACATGGATAGTGTAGTTCGCCACAAAGAAAATTTAATAAAGTCCCGTAAGAAGAGAATTTTTGCAGATCACATTCACTAACCCAATAAAACTAGCACTCAACAATAAGACAGCATGATACTCTCCATAACATGATCCACTTGGAAATTCAGGATCCTACCTGCTAAATAATTCTCAGACCAAAAGTGATTTAGAAAGGGACCAGAAACTATGGAAAAAATGAGCACTTTCTTCTAAAGCCCACCAGCTACTTCTATACTCAAGGAAGATGTTGAACATTATATGCTTTTTAGATTAAAAGACCAAAAATAAATGAAATCATTTAGATAGTGAAAGAAGAACAACAAAACAAGTAAGAAGAAATGGACAAAGGCCGAAGTTAATAGTCAATGAATGGGGGGGGGGGGGGGGGAAGCAGAAAGAATGAAAAATTAACGTAATGATACATTTAAATTCTGGCACATCCTGTTAGAATCCCATTCTTAACATATAATAAGAACACACCACAAGGCTTGCAGTCTGGCCTCGATTTGGGAAATAGCGTTAAAAACATCAACTCTTCCTAAGTAAACACACTGGGAACATTCCAAGCAGGGAGGATCCTTCTGGGTTGTTTACTCCAATACTGATTCAAGTCAATAAAAACAGTAAATGAGGGGCTGGGGATGTGGCTCAAGTGGTAGCGCGCTCACCTGGCATGTGCAGGGCGCTGGGTTCGACCCTCAACACCACATAAAAATAAAAATAAAGATGTTGTGTATGCTGAGAACTAAAAAATAAATATTGAAAAATTCTCTCTCTTTCTCTCCCTTCCTCCCTCTCTCTCTCTCTCTTTCTCTCTCTCTCTCTTTAAAAAAAAAAAAAAAAAAAAAAAACCAGTAAATGATCTCAGTACCCTCAGTGAGGGCAAGGTTGAATAAATTATGGTAATTCCGTACTATAGAACATTCCACAGCTGCTCACCTGGTGTCCCAGGAACCAAGAGCTACTGTCAGCAATAAACAAGTCACACACACAAGATAGCAAATAAGTTGCACAGCACAAAGTCAATTTGTGAACGGAGCAAAACTTTGTGGGTGCCCATGACGCAGGGGCAGGAAGAGAGAAGGGAGCGATCCAGGCTGCTGACAGCCACATGCCAACTCCTCGGTGAGTTGAGGAGGCAGAATGGAACTCTCTGTACTAGCCCACCTTTCACAATCTACCTACACCCACACCCCAGGATGCTCACCTCCTCTTCCCCTCACCCATTCATTCCAATCTGGCCTCTGTTCCCATAGTCTCACCAAAACAGCAGCTGCTAAGACTACCGCCACTGACAATGGCAGCAATGCCACCACTGTCCACTTGCTCCTACTGAAGCAGGCTCACCTGGCTCCTGTGTTACAGGTCTACCTGGCTCTCAGGTCCCCTCTCAGGCTGCTCTCTCTTGCCATCTCCAGTATAGGCTCATCTTCCTTTAGTTGGCTGTTAGAGTTCAATATCACTGTGTCCTTGACTTCAAATATAAATATAACCTAGACAAAAACATCTGTCTGGCCCAGACACCTCCTGAGCCCCAGACCCACCAGCCTACTTGGTGTCTCAGAGGCACCCTGAACACAGCACGGCCCAAACTGATTCAAACCTCCCCTGCTACAAGCTGGGTTCTCACCCAGCACCAGCTTTGGGGACATCTAGAAGGATGAGCACACAGGTGGGAGGCAGGGGCCTCTCCTTCTGTGGATATAGCACAAGCCCAGGCAAATGGGGATTCACTAATGACGAGTTCAACAGAAACGTGCCTGTCACCTACTCTGTAAAAATAGCCATG
Organism: Callospermophilus lateralis; assembly: GCF_048772815.1. Taxonomy (NCBI): domain Eukaryota; kingdom Metazoa; phylum Chordata; class Mammalia; order Rodentia; family Sciuridae; genus Callospermophilus; species Callospermophilus lateralis. The sequence goes on along the minus strand of NC_135319.1, from coordinate 50,654,828 downwards.
ACCTTTGTGGTGGACACAACAAGCTCACATGTGCTATCACCAGCTGGCCCCAAGCTCCCCCGACCCCAGAGTACCACGCCCCTGGCCTCCCTGTGAGCAGCCTCCAGCTTCTCTGGCCTCACCCAGACTGCTCTCTCCCCACTGTCCTCCAAGCCAGCTGCCCCCTGCCCCAGGGGTGAGGGGGAGGGGACTCTGATTTTCCTCCTTAATCACCTGTTTCGTTTCTTCTTAGCAGTGGAATCCTCAGGAGCATAAGCCCCCAGAAAACTAGACACCAAGCGATAAGTGTCAGGCTTCATCAGCACACACTGGTGCCCTAGCTTCGTAATTCTGGCTGTAACACACCCACTATATCAACAAGGTCACTGCCACTCCCTGACTGATCTCAAACCTCTTCTGCAAACCTCTTGTTATCTGATTCTCCACTTGAGGCAGCAGTTTGTCATCCAGAACACTGGGGCCATGTGGCTAAATGGCATGTCCCAGGTTACCCAGCCTAGAAGAGAACTCTGTTCCCTAATTCCTTGGTTCCATTACTTTCTCACATCAGCAGGGGCAGGACCAGCTGGGGCTCTGGTCACTACCCAGGCTGTAGGATCATCCCTATAACAAAAAACATGTATTGCAGGGGTTAGGGCCAGTAAGTCTACTGTGGAATGGTATCAGTGATTATGAGACAGTTCCATAAGGAATTCAACAACTCCTTTTACAAACACGAACTCCCACCTATTGCTTCATTTACCCTAAGAACTTTCCTATCAAGATATGGTTCAAATTCCTGATGCTCTAGGAACAATGGAATCAGGGGGTGATGTAAAGAAAGGCCCAGAGAGACCAGAGTCTGCTCCCCTGACTGCAAAGCACACTCACACCAAACTCCCCCAGGACTCCCTGTGCGACCAACTGCCAGGAACTGCACCAGGTTTAAGAGGGAAAAAGGCAGTTAGGAAGAGAGGAAGCCAAGCTCCTGGGTCCCTGAAGACTCAGAACTCAGTGTGGATTCCTGCCAGCACTGGTTCCTCTTCTCGTTCTGCACAAAGTTCCTACTATCATCCCAACCTCCAGATTATTTTCCTGAGTCATATGACCAAAGCATCACTGCTCAATCATGTCCTTTTGGATAGAGTAACCAGGATGGCCCTTTCTGTTAACCTTGTCCTGCTAAATAAAGGGGTCAAATGGTCAAAGTTGGCCTCTCAGCTTCTCTCCCACCTTTCAGTCTGGATTCCCTGCCAGTTCACCCTCCCTGCTTTTCTCTACCTATTCTGTATATCCAGTACTTTAACCACAAAGAAACTACTTCCTTCCTGCTTCTCATTCAACTAATATTTCCTGAGCACCTAATAAGGCAAGGCCTATCCTGGGTGCTACCAGAGACCAAAAGATGAATCAGAAACACAGACCCCACCCTCCAAAGACAGAACAGGGCAAGGGTAAGACACATGGTCATACAAATATTATCTACCACCAGGGCCAATGGCACATGCCTGTAATCCCAGCAACTCGGGAGGCTGAGTCAGGAGGGTGCAAGTTCAAGGCCAGTCTCAGCAACTTAGTGAAGCCCTGTTTCAAAATAAAAAAGGTGGGGGGTGGTAGGAATGTGACTCAGTGTTAAATGCCTCTGAGTTCAATATTCAGGACCAAAGAAATACTATGTACCAGATCAAATGAGAAGAGAACTCAGCGTGGATTCACTCAGTGTCAGAGGAGTAGAGGAGGAAAAGTGCAAGCCAGTCCTCTCCTGTCTGCTGGGGAGCAGGCATCTAATGACTAGTGAATAATGGGCAAAATCAGGGAAGGAGGGCATTCAAGAGAGCAGAGATGCATGAGCCAAGACAGGGAGGCACATCAGAAAGGCAGTTCAACTTAGCTGAACTGTCCACTGCATGATGGCAGTAATAGCTATTATTATATTATTCAACAGCACCTAGATCTGATTACTTCAGCTAGGCCCTACTTTGCACACCTACCTGGAACACACAGGTACAGGGCACCAGTTTCCACCTCTTCTGACCGGTCAGGACCTGAGCACTCTACAGTTGTTAAAAATATTAATTCACTGAATCCCCACAATAAGCCTGTGAGGTAGGAATTAGAATGATCCCCATTTTACAGATGAGAAAACCAAAGCACAGAGTCTAGAGAGATTTGGGAGGGGAGCAGGAGCCCAAGGTGGGCTACTCATCAGATGCCTGCTCCTTTAAACTAACACAAGGCAAGGGCAATACCTCTTCTGGCCTCTCTTGTCAAGGAACACCTTGCAGCATAGACAGTGCCCTGAGGGAAGGGGACCTGTTAATCCTGGAATCCCCAACAACTGAGTGCAGCAAGGAAGGAATGAAGGAACACAATGAGTGCCAGGTGAGCAAGATAATCGGCCCTGCCCTGAAAGCCTGTAGTGTCTATTATGTGGGCAGGGCTGCAGGGACCGCACATGAAGGCCACTGGAAGGAGCAGAGGGGCAGGCTGAGAGGATAGTCAGGGTCTGCCCACAGATGCTCATCTCCCCAGAGAGGTCACAGATTTGGAGGGCGGGGACACAAATGTCCTGAGGAGAACGTTCTCAGCTTCAGTTAGCTCTGGCTACCCTAGCTTTGCCCTTCAGTCTCTAAATGAGGAACTTCACTCTCTATCCTTTGAACTAACAGAACCGCTTCTACCATTTTAAGCCTTCAGAGGGCTGGCTTGAGCCCCAGGGGAGAGGCAAGTCCAAGAATCCCTCCCGAAGTTGGCATAAGGACTGCGGGTTGTGGGGACAGCACCTAGGCTGGATCCCGCATTCTCTCAATTACTTGGGAGAGTGCCTTATAAATAAACTGCAACGGTGGCAGCTCCCAGGAATTGCGTCCTCCCAGTTCCGGAGAAAGTTCCTGAAGGCAGCCTTCTCTACTGGCTCTCCACCTCACAAGCCCTGTCCGGAAGGGCACCCACACTCTGGAGAACTCAGTTGGAATCGCAGGAGCCGGGTCACCAGCCATCCCTCACACCATCCAGTTGTCTTCTGGTGGCAGGTTCACGACCCTAAGCCCTACCAAGCTGAGGCACAGCTCCTGACCCGACTGCGCCGCATAATCACGTGCGCCGACCTGGTTGGCGGGGGTGGGGGGTGGCCTGTGTACCCCAAACTCGTTAGAAAGGCAACACTCTCCCCATGCCGCGGCCGAGGGGACCCGGACCCACTCTGCCCGAGGCGACGCAACCAGGAAGAGTGGGACCGACCCGGGACGCACGCGGGGCAGTTCTGGGCCTCCACCAGGGGACGCAGCGCACTGCCGCCCCCCACCCCCCGCGCCCCAGACACCCGGCCAGCCCCGGACTCTCACCTGGCAGGGGGACACGGGCTGCAGCGGCTCTCTCTGCGAGCACCTGGGCTCTCCCTGGAGCTCCGTCCCACTCCTGCTCTCCGGCACTCCCGGGGATCTGCGGGCGCCGAGCCGTCTGGGCGGGGCAGGAGGAGGAGCCCACTAGGCGGAAAACTCCGCGGGCGCGGCAGTCCCCACGCGCCCCGGGGAGGAGACTCTCGGACAGTGGCCCCGCCCCCAGGTGAGGCCCAGGACGCGCAGCAGACGGAGAAAATGGCCTCTGCTAGCTGGAGGAGGAAGCCTGGGCCCTCTCGAGGCCAGGACAGGTCCTGGAGCCCGGGCCCTCTCGAGGCCAGGACAGGTCCTGGAGCCCGGCAGCTGCTCTCCTGACCCGATCCAGCCCCGCCCCGCACTGGTGTCCAAGAAGGAAAGCATTTCCCAAAGCCTCTTCAGCTCAGTGTATGTCGCTAGTGCCTCTAAGAGGAAGAAAACTTTCTACATCAAAAAGGTCACACTGGGGCTGGGGATGTGGCTCAAGTGGTAGCGCGCTCGCCTGGCATGCGTGTGGCCCGGGTTCGATCCTCAGCACCACATACAAACAAAGATGTTGTGTCTGCCGAAAACTAAAAAATAAATACTAAAAATTCTCTCTCTCTCTCTCTCTCTCTCTCTCTCTCTCTCTCTCTCTCTCAAAAAAAAAAAAAAAAAGGTCACACTCAAGGGCTGGCGTTGTGGCTCAATGGTAGAGTGCTCTAGCATGCATGAGGCACTGGGTTCGATCCTCAGCACCACATAAAAATCAACTAAAGATATTGATATTGTGTCCTCCTAAAACTAAAATAAGTAAATATTTGAAAAATATTCATACTGGTTATTCATACTGGTTACACCCAGTATGGACTGGCGAAGAGGAAGGTTCATAGTGAATAAAACTGACAACCTTAGCCAAGGATCAAGGTTATCATCAACAGTGATAAATCATAGTATACATAACATGCAAAAATATCACAGGAACCCTAATTGAGAAGCGGTCCCTAGAATGCATGGGCGCACCGCTCAAAACAAGGTCATCTGAAAAACAAGGAAAGTCTGAGAAGCTGTTACAGTCAGAAGAACTTGAGGAAATATGAAAACTAAATGTTCCTGGAAAAAGAACATTAGGAAAAAGCTAAAGACATCTGAATAAGTGTGACTTTTAAGTAATAATAATGCATCGATATTGGCTCATCCATTTAGCAAAAGCATCATGCTAATAGATAAAATGTTAATAATGGGAGAAATCCTGGTTTATGAGAACTCTCTATATTCTCAATTTTTCTATAAATCTAAAATTGTTCTAAAAATAAAGTTTTTTGTTAAAAAGTTCACTCACGTGATATATGAATATGTGGTAATTATAAAATATTCAAAAACTACAAAATATTTGCTCTTCACTTCTCCCCCATTTTTTCGTGCGTCCTTCCAAATCTCTCTCCTAACACACTCTGAGTGCACGCATGCATACTTACATAACTGTATTGTTTATAAAACGGTGTTGGAATAGTTGCAACAACAGTATTCTGTTTTCACTCACTGTATCTTGGAGAGTCTTTCCAGGCAGGCAAACTGGAATCGACCTGGTTCTTTCTAAGGATTGCGTAGTGTGCGCCATCACACAGTCATCATTCTTTATTATCTAGCTCCTTACTGAAGGACATTTATGTTTTGCATATTTTTGACTGATGCAAACAAACAGCTGATCCTATTTGCATTTCAAGAGCGCCCAGACAACAAGAACTAGAAGGACCACAGCGAGCGAGCGGGAGGCGGGGACAGGGCTGGAGGCAGGCTCTGGCCTCCGCCTTGCGCTGGCCTTTCCCTGGCAGCGGTGCGGATGCAAGCACGCCGTGCGGGAACGCACCTTCCAGAGCCTGGCCGCTGCGCCACATCGGACCGTGGGGGCGCATTCATTCTCTGCGGTCTGTCAGTACTCACACACGCGCACACACGCGCACCCCTCCAGGCGGAGGAGGGCTCTTCTTAGGGGCTGGACCTGAATAGGAGGGTGAGAGGTGAAACTCAGGCTAAAGGCTCCGGAGCAGCTCTGAGAAAACGCCTCCAGGAACAGAGAAGGTCAAAGGGAACAGGAAAGACTCCCCCAGGGTTGGGGTTATTATCCTTGCAGGGGCGCGGACAAACTGCAGGAGATAGCATCAGTGCGAAACCCGCAAAGAAACCAGCGCGCCTTTTCAGCTCTCAAGAACCCCTGTCACCTGGTGTTCTCGATGTGTCAGGGAGATTTGTATGGAAAGGGAGCCAGGTGACCTCTGCTTGGATGCCCGTGGTCGGCAGCAGAGGCGATCTTCTTTTCTCCCTGGAGAAATACTTTCATCCACTACTGAGCAAATGTTTCTTTGTTTAAAAATAAAAAAATCCTTAGAGTGGATTTCTTCTTTCCCTGCTACACACTTTCCTGTCTCAGAACTCTTCAAGGTCAGAATGGTGAATAGCCACCACTGTGCTCCCCTTTTCATAATTTTCAACCATATAGTCTCAACAAACATGTGTTAAGCCCTGACGGCGCCAGCAAGATGCTAGGGGCTGAGGAGGTACTGCAGAGGGGCCTGGTTCTCCAGGTGGGTGGACAGGCTCACTGCTAGGGCTTCCATACAGGGAACACCTTGTGAGAGCTGCAAAACTTGGTTTTCCAACGCCTGGGTTCTAGTTCTGATTCTGACATTACAAGTGATTCATCCTCCAAGCCTCAGGCTTTCACACCTATAAAATCTTCAAGATTAGAAAATTAACCCTGACTTCCTTGCTGTTCAGGATTCATACAAACATCAAATGAGGAAAGGGAAAGTAAATTCCTTGTAAAAGGAAAAAAAAAAAAAAAAGTGCCTAACCGGTGGCACATGCCTGTAATCCCAGGGACTTGGCCAACTGAGGCAGGAGGATCATAAATTCAAGGTCAACCTCAGCAACTTAGCTAGACCCTATCTCAAAATAAGAAACAAAAAGAACTGGGGGTGTAACTCAGTGGTAAAGCTCCTTGGAGTTCAATCCCCAGTACCGAAATAAATAAACAAATAAGAAAAATGTCACATGCTGTTGGATTCTGAGTGATACAGTATTATTATAATCATTCTTATATTGACTCATTCAACCAATAACATTTGAGTACAGCCTACATAACTGGCCCTGTGCTTGGTACCATGGATAAAAGAATAAAAGAAAATTCCTATATTCTTAACACAGTTCCTAATCTAATAGGGAAACAAATAAATCATAAATGCCACACAAAGCTTGCTAGCAGGAATCCTGCGGGTTGATGAGAGGATGGGATCTCAAAGGCTTCTGATCTCTCTCACCAGGCTTAGCAAAGAAATAGCTTTTAATTTTTTAAATCATTTTCACTCTTTTTAAAGTTATCTATTGCTTTAATTCTACTTTTATCTTTGTAATAGTTTTCCTTCTTTGGGTTTACTGTAATGTTTTGGCTTCTAGAGTTGAATGTTAGGATCATACATTATCAAAGTCTTGTTTTCTAGTAAATTTCTATCACTGTAAATCTCCCTGTAAATCCTGCATAAGCTGAATCACACAAGTTTTAATATGCCATGCTTTCATGACCCCTCAGTTATAAATACCTTGGGTTTTTGTTGGAACTTTACCCTTAATTCATGGATTATTTAGAAGTATATTTTCAACTTTCTTTTTTCAAACTTAGAGCTTTGTTAGTCTGGAGTTGTAGCTCAGTGGTAGAATGCTTGCCTCGTATGTGTGAGGCACTGGTGTTCGATTCTCAGCACCACATATAAATAAGCAAATAAAATAAAGATCCAAAAACTATTAAAACAAATTTTCTTAAATCCCTTCAGCTTTGTTTAAGAAAGAAATCATTTTGTCACTGACTTCTCACTTTAATGGTCAGAGATGAGAAAAAGTGCTTTTTTTTTTTTTAATTGTTGAAATTTCCTTTGTGGCTTACTTAATATGCAGACCTTTTCTCGGGGAGGGGGGCAAACCCAGTTTTTGTGAATGTGGCTTAGTCCTTTTTATGTGCAATGTCCTCTCTTTCTTACTAATCAGGTTATTTAGATCTCTGCCCCACCCCCCCAACACTTCCTTCCCCCACTTCAAACTACTGATTATTGATTTCTGAAAGAGTAGTTTAATATTTCCTACTTTTACTGTAGGGTGTCAATTTCTCCTTATAATTAATTTGGTCTAAGTTTGCCTTTAATTTTGAAAGCAAATTATTAGGAGTGTACAAGTAGGTAATTGTTGTATTCTTTCGTGACTTACTCCATTTTATTATTTTTTCTATTAATATTGATATCCTAAAGTAGTATTTGTCTAGTATATCTCTATTTCCCCTTTCTCATTCTTTTGTTTCTTACTTCTTCTGTTTTTACTCCTTTAAGGTTTGTCTGTTGGAAATGACATTTCTTATATAAGATTTTTAAAGAATCATTTGAGTATCTGCTTTTAACCAGTGCATTTAAACCATTTATATTGATAATAATTACAAAGATATTTGGATTTCTTTCTGTCCTCCTTGTGATATATAGATATAGATATAGGTAGCTCCATATCCCCCAGGGCTGATATTCATCTAGAACACATTGCTATAACTGTATAAATTGTTACAAATTGAAGTTCTGTTTGGTGCATAGCTGTAATGGTTAATTTGAATTGTCAACTTGATTGGATTAAGAGATGCCAAAGAGCAAGGAGTTTATGAGTGTATCAATGAGGGTGTGTCTAGGAATGATTGGCATGATAGCCAAGTGAAATAGAGACCCTCCCTAAGTATGGGCAGCGCCATCCAATAGGATGGTGCCTTGAATGGAATAAAAGTTGTAAGAACAAGGAACAGCGGCAGATGCAGACTCCATTCTTCTGGAACTGGTCCTTGTTTGCTGCTGTGATCATCTAAGGGTATCAGAGTCTTGCTTCTTCACTCTTCCAAAGCAGACTCTGCCAGTAATTCTCTAAAAACCTTCCATCTCGGACTAGGGTAGCACCGTTGATCCCTCTTGTTCTGGGGCTTCAGTCTCTTGGGCTGTGCAGCTAGTGGTTCTCCCAGCTCTCCAGTCTGCAGACGGCCATTGTGGACTATATAGCTTCTGGTTCCGTAAGCCAACCTAATAAGTCCCCTTTTAATAATTATACTTCCTGTTGATTCTGTTCCTCTAGAGAACCCTGACTAATAGCTCTCATCTCCACAATGCCCCCACCCATGACCTTCCCCTGATATGGCAATAAAAAGGCCAATGACTAATCAAAGGAAAGCCTTTCTAGGACATTTTCCAAGGCCCTAATAGGTCAGCAAATAGGCCATACTGATAGTTTAGTATTTTGAATAACATGTGAAATGTACTTTCCCATTCTCATTCTTTTTTCCTCTTTACCTATATTCCTTTATTCTGTTTGAATTTTTTTTTTAAACAGGAAGGTGATTCTAGAGTTACAAACATAGACATCTACTAGGTCCATTACTCAAAACACTCAAATTTATCATGTCAGAAAAATGAACTAACTCTCTTCACCACCAGACCCACTTTTCCTCCTGGGTTCTGTATCTTGGTGGGGTAACACTTCTGCCAAGTCATTCATGCCATGGATCTGATAGCAACTGAATTCCCCTCTGCCAGAATCACTTTTCAAGACCTGTTAATAGAGAAAGATTCTTCAGGAAGCTGCAAAGCCCCCCTGCACAGACTCCTAAAAAGGTGGCTCAATAATGTATTGTGTCATGTGTTTTTGTAGAATTTCCCAAGTAAGTGTGTGTGTGTGTGTGTATGTGTGTACACATAGGTACATACATATTATATATATATGCATCATATATAGTATACACTATAGATAATATATATGTATTCTTGTATCTATATTCTACAATATGTACTACAAAGTGGGAACAACAACAGGACACTCCACGTTCAGAGGGGAGCTGTATGTGCAAAGAGTCAAAATGGCTGGGTCTTTTCATTCTGATTCCTCTTCATCTCATTTCTCCTTATGCCCCTGGTGTGGAGTAGCTGTGGCTACAGATATTTGGGAGATCCGGCTAGGGATGGGACATGTTGATGTAGTTTGCAGTCACTTCAATGTGTAGTCACTTTCCTGGTGGTGTTTCTGGTATAGGAATGGCTTCCAGGATTCCTGTTCTAATTCAGCCAGCAGCTCCAGAGTCAGCATCTCAATAATGACCTGTTCTAAAGCACCCGTCTTCAGAAATAAGTCAACAGTGGAGGAAATACAAGAATTGACATGTATGGCGCAGATGTATGGAGCAGAAATCAGTCTATGGAAAACTCATTCAACCACTCTATGTGTGTTGTGTGTGTGTATATAGTTTTAAGCATGTAACTCTATTCTCATCTATGCCCATTTAAAATAGAAGTTCTCTCCTATAGGAAATATATTCAATAAAGCAACATACAGTTTTAACACAATATATAAATGCATCTTTTTTGAGCAATTTCAGGAAACATTTTTGTTAATAACTTTTTTTTTTTTTAATGTAGTGCTGAGGATCGAACCCAGGGCCTTGCACATGCGAGGCGAGGGCTCTACCGCTGAGTCATAACCCCATCCCCACTGGGAAACATTTTATAATAACTCTTACATAGCAAGTCACAAAATGTGCACATGCTACAAATAGAAGTATGCTTGCATGAAAATTGAATGTTCTGTGCATCTTGACATATCTGGTTGTGACTGACTTTATCTGACATCTTTTATTCTGATGAAGTCTGCAAATGCTAGATATAAACACTAAGATTATGTTTTATGATAATTTGACATGAAATACGTCTACGAGGATAATATAAAATTTAATCCACCATTACAATAAGAACATCCATGACAAATTGGATAATACTTGTGTCTATTCAAGAAAGATTAAGATGAGACACTGCACAGGAAAACTTAAGATGCCCTCTAATCTTATGGCTTATATTTGACACTTGATAGGAATATTTCTGGTTCTGGCAGTAGTCACAAAAATTCACATTATTACTAATGGTATTAACCATTTGCAGTTAACAGATAACTTTTGCAAATTTTACAAAAACATATGACTGTCCTAGAAGAAGACTGAAGAATCTTTCTATTCAATCTATAGAAAACCACATTAGAACATCCTCCTTGTCTACAGGTTTTACTTCCCACACACTAACCCCTCTTCTCCATCCCTAACATATTACTGTCCTCCTTCTCTGGCCCTTGTGGAATCTAACTGGGACCTCTGCAGGAACTTTCTAATTAGTCTTCCAGGCTCCAGTCTCACTCCCCTCAAGTCTATCACCCAGGGGAGACAAGATGTGGACTCTCCAGGATAAAGCTCACACCTGAGCATGACACATGATTATTCACGCCCTACCTCTGTCTCTGCAGCCCTACAACTTTGCCTCTCACCAAACGTCAAATTTCTTGTATTCCCTCTCATCTAGACCAAGTACTATCTCCAAACCTTGCTCTTGTATCTCCTCATCTGCAAAGTTTTGTGGGTTTTTTTTTCCCCTCTTCTTTTCACTTTGGCTGCTCTGACTCATGATCCAAGATTCTGCCAAATTCTCATCTTGTTTAGAAACTCTCTAAATTCCCTTCCTATAATAATGGACTGAGTGTATGCTACCATCTCTCTTACCTGTCTCGAACTCCAAAAATGATGGGGAAGGAAACAAATAGTGTTTTCAAATAGATTACAGGATATGTTCAGAGAATCAGAAGCCCTAAAAGGCTGAAACAGGAACAGCACTGGCCAAGAAGACTCTGTGTGTGTGTGTGTGTGTGTGTGTGTGTGTGTGTGTATGTGTGTGTACACATAGGCAAATAGGTACTATATATATATATATATATATATATATATATATATATATCATATATAGTATATACTATAGATATTATATATGTATTCTTGTATCTATATTCTACAATATTCACTACAAAAGTACATATTGTAGAATATAGATACAAGGACACTCCATATTCATAGGGGAGCTATACATGTGCTTTCCTACTGGCCTGCTCAACCATTAGGCATAGTGCAGCCCATCTGTAACATCAGTTCTAAGGGTTGGTGTCTGTCTGATGAAGAATCCTAGAAATGGTATAGCCCTGACACCCTGCCACACAGAACAGAAGGTTAAGCCTCCCCGTGGATGAAAATTACCTGGTTTTGATATTGTGGACCAGGAGTGGTCCTAATGGACAACACTGCTATCTAATTGCCTCTGGAAATAAAGGCTACCAATTCTAGATCTAAAATAATCTTTTTTTTTTTTTTTTCCTTTTTGGTGCTGGAGTTTAAACCCAGGGCCTCACACATACTAAGCATGCACTCTATCACTGAGCTATATCCAACTTTAGGGGAATTTATAGAAAATAATTATAAACTGTAAATACATCACTTTGTGAATTACTTTGCATGTACATTTCACAACTAGTCTAATGAGCAGAACTTGTTGCTCAAAATTAGATACGTAGCAGATTTCTCGGGTGGGGGGCAGGATGTAAAAAAGCTCTATGGTTCCACTCCTGCTCTCCAGTTTTTCCAGACTGATTTCTATTGCCATTGCACTTTTGGATGTGGAACTGTGGGTCCTTGATTACTAATTCATTGTATTGTTAGAGAACACTCAAAGTTCCTCCTGAAAAGAATCTGGGCTCTGCTTGCAGGATCGCTCTTGATACATCTCAAAGGGCATGTGACTCAGCCTTCTCTTCAGGAAAATGTTCTTGCTGGTGCTTGAGTTTTTGTAAAAGGATTGAATAGAAGCCTCAGCTCAGTTTATTATTAAGGCATATGACTCATATCTTTTCATTGGCAATGGAAACCATTAGCATTTTAAGTACACTCTCAGCCTCATAGCCATGCTGTACTTTTTAAAAGCTCAGTTAGAGAAATGCTATTTACGGATAAGTACCCACACACTGTGTATTCTATGCGATCCTTGGACATGTATTCTTCTGCCAGAGCCAGACCCACACTGTTTGAATTTCCACTCCCAAACTCTATGCTAAATAAACATCTTTTCTTTATAAAGCATTCAGCCCCAGCATTTCATTATAGTAACAGAAAAATGGAATAACACAGAAGCCTAGGGTAATGACATGGTCCATCTTGTCTTATACCCTTCTCCTTCACCAGCTTTCTATTCTTTATTACCACACATGGATAGCATCAGTGGGAACAGCAGGGACTATTGGTAAGTCAAACATCATATGCTTTCCATTGTTTCCCTTTCAGTCCCCAGGTGTAAGTACTTCTCTCTAGAGTTCTCATATATTATGTGAATCAGAAAAGCAGGTCACTGGAGATATTAAAATGTGGACTCTGGAGTCAGAGGGCCACTTTTCAAATCCTGATTTCACCACTCATTAGCTGAGTAGCCTTGGGTAAAGCATTCAGTCTTTTTATCTATAAAATAGGAACAAAAACACTGCTTACCAAACATGGTTGTTATGGGAAATGCATTACATAACTACTGTGAGTCATTTAACACAGAGCCTGACGCAGCAAGAGATGTTTATTATGAACAAACGTGATTCAGAGTTTGGTCTTTGAGGACTGGAAATGTAGCGCACAGGTGGAGCACCTGCCAAGCATATATGAGTCCTGGGTTCCATCCCCAGTATCTCCAAAAAGAGAGAGACTCAGAGAAGCTCTGCTCCTTGGAATTGGATGTACTTGGTTTCTAACCCTTCTGAGGGTCAGCCGTAAAAGCTTGGGCAAATTTCTAACTTCCTTAGTCTTCAACTTTTTTATATGCAAAATAGGTTAATAGAATATATAATACTCATGCCACACTGCTCGGTCTGAAGTGTATGCTCCATAAATGATAATTCTACTTGTTATTTTGCAGCACAGCAAGAGAAAAGAGAGCTTAAGCTATAACAGCAAGGGGAATGTCTGAGGGCAAGTCTCCTAGGCTACCAACCCTTTGTGGTAACAGAAACTGGTCTCCATCTCCGACTTGTGGTAGTAATAGAGCTAGTTAGAGTTCTCAATTTCTATGCATGAGGCAATGAACTGAGTGAGAGTTTTTATGTTTTTCTTTTGGCCTGATATTTCTTTTGGGACTAGATATGCAGAAATCTTAATATTTGAGGGCAATGAGTGCTTTATCAGTTCAAGTCCAAACAAAAAACAGAAACCATATGGTAGTTATACAATGGAAGTTTAATAAAGATAATTATTACACAGCGATTAAAAAGTAAACATGTTCCAGGCACAGTGGCGCATGTCTGTAATCCCAGGGGCTTGAGAGGCGGAGGCAGGAGGATTGCAAGTTCAGAGCCAGCCTCAGCAAAAAGCGAGGTGCTAAGCAACCCAGTGAGACCCTGTCTCTAATAAAATACAAAATAGGGCTGGGGATGTGGCTCAGTGGTCGAGAGCCCCTGAGTTCAATCCATAGTACTCCCCCACAAAAAAAAAAAAAAAAAAGTAAACGTGATTTAAAGAGAACCCTGTGGGGCTACTGCCCCTATAGCTGGGGAGGAGTACCCCAGAAAGAACAACCTTGCAAAGGCTCCTTCCCTAGGGGATCAGATATTTTTGGAGGCTTCTTGGTGGCAGAGAAATTTGTTGGGTAGCCTAGGCCACAGTAGGTCTGAAATAACTGGGAAAGCAGGAAACAAACTTCCAGGGCACAGGTGAGCCACCAGCAGAGGGTGGGTATATGAGTATGTGCAAGGAGCTGGGTCTCCAGCAAGGACAGGAAGCATGAAACGTGCAGTGGCTGTGTTGGAAGGATCCTAAGGAGGTGATGACCAGGCCAGGGCTGGCATCTCCTGGGACCTTTGGAGACGTGGATGGGGTAGAATCGCTGAATATCCTCACACCCACCAAAACAGCAAGAGAAGCCTCTTCATTCCAACTTATTCTCTCAGCACCTTCTATTTGAGAAAGTCCTATATTGTGTTCACTTGCAAGGAAAGAAGCGTATGGGAATTCTACTCATGATCACAGAGAAGGTATTGATGGGTGCTATAGGGTCAGCTGTAAGAGCTTGGGCAAATTTCTATCACATACCCTCCAAAGGCCCATGTGTTAAAGGCTTGGTCCCCAGGGTAGGGTTACTGGGTGGTGGTAGCACCTCAAGGAGGTAGGGCCTTTTAGGGGGTCTTTAAGTCATTGGGGGCATGCCCTTGAAGGGGATTGTGAGACCCCAGTCTCCTCTTCTTCCTCTCTTGAGTCCTGGATCACGAGGCAAGCATTGGTTCCATCACACCCTCCTGCCATGATATGCTGCCTCACCAGAGCCCCCAAAGAAAGCAGTGGAGCCACCTAGAACTTGGACTAGAACTTCCGAAACTGTTGGCTAAATAAACCTTTTCTTTTATAAGTTAATTGCCTCAGATATTTCTCTATAGTGACAGAAAGCTAATACGGTGAATGAATTTGGAGCTGAGAAGGAAGAATTTAGTCACTAGCATAGATACCTTGGGGGCACTTGAAGAAAGCTGTGTGGATCTGTATAATCAGGCGTGTGCACGTACCTGTAATTATCACCCTACTCTGGTGGATCCTATTCCTGAGGCCTTCACAGGCTCTAGGTAAAGAGTGCCTAGAGGACAGTTGTCTAAGGAAGGCCTGCTCTGGTTCTAGGACAGACACTAAAAGGCTCCCAGAAAGCTCTGGAACTCTCTGGGGATGCATGTTGTAACACAAAATAACTATGAGAGTATGAGAGTTCTGCACTCTGTCCCAGTTATGGAGGTGACATTTCTTCCTCCTCTTCCATTCCTTTCCAAATTACTTGCACCCCAGGGGAGACCCCAAGATTCTCCAGCAGGGTTAGGCCTTTTTTTTTTTTTTTTTTTTTTGCATTTTTATTCCTGCCAAAATAGACACTACTCTATGTACGAGGTTCCTGGGTCATTACACAGACCCATGTGCCATCATTTTGCCCTCCCAACTGAATAATGTGCTCCTTGTTGATGGAGGCAAATAGCAGCCTCCACGTTTCCACCTTTTTTGGCACAATAAGAACCCACTCCTGGCCCTGCAGGAAGTCAGTTCTCAGATGCTGAAAAACCCCTCCCGCTCCTCTGTCCTTCCCATGGGGCTGCATGCTGCCAGTGGGAAGAGAGTGGCTTGCTGAACGCTGTTGATTCCATGAGGTGCTCAACAAATGCATGAAGCACGAGTGGAACTCTGCCTCCACCCACATCTGCCTGGGTGGAAAGGGGCCCAGGAGATGGGTGCATTTTTTACTAATCCTGCTCCTTCCCTGGCACATCATCTTCGGAAGAATGAGGAAGTCGTCTGGAACTCCACATATTCCTGACAAGGAGTCTGCTCTCCTCCCTGCCGCTCACACTCACCATCAGTGTCTGTCTTGAGGACATCAGGACTCATATTATCAGGACCTTCACTCCGTTTGCATCAGTCACTCCAGGAAGCTCAGGGCCCTGGGACATCCCTTATCTCCCAGGCTTGAGTCCCCACTTAGCTCTGTGTGACTCCCTCTACTCCTCCCCCAGTCTTCATTTCCCCACTTACCCCATAACATCATCCCTCACATAATACAGTTGTCCTGTGTATTTGTGAATCTCACAGGCTCAGGGGTGGGGAGTCTTGTCTCTCTTGTTAACAACTACACTCCCAGCATCTACAAGGTGTCTGACATTTACTAAAGAAACAAAAGCAATTTTAATGTCTTCTGTTCTTTGGACTTGGTCTGCACTGCAACATGGTTAGTCTCATTATACCTTCAGGTCTAAATCCTGGTGTGATGGCACACACCTGAGGCAGGAGGATCTCAAGTTTAAGGTCAGTATCAGTAACTTAGCAAGACCCTATCCAAAATAAAAAAAAAAATAAAAAGAGTTGGGGATATAACTCAGTGGTAAGGGCCCCCAGGGTCAATCCCTAGTACTAAAGGAAATGAGAAAAAATAGACCTCCATAAACTACCTTCAGGCTAAACAAGGCCTGTACCCCAGGACTTCTTCTGTGCTGAGCTGATCCCAACCATCCAGGAGATTCTAAGCCTGGGCTTTGAAGACATGGGCTTGAGTTCAAATCCTGGCTGTGCCACTGTGAAGTTTAAACATCTCCGAGCCTCAAGGTATTTTTTTATTTGTAAAATTAGAAGTGTGCCTAACTCCTGAGAATTTGTCATCTGGTAGGTTCAAGGGAAGTTGTGTGTAAGGGGCTCCATAGAGCTTCCTGCACAGAGTGTGCAGTTATGTTTACTATAGATGCAATGGAGTTGGGGGAGAGAGCAGATAGGCTTTCCTCATAGACCACTTCCTATTGGTTGGTAAGGGAATATCATGATGCAATGGGTTCTGGGCAGGCTGTGAGCTCAAGGGGAAAGAATTCTACAATTGATTAATGATGTCTGTCATGGACAGGGGTTGAAGGAAGGGGGAGATAAAAGAAAATGGAAGAGCCAGACAATTTGCACATCCTGATCTGGAATTTCCACCACTGCACTTTTTCTTTTTCATATCTTGACTGTGTTTAAGGATGAGGGTTCTTCTGTTTATAGGAACTCTTCTCTGTCTCCTCAGTTCCTCCCACACCTACTCCCTACAAATGGTACCATCTCCTCCTCAGAGCCTCAACATTCTGTTCAAGGCTATCCTTTGTCATTCTCAAGACAGCATTTTGTATTGAAAAAAAAATATATCTCAACAGCAACTTTCAGGTCTCCTTGCTGCACATACAGGCTAAGAATGCCTTCTGGCTACATTTTACCTTTGAGAACTAACTAACATGGTAATGCAGAAAGTTCTCTGGATTAAAGTCAGAAAATTTGACCTTGCTCTGTGAACTTGAGCACCTCTCCCTCTCCCTGAGCCTGAGTCATCCCTGCTGAAAGGGAGACTGTGTCACATGGCTTTGTGAGAACTGACATTTCATAGGCTCCTTAGAGGTAAAAAGGGTCACTTTCTTATTGCATATCCACATGCCTCCTCCCGACCATGTCTAAAACTGGAGCTCCTGCAGAAGTTCAGTTAAGATGTTTTTCAGCAAAGAAGAAAGAGGATGAGGCTCCCAATGGGAGCAGAGGGCATCACGAGGCTCAGACTGCAAACAGAAAAAGCAAACCCAACTTTGCTCCCTCTCAAGCTTGCAATGGTTAAGAATTGGGAGCTGGGAAAGCTAAATGCTGTCCTCTGCTGGTCATCTGCTGTGTCGCAGCATTAATGGAAAGTTCTTGTTTCAAACCTGGGTTAAGGGACTAGAGGGAGGAAGTGGCCTTGACTGAACATCTGCTGTTTACAAGGGACTGTCTTCAAAGGTGCTGTGAATATGGAGAGAATTAGCCTTGGAAGCGGCTGGTAAGGAAAGCGCAGATTCCAAGAACCAGGTCTGCCTCTTAATAACTGCATGCCTTAAGCACACTCTTTGATCTCTCTGTCAGTTTCTCACTTCTCTGAACACCAGTTTCCTAAATCAGGTGGATAGACTAGGGAAGGACCTAGAAGATGAAGAGAATGCTGGTAAGAGGGTGCTGAGAAGGAAGGAAGGAAGGAAGGAAGGAAGAGGGCATCCTAGGCAAAGAGGTGGGCGTCAGTGGAAGCCCCTGGAAGCGCTGAGTGAGATCTCCTTCCCTTGCCCCTTTGTGAATGAAGCTGAGGGTTGGGGTCCAGACCTGTAAGCCCCTGTCCTCCTCTGATTACTGCTCAGGGCAAGGAATGGAGGAATTGGGAAGACTTCTTAAAGGAAGAATGAAATAAACACCTGTGTGGTTTCTACCAACTTTAAAAAATAACACCATACCATTACCGTGAAGTATTCCACGACTATGATTTATCCACACATGCTACTGTTGATAGACATTTGGATTTTCTCCAGTGTTTCCAGTTTTTCTTTCCCTGCCTTGAACCTTCCTGTGCATGCATTTCTGTCTAGTATATCCCCAGGGGTGGAATCACTATTTGTAGAGAGGGTGCATTTTCAACCTTAGAGACCATCACAGTTGGGCTGGGGATGGGGCACAGTGGTAGAGCATTTGCTTGGCAGGCCTGAGGCCCTGGGCTCTACCCCAGCACTGCAAAAAACAAATGAAACAAAATAAAATAGAACGAAATGAAATATCATCATGATTTGTTGTTCAGCAAAGTTGCACCAATTTAAGTTCACATTAAAAATGTGTACATTCCTATTATTCACTATAAATACCTGATAATGTTAGATTCGAAAAGTTTTGGTAATTTAGTGAGGTGAAGTGCTGTCGTACTGAATTTACATTTGCTTTTCCCCAGTTAACAACGAACAGCTCTTTGTGATTCACAATGTGGGAACAATGTTCACAACTTGTTGATATTCTGAGTTTCTTCTGTGAAAATATTTTTTTCTTTTGTCTGTTTTTCCATTGATTCTATTTCTTACTAACATGTAAGAAGTTAAAAAGACATTCTAGATCTAATTCTTTCATCATTTATGTATATTGTAATTTTTTTTTACTACATCTGTAGCTTGACTTTTCACTTTCTTTCACAGATGCTCCGCAACACACATTGGGGTTCCATCAGATAGGCTAATTGGAATGTGACCCCAACTTAGGTACAAAACACTGAGTTAAAAAAGCATTTAATACATTTAACCTCCTGAATATCACAGCTTAACCTAGCCTACCATAAATGTGTTCAGAGTGCTTAAGTTAGACTCTAGTTGGGCAAAGTCATCTAACACAAAATGTATTTTATAATGTGTTGAATAGCTCATGTAATTTTTTGAATACCTGTGTCCAAAAATTACCAGCAACACATGGTACTATAAAGTGTCGTCATTTCTCCCTGTGACTGGGAACTGTGCCTCACTGACTGTGCCCAGCATTATGCCGCCAGCCCAGGAGAAGATCAAGATTCAAAATTGAAGCTTGGCTTCTACTGAGTGTGCATTGCTTTCACATCATCAAAAAGCCTAAGTATAAGGCTGGGGTTGTGGCTCAGTGGTAAAGTGCTTGCCTAGCACGTGTGAAGTACTGGGTTCACTCCTCAGCACCACATATAAATAAATAAACAACAAAAAAAGGCATTGTGTCCATCTACAACTATAATTAAAAAAAAAAAAAAAGCCTGAGAATCATAAGTAGGGGATCATCTGTAGTGTCATTCAAAGAGAAGAATTTTTTTCAGTACAGGGGATTGAATTCAGGGTCCTCTACCACAGAGCTTCTTCTCCGGCCCTTTTTATTTTTAATTTGAAACAGGGTCTTGCTAAGTTGCTCATGCTTGGCTCAAACTTACAATCCTCCTGTCTCAGCCTCTCAAATTGCTGAGATTACAGGCAGGTATGTGGCACCTGGCAGGGACACAAACTATTAATTGTAATGGAGTGGTGGAAGTCAGAATTCTAAGATGACTCTCATGACCTTTGCCTCTCTCTGTACAATGCCTCTCTCACCCCTTGAGTGTAGACACGAAATTCAAATTCGACGGGATCTCACTTTTGGGATTATATGGCAGTAGGAACTTTGCAGATGTAATTAGGATTACTAACAGTTGTATATAAGTTAATCAAGAGGGAAATTATCTAGATGGATCTGACCTCATGACTCCTTCCCTTCAGTTCGGGGTCTTGAGATCAGAGAAAGAGAATGTCAGAGTTTCAAAGCATGAGAAATATTTGGTATGCACTGCTGGCTTTGAAGACGACGGAGGGGACTATATGACATCACAGAAGGCCTCTAGGCAGTTGACAGGTGCTGACTGACAGCCAACAGGGACCAGGGACCTCTTCTACCTCATCACCAAGGAGCTGAACCTGCAGTAACCATGGGAGTGCAGAAGAGAAACAGGGTCCAGATGGGAACATGGCCCTGCCAACACCCTGATTAAGCCTGAGACCCAGAGAAGAGCACAAGGCCATGGGGTCTGCTTTTGGGCCCCTGAGCTAACGAATGTTCAATTGTGTGGACGTTTGTCATATAGTAGAGGAAAACTAATACAGTAGTTCTATTTATCATCATTTCCTGTATTTATTTCATTTTCTAAGTTTAAAAATAAGTCATTCTGTATGCTGAGTTCATGAAGGGACTCTCTTCTAAAAAAGTTCATAGTTTTTCTTTTTCACATTTAAATTTTAATCTTCCTAAAATTGATCCCCCCCCCCGCCACGACCCCCACCACCCATGGTGAGAGGTAGAGATCTGATTCATGAAAATTTATCCTGTAACTATTTATTGAATAACTCATCATTTCTTCACAAATCTGCAGTTACCATTCAGTCATGCATCAACTTTTCCTGTTATGAAGGATCTGATTATGGTTAGGATCTTGAGTGTCTCTGGAAGGCCCGTGGGTTGAAGGCTTGGTCACCAGTTTGTGGCACTATTGGGAGGTGATGGAACCTTTAAGAGGTGGGACCTGCTGGAAGGAAGTGAGGTCATTGGTACATTGGGACCTCAGCCCCTTCCTCCCCATCTCTCTGCTCCACCATGTGCTCTCCACCATGATGTTCTGCCTTACCACAGGCCCAAGGCATCGGACCAACTGACCACAGACTGAAACCTCTGAACCTGTGGCCCATCATAAACCTTTCTTCCTCACAAGTTCAGTATCTCAGGTATTTGTTATAGCAATGGACTAACAAGGTCTGTTTCTGGCCTCTTTATTTTGTAACATTTTATTTATCCGTCAATGTTTAATTGTCCTGTGGCTACTCCAACTTTCTCATCATCTTCTAGATGTCTGTTAAAATAAATTACCTGTCTTGTTCCTCAAGAGCATCTTGGCTTTTCTTTCTTTCTTTTTTTTTTTTTAATATTTTTTAGGTGGACACAATATCTTTATTATTTTTTTTTTTATTTTTATGTGGTGCTGAGAATCGAACCCAGTGCTTCACGCATGCTAGGCGAGCTTGCTACTACTTGAGCCACATCCCCAGCCCTTGGCTTTTATTTCTTCTAAATAAGACTTAAAATAGATTACAAAATTTTAGAAGAAAACCTATTAGAATTTGCTTTAATGGTACTATTATATCTATAAATCAGTTGGAGGATTGGCATCTTTAAAATATGGAATATTCCAATCAAGGAATGTGGCCATATCTCCTTTACATAAATCTTGTTTAATATTCTTCATAAAGACTTAATTTTTTTCCATATAGACAACTTATAAAGCTTATTTTAGGTACTTCATTCACTATTCTTTATTTTCCATCTTTTTTTTTTTTTTTTTTTTTTTTTTTTTTTTTTTTTTTTTTTGCTCTCTTAGCTTCAATTTCAGTGTTTTCTACTGATCTAATCTTCAATTTCTGTTTTGTCTAATTTGCTATTGGATAGAAAATGATTTTTTTTTGTACTGGGGATTGAACTCAGGGGCACTCAACCACTGAGCCACATCCCTAGCCTTATTCTGAATTTTATTTAGAGACAGGGTCTCACTGAGTTGCTTAGTGTCTTGCTTTTAGCTTTGAACGTGTGATCCTCCTGCCTCAGCCTCCTGAGCTGCTGGGATTACAGGAGTGTGCCACTGCATCTGGCAGAAAATTCTTAATTTGTTAGTTTTCTCAATTCTATAATTTTTATTTAATTCTTTAAAAAATTGTCCCAGTTTTTGGTAAATTTCTCCATATTTTCATCTATTTGACAATTAGTCATTTAATTTAAAATTTGTGTCTGATAACTTGAAAACCTAGACAATCTGTAGGTCTGTTGCTATTTTTTTCTCTCTCCATTTTTTCTCATTTGGCCCTGTATCTTGGCACACCTAGTTATTTTTAATGGAACAGTAGGCTTAGTGTTTGCAAATTACAGAGGCAATGGATGATGTTGTCATCTCCAAGAAAGAATAGAATCTTTTTCCTGTCGTGCCAAGGAGGGTGGGCGTATCACCTTGCTCTAATCAGTGAAAGGACCCAAGACTGGGTTCCGGCTTTTGCAAGGTAGTCTATATTTGTTTGTTTATTTTTCACAGTGCAATCCTTTTAGAGTCTCAGATGAAAGTCTGGAATATTTTTCAGAACATCTTCTTTTAGGTAGATTGTGAACCTCAATTTTTGTTTCTCCATTGTGAGATTGTCAAAATGCCTGCCTTCATGGCCTCTTAGCAGACACTCTCTATGACGTCGTTTTCCATCTTTCATCTCATGTGAACAGAGCTTATGCTTCTTCAAGGCTGGCAAATGCTTTGGGGGAAAAGTTCATGGAGAATACCAGACTCTTTTTTTTTTGTAAATTTTTTTTTTAGTTATAAATGGACACAATACCTTTATTTTTGTTTATTTATTTTTATGTGGTGCTGAGGATTGAACTCAGTGCCTCACACATGTGATACAGGTACTCTACCACTGAACCCCAGCCTCAGTCCCAGCCCCAAGACTCTGTTCTTGATGGTCCTCTTTTCTCCAGTGCTTACTACCTTGGTAATAATGAACTCCAGTTTTAATTTCTTTGGCTCAGTGAGATTTCTTTAAAGCTAAATCCAATATTTTCTGCTTGGCCTCTATGCCCAGGGCTGAAATTTGGCAAATATTCCAAGGAAAAAATGTAGGAGCAAATTCTGGTGTTACTCCAAGGTTTTGGCCTGCATGATCTCCAGTTCCCTAGTCTTCCACTTGGGAAGGTCACCATGCTCTGCTTGAGATCACCCTCCTGGCACTGTGGTACAGAATGTGCCTCCCAGTGGAAAACCAAGGTTGATAGTAAAGCCGTCTCATGTGGATGCATTCTTTCCGGCAACATGGTTCTGTGTCACTTCTGGCCCAGTGTCTGCCATATATTTTCCCAGTTTTCTAACTGCTTATGTCATGAAGGTCAGTCTGACCCCTATTACTCTATCACAGTGAAAGCAGGATTCACTCAATTCATTAATTTGAGTTTAGTTTTCATTTTAGCTTTTTCAAATTGAAGTTTAATGAAATGCTTATATTCTTTTAAAAAGTCAATTAGATCTACAACACTTATGAAAAAGACTTCTCTGTGTTCTCCTCACCAGCAGTAACCCTTAAGATATTTCTTCCTGTAATTCCTTCAAAATCTTTAAATAACTTGTTTTTACTGTGATTGAACTCAGGAGGATTTGGGGACTCTCCCTATCCCACCCATTCATAGACATACCTCCCTTTCTCCTCTTCTCCCAATTTATTGACATCATAATTGGTTCCTCCAGGTCTCCATTCCAGGATGACTCTGTAAATGCTACTCACAACTGAGTTCTGAAGTACATAATAATTGCTTTATTCATTTTTGACATTTGAAAATCTGCCTTGGAGTAATTAATTTTCTATATCCATTCACTACATTTTGAGTGCTTTTTATTTAACTCTGCTAAGAGCTTTTATCTCCACATAAAGGATTCACATATTAACAACCTTGAAGAAACATCTGGCCTGCTCTGCTCTGAACTGGTTGCTGAAGGCTTGCTGCATAGCTCCTATGCTGGAATTTTCGTTTGCCATTCTTCTGAGCATTCTCCTTGCCAATGTTTTCCTTGGATCTCATATCCTCTCCTTTCTTGGTTTACTCCCTTTTCTTTTTTTTCCTGAAGTACATCCTCCAATAGTTTCTTGAGAAAGAATGCTTGGGAGGTAAATTTTTAAGTCTTCGTGTGGATAAATATCTCTGCTCTCATACATGAGTGATATTTTGACTGGGTCTTTGAGTTTTGAAGGCATCCCTACATGGTATGCTGTGTTCCAGTGACTTTAGTAAAAGTCCCATGTTATTTTGATTCTTGATTGTTTTGTATGTTTCTTATTTTAATATTTTTTTTCCTGGAAGTTTCATTTTATTCTTGGAACTTTGGAACATTACAATGATGTGTTATTTTTTTGTCCATTTTTTGTCCATTTCACAAGATGCTTCATGAATCCTTTTGATCTAGAAGCCCATGCCTGTCAGTTCTGGGATGATTGTTTATGAAATTACTGACTTTAATTTTTTCTTTGGCCTGTTTTTTCCCCCCTGTTATTTCTTTCTGGAATTCCTATTAATCAAATGTTGGACCTACCAACTGACCTTCTAATTTCCTCATCTTTTCTCTCCAATGTTCTTTCGTTTCCTCCTCATACTAGTTTCTAAAAGACTTCTACAGCTTTCTATTGTTTCTATGGAATTTTCATTGGCTCTTTTCTGTCCTATGACTGTTTCTTTTAGTTTTTTTAAACAATCTGTTTATTTTATGTATACAATCTTCTTTTACTTTCTTAAATGCAAAGGTGACATAGTTTTAAGGATTTTCCCTGCTTATATTGTGCTTGTCTTTTCC
Organism: Callospermophilus lateralis; assembly: GCF_048772815.1. Classification (NCBI taxonomy): domain Eukaryota; kingdom Metazoa; phylum Chordata; class Mammalia; order Rodentia; family Sciuridae; genus Callospermophilus; species Callospermophilus lateralis. The sequence goes on along the minus strand of NC_135319.1, from coordinate 50,630,362 downwards.
AAGATGCTTTCGAGGATATTTTTTATTTGCTTATCTATTCTTTGCCTCCATCATTCATATTAGAAGCTTTCTGGCAACTTTGAGAAATCCTTGGCTATCTGTTTGTATGTAGTGACACACTAAAACACGTACTGGAAGCTCTGTAGGCATGAATAAGCCTGTCAGCTGGTGGGTTCACTGTAGGGTGCTTGATGGGTATCACTTTTGAATTCCTATACATCTTTTAGAGTGTGAGGGCTAACATTTCCCTAAACTGGAATCCACTTGTTCTGTGCTTTGGATGTGAGAATGGAACAGTAAGTATGAGGCCAGCATCCTAGAGCAGAAGATGAGTGGGGTTCTGTGGGCTGAGGGGGCAGGAGCCTCTATGGTCTACATTTAATATCCCACTTTCATTCTAGCACTTAATGCCCACCGATGCTGATGCTGTGCCTGGGGTCCCCAAGGACAGAGGGTTCAACATTTTCTCTGTGTAAATTCCAGTGTTTTGCTAATGTAGAAGAGGAATGCTCATGAAGGTGGGGGAAATCTAGGAGTGTTGCTTTTTTTTTTTCTAATCTCAATTAGTATTCCTGTCTTTGCCACACTCTCTACCCCAGTTGCGTCAGTTAGAACAACAACTAAGCCAGTATAATAAATAAAAACCACCACCACCAACAACAACATACACCAAACATAGATCAGCTTAGAGAAAATAGAAACTTCTTTCATGTTCTTAAATAAAACATCCCCATGGTGAGCCGTCCGAGATGGGTGAATCTTTGCTCCTCACAGTCATCCAGGGACCCAAGGATCTTCTCTCTTGTTGCTCTGCCACTCCCTGGAACATGGTTCTCATTTGCATCATCAAAGCAGGGACAGAGTAGGTGCCTGAGTCTTCTAGTTCTGAAGAGGATAAAGACCACAGAGGAGCCTGCAGTGCATTAACTCCCTGACCCAGGAATGGTGGATGTTACCTGACACACCTTTGGTTACTGAGTCACATAGCAAATGAAAGATGTGAAATATGGATCCCACTAGGCAGTAACATGCCAAGCTGCAATTCCATTACTCAGAAAGAAGAGAACAGATTTTGTTACTCACTGAGCCCTCTCGGCCACACCCTCCTTGGTGCCTCCAATTTCTGACCCTTCCAGGATTCTGCTACATGCATGTGAGCTCCTTGGCCTCCTCTTTCCCCAGAGAGCACTTCATGTTCTTCCTCCTATTAGATCAGCTGCCACACACCTTTATTTCCAGTCTCTAGAATCTTGCAGACATGTCTTCTTTGCTGTTGACTTTTCCCTGTTCTCTTGGTCCTGGGGTCATAGGTTCCATCTTCTGTGTTCTACAAGTTTTAAGTTACACCTTTAAGTATTTCTTTAGGTTCTTTTAATTTCTGTTATGTCTTGGGGTATACCAGTTTCCCTCTGCATTGGATATTTCTCATCTGTCTTCCATATTTACACTTTTCTCTCTAATCTTTTAAATTGTTCACTCCAAATGCATCTCTTGGTTTACGATAAGGAAAAAAAAAATTCTCCACCTATTTTTGTGTTTTTCAGGGGTGAATCTTTTGCTGCTCCAGGGTATCATTCATTTCTGGAATGTTTTTCCGCCTGCACTCTTTTCAAGATTTCTGCCAGCTCGTATCTTCTCTTCTCTTCTGTCTGGCTGGGTCTTCCCTGAGTTCTTAGGATCTGCTCAAAAACTTTGCATCACAGAAACAATTGCTTTATTTTATTTATCAATATGCTGATGGACTTGAACCTGATTTTCATTTACTATGTAGTGATATTTTTTCTATCATTCATCTGCTGAGTATTCTGACATTTTCTTATATTTATGGAGTAACTTTTTATAGATGCTGTGGTCTTCTTTGATTACTACTTATCCGTGACTGAGATGAGCTGTTCCTCAACTAGATATTTGGAAGAAGTTCACTGAGGAGGCGAGGAGGGCTGTGTTCAGAATAGCTCGAACCTTCCCTATGACACAGGGCTGTGTCGGAGCTCTTTTAGCTGACTGAGCTTGTCAGTTTCAGGGCCGTTCACACTGCACGATCTTTCTTCTCTGCTCTGCTTCACTGACAGAGGACTTCATGCAAATATGGCTTATGTGTATATGTAGTCTCTCATTTAGTTCCACCAACTAAGTTTCCCCTTAACATAAAAGTAGGTATTCAGAAGGTGCTTCCATCCCTGGATTTACATCCTCTTTTTTTATGACCTTAAAAGGAGAAGTGCTCAATTCCATTCACCATAGCACGAAAGAGAAGATGATATTTAAGATTGAATCTAACAGATAAAAAAAAATCCTGTGTAAACAGCCTGGAAGCCTTGATGCTGTTGGGATGGCAGTGCTCCTCAACGTGGTCTGCAGACTCAGTGCAATCACTATCAAAAGCTCACCAACCTCTTTTTTAGGAATTGACAACCATATCCCAAAATTCACATGGAAACTCAAAAGACCCCAAATAGCCAAAACAATCTTGAGAAAGAACAAAGCTGGAGGACTTGCTTCCAAATTTCAAAACTGACTACAAAGCAACAGTAATCAAGACAATATGAGACTGACAGAAGGACAGACATAAGACAATGGAACAGAATCGAGAGACTAAAAATAAATCCCTACATTTGTGGTCAATTGATTTTTTACAAGGTTGCCAAGAAAATTCAATGGGAAATAAAATTGTCTTTTCAAGAAATGATGTTGGTACAACTATTGCGCCACATGCCAAGTGGATTTTGGTGCCCTCGTCACCATAGAGGACACTGACCAAGATAGATCATAGACTCAAGTGCAAGATCTAAAACTAGAACACTTAGAAGAAAATATAGGAGTAAATCTTTGGGTCAGGCAAAGTCTTTTTTTTTTTTTTTTTTTTTTAAGATATGACACCAAAAACACAATCAACAAAGTAGAAATTAGAAATAGACAAGTTGTATTTACTAAAAATTAAAAACTTCTGTGCCATCAAAAATGTGAAGCAACCCACAGAATGGGGGGAAAACAACTTTTGCAAATCACTTAACGGACTTGCATCCATAATATTTAAAGGAAACTTAAAAATGAATGATAAAAACACAAATAATCCTATTTAAAAATGGGCAAAGGATCTGAAGACACATTTCTCCAAATTATATATATATATATATATATATATATATATATATATATATATATTTTTTTTTTTTTTTTTTTAAAGAGAGAGGGAGAGAGAGAGAGAGAGAATTTTTTTATTGTTTATTTTTTAGTATTTGGCGGACACAACATCTTTGTCTGTATGTGGTGCTGAGGATGGAACCCGGGCCGCACGCATGCCAGGCAAGCGCGCTACCGCTTGAGCCACATCCCCAACCCTCCAAATGATACGTATTTTGGTTAGATTTTTTTTGCTGCTGTAACTAAAAGTTCTGACCAGAACAATTTTGAAGGAGTAAAAGCTTATTTGACCTCACAGTTTCAGAGGTCTTAGGCCAGCTCCACTCCTTAGGGCTTGAAGGGAGGAGAGAGAGTCAAATCACCAGATACAGACTTATACCCAAAGCCCCATCCCAATTCCCACTTCCTCCAGCCACGCCCTACCACTTCAGTTACCACTCAGTTCATCCCTATCAGGGGATTAAATCACTGATTCAGTTAAGACTCTTAACAACCCAATCATTTCTCCTCTGAACCCTCTTGCACTGTCTCACACATGAGCTTTCTCAGGGGGACACCTCATATTCAAACCATAACAATATACAACTAGGCAACGATTACATAAAAAGATGTTCAACACAATTAGCAATTAGGTAACTGCAAACCAAAACCACAGTAATGCCACCTCGCTACCTGTAGAATAATAATAAAAAATATATATATATATATATATATAATAAAAAAGATATATGTTGGACTGGGGATATAGCTCAGTTGGTAGAGTGCTTGCCTCACATGCACAAGGCCCTGGATTCAATCCCCAGCACCACACACACACACACACACACACACACACACAAAAGACTTATGTTGGTGAGAATATGGAGAAACTAAATCCTCTTACACTGCCAGTGAGAATGTAAAATGGTGTAGCTTCTGTGAAAAAGAGTTGGTGGGCCCTCAAAAAATTAAACATAGAGTTACCATTTGACTCAGTAATTCAATTTATAGGTACAGACCCAAAAGAAATTAACACATGTCCACACAAAAACGATGTTCATAGCACTGTTATTTCATAACTCCAAAGTACAAACAACTCACATGTCCTTCCACTAATAAGTGAAATGTGGTCCATCCATACAATGGAATATTATTCAGCAATAAGCAGAAGTGAAATACCGACATCTGTTAGAATACCGATGAACTTTTAAAACCTCATGCTAAGTGGAAGAAGGCATTCACAAACGACCATATATTATACTCCATTTATATGACATATCCTGAACAAGTTAATCTATACAGACAGAAGGTTAATTACTGGCTACCTCTGGCTGAGGAGGATTCAGCAGAAATAAGGAGTAATTGCTGAAGGATACAGGGTTTCTTTTGGGGGCGCAATGACCTTGTTCTAAAATTGACTGTGGAGATGGTGGTACAACTCTATAAATACACTGAAAACATTTAATTGTGCATTTAAATGGTACATATATTGTCTCTCAATAAAGCTGTTTTGGTTTGCTTGTTTTCGGTACCTGGTTTAAACCCAGGGGTGCTTAACCATTGAGTCACATCCCTGGCCCTTTTTTTTTTTTTTTTATTTTGAGACAGAGTCTCACTAAGTTATTTAGGGCCTTGCTAAGTTGCTGAGGCTGGCTTTGAACTTGTGATTCTCCTGCCTTAATCTCCTGAGTAGCTGGGATTACAGTGTAGAATTTAAAAAATTTGGATGGAGGGATTGAATAACACTACAGTGTCTTAGACTCATTCATTTGCTTGTTTACTTTTTCATTTTAAGCCCTTCCTTGGCAGGAACTATGTCTTTTTTGTGGGAGGGGGGTATTAAGGATTGATCTCAGGGCACTTGGCCACTGAGCCACATCCCCAGCCCTATTTTATATTTTATTAGAGACAAGGTCTCACTGAGATGCTTAGCGCCTCGCTAAATTGCTGAGGCTCGCTTTGAACTCCCCATCCTCCTGCCTCGGCCTCCCAAAGTGCTGGGATTATAGGCTGCTTCACCACACTCGGCCAGGAACTATGTCTTCACCTTTTTTCCTTTGTTGAAACCATACTCTATTTCAGAGGTCTTGGTATATTCTAGAACTCTTCTGTACTGGAAGCATGGGATCTTAGGTGGATGAAGGAGTAATGTCATCATGATTGTCATGCAGGTTAGAAGGCAGTTCACATTTCTGGACACTTAGAAAACAGTGGCCTCTCTCTTTCTCCCTGCCCTGGAATAGAAACAAAATGATTGTCAGGTGGGTACCTCCTAGAGACCAGTTCTCAGGCAGTTAGAAGCCACCCAGCTCTGTAGAGTGACAGGAACAGTTCTGGAGAGCTCTCCCAGATGGATCTGGCCTGTGCTTTACAAGTGTGTAGGTTCCTGTGTGGCACGTGTGCTGAGCATGGATGGTGGGTGAACATGATGTGTGTATGCGTGCCTGTGGGGTAGCCAGGTCTGCGGCTGAGCAGGCCAGAGAGGACGTCAGTGTCTCCACAGCACTCGTGGCCTGGGCTCCTTCCCAGATGTGGCTCCCCCGCTCCCCTGTGTCTCGTGACCCTTCCTGGCGTTACTTCCTCGTAAGGTCAGCAGGCCCAGCTGAGGCCTCTCAGTTTATCAACCGGGTGCCTTTTATTTTAGACGTGGCCAGGATGCTTGCCTAGACCTGGACTTCACATGGCCAGGTGCCAGCTGCCCACTGCTTCTGGGCCACAGCAGCCTCCCTGAGCTCCGGCAGGACTTCTGCCCACACGAGATCCTCCTCCTGCCTGGGGTAGGGAGCCATCGGTTACCTGACCAGACAGAGGAGTCACACCAATAACTCTTTTTCCTCCCCATCTATGGGAAGGTGAATGCTAGCACCTGACCCTGGTGCTGACATCAGTTCCTGCTGGGGGCTCTGGTGCCACCTCACCTGTCAGCCTCGCACAGACCTGTCCAGACCCCTCTTCCTGTTGCAGTGCCGCTGCTCCCTGCCATCACACTCCTGACCCCTGCCCTGTGGTCCCTTTTTCTTTTCAATAGTCCTATCACCTTCGAACATCCGCTATGGTTTGTGCCTCTGCAAATTTCAAATTGGTACCCCCTCACTAGACTGGAAGCTCCATGATGGCAGCTTTGTCTTGTTTTTCCACGTGTCTAGAAGAGTGTGTGACATATAGAAGAAGATTAAAAAAGAAAGGAAAAAAAAAATATGTGTTCAAGCATGGGAAGGGCCTCGCACCAGCACTCCCTGGACACGGGCCCGTGGCCCAGGTGTTTGGACCCTGTTCTCCCACTGACTGCCTGGGACAGCCAGGGACAGAGGACAGCCTCTGGTGGCTGAGGATGAAAGGTCCTGTCAACTTGCCATCATCCAGACTGATGGGAAGGCGCAGCTGTGGGACCGGGGGAAAGAGGGAGGAAGTATATGCTCTGTCTATGGGGACAGGGCTGCTGGCCAGGGGTGGACTTAGTTTAGTCTGGCAAAGCAAGGGCAGGTTAATGCAGGTCAGGGGCAGTTCTTTCCTCAGGGCTGGGGCTACGGCTCCGCTGAGAGCCAGCTTTTGGTTAAGGGTGTGACTGGTTAAAGGGGCCTGAAGCCAGGCGCAGGGGAGGTTGAGTTACACATCATCTTTCCAGGAGAACAAGACTGCTGGCCCTCCCCTGCCAGGATGCCAGCTGCCCAGAGAGTTGGTGCCTTCGTCTTTCCTACTTTGGGACTTTATAACCTACCAACCCCATTCACAAGCATGGCCTTATTTGGGCCTCACAACCACCCTGTTCGATGGAAGGAGCTGATATGCTGGTCAGCTTCCTGTGGAATGAGGGTAACCAGCCTTCCAAGCAGGTGGGCCAGCCCTGCAGGCCTGCGCCAGGCCCAGTGCCAACACCAGGGAAGCAGGGCAAACCCCATGCTGGAAAGCGGAGCATCAGGGTTGACCCCCAGTCCTGCTGCAGATTAGGCAAGATGCTGCTGTCCCTGGGACTCCGCTTCTCCTCCTAGACAAGCCAAGCCCAGTCCAGCTGATGGGCTTGAGGGGGCTTCTGTGAGGCTGGAACACAGCTAGGTTTTGTGCTCTGTTGGACTCCAGTCATCAGCCAAGAGCTTCCAGGGGCTTCAGGGGGAAGCTCATTCTCGCCCTGTCCCCACCTTCCCTTTCTCCACCTGTCCTCTTCTCTCTCTGTCCTGCGTCCTGGAGTCTAAATAAAGGCCAGTCACCACTGGTCACTAAAGCAGCTTCCTAGGCAGGCTAGCAAGGCTTCTGAGAGGACCCACATGTTAAACACAGTGACGAAGACTCTGCATGCAGCTAGGACACCCCAAAGGGTTAGCAATGTCAGAAATGGGACTTGATTCAGGCTTCCAGAGACTTCCACGGGGGCCAAGAGAACCACCCACATGTTTACCAACAGATGAGAGGGTAGATACAGTGGGGTCCTTTCATACCATGGAAAGTCATTCCGCCATAAAGAGGAGAAGTACTGATACATGCTGCCACATAATCGAACCCTGAAAATATCATTCTCAGTGACAGAAACCAAACACAAAAGCCACGTCTTGTATGAGTCCGCTCAGCTGAACCAGCGGACAGCTTTCTCCCTCCGCACCCTCACCCCTGGGCAAGTGGGTTCTGCTGACGTGGCCTGAGGCCGTGGCTCACGCAGTGCTTGGCATCCAGCTGGTAACTCATTCAGCTGCCCTGCCTGTTCCTGGGCCGGCACTGGGATGTAGAAAGAGCATGGGCTCCCGTCATCTCACCAGCTTCCGATCCTGCCTCGGCCGGCCATATCCCTTTTCTATCAAGGAGTCAAGTTTCTTACTCTCTCTGGCCCTCCATTTCCATATTTGAGAAAGAGAAAAAGCAAGATGGTTGAGGATAAAACCGAACAAGTTTCTCAGGTAATGAGCATTCAGGAAAAGGTAATGAGCGTGCACACACACACACACACACACACACACACTTCTACTGGAGGTGGAAGGGTGTGATAAGGGCAAGAACTGGGTGGTCAGAGGGCCAGTGTCCAGGGAGGCAGATGAAAGGGACATTAAGGAACCTGAAGTCAGGAGGGTGCTGGGAAGGCTTTATAGGTGGGGGCACTGCTTAAACCAAGGAATCCCCACCCCAAGTCAGGCCTCCCCCCGGCCATGCTGGGTAGAAGGTGTCCTGGGAGGCACAGCCAGCCAAGGAGCCAGGGTGGACAGAAATCCAGACATCAAAGCTGGGCCAGAGGTTTGGGGCCAAATGAAGAGCAGCAGGAAATGGGTCTTTTGAGTTGAAAGGCCCAAGAAGCCCCAGGTGTCTGGGTTCCCTGAGGCTTCAGAGAGACCCAGTGGAGTGGTTGGAGCCTCCTGGACTCCCTCCAGAGCTCCGACTAGCCCTGCGCTGCTGCCTCTGTGACCCTGTAGAGGGAGGAGAGGGAAAACGGGGGAGGGGAGGGGAAGCCACACAGCTGTTCAGAGCTGGGGGCCTGGGAAATTGGAGCTGAGTCACAGGCCTCTGCAGGCAGGGGAGGCCACTTGAAAGGCTACCTCTGAGCTCTGGCCCAGCCTCGCCAGCAGCCCAGGATTATAGCAGGCTTCTCTGAGCTCCGGACATCTGCAGCCAGGAGTCCATTTCTCTGTCTCTCAGCTCTGCAGGGCAGCCCTCTGCTGTTGAGGAGGGGAGACACAGCTGCGTCCTGGAGCAGGGTTGGGAGGGGTCGCTGACTGGCCTAAGACCTCTGATGAGGACCCAGCAACAGTACAGAAGCCATCTGGCACCTCATCCCAGAAATGCCTTCCCCTTCCCCAGACTTGTGAGCCTCAAGGAGAAAGGGGTGGGGAGAGATAAGGGAGGCAGCAGGTAGTGCAGGACACTTAACCTACTTCTTAGAGCTATCTCAAGGTCAGTCTTACTGTTTCCATGCTTCATTTGAGAAGACAGGTTCAGAGAGGTTAAGAAACTTGCTCATCATGGCCCAGTAAGTTAGTGGCAAGATGAAAATCCAGGTTGGGGTGAACCTAGTTATAAACCTTGAGTCCCCACTCTACCTGGAGCCAAAATAATTGGAATGGGGCGCAGGTCAGAATGGAAGCCAGGGGTGGGTTGGTCTTGTCTGCATGCTGAGGCTTTGTGCGGTCAATGGCTGCATTGTTGAGGTAGCACACTGAGAAGGCAGAAGAGGTCACCAGCTTTGCAAATTGCTCCTGGATGACAGTTTAGATCCCACCCTGCAGTGAGTCCAAAAGAAAAGATCAAGTCAGATGTCAACAAACTGGAGGTTTAGCTGAAACAAACTAAAAAAAACAAACAAAACTAGATATCTCAGAAAACACTTAGAGAGGCCAGATAATTGCTGGTACTGAGCATAATGACTTATCCCATGGGACTTGACTCAGCCAGCATAGGCTAGAAGTTGCTGCAATAACAAATAATTTCCAAATCTCCGTGGTTCACACAATGAAGGCTTATTTCTTACATTACTTACTCAGCACAAGTCAACAGGGGGGGTTCTGCTCACTGAATGGATCAAGTCAGGCTTCATCCTGCAACAGGGGCACAGGAAAGAGGCAAACTGCATCATGGCTTTTACATCTTTTGCTTGCACTTCACTGGAACAAAGGAAGTCACATGATATACTAGTCAGCTTTCTGTCACTGTGAGAAAATGCCTGAGCTAATTGACTTAAAAGCAGGAAATGTTTATTTTGGCTCACAGTTTCACAGGCTTCAGTCCATGACTGGCTGGCCCTGTTGCTCTTGGATGGGTATCAAGGCAGTACATCGAGGTGGGAACACGTGGCACTGGAAGCTATTTACCTCATGGTAGCAGGGAAACAAAGAAAGAGGAAAAGGAGAACCCAGGGTCATGCTATACCCTTCAAGTTCATGCTCCTGTATGACTAGAAAACTTCCAACCAGGCCCCACTTCTGAGCGTTTCCACCACAGGCTATTAACATGGGGACCTTTAGGGGACACTTGTTCAAACCATGGTACATGGCAGTATCTAACTTAAGATGCCAGGAAGTACAACCCACCCAGTGCCCAGGGGCAGAGGGAAATGTCTGATGGACAGTACTTATGACCACCTCAAGGCCAAAGAGATGACTGGCCTGTGGGTGGATGCATTTGTGAGACCACCTAAGCATGACCTTCTCAGGGAAACTGTGAATGCCCATCCACAGAGGCCAAGACAGGATGGACACATTGCAGGAACATGATGAAGCCTGTTTGCCATTACTGGCCTAGACTGTGTGACAGTGCAGGGCAGTTAAAGGCAAGGTCTCTGGAGCCAGAGGCACCTGTGTCCAAATTCTGTTCTCTCTCAACAGCTGTGTTACTATGTCCAGATTACTTAATGTCTCTGGGCTCCAGTCTCCTTTTCCATAACATTGGGATAATAAGAAGCCCATTGAATTGCTGTGAGGGTTAAATGAAATATTACAGGCACACTAGCCTGGCACACGACAAGCTCTAATCAAGTCGGTTGTACTTGTTGTTGTTCCCATTCCTACCCAAGATCCTGTGCCTCATCCCTTTCCCTGCCTCTCACATCCCTAAGACATCAGTCAGCAACCGGGGCAGGGTTGGGAGCAATCTGTGCGCTAGCCGAGCAGGCTGAGCATTCCCCATGACCGTTGCGTGGTCTACTGAGGTAGGGGCTTCTCTAACCCACCCTGCTCCTCAGTGGACTGTCCTCAGCTGGACTGCAGAGCAGCTTCCTTCTTCTGCTCATCTTCAGATCTTCCTTGACAATCCTTGATCTGATGACTTATGTCCCTGTGCCTCTGCCTTTTTGCATAATGTCATAAAAATGGGGGCTTTTGGTGTGTTGCCTTTCTGCAGTCTCTAGATTTATCCACTTTATAGAGATGACAGGATAGAGACCTCTCTTTCGTCTTCCTCCCTATTCAGTGTCACTGATATCTGCTTCTTGGTTTCTGTCTTCATAATTCTAAGTTAAAGGCAAATCTGCAGCTGTGATCTGTCCCTGCTCTTCACATAAATTCGAAAAAAATCATCTTAGAGACCTCAGGAGGAGATGTGGTACAGTGAGCTGTTGGGTCAGAAATGGGTGCTGCAGGAGCACAGAGGAGGAGCGGAAGTTAAGAGAGGCTTTCTGGAAGAGGCGGGCTTGCCCTGAGTCTTGTCCACTTGGGTCTCTGCAAGCAGCTGAGCAGCTGTGGCCGGCCGCTCTCAGGAGCTGCCAGTCCGAACTGCAGTACCTGATTGCAGACGCCAGAGGGCAGACGAGGGGGCCATGCTGGGCCCTCCTGAGCTCTGCAGGCCGCCGCAGCTCAAAGCTCCCAGATCACTAGGAGCTGCAGCAGGAGGGGGAACCGACGTCAGACTCTCGGCCTCCAACCCCTTGGAGGCTCGAGTCCATGAAAGCCGTCCAAAGCTGTGGTTTCCACTGCTTTTCATTGGTATTGTCGCATCTGCACTCCCGATTTCTCAAGTGTGGTCGCTTGAGGCATTGCAATGGCATCAGCTCATTAAACATGTCAATTCCAGGAATCTGCATATTTAGCAATTGGCCCATGTTCCTCTCAGGCACAGGATGGACTGAGAACCCCAGGATTGAGGCTTTGCATAATCTCAATCCTTTACACTTCTCTGTTCTTCTCTTGCCTATTTTTCATGGCAGGTAAAGGGTCTGTAATTTGGGGAACAATACTTGATTTCTGTAGATTCATGACTCACACCATGTTAAAAGCCCTGTAGCAAAAAAGCCTGCATGACTCTGTTAAACCCAGCAGTTCCCCCAAGTTATTTGACAGGGAGCCCTATTTCCCACTTATATCTAATGAAGCAGCCTGGAGAAGGGCCACCCTAACCACCTTCAGGCCGGACCCCAGGTTCCCTCCTTGATGTCCTCAAACACTATACATTGTGCCACTTCTCTACCACCCTCTCCCTCCCTGCGGAAGACTTCCTGGATCTCCGTAGCACACCTGAGGCTTTTCGGGGTCTCCAAGTTTAAATAACCCTCCCTTATATGTCATTTGGGTCACTTACTGGGTTCTTCACTTCCAGCCAACTTAGTATAGCAAAACCTTCCTTCTCCTTTTGTTCTCAAGGAGAAGCGACAATACTGACTCTGCTGGGAAACATCTCCAGGAAAGGAAAAGGCAAAACTGCTCCAAACCCCAAGTCCAGCCGATTCTCTAGCCTGAGCCCCAGAAAGTTGGCCCCGCCCCTTCCCAGCTCAGCATCTCATCCCCTGGCCTGCCTCATGTAGAACACTGGTTCACTCTTCACCACCCTGGGCTGCTCTCGGGACCAGCAGAGGTGGTTACACCTGCTCAGAGGGGACAGAAAGTCATTGCAGCTAAAGTCACAGGCCACTGGGTTTCCATTATCCATCAGGTTAGTTCAGTGGTTCCTGAACTTATGGCTTCCAAAGGCCTGTGCTAGAGTTTGAATGTGTCCTCCAAAAGTTCATGTGTTGGAAACTTAATCCTCAAAGTCACATGTCAGTGGTGTTTGGAGGTGGAGACCTTGGGAGATAATTAGGATTACGGAAGTCATGAAAGCCATGGTGGCATTAGTGGCTTTATAAGTGGCTTTATAAGAAGAGTGCTAACGTATTCTTCTATCTCACTGTGTGATGTCCTCTGCCATGTTATGATATAGCTCAAGGCCCTCCCAGATGCTGGCATCATGCTCTTAAACTCCCCAGTCTCCAGAACTGTAAGCCAAATAAACTTCTGTTCTTTATAAATTACCCAGTCTGTGGTATTCAGTGATAGCAACAGAAAACACTCAGACAGTCCATAAGCAAACCGTCCCTAAGTGCCCATGTGAAATGCCCACTAAGGTTCCTTTCAGGCCCATTAAAATATTGTCTGATCTGTGCTTTAGTTTTCCCAAAGTGTGATTCTTGGGGCTTTTGAATGAGAATCACCTGGCTTTTGTAAAATAATTTTAAAACAAAATTTTAATATTTTTAATACCAAAAATGCAAAAGGAATAGATTTTCAGAATAAAACCCCCTAAGTTAATAAATTTAATTTTATTGAAAGTTCATTATTTTTTCCACAACTTTAAAAATTCTTTTTGAAAACAAATAAAAAACCTTACCACAAGCCAACTTGTGTCCTTGGGCCAGGGTTTGAAAAGCAAGAGTGGATGTGCCCCTACTATGAGCATAGGTCCCTGCTGAGGACCGCTGTGACTGCAGTACCAAGACTGAGGGTCAGTTCTGGGATTCCAGTTCACTCTCTGTGTAATGTAAAGACCTGGCATTTTAAATAAAAGGGAGAGGTTATCGCCGTTATCTTCTACACTTGATTTTCATGCTGATCCAAGGATTGAGAGTTTATGAAAAGTCAAGAAAGAAGTACCATCTCAGGAGGCATACAGAGTCTGCTTGAGGGGTTCCATGGCCAGTTGTTGGTGGGAAGTCATAGGCACTGCCCTGGTCAGGATGGTAAAGGGTGGGCACCTGGATGGCAGAGGGAAGAGGAAACGACCTCTGTAGATGAATCCCCAGAAGGTCATGATGTGATTTTCATTTCTCTGCAGGGATGGCCCAGGAAGGAGCAGGCTGCTTAAGTTCTTTGACTTTAGAAAGAAAAACTGGGACTAATGGGGAGAAATGACGGAAAGGCACATTTAAGCTTATAAGAGGAAAGAAGCCTAGGAATTAACGATGCCTAAGTAATAGCTTCTTATTACTGGATGCAGAGTTTGGATAGTCATTTGGGAAGAGGTGGAGAACATTACTACATTTAAATTAAAATAATGAAATTAAATACAAATAATGAAAATGATAGTTTTATGATTATAGTACATGACATTTATTATGTTGTTTTAATACAATTGCATTTTAAAACAGTATTGAGAGGTAAAACATTATCTGACTTTAGATTTAAGATGGTAGATTGAGGACATGTGAACAAAACAGAAGTGCTTACTTTTGTGGAGTTCACAATGTAGAAATTCCATAGATTTTATATTATCCTTAAGAAACTAGAAGAACTTAAAGTTAGGGTAAAATAAGTCAATATAAGAAAAAAAGAAAGGCAATTATAAACTATAACAAAAACAATAAAGGTAATTTAATCACAGCATATTACTGATTACATAGTAAGCAATATTTACTTAATCATAAGAATGTAAATAAGTGCTTTTCAGTTTCTGAAACAACTTGTAGACAAAGCTTGCATGCTTAGTGATGATTTAAGAAAGAAATGTAAAAAGTTTTACATTTATTTTAAAAAGTTAACTCTATTCAATATCCCAACAATCCTGTATGAGGATTACGCTATTAACACCTCACCTTTTCTTACATTTTTTTATATTTTCAAAACTATTTTGAAAATATAAAAATAAATATGTAGGGGCTGGAATTGTGGCTCAGTGGTAGAGAACCTGTCTAGCACATGGAGGCACTGAGTTTGATCCTCAATTAAAAAAAAATCAATCAATCAAATAAAGATATTGTGTCCATCTACAACTAAAAAAAAAATTTAAATGCTAGTAATTGATGGCACTCATTTTCATACCCTGCTATGTGTGACTTCAGAACTTACATCCCTCAGAAAGAACTTGTCTGAGCAATTTCTCTTCTTTCCCTGTTCTGAAAACACCTCTTCCTAAAGATAAATTTTTTTAAAAAGTGTACCCGATGGAATACCCAATAAAAATATTAAAATACGTGAATAGCAAATAGAATATTCAAGATGGAAAAAATGTAAGAAAAGGTGAGGTGTTGATAGCGTAATCCTCATACAGGATTGTTGGGATATTGAATAGAGTTAACTTTTTAAAAATAGAAATGTAAGTATTTTGTTGAAATACTCAAGTGTAAGTACTTGAAGTAACAGTGTATTAGAAGTAGCAGCAGCAGCAGTAGTGATTGTCGTAGTAAGAGAGAAAGAAAGAGATGAGAGATCAATTGACTAAACAAAGAGAAAGAGGAAAAAAGGAGTTTGTGTGAACTAAATTCTCGTTTTCTGTTACCTAAAGTTAGTAAATCAAGAAATAGATCTAGCTGGGCAAAGTGGCATATCTCAGTGACTGGGAGGCTGAGGCAGGAGGAGTACAACTTTGAGTCCAGACGGGGCAGTTAGCAAGACCCCACCTCCTAAATAAATAAATAAATAAATAAATGGCAGGGGATGTAGCTCAATAGTAAAGTGCCCCTGAGTTCAATCCCCAGTACCAAAAAAGAAAAAAAAAAAAAAAAAAAACTATAAGCATTTTATTTAGAGTTGCAGAGGCTGAACACCTAGAAAATAAAAAATGGTTAAAAGAAGGTTGCCATGGAAAGGAATCCAGGATAGGGAGGGTTGGCCCAAGAAATTTTTTTTTCATCATAAACATGTCTAATGCTTCTTGGTTAAAATAAATACGATATAATATATTCATTTTTTAAAAATTAATTCTAAAGTGATCTTCTCCATTAAATAGATGAAAACACTGAGGTTCAGAGAGGTGAACTGTCTTTCCTGAGGTCACAATGCTCAGAAGAAAAGGGACCAAAATGAATGCCCTATTTTCTGACACCAGCTCCTTAGTGCTGTCTGGAGTGACCCCCAAAGAACCGATAAGAGTCCTTCCCTGGCCGCCGCTTGATTCACCATCCATCCAGGCTGCTGTGCTGTGGCACCTGCTATTTTCTCTGCGTGGTGGGTCCTTCCCAACTTCTTTCCCTGGCATGCGTCTGCTCATTTTTCATGACTCAGCCACTCTCTTCGGTCCTCCCTGCATACTCTCCTGCCTCTACCGTAATGCTTACTTATGATCCCATGAGGTCATAGATATTTGATTGTCCCTCTGTCTGTCCATCTTGCCCTCTCTTGGCTAGCCCATGGACCCCTCAAGCAGCAGTTTGTGTCTGATTTAACACCATAATCCCCCCCGCTCTCACCCAAAGGCCTGCCCCGGGGCCTCAAAAGTGTGCGTGGACTTGTGAATGGGTGGAGTGCAGGCGTCTCTGACTCCAAGCTTCTGGGCTGGTGGCCGAGCCCCAAGCCCTGGCCACAGGCCTGACAGCTGTGGAGGAGGCTGTTCCATCCGGTCCAAACCCAGCCCAAGTGACTCTCCCACCCCTGCCTTTGTGCTCTAGCCCTCCAGTTTCCTTGTCCCCCTCCCTCGTCCGGAGGCTTATCTACAAATCCCGAGACTCACAAAAAGCAGGCTTAAGAGCCAAGGAGAGCCTTCCATCTGGATTGAATTAAATCACTGACAGAGTTATGTCTCCCAGTCAGCAGGGGCTGGAGGAAGGTTTGGGAAACAGACCAGACCCTTCCTCCTTGGAGGAGCTAACTCAGAAGGAAAATAATGTGCTGGTAAGAGCTGCTCATAGGGGTAGGAGAAAAGGCTTGGGTTACTTAGCACATCACTCACTAGCTGTGTGTCCCTAGGCAGGATCTCATAGTCTCTGGGCCTCTTTTCTCCCCTGGATAATAGAAGCAGGGACTGTGGTGGGGAGATTAACTGAGGCAAAGCATGAGGCTGTGTTCTGAGCAGCACTGGCTCAGAGCAAGTGCTCAGTGTGTGTGAGAGCTTTCTTCTCTTTTTTTTCTCTATATTTTTCATCACAGTTCTTTATGGATATAGTTATATTAACAAATTGTCACTTTCTTACAACAACAACAAAAAACACCTTCCTACCCTATCCCCACTGTTTCTTTTTCCCCAGAGGCAACTCTTTTATAAAACAATTCTTCTGGTATTTATTTCCAAATTTTGAAATAACTACTTGCATGGCTACTTTTTGAATTTCTTATTTTAAACATTTCCAACTGACTTTTTTTTTTTTTTTTTATCATGGGAGATGATCCTTATTCTCCATCTCACATTCAGTCTCTGTATCCACCACTCCCTCTCCCTCCCCCCTTTTCTCTCAGATGCACGCGCACGAGCGCACACACACACACACACACACACACACACACACTGCCGGTGTTGTTGTCCCCGGTCCTCCCATTACGATTGTGTCATCGTCTTGCTCAGAGTCATTTTCATGGTTCTCATCTCTTTTGATTATGTAAACACCCTCCACCGTTGAGACATAATTTAGACCGCAGTTGCTTTTTCTCCTCTGAACGGCATTTTCCCTTCTGGAATTAATAATTACCTTTCTGTTCAACTGGTATTTTAAAATGTTTGGTGTACTTTGTTTTATCTACCCAAACACCCACTTTGTTGGGTAAGTCCCTCCGTGTGTTCAGCCACATCTGAGCGCCCGGAGTCCCTCCTGGCCTCTGGAGCAGCGCCTCTGGTTGGCTGCTGACTGGGCTCTTGCGCAGTTGGCTACCCAATCTTCTTTCACTCTCATCCTCCATCTCTCTTGTGTTAGATCTCCTGCTTTCTGGATTCCAGGTCTTTCTCTGTCTTGGCTCAGACCCTCATTTTTGGTGGGACAAACCCTCTAGAAGCTTGAGGACAAAGAGCATGTGAGGCAAATAACTAAGAATGTTCTGATTCTCCCCCCCCCCACACACACACACTCTAGGTTGATAGTTTAGCTGGGCATAGAATTCTAGTTTGAAAATAATTTTATCTGGAAAAGTTGAAGACATTCCTTGGCATCGATGTGAGCTAATGCCATTCTGATGACTGGATATTTATTAATAAGCCTATTTGTGTTTACAGAATTGTTAAGGACCTTCTCCTTGCTCCAAGTGTTCCCATATCGCCCATATCTTCCCATGTTGACTTCTTGTGTATGGGTCTATTTTCACCCACTGTGCAAGGCACATGCTGAGACTTTCTCATGTAGGAATTCATGTCTTTTCATTCTAGGAATATTTCTTGAATCATTTTTTTGTTTTTTTTTCTAATTAGTTATACATGACAGCAGATGTATTTCAACTCATTGTACATAAATGGAGCACAACTTCTCATTTCTCTGTACGATGCAGAGTCACACTGTTTGTGCGATCATACTTATACATGGGGTAATAATGTCAATCTCATTCCACCATCCTTCCCGCACCCGCACCCACTCCCCCTACCCTCCCTTCTCTCCCCTCTGCCCAATCTAAAGTTCCTCCATTCTTCTCTAGCCCTCCCCCATTATGGATCAGCATCCGTATACCAGAGAAAACACTTGGCCTTTTATTTGGGCGGGATTGGCTTATTTCACTTAGCATGATACTCTCCAACTTTATCCATTTACTTGCAAATGCCATTATTTCATTCTTCCTTAAGGCTGAGTTATACTCCATTTTGTATATATATACCCCATTTTCTTTATTCTTTCATCTGTTGAAGGGTATCAAGGTTAGTTCCTTGAATCACTTTTTTTTTTTTTTAATGAATTTCTTCCCCAATTTCTTCTCTCTGCTCCCTGGTTTCAGGCTTACCTGTTGAACCTTGAATTGTTCCTTCAGTTTTCTCATATTTTTCTTTCCTGATCTCCATTTTGATATTTTCCTTCCTCTTTCTGGGAGAATTCCTAAATTTCTTTCCTAATTAATTTATTTACTTTTAAAAAATTATATCTCCCTGTTTTTAAAATTAATAGGACTTACTTTTATAGCAATTTCAAGTTTACAGAAAGTTTGAAGAGGAAGTACAGAGAGATCCTACATGGTGCCTCTTCCACCACATGTGGCTCCCTCTATTATTAACATTTGGCATTAGTGTGATATATTGGTTCCAACTGATGAGCCAATATTGATGTATTGTGATTAACTGAAGTCTGTAATTCTTATTAGGACTCGCTCCTTGTAGTGCATGTTCTATGTGTTTTGACAAATGTATGTCACGAATCAACCATGATATACTTCATGCAGAATAGTTTTACCTCCCTGAAAAAGTCCTTCACTCTTTTCGTCCTCCAACCCCTAGCATCTCTGGTTTTGCTTCTTCCCCAATGCCATGTAGTTAGAATAACAAATCTCTGAAGGCTGGATTTTTCACTTAGTAAGAGGCATTTAAGTTTCTTTCATGTTTTTTCTTAGTTTGGTAACACACACACACACACATATATAAATATATATATATATATATATATTTTATCACCGAAGAAGTGTCCATTGTATAAATGCACCACAGTTTATCTATCCAGTTATCTATATCCAAGGACATCGTGGTTGCTTCCAGTTAGGGGCAAATGTGAATAAAGTAACTGTGAACATTTGTATGCAGATTTTTGTACTGACCTAAGTTTTGAACTCATTTGGGTAAATACCAAGGAGCACTATTGCTGGGTCATATGGTAAGAGTATTTTTAGCTTTTTAAGAAACTGCCAGACTATCTTCCAAAGTAGCCAAACGGTCTTGTATTCCCACTGGCAGTGAACGAGAGTTCCTGTTGTTTCACATCCTCACCAGCATTTGGTGTCAGAGGGTTTCAGATGTAGCCATTCTTATAGGTGCATGATGATGTCACATTGCTATTTGAATTCATGATTCTCTAATGGCTATGTTGCTGAGCATCTTTTTATTTTCTTATCTGCCATCTATGCAGTAGTCTCCTTTTACGTACAGGGGTACAAGAGGTTCTGTAGATCCTTAAAACCACAGATAACAGCAAATCCTATGTATATTACTTTTTTTCTATAATACCCACATACCTATTAAAAAACTTAACTTTTAAATTAGGCACAATAAGAGATTAACAAAAACAACTAATAATAAAATGGAACAATCATAACAATAGCCTGTAATAAAAGTTATTTGAAATTTATGAATTGTTTATTTCTGGGATTTTCCTTTTAATATGTTTGGACCCTGGTTAACACCAGATAAATGAAACTTTGAAAAGCAGAATTGAAGGTAAGGGGAGAAATTACTGTGTGTCTTCTTTGAGAAGGTTTCTTTGTATATTAGAGGACAGAAGTTCTTTACAGGATATATTTTGCAAATACTTTCTCCGAGACTTTGGCATGTCTTTGCATTTCCTTACCTACTAAGTTTTTATTGCTAGTTTATGTTGAATTTCTAACATTTAATTTTTGTTCTCTGAATGTCTTTTCTTGTAGTTCTTTCTTTTTGTCTCAGATATGAAATACTAACTCCTTTCTCTATCAGAATATTCATGCTGCGGTGAATATGGGAATGCAGATGTCTTTGACATACTGAGTCTCTTTGGATATATACCCAGTAGTGGGAGTCCTGGATCATACAGTAGTTCTGGTTTTGATTGAGGAAACTCCACACTGTTTAGCTATTCTAACAAGTTAACTTCCAGGTGCTCCCTACTTTTGTTACTCCACACTCATCTGAACCCAATGTCTTTCAGTTCAGATACCTTGATTTTGTTCTCCTCAGATAATGGACCTCCATGATTCTGCTAAGGTGGAGCTCAGACTGACCCTTATGTGTGAGGTGAGGTGAATGGATCTGGGGAGTCTCATTACTTCTTAGACGTTTTTAAGACATAATATATTTTATTCCATAGGGATAATTTCACTTTCCCCTAGTGTTTTAATAGCATACAAGAATAATGTCCAATATCTTTTCGTGTTATTTATTTCTAATAACTCTTTTTTAGTAAAAATAGGATAGTATTATTTTTCTGTTACTCTTCAATAAGATTTTACTAAAATTTGTACTTTCTGATCATCTATTCATACAAATATCCAGATTTTTCTTACCCTCAAACTTGACTATACTGTTGGAATTTGAACAAAGCACTCCTATTAGAAACTGTTTCTATAGATTTTTTTTTAGTTGTAATTGGATCTTTTATTTTATTTATTTATATGCGATGCTGAGGATTGAACCCAGGGCCTCACACCTGCCAGGCAAGGGCTGTACTACTGAGCCACAACTCCAGCCCCTGTGTCTATAGATTTTAATTGAGTAAATTCTTCAGGCTATTCTGGATTCTAGCTAGCATTATCTAATATTTATTGTTTCCACTGATTTTGTTTAAAATTAACTTTCTATTTGGTAAACATGTCTCCTTAGGCTCCTCCTGGCTGGGACAGTTTCTGACTTTCCTTCGTTTTGGTGATCTTGACTACTTTGAGGAGCCTGGTATTTTATAGAACATCCTTCAGTTGGGATCTGTCTGATGCATTTCTTGGGATTAGACTGGGATATGCATTCTAGAGAGAGATGATAGCAATTGTGTTGAGGTGTTGCATGACACATGTCAGTTACACAATGATGTCAACCACACTCAGGGGCCAAGGTGTTTGTTAGGTTTCTCCACTATACAGTTACTCTGTCCACCACTACTACCCAAAACAAACCTTCCGTACTGGACTTTTTAGAAGGAGGTTACTGTGTACAATCTGTATTTGAGGACTGGGGAATTACATTTCAACTGTTTGAACGTAGAGTGTCTATATAAATCATTTGGAATTATTCTAATCAGGAGATTGAATTTTTCTCTCTCGTCTATGTATCTGATCATCATTTATGTCAGAACGGACTAAAAGATTTTCATTTTATACTTGAGTTATAATCCAATACCACTTTATTTCATTGTCCAAATTGTTCCAGCTTTGCCTATGAGGAGCCCTTACAGTTGGCATTCACGCATATACCTATCACTGTGTGTGTACTTTGTGTGTGTGCACACATGTTTAATTGAGCCCTCTCTTACTTTCTGGCATTAAATGATGCCCCACGCTTATTTGTGTATTTCGGGTCCAGTTATAGAAACAGACATTTCTCCTGTTACTAATATCATTAGTAACCAGGGCTCCTGGTTCTAGTTTTTGGAAAATGATATTAGTAATCAAGATCTGGGTGCTAGGGGTGCTCAGTAATGTCGAGATGTCATGGCTTTGGGGCCTGCTCAGCTGACAGAGCAAGAATTATATGTGTGTATACCCATGAATACACATACACATGTATGTATTTCTGTATGTAACCAGTTATATTATATCTATATTAAACTAAACATGGGTTCATGGTGGTATTTCTTACTCTAATCCATTAACAAACAGATCATTCTAGGTTCTTCTCCTACTGATCTGGGACCTTCTATCCCACAGTTAAAAATCAGACTCCATCTATTTACCTAATCATTCAATTCCAATATACATGAAGAACAGTATCAGAATCTGTTATAATTTGGGTGTGACGTGTCTCACAATGTCTCACATGTGAGACAATGCAAGAAGGTTCAGGGGAGAAATGATTGGGTTATAAGAGTCTTAACACAATCAGCGTATTAATCTCCTAACAGGGATTAATTTGAGTGGTAGATAACTGGAGGAGGGACTTTGAGGGGCATGGTTTTGGGGGTGTATCTTTTGTATCTGGAGAGTAAAATCTCTCTCTGCTTCTGATCACCTTGATGGGAGCTGCTTCCCTCCATCTCACTCTCCAGCCATGATTCCTGCCTCACCTTGAGCTGCCAGGAATGGAACCCTCTGTCAATCTCTGAAACTGTGAGCTCTCAAATAAACTTTTCCTTCTCTAAAGTTGTACTGGTTGGGTCTTTAAGCCACATCAGTGAGAAAGATGACTAAAACAGAATCATTAGCCTGTGTTCCCACGGGAGATAACTAGAATATAAACCAAGTGCACAGATTACGTACAGGGTTTTTGCCCATTAATATTACGCATTTCCAAATGGACTCATTTCCAAAGTTACTTGTGTGAGCACCTTTTTCCCCCATCCCTTTAGTCATTTGTGTTCCTGTACCTGTAATACGGTTAAGTCGTTTTGTCATATTCTTCATTTCGTTCTGCGGACCTCCTAAATGATTTAAGAAAAAATTTTTTTTTCATTCATGTGGATTCAGCCTGTGTGGCGTAAAGTTCTACGGGTTTGACAAATTCACTATGGCAGTATCATACAGAAGTTTTACAGCCCTAAAAGTTCCCTGTGCCTTACTCATTCAGCATCCTCCTCCCCCCAGCAATAGCTCACCTTTTGCTTTCTCTGTAGCTTTGCCTTTTCTAGACAGTTTTTAGAATCACATAGAATGTAGCCTTTTCAAACTGGCTTATTTCCCTTAGCAATATTTTATTAAGATTCATCCATATCTTTTCAAGCTTGATAGCTCATTTCTTTTTATCACTGAACAATATTCAATTGTATGAGTGTGCAATAGTTTGTTTTTCCATTTACCTATTGAAGGACATCTGGGTTGCTTCCAGCATGTTATGAATAGAAGTGCTAGGAACATTTGCATGCAGGTTCTTGTGAGGGTTTAGGTTTTCAAGTCCGTTGCCTATCTAAATAGACTTTTGGCCAATCGTTTCTCTTTTTGGCTCCACCTTCATACTCACTTCCAGAGGAGAGAGGTGCTGCCTGTTCAGAGCAGTGTCATTCAATGCAAATCCCAACATGTGTTCAACCCACCAACCTCAACCAGAAATGCCCCCTCTTTTCTTTCTCAGAGGGTCAGATTTGAGTTCCCTGGGCATAGGATAATGTCTTAGTCTGTTTTCTGTTGCTATAACAAAACACCTGAGGCTGAGTACTTTTAAGAAAATGGGTTTATTTAGCTCATTATTTTGGAGGCTGAAAGTTTAAGACTGGGCAGCCTCATCCATTTGGACTCTGGTAATGGTCCCCTCTGGGTGGATTGCAATATGGCAGAAAAGATGGCAAAGGAACTGGCTGAATGCAGAAAGAACCAAGCATGTGGAATAGCTTCACTCTATAACAAACCCTCCAGAGAGACTAGCATTAATTCCTTTGGAGGGTGGTACCCTCAGTACCTAATTACTTTGCACTAGACCCCACCTCTTAAAGGCTCTATCACCTCCCAAAATTGCCACACTGAGGACCAAGCTTCCAGCAGATGAATTCTTTGGAAACAGACCATATCCAAACTCTAGCTAATAGACAGAGGCAGCATAAGTAAAATCATGGTTGCTGTGACTCCAAGCATATAACCCTGTGCCTCCAAACCCTTTTCCCATTTCGCTATCCCAGCAGAGTCTGGCCATAGTTCTCTACCCTCAGGGCTCTGTAGGCCCAAACCCATGAGGGGTGGGGTGGGTCAGCTAGATATTCTGTGCTGGAGCCTCATAGCAAAGTCCTGTGTGGCCACAGCTCAGCCTGGGGAAGTGATCCAAATGGAGGGGAAGGGGAAATGCAGCAAGTGCCCCATCAATCAATAAACTTGATTGACATTTTTCTAGTCACTGACACGTCCACTCTCATTTTCCTAACAGTGTCTTGCAGCAAACCTTTGGGGCCAGTGGCTGGGGTGATGATGTCTGGAGTTAGAGTCAAGCCATTAAGTGAGTGGCCATTGACTGGCATCCCCTCCTGCTGCCATGACAGCCTGTGGCCTTGCTCTTCTCTCCTTTCCCTCTACCCAGTGTGCCTTCCCTGGGTGACTCAGTGCCCTCACTGATAGCATGTGTTCTGGGGATTCTCAGGTGATGTTTCCAGACATGGTGCCCTTTGTGAGCTCTAGCTAGTGGAGAAGGTTTGCCCTCAGTGTATCATAGGCATCACGGCCACATGTACTCCATGCCACGCTGCCCTCTTCAGATCACACCGCTTCTGGTTTACTTGCATATTTGCTCTTGTTTCTAAGGACTGTTGTGTATTTGTTTGGTAGCCTTTACCATTGCTATAATTTGTTAGGTCTTTGGGTGGAGGCAAGACAGCTGTGTGACTTGAGACTGAAAGAACCTGTCTGTCCTTTCCCAGGGTCCGTGCTCAAAGGCTCTTGAGGTCTCCCTTCAGCCCTGAAACTCCCTTCACACAAGTGCAAGTCCATCATGTGCAGGGAAGGATGATTCTCAACCCCTCGTGAAAGGGGGGTGTGGTCTTTCCACCCCTGGTGCCTTTCTTAGGGTCTATTTGAACCTTCATTCTTACTCCTACCTCGTCAACTCATCTCTCACTGGGGTCAAAAGCCTCCCAGCTCTCTGGTTTCCTTTTTGGAAAATACACTGGAGGTTTTTTCCCATGGGAAGGGTGGAAAGCAAATCTGGTTCTTAGGATGATTCCAGAGCTATGTAGCCAGCAACCAAGGGTTTATGCAACGTTCTCACTGTCTGGAGGCCTGTGAGGGTAAACTGTTCGTACTTACCAGAGAAAGCTCAAATGTCCCATCCGGTCACCAAAGCCACCCAATATCTGCAGTCTTAACCTTATCTCAGGCTGCAAAGACTCAGTATTAGGAGCCTGAGTCTGCAGCCAGAGCACCTGGGTCTGTGATCTGACTGCCTGTGCTTGTCAGGTCTTGTGCAAGTGATTGATGTCACTCTCTGGGCCTCAGTTTCCTTCTCTGTGGGAGGATAACAGTGGGGTTATGGGCCTCAAACAGTTTTTAGGGAGATTCAGTGAACTTTTAGGAAGGTAAAGGAAAGGGCTCAGAATAGCACCTGTGCTCTGTAGGTGTCGGCTCCTGTCCCTACCCCTTCACTTCCCAGAACATCTGGCAGGACCACTGCTTCCTCCCGCTCCAGCTCTGAAGCTTCTTTTGGGCAAAAATTAAATCCTTGTTTTGCTTTTCCTTTCCTCGTTTCTCCTTTTGTTTCTTTCTCATATTATTAATGGTAACTACCATTTTTGAACCCTGGCTACATGCTAGCTCCTTCTCAAAGATTATATATATATATATATATATATATATATATATATATATATTTTTTTTTTTTTTTTTTTTTTTTTTTTTGTACTGGGGATTGAACTTAGGGACACTCAACCCTAAGCCACATCCCCAGCCCTACTTTGTATTTTATTCAGAGAGCCTTGGGCTGGGGATGTGGCTCAAGCGGTAGCGCGCTCGCCTGGCATGCGTGCAGCCCGGGTTCGATCCTCACCACCACATACAAACAAAGATGCTGTGTCCACCGAAAACTAAAAAATAAATATTAAAATCTCTCTCTCTCTCTCTCTCTCTCTCTCTCTCTTTTTAAAAAAAAAGAAAAAAGAAAGAAAAAAAAGAGAGCTTCACTGAGTTGCTTAGCGCCTCGCCATTTGCTGAGGCTGACTTTGAACTCATGATCCTTCTGCCTCACCTCCCTAGCCGCTGGGATTTCAGGTGTGCGCCACCTTGCCCAGCCAAACATTATATTTTTAACCTTTGCAATAGCCCTGAAAGTTTTCCTATTTTATTGATAAGGAAAGTGAGCCTTAGAAGGGAAAGCAAGTGGTCCATGTCACTTTATTGCTCAGAGTCAGAACCGGGAGTTCATCCGTGTCCTTCTGACTCTGTTTTCCGTGGCAGATTGCTTTATTATTACACATTCACTGTCCACCACCCAACCTGTGAGGTCATTCTCTCAGTTCTTTTTGTGTTGCTCTGACAGAATGCCACAGACTGGGTAATTTATAAACAATAGAAGTTTATTTGGCTCATGGTTCTAGAAGCTGTGAAATCCAAATCCATCTTTCCTACGGTGGCTCCCACAGTGTCTCAGGATGTCGTCCACAGCAGTCAGGGTTCTTCTGTTACATCCTGAGACAAGGACATGAATATAAGTACGTGATTTGGGAGGTGATCCCTGGAAACATTACTAGGAAAATGAGAAGCTCAGATAAGGAAAGAGAGCCCATAAAGAATTGTCTCAGCCCAGTGGTGCACACCTGTGATTCCAGTGGCTCGGGAGACTGAGGTAGAAGGATCGCAAGTTCAAAGCCAGCCTTAGCAATAGTGAGATGCTAAGCAGCTCAGTGAGGCCCTGTCTCTAAATAAAATACAAAGTAGGGCTGGGGATGTGGCTCAGTGGTCGAGTGCCCCTGAGTTCAATCCAGTGGGCTTGAAAAAAATATGTCAAGAAAAGAACTTCTGAAAACTAGAATGAGGTCTTACTGAGAAATGTTTTGGGGAACAACCTAGAACCATGTGTCGGAATGACCCCCACCAAATGGTGCTGGATACTTCAGCCTGCCTCAGGGGCCGGCAGAGAGGGCTCCAGAAGCCAGAAAAAAAAAAAAAAAAAAAACTCAGACCAAAATTCAAAGAATGTGAGGGGATAATAACTCGAAGGAGGACAAGGGGTAGGTGAGGGCATTAGGGCATCCGTTAGGCCGAGAAGTGAGCTTCCTCAGCCAAGCCCACTGGACGGGGAAAGATCCTCCCATAGCCATCCCACAGAGGGCCTGAGATTCACTCGGTGTGCCCTGCTGAGGTCCCAGCCTGCACCTGAACCAACCACTATGTGCCCTGACTGCTTCAGGTCACTCACCCACTGTGGTGAGAAATGGGGTCATGCCGACTGGCTGAGGCCAACCAGTGTATCCCCAGGGCTGGCAGTGGAGCTGGTCCCAACAGAACTGGGTGGCAGCTGCCCTGGAATGCTGCACAGATGGGAAAGATTCCGAGGAGCAAGAGACAATGTCCATCACAGAAGTATTAACTGCAAAAAAGGTAACTGAACGAAAATAAAACTTGAAGGAGGAAGGATATGGGAACTTGGGGACTCAGGGCTCAGAGAGGAGCTTCAATCACATGTGCTACCAGGGTCCTCTGCTCATCTGTCCTCCAAGGTGACATCGGGTCTCAGCTAATACAGCTCCAACAAAGGGGAGTCCACAAACCTACAGAGTAAGCCACAGTGGTTCTAGAGACATCTATGACCACTCTTTGTGCCTTCCCCTATTGGCCCAGCCAGCCCTCTGGGGAATCCAGGACACATCTGCTTCATCTGTGAGTCCTACAGGGACATGTAAATGGCGATTGCATATCCCAAGGACTTCTCTGGAACAAATGACCACTCCCAGCCCTGTTGCCTCAGCCATGATGGTCACAGAAGAGTCCCAACATCTGGAATGGGGAGCTGGGGAAGCCCTGGGAAAGGCATTTTGGAGCTGGTGGAGCATCGGATGAGTTTCTTCCTGAGAAGTATTGGCCGGTCTCCAGGTCAGCCAGTTTAATACTCAGAAACAAATGGCCTCTATCCTAGGGAGGTGCCCAGCTCCCCTGGGATGTTTATTTGGAGGTGTCATCTCCCCAACATGCTGACACTCTGCCTGCCTCCCACCCCGTGGGCTCCCACAGGAACTCTGACGTGCCTGGGGGTGGCCCTGTGCCACGTGGCTTCAGTTTCTGGATCTAGGCTCCTTCCATCTGGCCACAGGCATCCAGACCCCCACAACCAGGGGGCCACTGCAGTGAGCATCCCCCAGTGAGTTTGGTGCTACTCAGATAAATGACTGTGACTTTCAAAGCCCCAGTTTCCCCCCTGAGAAGCAAGAAAGGGAACCTATCCGTGGAGATACTCTGGAAATGCGGGAGCACAGAGCATTTGGTAGGTCCTTTACAGGTGTGTGAAGCAGTCAGGACAGAGAGTTTACCTGAACCTAGGGGTTCTTCACAGGTTCTTTATAGTGCTTTATTGGAGAAGTCTCTCCCTGATGCTCCCCTGATTATCAGAAGCTGTTGAGATGGTCACTAAGACCTTGAAATTCTTCCCCCAAGGAAACCCTCACAGGTTGGCCAGTTAGGCTAAGGCCCTGCCCTCTCTCAGCCCTTCTTTCCAGCTTCTTTAGACAACTGTGGTTCTATCTTCCCCTCCCTTTGCTTGGGAACTGTTCCCACCCGGTCATGTGTCTATAGAGGGAGCCACTTGCTGTATTGCCACGCATGTCCTGGGTCTCTGGTGACCTCACACCCTAGTCTGGGCTAGACAGTGCTCTCCACTTAGATATTTTGCTTTGCAACAAGAGAAAAGAGCTGATGCATGGAGAGAAGAAGCAGGGCCCAGAGACACAGCCCATCTGAGCTCTTGGTCCAGGCATTCCCAGCCTTGTCTGTCCCAAAGGCTAGTGGCCCAAAGCATGCTTAGGATACATGAGGAGCAGCTCATTTTTCTCAACCTCTCCTGAGGTCTAACTGGTTGAATTTGGAGAGGACATTTGACCAAGGGGAATTAATCCAGAAATCAGACTTCTCCAGTATTTCCTGGAATTGCAACACAGAGGCGAGGTCAGATATCTGCCCGTGCTAAGCTTGTGAGGTACATAGACAGAGCTTTCAGGGCAGACGTGAGGAAACTTACATAGCAAACAAATAGCTATGCACGACTCCCAGAGCCTGAGAAGGTCAGAGGGAGACGGGGGGAGGCTGGGAGAGGGGCTGCCTTGGCTCTGGCTGGCTGCCCACACCTTTCTAAGACCTGCCCCTCCTGCCCTCAGGCACCTGAGATACTCTGCCTCTGTCTGGAAAGTCTTCTCTTTGCTCATGCTGATGAGTCAGGGCTCCTGTTCCTTGCCGTGGCTATCCTATTCCACTACCAACATGAAGAGGGTTCAAGGTCACCCTTAGGGATTCTGGGCAGCAGGTCCCTGACATGACTTTGGAGTTTCATTCAAGTCTTCTTTTTAAACTATGATATAATTTACACCCAGAAATTCACCATTTTGAAGTATACGATTGATATGTTCGATTATAATGTACCAATAAAAAATGGAAAGAAAAAAAAAGAAAGTATACAATTGAGTGTTTCTTTATGTATTCACAGAGTTGTGCAACCATCACCATCAGCAAATCCAGAATATTTTCAAGACCACAGAATGAGACCACAGGCCCATTAGCTGTCACCTGCCTTTTCTCCCTATCCCTCTCCAGCCCTGGTCATGCAAAAAATTACTCTCTGTTTCTGTAGATTTGACATTCATATACATGGAATTGAAAAACATGGTCCTTTGTGTATGACTTGATTCTTCCCCTGTTTTCTCAAAGGTTACCTATGTTTACCATGTATCAGTACTTTATTTATTCTTATGGCTGAATGAGGGTGACATATTTTTACCCATCATCAATTGATGGGTTGTTTTCCCTTCTCGTCTATGGCAAGTAGTGCTACTACAAGCGTTTGTGTACAGTTCTTTGTTGAATACCTGTTGTCAATTCTTTGGGGTATGTATCTTGGCGTAGAATAGCTGGATCATATAGTATTCCATGTTTAATTCTTTGAGGAACTGGTTGTTTATAGTGGCCACACCACACTTCACATTTCCAAAAACAACGTTTGAGGGTCCTAATTTCTCCACCTCCTCCCCAGGCTGGGTGGGTGTGAAATGATGTCTCCTTATGGTTTTGATTTGCATTTCCCTGATGAGGCATTTCTCAAATGCCTACTGGCCATTTGCCCACCTTCTTTGGAGAAATGTCTATTGAGATCTTTTGTACATTTGAAAATTGAAATGTCTTTTTATGAGTTGTAGCCATTCTTTTATATTACGGATATAGGTCCCTTGCCAAATAAATGATTTGCAAATAATTTCTCCCATTTTTGTATGTTGCCCTTTTACTTCCTTGACTATATCATTTGAAGCACAAAAGAAGTCTCCTTTGTCTACTGTTTTAGTTAGCTTCTGCATCACTGTGACCAAAATACCAGACTAGAAGAACTTAGAGCAGGAAACGCTTATTTAGGGCTCATGGTTTCAGAGGCCTGAATCCATAGGTGGCCGACTGCATTGCTCTGAGGCCAAGGCGAGGTAACACAACACAGGGGAAAGGACTATCAGAGGAAAGCTGCTCAGCTCATGGCAAGTCAGGACGCAGAGAGGGAGAGAGGAGGGGGCTGCAGGGAAGATGCACCCTTCCAGGGGATTCTCTCCATGACCCTCCTCCTGCCATGTCTCACCTCCTTAGTTACCACCCAGTTCATTCAAACTAGGATGATTTGATTAGGTTACAGCTCTTACAATCCAATGGTGTCTCATTACTGCATTGATGTCACAATGGGGGGACACCTCACTTCAAACCAAAACATCTACCTTTTTGATGTTGTTGCTTGGGCCTTTGATGACCTATATAAGATACCCATCTTTTCCTTCAATTGATTCCTTCCATCTGTTGAGTCCCAGACTAGGCCCCATGTTTGCAAATATCTTTTCTACTCCTTGCATCTTGAATGAGTCTATCTGCCTCAGATAACAAATTCCCCCAGGAGCAGTGACCAGCTCTGAAAAAACAAACCCACACTGTGCAATGAATCAAAGCTTTTCAATGATGATCGCGATAGTGACCCAAGGGTCAGTAAGCTTTCCCTTGAGTCTAACCTCAGACTGCAGAATAAATCCATTTCCTTTCCGTAGTTTCTGGAGAGGACTTGGTTGTGAAGGAGAGGAATGGAGGGAGTCTAGAGCTGCCACACGACTTGGAGCCAGACCATCATCTGCAAATGTTCTCCAAGCCTGGCTTTTCACCAAGCCCAGGGCTGCACTTTGAGCTGGGACAATGGAGGGGGTGGGGAGCTGGTACGCCCTCTTCAACTCCAAGAGAGAAAAAGATGGTGGCTGGGCAGGGTCAAGGTCCCGGCACTGTCAGCTTGGGCTAAGGACAGTAACCCAGACAGGGCAGGTCGAGAGCAGGGAAGAGGAAGGTGGTGCTCAGCTCCTGAGAGCTACACCTGGTTTTGGTCAGCAGTCTTGGACCTGCTCCTTGTCAGATATTTGTCTCTGGGGATCTTCCCAGGCCAAGAAAGAGCAAGGCCACCTGAAGCAGGCACATTTTCTGCCAGTGGAGAGGGGCCATAGTGGACAAGCCTGAGATTCCAGGCTGCCCACCCCACTGGGCATTAGCTGAACTCAATACATGTGATTTGTCATCACTGAGAGAGCTCCCACCATATGCCTGTGCTGGACTCCATGACACCCTCTGTCCAGGGCCTCAGCTCTGGGTCTCCAGGCTCTGGGGTTTGGATTGGTGCTTCAGTCTAGTATCCCTTTGGGAATTATGTCATATGATGATGGGGGCGGAGAAGTTCCCTGATGTTACCCGTAAGCTGGACTATCAGGGAAGCCAAAGGCCCGGGAACCTGGAGCTCTGGTATCCAAGGGGAGGGGAATATGGATGTCCCAGCCCCAGAAGAGAGAGGGAATTCATCTTCCCTCTACACTTTTGTCCTACCAGGCCCTCAGTGGGCAGGAGAATGCCCGCCCACATTGGTGAGGGTGGATGTTCTTTACTCAGTCTACTGATTCAAATGCTCATCTCTTCTGGAGACACTCTCACAGACATACTCAGAAATGATGTTCTACCTGCTATCTGGGCACCCCTTAATCCAGGCAAGTGGACAATTAAAATTCATCATCATGTTTCTAAAGATCTAAGGCAACATAGAACGGACAGATAAACGGAAAACATTGATAAACTTGATAAATATTAATAAAGCTTGATAAACAGAAAATATTATTATTAACTACAGAGCCAACTCTCCATCCTGATCTTACTTTTTTGTCTTCTTCAATCTCCTCAATCAGCACCTGAGCCCAGATCTCTGTCCCGAAGACTTGACTAGTTTGTTAGTCCCAGTCGTGTTCACCTGGAGTCTTGAGGCACCTCAACTGTCTAAGCACCTCTGTGCTGAACCCGTCTCCCCAAGAAAACTTGCTTCCTCATGGTTGCAGTCTCAGGAAGACCCCACCATCCAGCCAGTGGCTCAAGTCAGAAAGCTGGGTGTCATCCTAGAGCTTTGCTCTTCTAAAGTCCCCATATCCAGTCGGTCAGCAGACCCTCCTGGACACCTCAGACCCATCCTGCTGTCTCTGCCCATGAGCCATGTGCATTGAGGGTCGCCTTAGGGCTTTCCAGGCACTTTCGCCTCACACACTACTTCCTCCTGTCTTCTTAGTTGCTTTCCTACCAACTCCTATCAGGCTTTTGCCTTCTACATACCCCAGGCTCCCCTCTTGAAGATCCCCAACGCCTCCACAATGCTCAAGCCCACAGTCAACACCTGGGCCTCATCTTTCCTGAGCCATCTGCAGCATTTGACCTGAGACACCCCTTCACTTATCCTCCAAGACCCTGCCATCGCCTGATTTCCCCTGTAGCCCTCAAGCTGCTTCTTCTTCGTCTCTCTTGCTGAGACTGTGTTGGAGTTTCCTAGATCTTAGTTCCTTTTTACTCTTAAATTTTTTTTAGTTTTAGGTGGACACAATAACTATATATATATTTATTTTCATGTGGTGCTGAGGATCAAACTCAAGGCCTCACATGTGTTAGGCAAGTGCTCTACCACTGAGCCACAACCCCAGCCCCTAGATCTTAGTTCTTAACTCATATTTTCTACCTATAAGTTACCCCACAGTATCCTCAGGGGAATTTTTTCAGGTCCCCCAAGACCACCAAAATTGGCAGATGCTCAAGCCCCTTATATGAAATTACACAGTGTTTGCATATGGTCTATGTGCATCTCTTGTATACTTTAAATCATCTCTAGATTACTTAAAATTACTATACTTATAATGATATATTCTATACCTAGTACAATGTAAATGCTTTGCACATAGTTGTTCTAGTGTGTTGTTTAGGGAATAATGGCAAGGAGAATAAGTCTGTCCATCTTTAGCACAGATGCAGGGTTTTTTTTCTCTCAATATTTTCAATTTGCACATGATTATTTTCATAGATGGGAAATCCATAAATATGAGACCAATGGTTCTTACTCAATAGGGGATCTCATACTGTCCCGTGGACCTAAATCCTGTCTATATGTTTGTATTAGTCAGTTTTCCACCGCTGTGACAAAATATCAGAGATAAACCAACATTTAAGAAGGAAAAGTTTATCCTGGCTCATCGTTTCCAAAGCTTCAGTCCATGGTTGTTTGACCTAGTTGCACTTGGTTCCGTGGCAAGGCAGAGCATCATGGCGGAAGTGTCAGATGGAGAAGAGTTGCTCACCTCATGGTGGCTGGGAAGCAAAAACAGAGGGGAAAGGGCTGGGCTCCAAAGACAGCCTGCCCCCCAACAATCTAACAGCCTCCCATTTAAAGTGGTAGGAACCACTTCAAGGTTCCATCACCTCCAATAGCACCACAGCCTGGCAGCCAAGACTTCCACTCCTGGCCTACCGGGGACACTTCACCAAAGCACAGCAATGTGGACGATTCCGGGCTCTAGTCCTGAGCTTTCTTAAGTTTTTGTATCTAACTGCTTCTCAGTATCTCTGATCAGCTGTCTAATGAACATCTCAAATGAACCATTTCCAGAACCAAGCTCTCCTCGTTCCTCAAGCCGCTTCTCCTGTGACCCATCTTTCCCATCTCAGGGAATGGCCACTTTCAGTTGCTTAGGGGAAAAAAATGGTGTTATCTCTAATGCTTCACAAGGAATCTGTCAGGAAATCCCGTCAGCTCTACTCTAGAATCTGTCCGGAATCCACACTCCTCACCACCTCACCAGCGCACGTGCTGTTCCCGGACACCGTGATCTCTTGCCTAGATTCCCACGGTGGCTTCAAAGCAGCATCCATACTTCCGCCCCAGCCTACACATGAGCTTCCAGGGTATGAAGGCTCATGTCTGCCCACCCAGCACTCCCCACGCCTCTCCTTCCACTCTCAGGAAAAGCCACAGTCTTTACAATAGTCACAAAGCTCTCCACAGGCCCCTAACTCATCACCTCCTGCTTTTCACCTGATCACCCAAGTCCTACTCTACGTCCCACCATGTTCCACCTTGAAGCCTTTGAACTTCCTGATTTCTGTCCTTGTTATGGTCTCCTCTTGATGTCCCCAGACAGTACTCCCTCCCTTAATTCAGGTCCCTACTTGTCACTCTCTCAGAGACGCTCTCCCTGACTGCCCCATTCTAATAACTGCTGACTTTTCTTATCCTACTCTCCTGCTCTATTTGTGTCTTCTCCTTAGTTCTCATCCCTACCTTCTTTTTTTTTTTTTTTTTTTTTGTGTGTGTGCCAGGGATTAAACCCAGTGACACCTAACCACTAAGCCATATCCCCAGGCCTTCAGCCCTTTTTATTTTTTCTTTTGAGACAGGGCCTCACTAAATTGCTGAGACTGGCCTTGAACTTGAGACCCTCCTGCCTCAGCCTCCTGAGCCACTGGGATTACAAGCGTGTGCCACCATGCCTGACGTACTCATCACTTTGTAATATGCTATTTATCTTATAGATTTACTTGTTTATTGTCTAACCCCTCCAAAAACATGTAAGCTTTCTGAGGGCAAAACTTTTTCTGTGTAAACTTTTATTTCTAGAACCTTAACTAATACTTGCATGAAGCAGGTGCTTGGTAAGTTTTTGGTGAATAAGTAATTTCTCTCTGGTCTCCTACTGGCTGGGCCTCCCCTCCAGTCTGCTTCATGCTACAGCCAGGGGGCCTGTCAGAAACATACATGACCGTGCCTCTTCCTCCCTTAACACCTGTGAGTAGCTCCCTGTTTCCCAGCCCCAACATGGCCTGGGTCCTGCCCATGTCTTCAAGTCGTCTCTTCCTGCTCCACCCTGAAACTCTATGAAAATTTAAACACACAGACACACTCACACTCACACACTCACACACACACTCACACACACTCACACACATACCCACACTCACAAACACACACACTCACACACTCATACATACTCACACACCCCCCACACACTCACACATACACTCATACACACACTCTCAAACACACACTCATACACACTCACACACACAAACACACACTCACACACGAACTACTCTGCCCTTATGATACGGATCTCCTAGTCTGAATCAACAAGACCCTGGACAAGCACAAATCAAACCAGCTTGTTGTCATTCATTATGTGCAGTAGGAAAGACTTCAGGGTGGTAAATTTGAGAGAGCTGAAGGGGCCTCCATTCATCAGAGTTGAGCTGAGCTGTGGGCCCCTTCCCAGACCCTGTTCCTGACACTCAGAGAGGCAGGTATTTCTGTAGGGCCTGGGGGACAGGGTGAGGTCCTTCCTCTCTGTCCTTCATTCTATTCTTAAAGTTTCTCCCCAGTATCCTCATCTCAGAACTGGGTGAATTCAGGAATGCTGACCAGGAGACTGGAATTCCAGGGAGGCTGGGAGCCTGGAGCAGGCGAAAGCTCTGTCTGTGGCTGCACTGATGGGGCAGGTGTGGCCCGAGTGGAGACTGGCCAGAAGGGTTCTGCCTTTGCTGAAACTTGGTCTGTGGCATTGGGCGGTCAGATGGCAGGGACCGTTCCTAACTCAGTTCTGTGAATCACAGTCTAATCACTCAGCTGGGAACAAAGGAAGTGAGGGTGGATGTAGAGGAGGAAGAATTCAGTTTAAACACATCTGAAGGCATGTGAAATGCCAACAGGAGAGAACACACTTTCCTATTTCTGCTATCTCTAATAAGAGTACAAATTTTGAACTCAGAGTTAACAATAGCGATGTGAATTATTTATCTATCCATTCTTCCTTTCTTATTAGCATAAGAACCCTGTTGTTAGATAGGCACATTAAGTCTGGAGTACAAGTTTACATCTCTCATATTCCCTTGTAACTAGCTATGGCTTTGTGACTAAGTTCAGGCTTCCAAGTTATCAAGGTACAATGGCTGGAGCTCCAGCAGCCATTTTAGACTATGAAGTGACTTGAAGGAAAGAAGCCGGTGCATACAACAAGGAGCAGAAAGCTAGGAACTTGGGCCCTGATGACACCTGCAACTTTCACACTGGCTTAGTATTTCTCTCTTGTATGAAAGTAACCTATCTCCATGCTACTTTCATGTAGCATTTCAAGAGAAATGCTGGCATCTGGCCAGAGGGCAAGAGAAAGTGTGGGGTGGGGGGTATTGGCTTTTATCACAAGCCTCCTCCCTCAATAGGGATATTAATCTATCATTAATCTATGATTAGGCTGAGGTTTTCTCCTATGTGAAAATGGACCTATTTGTTATTGATAAGAGTTCCAGTGGCCCTTGCCCAGTAGATATCCGTGGAACCTGTGACTATTTCCTTATTTGAAGAAAAGGATTTGCAGATGTGATTAAGTTAAGGCTCTTAAGATGGTACCATCCTGAATTACCCATGTTGCCTTAAATCCAATGACAAGTGTCTTTTTAGGAAATGCACAGAGAACAGGTATAAAGTAGAAGAGATGATGTGACCACAAGGACCTATTGATGTGGCCATAAGGCCACAAGTTAAAGAACATCAATAGCCACCAAGGAGCTAAAGGCAAAGGAACATCCTGCCTAGCTGCCATGCTGACACTTTGATTTCAGACTTCTGGCCTCCAGAGCCATAGACAATGATTTTTGCTGTTTTCAGCCATCAAGTGCGTGGTGATTCGTTATACCAGCTACAGAAAATCAACATGAGTCACTGAGACAATGCAAGTGGCTGAGGTTCCTCAGGGAAGGCTCAGCATCCTGGGAGACCAACGGCTAAGGCTGGCAAAGGAGAGCCTGCCCAGGAAGCGGCCAGAGAGGAAGAAAGCAGGTGATTATAGGGAGAGATGAGTGCCAGTATCAAGCACCACTGAGGCAGAGCCGAGGTGTGGGTCAGAGCCAAGAACTGGACCATTTAAACACCAGGGAAGGCAACTTTGACTTTCATCAAAACATTTTCAATGGATCAGTGGGTGCAGGAGTGGGGGCAGAGATCTAGGGATGAGCGGGTGTTGGAAACAGCCCGGAAACTCTCCCAAGTCTGAGCGTGAAGTGATAGAACAGCTAAAGAAAGCAGAAGGATTCTTTAGATGGTGGAGACTCAAGGATGCTCAGTTGCTGATGAAGAAACAGGAGAGAAAGGAAGGTTGAAGATACGGGGTGACTGCAAAAATAAGGTTCCCAAGCTCCAGAGGAGCCCTCCTTCTTCCAAAAATAGATCCCACTACAGGTGAGTAACAAAGGCTGTGGCAGGATGTGGAGGGACCATCCATCCAGTGGCTTCTATTTAGTCTTTAGCATGAAAGATAAGCTCACCTGCCCAGAAGGATGAGAAAATGTTAGGATTGAAAATTGTGAGAGGGAAAGTGGGGGAAAGGTTCTAAATAGGCTTTGAGAAATGCAAAGAGGCAGGGGAAGGCTGTCTGAACTCTGCTGAGGGCCAGTGGAAGCTGGAAACCAAGAATTTGGTGGCCCCAGCCTGTGTCATTGGGCAAAGGTATCCAGCATCCCTTGATAACCTAGGCCAGTCCAGAGGAGAAAGACACTGGGTGAATTGACACCGGAAATTCTGCAGGCATGTGGGACACCAGACCAATGGGACCAGTGGGAAACTAACAAAAGTGATTGACTAGGTGTACCAAGACAGGTAAGGTGGATGGGCAAAGAAGAAAATGGGGTAAGGGAAGCTGGTGGCTGAGCTAGACAGAGAGGAGGTCAAAGGGAAATGTTTGCATTTTTAGTGTCAGAGATGGAGCAGTTCTGAGTGACAAAGCCCAGAGCATGGTCAAGGGAAGTTCAAGGACCGAAGTGCAGGGGAAATGACAGTTCCAGGAGATGAAGCAATTAAGGAGCTAAGCCGGGTTGGGTGGTGATAGGTCATCACTTATTTTATTGTCCACTTTTGAAAGTGAAGGGAGGTGTTATTAATGCATCATCCACCCCAGAATAACCGGCGTAACTCTAGACTGTCCTAAGCAAGCCGCATGGTGAGCCTGGTGCTTGGCCTCAGG
Source organism: Callospermophilus lateralis (assembly GCF_048772815.1). Taxonomy (NCBI): domain Eukaryota; kingdom Metazoa; phylum Chordata; class Mammalia; order Rodentia; family Sciuridae; genus Callospermophilus; species Callospermophilus lateralis. The sequence goes on along the minus strand of NC_135319.1, from coordinate 50,592,087 downwards.
ATGGAGGAAAAGACAGGGCCCTGGAGCAAAGCTACTAGGGACAGGTGGGACTGCAGGCAGCTGAGCAGAGCGGAGGAAGGTGGCATGGCCGCCAAGAGGCTCACCAAGCGAGCTACTCAAGAGGGTTGTTTTAATCTGTATTGTGCTACTGTAACAGAAAGCCAAAGACTGGACACTTTATCAAGAGCAGAATTAGATTTCCTCACAGTTATGGAGGCGGGGAAGACCAATAGCAAGATGCTGGTATCTGGCCAAGCCCTCATTCTGCATCTTGCAGTGAGGAAGGCCAGAGGGCAAGAGGGGGGAGGCGCGGAGGGGTATTGGTTTTTATCACAAGCCCTCTCCCTCAATAGGGACATTAATCTATTCATGGGGCAGAGCCTTTGTGACCTAGTCACTTTTTTTAATGGAATAGAACCAAGGAGCTTTTAAATACTAGGCAAGTGCTCCACCACTGAGTTATACCCCGAGGTCCTAACCACATCTTACAGGTCCCACTGCACAACACTGCTGCACTGGGGATCACATTTTCAACCCAAGGGCTTTGGGGACACATTCAAACATAGCCAAAGACAGATATTCAGTGCACAGTGACTGGCCCTGATAGAGCCCCTCTAAGTCTCTTGAGTTGTTCCAGAACAGATCTTTCAGTCTCCTGTCTCTCAGTCCAAAGGCTTTCTGAGTTTATTCATCTGTCCCTTAAGTAAACAGAGGGCCTGCTCTGGTCCGGCCCTGGGTGAGGCTGAGGAGCTTATAGCTCCTTAAGGAACTCACATCCAGCGGTGCTGGCTGGGAAGCAGAGGCGGGGAGGGAGGACGGCTATTTTCTGAATGTCATAGTACCACGTGCACCCCAGAGTTCAGTGTAAAAGGGGGAGTATCTGATGGGTGTGTGAGGGTGGAGGTGGGGTCATTTCCTCATCAGGGTCTTAAAGGGTGAAAGGAGACTGGCAGGGAGGACTGAGTGAGGCTCCTCTTCCCAGGAGGGGGACCAGCACATGCAGAGAACAGGAGCAAGGAAGCCCTTGTACCTGTGGGGAAAGGCCAGCGTCTCACGTTGCTGGAGAGTGGGGCGTCCATGTGGCCTGGGGCTGGGGACCAGGGTGTACCTGCAGTTTGGGTAGAGAGGTGGTCAGGAGTCAAATACAGAAAAGGTGGTATGCCCATCAGGCATTTATTCAAGGGGACGGAAAGACTGTAAGTGGAAAGGAAGGCCACAGGTGACCCAGGAAGCAGTCTCCACAAGCTGGCTTCCCTTCTGTTTTTTTTTTTTTTTGGTGTAGATAAGGCTTTCTCAAAATAATGTAGATCTGCCACTCCACTTTAGGGTGAGCATTTTAATTCCCAAATCTCAAACAGGCATCCCACAAGCTGAAATATAGACGAATTCCAGAATGATTCCTCCCAAGCACCATCCTCCACAGAGGAACACACTACTGTTTGGCTGCTGTCCTGGCCCTGGAAACCTGGGGTCCCCCACAAGGTAAGGCTTGCTGAGAGGCCACTAGGAAACTGTATATGACATGCCCCTCCCTTCTTCCCTCCCTCCCTCCCTCCCTCCCTCCCTCCCTCCCTCCCTTCCTTCCTTCCTTCCCTCCTTCCTTCTTTTTAGAAAAGTGGATATAAAATTGGAAGGAGGGGAAGAAGGAACTGCATGCATGGTTCCAGTGTGCAGAAGAGTCTGTCCTTATTCCACTGGGTTTCTGAGGATGGCTGAGAGCCTACTAGGCCTGCTCTTGGGACTTTAAGTAGCCAGAAGCCCAGGGGTCTGCAGGTATCCAGGCCACACACAAGCCCTAAGCCCTGACATCCAGTCCTGCCCCTTGTGCCCACCTCACACCATCTAGCAGCCGTGGATCCACATAGGCACTCTCTGAGGCTTCCAGAGACAGGGTCTTCAGAGGATCCTGCCCTCCCAGCATCATCCTGGGGTTCCAGCAACTTCAGGGAGGCCAGTGTCACACAGCTAGAAATAGGGAGCAGTCTCCAAAGACACAGGTGGCTCCCCACCATTCAGAACCTGCATGCAGTGGCAGGCTGAGCTCCCCTTCTGGCACTATCCTAAAAGCTGGTCAAGAGCCCGGGGGTGAGGGCCTGGAGTGGTCAGGCCGCCCTTATAGTGTTGCCATCTGGGCTTTGCAAGACATCTGGGACTAGTGAGGGTGAAATCTAGTTGGTATTCACCAAACTGTGTGCCCTGGCAACAAGGGGCTGCCTCTGTAACACACCAAGGTTCTGTGCGGTGGCACTGGGTGTAGTATAACTGCTTTTCTAATTCTGAGTCATGATGAAGATTAGCATGTGCCCTGGAAAGGTGGGCAAAAGGCTGATATGGCAAATACATTTCATCTCGTGGGCCCTTGTTCGTGGTGACCAGGAGTGCAGCGTCCAGGAGGAAGATAAGTCAGATCCGGGCAGGAGGTCTGCATTCAGCATGTTGGTCCCTGGTGGGGGAGGGGACAGGCGCTGGCAAGGAGCGTATTTGCCATTTTACCCTCTGCTGTAAGCTGATACCTTCTGTGTCAACACACAGTCCAAAGGCACCTAATACCCGCCCAGGCACAGAGGACAGGGAATCACAGCCCTGCCGGGGTATGCTTTGCTGTTTCCTCCTGATGCAGGGGGCAAAGGCAGTTCAAGTAGGTGGGGGATTCCTTTGCAGGACACCTCACCATGAGGTGTTTTCCAGAGAAAGAAGCAGCATGGCTTTGCACGGCTCTGCTCATCTCGGCGGCAAAGGCCCAAATTGAAGGCTGATGCCCTCACACAGATGGCCCGCTTCCTCTTCTCCCTCAAGCTTCTCCTGCCCCTTCACAGCCAGAGCTCTTGGTTTGAAACTCCACCACATGCCTGTCAAACCTGCTGCCCGGGCAACGTAGAGGCAGACATATCCCTGCTCCCTCTTTCCCATCTCCCTAGATAAATGGCTTACTACTATGATTGAAATGACCGGACCACCCTTCCCTCAGCACCAGCCCGCTGCTCAGATCCTCCTTCAATCCTGTTAGTCCCTGGAGAAGTAAGTGGGCATGTGACACACATTTTTATTTGTTGATTGGGCAGAGATCTGCTCAAGGACACTCGCCCAGGTGTCTTTTCTCCAATCATCTGTACCCATTGTCCTATTCTGGGGACTGAGTGATTGGAGTCACCAAAACAGCAGGCAGGGACTAGAGGTTCACTTGGGAGGCTCTTTCCCACCTTCAGCTGTGAGGTCAACACCTGGGACCAAGGTGTACTTGCAATTTGGGTAGAGAGGTGGTCAGGAGTCAAATACAGAAAAGGTCTTGAATGCTATGCCCATTCTCTAAATGGACAGGAAGGCCACAGGTGACCCAGGAAGCAGTCTCCACAAGCTGGCTTCCCTTCTGTTTTTTTGGTGTAGAGAAGGCTTTCTCAAAATAATGTAGATCTGCCACTCAGCTTTAGGGTGGGCATTTTAATTCCCATCTCTCAAACAGGCATCCCACAAGCTGAAATATAGAAGCCTCCTAGGAGCCTGCCAGATTGGGACCCACGAAGGAAGAACTAGAATGTGGTTAGAAGCAGGTGGCTTAGCCATTAGATTTAGTGGGTGACCCTGGCAAAGTCCCTTTCTTGTTTGGGTCTTTGTGCCTCCTTCTATGAAAAGTGAGGAATTGGGAGAGAACCTCTGACATTTTTTTCTATGCAAGCTTTCCCGGTTTGTACATGATAGAGTAGGAAGGCATAGAGTCTAGGCTGGCCCAGTCCTCTGGCCTGGTGCCTAGTTAATCACACCCACCACCCCCATCCCATAGGACATTTTGTCTCTGGAAGAGCATATGTCTCTAGCAGTCTGCTGAGAGGCTGACCTCAGGTCAACCAGTTGTTATCTAGGCCAACTGCCTGTAAATTGCTCACATTAATTGATCACCTACTGGGTACAGAGCTCAAGAGTTGAGCAGGTTTTCTGTGGTCAAGAGGAGAAGAGTACCAAACCAAAGAAGCCAATTAGGCTTCAAAGGGGAGCTAACTGGCCTCCCTTCCATCCACCCCTCTCCACCCCTCCATCCAGTCATCAAACCAGCTCATAATTCCCCACCATCCACTATCTGTACACCAGTGTCTGTGTAGGAACTATGGGAAGAAGGAGGAGAGAAAGAGGCAGGGCCCATTAGCGGGGTCCCCAGGTATGACAAGTACCCTCTGAGGACAGGACAGGACCAGAAAGGCATCTTGCAGTCTCAAGCTGACAAGATGATGGAAGTATTTTTTTCTGCCCAGCACTTTGGTTCTTCACCAATCCTATCACTATCTATTTATTGTCCTATACCTGCCTGGTTCCTGAAGGAATTTGGATTTATAATCCACACTAGGGAAAATTTTCAGCATTTGACATAACATGGCTACCTTCATCCAGAAGATAAGCAGAGTGGGGGCAGAGTGGGCTCCAGGATGGGGCTGGGTGACTCAGGGTCTCCTCTGGGCTTCCCAGCTGCTTGCTTGTGCAGTTGGAAAATATCACCTCTTTGAAAAGCAGTTTTCTTTTTATAAAATCTAGGGAAGATCTGCACTGTGGCTCCCTTCCCTCTATCTTTGGGAGCTCAAAGACAGTAGCAGAGTTCCAGAGATGACCCCCAATATTTCTAAGATTAAAATGGCTTTCACACTTATTTCCAATAATCTTGTAACTCCTCTTGAAACGAACAGGCTTAACACTGTGATGTAGATGTCTTTGATGAATAATACTGAGATATGATTGGTATATGTGTTATCATTTGCCTTAAAAATTGCAAATTGTTTGATAGACAAACTCAAAAGATGGAGATCTGAGATCAAAGGTGTTCTTGGTTGTTGGGACTGGGTAGCACTTGGTCACCACTGAAAGTCATTCTGGTCCAAGCATCCATAGATGTGCTCAGCTGCCCTGCCTAAAAGGTAATGGGAGAAATCCTCCAGGAGCGGAGGGTCTGGTGGAGAGCTGACCTGCAAGATACATTTTTGGCTTACCAAACCAGAGCTGGTAAACTCACAAATATCCCCAGCGTTAGCATTAGGGCCATCCCGTTTTACAGAGGAGAAAACAGGCTCTCTTGCAGTCAGGCGTCACTCTGAGGTCACTCAGCTGGAAGGTGGCCGAGCTGGCACTAAAGGCTGAGGGAACGGCTCCAGAGCCCTACTGGAGGTGGGAGAGGTGACTCCGATCCCTGCCAGGAGGGCAGTTCCGCTGCGTGGGCTCAGTGAGGCTGAACCTTGCTGCTAGGTCCCCAGAGCTAGCGCCGGTGCTAACTACCCGGCTCCTGAGAAGGCTAAAGCCTGGGGGCTTCGGGAGGTGTCAGACCAGGGCGGGGCTCCCCCAGGCGAATCTTGGTTCAGGAGAGTAACCGGCCCCACGCTGGAGTCCTGGCGACTGGCCAAGGGACTGGGGCGGGTTGAGAATAGCGCCGAGGTGGAGGAGAGGGGCGAGAAGCGAGGCGGGCCCACAGTCGAAATAGGAGAAGGGAGAGAGGGAGGAGGGAAGGGGGCGGAGAGTCTTTCCTGGGGCAGGAACCCGGGCCCCCCTTGGCGCAGCCGGCCCGCAAAGCGATTCTGCAGATGGAAGGAATTAAGTGGGAGGGGAGGGTCCTACGGTGATAGCAAGAGAAGGGAAGTAGAAGTGTGTGTGGGTATGCGTGTGAGAAAGAAAGAGGGGTGAGGGACAGAGAAGAAATGACCAAACTGGACAGAAGTAGAAGAGACGGGAGAGGGAGAGAGGAGTCCGACGGACAGGGACAGAATAACCGAAAAACAGATCAACAGCGAGAAGAGAGACACTGAAGAGAGAGAAAGAAGGAAAAGCAAGTGAAAATGAGGTATTTGGAGAGGACTCGAAAAGAAATGGAAGAGAGCGGACAGTAGAGATTAGGCGGGGCAGTACCGAGCGCCAGTGGCGGCCGGGCTGGGGGCGGAGGGCGTGTGAGGGGGCCGTCCAGGGGCGGGGCCTGCGCTGCGCTACATGTGTAGTTGAGCCTCCTTTCCCCATTCTCCCCACCCCGCTGTCCCATATTCAATGAGACAGCCAATGGAGGACGAGGACGGGGCGGAGTCTCTGTGGACCCCACCCTGGGAGCGGCCGCCGGAGGGGTCAGCACTGAGGCAGATAGCGGATCGCGGGCGGGGCGGGGAGGGGCGGGCGGCGAGAGGGGGCGGGCCCAAAAGTTTCCTGCCCAACTTTCGCTGCCTCCTTCCTCCGCCCGCGCGCGCCCCGGCTGCAGTCGGGGGGAGGCGGTGGCGGCGGCGGCTGCGGGCAGCGCTCGGGGCGCAGGGCATAGGACGCGAGGCGATCGCCGTCGGGGCTTGGGCGGCTGGCAGTGGGCACAGGCTCCCCGGTGCCCGCCCCTCCGCTGGGAGGGGGGCGCGAGCGGGCGGCCGGGGAGGGGCCGGCACAGCCGCGGCAAAATGAGCCTGCTGTCGGCCATCGACACGAGTGCCGCCTCGGTGTACCAGCCGGCCCAGCTGCTCAACTGGGTCTACCTGTCGCTGCAGGACACGCACCAGGCTAGTGCCTTCGATGCCTTCAGGCCAGAACCGCCCGCCGGCGCCGCGCCCCCGGAGCTGGCCTTCGGCAAGGGCCGCCCGGAGCAGCTGGGCTCGCCCCTGCACTCCAGCTATCTCAACAGCTTCTTCCAGCTGCAGCGCGGAGAGGTGGGTGCCCCCGCGCGCTCCCGCCCTCCGCCCCACTGCGCCAGACCGTTTCCTATCTGCCCGGCTCTTCCTGGCCTGGCCCCGGCCGGCTCCTCATTGCCCGACCGGGTTTGGCTCGACTTCGTTCAGCTTTGCCAAACTTGCCGCCCGAAGTCCCTGGGGCGCCGGGAGCGCGTCACCTCCCGTCAGAGAACGGCTGGGAGCAGCTCAGGCCCGGGCAGGGCCCTCCCGCCCCCTCTCCCAGCCTGGGAGCCCTGCTCGAAGCAGGCTGAGGCGGGGCAGGGGGGGTGTCTCCGGATTCTTTCCAGACAGCCGGGGTGCGGCCGGGGCGGGGAGCCCCCTCCAAGTGACTTTCCCTCGCCCAATCCTATACCCCTCCTGGCGATCGCGGACTGAGACCGAGTGCAGATTCTGCTCCGAACTCCTCTTGGAAAGGCCTAAAATCTTTCCTCCTCGACCTCCGGAGGTTGCCGACCCCAGGGGCGCCCTGGAGAACAGTGACTCGCCCAGAGGGTTTTTCCTGCTGTTCCCACACAGGGACCCTCCAGATCCATCCTTCAGCTGCTTGGCCCTCCCCCAGCCACATAGGAAGTGGTTTTTGAGGGCTTGACCCCGCAGACTGCGCTGTCCTCTGCCCTCCCAGCCTGGAAGGAAATGAAAGGGAAATCCTTAGAGGGAGTGGGGGAGGACTAGATAGGGGGAGCAGTTCCAGCTGCCCAGCGCCTTCTCCAGAAACCTGGGCCGCCTATGTCGCAAAGTCTGCCTGTTTGGTGGATTCAGTTACAAAGTCTACCGGGCAGTGCCTCTTCCCCAGCTAGATAAACACACAGATAGCCATGACCTCTTGGAACCTTTTGAGGGGTCTTCTCCAGAGCCTCCCCAGATTCCACTCCTCTCTCCTGCTGGACTTCTCATGCACTCCCCACTTACTCCAGCCTTATTTGAGAATTGCAGACAACCATCACTGGCTTTCAGTTGTCCATCTTGTGGCTACTGTCTGCAAAGAAAGGTGCAGAGGTTTTGGGGGGCCATACATGAGGGTCACTTTCACTTTCCTTCTAGACCTGGAGAGTCAGAGTTCTGAGAAGGTTGGGGAAGAGGGCCTGTTTATGCCAGGGAGTGCCAGGGTATATGGAGGAGGCAGAGGGTCACCCTTTCTGGTCTCATAGATGTGTTTGGCCATTATTTACCAGGGGATTCATGGACACATAAAATCCTGGCCTAAGGCCAGCACCTCCTGAATTGCTCTGTGGACCTGTGTGACTAGAACGGGTGTGGGGAGACTGAGCATGGTAGAGAGAGATGAGTCTGGAAAAGCCCCCTTTGGTACCAGGCATCTGTATGCCAGAGAGTAAAGCACTCTCTCTGAGGGAGGAATGGCAATAGGCTGGGGATCTTTCTTGTAAGAGACTTTGCCGCCTCTCAGGGAACTGGCTTCAGGTACCAGTGACTTCGGAAAACTGTGGAGTGATTCCTCAGTGCCTGGATGTTTCCCGTTGTTGATTCTCTTACCAAACATTTTTTTTTTTCAGCTCTGTGTGGGTCCATGGGGCTTCGTGGGCACAGGCTAGTGGAGGCCACAGATCAGTAGGCAGATGAGACAGTGTGTGTGAATGGTGAGGAATTGGGTGGGGAGCCATGGTGGCAGGTGATTGAGTGGCGGTGCCATGATGGCAGGGGGTGAGTAGTGGCGATGGGTATGTGCCCCAAGAGTGTCTTATTCAGGGAGAAGATTGTCATTACCTGTGGGTCAAGCAGGGTCCCTTCTCAGTCCCTACTCTCCTCCCTCTGTTCCCACTATATGATGGCCTTGTTCTCCACATGTGGGTCTCTGCTAAGTGGTCCTGGGAGTTTGGGGCCCTTAGGAGTCCCCTGTGGGAGTGGGATGTTGTGCCTCTTCTTGGAAATTTCTGGCCTCCAGGATCCCAGTGGTAGCTCAGTGAGAGCTGTCTGCTGTTGTTTCCGTGACTCAGTTTCCCCATGAAGAGGCCCAGCAATGCGGAAGAGCAGATAAAGGGCCAATGGTGGAACATTCTTTCATGACTGTCTTCAGGGAGCTTCCTGACCCTCTCTGGGTCTCAGATTGCCCGTCTGTTAAAGTTAGTCTCTTCTGTCTCCCAGGGTGGTGTGTCTGAGACTGGAAACCTGTACAAATGAGGGAGAATGTGCCTACAGGGGGGCTGGGCTGGGGAGCCCAGAAGGGCTTCTCTTATGCTCACAGGCCAGTGGCTTCCTTGGATGGGATAGAGGGCTGTGCCTGCAGATCCGGAAGGCTCTCTTGGCTTCACGCTCCCTCGTCCTCATCCCCCCTCCCACTGCGCCTCTTAAACCCTCTCAGAGCCCCAGCTGTGCTTTGGGGACAGGCCTTTCCTGCATACAGGGCTTAGCTGGTGACCTAATATGGCTTCAAAATAGCAACTGGCTGAGAAGGCAAGAAGAAATACCCCCCACCTCAATGCCACCATGGGGCTAGTCAGAGAAGCATCAAGTCCTGTGTGGGCTGGAGGGGACTCTATGAAGGGACCTAGGGGCCCAGAAACGTTGCCATTCTGTGCAAGGCCTGGCAGGCCTGGTGGCAGTGCCTGCGGATGTGACTTGCATGCTGACCGCTGACCACAGCCTGTCTGCGCCAGCCCCTTTGCCAAGAGCCCACCCCCTCCTGCACCACCCCCAGGCTGCTCCCACCACAATAGCAAAACACCATGAATGCAGCTGGCATGGGGGGTGAGGACATGGGGGCACAGAAGCCCATTGTACCCCTGGAACCTCAGCCATGGAAGCTGAAGATAAGCCAAGGGTTCTGAGTGGCACTCTGGCCCTGGGAACAGAAAGGGAGATGGCAGAGTTCACATGTAAGTGTAGGGGCAAGTACCAGCAGGTGACCTAAGGCAGAACAGGCACCTCATACAGTTTCTCAAAAGACCTCTGGGTCCACACACCAGGTCCCGTGAATCCTCCGTTTCAGAAACCTGATCTGTGGTAACAAGTATGTCTTTGGAGAGTGACTCGGGCCTTGGCTAAGCCCCTCCTTTCTCTCCAGGTGCCCTGGAAGGCAGTTCTTAGGAGTGGGGGTTGGGCTGCATGGGGGTCCTCCCTGCCAAGTTCTGTTTGGAATTTAAATTCACAGCAGTGTAGGGACTGTGGGATTCTAGTTCTGCAAAAAGTAGAGTTAAGCATTACTTTTGAGTCCCTTGGAGTCGTACCCAGGTCCTATCCTGGCTAATTCTTGTACCCCTACCACCACCACCATACCAGGAACAATATGGCTGTCCCTCTCTGTTCAGTTTGGATTATCAGGGCAGCCTTTTTCTTTCCCTTTTCCTCCAGGGACAGAAGTAGCTGGGAAGCATAACCCTACTGTCAAGCGATCTGTACTTTGTGAGTGATGGGGGAAGGGATTTGGGATCAAATTTGTTTGGAAAACACCATGCTGTCTTTTCTTGGATTCATACAATGCCTGCTGGCACTGTCCTGAAAAATCCTACAGAATAAAACACAGTAACCATTCTTCAGCCCAGCATTTTCCATACCTATTTAACCAGAGAACATCTTTGGCACAAGACACCTGCCAGTGTTCTTCTAGCATCTCCAGGCGCCGGAATGCTCCAAGGAGCCAGACAGCTCCTTCCTCATTGCATAGATCCAAGCTAGGAAGCTCTTCCTGGAGCATAAGTTTGGGAGCCCTCCCAGGTTCTAGCATCATCTTCTTCAGCGTCATAAGTCCCTTCCTCTTTGCCTCTATGGTCCCTCTGTTGGAAATTTGGGAATGGCAGCAAGGGAGTCATGGGCACCCCAGGACCTTTAACGGTTCTGCAGACACAGCTGAGAGCCCTTAGAGGAGCAACTATACTGACCTGCTTTAGAAGGTCCTACCTTTGACACTTTCCCCGAGAGTTTAAATATGTCACCAGTGCCTGCAATGGATGGAGATGAGCCAAAGGGCCACCAGTGTGGATATGTGAAATGAAGCCACACTTCTGCCTAAGGTGGAAGTTTGCCTGGCAGGGGCTGAGAGTGGTCTCCAGGGACTAAGATTGATTCCCAGCAGCCTTTGTGGTCTCTATGGGATAGGTGGGAAGGGAGTCCAGGGCTGGGGAGGAATGGCCATCGTAGCCCAGCCAGGAGCTGGGAAGCTGATCAGTGACTCAGGCAAGGAGGCCTGCACTTGGGAGTCTGTTGGCCAAAGCAGTCTGACCCTCCTTCCACCAGATTTACTTGACTGGGCGAGCACAGGCTAAGAAGGGGGCCACCCCTCATAGGTCTTCTGAGTCAGGTGGGAGGGAGGAAAGCAGGCAGCATTAGTAATTTGTAATCAGCCAGGTGCTGTTGGTGGTCTGTACTCAGGTGGCACTTTAATCTGGGCATTTCTTTCCTCATAACTCCCATTTGATAGAAGGCAAAATTGAGCCCTGGCAAATCATCTAGCAAGCCAATGGCAGAGCCAGACCCAAACCTCTTCTGGGTTCCATTCAGGACTTGTGTCTGTGGCTCAGCCTGCAGCTGGTCCCCCGGTTGGCTCTCATCCAGATCATTCTCTACCCTTCCCCTGCAGGGCAGGCAGTAATCAGGGTCTCTTGTCAAGCCGTGGTGCCTTTGACATTTTGTCCTGAATCCTTGAGGTTTCAGGAGAGGTGGGCATAGTTGTGGGTGCTGGGTTTCTTCCCATGTCCTTTTTCCTGGCTTAGGAAAAGCAGAGGAGATGGACACAGGGAACATCTAGTGCTTTTGTGCCTGTACCGCAGCCTGTGCATGGCAGGCTTGTGGTCCAGATGGGGAAACTAAGGCACAAAACTAACAAAAATGATGCATCCAGAAAGTCAGCAGCAGACCCAGGGCTGCAGCCTAGGACCAGGACACCTGCTGTGCCCTGTGTGTGTAGATGAAGCACACTCAGTCCTCCTCTGGCCAGCCTGGTCATCCCCAACCCTTGTCCAGTGGACAGATCCAATATACTTCTTCCTTTTAAAATATTTTTTTTAGTTGTTAATGGACATTTATTTTATTTATTTATATGTGGTGCTGAGACTCAAACCCAGGGCCTCACACGTGCTAGGCAAGTACTCTACCACTGAGCCCCAGCCCCAGCCCTCCAATATACTTCTTATGGCACAAGTGGATGTCCTTCTTCCAAGAGGCTTTGCCCTCCCTCCAGTTGCTATGGTCTGGGGACAGGTGAGTTGTAGCTATTTCTTCTAACACAGCATGTCTTAACAGCTGGTCTTGTGGTGCAGTAGGCAGCAGGTGTATCTAACTCAATAGCTAGATTGTCAGCACTCTGAGATCGGGAATCTTGTCTTTTTCCACTTAGCAGTTCTAGTATCTGATGCTCAGTGAGTACGGGTACTATGGATGGGTGGGTGGGTGAAGAGAGGACTTGAAGCCTCTCCCCTTCTCCATGTTCAGTCTTGACTATGTGAATGCTCTCCTTAATCTCTTAGTTCCTTATTTCAAGTAGGAAATGTTTACTGATCGTTTGATTAATTGGAATGAGCTGACTTGGGAGTTAGTGAAGTCCTGCCCCAGAGGTGTCCCAGCAGAGGCACAGATGACTGATAGTCCTGACCTTGTTTGGGATGGACTTCTTTGAGAATCTGAAGACAGCTGAAGTCCCTGTCGTCAGCACAGGGCACAGAGCACCAGCATATGTGCATGCGTGTTCATGCGGATTCATGAGTGATTTCAGATGGAGTGGGTCATGGACACCCTCATGTGACCATGGATCCCAGGTCCAGGGCCCCTGCTGTAGAGGCTGCAGACCTCCATGATACCTGGGACTGGATAAATATCGGGACCCTTTCCAGTCCTGGGATTCTTATTCATGCTTTGTGCTTTCATTTGACAAATATGAATAGAAATGAGAGGCACCTGGTCCCCAGGGCAGAGGTCAGAAGAGTCATGAAACACAAGTACCTGTCAGGTGCATGGTGACCCTGGTGGGGGCTGGGGGAACCAAAGCAGGGAAGAGAGCGACCCCTGAGTCCTTTCTGCTTTGTCCTGCTGCCGCTGTCTGCGCCCCTGTTCCTGGTCCTGTCCCCATTTCTCTCTGCCCACTTCTCTCATCAGAAAGAGCTTGTCCGTGTTGATTAGGTCAGAATCTTCTCATGGGCACTGGCGGTGCCCAGGGAGCCGTGCTTACATGTGCTGGGTGAGTGGGCCTCCAGGAGGTGGCGGTGGCCAGCCCTGCCCCCTCCTGACCCTCAGGTCAGCTTTAGATCTTAGAAACTGAAGATCTGGGGCTGGGGCTGAGTGTGGCCTCTTTTCAAAGGCTGGGAAACCCTCATTCAGGCTGTGGTTTTCCTTTGGGCCCAGAGCTGTCTCTAGTCCCTGAGGCCAGCCCATGGCCACCTGCGGGTGTGTCCTGTGCACTTGCTTGACTCCAGACCGGCCCTAGGGATAGAAGAAATGCAGGTCCCCTTGGGAGAAGGGGTGAGTCATTTGTGAAATGAATGATGTCTTGTCTGAAGCAGGAGCATGGGTGTGTGCGCGCTGCGGTGAGGGGCATGGGGTGGTTCGGGGGAGTAAGAGAGCGTGGTCTGCTGTCAGAGGAACCTCCTGTGAGCTGGGGCAACTCAGCTTTGCTTCTGCCCGGCTCTTTGGCACTGTCCTGCCCACATCCAGGCCCTGGGCACTGCAGGGCTCGCCCTCGCCTTCCTGCAGTGCTGCTCCCCAGCTCTGCCGCTGTCCCTGCTGTCCCTGCTGTCCCTGCCTGTCTCTCGACCCATCTCTGTGCAGCTCTTTTCCCTGTGGGCTGCTCTCAGAGACCTCCTCCCACCTCTGCCAGCTCCTGCCTGCCCTCGCCTTCCACGGCGCCCTCCCTCTGTCCCTGGGGTACAACCTCAGCTTGGCAGGCACGCTCTGGTGAGGCCTGGAGTCAGCCCTGGAAATCTCTGCCTCTGCGCTTCATATTCCACAGTGCAGCCACCATCTCTGGGGTCCAAACCTCTCAGGCAGCCCAGAAAAGCTGGTGTCTCATCTTGCCAGGGCCAAGGGGCTTAGCATATGATGTCACACCTGGCATTTTCCTCTGGCTCCCCTTCCTGTAGGGAAAGCCAAGCCTCGGAGGCTGCGTGGAAGCTGAAATATAATAGGCCAACACATATTGGCTGTGTTACCTTGGGCAAGTTACTCAGCCTTTCTGAACCTCAGTTTCCAGCTCTGTACAATAAAACCAACCTTGCTCATCTAAATGTGTTCTTGCCAGGCAAAGGGAAATGAAGGAAAAGATCTAGTTAAGTACTCACACTCCGTACAATTAGAACAAACTGTAGTGTCATCTGATCTTACCCATCGTCAAGTGAGAACCTTGGAGAAGTCCCAGTAACAGGCAGGAGTGTGATACTCAGTCCCCCATATATGATGTAAGGCCCCCAGGCTTTCTGCTGCTAGCAGATGGGGTCACTGACCCAGGGAGGAAGGAGATGTGGCCTCTTTTCAAAAGCTGGGAATAGCCTGGAAGCTTCCACCCAGCATGTGGGGCTGATGTCCAGCAGTGCCCAGAGCAGCCCAACCAGTTCACGAAAACTCTGAGGCCCAGCCTAAAGCCTTCAAGGTGTTACCTCTCCAGGCCAGTGGGGCTCTCGGGCCCTTCCCCAACTTGGACTCTGCTGCACCCAGGACAGTAACAGGTGTAAGGAGCAGCAAAAATCATCTGCTCCCTGGGGTGCAGAAGACACAGAATCTTGCCTTCGGGGACATCCAGCTTTCTGGGACATGAGGAGACATGAGATCAGAGCCTTGGAGTCAATTGCAGGCAGAGTCAGGGCAGGATTGAGAGTCCAGGGAGGTCCCTGGAGGAGGACAGCAGCACACAGGCAGCAGGGCCTCACTTTGCACCCCGTTCCTGGAGCCTGAGGCCGGAATCGAGGGGAGGGCTGGGTCAAGGCCACAACACTGGATGGGAGCCTGACCTGGAGCTAAGTCCCAGGGGGGCTTGAGTGGAAAGGCTTTGTGGGAAGCAGCAGCGCGTGCAGAGCCACAGGGAGAAAAGCAGAGTTGTCCTGTGGGGACCCTGACAGGGCCAGTTGGCCGTTTTGCAGAGGTGGGATTGACTGATGGAGGCTTCTGTGCCCGCTTTGTCGACCACCTGCAGATGGCAGGCTGGGTGCCTTCGGCATGTTGCACTCTGGGACATCCCTCAGGACCTGCTGTTTGTACCCAAAGATCTCAGGATCGTAGGGGACAGTCCAATGTGCCCTCCCTCCTTCCTGCTGCTCTATTTTATGTTTTGCAGATGGGAAACCCCAGAGGCCAGGCCCTGACCTCTGCTCTGTCCGGTCCCTGCAGGCCGGGAAACAGCTAGGACTCGCCTTTCACCTCCATGGCCTGAGCTCAAGCTGGGCTTTGGAGAGGAAACCACCCGCTGCCCCGCCCGCCCGGCACTGGCTGCCCTGTATGGCTGAGTCTGCCTCCCTCTGCTGCCTCTCTGGGCCTCAGTTTCTCCCTCTGTAACATGGGAATGAAGTCAGGTCGGCTGAGCACTCAATCCGTTCAGCTTATAGGTGGTGTTTGTCTTGAATTGGGCTAGGGACTGAGAGCTGCACAGTCCCTGGGGACAGACTGGAGGACACTGGAGGTCGGGGAGCCAAGAGGACCTCCCTTCTCTGCCTGTGGAGGTCTCTGGGTAGGGGTGAAGCTGTGACCCTGCGGTGGGGTGGTGGGGGGTTGAGCTGCCAGGCCAGGGCAGCCTGCTCCGAGGCCTCTGGCTGCCCGGGATGCCCGAGGGGCCACTGTGAGCAGGGGAGCATGGCCACAAGGTGGGGCCAGGACTTTTTTCCAGGGTGTAATTAGTGCACTTTTGGACATCCACCGAGCTTCCCCTTCCTCTTGACATTCACTGCCCAAACAGATCTGATTCCTTGCTTAAATCTTCTCCGGAAAAAAAAAAAAAAAGAAAGAAAAAGAAAAGAAAGAAAGAAAAAGGAAAATGGGGGAAATAAGAGAGTTGTTATTTGTGAAATTGCACTTCCCAGCCATGAGGGTGAGTCACACCATTTGGAGCCTCAAGTTTCTTGTTTGGATGAACTTTTCTCTAAGGGGCTGGGACCATGCTGGGCTCCATCTGGCTGATTGGGGGTGGGGGTGGGGGTCTGCAGGTCTGCAGAGAGCCTTGGAGAGAAGATAAGGAGAGGCCTGAAGTTGAGAAGTCCAGGCTCCGGAGGGGTGGACCTGGCTGCTGGCACCAGAATAGCTTGGGGAGGTGGGGGGAAATGCAGATTTGGGCTGGGGGAGGGGAGAGCAGGGAGTTAAAGTCTGCTGGGTGCAGAGTTTCAGTTTGGGAAGATGGAAATGTTCTGGAGGTGGACGGTGGCCACGGTTGCACAACAGTGTAAAGGCTCTTCATGCGACTGAACTGTGCACTTTAAAATGGTGACTTTGGTCATGTGTATCTTGCCACCCAGTGAAACATGCAGATTCTGGGCCCTCCCATGCCAAGTGGCTGCTGTGATGGGTCTGACATGGGGTCCAGAGAACTGTTTGTGTTATAGGTTTCCCAGGCCACCCAACACAAGTTTGGACTCACTCATTTAATCTGTATAATGGGGACAGTGACTCACAGGGTGTTGGTGTTTCCAGTGCTAGAGTGGTGAGCGTTTGGCATGTCACCATGATGGAGTCTGAAATCCATCTGAGCCCTCCCTGCACCCTGCAAGGGGATCTCCTACTGGGCTTCTACAGAGAGGGGGCCCTCAGTCCCTGGGGTGGACCACTCCATTTTAGGCTCATCTGAAAAAGGAAGAGGCACTCCGGGAAATGCTGGCTGGTGTGGCATTGTGTGCTGTCCTGGCTGTCCTGATGAACCAGGCAGTGGTAGAGCGGAGTTGGGGTGTCAGGACCCATTGAGTTCTGTGTTGCAGTCACTGTAGGATGG